>NC_140777.1:75760223-80828218 GCF_044657685.1 Stegodyphus dumicola
CGTAGTATGTCATTAATAAAGTGTTACTATAAAACAGATCCTAAATAACTGCTTGAGAAAAGTAAGAACCACTAAAAACAGTTTATTGTTCAAGCAATTAAAAGCATAATTATTCAGATAACATTTTAAAACATATTAGCAGTAACGTACGTGAAGGGCTGCTAACTTGCCCTCAAGCATCTTTGTCAAAAACAATGAGCTCTGAATGATCAGTAACGCGTATTATAAAAACATGATGAAAATTTGAACATTTTCTCCTTGAAAATTTAGAAAACAAATGAAACAGTTTTTAACCCTCAGTTGGAGGGGCTGGCGTATGGTACAATCTTAGAGAGGCGGCGTATGAAGTACGCCAGGTCATTTTTCGAGCCTCTGCTTCGTGTTTGAAACTATTTAATCTTATACATGGCATTAATAAGGTGATTCTTCATAGTAAAAATGATATAAGAAAAAGAACAACAGAAGAAAAGCAGTAAAGATGGAAACTACGAATTTTTAATTAATTCAAAAAGTGGACGCACTGGACCCGCGAAAGGGCTCCAACTTCTCGTCGATTGTGAGTTCGTCACCTGGTGTATAAAAGTTTTGACAGTTCTGATTGAAAGCTCCAAAAAATTCTCTTAATGCAGCAAGCTTATCAGTTTTTCTTCGCACATACCTTGTTCCTTTATCATCGAATCTAATAGCAGCACACAGGTTTCTGAATCGCTTGAGACCCATGACTCCTTGCAAAATTTCAATTCCAGTACCGTCTTTTGCCCATGCTTCTTCCAAATTGAGTTTTGACATTTTTTTGCACCCTAATAAGAATAAAATTCCTAAAAAGGCCAACATTTCTGCTCTATTAGTATCATACATGCTTCTCTTTGAGATGTTTTGGAGATCATCTGCAGTCCTGTTACATTTAAGATAAATATTTGTATATTGTACGATAGCATCAATCATTTATGATTTTCTGAAAAGCAGAAAGCTCATCATTTATATCGTCACAAGTTTTGGCACTTGGACATATTTTTTTCCTCAAATTTTTTCGAGGCGTTCTGGTAAATTTGCTCTTGAGGGGAACTTTAATCCACTTATAAGTTTCCTTTCCTTCTTTCAGAAATTTTCCTCCAACTTTCTTCTTTTTGTAAATTGTTTTTACAAAAAAGACCTCATATTTTAAATCTGTCATGTCATTTTCAATATCACTAAAATCGTCATTTGTTGCGGACACATCGTTTGAGGAAGGAAAATGAGGATATTTAGAAACATTTCCCTCAATTTCTGAGTCACTTTCATGATCAGAATGTTCGATGACTTCCGATTCATCGACATGAGTTGAGTTATCCAAATATTCGTAGTCTTCATCAACCGAGACTTCTTCTAAAACGCGCAAATAATCTTCAGGAGGTACAATATTCTTTCTGTACATACTTGGAGGAGCGGCGTACTGCGTTCGCCTACGCGACATGTTCACAATAACTGATTTCGAAAGGAAGGCGAAAACCAGACTGACCAGAAATACCAGGTGCATTGCACTCATGAAATGTTTCTAGGAGGGTAGAGGAAGGGAGGAAGCTCAGGAAGGGGTTGTCAATAAATTACAGCCCAAAAGATGGCATTAGCGTACTCTGTACGCCGGCCCCTCCATTGCAGGGTTAAAATTAGAAGCTATGCCATTGGAAGGAACATAGTATATAGGATCTTGTAAATAGCTAAACATTTATAACTCTTTCGAAAAAATATCTACCTTTAAATTTAATTTATGTTTATTGCAATGAACTTTTGGCCATAAATGGAATATAACTGCTTTAGCAATTTTTGTATTTTATTGCATCTGAGCTACTATATTTTATACTTACCGGAAATACCAGAAGACTTTATTAGTATAATACTGTTAGTCTGTTTTTCCATATCGATATCTGCTTGGATTAATTTTGTAGACAGGTGTACAGTTTTCTTAAATTTAATTATTTTATGCTATTAAATTTCGTTTTATTACCTCTAAAATTGAATTACCTCTAGAATTATCATCTGTAATATTAATTCCAGCTTTTCCAGCTATTTCTTCTTGAGCCATTTCGTAAGTGATTTCTGGATATTTCCTGCCCCTCGTTGCCTTTTCACTGTCTTGATATATATACAGTTGCGTCGTTCCAAACATAATTCTAAAATATGGTAAAATCATGTGAAGTTGTAATCTTATAAAGTTGGATTTGATTAAATATATATTTTTTTGCACTTGAATTTAATTATTTAAAGGAACTTTTGTTTTGCAAATTATAATTCTAAACTGTAATAAAAGTCTACATTCAATAAAAGTTAATCATGTTCGCATATATGCAGTGTAAAGAAATTTTGGAACTAACTAATCATTTAACTTTTAAGGTAGTATATAAAAAACACAAACCAATTATCGTGATAAATACTAGATTGTTTGCTTCGCAAACGATTATTATTTTTTTTTCGCTCTCTAGGTATCATACTGGATCATTATCAAAACTAACAGAAACTCATATGAAACAGTTTTCATATTTTTTAGTGTTAAACAAAAGATCAGCTATAAGACACTAAATATTATATCATGAAGTCTTATTAAAATTAAAAGTACATTTTCTAGAATTAGAGCAAACGAAAATTTAAGCAGCTTTGTGTGATAATAAATATTTTTTAAAGTATTTCAAGAAGTATTAAAATTAAAAGTATTACAACGAATTTTATTTTTTTACATTAAAACATTATTTTCAGACATAATCTTTTTAATTACACTTCCACCTGCTTACCAAAAAAGGAAATATTGTGAGGTTCAGTTTAGTTCGTTCCACATGAAAGCAATAGCAAATAGTACCAGAATAAGCATATTTCTACAATTTTTAAAAAAATCCGAATTTCATACAGAGAGATTATAGAATGCTAAGTAAACGACTGAAACTGGGCAGCCACAAGTATTTGGAGAAAAGTATTGTTTTGCAAATAAGTGAGCATCACGAATATTATTTTCAATATTAACATTTTCTTTGTTGCCTTGTAAGGATCTTAAGTTTTACTAACGTTTATTTTATTTTAAATCTTTACTATCACTTCTTATTTTCTACTTCCGGCCAGAATTAAAAGCTTTAACTTATTTATGCAAATTTGTCTGGCGAACGCCAAGTACTTAAGTTGTGGCTTTTTGCCAAGGAAGAGAGAGGAAGGAGTTAGTCGAAGCAGGCCGCTTGCCTTAGCAGTTTTACTCGGTTGCTGGTTGCCTTCCAGGCCAGAGGTGTAATCCTCTTGATAATTTTAAACGTATTGTAGTGTTAACAGTTCTCTGTACTACATACGGCTTCCTGTTAATATACGGCCAATCTTCCACGTAGGCCCTTGTTTATTATTCCAAAGTTAAGTTAGAGTTTAGTTAATATTTTTATATTTTTACGTTCAGACCACAAGTGGTTAGTCTCTGTATTCCGAAGTTCGGAAATTATTGTAAAGAGTGAAAAATAAAGGGTTTCGTATACCCTTCCTGTGTATCTTGTCTACTTCCCACATTTATTGAACATAGCTTCAGTAAGCTCCCTGTTCCGAGTCAGGTCTTTGCATGTTCCCAAAGCAAGTAAAGAGAAACACTGAACCTGATAGCCTTATGGAAGGAAATTTGCTTCCGTACGGTAGTAATAATCCGAAGAATAGTCCCTGTATTTCATTGTATGTTCACATGTGTTGATGTTGTTATCAGTCCCCCTAATTTGAACAGATAAGCAGAACAGATCCACGAATTTTATTGTGTCCAAGAGATGACAATTATAATAGTGTTGTTTTTAGCATTAGGTGCTCTGCAGGTGACAATACAAGCATTCCCCGCTTCATCGCAGAGTTTTCTAATGTCCTCATCCAAAGGTATTCTATTTCTCCTCTCTTTCTGCCAAGTTCTCCAGACTACGCTCAGACGTTCTGAAACTTTTTGTTTCCGTAGACCATTTGCCAATATTTCCTGTTTTTCGTACATCCCTTATTAGAGGTCGTTCCAAAACCAGTCAGGGCAGTTTACAATCGATCGCTTAAAAACAGAATGAAACTGAGGTTAAGTTTCATCCAACGCGTGCCAGAACACATACGTGAAAGGTAAAAGTATAGAGATGTCATCCCGTGTCAAAGGCGAAATTTACTTACCAGTGAGAAATATCAGGTAAAAATTTGCACTGAGTGGAACGCTGCATTTATACCGAAGTTTTAAAAATTCATCAAATTCATCCATGTTTTAGACAGCTGATACAGAGCTACTGATACGGTTGATTTGATAGGGTTTACTGTAGAGAAGTTTTGCAATGAAAAATATGTGATGTTTTATTCATATACGTTTAGTTATCGAATCGGCACAAAATACAAATCTCGCAACATTCTTGCATAAAATAGGTACACAAAAAAAAAACCGATGCTTTTAATGGGAGGAATGAACCTAATGCTCTAAACCTTTTTTGCGATAGTCCATAATGCAGGATAAATAACATGTATGCCGCTCTGAAGCTAGAGTTGCTGATATCCTTCTTAAACTACACTTCAAGTTCTTCATTAGTATTTATTATAATCAGATCTTGTAAAATGACATCCAATTCTTCAGAGTGTCCCGAATGAATTGATAATCAGCTGTGGTATTTCCATAGGAGTTTAATCCACTGTGCTATTTTCAGTGTCTAAACATCCGCAAGCCTGATATTAACATTTGTGTGAAGGGCATTTAAATATTAAAAGCAGCCTAACGTCATTATCCTGGTAATATGTCTGTGGCAAATTGGAAAACTGGGAACCCCCGTCAGATCTTTTGCTTCAGTAGGTTAATTCTGAGAAGAAAAGTTATAATGATGGAGTTGTTTTTTTAAACTAAATTTAGACTTCCATCCTGTAATTGCAAGGTAACTTATTAAATTTAGTAAACAAATCTGGTAAATAAGCATTGTCTAGTTTCCACTCGGTTAAATTTTCTTTTAATATGAGATCTTTATCGTCCCCAAACTCTAAAGCAGTCTCTAAAAATATTAAAAAACTTGTAACAGAATTATGTTTTTTTTAATACTACAGTAAAAACTTGTAGTATTAAAAAAACATAATTCTTTTGACAGTCAGCGTACTTCTATTTAAATGAGTAATAAATGAAAGTTCTCGTCATTTTCTTCATACAAATGCGATCCAGACTTCGGGACCCTTATTTACATCTTATGTAACGATACTTTTTTTGTTAACACGAACCGCTTGCAGGTCGTAATGGATCCCTGGGATCCATAAAGAACATGTTGGGAATCTATGGTCTAGAAAGTATTTGAAATGCTTCCATGTTTCAAAGACCTTATGCACTTTCAAATAACCATACCATCTCCGGAAGCATATTTCACAAGTGCACATCAGCGTAGCTACTGAGGGAGGGGTTTCGAAAATGGACCAATGAGCTGCTATTGCTCTTGACGTTAAATTTTCATGCATGTGAGCCTATGTTGTTTACGCTTTAATTTGCATTTGTTTCGCAGTTATAAATATATGGCGTAATAGTAGAAAATCTCGTAGTGCTTTCGTTTTTTTGAGTTTGATTAATGGCTGACATTTCACTTTCGCGATTTTTATCACGCATTAATATTAGGATTGATGTTCACGGCATATTATGTGGATTAAAAGAATTCAAGTGCATATTTTTTTTAATTGAGCTGAGAATGACTGAAAGTGTTACAATGAATCTAGTGTTAATTCTTATTTCAGTGCTCGAATTCTTTTGATTTTAAAGTGTAAGATTCAGAATACATATGATCTGATTATATCCATTGTTAACATTAAAAATGATATGTGAATAAATTGAATATACTCGTTGTGGATACAATAAATTCACTCTGTTTCATGAGTAATTCTTGTGTACACACTACATTTAAGAGTTAGCAGTTATTAAATGTGAAATTTAACACACTAAATATATTCGAATACAAATTAGTAAAGTTCACTTAGAATAAAATTCTGCATTGGTTATTATCATAGAATATCTTTTTCATATAGACTGCAATAAAAAGTGCTGACTTCTATTTACATATATAATTGGTGTAAATATTTTTCTCATACGCATAATTTTATGTAAAGATTGCATTTGGGCTCAGGTCTTCATCACATATTTCTTTCTTCATTTTATTTACCGCTTATTAAGTAATATTTCACATCGATATTTTTGCGAAGTATCCAACATGTATTTGCATTTATTTCAAGCAGGTAGTGAGTGATTCAAGCAGGTTCAATGTTCCGCCTTGTTTGCTTTGTGAACATTCACGAACCTGACTCGGAACAGGGAGCTTACTAAAGCTATGTCCAATAAATGTGGGAAGTAGACAAGATACACAGGAAGGGTATACGAAACCCTTTATTTTTCACTCTTTACAATAATTTCCGTACTTCGGAATACAGAGACCAACTACTTGTGGTCTGAACGTAAGAATATAAAAATATTAACTAAACTTTAACTTAAATTTGGAATAATAAACAAGGGCCTACGTGGAAGATTGGCCGTATATTAACAGGAAGCCGTATGTAGTACAGAGAACTGTTAACACTACAATACGTTTAAAATTAACAAGAGGATTAAACCTCTGGCCTGGAAGGCAACCAGCAACCGAGTAATACTGCTAAGGCAAGCGGCCTGCTTCGACTAACTCCTTCCTCTCTCTTGCTTGGCAAAAAGCCACACTTAAGTACTTGGCGTTCGCCAGACAAATTTGCATAAATAAGTTAAAGCTTTTAATTCTGGCCGGAAGTAGAAAATAAGAAGTGATAGTAAAGATTTAAAATAAAAATAAACGTTAGTAAAACTTAAGATCCTTACAGTGAAATCTTCAGAAATTCCTATAATTGATTTAACTTCGCAATGCAAAATTTCAGAAGCAATCGACGATGCTTTAGTTATTTTGTTCAGAAAATTATGTGGCGGACATGCGAAAGGTCATGTGACATGACAGAAATATTACTGGATGCTCATTGGTTCATCCTAGAAGCCACTCCCTCGGTGACTACACAGATGTGCACTTGTGAAATATGCTCTCCGGAATCTGAAGCCCGCTCACAAGTCTATGGCAATCGACTCGCTTACCACAGGTCACGTCAGGTTGAAGTACAGTGGACACCCAATGGGTAACCATAGGTGATCTGGATATAATCCAACTGCACTAACTATATGGACCTCAACACACCGCCAGGCCTCCAAGGATCCCTCCGAGTACCTTAATATGTTTTACAATTGGTGCTTTTCATACTTACAAAAATTTGGATTGGATGTTATCTTTCACATATTTAAATTTAGAACAGGTGGTGTCCTTAGCCAAACGCCATGAGAGCACAGCGGCATCTTCATGAGTTCACGTCTTTCTTAGCTCTTGTGAAAGTATCATTAACAAACTCTAATTCTGGAAAAATGCGCATTCAGCGACTTTCCTGGAAATGAGATGTTCTTTGATAAATAGCAGAGTATAGCCTTTTGCTGCAAAATGGCGAATCCTTTTCTCTGCCTCACATAAAAACAAAGAAATTTCTAAAACGTGCCTTTAAGTGATTGTGTTAGTGTGTTAGTTAAGTGTGAGTTAATGAACTTTAATTACGATATGGAATGAAATTTCACGAGAATATGAATAATGTATTTATGACATCTAAAAACGTTTAAATTATACTTATCTGACAATTTTTTTGGCATACCATTTGTAACGACATTATAAATCAAAGAACACACTGTTCAATAAGAAAAGAATATCATCGAATGGTATTTAAAAAAAGTAACATCCAGCTATTCTAATTTATTTACTAACCGACCTGTCAAGATCCAAAAATGCCATCAAGTATTGCAAATTTGGAAATTAAATATCTGATCAATTTGTTTCGTTCAGGAATCAAACATTTCTTTATTATATTATTATTATTATTTAAAATTTTTATAATGAGGAAAACATTTTCTAAAATTTACATATAGGGACTGGAAGACTGCATAAAAAGTTAAATTTCATAATTTTTATAAAACTGATTTTTCAAATTTAAATATAGCCAAGCATGAACATTTGCTTGATTTAAAACATTTTTGAAACTGAATGTCCTGAGGATATCCTGGGACGTGACATTAAGCTCTCTAGAGGACGTGTTTAGGAGGTTAGGGAGATATTTCAGGATATTCTGAAGATGTGCTCTTTAAACGCGAACATCTTGATGATATTGCAAAAATGTTTTGTGCTATGTGCGATACGTCTTAAGCAAACTGTTGAGGAAATAAAGGTCGGATAAGGACTTTTATTGCATTTCTTCCAGCAACATTAATTGATACTCATTTTATGATACATTTTATATGCTAATTATTCTTTTTGATTTGACATTTCTCACTTTTTATTCACAGCAAAGCAAAATTTACATTTCTTACCTCGTGTTCATTTCTCAACCCCCAAGCTAGTCATACTTAAGTAAGTTTGATATATGCTTTTTTAACGTGTTTAATTCAATCAAGCAAGTTAACATATCTGTACGTTTTCATAATTTCCGTTTCCCGAAAAGCACCATGCATTGCGATGCAGATATTAAAAAATATTACATACAGCATACACACATACCTGCGAATTTCGATATGATTTAATGAATCGTATTAAAATTGATAATATTCTAATTTCGATACTGAACCTGTCATTGTGATTCAAAACCGACTGGCTTGTGACTGGATCACCGTTTAGCAGAATCCTTGCTTCTGGAGAACCTTTCTCAATTATGATCTGCCCTTCATCATGTACATGAATGATGGCATGGTTTTCTTGAATGCTACAGAAATGAAATTCAATTATTAACACATCACATAAAAAGAAAGAATATCATTTATTGATCGTTACGATGTGAGACAATATAGTGTATTATTTTAGAATTTTCACAATGAATATTGTAACAGCTACATTATCATGAACTTTGAGCATAGGGATTTTCCAATGCACTTCATATATTTTTCATTTTATGATTGAACTGAAGTAGTTTGTCCTACACTTTTGTGATAGCAGTGTGCATTAGGGGATGACTATATTGCAGATTTCTCTTTGATTTAATTACTATTAGTTAATGATAACAAAATAATTCTTGATTTAATGACACCTGAAATATTTTTCCAACTTTAACTGTGAAACGCAATTGATTATCATTCCATTTCAAAAGTAAATGAATTAAACTCATAAAGGCATTAAATAAAAATTAATCATTAAATAGTGATGAAGTTTAGTTTAAGTCAGCTGAATATGGAAAAGCACACAAGGGTTATCAAATTTACAAACTGAAACTTTCTAAGAGAAACTGCCTTGTATTCACTTCATATATGGAGAAAATTATGAGAGCCGGAGCAAAAAGCATGCAATAAGGAATTACTTCGATTATGAATGTGGGGAAAAAATTCAACTTTCCGCTAGTTTTGTGGAGAATCATGGATGAAATGAAATATGATACTTGCGATTTTGAGTCACTGTATACTTTTTTTATTTAAAAAAAAATTACTCTTTCTGTCATTTTTTTAATTACTCGGACCATCAATCAAGAAATATTCACAAGCTAAGGATTTTAGAATAATTCAAATGAAATATTACGTGTTTCACTTTTTGATTTGTTTTTGTGGTAATTATAATTTCTAGAAAGTTCTTTTTTTCTTTTCCCAGTTCTTCTCTCCTCTTTTCTTATAATATGTCCTTACATTTTCCAGTGATTAAGCAAATATGAAATAAGAAGGCATTTGGTATAAAGTGACTTTTCTGAATTTAAAAATTAAAATAAAATAAGAGATAATGCAGTGGTGTATATTTAAAGGATGCCTTATTCAGTAAATATTTGCGAGAATTTCAAGAAATGAATACAGCTTGCAATGATTTTTGTCTAGAAATATTCAGTGCTATATTAAATCGATACACTTGGAATTCAGGAAATAAATGTGTTATTCTATGCTCATACCTAGGCCCTAAGAGTATAATATCAGAGTTATCTTCTTTTCCAATAGTATTTGCTCCCTTATTTAAAATGTGTAGAATTTTTCCAGACAGTTGAGGATCAAAATTAAGATTTGAAAGATGAGGATGCTGCTTTTTAAGTTCTTCAAGTTTCGCTCTGTTTTCATCCTGCAATGAAATGAGTTAATCATTAGAAGAATTTACAAAATAAGCATTATTTTTAAAACTAAAGAGGAAGAAACATACATTTTGTATGAATAAGCCTGCTTTTCGTGTAATAATTTGTTTTCCTACCGTGATTGTTTATTATTATTATTTATTGTTTTTAACAAGTTGTTTATGTTTTTCCTTTAAATTTAGTAATAATATAATTTCAATTACGGGTTTGGTTCTAAAATTTTATTTTAAACGGAATTTAAATGTAAAATTCTTCCTATAAAAGTTTTATTTTCATTATTCTTTGCGGCGATGCGAGTTTGAATTCTTGTTTTTCATTTTCACCTCCTATTTATTTTCACTCACAAAAAATGAAGGTTGTTCCCAAGTGTGATCAACTCTTGATGTGAGATTGTTTTTCTTAAATGCGATTAATTTCGGTTATCTGATTCAATTTAACCACCATATACTGTTCTCTGTGTGAGAAAAATAATTATTTCTCTTCTGATTTTAAATCTGCATATTTTACAAAATGGTAATTAAATATTATTATTTTAATCACCCATATCCCATAATAATGGTACAAAGAGAATATTTAAAAGAGATCGGCGAATGCAGTTGTAAGTTATATTGGAGTTCAAAATTATGAAACCTTCAGTCAAAATCAATGTTTCATGTCATCTGGTACAGTGAAACCTCGAGACACAAGCACCTCTATATACGAGAAAATAGAAATACGAGGAAAGTATGAGCAAAAAATTCGTCTGGGCAATGAGCAGGCTGTTGATATGCATAACGCCATTTCGCGATCCGGCTCGACTCTGGAAATCCCCTCTTCAGATCACTCAGTGTTCTTTGATCTACGTATTTGTACGCTTGTAAGTTAATTGTTTATTACATTTATCGTGAACATAATTATTTCACGATGCTTTCGAAGAAGGTTGTTGCCTCAGATAGTGCGGCAAAGAAAAATAAGGAAGCCATGGCCGTGGCTGTTGAAATTAAGAAAGAAATCATAGGTAAATGCAAGCGTAGTATAAGTGACGGAATTGACGAAGACTTACGGCCTTTCGACATCGACTATCTACACTTTTCTGAAGAAACAAGAAGAAATTAAGAAACTTTATGTAGCCAAAGAGGTTACCGTTACTTTCAAGAACCATCTAAAACTCCTAGAAGATGTTGAGAAACTGTTGTTGGTGGTGATTGACGAGAAGCAGTTAAAAGGCGTTCGGTGTCGTAAGCTATCATAAAGGCAAACTACGGTTATATTGTTTACCAGTGTTAATTAATAGAAAAAATTATTTTCATGTTGATATTTTTGGTGCGGAACGGATTAAGTGGATTTCCATTATTTTCAGTGGGGAAGTTTGTTTCTAGATACGAGAAATTCCTATACGAGCCCTCTGGAACGAATTAAATTCGTATTTCGAGGTTCCACTGTATTTGCTTTAACACATCTTTCAAATTTTAGGTTAGCGTAATTACTGCGAATTATAACTATTTTTCTAAATTGATCCACTAATCGAAATCAATTGTTTTATTTCAATTGATTATCAATACATTGTAAAAGTAACGTGAAAATAAAGAGTTCCTAAGAAAAAGTTGCCGAAAGGTGCAATTAATTTAGCTGAAATCAATTCAAGTGCAACAGAATGACCATATCAAGAGTTTGGAAACATGGTTACGAAATTAATTGTCAAGTTGAATCTTATGTGATGCATACAAAACTTTCACAAGATTTCGCAGAAAATTCAGGCTTCCCCTTTGTAAGTTCAATAACCTCTTGTAATATTTGCACTAAATTCATAATTTTTGTGCTTTTAAAATAATTTCAGCATCCATATATATATTTTATTTATCCGTGGATAATTTCTACGATGGAAGTTTCATCAGTGTATAAGTATTCTTTATGCCATAGTTCCTTTCTGCATGCACAACAGAGTTAATGAAATTAAGGTCAAATATAAATAACACTCGTTAGCGGTCATTTTATTAAGTGCATAATTTATCCTTGTTTTATACTCTATTGTATGAGCTTTACGAAGACGGAATTATTCCTTTCAAAATATTTCTTTCACCTGCAGACATTTTTATAATATTAAAATTATGTTTCCTCATTTTTATCGTTATGTTTCTTTTATTTTTTTCATGTAATGCTGTCAAATGAAAATATTTACACTTATGTTTGAAATCTAAAAAATCTATAACAAACACAGTTTCACTTGAATACACATAATCCTCAAGCGGCGACGCCGTATATATACGGCCTAGAATATTTTTTGTGATATCTGTAAGAACGTATATATACGTGCATATTAATATATGCCAAAGAAATTAAAACAATATATCAAAATAAAACAAATCCAGGTATGAAATACCATGAGAGTTTTTACATTAAACTAAAAAAAATAACTTGTTCTCATAGTAGTTTTGGGAAATTTGCATTTTCTTAGCGAAAATCCTGGCCGCTTAGAGTGTTAAATATAGGATTTCTTAAACGCACTAGCTGATTTTGATGCACTTCATGTGCTGATTTATATGAGAACTATTGGAAAAGAAACGAGTTTGCGAAATACATAATTCATGCATTCTTAAGTATTTTCGTGTGCTCTTTATAAAAGTGCAATCAGAATATTTCCTATCACACACAGTTTCTTTTGTAACATGAAATCATTCTTCCTAACTATTATAGTTGCTATTGCTTTCCTTCATGCGATTATTGAATTATCCTGGTGATGGAAATGTACATGATAGATTTGAAATTAGGGGAGAAAATTATAAGGAAGCATTTAACAAGAAAATTATTAAATCTGTATTAAAGTATTAAAGTCAATACTTTTAGGCTATAAACGCATTTGCATTTTTTTTTTAAATAAGGCCTTAGAAGTAACATTCAAAATGTTGCTTATATAGAGTATCTTAAGCTACTCACTTCTTCTTTTGCATTTAATGTCTATTATATGCATGTAAATGGAATTTAAAAGACATTTTCTAATTTTTTTAAAGGTGCGAAAAATTATAATTATATGTACGCTGTAAGCTTCAATAAATTACTCTTTACTCAAATGAGAAGGTCGATAATAGAATGATGAAATTCTGACAAATATCATCTAGTTGCGCTAGTTGGAAGAAGTGCAGAGTGAAAACATCCTGACGAGTTATATTTTTAGTAGAGCTAAAATTATGATTATTTTGGCCGAAAAGCTTAAATTTATAAGCAGAAATCTCTTTTGACTCACCGCTTTTTGAGCTTGGCGGGCTAATCGTAATTTCTCTTCGTATGTCTGTTTAATTTGTTGTAATTCTCTTTCATTTTCAGCCATGGCTGCTTTCATTTCTTCTTCCCACCTGCTTCTGTGTTTCACGACCTCTGAAAAAGTAAGAAAAAGTCTTGAAATGTAACAAATCACGTATTATCTTACTTTTATTCGTAATAAAATTAAAGCTTAATAATCTAAGCGTGAATGGATTAGGTATAAAGATGTACCGTCATTTCAAGAATGTGAGTTTAACATGCTATGATTAGAAATGAATTATTTCACACAGGTTAGTAAGGGCTTGAAATCTACTACGCACTAGTTAGCGAAAAACATATTAAATTTTAATCTTGTTAGAAATATAAAAAGATTTAAAAGAAGGAAACGAGTCTGAAATTCACTGGTTTAAAAGTTTTTCAACAGGAAGATTAGGCATATAACATCAGGCTTCATCAGACTTGTCCTCACCTTATTTATATTGGGGCAATTTGTATAGTGCTCATATCACTTTCTATTTAGTTGTGTCTTTTGCATCAACTCATGCTAGGAATAAAATTGCTGGAATTATTTTGAATACTACATAGCGTCATTAAATTGAATCAAAGCCTTTAAGGGGAGAAAGACAGAACGCCATAATTGCTACAGTTGGTTTTCAGGAATGTGGACATTAAGAGGAACGAATCTACAAATACCTCCACCCCGGGTCTAGGACTTTTCACCGTCGCCGTTTCGTCGGCTGGTCGTTTCGCCGTCTGGATGTTTCGCCGTCAAGACATATTTTTCTTTATATGACTATATTATATCTTGCCGTATTATATTCGTGTTAAATTTACTTAATTTAATAAATCCATTTACCTTTCGTATACTTAATAAAGGTTGCTTGTAACATATATAGTTATTTCTGAGATATAAAAAAATTACACATAGATAGTTGGAAAATTATGTCAATATCAAAGAGAACTGGGGATAAACTTCTGATATAACAGAAGATATATTATCAATTTTAAAATTATGCGATTACAATATTTACATAATTCGCCAAAGTTTCTTGAAATTTTAATCGCCTAGTTCAGAGAAATCACTCATACAAGCAGGAAATTTACATTTTTATAAAATGTGAAGGCAAAACGGAATTACTTTGGAATCTTGCCAGCACATTACTCTCTTAAAATTAATAAGTCATGTGTAACGGTGTATTTGTATAAAACTATAGATAAAAACCCTTTATATATCATCTTGTATAAAATTTTATATAAAATGCTTGTTAAATTAAATTAAATTATTAAACTAAACAGAGTTATTAATTTAAATCAACTTAATATAACACGGCAAGCTACAGGGGTTGGACAAAAATATGGAAACACCTTTAAAAAAAACATGTTTCTTTGCTTAATATGGTGTAGAAAACCCGTTGGCATCCAAAACAGCTTGCAGTCTTCTCGGAATGGATAAATACAGTTTCTGTATGTTTGCCAAGGGAATATTATACCATTCTTCCTGCAAAACGGTGGCAAGTTCAGATAACGATGTTGGCGGTGGATAACGAGAACGCACTTTCCGTTCCAATGTAGACCACAAAGGTTAGATAATATTCAGGTCTGGTGACTGTGGTGGCCAGGGAAGATGGGACAACTCATCCTCGTGCTCAGAAAACCAGTGCTGGACAATGTGAGCTGTGTGAACAGGGGCTTTGTCGTCTTGGAAGACACCATCACCATCGGGGAACAAAGTTTGTACCATGGGATGAACTTGATCGGCCAAAATGTTCACATAAGTCTTGGCAGTCATGTGCCCTGATACAGTTATCATGGGGCTAGCAGAGAACTACGATATGGCTGCCCAAACCATAACAGACCCCCGCCATGTTTCACTCTTGGCAACAAGCAGTCTGTATTATAGGCTTGAGATGGAGTTCTCCAGACGTAAACTCGGCCAGAAATGGGAAACAATGTGAAAGAAGACTCGTCAGACCATATTACTCGCTCCCACTGCTCTATAGTCCAGGCTTTATGACTTAAACACCACCTTTTCCTGTTACGGGCATTAGCATCACTGATGAGTGGCTTCTCAATTGCAGCACGGCCAGCAATTCCCTGTTTAATGAAGCTCCCTTCTAATTGTTTTGGTACTCACAGGGTTCGGTAACACAACATTCATTTTAGCAGTAACTTTTGCAGCTGTGGTCTTCTTATTTTTCGTCACAATTGCCCTTAATGATCGTCTGTCACGATCACTCAGGACACACTTTCGTCCGCGCTGTGATTTAGCAGATGATGTTTTTCCGCTTTTCAAATATGCGGAATAAAACTTCGATACAGTACCTCTTGAAACACTAAACACCTCGGCCACCTTGCTTACGGAAGCACCTACTATACGTGCTCCAACAATTTACCCACGTTCGAAGTCTGTTAACTCTGACATAATGCAATGACAACCTCACATAACAGTACTCCGACATCAACTGAACTGTTTAGCACATTTACGAAGTTGTATAGGTGGCGTCAGTAGTCAAAAACGCCAGCGCCACCTACATATTTCATTAAAATCAATCTTTCTTTTCAAACATGCATTTCACAAGGTGTTTCCATATTTTTGTCCATCCACTGTATATCACGGGGAAACGGTCCAACGGCTACAGCGAATAGTCCCATTTCCCCCGCCCTATCTGCCAAAATGTAAAGATTACCTATCTCTCATTAAAATGCGAAAAGTAATCGATCAGAGACTGCTCTCGCTTAAAAAAAAAAAGAAATGTGAAATTTGTAATTAAAATTTTACTGACATTTATGTTTATTTCCAATATTCTTTGTCTCAAGCAGCAGGTGAAACTTAATCAAACAATCTGGAACTTGCTGTTCCCAGGGTACTGTCGTCTTACTGCAGAATCTGCTCGCTGAGCAGTAATTAGAGCTACTGTGGGTTTTGCAGAGTATGGTTAAGTGTTAGAAAGTTATCTAGTTTCATTTCTATGGTAGAGCGTCTCATATTTTGGGAAAGTTTTGTTGCTGTAATTTTTCTAAACTGTAGTAGCTATTACAGAATTCAAACAACAAAAATCATCATATTTTCAAACTAACGCTGATTTTTGTTGTTTGACTTCTGAATTAGTATTTGTTGGGCTTGTTATTGTGTCTTAACTGTAGTAGGTATATTTGTAAGTTGACAAGAAGTTTGAAAATTTAGCTCCTTCATTACTCAACTCAATTGCATTACTCAACACGTCGTCACTAATAACGTTCGCCTTAGATTTTAACTTGACTCCTATCTTGTGTGTTAGGAGCTAAGAAGTGTTAGGCGGTAGGTTGTTCATCTCTGCAAGTAACCTCTGGATCAACCGTTAGATATGAGGATAAGCAGTCCAAAGTTAGTTTTGACGTCTTAGAAGGTATTAGGTTAGGAATAAGCTTAACCATCCACTATAGTTCTACTGTAATTCCACTAAAATCCTACTGTATGTAAACTACAGTAGAATTTTGGAAGCAACCAAGACTTATGAAAGAACATTCGAGCTCACCTCTATATTTTGCATAGTATAATGACTTATTGGTATTTACTTAAGAAAGCAGTGAACTGATTTGTAATACCTGCCACACGTTCTATCTATCGAAGAAAATTTCAGTTGATCTTTCTGTTGTTCATTAACTTCGTATTTCAAAATTTTTAATAAATACCGATACCACTTTTAATATTTGGGACGAATTCCCATACAAAACAATTTCTGGTTTTAAAGATATAAACGTATACGTATTTCTTACATCATATAATTTCTTATATCATACAACTTCGTATCTTTAAAACGATATCTTTATTTTAAGTTAAGTTAAATCAAATATTATTGATTTTGCTTTCATATGATAACTTCATTGATTGGCAGTAACGTTTTTTAAGGAGACCTTACATTAACTTTTTTGTATTAAATTACACATTTAATGCTTTATTTTAAATAAAAAAAAATCTGATGTCTACACCACATGACTTTCTTGTACGGAATATTAAATTATACGCATTTTTTCTTGCATTTCATTTAAACTTATTGAATTGAATTAAATCTACTTCTCCGACAGCACATAAACCACAATAGAATAAATGCATTCTTTAATATTCACTCTAGTATTTGTTTACCATAGCGACACTCTGGCGCTAGATTCACTTAACAGTATTATATTTCGTTCGTATTATAACTCAGAATGCACAAAAATTTATATAATTTAAAGAACAGAATTATCTAATCGTTTCCATATGTTCTATTCAAATACTATAATAAAGCTAGAAGGATGTATAAAAGAAATTAAGCAAACAAAACAAAAAAGAAACAGTTTTTCACAAACGATTGAGTATTTCTTATTCAATTAATTCAGTTCTCACTTGCAAAAATACATAAAAACTCAAAATATCTATATTAAAAATTACGAAGTAAATCTTAAGCACTTATTTCCTCGAAAAATTTCCAGAAATGATTAAGCATGATTTAATTGGCAATAATAAATGAAGGCATTATCTTTGTTGTTGCGAAGCTAAGTTTCTCTAGATTGGCAACAAATCCACTAGTCTGTTGTTTCAAATGTGAACAGGCAATAGCCGCCATCAAAACAATTATTAGGCTTAGTGGCACTTAAACAACTTTAAAATTGTTGATAATTCTAAAAATATTCCATACAAATTTACTAAAGTCATAAAAACCGTAACCGGAAGATAAGAACAACATAATTCAATGATTTTTAAAGCAAAAAATGTACAATTTACAAACATATACGAGTAAAGAAACAGATCACTGAGCCGGGTTACAGAGTGGCAATATAAATAAATATATTTATATACGTTTGTTGCGGCCGATTGCAACCAAAATACGAGGTGCACATCTACATGTTATAGTAGTCCTATATACAAAATTTCAACGTTCTGAGGCTACTCGTTTTTGACTTATGCGAGATACATACGTTTGTACAGACGTCACGAAAAATTCTCTTCAGAATTAATTTTAAAGCAGTTTTATAATTTTTTTGGAGGAAACGAGTCTTTTATTCTGTCCTTAAGCACAGATATCACGCAAAAACATCGTTAAATTGCATTCGATAGCGGTCAAAATGGATATTTTCGTTGAAATATGCTGCCTGAAACTTTTCGCGATTACAATACTTCCTTTATACTTCGCATAAGGAAGTAATACTAGTCTGGTTTTAATTTTGCACTTTCGTTACATACATATATATTTTTAAACATTTAACATTATATAGGGATTTTCAGAACTATTCTTCGGATATGTACATAGAGGTCTGGAACAGGATAACAGGCAGTAATCATAGAGGAACACAAGGTCGCATGTGTAAACGCTACACGTCCACAAAGACAGAGGCAAGCGCATGCGCAAACGCTACACGCCCACGAAGACAGAGACAGGGACTTAAGACAGGCAACAAAACATGAGGATTTATTCGACACAAAAGAGTTTACAACACAACAGTGGTATTTGAAATGAAACTCTTAAAGCAGGCGTTCGAAATTGCGACCTCATCTACAGCACCACCTACAGCAACGACGTGTGCCATCAAGTCTAAGTCTTGTTTCATAAACTAGGCTTCTCAAATAGTCCCTTTAAAATACCTAAATAAATCCGCAGTATTTACAGTCTATCTTGGGGTCTCTCTGTCTTTCAAGACGTTCAGCTCGTCGGGTTGCACATGTGACCCACTTTTCGTATATAATTATTGCTTGTTATCGTGTGTCAGACCTCCACATGAATTTCTGAACAATAGTTCTGAAACACCCTGTATATTATTTCCAAAGAAATATCATAATATTTTAATTTTATTAAGTATACTTTTATTTACGAATATACCTTGCTTCATAAAATTTAAACCGTGTGTATGGCACATTATCATTTCTAATCACGTACCCAAAATTCATAAATTGATTAAATAAAATTTTATGACTATACTGTGTAATTGTATTTATAATAATTTATATAATTTCTTAGCAGAACTTAGACTTTGAAAGCTCTTACCATCATCTGTCATTCCAGGTTTGATAGGCACATTCATCACACCTCTTTCTAACATCTTTTTAAGTTTATCATTTTCTGCCCTCAGCTCCCGAATGAGAATTTCTGTTGGATCTTCATTGATGGTAGCAACGGTTTTGATTTGTTTGGCTCGATCAGCTAAAAGAATCATTCTAAATTATTATTTCAGAAGCTCAAGATAATATGTTCTAGGAGATGTAATTAAAAAATTTCTTACCATACCGCAGAGTAGAGAGCGTTTCTTCATGATTAATATCAGCAGGGCTGATACATGCTATCTAAAAATAAATATGCCTTAAATTATAAGAAATTAAAATGTTTTATTTAAGGTACAGTGGATGGACAAAAATATGGAAACACCTTGTGAAATTCATGTTCGAAAAGAAAGATTGGTTTTAATGAAATATGTAGGTGGCGCTGGCGTTTTTAACTACTGACGTCACCTATACAACTTCGTAAATGTGCTAAACAGTTCAGTTGTTGTCGGAGTACTGTTATGTGAGGTTGTCATTGCATTATGTCAGAGTTAACAGACTTCGAACGTGAGCAAATTGTTGGAGAACGTATGGTAGGTGCTTCCGTAAGCAAGGTAGCCGAGGTGTTTAGTGTTTCAAGAGGTACTGTATCGAAGATTTATTCCGCATATTTGAAAAGCGGAAAAACATCATCTGCTAAATCACAGCGCGGACGAAAGTGTGTCCTGAGTGATCGTGACAGACGATCATTAAGGGCAATTGTGACGAAAAATAAGAAGACCACAGCTGCAAAAGTTACTGCTGAAATAAATGCTGTGTTACCGAACCCTGTGAGTACCAAAACAATTAGAAGGGAGCTTCATAAACAGGGAATTGCTGGCCGTGCTGCAATTGAGAAGCCACTCATCAGTGATGCTAATGCCTGTAACAGGAAAAGGTGGTGTTTAAGACATAAACCCTGGACTATAGAGCAGTGGAAGCGAGTAATATGGTCTGACGAGTCTTCTTGCACATTGTTTCCCACTTCTGGCCGAGTTTATGTCTGGAGAACGCCATCTCAAGCTTATTATACAGACTGCTTGTTGCCAAGAGTGAAACATGGCGGGGTTTCTGTTATGGTTTGGGCAGCCATATCGTGGTTCTCTGCTAGCCCCATGATAACTGTGTCAGGGCACAGGACTGCCAAGACTTATGTGAACATTTTGGCCGATCAAGTTCATCCCATGGTACAAACTTTGTTCCCCGATGGTGATGGTGTCTTACAAGACGACAAAGCCCCTGTTCACACAGCTCACATTGTCCAGGACTGGTTTTCTGAGCACGAGGATGAGTTGTCCCATCTTCCCTGGCCACCACAGTCACCAGACCTGAATATTATCTAACCTTTGTGGTCTACATTGGAACCGAAAGTGCGTTCTCGTTATCCACCGCCAACATCGTTATCTGAACTTGCCACCGTTTTGCAGGAAGAATGGTATAATATTCCCTTGCAAACATACAGGAACTGTATTTATCCATTCCGAGAAGACTGCAAGCTGTTTTTGATGCCAACGGGTTTCCTACACCATATTAAGTAAAGAAACATGTTTTTTTAAAGGTGTTTCCATATTTTTGTCCAACCCCTGTATATATATTTTCCGTTTTTTTAAATTTCAAATTGATTGGAATTTATAAAGTCTTTTAAATTTTTAACAATGTATTTTAGTGGGATTCCGATTATAATGTACGTCGATTAAATATGATAATTTTGTTAATTAAGATTTTCTTAATCATTTTATGTCTGCATGTTTAGTGCGATGACATAAAACGCAAATCAAATGCATTTTACATACTAGTTTTATTGCCATAAATGTAAATGCAGTGACATGTGGAAAGATCTGAGCTTTTTATACAGAGTATCTACCTCAAAGGTACCTCAAAATGTCATTACCAAACTTGACATGCTGGTCTGTCATACTATGAAAAACAAGACTTATATGGGAACTTGTGTCCAAAAATGAGAACGGAGACCGCTAAAAGGCAATGTTTGCAGGCGTAGAGGAGGAGGAAGAGGTGTTAATATGACTTTTATTAAAGAACATGGTTAAATCACAGATGTTAAAAATTCCTTCCATTCGCCGCAATGCATGCTTCATAGCGTTGACGCATAGATTCACGTGCCTGTTCAGGCACGTGAAGGTGTGTCACGGATACGTACCAACGCTTCCACGATTCTGGAGACGAGATCCAAGTCCGATGTTAGGTCGTCTTGTACACCATAGACTTCATTATCCGCACAGGTAGAAATCCAAGATAGTCACGTCGAGGGATCGCGATGGTCATGCGACTGGTCCACCTTTGCCAATTCAACGATCAGGATATGTCCTGTTAAGGTGCTCTCACACAGTGCTACTAAAATGTGCCAGCGCTCCTTAATGCTGAAACCAAATGTTACGACGTGTCGCTTCTGGAACGTCAACCATCAGATAAGGCAACACTCTATCTAAACAAGTACTACAATAGGTCTTCCAGTCGAGGTGTTGAGGCAGTAGGTAAACGTAAATTAACATGTCTCCGATATTACCAGCCCAAATGCTTATGGGGCCACGTTGTTGACTTCCATGGGCACGTGTGCACCTTGGGTTTTTATGCGCTCAATACGTGCCTGTTGCACAGGATCAGGACACTGTCCCGTGTAAATGAGGCTTTATCCGGAAACTAAATCCACAATTTGAAAATCCGGCTGTGCGACCCGTTTATGCAAATACAGACTGCGAATGCAACGCGTTCAGGATAATCGTCATCGCATAATGCCTGTATTGATTGGGCGTGGTAGGGGTGTAGCGTGTCTTCATATTAACGTGGTGGTGTGTAGCGCAGTATGCTTTTAACGTTGGAACGATGTACACGCAAAACGCGTTCGGTTGCTCGGATACATAATTGCGGGTTCGTTTCAAATTCTCATAGCACAGCTTCCTCTACGATAGGTGTGCGTGTAGTGCGTTCTCAACCGATGCGGTTGCATACTTAGAAAGCTCCTGCCTCACGCAATCTGTCATGCAGTTGTTCAAACAAAACTCGACTTGCTTGATGTCTGCTTGGAAGGCGCTCAAAGTACATCTTTACCGCGGCTTCTCCATTTCTATCCGCTACACCATACAGGTAACGCATATCGAGCAATTCTGAGTTTAGTAGACCGATTTTATCCTTCTTCTGCAATGTCCTCTCTAAGCGCTTCCCATTCTCCCACAAGCCTGCGAACTCTGCCCTCTAGCGGACACAAGCTCCTATGTAAATCTTGTTTGTCACGGTATGGCAGATCAACATGTTAAGTTTGGCAACGACCTTTAGAGATCCCCTGTACAATGCAGTAAGAAATTTTCATCTACCTAAATATATTTCCTCTCTCAAGTAAAATAAGCAATAAAATGGTTATGAACTATTAAGCACTTGTACTCGTGATATATAAAAGTTGGCTTATAAAGGGCATTTGGTATGATCTATAAACCAAATCATATTATATATAACATGTTAACACTTTATGCGCGTTATATATCTATCCTAAGATGTGGAAAAAGGTGAATGTCCCGTAATGTGATATCAAAGCCTATATTTCTTTGCTTCAAGATATGGAAGAATTTTAGTATATTTACCGTCACTTCTGTATGAAGGATCTTTTACTAAAATAGTGATATGTTACTTTCTAAATGTTTAAAACATTTTTACAATTTCTTAGCTCAGTGCATTTCTGTGTTCTTATTTCTTTTACATTTTTGTGAATTACTTTAAGTATCTAATGTTACTTGCATATTTTTAGATTAAACATTTTTTAATTGAGCTTCATTTTGTTATATTTACAAATGTAGAGGCTAGTGTAACACTTAACGTTGTGTTTCTTATAATGTATAAGGTATTTTCTCCCTCCTTTCCGAATGCCTTTGGGGTGTTACTGGAAGCACGTTCGACGTGTGCTCAGGAGGCCCGGTATTCGAATTCCGACGAGGGCAGTTCTGTATTTCTTCAAATTACTGACATCGAAAAATTCTAAATGACTCTAGAAACTTATGTATTATCCTTAAATAAATAAAGAATTTAGTGAAAATTTCTAAATGTCTCTACGAACTTACGTATTATCTTTAAATATGCATAAAGAATTTTTTCTTTTATATTACAATGTTCTACTTACAATTGACCAATCAGTTTCTTACATGTCTAAATATTATCTATTTTCTTTTGCTTCTTGCATATATAAATAATATTTATTTTATGTTTCGTGCTTAATAAGTAATTCCAGTATAAATAATTTTATCAAGATTTATATAAAATTTTAGAAAAGCGCTCTTCCAAAGGCATGTAATCTCGAGAATTGTCATGTCGGATGGATTCTTAATTGTATATCCATTAATAACTAACGGAAAATTTGACCTTCTTATGTGATTTTAAATGTTTAATCGTTCTCGGCGTTAAAGTCATTTTACAATCTCAGAAGTGTGAACTTACTATCTATCCTGCTGTCACATGTAAATGAATTAACAGTTAAGACTTAGAAATACGATGGGAACTGGTGACGTAAATGGACCAATTTTGTGACAAGTCCATCTCCTAATAGCCTAACGTTAGAATGGATGAAGTTATAATTAATCGATGCAGCAAAGAAATTTACAGTAGCAAAGAAGAGAACAAATAATACTGTATTAAGAATCACGAAAAGTGGGAAAAATGATCAAAGTCAACTATGTTTAATTTCAGATAAATAAAATACGGATGCAATGGGGCAAAACTATAAGTGATACATCTTGTTCGAACACAAAATGTACACAACAAGAAGCAATAATTTTCGGCTCTACTTTTATATCTCCTGGTAACCCTTTCTAAAGTCTCTTGGGGTCACTCTAGCAGATTCGTTACCTAAAATTTTGGGGTGTTTAGAAGAGTCAATCAACTTGCTCGTACTTTCTCGTTTCTTTGGAAATGTTGTTGAGATGGATATTAGCACCTTGAACAAATTGCTCCGTTGTTCACTTTCTTGAAGGGGAAACATCAGTCGAAAGAAGTCAGAAGGCATCAACGAGAGAGCTATCAATATGAGCATATCTATGTCATTTGCTATCATAAATGTGAATCAATCTCAGTATTTCATTATTACGAATGAAAGCAACTACAATTTCGATGGGTATGGGCTCGAAACCTAGACAAAGCTTGGATAATATTTGAGGATAATCGCATTTAAGAGGATTAAACACACGCAAAAAACTACCCACCTAAAAGTCTTTTTCAGAGTTGATAAAAAAGAAAGAGAAGACTACTGAATATATTCCCCAGAGATACTCGTTAAAAGTTGTAGTGGTGTTTTCTATCAAGATGGATTGGTCTACCTGTTATTGCGCAAGTACTTACCGTCAAAAGATGAAATGAAATTTGGATACTCAGGTAGACTATGTAAATTATAAGAAATAATTTTTTTTAGCCAATATTATAAAATGAGTATTCTATGAGTAATGCGTGAGTGAGTAAATATAATAGTGAATAATAGTGTGCAAAACTGTTATGTATGATTAATAAACAATAGTGTAATTTGTGATTATGGCTTACCATTACAGTCTTGCTGTTTCCTCCAAGAGCATTCATTAAAAGGCGAGTTAGAACTGAATCACGGTAAGGAACTAAATAAAAAATATATAAAAAAGATTTTAAAAAATAATCTCTTATTTAAAACTCATAAAATGATTAATAAACTAAAAGGAGAACAATAATTTATTACGTAGTTTAATAAGAACAATGCATTAAAATATTCTCTTTACGGAATCCATCTATAATTTTATATCATGAATAATAAAAACGGGGGTTGTCCTTGATAAATTCATAATAAAGATAATGGCTTATACCTTTGACAATGCATTTACTAGATTTTGTATTTACAGGTCCATGCTGAATCCCAATAAGGAACTAAAAAGAGATTTCAATGTAATTACTATTTTAATCTTTAAAACTAATATGTATTAGCAGCGTCAGAAATTAAAAAAAGATTCAAAATATTTAACGGACTGAACTAAAGAAAGAAAAATGAAGTGTTAGCATTAGAAAACTTGAAAATTCTCAATTGGCACAGAAAAGTTGCCTAATGAAACATCTGGGAGGAAATAAGGTTATCTCGTTATAAATTTCCATCAGATAAATTTCAGACATTGAAAATTATTTTCCATTTCACTGACTACAACACAAATTCATTGATATACACCATTTCTCAAGTAGGAAACACGTTTGACGTTTTTGAGCTATATTTACGAATTAATTTCCGTATACATACAAATATGTAATAAATAAACGAAAAAGTACATAAATCACGAATATAACTTACATACAGCCAAATATGAAAATGTGATATGGACAACATTCAAGCAAACGTTTTAGTAGAATATATGACATTTTTATATGAAATTCACGCTTGAGGAGATTACTTAATGCTTTCAGTGTCATCGCTGATCGTGATTTAGTACTTATTCTCGTAAAAGTACAGGTCGAAGCTCTAGGACAGTACTTTGACGGACGCAGAGACCTGCAGTCAGTTTTCTTAACATGATCCATATATGGATATCCGATTGAAATTTTATTTTAGAGGACCCTGTATCGTAGAATTTGCAGCAGCAGCGTCAAACAGGTGATTCAGACTCAAAAACTCTAGAGAAAACCGCCGATTGGCGAAAAACTAAACAAAGATAGTAAACCTGTTTGGCAAACCTACAGACTGACGGGGAAAGACGAGTTTTTCCCGGCAGTTCGGCGTAACACTTCAGTCTGTGTTCGTCTGAGTAACTACTTCAGTTTTGTGCTTTCAACATGATATGTAAACTTTGGCATCCGTGTCTGTATTGGGACTGTACTCTTTCTTAAGCCATTATTATGCATCTATGCTATTTTTCCTGATTAAATCTCATTATCTTTCACCCTAACAAACCGCTTCTTCTGTAATAGTGTCTGGCGGGTGGCGATTGGCCTCCCGAGGACAAATGTCCAGAACGGACCGCGTAGCGGGAAGAGATCTGGCGTTTGATCCGATGACCAATCTGCCGGTCGGGGATCGGATGTCCAGAACCAACTGGAAACCACTGTAGGCGGCGTGAACCGTGCGCGGGAGATCGTCGTAGACAGTGGCGGAAGGCAGGAGACCCGGCGTTTGATCGATGGGCAGGGACTGTAGGAGCTTCAGGTTCGCCTGCTTGCGTCTTCCACAGCTCAGCGTCAGCCTCCTCGTGGCCCCGCTGGAAACTATACGGCGCCTTGGTCCAGGCCTTGGCTCGTATAGGCTAATGACGCTGAGCAACCCATCCCAAGGGATCGACTGGTGTGAATTTCTGGAACCGACCATTTATGGGAGGAGACCCGGGGTTTTCCCAGACCACTGACTGGACTTGTGTCCTGTCAGCTTCGATTTGTTGGGTATATAAGCAGACTTCACAGGACTAGAACTATAGGTCCATCCTATGGTAGGCGCAGGCTTGGCAGGGACCGTACTGGTACTGTCGTGTCCGTTGCCTTCGCTGTGGGGCCGTTATCGTGTTGATATTAAGTGCTGTGCCGGGGGGGCAGCGTCTGGAAACTAAATTTTGTCTCAAAATATTAAAAGAAAATTAAAAGGCTTATGCCTGATAACAATACTGGAGAGCAAATATCAAGCCAAGAAACAGTATACTAGTATATATTTGATGCTATTGGCTTTGTTAAAGCATTTTTTCTTGAGATTTGCTTGGTGAGTGAGTACTTCCCTTATTCAATTCATTGCTATGAAAAGTCGTGTAGCATCTCGTAAAATTCTGTTACATATAGTTCAAAATTTTTGTTAGATATCAGGCTCATGGCTATTTTTCTTAACTACATTAATATTTTAAAAAGTAAATTAAGGTTTCATAATACTATACGATGCACACTGGCGAATTTTGGCGACGCTACGATGAGCATCAAACGCGACATTTTGACGTTGGCGAAAATTTTCACATTCACGCCAAGACCATAACGTATTACTAGGATTATCATTAATTAGTTTTATTTTTACTAGCACTAAGGTTTGTTACATTTTACGCCATTCTTTTGCAGAAATGAAGTAAAGATTTAAATAACTTATTTTATAATTATTAATTGACTTATTTCTTTATAATTATGAATTAATGGATTCATATTTTAAGCAATATTTTGCATCATATTTACATAAATATGTAACATTGATAATAATATATTCAACCTTTAGAAATTCAAGAGGAAAAAAAGGCAGAGGAAATTATGATGAAATAGAGTGCTGCGAAATAAAATGACCAGAAATCCCGGATTGTGCAGAGCAATCCCGCATTTCAAGGCAATGTCCCAGAAAATGCCTTTTATTCCATAAATATTCTAGGATTTTGTATATATAGGTGCCATAAATTTTGTTAATGGCGTTCCATATGATTATAAATATATTTTTGAAGAATTAAAAATATATTTTAATAATCAAATAATCGTGCTTTTTTTTTCTAAGATACACATTTAAGGAACTCGCGATGAATGACTAGATAAATTATTGAATGAAATATTGTATTTAGAAAGGTATGAAATACCAAATAATTAAGCAATTGCCGGGATATAAAATTGAAAGTTAGAAAACGAAATGATTTTTTTCACATATCAAAACAATGTTACTTTCGAATCTGCATCAGTAACAGAGCTCATTACCGGTTTCCCGGCGAACGAACAATCTGTATGGAAGTTTCATTGTTTTTTACACGTGTAACCTGAATGAGAGCCTGTTTTTCTTAACATGGATCCCTTGCCTTAGGAAGATAATCCTCATGTCTTTCTGTAACTAAAATAAACTAAACCAGAAACCAAAAAAAAAAAAAAAAAAAAAAAAAAAAAGGTTTATTAAGAACAACTGCAGAAACACAATGTGTATTGGATAACAGAATGCAATGCAGCAAAACTTCAAATGATAATGATTTCAAAAACCGAAAAGGAGTTCTTGAAAACGTAAATAATCATTCGTAATGGCCATTCTAAGGTTAAAGAATGAGAATCCTGGAAGGGTGGGAGGGTATACGGTATATAACTCATCTGGAATCAAATAGATTTGAGAAAAAATTCTAAATCTGAGAAGTTTTGAATTATCTCATAATATATATTTTTTTCGACAGTCTGCTCAGAGTTTCAAGTAAAGTATCACTTCCGGTTTACAAGTTTAAGCCAAAAATCTTATATGTTGTTTCTAGTCTTAGGAAGATTTTAAAAGGAACTTTTCAAATTTCAAAGATTTTGCAGAGACAATAATGGAGATTATAAATACAAAAATAAGACAGAATTGAAATTCGGCACTGAGACTGAGATTTTGGACTTTATATGTTTTTGCTTATATTTGTTTTCTTCTGGCCAGTCCCATTTTTTGATCATACGTCCGGCTTGTGCTGGCTCCGAGGAATGCTTCCTTTATTTCGTACAAGGAAGTGAAAATGACCAGCGGTGGATTGCTAAACTCGTTATGTCTGTGATTTTAAATTTCATATGCTTTAAAAATAAAGATGGGAAAAGAAAACTGATATTTTTTTGCAGAAAATTTGGTCTTATACCTACCCCTGATATTACGTCCGGTAGCCCTTTCGGCCAACGAATGTATACAGTTTCCAAGGCAAGAAAGTGATTGGTTGATCGCTGCACTTTCTTTCAATCTGTCACCTGTTGCACCAGTTGCAGAGGCTCGTTCGCTACAATAATTAAACAACGAATTAACCTATTACTTAAAAGATCAATTTGGTAACATTAAGATCAGTTTGTCATATAGAAAAAACACATATAAACAATATAAATAAAAGTGGAACTTTCAGTAATATTGTTAAATTAATTTCAGAAGAATTCCGGAACCATTATTCTAATTTACTTAAATTATGCCTGTTACATGTCACTGCTTTTCCAGTTCCTTTTTTATGTAATATATATGGTATAACTATCTTAGAAAAGCATAGAAGTATTGTATTCAAAAGGCTAAAAATTTTCTCCATTTTCTAAGCATTAACTTGTGATGTAGCGTGGCCCCAACTTGCCCGCAACCGTAGTAGTGACTGCTATGAACTGGAATTACACAAACTCTTAGGAATTAACTCCCTTTTTATTCCACTTTAGAAGTTACAGATGCGTTCACTTGACGCTCACAAACTACGCCGACCCGGCGGTTAAATAAAAATAAGAAAGTACAACTAAAAAATAAATAATTAGGATGAATAAATAACAAGGTCACTACCTACGAGGCTCTATAAACGTGACTAACTTAACCGCGTTCTAAGATACAGCTGATATTTCAGCAAACTTTCTGAATAAGAAGTTGAAAGATTCAACTAACTGCCGAAGTAGGCTCACAGGCTGAAACGCGCGGTTCTTAAATTTCTACCTAGCAACCTTCACGCTCGTGAATCAAGAAAGCACACCTACAAACTCGTTTCCCGTCTATTTAACTCAAATTACTTCTGCTAAAAAATTTGAATACTTTGCGCGTTCTACTAAAATTTACATACTCTGGCATTGGCAATTCCAGGGGAAAGTAAAGGCTTGACAGGAAAGATAGCTTAAAATAAATGTTAGTTAAAATAAATATAAACCCTACAAACTTTCCACTCACCTGCCAGCTAAATCTACAAGGTTCACAACAGAAGTCTTGGCTGTTTCCTGTCCTTTTATGTTTCTTGATTTTTGGACTAATGTAATTCCTACAATTGTATGGGCACGGCTGAAAAGAAAATAAAATGCTTTCTAAAAATCTTCATTATCTTGAAACATGTAAAAAATATGTAAGAGCAAAAGAATTTAAGAAAATCGAGTTGGAACGAAAAATATGATACTTACATATTCATTGTTCCATCTAAAAATATCCCTGATAATTGTATCTGTTTTCTGAGTTTTATTAATTCCAGTTTTTAAGTTTAAATTATCTCTATAAATTTCAATGATACCGGTGGTTTAACAAAGAGGGTCAAAATGTTTGTATAAATGGCATTATAAAAAGTATATATAAAAAGTATATATTATAATATATTATTATTATATTATATATTTGGAAATTTTAGTAAAGGGAATTATCTTTTACTCTGCTCTTTTAGTACTCGAAGTGAACTCATATATTATTGTTAAATAAATATTATTTTTTTTTCTGTTTACGTCAAATCGCCATAATTTTGTGTTCAATTTTAAAATACAATAAATCTTACTTAAATGTATATTATTACTCTATAATTTAAAATTATAATAATAAAGAGTAGCATCAAAATGCGTAAACTGAATATAAAATTATCGGCAGCTGTCGGTCAGAAACCATACAAAGAAAATTCGAAACATCAAACTTATAAAAAATTTAGAAAATCAACAAAGCAATGTATAAGCGTTAAATAAAATTTTAGTTGAAAGGTAACTGTAAAAACAAACATAAAGTATGCAATAAAAACATCTATAAATTTTTATAATATAAAATTTGATTCACTTCATGTATGCTTGTCCTGTGTCTTTCTGAAAATGTAACATATTGAGAAAGTAGGAAATTAAGAAATTTTCATGTTTACCAGCACAAATAAGTTTCCATAAATGTTAGAAATAGGAGAGCAGTCTTGGTTTCGATTCGCTCAGAACTGAGGAAACAAGAAGGATTTCACACTTTCGTAGAATATCGTTCGTGATTTGAGTCCTCTTAAATCTAATGTAGCAAGAAAAGTCTCAGAAAGTAGAATTTATAGAAATTTTGCAAAGTTTATAAAAACTGATAAAAAATAGAGGTGAATTATGCAGCAAATCTTGTGTTTTGTTAAAAATATTTAAATTTTGAAATAAAACATGAATTAATTTTATTTTATAATGTCTGTTGGTAGCAATCGTAATGTCGCAAGCATTATTTTCTAAAAGTGGGCTAGGAAGTCCTTTTACACCTGAACTACACTCATGTCCATAAATTAAAGATAATTCGGAGTCACTCGGAAATCGAACTCTAAAATAAATATATCACCTGTAAAATCACTACACATATCTTCAAAAATCATATGAAAATTTCAGGAAGTAACCACATGACACCGATGGTACGTCACATTGACAAGAGTGTAAGAAAGTGATATATAAGGAATACAGGCAAAGAAGTAAAATTGTTCGCAGGCGCTTTATAAGCATTTCAGTGCAATAACTGAATAGTTATGACACAAAGGACGCATTTGGATGATTTTTTACGTGGTAGAATTATCGGCCGTCTGGAATGTGGGCGTACCCAAGTGGAAGTATAAAACGAACTTGAAATTGCCCAGAGTGTCATCTCCAGGCTTTGGCAACGATTCCAAGATGATGGTAATGTGAGCAGACGTTACAGCACAGGTCGCCCCAGAGTTACAACGCGGAATGAAGACTGGTATTTGGCAGTTACTGCCAAAAGAAACAGGCGGAGCACATCCTCAGACCTGTCTCGCCAGCTGGTACGACAATTTCAAGGCAGACCGTGTACAGACGCTTAGGGCAGATTGGTCTATATGCTCGTAGACCTGTCAGATGCGTTCCACTTACTGCAACTCACTGTCGCCTGCGGTTAGCCTGGAGTAGAGAGCATGCATTGTGGACACCGCAACAGTGGGCTTGTGTGATGTTTTCCGACGAGTCCAGGTTTAGCTTGCAGTCTGATTCTCGCCGGACTTTCATATGGAGAGCTCCAGGTACTCGTTACCACCAAGAAAACATCATTGAACGACACCGTTACGGTGGTGCAGGAGTGCTCGTTTGGGGTGGAATTATTCTGGGTTCCAGAACTGACCTTGCATGTTCAAATTGGAACCACGAAAAGCCAAATCTATCGGAACGTCATTCTGAAAGAACATGTACGTTTGTTTCGGGGCGCCATGGGCGCACAATTTGTGTTTATGGATGACTACGCCCGTCCTCACATGCAAACATCGTAAGCGAATGCCTTCAATCGGGGGATATCACCCGTATGGACTGGCCAGTATTCTCACCCTACTTGAATCTAGTAGAGCCCGTGTGGGACATGCTTGGACGACGAGTTGCAGCTCGTCAACCTCCTCCTACATGTCTACCGGAACTTCGGAGAGCATTGATGGAGAACATTGCTTTCTGAGTGGTGTAATATCCCCCAAAATAAGATCGATAATTTGATACTCAGCCTGCCTAGACGTTGTACGGACTGTATTGCATCGTCTGGGAGACGTACAATGTATTAACAATAATACCAACCATGTAATATTGGTTTTTTGTAAATAGGTTTTTTTTTGTAATTTGCTCCAGGGAGAAAAAATCGCTAATTTTTTTAATAATATCAAACATATAGCATCGTTTTTGCTCTTTACCTTTTGTTTAATAAATAAGCTTTACAAATAAGTCAAATTTGGTTTGCTTCTAACTCTTCCTTTGCCTGATTTTGCATTATCCTTAATTTATGGACATGAGTGTAAATGCATGTAACAGTGTAACATGGATTTTTATGGATAGATATTTAAGATTTGAGTCTCCCATCCTGATCATTGATATGGTTACAGTGTTCATCACGTGAATTTCAAAGTTATTACCGGGTGACTGCCGCGCTTTTTCCCAGAGAGGAGAATAAAGTCTGTGCTTTGACCAGGTGATTGTCTCTGTGGAAGACATTGTCGCTGTCACTGGTGAAGCACAACGGCAGATGCCTGTGACTTTACTAAGGAGGAGCGCTCAGTGACAAAATTGTGTCGGTCCATGACCGGAAGGACAGCACTGAAACTATGACATGATAATGGTTCGATGAGGAGATACCAAGTCATCAGATTTGAATCACGTTTAGAAGCAAGGTCTGAGCGGGAATGACTGAAGAACCCATCTTTCATCTGTCCTTCTCTGAGGCTTCCGTTAACCAGGCTACTTATCTGGAGATGTTGAATGACTGGCTTCTTCCACAGCTGCAGAATTTGGGAATCAATGGCACGGTTATTTACGAACGCAGTGAAGCTTCCGCCCTCTTAGCACTTGCTGTTCGTAAACGCCTGAATGAATTGTTCCCTGGCTGGAGGATAGGACGCGGATTCTCAAATTCAACTAGTTCCTTATCATTGGCCACTTTGAAGTCCGGAACTTATAACACCAGGCAGTGCTCTATAGAAAACAATCAAATCGTATCTCAGGAAGAAGCGGTACGTGGGCATGATGCTGTGTGGGCAAATGTGCTTCCAGCATGTGACAACTCAGCTGCTAAAGCACATGAAAAGGAGGACTTTCAGGCAAATCAAGCTGTGCAGGGATAATGTGGTGAACATATGGACGTTTTAAACAAATAACTGAAAGTGTTATTAAAGTTACAATGAAGTGATTGCACGTGTAAAGGGACAGTCTGGTTACCCTGTACATATGCAAACAATATTACTAAATGCAAACTTTACAACTGCTAAGCGGAATGAATATATGAAGTACCTGTGTTTTTGTAATATGAAAATTATAAGTATCTGTGAGCAGACAGTAAAATGCTTGGTACAAATCTCTATAGAATAAGCGACTCAGCTACTTACTAAAATCATAGCAAGATTCAAGACTGTTGTAATCCATCACCTTCGAAATCTTACAGAAGATCTAGATTTACTGGTAAGCTCTTTCCTGTTTCCAAGCAGGCGCAACAAGCGTCCGTCTGTTTAAGACAGCTGAATACTAGTAGTTCGGCCCGGTTTCGAACTTACGTGAACAAACTGAGTGCTTGGGTATTTTTCATGGTATTTTTTTAAGAGTAACGTGAATAGGAGCCCCTTTTCCCTAAATTTTCTGAAATGTTCACATCCACGATTAGGAATTTACGTGATTATTAGAGCAATTATAGTAGGTTGGTTTTCAATGTGTTTTAGCTCACATTTGTTTGAGGTATGGGATTTTGCACATTTCACGCGGTATGGTGACAGTCTACAGTTTTAGATATATGCCCTATACTTTGGCAGTAAATAACCTATCAGTTGTATATATGTTACGGTGAAACACCAAAATCTGGAGAATGTCGACTTTCAACGGTGAATGTCAACATTCACATAGTCGCTCGGTGTATGTCCGAAATATTTTCCAAATACTCTTATTTCTGACTGACACCGGTGAATGTCAACTTTCACCATGTACTAATGGTGAATGTTGAACATATAAGAATATTATATTTCCTTCTCCGTAATTCATTCGCGAAAAAATGCACTTGAGGCTCAGAATAAGAACTTAAGAATATAAGAACTTAAAACACACTGTAAATTCAAAATAAGAAAGGAAAACTAAGGATGAACACTGTAAATTCAAAATAAGAAAGTTATAAACTTACTAAATTATGTGATTCAAATCTTATTTATTGCAACAACTTAAACTATTATGACACTTTGAATTGCACAAGAGGCCCTTGCTTTTACAACTGCATTTATTTGTAGAACACTTCCTTTTGGAATGGCAGCGTGTACATATACTCCTCTGTTTTCGACCTACACCAGAGCATATCTGTGATTGTCGACATACAGCGGTGAGGGTCCGAATGTACAAGAATGTAAAGAAATATTCGATCTTTCATCGACGTATTTGGTGAATGTTGACATTCTCTGGTGAAAGTCGACATTCTCCAATTTCGGTCTTTCACGGTAACATATGTTATGTAATTGACATTAGGGTGGTAAGAAGTTGTACCTAAAATTTAGGAATCAGGGATTTAGTTTTATAGTTGCGTGACTTTCAAGATCTTAAAATTTAGATCAGTGAGTTCAGAGTTGATTTCTTCTGTTGTGCACTTAGTCGGTAATCCCTTGATTGCAATTTTTGTAGGCTTAACACTTTTATCTTTTGCTATGTAGATTATTCTGCTGAGTTACGATTAAGTAACTGCTGATTACATTACAACTTTCAAGGATACGCAGGATAATCCATATTGTATCAGAATGGAATTTTCCAAAAGTTTAGCATTAGAACAATATATTATCACGGAAAGAATTTTATGATAATTTGTTTAGGATCCAATTATCAACATACCTAAATAGCGTTAAAATAGTCAAAGAATGATAAATATTTTATACAAGGAAGAAAACTTGGAAAGCTCTAAAAATACATGCATTTAATTCAATTCCGACTACGTAATAAAAGTTATTTAAAGGAATGGTACGCCATTTGTCTCTTAGTTATAAATTCAGTTAAAAATCACCTTATATTCGTTTTTAAAGTTAAATATAAATTAAATGTAAGATAGATGAACTTTAAAGTAATTTTATTCCTTTACGCTGCTTCCTAAATTATATATAAGTGGATTTTACCATTATAAACTTTTTAGTAAGTAGTTCTCAGATTCAATGCATAATCATGTCTCTGCCATATTAGTTTTTATCCTTGAAAGTTTTCAAATCTTCAACAATGACTGCAAATGTTGAAACGATGTTTAAAATGCTGTAAAAATATAAGACTGTTTTACCTGCTTGTAGCATTCATATTTGTGGAAGCAATACTCCTATTCGTTGTGCCTAGATCTAACTGTGTTTCTATATCTTTGTAACTGGTGACTAGAGTTGTGCTTAGTCCTTCAGCTATAGTAAAAAAGAAAAAAAAAATTGTAGACTTGTAAAAAGTTGTAAAATTCTTCATTGTTAATTATTTTTACTTTCTTGTGCGAAGTAATGGAAGTATTGCAATCTCGAAAAATTTCAGGTCATTTAATGTGGCCGATTGCAACCAAAGAGTGAGTATTGTTGTGTAGAGAATTTGTCTGATAGCGGTATAAAAACTAGGTGAATGATTTTCTGATTTATGGAAATTTTAATTTTATTTGATTCTGAATTATTTATTTTAAGGCTTTAATTTTTGGGAAAAACAGATGCTTCTGGGAATATTATTTAGTTTAAAAGAATATTATTTATTTTCTTTTATTTGCAAATTTTGTACAAGCTTTGATTCATTGTGAAAGAAGCAGGGAAAGGGAGGCAATTTTTGCCAAGTCATGATTTCGCGCGCTTTGTCCTTTAGAATGTTCTAGAAGGATTTTTCATTGTGGAGTTGACCTTAAGAGAGGAAGTACGTGACAAAAAAGGTCAAAGGTTGCTACTTGTCTTTCAATGTAAGTCATTCAGGTTTTTTGGCGATTGAGGGTCCGGTTGTTGGCTAAGTGAAGAAGGGCGCGCATGCGCGATCACCCTTATTTCCGCATTCAGGGGTTGAAAACGAAAATTTTGCCAAAATTAAGGGGGCGATAAGTGAAGCCATAGTGGGAGCCCGCGTTTGTGAAGGAGACGAAGGAAATTCGAGTTGGATTCACTCTCTTACTTACGGGCTTGCTGGACTTTTGGAGGTTACTCTTGAAAACGGGCTTGAAAGAGAGAGGCAAGATGTAATTCACGACGAGAGATGTTTCCCGGCGAGGAGCGGCAAATATGCTTCCCTGCCGCGTTTTGGTTAAGAGGCGAGACTTACTGACTGGCGGGTGGAACTTACTTTGGACGTTACTCGTGAAGCTTGCTCTTGGGATGAGTAAGAACAGGCGAGCCGTAATTGCCTAGAAAAAACGTTTCTGGCCGGAAGCTGCAAACACGCTCCCTTGCCGCGTTCTGGTAAAGAGGCAAAATTTGAACGAGTTACCTGCGTGTTGACCTTAGACTTTCAAGACCAAGCGGATAGCCGTCCTGGGCAGCAGTGCTCCTGTTTCTGTTCTACAGTGGTAAAATAACGTACCAGTGTAAAGATGAGCCCGGCCGACGTCAACGCTTATTAAGATACGAGTCCTCCACTTCAAGATGTCTTTAACAGATAAGTTATTTTTTTTTGTGTTTATTCGATCCTCTCACGTGAAATAATCTATATAACAGTATGTGCAGATGTCACACAAAACATCGTTAAAATGGGTTCGTCAGCGGTCAAAATGGAATATTTTCTTTAAAGTATGATAACCGAAATGTTTTCGCAATGAAAATACTTCCTTTACTTTGTACAAGAAAGTAAAAGGAAATCTCAGTTCCTTATCTACATAAAATAAAATAATTTTAATTTCACCGAAACAAACTCCGAGTCACACTATAATATTTTCTCCCGCCTTTCTGCATGCCTTAGTGGTGTAACGGCAGCACAATTTGCGAGTATTCGGGAGTTGCAGGTTTCGAGGGTATTGCGTATCTTTCACGTCTCCTGTTTCAAAATCCTAATGACTCTACAGAGACGCTCGAATTAAAAAGCGATGGATGTTGATTCTTCACCACCAGAATCTGGCTATTGGGTCCCCTAATTCCCAATTACCTTTAAAATGGGGATTACATTAGGTATTTTCTCACTCCTTTCTTCATGCCTTCGCGGTACAACGGTAACACACTCGAGAGGCCCAGGTTCGAGTCCTGGCTTGGGCATTGCTCATTTTTTACATCTCCCTAAAAAGTATGACACCGATGAACGACTGTGCTTTCGGATTATTAAAATCGTCGACTAAAGATAAAGACAAACTATGGAAAATAACACAAAAACAGAGGAGAAAATATTTTACTTTGAAAAAAACAAATAATTTTTTCCCTGGAAATAAAGGTGTAGTTTGGAGTGTAGATACATTAGGTATTTTTTAGAAGCAGGCAAGATGAAAAATGAGCAATAGTCTTCGGCGGGAATCGAACCAGGGACCTCTGGAATACCGGCCTATCATGCAGAACCACTACACCACGAAGGCACGCTAGGAAGGCGGGAGAAATACCTCACATACTCCCCTTTTTTAAAGGGCGATTAGGGTTTTTAGGGGACCCAATCGCCAAATCCTGGGTGTGGAGAATCATCATCCAACACCCTTTTTATTTCGGGCGCCAGTGTAGAAACATTAGGATTTTTAGAAGCAGGCAGAATGAAAAATTAATATCCGCCTTCGCCGGGAATCGAACCACGAACCTCTGGAATACCGGCCCAGCTTGCAGAACCACTACACCACAAAGGCACGCCAAGAAGATGTGAGATATATCTTATAGCAGATTACGAGAAAAGGTTGCCACAAGTAAATTATTAAAAAAATAGTATTTGTGTCGTAATTAATTGTTTTGTTGCATCAAATTTATTAAGAAATCTGCGAAAACCTACTGCAATTACTTAATTTACGGTAGGAGGAATAAGAAGGGTGAAAACATTACCAAAAAAGCCCTTTGTTGGATGTTCCCGTACTTTCAGGCCTCGTTTTTTCGTACATGTTAGATTTAGAAGGTCTCTTACTATCTCATTATATATTTCCAACATACTGAAGCGAACCTAAGGGAAATAAGATAAAAATTTCAAGGCTTCATTTATATGAAAAAGAATATTAATTTACATATTTACATAGAAATTTAATGAAAGAAAAATACTGAACTGAGTATTGATTGATGAAGCTTTCCTAATACTAAATTATATGAAAAAAAATTGTATTACACAATTAAGAAAACTACAGTGGGAGAAGGAATTAAAAATTTGAGCTGTTTTATTATTCATGGCGAAATAAACATTTATTACGGATAATAATGCTGTTGATGGATTAGGTATGCTAAGTTAATTTATAGTAAAATTAAAATTACAGACATCCAAGCACGCAAAAACAAGTATCTCAAATGTAATTTTGGGAGTAAGCATAAATATTAATGCTTGTCAAAATAAATGTAATGTATTTTAAATACTAAATGAATTAGGCTATAATTTTTTAATTTGTCAATAATCGTACCGCTAAAACAAAATTTTCTGTATGTCCCCAATCCAAATTTATACCCATAGTATGGGAATATTTCATTTCTGTTCTATCTGGAATGTTGTTTTTAAAACGTTCAATATTCTTATGTCAAAATCAGGATTAAAACTGCATTTTATGTGAAATGAAATAAAGTGGATGAAATATAAGATAACAGAAGATAATGCTGTTTCAAAAGTAAAAGTTCTATGTGTATTATTATTGCTTTAACATTCAGCGTTCTGTGTTTTATGTATGAATTTATTATTACATGATTACAAGCTTATATCATCTCTATACTCAATGTTACATAGTACCTCCTCTTTCCTAACATTTAAGAATATAATCATTGCGTATCTTACCCAGCCCCACTCATGACATTTTGTAAATCATGTTTTCGATGGCCTAGTATTTCTGCCTTTAGTCTTATTAAGCAGAAAACATTTGCCGTATATTTTCGTACGTAAGCCGAAAATTTTTAGTATATTTTTATGCTAAAGCTGAGATTCTGTCAAGTACAAGTTCAGAATGATTCACAAATATTTCGATCACAAAAATGACTTTATAGCCTAAATAAATAAAATATTATTTTTATTTTATTTAACACTAATAGATATATTAATGAAACTCATTATCATCGGTATCCGATTCAGGATTTTCTAGCAATTATCTGAAGTCTTTGTTTAAAGCAAGTACGAGAATCATTACCCTGCATTTCACCGATTAATAAATAGCTTTCACTTTTTTTCTTCTGTGCAGGCATCTTTCATCTTTGCATTACGAATTTCCGAACAGATTGGTTCACGAACAAATTATCTGAACAAAAAATATTTAGGGTGTCTCTGGTTAATAATAATCAAACCCATATGATTTTCGAAGAAGTTTTAAAGTAGCTCATTACACAGAATTCAAGAATTTCGGAAAGCATTTTTTTTTAAATTATTTTCCGTTACTCAGTCATTAACAAAGTTTGGCAACAAGTGATTTATAGGGCCAAGAATTCGGCCTATAGGAAACTATGACAACATTGTGTTGTAGAAAAGAAATTTTGAAAGTCGGGAGGGAAACTTATTTCTTATTTATTAGCCTAAAGGGGCTTTGTCCCTGAAGGACTATTGTTTTTGTTTTGCAATTTTGCGTCGGAAACACTATAAAACGGTGTATCACTTTTCAAATCGTTGCCACCAAATACTATCGCCCCTGTATTATATTTGAAGAAATTATATAATGAATAATCTGCATAAATGTATGTATGTTTCTCGCATTGCGATAAAAAACAACGGTACCTAGAGCCATCCAATTTTGAATGACGTAATCCTACTGCGAATATGGCCATCTGAAAGCCCAAATTTGAAATCTGGTATTCGTTTTATTATCGATTTCATATTTTGTAAAACTTTAAAGAATTTTTGACTAACAAACTCAGCAACACTCTACGGAGGAAAAAAAAAAAAAAAAAAAAAAAATTATCTCCAGCGCGCGGAACTGTGTATCGGGAATTCTAAGGATATACTTATTTTAAAATTATTTTGCGACATAGTTGTTGAACTGAATTTTATAGTTTAAGTGCAAAGAACACGATATTTAATAATTAAAGGCAACACACAAAACGTTAAAAAACGCCCCTTTTTACGTAATTAAAAATCTGAAACCTTTCAGATTTTAATTTTTATGTTTATCTTTTTTGTCTTAGATATGATGATTTTCATTGATTTCGCATTATGAACCTATGCACACGGTATTATTTTAAATCTAAACGAGCAACTATGCGTGCTAATTATATAGCAATAATTATTACAAGATTATTTGTTGTACATTAATTCCTATAAAGGAAATAGTTTCAGTTGTTAATATTTAGGATGATGAGTGACCTTTAGATACGAATGGATATTGATGCTTTACCATGAGCCGAGATGTTTTAAAATTATTGCTTTAATATGAGCCGTGATTTCATTGTTTAACATAAATGAACCGTACATTACTCGGAAAAGACATAACCGCAGTTTAAGAGTAAAGATCTTTTTAATTTTAAAAATGGTTACCAAACTGAGAAAATGCCTCTAGGTTAGAAGAAATAATAAAGAGAAGCCTTTATTAGTTAGAAAAAGTACCTTTTCTTTTTTAGGGTGATACCACGGCTAGTTTTTGAATAAAAATCGAAGATGAATTTGTACTTACTTTTAGCTTTTGTGATAGGTATAAGAAAAATAGACGATTATTTATTTTAGCGATTTTAAATTTGGCTGATACGCAGGTTTTCAGTTTCGGCTGAATGTTTACAGCTAAAGCTTACTTTTTGAACTGTACAACGATCGACTCATAATCGGAAATATAAATATTCGATGCACTAGCCATTCTTTAAACATGATTTGACCTGTTTTGCAAATTTAAATATAAACATTTAACTGACCTCTACAATCAGATTCTTCTTAAAGGAAGTGATGTGTTTTATTTATTTACATAAATATTAATCTTAGATTATCAGGTTCAGTGTTCCGCCTTACTTGCTTGGGGAACATACAAAGACCTGACTCGGAACAGGGAGCTTACTAAAGCTATGTCCAATAAATGTGGGAAGTAGACAAGATACACAGGAAGGGTATACGAAATCCTTTATTTTTCACTCTTTACAATAATTTCCGTACTTGGGAATACAGAGACCAACTACTTGTGGTCTGAACGTAAGAATATAAAAATATTAACTAAACTCTAACTTAACTTTGGAATAATAAACAAGGGCCTACGTGGAAGATTGGCCGTATATTAACAGGAAGCCGTATGTAGTACAGAGAACTGTTAACACTACAATACGTTTAAAATTATCAAGAGGATTACACCTCTGGCCTGGAAGGCAACCAGCAACCGAGTAAAACTGCTAAGGCAAGCGGCCTGCTTCGACTAACTCCTTCCTCTCTCTCGCTTGGCAAAAAGCCACAACTTAAGTACTTGGCGTTCGCCAGACAAATTTGCATAAATACGTTAAAGCTTTTAATTCTGGACGGAAGTAGAAAATAAGAAGTGATAGTAAAGATTTAAAATAAAATAAACGTTAGTAAAACTTAAGATCCTTACAAGATATATGTTTCCAATGACTTTTAGTGATAAATACATTCAACTATAGTCTGAAGATTTTACAAAACAATATTGTTTAATTCAACACGCTATAGTCGCAACCCCAAACTAATGCCTTTTTTCTTTTAGTTGGTTTCTAAATTTGTTCTAAAAGCTCTTAATTTTAAGCTAATTAAAATGGCATATGTTATGAATCAGTTTTCGAACATCTGCTAATTTTACATATAAAATATAGTCAACGTTTTTAATTCATTGAAACATAATTAATTTTAAAGTAATTGTAAATTTTATTTTAAGGAGATCTTACAAAATGCTAGATTTAATTTAGAGTATTTCTAATCCATCTACACTTACTGAAAATCTTTTAATAGTTGTCTATCTTCCTTTAAGAAAATCTGTAATTGAAAAGATACATCATTCAGCATTTAAGGAGCTAAAATCTTTAGTCATCTTTTACAATACTACACCATGTAGAAAGGCAGATGGGATGGATAAAATGTTAGATGTCACGTGACGCCTTTCTCTTTTACTTTGAATTAATGAAAGTCGAGAAAAGTGAATTACATTTCATCATTAAAGGAAGCACGTACCCATTATTGTTGGCTTTAATTGCTATTCTGACGGTTACATGTTAATCGCTTTCATCTTATTCGAATAAAGGGGGACACAAAAGAAAGGGTGTCAGGAATACAAATTTCCTTCAGTATGCCACAAATCCGTTTCTTTTTAGCTGCAGGTCACAGCAAAACGCACATGAAGATGTCTGACTTACTGTGGTTAACAGGTATTGTCCAGTTTCCTAATCTCTACACAACTTTACATTCCGTTTGATGCATTTCAAAATGTTTGCTAAAAACTGCTTAAGACTGATTACTTGAATAAATTGGTCTTGGTGCATCATTAGAAAAATTACTTGAAGGAAATCGAATATCTTTAAGGTGTACAATGTATAGATGGAAGAAAACGTTCTATGGACACGACAAAAGACTGCAAAAACTAATTGCAAAGGCCTTAAATCATACTACGATTTGGAAACATATATTGAAACCATATTGGAGGAAACGACAACTGAAACTATTTTAAATTACCATTTTCTCCTCATTTGTTTCTACTTTTGTAAATAAATACTTGTTTGGAAATTCCAAAGTAATGAATATATCATGAATATATATATATATATATATATATATATATATATTTCCTTTGAGAACATACAAACTCCCCGTGCACCACATATGTACAACACGGGGCTTACAGAAGTAAGTTAACTAGAACATTAAAGGTTACATGTATAAATAAACATTAAAAATTACATGCATAAATAAAGCGAACAAAAGCAGAGAACAGCAGTCTGGACTTCACGAGAACAGATAAGTTCACTGGCCAAGTCACTCCGAACATTTTCAAATCGTTCTGTAAGCATAATCTAGGGCCATCAAATGTAGGGCACGAGAAACTCAAATGTTCCACATCCTGAGGAACTCTTTTTGAACATTCACATAAATTGTTTGATCGTAGATTAAAACGAAACAGATAACTTGCAAATTTACCGTGACCAGATAAAAACTGAGACACTTTAAAATTTAACGAGAGGAAAGACTCGGAATTCAGTCTATGGTAAATAGAAGGAAGGAACTTTTTGGTGACTTCCGCATTACAAGATGAAATGTATTCCTCATTCCACATAGCTAAAAGCTTTTAATAATGAAAGGACTTCCAATAACTCTTTGGAATGCTAATGTTGATATCAATGGGTAAATTTAAGGCATCTTTAGCTAAGAAATCAGCTCTTTCATTTCCGTAGAAACCATGATGAGCACGCACATAAGCAAAGCAGATATCAATACCTCTAATTCTAAGTGAACTAACAGTTACTAGGGTTTTGTGAAACTATTTTTTATCGATTTATTTTAAGAAATGCAATACAGATATTTAAGATTTAATACAGGTTATATTATTTAGGTTTTTAGGAAATGAAACTCCAGATATACCTAATGAACAAATCGACTTCAAAAACAAGAGTGACATTTAAATCATAATTACTTAAAAGAGCTATTTATGATTCATTTACGAGTGAGTGTTGTTAATGCGCACTTAAAGTGATAACGTGAAAACTATAACTCTCAGTTCGCTACGCTACATTACAAGCTACGCTACCTACAAGTTTTTCTGACCTTAACGCAATATTTCAAATGCTTAAGAAAATGATTTAATATTTTCTATCAGTATAATGTTTGGCTCGTCTTACTGTTTACTATGCCTCTGGTGATAGCTATATTGTAAATCATGTGTTGTGATTTTAAATTATAACAAAATTTAAGATTCATATACATCTTCTTGCCACTCAGCTGCTTTCAAAACTCTTTTTTTCTAATATGATTTCTACACGAAAATGATTTCGAGATTAAAAATAAATTTTATAAAATAAAAATTACTAACGTTACCTCTCAAATTCAAGAATGAATTAGCTTTTTGATTCTGACACTATTTCCTACACTTCCAATAGCTTATTACATAGCTGAAAGCACATACGTGTAAAGAAAGCTTTATTACACTCTAAAACGGAGTAATCATGTTTTATTTAACTCTGATTAGGTAACTATATATATATATATATATCTTACAAAGGAATTCAAGAGTTTTCTCAGAATTCTAACGCAAGCAGATTATCTTTAAAAGAAGCATATATTACCTCGAATTCTATCCTTTCTCCAGCAGCTTTACTGTCAGCAATTCCTGTAAATAAATCTTCACAAAACATTGGCACGATTCCTGAAAATAAACAGCTTACTTTATTTATTATAGCTCATTTTATAATTCAATTATTAGTTGACTTTCAATTACCACTTATAATTACAAAAAATTATCAATTCTCTATGTAGAAGCTAATCGACATATACTTTAAACTGAGATAGACTTTAATCTGGAACTTCTGAAAAACTGCCTTCATAAGAAGGTATAAAGTTTTTGAATGATTTCAATTTTACACTATATACTATGCACCTGATTGCATTCCTCGCTATTGTATAAACTAGTTATTTAGGCTATTATCTGTTCATCTATTCGAAAATGCAAAGGAATTAATCTAAATAATTGCGCATATTTGCTTTAGACATCTGATGTTTTCTTCATGCCACAAGTATCAGCTATTCTATAGATTAAAGAAATCCTGTTTTTTGAAATATTGACTGGCAGTTTCTTAAAGTAAAGTATGGCAATATGTTATGGTAGTGAATTACACAAGCATATCCTTTAAGTGCATAAGTAGAACAGCGAGTTACACTAGAAGCAGTAATTTAATATTTACACTTATCTATTAGAATATCATACTTAATATTTAAAAGAATGTATTAAGCAGTATAAGGTATTTTTTGCCTCTTTCCGGCATGCCTTCATGGTGTGACGGTAGCACACTCGGCACGTATTCGAGAGGTCCAGGTTCGAGTACCAGCGAGGGCACTGCACATTTTTCACGTTCCTTGCTTCAAAAAAACTTAATGATTCTACAACAGAACCTAAACTAAGAGGTGGTGGACTCGTCTAACTAAAAGGTGAACTAAAGGATGGTAGATTCGTCCCCATCAGGATTTGGTGATTGGGTCCCCTAATCTCCAGTCCCCCCTTTAAAAAGGGGGAGTATAGAAGGCACCAGAAGTGAGCGCAGCCTGACCCACCTAACCAAACAAGTTGGTCTTACGGTCATAACAGGACACTCCCAATTCGGAGTATATAAGATACTTTCTCTCTCCTTCCATGAAAAAAGGCTCAAGAATGTAATCACAAGTCTGACCTTAATGTTTTGAATTATGTAATTCTAGAGGAAGACGCATCGTTACGTCCACTCGCGGCCCACCTCGCCCGGGAGTTAAATTTCCCTACATAAATTATCATGCTAATCGTGCAGAGTTCTTATATATAGTGTATATATTTTGAGTTCTCAATTGTATTTGTATCAATATTTTGTATCCTTTAATTTCATGTTATTTGTAGTTATTATTATCAATATCGCACGTGTATGTTTTGTATTATTTTTCATATGTCCTGAAAGAAATCGTCGGATATTGTCTGTGTCTTCTTTAATGTAACAACACAAACATGTCACACACTTTCCTCATGGCTCCTGTTTCGTGAATTTCTCACTGCTCTCGCCTCTCACTGACTCTGCGACTCATGGTCGCCCCCTGTAAACCACCTTTCACCTCACCAAACTGTCAAGAATGATCAATTTCATGCGCCCTCCGGGCTTATTTTTCAAGAGCCGGATAAGTTGCGCAGTACCGCGACATTTCGGCAATAGCCGTACAGACTAGACTAGATTCCATGTCTCATGTTTCGTTGTTTAACGGTAGCGCACTCGATGCGTATTCGAGAGGTCCAGGTTCGAGTCTCGGCGGGAGGATTGCGCATTTTTCACATACCTAGCTCAAAAATCTTATAGACTTTACATTAGAAATATATTTAATTTAGCTGTTCATTTTTACAATTTTGACAGCAGATAAATGCTTGTAAAATATTTGAAAATATTTATAATTAGCCTGTGATCTTAATTTGCTCGGTTTGTTGTTTGAAATACAACTTCTAGTTAGGTAATTAAAGAACATTAATAGTAAATCTCAGTCTTACAAATTCTACGAAAAGTCTTTTCAGTACATTATTGTTGGAAAGGTTTTCTGACATTACGTCTCTAATGCATGTGCTCTAACCGATAAAATGTTTAAAAATGGTCAGGTATACTCATGTGCATCGTAGTTCTCGAGTGGAAGTATCCTCCGAAATCTATTTCCCCATCTTGGACATAAAAATGCTCATGTGTAATAAAAATGTATGCCATGTTTACTAATATACTAATATATGAATTTTAAAAGAGAATAAGAAAGTTATCTTTCTAGAACACAATTCAGAATTAAGTATAAAAATTCTAGTTAACTCTTTCTCTGTAATTTAGAAGAGGAGGTGATTCTATTTCATTACAGCAATGGTTGTATTTAATGAATTATTAATGCCCAGACAGAATGTGATTAGTCTCCCTTTTAGTTATAGTTTTAGTATTATAGCTTTAGTTATTTATAGTTTAAAACGAGTAAATAAGTTTTCTTGGTTACATATTAATAAAGGTACATCATAATTTAATTCCATAAATATAAAAAAATCCTCTTTTACCTTTATTGACTCCATATCCTACTATCGACCATGATTTTCCAGAACTTGTTTGACCATAAGCAAACAGAGTGGAATTGTAGCCTTCCCAAGCATTACTGAGCACACCTCTTCCGAGATCATTATATACTCTCAACTGCCATGCAAAATTTATTATTTTACAAATTAGCATTAAAATCATACTTTCATTACAATAAAAAATCACTATTTCTTATTGAGGAAATCAAGTTTTCTCAAATTTGAATTATTTTACATAAGCTTATACGCGTAAGGCTATGTCATATTAACAGCACATACATTTCAAAATAAATTAGTTGTTAATTAAAATTTTAATTTTTTACACCAATTTCAATCAAGTCACATTTTACCCAGTGTTAAAAGTGGCAAATATATTTTACAGCAACAAGTGTCTTCTTTTCACGAAAGGAAGCGATAATTTTGGATGCATAACGAAATAAGAATTCAAAATAATCAGCAAAAGTAATGAAGCACTTTTGACAGTAAGGGTGTTCGTTTTCTGGGTAATGGTTACCGTAAGAAAAAATAAATGATTGATTTTTCATAACAATACAGGGGGTATAAGTGTAGGATGGAAGACAAATTTAGGTGAGTCGTGTAAAGTCTTGACTACTCCTTTTCTTACTATATAATTATAATTATATGTGCTTACACTAATTGCAAATTAATTTACTATCATAAAATAATTATTAATAATTGCACAGGTGTACTTATTATTACTTTATTATTACACTGTTTTCTTTCTTGCAATCTCTTTTTATTCTTTTTCGTTTTAAAGCAACTGTATTAAAATATATCGTGATAAATCGCAACTATATGCACATAAGCCTCTCAAAATGTTTGGAAAGCACTGCTATACAACAATAAGATGTAAATAATACAGGAAATTTAAGGTGTATTAGCCTTAAAAATAAAGTAACTAAACGTATTAAACGATTGTAAAATGCAGTATTAAATTTGTTAAATTTCAGTGTGTGATTTTAATGTATCTTTAATAATTTTTCCCGTTAAATGCGATAAAATAAATTATAAAAATTAGAGGAAAAGTTTGTTATGCTAAAAAGCCTACTACTAATAAACAATGAAAGAAAGTCTTTAAAAGTGTCAATATTCGGGAGATATTTTTTGTTCTTATATACAAATGTAACGAAAATATCCTATTATTAAGAAGCTGAGGGCGTTAGAAGATTAAAAAATAAATAGGAAAGTACTGATTTATACTGTTTCATGTATATTTGCAATTGTATTGTTCTCTACATATCTGAAGTGAACCTAATAAGTTTGATGCCAAAACATAGACAGAAACACTGCGAACAGAAATGTAGAGGAGAAAATAACACAAGATAAAAATATTGCTGTACAGAAGATCGTAGACAAAAAGAAAGCAATGAGGAAACACAGAAGTTCTGAAACAGCGTGGTATAAAACATCGTTGTCGAAAAAAAGCAAAATTAAAAAAATCGCCGTTTTAAATCTGTGGAAAATATCGTAGTAAAAATAAAGCACCTACAAATTATCGCATGACGATAACATCGCGAACATGTGTTTTTCATACTTTAAAAGATATAAATGTATATTCGCATAATAATTTGTAAACGCAAGAAAGAGTGAGTAATATTTTTACCTTCATATTTCATATTTTTAAAATTAACTAATAAATTTTTGCAGGAAAAGTAAGAGGGGAACTTGAAAACTGAAAATGAGTTGCAAATTAATGCTACGCATATCAGTTCACATAATTTTAAACTTCCATAATTAACTATTAAATATCATTACTTAATTAATCTCTTTTGTGGAACTGTATTGGTATTTATCACAAAAAACATAGCTAAAAAAACATTAAAAAAAGGAAAATGAGTACCTTTATGAGGTTACCTACATTGAAATTGCTTGTTAAATATCAATTTACAAAACTCTTTTCTTTTACTTGATTGAAATTATTTCTAACTACGCTTTGATTTCAGAAATAATTATGCAAATACATATTTACAAAACTTTGAGCCTGGAAAACACGTATGCGATGTTATCGTCTTGGAATGATTAAAAAAAAAAAAATGGGACAGTGTGGAAAAAAGAATCTCCCGTTCTACTGGGCCGATTGACAAAATTCAAATTGCGCTTTTCATGTCTTGAAAGTGCGACTTAGGATATATATTAGATTTATATATAGCTTCTAAAAAAGGTATTTTGACAAAAATTCGGACTTTTCCTGAAATAACATACCAATTTTTTTCCATATTTCGATTCGACGACTCAAATTATGCCTAGACATTAAATTTTGTAAAATTTGGTGCGAAATTTAGGGAGACTATCTTGGCGCAATTTTTTCAGTTTGCGTCAAGAATAATTCATTTGGCGAATCCCTTAATATGTGGCAACCAATTTTTCTTTCCCTTCCATTATGCTGGGAGCGGATAAAAAGTCACTTTGTTCCTACTTTCAAATAATTTTAACAAAGTGTCTAAGCCACATTTGATGTTTTTTCGTTTGCAACAAATATTCCAAATTTCAAAACGCGCCAATATATAAATTCACGTATATCTTCGAAAAGTTTGAATAAACAACCGAAATTTTTTGCAGGTGTGCTTATAAATACGTCTACATTAAAATGATGCTAAAAAATTTATAGATTATAATTCAATTTTTTTTGAAAAAATTATAAATATTATTTAAAAATAGATCATAAAAAATGGGTGAATTTTATTTGGAATGAACCTGAATTTCGAAATGTGAAAGGAAAAATCATATACGTTTAATAAAAAAAGAGAGATTAATAAATATATACCAAACTCAATTAAAATCGAGGAGCTAATTTTTTAAGAACTACTCTTGCGATTTTTACAAAACTTCAAAACGCGGTACTAGAACTTCAAAACGCGGTACAAAACGCGGTTCAAAACTCGGTACTAGATCTTTCAAATTAACCTTTTTTCTCTAGATTGTTCAACTTTCGAAACCGTGGAAGCTAGGTTATTAGTCTGAACCACATTCATCAGTTTTAACCTTTCCAATTCAAAAATTCGCTCTCGCTCCCGTTCCGCACTCTCTTGTTCGGCTATTTCTTCTGCTTTTCTCTGCTCAGCCGCAGCCCAAATTCTTGCCGCGTATTCTTTCGCAGCTTCTTCTTCATAGTCCTCGGCATTTAGAATAGGCTGCCTACTTTCTCTTACTCTATTTGCCTGAGACACATTTGTTTCAAACTCCTCCGCTAACTCCAATAGCAGAGTTTTAGTAAATTTCTTCATAAATTCACCCATTATGGAAAATTAAAGAAAAATAACCTACCCCGAAAAACAATAACACAAAAACAACAACAGGTCTATTTCTCCAAAACTGAATAATAACCTAACAATTCTGAACACAAATTGCCTTACAACACTTAATGATAATACCTATGCCTACAAACAAAGCATTTCTTACAAAACTTTCTACATTTCTTACAAAACTTGGTAGTTTGGCGTAATTTGAGTCGTAGAATTGAAATATGGAAAAAATTGGTATGTTATTTCAGAAAAAGTCCGATTTTGTGTGAAAATATCTATATTAGGACAATGCTATACACTGTTATGAAATGTCCAGGCGCGGTAGGATAGTTTCTCCGCAAAGCAGTTTTAGGGTTGCCACATTTGGCGCAAAATCGCCAATTTGGTGATATTTAGAGACGAAATTGGCGATGGACGGATGAGAACCTTCTGAAACGAATTCTTACCAGTTTAGTCCAGAATATTCTCGAACACAAGCCAAAAACTATATAAACCCTGCTGGTACGCGGAGAGTCAGTGCGCGATAGTTAGTGTCTCGAGTTAGTCAGTCCATGGAGTCGATCGAGTTGACAGCCGGGCAGCGAGGGCCGAGTGGGTTGTCGAATGCATCGAAAGAGTCTCTTCGTATATCGCGGTTAGTGCATCGTCGAGAGAGTGTGTTGATATCCGGGAACAACTGAACCGAAGGGTCGGGAGCTGTGCTCTGTGTGTCGTCCAGTGCATCGCGAGTTATAGCGTGGAGAGTCTCGAGAGTACGTGGAGTTCCGAGAACGACCAAGCAGAGTCGGAAGCTGTACTCTGGTGCTTTGCAGTGAAGCTGTCTCCACCGTTATAGCCTTATAACCTGAAGGCTATGTCGTTGATTGTTCCAGCGTATTTATTGTAGTTCTTCGACGACTGTGTAAACGTGCTATTGCAGCTATCTTGATTAATATTGGCTAAATAAAGTGTGTTTCGATACTTCATCAAGTGTCGTCGTTATTCACTCCAAATCCGCACGACCCCCGTACTAACGAACGTGAAGAGGAAGGAAGAAAATAACGTAACTAAATATCTATTACATATCCTAAGTCGCGCTTTCCAGACATGGAAAACGCAGGTTGGATTTCGTCAATCGGTCCAGTAGAACAGGAGATATAGAACTGTCCCATTTTTTTTTAGTCCAAAGGGGCTTTGTACATTAGAATCCTTAATCCATCAAAATTGAATATAAGTGAAATATTGGATGGAACTTGAGCTTTGACGAGCATTTGATTAAAGAGATGAAAATCAATCAAATTGTTGCTGATATAATGACAGCAAATAAATAATGTGGGTTCCATATTACATCGGACTGAAAAATGTGTAACTATGAATGGTATTTTTTGCATCTTTATTAGAAAATAATTACAGCGATATCGTTCTCTCTGTTGTTAGATACATTACTTTTGCAGCGGCAGCGCCAAACAGGCGATACGGACTTAAAAACTGTACAGAAAAGCGCCAATTGGCGAAACAGTAAACCCGTTTGGCAAACCTACAGGCTGACGGGGAGAGAAGAATTTTCCCCGGCAGTCAAGTGGAACTACTTCAACGAATGTGTGCGTCTCTGCTTCGCCGAGATATGTGAACTTGTGTACTCGCATCTGTACTGTGCTCTGAATTTCTTAAGCCGTTATAATGTACCCGGCAACTGTTACTTTTCCTTATTAAATTTGATTATTAATTGTAACATGTCTATCTTAACTAAGATTTCGGCTTTCCTAGTTAATGTTAGGGATATTTTCGTATGCACGTGTTACTCACACGTACATCACTTTCAATCTAACGTAACTGGCATCGGTCTCTTCTGCTAGTTAAATAATAAAGTAATGAAAAATTTAAATTTAAGTACTGTAGTCGCAGATTACACAATATGGTTTACTTAAGCTGGCTCAAATAATTAAAGGACCGTTTTTAACGTCGACTAGAAAAATGGCTAAAGCCGGAAACAACGAAATTAGGCAGAGCTGGCAAGAGGATGTAAACTGCAAACGAGGCTGCCAAAAGCTTTAACACAATAGTTCGCAATCTATTTTGCCCCATGCGCCACTTTTACCATTGTTAGAAGAGCATTCTCGCGCTCCTTTCCAAAACTTGAAAAGTACATAAACATTTTTCTTCAGATTTAAAATATTTTTAATGTGTTTTATAAATTAAACAACAAAATGTATAGAAAATGTTGATAACTATTAAAATTTAAATAAAAATAGTTTTTTATATTCATAAACCGAAGGATCTTAAGAGCTAAATAAAAGGCTGACCACGTTCCTCAGCACCTGAAACTATGAAATTCCTCCTAGGGAGAAACTAACTTCCGATTAAAAACACCTGCTTTAACAATAAAACTTCTAGCAGCCTCAACTTAAAACACTCGCACAACTAATTTGCATTATGATGAGGACATTGGAAAGAGGAAATTATAGTAAAGGTTCAGATCTTAGTAATTGGTTATCTCGGAAAGAGGAAATTATAGTAAAGGTTCTGATCTTAGTTTAGCATAAACATTTTACAATGTTCTAAAGAAAATGTTAGTCTTACCTGATCGCAATATTTATCTCCGTTCGGATGCTGGGGATCTGGAACTAATAGTCCAGATTCTGTGGTTCGATATCCATCATGTGACCAGTAACTGTAATCGAAAGCAAACTTCTTTGGCTCCTCTGCTGGTGCATCTGGATTGTTGAGAAAAGTCGTCTTTTCGTACATGGATACAATATTTCGAGCACTTCTCTGTTTTTCCCTCTGGTTCTATATTAATTTTGGTAAAGGTAATAGCATACAAAAAGTAAATACTGTCAAAAACTATAACTTTGCCTTTTGAACATTTCTACTTTGGCTAATTTTATACACCATTCTAGCTAAATTTGTGGTCCTTGCGAGTTAGAATACTTAAGAACTGTGAACCGAATAAATCGAAGAGTTCCTATAATTTAGGTTAAAATAACACGCCGAATAATGATTATTGAAGAAGTCAAATAACAAGAATCAGCGTAATAGTTGTAAATTTTACAGGACAAGTTTTGATGGTTTAACTAGAGAAACATCGAAACTAGTCCTGAAAAATTTACAAATATTATGCTGATTCTTGTTGTTTAACTTCTTCAATAATCGCAGAGTTTCTAGCCAGTAATAAGTCCAAAGAATGATTAAATGTATCCTTTATTTCAACTCAAGTATTTAACGGATGGTTAAATGTATCCTTTATTTCAACTCAAGTATTTAACGGATGGTTCCTCTAGGACTTACAATAAGCCTTCATCTGGGCTTTAACTTCAGTTAGAAAAGCTGCACAATAACTAACAGAGTTGGCCCTTATTAGAGATCATCGGCGAATACTAGCAGGTACGCGACACTACGTACGTAGTAAGATTAGACTTAAAGCAACGATGTAAAGGGTGTCCCAGAAAGCAAATTAACAAAATTAACGCAAGATTTGAATTCAATATAAAAGAGAGTTTTTAGTCTTTAGATATTTATGTTTTAAGTGAATCATAAAGTACATAGAATAAATTTATTTATGGAATAACACATCGGGCAAATGGCATCCACGGCTTTGCTGGCACATAGACGCCCTTTCGTCGAAATTTTTCATGACCATCTGCATAATTGTGGCTGAATATCGTTGATGCAGCGCTTAATTTCCTCTTGTAATGCACATGTGGTTGTGGGATTGTTGACATAGACCTTTGATTTCAAATAACCCCATAAGAAGAAATCTAATGGTGTTAAATCACATGATCTAGGGGACCAATTCTGATCACCCAAACGAGAGATTACACGATCAGGAAATGTCTCATGCCGTAATTGAATTGTTTCATTGGCTGTATGGCAAGTGGCACCGTCTTGTTGAAACCAGATATTGGCCATATCAATATCATCCAATTTCAGCAGAAAGAACAGTGTTATCATGTCGCGATATCGAGCACCATTAACAGTTGCTATCCAGCACCATTAACAGTTTAACTAGCTCATTCTCAAAAACGTATGGTCCGATGATGCCTCCTGCCCCAAATCCGCACAAAACAGTTACACGTTGTGGTGCATTTGTTTCTCCCTAATCATACGTGGGTTCTTCGAACCCCAAACACGGCAATTTTGGCGATTAACAAAGCCATCGAGGAGAAAATGTGCTTCATCGCTAAGGATTATTTTGCTCGAAAAACCAGAAATTGCATTAATAATCCATTCCATGAACTGTCTTCGCTGTTCATGGTTACTAGGCTTCAGTTGTTGTGTTAATTGAATTTTGTAAGCATGAAGACACAGATCTTTTGTTAGTATACGCTGTAGGGAGCTTCTTGAAATTTTCAATTCTTGTCCACGACGCCGAATTGATGTTCCTGAGTTTTCCCCAACACTCTCACGCACTGCTTCAATATTGACTTTTGAACAGCTTGTTTTTGAACGACCGGTGTGTTTAGCGTCTCCAACTGATGCAGTCTCCACGATTTTTTCAATTAATCTTTTCACAGTTGACGAGGTTAAAACACCATTTTAACCATATTTTATATACAATTTTGGAACTGCAGCCGCCAAACTTTCATTATTTAAAAAATATTGTTCAACAACAAAGACACGTTGTTGTATCGTATAACGCTCCATTTTCACTAACCCTAAACTCTCGGCTTTCAAACTGTTCTTTTTTCATTGCTGCCAACAACGTAATGCAAAAATGGCGCCAAATTCAAATCTTGCGTTAATTTTGGGACACCCTTTAGTCAGAACATGATCTACTAAGAACTTCTAAATGGGCTGAAGTGGCCGAGACTTCAAAAACTCATTCTGGGAGGGATTTGTAAGTGGGAGACAAGGAAGTGAAAGACAGCTTATTGAAAAATAAAAATAACTATTAAAAAATTAAAATAAACCCCTTCAACCTAATGAACAGAATGTAAAACACATATATCACGCATTCCAAGAAGCGTAAATGGATTAAAAAACACATAAAGTTACAGTTATTTTCAGCTAAAAGTATTATTTGCTAAAATTGCCTGTTTCCAAATTAAATAAAAAGTGACTTTAAGCTTTTCGTAAGTTTTGGGTAAAAGAAAAATCCAAATATTATCTATTGTATAATCTAGAATAGTGGTCTCAGTGGAGTACGCCTATCTTAGGGGATAGCGAAGTAATACTTGGAGATACACCAAAGAAATAGACTCATGATCACTTGGGAACAAATGATTGTGCATCACGTGAGTGTGAGGTTCTCTCATTGGTCGCTGTGTCTGGTTTTTGGATCTTATGAAATTATAAGGTCCGAGTCTTTCTTATTAAGTCCACGTCGTGGTTTCACTTGTATCTGCGGAGCTCAGTATAATAACTGCACCTGTTTTAAAGCGCATTCATATTATATTATAAGGTATTTTCTCCCGCCTTCTTAGTATGCCTTCGTGGTGTAATGGTCAGCACACTCGGCGCATATCGACAGGTCCGGGATTCGAGTTCCGGCGAAGCCTTTGCACATTTCTTCAATTTCCTGATTAAAAAAATTCTACATGACTCTACAGTTGCGTCCGAACTAAAAACGTTGGTGGATGATGATTCTTCACCACCAGAATTTGACGATTGGGCCACTGATCCCTAGTCGTCCTTTAAAAGCGAGAGTATATAAGGTATTTCTCCCGCCTTCTTAGCATGCCTTCATGGTGTAATGCTCAGTACACTGTGCGCGTATCGAAAGGTCCGAGGTTCGAGTCTCGGCGAGGACATTGCTCATTTTTCATATCTTCTATTTCGAAGTAAACTAATGTCTGTACAACATTATATTATATTACATTTTATTGTATGCTATTGTGGAGAGCTACGGAATCGTTGATGATTCTTTGAAGAATCAGTCCAGATAAGTAGGAAGAAAAGGACAACTTATAAGGAAAATAGGAGTAAACAATAGTAAACACAGCACAATAATGGCTGTAAAAAACTCAAGGAAAACATTGATATTCAGAAATTTCTCCTTAACACTCGAAATAAATCATAAAATTCATCGTATTACTCTCAGAGTAAACCCTAACTCGTAATTCAGCTAACCGCTAAATCTCCTACCTATTTCGCAACTTTTTCACAAATAAACTCCATGCCATTTCGAACCGTATTTATACCGTGTACCGAGGGATCTGGAAATTTCTGGAAGAATCTGTCGTACAACTGCGAAAATGTGTTTTTGTGAGTCTTCCAGAAAGTCGGTAAGAAGGGGAGAAATACTGAATACGAAGACCCCTTAAGGAACAACGTTACCTACACCTCGATTTCTAATTGAGCAAATTTTACAATTCCACAATTCTTTTCAAGAAATAAACATTTAAAATACAAGAGAATAAAATAAAAATAATAAAATCATTCAAGTGACTACCTTCCTTAGAAAATTATGTCTAAAAGTGACCAATATTTATGAGAACACAAATAGATAATAATGTTGAACATCAGCAATAGCCATGCACTGTAATGTGCAAAACAATTCACGGTTCCCAAGCCATTTTGCTTTCTTATCATACACAGGTAACTAAAATCGCCTCGAACTATGAATGGGTTCTCTTAGCAAGCTACAATGCATATCAGTTTTTAATTTACTATTGCAGGATCTGAAAGTGCTCTCAGAATTTTCCTTTTATGAAATGCAAGCATCCACAACTAATAACAATTAAGCTTGGTGTTTAAGGAAAGGAAATAAGATGTGCTTTGTTAGCTTCGAAAATTGTAGATTCGTGAGAGATAGTAATTAACTAGTTGAAGGCTGATCTCCTTAAAAATTATCATGCCTACTTAAGGGGACTCATACACCTTAAACCCCTCATGATCTTCGAAAATGTGACTTTTGCAAGAATTGGGATATTTTATTTATTTTAAAAGCAATTACTTCCAACTTTTTACAGCTGACTACATAATATAGCTGCTTGGAAACTAGTAACCAGAAAGTTTGTGTTGCCACAAATATTTTTGTAATTTAATCCTCTTTGTGACAAAATATTTCGCCATGTGTCCACCTTGCGCGCATGATATTTTAAAAATGGTTAATGGTACATACTTGAAATTGGATGGAATTCTTTATATGGGCACGATTTTCTAAATGAACCAACAATCTGGTGAATATTTTAATATTGAAAAATTTTATGGACGAAAACATTACAAATTTTGTTAGTAAAATACATTTTATAAACTCGACTCAAAATAAAATAAAAATTTAACATGAAATTTTTAGAATGTTAGGTTCACAGTAGTTTCCAGATGTTATAAAAGCTATATATTAGATATGGAATTAAATTATGAAACAGAATGTTTTAAACTGTGCGCGCAAGTTGGAAACATGACAAAAAATGTTGTCACAAAGCGGATTAAATTATAAAAATATTTGTGGCAACACAAACTTTCTGATGACTATTTCAGAAAGCAGCTATATTATGTAGTCAGCTGTAAATGTTGGTAGTAATTGCTTTTAAAATAAATAAGTTATCCCAATTCTTGCAACAGTCACCTATTCGAACATCTTATGGGTTTTAAGGTGTATAAGTCCCCTTAAAGGACCCCAGAAATGTTGAATAAGCCTGTATTGCAGGCAAAGGAAACGGTGCAAATAACTATGAAATAATCTATTAGCTTTTATTTCACATAAAGACCCCAAAAAAGCACACGCATTTTCAGACCTGTAATTACTCCCACTGAGTATTTTGAACATATCAGAAACAGGCGATTAGCATGTTGGAAAGACAATACAAAAGGTGAGAGAAGCCATTTATTTCTTTCAATTGCAAAAGTTCGTACTTGAATATTTTAAGTACTGAGACGCGTAAGCGCCAAGAACGTGATATTAATGCGTAAAGTAAACACACAAAATATTAGCAATAAAAATACAAAAAAAAATGTTCTGTAAAGGCATGTTAATAAGAAAACTGAACATTGATATGATGAACTGAGAGAAGACTGAGAAAAAATGTAAGTAATCCTGGTAAAGTACATAAAAAGAGCATAAAATCAAATTTTGGAACTGATTTATTATCACCATATCGTAGAAGTGCAATAAAAAAAGCATATTTTTGTATGTAAGAGTAGATCATTGTTCAAAATGAGTGGAAATAGCTCTACGACGACAAGCCTTCCCGAAAGGTGCTTCCGAGTTGTCTCTAAATAAATTTGTTTTAAAATACGAGTTCCTGTGAAATGTAATTTCTGGTAATGGTTCGTAATTCGTTAGTGAAATTTTTGAGCGAGTCTTGTCATTAAGTATTTTAAGATGGACCATTAGTGACCAAATGCAAAACTGCAGAATGAGTAAATAGGATTATAATAAAAATTATTCATTCGTAACGTAAAAATTTATCATATACGCTGCTTTTGCTATGTCAATGAATGACCTTTACCGTTACTCTATTTTTGATTCATAGGAAGACTTGATCAAAAGAACAGAAAAATCATTAAAGATGAAAAAGGATTTGCTATCTTAACTCCTAGTAACTCCAAGGAAAAACTGCTGGAATTTTGCGTGGGTTGCCATAGCAACGATCACAATAAAAATGTCTTTGTCAGACAAATTTAGACACATCAATCGTAATGTGTTCTTTAAATCATAACTATCGTACTCCTATTCTAACTGAAAGAAGAAAATACGAGAAATTTCTTGTATACGTAAGAATGCATCAAATTTATTAATTTATTATTTTTATTTTATTTTATATTTAAAGCAATATAATGAGCAGATTTATATTAATTTATTTAAATATATATTTATATTTATATAAATATAAATATAAATATATATTTATATTTAAAGCAATATAATCTTTTAAATTGATCTCTAATAATTGTTTAATGGTTCGGTAATATTGCGTCATTTTTATGATAGACCTAACCAAAGGCTTATTTTAGCACGTATAGCATGCTTTTTAAATTAATGAGACATTTTAGTTCATGTTAATTTTAGAAAGCGTGGAACTATAGAAATAGGTAGTATTATGAAAACTCGAATTTCGCATAGTCAGGAATCTAACTTAGTGTTTGTATACTTAACTAGCAATATTATTTCAGTTAGGCGGAAAAGTTTTCAGGCATCCACAAATTACTCTGCGAATAGAAATTAGCGATACGGTTTTGGTTCCAATGCCAGGAATTCTTATGGGAATACTAAAGTAGCAATTGTATTTGAGTTGTTATGGAATGGAATCTGCTCTAAGGCGAATCAACTTAAAAGATCAACTTCGACTTCAAAAGATGAAAAGATTTTCCCACTCAACATGATAAATTTAAATCTCTTTAATGTATTATTTCTTCGTTAAATTGTGTGAATTTTTAGCCATGGACGTCGTCTCATATTTGAGCAAGGGCGTCGTCAGTGCATGCGATGTATGCGGCGCATGATATAAATTTGAAACTGTATGAAAAAAAATGATTAGCCGAAAAGCGACGTTAGTCCCGAATGGTATACAATACAAAGTCTGTAATCTGGACTCGTCGGGACTCCGGCGATTCCGGATTAAGGGTTTTTCCGGATTATAGATCATCAATTTAAATCTGGTAAGATTGCATGCAGAAATTATGTAATTAAAAATATGAAACCGTAATTTATGAAATAAAGAGCAGTTATGATCTAAAGAGTATCAAATTTTACAAAAGAAAGCTTAATATTCATTTGGTTACTTTATTATTAACACACAAAATATTAGCAATAAAATACAAAAAAAAATTTTCTGTAAAGGCATCTTAATAAGAAAACTGAACACTGATATGATGAACTGAGTGAAGACTGAGAAAAAATGTATGCCAACATTTAACGCTCGACAACTCGAATGCCTCGGGAATTCTAATCGTGTATTGCTATTCTATTTTTAAAATTTTTGTAATTTTGCTGTTAAATTTTATAAGACGTAAGTGCGATAAAATTGATGCTTAATAATAAAGATAAAAATACAAAATAATATGGGTTAATAGGAGTGAGTGTATTACTAGACTGCGAGCTCAGCGAGAGTGTAAAAGACCCTAATAAACCCTTTTAGGCGACCTTTAAAACTGAAACCTTTCAGAATATTTTATTTTGAATCTCATTCGTATAGTAAAATCCTTATTAATTACTTTAATATACAGTTTTGAATTGCGTCATCGATTTTATTTAGAATCAGAAATTTAGAACAAAACGATTTGCGTATTGTTTTGTGTCTTCTCTAATTCTGCTCTGTGTGCTATCTATATATACCATCACCTTTATAAAAATAACGTAGTATTTTGTCAGGGGAAAAATAAACTTTATTCCTCCTTTCTCCCTGAACGTAAGATGGTTGGCTAATTTTTTCCTATCTGCATCCTGCCTCCGCATAGTATTTAAGCAGAAAAAAATTATTGTTTGAAGTTTAGCACTGAATTTATCTCAATTTATAAGACGTTTTAGGGATAAATATTGTGCAAAAGCGAGTTTCTTTTTGCTTTGAAATTTACAGTTAAGTTTAAAGTTGTTTAGGTTTGTTTAAAATTGTTTAATTAAGGTTAGAATATTTTATACATATTTACTCTTATTTCTGAGCTTCTTTCAGAATTTTTCATGGTAATCTATTAAACCTGTAATATTAAGTTAAGGATCGTTTATTAGAAATTTGAAGCCTAGCTGAAGATGAAACAGAAGAGCTTTTAAAGGACTTATTCATTCGATATTTCGACTCTGGTCGTCATCTGCGGAATTAAAGCTCTTATGTTTTACTTACACGATAAACTCACGCGTTTTGATGCGTTGAATATCCTTATTAAATACAGGAATTAATTTAAATTTTACGCTAACTGGTGTTGCAGGAAACAAAGTGTGAATCGTAAAACCATAGAAGTGTAAGGCTCGGCTTGTAATAACTTCTGTATTTTTGTGAATATAATTATGAATTTACAATGAATGTGTTTCACTGAATGTAATACAAAGCGAAAGCTCCGAAATATATAAATATGTGTGTTTAAAATGGGTTTTATTAATCAAACACTTATTATAAACTTTATATTTAAAGAAAAATAAAAGAATTTACAATATTTTACCTTTTTTATTGGTTATAAAGAATGTACTGCTATAATTTGTAAAATAAAAAGAAGATGTTATGGTGCATATTTCGAAAGTGCACATCTGTATCGCCACCGATGGAGTGGCTTCTAGAATAGACCTCCAGAATTACATTTCTGTCATTTCACATGACCCTTGCCGCGCTTTAAGCCAGATGATTGAAAATGTTTTATGCGAAATAATTAAACAAATTCCTGTACGAAATAATTAAAGCATCATGGGTTTCTTGTGAAAATTTTCAGTGCGAAGTTAGATCAAATATAAGCATATATGTAATTAGCAAAACTTTTAGCATTCTTTATTACAGTCTATACGAAATGCTATTAAGTAATATTACAATATTACCCAATGCACAATTTTTTTAAAATTGAACTTTCCTACATATTCAATTGGGTTAAATTTCACATTAATAACTTTCATTGTTAAATGTATTGCCTGAGCAAGAAATACTCTTCAAACAAAATGAATTTAACTTATTCCCAACGACAATATTTAATTTATTCATATATAACTTTTAATGTTAACAATATGTATAATCAAATCTTTAACATTATACGTATATTCTGAATCTTATATTTTCAAAATCAAATTAATACAAGCATTCAGATAATATATAGATTCATTGTAACACTTCCATTTTTGTCTCAGGTGAATAAAAAAATTATATACTTGAATTCTCACAATCCGCAGGTGTTAGTAAATGCATAATAGTCGATGCTAATTGTAGACTGAGTTATTTTCTCGATATAAAGAGTGATGATATGCCACGAGCATTAATCCGAATATTAGTGCGTGGTTAAGTTTCGAGAAAGTGAAATGTTGACGATTAAGTAAACTTCTAAAATTACTACGAAATTTTCTATTAAAAATACACTACGAGATTTTCTACTAAAATGGTATTAGCATTTATACGCCATACATTTATAATTGCGAAACAAATGCGTAAAACTAAAACGTAAAACTAAAATGAAATTAGCATTTATACGCCACACTTTCATAACTGCAAAACAAATGCAAAATAAACTAAAATGATATACGTCATACATTTCTAGCTGCGAAACAAATGCAAAATAAAACGTAATTTACAGCAAGCGCTCATATACACATGTTCAATAATGCTCATTGGTCCATTTTGAAAATCTTCCCTGGCGATACTGATATGTACATGTGAATTATGCATGCCGAGTGAAATGGCAATAATATAGATTTACGGAGAGGCCGACTTACAGAGGGCAAAGTTCAAGAAAAGAATCGTCAGCAATCCATTTTGCGTTTTATATAGAAATAAAATTTTCTATCGGTGTTTATTATTGTTTTAAAGGGCATTCGAACTGCTATTTCAAAATGTAATACAATATGAATTTGCGGCAGATTTACAGAAAGCCAAGGTTCAAGAAAATAATCATCAGCAATCCATTTTGCATTTTATACAGAAATACATTTTTTAACGGAGTTTACATTATTAGATTCGAATTGCTCTGCCAAAATGTAATATAGTATGAGTTAATGATAATAACTTGCTGCAGATTTACAGAAAGCCAGCTTTCAAGAAGAGAATTCGTCAGCAATCCATTTTGCATATCAAATAGAAATACAATATTGTAACTGTGTTTATTATTATTTTGAACGAGATTCGAATTTCTGTTTCAAAATGTAATACAATATGCAATCGTAATAACTTGTTGCAGATTTACAAAGAGCAAACCTTCAAGAAAAGAGTCGTCAGCAATCCATTGTGCATTTTATATATAATATTATAACGGTGTTTATTGTTATTTTATATAAGTTTAGAATTGCCATTTAAAATGTAATACAATATAAATGAAACACATATTTTAATTAAAGAAACTTTTGTGTTTTAAGAAATGTAGAAATCAGAATAGCATTTAGAAAAAGTGGTTCATTGAACATGGATAATTTAAGAAAGCTTTTTTCTTAATATATCAGTATATTTTCAAGTTTGGAACAAAACAGTTTAATGACATAAAATTTCTTATTATTTGGTATAGAAACGTATTATTATTCTAAACTAAAATAACTAATATTGTGTGTCATATCCTTCTTGTTGGGCTTGCAGATTCTGAATATGTATTTAATTCCTACCGTAGACGTATCGTATTGTGGGCGTTGCATAAAACAGCCATTTTAACTGCACACAACTTTATTAACACACAAATAAAAATAATAAGTACAAGCGATTAACACACAAGTATAACTGCGTATTTTGCATCTAAGCTGACGTACAGCACGTTTCCTTCGTTACTTCGCTACTACCTACTAACTACTCTTCTCTAGTAAGTCTCATGAGAGAGAGGCGTTGCAGGCCGTTCGGCTAAACTGCGCATGCGTGGTCATCACGTCATGACATTGTGTAACACACAACAATTCTTTTCTAGAAACAAACCGTGTTTCTTGTATCCTAATTCGTTTTTCATATTATGGTTCGTAGAAATGTTCTCTCGTTACAAGAAGTTGCATCTTCTCGAATTTTGAAATGCGTGTAAAACGAATTACAGTGTGAGAAAAAAATCTGCACACGATTTTTTTTTTTTTTTTTTATTTTTTTAAGAGAGAAACATCAAAACGTTGTACTACGTTTCGTAGTTGGTTGAATATTTATAAATCAACTAGTGACGTTTCTGCGTAGTTGGAAATTTTTAAATAGATTGAAAAAGAAAAAAATTCTTGAAAATTAAATAAATTTGAAAAGTTTATATTTCAGTAATTCTTCAAAAGTGTTCGCCATTAAAATTAAGAAATGAAAAAATTAAATAGGTAAAAAATGAAACAAATTAATAATAATTTGTAAAAATTATTGGCTATATTACGAATTAAATATATTTTAATTTATATTAATTAAATGCAGTACTCGAAAAGTAAAATGTAGCTTTAACTTATCAAGAATAATTACTATTTTTAAATCGCTCCCTTTTTTTAATGTAACATTCAGATTAAATCTAAACGTATAATAATGATTAAATTTGAAGATCTTATTTTGTACCGAACGACAGAATCAAGAATTTGCTCTGCGCAAAGGTGGATGGAAAAAAATAATGATTTTATATTTTACACAGTAACAATATTTTTCAAGAATTCTTTTTAAGTTCTTTCTCTTCTTCTTCCTACACAGTTTTCTAGGCATGATCGCGTATATGCTGAAAAAAATTTAAATATATTTCATATTTAAATATATAATTTATACACTGAACAAATATAATACGCCTCGTTCCATGTGTAAAATATAAAACTGTAATAAAATAAAAAAGTACAAATAAAATAATAAATAAATGGAATCTAAAGGAAGTAATTTGATTAGAAAACGCCATATGATCTCCAGATATATCTGACTCCATATTAGTGGAAAAAAGATCAGTAGGTCACACAGAGAAAAGAAAATTACCATCTGTTTACAGTTGAAAAATATTCCTTGGTTGAAAACTGATGGAATTACTTAAATTTTGTCATTTCTTATCTTATCTGTACAGTATGTAATTTCCATAATAAGAAAAACATATTTTATGCACCTGTTGCTTTTTGCTGTCGTGTGATAGTTTTCTTAGTCTAGACAGCAGCAATTACCATGTTGTGTTACGATACTACCTTTGATATGATCTGTTACCAAATGGGCAAGTTTAAAATAAGAGTCTAAGAGACTAGAAAGCCTAGAATACAAATATAATATTTATTACTAATTGTAAATTTACAGTAATTTAAACTTTTTTCTAATTATTTTTAAGGAAATACAGGAATCTGAAAAGCAAACTTATAGCTCCCATCTGAAGAATATGAAATTTATCGCTCGTAATTAAGACTAAAGAATTATCGGCTTTTTTAAGGAAAGATAACTAACCGAGAATTATTGTATTAACTGTAAGTTAAAATGTTACATTACTTCCCGTTTTTCTTTTTTGTGATAGGTGTTTGCGTTTTGATAAATACGTTTAGATATTAACTCATTTTTACTGTAATATATTACCAAAATAATTACTTAATTCTATTTATTCTTCTGGTTATTAACAAAATGGCGTTTGCGACATATCATGAATATTAACAAGAAATAAAATAAATGAATAATGCAAGACACTGTACGATATTCTGGGAATTGAAACAACGCGTAGAAAGCAGAAAAGAGCTACAATTCTACCTAGAACGCACTAAAATCATAAAATTCCAACTGAAAGGTGTTTAAATCGTAAAAGAACCATCAAATTCCTTTCAGTTAGAATTGAGATGTTCTGAAATCTAAAAAAAAAAACCATCATTCATGAAATTATTACAAGGGTGGCATTTTTTTACAAATTCAACTAAATCTTTTAAGATGGAATACAAAGAGATACTTAATAGCAGTGGCTATATAATCATCAACTCGATCAGATTAGTAAATAATGGAGTTAAAGAATCATATAATTAATAATGGTATCCGAAATCCTTTAAGATATTTTAGAGTGTAGTTAATAAGTTGTTAATAATAAGATAAGATTTTGGTTTGCTTCGTATGCATCCGCCATTTTTCCTGAATTATTGTGTATTTTACTTAAATACAAAATTTTTCATTCGCTAGAAAATTTAACTTAACAAAAGGTTCCTACCTTTACAAGCAAAACTCACTGAATATAAACATGTTCACTAAAACAGAACAACCAGCTACAAATTTAGCATTGCTTTTTTGCACTAACACGGGGTTATTAATTAACAAGAAAATTAATTTTTCTTTTGCATCTTCTGCTTAAATTGGTTTTCTAAAGTCTTTTTACTTCCTTGTACGAAGTAAAAAGGAAGTATTGTAATCGTGAAAAGTTTCAGGCAGCATATTTCAACGAAAATATCCATTTTGAGAGCTATCGAATGCAATTTAACGATGTTTTTGCGTGATATCTGTACGTAAGGACAGAATAAAAGACTCGTTTCCTCCAAAAAAATTATAAAACTGCTTTAAAATGAATTCTGAAGAGAATGTTTTGTGGCGTCTGTACGAACGTATGTACGTACCTGCGTACGTATCTCGCATAACTCAAAAACGAGTAGCCTCAGAACGTTGAAATTTTGTATATAGGACTGCTATAACATGTAGATGTGCACCTCGTATTTTGATTGCAATCGGCCTCACCAAACGTATATATATATATATATATATATCAACTCTGTTACTCGGCTCAGTGATCTCAGTTTCTTTACTCTTATATGTTTGTAAATTGTACATTTTTTGCTTTAAAATATATTGAATTATGTTGTTTTTATCTTCCGGTTAAGGTTTTTATGCCTTTAGTAAATCTTAATGCAATAGTTTTAGAATTATCACCAATTTTAAAGTTGTTTAAGTGCCGCTAAGCCTTTTGTTTATGGCGGCCATTGACTGTTTACATTTGAAACAGCAGACTAGTGGATTTGTTGCCAATCTAGAGAAACTTAGCTTCGCAACAACAAAGATAACGCCTTCATATATTATTTCCAATTAAATCATGCTTAATCCTTTCTGGAATTTTTTCGAGGAAATATGTGCTTAAGATTTACTTCGTAATTTTTAATATAGGTATTTTGAGTTTTTATGTATCCTTGCCTTGTCGCGAAGTGAGAACTGAATTAATGGAATGAGAAATACTCAATCGTCTGTGAAAAAACTGTTTCTTTTTTGTTTCGTTTGATTAATTTCTTTTATACATCGTTCTAGCTTTATTATAGTATTTGAATAGAACATGTGGCAACGATTAGATAATTCGATTCTTTAAATAACATAAATTTTGTGCATTCTGAGTTATAATATGAACGAAATATAATACTGTTAAGTGAATCTAGCGCCAGAGTGTCGCTATGGTAAACAAATACTAAAGTGAATTTTAAAGAACGCATTTATTCTATTGTGTTTTATGCGCTGTCGGCGAAGTTGATTTAATTCAATCCAATAAGTTTAAATGAAATGCAAGAAAAAATGCATATAATTTAATATTCCGTACAAAGAATTCATGTGGTGTACACGTCAGATTTTTTTCATTTACACAAACATACCATTTAAATAAAATACGTTTAAAATGTGTTCAGCATACAAACGATCATACCTAGGAAATTGATTAAGATAAAGAACGGAAAGAATCTAAAAGAAAATTCTTGAAAAATATTGCTACTGTGGAAAATACAAGACTTTTAATTTATCTTCCAGCCGCCCTTGCGCACAGCAAATTCTCGGAATATTGTCATTCGGTACAGTTTAAGATCTTTAATCACTATAATACTTCCATAATTATTCAACATGTCACTGATTAACAAACTGAGGATTTAAATTTGATTATTTTAATTTGATTACTTTATTTTATTAAAGATTATTTTATTAATTTAAACTTTTTGTTATTTTATTTAACAAACAATATGAAAAGTATGCATACCTCAGCAACTATGTCTAGAAGAAGTGTGAATATTTTAATTATAATATAAAGAATATTTTACTAAATGTTAGTTCTATGAAACTTTCATGTAAACTTAAACTGAATTTTTATAAAAGTCTCCACACCCACAGTATTTATGCTTGCTTTTATTAACTTCGGCACATATAAGAAACTATAAGTACGTTTGACTTTAAAAAAATTTAAAAATAAAAAATCTGAAAGCTTTCAGATTTTATATTACGCCCAAAGGAGCATTTTTTTTTTTTTTTTTTACACATACATAGACGTTTCGAGACCATTTGGGCTAACGCCACTTTCGACTAAAAATATTTAAAAATGGCATTTCTTTAGAATTTCTGACAGACAGACCTAAAGAGCAGAAGATAATTCTTTTTTCGTACAGTGTTGCCACTGCTCTCTTTGAAATCGTCGAAGTTTTTAATAAATTTTTTTTTAAAGTTTGAAATTTATAAAAAAAATAATTAAACAAATTCGAAATTCAAAATTTGGGCTTCCAGGTGCCCACATTCGATGGAGGACTACGTTATTCAAAATTTGATAACTCTAGGTATCGTTGTTTTTTTCCAATGCAAGAAACATACACATACTCATGCAGATTCTTCATTATTTAATTTCTTTAACTATAATACAGGGCGATAATATTTGGTGGCAACAATGTGGAAAGTGATACAGCCGTTTATAGTGATTCAACGAAAAATGCCGGTTTGAGACAGATAGCCCTTCTGGGCGAATGCCTCTTTGGGCTAATAAGTGCTTATACACTTATTTGAACTAGCGACAGTTTGATTGACTGGATACCGCAAAGAATACGAGAGTTATCTGAGAACGGGAAGGATGACTTCGTGAAGAACGTTCTGTGGCAAAATACTCATAGGTCGTATTTGATCTAGCGAAAGCGAAAAGCCTCTTGCAATGTTTTTTGTCAAGGAGCCTGAGAAAGCATGAAATGGATACCAGGCCCAGGACAGACAACTCCGCAAAGAATTTCTGATGGAAAATTGGAAAATGCATCTCATTTACGGCACAGTTGGAGAATACTGTAAAAAAATTATGTAACTAAAAAAAAAAAAAAAAAAAAAAAAAAAAAAACACCTTTTGACACTTTGAACTCGGGTAGAAGTACCAATATTCAGATCGCTCTACTCGTAGATTAGGTTATTTGAATATGGAAAAGTACCTATTTGCCTAAGCAGAGGGATACCATCACGAAAAACTTTCTAATAGAAATTGGTTCGTATTCACCGGTTACACATGGGGGGGGGACGACGGTAATCTATCATGCCCGCAACCGAACCCAACCGAATTACCAATATTCAACGGTTTTAACCCCCCAACCACTTGGTAATGTGATATACTCATAAAAACAGACGCTATATATATATATCAAGTTTTATTTTAATTTTTCAACATCCTTATGTTTCTAGTATAATTTAATATAGATTTCTTAAAATTACATTTTATTTCTTTACAGTGCTATTATCGAGTAAAAATGCAAATAAAAATTTAAGATATATTTGTTGCCTCTTGTTGCCTATATTTATATTTGTACAGTAAGACCCCGCTTAACGCTGTTTCGTTTAGCGCTGTTTCGGTTTAGCGCTCTTTTATTTCAACCCGGGGATTTTCCGAAATTGTGCGCAGCGCTAGGTTTCCAAATAACATATCCGAAACAGTGTAGTTGTGTTTCTTGCTTGGTGAACGCATTTTTATCATTTGAAACATTTGTTGACATTATTGTAAGTTTAAATTTGTATAATACTATAACGATTAATACAGTGACAAATATTATGATCTTTAGTTTTTATCATGGGTGATAATAAAAAACAAGAAAAGAAAGCAACCAGAAAAAGCATTTCACTGAAAACTCAAATGCAAGTGATTAGAAGATTAGATTCTGGTGAACGTCAATCTCAAATTAGCGCTGCATTGATTTTGGCGACTTCAACAATAAGGACAATTCTTAAGAATAAAGAAAAAATACTGTCATCGGCAACTGCAACTACGTCAAGCTCTGCAACTAGAATTACCCGTTCTAGAAATAACATTATAGAGGAAATGGAAAAACGACTGTCTATATGGATTGACGACGAAATTGAACGCAATATGCCATTAAGCCAATCTATCATAATGCCTTCTTGACAAAAAGGCAGAAAATTGGAAACCCAGAATAGACTGAATGATCTGACTGAGAATTTTATTTGTTTTTAAAAGTATATGCGTTTATATTGTTTTTATTTTTGTAAGAAATAAATGTTTGATTTTATTTTTATTAAAAAAACATTATTAAATTTAATGCCTAACCATTTTTTATCCGTCTTCCCCTAATCCCATTATTTACATGTTAAGATAGCCTCGCTTAGCGCTGTTTCGCATTACGCTCTACTTCGATGGAACGTATCCCCCGCGTTAAGCGGGGTCTTACTGTAGCTTGATCTTTTAAAAAGTTTGACCTTGAAAGATATACAGATGTTTTAAAAATTCATAACTGGATTCCTCGGTGATAAGAATCGCAGATTGATTAAGGTTAAATTTTCCGTAATGTGAAATATCAATAAGTAGAGTTATTTGAATTGATGAGAGTTCGTGAAATCTTTCTTAATTGAAATGCCTATTTAAAATTTAACATTTTACATTATGAATATAAAATACTGCGCACAAAAAACGAAAAAAGTAAAGTTTCAGTTCGTTTAATAATAAAAGTGGTAAAACAAAGATTTCATTCTTAGCTCTAAGAGCATTTGTGTATCCAGTATTCAGATACTTTATTATAGTTCAGCTACAAAATCTAAAAATTCTAAACACTCTTTCAAAACGTATTTAAAGTATTCTTATAGAATATCTTATGTAATGATTTCATTCTCTTAAATATAGAAGGAAAAATACTATTAAATTAATTTTCAATAAAAAATTATGTAATTAAAATAACCATGCATTTCGCGACTTACTTAAACACTAGGAAGATTGAAAGTGAGGAACAGTGCATTCCAATCATTAAGGATACGAAAGGTCTCACTCGAACAGCCACTTTGACGTTTTCGATGTCCGGCATCCTGTTGCGCTTTTCTTTGAGTTGCTGCTGACGGCTCCCCATGTCGTCCCGGACCATTGGGCCTGATTGCAAATGAGGGGGTCCGGACCTGAAGCAAACGAACACTTTTGTTTGAGGGCCAATTGTCCGGCGTCACCATGGGAACAACTAGCAGGCCATCGATCTTGACCACCGTAGTTCTGGAAACAGTTTCTTCGATTCGATTGACCAGTGTCCGTCGATTGACTAGCGGTCGAGAAGAAGATTGTTTATTCCCGTCGCCTGCCGGAGGTTTGCGTGTCACTTAATGTTTGGGTGGTTTTTCGTTTTCTTTTAGTTTTGAGGTTTTTTTGTGGTAGTACGAGAGATTAGATCCAGGGCCAACGGTTTTTTTTTCCCTATCACAAAGTTGTTTTCCACAGTTCTTTTAATTAGACCACTGAGCTCACGAGTTCTGTTTTATTTATGACTGCAGAATATGGAGTGTAGTGAATAAGTATCATAACGATTGCGAAAGAAGGTCTGAATTGTTAAATATTTGCATCTATTTTCACAAATTGAACGGCTAAACTAAGTGCTTTATGCTGTGCTTAAATTTTTTTTTGAATTAAAGTAACAGGAATACTGTGTGATATTTTCAAGTGTGATGGACTTCGCTTATTTTGATTGGACTAATATATTATTTTGCATATAAATTTTATGACGTTTACAACGTGAACTATTTTAACATTCACAATAAATGTTATTTTCTCTCTCAGGTTTTATCTTCAGTTCTGAAAAGATAAACAGCATGGAATCTTAAAACATAAACATGTACATAAATAAACAGTATGGATACCTTAGATAAACAGTATGGAATCGGACATAACAAATAACGTTCATAAGACACGAAATTTTGCGTTCGTTGCTTTTTGAAACGTCTGTTTTTATACCTTTATGACGCAGTTTTAGAAATACGTGATTATTTTATAACTGTTATGGAATACTTTGAGCTATATGAAAAAGCATCCATTTTGCACCATTAAAAATCAATTTATTTATTTATTTGTTTTGTATTATGCATTTCATTTATTTTTTGCATGTCGCATTTCTTTTTTATTTCTTTTTGTATTATGAATTATATGAAAAAGCATCCAGTTTGTACCATTAAAAATCAAATCGATTTTCATTTTTCGTATTTCTCAAATGGTTATTCCTTTTTTTTAAATGGCTGTAACTTGAATTAAGAAGTGTTTGCCTATAGTTCTATAGTTCTTTCTTAAAATATTGATATAACTTGCTCGGTATTGATTACAATTGATTTCGATTGAAAATATTTGTGATAATTTATGCTTTTGACATGAAACAACTGCGTAATTGTCTCAAGCAAATTTCTAGCGCTTCAGACAATTACGCAATTACTAAATTTTTCAAATGTCTAATGTAATTATTATCTGTATTACCATTATACACAAATAATGAACTTTTCAACTTACTTTACTGCATGATAATAATACTATATAAATAAAATTTGTTTCGTGAAGAAAAAATTGATTATATTTTGAGAATGGCTTAAACAGTATATAAAGTAATCAAAATCGCAATAACAACCTTGTATTTAACGCTAACTATATACTTACGCTAAATACAAGGTTGTTATTGTGATTTTTATTGCAACATTGGCGTGTTTCTCTTCTCTTCTAGTAGATAAAGTACTTTGTTTTTATTCTTTTTAAAATTTGAAATTTCTAGTTGTTTAACAATATTCCATAGGCAATGCTTGTAGAATGGCTTTAGATACTTTGTAAATATACTTTGCACCATAATTTGAAAATGACAGTATTTTATAATTATAAGCAAAACGCAAAGCAGTGTTATATACCGTATATCCCAGTGTATAACACGCACCTGTAATTTCAAATTACATTTCTTATAGGGTATATTCGCCGTATAATGTGTACTCTTTTCTTTACGAAGAAGCCAGACAGATATATGTGCAGTGTTGTGATCTTATGAAGTCATGCATTCGAAGATTTTTCCCAAGCTTTCGAACAATGACATACTGAATTGGTAAGTAATAAAAGGGAACAATATATATATGGGGGGAATGCTGGAAAGAGTAAATAATTCTGCAAAGGAGTGGATGGTTTGTATTCATTGTAGCTGTGCTCAAGAATGTTATTATAGGGTTTCCAGAAAAGAAGGACATAATTTAAAGTAAGAATTCATTTCCGACCAGAATGAATTCGCGGAATTAGGATTCAGTTGTTTTCTCGTTCTGTAGTCATTCGAAGTAAATCGCAAGTTTGTTTCAATTGAAATACATTTGATCTAGTATTTCTTTTAGTAGTAAATAAAGCTCCTGTCAAACGAAACAAACACAGTGTTGGTTAGAAATGCAAAGCCATTCAGTTTGAGAAAGAAAGTGAAATTCGTGCTGCAGCAAGGATGTTTGGTGTTCGTAAAAGCTCCATACGTAAATGGAAGAAAACTGAAATCGATATAATTAAAACGCCAAAGAATAAATGCACTTTGAGAAATAGCAATGAAATGGTCTATATTAGAAAAAAAACTTTGCGAACTGGGTTCTAGAAAATCACCAGATTGGGTTAATTGCAACACGAAACAGCATACGTTTATTTGTCTTAAAGCAGGGGGAATGCAAATAAAAGCCAAAACATTTTTAAGCAAATTTGAGATGTTATTGAATAAAAATTTCTCAAGTTACGAAATAAATTAGTTCTATGAGCAAAAAACAAAAGTTCCACAAAGGCTTCCGAAAGATTTGGTCAACAAATTGATCAGTCTCCAGAAGCATGTTATTGACCTACGAAAGCTAAAGAAAACATTTACTGTCACATATTAATTATTCGGTGAACGCTATAACTAACTATTCGATGTCTCAATGCCTGTCTAAAAATAGTGTGCGAGTGGATAATAAAACCTTATAATGAAATAATTCCCGACATAATTCAAATTTCGTTTAAAAAATATAATATATCTAACAATCTAGATCAGGAGAAGTCAAATGTTTTATACCTACAGCCCACTTTGTAGGCAGCAAAATTTCTATACCGCCCACCTGTCCATAGTAACTTAATTTAGCGCAACTGTAGAGAACTGAACTTGAAGTAGAGTGTTATATATGCATATGATGCATGCACGTTTCTACCTTCCTTGGTCATTTTATCGGACAAAACCTCCACCGCCTACGTGGAAGCTTAATCGTCCAATTGTGGGCGGCAGCGACCGGGTTGATTATCTATGATCAGCGGTTCTCAACCTTTTGACTAACGTGCGCCATGTAAACAAAAAGTGAAAACCTTTAGTATCACCACTACAAAGTACTACTACTACCACCACTCTTGAACAAAGCTCATATCGCATAAATTTACGAGTGTTAGAGAAAAAACTCAAATAGGATGTTGGGGTTGCAATCCTTGAATTTAATAGTTAAAAATACTTTGCTTCTTTGCAAAGAAGCAAAGTATTTTTAACTATTAAATTAACCATTTTCTCTTGCGTACCACTGCTTGAGAACCCCTGATCTAGATGGAAAGGAAATGAGTGGATCAAAGTAACAATGATGGTGAAGATGAAACATAATTCAATGAAGTGCCTGAAGATAAAACGAAAGATGAATATGACAAACGTTTCATGTTAGCCGATAATGAAATTTTATAAGTTCATAAGGTACATCATTTCTTTTAAAAAAAACAGCATTTAGGTGCGTGCAGAAGTCTAATTTTTGTTCTCTCACCTTTCTCATACTTTTAAATCTGCCATATCCGGCATATAATGCACAACGGTAAATTTCGATCTTATTTTTTTGCATTAAAAGTTCCTGTATACGCTGAAATATACGGTAAATTATATATATTGTAGAACAGTTAGGAATACTATCGCTGGGGTGGTGTGGGGGCACAGCCCGACCTTCCTGGTTTACTTCCCGTCGCCCCATGGTCTCTTTATGGCCTGCGGCAGAACAAGTCAGAAGCAACGGCCAAAGCCCCTACAAAAACAAACAAACAAACAAAAAAAACATATGTATACATGCTCACATGCATAACTGCTAACATAACGTTCAATTCACATACATGACATTCAAGACATATATGTGGGATGGCATCGTTCATTATAATCAGATGACGCGACAAGCTGTGAAAATAAATCTTTTACTTTTCCGATGATAGAAGTCAGACGATTCCGCCATTAAGACGATGACGCGACTGAAAGATGTTTACATGTAAAAAACAGTCGATTCTATTCATCTGTAAATAATCTCATCTATTTCCTTCTACGTATGTAATTACTTTGTAGTTGGTAGCAACTATTCATGTTTCATTAAATATCCAAGTTTTACATAAATCGGACTAGTTTATTAGCCCTTAGACAGCCACATCGGAAGTAAGTTTACGAACATCATATTCCTAGACAGTAAGTACCGATTCTACAGAATTTGGGCGCTCAGGCCGGTATGAGCCTAGGAAGAAGCATTATGAATATTACAAAATAAGAGAAGTAAGTTTTGTTTCGATTATTTCCACATTGTTACTTCTAAGAATAGTGTTCTATGATACTGTGAATTAAGATGACTACCTTAAATTCTATTCCTAGAATTTCAAATTCTTTAAAGACTGGGCCTACTAAGTCAATTAAACTTTTACATCAAATTGTGTTTGGAACTTTGGGTGATCGAAAAAATAGAGTTAGATTGCGTAACTTTTGTGGTTTTCCATCTGATTTTAATATTGAAGAAACAAAACAAAAATTACTTAAAACTCTTACTGCAAATGATTTTATTTCTGTGAGTAATTTGTTACATCTTAATTATGATTCAAATCCTGATAAAAACTGTGATTTAATATTGAATAGTCTTTGTGATTTTAAGCTTTTAAAATCCGAAAGTGATGACGATGATGAGTTATCTGAAAACGAAAGTGCTTATGATTCCGATAAAAATGATGATATTAATTCTGTTCGGTCAGAATCACCTCCCATAAATAACTCAGTGAATGAAAACATTATAATGCCTAGCAATATTTCCTTACATTTTCGTGATATTTTAGAAACTGTTTCTGAATTTAATGGCACTGATACATATCCAGTTGAATCCTTCATTGGTGATTTAGAAGAATCTTTTAAATTATTTAAGTTATCTGAATTACAGAAAATTGTGTTTGCTAAAAAATTGCTAACTGGTTCTGCTAAAGTATTTATTAGGTCTTTGAAGGGTATAATATCATGGGACAAATTAAAAGAAAATCTTTTATCTGAATTTGGTTCTAAAATAAACAGTGAGCAACTTCATAATTTGTTACAGAAACGACACTTAAAACCTGGTGAATCACTTTCCGAATATTTAATTGCCATGCGTGAAATAGCCAGTCGCGGTTCTGTTGATGATTCATCAATTCTTGATTATGTAATCAATGGGATACCAGATCAAAGTAGTAACAAAATTGTTTTGTACGGGTGTAAAACTATTTCTGAATTCAAAGAGAAATTAAAAATTTATGAGAAAATTCGCGTTTCAGATACGAAGAATAAGGGTTATTCAAGTACTATCATACAAAATAAAGCACACACTATACCTAAGTGTAAGGAACCAAGGTGTTATAATTGTAGAAGTTTAGACCATAAATCGAATTTCTGCATCAATAAGAGTAAAGGCTTTAAGTGTTTTAAATGCGATTTGTTTGGACACAAAGCCGTAGATTGTTCGAAAACATCATCTAAAAATATCCAAGATGCCAAAGCTGTTACTCCAATAACTCAGACTTGTCAGAAAGAAATGTATAAAACTGTTAATTTGGGTAATTTGCAAATTGATGCTTTAATAGATACTGCTAGTCAAGTAACGCTAATCCGAGAAGATATACATAAGAAGATAGGTTCTCCTGAACTTAAGTCGGCAGATCTACAGTTAACGGGGTTTGGTAATGGGAAAACTAAGCCTATAGGAAGGTTTGAAGGGGAATTCGAAATCGATGGTTCTTCATTTCGATCAAATATTCGTGTTATCGCAGAAAACAAGAAATCCGAGAATGATTCTGAAGAGCAGAAAAATGCTCATTGCAATGGAAATGGTTCTGAAGAAGGTTTTGAAAAAGTTGTTAATTATGGTTTTTTACTTCCAAAACCAGAAACTGATCCTGTTAGTGTAGTTCCTGTTACAGTACAGAATGGGATCAAACTGGACACTTCATCTACAATCAAAGCAAGTGGCATTGATTCCCTGATTTTGAATTCTGACGACGTTCCGAGTGATGCAGATTCTGATATAAGTGAAAATGATGCTATTAAAGATGAATTTGAATTAATGCAAAAAGGAAACTCAAGCACAATAAAATTAGCTTTGATGCCAACGCGGAGAAACGCCACTGAAGAAGGAGATTTTCAAAAGAAGCATGTTCCTAAAGAAGAGTCTAATGTTAGAGTTTATGATGAATTAATTGCTAATTCTACTATAAAAACCACTGGAGACAAGGAAACTGCAGAGACCACCGAAGAAGGAGAGAAGATTGAAAAGCAGAAGTCAGTTAGAAAACCTGATTACAACGACGCTGATATGGAAAGCAGAGACGAAGCAAAAGAAATTAAAGAAGGTGAGAAAAAAGAAGCGAAAAAGCAGATTCAGAAGATCCAGGAAGAAACCCGAAAGGCTTTGACAATGAAATACCGATTTTGATGATTTCTGATTATAGACTTTTTCCCAAGTTGACAAATTTCTCCCGATTTGACTAATGGACTATTATTTTAAAGACGTGAACTAATTTAAGAAGACTGAAGACGATGTCTAAGGATGAAATGTATGAAGGAAGACGTATCCAGACGGTATCTAAGAAGACACATTCAGACGATATTAAGACGTATGTAAAGACGAATCCAGACGAATTGTACCAGACAACATCAAAGAAGACGTGTTTGTGAAGTGTACGTATTCAGATAGACTGTTAAAGATGAACGAGCACTGAAAGAGCATTGAAGAAGAGATAAAGCCGTTATTTCTGAAGATGTTAAGATGATGAGAAAAGATGGCTGAAATAAACTATTTAGGACGACTGTTCCCTCAATAGTAACTAAAAATCTTTTTTTTTTTTTGTGTTTTTTTAAATTTTATTTTTCAGATCCCTAAATGAGATGCTGGTGCTACGAGAATGCGAGGCCGCATTCCATCAGGATGGACGAGCATTTGTGGGATGGCATCGTTCATTATAATCAGATGACGCGACAAGCTGTGAAAATAAATCTTTTACTTTTCCGATGATAGAAGTCAGACGATTCCGCCATTAAGACGATGACGCGACTGAAAGATGTTTACATGTAAAAAACAGTCGATTCTATTCATCTGTAAATAATCTCATCTATTTCCTTCTACGTATGTAATTACTTTGTAGTTGGTAGCAACTATTCATGTTTCATTAAATATCCATGTTTTACATAAATCGGACTAGTTTATTAGCCCTTAGACAGCCACATCGGAAGTAAGTTTACGAACATCATATTCCTAGACAGTAAGTACCGATTCTACATATATATATAACATTCATAACATACACCTAATATTCAGGACAATCTTTGTAAAAGCATTTATCATGAGCTAATATCAGGGCACTATGTAGAGTGTCCCATCAAAACCACTCAAAATCCTGGCTTAAAATACATAAAAATGCCCAGAGAACTATAACTGTAAGATCCTTAATTTTAATGATAAATGCGAAAGAAAAAAATCACGTCATAACTGGTGCAAAGAAGATCATCGCTGGAAACATGATCATCAGCCTTCAGATATCCCCATACTAAGAAGTACAAAGGTGTAAGATATAACAATCATGGCGACCTTAAAAACGTATCCCCACGTCCAAACCAAGTAATTTTTTGAATATTCACGAACAGAATACATAATCGCCATTCGAAAACTAAGAGCCTTTTATATAGGATTCAAAGGATGGCTTGGCGTCACTTCACGGCGCGCGCATGCATGCCACAGTAGGCTCGGTGGAGATTTTGAACGTCTTCCTACATAAACATACGCAGATATCGCTGTTCATGTTTAAGCAAAGTTTTATTTTCTTGCACCGGATTGACATCATACTTTCCTTTCTGCTTTATCTTGAAAACTGTGGATTGTACAGGTACAGTTCTCTGGGCAATTTTGATGCATTCCAAGCAAGAAATCTGGCTATGCAGAGTATGGGCAGCATTGTTGGGACACCCTGTATCCAATGTGTAAGAAATTACGCCTGTGCCTGTAATCTTTATTTTCTTAAATAAATTCGAAAATTTGGTTACAAGCTTTACTTTCTTAAATTTATTTTTAGTTTAATTTATTTATAAATTTTGTTTGTTTTGCTTTGTTTTGTTGTTTTTCATTTTTTCTTGCTTATAATAAAACATGATAAACAAAAAATTGGGAGCATAAAAGTAAGCAAATTTAGAAACGGTCCATTAAAATATTTATGCTTTATAATTTAATAATTACATCTCAATAAAAATAATTCCAGATTCTTTTTTCTTAAAAACATTTTCTGCAGATTTTTTTTTAAAAACATTTTCTGCAGATTGGTTTGATGAAATATCATGAAATATTCCTAATTAACTGTACTATAACCTAAAAATTTAGGATTGATTAAAGTGCTCCGCATAAAGCAATATATATTTTCATGTTTTATTCAAAAGAAAACATTGATCGTTAACAGCTTACACATTTTTTTCTGAAACAAAAATGGCATCTTCTAAGGTTTCTGTAGTCCAGTATAAGTACAGACGATGTAAAATGTCTCAAGCAGCTAAAGCAACAATGATAATGTTGCAATGATAATGTTGCAATGATAATGTTGCAAAGCAACAATGATAATGTCCATAAATAGCTTGCTGTGTAATTTCCTCTGAGTGAAAGAATGTGAGTTTCCGTTTGGTACTTTAGTAACGACATTATTTCACAATAAAAGTTAAATCCGTAATAGAAGCCCAAGAATGAATTTCTACATTCGGGGTGTAATAACTCATATTCTACAGAATACGGTAATGGAACTAGATTATCATTTTATGATCTTTTGAGTCAATGGGTGTCTGAGAGGATAAGAGCGCTGAGCACTGGTATTTCGAAGGTTACTGAAATCCTGGCGAAATATGTTTTTGCATGGGATACACACATATCGCATCAAAACGTATATGCATTAATATTTACAAAAACTTCAATTCTTCGAAAAAAGGTTGTAGGGTTTATATTTTTTTTTTGACTAACATTTATTTTAAGTTTAAGCTATCTTTCCTGTCAAACCTTTACTTTCCCCTGGAATTGCCAATGCCAAAGTATGTAAAATTTAGTAGAACGCGCAAAGTATTCAAATTTTCAGAGGAAGTATTTTTGAGTTAAATAGAAGGGAAACGAGTTCGTAAGTGTGCTTTCTTGATTCACGAGCGTGAAGGTTGCTAGGTAGAACTTTAAGAACCGCGCGTTTCGGCCTGTGTGCCTACTTCGGCAGTTAGTTGAATCTTTCAACTTCTTATTCAGAAAGTTTGCTGAAATCTCAGCTGTATCTTAGAACGCGGTTAAGTTAGTCACGTTTGTAGATCCTCGTAGGTAGTGACCTTGTTATATATTCATCCTGATTATCTATTTTTAGTTGTACTTTTCGATTTTTAGTTAACCGCCGGGTCGGTATAGTTTGTGAGCGTCAAGTGAACGCATCTGTAACTTCTAAAGTGGAATAAAAAGGGAGTTAAACCCTTCTTAAGAGTTTGTGTAATTTCCAGTTCATAGCAGTCACTACTACTGTTGCGGGCAAGTTGGGGCCACGCAACACCACAAGGTATTAAACTAAGCAACTGGAACGTCTGTGAAGACACATTAACTTCGAAAGCAGCAATTTATTTAACAATTTTTTCCAAAATGCCATAAATCTAAGATTTGTTAGCTTCTAAAATATTTTATTCTTTTCGTTTAAAACTAATATTATTTAAAACTAATAATGTTATGAAATAGTTGTTTATTCTTAAAGAACAAGCGAGGTACGTATTGTCAAAAATGGGATGCCTAAAATACGTATTTCAGAGAGTTTTAGTAGTATCAAAACACGTATTTTATACGTATGTTGATATTATTACAATAGAAAACTTTATTGTTAAAATGCATTCACCCTTTATTACTCACATAATAAAAAGAAAGAATTAGCAGTCATGTAAAAGCCTAAAGTCAGATATAAGACATCCACAGAACTCTTGTTCCATCGTTGACTCTTATCTTTCACTGCCTGTTCCCTTCAACATCTTTTTTAAAATGTTGTTTATCCATATCTATATTAAAACATCGTTAAAACGTTGTTTATCCTTATGTATTTTGTCAGTTACTACCATTCCAAAGATCTTTTTTAAACCTTTACTTACTGTTGCTATTTACCATTTTCTCAACTCAGTCTTGCCTTGACCGCGCGCCTGAAAGCCATCGAGTTAGACCATGGATGTAAGTAAAGAAGACGTCACAAAATTGAAGCCAAGGATATGATAGCAACATGCCGTCAAGACTTATCATAGCCGCCATACAGCGTATGGGTAAGATTATGAAACAAACTGTTAAATAAATTGCACATTGCGCTGAATTTGAAAGCAAATATCAACACGTCCGCATGCTCAGAAAAGTGTTTTTAGGCATGATGTGCATAAAATACCATTGAAACTTCATCTAATCTTCCAGGTTTTACCATATATAGTTTGTGTTATAGTTACCATTTACTCATTTTCATGTACCTAGATTTAATCTTTGTGATTTTTCTATATGCTAAGTAAAAATTCTTTTACTTTAATTATAAAAATGAGAGTGATTGAGTGAGTAAGTGCACCGCTATGTGGCTTTCGGCCACGGACATGAACCAAACGGAATTATATACCATCATGGCGGGGAAGACTCCAAAGTAACAGGGTTGAATATTACATACTAATAACAGTTTTCACATATTGATAACTGCAGGTACTAAGCGTTATTCTGGTAATCTGCTTTAAGTTCTGAACATTTGAAACATAATATTATTCAAGGTTGTTTCTGCTTAGGCAGTGTCTAGAGATTTTCTCTATTTTATCAAGGGGTATTCTGTTTTTGAGTGTGTTAGACGTCCACATTGTCCAGGCCAGGCACAGTCCGCTGGTTTCTTCAAGTGCCAAGTTCTTGTATGTACACAATGGAAGTAATAATGGTCTGTGTCGCCTTCCTCTCCGCATTCGCAGAAAGGAGTATCCCTAAGTCTGAATCTGTTCAGGTATACTGGGAATGGTCCATGACCTGTCAAGAACTGTGTTAGGCTAGCACAGTGGGTCTTTATTTCCATGTTAACTTTTGGCAGTAAGCGAAATGTCCTTCGTCCTACCTCTGCCTCTGTCCACCTACTTTGCCAAGACTTATAAATGTTCAATGATGATTAGCTAACATGCAAACAACGTCGATTAGAATATAACTAAAACTAGCCAGAACTCTGCTTGTGGCAGAGGCCATGATAAGAGGTGACGTCATATCGTGACGTTTCATGACTACGTTTTCTTTGCACGAGATATACGATGGAAGCTTACTCCATCTATTCTAATCTCCATGGGTTACACAACTGAAATAAATATTGGCAATTACCATGCCTTTTTAAAATAAGGAAAAAATTATTAAAGTTTTCTTGTGAATGGAGAGTTAAAGTTTTATACTATTTCGAACGCCATACAGTATTTTAGATCCGATATAGCACTGCGATGTCATTATTGATGTGTTACTATTAACATGCATTTCAGAAATTGCTTCTAATGTGAGTGTTTTTTTTCAAATATATATAGTTTTATTCGACCAGAAGATAATTATTAAGTGTACGGTTTAATTAATACTACTTTAATGGACTATTAATAAGAACAGCTTTCGAAACAAAGAAACTAAATTGTTTTAAAGAATACTTTCTCTCCTTTTCGCTATTATCATTAATGTTTAAGGTTTTTAAAACGGTTAGTATTAACAGGAGTTTCATGAGGTTTTCACGAAGGCAGCATATTTAGAAATTCTGGCACACGCCTTTCCTTCTCATTTTTGTGCCGTATCCAAATCTCCTGTGTTACATGCCTCACATGTTGTAAAAGTCAGTCCCGGGAGAACGCCCTTAATGAGCTATCTGACTCCATACATAAATGATAAGATTGTAGGAGATATTCTGCACTCCTATCACGCTCATTACCGCTTTTAAATGCTCCAAGGTCACCTGAATTGCAGTTAGAAAAAGAACAGAAATTTTTGACTTTTCGACTGTGTCTATGATAAAAATATACATTTAGAGGTATTAATTCATTGAAAGCAGGTTTGTCACTAGAAGGATTTCCTCTAAATAAATTGATGAAAAAATTTCACGTTTAATGAAAGAGTGGAATACATTCATGGTCAATTTAATAGAGAAAACTTATAAAGCAATTATCATATAAATTCATGCAGGTTGAATACTTTTGCGTAGATATATGGCGTATAATTGCAAGCAGAATTGTTTTTATATCTATTAATTTGATTGGTATTAAAAATTCTTTCAACAATACAATTAAGCTCTTTGCGTTTAATTGCGCAAGTAAAGGTACATATAAAGAAAGCAGAATTTGATTCAATAATTATTAAAAAATATCTGTAAAGTACAGCTGTGTACAACTGTAATTTTTTGATTTATTCGTGAAATTTTAAAATATGTATACACTATATCTAAAATAATGTAAAATAATGTAGTATTTATGTAAATGTATGAATTTGAATACGGCGTTTAAATAATTAATCTGTAATTTTTTGATTTATTATTGAAATTTTAAAATATGTATACACTATATCTAAAATAATGTAAAATAATGTAGTATTTATGTAAATGTAGGAATCTGAATACGGCGTTTAAATAATTAATCTGTAATTTTTTGATTTATTATTGAAATTTTAAAATATGTATACACTATATCTAAAATAATGTAAAATAATATAGTATTTATGTAAATGTAGGAATCTGAATACGGCGTTTAAATAATTAATCTGTATTTTTTTGATTTATTATTGAAATTTTAAAATATGTATACACTATATCTAAAATAATGTAAAATAATATAGTATTTATGTAAATGTATGAATCTGAATACGGCGTTTAAATAATTAATCTGTAATTTTTTGATTTATTATTGAAATTTTAAAATATGTATACACTATATCTAAAATAATGTAAAATAATGTAGTATTTATGTAAATGTAGGAATCTGAATACGGCGTTTAAATAATTAATCTGTAATTTTTTGATTTATTATTGAAATTTTAAAATATGTATACACTATATCTAAAATAATGTAAAATAATATAGTATTTATGTAAATGTATGAATCTGAATACAGCGTTTAAATAATTAATCTGTAATTTTTTGATTTATTATTGAAATTTTAAAATATGTATACACTATATCTAAAATAATGTAAAATAATGTAGTATTTATGTAAATGTATGAATCTGAATACGGCGTTTAAATAATTAATCTGTAATTTTTTGATTTATTATTGAAATTTTAAAATATGTATACACTATATCTAAAATAATGTAAAATAATGTAGTATTTATGTAAATGTATGAATCTGAATACGGCGTTTAAATAATTAATCTGTAATTTTTTGATTTATTATTGAAATTTTAAAATATGTATACACTATATCTAAAATAATGTAGTATTTATGTAAATGTATGAATCTGAATACGGCGTTTAAATAATTAATCTGTTATAACATATCTTGCACATTATACAGGTCATAAAATGTATAAACAACTAATTGCACATTATAACATATCTTGCACATTATACAGGTCATAAAATGTTTAAACAAAAAATGAATCTGTAATTTTTATGTATATTCCTCTGTTGTTCCCTTTAAGAAACTGAAATTTTAGTCATAGTTGAAGTCTGAATTCTTTTTAATTTTTTCTCTAATAGAAATAAATAGTCGCTAAAATGTTAAAAGTCTGTAAATTTGGTATTTTGAAAGAAATCCATATGTTTTGGTAATCTCCAGTTATAACTAAACCACTGCACTGACCGAAAAAATGTAAAAATAAATAATCTTAGGGTTGTTAGAGAAAAGCTAGAAAAGACTACATCAAATATTACTATTAAAATAGAAAAGATTAAAGCACATATTACTATTAAGATTTAGATTTTATAATTTCTTCATATTTGAATTAACCTTTTGGTTGCAGTCGTATTTTCCTCTTAACTACAACATCAGTGTTTCCGTTCTGGTGGTATATCTGAGATCAGCCATCAAAGTGAATGATAAGATTTATTGATACACACAAAAAATGATCCAGTAATTAGATTTTTTGATACAAATCAGAAAATTAGTTCTGATTCTCTATTAATGTATCTAATAATCCTATTGGTATCTTACCTGAAGGATTTTATTTCAGATTCGTTGAAAAAGTTAATAAGAAGTAATTTAAAAGAAAAAAAAAAGAAAGCCCTTTATTACGTAGCGCATAAAAGATTATTCTTTTTCTACTTGCACAATACATACCTTTAGAAACATATTTTATTAATTATAATAATTGTTTGATTAACTGAATATCAAAAAGCACACGAGGGTTACCTCGCATAAGGTGAAGGATGCATTTCTGAAAGATGTTTTAACGTATTTAATTTTTTTAACTTGCTCGTATTCATGTTACATATGGAAAAATTTGCTAAATCACCAACGCAGACAGTTTTTTCGTGCCGATTTTAATAGATTTTATGTTACAGATATTTTGTTCTAGTTACCGGTATTCGGTATCTATTCGACCACTGGTGTGAATTTACAATAGTGGTAGATTTGTAAATCAACTAACTATGTTGTAAATTATTTTTAGCATTTAATGAAATTGTAACTATTAGGCTTGCATATCTGAGATGCATGGTTTGTTATTTCTTATGATAAAACAGGCGACAGCTATTTGCCTTAGAAGAAATGACTTCGTAAAAACGTTTTACGGAAAACTGCTCGTATTTATAAGAAAAAAAAAACATGATAATCTACGGACGACTTTCTAGTTACTCTGAATAAAAGGTAAATGTAAGTTCAGATAGTCTTTGTTGCCAGTAGGTACATTTGTCCCCCCCCCCCCGAAAAAAACGGGGTACAATTCTATTTTACCGTTCTACTGGGCCGACTGGCAAAATTTCACTTTTTTTTTCATATCTCGAAAGCACGACATGGGATATGTATTAGATTTATATATATAGTAGTATTGTTCTAGAATAGTATTTTGTTATAAAAACGAAATTTTTCTGAAATGACGTACAGTTTTTCCAATTTCGATTCCATGATTCAAGTTATGCCAAAGTGCCAAGTGTTTTAAAAACCTCACGAGTAGTTTTTAAAAAATTAGCTCTCAAAATTTTGAATCCTCAGTGTTAACTGAATTTGGAATATATTTATCAATATCTCCTTTTTTTTATTAAACTTACTTCATTTCTTCTCTTCGAAATCTGGGCTAAATCCAAATAAAATTCGTATTTTCTGATTTATTTTATAACTTGTATTTTTTAGTCATTTTATAAATTTTTCGAAAAAATTTTTAATTATAACCTACAAAATATTTACCATCACCTTAAAATAGATGTAATTCTAGGCACACCTGCAAAAGGTAGAGATTTTTATTCCAAATTTTCCAAGATATACATAAATTTGTTTTGAAAATTGGCATATTATAAGCGATAATAACGCCAAATGATTTTAAGCACTTTGTGAAAATTATTTTAAAGAATAAAACAAGCACCTTTTTTCCTCTCTCGCGCAACGAACGGAAAAGGAAAATAAGTTACCATTAATTAAGAATTTCAACAAAATTATTCTTGGCGTAAATTGAAAAATGTGCTCCAAGATAAATTATTAAACTTCTAGGTAAGTTTCTCATCTAAATTTACAAAAATAATATTTGGGCATAATTTGAGACGTAGGATGGAAATGTGGAAGAAAGTTAAATCATCCAAAGTCCGATTTTGTGTAAAAATACCTAAGTTAGAATAATGCTAGAAATAAATCTAATATATATCTTAAGTTGCGCTTTCGAGACATGAAAACCGCAAATTCAATCAGCCAAGTAGAACGGGAGATATAGAACTGTTCCATTTATTTTTGGGTAGAATGTTCATCAGGTAAATGTGATGAAAAATAAATATATTTTATTCACATTACGTTTTATTAACGAAAATATTAAGTAAAAATTTATTTACAATTTTTAATAAATTACAATTTTTAATAATTGCTAATTCATTAAAATACTGAATGTCAACAATAAACAAAATGATTAATGCGGATTTGAATCGTAAAACGGCGAAAAAAACATAATGTGTATCGCCTTTCTCCACGACATATCGCCAAACACAGAACGCGCTGAAGAAGTCTTTATGAGAAACATTTACCCAGATAAAAATGGAAAACTATTGCTACGACAGATGAACCTCGGGCGTATTTAAATCATTGCAATAAAAAGAGATCTATTTATTATCATCAGAGAGGAGGAAAACGTAGTTCTTAAAACATAGTTCAAAGAATCTAAACAAAGATTTTTAAAGGGATTTATGATGGTTGCTGGATTTTCAAATAATGGCAAATTAAAAAATAAAGAGAATAGCGAAAACTGATAAGGTCAACTCCCCATAGTATCAGAAACATATTTTACAGCAAATTTTCGAATATAAAATACAGTGCGGCGCAGGGAAACGGGAAATTTCGAAATAACGTCATTTACACGAATAAATTCATAAAGCTAGTAATTTATTAAGTGTCTCTTTACTTTTTAAAGATGACATCGGAAAGATGTGCTCCCATTCGGCGTTCACACTCTAACAGCCTGTTATGAAAACTCTGGAATGCGCGGTGTAGCAAATCTTGAGCAATAGCAGTGATTTCTTTTTCAATGTTCTCCTTCAGTTCATGGATTGTTGCAGGACGTGTACGCTACACATAGCATTTAAGATATCCCCACAAGAAAAAGTCGCACACACTAAGATCAGGGGATCTCTCGCTACTACACGTTCCTCTTACAGCTACTGCACGTTCCGCACCAGTCGAATGATCCATGATTACTAAACGGCAATGCGCGCACAACAATTGTGCAAAGTTTCGAACAACTGCGGCCTCTACAGTGCTGCCAACTGTAACGTTCAAAACGTCCCGTTTCTCTGTGCTACCCTGTACCTTCACTTTACCCATAGTGCCATCAATCAGTAGAACATCATCAAGACAAAGCAAACAGCCACAGGTCAAAATCCATTGTTAATATCGTGAAAAAAATTTAATAAGAAACAGGAGTCAAGACTAGATTCTTAACCTAGGTCCCTACTAAATCTTATTATGCATTAAACATGGATGTTTGCACTTTCGGGTTTTTAAAAAGCGAATTGTCGAAGACCTACAACCCTCCTTAGACTTATGAAAAGCTTTTCAACAAGATTGGAATAAAATACCTCTTACAATACTACAAAAAATGTTTTACAACCTTGAAGTTATAGTGTAAAAACATAATGAAGAATATGAGTTATCAAATAGAACATTTAAAACACAAATAGTTTTAGTAATATATGGACTGGACAATACAGTGTGGGTATTGTACAGTCGCACTAATTGTCCGAAAAACTACATTCCACATGTGGTGTCTTCGTTTTGAAGTGTTGAGTCATTTAATTCCCAGTAGTTGTCTTTTGATAATTTATTGATAAACAATAACAACATGATTAAACGAAAATATGAAATATCATACGCGGCACAGTGCCGGATCTGTACATCTTACCACATCATCTTTACGTTCTGTTCTAACTGTATTCCCTCCCCCCCGCGGGAAAAGCGAACATCAGTTTATCCCTTTAGGGAATTTTAGTTGGAACACCACAGGACCAACAAGAATCCAAGCCAGACGCTGCTTGTCAAGCCTTTCATTTGTTGCATTCCACATCGTGAGTGCTGGCCCCGCCTGGTGAGTACTAGATCTCGCAACCGCTTGACCAGGTGTTTATCAGATATGAAACTAATTAATTACAATTTTTACATTGATCCCTGAGTTCAATATTTTATTGAGTTCAAAAATAACAAAAAAAAATAGTTTATTAATCCTTAGCTTTACCCATGCTTCGCCACTCTTAAAAATAACGCACCCTGAAAATCTGCGCTCTAAGCATTTGTGTATATCGGTCTGTGTTTGGAAATAGTCCTGATCAGCTGTAACATTATATGGCAAGCAGTATTTCATATGTAAGCAGCAACTTATGTGTAAGGAGTAATTTAGGAGTATTTATGTATCGTACTAGTGTGTAAGCAGGAACTTGTGTATCATCAGTAGGCAGCAATTTATGAGTACGTAGTAATTTATGCACGATGCAACAGAACATGTATGTAATGCAACGGTATAACGCAACTATGTAATATAATCCTTGACTGAAACAGCATGCTGTTTTATACTCTGCACTGAATAACCAAATATGTGTAAACTGTGATCCGAATGTTGCCATATGTACAATGCTATATGTAATAATGTATCATATTAATGTGTAACCAGAATTTTAAGTGCAAGCAGTAACTTATGTAAGTAGTAATTTATGTGTCATCAGCAGGCAGTAACTTATGTGTAAAGCAGCAATTATGTATAGTGCAACAGTATACGTGTGTAACGCAACGGTGTAGTGCTACTATGTAGTATATTCTTTAACTGAAACAGCATTTTGTTTCATACTCCACGCTGAATAACCCAATTTGAGTGAACTGCGATCTAAATGTTGCCATATGTACAATGTATTATGCAATTGTGAATCGTATTAATGTGTAAGCCGTATTTGTATCATAATAATGTGTAATTATGTATCAAATTAATGCGTAATGTAGCATCTGTATGTAACTGAGCATCATATTAATGTGTAAGCAGTATTTCATGTGCTAGCAGTAATTCTTGTGTAAGCAGTAATTTATGTGTAAGCAGTAATTCAGGTGCAAGCAGTAACTTATATGTACGCGATAATTTAAGAATAAGCAGAATTTATATGTTATCAGTAGGCAGTAATTTATGAGTAAGTAGTAATTTATGTATTATGTAAAGTAGCAAGTCTTATGCTCATGTTTAAGGTAATGTTATGAGTCAAATATCATATATCATGTAAGTTTTATGTTTATGTCATATCAACAACGTAACTAATGTAAACCAACCAACATGTAAACCAATGTCACTCTGAAAAAAAAATAGCCCCTGTATGGCCATGTACACATTTTGTGAAGTATCAATAAACTCCCGGTGCGCTATTATGGGGCCCCAGGGATTTGTTGCGTCTGGATAGGGAAGGCCGTGGGAAATATGTTTGTTTACCTCTGTTAGACGCCCGGCGTCCCCGTTCTCCGTCACCTGTAACATTATATGTTAGTTTGTAAGGATCCTAAGTTTTACTAACGTTTATTTTATTTTAAATCTTTACTATCACTTCTTATTTTCTACTTCCGGCCAGAATTAAAAGCTTTAACTTATTTATGCAAATTTGTCTTGCTAACGCCAAGTACTTAAGTTGTGGCTTTTTGCCAAGCAAGAGAGAGGAAGCAGTTATTAGAAGCAGGCCGCTTGCCATAGTAATATTACTCGGTTGCTGGTTGCCTTCAAGGCCAGAGGTTTAGTCCTCTTGATAATTTCAAACGTATCGTAGTTTAGTCTTAGCAGCTCTCTGTACTACATACGGATTTTGTTAAATAACGGCCAATCTTAAAGTTAGGCACTTGTATATTAATCGAAAGTTAGTTTTAGTTAGTAGTTTTATATTCTTACGTTCAGACCACAAGTGGTTGGTCTCTGTATTCTGAAGTTCCGGAAATCTCTGTAATGATAGAAAAATAAAGGGTTTCGTATACCCTTCCTGTGTGTATTGTCTACTTCACAATTTATTGAACATAGCTTGAGTAAGCTCCCTGTTCCGAGTCAGGACAGTTCATGTTTCCAAGCCAAGTAAAGAGGAACACAAGTCCTGATAAGTTAATAAGTTTTAGTTTGGAAATTTTTATATTGTTATTCGTATATGTTTATGAGTCATTATCATTATAAAAATCATATGACAAGGATTAAATATGAAATGATGCAATTTAGAGAGATACTTATTACAAGCATGTTACCATTTTTGAAACAGAAACGGGAAATAACCAATTAAATAGGAACTTTAAATGGCTGTTATAAACGCCTAATTCTCTGTTACATATAAGTGTTGTGAAATGATTTAAAATAAAATTATAGGGTTTAACAACGAATTCTACGTAACTGGTGCAATGCCATTTCATTTTATTCTGTTGTGTCATATAACTGAAATCCGGGCATCTAAACAGAGAATCCTAGACGCATAAAAAGTATGCACGATTGGAAAACATTGAAGCTAAATTTCGTGTAGTTATACTGAACGGCTTAGAAGCATTTGTCTAACATATTGTTGCGTGCATGCGTACGGGTTTATAATAGATTGAAAGCACAAGTCCAATTAAAGGTTAATAAAATTTGTTCTTATCACAAGAAATCTTACAAAACCCTGGAATTTCCCTCAGAAATAATCATACAGTTGTTTACAATATCAAGCAGTAATAATCAGCGGAACACAAATACGTTAAATAGAACTCAATTCACAGCGCATTTAAGCAGAAAGCTAATCCGATCTAACGCAAATTCGCAACAATTACAGCAGAAGGTAACTAAACAAGTGAGCTGAGATGTTCTCTCTCTGGCTTCTTATAGAATTTTATCAATCGTGAGAAGTTTCTAGCTAATTTCTGCTTCTTGATATTTCTGGAAAGCAATAAGAGGAAGTAATTACGGTTACAGCTAACACAGTAGTGTTATGTAGAGAAATTATCTGATAGCGTTGTAAAAACTATGTGAATGATTTTATGATTTATGGAAATCTTAATTTTTATTTGATTATGAATTATTTATTTTAAGGCTTTAATTTTGGGGAAAAACAGATGCTTCTGGAAATATTATTTAGTTTAAATGAATATTATTTATTTTCTTTTATTTGTAAATCTTGTACAAACTTCGATTCATTGTGAAAGAAGCAGGGAAAGGGAGGCAATTTTTGCCAAGTCATGATTTCGCGCGCTTTGTCCTTTAGAATGTTCGAGAAAGAATTTTCATTGTTAGTTGACCTTAAGAGAGGAAGGTACGTGACAGAAAGGTCAAAGGTTGCTATTTGTCTTTCAATGTAAGTCATTCAGGTTTTGGCGATTGAGGGTCCGGTTGTTGGCTAAGTGAAGAAGGGCGCGCATGCGCGATCACCCTTATTTCCGCATTCTGGAGTTGAAAACGCAAATTTTGCCAAAATTAAGGGGGCGATAAGTAAAGCCATAGTGGGAGCCCGCGTTTGTGAAGGAGACGAAGGAAATTCGAGTTGGATTCACTTTTTGAGACACTGACTCTTGGACTCGCTCACTTACTGGTTGGCTGGACTTGTGGATGTTACTCTTGAAAACAGGTTGAAAAAGCGAGAGAGAAGATGTAATTACGAAGAAAAATGTTTTCCCGGCGGGGAGCTGCAAATATGCTCCCCGGCCGCGTTTTGGTTAAGAGGCGAGACTCTCTTACTGACTGGCGGGTGGAACTTACTTGGGACGTTACTCGTGAAGCTTGCTCTTGGGATGAGTAAGAACAGGCGAGCCGTAATTGCCTAGAAAAAACGTTTCTGACCTGAGGCTGAAAACCCTCTTCCTTGCGGCGTGCTGGTAAAGAGGCGAAATTTGAACGAGTTACCTGCGTGTTGACATAGGACTTTCAGGACCAAGCGGATAGCCGTCCTGAGCAGCAGTGCTCCTGTTGAACCAGTGTCAAGATGAGCCCGGCCGACATCAACGCTTGATAAGATACGAGACCTCCACTTCAAGATGTCCCCTCAAGATAAGTTATTTTTTTTTTGTTTGAACTTTATATCCTCTCACGGCAGGATATAACATTGGTGCCGTGACCTCTGCTTAGTGAAGGATCGAATCAGTAACTGATTTTTTGAATTTATTTATTTCGTATAACTTACTGTTTTAAGAAGGTGTTAAATTTTATGTGCTAGGATTAATTAGAGTTTTTGATTTGTGTTTGCTTATTTGTTAATACGAGAGTGATAAAGTTTGAAAATGTGTGTAAATTTCAGGAATTTTGGACTTTAACGTTAGGCAAACAGAATTGAACTTTAAAATTAGGAAAAATATATTTTTTTTAATGTAGCAGAATAGGTACTGTACATTTTTACTGATGAAAATCCTTGAGTGTTTTCTAGATGTGTATTTTTGATTTTCGACGTACTGATTTATGATACAAGATGGAAAATTAATTATTTCACGATAATCCTATGCTATTTGTATATCCTTGTAACAAGTTTCGAGGTCTTGTCTTTAAAAACTGGACTCATTTTTTGAGCACTTCTAAGAGAAAGAGATTAAAGACTCTAATTATTTTACTGAATGAGACAAGCCATAGCTATGCGTAGCTAGAAATTTTTGTGTGTGTGTGTGTGTTTGTTAATTATTTAACCTAGAATCTTGTGAAATGTGTAATTGTGAGGGGTTACGTTAGAGAAATTTTGATTTTTTTTTTGACTTAATTGAATAATATTTTGTGAAATGTATGTAATGTTTTCATGATTATCTAGCGTAGTATATTATTACTTTTTATTTACAATGTTTTGATATAATTCCAGTATATTGTGTAATGTGTTAGAAAATTTAATTTAGTATTGAGCAATGAATTTTATAAGTTCTGAAGGCATAATGATACAATGAATGAGTTAAAAAAAAAATTGAAGGTTATTTTTCAATTGCAAAATTCTGCTTTAAAGTGAACATGGGTTAGATTTGAATTTTTGCCTGAGATCAGCAATAGTGATGTTTGCATATTTAATTTTTTTTTTTGGATTGAATTCTTCAGCTTGAGTGAAGTTCTAATTAGTTTAATGAGTCAGAGTAATTGAGATTAGTTATCTTCTGAGTTTTAAGTTTGTGAAGAGTTGTCAGGTGAGAATTGTTTAAACAGTAGAAATAGAGTTAGTCTTGTGAATTGTAGAAAGTGAATTTTAATGAGAATTTTGGTGACAACGGGAATTGGTTTTATGAAATTTTTGAAATAAGTTTGAGAAGATTAGTTACTTTTGCTCTGTACTCTGTGGGAATTTTCTGTTGATTACAGGTAGTTTGTCTTGAATTTGCTAGTGAATCGTAATAGATTTGATTGGAGTTATTGAATTTCTTTCTTGGTTGGACTTGTTGCTGAATTTGGGGTTAATTCTTGTTTTGGCTTAAGTTTTGTATTTGAATTGGTAGTATCAAGATAGTTGTATCAGGTTTTTGTTTTGTTTTGGTGGTTTCTGCCAAGGTCCGTAAAATGTAAGTTCTCTGATGTTTGGTTTCTGTGGAAGAATTGAGATTTCTGTGGTCATAAGAAAATAGTAGAATTTGAGTTATGGATTTCATTTGTGTGATTTTTAGGGATTTTTGAGTTACGAGTTATGAGTATTTTTTTTAGTTTAGCACTTTTAGAACTTTGCATTTGTTGCTTGCAGTTAGGTCTTGCGTGAAGTTGTAATGTCCTGAAAGCTCGTTTTCTTGTAAATACTTGCACTTCATGGTGGCACTTGACCTCTTACACCGGGAGAAACAGGAACTTGTTATCTGAGAAAACTATTGTTGTAGCTTTTTCATTGTGTTGGTTCAGGATTGTAACGTTTCAGTCAGCGCACTTTTCTTTCCGAGATAAGAGATCTTATGTTCTTTTTCAACGTGTCTGGAGGTTTGCTTGATACGTAAAGTTTGAGTCTGTCATTTATAATACAGCGCTTTCCTCAGCTTACATGGACGCGGTAAAGAGTTACTTTGTTTCTTTTGTTTGGGTGGAGGTGTTGCTGAAGGCTGCTACTTAGGTTACTATACAACGTTTTGGAAGAGTCTGATGCAGAATAGATCTCAGTTTTTGCCTAAAATTGGGGGGTTTGTTTTGAACACTTTTTGATTTTTGATATTTTATTTAGTGTTCTAGTAACGTGCTTCAGTCCAGCTTTGATTAATTTCTTTGACTAGTTGAAATTTCTTTTCGTGGACCTAATGGATTTTTAGAATTACTGAATTTTTTTGGTGTTGTCTTACTAAGGGGACTTAAGTTTGGTGTTGTTACTCACTAGTGTTTACCGTGAGGTTTGAATTTTTAGCGACACTTCAATCTTGCTGGTTGATTTTTTTTTTGGCTTGATTTGAATTACAGTGAAATATTTTTGACTTGATATGGTTTAGCATAATGCTTATATGTGTATTTGTTTAGGTATTGCAGTTTAAAAATATTTTTTAAGTAGCGCTGATCTCATTGCTCATTTGAATTATGTGCGAAATTTTTACAGTTTAATTGTATTTTCATTTTTGGTGTATATGTGTATCTTGGTAGTATCTGTAAATATTGGCCAAACGTTATTTTGTATATGCATTAGGTTGTATTATTACTATTATTTTTGTGTGTCTTGGATAAAATTCTAATTGGTATTTGCACAGCGTATTCTGGATGCTATTTTCGGAATTGATTTTCGTTGGATTGAATTTTTGGACAATCACGTTTTCTTTCTTTCTGATTTTTTTTGTGTGGGGTATTTTCGGCTGGTTCCGAGGTTCCTTGTGTTGTAACGTTCTTTTCTTTTCTGATGCTTGGCCCTGATTAGGCCTCTTCTGTTCTTAGGCGTGATTGTTTGGGATTCATTCCTGGAAGTTATTCAATTTCGTAGTACTTAAGGGGGTCTTTACTCTTTGTTTGAATACGTTCATGTGACATATTTTATTTGGAATTGTTTGAATTATTAGTGTGTCTTTTCTCAGGAATGTATTTTATGTATCTGCGGCGCGTTAATTATCTTATTTTTATTTATTTCATTTTTTTTTGGTGTGAACAATTGGATTAGATTATTTCTTTCTTCGGGTGTGAGTATCCGAACACATTCAGTGGCTTATCTATCGTAAGGGAAAAATTGAAAGATAAAGTCTTCTTCAACTTTGAAAGAGTGATTGTTCTTCCTTGGTCGAAGGTGAGACGTAGGAGGGTGAAATCTGGTTTCTTTTAAGGTCAAGTTCCTCTACTAAGGAGTATTGTGGTGTTGAGTTCACATTCCGGGGTTGGTTGCTTTCATTTTTCTCGCGTTGAAGGCTGCAGGGGGGAGTTGCTAACACAATGATTTCTAACTACAGGGTTTTCCTTCGATTGCATTGACAACTCCGTACTCATTTAATGTACTCCATGATTGTGCTCAGCAGAAATTGTCACAATAGTAGAATGTGCTCGACCTCAGGTGAAATTGTTTACATTAATGGACTGAAAAGAGTGATTAGATAAATAAACGTTCAGGAATGTGGCCACACAGAGACTGCAACACTAATGTGATGCAATGAACTGAAAAAAAAAAAAAGAGAAATTCTTTTTGCCATAAAATTATTGATTGATCTTAGACATATTTTGTTTGTGATTAACGCCTTATTTTATATATTTTATTTTTGTATGTGTTCTGAATATTTCTAGGTAATTAATTAAGTGATTTAATTGATGTTTTTGATTAATTATTTTTGATGATCTTCTTTGAGTATTTTAATTAGTAATTGCTTTGATTAATCTTGTTGTTTTACTTGCACATTTTGGACTTTAAATTTAATGTGTCAGTAATGTCACTGTACCAAGGAGTCGTGTGAAATATTGTTACATTATGTTATCCTTTAGCCTTATTGCACAGTATGAGTCATGGTATTTCAAGAAGTGTCTGTCTTCTAAATTTTGGTAAACCAAAATTTAATTCCTTAAGGGAAAGAAATGTTATGTAGAGAAATTATCTGATAGCGTTGTAAAAACTATGTGAATGATTTTATGATTTATGGAAATCTTTATTTTTATTTGATTATGAATTATTTATTTTAAGGCTTTAATTTTGGGGAAAAACAGATGCTTCTGGAAATATTATTTAGTTTAAATGAATATTATTTATTTTCTTTAATTTGTAAATCTTGTACAAACTTCGATTCATTGTGAAAGAAGCAGGGAAAGGGAGGCAATTTTTGCCAAGTCATGATTTCGCGCGCTTTGTCCTTTAGAATGTTCGAGAAAGAATTTTCATTGTTAGTTGACCTTAAGAGAGGAAGGTACGTGACAGAAAGGTCAAAGGTTGCTACTTGTCTTTCAATGTATGTCATTCAGGTTTTGGCGATTGAGGGTCCGGTTGTTGGCTAAGTGAAGAAGGGCGCGCATGCGCGATCACCCTTATTTCCGCATTCTGGAGTTGAAAACGCAAATTTTGCCAAAATTAAGGGGGCGATAAGTGAAGCCATAGTGGGAGCCCGCGTTTGTGAAGGAGACGAAGGAAATTCGAGTTGGATTCACTTTTTGAGACACTGACTCTTGGACTCGCTCACTTACTGGTTGGCCGGACTTGTGGATGTTACTCTTGAAAACAGGTTGAAAAAGCGAGAGAGAAGATGTAATTACGAAGAAAAATGTTTTCCCGGCGGGGAGCGGCAAATATGCTCCCCGGCCGCGTTTTGGTTAAGAGGCGAGACTCTCTTACTGACTGGCGGGTGGAACTTACTTGGGACGTTACTCGTGAAGCTTGCTCTTGGGATGAGTAAGAACAGGCGAGCCGTAATTGCCTAGAAAAAACGTTTCTGACCTGAGGCTGAAAACCCTCTTCCTTGCGGCGTGCTGGTAAAGAGGCGAAATTTGAACGAGTTACCTGCGTGTTGACATAGGACTTTCAGGACCAAGCGGATAGCCGTCCTGAGCAGCAGTGCTCCTGTTGAACCAGTGTCAAGATGAGCCCGGCCGACATCAACGCTTGATAAGATACGAGACCTCCACTTCAAGATGTCCCCTCAAGATAAGTTATTTTTTTTTTGTTTGAACTTTATATCCTCTCACGGCAGGATATAACATTGGTGCCGTGACCTCTGCTTAGTGAAGGATCGAATCAGTAACTGATTTTTTGAATTTATTTATTTCGTATAACTTACTGTTTTAAGAAGGTGTTAAATTTTATGTGCTAGGATTAATTAGAGTTTTTGATTTGTGTTTGCTTATTTGTTAATACGAGAGTGATAAAGTTTGAAAATGTGTGTAAATTTCAGGAATTTTGGACTTTAACGTTAGGCAAACAGAATTGAACTTTAAAATTAGGAAAAATATATTTTTTTTAATGTAGCAGAATAGGTACTGTACATTTTTACTGATGAAAATCCTTGAGTGTTTTCTAGATGTGTATTTTTGATTTTCGACGTACTGATTTATGATACAAGATGGAAAATTAATTATTTCACGATAATCCTATGCTATTTGTATATCCTTGTAACAAGTTTCGAGGTCTTGTCTTTAAAAACTGGACTCATTTTTTGAGCACTTCTAAGAGAAAGAGATTAAAGACTCTAATTATTTTACTGAATGAGACAAGCCATAGCTATGCGTAGCTAGAAATTTTTGTGTGTGTGTGTGTGTTTGTTAATTATTTAACCTAGAATCTTGTGAAATGTGTAATTGTGAGGGGTTACGTTAGAGAAATTTTGATTTTTTTTTTGACTTAATTGAATAATATTTTGTGAAATGTATGTAATGTTTTCATGATTATCTAGCGTAGTATATTATTACTTTTTATTTACAATGTTTTGATATAATTCCAGTATATTGTGTAATGTGTTAGAAAATTTAATTTAGTATTGAGCAATGAATTTTATAAGTTCTGAAGGCATAATGATACAATGAATGAGTTAAAAAAAAAATTGAAGGTTATTTTTCAATTGCAAAATTCTGCTTTAAAGTGAACATGGGTTAGATTTGAATTTTTGCCTGAGATCAGCAATAGTGATGTTTGCATATTTAATTTTTTTTTTGGATTGAATTCTTCAGCTTGAGTGAAGTTCTAATTAGTTTAATGAGTCAGAGTAATTGAGATTAGTTATCTTCTGAGTTTTAAGTTTGTGAAGAGTTGTCAGGTGAGAATTGTTTAAACAGTAGAAATAGAGTTAGTCTTGTGAATTGTAGAAAGTGAATTTTAATGAGAATTTTGGTGACAACGGGAATTGGTTTTATGAAATTTTTGAAATAAGTTTGAGAAGATTAGTTACTTTTGCTCTGTACTCTGTGGGAATTTTCTGTTGATTACAGGTAGTTTGTCTTGAATTTGCTAGTGAATCGTAATAGATTTGATTGGAGTTATTGAATTTCTTTCTTGGTTGGACTTGTTGCTGAATTTGGGGTTAATTCTTGTTTTGGCTTAAGTTTTGTATTTGAATTGGTAGTATCAAGATAGTTGTATCAGGTTTTTGTTTTGTTTTGGTGGTTTCTGCCAAGGTCCGTAAAATGTAAGTTCTCTGATGTTTGGTTTCTGTGGAAGAATTGAGATTTCTGTGGTCATAAGAAAATAGTAGAATTTGAGTTATGGATTTCATTTGTGTGATTTTTAGGGATTTTTGAGTTACGAGTTATGAGTATTTTTTTTAGTTTAGCACTTTTGAGAACTTTGCATTTGTTGCTTGCAGTTAGGTCTTGCGTGAAGTTGTAATGTCCTGAAAGCTCGTTTTCTTGTAAATACTTGCACTTCATGGTGGCACTTGACCTCTTACACCGGGAGAAACAGGAACTTGTTATCTGAGAAAACTATTGTTGTAGCTTTTTCATTGTGTTGGTTCAGGATTGTAACGTTTCAGTCAGCGCACTTTTCTTTCCGAGATAAGAGATCTTATGTTCTTTTTCAACGTGTCTGGAGGTTTGCTTGATACGTAAAGTTTGAGTCTGTCATTTATAATACAGCGCTTTCCTCAGCTTACATGGACGCGGTAAAGAGTTACTTTGTTTCTTTTGTTTGGGTGGAGGTGTTGCTGAAGGCTGCTACTTAGGTTACTATACAACGTTTTGGAAGAGTCTGATGCAGAATAGATCTCAGTTTTTGCCTAAAATTGGGGGGTTTGTTTTGAACACTTTTTGATTTTTGATATTTTATTTAGTGTTCTAGTAACGTGCTTCAGTCCAGCTTTGATTAATTTCTTTGACTAGTTGAAATTTCTTTTCGTGGACCTAATGGATTTTTAGAATTACTGAATTTTTTTGGTGTTGTCTTACTAAGGGGACTTAAGTTTGGTGTTGTTACTCACTAGTGTTTACCGTGAGGTTTGAATTTTTAGCGACACTTCAATCTTGCTGGTTGATTTTTTTTTTGGCTTGATTTGAATTACAGTGAAATATTTTTGACTTGATATGGTTTAGCGTAATGCTTATATGTGTATTTGTTTAGGTATTGCAGTTTAAAAATATTTTTTAAGTAGCGCTGATCTCATTGCTCATTTGAATTATGTGCGAAATTTTTACAGTTTAATTGTATTTTCATTTTTGGTGTATATGTGTATCTTGGTAGTATCTGTAAATATTGGCCAAACGTTATTTTGTATATGCATTAGGTTGTATTATTACTATTATTTTTGTGTGTCTTGGATAAAATTCTAATTGGTATTTGCACAGCGTATTCTGGATGCTATTTTCGGAATTGATTTTCGTTGGATTGAATTTTTGGACAATCACGTTTTCTTTCTTTCTGATTTTTTTTGTGTGGGGTATTTTCGGCTGGTTCCGAGGTTCCTTGTGTTGTAACGTTCTTTTCTTTTCTGATGCTTGGCCCTGATTAGGCCTCTTCTGTTCTTAGGCGTGATTGTTTGGGATTCATTCCTGGAAGTTATTCAATTTCGTAGTACTTAAGGGGGTCTTTACTCTTTGTTTGAATACGTTCATGTGACATATTTTATTTGGAATTGTTTGAATTATTAGTGTGTCTTTTCTCAGGAATGTATTTTATGTATCTGCGGCGCGTTAATTATCTTATTTTTATTTATTTCATTTTTTTTTGGTGTGAACAATTGGATTAGATTATTTCTTTCTTCGGGTGTGAGTATCCGAACACATTCAGTGGCTTATCTATCGTAAGGGAAAAATTGAAAGATAAAGTCTTCTTCAACTTTGAAAGAGTGATTGTTCTTCCTTGGTCGAAGGTGAGACGTAGGAGGGTGAAATCTGGTTTCTTTTAAGGTCAAGTTCCTCTACTAAGGAGTATTGTGGTGTTGAGTTCACATTCCGGGGTTGGTTGCTTTCATTTTTCTCGCGTTGAAGGCTGCAGGGGGGAGTTGCTAACACAATGATTTCTAACTACAGGGTTTTCCTTCGATTGCATTGACAACTCCGTACTCATTTAATGTACTCCATGATTGTGCTCAGCAGAAATTGTCACAATAGTAGAATGTGCTCGACCTCAGGTGAAATTGTTTACATTAATGGACTGAAAAGAGTGATTAGATAAATAAACGTTCAGGAATGTGGCCACACAGAGACTGCAACACTAATGTGATGCAATGAACTGAAAAAAAAAAAAAGAGAAATTCTTTTTGCCATAAAATTATTGATTGATCTTAGACATATTTTGTTTGTGATTAACGCCTTATTTTATATATTTTATTTTTGTATGTGTTCTGAATATTTCTAGGTAATTAATTAAGTGATTTAATTGATGTTTTTGATTAATTATTTTTGATGATCTTCTTTGAGTATTTTAATTAGTAATTGCTTTGATTAATCTTGTTGTTTTACTTGCACATTTTGGACTTTAAATTTAATGTGTCAGTAATGTCACTGTACCAAGGAGTCGTGTGAAATATTGTTACATTATGTTATCCTTTAGCCTTATTGCACAGTATGAGTCATGGTATTTCAAGAAGTGTCTGTCTTCTAAATTTTGGTAAACCAAAATTTAATTCCTTAAGGGAAAGAAATGTTATGTAGAGAAATTATCTGATAGCGTTGTAAAAACTATGTGAATGATTTTATGATTTATGGAAATCTTTATTTTTATTTGATTATGAATTATTTATTTTAAGGCTTTAATTTTGGGGAAAAACAGATGCTTCTGGAAATATTATTTAGTTTAAATGAATATTATTTATTTTCTTTAATTTGTAAATCTTGTACAAACTTCGATTCATTGTGAAAGAAGCAGGGAAAGGGAGGCAATTTTTGCCAAGTCATGATTTCGCGCGCTTTGTCCTTTAGAATGTTCGAGAAAGAATTTTCATTGTTAGTTGACCTTAAGAGAGGAAGGTACGTGACAGAAAGGTCAAAGGTTGCTACTTGTCTTTCAATGTATGTCATTCAGGTTTTGGCGATTGAGGGTCCGGTTGTTGGCTAAGTGAAGAAGGGCGCGCATGCGCGATCACCCTTATTTCCGCATTCTGGAGTTGAAAACGCAAATTTTGCCAAAATTAAGAGGGCGATAAGTGAAGCCATAGTGGGAGCCCGCGTTTGTGAAGGAGACGAAGGAAATTCGAGTTGGATTCACTTTTTGAGACACTGACTCTTGGACTCGCTCACTTACTGGTTGGCCGGACTTGTGGATGTTACTCTTGAAAACAGGTTGAAAAAGCGAGAGAGAAGATGTAATTACGAAGAAAAATGTTTTCCCGGCGGGGAGCTGCAAATATGCTCCCCGGCCGCGTTTTGGTTAAGAGGCGAGACTCTCTTACTGACTGGCGGGTGGAACTTACTTGGGACGTTACTCGTGAAGCTTGCTCTTGGGATGAGTAAGAACAGGCGAGCCGTAATTGCCTAGAAAAAACGTTTCTGACCTGAGGCTGAAAACCCTCTTCCTTGCGGCGTGCTGGTAAAGAGGCGAAATTTGAACGAGTTACCTGCGTGTTGACATAGGACTTTCAGGACCAAGCGGATAGCCGTCCTGAGCAGCAGTGCTCCTGTTGAACCAGTGTCAAGATGAGCCCGGCCGACATCAACGCTTGATAAGATACGAGACCTCCACTTCAAGATGTCCCCTCAAGATAAGTTATTTTTTTTTTGTTTGAACTTTATATCCTCTCACGGCAGGATATAACATTGGTGCCGTGACCTCTGCTTAGTGAAGGATCGAATCAGTAACTGATTTTTTGAATTTATTTATTTCGTATAACTTACTGTTTTAAGAAGGTGTTAAATTTTATGTGCTAGGATTAATTAGAGTTTTTGATTTGTGTTTGCTTATTTGTTAATACGAGAGTGATAAAGTTTGAAAATGTGTGTAAATTTCAGGAATTTTGGACTTTAACGTTAGGCAAACAGAATTGAACTTTAAAATTAGGAAAAATATATTTTTTTTAATGTAGCAGAATAGGTACTGTACATTTTTACTGATGAAAATCCTTGAGTGTTTTCTAGATGTGTATTTTTGATTTTCGACGTACTGATTTATGATACAAGATGGAAAATTAATTATTTCACGATAATCCTATGCTATTTGTATATCCTTGTAACAAGTTTCGAGGTCTTGTCTTTAAAAACTGGACTCATTTTTTGAGCACTTCTAAGAGAAAGAGATTAAAGACTCTAATTATTTTACTGAATGAGACAAGCCATAGCTATGCGTAGCTAGAAATTTTTGTGTGTGTGTGTGTGTTTGTTAATTATTTAACCTAGAATCTTGTGAAATGTGTAATTGTGAGGGGTTACGTTAGAGAAATTTTGATTTTTTTTTTGACTTAATTGAATAATATTTTGTGAAATGTATGTAATGTTTTCATGATTATCTAGCGTAGTATATTATTACTTTTTATTTACAATGTTTTGATATAATTCCAGTATATTGTGTAATGTGTTAGAAAATTTAATTTAGTATTGAGCAATGAATTTTATAAGTTCTGAAGGCATAATGATACAATGAATGAGTTAAAAAAAAAATTGAAGGTTATTTTTCAATTGCAAAATTCTGCTTTAAAGTGAACATGGGTTAGATTTGAATTTTTGCCTGAGATCAGCAATAGTGATGTTTGCATATTTAATTTTTTTTTTTTGGATTGAATTCTTCAGCTTGAGTGAAGTTCTAATTAGTTTAATGAGTCAGAGTAATTGAGATTAGTTATCTTCTGAGTTTTAAGTTTGTGAAGAGTTGTCAGGTGAGAATTGTTTAAACAGTAGAAATAGAGTTAGTCTTGTGAATTGTAGAAAGTGAATTTTAATGAGAATTTTGGTGACAACGGGAATTGGTTTTATGAAATTTTTGAAATAAGTTTGAGAAGATTAGTTACTTTTGCTCTGTACTCTGTGGGAATTTTCTGTTGATTACAGGTAGTTTGTCTTGAATTTGCTAGTGAATCGTAATAGATTTGATTGGAGTTATTGAATTTCTTTCTTGGTTGGACTTGTTGCTGAATTTGGGGTTAATTCTTGTTTTGGCTTAAGTTTTGTATTTGAATTGGTAGTATCAAGATAGTTGTATCAGGTTTTTGTTTTGTTTTGGTGGTTTCTGCCAAGGTCCGTAAAATGTAAGTTCTCTGATGTTTGGTTTCTGTGGAAGAATTGAGATTTCTGTGGTCATAAGAAAATAGTAGAATTTGAGTTATGGATTTCATTTGTGTGATTTTTAGGGATTTTTGAGTTACGAGTTATGAGTATTTTTTTTAGTTTAGCACTTTTGAGAACTTTGCATTTGTTGCTTGCAGTTAGGTCTTGCGTGAAGTTGTAATGTCCTGAAAGCTCGTTTTCTTGTAAATACTTGCACTTCATGGTGGCACTTGACCTCTTACACCGGGAGAAACAGGAACTTGTTATCTGAGAAAACTATTGTTGTAGCTTTTTCATTGTGTTGGTTCAGGATTGTAACGTTTCAGTCAGCGCACTTTTCTTTCCGAGATAAGAGATCTTATGTTCTTTTTCAACGTGTCTGGAGGTTTGCTTGATACGTAAAGTTTGAGTCTGTCATTTATAATACAGCGCTTTCCTCAGCTTACATGGACGCGGTAAAGAGTTACTTTGTTTCTTTTGTTTGGGTGGAGGTGTTGCTGAAGGCTGCTACTTAGGTTACTATACAACGTTTTGGAAGAGTCTGATGCAGAATAGATCTCAGTTTTTGCCTAAAATTGGGGGGTTTGTTTTGAACACTTTTTGATTTTTGATATTTTATTTAGTGTTCTAGTAACGTGCTTCAGTCCAGCTTTGATTAATTTCTTTGACTAGTTGAAATTTCTTTTCGTGGACCTAATGGATTTTTAGAATTACTGAATTTTTTTGGTGTTGTCTTACTAAGGGGACTTAAGTTTGGTGTTGTTACTCACTAGTGTTTACCGTGAGGTTTGAATTTTTAGCGACACTTCAATCTTGCTGGTTGATTTTTTTTTGGCTTGATTTGAATTACAGTGAAATATTTTTGACTTGATATGGTTTAGCATAATGCTTATATGTGTATTTGTTTAGGTATTGCAGTTTAAAAATATTTTTTAAGTAGCGCTGATCTCATTGCTCATTTGAATTATGTGCGAAATTTTTACAGTTTAATTGTATTTTCATTTTTGGTGTATATGTGTATCTTGGTAGTATCTGTAAATATTGGCCAAACGTTATTTTGTATATGCATTAGGTTGTATTATTACTATTATTTTTGTGTGTCTTGGATAAAATTCTAATTGGTATTTGCACAGCGTATTCTGGATGCTATTTTCGGAATTGATTTTCGTTGGATTGAATTTTTGGACAATCACGTTTTCTTTCTTTCTGATTTTTTTTGTGTGGGGTATTTTCGGCTGGTTCCGAGGTTCCTTGTGTTGTAACGTTCTTTTCTTTTCTGATGCTTGGCCCTGATTAGGCCTCTTCTGTTCTTAGGCGTGATTGTTTGGGATTCATTCCTGGAAGTTATTCAATTTCGTAGTACTTAAGGGGGTCTTTACTCTTTGTTTGAATACGTTCATGTGACATATTTTATTTGGAATTGTTTGAATTATTAGTGTGTCTTTTCTCAGGAATGTATTTTATGTATCTGCGGCGCGTTAATTATCTTATTTTTATTTATTTCATTTTTTTTTGGTGTGAACAATTGGATTAGATTATTTCTTTCTTCGGGTGTGAGTATCCGAACACATTCAGTGGCTTATCTATCGTAAGGGAAAAATTGAAAGATAAAGTCTTCTTCAACTTTGAAAGAGTGATTGTTCTTCCTTGGTCGAAGGTGAGACGTAGGAGGGTGAAATCTGGTTTCTTTTAAGGTCAAGTTCCTCTACTAAGGAGTATTGTGGTGTTGAGTTCACATTCCGGGGTTGGTTGCTTTCATTTTTCTCGCGTTGAAGGCTGCAGGGGGGAGTTGCTAACACAATGATTTCTAACTACAGGGTTTTCCCTCGATTGCATTGACAACTCCGTACTCATTTAATGTACTCCATGATTGTGCTCAGCAGAAATTGTCACAATAGTAGAATGTGCTCGACCTCAGGTGAAATTGTTTACATTAATGGACTGAAAAAGAGTGATTAGATAAATAAACGTTCAGGAATGTGGCCACACAGAGACTGCAACACTAATGTGATGCAATGAACTGAAAAAAAAAAAAGAGAAATTCTTTTTGCCATAAAATTATTGATTGATCTTAGACATATTTTGTTTGTGATTAACGCCTTATTTTATATATTTTATTTTTGTATGTGTTCTGAATATTTCTAGGTAATTAATTAAGTGATTTAATTGATGTTTTTGATTAATTATTTTTGATTATCTTCTTTGAGTATTTTAATTAGTAATTGCTTTGATTAATCTTGTTGTTTTACTTGCACATTTTGGACTTTAAATTTAATGTGTCAGTAATGTCACTGTACCAAGGAGTCGTGTGAAATATTGTTACATTATGTTATCCTTTAGCCTTATTGCACAGTATGAGTCATGGTATTTCAAGAAGTGTCTGTCTTCTAAATTTTGGTAAACCAAAATTTAATTCCTTAAGGGAAGGAAATGTTATGTAGAGAAATTATCTGATAGCGTTGTAAAAACTATGTGAATGATTTTATGATTTATGGAAATCTTTATTTTTATTTGATTATGAATTATTTATTTTAAGGCTTTAATTTTGGGGAAAAACAGATGCTTCTGGAAATATTATTTAGTTTAAATGAATATTATTTATTTTCTTTAATTTGTAAATCTTGTACAAACTTCGATTCATTGTGAAAGAAGCAGGGAAAGGGAGGCAATTTTTGCCAAGTCATGATTTCGCGCGCTTTGTCCTTTAGAATGTTCGAGAAAGAATTTTCATTGTTAGTTGACCTTAAGAGAGGAAGGTACGTGACAGAAAGGTCAAAGGTTGCTACTTGTCTTTCAATGTATGTCATTCAGGTTTTGGCGATTGAGGGTCCGGTTGTTGGCTAAGTGAAGAAGGGCGCGCATGCGCGATCACCCTTATTTCCGCATTCTGGAGTTGAAAACGCAAATTTTGCCAAAATTAAGGGGGCGATAAGTGAAGCCATAGTGGGAGCCCGCGTTTGTGAAGGAGACGAAGGAAATTCGAGTTGGATTCACTTTTTGAGACACTGACTCTTGGACTCGCTCACTTACTGGTTGGCCGGACTTGTGGATGTTACTCTTGAAAACAGGTTGAAAAAGCGAGAGAGAAGATGTAATTACGAAGAAAAATGTTTTCCCGGCGGGGAGCGGCAAATATGCTCCCCGGCCGCGTTTTGGTTAAGAGGCGAGACTCTCTTACTGACTGGCGGGTGGAACTTACTTGGGACGTTACTCGTGAAGCTTGCTCTTGGGATGAGTAAGAACAGGCGAGCCGTAATTGCCTAGAAAAAACGTTTCTGACCTGAGGCTGAAAACCCTCTTCCTTGCGGCGTGCTGGTAAAGAGGCGAAATTTGAACGAGTTACCTGCGTGTTGACATAGGACTTTCAGGACCAAGCGGATAGCCGTCCTGAGCAGCAGTGCTCCTGTTGAACCAGTGTCAAGATGAGCCCGGCCGACATCAACGCTTGATAAGATACGAGACCTCCACTTCAAGATGTCCCCTCAAGATAAGTTATTTTTTTTTGTTTGAAATTTATATCCTCTCACGGCAGGATATAACATTGGTGCCGTGACCTCTGCTTAGTGAAGGATCGAATCAGTAACTGATTTTTTGAATTTATTTATTTCGTATAACTTACTGTTTTAAGAAGGTGTTAAATTTTATGTGCTAGGATTAATTAGAGTTTTTGATTTGTGTTTGCTTATTTGTTAATACGAGAGTGATAAAGTTTGAAAATGTGTGTAAATTTCAGGAATTTTGGACTTTAACGTTAGGCAAACAGAATTGAACTTTAAAATTAGGAAAAATATATTTTTTTTAATGTAGCAGAATAGGTACTGTACATTTTTACTGATGAAAATCCTTGAGTGTTTTCTAGATGTGTATTTTTGATTTTCGACGTACTGATTTATGATACAAGATGGAAAATTAATTATTTCACGATAATCCTATGCTATTTGTATATCCTTGTAACAAGTTTCGAGGTCTTGTCTTTAAAAACTGGACTCATTTTTTGAGCACTTCTAAGAGAAAGAGATTAAAGACTCTAATTATATTACTGAATGAGACAAGCCATAGCTATGCGTAGCTAGAAATTTTTTTGTGTGTGTGTGTGTTTGCTAATTATTTAACCTAGAATCTTGTGAAATGTGTAATTGTGAGGGGTAACGTTAGAGAAATTTTGATTTTTTTTTTGACTTAATTGAATAATATTTTGTGAAATGTATGTAATGTTTTCATGATTATCTAGCGTAGTATATTATTACTTTTTATTTACAATGTTTTGATATAATTCCAGTATATTGTGTAATGTGTTAGAAAATTTAATTTAGTATTGAGCAATGAATTTTATAAGTTCTAAAGGCATAATGATACAATGAATGAGTTAAAAAAAAATTGAAGGTTATTTTTCAATTGCAAAATTCTGTTTTAAAGTGAACATGGGTTAGATTTGAATTTTTGCCTGAGATCAGCAATAGTGATGTTTGCATATTTAATTTTTTTTTGGATTGAATTCTTCAGCTTGAGTGAAGTTCTAATTAGTTTAATGAGTCAGAGTAATTGAGATTAGTTATCTTCTGAGTTTTAAGTTTGTGAAGAGTTGTCAGGTGAGAATTGTTTAAACAGTAGAAATAGAGTTAGTCTTGTGAATTGTAGAAAGTGAATTTTAATGAGAATTTTGGTGACAACGGGAATTGGTTTTATGAAATTTTTGAAATAAGTTTGAGAAGATTAGTTACTTTTGCTCTGTACTCTGTGGGAATTTTCTGTTGATTACAGGTAGTTTGTCTTGAATTTGCTAGTGAATCGTAATAGATTTGATTGGAGTTATTGAATTTCTTTCTTGGTTGGACTTGTTGCTGAATTTGGGGTTAATTCTTGTTTTGGCTTAAGTTTTGTATTTAAATTGGTAGTATCAAGATAGTTGTATCAGGTTTTTGTTTTGTTTTGGTGGTTTCTGCCAAGGTCCGTAAAATGTAAGTTCTCTGATGTTTGGTTTCTGTGGAAGAATTGAGATTTCTGTGGTCATAGGAAAGTAGTAGAATTTGAGTTATGGATTTCATTTGTGTGATTTTTAGGGATTTTTGAGTTACGAGTTATGAGTATTTTTTTTAGTTTAGCACTTTTGAGAACTTTGCATTTGTTGCTTGCAGTTAGGTCTTGCGTGAAGTTGTAATGTCCTGAAAGCTCGTTTTCTTGTAAATTCTTGGACTTCATGGTGGCACTTGACCTCTTACACCGGGAGAAACAGGAACTTGTTATCTGAGAAAACTATTGTTGTAGCTTTTTCATTGTGTTGGTTCAGGATTGTAACGTTTCAGTCAGCGCACTTTTCTTTCCGAGATAAGAGATCTTATGTTCTTTTTCCACGTGTCTGGAGGTTTGCTTGATACGTAAAGTTTGAGTCTGTCATTTATAATACAGCGCTTTCCTCAGCTTACATGGACGCGGTAAAGAGTTACTTTGTTTCTTTTGTTTGGGTGGAGGTGTTGCTGAAGGCTGCTACTTAGGTTACTATACAACGTTTTGGAAGAGTCTGATGCAGAATAGATCTCAGTTTTTGCCTAAAATTGGGGGGTTTGTTTTGAACACTTTTTGATTTTTGATATTTTATTTAGTGTTCTAGTAACGTGCTTCAGTCCAGCTTTGATTGATTTCTTTGACTAGTTGAAATTTTTTTTGGTGGACCTAATGGATTTTTAGAATTACTGAATTTTTTTGGTGTTGTCTTACTAAGGGGACTTAAGTTTGGTGTTGTTACTCACTAGTGTTTACCGTGAGGTTTGAATTTTTAGCGACACTTCACTCTTGCTGGTTGATTTTTTTTTGGCTTGATTTGAATTACAGTGAAATATTTTTGACTTGATATGGTTTAGCATAATGCTTATATGTGTATTTGTTTAGGTATTGCAGTTTAAAAATATTTTTTAAGTAGCGCTGATCTCATTGCTCATTTGAATTATGTGCGAAATTTTTACAGTTTAATTGTATTTTCATTTTTGGTGTATATGTGTATCTTGGTAGTATCTGTAAATATTGGCCAAACGTTATTTTGTATATGCATTAGGTTGTATTATTACTATTATTTTTGTGTGTCTTGGATAAAATTCTAATTGGTATTTGCACAGCGTATTCTGGATGCTATTTTCGGAATTGAATTTGGTTGGATTGAATTTTTGGACAATCACGTTTTCTTTCTTTCTGATTTTTTTTTGTGTGGGGTATTTTCGGCTGGTTCCGAGGTTCCTTGTGTTGTAACGTTCTTTTCTTTTCTGATGCTTGGCCTTGATCAGGCCTCTTCTGTTCTTAGGCGTGATTGTTTGGGATTCATTCCTGGAAGTTATTCAATTTCGTAGTACTTAAGGGGGTCTTTACTCTTTGTTTGAATACGTTCATGTGACATATTTTATTTGGAATTGTTTGAATTATTAGTGTGTCTTTTCTCAGGAATGTATTTTATGTATCTGCGGCGCGTTAATTATCTTATTTTTATTTATTTCATTTTTTTTGGTGTGAACAATTGGATTAGATTATTTCTTTCTTCGGGTGTGAGTATCCGAACACATTCAGTGGCTTATCTATCGTAAGGGAAAAATTGAAAGATAAAGTCTTCTTCAACTTTGAAAGAGTGATTGTTCTTCCTTGGTCGAAGGTGAGACGTAGGAGGGTGAAATCTGGTTTCTTTTAAGGTCAAGTTCCTCTACTGAGGAGTATTGTGGTGCTGAGTTCACATTCCGGGATTGGTTGCTTTCATTTTTCTCGCGTTGAAGGCTGCAGGGGGGAGTTGCTAACACAATGATTTCTAACTACAGGGTTTTCCCTCGATTGCATTGACAACTCCGTACTCATTTAATGTACTCCATGATTGTGCTCAGCAGAAATTGTCACAATAGTAGAATGGGCTCGACCTCAGGTGAAATTGTTTACATTAATGGACTGAAAAAGAGTGAATAGATAAATAAACGTTCAGGAATGTGGCCACACAGAGACTGCAACACTAATGTGATGCAATGAACTGAAAAAAAAAAAAGAGAAATTCTTTTTGCCATAAAATTATTGATTGATCTTAGACATATTTTGTTTGTGATTAACGCCTTATTTTATATATTTTATTTTTGTATGTGTTCTGAATATTTCTAGGTAATTAATTAAGTGATTTAATTGATGTTTTTGATTAATTATTTTTGATGATCTTCTTTGAGTATTCTAATTAGTAATTGCTTTGATTAATCTTGATGTTTTACTTGCACATTTTGGACTTTAAATTTAATGTGTCAGTAATGTCACTGTACCAAGGAGTCGTGTGAAATATTGTTACATTATGTTATCCTTTAGCCTTATTGCACAGTATGAGTCATGGTATTTCAAGAAGTGTCTGTCTTCTAAATTTTGGTAAACCAAAATTTAATTCCTTAGGGGAAAGGAATGTTATGTAGAGAAATTATCTGATAGCGTTGTAAAAACTATGTGAATGGTTTTATGATTTATGGAAATCTTTATTTTTATTTGATTATGAATTATTTATTTTAAGGCTTTAATTTTGGGGAAAAACAGATGCTTCTGGAAATATTATTTAGTTTAAATGAATATTATTTATTTTCTTTTATTTGTAAATCTTGTACAAACTTCGATTCATTGTGAAAGAAGCAGGGAAAGGGAGGCAATTTTTGCCAAGTCATGATTTCGCGCGCTTTGTCCTTTAGAATGTTCGAGAAAGAATTTTCATTGTTAGTTGACCTTAAGAGAGGAAGGTACGTGACAGAAAGGTCAAAGTTTGCTACTTGTCTTTCAATGTAAGTCATTCAGGTTTTGGCGATTGAGGGTCCGGTTGTTGGCTAAGTGAAGAAGGGCGCGCATGCGCGATTACCCTTATTTCCGCATTCTGGAGTTGAAAACGCAAATTTTGCCAAAATTAAGGGGACGATAAGTGAAGCCATAGTGGGAGCCCGCGTTTGTGAAGGAGAGGAAGGAAATTCGGGTTGGATTCACTTTTTGAGACACTGACTCTTGGACTCGCTCACTTACTGGTTGGCTGGACTTGTGGATGTTACTCTTGAAAACAGGTTGAAAAAGCGAGAGAGAAGATGTAATTACGAAGAAAAATGTTTTCCCGGCGGGGAGCGGCTAAAATGCTCCCCGGCCGCGTTTTGGTTAAGAGGCGAGACTCTCTTACTGACTGGCGGGTGGAACTTACTTGGGACGTTACTCGTGAAGCTTGCTCTTGGGATGAGTAAGAACAGGCGAGCCGTAATTGCCTAGAAAAAACGTTTCTGACCTGAGGCTGAAAACCCTCTTCCTTGCGGCGTGCTGGTAAAGAGGCGAAATTTGAACGAGTTACCTGCGTGTTGACATAGGACTTTCAGGACCAAGCGGATAGCCGTCCTGAGCAGCAGTGCTCCTGTTGAACCAGTGTCAAGATGAGCCCGGTCGACATCAACGCTTGATAAGATACGAGACCTCCACTTCAAGATGTCCACTTTAACAGATAAGTTTTAATTTTTTTTGGTGTGTTTGAACTTTAGGCAAGCTTTTGAAAAACGTCCTTAGCAGTAAAAAAAAACAACGTCGAATCTAAAATTTAACTCTCATGCCTTAAATTGTTTCCCTTTCCTTTCTTTTAAATCACCAGACAAACCTTAAGTTTTTTATGAATTTAAATGAACAGACTCTCAGATGAGGTTAAGATTTTTCTTATTGTGATGTAATTGAATAAACTGATATTTAATCTGGAAACCTCTTACAGTATGTTTTCTTTATATATTTAATATGAACTTTTCCTTTATATCTTGTACATGTTTTTCTTATGTTTTCGATCCTCTCACAGCGCGGTCCCGGGATGCATTTTTTTCACAACGCAAAAATGCTGTACACGTTTCACTATACGATCACTACCTTTCACGGCAAGTAGTTTCATATTTAACATTTAACATATAGGAATTTAAGACATAACATGGTACCTTGAAGTAAAGCTATTTAAACTTGGTGTCGAAACTTTCTTCATAACAGTAGTTAATTACATTTATTCAATTTCAATACAAATTACTGAGATATACATTTATTCAATGTTAAATGCACGTGCTCATCTATTTTCACTTTGCCGGCATAGCTTTCTTTTAATATTTATCTCGTGTTGCATTGCACTGGGAAATACAACAATTTTAATTATAATTCTACTAAAAATATCTAACTAAGTACAAAATTCATAACAACTTATACACGCATACAAATTTTGTTTTTTTCTGTATATAAGAAATACAACGAAATTCATTGCGCAAGAGGAAGAGGAAGAATAACCTTGTTTGTTTACATTAGCTATACATAAGTCACGTGATCTATGAGGTCATCCGAATGTATCTCATTCAAATGCTATATGACTTACATTTCTTACATGTGGATGGCTGCTGTAGAATTTGTTTATTTTAAAAAACAATTGGCGAAACTGTTTGAGAGTTATATTTTTACAGGAAATGAAACAACTGTGAAGGGTTAATCAAGCTTCTTTTTATTTTCATCCAACATAAAATGTTTTGTAGCTGCTGAATTTTATGGATTTACATTTTGTAGGTAGGCGAAAAGCAATTTATTATGTTGTTTCATGGAATACTAAATAATTGTGCCTGCATTTCGAATATGTAATGCTTATGTTATAAATTACAATCTTCAGAATAATTTTATGAAATATGAAAAATTCATTAGCTTGTAGAAAGAATATTTTGTAAAGCCTTCTGCCAATGGTAGATAGATAAGAGAATAAAATTTCAGTTTAGCAAAGATTAAAACTCATTTTTCAAATACGGTATAACTTTCTAACTACATTGATTGGTGAAAAGTTACAAAGTTTCAATTCAGCACTATTTCTAGAAAGAAAACATGCGAATGAGAATAACTGAAATTATTTATGCATTTTAGACTAATTTATGAGTAAAGTATGAACTATTTGAACTCTGTAATACACTACGTTGTTGTTAAATTCAGCTTTTTTTTATCAGTAGCAAATGTGTAATTGTATTAGAAATGTGTATTGATATGAATAAAATAGGAGGCAAAATAAGTAATAATAGTAAAATTTAAGCAAGGAAGTCCGTTAGGATAAACTATCCAGCTTATACTCATCATATAGTATTTTACACCAAGCTTTCCAGTCTTTTCCTAACATAGACGGCTTATAAAATCCAATACTTTTTCCTTGGAACGTAGAGCATGCAACATAATCATAATACAAATAATAGCGCAGCAATAGTATAATAATAACAATTAGAATAAGAATGTGCCGCTCAACCGGGATATTGTTAGCGACGCTGATTGCTGTACCGCAGGGCTGGGGTTCGAATGTCGGAGAAGGCATGGATGTTTGTTAAATCTATAGTGCCTGTGCGGCAAGGGAGCACTCTAGATAAGTGGTGAGTCCTCTCGAGAGGTTGGGAAGAGGGATGGGAGACCATCCTACCTATACCCCAGTGTGCTCTATATCAAAATTGGGGGCATATCTGACAGACATTTCAGATCCTTGCATACTCGGATTGGACTTCTTAAGGAAATACAATTTTTCCTTTAAATTTAAAAATAACGAACTGCATTCTGCCTTTGAAACCATACCCTTATTCGGAGTTAATGATGAAGGAGTTAAATCTGTCGCGAAACGTAGCTCAAGACAATATCACAATCCCGAAAAAACGTAATTTCTGCTTCCTGGATCTATAGCCGAAAAGAGAAATTTCCTGTACTGCGTAATGGAACATCCCAAGAACTGTAACACTCCGCGAGGAGTAATAGTAGCCTCGGCACTTGTCGTCGTATCGAAGACAGTTATCCCACTGACAGTAACTAGCATCACCGATAAATCGAAAATCATTAGGAAAGGTGAAGTAGTTACAGTATGTACTTCACTGACCAGCGTTAAACGAAACAGTAACCCTTCGGAGTACATGAACATTACATCGGAGTTGAATACACAATTAAGCTTTTAAGAAAGGAGTGTTGCCGAACATGTCATTCAAGAATTACAAGACGGTTCCTCGCGCTGGTCTTCTAATGTGGGTAGAACCAGATTAACACAACATCGAATCGATACCGGTTATCACCCATCAATTAAACAACATCCAAGACGTCTACCGATTGCTAATTAGGAAGAGGTAAGAAAACTAAATGATATGCAAGAAAGTGATGTTACCGAGCCTCCAAATCCCTAGACATCTCCCATCTTCCTGGTCAAAACGAAAGACGGTTCAACTAAATTTTACGTTGACTATCGCCGTTGAACGAGGTTACGAAGAAAGACAGCTACCCTCTTCCTAGAATTGACGACATTCAGGACACTCTTTCTGGAAGCAAGTGGTTTTCGACACTTGATTTATAAAGTGAACTTTGGAAGGTCCTGATGACCGAGAAAAGACGGCATTTACTATCGGAAAGAATTTTGGCAGCTCAGGGTGACGCCATTTACTACCGGAAAGACCTTTGGCAGTTCAGGGTGACGCCATTTGGACTATGTAACTTTCGAACTCCTCATGGAGGCTGCGTTGAAAAGTCTTTCCTATGACGCCTGTTTAATATATCTGGATGACAACATCATTGTTGGGAACACTTTTGAAGAACATCTAGAAAATCTTAGAAAGGTGCTTCAGAAACCGAAAGAAGACAATCTAAAGCACACTCACTCTAAATGTAAACTATTCAGATAGGAAGTGACTTAACTAGGATATGCTATCTCTGCCAAAATTTGCGTGTACGTACCCAGAAAAAATGTCAACAGTTAAAGACTGGAGACCCACGAAGATATCCTTCATCTGAGAAGGTTTTTAAGCACCTAGTATAGGAGAATTGTGAAGGACCTTTCTTCAATCGCAAGACCCTTTCAGAAGCTGATAGATAGCAAGCAAAAGTTCTTGTGGCCAAACGATTGTGGGGATGCATTTAAAAACTTGAAGGAAGCTTTAACACCTACTCCAGACGTATGCTCGGCTCGACAAATCGTTTATTCTCGACACAGAGGCGAGCAACGGCAGTGTCTGTGCTGTTTTGTTCTAAGAAATAAACGGTCAAGATCGAGACGTGGTGTATTAGATCAAGTGGCTATCTAAACAGGAGAGGAAATATTGTGTCACCAGGAAAAGTTGCTCGCGCATAGATAAAGACATAGAACATTTCCATAATTATATCTACGGCAGAAAATTTGCTCCGCGCAGATGCGTTGTTGGCCCAGCTTTTAAATTTCAGAAACCAGGAAGGTCAATAGCCAGGTGGATACAGAGACTCCAGGAATATGACATAAAAATCCACCATCGGAATTTATCATCACATGGAAATGCCGACGCATTTTCTAAAAGACCCTGCCCAGATAGCTGCCGATACTACTCCAGGGTCAATGTGAAATATCAGCTGCTGAATACGATCACACCACAATTTACAATTTCAACATCGGCTGATCGAGACCAATGGAGTGACGAAGAAGTCAGGAGAGATCAGTAGAGGACAGCGACATTAGACCCATAATGGAATTAATGGAGTCTTCAAACAGGAAATTCACCTGGCAGGACATTTCGATCTACAGTCCTACAACAAACAATATTGGGCTCTCTGGGACTCACTCCATATTCGAAACGGCGTCTTATACTGGAAATTCAAATCGGATGATGGGATAAAAGGCATTCCGATGTCAGCTCATACTTCCAAGATCTCTTATACTGAACGTCCTTAAAGAATTACACAGAAGTCCAACAGGAGGCCACTTCGGAATAATGGAGACGTTGCAAATAGTTCGAGAGCGCTTCTACTGGAGTTACGCAAGGAGGGACGTGCAAAGGTGTTGACAATCTTGGAATGCCTGTGTGGGTCGGAAATGTTCGAAGAAACGCAGACGGGGCAAGCTGCGATGTTGAAATGTAGGAGCACCTTTTCAACGCATTGTCTTTGATATCAAAGGACCTCTGCCACGAACTGCTGAAGGCATCAAATATATTCTAGTTGTCATTGATTACTTCACCAAGCGCCTGAGGCGTTTTCTATTCCTGATCAAGAGGCTGTCACAGTAGCACAGGTAATGATGCAGCATTAGATTTCCTGATTCGGAGTGCCTCTTGAGTTACATTATACATTACGATCAAGAAAGAAATTTAACCTCGGCTGTAGTTAAAGAATTCTGCAAGCAACTGGGCACCGACAAAACCCAGACGACATATTTATATCCCCAGTCAGCCAGTATGGTAGAAAGATTTAATCAAATCATCCTTAATAACCTCTCCCTGGTAATTTCCGAAAACCAGAAAGACTGGGATAAGAAGTTCTTACTGGCCTATCGCATTGCTGTCCACGAGATTACCGGCTATTCCCATCCCAGGTACTCTTCGATCATCACCTTCGTCTGCCTTGTGATCTCTTGTTTGGTCTCCCTCCGGATGTGCTCCTATCTGCTGAGGAATACACCCAAGATCTCCAGGCCCTCTTTGAAGTTATGCACTGTTTTGCACGAGGGCGGGACAGCTTGGCGACAGAGAAGATGATGACACGATACGGCACGAGAGCTACAGGGCATCGATTCAATGAAGGAGATAAGGTTTGTTTGTGGAATCCAATTGGACGGAAAGGATTCTCTTCTAAACTACAGTTACCGTGGAATGGTCCTAAACATGCTTAACGGCGTCGTAGTTTGGATCCGTTAAGTCACCGAATTCTAAGCCAAAAATCGTTTATTACGACATATTTATTCTTTACTATGGCCATAGTTTCTAGTGTTTACAATGTAAATAGTATTCGAAGACGATGGTCCTATTTGTTTCTAAATTTGTAAATTTGTGCACTCGTTTATTGATTTAGTATTCGATTTATATTATTTTTGGCAATTATTGTTTAAGATTATTATTTTAATTATTGCATTGATTTATTGATTTTCCACAGTTTTAAGTATGGCTTCCTGTCCAGGGATGTACTGCCCGGACGCGCAACCCTTAGGAAGGGGACAATGTTACGAATTTTGTTATCTTTCTTTTGTATAATATAACATATAAAAATCTAAAGAGAGGAGCTATGCCGGAAAAATAAGAATACAGGAGCAAGTCCATTTAACATTGAATAAACGGGTGTCTCGGTAATTTGGTGAGACATCGAAAATCTGACAACTGTTTTGGAGACTTATTTTGTCAGCAAACTTGGTGTGAAATCTCCAAATGTAGCCGAACTTGGCGGCCATTTGGCGACAATTTCGTCCGGGGCCTTGTATCACCGCAATAGATATTGCAATTGAATAATTGTAATTGGTCAGTGTATAAGGCACTTCTCTAGCCTTCTTAGCACGCCTTCGTGGTCAGCACGCTCGACGCGTATTCTAGAAGTTCATGCTTCGAGTCCCGGCAAGGGTACTGCTCATTTTTCATCTCTACTGCTTTAAAAAAATACCTAATGTCTCTGCAGTGGCGCCGGAACTGAAATGTGGTGAAATGGTTCTCCACTAGCAGGATTTGACGATTGGGGTCCTCTAATCCTCAGTCGCTCTTAATAGGGGAGGTATATAAGGTATTTCTCACCTTTCTTAGCAGGCCTTCGTGGTGTAGTGCTCAGCATACTCGACGCGTATTCGAGAGGTCCGTGGTTCGAGTCCCAGGGAGGGTATTGCTCATTTTTCATTTCTCCTTCTTTCAAAAAATACCTAATGTCTCTACAACTGTATTAGCTGCAACCCTAATAGGACCCTCAAATTGCTTTTGAGGAATTTTGAGAAGCAGAATGTACTAGAAATAATATCTCGGCGGCCGGCTGAAATCTATGAAAGCCCGGAGACAGCATCTGCTCTCAGTTATTGCTGCTGCGAGTTGTTAGTTCAGCTTCATCTGGGATATCTCCGTTAGCTTTCCCTTTAGATTCGCTTTACACTGCGTTGTATTTAACGTTCTTAATGGTTTGAAGTGCAACTACTGATTGTACTTTGTCATACTGGGATCCCCTCTGTGAGGATTTCTGACGAAAGTTACAGAATTTGAAGTGTTTGTTTTGGTAAAAATAAATTTTACTAACCTCACATCAGACATTCAATCTATTACGAACCGTACGCACGCAAAACTATTCACAAATCCTGGTATATATTTTTAAACCTCTTGCAGTTAATGACTTTCTCAATTCATATGAAGACCAAAATATTCTAAACGGTGAAACTTCTGGTCGTTTTGGATAAAATTTCATTGAAACATTCATTTTTCTATTAATCAAATCTGTAATTTTTTGTCTTTGGTTTAGTAATACTTTTAGGTTAGTTAGAATTTGTCTCGGATATTTTTCTTTTCAATAAATTAATGTTATTATTTTAAACATGCACCGCTTGTACTTCCTCCAAAAACTTCCTTGAAGATGTTCTGCATCTTGAAAGTATATTATTTTCATCATATAAATAGTAAAACTAAACCTAAATATTAAAACAATTTTTTTATGTTCTTTGAAGCCATATTATCATTATGAGTCAATAAAACTCAAAACATATACGTTACAAATAGAGATATTTTAAACAATAAAGTATAATAGAAGCTGTGTACTTATGTTTGAAAGAAGGACTCACCAGTCTAAAAAATAACTAATTAAAAAAATATAATTTAAATCCCGACCCACAATTTCACTATGATCATCCTTGAATTAAGCAATTCTGATTAAAGAACTATTGGGTGATACTGGTTTATTACTAGAGAATACGGGAGTCCTTTTTCGAATATTAGCATAGTATTATTCAGAAGAAATGATAAGGTTAAAGTCATCATGTAGCAATGCCTACTAGGCTACTGTAAGGTGCTGGCGGAAAAGTTGAGGTCTGGACATTTTGGCTAAAATTCCATAAGCGGCGCCAAACTATTTTGGCCTTCAAAAGTTGGCGAATTTTTTAGGCGCACTAAATGAAAGCACTAAAATGTGATTTTTAAACGTAAACAGAATAGTAACTTTTAAGTTTTGCAGTAGTGAAACGCCGTTATTTTATGTAAACAGAATAGTAAAATGAGACGACAAAATACTAGATGAGTAAAACAAAGTCCAACAGCTTTGCAAGTAAAAGCATAGTCCTATATATATGTAATTCATCATAAAATAGTAGAATGAACAATTCTTGTAAATGATTATTGAGTAAATAAATGTACACACTTATCAGATCAGAGCACTGCGAAGTCAGTTTTAAACGTAAACAAAATAGCAAATTATGCGTATTCAGCATCATAAATTAACTAAAAAAATATTCAAGTTACTATCGTCGTGGAATTCAACACGCTAAACAACTTTCGTTCAAAGCTTTAAATATTCCACATCTTTCGATCGCCACATGCAAGAAACAAAAAAAAAAAAAAAAAAAAAAAAAAAAAAAAAAAAAAACTAAATAAAATTAAATGAAAACATTTATAAATTATAAACTTCGTCATATGAATGTGTCGTGTCATATGAAATCCAACATTCTTCCACCACCAACAACTTAACCTTCTGCGAATATTTATATATTAAACATATATATAACAATAATACGAAACAGTAAAACTTTTAAAAAACAAACACAGTATTTCAAAATTAAGTTAAAAAAAATCTGGCTACACTAAATTCGCGCTCTTCAGCTACCGAAATAAAGCTTTAGGTTTGCCACAAGAAAACATACAGCCGGACACCACAACCAAATTAAAATCTCGCCAAATAAAAAACTCTCGCTAAGCTTGGCGCTCACCTCGATTATGGAATTTTAACCAACATTTTGGCTAAAGCTGGTTGGTCGAGTCGAGTCACATGGTGTGAGCATGGTTTCATGCATATTTCACACTTAATCTTGACATTACACACACACAAAGAGAAGCGTTTAGGTGAGAAAGTAAATCACTGATGTTGGTGCAGCCATATCGATGAAAAACAATACATATTTCAAATAACAATAGATGACAAATAAGTTAAATTAAATCCTTCAATAAAAAATATTTCTTATTAGTAGCTAACACCGTAAATTCCGGTATTTTACCTTAACAAATTCCAGTTTAACGATATTGTGAAATAGCATTAAGTACCGATATTCAGTGTACTGGTGTACTTGTTAACAAATGTTTAACTTTAGAAACAATATGTACCTTTTCGAATATTTGTGTGGATTCTTCTTTCCATGTAGAAGAAATGACTTAACGGTTTTTTCCTTTCCGATTACTAATGTTGCTTATTTTTTTTAAATTGTAAAATTAAAAATTGAAAATTTTAAATGAAGTAAGAAAAATTGACTTAAAAATAACTTTAAAAATTTTAAATGAAGTAAGAACTTTTCTCTTCGGAAAGCTCAAAAACACATTCTTCAATCCAGAGCTTGTTTGCAGGCGACATTTTAGTAGAAAAATAAGTAAATAAATAGATTAGAAACCAGACGATATTACTCATTTCAAATAATAAGCAATTGTTAAAAAATTTTTATATCAAAATATCTGCTTTTTTAAAATACTTTTTCGAAGTCATTCTAACAATGCGTAAACACCCTTTGGTTGTAATTCAGATCCGCGTGTTGAGAAATAGGACAAACATACCGAGAAGACGGTACAAAGTATCAAACAAGTAGAAAGAAGGCTTGTTGTTTGTAGAATCAGCTTCACAATTTCACTTTCAGTTCCATATGGCGAAGAATACTGTGGTTGATAAAAAAAACTATTATTTTTACCTTCTTGTACAAAGTAAAGGAAGTATTGTAATCACGAAAAATTCCAGGTATCATATTTCCACGAAAATATTCATTTTAACCGCTATCGAATGCAATTTAACAATTTTTTTTTGCTTGACATCTGTTCGTAAGGACATAATAAAGGATTCTCTTTCCCCAGACCAATTATAAAACTTATTTAAAATAGATACAATAGAGATTATTTTTGTGGCGACTGTACCGAACGTACGTATGTATGTATGCATGTATCTCGCATAACTCAACAACGAGTAGCCTCAGAACGTTGAAATTTTTATATAGGACTGCTGTAATATGTAATTGTGCACCTCCCTTTTTAGTTGCAGTTGGCTGCACCAAAAGTATGTAAATATACATACCCACTCTGTTATTCGGCTTAGTGGGCTCAGTTTGTTTTTATTCTTATAAGTTGGTAAGTTGTGCATTTTTTTTGCTTTAGAAATGATTGAATTATGTTGTTCTGATTTTACGGTTAAGGTTTTTATGCCTTTAGTTAATTTTCGTGCAATAGTTTTAGAATTATCAACAATTGAAAATTTATTTAAGTGTAGCTAAGCCTAACGTTTCCTTACCTTAGCAGCCATATTTGTTTACATTTGAACTTAGCAGAATAGTGAATTCAGTTTCTGCACCTTCTGTGTCTTTTTCCCGAGTAAGATCAAAATGAAACTTTCATTTTTGTGCACCAAAAAATCCTACTTCTTGCCTGCTGGCAGAATTGCTTGTTTTGCTCAGAAACACTAATTATAAAATTTTTCTTTTGATTGTCTTACCTGTATTTCGTATTTTATTTGTTTTCTGTATTTTTTAAGTTTTAATGAAGATATTTTGAAGTTTTATGTATTTTTGCCTTGTTGCGAACTGAGAACAGAATTAATTGAATGAGAAATATATCTCTAATGAAATTCGAGGAAATCAGTTTAAATGAAATGCAGAAAAACAGGCAAATAACTTAATATTCCGTACAAGAACTGTCATGTGGTGTGCACATCAGATTTTTTACGTGACGTTACATAAGGGGGTTCATACACCTTAAACCCCTTAACACCCTTCGAATATGTGACTGTTGCAAGAATTTGGATATTTTATTTATTTTAAAATCAATTACTTCCAACTTTTTACAGCTGACTACATAATATAGCTGCTTTGGAAACTCGTAACTAGAAAGTTTGTGTTGCCACAAATATTTTTGTAATTTAATCCGCTTTGTGACAAAATATTTCGTCACGTTTCCACCTTGCGCGCACGATATTTTAAAAATGGTTAATGGTACATACTTGAAATTGGATGGAATTCTTTATATGAGCCCTATGTTTTAACTGAACCAAAAAATCTGATAAATGTTTTAATATTAAAAAATTTTATGGACGGAAACATTACAGGTTTTTTTAATAAAATACATTTTATAAACTCAACTCCAAATAGAACAAAAATTTAACATGAAATTCTTAGAATTTTTGGTTCACAGTAATTTCCAAATGTTATAAAAGCTATATATTAAATATGGAATTAAATTATGCAACAGAATGTTTTAAACTGTGCGCGCAAGGTGGAAATTTGACGAAAAATTTTGTCAAAAAGCGGATTAAATTATCAAAATATTGTGTGGCAACACAAACTTTCTGATTACTATTTCAGAAAGCAGCTATATTATGTAGTCAGCTGTAAAAAGTTGGAAGTAATTGCTTTTAAAATAAATAAGTTATCCCAATTCTTACAACAGTCACATATTTAAAGATCTTATGTGTTTTAAGGTGTACGATTCTCCTTAATGAAGAAAATTTAAACAAAGGATTTGGCAAAATGAACGTTAAGTTCTTCTTTCTGTTAGTACTGTAAATAATGCGGTGAAAATAAAAGTGATTCTTAAAAACAGCATATAATGTTTCCAAATATAGTTTCAAAACGGTTTATAGTTTGTAGTTTTTTATAAAAAATATTTCATAACTTTCGAGCAATTAATTAAATTAAATCATTTTAATAGCAAATTTATCCAAATGAGTTGAACGTGAAAAAATTTCCGTAACGCTGAATCAGGCTTAAATAAGAAAACATTTGCATATCATCTCACGCCATAATTTGACTTCCTTTAGATTTGATTCACGATTCTCTTCCGTTTAGTTAGATGATGTCCTTTTGAATAAGAATCACCTGATAGAGACACACCCTCGTCAAGGCCGTTCTTTGGGTAATATCTGCTGGCATTTGGCAACAGAGGCCAGAAAAAATTCGTAATTTAAGATCCAGATACCCGAATCTTTATGGAATGCCCGTGGAATATAAATAAGACATTATTAGTCCAAATGGGCTTTAGTCCCTGAAGGATTGTTGTTTTCGTTTTGCGATTTTTTCAGTTGAATCACTATCAACGGCTAATCAATTTTCAAACTGTTGCCACCTAATGTTAGAGTTCTGCATTATATTTAAAAAAATTAAATAATGAAAAATCTGCATAAATGTATGTCTATTTCTCGCATTGTGATAAAACAACGGTACATAGAGCCATCGAATTTTGAATGACGTTATCCTCCTACGGATATGGGCCTGTGGAAGCCAAATGAAATTTGGAATTTGTTTTATTATCGATTTCGTATTTTGTAAAATTTTAACGAATTTTTGATTAACAAACTCAAGGATTTCAGAGCGAGCAATGGCAACGTTCTACAGAAAAAAACATTTTTATCTCCAGCGCGTGAACTGAATTTTATGGTTTAAGTGCCAAGAACGTGATATTTAATAGGTAAATGTAACACACAAAATGTTAAAAAAACGCCCCTTTGAACGTAATTTAAAATCTGAAATCTTTTTTTTTTTTCGTGTGTGTGTGATTACACTAAACATTTTTGTGTAATCTTTAAGGGAAAATAGGGGCTACTGAAAAAAAAAATTAGAACTATTTAAAATATGAAAGACATATAATACTGTGGTTAACCGGTGGGAGGTAGTGCTCCTGACGGGGAAGATGGCTAGGAAATTGGTTAGGTATTAAATCTGAAAAGTATGTTTTTTTAATAAAAATAAAACCAAACATTTATTTCTTAAAGCCCAAATTAATACCACATTATTATTTCTTGCAAAAATAAAAACAAAATATAAATAACAAAACGAATATTCTTAAAAAAAAACAAATAAAATTCTAAGTCAGTCATATTTAGTTAGCCTTCCGCGTTTTCAGTGTTCTGCCTTTTTGTGACAAAAGCATATAATATTGTTTGCCTTATTCTTTTGCGTTGTTCTCTTAAAAGTTCTTCGAAAACGGATAGAGCATCCCTAACACCACGCCTTACTTTTGAGCTCCTGTCAAAATTCGGATCATTTTCAATGAATTGATCCATTATTTCAGTTATGGTAGACAACTCCTTTTTACAAACGCCATCGAAAGTTCTTTTTGCTCTTCTTCTGAATCACTGCTGTCAACATTTTTGTTTTCTTCTTGTTCAGTTAATTCCTTGAGCTCATCATTAGAAAGACTAGCCGCTGCTTCTTGAATTATTTCTTCGACATCTTCCACATTTACCCCTTCAAAATATGTCTGTACAATACCGCATCAAACAAGAAATACAAGTACACTCTTTCGGACATGTATTTGAAACCTATCGCTGCATAATATTTCGGAGAATTCCCGTGTGCTGCGAGCGATTTCGTGGAATCCCCGGGTTGAAATAAAAGAGCGCTAAACGGAAACAGCGCTAAACGAAACAGCGTTAAGCGGGGTCTTACTGTATATATTTATATAATTCATGGATAGCATAGAACGATTATTGTAGTGAAGTATAGTCTTCGTGACGGAAGGATCCTACTAACGAGGGTCTTTTTAGTTAGGAGTTTAGGAGGATTCCGGCGTTTGCTCGGTTGGAAAAAATCTTCAGACTGAATTACCTCGTCTCCTTAATTTCTCAGTAGTATTTTACATCATCTGATTCATTATATCTGGAACGATTGTAGTATCATTAGGTTATTTTTAAAGTAGGAGTGATGAAAAATGAGCAACGCATTCGGCGGGAATCGAACCACGGACCTCTGGAATACCCGCCCAGCGTGCAGACCACTACACCACGAAGGGACGCTAAGAAGGCGGTAGAAACACCTTATACGATATCAGAAGAAAAAGATCATTGGTTTGTCAGCCCTTCTGAAATGGAGAGGTTTTGACGACAGACACAGTACAGAACGCTAAAATCTCCTGACATTGGTCCTGAAGTTATGTTTCTTGTACTGTCAATTGGAACGAATTATTGCGTCCATGATGTCATACCATGTCGTGTGACACATCGTAAACCCTTGAGAGCAGTGACTTGCGGGGCTCGCACACGCGATTTTCTCATCTCTGTGTGGGCCGCCACAAAACTAACGTAAACAAACAGAAAATAAAACCTATTTCACATTTTCTTTTCTTATTTTATAATTATTCTATTTGTCAAGATATTCTGGAAGAAAATTTAAAACAGAATTTATGTTTTAGAGTACATTTAAGTGTCGTAATATGAGGGAATATTTAAATTTACTTTTTGTAGAATGCATGAAACGGAAAATAACTTAACATAAAAATAAATTATTCATTTAACTGGCGATAAAAATAAATGCTTACTGTTAATAAAATTTCATTGCATGAGAGAATATTTCAATTTACTTTTGGTGGAAGGCATGGAACTAAACATCATATAACATAAAAATAAATTACGTGTAAAATAATGTGTAATGTTTGCTTGTTCACTTACTATATAAGAAACAACTCAAATTAAGGAGATATTTAGTATAAAATGTTTATTCCTATTGACTATTTATTAAATACATTTTATTACTATTAAATATGGGTGCAAGTACGGAATGCAATTTAACGATGTTTTTGCGTGATATCTTAACGTAAGGACATAATAAAAGACTCTTTTCCTCCAAAAAAATTATAAAACTGCTTTAAAATGAATTCTGAAGAGAATTTTTCGTGGCGTCTGTACGAACGTGCGTACGTAGCTCTCATAACTCGAAAACGAGTAGCATCAGAACGTTGAAATTTTGTATATAGGACTTTAATAACATGTAGATGTGCACCTCGTATTTTGGTTGCAATCGGCCGCACCAAACGTATATAAATATATTTATATATATATCCACTCTCTTACCCGGCTCAGTGATCTCAGTTTCTTTACTCTTATATGTTTGTAAATTGTACATTTTTTGCTTTAATAATGATTGAATTATGTTCTTCTTATCTTCCGGTTAAGGTGGTTTTTATGCCTTTAGTAAACCTGTATACAATATTTTTGAATTATAAAAAATTTTAAAGTTGTTTAAGTGCCGCTAAGCCTAATAATGTTTTTGATGGCGGTCATTGCTTGTTTACATTTGAAACAGCAGAGTAGTGGATTTGATGCCAATCTAGAGAAACGTAGCTTCGCAACAACAAAGATAACGCCTTCATTTATTATTGCGAATTAAATCATGCTTAATCTTTTCTGGAATTTTTTCGAAGAAATAAGTGTTTAAGATTTACTTCGTAATTTTTAATACAGATATTTTGACTTTTTATGTATTTTTGCATTGTCGCGAAGTGAGAACTGAATTAATTGAATGAGAAATACTCAATAGGTGAAAAACTATTTCTTTTTTGTTTTGTTTGCTTAACTTCTTTTATACATCGTTCTAGATTTATCATAGTATTTGAATAGAACATGTGGCAATGATTAGATAATTATTCAAATGATATAAATTTATATGTATTCTGAGTTACAATATGGACGAAATGTAATGCTGTTAAGTGAACCTAGCGCCAGAGTGCCGCAATGGTAAAGAAATAGAGTGAATATTTAAGAATGCATTTATTCTATTTTGGTTTATGCGCTGTCGGCGAAGTAGATTTAATTCAATCCAATAAGTTTAAACGAAATGCAAGAAAAAATTCGTATAATTTAATATTCCGTACAAGGAAGTCATGTGGTTTACACATCAGATTTTTTATTTTGAAAACGCTGGTATTATAATCTATTTCAAATTTAATACGTTTTAAAATAAGGACAATTAGTGGCGGAGCGGTAAAATCGCAGAGCAATGGTGGTTCTGACCTGGATTCGAATCCAGACAAACGGGCTGGCTGCATGGACGTTTTCGTGTTTTTCAACATGTATAGCGTGCATATGAGCGAGTTTCTCTTAGAACGTTCTCCACGAAGGCATCCTTAGGCAGATAACCGTACTATATTTTGCCATAATAAGCAAAATCAAACTGTGTTAAAATATTTCAGACGAAATAAGAAGATATCAATTAAATTATTCTTGATGATTTACTCGAGACAATTTCCATTTGTGTTATAAATATAGATAAAAACAGAGATAAATAGTAATAATTATGATCATAGATAAATATATAGATTAATAAAAACAATCCGAAATAAAATAAAAGGAAAGGTAAATAAAAATAAAAGTTTATTATATAGAAAAATTTAATTAGTATTTTTTCAAAATTTGTTTCGGTGACTGACCAGTTTTCTCTATATTTCCATAAATAAGAATGTAAAAATTTGAATGTACCATGCATGAGACAATTTTCATCAAACTTGATAACTTCGTACACCAACTTGCAATGCAAATAACCTCGCAGGGGTTTAATTAGCATAGCTATCATGCTTATTATCTATATTATGACTGAAATTTTAAACTTACAGTTTTATTTTGAATTGACAACAGTACATTTTTACTGCTGCACGTGTTTACCGATCTAAAAATATGAGGAGTAAAGAAATGTATATTGGAAATTCTTTTCGATTTCAAGGCAATATTCTAAAGGAGAATGAAATTTTATTTAAGTGAATATTGCCACTTGTTTCACTTTATCGACATATGTCTCGTTACTATTGATATCTTCCAACCGATCCACTTATTGTTGTCAAGTGTTGGAGTAGATAGGAGTTTCTGCCATTTTCCCAAAGGATAAAAATTTTTTTTCGCTTGTTACTATTCCACGTGACTGACGAGTGTTATCATTCTTCAAAGGGTGGTATATAGCATAAAAGCGTTTACTAATTTACTGCTTTCTGAACAAAACTTGCGTTAGTTCAGGTATGTAAATTTTTTGAACTTATTATTATTATTATTATTCAGTTTTATTGAAATTCACAACAGATATTTTAATGCATTTCTATTCATATAACATAGCATAAAGTATTTAAACGTCAAAAATTAGTTAATATTTGGTTTCTATTCTATATTTAGTGCTTTTGGCATACTTTATTGGGGCACATGTCAGTAGTTTTTAGATTTAAGAATATGTACTTCTAAATTAGATTTTAATAAACTTGTTTGTAACAACACAACTCTTTATTGTCCTGTAGGAAGTGTTTCGCTTTTCGCAAGAACACAATTATTGAGATTGATTTGATATATAAAAAATCAAGAAATGTATTTAGTATTTTCCCTCTTTTCGATGTATTCTTAGATGATACAAAAGTGTTCAAATGTTGAATTTATATTATTTGCTATTATTACAACTTCCCCTTTTCCAATAGTTAAGTCTATCTACTGAGGAGACGTAAGATTAGAACCCATTTTTATTCATATATATTTTTTGTTAACCTGTACGTATGACATATCAAAAAATCCTTGATGGCATTCCTTTAAAAGTTTGCTTATGGTTATTTACATACATTATCAGGACTTGTATTCCTCTTTACTTGCTTTGGAAACATGAACTGTCCTGACTCGGAACAGGGAGCTTGTGATGACTTCGTGGTTTAATAAGGCACCATTTAGCAAGACGAAACAAACATTTATTAAATATATAATTCAAAGCATAATATAATAGATACTTAGAGCAGTACGTCGCTCTTACCGCATAGTACAATCTACTACCTTCCTCTTCCGAGGCTAACATGCAACTCCTAATAAATACATTAACCCTTCTCGAAGGAGAGCTACCTGCGCCAAGCATGCTCTGTTGATCGCCAAACAGTCGCCAGATATCACACCCCCGTCGTAAGATTGTTGTTGATATTATTTACAAATCAATCAGCAATCTGGAAACTAAAATCTAGCAACTGTTTGCGATCAACGTGAAAAAGAAAAAAAAACTACATATACTTTTATACATTCTATCCTAATTTTCAAATCTCAATTACTATAGACATACCTCAATTTACTACATAAACATAGATAACACATTTTTATATATAAACATAGATAAATCATTTTTAACTTCACTTGTTCCGAACCTTATTATTATTGTAACAATTTATCAATTCTTAATTCAAAGAAACCAAGTTGATATTTTCTTTTATAAACATGTTAAAATATACCCTAGTATTATTCCAATGATGACAGTAAAATTATTAAGTTTCTTATATATATATACAAAATTATATTCTTAACATTCCTTTTAATTAATGATGCTGCAGCATGATTTAAATCCTTGGGAGACAAATATCTAAATTTACCACTTACCTCGAATATTTGTTATCCAATAATTTCTCTATCTATTTCAAATTACATAAACATCTTATTTGCACAAAATTGTAAAATGATTATGAAAAGCAAAGAAAACTATCTAATTATTAACTGTACAAAATGTTCGTGAAGATGAACAGTAAATTAATGTTCAAAGTTCACAAGTGGGAAGTCTGGATAATGCATCCGCGTTTGACAGTTTTTTTCCAGGGCAGTGTTCTATTTCGAGATTATATTTCTGCAAAGCTATGGCCCATCGTTGTAATTTGGACGATTGCGGAGCATTTCTCACTATAAAGGCTAGAGGATTATGATCAGTCACACTTTTCACCGATGAACCGAATATCCAAGGTTCAAACTTCTTCAATGCCCATACTATAGCATAAGCTTCACGCTCTATAGTCGGCCAGCTCTGTTGAGGTTTCGATAATTTCTTGCTCGCGTAGCAGATGGGAAATTGCTTCTCTCCCCTTTGCTGTGACAAACATGCACCTATTCCGATTTGGGATGCATCAGAATGAATGACAAACGGATCCTGCAGTGTTGGGGTGATCAGCTCCGTTGACATCGCTAATCGTTCCTTCAGTTGTTGAAATGTTGACTCATGAATTTCTTTCCATTCGAGTATTTCCGGTTGTTTATTTTTCGTGAGTTCTGTGAGTGGGTAGGCGATCTCTGCATACCCTGGGATATAATCGCGATAATAATTACATAGTCCTAACAGACTTTTAAGATCTCTTTTCGTTTTCGGCGTTTCCAGCTTCTTGATTGCCTCTATTTTCTCGGGATCTGGTTGATGTTTTCCTGATCCAATGATGTGTCCTAAATATTTAATTTGAGGTTTTGCAAACGAACATTTCTTCGAATTGATAGTAAATCCAAGTGACTCTAGTTTGGTAAAAACTTTATCCAGATGTCGGAGATGAGTGTCGAAATCCATGGAAAATATAGCTATGTCATCAATATAGGCTCTTGAAAATTGTTGAAATTCTTTCAGCGCGTTATTCATTACTCTCTGAAAAGTTGCTGCTGCGTTCCTTAATCCAAAGGGTAGCACTTTAAACTGATATTGACCTCGATGAGTTTTGAACGATGTGTACTCTTTACTTTGTTCCTCCATGGGAATTGCCCAATATCCTTTCAGCAAATCTAAAGTTGTTATGACGTTAGCTGTTCCTATACTGTACATTAAATCAATGGCATTTTGCATAGGAAAGTCATCTGGCTTCGTCACTGCATTCAAAGCTCGATAATCTAAGCACAATCTGATATCTCCATTTTTTTTGCTTACACAAACTACTGGATGAGCTATTTCTGCATTACTTTCTTCTATTAGTCCCGATTTCAATAATTCTTCTACTTCTTCATCGACCTTGGGTTTCAATGCTTCAGGAATCCTATAAATGTAAGGTTTCTTCCTCTCCATATTGGGTATTAATCTAATTTTATGAGCTTCAACTTTAGCTATTTTCAGCTTTCCGGTGAATAGTGCTCGGTGTTTGTTGATAAGAGCTATCAATTTTCTTCTCTGCTGCGGATTCAAATTTTCTAAATTCAGATTTGCATCTATTTTAAAATCTTCCAGGGGGGTCGAGAGATCTTTTCCTGGTAAAGTTATAATTTCTCCAAATTCTTCTTCATTTTCAAATATCACTCCAACTGCATTGACACTAGCTTGGAATTTTCTAATTTTATTTGCATGAACATGTTTGATCTTTCCATCAGGTAGTTTTACTTTATAGGAATGAGGTGGGCAATGATTCACGATTTCTCCTGGACCAGTCCATCGTGCATAGAGTTTGTTATTTGAATCTGGTATGAGTAAATAAACTTGTTCTCCGATTTTGAAATTTTTTGGTATTGATCTCCGATTAAAGTACTCAGCATATTTTTGTTGTTTATCACTTGCAATTAAATTGGCTTGTTCGGCTGCTTGTTCTAACCTTATTTTTAAAAGTTGTACGTAATCCACTGCCGATTCACTTAGATTAGGTGGTATAGGTATTTCTCCTGACCATGAAGACTTCAGTACTGCTAAAGGACCTCTTGGTTGTCTTCCATACATCAGCTGAAATGGTGAGACACCCGTGGTGCAGTTTGGTACTTCTCTGTATGCAAAGAGCAGGTATGGGATGTGCTTATCCCAATTCGAAGGATCAGTCCTGATGACATGATGTAACATTTGCTTGAAGGACTTGTTCCATCTTTCTACTAATCCATTTGAAGCACTGTAAGCAGGTGTAGAGAACCTAGGGTAAGAACCTAGTCTTTTCTGGAATTCTTTAGTTAATTTTGAAACGAAGTTACTTCCGTTGTCACTAGCTATTGTATTAGGGATTCCTGTTCTCACGAAAATCTCCAAAAGCGCGTCGCAAGTGGCTTTTGCTGTCAAGCTTCTCAGTGGAATGGCTTCTGGCCATCGGGAATGTTGATCTAACAGACATAACACATATTTATGTTTCCTAGCAGAGGAAGGTTCAATAGGTCCAATAATGTCGATGTTAACTGTTTCGAAAGGTAATCCTGGCCTTCTGACCGGTGTGATGGGAATCTTGTCAGATCGCTTTTCTGGACTTTTCAACTGACAATCTTTGCACGTTTTACAAAAGGTTTCAACATCTTGTGCTAATCCAGGCCAATAAAATGAATATCGTATTCGCTCCTTTGTTTTTCTTATCCCAAGATGTGCACCGAAAATGGAACTATGTGCTAATTCCAACACTTGTGCTCTTCTACTAAGTGGAAGCACTAACTGAAAAACATTCTGTCCTAATATTTTTTCTTGGTGATGTAAAAGATGATCAATAAATAAATAATTTCCTTTTTTTTATTGCTAGCTTCCATGCTTCTCTCAGTGAGGGACAGTTAACTTGCTCTTCGCGTAGGCGTTCAGCAGACGATAAGTTTGTGTTTACATAAACACTCGCCTTCTTCCCTTCCTCCTCTTCGTTTTTCTCCTCCATAAGCATTAGCGGGGGGGGGGGAATCGACGCTGTCGTTTGACTGTGCATTGGCGAATAAAGTTTGTAAGTTTTCGCTTCCGTAATTATTTCTTTCTGCGTTTGGTTCTTCTGCCGCAGGATTAATCAACAGTTCGTATATTTCTGGAGTTATTAGGCAAGGCACATTAAGCTTATCAGTCACTGCAATTAATGTATCCACAAAATTAAATATATTGCTTCCATGATCTTTATGGTAAATAGGTATACGGCAAACTTTTGCTTCAATTGGTTGTCCGAAAGCAGGTGTTAGCAATATTTTACCTCCTTCTCTCTCCTCTAAATTTGGAATGAGCGATGAATGTACGATCGTTATCTGCGTTCCAGAGTCTACGATAGCTTCGATTTTCTCAGAGTTAATAAAAATATCTACTTTTTGCAGTGGTTGAACGATGCGTTCTGCGAATTCAGATCGTAGATGGGATGAGTCTACTTTAGCTACGATGGCTTCTTCTTTTGATGTTCTGTTTGGATTTTTTGAGTTTTGGAAACATCCTTTCCCTTCTTATTTACTGCAGTTTCGTTCTTTCTTCTTTTGTCTGGACAATCTCTCGCGATGTGTTGATAATTTCCACAAATATAACATTCTTTTCTTCTCGCGTGAAATCTTTCGTGTTTTGAATATTCTTTTCTCATGGGTGGTGGAATATATTTGTCGTGTGCACATGTTGTATCCAGGAATCTCGGTGATCGCTTAATTCCATTTCGAACTTCGTCGAAAGATTTTCCTTTGGCCGTGAAATAAATATCACATTCTGTAGCTAATTCTTGAGGCTTCAGCCATTTATTTCCTTGGCGTATTGCGACGTGTGCAGCTGTTTCTGCATCTAATGCTTGGAATAATTTATCGGAAATAATTAACTCCTTGAGTGTTTCGAAATCCTGTGTTGTGATGACTTCGTGGTTTAATAAGGCACCATTTAGCAAGACGAAACAAACATTTATTAAATATATAATTCAAAGCATAATATAATAGATACTCAGAGCAGTACGTCGCTCCTACCGCATAGTACAATCTACTACCTTCCTCTTCCGAGGCTAACATGCAACTCCTAATAAATAAATTAACCCTTCTCGAAGAAGAGCTACCTGCGCCAAGCATGCTCTGTTGATCGCCAAACAGTCGCCAGATATCACAGAGCTTACGCAAGCTATGTTCAATAATTTGTGAAGTAGACAATAAACACAGGAAGGGTATACAAAACCCTTTATTTTTCTATCTTTACAGCGATTTCCGGAACTTCGGAATACAGAGACCAACCACTTGTGGTCTGAACGTAAGGATATAAAAAATATTAACTAAAACTCTAACTAAACTAACTTTCGATTAATATACAAGTGCCTAACTTTAAGATTGGCCGTTATTTAACAAAAAATCCGTATGTAGTACAGAGAGCTGCTAAAACTACGATACGTTTGAGATTATCAAGAGGACTAAACCTCTGGCCTTGAAGGCAACCAGCAAACGAGTAAAACTACTATGGCCAGCGGCCTGCTTCTAATAACTCCTTCCTCTCTCTTGCTTGGCAAAAAGCCACAACTTAAGTACTTGGCGTTAGCAAGACAAATTTGCATAAATAAGTTAAAGCTTTTAATTCTGGCCGGAAGTAGAAAATAAGAAGTGATAGTAAAGATTTAAAACAAAATAAACGTTAGTAAAACTTAGGATCCTTACAACATCTGAATGTTATATTTTCTTATTGTAACAGAATTTTACTTTCATTTCAGCCCGTGACTTAAAATTCCTCGAATTTATGTAAGAAAAGATTTAATTGATTAATTTTATATATTTATGGCTATAAAATTACTCAAACGTATCTTTGTTGCATTTATTTGCATGAGTATTTGACATGCATTATGGGAAAATAACAACGTATTCAGTTGATATGAATACATGATATACAAGTTGGTTAAATCATCGATCAAGAGGTTGTTTGAGTCGACAGCGTGTTTCTCATGTGTTACATTATTTTGCTCTTTTATTTGCTTGAATACGCAAAACACATCACAGCTATATCTCCCTAAGTAAACTGAGGAAAGTTGGTATGCATTTATTTACGTTGCACAAGAAGAAAACAATAAAAACCTATTTGTATACAGCCTCTTCACTGGAGTTTCGAGTCTAGTCAATGAATCTATGTTTGGCCGTTTTACTTATCGACAATAACATTATTAGATCATTCTTCCATGCTGTTCATGTATGTTCATGTTCGCAAAAGCATGAGCAGCTATGAACTATAGTAACGAAAAGGTGAAATTTCTTGTACTAAGAGTAATAGTTCTCATATGATTTCATTCCAATGACCTATAAGGTCTTTTCACTCTCCTTTCCATATGCCTTCGTGGCGTAACTGTAGCACACTTGGTGCGTATTCGAGAGGTCCAGGTTCGAGTCACGGCGAAGGCGTTGCTCATTTTTCCCGTCTCCAGCATCAAAAAATCTTAAAGACTCTTCAGTGGCACCCGAACTAAAAGGTGGTGGACGATAATTCGTCACCACCAGGATTTGATGATTGGGTCTCTAATCCCCAGTCGCCCTATAAAAGTGGAAGTATGTAAGAAATTTACCCTCCTTTCTGCATGCTTTCGTGGTGTTACAGTAACACGCCCGGCGCGTATTCGATAGGTCCAAGTTCAATTTCCAGTGAGGTCATTGATCATTCTTCGCACCACCAGCATTGAAAATCTTAATGACTCTAGAAAACAATGAGATCTGAAGTTAAACATCTTTAATCTGGCGGAGATTCTGAATAAAAGAAATCTATCTATTTCGAAGACGATCACACACAGATCCATCTTTTTTCGTGAGACAAAAATATTTTTTGAAAATAATTTTTTCGTTACCCTCGAAAGAAATATTTAGGTTTCGCTTATTGAAACCTATACAAAGGCAGTACTAAATGCTCACAGTGTCATACCTAGGCATTAAGGTGTTTATTTGTGAGCACAGTGTGTGCTTTCATCTGAAGGTCTGCTACTATAAAGACGAATGCAACCTATGTAGTCCCTTTAACATACCTTTCTTTGATTCCAATAGTCCCTTTAACATGCCTTTGATGATAACTAAGAACTGATTGTTTCAAGATTCTGTCTGTGCCGAATGATGTCAACTCAATTCAAGAAGTTGGTGGCAGGTGAAGAGGGGTGGAAGACTTACGGAGAATTCCCTCCGAAGTGCTCTCTTTCAAAATTTGTTACCGAACTTCAAAATTTGGGGCCAAAGTCGTACTCTCATCTATTTGGTGCTCAAGAGTTTTGCCAACATAGGCGAAATCTTGACTACTTGTCACGATGAATTTTGTGGACTTTCTGCGATATCAGACAAGCGAGATTAGTCTCAACAACAACAAAAGCAACTAACTGTTTAATACAGAAAGTGTCTTCATAAAGCAAATGTCCTGGAATATTACTCACTAGCTAAAAGTGTACATTACTAACTTAGGAAATAATATACTAGTTTAGAATGGCAATATTTGCTAGTTTAAAGTAGGTTATATGAGAGCCAATTGAAGTAGAATTCGAGTAAAGATTCATTTTTGTCTTGTAGTTAATCACATATATACACTGTGGCTATTAAAATGGTAACACCATGAAAGCAAATACAAGAAAGATATTTATTGCACGTAAACAACATCGCATGAAGATATAATGATTCAACTTATAAGCAGTTTGGAGGTTTAAGGGGCGCAAAATTAGCAGAAACAGCTGGCAGATGAAACGGCCCTTAACTTCTTTGCAGATAAAACGGCCCTTAACCCGTTAGGCATGGAGTCAAATTGGACTTGGATAACGAAAATGGGCAAATCATTCCATACTGTTTCAAATCTATGCCGCACTTCATCAACCGTATTAGCTGGAGAGGAGTGGTGGGCCAATCTCTCAGCAACCCATGACCAAATGTTTTCATTGGGTGACAGATCTGATGACCGTGCAGCAATCGAATACCCTGTGCATTGAGGAAGGTCAAAACACTACGTGCTACATGTGGTCTTGCATTATCTTGTTGTAAGTGTGGGTGCCTCGAAGATAAGGCACAACCACTGGACGTAAAATATCATAAATGTACTTATCTGCGTTCAAATTACCACCGATCCGAACTAAAGATGTGCGTGTCATGTACCCAGTGGCTGACTAAACGATCACATGCCCAAACTATCGATATCGGCATAGGTGCCCTGCACACACCATGTGCAGGCCCCTATGCCGATATCGAATGCGAGCAGGCGACGTGCGGTCTCCTCTGTCACTCCAGACATGTATACGGCCATAGGAATACTGCAAATAGAACCAGGACTCGTTTGAAAAAGCGACATTGTGCCACTCCTGTACCCAGCTTTGTCGTCTGGCGCAAGAGTCGCCGTCTCTCTCTTTGCTGTATTGTCAAGGTAAGCCGAAGTAATGGTTACCCTGCTGATAGTCCACGCTGTTACAAACGTAGACGCATCTTAACTAATGCTGGGCGTGCTGCAAACGTCGACGCACCTTACAAGCTGAATACTGGGCGTGCTGCAAACATTCCCATTTCCTGACTAATGGTCCGTGATGTGGTCGTACGGTTTTGCAGGGCTGACCTCACAATATGCCTGCCCTCTCTGGCGTCAGGCATGGAAGGTCGGTGAGTTCCTGCATGCGATTCAGCAATTTATTTATTCCATATTCGCATGACAGTGGCTGGATGTCGACCAGTATGATCGGCAATATCACAGAACGATAATCTACACTTTCGATAGGCAATGATCCTGCCTCCGAAAACTCGAATTCCGAAACTTGCTGGTAAGCATTTTCTCTTCTTATTCGAGGCATAACACGATATTCTGAGTAAACACCAACCTTACAAAGTGCTTTTTCCGAGAAATTCACTCAACAACTTTTCATTTATACAGTATTTCAGGTGCTGTTTCTTCCTCCTGCATCGTCTAAATGCGCTGATATACATTTACATATCCCAACTTCTTTTTCTATTCATGTGATTTTGACATTCGTCAGATCATTCCTTCCTGGTGTTGCAACTTTAATGAATAGTAGTCTATGTAAAATATGAAATAAGAAATGAAATCTTTAATAAACTGCTAATTTTATTAGCAACAACTATTTAAATTTCTTTTTAGATTTTTATATGTTCCCTTCTAGCATCAGCAATGCATCAAATTTCTATCGACTGCGGCATTTCTAGATCAGTCCGATTAACTCTGATGATGTAACTAATTCGGAATTTAAACCGAAACTTTCTCTAAATAAGCAACTTAAACCGAAACCTTTTCTTGGTGAGCTTCCGTATTAGACAACTGCGCACTTTCTTCTACCTGTTTTCTTGCTAAGACGCTGCTTCTCTACTCTCTTACTATTGCAACAATATCAAACATGTAAATTCTCTTGAATAGGGACGCCGAGTAAATTGTGGCTGCCCATGTCAATTGAAATAAAGATGAATATTAAACATCGCTCTAAACTACCACTTCTTCAATATGGACAAACATTACAGCATTATATACTGTCAATGTTTTACATCATTAAATTATGTGTCTGTCACAGAGGTCTCAGTTATACACTTTGGGTAACTCAAATTTTGGGATCAGGGATCTTTGATGATTTACGAATTATGAACAGCAGACGATTTCTCATTCAGTCATCTTACCACGTTGGAATGACTCTGGTATTTTAAGACGCAACTGAGCCGTAAACTTGATAACTAACTTATTACTGGTAAGTAACAGAGTTGCCAATCTAAAACTGTAAACTATTTAGGAACATGTTGAAAGTAAATATTAATGGTAAAGAATAATCTCAATCCTTGCAAGCGAGACGAAAGACTATAAAGATCCTAAGTTTTACTAACGTTTATTTTATTTTAAAACTTTACTATCCTCTCTTATTTCCCACTTCCGGCCAGAATAAACGCATTAGTCTATTTATGCAGATTATCCTTGCAAACTCTTAAGTATTTAAGTTGTGGCTTTTTGCCAAGTAGAGAGAGAAATTGAGACTTCTCGCCACTTTACATCACGCGCGTTTCAAGTCAGTTGCTGTCCAGGCTTTAAGACCAGAGGTTTAGTTCTCTTGATATTAACCCGGCGGAAGTCGCACCAAGAAAAGTTACTAGAGTGGGCGCCTGGGGTATCACATACCCCAATATTTAAAATACAATAAAAATAGTATTATTTAATTTTAAAACTGTTTTTTTTTTGTTCTCGTGTATTATAAATAGGTAAATAATAATTGGGTTTCAAAAAATTAATTTCCGAAATAATCTTAGAGTTAAAATTAAGATAAATGAAAATAATAAACATCATGCCTCTAAGTTCATTGCATCTCTAATACACCATGTTTATTTTATTTCTTCATACTTTCAACGAAATACATTCATGTGTTCTTGGCACAGAATGTTTTCACATTTTATACATTGCATTCACGTTCTTCTGTCCTTGGCGAGAGGGCAAAAATTTATCACATCCTTCATACCTAGTTGTTTCGAATTTCATGTAGTCGTTTTAATTCTTCATCGAAACTTCTGCTTTTGCTTTGCGTGCAGTACGTCAATTTCTTAAAAAAGTATTAATCTCTGATCTTTGTTCAATACTTTTATCATTAATTGTAATACGAAGTCCTTCAAAAACAGACTTCTGTTTCTTGTTGGTGGATTAGCAGTTGAATGTAATATAATTCAAGCATTTATTACAGCAACATTCAGTGCAGGAAAGAAAATTACCATTGGCCACCTCCTTGTTATTCTGGCAATTGAATAATTGGTTGACATTTCATCCCCCATATCCACTGCTCCATTAGTCATATTATTAAAACATATAATTCCTGACGTTTTATTTTCTCCAATAGTATCATCTATAGTATGATCGTTATATAATGTTGAAAGCATAAGAACAGTTTTTCCTTTTTTAGGAACATCAGGAATTAATGTTTTATCTTTTTCGAAACCAAAACATTGTAGAAAATATTCTTAGTTTCATCTTCAGTTTCCGAGATGCAATCGTCATCGCTTTCAAATATTTCTAATAAATCTCACATGAGTTGCATCTGCAGTTCATAGGGACTCATTCTTTTTACCATAATGCAGTTAGAAATTTTTAAGAATTTAATGTCAAGTACTTTAAAATCAGTTGCGAGTAGAAATATTTACTGGTACACTCTAGAAATAAATTTCTGAACTAAATATTCGGTTAGAAAAACACTTACACGGACAGGCGCGTGGGGTGTGTCATACCCCAGTTCCAACAAAATACCGATAAATATTTTTCTGAAACACACAGGCAAAGAAAAAGCGGTTCTGAAAGTCAACCACAACTAGAAACTCAGCTACTGAAAGCAGCACAGAATTTCAGTTTCACAAGTTAGGAATATTCCACTTTTATTTAGGGTTGGGGTATAATACACCCCAAGCGGTTTCCCGCGGGTTAAAGATGTATTGCAGAGTTCCCGCAGTTTGCGTACTACATACGTAAAAAATTTAAAAGGCCAATCTTAGTGTTACTAGTCCGTTTAAAGTATTCGAGTTTAGCTCTGTTTTAATTTTAGTTAGCTTGTAGTCCTTATTTTCTTACGTTCAGATCACAAGTAGTGGTCTTTGTATCCCGAAGTGCGAAAGCGGCTGTGAATTGTGAAGAATATAGAGTAGTTAAACCCTTCCTTTTCTTGTCATCTCTTCTACAGTTTAACAGAATATAGTTTAGGTAAACCCACTGTTCTACGCAGGACACTTACATGTTTCCAAAACAGATAAGGAGAAATAGTAGTCCTGATAAGACCTTTGGAATGCTTAATCCATGCTTAATCCATGCATCAAAATCCATGCTTAATGGTTTTCGAAGTTTATATGGACAGTTCATATTTTAATGATAAAAAGTAATCAGTTGATACAGTCTTCATATTAATTTCAAAATTATAATGAATAGATTTATTATGCAATAAGTTGAGAAATTATTAATGAGGTTTCTTTCTTAGGTTCTGTAGGTAAGGAAAATGATGCTGAAAGGTCTGATATTGTTGGTGGCTATCGCAGCAGTGGCTGATGCTATCGTTTGTCCCAAAGATTTCTGCAGTAAAGTCGAATGTGAAGACCTCACCGATTGCTTAGAGAGCAATGGACAAAGAGTTAGAGAAAAAGGAAGCTATTGCCAGTGCTGTGACATCTGCATAAAACTTTTAGGTAATAACCCACTATAATATTTGCAACTTTCATCTGAAATTAATTTTTACTTGAAACTTTCATTTTGCATTTGGCGTAACTTCTTGAATATCAGTTTCTCTTGCATGATTAGACTCTTGATACGTATGCAGAAGTAAGAAAACGAGCATTTAATAAGACAGTGTATTGAGGTGTACGGGCAATTAATGCACAACTAATGCATAAATTTTATCTCATGTGAAAATTCCATGTTAAAAATATCATTTTCTGATAAAATTTTATAAAAGGCAGCCCGTTTTAATCTAGACATTAAACTCTTGAATGTTTACTTCTTGTTGCTCAAGGATAAATCACTGATTGCGAAAAGGATCAGAACGCAAGCACAATTTCACAAGAATTGTATGCAGCTGATGGCAGGGTCTAAGTGACTGCCATGAGGTAACGATAAAATGATATTTGCATATAAGATCCACGCGTCAGCATGGAGTATCCGTTTAACATATGAATCACTATCTTTTTCGCATGTATACAAAAAAGAAGTTGAACTAAATTGATTCAACTTTGTGAATGGGCAGTGGACCAAAACTCCAAGCCAAGACGTTCAAAGATAGTGAAATAAATTGAATAATATTACTGAAATTAAAACCTAATTATTTTGTATGTAATTCAACGCGCTTTATATTTTGATATACATATTAAACACTAGACTTAATCAAATGAAAATGGAATAGTGGCCTAAAATTATCTCCAATGAAAGTCTAGAGTGTTCATTCATTTTCAAATATAGCTCTCAGTTTATCGAATATTATGGAAGAAAAGGAAATTCGTGTCATTAGGCAGTAAGAAAACAGCATATCTGAAATAATGGAATAAACAGTATAGTTTTGTTTCCAGTTCGTACAACAGATGTGTTTGATGAGTAAAATTTGAGAATTGCATTTCAACAGCGAATTTAATTCTACAATCCACTTTCATACATTTGTGCAGTTGTTTTGTAAGATGAGTTACGTCTTTTTATCTGAATGATTAGATTTGATTAGATTCGGCGTAATTTGGTTTGCCCATTCTCGCATTATGCAGTAAGTTTTCCTAATCTTGAAATGTTTTCTTCATATAAGGCGAGAAACTTCCTATAAATGTTGATAATCGTGTTGCTTTTGGCTAAAAAGAGAACATATCCAATTGTTGCTCAGCTGAAGAATTTAGAAGCTGAAACTTTTTTTTAGTCTCCAAACGGCATTTTAGCGTCGAATTCCTTTAAGCGTCCGAATCACTTTTCATACTGATGCCACTAAATATTATAACCCTGCATTACACTTAAAGAAAATAAATAATGGAGCATCTACATGAAAGCATGTATGTTTCTCGCATTGTTAAAAAAAGGGTACCTAGTATCATCAAATGTTGAATAGCATAGCCCTCCACCCGAACATGGGCATCTGTGAGCCCGGATTTGGAATATGTTTTATTGTATATTTGGTAAAACTTCACGAATTTTTTATTAAAAAACTCAACCATTTCAAAGCCAGCATAGGCAACACTGTAAGGAATTAAACGTTGTTATCTCCATCTCACGGGACTCTACATCGGAAATGCTTAAGATATGCTATTTTTACATATTTTGCGATATTGCTGTTGAACTGAATTTTATTTCATTTAAGTGCGAAGAACATGATACGTAATAAATAAAAATAACATATAAATCTGAAAGCCTTCAAATTTTACTTTTAAGAATATATTATTATTATTATTTAAAGAAGCACATTGTCAAGCACATGTATCATCCCCCTCTAGGCATAGCATTACAGCAAACTGCGTTACAACACATGTTCTTCCTAGATGTATGATGGCAAGAACCTGTTTCGCTTCCGTAACGTTCGATAAAGTGCAGATATTATTTGAAACTGAACGGTCATTCTATAACGTTACCTTGAAGGAAATTTTTAGCGTCATCTTCACCCTTTTAACTGTCCAAATCGTGCAGAAGTTATATTATTGCGTTAGACGTTTGTTAATATGGAGTTCAAGGCAATAAATTCAAACACAAGCACTCTAGCCATTCATACATTAAATGCAATAAATTGCTCACTAAAATTGCTTATTTAGCTAGATTTATTTGTACAAACAAAGATCATTTAGAGAATTTAGAGAATTCTACTACAAAACAGTAGGCCAAATGTCCTGGAGGTATACAGTATTAGAAGTTATTAAATGCTCTTGAATATATTTTATTCAAGTTAGGTTAAGAATAACTGTTAATACTATGCTAGCAAATTCTCAGCGTTGGAAATACATGTAGAAATTGAAAGGTGAAAACAATTTATCTCTGATTTCTCTGAAACAATCTACTAACATAATTATTAATCTTTATTTTTAATAATAATTCTTTCCATTCATATTTAAACTGTATAATAAGATTAAAATATTTGTTAACTATTAATTAAGTTATTGGAAAAATATGCTAATTTCGTAATAATCGGTAAAATAAGCAGCCAAAAAAAAAAAAAAAAAAAAAAAAAATCGAACGTCATACACAGTAAAAGATTGATTTTAGAATTAGAAAATCGGCTTAATACTGAGAATTTGTTAAAACGAATCTTTGCATAAAAATGTCTTGAGTCTATCTTGTAAGATAGATGTGCAATGTATTTTAATTTTCAGCTTTGCCTTATAAATTTAAAATTTGTTGTATTGCTTTAAAAATTCTTATTTTTTGTCTATAACTTTTCGGAAATTTGCAATTCAAATGTATATATACTTTAACAAATCACAATACTCGTTTTTTACGATCTGTAATAATAACCTATTGTACAAGAAAACATATTTATTCCCATAATTTCATTATGGAAACTGGATTATTGAAAATACAAGATTTGTTATATTCTAAATTGTTGACGAAACTTACCATTGCCAAAAAAAATCTATATGCTTTCACATATTTTTATACTTTAAAATACTGTACTTGATTACTTTCGTTTAAATTAAAAATATCAGAATTTGAATCCATTTGGGGATTTAATTCTCATTATGAATAAATAAATAAATATTAAATATTAAATTTATAAAATATTAAATTGTACTTATATCGTGTACTTCATATTCTAAGAACACGGGATTATTCATATGCATTATAAATGAATGCACCCAACTAATAATGACTCCAATCAACTATCAGATAAGAGTACATAATAAAACTATTCCAAGCAGTATTTTCTCACGCAAACGATTTTCATTATAAAAGTTATATGATTAGTAAGGATAAGAAGAGATAAAGCAATTACAACGACTCATCTTTAAATAAAAACTAGATTTTCTTTTTAAATGTAAAACAGAAAGAATATGTAATTAAGAGAAAGCAGATAAAATAAAATGGAATATGACGAATTTGCTACTTTCAAAAGAATGTTTCGTGCAGTATTCGTTTGTTTGCATTCATAGCCTTAATGGCGAAGATTTATGTGTATTACACACGTTTTGCACAATCGTTAGTTTTATGTGAACAGAGGAACATTTTTAAGATCTAAACAAATTGTAGGTATTAATTTATAATTTATTCTGTTTTGATATCTGAGAAGATAAGTAGCAAGTGCAGTTTTATGGCTCTTTGTTTTACTACATCTCGTAGATACTGCACTGTTTTAGAAATTGGAACTAGTCTACGGGTACCATTTTGCAAACCGCATTTACTAGCTTCTTATTTCTATATTTTATTCTAATAATTTTCATAACATTTGAAATGTTTCATTATTAGCCCAAAGACCGTTACCCCAGAAAGGCTATTAGTTTTGTTTTGGCATTTTGTGGGGATTCACTATAAACGGCATTTCACTTTTCAAATTGTTGCCACCACATATTATCGCTCAGTATTATATTTAAAGAAATTAAATAATGAAGAATCTGCATAAATGTATGTTGTATGTTTTTCGCATTCAGATGAGACTACGGTACCTAGAGCCATCAAATTTTGAATAACGTGCATCTCCACCCGAATTTGGGCATGTGGAAACCCGAATTTGGAATTTTTTATTATCTATTTGATATTTTGTAAAGCATTTATGAGATTTTGATTAAGAAACTCGTAGATTTCAAAGCGAGCAATGGCAACACTGTGCGAAAAATAAGTTTTGTTTCCAGCGCGCGAGACTATGCATCGGAAATTCTAAAGATATGCTCTTTTTAAATTATTTTGTGATACTGCTGCTAAATTGAATTTTATGGCTTAAGTGCCAAGAAAATCTAAAAACTTTCAGATTTATATTAACCCCAAAAGGGCGTTTTCATCGTTTTATATGTTACCTTTGTTTAGCATGCTCTTCGCACGTAAAACACATAAAATTCAATTCAACAGCAATATAAAAAAATACTTAAAAATAGCAAAACAACATATGTGTAGAATTTCCGATACACAATCTCGCGCGCTGGAGATAAAAGCATTTTTTTTTCCGTACAGTGTTGCCATTGCGCGCTTTGAAATCGTTGAGTTTGTTGATCCGAAATTCGTTTAAAGTTTTACAAAATATGAAATCGATAATAAAGCATATTCGAAACTCAAAATTCAGTCTTCCAACTGCCCATGTTCGGTTGGAGAACTACGTTAATCAAAATCTGATGGCTCTAAATACCGTTGTTAATTCCCAATACGAAATAGCAGGTCCTCCATCTTGCCCATTATGTGAAGTGACGGTATGTGGGGTGACTATTTGGACACTTGTTCTGGCAAAGGCTGATGTTGTCGTAGCAAAGGCTGATGCTGTCAAAAATAATGGTTCTTTTTTAAATGTTTTTGAACTGTATTGGGCTGCCCATCACAGACTTAGACGGTTATACCCAAGTTAAGCGTAGGATAAAAATAAAAAATACTTAGCCGAAGTGTAAATTTCAAGATCAGAGACAAAAGCTGAAACTTAAAGGATTACTGAAAGCTACATCTTAGAGTATAACTAAAAATTAGCAAATATTTGCTATTGCTACAATGCAAGGTTTTCGTAGTTCAAATATGTAAATAATTTGCACAAGAAAGCTTTCAGCTACTAATAAATCGGCTTCAGTTTATCGAGGTTGAAGCCTTGCACACCAACAATAGAAGAAGTATCAAATCAAATACGCAAATTTGGTTGAATGTGAGCTTCTCAGGATAAATGTTTTACTGGCCTCAGAGATCATTCTCATCTTACAAATTCTTCTACTATCAGGTTCAATGTTCCGCCTTACTTTCTTTGGGAACATGCACAGACCTGACTCGGAACAGGGAGCTTACTAAAGCTATGTTCAATAAATGGGGGAAGTAGACAAGATACACAGGAAGGGTATACGAAATCCTTTATTTTTCACTCTTTACAATAATTTCCGTACTTCGGAATACAGAGACCAGCTACTTGTGGTCTGAACGTAAGAATATAAAAATATTAACTAAACTTTAACTTAGCTTTGGAATAATAAACAAGGGCCTACGTGGAAGATTGGCCGTATATTAACAGGAAGCCGTATGTAGTACAGAGAACTGTTAACACTACAATACGTTTAAAATTATCACGAGGATTAAACCTCTGGCCTGGAAGGCAACCAGCAACCGAGTAAAACTGCTAAGGCAAGCGGCCTGCTTCGACTAACTCCTTCCTCTCTCTCGCTTGGCAAAAAGCCACAACTTAAGTACTTGGCGTTCGCCAGACAAATTTGCATAAATAAGTTAAAGCTTTTAATTCTGGCCGGAAGTAGAAAATAAGAAGTGATAGTAAAGATTTAAAATAAAAATAAACGTTAGTAAAACTTAAGATCCTTACACTACTACCTGCTGATCTAAGTTGCATGCTAATGAATGCTGACGAAAGAAACAGAAGGTACAATAAAGAATTATTGTAAAATAAACACTTTAGTTAAGATAAATTTAATAACTATGTGTCACTGTGAATCCTAGTAGCACTTTTTTCTGGTAAATGGCAACTGAAGCTTGCTGTAAACCTAAATTTAAGCATTAAACTTGATAAAAACGAATAAAAGCAAAATTAAGAGTACTTTTTTTATATTAACATTATTCAGTTTAAGCAAGGTAGTAGAAATAAGTATGGGCTTATAATTTCACTTAAGGTATTCCATAACTAACCATTAAAATGTGTTAAACTTCTTATTCAAGGGAATAACAGTTAGTACAAATTAAGCATGACTTTCACTATCAGGTGGAACTGATGCTGTAAACAATTCCCTTGAAACCTATATAAACGGTAAAGGGAAATTTGCAAATTACGATTAGAGGTTTTTCATAAAATGAAGATGACAAAATTAGAATAACAAACTGCTACTAAAAAAAAAGACTTATTTTTTAAATAAGAGACTTAGTTTGTTATAAATAATTTAAAAAAAAATAGGTTGCAAAATTTTGAATAAAATTAATAACTTCTCAAAATATTTAGCTATTTCCGAATTTTAACACTTCCGAACAACTTTTAGTTGATATTCATTCAAAAGGATTTTGAAGGATAAATTATTAAAAAAATCATATTTTGTTTTGGAAACTTGAAAATACCCTCAAGTCCATAAATTAAGGATAATGCAAAATCAGGCCAAGGAAGAGGTAGAAGCAAAACAAATTTGACTTATTTGTAAAGCTTATTTATTGAACAAAAGGTAAAGAGCAAAAAAAGATGCTATATGTTTGATATTATTAAAAAAATTAGCGATTTTTTCTCCCTGGAGAAAATTACAAAAAAAAAAACCTATTTACAAAAAACCAATATTACACAGTTGGTATGATTGTTAATACATTGTATGTCTTCCAGACGATGCAATACAGTCCGTACAACGCCTAGGCACGCTGAGTATCAAATTATCGATCTGATCTTGGGGGACATTACACCACTCAAAAAGCAATGCTCTCCGAAGTTCCGGTAGACATGTAGGAGAAGGTTGAAGGGGTGCAACTCGTCGGCCAAGCATGTTCCCCACGTGCTCTACTGGATTCAAGTCCGGTGAGAATGCTGGCCAGTCCATACGAGTGATATCCTCTGATTTAAGGCATTCGCTTACGATGTTTGCACGGTGAGGACGGGGTTGTCATTCATAAACACAAATTGTGCGCCCATGGCGCCCCGAAACAAACGTACATGTTGTTCCAGGATGACGTCCCGATAGATTTGGCTTGTCGTGATTCCAATATGAACATGCAGGTCAGCTCTGGAACCCAGAATAATTCCACCTCATACGAGCACTCCTGCACCACCGTAACGGTGTCGTTCAATGATGTTTTCTTGGTGGTAGCGGGTACCTGGAGCTCTCCAAATGAAAGTCCGGCGAGAATGAGACTGCAAGCTAAACCTGGACTCGTCAGAAAACATCACACAAGCCCACTGTTGCGGTGTCCAGAATGCATGCTCTCTACTCCAGGTTAACCGCAGGCGACAGTGAGTTGTAGTAAGTGGAACACATCTGACAGGTCACAATTAGAGCATATAGACCAATCTGCCCTAAGCGTCTGTACACGGTCTGCGTTGAAATTGTCGTACCAGTGGCTGAAGAGAGCTGACGAGACAGGTCTGAGGCTGCGCTCAGCCTGTTTCTTTTGGCAGTAACTGCCAAATATCGGTCCTCATTCGGCATTGTAACTCTGGGGCGACCTGTGCTGTAACGTCTACTCACATTACCATCGTCTTGGAATCGTTGCCAAAGCCTGGAGATGACACTCTGGGCCATTCCAAGTTCGTCTGATACTTCCAGTTGGGTACGCTCACATTCCAGACGGCCGATAATTCTACCACGTAAAAAATCATCCAAATGCGTCCTTTGTGTCATAACTATTCGGTTATTGCACTGAAATGCTTATAAAGTGCCTGCGAACAATTTACTTCTTTGCCTGTATTCCTTATATATCACTTTCTTACACTCTTGTCAATGTGACGTACCATCGGTGTCATGTGGTTACTTCCTGAAATTTGCATATGATTCTTGAAGGTGTGTGTAGTGATTTTACATGTAATATATTTATTTTAGAGTTCGATTTCCGCGTGACTCCGAATTATCCTTAACTTATGGACATGAGTGTAATTATTACATTCTATTTACGAGAGATCAATGTGGTTAGAATTAATTTAGAGTGAAAGAGAAAATTATTAGAGCTCGAAGCAGTTGGACTCTTAAGATATGCATAATCCGACACTGTAAGCTTATTTCAATTACTATCCAGTTTTCCTAATTGTAATGAATTTTCTTATAAATGATGGGGATGATTTACGAGTTGATGGCGTGAACATAAAGGAGCGTTAATGCGTAGAGAAAATAGCAATCGTCAAATCTGATTAAACGTATTTTATTTCTTGAGAATCACATTTTTAACTCGTATTGCAAAGTGTAATGCGGCAGCAACGTGTTCACAAGCTTTTCATCATATAATCGCCTTTTTTATATCGTTATGACAATACACTTGATAAAAGAGCTGAAAAGTAATGACATGATGGAAGGATAGCAAGCAACAGCTAGAATGCCACGTGTCTAACGTGAAAATATTGTGCAGAGTATTTATTTCCATTAGTTAATAATAATTTATTGTTCCCAAATTTAAATCATGACTATTATGTAAGAAACACATGATACGATTAATTTTGAAATTACACAGTTTAGAGTGATTTATTATAAACTGTTACTATTTTTAGAACATAAAAGAGAAATAGCCAAATTAATAAGGAACGTTACAGGACCATATTACAATAGGTTTAGCTAATTAAAGTTATAATTTTATTTTATTTATTTTTTAGCTTATATATGTATTTATAAGATACAAAATAATTATAACATATGTTACGGTGAAACACCGAAATCTGGAGAATGTCGACTTTCACCGGTGAATGTCAACATTCACATAGTCACTTGGTGTATGTCCGAAATATTTTCCAAATACTCTTATTTCTGACTTACATGGGTCAATGTCGACATTGACCATGTACTAATGGTGAATGTTGAACATATAACAATATTATATTTTCTTCTCCGTAATTCAGACGAAAATAAACGCACTTGAGACTTGAAATAAGAACTTAAGAACATGAGAACCTAAAACACACAATACATTCAAAATGAGAAAGGAAAATAATAGAAGTTAAAAACTTACTTAATTATACAGTACGTCCTAAACGAGAAAATAAAATAACAGTAATAAAAACTTACTAAATTATGCGATTCAAATCTTATTTGTTGCAACAACTTAAACTGTTGTGGCACTTTATGACCTCTCTTTTCGACTTTCACCAGAGCATATCTGTGATTGTCGACATACACCGGTGAGAGTCCGAATATACAAGAATGTAGTGAAATATTCGGTCTTTCACCGACATATTTGGTGAATGTTGATATTCTCCGGTGAAAGCCGACATTCTCCAATTTCGGTCTTTTACGGTAACATATGTTAGTATTGCAGTATAATAAATGGATAAACAAAAAAGTGTGACAACTGAAATTAAAACAAGTGCAGAAAATGCGCCACTCTTGTGTAAATATAAAAGTAATTCTGGAAAAATAATGTTCATACTATTGTTGACGAAACAAAACTTTCTCTGCATTCAAAATCTCCAAAACTCTGACGGCAATGCATTATTTACGAACTTCTGGTGAGTGAAAAATATTTGCAATGAAATATATGCATATACACAGCATCCAAGCGAGGGAAATATCTACAATTTGCACTTCATGAATGGTTTGAGGAAATTACTACGACCTTTACGTCGCGAAAGCGAAAGAGAGAATTCCTTCCATGATAATAACTACTTTTAGTGGAGTAGCCTTTGGATAGGAAGGAAGTCGTACTTTTCTTCAAAGCACGCGAACACAATCTCGCGGTAATTAATGTTATTATGCCGTGGCGTTGTTAAATATAGCTATACAATGGCTCTTCTATTCTCTCTCTTTTTATTCTTTTTATAAAACAGTGATTTAAGGCACAGTTATTGAGTATTATGAAAGGAAAATAAAGGACATCTTTCGCTCTATAAAATGAAAAATCTATTGAATGATTTCACCATGAAATGTCGTGTAGATTTAAGATCTGGATATCATTTATTCAGAAATGAATTATTTATTACGAACTACGTTATGTAAATCTCAAGTCAGATTATATTTCATTCTTATGTATTATCCTGGGATATGGGGGGTTGCGCAACCCGACCCTCCTGGCAGACTGTACGTAATTCTGTGGTCTTTTTATGACCTGCGCCAGAAAATCCCCAACAAAACAAAAAATTTTGAAAGCCTTTCATGTTCTATATTACGCCCAAACGGGCGTTGTTTTCATTTACAGACTCACACACGTTTCGAAAGCATTTAGGCTGACACCAGTTTTGTCTAAAAATATTTAAAAACAGCATATCTTTCGGGCTTCCATTCAGGCTGCCAGGTGCCCATGTTTGGGTGGAGGATACGAGCAATATTTGTCATAGAATGTATGGTCGGAACACAAACTTCCAGCCGCTAGGTGGCATTGTAAATGAATGATATACGACGGGTCGATTCTCGCACTTAACGACATTTTCTACCGTGGATTGCTGGTTATAAGGTATTTATCCCGCCTTCTTAGCATGCCTTCGTGGTGTAGCGGTCGGCACGCTCAGCGCGTACTCCAGAGGTTTGTGGTTCGAGTACCAGCGATGGCATTGCTCAATTTTCATCTCTCCTCCTTTCAAAAAATACCTAGTACCTCTACAATACGAACCATGAAATTTCCAGGGCGATGAGCTGGTTGAGGTGGTCCCATAGCTTGGTCATCAAGATCACTGGATCTCTCGCGTTTCGGCTTAATGTTCTTTCTCGTGTTTGGACCATATTGGTTTCAATGGACGAATGCCTCAGTGAAACCAATAAGGATTAAGTCGCCAGGATCTCTGTTGTTTCCGGCGATATTCGTATATTGCCTGGTGTCTTCGCAAATATGCCTCAATCCCCTATCCCGCAGGTTGAAGCTTACATTACAGCTGGCGGAAGACCATTTCAGCAAATTCTGAGCATGTTATGTTAACAAAATGTTTTCTGAAGTATCGCCTCTGATTTTCGTGTTAACTCTTTAAATGTGACAGTGGAAAACTACCCTGTAACTTCTCACCGCTTGCCAGCTTGCTTCCGCCAGCGATCGTGCATTCTATAACAAATATTACTCATATAGTGCTTTCTGTCCCCCCCTAAAGTTTCGTCCACTTGTTCAGATTTACCATGTATATCATTCAGATTCAGCATGTAATAAAATTAAAACTACGTATTAGGATAGCTGATAAAGTATACCATTTTGGTATGTTTTGAAATTAAAATATTTTGATTCTTAAATGTTTAAATGAATAACTGAGCTTTTTCCGGAACAGGTTAATCTGTTTAAAACAGAGATGACTTGCGGTACAAATTAACGTGTTTAAAACATAACTTTCAAAATTAGTCTGTTACTAAAGCAAACAACTAATTACTATGAGTTACGATGCTCATATATTTTCCCATTTTTACTCAATTTACATCCTACGTGTGACCACTTTTGATACTTTAATTTCTATGCCATAAGTTGAATATTATGGCATAGAAATTAGATTAGAATATAAAGTAACATTTAAGTACTATATAAACGTACTATTGATATTTTTTAATTTTCATAAGTTGATAGAAGTTAGAGTAAGCTAGATATGTAGCTGAGATAAACCAAGTAGCTGAGATAAGACACTCTCAATAATGAGGTTTTAAATATAGAAGCGATAAAATACAATTATTGCATCTTTTTTAGAGTACGAAGAAAAACTTTGTAATAAATAGCTATTTATTAGTAAAGAAATAACCTTGTATTTGGTTTAGATTTAGACAAAAAGCTGAACTCTTCACCAGGAGCAAAGAAATTTGCAAGACTGATGAAAATCAGTTAAATGATGGGTCGCCTCTTCATAAAATGCAAAGAAATTTGCGAGACTGATGAAAATCATGTTAAATGATGGGTCGCCTCTTTATAAAATGCAAAGAAATTTGCGAGACTGAAGTTACAAGACTCTGTCTTGTAAATTTCTTTGCTTTTGATGCAGAGGGGCCGGTTTGCTCTCGAAATCGACTGAGATTTTTGTCTAAATGTACGTCAAATGAAGGTTGTTTCTTAACTAATTTTAAGTGTGGCTTGTTTCTCTTTTGATTTACATAGCTTTTTATTGAGAAATTGTAAATGTAGTTGAAACTGTAATTAAAAGAAAATTCAACTTTTTCCCTGAGAAAAATAATAAATGTTAACAAACCTTAAATTAGATCTATTTTCTCAGTTAGATAAATTAAATTCATGAAATTGTTTCTGAGGAAAATCTAAAAGAAAATGCTTTTGAACATTATTAGTCACATTTGGGACGATCATAAACATAATGCGCAGTTTAGTCAATCATTTTATTTTAAATTTTTACTTCTTGTACAAAGCAAAAGGGAAGTATTGTAATCGCGAAAAGTTTCAGGCAGCATATTTCAAAGAAAATATCCATTTTGACCGCTTTCGAATGCAATTTAACGATGTTTTTGCGTGATATCTGTACGAAAGGGCAGAATAAAAGACTCTTTTCCTCCAAAAAATTATAAAACTGCTCTAAAATGAATTCTGAAGAAAATTTTTCGTGGCGTCTGTGCGAACGTATGTACGTACGTACGTATCTCGCATAACTCAAAAACGATTAGCCTCAGAACGTTGAGATTATGTATATAGGAATACTATAACATCTAGATGTGCACCTCGTATTTGGGTTGCAATCGGCCAAACGTATATAAATATATTTATATATATATCCACTCTGCTACCCGGCTCAGAGATCACAGTTCCTTTACTCTTATATGTTTGTAAATTGTACATATTTTGCTTTTAAAATGATTGAATTATATTGTTCTTATCTTTCGGGTTATGGTTTTTATGCCTTTAATACATCTGTATGCAATAGTTTTAGAATTATAAACAATTTTAAAATGTTTATTTAAATGATTACGGCAAAGCCTCGAGGGCTAGCTGTCTAAAGGGAGGGATGCCTTCGTGGAGGGCTTTCCAAGGGAAACTGGCTCGTATATATATTAACACATGGGGAAATCCACGGAAACGCCCATGCAGCCATCCTGTTCGCGGAATTCGAACCTCAGACCTAGCTACCAGTGTTCAGCGACTTTACCGCTCGGCCGCTGGTGGGCCTGTTTTTTTTTTAATGAGTACTTTGGAAAACTGTGCGTATGGAAGTTCTAAATGCTTTATTTTTATTCTGAAATGCCTTTCGAGACATCCGGACAAAAATTAATAGAGCTGAAGGAATGGGCTTTTATAAATAAATACAAAAGGTAAAGCAGAAAATGCAAATTACAGTTATTATTTGGTTTATGTGATTATGGGAGAGCCTCCAAGACTCTCTGTCTAAGGAAGGATGCCTTTGCGGAGGACTTTCTAAGGAAAACTGGCTCTTATACATGTTAAATATGGAGACAACCACAAAAACGCCCATGTAGTCAACCCATTTTTGGAATTTGAATCTCCAACCGAACTACCAGTGATCAGGGACTTTACCGCTCGGCCTCTGGTGGGCCAATTACAGTCAGAAGTTATTAAACAGTATAATACAAGGAGGCACAATTCACTCCCGTTCTTCACGGAAACAATAAGAAAGATAAACAGAAGCACGGAATAAACCTAAAAGTTTGTATTTAGTGGTAAATTCTCTAATTAAAAATTAGTCTCTTAATGATTACTTAATTATAAATTGAATGATTGTTCAGCTAAGAATTATTAAGATTCATTTTACTCAAGCAAAGTGAAGAAATCTGTGCAAAAATAATCCTTTCTTTTATTTACTTAAAGGTGAAAATGAACGGTGCATTCCTGAAGAAGACCTTCTCGGGGTGATCATTACATCAGAATGCGCATCAGGTCTTATTTGCGATCCAGGCACACGCAGGTGCATCCGACCAGCTATCTATTAAGCTACTTATGTAACAAAGAACAATAAAAACTACTCTTGTACTTTCAACTCTGTTTATTGTATCTTGTTGTTACTCCAGATAATAGTATTCTTATTTGAGATTAATCTATTTTCTTTTTAATCAGCAGGAATACGAGACAGAAGCCTGCTAAACTAAAGAACTTATAATAACTTCTTTCTTTTTCCGTTTAATTTATTTTGTTTCACGACCTGAAAACAAATGTTTTTTTTTAATCAATCATAAAAATCAATGCGTTGTATTAACTGAGCAGTGTTATTACTATTGCATTAAACAACAAGAAACATTTATTTAATTGGATATGCTATTTGCTCCATCGTTTATCTTATTAGCCTAAAAGGGACGTTAATCCGAATGGGATACTAGCCTCGAAACGGCATTTTACGTTGATTCACTCTAAACGGAGTATCACTTTTCAAGCTATTGCCGCCAAAATATTATCTCCCTACATTGTATTTAAAGAAATTAAATAATGAAAAATCTACTTGAATGTATGAAATGTTTCTCGTATTGAAAAAACAAGAATGTCTAGAGCTTTCAAATTTTGAATAATGTAGTCCTCCAGGTAATAGGTGACGGAGGACGGGGACGCCTGGTGTTTAACAGAGGTAAACAGGCATATGTCCCGCGCCCTCCACTATCCAGAGGCTACAACTCCCTGGAGCCGCCCGAGGCCGTACCGGGAGCTTATTTAAGATTTAAGAAATGTTTACAAAGCCATACAGAGGGCAATTGTTTTACATAAGTTGGTGGATTACATATGTGGTTAAGGTGACATACAAAGTACTTTACATAGTGAATAACACATAAAAACAGAAAATAGGAAACAAATAAATACACGAACGCAGCCAAGTAAACATACAACACACACTGAACACAGCACATATACACACACATAACACATAAAATAAAAACATAAACACATAAAGGCATATAAAAGGAGGATTGAACGCCTAAAAATTACCCTAGGACGTGGTACATATCGCAGGGATAAATACTTAAAGTTGATTTAAATACATAATGCGGGGCTTAATGCATAGTACATAGCTGTTTAATGCATTACTTACTTCAATACTCATTACGTAAGATATTATATATTAGTACAACTATATATTTAGTACATTATGGTGACACATTACACTGCACACTATTTATTACAAAACGCATTAGTTAAGATGCAATATATTAGTACAACTATAAATTTAGTACAATATGATGACACAATACATAATACTATACTTCATACAGTATGCATGACTTAAGACATTATTATGCAGAACATAGTACACGGTACGTTGTGCGGAAGTATGTGCAGGATGCCACAGTACTTAAAATATAATCCGCTATACTTAATATTTAAGTCATAATACTGAATGCTTAATTCGGTAGGTATATACAGGATACAGGAGATATATACGGGATGACACAGTACTCAAAATACGATGCACAATAATTAATAATTACGTCATAGTACTTAATGCTTAATACTTATGATATGTACAGGATGATACATGTAGGATACAGGAGTACTTAAAATATAAAATGACATAGTACTTAAAATATAATGCGCAACACTTAATACTTAAGTCATGATGCTTAATACTTAGTACTTAAGATATGTACAGGGTGATACATGCAGGACACAGGAGATGTATACAGGACGACACAGTGAACGTAGTCCTCCAGCAGAACATGGGCACCTGGAAGTTCGGATTTTTAATTTCGAATTTCTTTAACAAACACAGCGATTTCAAAGCGAGCAGAGCAAACGCGATACGCAAAAATTTTTTTGTCTCCAGCGCACGAGACTGTGTATCGGAAACTCTAAAGATATGCTGCTTTTAAATATTTTGTGATATTGCTGTTGAATGAATTTTATGCGTTTGAACTGCGAAGAACGCGATATTTAATCAATAAAGGCAACACGTAAAACGTTAAAATGACGTTCTTTTGAGGGTAATATAAAATCTGAAGGCCTTCAAATTTTGTTTATATTTTTTATTTATTTATGTTTAATTAGGATATAAATTTTAAATATTTTGAAATAAAGTCTGTAAACTGATCTCTCTGTTTCTGGAGGGGCGGAGAAATCTGATTTTGGCACCTATTGGCTTTCTTACACGGCCTACTACATTATACACATTTTTTGCTGCATTTCGCTTAAACTTATTTTCTCGAATTTCATTAGAGATATATTTCTCATTCAAGTAACTGAGTTCTCACTTCGCGGCAAGGCAAAAATACATAAAAACTCAAAGCATCTTCATTACAAGTAGTAAACTGCAGAAAAACTTAAAACATATACAGTTAAAAACATAAAGTTAAAATAATACAGTTAAAAACAGTTAAAAATACAGTTAAGTACAGTTAAAAAACTATACAGTTAAAAACAGTTAAAAAAACTTTTACAATTAAAACTAGAATTTCTAGGCAAAAACAAGGAATCCGACCAGCGGGCAGGAAGGCAGATTTTTCGATGCACAAAATTGAAAGTCTAGTTTTAGTTCCATTAGGAAAAGACATTGAACTTGGTGCGGAAACTGACTTAATTCACTATTCTAGTAGGAGTTTCAAATGTAAAACAATGACAACCTCGTTAGGTTTAGTACAACTTAAACAAATTTTGAATTGTTGATAATTCTACAACTATCGCATGCAGATTAACTAATGGCATAATAGGTTAATTAATTCAAAATAGGTAAATTGTTTCAGTTGGCACATCATGTATGCATTTCTGCCTTCTTTTTCTCAATTTAAGAAAGCTTTACTTATAGCTTCTTCAAGGAATCCCTTCCCTTTAATTTTTGCCACTTTGGACGTTCTTTGTTGTAAGTTTTAAGCAACTTGAAGAACATACGAAGCGTATAAACGCTATTATTGCTAAAATATATTATGCAGATTTGCCTCTCATTTCAATTTTCTTCTCTTTAGCGTAAAACCAACTACATCATCACTCACTTTTAATTTCAGCCGCGGATACAGATGGATGACAGAGGTTAGAACAGATTCTAATCCTTCTTATGATGGACCAGGCTCTCTATTAGACGTTGATTTAGTTAAATATTGCTTCTTATCACCAAGAAGTTACCTATTTTCTCATCCAGAAGAATTTTATCATATTGACTACATTCACTTTTAAAACTATGGACATGTGTTTAAAGATACGATTATATTAAAAATATAACAATTCGAAATATTTTAAAGTCTTTTGTCCAACATTTTGATTTTTTTTTTCAAAATGATGTGTGTCATTCACATGGAACAATAATTCAATAAACATGAAGAATAAAATGACGTCTTCCATATACATGAAAAACATTTATTTAAGCTATGAAGACGTCGAACAGCAGAGTAGAAACATGATATTACACAGCGTTTAGCACTTATCTCTTACATGCGATACTCACGATTGACTTTGGCTAACTGCCTAGAAAAGTATTACTCAGTAGAGAACTTGTTTATCATGCGCATGCGCTAGGGAAATCAACGGCGGTTGCCAAGAAAACAAATAGTACCTATTGAGTTCGAGGACTATGTACTAATAAAGAGAGTAGCTTAATTTTAAATAATTCAAAATATTTATTTGAATTTTCTCAAGATAGTTAAAGCTCTTTTATGCAGAATTTGAGTTATCAATGTTACTTCTAATTCGGATTTTGATAGTAAGTCTTAAAAATTTACTTTTAAGTGTCTTTTTTGTTTACACTCTTTCTAGATATATATAATTATCATGCTTTGAAACGTTTGACCACATCGCCGTAATAGCTAAATAAAACTCCGGTTATGCTTTTATGTTTTAAAATTATAATTAACTATGTATATTTTAAAATTATAACTGGAATTTCAAAGTTATGTAGTAATTAAAAATAAACAAGTATATTATTGAAGAAATATTAGACAGGCAAAACTTTTCTGACACCAGTCGGTACAAGTTTGTTAAACATGAATGCGTATAGAGAGTGTCTCAAAAGTTAGTTGCCAAACTTAACATGCTGATCTGTAATATCATGACAAAGCAAGATTTGCATGGGAACTTGTGTCCGAAAATGCGACCGGCGACTCTACAGGGTAATGTTCGCAAACGTAGAGGGGAAGAAAGAATATCGTAAAAAGGTATTAGTATGACTTTTATTAAAGAACATGGTTAAATTATAGAAGATGTTCAAAATTCCTTCCATTCGCCACAATACATGCTTCACTACATCGACGCACTCGTTCAAAATGGGCAGGTGTGTCACGGAGACGTGCCGCTGCTTCCACGAACCTGGAGACAAGATCCATGTCCGATGTTCCTGTTGTCTCGTACATCATGGATTTTATGTATCCACACAAATAGAAATCAAGCGAAGTCAAGTTGGGGATTGCGATGGCTATGCAGCTGGTCCACCTTTGCCTATCCAGCGATCAGGATCGAGATATTCCCGCATAGTGGTACTAAAATGAGAAGCGCTTCACCATGCTGAATCCAGATGTTTTGGCGTGTAGTTGCTGGAATGCCAACCATGAGATCCGGCAACGCTCTTGCCACAAAATGTCCACTAAGAATTGATTTAGTAAACCGATCCATCCTTCTTCTGCAACGTGCTAGCCTGAATTGATTACACTTTCCACTCTCCCATAAGCTTGCGAACATTGCCCTCTAGCCTTCGCCGTTCGCATTTTCGGACACAAGTTGCTATGTAAATCTTGTTTGTCATGGTATGACAGATCAGCATGTTAAGCTTGGCAACGGCCTTCTGAGACACTCTGTATAATATGGTGGTGTGGTGGTGTATTTAATTATAGCAAAGCACACGAGGGCTATCTGCCTAAGGGAAGGGATGCCTTCGTGGAGGACTTTCTAAGGGAAACTGGCTCGTATACACATTACACATGGGGAAAAACCACTAAAACACCCATGCAGCCAGCCCGTTCGCGAGATTCGAAACTCGGACCGAACTACCAGTGTTCAGCGACTTTACCGCTCGGCCGCTGGTGGGCCCTGTATAATATGTCTCAACGCTATAATATGGACATTAAGAAGATCCAGGATACAAAATTTTAAGTTTTTCCTTTATGGCTACTTTTTAATTAGTTTTCCCCCAGAATTTCATATTTTAATAACGATCACTACACATGTGAAAAATTATTCAGTAATTAGAAAATCGTATTTCAAAATATTTAAAATTTTGAATGTTAAATAGTTTTTAAACATATATAGTATATATAATGTTTTTATACAACCTTGAATTACTCACTAAATTAATTTTAAATTTTATAAAAATAATAATTGCAATTTTTACTTCCTTGTACGAAGTAAAAAGGAAGTCTTGTAATCGCGAAAAGTTTCAGGCAGCATATTTCATCTAAAATATCCATTTTGACCGCTATCGAATGCAATTTAACGATGATTTTGCGTGATATCTGTACGTAAGGACAGAATAAAAGACTCTTTTCCTACAAAAAAATTATAAAACTACTTTAAAATGAATTCTGAAGAGAATTTTTGGTGGCGTCTGTAAGAACGTATGTATGTATGTACGTATCTCGCATAACTCAAAAACGAGTAGCCTCAGAACGTTGAAATTATGTATATAGGACTACTATAACATGTAGATGTGCACATCGTATTTTGGTAGCAATCGGCCGCATCAAACGTATATAAATATATTTATATATATATATATATATATATATATCAACTCTGTTACTCGGCTCAGTGATCTCAATTTCTTTACTCTTATATGTTTGTAAATTGTACATTTTTTACTTTAAAAATTATTGAATTAAGTTGTTCTTATCTTCCGGTTAAGGTTTTTATGCCTTTAGTAAATCTGTATGCAATATGTTTAGAATTATCAACATTTTTAAAGTTGTTTAAAGGCCGCTGAGTCTAATAATTTTTTTGATGGCGGCCATTACCTGTTTACATTTGAAACAGCATGATAGTGGATCTGTTGCCAATCTAGAGAAACTTAGCTTCGCAACAACAAAGATAACGCCTTCATTTGTTATTGCGAATTAAATCATGCTTAATCCTTTCTTGAATTTTTTCGAGGAAATAAGTGTTTTAGATTTACTTCGTAATTTTTAATACAGATATTTTGAGTTTTTATGTATTTCTCCTTTGTCGTGAAGAGAGAACTGAATTATTTGAATGAGAAATACTCAATCGTCTGTGAAAAACTGTTTCTTGTTTATTTTGTTTGCTCAATTTCTTTTATACTTCTTTCTAGATTTGTTATATTATTTGAATAGAACATGTGGCAACGATTAAATAATTCTTTAAATGATGTAAATTTTGTGCATTCTGAGTTATAATATGAAAGAAATATAATACTGTTAAGTGAACCTAGCGTCAGACTGTCGCTATGGTAAACAAATAGAGTGAATTTTAAAGAATGCAATTTATTCTATTGTGGTTTAAGCGTTGTTGGCGAAGTAGATTTAATTCAATCCAATAAGTTTAAATGAAATGCAAGAAAAAATGCGTATAATTTAATATTCCGTACAAAGAAGTCATGTGGTGTACACATCAGATTTTTTAATAATTATAAAAGCGAAATTACCGTATATGACGAATGATTTTGCTTTGGAAAATATCTATTATTTCACTTAAGCCAAAAATCCTGAAGATCCGACCGACAGTCTCTTGAGTTGGAGATAAAAGTATTTTACTCTACACAGTGACGCCACTGCTCGCTTTCTAATCTTTGAAAGGATTAGTCAAAAATCATTACAGAGTTTTACAAAATATGAAATATAAAATTCGAAATTCAAATTCAAGATCCCAGGTTCACATGTTCAGATGCAAGACAACGTTTTTGAATATTGAATGGCTCTAGACACCGTCGTTTTTTCACAATGCGAGGAACTTACATACATACATGTGCATTCTTCATTATTTAATTTCTTCAAAGATAATAGAGGAAGATTTAGTTTGGCCGCTACAATTTGGGAAGTGGTTCGCCGTTTATAGTGGATGACGCAAAATCCCTTTTCGAGATTAATAGCCTTTTCAAGCTAGCGCCCGTTTGGGCTATAAATCTTCTACTGTCTACTGATGTAATCAAATATCATATATATCATGTAAATTTTATGTTTATGTCATATCAACAATGTAACTAATGTAAACCAACTAACATGTAAACCAATGTCACTCTGAAATGAAATAGCCCCTGTATGGCCATGTACACCTTTTGTGAAGTATCAATTAACTTCCGATGCGCTCTTATGGGGCTCCAGGGAGTTGTTGCGTCTGGCTAGGTGAAGGTGTGGGACATATGCCTGTTTACCGCTGTTAGACGCCAGGCGTCCCCGTCCTCCGTCACCTGTCACCTGTCTACTGATGTAGTAAGCTTAGATACAGTAAGACCCCGCTTAACGCGGTGGATACGTTCCATCAAAGTAGAGCGTAATACGAAACAGCGCTAAACGAGGCTATCTTAACATGTAAATAATGGGGTTAGGGGAAGATGGATAGAAAATTGGTTAGGTATTAAATTTAATAATTTTCTTAATAAAAATAAAACCAAACATTTGTTTCTTATAAAAATAAAAACGATATAAACGAATATACTTATAAAAAAACAAATAAAATTCCCAGTAAGTCAGATCATTCAGTCTATTCTGTGTTTCCAATTTTCTGCTTTTTTGTCAAGAAGGCATCTAATGAAGTTGCCAAATTCAATGCAGCACTGATTTGAGATTGACGTTGACCAGAATCTAATCTTCTAATCACTTGCATTTTAGTTTCCAGTGAAATGTTTTTTCTGGTTGCTTTCTTTTCTTGCTTTTTATTATCACCCATGATAAAAACTAAAGATCATAATATTTGTCACTGTACTAAGCGTTATAGTATTATATAAATTTATACTTAAAATAATGTCAACAAATGTTTCAAATGATAAAAATGCGTCCGTACAGCACCGCACCAAACAAGAAACACAACTACGCTGTTTCGAATATGTTATTTGGAAACCTAGCGCTGCGCACAATTTCAGGGAATCCCCGGGTTGAAATAAAAGAGCGCTAAACCGAAACAGCGCTAAACGAAACAGCGTTAAGCGCGGTCTTACTGTATATTATTTTGACTCTAAAACCCCTGCAGTAATTTTCAGTTGAAAAAATAAAACAAAAAATGATGCGAATTATTTGAGAATTTTGTGTTCCTTTTAGTAGGGAATCCATTAGTAGCCATAGTGAGGCCAGTTGTAGTCCCCATTACTAGCCGAGTAGTTAAAAATGGTGAATGCTGGAAGTTAGACCTGAGTTCGATCCCAAGTGAAATGGCTGGCTGTGTGGTTGATATTCGTTGTTTTCCTCACGTGTAACAAGCTACTTTCTCTTAAAACATTCTCCAACCAGGCATCCTTCCTCTTAGAAAGTGGTGTGGTGTATTTAATTATGGCAAAGCACACTAGAGCTATCTGCCTAAGGGGAGGGATGCCTTTCGTGGAAGACTTACTAAGGGAAACTGGCTCGTATACACGTTACACATGGGGAAAACCACGAAAACACCCATGCAGCCAGCCCGTTCGCGGGATTCGAACCTCGGACCGAACTACCAGTGTTCAGCGATTTTACCGCTCGGCCGCTGGTGGGCCCTCTTAGAAAGAGAGACTTTGTTTGCTTTGCCATTATTCGAATAAACCAAACTTAGCTTAACCTAGGCATCTAGAATTTTATTCAATTAGAAGTATTGCTTCCCAGAACTGATAAGTTATATAGTTTCATACAGCGGAATTTTATCATATTAACTGCTGCTTTTAAATTATGAACGTGTGTGTAAAGATTTGATTAAAATTTTAAAAAGTAGCAATTTTAAATTTAAATTCTTTACCTAACATTTTAATTTCTTTTTGAAGTAGCGAGTTGGATATTTCCTATGAGACAGATAGAAAGACTTAAAAATAGTGCTTTTGGTCGTCACATTTACTCCGTCATGAAAAGAAAAATCAGGTCGGCGTAAGAGAATTAAAAATATTTCTTAATCCCGATAGTTCTGTCTCTAATGACTGGGCACATTTTTGGATAAATATTGATTAGAAACCATCAAAGGCAACGGTCTTTATAGCCGAAATTGCTGCCTAAGGTATATCCTAATGAATTCATACCGAGTAATACACATATTCATTCTTGTGCTCGGCACACCGGAGTTGATTATTTACTTAATAATCTTGTAGAGACATTAGTAATTTTTTGGAAGCAGGCAAGATGAAAAATTAGCAAACGCCTTCGCCGGGAATCGAACCACGGACCTCTGAAATACCGGCTCAGTGTGCTGACCACTACACCACGAAGGCACGCTGGGAAGGCGGAGAAAATACCTTACAATCTAATAATTCAGAATTTACAGATTAAGGCACACAGATGTTCCCACCAGTAGTCCTTAAACACTAACCCAGGTGAGAATCCCAACGAACGGATAGTCTGCATGGATATTTTCGCGATTTTTCTCCCTTATATGTAACTTAAAAATATATCAGTTTCCCATATTTCCCGTAGGAAATCTTCCGTGGAGGCATCGCTGTCTTAGACAGTGATCAAATCTTTGCCATGCTCGAATAACAGATACATTACAGGAAAGATCTTGGTGTTGCAGAAATTTTATCATGATTAACGATCTACGGGTTGAAGACTTTGATAATATACTCACTGAAAAGCGCCTTTATTAAAATGAAAAGATCTATAACTATATCTAGCATAACTAGTATCTAGCATTTAAAGAACATAACTAATATCTAGCATTTAAAGAACCTCTTGTTGAAGAATAAAGCAAAATATTTTAAATGCATCTTCACAAAATAAACTGGGAAATAGAATTTTTCACAGGTTCCAAATTGTGTTAATCCTGTTTATTCTGAGGTAGTCGCAATGACACTAGGTTAACCTTGCTTACTGTAAGCTGAAGCATCACAGCAGGTAGGATAATTTTGAAGTTTACTAGATCTCGTGGCTAAATGGAATCAAATGTTTCATTCGCCAGTTCAATCTAAAATTCAAACCATTTCAGGTTAACTTTAGCTGTGAGACCGAGAACAGCAATCAGAACTTTTACAGACTTCAGAATATCTCCAGTTAACAGGTGAATAAAATCTAGAAACCGCCCAAATAGGCCTTTTTTGAAAATGATGCGAAGTTCTTAAAGTGGCATTTTCTAATTTAACCCATTCAGTATTACACATCCCATAGCAATACAGTTTCCATGAGATCCGCTATAATACAAAATCAAAGAATAATTGAACACATTCATAGAATTTCAGTGAAACGTTTACATTATTTATATAAATAAAATCTGAAAGGCTTCAGATTTCAAATTACGTGCAAAGGGCCGTTTTTTTAACATTTTGTGAGTTACCTTGATTTATTAAATTATCATGCTCTTCACACTTAAACCATAAAATTTAGTTCAAAAGCAATATCGCAAAGTAATTTTAAATTGAGTATATCTTTAGAATTTCGGATACACAGTCTCAGGCGTTGGAGATAAAAAAATGTTTTTTCTGCACAACGTTGCCATTGCTCGCTTTGAAATTCTTGAGATTGTTAATAAAAAATTTCTTAAAGTTTTACAAAATATGAAATCGATAATAAAAGAAATTCTACATTTCAAATTTGGGCTTCCAAATGCCCATATTCGCAGTAGGATTACGTCATACAAAATTGGATGGCTCTAGGTACCGTTGTTTTGTTACAATGCGAGAAACATACACACATTTATGCAGATTCTTCATTATTTAATTTCTTCAAATATAATACAGGGGCATAATATTTGGTGGCAACAGTTTGAAAAATGAAACCGACATGATTCGACGCAAATCTCAAAACGAAAACAATAGTCCGTCAGGGACAAGGCCCCTTTGGACAAATAATCGTTTTACGAACTTGTTTATTTTGTAGTTATTTCATTGTCTTGTTTAGAAAAAATTCTGGAGAGTTGTTACTAATAGCTTCATCTTTGCTCAGCCTGAAAATAAGACGGTGTTTGATAGAATTGTTTTTCGAAATGATTTTATTAAAAGTAGTTTCTGAAAATTTTTAATTGGAGGTATATATTACCAAGGTATCCAAATCGTGATGTATAACAGAATAAATATACGGACAGAGTAAACAGAAACCGAGAAATGAAAACGTTATTCAATTTTTTGTCAAAGAAAAAGAATGCGGAAAAACACTTTGAAAATGACTAAGAAAGATTGAAGTAGTTAAAATAAAAGAACTAACGGCGCGTGCCGAAGCTAGTGTTCGTCTCTTACGTATGCTTTGTTATTTGCACTTGTCATTAAAGATAACATTTCGTCTTCGTTTTCGAATAAAAACTCAAATTTGGTTACAACTTTTCCCAAAGAAATTTCATCCATTTTTCGATTGTCCGTTTTTTATTTTTAATTTTTTATTTTTTTGTTAAACCTATTCGGTAGCAATAAAGTTTTTTAAGCTATTGATATAGAATTTTTCTATTCCCCGGAAGATTTTTGGTTCGTTTTATTAATAGGCTGATTGTATATTTATATCTCTAAAGCCATGCATTATAATCGAAAGAATCTCGTGTTGACGTTGATGTTTTATCTTCGTTATCATTTTCTTTCCTTGTTTAAAAATGATCATACCTTTCCCTCGTCAAAAGTGTATTTTTTAACATTTGGTGAATAACTGTGTATGTTAAAATCTTTCTAATGCCTAAATCTTATGGATGGATAAAATTTCTTTTCCTGCTTTCTGGTCATTTAAGAATTATGTTCATTTGGGCATTTAATTGCAAATTTGTTGCATTGAAAAATAAAGAAAATAAATTTATATACTTGCAAAACGCTCCTTTAGTTAGAACTATACAAAGAATATATATATATATATTTCAAAACTGTAGGAATATATATATAGACATCAGAAAATCGGAAAATTTAGTAAACGGAAAATTTATCAAGTTTACCACTATATAAATAAATTCTATACAATTTATCTTACTATTGACTGTATGTATATATACAATCAAGGGATATATATAAGCAAAAGGTAGGTACATATATAATCAAAGGAGATATATCTATCTATCTATATATCTATCTATGTAGATACACCTTATTAAACTATAACCATCTGGAAATTATTTTAATTCAGAATAAAAACTAAAATTATTTTTAAAACCTAGAACAAAATTGAAAAAATAATTATGGTATATTTCATTTAAAAAGTTGGTGCAAAACTATAAAGAGGCTTACAGTGCCAGTATACAGAAAGAAACATTCAAAACAAAGACAAAAAAATATTTTAAAAATAATTAAAAATTAATTTTATTATTTTCAGCTAAAAATGTCTTTAGGTGGTACCTTGATCTAAACTTAATACTTTAATTCATATTTGGCACTCTAAATAAATCTCTATTTACCTTAATTAATCTGAAGAATAAATTTTAATTAAATTATTTGCTCATCTGAAAATTAAGGATACCCCGATTACACATTTAGTTTACCATTAACTAAATTCAAAACCATGAGTGAAAATTAAATTGTAAATTTTATGTCTGTGAATGTTAGATGAACAAAGTAAAAAAAAGAAAAAATATGTTAAAAAAAGCGACAAAAGCTTTAAGAAGTACTTATATGAAAAAATGTAAACGAATTCAAATAATAAATGTTTACTACTATATAGAGTTTGGATAATGAATTAAAAATTTTGTAACTATTCATTAGTAATCGAATCTTAATTACACACACAATCTAAAACAAGGATTAGGAGCTATAAAAAGTAATGTTATTTCTGTAGCTTCTTTGCTAAAATAACAGATACAATTCATAGAAGGGAGCAAAGAAGATTGCAAGAAGGAATGTAAAGATGGCTTGGTATCGGCGAATTGAAATGGACGCATGCTGGTGACGAAAGGTGTTGTAAACTAGAAAAATTGCAGATATCTACTAAAAACGAAAGCTGGAATTCTGGCTTAAAAGTATGGATAAATAAAAATGAATGAATAGAACAGGGAGAAAGGCGGCTGCTCAGTGACTTTCAAAAAAAAAAAAAAAAAGATTCGGTGAATCTTCGGATTATGGTAACTTGGCGATTTTTTGGCGAAATTTTGGCGACTAACTCTGTTACAGCAACCTGGACGCCATTTTGTTTTCACGAAGTAAAGGCGTTTTTTTTTTTTTTTTTTTTTTTTTTTTTTTTTTTTAAATCAACATTTTTTCCAACAATCTGCTAACATTTATGGAACAAAAGTGCTTAATCATGACGAAGATTAGGTGCGAAATTGGGAGAAGGCGTAGAATCATCCACTGCTTCGCGCGTTTTTAAGAATTGCACATACGTGGTATCCATGTACATGTTGACCTATTTTCACTTAAAAAAGCATCCCAGAATTGCACAAAATTGGCATTGCGCACACTCTTGACTTTTTCCATGTATACATCGACCTATTTTCACTTAAAAAGTCAAAGAAAATTGACAAAAAACCAGCTCTTTTTACTCTTGTAAAAAGCGACAAAGAAATAAATGGAGGATTCTGCACTTTAGCAGCGAAATTGTTTCTAAGTGCTTATTAGCTAAAATCACGATCGGAATTTTCCGGAAAATGTCACATGACATGTCTCATCATCTCTCATTTCTCTGAGACAAAATAATCTGTGATTCGAACTGTGTACTTCTCAGATTATTGCTAAAGTCCTACCTAGTAACCTTTATCGCCTTACCAAAATGTCGCCAAACTACCTGTTACCATATTCCAAAGATTAGCCAGAGATTCAATGGACCAGAGATTCAAGTCAAGATTCAGATAAATATGTTAAATTTATAAACTTACAGTATTTTTTACGAACGGAATATAACTAACTTTACGGGTCCACCCCTATCTTTTTTGCGGGTTAAAATACGGCTTCATATGGTAATTAAGTATTTATAGTTCGTAGATGATGTCGGCCCACCAGCGGCAGAGCGGTAAACTCGCTGAACACTGGTAGTTTGGTCCGAGGATCGAATCCCGAGAATGGGCTGGCTGCACGGGTGTTTCGTGGTTTTAACCATGTGTAACGTGTATACGAGCCAGTTCCTTTAGAAAGTCCTCCACGAATGCATCCCTCCCTTAAGGCAGATAGCCCTCCAGGCTTTGCCATAATTTCACACACACACGTAGATGATGTCAGGTTCTATGAGTTGCTATATTATAAAATACTATGGAAGTAAATATATCTGTGAGCGATAATATATCTTTAGAAATGTTGAGAAGATTTATGTACCTTTAATTTTTAAATTTGGATTTATTAAATAATTATTAAGCATAATCAAAAGTGAGTAAGAGACTTAAAATGAATTAACAGTCGAAAAATATTACAGGAAAAATATTGCTTCTATTTCTAAAATTACGATTTAAAATATCAGACATCATTTGACTACTTCTGAACATTCAGTAGCCCAAAAGTTTACTTTAATATATTCAAAATAAAATTATTCTGCAGAATATTTTTTTTTTCAATTTCATTTAATTTTTATTCAAAGTTAGATAATAAAATGAACTTTTTACTTAATAATCTTTCCATATTTAATTGGTCATCACTCTCTAATATATATAAAGAGTTTGTACGCTCATGATGAAATTTGATTAAAAATTACTTTTAAAACTAAATAAATTTTTTGTCACATAAATAAATGGTGTTTTTTTGGTGTATTTATTTATGGCAAAGCACACGAGGGCTACCTGCCTAAGAGGAGGGATGCCTTCGTGGAGGACTTTCTAAGGGAAACTGGCTCGTATACACGTTACACATGGGGAAAACCACGAAAACGTCCATGCAGCCAGCCCGTTCGCGGGATTCGAACCTCAGACCGAACTACCAGTGTTCAACGACTTTACCGCTCGGCCGCTGGTGGGCCTCACATAAATAAATGATACTTCAGAATGTTGCAAGTGTTTTTATATATTTAACACTTTGTTGTTAAAATTATATTCTTGATATTGCTGAGACTATAAATCCTCTGGTTTCTTAAAAAATTAAAAATAAAAAAAAAAAAAAAAAAGGAACCTCTTTTAAAATTCTAGCTTTATATGGGATTTATTGCACTGATACATGAAAGAGGCAAAGAGCATTTTGAAAATTATTTGCAATGGTTTATTGATATTTGTTTATAAAAAATTCAATGAAATTAAACTTGTCAATTGAAATCAGCGCCAAATTAAAACTGGGTTTTCTAAATAGTTAATGCGTATTTGTGAGATCCTACATCCTATTATTCTGTTATAAAGTAATAATTAATTTCAAAGGAAAATTAAAATTCAATAAATTCAAAAGAAAAATAGCTGAACATTTTTTATTTGAATTCAGTTTGCAATCGTGCTGAAATTTTAAGGTATAAAGGATAGAAAAAACTCAGCAATTCATCAATAAGCTGGTCGTCATCAAACTCATGTCTTCGCTGTTCACATATATTAATGAGATTCCTGTCTCTAAACTCTTCACAATTGAATTCAATAGCTGCTGCTCATTTTCAGAGTTCGTTGAAATGTAATTAATGTCGAATGACTGTAATTTCATTAACAGCTGCGACAGTTGCTGGATACGCTGAACATAATCATATAATCTAATATAATCATAATCACTCATTATACACAAGTGAACACAGATCCTTGTAATCAAGCATACAAATTGGAATATGAATGTTACTCAGTTATAAGTCTTATTTCTATAAAAATATTGTTAGGACAATCAATGTTAAGCGAAATTCTCATCATCTTAAGTTAAAAAAGTCTAATGTGTACACCATATTGACTTCCTTGTAGGGAATATTAAATTATACGCATTTTATCTTGCATTTCCTTTAAGCTTATTGGATTGAATTAAATCTACTTCGCCGACAGCGCATAAACCACAGTAGAATAAATGCATTCTTTAAAATTTACTCCAGTATTTGTTTACCATAGCGACACTCTGGCGCTAGATTCACTTGACAGTATTGTATTTCATTCATATCATAACTCATAATGCACAAAATTTATATCATTTAAAGAATAGAATTACCTACTCGTTGCCACATGTTCTATTCAAATACTATAATAAAGCTAGAATGATGTATAAAAGAAATTAAGCAAACAAAACAAAATTGAAACAGTTTTTCACAGACGATTGAGTATTTCTCATTCAATTAGTTAAGTTCTCACTTTGCAAGAAGGCAAAAATACATAAAAACTCAAAATATCTATATTAAAAATTACGAAGTAAATCTTAAACACTTATTTCCTCGAAAAAATTCCAGAAAGGATTAAGCATGATTTAATTGGCAATAATAAATGAAGGCATTATCTTTGTTGTTGCGAAGTTAAGTTTCTCTAGATTGGCAACAAATCCACTAGTCTGCTGTTTCAAATGTAAACAATCAATGGTCGCCATTAAAAAAAAGTCTTAGCGGCACTTAAACAACTTTAAAATTGCTGATAATTCTAAAAATATTGCATGCAGATTTACTAAAGGCATAAAAACCTTAACCGGAAGATAAAAACAATATAATTCAATAATTTTTTTAGCAAAAAATGTACAATTTACAAACATATACGAGTAAAGAAACTGAGATCACTGAGCCGGGTAACAGAGTGGATATATATATAAATATATTTATACACATTTGGTGCGGCCGATTGCTGCCAAAATACGATGTGCACATCTACATGTTATACTAGTCCTATATACCAAAATTTCAACGTTCTGAGGCTACTCGTTTTTGAGTTATGCGAGATACGTACGTACATACGTTCGTACAGACGCTACGAAAAATTCTCTTCAGAATTCATTTTAAAGCAGTTTTATAATTTTTTTGGAGGAAACGAGTCTTTTATTCTGTCCTTACGTACAGATATCACGCAAAAACATCGTTAAATTGCATCCGATAGCGGTCAAAATGGATATTTTCGTTGAAATATGCTGCCTGAAACTTTTTGCGATTACTTCCTTTTTACTTCGTACAAAGAAGTAAAAAGCAAGTTGCAATTAAGAAAAAATATTTATTTCTTTGAAAATGAACCATGCTCAATAAACAATTTCAAGGGGGCCAGCTACAAATTTCGCAAAGAATTCTGTTTTAATTGGCATTCAGGCATTGCTTAACCAAGCTTAACGGTATTTATTTTACATCGTTCCGTAAAGGTACCTCAAAATCTTGACTTTTGGTTGAATAAAAAATTGGTAACTGAATAAAAAAATTAATTAATAAAAAAATAAAATTTGAAAGCTTTCAGATTTTATAGTACGCTGAAAGGAGCGTTTTTTTTTTTTTTTTTTTTTTTTTTTTTTTTTTTTTTTTTTTTTGACTGACACATACATATACGTTTTGAGAGCATTTAGACTTACGCTTCTTTGGGCTAAAAAGATTTAAAAACAGCATATCTGTAGAATTTCCAACAGTCTCGCGTGCTAGAGATAAAAATATTTTATTCCGTACAGTGTATTGCCACTGCTCGCTTTGAAATCGTTGAGTTCCTAAGTCAAAAATTCGTTAAAGTTTAAAAACTATGATATAGATAATAAAACAAATTCAAAATTCGGCCGGTGCTCGTATTCGGTGGAAGACTACGTTATTCAAAATTGAATGGCTCTGAGTATTATTGTTTTTTTTTCACAATGCGAGAAGCATGCACACATTCATGTACATTCTTCATTACTTAATTTTTTTAAATATGATACCAGGCGATAATATTTAGTGGCAACAATTTGAAAAGTGACACAGCCATTTATAGTGATTGGACGCAAAATGTCATTTCGAGAGTAATAACCCTTCAAGGCTAACGCCGCTTTGGGCTAATATTAATTCTCGATTATTCTTCGCGAAGTTTATGTTAGAGAGAGAACGTGTTTATTTCAAATTCACGAAAACTTAAAGGATTTTGGATTACCTTGGGTTTTTATTTTACACGGCTTCAGATTTACGAAGCCTTTCCGTTTGAAATGCTGAAGTTGCATAAAATTCTCTACCTTTCATAAGATTATAAAATTAGTGGATTCGTAAAGAACTATATTATTTAAGGAAACAAAACCTGTAGTCACTTTTTCGAAACTATGTACGTGACATGGATCAAGATAGTTGAAATTCTGAGCAGCTACAGCTCTCGAACAGAATAGCATTTGTGTATTCTTTGCGTCACTTCTGAAGGGACGTAGGCCATTTCGCACACACAGAAATTTTGAATCCATGCATATGCCCAATTACTTAATGTATAAAAGAAATTACTGCAAGAGTCAGGGATTATAGCATTTTTCTTTTAAGTTTAACCTGCAGTTATGCTGAAAATTTTTAAGGTGCAAAAGAAGAAAATATCTTTCAAATTAATATAAAAATGCTATTTTTCCAATTAATATTAATGGATCGTAATATTATGTTATGGCTCATACCTTAATTTAATGGCGTATGCAATTTAATTTATTTATTTGAAATTTGTATTTTAATATAATTCAATGGTTAGAAACTTTTGAAAGTAAAATGTCGACTAATATAAAAATATTGTTTTCAAGAAAAAATTTGATTTCATAGTCATCGTAAATGCTACTTTGCACGTACTTCGCATATATTTGTATTTTACAAATTAACATTTCACGCGTATACATATCTGACTGCTGTTAAAATTATTGCGTTATCTGCATCATTTTGATCCTACGAAATCCAATTCTTTTCATTAATTTTGTATACATAAAGTAGTAACAAAATTCTGAATTTCTGAACTTCACAAAACTGAAGTCCTTGCTGCGCTGCTGAATCTAGCTAGAGTGCAAAAAAAATTCTCGACTTACTGTTTATTATGCAGTCACTAATATATTTAAATCAATGACAGAGATTCACAAATCACTGGGATCAAATCGCAAATCAATTTATATTTAATTAATTTAAGTTATATTTATTTATTTAAATTAATGCTTATTTGTCTAATGCATTAGAAATCCTATAGATGGCAGCACCACATTACTCAATGACGAAATTTTATTGTGCTGCCATCTCTTTATGGTACTGTAAGTTAAATATTTTACACCTTTAATGCTCGAGATACCGAAGTGAAATCAAATAACGTTAAACCCCATGGTTAAGAAAAACATGTGGGTTTTCAGTGTCATGAAGCAAGCATGTAATTTATTATTAACGCCTGGATTTTTTGGCGCTACCCAAAATTTATATTTATTTAATAGAAGTTGTTAAATGAGAATAGGTTTGAGAGATCAAAATTTCATCAATAATTTAAGCTTTTCCCAAATATGCAATTTCGGCCATTTCTTCACTAAGAACGGAATATGAGAAACAAAATGAAAAAGAAAAGAAACAAATATCGATCATCTTAATGTCTATCCGGCTTGTTAAATATCCGCATGCTTAGTTATGCTCTTTAGCAAGTGTTTAAGCACTTTTAGCCCGAAACAAGAGAATTAGATTGGATAGTTAACTGTGATATCATGAACATGGAAGTTGGTGATTCCCATCTTTTTTCATCGGAGCATTTCTCGTAATTTTCCTCCTTAAAAGAATCATAAATCCTGTATCTAAAGCTAACTATGATAGAACACTAAGACTACTTTTATACGAAAAAGGCTTTTGAGGAGAAAATCTAAGAGAACCTGTCTCATATTTATGCCTCGCGAAAGCAAAGGTAGTTAGTCAAATAACATATTGTTGCGTGCGTACGGGTTCGTTATGAAATGAATGCACAAGTCCGATGCAAAATGAACAAAAATTTATTATGATCACAACAAAAATGCTTAAATCTTCTCAAATTATCATGCAGTGTTACAATATCTCACAGTAGTTATCTTTTAACTACTCAAATGTCCAATAGAACGTAATTCAAAACAGCTAAAGAAAGCTAATCCGCGAATTCGCTACAATCAACAAGAGCAGTTTTCTAAACAACAACAAACTAAGCAACTACTACAAACTGAGATGTTTTCCTCCTTTTATAACATTTTAAAATCACGCGCTAGAATTTTCCAGTACTTTCTCGAAATCAAAATGAGATATTTATTTATTTAACGCACGCGCTCTTGTATTTTTAATTTTTCCGGCTTAACTTTCTTTTAATATTCGTCACGCGCTGCACTGCGCGAGAAATAAAACCATTTAATTTATAATTGAACTAATATTAGCTTTTTAAATACCAAATTCGTAACACTGCCCCCTTCCCAAGGACTGCACGTCCCGGGCAGTACAATCCCTGGACCGGAAGCTAAACTTACAACTGTGGCATAAATGCATTAATAAGCATTACATTACAATAATAAACAACATGAACAATAAATGCAATAAATAAAACAAATCAAATGCTATCAAATAAAAATCAAATATTAAATGTAAATCAAATACTAAATACAAATAAAATCAAATACACATTTAAAAACAAAAAGGACCATGGTCTTATACTATTTACAATTATTTACATTACGTACTATGGCCATAGTAATGAGCTAACCTGTCGTAATGAACGACTTTAGAGTTCGAAGACTTACGGATCCGAACCACGTCGTCATTCAGTCTGTTCAGCACTGTATATGGACCATCCGAAGGTGACTGTAATTTGGGACTAAGTCCTTTTCGTTGAATCGGCTTCCACAACCACACCTTGTCTCCTTTGTTGGATCTATGTCTAGTAGCTCTCCTGTTGTATCTGGACTTCACTTTCTCCGTCGCCAGGCTGACTCGCTTTCGTACGTAACGGTACGTCACTTCAAAACGGTCCTGGATATCTTGGATGTATTCCTCAGGCGATGAAGGCGCATCCGTATGTCCTGTCCGATCGCCATAGCGATCAAACAGGCGGTCACAAGGCAGACGAAGGTCACTACCGAAGAGCATTTGTGATGGAGAACAGTTGGCAGTCTTGCATTTCTTTTCGACCCTAGTATGATTTCGGCAACTTCCCGAGCTGGGTCTTTCGGACAAGGCGTCGGCATTTCCAGGTGAGGATCCCTTCTGAGGATGGATAGTCATGTCTTCAGATCCTGAAAGTAGTTTATTGTTTTTGAAGTCTAAGGAAAAATTGTATTTCCTTAAAAAGTCCAGTCCGAGTATGCATGGATCTGTAATATCCGCCACATATGCCGTGTGATGGTAGGCGGCACTTCCAAACGTGATGTTCACGTTTAACTTCCCAGCTATGTCGATCTTGTCACCACACGCAGTCTGAAGGGTAACAGAGGATGGCGTCCAAATAAGTTTATCTTTAAACTGTTGAGCTAAATCTCTCCGAATGATGGTAACATTAGCTCCTGTGTCAATGATCATATTGCAAGGAACTCCATCGACATGGCTATTGATGGACAGTCCGTTACTGTTGCCACTCACTGTAGAAATCTTGAGCGCTTTAAAACAAGGTTTTTCATTCTCTGGCAACCTCCGTTCCTTGATATGGTCATTCATTTGTTTCCTCCATCGTCGCTGGGAAATGGTCTCAATTTCCGTGCTTCGGGGTATTCTGCAGTTCCTTCGCACGTGGCCTTCTGCTCCGCAGTTCCAGCACTTTGGTTTCTTGTCAGTCCTTTTCCTTCCCGTGACATTTAATTGTCTGTTTAAATCGTATGCCTTATTTTCCGTGCTCTGGGGTGTTCTGCAGTTCCTTCGTAGATGGCCTTCAACACCGCAATTCCAGCACTTTAGGGTCGGTTTCTTTTCACCACGATTCCGTCTTAAAGCATTCACTGGTCTAGTTAAATCGTCTAGACGAGCGGTGACTTGATCCCCTGGCTCTTGGACTTGAGCAGCTCTGACTGGGTGGCGGTCTCGACGAGTGGTTTGCTGGGCTGCCTCGAATTTCATGGCGTACACTAAAGCGCTTTTCAAATCTTTAACATCCGCCATTCGCAGTGCTTTCTGTATTTCAGGGTCCCGGACGCCATCGATGAAATATTGCAGCGACAGAATTTCCCTCGTTTCTCTCGGGCACTCCGTAAAGGCGAGGTGGGACAGCCTTTCAACATCCGTGGCAAGTTCCTGGAGTGATTCGGTGGGCTTCTGTTGACGGGATTTTAATTGAAGCCTGCTGTAGTCTTTTAAACATTTCTCGCCAAAGCGCAGCTCCAATGCGCCGGATAGAGCTTCGAAGTCAAGTCTTTGGTTTTCGGGAAGCGTCTGCAGTATATCCGCTGCGTCTGCTCGCAGAGAAGCGGCGAGATGACAGGCCTTAGCTTGGGAATCCCATCCATTCGCATCCGCAACTATAGAAAATTGGGTCTTATACACTTGCCAGGATGTTTTCCCATCATATGTGGATAGCTTCAGAGGTGGACGAGCAGGCAGGCATCGGTAAGAATTTAAAATCATCACTCCTGCTCCTTGCCGTCGCTACAAATTTCTTTAAAGTATCGACTTTTTTCGCAACGGCTGAAACCCATCAATTAGTTGCTCGATGGCAGAAACTCGCTCTTCTATATGTTCTTTTACAGAAGAAACTCTTTCTTCTATTTCTTCTTTCACCGAAGAAACTCTTTCTTCAATTTGAACTTTTACGGAAGAAACTTTTTCTTCAATATGCCCAACTTTATTTTCAACCACATCTATTCTACCTTCCATAGCATCGAATTTGGTTTCTATTATGCAGGAAATTTCTCTTTTCATTTCGTATTGACTTTTTTCAGTCTTTACTTGTACGGATTTTATTTCTTCTTTAACAGATTCCTTAACACTTTTATTTCGTCTTTAAACGTTAATTGACCAGCTTCCAACTTTTTCTGACCAGCTTCCATTTTTCCTGACCAGATTTCATCTCATCTTTCATTTCTTCTTTAAATGCAGCAAAGGCTGATATCATCTGTCTTAACTGCTCTTCCATCGCTCTTGTAAATGGCATTCAAATCCCACTTCTGACACCAAAAATTGTTGCGTGCGTACGGGTTCGTTATGAAATGAATGCACAAGTCCGATGCAAAATGAACAAAAATTTATTATGATCACAACAAAAATGCTTAAATCTTCTCAAATTATCATGCAGTGTTACAATATCTCACAGTAGTTATCTTTTAGCTACTCAAATGTCCAATAGAACGTAATTCAAAACAGCTAAAGAAAGCTAATCCGCGAATTCGCTACAATCAACAAGAGCAGTTTTCTAAACAACAACAAACTAAGCAACTACTACAAACTGAGATGTTTTCCTCCTTTTATAACATTTTAAAATCACGCGCTAGAATTTTCCAGTACTTACTCGAAATGAAAAAGAGTTCTTTATTTATTTAATGGACGCGCTCTAGCATTTTCAATTTTCCGGCTTAGCTTTCTTTTAATATTCGTCACGCGCTGCACTGCGCGAGAAATAAAACTATTTAATTTATAATTGAACTAATATTAGCTTTTTAAATACCAAATTCGTAACAATATATTTACACAGACTAAGTATAGTAAAAGTATTCATTTTTCTGAGCTGAATTCGACATTTTTCTCTTTTTAAATATGAGTGAGCTATTACTCACAAAACTGAAAATACAGTAAACCTTCAGATGATTTTGGTTTTATGGCCGTCTTAGAAAATGATTTTCAATACTAATTTCTTTAAAGTTCTCAGATACACAGGTCACTTTTAGAGAGGTTGCTGAAAGTGAATAATATTACATCGCTTTAACTGTAGAATAGCAATGGAAATGTGATTTACATGGAATTTTAGCGGTAGAGTTGTAAATATTGAATAAAAGCGTCAGCGTGTTCTAATTACGTTTCACATCCAATGTACAACCAAAATCGAAGTATTGATAATCAGAAAAGTAGAATCTTGTTACTTTAAGCCCAGTTCGCCATATTTTCACCAACGTGTAGGGACCTTAAATAAAAGTAAGTCTTAATTTAAACTACGGTGTTAGTTCTATTTTTGATTTGAATTGCGTATTTAGATTATGGAACGACGAGTATTACTATCGAATTTTACCCAATAATATACTTAGCGATTTGCTAAGCAGTGAAATTAAAGATGAAAGATAAAACTTTATGTTTTATAACTTTTATGGTAAAATTTGAAAATCTCAAGTCATGGATTCAGGACCGGATTTAAATTTGAAGAGATCATTAACCCTTTAACTGCCACGGAAAACGTTCAAGATTCATTTCCCAGTGAAACGGTTTTTCACACAGGCGCGCGTAGTTATGCGATGTATGAGGGGGAGAATAAGTGCAAATTTTACTTTCTAAAATCTGTTTACTTTTTCAAAATAAGGAATAAAAAAAAAAAAAAAAAAAAAAAAAAAAAAGAATGCACAAAATTTAATGTTTTGAGTAAAAGTATAGTAAAAAGATGTAAGTATAATAAAATGATGTTTTTATAATAAAAAAAGATTCCTAAAATGGAGTTTCGATCAATTCATTTTTAGACCAGTAAAGTGTAATATCAGGTTTCAGTGTTATACCTTGTGAAATCAGTATGCTAAAAAAAAAACATACATCTTCTTCTGAACTGGTTGAATGCCACAATTTTGTTCTTGATTTTTCGTTTGCAAGGTATTGGTTCATGTACAAAACGGTTTGTTCATATACAAAACGGTTAGTTTCAGTAACAATATGAAGCATGAACAGTTCATCAAAAAATAATTCAAGAAAGATATATGGGTTTGAAACATCCGTTATATATTTCTTTATTTCTTTATTACGTTTTACTCATACAACACCAGCCAATACCCGGCAGTCATAACTTTCACCGCTTTAGACACACCCATCTGTCCAATTTCTCCCTACACGTCTCTGAAATAGTATCCTTCTTCCCATACTTTGTCAAGGTCATTGTGGTTTTGCATTCCAAAACTTTGCGAATAATTTTACGAGTAGCAGCGCAAAGCAAATGATAGTAGTTTAGAAGGGCGTATATATACGCCCGAGGCAGTTAACGCATCGGCTGAGCAAGGCGTATATATACGGCCGCGGCAGTTAAGGGGTTAATGAGGAATATGAGTAAATTTTTTTCATATGGGTTATAGTATAATTTTTTGGAGTGGCCTTAAAAAAGTGGGGGGCTTTAAGCTATAGCTTGTGCAGCGTACACGTAAATCCGTACTGTATGGATGGTTCAGCTATATCAAAACCTTCTTGTCAAAGAAAATGTAACAGAAGCAGAATTTGAAGACTAACTGATTAAGACGAAGAAGCATACTCTTAAATTTTATAAAGAGAGAGAGAGAGTTAAGTTCAGATTTTAGATAAATGAGAAAATGTTGAAGTTTCTCATGTCTGAGATTCTAGAAACCTTTCATTACCTCAATTAAAGAAATATGACAAAGACTTTAAAGGCTGGATCAAGTTTGGGGCTTAGTTTAAAAAAAATCATAATGATGAATCTGTTAGGGCTGAGGATAAAATTTAATATTTATTTTAATTTCTAAAACAATTCACCAGCTTCTAAATTATTAGAAGATTTTCTCCCCTCTAAAGAGAATTGTGGAAATGCTATTGAGTTTCCGAAATCTATATTTGTCAAAGAATAATTTTTAATTGAATATTACATGCATGAACTCTTAAGTTAAGCATTAACTCTTTGAAATCCAGACTCTTCGCTAAGCTGTATCCTCAAAATACCTGAACCGCCCGAAATACTTTTCCAGTTTCACAGCAATTTCCTCCCCTCCCTGTTAATTAACGCAGAAAATAGGTGTGAAGAATTCCAATGACATCCTTTGTACTTTCTAACAAAGATTACATTAGCCTTTGACTCCGTTCTTTATAAAACTATTCTGAAGGTCAGATCAACAAGCCTTTCCGCCTTTGTTATGACCACTACTGAGATTTGTTTATTTCCGTTATTTTTATCGGAAGGAATAAATCGTTAAAAAATAAATATAATCCTTAAATTTTTAAACTGTTCATTTACTGCTGTTTAAAGCTTAAAAGCACACTGTTCCACAAAAGAATCAACAACGGTGGTAAAATAATTTCTTTTCTACACATGATATGTACAAAACTGAGTTATTAAAACTTGATTCTCAAATTCATTTTTAATTTGACATAATTGGATCTGATCAGATTTGCACTAACATACAAAATTAAGAAATTAGAACGTTTATTAAATCCTTAAAAGTAAAGGCATTGAAATAAGTGATTATTTAAAAGATAATCAATATTTGGAAGACATCCATATATTATTAGGCACTAATGCTTGAAAGAAAATAACAATACTTGATGGGGTTTCTATTGAAAAGAACCTTAGTTGCAGTTAAGACGACTTTAAGACGGGTTCTTTTAGGTAGTAGCCACTATAACTTTTGTTTTCAGTTTGCTTATTTCAATGATCTGCTCTGCGGAAACATCGAAAGTTTAGAAGTTAGATACACTGGGCATTTCAGATCCTGTTGAAAGAATAGCACAAGAAGAAAGAGGTAAACAAGTACTCAAACTTTTTAGAATATTACTAAACGAATGGAAGTTACTGGTCGTTACGTAGTACGTCTTCCATGGATTGCGTGTTGCCTTCCCTTATAATCTGATTAAAATGCTACTGAAAACAGAAAAAAATGAGAATTTGGGGAAACTAAGGACGTTTTAAGAATACGACCGTGACTTAAGACTGATGAAAAATGAAAATAGTTGAAATTGTACTAGAAACAAATGTTAATGAGAAGGTTCATTACTTAAACTAACTGATTTTGAAGAATGCATCATTACGAAAATTAGGCCCGTATTTTGAGGAATCAAACAAAGATAAAAATGGATCTTCTCTGAAGAAATTTTCGCAATTTGGGCCAAGTTTTAATTGATTTCATTCCAATAGCTGTAATTAATTTTAGAATTTATGCAGTCGCTGTAACTTCTGATTCAGAAAAGACCTTTCTACATATTTAAATTGATCCAGAAGACAGAGATTTTCCTGATGTGAGAAAGAGAAAATATTGTTGAATTTAAAACACTGAAGAGTAGGTTTTGGTATTTGCTGTTCGTCATCTCTTCTTTGAGAATACCTAAATAATTTGTTAGAAAATCCACCTGAACATTTAAGCAAGAACGCAGAAAAATTAAAAGGCACATTCTACAGGCATAATTGTATTATTGGCGTCTTTGGAAAAGAAGAAATTGAATGACACGGTAATGAAGCTGAGGAAATGATGCCTTCAAATATGGGTTCAACCTTAGAGGTTGGAAGCATCGTTTGGCTTTAGGTGAAGTTCCAGGAAATGTATTATGTCTTCAGTAGTACCGCCCATCAGATGAATTGGGATGTCGAGCAATATTTTGGTCTGAAGTTTCAGAGTTGATTAGTGTTTTCAGAGTTTTTAAGTAATACCTCGGCTGATTAAAGATATACGAAGATGAGAACTGTCGAAATGGCATACCTCTAATTTTTGGAATCAAGAGGTACCTTTCAATCTCCCGCCGTCCCTGAGGACATGATGTTAAAAATAAACAGACAGACACGCCACAGATTTTAAAAGTATAGATCATGGTTTCTTAAATGTTTTTCAGTCGCGACGCCCTTTTTATCACTGATATTTTTTCGCAACCCCTAGGACCCCATATTATTTACAAAAACTTTGTGGGACCCCATAAGTATTGCGCAAATCCGACACACGCGTGAGTAAAACTGTCAATTTTTTCACTTGTGCTGATGTACTATTGCAGTTTCAGGTCATTAACTTTAATTTCTAACTTTAAGACATAGAGCAATGCGAAAATTTTAAATAAGTAACAGACGAAATGACAGCGTCACGTGCAAAGCAAGGAAAATGAACGTTTATGTTATAAAAAGAACGCGTCGAAACGTTTTCGTTCTTTTTCTTTTGTCTGTATTGTCTTATCTTTACCTATTTTCGGATACGTTGTGTAAAAATACTTGGTAATTGTAAAACTATTATAATAAGTTAAAGAAATATCAAAACTGCTAAAATTTTTGGCGACGCCCTGCTGTAGGTTCCGCGCCCCCTTGGGGGTCGCGGTCGCGACCGGCAGTTTAAGAAATCCTGTATAGATTATTGCATGTATCATAGTTTCAAAAATACTGTGTTTTAAAATCCGTTTAGTCGGTTCTAACAGTCCCATAAACTTTAATTTGCTATCAGTAGGGCTTTGGCTAACTCATTGCAAGTTTGACAAAAAGAAAGGCCAACATTGAAAAAGATCTTAACTTTGCTTTTAATGATTTTCCCAGAAACAAGTTTCTTGGTCGACGAAAGAGGAATTTGCTATTTAATGGTATAATTATTAAAAATTAGGTTTATCATTAGCACAATCATTAATAGATAATTAGAAATCATTTCGAAAATTTCCTTCGTCATCAAAATAAAATAAAATAAATGAAAATAAAAATAAAAGCATAGAAATATATAACTAAAATCGTGTTTCTCATAAAATAAAAAATAAATAAGATTTAAAAGCCAGATGGTCTGTTTTTTGCTTTTAATTACTTGTATCAGAAGAAATGTGTATTTATTCGTAATATGACTGATAAAAGCTATATTTTATCATTAGCATCATAATTAGTTATCATTAGTATATAATTAGAAATGTCTCAAAAGATTTCCCTACTTAACAGCAATAAAAAGCAAATGAATAATTTGAAGTAAAAAATAAAGATTAAAATAAAGATTAAAATAAATCAAGAAGTAGTAATATATGTAAAACATGTAATTATAAAATTTTCTGAATTGTGTAATTTATATATATATATATATATATATGAAGAAGAAAGTCTGTTTGTTTGTTCGCTAATAACTGAGCCATTACTATAGCTATCGTCACCAAATTTTCTACAATACTTTTATGGCTCCTGAAAAAGGTTGACGCCCATTTAAAAAAAAAAAAAAAAAAAAATCAGAGATATTAATTAAAAACTCGGAAAAAGGATAATTTTTGTCCCTAATATTCCGAGTGGCAACAGTCTCGTAAGCTAGAGATGAAAATCTATTTTATTTCGAAAGTTATTGCCACTGCTCGCTTTTAAAGCGTAGAGGTTTTTGATAAAAAAATTATAAGTTTGACAATGAAATAAAAATAGTATTGTCAAACATTAAATAGATTAGTCCTGATTCCATAAATTCTTAGGAAGCCATTTCGACTGCGTAAGATTTTAATCAGCCGATATATTAATTAAAAACTCCGAAAACATTAATTTTCGCACTCATTTTTTCTGAGTGGCAACAGTCTTGCGCGTTGAGATAAAAGTGCTGTACTTCGAAGAGTGTTACTACTGCTCGTTTTAAATCGTAGAGTCTGTTAATAACAAATTTGTAAGTTTTACAAAATTTCTATACCATAAGGAAGAATGTCTGCTTGTGGTGTTTGTTTGTTTGTTCGCGTTATTGATTTCTGATTAATTATGATAAATTTTTCGCCACATTCAACCGCCTAAAATTGAATATAAGTGAAACATTGGATGGAACTTTAGCTTTTACATCCATTTGATTAGAAAGACGAAAATCATTAAAACCTGCGTGCTACTGTTGCGGATATAATGAGAAAGAATTAGTTTATTTTTCTATCGAAATTTTTTATGTGGCCCATATTGCATCAGAGTGAAGAATGTCTGACTATGAATCGTTTTTTTTTGCATCGTTAAAAACTTGTCCTGGTTTCATCGCTTTGGCAGTAATAACTGCATGTATTTTTTAACGTGAAGTATTGATATATCGACAATGAAATTTTTGAGTCATTGAGATAATACTCATTTTAAAATGACTTATTTGTTTATTTTTATGCCCATTAATAATGCAGAATCTTCGTAGACATTTCTTATTACAATAAATCTTAAGATAACTAACTACCCAAAATTCAATGTGGTTTTGATCTTCTACCGAGCTAGTAATTATAAAGCAGTTACGTTCAACATACTGATGTTTATGCTGTGAAGTACTGAAAACTTTTGGAGACAGCTGTCTGAGGGATATGGTAGCCACGAGAGAATTCATTGTCTGTCTTAATTATAACTAATAACCGTGCTAATATTATTACGAATTTCCTATATATATAATTAACTTTCGTGAAATTATATGCGAAACTGTAATATTTTTTTTAAATATAATGCAACATGGAAATCTAAGGAAGCGAAGCTTTACCGGAAAAGTAAGAATACAGGGCAAGTCTTTTTACCATTAAGTATCACCACTGGCCATTTTGCCTAATGATTGCTTGATAGTTTTGGCAACGAATTTTTGTTTCTAAATTTGGCGAGAAATCTCGAAACGTCGACAAGGTTGGCGACCAGGTTTACGATATTTTGATTCGGTCCCTTTGTAACTGTGATGGGTATTATAATTGAATAACTGTAACTCATCCTCTATATATTTGTAACCGTATCCGACCCTCACGTGTCTTCCAGGAATTTCGAGAAGTGGAAGGTAATAGAAATTTCCCGGTGGTGGGGGGGAACGATATAAGACATGAGAGAGCATTAGTCGAAGAATATATATATATATATATATATATATATTCTTCGTCAGCTGGCGTCAGGAATTTCTCCCTCCTCGATTTAGCGGTACAGCAGTCAAACTGGTTTACGTTACGTCTGTGGAAGCTTTCCTTCTTTATATATATATATATAAAGAAGGAAAGCTTCCACAGACGTAACGTAAACCAATATATATATATATATATATATATATATATAAAGAAGGAAAGCTTCCACAGACGTAACGTAAACCAATATATATATATATATATATATATATATAAAGAAGGAAAGCTTCCACAGACGTAACGTAAACCAGTTTGACTGCTGTACCGCTAAATCGAGGAGGGAGAAATTCCTGACGCCAGCTTTCATCGCCAAATTTCTACGTGTTCAGTGAATTGAGGAATAAAGTACAAATTCAAAGAACTTACGGATTCGCTCTTATACCAAACGTTTTGCGATGATTTAAACTCAGATTTTCGTAGATTTCTTTTACTCGAAATAAATAATCCGTCAATTAAGTTTTTTGATCACTGGTTTGATTTACATCAATACAGAAGGAAAAAAAAATGGTTTCGCAGAAGTATAAACTCTTGACAAAAGCGACCTTCGACACAAGTTAAACAACTATTCCGCGCATGCGCAAAAAGATATTAAGATTGAATTTCCTTTGACAGCTATTTCGAGCATGCGCAATTGTTTCCCTCTACTATATGATGGAACCACTCCTGCTTTGGCAAAGATTTTCTTCTTAACAATAAAGATTCCTTGACATTAGTTTAGGAGAAATTGTTTTTTAGTCACGCGCAAATTCGAAGTATTGACATATCTCCATGTTTGCTTCGCTCTTTAGGAACGATTTGCATTGCTTTGTGTTTAACGTTCTTAGTTGTTTGAAGTGTAACTACTGATTGCGCTGTGTGACACTGTGAAGAGTTGTACAAGTACTTTTGTGGAAATTTCTACAGCTCTGAAGGTTGTTTTTTTTTAATAAAAAAAATTAATTATCAAGCTAATTCAGACATCAAACAACAAAAATCAGCGTTATATTTTCAAAATTTTCGCAGGACTAGTTTCGATGGTTTTTACCGAAACACCATCCTCAGCTGCAAAACCGCAAATGAACAAGATAGGAAATAATGACTAAATAAGACAAGAAAGCCTGGACAGGAATAAGCAAGTGGCGCCATCTGTTGATGAAACCAGAACTAAAACTTAATTTCTTTAAAGGCCGAAGGCAAAGACGGATTGGAATTAGGATCGTTAACTAGAACAGAAAGATTTTTTTTTGAATGTGCAATGCCTCTAGTCCAGGCTTTCTTATCTTAGTTAGTCATTATTTCCTATCTTGTTCATTTGCGGTTTTGCAGCTGAGAATGGTGGTTCGGTAAAAACCATCGAAACTTTTGAAAATATAATGCTGATTTTTGTTGTTTGACTTCTGAATTAGTATTTATTAGGCGTGTTATTGTGTTTTAATTATCAAGCTATCAACGGTTCTGCATGCATTCAATCCGTTACAAACCCATACGCGTGCAACAGTATGTTACTAACAGTTACACCATGAAATATTAAATACGCCTTTTTCGTTCAGAAAAAGTCGAATTAAAAAAGACGTCTTAGTTTTAAGATCATTAATTTTACTTATTTTCATTACGTTTACTTTTAATTTATTTTTATTTTTCTATTTTACTTTACTATTTTTATGGTACTGAGAAATCTTAATAGTGATTTTTAGTATTTTTCTACTATGTCATTTTTCATGTTACCAAAAGCATCCAAAATTATCATTGTCTTAGAAATATCAATTTATGTTACCAATTTTCGTGTGAAAAAAGAAATAAAAGTGTTACCAGAATTCAATATTTTAATTTCTTGTTACTAGTACAGTAATGATTTTTAAGAAGTGCAGTTTTTAAGTGTTATGTTACTCTAGCGCTGTGATTCTTAAAATAGCTATATAATTTTATGCCGTCATTTTAAAAATTAAACTTCAAATTACTACAGTATTCCGTGTTGCATAAAATTCATACTGCATTTGTTGGTTGTCTTTAGAATGGTATCAGACTCTTTTAATGTAATGCTCTTGACTACTCAGATCTCTATTTTATTTCAATTATATGGTCTCAAGGTATAATTGGTAATCAGTTTTCGAGCTCTAGATATAATCAGTCATACACTAAGTCTACCGAATTTTCGTCAAATTCTGCCATTATCGCTGCGGAAGTTTTATTGTAAGTAGATTATTAATATACAGAGCAGTTCTGGAAATCGACAAAGAGGAAATTTAAATGCATTGAGACTGCAGAGGAAGTGGTTGAGAATTGCTGTCGATGCTTAGTTAAAACAGATAATTGCTATTAACCAAATAGAAAGCGTATTTACGTATTCCTCTGTGTATAATGACCTGCATGTTAATGGGAAGGTAAATACATTTCTGCTATTGAATATGCTAAATAAAGAAATGCTAATTGGTAATTTACGTTAAGTGATTCCCGGTTGTTTAAATGCTACTACACCTGAAGGTTAGATATTACTTTAGTGAAACTTATTTAGCATACTTTCTGACTCTACTTTTATAACAACATTGCGTCTATTCAAAATATTAAAAGTTACACTAAGATATCTTAGATATACTACTATGCTAAGATAAAAATGTTATGACCTAATCAATCGTAATTAAGACTCAACACTATAAAAATACAAATTGATACAATAAATTAAATAAAACTTAATCCATTTGGTTATTTACAACAATAATTTATATGCGGTCTGTTTTAATAAAAGCAGAAAGTGCAAAAATTAAAGACGTTGTTGTTTACAGAATTCTCTCATCAAAAGATTGTAATTATTTTCGCCTAATGTTGTTCAATACGAGCTTTCAAAATAACTAAATACACCAAAGAATTAATTCAGTAGGGCGAAGCACTCAAGCTAGGCGAAACTACCTATCGAAGAGAATGGATACTTTGTTGAAGGACCTGTAAGTATTATTTTAATTTTTTAATAGTTATTTTTAATTTTGAAACCCTTTCCTTTAAATTCTGGTTTCTCACCTTCAACTATCTGCCAGAATACGTTTTAGTGCCGAGTTACATATATATGAGGTAGAAAGAGTATTTAAAGGAACGTTTGCTTACTTCAGAAGAAGAGCTTAGGAGTCCTTAGTGGTGCGTGTTTGCCATGAGGCTGCTTCGTTGTTTAAAACTAACTACGCTCAGGCGTATCGAACGTGACTGCTGATATTCGCCGGTTAATATAATCCGGTCCAATTACGTTCGATAATTTTGAGCAGCTTCGGCTGAGTTCAGTTTGGTTTAGCATTAGATTGGTTTCTTACTTTCTTATCTTGATTTAAACTACAAGTGGAGGCATTTCTGTAAGCCCGAGAAAGGGGCCATCTGTATATTTAGTGTGAGATAATAAAAGGTGAGTTTAACCCGTCTCTGGACTTTGTCGTTTATATACATAGACTCAGCAATAAGTTGATACATAGTTCAATTAGGTTTCTGCGAAGTGAAGCATAAATAAACTAGTCAGAAACATTATAGACCTTGCTTGCTCTAAACCTGGTATTTTGAAGAAAAATTGGACTTTTTTTGAAATGACATGGCAATTTTTTTCCATATTTCGATTTTACCACTCAAATTATGCCTAATTATTAAATTTTATAAAATTTGGTGCAAAATTTACGGAGAAATTCAAAAGTTTACTTTGGCGTACTGTTTTCAAGTTTGTGCCAAGAATAGTTCACTTGGCGAGCTTTTTAATTTATAACAACCTATTTTCCTTTCCATTTTTTTTCACTGCAGAAGAGTGGAAAGAAAAAGTCATCGTTCATACTTTCAAATAATTTTAACAATATGCGTAAATCACATTTGCCATTATTATCGCTTCTAACAAGTATGTCACTCGCCAATATGTAAATTCATGCGTATCTTAAAAAATTTTGAATAACAAACTCTAATTTTTTGCACGTCTGCCTAGAAGTACATCTACTTTAAGATGATGTTCAAAATTTTATATGTTATAATTCAAATTTTTTTTCGAAAAATTTATAGAAACTACTTAAAAATACAAATTTAAAGAATAAATCATAAAAAAATGGGGGTATTTCGCTAAAATTTTGAGAGCTCATTTTTCAAAAACTTTTTGCGATTTTTACAAAATGTGGCAGTTTGACTTAATTTGAGTCAAGGAATCGAAATATGGAAAATATTGGCAAATTTTTCCATATTTCGATTATTTCAGAAATCGAAATTTAAAATATTTAAAATTATTTCAGAAAAAGTCCGAATTGTGTGAAAATACCTATGTTAGAACAATGCTCTATAAAACTAATATATATCCTAGGTTGCGCTTTTGCGACACGAAAAACGCAAGTTGAATTTCGTGAATCGGCCCAGTAGAACGGGAGATATACATAGAACTGTCCCTTTTTTTTGTCCAAAGGAGCTTTGACTCTGAAGGACTATTGTTTTCGTTTCGCGATTTTGCGTTTAATTACTATGAACGCCCGTTTCACTTTTCAAACTGTTGCCACCAAATGTTAGACTCTTGCATTGTATTTGAAGAAATTAAATAATGAAAAATCTCCATAAATGTATGTCTATTTCTCGCATTGTATTAAAAAAAGGTACATATAGCCATCGAATTTCGAATGACATAATCCTACGAATACGGGCATGTGGAAGACCAAATTTGAAATTTGGAATTTCTTTTATTATCGATTTCATATTTTGTAAAACTTTAACGAATTGAGTAACAAACTCAACGATTTAAAAGCGACAAATTGCAACACTCTACGGCGGGGGAAGCAAACCTTTTTATCTCCGACGGGCGTAGAACTGCGTATCGGAAATTATAAGGATATGCTCAATTTAAAATTATTTTGCGACACTGCTACTGAACTGAATTTTATGGTTTAAGAGCAAAGAACATGATCTCTGTAAACAATAACTAGTTGTCTTCTGCGAAGTAGTCTTTTGTTGCCCAACGTTGTTGGTCCGAAAATCACATTTTCAATTTTTCTGCTGTGAAAATTATTCAAAAACACCTTCCGTTGGTGAACTGGATTTTCTAGAGGCATTTCACGTTCAAGAAATCTTTCTGTTCTAGTTAACGACCCTAATTCCAATCCATCTTTGCCTTCAGCCTTTAAAGAAATTATATTTTAGTACTGGTTTTATCAATAGATGGCGGCAGCAGCTTATCTCCTGTCCAGGCTTTCTTATGTTATCATAGTATCTTATCTCGTTCATTTGCGCTTTTGCAGCTGAGGATGATAGTTCGGCAAAACTATTGAAACTAGTCCTGTGAAATTTGAAAATACAACGCTGATTTTTGTTGTTTGACTTCTAAATTAGAATTTGAATTTGTCTGAAAATTTTTTATTGCAGAAGAATCTTATTATTATCACTGGTAAACATGATTTTCATATCATGAGAAATTTTCATTTATTCTGATTCTGTAAATAGCCTTTCATTCTAGTTACTGATACTTAAAATCAGATGTTTTTTCGGAATTACAGTAATTTGCGTAAATTCAGAAGAACAAGCAAGTCAAAAGATTATTCTGGAAAATATAACAAGAATACCCAAATTCGCAACCTGTATAAATCAGCAGAGAGTCTCGTACAAATTATCAGGAGCACCATCACAATCCTTTATTTTCAATTCCTTATAGTAGGTATTAGTAAAAAAACAGATACTACAGATATGTATTTAAAATATTTTTATTCGTTTTGTAATTTTCTATTTTTCTTAAAATGCTTTATCAACTTGAGGAACTTATGTGTGGTTAGGAATTTCTATCTTTTCGTTTATTAACTTGAAGTTTTATTTAATTCACAAGAAACTATATTTTTTTTTTATTATTCGGTGCTGTAACAACCCAATACCTAAGCACTGGTTCAATACTGCCTTCAAATTTATTTTAAATTCTTTGTCAGTTTTTAAATACGTTTTTCACAATAACTAAATATTATCTTAATCTTTGGAGGTCTTTACAAGGCAGAGCCATTAAAGTTCACTTCGAGGAACTCAATTTTTAGAGATTTTAAGATTGATTTGAAAGACAAAAATGGGGTTGCGAAGCCGGAATATTTTGGTGTTTTATTTTCTTCTACCAACTCTGTTTTAATGAGGTAGTTTTATAAGGACTCAATTTGTTTAAGCAAAACTTCGGTTTTGCAATAGAATTTGCTTAAACGTTGTGTCTTGTTTAGATACACATTCCTGGAAAGTGCATAAAAGATTATTTGAACATACTATGGAGCCTCTTTCCTACTGTGGAGATTTATGGAAACACCATTTGAAGTAGAATTTACAATGTTTCATCTCGAAACTGCTCTTGCAAGTCTTTTAAGTTGCAGCCCCAGTGGAATGATCGTAAATTTTCGGAATGTGTTATCATTGTTACTAAGCAACGGATAGCTTGTAGAAATTTTGTTGAAGTATCTCTATTTTCGAGAATATTTTCTTTGTTTTAAGGACAGCGCTGTTTTTATTGCAGTTTCTGAATAAAGAAATCTGTCCTTGTAAACACAAATTGTTCCAACTTCAGTTTTATGACTGCATTTTATGCAGTGTAGGGAAATGGCTACTAAAATAGAAAGTGTTATTTCCAATCTGTTCAGTTCTGAATAAATGGTGCGACACGCCATTTTTAGATTTTTATTACCAGTGAGATATATCAGGTTACAGTTTGTTAGGAACGGAGAAACAAATCTAACATTTATTGATACGCATCTGTTGCTCTTCAGAGGAAGAAATGATGCATTCTTCAGAAAAGTTTTGACATTTATTGCCTACATTTACCAAAAATTCGAGCAAGATTTTTTTTTTTTGCTTTATTAAAAGCTAATTCAAAGAATGTCTAGATTTTTTAATAAATATTTTAGCAAATAAGTTAAAATATATATAACAAATGAATTTGTGGTTTCCTGAGTTTTGAACATTTGAATAATAACAAGCTTCTTTGTGAAAATATTTTTGTTGATACTTCAGGTCACATTCTATCACGAGTGCTCACTAGTATTTCGACCCGGGTCCGAATCTTAAGGTTTGGCCTACATATATATTTCCGTTTTTTTGTCCCCGATGTGTATCTTAACCGTGAGCCAGTTTGTCTCGCTGTGCTATAAATGATTAAATAACATGCACACACTTGCTAAAAGTTTTAAAGATTTGAGGAGTTAAATAAAATAAGGTGTAGGTGTGTAGGTGTAGGTGTATTTAATTATGGCAAAGCACACTAGGGCTATCTGCCTAAGGGGATGAATGCCTTCGTGGAGGACTTTCTAAGGGAAACTGGCTCTTATACACGTTACACATGGGGAAAACCACGAAAACACCCATGCAGCCAGCCCGTTCGCGGGATTCGAACCTCGGACCGAACTACCAGTGTTCAGCGACTTTACCGCTCGGCCGCTGGTGGGCCTAAATAAAATAAGATTTCTGTAATATGTAAAATATAAGGAATATTAAATAACGCTTTTGAATGGAAGTATATAAAATGATACATGATAATTATTACCATAATCCAGATTATTGGCTTGGTAAATGTATCATTTTTTTTCCCTTCATAAGAAATATAATTGGAAAAGGCTTTGATTTTTTTTGGACGATCACCATTTTAAAGTGAAAATTCTATAGAATATTCTGAGTTATTATGAAGGCAAAAATATATTATCACCTAACAATCATATGATGTATTATAACAGTTTAGACGATTTCTTATTACTATTTTTTTTTTTTTTTTTTTTTTTTTTTTTTTTTTTTCATCTGGGCAATTTTCAGTTCCGTGTTCAGTGATTAAATGATTATCGATTTTTTTATCGTCGAGGGTATAAAATCCAATAAAAGAACCAATTCAATTCTAAACCCACCAGTAAGAAAATGGCGAAAAAAATTCTTTCCAAAACTCGATAAATAAAAAATCTTAAAATCAGTTGAATTTTGGACCAACTGAAGTTCTATTCTTTGAAAAAATCACATTTTTCATAAATTTGAGATGTTAGAAATGGCATTAAAGTTACTAAACGCATCAACAAGGACATGGAAATGAAGATTCATGAATATTCATGAACATTTTATTCACAAATAGAATAAAAGTATACTTGATATTAAAACACGTAAATTCTGACACTAAGTATTAAATTATTTACGATATAAATACTAGAGAAAGAAAGAATATAATTTGGAAAGTAATTGTGTCTTTTTAAATGAAATGCATGGAGACATTCTCGTTAATTTTACAAGACGCTTTAAATAAAACTTTTTGATTGAAATTTTTAATTTGAATGTTTGAATCAAGTGGTGTGTAATCTCAATTTTTGTTTCTTTTCTTCTTATGATCATCGTCAGGTGAAGATGTTTGTAATCATGTAAGTGGTTAAAAACCCTAACAAGAGCCACGCACTTTCCAATATTACTCAGCGATTATATTCTTTTACTTTATCAATTAAATTAAAGAAAGAAATGCAAAATTGAAAGAAGTAGAAATTTGAAAGAATAAGTAAAAGTATTCCAGTCTAAATTATTCGACTGCTATAACTCAAATTATTAACATCCGAGTTTTATTTAAGTAATGATTCATTTAAATTATCATGCAATAGATAACAGCATAATGACAAGTTCTCCTCAAATTATTCTATGATTACTATCATACACAAACACTAGAACTGAAAAAAAAATATTGATTTGCAAATGTTTGTAAATGTAGTGTTAATTTATGCTTAAATTAATGTAATTTACTGGCTTCAAGAATTTGTGGTAAGGCTAAAGTGTAAATTCAAATTAAGAAGAATACTTTTGCTTTTTTCTTTGGTAATATCGTTTTAACTTTCTGTTATTAATTGATATATTATTGATTTAATTTCGAAAATCATTTTCTTTCACAAGTTTCTAGCAACAGATTTCTGTGATCGAGGGAAATCAAATATTTAAAGCACTGCTCATTATAGTTGTTCTATAATAATACAGTCAATGCATTGTGAAAAACAATATTTTGATAATATTGCTTTCATAGGGCTCCAAGACCTTGTCCATATAACTCACACCAGTCACAGAACCTCTGTCAAAGACGTGGCGAGGTGTGCGAACATCCAATGTGATGCCTGCCAAGACCATTACACCACCACCGCCATAATTGTTGATTTCGCGGACATTGGAGGGTAGGTAGCGGGTTCTTGGCTCTCTCCATATGTACGGCGATAATTGGTGTTTAGGCTAAAACGGGACTCGTCGGTGAACAAAACGGTCGCCCATTGCTCCGTACTCATATGCTGTCTGCACCATGCTAATCTGACTCTCCTGTCCGTAGATGTGAGCGGGACGCAAATAGAAGGTCTTCTGGACAAATAGTGATCTTCTGTGGGTCTTTATCGTGGCTCTTGGATGACCTTGCCCAGGCTTTCTCTCGATAGTATTCTGGAACTGTTTTCATAGGTTACACACGACGCCAGGTCTTAAATTAAACACTCTGCATATCTGGATTTGCGATTGGCCTGCCTCTAGTCTCCGCACAATTCGCCACCTCATTCCATCATCTAAACGTTGGTGGTTACTCAGTTTTACTGTTCCGGTGTGAATTTAACCGATTCCTGCAAGGTAACACCAAGAAACTCGCCGAGGTGTGCTAGCGAACGCAATTATTCTTACCCTTCACGCGCTTATAAAGCCTGTTTTTCAGATGGCTCTGCCTACACACACGTGTACGCTGACGTATTCGCCGTACAAGATGTGCGTTTTTATCTAGAAGCAGTGGTTTTTTTTTCAGTTCAGTTCTTTTCATGCAATTCGATAAAATATCCAAATTCTCTTAATTTATTTGACCACTGTATATTTCTCTTCATCTGTTAATGCTGTATCTCTTAAAAAGACTTTTCTGTCACTAAGCTCTTTTCTCCTTAAAGGAGGATAATATGTAAAATAAAATATGTATAAATCAAAATTATAACTTAAATTAACAATAGACCCTTAATTTCTCATTTTAATTTGGGCTTTTCCTCTTTCTATTTTAAATGTAGGAATTGATTATAACAGATTTTCTGGGCTGCGTGATTTCTAGATTAATTCATATTATATGTTTTTTACATAATGATAACAGCTAATGACAATAATAATGATAACAGCAAAATTTAAAATTTCCAACATCGAAAATTTCCTCTTCCATACTGGATAATTCCATACTGGGTACTCTATCAAAAATGTAAATGCTTTGAAATAGGCAAGATTAGCGTGCCAAGGGAATTGTGACCACAAATGTCAATAGAAGTATAATTGAATACTTATTCTGCCTCGGCCGGCAAGCTTGTTGTTCATTATCGATTAACATCTACGCAAACAATAATTCCACATCATTACATACAGGCACATATTTGTATGTTATTTCACTGTAAATAATATTTCTTTGCATTAGCAATCATCTGTTTTTGAAATGGTTTACAACTGAACGCAAGAGTTCGTGTGTTCCTGTTCAAGAATTTGTGAAAAAACGGGCGTATTATATAATTATATGTAAATAAATGTAATATTACAGTTTTATTTGTTTACTTATTTATTCTCTTGCCATATGGTTTGGGAATTTGGAGAAATTCACTTTGTATATAAGACTAGAAAGTCCGGTGGTCATACGAAATGACCGCTGTTCTAGATATTATAAATTGCAAATAAAATGGTTTGCGCAAAGGTGTCTGCTAATTCAAACTGAATTATGCAGGGCAGGCGGCGAGTACATCCCTTTGCTTACTGCCCCACGGAGTTTCCCACTTCTACTTGCTTAATTGCTTAAAGTAGGATGCAACGAAGGAAACCACTGGTGGTACATTTCTTGAGAGCAAGGCTAGCTCGATAAATATAAGTGATTTAAATAATAAAATCTTAACTCATATAAAAGATCTCTTTGTACACAACATTTCTTGTGTAGATCTTTCCATCATTTTTAAGCTCGCGTTGCAGAGGTGTAAAATTAATAATTGATGGTCAATTATTTTTAATTTTACGCCCGTTTTTTCACAAATTCTTGAACAGGAACACACGAACTCTTGCGTTCAGTTGTAAACCATTTCAAAAACAGATGATTGCTAATGCAAAGAAATATTCAAGTTCCCCCTGACACTACGCATAACACGTTAGTTAGTTTCGTCTCCTTTAATTTCTCTACGTTTAAAAGTTTCTAGGTAATTTATATGTAAATACAATTAAATGCATAATAAGCAACAATTGGGCGAATTAAAAATATTTAAATACCATGATAATTTAATTAAAACAATGATAACTGCATGTATGGTATCAGTGTATATGGAATATTTGAATGCCGCTGCAACTTCACCCCAATTGGCTAGTACAGTTACGCAAGCAACCAATAAACTATCGGCGACAAACAGACACTTAAGCCGCATATATATAAGATTTCGTTTATTGTACTTTTAATTTCTGAAGAGCTAATTTTTAAACTTTGAAGTTTAAAAATGCTATCATATTTGCTCAGCGCTTAAAATTTTCTCAGGTGTTAAACAGACTATATACAAGATGAGATCAAAATTTCTTTTAAATCGTAAGATATTTGTATTCCTTTTTTAATTACGTATAAAGTAACTACTTAAAAATTTAATGATAAGATCTTTGAAAAGGTAGACTGTAATCTGAAGTTTTCAGATTGCATTTTTTATTTAAAATTTATTCACCCTCAATGATAAACTATTTCTAAAGCGAACCTTGACTTTTGCGCTAGAAATTAATGGCACAGAAAGTCACTTGTTTTTTCTCGTTGTATTTCACTTAAAAATCAAAAGTAATTCTAGTCAATCACTTTTCAAGGCAAAAATTTTATGTTTATGCTGCATATGAACTAAGTTACACGTTTCGTTTTTCCAGAATGAAAAAAATAAATCTGCTCCAAGGGTAGATACGAATTTGTAACACGACAAAGAGTTGCGAGGAGCATGTGGTCGATAAAGGCAATGAGAAATCAATACCTTCTATTTGCTAATGGAGACTGTTCTCCATTGATTAATCATCAACTTCATTCTCCAAGTTCAAGATTCATGATGAATCTGTTTTGTTTTCTTTTCTTAAACTGCAGATTTACGAAGTGACAGTGAACTGGTACAGGAATTTTGATGTTTGAATTAAAATTGATTACTAAATTTTACAGACTCTCAAACAACTTGAACAAGCATAATTTTTACAGAGAAATGTCACTTAGAAAGTTTCGGTTTTCGAAATTTTCTCCGGAAGTCAAGATAGGGTTCATAATATTACAATCCGATTTTACCTCAATGTGTCAAGAGAATATTGTATAATTTTCTGTATGTTCCTCGTATGCGAGATTCGAAACTTGAGCCGAATTACCAATGTACAGTGGCTTTACCGCCACTGTACCGGTATCGAATGCAATTTAACGAAGTTTTTGCATGACATCTGCACGTAAGGACAGAATAAAAGACTCGTTTCCTCCAAAAAAATTATATAGCTGTATTAAAATGAATTCTGAAAAGAATTTTTCGTGGTGTCTCTACGTAGGTATGTATCTCGCATAACTCAAAATCGAGTAGCCTCATAACGTTGAAATTTTGTATGTAGAACTGCTATAACATGTAGATGTGCACCTCGTTTTTTTAATAGCAATCGGCCTCATCAAACATATATAAATAAATTTATATATATATCCATTCTCTTACCTAGATCAGTGATCTCCGTTTCTTTACTTTTATATGTTTGTAAATTGTGCATTGTTTGCTTTAAAAATGATTGAATTCCGTTATGCTTATCTTTCGGTTAAGGTTTTTATGCCTTTTGTAAATCTGCAAGCAATATTTGTACAATTATCAACAATTTAAAAGCTGTTTAAGTGCGGTTATGCCTAATTTTTAAATAACATGGCGGACATATTTGTTTACATTTGAAAAAGCAGAATAGTAGATTTGTTGTCAATCTAGAGAGACTGAGCTTCGCAACAACAAAGATAACGCCCTCATTTATTATTGCGAATGAAATCATGCTTAATCCTTACTGGAATTGTTTCGAGGAAATAAGTGTTTAAGATTTGCTTCGTAATTTTTAATATAGATATTTCGAGTTTTTACATATTTTTGCCTTGTCGCGAAGTGTGAACTGAATTAATTGAATGATAAATACTAAATCGTCTGTGAGAAACTGTTCCTTGTTTGTTTTGTTTTATTAATTTATTCAATACATCCTTCTAGATTTATTATAGTATTTGAATAGAACATGTGGCAACGATTAGATAATTCTTCAAATGATATAAATTTTGTTAATTCTGAGTTATAATATGAACAAAATATAACGCTTGCTGTTAAGTGAACCTAGCGCCAGAGTGTCGCTGTGGTTAACAAATGTAGCGAATTTTAAAGAGTGCATTTATTCTATTGTGGTTTATGCGCTATCGAAGAAGTAGATTTAATTCAATCCAATACGTTTATATGAAATGCAAGAAAAAATGCGTATAATTTAATATTCCGTACAAGGAAGTCATGTCGTGTGCACATTAGATTTTTTAAAGCGAGTTAAACAGTTCATGAGATCACAAATGTACAAATTCTATATATTTATTCAGTCTATGCATTTATAAAAATCAATCTGTATGTTTTTATCCGGAAGATTGAAAAGCGTAATTTGATTTCCGTTCAAAATTAACATTTGAGAATTTTTATACAGAAATTATTAATTTAACATTATAAAATCCCGTTTTTTTATTTCAGGGATAAGACATTAGAATTCTCAAATTTGAACTCTTGAGCATTTTTCGCATTTGAATTTGTAGAACGCAAAGTCTGTTAAATATTTTAACTCAGAACATTGGAGAGATTAATTTTTATTGACAACCAATGAAAAGTTTCATTGCAAAAACAGGTCTCTCTCAAGTAATATATATAGGCTATCATTTTGCGGGTCATGATGTTTCAGTTTGTCATCTAATGGTAATCTGATAGAGTGTTTTAATAATCTATGAATTGCAGTTACCTGAAAATTCTCAAAAGTAACTTCTATTATCTCAGTAGCAATGAATATGTGTAACGAAAAATAAACAAGATTATATTTTGATTTTTTTAAATTTTCTTGGTATAGCTGAATGCTCTATATTTAATGTTTATCAACATTACATCTTGAAATGACCCCCAACTCACTGCCTTTGTTTTCAGTTAAATAGATTATTGAAAAATGTAAACATTTTGTATTGTTATTCAAACAATGCTTATCAAATTATTTAGAGAAAAGGAACCTAACTATTCGAGAGTTTTAAAAAAGTGCTTATGAAAAATTGTTACTTTCCTTCGTGCGTATATCCAGTTAGTAAGTGGAAGATCCGTGGTTTGAATCCCGGCCGAAGTGCAATCGATTTCTTATGCTTTACACACCAAAATCAAACTAATTGTCTGTACAAAGGTGGATGAAATTAAATTTGACGAACAATTACTCTTCATTGTCTGGATTTGGTTGAATGAGAGCTCTGCAAGTGAAGGAGAGTGAAAAGAATTCTCACATTTTTTCTTCATGTGTACTTTTATAATGTACATCCAGTGTACACTGGATTGATTTACACATCCGGTGTACATCAATCATGTACACTGGATGATTCTCAGTTTCTTTACTCTTATATGTTAATTCAATCATGTACACTGGATGATTTAAGCACATCCAGTGTACAGTGGATTGATGTACACTACCTGGATGTGCTAAAGTGTTTAGCACATCCAGGTAGTAATGGGAAGCTGTGAGGTTCGAGACATAGACAGTATAGTTGATTTCTCACGTTTACTGTTTGAGAAACAAACAAACAAAGAAACCTAATATTATCTCCACATTTACTATGTTTTATATATTTTTAATATTAAAGGCTTATTTTTGAGAACTGTATTCTTAAATTTGTTTTTCATTAAATGTAGGTTCAATAGTTTGCTTTAACTTTAGATAATTAATAATAGGTTTTATTTACTTTCAGCCCAAGGGGGTTATTTAGTCTCGAAACACGATTTTGTGTTATTTCTCTCTAATACGTTGTTTCTCTTTTCGTTCGAGCTTTTCCTTTCGGAAAAAAGTAATTGTCATATTTAATCTATCTATTATTAATCAAAAAATTGAACTATTCAAAAACATTAGATGCAGATCTTAATAATTTTTTTACTCTTCAATCGGATTTAAATAAAAATGTATTTAATTCTAGATATATTTATGGTATAAGAACTTACTATTGTTGATGTCTGTGAATTTACTTCAGAGATGGTTGTCTAGAGGCACAGTAAACAACTCCAATTTTTAAATAACTTCAATATTTAATGGAAACACGAATAGTTATTACACATTATGAAATGAGTACATTCGTAGACGAAAACAGATGAGATTAGTTACAGATGTAAAGAAGTTACCATCTTTTACGTTGAGAGTCGTGTCATGGAGGCGTCTTTCATCTTTGTGGCATCTTCGTCTTAATGGCAGAATCGTCTGTTTCCTCTCTGTCGCCGCTTTTTCGGATGGCACAGACTGTCCTTTCACCATCAACACTAAATAACTGATACACTTTGCACTTTGTAATCCATTACGAAATCTCGAAGCTCCGTTTACGTTTTATACGAAATTGTGACAAGGTTGTGTATAGAAAATCTTGCAGAAAAGAAAACGGGCGTACCTTGATATTTAATATTTTTCTTGTTATATACGAGACTGGGCGCAATGCGAATAAACCTCTATGATAGTGTCAATCGTTTCCATTATTCGGATTAATTTATCTTGAGAACTTTATAAAAGTCTTAATAAACAGAAACTGCCTCAAATTGCTAATACAATGATGAAAACTATTGATATGCTTAGTCTCTTGGTAATACGAAAGATCAATTGTGCATATAATAAGTATAAAAATAATGAACATTAATATATGTCTGCATTGTTGTTTAAACAGAAATAATGCATGGTTATAAAACAGATATTAGAACCTAGTGACTGCATATCTATGATTTAAAATAATAATTGCGTATAAGAGAGCACATGAATCATTGAATTTTATTTACCTTGTAGGGTTTATATTTATTTTAACTAACATTTATTTTAAGCTTAAACTATCTTTCCTGTCAAGCCTTACTTTCCCCTGGAACTGCCAATGCCAGAGTATGTAAATTTTAGTAGAACACGCAAGGATTCAAATTATCAGCGGAAGTATTCTGAGTTAAAAAGAAAGGAAACGAGTTCGAGATGTGCTGTTCTTACTTCACGAGCGCGGAGGTAGTTAGCCAGAAATTGAAGAACCCCGCGTTTCGGCCTGTGTGCTTGCCTCGGAGAATTGTTAATCGCTCAACGTGATATTCAAAGTTTGCTGAATTAGCAGCGGTATTGTAAAACGCGGTGAGGTTAGTTACGTTTAGAGAGCCTCGTAGTTAGAGTCTTGTTATTATTTCTTTTCAGGTTCTTATTTTTATTTTACCGCCGGGTCGGCGTAGTTTGTGAGCGTCAAGACCACGCAGTTGTAATTTCTTAAGTTGAATAAAAAGGGACTTAAACCCTTAGCAAGACTCTGTCTAAATTCCAGTTTCAACAGTCACTTCTTGGTTGCGTGCAGGTTGGAGGCGCGCAACTCTACAACCTAAAAACTTCGCAATCGATAAACAACGCTCACTTCCTTACCTATGATGCAAGTCTATCTATGGATGGTGAAGGACAGTCTGTGCCATCCGAGAAAGCAGCGAAGTCTTCTTCTCACCACAAAAAAAAAAAAAAAAAAAAAAAAAAAAAAAAAAAAAAAAAAGGTTTCTTTTACACAGCTTGCAGTGCCACCTGATGTTGTGGACGACGCCATCTTACATATTTACTTAATCTGATTGTACACCACATCAATTCCTTGTACGGAATATTAAATTATACGCATTGTTTTTGGCATTTCATTTAAACTTATTGGATTGAATTAAATCTACTTCGCCGACAGAGCATAAACCGCAATAGAATAAATGCATTCTTTAAAATTCACTCTATTTGTTTACCATAGCGACAGTCTGACGCTAGGTTCACTTAACAGTATTATATTTGTTCATATTATACCTCAGAATGCACAAAATTTATATCATTTAAAGAATTACCTAATCGTTGCCACATGTTTTATTCAAGTACTATAATAAAGCTAGAACGATGTATAAAAGAAATTAAGCAAAAAAGAAACAGTTTTTCACAGACGATTGAGTATTTATCATTCAATTAATTCAGTTCTCACTTCGCGATAAGGCAAAAATACATAGAAACTCAAAATACCTGTATTAAAAATTACGAAGTAAATCTTAAACACTTATTTCCTCGAAAAAATTCCAGAAAGGATTAAGCATGATTTAATTCGCAATAATAAATGAAGGCGTTTATCTTTGCTGTTGCGAATCTAAGTTTCACTAGATTGGCAACAAATCCACTATCCTGCTGTTTCAAATGTAAACGACTATGGCCGCCATCAAAAAAATTATTAGGCTTAACGGCACTTAAACAACTTTAAAATTGTTGATAATTCTAAACATATTGCCTATAGATTTACTAAAGGCATAAAAACCTTAACCGGAAGATAAGAACAGTATAATTCAATCATTTTTAAAGCAAAAAATGTACAATTTGCAAACATATAAGAGTAAAGAAACCCAGATCACTGAGCCGGTATTAGAGTGGGTATATATATAAATATATTTATATACGTTTGGTGCAGACGATTGCAACCAAAATACGAGGTGGACATCTACATGTTACAGTAGTCCTATATACAAAATTTCAACGTTCTAAGGCTACTCGTTTTTGAGTTATGCGAGATACGTACGTACAGATTCTCTTCGGAATTCATTTTAAAGCAGTTTTATAATTTTTTCGGAGGAAAGGAGTATTTTATTCTGTCCTTACATACAGATATCACGCAAAAAAATAGTTAAATTGCATTCGCTAGCGGTCAAAATGGATATTTTCGGTGAAATATGCTGCCTGAATCATTTCGCGATTACAATACTTCCTTTTTATTTCGTACAAACATTAAATATTTAAACAGAATTGCATTGCGCATTTTCTCACTTTTTAAATATAGAGAAGATATGTATTACATTTTTATATTAATCTAAATACATATTCATCTAATATTATATAAAATGTTTCTATATCCCTTCTGGATCATGTCTATCTGGGATCTCTAAAACCATATTAAACTTTAAAAAAGGCTCTTTTCGATGAGAGTTAGAATCTGAACTCTTTCAGACTTTCTTTTTATTCTTCTCAGATGACGAATTCAATAGATTTGAGGAATTCGATAACTTTTAGGTTTCGGATTAGGATTGGAAATAATTTAAGGTTCATCCTATTTCTATTAATTTTCAATCTAATAAATCTAAGAATTTGAAATAAATTTTTCCATCTGAGAGACTGAAAATTAAATAAAAAAACCTAGTTGGAAAAACGTGACGGGATTCACTGAGCCGGAATTTATCTCTACGTAACACAGTTTATTGATTTTAAAATATCTCGAAGAGTTCTACTGGATACTAGAGAAGTCATGGTATATAATTCAGAAGATTTACGATTTAACGTCTTCATAGGAATCCTGACCTCACATCGAAATAACTCTTTTAGCGTCTTCTAGAAATCATTTCTGTCTTCTTTCTTCTTTTGATTATTGATTTTCAGCTTCTGATTTTTTTTATGAGATCACATGAATATAAGTAGAACTTTGTTTTGCTCTGTGCTGACCGTTTTTCGAAATCTTTTGCTCGGTTTCTTCATGTGCAGTCAGTGCTTTTATTAAAAATTCTGATTTGAAAGGTAGAGATAGGACACTATGTAAAAGTTTGATTTATTTATTGGAAAAGGGAAACTATTGTGAATAATTTTCGAATCTTGTTAAATCTACACAAACATGTAATGTGATAACTATTTTCATTACCATTCATTTGATTTCTGTTCAAGCATTAAATCCAGAGGCAAGTGATGAGTTCATCGTTATTGCCATACATATAAATATATTTACATTATAAGGTATTTCCTCCCTCCCTCCAGCATGCCTTCGTGGTATATAGCACACTCGGCGCGTATTCGAGAGATCCAGTTTCGAGTTCCAGCGAAGGCATTGCTCATTTTTGATGTCTCCTTCTTCAAAATAATCTAATGGTTCTACAACATATAATACAATGGTTACAAGCATAATTATTAGTCACACGCCTTCGGTAATCTTAGGCTTATAAACTTCGCTCTTGCAAAACTAAAGTTATTGTATATCTTGAGAGACAAGACGTTCGAAGCGCCACCTATCAGTTCATAACATGCACAAAATCAGTTAAATAAAACGAATGCAACAAAAGAACACATCGAAAATCTAAATGTTGATGCAAATAATGATAAACATGCAACAGTTGCCAAAATGTGATTAAATGTTTTGCCCTGTAATTCCGAATGTTAAATCGAAACTTCTTCGTCAACTGTGGGACTAGGAAGAAAGGAACATATCACTACGTGAGGGTATGCTCGAATTAAATTACAGAAAAATACACGTGTTGTTTCAAATTATTTAATTAAAGGTAAAACAACAAAATGTTTACCTTGTTCTCAGCCGGTTCTTTTGCCAAAACCACTAGCTGATCCTCCTTTTATTTATAATCATGCAGGAGACATTAATGAAAATGATGCATACGTCTTTGCACAAAACATGTTTAATGTGACCGAAAATACAAAAATCTGACTGTACAAACTACAATAAATTATCTGATAGCAGCAAGCTACACAAATCCTGAAACTAATTTTCAGATCACAGCCATGTTTTTAAAGAACTGTGAAATTTCTGAGATGGTTATCTGACTTATGGTAAAGTTGTGAGCCATCAAAGAGTGATAAAAACGTAAACATGGTTATATAAAGGATGCAATTACGTTATATAACGGATGCACAATATATATAATGAAATTTATGCATGAAAAATGAATGTACACAAAACTGTATTTGTAAAAGCTGAGTGTTTCACAATATTCAACGACAATTATACAGTATAAAAAACATAACAAATAAGCACCCTCCAAAAACAACATTTGGGCCGAAACGAAACATTTTACATTCTGATGCATGAATTTAATACCAGTGATCCTATCTAGTAAAAGAAATGTAAGTTAAAAATAACTAAGAAAGAAGTTCTTGAAAAGGTAATGGTGAAGAAGGATTGGAGTTGGTATCATTAACCACCATCAAAATACTTTTACGCTTGTGAAACGTTTCCAGGAAATTTAACCCATCAGAGTAAATTTTTTTTATTACTTTTAGATGCAGAGAATAGGAAAATGCGATTTTTAATCAAACAACGGCTCTCTGATAGAGAGTTTTTTCCCTTCTTCAAGTATATGTCTCACGCCTTTTAATGCGAAATTTCATATCTGCCCATGCTCAACCACAGTATATTAAACCACATAGGGAAGGAATTTCACAGGTAAGTCAGGAGTTCATACTTAAAAATGGGATTTTTAAGCATCGAATTATGAATTTTACTAATAGGAGAAAAAACGACAAGAATATGTGTAAAATATATGCAATTTTAAATCTAATCAAAGAAACAAATGCAATTGCTTGTACTTTTAATAGAACTTGAATTTTTTTAAGTTTTGTTTAATATTGGGCATTATAAAAAGTTTCGGACAAAATTTTTTATTGAAAATCAATTTTAATCAAGCACATATTGACCATTATTATCTATGATCTTTTGCCATTTTTTGGGTAGCTTCATAATTCCATCGGTGTAGAACTTCTATGGTTTATCGTCGAAAAACTTGGCCAAGTGATTTTCAGTGGGGCTTTAGTCGGCTAATTTTTTACCATCAAGAGTGTTTTGCAGAGACCAAAACAAATAGTAGTCAGCCAGTACAACGGTTATACGATTGATGGATGAAGACCTCCCAACGAAGTTCCATCAATTGGTTCCGAGTCATTAAAGATGTCTGTGGCCACGAATTGTCACATAACTCCCTCTCTGTTGGACAATTCTGGTCCCTCTTTCTGGATTGCTTCGTTCAGATGGTCGAGTTGTGCACAGTACAGGGCCGAATTGACAAAGGCTTCGTCAAGTTGCAGCAACTTATAATTGAACATTGCGAATTCTTTGAAATCGAAATTTCCGAAACGGAACCGAGCAAATCACTCCTGGGTCCTTCGTTCACTCACAGCATTCTCGCTGTACACTTTACAAATTTTTCGGCATGTTGTTGCAGCGTTTTTAACTTTTTTATAGTAAAAAGCATCATATAGCATATTTCTTCAGATATTGCATTTATTTTTAAATCAATATAACTTTTACACGAGCAACGAATTATAAAACCATTTTCAGAAACATTGGAAACAAAATGTCCCCTTTCAAGCATATTTTTGTTTGAGACAATCGGGTGAGTGTTGCTGGATATATAGGCATCAAAACCATTCTAGTGGCAAAAAATCTCGGAGACGTCTTATATGATCCAATATATGAGTATTGCATCAGCGCTCTCCATCATTTACCGAGAATATTCTACAATTTCTCACTTTTGCTTTCCCATTAAGCTCATGCTTTTGTTTCTAAGTTCGTACATCGTTGCCCAGACCCGCAGCTGAACCAGAAAATTCACTTTTCAGCGCTGAAATTATACTTGTGTAAGAGAACTACAGTGAAAATTGTATACAACGAGGCCTAATTCAACGAAAACCCGGATTTAACGAGGAAATTGAAAATACTTGGTCGGTACAATGTTAAGTCTATGGGAGCGTAACTCGCTTTTAACGAGCAAATCCCGGTTATAGCGAATAATAGTTTTGTGATTCGTAAAATTTATATTGACTTTCACCCCTCCATATCATCAAGTCTTTTCTTATTTTATTAAAACTCCGAGGTCAACCGAAAGTTTGTCATGAGTCATAAATTCTGCGAGCACGTGAAGGCGACCTTTTTTTAACTTGGGGAGTGATCAGAATTGAATTTTTACCACCGAATTCTACTAGTGTTATCCATACTATCGACCAACAAATCATCAAAAGTTTTAAATCAAACTTTCATAAACACCTAATTTTGATGCTTCTCGATAGAACAGGAAAAATAGGAACAACTTCGAATACTAAAGTAAACGTACTCGAAGCGATAAGTTCAATTAACGATGCATTGAAAAAGGTTACATAACATGCATTACCAACTGCTTCCGTAAGGCTGGATTGGACATTTCTCGAGGGGCAAATCACTGAGGAATTGTAGACCATTGTAGACCACAAAGGTTCGATAATATTCAGGTCTGGTGAATGTGGTGGCCCGGGGAGATGGGACAACTCATCCTCTTGCTCAGAAAACCAGTCCTGGACAATGTGAGCTGTGTGAACAGGGGCTTTATCGTTTTGGATGACACCATCACCATCGGGGAACAAAGTTTGTACCATGGGATGAACTTGATCGGCCAAAATGTTCACATAAGTCTTGGCAGTCATGTGCCCTGACACAGTTATCATGGGGCTAGCAGAGAACCACGATATGGCTGCCCAAACCATAACAGAACCCCCGCCATGTTTCACTCTTGGCAACAAGCAGTCTGTATTATAGACTTGAGATGGCGTTCTCCAGACGTAAACTCGGCCAGAAGTGGGAAACAATGTGAAAGAAGACTCGTCAGACCATATTACTCGCTTCTACTGCTCTATAGTCTAGGCTTTATGACTTAAACACCACCTTTTCCTGTTACGGGCATTAGCATCACTGATGAGTGGCTTCTCAATTGCAGCACGGCCAGCAATTCCCTGTTTATGAAGCTCCCTTCTAATTGTTTTGGTACTCACAGGGTTCGGTAACACAACATTCATTTCAGCAGTAACTTTTGCAGCTGTGGTCTTCTTATTTCTCGTCACAATTGCCCTTAATGATCGTCTGTCACGATCACTCAGGACACACTTTCGTCCGCGCTGTGATTTAGCAGATGATGTTTTTCCGCTTTTCAAATATGCGGAATAAATCTTCGATACAGTACCTCTTGAAACACTAAACACCTCGGCTACCTTGCTTACGGAAGCACCTACCATACGTGCTCCAACAATTTGCCCACGTTCGAAGTCTGTTAACTCTGACATAATGCAATGAAAACCTCACATAACAGTACTCCGACAACAACTGAACTGTTTAGCACATTTACGAAGTTGTATAGGTGGCGTCAGTAGTCAAAAACGCCAGCGCCACCTACATATTTCATTAAAATCAATCTTTCTTTTGAAACATGCATTTCACAAGGTGTTTCTATATTTTTGTCCATCCACTGTATCCTTAATTGATGCAACACTGAGGATGTTAAAAGCGCCCCACACTTTCTATATACGTAGCTTATAGATAACATAGGATACAACAAAAGAACAGATGTGAGTTATTTATGCAGAACAAGCAGCAAAAGAGGATGTGTATTTGTTGGCAGTGGTAGTTATCACTTTGCAGCAGACGTTATATTCTTTATCTGAATCCTGAACAGCAATTAGGCAAGAGCTTTCGCATGGCGAAAGACTGAAAATCAGTGACGCAGAACACAGGCTTTGAAGGAGGTTGTATTTAAATTGAAATTAGGATTTAAAAGGGCTATTATCATTTAAGTTAGTAATTTGGTTCAATTATGTTAGTAATTTGGTAATAAATTTCCTTCCTATTTTTATATCTTACATATATACATTAAGAGATTGCTGAAGAAACAACAAAAATGAATTTTATGCGTAATCTTCCATGAGAAATATGTATCTACTGACGTTTATGAGAAATGGTTAAAAGGTTTAAGATAAGCTAAATGAACATTAACGACAAATCATGTTTAGGAAAACTTCTTGTTGATGACTAGTTCAACAAAATGGGAAATAGTGAATATCTGTGGATTACTTCTCTTCATTAAATATTTAGGAGCCAAGAAAACGTTTTTCAGTACCAGATTAAATATTTTCACGATTTTGTTTCCCTCCATAGAGGAATCCTCAAGAACTATTCTTACAACAGGAATTTCTAATGCAAAAAATGTGTTTTGAAATACTTAATAAAAACCCGAAATGCAGGATGATCAAAACCTTTACGCATCTTTGGGAAATGGTCACTCTGTTTATAAAAGTTTAAGTAGGTGAGATATGCCCAAAGTTTAATCGACCGTACCCTCACTGGGATTAATCAGGTGGAACTGAATTACGAGAATACTTTTATTCTGGCGAACTGTTAAAGTTGAATTCTATCGCAATAATTGCTTGCCATCGTTGAAAAAAGCTTATTCTGTTTCTCTGACTTTCTTTTCTTATTTCTATTTTATTACCGCATTCCGAAGTTTTAAATTATGTTTTTATCTGTTATGTACTACTATTTTTTTTCCTGTTTTCGTAATTTCAAATTGAGACAAAGTAAATCAATTTCATAATCTGATAAGCTTTTGTTTCCAATTAAACATCATTTACTGACAAAATTTTGATTTTTCTGAGCCTATTCTTGCACTAAAATTGAATTTTAAATTAGAAAACGCATAAATTTATAAGAATTTGCCTCAAATTCCATTAGTCAGTATTGTAGTATGTGTATAATTGATCAGAACAGAAGAAATATCACTATTTCATTTCATATGTTGTAAGGATCTTAAGTTTTACTAACGTTTATTTTATTTTAAATCTTTACTATCACTTCTTATTTTCTACTTCCGGCCAAAATTAAAAGCCTTAACTTATTTATGCAAAATTTGTCTGGCGAACGCCAAGTACTTAAGTTGTGGCTTTTTGCCAAGCGAGAGAGAGGAAGGAGTTAGTCGAAGCAGGCCGCTTGCCTTAGCAGTTTTACTCGGTTGCTGTTTGCCTTCCAGGCCAGAGGTTTAATCCTCGTGATAATTTTTAAACGTATTGTAGTGTTAACAGTTCTCTGTACTACATACGGCTTCCTGTTAATATAAGGCCAATCTTCCACGTTTATTATTCCAAAGTTAAGTTAGAGTTTAGTTAAATATTTTTATATTCTTACGTTCAGGCCACAAGTAGTTGGTCACTGTATTCCGAAGTACGGAAATTATTGTAAAGAATGAAAAATAAAGGGTTTCGTATACCCTTCCTGTGTATCTTGTCTACTTCCCACATTTATTGAACATAGCTTTAGTAAGCTCCCTGTTCCGAGTCAGGTCTGTGCATGTTCCCAAAGAAAGTAAGGCGGAACATTGAACCTGATAATGTTATTAAAGTTGGAGTTAGTACGTAAGAAAATAGTTTCTGGACTCACGAAACGACCTATATTTAATAAAATTTGAGATGTATACTGGAAGAACAGATATTTACACTTTTAAAAGATGTATTGTGCACTTTATTTCATGTAATGTTGACGTTTAAACTGCGAAAACTAAAGGATTATTCCGCCTATATTTTTGACAACAAAAGTTTAAGTATCACTAGTTTGTTGTTATTCAAAAACCATACCGACATTAATAAACAAGCTATTAAAACACATTTCTTTAGCTGCATGTCAAGAGATTTGTCCAGCATGTTCATCACAAAATAATTTAGTTCATCGTGGCGGTCAAGCAGTATTTTGACAGTAGTTTCATAATATGGCAGCAGCTCGTAAACTATTTTTTTTCTTGCCATGCGTAGACAACAATCCAGCAGCGAAGAATTCCTGCTTGTTTTCATTTATGCATGTATAAATCTTCATCTTCTTAGAAACGCATTTAACTATGTATTAACATGATGCAAGGCGCCTATACCTTAAGCTAACAATTTTCCTTTCAGTATTAATACATAATAATAATTTTTCTTATCTTAAAGGTTAGAATTTTTGCATTTGAAAATGAAACGTACCTATACATCTTTAGATTTCACTCTCGATTTTACCAACTGTAGGAAAGAAGCTAATGTTCACCGTGGCAAGGAGACAAGACTAGTACCATATAGGTGACAGTATGACTTCGCTCATTTCCGCCCCCAAACTTGATGGAGAGCACCCCGGGGGATACGGGTACGAGAGTCTAGCACCCCTCTACCACCAACCTCTTCAGAGGGTTTTTGGCTCGCCGCATATTTTGAGTGTCTTCATGTCTTCTCCTGGATTCGAAATCGGTCCCTTCATCAAGGCAGTCAGAGTCAGTGACCACTATCCTGATTTCGCGGCACGAAAGAAGCTTAAGAGTTGCCTACGAATATGGACATGTGGAAAACCAAATTTGGAATTTGGAATTTGTTTTATGATCGATTTCATATTTTGTAAAACTTTAACGAATTTTTGAGTAACAAACTCAACGATTTAAAAGCGAGCAATGGCAACACTCTACGGGGGAAAAACCTTTTTTATCTCCAGTTCGCGGAACTGTGTATCGGAAATTCTAAAGGCAGGCTCATTTTCTTTTCCTTTGAGAACACACAGACTCCCCGTGCACCACATATGTACAACACGGGGCTTACAGAAGTAAGTTAACTAGAACATTAAAGGTTACATGTATAAATAAACATTAAAAATTACATGCATAAATAAAGCGAACAAAAGAGAGAACAGCAGTCTGAACTTCACGAAAACAAATAAGTTCACTGGCCAAGTCACTCCGAACATTTTCAAATCGTTCTGTAAGCAAAATCTAGGGCCATCAAATGTAGGGCACGAGAAAATCAAATGTTCCACATCCTGAGGAACTCTTTTTGAACATTCACATAAATTGTTTGATCGTAGATTAAAACGAAACAGATAACTTGCAAATTTACCATGACCAGATTAAAAACTGAGACACTTTAAAATTTAACGAGAGGAAAGACTCGGAATTCAGTCTATGGTAAATAGAAGGAAGGAACTTTTTGGTGACTTCAGCATTACAAGAGGAAATGTATTCCTCATTCCACATAGCTAAAAGCTTTTTATAATGAAAGGACTTCCAATAACTCTTTGGAATGCTAATGTTGATATCAATGGGTAAATTTAAGGTATCTTTAGCTAAGAAATCAGCTCTTTCATTTCCGTAGAAACCATAATGAGCACGCACATAAGCAAAGCAGATGTCAATACCTCTAATTCTAAGTGAACTAACAGTTACTAGGGTATCGATAACTAATTTATCGCAGCTGGTAATACTGCTCAAAAGTTGAAGAGAAGAAAGAGAATCAGAACAAATAAGGTACTTTGAGGATGTTGTCCCATGATCCTGGATCCATTTGACGGCAAGATAGATGCACAAAAGTTCTGCTTGAAAAACTGTACATTCATTCCGTATACGGTGTCTAAGAAAACAAATCTCGGAATGGCCTTCAAAATGAACAAATGCAAGGCCAACCTTATTGTTCATTTTGCTGCCATGAAAAAAATAAAGAAAACCATATGAAAACTTATTTCAACAGTCTCTTTATAATCGCAGAAATTTATGGGTTCTAAAGAAGCGGGATGAGGAAGATCAGTGAAGGGGATAATTCCATAATTACAGTCTTCTGAAGCATGAGTTGCCAATGACTCAAAAATATTATTCTTATATGCAATTTCAAAATCAATAGGCGGAACTCCAGCAAGAACAAAAGTAGCCTCATAGCTTAAGGTTCTATAACCACTAATAATACGAAGAAGAATTCTCCGTTGAATCTTTCTTAAATTTCTTTTGTTTACTTTCTTGGCAAGAACATGTCCCCAAGCACGACAGCCGTACGAAATGAAAGGTACAATACACTGCTTATACATGAGTTTCTTAACATCGTAGCTTACTCCAAAAGTATTTTTGGCAATTCGGTGAAAGCCATTAATAAATTTTTTCACATTTAGCAGAAAGGAATTCAATGTGCTTTTTCCATGTTAATTTTTGGTCAAGAATGACACCAAGATATTTAACATTTTATACAAATTCCAACGGAGAATTATCGAGCATCAAAGAAGCAATATTTTGTTCATCAAACGTACTGGGAACAAGCATAGCTTTACTTTTTGAAGGATTGAAAGTGATTTTATGAGAAATCGCCCAACTGGAGACAAAATCTAGAACTTCTTGTGCTCTCAAAAGAATGTTATTCAAAATCCTTCCTTGGAAAATTAATAGTAAGTCGTCTGCAAACGCAATTTTTAAACAACCGTCGAGATGACTTAAAAGATCACTTATGATTATGTTCCAAAGAGTAGGTCCGGATACAGAGCCTTGAGGACAGCCTTTTTCTAGAGAATAAACCTTAGCTTGGTTCCCAAGCTGAAGCTCAGCAGTCCTCTCGTTCAAGAAAGAAACGGCGTCAAGCGTTGTTTCTTTCTACAGAAAATATGGTTATACCTCACTATTTTGCTAATCATAGAGGTGCAAGTAGAGCACGGAGTTTCTGCTCCGATTTTTTTAAGCAGAAAATGTTAAAACTCAAGTCTGTCCTTTCCAGTTGCTGACAGCATGTGCTAAGCAATTAATCTCAAGACAATACAGGGATTATTCTGCAATAATTCCTTACAGTGTGTCAAAATAGATTTTTAATAATTGTTGCATACGCTCTTCTATGGTATAGCGGATAGATATGTCTTACTACCTGTAAGAATCTTGTATCATCTTCAAATGTTTAGTTCAGAAACATTTCATTTCAAAAGTGTCGGATTTTAAATATAGATATATCCGAGGTAGTGCGAAATAGTGGATGATGTGCTTCTTAAAAGAAATAAAATAAAGGACACAAATAAAATATGAAACTGATAATATAATAACAGATTAAGCACCTAAAAATTTACTTTTCAAATGCTTTGCATTAAAATATATATTTATTGGAATAACAACGATCAGAAAGCTATTCCTTCACTAGTGCTTGCCTTGAAGAAATTATTTTTCAAGATTTTTGGAAGACTTTTCAAGTTTTTGAATTATTTCAGGTTTCTTTCATATTGCATGTTAAAAAGAAATGCTTCTTTTCTTGAGCACTGAAATTTCGGAATCCTATAAAAAGTTGGTTCATAAAAATTTTCTTTCTTTCTTCCTTTTTTTTCCCAAAAGATTTTTCAAGCATTTCATTAAAATTGCAGTAAAAGAGAAACTGCGTTAATTATAATTTAAGTACTCTCTTTTAGAAACCTTTTGTGATTTTAGGATTGGTTTCTCAAGAGCTAGAAGATATCAAGCATACCAAAATAAGTTTTTATAGGCAACAAAAAGAATTTGCATGAAGGATTTTTTTTACTGTCATTCATAAGTACGACACTTGCAAAATTGCTAGGAGTGTATTTTAGTATCGAGAAAAATAGCTTTTGGAAAGTCTGGTTTCTTTTTTTTAAATGACTTTCTCGTAAGACTTATGCAAATGTTTAACCTGTTGTTTATATTGGAGCATTGATAAGAAATAAAGCAAAAATTAAAGTTTTAAAAACATTTTTCCTTCTTGGCTAATCTTAGATTTCATTTTTAAAAGATAGTGCCATTAAAAGTGATGGCCTTTATAAATATCAGTGTTTTAACTTCTGCATTAGTATAATAATGCTTGCGGAGAACAGCTGAGATAGGCTTCACTAACAGATAGCGGATCACAGAACACATCATTTCTTCAGCACATCAACATCATTATTTCAGATAAATTACTGAATCGACACATCATTATTTCAACTACGAATCAACGCGTCATTATTTTAAATAAACTATTGAATAGATGTTTTATTAAGACAAAAATAATACAAATTTAACATACCAATAAAAGCTATTATTATTTATGATAATTAGTAGCTGTCGAAAAAGTGAAGTTTTATATTCATTTATACATTTTACGCTGTAACCGATTAAAATGCTTTAACGCATTAAGACCTGCTTGTGATTAAAAATCTATAATATATAAAACGAAAATAAAACATTAATATAATTCAAAAAGTGAAATAAAACATCTTTAAAACTTTGAATTTTGTTACGTAGTTAAAATATGTGATTTACCCTTAAATGCACTCACAAGTTTTTAAACGGCAATTGTATATTAATAAGTAATGTCATTTAAAATTTTAAGGTGACAACAAATATCTGACAGCTAATTTAAAATTACCATACATAAATTCATAAAAAGGCAAACTTTGCACATGTTCCGATAAAATTTGTATTTATAAGCAAAAACATTTTGCTAGAAGTTTAATGTCCAGGAAAATGGAGCAGAAACATTGCTAATGTATTTTATTAAGGAACACATCTACGTCCCCTCCTACACAAAAAAAGAACACAGGACAAATTATAAGTAAGCTTTGTGGCGAAAGAATTTCATTGTGGTTGCATAGAAACACCATGAAAAGTGAGTGGTGTGTCATGCAAATAAAAGGACACAAAATGCAAACCTTAGAGATACAAATAAAACCAACCTATGAATGCTGTCCTCAGAGACAGATGAACACATGTTTTCAATTATTCGCCGTAGTTCGTTCTCCGATTGAAATTGGGTACCATCAAGCAAACGGTTGCCAATCGCATTCCATAAATGCTCTCTCACTGTAGATCTCGTTACCGGGGGGCCATGGAAAAGTCTGGGTACTTTATTGCCAAGCAGAGGTGACAGACAATCCAAGTTGATGCCACCCCAAACTAGAATCCCGTATTATCAAGTAATATGGCGTTCACCAGTCGCAGTGTATCTGTTGCCACATCACCTCCAGATTCTTATTTGGTAATTGTCATTTTTGAAATTGAAGTCGGATCTGTCACTCTGCATCATCTTGTGGCACTTTTTTTCCAAACGTCTGTGTCTTCATATCAATGTAATCCTTGGTGTCGTCGTCAATAGCTGTGTTTGCAAAGAGCGGCATAACTGCAAGGTCTGGAAACTGTTAGATCAATGGTCTGGAAATTGTTCTTGCTGATATTGTAACATCCACAGTTCCATGCAAATTCTGCAGAATGTCAATATGTATGCTTTGTGGGATCACCAGCGTATGCCTTCGGACGCAAGTTTCTGTTAGGGAAGAAATTTGATACTTTTATAAGTTTTGCGATCTGTCTTTTATGTCTGTTAAGTATTCAGTTTTAGTTTATGAATATGAAAAACTACTTTTATTCAAGTTTTGGTATTTAGCAACATTTTCCATAAATTGTTCTTGTGTAAGTTATAAAACATGTTTAAAAAGTAATCTAAATGTTTTCCGAGTTTGGAAAAGAATGGGGAGGGGAGATGAATGATCTTCTAGCAATGGTGAAAAGGATGCTTGGAAAGAAAAAGGTTGAGAGCTAATGATTTAGATCTACCACTATCCCCGGCAAGATTCATATTCCCTTCTTCAATCGATCTTCTGCATATCCTTGCATTGTGGATGTATGTGCATGCGTTTCAGTGGCGAAATCACCCATTCGTTGGCTTAGGAAGAAACACTCAGAAGAACGTGTGCTTCTCGAAACGAACGTTTGCGTCATCTGTTAAGCATTTGCCTTCTGAGATGAAAATCAGATCGAAAAACGAATTTCCCATGGCGACAAAAAGTAACAGTTGTGATCTTATCTAGCTAACTCATCATGTGATAAAATGCGTTTCATATCATTTGCAAACATCGTTTAATTAGCATGTTCTGAGCGGTTGGATCCGTAGCCGGGGGGGGTGATCCCCCCGGTTTGCTGAGTAACGGCCTTCTGCGATGGACTCGCCCATGCGACTGGCAGGTAGCAATTGACGACCAGTGCTGCCTGTTTATTAAAATATTTCGAGGTGGTGCGCCGCTGTTCTGGAGGGGTAATAGTGGAGGTTGAACCTCTACGATGTGCCCCGAAGGAAGAGTGGACCTGTAGTGTGATTAAGTTTCACGGAACAGGGAATGCCCCAATGTTGTGGTTGTTGTGTAATCTTGGCAGTTTACAGAATTAGGCAACTAAATCCTCATGGTGTTGCATTTTATCCGCCAGGCAGTAAACTTCTAATTTTTATTTGCTATCTATGACTTTCGTAAAATTTAAATATATATGTATACTCAATCGAATTTCTGATTACATGTAACTTTTCATGATATTTTCGATTAAAAAACAGGTAAATCTGCAAGTAAAAGGAAAATATTTGGGAAGGTATGAAAGAACCAATTTACTATTTAGTACTTTTTCTTTGAAGAATTGCATTGCTTTTAAGAAAAAAAAAATGAATGAACAGATGGTAAAACATAAGTTGGGTACTAACAATTCCGTCTTATTCAAATGGGAATCCGATATTAAACTTATATCCGGGCCCTTCAAAATATTAAATAAGCAAATCCATAGAAATTTTGCAAGTAAAGACTTAAACATCTTTTATGCTTCACTGATCAGAGCATAATGGAGAGTTTACGCTGTAAAAGGATCATATAAATGTGCATTTTATTTTCGAAAAACCTTCCCACACCTAGAGTTGAAAATTTTGATTATTTTTAACTTTCTATATTTTATTTAGGAAATTTTTATAATTCGAAATACACGTCTAAGATTGATGCTTAAAGAAATACAACCATCATTTTTATACAGCTTAAGAGAAAATAAAGGTGAAAGCCAACAACATATGTTACCAGATCTCAAAGTGAGAAAAAACATGATAACATCAATGGAAGCAAAAGAAAAAAATACCTTAAAAACAGAAATTGGTCAACTATATCTTCTCATCAGGAGGGTAAATGAGTCGTAAAAAAGCAAGTTAATGAAACAAAGGTAAGTAAATGATGGGGAAAAGCGTCTCAACTTACATATTTCAGGACACATATTTCAGGATTCCATTGATCAAAGATACAGCATTCAATGTAAATCTCCTGAAACGATTTGAGATGAATTGACCCATGATATTGATTTCAAGGTAGAACTTTTAAAATGCTCCAGCTTTCTGTTCAACCCTATATAGTGAATAGACGCATAAAATGTGCTCCTGCGGAAGTTGCATAAAACGAAAGGAATCTGATGTATAGACCATATGACTTTCTTGTACGGAATGTTAAACTATACGCATTTTTTCCTGCATTTTATTTCAACTTATTTCCTTCAATTTCATTAGAGATATATTTCTCATTCAATTAATTCACTTTTCACTGCGCAACAAGACAAAAATACATAAACCTGCAAAACACCTTCATTAAAAATGGAAAAATATAGTGTAACGGGTTTTGTATTTAGGTAGCTATTTTTAGTAGAATTATAATTAAAATTGTTTTATTTCCCCGTGCTATGCAGCGCGTGACGAATTTTAAGAGAAATCTACGCCGGGAAAGTAAAAATACAAGAGTACGTGCATTTAACATTGAATCAAAGTATATTTCTGTAATTTATATTCACTTTGAATAAATCTAATTGACTATGTTAGCTGTAACCGTAATTCTACTCTTTTTGCTTTTCAGAAATTCATAAAACTGTCTCGTGCGGCCGATTTGAAAAGCTATAAAAGCCAGAGAGAGAACATCTCAGCTCAGTTGCTTAGTTGCTGCTATTGCGAGTTGTTGCTGCTATTTTTTATTATTATTAAGACTGTTACTTGAGATCGGATTAGATTTCTGTGAGCTTTGAAGTACGTTCTGTTTAGCGTTTTAGTAGTTTAAAATATAACTATTGCGTGGTATTGTACTAAAATCTTTGAGGAAAAATACAGCGTTTTGCTGTATTTCTTGTAATAAGAATAAATTTTATTAACTTTATCGGACTTGTGCATTAAATCTATTACGAACCCGTACGCAGGCAACACATTTGGTGTCAGATGTCGGACTGAATGCCTATTACAAGAGGGATGGAAGAAGAATTAAATCTGATTACTGCATTTGCTGTATTCCAAGGAAATCTGGAAGTTGCCGTAAAATCTGTTAAAGAAAATGGAAAAGAGACAAGATTAGGGAAGCAGATTTCCATTGCCTATAGGCGGTTGAACGAGGTTATAAAAAGAGAGAGTTATCCTTTTCCAGGAATTGACGACATTCTGGACACTCTTTCTGAAAGCAAGTGGTTTTCGACGGTTGATCTAAAGCGTGGATATTGGCGAGATAACATCCTGATGACCTAGAAAAGAAGGCATTTACTACGGGACAAGGACTTTGGCAGTTCAAGGTGATGTCGTTTGTACTCTGTATTGGGCCCGGCAACATTCGAACGTCTCATGGAGAGTGTTTTGAAAGGCCTTTCCTTCTAAACATCTCTGATGTACTTGGGTCGCATCATCGTCGGGAAGAGTTTTGATGAACATCTAGGTAATCTTAGAAAGGTGTTTGAGAAACTGAAAGAAGTCAATCTAAATTTGAGTCCCGTTAAATGTAAATTATTCAGACAAGAAGAGCATGTCATCTCTGCCGAAGGTGTGTGTACGAATCCTGAAATGGTGTGAGCAGTTAAAGATTGGAAACGTCCCGAAGATGTCCATCAGCTGAGAAGATTTCTAGGGCTCTGCACCTATTATAGGAGATTCGTGAAGGATGTTTCTTCCATCGCAAGGCCCTTCACAAGCTGACAGAGAGCAAGCAAAAGTTTTAGTGGACAAAAGAATGTGAGGATGCATTTAAGAACCTGAAAGAAGTTTTAACATTTACTGCAATCCCGACGTATGCTCAGCTCAACAGACCTTCCATTCTCGACACAGATGTAAGCAACTAAAGTGTCGGTGCTGCTTTGTTCCAAGCAATAAACGGCCGAAAACGTGTCGTGGCCTACTGGAGCAAGTGCCTGTTTTAACCGTAGAGGAACTATTGTGTCACCAGGAAAGCGTTGCTCGACGTAAGCAAAGCTGTAGAACATTTCCATCATTATTTATACGGTAGAAAATTCCTACTCCGCACGGATCATGCAACATTGACCTGGCTTTTAAATTTCAAGAATCCTTAAAATAAAATAGCCAGGTGGATAGAGAGATTCCAGGAATATGAAATCACTACCCGTCATCGGAAGGGATCATCATACAGAAATGCCGACGCCCTGTCTAGAACTTGATCAGAAAGTTGCCGAGATTGTTCCAAGGTCGAAGCGAAATACGAACTCCTTATTCCGATCACACGACAAATTACAACATCAACATCGGGTGATTGAAACCCATGGAGTGACAATGAAGTCAGGAAAGGCCAGTCGAGAGACGGCGACATTAAGCCCATAATCGATTTAATGGAGTTGTCAAACAGAAAACCTAGCTGGCAGGAGATTTCGACCTACAGTCCGACGACAAAACAATATGGGGCACCCAGGGATTCACTCCACATTCAAAACGACGTCCTACACCGAAATTTCGAATCGGAAGTTGGGAAGGATTTCTCATGGCAGCTGGTACTTCCAAGATCCCGGATCCCAGACGTACTCAAAGAACTACATAGCAGCTCTACAGGAGACCATTTCGGAATAATGAAGACTTTGCAGAGAGTTTGAGAGTGCTTCTCTTGGAGTAATGGAAAGGATGACCTGCAAAAGTGGTGCCCATTTTGCGATGCCTGTGAAGACGGAAACGACCAAAGAAACGCAGCGGAGGTAAGCTGCAACGCTGCAGTGTAGAGCACCTTTTGAAAGTATCGTTTTCGATGTCTTGGGACCTCTGCCACGAACTTTTAATGACAACAAATACATCCTCGTTGTCATTGAGTACTTCACCAAATGGCCTGAGGCATGTTCTATTCCAGATCAAGAGGCTGTCAAAGTAGCAGAGGTAAAGATACAGCAATGGATTTTCAGTTCGGAGTACCTCTTCAGTTAAATTCCGATCAGTGAAAGAATTTTACCTCGGCTGTAACCAAAGAACTCTGCAAGCTACTCGGCATTGACAAAACCAAAACGACCCCAGTCAGACGGCATGGTAGAGAGTTTTAATCGAATTATCCTTAATAACCTCTCTTTGGTGGTTTCGAGAAAAGAAAAAGACTGAGACAAGAAGCTGTTTTGCCCTCCGGATGCGCTTTCATCGCCTGAGGAATACATACAAGATCTTCAGGCCCAATTTGAAGTGATGCACAATTTTGGCACAAGAGCGAGTCCACTTGGCGACGGAGAAGATGAAGACCTGATACGACACGAGAGCTACTGGACATTGATTCAACGAAGGAGACAAGGTGTGGTTGTGTAATCCGACTCCACGGAAAGGCCTCTGCCCGAAACTACAGCCACCTTGGGATAGTCCTTACATAGTCCTAAACAGGCTAAACGACGTCGTTCTAAGCCAAAAGTCGTTTATTACGACAGTTTATCTCCTTACTATGGCCATACTACGTAGTGCGCATAATTTAAATAGTATAAGACCATAGTCTTTTTGTTTCTAAATTTGCAATTTTATGCAATAATTTTTTGATTTGTGTTTGATTTATTTTAAGCTATTTATTTGCTATTATATTTTATGTTGTTGTATTGTAATGTTCATTATTGTATTGATGCTTTAGTGGTAAGTATGCCTTCCTGTTCAGGGATTGTACTGTCCGGGACTTGCAGTCCTTGGGAAAGGGGCAGTGTTGCGGATTTTGTATTTAGGTAGCTATTTTTAGTAGAATTATGATCAAATTTGTTTTATTTCCCCGCGCAATTCAGCGCGTGACGAATTTTAAAAGTGGCCACGCCGAGAAAGTAAAAATACAAGAGCATGTGCATTTAACATTAAATAAAATTTTATCTCGGTCATTTATTTTTTAACTAGAATGAATGTAAATGACTAGTATGTTAGCTGTAACCGTAATTCTATTCTTTTTGCTTTCTAGAAATTCTTAGAACTGTCTCGCGCGGCCGATTTATAAAGCTGTAAAAGCCAGAGAGAGAACATTTCAGCTCAGTTGCTTAGTTACTGTTATTGCGAGTTGTTTATTTAGCTGCTGGCGTAAGTACGCCCTGTGGAGGTGTTCATCTCAAGACGGTTAGTGTGAAGGAGTGACACCAGTTCTGCTAATGGCGATGTGTTGGTGCTTCCCACACTTAGTCCTGTCCTGTCCTGTTGTTATTATTATTATTATTATTATTATTATTATTTTTGCAAATTCGCGGGGAGATCGAATTAGCTTTCTCTGCGCTTTGAATTACGGTATATTTAACATTTTAATAGTTTAATATATAACTACTGCCTGACATTGTGTGATATTGTACGAGTATCTTTGAGGGAAACGTCCAGCTTTTGTTATATTTATTTCTTGTGATAAGAATACATTTTATTAACTTTTTATCGGACTTGTGCATTAAATCTATTACCAACCCTTACGCAAGCAACAATAGAAAATATAAAACACTGAATGCAATTAAAACAATCAAAAAAGCCATTTTTACAATTAAAATTAGAGTTTCTACACAAAAACGAGTAATTCGGCCACCGGGAGAGAAGGCAAACTTTTCGGTGCACAAAACTAAAAGATTTCTTTTAGTCCCACTCCGCAAAAAGACACTGAAGTTGCATAAACTAACTTAATTCGCTATTCTGCTAATTTTCTAATGTAAAAAATTAGGGATGCTATGGTAAAAACATTAGGCTTAGCCGCACTGAAACGACATTTAAATTGCTGATAATTTTTCAATCTTTACATTCAGATTAACTAAAACCTTAACTGGAAGATATGAAAAACATAATTCAACAATTTTTAAAGCAAAGAATTGCACAATTTACCAACATATAAAAATAAAAATAACTGAGCTCAGGGAGCTGAATAAGAGAGTGGGTATATATATAGATAGATATATAAATTTATCATTAGAGACTTTTTTAATACCATCTGCAAGGAAGAGAAATTCAAATAAAACCATCAATTACTATATCAAGTAGTAAATAAGTAATTTTTAATTAGTATTTTAATTACTATTTCTAGACTTCTATTGCAGTGGAAACCATAAAAAGTGAAAAGAAAAATTCTGAATCGCAAAAATGCCAAATTCAAAAGTAAACATTTGAAGCATTGAAAAAGTAGTTATTGTCATGGACTACAGATTAATTGACTTGTCAAAGGGAACAAACCAATCTGCTATCAATTAACAATAACCAAATTAAGCGAGAGTGTTTCGTTACTCTTCCAAGTAAGGACCCAATAACTATTTTGCAGAGCCAGATCCCAAGTCATGTACAATCTAAATCAACAGAAAGACATTAGTCCATTTTAGAAAAAAGAGCTTTCATAATAAAATATTAAAAAAGTATGGTATTAAAAAGATTGTAGTAGTATTAAAAAGTATGTGGTATTAAAAAGATTGTAGTAGTAAAAACGATTGTAAATGTATTGGAGATGGTATTAAAGAGTTTTCTAATGATAAATTATAAGTTTATTACTTTGCAGCTTTAGTGCAAGTTATGGGCTTATTAATTTACTCCTAATTACTTTATTTAGAATTTATATAGAGGGTGACTCTAAATTGTTTTTACAAATTAAGAGGGGTGGTCGGATTCCATCTAGACGAGCAATAGAAGACAGGGTCTCATTCCACTCTGAGAGGAAGAAAAGAGGAATATTAGAATTCAAACATGAACTTGCAACAGTGTTGGGAAAGCGAATGAACGAGACCAAAAGTTGTTCAATAAGATATATTGTTTAGTGAAAAACTCACAGAAAGTGTTCAAAATACCGACAACTGGTTCTTATCGCTCTTCCATTTCTGACGTTCGTACATTTGGCGAACGTACTGCATTGCTTTCTGAGATGGCAAAAGAACTGCTTTCCCGCATTCTTCGATCAACAATGGAAAAGTTTGGATGACTTGGAATCCGACGAGTGGAAACCACTGCTCGTTCAATGTTCGTACTTCGCGAACATTCCCTTTTCCTTCACCGTATGTGAGGTGAATATCTGCCAATTCCCTGTACGTATACTCCGCCATAGCGTTCCCGAAAAGTTTCGGGCGATATTACTAAAGTAATACTTGAAGCGATGATGTTGTGCCGTTTTCAAGGATATCGTTTGCTCTGATTGGCTTTCTCCGGTACCAATTAAGAGTAAAATGCTGCTGTTTCAGAGAGAAAATTCGCATACGGTTAATTTTTGCTAGACCCTAGGAGCTCGTCTCCTTATTCTTCCTCGTTTGTACTTCCCTCATTTCTGTCTCTCAAAATGGAATGCGACCCTATGTTCTATGGTAATTGTTGCTCTTATAGATGGGTACAGTTACCCCTCTTAATTTGTAAAAAACAATTTAGAATCATCCTGTTTATATACATATATTCTTTTCGGGCTGCTGATTGCAACCAAAAAGGGAGGTGCACAACTACATGTTATAGAAGTCGTATATACAAAATTTCAACGTTCTGAGGCTACTCGCGTTTGTGTCATGCGAATTACATACATACCCACGAACAAATCACTTCTGAATCCATTTTAAATCCTGTTTGCAACCCTTTTTGGGAAAACCAGTCCTTTATTCTCTCCTTACGTACAGATGTCACGCAAAAACATATTTAAATTGCATTCGATAACGGTCAAAATGGATATTTTCGTGGAATTATGATACCGGAAAATTTTCACGATTACAATACTTCGTACAAGAAAGTAAATATAATAGATATTTCATTGCTAAGTAATATACAGACAACATTTTGCTTTTGTATTTCTGTGCGTGAGAATTTTTTTTTATTGTTAGCGGTTTTCTTTTTTTGGTGTCTACAATAATTATTTTACAATTATTAGAATTTCAATACATTTCTGATATTCCGGCAATTCAACTTTTGTGAGTGTGTGATTATGGCAAACCCTCGAGAGTTATCTGCCTAAGGGGAGGAATGCCTTCGTGGAGGACTTTCTAGGGGGAAACTGGCTCGCATACACGTTACACATGGGGAAAACCACGAAAACGCCCATGCAGCCCTTCCGTTCGCGGGATTCGAACCTCGGACCGAACTACTAGTGTTCAGCGACTTTACCGCTCGGCCGTTGGTGGGCCTCAATTCATCTTTTGAATTATCAGGTTAAATAGCAGTTTTAAGTTTAATTTTTCTGCTTATTTTTTATCATTATGGAATGATAAGAAGATATTATGGAATTATGGAACTTATGTGAAGGTATTTGCTTAATTTATTTTGAGAATCAGAATTAAAATAAATCTTGTTAAGTAGAAAGTTCTCGTCTTTTACATAATACTGTGCTAAAAATATTTCATTTCACAAGAAACACTGTAGGTTTAAATTAATCTTCTGTAATTAAAACTCAAATTCTGGATTTAAAAAAAATTCCGTAATCTATTGTGCGAAATAATACAAATATTGGAAGAGAAAGCTGCTAAATGAATGCTTGGAACTGTTGTTTTAAATGCAGCAAATCTGTTTAAAAATAACAAATGAGATAAAAGTGAATTTTCTAATCCGTCTTCAGACTTGCGTTAAATGCTTTTAAAAATCCTATTATACAGGAGAAAGACTTGAATGAAAAAGAAAGTTCTTTTCTGAATAATTTAAAACTTCTCAAAATACAAAAGAACGCTCATTTTATTATATAAATGTGAATTTTTTCACTAAAGGAAAGAATTATTTGAAACTTTAAAGAGAATATTTGAAACAAGGAAAGAAAGTGCATAATAAATTCATTTAAAATCCCTCCATTCCATACGAGCGGATTTAAAAGAAAACTGAAAGAAATGCTGGGATTTAAATTATTAAACAAACACAGAATAAAATAATCATTTTTATTAAATGTGACTAATAACATTTTGCTGCATTTTATTTTTATAATAGTATTTATAAATTTCATTCTTTCTTTTCTCTTCTTTCCACATTTTGAAAAATACAAGATTTGGAGTTGAAAAATATATTTACTAATATTCTAGAAATAAATTTTGTAAATAGAAGTATCCTATAGCTACATTTGAGTTATAATTAAGCACAGAGAAAACGCTGTTGAAACTTGCAAATAAAATGTTTTCGATAATGATCCATAAAATTAAACTTCAGTTTTCAATAATGTTTTTCGATAAGTTTAGTTCATTTTTGTATAGATTTATGCAAATACATTACAGGCATAGGCTTATATTTTGTTTGTCCTCTAGCTCTCACTCAATGAGTATAAAATTTACTGATATTGCTGTAAAAAGAAGAAATCATTATGAATTTCTAAAACTGAATAAATAAAAAAGAAAAACTTTATATGTATATATATATATAGAGTTTAATCCAGAACATATAAATGATGAAATTATCTCCTAGGAAATACACAAACACGAAGAAAATATGATATATATATATATATATAAATGTATGGGAATGTACATTGGTTATCATAAATTAAGGAAAAATCACAAAAATAGGATAACTCCCTCAAAAATAAGCCAAGCCGTGTAAAATTTGAATATGTTGCCAAGTAAGAGTAGCTTAGTAAAACTGCAATATGCAGATTAGTGGCGCTGCACTCGGAATACGTCATCTGCGAGGAGAATAAAAGTCCATGTTTGAGAGCAAGCCCACATATTTTACTGTGGTAGTGACATCAGAAATCTCAGATAGCCAATTCGTAACAATGACCTCCAGGCATCATTTGCTTGCAGAACTATGATGGAAAGCCATTGGGAGGCTAGAGGCAGGTTAAAGTCAAACAGAAGTGGCCAGATGGCTAAATGTGAGTCCTTCTCTGGTTCATAGACTTTGGAGGCGATTTCAAACCACAGATTCGGCATCTAGGAGGTTAAACCAAGGACGGCCAACTGCTACGACAAGCGCCGATGACAGATATTTGACATTAGTATGTGCCCGCAGGAATAGAACCTCTACTCCGACTCTTCTTAGATCCTCCCTTGCTGCAGCCACCGGAAGGTTGGTGTCAACGTCAACTGTACGTAGAAGGCTTCACGAAGGTCGTCTGTATGCGAGACGACCAGCCATTTGTGTGCCGCTCACGTCACGCCATAGGAGGGACCATTCGCAGTAGGCACGACAACAAGTCCACTGCACGCCTGATCCTTGGAGGGCTGTTCTCTTTACGGATGAATCCAGGTTTAGTCTAGAAAGCGATAGTAGGCGTTATTTGATATGGAGAGAACCTGAAACCCGTTATCATCTGTCCAAAATCTGTTAAAGAGATGCATATGAAAGAGGCAGTGTAGCATCTTTTTGGGTGGACGCACAGACCTCCATGTCGCATCGTAGATGATTATCTTCAACAGGAAACAATTAGGCACATGGAGTGGCCAGCTCGATACCCGGACTTGAACCCTATCGAGCACGTTAGAGATGCTTTAGAGAGACGTCTAGTTGCTCTCAATACGCCCCCTCAGACCTTTGCCGTGCTTGCAATAGCTTTGAAAGATCAATGGCTATCGCTTCCTATGGAACGGATAGACCGCATAAATGAAAGCATCACGCATCGCTGTATGTGCTGTATTGCTTTTAGAGGCGACCATATTTCAATTTTGAAGGTACTTTTCCTATAGCAAACTGACACCTTTGATTTGTTCATTTTATATATGGGCTAATTTCTATACTACCATAATAGCCTAGTAATTTATTTTTATGTTATTTGAAACCTTACTATATGTTGTATATTGTGGGTAATTTTCATAAAATTCTACATGTAACTTTTTCAGTAAGCGGGATTTTTGTGATTTTTCCTTAATTTATGATAACCAGTGCATAAATGTGAAAATGCGATGGAAAATTCGTATCGTCGTAAATGCGTATACTATTGTGGAACCAAAAATTGAATTAATTACTTTGGAATTGGAAATTTAAAAATGCAAAATTAGTAAAAACTTTAAACGATTAAAACAATAAAAATCGTTGCTTATTCTACAGAAGATCCCCACTTTTGAATTGGATTGTGAATTAGGATCCTCTTATACAATCACGAAAAATTCATAAGGATCGCGTTTCATCTTTTCCTGAACAAAATCAATATTCCAATTAAAAATTTGTAAAAACTTTAATAAAATATCTGAATTTAAATCTTAAATTATTTAAAGAATGCTTAAAAATTCCCAACATGATGATATACCAATAATTTCATAAGTTGATACGATTCATTCAGTACAGTATTTAAACTTAAAAAGTAAATACACTCACGTTTGTGAAAATTGCAACACCAAGAAGGAATCGTCATAATTGAATGCAATTTAATACACAGTTGAGTGGTAGTGGTACAAATAAATGATTAAATGTTCAAAGCAAACAAACAAAAACAAGAGATCAGAATCAGTATTTTGTGTGGCCACCACGCGCCGCAATAAGTGCTGCTACACGACGTGGCATGGAGTCAAACAAAGTTTGAATGTCTGACTGAGGAAGAGCATTCCATATCGTTTGTACGCGTACCCAAAGTTCGTCTGCAGACGCAACAGGACGAGGATCACGAGCAAGACGCTGACCAATGACATCCCACACATGTTCAATTGGCGACATATCCGGGGAACACGCAGGCCAAGGAAGAAGCTGTACCTGCTGCGCTGCAAAGAAGGATTTAACAATCCGAGCAGTATGAGAGCGGGCATTGTCCTGTTGAAATACAGCGCCTGGCAAGCTTTGAAGGAAGGGAACAGCTTCGGGCTGTAGAACTTCACGGATATACCGGTTGCTGTTCAGACTGCCCACAATTCGTAGCAATTGAGATCGTCTATGATATGCTATGGCGCCCCAGACCATAACTCCGGGTGTTCGTCCACTGTGGCGTTCGATAATGCACTCCGGAAGGTGGCGTTCACCGGCATAGCATCTGACACGAATGCGGCCATCATGGTACCACAAATTAAAGCAGGATTCGTCAGAAAACACGACATGCTGTCAATCAGCACGCCAGTCTCTATGCTGATTGGCCCATTGTAGCCTCAGGCGGCGATGGTCGTGCGTTAGGGGGATCCTGTATAAAGGAGTCCGTGCGCGCAGTCCACACTGCAGCAGACGTCTACGAATTGATGAAGCACACAATGAAACACCTGTAGCTATTGACCACAGTGCTGCCAATTGTCTAGAGGAAGCTGTACGGTCCGTCCGCGCCATGCGGACCAGGTGTCTATCATCGCGAGCTGACGTCACATTTCGGGGTCCACTCCCGGATTTCCGAGTTGTCCGACACTCGTCCGTCCACTGCTTCCAAACGCGCATCACTGTGCTGCTGTTACGCTGCACACGAGAGGCTACTGCACGATACGACAATCCAGCTTCACGAAGGCCGATGATACTCCCTCGTTCAAACTCTGTAAGTTGTTCAAATCTCGCTCTCTTTCGTCGACGAGGCATAAGTACAGATTGAGTTAACGTTTACCACTAGCAGATAACCACCGATAACCATACACGCCTCGCTACAGCCGTCTATTTATTCGGATCCATCAGCCGTTCAGAGGGCGCTGCTCAGCATACGCATGCGCTACGGATTTGCAATTCTAATCATTTGCATATCATGCGCTACTTTGCATTTCCTGAAAATTTCAGCTCACTCGCGTAAGTCCTTCATGGTGTTGCAATTTTTACAAACGTGAGTGTACTAGTAATTCAAAGGGTTGAAGCATACGCAAACGGGTTGGCTGCGTTGACATGTTTCATGGATTTCCTTCTCTCTAACATGGAATAAGAGCTAATTTCTGTCAAAGTGTCTTTCTCGAAGACATCCATCCTTTGTAACAGATTCAAATAATGTAACCTAACTTGACCAGTTTAACGTTTTCATTCATTCGAAGTTCCTAATTTATTTGAAGGGAAAGGTTTTTATAAGTAAGAATTAATATCATATATCATTTTCTCTCATAAGGGAAAACACATAATCTTGTTTCGCGGCTAGTGTAATATTGAAATTTTTCGCTCTTTAATAGCATAGTAGAAAATTATACAAATAGGTTTGCATAAAGTGAAATTACGGATCATGAAGAATTCGTTTCAAAAACAAATTATTTAAACACAAAATATTTCTTATATGACGAAAGATGCTTCAAGTTACGAACACTAACTTTGGCAGCATATGATTTTTAGAGGTGATTTTGAGTAACCTATCGCATATAATTAAAATTCAGAGACTTCTGGAAACCTCATTTCTATATTTTCTGTTGTTTAAGTCGCCTCAACAATGCCTTGCCATAAACAAGTGCCTGATCATGAATCCGGCTTGAAGGAAATTACGGGCCGATTGGATTGCGGGAAGATGATTTTGTTAAATAGAAAATATTTAAGTTTGGTGTTTTAATACTTTTTTAAAACTTTAAACTGAAACCAATTCATGGTGCCGGACAAAATTAACAAAAAAAAAAAAAAAAAAAAAAAAAAAAATATCAAATAATTCACATTCAGAATATTCATCATTTAAAATCTAATTCATAACATATTCATGTATCATTTCGACATCTTATAAACATTCGTATAGCAAATCTATTAATCAATCAATCAATCAATCATATCATATCTATCAATCAATCGTATAGTGGTAGTACAATTTAACTTATAGGTTTGCGTTGTGAGTAACCTATGTAAAAGGAAATATCAGTAACTCCAAATTCAATTAAACTCCATGTTTCTTAAAAGCCTCCCGGCTCAAACAAATGGAGGGACATGACAGACCACAGTAAATTATAAGCTGCGTAAATACACAAATGCAATTAAATTTTAAACACACATTTATTAATTTCTTGAATATATTATATAATTAAATAATGGATAACTGATCAGTATCCTACAACATATTTTTACTCTGAAAAGTAACACATAATGTCACACGCATTTACAGCTTACAAAAATTAATATACCTTAAGATGGAAAATAACACATATCTCATTCCAAAATTAACATACTCATATTAATTTGTAAGTTTACTATTTTTGACGTTCAATAGCTCACTAATTAAGCCGGTAAAACAAATCTTTAAACCTTCCTTTACAGACTTTAAATTAATTATTCATTATTCAAAATATTCTCATTTAGTAGTTTACATATATAAAATAAATAATTTCCGTTTAAGTAATTTGGAAAGATAGAGAGGTAGACAAATTTAAAAATCACTCACAGATGGAAGACAGTTTTTCTGGATTGAAGAATCTTTAGTGTCCAATCCACTTGGAAATGAGCTAAAACAATTTTTTTTTTTCAAAACACTTTCAGAAGTGTCCATTGAAAAAGGAACCGCCTTAAATATGTCCATTAAGTGAGAGACAATTTCCGAAAGAAAAGATCTTTAGTGTCCAATCTTTTTTCTGTCAAAACATTTTCAGAAGCGTCCATTGATCAAGGGAAGCATGATACCTCCTTCTGGAACAAATCTGTACCTCATGACAAATTTCTTCAACTGGAATGTCTCAAACATGACTATTCAAGTTCTCCAAAATACACGATGAAGCGGCGAAACTAAATTTTGGGTAGAGCACTTTTGGAACAAACTTCTTAGTCGTAACCAATCTCTCCTGTCTATGACGAACAATTCTAACTGGAAAGCCTCTAACATGACAATTCAAAGATCACAAAATACACAATGAAACGGTAAAATCAAATTGTGCGTAGAGCACTTTCTCCGTGCGAACAAATTCTCATCAGCGGGAAAGCGGCGAGAAAACCTCGCCTCGGACCGAGTCGCAAGCCCCCCGCAGGAGGTAAAGCCGCACCGAACTTTTCTTTTACTGCCTTACATCTTCGCAACTCAAATGTCTCCAAATCCGACGCAATAGCCGGCGCCCGCGAGAGTAAGCCACCACTCCTCTTCTTACTCTTAGCTTGAAAGAATCAGGAAACAGAATGATCTCTAGCCTGGTGCAAGCACCCAGGAAATTTCGGTTTCTCCGCCTCTGTGAGTTCATAGGCTTTCAAAAAAATCATAAAATTAAATCTTACCAATTACGGAATTTTATGTTATCTAAATTGAGAAAATGACACACCCATGACGAATCAAACACCTGAAAATCTGACAATGCAATCCGAAAAACATCTGTACTCACAACGTTAGAAAAAAAAATAGACTCCCCAACTAACAAGCGAAACTAGCTTTTACGAGCATCCAATTATCTAACCTAGTACACCTCCTACTGTCTTGAAGTAAGAAAACTGCAACTTTAAACAAAGCGACAGGAAAACAACTTCCGTTTCACACGCATTAGCTAAAAGGGCGACATTGTTAGTGAAAAGGCCATAAACCAGATGTGTGTCCTCGCAACCGTCTCTCGCCTTTGTTACAATTCCTACTCAAGAAAAACAAGTTAAACAACACCTTAAGAGCCTAAGAATACTTTTCTCCAGATTAAAATACACATGAATACGAATAAAAATATTAGAATAATAATAACTTAAAACTCATATTAATAATTGAAATTCGCGACATAACATATTCCTATTAGAATAATAATAACTTGAAACACATATTAATAATTGAAATTCGCGACATAACAATTTTAGCATTTCAAACTCTTTTGAGGTGTTGTGTCATCTATGATATTGTGTTTGTTGAGAGAATCGGGGCATGAGAAATTAACAACCTAGACGTGCAGAAGTTGCTGGAGCGCTATAAAATATGGGCTGAGAAAGAAAGAGCTACATATTCCAAAGCAAAAACAAACGGCAAATGGGAAATATCTTCAGAGGAAGGGGGAGAAAATGATCGTAGTCACTGATTCCTAAAATTTAAATAAATTGAAATAGGATGCACAGTTTTTAAGCAACGATATCATCCTGATAAGACATTAGTAAGCTACAAAAAAGCGTTTTTATTGAAAATAGCATTTCTCACTTCAGAAACATTTTAAAATTCATTCGTGAACAAATCCCATAACAGAAATCTTTTGAGTGAAACCGAGTCTTAGTGAGTCGTAACTCGGCTAGCCTTTAGAGAGAGGAGAGGAAGAAGAAAAGATGCCTTTTAAAGACGATTATCTCATGTTTTAACGGAAGAGATTTTTCTCATTCAAACAATAACATTTTCATCATTTTTCAGTTACGCGGTTTACTCGTTCATACTGATAGAGGAAAATAAAATCCAACTTTTGTCAATTTTATCTGTTAAATAATGTATATATCCTTTTCGTTTTATGCTTAATAATTTCCGTTTATGATCAAAAACATTTTTTACGTCAGTTTATATTTGGTTATAATTTTGGGTTATGAATTTATACACGAAGTACTGCTTAAATTTCAACAAGGCATTATCTGTGATTCGGGAACGAGTTAGTCCATTTGGCAATAATTATTATGGGGAAATTAATTCGGTTTAAGAATATGTTGGTTATGAATGACATCCAGGAGTAAATTAAATTCGTAAATCAAGATTAAGTGATATTTATTAGTTCCATTACTTAATACGAAGATTAACTAAATGAAGTTTTAATAAATAGTATGCATATAAGTGGTAGCACATGTCATATGTTTTTATGTTTTCTTAGAAAGCATCTGCGTATTTTTAATGCACCTTCATCACGCCTTTGCGATGTGAGGATAACTCTTTATAGTTCCAACTATTTATATTCAATAATTAAAAACGAAAAGAAGAAAACTATCATTTGAATAAATTTATGAAACATAATTCGTATTATTTATTTGAAATTAAAAAAGAAACTTTTAAGAGAAAGCTTCCCTCTAACGATGAATACTAAGAGTTTCACCAATAATTAGTTCAGAAAAATAATTTTATCTGGGAGTCGCTAACTGTCCTCCTAATAAAAGGCATTCTTGTTTCAGATGACCGGATACCTTCAGCGGAATATATTCGTCGAGAATAGGCAGACTCGTTGCTCATTTTGATGAGAATGTTACACAAAATGCAACATAGAGGACGACTGGGCTTCCTCCATGAGAATGGGGAACTATTTAAATTTTGATAACGAATACCTCTTTTACTTCCCTGGGAGAGCACCTTTACAGCCAAAGTATTCAACCAGCAATGAGATTCTTTGAATTATAAAATCTTGACTAAAACTTAAATGTCGACTCATACAGGTGTAAGAGTTGCCTAAATATATAGCCAACAACTAACATTACACAATAAATGTATGTGCACAGATCAAAACAGAATACTGTTATAAGTTATGAAATAACAAGTAACAATGAATGTATACAGTACAAGCAAAATAAAATAAAACAAAACAAAATGAAATGTAAGGTAAAAAAGTATAGTGAACAATGGGGCTCGAACCTGGTAACATAATTGAAATATATAGAAAATCGATGAAATGTAGAACGCTTAGAAATAAATAATAATGATAATAATGATGCCAATGACAAAAGAGTACAATGCATTGATGATACAGAAGTAAATGGCAGTAACATACTTATTACACTTTTTGTTTTATGATATGCAATTACAAATAAAATAGAAGAATGAAAAATATAAATGTAATAAAGGTGAAATCTTTATTGCCCTACCATTGATATAAACCAATCAATAAACAGTATAAAGATCCAAGGATTCGAATTCGGGGGCAAAGCTATGGCAGCCGGCTTCTCTACCACCCTGCGAACAGGGTAAAAAGCGCTCCTTGAATTCAGATTTATGTTCTAGAACACTGACGTAGTCCAGTTCTGATTTAATGCGTAAATTTATTTTCTTATTTAATCTTCATTCCTTTTTGAGTTTAACATCATTAAAGTCAACTGGAATTTGGAAAACTGGAAAAAGTAAACGAAATTTATTCTGTCTGACAAACTGACAACATGTCTAAATTCAAAGCAATGTTATACAGGAAATGCAGTTTTTTAAAATGATATTTTTTTGTTAATGGGGTCTGAAAAAGAAACTAATACTCCAGTTTTTCACAGAGTGTTTGATATCGAAATTGGATATACCGTACTTCTTCGCGTATTCGCCCTTTAAACATAGTTTCTGAAAATTAAAAAAAATATTCGCTTTATTTAAATCTTAAAATGAATTCGTTCATTTAGTTATTACTTTCGTTTTATTAATAAAGACAAACTCTCGCAAACTACTTTCAAAGGTCACGCCAAAATTTTTCCCTTCTAACTACTGAACTTTATGCAGGAACCCAATCACAGAAATGCAAACACAAATCATATTCACGTTTTCTAATTATTATTAATGGTGTGAAACCCAAGGAGTAGAACAGAGAAAAAGAACCGTCGAGATCCAAGTTATAGAGAATTAGAAATGACGATATCTTATCACATATTATAATCTAAACACGTAATCTTATAAGGCATTTTTCCCGCCTTCCTGGTGTGGAGGTCTGCACGCTGGGCGCGTATTCCAGAGGTCCGCGGTTCGATTTCCGGCTCATTTTTCAAGTCTCCCGCTTCCAAAACACCTAATGTCTCTACAGTGGCGCCCAAACTAAAAGGAAGGTGGATAATGATTCTCCACACCCAGGATTTGGCGATTGGGTTCCCAAAAACCCCAGTCGCCTTTTAAGAAAGGAGAAGTATATAAGATATTTCTTCCACCTTCTTAGCGTGCTTTCGTGGCGGAGTAGTCTGCACGTTGGGTACGTATTCCAGAGGTCTGCGGTTCGGTTTTCGACGAAGGCGTTGTTCATTTCTCACCTTGCCTGCTTCCATAAATACATAATGTCTGCAATCTTACAGGATTGTAGGTTTCTTTTAAAGAAATAATAATGCAGTAGATACCTATAGATTGTTTATCCACCACTACTTTTTATTTATTACGCTCTTACTGTTACCGCGTCCTTCGGGAATTAAATTATTCGCCTAATTTTCACCTCTCAATTTTTCGAACAAAATATTTTTCTCGAAAAATTTTGAGAGAAAAATTTTCGGCTTTTGCAGAGAAAAAAACTTTACATGAATGTTCAACTTATGCAAAAGCAGTATGCCCCTCCCCCCAAATGGTTAGACAGGTTATAGGGTATTGGAATATGACAGAGCTCAAAAGGCCTATGTGGCTAAGAAAAGGGATGTCTTCGTAGAGGAATTTCAAAGGGGCAATGGCTTCTATTCACGTAACACGTGGAGAAAAAAATCCGTTTGTTTAATCCCGTTTGAAGAAATACGCTTCCAGGTATTGAACTATCAGGTTACATGAAATGTACTTCATAAGAGATTGCGTAAGAATACTAGACAATATCTGTATTTTGATATCATCTAATTAGAAATATGAGATTATTTTTTAATTTTGGAGCCTGGTGAACCACTTTTGATAAGTGGCTCATCGCAGAAGTCGAAAGTGAATGTATACCGTATTTTTCATTATATGTATACATTTTTAAATATATATTATTTGTGTATACATTTTTAAATACATATTAAAAATTTATATATTTTAATATATAAATTATTTAATATAACATTTTTAATATATAAATAAAAAATTTATATAATATATAAATTTTTTAATATATATTACATGTATACATTTTTTTAATATATATTATTTGTATATATTAAAAAAATTTATACCGTATTTTTCATCTTTTTTATAATCATAAAAATTAGCAGTGAGAATACACTGAGCTTAAGAAATATTTGATTAATTTTAAACAGCTGATTTTAGATCAGACAGAATGTTTAAAAGCAGTGTTTAAGTTATTTATTTATGAGAAACTATAACCGAAAAGGTTACAGTATTTTGTAATTAAGAGAAATATAAATAATATAAAAATATTAAGAAAGACATTAAGCCAAAAATGGGTGCGTATCATGACCCATCAAAAAAATTATTACTCTGAATGTTAAAGCAATTTTTAGAATCATTGTGTTATTCTGAAGCAGTCGACATGAAAAGTATGCAATGCCTTCTCCGGGACTCGAACCGTGGACCTCTCGAACACGCTCCGAGTGTGTTTCCAATTACACCCCGAAGGCATGTGGAAAGGAGGTTGAAGGTCCCACTTTTATAGGACAACTCCCCAGTTGCCCTTTAAAAGTAGGGGACTCTACCACCAAATCCTGGTGGTGACGAATTATTGTCCACTATTTTTTAGTTCGGGCGCCACTATGAAGTTATTAGGCAAGCTGCAGACGTGAAAAATATGCTATGCTTTCGCCGGGACTCGAATCCTGGACCTCGAGTGTGCTACGAAGGCATACTGGAAAGAGGGACAAAATACCTTATAAATTATTTACCGTTAACGTATGTGTATTAATTCAGAAGTCAAACAACAAAAATCAGCGTTAATTTACAAAATTTTCACAGGACTAGTTTCGGTGGTTTTACCGAACCATCATCTTCAGCTGCAAAACCGCAAATGAACAAGATAGGAAATAATGTTTAGATAAGATAAGAAAGCCTGGACAAGAATAAGCAAGTGGCGCCATCTGTTGGCGAAACCAGAACTAAAACATAATTTCTCTAAAAGCCGAAGGCAAATTTGGATTGGAATTAGGATCGTTAACTAGAACAGAAAGATTTTTATGAATGTGAAATGCCTCTAGAAAATCCAGTTCTCCAATGGAAGATGTTTTTTGAATAATTTTGGCAGCAGAAAAATTGAAAGTGTGATTTTCGGACCAACAATGTTGAGCAACAGAAGACTTCTGTGTTTCCTTTTTTCTAACATATGCCTCATGTTCTTTGACGCGAAATTTTAAGGCTCTCTTAGTTTGGCCAATGTAAATTAAACCGCACTGGCAAGGAATCCTATAAATACCCCAGGAATTCATATCCGGAATGGGGTCCTTGAGTATAGAAGTTGGAATTTTATTGATGGGAGAGTAAACAACCCGAAAGTTAAATTTCTGCAAAATATGTGCAACTTTATAGCTAATTGATGGAAAGAAGTGAATGACAACAGAATTTTTATAATCTCCTAAAATAAGAGTGTGGCTTTTAGTGTGTTGAGATGAGAATTTTTTAACTGCTTGATTAATAATGTTGGGTGAAAAGCCCCTGTCATTAGCTATTGCTTTTAAATAATTTAGTTCTTCATCAAGGGCTAGTTTGGAGGAGCAAACTTGAAGAGCACGGAAAACATAGGAATAAAATGAAGCTAACTTTTGTTTAGTCGGATGACATGATTTAAAGTGTGGTGGAAGGCAAACCGATGAAGGTTTACGGTAAACTGTAGTACTGAAGTTGGATTATCTTATCTAAACATTATTTCCTATCTTGTTCATTTGCGGTTTTGCAGCTGAAGATGATGGTTCGGTAAAACCACCGAAACTAGTCCTGTGAAAATTTTGTAAATTAACGCTGATTTTTGTTGTTTGACTTCTGAATTAGTATTTATTCGGCGTGTTATTGTTTCTTAAGTATGTGTATTACTTGGAAACATAAAATAAGCACCTAATAATACCTAAAGCACCAATATTTACGCTAACGCATAGGCGTTACATATTCCTATCTTGGCCGGGTGGTTGGGTTACTGGCTGCTCTGGTTGGTGGAGAGACGGGGCCCTTTCTTCTGAGCTATGGGAATATTCGTGTCCAGGTGGGCTGAAGGGAGCCTCCAATTCTTAAAATTCTTACATATTACTATCCATTTAAGCATGCATGCTCAGTTTCATGACATGAGTATGAACTCTCTTTGATAATTCCCTTTCACGAAATATAAAATCTTTACTTGCATTCGAGGCATAACCAATTCTCAATCTGTTGCCGTTCATATAACATAATCGTTTTTAATTTATCTCTTCAAATCTTATTTGTAACTGCTTAACAGACCATTTAAATTCAATAAAAGCTCATCTTATAAATTTAAATTCAATGAAAGCTCTTCTTCATAATTTACATGTGAACAAACATGTGAAAATTTGGTGGTGACGAATTATTGTCCACCACCTTTTAGTTTGGGCGCCACTATTGAGTCATTAGGCTTTTTTGCATTTGCAGACGTGAAAAAATGCAATGCTCGCCAGAACTCGAATCCTGGACATTTGATTACATTATATCTAACTGAAAACGTTTTATGAATATTTGCAGACTGTTTTTACTAAACGACGTCTCTGACGTCATGCCTTACGTACATGTCACAGAACTGTGTATATTTTAGTTAAGTCATATACACAGATGAAAATATCTTAGTTATTAATTTAATTATTTCCTTCCTAAGCCTGAAGTAAGGAGTTCCGAGTGAAGGGAAACCAAGAAATTTCAAACTAAAATGTATTGTTTCTTGTTAGGAAATGACCTCTCCAAATTAGATTTTGTTAATTATCTAGATTGCAAGTTAAGTATCTCTTGCGTCCTTTTTTTTTTATTTAATTTTCTTGTTCTATTTTTCTCTTGGCTTCCTAATGAGATTTTTTCCAACTGCAAGTTTTTATTGATTTGTTAAATCCATGTATTTAGCGTAATGAAGACGAAAACAAAAGCTTAAAAATGGCTTTAATTGAGAGACAAAATTATGAAAAGTATAAAAGATAGAATATAAAGAAATAAAAAAGTAAACCAATTTAGATGACGAGTTAAAACAATTTCACTTAAATCTGTTATCATATCCTTCGAGTATCTGAAGATACAACAGGAGCGCTATGCCCATATTTGTATAGTTTGTTTAAGAAATGTAAATATAATGGTGTATATGTTTGTAAACATACGGTTTTTTTATTTATTTGAAATAATGTTTTTATACGTTTTTGTAGCATTATGCTTGTTTTCATTTAGTTAATTATTTAGCACAATTAGTAAAAACTTCATTGCGTTTTTTACTTGAGTGAAGATGTGGTCAGTTACTGTGTTTGAACGTGCTTTGTCATGTATTAAGTGATGAATTATTTAACAGTCTATCAATAGATATTTCAGTAATAAAGATAGCTGAAGTAGAAGCAGAAATATCGATAAATCCTAATTACCGATTTGGTCGATACCTGAAGATGTTTCGCCAACTTAGCAACATTTTCGATGCTTCAATGAAAAACGTGGTCGAAGTTTTAGATAGAAAACTTGTCTGCAATGGAAACTAAGTTACTACTTACACTACTGTGCAAAACTTGAGAAACAAATTCAGTTTGAAACATACAACCCTGAAATTGTTGAAGAGGGCTTTTTGCGATCAGTACAATGAAATTCCAACTCAGCAGAAATGTTATGCATATGCAAATGTCAGCACCAGGACGTCACAGTGTTCTTCAGGCCACGGAAAACCAGAGGCGTCAGTGCGCACTATGCAAAGCAACTTAAGAAGAAGAAAGCAAGGCGCATTTTCAGGAAATCTTCTGCAAGTGGAAAGTGAGATTGTATGTGAAGTATGGCTACAAGAAAATATCAAGGCAGTGTTTGGTAAGCTTGGAAAAGAGCGTAATTTGATGTCTGTCGGCTAAGAGATTGTAAGTGATAAAAATGTTGTTTAACGAGCTTGGAAAGCCTTCCAGACGACAGTTATACTGCAAATTTGACAGCCATACTGCAAATGACATCTCCTCCACTATTTTTCTGAAGCCATTCAAAAACCAAACGACGGAACCTCCCATTCTGAAACGACTCCTTCCCCATCGAGAAGGACGGAAAAAGTTCACAAACAGTTATAAACGAACTGAAATATGCCACATCGAAACTATAAGAAAACTATAAGAAAGGTTGACGGTGGTCAGCCAATGATTGGTGACCGATATATCGATTTGTAGGTGAAAAGAGATCGAAACTAGACTGACTCTAGTACTGCTCAGTAGTTGCCCACGGTAACCAGATGACAGGTGCCTCAAGTCATGCGAATGAATTGAGTTTTTAACTGTGATTATTGCTTTATACGTTGCCTTGCGAACAATTAGTATCTGCAAAAATCTTTGCGAGTCAAGAAGAAATTGTCTTACCTATGCTGTTCTTCTTAAACTATTCATAAGATTTTTTTGACACACGAGCTAATATTTCCTGAGCTACCATGTTGCTGCATGAGCTCCTACTTACTGCTTATCTGGAGTAGTACAAGATGATCTCTACGAATCCGTAGAAGGCGACCAATATCCAGTTGATTCCTAATGCCCTCCTTTTACTTGTAAGTTACTTAGTTTAGATAAAAGCTCACCTTGAATTAAAACGTTGATTTTATGGCATTGATACGAATTCATTGGTTTTGGACGAAACAGATCTATTTTACCATCAGTCTTCCTTGAAATTTAAAGTGAATCATTTAATTATTGTAAAATGCACGAGCCAGCCCTGTCTGTTTAATGGAATGTACGCCGTCGAGTACTTAAATTGTTACTTTTTACGTCACGCATAAGTAAAGTTTCAGACATCTTATACTGTCATTCCTCAGAAAGAAAATCAGCCTGAAATACTTGTATTTTGTGGGTTTGAGGTACTTTGATTTTAGGTATCTTCTTCGGAATGGAACGGGTGAGAATTGGACCATAATATCGAGTTTGAGGCCTACTTTAATTATAAGAATTGTTATCTTAAGTAAAATGTGTATCACTGGACTCGAGCGCTCATAATATCACTAGTAGAGGATTTGGAAAGTGGTAGGCTTATTTCATCTGAGCATGTAACAACCTTCCATCTTAAAGCATAAGATATATTTACTATTTCTTAAATAACACTAATCTTAAATATGAAAGCTCTTTAGAACGCAGGACCCGTCGCAAGTCGAGCAATGTCCAAAACTTTATTTCCGTACCGAAATGCTGCCCTCCGAAACGAAATCAGTAACCGTTTCAAATTATCTCTAGCATCAGGATGATATTCGTATGATTCAACTTTACTGACATCAACTGTTGTCATTATTTCTTGAATTTGTGCTCTAGAGAAACAGCAAGTTTTGGCCTTAATTACGACTTTAGCCCAAGATCAAGAGTACTTTGAAGCACGAGCCGCCTCCAAATTTTAACTTGCAGGATCCCTTAAAATGGCCTTTAACCAAAAGATTGAATTTAATTATTACCTGAATAATTTGTATGATTTGTTTTCGAAGATTTGAAACTATTTTTGGTCATAAAGAGAAGCAAAGAGTCTGTGCTAATAATAAACTAGTAGTTATTTCTACTACAGGGTTGCTACTTATTGAAAATTTATGCAAAACATATTTCGATAGAATTTTGTAGAGTCATTAGATTTTTTGAAACAGGAGACGGGAAAAATGGGTACTATTCTTGCCGGGACATGAAACCGGGATCTTTTGAATATGTATGTAACATTCAAAAGATCCAATTACATCCCAAATGCTTCCAATTAGATTCCAAAGCCATGGGGAAAAGAGGATAAAATAATTTATATACTCCCCTTTTCAAAGGGTGACTGTAGATCAGATGAGCCAATCGTCAAATCCTGACGAATTATCGTCCATCAACATCGTCCATCATCGTTCGGGAGCCACTCATGCAGTCATCAGGCGTTTTTGAAGCAGGAGACGTGAGAATGTGAATTTCCTCTAGTCGAATCCTGCACTTCTTGAATACGCGTCGAATGGGCTTCTAATTACACCACGAAGGCATGCACCAAGAGGGATAAAACAGCTTATCATTTAAATTAATTTCTCATAATGCACAGTTTTAAAAAATTATACATAGTTAGTTTTATACGGGCATTTAACATGCGTTTCAAATTGTTATTGATTTTTGTAAATATACTTGGAGTGTATATTAAACTGTTGGAAGCCTCTGTAATAATTCTAATTATCTTATGCATACGTATGGAATATTAAAAGGCATTATGGCTTGGGAACTTCAAAATTAAAATTGAAATTTTTCATTCTTTTTATTAAAATCACATGCATTTTGTACCACAGTTACGGATTCCGTTAATGGTATAACCAATAAGTTGCTCAAGATACCGCGAGTTTGAAGATATCAGCTTATATACTGGAAGCTGATTTATGGATAAATTTAGCTTCCTTTTAAAAGATTAATTCTTTACTGGAAATTTTTTCACAAAGACCTCCTTTAATTATTACAATAAAAATTTGATTTCTTTAATTTTAACTTTCGATTTCACGATAGTACCCATTTAGTCTATAATTCTGGGTATTTAATGAAAAAGTATTATTTTAATTTGCCATGAATATAATTTCCAATTCATTTTAAGAGAAATGCATAAAATATATTCGCTTTAGGAAATGAATTTTATTGGTGTAAACTAGAATGAAATGCAAATACATTGAATGGTATTCAAAGGATATAACTGAAAATGCGAATAGAATACATGATTCTGTAATTAGAAACCTGAAGGTAACTTGTGCAAGAGAAACTTAAATGTCAGACATTTCAGTCACGGAAAGCTTAATCTATATTTCAGAAGCTTTCTTTTCTTTACTAATACACATGTAAATAATTTTCTCTGTTTCGTGGAAAAGTAATTTGATCCACTCCAGAATAATCACACTTACCTTTCAGTTCAAAGTTACAATAATTAACAGTAATTAACAGTATTCTGTATTTCAGAAATAATTTATAATGGCATTATTTGAAAGTTGATGGAATTTTTATTGTATTTGTGTTTATGCATCAAGATATAGAATATTTAATGAAAATGCCTTCCATTGTCTTCATATGACAAGAAGATGTTAAAAAGCAAAAATGTGGTTTTACTATAACCTGTTAATCAACATAATTTCTTTTCTTTTTTTTTTGATTAAAATACATCTTTGCGTAATTACATACATTGCGCAATTATTTAGAGTGATCCGTATCAAAAGTACATGCTTAAAAAAGAACCTTAAAATCGTGTCACTATTTTAACAGCAATTTAATTAAATCCTATAAAGAGTTAAATGATCTTACTTGGTTTTTATGATTAATTTACTTTTTTTAAATGCAGAAGAATCCTTATTATTTGAATTGATTATAAACGAGCCATTTGGGATAAAAAATTTCAATTTTATGTTACCCACGGTAAGTAATTTTTGAAAGAAAAAAATTAATACCAAATCATTGTTAAGTGTAAATATATATATATTATAGTTATGTATAATACAATATAGCTACATGAACGATTTTAGGCTTATACAAGATTATATGATGCGTTTAGACAATGCAAATTGAGACGCTACTGTGTATTGTTTGCACGAGTGATTAATTAAATAATTGCGTAATTATTTAGAGTGTTTTAGCTCTGAGTTTGGCTCCAAAACAACATCTAAGATCTTAATTCATTTAAAATTCGGCACCTTTAAAAGAAGAAGATTTCTCAGTTTAAAGCTTGAAAATGTTTTGCTGATTTCATACATGCATAAATTACAGCAGGCCTCGGATTAATCAGTATTCAAAAATGGAAATGGACCACAGCTGCCCATTATTTAATCCCTAGTAAAATCAGTCTTCTGAGAACTTTACAAACGGAAAACTTCTAGAATGATGTCTGTGTGCGTTTAAGCAAAATCTTAGTGAAGGTTTAATAGCTGTAATTCACTCGGAATTCCTAAAACAAAACTTAGGAGCATGACGACTTTCTCTTTCGGACTGTTGGTAAAATAAAAGCTGGGCATATTTGTTTTAATGATGGACTATCTAAGTAATTTCATTCTTCATAGACACAAATTTACTCCTCTGTAAGTAGTACATTCAGCGGCATCCTAAACTGCTTACCAAAGTATTTAGTTTTACCAAAGTCTTACATTACAAGTAGGACAAAAAGTATCACAAGAGGTAACGAAATATAATTTGGAAACGACATGGAAATGGGAGTTCGCAAAATATATAAATAAATTAAGAGTTTACGAAGATAAACTCTGTTGAAAATGAGTCAAACGAGGCTTCAATATAAAATCAGGAAAGATACTAGAGAAGTTTAGAACAATGGGACAAAATGAAAGAGAAATTCTTAAAAAAATGTAAATAAGTTTAACTGAGGAAATAGTTTTAATTATTTTTGAAAATGTCAGTATTTCAGCTTTTGGTACAGTCTGCGGAAACTCAATGACGTGTATACATGCACAAAACATTTATCCTAGCGCGAAATAAAGTAGGATTATCCATATATAGTATAATTTTTTATATTTATGCTTGTTTTAAATTGAGAATAAGCGGTTAAACTAAAAATTAAAATAAGTAACTGACCCTTAGTTTACTAGCTTAACTAAAGGTCAGTTTTCTATTTTTTGGCATAATTGCAAGATTAAGATACTTTTGTTAGCTTTTTAAGAAATAAGTACCTAACTGTACAGTAAAAATTGCAGTTCGAAAACTTAGGCATGTTTAAAATGATAATGTACAATTATTTATGATAGTAAGAAAGTGACAGAGAGGTTATTGAAAACGAAAAAATTTCGATTGCCAAATTAGTCGTATTCTCGACACAGCAATTACAGGACTTGAACAGTGGAACTTTGTAACTGAAGAAGAAATTATGCCTGTTTATAGAATTAAAGAGAAAGTATTAAAATAAAATGCAGTTATTTTACTCTTAAATCTTTAACAAAATTCTCTGTAAACTCTCGTAAATATTTCGTTACGTTATATGCTTATTTCAAGATGGATCAGACATTAAAATATACTCAAACATGTGATCACTCACGTTTCAAACCTTACAAATTGAGCTAGTTTTTATTTTTGAGTATATTCTGCATAAAATAAATTTCAGGATTTTTTAAAACAATTTTCTTGCTTATATTACATAAATGAAAAAAAACAGGGAATGCTAATATCAAAAATAAATACAGTCACAACAAATGATTCACATAACGAGCAAAGCAAACATTTAAAAAATGACTCCCTTATTGAGCACTGTTTCGCAGAACGAGTAACGTGGAGACGTCGTAACGTCACATGCAGGTTTCTGTCTGTATTTTGGCTGCCAATCTGTGTTTAGCGCTTGTTCAGCTAGCATCTTACTATAGTAACGCCGAATTACTGAGAAACGAGAACGAAGTCTGTCCTTGGCTGACCCAGCATGCTCATGTAATAGGTCAACATGAAGGATTTGGACTGTCATTAGAAATAGGGATAAGATGAAAGAGACGAATGCTTCAAAGAGTGTCACAAGAATTTCGACACAACGACCACATATTTTCAACGATGTTGAAAAATTGCTTCTCAGCGAAAGGCCACACCGTTAACGAAAACATAATTTAAAATTTGAAACTAGTTTCTACCAAAGAAAAGAAAAAACACATAACTCAGACTTATAACTGACCGAATGACCGCTGAATACTAATTCGTGGATTCGGAACTGAATACCAACTAACAAATTAGCTGCAGGAATGGTTTCGTAGTTTTCATCGTGTGTAAATAAAAGCCAGCTTCACTCTACAAAGAAATTTCTCCTAAGAAAAACAGTTCTCGTGTGATGAAACAATTAAAACAAAGGCAACAGAAAGCTTAAACTTCGCTTCAAGTTCGTTGCAAAATGTTTAGTAAAAGTTTTATTTGCAAAATGTTTTTCAAAATTATTTGTTTCGCTGAAACTTCGCTGCAATATGTTTTGTAAAACAGTAAACGTTTGGCACATTTTTATTTTCAATATAATTTTAAATTGAGGACTTTGTACGCAACTCCTCAATTTAAAAGCAAGCTCATGACAAGCGCTGAAACTTAGTAAGTGCTAAATGACTAAATATCTTTGGAATCCTACAGTTACGATGCAAACTCTTTTCTGAGCTGGCAGACTACTCAAAATGTAAGACATTACCAATCGGTTCTGATTCTTCTTGAACATAATAATAGTAAAGCAAGATTCCTGAAATCTTCCATATCTCAGTTCCCAAGCTTCCAACAGCCTGAAGTATAATTCTGTAGAAGCAGGCAAACTGTGAATGCTTAGGAGTCTAAAATATTTTACATAAAAGACCCTATATATAATGTTTACTTGATTTCGTAAGATAAATTTATATACAATTTTAGCATCATGCATGATTATATTCGATCATAATGAAATACAATACATCCACAGAATCTAAAACGGCACCACTTCAGCCAAGGCAAATTCACCTTTAGTTAAAAAATCCTGTTATAGTCAAAAAAAATTTGCATTCTAATTCATGCCTATTTGAAAACGTTTACATTTTTGATAGCTTTGCGAGAAGAAGAGAGTAGTAACCAGTAGTCCCCCTAGACGAGGTGCAGAAAGCGTCTTGCGTTCAGGATAAAGTCTTAATTCAGAATTGGTTAGTTTCAGTTTTCAATGCATTTGATTGGATAATTAATAATACTGATAATATTGTAAAATTATTATCGGCTATTTGAGTTTATTTTCATTTACGTCACCAGCGTTATGTGAGAGAGATATGGAAGGGTTTAGTCTTGGAATGCCACAGTATAGAGAAATGTATCTCTATTTTTAGGTTAGAGATGGGGAAATACCGAAATTGAGATAAAGCAATAAGGGGCAATTGCTAATTTAAATTATAATATATTTTTACATACATTTTATTTTTTATATATGTATATATGTATTTTGCGAGTTTTGAAAAAGAGCGGGAAATGATCATCTAGCAATCTAAAAGGTGTGCATGGGAAAAAAACAGGTTAAGAATCAGTGCTTTATCAGAAGCACTTTTAGCGATTGTTAAAACTAACTAAAAGACCACCAACAGAAAAAGCGTCCAATAGCGACAAGACCACCAATAGAAAAAGAGATTGACAAATTTTAGAGAACTTCGCTAGATTGACAAATTTTAGAGAACGATTGACAAATTTTAGAGAACTTTCGTATTAAACTTTAACGTATATTTTCGTATTAACGCGGAGGTTTTTCAGCATAAATGTCAGAAAGCACTACAGCAGCAGCTGATTTAATGGTTTTAAAATTCTTACCTTTACCTTTTTATAAGGCAAAATTGAGCTCAGGCCTATTTTTCATCAATCCTAAAAATTTATTCAGTACTGTAACTATATCTCTACAGAACGCGCTAGGGAAATATTCTGTGAAGGTATTTTGTATTCTTTATTTATTAAACTTTATTTCCCCGTCTCAATTCACTATGGAGTCGATTTACCAGAACTATTCCTTTTTCTATGTGCCTACATATAGTAACTAATTATCTCCACAATGGACCGAAAGAAAAAAATAACAAAAGAAAAAAGAGCGTAAAATGGGGTGCCATCTAGGAATGAAAAATGGAATCAAATAAAGAGTTAAAATATTTATAGATTATTGAGAAATACGGATTAAGAGTCATGTCTGTGACATAATAATTTAACGAAAACTCATTGAACAATCTTTGTGATTATCGTGCTTGTCCTTAATTCCATAGCAGCTGAAGATGGCGACAGGATATAACAGCTGAAAGAGTTTCTGTTAAAATAAACTAAATGATACTGTTTATCTCAACTCAGATTTAATTAGCGTGCCATCCATTCCAAAAACTGTTCAATTGTTTTTACTTAGTACTAGAAAATTTTACTTTTGCATGCTTATTTAGTAAAGCATTTATTTGTTAAATATTAGGTTTTGTTTGATGCTTGAAGAAAATTATGTAATTTACTTCCATCTTTTACTAATTTTGATTTGCCTTTCTGCAGTAAAAAAACAAATAAACTTTTTACACAAGTAGATGTTTATTCTGTTTCCTTAATTTAATAATAAGGAGCTACAAAAAGACTTTTAGAACATTATTTGGGAATAATGTTAGTAAAGTCTTTTATAACTCCCATGATGTCTAAATTATCGCCTATGGCTATGTCCTCTGTTATACGATCACAGAAACCAGTAAAAGTAAAACCAATAAACTATATGCATATCCAGACATTTAGCAAAAATGAAAAAAGATATTTCTGCTACGATAACCGAAGTTGTAAAGTGAAGTTGAAAGTTCCTTACCAACTAGCATAAAGCATGATTGATAAAACTACAAATCCCCTAATGACCATTCAATTCTTAGTTCAAAATGTGAATTTGAAAATGTCTGAAAAATTCCGAAGTCAAACTGCAATTTCGTATTAAACTTTAACGTATATTTTCGTATTAACGCGGAGGTTTTTCAGCATAAATGTCAGAAAGCACTACAGCAGCAGCTGATTTAATGGTTTTAAAATTCTTATCTTTACCTTTTTATAAGGCAAAATTGAGCTCAGGCCTATTTTTCATCAATCCTAAAAATTTATTCAGTACTGTAACTATATCTCTACAGAACGCGCTAGGGAAATATTCTCTGAAGGTATTTTGTATTCCTTATTTATTAAACATTATTTCCCCGTCTCAATTCACTATGGAGTCGATTTACCAGAAACTATTCCTTTTTCTATGTGCCCTACATAAGAGAAAAACTGTGTTCATTATCTAATGCATTTTCCGGATACAGCAAATCCAAATAAAACGTAGATACCTAGGTATTTTTGTTTCATTTTGCATATATTGTACCCTAATGTAATTTGTTTCTCAATGAAGTGCTTAGTTGATTCCTACGTAGTCAATACTACCAATTAATATTAACAGTTTTAACAATTACATGGATATTGAACATCATATCAAAAAGTTTGCTGATTTATTAGCTTTAAATTAAATGTAACTTCTCGTAACTGAATTACATGATTTTGAAAATACTCGCATTAGTTGCGAAAAATTAGGTTTAAATTTGAATTATTTTTAAATATGCTTTATATTTGTAATAAAATTTAATTTTCTCTTACTACTAATAGATTATAAAAAAGACGTCTGAAAACCAAAATGAAAAAAGATGAAGCAATTGTGTAAACACGCAATGGCATAACAGAAGCAAACACTAAAGATTTAAAGTAATGTAAAGTAATATTAAGAATATCTGAAAAATTCAAAAGCTAATCTGATATTTAGAAAAAATTACGATTAAATGTTATTAAAGTTCAAAAAACTATGGTGCATATTCCGGCGTATAACGTGCAAAAAGATAAAATCAAAATTAACGGGTATGCCGCCGGATATAAAAAAGGTAGAATTTTAAAATAAGGAAAAGATGATCGTACAAAAATTTAATTTTCTACATTTACCTAAATGCTGTTTATTTAAAAGAAATAACATACTTTATGAACTTCAAAATTTTCATTAACAAATAACATGAAAAGTTCGTCATATTCGTCTTCCGCGCATCATCCATGGAATTCGGTTTCTTTTTCATCATCACTGTTACTGATCCATAAAATAAATTGTTAGATATGATTCATTTTTAATAACTTTTGAAATATGTCGGATTTAATTTGATCCCATGTTTCTAGTATTCCACTAAGCAGTTCTTTAAAGAATGGAACGTAGAATGCTTCTTAATATCAACACAAACATGAAGTACGACAAAATATTGTGCTCTTGACAGAGAAATCCAGTCTTGGAGAAACAGCATATCACAGTTTTTTGAGAAAAAATCTAGTGGTAACATTACAAAAATGGGGCAGCGACGTTCCATGCTGTCAATTAAGTTGCAAGTGAATGAAAATGGGAAGCAACGACCAGACACAAAGTAATCTTTGTTCAAGCTCATCTAACACCTTGAAGGAGGATTTAAAGCAGCATCCTGCCTCTCAAGGTAGTTCCAAAGATGCTGTATTGGATTTGGATCTGGGAATTGAGCTGGCAATTCCACCCGCTTCTTACCGTGATCATCAATGTAATCTCATCAATCCGAACTCGATGCAGTCCCTCATTGTTGTCATTGTTGTCGATGCGGTCCCTCATTCTGGATCTGATTGATCCAGAACCAATAGCAGCATCATATGGGCGGATATATTGGTCAAGAATCTCGTCTCATTATCTTACCACCAAGAGAGATCCCAGCTCAAACCATTATTCCACCATCTCTGTTAGCTGTATCATTTCACAATGTAGGATTGGCTGTATCTGGTGCGTTGATCCCTCTATATCAGCTGACGACCTGAATTATTCACTCATGTGAATTTGGACTCATCTGTGAAGAGAACAGAAGCCCATTTCTCCTGCCCAACATAAACAGGCAGCTCTGTCTCCTCGTGGCAAGGGGACACAAACAACTGGCTGCCTGTTATACAGACCTGTATTGTGCAGACGTCTGCGCAATGTAGTAGTTGCGATTCTTATTCATGTGACCACTAAATGATCTGCCATGAGCTCAGACACAGTAATGTCACTTCTTCCTCGGGCAGAAAGATCTAAATAATGGTCTTCCGAAGGTATTGTAACTGTTGGTCTTTCTGGAGCATGTCTTCTAGACACAGAATTCCCGAAATGAAACTGATTCCATAGTCGCTGGACTATAGTGCGAGAGACATTGAGACATCTAGGAACATCAGCTTGTGTCATCCCCATCTCCATCCATCCGATCGTCCGCTACCTTAACAAATCGGGCAAACGACTTCTCCTGGAAATTTATAGACTCTCCTGGATATTGTCAACGAAATTGCTAGTAACAGTTAAATATCAACATTCGTGAACAAAACTTACAATTTTTGCATTTTTTCTCTAACTCTTACATAAGTACTCAAATAACATTTTATAGAAATTGCCTATTGTTATTCCATATATTTTCTTAAACTTTATTACTATCATGCATATAAATCGTGAATTTAAATGTTACTAACATTTTTGACATTCTTATAATGATGAGCTTTAAAAAACATGCTGTTCCTCAACTTTTGCAGGGCAGTGTATTTCTAGACTGGCATGACGCATTTGGTCTTCATTTTTTAATGTTTGTTTCGCCATTTAACATCTAGGTATTCCATTGTTGTTTAAATTTTCTTTGAACGAACATCTAAAAGATCAAATAATGGCGAAAAAAAATTATTTCGTCTAAAAGAGGAAATAATTCACAAAAAATAACTGCCATGTCTGTATTACACTTTTTCAACAATTTTGCGTTATTCAATCGATAGCATCTGAACATGTCCCAAATAAAAGGCCTTTCTAGATTCTTTGAGGCAACAGGACGCTTTTGCCAAACAAAACACCGTTTTTATTACCGTTTCACACCTTTTACGTCAATTCATTCTTTCTTGTGAACATGAATAAAAACGCCATTTTGGAACATTTAGGCATTGTCTTTCTTTAAAATAACAGGAAAACACTACGGTAAGGTGAGAGTTTTCGTGACTTGTTGATTTTATGTGAACCGATTTTGTTCCTTTCAAAACTAAATTTTTATTTCCTATCATGCAAAAATTCCTTGAGCTTTAGTCATAGTTCTAATATGTGAGAGAAAATAATCGTTTGCCTTCGTAGATGGATAATATACTTCTGAAAATTGATCATTTTTTTTTTCAAATCTTCAGAAAGCCTTTACGACACATTTGTTTTTTTCCTCTTACGCAAATTTTTCCGTGCCTTAAATCGTCTACACCAACTTAAAGTTTGCTTTAAAGATTCCACTTTCATTTGCAATTTTAAGGCAAATAAACTTCCTCACTTTAAGCCGGTGGAGTACGGAGAAGTGGCTCTTAGAGCTAGCTTAGAGTTGCCATACACGGTTAAGAGCCCCAACCACTAGAGGTGATCCCCGGAAGCATAACCCCTGGTCAACCTAGGCAAACGTATATGATACACACAATCTGGGAAGTTGCACACAAGTCAGAGGTGGACGGCAACTTATCCACCAGCAAATAGAAGAACACAGTTTGTAGAGACATTTGGTAGTTTTCGGAAGCAGGGAAGATGAAAAATTAGCCACGCCTTCACCAAGAATCGAACTACGGACCTCTGGAAAACCGGCCCAGCGTATAGACCGCCACACCACGAAGGTACGCTAGGAAGGCGGGAGAAATACCTTACAAGTTAATCCTAGTCCGTCTCTAAATGTTGACAAAAGGGAGAAAAACCCCCAAGGACAACCTTCGAAATCTAACCATCTAGCGTCCCCACAACTAAGGGACTTGCCGAGCCTGGACTTACTGCCGAATAAACATGAATTCTAGTCCTGTGAAGACTAATTTTATCTTGATAAATAAACGTAGGCTGATTCTTGTTACGATTCAACTTTTCTGGCGATTTTCTAGGACCCAGTTTGCAACAGTCTATTCTAGGATACGTCGTTTCGTACTTCTTCACGCAAAGGATATATGTTCTTTGGCTATTAATTACTCTGATTTTCTTTTTGTTCCCCTCATGTATGGAGCTTTCACCAGCACCAAATATCTCTCCTGCAGCACAATTTACGCTTTCTTCCGCATACTGAATGACTTTGCATTCGAAACCAGCACGGTGTTTGTATATGTTTGGAAGTAGCCATATTTATTACTAAGAGAAACACGAGAACAATTGTATTTTAACTGAAGTAAATACGATTTACTAAAGCTTTCGATGCTCATATTAAAATTGCGGCTTGAAGTGACTGCAGAAAGACAAGATGTCTTGTAAGGATCTTAAGTTTTACTAACGTTTATTTTATTTTAAATCTTTACTATCACTTCTTATTTTCTACTTCCGGCCAGAATTAAAAGCGTTAACTTATTTATGCAAAATTTGTTTGGCGAACGCCAAGTACTTTAGTTGTGGCTTTTTGCCAAGCGAGAGAGAGGAAGGAGTTAGTCGAAGCAGGCCGCTTACCTTAGAAGTTTTACTCAGTTGCTGGTTGCCTTCCAGGCCAGAGGTTTTAATCCTCTTGATAATTTTAAACGTATTGTAGTGTTAACAGTTCTCTGTACTACATACGGCTTCCTGTTAATATATATACGTTTATTATTTCAAAGTTAGAGTTTAGTTATATTTTTATATTCTTACGTTTAGACCACAAGTAGTGGGTCTTTGTATTCCGAAGTACGGAAATTATTGTAAAGAGAGAAAAATAAAGGGTTTTGTATACCCTTCTTGTGTATCCTGTCTACTTCCCACCGTTATTGAACATAGCTTTAGTAAGCTCTCTGTTCCACGTCAGGTCCTTGCATGTTCCCAAAGAAAGTAAGACGGAACATTGAACCTGATAGTCTGACTTCTAATTCCGCGAATTCATTCGGCTCGGAAGTGAATTCTTGCCTTAAAACTTTGCGCCCCGTTTTTTGAAGCCCTAGGATAACATTCATGTGCACAGTTACATTGAATATAACGCACCCATTTTGCAAAATTATTTACTCCCTCAAAATTATTACTCAAGAATTTTCCCCACGTAAATAATGTTCACCGTATAGCTTCTCGGTTCAGTATATCATTCTTCGAAAGTCTGAGGAAAATGTTCAATTGAATGGTTCCAAAAGCTAAGAGCGTCGCATATGTGTTTTTCATGTTTCTTTGTAAAGAAAAGGTTGTGTGTTATACGGCGAGTCTACCTGAAAATTTAAAACTATTATTTCAAATTACAGGTTCGCATTATAGACCGGTGCGCGATATATCCTGAGATATACGGTATTTAAAAATTAAAAAGTATAAAAATCATGTAACTGAAAAGAAATTTAAACCCACATTTACATTCACAGCCATATTATTTTAGAATACTTTACATACATCACAATATATAGTCTTAGTTAAACGATAATCATATACATTCTTAGGAGCGTAAACAAATTTATTTCTAAATACACATATATTGACTCTGGTAATAAAAATGTAGCAAATGCACCCAAAGAATATTTTTCTACATTTTTACACTAATGTTTCTGAAAGCTCTGAACACTTCTTTTATTGTTTAGTAATGTAATTATCTCTGTTTTCCCTTTTTTTTTTTTAAATTTAGATTTTAGAATGCTTTTTGCTTTTAATTATCTCTGTTTCTTTGTTTTCGCTCTATGATGCTGAATTCGCGCTATTTGTTTTTCTTTCAAAGAATGGCTCGGAAATTACAAAATTTAACTTTCATCTGAGATTTTTCATTTACTTCCTTGTACGAAGTAAAGGAAGTAAAATAATCGAGAAGACTTTCGGGTGTGATATTTAAAAAAAATTATATTAATTTAACTGTTCTCAAATACATTTGAACAATTTTTTTGCTTGACATCTGTACGTATGGACAGAACAAAGGACCCATTTTTCCAGAACGGATTTTAGAATGGTTTTAAAACGGATTTAAAATACATTTATTCGTGACGTACGTACAGATGTATGTATGTATGCATCTCGTATTACTAAGAAGTGATTAGCTGTCGAACATTCAAATTTTGTATATGGGAATGCTATAACTTCAGGTTCTGCACCTCTCTTTTTGTTGCAATCGTTGGCACCAAACATGTCATACATATAAACCGACTCTGTTATACGGCTCGGTGAGCTCTGTGTTTTTATTCTTATTTGTCGGTTAATTTTGCGTTTTTGGCTTCGAAAGTGACGGAATTCAGTTGCACTTATGTTTCGATTAAAGTTTGTATGCCTTAAGTTACCTGCATACAACAGATGTAGAATTATCAACAATATAAAATTGTACGTCGCGCTAGGACCATCGCGGTGGCTACTTGTTTACATTTGAAACTCTTAGTGGTATAGTAAATTAATAGTAAATTAAGTTAATTGATGCACCAACTTACATGTCTTTTTCCCCAGTGAGACCAAAATACAATGAAAATTTCGTCTTTTTGCCCGTTGACCGAACTGCTTATTTCGGCATACAGACTCTTATTTTAATCGCAATCAAATTAACTTTTTTTTTTAAACTGTATTAGGTGTTTTAATTTTTTCTGTATTTTACAATTTCTGATGAAGGTGTTTTGTATTTTTACGTAGTTTTGCCTTGTCGCGAAGTGAGAAGATTGAATGAGAAATATATTTCTAATGAAATTCGAGGAAATAAGTTTAAATGAAGTGCAGCAAAAAATGTGTATAATTTAACAGGCCGTAGAAGGAAGTCATGTGCTGTTCACATTAGACTTTTTTGATTTAGACATATTTTAGGTAACCGAATGTTAAGCTAAATGCCGCTAGCTCGCAGTTAAAGATTTCTTAAATTGAAATTATTCGAGATAAAAATATTAATTTAGTTTTAAATTTGTCTAAAATGACGGAAAATCTTCGGAATATTAAATAGAAGGTTCTGTCTTATGAATTACAAAACTAATTTCATGTTGCAGATTCTTTCTAAAAGACTGCGTCACGAAAACTTGAAAGAATTTGTTTGAAGTAAATTCTAAATATTTCCAAGCAGCAACTTGTCTGACCTCTTTTTATTACAAATAAAGAACCATGAATTCGAACATGAAAAGCAACTAAACTTACTTTTAAAGTAAACTGGCGACAACAGGATGAGAGTGAAATCGCATTGTTTCCTCTTTCATGTTCCATTACTTTGTTCTCTGGAGAGACAATTCCAAGTTAGTCACTTAGATTTAAACTCAGGTTCTTCATTTATTCCCGCTTTATTCACAGGAGAAGGCTTAGGAAACCATAAAGTTATTGCAGTTAAACTTCGGAAATGGCTCGAAGTCGAGGAATAATGCCACTGGAAAAGAAGGATAAAATTTTTACGACTGGTTACGAGTTTCTGTTTTTCATGACATAAAAGTGTTTAACCTAGTTAGTTAAACTGCTTTGAAACTTCTAAAATTAACAAGGAACACTAGCGTTAGGATTATGTTAAAGAATACAGATTTTTCGATAGTACAACTTAACAGAAAATTATGATGTTACCACGTTTTCGAAATTGCGCTTTCAGAAAAAAGATCTGAAAGTAATATGAGCAACTTTACGAGGAAATAAGTATAAATGAATCTACAAAAATAAAATCCTTTGGGAGTGATAGCAATCAGAATATTTAAGTATTTTTTGATTTCCTCAAATATTGATTTCATACTCATACTTGCATTTCGCGAGTTAACAAAAGTACAGTTGTTCTTCAAAATTCTCAGCTTTATTGACACTATTTCGAGCTAGTTAAAAGTTTCCAGGACAAGTTTTGACTTGAAAAGAAAATTAATAAAATTTTTATTAAAAAGAAACTATAAATTCTTTCCTAAAATATTGCTCTCGGTTTAATCAAAAAATACTAATAACTATTAATGAAATTATTCCATATTTCGTCATCTGTTAACATTTAAACAAAGACAGATAATGCATTTTTATTTAAGGGCAAAAAAGGTTAAACAGCGCTTTGATGTCTTTTGCGTTTATCAATAGTTGTATTATTTCTCATTTAAGAAAATAAGATGTTTTCTCTCCCCATTTCTACATGCTTTCGGTGAGTAACGATAGCACACTCAACTCGTATTCGGGAGGTCCATGAGAATGCTTTCCGAGATCCAACTGCCGAATGGAAATGCTTGCAGAGTCTATACAAATGCTTGCCGATCCTTGCCGAGTCCTAGTATTGCTCATTTTCACGTCGGTGAGTAACGATATCACACTCGACTCGTATTCGGGAGGTCCATGAGAATGCTTTCCGAGATCCAACTGCCGAATGGAAATGCTTGCAGAGTCTATACAAATGCTTGCCGATCCTTGCCGAGTCCTAGTATTGCTCATTTTCACGTCGGTGAGTAACGATAGCACACTCAACTCGTATTCGGGAGGTCCATGAGAATGCTTTCCGAGATCCAACTGCCGAATGGAAATGCTTGCAGAGTCTATACAAATGCTTGCCGATCCTTGCCGAGTCCTAGTATTGCTCATTTTCACGTCGGTGAGTAACGATAGCACACTCGACTCGTATTCGGGAGGTCCATGAGAATGCTTTCCGAGATCCAACTGCCGAATGGAAATGCTTGCAGAGTCTATACAAATGCTTGCCGATCCTTGCCGAGTCCTAGTATTGCTCATTTTCATGTCGGTGAGTAACGATAGCACACTCGACTCGTATTCGGGAGGTCCATGAGAATGCTTTCCGAGATCCAACTGCCGAATGGAAATACTTGCAGAGTCTATACAAATGCTTGCCGATCCTTGCCGAGTCCTAGTATTGCTCATTTTCACGTCGGTGAGTAACGATAGCACACTCGACTCGTATTCGGGAGGTCCATGAGAATGCTTTCCGAGATCCAACTGCCGAATGGAAATGCTTGCAGAGTCTATACAAATGCTTGCCGATCCTTGCCGAGTCCTAGTATTGCTCATTTTCACGTCGGTGAGTAACGATAGCACGCTCGACTCGTATTCGGGAGGTCCATGAGAATGCTTGCCGAGATCCAACTGCCGAATGGAAATGCTTGCAGAGTCCATAAAAACGCTTGCCGATTCTTGCCGAGTCCTAGCATTGCTCATTTTCCCGTCTCCCGCATAAAAAATCATAATGACGCTACAGTGGCGCCCGAACTAAAAGGTGATGTTTGATGATTCTTCACCACCAGAATCTGGCGATTGGGTCCACTAATCCCCAGTCGTCCTTTAAAGGTCAGAGTGTATAAGGTATATTCTCCCTCCTTTCTGCATTTCTTCGTGGTGTAATGGTAACATGCTCAGCGCGTATTCGAGAGGCCCAGGTTCGAGTTCCGGCGAGGGTAGTGCTCACATTTCGTGTTTCCTACTTCCAAAGAAAAAAAAAACTTAATAGTTCTACAAGGTAACAAAAGTATTTAAAAATTTAGCATCCACTCGATCATCGACCTGTCAGTCCCGCAACAAAAGTGTTTAATTATTAATCTAATCTCCACTTTTCGTCTCAAATAAAGTTCTGTGTAAGTAATATTATTCATAACCGAATTCATCACTCTTTTAGTTTTCACGAATTCATACACATTATTATCTTGCCGCACTAATAGTTTGTAAATCACGTTTCCTGCCTTATACCCACAAATACTAGTGAGAGTATTTCCTTTGATTTCTTAATTTTTATGGTGGGTTAAGACCAGATTTTCACGATTTTCTCCTTTAAGACATATAAACCTGCAGTTATGGAAAGAAGCTTATAAAACTGCAGTTATGAAAAGAACTAACAACAGCGATGAAATTCTCGAAAAACATATTGTATCCGTTCATTATATGTAAACATTATTAATTTAAATTAATATAAAATACAATTATATTGAATTATAAGCATGTTTATTAGGAATACTACACTTTTTATCTTTATCTGTCCTCTTATCATGTGCAAAAGCAGACTTAGTAAACACGTTCCACTTCTATTTATTCCCCTCAATTCTTTCTTAAATTTTGTGTGTTCGTTACTCCACACAACTTTGCCTTTAAACAGAAGTGCGTTCTTTTACTTCCTTGTACGAAGTAAAAAGGAAGTATTGTAATTGCGAAAAGTTTCGGGCAGCATATTTCAACGAAAATATCCACTTTGACCGCTTTCGAATGCAATTTAACGATGCTTTTGCGTGATATCTGTACGTAAGAACAGAACAAAAGACACTTTTCCTAAAATAAAAAAAAAAAAAAAAAAAAAAAAAAATACTTTAAAATGAATTCTGAAGAGAATTTTTCGTGGCGTCTGTACGAACGTATGTACGTACGTGCGCATGTATCCACATAACTCAAAAACGAGTAGCCTCAGAACGTTGAAATTTTGTATATAAGACTACTATAACATGTAGATGTGCACCTCGTATTTTGGTTTCAATCGGCCGCACCAAACGTATAGAAATATATTTATAAATATATCCACTCTGTTGCCCTGCTCAGTGATCTCAGTTTTTTTACTCTTACATGTTTGTAAATTGCACATTTTTCGCTTTAAAAATGATTGAATTATGTTGTTTTTATCTTCCGGTTAAAGATTTTATGCCTTTAGTAAATCTGCATGCAATATGTTTAGAATTATCAACAATTTTAAAATTGTTTAAGTGCCGCTAAGCCTAATTTGATGGCGGCCATTTATGTTTACATTTGAAACAGGAGACTAGTGGATTTGTTGCCAATCTAGAGAAACTTAGCTTCGCAACAACAAAGATAACGCATTCATTTATTATTGCCAATTAAATCATGCTTAATCCTTTCTTGAATTTTTTCGAGGAAATAAGCGTTGAAAATTTACTTTGTAATTTTTAATACAGATATTTTGAGTTTTTATGTATTTTTGCCTTGTCGCGAAGTGAGAACTGAATTAATTGAATGAGAAATACTCAATCGTCTGTGAAAAACTGTTTTTTTTTGTTTTGTTTGCTTAATTTCTTTTGTACATCGTTCTAGCTTTATTATAGTATTTGAATAGAACATGTGGCAACGATTAAATAATTCTATTCTTTAAATGATATAAATTTTGTGCATTATGTGTTATTATATGAACGAAATATAATACTGTTAAGTAAACCTAGCGCCAGAGTGTCGCTATGGTAAACAAAGTGAATTTTAAAGAATGCATTTATTCTATTGTGGTTTATGCGCTGTAGGTTTAATTCAATCTAATAAGTTTAAATAAAATACAAGACAAAATGCGTGTAATTTAATATTCCGTACAAGGAAGTCATGTGCTGTACACATCAGATTTTTTCTTTCGGGGACTTGACACAAAATTCACTTGAAAATTATATTTAGATTAAATAGAAAATTTTCTATACCGTGCTGAAAGAATATATATCGAAAATGTTCCTACAATTAACAAGAAAAATCAGCTTGTTCATTTGTTTTAAGACATTTAACGCGTTTCGCATTCAGAGGAATAACTTATTACATATTTTAACACAAACTTGGATACTAAATATATTCCTATTGGATAAAAGTAAGAGCATGATAGATCGATGGAGAGATGATATAACGTTTTTTCGCTATGCATTTTATATTTTTCTTTACTTTTCTTCCAGCATTTCATTGTATACAAAAAAGAAATGAAAACAAATGTACGTAGCAGTTCAGAACTGCTTAGATTTATTGGAAATTCGATGCAGCTCCAGAGCTAGCTTTAAATAAAAGTTTTTTTATTAATAAAAAGCAACGCATTTACTAGATGACAGGCAAGAGATGGTTGAATAGAATATAAAATTTGTTTCCTTGAAGCATCCATCCTCAGATAGTAAGCAATAGTTGCACCACATTTTGAAAAGAATAAAATGTTATCGATTCAGTTCCCTTATCTTTCTTCTTTATAAAATGTAAGTGTTCCACAACATGCAGAGCAAACAATCTTTTTGTATTTAAAATTCACTAAGAAATAAGAAAATTAAATTTTAGAAGCAGATGTACGAAGAAGTTAGGGATGTCAGTTTTATGTCCTTGTAAAATTCCAATTCGAAAGTTCGGCATAGTACTTTCTTACTACAAAGTGCTACTTGTTAAATATCTATTTCAGATGAGAACAAATACTACTCAGTTTCTATATAGCACATTTTAAATATTTAGAAGTTCATTTCCGAATTATATGATGTTTGATAATTTCGTTTGAACTTGAATAATGACTTCCTAATTTGATATTCCAGAAGGCTCTTAAATATGATTCTTTTTGATAATGTTTATGTTAGTTACTGATAGTATAGTACATTTATTCGTTTAGTTGATAAATTTCATAACTGTGTTGCAATCAGGCTCATTAAGTTTTATGAGACGTAAAAATGTAGATGACTTCAGTAAAATTGTTTAAATCGCAAAATTGTGTACTATCGTGCTAGGAATCATATTTAATGACTGCATAAAGATGAAATGAATAAATATGGTACGGACTGCAACTACTATATAACTGTCTTTAGAAAATACGTTCTTGGTTTCATGTATTTGATTAGTGGAAAGCAGAGAGATATCTGCCAAGGATAAGGATAAGGAACGGGGGACGTGGGCACTATGCCTCTACCATACGGTTAATTAGTATAGCACCACGTCCACCATGATCTAGAGAACCCTTAAGACAACACTAATTCAAGTACGTGAGTACATTATTGAAAATGAATGATTGATTACCAACAATTGTGGTATAACTTGGCAGTAAAATTGTTGCATTTGTGTAAATAACAAGTTGCATTTGTGTAAATAACAAGTTACGATAAAGACAAAGACGTAGTGATAGTCTGTAAAGTGCTAACTATTAGTATTCCAGTTGTTGTCATTAAAAGAGGATACTTCCTGCTGTAATGGTCACTCCAGGGTCATTTATTCTGCTGCGCAGAGGTCTGTGCCGAGACTGGCTAGCTTCTCCATAATTTTAATGATTTGCAGGCAGAGGTGCTTCTGTTTGACCATGAGCTTACAGAATGCCTGTGTGTTTGTAGCGGGAATACGTATGTGCATCCCATTGGTCAGAGAGCAGGTAGTGACGTAATGCTCCGGCGTACCCAGGTGACCGCAGCTGCACTGGTCTGTGTCAGTCGTGCCGTGCCTGGCAAAGTACTCCGGGAAGGGTCCATGGCCTGTAACATAACGGACCAGGTGCGGGTTAGAGTAGAGCCTGGCTGGATTAACATACAAAAGATGATAATGAGTACGTCTGCTGATCTCAGCAATGTCCCACTCAGAAAGCATGTCTTCATGTAGGGTTTTCTAAGGGAAACTGGCTTTTATCTAACTGCTTTGAAAAACCACGAAACAACTCCGCAGCCAGACCGTTCGCCTGGAATCAAACCCAAAGGAACTTCTGTGTTCAGCAACTTTACAGCTCGGCCATTGCTGGGCGAATGCGTACTTGAAACGTTCTCATTTAAAAGTTTCTCCCAACCAATGCGCTTGTGCTAAATAAGGCTGGCAACATAATTTTGCATCTCACTTGAGATTTTCTAGTTTTAATTCTTTGAAGATCAAAACGCCCGAGACAGTGTTTTATTCAAAGACCACAACCGCCCGAAACGGCCCAGATTGCGATGTTTTCTTCCCCCCCCCCCAAGGCATTCTTAGCAGGAGCAGTTTCCCTAAATGCATTGTATCAATTTAGCGCAGACAGCTTGTCCTTAAAGGATCTATTTGTTGTTTCTTTTCTTATTTTGGTAGGAAGCAGAAAGGATGTCATTTGAAATATTCATACCTCTTTGTGCATTAGTGGAAGAGGATGGGAGGAAATTGCAGTTAATTTTGACAGCCATTTAGGTATTTTAAGCATACAGGTTACAGAAGGCTTCGGATTTCTAAGAGTTAAAACATAGAAACATTGGCTCATTTTAAGTATAATACTTAAAACATACTTGTCAGTTAGTAAGACATGATACTTATTCAGTGGTAAGGAACAGATATTTAATCGTGAATATATCGTATCTTTTAAACATATGAAACGCGTTTATATATTTTTATTGCTAACAAAAGGAAATTACCATTTCTGTAAGTATTTGTGCTGAATATGTTTTCAGACTGAATATTGTTATAGTATTTTAAGATTTTGCTTAAGTAATATGGATAAACCTTGCACAACAACTACTATTCGAATGCTCTGTATAATAAATTCAGAATGATCCTACAGCTAAGCATTTCCTGAATTGTTAGTCGTAAGCCTATGGTTCCTAGTTAAGAAATGGATGAAACTGAGTGATTTTCTAATTTATGACAATTTTGATCAGTTAAAACGTTTAGAGCAAAAATACAAGAAATTAAAATTTTTGAACATGCAGTGTACAAGGCTGTAGCTTAAATTATTAATTTACCTTTTGGAACAGAAGTCGCCTTTATTGAGCTATCCCTGTCAATTACATCAAGCCATGCAGTTACATGACTTCACTCAGAATGTCTTCAGTGAGAAATCGAGCGGATAATCATTAGACTAAAATTTCGAATTTTAACCTTAATGCAAATGATAATTTTAAACAGGTGCTTGTAATGTAATGCTCTTTCAACGTATAGGTTATTTTTCGGCCATTCAAATTAAAAAACGCAACATGAAATTTTAACTTTATTCTTATAAATCTCTGAAAATTGAAGTTTATGATATCTCGAACCAGTTTGATCATAGGAATCTTATTGTTTCATTAGTTCGGCCTTATTACTCGTTGAAATTCTTTCCTATGGGGCTTGATAAAGGTAAACATACAAATGTTGCATATTTTCCCTAAAACCTGTCATATGATGAAAATTATCGCACTCTGAGGATCTACGTGGTTTGATTAATTTCTTTCGTGGTTGATTAACTCTTTCTCTGTGTGCGTGAATTCAAGAGAAATTTAACAGGGAAATCGTTCTGTAACTTCTGCTTCAAAATCTATTTTGAATGTGCAGCTGAGGGGATTCGGTCTAAGTTTTAATAAGATTTGATTTATCTGTGAGGTTACGATTGAGGACAGGCAGTCGTGGCAAAATAAATTGCCAAAAAATTGACAGATAAAATGACAAATAAGTCCACAAAATCGCATTTTATATTTAAGGAAAATAAATGTGTAATTAAAACTTATTAAGGTATTCATTCCCCAAAATTCACATTTAATAAATTAATCCATAATAATATATTTTAAACAGTATTACTTAAAATTTTGAGAAAACTGATAAATAACCCCCCCACACAATAATAATAATAATAATGATGACAATAATAATTTTAATATACGAAGGATAAGATATGATAAGATGATAATTTTATAATAAAAATCTTAATATTCTTCATTAACTCTAGAAAAAAATCTACTAATGATTTCCATGACTATAAACCACATAAAAAATAAAAAAAAGTTGCTCAGACCAAGTATTCCCTAATTTGCGACTTTACCAGTTCACTTCCAATTACCTGAAATCACAAGGATGTTATCCCTCCCAAGTCCTGCTGATTACCTCATCGTGGCGGGAGGGTGTTCCTGGGCGGAATGGGTGAAGTACGTTGGAAGTTCGCTCATGGTAAGGTCACCCTAGGCGTGAAGGCCATTCCAGTATGCCCAGATAAATCAGTAGGAGACAAGACAGTCTTCTACCGTTCGGTTCTCCTGGTATGCGGATTAACAGAAGCTGCATAGTCCTTCTCCATGTGACTAAGTTGACGCTGTATCGCCCATCGCGCAGATTAATCAGGGATGCGCTCGAGGTTTAGGCAGAGGGCATCGTTCGATAAATAAATTACAGTCTCCAGTCACCTTGAAGACTTTGAAAATTCTGCAGTGTAATAGTAATGGTTTAACGACTATGGCAACCAGAGTCAAACTTGATCAACTTCTAGAATAAGGATGCTTTTTTAAATTTTTTTTGATAGATTATTTAATCTATCCGTTAAGATGTGTTTCAAGCAGCAAAACTATCATCCATCATCTATCAATATGACAGGCGGATACATGGCTATGTTAAAAAATAGGTGGATTAATATTGCAGTGCACCAAGAAATAACAGATCAGAGTTATGCTTGTACTTATAGCGATCTTCCGTACTGATAATCACATGTGCCAAAAGATATCTCTTTGTTAACATCGGACATTGTTATAATGGTGTTTTGTGATCATATGTGCATGCGGTAGTCTAGAAATTCATCATGGACAGAAAACGTGGAACAAAGGACAAACGTGGAATTTTGTGTTAGTTCAAATCGGCTACTGCTCATGCTTCTGAAATCTGACAGAGATGAGTAAGCCGTATGAAATATTTCGACTACCTAAGGCGCTTCAAAAGCAGAAAAAAAACACACCTTGAAGATGACAAGTTACTTAAAAGATCTCCAACGAGCATCATTCAAAATGTGTGGCACGAATTCGGGGACTTCTGTATAAGGATCGTCGAATGACGTTTAATGACACTACAGATACAGAAAGGGTGTTTGCAGTTAACCCTATATCGAAATTGAACATGCAAGACGCCAAGTTTATGCTTCGACCCTTTGAGCAGAAGGAACATCGCATTACTGTGTCCGAAGATCTCCGCGGGCTTTGCTGCCGACAATTCTTCCTCAGGATTTCATCGTTGCCGAATCCAACATTAATTAGAAAAGGGTTTGGACTTAAGCAATAACTTCAAAGCCTCATTAAAGTGATGGCATAAACTCTGGAATAGTGCATTGTTGAAAAAGATGACTGTTTTGAAGGAGAAAATGCTGAAACCTAGGAACATAATGTACTTTTTTGTCAACAGAGTTAGTCGGAGGATGTTTCAATACGTCCTTATATTTAGAGCATAACAGAACCATCGAATTCATAGCAATATCAAATATGATTTCATTACATAAAAGTTTAGAAATATTCCCAATTTTTTGAATATAATGGGCTTCATTAACAGACTCAGCATTTCTTCAAAACTGCTCCTAATATGGACATATTTATCATCACATCATCAAACACTCATAGAAAATACTAGCTTCAAATTTTGTTTCTCCAAGGAAGCTATGGGTGGTTCATGAGAGAAATCTGAAAATAGGATTGTAAGGTTGTTGTTTGAATATATCTGTCTCACTTTCACAGGAAAACGCAACCTCTTCTTCAAATGCGTTGACAACTTCCTTAATTTTTTCCAAATGCGCGGCATAATAATGAAGCTGCACCCACCATGTTATCGCGCTTTGTCCTAATTTCTCTCTAAAGCAGCAGCATATCCGATCAAATCTATTCAAAAACGATTTAAGAAAGATCTTTTCACATCTAAATTTACTCTGTTAATGTTCAGGAAAATTGCATACACTTATCGGAAATCCTGCACAAGTATATGCGAAACATTTCAAACGTAACATTTTGGGAAACAAGAGTGTAAGTGCCTCACCTAACCTCTTCATATGTGTATACAGATAGTAGATAGGTCGATAGCTAGACCGGTCAGGAAAAAAATAAATATTTCATACTTACTTCCATTTCTCCAAATAAAATAAACAACACTAAAGAACACTTAAGTATACTGAAACTGTTGTTTTTTCTGTAGCGTCTGCTATTAATAGAAAACCTTACAAAGACTTCCAGTTTACAATATTTCAATTATAACGTTATAATGATTCAGCCCGAAGCTTCGGTTTGTTTCATTAATATAAATGCAAATATTGCTATCCCCAAGCTCACTTCCAACTACAATAGTTATGAAGCATCTAAATACATCCTTCATATGGTAAATTTAAGAGATTCCTCTTTCACACATGCTTCGAGAAAACTTTTGAGAGCCGGATTCTATATTTTATCTGGCAACAAGTGAAAGATGGTGTTTGTTGAGATGCACGTTAATATATATATTCGGGTACCCTGTCCAAACAAAACCTAAGAAATGCAGAAGTAGGTTTATTATAATTATATTTTGTTACATTTAAAGGTCATGGAAAGGCATCACCATTTACAGCAGATTCAAAGAAGCTTGTAAATAATCAAGCATTTACTAAGTGGTAATGAGCAAATATTTAACGCAAGCTGAAAGTCCACCTTGTCCAAAGTGACTTTCACCTTGCTCTTGTACTTCTAGAATGTCCTTGCAGCAACAACAAGGACGTTATGGAAGTGATCTAACTTCAAATGTATTTTTCATCTTGAATTGTAAGTTGTGCGTGATGGTACATGGCAATTATTTCGTGCATGAATTGCTTTTATTTTAAGCTTATTTGTCAGGCAGGAACTTCATCCTTTCATCATTCACAAGACTTTCCACCATGAGACTTACATTCATGAGACCACTCTTCATATGACTTCCGTTCACATGATCATTATTCTTTATGCAAGTGCTGCCTGTTCCCTGATCCGGTATGCCAAATTAAGGTATTTGACGTTCTAGTACTCAAACGTAGCAGTAATTTATTTGCTGGATATTTCTGGGTAGTCCTTTAAGGACTTTATAGAAAAAGTAACACATGAATATGGCAAACACACTTTCCCATATTCATATGTTAGGTCAGATGAGCATGGCAAAGCAGACGAGGGCTACCTATCTAAGGGAAAGAATGCCTTCGTGGAGAACTTAATGGAAGTATTAATGGAAGCCCATTTTTTTAAAATGCCTTACTGTGAAGAGGAATGGGTTGACTGGGTGGTTTCGTGTCGCGTCCTTTCAGAATTCAAATGAATCCACTCATCCAACAAATTTTTCACTGTATAGCTATCTCTGGAAAGGAAATTTCCCCAAGCTTTAGGGGGGGAGAGGTGCATTCCGAAGTTGGCGGATAGGGGAATGCCTCCTTCGGGTGGTAGAAGGGTTAATGAAATACTTTCCGCGGACCAACAGGCAAAAGTTCAACCTCTTGAGGCTGTAGCAACCATTTTTCCATGAGAGGTCAAGAGGAATAGGTTTCAACATTAAATGTTTAAAAACTTAACATCAAGCTAACATTATGCATATAAACTGATTGCTAATTGCTATGAATGCAAAGGGATCCGTATCTGTGATAAATATATGTTAGAAGAAAATTTCAAAGTTACCTAAGAACTCTAATACTAGAGCATATATCAAGTTGGATTTCGGGTATATGACAATAATTATGATTTGAAATAAGAACATTGAACTCAAATGATGTTCCAAAAAGTATTTTAAACACGCTGAACAATGAAACCTGTTGTTTAAGTTAAAGTTACTTGGCACCAAGTATCTTTAATCTTTGGAAAATGGAAGAAAATATCAAATGTTCATGGTATGTAATATTAGTTTATTCTTTAAGATGAAGGAAGAAATTTAAGTAATCAGATAGTGCTTAACTATGAAGTTATAATGTTTGTATGATTTAGCTATGACACTAGTTTTAGGTATTTTCAAAATTTAAAGCTCATTCTGTTGTCGTACATTTTAGCTGCAAGTTTTCTACTAATGTACTTTAAAAGGATAATACATAAACAGTTTTATTATTTATTAAGTTTTTGATAGAAAGATGATAAAATTCATCTTTCAAACGCACTTTTCGTAAAGGGAAAATAAATAAGAAGAAATTTAATACAGCTGAAAACATTCAGCATCATTTGGAAGTGTAACTGCATTTCATCTAATTAAATTAAAGCTCCACAAAATCAAATTACTAAAAGAAACACAGTAACTAATTAAAGCTTTAAAAATATCATTAAAAGAAAACTCGTTAGTAGTATGGCAGGTTTTCGGCTCATAATAGTCATTAAAAATTATAATCAGATACTTATTGCTTAGTAACAATCATTTTGGACGAAACTAATTGTTTCAATTCAACGTATTTTAAAAGAATATATTTAAAACTTAAAAAGATAGAAAAAACATATTTTAATTAGATTTAATCATCGTTTTATTCTTTAATCTTTGGAAATTACAATCTCACAGAAACGTTGCATTTATATTTATTTATAATTTAAACATAGTTTTGCTCAAAGGTTTATTTAATTGTACATTTTTTTTCATGCAAATTGGCATTCTTTCAAAGTTTTCATGCCTTAATTAAAGGTTTTTATGATTTGATAAATAAAAAACTAACATATTTAATATCCCTAGAAGCTCAGTAGTATTTTAAAGCTCTTTATAAATCAACTCGTGCATTAAAAAGTAGTATAAATCATAAAAAAAAATATCACACTGAAGCTCATCGACTTTTTAGTCTGCTTTTGAAGTGAATAGCATTCTGTCATAGGTTCTAATTATGATATTGTTGGCGAATCAGCAAGATTGGTTTATTAGTACATGTAAAACCTTTTTGTGGTTTAAAATGGGGGACAAGAGCATTTTGTCTCAGGCACGGTATTACGTCCTCTTTAGAAACCAGAAAAATTAATTTCGAATTTATTTAATACACCTAAACTGCATTTTAACGTCGGGGACAGTGCATCAAATAAAGAACAGCTTGTTCAATTTATAACTGATACCTAATCTTTCAGATTTAAGTAATAAAAGTATGCAGATTTTCTGAACGTTACAAAGAAAAATACGCAGAGAAAAATGTAGATAGGACGTAAGATCGAAACATAAAAGGGCGATGAACTGCATTTGTATGTTTGTTCAAGAGAAACGTAAGTAGACGGACCAAAAATAAGTGTCTAAACTCAGTTTGGTTGTGATTGTTGTGCCTAACTATTTCTGAGGACAGAAACAGAACAGCGGCCGAAGAGGAAAGATGGGGTAAGAATTGATTGTTAAGTAAATACGTAAGGAAGGAACAAGAAAGGGCTAAACCTGGGGAAATGAAATTTGGTGAAACACATTAGATTTTTTCCAAAAGAAAATAAATAAGTGACAAAAATATAAATCTGTAACCATGACAGCTGAAATTTAATAAACAATATATATATATATATATATATATATATATGGCCACCACTGTTATATATATATATATATATATATACAGTGGTGGCCAAAATTGTGGACACGTTTGGAAATTTATATGTTTTTGAACTTTGTATGCTTATAGAAAACGTTGCGTTTCACAAAATGCAAACTTGTATATACCATTTTAAAGAAAATTTATTACTGAATTCAATACAAAACACAAAATTCAATTATTTGCAATACAAAAAAAAGTTAAACGATAATAGTTATCGATATACATTAGATAGTGATGATTGCAGTGAGTTATCAGTACTTAGTAGGGTACCCTTTATTTTTGATTACAGCTTCACATCGACGTTTCATTGAGCTGACAAGAGTTTTAAGCTCTTCTTTCGTTATTAAATGATGCCAGGAAACAATTACAGCCTCAATTAGTTCCCTTTTATTTGATGGGCGCCTCATTCGGACAAGAGTTTTCAAACGGTACCACAAATGTTCGATAGGATTGAGGTCAGGACTGTTTCTTGGTCATGACAACAATTTAATGCTCTTTGTACGAAACCACTCTTTCGATATTTTTGGCCGTGTGGCAAGAAGCATAATCCTGCTGAAAAATAAAAGAAGCATTGTTGGGAAAGAGATCTCTGATGGAAGGTAGAAGTTTGGTTCTAGAATAGTGTCAATGTATTTTCTGGCATTCAGTGTCCCATCGATGACATGAAGGCGACCAATACCATCTGCTGACATGCATAACCAAATCATAACACTAACTGGGTTGTTCACAGTTGCTTGAATGCAGTCAGGATGTAGCTCTTCTCCTATTCTACGTCTTACATATTTTCGCCCATCACTACCGAATAATGATATCTTAGTTTCATCACTCCATATAACTTGTGACCACAGATCATCTGTCCAATTAATGTGTTCCTTTGCCCACTGTAGTCTTTTTTTTCGTTGCTGAAAATTAAGATAAGGCTTTTTTCGTGGAATTCTACCTCTCAGTCCAACATCTGTTAATCTTCTCCAGATTGTTCTTGAACTGACAGAAACACCAGCATCAGTCAGATCACTTCTAATGGCCGCTGATGACGTTTTTCTATCCTGGAGACATAGTCTTTTTATTCTTCTGTCATCAATAGATGTGGTGCACCTTTTTCGGCATTTTACTTCTTTGTTTTTTATTGAATCTGTCTCTTGATATCGTAAACAAAACTTTCGGACTCCAGATGTAGTCACTGAACCACCCACCTGTCTTGCAATTTCAGCATAGGAAAGACCCCTTTCTCGTAACACAATAATATTACATCTCTTTCTAGGTATCCAATCTATTCTTTTATTTGATGTCATTGCTTAACTAATTATTAAAAAATATAATAATGACTAAATATTAAAACATTTTACAAAAATTCCTACTTGTAATTGCAGTGTATAAGAAACAGGTCCTCCTTCTACAGAACAAAGCAAAATAATGAATTGTTTCAAGTGTAAACATGATGTCAGCTTCTACTGGCAGTTACTAACATTTGATTGGTTCTCAGAACAAGAACAGTGATTGGCCAGGAAAGCTAGACATTACAAACCACTTCATAACTGTATTTTTTATTTATATTAAAGTACATATAACTTTTTTGTATTGCAAATAATTGAATTTTGTGTTTTGTATTGAATTCAGTAATAAATTCTCTTTAAAATGATATATACAAGTTTGCATTTTGCGAAACGTAGCATTTTCTATAAGCATACAAAGTTCAAAAACATAAAAATTTCCAAAAGTGTCCACAATTTTGGCCACCACTGTATATATATATGTTACAGAAATATTATCCCTTTGGAAAATGCAGAGTAAAAATTACCATAAAAATTATTTTTTAACATAGAAGTTAGGGTTAGTAAAAAATGCATTAGGAAAAGCTTTTAAAAATTAAAATATAATTATTAATGCATCATTTAAAAATTAAATTATAATTTAGCACATTATATATGTACATATATTCGACTTTATAAATTACTTATAATTACTTGGGATTTTCATTATATATATATGCGTGTATATAACATTGCAATATTATATATATATATATATATATATATATAATATTGATATATATATAACGAAAATAGGAAAAAGTAGCATTTTAGTTTGAAATTACTTTAATTTACTTTGGAATGTTGGAATTTTAATAGGAGTGTTGCCCTTACATTCTTATGATTATGTTTAATTTCTTAATAGTCATTCTTTTGTTTATGTATGTATATATATGTGATAATAAAATTCCAAATTCAAAAATACACTTAAAATTCTAACTGTATGTTCTGTTCATTTTTAATGACGACGTTCTCTTGTTTGAAAGTACGTGGAATTAAATCCACAGTCCCGTAGTCAAGTTGTTTTTCCCGCCTTTTCTACACGTACAGTTTTAGAATGTTCTGGAAATATTTAAAGCGAACTGGATTGGCTGACGAGGCTGACGTCATTTCTTGGAAGCTCCGCCTTTCCAGAGGCTATAAAAAGACTCGCAAAAGAATATCGGGGCTTTTTCTTAAATGTCACGATGCAGTAAACTTCATACAAAAAGTTATTAGTAAGTCTTTTTATTTACTCCTTATATTTGATTTTGTAACTGCTATTTCTCTTGAATAATAATAAATGGATCCTGTTTTTTTTTAAACTTATCGTCTGATAATTTAAGTTACGACTAAAGCTGGTACATCACATATATATAAAATATTGTGAGAAAATATGTTCAGTGGATGTGTGTTATTGACTGTGTTAATAACACATATTGCCAAAGTTGTAAAATAATTCTTAGAAGTGGTAAATGTTGTGTAAAATAACTGGTTCTTTTGTTAGAGTTGTGATTCATACATATAACCTCATCAAAATTTCTGTAATAAAATTTCTATAGCAGCTCATCAAACTTTAGTATTTTATAGCATTTTCTTCTTGCTATGATCTTCTTAAGAAGAAAGAAGACATACAGAATGCAATGCTGTTCAATGAGAAACATAGGTAATTTTACTTTTGAAACAAAATATAGCTATAGCTTGTTATTTTCTCTCTGGAAAACCTCCGACATGATTCTTTATCGTTATATGTTTTCCATGTTAAACTATGTAATATGAAATATTACTGCCTTTTAGTTTAGACCTAATATTAGTAGAAGCCAATTTTATTATACTTACGCGTAATTCTCACTTATATCTTAACTTTAACAATCATAAAATAATTTTATCGATCTTTAACGGTTATTTATTTTATCGATCTTAGGCTACATTTAATGAGCCATGCGAGTGAGTCAGCAGACGTTGAGAAATAAGAATCTCGAAGTTTCAAGAAGCAGAATTTTAAAGCTATAAATTTTATTTTATCTTAGTATCACAGGAGGCAGTGCCGTCATGAATCTGCGTGTTACTGTTTTCTGAAATAGTAAAAATATTTACTTTTTTAATTTGATTCCTTCTATTCGGGATATTTTGCTCGAACTGTCGGATATTTACTCGGACACCTATTTGTCCAATGCTAATGTAAAATGTATTCTTTTTGCAAAGCGATTTTCATTTACAGGAAACAGTTTAACTTCAGAGCTAACCAGTGACAAAGAAAGCTACAGGAATTACAGGCTTTTTACAAGTTCTGTTCATATAATTTCCTAGTTTTTTGTGCTGTTTTTTAAGTTATCGTAGACAGGATCCTGAGCTGTGGCGTGTCCTTAAAGACTTTGTCTAGGTATACAGTTAGCTAGCTGATATATAGTTCGTAGTTAACAGGCTAAGTTGTGAAATGCTTCTACAGTGATGTACAGAATTAAATGTTAACTTGGGAAGTTATATGAGCGATTAAGCAGTATTAGGATTTTACTTACATACTCCAACTGTAATTAACTTTAAAAATCAGTAAAAAGTTCTAAGTATGTCATAAAGGTACAATTTAAGGAACAATTTACTACATTCTCACATAAAGTTCATTATAAGATGTGTTATCGCCCCCGGGACAGTACAATATGTGTAGGATAGTTAGACATATTATTAATATAATATTACAAAAAATTGAATCTTTGATTAATATCGCATAATAATGGAGTAAACTTAAAAATTTGGTTCAATGTGTCACTAAATTATAATACAGAAAAAGTTGCAACCACAAAAAGGTAAAAACATTGAACCATTATTTTTGGCTGAACCAATAGTTGGTAATAGGTTGAACCATTATTTAGTGCTTTGACTGAGACATTATTTGGTGCTTCTTTTGAACCATTATTTGGTAATAAGTTGAATCATAAATTGGAAATACGTTGAAACAAGAATGGGGAATGTTCAACCATTAATTGCGAGTATGTTAAATGGATTATATTACAACATGGATTGAGGATATCTTAAACCATTAGCTATAATTATGTTTACCATTAACTATAATTGAGCCATTAACTGTAAATTATAGAAAGTTATTTGAGACCTCAGACATGAAAATTTATATTAGCCATTTCTGGTACTTTTTATTCAATTACTGTAGTGGCTCCTTGGCCTGATTTTTTTTTATTGTTTATGCTAGTGAACATATCTATAGCAATAATTATTGACAATTTGGCTAGCATAGCAATCTTATTTATTTTCATAAGATTATGATTCAGTTTTGAGAGAATTAAAGTGTAAAATATGTATCATTAAAATACATATTTGCAATATATTAGCATGTGTATAAAAATAATTTTTTACAAAACTGAATGCCTTACACACACACCAATGTATGCTTATATATAACTGGTCATTGCAAGAGCTGAAATTCAATAAAAATTCATGTTTGATATATCTTCACTTGTAAATTAAATTGCATTAATTACTCTTATTACTTTGTTGTTTAATTCTATACATTAGGAAAGCAGATTTAACATACCCATGAAACATTCTTAAATCATTTTCATACAAGTTCCTTGGACTTACATCCCTTTGTAAAAATCTGTTAACTAGTAGCCTTCTTCTTTAGTATAATAACATTATATAACAGAATTCTAATGATTTATTACAATTTGTTTTGACAATAATTTTTAAACGGCGTATCTAAGTCACAGCGTTTATCTCATATTAATTTGCTATTCTATAGAGATACATAGCTTCGAGATTAGATTCAAGCTCGTCAGTATTTAAACCCACAATAGAAACTGCTTTCTCATAATAAAATTGAAATTATACATTGTTTATAATGTGCAATTAACAGATATTTAGCTAATTAATTTTACATATATAACACATTATTCCATGCATGATTCTCATTTTCATTCACATTCTATGTCTATTTAAAACTTGGAGACTCTGTAGAAGTACTGCCAGGATCTGTAAAGAGTGTTCCCTTGTCCTTTCTCCACACAAAAGCAAGTTTTACTTGAAATTATTTCATCACAAGCCTTCTAAACCATAAAGATATTTTTAATTTTCATTTATGGTAATTTTATATTTACGATATCTTAAAATGTATTATGAAACATGATAAATTATAATATTTACGTACCTATATAATAAAGAAAATTTTCTAAAGTTATTCAAATCGTTCAATTTATTCAAAAGCAAATTTCATTTTTCTGCAGATTAAACATAAACATTTCATATAAAGTAAGTTAGAAAAAAATTAAGGTTGCAAAGTCTTAATGAAGAATATATTTAAATCAGCGTAGGCAAATTTTGTGCAATAAGAAAATTAATTACTTGAGACACATTTTGTGTTTAATGTTGTACATGCATGCAAGCATACTTTAATAAATTATATCCCTTATATTCTGCTTAACAAATTTAATTTAACAACACGAAGCTACTCATATAGCCTATCAAATGATTACGTATATTTTAATCATTATTTTTCAGAATTTAATAACAACTACTTCTGAATAATTAGCATACATTATTATGCTTATACAGGAACAGTATATTCATCAATAACATTTGTCTAACTTGAAAACTTTAATTGTATGAAATAAATAAGATAAACGTACTTGTAAAGTACGTGTAATAGTTTCAACTATTTATAATATTAACAGAAAGTATTGGCAGGTTCACATTCTAGAATACTTTAACCAATAATTCTCTGAAAGCACACATATGCAGCAGTTAGTTTAATTCATTTGTGAAACGTTTTATGAAATTTTTGTTGGGTATTTAACAGCATCCTAAGACCCAAATTTATAGTTTATTTTTAACAATTTAATTATAGTAGTCTTATATGCATAGTAATCAGTTCTTGCATAGTAATCAGTTCTAATGATTATTACGCACAGACACACAAAACCGCACGCTGGAGCATTAGAAGAAACAAACAGAAACGCAACTAGCGTCTTTTAGTTTTTAGTTCTATTTCAACGTCAGTGGGAACTTAAAAAAAGAAGAAACATATATTCATTTTGATCAATTATTTGGATATAGAAAGCCACTTGATTGCTAACTGATTAAGGGTACGTGCGCTTTCGTAGGGAAACTGGGTTGCATTTATGTTACACAAGCGGACAGTCAATTTGCATGTATTCAAACCCAGGTCGAACTACTAGTGTTAAACAGGCTCAACCACACACCATTATTGACAGTACCACGTTCATTTTATTTCTAATGAGTTACTAGAGAGGAAACAAAAACATAATAAAAAAGGAAGATGCATTCAAAAACAATTTTTGTTAACTATACCAAATATTTTGGTCTGAATACTAAATATTTTGCTAGCCGAACGTCAATATTTTGATATATTTAGTTTTATTTCTTTTTAAAAGGGGGTATTTTCTAACTATCCTGCAACCCACCAAAGAAGCACGAAAATGTACTGATGAGGCAACGCACCATACCGCCAAAAAATATTTACATCGCAAAGTATTTATGTGCTTGTAAATATGAAAATGTGATATTAATATGCATACCCATCTAAAGGTATATGTATTAAAAATACACAATTATAAGAATTACAAAACATTACAAAAATATAGAATATTAATAAAATTAGGAAGATCACAAACTATACCGGTTCCCCAAAGTGTTTATTCTATTAATATAAACCCTACAATGTTGGCAAAATATATTTATGTGGCAATTTAGGTGTGTCCATGGACACCCCAATGGCTTTTCAGACACTTTACCAGCACAATAGCAGATTATGATTTCCTCTGGGAATTTCAGAATTTTAGTATAGCGGTGAGCCAAATACTGCAATTTTCATCATCTTCTGCGAAACCTCAGACTTAACTTTCTGCACGCATACAACACAGTGAGGCTTGCTTAGAAACATCATGTGCCCTTTTTTGATTTCGTGCGAGTCATATATTAGGATTTTGATGTCATAATTGTTCAAAATATTAAGTTTCTGGAATTCTTTGATGCTTTCTTCAGTAAAAGCAGTGAAAGTGTACGTGACAAGAACAGTGCAAGAAAACAAGAGTGTATGTCTTGTATGGAAAAATAGTCAGCAGGGATGTTTTTTCGAACTAGACATAAGGATATCCAAGTAAACATCTCTGTCCAAAGTAGCAAACAATCAGTGACTTTTTGATGTGTTGGGGTGAAGTGAATAATAAGAAAATATCAATAAGGTTTTTAAAAGTTATATGATATTACATTTAAAAATAAGCATAATACAACTTTACTGAAGGTACAAAAAGAGATGCTAGGTCTTGGAAAACCTCTCTTAACATGTAAAAAGCATATGTCCTCAAGCTTTTTCTTGTATTAATCCCTTCTAAAAGAAGATTAGAAAAAGGTTTTCTTCATCGAAACCCTTACAGTTTTCTTTATCATATATAGCATACAGCATAATCAAAATACAAATAATTGTACGTAAACAACATAAACTAAAATTTTGAAAATAAATTATAAAATAGCTTATTAGATTTATGTTTTATTATTTTTTGCATTATTTTTATTTTTAATTATGCAAATATAAACAAGTTTGCCAGAAACAGAATCGCAGACTTTTACTTAAACTTCAATTTTAATTGCACAAGGATTAATTAATGTGATGTGTGTAATGATGTATTTTTTTTAGCATTTGGCATAAAACTGCTTAATTCTTAAATCACCTTCATCAGAAATATTCAACTGTTTCTTGTTTCCCATAGTAAATTACTGACTTTCCCATAGTAAATTACTGACTTTCCCATAGTAAATTACTGACTTTCCCATAGTAAATTACTGACTTTCCCATAGTAAATTACTAACTTTCCCATAGTAAATTACTGTCTTTCCCATAGTAAATTACTGACTTTCCCATAGTAAATTATTGACTTTCCCATAGTAAATTACTGACTTTCCCATAGTAAATTACTGACTTTCCCATAGTAAATTATTGACTTTCCCATAGTAAATTACTAAGCTGTTAAGTACTTAGTTTTAGTTTTTGAATATAAACATATTTCAAATTTTAGTATTTATCAATATTTTCCAAACATTTCCATGTTTTATTTATGAAACACAAAAAATAATCTAAATTTAAATAAATGTATTTTTCGAGTTTTGGGAAAGCAGGAGAGGATGATCGCCTATAAAATGTGAAAAGGGTTGAGTATGACAGAAAATGGTTGAGAACTACTAACGTAAATCATATTTTTGTTAAATAATCCATTTTCTTACGATTTTAATTTATACTATCATTTCTCATAATCTTCCGCTATCACCAGGATATAAATGAGTTAAAAATCATTTAAGTAGGGGTTTTTGAAGAATTTAGATCCTGAGTTTTTATCAGTAGTAGTACTTTTCTCTTGCCTAGGTTTTGCTAGTTATTATTCCGGCATTTGTCATTTTGCTAGCCTAAGTTCAATAGTTCGTTTTGAATTTGAGCCAACGCTGAGTTTACCATTTGTATAGTCTATTGCTACCAATGACTGTGATTTTAAATCCAACTTTGTATTAGCTTATATCATGGAAGCAGGGATAAAATATAAGCATAAATCGTTAGTTGTAAGCACAAAAAGTAAATTATAAGCACAAGTCATGCATTTTGCTTCATTTAGAGTTTTGAATAAAACGACTGTAGATTTTCTCACTCTTTAATCTTCTAAATGCGCGTTGAGGAACCTGGTGAACTTGTTAGCGACATATCGCTGAGTTGAAACGACTAAGACATGGACTCAAGAAGGGTTAACTGTCCCTTATTTCACTCAAAATAAGAACAGTTGGCTCCGTTCTCGGGCTTACAACAAAGCCTGCACCTTGAACTCAAATTAAGAAATAAGAACTTATAAGATTTTAACTGTTGTAATTCTCAGTTACTGTAGAAAGTGACGAATCTTAAGAACTTCAAGTTCTATAATCGCTTAAGTTCGAATAATCGCTTAAGTTCGTGTGACAAGAAACAACCAGATGGAAGGGTAACTAACCCTTTATTATTCCAATAAGATTTAACAAAACTCTCTTGGAGTGTACAATCAAAGCCGACCCTTGGGCTTGAACTTAAGAGCCTAAGAATTAAACTAAAACTAAGATTAACTAAAGAAATATAGTCAAAGCTATCAAGATTCTGCACTAGTTGGACCCTTAACTCTATTTGACTACGAAGCTTATTAAGGGTCTGAGTACGGCCGAGCGTAATAACAGCTTTGAGAAGAGAGCGACCAAAAGGCAGACGCGCGTAAATCAGAAACTCTGATTCTCTCTCACTAAGACCAAAAAACTTCGCGGTTAAATACCACTCTTCGTCGTTATGTAGTCAGACATAATTCTAGAACTACGTTCTGGCAGGAAGTAGTAAGTTGAAGTTAAGAATTTTACAGGAAAGGAACTTAAAATTTAACTGTTAATAAAATTAACATAATCCTTACAAACTAAATTAAAACTAACTAAAAAAGACTTAGCCGAAGCTAACAGAAATCTATCTTAGTTGGTTCTTAATTTAAACTAGCCGGTGAATATCAAAAGGCACGTAATGTAAGGCCGAGCCTAACAGCTTCTAGAGAAATTTATCACAAAGACAAACCAAAGAAGCGCTACTCAGGATTAATAGCTCTCTCTGGCGAAGTAACTTGAACCTTTCTTAAGTATAACTTCTAACTCACTTGCAATCAACGCAATTCTAAAAACTCATTCTGGTAGAGAGTTGTAAGACGAAACACGAATCGATAGGAAAGCATATCGAAATTAAAATAACGGTTATAAAATCAAAATATACCTTACAAGATTGTTTAAACCTTTTCAGGTTTTGCTGTAATTTATAGATGACGTGATAACTCTCTTATTGTTCTAAACGAAAGTTAAGGATTTTAAGTCATTTTACAGATAAAAAAAACCAAGACAAGTTCATTTCTCAGAAGGCTTCTCCATAAACGACACCATCGAGCTGCATATATCTACAACGGAAGACTGCTAACTACTATAGCTGCTGAGATGAAGTTCTGTATCAAGCAAGGCATTTTAAGAGCCATAGGAGTTAAATTTGATGAACAAGAATTAACAAGATAATAGATTTCTATGGTTAGTCTATCTTAAAAATAATGATATTGCCACTCGAAGTTAATAAATATGTCTGAGATGTACAATGATGGCAAATGCAGTTCATAAACTTTGTACCTTGAGGTTCAGCAGCATAAATATATACAAGGGCGATTTTTACAACAGCTTTTATAAATGGATTTAAGGGGACTCATACACCTTAAAACCCATAAGATCTTCGAATAGGTGACTGTTGCAAGAATTGGGATAACTTATTTATTTTAAAAGCAATTACTTCCAACTTTTTACAGCTTATTGCATAATATAGCTGCTATCTGAAATAGTAATCAGAAAGTTTGTGTTGCCACAAATATTTTTATAACTTAATCCGCTTTGTGACTAACGGTTTCGTCAAGTTTCCACCTTGCGCGCACAGTTTAAAACATTCTGTTGCATAATTTAATTCCATATTTAATACATAGCTTTTATAACATTTGGAAACTACTGTGAATCTAAAATTCTAAGAATTTAATATTAAATTTTTATTTTATTCGGAGTTGAGTTTATAAAATGTATTTTATTAAAAAGCCTTTAATGTTTTCGTGCATAATTTTTTTTAATACAAAAATATTCGTCAAATTTTTGGTTCAGTTAGAAAATAATGCCCATATAAAGAATTTCATTAAATTTCAAGTATGTACCATTAGCGATTTTTAAAATATCATGCGCGCAAGGTGGAAACATGATGAAAACTTTTGTCACTAATCGGATTAAATTACATAAATATTTGTGGCAACACAAACTTTCTGATTTCTAGTTTCTAAAGGAGCTATATTATATAGTCAGCTGTAAAAAGTTGGAAGTAATTGCTTTTAAAATAAATAAAATATTCCAATTCTTGCAACAGTCATATATTCGAAAATCATAAGGGGTTTAAGGTGTATGAGCCCCCTTAATATAACGTTCTAATTGGCCCCATAAAAGGTTCTGCGTATTTGCATATGAGTAAAAGCGAGCTTTAATTACGAAGCAAATTTTAAAAAACAGCGCAGCTTATGCAGAATTTATTATACATTGTTCTAATTACATTATTAAAACGATAGCAGTCTTTATCCTTCAAGAAATAACCTTGAATTGATTATTACGAAGTCTCGGAAGGGTTACATTATCGATAATTTCATTATTTAAGATCCAATAACCGATACACGTAACGGGATACATTAAACGCTGTTCTAGTATTCATTTAGTCAGGCGAACACAGGAGAAAATACACTACCCACCCACATAAAAGATCACAAATAAGTGTTTTGTTTCTTATCAGCCATGCGATATAATGTTTCGAAGATAATGTCGGAAAGCTGATTTATGAACATCCGCAGAGGAGACTGCCATGGAAATTAGAACAAGGGAAGACAGATACATGTCTCTAACGATTTCTTATTACTATACGTCTAACTAAGATTGATAATGGAAATAAAGGATGTAACATTAATAGACTGTTATAAATGATAACTTCAAGTTCTATTTAAACGAAAGCACGTTACATTTTGGTTATTTACTAACAGCGCTATGATATTTGTAGCTTTAAAGGAATACACGTTTAATTTTTTGGGACGAATAATGTTTGTTATTTTTACTTCCTTGTACGAAGTAAAAAGGAAGTATTGTAATCGTGAAAAGCTTCAGGCAGCATATTTCAACGAAAATATCCACTTTGACCACTTTCGAAAGCAATTTAACGATGTTTCTGCGTGATGTCTATACGTAAGGACAGAATAAAAGACTCTTTTCCTCCAAAAAAAAAACTAAAAAACTGCTTTAAAATGAATTCTGAAGAGAATTTTTCGTTGCGTCTGTACGAACGTGTGTACGTACGTACGTACGCATCTCGCATAACTCAAAAACGAGTAGCCTCAGAACGTTGAAATTTTCTATATAAGACTACTATAACATGTAGATGTGCACCTCGTATTTTGATTTCAATCGGCCGCGCCAAACGTATACAAATATATTTATAAATATATCCACTCTGTTACCCGGCTCAGTGATCTCAGTTTCTTTACTCTTATATGTTTGTAAATTGTACATTTTTTGCTTTAAAAATGATTGAATTATGTTGTTTTTATCTTCCGGTTAAAGTTTTTGTGCCTTTCGTAATTCTGGAAGCAATATTTGCACAATTATCAACAATTTAAAAGCTGTTTAAGTGCGGTTAAGTTTTAAATAACATGGAGGACATATTTGTTTACATTTGAAACAGCAGAATTGTAGATTTGTTGCCAATCTAGAGAGACTAAGCTTCGCAACACAAAAATAACGCCTTCATTTATTATTGCGAATTAAATCTTGCTTAATCCTTTCTGGAATTTTTTCGAGGAAATAAGTGTTTAAGATTTACTTCGTAATTTTTAATACAGATATTTTGAGTTTTTATGTATTTTTGCCTTGTCGCGAAGTGAAAACTGAATGAATTGAATGAGAAATACTGAATCGTCTGTGAAAAACTGTTTCTTTTTCGTTTTGTTTGTTTAATTTCTTTATACATCGTTCTAGCTTTGTTTTAGTATTTGAATAGAACATGTGGCAAAGATTAGATAATTCTTTAAATGATATAAATTTTGTGCATTCTGAGTTATAATATGAACGAATTATAATACCGTCAAGTAAACCTAGCGCAGAGTGTCGCTATGGTAAACAAAGTGAATTTTAAAGAATGCATTTATTCTATTGTGGTTTATGCGCTGTCGGCGAAGTAGGTTTAATTCAATCTAATAAGTTAAATGAAATGCAAGAAAAAATGCGTATAATTTAATATTCCGTACAAGGAAGTCATGTGGTGTACACATCAGATTTTTTTTTTTATGAACACCAGCTATTTAATTGCTAGAAACTCAAATACAGGAAAACATTTGTTACTCTTAAAATTATGAAAAGATAAGTTGGTTTAGCTTGGCCACGTCAAATTAAAGTTGTTTTACGTCTAATTTTATTTATTTATTATTTTTTTTTAATTTCCCTAATTTAAATTCTTCGAGTTTCACTAGTTTTACTTTTTTCCTAGTTTAAAATTTTGCGTTAACGTGGTTCTCTTCCGACATCACTTATTACATGTTTTGTACATTCAAATGTGCGTAATACTTACTGAAAAAAATGTTTTAACCCAAAGCTATCATTCAGAGCATTCTTTGCCATTAAAAGGAACAATACGTGATCTCAGACAAAATGGGGACAAAGCTGGAGTGGAAAACAAATGGATATGACAAAATAAAAGGCGCTATATATATATTTAGATCCGGAACGTTAATGGAATATTATTGATAAAACTAGGATGTGAGGTCTAGTTTATTAGTTTCCTTGTTTGGTACTTTTATCACGATAAGAATAAAAGCCAGGCAGAACAAAATAATATTAGGTTATAAGGTATTTCTTCTGGCATCTTAGCGAGCTTTGGTGGTGTGGTGTTCTGCACGCTGAGCATGTTTTCCGGAGGTCCGTGGTTCGATTCCGGCGAAGGCGTTGCTAATTTTTCCGAACAAAAAATCGCATGTCTCTACAGTGGCGCCCGAACTAAACGGGTGGTGGATAATGATTCTCTACCCCCAGGATTTGGTGACTGGGTCCCCTAGAAAACCCCAGTCGCTTCTTAATAGGGATAGTATATAAGGTATTTCTCCCGCCTTCTTAGCGAGCCTTCATGGTGTGGTGGTCTGCACGATGGGCGCGTATACCAGAGGTTTGTGTTTCGATTCATGGCCAAGGCGTTGCTCATTTTTCATTTTTCTTGCTTCCAAAAAAATACGTAATGTCTCTACAATGGATTTAAATTATTATTTGATACAATTACACAAATAATATACTTTGTTTTTAAAGGAAGTAAAAATATATTTTAAGATTTACTAAAGTTACATTGATTTTAAAAATTTCATTCTGATTTCAGATATGAATTAAACTTTTAAATTATTTTTTTTAAACTATTATTTGCAATAATTACACAAAATACTGCATTTGAAGATATTAAATTTAAAGATATTAAAGATATTAAATGTTTATTTCCGGGATAACTGAAATTGCACTGATTTAAGAACTGCATTTTGATTTCAGATATAAATTAAACTTTAACAATGTATGGTTTCTAAATTATTATTGGCAATAATTACACAAAATTATGGATTTTGCTTTTCAAAAGAAGTAAAAATATATTTTTGGAATTACTGAAAGTTGTAGTGATTTTAAAAACTGCGTTCTAATTTCAGATGTACGAATGCAATAAATTTTTAAGTTTAATGATTTAAGGGGTATCAGAAACCCCTATACCGACAATGTTAAATAGGCCATTTTCGATGTACATTTTCTCAAAATCTGCTGTAGATACAAGCCTGAAATTTTTTCTGTAATTAAAGTATACCTATCTGATTATACTGAAATGAGCTTTTGAAACATTTTGCGTTTTAGAGTAAATTACAGAATATATTGTTAGGCATAGTAAAATTTAGCACATTCCTCAAACAAAGAAATTATTTTTTTTTCTACTTTTATTACAAAAAGCTCATTTCAGTAAATATTAGAGAACCTAATAAATAATCCATAAAAAGTTTAGATACCTGTGAGCAGTAGTTCCTGAGGAAAGGTACATCGAGTATAAAAAAATCACGTTTGGAGAAAAACGGGTTTTTATGTAAAAATCCTCATTGATCAAAGATGTAGATGACAAATTAAAACTAGATTTTTTTACAGTTCTAATTTTTATAGAGATCAAAGAATGGTATTTTTAGAAAGATAAAAGTTTAGAGAATGCAAAAATCCGAAATTACAATTTTTTGCAGAATTTTGGGGTTCCAACACCCCATAAGAAGCAAATTCTTTAGTATGTATGAAAATTCTTTTAAAGCATAGAGATATGTGACATTTATGAATCTCTTCATTTGTCCGAATTAGAATTTAAACGTTTTTCTTAAAAACCGCGTATATTTTAGAGGTTGGGGGAACTAATGAAGCATTATTATTCTGTTTGTAGTCGTTTGTTTTAAAATTAATGTGCTGCTAGTAGAATAGGAATAACTACTCTTATTTAGTTTTTTAGTCGACAAAATACACGACGTTTGCTAAAAATTTACTTTAAATGCCATTATTTTTTTATGAGGCTTTATTTAAAAATTTAATTCTCACTGATGACCAAAGAATTTTCTGATTTAAAAATACTTTTTTCTTGCTCTTGAGACAAACAAAGATCCAACAGTCACGGTAACTATGCTCATTAAGAAGCCTGATTTAGGTGTATGATAATATGGTTCTTTTTACTTCCTTGTACGAAGCAAAGGAAGTATTGTAAACACGAAAATTTCCAAGTACTGTATTTCAAAGATTCATTTTGACCGCTATCGAATGCAATTTAATGATGTTTTTGCTTGACATCTGTACATAAGGAGAAAAAAACTCTTTTTCCCCAAACGAATTAAAAAAATGATTTAAAACGGATTTAGAAGACATTTTTTCGTGGCGTCTGTACTTGCATAACTCAAAAACGAGTAGCCTCAGAACGTTGAAATTTTGTATAAAGGACTGCTATAATATATAACTGTGCCTCTTCCATTCTCGTTGCAATCGGTGGCACCAAAGTACATATATACGAGGGCCATCCAGGAAGTAGATTACGTTTCCGTCTGTGTCCGCTAGGGGCGGGGCTAGCGCGGCCATCTTGGGGTCAGAGCGTTGCGCAGCTCAGTCTGCATCTAGCCGTGCTAGTGAGAGGTTCGTGCTGTGCTCCGTTCAGATACTGTGACGGTTTGAAATGTCTGCGTTAATTGAAAATCCCGCGAGCTGCGAGGTGCGCTCAGTAATAAGGTTTCTGACTGCAAAAAACTGTAAACCGATAGAAATCTATCGGCAGCTTCGTGAAGTGTATGGGGACAACATTATCACTGAAGGTGGAGTGCGTCAGTGGGTCATAAGATTTCAAAATGGCCGAACCAATGTTCACGACGAAGATCGAAGTGGGAGACCCAGCATAGTGACCGCCGAACTTCTCGAAAAAGTCGATGCTAAAGTCCGTGAAAATCGAAATTTCACAATAACGGAACTTTCTTTGAGTTTTCCACAAATTTCGCGAAGTTTGTTGCACGAAATCATCAGCGAAAAGCTTGGTTACCACAAGTTTTGTGCAAGATGGAAGGCAAGAAGAGGTAACGAAGTGGTTGAAGGCGCAGAAATTCGTCGAAAAATTCGGCCGCCTGCGCCTTCAACCACTTCGTTACCTCTTCTTGCCTTCCATCTTGCACAAAACTTGTGGTAACCAAGCTTTTCGCTGATGATTTCGTGCAACAAACTTCGCGAAATTTGTGGAAAACTCAAAGAAAGTTCCGTTATTGTGAAATTTCGATTTTCACGGACTTTAGCATCGACTTTTTCGAGAAGTTCGGCGGTCACTATGCTGGGTCTCCCACTTCGATCTTCGTCGTGAACATTGGTTCGGCCATTTTGAAATCTTATGACCCACTGACGCACTCCACCTTCAGTGATAATGTTGTCCCCATACACTTCACGAAGCTGCCGATAGATTTCTATCGGTTTACAGTTTTTTGCAGTCAGAAACCTTATTACTGAGCGCACCTCGCGGGATTTTCAATTAACGCAGACATTTCAAACCGTCACAGTATCTGAACGGAGCACAGCACGAACCTCTCACTAGCACGGCTAGATGCAGACTGAGCTGCGCAACGCTCTGACCCCAAGATGACCGCGCTAGCCCCGCCCCTAGCGGACACAGACGGAAACGTAATCTACTTCCTGGATGGCCCTCGTATATAAAGGAAGCCAAATCGTGGTGTAGGCGGGAATTATTCTGAATAGCCTCTCTGAACGATACATTTTACCAGTGCTGCTATGAAAGCTGAAATACAAAGTATACGGTTTTTTTATCTTTATGTAAAATTGTTTAGGAATACAATGGGAAACATTCCCTTTATGGGCTATAATGTCCATCCCTATTGCGCTACACAATAGCGTATTAGTTATAGGATGAAGGAAGAAGGAATCTGACTGTTGTTGTTGCTTGCATGTTCTCTGGATTCAAATCAAATAAAACATGTGTAGGACACACTAGGATACCGACTTGCAACATCTAGATAGATCTGGTAGGTATAAAGCGCTAGTCATCATGAAGAAACATTTTTACTGCAGGAAGGCCTTGATAATTTAACACAGAGCATGGAAAATCGTTCTGAACCCTGCACTTCAGACAGGGGGATCGTAGATCTTATTAACCTCTCCGTCGTCCGTAACGGGTCTAGCGCGTTCAAGTGAAACTTCTGCAGGGCGGCCGTAACGCGCTTCAAGCGTTCTTCTACATTTTAAAACTTTTAAAAGTTTAAAACGCTTTCTAAATGTTTACTTGTTTGAGTTTTTATTTTTGTTGTCCTAATACCTCCTAGAGGGCAGTACTAATTAGGCATTCTATTTCTAATTGAATTCCCCCCCCCCCCGGGGTTTATGTATATTCGCACTATTTTACATAAGATAAGACACAAGACAGTGAGAGATCTTCAACGTCTACTCAGCAGAAAAGGAGAAATAATGAGGTTGTGAATTGGTAAGACAAGAAGGATATACGTTTGATGAGTACAGTTCATAATAACTCTATATTGATGTTGAAACACGGAAAAGAACTGTAAAAAAAACAATAATTGTAAAAGATTACCACAACAAAATGGGAGGAGTGGACCGCCTGGATCAGATGTTATCAAATTAATCCTGCTGTTAGAAATAAGCAGAGATATTATTACTCTTCCATTATGCTTTATTTCCTTATAATTTTAATTAATATTCATTTACATTCATCCACTACGAAAGTTATGTATGTACAGAGAAAACAACATTACACGCTGGGAAAAACAAAGGGCCGCTGGGGAGAAACTTTCGCGGACAGGAGAGGACGGGGGAAGGGTTGATGTTTTCTATTTATTTTTGAAATGTTGTATGTGGTTGTACTTGATCTAATACTTGAAAATTCGAGTCTGATAAGTTTAATACACATCTATCGCTGTATTTGAAATAGTTATCGCTGTATTTATCGCTGTATTTGAAATAGTATGGCAAGGATTGGCGAATATTTAAACAAACTTTTTATTAAACTTATTTGCAACCACAACACCATCTTGTGTTACAAATAAACCACTACGCTACAAATAAATCAAAATAAATGTGATGAAGTAATTTTATCAATAAGAGATACTTAAATTTAAACTTTGATAGGAGTAGTCTAAGACTCCACAATCAAATAAACTATATTTACCACCGCGTCAACGCAGAGCTAAAATTGAAAACCTTTAGACAGAACAAGGGAGTTATTGCGAGTGTCAAAAGCTCTCTCTCTCTTTCTCTGTTTAAGATCCAGAATCCTCAGCTTAAATACACTAAAGCTAACTTGCAATGGTGAAAAATACAGAAAGAAGTTAAAGCACAGATCAAAATTATAACAATTGGTTAATTTGGTTAATTAATTTGAGGACATTTAATTGAAACGCCAGCTTTTTATTCCCCCACTTTGTGTCACATTTTCTATGCTTTTATTTAAATTTATTATTATTATTTTCTAAATAGACACTTTTGCACTTGAAGATATGTGAGGCATGTCAAAATAAAAATCTTGGGCAACACTTTGTTCTTTGCTGCAAAATTCTTCAAATTACGTAAGTTTTTTAAATTGTTCATGTAGTTTCTCCCGCCATTTTATTCATGATATGAGTTAAAGTATTATGAGTTATAATTGTCTCGAATTTTACAAAAAGTCAATAAACTTAAGATACAAAATTATTGAATTGCGTAGAAAAAACTCTTTATTGAACTTTTCATCATGACTGTGCACTTAAGAATTAAAATGCTAAAAACAGGTAGTTATTAAAGTGCAATGAAGCCTTAGCATGGATGACTGATGCATATGTTACATACCATCTCTTATCGACATATTTATACTATGCTACCTGATGGAGTCGAAACAATGGGAAGTCGATGAAAAGTCGGAAGAACTGTGTGATGCTGTATGATATCAAGAAGAAAGAATGTCGAATGCTGTAATTGTCGAGATCTCGGAAATTGCTCATACTGTTAGAAACAAGAAATATCTTCAAACGTGCACAGAAAGGTAATTTTACATTCAAGGGAAGATGCATATACTAATATATGCTGCTGCCTATACTTGTCCAAACCTCTACATGAAGGAGAGATTCAAGAAAGAGCCATGCATTTGATTCTTTAAATATACTCCCAGCATCTTTGCCTGTCCAGCGGAAGATAACATACGCATTAGATGCTAAATTTCATCACACTGAGAAATGCCGTTGTGTGACAGTCTAACTTGTATTGCCTGACTTGGGTCTTATTATCAATGCTTCTGCTTCGGAAAAACTGTGGATTTTGCAGTCATTTGAATAACACATACAGGATGTTCGGGATAAATTTGACATATTTATAATGGATTATATTTTTCCGTAGGTTGGAGATATTGACACACACTACTCGTCATTTAAAAGTTTGGACTCTTCTTCCATCATATACAAGATGCCAGAAAGAATGGATGACTGGAACCCACCTGAATCATGGAAGAGAATAACTTGAATCATGATGATTCGTGCCGGCCATCAAAATAAGGATATCATGACTGCTGCCCAATGCTCCCTGAACGCAGTAAAAACAATCAGGCATGAGCTAGAGATTTGCAATGGTGACTACGAGGATGTAGCAAGAAGAAAGATCCCTAGCAGACGATCTGATTGCGTTCGTACAGCAGAATTACTCGCAAATCCGCAGGTGTTGAAGAACCCTGGCATTAGAATTTGGTCTTAGTCACGTGAAATGAATGTTGCAGCCTCTACTATGAAGCTTGCACTCAATGAAGACCTTCGCTACTACTCATACAAGAGGATTTTCTTTTTCCTTACGAAACTGTCAAATTTATCCCGAACACCCTATATAACCATTTTAGCAACATTATTATTAATAATAATTTTCAGCCGTCACGTTAAGCTATAATTAAGCTTATTTCAAATTTCATATAGCAGAATTCTTAGTAGCAAAGTTTCAGTATATCATCAGCCTAACAAAATCACTACAGAATTACGAACCGAATTTTGATTCTTGTCTTCATTTTATATCACACTGGTTTTGACAAGCATTTGTGTTCTCTTCAAAAACAGTATTTATCATGAAAAATGTATTTACTCATACTACTTATACCTAGTGGCTCGTGTGTGACAGTGCTCAAGCCGTTATTTATAACTCCTTCCAGAATCCACCGGAATTTCTACCTCCCCTCAGAGATTAGAGTATCTCAGATTGCGAATACCTTATCAAAAGTCTAGGTAAAATAGATAAATTATATAAGTTTCCGAATCTAACAATTGTGAAGGCAAAGAGGTAATAGTAAATTTTAAATATTAATTTATTTATGTGATAAATTTGAATTTGGGAGGGAGTGACAAGGAATGGCTGATGTGCTTTCAGACATGAGCCGTAAAGTGGTAAGAATAAATATACTTTGCATGAAAAATACTATTTTTGAAGAGGACGGTAATACACATCAAACCTAGTGTACAACAAAATGAAAAAAAAAAAAAAAAACGAAACTGTTGAATAAGGAGCTTAAATCTGGAAAAGTGCCTTAAAGTAAAAACCAGGAGCACGTATAATAATGCATGGTAATGAGAATATTAAAAGCACTGCAAAATTTTTATAAATATTCATAGCTTCTCTGAAAAGTTTAAAAATTATGACGCAGTTTAGGAATCATATAATTTTACGAGAGTTTTACAAAGATTTTATGAGTCTTCGTTTGAAATAATTTATTAGAAAAGTATATTTTTAACATTCAGTGTAGGTGGAAATGTGCAAAAAATGACGACATATTTCGACTGCAGTGATACCTTCTATGGTTCGTATTTCCGGATTTATTTAGTAAGGTCTCAGTTAAATGTTATTTAAAGAAGCCCGAAGTGATCAAATGAATCCCAAAATATGCAAAAACATATCGTGAGTTCAATCTTTCTTTTTATACTTAGATATTTAGATAATTTTCTCTTTAAGATATATTTGCATGAAGTTTATTCTTTTTTGGTTTGTTTGTCTTTAGAGAATTAAAGAAAAATTCATTTCAAAATTTAAAATTTTACAGAAAATTTTGATGTTTAAACAAAAACGAAATATTTTGAAACCATTCTTAATCTTAATATTTCATTCAGAAAAATGAAATAATTTACTAAATTTCAAATATTTAGAGGCGAAATAGAAGAAATGTGAAAAGGGAAATGCAAGCTTACTCTTATTCTTCGGAAACAGTATTCAATTTGGTAAGGGAATATACATTGAAATTTACAACGAAAGTAATATTGAAAAGAAATAAAAATTCAAAATTTATCATAATAACTTATACACATATAGTTTCTCTAAATGTTAAAAATGATTCAGATAGAAAACTAAGAAGTGGCTAAGCTCTAAATCAATAAATAGCCACAAGATATAATAATAAAAAATACTGAAGTAGTGTAATAGTTGTAAGGGGGCTCATACACCTTAAAACCCTTATGATCTTCGAATATGCAACTGTTGCAAGAATTGAGATATTTTATTTATTTTAAAAGCAATTACTTCCAATTTTTTACAATTTTTGTAATTTAATCCTCTTTGTGACAAAATATTTTGCCATGTTTCCACCTTACGCGCATGATATTTTAAAAATGGCTAATGGTACATACTCGAAATTTGATAGAATTCTTTATATGGGTACTATTTTCTAACTGAACCAAAAATCTGATAAATATTTTAATACTGAAAAATTTTATGGACGAAAACATTACAGATTTTTTTAATCAAATACATTTTATGAATTATATTTATGAAATTTTGTTCAATATAAAACAAAAATTTAACATGGAAATTTTAGAATTTTAGATTCACAGTAATTTCCAAATGTTATAAAAGCTATATATTAAATATGGAATTAAATTATGCAACAGAATGTTTTAAACTGTGCGCGCAAGGTGGAAACATAATGAAACATTTTGTCACAAAGCGGATTAAATTATAAAAATATTTGCGGCAACACAAACTTTCTGATTACTATTTCACAAAGCAGCTATATTACGTAGTCAGCTTTAAAATTTGGAAGTAATTGCTTTTACAATAAATAAGTTATCCCAATTCTTGCAACAGTCACATATTCGTAGATCTTATGGGTTTTAAGGTGTATGAGTCCCCTTAATGCAATAATATTATCTGACTCTAAGAAACACGAGTAAAATTAGGGACATATTCATTAACATATTCCAGTAGTGGTTGCTGTATTATACATCGCTCATTTAACATAATACCGTGATACAAGTTATGAAGGCACACACAAGCGCAAGTAAAAACCATAGACAATATGAATAATTTTTAAATCTTTTATGACGTATAAAGTGCATCCTTCGATTAGGCAAGTTGGCGTTGCTGGTTAAATAACATTTGAGCGAAAAACTTTCTCCAAATCTTGGCAAGCTTTGTGGAATAATGCTTCACAGGAAAGACGCACATATAACTTGATCCCCAATGTAAACTTCGCATCTCCCTACTTGAATTCTTCATTTACACTCATGTCCATAAATTAAGGATAATGCAAAATCCGGCAAAGGAAGAGTTAGAAGTAAAACAAATTTGACTAATTCGTGAAGCTTATTTATTAAACAAAAGGTAAAGAGCAAAAAAAGATGCTATATGTTTGATATTATAAAAAAAATTAGCGATATTTTCTCCCTGGAGCAAATTACAAAAAAACCTATTTACAAAAATCCAATATTACATGGTTGGTAGGATTGTTAATACATTGTATGTCTCCCAGACGATGCAATACAGTCTGTACAACGCCTAGGCATGCTGAATATCAAATTATCGATCTGATCTTGGGGGATATTACACCACTCAAAAAGCAATGCTCTCCGAAATTCCGGTAGACATGTAGGAGGAGGTTGAAGGGATGCAACTCGTCGGCCAAGCATGTCCCACACGTGCTCTACTGGATTCAAGCCCGGTGAGAATGCTGCCCAGTCCATACGGGTGATATTCTCCGATTGAAGGCATTCGCTTACAATGTTTGCACGGTGAGGACGGGCGTTGTCATCCATAAACACAAATTGTGCTTCCATGGCGCCCCGAAGCAAACGTACATGTTGTTCCAGAATGACGTCTTGATATATTTGGCTTGTCATGGTTCCAATTTGAACATGCAGGTCAGTTCTGGAATCCAGAATAATTCCACCCAAAACGAGCACTCCTGCACCACCGTAACGGTGTTGTTCAATGATCTTTTCTTGGTGGTAACGGGTACCTGGAGCTCTCCATATGAAAGTCCGGCGAGAATCAGATTGCAAGCTAAACCTGGACTCGTCGGAAAACATCACACAAGCCCAATGTTGCGGTGTCCACAATGCATGCTCTCTACTCCAGGGTAACCGCAGGCGACAGTGACTTGCAGTAAGTGGAACGCATCTGACAGGTCTACGAGCATATAGACCAATCTGTCCTAAGCCTGTTTCTTTTGGCAGTAACTGCCAAATACCGGTCCTCATTCGGCGTTGTAACTCTGGGGCGACCTGTGCTGTAACGTCTACTCACATTACCATCATCTTGGAATCGTTGCCAAAACCTGGAGATGACACCCTGGGCAATTCCAAGTTGGTCTGATACTTCCAGTTGGGTGCGCCCACATTCCAGACGGCCGAAAATTCTACCAAGTAAAAAATCATCCAAATGCGTCCTTTGTGTCATAACTATTCGGTTATTGCACTGAAATGCTTATAAAGCGCCTGCGAACAATTTTACTTCTTTGCTTGTGTTTCTTATATATCACTTTCTTATACTCTCGTCACTGTGTTGTACCATCGGTGTCATCTGGTTACTTCCTGAAATTTACTCATGATTCTTGAAGATGTATGTAGTGATTTTACAGGTGATATATTTATTTTAGAGTTCGATTTCCGCGTGACTCCGAATTATCCTTAATTTATGGACATCAGTGTAATTACTATATAATAAGACACGGACACTTTCCCAAGCAAGAAATAGGGCGAACTCCGATATCTGCATATGTGGGGAACAGGGAAATCCTGATCATTACACATTCTGATGTAATTTAACTTAGGATATTCTCATAAAATACCCACAAACTGATCTCTAGGCACTCCAAAGGTTTCTAATTAGAGATAATCATCGGTATCTGAAGTTTCAAAATATTATGCAAAGCCTCTCTTCCTAAGGCCTAGATCTTTTTCAAGTATAAGTTCTCATACTGCATAAATTTATTAAACTTTTACATCCTGTGAATATGTACAAAATGATTCCATTTGTGAACTTTATAAACTGCAATAACCTTTTATGACTGAAATAACACACACCATGGACACCTATCTCTTTAGTATTATTATCGGAGTTTATTATAACATTGAATTCCTAGTGCTTATTATAGTTATCTCATTACGTTTATCTACGTTTATCTATCTCTACGTTTATCTGCATACTAATTCTATTTATCTGTTATTTTTGTTACACCAAAACAGATGTTCAATTTAATTTGTGAATTTCAAAATGTATTGAGACTACATTGTAACCCTTTTATTTCTAATCATTATTTTTAATAAATACTGGATACAGCGTACGGTGAGATTGTACAATGTTCCATAATAAGTAAACTCTAAATCTGCGATTCTTAAACGGTGTTATCCATTGGGCGTACGCAAAAGAAAAAAGTACTCAAAGAAACAAAATATTTTTAATATTAAATTCAAAAATTAAATAGCCCAGCATCCTGTTTAAGGTTTTCCTCTCTCGCAAACTTATGCTATCTGAGCTTTGTTTAAAGTCAACAGCCGCTCATAGACTAAAACGAAAAATATTTTTTTAGCCATAGACATAACAAAATTTGTTATAAGTAATGTTTTTAAAAAGAATAATAGTATCTCATTAATTCTTTAAGAGTTTATAGATTTATTAGCATGCTGCATTTTATCTCACCACCATTGCCGGGCTAATATTGCTCTGTGTTCAATTGGCATCATTTCTTACGTAGATTTACTGTCTATAACAGCAGGAATTTTGCATTCTTGTTGCTTTGTATCAGTTACTTGTGTTTATTTGTGTACATATATTTATATTTATAATTTTACCATCAACTGTAATGTATGGTATTGTATTTGTAACCCGCGGGAAGGCGCGTGGGGTGTATCATATTCCAACCCTACATAAAAGTGGAATATTCCTAACTTGTGAAACTGAAATTCTATGCTGCTTTCAGTAGCTGAGTTTCTAGTTGTGGTTGACTTTCAGAACCGCTTTTTCTTTGTCTGTGTGTTTCAGAAAAAGATTTATCGGTATTTTGTTGGAACTGGGGTATGACACACCCCACGCGCCTATCCCTGTAAGTGTTTACCTGACTGAATATTTAATTCAGAAATTTATTTCTAGAGTGTAACAGTAAATATTTCTACTCGCAAATGAATTTAAAGTACTTGACATAAAATTTTTAAAAATTTCTAACTGCATTATGGTAAAAAGAATGAGTCCCTTTGAACTGGAGATGCAACGCATGTGAGATTTATTAGAAATATTTGAAAGCAATGAAGATTGCATCTCGGAAACTGAAGATGAAACTAAGAATATTTTCTACAATGTTTTGGTTTCGAAAAAGATAAAAAATTAATTCCTGATGTTCGTAAAAAAGGAAAAACTGTTCTTATGCTTTCAACATTATATAACGATCATACTATAGATGATACTATTGGAGAAAATAAAACGTCAGGAATTATATGTTTTAACAATATGACTAATGGAGCAGTGGATATGGGGGATGAAGTGCCAGCCAATTATTCAATTGCCAGAATAACAAGAAGGTGGCCAATGGTAATTTTCTTTCCTGCACGGAATGTTGCTGTAATAAATGCTTGAATTATATTACATTCAACTGCTAATCCACCAACAAGAAACAGAAGTCTGTTTTTGAAGGACTTAGCATTACAATTAATGAAAAAAAGTATTGAACAAAGATCAGAGATTAATACTTTTCAAAGAAATTGACGTACTGCATGCAAAACAAAAGCAGAAGTTTCGATGAAGAATTAAAACGAATACACGAAATTCGAAACAACTAAGTATGAAAGATGTGTTAAATTTTTTGCCCTCGCGCCAAGGACAGAAGAACGTGAATGCAATGTTTAAAATGTGAAAACATTCTGTGCCAAGAACACATGAATGTATTTCGTTCAAAGTGTGAAGAAATAAAATAAGCATGGTGTATTAGAGATGCAATGAAACTTAGAGGCATGATGTTTATTATTTTCATTTATCTTAATTTTAACTCTAAGATTATTTCGAAAGTTAATTTTTTGAAACCTAATTATTATTCACTTATTTATAATACACGAGAACAACAAAAAAAAAGTTTTAAAACTAAATAATACTATTTTTATTGTATTTTAAATATTGGGGTATGTGATACCCCACGCGCCCACTCTAGTAACCTTTCTTGGTGCGACTTCCGCCGGGGTATTGTCATTGTCATCAGCAACTGTATCTCCCGTACCACAAGTTCTCCATGCCCTAATGATTAACGTTCGTTTCAATTAACACCGATGCGTGGCGTAAGTATGCTCTTGGAGGTGTTCATCTCAAGACGGTTAGTGTGAAGGAGCGACACCAGTTCTGCCAATGGCGATGTGTTGGTGCTTCCCACACTTAGTCCTGTCCTGTCGTGTATCAGTTACGTTTCTACATGATTTGAGAATATCCGCTATTTTACAAGAAATTGTAATATATTGTGCATTTAAATCTTTGTGAAAAAAAATAGTAAAACAAACCTAGATTTTAAAACTAAAAAATTACTAGAATTGATTAAGCGGGAAACTGATAATTCAGAGAGGGCGAATTCAAGGCAATCTGCTAGCAATAAGAATATTGAAAAAAGAAAGGAAAATTGTTTATGGAAAATATAATGAAAGTTATTTATCATTTGGGGTTTTTTTCGAAAGGAGATGAAACGGATCCTCAACCTCAATGTGTTGTTTGTGGCGAACAAAGTATGAAAAAAATCGATCCTTAAAAGACATCTTGAACCTAACAATGCCAATTAAAAGGATAAATCTGACGAATATTTTAAGAGGAAATTATCGGAATTCAAAAATCGTAATTTTGAACGCTTTTGTTACTTTAAGTGAAAAAGCTTTGGAAGCTAGTTACCTAGTAAGTCTGAGCATTGCCAAGACTAGACAGGGTCAAACTATTGAAGAAAACCTTTCTTACCAGCTAAAGATATCGTTTTAACATTATTCAAAGAAAGAGCAGCTAATAAACTTAATAATATCCCGTTATAAAATGATACATTAAGTTGACGAATTCATGGCATGGTAAATTCCATAAAAGAGACACTTATTCAAAAAATTAAACACAGCTAATAATTCACATTGCAATTGAATGATAGTACTGATATAACGAAATTTGTTCAATGATTAGTTTGCATACATTTCGAAGATGATAAACGAATTGCAGAAGAGTATTTCTTTTGTGAATATCTTCATAATAGAGCAACTACAAAAGAAATTTTCGAAGTAATTAACAATTTTATGTCTGAGAATGATATTTCTTAGAATAAATGCATTGCCGCATGCAGTAACGGAGCTCGGGCTTTAAAATGAAAACATTCCGGTATTACTTAAATAAAGTGGCGCTAAATTTGAAGCTAAATTTACTCACTACTCCATTCATTCTAGAGCTTTAGCAAGCAGAACAATTTCCTAAAATCTGAAAATTGTTTTTAACCAAGCTGTGAAAAGTGTTAATTTTATTAAAAGCTGAGATTTAAATTCAAGAATCTTTACGCTTTTATGCCAAGAGATGGACACTGAACATGAACAACTTATTCAGAAGTAAGATGGTTATCCAGAGGCAAAAGTTTAAATCGCCTTTTTAAACTTCGATCAGAAATACAAATTTTACTGTGCAATTCAAAATTTGAATTGCAAAAATGTTTATTTAGTGAGTTATAGTTGGCGCGTTAAGCATATTTAGCTGATATTTTTGGAAAGTTAAATGAATTAAATTTAGGATTGCAATTAAAAAGAGTTATTTTGTTTACCATTAGAGATAAAACAAATGCAATGATTAAAAAAACTCGAACTAATAATCAGAGAATCGGATAGTAATACTGTAAGCTTTTACCACTTTTAGAAAGTCTGCTAACCGAAAATAATTCGGAAATAAAAAAATCAGCTTCCGACATTAAAAATCATTATGTTTCATTGATATATAATTTCAACATGTATTTGTCCGAGTATTATGAAAAAGAAAATTAGATTAGAAATCAATTTTGATCAAATGTACCTGAAATTTAATCTCGTGAAGAAAAAGAACAATTAGTAGAATTTTTCTGTGATTGAACTGAAGATGAATGAAATAACACGCTTGTTAACTCTCGACTGAACCGAAAAAAAAAAAAAAGAATTTAAAGGCATTTCAAATAAAGCTATTAAATTTTTATTGCATTTTTGCACAACCTATTTGTCCAGACAAGGATTTTCTTCCATACTGTATTTAAAAAATAAATACAGAATAAAATTAAAAGGTAATCCTAATTTAGACTTAAAACCAAGTAAAATAAAACCAGACATAAAGAAATTGATCCGTCTTAAACCGACCCAAATTTTGCACTAAATTGATACGCGTTAGGCAAAAAGTTGAGAACCCAATGCTTAGATCAGTGGTCGGAAAACTTATTAGCCAAAGAGCCAAATATGAACATTACAACAATTTTTTAAAAAATTGGGAGCCAAATCTGCTTGTTTAGTAAACTTTTATTACACTAAATAAAACTAAATTTAATAAATATTTATGAATGCGAACAATGTGCTTGCACTCTTTGGAAAGTTTGAGTGAGTCAGGTTTGTATGTTGTTGTTTTTAATTTTAGACATGATACCAAGTTCTCATCAATAACACGACTTCTCAGTTTACTCTTGATAATGTTCATGCCTGAAAAAGATTGTTCGCATATGTATGTAGAACCGAAAAGGGAAAGAACAGCAAACGCGAGCTTTTTCAGCTAATCGTAAGAGTCAGGAATACTATTCCAAGCGTTGAAAATGATCATGTCTTCCTTCTCCAGGTCATTCAAAGCAAACCACTTGTTCACACTGTTCACACTGCAACTGCTGCTCTGTGATGCCAATTTGTATTTTCACTATTTTATAAAAAGCATGCACGCGCATGCCGGTAGCTTGTACATGGTTTATGTTTACGTTTTCGAAAACTAATAAAATTAAACTTGATGGTCGTTGCGTATTTTTACAACAATATAGTTTTAATTGCCTATCTATTTTTCAATCAAACAAAAAATTATACATTTTCTCGATTTATAGAAGAATTTTAATTTATCAAAATAAGATGTAATTTTTTTCTTACCAAGTTTTTTTTAAATGAAAATATTATTTCGCCTTCCGTGGATTTGTACCAGAGCCGCACTTAAGGAGCCAAAGAGCCGCACTTTTCCGACCACTGCTCTAGATCACTTGTAAAGCTCCAGTTGCTCCTTTCCTTAACCTTTCCTTGTAAATTTTTTTAAGCTTGCACTTTTTAATAGTTACTTATTATGAGAAGGCTAAACCATTTGACCCATGGTACATTGCTAGTGTCCCCCCATACTATTTTACATGTACCAGTACCTCGTTACATAAAATTCCTCTGAGGGTAGAAGTATAACAAAACGCGTTAAAGATGAATGAATATTAAGCAAGAATATATGTGGATGAATTTGTCAGGAGAAAATAAAAAAAATCAGGTTTTTGTAAGCATTATTTAAGAAATATTAACTGTCTTTTGACGTCCGACCATTCACCTTTTGGCGTTCACAAAAATGACGTCTTATAGCTTCATAACATCTGTCTTCTTTTAAATTATAACAAATTCATGTCTAATCAAGATATGTGCAGATGCCGAATTAGTTTCCTTTTGTGATTCGCTCACGTTATCCTTCGTTTCATACTCTGTGCTCAAATAATTTTTTTTTTTTTTTTTTTATATTCTGTAACATAATTTCCGAATGTAAGTCTCTTATTTATCCATGGTTACAGTCTGACTGGGCTTACAGTTAATTACCACAAATAAATAACTTAATGCCGTTCCGATCAGTCTTTGGGCAGTTTATATCACTTCTACAATTACAGTTTTATTTTGAACATTACCTATTACATCACTTAGAATAATTTTTCCCCTTGTGAATTTGAAAACGTTTAATCACTTGATTTATAAATATGAAACCACTGATAATTGCAACGCTTCTAAATAAGTAAATTGGTGATTAACAGAAGTCACTGAAGAACAAAGTTTGGTTTATTCGATTATGGCACAGCACGGGAGGGCTATTTGCCTAAGGAATGACTTGACAGAAAACTTTTTTAAGCGAAAGTACCTCATATCCAAGCTGAACAAGGGAACAAACATGACGGCGCTCATGTAGCCAATTCATTCACTCGGGAATCAAATGCAAGTCGATTTACCAATGTACCGCTCAAATGAATTTCGTTTGTATTCTTTGAAGGAGAAATTATTTGATTAATAAAACGTAAAATAAAGGAAAAAGCAAACAGAGAAAGGTTTACATTGCATAATCGTAAAATTCATTAGATGCGACTAGAACGTCGTGGAAAAATAAGTGTTACATGAAATTAAATATAGTATTATATAGAATTATATAGAGCAGCGTTCTCAGCCTTTTGAATAAAGCACAACATCTAAAAAATAAAAACTAAACTACCTAAACTAAAAACTAAACTAAAAACTAAAAAATAAAAACTAAACTGTTAAGTACTACCACTACTTAACAATGATTATTTTTTAATTTCTTGATAGAAATACTAAAAAAAAATATAACTTTCCATTTGCAGAATCTATTTGTATTAAATATGCACACATAAAAATTATTAGATTAAAAATTGGTTATCATTTTAATTACCGAAATTTAAGTTATGATACTTTAATTCTAAAATTTAGTGTAAAATTAGGGCCTATTTAAGAGTGGTCAATATATGTCACTTAGTTTTAACCTTACATTGGGATCCACTTTTAATTTTGTTCTGTATTTATTTTTCAAATATAATATGAAAGAAAATCCTTGTTCACACAAATAGGTGTGCAAAAAGGCAATAAAAAATGGTAGCCTTATTTAAAATGACTTTAAATTCTTTTTTTCGGTTCAACGAAATGTTAATAAGTGTGTTACTTTTGAAATCTCCAGTTAGATTTTGATGACATGAAATTTCTATGGATTGTTCTTTTTCTTCACGAGATAACATTTCAGGTACGTTTGAACAAAACAGATCTCTAATCCAATTTTATTTTTCATAATCCTCGGAAAAATACATGTTGAAATTATTTATTAATTAAAAACAATGATTTTTAATATAAGATGCTAATTTGTCTCTTGTTTTCAAATTACTTTCGGTTGGAAAACTTTCTAAAAGTGGTAAAAAGCTTACTTGTAAATCCTTTTGAATTTAATGCTTGTCCTTTTAATAAAATTAACAATATTCACAACTTGATTCAAAATGATTTTCACGTTTTCGGTTATTGTTCTGGCTGCTAAAGCTTCACGATAACTGGAGCAAGGAGTAAATTTAGTTTCCAGTGCGAATTTTATTATTTGGAAAATAATACCGGAATGGTTTCCTGTGACACCCCGAGCATTGTCACTGCATACGGCAATGAACGTATTTGCAAGGAATATCATTCTCAGGAATAAAATTGTCAATTGCTTTGAAAGTTTCATTTCATGAAGAGATTCACAAAATAAATACTCTTCGGCATTTCGTTTATTTTCTTAAACAATTCAACAAATTTCTTCTACAAATAATTGAACAAAGTTCGTTATATCAGTACTTTCATCTAATTGCAATGCGAAATATTCTCTGTGTTTAATTTTTTGAATAAGTGCCTTTTTTATAGAATTTACCATTTCATGAATTCGTAGACTATATCGTTTGCTAACGAGATATTATCAAGTTCATTAGCTGCTCTTTCGTCGAATCCGTTAAAACGTTATTAAACGTTAAAACGTTATCTTTGGCTGCTGGTAATATAGGGGGTTTTCTTCAATAGTGTAAGCCTACTGAGTCTTGGCAATTCTTAGGCATAGTAGGTACCTAGTTTCCAAAGCCTTTTTCATTTAAGTAACAAAACCTTTATCTAACTATATTTACTATTTTTTATTTTACTACTTCTTTCCTATATTTACTATTTTTGAACTTTGATAATTTTTTCGTAACTATTCTTCAGATTTATCCGTTAAACAGGCATACCTAGATTCAAGATGTCTGAGGGGTATCAGCAACTCCTATACCAACAATGTTAAACTGGCCATTTTTGATGTACCTTATCTCAAAATCTGCTGTAGATACACGCTTGAAATATTTTGTATAATTAAAATATATCATTATTGATTAGCTTTTGAAACATTTTGAAATTTAGAGTAATTTACAGAAGGTTTTGTTAGGCATAGTAAAATTTGGCACTTTCTCACACAATTTTTTTTTCTAAGTTTATCACAAAAAGCTCATTTCAGTAAATATTATAAAACCTACTAAATAAGCCACAAATGATATTTTTAGATGCTAATGAGAGCAGTTACTGAGAAAAGGTACACCGATTATAAAAAATCACGTTTGGAGAAAAACGAGTTTTAATGTAAAAATCCTCATTTATCGATGACAAATTAAAACTATGTTTTTACAGTTTTAATTTTCATAGAGATTAAAGAACCGTATTTTTAGAAAGGTTAAAGTGTAGAGAATTTGAAAATGCAAAAATCCGAAATCATCATTTTTTGGATTCTAACATCCCTTACGAAACGAATGTTTCATACTGTTGCATGCGTATGGGTTCGTAATAGTTTGAAAGCACAATTTCGATAGTAGGTTAATAAATTTTTTTAATTAAGAGAAACGCTTCAAAGTTCTGAAATTTTCCACAGAAATTCTCGTACATGTGTTCACGGTATCACAGAGTACAATTAGTAGTTATACTTCAAATTACAAAGAATGTTAAATACAACGCAATGCAAAATGCATCTAAAGAGAAACATCTAAAGAGAAGGCCAATCCGAAGATATCTCAGTTCAGGCTAGACTAACAATTCGCAACAGCAATAACTAACCACCTGAGAGCAAATGCGCTGACGGGCCTTATATAGCTTTCAAAAGGCCACTGAGATATTTTTAGTACTTTCTACTTTCTTTAGAAATTACTGGAAAGCAATATGAGGGTCGAATTACGGTTATAGCTGATATAGTGATCAATTACATTTATTCAATTACAATTTTTATTACGGTGCTACAAGGACAGGATCCAAATGTCGCCAAATGCGGCTAATTGTTGGCGATTTCTCGCCAAATTACCAAGATACACATTTACTCAATGTTAAATGGGCTTGCTCCCGTGTTCTTGCTTTTCAGGAATAGCTTCTCTCTTCAGGTATTTCGCGTTATATTACACAGAAAAATACAACATATAAATGAACTAAAATCATCTATCTATGTACAAATTCCCAACAATATTTTGATTGGATAATACTTCACAGCAAACAACACACTTAGTTTGAGGGTTCATATCATGACCATTCTAAGCAAACACAAATGATAAATAACTTTCATTATATTTTCTATAAATAATTTTATTTCTTCTTTTTAATATTCTTAGTGCTAGTAAGATTGTTTTATTTCCATCACCTGTGAATCACCACTTTTCGGCTTAGTCAATCCTAGACATTTTTCCATTTTGAAAATCTAGGTTTGTTTTATTACTTTTTCATAAATATTTAAATGCACGATATATTACCAGTTCCTCAAAAACAGTTTATGTTCCTAAATCTCGTAGAAACGTAAGGACTACAAAGCAACGAGATGCTATGATGCCTGCTGCTAGAAACCACAAACCGACGTAAAAAATCATTATAATTGAAAATAGAGAAATATGAGCCCGAATGGTGGGGACATAATGTGTAAACATGCTAATAAATCGATCAACTATAAACGAATTAACTGGGATACTATTATCTTTTTATAGAAACCTACTTTTATTTCCTATTAAGTACAACACCCATTTCTATTACTAATTTTAAAAAAATTATTTATGACAAATTTTGTTATGTCTCTGGTTAAAAGAATATTTCTGGAAATAAAAATCGTTTATTTTACTGAAGTCTGTGAGCGGCTATTGATTTTGAACAAAGCTCACATCGCATAAATTTACAAGTGTTAGAGAAAAAACTTAGACAGGATGTTGGGGTATTTAATTTTTGAATTTAATAGATAAAAATACATTGTTTCTTTGCGTAACTATTCCTATTGTTCCTATTGTTCTCTTGCGTACCATCAGTGGTACTACCGGTTGTGAATCGCTGATATATGTAGAATTATATAGAGTTCAAAGAATTCTCTCTATGCGTTACAAGCACTCTCCGAACCAGATAATAAAAATCGATTGATTAAGAAAATAAAAGACTTTAAAGTTTAAAAAGGCTGAAGGAAAACATATTGTTAGATTACAGTGGGTGAAAGCACACAATGGAATTGTCAGAAACGAGAGGGCCGATACCCTCACTAAAATGGCGGCAATTGGGGATGAGACGGATAATTTTGATATCCAAGATTTAAGAAAAACGTTCATTACTGAAATAGAAAACTGAATTTATACAGAATGGAATATTTGCTGGGAGTCATCCAATATAAAATACAAGATTTAATGAAAATTATTAAATTAAATAAGAAGATGGATGTATTTTAAATAATATTGATATAAGTCAAATACTGACTAATTATGGGCATTTCCGGCTTTTTTTTAATAGGTTCCATCTATAGAATAATGATAAATACTCAATATGCGATAAGTTTGGGGTCGCCAGGCATTTCGTCGATGTACGCTTACCCGGAGAGCAAGAGAGAAATACAGAAAATATTTTAAGGAAGATGTTAAAAAGAACTATTCAAATTTGAGAGATATTGCAGAGCCAATAATGAAGATTATAAAATACGAACAAAGATAGAATTGAAATTCGGCCCTGGATTTGCCCTTTATATGTTTCTTTCTTTTATATGAAGAGCACGGCCAGACCGCTGGCTCTGCGTTTGTTGTTACACTGGCAAGTTTCAGTTTTTCATCATATGGTCAGTTTGTGCTGGCTAAGAAGACCGGGGCTGTGCCCTTGTGATAAAGATGATGCTGATAGAGTTCAAACGTGTAGCTAGTAACAGAACTATTGACTGGTAGGAGTTCAACCAAATCTTCTGTATTTCTTCTGAAGATATTTTTTTCCACTTGTGAAACCCTGTGCTACTTTTAGGATATGAATCCAAAGCTTTTAAAGCAACGAACATGTTGATCTTGCCGAGTGAGTTACACCAGTGCAGTAACTAGTAGGTTCATTAAAATTATTCTTCACTTATAAGTTTCATTACTGTTACGAAATGTGCAGGCGCGGTGAGATAGCTTTCCCGTAAAGCAGGTTTAGGGTTCCCATAAAATAGCAAAGGAAGGCAGGGTTGCCACATTTGGCGAGAAATCTCTCATTTGGAGACAAAATTGGCGCTATGCTATGGATGGATGGAGAACCTTCTGGAACTAATTCTTACCGGTTTAGCCCAGAATGTTCTCGAACACCAGCCAAAAGCTATATAAATCCTGCTGGTACGCGGAGAGTTAGTTAGTATCGAGTGTGCCTCATCTAGCGAGCTGTGCGGAGGTGATCGAGTTGACAGCCGGGCAGCGAGTGCTGAGTGGGTCATCGAGTGCACCGAAGGAGTCTCTTAGTGTATCGCGGTTAGTACATCGCCGAGAGAGCGTGTTGAGCTCCGGGATTGACTGAACCGAAGAGTCGGAAGCTGTGCTCTGGTGCTTTGCAATGAAGTTGTCTCCACCGTTATTGCCTGACAGTGTAAAGGCTGTGTCGCTGATTGTTCCAGCGTGTTTATAGTAGATCTTCGACGACTGTAAAAAGTGTTATTGGAGCTGTCCTCATTAATATTGGCTGAATAAAGTGTGTTTCGATACTTCATCAAGTATCGTGGTTATTCACTCCAATTCTACAAACACCGCACGAACGTGAAAGAAGGAAATAACGTAACAACTGGTGTCAGAGAAAGACGTAACATTATTATTTCTTTCCTAAAATGCAGTAACAATTGTTACTGCACTCCATACAGGAAGATGAGCTGTTGTAGCTAATATTTTTGTTAATATTTACTTAATGTACATGTATAAAACATTTTTAGTTATTAAAACACTCTCTGTATGCGCTCCGCGTGATTGAGTGGGCCATCATAAAACAGCTATACATATATGTAGGTAAAAATAACTAAAACTAAGAGTATATTAATTTACAATGCAAATTTTGACAATTAACTTACGCAAACCTGGGCACAAATCACCAACAGTTGGAGTTACGTTTACGAACAAAATATCGACTTCTAGCCAAACAGAGAAAGGCAAATACTAGAGCAGGAACACTAATTTAAAAAAAAAAAATTACTCTTTGAAGAAGATTTCTATTTACTTCTTTCTTTAAAAACCGATAGAGGGTTTGACTAAATATTAGGAAAACGCATTAAGGTTTATTTTGTCTAATTTCAAATTTGTATATCCTTATAATATTGATCTTCTTGTCTAATTACCATTTTAAAAGCATATTATAAGTAATAAAATATACTAGTTTAATAATACAAGGAACAAATCCAATTAGTTTATTCATTGTTGATAGATATTATCATCCGAATTAAGTTTTAAAATTTACTTCTATATGTATTAAAACTGAGACGATTTCTGGCTTCTGATAGCTCATCGATTTAAAAGGCTCTTTAATGACCTGGAAGTCCTGTTTATCCATATATAATGGGCGTTAATTGAAGAAGAATTAGCCAGGCACCGAACGCATCCGTAACAGCAGATGCGTTCGGTAATGAAATCTAAGAATTTCATTTATTATTTTAATACAAAGTATTAGCTCAACATTTATTAATTTGACAGTTCTTTTATTTGGAATTTCCATTTGCATGCATTAGCTACAATTTTAGATCAATTCATGACTCAACATTTTGCAGCTTAACACGTAACATAAAACGGCTTTAACTGAAGTTTAATTTTCAGGCTTTGCTTTATATTTGAATAATTCGACTGAATATTGTATAAGTTCAAGATAAATAACGGTTACAATATACTAAATTATGTAAGCTATGAAGTCTCTCACAATATTTTATCAGGCGAGAGATAAGTTTCTGCAAACTCAGTAAAATGGTCGGTTCAGAATTTCGTTCTTCTCTGTGAAATCTTTTCACTATATTTTACTGATTTTCACGTAAAATCAGTAAAACCTGCGTTGCAAACTCTCAGATGAATTATAAATGTATGTGAATAGCGTCTAACGTAGGTGAAATTGGATTGAAAACACGTGTAGAAGCTGGTTTTTGCTTTGTAAAACAATTTAAGAAAATCTTACAGTGAGGCCGAGTTATATTTGGACCAATACGGCAAATCGGACAAGGTCTCCATACATTATAAAGCTGAATCACATATAAATTTACTATAAGAAATAGACACACTGAGAAATATTTTTATGCAAAATCAGAGACAAAAGCTAAAGTGCGTTAAAACAGTTTATGAATCATCTGAAAACTGCAGAAACATTTGAAAGTTTTGCGAAAAAGTATTCTCTAGAGCATAAAGTAATTGTGGTATGCGCTACCTAGTTTAAAGCCTTTGTTTTGTGCAAGATGTTCACTTAAATTCCTTTTAATAAATGAAAAGTTAAGCGTTTATTTTCCTTAAACTCTGAAAAGGATTAGAATGAAAATTATATTTAACATCCATAAAAACGTCCGCGAACTGTAGGTAGAAAATGGGAATCACTTTAATGACATTCGGAACAAAACTTTAGTTTTCGTAAGGAGCCTTATATCACCATCTAAAATAATTACCCAGCTTGATGAGATAACCGAGATCAACAGTGGAAATACTGGGTAAAAATTAATTTAAGATTTTCACATTATGTTTGATTAGCAATGAAATATTTGTTGTACTAATATAATCAACACGAACATAATTACACTGAAGTTGTATTAAAATTACAAAAAGGCAAATAAAAATAAATATAAGAGACAAAATGATTTCTAGAAAGGAAATGCATAGGGATTTTATTTTAAGATATTCAAATGTGCATTACGTACTTTTAAGAAATTAAAAAAATTTTAGATTTTATTACGCTCAAAGGGGTCTCTTTTAACGTTTTGTGTGTTACCTTTATTTATTAAATATCATGTTCCTCGCACTTAAACATAAAATTCAGTTCAACAGCAATATTGCAAAATAATTTAAAAAGAGCATATCTTTAGAATTTCCGATATACAGTCTCGCGCGCTGGAGATCAAAATGTTTTGTTTCCTTACAGTGTTGACATTGCTCGCTTTGAAATTGTTAAGCTTGTTAATCAAAAATTCTTTAATTTTTAAAAAAAATATGAAATAGATAATAAAAGAAATTCAAAATTCAAAATAAGGGCTTCCAGATGCCAATATTCGGTGGAGGATTACATTATTAAAAATTTGATGGAGCCAGGTATCGTTGTTTTATCACAATGCGAGAAATATATATAAATTTACGCAGATTCTTCATTATTTAATTTCTTTAAATATAACACAGGGTGATAATATTTGGTGGCAACAAATTAAAAAGGGAAACGGGCATTCGATGGTTTCAACACAAAATGCCAAAATGAAATTAATAGCCCTTCTGGGATAACGCACCTTGGGCTAAAAGCATTTTATTCACTGTTATCCAGCAAATTGTATTTAGTTAAAAATGTAAGAATAAAAGTAATTTTTGAGACTAGAGTTTTAGTTAACACTCTGCTTTTAATATATGATTCTCAGAATAAACTTTCATATACAAAAGAAATGAAAATAACTTCCCATGCTATGTTATCTTTCCTTTTATAAATACAAAAATTACTTCCTGTAGTGAAACATTCAATAGCATCTTTAATCAATTATTTTTCTATTACAGAAAATTCGAATAGGAGGCGTTTGATTTTATTGCAGATATTAACAATCTGAGTTGGTTTAAATCACGATTCTTCAAAATCGCAAAATATTTACATAAAATCACAGAAAACAATTAGAGTTATAAGAAATTTATTTCCTTTTTTCACTTTTGTTTATCATGCTTAAGAAGTAAAACTCTGGTTGCTTATTTTTCATTAATCCTTAAATGCCTTTTTAGCACATGACGTAAAACAATACTTCAAAGACAAAACAAAGCTAAACAGTTTTCTAAAGTATTAAACAAAGTATAAATTCTAGATGTGCCGGTATAATTAAAGGCACTGAGGTATTTTCCAAGTTTGCTTTTAGTATAATTTGTCGGTTAGTGTAATATCGTAAAATATTTCATTTTTAATTTTAAGTTTCCTTGGTCGGTGTACGAAAATACTTTTGGACTATTAGTGGAAAAGTAACCCTTTTAAACTTAGATGTGATGGATCAATTATATTTTAATTTTCAGATTAACAAAGCGAAATTCTTTTACATTCATAATTACCTACAGAGAAAAGATATGCTTTTTTGACTATTGCTATCAAGCATATAAACAGAAGGAATATGTACATTGCGGGAGAATAGCATTTATATTAATTTTTATTTCAATGTTCATTCTTTCAATGTTCATTCAGAACTCATACGCAGATGTTCCCAAAGTTTGCGTTCGCTCGGCAGGCGGTATTTTAGCAGCCCAGTTACCTTTATTCCACCGTGTTAGGAACAAGTGTCTTTAAATTGACGACTCATTGAACAATAAATAATAAAGTTGACTGAACTATTCACTAGAGCTAAAATGTCCATTGTGTCTCCAAAATTCAAGTATACATTATTGACAAATTCATCACCCAAAGCACCACTTAAAAGGGCGAGCATCCCAGATGGGAATTCTGTGACAAGGAATAGAAAAAGCACAGCTAACAGCACTTCTGTGGTATTGTCATGACTTTTGTCACATTCAGACCTTACCTTCAGCCTCTGCCTACTGTCGTTTGCTTCATAAAGAACTCTGATGAGTCCAAGACTCAATCCTGTAAGAGCGACGCATGGCACTAGCTTTGTAATCACACTAAACATCCAAAAATTGATTTTAGCTAGAAGTCCATTATGTCGCCTTGCTATCTCACTGAAATCTACTGTATAAAGAGTATTGTCATTGTTGTCCGAATAAGATGCCACAGTAAAGGTCAAGTATACGGGAATGCAGAGGACTGTACATGCAGTATAGGTAGATGCTATTGCCATACGTGCCCTCACAAAACCTCTCTATCTCATAGTGCGCGCTGGATAACATACTGCCATGAATCTCCATGTAAAGTAACTGTCAACCATATAGATATAGTGTGATTTATCACAGTAAAATGTGCGTGAAAGAGAGTGAATACAGCCCAAGCAAAAGAAAATTTATCCTCTTCTTATAAACTCGTTCTCAAATAATTGTGGAAGCTGAAAGGGACGTAGGAGAACATCACCATCATATCAGCTACCGCCAGTCCAGTGAGAGTAGCTTTGGTTGGCGGGATCATGTTCTTCTTTGTAAGGACAATTATGTTCATTACATTCACCGTTATGCCAAACGAGCAGACAGTTAAACTTATGTAGCCGTGTAATGGGAGAATAACATTTTCTGTAGATTTCTAGTTGGTTTCCGTAATATGGCCGAAATTGAAGTTGCGGAATCTCTGTTGCCAGGGAAGAGTTTTCTAATGAATAAGGGTCTGTGTCAATGGAGAGAAATATCCCTTGAGCCCAAGGAGTAAGGAACTCTTCAGAACTCTCTGGAGACTCCAAACTATGATTCATGGCTTCTTTTCAGGAGAAATCTATTTACTTCCGAATCTTTCAAAGAGCATTCATTACTGGCACAGCATCTGAAATGAAACAGAGAAAGGTTGGTCAGACAGATTTGGCAAAATTTTATCTATTTTATTGCTAGATTTGCGAAAAAGTTTTGATTAAGTATTTAATAAGAAAAATTTCAACAACGGTAAATGTATCTGATTTACTAGTGATAACACTTCTTGAATTTGTTTGGAAAATATATGATTATATTATTTCACTGAATTATTCAGTTATCTCAATTAAGATACATATTACTTCTGAAACCTTTCTTATAATTTTAAAGTGAATGTGTGTAAATGATTTATTAAATTCTTTGAATTATTATTTCGAAAAATTTATTTACGTGTGAAATTAAAAATAAAAAAAATTGTAAAAATAATTTTTACACATTATATTAAATAGCTTTGTAGGATTGCGATAAAACTTTTGCTTCGGCCCAAAATACGTGATCATTTTGTAGAAAAATATTTCTACATTCTTCATAGGATTTAAAGGTGAAATTTAGTTCTTGTAGGTATTACGAAAAATCGTTGTTTAAGATAGAAACTGTTGCAGACTTCATAAACAATCGCTCAGATTTTTCAGTTTGTTTTATACCAATACAGGTAACAACCATTAACAACCATTTTATGAATTCTGGGGAAGTCATAAATTGATGAGTTTAGTTAGACTGTTATGTCCTCTAGTTATTTGGTCACACAGCAAGCGTAAAAATCAAGTACATTTTTATGCGGTGGATCTAAAATAGTTTTTAATGTTCTATTGAGTTTAAAACAAAGCAGTTTTATTGCTGTATCGTGTATTAAACGGAACAGAACAGGCAATAAACACTTCAAGTGATATAGCATGCGCTGTGGTACTCAAAAACGTAATCATGGTTCAGCATTTCTGTGGAGGTGCTAATTCAAAGATGATGCTGTGCGAATGATCAGAGGACGTTCTGCAGATGAATTACGGAAATTATATTGCCATTCCATAACCACACAGTGACCAATGTCTGATATATGCATACAACTTTAAAACTTATTTACTTGAAGCTATGGGAAGAAAAACATGATGTGTTCAAGAAATAATGATTTTTTTCTCCTGTATACTGTCTTAATCTACGTTACTGCAGTGGCATTGAAAAAGTTGGTTGAAGTCTATAGGTAAGAACTAAAATGCCTTGGTATAGCGCAGGGATTTTCAAGATTGAAAAATGTCTCTTACGAAACATATTCTTTTTTGATGAAGAAGTGATGTGGTAGTTGCTCCGTTTTGGCGACTATGGATTACGGAAAGGATAATCTACCGTCGTAGAAGCTCAGGGAACGCAAATGAGCGCGAGGATCACGCAGACATAAGAGCGGCCACTACCGTACCAACAATGTCGCTAGAATCAATTCCACTCCAATTACCACCTTCTAAGCATCCAGTGGTATAAAGGAAAACCATTCAAAGACGACTGGCCGACGCAGGCATATGCTGTCGACGTTCTTTAAGACTTTTACCACTGATCCCGTATCATAGTCAGTGTCGACTGTATTTCTGCCGAACTCGGGTAAGCTGCAGTGTGACCGGCTGGAGACATGTGATTTTCAGCGATGAATCCTGATCCAGTCTCAGTACTGATGACTCATGTACGCGCCTGTAAGGGCGGCCAGACCAGCGGTTCGATCCGATACACGATCGCCTATGTTCGTTTTTTCAAGGCGCTATGACGGCTCGCAGTTACATGGACGACATTTTAATCCCGGTGGCACTGTGTATGCTATTAAGTCATCCAAGTGCCATTTATCGGCAAGACAATGCTCGTCTACATACTGCGCGATTCTCCCAAGAATACTTTCAAGGATATGATGTACTCCCATTGCCTGCCAGGTCACGAGATTTCTTGGCAACAGAGCACATTTGGGACCTGCTTAGAAAGCAACTGCAACCGTCCCGGATTTACGGTGAATTAACTGCTCTGTTGCAAAGATTATGGCATTATCTTCTGCAGGGGGTCATAAGTGATCCAACTGATATGATACTACGCCATGTTTCGACTTGTGTAGCTGCCAGAGGTCGCTATATTGCTTATCGATTTGTAAACTTTTTCATGCCATAACTTCTTAATAAAACGAATCATTTGTTTATCTCTTCATATACTACATACATGTTTCGTGATAGTAGTTCGTTTCCTTCTTGGTGCATACATTTTTTTGTGACAAAGTGTATTTTCTATACTTTATGTATATTTTAAAATAAAAACACGGCATGCAATATCAGTAAAAATAATAAAATGCAATGTTTATTGGCATTCCTATTTTATGATTATTGCGATACTTATACACCTTTTCTTCGCGTAAACAATGTTTCTGTAAATTGTATAACAATTGTAATTTAGAATGTAGGCCAGGGAATACCAAACGTTTGTATAACGCGGCAACCTGTATGTGGAAATTATCGCTACAGCAGCTTAGTTGACATATGGCTGTAAAACATTTCTAATAAAGCAGCATATGTAAGGAGGTGTACAACATGAGAATTGAACGTGTATATTTTTATAATGCTTTTGCCTGCAGAAAGTAATAACTGATTTATACATACGCCATGGCACTGTTTATCCCCTGTATATATTCAGGTAGTAAAAAAAATTAAAATCTGCTCGCGAGACCCATTTCAGAAGCCTTTGATTTAGATTTTTCTGCTATGGCCTGTTTGATAGTGGGCAATTTTGCGGGGCTATTTTGTCTTGGGTTATTTTGACGGGGTACCAACTAGCCTTATGGATATCTAATAATGTGATTGCATTTTGTGATTTTGCTTTGCTGTTTTAGTAGCTTTCTTAATCATTCTTAAAAATGATTTTTTCAATCATTTCTTATATGTATGTTAATATTCCTTTTATTTTGATAAAATTAAAATTTTAGTTTCATTAAATTGTAGAGGCAAATGATTTTTTTTTTTTTTTTTGAATGCTGGGGCCGTGAAAAATGAGCAATGCCCTAGCCGGGACTTGAACCTCGAGCTCTCGAATAAGCGCGGAGTGTGCTGCCACTACGCCTCGAAGGAATGCAGAAAATAGGGAGAAAATACCTTATAAACTCCCCCTTTTAAATGGCTACTAGTGTTTAGAGGACCCAAACGCCAAATCCTGGTGGTGAAGAACCATCATCCACCAGCTCTTATTTCGGGCGCCACTGTAGAGTCATTGGAATTTTTTGAAGCAAGAGTAAATGAAAAATGAGCAATGCGCTCTCCAGGATTCGAACCTGGACCTCTCGAATATGCGCTGAGTGTGCTACCGTTACACTACGAAGGCAGACAGAAAGTAGGGATAAAATACCTTATAAAATGTTTCTTTTCACGTTAAAAACAAACTATCCTGAATCTTAGGATTCTTTACTCCTATTCAGAATATTGTAAAATTATTACATAAAATGCTAGTATTCTTTAAATGAAAAAAAATAACTAACTACAAAGAGAAAAAAAAATTCCTTTGGAATTGAAGCTGTGTGTTATCTTCTTCTGTTATAGTATGTAGTACAAAACAAATGCTAATTTCTTTATATTAATGTGAAAAGGAACAAATGAAAACGAAAATAAAGCATTTCCTTTGGCGATAAGGAGCACTAATAAAAATAAAGGAAATACATTTGTAAACCTGTGACGCCTCAGTGTTTCCAGCATATGAAATTAGCTCAATAATTATTTTCTAAGATGAAGGAAAAATTTATGAAAAAATTACTTTAATTATAAGCTATGACGTAATGTACTTAGTTCTGAAAAGCGTCATGAAACTAGAGGAAGTTCTTTAATAAAATAACTTTTTGAAAAGGAGTAAGAATAATTTGGACAGTAAAACGCAATTCTTGTAAATAACATCATATGAAAATCAAAACACTAAGGAAAAGAAAGATTAATCGTAAAAACTATAAAGTTACAAATAAATCCAAGATAACACACATATTAGATATATATGTTGGACAAATGCTCTTTTATCGAAGGAATCGCATTAAATGAACTAAATAGGGTTGTTTAGTTAGTTTTTGAACGCACGTTACAGATTCCTGTGCTCAGAAACATGCATTTTAAATTGAATAAGATAATTAAATACCTACTTCAGTTTCATGCACGTCATACAGAAGCTGTTCTCACATTTTTCGGCGATTTTGCTTTGCTGGAAAAAAAAATTCAACTCCTTGGAATGTTTTCTAACCGCAACTATATTTTTGAAAGTATAAATTACCGTCTGCTACTTGAAAGTTGTTGCTTTCATGCAAAATATCGCTTTTAAAGAAGCAGCGGTTGGAAGGTTGTGTTCGTGTTCTTTTCGAAAAAAATTACTTGCAGCTAGTTATTAAAAAACCTTCTGGAAGCCGTGGTTTTTCGATATCTAAAACTGCCATTGGTAATGTTGTCAACAACAAAGAAAGAAAAGTCAAAATTTAGCTTGAAGTGGAAAAATTGTTTTAAATGTTTTCCCAAGGAAAAAAAAAAAATCTGATGTGCACACCACATGACTTCCTTGTACGGAATATTAAATTATACGCATTTTTTCTTGCATTTCATTTAAACTTATTAGATTGAATTCAACCTACTTCGCCGACAGCGCATAAACAACAATAGAATAAATGCATTGTTTAAAATTCACTTTGTTTACCATAGCGACACTCTGGCGCTAGGTTCATTTAACAGTATTATACTATTTCGTTCATATTATAACTCACAATGCACAAAATTTATATCATTTAAAGAATTATCTAATCGTTGCCACATGTTCTATTCAAATACTATAATAAAGCTAGAACGATGTATAAATAAAATTAAGCAAACAAAACAAAAAAGGAACAGTTTTTCACAGACGATTGAGTATTTCTCATTCAATTAATTCAGTTTTCACTTCGCGACAAGGCAAAAATACATAAAAACTCAAAATATCTGTATTAAAAAATACAAAGTAAATCTTAAACGCTTATTTCCTCGAAAAAATTCCAGAAAGGATTAAGCATGATTTAAATAATAAATGAAGGCGTTATCTTTGTTGTTGCGAAGCTAAGTTTCTCTAGATTGGCAACAAATCCGCTATCCTGCTGTTTCAAATGTAAACAAGAGCAATGGCCGCCATCAAAAACATTATTAGGCTTAGCGGCACTTAAACAATTTTAAAATTTTTGATAATTCTAAAAATATTGCATACAGATTTACTAACGGCATAAAAACCTTAGCCGGAAGATAAGAACAACATAATTCAGTCATTTTTAAAGCAAAAAATGTACAATTTACAAACATATAAGAGTAAAGAAACTGAGATCACGGAGCCGGGTAACAGAGTGGATATATATATATATATATATATATTTATATACGTTTGGTGCGACGGATTGCAACCAAAATATGAGGTGCACTTCAACATGTTATAGCAGTCCTATATACAAAATTTCAACTTTCTGAGGTTACTCGTTTTTGAGTTATGCGAGATACGTACGTACGTACGTTCCTACAGACGCCACGAAAAATTCTCTTCAGAATCATTTTAAAGAAGTTTTATAATTTTTTTGGAGGAAAAGATTGTTTTATTCTGTCCTTACATACAGATATCACGGAAATACATCGTTAAATTGCATTTGAAATAGGTCGAAATGGGATATTTTCGTTGAAATATGCTGCCTGAAACTTTTCGCCATTACAATACTTCCTTTTTACTTCGTTGTACGAAGTAAAAAGGGATGTTTCGAATGTTGCAAAAGTAAAAACTTTAATGTTAAAAGAAAATCAAAAAGTTCAAAGGACATATGCAAAATCATTAAAATGCCCAGTGTCAATTGCATATAAAGTAATTAATGCTAATTTGAATCTTAAAAAGGCAGAAAAATCAAATGTGCATCGGCTTTCTCAACGATATATCGTCGAATGCAGAACGTGCTGCCGAATTCTTTATAAGAAACATTTATATGGATGAAAATGGAAAAGTGTTGTCAGAATAGACGAATCTTGGATTTACTTAAATGATTGCAGTGATTGTTGCTGGTTTTCCATATAACGGCAAATTAAAAGTAAGGAGAGTGGAGAAAAAATTTAAGATCAACTCCCCATATTATCAAAGACATATTTTTAATCCAATTTTCAAATATGAAACAACTTCTGTTTACACACAGTGGCCTCAATCAGCAGAATTGCATCAAGACAAAGCAAGCAACGGCATGTCAAATTATACCGTTAATTTACTGGAAAAAAAAGGTGCAACAAGAAATAGGTTTTAAAGTCATACCCTACACACAGATCCCTACTAAATCTTTTCATCTGGTCACCAATGTATGTTTGCGATTGTGGACTTAAAAAGCTGGTTATCCAAACGGCGACCTACAACCTAATTAGCCTTTAGAAAGCTGTTCAAGGCCGTTCCCAATAGGGTTTATCTGAGCTAACGGAGACAACTAACGTAGCCGACCTATCTCCAAAACCAGTTTTTTCCCATAAGGCAGCAAGTTGAAAAATCTGAACTGCAGGCATAGCGGAGCTAGTCGACATAGGGAACAGACTCCGTTAGCTCAGATAAGCCCTAGTGTGAATGGCTCTTTCCAGAGCAAGTGGGATTAACGTTTTGAAGACGGGATGGCCATTATAGTGGCCATAGAGTCCTCTCTTTGAAAAGAAGGGGTCTTTTTCCCCCATTTTCCAGGCTGAAAAGTGGGGTGAAATGTTAAATTTGACGTCCCTAGCGTTTTAACCAATTATCTCTTTCAAAGATTTTCCTTTTGCGACAGAGATGCACCCCTCTGAGAGTCCATTAAACAACACACAAGAATCTTTGTTGCAAATAGGAGGTGATTTTTTAAAGGGGGAACGCATTCTGTTCAAGATTCCCCGTTCTTTGGTAGCTTTTACTGTTACCAAAGCCCCGGCCTCAAAAGGTTAAATACCTCTTCCAATACTACAAAAGGCTTCATTGTCTTGGCAAATAAGGTGTAAAAAGACAGTGAAAAATAAAGGTTATTAAACGGAACATTTAAAACAATTAGGTAAAATATTTATGTAATTACAATGAAAGTCATCTAAAAAGTTGAGTGAATAGTCACTGTAATGTGTAATAAGAGCTTACTCTGATTATATGATACGACATAAAAATTTGAACTACAGGAATTCCATATTCAGTATCCAAGCGAAGCAACAGATGAAATATAAATACATCAGATAACATTTCTATTTTCCCAAATACTACCAGATAGCAATTTGCAAAGAGAAAATTGACTCTGGTTCCAATATGGATTTTATTTGCACGAAATATTTTCGTTTAAGCTGAGATGATTCTTTTGAGAATTGGCTTAAGATTCCAGTAGATTCATGGTAACATGCAGTAACAAGAAAGCAAACAAATCTCGTGTTTTAAGGAAAAGCCTCTACATATCGTATTTTTTAAAAAAGATAGAGAATAGAAAAAAAAAAAAGAAAATTTGAAAGGAATCAGATTGTTATGTAGTATCAGAATGCTCTCGGAGCTCGTAGATTATTAATCTATTCTTAGATTAATTATTACTAATCTGTTCATCTATACTAATCTATTCTACTAATCTTTTCATTTCTCCTAATGCAGCCTTTTTTTCCTTTCTAATTTTATTATTAAACATAACTTTTTTAGCACTTACGCCACATAAAATTCATCAGAAAAAATTAAAAAAAAAATTAAAAGCAGCATATTTTTAGAATACATAATGCTGCGATATATTTTTTGTTTGTTTTAGAGTGGAGGGGGGGGGGCTTTTTCAGTTTATCATAAAAATGTTCAATTTTCTTAACAAAGATGAGCTACGCAATTATTTGTATTTTTACTTTTATTATTAAACCTTAATTTCTTCGCACTTGCGCCACATGAAATTCAACAGAAAAATCTCAAAAATTTAAAACAGTGTATGTTTAGAATTTCTGATATAGATGTTGCCATTAATTTATTTTTTCGTCTTTTTTCGTTCATCGTGTCAATATATTCAATTACCTAGAACATAAGTTGCACAATGTTTTTTGCTTTTTTATTATTAACTTTTGTCTTTTTTTGTCATTTAAATTTTACTTGCCAGATATCACTTTCTTTGGACATACGCCACATGAGATATAACAGAAACCTCACAAAATATTTAAAACAGCATAGCTATACAATTCCTTAAGGGCTGCATTAAGGTTCTACCGATTTAAGTGTTGGCAACACTTTTTTTGTTCGCTCTATTACTTCTTTACAAATAATACTTGACGATAATATTTCATGACAAGATCATTTTTTTCGAAATGTGTTTCGGGCACAAAAGTGGATCAACTAAAAAGTCAAAATCGAAACTATAGCATCTCTGGTGCTAAAACGTTAACAGAAAAATTAGTTATTTTTAAAATATGTTACATAATTACAGTCGAAATTATCGACACGTACTGGTTTACAAAATTGAAGATATTAGGATTATAAATCATCAGTAATAAATTTCAAGTCGTGTCAACTTTTCTGAATTTTAAATAGATTTATTGCATTCGTTTTGCAGAGTTAACTTCAGGTGAAGAATCCTCAATATGAAATGTCTTAATTTTATATCTTCGTAATATCAAATGATAATGAAATTTCTTTGGCACCTTTTCCCAATGAATCTGAAATTTCTAAAATATTTTACTAGTACTATTTAAAAGTATTATCGAGGTTATTTTATCATATAATTGATTTTTAAAATGAAATATATATATATATATATAGAGTGACTTTCTTAATTATGGTTGGTTTATTAAATATGTAATACATATTTATAAAATGTAATTGTGATAAATATTAACAGCATACTTTTTTGTTATCTTACGTTAAATTGTCTTATATATTAAATAAAAGGCAGGGAACTGTTAGAAACAGCGCAGGAATTTTCATAATTGCTAAACATAGATTTTACAAACATATACGAGTATCATGTAAGTATCAAAACTCCAAAAGAAAGAAAGCTGAATAATACAAAATTTAAATTAGCAAATGAAGTTGAATTAAAGTACGTATTAAAATGTTATCTTTCCTTTCAAAAGGATACTTTCTTCTTATTAAAAATTCATAACAATGAAGCATCTGTTAAATAGACACATATGTTGGTAAGATGCTCATTTGGGCTAAAGATGCTGGTATTAATTTATCATAATATTAATTTTAAACCGTCTACAGACGAAAGAAATCTTTGCCGCCCAACCGGTATAGTTGTTAGTTTTGCTGACTGTCGGGCCGAAGGGCGCTGGTTCGAATTCCGGAGAAAGAACGGCTGTATTTGGCATGCATATTTGTAAATGTATAATGTCTGTGAGGCAGGGGTATATTCCAAATATAGCTGAAAGTCCTTTTGAGAAAGTAGTGGGAGACCCTAAGGCCCATTCTTCGGCCTATATATATAAGTATGTATATTGCCACACATGTTTCGTAATTGTGCATTTCTTGCTATAAAAGTGATTGAATTATGTGTCGTCTATGTTCCAATTAAAGTTTTTATGCCTTTTGTTAATCTGAATGCAATAGTTCTATAATTATCAACAATTTAAAAGTTTAAGCGGTGAGTTAAGCCTAATGAACCGCCATTAGTTTACATTTGAAATTCAGTAGAATAGTGAATTAAGTCAGTTTTTGAACTTTCAACGTCTTTTTGCCGAGTAGAACCAAAAGAAATTGTTTAGTTTTGTGCACCGAAAAATCTGCCTTTTTACCTGCTGGCCGAATTGCTGGTGTTAGATAGAAAGTCTAATTTTAGTTGTAAACATTATTTTTTAAAACTGTTTTAACTGTGTTTGGTTTTTTTATGTGTTGCTATACTTTTTCAATATTTAACGAAGATGTTTTCAGCTTTCCTGTATTTTTGCCTTGCCGCGAAGTAGGCACTCAAGTCATTGAATGAGAAATGTATCTCTAATGAAATTCGAGGAAATAAGTTTAAATGAAATGCAGCAAAAAATTATATGACTTAATAGGTCATAAAAGGAAGTCATGTGGTGTACACATCAGATTGTTTAGTTTTAGTTTTAGGATTTCGACCTCGAGCATAATAAAATACTTTGCACTTGAACGATATATTCGTTGCAAGACTAAAAGCGTAAAGAGTAAAGCGGTACTGTGAAATAAAAACAACTACACAGCCTTCCTCATACAAAATTAAGGCTCTTCTTTACCAAATTAGGATGCAGGTCCTCACGTGAGCTAATTTAGGATAAAATAATATTATAAGGTTCCAACCTTAAAGTTACAGCTATGTGTGTGGAACCTTGAGAACTGGTAAGCGATTAATGGCTTTAGCTCAGGAAACAGAAATGTAAATTTAAGAAGGATTAATTACCTTTTATTGCTCAAAATAAAGATTAACAGTTGGACCTCTCTCAGGACATACAGAAAAGTCTTCACTTGGGCTTGAAATCTAACAGATGGACCTTTCTCACGGCGTACAGAAAAGTCTTCGCTTGGGCTTGAAATCTAACAGATGGACCTTTCTCACGACGTACAGAAAAGTCTTCACTTGAGCTTGAAATCTAACAGATGGACCTTTCTCACGACGTACAGAAAAGTCTTCACTTGGGCTTGAAATCAAGAGTACTAAGAAAATTAAACTTAACTAATGTTGAACTAAAACGATATATTCGAAGCTATCAAAATTCTACGGGAGTTGGTGCCTAAATGTTAACTAAACGGCGATGCTATCAAGGAATTGAAATATGGCCGAGCGTAGTAATAGCTTAGAGAGAGTGTAGCCAAAAGGAGAACGCGCGCTAGTCGAAATCTCTGGCTCTGTCACGAAGCCAGTGGAACTTAAGAATTGCTCTTCCTTCATTTGAATTTAACCACGATTCTAAAAACACATTCTGGCAGGAAATTTGTAAGCTGAAATTAGAAGGAACAAGAAAGTAGCTTTAACTAAAGATAACTGTTAAAAATTTAGAATAAACCTTACATCATCATAATGATATTTTTTTCTCTAAAAGACGACATTGCTTTTAATATCTCTTTTTAATAAATTGTTTTAGATATATAACTAAGTTATCTGTAGTTTTAATTTCTGAAGCATTCGCTTTTAAACTAATAAGGCTATTGTAGCTGTTTAACTTGAAGCATTTTTAGGTGATGTATTATTCTTGTTTTGATTAAACTCACTTTTTTGAAAATAATATCAGGTCACGTATACGGGTTTTATGGTGAGGAAGAGACAATGGTTGTGTTTATCATTGGCTTGGACCTTTGGCAGCTAACAGGTGACAATAACAACATGCTCAGACCTGTCGCAGTTTTGAAGGAGAATCTTGCAAAGAACGGATTTGAGGGTATCCAATTCCAATTTTCCTCTTTCTCAACTATCGGGAATACTTTAGTCTAGGCAAAATTTAAAGTACTCCATTGCCGGAAAACAGTAATAAGCTTACAAACATTCATGAATTTTTTGGGATTGGTCAGCTGGTTTATTTGATTATAGCAAAGCACTCAAGGGATTGTGCCTAAGGGAAGGGATGCCTTCATGGAGGGCTTTATTAGGAAAAGTGTCTCCTATACTCATTACACATGAGAAAAAATATGAAAACGCCCATGCGGCCAGCCCATTCCCTGGATTCGAACCTCAGACCAAACATTTAGTGTTCAGCGACTTTATCGCTCGACCTCTGGTGGGCCTCTTTGGAATTAAAGCACAGATGAAGGTTTTCCAATCGCTTCCAGACTGTCGTGCCAACACGGTGGCTCAGATATTAAAGTGAAATGTGCATACCAAGGTCAGATTGCAATTTGTTTTTAATTTTGAGATTTTTTATATTTTCCTGAAATTGTAGCTGCAAACCCATTGGCGGGCTTCGAACCTCCCAGTGGTAGGCCCCTTTGGAATTCAAACACGAACCAAGTTTTTCCAGCTGCTTCCGTACCATCATACCGACACGGTGAGTCAGGTGTTAGAACGAAATATGCATACCAAGGTCAGATTGGAATTTCTTTCTAATTTTGAGATTTTTTATATTTTTCGAATTTTTGAAATTGTTGTTGTAAACTTTCGAGAATGTTAGACCAGAAACTGGGAATTTAGGATTAAAATTCTTTTTCCTTTTTGTTTTTTTCAAGCAGGGATGTAAATAAATTAAGAAGATTTAGTTTTGTTTTAGAATTTCATCTGTAATTGATATTGACTACTAGGTAGTAAAAAACAAGAAACCGAACTCAAATTAACTGTTTAGCGTGATTCATCAGTTAGTGATCAAGCCAATACAGCGAGAGAGATTTTAGATTTAATTCAAAATCAATTTTGTCTGATGTGTGAAAATTAGATTAACCAGCATTAGTGCTTCCGGCACTAATGTTGACAAACGAAACAGAATAAACCAAAGAGGCTTACAGTAATCCTGGAATTAAATACCGATATATACAGTAATGAATTATTCTATTAAACCTCTTGGCAAACAAACATTAAAATCAAATACTAACTGGTTCATGCAGAGCATTCATGTTTAAGAAAGAATGCATATTTACACTTTATTCATACATAGGTAATCAGCAAACTCTAAAGGTGTGGAAGAAAAGTTTATTTTTGTGCCTCTAATCATTGATTAGTTCTCTAATTTCGCGTATAATGCGTATAAATATAGAATATCTTGCGCACATAAATTTCATAATTAATCTGAAAGGCGTAGGACTGGAAAAAAATGGTGAAGTATTTAAATAAATTACTCTAATTCAAGTTTCCACATCAAGCATTTTAGATATTTAGTAACGTTTTAGTTCAATATATTATAACGTTGCGCGCCTCCAACTTGCACGCAACCAAGAGGTGACTGTGAAAACTTGTATAAAAGTTAGAGCCTTGCGAAGGGGTTAAGTCCCTTTTTATTCAACGTAATAAAATTACAATTGCGTGCTCTTGACGCTCACAGACTGTGCCAACTTGGCAGTCAAATAAAAATAACAACCTGAAAAGAAAGTAAAGACAAGATTCTAACTACGAGGTTCTCTAAAATAACTAACTCACCGCGTTTTACAATACCGCTGCTAACTCAGCAGACTTGAAGCTCACTGGAACGATTAACACTACTTCCCGCCAAGAACATAGGCCGCAACGCGGGGTTCTTCAATTCTCGCTAACTACCTCCGCGCTCGCTAAGTAAGAATATCACACACCGAACTTGTTTCCTCTCTATTTAAATCATACTACTTCCGCTGATAATTTGAATCCTTGCGCGTTCTACTCAAATTTACATATTCTGGCATTGGCAGTTCCAGGGGAAAGTAAGGCTTGACAGGAAAGATTAAAATAAATATAAACCCTACATTTGCCGCTGCCAGAATTTGGAAAACTTGGAAGCAGGTCCTACAAACGACCTGTTGTAAGTTTCTCTAATTCTGAACTAATTGGCGAGAACCTCGTTTACACAAAAAAAGTATCTTATGTAACCATTTGTATACTAAAATTCTGTTGATCGTTACAAAGCTTTCTTCTTACAGCAACTTTTCCTGGACTTCATCAATCAATCTTGGTCTTTCCTTCCAGCATCTGGAAGGAATAAGTATCAGTATCTTTCTAAATACATTATAATTTACACTTTCTTGACACAATAAATTTTTGTTTTTAAACGATTCGTTTTTCTTAGTTATTGCTTACTTCACATTCATTCAATTTTTCAAGCATTAATTTAACTTTACCCTGGCTCTCCACCGTGTGTGGTGTCAAACGGGAATATTCGTGTTTTAGTCTTACAACACTTCCCCTAACCACCATGATTTGTTAGAATTCAACGACCAAATAGACACACCTTACTCGACATTCTACAACTCAATGAGCTACTTTAATAGTCTTAAAAATTCAAATGTAGGTGGAGAACCCTACAAAACACATTCATTCTAACTTCCCCCTCATTCATCTTTAAACATGCAGGCTTTCGCTCTAAAGCATGACTTTACAGTTTAATACTTAAATTTTGACTTCATTGCTTTTAAGCATTCACTTTTAGCATCTACAATTTTATGCTTCTAGACTAAATTCTACTTTTACATAACATTCAAGAATTTACATACATTTACAAAAGTTTAATACATATGCTTTTTACAATTTACCATAAAATGAATAAGAGAAAATAAATTTTTACTTTACTCATTCTTCGCCAAGCTGGCGGCACTGAAAGTAAAATTCTTATTAATACAAGAATACGAAGTTATTTTTATCTTCGGCCAAATTTTGGCTTTAACATAACAGAATTAGTCTTTCGACCAACAGAAAATGCTTGATTTTAGCTTTTACTCTAAAAGAAAATAATACTTTTGCCTTAGCTAAATAAAGTAAAACAAAACTAAGTCTCAACCGAGACATATTGACTTTCGTCAAAACATAGAACTTCGTACTTATGCATAACATTTCGGAACAAAAGAGAGAAAAAAAAAATTATAGAAGGTTTTAACTTTTCTTTGAGTTTTCGATGCTTGAAACTCCGTCATCCGTTTTTGGCAAAATTGATCCCAAGTTAGAGGTTTCATGGATGTCAATCTTTTCCTTATTGATCTCCGAGTGTCGTCCACGTTGCTTTTTCTTTTGCGTCCTCTACATGCTGGCCTCTTGACGGAGTAATCGTCTGGTTGTTGGCCTTTCCGTTTCTGCCTGGGACGGCTGGTCTTGACGTCCTCCGGTCTGCAGTCCTTCTTGAATTTCTTCTGTTCCTAGTATTTTTCTGCCTCCTGCTGGCGTTTCAGTTTCCGGAACGGCGGCCTTGCTGGCACCTGACTCTGTGGCCGTGTGCGCGTTCTCCTTGATGTGTAATTTCTCCTGCTATCCTTTGTAGGTGGTGTTTTTCTCTTTACCACGGTTTCTTTACCCGGTGCATCTGTATTTTTGTTTTTCTTAAACGCTGGAGTTTGAAAATTATTTTTTCTTTTTGATACCGACGTCCGGGTTGTAGAAGTGCTAGGTCTCTCTTCAGTTCTCTGTTTCTTGGGTGGTGGAATAGTTGTTGTAGTCTCTGATTCTTCTATACTTCGTTTAGACTTGAGTCCTGCAAGAAACCTTTAAGGATTTCAAAATCATTTGGATTATAGTATTTTTTCACCTGGTCGGGACTTGCTTTACAGATTTCCCCTCTCTCGTTTTTAACATATAAGACTACTCCTTTGATTTCCTGAATTACATAGGGGCCTTCAAACTTTGGAGCTAGCTTTGCCATAAAATTGTCTGGGGCACTTGATAAAGAAAATTTCCGCTTCAATACTTTATCCCCAACTTTAAAATCTGCTTCACGGCGTTTTCTATCGTAATATAGTTTTTGCCTATTTCTTGCCGTATCCGAGGTTTTAAGCGCCTGATCAATTAGCTTTTGCACATATTTTTGTTTAAACTCCTGCTCTCTTTGTTGCACAAAGAATAATTTATCTAAAGGCGTAATTAATTTTCGGCCTAAGAATAATTCTGCTGGAGTTTTTCCCGTAGTATCATGATGTGCCGTTCTTAAAGCATAAGCTAATTCATTTATGTAGCCATCCCAGCGCTTGTGATGTGTGCTCACGTAACTGCGAATTATTTTTACTATATTTTTATTAACTCTTTCTGCTATGTTAGCCTGTGGTCTATACGGAACCATTTTGATATGGCGTATGCCAAGTCCATTGCATATGTTTTCAAATATTTGACTAATGAATTGTTTTCCGTTATCGCTAATGACTTTTATCGGTGCACCGTATTCTAAAATGTATCTGTGTAAGAATGCATCTGCGACTGTTTTGGCTGACGCGCGTTTAAGTGGAACAATTTCTATCCATTTTGAAAAATGATCTACTATTACTAAAAGAAAACGATTTTTATTTAACTCGCTCTGGGGGAAGGGACCAAGGAGATCTATGCCTAAAATTTCATTCGGAAATGTAGCGCGAATGCTATTTAAGTACCCGGCCGGGCTGTAATTAATATCATTTATTAACTGACATTGATTGCAGGACCTGACATACGCCGTTACTATTTTGTATAATTGCGAAAAATATACCGCCTCGCGTACCCTTTTTATAGTCTTTCTGACCCCGAGGTGGCCCGCTGTTTTTTCTTCGTGCAACTCCTTCAAAATGCTTAATCGAAGCGAGGCTGGGATGACTGGCTTATACTCAAGATTTTCGTTTGTTGTTTTCGTATAGAATAATAAATTATCTATTATTTCATAGTTTTTTGCTCTATTTCTTATCGCATCGATATCTGTATGCTCAAAGCTTTCGGGGTCTTTCAAATAAGCATAGATATTTCCAAATTCAGGATCAGCTTTCAGTTCAGTAATAACCGTATCTCTAGAATCTAAAATTTTTGAAGTCAACACAGCGCATTTAAGTTCATTTCCTTCATCGTCCAGTTTTATACGAGAAAGTGCGTCAGCTACATTGTTTTCCTTACCCGGTTTATATTTTATTGTGATATTATATTCTTGGAGTTTTAAAGCCCATCTTATTAACCTGGGCGTTAGGTTTTTTTCCCGAGTAAAGTCTACCAACAGCCGCATGATCCGAAAAGACTGTTACTGGCAATTTGCCGAAATAAACTCGAAATTTGTGTACAGCCATTAATACGGCTAATGTTTCTCTTTCTGTAGCTGTATAATTCCTTTGTGTCTGATTCAATGTTTTACTAAAAATGCCAGCGGATGGTTATTTTGCATAAGAATCGCACCCACCGCATAGTCTGACGCATCTGCTGCAATTTCCAGGTTTTCGTCCCCCTCAGGGAATTTTAAAACAGGGGCATTAATAAGCGCTTCTTTTAATCTTTCAAAAGCTGTGTTAGCTTCCGCTGTCCACGTAAATTTACTTTTTTTTCTTTTGATTACTAAGAGTGGTTCAACAATATTAGCGAAATCTTTTATGAAAGATCGATAGTAAGAACATAACCCAAGGAAAGATGAAAGTTTCTTGGCGGTGTTGGGCGGTGGGAAATTCTTAATAGCTTTTATTTTTGAATCTTGCGTTTCTATACCCTTTTGCGAAATTTTATAACCGAGATATTTAAGTTCTTTAGTTGCGAACTTGCATTTTGAGGCGTTAATTGTAAGACCGGCCTCTTTTAATAATTTAAAAACTTGTTCGAGGTCATTAATGTGTTGTTCCAACGTACTACTCGTTATAAATTTATCATCTAGATAAATTAAAGTTGATTGTCCTAGGACAGGCTTTAGAACAATGTCCATAGCTCTCTGGAATGTTGATGGGGCCCCACACAACCCAAAGGGCATGCGTAAAAATGCATAAGTGCCCGATTTTGTTATAAACGCGGTTTTGTGTATATCTTTGGGTCTCATAGCTATTTGATAGTAGCCAGACGTTAAGTCCAAAGTAGACATATATCTTGTCGATTTGATCTGTCTAATGATCTCGTCTATAACCGGCAAAGGGTAAACTGGAAATTTAGTAATACTATTTAGTTTTCTGTAATCGATAGCAAACCTCCAAGCCCTTTTATCCGAAGGAGGAAACTCGTTCTTTTTCCTACATAGTACGACTGGACTCGCGTACTCACTATTTATGGGCGTTATTATTTTATTCTTTAACATCTCCTGAATATGTTCTTCGATGATTAGGTCTTTTTGTTTATCATAACGATACGGTTTAGTCCTACAAGGTTTTTCGGCATTTAATTGAATCTTGTGAGTCACGATTTGGCAGTTTCCTGGTTTTTCTGAAAACAAACGAGAAAAATTACTCACCACTTGCTGTATTGCTTTACTTTCATGGTCATTCAGATGGCTAAGGTCCACTTCAGATGTCTCCACAGGTTCCACCACCCTCTGGTCCATCTCCAACACCACGGAACTATCTTGAAAATTTAATTTGGCCCTCGCGGCCCTTAAAAACTCCATACCTAAAATAAGAGAGTGTTGTAGGTCTTTCACCACAAAAATTAATACTTTGAGATTTTCCTCTTTTACCTGTAAGTTTAATGATAATTTCCCGATGCAGTGACATGTTTTTCCTTGCGCCGCTATAATTTCCGTATTTTTGGTTTTAAATAGTCGTATCCTATAAAAATTCTTTTTGAAGAAATTTTCACTCATAAAATTTCCTTCTGCTCCTGTATCGATGAGGGCTTCTACTGGTACATCGCCAACCAGGACTTGTATAATTGGTAGCTGTGAGTTTTTTACGATGACCGTGTTTAAATGTCTATTTGAGGGTTTTTTTAAAACTTCCGGGGTCTGGACCCTCCCTTTCACAGGCCCCTCTAGTCGTTTAAAGCTTTCCTTTCAATCTGTGTCTTCTGGGTACGCGGATGCTTATTTTCAAATTTTCTTTTTGGGCCTTGACCTTCGAGTTTCGATGCGTTAGCTTGATAGTTCTTTCCCCCATAAGAGCGATTTCCATTTCTGGTTTCCTCCTTCCTTCGGGTACTTTGAGAATATGTTTCCCCTCTCGCTCTTTCCGCTATTCTGCGATTTTGAAACTTCACCGCCAATTCGAAAAGTTCCTGCAATGTGCTTGGGTTTCTAATTTCAACGTAGTCTTGGACAGCGGGTAACAATCTTGGTAATATTATTTCAATTATCTCCGCATCGGGTATTTTTCCATACAGCATATCCGTTAGCTTGATTTTTCGTAAAATAAAGTCCGTCAATTGTGCTGTATCCCGTTGATAGAAACTATATAGTTCGGCTTCCAGCCGTGCTCGATCTTTCACTATGGGGAAGGCCTTTACTAACGATTTTTTGAAATTTTCAAATGTATACGTCGGGCTTCCAAATTCACCTAGAAGAAATTTGCCTATATTTTTCCACCATAGCGCGGCCTGTCCTCTTAGTGCTGATGTGGCGATGGCAAATTTTTGTCTTTCAGGCACAGGGTAGAGCTGAAAGTGGTTTTCTAGACCTTCTAAAAATACCGCCACCGAATTTTTTCCGTCGAAATGGACGTTTGGCTTGATTGATGCTCTCAAAGTCTGGACCAGGTATCCAAATCCTTCTAACTGAGTTGTCATTTCTTGGTGTTGTCCAGCGGCTTCCATCCAATTTTCGGCCATTTCAGTTCGATAATTGTTCGGGCGCCAATATAACGTTGCGCGCCTCCAACTTGCACGCAACCAAGAAGTGACTGTGAAAACTTGTATAAAAGATAGAGCCTTGCGAAGGGGTTAAGTCCCTTTTTATTCAACGTAATAAAATTACAATTGCGTGCTCTTGACGCTCACAGACTGTGCCAACTTGGCAGTCAAGTAAAAATAATAACCTGAAAAGAAAGTAAAGACAAGATGCTAACTACGAGGTTCTCTAAAATAACTAACTCACCGCGTTTTACAATACCGCTGCTAACTCAGCAGACTTGAAGCTCACTGGAACGATTAACACTACTTCCCGCCAAGCACATAGGCCGCAACGCGGGGTTCTTCAATTCTCGCTAATTACCTCCGCGCTCGCTAAGTAAGAATATCACACACCGAACTTGTTTCCTCTCTATTTAAATCATACTACTTCCGCTGATAATTTGAATCCTTGCGCGTTCTACTCAAATTTACATATTCTGGCATTGGCAGTTCCAGGGAAAAGTAAGGCTTGACAGGAAAGATAGTTTAAACCTAAAATAAATGTTAGTTAAAATAAATATAAACCCTACAATATAATCAAAAACATGGATGCAACTCTGTTGCTGTCCAAGGCAACAAGAAGGCAGCATTTTCTCAAGACAGCACGAAAGAATTCACCAAATATGCGCTCAGAAACAGAGTAAATATTTGGCATGCAGTGCACGAAATTAGGAAAACTAAATCAACAACATTTAGGAAATTAATAAGCTTAAAGAACTTAAAGAGAATTCTGTTTAAAGAAAATATAACAAGCTGATCAAAGTATATAGCATGCTTTAGCAGTCCCCATCAAAGAGGTTAGAAGTCAAATTCGCTAGACAGCGTTAAATCGATTTTTATTTTCTGCAATCAACGTCAAATTTACTACTTAACGCAGTAAAATAAGCTGAAAATTTTCAAAGATTTGTTGTAATTTCTTCAGGTCAAAATCAGAGGAAAAGGAGAAAGCGCGAGTAGTCCTTATTTATTTTATTTTGCTTGTTCAGTTTCCTTTCTCAATTTTTGTGCACACATTTACATTCACTTATAAACAAAATATAAAAAATACTGAACATGGTGCTGTGCATACAGAATTTAGCTTGTTAAAAATGTAAGTAAATTGCAATATACAAAGAATTTCTTCCACTAAACAGCGGTTACAGTTATGTTGTTGTGTTATGACTTATATCATTTGCCTGATAGTAGAATCAGAACAAGCTCACGATATTTGTCGTAGCAGGGGAGCAAGAATTCGCCTGTCATTGGAAAGAGCCTTGAGCACCGTACAGGTGACAGTTAGACTTCGCTCAGTTCCGCCCCAAATTTTGATGGAGGGCACCCTGAAAGTATGGGTCCGAGAGTCTCCCTTCCCTCTTTCTATACTTCTCGGCTAGCCATGTATTTAGAGGGCCCTATGTCGCACAGACACTATACATTTATAAACATCCATGTGCTCTCTGAGATTTGAACCCGAACAATTCAGTACCTCAGGAGGCTCCGTTTCCAAGGTCAAGGCAACAATCCAAACTAATAGCAATTACATGACGTATTTCCTCACTGGTCATGGGCCCTTCCCTTCATGCCTCTGCCGCTTTGGCTTGAGAGAGAATGGTAACTGTGAATGTGGGGAGGAGAATCATCCAGACCATTTTTTGTTCTACTGCCCACACACAGCACTTAACAACCTCAAGCAACCAGAGCCAGATTCTGGCCAAATTGGTTCCAGAATTTACAAAGTAACAGAGTTGCCCAGGGGAACCTGAAAACAATAATTGACTATTGTACTTGCAATTACTCTTCTGACGCTGGAAGATAGTAGCCATAAAGTCTATATAAGATAGTTCAATACGTCAGCAACAGAGTATGTGATATGCACGTTCAATATGTAATTTTGTATTTATGCTGTGCCATTTTTTCATATACAAAGTTCGTACAGTATCTGTACATGTTTATATCTTTTATTTATGGTACCTAATTTATACCAAGGATCCCGCGTACCTCAATGGCATGCTTCATGTAAACTTTAACTATCATGATAAGTAGTATATGCATAGATGTACTATATGCATAGATGTATATATGAATATGAGTGAGAGTATGTATACTTTTATTTGTTTCGGAATATATATGTATGCAAGTGTGTTATATATTTGTATCTGAGTTTATTTATATGTATATACATATATTTTGATTGTACTCTTCTTCAAGTGCCTTGTATGCACATGTATATTTCGTTGTACATTGTTGTACTCTTCTTCAAGTGCCTTGTATGCACATGTATATTTCTTTTTGGCATTTTATAAAAATCATCTGCTCAGCCGGGGCAAACCAGGGCTGAGAAATGGGAGCTAGTGGTTGACTCCCGCTGGGGTGAGTGGGTAACCAATTCTGCATGGATATATCTATACCTGGGTCGGAAGCCAACTCAACGGTTTACTCCCCTAACCACAATACCATCCGGGTGGCGATTACAATTATTCTGCTTTTTGATGTTAGTAATTGTTTGCCATACATTTTTAAAATACAGATCTTTACCTTATTTTTCTATGCGTATAAGAAATCATTTTACAGATGCTGAATGTTTTAATATCGATTGAATGAAAATTAAATGAATTTCGCTGAATCTTTTGTAGGCTATATTATTTATTAACTTACAGAAAGAATTTTATAAATCGAATTATTTATGTAAAATTTTAAACAAAATCCGTGCTAGAGGCTTTTATTACCTGAGACACACTTAGAAATTAAGGCTCCTAATATATTCATTCATCATTTTCGCATTAAGTCTTTATAAAAATTGTAAACAGTGAGTAGGTTTCTAGTCATAAGAGTGGTACACTCGAAATTTTTATAAAATAGTCATTTTATAAAACTTGTGCTTTTATGATACTAATATAACCTCATTCAGTATTTTCTAAGAAGTAAAGTCTCCAAAGAATTTGCTGCTAATCATGTAATGTCTGCAAACGTTGCTATCATTCAAAACAAAAATTCTACTTTTCATTTTTATTTTGATAGGATCAGTAGTTGAGAGATTTCGTGTTTAAATACTGACACATCAAAGGAATTATATAATTTAATATATTTGTTAATAAACTTGAAATATATGAGTTTTACAATTATTTAATTTATGCATTTCAAATAAAAAAAATGTATGATTTTTGGTCATTTAATCATCTGGAATGCAGCATATGCATATGAACATGAGAGTTAGCAAGTTAAATTTAATAAATGCCCTATATTTTGAATTATAAATGTTAAAATAAGTACATGTGTAATATTATTTTTTGTGTGCGTATAAATAGCGAATATTATTTAACAAAACACAAAATACAATCTTGAAACTTATCATTGCCATCTAGTATTTCACAAAAGAATATACTATTAAAATAATAAATACTGAAAATTATAAAAATTCAACTCAGATCCAAATACTGAATCAGATGAGAAGCTATGAAAGAATTTACTGTATGTTACTATTGCAGAAGTTATTTCTTAAGATAAATCGTTACGTAACAGGTGTGATCAAAGCTTAACTTAACTTCTGAAGAGTTTGGAATATTATTAGTAATAAAATAATAAAAATACGAACTTAATAATGCAAACTGATTCGAAAGAGAATATTTTTATCGTGTTTGGATGCACTCGAACAACAGATTACATAATACAGGGTCGAGCATTTTCGATTACCCATTTTGAAAGTAATATACTAGCCGCTAAAGACATTAAAATTCTAAATATTTTACACCATTTTTTTTTGCTACACTTGTTCATTTACATACATGACTTTCGTTTTGAACATTGTGTGTATTTGCTACAGTTATATTTCCAAAACACTATGTCTGCCAAATGACCACTTCGTTTAGCAATATATAGTACAAGAAAATTCCGGATACTTTGCATGGCTTGGACAAGGACATCGTAGGTTTATGGTTTCAGCTTCGTTCCTGATTTATTATTCATCTCTTGCATAATTATCCCCCCCCGGTTGCAAATACCACTTGTCCATTTACATGCTTACAATATAAACTTTTCTACTGAAATTGATATTCATTTGCTACAGTTATATTTGTAAAATACTATGTCTGCCAAATGACCACTTCCTTTAGTAATATATTGTCCAAGACGTTTCTGGATACTTTGCATGACATGGACAAAGACAGCAGAGGTTATGGGTTCAGTTTCCTGCATGATTTATTCTTTAACTGTTGCATACTTCCCCCTCAGGGTGCAAAATACCACTTGCGACTTGTCCATTTACATGCACACATTTTGTAGAATTTTGTGTACTTTACTATGAACTTTATATGCATTTATTACAATTATATTTGTAAAAACACTATGTTTACCAAATGACCACTTCGTTTAGCAATCTGTTGTACAAAACAATTCCGGGTACTTTACATGACATGGTCAAGGACATCCAGGATTATGGGTTCAGTTTCCTCCCTGATTTTTTCTTCGACTCTTCCCTACTCCCCCTTCTGGTTGCAAATACTTTATCCTTCAAGCGTCCGAAAGGAACACTTAAGTTGGAGGATCTGGCGGGCCATTGAATGCCATCGAAACAATGAAATCTGTTTACAGAAGTATTAAGCGAACTTCGGCCATGCAGTGTAGCCAACTCTTTCTTTTCAAAAATTTAAAAAAAAAAAAAAAAAAATATTCCTTTGGCAGAAGTAGTTTTTTACAAATAACTGTAGCAAACGCACTCAAAGCACAGTAGTAAAGGCTATGTGGCATGTATGCAAATGCACGTTTAGAAAAAATGATGATTGAAAAAAAATACTTGGAGTTTAAGGCTGAGTATATTATTTTTAAAGTTGGTAAATGAAAATACTCCACCGTATGTATCTCAGCCTTCATGTCAATTATAATACTCAACACCTGAATTAAATACACATCAGGTAACTGAAAAATTATCGTTGTGACATGAGTTTGCTTCATGTAACATCTAAATGCTTTACATACAAACATCTATTTAAAACTGTTTAATTATGAAATGGTAAGAAACATAATAAGAGAATAAATACCTTTCGTAACTGTTTGACATGAAAATTGAGTATTAAACAAAACACCTTTAAATAATTGCATTAAAATTCAAAAAGGATAACGATAAGTATTTATTTGAAAGTAACTAAATATGCAGGAATTTCATCTTTCTTCTTTAATTACTTTTACAATTACTTAATATGTATCTATTTATTTTTCTATATATAAAAAGAAAAATGTATAAAAATATAAAATGCTTTACCTGAAGAAAATTCTTCTTTCCAGGTGATCATTAACCAAATCCAAAAATAATTTTGAAGCGTGGTTTCGGTAGAGTGAATATCATTTGTAGTGAATAATAACTGCATTAAAATTTTACAGCGCTCAAAATAAGGCTCTTAATACTTCCAGATAATTTATTAAAAAGCTAATTTGAAGAATATTTAAGATGTTTCGAGTACGAAGAATTAAGAAAAGAACGCTGTTCGGCTTCTTGACTTTATGACATTTGAAGCATCATGGCACCATATGTTATGACAGCCCCAATAGTTGTCATTACAAAGCTTCTTGTTATTTTAAACATACCCCATCCAGTGAGGGCCACATCAAACGAGCGTACGCTTTCAGATAAAATTGAGAATGCTGTCAAAATCACATTGTCAGACTGAGATTTAAGCATCATTTCCGAAATTTTTAAGATTTCGCATCTAAGATCCGCTCCTGCTGATGCAACTGTGGAGGCAGTGTGAGTAATGGCAAAGAAAACAACTACTGACCTAATCATGTAAAATAAAATCCAAAGCAGTGGAAAATGTATAAGATCTTGCAATACCTAATGAGTCCAGAAGTCCACATAGAGTGCTAAGGCATACAGTGCTAAGGCATATTAAGTACAGTGCTAAGGCATAGAAAGACAAAACCTCATTGACTTCATTGACACATTTCGCAAGAAATCGAAATAATTCCATGTACCGTTTTGAGGTATCTATCGTGCAATTTTCGTTAAAATCAATCAGTATTCTTTTTATGTAAATTTTAAGCATTTTTTTTTCAAAATGATATGAATATTGCAGCATACTAAAAGGCAAGATGCGCACGTGAAATATTCGAATACTTCAGAAATCATTTCTAAAGGCAATTCAATATAACGCAGATAGAAATATATAGCCATCTGTAAATTATTATAATGTGAAATATTGGAATTTCTTTCGAAAGACCCTTGCAGTTTTATACAAATGCATATTATAAAATATTAATGACATGAATCCAAATAATGAAACGCCACATAGCTGAACATACCTAGTAGAATACCGCAATTTGCTAACTTTTATCTGGTGATAATTTCATATAAAATGCTTTTAGCTCATCGATGAGAGATGGTAACTTGTGACGACAATGAATCATATGAATTCGAATCAGAAGTGCACGTGATCTTTGAGCAGTATCAATTATCGTTCTAGCATCTAAAGGTATTCCATGTAAATAAAGATATAAATATGTACTAGTAATGGCAGCCATGGAAGTAATGGCTATGACATTAATAAATATACAATATATAATTTTGGACAGACGACAGGCAAATGATTCATCGTACCTCTTTTGAAACATTCTTCCAAATATAGAACTAAGAATGAAAATTGGTTTAAAACGTAACATTATTTCATTAGATTCCATTTTGATTTCTGGTCTGAAGCAGTATGAAAACTTCCTTAAAATAAAAAGCCTTAGTTTTGTTACAAGTAATATACTCGTATAAGATTCGTAGACGTATGGAAACCGAAATATGCTACGTTTAGTAAAATTGATAAATTATATTTATTTTCAAAACTTAATAAGACACTCGCTAAATTAAATTTTAGCATTTTCTGTAATCCGTAATAACCAAAATTATTTGAAATTTATTCATAGTGATTTTTGAAGGATAATTTTTACTAAGATGAATTCATGGAAAATAACATATTACAAACAATTAGTTACCAGAATTAAGTATGTGATATATTAACTGTAGTTGTTTAAAAGGAACTACGATAACGGAACTTTCTGTAATTTGTAAAAATCAAAATTATTTGTATTTATTTATAGTTTTTTTAACGCTAAGCTTTTATCAAGATAAATTGATTTCATGAAAAATGAAATATCATAAACAGTTATACGCTATTATATATTTATACGTATTGTATATCATATATATTATATATTATACAGCATGTTAAAAGCTATTATATATCATACAGTTATATGTTATTATATATTTAAGTTGGTTTGAAAGGATTACGATATACGCTGCTTAATTGCAAACTTATTTATCTCAGGACATATAGATGCTACAATATATGTTGTTTATAAACGTCAGCATCTCTAAAATGAATTTGAATTTCAAAAATATCTGAAAAATAATCTGATGACTTTAAAGACGCTCACTATATAAATCGCAGCTTTTGTCAGGATTAGCAATGAGTATTATTCATGTAGGAATTGAAGTTGCTTAGACTAATATTCTTTGAGCACTGTGTTTGTACATCATTATGTTATCAACACAGGAAACCAAAATACCAAAATTCCACAAATTAAATAATGTGACAATTTCTTTAAAGCACAATATCTTTTAAGAGATTACATATTTTAGCGGAATGAAACGTTGATTAAATAATACAAATTAAGAATGTCCATGAAGATAATACAGGGTTATCCAAATTAAACTTCCCCAACTCAGAGGCCTGTGCAGAGTGTTGTATGGGTCATAATGTGATGAAATTTTAAAAACAGACACATCAGATTATGCGCTCGAGATTTATTACACACACACACACAAAAAAAAAAAAAAAAAATAGTTCAAGAAGTTGCCGATACGTAGCGCTGTAACACTAATAATGTGCATATTGCAGCAACGTGATTTGCAGACATAAAGCTTCTGCGCAACGTATCCAAAAGACGAGCCCTACAAAAGAGGAAGATAGGCCTTCAACAGGCAGTGTTTCCAGTTCGCTGATGCACAATGGTGACTTTGAAAACAAAGCTCTGTTAGTGAAACTTTTCTACCAGAATGACGAGAACTTCTGTCCTGCGGTAAGAGCATTCCGTCGGCTGAAGATCTTACGTCGAGGACCAATGACACAAGCACTCTATGAGACATGATGAAGACGTTCGAAAGAACGCGACAGCTGGAAATTTTACCAGGTATAGGACGACAGATTGTGGAATCTGCACGCATAGAAGACGTTGCTTTGGCGGTCGTGGACCCCACTAGCCAGTCGCTACATGGTGTTGTCAGTGTGCCAACTGTTTCTCGTGTTGTTGATATGCCCTATACGACCGTCTGGCGTGTGATGCGTCGAATCCTCGGTTATTTTCTTTACAAAATCCTAGTCGACATCAGCTGTCCTACGGGGATCCTGTAGTTCGGGAAACATTTGCGTTGCAGTTCCTTGCCAGAATGTAAGTCGATGCTGCTTGGCCGTGGAACATCTTTTGGACGGATGAGGCCCATTTTCACATGAACGGTCAAGCGAATACGCACAACTGCCGCATTTGGGCAAGTGAAAACCCACGCGCAATCCATCAAGTGCCTTTGAACCCTCCAAAGGTTACTGTATGGTGCGGTTTCACTGCAACATTCGTCATTGGGCCTTATTATTTTGAAGAGGTGACTCCAACAGGGTTCAAAACCTGCTCTGTCACAGGAAAATGGTATCAGGACATGTTGACAACGTTTGTGATCCCTGAACTGCAACAACGTGGCCGCCTGCAGGACACGATATTTATGCAGGATGTTGCACCTCCCCATATTCTTTGTGGCGTTCAACAGGTGTTACGGGCAACTTTTAGCGATGCACGTGTGATCAGCCGCTGTTTCCCTACAGCTTGGCCTCCCCGCTCGCCTGATCTCACGCCATGCGACTTTTGGTTATGGGGATTCTTAAAGGATCGGGTCTACCGAGAACACCCAGCAACCTTGGCACATGTGGAAGACGCAATTATTCGACATGTCCGTGGAATTAATGTGGACTTACTGCGTTCCGCTGTAGAGCACACTGCTTTGCGAATGGAAAGAGTTGTGGAGAACCACGCCACACATATAGAACATCTGTAGAATGTCTTGTTGATCTGCAGCGCCACCTATCGGAAACTTTTTGTACCTTTTTTTTTTTTTTTTTTTTTGTTTAATAAATCTCGAGCGCATGATCTGAAGTGTCTGTTTTTAAAATTTCATCACATTATGACCCATACAACACTCTGCACAGGCCTCTGAGTTGGGGAAGTTTAATTTGGATAACCCTGTATATGATAATTTAACCCGCGGGAAAGCGCGTGAGGTGTATCATACCCCAACTCTACATAAAAGTGGAATATTCGTAACTTGTGAAACTGAAATTCTGTGCTGCTTTCAATAGCTGAGTTTCTAGTTGTGGTTGACTTTCAGAACCGCTTTTTCTTTGCCTGTGTGTTTCAGAAAATGATTATCGGTATTTTGTTGGAACTGGGGTATGACACACCCCACGCGCCTGTCCGTGTAAGTGTTTTTGTGACTGAATATTTAGTTCAAAAATTTATTTCTAGAGTGTAACAGTACATATTTCTTTTCGCAAGTGATTTTAAAGCGCTTGACATTAAATTCTTATAAATTTCTAACTGCATTAAGGTAAAAAGAACGAGTTCCTATGAACTGGAGATGTAGCGCATATGAGATTTATTAGATTATTTTCGAGTATTTGAAAAACTAAAATAAAATAATGAAAAAAAAACGGTTTGAACGCAATGAAGATTGCATTTCGGAAACTGAAGATGAAACTAAGAATATTTTCTACAATGTTTTGGTTTCGAAAAAGGTAAAACATTAATTCCTGATATTAACAAAAAAAAGGAAAAACTGTTCTTATGCTTTCAACATTATATAACGATCATACTATAGATGATACTATTGCAGAAAATAAAACGTCAGGAATTATATGTTTTAATAATATGACTAAAGGAGCAGTGGATATGGGGGATGAAATGTCAGCCAAGTATTCAATTGCCAGAATAACAGGGAGGTGGCCAACGGTAATTTTCTTTCCTGTACTGAATGTTGTTGTAATAAATGCTTCAATTACATTCAACTACTAATCCACAGCATTACATTTAATGAAAAAAAGTATTGAACAAAGAATCAGAGATTAATACTTTTCCAAGAAATTGACGTACTGCAGGCAAAACAAAAGCAGAAGATTCGAGGAAGAATTAAAACGAATACATGAAATTCGAAACAACTAAGTATGAAAGATGTGATAAATTTTTTGCCTTCGCGCAAGGACAGAAGAACGTGAATGCAATGTTTAAAATGTGAAAACATTCTGTGCCAAGAACACATGAATGTATTTCGTTCAAAGTGTGAAGAAATAAAATAAGCATGGTGTATTAGAGATGCAATGAAACTTAGAGCCATGATTTTTATTTTTTTATTATTTTCTTTTATCTTAATTTTAACTCTAAGATTATTTCGGAAATTAATTTTTTGAAACCCAATTATTATACTCTTATTTATAATACACGAGAACAAAAAAAAATGCTTTAAAACTAAATAATACTATTTTTATTGTATTTTAAATATTGGGGTATGTGATACCCCACACGCCCACTCTAGTAACTTTTCTTGGTGCGACTTCCGCCGGGTTAATACATGTCTCGTCTTTCCTACTTGTTAAACTCGGTGCTGTTTCGTAATACTATAGGCGAATATGTTAAGTACATTTTCTATTCAATTTTCACCAAGAAATTTCCTTAAATCAATATTTCCCAATAAAGTAAGTCAGACCTATACTACATAATTTCGAAGTTAATTATACCACGCAAGGAATATAGAACACATGTACTTGTCACAAAAATAGAAACGCCGGGACTGCAAGCTACGAAGTATGATACCACAACGTTAACCACCCGATGTACTCTTTCAAACTGCAGAGAAAAAATGAGTGTATCGGACGGAAAATGAAATTGAATATATATTGTGTGACCTTTGATAAATACGAGCGAAATAAACAATCAAATTTTATGATCCATTTAGGTTATTGCGATGCATTAATAATATTTACATGGAAATTGAATGTTGTTCGTGTACTAAACAAGCTCTGTGTAATTGAATGATACCGAATTCTTAAAAATTCTGCGGACGTTAAAGATAATGAAAAAGAATAATTTAGCGATGTTGTAAGATAACGCACGCTATGCATAGCGCATCTATTATGCAGTTAGAAAAAACATTATCAATTCTATAACTACTGCACAAGCCCGAGAACAGGCGATTGTGTTTATTAATCTCCTAAGCACACACGTGAATGAAAAATCGAATTCGCTATCCACAAAAATCTAAAATCGAACTTGGCATCTTAAATATTGTATTTAATATCAAAATGCCATCTTCACACGGTTGTAAATACAATTACAAAATTGAATTGAGCGCTGTTTAATGTCAAAAATATCATCCTGTTATAAGAAAGCGTGCTATAAGGAAGAAGCGCATAAGACTGTGCGAGATTTTATATCGACTTCTTAAGTGATTTTGATAAAACAGTGGAATTTCCATAATTGGATTTTGCTAGGAAATTCTCTCTGCATATGTGAGACATCTATGTATGATGCACAGTATGATGGCCAGGTATGCGGCAGGTGGTTGGTGTGCGTAGTAGGCGACTGCGCATCTCCCCCACACACACACGATCTGTCACTGGTGTATTCAATACGCCATTTTCTGTTGAGTTGCAGTCACGTAAACATGGCTGTCGCTTCTGATTCTCCCGCCAAGTGCGAATTGCGAACTGTTATTCGTTTCTTGCAGGCAGAAGGGAACAGTACAGCGGCAATTCATCGAAGAATGAGTCGAGTGTATGGAAACAGCTTTATAAGTGATGGCGTTGTTCGTGAATGGTGTCGAAAGTTTAAAGATGGCCGAACTGATTTGTATGATGAAGGGCGTCAAGGACGCAAGTCTGTCGCTAGAGACGACATTGTTCAACGAGTTGACCAAGCGGTTAAGCAAAATCGAAGGTTCACCATAAGTGAATTATCGCTGAAATTTCCGGAAGTTTCAAGATCTTCCTTGTACTCTATCGTTACTGAACAGTTGCGCTACAGAAGAGTTTGCGCTCGCTGGGTCCCACAGATGTTGACTGACGACCACAAAACTCGCCGAATGATTGCAGCGTTTGAGTTTCTTGACCTTTACAATACTGACGGAGAAGAGATTTTGAAATCTATTGTGACAGGTGATGAGACATGGGTTCAATATGACACGCCCGAAACGACAATCAAAACTATGGATGCACACAAATTCTCCAAAGAGACCCACAAAATTCAAACGAACCTTTAACAACCATAAGGTTATGGCAACTGTTTTTTGGGATCAAAAAGGTGTGTTACTTGTGAAGTTTATGCAGTCTGGAACAACAATAATTACAGATTCATATTGTGAAACTTTGAGACGCTTACGGAGAGCTATTCAAAGCAAACGAAGAGGCATGCTGACTTCTGGAACTGTTCTAAACCACAACAATGCCCGTCCTCACAACGCTCGTGTAACCCAACAGCTCCTTCAGCAATTTCAATGGAACATTTTCGAACATCCACCATATAGTCCCGACCTAACGCCGAGTGACTTTCATATGTTCCCTGAACTGAAGCAGTGCCTTGGTAGGAAGCGCTTCCAAAATGACGTGGAGCTGAAAGAAACCGTCACAACTCACTTCCAATCATTGGCGGGGACATTTTATGAAGAGGGTATTGCAAAGCTTGTTCATAGATATGACAAATGCCTCAATCGTCAAGGTGATTATGTAGAGAAAAAACCTGTATTGTACATTACTTTTGGTAATAAAATCTCTTTTGTATATTCACCCGTCCTTTCTTTATAGGCCATCGGAGGTTGGAAAAAAAAATAGCCCTCGTACATATAAAATGAAGAGTCTGTCTGTATGTGTGTGTATCTTTCGTTCGTGCTGCACGTAAGCTAATACACCCAGGGCTACGAAATGTGGTACATATGGTGCATCTAGACAAGAGCCAGGACACCCCGAAGCGAGTTTTTAAAAAATTTGAATTATATTTTTTATTTTTATGTTTTTTGATTCAATCGCATTAAATCAATAATTCTTTCTCATTATATGAGACACAATGCCACGCAGCATTGTGGATCATATCAGCACTGTTGCCACTCGGAAAAATAAATGTGATAATTCTGTGCAGTTTTTAAATTTAATGTTTGGTGTTCTCTTTAGGCATTTTTCCGGTACATTTAAAAGCCAGACGAAGGCTGGTTGCGTTCCGACCACTTAGTTATAAAAGAATCTCAGAATCGAAGATTTACTCCTGAAAATTCCCTACATGGATATACAAAATTTTGAATCATAAGCCCATAATGTTAAATTATTGCTATGTAGAAGATAAATGTTCGGGACATCGGAATTTTATTCTCTGAAGAATGTGTTATAATAACATCATGTATTAGTATCAAGCGTTGTTAATATCAAGAAATCAGAAGAATGGAAATATATATATTACCGCATCTAGTAATGAAGGTAAAGTATTATTTTATAAAATACAACACATGCTTATTTATTATATATTATAATGGTATAATTATTTATTATAATAGCACTAATAACAACTCCACTTTCTCCGTAACATAGAAAAAACAAACTGATTGTCATCTTAAAAAAAGATAAGACCATTAATTATAATGAAATGCTATAATGAAAAAATGGCTTCCTTTAAATATTGTTTAAATGCTGTTCGTATGTTATGAGTTGGCATTAAGCAAATGATGAAGCCTGTCGCCTGTTTACCTTCTAAGACTATCAGTTACAACGAACGTTTAAAAGAAGGCTTATGCTATAATCTAGTCTAAATGCTGTTAGCATGTTACGAGTTCGCTATGTGCAAATACTCAAGCCTGTCACTTTGTTTTTGTACACGGATTCGGTAAGATACTGTTAATAATATATTCTTTAAAAAATGCAGGATGGTAATAAAAAAACTTCTCTGGTCAATGAGTTTCTAGCGGCCTATCCGCTGAACCAATTGAAATCAAATTCCACATATTGTTATTTGAAGTTAAGCGCTAGAGATTGTGATGATTTTAAACAGTAGAGCTCACATAGTTACGGTTATAGTGAAAACATTTCGAAATTCCTGAAAAGCCACACTCACCTTTTTCCTGCGTAAACTAATTAGTGCATTGAAAAACCATAATGGCGTTTGGACGCTAAAGGTATGACGAAAATTACAGATCTAAAACTTTTGCAAAAAAGAACATTGTGAAAGATCAATGATAACAGAAGAGAAGAGAGGAGGGGAATTTTTTTTTTTTTTTTTTTTTTTTGTAATTACAGGTTTTCAACGTGTACAGCGTTTTAAGATAGAGTCATCTCCCGTACCTTTGCAGTTTCGTAGCCATCGCGCCCCTCTGCTCTCAATCCGTAGGAATTCTGGTTCTGGGGTGATTTGCAAACTAAGCTATACACACAAAACTCACAGCATTAGGCCGAACTGAAAGATGCCATAGAACGTGAAATCATGCAGATTTCTCCTGCGATGTTATGTTCGTTATCAATCTCCTGCATGAAGTGCTTTATCGCCTGCGAGGGTGGACTATTGCCAACCTATAGTTCCAGTAAAAGGTTTTTCTCTCTCCATTCTTGTGTTGTTATTGGACGTTTACAATTTTCTTCTTTGCAAATGTTTTAGGCCGGCACTTTTAGTTTTACGTGTACCATTTCAACGTCCTTCGTGGTTTTTCAATAAGTTGACGAATTTGCGCATGAAACAAATGGGTGTTGCCATTCGAAAATTCCAAAATATTTTCACTGTAACCGTAGCTATCAGAGCTTTGTTGTTTAAAATCATTACACTCTCGAACACATACCTTCAACTAACAGTATCTGAAATTTGATTTTCACTCGTTGAGCCGCTAGGGTTCATAGACCGTGGACATGTCTTTTTACAACCACACTGTATACTGATCAACGCGTTGTCTTTTTATAACCACACTGTATACTGATCAACGCGTTTTACTAAAATCTGCTTACCGAGGCTTATCATTTAATCTATTAACATTAAAAATACATTTACAAACTGATAATTCATTTTCAATTACGTTCTTTTGTGTACAACCCCTGAATAAGATAACAATATTTAAAGTATATATGATGGATATTATTAGCATAGCAGTTAATTTTCTGTATTTCGCTTTCTTGAATTAGTATACCCTTTCACAAAATATAACTATAGGGACTACGGGTATGTAAAAATGTTAGATTTTATGGTTTTTACAAAACTAATTTCTTTTTTTTATATTTGTGGACAATCACATGAGTATTTCCTTTATTTAAATCATTTTTGCAGTGTAGAATTATATATCTATGACTTACGATATCAAAAATATGAGCTTCAGAAGGATTTTTACAATTTATATTTGATTCTCATGTATAATTTAAATATAAATGTGTAATAAATTTTTCTGTAAATATTAGCTCATCTAAACTTGTAAAGACAGTTTAACGCAAAATTCGCTATGAGATTTTTTTATCACAAAATGATTGCGTAATTATAGTTTCCAACTTTGTAATAAACATATTTCAAAGAAAATAGCTGTATAATCACATGACCATGATTATGTGGCCTGTTATTAGTTAAATGGAATATTAGCTAATTATATAACTTAAAAGAGTTTAATTACATCAAAATATTTAAACGTATGAAAGCTACCAATGATAAACTAGCTTTCACTATTTACTGGAGAATGTGCACAGCTTATCTTCATAGTTGTTTATTTTACTGTTTTTTAATTTCAATGCAACCATCGTTAACATTGCGGATAATATATGTATTTAAACGTTTTCCATATACTGTACGATCACTATTATTGTTCGCATCATTTTAAAAGTATATTTATGACGGTTGTCGTTGTACAATTTACATTTCTAGGTTATTCTAAAATCATACCAAAATCTTATTAAAGATGACTGTTAAAAATATAGAAACCATCGTTCCAAATACAATGCCATACTGTAGCAAATTTACTGTAGCAAAGGAGTACAAGATTGCGCCCTTCGTTGGCAAGAAATTTGCACACAATACAGGTTTGCCGACTCAGTCCCGCCCCCAATTTTGAAGAAGAGCACCGCGAGGAGGTACGCGTCCGTGGGTCTCCAACCCCTCTTTCCCTACTAGCAACCTCTCGAAAAGATTTTAGGTTCACCGCATATGTAGAGTGCCCCGGTGCGGCACATACACTATAAAAATACAAACATCCATCACTTCTTCGGGATTCGAACCTGGGCCCTTCGATTCGGCAGTCAGCGCCGCTAATCACTATCCCGATTGGGCAGCTAATATCATTTATACCTATATAAAATAGATAACCTTGATAATTTCCTTTATTTTTAATTCAAGCTATCGAACGGAACTTGAAAGTTAAATTACAAGTTCTCTACGAATTTTTTTCCTTAAAGCTTTGCGAGTCGAACTTATTAGTTTTTACATTTCTCATTTCCATATAAAACTAGTTTTCTCTTGCACACATGAGCGATGCCGATACTGTATTATATGTTGTCGTAAGACTATTAACAATTTTATCTTGATAAGTAATTTCGAATTAAATTATAAGAAATGACATGCCGCAACACCAGTTATATGTAGCGTAATTGAATGAATTGTGGAGAGAAAATTTTACTTAATTGTGATGTTTTAGTCATACGCTTCATTTAACTTAAATGTAAATCTGATTTCAACTTCACAATCCTTTAATTAAGATATCCCACAACACTTGTCTAGGAAAGAGTAGTGGAAAGATTTATGTTACAGATTCACTTAATTTTAATTAAGTGTCAGCACTGCTGTAGTTAATTCATTTTATCCTTCCCGCAAATTTAATTGTTGTAACATTATTTATTAATTATCCGCTTATAATTAATAACCATAATAAAATAAATAAATAGAAGTTTTTTCAAAAGATATTTACGGTTGCGAAAAGAGTTATTCAAGTTTTAGAAGATTATTTTTTTAATCCATTACAGAATGCATATGGACAAAGGAATGTAATGGCTATAGAGGATTTCCTAAGGAAACCTAGCTCGCTTTCCATTACAACCCGGATTTGAGTTCCCTCCGGTAATAGCAATTTCTAACATTCTAAAGCTTTACCCATTCCGCAATTTCTAGGCCCCACATAACTATAAATGCTTCATTTGCTTAAACAAATTATGCTGTTGAAATGATTACCATACCTAAGGGCCCAGGCTTGAATCTCGGGGAAGATATTCTTGTTTGTAAACATATAGTGCCTTTGTGGCATGGGGAACTCTAAATATACGGCGAACCGAAAGTCTTTTCGTGTGGATTAGTGGAAGGGGAAGAGGGGTGGGAGATTCTGCAACTCGCCCTCCCGGGGTTTCCTTCCTCAACACTGCGATGGAACTGGGCAAATTCGTACTGTCACCTACATGATCGCCCATCGATGTGACTTCTTGTCGATATATTTAACTCAGACCGTAGACTTTTCTTTTCAATTGCTTTAGCAATTGCTGTCTTATTCAACTCAGTTATCATTAACGAAGACGTGGGGGTAATTGCATTTAATTGCAAAGGTACTCCGTAACAAAATGCCTTTGTCCTACATGATGTCCAAGGGTCTTGCTAACGGCAGGAGTAATATTGTACGCCTTGCCGCGATGAATTTCGTGGGCTTGTTCCGATATCAGACAAGTGGGATTAGTTAGAACAACAGCAGCAACAGCAATCATGTTGAAGAATAAATATCCAGATGTGATGAAAGAATCCAGATGTGTTAACTTGCAAATTACACATCTGAACTTCTCTGAGAGTTTTGTAGATTCAAATAACAGTACAGGAATAATTCTAGTTAATTGCAAATAACGTGTTTGATATATATGTATATTCAACAATATGTGACTATTTTTCACTTAGTCCAATGCGCACAAAAGTATTCCAAAACATATTCTTGAACATTGATTAACGAAAGCCTTGTGCATCCTTTGTCACTAATATCTACCTTAAAACTGGCTTTACTGTGGGTCACAGATCTGTATATTCAAAATATACAAATCTGTGATGCTCAGTAAAACTCTCTCATGGTCTTCGCATATCACACGTACTATCAGAAAGCTTCGTACAAACGTACTATTAGAGTAAACATACAGTAGAGCTCGAAACAGTATTTTTTCTATAGACAATATGCTCATTTATCAATCCATGCTACGTCACATGCTCGGTATGGGCCTATTCATGTAAATCTCTTGAAAAAAAGTTACAAGCTGCCAAAACGCTGTTTTGAGACAAATTTCTGACGCTCCGTGGTATGTGAGAAACCACAAGTTACATCAAGAACTACGTATCGAGCTGTTAAGAAATTTTAATTGTCATATGGTATTAACTAAGACCAAACATTAGTTAAGAATCCTTCCATTAGAATGCATGATTACAGTGTTAATGATCCCTGTTATAGTAAACGGCCAATAGCCATTCTTAGTAATCAAACTGATTAATTAAGTTGTAGTGTATATACCGGGTGATCAAAAAGTCAGTATAAATTTGAAAACTTAATAAATCACGGAATAATGTAGATAGAGAGGTAAAAATTGACACACATACTTAGAAATAACATGGGGTTTTATTAGAAAAGCAATAATCTGACCAGAAAAGCAATAATTAGCATAACAAATTAAGACAAAGCAAAGATGATGTTCTTTACAGGAAATGCTCAATATGTTCACCATCATTCCTCAACAATAGCTGTAGTCGAGGAATAATGTTGTGAACAGCACTGTAAAGCATGCCCGGAGTTATGGTGAGGCATTGGCGTCGGATGTTGTCTTTCAGCATTCCTAGACATGTCGGTCGATCACGATACACTTGCGACTTCAGGCAACCCCAAAGCCAATAATCGCACGGACTGAGGTCTGGGGACCTGGGAAACCAAGCATGACGAAAGTGGCGGCTGAGCACACGATTCATCACCAAACGACGCGCGCAAGAGATCTTTCACGCGTCTAGAAATATCGGGTGGAGCGCCATCCTGCATAAAAATCGTACGTTCCAGCAAGTGTTTATCAGCCAGGCTAGGGACGATGCGATTCTGTAATATATCGCATACCTCTCACCGGTCACGGTAGCAGTTACAAAACCAGAATCACGCATTTCCTTGAAGAAAAAAGGCCCGATAACAGTACCTTTGAACTTTTGTTTTGGTTCTAATAAAACCCCATGTCATTCTAAGTACGTGCGTCAATTTTTGCCTCTCTATCTACATTATTCCATGAGTTATTAAGTTTTCAAATTTATAGTGACTTTTTTATCACCCGGTATGTATCTTTATGTGCAACTTGTGTAAGTGTTTTTTTTCTTATGTTCAGATCTCATCTAAGTAATTACTTTATGAAATATTTTAATGTATATTTTTCACATTAGCACACCTTGGGTCTTGCACTTTTTATTTGTTTGTTTATGTTTACTATGGTTTAACAGGTGTTATCAAGAGCTCGATCGGTGTCTTGCTTCCCCTGTTAGTATTTCTCGAATCTTTGTACGCTCTAACTATTCTAATTCATAATCTAAATGACTGATAATTACCTTTAATTATGTAAATATGTACATACGTACACTGTTTCCCATTCAGTTATCTCTTGTAGTAAATAGAAACAACTTATTCATTCGATTAAAGGTAGCTTTCTTAGACCCAAGCACCCCAGGTGCTACACCACTCTTCCGCATACTAATACAGAGTAGACGAAGGAATAGACGTATTCAAAGTATGTGATAACGAATAACAAGAAAAAGTAATTTAAACCTCTTTAATTCTCAGGTTCATCGTTTGAAGCAGCCTACTTTTCATTACCACTAACATGACATGGTATTGAAAACTAAGTTTTTCAATTAACGATCAACAATTTTTAAAGTGTTATATCTCGAAATCCAAGCCCAGGTGTAAACTGCCCTTTACGATGACGATCTTTCTTCTCTTTTTGTATCTCGGAATATATGAAGATTTAGTAAGTGCTATCCTAAATTTCATCCGTCCATTTTTGGTTGAAGTTTCCGATTTTTTTATCTAGTTTATTTTCATACAAGTCTAATGATGCTACACGAAAAGCCTTTTGGATCTTGGTTACCTGTTCTTCATCAGTAATGAACTAAAAGCAGTTGCATAAAAAGGTTCTTCATGTTAGTCTGATAAATTAGGATGCTTAGAAATGAATTCTACGTTCCAGTTCTGGCCGTTGAATCGATGATGCATTTGGATACACTCGACATTTAGCGATGCACTTTCACTATTTCATTACCTTTAGTTAATCTATATTTTTTGTAGTAATCAAATTTTACCATATTGTTTATATATTTTAACAGACGTTTACTACTCAGAAATACTTTTTAGTATGATTAAATTATGGTTAACTTCAGGTAGCTACGAAATTCGTATTACAGAAATGTTATAAGAAGCTTGTAAAGCTATTTAACAGTATGGAAGCTTGTAAAGCTATTTAACAGTATGGAAGCTTGTAAAGCTATTTAACAATTTCTCTCATAAATTTGAGAAAACAAAGGCAAAACATCAATAATTTATTGTTTCAAATTTTAATACAACTAAATAGATAAATTACTTGGAATGTAACTTCGGACTTGTAAATAAGAAGCAAAATTATCGTATTAATTCATGTTGCTCAGAACGCAATGGCAAGATAAGTATTGAAACTTTTATTGAAGGCCGGAACTCATCTCAAGCAAACATACAAATACTTTATTTCATTAAACTTGGTATTGACAGTATCTATATGTCTATCTATCTATCTATCTATCTATCTACATATTTTAACAAACATTTAAATACGTAAAAAGCAAATTTAAAGTTAAAATAATTAAAAAAAGTGCAAACATATAAAAGATTTAATTTTCGAAACTAATCTACAATATCATTTAAATTAAGATAGCATAAGTAAATCAAGTGCAAACCAAACCATGAAAATAAATTCACCAATTTAGCAAATTAAAATTAATCTATTTTTTTTAATGCATAAGTGAATGACTGTTGAGCATGCAGTATATATATATATATATATATATATATACATATATATATATATATATGTGATGTACCAGATTTTGTCCGGAATAAATAGATTGATGAGGAATCATAGATGTAATCGTAGCTTAAATTATCAGACGATAAGTTTAAAAAACAGGATCCATTTATTATATTTCAGGAGATATTTGCAGTTACAAAAATTAAGATCTTTGGAGTAAATAAAAACGAATTACTAATAACTTTTTGTATTAAATTTACTGCATCGTTACATTAAAGAAAAGACCCCGATATTCCTTTTCGGGTCCTTTTATAGCCTCTGAAAAGGCAGAGCTTCGAAGAGATGACGTCAGCCTCGTCAGCCATTCCAGTTCGCTTTAAATATTTCCAGAACATTCTATAACTGTACGTGTAGAAAAGGCGGGAAATACAACTTGACTACGGGCTGTGCATTTAATTCCACGTACTTTCAAATAAGAGAACGTCGCCATTAAAAATGAAAAGAACATACAGTTAGAATTTTAAATGTATTCTTGACTATGGAATTTTATTATTACGAATATATATATATATACATATACATTCGTTTTTCGTAAATGTTACAAGGTATGTAGGCAACAGCTTTAATATATTTCGACTTATAAAAAGAGGTTATTAAAAAGATAAACATTCTCCTAGAATGATAACATTAGAAAAGCCATTTTGCTATGCAAAGCTATAAACGCTTATAAAAACTATCAATTTGACTTATATATATATAAGTATTTAAATGAATCTTGAAAGTTTTTTAAAATTAAATATCAAGTAAGAATCATGAGAAAAAAATAAAATAAAAAATTAAAATTTGTTAAAAATTCTCTAAATGTAAATGAGTAAATGTATTGGGTGTAAAAATGTAAAGAAATGCTTTCTGAAGCTGAGTTTTAAGTACTTTATTGAACGTCGCACAGATCTGGCCATAGAAACTCTGTCATTTAATGCAAAACAAATTCAATTCCATTTCTCAAATTACGTACCGTATTGGCCAAAATATACGATTGAATACCACAGTGAATTAGTATTCTAAAATGAAATTTTGAAAAAAAATTGCATACAGACAGTTTTGAACTAAAAGAACACATCTAAAAATACGTATACGTTATTTAGAATTTTTCAGTTATCTTTCTTCTGGAGCATTTTCAACATGTAAAGCTCATATGTGAGTAGTATCTGTCAGAATCTTAGGGGTAGAAGCCATTTTTTTGTTTTCTTAAACAGTTTAAGAAAGGCAAAATCATCTTATAGTGAGACCGAGTTATATTCGGGCCAATACGGCAAAAAAGGACGTGGTTTCCATACATTACAAAGCTGAATAACATATAAATTTACTGTAAGAAATAGACACACTGAGAAATATTTTTATGCAAAATCAGAGACAAAAGCTAAAATAAATTAGTGCGTTAAAACAGTTTATGAATCATCTGAAAACTGCTGAAACATTTAAACGTTTTACGAAACAGTATTCTATAGAGCATAAAAAGAAATTGTGGCATGCGCTGCCTAGTTTAAAGCATTTCGTTTGTGCAAGATGTTCACTTAAATTGCTTTAAATAAATGAGAAGTTAAGCTTTTATTTTCCTGCAACACTAAAAAGTATCAGAATGAAAAATATATTTAATATCCATAAAAACGTCTAAGAACTGTAAGTAGCAGAAAATGGAAACTGGGAATAACATTCGGAAAAAAAATTTAGTTTTCTTAAAGTGCCGCATCTCGCCACCTAAAGTAATTACTCAGCTTAATGAGATAACCAAGATCAACAGTAGAAATACTTAATACAAATTAATTGAAGATTTTCACATTACGTTTGAATAGCAATGAAATATTTGTTGTACTAAAATAATCAACACGAACATAATTACACTGAAGTTGTATTAAAACTGCAAAAAAGCTAATAAAAATAAATATAAGAGACAAAATGCTGTTTAGAAAGGAAATTCTTAGGAATTTTCTTTTAAGATATTCAAATGTGCATTACATACTTTTAAGAAATTAAAAAAAAAAAAAAAAAAAAAAACGTATATATCAGAAAATTTTCAGATTTTATACCACGCTCAAAGGAGCCTTTTTTTAAAGATTTGTGCGTTACCTTTATTTTTTAAATATCATGTTCCTTGCACTTAAACCTTAAAATTCAATTCGACAGAAACATCGCAAAATAATTAAAATGAGCATATCTTTAGAATTTCCGATACACAGTCTCGCGCATTGGAGATCAAAATGCTTTTTTACTCTTACAGTGTTGCTAGTGCTCACTTTGAAATTTTTGAGTTTTTTAATAAAGAATTCTTTAATGATTGATAAAATCAATGAAAAAACAAATTCCAAATTAGGGCTTCCAGATGCCTATATTCGCTGGAGGATTACGTTATTCAAAATTTGATAGCACGGTTGTTTTATCACAGTGCGAGGAACATATATACGAGGGTTGGGGCAAAAGTCATGCCAACTATTTCTTTCTTGTAGATAAGTGAACGGATCACAAAACGTATATGTGTCGTGTGGAAGTTCTGCAGGCATAGTGTGTATGCAGAACAACAGATGGCTTTGTGATAGCTGGCTCTGTGGTAACGAGGGCTCTGAAATCAGTCAGTTGGTAAGTGCCGTGCGAGATGAAGGTAACCCGTGTTGAGCAGCGCGCTTACATCAAAATAGCCGTTCTCCGAGGGTGAAATGCGATGGAATTCCACAGTGAATTAGTAGAAGCCCTTGGGAATAATGCCCTATCATATCGTACAGTAGCACGGTGGGTAGGGAAGTTTCAGCAAGGACGTGTGTCAACCAGTGGTGAGCAACGTTCGGGACAACCGGTGAGTGTGCGGACCTACTTGGCACTGGTCGTCATCGAGCACCTCTTAGATGAAGACAGACGATGGGCATTACTGGAGTTAGAGAGGGCAAGTGGCATCGAGAAACGCACTGTCCACGGGATATGGCGTAATAAGCTAGCGTCAGAATCCTTCCCCAGTCAAATTGATGGTGATCGTAGCGTATGGCGTCAGGGGTGTCATTGTTTGCCACTTTGTTCCTCATGGCAGAACAGTGACCACATAGTACTACAGGGACTTCCAGGTGCGACAGGTACGACGTGGCGTTCGGGATGAACGTCCGGATCTTGTGGGCAGTGCGATAATTCTGCACGACAATGCAAGACCACATGAAGCAGAGTGTATACGGCAGCAACTCTGACGTTGGGGATGGGAAGAATTCGAGCACCCGCCGTTGCTCTCCTGACCTTTCGCCCTGTGACTTTGATCTCATTCCGATGATTAAGGGACCAATACGTGGTAGGCGGTTTGCAATACGAGAGGACATTGCTAATGATGTGCGCCAACAGATGACCCGATTCACACATGGTGCGGCAAATGCTGAGGCTGATGGTATTCAGCGCCTCCCACATCGTTGGCAGCGTGTGGTGACAGTAGCAGGGGACTACATTGAGGATCTTTAGGCCCAGGTTTGTCATGTCAACTTTATGTGTATTGTGTTATCATTCTTTTGCACGGCGAAGACTGTATTGCCCTGTATACTACCGTAATAAATTCGTGTGTTACGATATTTCAGTGCTATTCATTGTCCAGTTAAGACCTTGTCCCTTCGTCTGCATATGTCACATTTTTCAACCGGACTACGTAAATTAATGCAGATTCTTCATTATTTAATTTCTTTAAATATAACACAGGGCGAATATATTTGGTGGCAACAATTTGAAAAGTGAGACGAACATTTGAAGTTTTCAACGCAAAATGCCAAAATGAAATTGATAGCCTTTTTGGGCTAAAAGCATTTTATTCACTGTCATCCACCAAATTGTAAGAATAAAAATAAATTTTGAGACTAGAATTTCAGTTAACACTTTGTTTTTAATGTATGATCCTCAGAATAAACCTTAATATACAGAAGGAAGAAATTAAGTTCCCATGCCCAGTTCTGTTTCATATTCTAAATACAAAAAGATTTTCAGGTTGTAGTAAAACTTTCAATAACATCTTTAAAATGATTTCTATTACAGAGAATTAGAAAAGGAAACGTTTGATTTTATTCCAAATACTAACGATCTGAACTGATTTACATCATAATCCTACAAAAACGCAAAATATTGAAATAAAAGCACAGAAAATTAAATGGAGTTATAAGAAATTTATTTCCTCTTTTTACTTTATTTAATCATGATTAAGAAGTAAAACTCTGTTGCTTATTTTTCATTAATCTTTAAATGCCCTTACAGCACATGTCATAAAAACAATACTTCAAAATAGACAAAACAAAGCCAAGCAACTTTCTAAAGTATTAAACAAAGTATAAATTGTAGATGTGCCGGTATAATTAAGGCACTGAGATATTTTCCAAGTTTGATTTTAATATAATTGGTCAGATAGCGTAATATCGGAAAATATTTCATTCTTAATTTTAAAGTTTCCTTGGCCAGTATAAGAAAATACTTTTGGACTATTAGTGGAAGAGTGACCCTTTTAAACTTAGATGTAATGGATCAATTATATTTTAATTTTCAGATTAACAAAGCGAAATTCTTTTATATTCAGAATTACCTACAAAGAAAAGATACACTTTGTTGACTAGTGCTATCAAGCATATAAACAGAAGGAATATGTACATTGCGGGAGAATAACATTTATATTAAATTTTATTTGAAAGTTCATTCTTTTTCTGTAGTTTTGTCACACAAAATAAGCATTCTCTTTTCTAAAATATACCCTGCGTGCATTTCTGAAGCATAAGTGTCATTTCAAATGCTGTTATGTTCATAGTTCTGATACTAGAAAAATGCAGACATTTCGTAATCCATCGAAGATTTGCTCCGAAATAATTTCAGAGGTATAATACCCTAAAGTTTGCAAACGATGTATCAGTTCTATTTGCAGAAATTCACCTCTAAATTTAGCACAGAAAATGTAAGGTGTGCATGGAATATAATTTAAGAAAAAAAAGATCGAAGTAAACAAGTTTCTGGCGATGCAAATTCTTCTCGTTTGGAAGAAATATAATATACCAGAATCTTTCTTTCATACAGTATACATGCGAAAACAGTAGATCTTAGATGCAATAAACTGGCTGTATGTCATTCCGCATTAGTAGTTACTTACAATGTTGGGATTACTTGTATCCATTTATAAGGACTTGAATATACAAGTGAAAATCCATTGAACCACTGATGGTATTCAATAAGATTATGACATATGTTTAGGCAGAACTCACACGCAGGCTGTTCCCAAAGTTTGCGTTGGCTCGGCAGGCGGTATGGCAGCCCATTTACCTTTACTCCACCGTGTTAGAAATAAGAATGCAAAAGTGTCTCTAAATTGGCGACTCATTGAACAATAAATGATAAAGTTGACGGCACTATTCACTAGAGCTAAAATGTCCATTGTCTCTCCAAAATTCAAGTATACATTATTGAAAAATTCGTCACCCAAAGCACCACTTAAAAGGGCAAGCATCCCAGATGGGAATTCTGTGAGAAGAAATAGCAAAAGCACAGCTAAGAGCATTTTTGTGGTCCTGTCATGACTTTTGTCACATTCAGACCTTAGCTTCAGCCTCTGCCTCCTGTCGTTTGCTTCATAAAGAACTCTGATGAGTCCAAGACTCAATCCTGTAAGAGCGACGCATGGCACTAGCTTTGTAATCACACTAAACATCCAGAAATTGATTTTAGCTAGAAGTCCATTATGGCGCCTTGCTATCTCACTAAAATCTACTCTATAAAGAGTATTGCCAATTTTGTCCGAATAAGATGCCACAGTAAAAGTCAAGTATACGGGAATGCAGAAGACTGTACACACAGTATAGGTAGATGCAATCGCCACACGTGCCCTCACAAGACCTCTCCATCTCATAGTAGGCGCTGGATAACATACTGCCATGAATCTCCATATAGCTACAGTAACTGTCAACCATATGGATATAGTGTGATTTACCACAGTAAAATGTGCGTGAAAGAGAGTGAATACAGCCCAAGTAAAAGAAAATTTATCCTTTTCTTCCAAACTCATTCTCAAATAATTGTGGAAGCTGAAAGGGACGTAGGAGAACATCACCATCATATCAGCTACCGCCAGTCCGGTAAGAATAGCATTGGTTGGCGAGATCATGTTCTTCCTTGTCAGGACAATTATGTTCATTACATTCGCCGTTATACCGAACAAGCAGACAGTTAAACTTATGTAGCCGTGTATGGAAGAATAAAATTTTCTATAGATTTCTAGTTGGTCCCCATAATATGGCCGAAATTGAAGTGGCGGAATCTCTGTTCCCAGGGAAGTGTTTTCTAATGAATAAGGGTCTGTGTCATTGGAGAGAAATATCCCTTGAGCCCAAGGAGTAAGGAACTCCTCAGAACTCTCTGGAGACTCCAAACTAAGATTCATGGCTTCTTTGCAAGAAAAATCAATTTCCTTCCGAATCTCTCAAAGAGGATTCATTACTGGCACGGCATCTGAAATGAGACAGAGAAAAGTAGGTCAGACAGATTTTGCAAAATTCTTTCATCTGTTTTATTGCTAGATTTGAGAAAAAGTTTGATAAATTATTTAATAAGAAAATTTTCAGCAACGGTATATATAGCGGATATACTAGTGATAACACTTCTCGAAAACTTTTTTTTTGGAAAATATACATATATATTATTTCACTAAATCATTCAGTGCTCTCAGTCCATACATACATATACATATTACTTCTAAAAACCTTTCTCATAAACATCAAGTGAATGTGTGAAAACAATACAAGTGAATGTGTGAAATATATTTATTAAATTCTTTGCATTATTATTTCGAATAACTAATTTACATGTGAAATTAAAATAATAAAATTGTAAAAATAATGAAGGCAATATGACATTTAGAAATATTAAAGCCACAAAGCTATAAAATTACAATACAAAGCTATAAAATTCATGAGATTTCTATGAATTATTTAAAATGTATTGTAAGGTCCCTCACTTGAAATTCTAAGTTAATGTTGGAAGTGAGGAACCTAGGAACTGATAATCGAACAATCGCTTGAGTTCGAAGACAGGTAACAACAAGAGAGAAGGGTAAATAACCCTTTATTATTTCTATAAGATTTAACAAAACTCCGCCTGGGAGTGAACAAATAAAGTCACTTGAACTTAAAAGACTAAGAATTAAACTAAAACTAAGGTTAACTAACTAAGTATAGCCAAAGCTATCAAGGTTCAATGAGAGTTGGCCCCATAACTTATTTTACTACGAAGCTTAGCAAGGGCCTGAGTACGGCCGAGCGTATAACAGCTTTGAGAGAGAGAGAGTGGCCAGAAAGGCAGACGCGCGTAGTTCAGAAACTCTGTTTCTCTCTCTGTCTCAGTAAGTAACTTCGTGGTTTAAATACCGCTCCTTCTCGTTAAATATTCAGCAAATTCCAAAACTACGTTCTGGCCGGAAGTAGTAAGTTGAAGTTAAGAATTTGACAGGAAAGGAATATTAACTTAAAATTTAACTGTTAATAAAATTAACATAATCCTTACAGTATTATTAAAAGTTACATACAAAAATTAATGTGTTAGCTTACACTTCGAATTCTGTATTCATTCCTTAAATTATATTCAACAACGCCAGCAATTTCTACTGTTCAGATATTTTCAAAATTGTATGAACTTAGTCAGCAGCATTTGTCCAAAATTCACAAACTGCTCAATATTAATATATTTTGGACATTATGCAGCCTTTAGTAATCCATGATAATTTCTATTTTGGTGTGAAAGAGACTGCTAGCAGAAGATATTTAGCAGATGACTTTCAGTTTTTGAAAGCGTTATATGCAATCATTATTTCTGATTAAGACAGTTCTCCATTGCTAATGCAAAACGTGCTAAAGCGAGCATAACTCTGTTTTTTACACAGTAAAGCAATTTAAACACAGTACACTAACGATTCGTATGATTGCGATTAAACAGATGTTTAATCGAAATCTTACGAAGCTATATATGATAAAATGTATGATTAATTTGTAGAAAAATATTTCTTTATTCTTCATTGGAATTAAAGGTGAAATTTAGTTCTTGTACTTATTACATTCCTCCTTAAGATGGAAACCTTTACAGACTTCATAAACAATCAATCAGATTTTTCAGTTTGTTTTATACTAATACAGGTGACTCCAGTGTTCAAAACATTTTTCTGTTTATGCCATTTAGTTAAATATGTTGCAAATACATTTGTATACAAATGTTGCAAATACATTTGTATACAAATGGATCGAAGGTTTACAAATCTAAATTCATTTCTTTTGCGTCGTAATAAATATAACAACCATGTTTTGAAATCTGAGGAATTCATAAATGAGTTTAGTTAGACAGTCATGTCTTTCAGTATTTGACCACAAAAAGCTTAAAAATTAAGTAGATTTTTTTTCGGTGGATGTGAACGAATCTTTAATGTCTTATTCAGTTTAATGCAAGGCAGTTTTATTGCTGTATAGTCTATTAAACTGAATAGATCAGGAATGAAACTCTTCACGTGTTATAGCAATGATTTGTTGTACTCAATCACGTAATTATGGTTCAGCATTTCAGTGGTAGAGCTAATTCAAAGATGATACTGTGCGAATGATCAAAGGACGTTCTGCATATGAACCACAGAAATTACATTTCCATTCCATAACTACACAGTGACCAATCTCTGATATATGCCCACATCTTTAAAACTCATTTATTTGAACCATGGGAAGAAAAAACATGATGTGTTCCAGAAAATAATGGTTCTTTATCCTGGACATTGTCCTAATCTACGTTACTGTTGTGGCCTTGGAAATAGTGGCTGAAATATGTGGGTGAGCATTAAAATGACTTTGTATAGCGTAATATGGTCGCAGGAATTTTTAACATTGAAAAATGTCTCCTACAAATCATATCCTATCTTGATGAGGAAGTGAAAAGTGCCTCCGCGACACTGTTGAAAAAGATGTCACAAAATAGTCTATTCATGTACCTGAATATTTCGTAAAAACGTTCCAAAATTCAATTAGTGTAAGAGAATCTACTTTAAAAGAGAAAACTAATGTAAATTTTTTAGGATCATCTGATATTTAATAAAGGAATTAGCCTTAAAAACATTGAATCAGTTATCCATTTATTATCATAATATTGCAATTTAGTGTAGGTAGGTAGGTAACGGGGAGCACGGGCACTGTCCCTTTACCATAATGGTTAATCGGTATTGCACCGTGCCCACCACTGTCTAGAGCCAATGTGTAGGAGCCACATTTGCGCCCAGCACCAAAAGCCGAGGCCCAACGCTCGGACCATCCAGAGGGCAGTCAAACTGACCAAAAGCGCCCTCCACACAACGCTCACCCAACCGTCCAGGCATTAGTACATATGATAGCAAATACTGAGATTCTCTGACGATTATAATACAATGTGCAATTGGTATATAATGAAATTGCAATTATAAATATACTGCATAATACAACTCCAATAGTACAATATCAATGTAAAAAGTAAGATATAATTACAAATGCAAATATTTCGTGAACCATAAGTGCAAAATAATAGTAAGTTAAAGGACTACTGCTTCAAATATTAGTACATATGATAACATACTGAAATTCTCTGACAATTATAATACAATGATCAATTGGTACATAATAAGATTGTAAATACAAATAGACTGTATAATACAATACAAGTCGAACAGTACAATATAATGCAAACACGAGTATGTAATTACAAATGTTAATATTTCATGAACCATCAGTGCAAAACAATACTAAGTTAAAGGACTATGTATATGAATGCAAAACGTAAAGTTAAAGAGTAGTAGTATACAATGTTAGATATAGATATACTATACAAAAGAAAGTCATATTCGTACAACAGAATGGTATTGCAATTTAAATACCAACAGTATTAAAATATAATTATAATAATAAACTAAAATAAAAATCCGAACATATGACCAATACAAAAGCAAAATGTTATTCTTAAAATATCTATGCAATGCATATTCAAATACAGTCAGTAGATATATACTGATATAATTATAAATGCATAACAAGTTAAAGACATATCGAGAAAACAACCCAATACAATCGATAAGATCTAAACAATACAAATTCAAATACTAAAATAATCCAGATATTAATAGAAAAGTAAATGTATATATCAAATGGTACTTCTAACAAAGATAAATAAAATATATATATATGTAAACATTCTTATTGAACAAAATTCAACGAAGATTCAATGAGACAAATCCCAATCCAAGCATGTGATAAGTTGACATATGGGAATAGTAGATTAACACTAACATGTATGCGTACAATATAATAAAATTGTAAATTATGTTACCAAGCACAAGTCAGTACCATAGGAATGAAGTATTTCCATAATTTTGATCAGTTTTTTAACTAAGTATTTTTGTTTAATTAAAAACTTACAAAATGCACGAGTGTTAGTATTTGGTATGGGAATGTGATAATCTTGTGTAATAGGACACTGAGTCACATAATGTTCAGGATTTCCAAGTTTACCACATACACACATATCAGTATTTGAAATCCCATGTCGATAATAGTAAACTGGATAGGGTCCATGCCCTGTAATATAACGTACCAAATGATGATTGGTAACCTGTCTATGTATATCAACATATGAAATATGAAAATAAGTACGACGACCTGTGTCGGAGTCATCCCAGTTTGTTTGCCACGCAGAAATAGTCTTGAGTAAAATTTCCTTTTTAAAATACGAAATTGGCCGTTTTGCAATTTAGTGTAGCACCATTCTCTTTTTTATGTTAGTGACTATAGTATTTTGTGTGTAAATGGTATTAATATAATTCTTTTACAATGGAAAATGTTGGCACAAGTATACTCTGTGAAGCCATTTACAAAAAAGAACGCACTTCAATTTACTTATTAAAATGTTTGCATGCATGTGAAAATATAATTAATTATCTTACTATACACAGCAGGGCTTGATTTCGATAAATAACAGAATCATTTATTGTCTTCGATCATGGAAATTCGCGGCAAATTTATAAATCGACACCCCGCTGCAAAAATCACTAACTTTTTATCTCAATATTAATAAATTATGCTAGTACTACATGAAAATGCAAAAGTGTTAAGCCCATATATGCTATTTCAACTCGAAATGAGCTTTTAAATTCTTCCAGCTGCACCTATGCTTGATAAATGCATAGCTAAGCAGTATTTTAACAGTCAGATAACTACCTTAGAAATAAACTTAAAAGTTCTAAACATTTTTACATTTGATATAGAAAAATAAAATTTTATGAATACTTCTAGTCACTGAACATTTTAAGATTTAAAACTGAAAGAAACATAGAAGTTAAACCAATATTTACGAATCCACCCAGTTTTAGTTTAGAAAACAAATAAACTTCAATGCCTATATCAATATTTAAATGAAAATTTAAATAATTTTAATTCACACTGTATAAGTAAATAATAGCAATTGAAAAGTTATTCTAAATAAACATATTAATACCTTATTTGATTTTACAGAAATAAATATAATGCATGGAATTGAGAAAATTCAATTTAATTAGCAAATAAATACTCATTTAATTCCTGTTAGAAGCTCAAACTCATTTTCTGTTGAAATTAGCAAATTCTGTTAATAGGATTCCTCACAGTGTAATGCTGAGTTACTGTGGAACGTGAAGAATCTTAAGAACTGATAAGCGAATAATCGATTGAGTTCGTGTGACAGGAAACAACAAGATAGAAGGGTAAACTAGCCCTTTATTATTCCAACTAAGTTTAACAAACTCCGTCTTGGAGTGTACAATAAAGCCGACACTTGGGCTTTGAACTTAAGAGACTAAGGATAATACTAAACTAATCTTAACAAAAGAGATATAGCCAAAGCTATCAAGATTCTAACCGAGTTGGCCCCTTAACGTTAATAGACTGCGAAGCTATCAAGGGCCTAAAGTACGGCCGAGAGTAATAATAGCTTACGAGAGAGTAGCATAAAAAAGGCGGACGCGTGCAGACAGAATACTTGGTATCTCTCTCACTAAGACCGAAGAACTTCGCGGTTAAATACCGCTCATCCTCATTATGTATTCACACGTGATTCTAATACTACGTTCTGGCCGGAAGTAGTAAGTTGAAGTTAAGAATCGACAGGGAAGGAACTTTAACTCACATTTTAACTGTTGATATAATTAACATAATCCTTACATTTTGCTAGCAAAGCTTAAAATATTTATTAGTCTTAGGAAAACATCCCCGAAGGGCATTTTTGTTTCTTAATTCACGGAAGAAAATAATATCCTAAGCTAGCTTCGTGATTCATCGAAATAGCCCTCGAAAAAATAGATCCAATAAAATAACCCACAACAAAACAAACAACCTAGTATATGTAACTATAAATATCTTATTTCTAGTTTCAGCTCTAAAAACGTTTTATGCGAATAGCGATTTTGTATATCATTCCACAAAATTTATATCCAGCTTTAGTATCTTAAAGTAAATTGAATTATTTTCTATATTTTATGTATATTTTTAATAAAAACAAGGCAACTAGTAGACACAATAAAATGCAAGGTTTATTGACACTCCTATTTCAAGATTATTGTGATTCTTATTCACTTTTTCCTCGCAAAATAGGTAAAACGCCTGTATAAATTCTTAACAATTGTAAATTAGTATGCAGGCCAGAGCATACCAAACTTTTGTATGACGCTGCAACATTTATGTCGAAATTATTACTATAGCAACGTAGTTGACAAATGGTTGTGAAACTTTTCTAATATGCAAGCATATGTAAATAGGTGTACAACATGAGAAATGAGCGTGTATATTTTGTATAATGCTTTTGTGTACTGATCTACACACACGCCATGATACTCTTTATGGCCTGCAAGTATGCAGATACTAAAAAATTAAATCTTTCAGCAGGACCCAGGTAAGAAGCCTTTAGTTTAGGCATTTTTTGTTTGTTATGGACAATGTTGTAGCGGGCTATTTTGTCTTGGGTTATTTTGACGAGGTATCATCTAGCTTTATAGCTATCTAATGTTGTGATTGCCTTTTGCTATTTTAATTTCGCCGTTTTAGTAGTTTTCTTAACCATGCTTACGAAATACAGTAATTGATATTTTTCAATTCCTTTTAATTTCCATGTCAATATTCCTTTTATTAATGAGTGAAGGAGTATTTTGAACTCAATATTATAATTAAATGCGTATTTTGATAAAATTGTAGACACATTAAGTTAATTGGAAGCAGAAAAGATGAAAAATATGCAACCGCCTTCGCCGGGAATCGAACCTCGGAAATACCGGCTCAGTGTGCAGAACCACTACACCACGAAGGCTGGCTAGAGAAGTGGGAGAAATACCACATAAAATTTAGACTCTAGTTTCATTAAACATTTATTTTCACTTTAAATATCCTGAATCATAAGATTCATTACTCCTGTTCAGAATATAATAAAAATATTGCATGAAATTTCAGTATTTTTTAAATAAAAACTAATTAAGAATAAAAGAGGAAGAAAAATGTTCTTTTGAATTGCAGCTGTGTGTTTATTTTTTTCCTTTGTACTAGTAGAGAACAAAAGTTAATTTCTTTATATTAATATGGAAAGGAACAAATGAAAACAAAAATAAAAAACTTCCCTTGGCGATAAGAGCACTAATAAAATAAAGCAAATATATTTGTAAAGCTGTGACGCCTGAATGTTTCCAGCATATGAAATTAGTTCAATACTTATTTTCTACGGTAAAGGAAAACTTTATGAAAAAAATTACTGGAATTATATGGCTATGACGTCATGTACTGTATTGTTTAGTTTTGAGAAGCGTCATAAAACTAGAGGAAGTTCTTTAATAAAATAATTCCTTATTGAAAAGGCACAAGAATAATTTGTGCAATAAAATGCAATCCTGGTAAATAACATCATATGAAAATCAAAACTTGAAGGAAATGGAAGACAATAATAAAAACCCAATAAAGTAGCAGATAAATCCGAGCTCAAACACATATTAAGAGTTCTATTATTCTGTTCTAAAGAATAGTCAGCTCTTTGCTTTCTTAATTCAGTACAAGAAGATTTCTTAATTAAAGAAAGTATTGGATATATATGTTGTACAAATGCGCTGTTATCGAAGGAATCGCGTTAAATTAACTAAATAGGGGACTTTAGTTAGTTTTGTAACATAGTGTACAGATTTTTGCTCTCAAAAACATGTGTTTTAAAATGAATATGATAATTTAATATCTACTTTAGTTTTATGCATGTCATACAATCGCACATTTTTTAGACGAATTTGCTTTGCCGTAAAGAAACATTCAACTCCTTGGAATGTTTTAGTATATTTTTGAAACTGTAAATTATCGTCTGCTACTTAACAATGTTGCTTTCATGCAAAATACCGCTTTTAAAAAAGCAGTGTGTGGAAGGCTATGCTTGTGTTCTTTCTGAAGAAAATTATTCGTAGCCAGTTATTAAAACAAACGTTGTGAAAGCCATACTTTTTCCATATTTAATGCTACTTTTGGTAATGTTGTAAAGAATAAAGAAGGAAACAGTCAAAATTTAGCTTCAAGTGGAAAAATAGTTTCAAATGCTTACTCAAGGGGAAAAATGGAATGATTCAAAAGTAAAATCTTTAATGTTGAAAGAAAATCCGCGAAGTCAAAGAACAGTTCTGAAATCATTAAAATGCCCAGTGTCAACTATAAATAAAGCGATTAATGCTGATTTGAATCTTAAAAATGCGAAAAAACAAAATGTACATCGCTTTACTCAACAACATATCGCGGAGCGCTGCCGAAGTTTTATGAAAAACATTTATCCGGACGAAAATGGAAAAATGTTGTCACAATAGACGAATTTTATGTGTACTTAAATGACTGCGATAAAACATATCTATTTATTATCATCAAACAGGAGAAAACAATCTTAAAACATGATTCAAGGAATCTAAAGTAAGGTTTTCTAAGGGATATATGTTTGTTGCTGGTTTTTTAATGCAATGACAAATTAAAAGTAAAGAGAGTGGAGAAAAACATTAAGATCAACTCCGCATTTTACCAAAAATATTTTTATACCCAATTTTAAAGTATTTAATAACCTTCTGATTGCACACAATGTGATCAGTCCGTAGAACTGCATCAAGACAAAGGGAGCACAGATACGTCAGAATCTACTGTCAATATACTAGAAAACGTGGAACAAGAAACGGGTATTAAGGCTATTATATCCTTCGTTCATATTCCTACTAAACATATTCATCAGTCACCAATGTATTTTTGCGCATGCGGACTTTTAAAAAACGGTCTGTCCAAACGTCGATATGCAACCTACTTAGACTTTGGAAAGCTGTACAAGATCAGTGGGATGAAATACCTCTTCCAGTACTACAAAAGGCTTCATTGTCTCGGAAATTAGGCTGTAGAAAGATTGTGAAGAATAAAGGCTATCATAAAGAATATTCCAAACAAAAACATTTTAAGTAAAATATTTCTGTAATTACAATCAAAATCGTCTAAAAAATATGCGAACAGTCTTTGTAGTGTGTATAATAAGGACTTACTCTCATTGTATGACATGACATAAGAATTTAAATTACAGGAATTTCCTATTCAGTATCCGCACGAGGCAACAGATGAAATATAAAGACATCATATAGCATTCCTATTTTCTCAAATACTACCAGATAGCAACAAAGAAAGGATTGACTCAGGTTCCAATATGGATTTTATTTCCGCGAAATATTTTTCGTTTAAGCTGAAATGATTCTTTTGAGAATTGACTCAGTTTTCTGTAGATTCATGGAAACATGCAATAACAAGAAAGCATAACAAATCCCGTATTATAGAGAAACGTTCTTATATATCGCATTTTTTTTTTTTTTTTTTTTTTTTTTTTTTTTTTAAGATAGAGAGTGAGAATAGAAAAGAAGCGACGAAAATTTGAAAGAATTCAGATTTTAATATCCTACCAAAGGGCTTATTAAAGTTTTTATGCCTTCGCTGACCATGCGGAGTCCAAGAGCCAAGAGTCCAAGAGTGACTCCAAGAGCTCTTCGCAATCTGCTCTTGGACACTCACTTCTCAATAATGCACCTTTTCTTTCTTTTTTAACTTTATTATTAAACATAACTTTTTTGTCCTTCGGAAGTATTGTATTCGCGAAAAAATTCGGGTAAAAAATTTAAACGAAAAAATCCTTTTTGACCGCTCTGGAATCCATTTGAACGCTTTTTGAACATGATACCTGTAGGTACGGACGAAATAAACGACTCTTTTTTGCAAAACGGATTTTAAAATGGATTCAGAAGAGATTTTTGTTGACATCTATACGCACATATGTACGTATGTATGTATTTAGCAAAACTAAAAAACCATAAGCTTCAGAATCTTGAAATTTTGTATATGGGACAGCTATAACATGTAGTTGTTTACCTCCGTTTTTGGTTGCAATAGGCTGCTACAAAAGTATATAAATATAAACATATATATATATGTGTGTCTAAGATAAGAAATATGTGAATCAAAATTATAATTTAAACTAACGGTAAAACATTAATTCTTCCTCTCTATTCTAAAACTCGTAATAACTTTTCTGTATTGCGTTCATTTCCAGATCTTTCCTTTTCTTTCTTCTTTGCATGGCCTGCGCAACGCTGAACTCCATTATATTAAAAAAATAAAAATCATTAATGGGGAATTGAAACTACCATTGTAAAGAGAACTCGCGCCATTTTGCGTCAGAAGACGAAGTTCCTCTCTCCCTCTTGATGTTAAGATGTATGCTGTTGCGCTTCTCATCTTTCTTCCCTTTGTTAGAATAGTTATGACGTCAAAAGCCTAGATTTCATCGTATTAAGTTCAAAACCCTATATGATATGTAATTAGGAGAATTTCATCTAAAAGAAAAATTATTGGCCATTTGAATTGAATAAAGATGTGCAATTAAAAGCAAAATCCTTCTGTGTCGTCATTCTGCTGTATTCCACTCAGCTAAACAACGCCTGGACTCTGATGCAAAGTTTCGTCATCATGTGCTCGACTGCCAAAATATCACACACACACACACACACACACATATATATATATATATAACAGAGTGGATATATATATGTTCCCTTTGCTATCCACCTTGATGAGATGAGCTTTTTATTCTTATATGTTGGTAAATTGTACATCTTTTGCTTTAAAAGTGATAAAATAATGTCATCCTTATGTTCCATTTAATGGTTTTATGCCTTTAGTTTATCTGCATACAATAGTTGTAGAATTGTTTATAATTCTACAACTATTGTATGCAGATAAATAATTTTTAAATAATAAATAACTTTTAAATTGTTTATATTTGTGTGCCACTAAGCCTAACGAAGTAGCCATTTTTATACATTTAAAACTATTAGTGGAGTAGTTAAGTCAGTTTCTGCATCAAATTCAAAGTCTTTTTGCCGCACACACACACACACACACACACACATATATATATATATATATATATATATATATAACAGAGTGGATATATATATGTTCCCTTTGCTATCCACCTTGATGAGATGAGCTTTTTATTCATATATGTTGGTAAGTTGTACATCTTTTGCTTTAAAAGTGATAAAATAATGTCATCCTTATGTTCCATTTAATGGTTTTATGCCTTTAGTTTATCTGCATACAAAAGTTGTAGAATTGTTTATAAATCTACAACTATTGTATGCAGATAAATAACTTTTAAATAATAAATAACTTTTAAATTGTTTATATTTGTGTGCCATTAAGCCTAACGAAGTAGCCATTTTTATACATTTAAAACTATTAGTAGAGTAGTTAAGTTAGTTTCTGCATCAAATTCAAAGTCTTTTTGCCGAGTGGGACCAAAAGTAAACTTTCAGCTTTGTGCACCAAAAAATTTATCTTTCACCCCTCTAGGCGATTTGCTTGTTTTTGCATAAAAACTCTAATTTAAATGGGGGGGGGGAAATAGCTGTTTTTATGTATTTGGAGTTTTATGTTTTTCTATATTTTGCATATTTTAATGACGATGCTTTGAGATTTTATGTATTTTTAGATTACCGCGAAGTGAAAACTCAGCTGATTGAATGGAAAATGTATATCGCTAATGAAATTCGGAAAAAATCTTTAAACGAAATGCAGCAAAAAATAGATATAACTTAATAGGCCATAAAAGGAAGGTCATGTGATGTCCGCATAGGATTTTTCAGTTTTAGTTTTAGGATTTCGATCGCTGGCCTAATAAGCTTTGCACTTGAACGAAATATTCTTCGCAAGCCTCGCGCGTAAAGAGATAGTGTAAAATAAAAAATCTACACAGCCTTCCTCTTACAAAATTAATGGTCTTCTTTATTAAATTAGGACGCAACTCCTCGCGTGAGCTAATTTAGGATAAAATAATATCATAATTATTTATTTTTTCTAAAAGGCGACACAGCTTTTTAATAGCTTATTTTTAATAATTTGATTTAAATATAAAATAAAAGAGACAAATCTGAAAGGTTTCAGATTTTAAATTATGTCTAATGGATCTTTTTTTAACGTTTTGTGTGTTACCTTTATTTATTAAATATCATGTTCTTCGCACTTAAACTATAAAATTCAGTTCAGCAGCAATATCGCGAAATATTTTTTAAATTAACGTATCTTTAGAATTTCGGATACACAGTGTCGCGCGCTGGAGATAAAAATGCTTTTTCTGTACACGTTGCCATTGCTCGTTTTGAAATCCTTAAGTTTGTTAATAAAAATAATTAAAGGCTTACAAAATAGGAAATCGATAATAAAACAAATATCAAATTCCAAATTAGGGCTTCCAGATGGATATTCGGTGAAAGATTACGTTATTCAAAATTGTATGGCTCTAGTTACCATTGTTTTATCCCGATGCGAGAAACATATATACATTTATGCAGATTCTTTATTATTTTTAATTTCCTTAAATATAATACAGGGCAATAATATTTGGTGGCAACAACTTGAAAGTGAAAGAACGCAGAAAGTTAATCAACGCAAAATGCCAAAACGAAATTAATAGTCCTTCTGGGCTAATTGCCCCTTTGGACTATTTATTTCTAGTTTTAATTTCTGAAGGACTAACTTTTAAACTAATTAGGTTATCGTAGCTGTTTAATTTTAAACATTTTCAGATGATGACATATTCTTGTTGTGATTAAACTCACATTTTGAAAGCAATATCAGCATAAGTATACGGGTTTTATCATGTGGAAGAGACAATACTTGTCTTTATTCGTTGGTTCTTTATCGTTGCTATCACTCTCATCAGCCTATCGAGATTACTTTAGGCTAATCATGGGAGTATCTAAATTTTAGGTACTCCCATGCTGCAAAGCAGTAGTAAGTTGACAACTACTCATGCCTTCTTTGGGATTAGTTTGTTGGTTTATTTGATTATGGCAAAGCACTCGAAGGCTATCTGCCTGAGGGGAGGAATTGCCTTCGTGGAGGACTTTATAAGGGAAATTGACTCGTATACATGTTACACATAGAGAAAACTGCGAAAACGTCCATGCAGCCAGCCCATTCGCTGGATTCGAACCTCGGGCCAAAGTATTAGTGTTCAGCGACTTTACTGCTCGGCCGCTGGTGGGCCTCTTTGGAATTAAAGCACAGACGAAGGTTTAGTAACCGCTTCCAGACTGTCGTGCCAACACGGTGGCTCAGATATTAAAGTGAAATATGCATACCAAGGTCAGATAGCAATTTCTTTTGAATTTTGAGATTTTTTTATATTTTGGTTTTTGAAATTGTAGTTGCATACGTTCGAGAATTTTAGACCATAAACTGAAAATTTAGGATTAAAATTATTTTTCTTTTTCGATTTTTTTCAAGCAGCGATGTAAATAAATTTAGAAGATTTAGTTTTGTTTAAGAATTTTACCTTTTATTGATATTACCTAATAAGTAGTAGAAAACAGGAATCTAAACTTAAAATTAACTGTTTAACCAACACGAGTTATAATTCGCTTCTTTAATACTTTTGTGAATACATATCCTAAAATTTCATTCAGTTGATCCATCAGTTACTGATCAAGCCAATACAGCGAAAGAGATCTTAGATTTAAGTCAATAAGTCAAAAGCAATTTTGCCTGACGTGTGAAAATTAGATTAACCAGCATTGGTGCTTTCGACACTAATGTTGACAAAAAAAACAGAATAAACCAAAGAGGCTTACAGTAATCCTGGAATTAAATAGCGATATATACAGTAATGAATTATTCCATTAAATCTCTTGGCAAACAAACATTAAAGCCAAATACTAGCTAGTTAATGCAGGATATACATGTTTAGAAAGAGTGCATATTTACACTTAATTCACACATAAGTAAACAGCAAAAACGCAAAAACAAAAAGAGTGGAATAATAATTTATTTAATTTTATGCCTGTAGTCATTGACTAAGCCTGTGATTTTCGTATAATGTACACACATACTGAATATCGTGCGTATAAAAATTGCATAATTAATCTAAGGCGTAGGATTGGATAGAGGGAATATTTCTTTTGTTTGAAATAAAAGAAAAAATCTGATGTGTACACCACATGACTTCCTTGTACGGAATATTAAATTATAAGCATTTTTTAGCAAACACAGATATACATATAAGCAAACACAGAAACCTGAAATAATTGGTTTTTATAACAGAACCAAAGGTGGTGTTGATGCTTTAGATGAAAAATGTTCTGTCCATTCCTGTAGTAGGAGAACAACGCGTTGGCCTATGGCTCTTTTCTACCGGTTAGTAGATATGAGTACAGTAAACGCATACATTTTGCACCAAGGTTATAACCAAAACCCTGTTATGACCAGAATGGTGTTTTCGAAAGAATTAGCGAGAGAATTAGCCCAACCACTACTACACACGAGAGGGAAAAATCCAAGAATAAATCGAGAATTGCGCCTGACGATAAAGCGGATTTTAGGAAAAGAAGCTGAGTCTAAGGATGTGGAGCAGTGCACAAAAGAAGCAAAATTAAAGTCAAGGAAAACATGTCGTCTGTGCCCCCCAAGCAGGAAAAGAAAGGCAGTATATTTATGTTTATCTTGCCAAGACCCTGTTTGTTTGGAATGCACGCAAAAGTTATGCAAGGAATATGCTGAAGAAGACGAAAACTAAATTGTTTACTATCAGAAAATCAGTGAGATACTGATATTTTAGGTACTGTCAAAATTTTTCTGTATTGTGCTATATACAATTTTCTGATGTTAAAATTTGCTTTGAATATTAACTAATATAGATAAAATAGTTAATTCAAAATAGATGAATTTTTATTTTTAGTTTTATAGAATTTAGTGCAGCATATGATTTTCATCGAAAAATTTGAGGCTATGGGGAAATTTTCTGGGAAAACTTTAATTTCACTTTAAAGTGTAAAAACATATTTTCCTTTCAGAGTAAAATGTTCAAAGAACATCTAAGTGAACTATCCTGATGATATTTTAATTAGACAAATTTTAAAAATTTATTATAATGCGAGGTCTCTGAGACCGCACGTCCCCTGCTATGTTCAACTTTTTCACCTCCCCTGTTATGGGTTAAAATTGTTGATAACTCTTAAGATATTGCATAGAGATTTACTAAAGGCATAAAAACCTTAACCGGAAGATAAGAACAACATAATTCAATCCTTTTTAAAGCAAAAAATGTACAATTTACAAACATATAAGAGTAAAGAAACTGAGATCACTGAGCCGGGTAACAGAGTGGTTATATATATATATATAAATATATTTATATACGTTTGGTGCGGCCGATTGCAACCAAAATACGAGGTGCTTATCTACATGTTGCAGCAGTCCTATATACAAAATTTCAACTTTCTGAGGCTACTCGTTTTTGAGTTATGCGAGATACGTGCGTACGTAAGCACGTACGTACATACGTTCGTACAGACGCCACGAAAAATTCTCTTCAGAATTCATTTTAAAGCAGTTTTATAATTTTTTTGAAGAAAAAGAGTATTTTATTCTGTCTTTACGTACAGATATCACGCAAAACCATCGTTAAATTGCATTCGATAGCGGTCAAAATGGATATTTTCGTTGAAATATGCTGCCTGAAACTTTTCGCGATTACAATACTTCCTTTTTACTTCGTACAAGGAAGTAAAAATATATAATCTTTTCAACAACTTTAATAAAATCTGAATATTTCAGATCATCTTCAAAATTTTAAAATGTTAGAGCCTCATTGTGACCTCCAATGGCCGAACGGTAAAGTCGCTAAACAGTGGTAGTTTGGTCCGGGTTTCGAACCCTGAGGAACAGGCTGGCTGCATGGGCGTTTTCATTTTTATCTCCATTTTAACTAGTATAAGAGCCAGTGTCCCTTACGAAGTCCTCCATGAAGGCATAACTTCAAATAAACCATTACTACTTTAACGTATGGTGTAAAATTAAAAGGTAACATGGTACTCAGACGAGGTATACTTAGTTATAGAAATTTAATTGCAGGTGCTTAAGAAACGTGCTTAGCTGTCAGTTTTTCAGAAATGAAGCAGTCAGTCAGTAATTGTTAAATAATGTTAAAAGATGTCTCATAAAAATGTATTCATTTTGATAGAGTATGGTGAGAAAATCCGAATTTTCGTTCGTTATGTATAACAGCAGTTTTAAAATACTGGCTTTTGGTATTTAAAAAGAGAACTGAATTTTCTATAACTATTTTCTTTTGAATTTTATTTCTAAGCACACAGCAGTTCCTTGAAGAAAATAATTTAAGAGTTTTTAATGTTGACTGTTGATTTTTATTAATGTGTTAATTAGAGCGAAAGTTTTACTCATAAATGACATAAAATTCTGGAGAGTTAAAAAAATGCTCAAAGTTCTTTTAGGTTTATCTGTTGTATGACCTTTTCTCAAGGTCAATTAATTATTGAATTAATGAAATCAACTTCAAATGGGCAGTGAGTTGATGCATTTAATACTGCGTTACACTATCCCTTTCTTCTTTTTCTTACCTTTGAATCACATCATTCAGTGTAGAAGTATGGGGTTTAGTAGAATAAAAGATAAAAATTTAATGCACTAATATTATTCAGCTATTATTATGCAGTAGACATGAATCTGCTCTCTGTCTTTTGGTATATTGCTTTAAATGTCTTGCTAAGACATACACTCAGGATTTACTCTATACTAAAGACAAATGGAAACTTTGGATATAAATCTAAAAAATGAGACTTAACGTAAACTTTTGTAGAACAGCGTTTTGTGAAATTATAGTTGATAAATATATCTATCTAAACTATAAATTGTTATTATTGTTTACATTTTGTCTGAGTTTATAAATATGTTATTGTTGAATTGTACTCTGTAAAAGATACACAAATAAAACTAAAATTGTTTATCAACATTCTTGTAGCTGATAAAGATTAGAAATAAATTTGGGTATTGTTTAAAACGTCTGCCTTAGTGGCAACCATTCATTTCGAATGATGAAAGTTGTCTAGAGATATAGGATATGCAAAGTAGTACTGGATATTTGGTGCATGGCCACCAAAATGGTAGAGTACCGTATAGCCAGCCTACTGCGGTATCGGAGGACCTGGGTTCAAATCCTACAGAATGTATGAATGTTTGTTAATATATAGTGACTTTAAGGCGTGGGAGAACAATAAATGTATGGGGAGGCGAATGCCCTTATAAACTGGTTGATGATAGGGGTAGAGGGATAGGAGATTCCAGGATCCACCCCCGGGTACTCTTCTTCAGAACTGGGGGCGGAACTAAGCGAAGTCGTATTGTCACCTGTTCAAGATTCTTGCCAATGACAGGAGAAATCTTGCTCTCCTTGACGCAATGAATTTTCTGGGCTTGTTCTGATGTTGCTATCAGAAAAGTGAGGTAAGCCATAAAAACACAACGCGCTGCGGTATCAATGGGGCCCCGTTAGAAGCCCAGGATGGCATAATCGTAACTGTCCGTCCCTTCATAGAAGAAGGCAAGGCCGACTGTTAGGTGCCTCGACAATAAAATGGCCACCACTTCTGGCCTTAGGAGTGGCCAATGCTGAATAAGCAGTGTACGCCATTGGATTAAAAGAAATGGTGTATGAAAAGTTATAAAATCAGTAATATATTTAAATACATAGCTGTAGAATAAATATTTTTGACAATACAGATTGTTTTGTAACTTTGCAAAATAATGGGATATCAAAATAACATGATAAGGCATTTCAGCTCCAGCGTGAGCATCTTTCAAAACAAAACTGTAAGTATTCAAACCTCGAATCCAAAAAATGCTTTTTGTCGTGTCGACGTGAATGTCCTTTTGCTTCTATTTTTCGATAGGTTCCACGATACCTCAGAATGCATAACAGATAAAGCGAAGTATCGAAAAGCACCTTTATGAAGAAAGCGGAATAATACGCAATAGAATGAAAAATATTGGAACTTCTCTTCTGTAGTTCCTATAAAACAAAACGAGAGTGGAACGGCTAAGTGAGACAATTTTCAGTCAACGAAAGAAAGCTCTAGAAAAAAAAATTCCACTTTTAACATATTTGAAATATAATATGAATATGGGATGAGGATTTCATATATTACCAATATTGGAATTACCAATTTTGCTTTTACCTGGAACGTTATAAATAATTTGAACGCATTAGTACCTTGAGAGAAATCTTCTTTAACTTGAAGCGCCATCTTTATATCCTTCTTTTGCATATTTTACTTTGCATGAACAGTTGCCATGCATTAATTAATATCCATCAAATAATCTAAAAATATATTACATACAGAGACTGTCGCAATTTTTAGACTATTTTGCTTTCCTGTAAAAAAATCTTCAGTTTGGTATCTTTTTTTCCCTGAAATTATATTTGTGAAAGTACAAATTATCATTTGCTACTTGATAGTTTTGTTTTTATGCAGGATGTCGCTTTTAAAGAAGCAATGCATTGAAGGCTACTATGTTTGTGTTCTTTCCCTAGAAACGTATTCATATCTAGTTATTCAGAAAGGTTGTGAAAGCCATCGGTTTTCGATATCTGAAGCTGCGATAGGTACTGTTGTCAACAGCAAAGTAAGAAAATGTCATAGTTTGTCTATAAGTGGGAACATTGTGTCAGATACATATCCAAGGAAAAACAGAATGTTTCGAATGTTGTAAAAGCAAGATCTTCAATGCTAATATAAAATCCGCCAAATCGAAATACAGTTGTAAAATTGTTAAAATGCTCAGTGGCAACTGTAAATAAAGTTAGTAATGCTGATTTGAATCTTTACAAAGGCAAAAAAAATCATAATGTGTATCGACTTTCTCCACGATATATCGCCGAATGCGGAAAGCGCTGCAGAATATTCTTTATGAGAAACATTTATCTGGACAAAAGTGGAAAAGTTTTGTCACAATAGAAGAATCTTAGGTGTACTTAAATGAGTGCATTAAGAGGAAATCCATTTATTATCATCAAAGAGTAAAAAACAATATTAACACATGGTTTAGAGCATGTAAAGAAAGGTTTTCAGAGGGATTTATGATTGTTCTTCGTTTTTCATATAACGTCAAATTAAAAATGAAGAGAGTTGAGAAAAATGTTCCACATAAATACAATAAACTCCACATAGTATCAAAAATACATCTGATACCCAATTATCCAAATATGAAATACCTTTTATTTACACACAGTGATCAATCAGTAGAACTGAATCAAGACAAAACAAGGAGCGACGGGTCAAAATTCTAGTGTTAATTTCCTGAAAAAATGGAAAAAGAAGCGGCCATAAGGTTCACTCACATCTCTTTTGAATCTCCTAATCTATCACCAGTGTATGTTTGCGATATGGGGCATTTAAAAGGTGGGTTGTCCAAACGGTGACTTAAACCTTTGTGTGAATTTCAATGAATTTGTTACCGTGAAAGACCGAAATTGGAGAATGTCGACTTTCACCGTAGAATGTCAACATTCACCAAAGACGTCGGTGAAAGATCGAATATTTCTTTACATTCTTGTACATTCGGACACTCACCGGTGTATGTCGACAATCACAGATATGCTCTGGTGTAGGTCGAAAAGAGAGGTGTATATGTACACGCAGCCATTCCAAAAGAAAGTATTCCACAAATAAATGCAGCTGTAAAAGTAAGGGCCTCTTGTGCAATTCAAAGTGTCATAATAGTTTAAGTTGTTGCAATAAATAAGATTTGAATCACATAATTATAACTTCTATTATTTTCCTTTCTCATTTTGAATGTACTGTGTGTTTTAAGTTCTTATCTTCTTAAGCTCTTATTCTGAGTTTCAAATGCGTTTTTTCGCGAATGAATTACGGAGAAGAAAATATAATACTCTTATATGTTCAACATTCACCATTAGCACATGGTGAATGTCGACATTCACCGGTGTAAGTCAGAAATAAGAGTATTTGGAAAATATTTCGGGCATACACCAAGCGACTTTGTGAATGTTGACATTCACCGGTGAAAGTCGACATTCTCCAGATTTCGTTGTTTCACCGTAACAAATGTATAAACTAAATTTTGTTAAAATTAATAAAATTGAACTTCGGTTTTCTACAAATAGTAATAATGGACTCATGCTTTCATGGTCATATTTTATCGAGATAAAAATACTATTCATAACTTGTAATTGAAGCTTACACGTGTGAAAAAGCACAATGTTAGTAGGAGACCTAAAATATTTTAATTACTGATACTTTGAGTATAGTAAAATCAAAAGAGGCGGAATGCTTTCTCCAAATGAGTCACTTCAAAAAATATTTCCTTTGGCTGGCATAAAATTACAAGCTTCGTATATTTTATTAAAATGTTTCATATTACCAGAACTATTGGAACTTAAAACGAGTAATATTTTTTTAACAAATTTATTAGAAGTATGTGTTTAAAAATATATTTTTCAAGATAAGACATAATTAGTTGTTCAAAACTATTTGCATTTTACATCTATACATATGCAATTAATTACCCAGAATAATCCGTATATGATTTAGTAGAAAAGCTAACTGCAATTTGAAGTGCATTTCAGAACTGTATCCATACTCAGAACTTATCCATACTAAAAAACAAAAGCAACAATCAGTCATTAAATGAAGCTACTCCAAGTGGTTTAGTTAGTTTTACTTCGCATATGATATTAAAATGTAAAAAGTAAAAGGTTTTGAATTTTCTCTATAATATCTGGTTAAGTTATAAAACCGCAATGTAACAACTGGAAGTCTTCGTTTAGCAGCGATCCAAATAAGCACACATCTACAGATTTCTTTTTGAGTATGGAAGTTATGTAGAATATATAAAATATTTTCTATAATTATTTAGTTTTATGTTTTTCATAAGGGATGTGTTTTATAAAATTGACTAAGGTTACTGCAAAACGCATGTCAAATTTTTAACCTAGTTCTCAATTTTGTTTAAATGGGCGACGCTTATGGTAAATTTTCAATCTTAAAATCCACGAAAAGCCTGGTGACCTATGCAACTATCAACCTATGCTTTATATGGCTTCAAAAGTAAAGTTTTTCACGAGTATTGAAGCAGTTTACGAAGGTAAACTTTTAACAGCATTTGATAAATGAGCGTTAAATAAAATCACCAATGATACGAAAAATGGCAAAAAACTTGGAAATTGCATTATGAAGCAGCTGCTTTTTCTGATAAAATGAAATTTATTCTAGACAGTCCTAGACGACTAGACCCATTACAGGCATATTGCTCAAAACAAATAAAACCTATTTTGGAAAAAGCGGCATTAAGAAAGCAATGTTGAATTACATGTCTAGATCTGGGCTTAAAGAAAAATCCAGGTTTTATTCCCATGCGGCAAAATGAATGCGGGGGATTACCAGTACTTGCAGAGGGACAATTTGTTAAGTCATTCAACAAATCCCATGGGTCACTAGCTTCTTCAGTAACATATGCTGTAATCATAGTAGAAGGTTTAGGGAGCTGCTTCTTAGCTTTCAGTTAAAGCTTGCAAAAGATATAAGAAGCATTTTCATCAATGCAATTTATGCAATTAATTAGTATTTTAATTATTTTACTAAACCTATAAACTCCACGTGAACACAAAAAGAGGAAAACAAATAAATAATTTAAGTGTTTCCCTGTTTTATTTTTTTCTTATTGTATTTTCAGCTGAATTATAATGTAAGGCAAGGATGGGCAAACTACGGCCCGCCAGAAGTTTCTATCCGGTCCGCGGACAAAATTTTAATCTGCCGGTCCGAGGCAAATTAAAAGAAATATATATCTATCTCCTCTTCTATTTCTTTAAATATTATTTTTTCTCTTCCCTTTTTTTCAAAGGACTAATGATCTTTTTACTTTCAGTAGATGGAAGGGAAAAATAAATTTATCGGCGATATATGGGCTCATCTCAAAGCTTTTAAACTACAACTTTATCTGTTTGCTGTACAGCTATCTAAGAACGACTTGTATCATTTCCCGAAGTTAAATTCAATGCCTTCAGTAAATGAAGAGAAACTTAAATAACCTCATTAAATGAAGATGGCTTAAAAAAACTGCATTTTGAGTACGAACGCAGATTCCAAGATTTCAGTGCCATTCAAACAGAATTGGATATTTTTACCACGCCTTTCAGTGTAAATTGTGAAGCAGTGAGGTCAGATTTGCAGCTTGAAGAACTGAGTTGCAATCTAACAATAATCTCAAGCGGTTGTTTTTAAATATGTCAAAGTTAGAGTTTTACAAATCATTATCCAAAGTAAGTTTCCCAAATTTAATATGTCACGCCCAGAAATAAAAGAACCAGAAAATCATTGTTATATATATGCGACTTAAGTGTTTGTCGCCGATAGTTTATTGGTTGCTTGCGTATATGTAAATTGTTTTATTCCCCGTGCAGCGCAGCGAGAGACGAATATTATGAGAAAGCTAAGCCCGAAAAATTAAAAATGCAAGAACACGTGCTTTTAAGGTTTAATAAATAAATTTAATATCTATATATATAATAGAATTCGGAAATATGCAACCGACAACAACCGGCAACGATGAAAAAGAAATAAGATGAAATAAATAAATATTTTTATTATATGCGGCTTAACTGTCTGTTTATCGCCGATAGTTTATTGGTTGCTTGCGTAACTGTACTAGCCAATGGGGTGAAGTTACCAGGGCACAGGGTTGCCGTTTCAATTGAGACGTAGAAAATTTCCTGTAAAACTTGCCTTTGCTATGACCATCAATAAGTCTCAAGGCCAAACGCTTAAGCGTGTTGGCATTTTTTTACCTGAGCCTGCATTTGGACACGGTCAACTTTATGTTGCCTGTTCAAGAGTTCGTAAAAGAATGGACATAAAATTAAAAATAATGGATGGTCCTCTGCAAGGCGAGCTTAAAAATGATGGAAAGATCTACACAAGAAATGTTGTGTACAAAGAGATCTTTGACATGTGAATTAACATTTTATTATTTAAATCACCTTTATTTATTGAGCTAGCGATGGCTCTCAAGAAATGTACCGCCAATAGTTACCCTCATTGCACTCTACTTTAAGCAATTCAGTAAGTAGAAGGGGGAAACCCCGTGGGGCAGTAAGCGCAAAGCGGCGTACTCGCCGCCTGGCCTTGAATAATTCAGTTTGACTTAGCAGACACCTTTGCATAAATCATGTTAATTACAATTTATAATATGACCAACGGGCTTTCTAGTTTTATATATGTGGACAAGTCTTTTCAACTATGAACATTAGAAAGAATTATTTCAGAAGTAGACTGACAGACAAGCGTTAAGCCTCATTCCTTAGAATCAGTACACCTCACTTCGAACCTAAATATAAGGAACTTTTAAAAATGAAATCTCAATTTCATTCATCTTATTAACATATTAAAATTGTATTACTTGTATATTGTTTTTAAAATTTTCGAAAAATTTTTCTTGGCTTGCCAAACTTTTTTTTTTTTTTTTTCCAATTTTTGGCCCGCGACCGAAAACGTTTTCCCATCCCTGATATAAGGTTTATTTAAATTTTATAAACGTTATTTTAGTTTAATTCACCTTTCCTATCTTATCTCGATCACCAGAAGAAACACCAGAAGAAAGTTTTAGAATCGCGTTGGATGCCAATAAGGAAGAGAATAGTACTAAAGTCAAGCTCAACTGACTTCGTGAGAGAGAGTTAAGATTCCTAAATAGCGCGCGTTTGCCTTTGGGATATGTCATTCTAAGCTGTTGTTACCCTCAGCCGTATTAATACGTGCTTTTTGATAGTTCGCTGGCTAGTTTAAGGCTACTGGCCAACTACATTAGAATTGTATCAACTTCGGCTAAATCTCTTGGTTTGTTATTATTTCTTACTCTTTGAATTTAAGCCCAAGTGGAAGATTTGCTGTACGCCCGAAGAAAGGAAGGGGTAATAATTTTATTTTGAGTGAATAAAGGGTAATTAATCGTTCTTGAGTTTACGCTTTCTGTTCTTTGAACTAATCGATAATTCGATTGCAGTTCGCTAGGTTCCTCGACATTTAATTTAACTGCATAAAAGTGAGGAACTCTATAATAAAATTAAGTTCATCAATCAGTTATTGAAATAAGTTATCATAAGAATTTATAAAATTTAAATTTTAACATGAATTTCTAACAGTTATCATCAGTTCAGCTATTCTAAGAATGAAATGGATTATTCATTTGCGGCATCTCTTTTTCTCATAAGTCCTGACTAACGATCTGGCTGCCTGGGCATTTTTGAGGATTTTCCCATGTACAGCGTACGTACGATGCAATATATCATAGGAAGTTTTGCATAAATGCAAACCCTTCTTCAGGCAGAACTCAGGAACTTCTTCAAGCGTACTTAATCAATCAACCATGCAACAAACTACAAATGTAGAGTTATCTTTCCCTGCGGAAGTAGTCTTCATGAAAAAAACTTCATCCTTACTTAGCCTGACGTCACCAGGAATACAAGAAATTCTCATACCATAATTCTGTACTATAATAAGAATAAATAAATCCCAGAAAAATATTGCTAGAGATCTCGCCATTTTAGCTACTTGAGCAACAGTCTGCATCAACTGTATTAAGATAAAGAGATTTATCGGCTTTATCTTTTTTGAACAGAAGGGGGAAGAGAAAGTAATACATATTTCGTAGTTCCCATTAATTATAATAACAAATTATTCTTATTTTAAATATATATACATACACAATGAAAAATGAAGAATACGTTAAAGATTAAATTAGCAGCGTAAATTAATTTTCCTTCTGTATTCTAAAAATAGTAACCCCCATCTGCACTGCATCAAAAATCTACGTCATATGACTCTTACGTAATTCTGGTGACGTAAACGGAACTAAAACTCTTAACAGCCAATGGTAATTTTAGAGCAATATTAACTATCCAATAAAAATGCTTTGAGAACCAAAACTAACTCAGTTTGACTTCAGATTTCATCCTGAACATTACGCACTATCTTTCTACGCTTCGGTCTAGCTGCACTGCTGTCTCTCTGCTGCTGCTTTCTTGCTACAAAGTTATCAAAAATGTAAGCCATTTGGAACAGGCACATTTAATGTGTGCTGACTTGTGTGTAGCTGCAACATATTGCTCGAAATAAAACTGAAGACTTAATCTGCATTCACCCCCAATTTTCTGGTCATTGCTTTCTGCTCCTGAATATATTATATATATATGTATATATAGTTTAAATGTGACGAACAATTAAAATTGAATTTATACACTAATGCATTTTACCTTGGCAGTTCTATGGTTTCTGTAATAATAATTCACTTGCATTTTAAGAGTAGAGAATTTGTTCTAAGAATATAAACAGTAATTTTATGAATAGAAATTAATTAATTAATTATGACGTCCGTTTATTTTATGTTTATCTGAGTTATCTGTTCAGAACTGAAGTTTCAGAAGTTTTATCTTTCAAAGCAACTGCCTCTTTCCTAAGCATTTATTTGTAAAAATGTTCAAATATTTGAATACAGTATTGTAATTCAAGTTTCAATATCACGTATTTTGATTATTAACCAACGTGTTAGTCCAATACATAATCAAAAAGGAGGTTGCAACTGTGTTGTTGCCCAAGCCAATAAGAAGGCAGCATATTCTCAAGACAGCACGAAAGAATTCACCAAATATGCGACCAGAAACAGAGTAAATATTTGGCATGCAGTGCACGAAATTGGAAAAACTATATCAACAACATTCAGGAAATGATAAGCCTAAAGAACCTAAACAGAATTCTGTTTAAAGAAAATATAACAAGCTGATCAAAGTATACAGCGTGCTTGAGCGGCCGCGTCACAAGTGACCTTCAAAGTACGTAGAGTCAAATTCGCTAGACAGCCAGCTGCATTGTTAAATCGATTTTTATTTTCTAGTCAACCTAAAATTTACTACACACAGCAAAATAAGCTGGAAAATTTTTAAGAGTTAATTGAAATTTCTTCTGGTCAAAATGAGAGGAAAATGAGAAAACCTGAATATACCTTATTTGCTTTATTTTGCTTGTTCAGGTTTTCTTTCTCCATTTATGTGTGCAAACATGGTTAATTTTAAAATGCGAATAACAATCAGTCTTTCTGATGTAAAACACCCGTATCATAATATACGCATTCCTAGGCAAAACAAATAGTAAAGTAATTTATAATGTATTTTCAGTATTCTGCGATTTCTTGCACAGTTTTAAATACGCACGAACACATTTATACACGCAAGATAAAAAGTATTACCGAACATGTTCCTGCATATACAGAATTTAGCATATTAAAAATATAAGTGAATTACAATATGCAAACGCATTTTTTCCACTAAACAGCGGTTGCAATTATGCTGTTGTGTTGGGACTTATCTCACTTGTCTGACAGCAGCATCCGAACCAGCTCATTAAATTCGTCCTGGCAGGACAGCAAGATTACGCCTGCCGTTGGCAACAGACTTGAGGACCGTGCAGGTGCCAGTAAAACTTCACTCAGTCCCCCCCCCCAATTTTGATGGAGAGCACCCCCAAGAATAATGTCCGAGGTTCTCCCAACACAGTTCCCCTGTCACAACCTCTCGAGAGGACTTTCGGCTCGCCATATATTTAGAGTGCCCGCACACTGTACATTTAAAAATATCCATGCCTTCTCCGGCATTCAGATCCGGGCCCTTCGGTTCCACAATATTCTCCTCTAACCTCTCCTCTAGGCTGCGGTTACAGTTATTCTGTTGTTAGATAAATCACTATACAGAGGCTGAATGTTTTAACGATTGAATGAAGATTAAATGAATTTCGCTGAACCTTTAATAGACTAATTTATTTATTAGCCTGATAGAAAGAATTTTATGAATCGAATAGTTTACGTAAAATTTAAAATAAAAGACGTGCCAGCAGATTTTAATATTCGAGACAAACTTTGAAATTGCGGATTCTGTTACTTTCATTCATCATTTTTGCATTAAACTCTTAAGCATTGTAAACAGTGAGTAGGTTATATTCATAAGGAAGGCAAGCTTACAAATTTTATAAAATATACACGCTATAAAACTTGTGTTTTTATGATATTAATTTAACCTCATTCAGTGTTTTCTAATTAGGAACATCTCCTAATAATTTCCTCCTAATCAAAGAATTTCTGTAAATGTTGCTATCATTAAAAAATCTATTTTCTTATTTTTATTTTGAGACGATCAGCAGTTGAAACACTGATGTTCGTGTTTGAAACACCGAGACATCGAATGAATATTCCAATTTAAAAATCTGCTAAAAAATTTCAAATATATAAGTTTACAATGATTTAATTTATGCACTTTGAATTGACACGTGTACCCATTTTGATCATTTAAACATGTGGAATGCAACATGCGCATGTTAATATGAAGATTAGCAAGTTAAATTGGATAAATACACTACATTCTGAAATATAAATCTCAAAGTGTGTAGAATGTGATAAAAATAAGTACACGTGTAAAATTAATTTTTGTATAAATATAAATAGCGAACATTATTTAACGAAAGAAAGAATACAAATTTGAAACTTCGCATTGCCATCTCGTATCTGAAAAAAAGAATTTACTATTAAAACAAAAGTTAAATACTAAAAGCCACTTATATAGTAAGATTTTATATTATGTCCATTGGAGCTTTTTTTTCACATAACGTGAGCTAATTTAAATTAATTAACTTAACTGTGAATTAACTTATTTATTTATTAACGTGATATTTCATGTTTTTTTGCATTTAAATCACATAAAATTCAATTCAACAGCAATATCACAAAATATTTAAAAACAGCATATCTTTAGAATTTCAGTATTTCCGATAGGCAATATGGCGGGCTGGAGATAAAAATGTTTTTTTTTTTTTTCTGTACACTGTTGCCACTGCTCGCTTTCGAATCTTTAAGTTTGTTAATAAAAAATTCGTTAAAGGTTTACAAAATATGAATTAAGTAATAAACCAAATTCGAAATTCAAATTTGGGTGTCCAGGTGCCCATGTTCCGGTCAAGGTGTACGTCATTCAAAATTTGATGGCTTTAGGTTCCGCTGTTTTTTTTTTTTTTTTTTTTCCCTCAGAATGCGAGAAATCATGCAGATACTTCTTTATTTAATTTCTTAATACAGCGCAGTAATTTAAATAGTGATTTGCCGTTTATAGTAAAATGCCACAAAATGCCATTTTGAGACTAATAACTCTTCTGGGCCACCACCCCTTTGCGCTAAAATCTGAAAACTAGAAAAAGTAGTCTCATATTAAAATACTGAGGCAGAACAGACGCTATGAAAGATATTGCTGTATATTATTATTCCAGAAGTTATTCATAAAGATAAATCATTATATAACAGGGAAAGGTGAAGAGAGTTTAACATAACTTCTGCAAAATTTGGAGGAATACAGGTATTAGTTATAAAATGATAAAAACGTGAACCTAAATACTGATGCAAACTGATTCGAAAAAGAATGTTTTTAATGTGTTTGCACGGTTTCTGCCGAAAACGTCGCGGCAAAATCATCGCGGAGAAAATAACGCAAAGAGAAAACATCACGATACAAAAAATCTTGGAAGAAAACATCGTGGTCGACGTTTTGATAGTTGTAAATGCATGTTCGCATAAAGATCATACAGCGACCATATAGTTCATATAATGATCATACAGAAGAAAAGAGGGATTCTTTTACTTCTATATTTCATATTTTTAAACGAACTAATACATTTTTGCTGAAAAAATAAGAAGGAAACTTCTAAGAATAAATAAGAAGGAAGCATTTAAAAATTGAAAATGAGTACAAAATTAATGCAACTTATAAAGCTTAATAGAATATTAAATTTATATAGTTAATTAATAAAGGTCATTGATAATTAAGCTTTATTTATAAAGTTTAACTAATAATTTTCAAGAAAAATACAATCTAATGTAAAAAAAAGAAGATTAATAATTTCATGATGTTACCTCTATAAAAATTGCTTAGCTAATGATTAAATTATTTTCTTTCACATTTGTTAATCTGATATTGTTTTAATGAAAATTACATATTGTTTTGTTTCCGTATATTCTTAAAGTGCCGTTAACATTTCCATCTATGGCATGCAATCAATGTTTTGGAGGCCAATTCGTTAATTATGACGAAAGTCAGTTACATATATGTCACTATGCGATTTGAAAAACGCATGTATGCGATGATATCGTCATGCGATGATTTGTAGGTACTTTATTTTTTACCGCGATATTTTCGACGACGATGTTTTTAAACTGCGAAGTGTTTGAACCGCTTTATTTTCGACCACCGTATTTTGTACGACGATATTTTAGAACTGCTATGTTTTTTCCCACGATGTTTTGTACTACGACGTTTTCTCCTTACATTGTTTTCCCGCGATGTTTTCGGTTGAAACCATTTTCACGCAGTCGAACAAAAGATTACCTACATTACAAGGGTCAAGCATTTTCTATTACCCATTTTTGAAGGTAATACGTATATTCGGCGCTAAAAGCATCAAAACTCTAAATGTTTCATACTTTTTTTTGCTACACTTGTCCATTTACATGCAGGCAATGTAGACTTTATTACTGAACTTTATATGCATTTGCTACAGTTATGTTTGTAAGACACTGCCTGCCAAATAACCATTTCGTTTAGCAATATATTGTACAAGACAATTCCGAATACTTTTCGTGACATAGACAAGGACATCAGAGATTATGTGTTCAGTTTCCTCCCTGATTTATTCTTGGACTCTTGTATATTTCCTCCTCTGAATGCAAACACCACTTGCTTACTTGTCCATTTACATGTATGCATTTTGTAGACTTTGTAGACTTTACTACCGAACTTTAAGTGCATTTGCTACAGTTATGTTTGTAAAACACTGCCTCTCAAAGCAATGACCATTAAGCAATACGTTGTGCACGACAATTTCGGGTACATTACATGACACGATCAAAGACATCGGGATTTACTCCTCGATTTGTTCTTCGACTCTTTCATACTTCCCCTCTGGTTGCAAATATTTTATCCTTCAAGTGCCCCGAAATGCAAAAATTTGGGGCACTTAGCTTGGAGGATTTGGAGAGCCACTGAATGTCACAGAAACAACGAAATCTGTTTAAAGAAGTTTTCCGCGAACTTCCGGCCGTGCAGTGTAGCCAACTCTCCATTTTCAAAAATTTTCGAAAAACATTCATTTGGAGACGGTTTTCACAAGTAACTGTAGCAAACGGACGTCGAGTGCAGTAGTAAAATACAGAGAAAATGATGATTCGAAAAAATAATTTGGAGTTTCATTGCCTCTGAGGCTGAGTATATTATTTTAAAAGTTGGTAACTGCAAATACTTCACCGTATGTGTCTCAGCTTTCATGTCAATTACAATACTGAATACCTGAACACAATATACATCAGATAACTGAAAAATCATCAGACGGACTCGAGTTTGCTGCATGTAGCTTCTAACTGCTTTCCAAACAAGCCTTTATTTAAAAAAAGTTTGATAATAAAAAGGCTGCAAAGGTAAAAAGAGGATAAATATTTTTCTGTAGCTATCTAACATAAAGTTTTTGTAGGAAATAAAATGCATTTAAATAATTATATTAAAACTAAAAAAAAGAATAGCAATAAATATTTATTTAAAAAGCAACTAAATATGCAGCAGGTTCATCTTTCTGAAGCAAAACGTTTAGTTACTTTTACAATTACTTGGCATATCTCTACTTATTCTTCTATATATTAAAATATGTATGAAAAATAAAATGCTTTACCTGAAGAAAAATGTTCTTTCCAGGTGATCATTAAACAAATCCAAAAAATTCTCAATCTTGGCTTCAGTGGAGACAATATCATTCGTAATGAATAATAACTGCATCGCAATTGTATAGTGCTAAAAATAAGGGCATTGATACTTCCAGATGGTTTATTGAAAAGCTAATTTGAAAAATATTTAAGATGCTTTGGCTACGAAGAATTATGAAAAGAATACTGCTCGTCTTCTTAACTTCATGACATCTGAAGTATCATGACTCCATATGTTACGACAGCTCCAACAGTTGTCATTACGAAGCTTCTTGTTATCCCAAACATACCCCATCCAGTGAGGGCAACATCAAACGAGCGCACACTTTCGGATAAAATTAAAAATGCTGTCAAATTTACATTGTCAGACTGAGATTTAAGCATCATTTCCGAAATTTTTAAGATTTCGGATCTAAGATCTGCTCCTGCTGATGCAACTGTGGAGGCAGTGTGAGTAATGGCAAAGAAAACAGCAACTGATCTAATCATGTAAAATACGACATGAGAAATAAAATCCAAAGCAGAGGAAAATGTATGAGTTGTTGCAATACCTAAAGAGTCCAGAAATCCAGATACAGACATTAAGTAAAGTGCTAAAGCATAGAAAGACAAGACATCATTGACTTCATTGACACATTTCGCAAGAACTCGAAATAATTCCATGTACCGTTTTGAGCTATCTATTGTGCAATTTTCGTTAAAATCAATCAGTATTCTTTTTATATAAATTTTAAGCATTTTTTTCAAAATGATATGAATATTGCAGCATACTAAAAGGCAAGTTGCGTAAGTGAAATATTCGAATACTTCAGAAACCATTTCTAAAGGCAGTTCAATATACCGCAGGTAGAAATATATACCAATCTGTAAATTATTATAATGGGAAATATTAGAATTCCTTTCGAAAGCACCTTCCACTGTTTTATACAAATAAATATTATAAGATATTAATGACATGAATCCGAATAATGAAACGCCACATAGCTGAACATATCTAGTAGAATAACGCAATTTGCTACGCATATCAGGTGATAATGTCATATAAAATGCGTTTAGCTCATCGATGAGAGATGGTAACTTGTGACGACAATGAATCATATGAATTCGAATTAGAAGTGCTCCTGATCTTTGAGCAGTATCAATTATCTTTTTAGCGTCAAAAGGTATTCCATATAAGTAAAGATATAAATATGGACTTGTAATGGCAGCCAGGGTTGAGGCAATGGCTATGACATTAATAAATATAGCATATATAATTTTGGATTGACGATAGGCAAATGATTCACCATATCTCTTTGGAAAAATTATTCCACATATAGAACCAAGAATGAAAATTGGTTCAAAACGTATCATTATTTCACTAGATTCCATTTTGGTTTCTGGTCTGAAGCAGTATGAAAACCTCGTCAAAATAAAATGTCTCAGTTTTGTAACAAGTAATATATTCGTATAGGATTTCTAGACGTATGGACACCAAAATATGTTTAGTTCCGTCAAATTTATAAATGTTGTTTCCAAAACTGAATTAGATACTCGCTAAATTAAATTTTAACATTTTCTGTAATCCATAATAACCAAAATTATTTGAAATTTATTCATAGTGATTTTTGAAGGATAATTTTTACTAAGATGAATTCATGGAAAATGAAATATTACAAACAATTAATTATCAGAATTAAGTTATGTAATATGTTAACTGTAGTTGTTTAAAAGGAACTACGATATATGTTACCAAATTGCAAACTTTTTTATCTTAGAACATTCAGACGCTACAGTATATGTTCATAAACGAGAAAATCTCGGAGATGAATTTGAATTTCAAAATATCTGAAAGACAATCTAATGACTTTAAAGGCCCCCAAAAATATTTTTTAATCACAGCTCTCTTCAGGATTAACGATGAGCATTATTCCCATAAGATTTAAGTTGCTTAGATTATATTCCCATAAGATTTAAGTTGCTTAGATTAATATTCTTTGAGCACTGTGCCCATACATCATTATGTTATCAACACGGGAAACCGAAATACCAAAATTCCACAAATTAAATAATCTGACAATTCTTTCAAAGCATATTATCTTTTGAAAAGATATATATATTTCAGCGGAATGAAACGTTAGTTCAATAATACAGTCAGGTACGTTGAAGAATAAAATTTCTATGCAGACTCATTCCATGAAGATAATTAAGAACATACATATATGATAATTTAATATATATCTTGTCTTTCCTACATGCTAACTTCGGTACGTTTTCGTAACACCATAGGCAAATAGTTAAGTACATTGGCTGTACAATTTTCACGAGAAAACTTCCGTAATTCAATATTTCCGAATAAAATAGCTCAGACCTATACTACTTAATTTACGAAGTTAATTAACCACGTGAGAAGTATAGCACACGTATGTACTTGTCACAAAACTAGAAATGCCGGAACCGCAAGCTGCGAGGTATATTACCACAACGTAACCACCAGATGCGCTGTTCCAAACTGCAGAGTAAAATGAGTGTATAGGACCAAAAATGAAATTAAATATGTATTGCGTGAGCTTTGATGAATAAAAGCGAAACAAACAACCAAACTTTATCATCCATTTAGGTTATTGCGATGCATTAATAATATTTACAGGTAATTTGAATGCTGTTTGTGTACTAAGAGAACAAACGAGCTCGTGTAATTGAATAATATTGAATTCTTAAGAATTCTGCGATGTTAAAAAGAATGAAAAAGAATAATTTAGCAGTTTTGTAAGATAATGCACGCTATACATTACGCATCTTAGTTATAACATGCCAGAAAATTCAGCAAACCTTCGGAGGTAAATAAACAAAAATATAACTGATGTAGAATTAAAGGGTAGCAACAACTGTCGAGGTATTTTTTATGACGTGAGCATTATTTATGAAGATAGATAGAATATTATCAATTCTATCACTACTGCGCAAGCGCGAGAACAGGTAAATGTATCTATGAATTTCCTAAGTGTACATCGGAATGAAAAATTGAATTAGCTACCCATAAAAGTCTAAAAACGAACTTGGCATCCGAAATATTATAATTTAATATCAAAATGGCATCTTCACATGGTTGTAAATAAAATTACAGAATCGAATTTGGCTCTGCCGTTAAATAAAAAATATGAAACTGTTGTAAGACATAGTTCTATAAGGAAGAAAAGCAGTCCGATTAATGCGAGACTCTACATCGACTTCTCAAATGATTTTTTTGAAGGAAGAAAGACGATTTGAAGAGAAATTTCCATGATTGGATATAGCTAGGAAATTCTCTTTGCATATGTGTGACATTACTAATAGAAGAACCAAAGAATCGAAGCTTTACTCCTGAAAATTCCCAACATGGATGATGCAAAATTTTAAATCAATAATCCATGCTTTTAAATTATTGACAGTTATCGCGAGGCTATGGGAAAGGTATGATATCTGGGACATCGCAATTTTATTCTCTGAAGAATCGGTTATAAACACACTATGTATTGATATATTACGTAAAGCGCTAGTTATATAAAGATATCAGAAGAATGGAAATATGTTTATTATTGTATCTAGTAATAAAGGTAAAATATTATTTCATAAAATGCAATACATGCTTATTTATTATATACTATAGTGGTAAAATTAGCCCAAACGGCGTTAAACCAAAAAGACTAATTAATTACGTTTTGTTATTTTGTGTCAAAAACTTTAAATGTACGGTTAACCTTTCAAATTGTTGCCACCAAATTATGTCGTCCTGTGTTATATTTAAAGAAATTATATAATGAAGAGTCTGCATGTGATAAAACAACGGTATCTAGAGACATCAAATATTTAATAACGTCCCACCTGATGCCCACCGAATATGGGCATCTGGAAGCCCTAATTTGGAATTTATTTTCTCATTGATCTCATATTTTGTAAAGCATTTATTAGTTTCTTATTAAGAAACTCAAAGATTTCAAAGCGAGCAATAACAACGTCGTACGGGAAAAACATTTTTATCTCCAACACGCGAGACTCTGTGTCGGAAATTCTAAAGATAAGCTCTTCTAAATATTTTGTGATATCACAAAATATTGCTCTTGCAATGAATTTTATGGTTTAAGTGCGAAGAACACGATATTTAATAAGTAAAGATAACACACAAAATTTTAACAAACGCCCCTTCGGGCGTAATATAAAATCTAAAACCTTACATATTTTTCTTGCATTCTTTTTTATGTTTTTGTTTATTGTTATTTATAATAATGGTACTTATAACACACTCCTTCCTTTTTCTCCGTAACACGGAAAACGTAAATTGATGGTCTTAGCTTAAAAAAACTATAAGAGCATCAAATATAATGAACTTTTAAAAGATGGCTTCCTTTAATCTACTCAATGCTGTTCGTGTGTTACGAGTTGGCTATGAGCTAATACTAAACTCTGTCACCCTGTTCTTCAACACGTATTTTTCAAGATCTTGTTAATAACATATTCTTTAAAAAATACAAGGTGGCCAGTAAAAAAACTTCTCTGATCTATTAGCTTCTAGCAGCCTATTCGCTCAACCAATCGAAATGAAGTTCCAATTATTGTTATTTGAAGTCAAGCGCTCGAGATTGTGATTATTTAAACAGTAGAACTTTCACAGTTACAGCTATAGTAAAAGCATTTCGAATTTTCCCAAAGGTAAATATACCCAGTCAGCGCATTGAAAAACCATAAATGGCGTTGGAACGATACACGTATCTCGAAAATAGTCTAAAACATTTACAAAGAACAACATTGTGAAAGATCAGTGATAACAGATGAGAAGAGAGGGAGGAAAAACGTTTCATGCAATTAAAAGTTTTCCACGTGTGCAACGTTTCCGTTTGGAGTCATCTCCCATAACTTTGCAGTTTCCTGGCCACTACGATCCTTTGACTTCTGTCTGATGGATTTCTGGTTCTGGAGTGATCTGAAATCCAAGGTGTACACATAAAATTAAAGAGGTTAGTCAGAACTGAAAGATGCCATAAAACGTGAAGTCACACAGATCCCACCTGCGATGTTATGTTCGTCATTGCTGTTACCAATCTCCTGCATACAGTGCTTTATCGCCTGCGGGGGAGAGGCTATTGTAAACCTGTAGTTCCAGTAGTATTTATTCTCTCTTCTCTCTTGTGTTGTTCTTGGTCGTTTACAATTTTCTTCTTTGCAAATCTTTTAAGCCGACACCCTTTCGTTCTATGCGTATCATTGCAATGCCCTTTATAGTTTTTCAATTCATTAATCAATTTTCAATCATGGAAAAAATTGGGTATTGTCATTCGGAAATTCCAAAATATTTTCATTGTAACCTTATCAGGTTTCATGTTCCGTCTTACTTTCTTCGGGAATATGCAAGGACCTGACTCGGAACAGAGAGCTTACTAAAGCTATGTTCAATAACTGTGGGAAGTAGACAGGATACAAAAGAAGGGTATACAAAACCCTTTATTTTTCTCTATTTACAATAATTTTCGTACTTCGGAATACAAAGACCCACTACTTGTGGTCTAAACGTAAAAATATAAAAATAAAACTAAACTCTAATTTAACTTTAAAATAATAAACGTGGAAGATTGGCTTTATATTAACAGGAAGCCGTATGTAGTACAGAGAACTGTGAACACTACAATACGTTTAAAAGTTATCAAGAGGATTAAACCTCTGGCCTGGAAGGCAACCAGCAACCGAGTAAAACTTCTAAGGTAAGCGGCCTGCTTCGACTAACTGCTTCCTCTCTCTCGCTTGGCAAACAGCCACAACTTAAGTACTTGGCGTTCGCCAGACAAATTTTGCATAAATACGTTAACGCTTATAATTCTGGCCGGAAGTAGAAAATAAGAAGTGATAGTAAAGATTTAAAATAAAATAAACGTTAGTAAAACTTAAGATCCTTACAACCTTACCAGTGAGAGCTTTATTGTTTAAATCATGACACTCACCTTCAAGTAGCAATATCTAAAATTTTATGTCGACTCGATGATCAGATAGGCCTCTAGGGATTGGTAGACTGGGGTAATGTCTTTTTATAACCACATTGTATAGTGATCAACGTGTTTTACTAAAATCTGGCTACCAAGGCTTATCTTTTAATCTATTAACATTAGAGATACTTTTACAAACTGATACATCATCTTTAGTAACGTTCTAATGCAATTATTTCTCTCTTCATTTTGTGTACAGCCCCTGAATAGTATCACAATACTTAAAAGTAAGTGTAAAGTAGTAGCACAAGATCTAATCTTTCTGTATTTCGATTTTTGGAATTAAATTTCACTATTATTTATATAAAAAAAAATAATATTCTGACTAAGATTTAAACAGAAACTAGAATTTATTTGTTTTATATCAATCAACATCTAAAATTACATCATTTGAAACACCGAACTTTATGTACGTAATCCTCGATCAAAAGAACTTTGAACTGCACAATTTTATATCTCAAGAACTTTTGATCTATTGCAATTTATTCAACTGTGGAACTTTCATTGAATCTTGAATTATTGACATTTATTAAAATCAAATTGAAATATGTATCAAAATTAGTGAACGTAGCAAGAAATGCAAAGAATGTAAATAACTTCCACTGTCATGTAAAAATATACATTGTAAAAACTCTCTGTATAAAAGATCTTCTCAATAAATCATTTTCTCTGGGTGGACATTCTCCGTTAGGTATAACCTTAGGTCGGAAGCCTACAAAATTCATCGTGACAAGGAGTGCAAGATTGCATCTGTCGTTGGCAACACCCCTGAGCACCTACAGGTGTCAATACGACTTCAGAGTCTCCTCATTTTCGAAAGAGAGTACCTCGGGGAGAGTGTTCAAGGGATGATCCTTCGGTATGGCAGTTAGCATCGCTAACCAGTTTTCCGGTTGAGAGGCATAAATCATTTATACCTACGTGGACAGCCTTGATCATGGATAGCCTTTCCTTAATTTTTAGTAAATTACGGAAATAGAAGTTGAAACTTTAATTACAGATTCTCTACGAATTCTTTCCTCCAAGTTTTGGTTGTCGACCTTATTATGTCCTGACACTTCTCACTTCCACATAACTAGTTTTCTTTTCCACACATGAGCGATGCCGATACTATATTACATATTATCGTAAGACTATCACACTTTTATCTTGATAAGTAATTTGAAATTAAATCATAACAAATGAGATGCCGCAACGGCAGTCATATGTAACGAAATTAAACGAATTGTTGCGAGAAAATTTCGCTTAATTTAATGTTTCCGTCATATGCTTCATTTAGCCTAAATATAAATCTGATTTCAACTTCACAGCCCTTTAATTAAGATTTCCCATAATTCTTGTCTAGGAAAGAGTAGTGGAAAGATTTATGTTACTGATTCATTCAGTTTTAATTAAGTGTCAGCACAGCTATAGTTAATTCATTTTGCCCTTCACGTAACTTTAGTTTTAATTGTTATAACATTATTTATTAATAATCTGCTTATAATTCATAACCATAGTAAACTAAATAAATAAAAGTTTTCCTAAAAGAAGTTTGCGAGAAGACTAATCCAAAGTTTAGATTACTTATTTAATCCATTGCAGAATGCACCTGAAATCTATCTATCTATCAAAGGAATGTATTGGCTTTGTGGACGATTTCCTAAGAAAAACTAGGTCGCTTTCCATTACATCTGGATTAGCACCCCCTCCGGAAATTGCAATTTCTGACATTCTAAAGCTTTACCCATTCCACAACTTCTAGAACAGAAATAGCTATAAATGCTTCATTTGCTTAAAGAAGTTATGATGGTGAAATTGCTACCATGCTGAAGGGTCCGGGTTCGAATCCCGCAGGAGGTTGATGGTAGTAAATGTATATTGTCTTTGTAGCATTGGGGAACTCTAAATATATGGCGAGTCGAAAGTCCTCTCGTGGGGATTTGGTGGTCGGGTAAGAGTGGTGGGGGGACTCTTCGACCCACCTCCCTTGAGGTACAGCTCCTCAAAATTTGGGTGCAACTGGGCAAAATCGTACTGTATGATGTCCAAGGCAGGAGTAATCTTGTAACTTTGCCGTCTTGTAGGTATTGTCGCTGATAAACAAGGCAAGTAAGATTAGTCAAAACAATAATAACAACAACAGAAACGATGTTGAAGAATAAATGTACCAGAAGTTTTGAAACCTGCGCTTGTAATACAGTTTCAATACTTCTTTAACTACAGATCGGACATCTGAATTTCTGAGAAACGTATACAGATTCTGATAACAGTATAATAATAAGCAGAATCCAGTTAATTGCAAATAATTCGTCTGATATAATATATATGTAAAATATAAAAAATACGATGGCTTTGCTCTACGCGAACAGGCAAACTCTAATTCCGAAGGATCTTCCCCCTAAACCAGTATTTTCGAGACTATTCTGACATGTTATGTAACCGCTATTACAAATGCAGAGTTCGTGCTATTTTTCGTCAGACTGCTTTTCTCCTCCTGTCGCTATCAGACCTTTGCTGCCGCTCTTGTTTGAATAGTATAACGCAGTAAACTTAATGTTAGTCCTATATAGTTTAAATTATTATTGCATATGTGATTTTGGAGATTCTAAAAGAATAATGATCTGCCATTTGAAGTGAATAAAGATGTGGAATCAAAACAGTTAACTTCTTCTTTGACATCATTAGATGCCAAGCTTCATTCATGTGCCCGACTGCTAAAATATGTTTGAATAGTATAACGCAGTAAACTTAACGTTAGTCCTATATAGTTTAAATTATTATTGAAAATGTGATTTTGAAGATTCTAAGAGAATAATGATCTGCCATTTGAAGTGAATAAAGATGTGTAATCATAACAGTTAACTTCTTCTTTGTCATCATTAGATGCGAAGCTTCATGCATGTGCCCACTGCCAGAATATGACATATATCAATATATATATTTAAAATAAAAGTAATTAAAAAGCCTATGACTTGCGCTAAAGCTTCAAATTAATAAACCAGTAATTCATAATAATTTATAATAAGAAAACTTTAAATGTACCATCTCCAAGGAACTTAGTATTAGTATTAGTATTTTAAACTAGTATTTAAATACTAATTTAAAATACTAATAATAGTTCCTTGAAGATGGTATATGGAAAGTTTTCTTATTGGGAAATATTATGAATTATATATATATATATATATAGGGTAAAAAGAGTATGCTTCATCCTTTTGCTTTATAGCAGATGTGATACTGTGGTTCAGGTGAATAATTTTAGCACTAAGTTAAAATAAATTGCAATTAAAAATGTAAATACAAGATAAATGAAATTATCACAAGAATACTTACAAATAAAAAGCGAATTTATATATATCTACATTTTATTAAGTGCAGCTTTTTTCATTTAATAAAATGCACACATAGGTTGTCTACTTAAGGGGAGGAATTTTATTATTTTGTAAAATTTATATGACTAATATGATGAATACAAAACGTAAGACATTTGGAGTCGAATTGCTTTTAATTCTCAATGAAGCTGATGTTTAATATTTAAATGCTTAACGAAATTGTATCTTTGTCAAGCAGAGATACATTGTATTCTTTTTCTCCAGTAGCTTGGTTTGAAATCGAAATATATTTCCAATTTCTCACTTTTACTTCAATCTAAAATAATAGACCGTATTGTTTTAATTGCCGGAAAAGCATAAGAATTACATAAATACCAATACGTGCTATCTTCTAAATTAGATATAGTTTAAACCCTAATTTGGATTTGAAATTTGTTTTATTATCTATTTCATAGTTTGTAACACTTCAACAAATTTTTGAATAACAAATTATACGATTTCAAAGCGAGCAATGATAACAATGTACCGGAGAAAAAACATTTTTATAATCAGCGCGCGAGACTCTGTATCGGAAATTCTAAACTTATGCACATTTTAAAATTACTTTGCGACATTGTTGTTGAACTTAATTTTATGATTTGAGTACGTAGGATATGACATTTAATAAATAAAGGTAACACCCAAAACGTTAAAAAACGCCCCTTTGAACGTAATTTAATATATGAAACCTTTCAGATTTTATTTTAAATTTTGATTTGTTTAGATATTGTGGTAAACCACTTATACACGGGTGCTATTATTAATATTGTTGAGGAGTTGCTATAGTTCAAATCTGTAGCTATAGCGCAGGACGGGTTTAAAAATTTTGTTTTTATAATAATTTTGTTTTTTACTTTTATATTAGATTATTATGTGTTATTATTAGGATTATATATATATATATATATATGATCTTAAATTAATTTAGTGCGAAAACAAGTTACCACTACTTACGCAATTGCTGCAAAGTAAGTTAATAATAATTTATTTACTAAATAATATTGATTAATTGATTATATTATCTCCTAAGTTTAATTATAGAAGGATTATCTTAAAAGAGTGAATCTGTACTAGTAAGTTATATTTTGAAAGATGTTTTGAAGTAACTTGAAAGTAAAATGGGACTGAAATTAAATCATGAATAACAAAATTTCATTTGTAAAAGGAATAAATTAAAGGCAAGAATTAAATTAAATGCATGTAATCATTGCCATTGATCGGAAATTAGTGGACTTTTCAAGGGGAACAAACCAACTCCCGTTCAATGAACAATAACCCATAAATAAATACGAAGGTGTTTCGTCTTTACTCGAGCAATAAAACTAAGCTAAACCGGCAATTCAAGTGAGACCAAATATTTCCGTGAATAGAAGGGATTATGAACCAATGCTGATATTCGAAGAATGTATTCCTATTAAGCATTTTAGCCAATTCAATTTCGAGTGAAAAGCAACTTCTGCAGTAAATTTCGAAAATGCTCGAGCAACGGTCCCCCGACACCCTCGTGTTTTTGCATTTGAGTTCAATATTATTTGTAAAAATTAAACATTGAAAATTGTCATTATGAAACGAAGTTGAAAAAAACATTAGAAAATTACAAAATATAGGATAAATAATGCAAACTTTGAAAAACAAATAAAAATAATATAAAAATAAAAAATATAATCAGAAAAGAGAATTTACATGAAGGGCCAGAAAAAGTATTAATTAACTTACGTTCTTTCTAGTGGGAAGTGGGCAAAGCGTTCTCTTCGCGTCTGACTCAGAAGTGTAGTGTTTCCGAAAATTCTTAGCGGCAGCGGGGGCTTTGAATAATATCAGTCGGTAAGACTTGGGTGAAGTAATTTATGATAGTGGGTGGGACTCGGAATTCTTGAGGGATGTATTCTGTGGAGTTTTTATTTGAGCGAAACCGTCTGTTAAATTTTTTTGAAAATACTAGTGAATGGAAATACACAAGTTTGGTATTGTTGATTGCATAAAAACGGAAGCTCATAATTAGGTGTTATAGCAGATACATATGCAAAATTTTAATGTTTTTGAGTTATGCGAGACACATACATACATACATACGTACATATATACGTAGAAACTTCACAAAAATTCCTTTTTTAATCAATTTTAAATGTATTTTACAATTTGTTTTGTAAAAAGAGCCCTTTATTCTGTTCGTACGTAGAGACGTCCACCAAAAATATCGTGATGAATTCGTGAGCGGTCAAAATGGATATTTCTGTTCAAATGCGTTATCCGGAATTTTTTCAGATTACAATACTTCCTTTACTTCATACAAGGAAGCAAAAATGACTTTTGAATCGCAAATATACCAAAATAAGCCCAAATTATAATATTAATGAACTTAATATATTAAATTATGTATTAATATTATTGAACGTAATATGTAATTAAAGTTATTCTAAAAATCAAAACAAAAATACTGTAGACAAAACAGAAATTACGATAGATACTAATTAAGTTATGCCTAATACTTACTTTTAATATTGGATTTAATTTTAGACATAAATATAATAGTGAAGAGAGGATTAGCAAATGTGATAGAACAGTAAAGTTCTACTGAAATTAAGTCGATAACTTCTGAAATGCTGTAATGGAAGCAAAATAAACATAGTTTCGGCTGGATTGTTTAAGCATAAATATTTTATACGTTTTAAGAATGGTACCGTGATGTAAGTACAGTGCAAAATGTAGAAAAGCATGCATTAGAACTCTATTGAAAACAACGTACAGAAAATAGAAAATTCTCGAACAAACGGAAAGAAAAGAACATTTTGTGAAGGAATTTTTTAAGACGTAAAAAAATACAAAAGTTCCATACAGAATAAGTAAAGGAAGTTAACTCTCTTGATGCAAAACTTCGAAGACTGCACAAATTCTGTTTCCAAAATTCTTTTTCAGTAGTTTAATATAAGAGCATTGTAGTAAGCCAGAACTAAAAGTACTTTTCTTTGAGACAAATAAACTAACAACACAAAAAGAAAACAGATTTTTTATTTCAAAATGTTTCCAGCATAAAAGTCGCAGAATTTTCCGTCTACTAGGTAAAACACTCGATAAAAATGAGCCCACCAGCGCCCTAGCGGTAAAATTGATCAACATTGGTAGTTCCTACCTGGGTTCTATTCTAAGCGAAAGGGCTGGTAGCATGGAAATTTCCCTCATGTGTAACGTGTATACGAACCAATTTTCCTTAGAAAGACCTCCCCGAAGGTATCCCTTCCTTTCGGCAGATAGCCCTAGTGCGCTTTGAAATAATTAATTAAACTAAACTCGATAAAAATGGCTTCAGGCTTTACTTTCTTCTATACTGATTCCAGATGAATGCTTTCCTTTAATAATTGCACAAAATAATAACGAACATGAGGCATATGTTAGAAAAAAGGAAACTCGGAAGACTTCTGTTGCCCAGCATTACTGGTCCGAAAATCACACTTTCAATTTTTCTGCAGCCAAAATTATTAAAAAAAAATCTTCCATTGGTGAATCAGATTTTCTAGAGGCATTTCTTTTAAAATATCTTTCTGTTTCAAGTTAACGACCCTAATTCCAATCCAACTTTGCCTTCAGCCTTTAAAGGAATTATGTTTTAGTTCTCGTTTTATCAACAGATGGCGCCAGTAGCTTAACTCCACTTTAACCATTCTTACCTTATCTAATATCACTATATCTTATCTCGTTCATTTGCGTTTTGGCAGCTGAAGCTGATGTTTCGGTAAAACCATTGAAACTAGTCCTGTGAAAATTTGAAAAAGTTAACGCTTACTTTTGTTGTTTGACTTTTAAATAAATACTTGTTCGGCCTGTTATTGTATCTTAATTTGTAGACTCATTAGACATTCTTAAAGCAGGACATTGAAAAAATGCGGGGAACTGGACCCTAGGCCTCTCAAATACCCGTCGAGTATGCTTCCAATTCCACCATGAAAGCATTGGGAAAGGAGAGAGAAAATAGCTTATGCATTGTTGGCGACAAAAGTTTTACAGTGCTCCCAAGCAGCAAAAATTTGAATCAATAAACATTTCATCACACTACACTTAGACAACACAAACATTTCAATAAATTTAGATACAAAATGCACATATGCATGCTTTAGTATATTTTCAAGCTTTTTTCTATATTGCCATCATTACTAGTTAATTAGAGAAACACATGCTCTACATCTATTTTATTAATTTCTCAGGTGAGCGATAATTCTAAGAGTTACTGAGTTTCCCTTATGTTTTAAATTTTAAGTAGTAGTTCGGGGCACGAATTCCAGCCAGGTGCTCTGATCCAAACTTAGGCCTTTAATTTATAAATGATTTAATTCCTTTCTGTTTGTTATTGCCACAAAAAAACCCGGAAACTGAAGTAATTTGATGTTAGCTTAATTATGTTTTACAAATTGAAGCCAATAATAAATTCCTTGTTGCATTTATTTCTGCTATATTCCTTAATGTTCTAGAATTTTTAGTTGAAACCGAGAGGAAAGTTCTTCCGGTAAGCTAGATTGTTACTCTAGAGTAAGCAGAATTCAGTTGTAAATTTTTATCCATATGAAGGATGTGAAAAATGTTTCATTGTTTAATTTATAGAAGCATTATAACATCTTTAACTGATGGTAAATTTTGGTTTACATAAACTAAATAAAACGTCAGGTTTTATTTTTTCACAACGCTTATGCCTCTGGGTTAACATCGTTTCATTATGTTTTTGGTCTAATTTGTTCAATTATTCGAAGTTGGAAAAACATATTTAGTGTCAATATTTAAGGAAAAAAAGACCGTTGAACACACAAGAACTTTGAAATATATAGATTTAATTATGAAATTATAAAAAAAAATTGGACTAACTCTGAAAATATTAATATATAGATTTCATTAATAATAGCAATAATAAAATCTGAAAATATTAATATATAGATTTCATTAATAATGACAATAATAAAATCTGAAAATATAATATAAGATTTCATTAATATATTTAATTGTTAATAATTAATAATATAATATTATAATATGTAGATTTCATTATAAAAAATTGGTATTCACAACGGGTCGTTTTTTTGACGTTTTGTGTGTTATCTTTATTTATTAAATATCATGTTTTTGGCACTTAAAATTCAATTCAAGAGCAACATCACAAAATATTTAAAAAGAGCATATTTTGAGATATCCCAGACCTCGCACGCTGGAGTTAAAAATGTATTTTTTTCGTTTTATGGTTTATACTAATCATACTTACAGAGTTTACATCATAAAAATTTTAATTTTCTTATGTGTGTCATATCTAAGTATTATGAATACAAGATATGAAAAATCATAGTTTTTAATACTAATCAACAACACTGAACATACTGAGCAAAACCCTTTTCTTTTCTTTAGATTGCGCAATACTGTTGTACTTCGTCATTTAAAAGACATCTGAACATCGTTAGTTCGCACTCTGAACTATTATTTCGCAAGTGTCATCAATTTCCCATTTTCTTCATATATAAATGGTTTGGTTCCTTTAATCCTTCCATAATATTATCCTCTTAGATTGCTTTACTGTTTTTAGTGTGAAAAGCGATGCTTCATCATCCGTTCTTTCGGTAACAGTTGGTAACCCACATTTTCTTCAAAAGTATAACAAAAGAATGAAGGTGGAGACTTTGTAGGAACTTTTGAAAGCCTTTTTCTCCACGTCATAAAGGAGAAAATCCTCTTAATAAGGCTTTAAGGATAATAAAATGCTTTGGTAATGTTCTTGTTTATATCTTGGGAAGTTTCAATGGCAATATATGAAAAAGAAATAAGAACCTAAACTAAATGATTTCGGTAACTTATTCTGTAAAGCAATAGACGGTATCGAAGAAACTAGGAGCCCTCTTAACTCAAAAAGGACGTTATCCAGGAGAGCTATTAATTTCATTTTGGCATTTTGCGGCGTTGTACTGTAAGCGGCGTTTTACTTTTCAAATCGCTACCACCAAATATTATCGCCTTGTATTATATTTACAAAAGTTAAACAATGAAGATCTGCATAAATGTATCTATGTTCTCTCAGTGTGATAAAACAATGGTACCTAGAGCTATTAAATCTTATATAATATCCATCTCCTACTGATTACGGCCATCTGAAAGCCGAAATTCGGAATCTGGAATTTGTTTTACTACCTATTTCATATTTTGTAAAGCATTGTGATTTTTGATTAAGGAAGTCAAAGATTTCAAAGCGAACAATGACAACACTCTGCCGAAAAAAAACATTTTTATCTCCAGCGCGCGAAAAATCTGAAAACTTTCAGATTTTCTTTTTAGCTTTCATTAAGTAAAAAATTGTATTAATTAATTTTAGCTTAGATATCCATCTTAGGGCTAGAATTACGTCTTAAAAAAGCTTACTAGCAGCTTTCCAATAGCTTTAAACATATGTAACACGAGTGACTACTTTCCAGATGTTCTTTAAGTTATGAGTAACGTTATAAATGGAGGTTTGTAAGCAGCTTTACTGATACATTTATCATAGATATTATTTAAGGATGCAAGATAATCATTATTTGCTTTTAAAGAAGCGAAATAGCTTTTGAAATGTACACAGAACTTTCACTTGCTAAAGAATCATCAAATCTACTAGCCTCAAATTTCAATTTTTTAAATATTATATATTACTTTGAAAATAAAAGGACGGTTTCTAAAAAGCAAAAAGCTACAATTTAGAAAATGTGATTTTAGGCTTTTTTATAATCGAACAAAATTGATAATCTCTGGTAAATCTTTTTACTATTTAGCACAAAATATATATAACTCGCGATCTGTATCACATTTACTTTGCTACAGCTTGTAGAGTTATTAGATTTATTTGAAGCAAGAGACGTGAAAAATGTGCAGTGTCCTCGCCGGGACTCGAATATAAACCTCTCCGAGTGCTCTACCGTAACACCACGAAGACATGCACAAAGGAGCGAGAAAATACCTTATATACTCCTCCTTTTCAAGGGAGTGGTAAGTAGAGTACCCAATCGCCAAATCCTGGTGGTGAAGAATCATCATCCACCATCTTTTTATTCGGGCGCCAATGCGGACCCCTTAGGCTATTTTTGATGTAAGAAACATGGAAAATGAGCAGTGTACTCGCTTGTTTAGCTTGAATCTGGACCTCTCTAATACTTGCCGGGTGTGTTACCCACTGGCTTGCTGAAAGAGAGAAGAAAATACTTTATATAGCCCCTTTTTAAAAGGCGACTCGGGATTAGGGAACTCTCGCCAAATCCTGGTGGTGAAGAATGATTATCTACCACCTTTTATTTTGGAGGTCAATATAGAGTCATTAGTTGTTTTGAAGCAGGAGGTGTGAAAAATGAGCGATACCCTCGCCGGGACTCGAACATAGACTTCACGAACATCAGCGGAGTGTGCTACCGTTACGCCACGAAGGTATGCAGAAAAGAGGGAGAAAATACCTTAAAAGCTATTTGTCAACAAATGTCTACCTAATTTATCTCACTACATTTAACAACAGCATGCTACAATAGAGTTCAAGTTCTTTACAAGTTCAAGTTCTTTACAAATTTCTGTAACATTAATGTGTTGCTGTTTTCGTTCTTTCCACCACAGTTCAAGTTCTTTACGACGTTCCCTTATTTACTATCGTAACGCGTCTTGTCATCGCCTCGCAGTACTTATTTTTGTCCATCCCAAAAGACTGTAATTCAAATCATCCTTCATTCGTTCTTATTTCACAAAACAAGAAACGCTAAATGAAACGGCAAAAGAAAAGAGACTCAATCATTTCTCGCAGCTGTCATTTTCATAGTTATACGGCAAGACGGAAGGAATAACATAACCTTAAAATGCTTATCATAAAATAATTTAATGACTTCTAAAATTTTTTAAATGTTAGGCACTTCTAGTCTATCATAAATTAACAGACGCATATCATCTCCAAATTTTGGAACTCACTTTCTCAATTTCTTCCAGTGGATCAATAAAAAAAGATAATCACATACTAACATATTTCGGCAAATGTTTTCATTAAAATTTCATTTCCTGCTTCATTCCCTTATACCATTCACTTGTGCATACTTTTGAGATATACAAGGTTATTCGCTACCACACCGATAAACTTGCAGAGTGTGTAGAGGGTACAGAGAAGACTCGGATTTCCATAGGAATGCAAGGTCGAATTCCGTAGTTGCCAGCTGTGGTGGAAAGAACGAAAACAGCAACACGTTAATGTTACAGAAAACATTTTATTGAAATGTTTTACTACACTAGGTGTTCGAAATTACGACTAGATGTTGTCTGGCAGTCCTGACAGCGGCGCTACATGGAATTCTGTATATTCTGGAAGATTCATAACATGTCACGTATCCTCCCGGCATCTACAGATATTCGAGCAACGAGGTCTTCAACTGACGGAATGGACACCTCGTACACGCAACTTTTCATGTGTTGCCAGAAGTAACATTTCATGCATCCTAGGTCAAGTGATCTGTCAAGGCCAATGAACCGGGCCACCACGACCTATCCACCGCTGTCCAAAGGTTACGTCGAGGAGTCGGCTGACATCAATCGTGTAATGTGGAGGAGCTCCGTCATGCTCGTACCACATGGAGCGGCGCAATAGTGGGCAACGGAGGAATATGTGCTGCGTCAAGAAGTTCCGGCAGGATTTGTTGCATGAAGATGAGGTATCCCGTATCGTCCAAAAGACAGGACAGAAAGAACGTCCAATGATATAATCTCCAAGAATTTCGGCCCAGACACTGACCGAGAAACGCTCTTGAGCTGCACGTGGTTGCATACGATGAGGGGTCTCCAAAGCCCACATCTGGGCGTTATGCTGATTGAAAGCTCCCTCAGTGTGAAGTAAGCTTCATTCGTGAACAATACGGACGCTGCAAATGCGATGTCTGTAGCAGCAACCATGCAACAAAGGTCCTTTTGAGTGGATAATCCTCAGGGTCTAGTAATTGGACGCGATGAAGATGGTATGCGCTCATTTGGTTTCCTGCAAGTATCCTCCACACAATGGATTGATGATAAACCCACTTGTTGGGCTATCGCTCGAGTACTCGTACTTGAATTGCCTTTTGCCAGACGTAAGACTGCCTCCTTATTGCCAGATGTCCTCCTCGTTCGTTGTCGATTTATTGTAGCTCTTGTTACAGTCTCACGTAACCTTCTGTTCACACTTGCCAGATCGTGTGATGTGGAGCACGTCTATTCAGGCAACGTTCTTGGTACAACCATTGACCGACGTTTGCCCGTTACTATCCGCAACGAGTTCCAGTTCTCCGTCGCTTGTCACCTCGGGAAACGGATCGCAAATGATAACTTCCAGCAGAAATTCTGTTCACGCCAAAGAACATCTACAATACATATTCTTTGGTTCACGCAACCTTATATTCAGCGTCATCTACAGCAAGTTTGCAGGGAGAAATCTTCCAGAACGTAAGGAATTCCATGGAGCGTCGCTGTCAAACCTCCTAGACAACTTCTGGTCGTTATTTCGAACACCTGTTGTAGTACAATCTTTCAATAAAATGTTTTATGTCCCATTAAGGTGTTGCTTTTTCTGTTCTTTTTCTCTGCTTCTTTTCACCACTGCACTTTAGCTCGCAACTCGGCATTTTGGTCCCTGCTTTCCTGTGATATTCCGAGTCGTGTCTGGGCCCTCCACACACCCTGCAAGATTATCGGTCTGGTAGCGAATTACCCAGCAAATGGTTTCTACATCCAGCTATCGGTTTGAATGCCGTGATTGTGATCTCTGCGACATATTTGATTCAGTTTTGTTCCTTCATACCGAAAACCGTAATACGTTGAGAAAGAAAGCCAGTAAAAAGTTTGACAAAAATGGGAGAGATTAATCTCAGCTTTGTTTTAAACAAATCATTTCTACCGTTAAAAATTCGCAATTTAGTATATAATATTTTATCAGTACCAGTAAAAGAAAATTCGCTTCTCCCGGAAAAAATTTGTTTAAATATGATTTATGCTGAATTATGTTTGCAAAAGGAAAAGTTGTTTCACTTTTTTGCTGCAGAGGAAGAAAATAAACTAATATGTGCAACTAAAAAGTAACAGATGTTACTTCTGAGAAAAAATCGGATTGGCGACAAATGCGCCCTCGGGTTTGGTGCTTATTCGTACTATGCAATTTTGATCATGTTTTAACTACAAACAAAAATGTTAATCTTATTGAACTTTCACTTAATTGCTGGATTTGACTGTATTCAGTAATTCAGTAACACTTTATGTTGCCTAAAATTCATTTCTGCTTCAAAGGATTCAAGAAATGGAAACAAAAGAAAGAAAGAGTGCAGGACAATGTGTAAAATAAGGAGCTGGGAAAAAATAAATGCTAATAATTGGTCTCTATTGGCAATTTTATCATTTCTAAGTATCAGAAATTATTGATGAAAACACACGATGGTTTAAGGTCTTAAGAGATTCAGGCAAGGATTAAAATTTAATTTTTACAGAAGTTCACTTCACCGTTTCGCTCAGTTCAAAACGATTATGTGTTATTTTAAAATAAATATTTGATTCGCATTTTTCTTGAAATATTTAAATTAAGTTCATGATTTGCAGTTTTCTCAAATGGGATCAGCTACTGATCGAATGTTTTTATTTGTTGTCCCACAAAGTATGCCTTTTTTTATTTTACTGTTACTTATGTCATGAAACTAGCTCCTCAGGTATTGGAATCATAGTTATTTGTTGAGCTACAATCATAACATAGCGCTTTAATTCAATTTGCAGCAACAGCATACACGAGTGCAGAGAAAACATTCCTTCGTTATTATATTATATGATTAAATCATTTTATCTAGTGTCATCTGCTTATAAAATAAGATATTAACTTAGGACAAAATGAGCCTAAGGGGGGCCTTAATGTTATAGAATTTATCGTTTAATAGATTGATTTTATAATTTCCCTAAGCCTAGTTTTAGGATGGAGTTTGCCCAATTTTATATTTGCCACTTGTATCTCATTCAAATAGATGTAATAGTTTTTATTGATCGTTCGTATTTCATACAGCTCTGAATTATGAAGCCAAGCGTTATGGCATTTAGAGCACAGATTCTCCATGATGTCCCCTGTGCCTCTCGAAGCGCTTTTGTTTCTGAAAATTCGATTTCGAATACTTTTTAATTAATACTGAAAAATGCTTATCCTTGCCATAAAGATCATATTGAAGTAATAACCGTCGTAATAATCCTTGTTGCAGTTCAACCTTTGTTCCGTGGAATACATTATAAAAATATTTAAATGAAGCTTACTTTAATTTAATTTACCGATTTTTCGTCATTTTTTTCCAAAACTATTCGACTTTTGTATCATTACATTATATGCCTAATATATTAAATATTAACAGATAATTTATCACTCAGAGCACTTTGGATGTTCCGCAGCCATTACAATACATTCACCGGCGTCTTTGAAAAAAATTATCAAAATGTATTAATTATAATTTATTTTAGTTTTTTACGTGCAATGGAAGATTACACAGCATGGAAAAGTATTTTTTCATTCCGTTATCACTAAATTTGTTTAGATATACCAAACCTGTGGTCAGGTGTTTTGTAGCAACTGAACGGTTTCCTACAATCTATAACTGGAAGCGTATGATATCATGTTCTTTATTGTAACGCTGCTTAGAAGAAATAATTGTCCATTCATTTGTAATTTAACAGATTGATATCTTTCTTCTTTTCTTCCCCTTTTAGTTACCCACATTTTTCAGAAGGGTCTATATGCATCTTGAAGCAAATTTTTCAAAATTTAGTTTAGTTTCTTCAGAGTTTATTTATTTAATGTTACCTGGAACGTTTCTGATTTGTCCATATATTCTCGTTTAACGCGTTGACTGCAATGGAGGTGACCGGTGGCCGGCACATGACTTGGCTACAACGCCGTGGAAGCCACGTGTTACCGGTGACGCGACCAATAGTAAAAATACATAATTAGAGTAAGTACCGATACTGATAAATTTTTAAATAATACCATTGTTACTATGATAGTACTAAGTATAATAAATCACAGAAATGGTCTACAGTGCCTCGGGGATCACCGTTGATCCCCCACCATAAAAATGCATAGAACACGATTATATAACCACGATTATATAACTCCCCTTATCTTCTGTAGATATATTTCAATATAATATACATCGCATAATAAAAAATTCATGTTGGCGACACGGGCAAACTACGTAAAATGAGCGCGACAGTCAACGTGTTAACCTGTAAAGACAATTATGGATTTTTGATGCAACAAACTAGGAACATAAGTTGCACGGATTCGAACCACCGATCTTTTCCTTGATGGGCTAGATGTGCTAATCAGTTACACCACGCTAACATGCTAGTTGGATTGTGACAATTTCTTTAGAAATAGTGGTATTTAATTAATCATAAATATAATTTGAATGTATGCATGGATGTATGGTTAGGAGGATAATCGTCCAAATTAAGTTCATTTCTAAATCTGTAATCAAATGCCTCTACTATTGCACTGTGAATGTTTTTCCTTTTGAAGTCATATATTTTTTCTGTTCGTATATCTCTAATATTCTTTTAATTTTTCCAAAGAGAAACCTATGGAGGATTATGAGTACGAGCATATAAATCACATAAAACATTCGTGAGCTGATATCACCTCTACAATCACAGCTCCACAGACAGGAACCAGGAACATGTACTGTTATAAGGATTTGACTCTGAATAACTGAATTCGTAAGTAACTGCACAATTTTTACAGGTATAATTAATACCTGTGGTTCAGTTCTTTTAGTAAAATACACATTTAAAATCCTCTTACTGCACACGAGTGTATCAATTCCACGGACTTAAGTGTTGCGTTGTATCCATTTAGAAATCACGTGAATCCATTCAATAGAATGATGACAAGATCATTGACGGATTGTGCATAAAAACCACTGAAATGTACCAAAAACTGATTTTCATCTCCGAGAAAAAGCAAGAACATTCGTCATGGCTAAAAGACGGGAGATTTATCTAGAAATTTAATGCTCAAACGATGAAATCAGGTACAGGCAGATATATAATGCTACATTTATTTAAAAGGTATTAAGTCAGGAGCGAGCTTCGTCCAGCAGACATTCGATAATTTCTAAAGATCTCTTTAAAATTTTCATTCATTTTTCGTCCTTACTGTGAATTATGCAGTGAAGTGCAGCATGCTTTTAACTTTATCTATAACGATAAGAGCTAAGAGCATAAAAATTTATTTTTCTGCCATATTTGAGAAAGTGAATAACTCTGACGTAAAAATTAGCTAGTCTCAAATGTAATTTTCTTTCATAATGCACTGAAGATTTACCGCGAAAAAATATGCTATTTTTGAAAATTCTTATCGTTACAGATAATAATATTCTAAAGAAAGTAATATTTACCCTGAACTCGATAAATCAGAAAACATATTTTGTAAAATATTCTGATGGAAAATTTTCTATGAAAAAAGAGTATTTTGAAGCTTGTACCGAATGAAAGGTAAACATTACGATAGTGAAATTACATCCAAAGGAAAAGTGTCTTAAATAAAATAAGGGAGAAAGCTTTTCGATTAAGTACATAGTGCTTGTTCTGTTGACATTCTTTGTGACGAAGGTTAATACTATCGAAGCGGACACTAATGGAAAATTGGAAGTGGAAGTGCATTTTTATTGAATTCATTTTAGATCTTGTAATCGGTACCAGCGTTTCCCTTATAATTTCAGGTCCAACAATTTTCCAAATGGGAAAAGGAAGTTGCATCCCACATCAAAAGTTTGAGTAAATATTTCGAAGTTCTAAAATACAGACACAATGTTAATTAAACAGTTGCAAACTGCTATCGAAACTCACTTTTTAGGAGGAATCTGGACATATTTATGTCCCTAAAAATAATGGTGAAAATTAAAGCTTATACATTACTTTATATTCTCTTTATCCATATACTTTATATTCTCTTCATACATAATTTATGTTTTAGTTTACATTCAGTACAGCCGAGAAAACTCTGAGGTAATCACTTGCCTCAGGTGGACAAATGGAAAATTAGCTGCGAATATTTAACAATTTATTTTAAAAAATAAAAACTTCAAAAAAGTCTGAAGGTTTAAAATTTTATATTATGCACAAATGGACATTTGTTTTTCCTTTACACATACGTATACGTTTCGAAAACATTTGGGCTAACATCCTTTCGAACTAAAAATATTTAAAAACAGTGTATCTTTAAAGAACTTCCGATAGACAGTCTCCGAGCTGAAGATAAAGGTGGTTTATTTTATACAGTGCTGACACTGCTCGGACAATAAAATAAATTCGAAATTTCAAATTTGGGCTTTTAGATGCCCATATTCAAGAGGAGGAATATGTTATTAAAATTTTGATGACTCTAGTTCCTCTTCAGCTTCAGTCATTTTCAATCCCGTAGCTAAAATGTAAGACTTTAATTCACTTTCGAAATAATAGTCCTGTAAATATACTCACTTTACACAATTTCTGTTACTTTTTGTTCGTTTTTATATAACACAAATACAAATGTTTAAAAAAAAGAGATTACTACGCAAAGAAAGAATTAACAGAATTCAGGTTGGAAATTAAAAAGTCAGGTAAAAATGACCGAACCTGTTTATTTACAAACTGTATAAATGTTTGATGTGTGTATGTTTCTTATTAAGGATATACTGCTTGAAACTAATGACGGCGACAATAGCTGCGTAGCTTATATCAGCTTCAATATTTCAGTCATGATGCTACATTCATCATCTTCTCACGTTCTGTCATGATTTCTACCTTTACGTCATTAATTGTGAAAACTGTTCTAGTACAAAGCGGCCTTTAAATAACCTTCAGCCGGTTTTCCGCCTTCAGTGGAAGAAACATGGTAATCACAAGAAAGCCTAAGAAAGTGATTATACGAGAATGGCAATCACAAGAACGGGAGACCATTCATACGATCACCGTATGATGATCGTATCAATGTTCATCATGATGATACGATCACCGTCATGGGATTTTCACACTGACACCCACAATTGGTGGCGTAATTTATACCATTGCAGATGATACGATAACCGTCATGGTAATTTCACACCGAAGGCCACAAGTGGTGGCGTAATTTCTACCATTGCAGATGATACGATCACCGTCATGGTACTTTCACACTGACGACCACAATTGGTGGCTTAATTTCTTGCATCAAGTTAGAGTAGTAAAGAGAAAGATAGGAAATCAGATTAATATTCTATAAACAATTTTATTAACTTGTGAAAGAAATCAAAGGGAGATTATCAGTTCGATCATGAGCATATTTGTCTTTCCTCTGACGCAACATTGAAGAAGTGATCGTATAGTGGTTAGTATATTCTGTTGGGCTTGCAGTAATATAAGTCGACATCTTGGTTATGGCATCAATGCTCTAGAAAAGTTGAATATATCATGGGCTTAATCAAGCAGTATTTTTTTCAGCCATAGAACTAGAAGCTAAAATCACCATAGTATGCAGCTTTCCCTTTGTTTCCCCAGAAATATTGCATTCTCAACCAAACAATTCAAACTCATTCAAACCGGTTATTAATTCAGAAGCCAAACAACAAAAATCAGCGTTATATTTTCAAATTTTCACAGGGCTAGTTTCGATGGTTTTACTGAACCACCATCATCAGCTGCAAAAGCGCAAATGTACGAGATAGGATATAATGATTCGTTCATTCATTCAAAATTTGAAAATATAAGGCTGATTTTTGTTGTTTGACTTCTGAATTAGTATTTGTTCGGCGTGTTATTGTGTCTTAATTAAACCGGTTATTCTTAGCGCAAAAATTCGTATCTGTTTTTATTTTATTTTTCGAAAGCACGAGTTGACGTTAATACTAGTTTTCTCTCTTTAGATCTTTGAATGGTATTTGTATTATATTGTAAATTAATTAGCTTCATTTAGATCTTTTCTGGTGCGTTTCTGGTATTGATTTTTAAAGGAAGTTAAATAATATAAACTCGGACTTCAGTTATTAAAATTTTGAAACATTCGATACACAGTATTTGCAACACATACATAACTGAATGTCTTCGTAAGACGGATAAATTTGCTTCGATGCCACCTGTTTGTGACCACTGTCTTAATCAAATTAAAAAAAAAAAAATATATATATATATATATATATATATATATTGAATCAATTTTGAAAAACACAAATCGAGGATTTCTTCTTGTAGAAAGTAAAATAAATAAAAGACAAATTAAAACATGTGAGAAAATTAGTTTTGTTTTGTTGGTAATAAATATACTTCTTACAATTTTATGAGTTAATTTTAAAAAAAAGTTTCTTTTCCTTAAATTTTAAGACATTATTCCCGTCTATTATGTACTATTTTCCTGGATATAATACTTGCTGTTTAAGAGTAGTGTAGTAGTTATATTATTATAATAAATTCAGCTGCCATAAAATTCATTAAAGAAAATGTAAATATGCAATGAGTAGAAAAATATTTACAATGAGTAGAACAATATTTACAAACTAGCTATTTCGCTCATTTGTCTTACCAATGAAAACAAAATAAATTATGATTATTTAGAAACACGAGTTATTAAGGTACATGGAAATACGCAATTCCTATCTACTTTGTGATACGTACTTAAAATTAACAATGAAAATATTATAAATAACATTTTAACCTATAAATCATTTGCATTCTTCTAAAGCTAAGCACCAACAAAAACTCAGTATGCATAACGAGTGCTTCGATTATACTTCGTAATCTTTTGGGCACTGATTTTACTGATTGTGCTAATTATTTTGCTCTGATTTCCATTCGTTTTGAAGAGCGTGTATAAAGCTTCCGTGCCAGAAAGTTTCCATTTTCTCACTTGCAAATCCCAGAAATGCCATAAATTCTCAAAAGAAATTAAACCTGGCGGCTGTAAGGGCATCCGCAGTCAGTTCTTGGCTTATTACAGGAACTGTGTGCTTAGGATAGAGTTCCTATTGTAATCATATCAAATCTACGATTTATAGCTTTCTGTATATAATGGCATTAGAAATAGTGAGTTTTTTTACTAAGGTCTGAGCCTTATTTATCTCAAGCGAAGTATCGTCATGGCTACTAAATGTCTATGCAGTGATCAGAAATAACTCAGAAAATGATTAAATTTTAAAGAATTAGCCCCAGTCCACAACATGCAGATGGTTACAAAATAAAATTAAAATCAAGGTTTTAAAATTACTTGCTGGTAAACAATTTATATTCATGCATTTCTATTTCACCTAAATTACATTTTGATGAATTCCCATGGAAGAAGATAGAATAAATTAAGATAAAATGACTCGTTAAGTAAATTAAAATCTTATATTTTTCTTTCTTTTTCAAGTAAACAGAAATAAATAAATAGTTCTTAAACAGTCCTGATTGATATGTTACTTCGCATCCTATAATTATGTTATCTAACAATCATTCTACTTCAGTTAAACTCGTGTTGCCAGTTCCATTATAACGCATACATTTTCACATCATTACATGACCACTACTGCATGTCACACTTGGCTTTCAATTACAGAGAAGAATTCAGTTCAATTGCTTGCATCTTCACATCATTACATGATCCCAGCAAAAGTATTTCATACTCGGTTTTAATTTACAGAAAAAAATTCCATTAAAATGCATGCATCTTCACATCGTTGCAAGACCACTACAAAAAAGTATTTCATAATCGGCTTTGAGTTACAGAGAAGAATTTCATTAAAATGCATGCACCTTCATATCATTAGATGATCACTACATTATTTCACACTTTACTTTCAGTTACAGAGAAGAAGATCCATTAAAATGCATACATCTTCCACATCAATACAAGACCACAACTGTATTTTATGCTCGGCTTTCAATTACACAGAAAAATTCAATTCAAATGCTTGCATTTTCACATCTTTTCATGATTACAGCAAACGTATTTCATACTTGGCTTTGAATTACAGAGAAGAATTCAATTCAAATGCTTACATCTTCATATCATTACATGATGATCACAGCAAAAGTATTTCATACTCGGTTTTAAATTACGGAAAAAAATTCCATTAAAATGCATGGATCTTCACATCATTGCAAGACCACTATAAAAAAAAGTGTTTCATATTTGGCTTTCAGTAACAGAGAAGAATTCAATTAAAATGCATGCAACTTCATATCATTACACGATCACTACATTATTTCATACTCGACTTTCAGTTACAGAGAAGAAAGTCCATTAAAATGCATACACCTTCACATCATTACATGACCACTGCAGTATTTCATACTCGGCGTTTAGTTACAAAGAAGAATTCCATTAAAATGCATACACTTAACATCATTACATGACCACTACAGTATCTCATACTCGACTTTCAGTTATAGAGGAGAATTTGGAAAATTCGGAAACTTGGGTCTCCTGTCGTGTGAATTTTTTAAATCATAAGCCGTTAAATAGTTAAAAGAGATTAAAAAAATAAACTGATTATAGTTCAATCAAAGTGTTATTGACAGCCTTACAATTTTAGTGGCTATGGGATCTCCAGTATCAGTTTGTGGGTATCTTGAGTAAATCAAGTTTAATTTTCTGTTAATGGTTAAAATCTTCATGTTTAGTGCTTTTCTGTTTCAAACCTTGAAATTATAGTCTCCAATTTACAGTTGCTTGAGTTACACAAAGACTGCTGAAAATGTAAGTAATTTTAACTGTTACTCAAATGTGCTTTATGAAATTATATTGAGGTAATAAGCTTCAAGATTTATTAGTTTTAATTATGGATTTCATTTTTTATATTTCATTTGCTTCTTTTTAGTAAATAAATATGTATTTTTAAAACTATGTTTCTAATTTTGTTTTATTAAAACACGATTTCAGGTTTGCTTATATTACGTAAAAGCTTTTCTGTTCGTCTGTCTTACATGAAGGATTAAAAAAAAGAAACTGAGCGATTCGACAAACCTTTAAGAAAAGTTTAGGATTCTTTCCAATCCTAAATTAAAATTTTGATTTCAAAGTAAATGTTTTGTTTATAATACACATCTTTCCTTCCACCCGAAATGAAAATATTTAACTTGCTTTCGTCGGAGAATATTACACTTTGAGGAAAATACCCTTGGGTTATTGACATTTGCTTTGGCAAAATCAAGTCATTTCTACCTTGTTGTGCAATAAGATTTCTTTTCTTAAGACTTCTTTCTTGACATAGGATTTCTTTTTCGGTACTGTACCTCAATATGTGCTTTATGAAGAAAATTACGAATAGCCTGAAAATTTAGTATGGCCCTTGATGCTGAAATGACATCAATAGCTCCTTCTCCATCACTTGTGATGAGGTTTTGACACTTGCTTTATGACATTCCTTAGCGGCGATGTATCCATCTTCATCCAACGCCAAATACTGATTTATTTTTTGGTTATGCCATTGCTTCTTTCCCTTTATTATCACTTCGAAAACGTCAGAAAAGTTAAGACTTCATTTTTTTTTTTTTTTTTTTTTTTTTTTTTTTTACATTTCCATATAACCTTAACCATGATAAAGAAATGGTATAATTCTGTGGAATTTCTGTGCATTTTCTGTATAATTATATTGCAATCTTTCTTAATAAAAATGCGAGTCTTCCTTTCATTGCAGTATACATAACATAATATTTAACTCTTTAACAATGATTTTAATTGTGCAAAAATTTTTCTTTGTTTGCTTTGCAAAACATGATTTAAATTTTTTAGTAAATATTTTTTTAAATCTCTTTAGAACAAAAAGTCTGTCTTTACTCCAAGAAAAATCAAATGTTTAATGTTTTTTTTTTTTTTTTTTTTCCATAATGGCACCCAACATCTGTTTATGCAAAAAAAGGTGCATATGTATAAATTTTTATTTGCCTATTTTGCATATGTCATTTCATATTGCATTTAGGCATGTGCATGTATTTTTACTTTGCTTCTTTTGAAGAAATAACTTACGCAAGATTTATCTTTAAACATTACCCCATAGGGTGTACACTCTGATTTAGTACCATACTATGGCAGAAGCAGTTTGGGAGAAAATAATTTTGAGACTAGCGGTTCCGGAACTCCAACAGATCATTTCATACGGTTGGACCATGGGAGGATTGGTGAAGACTCGAACCTCTGAGCAGAGAGGCAATAACTCTGTACTCCGCCGGGCGGTTGGCTGACCAGAGACTGGGTGAAGAGAGGTAACAACTCTGTAATCCTACTAGCCCACAGGGAATGTCCCTAGCCCGCGTAGTACTGCCAGGAGCAATTTGACAACCAGTCAGATCTCCAGATTTCCATCCTTCCCAACGCTGTGGTCTCTGATCGCTGAGAGTGGTGGTTCCGGTTACCCAGTGCAGCAGTGGTTCAGAGAACTACTCTTTAAAGTCTGCCCTTCTGGTATTGGGGCCCCCATGATGGTAACATAATTGGCATACTTCTTACCTCTCTTTGGGGACTTTGACTAGAGCCCCGCTTCCTGCCTAATAGGGAGGTTTATCAGCTGGACTACCGTCCTTGTAGTACTTGACTTTCAGATAGAGGAACACATACATGGAAATGATACACTATATTACATTATCATTAAACATGTCATTATAGGTTTTAACAAATCCGCTGACATGAATTTAATCTTTCGATAGTAGAACCTGATATAACAGTTTCACAGGTAGTACTCCAAACTAGAACATAAATTTTACTGTTTAATCTAATCGCATTATAAGGTATTTCTCCCACTTCCCTAGCATGCCTTCGTAGTGGAACGAAAGCACGCTGGGCCGGTATTCCAGGGGTCCGTGGTTCGATTCCCGGCGAAGGCGGTAGCATATTTTTCATCTTTTCTGCTTCCAATTAACCTAATGACTCTATAACATCAATTAATAGAAATAATGCTTCTCACTTCTCTTATGACAGACCATAGTATTGAAAATTCATCTATGGAAAATTTAATTTTGCATTTCTATTAATAATGCATTTTTTAAGAATTGTTATTTATATTTAAAAAGCGGTTTATAATAATAAACGTATCATAAAACTAGTAATATTAGACTATTTGGCAATTTTTAATGAGAAAACTGCTGAAAGCTATTGCAAAACTAAATGAAAATTTGCATCCAGTCGTCCCATAAATAATCGTATGTCACAGACCGGACATACTGAAATCTTTTACAATACGTTCAAATAAACGATTTTTCACGGATGTATATAAATACCATTGAGCAAGGACAGCTTAATTTAAGTAAATCCAGTCTTACAATAGCGCGAATATTATTTTATTGCTTTTAGAGTTGTATGATAATTGCTGCCGAAATAAATGTTCTTTTCTTATTTTTTGCATTATTCAAACATACAGTGATTGGAAGATTTTCATTCTGATTACTGACCTTTTATTTTGGTAGGATACAAGATTATCTTCATGAGAGTATTCTTTAAACCAACCGCATCATAAAGATTGTCTTAGATTGCAGAGTGAACTAGATCTCAGCTATATAAAAGAAGCAAACTTTGGATATAAATGGAAGCATACATTAAAACATCTTAACACCTCTCAATACAAGCAAAACACTACGTGATTTGAATGGTCAGAAACTGGATATGCGGCTTCGGTATGCGGTAGATATTTTATATTTAATAAATGGGTATCGTTTCCGTAGGGATATTCTGTATACACGTGTTATGTCCTTTACATATGCGTCTATAATGCACGGATAAATAGATAAAAAAAGAAAATGTATATATCTAATAAAAGATTTTTTTTTAAGTAGATATATCTTAAATGGTTTGTTCAAGCACTGAGCCAGGGAAAGATGTAAGACAAATTAGACATTTAGACTGCAATAGTATAGTTCACTTGTCAATAAAATGCGGTAATACAGAGGCTGTTCGCACATTTTTTAGACGATTTTGTTAAGCGGTAATTAAAAGTCGTTTGCTGCAAAAGAAGTAATTGCAATTGTACTATGTTTCTAAAAGTCAAAGTTATCGTCTGTGGCTTGAAAGTTTTGTTTTTATTGAAAATGGCGAATTTAACAAAGCAATGGTTCGAAGGCTACATTTACGCTCTTTCCGAAGAGAAATATGCATACTCCGTTATCCAAAAATGATGTGAGAGTCATGGTTTTGTGATATCTATAGCGTCGATAGGTAATATCATCAACAAGAAAGGAAAAAAAAACGTCAAATTGGAGTCTCAAGTGGGACAAAAATTCCAAACAAGTATCGAAGGAAGAAACGGACATCTTCGACTATTGCAAAGGTACGCTATTTAATGTTAAAAGAAAATCCCCCTAGTCAAAGGACAGTTGCAAAATCATTAAAATGCTCGGTGGATACTGTAAACAAAATGATAAACGTTGATTTAAATCTTAAGAGAACGAAAAAACGCAATGTGCATCGTCTCCTTCCAAAACATATGGCTCAACGCAGGACACGCTGCAGAATTCTATATGAGAAACATTTATCCAAAGAAAAATGGAAAACAATTGTCACAATAGATGAAGCATGGGTGTATGTAAATTATTGTAACAAAAAAAGAGCCATTTATTACCAAAAAAGGGGAGAAAAAAATTTAAGTATATGGTTCAAAGAACCGAAAGAAAGTTTTTCTAAGGGATTCGTGATTGTTGCTGGTTTTTCTTATAATGGCAAGTCAAAAATAAAGAGAGCGCAAAAAAATTTCAAGATTAACTCCAAATACTATCAAAAACATATTTTATCGCCAATTTTTCTGAATGAAATACCATCGCTCTACCCACAGTGCCATCAATCTGTGGGGCTCCATCAGGACAAAGCTAGCAGTCACACATCAAAATCCACTGTAAATTTCCTAAAAGAAATGGAACAAAAAACTGGTATCAAGGCCATACCCTTCATTGATATCCATAATAAATCTCCAGATGTGTCACCTATGGATTTTTGTGCTTTCTGACTTTTAAAAACTGCATTATCCAAACGTTGTCCTAAAACACTAGCAGGACTCTCGAAAGCTGTTCGGGAAGAATGGGATAGAATACCTCTTCTGCCCCTTCAAAAGGCATTATTATCCTATAAATTGCGCTGTCGAAAGACAGTTCAGAATAAGGGATGTCAAATAGAACATTTAAAACACAAGAATTTTATGTAATTTAGTTTTGCGAATATAATATACATCGTCTAAAAAATGTGTGAACAGCCTCTGTATTGTCGCCTGGCTAATAAAACAATAGAAAACTGACATTTTAACATGAGTCCTCAGAGAGGAAAGCTCACCAGCGGCCGAGCGGTAAAGTCGCTGAACACTGGTAGTTCGGTCCGAGGTTCGAATCCCGCGAACGGGCTGGCTGCATGGGCGTTTTCGTGGTTTTCCCCATGTGTAACGTGTATACGATCCAGTTTCCCTTAGAAAGTCCTCCACGAAGGCATCCCTCCTCTTAGGCAGATAGCCCTCGAGGCTTTGCCATAATCACACACACACACACACACAGACAGGAAAACGAAATATCAGAAATATTGTAAGGTGTTTTGTCCCTCCTTTCTGTATGCCTGCATGTTGTAACGGTTAGCAGACTCGGAGCGTATTCCAGAGGTCCAGGTTCGAGTCCCGGCGACGGTATTGCACATTTTTCAAATCTCCGGGTTCAAAATAACCTACAAATAATTCAAAATAACACTCTACAGTGCCGCCTGAACTAAAATAAGGTGGTGGATGATGATTCTTCACCACCAGGATTTGGCGACTAGGTCTCCTAATTCCCAGTCGACCTTTGTAAGGGGAGAGTATATAAGAGGAGCGTATTCGACAGGTCCTGATTCGAGTCCCGGCGAGGGGATTGCTCATTTTTCACGTCTCCTCCTTCAATAAAAAGAAACCTAATGTTTCTATAACATGAATGGTAAGTACAAAAATGTTGTACACATCTCAATAATACCGAAAAGTTTATGATGTATAGAAGGGCTAAAATTTGAAATTTTAATCCGACATTAATCCGTACTTGAAATAGATGATTCTTCTTTTATTTTACTCAGAGAAGAGTGATATTAGTCATAATGTTGTGGTGATTTGTAGCTTTAATATTTAATTACTTAAAAATGGAGTGCATTGAAATTTTAATTAATTGCCTCCATAATAGTAGCCTTTTGAAATTAGTTCTGTTGTTGAAACATATAACGCTGGAATATTTTCGATCGGGATATGATATTGCTGAACTTCGTATTCTTATTGTTATATTCGAGATAAACTATCTCTTGCAAAATACCATTGTGCTGTGTTATTTTTAGCAGTTTTCTCTAGGATTCTATACAAGTCTCAGCCTGAAAATAATTATCTTTTACCTAAAAATGTTGTTAATTGATACAAAAGTTTCATCCTCGCAGGATCAGTTTTCTAACTTACAAATGAATTAATGTAAACTTGCAATGAAAAGGGTGGCTGAGGGAATTAAGACAGCTGGACGCTAGTAGTTCAATCTGAGTTCCAAATCTCGACAGCCGTAGTATTTTCACGCTATCTGCCTTGTTAAATATTCCTTGTTAAATAAATGTGAGCCAATTCCCTTATAATTTACATCCCGAGATTTATTGTCCTCTGACGAAGAGCTTTTGCTTGCTTGGACTTGAAAACGATCATCCAAAAGACTTCTTACTTTTATTTAGATAGCTAGCAGCTTCCCTGCCAGTCTTCGTTTGGCTTTTAAATGTACCGGAAAAATGGCTGAAGGGAACACCAAACGTTAAATTTAAAAACTGCGTAGAATTTTATTCTGAAGAACAACTTCATAAGAAACCGTTATTACGTATAACAAAATTACAATGAAATAAGCAATATCCCTTAATACAAATATTAATTATCCTAATAAATAAATGAAGCAACTTCCCTTTGCAAAATCTTAAGAACTCAAATGGTATAAAGGTGGTTAAGAACTTGGTTTCCTAAAAAAATCACTGAAAACTTTTCAATATCTTAAAGACAGTGAAATGAACAATAAATAACATAAAAGAATACAAAAAACAAAAAATTCTGAAGAGCAAAGTATAATTATTGGTATTTTATCTTATATTTTCAAAAGAAAAAATTACAATGAAATAAGCTATATCCCTTAATACAAAGATTAATTAGCCTAATAAAAAATTAAACCAACCAAAACAACAAAGACAAAAATCATGCAAAGATTTTCAATGTTACAAATAGTGAAATAAGCAAAAAATTACATGAAAGATATAAAAAAAACAAAATATTCCGCTCACAATTTTACTCTGCTGAACAACTTTATCAAAAAAATCAATAAAAATGTATTATATATATAAAAATGACAATGAAATATGCCAATCTCTTAAAAACAGTGAATAAGAAATACGATAAAAAATTGGTGCCAAACGCATATTTCTAAAAGAAAGAAACTATTCAAAATGATGTGATTTCATCAACAATCTATCAACAACAATGAGAAAGGAAAATTGTTGCCAAAATCATATTTTCAAAGATGTGAGATGTGTACTCGGAAGCTTCATTTAATTTTTTTTAAATACAAAATATTATTATTTTTCCAAAATTCTTTTTGTAAAAGCAGTCGCAAGGATGAAAGTTTAACGTGTCCAAAAATCAAAGAAAAATAAACTGTACATTTTTAAAAATAACCTTTTTCAGAAAAAATCCCGTTGAAAAGATGTTAAGCTCTCCCTGTTAAATAAATTCGTATTGAATCTATTTATTGAAACACGGAATTTATTTTAAGTTCGTAAAATAGCTAAATGCCTACGTTTCATGACGATGTGAAAATGGAGTGTGTAGAGTAAAATCTCGCTTTCCTATAGCCCATTATGTCTCAAAATGACGCTATTTCGTAACAAAACATAAAATAAAAAATAAAAAAAAAATAAATAAAAAATAAAAAAAATTCGAATTCGAATTTCGAAAAAACGCCTTGCGTAGTTAAACAGTTTGATACGTAAACAGTTTTTTCATTTGATTTCAAGCAATTAAAAGTTTAATGACGTTCAGTCCATGAACACAGTATTAATGTATTTAAAATTTTATCAGACACCCTTCTGGTGTGCTAATAAGGCAGGGGGCTGCTATTTCCTTTAACCCTATTCGAACTCTGGAGTTAGCATGGATATTTGTGAGAGTGTAATGTCCTTGCGATGCGGAAATACTTAAAATAGAATACAGAAAGTCATCTCGAATGGTTAGGGGAAAGAAGAGGTTAGAGATGATTGGATTCATCTCGAGGGATCCTTCTTAGGCGCTGGACAAATTCTTAAGGCATACAGTGTTTAAGCCAACGACAGCTGCGACCCTTGCCTCTTACCCACGATAGGATTCGTGGAATAAATATAATGCTAATAGCAGACAGTTGAGACAAGCTATAAGAACAAACTTTTGTCCACATAATTACTAAGTATTCTCATTAAATTTTGTCAGATAAATTATTGAATATTCAAAACTTTTACATCCAGAAAGCAGTTTCAATTTAGATATAGCATACAATTTACAATGCTAAGCACCGCGTATATTTACTGAGTAAATTTTTAGTTTTTCACATGTTTAATATAACTACAGGATGGTTTCGCTTAGAGATGTAAGGAAGGCACACAAACGAAAACATGATTAATTTCATGCAAACTGCTCTGTTTAAAACATAACCTAAGATATGATTCTCCAGGCAAAATTATTACAAATCTAGAATTTAATATTAAACGTTTCAAACTACGTGGTATTTTCGGAACATGGTAATATAATAGTAACACTTCTAGTGTTAATGTTAGTATTAAAATCAAAGTTCTATAAGTCTACAGTCGGCTGGAAAAGGGAATGATAATTTCAGAGAAGATTCATTATAATTACTTTATAGCTTTTCCTATCAGTCTTATGATATGTTGTATACGAGCCAGTTTCCCTTAGAAAGTCCTCCACGAAGGCATCCCTCTCATTAGGCAGACAGCCCTCGAGGTTTTGCCATAATCACACATATTACATCCGGACAATGAACAGTCAAGAATAGGTGTATGGTGTGTTGGTGTATTTAATTATGGCAAAGCACACTAGGGCTATCTGCCTAAGGGAAGGGATGCCTTCGTAGAGGACTTTCTAAGGGAAACTAGCTCGTATACACGTTACACATGGGAAAAACCACGAAAATGCCCATGCAGCCAGCCCGTTCGCGGGATTCGAACCTCGGACCGAACTACCGGTGTTCAGCGACTTTAACGCTCGGCCGCTGGTGGGCCAGTCAGGAATAAATATTTTGCTTGGAAGCGTAAGTCTTGAAAATACTATATATAATTCCGCGAGATTATCAATTGCTGGGGTCTTGATATCACGAATTATTTGGCAATGAAATTATTAGAAACTACATATAAACTAATCGCACTTTTAAAAATCAATCTTGTAACTTTCATTATATCTGTTTTAATCTATATGAAGTTTATTTGTTGCACAAAACTGATTCGTTTCTGTTTATGAATGCCTTTTGTAAATAAATAGAATACCACCAATGCTCGTAGGCATTTTATTATATACACATTAGTTACGAAACCAAAGCTACACGAGAATGGCAGTTTTTGTAAGCTCATACCCAGTAAGTGATAAATGTTTTCATTACATCTGTGCGCAGGCGTGCCTTTATTAAAAGAACAAACAAATAATCATCTTCATGAGAAAATGTCTAGATGAACTGCGATAGAGTGAATACGGAACTGCGATAGAGTGACAGAGAAACGGAAAGAATGGATGATCAAGTATCTTAAAATACATGATTTTACATATTATTTAATATTTTAATCATTAGGTGATGTGTCATGTGCATCTATATGTTATTATATAGCTTAGATACTGAACGAAAATGCAATAAGTAACTTAAATGCAAGTGGTAAACTTGACAACAATGAAACTTGATATATGTTTCATTTGTCTGTACTATGAATTCGTAGTATCACTTGAAGGGTCTTGAAACAAGAAATATGATATAGACTGCATATGCTAGAGTTGCTGACAGTTTTCTCTCTAAATTCTCATGATATACTTCATTGTATTGGGTTCATTCCTTACCAAATGTCTAGCATGCAAATAACAGTACTCTTAGTATCTGCCTCCGGCAACAATAACGGCTGTTATACAGCTCCCGGCATGATATCGAATTAACTTTCGATAATAGTTACGGGTATTGAAGTACATACAGCTTCAGTTCATACATACAGCTTCAATTTAAGTACATACAGCTTCAGTTTAAGTACATGCAGCTTCAGTATTGAAGTGCATACAAAGTTCAGTTGTCGAGTTAGTTGGCAACATTTTATTGTGTCTGTTAATGTCTCTGCAACTATTTACCTATCGTAGTTGAAGCAAGATCTAGAGAAATCTGTGATTCAAGTAGGAATAGTGTATTGAGGAAAAGCAAAAAAGCTCGGACAATATGCGGTCTCGCCCAGTCCTGTTGAGAAGTGGGACTACAAAGGCCCTGAAGATATGGCATAGTCTCAAGATTAAAACCTCAGTAGTGTAACATTGGCCAGTCAAAGTATGTGGGCAAGAGGTAATGGAAAGCATACCCGATGGCATAAATACATTGGGGTATGGGGCAGCATGACGACGAAGAATGCAAGCTTCCAATGTTCTTTTCCTTCAGTGCCCCATACAAACATCATAGTATTGTACGGAAAAGTCAAATTTGCTAAGAACAAAGACATCAAAGACATCATGCAGTTACGTCATTGCCGTAGCATCAAGTGAAAGTGACGTCGAAGAAATGATCGCCTTGCTGACAATGCTTGGTGTCATGTCCAGGGCTCGTGATGTAACTGTATCGACCCTAAACAACAATGCAAACAGGATGCCTTATGTCTGAGCTATTGGTACGAGAAGTACTGGAGATTCCTCATGTCGTTTTGGATGGCCACTTGGATCTGTCTATTGTAAAAACTCATAACAGTTATGCGTCTAAAACAATACGAGGAATTGCGCTGTATGATAATCTGCAGTTTCAGTAGGCTAAGATTCTTCTGCGATTTCAAATTCTAAGATATGCTGATAACTGTTCCTTTTTTCACATATCTCTAACACGAAACATCATGAATAAATATGATATTTCAGATGAAAAATAGCATTCCAGTCTGCCCTTTTATATACTCGAGATTTCATTTTTATTTCTTGTAAAATTCTCATGCTGTAGAGTATTAATCATTAAAAAATTTTAGTATGTTCTACCTTTCATTTAAATTTTAGGTTTGTTGTGCTTTCATTTTTCATCTTGTAAAAATTTCAACGTCCAGTAGTGTAACTGGTATTCCAGATTCAATGTCCAACCGGTATTCCATAGGTCCGTGGTTCGATTCCCGACGGAGGCGTTTGCTAATTTTTCATCTCTCTGGCTTTTCAAATTAACCTAATGTCTGTACAGTTGCGTCTGAACTAAAAGGGTGGTGGATGATGATTTCTCCCCACCCAGGATTTGGCGATTGGGTCACCTAAAAACCCCCCCTTTAAAAAGGGGAGTATATATGATATATCTCTTTTCCTAGAGTGCCCTCGTGGTGCAGTGGTTCTGCATGCTGCGGCGGTATTCCAGAGGTCCGCGGTTCGATTCTCATAGAAGGCGGTTGCAAATTTTTCATCTCTCTTCATCATCATTTCCAAACATACCTAATATCTCTACAACGTGTTATCTCTACATTTATTATTTTTCATTTTTTTTACTTACTTCTTATATCCAATGATTTTTTCAGCTTTTAAAAACAAGTTCTCAACAATTGTGTTGATATATGATTGTATTTATTACAGGTGAAGTTTATAAGTTTACACTGTATCTAGAGATACTTCTTTAGGACTTCTGCATCCTTAGGAAGTCCACCACAAAGGCATCCCTTCCTTTAGGACGTATAGCTTAGTATGTGCCATAACTAAATAATCCAATACAATCGTTCTGAATTTCAGTTGATTGACATACTTTTTATGAAGAATGAGTAAACTATTCTGTGTTTTTAATCAGCTAAAATTTATGTATCTTCGCAAAAATGTAACAAGTAATTTAAATTACTGCGTTTTTTACATTTACAGTTTGCTCTAATTATAACTAGTATAATTTTAATATGACAAAACCTTATTACCACGGAATTAATTATTGAGCCTGAAAATAAAACATTTGAAAGACGAGCACGACAGGATTGGAGTTTACCAGTCAAAATATCAGTAACTACTATGGTGTCTCCGTAACAGTTCAAAACTATTTATGTACCTTGATTCAAATTCATATCAGAATCGAAAATCTCTATCAATATTAATTTAAATGTTCTACCGTGTCCAGATTACGAAAGCGGAATTGGTATACCTCGCAGTTTATATTGTACCAAATGTTAAAATTCCCAAATCGAGCACTTTATCAAACTGTCAGTTCTCAGTAACTGCGAAGTGGTAAGCGATAATATTTAGCACTATAATCGGACAACATGATAATTCTCAAATGTGAAGAGTAAATATTAACATTTTAAGGATAATACAATTTTGACTACTGGATAATCCAGATTTCATTATTTGAAGATCAATTTATACGTGATATTTATTTTCTCTTTATATTATATGAAATATAGCTTTTAATTTATGCTTAGAAAGATAAAATGAAAGTTTAGAAACATTATAAGATATTTCTCCCGCTTTACTACCGTACATTCGTGGTGTAGTGGTATTGAAAGCTGGGCCGGTATTCCAAAGGTCCGTGGTTCGATTCCCGGCGAAGGCGGTTGCTTATTTTTCATCTCTCTTCATCATCATTTCCAAAAATACCTAAAGTCTCTACAACATGTTATCTTTAAATTTATTATTTTTCATTTCTTTGTTACTTACTTCTTATATCCAATGATTACTTCTTATATCCAATGATTTCTGCCCACCAGCGGCCGAGCGGTAAAGTCGCTGAACACTGGTAGTTCGGTCCGAGGTTCGAATCCCGCGAACGGGCTGGCTGCATGGGCGTTTTCGTGGTTTTCCCCATGTGTAACGTGTATACGAGACAGTTTCCCTTAGAAAGTCCTCCACGAAAGGCATCCCTTCCCTTAGGCAGATAGCCCTAGTGTGCTTTGCCGTATTCTCAATACACACACACACACACACAATACACACACCAATGATTTCTTCAGCTTTTGAAAACAAGTTCTCAACTATTATGTTGATATATGATTGTATTTATTATTGTTGATATATGAGTGTATGCTGATTACAATCATATATTGATTACAATATATACTACAAGGGATTACAATCATATATTGATACAATATATATTCATACAATGTAATATCACAATATATATTGATTACAATATAATGCATATTGTTGATTACAATATATATTACAATTACATGACTTTATTGTTGATATATGATTGTATCTTTACATTTATTATTTTAAATTTCTTTTCTACTTACTTCTTATATCCAATGATTTCTTCAGCTTTTGAAAACAAGTTCTCAACAATTATGTTGATATATGATTGTATTTATTACAGGTGAGGTTTATAAGTTTACACTGTATATAAAAGATAGTTTTGAACTGAAGTTCGAAATTGTCTTTAGATATATCAAAGTAATGTGATAATAATGTGTTCAACCAATCTAATTTCGTTTATTCTTTGGAATGACGAAACAGGAAACGTCATTATCGTGGCATTATTGGGCACCTTCGTGGTTTCCCCATATGTAACGAGTATACGAACTAGGAGGAATTAAAAGATACTTTTTATTTTGATTAACCAAATACAATTTATATTTTGCTGAACTTTCATTTGCTTATGTTTTTATTTTATGCTGCTATTTTTTTCATTGCAAAAATAATTAATTTTGAATCTTGGCATTTTAACATAATACTAACTAAATTTTTTTTTAACATTTAAAGCATTTAAAAAATGTCTCCTGCTTTTCAAAAATAGCTTTTATAATCTAACATCTCAGCGAAGAAGAATTTTAAGGCAAATGGAAATTTTGAAAGAAGGATTAAAAATCAAGTTTAAGGCCAGAAGTAATGAAAGAGAAATGAAGGCTTTTGCCGTTCCATCTTTCAAACAAAAGAGATAAAAGAAAAGAGATACAAACTTTTAAGACATCCATTCAGCAGCTTAAAGAAATGATGCTCCTCTTCACAAATTTCTTTCATTTAAAAGATGGCGTGGTTGGATGAATAAAAATTACTGCCTATTGTTTGCCAATTTGTAAATCAAATAACAAAATTACATCCCCCTTAAAAAGTGCTTTTAAAATAGCGACTGAATTTAATTTAAAGTTTTGTTAGAATTAAATAAAAAAAGTAACTACTGCCTTAATTTAATATGACTTTTCAAAACTTCAGGTAATTCAATTTACACGACAGGGTTTCATTAAAAATTTTAATTAAGATAAAAATTATTTCTGCATGTATATGATAGGTTACGTTATCAGTAGAAATTGAATGATGTGCTATAAAAATGCTCATTTTTCATTCGAGAGATTGCAGAACAAGACACTTCGAAAAAGTGTTTGATTCCAACACATAAAAGACATTAACAGGATTTATTCTATTATCAGGCAAGCAATTGAATCCTTTTCTAAAACAAGTTCTACTTCCACGAAAGAATAATACGTTTGAAATGTTAACTTTAGATATAATTCTAACATAGAAACATTATTAGGAAGTCTAGAAGGCAATATGGTAATTACAATTTTGTTCAATGTTGGAAGCACTGAAAGTACAGTATGAATTTTTAAATCTTGCATACAATTTTAAGTATGGTATATTCCACGAAAGTTTATTAAAATGGTGGAAAGTTTATTAAAATGGTGGAAAATGGTGGTAATTTCGTGGAAAATTAGGCTTCCACTAAAGAATAATACGTTTGAAATGTTAACTATAGATATAATTCTAACATAGAAACATTATTAGGAAGTCTAGAAGGCAATATGGTAATTACAATTTTGTTCAATGTTGGAAGCACTGAAAGTACAGTATGAATTTTTAAATCTTGCATACAATTTTAAGTACCGTATATACCCGCGTATAAGTCGATACCGTGTATAAGTCGACCCCCCCCCCACTTCGACACAGAAAATTCGTAGAAAATAAGAAACCCGCGTATAATCCGACCCCCCACTTCCGAAATCGATCGAGAAACTTCGAAAATTTTTTTTAAGTACTACATTTATTCAAAAAAGAGTAAATAAAAAAAAAGTAAATATACGATAAAAAATACCTTGGTAAATGAACAAAATCAAAATCCTTCAACGTTTGTTCCGGAAAAGATTCGCGTACGTAAAATCTATCTGCATTTTCCCTTTTTAAAAGTTAAAAGAAATATTCAAAAGTGTTTAGTCAAACTGTTCAGTTGGCCGAAAATTCTTTGGTTTAATCGAAACTTACTCTAGTTAAAGTATGAAACTCTGTCATTAAGTCATCACATAATTTAAATCTTGAAATTACTTCAAGTAAGTGACTTATTTGATAAGTCGTCTAATTTGAGTGCGGGAAGAAAACAATTGCATTATATAAAGACATTTTTGAACTTCCGAATCTTTTAATTTTTTATGGCCCCGCGTATAAGTCGAACCCCCCCCCCCACTTTGAAGTCTTTTTTTTTTTTTTTTTGGTCCAAAATATCTCGACATATACGCGGGTATATACGGTAGTATTTAATGTTATTTATACTGTATCATGTTTCGTAGTGTTTTATAATAGTTGTAAACACATTGCACATTCAGCAATTATTAGTACTATATTTATAAAAATTATTATGAAAAAATCTGATGTGTATACTACATGACTTCCTTGTACGGAATATTAAATTATACGTATTTTTTGCTGCATTTCATTTAAACTTATTTCCTCGAATTTCATAAGAAATATATTTCTCATTCAATTAATTCAGTTCTCACTTTGCGGAAAGTCGAAAATACATAAAACCTCAAAACATCTTTACCAAAATTTCAAAAATATAACACACCAAATACAGTTAAAATAATAAATAAAAACAACAATTTTGACAATTAAAATTAGAGTTTCTGTGCAAAAACAAGCAATTCAGTCAGCGGGAAAGAAGGCAGATTTTTCGGTGCACAGAATTGAAAGTTTACATTTTTTCTACTGGGCAAAAAGACACTGAAGGGGCAGAAACTGATTTAATTCACTATTCAACTAAGATTCAAATGTAAGCAAATATGGCTGCTATGGTACAAAAATTAGGCTTGCCCGCACTTAAAAACTTTTAAATTGTTCATAATTCTACAACTATTGCATGCAGACTAACTAAATGCATAAAAAACCTTAGCCGGAAGATAACAACCACATAATTCAATTATTTTTAAAGGAAAAAATGCGCAATTTATCAACATATAAGAATATAATAAAACAAAACTGAGCGTTCTGTTTTAATATTTTTTTATATTTCTTTTTACAAAATTTCTTCTTGGTATTAGCAAGACCCACGTTGTTGATTGTTTTATTTTTTCCTTATTCCTTTTAAATTTAATTTTAGATTCCTTTATAAAGTTTTAATTCTTTAAGCTTGCAAGTCCAGCCCGTACGTTATTGTATATTTTGACTAATAGCATACCGCTATTTATTTTTATTTTTATTATTGTTGTACATCGGCATTGCATTTACATTTTTTACACCTTACTATGTCAATTTGTGCGGACGCGTCGGGAAATTGGAACAGAGAATTGAGACTAAAAAAAAATTTTTAGGACAGTTTATTTAATTAATTAAAAAATTTTGTAACGCAAAATTTCAATTGTCTGTTTCGGCGAAACGCGTAATGGAGTTAGTTTGGTTCGATGTTCCCTCTTCCTTTACTTCGATACTTCCTTTACTTCGTACAAGGAAGTAAAAAGTACAAATTTAGGTATTTTTAGGAACTTTTCTTATCACTATTTTACTAGTATTATAAATAAATATTTATAGATTTTTCACTTTGTGTTTACTGAGTTGTTTAATAGCTCCACAAGAAATAGTCACAGAAAGCAGCATCAGGTGAATATCTTAGCAATTTTACATTACTTTTGAAGTATTTTTTACTAGTATACTTTACATTTTGCATTACTTTTGAAAGGTAGATATTTGGTATTACTCTCAATAAACAGTTTTGGATGGATTTATATGTATTTCAGAATTCAAATTGCTTATGGAACAAACTCTATTCTGACTAAAATCTCTGGACTTCATTAATTGCCTGTCAGGTAATTAAAATCTTTTTTAAAAAATATCTAGATATATTAATTGATGAGACTGGTTGATTAATTTTAATCAAGTCATCATTTTATCATTTTGTGTGCCGAGCATATTTGACTGAGTTATTTAAAAATGCTTATCAGTTTTCTTGGATATTTCCTGGATATTATTCTTGAAAGGCATGGATTTTTATAAATGTATAGTGTCCGTGCGGGGGCATTCTAAATATGCGGCGAGTCGAAAATCCTTTCGAGAGTCTGGTGTCAGAGGAAGAGTGTTGGAAGATCTAAGATCAGTTTTCAATAGCCACCAACTTGCAGATATAATGTTACTGACATGTTTATCAGTGTAAAGCACTGGGCACCCAATGGAATGATGTGTTATCGTAAATCGAAATATATAATATCCGTACAATGCACGAATGTAGTGTATGCAACGAAATATGTAATTCATGCAACAGAAGCCCCTAATGAAAGTATGTACATTATGTATTATGGGAACTGAGCATATTTCCACACAGCACTACTGCTTTACGCACACCTTACTATGTCTTATATGTTTCCTCTGAGTGTAATATTTGCATTTATGTGCTCTACGTGTTTCCATATGTATTCTATGTGTCATGATATGTATTTTCGTGTGTGTTTTTATGTCTTTATGTTACGTAATTACGAGTGTGTTTTTATGCTTTTACGTTTAATTTTGTATATCTATGTGTTTCAGCTTATATGAGTGTTTTAGTGTTTTAATGCTATCCTTTATATTCTTTCTAAGTTACTTTGTGTTATTAACAACGTCCTATGTAAAAACTACCCGACATCTAGGCCCTGTATGGTCATGTAAACTCCTGGTGCAGCCTCACGGGGCTCCAGCGAGTTGCTTCTTCGAGATAGTGGAGGACGTGGGACATATGCCTGTTTACCTATGTTATACGTCAGGCGTCCCCGTCCTCCGTCACCCGTCACCCGTCACCCCCCCTCGGAGGCGCTCTCCGTCAAAATTGGGGGAGGGGACTGAGCGAAGTCGTACTGGTGCTAAAGGCTTTTGCCAACGATAGGCGAAATCTTGCACTTCTTGCCAGTCAAAACAACAAACAGCAACAATAAATGCACCCGTTCATGGCATACTTTTAGTTATTTTCAATCTAAACGCTAAAATAAATTACTCTGACAACTAAACATTTGTTTTTAAAGTTTGCAACCAAACCAAATCATTAAACGATATTTACGACATTTAACTACATACCTCTTACCTGTATTAATGCTTTTGCCAACCAACGCGAGCGCTCAAGAACAATTACTCTATCATTAGAAGAACAAATTCATGTCAAACAATATATGTTAAATATTTGAGTTACTAGACCACCTATTCGGCAAATGTAAATAATAATAATACCAGGAGGTGAGCGAAACTGTCCTCTTGATGTGATTAGTTCAGACAAGGACACAGTAAAATTTTGTCTTTTTTTCAGAAATATACAACTTCTAAGTTCACAGATGACAACATCATACAACAAAATATCTAAACTTGTTTGCTTTTCAATAGGAAACGCTTCTATCTAACTAGGCCAAAATCATATCAAGAGGCCACGGTCATTGTAACTTATGGTAATAAAAATAAATTAAACATAAATTTAACGGTTGCACGCACATTGCTTAAACAACACATTTCAGTGACTAAAATAACAAATTATTCAAAGACTGTCTGGTTTAACTCATTACTAAAGTATTCTAAGGTTATTAGTGTACCTGCGTGTGGGGAGTGGAACTTTTATGAAATAGAATATTCATGTGAGAGAGAGGGAAAAAAATGTAAATAACACAAAAACAATCTCATTAAATCATATTAAGCTTAAAATCTTATTAAATGAAAAATCAAGTGTTCTTTCATTCTAATGAAGCATCGCATGCAACGTAAAAGAAAGAAGAAGAATAACGAAACGGAAGTCAAAAGAAAATTAAAATACGTATTACAAAATGAATAACAGTGTGGTGGTGTGGAGTATTTAATTACGTCAAAGCACGCTGGGGCTATCTGCCTAAGAGGAGGGATGCCTTCGTGGAGGACTTTCTAAGGGAAACTGGCTCGTATACACGTTACACATGGGGAAAACCACGAAAACACCCATGCAGCCAGCCCGTTTGCGGGATTCGAACCTCGGACTGAACTACCAGTGTTCAGCGACTTAACCGCTCGGCCGCTGGTGGGCCAAAATGAAGAACAAAATAAGACAACTGTGAACAATGAGGTAATTTGGCATGGTCAATATTATCTTATTCTCTGAAATTTCTAAAATAACACATTTCATTAATTATGCAATATATAATAATACAGTCACACAAACAATCTTGTTAAGTACTCTGAATGCGGAAAAATATCATATATAATTTGCAATATATAGTTAACTGAGAAATCAGTTGACGAGGCAATATTAACTCCTGTATAAACTGTAATATGCTAGATGGATTACGATACAGGTACTGTACAATACATTTACGACACAGGATCCAAATGTTTAACTTAATTGTCGGGTATGGTGTGCCGGTAGTCAATAATTAGTTTCTTTACAAATAAACACCATTTAAAAATTTATTTTTGTATTATTTGATGGTAATGAACATTGAAAATATTACCAAATACATACAGGTGTTTCCAAAAGGAACTTGATTGCACATTTCTCTTGCTTATTATTTAAAAGATTATATAGTTTGGTTTGGTTTATTTGATTACGGCAAAGCACAAGAAACTTATCTGCCTCAGGGAAGAGATACCTTCGTGGAGGACTTTTTGAATGAACCTGGCTAATATATACGTTACACATGGGGATGTTACACGCCCACGCAGCCAGCCGCCAGGTTTTCATTCTCGCACCGAACTACCAGTGTTTAGTGCCTTTATTCCAAAGGCCGTGGGTGCGCCGAATACAAGAAAGTTTAAATTACTTAATATTTTAAAGACGAAAATAAAAATAAATGAAAATGTTTTCGAAATTTTTTGTTTACTTTTTTGATTTAAATTTTAGTTAAATTTATTTATCTATTTATTAGTTGTTTATAAGAAAATCTCTTACAACAATTTTATAAAAAAAATGTAACTTGATCACCTTTTTAGTAACCTTTTGTTTGAAAAAATATTTAAAATTTACCTTGTGTTCATTGCTTTTTTTAAAATAGTTCATACATATTAAATCAAATAGCTATCAAGTAATACAGTAAAACTATAGATAAGCATTAATTTTATGCTATGAACTCTAATGTCTTTAAAAATTCATTCATTCATTCATTCATTTTTAAATACCAAATGCATACGTTAATTAATTAATTAATTAATTAATTAATTAATTAATTAATTAAAAAACTGAAAAATATTAGATTTTATATTACTCCGAAATGGATCATATTTTTAGAGACACATACAAGTTTCGAGAGCTTGGGTTAACGCCACTTTCGGCTGAATATATTAAAAACAGCGTAATTTCAGAATTTCCGATAGACAGTTTTGCATGTTTCAGATAAAAGTGTTTTCATTCCCTACAGCGTTCCCACTGTTCGCTTTGAAATCATTGAGTTTTTTTTTTAATAAAAAATTCGTTAAAGTTTTACAAAGTATGAAATAAACAAAACAAATTCCAAATTTTTGTTTGGTACCCATATTCGGGTGGACGACTATGCTATTCAGAATTTAATTTACTGTAGGTACCGCTGTTTTTTCACACTGGGAGAAACATGCATACATTCATGCAGATTCTTCATTATTTATTTTCTTTAAATATTATACAGAGCGATAATATTTGGTGACAACAATTAAAAAAATTATACATCGCATTTAATCACATATAATTTGTAATATATTAGTGACACGACGCAAAATGCCGTTTCGAGACTAATAACCCTTCTGGGCTAACTCGCGTTTGGGTTGAGAACACATATTGAAACATTTCAATTAAGTTAAATTTTGCACGTGGTATGTTTTCAATTTCAATGAATTGAAATTAATTTTAACTGCCTTTAAAAAGAGTGGCAATTGTCTGTTGAATTTATTATTATTAATTTAGCCCAAGTAATTAAAATTTAATAAAAATATATACATCAAATAAAACAAACGGAATACATCAGATAGAATTTACGTAAAGAGTTTTAAATTTAGAGTTGCATAAGTGATTTCTGGTGAGTAAAATATTCTTAGATTGAGTTAAATTATCAAATTTCTGAAAGTCTTTTACTCACTGACCTTGTGAAGAGTGAAGTATGAAGCACTTGAATCCTCAGGTTGCCATAGTTATAAAATAACATCTCGTTTCAATAAAAAATCTTATAGAATCATATTTCCCAATATAATTTATCCTCTAAAATGTTAAAGAATATGGAAAAAAAGCGGTCAAGATCAACACTTTCCCTTTCCGCAACTCGTTTCCCTAATGAGGTCATTGCTAACACCTCGCTAACAATTTAGGTGAGAAAAATTGGAACACGTTGTTACTGTTCCTCATTGAAGAATGAACTTTTATTGGAAACCGGTTTCAGAACTTATTATTAAGTAATTTTATTTGAAGCAGACGTGCAAATGCTATCAAGAGAAGCGTGTTTTAGCTATTTGGAAACTTTAGTGTTTCCGGTGCTATTCGTGTGACAGCTAACGCGATAACTTCGTGGGCTATAAGTAGAATTGAATTTCACGTCACGTAAGCGTAATTTCTCTTTGAAGAGTAGATTGTCGTGACCTTTCCAGAGTGATATGAGTCGCTCTGCGTGACAATTATGTTCTAAGTTAACGCTGAAATTATTGGTAAAGCATGAAGTAAGTTTCCAGACAAATCCATCAGCAAAAAAAAAAGAGGAAACGCATCGACTTATGATTTTCTCCACCTACTGTTACTGAGATTAAAAAAAAAGGCCATTAAAAGATCGTGTTACGAGAATTAGGAATCAAATTATGTATTTCATGCTACAGGCGACCACTACTTATTCGATTCGAGATGTTAAGAGCACATTTTTTAATTCCGGAATATCAGAAATTTTTATTGTTTTTATTATTTCCAGGAATTAAAATATTTTCGGAAATTTTATGTTAATGTTTCAACGTTCAGTTAGCGTTTAAATTAAATTTTAAAAAAACAAAACTGAGCAAATTACCATAGTTTAACTTTTGAAAAATGATACGATCTAAGACACATATCTGTTACGTAATTTTTACATTTGTACATTTTGTACATCTGTACATTTTTATTGTTTTTATTATTTCCAGGAATTAAAATATTTTCGGAAATTTTATGTTAATGTTTCAACGTTCAGTTAGCGTTTAAATTAAATTTTAAAGAAACAAAACTGAGCAAATTACCATAGTTTAACTTTTGCAAAATGATACGATCTAAGACACATATCTGTTACGTAATTTTTACATTTGTACATTTTGTACATCTGTACATTTTATTGTTTTTATTATTTCCAGGAATTAAAATATTTTCGGAAATTTTAAGTTAATGTTTCAACGTTCAGTTAGTGTTTAACTTAAATTTTAAAGAAACAAAACTGAGCAAATTACCATATTTTTACTTTTGCAAAATGATACTATCTAAGATACATATCTGTTACGTCATTAGATAACTATATAAGGTGTTTTCTCCCTTCTTCCAGAGCGCCTTCGTGGCGTAACGCTAGCACACTCGGCGCGTATTCGAGAGGTCCAGATTCGAGTCCCGGCGAGGACATTCCACATTTTTAATGATTTCTGTAAAAAAAAAAAAAAAAAAAAAAAAAACTAATGTGTTAACAGTGGCGCCCGAACTAAAAAGTGGTGGACAATAACTTGACGACTAGGTCCCCTTAATTCCCAGTCGCCCTTTAAAACGGGGACTATATGAGGTATTTTATCCCTCCTTCCATCATGTCTTCGTGGTGTAACGGCAGCACACTCCGCCGGTAACAGTCCAGCTTCGAGTCGAGGCGAGGGCAGAGGGCATTGCACGTTTTTCAAGTCTCCTGCTTAAAAAAAAAAACTTTATTTTGAGGCGAAACGTTTTATAACACTTTGTACATGATACATGGATGGAATACTTTGGATGTGTTTCATCCATGTATCATAGGACTCACCAGCCGCCGAGCGGTAAAGACGCTGAACACTGGTAGCTCGGTCTGAAGTTCGAATCCCGCGAACGGGCTGGCTGCATGGGCGTTTTCGTGGTTTTCCTCGTGTGTAACATGTATACGAGCCAGTTTCCCTTTGAAAGTCCTCCACGAAGGCATCCCTCTTTTTAGGCAGATAGCCCTCGTGTGCTTTGCCGTAATTGAATAATCCCGATCCCATCCATGTATCATGTATTTTATTCATTGTTAAAAAACAAATTTAAATGCTAACATTAATAAATATTATATCAATTTAAAGAAACTTTTATAGAGATTACAAGATTACATATTTTCAAAATTAATACCAACTACATCTTTATAAACTTTATGCACTATAAAATAGAAAGTATCTGTAAAATAGTAACTTTAAATTCCAGTGCTAATAAAAAATGATAATTTTAATTAATACTGACACTAATTTAAGTTCTTGAATGTCACAAATAAATAATTCTTGCTGTCTGTATGAATCGACTAAAATTCATACAGACAGCAATTAAGTTATAACGGAATGTGTAGCAGAAAAATAAGTGAAAGACTGACGGTATAGTCAAAGAAAACTGGTTGATTTGAATTTGATTTAAAGTAATTTCATACTTATAATCAATTATATACATATGCCGTATATGGAGAATGATCTTTAGATCTTAAAGTGTATTCTAAATATCTTACATACGCATATGATTAGAAAGTCTATTCCTTTCCTCTATAAGGAAATTAAGTTGCAAATGTCACAAAATTCTTCGAAAAGATGTTACCTATTGGAGAAAAGAGAATGATTTGAAAATCTTAATACAACAACATTTAACAAATTTCCTTAATTTATAATATACTGTGTCAAGTCAATGTGTCACAAATAATAAAATGTAAACCAAATAATTTTATTAATTAACTATTTTTCTAATAATTGAGATTCCGCCAAAAAATTCCGTATATAAAGTGAAGAATTATTACTTTTAAGCATTGAGTTCTAAAACATTAAACGAAGAAGAAGAAAACTTATTATGAATATTATAAAAATCACGCCAAAAGATCAGAACATCAGAAAGGGAAACAGAACATCAGAAAGGGATCAGAACATCAGAAAGGGAAACATTAATTTTTACAATTACTATCGTACAAATAAAACGGGCATCCTATGTTATCAAAGGTTAACTATGACAGATGAATAGAAGAGCTATGTTACTTTCAGCATTATAGTACTGCAACTTTTACTTGCATTTCACTTATTCCTGTTGATAAATCTCATTCTTTTCGGACTACTCGTAATATTCTAGCAAATGAAATATATTAAAAACTTTTAATAATGTATCAGTTCGTCTAGTACCCACTTATATGCAAATACATTATAACTCCATATAACCGGAATAAATTTGATTACAGGGAATCCGAACACTTGGAAACAGCAGGTCATCGATTTGTTATTATCATTAATTTTCTGGAAGTCAAACATACATTAAGTTTAATTCATGTGAAAGGTGTTACTCTTCCATTTATTATATTATAAATAATTTTCTTCCTGCTTTCCGCATTCCTCTGTGGTGTATTTAGAAGCATAATTAATGCGTGCGTATTCGAGAGGTCCAGGGTTCGAGTCCCAGCGAGGGCACTGCACATTTTTCAGGGCTCCTGCTTCCAAAAAACTAATGACTCTACAAGTGGTGCTCAAACTAAAAGGTCTTAGATGTGGATGATTCGTCACGACCAGGATCTGGCAATTGGGTCCCCTCATCCCCAGTCGGCATTTTAAAGTGTGTATGTACAAAATATTTTATCCCTCTTTTCCGAATGCTTTCGTGGTACAGTTGAGGGTTATTCAATTATGGCAAAGCACACGAGGGCTATCTGCCTAAAGAGAGGGATGCCTTCGTGGAGGACTTTCTAAGGGAACTGGCTCGTATACACGTTACACATGGGGAAAACCACAAAAACGCCCATGCAGCCAGCCCGTTCGCGGCATTCGAACCTCGGACCGAACTACCAGTGTTCAGCGTCTTTACCGCTCGGCCCTGGTGGGCCGTGGTACAGTTGGAAGCCTACTCGATGCGCATTCGAGAAGTCTAAGATTCGAGTCCCGCGAGGGTATTGTACATTCATTTCCCACATCTCGTGTAAAAAAAAAAAAATAAATAAAAATAAAATAAAATAAAATAAAAAAAATAAATAAAAAAAATAAAAATAAATAATAAAAAAATCTGAAATGTTTCAGATTTTAAATTACGTCCAAAGGGGCGTTTTTTAACATTTTGTGTGTTACCTTTCTTTATTAAATATCATGTTCCTCGCACTTAAACCATAAGATCCAGTGCAACAGCAATATCGCAAAATAGTTTTAAAACGAGCATATCTTTAGAACTTCCGATACAGAGACTCACACGCTGGAGATAAAAATGTTTTTTCTGCACAACGTTGCCATTGCTCGCTTTGAAATCCTTGAGTTTGTTAATCAAAAATTCGTCAAAGTTTTAAAAAATAGGAAATCGATCATAAAACAAATTTCAAATTTCAAATTTGGTCTTCCACATGCTCATATTCGTTGGAGGATTACGTTATTCAAAATTCGATGACTCTATGTACCGTTGTTTTATCACAATACGAGAAATATACATACATTTATGCAGATTTTTCATTATTTAATTTCTTCAAATATAATGCAGGACTCTAACATTTTGTGGCAACAGTTTGAAAAGTGAACCGGCATTTATGAGTCCGACGCAAAATGCCAAAACGAAACTAATAGTCCTTCGGGATTCAAATCCCTTTGGACTAAAAATTCTAATGACTGTACAGTATGACGGTTTGCTAAAGATAGAAAAATATATTAGCTGAGAAGGAGAAAAATTCTATATAATATTCATGGATGAAAATTATATTGTGTGCTCAGAGCACAGAAATAAAAATCTGCTTTCACAGCACATGCACACACACAGAGATAGAAAAAAGAAAAGTTACTGAGTGCATTTACGCAGGCAAGCAATTGCAATTGCAAGGCAAATTGGTTTGCTCAAACATAAAACTGAGATAACATCATCAAGCTTATTTAATACAAAATTTGTTTTGGTAAAGAAGCACCTTTTAATTGCTTACTAAGACTTACGTACTACTGTTTTTCCTAGTTGCTTTTCGTGTATGCTTTAACTTTGTATATTTGCTAAAATTGTAAGCCAATCTTAAGATATTACAAAAATCAATCTAAATGAATTTAATCGATTATTGGAAAGTATAAAAAAAGTTTATTGTGCTGTTTCATGTTTTTGTATTATTTCAATAAAAATGTTAAAATAAAAGTTGAAAAGTTAATAAACCGAAAACAAAAAACACATAAATAAAATGCCAACAAGTTTAATTTCATTTGACCTAGAAAGTAAAAACAAGTCCGAAATAACAAATAAAAATACTTAATGCGAAACAAAATATATTATTCGCATATAATGCGTTCAGTATTAACCTATGTTGCATGCAATTTATTTAGAAACAAATACAAATAATAAATATGGAAATTAATTTAATACTTTTAGTTAATTTTAAAATGCTGTGATTATTCTGGTTTCGCGTAAGGTTTTCCAATGATATCGTCAATCTGTAATTATAAAAATCAGTTTATGGATAACAGGTGTTACGCAAATGAAGCGAAGACGTGGATTGTCTAAAATAAAAGACTATTTTAAGCTCACTATTAATGACATTCATGTTACATATTGGTTTATTAAATATAAAAGAATATGCATTATATGATATTCTTTAGCAATGAACTCAAGCAATATTTTCATTGTATTTTGTTGTCAAAATGTATAAAATGCTGTCGTTAAAACATTTTATTGCTTCTGCTTTGGGTATCTGTCATAAGCTTCGCATAGCGCACATTGTCAGTAGGATACATAACAAGACATACTGAGCAAGATGCTTTTATTTGAGGTCGTTTCATACCATATGCTGGTCCAGCAGGTCGAGACGAGGTCGTATTGCGAGAAATGGTTTGATCTCATTTTCTCTAGTTCAGCAATCCAGCATCTTGTCTACATGCCTAGATGAGCTAATGTATTACCAACAAAACTTTCATTCTACAATAATTTGATTCGCTCACTAAATGCATAAGAATAATAAAGAATTCGTTCACTCTTGAATATCTGAATTGTAGAAACTTTAGAATTTTTTTTTTCATTAAAAACGTTTAATGACACATTTAAAAAAAATTGAAAGTGCTCTGTAAGTAGTTTCTTTATTTCCGTATAATATAACAAAATGGCTGTAAATTTTCTCTTCCATAACTGAAAGCACGAGACCCCTGGATATTCATTTATCCCAGGCTCGGTTCATATGCATGATATTTTCGTGGCATTTTCCGTATGTAACGTGAATATGAGGAAATTTTTCTAGAAAGTCTTTCACGAAGGTATACATCCCAGGGTAAATAGTTGCATTCATTTAAAAGTAACATTTGTTATATTTTATTAATGTTTCGTACATTTTACATGATTTGCTAAGACAAATTTGACAATTAAAGTTATACAAATATGAAATCACTTTGTAACATAACAATAATTGTGAAATTTAAAGTAATACAAATCAGAAATGATGTTTAAATACGAAAAAAATACATTTTTAACTATAATCGAAGGACTTTTCCTCTATTTCATGTAATTATGCTTAAAATTTGTAGCACAAGAAACTTTTTTTCCTGATCTTTTTCATTTCTTGCCTGCTACGTATGCTTCGTTAACTATTTAGCCACATTTCGTAAATCGTCGTAAAGAGCTAGAAACACAAAACGCAGACAAACGGAGACACTAATTTGATAAACGGAAACAAAATATTGGTCAGAATGACAAAATTGTAGATTTTAGATTTTTATTATCTCTCAAGGGCATGAGTATCTTAAAATATTCTACAATTCCAGATCAGCAAGCCAGGAGAACTGGGAAGATTGCGAACAGAAGATGTTTCCCGTTCGACATGTTCCAGAATGTTAGTCTCAAAAAGATCAAGTTGGACCACATCTCAATACAAGCTTACTCCAATCAAGGCAGATTTTCGATTTACTAAGTTAGGTTTCTCAGGACAAAGGTTACCTGCGCCTGCGGGGCAGGTGCAAGGTGAGGCAGTTGCCTTAGATATTACATTCTTCTCGATTGCCGATGCACAGCAGCCCAGAAGATCAAGCACATTCCGACCACATAAGCATTGATGTCAATACACTTTTTCTCAACTTAAAACACACGAACACACGAATAAAAAGGAAATTCTCAACACACGAATAAAAGGGATCAAAACCATCATGCCAAAAACCAATCATGTGCAAATTATCGAGTCATTGGGACAAAGAGCTATGCATCAGGCGACAAGCCTGGAAAAGATGGGGTAAGCTGCATCTTACGAACTTGTATATATTGTATATCGTATTTACCAACATAGGGTAAAATAGTTACTAACAGCACTATGTTATTAAGGACCTTGGTGATTTTTGCTCGAAATAAAAATGGCACAGTAAAACATAGAAAGTCTTCTTAACCGCTGGAAAAAGATTACTAGAGCAAAGGTTGAGTAGAATATGTATGTTACGGTGAAACACCGAAATCTGGAGAATGTCGACATTCACCGGTGAATGTCAACATTCACGTAGTCGCTTGGTGTATGTCCGAAATATTTTCAAATACTCTTATTTCTGACTTACACCGATAAATGTCGACATTCACCATGTACTAAAGGTGAATGTTGAATATATAAGAATATTATAGTTTCTTCTCCGTCATTCAGTCGCGAAAACACGTACTTGAAACTTAAAATAAGAACTTAAGAACATAAGAACTTAAAGCACACAGTACATTCAAAATTAGAAAGGAAAATAATTGAAGTTATAAACTTATTAAATAATGTTATTCAAATCTTATTTATTGCACAAACTTAAACTATTATGACAATTTGAATTGCACAAGAGGCCCTTTGTTTTACAATTGTATTGATTTGTGGAACACTTTCTTTTGCAATGACAGCGTGTACATATACTCCTCTCTTTTCGACCTACACCAGAGTATATCTGTGATTGTCGACATACACCGGTGAGGGTCCGAATGTACAAGAATGTAATGCAATATTCCATCTTTCACCGACGTATTTGGTGAATGTTGACATTCTCCGGTGAAAGTCGACTTTCTCCAATTTCGGTCTTTCACGGTATCATATATACTTTGAAATTCTTGTTAATAAAAATGTAATAAAAGTCACTAGCTAGTAATTATAATACGAAAAATAATACTTTTTTATTTACTTACATATATTTATGTATAAATATCTATATATACTTACTACATATATACATATTGCCGAAACTCAGTTCGATTCATGGAGTGAATTGTGAATTAAATTATAGTTTCCTTTGTGAAGGCTATTGGAAACCTGCGATATTTATCGTGTGTTATGGAGGATATACCTTATAACTGTGTTCTTCATGAGTTATTTACAGATGCTTATTTTGTTGTGTGTTGTTATTTATCCTAATAAGCTGTCAACTTCTTGTTCATTGCGTGTTCTTATTTAAGATATATCCACAAACCATAGCTTCAGGAGTATTGCAGAAGTACTCAATTTTTACTGAAAGACGACTGTGAAGATTCTTGAAAGTAGTATAAATTCACAATACATTATTTCGCTATTTATTGAAAAAAGTATATTTATCATTCAATAGCAGGCAAATGTGATATGATTTTAAATATTCATTGCCCGAGAGAAGGGAAATTTTCTTTGAGGAAATCTTCTTAGTATTAAAATTTCTTCAACGCATATATTCGCACTCAACTTTGAACGAATTTCGTACAAGACGTGTTTTCCATGACAAAGTTATTGCTTTATTAAAACTTTTTTGCACTCTTATCGAAGGATTTTGAAAGACTGACACACTCTTGTTCAAGTAAAAGTAAAATCTAAGAATATCCTCTTTTTCTAAAGGGGGATATTATTTTTTTTTCTTTTCTTTGCTAGTTAGTACCTTAAAACAAAGGAATCAGTAAAAAAATTATAAAAATGTCAGAATTTCGTAAAGAAAAGTTCAGAACTTTGCAAAAGAGAATGTTGATAAAGGTTATTTTAAAATGAGTCCTTTTCTCAAAACGTAATACAAAGTCAAGGACAAAATGAAATTTTAAGAGACGTCAAGAGTATTAAAAATTTATGAAAACCAGAATGAGTCGGCAACTCGACAAGAAGACTTGTTTATGAAATTTTTCATTAAGAAAGCAAGAATTTGGGGAAGACTAAAAAAAAATGTTTCATATGCATTAAACTTTCAACAATGTTTAGTTTCTTTGCATAACATTCTAGCTGCGTTTATGTTGCATTTCGGAAAATTTAATATTTATACATAGCACAAAAAATGAAAGAAATTAAAAATAATTTCTAAATCATGCGCGTAATATATTTCCTCCTCAAAACTTGCCAGGTACATATTTTTTTTTTATTCTGCTGCACAGTGAAAACTAAAGCAAACTATACCTATACACTATAACATATACAGTGCCTATAGGATTATTTATGTTAATTAAATATGAAGAGCTTTCTAATGTAATAATGATTTTTCCTATAATGAATAGTTATTTTTTGCAGATATTCCACCACTTTAAGACACAATAACACGCGGAATAAATGCTAATTCAGAAGTCAAACAACAAAAATCAGCGTTACATTTACAAAATTTTCACAGGACTTGTTTCGATGGTTTTACCGAACCACCATCCTCAGCTGCAAAACCATAAATGAACAAGATAGGAAATAATGATTAGATAAGATAAGAAAGCCTGGACAAGAATAAGCAAGTGGCGCCATCTGTTGGAGAAACCAGAACTAAAACATAATTTCTTTAAAGGCCGAAGGCAAATTTGGATTGGAATTAGGATCGTTAACAAGAACAGAAAGATTTTTATGAATATGAAATGCCTCTAGAAAACCCAGTTCTCCAATGGAAGGTGTTTTTTGAATAATTTTGGCAGCAGAAAATTTGAAAGTGTGATTTTCGGACCAACAATGTTGAGCAACAGGAGACTTCTGTGTTTCCTTTTTTCTAACATATGCCTCATGTTCCTTGACGCGAAATTTTAAGGCTCTCTTAATTTGGCGAATGTAAATTAAACCACACTGGCAAGGAATCTTATAAATACCCCAGGAATTCTTATCCGGAATGGGGTCCTTGAGTATGGAACTCGGAATTTTATTGATGGGAGAAAAAAACAACCCGAAAGTTAAATTTCTGCAAAATATGTGCAACTTTATAGCTAATTGAGAGAAAGAAGGGAATGACAACAGCATTTATGTAATCTCCTAAAATAAGTTTGTTCATTTGCGGTTTTGCAGCTGAGGATGGTGGTTCAGTAAAACCATCGAAACTAGTCCTGTGAAAATTTTGTAAATGTAACGCTGATTTTTGTTGTTTGACTTCTGAATTAGTATTCCACCACTTGTTATTTTTAAACTAATAATCATGTTGCATATGCTGATATATTATAAAGTTAATTAACGTGTTAATTTTAATTAAAGTTAATTAACGTGCAATCTAAACTTTGTACATATTATAGTGCAAAGCGTCAAAACAAGCGTTCTATAAATGCCTAGTTTAGTGACTGCCAAGCATTTTTGCCCCATGCACCCCTTTCATCATCCATAGAAGATCATTCCTCCTTTCTCACGCTCCTTTTCATGACCCTAAAATATACATATACATTTGCTTAAATTTAGTTTAATTTTTAATGTACTTTTGTACATTAAATAACAGAAAACATAAAAGATGTCGCCAAGATGGTATAGTGGTTAGAGAAGGCTACAAGAGCCGGGGGTCGAATACCGAAGACATGGATGTTTGTAAATATATAGTGTTCATTCGGCATGGGGGCAGTTTAGATATGCAGCGAGCCGAAAGTCCTCTCATGTGGTTCGATGGAAGGGGAGAGAGATCGTAGACTTCGGACCAGCCCCCTCCCTTGGGAGTGCTCTCAAAATTTGGATGGAAAATAGAAGTCCAACCTCTCTTTGGAGTAGGGTCTGGCAACCATTGTTTCATGATATATGGACACGAAAACACCAACACAAACATAGAAAATATTGCTAAATAGTAAAACCTGAGTAAAAGCGGTTTTAATACACATAAATTAAAATTACGTACTTAACAGCTAAATAAAAGGCTGACCGCTTTCTCCTCGGTAACTATGCAATTCCCTGCAATGGGAGTCCATGAGCTTACAGTAATACCTTGTATATAACATAGAGATTATACATAATTGTCAATAATCTGAAGTCAAAGTGTAAAACGCTTAGATTTTCACACAGCATATCGGTTAAAGTATAAATTATTTATAGTGTTGTCTAATGTCGCAAAGCGGATCACATGAATGGTTCTTGCGTCAAGACATTTGTTTCGACCACGTTTAGCGGCCAAGGCTTGTGAGATGCACTTTTATTTGGTTTGGTTTACGTGATTACGGCCCAGTAGAGATAATCGCATTTGTGGAGATGACAGAATTCAAAATGCTACATAGGAAATTCAGTTTCCATACTATCAATTAAATAAAAATCCTATGGGTTGTAAAGTTGCGCGCTTCCAACTTGCACGCAACCAAAGTGGTGACTGCTGAGAACTGGAAAGGAGACCAAAGTTTTGAGAAGGGTTTAAATCCCCTTTTATTCAACTTTAGAAATTAAAAATGCGTGCTCTTGACGCTCACAAACTACGCTGACCCGGCGGTAAAATAAAAATAAGAAACTAAGAAAAGAATAGTAACAAGTGACTAACTACGAGGCTTAAACGTAACTAACCTCACCGCGTTCTAAAATACAGCTGATAGTTCAGCAAACTTCTGAATATTACGTTGAAAGATTAACAATCTGCCGAGGCAAACACACAGGCCGAAACGCGTGGTTCATCGATTTCTAACTAGCCACCTCCACGCTCGTGAAGCAAGAAAGCACACTTTCGAACTCGTTTCCTTTCTATTTAACTCAGATACTTCCGCTGACAATTTGAATCCTTGCGCGCTCTACTAAAATTTACATACTCTGGCATTAGCAATTCCAGGGGAAAGTAAGGCTTGACAGGAAAGATAATTTAAACTTAAAATAAATGTTAGTTAATATAAATATAAACCTTACAGGATTATTCATATCGGGTAAAAATGTGAGAAGTTACGAAGTCTTGAATGTTTTTTCGATGTTATATAGCCATTTACTTTCTTCTAAATGATCTTTAGGAAGCTAAGGAACAGCTTACTAACTGCAATATTTTGCTAGAAAACTGTATAAAAATTTTAATTTTATATGTTGTAATTATTAAAACCTCATTATAAGCAAAACTGGCATAATCTGAAATCATAGCATATTCTATTGTTTTCTTACATATGCTAATACATTTACACCATACAGATATGATTCTGCATTTGTATGATTCTGAATTTTTCAGGAAATACTTGCCTCTATTTCCAACACCATGTATGGAAAACCTAAAACTTTTTTAAGTGCTCTAATAGCTGCTTCAGGCTTTATTACAGGATATTGAGTAATAAAATACAAATAAAAGTGAAGTTACATTGTAAGCTGAAGAAACATGTAAAATTAATAAGTAAAAAATTAAATCCGGCTCCAAAATTTAATAATTTAAAATTTACTAAATTAAAAATTTAGTTAATAATTATCTTTTTTGAAAAATACAGTAAAGAATAAAATAAAATTCTTAATTTGAGGTATGGAATATGTTAAACATTACTTCATTACCAAAGATAAAAATGCAAAAATATACCGAATTTCGACTTACCTCTATTAATTATAGAACTTCTCTTAAAAAACGAGCATCAAAGCATTTACATGAAAATTTTTGTAGCAACATTTCGATCAGAAATTCTAACGCAGGAGAATTATTGAAACGTGAGATTTTGTGCCGAAGACTATTAATTTACAAGATACTTAAAGCTGCATATTAACATGAATAACAGAAATTATACATTTAAAATTCTTTATAATTTTATATAGAAGGTATACTCTTACACCATACACTTTTCTTGGGCTATCCTCTATACTATTATGTACCAGTTATTTTGAGGGAATTCAAAATGAAGGAAAATTCTTATTTTGAATTTAAAATTTGCTATAAATAACAGTAATTAAGTATGAAAATATAGTGACATCCGGTACACTGATAGAATTTTAGATATAGGATTTAATTTATTCGAATTGAATGTAATTTCTCGAATTCTTTGAATTGAATGTAACTGCTATGATAAATTGGAGAAAGTAATCATATAATTGTAATAAATTATTTTCTTCCGCCTTTCCGCATTTCGTGGTGTAACTGGAAGCATACGCGACGCGTATATTGAGAGGTCCAGGGTTCAAGTCTTGGCGAGGCATTGCACATTATTTACCTCCTCTGCTTCAAGAAAACCTAATGAATCAACAATGTACTGCACTAAAAATGTATAAAATTGTAGAACTTATGCGTGTAAACTACAGTTTTTTTTAAACTTGAGTATATATATATATATATGAAATGTAATTTCTCATACATTATTTGTTTGTGCAGCCGGGGCAACAGGAATGAGACAAATTTTGGAATATAAAGTGGTAGGTTTATTTTAGCATCCATCTCACAAGCGTTCTTTCATACCTTGAGCAGAAGCCCTACTTATACATATGTGTGCGTCACGAGGCTCTTCCAATCAGCGATATTAATTGAAATCACGAGGTGACGCTATCTTCTCATCAGGAGTGTTCTTAAGGACTTTATGTAATATAACAGATTTATGAGTTTGGCGATTTGGCGGGCGCCAACAGGTTAATATATTTTATACTAAAGAAAGGATTTCGCCAAAATTTAGGAACAGGGATGCAATTTAGGTAGAGAATCGCCAATACATTATTAAGCAATATTATTAGAATTTAATTTAATCAATTGATTTTAAAATATCATTACAGATTATCCCCCCCTCATCTGAAAAGGCTTGCAGTCGCGGCCGTCGACCCAAGACAGTCCAGATAGTGAGAGCAGAAAATTTAGTTATTAGGAAATTAAGTGAGTAGGAAAACTGATAGGATTTACCTCAAGGCACACAAAATGTTTACATAAAATATGACATAAAATATTTGAATACAATTAATACAGTATATAAAATATAATAAATGATTAATGAAATTATAATATAGTAACTAAGTGCAGAACAAATAAAGCACTAATAACATATTGCTGGTTAGCTACGCGGCAATAGGAAATAGTAATATAACTGAATTTGTAAGTTTATATCTTACGGCATGCCATTCACAGTTTGTGTATGAGTCCGTACAATCATTAGAGTTGTCATTCAGGCTCATCTTCAGTCTTTTACTGGTCTTTGGAGACCTCCGGATCATTTAATTAGCGCTAGAATCATGGATTAGCATTGGCACTGAAAACATTTGAGTTTTTATGTCACGATACTAGAGCTCTTATACTCTTGTTGAAAATACAGATTTTACTAGGTTTTTAACATATTTTGTCATTCTATTTTTCTCTTATTAATGATAACAAAACAAAATTTAAATTCCAACATCCATACCAGTGTTTTGTACACGATGCGGCAGAAACATAAAATGAAATTCAGAAGTTTCAACAAGTGAAATTTAACTTTTTCAACTGTTGCTACAATTTATAACACAAACATAGGAAAACATGAGCTCAAGGAAATGTGAGGGTATAGTACTCTACTTGTAGTATAGCCTCAATTGAGTGTTTCCCACACGGAAAGTGCATTGAACCTGAAACTCAAGTTTGAAGGAGCCCAGTAAAAGAAAAGGGCAGACAAACTTTTCAGGCACTGAGAGATAAATTAACTATTAAGGGGGACAACAGGATGAAAACTAAAAGAAGGGTTATGGATAGTTTATTTATTTATAAATTTTGATTTATTCATGATGTAATTTAAAGTTCTCGGGTGGATAATAGAACCTTAATTTTGACGCATGTACAATCTCAGTTGGTTTCTTCGTGTGAAAATTTTCCCTGTCGATTTCATAATTAACTTCAGATAATTTATTCATAATCTGATAAGGGCCTGAATAGGGTGAAGTCAATTTTCTAGTATTTGGGTATTCGAATTCCTCGTAAAGGACAAAATCTCCAGGTTGAAATTTAGATTTTACAAATCTGATGTCATATCTAGTTTTATTCTTTCGGTGGTATTCGATAGTTCTTTTCTTTGCTAAAGCCCTTGCTTCATTTAAGGAAGGGTATTTATTTTGATCAATTGGAGATTCAAAAGGGAGGTTACCAAATAGTAAGTATGCTGGGGTGAACTTAGTTACCGTATGAGGGGAGTTGTTATATTCGACAACAACTTGCTCTAGCACTTCAGTCCATGGTACTTTTTTAGAAGAAGAATTTACTTTACATTTTAGTCGACTTACTATTGATTGATTTACTCTTCCTACTTTACCATTTGTCTGGGGAAGGTGAGATGAAGTTAAAAGTTGTTTAACATTATGCTTTTTAAGAAATTTTTTTTGAATCTAGAGGAAGTGAAGGCTGCATTCCTGTCACTCAAAATTTTTTCGGGGACTTGTATTTGAAATATTTGTTTTAGGTTCAGCGCTAGCTGCCCTTAATGAATCATCAGGATCAGAGATGTTTCATTAGCCATTATTCTCTTAATAATACTTTCATAAATAAAACTAACTCAAAAATAATACTCTTTAAATTTTCCCAAAACAATATTAAAACCAAAATACATCCTTTAAATACCAAATTTAAAATACATTTATACCAAAATAATACTTTTAAAAATTTTCAAAATAAAAACACTATTATTAAATCAGTAATTATAATTCAATAGTAATAATATCATTTGCATCGCCAAACATTTTACTAATTGCTTCTGTTTGACTTATTGTGACGAGAATACGAGTGATGAAATCGACACGAAAATACACATTTTTGTGCACTCTTGATTAGATTTTCGCAAAACACGATCAATCACCAAACAAGCACGAAGCTCTCGAGAGCAACACAGAACGGCGTAGACGTAGGGAAAGATTTCCATCCTCAAAAGTAGGTCAACGGTAAGAGCACATTTGATGAACGACGAACTTTCGATGGAAACACAGATCACGCATCACAGGGGTCAGAAGGATGCTTCTCTGCACGTAAAATAATCTGCAGAATACAAGAATACAGGTAACAGAAGGATGATTCTCTTGATACAAGAACGCCTAGAGAAAAATGTAGAAACATAGAAGTCGCACAGCGGCAAATTCATCTAAAGTGCGTAACATTTTATCCGTATAATCCTTGGAGTATCTTCTTTTTGAGATAATCCCTTTGAAGGTGGTATCCTACCGGCTTTCTGAAATGTAATTTCTCATACATTATTTGTTTGTGCAGCCGGGGCAACAGGAATGAGACAAATTTTGGAATATAAAGTGGTAGGATTATTTTTAGCATCTATCTCACAAGCGTTCTTTCGTACCTTGAGCAGAAGCCCTACTTATACATATGTGTGCGTCACGAGGCTCATCCAATCAGCGATATTAATTGAAATCACGAGGTGACGCTATCTTCTCATCAGGAGTGTTCTTAAGGACTTTATGTAATATGACAGATTTATGAGTTTGGCGATTTGGCGGGCGCCAACAGGTTAATATTTTATACTAAAGAAAGGTTTCGCCAAAATTTAGGAACAGGGATGCAATTTAGGTAGAGAATCGCCAACACATTATTAAGCAATATTATTAGAATTTACTTTAATCAATTGATTTAAAAATATCATTATATATATATATATATATATATATATATGTAATAATAAAATTCCATAGTCAAAAATACACTTAAAATTCTAAGTGTATGTTCTTTTCATTTTTAATGGCGACGGTCTCTTATTTGAAAGTACGTGGAATTAAATCCGCAGCCCCGTAGTCAAGTTGTTTCTCCCGCCTTTTCTACACGTACAGTTATAGAATGTTCTGGAAATATTTAAAGCGCACTGGATTGGCTGACGTCATTTCTTGGAAGCTCCGCCTTTCCAGAGGGTATAAAATGACTCGCAAAAGAATATCGGGGATTTTTCTTAAATGTAACGATGCAGTAAACTTCATACAAAAAGTTGGTAGTATTTCTTTTTTATTTACTCCGGAAATATGATTTTGTAACTGCTATTTCTCCTGATATAATAAATGGATCCTTGTTTATTAAACTTATCGTCTGATAATTTAAGCTACGACTACATCGATGATTCTTCACCAATCTAATTTATTCCTGACAAAAGTTGGTTACATCACACACACACACACACACAAATATATATATATATATAATAAAGTAAAGAAACCACAGACACAAAAATAGTCTTTTGCAGGGGCTGCAAAAAATACATTATTATCCAAACTTAAACTGGAGAAGGTAAAAATTAATTTAAAAATAAGTACAAAAAGAGCAAATGTGTGTATATGAATATTCAAAGTATGCAAATTTTTTAGAGAAATAAAGTAAATTAAGAAGAAATACGTTTAATTTCTTTCCTAAATTTTAATTAGTTAAATTTCTTTAATACTGTTGTATTTATACAGTTAAATAATTTCTGTTTCCTGTTGATAGAGTAGATTTATTTGATTATCAAGCTATTCCAGTCAAAGCTCGGAGGAAATGATAACACACAAATATTCTAGCAGGTTGCTAGTTAATATGTTAGGATGAATGTGATTCCAACCCGAAAGAGTTGCTAGCAATTTAGGTTGCTATAGAAATGGAATTTCTGGACTGTCAAGCTGGAATATTGCTCCTAAATGTCCAATAGTTTAGGTAATTCATGTTATAACTTGTTGCTATGATTAATTAGACAAAACAAGAAGTTTTGTGCTATTAGCTGGGTATGATAAATAATGCTCCCTATGAATTTACATGCATTTATGATGAAAATTACGAATATTTTCCAAATAAAGTTAGGAAGTAAAATGAAGATCTCTTTTAGACTAAATGGAAATGCATAATAATCAAGCTGAGCGCATAAAGTTAAAACCGGACAATTTGTTATAAATAGGGAAAAGATAAATAACATTCAAATAACTTTGTCTCCTTCACAGAGTGCAATGTTTCTAATGTTTCTTCAGGCCTTCAACACACTGTTCCTAGACTTTGGAACTAATAGTTCGCAAAACAGGTTAAACGTTTGATTTAATACCCGAGATTTTTTTTAATCTGCTTCCTTTCATGGCCATGTTAAGAGTCGGGAAAAGGAAAAAAATCAGCTGGCGATATGTCGTGAGAATATAATGGGTGATTTATCACTGCAATTGAATGTTTAGCAAAATGTTCGTTTTTTGTTCCAAAGGTAATTCTGCTAAGGCCGGAAGCTGGAAGCTTATTATGACGGCATCTAAAAGGTGGGCAAAAGGCTTATCAAGATAGTGTTGTATAGACAATCTTGTATGGGGCCCAGCACTATTATGTCAAATAAACCATTGCCCATGATCAATAAAATTCCTTCCTGACTCCTCTTATCCTGTATCTAAATCGAAAAAGCACCTTTTTGTAAACATATAAACATACTGATTAACTGATTGAATTTTCAAGAACTAATTCAAAGAACAAACACATAATTTCTCAAATTTTGTAGTGTAACATTACAGGAAAATTATGTTCACTAAATAATACAACAAACAGTTGTTTTTTGGCTCTTTTATAAATTAAAAGAATGTACATAAAAACTAAGCATAATCCTACTTGCGAAATGGAACACTACTATTTCAATAGCATGACAAAATATAATACAGTAATAAATAACTTTAATAGTAAAAGTCAGAAAAATTACCTGGCAAAAATAATAAATAGAATTCATGAAGGCAATTTGCTATCGTATGCTATAGAATAAAATGATAAATTATATACATAAGTAGGAAAAGAAAATCGTACGCTGCCATACATCAAAATGCTGTAAAAATCTATTATTTTCAAGACGTTTTTAGTAAATCTTCTTAACGGCTATAAGTGCGTTTCGCCTTTTCATAATATGAAGCAGTTACCAGTTATGATTATTACCAGTTATGATATTTTACATAAATTATTACTCCAGCTTTCATGCTGAAAAATACTGGCAATATTTTCCTATTTCTTTAAGAAAATAATATTTAATCCTCTTAAATTTATGTATTTTTCCATTATATTATTTTATTTATATCAGTAAATTGCAAAAACCTAGGTAGAAGCATGCAATATTCAGTCACGAAATATACCAGAAAATAAATACATAATGATTGCATATATGCTTATATACACAAATGAAAACCATATAATATCCATTCGAACGTACATGTGATACATAATATAATGTTACCAAAACTTATATAATTTATGCATGTGTGTTTTATATCTTAGAAAAGAGTTGTTATGCAACATAAAGTACACGCAAAAAAAAAAAAATTGCACTTCAATTTGTAATATTCAAGTAAGTTCCTTTTTTATTTGGTTATTTCTCGTTTTCCTATTAAAAAACTGGTAATATTTTTGCAATTATTTTTTAACTGTCTGATCTTCAAATTAATATTTATTATGCGATTATTGTGAAACGCTGATGAGTTATGCACCTACACAACTACAAATTGATTTTTTTTTTACAATAACAATCTTAAATTTGCAAAACAAACCTCACATTTAACCAACAGAAAATAAAAATGAAATTATTACTTTGCTAGCCTTAGTGTGATTTTAATACTGCTAACAACATGTCCTCCACTTTTGTTGTAGCATCACGTACATATCTATGGATTTGTAAAAAAAACATTTCTTGTATTGCTTATAGGGCTATTATTTAACAAAGTATTTATCAAAAAAAAAAAATCTGAAAGCTTTTAGACTTTATATTACGCCCAAAGAAGCGTTTTTTTCACGCGGTATTCAAAACGGGATTTGAAATGTGATATAGACATTCAAAGTCATTCGACAGAAAATACCGTTAGACATTGTAACGTCTTTGCGTTGTTACGCAACCAACACAATACCAGTAAGAAATGTAAAGAAACTTCACGCATAAAATGTGCATGCTTGAAGATGCACGCTATGTTAATGTTAATGGAACGCTTTGAAATCGCTGAGTTTGTTAATCAAACATTCGTTAAAGTTTTACAAAATATGAAATAGACAATAAAACCAATTCGAAATTGGGCTTCCAGATGCCCATATTAGAGTGGGGGACTACGTTGTTCAAAATTTGATGATGTCTCTAGGTACCGCTGTTTTTTTTTTTTTTTTTTTTTTTTTTTCACAATGCGAAAAACATGCATACATTCATGCAGATTTTTCATTATTTAATTTATTTAAATACAATGCAGGGCGATAATATTCTGTGGCAACAATTTGAAAAGTTATTCAGACTTTTATAGTGAACCAACGCAAAATGCCCATACAAAATTAATAGCCCTTCTGGGCTATTAAATATGATCTGCAAAAGACTTATCGGTACTTTTCCGTTTTGCCGGCGCAAACGATAAAGTCGCCAGTAATGGTACAACTGATGCCAAGAGGAATATCTCCGCTGGTAACCTTTTACTCTTCATTTTCGAAACAAGTCGCAGCCATTTCTTATTAGATTGACTGTTTCTTTCAATACTGGCATACGATTACATAGAATTTTTATAAGATAGTTAAATTTTATGCCCTAAGCCCATTCGCGGTAATTAATTAGGATGCAATCACACCACTCACCCGAAGATGAAAATATAGAAAAGGCAAAATAAAGGGTTACATTCATCAAATCTAATGAGAATGCACTAGCGAAATAAAGCACTTCGGTTTTACATAATTTCTGAGTAAGCTATTTGTACGAATTCAAATAATTCTTGCATTTAAACTTATATTTCATAAGATTTAATTTAACATTTAACTTGAAATTAATGTAGATAATTAGATAATTACTGAGAGAATTAGATTTTTGTCGTGTAGTTTACGTGAGATAAGATTACATGGGGTCACGTGATACGAATCGGCGAATCAGGATGTTGAATCATGAAAGCATAGTAAATTCCTAAATTAACGTCTTTTTACAAATTTATTGTCTTTACTTTGTGGCTTTTTACAAAATTTTAAACCATATTAAAATGTTTATGTTTTCAAAATAAAAAATTCTTAGAACTAACATTTGTTAACATTTTTTATATGTATACTGTATGCTGTCGCCAACAAAGTGTGCTTGGCGAGATTTGCGCCGGCGAAACGGAAAAAGTACCGACTTATCCTACATCTACTTCTTGAATGTAATTCTTAAACCACCCCAACATAGTCAGGTGGTTGGATTTGAACATTTTCATAGAATCAAAATTCCAGCCTCAGACAACAGCAAACTGCAACAAAACAGTGGCATTAAGTATGAATTTAATGCATTATTTTGGTGCAAGCAACATCATTTCCTACCATTTTACTTATGCAATGGTTTAGATAATATTCGGGTTATAAATGAAGCCGCTGTACAACGAGGAACATTTCAACAGGGAAACTCTACCACTTACTCACAAAAGCATGGTTTGCTTAGGTGCTACCTTGTCCCTGACGTTGCCTTTTAAAACTTTGTCGATAAAAGATGACATGGTCAGGAACAGCGTAAGGCACTTTAAAAATGTAATTGCTATAATTAACGAGCAACATGCTCTTGTTAACGAGGATTTTGTTTTCACAGCGCATTATCTTCTTTTTTTCCATTCTTTATCACGGTATCGGTGTTGTGTTAAAAACTAAATTTTGCGTCCGTGGTAAAAGAACCTGCTAATAAAGTACATCGAGTGCTATACTGAAGCAAAAATGTGTTTAAAAATAAGGAAACAACCACGTAAATTATTTATCATATTCTTTCATTATGTAAATACGAGTTTTGCTTTTGTAAACTCTAGCGTCACTAGTCTTTAAGCTAATAAATAAATCTAAAGCAGATTTTCTTCGTCTTTAAATTCGATTCTTAAATTATTGTTTGTAACACATAAACAAAGAGAGATTTTCATTGAAATCTTATCGCTATTTTTGCCATTTCCTGCATTTAGCTGAGTATAAGACAGTCTAATATATGTCTAATGACTTCAAGAGAAAAGAAAAATAATCTAAACACCGTATAGTTGGATAATATTAAGTATATATGTGATGTATCAGCTTTAGTCAGGAATAAATAGATTGTTGAAGAATCATAAATGTAGTCGTAGCTTAAATAATCAAACGATAAGTTTAAAAAACAGGATCCATTTATTATTATTCAGGAGAAATAGCAGTTACAAAAATCAGATATCGGGAGTAAATAAAAAGAATTACTAATAACTTTTTGTATGAAGTTTACTGCATCGTGACATTAAAGAAAAAGCACCGATATTTTTCTGCGAGTCTTTTTATAGCCTCTGGAAAGGCGGAGCTTCCAAGAAAAGACGTCAGCCTCGTCAGCCAATCTAGTTTGCTTTAAATATTCCGAGAATATTCTATAACTGTACGTGTAGAAAAGGCGGGAAAAACAACTTGACTACGGGGCTGTGGATTTAATTCCACGTACTTTCAAATAAGAGAACGTCCCCATTAAAAATGAAAAGAACGTACAGTTAGAATTTTAAGTGTATTCTTTACTATGGAATTTTATTATTACAAATATATATTACGAAACAAACATTTACGAAAATATTCGTTTTTCGTAAATGTTACAAGCTATGTAGGCAACAGCTTTAATATATTTCGACTTATAAAAAGAGGTTATTATAAAGATAAACTTTCTCCTAGAATGATAACATTAAAAAAGCCATTTTGCTATGCAAAGCTATAAACGCTTATAAAAACTATCAATTTGACTTACAATAAATTATACGCTTTTTAAATTATATCATTTAGATATATTATTAAAATTAAATTAAAATGTAAGTTATTAAGAAGTGCCTTTATCACTTTCACGTCAATCAGTTTATTTAGGAACACAATTATAAGTTGAAAATGAAGTTAAAAATATCTTTGGAGCAGAAGCATTTTGAAAGATAGCTTTTTATTAGGATATCCAAAACACAAGACAACTTGTATTTTGCATAATGGCAACGCTTATCAAGCATAGATGATAACGATAATGACGTGAAATTACGATACCAGTATTTTAAATTTAGTTGAAAATGTTTCGAATTTTTAAATATAGTTGAAAATGTTTCGAATTATTAATGTTAGGCACACATATAAAGACGTCCGTCCATTCGACTTAAAGGATAATTTTACGAAAGTGATAAGAAGTTTGTAATAAAATGCTTAAAGATATTTTTATGCTATCTATATTTAAAAGACATTTATGTTTGCGCTTGATTTTTTTGAACTGATGATGAAATTCGGAAGCGCAGAATAATTTCTTTGTTGATTTTTAAACTGTTTATATTAAATCATAATATAACAGATCTTCAGAAGCGTCCACATAACGAGCAGCTTGATAATTGTTCACTTACAATTACTCTGTGGTAGTTTAGCGTCATATAACGGGAAATTAGTAATAGATGAAAATAAAAGGCTTATAGTGACGAATGACCAAAGAAGAATGTGAAATGACATGTCTCTACATATCCTTCAAAAAATGTTGAGAAAAATAGAGGAATGTTTTAATAAAGAAAACATTATTTATTAACCCGCCGTTAACATTGTTCTTAATAACGCATAAATAAATGTGGAAGTCGCAGTTCTTTATCTTTTATATAATATATGGAGCAATAATAAGATCGAGATTGGCTTTAATAATATCCTAGGCAACGGAAGAATTTAAATACATACTTTTGGCTCAATAAACTAGTCCAATAGTGTGAAGAATTATTAAGATGCTAAATTTATACATATTCTTTATGTATTTTAATGTCAGTTTTAATCATATTAAAATAATAATTATGATATCATACTAATTATGTTTTAAACATCTGAAACACGGAAGTGCATAAATATAATGTCCTTAAGAAGGAATATATAGGCAAATATTATATGATTTTCGCCCTCCTTCGAGCATACTTTCGTGGTATAACGCTATCACACCTGACGCATATTCAAGAGGTCCCGGTTCGACTTTCGGCGAGGGTATTTATCATTTTCATATCTCCCGACTTAAAAACAAAATTTTAAAATACTCTACAGCGGGACCAAAACTAATAGGTGGTAATAGGTATATTGTTTTGGTATACGATAATTCGTCACTTTTCACATAGCGTGCTTTAAAATAACCTAATGCCTGTATAAATTCATGCATTAAAACCCTCTAAGCGGCAAGGCCGTATATATACGGCCTAGAATAATTATTATGATATCTGTAAGAACGTATATATACGTGCATATTAAAATATGTCAACGAAATTAAGGCAATATACCAAAAGAAAACAAATCCAGGTATGAAATACCAGGAGAGTTTTTGCATTGAAATAAAAATAAAAATTTATTCTCATACTAGTTTTGGGAAATTTGTGCTGGCCCCTGGCCGCCCAGAGTGTTCAACTACTCTATTTAACCAGAATAAAAGGTTGGATATTTTCACTAATGCCAATAAGAATATTATGTAAAGAGATTTTTTATTAAATAATTTAGCTCAAAATGTATTTACCACAAATATTAAATTTCGGAAAACTTTATTTATAGTAACATTACTTAATCTACCATTTTGATGTAATAATTCTGAGTTATTTGAAAGCCCATGAATAACAACTGTATGTAATAAATTAAATGTATGTAATAGAGTAAAAACTGATGAACATATGAACACAAGTGTATGTTTTACAGTCTAGATTTACAGGGGTTGGACAAAAATATGGGAACACCTTTAAAAAACATGTTTCTTTGCTTAATATGGTGTAGAAAATTCATTGGCATCGAATATAGCTTGCAGTCTTCTCGGAATGGATAAATATAGTTCCTGTATGTTTGCCAAGGGAATATTATACCATTCTTCCTGAAAAACGGTGGCAAGTTCAGACAACGATGTTGGCGGTGGATAACGAGAACGCATTTTCTGTTCCAATGTAGACCACAAAGGTTCGATAATATTCAGGTCTGGTGACTATGGTGGCCAGGGGGATGGGACAACTCATCCTCGTGCTCAGAAAACCAGTCCTGGACAATGTGAGCTGTGTGAACAGGGGCTTTGTCGTCTTGGAAGACACTATCACCATCGGGGAACAAAGTTTGTACCATGGGATGAACTTGATCTGCCAAAATGTTCACATAAGTCTTGGCAGTCATGTGCCCTGACACAGTTATCATGGGGCTAGCAGAGAGCCACGATATGGCTGCCCAAACCATAACAGAACCCCCGCCATGTTTCACTCTTGGCAACAAGCAGTCTGTATTATAGGCTTGAGATGGCGTTCTCCAGACGTAAACTCGGCCAGAAGTGGGAAACAATGTGAAAGAAGACTCGTCAGACCATATTACTCGCTTCCACTGCTCTATAGTCCAGGCTTTATGACTTAAACACCACCTTTTCCTGTTACGGGCATTAGCATCACTGATGAGTGGCTTCTCAATTGCAGCACGGCCAGCAATTCCCTGTTTATGAAGCTCCCTTCTAATTGTTTTGGTACTCACAGGGTTCGGTAACACAACATTCATTTCAGCAGTAACTTTTGCAGCTGTGGTCTTCTTATTTTTCGTCACAATTGCCCTTAATGGTCGTCTGTCACGATCATTTGGGACACACTTTCGTCCGCGCTGTGATTTAGAAGACTATGTTTTTCCGCTTTTAAATATGCGGAATAAATCTTCCATACAGTACTTCTTGAAACACTAAACAGCTCGGCTACCTTGCTTACGGAAGCACCTACCATACGTGCTCCAACAATTTGCCCACGTTAACTCTGACATAATGCAATGACAACCTCACATAACAGTACTCCGACAACAACTGAACTCTTTATCACATTTACGATGTTGTATAGGTGGCGTCAGTAGTCAAAAACGCCAGCGCCACCTACATATTTCATTCAAATCAATCTTTCTTTTCAAACATGCATTTCACAAGGTGTTTCCATATTTTTGTCCAACCACTGTATCTAGGTAAGGTAAGATGTATCTAGAGTATCTAAAGTAGGGAAGGGCAAATACTTTTAGCCGCGGCAAAAGTGTATTTTTTTCAGTACAACGCCGTGACAGGGCCCTGATGATCCTCCGTCGTACCCTAAAGGTTGCAAGACGCGATGTGATGATAAAGCCGTTCCATATTAAAATTTAAAAAAGAATTACAATTATAATTAAAAAGTTACAAATACACCAAAAGCCGGATCTCTTCCTATTGGTCATCAAATGATTGTCATGTACACAGTTTCATCTCTACATATAATAAAAGAAAGAGTCTGTCTGTGTGTCAGTCTGTGTGTCTTTCGTTTGCGCTGCACGTAAGCTACTAGACCCACGGCTACGAAATTTGGTACATAGGTGCATCTAGACGAAAGCCAGTGCAACTCGAAGCGATTTTTCGAAATTCGAATTAATTTTTTTAATTTCATGTTTTGTGACGAAATGGCGTCATTTTGAGACGTAATGGGCTATAGGAAAGCGAGATTTTACTCTACACACTCCATTTTCACATCGTCATGAAACGCAGGCACTTAACTATTTTACGAACTTAAAATAAATTTCGTGTTTTAATAAATCGATTAAATATGAATTTATTTAACAAAGTGAGCTTAACACCTTTTCAACGGGATTTTTTCTAAAAAAGTTTATTTTTAAAAACGTACAGTTTATTTTTCTTTGATTTTTGGACACATTAAACTTTCATCCTTGTGACTGCTTTTACAAAAAGAATTTTGGAAAAATGATAATATTTTGTATTTTTAAAAGATTTTTTAAATGAAGCTTCCAAGTACACTTCTCACATCTCGCATCTTTAAAAATGTGATTTTGGCAACAATTTTCCTGTCTTATTGTTGTTGATAGATTTTTGATGAAATCGCATCATTTTGAATAGTTTCATTCTTTTAGAAATAAGGGTTTGGCAACAATTTTTCATCGTATTTCTTATGTCACTGTTTTTAAGAGATTGGTATATTTCATTTTAATTTTTATATAAATATAATATATTTTTATTATTTTTTTTTGATAAAGTTGTTCTGTGGAGTAAAATTCTCCGCGGAATTTTATGTTTTTTGAGTTGCTTTCATGTTATTTTTTGCTTAGTTCACTGTTTGTAAGATATTGAAAAGTTATGCATGATCTATGTTTCTTCAACTGAAAGTTGGTTAATTTTTTGCTAGGATAATTAATATTTGGATTAAGGGATATAGCTTATTTCATTGTAATTTTTTTCTCTTGAAAATATAGGATAAAATATCATTAATTATACTTTGCTTTTCATAATTTTTTGTTTTTTATATTCTTTTTTGTTATTTATTGCTCATTTCACTGTTTTTAAGATATTGAAAAGTTTTGAGTGATTTTTTTAAGAAACAAAATTCTTAACCTCCTTTATACGATTTGAGTTCTTAAGATTTTGCAAAGGGAAGTTGGTTAATTTATTTATTAGGATAATTAATATTGGATTAAGGGATAATGCTTATTTCATTGTAATTTTGTTGTACGTAATAAAATGTTTTTATGAAGTTGTTCTGCAGAGTAAAATTCTACGCAGTTTTTAAATTTAACGTTTGGTGTTCACTTCAGCCATTTTTCCGGCACATTAAAAAGCCAGACGAAGGCTGGCAGCGAAGCTGCTAGTTTTCAAATAAAAATTTATAGGTGAAACTTCTTTCTTGAAGCTTCCGCTGCTGATAAATTATTTTATCTCAGCAATGCTCATATGTTCTTGGTTTAATTTTTTAATTAAAGCTGCTAAAAATAATAGCATTATATTCGTCGGCTGATTTGTGGTTCTAAGGTTATATTTTCTTGTTTTTACCTTCAACATCTAACAATATTTGATAAGAAAATCTTTCCGCTTATCTGAATCTTTCTGCTTATTGAAGATATCCACAGGATACTTAGAATTTGCCACTTTTTAACACGGAAAATTTTATTTACAATTCGTTTGCTTACAGAAAAACATTATTTTTTTTTCTTTCGTTGCCACTACATCTCAATTAAAAAAATCCAAAAATCCAAAAAAGGATTAAGAAAAAAATAGCAAACTTAAAATAAAAGAGTTGCGCCCTTTCGTAGCCAGCAACATGAAACTGCAACAAGGGTCGCATTCGGATCGCAGGCTCACGATTGTGGAAAAATACGAATAAAATATCGAAAATTAAAATAAAATATCATCCCATTTTGTATAAAATACTTTTAAAATGTGTATTTCATGTTCGCCAACGCCTACTTAGATTATTTATCTCGCGTAAGGAAAAAATAATTAACATGCGATAAAAAACGTCTTTTATTCCTGAATCCTGAGTGGCTTTTGTACCACGCAAATCCTTTCGCAGTAATATTGACTTAGCCTAATGAAAGTCACATTGTTTGTACTGATACATGTATAAATAATCGTTGCATGTTATCTGCACAACTTGTTTAGTGAAAATTATATTTATCTTCCAGCATTCTTAAATAGGTATTGTATACATTGCAAAAGCTAATTAAGCAGCGAAACTAAATAATGTGTTTGATGGTTAAATCAACTCTTCTCCACATTTATTGCCTAGCAATGTATTAAGTAAACAACCTACCAGTTGATTTGATAACTTTCCATTAATTTCAGAGAAAACAGATTTATTTATTTCTTATCTTGTTTGCCTATTATACAGTTTCGTGCATAGTGTTTTTAGGAGTAGTAAGAATATATTTAAATAATTGTCCTTTCTCCCCGTTGACTGATTTAATTAATTAAAATTGCTATATACATTAAATAACATGCAAATTAATTGTTGGATAGGGTGATGTATTTGTAAGACGAAACGTATATGAAGATGTTTTGTTATATCTCTTGTTTACAGGACGTTTTTACCCTTTAGCAATTACTGTCTGTAATTCGATTAACATACAGTTTGTAGAAAATTAATTCTAAATAATAAATTTACGCAAAGGAAAAATTTGGCAGATGAACCAAAGAACATTAATTAGCTTTAGCTCAATTATTAGTCCAAAGGAGCAATTTGCTCTGAAAGACTACTAATTTCCTTCCGGTATTTTGCGTCGAAAACTTTAAATGGCTGTGTCACTTTTCACGTTGCCACCATATATTATCGCCCTGTCTTATATTTAAAGAAATTAAATAATGAAGAAATTGCATAAATTAATGTATATTTCTCGCATTGTGATAACGCAACGGTACCTAGAGCCATCAAAATTTGAATAACGTAATCTTCCATAGAATATGGGCATGTGGAAGCCCTTATTTGAATTTGAAATTTGTTTTATTATCGTTTTCAGATTTTGTATTTTTGATTCAAAAACTAAACAATTCCAAAGCAAGCAATGGCAACACTGATTGGGAAAAAAAACCTTTTTATCTCCAGCGCGCGAAACTCTGTATAGGAAATTCTAAAGATATGCTCATTTTAAAACTAATTTGCGATACTGCCTGTCGAACTGAATTTTATAGTTTGAATACGTAGAATCATGATATTCAGTAAATAAAGGTTTAACTCGCGAAACGTTGAAAAAAGTCCCTTTGGACGTAATTTAAAATCTGAAACTTTTCAGATTTTAATTTTTTCATAAATTAATTTAATTAAGATTTCATTTAGCATATTCGATTTTGAAAACTGAACATTAGAGTCACCAAAGGCTATAAATACATGAAAACTAAGAATGAGAAGCGACTCGACCAATGCGTTATTGACGCTAACGTGATTAAGTCGCTGACTTGAAGCTTCAAACTAATGAAACACGAATTTAGTTCACACACGCGTGAATGTAATGATTTAAATGATTTAGATCATTCCAATTGACCTAAGAGCAAAAAAGCAGTTTGTCAGGGTTTCTGTTAAGTAACAGGTAGTCTGGCTTGATACCTCATTCTGCGCATTAAGATTCGCATTTCAATGCAATGACAGTTAATGCATTGCTTTTACATATTTTCTTCTTTTTTTATTTCAACATTTTTATATATTGATTTTATATTTATAAGCATATGTCATTACATTTTACCTATTCTTCCATTTGTTTCAATTTCAAGATTTATTTTTATATTTCATAATTGACTATGTTAATTTTAGGTCCTTATAGTTCTATATTTTTAGTATACTCATACATATTTATTATTTATTTAGATTATAGTCTTTTAAGACAAAAAGTGAAAAAAAATATGGTGCAAAAATTACAATTTCTTTACAATTTTTTATCTAAAGATTATGTGATTGAAACATTCGAGCAATAGGGCAGAATCTATGTTTAGAGTACATGAAAACAAGTACTAATTCAAGAGCAGGGATGGTGCATTCGAATTTTCGAATCTTGGAATCCTTCAAATTTGGAAAAGATGCGTGATTTGAAAAATCGAGTCTTCGCGATCTATTTGTTATTCGAATCTTTCCAATCACATTCTAAACGACTGCAAAACGTTTTAACTTACAATTATGGACAGATTACCGTATATACCCGCGTATAAATCGAGATATTTTGGAAAAAAAAAAAAGAATTCAAAGTGTGTGGGGGGGGTCGACTTATACGCGGGGCCGTAGAAAATTAAAAGAATCGGAAGTTCAAAAATTTCTTTATATAATGCAGTTGTTTTCTTCCCGCACTCAGATTGGACGGAGCCCACCAGCGGCCGAGCGGTAACGTCGTTGAACACTGGTAGTTCTGTCCGAGGTTCGAATCCAACGAACGGGCTGTCTGCATGGGTGCTTTCGGGGTTTTCCCTATGTGTAACGTGTATACGAGCCAGTTTCCCTTAAAAAGTCCTCCACGACGGCATCCCTCCCTTAAGGCAGATAGCCCTCGAGTGCTTTGCCGTAATCTAATAAACCAAACCAAACCAAACCAAATCAAATTGGACGACTTATCAATGACGACAGAAGAGTTCTATGAAATGTTTGGCGAATCTGATTATGAATCGGACGTTGAAGGATTTTATTTTTTTTTATATACCAAGGTATTATTTATCGTATATTTACTTTTTTTCTCAGATGATTTTCAATAAATGTAGTACTTAAAAATTTTTTTCGAAGTTTCTCGATCGATTTCGGAAGTGGGGGGTGACTTATACACGGGTTTCTTATTTTACGCGAATTTTTTATGTCGAAGTGGGAGGGTCGCCTTATACGCGGTATCGACTTATATACGATAGTTTAACTGATTTCGAAACGTCGTTCATTGAAAGAGCATAGTATTTAACAATTTTAGTTGACCCAGTCGCCAATATGCCCTCGTAACAACCCTGGATGAATGCTTTAAATTTTCTGTAATGTAATGATTTTTCCATCTTTAACGTTAACATACTTGAAATGATCTTTCCCCATCTACCCTGTTTTTGTTTTAAATGGTTCTGAGATAAATCAGGTCAAGTTCTTTTGATATGGCAAAGCGAACTTGTGTTCTCTACTTAAGGGGAGGGAAGTCATCGTCGAGGACTTTCAGTAGGGATCGTCAACTGATCCCTACTGAAGTTAAACATGTAGCAAACAACGAAAAACATCCATGCAGCCAGTCCATTTTCAGGAGATCGAAACCAGATCAAAGTTCCAACTTTCACCGGTTTTAACGACACAGTCACTGGTCTGGTAGAATTTGGGAAAATTGTTTAAAGAAATAGAACTAGAACCGAAATATTTTTGTCGAATTACTCGTATATCGAGAAGCGGATCTCAAGCTTCAACTGTTTTATTTGTTTACTTATAAGATATTTCTCCCACCTCCTTGGCATGCCTTCGTGGTGGGGCGGTCTGCACCCTGGGCGCGTATTCCAGAGGTTCGATTCCCGGCGAAGGTGTTGTATATTTTCCATCTTTCCTGCTTCCAAAATACCTAATGCCTCTACATACATTATTTATATCTTTTTAATAAATGTATGTATATTTTAAAACAATGGGTTTTTAATTTGTTTTATTTTAAATGCAGATTTTAAATTTTGTTTTAATTTAAAATATTTTATAAAAAATAATTTATTTTTATTACATTTCGTTTTCATTATATATACAGGAAAGCCTCGAGAGAACAGAAATCCGGAGTATTTGAAAATCTTTCACAATTCAAAATCGAAAAATGTTAATGACTGCTTTATCTCTACTTAAAATCATAAGATTGTACACTTTTTCTCTTTTTTCTGTATTTTGAGATCTATATATTTCTGTACATTCATAGCTACTGATTGAGGTCATAAAATTTTAAGATCAACTAACAAATTTAAAAAGTAAAAGCTGTGTGGAAACTGTTTTTCATTTAAAATTAGGTCTATGATTGACACTAGTGTGGCATATTCGTACAGAAGAGGTGAAGTGTTAACAAACAATTAATGCATAAATTTATGGATATTCGTTACATTTGTGGACACAAATTGTGGAATTAATGGAAGCAATTCATATAAGCGCGGTCTTCGCAGATCAGAAAATTTCAAAATATTTCCGGCCTAATTTCAATTTATTTTAAACGAACAAATAGCACATTATTCTATATTAAAATGAAAAAGCAAAGGATATTTCTGCATAAGAAATTTGAGATTCCATGTTTACTCATAAAAGTAAATCTGCCCTTTGTTTTTATATTAGCGGAAGTACCTGATACAAATTAAGTTAGATTGAGAGTATCTAACAGCAAAGCGAACGATACCGCTGGAATCCTTCTCTAATAACGATGCAAAAAAAAAAAAAAAAAAAAAAAAAAAAAAGACAGAAAGAAAGAAAAAGAAAACTAATTCTCTCTCATTATCAGCAATTATTATTATCATTCTCATTATCTCTCATTATCAGCAATTATTATTATCAGCAATTATCTTATCATTATCAGCAACAACAATACGCAGTTTTTAATGATTTTCGTCTTTCTAATTTCTAAAAGCTCAGGTTCGATACAATATTTCACCTATGTTCAGTTTTAGTCGATTAAATGTGGCAAAATAATTTGATTATAATTGATCAGAAATCAATAAAGCGGACAAACAAGCAAACACACAAATAAACATTCTACTTTATATATATGTTACGGTGAAACACCGGAATGCCGACTTTCACCGGTGAATGTCAACATTCACATAGTCGCTTGGTGTATGTCCGAAATATTTTCCAAATACTGTTATTTCTGACTTACACTGCTAAATATCGGCATTCACCTAATGGTGATGGTGGTGATGATGGTGGTGATGGTCACCTAATGGTGGTACTAATGGTGAATGTTGAACATACAGGGGTTGGACAAAATAGGGAAAGACCTTTAAAAAAACAAGTTTCTTTGCTTAATATGGTGTAGGAAACCAGTTGGCATCCAAAACAGCTTGCAGTCTTCTCGGAATGGATAAATACAGTTCCTGTATGTTTGCCAAGGGAATATTATACCATTCTTCCTGCAAATACGGTGGCAAGTTCAGATAACGATGTTGGCGGTGGATAACGAGAACGCACTTTCCATTCCAATGTAGACCACAAAGGTTCGATAATATTCAGGTCTGGTGACTGTGGTGGCCAGGGGAGATGGGACAACTCATCCTCGTGCTCAGAAAACCAGTCCTGGAGAATATGAGCTGTGTGAACTAGGGCTTTGTCATCTTGGAGGACACCATCACCATTGGGGAACAACGTTTGTACCATGGGATGAACTTGATCGGCCAAAATGTTCACATAAGTCTTGGCAGTCATGTGCCCTGACACAGTTATCATGGGGCTATCAGAGAACCACGATATGGCTGCCCAAAATATAACAGAACCCCCGCCATGTTTCACTCTTGGCAACAAGCAGTCTGTATTATAGGCTTGAGATGGCTTTCTCCAGACGTAAACTCAGCCAGAAGTGGGAAACAATGTGAAAGAAGACTCGTCAGACCATATTACTCGCTTCCACTGCTCTATAGTCCAGGCTTTATGACTTAAACACCACCTTTTCCGGTTACGGGCATTAGCATCACTGATGAGTGGCTTCTCAATTGCAGCACGGCCAGCAATTCCCTGTTTATGAAGCTCCCTTCTAATTGTTTTGGTACTCACAGGGTTCGGTAACACAACATTCATTTCAGCAGTAACTTTTGCAGCTGTGGTCTTCTTATTTTTCGTCACAATTGCCCTTAATGATCGTCTGTCACGATCACTGAGGACACACTTTCGTCCGCGCTGTGATTTAGCAGATGATGTTTTTCCGCTTTTCAAATATGCGGAATAAATCTTCGATACAGTACCTCTTGAAACACTAAACACCTCGGCTACCTTGCTTATGGAAGCACCTACCATACGTGCTCCAACAATTTGCCCACGTTCGAAGTCTGTTAACTCTGACATAATGCAATGACAACCTCACATAACAGTACTCCGACAACAACTGAACTCTTTAGCACATTTACGAAGTTCTATAGGTGGCGTCAGTAGTCAAAAATGCCAGCGCCACCTACATATTTCATTAAAATCAATCTTTCTTTTCAAACATGCATTTCACAAGGTGTTTCCATATTTTTGTCCATCCACTGTATAAGAATATTGTAATTCCTTCTTCGCAATTCATTCGCGAAAAAACGCACTTGAGACTCAGAATAAGAACTTAAGAATATAAGAACTTAAAACACACAGTACATTCAAAATTAGAAAGGAAAATAATAGAAATTATAAACTTACAAATTATGTCATTCAAATCTTATTTATTGCAACAACTTAAACTATTATGACACTTTGAATTGCACAAGAGGCCCTTGCTTTTACAACTTCATTTATTTGTGGAACACTTCCTTTTGGAATGGCAGCGTTTACATATACTCCTCTCTTTTCGACCTACACCAGAGCATACCTGTGATTGTCGACATACACCGGTAAGGGTCCGAATGTACAAGAATGTAAAGAAATATTCTATCTTTCACGGACGTGTTTGGTGAATGTTGACATTCTCCGGTGAAAGTCGACATTCTCCAATTTCGGTCTTTCACGGTAACATATATACAGAGAGAGATTTTGTAAAACTTAGAAGAAATTTTTGATTAACAAACTCTACGATTTGAAAGCGAGCATTAGCAACACTTTTTAAAAGAAAGCTTTTTTATGTCAAACGCGCACGATTGTTGCCACTCGGAAAAATGAGTGCGAAAATTAGTGTTTTCAGAGTTTTTAGCCCAAAGGAAGTTAGCCCAGAAGGGCTATTAATTTCGTTTTGGCATTAATTCGTTTAGCCCAAAGGAAGTTAGCCCAGAAGGGCTATTAATTTCGTTTTGGCGTCGAAAATATTAAATGTCCGTTTCACATTTCAAGCTGTTGCCACTAAATTATCAGCCTGTGTTATATTTAAAGAAATCAAATAACGAAGAATCTGCATAAATGCAGGTATGGTTTTCGCATTTGGAAAAAATAGTGGTACCTAAAGCCACCAAATTTTGAATAACGTAATCCTCCATCTGATATGGGCATCTGGAAGCCCTAATTTGGAATTTAGTGTTTGTTTCATTATCTATTTATATTTTGTCAGACATTAAAGAATATTTGATTAACAAACTCAACGATTTCAAAGGGAGCAATGGCAACACTGTACGGGAAAAAAAAACATTTTATCTCCAGCACGCCGAGACTGGAAATTCTAAAGCTATGGTCTTTTAAATATTTCCAGATATTGCTGTTGAATTGAATTTTATGGTTTATGTAAGAACAATATAATATTTAATAAGTATAGGTAACACACAAAACATTAAAAAACGCCACTTCGTACTTAGAAATTTTTTATTAACAAACTCTACGATTTGAAAGCAAGCAGTGGCAACGCTTCTCAAAATAAAGCAGAGTTTTATCTCTAACGTGCGAGACTGTTGCCACTCCGAAAATTGACTGCGAAAATTAGCGTTTTTCAGAGTTTTTAATTAATATCTCTGATTTTAGCTATTTGTTTTTGAAAGAAAAGTGGAAGTCGACTTTTACCAGAACCCAGGAAAGAACAGTAGAAAGTTTGGTGACGATAGCTAATATTAATGACTGTGTTAATCGTGAACAAACACACAAACACACACAGTCATTTTTCTTTATATATATAGATTTCCCTAACCATGTGCCTATTTTTATTTTTTATAACTAAAATTGTCTTGAGCTCTTATATATGAAGTCAACAATGGCTCTCATTTCTTTTTTGGGGGGAAGGGAAATAAGACAGATTTTTTTCACTAAAACCCTGTTTTATCACTAAAAAGCACAATTTAATTTATCTTAAACTTAGGTTTGCGTGCGAAAATCGGGTTCCGCCTTATTGTAAGGAGCATGTAGAATATGTCATTTCTTATCAAAACGACCTGTCAGATACCAAAGAACACAGAGTCATGTACTTACATAGTATAACTATAAGCACTCGAAACACTAGTGAACAACTAATTTATTTCCTTTTCTTTCTACAAAGGTATAAATTAAACATTAGAATTTCAAGTAAGTAGGTTAATGTGACATTTTTACAGTGAAGGCTTATACAAATAAAATGGGATTGAAATGAAATTGTCATAACTTCATTTTTAACCCACGTTCAATGCTTGAACGTTTACGGGAAATAGCATATCAATCACGCAGGAATTAAAGAAATGTTCATGAATTATTCATGTGCAGGATTGAGTGAAACATCTTAAAATGTCTTTTGATTAGGAAATGCGAGCCGTAATATAACTTACTCGAATGGAAATTAGCTCCACCAATAATATCAGCAACAGTCTGTATTCTCTAGAACGCGAAGTATGTCTATTAAAAAGTGCAGAATATAAATATGCATATGAAGAATGAGGGATAGTGGTTAATGTTGAAAATAGTCATTGCATATCATCCAGTCAAATCAAAAAGAATAAGAGAAGATAAATGTACAAGATGTACAATAATAAATGAAGTCCAGTGTCACTTAATAACTGGAAGGTAAAAGAAACGTTCAAACAGATGGATTACGTTTAAGGGTAATAAAACTCAGGATGTTGAAAAAACACTGAAGTATTGGTGTCTGCTGAAAACATCGCAGCAAAATCATCGCGGTATTGTTTAACACATCACGCAGGAATTAAGGCAATGTTGATGAATTATTCATGCACAACACTAACCGAAAAATCTTAAAGTGCTGACGTACTTTGAAAATGATGGAAATCATTAATATTATACATAGTTTGCAGAGATTTGTTTAGTTTATTTAATACAGTACAAAGTCCGTAATCCGGACGTCCATTATCGGGAATGATCTATAATCCGGACCTCAAAGCCACAAACTTACGCATGCGCGTAAAGCGTTTACGAATGCGCGTTTGATGCGCACGCCCGCTACGCATGCGCGTAAAACCAGTAAAGCGGTTACACATGCGCGCTTCCGATAGTGAAAAAAGTGACAGAGAGGTTATTGAAAACGAAAAAATTTCGATTGACAAGTTAGTCGGTATTCTCGACACAGCAATTACAGGATTTGAACAGTGGAACTTTGTAACTGAACAAGAAATTATTTATGTTTATAGAACAGAGAATTAAAGAGAAAGTATTAGCACAGAAAAAAAAAACGAAGCAACTTAAACAATTTACATTGAAAAAATTGAAAGAAATGTTTAATAAAGTAAACAAATAAATATTTTTTTTTTTTTTTGTAAATTTTGATATCCTTTAGATCATAATTGCTCTTTATTTCATAAATTACGGTTTCATATTTTTAATTGTATGATTTCTGCCTGCCATCTTACCAGATTTAAATTGATGATCTATAATCCGGAAAAACCCCTAATCCAGAATCGCCGAAGTCCCGACGAGTCCGGATTACGGACTTTGTACTGTATTATTTTTTAGTTAAAGCACATTTCCTTTCAGTTTCGTTTTAACGCATGCTTTCCTGCCAGAATGCTAATGAGATAGCGCTCGTGTATTCAAATTGAGGGAGAACGAAGTGCTATTTAAGCGAAGGTTTTGGAAGGGGATTTTAGAGAGTGTTATACCTGCTTGAAGGCCACGTTGTTATTTTGGATTACTAGCGATTTGATTCTGTGGCGTTGAGTGTTTCTAGCCAATAGACTTGCTTCTGCCGGTTTCTATGAGTCAGAGCCTTCCCACGTGTTAAATTATCCTGTAAGCCAGAAGTGTTGGCTTCATGGAGCCATCTGTTCAATTATACGTGATTGAATAAACGGTACTTTACACACTTCATCTGACTTTTCTGTTGTTTTAAGACCTGAGTAGAACTTCTCATACAGTCTATTTAGAGCTCGTTAGTCTATGCTTCCTAAGCGAGTGAGACTCTGTAAGTTAAATCTTATTTTCTCTACATATATGTAAGTTCTTGCATAACAAATTTCCTGTATTAATTTGCCTGCTATTGTTTATTGTGAGTTTCGGTATCTGCACGAAGAAGGTCTCGGTCGTGGGAGAATTAGCACAAACTGAGTCCTGGTGAAGAATCTCTTACACGTGTTTAGCGCGACAGATAATCAACCCGGTTCGCTTAAAAACTTTCCTCCAGCTATTTTTGGTTGAAAAGGCTCAGCTCATCTTCCCGATTTCGGGATCAGGCCAGCAAGGTTTCGAGGTAGTGTATAATTTCTGTGTAATTAAAGTGAGGCGCTTCCCTGATAAACCTTCTCCGTCTTACCAACGTATAGCAGAACTTAAAGGGTGCGACAGCATATTGTCATTACCGATGGGAGTGTATACACAACTATACAATGATGGGCTACTTATAAGCTTGGCTGAAAGACTAAGAAAATTTTGGTGTATATTTAAAATATTGATACGGACATTCTACAAAGAGTTTCAAAGAGTTTCACTTATTTTTACAATAAATAAATAAATAAATAAATAAAATAAATAAATAAATAACGAAAACAAAATCTGAAATGATTCAGATTTTAAATTACGTCCAAAGGAGCGTTTTTTAACATTTTGTGTGTTACCTTTCTTTATTAAATATCATGTTCTTCGCACTTAAACCATAAGATCCAGTGCAACGGCAATATCGCAAAATAGTTTTAAAACGAGCATATCTTTAGAATTTCCGATACAGAGACTCTCGCGCTGGAGATATAAATGTTTTTTCTGCACAACGTTGCCATTGCTCGCTTTTAAATAGTTGAGTTTGTTACTCAAAAATTCGTTAGCAAAATATGAAATCGATAATAAAACAAATTCCAAATTTCAAATTTGGGATTCCAGATGCCGATATTCGTAGTAGGATTACGTCATTCAAAATTCGATTGTTCTATGTACCGTTGTTTTATCACAATACGAGAAATATACATACATTTATGCAGATTTTTCATTATTTATTTTCTTCAAATATAATGCAGGACTCTAACATTTTGTGGCAACAGTTTGAAAAGTGAACCGACATTTATGAGTCCGACGCAAAATGCCAAAACGAAAGCAATAGTCCTTCGGGACTCAAGTCCCTTTGGACTAACAAATAAATAAATAAAATAAAATAAAATAAATAAAAAAATAAAATAAAAAAATAAAATAAAAAAATAAAAAAAAAATCTGAAATGTTTCAGATTTTAAATTACGTCCAAAGGGACGTTTTTTAACATTTTGTGTGTTACCTTTCTTTATTAAATATCATGTTCCTCGCACTTAAACCATAACATCCAGTGCAACAGCAATATCGCAAAATAGTTTTAAAACGAGCATATCTTTAGAATTTCCGATACAGAGACTCACGCGCTGGAGATAAAAATGTTTTTTCTGCACAACTTTGCCATTGCTCGCTTTGAAATCCTTGAGTTTGTTAATCAAAAATTCGTCAAAGTTTTAAAAAATAGGAAATCGATCATAAAACAAATTTCAGATTTCAAATTTGGTCTTCCACATGCTCATATTCGTTGAAGGATTACGTTATTCAAAATTCGATGACTCTATGTACCGTTATTTTATGACAATGTGAGAAATATACATACATTTACGCAGATTTTCATTATTTAATTTCTTCAAATATAATGCAGGACTCTAACATTTTATGGCAACAGTTTGAAAAGTGAACCGACATTTATCCGTCCGACGCAAAATGCCAAAACGAAACTAATAGTCCTTCGGGATTCAAATCCCTTTGGACTAAAAATAAATAAAGAAAAAAAGAAGAAAAAAAGGGGATTTCAAAATATATAAAGCTGAGATTGAAAGCAATCAGACAATGTATACGGCTTAAAATCGTTTCTCCTAATGCAAAACTTCTAGTTTTAAAGATGGCATAAAACTTAATGTCATCACATGTTTGACTTCGAATTTTAGCATTTGAACAACAGTGGAATAATGAGTAAATAACCATCAATCAAGGAGTAAATCACCATCCATGTAATAAAAAAAACAAATATCCATTTAAATTTAAAAAAAAAAAAATTCTTAAAGCTTTCAGATTTTATATTACGCTCAAAGGGGCTTTTTTTTAACGTTTTGTGCGTTACCTACACTTATAAAATACAGAGGCTGTTCGCACATATTTTAGACGATTTTGGTAAGCGGTAATAAAAACTCATTTGCTGCAAAAGAAGTAATTGCAATTGTACTATGTTTTTAAAAGTCAAAATTATCGTCTGTGGCTTGAAAGTTTTGTTTTTATTAAAAATGGCGAATTTAACAAAGCAGTGGTTCGAAGGCTACATTTATGTTCTTTCCGAAGAGAAATATGCATACTCTGTCATCCAAAAGCGATGTGAGAGTCATGGTTTTGTAATATCTAAAGCGTCGATAGGTAATATCATCAACAAGAAAGGAAAAAAAAACGTCAAATTGGAGCCTCAAGTGGGACCAAAAACTCCAAACAAGTATTCAAGGAAAAAATGGACATCTTCGATTATTGCAAAGGTGCATTGTTTAATGCTAAAAGAAAATTCCCCTAGTCAAAGGACAGTTGCAAAATCATTAAAATGCTCGGTGTGAACAAAATGATAAACGCTGATTTAAATCTTAAGAAAGAGAAAAAACGCAATGTGCATCGTCTTCTTCCAAAGCATATCGCTCAACGCAGGACACGTTGCAGAATTTTAAATGAGAAACCCTTATCCAAAGAAAAATGGAAAACAATTGTCACAATAGATGAAGCATGGGTGTATTTAAATGATTGACAAAAAAGAGCGATTTATTTTCATAAAAGGGGAGAAAAAATTTAAGTACATGGTTCAAAGAATCGAAAGAAAGTTTTTCTAAAGGATTCATGATTGTTGTTAGTTTTTCTTATAATGGCAAGTTAAAAATACAGAGATTGCAAAAAAATGTCAAGATTAACTCCAAATACTATAAGGAACATATTTTATCGCCAATTTTTGTGAAGGAAATACCATCGCTTTACCCACAGTGCCATCCATCTGTGAGACTCCATCAGAACAAAGCTAGCAGTCACACATCAAAATCCACTGTAAATTTCCTAAAAGAAATGAAACAAAAAACTGTTATCAAGGCCATACCTTTCACTGATATCCCTACTAAATCTCCCGATATGTCACCTATGGAGTTTTGTGCTTTCAGACTTTTAAAAACTGCATTATCCAAACGTTGTCCCAAAATCCTAACAGGACTCTGGAAAGCTGTTCGGGAGGAATGAGATAGAATATCTCTTCTGCCACTTAAAGGCATTATTATACTGGAAATTGAGGTGTCAAAAGATAAGTCAGACTAAGGGATGTCAAATAAAACATTCAAAAGACAAGAATTTTATGTAATTTAGTTTTGTGAATACAATATACATCGTCTAAAAATGTGTGAACAGCCTCTGTATCGTGATCTTTGCACTTAAACCATAAAATTCAGTTCAACAGCAATATCATACCTTTCTTTAAATATAAAACCATATCTTTCGAATTTCCGATACACAGTCATAATAATTCCCCCCCCCGTACAGTGTCGGCATTGCTCGCTTTGAAATCTTTAGTTTTTTATTAAAAGCTCATAAATGCTTTACAAAATATGAAATGGATAATAAAACAAATTCAAAATTTTGGCTTCCAGATGCCGATATATGTGTGGAGACGTTATGTTATACAAAATTGCATGGCACTAGGTACCGTTATCTTATCACAATGCGAGAAACATACATACATTTATGCAGATTCTTCATTATTTAATTTCTTTAAATATAATGCAGGACTCTAATACTTGGTGGCAACAATTTAAAAAGTGATTCTTTGTGTATAGTGAATCAACGCAAAATACCAAAACGTAATTAATAGTCCATCTGGGCAAATTAAACTTTGGGCTAATAAAAAAACATTAAAATCTTTGCATTTCTGGCTAACTCTCTTGCGTTTGGATTTCTGTGCTGTGGAGACCTAATATGAGTGCAATGTTAAATTAAAATGTGATGAAACTCTAAATTGTGCGCTTATTTTTATATCGACTTTTGTTTCCCTTGTGGAATATTACATGAGTTATCGCCGAACCGCAAAATTTATGGTTTGCAAATTTGTTGTTTGAATGTGTAACAAATTTTTAAAATCTGCATTTGGAAATTTAAACTACAATGTTCTCTTTAAAAACGCCTATAACGATACTCCAAAATTTTAGCTGCTGATATCTCTAGTAATTTTTATCATACGGATATGAAATTTAATTTATTTGACGACTTCTTCTATGAAAAACATTTCTCTACTTGAAGCAGGTTTCTTGAGAGTCCATTACAAAATCTCAAATTTTGCATTTTTTACTAAGAAATGTCAAAAGCTAAATATGAACAGAGTCTGAACTCCTAATTTATTGAAATCATTTCTTCAATTGGTTAATGGAACTGAAGTCAATTATTCAAAGAACATTCAGTTAATCGATATTTTCAAAACCGCAATATGACATTTTCTTTCTGTTTCAACATTTTCTTTTCATTTTGGTTTTTATAATTTCGATTGTGGTTTATTTATGACATAATTTCATACTCAGAAAAATCCATCGCATGTCTGCGATGTTATCGTCATGCGATGATTTGTAGGTACTTTATCTTTTTCTACGATATTTTAGATGACGATGTTTTTAAGCTGCGAAGGTTTTGAACCGCTTTATTTTCGGCCATGATATTTTGTACCACGCTGTTATAGAACTGCGATGTTTTCTCTTTGCTTTCTTTTCTTCCATGATATTTTGTACCGCGACGATTTCGCTTTGCGTTGTTTTCGCGACGTTTTCGTCTGCGATGTTTTTGCCCCGATGTTTTCGACTGTAACCGTTCGGAACAGAGGATGATCACGTATGATGGAGGCAGGATCTTAGAAGAGCTACTAAATTTTCAAAGGTGTTTTTCAGAAAATTTGCATTTCCTTAAGAAAAATTTTCGCGAATTTCCTCTACAATGTCTCGTTCTCAAAACCGAAATTTCTCCTGTACCTAAAGGTCTGATCTTTCTTGTAATCTTTTACAACACGAAGACGGAACTTTCAGATAAGTAGAACTTCTTTTCTCTAAACTAAATCAAATATCTGTTCCTAAAGTACCTTAAATTCATTTATTTATTATGTTCATTATTATTATGCTCATTTTATTATATTCTGTCATTAAATACTCAGTAATTGCTTTTAATCACGTGGTTCTCTCTCTCTCTTTTTTTTTTTTTTTTCTGGTTATCATTTAGTAGGGACACTATCCTTATCAGTAGAGTCGTCTGTTGGCACTACCCATCGGGGCCCCTTTGAGGAATTTCTCGAGAGGGAACGAACACGATCTTGGGCCGCGATGAACGTATAGATTCGCGATTTTGCTCCTTCCGCATAGGAGAGACAAAGATTAATCTATATTTCCAATCTATTTAAATTAAAAGTATATAATAATACAGTGTGCCTCAACTTAATAAATTAGTACAAATATAATAAATTATGACGGTTAAATTAATTAATAAATAAAATGCCTCTTTTTTTAAATGAATTAATATTAAAATAAATTCTTCAAATTAATTACTTATTTATTTTTGCTGATATGTTTTCGCATTGTTTGAATTTATGATTTTATCTGATGCTGTTTTCTGAATAATATATTATTGTATTGGAAAACGCAATAGATGATGTTACTTCAGTTAAGATATAATTTTGCTCGATATTATATGTATTTTGATCTTATGTGTCTTTTGTTACTGTGTCTCAAGGTAGAAGATAACATATTATTTCCCATGTTAAAAATAAAAATTATTTTTTAATTTTTAAATTTTAGATTTCCTGTCATAGCAAAAGTTAGCTTCTATACTAGACTTACACTTTTATGTGACTGGACCCCCAATATTTATATTTTTATAATTAAATTTCCCCCACCTTCTCATCTATTCAACTTTGCAAAACACACTCATTACACACACCTGGAAGACTCTATTTATTGTAAATGATAACAATTTCCTCAACTTTTTGACTACATTTATGGACACAGTCGTTTTTTTTTTTTTTTTTTTTTTTTTTTAAGAAAACTCTCTTACTTCCTTTCCTTTTCTTTCTATAGGACCTTTTTTAAAATTATTAATATACTTTTTTTTCTCCATTACTTTTGGGCCATTTATTTTTAATTTTATTTTGTTCCCTCTTTTCTTCCTGGTCTTTCGACCTCGTATAAAATATACGAAGTTCCCTTTACTCTCCTCTGAAATACGAAATTGCCCCCCTTTCTACCTACCTTTCCTTCGCACCTATGCTTGATTTTTCGCCCATCGGTGCAGAAAGACTTAGCGGGTGCAACAAAAGACATATGTCTACCTGTCTGTCTGTCAGACACCCTCCATGTGTATTTTACATGAAGTATTTCGAGCTACATTCGACTTCCGGTTACTCAAAAACTATTAGACCTACAAATTTATAATTTTGTATGTGTAATAGTATTCTCTTGAGCATCTAGAATCCCAAATGTTATTAATGTACCCCTCATAGTTATGGAATTATTAAGGTCTCAAAAGTGCAATTTTTTTCACTCACTGAGACTCGCTCATCAAAAACCTAGACCATTTCTAAATGATTTAGATACTTGAAATTTGGCATCAAGGTAGATTATTCGGCATATACAAAGGAAATGATGTAAAACTTCCCCTCCCGAAAAAAAAAAAAAAACAACATTATTATCGAGGTTAAACCAAATTATTCTCATAAGGAGCACTTGACAACTTCACCAATAGATGGCGTTGCACCGATCGCCAGTTTCCGCGCCACTTAGACAAAGAATATGTATTGTACTACATAGATGTTCTTTGCCGCAGATGCTAATCAACTTTGCCGAAAGTGAAGAATAAAAACCTGTTCGCAATAGCTGAAATGATAACGCAAAGGTACCGACCGTGCAGGAAATGTTCTTTTTACTTTTTTGTGCGAAGTAAAGGAAGTATTATAATTACAAAAAATTTCATGTACCATATTTCAACGAAAATGTCCCTTTTGACCTCTATCGAATGCAATTTAACTATGTTTTTGCGTGACATCTGTACGTATGGACAGAATAAAAAACTCTTTTTCCTCCAAAAAATTATAAAACATTTAAAACGGATTCAGAAGGGATTTTTTCGTGGCGTCTGTACGTACGTGTATATGCATGTATATATCTCGCATAACTCAGAAACGAGTAGCCTTAGAACATTGAAATGTTGTATATAGGATAAGATATAGTTGTATACCTTCCTTTTTGGTGGCAATCAGCCGCACCAGAAGTAAAGATATATATATATACCCACTCTGTTACTCGGCTACATAAGCTCAGTTTCTTTATTCTTACATTTGGTAAATTGTGCAATTTTTGCTTTAAAAATGAATTGTTCTCATCTTTCGGTTAAGGATTTTATGCCTTTAGTTTACCTGCATACAGTATTTGTAGAATTATCAACAATTTAAAAGTTGTTTTAAGTGCGGCTAAACCTAATTTTTTTTACAATAGCAGCCATATTTGTTTACATTTGAAACTTAGCAAAATAGTGAATTTGTTGCCAGTCTAAAGAAAATAAGCTTCGCAAAAACAACTGTTTCTTTTTTCTTTTGTGTCTAATTTTTCTTATGTATAGTTTTAGATTTATTATAGTGTTTGAATAGAACATGCTGCAATGATTAGATAATTTTTCAGGTGATATAATTTTTGAGCTTTCTGAGTTATAAAATGAATGAGATTTTTACGCTGTTAAGTGAATCTAACGCCAGAGTGTCGCCATGGTAAGTAAATACAGTGAATTTCAAAGAGTACATTTATTCTGTTGTGGTTTATGCGCTATTAACAAAGTAGATTTAATTCAATTCAATAAGTTTAAATGAAATGCAAGACAAATGCTTATAATTTAATATTCCTTGCAAGGAAGTTGTGTTCACATCAGATTTTTTTCATTCTCGTAGTGAGTTCGGGCCTAACGAAAAGAATATAAACATCTTTCAAACGATAAAACCGTTACCTTTCAGTAACTCAAATTTAAATAGCGAAACAAATGCCGAATGCGAATAAAACTACAGAAAATGAAAAATAAAGTGATCTATATTTTATAAAACGATCTATATAAAACGTGATCTATATAAAAAGTGATATGTATAAAACGTGAATCTATATTTCAAAAAACGATCTCAAAATTTCCATTGTTTAATAATTAAAAATAGTTGTTTAAATTTATTGTTTACATTTTCACGCCGATCTAAAAACCTAAACGAAACTATATTCTTATAAACTATGTTACTTTAACTATATTATGAGATTAATCAAGAACTATGTTACTTTAACTATATTATGAGATTAATCAAGAAACCGAAAAACATTATAGAGAAAAAAAATCCAGTGGTAAATAAAGAGGCCGTTAACACTTATCAGGCGTACTATCAATTACTGGCGGAAACGACGTAATAAATAAACTAGGGGATAAATTGAAAGACCGGTTGGAAGTAGGAAAAGTTGTCAGTGAAAGTTCTTCAACATTGAACTCCAAAACAAAATAACTATTATAGTTGAAAAATTTTAAAGTATCTCCGCAGATTCAAACATAAAAGATAAATTTGCCATTCTTGCAGGAGAATCTAAATATGAAAGTACGCAAGAGCCCTGCTACTATGAAATATCATACAAAGTATTTGGTGCAGAGGAAACCGTTGCAAAAAAATAAAGAGGGTCAAGCTAACGTATTTAATTTACAGAACAGAAAGAGACAAAATACCATGTCTTGGTATTGTGATGATAAATTATGTCTCTTAGATGAACAGTTTATAAAATATTTTATTTCATTTTCATAAAAATAAACCAGTGCAGCGTAAACGCAAGGGAAAAAAAATTGAAGGTCACGTATTCGTTTAGGCGATTTTTCATTTAAGTATCTAAATAAGAACATTTAATTTAGCTTTTCAAAAATCAATAATCTTATAACAGCAACATAAATGTAAAAAATCTGATGTGTAAACCACATGAATTCCTTGTGCGGAATATTAAATTATACGCATTTTTTTTTTTTTTTTTGCAATTCATTTAAAATTATTGGATTGAATTAAATCTATTTCGCCGACAGCGCATAAACCACAATAGAATAAATGCATTCTTTGAAATTCACTCTAGTATTTGTTTACCATAGTGACACTCTGGCGCTAGATTCAAGTAAGAGCATTATATTTCGTTCATATTATAACTCATAATGCACAAAATTTATGCACAAAAAATAATAGAATTAACTAATCGTTGCCCCATGTTCTATTCAAATACTATAATAAAGCTAGAATGATGTATAAAAGAAATTAAGCAAACGAAACAAAAAAGAAATAGTTTTTCACAGACGATTGAGTATTTCTCATTCAATTCATTCAGTTCTCACTTCGTGAGAAGGCGAAAATACATAAAACCTCAAAATATCTATATTAAAAATTACGAAGTAAATCTTAAACACTTATTTCCTCGAAAAAATTCCAGAAAGGATTAAGCATGATTTAATTGGCAATAATAAATGAAGGCGTTATCTTTGTTGTTGCGAAACTAGGTTTCTCTAGATTGGCAAAAAATCCACTAGTCTGCTGTTTCAAATGTAAACAATCAATGGCCGCCATTAAAAAAAAAAAAAAAAAAAAAAGCTTAGCGGCAGTTAAACAACTTTAAAATTGTCGATAATTCTAAACATATTGCATACAGATTTACTAAAGGCATAAAAACCTTAACCGGAAGATAAAAAGAACATAATTCAATCATTTTTAAAGCAAAAAATGTACAATTTACAAACATATAAGAGTAAAGAAACGGAGATCACTGAGCTGGGTAACAGAGTGGATATACATATAAATATATTTATATACATTTGGTGCGGCCGATTGCAACGAAAATACGAGGTGCACATCTACATGTTATAGCAGTCCTATATACAAAATTTTAACGTTCTGAGGCTACTCGTTTTTGAGTTATGCGAGATACGTACACACGTTTGTACAGACGCCACGAAAAATTCTCTTCAGAATTAATTTTAAAGCAGTTTTATATTTTTTTTGGAGGAATAGAGTATTTTATTCTTTCCTTACGTACACATATCACGCAAAAACATCGTTAAATTGCATACGATAGCGGTCAAAATGGATATTTTCGTTGAAATATGCTGCCTGAAACCTTTCGCGATTACAATGCTTCCTTTTTACTTCGTACAAGGAAGTAAAAAGGACCGAGTTCGGGAGAAACTACGTTCGGTGTAGTCGATTTCACACAAAAGAATTGAGTTCAAACAGATGGCAAGTTCCATAGCAGTTCCTTTAATCATAGTTGTAAGAATGTACAACGTTTCTTCAACTCATTTAAAAAAACATTTTATTACTTTCTTTGATATCGGACTTCTAACATAGCAAATTAATTTGTAATTGCAGAAGTCAAATTTTTTAACGTAATTTATTGACAGTTAAAACTGCCAAAATATAAATCCTCTGTCAAAGAAAGTAATAAATTGTTTTTTAAATGAATTCAAGAACGTTGTACATTCCTACAGCTATGATTAAAAGCACTGCTAAGGTACTCGCTATCCGTTTGATCTCAGCTCTTTTGTGTGGGATACAGACTACGCCGAACGTCGTTTCTCCCGAACGTCGCCCCTTTTTCACATTTGTGTTATTGTTATGAGATCATTAATTTTTGACTTATCCTACACGAATCTACATTTGCTAGAGTTCTCTGTGGGAAATATAACAGTTATCCTGAAGAGATGAGGTACGAAAAATACAGTACAAGGAATTGGCATGGATTTTCTGAATTTACATACAGTTATAATATAACATACTAATAAGCATTCAATATGAGATAAATTGACTAGAAAGCATTCTTTATGTTCCTTATGGAACACTGAATTTTTGAAATTCTGAAAGTAAAACAGTCTGTTAATTTTAAGAATAGCGTAAGAATAGAATATATTAAATAATAATAGTGTGAAAGAGCAGTACGATTTTCAGAGCTTTTACCTGCACTATATAATGTACGCAGAGTCTGTACATTTTGAATTATAAGGTCATATTACTTTTAGTTTTATTACGTTGCAACTAGAAGTCATTTAGCTGCCAGAAATTTACCTTACATAATGTATCGTTAGATAATAATCTTCGTTCTATTAAATGAAAAAAGCACTGCACTTGCACATTAACTCCATCTAATCGTAGTGCCACTGTTAAATAAAATGGCATATGTATTTGTTTCACCTAAGGTACAGATAATACAAGCATATGTGCCGCACTTTAATGTAAAGTCAGTTCTTGTTTTAATAATTAAGGGAATATAAATTGATTATTAATTGAGATTAAAAATTATTATTGATTATTAACTGATAATTCATTAACGTTACTTAAAATTAATTAATAATTAATCATTATTAGTTAAAATGAATTCATTCTTAATTAAAATTATTATTAATTATAAATTTTTATTAAAATAGGATATATTCTTTACTCAAATGTTGTGTGTTATGTGTAAGCGAGTACTATAAATTAAGGAGTTAATCACTAAACCTTTATTACTTCGCACTTCAGCAGCATATTTAACTAAATTTTCATACTGATTTACACCGCTAGTGCTCGGAAGATTTTATTTATGAATATCTTGGCTTCATTCAGTCTTCAAGCATTTTTGAATTATCTTACGAAACGTAATTAAAACCACTTTTTTAGGCAATCTGTGAGAATATGAAGAGTTGGTTATGGTGTAAAGTACTTCTAAAATGTGCTAGTCAAAAGGAAAAGAATCAATTATGCATTGTCTCTAGTGTTTAATAAAACTTGCATATACTATATTTGAATATTCAATGTCTTCAGACTTGAAGAAATCGAGTCTGTCGTAGTATTAAAAGGATACAATGTATGTATGATCATTAAGAAGGAAAATTTCCCAAAAGAATTCATTTTACTGAAAGTAAAATGTGCCTTATATTTCTAATTTATATTCGTTTTATTTTCATTTTAATTCCTTCATTTATTTTGCACACATCTTCTCCTTCACTATAATTTATTTTTCTTAATAAACGACCATATTGTCTAAATGAAACTGCATTTAAAAATGTATCTTTTTACTTATCAAGTAGCTGCAGTTTAGAAGGAGATTTAGTTTTTAACCGAAGTGAACATTATTAAAAAAACTAAAAGCTCTTTTTATGTTAAAAGTATGTTATTTCGCGTCGTTTAAATGGCTGACGAAAGGCGTTTAACTTAGTTCAAGTCATATGCATTTAATTGTTTCGAGTCATATGCATTTAATTGAATACGAGACATGAAAATACGAAATGCCCTCGCCGAGATTCGAACCTGGACCTCTCGAATACGCGCTGAGTGTGCTACCGTTACAACACAAAGGAATGTTTGAAGGAGGAGAAAATAATTTATAAGTTCCGTATAAAAACTGTAAACGAAATATGTACTTCTATCCCTTTAGTGCTCAGTAAATTGTATATTTAATCATTGAACTCCACGGAAACTAATTTTGATATGAAAGCAGATCAGGTTTTCAAGAGAATATAATTTTGGTTAAGGGTTATGGACGTAAAATTCCGTATCGAAGGATGACTTTTCCCATTTGTTACACATGAAAATATCTGCCAGATCCTAAGAGATCCTACCTTGGATTAGATGGAAGAAAAGAAATCAGGGTACAATGCGAGAAGGACATCTTGGGGAACTTGAAATTTCAGGTCCAAAACCCGTAACGCTCGAAATGTTAAACGACTCTTTCAAAAAGTGAGTAGTAAGCTCTACAGATAACCTAACCTCTATATATTAACCTAAAATCTACAGATTAACCTAAACTTAAAATTGCAGTTTTTAAACTCTGCAGATGGATGACTCATTTTTAAGCACACATATTTAATACCTGTGAAAGCACACTTTTTGAATAGAATATTTTGCTTTTTAACTTTTTTGAGTCATTAGTTCATATCGAAGTCATGAAACTGAAGAATTCCGCAATGCCCTCACCAGGATTCGAAATCGGGACCGCCCGAATACGCGTCAAGGATGCGTCCAATTAAACCATGACGGCATTCGGAAAGTGGCAGAAAATACCTCACATAATTTTTCACAACACACATTTTCATCGATTATTTTGCTTACAGGCTTATTTAAATTGGCTTTAACGGCTAAGTTATATGCTAAGAATATTAATATTAGTACGCCATAAAGAAGATATAAATTAAAAACCAAACCTGTGGAGTAGATTAAAAATTTAAATTAAACTATTATCTTACATTTTCTTTCTTTTACATAGATCTGGCATTTTCCACTGTAATAGAAAGTACGAATAAATTATAGATGTTGATGATGAAAGCTAGGTATTATACCCAGAAGGCAATTATGGACTATTGTTTGAATGAACCTTTCTCAATTCCTGGTGTAATACTCACTGAACGTGCAAAATTAAATTACTGCAAGACGACAGCTTTGTTTCACATAATTATTAGCTTTAGTTTCCTATATGCTCAGAATTATAAATAGCGATCGAAAACAAAGGATTATGATACTGACAACAGATTAAAACTAAACGAGTTTCTGCTTTGTTCCTGTTGGTGTTTAAAAGTTTCCGTTCCTAATTATTTTAATTTTGATGGATCAAATACCTAGTTCCAGGTTTGCTGTTATCAAGTAACTACGTCATTACGGTTGTACGAAAATCGTATGATAGGAAATAAGTGTGAATAGATGCACATCAGAAAAATTTATTATCCGCATATTATTATTATTTTTAGAATAAAAGGAGAAATAACCAAATTGAAAAAGACACAGGAAAGAACACTAAAAACTAAAATTGGGAATTATACCTTACATATTCTTTATGCAGTACATATATAAATATACATAAAAAAATGTAAGATAAAATTCTTAATTTTAATTCTTCTTTTTATAAGCTGCTAAAGTGTATGTCGCCGATAGTTTATTGTTGCCACTCAAAAAAATCAGCGCGGAAATTAACGTTTCCACAGTTTTTAATTAATATTTCGGCCGATTAAAGTCGTACGAAGATGAGAACGGTATCGATGGATTCGGAGATTTTTTTTGCAATCCTAGGATATGCGTCTCGAATTTCAACTCGGCGCCGTTCCGTAGATATTCGAGAAAAAAAGAATTTGGCACGTAGCCAAATCCCTCTAATAGCTAAAACACAAGAAAGAAGTGGAAAATGTAGGGGAAAATAAATTTTTAAATAATATCTGGCCTAATTAAGTCCCAAGAAGACGCGAATGGTCAAAATGGCGTGCCACGGACCTGCGGAATCCAACAGTGTGCTTCGCTAAGCGCTGGAGCCAGCCGTTTCGGAGGAGATGCTGTTACTACACCCCATATATATATATATGCGGCTTAAGTGTCTGTTTGTCGCCGATAGTTTATTGGTTGCTTGCGTAACTGTCCAAGCCAATGGGGTGAAGTTGCCACGGCACAGGGTTGCCATTTCAATTAAGACGTGGACAACTTCCTGTAAAACTTGTCTTTGTTATGACCATCAATAAGGCTCAGGGCCAAACGCTTAAACGTGTTGGTATTTTTTTAACCTGATCCTGTATATGGACACGGTCAACTTTATGTTGCCTGTTCAAGAGTTCGTGAAAGAACGGATGTAAAATTAAAAATAATGGATGGTCCTCTGCAAGGCGAGCTTAAAAATGATGGAAAGATCTACGCAAGAAATGTTGTGTACAAAGAGACCTCTGACATGTGAATTAACATTTTATTATTTAAAACACCTTTATTTATTGAGCTAGCGGTGGCTCTTAAGAAATGTACCGTCAGTGGTTTCCTTCAATCTACTTTAAGCAATTAAGCAAGTAGAAGAGGGAAAACCAGTGGGGCAGTAAGCAAAGGGGCGTCCTCGCCGCCTGCCCTGGGTAATTCAGTTTAAATTAGCAGACACCTTTGCACAAATCATTTTAATTACACTTTATAATATCTAGAACAGCGGTCATTTCGTATGACCGCCGGACTTTCTAGTATATATATATTGCAATATCAAAAATGTTTTTATTTTAAAACAAAACTACCCCGATCTTATTTCAGCGAAATATGGTGCTGAAATTTAAACAGTTATAGATCAAAAGTAAGAAATTTAAAACCAAACCCACAAACAACCAAAAGAAATTAAAATCAAAGCCAGTAAATTTAAAATTCCTATAAAATATTGAAATGTGAAGTAAACTGAGGCTACAAAAGTCAATGAAATGTAGTTTATTTAATCTTAAACGCGTTATACGCCATCAACAGTACTACGTCTTTCTTATAACATACATATATATATATTAAAGATTGAATTATATATGTGTATGATGTATCAGCTTTAGCTTAAATAATCAGACGATAGTTTTAAAAAACAGGATCCATTTATTATATTTCAGAAAAAATAGCAGTTACAAAATTAGATAACCGGAGCAAATAAAAAAAGAATTACTAATAACTTTTTGTATGTAGTTTACTGCATCTTGACATTTACAGGGTTGCCGCTCAAACAGGAGAATGAAATTCCCTGACTTTTCCAGGTTTTCCAGGTGTGTTTCAAGAAAATTCCAGTCTATCCGCGTAATGTACATTGGCTGTACTAAGAGGTAAATTAATTATGGTATTACTTGTATTGTGTAGCAAATTCACTTAATTATTTAATAAATCCCAGAGGACATTTATTCTTAATTATTCTTGGTATACTTTGTTTGATAATTTTGTTTAGTTTTCCACTTAAGAAACTTAATAAAATTTAAGATATATATATTGGATAACAAATGTATGTTTTATTTAGTTATTACTCATGATCATCACCAGTTCAACACAAGGCTAATCCGGTCCTTATAAATCACAATGCAATGCTAAATAGTTAGGTTAGATTTTAGGTAAATTTAATTTGCGTGAGGTATGTTCTTAAAAGGCACCTTAACACTTGAAAACACAAATATAATTATAATAGTTGTTGTTTTCTCCACTGAAGATTGAAATTAGAATCTTCCCAATCTGGAATAAAATAAGGCTTTTTTTGCAGACATTCTGCAGCTAAACGAAAGAAAGAAATCTATTTTAATAAATTGAGGTATTTTATATTTATTTCGCAGCATACATAAGGAAAAAATGTGTGCATTAAATTTGTATTAAATTTGGTATGTCATCATACTGCTATAATTAATTTCAGGATTATGCCAGAGAAAATTTCCTGAAATTTGGAAATATTACTTACTAATAATAAATAAATTTAGAGGGAAGAAGCGACATTAAATTATATGAATAACATAAAAATAATTACTTAAAAATTGAATTAGAATAATCAACGATATTTTAGCGAATATAGTTATATTACATGGCTAGCCTAGATGACTGATTACTATTTTTTTATTTTACTGAAAAACGGCAAGGTATTTATTAAAAAGAAAAAAAAAGGTTTAAAAAGATTTTGCGGTAAAATTCTAGTATACGGTAAGGCTTTGGCACGATTTTGAAAATTGTCGCCAAGACCAAAATGACCCGTTTACTGCGCATCAAGATGTCGCCAAATCCCATTATTATTCTAACCAAAGAACGTCTATGTAAAGAAGAAAAGTTTCCATACCAGTAAAATGCTATTACGCCGCTAGAATGCGGAGGGAAAATTTGCCAAGGGATTTGGCGACGGAACCTAGCGGCCAGAATTTCCCTCTCCGCGATGTGTACAGGAAATTGAGAAACACGTGTTAAGAAGAAACGCTTTTTGACAAAAGGAAAACTACGAAAATCTGTTTTTAAATTATTGCGAAAAATCCAAGAAGAAACGTTTTATCAAAGGACGTTTCTTCTTGGATTTTTCGCAATAATTTTAAAAACGGATTTTCGTAGTTTTTTTTTTTTTTTTTTTTTCCTGAAAATAACTAATCCATGAATTAATTTACTTGCGCCAAAAAATATTTTCTTTTCCTTTAGAGTTTAACCACTTGCGCTAAGACTAAACTTCACGGTTGCGGTGCCGTGCGCTACAATATAACAAGCGGTAAAGTGTCTCATTTACGCCACTCCGCATCTGCGAGTGCAATCCAGAGCTGTAACTCGAGAAATAAACAATCTCGTTGTTAGGCGACGTGTGCACCATGTTATTTTCATTTTTGCGATAAATGTTTATCGACGTGTTCACGTCGCTCGCGGTTTGAGACAAAAGCATCTTGACGTGCGTGGCACGTCTTTTTAGCGCAAGTGGTTAAAGAAATTTTAAACGATATTCATTTTATGAACTCTTGATAACGTGACCTTCGAACTTCGACACCGGTTTCGAGCTTTGGCAACAGATATATCAGACATGCACAGCTGTTTTCCCTCTATGATGGAACGGAGCCACAGCCACGTCTGTTGCAGAGAGGTTTTCCTTCTTTACAATACATATTCTTTGATTCTAACCTCCATGGTACCGTATACTAGGATTAAACCCATTTTGTTTTATATGAGAACAGGTACTTTCTTTAGTTCATGCACTGCACATGCGATTCTCGAGAATATTGGAAACCAAAAGTTGCTTTGCCTTTCTAAAAGCCAATCAAATTGGAGCTGCGAAAATTGGCTCTATGCCAGCTACCCGAATGACACTCACGTGATAGATAATTCGCCAAAAAAGTTACCTCTTCCGACGTCGGCGCATAAATCGCTTTTTTTGGCTGGATCGTTGTATGAACTTCCCTGACTTTTCCAGATTTTGACAAAAATACTTAAATTCCCTGACTTTTCCCTGAATATTTTGGTCAATTTTCGAATTCCCTGACTTTTCCCGGTTCTCCAGGTTTTCCAGGTAGCGTGGCAACCCTGCATTTAAGAAAAAGCCCCGATATTCCTTTTGCGAGTCCTTTTATAGCCTCTGGAAAGGCGGAGCTTCCAAGAAATGACGTCAGCCTCATCAGCCAATCCAGTTCGCTTTAAATACTTCCAGAACATTCTATAAATGTACGTGAAGAAAAGGCGGGGAAAACAACTTGACTACGGGGCTGTGGATTTAATTCCACGTACTTTCAAATAAGAGAACGTCGCCATTAAAAATGAAAAGAACATACAGTTAGAATTTTAAGTGTATTCTTGACTATGGAATTTTATTAATTACACATATATATGTACTATTTCTTTAAACTTTATAATAATATAATAATAATATATTAGGTTTCTTATTGCATGAGTTTTATTTGCCCTTTTTCTTATGTCTGTTCTGTTATTTGAGACAGATCCAAGGTGATGAAAAATTTGCATCGCGTATGATAATCTCCAGTTATTATAGTTCCAGAATATCAGGAACTCTAATTAGGAACTCTAGATTAATTAGAAACTCTAGACCAATTAGGAACTCTAATCAGCGACTGAAGATTAAATCAAATAAGCGATCACCAAGAGAATGATTTTTCTGAGTGCTGTAAGATCTCCAACAAAAACTAGTAAATGATTTCAAATGACCTTTTAAACCTCAAATAACAGGAAATTTAATACCATAAGATAAATACAAAGTTCATACAAGTAGAAATAACATATGTATAATGTATCTCACCTTCTAAAAAGTGTTTTCATCTCATGAATTTTTAATAAAAATGTATTTTAATATACACAGGAACAGAAACATAAATTCTAAATTCTAATCAAAATTTTGCAAGCAGCTGATTTTTAAATCGCAACATTGTTATTATATGCTTTTCTTATATCTTACACATAAAGCAATCTCGATGTTAACAATTGTTAGCTTCTTTTAAAAACACTGTAAACTTTTGCATTTTTACAGCAACGCAGTATTCTTACAGACACCTCCAAGGAATATTTTTTGTGTCAAAAATGTGGCATCACGGAGGAAAAATGTGAAAAGACACGAAATAAAACCATTAAAGTGTTTTGCGGTTGCACGAAAGCAGACAGTTATTCCTTCGGGGTGTTGTTAGACAACTCGAAGAAAGCTTTAAAAGCTGTTTAAAACTTCGGCCTAACCTTATGTCACACGAAATATCTCGAAATTCCTGAATATTGCAAATGCTTTATTTTTAAAAGAAGGTCTCCAAGGATTTATCTGTGGAAATATGAATGCATTGTCAAAAAGGGTTAAAAATGAATAATAATTGTGTACGATATTAGCAGAAAACCATTTGTAACATTCTTTGTTAAAGCTAGAGGGAATCTTCAAAATGTTACGTTATTTAACATGTTATTTTCTAATATCGGTAGTCCATTCGTAAAATGTTATTTATTTATTTCGTTACGAGTAATAGAAGTTAAATTGTTTATTTCTTTATGAGTTACATTCCTATCTTCTTTCTTCATCTAAAACTCCTAATGTCTTCTTTGGGCCCACCAGCGGCCGAGCGGTAAAGTCGCTGAACACTGGTAGTTCGGTCTGAGGTTCGAATCCCGCGAACGGGGTGGCTGCATAGGCGGTTTCGTGGTTTTCCCCATGTGTAACGTGTATACGAGCCAGTTTCCCTTAGAAAGTCCTCCACGAAGGCATCCCTCCTCTTAGGCAGGTAGCCCTAGTGTGCTTTGCCATAATTAAATACACCACACCACCTAATGTCTTCTCATACGTTATGTCACAGTCTACACAGAAATATAAATACTTGATGAAATTCTCTACTTAAACAGAAAGCATTTAAATATATTGTAATGACTGGTATATTTTGCAATTATCTAAAGTGTCTAGAGTGTTGTTAGACATGCGCGAATTATCGCTAACTCTAAAGTAACAATTTAAACTTAAGAAGGGTATAAAAGACCTTTTATTTAAATCTAAGAAAAACAGAAGGTACACCTGATGCTTACAAAGCAGCCAAACACTTATAACGATATAATTAAATACTCTAAGTCCATATGTAAAGTTTAAATTTAAATAACCTAACAGCCAATGGCTACACATATCAATTAACGCGACGTTGGCTCAAATTAACCGGAGTGTATATTCAACTGCCGACAGTATTAATACAAAGCCCAAGAAACAGATCTTATCTTATTTAGCAACCTAGTAACTCAAACCTGAAAGGCAGAACGCGTCTTACAACCCAAAACGCTAATCTCAAATACAAGCTAATTATTTTGCATCCTAGCGGGAAAACGAAAGGGCGGTGTATTTAATTATGGCAAAGCACACTAGGGCTATCTGCCTAAGGGGAGGGATGCCTTCGTGGAGGACTTTCTAAGGGAAACTGGCTCATATACACGTCACACATGGGGAAAACCACGAAAACACCCATGCAGCCAGCTCGTTCGCGGGATTCGAACCTCGAACCGAACTACCAGTATTCAGCGACTTTACCGCTCGGCCGCCGGTGGGCGAAAAAACGAAAGGGAGAAGGAACAGTAGAGATCCAAAAGTTAAAATAACGGCTTAATTAAAATACAAGAAACATCTTAGACAGGAATATAATAATTTGAAATCTTGATTGCTGATAAGTGTTCATATTAATTGGATAGATAATAGGACTGGAATTACCAAGTCGATAAAAATACAGCCTTTATGCTGATGAAGATTTTGAATAGTATTCTACCAATCTGGATGGCGATAAGATATATGACTCGTTTCTTCATCTGGAAACAAGGTGTTGTAGACAAACCAACACCTTTGTGCAAAAATGGACAAAAATATCACCTTCAGACAAACATTTTGTGCTCTTGAAGAGAAGGTATCCATGCTTTATCGCCATGGCGACAGTTTTATTCCAAATATACGCCAATCTACAAGAAAGTTGCCTTTTTAACCTTGTAGGGTCCAGAAGATGAACTTCTGTCTGAAAACTGGAATAGCAGGAAGCTATACAGGAGAAGGGTTAAAGTGCCCTATTAATTCTTTAAAATGTTATTAATTCTTTATTAATTCTTTATTATTATTCTTTATTATTAATTTAGTGTTATTTTTTCTTTAAAATTTACAATGCGTCAACTCGACGCTAACAAACTTCGCCTCTGCTTGGGCGGTAGATCAAAGTCAGATAATGAAACAATAAGTTGAAGATACAGTGGATGGACAAAAATATGGAAACACCTTGTGAAATGCATGTTTGAAAAGAAAGATTGATTTTAATGAAATATGTATGTGGCGCTAGCGTTTTAGACTACTGACGCCACCTATACAACATCGTAAATGTGCTAAAGAGTTCAGTTGTTGTCGGAGTACTGTTATGTGAGGTTGTCATTGCATTATGTCAGAGTTAACAGACTTCGAACGTGGGCGAATTGTTGGAGCACGTATGGTAGGTGCCTCCGTAAGCAAGGTAGCCGAGGTGTTTAGTGTTTCAAGAGATTCACATTTTAGTTTATTTAAATAAACCAAGAGGTACTGTATCGAAGATTTATTCCGCATATTTGAAAAGCGGAAAAACATCATCTGCTAAATCACAGCGCGGACGAAAGTGTGTCCTGAGTGATCGTGACAGACGATCATTAAGGGCAATTGTGACGAAAAATAAAAAGACCACAGCTGCAAAAGTTACTGCTGAAATGAATGCTGTGTTACCGAACCCTGTGAGTACCAAAACAATTAGAAGGGAGCTTCATAAACAGGGAATTGCTGGCCGTGCTGCAATTGTGAAGCCACTCATCAGTGAAGCTAATGCCCGTAACAGGAAAAGGTGGTGTTTTAGTCATAAAGCCTGGACTATAGAGCAGTGGAAGCGAGTAATATTTTCTGACGAGTCTTCTTTCACATTGTTTCCCACTTCTGGCCGAGTTTACGTCTGGAGAACGCCATCTCAAGCCTATAATACAGATCGCTTGTTGCCAAGAGTGAAACATGGCGGGGGTTCTGTTATGGTTTGGGCAGCCATATCGTGGTTCTCTGCTAGCCCCATGATAACTGTGTCAGGGCACATGACTGCCAAGACTTATGTGAACATTTTGGCCGATCAAGTTCATCCCATGGTACAAACTTTGTTCCCCGATGGTGATGGTGTCTTCCAAGACGACAAAGCCCCTGTTCACACAACTCACGTTGTCCAGGACTGGTTTTCTGAGCATGAGGATGAGTTGTCCCATCTCCCCTGGCCACCACAGTCACCAGATCTGAATATTATCGAACCTTTGTGGTCTACATTGGAACGGAAAGTGCGTTCTCGTTATCCACCGCCAACATCGTTATCTGAACTTGCCACCATTTTGCAGGAAGAATGCTATAATATTCCCTTGGCAAACATACAGGAACTGTATTTATCCATTCCGAGAAGACTGCAAGCTGTTTTGGATGCCAACGGGTTTCCTACACCATATTAAGCAAAGAAACATGTTTTTTAAAGGTGTTTCCATATTTTTGTCCAACCCCTGTATTAACAAACGAAGAATTAAACTACCGGGCTCAACGAGATTTCGTAACGTAAACCCCTTCGAAACCAGCGGCAACAATTAAGTGCAATTAAGCCACTTGAACCAGCAGTAAGCAAACGTACCTACGGCAAAGATGGCGGCTAGAGACAACCTCTCCCTTTTCTCCTACCGAAACTCGGCTTTTCAATACCTTCTTTAAAGTAGATATTTGCATTCCTTCATACGCGTTACAAAATTTAAATATTCTGGCACTGACGATTAGGGGAATGCAGGCTTACAGGAATGTTTAAAATAAAACTTTAACTTATTATTTGAAATAAATGTATATCCCTACAAGCTAATTTAACTAGAGATTAGTAAAAGTATCAAAGATTTATTTCTAATACAGTTTGAAATACCAAAAGTCAAATGAGAATGTGCAATTAAATAGATTTCAAGCTATTCCTCATTTCGTACCTTTAGGAAATGCTAAGTTACTTTTCTCTGCCTCGAAAAATTCAAAGTCATTCTTACTTTTATTCTTACTCCTTCGCAGCATATCATGTGAGTAGTAGCTCATCAGATAGAGGACAGTACTAATTCTTGGTTGTAACTCCTGTAATTAAAGCCCTCATTTTATGAGAAAGTGATATTAGCTACATTTTGATCGATACGAAGATTTCCGCTATTTCAAGCCAATTGATAGGTGACAAAATAACTTCACCGAAAATGAAAATATCGGCAGTTGAAAGTGGGTCATTGTAGTGAAAACCAATTATGGGGATGTATGTAGCACTGAGTATAATGAGTTTTCTCTTTGAGTGGCTCGCTCAAGTCTGAAGCTGCTTAAAATAATTTCATTTTGTTTAAAAAGCAAAGAAAGTCTTGGAATAATTTATGTGAAAAACAAATGCTTTATTCTAAGAATTATTCAACAGTAATTACTAAGCGTGGTGATTGCAATATTTACTTATGCTTGCAATACCTGTTCACCGCTGTAACAAATGCAGTTATTTAGTTCTTCTTTGCAACTTCCTGGAAGCGAAATTGGCTAAGGCAATCTACTAGCATCTTCGGTACTAGGTTGCAAAGATATTAGGTTTTGCTTATGAAACAGAAGAGAAAAAACAGCAACGCGTTCGCCGGGATGGAAACCTGGACGTCTCGAATACGCGTTGAGTATGCTTCCAATTACTTCTTTCACCATGAACGCATGTTAAAAGAAGTGCGAAAAGACTTTCTTATAAGCTGTAAATAATAAATATGTTTTTATTAAACGGTTTAATCTAACATATTGGGCATCGTAAATAAGAAAATAATTTATGTTAAAGTTAGATTCTAAAACACATAGGAACAGTTTTCTCTTAAGGATGGAATGGTTTTTGAAATTAAAAACTCCAATTCAGAAAGCAACAATTGATTAAAATTAAATCGATTTAATGTATAAAAATGTACCAGCTCTGCTTCTAATATTGCTGGCTGTGGAGGCTCCCAGTTTATTAACTGGTAGTGTTGAAGTAGTTCGGCTTATTAACAATTTAATATCGAAAGGATTCAAGCTTAAAATAACAGCTAATTCAACAATAAATGTTATGTTGCTATCACTTAAATACCAGGACACACCACTGTATGAGGAATTATATAGTGTATTGAAAATACCCATAGAGAAAAATCATGCGGAAGTAGAAAATATTTTTAAGTGTTCATATATTTATGACGACTTTAGAAAAGAAAACAAAAAGGAAGAAAAGAGGTTAACAAAGTTAAGTTTAATTAAGGTCCTCGTAAACTTCCAGGAAAACGTTTATGAAGGGTAAACACAAACTTACCCGGAAGAATTGGTTCAAGATGATGATGATGATGCTAATACCGGAAAAGAATTATCTCTCGAGAAGAAATAACAATTACCTATATAAATTTGCCACAAGCAATAAAACATAGGTAATACAAATATAGATTTGTGCAAAACCGTCAGACAAGAAACTAAAATGCTTCGAGGCAAATCAGTGCCATCAAAAATCATCACAGATGCAGAAAGAGCATTTTCAAGTACAGGTTATTTTCACGCAAAAATACTTCCTAGGCTTAACGACAGTTCAATAACAGATGCATGTTTTTCTATAATCACGTTTAAAATATTATGCAGTTAATAAATTAGATTTTTTCTAGTAATAAGAATTATATAATAGACCATTCAAAAGATTTTAATATGATATTCACCGCTCTTAATAATAATACTATAATGATTGGTAATTTCTGAAATCATCCAAAGAGTGTACAGGCTCTTGGTAAACGTTAGCGAATCTAGCTAAGTCTAAAATAATACTTGAAAATTAAGAAGTGTGTAAAAGACCCTTTTATTCAACACAAAGAAGAACAGATGGCTCTTCTGGAGCTTGCAAGCTCAGGTAGCTCTTATGCTTAGGGAACTTAAAGTAACAGTTAGTTAAAATGTAAAATTTAAATTTAAGTAAGCTAGTAGCCGAAGGGAAACGCGAAGTTGGCTCACTTTAACTGGCGTGGAGGTTCAACATCGTCAGTTATAATGCAAGGCCTAAGACTACAATTTTTATATGATGAAGTAACCTAGTAACGTGGCCTCAAAAGGAAGAATATACACTGTTTTATAATTTAAAACCTCACTATAAATACTCTCGTATTAATTTTAATTCTGGTTTGAAAACGGAAGCTAGAAGTGACAGTAAAGAACCAAAACATAAAATAACTAGCTAATTAACATAAAGGAAGCATACAATACTGTATGTTTTGCTCTTTTATTACGCTTTCATACTACAATGATTTGTTTTTTTATGTTGTTCTATATTTTGTTTGTAATGCTACAAAATATTTTTACTGCTCTTACTAATAACATTTGATTATATTTGTTTGCTTATTTTATTCTTGTACATAACAATACTGCTTATATTTTTTATAGTTTATGCATTTCTTCTGCAAAACTAATAAACACAGCAAAAAAAAAGCAGTATGTATTTCTTTTCAAAAATTCCTAATATTTGTTCTCCGGTAAAATGCTTAAAATAAAAAAATGAAAAAAATCTGAAAGCTTTCACATTTTATATTACGTTCAAAGGGGCGGTTTTGTCCTTTACATGCACGTACAAGTTTCGACAGCATTTAGACTAATGTTCATTTGGGTAAAAATACTTAAAAACAGCTTATCTTTAGAATTTCGGATAGACCATACTCGCGTGCTGGAGATAAAAGTGTTTTTCCCATACTGTGTTGCCATTGCCCTATTTGAAATCTTTGAGTTTGTTAATCGAAAATTCGTTGAAGTTTTACAAAATATGAAATACGGAATAAAGTAAATTCGAAATTCAAAATTCGGCTTACAAGTGTCCATATTAGGTACAGGACTAAATTTTTCAAAATTTCATGGCTCTAAGAACAGTTTTTTTTTCCACAATGCGAAAAGAATATATACGTTTATGCAAATTCTTCATTATTTAATTTCTTTAAATATAACGCAGGACGATAATATTTAGTGGCAACAATATGAAAAGTGATTCGGACTTTTGTAGTGTTTCAATGCAAAATCCTATTTTGAGACTAATAGCTCTTTTGGAGTAACGCTTCTTTGGGGTAATGTACTTCAGTCAATATAGTTGATGCAGACCATTGTAATTACCATATATTCCTTACGAAGTAAAAGAACAGAAATGCCTAGAGTAAGAATTTTAGACGTAATCTCATAAAAATGTTATTCATGCTAGCTAATCAGCATTGACATTTTTTACCGTATATCAGACTTGAAGATAAAATTTTCTTCATTTATTTTTAAGGTAAAATGTTTTGAAGTAAAAAAAAAAAAAAAAAAAAAAAAAAAAAACATTAAAATGAAGCATTAATATCCTGAACATTTAACAATAGTTTTAAATACGTATTTACCTTATTTTCCAAACCATGTAAATTCCTCAAAAAAATTTAAATAGATTAATAGATTGTAGAGACATTAAGTATTTTTTGAAAGCAGGAGAGATTAAAAAATGAGCAATGCCCTCACCGGGGACTCATCCCTGGAATTCTCGAATACGCGGCGAGTGTGGTGACCACTACACCACGAAGGTATGCTAAGGCGGGAGAAATGCTTTATAAGGTAAATAAGTAATATTAAAGACTGATGAATTTCAGAGCTTTTTTTTTTGATAATTATTTTTCGTACTCGTTTGAAATGAAACTAGCTTGCATTTATGCAGTAGGAGTGCATGAGCCGAAAAACGTGAGCTCAATAATCTTTCATCTCCAATGTTCTAAACATATCAATTTTTAAAATATTGTTAACGATTAATCCACACATGTGACGAAACGTCTTAGAAGTTGCATAAAAGGAATTTTGTATAAAATTATGCATTTTATGCAAAGACATTTCCACTGGTATGGCCTTTCTTAGTATGGAAACTGAGAGGTTCTTTTTGATATGGTTAAAAACATACGAATATATGAAGAAAATCATTAATTTTAAAGATTAAAGATTATTAAAATAATTAGAAAGAGTAATTTCTCAAAATTCTGAGGAGAACATTGTTTAAAGACACAGTCCTGCTACATTAATGTTTTGACTGCCTACTTTCGGAATCAACCTGAGAAAACCAACTGCAGAAAGCAGGTGGATGCACTAGCAGTGGAGGTATATAAAGGGTGTCAGAACAGGAACGGAGTCATTAATCCGATATCCAAATAGATTGTGATCACTGGTTTCCGCGACAAGGGTGGCAGCACTTCCCAAGTACACTATTCGAGTGCCTCGATGGTGAAAATACACAGTGCATTGCAAAAAGACACTATCCAAAGTCAGCGACGTGGCAAATGTAATGCACCACAGGGATAGATGTTAGGTGAACGAAAGCTGCGGAGATGCATTGGGGAGAATAGCCTTGCAGCCATTGAGAACTGATCGCCGAGATGAACCAAGGATCTGCCAATAGTTTGTTCTCAACAACAGTTCAACGAAATGCGTGTGAGCCTCCGCAAAGACGGTTGGTTAATGCACATATGCTTAATTCTGTTCAACGGCGACGAAAGCTCGAATTTGCACGCCAGTACCCCAACATTCTGAGTGGAATCAGGCGTTTTCCAATGAATCACGTTTATGCTCCATCCAACAGATGAAAGTTGTCGTATACGGCGTGAAACATCTGAAAACACCCTACAACAAATGCCGAAAAGTTTCAAGTTGGAGGATAGAACTTTATGATCTCGGGAATCTCTTCCTGGCATTCCCTGGGTACACTTGAAGAGTTTTTTTATTTAAAACAAACTAGCATTTATTATTTAGATCTTTACTACAACTTCTCTTTTCCGTTTCCTCAAAATAATATAAATTGAGTCAGATAATATTTAACCTGAGGTTTTATGAATATAACACAAAGCATGTTCTCCCTTTGTGACCACATTACGTAGTTCCTGCCAGCTCTGATAAGTTTTAAATTATTCTTTGGTTTTCTGTCAACTCTTAAATTTGATACAGCGGTTAGTAAATTTAAGTCTACATAGATTTAAATTTATTTGTGTAGTCTTTGACTAATATGCCACATTTTAAATTTTGAATTTGACAGTTGTTGACTTATTTTACAAGCACTGTTTTATATATCATAGACTGTGTGACATTTTAAGTCCTCCTGGTTTGGCCGAAGGGGTTGGTGCCTCTTGGGATAGCCTCCGGAGGTTGAGGCATTTTTAACCGTGTGTGGCCGACTAGAGCGGCTGGTTCGGGGAGCCTCTTCCTCTGTTTACTATTATTTTAGCTGCATCCTCACGGGTGGTAGTTGATTTTTGTTAGCACGAGAAATGCATGCATTTGCGTTCAAATATCTCTTTATAATAAAAAGGTTTGTTTAAACCTTTTCACGTTTCTGTAGTTACTTGAGACACAGCGATGATTCGCTGTACGTCTTAGCACAGGGGTGAGTCTGTTCGGAGTTTGAAACTATTTTATGTTTCCGAAGCAAGTTCAACTCTATACACTCATTATTGTGAGAGATACGATGGGTCTACAGAAATACTCATCTCTCCTTGCACACTATGTGTATCTCTAAATGAAGATTGTTTCTCCTCAGCGCGATAGCATCTACTAGCAGGAAATACGGCGTGCGATATATCTCGCAGTGAACTACCGGGGTTCTATTAGCACAGGGATGAGTTTACCATATACTCCTGGACCACCAAACTACCCGAACCTAAACCCAATCCAGAAACTGTGGAATCAGTTCCATCGGATTGCTTGCGCCATGGATCCTCCACCGCGCAAGTTAGCGCAACGAGCCGCGACACTGAAACCGGCAAGAATGTACACATCTATGACTACAATTTAGAAAATCGCTTCCTGAACTTCTCGCAGATGTTTATTTTGGCCTTTGACTGCAGACCACATTAAGGTGACTGGACTGTGTATTAGCACCTAACTAGGAAAGCATCAACTAACATCCAAATTTAATGGCATTACCTACTCTTTTAGGTTAAAATTCTTTATACGTTTATTAACTTTAATAGTTTTGATTTTGATAAATTCCGGGAACTTTTATCATTCGGGAAACAATGATGTTTCATCGATTGAAACTTTCGATAACTTCGATAAACTTTCTATTGATTGTGATAACGTTCTGACTCGAAATTCATAATTATTAATGGAAGCTGAGTTATAAAATAGGCTCTAATCAATCAGAGATGCTATCTATTTATTTTCAGTTGCTAAGCTGTTATAATTTTATTTCGCAAAGATATAGATAAGAGCTGTTATAATTCGAACGGAAATTTATTTTCAAATCTTATAAATATCAAATATTTGCATTTAAAATTCTCATTTAAAAATATTTCATGTATTTGAGACTATGAAATGAAAGTATCCAATTACAAAGCGGTTAAAATAAGTACGTACATTTGCTTTTCATAAAATCAGATATTTTATTTAAAAAGAGAAGGTAAACACATTTCTTGATTCTGTAACTTCACCGTACATTTAAAAAAACACTTGCAGTATGGGATACCCATACGTCCGTGAACATTTCACATTTGTCATATTACGTAACGCTATAACACGTTTAAAACAGTTTTTCAATATTTATAATTTTACTGATGAATTTTTTAACTTTTTGCACCCTTAATGTTTGGATTTTATTTTTTTATTATCGTTTGTCAGGTTGACAAGAATTAAGGTATAATAATTTAAAAATTTAGATAAAAATTAAAGTGCTAATTTGGTAGACGGTTGCACGGATTTTTGGCGATTTACGTTGGCGCAATTGTTGGCGCGATTTTTACAATCGTCAGCCATCTTGAAAAACGCTGTTTTTACGCATAGTAAAGTTTTCGAAACTTAAAAAAAATAAATATCGTTAAAAGTAATGGATTAATTTTTTGTTCAAAATGTCGTTTTTTAAGATGGCAGGCAAGTGTAAATAAATACATTTACTATGAGTATAAAATACTAAAGTAAGGCTATTATTACATTCATATAGCAAAAAAGAGAATAAAAACACCGCTGTAAAAACATTGTGCCAACGTTTAATTAGATTAAAATATTACTGAAATTGAATATCAAATTAAAAGCCATCCTACCAACATTTAAAAGAATTAGAATATTATTAAATTCAAATACTTTAAATACGTTATATAAAATATAATTAACATTAAAACATATGTGACAATAATTATCTCAGCAATTTTTGAAAATAGTGTATTATTTTTTTTAACAAAAATTGAAGTATACAATTATAAAATAAAAGAAAAATATGTACTTACATTTTTTTGAGTAATTTAACCTCTTGTTTATTGATAAGTACCACAAAATAATCGAAATCATAATTGAATCGGCTCTTTTAACCATCTTCGTCTGTTATCCACATATCTCGCACTTCATTGAAGAAGCAACTATCGAGGTTTCCTCCAAAAATTTTAAATAAATTTCCTCTGACGCTATTAACAGTTTATAAATAAATCTTTGATTAGGAAAGACAGGTTGGCCAAAATAAGGTCTCAAAGGGCAATTTTTTTATTCCAATACCAATAATTCTTGGTAATTACCAATAACAACATTCATCTTCGAAACAGAGATATCTATTCCATTTGAAATCTGACGAATTCGAAGAGATGAATAATAAAATTTTAAAATGGCGCGGTAATGCACAAATATTCAGTAACCAATCAGGGAGCTGATTACATCACGCATAGAATTAAAATTATTTAAATAATCATTCATAATAAAATCATTTTATAACAAATGCAAAATTAAATTGTATTTTAATATTTAACAGCCATAAATAATGTTTAAAACATTAGATTAAATTTATAGATATTAATAAAACCAATTACTTTTTAAGTAAGGTGACGTCATTGATTACATCATCAACAACATAAAATTATATAAAATATTATAAACAACAAAATTTTTATTTCAAATAAACATGTAAAATTAAATTGATTTTTAATATTTAGAAGCCATAAATAATATTTAAAACACGAAAGTTATGCATAATAAAACGCATTATTTTTTTAATTAAATGACAACAAAGTATCGGTTACCATAAATAACTTAACCAGCAATGGGTTTACCATAAGTTGTATTACTCGCCAAAAGAAAAATCGCCAAAAAAATCGCCAAAATCCGTGCAACCGTCTATCAAAGTAGCACCAAAATTAATTTCATTAATGGAAATACCAAGTATGAAAATTTGATCTAATGACGACATGATTTGTCTGAACTATCTGTTTTTTACACATATCGAAATATAAAAACATGTACTTTTATTTCATTGTCCTTTTCATATGTGTAGGAATCAAATCTGCTCTTACCTAAGCAACGAAACAAACTTAGTCATCACATATGGGTTCCAATTTCCACAGTACCTCCTTTCCATTAGGGTAATAACTAGACCAAACCTCCTCCTCAAGCCCATAGAACACAGCTGCTATCCTCATGTTCTTCTAAGCAGCTTTATACGAAGTTGGAGTAGATAAATCTTACATACAAAAGCTTAGTATGCCACATTTTTCTTGCCGGCTGCAGTATATTATCTAGAGGTTATTCTTTTATAATACAGTGATACCCATTCCGCTGCATAAAGAAACATAATATTTGTAAGGCTATTTCTAGTCTTATCAGTCGCACCAGAGCTCTTAAATCAGCACCGCGATTCCAGAAACAGACCTTCTTTATATAATTTGAAGCAATACTCGAATACTACCATAGGTCATTACGTACTGTTCACAGCACGAACTAGAATACAAACTAAAGTAGAAACATTTAACCTACATTAGAAAATATAACTGATTTTATTTAATCTTACATTTCACGATTTGAAGAAATGTCTCAAATTTCCTGAGTTATGAATTTTTGATTGTCAGGAAATTAACAACCCGGACATTTCCCTTTATTGTGAGCAGCATATTTTATAGCGTTTTTGTAACTGCTAATATATCCGTAAATTGCTTATGGTAAAATATTTTACTTTAGTAACGGTTAAATACCCCATTTCGCCATAAAAGATAAATTTATAAACCTGTGCCCTACAATACGGTCATATTCGAAAAAGAAGAGATCTGACATGAGTTGAATTGGGCAAAAGGATATAGTGAACAAAACTCGTTTCTTTCCATTTTGACTGTTGTCATCTTCTTAACCCACAAACAAACACATTCGAGTTCAACTCTCAATTGCTTTATACTAATATTCGCAAGTATTTCGGTGACACTTCAAATGACAACATTTTTCTTTCTCAAATTCCGTCTTATGTTTTAGCTGTATAAGCACTCTGATTGTCAATTTGCTTTAATACTCGGTATTTTATGTAGCAGATAGCCTTTCGCATAGTTTGTATAGTATGTATGAATAGCAAGTACTGTACGGTAAGTATATTGACTATGATGCTGACGATTGTGATAGTTTCAAATCTGTCATAAATGTCCGCATTTTGAAATTCAATTTTAATTAAAACTTATAGGAAATAATTCTTGGTTAATTCCTATAATAACCAATTTCCTATTATTTTTAATAAAAGTCTAATAAGTAATTATCTTAATAAAATCCTTTGTAATAAAATTCAAAATTATTTTATTAAGATCACTTTATTTAATTTAATCTTTCAATAAAATTTTATACGTTTAACTTCACTGAAGATGCTTCATTCAGAAGATGCTTTTTAATTAATAATTAGGTCAGGAAATAACTAAGAAAGTGATTGTCATAAAAATGGCTTTATTTTTTATTTGATGAGAAATTAAAGAAAGACGTTCGGAATGAGCGGTAAGAAATGGCTGAACGGAAAAGTACCTTCCCTCCACTGGTGAAGTGTTTCTGTTTTGCAGATATTTCAGAGATCACCGAGCGATAAAGGTGCCTACCCTACATTTAATGAAATCTTCCAGGTTTACAGATGTTTAGAAAATGATTGAGTGGTAATGTTCAGACAGTGACGAAGTGATCCATATTATTGAAATTTGAATGGAGACTGTTTGTAGAGAGCTTTTGATCTTAAATTCCGTTTATGACTGGGACGTGATGAATAACGTTCAGTAAGGCGATTCCTATCCACGAAAGTCTTTTCGAAGTGTCTTTTTGTTGTTGATCAGATAAATTACATCGGAATTCCGGTACTGTGATTATTTGTGACAAATTGTGAGATTGCCGTGTTTAATATTCTGCTTATGGCATTGAGATAAAGAGACTATTTTGGACTGTTTACTTAACTTGTTGGATAAAATTATTTTTGAATACCGAAATACTGAAGCCTACTCATGTAAGTACCTCGCATGTAACGAAGATTGTGTAAAACTAAGTATCGATACTTTAATACATAATAAGGAGTTTAACTCCAAGATCGGCATAAACTCATTATTTGTATTTGATTGTGAATTAGTATGTTAATGCGGTGCTCTATCACTGTGATACTTAGGGTACTTCATCACATGACATATGACATTAATGCGATGCTTTATCACTGTGATACTTAGGGTACTTCATCACATGACATATGACATTAATGCGATGCTTTATCACTGTGATACTTAGGGTACTTCATCACATGACATATGACATTAATGCGATGCTTTATCACTGTGATACTTAGGGTACTTCATCACATGACATATGACATTAATGCGATGCTTTATCACTGTGATACTTAGACGATGCTTTATCACTTCGTCACATGACATATAAATATTTTTGTAGCTATGACTGTTTGTTTATCTGTCTTTACAGTGCAATTCCAGATCTTTAAATTGTTTTATTACTTAAAACTAGTTTAAAATTGTTTGTGGCTGTACTTGATGTTTAAGATTTAATTTGTAGTTTATCAATATTTGGTACTTAATTATTGCATCTCTTCCATATATGTTACCTACACAACATAACTTTCGCTCCGATGTCTGATTTACAGATTTACTGATGTCATATTTACAGATTCTCGAAGAGGACCAAAGTATAAGAATTTCATATTTCTCGGCTGAGCAAAATATTGTTCAGTGGCATGTAGAAATATATATATATATATATATATATATATATATATATATTGACGACAGAAATTTCCTCCAAGATACGCTCACTTGGAGGAGGGGAATATTTCGAACTTCCACGAGCTGAAGAAAAATGCTAAGTTCTATCTATACTTTTGTTCCATATGTGTATCAGTTAATAATTTTCTATAAATTAATCATTTAAACCTAAGTATTCTAATAACTGTCATGTTCTTGCAAGCATTTTTATTTTAAACGTTACTACACATCTAATTTTTAAAATCCAAAAATGCACTTAACAAATACAATACACAATAAGAAATTATTGTCATTGGAATTATTGATTTTTAAACAGGTAATATACTAATAATTTAATAAATTCTATGTATTCCTTTTCCCCAAATATTTTCCAATCGGAGAAAATTAAATCAAATAGGAAAAAAATCAAAAGAAAATTATTACATATTCTGTGAAATAATCACGATTGCTAATACACTAAAGTAAACTTCCAAGTCAATATAATAAGCTTCTCGTGCCATAAAGAAACACCTTTGTTTATCTTATCACAAAAAGACTGACAATAATAGCAAAAACAGGAACATTCGAAAGAAATACAAGTATAATCGCGATAATGGAAAAAGTTGCATTGGAGCATACATTTGCCTGAAGCACAGATGTCTTTTTCTTTGTTCTCTATGGCCAGAGTAATCTATTTTCGCGGAGCGAAGTAAAAAATTAACTTTTCCCAAAGTAATAATTAATTCCAACCTTGAATGCCCTACGTTTTGCTGCTCTGATGTTAAGCTCCATCTTTTATTCAGAACAGATTTATTTCCATGGAAACGCGCGAAAGGCTTTCCGAGAGATAATGATTTTTTTTGTTACTTTTTAAAATCATTTCAAGATTTTTTTCCCTATATAGGTCAGACGGACCTGGAATTTCATAGAAGTTTGGAGATACCAAATTGATAAAATGCTTCCACTAACTAGATTTGGAAATCTAAACGCTCATTGGATTATTATATATAAGGACTAAAATATAATAAATTTCGTGATTTATCTCAATAAAGAAGTTCTGAGCACAATAAGTAATTTGAAATACAGCCTTTAACCTGAGGCAAATTATTTCAAATAGATTGTAAGAAAGTTTACAAGGCTTAAAAGTTAATAAATTTCGTTATATATCTCAAAAAAGGCGTCCTGAGCATAATAAATAATTTGAAATGGGGCCTTTAATTGAGGCAAATTATTTCAAATAGATTGTAGGAAAGTTTGACATATCGTTTAAGTTCCAGAAATCCTTACAACACTATTATATAAAACATGAGATTGGAACAGAGTTTTCGTTAATGAAAGATTCAATTCCAATACATTGTTTGGAATTGACTGTTTTGACTTATGACGCTGTAATTTACATCGATACTACTTAGATTTAAGTTTATAAAATTTATCACTTTTTATAAGAAATAGTTCTACATGTTTTAAAAGTTTGATAATTTTTTTACCCTATTCTAAGGAAATATTTAACTGGTGGACAACCAAGTTCTTGTTGAATGACTTATAAGACTTGGTTGTCTTTGGCAAATAGAAATCTTGAGACTAATCGCTTACTTCTAAGGCTGAAAAAACAATTCCAAAGATGGGTTAAATTACCATTTTATTTTAATAAAGTATATTTACAGTTGGCTACTCTCGGGCTCACAGGAATCCTCCACCTGAGCTTTAAATTAAGATAGAAAATAGGAAATTTATCTAATGCTAACTAACTAAAAACTAGCTGAAGCTGGACAGAAATAACTACAAGAGTTGGCCCTTATTTAAAGCTCATCGGTGAATGCTAACAGGTACGTAACAATATGGCCGATCGTAGTAACATTTGGCTTAAAGCAATGACGTGGCCACAAGGCAGAAAACTCTCTACTAAAAAAAGAACTTGAGTTCTTCTTAGGGGAAAGTTCCATTTCCAGTTCCAGTTGCCGCTGTCACCGTGTCTAACTTGCTAAATATACAAACTGTATATCTTATGGAAGTGACTAAGACTTTAACTTACTGGTTCAATACTGGTTCTACTTCATTTACCTAAAACTCGATCCTGAAAACTTATTCTGGCAGAGAATGTTTTAGGTTGGAAACAAGAAAATAAGGAAAACTGTTTAAAATTGAAAATAACTGTCAGGGAATTAAAATAACTCCAAGACTAAAATACCAAGGAGTATATTTGTTTTTCAATTTAACTGCTGTAGATCGTCATAATTTCAATTAAAACCTCAAGCAATTTGAAAATGTTAGACCTTCAAACGAAGCAGCAATCTTTGGTGCTACAATTGCAAATAAATTGCTGATTCATTTCAAGAATTCTTAGACGAATTAAACTAGGACATTTACGTATTTTCTCGTCGATCATTTTCGCTGTTCCAAAACAACCGTCAAATGGTGGGATGTAGGACACATAATAAAAAGCGAAATGTCACAACACACTCACTAGATCTTCCCTTTGCTTTTATAATCAACAGAGTTTCTCAGTTTACACATACATTTTGAAAACAAGATTCAGATCTGGGACCTGTCGTGAAATGGATGTCAGTCTTTGAATTACTTGCTCAGGTCATTTTCAAGGGTTTTTGCACATCATAAATTTGCACAAGAAAGGAATATAGATTTCGTCATAAAAATGGCTTCCTCACGTGGTACTGATAATGCATTTCAAGGGAAAGTTCTAAGCAACATTTACTCTACACAAGCAACTGCAAACGCAAACGTACACTGAAAATAAAAAAAAAAAAAAAAAAAAGGGGGGGGGAGGGACAGTTCTATATCTTTCGTTCTATTGGGCCGATTGACAAAATTCAAATAGCGTTTTTCATGTCCCGAAAGCACGACTAAGACTATATATTAGATGTATATATAGCATTGTTCTAACATACGTGTTTTGACACAAAATCGGGCTTTTTCTTGAAATACCATACCAAGCTTTTTACATATTTCGATTCTACAACTCAACTTATGCCTAAATATTAAATTTTGTAAAATTTAGTGCGGAATTTACGGAGAAATTCAAAAATTCATCTTGGTGCAATTTTTCAGTTTGTGCCAAGGATAATTCACTTGACGAATTTCTTAATATGTATGACAAGCCATTTTCCTTTCCCTGCCATTATGCCTGAACGGAAAAAAAACACCTTGTTCCTACCTTTTCACATTGCGCGTGAGCGGGGAAAAAGTCACCTGTTCGTACTTTCAATTAAATTTTATCAAAGTGTCTAAACCACATTTGATGTTTTATCGTTTTTCAACAAATATGCCAAATTTCAAAACGCGCCAATATATAAATTCGCGTGTATCTTCGGAAATTTTGAATAAAAAACTGAAATTTTTTGCAGGTATGCTTAGAAATACGTCTACTTTAAGATGATGGTAAAAGATTCATAGATTATAATTTAAATTTTTTTGAAAAAAATATAAAAATTATTTAAAAATACAAATTTTAAAAATAAATCATAAAAATGGGTGAATTTTATTTGGAATCAACCTAAATTTCGAAATGTGAAAGAAGAATCAAATAAGTTTAATAAAATGGAAATATTAATAAATATATACCAAATTCAATTAACAATGAGGAGCTAAAATTTTGAGAGCTAATTTTTTAAAAACTACTTGTCGTGACCTTTACAAAGCTTGATAGTTTGGCATTATTTGAGTCATAGAATTGAAAAATGGAAATATTTGTCATGTCATTTCATAAAAAGTCCTATTTTGTGTAAAAATAAATCTAATACATACATCAAAATACCTATATTAAACAATGCTATATATAAATAAAATACAAATCCTAAGTCGCGCTTTCGAGGCATGTAAAACGCAAGATGAATTTCGTCAATCGGCCCAGTAGAACGGGAAATAATATTTATCTGTTCCTCCTTTTTACTTCCTTGTACGAAGTAAAAAGGAAGTATTGTAATCGCGAAAAGTTTCAGGCAGCATATTTCAACGAAAATATCCATTTTGACCGCTATCGAATGCAATTTAACGATGTTTTTGCGTGATATCTGTACGTAAGGATAGAATAAAATACTCTTTACCTTCAAAAAAATTATAAAACTGCTTTAAAATGAATTCTGAAGAGAATTTTTCGTGGCGTCTGTACGAACGTACGTACGTATCTCGCATAACTCAAAAACGAGTAGCCTCAGAACGTTGAAATTTTGTATATAGGACTGCTATAACATGTAGATGTGCACCTCGTATTTTGGTTGCAATCGGCCGCACCAAACGTATATATATATATTTATATATATATCCACTCTATTACCCGGCTCAGTGATCTCAGTTTCTTTACTCTTATATGTTTGTAAATTGTACATTTTTTTCTGTAAAAATGATTGAATTATATTGTTTTTATCTTCCGGTTAAGAATTTTATGCCTTTAGTAAATCTGTGTGCAATTTTTTAGAATTATCAACAATTTTAAAGTTGTTTAATTGCCGCTAAACCTGTTTTAATGGCGGCCATTGATGTTTACATTTGAAACAGGAGACTAGTGGATTTGTTGCCAATCTAGAGAAACTTAGCTTCGCAACAACAAAGATAACGCATTCATTTATTATTGCCAATTAAATCATGCTTAATTCTTTCTGGAATTTTTTCGAGGAAATAAGCGTTTGAGATTTACTTCGTAATTTTTAATATAGATATTTTGAGTTTTTATGTATATTTGCCTTCTCGCGAAGTAAGAACTGAATTAATTAAATGAGAAATACTCAATCGTCTGTGAAAAACTGTTTCTCTTTTGTTTTATTTGCTTAATTTCTTTTATGCATCGTTCTAGCTTTATTATAGTATTTGAATAGAACATGTGGCAACGATTAGATAATTCTTTAAATGATATACATTTTGTGCATTCTGAGTTATAATATGAACGAAATATTACTGTTAAGTAAACCTAGCGCCAGAGTGTCGCTATGGTAAACAAAGTGAATTTTAAAGAATGCATTTATTCTATTGTGGTTTATGCGCTGTCGGCGAAGTAGGTTTAATTCAATCTAATAAGTTTAAATAAAATGCAAGAAAAAATGCGTATAATTTAATATTCCGTACAAGGAAGTCATGTGGTGTTCTCATCAGATTTGTTTTCTGTGTACATGTTTTATTTGCAACTTGTTGCTATATATTCTGCGCCATCTTTGTTAATGATATAAACTCGATAAAGCCTTTTATTTGAAGTGAAAAATGAAGTTTCTAAACTAAATTTCGTTGCTACAACGCTCAATTTCATCCTTCAAAGAAGGCACGGACACTCCCCCCACATATTTCTACGGAAGAAATATGGCGAAATCCGACATCTGCATATGTGGAAGAACAGGAAACTCCTGATCATTACACTTTCTCATGCCTCTTAATTGAAAATATTCATATAAAATTTCCACAAACTGTTCTCCCGGCATTTCAAATATTTCTGATTAAAGATAAACACCAGTAAACGGAGTTTCAAAAAAATTATGCAACGACTCTCGTATTACTATAGTTCACCCTATACTTATTATATTTATCTCATTATGTTTATCTGCATACTTATTATGTTTTCCTGTTATTTTTGTTATAACAAAACAGATATTCACTTTAGTTTGTATATTTCAAATTGTATAGAATCTACATTGCCATCTCTTGATGTCCTAAATCATTATTTTTAATAAGTAGTGGATGTGGGACACTAGATCCCGCATCCAGTATTTATACTCTAGGTATAGATCCTTTAGAAATACTCTAGATACTAGTAGTATGTAATACTCTAGATCAGCGGTTGCCAACCGGTGGTCCGTGATAACGTTTTGCTGGTCCGTAGAAAAATTAGGACATTATTTGTATTTTTATGAGGATTTAGTTTAAAAAATGACGAGTAGCAAAACCTGTTATGGAATATGCATTTTACTTTTTTTTAAATTTCAGCTACTACCTTTAGCGAATTTCTTGAGTTTAGCGACTTTTTATCTATTTTTGCAGGTTTATCTAGCGACATTTGAAAGTGAGAGTTGGCATTCATGGATATACAGCTGTTATCAATATTAGCGCGAACTGGAATTCTCTTTCCTTTCGAATTACAGACATAGGCTATTGTAGTCGTTATTAATGCAGTTTTCTCCATGTCAGTATGCAACTAGATGGATTTTTATGAATGGAAATCTTGATGGAATTATAAACAAGAATAAATATATAACAACCATCTGCATTCTTGTTTACAACTGCATCACTGGAAGTTTCCGTTTTTGTTTTGTCTAACTGTTGATCGATGGCGCCATTGCTGAGTAAGCGATGATTATTATGTTTACAATAATTAAAAATTGGCGGCATAACACTATCAGTTTATTGATATTGCCTTGCGTTTGCCGACTTGTTCTTGCTTTTCGTGAAATTCATTTTCAATGATATGGAAATGTGAAGCTTTCTGGACAAGAAGATAAGATTTTTGTACTTTTCAAGTCATTTTTGAATGTGAACGAAATATATGTATCTTCTGATTATTATTGTATAAATGTACTTAAGTTTTTTTAAATTCATATTAGTCGCCCGCCAAACATAGACTTATATATGTAGTGGTCCGTTCTAATGGTAAGTTCTAATGGTAACCGTTGCTCTAGATCCTTTGGAAAACTTCAGTTGCTCATTTTCTCAGCCTTGCTTTGTAAAGCTTGCATTTTGTTTTACACCAAAGGCTCAATTTGTCCTAAAGGGGCTATTAATTTCGATTCGGCATTTTACGTCGGTTCACTATAAACGTCTGAATGACTTTCTAAATTGTTGGCACCAAATATTAGAGCCCTGCATTATATTAAAAAATTATAAAGAATCTGCATGAATGTATGTATGTTTCTCGCTTTCTGAATAAACCAATGGTACTTAGCGACATCAAATTTTGAATAACGTAGTCCTCCACTCGAATATGGGCATCTGCAAGCCTAAGTTTAGATCTGGAATTTTGCCTATTTCATATTTTGTAAAACTTTAAACAAATGTTTGAACGGATTCAAAGCGTTCCATTAAAATTAACATCACCTGCATCTTGAAGCACGGATATTTTATGTGCGAGGTATCTTTACATTACTTGTCGTATTGCAGGGTATATGGGAAGGCATTACCATTTGAGCTATGGTACATCCCTCTTGCCCCCCGTACTTTTACCTGTACCTATACTACATATGCAATTACATTATATATACAATTACATTTAAAAATAGATGTAAAAATATGTTAAAAAATTTGAAAGCCTTCAAATATTATTAATATATTTAAGATATTTTTATATCTATTTTAACCCAAAGGGGCGTTTTTATAACGTTTTGTGTGTTATCTTTAATTAGCATTTTCTTCGTACTTAATACATAAAGTTCAATTAAACAGCAGTATCACAAAATAACGTAAATATAGTATATCTGTAGAATTTCTTATACACAGTCTCGCGCGCTGGAAATAAACTTATTTCGGCACAGTGTTGCCGTTGCTCACTTTGAAATCGTTGAGTTTGTTAATCAAAAATTCTTTAATGCTTTACAAAATATGAAATAGATAATTAAACATATTCCAAATTCCAGATGCCCATATTCGAGTGGAGTACCACGTTATCCAAAATTTGATGTCTCTAGGTACCGTTGTTTTTTCACACGGCGAGAAACATGTATAAAATTATGCAAATTCTTCATTATTTATATTTTAATATAATGCAGGTCGATAATATTTGGTGGCAACAATTTGAAAAGTGAAACTCCGTTTATAGTTAAACGCCACAAAAAGCTAAAATGAAATTATATCCCTTCTGAGCTAACTCCCTTTGGGCTAGTGTTATAATCCCGTCTAATTTATGAAGAGAGACTCACTTGATTTGCTTCATATTTTTTTGCCATAATACTGATCCTTCGTGCGTATTATTTTCTTCTATCTTCATTATGAAGGAATGACTTGTAAATTTCTGCATTGCGTGTCTTTGACATTGCTTTAATGAGTCAGTACAGAAGTTGAATACTGAAATGGTGAAACACTATTATCCCGATTTATTTTAAGAGTTTCATGTTTTAGATCTTAAGAAAACTAGAGAGAATCTGTTCTTTTCGTTAACAACATTTCCATTTCAGAACTGAACTATTTAAGTTAAATTTTTTGGAATTAAAAAATAGGTAGTTTTACGGACATTTTCAAGAAAATGAAGCGATCTTTAAGAAGCTTAATTAAATTACTCCTTCTTTTCTTTCCCGGTGACAATTCAGTGACGAGTTAAAACTGCAAAATTGGAGTTTTAAATATATATAAGTGACTGCCTGTGTAACTAAATTGCTGCGTTTCGAATGAACTTATGGTTCAGTGAAGCAGAAATCACATTTCACTGAATTAACTCTGGGTTTAGTAATTTATAAGATAAGGTATTGCTTAAAGTCTCATTTTAATTTAATTTCAATCACACTAGTTTAGTTACACTTGGTTTATTTTTAGAAATTTATTCACTTGTAAAATGAAAAATTATGGTGATATGTTTCATATAATAATATTTACGCAGAGGTAAACTGCTCCTAAATGTAAAACATCACTCAAAAAATAAATGGAATGACGAAAGGACTGAACATTTAATTAAATATTCAACAAAGTTACTTAGAATCACATTCAGAAGGGACAGAAACGTAAAACCTTATTTTAAAAATAAAATTATATAATACTGTATTTTCGACTAGAACAGATACGTATTTGAACATGCTGAGTAAAAATGCAAGAACCTGTCAACCCACATTCAATTTGAATAATTTTTTTTTTTTTTTTTTTTTTTTTTTTTAAGAAACGGTAACGTTTACCATGAAACGCTAGATGAAATATATGTAAGCGTTGTAGATTTTTTTTTATGATAGATTCTAAATACTTTTGATTAGAATTTCTACGTGTGATATTTATTAATGATGTGATATTTATTTAGGGGTGATATATATATTTAAAAGACTCTTTCTGGTTCTTATTATAAGATTATACTTGATCCTGTAATGTTTCTAAATACTTTGCCCATCCCTTAAAAGTCTTGCTGAGCTGTGTAGCGACTTATGGCTGATTCCAAGTGTGTAAATATAAAGCCCCCCAGAGAAATGTTAAACTCACCCTTTATTATCTCAAACTAAGAAAACAGATCGCCTCTTTCTCGGGCTTACAGAAAAGCCACCACTTGGACTTTAACTTAAGATAGGAAATTAAGAAACTAATCTAACACTAAACTAAACTGAACTTAGCCGAAGATGTACAAAACTGCCTAACGTAGTTGGCTCTTAATTAAATTAACCGGCGAATAGCAGCTGGCCCTCACGATACGACCGAGTGTAGTTAGCTTTAAACAACCTGACGCCTGACGGCAAAAGTGCGCCACTAAGGCCTCCTAAGCTCTTCTGCTGAAGTAAGAGAAACCTTCCTTTAAATACCCTTTCTACCACATTTACATATAACGCGGTACTAAAAAACTTATTCTGGTAGAGAATAGTAGGTAGAAAACGAGAATAGACAGTACAGTATGTTTAAAAATTAAAATAATTGTTGAAATTTAAAGTGATAAACATAAACTAACTTCTACAGTCTGATACTAGAACTTCATTTCCACTGTCTTAGTAGACAGCGAGCGAGTTAACGCTAAGCCTAAAATGCCAATTTGATTTCCCTGACCAATCAGCAGCACTCTCACGATGTTTGCTTCGATGTTTTGAACGACTTGTTGAAGGACGGATAGAGTGTTTAAAATCACGAAGCGATCAGGTCTGCTAAATTTTTGATTAATCTTTTCACAGTTGATGAAGTTAAATCACTATTCCGAACAAATTTTATTGCTCAACAATGAAAACGCCTTGTTCTTTCTCATAGGGCTCCATTTTTAATAAGGCTGAAATGTCAGCTGAAACGTTGTCTTTTTTCTCGTTGGCAACAGCTTTATTGCACAAATGCCGCAAAATGTAAGTCTTGCTTGAAATTTCGTACTCTCATTCTTGACGAATACGAGAGAAAAACAAATTAAACATTTAGTAAACTTGAGCGAAGAATGGCACAAATAATTTGACATAAATGTAGTCTGTAATGTATGAGTGCGACAAAAAAGCTTGTCACTTCAAACTTGAAATATATTTTTAAACGTCTTGACATGAAAAAAATTAAAAACTTAAATGTCTTCATAATTTTAAATTGATAAAACACTTGCAAAACATTTCAATTTTTAATAAGTTACAAATTTAAAAGTCAGTGAATGTTTGAAAACGCAGATCTGTTAACAGTTGAAAAAAAGTTCGAAAAAGTGATAAACATAAAAAGCAGGTCTACTTACCTTTGGAGAAAATGAAGCTCTGAAAGTATGGTATGAATTTTAATGTTTGCTGATGTTAGATTAAAGAAATTAAATGATAATCAGCAGTTGAAGATTTTCAGGTTCTTGAAATACATTACTTGCAATAAAAATAGTAACTACTTAAAATTTAATTAGCGAAAATTTATTTAAATATTGCAATTTCAATTATTTAAAAACACCTTTTTGTTGTTTAGGATTGAATTTTATTATCTGTTAAATGACAAGTTTCATGTATTAAATATTAATTATATTGCAGTAGCTATACTGAAACAGTACAAATAACCTTCTTGCTTCAAAGTAGAAGCTTCCAAGTTTTCTCCTATGCTAAACTTGTACTGAATTACAGCAATTCTGCACAAATATTGCTTGATAATTTTTTGACAGTATTGCGATTTCATTTCCTAAGCACTTCTAGATTATAATAAATAGTGATTAAATTGAACATTTATAAATAAAACTAAACAGCAAGGTAATTATCAATAATTAATAAATATAACAGGACTTAAATAAGCGTTTGAAGAAAAATTTTAAAAGAAAGATCCTCACCTAAAATTCTCTTTCATGAAAATATTAGTGTTTAAACTGATGATTAATGCGCGTTTTATTAATTCCGTGTTTTAAACGCGTTTAATAACTTATTGATTACAGTGATTATTTAAAAATCTCTTCAGATTATTTGACGTGACATATCATCATCTTCGTAACGTTTCTTTAATTTTTCTGAGCTCTGACAATTTAAGAATTCTCACACAGCAGGAATAGAATTACCTTTTCACTGGCCACCTGATCTCCCTCAGAGGAAGGAAAATCGAATTTTTAAATACGGATTACATTTATCTCATTTTTCAGCACATTTATATTGCAAATATTTCTAGTTGGGAATTATGAAATGCAGCATAAATAAGAAAACGGTAAGAGCAAACTGACAATTTTTCAGTTGTGTGACATATTTCGATCACTCGCATCAATAAATAATTTTTCAGAACAAAATACATTTTCCAGACTTTTATGGAACAACTAAAGATCGTTTTATGTTTACAACTCGCATTTCAAACCTTCAAAAGAAAATTTATTTCTGAAATTTTTTAATTCAGGAATTAATTCATACTCTCCAGTGGTTCTCAACCTTTCGACTAACGCGTACCATCTAAACAAAAATTAAAAACTTTTATGTTCCACCACTACAAAGTACTACTACCACCTTTACTCTTGAATAGAGCTCAGATCGTTTAATTTAGGAGTGTTAGAGAAAAAACTTAATCAGGATGTTGGGATTTTAATTTTTGAATTTGATAGTTAAACATACTTTGCATCTTTGCATACCACCTATTTTTCTCTTGCGTACCACCAGTGGTACGCGTACCACCGGTTGAGAGCCCCTGCTCTAGATTCTTTAATTGTGGATCGACTAATGTTGGAATTCTAAAAAAAAAGCTAATGTAGAACCGATAATACTGACAGAAATCATTCTAAATATGTTAATAGTAATAATAATAATAATAATAATAATAATGTAATAATAATAATAATAATATAATGCAATAATAACAATATAATTTAATAATAATAATGATATTTTAGATATTTATTCCCAATTTGGCGATGATCTCGAAGTCTCTGGAAAACATGTTTTAGAAGTCTACGATTGGTGTTTCCAGAAAGTTTCAGAAGTGCTTCCCCTTAGCAAAGCTATACAGTATATGTGGATACATTTCAGATTGAGCAAATTAGCTCACTAGCTTTATGCGACTAATGTGATAATAATAATATAATGTATTAATAATAATAATAATAATGTAATAATAATAATAATAATAATGTAATAATAATAATAATAATAATAATAATAATAATAATAATGTAATAATAATAATGATATTTTTTATCTCCAAATTGGCGATATTTTTATCTTCAAATTGGCGACATTTTAGATATCTGTTCCCAATTTGGCGATGATCTCGAAGTCTCTGGAAAACATGTTTTAGAAGTCTACGACTGGAGTTTCCAGATAGTTTCAGAAGTGCTTCCCCTTAGCAAAGCTATACAGTATATGTGGATGCGTTTAAGATTGAGCAAATTAGCTCACTAGCTTTATGCGACTAATGTGATAATGATAATATAATGCAATAATAATAATATAATGTAATAATAATAATAATAATAATAATAATAATAATGTAATAATAATAATGATATTGTTTATCTCCAAATTGGCGATATTTTTATCTTCAAATTGGCGACATTTTAGATATTTGTTCCCAGTTTGGCGATGATCTCGAAGTCTCTGGAAAACATGTTTTAGAAGCTCTACGAGTCGTGTTTCCAGATAGTTTCAGAAGTGCTTCTCCTTCAGCAAAGCTATACAGTATATGTGGGTGCATTTAAGATTGAGCAATTAGCTCACTATCTTTATGCGACTCTTTTACTATATCTCGTTCTGAAACTTCTTTGTTAGCGTAATTGAGCTGACTTGTGTTATTGCTTAATGTTGGTGATCAGCGATATTCCTAGCGCGCTTAGCAGCATTTCGGCATATATCCGTTTTCCTTTTTTTTTCCTTGAGCTACTTTTTAACTATTTGTCTTGCTTGTAAAATGTAAATAATCTTCTTGAAAAATTGAGTTTCAGGTTTTTTCCTGTTCAAATTTCTGAATTACTTAAAACGATCTTTACGATTCCCCAGAACGCAACAATTATACATATGCACATACAAATTTACGAGACATATCTAATCTATATCATATTTTTAATTTTAGTATACAAAGAAATGTAAAGGTTTTGATGCATACAATACTTGAAGATTTATAATCTTTTAGTATTTGGTAAATATCTCAATAAATAAAAAATATTTTAGCTACCAAATGCATTTCAGACATGCAAATCCTAAGAGTTGGGTCATAACAGTTTATATTCTTTAACCGAAGTAAAGCTAATTGAAGTGAAAATGTGTGGATTTAAATTTGCACGTTTTTACTTTTAAAATTGAAGATATATGAAGAGAAATATCCTTTTCTTTAGTTAAAATCTGCTAGTATTTCACCCTTCCGGATTGAAATAAGAAAAGTAATAAATAATAATATAAAGACAAATACTCTGTTTTAAAAATGCTTTATTTTCATAAAATCTACAGTTTCTCTAAGCACTCATCGAACATAAAAAGAAAAAAAATCCGTATTTTCTCTTTCGCTGGATTAAAAGGATTTGTTCAAAAGCATGTTTGTAAGTTTTTGAAAAGGCTGTTTAAAACACAAAATTAACGGACAATAGGAACCCTTTATCCTCATAAAAAATCATGAATAAAGTAAAGCAAGGATATAATCAGCATAATTTGTCGAAATCTCACCAGGCGTTTTAATGTCGTTAAAAATGTAAATGCCAGTGTGAAGAATATCGAAAGAATAGAAGAAAAAAATGCTTTTAAGAGCTGCCTTGCTCGTTCTTTATGAGTTAAATTGGAGGCAGCTTCAAAATACGACCTTCTTTGGATTTCATTGAATGTTCAATTAGACAATATATGCCAAGCTGTAGGTTCAATAAATATGACATACATTTATACTAGTTTAATTTTCTATTTATTAATGATTTTGCATGTGGCTCATATCTTTAAACTGTGATTGCAGGAGCATGCAAGATAAAATTAAATGGAATGCAGAAATTAAAAACTGTCTACCACTCATGATTTGTCATTTAATTTGAATTTCTTTACCTTCATTTTCTCCCAGATTATTTATAATTCCTTATTTAGGAGACGGAAATTCAGAAAATAACTTCATGCGGAAGATATTCATGCTCAGTGACTTTTCAAATGAAAGATACCTCTCCAGGAAACATATAACGCATGCGTGTGCTGTTTAGAAAGTAAACGAAATTCAGAGATGTGAAAGTACTTGTTATCTTTTTATCTTTCTGAACTGCATAAGATCATAATTATGCACAAATTAAGTCAAAGTCTTTTTGACACTATTAGACTGACAAGCGAATTTCCGCTCCTTCTAAACGCTACATTATTCAAATCTGTGCGTCTGTTTGTTTGTTTGTGGCATTATCTCCTGCAGAATGTCGGAGAATTGAGTCTCGAGAGAAGTACCCCCCCCCCGATTCCAAAAACGTGTGGGAAGGCATTTCGACCACTCTCATCGTACGACAATAATTATTTTAAACTTATATTAATTAAAAACTCTGAAAATGCAAATTTTCGCATTCATTTTTTCCGAGTGGCAACAGTCTCGCATGCTGGCGATAAAAATCTGCTTTATTTCGAAAAGCGTTGCCACTGCTCGCTTTCAAAGCGTAGAGTTTATTAACAAAAATTTGGAAGTTTTACAAAATATGAAATAAAAATGGCACTGCCGAACATTAAACTTGGCGAATAAACTTATAAGGTATTTCTCTCACTTTCTTGAGGTGCCTTCGTGGTGTGCTGGTCTGCACACTGGGTCGGTATTCCAGAGGTCCGCGGTTCGATTCCCGACAAAGGCTTTGTTACTTTTTCACCTATCCTGCTTCCAAAAGATACCTAATGTCTCTACAGTGGCGCCCGAACTAAAAGGGTGTTGGATAATGATTCTCCTTACCCAGGATTTGGCGATTGGGTCCCCTAAAAACCTCAGTCGCCCTTTAAAAGGGGGTGTATATAAGGTATTTTTCCCATCTTCTTTGCGCGCCTTCGTGGTGTGGCAGTCTTTACACTAGGCTGATATTCCAGAAGTTCGCGGTTCGATTCCCGGCAAAGGCTTTGTTAATTTTTCATCGTTCCTACTTCCAAAAAATATCTAATGTCTCTAAAAACTGTAATTTGATTCTTCATCAAGTGTTATCATCAATTGCTCCAAGTCCAGCAACCCATAAAACGCAACAATAAGTTAAATAGCAAGCAAGTCAAAACTTCATGACAACACTTTTTGATTCATAGAAACTTCACAAAATTTCTCCCAGGAGGTGAAAAGATTTAAAAATTTCAGTAACCTTACCAGTTCCAGTAACCTTACCAGTACCAGTTCTTAGATATAAGCTGATTCTATGTGGTTATGGGCAAAATAATGATTTAAAATCAGTTTTTAGTTAGGACTACAGAATGTGAATATACTTTGGTGAAAGAAAACATTATTTAACAAAGCAGATAAAAATCAAGTCTTCCGAGCAAAGTTTACGTAATAATGGGAATTACCAGTGGTAAACAAGATTATGCAAAGTTACAGGGCTCGTAACCGAATTTGAGTTTTCGAAGTTAAGTAACAAGGAGAACAAGAACGCTTTTTTATACTTTCCTATCCACTGAAGATGAATTTTTACATTTCAATAAAATGGAAGTGCATTTAAGAACATCGTATTTCAGTATTTAAGAGAAAATTGGAGACGGTCTAAACAAAAATGCACAAAATCAGTTGATGTATGTCTTAGTTTGATCTAAAAAAACATGAATCAGAAGGTAAGTATTTTGCTTGCTTTTTTTCCAAATTTGCATAAGCAGAATTCGTTTTTAATCATTAAATTTATAATATTCAAAACCGATTTCAGTTTAGCATATCAACTAAGGGGACTTGCACAAATTGTTTTAGGTTCGACTTCGGAATCAAAAGCCCAATTATAGCGTTATTGTGGTCTATTTAAATTTTGCTAAGGATACTGTAAATATTCTAAAACCATGTTGCTAAGGATATTGCGAACATTTCAAAGAAAAATAAATGACAAAGATGACTTTAAGCTTTGTGCTTTTATATTTCGCTATCTTTTATATAATAAATAACAGAGTCTTGTATAATGCAGCTGATAGTTTAAAAATAACGTTTCTGGAGCTTTTAGAAGTTTCTTAAAGTTTTTAAGGAACGAAATTTAATTTCTAATTAAACCTAAATAAAAATTGTCGAGAAGTGTAGCGTTATTAGATTATATCGATGCAGGAAAGTGAAAAATGTGCAATATCCTCACGGAGTTCGAACTCCAGACCTCCCGAAAACGCTCGGAGCGCTTTTCCAGCTACACCTCAAAGGCACGCGAAAGGAAGAGAAAATTACCTTACATACTACCTCTTTTTTAGGGCCACTTGCTACCTCTTTTTTTAAGGGCCACTGGATAAGGTGAACCAATAACGAAATCCTGGTATTGACGAATTATTGTCCAATACTTTTTAATTCAAGCTGCTTTTGTAGAGTGATACAGTCAGTTTTAATTAGATGACAGATGCATATTCGTATGTGTGTAATGAAGTTGACAATATGTTTTTGCAAAAATGATAATGTTTTTTTTTTAAAAATGAAGAATTTAAATACAGCAAAAATTTACGTACACTTTTAAATCTTAAAGTATGTTTTTCCATCTCATACTTAGAAGAGCTCAATAATTTTTCTATATGATTTACTATTACAATTTGAGGAACTGCTTCTTTAAACCATTTTTATATAAAATCTGGATTCCTGTTTATGAGTAAGGAATGATTATGTCGTCTTTGTTTTAATCGTAATACTTGGGAATAATACAAATGATTATTCAAGTGGTGTTAGATATATGCTGCAATATTTTTTTTTTGTACCAAATAACAGCAATTCCTTTTAAAAACGTCTTTTACGTATGTTGCATAATTTTTTAATTTTCTTCATACATATACACAATAATAATTGAAATAGACTGGATTTAAGATCGGTTTCTGCAAAATACCTACTGAACCACAGATTATAAATCCACATGAATTGGGAAAACGATTAAGAATTGCATTTAAAGAACGCTGAAATGAAAAATATCCAAAGTGCAAAACATTCTGTTTGAAAAACGATAATGTTTTAAATGGCTCAGAGATTTTATATTCTTGTAAAATCTTTTGTAGTGTGAGTAAAACAGTTCGAAAGAAGTTATTTAAAATAGTGTGCATTTTTCTAACTTTAGAACTCAATTCTTGCATTGTAATTTATAGATTAAATAAGTAAATATTTGTCTGTAAGGCTTATTTCGTATGAATGCGAGTACGATAATTTCTGTTAGATCCTTAGTCGTTTACTACAATTCACAGCTGTTGGGTTACCTGAATCAGTCACATCATTTGGAATTATGCCCGCTTCCTGAGTATGTGGTATGTGTGAGTATACTGAAGTGTATGTACATTAATAATTCATCTTATGTTTTTGATTTTAGTTTGCAGTTACTAAAACACTCAGCTGAAATTTTAAATAGCTGAAGAAACTTTCTTTCAAGCTTACGGAATCATTTTGTGAGAAATATATCTAAATTAAAAAACTCTTCCTGTATATGTCCGAAATGAAGAATTATAGTTATTAGAAATACTTGAGATACTTACAAAGTAATTCCCTCCTTTTTTTTTAAAGGACTACCCACGACACTACTACGGAGTATAAATGACAAGATGAACCACTGCAATGAAAAATAGGATCAAATATTGCTCATATAAAGAACATTACTAACTTCGTATAAGGTTTAATGTCAGCACTAGATCCCTTGAAGATCCTGAAAATATGTATCGTTCTTTGTTATGTTGAATGCTTGGATAAGAAGTCATTAGGATTTACAAACCCGTGAAGCTAATTGCTCAGCATACATAACTAAAAAATCAAACGAACTTTTTGCGGTGATCACAATTTCTAAACTATTTCTGAATCCCAAATTAGATCAGCAAATGCGAATCTCGTCGGAAGGGGAAAAATAAAACTCATTAGGATATAAGGAAGTGTCTTTCGTCCTCAACGGCGTCCTTTTCAGTGTAAATGTAAGCTCATCCTGTTTAGGAATTGAACTGCTCAGAGTTTGAATTCCGGCTGGCCATCTATCATTTTTCATTTTCCTTTTCCAACAAGCAGAAGACTGGTTTGGTTTATTTCATTATAGAACAGCACTGGAGGGCTATCTCCCGAAAGGAAGCATGCCTTCGAGTAGGACTTTCTAAGGTCAACTGGCGTTATACATTACGAAAACACTTATACAGCAATCCGTTTGCCGGGATTCGAGCCCCAGTGTTCACTGCCTTTTACTGCTCGGTTGCTAGTGGGCCCAAGAAATACAAGAAAAGCGGTGAAAAGCTTTTAAAAAGAAAGCCGCTATCTGTACAGACTTGAATGTATGATGACTGTCACAATACAAGTTCATTTTTGTTTGTCCAACCATTTAGTGCTGCAACTTCTCACAAGTTTATTGTAGGATACTTCCAGAGACAGTAAATTATCATGATTTTACTTTGAACGAAGTGGAATTTACTCTTAAAAAGTTATATAAAACTCCTGGTAAAGATGGCTTGACAATGGAAATTATTTTAGAAATCTTTGAAAGTAATAAAAAGTTTTTTGTAGCTATTTTGAATGAATGTCTGCGGAGGGGAATATTTCCTGAATGTTGGAAAGCGGCTGATTTAGTTTTGTTCAACAAAGAAAGAAAGTATAAAGAAGATCCTTCCTCTCTTCGCCCCATTTGTTTACTGCCTTCCTGGGGCAAGGTGCTGGATAAACTCATGACAGAAAGGTTACAATATTATTTATTAGCAAAAAATATTTAAATAAAAATCAATTTGGTTTTATGCCGGGTAAAAGTACTACTCAGGCTATAGATAATTTAATTTCTGACATCCTTCGAAATAGAAGGAATGGCAAACATACTGCAATTTTTTCCTTAGATGAAAAGAGCGCTTTCAACAACGTTTGGTGGCCAATTTTATTAAAGGAATTAAAAGGTATGAAATGTTCAAGAAACATCTTATTATTGGTTATTTTCTGAATGAAAGAAATGTTTCCTTATATGATATGGCACCACAGAAATTACCGAAGTGGCACCACAGAAATTACCGAAGAGGTTGTCCCCAAGGCTCAATATCTGGTCCACGTTTGTGGAATATTATTGCTAATGTAGCTCTAAACATTACCATAAAATGTTAGTGTACAAGCTTATGCTGATGATTTTGTTTTATTAGCCACGGGAAGTGGTCGTCCTACTATTGATAAGGCTTTAAGTTTCGCCACTCAAGAGTTGGAGAAGTGGTCTTTCCATGTTAAAGTTAAGTTTAATCCAAAGAACAGCTTTCGTTTGGGTATTGCCAAAACTAATACTAGATCAATACCTCCTAGGTGCAAACTGTATGGATAACCAATTAGAGTTTCTAAGACAATCAAATCTACAAGGTAAAGTTCTTAAGAATATAGATAAAAGAACAATAGAGAGAACGATCTTGTATGCATGTGGCGCATGGTGAATTGGATCGGTCCGAATGGGTAACAAAATTTTACAAATTCAAAGAATCGCTTTATTGGGGATTACTAAGAGTTTGAGAACTGTTTCCGCAGTAGCTCTTCAGATTTTCTCTGGATGTCTTCCGATCGATATTTTAGCAGAAAAAGAATATGCTATCGTTAAATTAAAAGATGGTAATGAAACTGTTGATTGCTTCAGTGAGGTCTTCTCAGCTAGAGAGTTTGACTTTAAGAAAGGCTTAGACATTCATCCAGCTTTATTAAAACGGTTGAATTGGCATACAGGCCTCTTTAATATGACAGGCTACACTGTTTTTACAGATGGATCTAAATTAAATGGTCATGTGGGTGCAGCTTTTTGTGCGTTCTCACATAAGAAACTAAGCATACAAAGGAAATATAGACTTTCTTTTGACAATACCTCTGTCTATCAGGCAAAGTTATTGGCTCTGAGAGAGGCCTTCTATTGGCTTATTTCTAATTCTATGCTAGAACCTGTAGAAATTTATAGCGACTGCGAAAGCACAATTGTTTCAATCACAGATGTTTGTCCAAGTAAAGATTTAATTAAACAGATAAAAGATATGCTAATTTTTCTTAGCGCTTTCAAAGATATTAAACCCTTTGGACGAAGAGTCATATTGGGACTATTGGTAATAAGATAGCAGATAGATTGGCAAAGGCTACCACTGAAAATCAATTTATTGAGTTTCATGTAAAGACTTCTTCTGACAGTTTGAAATCCTTGTTGAAAAGAAAAAGTTTGACTCTTTTCAAGCAAAGTGGAACAACCCAGAATCTAAAGGGAGATTCACATATATCTTAATCTCTACTGTAAGTGAGAGAAGACGCCTAAGTGACAGGTATCTTAACCAAGCTTTAACTAATAATGGACACTTCCCGTTTTCATATAATAGGTTTTGGATTAAAAATTGTGCCTCTCCTTGTGGCATGAGTAATGTCAATCTTGAGTACTTGTTATTTAGATGTTCTTCTATGAAAAATATTGGTATAAGATTTATTTCAAATATTGCTAAATTTAATACTCTAAAGGATCTATGTAAAAACACAGTGACTAAATTGAAATTATCAAATTTCATAAAATATGTATCTGTACATGAAACGAATTTGTATATTGATTGTGTTTAAAAATGTCTTTGTCTGTTTTAAGAAAAGTTGTGGAGTTTGTGATACTCTGTTAGTAACACATTTTTATGCATGTAAGTAACATGTGTTATATTTAGTTTTACAAAGTATGTAAAAATGCGTTATTTATTTGTGTAGCTGGTAAATCTCACCAGCTTCTAGACTTTAAGTTCATATTTTAGTTGTTAATGCTATTTAAAGTTATTTCAGTTAGTATGGTGTTTGTTCTGCTGATTATGGGCCTCATTTAGGCCTGCCTTGTTTTAGATTTCAATGTTTCTATATTTAAATAGCACCACTAAGTCCTGTTAAGCCTATAATGACGGTACAGGAAGTTCAATCAATCAGTCATAGGTTAATTGGAAGTGTAACCTAATTAATATAATTTCCAGCAAGCTGCTTTCAAGATGATTTAATGTTGTATCCTTTCACGTTAAACTCACTAGCGATCAGGATATAAAGTGTTATGTTAATTTTTAACATTTTGCATTGTATCTGGTACTCAAAATTTAATGTACTTAGATTTTGATTTCCAGTTTTTAATATCTGTTACTCAAAATTTAGCTATAGGTATCCACATATAGCGGTGACCTTTAAGGTGAGCAGAGAAGAACTAGTTCATTAAGTAGTTAGACATCCTTAGATGTTTTTTTAAATTTTTATATTTTTTAATATGTTGGAAAAGTTGGAAGTGGCACAAGTCACTTTTTTTTTCAGATAACAGCATTCTTCTCAAAACGGTTGGCCACTCCTGAATTAAATAAACTTATCAAATAAAATATTTTATACAAAAAAAAAAAAATGAAAACTAGCAAAGAAATAAAGTATTGAGAAATTCACAAATTTTATTCGTGTGGCCAGCTAAATCTAGAAGTTTGTTAAGTCATGTTATCAACATAATTTATTTCTACTTGAGTCAAACATTTAGCAGCTTATCTCCTTCTACACAGTGTTAAACTACGCACTATCTTTCAAAAGATAAAAGAATATTTTGTTTCACATTTACGCGAACACCTATTAACTTAAAACCACATATAAAGGCTTTGAAGTCTCACCTCCTTAAAAATCATCTCAGAGGTGTAATTAATCAATCAACAGTCACAAAAGGGGTTGCGTTTCCCAGAACAATTCTGCTTTGCAAGAAAGTTGCACGAATTATCGATAATACTTAAGCGCAATCTGTTTTATTTTATGGCCAGTTTGAGAAGAGTCGAGAGCCAGCGTTAGGTACAGATTTATTAAGGTGCTTCATTATGACAACGAGGTTAAAGTTATTTTCTTTGATTTATAGGCCGCGAAGGTATTCCTGTTGATGGCGTTCCGTGGTAAACTCATTAACTATGTTTACTACCAATCCGGGTAAGGAAGGAAAGCGATATTTCTCACTAATGAACAATGATAAATTGCAATAAGAAAGAGTTTATTAGACAATGAATTTTTCCTTATTCGTTTCTACTGAAACGTAGAGTCTTAGCAGCAAACGACAGTTAAATATGCCAATAAAATTCCAGAATGCGGAGAAGTTTCCTGTAAAAACATGAAGAATGCAGTTTTGTTATGCTTGCATTCGTCATAAAGTTATTAAACGCAAGCAGATGGATTCGCAAGCTGAATTATAATGTGATTTTACAGGAAAGTTGAGGGTAGGAATTCGCACCGCGATTCTTCAGATGCAAACGGCTTAACGCTTGGAAATGTATCAAAAATCTGTAGTCTTCTGATGTACGAAGCGCGAATACATTAATGCCTTCAATTTGAACGGCCGTTTATAAAGCGAAATGTTTGCTTCTATATATTCTGTTGTTTTCCTAGACAGGAAAGGGAGAATAAGTCTCCAAGCAGCCTGCGTATGTACTAAGGTAAACTAATTAGGAAGTGGCATTTTACAACTGGCTCCCATCGTTAAAGAAAGATGCCTGGACATAACATTATCATTAGTTTTCATCCCCTCAAGATTGCAAATTGCTGAAACACCGCAAAACCATAGAAGGCTTGGGCTATATTCTGGATACCAAGTGAAAGTCAATAAAGCCACCGTTAGCTTTGATGGAAAAAAAATCAGTTCTGTCCTTTGTGGAAGCTGTTGAGAAACATTTCCTATTGTATCCTTGTATCTATTCCCCGAAATGTATGTAACACCAGCATTCTATAGAATAATTAGGAATTTTGTAGAATGTCTGGCGATTTTAGGCATATGTGAAAATTATTATATATGTACTTTATCTAGGTATTGTATATATTGCCTAGGCATTCTATTGAATTACAAATGCGCTTTAGGCAAAGTGTGAAGAAAGGGTCATGATAAGCTGTTATTTAAAAGACGTTCATTTCTGAAAAATACAAATGCTATTTTGAAAAAAAAATAATGAAAGACTACCATTAAATTTTTTATTGTAAATAAGTAAATATATATATATATATATATATATGTCATAATAAAAGCAAAAGAAAAGACGGAACACTGTAGATGAGTTATTAGACCCCTATTGAAGATTTTGATTGCGTAGTATGCTATGCTAGTAATGCTAACTTGGTAATATCTAAAGAACTTGGCAGTCGAGGCAGTTTTAATTCCATTTTTATTTGCAACTGATATTTGTGGCCACAATAACTTGTGGCACTCCAGTCGTGCCTTTCCACAGAAGATTTACATTTTTGATATTGTTGAGATAGAAAGCAAGCCAGCGAAATTACATCTTAGCACAGTAGAGAGCAAAAGATGAATTGCGTAGTTATGAAGGATGGAAGCAGAATAGAGAGGAAGAATTAATGTTTATAATTATAGTATAATTCTGATTCATATATTTTTATCTTACATATCCCCCCCTTCAAAAAAAAATCAATGATAAAATTTTGATTCTATAATTTATAAATATAATTTTTTTTTAAATACATTTTTAATTTTTAGAGTCCTATTGAATTTTTCAGCATTTCAGTTCAAAAGTCTTTTTGTTTGAAAGTTCACATAATCATAATTCTTCAGGGAAGGTTCTTGTTATCACAGAATATCACAAAATAAACTTTTACATAATCATTACTTATAATTAAATGCACATAAATATTTATGATATTAATTTTCATATTGATAAATTATATTTTAATACCATATAATAGGAGTTCATAAATATGGTTTCACCGTTATTATCTTTCATTTACAATTCCCGTATTTTACCAACTGGAAGGCCTCGCAATACTTCTAAACAAACATATCCATCAATAGGGCTGTCTTCTTGAGCTAACCAGTGTGTTCTCTGCACTGGTGGCCCAGGGTGCCTAGGCAGTTACTTGAAAAGGCCTCCGTTCCTTGCATAAGGTAACTAGCCTTTGCGAATACATTCCATAATAAAAATATAATAATAATAATATAAAAAAAATTACACACACTCATAAAATGAGAGCCTCCAACATTATCTTGCATGAAGAGGGTAAAAGGAACAACTGTACAGACATAATTACAGGCCTCTGTTGAAGAAACCAGTACACCCTCATCATACTAAACACACAATAACCCATACATTTTAACATGCATTTACCATAATTTCATATTACTTATCTGTACTAATTTCACTTATTTTTTACACCTACTTCATTTTTAGAATAATTATAAAATTCGTATTCAAAATTCTCAACAAATTTCAGAAACATAAAAACTTATCTTAATATCCTTCCCTATGAATAATTTAAATAGCTTTAAAATATGGTACTTAATTTTCTCACACATAATTATGAAAAATTAGAAAAATTAATGAACAGGAATTTCAGATTTTCTCAAAACAAATTGCAGAAATTTTAACCAAAGATATAATTTTGATAATTTTGAAAATACAAACATATTATATTTTAAACAAAAAATTATTGTCATAAAATTGTGACCGATATTTTGAATCAATTTTGACATTTCACTGAATGTCATAAAATTTTGAATTCAATGATAATTTTAGACACTGTACTCTTTTAAAACAATTGCACATTTTAGTGTTCTGAGATAAGAATGTCCAATGCAATTTTGTAAATTTCTTGATAGTTCCACATGGTAAAAGTTCAAATTTTTTCACAAACTAAATGTTCAATATAAGACTTTCCAATTTTTGTTGATGAAAATATTTCTATTATAATACAAATTAAGATGTCAACTTTCATGTTATTTAATTATGATTTTAGGGAAGGCATTTTAAAATATAAAAATTTTGTAACACATCATTCATAAGCACAACAAAATTCAAACTTTTCACTATCATTAAAACATTTAAAATTTACTTATTTTTTACAAAACTTGAAGACGCCACAACTTTCTCTAAATATCAGCATACACAAGATTTTGTGAAAAATTAAAAAATACTTAGATTAAAAAAATGTATTTTTTCATAAGGTGAGAGCCTTCAACGTTTATCATAAAAACATTAAAGAAATTCCGAGAATTTAAAATTTTCAAACAATAATTTCATTCTTAAAATACAGTAAAAATTCAAAATAAATAAATAAATAAACAATAGTACACAAATATTATTCGCATTAGAAACCTTCCCTAAGTAAAACATTCCTAATTTTTACCAAATTCAAGAATGTCTTTTTCCCAATTCAGAAATACAAAACTACATTTTAAATAAATCATAATATTTTTGAACTATTAACATTGATCTTAAAATGATTAAAGCAAAATATTACCATCAATAAATCATAATACAATTAACTTTTAAATGCAATAATTTTAAACGTAATGTACTCAATTTGGAAATTAATATCTTTTCCCTATCATATTTGATGACGTATGATAATATAGCATTCTTAGAATATGAAGAATTTTCCGAATAAAGCACTGAACATGCAAGAGGGCACAAAATACTGTTTGACATTTCATATTTCACTTTGATGACCTTCAAAGCACTTTGGATGTTTAATTTTCTTTCTACGCGATGATCGGAGATGCATAAACATTGTGAATATTCGAAGCGAGCAAGGAAGATAAACCATATTTCACTACGTTGGCGACACTGACCTTGATTCCGAACACTTTCGATTTTGAACTTACAGATTTACTCGATGATTTTCGAAGCACTTTTTGAATATGCCGTTAAATCCCACACCGGAAATTAATTGTGGGAGTGGGAAAGTTTCAGTCCCCAATTATTACGTCATCAGAGCTGCGCCGGCCATAGAGTGATCTAGAAATGACGCAATGCAGAGAAATTATTACGATTTTAGAATAGAGAGCAAGAATTAATGTTTATAATTATATTATAATTCTGATTCATATATTTTTATCTTACATATATATAGTGAGATAATTTTGGTACACCGCAATAAATTTATATTCTGTGACTGGAAAATTGTAAGATCTACCTGACAATGGAACTTAAATTTTAAAAAACCACAGGTTTCACAAATAATGCTCTTTTTAATACCTTCTCTTTTGGCAGGCCTCAGAAAAATGGATGTACAGTTGAATATCATTGCATATAACATTTTTTGTATTTGGTTTTAAAGTTCCTGCAGCATTCTGTCACATTTTCTGAGTCCCAAAGCCAAATGAATTTCATGAAGTACGTGAAATAACTAACACCTTCTTTAACAGGATAAACGAGTTTATTTTTTCTACAAACATCACATAGCCAATAGTTCCGTGGTTTCTTATTAGTAGTCTTTTTTTTTTTTTTTTTTTTTTTTTTTTTTTTACATTTTATAAAATTATGGTAAGTAGTTTCAACGAATTGCAGATGTATTTCATACTTTGATGGTTTGTCATTTGTCATTTTATAAAATGCCTACATATTCTACAGAATGATGGCTTTCATACTTTGCCAATAACATTTCTAGTTGCTTAACAACAGAAATCAATGAATAAGCTCCGAGTTCGAATTTCTTCTTGCGTATTGTCAAATTTTATGACTAAATTATTTAGCAAAATGTTAAAATTTTAAATAGGTGAAGCAAGTTTATAAGCATAAATCAAAGTAAGTGTTCAGAAATAAAAGATTGAAAACTTAGATTTAAATAAAATGAAAAATTAAAATATTTTTTTTTTATTAATTCTACTTTTCTTTTCAGTTTCATTTTAAATGCTTAAAGTCACATTAAAATGTACTTAGCAACTACGATGCAAGTAAAACATTGTTGTTTAGTGTATTTATGCAAATATATATATATATAAATTTGTAACTAATACTAATAGCATAATAATCTAAGGAATTAGTTTTTAAATATTCGAGAAATCAAAATCATTATCTAAATAGCCATAAATCAGGGCATATATTCCATAATCCACAGAAGTAATAGCATTTACAACATATTCGCTACTGAAGTCCCCAAATCTGGCTTCGGCTTCGGTGATGAGTATTGAGTGACTTTGTTGAAATGCTCCTTCAGTATAGGAGAAATTCAGTATTCAGTATGTCAGGTTAGAAAGGACGTTAACCCTCTTATCACTTCGCCATCAAGTTGGCACACTGCCGCTACAATGTCCTGCGATAAGGGACAAATGCCCTCCACAGTAAGATGTCTGTCAACAAATGACAAAAGATAAGCGGGAAGCTATTTGACTCCTGTCGTGTTTGAGATGAACTCTCTTCTACCGAAATAGACCACTCAAGAAGTGTGAAAAGTTCCCTTTCATTGAAAGATTTTCTTCCAATGGTAGACAATTAAAAGCAGATAACTGATAAATTCTAATAAAAGTGTAACAGTAAATGAAATCAGTGATAAGTTCTAATAAAACTGTAACAGTAAATGAAGTCAGTGATCATTGTGAAAAAAAATGTCAATGATTATATTTTCACATTGACTTGTGAAACAAAAAAGTCAATGATTATATTTTGAAGATATAAATTCCATCAGCGTTTCTAAACAACATTTTATGTACATTAGTTGTTATAAAAAATTTCAAAAATGCGCATTTTATGGTACAATAAAAACATTGCTCCCTTTTATATGCTACCGGAAGACAAAATAACATTCTTAAACAGAATTAGCAAAATGTACAGGATGAATAATTGGCGAAAGTAACCAGATTCCAGCTTTCAGGTTAGAAAATACAATTATAAATTACCAATAATTATAATCCTAATAATCATAACTTATTTATTTTTTACTGCCAATCAGGAATAGTTTCCATAGCGAGGGATTACTTTGCAGAGTTGTATATTGCATTAGCATATAGAGGACTTTAAATCGAAAATACTAATTTGTGAAATATTACTTAATTAGAGCTCTTAGACCCGCAAAATAATATATATTAAGTCTGAATTTAATAGCTACCCCCATATTATACTATAGAACATGACAATGTTTCATAAAATAATTAGGATAAAATAGACATTTACTCAAATCGGTAAAGTGGATGAAAGTTCGAGTGGTAAAGTCCCTGAAAACTGGTAGTTCGGTCCGAGGTTCGAATCCTGCGAACGGTCTAGCTGCGTGGGTGCTTTCATGGTTTTCTTCACGTTTAAGGTGATAATGCGAGTCCGTTTCCTTTAGGAAGGCATCCCTGCCTTCCATGTAGTGCCTTAGGGCAGGACACTTAAATAATAATAATACTTAAACCTGCAACTAATTACTTTCAATTCTAAGAATTCTTTCAAATTTGTAAGCATTATATGATACAATAACGTAAATTAAAATAAATTACATTATTAATGTAAATATATTATTTTTATAATATTTATTTATAAAAAATAAATATATAAAATATAACGTAAAATTAAAGTAAAATTACTACAGCTTCATGTTAATTATTTTAAAATTATTTAGAAAACTAACTGCAATAAAATAAGGCTACTATGATCTTTGATTAAAATTTTTGTAACACAAAATTATTTTGATATCAATTTAGAAAAATGTTAGCATAACTTGAAGAAGGAAGTATTTCTGCTGTTTTTCAAATAGCTTCATTCCTGGCATGAATAAAAGAAATATAAATTATAAAAAACTTTTATTTTATTTTGATATTAATTTAGAAAAATGTTAGCATAACTTGAAGAAGGAAGTATTTCTGCTGTTTTTTCAAATAGCTTCATTCCTGGCATGAATAAAAGAAATATACATTATAAAAAACTTCGATAAGTTAATTATCATTAGAGCTGACAAAATGAAGAAAAGAACATTTATGACTCAGATGAAAATAATGCGAAAATTATTTCTTGCAAAGATTCTAGCAGTTCTGAAAAAGAAATTACAGTGAAACTGGAGGACTGGTAACCAACAAAATGTCGTAGAATGAAATTATCATTGGTAAGTTACTGAAAGGAAAGAAAATACGAGTCCATCATTTTTGTTACTAATAGGAATCTTTCTTATGCAAATATGAAGTATTCTAATGAGTTAATTTAATTTACGGAAAAGTTTTCAGAATTTCTAAGAGTGTTGCAAAGATTCCTTAATAAATAATTTTCCCTGTGTAAAGGCATATTCTATCCTAGCGATAAACGAAATTCATAAAATAAATCTCTTTAAGTTCCAGAATTATTCAAATAATATTTAGATGCTTTTAATAAATAAATTGAGTAAAACTATCTGTTATTATTTTTTTTTTTTTGAAATTTTCATGATATATTCTTTTAAGATTTTGCATTTGTAATTCTTGACAAATTTTCAAATTTATGAATATTCATAAAAATGCTGCTTTATCTCATTATTCAGATTTACAATTTAAAAAATGAAGGTCATTATTCGATAATAGATAATAATTATTGATGAATTATTAATGAAGGCTTTCATTTTTAAAAATGAAGGTTATTCGGATAATTACATATTATTTTGTTCCACAGTTTTCACAGTAAGGTATTTTAGAGCTTTGTTACTAATTTTTTCATAAAAATATCTCCAATAAGAAATTTTTAAGGCGTTACAATTAGTCAGATATATCGGAATTCCATTGTTAGGCATAAATACAAGATTTAAAATTCATTTAAATAAACTGTGCTGAGTTTTACGGATTTAAAGACTTGAGCAATTTTTTGTTGGTTAAAATATTTAAAAAAATTGATGTCTGTTTCCGAATTAATGTATAGTTCTTCCCGTCAATGAAATAAAACGCAAAGGAAACAACAAACTAGTAAAAACATAACATGTGGTATGACATAATTACACAGTATACACATCTTTACACAGCACGCATTGCTGTTGTTACGAATTTTGTACTTAAATACGAGAGCAGATCAAAAACTAAGTTGAACTTCCAAGTTATGACCATTTATTAAATTTTCAGTACAAAAGCAATAAGATTATGACAGCATACAATTTAAGTTCACTTTTTCACATAGTTACCAAGACACTCTAAACATTTCTCCGAACGGACAACCAACTTTTCGATTGCGGATGCATAGAAATCTCCACCAGCACTACATACGGAGACGGCTGCTTTCACCTCCTCATCATTTCAAAATTGTTGTTCACTGAGATGCTTTTACCAGAAAACAAATATTACTTTCATTGTTATATGTAAGGGCTAAAGATATTTCATGAAGGTTCATATGCAATATGTTAACAGCAATATTGCAATAATTTCAATGCACATATATATATTTCTTTATTAAAAGGGGTATGAAGTTCCGGCAGCTTGTCCAATACAAAATTCACAGATTGATACATGATGAATCGGTAATTTGTTCAATACAAAATGCTTTGATTTTGGGCAGAATAAACATCCTTCAGATGTTCCAGATTAATTACATTTTCCCTTATTGATAGAGCACTTCAAAATAAAAAGAGCTTTTATTCACTCGCTTCACACTAAGAGCAAAGAGGCATAAAATTCTCAACAAGTATGCACTTATGTATTTAAGTTATTTATTTAAGACATTTATATTTGTAATGTTTTTCATCATGTTAAACTCTTTTCAAAGGCTTGCACGATATTAGAATGACGATATTGTTTGCTTGAATAGCTACTGAATCAAACAACTAATGTCTCTAAACTCAAGGGAAAGTAAAACTGTTGTTTTGCGTAATGAAAGGCGAATAACATAGCAGAGAGGTGTACAGTTTTTGTTAAGAGCATTTCTTGTTAAAAATGAACATAGGAGAATAGCAATGATTTTAAAAACTGTGAAATGCAGTGTAAATCCGTGTATTTGATAAATAATTCTTGATATACAATTTTGAAGAGATGCCAAAAAATCAACTCTCTGCTGGAAGCACTTGTGAAGCAATCAATAATTTACTATCGATCTCCTTTCGGGAATCATATTTCAACTGAAATATGACTTTTGAACACTCTAGAATCCATTTGTACGATAATTTTGCATGACAATATGATAGAATGAAAGATATATATTTTTTCCAAAATGGATTTCAAAATGGATTTAAAATGATTTTCAAAAGCGTTTTTTTCATTACATGTATACGTACGTACGTATATATATGTAATGATTTAAAAAATGCGTAGATGAAAACAGTGGAACTTTTAACAGCTTAGATATTGCGTAGATGACCATGAAGACCGTAGTGGCTGAGTGGAAAGCATGATGACGCAATTCAGCGCAACGTATCTTGAAAAATCACAATCTTTATTTTTTTTACGCATATCAAATCATCCTTTTTCACACAAGATGTTTCCTAATTATATTTGAATACAATAAGTTGCATTTTGAAGTACGAACGTCATCTTAAGTAAGTAAGCAGCAGCAGTAGCATGGTTTAAGAGCGTCTTGCCGGTAGGGAGAGCTATGCGGTAAAAGAGGAAAGTTATAGTACTTTCAAGGGAAGAAGGTTGGGAGTTGGAAAGTTTCAGTTCAGAGTTTCGGTTTACAATTAATACGATTGGACAAGAGGCTTCTGCATTAAAACGTTACGTAAGATAGGAAAATCTGGAACCTGTGAGAAGAGATGAATTTAAGGGCAGGTCACGAAATTTAGAATGTTAAGTTTGAGGTCGCCAATTATTTTTTGAAACAGCTATCATATTTTGTCATATCTTATATATATATATATATATATATATATATACAGAGAGAGAGAGAGAGAGAAAAGTCATCATGAAAGTTTTAATAATTAAAAAAGAAAATGGGCTAATTTGTAAAATGATTAAAAGTCAAAACGTAAAGGTCAGAACAAAACTGAATACAATTCTGTTCCTGACATATGAAGGTCTAACATTTCCTCTCCGGGTAAAAGTTACTAAATTGAATAAACTCAAGATAAAGAAACGTTTCTAAAACGCAATCATTAATTAAAATACAAAATGAGAAAACAGAAAAATTAAAAAAAAAAAAAATATTACAGAACATGATACAAAACAAAACAAATATCAAAATAATGTTTTTATTAATCGCCTCTGTTTAACGCTTATAACTCAACTATTAGCCGTAGAACGTTGAAATTTGTATATGGGACTGGCATGTCATCTAGCTGTGCAGCTCCCATTTGTATTGCAATCGACAGTACAAACGTATGCATATGTATATATGTACAGTATATGTTGGCAAAAGTTAAAAGGACTTAGTAAATGTTGATGGCGTAGAACATAAATCCATATTGAAGAATAAGAATTATGATTGCGTGGAACGCTAAAATGCTGAATCCGAAATGGCTAAGAAACTTGGCAGGCGAGTGAGATTAAATATCGATTTCTATTCCAATCGACATTTGTGGCAAAACCACCATTTGGCATTCTAATCGTGCCTATTTCCAGAATATTTACATTTTTGATATTATTGCGAAAGAAAGAGAGCACAGCAAATTAGCGTCCGAGCGGCAACAGAGGTACAAACTAAGTGCGCAGTTATCCGATACGGAAACTCACCAAGTTAAGGTTTTGTTTTAGATTAGAAAGGTTTCAATTCTCGAGATTTTGAGTTCAGGTTGCAAATTAACTGAGTCATCAGGTTTATGCAAGCCATGTAAGATGGATTGACCTAGAAATGATGCAGCACAGAAAGTTATTACGATTTTTAGAGTTGACAGGGGGAATTATGGTTTACCGGTAGTTTAAATTATAATTTTGATTTATATATGTTTTATCTTACACACACACATTAAAGTACACCCGTTCCTTACTCGGCCTTATCCGGCCTTTATTTGCGCAATCTTTGGTCGTTAATTTTAGTTACGGAAGTGTTTTAAATTACGAACATATTCATAATTTCAATATCACATTAAAAAAATAATTTTCTTCAAATAATGAAATCCAACTTTAAATGCGGTCTCCCTGTTTCTGTATTTATATTTGGGAAAGTTTTATACTTGTTATGAAAAATAAAAGTGTAAGAAATTTGATTGCCGTACAAGAAAAATTGACCGGGATATTTAATTTCAAAATTTGCAATTTTTGATGTCTTTTTCATCTTGCTTTTCGAGAACGATAATTCAAGTTAGAATAATTCGAGGAAATAGGCTTGAGTCGCTACTGTTCCATTACTTGACAAAACTACTTGTAAACAAAATAGGAAATGAGCTGAAACAATCAAAAGCGGAAAACTAAAGTAATAAGAAATATTATTATGTGCAAGAGGTATCAGCATGAAATTTTACCAAAACAAATAGTGACCAATCGCGCCTTCTTTTTAACGATGTGGTGATTCTCACCTAAGGACTAATTCAGCTTCATTAAGCATTCATTCGTAATGATAAGTGTGGAAAATATTTGCGAAGTTATCCTTATCACGTGCATATTATTTGAGATCAAAACGAAAAGTTGTGTCTTGCAGATATCTTTGTTCCTAAGGAAGAAGGACCTCTACTTGTTTGCCCTGAGTATCGATTGATTTCTTGAATAAATTTACGCCAAAAGCAAAGTTGTCGCTTTGCTAATCTTATTGTTTGAGATTTTAAGATCCAGTATCATTACATTTTCTATCATTTCTGGGTGCTGGTAAAACAGGTTATTGAGCTCACGATGATTTATTTTATCCAATATATTTCCGATTTACGATTATTTCGAATTTGCCAACTGATACAGAGATGTATATCTTACATCTACTTATACTTCAGTTTGCAATTGAATAGATTTCCTCATTTGACCATTTTTGATATATTTTCCTTCAGTCAGAAAGGGAGAAAGAGAGAGAGAAAAAGTGTAAACAGAGAAATAGTATTTGAAGAAGCTTGCCCTGCAGGATGGCAGGAACTTCTAGACATTTTAAACTAGGCTGATCCATAAAAAATTGTATCAGTATTCACAACTACTACCAACATATTAAATTTCAGGATGGTGTAAATCTTTGCTCCCGAACATAAAGAGTTTCTAGTAAAATTAGTATACAAACTTTCACAAATATTTTGATTTCCGCTACGGATTAAAATTCAGATTGCGTGCCGTAGGTAGTGAAGACGCCGTAGGTTTCTAGAAACAAATTGCATCAATGGATGCATTTTTAAAGCAACTTTATTCTTAAGAAAAACTTTCAATATTATAATTTAAAATTTTTGAATTAATCTCAAATCTATAAATATCAGCTGATAATAATAGCTGAAAATTATTACTATCAGCTTAAATTGTTATCCTCAGAATAGTTCGTTAAATATGAGACACTATTTTTCGACGTTGACAATATGAAATTAATTCATTAATTTATTATAATTTAGGTATACTTCTTCATATATATCTGATATTGAATGTTTTATATTGTAATTGCCTCTGATTCATATTGACCTAAATTAAAGCAAAAAATCCTAAAGAAACTGCCGCACTTTTAGGCTTAATGAGTTATTTTTTTTTATTTTTATTTATTTATTTATTTATTTTTTGTGAGAGGCTGTCTTACATAAGGTGACCAGTTTTTAACACTGGTAAAGCGGGACATCACTGACCGGAAGGAGGAGGGAATTCTTGATTAAAAATTTTGTCTACATGGAGCAACTAAAATTTTCATAGAACGCAAAAATAGTATTGCAATATATTTTTTTTTTAATTTCAACATAAGTACAATTTACAAGTATTATACTTTAACAATATGTATAGTATTATTTTATTATTTTACATAATTCTCATTTGAGTGAATTTTTTTTTATTAAATTGCTGTCGTTGTTTAAAAGGTGACGAAGCTTTTCACAAGAGTTTGTTGAATTATATTTCACATATAAAATGACGTTTAAAGTGTCAACACTTAATTATGATTTTTCTGAAGTGCATACTTTATTATGGTAGAAAAAAACGCGTTCAGTCGCAGCATTAGTTCCTGGTAAGGAGACAGCGTATTTCATAATTTTTAGTGGATTATTGTAGGGAACATGGTTTTTTTCAAAATGATGAAATATTTCTAACCATTTGTTCTCTAGTGTGATTTTTGCTGATGCCCAAGATTTAACCTTTTCCTTATCAATATATTTTTTTAATAATGTTACCTCATTAAAAAGATCATTTCCGGAAATATTGCTATATGGGAAATTCTGAGTAATATGATCGAATGATTTTTAAACATCATTCCAATTAAGTTCTTGTTTTAATGTAAACCCAATGAAAATAAATGTTTAGTGTCATTGTAATGTACTGTCCACTCTTCTAAATATTCTATGCAGTTACTATAGAACTTTTTAATATGATTCATGATATCTGCACAATTTATTGCACCTTGTTCTTCTATCTGGTTTATACTATTACGGAAAGTTAAGGGAGGAAAATTATTTTCTAACCGCTCTTGGCACTGAAATTTTAAATTATTAACTTTCTTGGCTACTTCGATTACCGAAACTTTGTCACCTACAATAAGTTTTATAGCATTCGCATTTTGAAAAAAAAAAAAAAAAAAAAAAAAAAAGCTGCTTGATTGCGTACAAACTTTAGCCAAATTTTTGGAGATTCTTTTTCAACGAGCTCAGTGTATATACAGCCATAGGAATATATTTTAACGTGCTTCCAAAAATCGGGACTTTTTTAAAACGTCCAGGGACACGGGACAAATTGTTAAAAATCGGGACTGTCCTGCCAAAAGCGGGACGTCTGATTACCTTAGTCTTGCGAAAATAATTCTGTCACGACTTCAATTAAGCAATACTAGAGTTAGTAGATATTCCATTGAATGACGCCCACTTCTATTGATGACGTTAAAACATTAAACGCTCCAAACGGCATAAAAGCTTTTGAAAGTAAGACCCACAAGGATACAAGCTTCCTATTGGTATTATAATATGAAACTGATATTATAACAGCCTTCGTCATTATAAGGCATTTCACATGTGACCTACATTATGCAGAAAGAGGTCGCTGGAAATGTTAGCATAAATTAGTGGTAATTTAATTAGTAAAAGTCAAAGTTAAACTAACAAATGCATTCTTACGGTATAGTACAGCATTCGTGACATTTAATTTAATTAAATTAGTTAGAACATTTCAACTTATCGTTACATTTCGATTTCTTGTGCCGCAATATGTCAAATTTAAATACACATTTTCCGGTTATTAGACAGTTTGGAAACAAATGAATTGTTTTTCATTTTACAAGTTTTGATTTTAAATTAAAAGGAAGATGTTTAAACCTTTAATAACATATTACTAAATAAATACTTTGAGGAAATATTTTCGCAAAATTGCGTTTATTATTCGTTTTTCTTTTTTTAATGGGGCTCATACGCCTTAAACCCCTCATGATCTTCGAATATGTGACTGTTGCAAGAATTGGGATATTTTATTTATTTTAAAAGCAATTACTTCCAACCTTTTACAGCTGACTACATAATATAGCTGCTTTGGAAACTAGTAACCAGAAAGTTTGTGTTGCCACAAATATTTTTGTAATTTAATCCTTTTTGTGACAAAATATTTCGCCATGTTTCCACCTTGCGCGCATGATATTTTAAAAATGGCTAATGGTACATACTTGAAATTGGATGGAATTCTTTATGTGGGCACTATTTTCTAACTGAACCAAAAATCTGATAAATATTTTAATATTGAAAAATTTTATGGACGAAAACATTACAAATTTTTTAATAAAATATATTTTATAAACTCAACTCCAAATAAAATAAAAATTTAACATGAAATTTTTAGAATTTTAGGTTCACAGTAGTTTCTAAGTGTTATAAAAGCTATATATTAAATATATAATTAAATTATGCAACAGAATATTTTAAACTGTGCGCGCAAGGTGGAAACATGACGAAAAATGTTGTCACAAAGCGGATTAAATTATAAAAATATTTGTGGCAACACAAACCTTATGATGACTATTTCAGAAAGCAGCTATATTATGTAGTCAGCTGTGAAAAGTTGGAAGTAATTACTTTTGAAATAAATAAGTTATCCCAATTCTTGCAACAGTCACCTATTCGAAGATCTTATGGGTTTTAAGGTGTATGAGTCCCCTTAAAGGAAAGTTGAAGTTAAAAAAAATTGAGGAAGGAGTATAAATACCAAATCCATTTTGCTCGTTTAGGGTTATGCTTAAAAATTGTCTAAACATTTCGAGAAGTTAATGTATGTTACATAAATGAATATATCCATATAAACTGAAGTAAATAATAAATGGGCTTCAAATGGTTAATAACTTCCCAGTCAGAACATGTTTGATAAAATAAATTTTTCAAGCAAATTTTTACCATTTTGCACTCGTTTAAATGTCAATTCTTAGAATCATAAGGACACACTCATGACATTTCTTCTAGCCACTGCTTGGACTCTAAATATTCACGAAGAAAACGTGATTTACCAAGCTAAAGCAGATAAATCAATCAAGTAGCAGAAACGTGTACCAGAGTAAAGGGTTAAAATAACTGTTAAAGGTATTCCCTCAAACGCAACGGCTTTGCTTTTATGCTCATTAACTAATTTGTAATCTGGTGGAAGATGGAAGAATAGTAATAGTAAGGCCAAAATAATAAGATAACTGAGTTTATTAACGTACACCTCATAAATTTATTTCGGACAACACATTCCTTTAATTATTTTTGAATAAAATAACGAATACATTAAAACCTTCGATTAAAGATTTATTATCCTGTGCTCCAACCCTGATTATTTCGGCGTAAGACGCACTAAGTCTTTATATATATAAGTGGCTAAAGTGTGTTTCGCCTATACTTTATAGTAGAAACTCGGAAAAATGAGCGCGGAAATTAAAGTAATTAAAGTTAATGAAAGTTTTTAATTAATATCTCAGCCGATTAAAGTCGTACGAAGAGGAGAACGGTATCGATGGATTCGGAGAATTTTTTGGAATCCGAGGATACGCGTCTCGAATTTCAACTCGACGCCTTTCCGTAGGTATTCGAGAAAAAAGAATTTGGCACGTAGCCAAATCCCTGTAATAGGGAAAACCCAAGAAAGAAAGTGGAAAATGTAGACAAAACGTAGGGGGAAATTAATTTTTAATTAATATCTCGGCTAATTAAAGTTTCAAGAAGACGCGAATGGTCAAAATGGCGTAGCATGGACCTGCGAAATCCAACGGTGTGCTTCGCCAAGTCCGGGAGCCAGCCGTTTCGGAGGAGAGGATGTTACTTCACCCCATATATATATATATATATGCGGCTTAAGTGTCTGTTTGTCGCCGATATTTTATTGGTTGCTTGAGTAACTGTACTAGCCAATGGGGTGAAGTTCACACGGCACAGGGTTGCTGTTTCAATTGAGACGTAGACAATTTCCTGTAAAATTTGCCTTTGCTATGACCATCCATAAGTCTCAGGGCCAAACTCTTAAGTGTGGCGGCATTTTTTTTCCTGAGCCTGCATTTGGACACGGTCAACTTTATGTTGCTTGTTCAAGAGTTCGTGAAAGAACGGTTGTAAAATTAAAAATAACTGAATGTCCTTTGCAAGGCGAGCTTAAAAATGATGGAAAGATCTACACAAGAAATGTTGTGTTCAAAGAGATCTTTGGCATGTGAATTAATATTTCATTATTTAAATCACCTTTATTGATTGAGCTACCGGTGGGGTCTTAAGAAATGTACCGTTAGTGGTTTCCTTCATTGCATTCTACTTTAAACAATTAAGCAAGTAGAAGTGGGAAACCCCGTGGGGCAGTAAGCAAAGTTCTCGCCGCCTGCCCTGGGTAATTCAGTTTAAATTAGCAGACACCTTTGCACAAATCATTTTAATTACAATTTATAATATCTAGAACAGCGGTCATTTCGTATGACCGCCAAGCTTTCCGGTACTTTATATTTCGGAAGACATATTCCTCTGTTACATTTACGGATACATATCGAAATATGCTAATAATTTCGAGAGACGAATTGCTAATATCATTCCATCGCGATTATTTCTACATGCGATATAGTAAATGAGTAAATGCATTCAATGAATCTAATTTGATAACTTCGACAGTTATTAATTTCTCTGTCAGTAAAATATTTAATTATAAAATTTCATTAAAGAATACTTTTGCAAATTTATTTTAGTATACGTTTCATAAAGTCCATCCATATATAAATTTAAAAAGGTGATTTAATTTAATAAAGAATTTTAAATATAATATAAGAATTTTAGATCTGATTTAAATTTCATAATTTTAGTTTGCTCATAGGCTCATTAATCTCTATAACTTGATGAATTTAATGTCGACTTATACTGGTTTAATTTTATAGTTATTCCTTTAAAGATTTTCATTATAGACCTGAAATAAAAGGCAATTCCGTTGAAATACTCACCAAATTATTTACTTTAATTAGTTCTTTCAAGTAGCTGTATCTTAGGCGAAATAGATATAGCTTCGATCTCTACCAGCCTTCTGATAATAGTTACGAAAATAGACTAAATTGCTAACTAAGAAAAATAAACAAGCAAAGAAATAAAATAAACCTGGAAGCTTTCAGATTTTATATTACACCCAAATGAGCTATTTTAACGTTTTTCATGTTATCTTTATATATTAAATATCATGTTTTTCGCACAATCACATAAAATTCAATTCAACAGAAATATCACAAAGTATTTAAAAATAGCATATCTTAAAAATTTCCTGTAGACAGCCTCGTGCGCTGGATACAAAAATGTTCTTTTCTGTACAGTGTTGCCATTGATTCTCTGAAATCGTTGAGTTGGTTAATAAAAAAATTCGTTAAAGTTTTACAAAATATGAAATAGATAATAAAACAATTTCGAAATTCAAAATTCGAACTTCGGGGGACGGTTACTCGAGTTTTTTCGAAATTCAGTGCAGAAATTGCTTTTCACTCAAAATTGAATCTGCTAAAATGCTTCATAGGAATAAGTTCTTTGAATATCAGCATTGGTTCATAATCCCTTCTATTCACGTAAATTTTTGGCCTGACTTGAATTGCCGGTTTGGCTTAGCCGTAATGCTCGAGTAAAGACGTTGGTGTATTGGTGTATTTAATTATGGCAAAGCACACGAGGGCTATCTGCCTAAGGGGAGGGATGCCTTTCGTGGAGGACTTTCTAAGGAATACTGGCTCGTATACACGTTACACATGGGGAAAACCACGAAAACGCCAATGCAGCCAGCCCGTTCGCGGGATTCGAACCTCGGACCGAACTACCAGTGTAAAGAACTTGGCAGTCGAGGCAGTTTTAATTCCATTTTTATTTGCAACTGATATTTGTGGCCACAATCACTTGGCACTCTAGTCGTGCCTTTCCACAGAAGATTTACATTTTTGATGTTGCAGGCCAGCGAAATTACATCTTAGCGCAGTAGAGAGCAAAAGCTGAAGTGCGTAGTTATGAAAGATGGAAGCAAAGCGAAGAGAAAAGTTTTGGTTTACAAGGGAAGTTTCAGTTCCCAATTATTACGTCATCAGAGCTGCGCGGGCCATAGAGTGATCTAAAAATGACTCAATGCACAGCAGGTATTACGATTTTAGAATAGAGAGGAAGAATTAATGTTTTTATCTTAAACTTCAATTTTGATTCATATATTTTTATCTTACATAATATATATATATATATATATGAAATATATGATATATATATATGATAAGATAGTAATCATTACTTTAAAAATGTGTCATATGAAATAATGTTGGCTGGTGTGGATTACTTTTATCGGTTCTAGCTTCTAGTACAGGAGGTTTCATTACAAAGAGAAGTATTCAGGGAGCCCTCATAGAATCCGCAAGGCCAAACTCTTTGTCCAGACTGCCAATAGATATGCTGCGGAGAAATGAAATTTTTGCTGCAGTCAAGGAAGAATTCAGAATGACTAACTCGCAATCCGCTGCTCGTGATGGATGACTGCAAAGACTCCGACCTTCCTCCAAGACACGAGTATTTCACTATCAGACAAAATCAATGACGGAATGAGGGCGATATTAGAAACGGAGAATATAACAGTAACAATTTGTTGCATATTTGTCAAGCCATTGATTCATCGCATAAATGATTATGGCTATTTATACATAATATGCGTCGTTGTAGTACGTAGGATATGAACTTGGATACAAAACAGCCTCTCATTAATGAGCTTGATGTATTGTATCATTCACTGGATCTTAAGTGACAGCTAATAAAATATAAAACCAAATGCACTAAAGCTTAGCTTATCTGAGCAAACTGTGTTTATTTCCATCCAAATAATAAAATTTGATGAAAATTCGATTTTATTTATTTTAAAGATTGAATTTTATTTTGTCATATTTAATTTCAACAAATGTAATATTATTGAAATGAATAATTTTATTTATTTATTTATTTATTTATTTTTTTTTTTTTTAATTTTTGTTGTACAAATTGCTACTCAGTCATATAACGAATAAAGAAGTTAATGTTTTATTCGTCTAAGAACATAAACATTTTTATTTAATGTGTGATAAATTATTTAAAGCAATTTTTTACTTATGTAAACCTCAAATAAAAAAAAATCTGATGTGTACACCACATGACTTCCTTGTACGGAATATTAAATTATACGCATTTTTTCTTGCATTTCATTTAAAATTATTGGATTGAATTAAATCTACTTAGCCGACAGCGCATAAACCACAATAGAATAAATGCATTCTTTAAAATTCACTCGATTTATTTACCATGGCGAAACTCTGCCGCTAGATTCACTTAACAGTATTATATTTCGTTCATATTATAACTCAGAATGCACAAACTTTATATCATTTAAAGAACAGAATTATCTAATCGTTGCCACATGTTCTATTCAAATACTATAATAAAGCTAGAATGATGTATAAAAGAAATTAAGCAAACAAAACAAAAAAGAAAGAGTTTTTCACAGACGATTGAGTATTTCTCATTTAATTAATTCACTTCTTACTTCGCGAGAAGGCAAAAATACATAAAAATTCAAAATATCTATATTAAAAATTACGAAGTAAATTTTAATATAGATATTTATACATTTTAATATAGCTATTCCAGAAAGGATTAAGCACGATTTAATTGGCAATACTAAATGAAGGCGTTATCTTTGTTGTTGTGAAGCTAAGTTTTTTGAGATTGGCAACAAATCCACTAGTCTGCTGTTTGAAATGTAAACAATTAATGCCTGCCGTCAAAAAAAAAAAAAAAATGCTTAGCGGCACTTAAACAACTTTAAAATTGTTGATAATTCTAAAAATATTGCACACAGATTTACTAAAGGCATAAAAACCTTAACCGGAAGATAAAACCTACATAATTCAATCATTTTTAAAGAAAAAAAATGTACAATTTACAAACATATAAGAGTAAAGAAACTGAGATCACTGAGCCGGGTAACAGAGTGGATTGCATATATAAATATATTTATCTAAGTTTGGTGCGGCCTATTGCCACCAAAATAAGAGGTGGACATCTACATGTTATAGCAATCCTATATACAAAATCGTAACGTTCTGAGGCTACTCGTTTTTGAGTTATGCGAGATACGTACGTACGTAAATACGTTCGTACAGACGCCACGAAAAATTCTCTTCAGAATTAATTTTAAAGCAGTTTTATAATTTTTTTTTGGAGGAAACGAGTCTTGTTCTGTCCTTACGTACAGATATCACGCAAAAACATCGTTAAACTGCATTCGATAGCGGTCAAAATGGATATTTTCGTTGAAATATGCTGCCTGAAACTTTTCGCGATTACAATACTTCCTTTTTCCTTCGTACAAGGAAGTGAAAAGGACTTTGCTGTTTTCTGGAGTAGAGCAAAAAGCGATATACTTCATATCATCATCTCATTGAATAGCTTGTGTACAGAAAAGAATAAATAACTTGTGAAATAAGCGAAGAATAACCCATGTATCTTACGCGTATGTAATTGCATTTATATTACTATTAATAAATTGTATATTTGCTATAATATATGGTGGCCTGTTAATGCTGTGTGATATCATGCTAATGAATAAAATAAAATAAATATGTGAAACAAACTTATTAGTCCAAAGGGATTTGAATCCCGAAGGACTATTAGTTTCGTTTTGGCATTTTGCGTCGGACTCATAAATGTCGGTTCACTTTTCAAACTGTTGCCACAAAATGTTAGAGTCCTGCATTATATTTGAAGAAATTAAATAATGAAAAATCTGCATAAATGTATGTATATTTCTCGTATTGTGATAAAACGACGGTACATAGAGTCATCGAATTTTGAATAACGTAATCCTCCAACGAATATGAGCATGTGGAAGACCAAATTTGAAATTTGAAATTTGTTTTATGATCGATTTCCTATTTTTTAAAACTTTGACGAATTTTTGATTAACAAACTCAAGGATTTCAAAGCGAGCAATGGCAACGTTGTGCAGAAAAAACATTTTTATCTCCAGCGCGTGAGTCTCTGTATCGGAAATTATAAAGATATGCTCGTTTTAAAACTATTTTGCGATATTGCTGTTGCACTTGATCTTATGGTTTAAGTACGAAGAACATGATGTTTAACAAATAAAGATAACGCACAAAACGTTAAAAATACGTAATTTAATTTGGACGTAATTTAAAATCTGAAACATTTCAGATTTTTTTTTTATTATTATTTTTATCTTAATCCATTAAACATGGCATACACTTTCATCCAAATACATTTAATAGTTAGTTAAAACTGCATATTATACTCTTTTATTTGTGGTACTTAATCATCGATTAAATGAAAAGCACGTAAATAAATTAACATCAAAATTAATTTCTCGAAAAGACCACAAGCAATGGGGGTAACTGAAGTTTCATATTACTGAAATGTATATAACTGGAATTCTTCATCAAATACTTTTATTTGGTCTTAAAAGTTAATGCGCATGATATAAATTACCTCAATGTGCGCAGTTTTAAATGTAAGCACATGATGTCTACAGTTTCCAGGTCATTTAAAAGACAAATGCGGTTGCGTTATATTCAGGGCAATATATTACATTCTTTCAGTAAGCTTTTTTTTCTCTCCCGTATTCTAATTAACACAGTTTTCTTTATTATTGTTCTCTCTCAGAATCAAAGATCAAAACCAAAATGTCTGTGATATAGCTTGCAATGTAATTCGAAACGGAAAAGGTAAAGCTTATTATATTGTTTTCCTTCCATATTGTTTTCCTTATTTTGCATAACAAAGTTATTTTAAGTTAATACCTTTATTTGAACTCCTCACATTCTGTCCAGGATGTAAATTTAAAGTTAAATGAAGTGCATATTTAAACGGGTGAATCTATGAGTTTATTCAGAGCGTGTTTTCGCTAGCCAGCACACGTTACGTTGTTGTTTCGCTTTTACGCTAGTATCTTGAACGTATCAGAATTTATCATCACGCCTGTCAGGTTTTTGTGAGTCCACCTATTTAGCGTAACTAAGTGCTATCTAGCACGACTCATGTTAGTTTTAACTTGAATCATATTCTACGTTTTTAGTTTCACCGCATGTTTAAAGGTGTCTTTAAAACGCACGAACACCGTGCCTTTTCTGTTAAATATTTTGAATTTCATAAAGAGTTATTTTTCACCCTTCTTCTGCATTGGTAGTTTTTCACGCCGATGCGAGAATTTGCCAGGTCATTGTAGGATCTAATTAAGTTTATGTGGAACAAGAAAGGTGTTGGTGTAGGTGTATTTAATTATGGCAAAGCACACGAGGGCTATCTGCCTAAAGGGAGGGATGCCTTTCGTGGAGGACTTTCTAAGGGAAACTGGCTCGTATACACGTTACACATGGGGAAAACCACGAAAACGCCCATGCAGCCAGCCCGTTCGCGGGATTCGAACCTCAGACCGAACTACCAGTGTTCAGCGTCTTTACCGCTCGGCCGCTGGTGGGCCGGAACAAGAAAGAACGACTCTACAAGCTCTGTAGCTTTATTTGAGAACAAACTTTCAAAAATTACATTTCTTAGACAATTCGATTGTTCAATAGGAATTTATTTCTGCAACAGTAGGGGAGAGGTGTTTTAGCGTATTCTAGGATACAACAGAAATTTTTCTCAGGCATAAAATAGATTAATTCTTCTAAAATCTTAAATGGTGGTGTAGTGTGGTGTATTTAATTACGGCAAAGCACACTAGGGCTATCTGCCAAAGGGGAGGGATGCCTTTCGTGGAGGACTTTCTAAGGCAAACTGTCTCGTATACACGTTACACATGAGGAAAACCACGAAAACACCCATGCAGCCAGCCCGTTCGCGGGATTCGAACCTCGGACCGAACTACCAGTGTTCAGCGACTTTACCGCTCGGCCGCTGGTGGGCCCCTAAAATCTTAAATGGAATAAATGTTTTATAATAACTGATTTTTAACGAAAATCATTTTAATGAGCCTTTCCTAACATATATATTAAATTTATGTACATTACTTAGAAATACTTTATATTTTTAAAGCACTTAATATCTATTTTAGCCTTCTAAATAGTCGATTTAATTAATATATTTTCTGTATTTTCAGTGGTTTCAAATGCTTTGAATATAAATTATTTTAATGGGCAGCATCTTCCTTCTGTTTGAAGGATGGTAATCGAATAGCCATTTAAATATTCGAGAACATTAGATAAGTTTCTAAACGGTGTAATTATTTAAAGGTTTCATTATATTACAGAAGTGAATTTTAGCTCTAACTACTGAGCTGGCTTATTTTAATAGACATGGCATATACAGTCTGTCTGGCTTAGAAAGGGTGGTTTCGAAAAAGGCTTTTAACAAAACTTGTCGCCGTCCACCTGTGATAGTGGTCAGCAATGCTTTCTGCAGTACCGAAGATTCTGCCTTCGAATACGGGAGAACGCATGGCTGTTTCTAAATGTGTAGTGTCAGTGTGGCATAGGGGCACTCTTAAATATGCGACGAGCCAAAAGTCTTCTCGAGAGGTTGGTGGAAGGGAAAGAGGGGGGAGATCCTCGGACCCCTCCTCTTGAGGTGGTAGGGAAGACGGGTGGTAGAACCTCGGACCTGTCCGCCCCCCCCTCGGGGTACTCACCACCAAAACTGGGGGCGGAACTGAGCAAAGTCATGTTGTCACGTGTTTGGTGCTGAAGGCCAACGACAGGCGCAGTGTTATACTCTTTGCCACGATGTTTTTTGTAGATTTGCTCTGATGTTACTGTCAGACAAGTGAGATAAGTCACAACGTAACAACAAAAACTGGTCTAGGCTCACTTTTACGTGTGAAGAAAATCACATGCAAGCAGCTTGTTTGACACCTTAATCGTCCATTTATCAACTGAAATGCAATTTCGCAATGCATTACATAGCTAGCGAACTTAACATAAGCGCGGGTTTCCATAAAAGCAATGTTACATTACAATAAAAGTGTAATGTTAAATTTTAGTACCACTTTTGTTTTTCGCTAAAGTGCAATAACATTTTTCTTTGTTAAAATTTTGAGATTTTGTTTTAAAAATGTATAGATATAATTTATTGCTACCCTTCTCAATTTAGATTGATTATACCTATTGATGCAATTAAGATGGCGTTGATACAATTAAGTTATTAACTTTTTAATGAACTAATAATAGATTTACTCAAAACAAACATACATAGGAAAAAACATTGTGACAGTATAAGGTATTTCTCCCACTTCCCTAGCGTGCCTTCGTGGTGTAGTGGTTCTGCACACTCAGCCGGTATTTCAGAGGTCCGTGGTTCGATTTCCAGCGAAGTCAGTTGCGTATTTTTCATCTTTTCTCCGTCCAATTAACCTAATGACTCTACAACAGGATTGTGTAAAATTATTATGTTCTTTAAATTTAGAATTTTTCATCTTTTCTGCTTCCAATTAACCTAATGACTCTACAACAGGATTGTATAAAATTATTATGTTCTTTAAATTTATAATTTTTTATCTTTTCTGCTTCCAATTAACCTAATGACTCTACAACAGGATTGAGTAAAATTATTATGTTCTTTAAATTTAGAATTTTTTATCTTTTCTGCTTCCAATTAACCTAATGACTCTACAACAGGATTGTGTAAAATTATTATGTTCTTTAAATTTAGAATTTTTTATCTTTTCTGCTTCCAATTAACCTAATGACTCTACAACAGGATTGTGTAAAATTATTATGTTCTTTAAATTTAGAATTTTTATCTTTTCTGCTTCCAATTAACCTAATGACTCTACAACAGGATTGTGTAAAATTATTATGTTCTTTAAATTTAGAATTTTTTATCTTTTCTGCTTCCAATTAACCTAATGACTCTACAACAGGATTGTGTAAAATTATTATGTTCTTTAAATTTAGAATTTTTTATCTTTTCTGCTTCCAATTAACCTAATGACTCTACAACAGGATTGTGTAAAATTATTATGTTCTTTAAATTTAGAATTTTTTATCTTTTCTGCTTCCAATTAACCTAATGACTCTACAACAGGATTGTGTAAAATTATTATGTTCTTTAAATTTAGAATTTTTTATCTTTTCTGCTTCCAATTAAGCTAATGACTCTACAACAGGATTGTGTAAAATTATTATGTTCTTTAAATTTAGAATTTTTTATCTTTTCTGCTTCCAATTAACCTAATGACTCTACAACAGGATTGTGTAAAATTATTATGGTCTTTAAATTTAGAATCATTTGACGGGTAAACGGTTCACTCATACATACTAAATAAATAATAATTACGCAGTCAATGAATTTGCTACTTTTGGTTTACTCTTTCAAAAAACGTAGATTGGACTTAGCTTCAGTAATTCGGAATACAAAATGCATATCCATATAACTTTCACCTAAATTATCAAAATGTACCTCAACTTTAATCTTCAGCACACTGCCTTAAAAGATGAGTTTCAAACCTAGTTTTGCCATATAGATAACTTTAGGCGCAGAGACTTCTGAATCCAACGAAATTCTCTTCATGTATTTCAATAAAATCAAGAATGCTGTAAGAGCACCGAGTTGAAGATCTGGGCACCGAGCCAACATTTTAGAATTTACATTTCATGTCTTCCGGATGCCTTAAGTGCTGAAAGCTGACGAAACAACTATCCGATATTGCATTTCTTTGCGAGATATATATACCAAAAAATGATGAAAATATGAAAATGAAATTCTGGAAACTTCTCAATATTTGCTTTGATATCACTGCAGCTTATTCATGACATGACATTAAAATTGACAGACATAGTGTTTCTTGAAGTTTCCGCTTGAGTGACACTTCCTTGCATTATGTGAAGTTTGTGATTTAATCTTCAAATATTGTGGATTTTATAACTTTATTTTATTTTGTGCAGTGTTATTGTATTTGTCTTCTTGCTTATCTTTGTAAGCCTTATGTAATACTATGTGGAGAACAACTTAATTCAACTGAATTTTCAAAAAAATATAAATAAATAAATAAAAAGGATTTGTTACGCTTTAAGCGTTTAGTTATATTTAGTTAGTGTAATTTAAACTTATTTGCATTAAATATTTCTGAGACAACTTTAGTGTTATTTTAAGAAATATGGTTTCGAAAAATTAAAATCACGTTCATTTTATAGGATAATTTTAGAAGAAAGAACGCTACTAATTTCTTTAAACAGTTTTACATTGATCTAATTGAGAGAATATTTGACGCCGAATTGATGGATGCTGAGAGCTATTTAGAATGCATGTTTTGTACGAATACCCGTAACGTTTTAACTGCAATTATATGTCACTAAATTATTTTGAACCAGGATATATGAAAAATGTGCAATGACCTTTCCGGGACTCGACCTAGGTAGAATAAAGGACTCTGAATTTGATTTAAAATGGATTCAGAAAATATACGTGTGCATCTCGCATAACACAAGAACAAGTAGCCTCAGAACTTGACGTTTTATATACAGGATTGCTATAATATGCAGTTGTGCACCTCCCTTTTTAGTTGCACCAAATATATATTATGTATTTAACCACTATGAACAGTCTCTGTGGGTATATATATATATATATATATATATATATATACAGAGAGAGAGAGAGAGATCCACTCTGTTACTTGGCTTGGTAAGCTCAGTTTTTTTATTCCTATATGTTGGTAAATTGTGCATTTTTTGCTTTAGGAATGATTGAATTATGTTATTCTTATCTTCCGGTTAAATCTTTATGCCTTTAGTTTAGTCGGCATGCAATATTTGTAGAATTGTTAAGAATTTTTAATCTGATGATAACATGAGCAGATTATATAATAATGTAATCTGCACAGTCAAATCATTTCCTAAACTGTTCTCATCAATCAAAATTTCCATTTGATATATATAATAAAATAATTTTAAACTCTACTTTTCATATGTTATTAACTACTTCATTGTCTTACAAATCTCAATACATCCGGCTAAGCCTAACTTTTTTTTACCATACCAGCCATATTTTTTCACATTTCAAACTTAGCAGAATAGTGAACCTTTTTGTCGAGTGGCACCAAAAGTAAACTTCCAGGTTTATGCGCTGAAAAATCTGCCTTGTTGCCTGCTGGACGAATTGCCTGTTTTTGCGTAGAAACTCTAATTTTAATAATAAAAATTATATTTTTAAGTGTTTTAACTGTATTTGGTGTTTTATGTTTTTCTATGATTTTAAATAAACGTATTTTCATTTTTTAGGTATTTTTGCATCGCCGGCAAGGGAGAACTGAATTAATTGAATGAGAAAATCTCTAATGAAATACGAGGACAAGTTTAAATGAAATGCAGCAAAAAATACGCATAATTTAATCTTCCGAATAAGGAATTGTCCACATAATTTTTTTAAAGGCCACTGAGGATGAGGGGACATAATTGCCAAATTGCTGGTGGTGATGAATTACCGTCCACTATCAATTCTTAGTTCGGGGGCCACTGTGACGTTAGTAGGCTATTCTTTTAAGTAGGAGACATAAAAATTAAGCAAACCCCTCTCCAGGACTCGAACTTGGACCTCTCGAATACGCGCCCAGTATGCTACGTTACATCAAGAAGCCTTGATGGAAGGAGAGAGAATATATCTTATACAATAATGGAAGTTAATCACGTTTACAATTACGTTTAATGTATTTTGTATAATAAATATATCCTCTATGATTGAGTATATTGTTAATAGTTCAAAAGAAAAAAAAATACATTAATGGTAATCTAGAAGCTTGATGACTTTACAGGAAAATTTGAAATTGTGGAATATTTGAGATGCTGTGAACATTAGATGTAAACGAGATAATAAAATATAATTTTATAAATCCCATGTTTTGTATTTTCTATAACAATATGAAAACACCTTAAATAAATGTTAATTTTTTATTTTATTTTATTTTATTTTAATAAATATTTATAGAAATTTTCTGTTCTCAGCTACTCACATGAAATCGAATAATACACGTAAAATTTAAAAGTTTGCGTAAATACTTAGAACTGTTTTATGTGAAAGGAACGTTCTTGAAGGTTAGGCAAGCATTTTATGAAAGTAACTATGAAAGATTTACAGTAACAGTAACAGTTCATTCTAAGGAAAATATTATTAAGACAAATGTAAATGCTTCGAAAGATATTTAAATATATTAACTAATATCGCTAGATGGTAAGCATCACCTAGATATAATTTCCAAAGAAGAAATTAGCTATAATTGCATATGAAATTCAAAGCTCATAGCGAAGTTCACTGTAATATAATGTGAAAATGAATAAAATAAAATAGAGTACTATGAAAATGCAAATTTTAAGCTTAATAAGGAATATGGTCAGAGCTGACTCAAAAAAATCAGATAAAACCCGAAGCAGTTAGTTCAACTCATTCACAAAAGCAACTTTCAAAAGCTTAAAGATTCAGGCAGAATATTATTGACGTCGAGAAAATTCCATTCGAAATATTTTCTTCAATCTTGGAATCACCTGGAGGAGGTAAATTTTTAATCTGGTTAACTTGGTTGATTTCTGTATTTCCTGGACGTCCAAAAGTTTGAGAAATATGATCACCAATTTAAATATAAGGGAACTCAAATCATCATGGACGAAAACAAAATCGGAGCTAAATTCACTGCTGAAATTCTTAAGTAGTCCTGGGTACTACCTGAGCACATGCTCAACTGCACATGCATTTCACATCGTATCTCCCACGCCACTGTATCTAAAGAGTTAATAGCGATCATATTTTACGTTTGAGGAAATTTTCGACTGCTTAGGTTTCAATAAATAAAAGTGCATTAGAGTCAGTGGTTAAGACTATTCATTAAGGGGACTCATACGCCTTAACCCCTCATGATCTTCGAATAGTTGACTGTTGCAAGAATTGGGTTATTTTATTTATTTTAAAAGCAATTACTTCCAACTTTTTACAGCTGACTACATAATATAGCTGCTTTGGAAACTAGTAACCAGAAAGTTTGTGTTGCCACAAATATTTTTGTAATTTAATTCTCTTTGTGACAAAATATTTCGCCGAGTTTCCACCTTGCACGCATGATATTTTAAAAATGGCTAATGGTACATACTTGAAATTTGATGGAATTCTTTATATGGCACTATTTTCTAACTGAACCAACAATCTGATGAATATTTTAATATTGAAAAATTTTATGGGCGAAAACATTAAAAATTTTATTTTAAATAAAATACATTTTATAAACTCAACTCAAAATAAAATAAAAATTTAACATGAAATTTTTAGAATTTTAGGTTCACAGTAGTTTCTAAATCTTATAAAAACTATATATTAAATATGGAATTAAATTATGAAACAGAATGTTTTAAACTGTGGTGCAAGTTGGAAACATGACGAAAAATGTTGTCACAAAGCGGATTAAATTATAAAAATATTTGTGGCAACACAAACTTTCTGATTACTATTTCCGAAAGCAGCTATATTATGTAGTCAGCTGTAAAAAGTTGGTAGTAATTGCTTTTAAAATAAATAAGTTATCCCAATTCTTGCAACAGTCACCTATTCGAACATCTTATGGGTTTTATGGTGTATGAGTGCCCTTAAAGATTAAAGACACTATTATTGTTGGCAGCAAAGTTTGAGTCATCTACTGTAATTCAGGCCTGCTTCCATTAGACAAGAGATTTCATGGATAAAAATTCATGTTTTACTTAAAAACATTTATTTCTCTTGAAGCTATCTGTATTGAGTATGTTTTAGATGCACAATAATCGGTTTTAAGCTACATTGCAGTAAACTACATGTTCCGGTGTGCCACCAGAGAAATTAGACATGCGATTTTCTGAACTAGTTGGGTTTCTTTTTGGCTAATGCAATAATTCGGGTTATTCTTACTGAATGTGAAATTTGTCAAGAAACATTTACTTTTCTAAACAAGTCTATGTTTATCCTGCTTCGAATGAGCGATAACGTTTCATCAGTAAATGATATTTAGGAAAAGTAAAAATATTTAGATTTACAACTAAAACAAATTTGTCAAAATTTGAAAAAAATTCTGTTTTGTCAAATTGATGATAATTTAAATGGATGTATAAATTTATAAAAATTAATGATAACATGAGCAGATTATGTAATAATGTAATCAGCGTAGTCAAAACATTTCCTAAACTTTTTTCAGTAATCAAAATTTCCAGTTGATATATGTAACAAAATAATTTTAAACTCCATTTTTCATATGTTATCAATTACTTCACTGTTTTGCAAATCTCAGTATTTGCTCCTTTTTGTTTTCTCCAAAAACAAACTTTTTGCGTCGGAAATTGGCCTCAGTTTCTTATAGAAATGTTTTTATGCTTTCATCAGCTATCAATATGTATTTAGAAGTTCGCACCAAATCAATTTGAACAGCATTCTTTTAACACTCAGAGATATTGAATAGGGTCAGGCTACACAAAAGACAAAAATTCTTTTGTGTTCTTATTTGACAACTAACAAATACTGTCCTCTAAAAGGGGATGGAGGTGCATTTCTATGTTCCGTCATTTCAACTGAACTTTGCTTTATATAATACTGATACACCCCTGTTCTTGAGAAAGCATGACTAGTCAGGCGATAAATCTTATATTTTCATTTTTTGCATTCTGGGGATTGGGAAAAATGAAATGACGAGTCTCTCTCGGAAGTAACGAACCAACCTGCATTTAACCCTGACAAGTGTGTATCGTTGCCGATACCTGCTGACACTTTTGAAATCGACAAATATGTCTCGGGGGAGGGGACGGTGAAGTAGTTAAACTTTAAGATCTTATATTAAATCTGAGAGAAGTGCTTAAGATGAATCATATGCACTCATACTTAGAAATTAAGCAAAACTTGAAAAAAAAATCATTGAGTAACAAATTTTAGACGAAAATTAATCCCATTTTACTTTTAAATTATGGATAACAAAACGTAAATGTCAGATAATTATGCTCAAGAAGCAATTAATGATGCTTTTTCTACGCGAATAAATCGGGGAATCTGCTTTAACGAATCACGTAAAATCATATTTACCAAAACATTTTCTGAACTTTAAAAGATTTTTTTTTGTGTTACTTAAGAAAGCATTTGATACATAAGGATTACCACCTTCTATATCTGCTTTATTTTTTGAAATATTATGTGTGAATTTATTCCATATCGTTAATGATATAATAGGCATTAAGTCATGTTTAAGCATAAAGTTTTCTCTTTATTTTTGAACTTTCTGCAATATTTTTTTCCCAATCCATTTTCTGTATACAATAATCAGGAAATAAAAATTAAGTATATAATTAAGCCATTTTCGACGATCACTATAATAGGTAAGAGTTGAATAAGAAAGGCAGCTTATCTCGTTAAGTGCCGAATCGGTAAGAATGCGATCCTGGAATTGTTTTTTTTTTTTTTTCTTTTCCTAAGGTAATAAAAACAGTGTTGTATTTTTCGCCTTAACAGTTTTGTTTCTTTGCCCGTTATCCTCAGGGAAATGCTTATATATTTCTGTTTATGGACTGTCCAGGGAAACAGAAAGATAAAATTACTTTTATATCTTTGTTTTGATAATCTCCCTTTTTCAGTCTACACGAGAACGAAAAGATAAAATAACTTTGTTCTGATAATATCAGATCGTCCAGTTTGCAAATCATTTTGAGCATTTAGCTAAGGAAAACTATTGAAGAAGAATGTAGAGTTTTCGCTAAGAAAAGGAAACCTAAATTTTAATGTAAGCTGAACTGATTAAAAGTGCATACAAAAAAATACATTACTTTTTTTCGTTAAATGAATGATGAAGAATAAACATCTAAAAAAAAATGATGTTCAAGAAACTTTGTTGCTCTGAACTGCTGTCAAAAATAATGAAGGAATAAGTCGCTTTTACTAACGCCTGCCTACATGGTTTACTTTTGTTGGCGTGAGAAGAATTTTGTTATTAAAATTGAGAAATAACTGCACATCATTTGCTGTCAAACAAAGTTGAGAATAACGATGTTGTTGCATGAGATGAGCCAAATTATCGTGAAGTTTCGTAAAGGTGAAAGAAAATAAATCATGATGGAACACACTGTATCTTCTCTCAAAAATTCTTCTCTTAAAAATTGCGGATGATAACTGAAATATGAAGCAATAAAGCAAATTTTTTATTACAAATGATACATCTAATTTTCCTGATATAGTTAATAATCTAGTATACATAACTGAATTGCAATATTTAATTTGAAATGCTTACAAATATTAACAAAAACTTAAAATGTAATTATGTTAGTTAGGAAGATTCTGGTATTTAAAATTACTGACACTGTAAAGATATGCATTAGAACTTCTTAATAAAACAAGAAAAAAATAGGTTTCTGCCAAATAGATATATTTTATATCTTTCTGTTCATCACATTCTTCCGCTTAAAATGTTTCGTAATTTATGTTATCTAGACAATGCCCTGAAAATATTGTAAAGTATGTCAACTGCACTTCCACGCTCATTTAAGTATTTGGGTATCAGAGAAATTCCGAGGTTTTTCGGGAAATGAATCGAGTAATTTGATAGGCGAGCTATAATCTACATTTTTTTAAAAGGAATTATAAATCTTCATGGGAAAGAAGAGCCTCCAAAATTCACCAAGTTTTTCTATAAAATACTAATTAAATTTATATGCCATTATATTTTAAGCCATAAAGCGGAACAAAAACTGAAATAAGTTCGTAAAATCATTAACGCGATCAAGACCGTGTTCAATATATGTGAGACGAAAAATCCCTTATAAACTGTAAGCCAAGTACTCTGGATACATAAAATGTGAAAACAAAAGAGATGTCCTCCTAACTCAAAATCACATTATTTCATATATAATAGCATTATTTCATATCGCCCTGAACACTTAAAATGTCATTAAAAATTGTATTAGTTTTTGTCATGTACCTAACCTAAACTTAGAGCTAAACTTATAAGGTATTTCTCCCGCCTTCGTGGTGTAATGGTGAGCACACTCGGCGCGTATTGGAGAGGTACGAGGTTTGAGTCTCTTGCTTCGATATAACCCAATGGCTCTGGAAATTGTACCTGGGACTACAGATTCAAAATAAAATATTGAGATTTCTCTGTATTTGTCATTCTGTCAATGGTTGGCAAATTAAAGCACTAATTGATTAGGTTGTAAGTTGCGTATTTCATTTCATTACTAGCTCTCAAATGTTGACTACTTTATCACCAAGTTTATCAGTTTTGATTAATCAATTTAGAAGTTATAAACAAATAAAATATTCTGGTTAAAAAAATTAATTTTCTGGCTGGATTTCCTTGAAATTTTTCACATTCAATCCAGTCCTTCCTAACATATTTAAAATGTTTTCATTTCATTTAAAAATTTCATTATTATTTTTGCCGACAGATGGCGCTACCTTCTCTTTCGCTTTACTGCCTTATAAATATGATTTTTGTAGTGCTGTTTACTAATCTTGAATATTCCTTTTCTCCTGATGAATAGGAACCTGTACCTGTTTGCCCTCGAAATCGATTGAGGTATTGAATAAGTTTACAATTAACACAACATTTTTGCTTTGCTAATTTTATGTTTCCTTTCTGTTTAAAAAAATAAATGTTTAATTTATCTGCTAAGATATTATCCTTTTACTTTTCCAAATGCTCAAAAATATGTTTAAATGTCTGAACAGTTTTGTACTCTTTAATGTTAGTGCATATGTAAGGAACAGTGCGAAAATAAATATTAATTAAAAGAGAGGCTCGTTTCTTAATAGTCTTTCTGAATTTCTATTTTATCTTTCTGAAACATCCTCCAAAAGATTTATTGTGCATTAGGACGAGAGACACTTACTGGATAAATTCTCTAAACTAAAAACTGTATATGAAATAATTATAAAATTTAGTAAAACTCAATTGTTTCTATTATACAGAATTTTTACCTTACTGAAAATGTTTTATATCATTTTAAGCAACAACATAAAATGCTGGCAACTTGTGGTCCTTTGTATGATGTATATTCTTAAATGACAGTATATTATGTTTAAATATTTTTCTTTGTTTTTACAAAAAATGCAATATATTAGAATGGACAAAATTCTTCGTATTAATGAATTAGCATTCTTGCAAGATTACTTAAACATAATAAATGATTCCTAAATAAATGTTAAATAATTAAAGAATATTTTTCATCTGCACAAATTATAAACTTTCCTACTCTTTTTCAATTTGTTAAAATATGAACATTTTTCATTATTGGGATTTTACTCAAATAATCATGTAAATATTATATTCAAGTTACTTTTAATTAACATTTTCAATAAGCATGTAACGTAAGTAATTTTATATGTAACGTATGTAAGATAACGTAAAAGAAAAGTTTACTCACATATATTACATATTATTTTAAATGAATTGCTTTATAACTTAACTGTAAATCAGTTGAATTTCACAGATAGGACAATGAGATTTTAATAATGTATTTTTAAAGGAAAATACTCCCGATGCGTATTAAATATTTACTGTCAAAAAATAAAAATTTTCTGATGTGTTAGGGGAAACAATGGGGCTTTCAAAACGAAGGGAATTGTCTGAGAAAAGTGCGCTAGTCCACGAGTGACAGAGTGTTAATTGTACAGGTATGGTTGAAATCATATGCTGGAGAAAATTTTCATACAAATAAAGTCTTCGACTAAATCATACTACCAAATAAATACTTTATTGATGATTCAAATAGTCTTAAAGTATCACGAAATTTACATGATATATTTACGAAATAGTAGGCATAAATTATGAAATCCGACGGAAATATTTGCACAAATAGTTAAATTTCTGAACATTATAATTAAAATTTAATACATTTAATAAGAAATATTTTTCCCAAAATATAATAAATATCTTATAGTGCTGTAGAGACATTAGCTTTTTTTTTGAAGAAGGATTCATGAAAAATGAGTAATGCCCTCGCCGGGATTCGAACCACGGACCTCTCGAAATCGTGTCGAGTGTGCGCGAATCGCGAAATCGCGCCACTACACCCCGAAAGCATTCTAAGAAGGCGGGAGAAATACCTTATATACTTCCTCCTTTTAAAGGGCGACTGGGGTTTAAGTAACCCAATCGCCAAACTCTGGTGGTAAAGACCACCTTTTAGTTCACCACCTTTTACTTCGGGCGCCACTGTAGAGACATTAGAATTTTTTTGAAGAAGGAGTCATGAAAAATGAGCAATGCCTTCGCCAGGACTCAAACCACGGACCTCTCAAATTCGCGTCCAGCGTGCTAACCACTACACCACGAAGGCATGCTAAGAAGGCGGGAGAAACACATCTTAGAGTGCAGATAATCCGAAGAAAATCCTAGTAAGAAGTTATATAAATCGCGGTAAAACAATAAATGCCTTCGTCTTTAATAAATTGACTTGTGTGAATTATTAAATTAATTCAGTTCTTTTAAATTTATTTTCAACTCTTCAATTATATGCTTTTACATTTTAAGTTATTTTGCTAACAATGTTATTTTAATTTCACTACGTATAACACCTAAAATGCACATTTTTTGCACCTAAAATGTGAAAACATCTCTGCAGTACCTGTTTATCTACTGTATATTCTAATACGGCATTTCCTAAATCACTCGAATAATCAAATAATAGTAAAATTTTAATCTGGACAGCACATGACTTGTACGGCCTATTAAATTATGCACATTTCTGCTGCATTTCATTTAAACTTATTTCCTCGAGTTTCATTACAGATATATTTCCCATTCATTTGATTCACTTCTCACTTCGAGGCAAAGCAAGAGTGAATAGAAACTCAAAATATTTTCATTAAAAATTGTATAATGAAGAAGCGCATAAAACACCAAATAGAGTTAAAACAGTTAAAAAAAATACAATTAAAGTTAGAGTTTTACGCAAGAACATGAAAATTCGGCTTGGCAGATTTTCCGCGCACAGGCTTGTTAGTCTTAATTTGCCTTTTAAATTGTTGACAGTTCTATGGCACACAGATTAACTAAAGACATAAAAACCTTAAACAGAACATAAGAACAACATAATCCTATTACTTCTAATGCAAAATTTACCAACATATAAAGACACGGAACTCACCGACTCGGGTAACTGAGCGGCAATATACATATATATTCTTACATAAGATACGTGCAGAGGATTGCAAAGAAATGGAGAGGGGAGAGGTGCCCAACTACATGATATAACAGTCCCGTATACAAAATTTTAACGTTCTACGTCAATTTGTTCTTTAGTTATGCGAGATACGTACGTACGTACGTACATACGTACAGACGTCAAGAAACAAAAATCTCGTCTGAATCCATTTTAGAACCCTTTTTGGCAACAATACACTTTCAGTACGTATAGATGTCATACAAAATACATCATTCAGATGGTTTCGAGAGAGCTTGAAATGGATATTTTCGTTGAAATATGGTACCCGAAATTTTGAGCGATTACAATACATTCCTTATACTTCGTACAAGGAAGTAAAAATGAAAATGACTGTTTAGCAGATTAACTAATATTTGGTTTTATTAGATTACGGCAAAGCACTCGAGGGCTATCTGCCTAAGGGAAGTGATGCCTTCGTGGAGGACTTTCTAAGGGAAACTGGCTCGTATACACGTTGCACATGAGGAAAACCACAAAAACGCCCATGCAGCCAGCCGTTCGCGGGATTCGAACCTCGGACCGAACTACCAGTGTTCAGCGACGTTACCGCTCGGCCGCTGTTGGGCCGATTAACTGTTATACTTCTCTTTGTAGTAATATCATAACATCTAAGACGCAATCTTTATATGAAAGCAATTTTCTGCTACCACTGCAAATAATATTACATGAAGAGTTCGTTATTATTTTCACATTTGACTTTACCGAATAGTTGAGTAATCACAATATTGTCAATCCTTAATTACCTTAACTGTGTCTTTGCATCCTCTTTAGATTTACTTCAAAGATGAAAAATATTTCACCGACAATGTTTGTGTATTTTAAACTCTTCGAGAAGATTTATTTTTATCCTACTAGAATGAAACTCCACATCCTAACGAAACTAATTTACGATTTGTATGCTAACCTTGTTTAGTTTAGATGAACTAAATTGACGTAGTTTCCTTTTCTTCCATCACAGTCATTACCTTTTATATTAAAAAGGGATTACCCTTAATTACCTGGAGTCAGCCTGCTGCAAATGATTCTTTGTGTAGCTTCTGAATTGATTAGCCAGAAATGACCTTGTATTCATCAGTAATTAGCACATCCAAGATAGAAAATATAATAGAATCCGACTCTAATGTATTAAAACTTAAGCTCTTTCTTAAGTTACTAAGCGGCAACAATTATTACATTTTGGTGCGTATTTTAGAATTTTAAAGCTGCAGTTTTAAAGATAAAGGTAATCCCGAAAATTAACTAACAGGGTTCGAGTCCCGGCGAAGGCATTGTACATTTATTCAGTTGTCTGACACCAACAAAATTCTAAGTACTCTACAGTGGCGTCCGAAATAGGAAAGGTGGTGGATGATGATCCTTCACGACCAAGATTTGGTCCGGTAATCCCCAGTCGCCTTTTAAAAGAAAGAAAGTACATAAAGTATTTTCTGCCTCCTTTCTGTATGCCTTCGTGGTGTAACGGAGCATATTCGAGAGGTCCAGGTTCGAGTCCCGGATAGGGCATTGCTCATATTTCACATCTGCAGCATCAAAATAAACTAATGACTCTACATCTCTACCTGGTGCCATTGTAAATATATTATTTTTATCTCAATTTATCTTCTGATTTTTTCTGGTAATTAGAAATAACTAAAAACCATTCTATGCATTAGTTATGGAAGACTATGACCAAGTGGGCTCACATCAGCAAAATACAATTTAGTATGAGTTTATCTACGAAAAACTTAATTTTGAAAAATAAATAAATAAATAAATAAATAATAATAAAAAAAAAATCTGAAATGTTTCAGGTTTTAAATTATGTCCAAAGGGGCGTTTTTTAACATTTTGTGTGTTACCTTTCTTTATTAAATATCATGTTCCTCGCACTTAAACCATAAGATCCAGTGCAACAGTAATATCGCAAAATAGTTTTAAAACGAGCATATCTTTAGAATTTCCGATACAGAGACTCACGCGCTGGAGATAAAAATGTTTTTTCTGCACAACGTTGCCATTGCTCGCTTTGAAATCCTTGAGTTTGTTAATCAAAAATTCTTCAAAGTTTTAAAATATAGGAAATCGATCATAAAACAAATTTCAAATTTCAAATTTGGTCTTCCACATGCTCATATTCGTTGGAGGATTACGTTATTTAAGATTGGATGACTCTATGTACCGTCGTTTTATCACAATACGAGAAATATACATACATTTATGCAGATTTTTCATTATTTAATTTCTTCAAATATAATGCAGGACTCTAACATTTTGTGGCAACACTTTGAAAAGTGAACCGACATTTATGAGTCCGACGCAAAATGTCAAAACGAAACTAATAGTCCTTCGGGATTCAAATCCCTTTGGACTAAAAAAAAAAAAAAAGAAAAAAAAAGAAACATGCAAATGGCTACTAAAGTGTTATTAAATTTCAATTTCGGATCATCACGAATGTTTAAACTATTGAAATCGAGGAACTATAAAAAATTTTAACCAAAAGCACATATATTCAATAATTGAAAACTTTGAGGGGGAAAAACCTACCCAACATTTTAAAATTAATTTTAGGAGGATGCTTGAATAATATTTTTTCCTTGTAATTGAGAAACCAAATATAGGCTCTGAAGTTAAACACACTCATTAGTCTTATTTCCTTACTCTCTACTGTAGTTTGGGAAAAGGAGAAAAATAGGAATAAAAATTAAATCAGCTTTATAGGAAACAAATGCACAAAATGATGTCCCTCATGGACAAAATTCCTTTATTTATAAAAAGGAATATGAAGACTTTATGAATGTCTTTCCCCTCTTTATTCTTTGAAAGTACAATATAATAAATATCCATTTAACTGTCAAGTAAGAAGCACGAAAACTGAAATTTATGCATTACTGGTTTCTTTGTCATCCATTCGATACCCCTTTGAAAAACAGACATGCGATAAAGAATATTATCTGAAAGCCCTCATAAAGTTTTCACACATTCGGAACATTGTTTTTACAAAGTACAATTACGTATGGATGCTGTTCACGTCTTTACGTTACTGAAAAATTTAGTTTAAATTTTGGCAGGCTTTAAAGATCTTTCTTTGTTATGACATGTATTTCCCTTGCTAAACATACTTTCATAATTCTAACTTAAAAGCCTCATATTTCTTAATAATTTGCTTTAAAGTATAAGGTATTTTCTTCCTTCCTTCTACATGCCTTCGTGATGTAACGGTAGCACACTCGGCGCGTATTCGAGAGGTCCAAGCTCGAGTCCTGGCGAGGGTATTACTCACCTTTCACATTCTCAGGCGTCAAAATAACCTAGTGACTCTACAATGGCGCTCGAACTAAAAGTTGGTGCATGATGATTCTTCACCACCAGGACTTGACAACTGGGTCACCTTGTCGAGACATTAGGTTAAATTTAGGAAGCCGGAGAGATGAAAAATTAGCAACCGCCTTCGCCGGGAATCGAACTACGGACCTCTGGAATACCGGCCCAGCGTGCAGAACCACTACACCACGAAGGCACGCTAGGTAAGTGGGGGAAATACCTTATATAGTCCCCTTTTTAAAGGGCGACTAGAGGCATTAGGATTTTTTCGAAGTAGGCAAGATGAAAAATGGGCAATCGCCTTCGCCGGGAATCGAACCACGGACCTCTGAATTACCGGCTCAATGTGCTGACCACTACACCACGAAGGCACTTTAGGAAGGCGGGAGAAATTCCTTATAACCTATTCCCCAGTCTCCCTTTAAAAGGGGCAGTATTGCTGTAGTTCCCCCGCCTTCTTTGCATGCCATTGTGGTGTAGTAGTCAGCGCGCTCGGCGTGTATTCGAGATGTCCGCGGTTCAAGTTCCGGAGTGGGCATTGCTCATTTTTCATGTCTCCTGCTTAGAAATAACCTAATGTATCTACACCCTTCTCAAAAGACAGCGAATCGTTATCTATTTTTAAGTATCGACTTTTAACTAAACATACCCAGTTTCTCATTTTGAATTCCTCGATACCTTCCCTTTCTCAAAGACGCAAATTTCACTTAAGTGGTATTAAAGTGGAGAAATAAAATGCGAATGTGTCGGCTGATCCAATGCTGCTAAAAGCGAATGCATTTAATTAAGAATTATATTAATGGATCTTATATGTATTAATGGATTTAGGAATTAATAGGACTTCTAATTGCATTCACTCTCTTAGTTCTCTGACTAAGCATTTCAGAACTTAAAGGAAATTGCAAACACTTTCCTAGTTCTCTTAGTACAAATATAAAGATTTAACAATTCCAATTCAAGATATAATACTCTGAATTTTAAGGGTAGCTTTCTCTTGGATTCTTAATTCGGTTTTACGTATTTGTCTTTAACGATTATACTGAAATAAAGAAGAGTTATGTATTATGAACGTGTTTAATTGAATACATTCTATAGTTGCAAAGAGAACTGTTAAAATTAACTTTTCATAGTCTGTTTTATTATAGTTTTACATGCGGAAAGATGTAGATGCTAATTCAGAAGTCAAACAACAAAAATCAGCGTTATATTTACCAAATTTTCACAGGACTAGTTTCGATGGTTTTACCGAACCACCATCTTCAGCTGCAAAACCGCAAATGAACCAGATAGGAAATAATGATTAGATAAGATAAGAAAGCCTGGACAAGAATAAGCGAGTGGCGCCATCTGTTGGTGAAACCAGAACTAAAACATAATTTCTTTAAAGGCCGAAGGCAAATTTGGATTGGAATTAGGATCGTTAACTAGAACAGAAAGATTTTTATGAATGTGAAATGCCTCTAGAAAATCCAGTTCTCCAATGGAAGATGTTTTTTGAATAATTTTGGCACCAGAAAAACTGAAAGTGTGGTTTTCGGACCAACAATGTTGAGCAACAGAAGACTTCTGTGTTTCCTTTTTTCTAACATATGCCTCATGTTACTTGACGCGAAATTTTAAGGCTCTCTTAATTTGGCCAATGTAAATTAAACCACACTGGCAAGGAATCCTATAAATACCCCAGGAATTCATATCCGGAATGGGGTCCTTGAGTATGGAACTCGGAATTTTATTGATGGGAGAATAAACAACCCGAAAGTTAAATTTCTGCAAAATATGTGCAACTTTATAGCTAATTGATGGAAAGAAGGGAATGACAACATAATTTTTATAATCTCCTAAAACAAGAGTGTGCCTTTTAGTGTGTTGAGATGAGAATTTTTTAACTGCTTGATTAATAATGTTGGGTGGAAAGCCCCTGTCAATAGCTATTGCTTTTAAATAATTTAGTTCTTCATCAAGGGCTATTTTGGAGGAGCAAACTTGAAGAGCACGGAAAACATAGGAATAAAATGAAGCTAACTTTTGTTTAGTCGGATGACATGATTTAAAGTGTGGTGGAAGGCAAACCGATGAAGGTTTACGGTAAACCGTAGTACTGAAGTTGGATGTGTTACGTGTGACCAGAATGTCGAGAAACGGAAGAGAATTGCAAATCTCAAGTTCAAAAGTGAACTGAATAGCAGGATCAATAGAATTCATTGTTGAAAGAACTTTATTTAAATCATCTTTTTTACCTTCAAACAGAGTAAAAGCATCGTCTACGTAGCGGAACCATTCCGGGAAGTTTAAAGTTTCAAACAATTTTGATTCATAATAATGCATGTAGATATCAGCCAGGATGGGACTGAGGGGGCTTCCCATGGCTAATCCCTCAGTTTGCTTGTAATATTTATTTTGGAAAACAAAATGTGTTTGTTTCAAACAGAGTTGAGTGAGAAAAATTAGCTCATCAATTTCGATGCAAGAGAAATGAAATTCGCGAAGTCTGGTTTCTAGACATCTTAATGCACCCTCCACTGGGACATTGGTGAATAATGATTTTACATCAAAAGAAACCATGAGTAAATTACTAGGAGAAATGTTTTAACCTTTTTTACAAACTCTATTGAATTTTTTATAGTGTATATGTTATTGTCTAATAGAGTGGAAAATCTAGAAACTAAATATTTAGCTAAAGGATACGAGGCAGTACCTAAATTTGATACAATAGGGCGGAAAGGAATACCACTTTTATGAATTTTGGGAAGAGCATATAATCTGGCACAATTCGCAACAGATGGGGATTATTCAAAAAAACATCTTTCATTGGAGAACTGGATTTTCTAGAGGCATTTCACATTCATAAAAATCTTTCTGTTCTAGTTAACGATCCTAATTCCAATCCAAATTTGCCTTCGGCCTTTAAAGAAATTATGTTTTAGTTCTGGTTTCACCAACAGATGGCGCCACTTGCTTATTCTTGTCCAGGCTTTCTTATCTTATCTAATCATTATTTCCTATCTGGTTCATTTGCGGTTTTGCAGCTGAAGATGGTGGTTCGGTAAAACCATCGAAACTAGTCCTGTGAAAATTTGGCAAATATAACGCTGATTTTTGTTGTTTGACTTCTGAATTAGTATTTATTCGGCGTGCTATTTTGTCCTAATGTAGATGCTAGCTGTACCGGTTGCATTATAACGACCTTAATAACAAAATCTGTAGTATAAGTATATATAAAGCAATAGGCTTTTAGTTCCTCATTTTTAATTTGCGTATTTCTCTTCTGTATTCTAAAAAAATTAATAACTTTTTTGGGCTTTTTCTTTTCTATTTCTAGATAAATCTATGGCGCATGGGTTGCATAACGCTGATGACGTAGTTAATTTGGAACAAAAACTGAACATTTTGAGAACTTAAACCTTTCAGACCTAAACAAAATTTCATTTCCTCTTGGCGGTATTCCTTATTGTATAAATGCGCACTTTAGCTTCAACCTCTGTTACTGCTTGGGCATATTTCGCTATGCTCTCTTCCTATCGCAATAGTACCAGGAATGTAAACATTTCTATTGCCAAGTGAATTGTGGCCACAAATATAAATTGAAATAAAAATGAATATTTAATACTACTCTGTTTCTTAATCACTACGGATTCAACATTTCAACAATAATACTGTGCAGTCAGAAATGTTCCTCTTTAGTATGGATTTACGTTCTGTGGCATTATTTCTACGTTTTTGCCTCTTCAGTCTTCCTACATCAATACTTCTATATTTGTTTTCATTACATATATTTAATAACATAATCCCAAAATGGAACGTAGGAAAAATTTTAAAATCTTATGCCTTGGCTGCATTGATTTAATTTTTAAACAATATAATGAAACTAAAAATAAATATAATTTCTATTAACTTCTGCATTTTAACAAGAAAATTAGGAATTTCAATGTGTAGTCAAAAATAAAACCTTATTAACATTGCAAATTATGCACCAAGTCTAATAAAGGTAAAAATGTAATGAACTTTAATATAAAGTTTAAATTATTGATAATTATAAGAATAATCCAACTTAAATGGTACTGAAGAAGTGAAGACAAATTTGGTAAAGAAAATCTCTTGTCTGTCAAGCAAAAGCTAGCAATTAAATTAAATACAAATTAAAACAGCATGCAATATGATTCTAAATTTAGTTCATTTTGAATCTTCAATTTGAGAAATATGAAGAACTGAAAAGTCAGTAAGACAATTCCGACTCATCGGGGGGAGGAAATAGCTTATCTCACCTTCCTCTCAGTTGCTCAGACATCGTGTTTCTTCCTTTCTATGCGGCCCACCAGCGGCCGAGCGGTAAAGTCGCTGAACACTGGTAGTTCGGTCCGAGGTTCGAATCCCTCGAACGGGCTGGCTGCATGGGCGTTTTCGTGGTTTTCCCCATGTGCAACGTATATACGAGCCAGTTTCCCTTAGAAAGTCCTCCACGAAGGCATCCCTTCCCTTAGGCAGATAGCCCTAGTGTGCTTTGCCATAATTAAGTACAACAACTTCCTTTCTATGCATAGCAATGTTTACAAACTTTTTATAATTTGTTATTATTAACAATTTTTCCAAAAATTAGTATATCCGTATGCATGTTAAGAATTCCCCAACACGATGCACCAACCACTATTGTAATTCAAAATTAAAGTAATTACGTAATCAAGCGAAGAATTGGGCGAATTTGAAAACTTAGTTATGGTGAGTTTAATATTTTTCTGGAGGGTACAGGCTTGCGATAAATATTATAAGTTCTAAAAATTTTTCATGAAATATTCCTGCACCTGACATTACCAGTCTTTCTTAGGAAAAGATCCAATGCGAAAACATATAGAGCATTAATAAAAGAGTACATACCGCAGAAACATATAAATAACCCCTTTTAACCGAATATTGCTCAACCAGACTTCGCCTTGCAAGAAATAATAAGTTCAATAACATTGAATCAATGAGTTCAAAACCAGTCATTTCAAACAGTTTTTTTTTTCATTTCTTAGAAATAATTATATATCTTATAAATAAGACAAATGACCTTTGAACTATATACATTATATTAATCTTGAAAACTTAACCAGAATGGGCTTATGCCAGTTAACAATGCTTTGTACTAAAATGTTTATAATAAACTAACTAAAATATGTAATAACGTCCTAAATATATTGAATGACCAGAGACAACAAGGGTCAGTTATGCTAAAAATGTATAGATATTTTTGCAAAGTATCTCGAGAGAATTTTTGATTTTTGACGGTATCATATTTCGAGTGAATTTTTCGGGTATGATATTTCAGCTGATATATCTATTCTGACCGATCACGAATTCATTTATACGATTTTTCTGCGTAACGTCTGTGCGTACAAACAGAATAAAGGACCTTTCCTTTCCACAACGGATTGTAAAATGGATTTAAAATGGATTCAAAAGGGATTTTTCCCTTTACGTTTGTATGTATATATGCATGTATGTATGTACGTACGTGTAATTACCTCGAATAATTCAAAAACCATTAGCCATAGAACATGGATATTTTGCATATGAGTCTGCTATAACATCTAGTTGTGCACCTCTCTCTTTTATCGCAATCGGCTGTATCAGTCGTATATATATATATATATATATATATATATATATATGTATGTATATATATATATATACCTATATATATATATATATATAGGTATATATATATATATATGTATATATATATATATACCCATCTCCATACCCGGCTTTTAAATTCGCAATCGTTGGTCATATAGTAGTCATATACTTCCATGAATACATACAATATATTCAAACCATAATCACGTACTTCTAGTTATAGACGTATTTTAAATGACGAATATAGCCGTGTTTTGGTAATTTCAAATTAAAAAAAATAATATTCGACAAATAACGTAATCTAACTTTTAATGCTATCTCCCGGTTCCTGCACTTATATTGCAAAAGTTTTACACTTGTTATGAAAAATAATATATATGAGAAATTTGACTCCCATAATACAAAAATTGATTGGCACATTTAATTTCAAAACTTAAAAATTTTGATTTTAATTTCAAATTGCGTTGAGTGATAGATTCATTAAATTAGAATAATTCGAAGAAGTATGTTTAAATGAAATGCAGCAGAAATTATGTATAATTTTAGCAATTTTTTATACTTGTTTCAACTTGCCTTGATGTTCGGTTAATTAAGTTAGAATAATTCGAGGAAATAAGTTTAAATAAAGTGCAGCAAAAAATGTGTAAATTTTAATAAGCCGCACAAAGAAGTCATGTGATATCCACATCAGATTTTTTTTTTGAAGAAATATATATGTATGCAATGTGAAATTCTAACATTTATGTTTGCAATGTTTCAGAAGAGGACTGCTTATAATGGGAATTTAATGATATTTTAAAATAGGAAGTCGATAGTTCAGGGTTCGTACCTAGCAAATCTATATATAATGAATAACTGTGCTGTAGTCAATATGAAAGAAATGCCAAAGAAAGTTATTCATTATTTTAATAAAATAGTTATGCATACATTTTGAAATGCAGATACAGTGGCACAAACAATTGAGGATACACCTTACTTTTACTTGATAAATCCAACTTTAAATCGAAATAAAACATTAACTATGAGTGCAAACATACTTTTATTCTTAGACATAACAAAAGGTTTAATTAACAGTAAAAATAAAGAAAAATCAATGACAAAATTCTAAAATAAAAATTTTCAGAAGCATTTCAAATAAACATAAGCAGATTTTTTACCTAAAAAAATTGAGGATACACCAATGAAACTTTTGTTTAACTACCAGTAGATTTTTTTTCTGCTTGCTACTATCATAATCTAAGTTTGGGCAATTTTATCTTAAACGTTTTCGACTGTTATTTTTGTCTTTCGAAGTTGGTTATGTGAATTTAAAGTCGCAATTTTAAATGGAAAATGGCACATCAAAGAGAGACCAGTATTCATGCAAGAAAATTTATATTAAGGTTATTTAAGAAAGGAAACTCTTATCGTGAAATAGCTGAAATTGTCGGTAGAAGCCACTCGTGTGTACAGAAAATCATTGGAAGATTCAAAAGCGAGGGATTAATTGAAAATAAAAGTGGAAGAGGAAGGAAAAGTATTCTGAGTGATGTAGCCAAAAGGAAAATTTTGAAAGATATCAAGATTGATCCTAAACTAAGTGCAATCAAACTAGCTGCAGAAACTTCTGGAATAATGTGCAGAAGTGTAAGTGCTGAAACTGTGAGAAATGTGATTAGACATACTGTATACAGCAGTCGAGTAGCTAGAAAGAAACTATTTATAAGCTTACAAATCAGAAAAAGCGTTTGGAGTTTGCAAAAACTCATCAATTGAAGACAGATAACTTTTAGAAGAAAATTATATTTAGTGATGAAAGTAAATTCAACATTTTTGGAAGTGATGGTTGTCGCACCGTTTGGAGAAAGCCGAACACCGCTTTGATCCAAAAAATAGACGTCCTACAGTTAAACAAGGTGGTGGCTCTGTCATGGTTTGGGGTTGTATGTCTTCAAATGGAGTAGGAAATTTAGTTTTTATAGATGTCATAATGGATCATAAGCTTTATATAGATATACTCCATAACAATCTTAAGGAAAGTGAAAAAAAAACTGGGTTTCGATGGAAATTTTATATTCCAGCACGACAACGACTCCAAACACACGGCACATAATGTCAAAATGTGGTGTCTTTTTCACTGTAAACAGCAATTGAAAACACCACCACAGTCCCCTGACATCAATGTCATAGAAAATTTGTGGGCCACACTCGAAACAGCGGTCCAAAAACACCAAATTAGGACCACAGCCCATTTAAAGCAAGTGTTACAGGAAGAATGGGATAAAATATCCCCAGATACCACCAATAAATTGGTCGAATCTGTACCAAGACTTTTGGTGGACATTATAAAAGCTAAAGGACATGCAACCAAAAATTGACACTGTCTTTATATGTGATATATCACAAAAATTTCATTGGGGTATCCTTAATTTTTTGAGGTAAAGATCTGCCTGTGTTTATTTCAAATACTAGTGAAATTTTTAATTTTAGATATTTTTTTGTTGATTTTCGTTATTTTTACTGTAAATTAACCCTTTTGTTACGTGTGAAAAGAAAAACACGTTTTCTCTTCTATTGAATGTGTTATTTCCATTGAAAGTTAGATTTATCAAATGAAAGTAAGGTGCATCTTCAATTGTTTGAGCGACTGTATGTAAATATTAACTTTTGCTTAAAATATTTACATAGTTGTTTCTATTTTTAAATATAAAGGTAGTCTCTGTTGCTTAAAAAAATGCATTAAAGTAATGCATTTGAAGTAAGTAGGATTCTACTTAATTTTTGGAATGAATTAATAGTTGACTGCCATCGTATTAATTCATTCTCGAGAGGGTTCTGAGGCCGCTTTAGGGTTGCGGTCTCAGAATTTGATTAAATTATGTTATATTATTCAAATTCTAATTTTAGTAAAAGCAATATCGTCCGACAAAGATATGTCGGATTTTTCAAACTAAAAAACCTCAGAAAACACACGTTTTCTTCTGTTTGATTTGAAAAAAAAAAAAAAAAAATCTCTTTATATGGAAGATTGTTTAAAAAAATATCACAAGGAAAAAAAGCCTTCTTTCGGTTTTTCAGCTTTGAAATTTATTTATTTAAATTGAACATAAACCTGCAAAAAATATTTGCATAATATTGAAAAAAATATTTTTATTAATATTGAAATGAAAATAGTGCTGTTTGTTTATATTTTCTGTTCATTTATTAAAAAGATTTCAGCTCATGCAAGTTAGCCTTGATTTCACAACTTTACCCAAGTTCCATCTTCCTTTCAATGCACTTAAATTCTAGGAAAATAGTTGTAGCTGCACGAAAATGACAAATAAATGTACTACGAAGCATCTTGTAGCTGATGGTCTGGACGAGAATGCAAACTACGAGTAATCGATGAGTTGGAAGACAACGCGTAAAACTAGAAATCTTCTAAATAAAAGGAATTTGGAAGAATTTTAGAAATTAATTAAAATTTTATGCTCATATACGTATAAATTCTTTAATTAATCATTTCCGAAATTTGAAATTTTCTCAAAGAGAAAATAATTACATTTATATCTTATATTAATGAGATTTCAATTTATCATCGCAGGCAGTTTCCTATCGAACCATTTTCTTCTTAGTCATTAAAGATCTTTCAGAATGAAAATGAGCAGAAAGCAGCCGCAAATATCTGCTATAATGGAATACTCAATGAGACTTGAAGGAGAAATATTTATGAACTGTGCATAGATTGGACTACATTTATGTACCTAATTTAATGTTAGATGACGCATATAATTTCTTTCACCTCTGATTCTCCAGTCAGTTGAAAATAATGCCTTTAATCGTATCGTTTACCATTTTCGGAGCATATAGGAGACATTAGGTCTAACTTTATTTCTTAAATTTCTGTGATTAGTGTATTGACACAACACTCACTTTTCATGAACCCCAAAACTAAATTTTTTAATTCAAAATGAAAAACTTTAATAATGATTTCCAGGAAATATTATATAAATGCAATGTATAACTCCATGATTAAGACACAATAACACGCCGAATAAATACTAATTCAAAAGACAAACAACAAAAATCAGCGTTATATTTACAAAATTTCCACAGGACTAGTTTCGATGGTTTTACCGAACCACCATCCTCAGCTGCAAAACCGCAAATGAACAAGTTAAAAAAAATGATTAGATAAGATAAGAAAATCTTATCTAATCATTTTTAACTGGAGAAAAGATAAAATGATTAGATAAGATAAGAAAATCTTATCTAATCATTTTATCTTTTCTTATCTTATCTAATCATTTTTTCCTATCTTGTTCGTTTGCGGTTTTGCAGCTGAGGATGGTGGTTCGGTAAAACCATCGAAAGTAGTATTGTGGAAATTTTGTAAATATAACGCTGATTTTTGTTGTTTGTCTTTTGAATTAGTATAACTCCATGGTTAACCATGCACATTATATTTACATTAGCCAAGCAAACGGGATAGTGATTGACATCACTGACTGCCGGTATGGATGTGTGTAGATATATCGTGTCTGTGCGGCCCGGAGTACTCTAAATATGCGGCGAGCCGAAAGTCCTCAAGAGAAGCTTGTGGTAGGGAAAGAGTGGTGGGAGATCCTCTGACCTGTCCCTCCAGGGAAGCTCTCCTTCAAAACTGGAGATGAAAATGAGCAAAGTCGTTGTGTTTACCTTATTTAAACGCTTTCACATCTTATGGATCGCTTCCACATCTGTTTCACATCTTATGGATTCTGTACCTCCAACATCAAGCAGCATTCTTGGGGTCTTCACTTAGGAGGGCGACCCCACCACGTGACTTTTAAATGCAGAATTTTGTGTTCTTTGCTAATTTGTTAGGACTCTGAAAACTTTTCCTGGTGTTTTTCTCCTTAGGGTATGATCGTCGTTCACTTACTGTTGCTCAAGAATATTTGCATTATTTATTGTATAAAAAGAAAGCTACTAAAATTATTCTTATTGCTATCACCATAGGTTGAGAAGAACAAATAAATAACAAAGCGGAAATCAATAACAATATCAAAAGTTATTTTTAATAATTTAAATAAAAATATCTACTTTGGATGTAGAAAAATTTAATATTACCTTTTCGTGCGTTTCGTGTGTTATTCTTTTTAATAGAAATGAACTCATCTTACCTGACGTCTTTACTCGCTCACGTGACCATAGTCACTCTCTTTTCCTACACCTGTGACTTGTTCGGCCGGACTCAGATCTTGTATTTTTATCATCTTCAAGCCCCGCAGTTGAAAAAATTTAAGACACTTGGAACATGTGCAATACTTGCACGGAAATTTTCCATTCAATTGATTGCATTGCACGACAATCACGGCGTATCATCGGAACTTGGAGTTGGAGCAAAGTTGTACTGTCACTTGTATAGTGCCCGAAGTTCTTGTCAACCACAGGCGCAATCTTACCTCCTTGCCACACTGAATTTCGTGAACTTGCTCTGATATTAGACAAGCGAAATCAGTCACAACAACAGCGATATTTATAAGACACGCATTCTGTAGGAAGCATATTTGTCTCTTCCAGTTTCTTCCGCGCAGAGCCAGAAAAAGAAATCTGTACATAATCTATTCTGCTCGTACATATGATTGACGAAAATACAGAGTGTTTATAAAGTCCCGGACCCATTTTGATGTTTAATAACTCATAAAATAATAAAGATAGATTAAAATTAATAACATAAATGGTTAGATAGACTCAAAAAGTTTCATGACCCTTGTCAATGAACTTCCACGTGTGGCCCCTTCGTCGCACGGAGAATATCAAGTTGATATTCAATTTCACGCCAGGTACCGGATAGCATGTCGGCATCTACAAAGGCTATTGCGGTTGTAATTCTGGCATTTAGGTCATCCATATTCCACACTCTCCTCCTGTAAGCGTTGTCCTTTAGAAATTCCCAAACGAAAAAGTCCAGCAGCTTTATATCAGGTGATCTGGGTGGCCAAGGAATTGGACATCTTCCTGTAAAATGGTCATTCAAAGAACTACGAACGATGGTACACCAATGAAAGTGGTGCACCATCTTGTTGCAAAACGACATGTGGCTGAAGCTCTTCTAGTTGTGGAAATACGAAGTTTTCCAACATGTCTAAGTATACGACTGATAAGACCGTCTTTTCTGTAAAAAAGAAAGGCCCAATGACTCGGTCGTGCATTAGTCCACACCACACATTAACCTTTGGGGAATCACTTTGTGCCTCACGGAGGGTCATTCATGAGAGCTATCAGATCCCCATATGCTCACATTACTGCGATTAACAATGCCAGAAAGATGCCAAAAACAAAAGAGAGAAAAATGCAATTAATAAGCAGACGATACTTAGAAAAGTACAGATATTTAGACTGGAAAATGAAATTATCTGAAATTAACCACACGCGCAAACGATATTTACGAAAGTAAAGATATTCAAACCTGAAAAGGAAAATGTATAAGTCATTCCGTCAATAAATGCCATAAGGTTGTTCATATCTTCATTATTTTATGAGTTATTAAACATCAAAATGGGTCCGAGACTTTATAAACACCCTGTATTTAGCATCTGGTAAACAATTTTACTGCCAAATATTATCTTTCAATTTCTTTCTTAGCACAGTACTAGCGAGCGAATTTATTCATTAAAATATAATTATACCACATCTAACTGGTTTGGAACTTTATTTCAAGTATATTTCTTTATTATTAATATAGCCTCCTGCATATTGAATGGAATGCTTAATTTGCAATTTTTGCAACTGGACTGCCGCTCGTTTAGTTTACTGTATATGCAGACGGTTGACGCCCAGCTTGCTGGTAAATCTAGAATTATATACATTTAATTGTATCCTACATTCCTGTTAAAAAGAAGCCTAAATGACGCATAATTAAATCCCCATTTCTCAAAGCTTCGTTTCACTAACTTCTTTATACATTAAATAAACAGCGACTATATATTAAATAGACAATCTAATGGTTTAAGCAAACTAGTTTTAAGAATCTGATGTAACAGCTAATTTAAGGCATATTAGGCTTGCGATTAACACTCACCTTTGTAAAAGAAAATAGCAACCTGTACAATTGAAAGGAAAATATCACGTAATAAACTGGTGATCCAAAGAAAAGAAAATGTGTTTATTTAGTCAGCTGGAACAGATTACAAGACAAAGAGTTTACCATTTGAAGTAACCTGTTTATATCTTGACGCGTGCTTTAAAATGTAGTAGACATTTGTGCATTATTGTAAGAAAATTCTGTATTATGTGTGTATTGTTAATCAACAGAAAAGTTTAAAAACATGAAGTCTTAATGAATTAAGTATTTTCCTCATATTCCTTTCATATTCTTCATTTATCAGATAGCCATAAAAAGATTAAAATATTCTGGTTTTCGAAGATTTCATAAATGGAAAAAAATCTGAAAATTAAAATCTGATGCGTACACCACATGACTTCCTTGTACGGAATATTAAAATATACGTGCTTTTTCCGGCACTTTCATTTAAACTTATTTCCTCGAATTTTATTAGAGGTATATTTCTCATTCAATTAATTCAGTTACCACCTCACGACAAGGCAAAAATGCCTAAAACCGCAAAATATATTAATTAAAAATTAAGAAATATAAAACACCAAATGCAGTTAAAATAATAAAGAATTCATTTTTACGATTAAAATTAGAGCTGCTATGTAAAAACAAGCAATTCGGCCAGCGGACATGAAGGCAGATTTTTCGGGACACAAAATTGAAAATTTGCTTTTGTTCCTACTCGGCAAAATGGCAGTGAAGATGCAGAAACTGATTTAATTCATTATTCTAAATATAGTTTCTAATGTAAACAAATACGGCTTCTATGATAAAAAAAATCAAGCTTAGCCGCACTTAGACAACTTTTCAATTGGTGATAATTCTACAACTATTTCATGCAGATTAACTAAATGCATAGAAACCTTAACCGGAAGATAGGAACAACATAATTTAATAATTCACCAAGCCGATATTCATATAGATATACACACACAAACACACACACACACATATATATATATACTTAAAGAAAGAAAATAGCAGGTTAAAAATTAAAAGCAAATTTTTATACCCGTCCGGCGCTATAGCTGCAAGATTGAAGTAAAATGGACTTAAAGAATCGAAAGTTAGATGTAAATTGGAATCAAAGCAAGGCAATTCCTCAACAATATTAATAACTGCAGTACTTAAGATTCTTTAAGTCTATATATAAACTTTTGGTGAGACCCATTGCAACAGAAAAGGGAAGGTGCACAACTATATGTTATAGCAGTTATATATACAAAATTTCAACGTTTTGAGACTACAGTGGTGGCCAAAATTGTGGACACTTTTGGAAATGGTTATGTTTTTGAACTTTGTATGCTTATAGAAAATGTTACGTTTCGCAAAATGCGAACTTGTATATATCATTTTAAAGAGAATTTATTACTGAATTCAATACAAAACACAAAATTAAATTATTTCCAATACAAAAAAGTTATATGTACTTTAATATAAATAAAAAACACAGTTATGAAGTGGTTTGTAAAGTCTAGTTTTCCTGGCCAATCGCTATTCTTGTTCTGAGAACGAATCAAATGTTAGTAACCGCCAGTAGAAGCTGACACCATGTTTACACTTGAAAAAATTCATTATTTTGCTTTGTTCCGTAGAAGGAGGACCTGTTTCTTATACACTGCAATTACAAGTAGGAATTTTTGTAAAAATTTTTAATATTTAGTCAAGAAGCAATGACATCAAACAAAAGAGTAGATTGGACAGCTAGAAAGAGATGTAATATTATTGTGTTACGAGAAAGTGGTCTTTCCTATGCTGAAATTGCTAGACAAGTGGGTGGTTCAGTGACTACATCTGGAGTCCGAAAGTTTTGTTTACGATATCAGGAGACAAATTGAATAAAAAACAAAGAAGGAAAAGACCGAAAAAGGTGCACCACATCTATTGATGACAGAAGAATAAAAAGAATATGTCTCCAAGATAGAAAAATGTCATCAGCGTCCATCAGAAGTGATCTGAATGATGCTGGTGTTTCTGTCAGTTCAAGAACAATCAGGAGAAGATTAACAGATGTTGGACTGAGAAGTAGAATTCCACGAAAAAAGCCTTATTTTAATATTCAACAACGAAAAAAAAAAGACTATAGTGGGCAAAGGAACACATTAATTGGACAGATGATCAGTGGTCACAAGTTATATGGAGTGATGAAACTAAGATATCGTTATTCGGTAGTGATGGGCGAAAATATGTAAGACGTAGAATAGGAGAAGAGCTACATCCTAACTGCATTCAGGCAACTGTGAAGAATCCAGTTAGTGTTATGATTTGGTTATGCATGTCAGCAGATGGTATTGGTCGCCTTCATGTTCGTGGTCTTCGTTTATTTTTCAGCAGGATTCTGCTCCTTGCCACACGGCCAAAATATCGAAAGAGTGGTTTCGTACAAAGACCATTAAATTGTTGTCATGGCCAAGAAACAGTCCTGACCTCAATCCTATCGAAAATTTGTGGCTCCGTTTGAAAAATCTTGTCCGAATGAGGCGCCCATCAAATAAAAGGAAACTAATTGAGGCTATAATTGTTTCCTGGCATCATGTAATAACGAAAGAAGAGCTTAAAACGCTTGTCAGCTCAATGAATAGTCGATGTGAAGCTGTAATCAAAAATAAAGGGTACCCTACTACGTACTAATAACTCACTGCAATCATCACTATCTAATGTATATCGATAACTATTATCGTACCTTTTTTTGTATTGCAAATAACTGAATTTTGTGTTTTGTATTGAATTCAGTAATAAATTCTCTTTAAAATGATATATACAAGTTTGCATTTTGTGAAACGCAACGTTTTCTATAAGCATACAAATTTCAAAAACATAAAAATTTCCAAGTGTCCACTATTTTGGCCACCACTGTACTCGTTTTTGAGTTATACGAGATATATATACACATACGTACAGACGCGAAGAAAAAAATCTCTTCTGAATCCATTTTAAATCTTTAAATCCTTTGAGCTGACAAGCGTTTTAAGCTCTTCTTTTTGGAACCCATCTCGGGAAAACGAATCCTTTATTCTGTCCTTACGTAGAGGTGTCAAGCAAAAACATCGTTAAATTGTATTCGATAGCTGTTAAAATGGATATTTTCTTTCAAATATGATACCCGAAAATTTTTGAGATTACAGTACTTCCTTTACTTCGTGTATAATTATTTCCCCCTTTATCTGCAAAGCAGCTGACATTGATAAAATGTGAAAAATTTTTGTCTCAACAGTTTCAGAGTAGACATCTGGGTCATGTGGATTTTCATACTAAAAGCAAATATGATATTTTTAATGCAGATCACGATCATGGTTACCTTAGGAAATTTCTTTGATAAAAGACAACTTATATTACCTTTAATATACGAAATATTTGCTATTCAAATGAAAGAACGTAACGTTTTAAAGAATGGAATATATACTAGCGGAAATAATTGTCGATACCAATGATTTCTGAAAAGATGAAAATGATAATGATTTCTATATTTTCTACAGTGTATTTGCTTTTTCTTTTAAGTAGGAAAATTTTATATATTTTAATAATATTGTTATATTTCTAGAATGTTTGCAAAATGAATGGCAGTGTTTCCCGATTGCAATTATTTGCCAATAGCTCTAATGCTGCTAAATTGGTGTATTTTATCAAGTGATAAAAGAACAATAGAGAATATAGTGTATTCAACTCAAGTTAAGCTTTAATTCTCCTTTGAAAGCAATTTTCCCTTTCAGATTTTTATTAATTTTAATATTATTTAATAAACATACAATATACCAGATACATCTTCTTGATTTATGCTTAAAATAATTTATAAAATATTTCGTACGAATTTTGTACGATGCATTATATTTTAACTTTTCCTTCTTGTTGCTCTCAAATGCTTGATTTGCCTAATATGCTAAAGATCCCTGATTTGATTGTGTGAGGAATAACATATTTAAATAAATAATAAAGATTCTTAAAGTAAAAAAAATAAATAATTTCAATATTTATAAATTCTGTTATCTTTTATGACAAACATATAAGAATATTTATTTCAATTTTATTTTCATTCTGTTGGAAACGGAAGAGAACTATCCTTTTCAATCTAAACCCTTAAGCAAATGTTTTAAATATATTTATTCTTTATTGTTACATTTGAAAGAACAGTATTACAGAATTCAAAATAATTAATATCTGTGTGATAAAAATAAGCCATTTCTTTTTCTAAGTTACGCCATTCTATAAAAGTAAATCACCATTCTAATATTAGATAAAGTAACAATTATGAATTTATTGAACGTGACTGCAATTAAATATAGTCATTATCATACAAATAATATTATGTTAAAATGAAATAATTGAGAAAAACAAACGCTTTACGTATATTTCCTTCAAATTTACGACACATTGCAAGCAAAGGAAACTACTATGGTGTATGTTTATTATCATAATAAATTTAAATATCATGAGACTGTAGAAAATAGTAATAATGTAAGCTTATTCGAAATTGGCTGGAAAATAGTGAAAGAACTATGCACCTATATTTTATATTATATGTACTTTGATTTTAGTAAAGGTTTTAGAGACACTTAAATTATTTGTAATTATTTTAATAGTAATAAATATTACACTTACATGAAAAAATATAAGAATAAAACTGAAAGCTTTCAGATTTTATTTTACGCCCAAAAAGGCATTTTTTTAATGTTTTGCATGTTGCCTTTATTTATTAAATATCATGTTTTTCGTAGTTAAACAGTATATTCAATTCAGTACGACACCACAAAATATTTAAAAGCATCATTTCTTTAGAATTTCAGATAGACATTTTCGCCTTGATGAAGATTAATTTTTTTTTGGTACAGTGTTGCCATTGCTCACTTTGAAATCATTGAGTTTGTTAATTAGAAATTAGTTAAATTATTACAAAACGTGATATAGATACTAAAACAGATTCCAAATTTCAAAATTCGGGCTTTCAAATGCCCATGTTTGGGAGGAGTACTACGTTATTTAAAATTTGATTGCTCTACGTAACTTTTTTTTCCACAATGCGAGAAACATACCTATATTCATGTAGATTCTTCATTATTTAATTTCTTTAAACTCGTATAATACAGGGCAATAATATTTGGTGGCAGTAATCTGAAAAGTGATTCAGCCGCTTATAGCGATCCAATGCAAATTCCCTTTACGAGACTAATAACCCTTCTGAGCTACAGCTCCTTTGGGGTAAAAATTGTGAACTCCTGCTTCCCAGTTTCCTTCTGTTTCAAATTACACGATTTGTTTACTAAATGCTGTGCGTGTGAAGCTACTAATATTGCTGTTATTAGCACACCCAGATAAAAAATTAAAACATTTTGTACGCAGTCTCAGATTAGTTCTATTAGCATCAATCGCATAACAAATCACGCTTGTCTAAGGAACAAGACCCTTAATTAATATTTTCCTTCATATTACTTCTTTACTAATGCTCTGAAAAATACGGCGTTATTAACGAAATACCTCGAAAATATTTCTGTATATCCATTTACATTTCATATCACGAATTCTTGTACAGAATGCTTCATGTAACTTCATTTAAGCATTATTTTAGTGACTATTTTTTTGTTTGTTTGTTAACGTACGAAATTCTCAATCCTATTAGCTGTCATTGCAATATATCCCTTTTATAAAAATTAAATGGAAGTCGATTTTTTTCCTTTAGAGAAGATTTTCCAGTTATAATTACATCTTTTACATTTATGTGCAATATATTATTACATATTTTACATTTATATACATTTATACATACATAAATACATATATGTACATAGATTCCATGTTTTTTAGTATAACAAATAATTTGTCCAATTATAAATACAGTTCATTAAAATAATTTATTTTGATAAACTGAATATTTATGAATTAAATAAAAAGCGTCATCAATTGCATGGACAAATCGAAATCTGTTTTTCCATTCTCTAGCATTCGAAATTATCCAAATTAACGTAAATGTTGAAAGAACCATTAACTTAATTGTAACATATCTGATCTTGAGTTACACTTTATTCTAACCAAAAAAATTCGTAAATTAAATATTATTTTCTAATAGGAAAGAATATTTAAATACGAGTATATCATCTTTCCTGCTGATCACATCGCAGTCTGCGAAGCTTACAAACATATATCGAACAAATGGCAGATAATTAAACTAATAAGAAAGTTTATTTCTTATAGAATGTTCTGATATGAATAGTATGCAAAAATATGTCAAGAAGAAAATTATAGTTACATACAGTCATATGAAATACGATATTTTTAATGTACATTATGATAATAGTTCCCTTTGGAAATGTTTAATTAAACACAACACATATCTTCACTTTAAAAAATATTTGCTATTGAAATAAAAGAAGTTAACGTTTTCGCGGATGGAAAATATACTAACGGAAATATTTGTCAGTATAAACCACAGCATCAATTTATCAAAAAATAATTCATTTTAAAACAAAACACTAATATTATGTCAGCAGAGTATATAAGAATATTTCGTGAAAAAGCAGTAAAATAGTTAAAAGCGCAGAGTTAACTAGCTCCATAGTAAAACGTTATTTCAATCTTTACTATGAAACTGCTTTGAAATAAATACATTTACTTTCCATTACATTTCCAAATATATTTGAATTCCTTTATAAAATAGTTACTTTTACTTTCTCATTAATAAAAAAAATTAAATATAATTAAGAGAAATATTAAATAACAAATAAGTATATTCCACATTCCAGGAAATGAAAATAATTTAATGCTCTGAATTTCAATAAAATTATACTTCATAAACCAAAATTTAGTCATCCATGAATAATATTTAGAAACAATGAAGTATGAGAAATAGAACAGTAAAATTTATCTATGTCAATCTATATAATTTAATTAATATATATTTTACTCTAATGACACTGAGTAAAATATATGTACCCATACTCAGCAATATATTTTATTATAAATTGTAAATGATCCAACAGATGCATAAATGCACTTTGACAGAATTATGTTAAGAATGTCTGTCTTCAACCAGTGATAACGAAAATGTTTTTTCAAATTCAGGTTAAAATTATGTAAATAAAAAATATGTAGTTCATAATAAAAAAAATAATTTTTAAACCGAAGAAGCCATGTAAATGTTTTCTTTTCTGAATTCAAGACATTAACGAGTTAACATTTTATTGTTTTTTGAAAAAATAAATATCAACTGACCTTTGACCTTCGAATAATTGAATAATCATCAGAAGTCTTCATCTGGCAACAGTATTGTTTTTTGAAAAGTAGCTTGCGCACCTGACCGTATAGTGCCGCTTAACTACTGAGCCATGAATGACAATCCTTCCTTACACTGTCCAAGGCGAAAGCGAGAAACTCTCACCAGGTGGCGCTTCCTCGAAGGTTCCGTTACTCGGTATAATGGTGAATTCTCAGCAGCGAGAGAGCGAAAGCACACGTTATATTAACGTATTTTCGCCCGTTAAATTGCAGCGTCTGATGCGATATACAGGAAAAACAGACGTGTTCAGAGCTGTCTCTAAGTTGCTCTTTGGCATAAATTTGCTTGTAAAAATACTTGAAAGTGCAGATTAGAGCAGTAAATATTTATGGTACTGCTCTGCCTACTGGAAATTTTTATTTTTTCGTGAGGTTTGCTACTCACTGAAAATAAAACAGCTTAACTCCTGAGAGTGAAATACTATAATATTCAGTGCAACTAGAATAAAATAGCAACTTTAAGCTGCATTTTGTGCTCTTTCATTAAAAAGGTGCGATTGCTAAATTATTTAAAAATAAATATGTCTACAATATAGTTTTATTGACATGTAAATAATGCTCTATCCCCAATAGTTTTTTTGAAAGGCGTATATATTTCATGTATCATTAGACAATAAAAAAATAATCAATTTCTTTTTTTTTTTTGTTATAGTGGAGAACAAGGTGTAACACTGCATGTGTCTTCATAAATAAATTAATGGCGATAATTGACTACCACTTAAATTTCTGAATATTTTATCCTAGAAGAAAATATACGAATTGTGCGCCTTTATGCGATCCCACTTTAAAAAAATCTGATGTAGATACCAGATGTCTTCCTTGTACGGCTTCATAAATTATACACATTTTTTGCTGCATTTCATTAAAATTATTTCCCCGAGGAGAAGAGCAGCTTTTTGCTCCTCAAAAACCGACCTCGTTCGAAAGGCCAATTTTGGCTGAAAATCTTATTTTTTCCTTTATTTCATATTTTTAAAGGTCAGAAACAACTTTTCTTTTCTTGATATGATTATTAGTAGTTGAGATATAACAATTTTTTCAGAGACGACAAACCGGAAATTGTTGTTTGCCACAGCGGAATTGAAAGATTAAAAGGCAAATTAAAAATGCAGTTTTCACCCTTTTTCATGCTATTTGTTAAATAAATAATTTTAGGCATTTCAATTGGTTTGGAGAACCTGGCAAAGTATTTTTATTCTGTATTTTCTTATTTTCATTTTCATTTCGATACTTGTGTATGTATGTCCTGTAATGTTAGTCTGAAAAATTTTCCTTCAGATGATGATCCTCTTCGGGAGAAACTATCTATCTTGATTCCTCACCTCAGGCCCAGAAAGGGATTAAATAAGGAATTCACAAAAGCAGGCACGAATTACCTGCTGAACACCAGTATAAAAAAAAGTTCCAAAGTCTATAAACTTTAAATGCAATATTTGATAATTTTTTTCTATGATTTATGTTCACAGTAACCGTGATAACTCAAAGAGTTCCTTATAGAATCACTTGAAATTTTGCTCACAGAATTTTTATATTAATATGCATGATTATATTATTCGCCTTACAGAATTTTAATTATATAATTTTTCCTTCGATAGTGAATGCATTTCTTTTATTTTTGCGCACTGACTAACATATTTAACCATATATTACTAGCGAATCAATATTCTACAATTATTCTGCTTCACTGTTTGCTCATGGGTAATATACAGAAAATAAAATCAAAAACAAGATTTACCATCATTATTTTCTTGTTAGTGATGGTTGATATTTTTGTTATTTTCGATATGAAAGTTTCAGTTTTTGCATAAGTTTCACAAAACAAAAGGAGTTTTCCTTCCCTTTTGTAGTTATTATACTTAAGTGTGAGTGAAATCCAATAAAAAATCTCCTAAATTCAGAAATATAACAAGCATTTTCATAAAAGCCCTTACCTTAAAAATTCATATTTCTCCTACTCAGACAGAGTATATAAATTATGTATTTATCACTAGCCCGTTACAAAGTCTTCAAACTAATAATTTTTATTCCATTGGGCAGAATAATTTTTCAGACATCAAAACAAGAAAATATTTGAAAATGTCTGCGCAGTAGCCTCAAAATTGATATAGGCTTTAATTTTACATGTTTTAGTTTCCTCGTAAACTTTAAAATATTTAATAAGGAAGCAAAGTCTAAATGTTTTGCAAAATTTGAAAGGAAATTATTCCGAGCTGAAGTATTGACTGAAATGCAATGTGTAACAGAATATACATTCGGTTAGGTTAAGTTAGTTTAGGCATAAATGCAGGGGCGACCTATCATCTACCCTGAGTTAGTAGGTATATACCCCTTACACTTGCTATCCAGAGTGGCAACGCCTTTCTGGTGCCCATGGGACCATTCTGGTGCTGAGGTGCTGCTGTTGTCTGGTGCGACCGACATCGCAAACTTTGCCATCGCTGGCGGTGTTACTGGTTGTCCATTTATAAGCACAGATTTATTTTGGCCGTACTCGTATGTTCATTATACGAGTATAGCCAAAATAATTATTTAATGCATGTGTATTTAATGCAGAATTAAATGCAATATGTAACAGAATAGACATTCGGTTAGGTTAAGTTAGTTTAGGCATAAGTGAACGGGGCGACCTATCATCTACCCTGAGTTGGTAGGTATAGGCCCCTTACACTTGCTATCCAGAGTGGCAACGCCTTTCTGGTGCCCATGGGATCATTCTGGTGCTGATGTGCTGCTGTTGTCTGGTGCAACCGACATCGCAAACTTTGCCATCGCTGGCGGTGTTACTGGTTGTCCATTTATAAGCCCAGATTTATTTTGGCCGTACTCGTATGTTTATCTTACGAGTACAGCCAAAATAATTATTTAATGCATGTGTAGTTAATGCAGGATTAAATGCAATATGTAACAGAATAGACATTCGGTTAGGTTAAGTTAGTTTAGGCATAAGTGCAGGGGCGACCTATTATCTACCTTGAGTTGGTAGGTATACGCCCCTTACATGTGCTATCCAGACTGGCAACGCCTTTATGGTGCCCATGGGATCATTCTGGTTTCTGGAGGTGCTGCTGTTGTCTGGTGCAATACCGACATCGCAAACTTTGCCATCGCTGGCGGTGTTAGTGGTTGTCCATTTATAAGCACAGATTTATTTTGGCTGTACTTGAATTCCTTAGACACTTTGGTTATTCCTTTAGACATTTTGGATTCCTTTAGACACTTTGGTTATTCCTTTAGACATTTTGGATTCCTTTAGACACTTTGGTTATTGTTTAGTACTTTGATATTTTATAGCATTTGTGATTTACTATTACTGAGTCGTTGACTTGCTCTTGTGCTTAGGTGCTACGTACCATTCATATGAAGACTATGCGTGATTTGAAATGCTTTCATTATTTGATACGAGTGCTTTCACCTAGAAATTCAAACAATAATCCTTATGAGCTCTTTTTAGCATAGTGATTTGTGTGGGATCACTCTGTGTTGCAGAGTTCTAGACCCTTTGATGCCAGAATATCGATGATTTGGATTATGCGCTTCTGCATATGGCTATTGTTGATTGCGAATTTTACGTACATATTCACGTATTGTTCTAACCTTGGTCTTCTCAGGTGCAGACTTACAGATATGATGCATGTGAATAGGTAATGTTCCGTATCATCCCTCTCCCCACATACGCATAGAACTAAACGTACGATATTCTTTTTGTAGAAATATGTGGGCAAAGGGCCTTGGCCTGAGATCAGCCATGTTACTTGTCTACTTACGACGTTTGGGGTGGAGTTTATTCTTGGATATAGGTCGTAAGTACACGTGCCCTGTTCGGCGGAATCCCACCAGTATTGAGGCAGTGTTGAGGATTTCCTATATTATTAGGGATTTATTCGTTGGGGAGGCTATTGCGTTCATGGAGAATAAGCTGTCTTTAAAATGATAGGAGGTTTTAAAAGACTGGTGAATACTGCCTTTTATGGGTTCTAACATTGCAATTGCTTCTGCTTGGAAAATACTATATCTGTTCAAAAAATGATATCGAAAGGTACACTAAGCTTACGATAGAAACTGCTTAAATGATTAATGCAAGGCACTTGGCGTTAATATATTTATATGCAAATGAGAAATATTGCTGAAAGTAACTGTAAATCAAGTCCAATCTATTGAAAAATCATTGTGAATAATTTGTACTGGGAAAAATGTTTTAAAAATAAATTGGCTATTTTTCGATTTAAACATATATTTTATGATTATTAGCCACCAAAGCTATTACTTTTGAAAACTATTTTGCATTGTTTCATTTTTCATTCGACCCTGTTCCCATTGAAAAAATGTAAGATAAAGATCATAAGCATTTAAATTTAATCTATCTTTCAAATTTAATATATATATGTTATTAAATAACAATCTAAGATATTTCAAAGCAAAAGGAGAAAAGCAAAGCAGCTCTTAAGAATATTATATATTTTTACTTTTTAATTCGATTGTTTTAAATGAAAAAGCACCATTTAATTCACGACATATATATTAAATACGTTAAATATTTTTTAGAATTACGTTACACTTTTTTTCACTTTCTAAATATATATAAGATACATAATTTTTACATGATAATTTAATTTTATATTCATCGAATGTAATATAAAATGTTTCGCTTTTGAGCTTGGGTAATCTTCATTCAAAATCTCTATTGATATACCATACTGAACGTTAAAAGAGCCCACTTGGGTTACCGTTAAAAACTGGCTATTTTCTGATAGTGTTTTAATATGTTTTAAGTTAGAACTAACATACAATTACCTTACAAAGTGCAACTTTGTTTCTTTATAATCTTTCCTTAAATGATTAAATTAAATGCATATAAATATATTAATGTCAAGTGCCTTGCATTAATCATTTAAGCAGTTTCTCTCGTAAGCTTATTGTACCTTTATGTGCCTTTATGTGCCTTTGTGTGTTTACCTTTATGTGTTTTATGCCGAGATACTAGGGCATTTAAACCAATACAATTTTATGCAATTATTTATTCTTAAGGAAGTAACATGAAGTTGATAAATGGATAAATATATAGATAATGATTTCGAATTCTTAGTTTAATGAAATTATTTTTACATTTATTTGAACGAATTAATAGAGTTCACCAGGATTGTTTTTGAAGTAGGAACCATAAAAACAACAGCATCCTGACCGTGATTCACACCCGGGGTCTTCCATTACTTGTTGGGCAAGTTAACCGGTTATAAATTATGAAATATAAAAGACGAATATGAAAATTTCTCATTTTTTCATTTGGTTTTAAAGAATATACTGAGACTTTCCTTTGAAACTAACTCCAAATAAAAATGAAAATATTTTATTTCTTAAAGCTAATGGTCGGTCTTTTTGCTAGGGTCGCCTCTGTTTCGCCTCTGTTTTCATGTCATAATTCTGTCTTTATGTCAGTTACGGAATGCAGTATTTATGTTAACTTGTTCAAAGTTCCTATTCCTCCGCTTTCTCATGCTTGCTATTCTCTCAAAAAGATAGTTCAGACAGTCAATATTTGCACAAATGTTAGAAAAGAGCACGTATAGGTGATTTTATAGCATTCCTTAAGTTTATTTTAGGAATATATTCGAGAATATATTTATGATTTTAAATTCCTTACATTATTTAAAGAATTTTAGTGGGATGCTCTAGACTATTCCTTCAAATGTCATCATAAAATTATTAACATTATTTTATATACCTAAACTCGATTTAAATTTATTGCATTGGATATTAAAATTATCAGAGCTCCGTTTTTTACTAGATGCTGAGCTGCTCGAGTTTTTAGTTTTTATTAATTTTAATAATGCGTTTTTAGCGCAGGCTATATATTAATAATAGCAAGACCAAAATGGAATACAAAATTGATAAGCATAATTTACATTTAAACATGAGTCGGCTATTAGAACAAATTTTGGTAGCCAATTCTTTGGCAATTGGAAAATTGGTTTCCATTTGCGTGAGAGAAGTTTAATCTTAGATAGCATTTTATTATCTCAGTTATTCCAAATATATATTTGCACTTATGTCCGGAGGTTAACTGTGTTTTTATATACCTCGAGTTTTGACAAAACATTTCCTCATAGACAGATCCAAGAGTCTCCTGTCACTCTTACTCTACCAACAACCTCTTGAAATAATCGTTGGATTGACGGACATCTATGATCGAAAAACATTATACACTTACGAACGGAATCTTTGGAACTTACAAAACAGGCTGTCGTTCGACCATGCTAAGATGGAAGCATTTCAGGTAAAGGAATAATTGTGAAAAACATAACAGAGGGTGATCAGATAAACAATAAGAAGAGCTTAAACCTACAATGTAATACGTTATCCAAGAAAACTTACGCTTAAACAAATAAATGTTAAATTTTGTATATTCAAAACCTTTCCATGGAATCAGAATGAAAGAGAACCAAAAATGAATCTCTCTTAACCAGATTTCCACACTTTTATCTCTTCATTTTTTTCCTCTTTTCTGGATTGCAAGATTGCTATTTGACGTTGCAGTTGCCTTCTTTAGATGAAAATTGTAAAAGATACCAGTGTACATCTTTAGAATGTGGGCAAATCTTAGTAATAAATCTGATGTAGGCTTCACTAATTGTGTACGTCTACGCCAAGAGCTACTTTATCAAGAAAAAGTATGTTTTCAGCCTGCCACGATAGCTGACAACTTCATCAGTATCCTAATTATTATACATCTCTCTCTCTCTCTATCTATCTATCTATCTCTCTCTCTATATATACGGTACATATGGGCAGTTTCTATACTGGTGTGCAAAAGTTAAGCAACAGGTGTTCTTTTTGCCATAACTCCACGAGAAATTATCTAAGAGATATGAAAATCAGAAATGAGAGACAGCATTTTGTGTTTAAACGATGACGAAAGCATAGATGCACAAAAATGAATACAATGTGTACAGTATGGAGTCAAACAAAAACAGACTTTATTGAACTCATAGTATCGTTACACATGGTTGTCTGTACAACAAGACCAACAAGCACATGTTCCTTAGTATGGGATATGCCCTCCCCTACTGCAATGGTTGCTTCGCACCGTCTCTCCATACTCAGCACCAGATTGTCCAACAGATCACGAGGTAGGAATGCTCATTCCTCAATAAGCATATTTTTCAGTTGTTAGGTGTTTATCGGAGGATGTAATCGTGACGCAAGCCATCATCCAAAAGCATCCGACACATGTTCTATGGGATTTTAATCAGAGGAGTACGCTGGCCAAATCATTCGAGTGATATCTTCACTTTCCAGTAGTTTCTGAACAGCAAGAGTCCGGTGTGGGCGTGCATTGTCATCCATAAAAGTCTGCTCCAATGGCACTTTGGAACAGATGCACATGGGGAAGGATCATCTCCTGACAACAGCGATCTCCGGTTACAGAACCTCTGTCGAAAACGGGAAGCTCTGTCCTCCCATGCAGCATAATGCCTCTCCAGACGAGAGCTGCAGAACCACCGTGTCTTTCCTTCATGTTACTGGGATGTAATCGTGTCCCGACCACTCTCCAAATCAACTAGCGTTGAGAATCGCTTGTGGCACTAAAGCAACTCTCATCTGTAAGGGGCACCCGACTCCATTGATGAGATGTTTATGTGTTGTGCTTCTCTCTCTAAACAGTGACGCCGATGGCCAACTTTCAAAGGAACGCATCGTTCAGGACGGCGGACGAATAGGCACCTTTGTGAAGGTGTCTGAACACAGTAAACCGCGACACTTGTCGCCCTGTTACTGTACACTGTTGCTGAGTTTTGGCGTTTGATGACTGGTTTCGGGCTCTTTTCGCCTGCAAGATGATATATCAGTCATCCACTGCAGCTGTTTTCCTGGAGCAGTCACCACCAAACTTTCTAACCAGCTGTACCTATGGATTGGAAAGGACCGTTCCCACTGGGGTTTATCTGACCTAACGGAGTCAGTTTCATGTGTCGATTAGCTCCGTTGTGCCTGCAGTTCAGATTTTTCAATTTGCTGCTCTATGGGAAAAACCTGGTTTTGGAGATGGGTTGTCTACGTCAGTTGCGTTCGTTCGCTCAGATAAACCCCAGTGGGAACGGCTCTGAAGGCTTCCCAAGGGCGCGAAACGACACTTTTGCTGATACCGTACTCTTCAGCTACACAGGTCACACTACGCCCTCCTCCAGCTTTACGATCATTCTTTTACGTGTGAAGTCATCCAGGTGATTTCTTCTACCCATATTTTATGAAAGAACTAAACTGCACTTGCAGCGAATGTCTTTAATTGCGTTTACGATCTTCCTTTTATTGTAGTCTTGAGTTGAGCATGCCAACCGCACGCGTTTTGCGTACGCTTACGTCACCTGTGACGTTTTGTTCCTGACATTTGCTTACGCATGACCTTTCCACTGAATTGCGCTGATCGTAAGAACCCCTTTTCTGCAATTTCATGGCTCTTTGATTAAAGTTTACATTGTTGTTTAAGTTTTGTACAGCAGTATACTATAGGAAGATTTAATTTATCTTGCAAAGATAATTTCCTGTTTTACAAGTAGATGGAATTTGTTGAACTGAACAACAGAAATGGAATGATTTTGGTTATTTTAAGAAATTCTATTTAAACTTAATTTTACTGTAAGGATTATATTTTTTTGAAAGCTGATTTATAATATGATGTTTTCTAAGCAGTGTGAAATTTTAGGAAATTCTAAAAATGATGTAGTATCATTCACTGCCCTTTCTTCTGCTTCCGTTTTAATTTTGGTTGGTAATCCTTTATTTATTTCGCAGTTTCTCGTTCCTAAGTTTATACTTTGTTGGCTCTGATATGTCATTTCTTTAAAAGTGTTGATCAGATCGAAGAAAATCACCTTGATTATAATATACCTATCCTGAATAAAAGAATATACACAGAAGTAGTGACTGTGTGTAAAATCACAATCCATATGTATCAAAATCCGCCGGTATAAAAATTTAAAAAAAGGTAACGAATAAACATTGTTTATCAAATTAAAAAAAAATATGTAAATCAAATAAGCCTGGTGTCTAATATAAAAAAGTAACTTTAGTCTTATATACGAAATGGCAATCATTTACCCGGCCTGACAAACTAATGGTACTGTGATTTGAAGCCAGTATCATGTGAGTCTGTCATAGGAATTTAAGTTTTTAGACTTGCTGTATCATTATTTATTGTCGGACTCAAATTTTCAAGAGAAAAATAAATTAAAAGTACTATCGTCTCTCGAAAATGTGTTCTATGGAAGCTAATATACAGCTACAAAAGCTGCATAATTTGAAATTTATTTTTAACTTGTACCGTTTCGCACAAATTAATAATCATTGCTTAAGAACCTTTTTTTTTTCTGAATTTGTGCTTAGTTTTTATTAAACAGTAAAAATAAATAGGTTAAATAGTTCAAGTCCGCCAAAATGTTAAATTCAATAAACTGTATTTGTTTATGTGAGTATCGTTTGCTTCATTTTATTGTTGCAAACAGCGTAAATTCCTTTTGTTTTTATTCTTTTAGTTTTGAACTTTATGTGTGGCAACAAGAATTGTGTTTGTGACAGCCATGTAGAATGGCTCGCTTATTTTGTATCAATTATTTCGCATCGCTGACAAGTGTAATTAAATAAAAGTGTAGGAATACAGTCCATTTGTTGATTGATTTTGTTTGTGAAACATATTAAGTTTAAGAACAGTATTATTATGAGAAAAAAAGTAAATGATTATGTGATAATATACTGGGTTTACTATTAAATGATAATTTACTTAGTAAATTATTCTCACAGCAATAATTTAGTGCATTTATTTCCATTTTTTGACTTTAAAAATGAACTTAGAAAAGATTTCCATCATTTCTGAAATATGCCGCGAAACATAATATAAATTTATCTGCCATACCTGCCGTTCCGCATAGCCATTTTTTAGAATTTTCCTATTAGAGAGGAGCGCGGGCATAGAAAAATATCTTTAATTTGTCTTTCTAATCTAATAATTTAACAAAGGTCGATTTAGCCATAAAATCACCTCTAAGAATGAAAAATACTTAAAAAGGTTTTATTAATAATATGCCTAGTTGTTAAATTAAATGCATTTAATTTCTGATATGATTAATTTGATATATTTATAAACCGTTCTACAGTTATTGTTTCAATGAAAGGTATATTAACAACCTACATTATGTGCACTGCGCAAAAAAAAAGGAGGGGCAGCTCTATATCTCCCGTTTTTACTCGGCCGATTATTGACGAAATTCAAATTGCGTTTTTCATGTCTCAAAAGTGCGACTTAGGATATGTATTAGATTTACATATAGCATTGTTGTAATCCAGGTATTTTGACACAAAATCGTAACTTTTCTAAAACTTACATACCGAGTTTTTTCCATATTTCGATTCTACGACTTTAACTATGCCTAAATATTAACTTCTGTAAAATTTGGTGCGAAATTTATGCAGAAATTCAAAACTCTATCTTGGCGCATTTTTTTTTTTGTTTTTTTAAGTTTGCGGCAAGAATAATTCACTTCAGTCACTTTTTAATATATAGCAACCTATTTTCCTTTCCCTTCCATTCTACAGGAGATGAAAAAAAGTCACAACGTTCCTACTTTTTTACATAATGCATAAGCAGAAAAAAGCTACATCGTTCCCACTTTCGAATAATTTTAATAAAGTGCCTAAAGTACATTTGATGTTATTATCGCTTTCAACAAATATGTCAAATTTCAAAACGCGCCAATATATAAATTCGCGTATATCGTCGGAAATTTTGAATGAAAAACTGTAATTTTTCACAGGTATGCTTAGAACTGCATTTATTTTAAGATGATGGTAAATATTTTGTAGAATATAATTCAAATTCGTTTTCGAAAAATTTATAAAAATGAATTAAAAATACAAATTTTAAAAATAAATAATAAAAATAGGCGAAAGTATTTGGAATGAATCTAACTTTCGAAATGTGAAAAGAAGAATTAAGTAAGTTAAATAAAAAAGATAAATTTATAAATATATACTAAATTCAATTAACACTGAGGAGCTAAAATTTTGAGAGCTAATTTTTTAAAAACTATTCGTGCGATTTTTACAAAACTTGGGAATGTGGGGTAATTTCAATCTTTCAATTGAAATATGGAAAACAAGTCGCATGTCATTTCAGAAAAGTCTGATTTTGTGTCAAAATACCTATATTAGAAAAATACCATATATAAATCTAACACATATCCTAAGTCACGCTTTCGAGACATGAAATACACAAGTTGAATTTCGTCAATCGGACAAGTAGAACGGGAGATAGAACTGTTACATTTTTTTAGTCCAAAGGGGCTTTGTCCCTGAAGCACTACAGCTTCCGTTTTGCGATTTTGTGTTGGATCAATATAAACGGCGAATCACTTTCAAACCGGTTTAACTGCAAAGATTATGATATTTAATAAATAAAGGTAACGCACGAAATGCAAAAAAAGCCTCTTTGGACCTAATTTAAAATCTGAAACCTTTCAGTTTTTTTTTTTTTCGTAGTGTATCTTATATTGAATCGTTTGCTTATAATAATTGCTTTAATTACCGTTATATATACACTCACGTTTGTGAAAATTGCAACACCAAGAAGGAATCGTCATAATTGAATGCAATTTAATACACATTTGACTGGTAGTGGTACAAATAAATGATTAAATGTTCAAAGCAAACAAACAAGAACAAGAGATCAGAATCAGTATTTTGTGTGGCCACCACGCGCCGCAATAAGTGCTGCTACACGACGTGGCATGGAGTCAAACAAAGTTTGAATGTCTGACTGAGGAAGAGCATTCCATATCGTTTGTACGCGTACCCAAAGTTCGTCTGCAGACGCAACAGGACGAGGATCACGAGCAAGACGCCGACCAATGACATCCAACACATGTTCAATTGGCGACATATCCGGGGAACACGCAGGCCAAGGAAGAAGCTGTACCTGCTGCGCTGCAAAGAAGGATTTAACAATCCGAGCAGTATGAGGGCGGGCATTGTCCTGTTGAAATACAGCGCCTGGCAAGCTTTGAAGGAAGGGAACAGCTTCGGGCTGTAGAACTTCACGGATATATCGGTTGCTGTTCAGATTGCCCACAATTCGTAGCAATTGAGATCGTCTATGATATGCTATGGCGCCCCAGACCATAACTCCGGGTGTTCGTCCACTGCGGCGTTCGATAATGCACTCCGGAAGGTGGCGTTCACCGGCATAGCGTCTGACACGAATGCGGCCATCATGGTACCACAAATTAAAGCGGGATTTGTCAGAAAACACGACATGCTGCCAATCAGCACGCCAGTCTCTATGCTGATTGGCCCATTGTAGCCGCAGGCGGCGATGGTCGTGCGTTAGGGGGATCCTGTATAAAGGAGTCCGTGCGCGCAGTCCACACTGCAGCAGACGTCTACGAATTGATGAAGCACACAATGAAACACCTGTAGCTATTGACCACAGTGCTGCCAATTGTCTAGAGGAAGCTGTACGGTCAGTCCGCGCCATGCGGACCAGGTGTCTATCATCGCGAGCTGACGTCACATTTCGGGGTCCACTTTCGGATTTCCGAGTTGTCCGACACTCGTCCGTCCACTGCTTCCAAACGCGCATCACTGTGCTGCTGTCACGCTGCACACGAGAGGCTACTGCACGATACGACAATCCAGCTTCACGAAGGCCGATGATTCTCCCTCGTTCAAACTCTGTAAGTTGTTCAAATCTCGCTCTCTTTCGTCGACGAGGCATAAGTACAGATTGAGTTAACGTTTACCACTAGCAGATAACCACCGATAACCATACACGCCTCGCTACAGCCGTCTATTTATTCGGATCCATCAGCCGTTCAGAGGGCGCTGCTCAGCATACGCATGCGCTACGGATTTGCAATTCTAATCATTTGCATATCATGCGCTACTTTGCATTTCCTGAAAATTTCAGCTCACTCGCGTAAGTCCTTCATGGTGTTGCAATTTTCACAAACGTGAGTGTATATGTATATATTCATAGCATAATTATATTTAAAACCAGCAGCTTCGCTGTCAGCCTTCTTCTGGCTTTTAAATGTACCGGAAAATTGCTGAAGGAAACACCAAACAATAAATTTAAAAACTGCGTAGAATTTTACTCTGCAGAACAACTTCATAAAAAGAAAGTTATTACGTATAACAAAATTACAGTGAAATAAGCTATATCCCTTAATACAAATATTAATTATCCTAATTAAAAAATTAACCAACTTTCCGTTAAAGAAAAAAAATCATGCAAAACTTTTTAATATCTTACAAACAGTGAAATAAGCAAAAAATAACAGGAAAGAAACTCAAAAAATAAAAAAAAAAAAATTGCTCGCAGAAGTTTACTCTGCAAAACAACTTTATCAAAAAAAAATGAATAAAAATATATTATATACATAAAAAATGACAATGAAATATGCCAATCTCTTAAAAATAGTGACATAAGAAATACGATGAAAAATTGTTGCCAAAACCATCTTTCTAAAAGAATGAAACTATTCAAAATGATGTGATTTCAAAAAAAATCTATCAACAACAATAAGAAAGGAAAATTATTTCGAAAACCACATTTTTTAAAGATGTGAGACGCGAGAAGTGTTCTCGGAAGCTTCATTTAAATTTTTTTTCTTAAAATACAAAATATTATCATTTTTCCAAAATTCCTTTTGTATAAGCAGTCGCAAGGATGAAAGTTTAATGTGTCCAAAAATCAAAGAAAAATAAACTGTACATTTTTAAAAGAAAACATCCCGTTGAAAAGGTGTTAAGCTCACATTGTTAAATAAATTCGTATTTAATCGATTTATTGAAACACGAAATTTATTTTAATTTCTTAAAGTAGCTAAGTGCCTACGTTACATGATGATGTGAAAATGGAGTGTGTAGAGTAAAATCGCGCTTTCCTATAGCCCAATATGTCTCAAAATGACGCGAGTTCATCACAAAACATAAAATAAAAAAAAAAAAAAATCGAACTTGAATTTCGAAAAAATCTATGCACTATCTCTTCCCTAGATGCACCTTCGAAATTTATACCAATTGATTTTGGTACAAATTTCGTAGCCGTGGGTCTATTAGCTGACGCGCAGCCCGAATGAAAGACACACAGACATATTATATGTAGAGATAAATAATTTTAACATGATATATAGGTATTGCTTAATTAATAATTATTATACATGTTTATTAGCGACAAAGGAATCTAGTGAACCCTCCGTTTGAATTGTTTGCAATCCATCTACAGATGTAAAGCGGCGATAACCTATGAAAAGATTAGAAAGTACTTTTGCCTTCATAAACATATCTAAAATTCAATTATATGAATTTCAGTATTACTATAAATTGTCGAAACCAGTGTGTTATTACAATACTAGTTTCATATGACTGAGAAAGACCATTATTCAGAGTAACAGCTGTTAGAGATGAAACTTGAATAGAATATACAAACGTCAATACAGGAACAGATTAAATACACAATAGAAAAGCGTTTAGATCTACCAGTCTTTAGCAAATTTTACCGATAGCAATGTTGAACTCGTATCGTGCGGTGAGTAATTAATTATGCGTTTCCATTAAAATTCTCTGTTACATTAATACACATAGCGAAGCTAAATATGACGTTAACATCCTTGTGAGAGTATGCTGCTGGCGGTAATGCCGAGCCCATTTCTGATCCATCTAATATTATGAGGAATAAACTGCTTTTAGGAAGATAAAATGAGCTAAGATTAGCTAGCCGGTTACGAAGAATTCAGTGAAGGTTGAAATAATTTGAATTTTATTTAAAATTTCTGTCCTTCGTCACTGGGAGGTACAAAGATTACGCAGGAAAGAAAAATAAATAAATATTTGTTTCATAAAATATTCAGTGCACGAATATTCATATTCGATACTAGATATCAGCTCTGTTGTTGATGTAAAATGTCTCCCATTTGCATAAACTCTTCTTGCTAAGTCACCCCAATGGTTCTCGATTGGGTTGAGGTCAGGTGATCTAGCTGGCCATTTCACAGTTTCAACATTGTTGACTTGGAACCAATTTATTGTACTGTTACTCGAATGGATCGATGTATTGTCTTGCTGATATTTCCAATTTTCTCCAGCAAGAGATTCAGCATTTCGCAAAAGATGATTCGTTAGGACATTTTGGTATCCTTGTGAATTCATTCTACCTGAAACGAATGCATTTGAGCCCACACCATTGTAAGCAAACCAGCCCAATTCATGACAGACCCTCCACCAAATTGGCGCTTGGAGAATATTTCTTTTTCATTTCTTATATCATGCCAATAGAAATTCCAGCCATCTGGTCCATCCAAATTCCATTTTATTTCGTCAGAAAAAATAATTTCTATCCATTGGTTGTCCCAGGTCATGACTTTCTGGTCAAAGTTCAAAAGCTCTATTTTGTGTCTCTGCAGTAACTGAGACTTAGTCAATTTTGCTGTATACGTGAACCTTCCAGACCTTCTAATAATGTTATAAATCGTTTTTTGACACACTTTTAAACCTGTCGTCGGAATCAGTTTCCTGGTTGAGTACTTTCCAGTAGATACAAGTTGGCAAACTCTTCTTTCATCACACGAGGACAAAGCTTTAGGTCTTCTCCCAGTATTCTTTTTACCATAATTGTCTTTCAATTAAAAAAAAATTGTGGACTACAGTCTTTGATCTTCCTATCTTCATCGCAATAGCACCACTACTCATTCCTGTTGAAGACGAAGCTTCGATCTCTCCTCTTTCACGATCAGTTAACTTCTTACCCTCCGCCATCTTCAAAAAGATCACCAATACTTCGACGAAACGTATGACAAATATGAAAACTGCAGCGTTGTCAGAAGCTAGTAGTTGCACGATTATATTATATTTGTTTTTAAAAAAATGACTGGTGCCCTTAAGTTTTTACTCAGGCAGAAATATTAACTTTGTAAATAACCACATGTTTCTCATAATGATGCGTTTACAAATTATGTTTATAGCATTTATTTCTTATCAATGAACTTTAATAATTAATATTATTTGAATCCCTTTTATTTCATTTTACATTTTCTCAAACATTTTTACTGGCCTTAAAGTTTTTACTCAGGCTGTATTCCCCCAAACATCGATTATTCTTAGCCCAGAAATTCGTAACTAAGCTTATCTATTTTTTTTTTACAAGTACGAATAAAAGGTAATAAAATATGTATCTTCAAATCTTTGAATAAGATATATACCACATGGTAAATTATTTAACTCCATTTATAAATTTTCTGGTGTGGCATTCATATTCGTTTTTAAAGGAAATGAAAATAATATAAGCTCAGACTTCGAATAATTTAATAGCTATTAAAGATTATAGAGAATGCCTAAGGACTCTTCTCCAGAGAAAGTGATTCTAAAAAGTGCTCCAAGAGTTAAAGGTTTTTTTGGAATTAGTTTAGAGCCACTGCTCAGTTTTCAGGCGCGATGCATATTAACATTCATAAGGTTTTGTACGCCTCACTTGGGCGGAGTTGAACATTATAAGGTATCAGTATGTCGTACCAAATTACGTAGTTGCTTCAATTTGGCGTTTTTAATTATAGTTTGTAATATCTACTTTTTTATCTTCTGATGTGACATCTGAAGTACTTGTAGGAACCACACAGGAGAAGGGTAAAAAGAATCCTTTATTAAATTCTTTAAAATTCACAATGCGTCAACTTGACGTTAACAAACTACGCCTCACTCGGGCGGAAACTCAAATAACAAGAACTAAACTAAAAATTCGAAGATAATAACAAACACTAGAATTTATCTACAGAGTTCAGATAATCCTGTTATCTAAAATCTAGTGGCAGCAAAGTAATAGGTGTTAGCCAGAAGCTCACGCTACAAAGGTACAAGCACTTGCCCAGACTGTCTAACTTTCCTTTCTAGAACTCACTATTTAAACCTTTTCTTCTCAAGGTAGAATGTGCATTAATTCACGCGCGCTACCAAATTTAAATATTCTGGCACTGACAATTAGAGAAATAAAGGCTTATAGGAAAGAAAGAACGTAAATTTAATTGGTTATTCAAAATAAATATAAATCCCTACAAGTTTAGTTATTACTGTTAAGAAAACAATAATTACAAAATATAGGGTAAGAAATGAATAGTAAAAAAACTATTGATTTTTATAAATTGACTGGAAAAGTTAGTTTTGTCTAATTGAATATAAAACGCAAATGATACTGAGTTTCAGTAGATATGTAGAGTTTCTCAAAAAATTATTTGAAGAACTCCCACATCATCAAAGATTATTTTATGTGCTATTTGTAATAATGTTTAAAGGCCAAAGCAATATATTCCGAAGCGTCGTTATGAAACAGAACATTTAGAATTTAACAATATATTGTGGCGTATTATTAACTCAAAACACTACTTCCCTTCATTCATTAACAGCTGATCAAGATACACTTAAATCATTCTGTTATATGGGAAAAAAAGAGCCTTTAGATACGTTTTGATATGACATAATGTTGACAAGTTAATAAATCGAAATATTGTTAAGAATTTTGTACTTAGAAAGCTAATTGTAGTACAATTATAAGTAAAATTGTATTTCTTTTATAACATGAAGAATCTAAACAAAAGTTATGCCGGAAAAGCAAGAATACAGGGGCACGTGCATGTAACATTGAGTAAATGGGTATCTCGATAATTTGGCGAGATATCGCTAAACTGACAATGGTTTCGGCAACTTATTATTGCCATCAAATTTGGCGAGAAAGATTCCAAAATTTGGCGATAATTTGGCAGCATTTTGGTCCGGTCACTCTATCACCGTAATATGTATTGATACTGAATAAATGTAGTTGAACACAATGTTAGCTGTAACCGTAGTTCAACCCTCGTATTGCATTCCGATAATTTCGAGAAGCAGAAAGTACTAGAAGTATCTCGGAAGCCAGTTGAAAGCTATTTAAGGCAGAAGAGAGAGCATCTGCTTTCAGTTGTTTAGTTAGCTGCTGTTAGTGTTGCGAGTTCAGCGTAAGATCGGATTACCTTTCTCATTAGATGCGTTTTGCATTGCGTTGTGTTTAACGTTCTTAGTACTTTAAAATGTAACTTGTGATTGTACTGTGTAATACTGTGAACGCTTGTACGAATATAGCTATGGATAATTCCAGAATTCTGAAATATGTCTTTTGATAAAAGTAAATTTTATTAACCTTTCATCGGACCTATGCATTCAGTCTACTTCAATCGCAATAATATTTCGCTGCACCAAATGAGGAGAAAGAAATGAATTAATGTCCTCTGTCTCATTACAGTGACGATAATAGAAAACCAAACTTCTATTATTTTAAATAGGTGTGTCCTTGTGTGTACTATTCAGCACATCCAGCTAGGCTCAGCATTCGATATCCACTGAAGACATCATTGACTTTTGGTAATTTTTCATACAGAAAACTCATACTTATATGGGGAATATTGAAGATTAAAAAAACTATTGAAGATTTAGAATGTTTCAGATGACAGTCCATGGTCATTGGGCTATCAGTTGAAAGCTATATATATATATCTACAAAATTATATAACTGCTAGTATATAATTATGCAAGTATATATAGTTATATAAATATGTGTATATACATAAACTATAAGTATATAATTACCGTGAAAGACCGAAATTGGAGAATGTCGACTTTCACTGTAGAATGTCAACATTTACCAAATACGTTGGTGAAAGATCGAATATTGCATTACATTCTTGAACATTCGGACCCTCACCGGTGTATGTCGACAATCACAGATATGCTCTGGTGTAGGTCGAAAAGAGAGGAGTATATGTACTTGCTGTCATTCAAAAGGAAGTGTTCCACAAATAAATGCAATTCTGAAAGCAAGGGCCTCTTGTACAATTCAAAGTGTTCTAATAGTTCAAGTTGTTGCAATAAATAAGATTTGAATCACATAATTTAATAAGTCTTTAATTTCTATTATTTTCCTTTCTCCTTTTGAATGTACTGTGTGTTTTAAGTTCTTATTCTGAGTCTCAAGTGCGTTTTTTCGCGAAAGAATTACGGAGAAGGAAATATAATATTGTTATATGTTCAACATTCACCATTAGTACATGGTGAATGTCGACATTCACCGGTGTAAGTCAGAGATAAGAGTATTTGGAAAATATTTCGGACATACACCAAGCGACTATGTAAATGTTGACATTCACCGGTGAAAGTCGACATTCTCCAGATTTCGGTGTTTCACCGTAACATATATATATGTGTGTATATGTATATGTATATGTAGTTATGTATGTATATAAATATATGTTTATAAGTATATATCTATTATTATATAGTTAAATAGCTTATTGCTAGAAGTTTGAATATAGAACTTTCTTCTGCAGCTGCACGAGTGAAATTGACGATCCTGAAGCCTGTGCTCACGAGATACAAATGAAAAAATAAATTACGAAATTCAAGAAAGTTCGATAAAAAACGAAACACAGGTTACGTTCTCCCATTTTCTAATCCATTGTTTCATTCTCATCTCGTGGATGTTCGAACTGGCTTCTAATTTGTCATTTTCACTTTTGCAGCTAAAGAAGAATATTTCGTAGTCAAATTTTCAAAACTAGTACTGAAAATTTATACAATCACTGCTTATTCCTGTTGCCTGAACTCTTTAATAATGGTTGTTCTGCGTGTTATTTTTACTTTATTTTAAAGAGTTTTTTATTATTTTAATTAAGTTTTATGTGGGAAAACTACTACAGTATTATACAGATTCTGATGTTATTAGGATATGTTTATTCTGGCGTTATTAGTCATCTCTCGAAGGAACCTTACATGTGCTGACTTTAGTAACATTACATTTAATGCAATTAACATAAAATGGATATATGTATATAAGAAATGATTCATATAAGAAATGATCAAAATTCGGATGGTCTTTTATGATCCAAAAGTACTGAAACTTTTGCATTCTCTAAATTGAAATGTTAGTTTCTCTGTTAAAATGCTCTTTGCCAAGCATAGAAGGAAAAACAAAGTCGAAATATCTTGTTAAAGTTGTATTATTATTTACAAATTGCAATTGATTTAGGACTGAAAAACATCAAATAGAAATATTTCTTTGATTACATTTTTTTTTAAATTTGAGAAACATTTCTTGTTAGGTTTAAAAATAATAAAGGAAGTTATATAAATAATAAAATAAAATTAGTAACTGAAAGTACGGGACGTTGTTAAAAAGTAGTATTTTCTGAAATGAATTGGAAGAGAAATTTTTTACAAAGGAATACCTCATCATTAGTAATATTTTTTAAAAAGTTTTACATTTCCCATTTAAAAAAGTAGCAAAATAAAAGTTACGGCAGAAACAAGAAAAGAAAGATTACGAAAAACTAACTGAGGAAGGGAAAAAAGAAGCAAGAATTTCAACCCCTGCTTGGAAAAATTCGATTAATATCTTAGATATATTCGCTTTGCTGCTTTATTTATTTTTCAATTTATAGCAGTCAAACGATTGTAAAATGTGTGAACTAAAACCTAAAACATTAGAGAAGCTTGTGCACTAAAATATGCACAGTATGCAAGAATAATTAATATAAAATAGACGGTAGTGAGATAAATAACCTTAAGGGGACGGTGGACTATAAAATAGCTAAAAATCAACCAAAATGTTTAATTCGTTTTTTTACTCTCATAATATTCTATACACGTAACTACATCGAACATAAAAAACCGAGTTCAAATATTCTAAGTTTTAAAGAATTTACAAGCATTTAAAATGTGTAAACAACGTAAACATTGCGCTTTAAATTTTGGAGAAAAATCTAAAAAAATGTATTTCAACGGTTATTTACTGATGTAATAATTTACATATATGCCCAAAAGAAGTGTTTATTTCTGAAAAAAAAAGGCTAAAAATGTCAGTATTGACAACTATTAATGAATTTAACTTTGGTTGTATGAATGTTATACGCCTAGAACAAGAAGAAACAATCTCGTTTTCTCAACTCATTGCAAAAAAGCGTGCTCAAGGTCGTTCGAACCAAAGCAAAAAGAGAAGTGTTTACCTGCTTGAAAAAAAAAAAAAAAAAAAAAACAGAAATAGTAAAAAATATTATAAAGCATTAAAGATAATGTAAATGTAACAAATGAAGGTAAAAAATATGATGCGAGTGAATTTTAAAAGATACATTGGATATAATGCATAAATTGTTTCTACCTTAAACTTCGAATCACCAACCAATTAGCGATATTTTATTTTTCTCATATTAATATTATGAGATTAAAAATAGTTAAATGATACTAAAATGTTATTTAGAGTCTATAAATTCATATATAAAGTTAATTTGCTGTTTCTCATGACCATGTATTAAAGGTAAGTTTGAAGAAAAAATTTAAACTCTGTTTTCTCAAAACAAAATTTTTGGAAATTTCGTATGTCTTGAAAATGCTCCAAGAGTCTCATTTTTAGTTAAAAGTGAATGATATTTGGAAGAAACTATCTTGTTATATGTTACAATAGATCTGTGTATGCGTTTTGAAATATGAGGTTATTAAGAAGTTTAAACTTGTGATAATGTTTAACGAAAGGTGATATTTTTCCGAAAACTGGGTTTAAGTTAACAAAATCCTTTTTAAAAATTTCTGCTCCATCATATTCAATAACGGATACACAAAACCTTTGTTAAGTCTTTATAACAAACTTAAAGGAAAAATTAGGAACACATATTTAAAATTAGTGCGCAAGGAGCAATTTAAATCTTTAATTAAAATAATTAATTTTTTGTTTTAAAAATTTTAAATTTAAAATAAATTGAAATTTCGAACATCTATTTTATAAATCGATGTTATAATACGTAAATGTATAAAATTTCTTGTTGAAAACACAACAACTTAAAAAATTAATTTTTAAAGTCCACTGTCCCCTTAATAGGCTTGTAAAATTTTAAAATCTCACAGTACTAAAGATCGTACTGCAGGTATATTAAATCTTGTTTCTCTAAGTGCTGTTTCGTGTATGTTGGTTAACGGACATGAAATATGGCGTGTTAGACAGCAGCCAATATAACTACAGTATGTTAGAAGATAGACAAAAAATGACAGATACGTCTGATTGCTGCATACTGAGAGGAAGAAATCAGCAGCCATTTATTAAAGGATGAGCTACGACCATTGAAGACGTCTAAACTGTTACGAAATACTCAGTCGCGGTAAGATAGCTTCCCCGCAAAGCGGGTTAAATGTTGCGAGAAAATGACAAGGAAAGGTAGGGTTGCCAGATTTTGCAACAACTTGCCCATTTGGCGACAAAATTGGCGATATGCCATAGACGGAGCTAGAACATTCTAGAACGTGTTGTTGTATGGTGTATTTAATTATGGCAAAGCACACTAGGGCTATCTTCCTAAGGGGAGGAGTGCCTTCGTGGAGGACATTCTAAGGGAAACTGGCTCGTATGCACGTTACATATGGGGAAAACCACGAAAATGCCCATGCAGCCAGCCCGTTCGCGGGATTCGAACCTCGGACCGAACTACCAGTGTTCAGCGACTTTACCGCTCGGCCTCTGGTGGGCCATTCTAGAACGAATTCTTACGGTTTGCCCTAGAATGTTCCCGAAAGTAGGTCAAAAGCTATATAAACTGCCTGTACGCTGAGTAGCAAAGCATTGAAAGTGTATAGTGAGTTTTATCCTGAAGAGTATTTTGAATGTGTTGAGCTCTGAGAGCGATCGATCGAGTCGGGAGCTCTATTTAGTGTTTTACCGTGAAGCTGTCTTTACCGTTGTAGCAAAAGAGCTATGTTGCTGATTATTTCAGCGTGTTTGTCGTAGCTTTTCGACGACTGTAAACGTGTTTTTGGAACTTTCCTGAGTAATGCTATCTAATAAATTGTATTTTGATTCTTCATTAAGTGTCATCATTCTCTCCAAATCCACAAACCCATAGAACGCAACAATATATTACTTCAGCAGGAGGCACTTGCTGATAAGCCAAAGAGATGAAAGCGGTGGTATATAAGCAACTCCAACTGCCCTCTAAGTAGCTATCCTTTTCGGAATGTAGATACAAATGACGTGCTGTTTTACTGCTATCAAAGTGCTAAGGACTGCACAATAAATGATGAAATGATACCTATTGAATTATTTCGTGTTTTATGAATATCACATATTAAGATTATTTTACCTAGCGAAGGCGCTTTTCCAGTTGCATTAAAAGCAGATGTAGGAAAAGTGAAGATCCAGCAATTCGTTTTTATAAAAATTGATTTGTATTTGTTAGATCAGATTCGCTATAACTATCTGCCTTAAGAAAAAAAGTGCCCTCGTGAAGGGCTTTCGAAGATAATTATTTCTGACTTATGCTGCACAAAGGGAAAACCACAACATCGCTTAATCACAATATCGCTTAGAACTGGCAGACTGCCGAAATTTGAACTCGGGCCAAAAAACCACTGAGTATCGATCTTATTATTATTCGATCAGGAACTGATGGTGTACTTTTATAAATAGAAAATAAATCAGAGAATAAATGTGAAAAGAAAAAGCGCTCAAAAGTGCCAAAAAATGGAAAAACTTAAGTCGGCGTTTCTGTACTTCAAGGTTTGTCATTTTATAAGTTTGACAATTAAAACACAAACATGAAATATGAAATTAAGAATCCCAGTAAACCAGTATTTTCATCAAAAGTAGCAAAGATAGACAGATAGCCAAAAGCATAAATTCAGCAAAAAAAAAAAAAAAAAAAAAAAAAAAAAGCTATATTTCTACATCCGCTCTTCTACAGAGGTTGTTCGCACATTTTTTAGACGATTTTGGTAAGCGGTAATAAAAAAATCGTTTGCTGCAAAAGAAGTAATTGCAATTTTACTATGTTTTTAAAAGTCAAAATTATCGTCTGCGGCTTGAAAGTTTTGTTTTTATTCAAAATGGCGAATTTAACAAAGCAATGGTTCGAAGGCTATATTTACGCTCTTTCCGAAGAGAAATATGCATACTCCGTTATCCAAAAACGATGTGAGAGGCATGGTTTTATGATACCTAAAGCGTCGATAGATAATATCATCAACAAAAAAGGAAAAAAACGTCAAATTGGAGCCTCAAGTGGGACAAAAATTCCAAACAAGTATCCAAGGAAGAAACGGACATCTTCGACTATTGAAAAGGTACGTTGTTTAATGTTAAAAGAAAATACATTTAGTCGAAGGACAGTTGCAAAATCATTAAAATGCTCGGTGTTCACTGTAAACAAAATGATAAACGTTGATTTAAATCTTAAGAAAGAGGAAAAACTCAATGTGCATCGTCTTCTTCCAAAGCATATCGCTCAACGGAGGACACGCTGCAGAATTCTATATGAGGAACACTTATCCATAGGAAAATGGAAAACAATTGTCACAATAGAAGAAGCATGGGTGTATTTAAATGATTGTAACAAAAAAAGAGCCATTTATTATCATAAAAGGGGAGCAAAAATATTAAGTACATGGTTCAAAGAATCGAAAGAAAGTTTTCTAAGGGATTCATGATTGTTGCTGGTTTTTCTTATAATGGAAAGTTAAAAATAAAAAGAGTGCAAAAACATGACAAGATTAACTCCAAATACTATCAGGAACATATTTTATCGCCAATTTTTCTAAATGAAATACCATCGCGTTACCCACAGTGCCATCAATCTGTGAGACTCCGTCAGGACAAAGCTAACAGTCACACATCAATATCCACTGTAAATTTCCTAAAAGAAATGGAACAAACAACTGGTATCAAGGCCATACCCTTCACTGATATCCCTAGTCAATCTGCCGATGTGAGACCTATGGATTTTTGTGCTTTCCGACTTTTAAAAACTGCATTATCAAAACGTTGTCCCAAAACCCTAACAGGACTCTGGAAGCTGTTCGGGAGGAATGGGATAGAATACCTCTTCTGCCACTTCAAAAGGCATTATTATCCTGGAAATTGCGGTGTCAAAAGATAGTTCAGAATAAGGGATGTCAAATAGAACATTTAAAACACAAGAATTTTATGTAATTTAGTTTTATGAATACAATATACATCGTCTAAAAAATGTGTGAACAGCCTCTGTAATTAACCCAATCGAAAAATGTGAAAAGAAAATGCATTCAAAAGTGTCAGAAAATGAAAGGATTTCAGTCTCTGTTTTTAAAGGTTTGACGTCTTATAATTTTCATAATTAAAAGGCAAACATGAAATATGAAACTAAAAATCTCAGTAAACCAAGAGTTTGAAAAAAAAATGGCAAAAATAGACAGATAGCCAAAAGGATAAATTATGTAAAAAAGATAGTTCAGTATCCGTTGTTCTGATTGGCGAATTGAAAAATATTCAACTTGCAGTTTTCGTGATGCCTTTTTACTCGGAACTGGACTTCTGAAATAACATGCCGATTTTTTATTTATAATATTAAATTGAAAAGAAGGCACTCTCGAATATGAAATTCTATTTGTATTTTAAGGTCCATTTTAAGAATAAAAAAGCAAATGGATAAGTATTTTGTATTGCAGTTATTCTAAAAAATTCTATTCCTGTGGTTTCTTGCATTAATTTAGAATGTCCTTGAAATAACAGTACTTTCAGCTGCGGCCCAAGCTCGCATTGTCCAAAGAGCTAGTTTGTCAGTTACAATGCCTGGAAACAAACCTTGGTACCTTGCTACCGGTTTGTTTCCAGGCATTATAACTGAGCAATGTGCTGTGTGCAGACCGGAACTGAAATTGCTTAGTTTGACGTCACAATCATATTATGCAGCAGTTGTGGAATTTATACTTACGGTAATTACTCGTGTTTCTTCAGTATCCGAACCGTGTAATTTTTCGAAGTGCTATAATTGAACTTTTTTTTCTTCTAATTCTGCAATTTAATTTCTGAGAGTACAGAATTATAAGATCTTTTAATTCTTAAATTTTAACTAAAAAAAAAGCTAAAAAACCACATATAAATCTAAAATATAGCACATAAAACCTAAACGATAACACAAAAAGTAGCACATACAAATCTAAAATATAGCACAGAAAGAGAGTCTTAGCTTCGAGTATATGAAATAACAATAAATACTTTTCCTGGTATTTAAATGTTTTCCGTTTCCTAAAATATGAATCGTTAATACATTTGTTATGAATTGTTTATAAATTTATAAAAAAAAGAATAGCAGATACCTTCGGAAACAGCAGTAAATTTGAAGGAAAATAGGGACAAGTGTGCTTTTTCCTCCGCTCGTTAACCAAAGTTAAAATTTGCTTTCTTCTATAAAGCCCAGTTTAGACGTAGTGTCCAGTTTAAAACTAGATACTGGTTTTCTTAAGTTTTTGTATATTACTACTAAGTGTTTCATACTTGTCTAGTTTAAAGCTAGACACAGGAGCATAAGAAAATCGGACTCTCGTTTGTTTACTTTATTTATTTTAAGTTTTGATTCTGTACAGGTTTAAAATGTGCAATGCCCCCGTCAGCATTCGAACCCCAAACCTCCCGAATAACAGCCGAGTGTGCTGATCATTACACCAGGAAGGCATGCTGAGAAGCCGGGAGAAATACCTTATAATATTATGTAAGATAAAATCTTGTTCTGCTTTTATCTTCCCCAGCGTTTCAGCTGCTATTCAACTTTTACATATTTTTGTCGAACTAATTTTCAGTTACTTTACTTATCAATAAATGTTCGTTTCGCGGAGAGAGTATGAAGATATGGGCGGAATTAAAGATGCAGGATTATAAGTGGTAGTATTTATTGCTTGTAAATTGCATTCTAGTTAAAGAAATACGATTATATTCAGATATGATTTAGACGAAAGAAAGAATTGTAAAAGTATAATGGCTACAAACTTGTCCAGGATATCATCATCGAAACCAATGCTCCTTCGTAGTAATGCATAATTCTAAATTTCTACGAGTGGGTTTATGCAGTCTTCAAAGAACACTGTATGCCAAGCCGTTCTATAACAGCTGCGGTGATATACGCTCAAACTGCTTGGGGACATTTGGTTAACAAGACGTCTTCTCCCACTATACATGACATACATTGATCTCTATTTTTTCAGTAATGCCGAGCCTAAACCTGAGAGCATGAGATCTTTTATCCTCTTAACAAATTTAAGGTGAATTCTTTATTTCATATCCTGCTAAATCATCCTTCTTGCAAACTCCATGGCTCCATACGGGATTCATAAGATCTAGCTTTCCTGAATACTCAATGGCCGGAAGGATCCACATCATTTGCTGTTTCTCAAGAATGAAAGCGTTAAACATCTAGAAGACTTGGTCTTATTTGTGATTCCTGGTGTACTGATACTTAAAGTTTTAATATTTGTTGCTTTATTCCGAAACTGCGTTACTTACACTTGATTTTACGCAGCATTTGCAGAATACTGAAGTATGCTGAAGTTCATAGCAATTGCAAAATACAGAGGTTGGACAAAAATATGGAAAGACCTCAGAAAATGCATGTTTGAATTTAAATGTTTATTCCGGCCAAAGCTGTTGATGACGCTGATGTGTTTGCTCACTAACACCCCCAGCCGAGAGTGAAACATGGCGCGGGATTGGACATGCTTTGGGCAAACATATCGTGGTATTCCATGGGATCCATCATTACTGCACAAGGGCACATTCCTACCAAGGATTATGTGACCATTTTGGCTGATCACCTCTATTTCATGGTACAAATTTTGTTCTCCAAGTGTGAAGCCCTATTGCAAAACGATACAGCTCCTGTTCACTCAGCGCACCAGGACTGGTTTTCTGCGCATGAGGGTGAAATTGCATATCTACCATGGCCACTACAATAATCAGATTTCAATATTATAGAGCCGTTGCGGGCTACTTTGGAGAGAAATCTGCGTGAGCTCTATCCACCTCCGTCATAATTAACTGAACTTCCGATATTTTACAGTATACAAGATTCCCTTGCAAAGTGTACAAGACCTCTTTTTATCTATTCCGAGAAGACTGCAAGCTGTTTTGAATGCCAAAGGTTGCTCTACAGTGTATTAGTCACAGCAATATATTATTATTTCGGAGTTTCCATATTTTTGCCCATTCTCTGTATATAATATTAGCAAAGATTCTCGAAATTTAACAGTTTGATATTCACAGAATTTTTTTTTCGGCGAGTCATAAATCTTGAAACCTCAGGAAAGTTTGATTAATTTAAGAACAAGAGCAAAGTTATTTGATTTCATAATACTAAGGAAAAGTTAAGATATAACAACGACGTACTAGCGGAAGGTTTAATTTTACATGACACAAAATCGCTTAAAACTTTATTCTGACAAGCATAAAATATTCTATCTATAAATTTTGGTTATTTTGCTTAAACTAGGGTAATTCTTTAAATGAGCCATTTTTTGAAAGAATTGACCGATAACCAATTAACAGGAGGAAAAACAGGAAGAAGGAATTTCGTGTTTTATTTTTGCGAGAAAAATCAATAAATTTAGGGGGTTTAATTGAAATAATCGTAGCTCAAGCTTTCATCCTCGGCGGAAAAATCGTTTGCTCTGCTAATGGAAGTCGTAAAATTTTTAGCAAGAATATTTTAACTTTTTGCTTTACTTAAAAATAAGTAAAAGAGAACTTAAATATATTTTTTCACACGAATGTAATAAATTTTCACTAAGGCTAATGTGTTTTCTAAGTATAAAACGAGTTTTGCAAATAAAAAAAAAGTTTCCCCTCTCTCTCTCTCTTTTTTTTTTGGGGGGGGAAGGGGGCCTGAAAAAAGCAAACATTGTATTCCTTTCTTATGTTTCAGGAGGAGTTTAGCGTTTGCTCTGAAGAGCATTGTCTTCATTACGCTAGAAAAGTAATTTTGCTTTAAATAGTTACTCAAAATTTTTTAATTATTTTCATCTTACTTTCATATTGTAAAATTAATTGAAACTGCAAAATTATTTATGTCTAAATTTTATATTACTTCCTTGTACGAAGTAAAGAAAGTATTGTAATCACGAAAAGTTTAGTTATCGTATTTAAATTAAAATATCATTTCCAATCTATCTCGAAACAATTTGAACGATGTTTTTGCTTGATATCTGCACGTACGGAGAGAATAAAGGACTGTTTTTTGCCAAAAGGTATTGTAATTTGGATTTAAAATAGATTCAGGTGAGATTATTTTCTTGACGTCTATACCTACGTATGTATGTATCTCGCATAACACAATAACATCAGTGGAAAGTTTTGTATATGGGTCTGATATAAAATGTATTTGTGCACCTAACATTTCTTGTTGCAATCGGCTGCACCAGTCGTATATAAATATATATATTCTAAATCTGTTACCTAGCTGAGCTTAGTTTTTGTATCCTTATAAGTTGGTAAATTGTGATTTTTTTGCTTTAAAAGTGAGTGAATTATGTTCTGGTTAAAGTTTTTATGCCTTTAGTTAATCTTCATGCAATTGGTGTAGAATTATAAACAATTTGAAAGTTCAATTGGCGAGTTACGCCTAACGAACCGCCCTTTGTTTACAGTTGAAACTCAGTAAAATAGTGAATTACGTCAATTTCTTCAACTTCAGTGTCTTTTTACCGAGTGGGACTAAACGTATACTTTCAGTTTTGTGCATCGAAAGTCTGCCTTTTTCCGTAGGCCGAATCGCTTGCTTTTATGTAGAAACTCTGATTTTAATTGTAAAAACTGTGCTTTAACTCTTTTAATTGTGTTTGGTGTTTTATATTTTTCAGTATTGTACAATTTTTAATGCATATGTTATGAGGTTTTACGTCCTTTTGATTTGCTCGAAAAGAAAACTGAATTAATTGAATGAGCAATATGTATATATATCTAACGAAATTCAAGGACATAAGTTTAAATAAAATTTTTAGAAAAATCTGTATAATTTAATAGGCCATAGAAGGAAATCATGTGATACCCACATCAGATTTTCAGTACTATTATGAAGTTAAAATTATTTTTCAATTTTTGTTTAACCTTTTGTATTGCTGCGTGCGCACGGGAAATAAAACAACTTTAATTATAATTCTACTAAAAATGTCTAACGAAATAAAAAATTCGTAACAGTATAAATATAACTTCTATTATTACTGGCATGGTACCTAACTTACAGCGATTATTCACGCACTCAGGATGTAAATTTACCATAACCTAAGTACGCACATTATTGTATTGTATTTTTTGATAAAAAAAATATCAATAAAATAATACTAAAAAAAAAGTTAGTGTTAAATTATTTTTCATTTCAGAGAATTTACACTTTCGCTTTATTACTATTTGACATATTACTATTAAAAATTTCGAAGAGAATGCTCATAAGGTTCGATGTATTTCAAATGTGAAAGTTTTTTATCTGGTCTTCTCAGAAGTGAAATTGATCACTTTATACACCTGTGTTCCGATTATATGTCCTAGAAACATTAGTAGCATGTTCGAAAAATTTAGTTTGAATGGTCTGAAGACACATTTCGTAGAACTTCCGTCATAAGAATAACACCGTCAAAGGCTAAGAAATATAAAATGTAAGATTGCTAAAATATATTTCTGATGCAGAAAACCAAGATGAAGTGAAATCGATATTCAGTTTCCCATTATGATTTTAGTGGCTTCAGCAATGTGTGTTTTAAAAGCTGTGAAGATATTTGCATCACACGTTTCCTCACTGTCCTCATATTGCTTGCCATTAATTCCTTCCATCCTCCGACAGTTGTAAGCACTGTTGTTGAAACGAGATTTTTAGAAAAATACACAGTAGTCATTTATCATATGGATGCCGTAGTAATTCAGTAAGTTGATGAAGAAAAATGTTACAAAATATAAGAGATTTTAATTATTAATTTGAATTGGGGGCACAACAAACCAATAAAATGTTAAGAAAGGAATTTTACAATTTTTGTGCCATGACAATTTGATAAAGATGGATAACAGAAAAAAAAATACTTACTCAATCAACGCATAGTACCAAGTAAGTAAAGCGAATATCTTCCCGTGAAAAATTGTTTATGATCAGAATTTGACGTAACTATACCGCCGTGTGAACTCTCGAATATATTGCCTTTTTTATAAAGATAGTATACAGTTCGAAATATAAGTTTGCATAGTGTAATGAATCAATTAGTCTTGATACTGGTTGAAACATATTACCATGAACACACTTTATCTGTGGAGAAAGTGTATTCGCCGTGTCAGGAATCTACTTTCGTCTTGAATTTATAACCATTCATCAGCTGTAAGAACGAAGAATGAGACAAGAGGGAATGTATCAGAAGAATAATCGCTGTTCATCTGCAGAGTTTAGTAGATTGAAATACTTTTACAAGCCTCCCACGCTTGATACTCGTGTCTAGTGGCAAAGCTCTAAAATGGCAAAGCTCTAAGTTGTTCTTCCAATATTTTGCAGAAACCTTGGTGACCTTAACTGCTGGGAAACTTATTTACCTAATTGACTTAAGCTATAAAGCTATACTATTTTATTCTTCGTTTAGAAATTCGACGTGCATGACAACCCTCATTTCTGTCTTGACAAATTAAAGATGAACAACGAAACTAAGCGCTGACTTCATTTCTTCGCTTTTCCAACATAAGTTTCGAAACTGGCCAAACGAGATTTCTCACTCTCATGGCGTTAAGTTTCTTTTATGATATAATTCTCAGAACTGAGATGTGAGGCTTGTTCTCACAGAGATAAAAATTAGCGAGGGTTCTTAGTCATCAGAACTCTGTAACTACCTTTAGCGATAGCTGTCGCAATTCAAGTCCCAAAGATAATTTTTAGAATTTATTTTTATTTTGCTTATTTAAAATTGAGTTTATTTTGGAATTTTAAAGTCGAAACTATGGTAGATCTGGATTCTGAGAAGCATTACTGTACATTATCATATATTATGCAATTAGCATGCAAAATACACAGCAAATTACAGAACACGTTTTATAATATAGGTACAGATTACAGCGTTCTTAAGACAGCGTGACATGCAATACTAAATGCTCATTCGAAATTCACTAATTGGTGAATACATTTGCTGTTTCTGTGCTTACAATGAATCTTCTGCTTTGTTATGTTTTTAGGCAAGTTTGAAGCTTATTACCCATAACAGTCTTAGATAATGAACGTGCCTGCAATTGAAAAATGTAGTAATGGATGTGTTTACAATCCTGCATTTCTAATACTGTCCGTCTTACTTAATGTAATACAACAAATATAAATTATGTAAGAATACGTATTTATTATATATAACAAAATGGATAATACATACTGATGTCAATATTATAAGCATTATTTTTTAAAGAATTGAACAGACCTACAATTAATTTGTGCGATATTTCCTACCGATATATTGGAATATACTCCTCCGTTACGCTTTTTTATAACCACAACATATACAGGATTTGAATTTCACGCATAACATTTTCAGCGGTGTTAAATTCAATTATTTCATTGATAAAATGCAAAAAGGCATTGGATGAAAACTGCCTTGCGTAAATATCTACAGTTTATTTCTTTTACCTTTCGATTTATCTTGATGCTACGCTGCTAAAAACATAACCTGGAAATTAATCATCCACTGTAATCCATACGAGCTTTGACTTACTATACAAGCGGAAAAAGTTAACTAGTCAGACGTATTATTCTGCCGTATGATTTTGAATTTATATTTCCAATTAAAACTTAAATTTCTTCCTAAACTAAATTACATAAAAACAATAAATCCATTTCGTATTAATTTAGGTCTGTATTTTAAAGATTTAATATCTTTAAATTTAATATTTTATTTAAACTCGTATAATTTAAAACGGATATAATTGATATAATTTAAGATATGAAATGGTAATTTTTATTAAATTGGCTTCTATTATGCAATCATAAAGAAATATGATTAAAGACGTGTTTTATGTACCTCTATACAAATACCTGTTCGCTCAACTGGAATTATGTACAGAAATGCTTGTTATAATACTTCTGACATTCTTTTATTCCAGTGATTTGACATTTAGGCCATTACATATTAAGATTTTAATCTTATGTACTACTGAAAAACGTAGTCATCAGTGCATGAAAAAATCTGAAAGTGTTCAGATTTTCACCATCTCCCAAAGTGATTTGTTCAAGCATTTTAGGTTCTCACTGAGCTCGCAATATACTAGTATGCTGTTGCACGAACTCCTTTTAAGCAATTTTTCTCTCTTTTTTATCTTTTTAGCTTTATTATTAAGCATTATTATCTTCCTACTTAAGCCTTATACAATCAATTCAACAGCAAAATTACTTACCGTGAATAAAAGAAAGATCCTCATTAATTATTCAAACGCACAGTAACAAAGGATTTCCGAATTCTTCCCTCATCACGAACATCTCCAAGATAAACAGCCTTTCTTATAAAAATAAGAACACAGAAGAACTGTCATCAAAATAGCGCATATGATAGCAAACATAGGCACAGATATATATATCATAAAGGATAATATATATATATATATATATATATATATATATGTTTACATAAATATATCATCCTTTATGAAGCATATTTCATTCTAGAAAAAATTTCGAAACACCCAAAAGTTTTCTTTCGTTCCTTCTTGTGAGCTTTCCTGTACCCATAGAGTACATTAAGTCATTGATTTTCATTTTACAAGCTACTCGTATTGCTTACATTTCAAACAGATAACCAAAACAATATCTCCAATATCTCCCTACAAGCATTTTGCGACAAAATGCAAAGGGCACATGTCTGTAACTCATTCGTCTTAGCAAAGCTGCTCAAGCAGTAATGCTAAAAAAGTACTATGTACGCGCTTCACTGGGGGGAAAACATATTACAGGTACAGATAGTCGCAGTCGATGAACCATTTGACAGAGCAGTAAAGCACTGGTGCCTTTGTTTGCTCCCAGTTGTTAAACTCCAGTGAGAAATCTAAATTGCAAAACTCTCTATCTAGGCAAGCAGCGAAGGATAAGATTTCTGAATGCTAATAGCTTGACCTGGCTTCGATTCGATTCCAGACGAACGGACTGGCTGCATTCTTGGATTTCGAGACTTTCCTCATGTTTAACGTGAATATGAGATAGTTTCCCTTAAAATGTCCATATTCCTCTTTCCTGAAGGCATCCCTCCTCTTAGGTACATAGCCCTTGTGGCTTTGCCATATTCGAATACTCAACCTCATCTTGTCAAAATAACACAGGTGAAAATTTCTTAGCTAGAGCAGTCCTAGCATCCCAAAATGAAAGTTCTGATTTATGCAAATATAAGCACTATCAAACTTTCAACAATAACAAATGACAGAAACTTTTAACTACCTCTGTATATACCTCATCAAAAAATAATGTAACTATATATACTTGAAGAACTCATTCGTAAATTTCTTAAATCCCTTATATTGTAAGAGCGAACTTCAATGCCCATAATGCTAGTTCGAGGTGTCCAAGAATCGACATCAGGAAAGCCATCATAAAAGATTTTCTCTCTGATAAACCTTACACATCATAATAGAACATTACTCCTCCAATTTATGAAACAGCAACAGCAAAAGGATGGCCCAACTTTATCACCTTATCAGCTAAGCAACAATATTATTAACTGGCAAATGCGTGGTCAGTTAGTCATTTCTGATATAAGGCCATCTCTTTTGAAATAGGAAACGAAAACTCGAATATTACAACCAAATACTACAAGATTATCAAACGAACATACAATAAATTCGCTTGTATTTCTTGACCTAAAATAATTATTCCCAGTTCATTAAAGCATTAAAGCCTCATAATTCAAGAACCAAAAGTTAATGAAGTCGTCAAGGATTTAACAACAAAAATACGATGTTGTAACGAGATTTAAAGATAAAAGAACGAAACCAAATCTAAAGATTAAACTGGTGGACGCCTTCCTCGGGAACAAAGAGCAAACCAAAACACTTCAAAGAAGAATGAAGAAAAAACAAACAGAACAAATAGAACAAAGGAAAATCAAAAGAACTTCAAAGTAATGGAGCAAATTTAGAGCCAGATAATAAAGTAAAATTATTATGTATATAATGTTAAATGTAAATTTATGTAATAATATTTCAAGATAACACTGAAACTTACGGACTAAAGGAAACGATATTATCTCAGATGAGATACAGGTCGCCTTCGATTCATCGAGGTGACTCGACATACTCAAGGGATTACATAACATGGGTTACTTAAAAATACTCTTTGATCTAGTTTATAGTTACCTTAACGATCGCCGCATACAAGCCACAACGGACGCAGGTGTGCATTCACGTTCTATCAATAGATGCTGTCTTTAAGGATCTTGTCTAGGTCTGTTGCTAATGGAATCTAGTAGCTGACACAGCGCTGAATCTTTTTAAGGCAGATTTTTATTGAGATATTGGCTTATGCCAATGACGTTTTGCGTTTTTTTTAAGAATTTGTGTTATCAGTTATGACACAAGAAGGATTCAGACGCCTACATCATGCGTTATGGACATAACATTCATGCTTATAAAGATTTTAATGATGTTTCGTAACATTTCTGTTCATCCACTTTCTGCGTTCCAATGTAAATACGTAAGTAAACATTACAGTACTTAACATTAAATAATTTCGTTGTTAAATTTTTATTTAAAACAAATTCATGATTTTATTAAATCAAATATAAAAGTGTCTTTTTTATTTAAGATGACTGCCGACAGGCTTGCATAATTTACATTTGGTCTGTATTTCAATTAAATACGGTTTATAGAATTTGATGCCTCGACAGCTTTTGTTTAATTTACAAATGATACTTATGCGCAGGTAATGATTTTTCAATATTAAATGAAATGAAAGCACTTTTTGGCTTTACGTTCTTTACAATAATAAAAGTATTCGTTTATTTTATTTCTCGATACGTCTCCGATTGTAATACTATACGTCAGCTTTCAGGTGTTATGCTGTAACCTAGTTACTAGTTAAAGTAGAAGAAGAAAGATGGAAGTTTTTCTTTTACTCTTTCTGAGGTTTTTATAGATGGTTTCACAAGGTCTGACATTTGAACAAGCTGTTGAGTAACACGGATACATTTTACTATGAGAGGAAAGATAAAATGCTTGGAAAATATTATCATTAGATCACGAGGAAAACCAAGCTAAAAAAAAATCTGAAAGGTTTCGGGTTTTAAATGGTTGCCCAAAAGTGCTTGTTAATGTTTTTTACGCTCTCGCTGAGCTAGCAAGCTACCAGTCTACTGTTGCACTTATTCCTGCTAACAAATCATTTTTTTTTTGTCTTTTATATTGTATTAATAAGTTGCAAGGTTTATCCTAAGTTGTTAGCAGTTATTTTTAGTTAAAACCTCTTTCCTATCTTTCTTAATTTCAGCTTACAATTTCCGACCACAATGTGTTCTCAGAATCGCATTTAAATGCAAATGAAGGAAGAACAGTAATTAAAGTCGAAGTTCTACTGACTCCGTTAGACAGCTATAGATTCTGACTAGAGCGAGTTCGCCTTTTGACTATACTCTAGCTATTATTACACTCGGCCGTATTTGAGGCCTTCGCCGTTTAGTTAGCGTTTAGGGGGCCAACTCCTGTAGAATTTTGATAGCTTCGGCTATATAATTTTAGTTAAACGCTACTTAAGTTTTATTTCTTAGAATTCTTGAGTTCAAGCCCAAGTGGAAGCTTTTATGTACGTTTTGAGAAAGCACCATCTTTGAACTTTATTTTCAGTAATAAAAGGTAATTAACCCTTCTGAAGTTTACGTGTCTGTCTACTAAACTAAAGCGATTATTCGCTTACCAGTGTTCATGTTTCCACACATTTCGCTGTAAATTCTAGTTTGGAACATTACAAACTATCGTTTTCTTTAAAAACAGCATAAGTATGTAATTCCCGATGAAGTATTAAGTACTGGTATATTTTTTTTTATTCAAATTTTTCAGTCTTTTCTCAGTTGAACATATAAATGTTCAGTTTTCTTAGTAACTCGGCTGTGAAAATGTTTAGTACTTTTTTTTTATTGGTAACGGTTTTTGTGATGTACTTACGCCACATAAAACTCATTTCAACAGTAAAACGGCAAAATATTTAAGAACACCATATCTACAGAATTTCCAATAGGCAGTCTCGCGCGCTGGCGATGAAAATGTTTTATTCTGTACCATGTTGCCTCTGCCTGCTTTCAGATGATTGAGTTTGTTAAAAAAAATTATTAAGATTCTATAAACCATAAAACAGATGAAACATATTCAAAATTCAGGATTTCAAGTGCACATATTCGGGTGAAGAAATATGTTATTCAAAATTTAATGGCTCTGCATACCTTTGCTTTTTTCGGATTGCAAGAAACATAGATGCATTCATGCAGATTGTTCATTATTTAATTAAATTGAATAGCATTTAAAAATTATCTTTGTAAAATAATTCAGGATGATAATATTTGGTGGCAACACTTTGCAAAGTGATTCCGCTTTTTATAGTGAGTCAGCGCAAGATCTTTTTTCGAGACTATTATTCCATTTGGGCCATGTAGATTTACCTAATTTTCAAAATAATATTAATGATACTTAAATCTTATATTTTGCAGAAATACAATATTCAGAAATAAAATATTCCTTTCATTACCTAATTAGTTGCTTTGTGATCTAGTGAAATATTTTCAGTTTCATAAGGCTACCTTTTTGAAACACTCTTCTGCCTTCTTAATCATAAGAAAGTCGTTCGTATCAATGAAATTGTATGACTAAGTTGCTGAATTTGATTAAAACATGTATTTCCAAATTGTATTGTTTAACTATCATATATGAATTTTATGATTGAATTAATGCTTTGAATTCTCAGAAGATGAAAGTAAAATTAAAAAACCTGCAGCCTGGAGTTTTCAGATTACAATTTATACCTCGAAGAATTTATTAATATAGTTGCGCTCTACGGTTCCATGGATTTGGAGTAATTTATGATAATACTTGATGAAGAATCAAAACACGATTTATTCGCCAGCACTATATAGGAGGGTTCCAAAGACACGTTTACAGTCGTCGAAAATCTACAATGAACACGCCGAAACAATCAGCTACGCAAGCCTTTAGTTTATAACCGTGAGAACAGCTTCACGGTAAAGCACTAAGTACAGCTTCCGACGCTCTCGATCGCTTTCTAGCTAATGCCTGAACTACTCTACTACTATTCTGTTCCAGGACAGGCAGGATATATATAGCATCAACCTACCTTCGAGAATATTCCCAAGAATGCGTTCTAGAAGGTTCTCACTTCGTCTATGGTATATTACCAATTTTGCAGCCAAATATCGCTCTTTTTCCCAGGAAACGGAATCCGAGGAACCATCAAATATCTCAAATAGATATCCTTTGAAGTGTTTAAGAGTAATCACCCAATATTTGAGCATTCATTCGTATCAAGAATAAAAATTCGTATCAAGCATCTGTAGCTGAAAAATATTAATTTTGATTAAAATAAGTCATTAGAAATGAAATATTTACAAATAATAAAAAAAATTTACAAAGTTTGGTACAATCATATTAGAAGTGTTCTAATGCTAAAATTTCATGAAATGCTATTTAAATAACATTTTGTGATTTTTCATTGAAAGGAATTTTTAATGTTTTGACGAGTATGCTTATTACTGTTTAGAAACGTTTAGTAATTCACTAAAGAAGTAATATCGATTTTGTTAATAAAGCACAGATTACTCTATTTTTTAAATAAACTCAGTAGATTTTCTTAGTAAGAAAAGGGTACGACTTAGCTTTTATATTTCTTCGCTTCGATTTACTAAGTTTAAAAGGTATACCTCAGAGCATTTTTTTATTAGATTTGTATTATTTTGTTGTTTTCTGAATTAATTTAGATTAAAGTGCTTTTTGTAACTAAATTGGAGATATATAGTTACCCAAACACTCATGTTTATATTTTCTACATTTTACGAAAAAAAAAAAAAAAAAAAAAACACTTTTATGATATTTTAAGATGGTAAAAAAGGGAGCCTGGCTTAAAAATTTAAATTTATCAAAATATTTAATTAATTCTTAAATAAATGTACGGGTTTTAAGTAAATAATCGGAATTTTCTTAAAATTTATTTGCTCAGTTTTAAAGGGTTGAGTAATTAAAGTTTAAGAAATTAGAATAAATTTTGATTAATTAAAACATAGGAAAATTAAATTTAATTAAAGAGAAAATGCCAGTTGAAAATACATAGCTAAAGCCTATTTAATTTGCTTCTTTTGATGACAGCATAACTGAATATCGTACTAAAGCAACGTTTAGTTTCTTCATATCTTTTAACTCGCTGAACATGTTTAACAGCAAAAGTTTCAGGCGATAACTTGCACTCCTGGGGTATTATGGCTACATTGAATAGAAATGAAACTGTATTGCAACACACAGAAATCAAGTGTTCTGTTTACATTGCGTTCGTGCATTTTCCAATCTTCCTAGGATACGGTAGGTTTTATTGAAGTGGTTTTATGATTTCGAATGTTCTAAAAAGTACTTCCAGCTATAAGAAAAATAGTACGTTACTTCTTGGCATGAAAAAAAATGTTAAACTATGTTTGGAGTGGAATTTTTTTGTTAAAGATGGAATTTTTGGCAGTAAACTCTTTTCAGCCGTTTTATGTTGACTGAGGCTGATTATGCCACTCAGTGGGCTGCGCACTTTAAAGCGAATAGGGTAAAGTAACAAAGTAGCCATGGTAAACAGGTTTTATGCGCTTCTGTTTTACAAGGAAGAAGCTTGTAAACAAGTTTTATGCATATATATTAAAAAGGAGTAACGCTATAAACAGTTTTTTTTTCTTTTTCCTTTTGAAAAAATAGATTCCGAATTAGCAGAACATTTTATATCTAAAGGAAATAATTCTGTTAGGTTCTTTTGAATGGGGAATGCCTTTCCATAAAACAAATGACTAAGAAATAATTTTAGGTTTTGATTAGTTTCAAAACATCATACAACAGAGACTGTTAAACTGAATGTAATCACAAAGTCACGATACTTAAAAAATAAATAATTAAATATTTATCATATTTATTACTGAGAAGATTTTGCTTTCGTTCATTTATGATGTTTAAAAATAAGTAAATTTATTTGCTCATTTTAAACAACCTAATAATTATTGTTACTTAAACAAGCAAAGGACGCAGGAGTTATCTGCCTAAGGGAAGAGACGCTTTCGTGGAGGATTTCTGAAGCACATTAGCTGGCATTTATGTTACACATGGGGAGGGAACCAATCATATATAAAGACCCTTCACTTGGATTCTAATCCAGGTCGAGCTTCCGGTATTCGTCTTATTTACCGGAGTATTGGGGAAAATTGAATGAATTACTAAAATTTACGTACACACACATATATATATATATATCCATATTGTACATTGCAGACGTTTCCCAATCCTCTCGAATTTATTTATCATAAAATAATACAGATCATGATACAAAGGATGTTGAAGTTGATAATGCATTCTTAAACTTTACGAAAGTATAATCCATAATCCATTATTCATAATGACACAACACAATTGAACATATAAGAGAGAGTGGACCACATAACAGCAGACATGGCAAGCGTGAAAAATGTAAAAATTATAATATTTACATTCGATTAGGAATGGTATTGGTTGAGGGTTTGATTCTAATAAGATAGTTGATTTTACTTTCTCCTTTAAATAAAATTAAGTGACAACTTGTTGTTGAGTCTTTAACACAAGATTTGCCAGACCAATATCATTTGTTAATGTCGGTTCAAAATATAAGCTAACTTCCAAACTGTTCTTCTTAAGAAAAAACGTTATTTCTAACTTGACGTTCACCTGATAAATTAGAAATTACAGGTAATGTGCGCAGCTACATTGTTCCTAGACAAAAGTCTCCTTCGTATTTTAATTATCCAAAACATAATACTACAAGATCATTCTGCCTTAGATATTACGCACTTCAAAAATCCGGTCTGCAGGAATGTTCAGCCACCACCATTGAGATATCTAATTTCCCAATATGCAGTTTTGAGCAATAATTCACTTCCATCATTTCAAAACCAAACTTCACCTAAAATGTGACAATATTAACTTCTAAAGTGACAATATTAACTTCTAAAGTGACAATATTAACTAACTAATATATCTGAATTAACTTTTAAATGTCAAGGTGAGGAAGAATCATCTCCCATCTTTTAGGGATATATGTAATCAGCTTAATTTAATTCCTGGGTATACTCTAAATTGTAATGATAACTTCGAAATTCGAAATGTTGATGTGAAATTCGAAATTCGAAAATGTTGCAAATATGCATTTAAATTATTCATTACTGGCGGGAAGTAAACTTCATGAATGATATCATTCAGATGCTTTCATCCGTTTTCATCTCAGGTATAAAGAGTATAGCGAATTTTTTTAAAAAACAAGATGGCTCTTTAACAATTTATAAATCTAAACATTGATCATGCCCAAAGCACACATATTCGCCTTTTCTAATATAAGATTAAATATTTACTTCCTTGTACGAAGTAAATTAAGTATTGTAATCTCGAAAAATTTAGCGTACCATACTTCAAGAAATTATCCATTTTTACCCCTATCGAATTCATTTAGACGATTTTTTTTTGCGTGACATCTATATATACTGACATAATAAAAGACTATTTTTTCAAAAGCGGTTTGTAAAATGGTTTTAGAATGGATGCAGAAGGGATATTTTCGAGACCTATGTACTCGTACATACGTATGTATGTATCTTGCATCGCTCACAAACGATTGACCGTAGAGCGCTGAAATTTTGTATCTGGAACTGTTACAACATATAGCTGTGCACCTCCCCTTTTTTGTTACCAACTGGCCGAACAAAATGTATACCTGCATCGATATCTAGATATATATATATAGAGAGAGAGAGCGTGCACGGTGAGCTGATTTTTTTATTCTTTCGGAAATTGTGCATTTTTTGCTTTAAAGTGATTGGATTGTATTGTTCTTATGTTCCAGTTGGGGTTTTTATGCCTTCAATTAATCGGAATGCAACAATTGTAGAATGATCAACAATTTAAAAGTTTAAGTGACGCTGTTCCTAAAGAGGCTGTCATTTATTTATATTTGAAACAGTAAATTCTGAATTAAGTCAGCTTGTGCATCAACTTAAGTGTTTTGTTGTCCAGTGGGACCAAAAGTTGACTTTCAGTTTTACGTACAGAAAGTTTTGTTTTTTTTCCCGCTGTCGAATTGCTTGCTTTGGCGTAGAAACTTTAATGTTAATTTAAAAAAAAATGTTTTTGTTTTTCGTAACTGTATAACAACTGTATTTGTTTTTTGCAATTTACTGTATTTTACAACTTTTAACGGCGATGTTCTTAGTTTTTATGCATTTTGCCTTACCGCGAAGTGAGAATTGGGTTGATTTAATGATAAATATATCTCTGGCCAAATTATAGACAATAAATTTAAAAGAAGTGCAGTGAAAATGTATATAATTTAACAGGCTGTACAAAGAAGACATGTGGTGTACACATCAGATTTGTTACTTACATATTTCTATCAAATGTTCCGTCTGAAGAATATTATTACTATAACACATAAGTTAGGCGATTTCAGGATGTAATCACTTAATAATTAAAATTATAATGAAAAACGTAAATGTATTGCAATTACGTATTTCGTAATAACATCTGAATTAAAATGGTTGAATAAGAAAATTTCAGAAAACACATATGCGGAGAATTTATAACTTCACAAAATATGGAGCTAAAATTTTGGAGCGGAAAACCTGAAAGAAATCAGCGGCGTTTATAATAAAATCAGCATGGAATAGCGAACTGAAAAAAGGGGCGGGGGAAATTGTAGTCGCTTAGAAAGCGATATTCGGTCATCATATGCTACACAAATGTAACAAATTATTTCTTGTCACGAAAGTTCTGGTGCATGTAACGCTAACTTACTTTCATAGAGCCATTAAATTATGATTAATCATGGTAAATGGTGCGCCATTAGTTGCAGTCTGCTCGGAAACCTCAGCATTTTACTGCCTTAGGCTATAACGTTTCCATTTATAAATGAAACTTCTTTCTTTCTTTTCCAAGATTAAAAATATTCCTGTCAAAGTAATTGGTGGAAATATTTCTTACGATTGTCTGTTTTTTCTCTAAAGACAATGAAAGCTGATGTCAAGTCTTAATGTTCGGAAATGTTGTACTGAATACAAAACTCAGATTTTTAATTAAATAATTTAACTTTCGCCAACATTCTTTTTTTACGTGAGTGGCGGGTATATGTTCTTACATTTTAATTTGTGGCAGATATTGGATTTTGATAAATGTAGTACCAATTAGATTATATTCTTGGATTTTGTGGTAACAACATTACCTTATTATCACGCAAGCAAATGTTATTTACATTACGCTAGAGTGTTTCACAGTAATAATTATTAAGCACTTTGCCTTCCATATTTTAGGATTAACACCTTTTTTCTTGCACTGCATTGCTTGGTAATGTTACGTAAGCGAAGCACTGCAGAGACAGGAGCGCCATCCAACTGTAGGCATTATCAATTTATAACACTCTGTCCCCTGAGAACTGCAAGTTCATCAGTTAAATCTAATTAATAAGTATCGTACAAAGAACGATCGCTTTCCACCTGGGGTAGCTTCTTATAAAATCGTGTGTATTATCTGAACATCTTTAATTCGTAGAGGCTGAATTTCGACTAGTATGAGTATCATTTGTGCTGCTACATAGTGAGAAGGCTCCGGATTTTGACAATGAGTTTTAAATACGTTTCGTTTGAGAAAATCCGGAAGGTCTCGAAACAAATCAGCTAACACGTCATCGTAATCGTAACCTTCGTGTTCATTTGCATTAGCGCATTTCTCCACTAATTTTAATAATATATCGCCACATGTATCGTTATTAATCTCTGCATTTTTCTTAAAAAATCTATACTGTTAAAATTTGCGCGCTTCTGTCTGTTTGTTTGTTTGTGGCATTATTTCCTCCGCAACGGGGGGGGGGGAGGGATTGAGATTCAAAGGAGGGACCTCGTATTCCAAAAGTTCGTATGAAGTCATTTCGACCATTCTCATCTTCGTACGAGTTTAAAGGGTGTTGGAGCCCCAAAATCTTCAAAAATTTTGATTTTGAATTTTTGCATTTTGACATTCTCACTTTGATTTCTCATCGACTGCCTTGAGGAGGGAGGAGCAATGAGGATTTTTACATAAAAACGCATTTTTCTACAAACGTGATTTTTTTTATACTCTATATACCTTTTCTGGATAACTACTATAACTATCTATAATTATTATGGCTTACGTATCAGGTTACCTAATATTTACTGAGGTGAGCTTTTTCTGATAAAATTAGAAAAAAAAAAAAAAAAACTAAAGTTTTTTGTGCGAGAAAAGTGTTGAGTTTTACTATGCCTAACAAAACATTCTGTAAATTACTGTAAAATTCAAAATGTTTCAAAAGCTCATTTCAGTATAATCACATAACTATGCTTTAATTACACAAAAAATTTAAAGCATGTATCTACGGCAGATTTTGAGAAAAGGTAGATCGAAATTGACCAATTTAACATTGTCGGTATAGGGGCTGCTGATACCCCTTAATCAGCCGATATATTAATTAACACGCTAATTTTCGTACTCATTTTACGGAGTGGCAGCAGTTTCGCTGGCTGGAAATACAAATCTGCTTTATTTCGAAAACGTTTTCCACTGCTCGCTTTCAAATCGTAGAGTTTATTAATAAAAAATTTGTAAGTTTTTCAAAATATGAAATAAAAACAGCATTGCAAAGTATGCGTTGTCATTGCGTGCCAAAACAATTTCACTAATGTTAAGTAAATAGCTTCTATTAGCAACTTTTTTGTTTCAGGTTAGGATAATTGCCACATTAATTCGTTTACTTATACTGAGAAAAATTCTTACATTTCATATTACATAAATTTTAATCATGACGCCATACCTATACGTACATGGACCTTATAAGAAATAGACCAACCCAAATGGGTTTTCTCCCTCGTCTGACGCGTTCCCGGCTGTCACCTTGATCACATCCGGAGGAGTAGGGACGACTTGCAGAAATTTAACAGCGGTTGCGTGTTGCAGCGTGTATAATTGTCAAGAAAAAGCTGGTTGTAGCGCCTCGTTTCACAAATTAGAATTTCTCCATATTTTTATTTTTGAAACTGAGATTGATTTTTTAAAATTTAGCATATTTATCAAGTATAATTAGTGTTCTAAATAATTATAAAGCTATTGCATGCTTTCAGGGCTGGACATTTTTTTAGCTTTTCCTATGCTGTAAGGAAAGTTGTAACTACTACTTTTAGTAAATAATATTTTAAATCTGAACTAATAGAACATTTCAAACAAGCAATTTTCTCTTGCAATTTTTATGCTTTTTTTGTGTAAATAAGTAAAAAGTACTAAAATATTTAAAAACGAATTTTTGAAAGTTTTGTTTAAAATCCTAAATTGAGCTGCTTTTTTAAAATTACAGATGAGTATTATAGCACAGTTTCTATAAAGGAATTGTATTTCAGTTATATTTCATAATACATCATAGTGATAAACACTTTTGACTCCTTAAAAATTTTTATACATTTAATTCTAATATTAAAATTGTATTTAACCGTAATAATTAATTTTGCTTGTATTTTATAGTGATAATTTTTTTAAATTTATTTTTAGTTCTGCATAAGATTTTTTTTTATTTACTGTTAATTTAATTTATTAGCTCAAAGCGGCGGTAGCCTAGAAAGGCTGTTAGTTTCGAAGCGGCATTTTGCGCTGTTTTACTATAAGTGTCCATGTTTCCTTGCAAATTGTTGTTACCAAATATTATCGCCCTGTATTATATGTAAAGAAATTAAATAATGAAGAATCTGCATGAATGCAAGTATGTTTCTTGCACTATGACAAAAACGACAGTATCTAGAGCCATCAAATTTTGAATAATGTAATCCTTCACCCGAACGTGGGCATCTGGATGGCCGAATTTCGAATTTGTTTTAATCTATTTCATATTTTGAAAAACTTTAACGAATTTTTTGATTAACAAACTCAACGAGTTCAGAGTGAGCACTGTACAGAAAATAACAGTTTTATCTCCAGTGCGGAAATTCTAAAGATATGCTGTTTTCAAATGTATGTGGTTTACGGGCGAAGAACATGATATTCAATAAATATAGGTAAAACACAAAACTTTAAAAAAAGGTTCCTTTGGGGCGTAATATAAAATCTGAGTGCTTCTAGATTTTATTTTATCTTTTTCTCCCTTTCATTACGCTCAGAAAATTTTATGATCTGAATTTTATGAATTATTAAAATAACTAACCCACTTGAATGTTAATAATTTAATGATCATATAATCAAATAAATATGATCCTTTCGTAATATTATTATAGTTTGGAAAATCACTGCCTGAAAATGTTCATTAAATCAAAACAAAATTTATTTGATCTTGTTTAATGTTACCTTTTCTATTACAAATCATCACGTACTGTCAGTCTTATTTAATTTTGCCTTTTTTTTACGCAAAATTAAGTTCATAAATTTTGTGTTTAGAGTTTTTACCGTTTTACCAAAGTAAAGATGTTTGTACAAGAATTACACGTGAAAAAAATGCGCGAAATGCAGTAAAAAGTGCTTTAATGAGATATATTAAATCCTATTTGGAAAAAAACTGTAGCTTTCATAATCTCATCACTATACAACGTATCTCATTTAATAATTAAAAAGAGTTATGTGATACAAACGCCATAGGTTTCAGTGTTAAAGTAAACCAGATCGTCCCTACTCTTTCTTGCCGACATGTCGGTGACGCACGCCCCCCCCCCCACTGGGTTAGACTATCTCTTATAAGGTCCATGTATACGTATTAACCTTTCCTGGTTTGGCAACAAAAATTTTATTTACGAATTGGATGTTGCTTGGAAAGAATGAACTGACTTCATTCATATTGAAATATTTTTATGTACTTTCTTTTCAGATGTGCACGAAACTCATAAATTTTGCTTTGATCGCATCTAGCAAATTTCTATACATTAGATTAAATTAATAGTTCATATTATAATCAGTTTTTCAATACACATAACTTATATATATTGTTTTAGCCGTAGCTTGCTCATCTGGGGAACTTTTCCGATAGTATTTAATCTTTGCGTGAAGCAAATTTGTCTGGTTTCTGAAAATTACTTCACTAATTAGGTTTACTGCTATCAGTTCAAATGCATTATAATAATTAAAATGAAAGGTGTCCGTTCATTCGATATTGCATTTGTTGATATTATTTCCTCTACTTTTAAAACCAGACTGAAAATCATACCTTAATGGAAATGAGAAGCAATTTCTTAAAACTCAGTATTAATTTAATAGAAACAAACGAATTTATTTAGATTTTAAAGATTAAAATTTAAATTTTAGAATAATATTACAAAATGGATGTTTTCAAATGCCTAGTGAAAGATTCTGAGGAATAAATTGAATATTCTTTAGTCTCTGGAAAAAAGATAATTGAATTTCTAAGATCTCTGAAAAAATTTATAATAATTGAATTCTCTAAAGCAAAATTACATGATTTCGTTTAATACGCGTAATTTGTATTTTTATTTCAGAAAATTTAATATGTATTACGAAATTTCTCTTGACAATTTAATAAAGCAATCTTTTAGTGCAGAAAATTGCTATTGATTCTTTCTGAAGGTTTAGGATTCCAATAACATTTAAAACCGAATTACCAAAGCTATCTTCAAAAGAAAAAAAAAAATGTCATCGCTTTTTTACATTAATGAAGCATTTTCTGAAAGAGACTTAAAATATGAATCTGAATATCTGTTGGTAAAGATCTTAGAAAAATATTTTATAAATGAACCTATTAAATATGTGAATACAAACATCTGTTTTAAGAAGCCTCTGAAATTTAATAAACGTGGAAAATTTCTTTCGCAAAAACATGTTCTTTAGTTAATATTAATTATAAATTTATTTGGATTTTATATCGTCTGAAAGTAGAATATGATAGAACGCTATCTCTTTTACAGAAAGGTTTTATACGAATAATCAAGAGTATTTTAAGTTTGAAAGAATAAGAAAATTTCAAAAGTGTGTTCTGTTTAATTTAAATGTAATGTTTTAAAATTTGTCGTATTTAAAAATTTTAATTTTGATACAAATTGTAATTTTTTGTAATTTATTTTGCTTTCTTTATCGTATTCTTAGTTACAGGATACTTCTTCTCTACTGCAGCTCGAGGTTTCCTTTATCCTTCGACAGAAAAGAGAAATGTTTTAAGTCTCACAGTGAAGAGGAAGTTTGAGCTACAGTTTAGAGGATTGATTTCTTTACCTAATTATTTCTTATTGTGCAGGCAAGCCTCCAAATTTATTCAACATCAAGTCTGTTCACTGCGACCGCTCAATGACAGAGCGAAATTGACGGCTACAACCGGTTTCTCCTCCTTCTGCTGCTGGGCTCCGAAGGTGTGGGACGGTCTTCTGGCCGTTCTCACCCCGGATGACGCTTGGATGCCATTTTGTTCTTTTTCGTTCCTGGTTTGACTGCCATCTCCTTATTGGTTGTAGAGTAATGCATTTCTCCTAGAAAATAGAAATTGGTACTGAAGATTCAGCTAAAATTATCAAGATGCTGACTTCTGCAGTAAATTAATGAAGTTCTACGACTATCTTCTGTCTGGCGATATTTAATTAATTTATGTTGGCATTAATTCAAAATTTTGTGATGTCAAGTTTGAATAAATATTACTTAATTCACATTATTTAAAGTGTCATCATTTGGGGGTAAGTTATTTTAATTTTATTGTTCTTTTAGATCTCACATTTTATCCTGCAGTTTTAGCAAGTATTTCTGGCTTATTGCACCTCATATATTATTACACTTATATCAGTGCATTTATGCATTATGTATTGCAATATATCATTCTTGTTCTGTGATAAGACTTCTGGGTGCCCTCTGATTAGATGCATTCCCAAATCCATCAATGGAGATCCGATTTCTTGGTTGATTCAAAATGCATTCTTATCCACATTTGAAGTCTGTAAGATTTAATATTTGAAAACAATGAGGCTTAATATTTACCGGCTTCAGTATGTCCTGGTGAATTTCTGTAGCAGAGAGCCTTTTTGACAGAGATACCGAACCACGATACTGTCAGCTACTCTCTTCCTTGGCACGTGATTCCTTTTCTACCTCTTAAAACCTTTGCGTGCTGCGTGGCAAAACTGCAAACTAATATTCTATAAAATTTTTAACTTCTTACCACCACTTTCTTCCACCAAGGGGCACAGTGCTTTTCACTCTTACGATGTAGAAATTTCCTACATTTAAGTTAGAAGAAATGGTGTAAAGCACAGAAACAAATATCATAAATGTATTCTAGAACTATTAATTATTTGAATTTTGGTAATTCTGAATTTTGATTCTACATTGTCGAAGCATTAAATTGCGAAGTATTTCGTACGTATTTGATTTTTTGTCATCTGCACCTACACGTAAGTTTTTGGGGAAAAAATAGAATAAACAAATTAAAAAATTGTTAATTTATGTGTATGAAACTAAAATTTATTTTACAAATGCTTACAATATTTAAATTCCGATATCAGAAAATTCAGTCTTTGAAAGTCTATAATTTTTATTCTGTTTAAAAAAATTAATATTTTCTTTTCGAGAAATTAAAATTATCTTTAAAATCTTGCTTTTATTTCCATGTTTACATTAATTTTTCGCGGAATGTACCTGTTATAAGGAAACATTTCACATTATGAAAAGCGAAGAACACATTTTAACAGTTTTATTACAACTTTCAGCATCTCGCATTATAAAATGTAAAGAATACATTTTAATATCGTTCGCTGTCACTTTCAAGTGAACTTCAGTAATCTAATTTTTTATCAGAACCATATAATCCCACGCTCCTCTTAATCTGCACAGCAAGGTTTTTACATAAATACACGATAAAAAATTATATATCACAATTTTAATTTTATTTGATTTTCATACATCATATTATCTACTATCATTATAGATAGCAAGTAATTTCCATATTGGGCTTTAATAAGTTTATATTTGCAGTGTATAAAGGAGTCAAATGTTAGCCAAAAATGTAAGATTTGATACAATGTAACAAAGGTTGCGGTTTTCATGACATAATGTATGGTGGAATATGAACTGAGGAAATACATTTACCTCAGAGGTGAAGCAAAATCATTGAAACCACGGATTTGTACACGAATTATTGTTGATATTTACTGGCATTGTTCAAATGAACGAACAACAATGCATTACAACGATTACATACGTATATCGTTAACGAGACAAAAAAGACTGTTTCTCTAAAGTTACCATCACTGCAGCAGAAGGATGTGACATGTATATGCTAATCACTTCGCTGTCCTTTGGATGCAGGAACAGTCCTTAACTGTACTTGCTGGTCGTTCATCTGAGCAATGCCTAAAAATATTAATCACTATTTCTTGTAAATATGGGTGAATAAGATGATTTTTTCGATCTTTCTGTTCTCCGTACTAACTCTGTTTCCTCTAGGAGAAAAAATCAATGCAAAATACAGAGAGGAAAAAAAGAGGCATCATCATTTTTGTCCGCCCGGATTTTCTCTTGTCCTCAAGTTAAACTAAATGAACTCTAAAAACTGTCCCTTGTTTAATTTTTCTGTTCTTTTGGACGACTTATCGTCATCCCGCGTTAACTTTGAAGCTCAATACTCGAAAAAACGTAAACAAAATGAAAATCTGTACTAATGATTTATTTATATATTTTAGGTAAAACTTAACGAAACTTATTCGCAGATAACAGCAAGTCTTGGGAATACAAAGACTATATGTGTACAACGCGCACAAATATATTTAACAGAAGTCAAATCGCTATCATAATTGAAAAGAATTATGGTAAAAATGTGTTATTGGAAATAAAAAGTAAAAAGTTTGTCTTTTCTTTGCCTACCTAATTCTCATCTAAATTAAAATGTGTTATTCGCTTTGGTTGATGTGATAAACTTTGTAAAAACATTAGGTACTTTTTTGGACGCAGCTAAGAGTAAACATTAGCAATCGCCTTCGCCGGGAATCAAACTACGAACCTCTGGAATACCGGCCCAGCGTGCAGAACTACTACCCCACGAAGACACGCTAGAAAAGCGGGAGAAATACCTCATAACTTGACTGCTGACTCTGACTTGAGATATGGAACTGTAATATTTTTATACAATACAGTTCCTCCTAAGCAATAAAATTAAAATCTTACTTATTTTATTTCTGAGTATTGCAATAAAATTTAACAAAATGTATTTCGTAGATTTTATACTGTCAAATACAATTGCAGTATATCATGTCAAATGCTTATGCAGTAAGAAAAGGTATTTAATGCAAACAAACAAACCCTCAAATCTCGATGAAATTTTTGGACTTTTCTTGATTTTGAGACAACTTAATAAACCAACTTCCATTCCATCAGCAAACTAATCCAGCCCAAATAAAAGGTTGTAAGATATTTCTCCCGTGTTCTTAGCATGCCTTCGTAGTGTGCTAGTCTGCACGCTGGGCCCGTATTCCAGAGGTCCACGGTTCGATACCTGGCGAAGGCGTTGCTCACGTTTCATATCTCCTTCTTTCAAAAACACCTACTGTGTCTACAAGGTAATAACTGTCATTTCTATAGAACACCAACTATTAGTTCTTAGATAAAAGCAAAAGGGGTTTGCCACGCAAGGGATTTCTTCGCAGTTTCTTCCCATCCATACAGTGATTTTCAAATGGACTCCGAAAGCTGGACATTGTATGCAAACAGTACCGGGGATCGGCTGGGAAGAACAACTCCCGGGGCCTGGCTAGGACCTTATCTAGACTCACTTCTCTCCTGGGAAGAATAATCAGGCTTCGGAATGTCAATCAGCAATCGCTTATATGGTGGTAGATTCAGGCTGAGCAGGGATCGTACTGGTAGTGTCATATCTGCTTCTTTGGTTGTAAGGACTGTAATGTGGTTTGATATACTAGAAGGCTATCCTCAAGTATTTCTCTTGGTCAACATTGGGGTCAGTGGTTACAGTCGAAAACATCGCGGCAAAAAGAAAGCGGACGAAAACGTCGCGGAGAAAACAACGCAAGGCGAAAACATCGTGGGAGAAAACATAGCAAATTGAAAACATCGTACTTCTAAAACGTCGTGGTATAAAATATCGTCGTCGAAAATAAAGCGATTCAAAAACTTCCCAGTTTAAAAACATCGTTGTCGAAAATATCGTGGCAAAAATAAAGTATCTACAAATGGTCGCATGACGATAACATCGCAGACACGCTTTTTTCAGGCTTTAATAACTATAAATGGATATTCCCATAATGATCTATGAGCGCAAGATGGAAAGAAGAATAATTTTACTTTCAAATTATAATTAAATAATAAATTTTTGCTGATAAAGTAAGAAGGGAACTTAAAAATTTAATGCAACTTAGAGTACTTGATGGAATTTTAAACCGACATAGTTATCTAACAAAGCCCAGTAATAAATCGTTTTTTATAAAGATTTTACTGTTAATTTTTCATGAAAAATACAATCTAAAAAAGATTAGAAAAGGAAGGCAAGTAACTACATGACCTTATCTATAAAAAATTGCTTCTGTAAAAAATAAAAAAAAAAAAAATATAAGCAAAAATTTATTAGTTAATAATAAATATGAAAGCAAAAATTATCCTTCTTTCCATCTTGCGCTCACAAATCATTATGGGAATATCCATTTACAATTATTAAAGCCTGAAAAAGCCACTTGTCTGCGATGTTATCGTCATGCGATGATTTGTGGAGATTTTATTTTTTACCACGATATTTTCGACGACGATGTTTTTAAACTGCGAAGTTTTTGAACCGCTTTATTTTAGACGACGATATTTTGTACCACGATGTTTTAGAAGTACGATGTTTTCTCTTTGCGATGTTTTCTTCCAGGATCTTTTGTAGCACGACATTTTCGCTTTGCGTTGTTTTCTTCGCGACGTTTTCGTCCGCGATGTTTTTGCCTCGATGCTATCGGCGGACACCGGGGTCAGTCTACGACCCGAATGTTTTTTTTTTTGTTGTTCTCTTTGTTGGTGGATGTTAGCTGCCCACTATTGCTTGTTATAAATCTCAGATTGTGTGAATCAAAATTGTTCCCCCTGGTTTGGCCGGTAGGGTTATACCTCCTTGGATCGCCTCTAGGGGTTGGGGCAACATAACTATGCATGAGCTTCTCTAAGCCTAGGTCTGGAAGTCCTTTCTCCCTAGTCTACCTTCTCACTCAATACTATTACTTTTTGTAACCTTTCATTAACCACTCAAACTGTTGTGCACAAGGAGGGAATCACTTCAATCCCAGCATTAATTTGCCTATATTTCGAGAAGACCACTTTCGATCTCATCAGTTGATATAAGCATATCTAATAAAGAACAATGATTAAATCCTCCAATAAAGCACAGATCTGTACTTAATTTATAACTTTGCATCTCGTATCCATCTTATGGGAGACAGCACAGGCCTTACGTGATATAGCTAAGAGACATAAAGCCAGATTCTCTAAACGAGAAGGTACTTGTTATTTTTCAGCATTGGTTAGATCAATTGATCATTATAGATGATGAACCTTCAATATAATGCCGTTTAATCTCTAACAATAAAGAATAGAAGCGCACGTAACAATCAGAAATATTAAAATTTTTTTAACCTTAACTTTGGAATTAATTTAAAAAATTAAAATTCTTAACGTGTTTTGGAGACGAAAGACAAAATTTACTAATACCAACTAAATACCAACTTAATCGAAATGTTTAACAATATTTTTATAGTACTATTTTCTAAACATAACATAATTGTATTTTGGTAAATCATCTAAATTTTATCTGTGTTTTATTTCAGCAAATTACATTTTAATCATAAAAAATCATTTTCACTATATTATTACCCTGCTTGTAAGAATTAAATGATGCTTACGAAAAAATACTTACGAAAAAATGCTTACGAAAAAATCATTTTCACTGTATTATTACCCTGCTTGTAAGAACTAAATGATGCTTACGAAAACATACTTACCATATTCACTTCACTTACGGAAAACATTACTTAGCATAAGTTGCCATGTGGATCATTTTATTAATCCCAAGGTATTGAATCTAATACCAAATTTAAGAAATTCAAAAATTATTTTACTTATTTCATAAATTATCTTTGTTTCTCCTACCGTGGCCTCTTACAGAAAGGCAAACCTCACATTTTAGTTTTAAAGATTTTACTGCACATGCAGTTTTGAGGCTCTCTTAATGCTAAGAATCTTTAGGAATATGTTAGCAAAAAAGAAACATACGATTCCTTTGTTACGAAAACACTGTTGATCAAAACATCCCATTTTCTGTAACCCAATTATTCAAAAAACATCTTTGGAGAAATGAATTATCTAAAGGCGTTTCACATTCCTAAGAAATCCTTCAATTCTAGTTAGCGATCCTAGTTCCAATCCGTCTTTACCCTCAGCTTTTAAGAGAATTGAAGTTGCTCGCATTTTTATCAATAGATGGCGCTAGTAGCCTCACTTCCTTCTCATTTTATCGCCTTGCCTTAGCACTAGCATCTCGTTTGCCATTTGTACTTCTGCAGCTGAAGCAAGTTGTTGTTTTTCTAAGACTTCGAAAGTAGTAATGCAGATTTGGGAATATTACACTGATTCTTGTTGTTTTAACTCCTTCAATAATCCAAATATTATTTCAAAAGTTTTATTATTTTTCATCCCTTTGAGAAAATATGTCTCATTGGACGTCAGAATATTAAGTCATACTTGTTTTTTACTTTCTTATTGTTTTGCAACGCGTATCATGAAGCATTATCTAATTTTTACTCTTAAATCAGTTATGGATTTCCTGATTACAAGAAATTAGGTAAAACAGTTACACTAATAAAAGAGTTAAAAGAAGATTTATATACACAATACAATTTAATACAAAATAGGTTAATTAAACTGAGAAATTTTTTTATTGCCCTCCAAGTCATTCACCTGTAGTCGTTCCAACTATACAGAATAATATATTCTGGCTGCTTCTTACAAGTACTGAAGTGAGTGTATTAAAGATTGTCAGGAAAGTAACAAAAGGATTGCTGGTGTCGAAGAGCGATTTATTGAATATCTATACAATATTTGGATTAATAGTAGTAATGTTGCAATACCTCGTTCTTACGCATTTATTTATGGCCTGAGTTTTAGTTTTGCTTCATTGTATTCATATCAGTTTCCTGCCAGAAGCCGATTTATGCAAATTTTGTTTCAAAATAGAAGTAAGCTATTTTTGGTAATTTAGCTTGAGTACCTGAAAGAAAACGAAATCGTTCACCACGAAAGCTGTTGTGATGAAAATAATTATAAATTTAAAGTATCTTATACTCGCTTCCTTTATAAACATTAGCAACTGAAAAAAAAAAAAAATGAAAATAGGTCTGTGTTTTTTTCCCACCAGCATAATTCTAGGTTTGCTGAGTTTAATATTCCCACAAATGTGCATTTACATTTCCTGCACTCGTACATTTTGATGCTAACCGTAAGATTTTCATGTATGGGCATTTATAAAACATTTTCCGGAAGGGTATTTTAAAGCTTTTTAAATGTAGTTAAAGTATGATTCAAATTCTGATTAATTTTTAAATTATAGTTAATGTTTCATGAAATTGTATCTAAGTAAATAATTTAATAACTAAATGGAGTACATTTTTTGAAAGATGAACTTAACTCAAAATATATTTAAATAATTACATACTATTTTTGAAAAAATATATAATTAATAACTAGATTTAATTTTCAAAGGACACCAATTCATAATTCGGTTACGTTTCCTGTATATAATATATATTTGTAATGTATTACGTACCCCGATATTCTCTTTGTATGATATTCTCTTTGATATTCTCTTTGTATATTAATTTAATGAGAAATACTCAATCGTCTGTGAAAAACTGTTTCTTTTTTGTTTTGTTTGCTTAATTTCTTTTATACATCGTTCTAGATTTATTATAGTATTTGAATAGAACATGTTGCAATGATTAGATAATTCTTTAAATGATACAAATTTTGTGCATTCTGAGTTATAATATGAACGAAATATAACACTGTTAAGTGAACCTAGCGCCAGAGTGTCGCTATGGTAAACAAATAGAGTGAATTTTAAAGAATGCATTTATTGTATTGTGGTTTATGCGTTGTCGGCGAAGTAGATTTAATTCAATCCAATAAGTTTAAATGAAATGCAAGAAAAAATGCGTATAATTTAATATTCCATGCAAGGAAGTCATGTGGTGTACACATCAGATTTTTCACATACAAATTTAAATAATATCATTATACAATTAATGCACGGAAAAGGAGGGCATATTAAGGGAAACTGGCTAGAATCCACGTTGCACATGGGAAAAGCCAAGAAATCGTCCCTGCAACCAGCCCGTTTGTCAAACCTTAAAGCCCAGACCGAACTACCAGTGTTCAAAGACTTTTACTGCTCTACCGTTGATGAGCTCTATGAATAATACCTATAGTATTCCTATATACTATATTCATCCAGAATTATTCAGCACAAATTTCATTTACTAAGTTTTTATAAAACAATTTTGTATTCGATTAAATCATTTTCCTTCATTAAAAGTTTCATATGCTTGAAAAACATGTTTTAAAATATAATAATTTCAGTTACTGAATTTTATAAAGAAATATTGTATTGGTTAAATAATTTTCCTTCATTAAAAGTCTCATTTATTTGAAAGTGCTTAAAAATACACATCTGTTTTTTAATTAGTAAAATGATTTTTGAAAGTCCTAGTAGAAATTCCTTTAACTCTGCACAATCTTCAACTGAGAGAATATCAAATAAATTCTCAAAATAAAATCAAAAATCCTTGTTAAAAAAAGTTTGTTGTCATTTAAATTGCTTTATGAAATATTTGAAGAAGAAATTAAAAGAGAATCCCCTTATACATATTCAGAAAAGAAAGTTTTTAAACTATAAAATGAATTATTATAATTCATGAAACTCTCAGTTTATTTTATTCAGTTTGGTTTTACGTAGCGACAACTGTACTATAATAAAGAACAATTTATTACAGTAATATAATTAGTAAATATTGAATCGTGTGATTATAATCAGGAGGAATTCGCGTAACGTGTGTGATATTACAAGATTATGTTTTTGGTTTATACAATATAAACACCTTTAACAGTTTTGAAACTGAAATTACATTCTCCAATGTGAGGGTAACTACATAACCATCAAAATTGTAAAAATGCACATTTCCTCGCATATTGCTGATTACTGTTGCTTATTATAAATAGCTTTAACATTTAGTTTTTTGGCATGATCTTTTTGTTACTAACAAAAATTGCGAATTAAACGAAGAACTTTAATTGACTGAAATCTCAGGAGAATTATTTAGAATTGGTACAATTAGTACACTCTGAATCCGGAAAAACAACAGGTTATAATTTCTAAATTTGACAACTGAATTTCATTACACACCCATAAAATATTTTAATATTTAATATTTTATATTAAGCCCAAAGGATCGTTTCTTTCATTTACACACATACGCGTTTAAAGAGCATTTGGGCAAACGCTTCCTTTTAGCTAAAAATATTTATAGATAGAATATCTTTAGAATTTCTTATAGACAGTCTCTGCGCTGGAGATAAAAATGTTTTATTCCGTACAGTGTTGCCACTGATCGCTTTGAAATAGTTCAGTTTATTTAATCAAAACTCGTCAAAGTTTTAGAAAATGTGAAACAGTCAATAAAACTAATACGAAATTCCAAATTCGGGTTTACAGGTGCCAATGTTCTTGTGAAAGACTGTGTTATTCAAAATGTGATAACTCTAGGTATCGTTATTTTTTCGCAATACGGGAAACATACGTACATTTACGTAGATTCTTCATTACTTAATTTCTTTAAAGATAGCGATAATACTTGGTAGCAACAATCTGAAAAGTGATTCAAAGCTTTTAGTTATTCGAGTCAAAATGCCGTTTTGAAACTAATGGCCATTTTGGGCTAACGGTCCTTTCAGCAAAGAACAAATGTATATCTTACTATTTTCCTCAGAGGTATATTCTTTCCAAGTTCTCCAATGGTAAATAAGAATTTTAATTAAAGGCTTTTGATAGAGAAAACTAAAAGCTTCATTTTTACTTCCTTGTACGAAGTAAAAAGGAAGTATTGTAATCCCGAAAAGTTTCAGGCAGCATATTTCAACGCAAATATCCATTTGACATCTGTACGTAAAGACAGAATAAAGGACTCTTTTACCACAAAAAAAAGTAAAAATAATTTCTAAAGAGAATTTTTCGTAGCGTCTGTGCGAACGTACGTGTGCATCTCGCATAACTCAAAAACGAATAGCCTCCAAACGTTGAAATTTTGTATATAGGACTGCTATAACATGTAGATGTGCACCTCGTACTTTGGTTGCAATTGGCCGCCCCAAACGTATATAAATGCATTTATATATATATCCACTCTGTTACCCGGCTCAGTGATCTCAGTTTCCTTACTCTTATATGTTTGTAAATTGTACATTTTTTGCTTTAAAAATGATTGAAGTATGTTGTTTTAATATTCCGGTTAAGAATTTTATGCCTTAAGTAAATCTGTGTGCAATATTTTTACAATTATCAACAAATTTAAAGTTGTTTATGTGCCGATCAGCCTAATAATGTTTTTGATGGCGGCCATTGCTTGTTTACATTTGAAAAACCAGAGTAGTGGATTTGTTGCCAATCTAGAGAAAGGTAGCTTCGCAACAACAAAGATAACACCTTCATTTATTATTGCGAATAAAATCCTGCTTAATCTTTTCTGGAATTTTTTCGAGGAAATAAGTGTTTAAGATCTACTTCGTAATTTTTAATATAGATATTTTGAGTTTTTATGTATTTTTGCCTTGTGTGAATTGAATTAATTGAATGAGAAATACTCAATCGTCTGTGAAAAACTGTTTCTTTTTTGTTTTGTTTGCTTAATTTCTTTTATACATCGTTCTAGATTTATTATAGTATTTGAATAGAACATGTTGCAATGATTAGATAATTCTTTAAATGATACAAATTTTGTGCATTCTGAGTTATAATATGAACGAAATATAACACTGTTAAGTGAACCTAGCGCCAGAGTGTCGCTATGGTAAACAAATAGAGTGAATTTTAAAGAATGCATTTATTGTATTGTTGTTTATGCGTTGTCGGCGAAGTAGATTTCATTCAATCCAATAAGTTTAAATGAAATGCAAGAAAAAATGAGTATAATTTAATATTCCGTGCAAGGAAGTCATGTGGTGTACACATCAGATTTTTCACATACAAATTTAAATAATATCATTATACAATTTAGTTCGGTCCGAGGTTCGAATCCCGCGAAGGGGGTGGCTGCATGGGTGTTTTCGTGGTTTTCCCCATGTGTAACGTGTATACGAGCCAGTTTCCCTTAGAAAGTCCTCCACGAAGGCATCCCTCCTTAGGCAGATAGCCCTGGTGTGCTTTGCCATAATTAAATACACCACCACACCACACCACACCATTATACAATTAATGGTTCTAGTATCAAGAATTTTAGATACGTAATATCAATCCAAAAATTATTGAAAATATTATCTGCATATATCGTAATAACAGTATAGAACAATTGTTTTCAAGCCTTCTTATAATAAATGCGTTTTCACAATAGCCTAGAGTTAATTATATCCACAAAGACTATAGGGTATTTCTGACCGCCTTCTTAGCATGCCTTCGTAGTGTAGTGGTCAGCATGTTCGATGCGAATTCGAGAGGTCCGTGGTTCGAGTCCCGGCTAAGGCATTGCTCAGTTTTCATTGCTTTCAAAAATTTTTAAAACACCTAATGTCCCTATAGTGGCGCCCGAACTAAAATCGTGGTGAATGATGATTCTTCATCATGAAGATTTGGCGACTGGGTCCCCTAAACCTCCATTCGCCCTTTAAAAGGGGAGTATATAAGGTATTTTTCCCACTTTCTTAGCCTGCCTTCGTAGTGTAGTGGTCAGCGCGCTGGATGCGAATTTGAGAGGACCGTGGTTCGAGTCCCGGCGAGGGCATTGCTCATTTTTCATATCCCCTGCTTTCAAAAATTACCTAATTGCTCTGGAAGTCATTATATTACTATCAATATTAGATGATAACTGAAAGTTTTATAGAAATTAGCAACTGCAAGAGAAACAACATCTTTCAACATATCCAATTAATAACACCTATTTAATCATATCTGCATATTTCGAAAATGTTACATAAGTGTTTAACCAAAAAGCAGCTCTTAAATATATAAGACGCGCTAATATTAATGTTTGTTTTCTGTATATTTGCAAGAAAATTTCCTGTTGCAGGAATGATTTAACATGGCTTTAATATTTGATTGAACTATTTATCCCGAGCTAATAGTAAATTAGTTTTTTTTAAAAGAAGCGTCTCGAATTTTGATCAAACGTGTCAATAAAGATCATGCCAAGGTTTCACGAAGAATGAGTACAAAGTGAACAGGTGCTATCCTATCCGCATTTGATATTGACATTAAACCAGCTGTTTGAACCGATTTCAAAACATGTCATAAAATAAGTTCTTCTTTGTAAGTAAAACTATCATGCTAGTCTCCTAAATTTGGGTTCTCTTGGATAATTTATATTTAGAGCATACCGGAAAAATGATGAAGAAATTAAATTTGCCTTCATATTGCTTTATTTAGATGCACACGTTAGCGCTGTCTATTGAGGTAGGTGATAAAAATATGATTGGTAAATGTATGGAATCATGTATTTAAAAAGTGAGTTTTCGAAAAAACGGTATATTCGATAGTTGCATTAATGTTTCAAGATTCCCTTTTATTTTCAGATTCACACCTTATGTACTGGACCCGATGAATTATCGAAGTTATTTCTTCAGATCCATGCACATTAACATGAATATTGTATGTTATACAAACCTTAATTTGAAGAAGGAATGCTGATTTTCAATATTCGTAAATCATATGTGTAGAATAATTTACTTTGTTAGCATTGTGGATGTTTAAATTTCAGAGGAAATAATACTATCATTGGGTTCAACTAGGCAATAAACTGAAATTATCTCTTACATTACTTATTATTATTAATTATATAGTACTCTTTGTTACCCATTGTATAGTACCCAAATGGCGTTAGCCAAGAACGTTATTAGTCTCAAAATGGGATTTTGCGTTGAATCACTATTAAAATCTGAATAACTTTTCAAATTGTTGCCACCAAATATTATCACCCTGTGTTATACTAAAAGAAATTAAATAATAAAGTATCTATATGAACGTATATAGATTTATCGCATTGTGTAAAAACAAGCGTAACTAGAGCCATCAAAGTTTGAATAACGTAATCCTCCACCATACCACGGTCACCTGGACGGCGGAATTTCGAAATTGTTTTACTATCTATTTTTTTTTTTTTTTTTTTTTTTTTTTTTTTTTTTTTAATTTTAACAAATTTTTGATTAACAAACTCAAAGACATCAAACCGATCAATGGCCAAACTGTAGAGAAAATAACACTTTTATCTCCAGCGTGCGAGTCTGTCTATCGGAAATTCTAATGACATGCTGTTTTTAAATATTTTGTGGTGCTACGTTTGAGTTGAATTTTATCGTTTCAGTGCGAAGAACATGATATTTAATAAATAAAGGTAACACACAAAACGTTAAAAAAAAACGCCCCTTTGGGCATAATACAAAATTTGAAAGCTTACAGATTTTATTATTATTATTTTATTCCTTTCTTCTTTTTATAAATGATACAAAATCTTTATTCTCATTATTATTTATGCAATAAACAACGAATCCTTTATACTGTTAGCATGTTATTGTTTTAAAAGATACAAAATGTATTATCAGATACATTTATAGTATAAAAAATTATATTATAGTGACATTTATTGCATACATTTTTAGTAAAATGTATTATCACATCACATACATAAATATGTATTATCACATACATCATTACAAAATGGTTTATTGCACACATTTATTCACATTGTATTATCACATACGTTTTATATATATAGTTAAAAACTCATTTTTATTGAAAATATTAGAAAGTACATACGATACCAAGATGTAATATATTATATCAGACATAACATTTCCAGTTAAAGAATGTCCGATACAGAATACTGGAAACTATCACTGGGATAAAATAAAGCTGTCTTTTACAATGCAGCCAATACTTTCAGGATGATATGATGTACACTATCAGACATCATCAGACATTCAGTAAGATGCTTCATAGATTTTTTAGATCTCTTAATGATTTTGCGTTTATTAACTCATTTTTTTATTTATCAACTGAAAGATTAAACAGTTTTTAAACAAGAAAACAGTTGTAGAGTCATTAGGTTAATTGGAAGAAGAAAAGATGAAAAATATGCAACCGCCTTCGCCGAGAATCGAACCACGGACCTCTGGAATACCGGCCCAGCATGCAGAACCACTACACCACGAAGGCACGCTAGGAAAGTGAGAGAAATACCTTATATACATTGTGTTTTAAATTACAAGAACTTATTGACTAGTCTGCTAGACAACGAGAAACTAGTTTTCAAGTTTCTGATGTTAGTTAACTTATGGCAATTTCAGGTTCAATACTTTTTCAGATTATTCTTTTACATATGTAGATATTATTAGAGAACATGTGAAATAAGACAAAACTCAACAGTATATTTAGATCATCTATACTTTTAACCCCTTAGAAAAAAGATTGGATCATTTCAAATATCTCAAGCATGATTTTGAAGAAAGATACATTCCTTAATATACTGACTAAACACTTATATTTTTCAAAGAGAAATTTCAAGCTAAATCCTAGCTCAATAGACTGTTTATTTCAATAAGATATTTTCTATATTGGTTGAATTTTCTCTTTTAAATATTGACAGAAACGCAATGACATCATTGATTGCATTTCTAAGCTTTTGATTTGGATATATAGCAAAGCAGGTAACAGATTATTTATTCTGGAGTATAGACAATATACCGATGTAATCATTCTCCAGTTCATTGCCAGTATATTCAGTTAGAAAGGAACAAAATATGATAAATTATAAATTTATAATTCAGTCAAAATCTTAGGAACTGGATATCTGAAAATAATCTTATCAATTCTAAACTTAATTAAGGATACGGTGTTTCAATCATTATCACAAGAAGCCGGAATTATAGAAGTGTCCTAAGGTATAATCAAAGATTTTAAGATTTGAAAAAAATTGCCAGTCGATTTAAGCAGACATAATAGCTATATTAAATAATCCCTCGATAAAAAGATTAAATTGCTTTTATTCACTGTTTGTGTTTTTGGTTCCAATTGTTTTATGTGCCCAAATCTCAGCACCATACCTTTGTATAATGTTTAGTTTATAAAAGAAAACAATTTAAAATTTCCAGAAATTCCGGCTGTCATTTTTGAAGTTGAGGGTGAAATAAAAGCATAAATAAAACGATTGGATCCGTGTACAATTTGGGATTGAAAATTAAATTCCTGAATAAATATTTAAAATCCTCGAATTGTTAGTAGGCTGTAATTCTATACTGAGCGCTAATATTATTATAAATTTTATTCTGCTTCTAAAATACTCGAAGAAAATTTCAGATTTTATTTTAGTTTCCTTACGTTAGAAAGATATCGAATAAGGGATTCATTTCTTTCATAAAAATGTAATAAAATCAAATTTTCTAAGTCTTTCGTCCTTATACTACACTGGTGTGCAAAAATTAAGGACGAGACGGTTTTTTTAATATAACTTTGTACAAAAGCTTCCCAAATCAACACATTTAATACCGTAAGATCCCCAATACGTAAGGACATGAGTAATGTAAGCAACACTTACTAAAAGAGAAATCAGAGGGATAAAAAGAAGCTTTATTGAAAAAGCAGCATGAAGCGCAATGCGACTGAAGGCCAAAACATCCCTGTGATGGGTGTCCAGCAAGAAACATCCGGTCTTTAATAGGGGATATGATCTCCCCTGGCTGCTAGGCAGGATTCACAGCGTCTGGCCATGCTGAGAATGAGGGTGTCAATGAGTTGTTGAGGCATTGCTGCCCATTCGTCTTGCAGCGCCAATAGAAGCTCCGGAATCGTTACTGGTGGTAAGGTACGAGCTGCCAAGCGTCTGCCTAGAAAATCCCATACATGCTCGATGAGATTGAGATTCGGAGATCGTGCCGACCAATCTATACGTTCAATATCCTCACTCTCTGAGAGCTGTTCGGCAGCTACTGTGCGATAACATGATGCATTGTCGTCCGTGAAAAGGAACTGCGGACCCATAGCGCCTCTAAAAAGACGCACATATGGAAGAAGAATCTCGTTACAATAACTGGTCCCGTTGACTGAACCTGCGTCGAAGATGTGAAGGTCTGCACGACTACCAAGCATGATGCCTCCCCAAACGAGGACACTGCCACCTCCATACCTGTCCCTTTCAATCATGTTCGAGGGATGATTGCGCCTTCCCCGCTCTCTCCAGATGATTATGCGATGAGAATCGCTACTTAGACTGAATCTGCTCTCATCTGTAAAGAGTACTCGTCCCCATTCATAGTCTCTCCAATTCCGGTGTCCCCGGCACCACAGAGAACGCCTTCTCCGACGGACAGGCGTTAGAGGTACACATCGTTCAGGGCAAACAGACCACCACCGTGCAGTTTTCTGTCCACGGTAAAACGCGATATCGGTCGTCCAGTCGCCTGTGTCGTGTGTCTAGCGATGTATCCCGCAGTCTTCCGCCTGTTTCTTCTGGTCTGTAAGGCAATATACCGGTCATCTGCGGTTGTGGTTCCTCGTGGACGACCACTACTAACCCCCCGGATAGCTGTTCCTGTAGTTTGAAATTGTCTCCAAAGTCGTGAAATGATGCTGTGAGCAATTCCGAACTCTGCAGCCACACTTGTCACACTGGGGCCTTCCTCCATCTTCCCAATGATTCGACCTCGTGTCAAAGCATCCAGATGTCGCCTTACAGATTGATTATTCGCCATTTCTTGCTGAGGCAGCAACTCGGTGTGATTTTAACTGCTATACGGCGTGCAATCTCTTTGCCAGAAATACCGATCTTACACCGACAACATTCTTTATACTACTCAGACACTCCCCCATTACGTCTACCTGCATATCTGCGCATGTGCTACCGTACATCACCTTACTTAATCTCCTGATTGGTCTTTCTGTTCGCTTTGTCTCTTCGTTCAGCTGATATGCTAATTTTTCGACTTCGTCCTTAATTTTTGCACACTAGTGTATTTCTTATGTAGTCTTTGCAATAAAATACTAAAATACTCATTTCGAAATATTTTCCTAAAATGCTTTCTTAAGTTTGTGTGATATCTGCAGTATTTGAATACATTATTTTTGACTAAGTTGTACAGATCAGGCCTTCTTGCGGTTTTAACACCTGAACAGCTGTCGGAGATGTTCATGGTGCAAGATTACCTTTCTGATCTAAACGTTTATCAGAAGTCGGGCATTGATAACACTTTCAAAGTTGCAAAGACTAGTTAACTTTTACAGCATGTTAAAAGCAACTTCACTTAGACTTCTTAGTGTTTTCTCTCTTTGTATTAATTATTCACACTAACCTGTCCAGCATGCTTCAACTGAGAGTTGAATTTGCATAGCATTCTCATAGATGTATTGGATGTATTGGATTTCAATGGATTTATTTTCCAATCTGTTAAACTGAAAAGATTTCCGAACCCAGCACTATTAACTGTATTATGACTACTGGCAATTTCTGAATGTCTTCTCCTTCAACTATATCTTTTTTATCTCGGGAGGGGGAAGGTTTAGTGCAGCAACTTTGTAAAGTTTTCGAAATTTAAAAGTACAAGTCGGTGAAATAGTGACCAATGCTTCAGAAAACGAAGTGATTAAAGGATAAATGGATCTGAAGACAAATACAGAATTATCATTTACAGTATGTATAACTGGTCGACCTTCCTGTACCGCCATTAGAGGCTTAACAGGTCTTAGTGGAGCTATTTAATTAAAGAAACATTGAGATCTAAAACAAGGCCTAAATCAGACCCATTAAGCAGTAGAACTACCATCATACTACCTGAAACAACTTTAAATAGAACAAACAACTAAAATATGAACTTAAAGTCTAGGATCTGGTGAGATTCACAAGCTACACCAACAAAAGCACATTATTAAATACTTTGTAAAATATAACACATGATACTAACATGCATAAAAATATGTTACTTAGATATTCAAATAAATAAAATAACAGACTATCATAAACACCCTAGTTTTTCATAAAACAGACGGAGAAATTTTAAACACAATCAATATATAAATTCATTTCATTTACAGATACATATTTTATGAAAGCTGACAATTTCAATTTAGTCACTTTATATTTACTTAGATCTTTTAGAGTATTAAATTTAGCAATATCTGGAATAAATCTTAGAACAATATTTTCCATAGAAGAACATGTAAACAGCAGGTGCTCAATATCGACATGCCACTTGGACAGGCACAATTTTTTATCGAAAACCTATTATAATAAGAGGGAAAGCGTCCATGATTAGTTGAAGCTTGGTTTAGATAATTGTCACTTAGGCATCTCCTCTCACTTATAGTTGAGATTAAATTATATGTGAATCTTCCTTTAGAATCTGGGTCGTTCAACTTTGCTTGCCATAGAGTCAAACTTTTTCTTTTCAACAAGGATTTCAAACTATCAAAGGAAATCTTTATTTCGAAATCAATAATTTGATTTTCAGTGGCAGCCTTTGCCAATCTATCTGGTAACTCGTTACCAATGGTACCAATATGACTCTTCGTCCAAAAGAGTTTAATATCTCTGAAAGCGCTAAGAAAAATGAGGATATCTTTTATCTGTTAAATTAGAACGTTACTTGGACAAACATGCGTAATTGAAACAATTGCGCTTTCGCAGTCACTATAGATTTCTACAGGAACTAGCGCAGAATTAGAAATAAGCCAATATAAGTCCTCTTGCAGGGCCACTAACTCTGCCTGATGCACAGAGGCATTGTCAGAAAATCTATATTACCTTTGTAAGCTGAGTTTCGCATGTGAGAACGCACAAAATCATTTGCAGTATAATATATTTACTTCATGTAACTTAAGTAAGAAAGACAGGAAATAATACTACAGGCAACATGCCAATGAATCCCGTTTCATTTAGGAAAGTAAATTCATTCTTCGTTATTGCCGACGCCTGATAATAATTTTCAAATAAATTGTAGGAAAGAGCAAAGCATATACTCGCAAAATTCTCAGTAACGAATTGCTCGCAACTGACACGATAGAGTTTGCAGAAATAAACATAAGAAGCCGATTGCTAGGTTGAAACTCAAACAAGAGTTTATTATCAGGAGTTCAGTACGAGAAATTGCGACATGATTCCACGATTAAACTATAGACTTGTTTCATGAAAGAAAATTTTTCGGTAAAATGTCAAGTGATGAATTGTACGGGCAGTATGATAGAGTATCTGGCTTCGGTAACAGCTGCCATGGCAATACTACTGAAGACATTCGGAAGACGTTTATGGCTTAGTAGGAAAACGTGAAAGAAAAGGCTGAGCTGTAGTAAGTGTACGTTAAAGCTAACAGAAAAATAAAATTCGGAAAATCTACTGTCTTGGATGTATACAGAGAAAATAGCAGACACTGCTGCACATGGATCGAGCTCGAACTAAAGTAAAATAAAATAAAATAATAAAAATAATAATAATTAATAAGTAAATAAAGGGGGAGAAATTTTCAGTTTACTTCCCTTCAGAATTAAAATCTTCTGAAATTATATAAATATAAAATTCGTCTTCCATCCGGGAAATGAAAATCATGAAATTCATTTATCTTTCGAAAATAGTTAATAGATGTTTTAAAGGGAAGAAGAAAATTGTACAAATGGTATAAAATTTCCCTTTGTTAGTATTTGGACCTGATATGAAATAAAAAGAAAGGTTCTGTTTAAATTGGGATTCTTTTATTTACAGAAAAAGAGTGTTTAACACATAAGAGCTAGTTAAAGTAGATGTTGAAACTTAAATAATATTTCATCTAAAATTATGAATAGAAAACCTCAAAAGTAAGAGAAACTTAATAGGCTTTAATTGCACTTGAGATAAATCTGGAATAGTTGTCTTAACTAGTGTTGTAGAGTCATTAGGTTTCTGATGCTGGAAACGTGAAAAATGAGCAAGACCCTCGCTGAGACTCGAGCCTCAACTTCTCAAATATGCTCCGAGTGTGCTACCGTTACCCCAAGAAGGCATGCTGGAACAATGAAGAAAATACCTTATATACTACTCCTTCTTGCAAAGGGCAACTGGGGATTAGTAGACGTAATCGCCAAACCTTGGTGGTGACGAACCACCACCGTTTTTGTTCGGGCGCCACTCTAGAGGTATTAGATTTCTGATGCTGGAGCCATGAAAAATGAGCCATGCCTTCGTCATTACTCGAAACTGAATCTCTCGCGAACGCGCCGAGTGTGCTACCACTACACCACGAAAGCATGCTGAAAGGAGCAAGAAAATACCTTATAGTGTCATTATTTACTAAAGTCACGCAAGAAAAATGTAAACTCCAGCACAGTCCTTTCAGTAATCATAAGCTCTCAAGAATAGTTAAGTGAAACTTTCCAAATGTAAGCAGTTAATAAGGTAGAAATACATTTTATAAGTCAGCTTTAAACGTAAATACGCTTAAATTTACAGAAGAATTAAACTCCTTAAGTATAAAGTAAAACTAAATTTATAAAAACAAGTGCTTTAAACTTCAATTTGCAGAATAATTAAACTAAGTAAAAACTAAAATTAAATTGGCAAAAGTTATTTCAATGGCAAATTAAATGATTATGAGTTGAGTTATTTACAACACCACATTTACAAAAACCCAATGTGGAGTTTTTTATTCCCCTAAATTATAAACACACATTTAAGTAGATAAATAACCTTCTTCAAGTAAGAGGATATAAGCTGTCAACAACACTGCAAAGAAAGTTTAACAAGACACGTGTATAAGAGAGCTCAAGGATACATTTGATAATTTTATTAATGGAAGCCAGGCTCATTACGCCACTTTACAAACCACTATGCATATCAGAATGTAAATGGTCTGCGAACAGAAGCAGAGCAAGCAAACAACAATCGATTGAAAGCATCACTTTGGTACAACATTAGGTAACATTTCAATCTTCTTTGATTTATTTTTCACTGCACGTTCTAAGCGATTTATATACTTTATCTCCAAGATAAGCCAGGTAATTTATTATCCGCCGTTGAGTTGTATTTACGCTCCAGATTAACAATTAATCGAAGAAGAGCCTATAAAATGCTTCCGTTACTTTACAGTCGGTTTGCGATTAGCTGTAAATAGTTGCTGAGTTTCATATTTTCTTTCTTGCCTCAACTAAATCTGTAATATATATTTTGTTTTCACATTTAAGATTTTATTAGTCCAAAGGGATTTGAATCCCGAAGGACTATTAGTTTCGTTTTGGCATTTTGCGTCGGACTCATAAATGTCGGTTCACTTTTCAAACTGTTGCCACAAAATGTTAGAGTCCTGCATTATATTTGAAGAAATTAAATAATGAAAAATCTGCATAAATGTATGTATATTTCTCGTATTGTGATAAAACAACGGTACATAGAGTCATCGAATTTTGAATAACGTAATCCTCCAACGAATATGAGCATGTGGAAGACCAAATTTGAAATTTGAAATTTGTTTTATGATCGATTTCTTATTTTTTAAAACTTTGACGAATTTTTGATTAACAAACTCAAGGATTTCCAAGCGAGCAATGGCAACGTTGTGCAGAAAAAACATTTTTATCTCCAGCGCGTGAGTCTCTGTATCGGAAATTCTAAAGATATGCTCGTTTTAAAACTATTTTGCGATATTGCTGTTGCACTGGATCTTATGGTTTAAGTGCGAGGAACATGATATTTAATAAAGAAAGGTAACACACAAAATGTTAAAAAACGCCCCTTTGGACGTAATTTAAAATCTGAAACATTTCAGATTTTTTTTTTTTTTTTTTACATTTAATGTGAAGATTATTTCTGCAATGTCTCCCAAGTGGCTGTTGCTTCAGATAGTGCTGAAAAGAAAACGAAAGAAGCCGTGGCCTTTGAAATTAACACGTTGAGCGCCACGTCAGCCATTTGTGGCTGACACTAGACTTTCTGTTTAGGCCGCGTCAGCCATCTGTGGCTGACACTAGACTTTACGTTTAGGCCGCCATTTTCGGGTCATGCCATTCTCCAACAATCTCCTCCTCGTCGTCAGAAGATGATAAAAGTACATATGCTCTCTGGGCAGTTTTCTAACAAGAATAATTTCACTGCTGCTATCGGTTTCACACTTTCGAACTGACATTTTGACGCTTAGGTTTAAAGAAACATTTTGTCTGCATGGGGTTAAGAACTGCAATGAACTGGTTTGTTGTAAAGGGAACACCGGTCACGAATCTATTTCGATAAAATGTTATCTAGTTGGCCAAACAAAACAAACAAAGAAAACAAAACAGATTTGGCGCATAACGTGTTGAATGAATGCCTATAGGAATCACGTTCCAAAAGTAAACTATCTTCTACTGCTATAAAAATCACTGGCCCTACAATACAATACCAGCGCTTTTAAGCGGCGCGCGTGGCCTGAACGGGATTGCCTAAGAAATACGCGTGGCGCTCAACGTGTTAAGAAAGAAATCATAGATAAACTTAAGCGTTGTGTAAGAGTGACGGAATTGGCAAAGATTTACGGTCGTTCCGCATCGACGATCTGCACAATTCTGAAGAGGAAGGAAGACATTAAGAAACTTAATGTAGGCAAAGGAGTTACCGTTACTTCCAAGCACCATCTAAAACGCCTAGAAAATGTTGAGAAGCTTTTGTTGGTGTGCATTAACGAAAAGCAGGGCGATTCGGTGTGGGAAGCTATCATTTGTCGGAAGCTATCACAAAGGTAAACTGCGGTTATATTATATACTAGTGTTATTTACTTGAAAAATTTATTTTTATGTTGATAATTTTGGGGTTGCAAAACGGATTAACCGGATTTCCATTATATTGAATAGGAAGTGTTTTCCTAGATACGAGAAATTGGCTATATGAGCTCAGTGCTGCAATGAATGAAACTCGTATCTCGAGATTCTACTGCATATATCTTTATGTCTGTAATGCACGGGTGTATATACTAATGCACAGAATGAAACATTCTGCTAAGAAATGACTAGAAATATTTTATTGTTTTCTAATATACAAAACCATAAACACATCTTGTAAATTTATATGAAGTGACGTGAATTATTCGTGGAATAATTCTCTTGATATTAAAATGCCTAACAAATAGATTTCAAGAACTCAAATCATGCTATGTAAAATTATTCCGAATGAAAATAAATCGTTGTCATTATATTGTCAGTTATCAGAAGGTCATGCATGACATCCGTTTAATCGTCCGTTTTATGATAAAGTGAAAATCAGTAACAGCAGCTGCTATTTTTTACCTGAATAAATTATTAATGCATTTAATTAAAAATTTAATTACGTACGGTATGCTGAAAAAATTTCACACGAGTTATTTATAAGTTTCTATTTCTCCCCTCCTTCTTAGCATACCTTCGTAGTGTAGTGGTCAACACGCTGGACGCATACTCGAGGGGACCTTGGTTCGAGTTCCGGCGAAGGCATAGCTCATTTTTTGCGACTTCCTGATTCAAATTAACCTAATGTCTCCACAGTGACGTTTGAACTAAAAGAGTGGTGGGTGGTGATTTCTCCTAATTCCCAGTCGCCCTTTAAAAGGAGGTATATAAAGTATTTTTCCCGCTTTCTTGGCATGCCTTCGTAGTGTAGTGGTCAGCACGCCCGACGCGTATTCGAGCCCCGGCGAGGACATTGCTTATTTCTCAGGTCTTCCTGCTTCAAATTAACCTAATGTGTCTACAAAGTTTCCAAGGTTAAAAATGTGTTATTAATATTATCATGCAGATTTATTACTTCCGAATCATAAACTAATAACTGTTTAAAATATCATTAATCTAGAAATATTTTATATTTAATTATTGCAAATGATGTTACTAGTTTGCCATGTGCTAATAATGTAGCCTTCCAATGATAGAACTAGTGATGGACCTAGAAAGATTTCTAGAAATTAATTTCCTAGAAAATCTGTAAAATCCTGTGAATAAATCTACATTTTGAAAACACACACACACACAAAAAAAAAACACATATTTTTTTAATACTTTTCATAATAATCTACCCAGAAATCCTTGTCAGTGTAACTATTCTTTAAAGAAATATTTTATTTTAATGATTTTTATTTTAATTACTTACAAATGGTAACATTTTACTCTTCAGTTTGTTTACGGCCCCTGAATATGGTCCATAATTTTGGCATCGAACAACTTTTGTTATAAGGCAGTCACATTTTTGCATTTTATTTTTATAGCGGATGTAATAGATTAGAGAGTGGGAAATGTATAAAATGTTGAGTGTGATATTTTTTTATAAAACTAGTGTTTTAAATTTTTAAAATGAGTTGTGGCATTGAAAACAATTTTATAACTGGAAGCATATGTCTGTAAATTTGGTGCTTGGAAATATTTGAACATTTTCGAGGATAAAGGCCGAGTACGAACTTTTGTAGACACGTTGAATATAGGTATGTACGCATGTGTACATATACGTAAATAGATATATGCATATATGGATATAGATACATGTACATTAATATGTATATGTGCTTGTGTATGTGTATGCGCATATGTGTGTATTTATGTATATGTAGATTGAATTCACAACGGGAAAAAAAATAGGGATTCGACTTAAACTAACGTATAAATTCAAAACCAATGTAAAACTTAAAACGTATGAAATTTGTGAATTACTAGAAACTATAATCATAAAATTAAAAAAAAAAAAAAAAAAAAAAAAAAATCTGAAATTTTTCAGATTTTAAATTACGTCCAAAGGGGCTTTTTTTAACGTTTTGAGTGTTACCTTTATTTATTAAATATCATGTTCTTTGCACTTAAACCATAAAATTCAGTTCAAGAGCAATATCGCAAAATAATGTTAAATTAAGCATGTCTTTAGAATTTCCGATATACACAGTCAAGCGAGCTGGAGATAAAAGTATTTTTTTTTCTATATAACGTTGCCATTTCTCGCTTTTAAAGCATTGAGTTTGTAAATCAAAAATTCGTTAAAGTTTTACAAAATATAAAATCTATAATAAAACAAATTCCAAATTTGGGATTTCAGATGCCCATATTCGCAGTAGGATTTCGTCATTCAAAATTCGATGGCTGTATGTACAATTGTTTTATCACAATGCGAGAAATAGACAATCATTTATGCAGATTTTTCATTATTTAATTTCTTCAAATATAATGCAGGACTCTAACATTTTGTGCCAACAGTTTGAAAAGTGAACCGACGTTTATAGAAGTCCGACGCAAAATCGCAAAACGCAAACAATAGTCCTTCAGGGACAAAGCCCCTTTGGACTAAAAAAAAAAAAAAAAAAAAAAAAAAATCTGAAATGTTTCAGATTTTAAATTACGTCTAAATGGGCGTTTTTTAACATTTTGTGTGTTACCTTTCTTTATTAAATATCATGTTCCTCGCACTTAAACCATAAGATCCAGTGCAACAGCAATATCGCAAAATAGTTTTAAAACGAGCATATCTTTAGAATTTCCGATACAGAGACTCACGCGCTGGAGATAAAAATGTTTTTTCTGCACAACGCTGCCATTTCTCGCTTTGAAATCCTTGAGTTTGTTAATCAAAAATTCGTCAAAGTTTTAAAAAATAGGAAATCGATCATAAAACAAATTTCAAATTTCAAATTTGGTCTTCCACATGCTCATATTCGTTGGAGGATTACGTTATTAAAAATTCGATGACTCTATGTACCTTTATTTTATGACAATGGGAGAAATATACATACATTTACGCAGATTTTCATTATTTAATTTCTTCAAATATAATGCAGGACTCTAACATTTTATGGCAACAGTTTGAAAAGTGAACCGACATTTATCCTTCCGACGCAAAATGCCAAAACGAAACTAATAGTCCTTCGGGATTCAAATCCCTTTGGACTAAAAACTAAACTCAGTGCCATAACAGCCCTAAAGGGCAAGGCCTTCAGTGCCCGAAAATCTGCTTTCTTGACCGTGGGCCCCGGGTTGCGTAAGCATATGCCCTGAACAAGTGGTCAGCTTGTCGCAGGACCTGCAGTATTTAGTCCGCAAGCGAACCTGGTACTCATTTTATCGACCCAAGTGATGAAAGGCTGAGTCAACCTTGCCCAGCCCGGGAATCGAACACACCCCGGACCTATGGTACTTTAGCGCGATGCGCTAGCCACTGCGCCACTGGGCGCACGAACTGAAATATTGGCGAATTTGATTACACATGTGATATAACGGATTCTGCGTACATCTAGGATTAATGTAAAGCTATATATAATGTATACATATATATACCTTCTTGAAAAAGTCCATTAGTGAGGGGCATGGATAAATGTAGAAGGCAGTAGAAAAGAATCTTCAAAGTGTTACGGATTTTAAATGATTTTAAAAATTGTATCGACATATTCGGTCAAAATGCAAAATAAAGTATCATCCTTAGCTTGCATTTTCAGCTGTGTACAAACCCGTGCTCAAAAGTATTGCATGACTTGATATATTTTGAACGGTTGGTTGCACAAGACATCGTGGTTCCAGTTTAAGACAGACATCAATAATATGGGTTTTCCAGATGAATATTTAGCAAAAACGTACAAACGTTTCTTCAAACGTTTATTATACTCGTATACTAGTAAATAAAGCAAAAACGTTTCTAAGCAAAAACGTTTCTTCATGAATAATTAGCAAAAACGTACAAAATTGAAAACTTTTTACGTACCCTGTATGAAAAATCTTACAATTAGTAGCTTCTTCTTTTTCCAACAATTTTATACCCTTAAACGATAACGTCCACATTTTGCAAGACTAAAAGTATTCCAACAGAAAAAACACGTATTATAAATGTGTATTCGTACTCGGTATACAGAGTTGACTTTATCAGTACACACTTGATTTTGGTGAATTATACCATAAGTAAGTTTCAATGATTAACAATTATTTTATTCAGAGAATTAATTCGAATATGGAACGCTATTCTCTCGTTCCTGCATTTTTCTTGTTGATATCACATAAAAAATGCGTAAAAAATTCCCTCCTAAGCTTTCTTATATTTTCTTTATATCATGATCTAAATTTGCATAGCATGATGTCTATTTATTTTTATTTTCGAAAGTGATTTTTTTTCCATTCGTTGGCCCTAGCCATTTTAGGCGTCTACAGCTACAGAGGCCGGAAGTGGTGATCACTTTAATTACGGAGGTACTACGGAGGTAGGTGAGCCACCGCTGCCTCATATGAACGGACAGAAAATTTATAACCACGACTTCTCCTTGATCTGAATCTGGGAACATATAAACGGACAGACAATTTACATCCGTGACTTCTCCTTGATCTGAATCTGGGAACGTATGAACAGACAGACAATTTACACCCGTGACTTCTCCTTGACCTGAATCCGGGAACATATGAACGGACAGACATTTTACATCCGTGACTTTATATCATGGTTTAAATTTTCATAGCATGTAGTCTATTTCATTTTATTTTCGAAAGTGATTTTTTTTCATTCGCTGGCACTAGCCATTTTAGGCGTCGGCAACTACTGAAGTCGAAAGCGGTGATCACTTTAAAATTACGGAGGTATATAATAGGTGAGCCACCGCTGCCTCATATGAACGGATAGACAGTTTATATCCATGACTTCTCCTTGACCTGAATCCGGAAACATATGAACGGACAGACATTTTACATCCGTGACTTTATATCATGGTTTAAATTTTCATAGCATGAAGTCTATTTCATTTTATTTTCGAAAGTGATTTTTTTTTCATTCGCTGGCACTAGCCATTTTAGGCGTCAGCAACTACTGAAGTCGAAAGCGGTGATCACTTTAAAATTACGGAGGTATATAATAGGTGAGCCACCGCTGCCTCATATGAACGGATAGACAGTTTATATCCATGACTTCTCCTTGACCTGAATCCGGAAACATATGAACGGGCAGACATTTTACATCCGTGACTTTATATAATGGTTTAAATTTTCATAGCATGAAGTCTATTTCATTTTATTTTCGAAAGTGATTTTTTTTTCATTCGCTGGCACTAGCCATTTTAGGCGTCGGCAACTACTGAGGTCGAAAGCGGTGATCACTTTAAAATTACGGAGGTATATAATAGGTGAGACACCGCTGCCTCATATGAACGGATAGACAGTTTATATCCATGACTTCTCCTTGACCTGAATCCGGGAACATATGAACGGACAGACATTTTACATCCGTGACTTTATATCATGGTTTAAATTTTCATAGCATGAAGTCTATTTCATTTTATTTTCGAAAGTGATTTTTTTTCATTCGCTGGCACTAGCCATTTTAGGCGTCAGCAACTACTGAAGTCGAAAGCGGTGATCACTTTAAAATTACGGAGGTATATAATAGGTGAGCCACCGCTGCCTCATATGAACGGATAGACAGTTTATATCCATGACTTCTCCTTGACCTGAATCCGGAAACATATGAACGGACAGACATTTTACATCCGTGACTTTATATAATGGTTTAAATTTTCATAGCATGAAGTCTATTTCATTTTATTTTCGAAAGTGATTTTTTTTTCATTCGCTGGCACTAGCCATTTTAGGCGTCGGCAACTACTGAGGTTGAAAGCGGTGATCACTTTAAAATTACGGAGGTATATAATAGGTGAGCCACCGCTGCCTCATATGAACGGATAGACAGTTTATATCCATGACTTCTCCTTGATCTGAATCCGGAAACCTATGAAGGGGCAGACAAATTGCATCCGTGAATTCTCCTTGATCTGAATCCGGGAACATATGACGGACTGACAACGTACATCCGTGACTTGATCTGAATCCGAGAACTTCGTTACAGAAGTCATAATTTTTAACTGCTGTCCCCTCTGACCAGCCAGAAAATGAAGCAATGGATCTGGAATTAAATTCAAAAGATTTAACTATAGGCATTATTTAGAAGCAGCCCCTATAAATTTCTTAACAACTTACATCTGCTTAGCGGTTTGTAAAAGGTTCTGATTTTCAATACTCCCGAATGAAAAGGTTCAATTAAGCTCTAAATATTCATTAGAAAAGAAAAAATTAGCCAAAGTGAAAACCTTGAAAATATATTTTGCATATTGAAATTGATCCTTCATTCTGGGTGAAGCAAATTCAACCGTAGATTTTAAAATCTTTTTAATATTTAATAACTATAAATCGAAAGGAAAACATTGGTTAACATTTCAGTTCCAACAGAATCATTGGTTCAATTTCGTTTTTGTTACATTTTATACATTTTAACTCATTAGCATTCTATCGTTAATTATATTAGTAATATCCTTTCCTTTTTCTTATTTCAACAATTTTAGGCCCGATAAAAATAGTAAGAAAGGGTTCAAAACAGCCTCATATGCCCAACAAACAGTTTGTTAGGTTCTTGTGAAAGTCTTCAGGGTAAACGCCATCTATCTGGAACAAATGCCAGTTGAATTTATTAAATTTAATTCCGTTTAAAATTTTAATTTTCAAACGTCGTAACCAATGCTGTAATTTTTTTTCAAAACGTGCTAGAAGGAATTTACTGTAAGAAACCTTCTCCAACGTCATCAAATGGAGCTCATGTTTTACTTGCGTCTGTACTAATATTTGAGTTTCAAAGATATTTTCTGAAACGACCATTAAAGAAAAACAAATAAGTGTAAAAATGCAAAGAAAAATCTTTTTTCTTTTCTGGATTAGGAAATTTCGATTATTTTTAGTCTTAGGAAGCAGTTAGAATCATTCTGTATTCATATGCTAATATGTTTTAAATAAATGGCAGTAAATCTCATGCACATAACTAGTGCCGCATAACATTAGCGATCATTGGATATTCGTTGCTCAGTACATTTTTAAAGGTTATATTTACGTCTCATGCTTCATTTTCATTCTAAGCATGTTCTCATTCTAAGCATTATATTTATGCCTCATGCTTCAAAGAAATATCTTAAAGTACTGACAATTGTAATATTCTAATCACTATTGCGTTAGTATAATTAGAAAGATATTGTTACAGATTTCGCATTTAAATAGCTAATGCTAGTAGAATTATAAATTAAATTGTTTTATTCGCCGTGCAGTGCAGCTACTGACGAATATAAGCTAATGAATGCTAATTCTTCTGAATCAATACGATTGTGTATTAACACATCGTTCAATAAATCCGGGACTAACCGAAAGATGGCGTTAGTAACATCAACTTGACTTCATTGTTCGAAAGAACTAACCTTCAAATGACACGTGTCTAATTTTCAAGGCAATTCGGACCAGAAACAGCGAAGCTATTGTGGTAAAAGTGACACTACTTGTGCATTTGGTAGACAAAATGGAGTAAAACGAATTTCGAGTGTTGATCAAACATTGGTATTTAATGCGCAAAAATACTGTGCAAGCTCAGCAGTGGCTTGAAAAATGTTATCCATACACTGCTCCATCGAAAACAACCATTTGCCGTTGGTATGCTGATTTTAAGCATGGTCGCACGGATACAAATGATGTGGCACTCTCGGGTAGGTCAAATGAAGCAGTCGCTGCGGAAAATGTGAAACAAGTGCTGAAAATCGTGATGAATGACCGCAAAGTTCCTGAGATTGCTGAGATGGTAAACATATCAACTGGAAGCGCATGTATGAATTTGCATGAAACATTGAGAATGAAAAATGTGTTTCCCAAATGGGTGCCGCATGTGATCACAATGGAACAAAAGCAACAACAAGTCGATGATTCACAGAGCTTTTTGTCACTGTTTACTCGCAATAAACAGGATTTCTTGCGTCGATATATGACAATGGACGAAACATGGATTCACTATTTCACTCTGGAGTCAAAGCAGCAGTCAGCTGAGTCGCGTGCAGCCGGTGAAAGCCATCCGAAGCGTCCAAAAACGCAGCAGTCAGCTGGCAAAGTCATGGCGTCTGTGTTTTGGGATGCGCGAGGAATAATTTACACCGACCAAGGGAAAATCTATCAATAGCGCCTATTACAGTGAGTTATTGATGCGTCTGAAGGACAAAATAAAAAAAAAAAATCTGAAATGTTTCAGATTTTAAATTACGTCCAAAGGGGCGTTTTTTAACATTTTGTGTGTTACCTTTCTTTATTAAATATCATGTTCCTCGCACTTAAACCATAAGATCCAGTGCAACAGCAATATCGCAAAATAGTTTTAAAACGAGCATATCTTTAGAATTTCCGATACAGAGACTCACGCGCTGGAGATAAAAATGATTTTCTGCACAACGTTGCCATTGCTCGCTTTGAAATCCTTGAGTTTGTTAATCAAAAATTCGTCAAAGTTTTAAAAAATGGGAAATCGATCATAAAACAAATTTCGAATTTCAAATTTGGTCTTCCACATGCTCATATTCGTTGGAGGATTACGTTATTCAAAATTCGATGACTCTATGTACCGTTGTTTTATCACAATACGAGAAATATACATACATTTATGCAGATTTTTCATTATTTAATTTCTTCAAATACAATGCAGGACTCTAACATTTTGTGGCAACAGTTTGAAAAGTGAACCGACATTTATGAGTCCGACGCAAAATGCCAAAACGAAACTAATAGTCCTTCGGGATTCAAATCCCTTTGGACTAAAAAAAAAAAAAAAAAAAAAAAAAAAACGACGGCACATGAAGAAAAAAATCATCTTCAGTCAAGACAATGCCCCGTGCCACAAGTCAATACAAACACTGGTTACATTGAAACGAGTTGTGCTTCACTCTGCCTCCCCACCCACTATACTCCCCAGATCCAGTTCCCAGTGACTACTAGCTGTTACTTGATCTCGAAAAGATGCTACAGGCGAAAAGATTTGGCTTAAATAAGGAAGTCATCGCTGCCACTGAAGCTTATTTTGCGGACAAGGACAAACGTTTAACAAGCATCTTATCGAAAAGTTAGAAAAGCCTTGAAATGATAGCATAGCTCTTCATGGTGATTATGTTTATGAATGAACGTGAGTTTTTTTAAAAATGGATGCTGTTTTCTTTGTTAGTCCCGGGACTTATTGAACGATGTGTTACATTCATTAAATTCAGAAACTCTAGGATTAAAAAAAAACAATTTAAACACTCGCTAATAAAAGCATATCAGTTAGGATTAAAACAATAAGGAACTCATCGAAGTGGATGAAAGTTGAACTTCTAATAAACTCTAAACTAAAGGTGATTGACAACTGTTGAACTAGATTTCGATATACCGTATTTTCCAGCGTATAACGCTCACAGGTGTATAACTGATATATATACTTTCAAGCTACATTTGTTGTTTTAATTTTGAGGTATATTCGCCATATAAAGCGCACCACATTCTTCACGAAGAAACCTAAACGGTACATGTGCAGTGCTTTTATCTTTTGAGGTCGCTTATCGAAAATTTGGCCTAGCCTTTCGAACATTAGTAAATCATACTGACAAGCGGTAAGGGGAACAATATATGTGTGGGTTAAATGCTTGAGGAAGTAAATATTCCAGCAAAGAGGAGGGATTGTAGTCATTGCAAATGTCCAAAAGAATGTCCAAAGCGCTTCCAACCTGAATGAATTTGTTGAGTTTAGAGTTACATGTTTTCTCTTTTTGTAGTCATTTAAACCGACATTTTGAAGGAAAAATCGAAGGATTTAAAAATCAAAGGCTTTAATCTAGTTCTCCTTTTTTCTGAAAAAGCAAGTGGATATCGTGCTGCAGCAAGGACGTTTGGTGTTGGTAAAAGATGGAACAGATAATGATTATTTATTTTTGGATTATAATGATGTTACGGATTTAGTATTTAAATAGTTAATGTTAGTAGACTTATGAGTAAAATTGTTTTATTCCCCGTGCAGTGCAGCGCGTGACGAATTTTTGCTGCCTGTCGTAAATGCTATTATTTTTTTCTTGAGAGAAACAATAATAAAATGATGAAAACGGACATCAGATTCATTTTTCAGATTCGAATATTATAAATTTGTTTTATGAAATACTAATATATGGTCGCTTCGGGGCAGATGCTTGTGCTTCGAACAATTTGTTGATTTTTACGGATTATACAAGCAACATAATTCTGTGATTTAATTTCAAAAGTATGTTTTTTGGTCAAATATTTTGCTTTCTGGTTTTCTTCTCTTACACTAGTAAAGTAAGTTCTCAGTTTAAAGTTAGACAATTAAAGAATACTTCAGTTTCTCTCAAATCTTTAAATTTGGAATGAAAATTCTTCATTTTAAGCTCAAAAAACAAAAACGTCCTTACTTGAATGTTTTCCATTGCTGACTTTTTATCCTAATCATAATAATACAATTTCTGAATTTAAATTCATGACAGAAAAACAAAGAAATATTTAGTTGTGTATTTCTGCTTATTGACTTTATCTCAAAGTCTTTTAACTGTTATGATTCTCTGAATTCAGCAGCTGCTGTTATTGCAACACACATGCTTACAAATACGTTTTATCATCAGATATTTATCTAATACACATCTCTTACTGTCCATCTGGATAATAGAACCGATTTCATCCGCAGCAACTGAATATCGCATATAGAAGGTGGTTCTTATGATAATTGTAGTGTATTTCGTTATCTACAAAGAATGTTACCAACATGCTTCCCTCAAAAAAACATTTGGTCAGTATTTTGTGATTTCTATTTTCGTAGTGATCATGCCAAAAATGCTCATTTGCGAGAAATATATCCGAAGACATGGCTAAAGAATTTTTCTCTTTCGAAAGACGTGTTGACATTGTAATCTTACTAGTATTGTGGAACATTGCCTTGCGTTAAGAAAATCCTAACAATTTCCTTAAAATGGAGGTAGTGCAGAAATAGGAATCTTATCATTAACTGCGCAGCTAAAATTTCAAAGCTGTTGAGCAATATAAGCAACAGGAAATCAATTTCTGGTTATATAATTCTAAACTCGTTAATATTGCAAAGATAATTAATAAATATTTTAATAATAAAAGTAAAAAAAAAAAAATCTGATGTGTGCACCACATGACTTCCTTGTACGGAATATTAAATTATACCCATACTTTCTTGCATTTCATTTAAACTTATTAGATTGAATTAAATGTACTTCCTCGATACTGCATAAACCACAATAGAATAAATGCACTCTTTAAAATTCACTACTATATTTGTTTACTATAGTGATACTTTGGCGGTAGGTTCACTTAACAGCGTTGCATTTCGTTCATTTTTTAACTCAGAATGCATACAATTTATATCATCTTAAGAGTTATCTAATCGTTGCCACATGTTCTATTCAAATATTATAATAAGTCTAAAACGAAGTATAAAAAAATTAAGCAAAGAATAACAACAACAACAAAAAGAAACAGTTTTTCACAGACGATTCAGTATTTCTCATTCAATTAATTCAGTTCTCAATTCGCGACAAGGCAAAAATACTTTAAAATTCAAGATTTCGGTATTGAAAATTATGAAGTAAATCTTAAACACTTATTTCCTCGAATAAATTACAGAATGGTTTAAACATGATTTAATTCGCAATATTAAAATAAGGCGTTATCTTTGTTATTGTAAAGCTTACTTTCTCTAGATTGGTAACAAATCTACTATTCTGCTGTTTCAAATGTAAACAAGCAATGGCCGCCATCGAAAAAATTATTACACTTAGCCGCACTTAAGCAACGTTTAAATTTTTCATAACTCTACAATTATTCCATGCAGATTTACTAAAGACATAAACACTTTAACTGGAAGATAAGAACAACATAATTCAATTATTTTTAAAGCAAAACATGCACAATTTACAAACATATAATAGTAAAGAATCTGAGATTACTGAGCCGAGTAACAGAGTGTATATATATATATATTTATATACTTTTGGTGCGGTCGATTGCAACCAAAATACGAGGTGCACATCTACATGTTATAGCAGTCCTATATAGAACATTTCAACGTTCTGAGGCTACTTGTTTTTGAGTTATGCGAGATATATTAGTACACAAGTACGTAGGTACAGACACTACTAAATTTCTCTTCAGAATTCATTTTAAAGCAGTTTTATAATTTTTTTTTGGGGAAAAGAGTCTTTTATTCTGTCCTTACGTCCAGATGTCACGCAAAAACATCGTTAATTGGTTTCGATAGCTGTTAAAATAATCACATACTCCTTAATGAAACCTTAATGTTGGAATATGACGCGTGAAACATACTCCTTAATGTTGGAATATGACGCCTGAGACATTTCTAGATTACAATACTTCCTTTTGACTTCGTACAATGAAGTAAAAATTAGATCATTTAACTAATTAGTATATAACAACTGTTGTCCTAACGCTACAGTTTCTTTTGGGTGATATATATCACAACATCTACAGAGGGGTACATCAAATTTTGCATAGAGACATTTAAGAAAATTCCTTCAAATTCTTTCTATAATTCTAGTATCAGTGTATTAATACATCGAAGATTTACGAAACGGTTCTGCAATGAAGCTAAGAGCATCACTAATTAATTAAAATAATATTACTAATGCTCCTAATTATCAGCTGGGTGTAGTACAAATAAACAATATTTTAAATTATACATTTGGTAGTGCTATTAAACAAGTGTAATAAGAATTTGAATTATCAAAAATCATATGTCGCATGGATGATAAATGGTACATTAAAGTAATTTCACATAATATAGCCCAGAATAGTAACCCAGAATAATAGTAACCCAGAATATTTAAAAGATCCCACTAAAGAAGTTTCTCGTAACAAAATATTATTCTTGGTACAGAAATATGTCCAATATCGATTCAATGGTTAGAGGTTCCGAGAGGTTTCAGCTTCTTCTTCTTACATGCTTAAACTCTCTTTATAACGATTCCAAGGTAAGCTTATTTAAGACAGCTGAAGCTAATACAGCGTTTTTAAATGGACAAAATTCTCAAATCAAAAGAATATTTTTGGCTTCCATGAATCCAACACTTTTTTATTTCATTTCATTTCTTTTTCTTTTTTAAGCAGACTGATCTACAAAACCCAAGTGAAGGGGAATCGATATCTAATTTATTTTGTGCTGTCAGAAGCACGGAAAGGAGTGTACAAATCACCTTTGGATTTAGATCTCCATGATACTGGGAATGATACTGGGAATATTTGTGGCGTCTTGCTGTATTTCTTTTGAATTCTCTCCGCACGTTCCATTTATATATAATAAGAATGAGGATTCCTCCCCAAAAATTAGAAATAGTGTAATGAAAATGATTTCAAAAATTAAATCTAAGTTTCTAAATGAGGACTCACATGGACAACAACACTTTTTAAACTGAATTTACCGACCTCAAATGAAATAATCAAGTGACAATTTAGATGTTTTCAAATGATTTATAGAATAATTTAAGAAAACGATTGCTTATCTTCTTTATTCTGAGCTATGATGTTACAGAGGATAAGACCATATGTGTATTTTCAAGGAAATCTTTTCCTGCAAAAAGCTGAATATTTCTGCGACTGTTGATGAATCATAGCTATATCTGAATTATTGTAATTGAAAATAGTCTAGATATTTGCTCTTCTAAACAAAGAGAGAAACAGCCCCAAAGTTTGGATTTAAGAAAAATAAATAAATTCGGTTTCATTAAGGAGTATGTGATTATTGCGGTTTTCCAAGCAATGAGGAATTAAAGAAAAGAAAGACAACAAATAAATGCAAAAGTTAACTCTATGTCTAACGTATATCTTCCAGAATATTGCAGAAAAGTCTGTTCTTATGGCAATGATGTGTAGAATCATTAAGTGCTTTTGGAACAAGAGACGTGAAAGTGAGAAGTTCTCGCCGGGAATCGAAATCTGAAACCTTGAATGCGCGACGCGTATGTTTTCAATTATACCACGAAAGCATGCGAAAAAGAAGGTTTTGGTTTGGTTTAGTTTATTACGTCAAAGCACACTAGGGCTTTCTGCCTAAGGAGAGGAATGATTTTAAAGAGGAACTGCCAGTTCATTTCGTGCATGTGCGCTTTCGTAGCAAGTCAGAATTACCAGTGTTCAGAGATTTTACTGCTCGGATACTGGTTGGCACACGGAAAGGAAGGAGAAAATAACTTTATATATTCTCCCTTTGAAAGGGTGACAGGGGAATTGGGGACTTCATTGCCAGATCTTGCAGGTGATGAATTATCGTATACCAGCTTTTAATTCGAATGTCACTTGTAGAATCATAAGGTACCTTTGAGCAGAAGCCGTGAAAAATGTGCAGTGCCATTGCCGAGACTCGAACCCTAGACCTCTTAAATATGCGTCCAATTACATTACGAAGGCATAAGGGAAGGAAGAAGAAAATAGCTTATAGATGGTCTCCTGTATTTTGAGACAACTGCAAAGAAGACCGGTTAGTTGTCAATCAAATAATTCCAAAGTTCCGTAGTTAGATGTCAATCAAGTAATAAAGTTCCATACGTGGTTAACTGTCACTCAAATACAAATAACAGGCTATGAAAATCATCACTATATTGAGAAGGTAAAATATCTCAAGATAATGTTATAAAATTCCTAATTTTACAGAAAGATCCAGATTCAATCCAATGGTTAAGAGGAAGGAAATTAACCAGCGGAAAAAAAAAGTTTTTATTATAATTAACATTTTAGCTAAATGGCAACTTCCAGAATTGTGTGAATGAATTCTGTAATTCCAAATTTATTTTTTGTAAAGAATGTTTTAATTTTAATTTTAAGAAAATTAAATCTATAAATGAAAGCATATCATTAATTTTTTCCCAAAATCTTCGAATACTATTTCACGTAAAGCAAAACTCTTATCATCAGTCACAAGATTATCATACCTTTCTATCTTTAAAGTAAAATACTACAAAAAGTATTGCACTATACTTCAAATATTACAATGTGGCTTCCTAATAACATAGCTGCAACTGACAATCGATAAATTGCATTTAATATAAACCTGATGAGTATGTCTTCGGTATTTAATTACATATCCTTCTGATAAATATGGTGAGGGACGTAAGAATGTGGTGTCAACAAATGTATTGTTCCAGACAATTAATCGATAAAGGAATCTCCTCCGGGATTGCCCTTGCCGAGTGCGGTTTATCGCGGATTCATCAAACTGTCAGAAAACCTATTTAGTGGAGATCTAAATCCAAAGGTGATTTGTACACTCCTTTCCGTGCTTCTGACAGCACAAAATAAATTAGATATCGATTCCCCTTCACTTGGGTTTTGTAGATCAGTCTGCTTAAAAAAGAAAAAGAAATGAAATGAAATAAAAAAGTGTTGGATTCATGGAAGCCGAAAATATTCTTTTGATTTGAGAATTTTGTCCATTTAAAAACGCTGTATTAGCTTCAGCTGTCTTAAGTAAGCTTACCTCGGAATCGTTGTAAAGAGAGTTTAAGCATGTAAGAAAAAGAGAAGTATCTCATATACGTTGCTATTTTAATAATGAAAACATAAATTCTCGCAACATCATGTAATTGTTTCGAATTATAACTTTTAGATATCAGTTCCTGAAATAATTTGAGGATAAAATTTAGAAATTTAAGCTCATTTTTGTCACCTGCATTGTATTTGCAGCATGAATGTTTACTGCATTTGTTGAAATATTGTGCTCCTTGGTAGTAAGGAAATGACGAGAGCGAAATCTAAGAAGAATTATAAGGCCATATGGTGTTAAAATAAAAGGAAAATGTTTCCTATTTTTCAACAAGAAATATTTCATAAACAAAAATTACATACGTACGTATTTAATAATGCGCTTCAAAAATAATAAATGTTTGCATTAAATTCGCTTATTATAGCTATGATGAGTTTTTAATATACGATATTAAAATAACAGCTGAAAGACGATAAGTATTTGTAGAATAGGAAACTTCGCCAGGTTTAAGGGCAACATAATTGTTACGAGAGACGACTATAGATACAGAAATATCAAATGTAGCGTATAATTTCGGCAATATAAACATCAGTGAACCTTTAAAATAACTTCCGCTGTTTATATTCTTTCTACTTGGATGCATTCTTCGAGAGGATTGAGAAAGGCTTACAATAAATGTGTATGCAAAATTCAGTCTTCATAGCTTAATAGGAAATAGTTTAAGGGGACTCATACACCTTAAACCCTTTATGATCTTCGAATATGTGACTGTTGCAAGAATTGGGATATTTTATTTATTTTAAAAGTAATTACTTCCAACTTTTTACAGCTGATTACATAATATAGCTGCTTTGGAAAATAGTAACCAGAAAGTTTGTGTTGCCACAAATATTTTTATAATTTAATCCTCTTTTGTGACAAAATATTTCGCCGTGTTTCCACCTTGCGCGCATGATATTTTAAAAATGGCTAATGGTACATACTTGAAACTGGATTGAATTCTTTATATGGGCACTACTTTCTGACTGAACCAACAATCTGATGAATATTTTAATATTGAAAAATTTTATGGACGAAGACATTAAAAATTTTGTTAATAAAATACATTTTATAAACTCAACTCAAAATAAAATAAAAATTGAACATGAAATTTTTAGAATTTTAGGTTCACAGTAGTTCCCAAATATTATAGAAGCTATATATTAAATATGGAATTAAATTATGAAACAGAATGTTTTAAACTGTGCGCGCAATTTGGAAACATGACGAAAAATGTTGTCACAAAGCGGATTAAATTATAAAAATATTTGTGGCAACACAAACTTTCTGATTACCATTTCAGAAAGCAGCTATATTATGTAGTCAGCTGTAAAAAGTTGGTAGTAATTGCTTTTAAAATAAATAAGTTATCCCAATTTTTGCAACAGTCACCTATTCGAAGAGCATGAGGGGTTTAAGGTGTATGAGTCCCCTTAAAAATTGTCAACATTTTGATTATAGTGACAAATACTACGAATAAGTGGTACTATTCCGTTTTGAGGATCGTAAAAAAATTGCAACGAAAATGTATGCGCCAAAGCGCCCATTTAGCAGCGCGTCCATTTAGCAGCCCGCCAAATCTAGCGTACGCGCTGATTTCAGATTGCATAAGTTTGCCTAATTAAATTGCCTAATTCAAATATCAATCAATGCCTTCCTTTGTTTTGCAATTACCAACAAACATTTAAAAAATAAAATAGAAAATACAATCAAATATCTATCTTCAATAGGCAAAAGTTTATGTGAGCACTAATGTAATTAATGTCAAAATTCATTTTTGAAGGTGCAATTCATCTAAAACTTTTATTATCTAATTATCTTAAAAACAAACCCTTGCAATAATAATGATATAGTAAAAAAGGGAAAAATAAAAGGAAGAAGATACAAATTCATATAATAAACTTTATCTCAAGGAACTATTAAGAACTGTTATAAATTATGACTGTTAGCCTACTATTATTATAGCTATTATAACTATTATAATTATATCTAATAGATATATCAATTAAAATATCGACAAATATTTATACTGTTATATTATGTTATATTATACTATGTGTTATATTATATTATGTACTATTTTGAATATTACTTTAAAAATAAACCGAAGTGTAGTGGAACTATACCTACATTACTTATAGTAAACATTGGGAGTCCCACTACATTTCCACCTGAACCTGAACCTGATTGCATTAGTTTATATAGTTCTATATTTCTTAAGACGCCATTGAAATATTAGTTTAATTTTTACATCTTTTTGATTTTAAATTCTTTTTTGATATCCTATGGATTTAACAATTTGGGAATTGCCCATGGCGGTGTGTTTAGCGTATTTAATTATGGCAAAGCACACTAGGGCTATCTTCCTAAGGGGATGGATGCCTTCGTGGAGGACTTTCTAAGGTAAACTGCCTTGTATACACGTTACACATGGGGAAACCACGAAAATGCCATGCAGCCAGCCCGTTCGCGGGATTCGAACCTCGGACCGAACTACCAGTGTTCAGCGACTTTACCGCTCGGCCGCTGGTGAGCCTGCCCATGACGAAAAGTGTGCAAAAGGATTTTGGGTAAAGCGCAGAATCATCCACTGCTTGACGCGTTTTTAAGAATTGCACATACTCGCTATCGATGTACACATCGACCTATTTTCATTTTCACTTCAAAAAAAAAAAATAATAATAAAAATAAATCCCGGAATTGCACAAAAATAGCGCTGCGCACACTTTTGACTTTATCTATGCACAACATCGACCTATTTTCACTTAAAAAGTAAAAGAAAATTGACAAAAACCCAATTCATTTTAACTTTGTAAAAAAGCGGTAAACAAATAAGTGTGTGATTCTGTTGTTTATCTAGAATTTTTCAAAGAAAAGGCATCATCATTATAGAAAATTATGTTAGAGCAACCAATGAGATGAAACTATGCTTTAGCGATAACTCAGTGGCGAAATAGCGATGCAGACATCCATTCAGTTATGCTTAGCAATTTTTATATAAATTATAATAATGATCTGAAATAGTTATTCACTCTTATGCTTCCATTCAGTCATGTTTAGCCTTTTTTATATAAATTATAATAATAAAAATGTATTATTTGAAGTTAACCTTTCATCTAAATTAAAACATCAATCTTAAATAGTTATTTACTATTATTCTTCCTTTCTTGCGTTAAGGTTGCCGCAATTAGTTTTGGCAGCACTGGCATCAACAATAGTTTGGTGATTTTTTACAGCCCCCAAAACCAAATAGTACCGAATTAGTTAAATAAAAGCTTATAAAATGCAACTTGTTTAAAGAAATTATAAAGAAGCTTAATAAATACTTTTCTTTTATGAATTTTTTAAAGTGGACAAATAGTTTGTTTTATAAAAATTTCAAAACTCCTTTCATATATATATATTTGGATATTAGTATTTTAAGGTTATATAAAAGAATATATGATGTGTTAAGTACTATAATAAAATTAAGAAAATCAATTTTGGAAATGAAATGCTGAGAAAAATGTACAGGAAGTTATGAAAGGAAAAAAAAATAATTTGAGAAGCTAGATGGAGCATAGCGAAAGCGAATGTAGCGTGAACTTTCGAAATAAACAGCAATTACATTTCAATAAGGGTAATATATTAGAATTTTTAAAACGTTGCATAGAGCTCGATTGTAAAATTAATGTCACTAACATAAGAAGAAATATTTTTGCCAATGTGAAACGGTTCAAAGAAATCCGATTAACGAATTGAGAAAGCTTTGCGGATAATATTTACAGATCCAAAGACAAATTTGTATTAAGTGTCTGACTATGATAAGTTATTAAAAATTTGTTTATCTTTCCGTTTCGGAAACGTAATTCGTGTTCCTTGACGAGTGGGCGTGTTGGTGTTGGTGTATTTAATAATGGCAAAGCACACTAGGGCTATCTGCCTAAGAGGAGGGATGCCTTCGTGGAGGACTTTCTAAGGGAAACTCGCTCATATACACGTTACACATGGGGAAAATAACGAAAACGCCCATGCAGCCAGCCCGTTCGCGGGATTCGAACCTCGGACCGAACTACCAGTGTTCAGCGACTTTACCGCTCGGCCGCTGGTGGGACTGTTCCTTGATGAGAAATTTCAACGCCAGTTTGGCCGATTTCGCACACTACATTGATATGATACATTAAAATTCCATAAGAATTAAAGTATCCGAGGAAATTTGTGGTTGACCAAACGAAAGAAAGTTGTCGGATAGATATGGACAAATGTTTCTTAAGACATCGCCACATGTTTTTTGTCTAATACATAATGCGAGTTGTCAGAATCCTGTTAAAACATATTCTTGTTTAAGCAAAATGTCCTGTCCGCTAAACGTCATTGTTTGGTAAATGCTCTGTCGTTTAACAACTGTTAGCTAAGTAACCCGCAGGATAAGTGTCACGGCCCCTTGGGGAACATATCTATCTTACTGGTAGCACCGGCGTAAGGAAGAATCAGTAGTAAGGCTTCGGAAATGTGTTTCTCGAATTTTCCCAGCAGTCGCAAAGCTGGCGAGAAATAACGAAAAAATTTCCTTAAAGGTCAGTCATGAGCGTACTTGCCCATAATCTCACATACTACTACAGCTATGTTTTTTAATTTAAATATTGTTCGAGAATAGGAAGATCTACAAGCGTACATAAGAAAGAGAAATATATACAAACGACTTTAGCCATAAATTCAATTACATACAAAATAAACACCTAAAATTATAAGCCTAAAACAACGAATGATTAAATAAAACAGTACAAAAATGAATAAAATTAGCAGTGCAATTAAAAGAAGTTAAGCATTTACTAAAATTTAAAACAGTATAAATCTACTGGTCTGATGAAGAAACTAAAAATTTTATAAATAAGTTTATAAACGAGAAATTCTAATTCGAGTTTCGGTAAAAAGGTCCCATCACATTATGCGTATTGTCATCGATAAACAGTGTGTGGACAAAATTTGAAATCGATAGCTTATTAGAAAATTCTTTAAAGTGGATGACTAAATTTCGGCCATAGTGAAACACCACGAATAAAATAAAAGCTAATAAAACTAATGAACTATGTATGAAATCCAGTGAAATTAAGAAAAAAAAATAATTTCTGAATCCATTTTAAATAAGCAACGTTATGTTAAATGTTATACTTCTGAAAAGAATTTCTGTAAACCTAATCAGATTGCAAAACTGAAGGAATTAATTTGTCATGTTACTACATCCCAATCTATAGTTAAAGTAGTACATAAAATCTGTATTCATTACAACTTTTCAAAATCCTTGCTGTTAATTTACGAGATCCGTAAGGACAAGAATTTTCAACCACATTAACCACATGTAAATATATTTTTTCTACATAATTAAAAAAAAAAATCTCCTTTAAATAATATTCGTATTAGAGAATTTTTAAACAATATATTTTTTTAAAATTAAAAATAAATAATACGTTTTCAAAATAAATAATAAAATATTTCAAATATGTCTTTTTAAATAGTGTGCGTATTATCAGAAAAAGACTTTGCATGTCTTAAAATTAATGAATATTTTAAAGTTCGGCTTTGCTCAAATAAAACAAGCCTTTATAAATATCTGTCAGTGAGCTGTATAAGTGAATTTGTCGCTGTTTTAATGTTACTTTCACTTTGAGCCTTAGCTGAAACAGAGTTTTCGGGACTTCACTTCTCTAACTACAAATGGGCGTTTTATAATTAGTCTTACGAAAGAAGCATTATAGAAAATTCTATTTAATTATTTAATTAGCAACGCTGCGCTTCTGAAGCTTTTTGTTCTTACGAACCTTTATGCCTTTATGTTCTGTGACGGTCCTTGACATTTGAATAACATTTTACGCATTATGTCTTAACCAGGAAACGACATTTGGGAGGAAATTTATTGGAAGACATCATGATTTGCTTTGTTAAACATAAAGACAAATGATTCATTTCCTGAATTGCTTTTCTGGTGCTGTAGTGCTAAATCGATGACAAAATAATTCATAACATCATAAATGTTTTCAAGAAAACAATTGTTTTGCGATGTTTCTTTCATATGCTTTTGTATAAAGCTTAAGAAAATGTAGCATAGAAAACAATTACAAAAGTAGTTATGTTCAACAAACAAGCAAAACTTTATGCTTTGTTCCTATGTAAATAGAACATTTATAAGTAAGCTTATAAGGTATTTCTCCCACTTCCCTAGAGTCCTTCGTGGTGTAGTGGTTCTGCACGCTGGGCCGGTATTCCAGAGGTCCGTGGTTCGATTCCCGGCGAAAGTGGTTGTTAATTTTTCAGTCTACCTTGCTTCTCAAAAAATCCTAATGACTCTACAAGTGGCGCCCGAACTAAAAGGGTTGTGGATGATGATTCTCCGCACCCAGGATTTGGCGACTAGGTCCCGTAAAACCCTAGTCGCCCTTTAAAAAGGGGAGTATATAAGGTATTTCTCCCACTTCCCTAGCGTCCTTCGTGATGTAGTGGTTCTGCACGCTGGGCCGGTATTTCAGAGGTCCGTGGTTCGATTCCCGGCGAAGGCGGTTGTTAATTTTTCAATCTATCTTGCTTCTTAAAAAATCCTAATGACTCTACAAGTGGCGCCCGAAATAAAAGGATTGTGGATAATGATTCTCCGCACCCAGGATTTGGCGACTAGGTCCCCTAAAACCCTAGTCGCCCTTTAAAAAGGTGAGTATATGAGGTATTTCTCCCACTTCCCTAGCGTCCTTCGTGGTGTAGTGGTTCTGCACGCTGGGCAGGTATTCCAGAGGTCCGTGGTTCGATTCCCGGCGAAGGCGGTTGTTAATTTTTCAATGTATCTTGCTTCTCAAAAAATCCTAATGACTCTACAAGCTAAGTTGTAACAATTTGATACTCAAAATAGAATGGGGACTTTCTGAATTTACAATGAGCTATAAATTGCAGGAAATGAAAGTAGATTTTAATTATTTATAGAGTATATTAGAACTACGAAACTTTCCGCTCGTTCCCTATAGAGCAACCAGCGATGAGACACGTACAGTAATACCAGAAAATTATAAAATAATAACATAACATAGCACATGGATAGCCTATGATGGCTGGCGCTATTATATATTTATGTCGTTAAAACGTTCTTTATCATTAATGCCACATATTCCAAATGAATTTATTTTCCAGAAATACTGCAGACTGTAATTACTAAATATTTCACATATTAATTTAAGGAATAAAAATCTGAAAACTGCATGTTGTAAAATAGTACAAAAGTAATAATTTATTTCTCCTCAGACGTTATAAAAAACGAAAGTAAAAAGAGAATCTTGATTTTGTATTTTCTGCTACTTATCTCCATCAAACTGAATCAACTCTAGAATCTGGTTTCATGGGCATGATTTTTAATATCGACACTTCATATAGAAAGTTATGGTAGAGATTGAGTAAAATAATGAATCAGTGATTGCAACAATACATGTATTTTGTGTTTCCTTAAAGTATAATTTTTCCATTGAGTTAGTTAGTTTATCCTTTCTGATATTTCCATTTAAATTTTTGTACTAGAACCATTGTAAACGCACTTCTCAGTGCATAGCTTCCTCTAGTGCTAGGAAATTTTGTGTTTCTTGATGGGAAGAACTAATATAATTTATATCCTGGGTATTAGGACTTTGTGCTCTTGCTACTAGGAAACAACACTTTTGCATGATATTGTGATAAGTAACTAGTAAAATAATAAATAATAAAAAGAAAAAAAAAATTCAAAGCTCTCAGATTTTATAATTACGCCCAAAAAGGCGTTTTTTTAATATTTTTTATGTTACCTTTATTTATTAAATATCATGTTCTTCGCACTTACACGACATAAAATTCATTTCAACAGTAATATCACAAAATAGTATTTAAAAACAGCATGTAGGATTTCCCTTGCACAGTCTCGCTCAATAAAGAATTTTTTTCCGTATAGTGTTGTCACTGCTCGCTTTTAAATCGTTGAGTTTGTTAATGAAAAATTCGTTAAAGTGTTACAAAATATGAAATAGATAATGAAAAAAATTTAAGATTTAAAGTTCGGGCTTCCAATTGCCCATGTTCGGTTGGAGGACTACGTTATTTAAAACTGGTTGGTTCTAGGTAACGTTGTTATTCACAATGGCAGAAAATTTGATGCATTCATGCAGATTATTCATCGTTTAGTGTCTTTAAATATAGTACATGGCGATAATATCTGGTGGCGACATTTTGAAAAGTACTTCAGATCTATTTATTATTCAGCGGAAAATCCCGTTTTGAGAATAATAGCTCTTATGGATTAACGCTTCTTTGGGATAATAATTTCCAATCAAATTACCTTTTATGTAATTGCTTTAATTTTTAATCCAATTTATTTTTCTTAAAAAATTAATGCAATTTATAAAATGTGTAATAATATAATATATTTTTAAATTAAATGTGCAGTTTATTAATTATTTATTTATACTTACAGACTTGCCATTTAACTTTAAAATATCTGATGTGTGCACCACATGACTTCCTTGTATGGAATATTAAAATATATCCATTTTTCTTGCATTTCATTTAAACTTATTGGATTGAATTAAATATACTTCGCCGACAGCGCATAAAGCACAATAGAATAAATGTATTCTTTAAAGTTTACTCTATTTGTTTACCATAGCGACACTGTGGCGCTAGGTTCACTTAATAGTATTATATTTCGTTCATATTATAGCTCAGAATGTATAAAATTTATATCATTTAATAAATGATCTAACCGTTGCCACCTGTTCTATTCAAATACTATAATAAAGCTTGAACGATGTATAAAAGAAATTAAGAAAACAAAACAAAAAAGAAACAGTTCTTCACAGACGATTGAGTATTTCTCATTCAATTAATTCAGTTTTCACTTCTCGAGAAGGCAAAAATACATAAAAACTCAAAATATCTGTATTAAAATGTACGAAGTAAAGCTTAAACACGTATTCCCTCGAAAAAATTCCAGAAACGATAAAGCATGATTTAAATCGCAATAATAAATAAAGGCGTTATCTTTGTTGTTGCGAAGCTAAGTTTCCCTAGATTGGCAACAAATCCACTATTCTGCAATTCCAAACGTAAACAAGCAATGGCCGCCATCAAAAACATTATTAGGCTTAGCGGCACTTAAACAACTTTAAAATTGTTGATAATTCTAAAAATATTGCATACAGATTTACTAAAGGCATAAAACCATTAACCGGAAGGCAAGAACAACATAATTCAATCGTTTTTAAAGGAAAAAAATACAATTTACAAACATGTAAGAGTAAAGAAACTGAGATCACTGAGCCGGGTAACTGAGTGGATAAATATATATAAATATATTTATATATGTTTGGTGCGGCCAATTGCAACCAAAATACGCCATGTACATCTACATGTTATAGCAGTCCTATATACAAAATTTCAACGTCTTAGGCTACTCGTTTTTGATTTATGCGAGATACGTGCAGAGATACGTTCGTACAGACGCCACGAAAAATTCTCTTCAGAATTCATTTTAAAGTAGTTTTTTTTTTTTTTTTTTTTTTTTTAGGAAAAGTGTCTTTTGTTCTGTTCTTACGTACAGATATCACGCAAAAGCATCGTTAAATTGCATTCGATAGCGGTCAAAATGGATATTTTCGTTGAGATATGCTGCCTGAAACCTCTCGCGATTACAATACTTCCTTTTTATTTCGTACAAGGAAGTAAAAATGCATACATTTAAAGCAGGAATTTATAAATCGACTTTCTATGTTCACTCTTTAAACACAGTTATGTATAATAAAGCTTCATATACACGTTTTGTTTTATTATTCTTTAAACCGACATGGACTTTTAAGGATTTCAACTACGCGCAAGTATGTAATTGTCCTATTATAGCATGATGTTGTTGCGCACTAGGAGTTCAACTTAACGTTAAATAAAAATCAAATTATCTATCACTTGCACCCCTAATGCAAATTTATCGTATATGATGTATAGCTACAATAATTATGCTTATTCTAACGAAATGCTTTTTCTTTTTATCGTCATTACAGATGTTTACTCGTTCCCTTTCCCGCTAAGTGCCTCTACCTGAATTCCCAGAAACTATTTTTTCCTTTTTAAGTAAAGGGTTTCATTACTTTCTCAATCCACGCACTGCCACTGTTTTAACTCTAAGGTCACAGGCTTATTATTCTTCTTATAATTAAATAAACAGTCGTCGTTTTCTATAAATAAAATTAAACGAATAAAAGTATGATAATAATTTAATATTGATAAATAATTAAATAGTAAGTGGATTAATGAGATTTGCCTGTCAAAATAGAAGTTCAATTATAAACCCTGAAATAAATTATTAAATATACCCACGTTTAACAGTAACATTCGTACATCTTGATGTTTGATCCTCGAGAAGCAATTAGGCACAATTAAGTAATTAACTTAATCAACAAATGAATCTTTGAATGTTAGTTACAAGTTAATAGCTATTGTCATGCATGATTCATTGTCAGGAATGATAAAAATACAGTGTGATTTACTTAATAAATAAAATATCATGTGCAGCATTAAAAGGTTCGTGAAAGTTGCATGCGATTAGCTTGGAGGAAAGCTTAATAAATAGATTTTTTATCACGTATTGGTGATATAATATTGTAAATATTGAGTGTTTAATCAACACTTGGTAGAACCCACAGACATATAGACAGACGTCTGAGAGAATATATGTCTTTTAGACTATAATTGCTAATAAAAATATAGTTACACTTGATGCATTTATAATAAAATTAATGAAAGAAAATATTTATTTTGCGTAATCATAAAATGACGAAAAAAAAAAAAAAAAAAAAAAAAAAAACAGTAAAAATTTACAAGTAACTGGAATTTTAAACTTCAGTATGGAATATGTCAGTCTTTGATATAAATGACAATTTTAATCTCATAGACATGGCGCCAATCACGTTAATAGAAACTCCATTTGCGCACATATTTTATATTGCAGAGTCATTAGGTTATTTTTGAAGTAGTAAACATGAAAAATGAGCAATGCCCCTCACCGAAACTTGAACCTGGAACTCTCGAATACCCACCGAGTGTGCTAATCGTTAGACCACGCAGGCGTGATAGAAGGACGGAAAAATAACTTATATACTTCCCTTTGAAAAGGCGGCTAGAGATTAGGAGACTCAGTCGCCAGATCCTGGTAATGAAGAATCATCCACCACCTTTTAGTTCGGGAGCCACTGTAGAGTCATTACGTTATTTGTGAAGTAGGAAGCATAAAAACTGAGCAATGCCCTCTCCGGAGTTCGTACCTGGACGTCTCGAATACGCGCTGAGTGTGCTAAGCGTTCTACCATATTCATGCTGGAAGGAAGGATAAGCTTTATAATATCACATTGTTGCCTATCCATTGTGCGTAGTAGGAAGGGGTGTGACGCCGTTAGTGTTTAACCGCATGCTATGAGATTCAGTTAAAACACTAAAAGACCGAAACTTCGTATGCAATTGCAAATCCTCCTATTAATTCCGCCTTTCATTTCTCTTACAAAGGGTACTAAAGCTTTCAAAAGACGTCATGCCTAAGTTTTAGGAAAAACGACTTTTAGAAATTAATCCTACGACAAAAAGTATGGATTCGTTAATAGTCTGGATACGTTAAGGTACTCAGAACCCAGTTGTATAAGGCAATAAGTATCTCTCGTAATTTTTCCATGGATAGAGTAGGTAAGCGGCTACGATAATTGCGAATGTCCGGCAGTACCTCGGTTATTTACATGCATTTATGCTCTTATGGGGTTAAAATTTGTTCTTTATCAACAACAAAAAATTATCCCATATGCTGACGAAGTTTTTCTTCTCCATACCTCAAAGTATCGAGTGATCCAGCAGTAAGTATTTAGAATTAAGTGTTAGCTGTCGTAACTAGAAAAGAGGCGGTCTGCAAGACAGTCCTATTAAGGGGTATCAGAAACCCCTATACCGGCAATGTTAAATTGGCCATTTCGATGTGCCTTTTCTCAAAATCTGCTGTAGATACACGCTTGAAATTTCTTCTGTAATTAAAGTATACCTATCTGATTATACTGAAATGAGCTTTTGAAACATTTTGAATTTTATAATAAATTACAGGATATTTTGTTAGGCATAGTAAAATTTAGCACTATTTTTCACACAAAAAATTACATTTTTTTTTCTAAGTTTATTACAAAAAGCTCATTTCAGTAAATAATAGATAACCTAATAAATAAGCCATAAAAAATTTAGATGAAAATTTAAAAGTTTAGGTGAAAAAAAAAAGTGATTAGTTTAGATGATGATTTAAAAGTCCCGAGAAAAGGTACATAGAGTATAAAAAAATCATGTTTGGAGAAAACGCGTTTTTATGTAAGAATCCTCATTGATCAAAGCAGTAGATGACAAATTAAAACTAGATTTTTTTACAGTTCTAATTTTCATAGAAATTAAAGAATGGTATTTTTAGAAAGATAAAAGTGTAGAGAATTTGAAAATACAAAAATCTGAAATCACAATTTTTTGAAGATTTTGGGTTTCAACTTCCCTTAAATTCAAATACTCTTTACATGTGACATTCTCAAAGAAGTTTCCATGTAGTGACATGATGTTAGTCATAGTACAAGGAGTTTCTAGACACAAATGTGAAAATTATTGAACTACAATTTGTTTAGTCTATCTGATTTGAACACCGTTTAGTTACTTTTGCAAACGATCAGTGGATGAGATAAAGAAAGGGTTTTCGTAAACACTGTTTGTACACGCAGCTTTCTTTTGAAACCTGAAGCTGTTATATATATTGTAGATGTTAGAAAATAACTATCGGAAATTCAGATGCAGTTACCGTTTGACTCAAAGCGCTAGAAAGTGAGTATCAGAAGGGACTGCTACTGAAGACATTGGCCAGCTTTTATTGAAATGATAGAATCGATGAGGAGCTGATTATATAAGTGCGAATTGCTGAGGGACTGATTATATGCGTAATTTACTGGACATTGCGAGTAATATTTAAAAGGTTTCGTACTTCATTATATGATATAATCTATTTCCGTTCAATTAATCGTTGTCTATGCGAGCTATGGCAAATTTGATATTTTTTTTAATAATATTTGTAAGTCGAGATACGCAGGACGTAATGAACGTTTTATTATGAAAATAAACACAGCAAGTTGCACACACAGCAGAATGATAGTACCTTTAAGTAACTCTAGGAAAACGCGGAGTAGTTCCTTATCAGCACGCAAAACACACCGTGAAGTTCGCCAAATCACTCTCAATGTAAACCAGAACTCGTAGTTCAGCTAACCAATAAAGATCACCATTGATTTACAGTTTCACTTCAAGAATCAATAATCATTACATTGCTCTTCTGGTACGCAAATAATTACGAGTTTTAACCAGGTAGATTTAAGTATGCTAAAGGCCTTTTGCGTACGTGAATGAAAATTAGGGGCTCATTTGCACCTATCGCCGGGAGGCTGAAAAACGAGTTCTGACCGCAGTCATTTGATGGTTGGAAAAGATGAGTAAAGGGTCTTAACGAGAGCAGGAAGTTTGGAAAGTTGAAAAGTTCATGCATAAGCAGTAACATAAAAAAAATACAGTCACGAGGGTCGAGCCAGAGATCTAGAAACATCTAAATGTTCAGTGTTCTTTTTCGCTGAGGTGAGCTTGAAGCATTACATTTCACACAGGATAGAAGGGTCTTTTGTCACGTGACTTAGTTCGAATCGGCAGAGGCAATAAACATCTGGGCGGCTTCGAATCCACCTCGTAACTTTTCCATGGAGGATTTTGAGGCTTGAATTTGAAAAATGAACTTGATGATGTTATCCAGGAGATAGTGGACTCTTTCATCCAATATCCAATTGATTCAGTTTCATCAAATGAGGTTGATGTTTTCCGAAATTTTAGGCAGAGTTTTCTTATCCGATCCCTTAACCTTCTCACTGTAGAAAGTCTTTTTCCAGTCCGCGATGGGTTTCTCTTCTTTTTTTGTCAGACCAGCGAATCCTTTACTGTTTGTAACTGGAGTGGAAGTCGTTTTCTGCTTTTCGTTTTAGGAAACTTTCTCTTAGTACGCCTTGCATCCTCGGTAACTACTTACATGTTCTTAGCTGCAGAAAATGCAGGTGGGTTTTCCTTCAGGGTCTTTGAACATGATCTGGTCCTGTGGTCTTTCTCGCATTTGCAACAGCGTTCTTGACATTGGAAGATATGCTGCAGTATCCAAACAGTGGTAGCACTGCGTGGGCTGTTTCTTGGGTGAGGATTTCTCAATACGAATGTTCATCCTGATCATATTCAGGTTGAAGATAGTATTACCTACTTTATTTCTCTTGAAGTCGAGGAAAAAAATCGGTAGTTTTTCAATGATTCCTCGTCTGGATCTTGTGAATTGCTTCACCTTTAAAATCGGGAACTTCCTTATCGCCAGGTCCTTGCAGGTAGCTTCTGCAGATACAGTTTCTAGCGTATTTTTCATTACTGCTTTTACGTTGCTCTTACTTGAGAGTTGGTATGTGTGGTAAGGAATATTCCTTTCACTTGGCAGCTTTGTCATGTTTCTAAAACTATCAGAGTTCTTTACATAAAGGTATATTGAGTTAGTTTTCATATTAGCTTAGTATTCCTCAGAGCAGAATTGTCAAAATTGTCCATCTATTCCTAACTAATCTGTGGATTGTTGCGGGGACGCAATGGACGGCAACGTTTCCTTCAGGATGACTCCTTCTTCCTCATTAAAATGAATGGTGTTTTCAAGACTTCTGAATTTACTATTTTCATGCGAAACATGCATCGGTTCTGGAATAACTGGAGGGTTTGCAAGATTTTTTGGGGGAATTACCCATTGTCCGGGGTACTTTCCTGAAGATTTTCTCCATCATCTAACTTTCCTGAAGATTTTCTCCATCATCTATTTTGGGTTTCTTGGGAAATGTGGTGTCATTGTTACGTTTCTTGTTCTTGCCCGACAGTTCGTGAAGAACAAAATCAATTCTGTGGCAGTCGATGATTTTCATCAGTTCGTTATTTATTTTTTCTCAAGGTAGACATCTAGGATCCCTAAACATTGGTCTCTAATCCTCCGACATGGGAGCTTTACAGAAGTATTTTTGCTCCTTCCTTTCTTGGCTTTGGCAGGATGTTTTAGGAATTCATTTCGTCTCGAAAATACTGACTGAGATTTTGTTGAAATCTCTGAGTCGGGATAATCGCTTAGGTCAGCATCATCTTTTGAATCAAGAGTCCTAAAGAAGCACATTTTAGGGCATCCCCACAGAGCTTACGCACAATCAGGAACAGTGGAGGTAAAACGACTACCTACTACACGTTCTACTGCTCGAATCTGAGTGATTGTGAGTCATTTCATTCTCAAGCTCTGCGATATGTATTCATACCCTGCAGTATGAACAGGAAACTTTTGTGTACCGTTAGTAAAGGTTTCCTGAAGACTGTGTAAGCAAATATCTTAATTATCGAAGCTTAATTATCGGAAAAGTCCAGAGCAGTATAAACATTTTGCCGGTAAACAGAGACGTTATGTAGATATATAATCAACGGAAGGTTGAAGAAAGTCACGGGAATGAAATACTTAATGTAAATACCCATAGATGTGGATGTACGATCATGAGTAATAACAATCAGTAGTAGCTGCTACAATTTGCAAATAAAATATACACTCTAAGGTCGGGTATCAAAAAAGAAACGATCTATATACTGCAACGACACATGTATACATAGATGTGGATATACAATTATGAGTAATAACACTGAGTAATGGTTGTTGCAGATTACAAGTAAACTATACACTGTAAGACTGAGGTATCAGGGGGAAAAAGCTATATGCAGTACTAAAAATAACATGCTTATTACAGAAATGTGCAGTATCAATATTTAACATGTATACGAAAAAGAGGACTATAGTAACTTCATATTAAAACAAATATATTATATTACAGATATAAAATCATACAGGGCTTGGTGCATGTAAATACTATTTGCAGCTACATGTGCGAATTCTGCTTCAGTAAGTGTGGCAAAATAAGAAACAGATGGAATTATTTTTCTGATTTCTGCTATGCTCCTCTTAGTATTCTCTACCCACGCTTCCCGATGCTCAGTAGCCTGAATAGGCAGATGAAAAGATATCGTATATGGACGGCTATAAACTTAATGATCTGAGCCATTGGTTGCACTGTATCGGTACAGACCACTGGAAATTTCTAAAGAAACTGCTGTAGGGCTTCAAACATGTGTTTTTGCGCATAATCAAGAATGCGGCAAAGTTGGCAAGAAGTCGCAACATCTCGCCAAGTTCCTATATATCACGTTCAAATGAGCTCTTTTTACGATTCCAATGTTGCTGCACTTAAAATACAAAAATACAATCACAGGGAATCCAAGTATTTATTTACGAATATTTGGAGCATTATATTCATGGATCTACTTATCAAGACAGATGAACAGCTAAAGGAAAAGCAATTTTGTTAGTAATAAATATTGGTTGCTAAACCGCTGTACAAAAGTAACATGGTAAACAAATAAAACTGTGCACACTTAACAGTATTTGGTACTGCAGCGTCATTTGACAATTTTCCAGAAATTTAAAACTTTATTCCGAGAATCAGCAGATGGTTGAATCTCCATACGCAAAGGGAAATAACAAACGAATAGAAATTGGTTTATACAGAGTTTTAATTTCATGCATTTATTGAGAAAGGAATTGTATTTTATTATATTGCAATTTATGAGTTAATATATCAATATATTTTGCTTTAGTTCAGTGTTTGTTTACACGTTTACAATACTTTATCGAATAAGATGTATAAAAATGTTCAAAACGATAAAAAACAAAAGGCACAGAAGAGGTTTAAGTTTTGAAAAATTCTATCATAGTTTTGCAAAGTTCTGAAACTCATTTTAGAGTGCATGTGGTGGTTCAAAAGTTATGCTGCCTTCCACTCGACATTCTGATGCAGATATATACTTAATGACCATATATATATATATATATATATATAACACCTTCGATGATTGACACTTGAGCATTGTCTATGTTTCAACATATGCTGTATCAAAATGAGCCCCATCATTGTCACGGGATAAAATATTACGGTAGCATATCACTTGAGGTGCTTGATGCATGAAAGATAGGGAGATTCCCTCATTGCCTTCTTAACATCATCTTTCAAGACTTCATTTTTATTTGATTTTATAAAACAAAACTGTTTAATAATATCTTATAAGACATTTGTTAATGACTATTAGCAGGAACTCATGGAAGGCAGCTCATTCGTTGCCAGCGATGTGCTTACCCACTTTTCGAGGAACATGACATTTACGAATTTTCTGAAATTGATGACATTTTAGGTTTGATAGAACAAATAGTTAGCTAGAAGATTCTTTGGAACTTTGGAAGAAGCCGTTACTATCCCATAGTAAGGTGTTAATTGAATGAATATTAGAAAGGTAGAAACCTGTTCACGCACGTATGCGTCTCAACTAATGTCTATCATTGAAAGTTAAATATACCTAATGAATATGCCTAATAAATTGCCATTTGTGCAAAGCGTATGGAACTTAAGAAGACTTCCAAATTATCCCACAAAAACATTGCGCAAAGTGCATAAGTTTTTTTTTAAGGAAAATTACATATTCTAAATCGAATAAAGTTCAAATTTGTACTTTTATTTCAAATATCCAGGGCGAGTCCATTCTTTCATCTCTAATCATATAATATCTCTAATCATATAATAAAAATTCGATGGCTTTACTTTGTATTTTACATTACAAATTTGGTGAAACATTAAGGAATCTGTTTCGATTGAGCAACGGAATTATTTGCACTAATTAGAACTTTGTAATATGTATGAATTTGTAGCAATGCGCAAGAAATTGGAGAAGACTCAGATCACTTGGGAGTGAGTACACAACATTAAATAAAATTACGTGCAAAATCTGAGTAGACTAGCAGTTAAAATTATATAAATGTAGCTATAGTTGAACACATAGCGTAGTTGTGTAACCCTCTGAATTTTTAAAATGTTCTCCATTATTGGCAGAAGATTTGCTGTTAGCGGTTAAAACCTTCATGTGTATTAATTTTTCATCAGTTAAGGGTTAAAAACTTAATATACAGAATCATGCATATTTTTTCAAACGAGTTTGGAGTTCAAGTTTAGTAGACTTTCCTTAATAGACATCCTATTAATATTTAAGTCACCGATATTTAATAATTCCTGAAATTAAGAAATCGAAACATTAACAAATATCACTATTATCGGGGTTTGGGAATAACTTACTTTTTGGAGTCTCAGACAGTTAATTTTACTTCATTTAAAGTAATGCCTGAAAGGCACATGTATGTGAAAGTTAGAAAAATATGATTTAAATTAAATGAATTCCGTAGTTAAAAAAAGAAAACGGAAATCCATAGGGCAAACAAGAGGCAATGAATATAAAGATGTGAAAAAAGTCCATACTGAATCTGTTTATTTCTTAGAATTCAACAAAAATTTCAGTAAAGGAAGTAACATAAAACGCCCAGTCAGAAAAGAAAGTGAAATTAATTCTGCCATTTTTGTGTTTTCTAAACCATCCAAGAGCTAGTGAGAGGTGAGTAAAATGAGTTGATGGGATTTAGACAGTCATGATAGTTCAGTAAGGAATGAAAATGCTCTGAAAGAAGTATTTAGAAATCATCGAACTAAACCTTTTCAGCTGGATTTTTAGTTTTATCAACGACGAAATTTGCTGTCTTGTTTTACTCCAACTGTCGGGTAAAATCGTTTCTGAAACGAAACTTCGTTAACAACGAAAACCCTGAAACAGGGTTAGAACTGTCTATTTCAAATTTCAACAAGTCTAGATTTCACTTTATTTTCTTTTCTGAAATTTCACACTCCTGGAAATGTACTGTAATCTTCATGTATAAAATCTGTTTATCCCTACTTGTGGATTTGGAAATTTAAGAGATAAGTGACAGCATGACAGATGTTAGCTCAGGTATATTGCATTTAGATTTCGATTCCCTTATTAATAATAATGTAAGTGATATTGAATTTCGCCATACGCACCGATGATCCTGTCTGTCAACTATTTTGGCTTCTATGATCGAGTTTGTTTGTAATTCCCTCAAGGTACTTTTCTCGGTAGATCATTTATTTATACATGCGATCTCTGAAAATTGCTGAAATTTCAAAGCTGAGATCGCTACATCTAGGAATATGGACAATTAAGCAATTATTCAGCTTTTGATGTATATCAGTTTCAATAGCTGTGACTAGCACACATTTCTAATGAGGATTTATAGGGTCTTTTTTACAGAGATTAGTGTAGTAAGAGCATGTTACTAATCTAAATATAGTGTATATTTAATTACCTCAGCAATCTAATGCCACGCACGTTCATAGATGTTAAATAATTCATGACGTTAAGCCACTAGTAGCTTGGAAATCTTAATATGAAGATCACATCCGAATATAATATGGGATGGGTACTTTATCTAGGGTTATAACGTCTCTGAAATTTACTTCAGAGATAGATGTCTAAGGGCTTTCAATAACTAGTCCGATTTATGAATAACTTGAATATTTAATGAAAATATGAATAGTTACTACAAACTATGAAATTATTACATTCGTAGATGGAAAAAGATAAGATTACTTTCGAGAAGCATGAAGAGAAGCTAGTATATTATGTATAGAACACCGTCTTTCATCTTAATAGCGGAATCGTCTGTCTTCTTTCATCAACAAAAAAATAAAATAAGTTCTTTCACTCAGCTTGTCGTATAGCTTGTATTCTTTGGGAGCATACACTCTTAAACCCTATGTCAACGATTATGTAGCGAATTCTCGCTAAATCTTTAAGAATAAATACTGCAGATGAAAGGTTTAAATATTCTTTTTTATTTAAATTTAAATTAAAACAGATACACGCACTTCCTGCTGACAAATCTCCACCACTTGTAGCTACGTAACAGAAATTAAGAATATAACAATTCAGTAGTAAAGTAAGATAATCTAATGACTGAATCCTTAGCTTAACTAACGCTAAATCACTGCACACAGCAAAGCCGAGCTGAGAAATATTAGTATAAACTGAAAGGTGTCGAACACCAGAATAGAGAGCTAAATTTAAACTCGCAGCATAAACATAAGAACTAAGTACTCTACTACTCTTTTGAACTCTTGAAACGTAACTTAAAAAACGTTTAAAAAACGTTTAAAATTTACATCTATATCCTACAAAGTTTACATTTCTGCAGGAAACTGAAATCAGCAGAAATAGGAAATTCAAACTAAAAATAACTGTTTAGAATAAAATAAAACCTTACAGTAGAACCATCTGATTGTTGTGGACAGTGCCATCCTACAATAATATAACCTGTAGATATTTTATATAACTGAAGAGCATAGAAATAAATACAGAATTAGACAATTTTCTAGCCTTGAATGGAAATCAATATGAAATTAGGAATATAGTTTATTATTACTCAAACAGATAAATTAGTCTAAATTTGACATCTGCATTAGTTTACACAATAAATTATTGCCGTGTGATTAATTATGCTACATTTTCCGCTATTTATTAAACTTAGAAGTGGAACAGGATAAATTTAAGGAATAGCATATGTAATGCTGTATTTCCAAATATAATAAATTCAATTTATATTAGTCGCATATTCGAAAAATGCAGCAAATACTTTCGATTATTAAAAGAAAAAAAGGAAACAAGGGAAAAAACCCTAAGAATCAGACAAATATTATTTCATAATCAGGGCCAAAATATGTAATAAGATGAAACACTACATGATCTTAACAATATATATTTTAAGACAGTTTAATACAGTTAAAGACAGTTTACTAAAGTACAATTTATGAATTCAGAAAACATTGCTTCTCTTCATTGCTATTGCTGATTCTCTTTTTCTTGATAACAAAAGAAATATTTCTGAAAGATTTATCGCCATAACGAATTTGTCTCTCTCTTTCAAAAAAATATTACAAGTCCTAGATTCAAAATGTTTTTGAGATACGAGGGCTGTAAATTAAATAATGGCAACATAGGTATAAATCACTTTTTAATGAACTTACAAGTTCAATTGCATTACATTTCTTCTATGTAATCACCGACAAAGCTTATAACCTTTTGCCAAATGTCGGGAAGCCGTTGTAGACCAGTGGCAAGGTGTTGATTGTTCATGTGAGCGACCTAGCGCCCTACTGCGTTGAGTACAGATGAAACATCTTAAACTCGGGGACCTCGGAGCGGTTCCTTCAACTTCGGAAACAGATCGAAGTCACAAGGAATCATGTCGGGTGAGAAGGGAGGGTGTTCCAGGATTTCCCACTGCCACCATCGCAAAAGGAGAGTGACATTGTTTGCGACATGGCAACGAGCGTTGTCATGCAATACGATAGGGAGATTGTTGTGCAATAAACGTTTGCGCCGCATAGCGAGACGCAGATGGTACTGTAGAAATCGTCCCTTATTAATAATCGAAAATAGTAATCTGCGTCGAGAGTTTATCCTTCAGGTACAGCATATGTAATCACTCTGTCCCAGTGATATGCCATAATCAGCATAACCTTCACCCGATTGGGTTCCTGTCAAAATTTCTGTGGACGTGGCGAAACTTGGTGAAGTTTCATTGACGCTTTAATTCAGGCTCATAGGCTCATGTCTCATCAATGGCGACAATACGCTGCAGAAATGCGTCCCCTTCATTGCGGTATCTTTCCAAGTGGGTGCCAGCCAGAGTGCATACCGGTGCCATTTCTGTACTTCGGTTAGTCGATCTGGAACCCAGCGGGAAGCAATTTTCCTCATGTTGAGACATTTCTTCATTTCGGCGGTCTATAGTAAGGAGATCGCAGGATATCAATCTGCTCTTGACGAATGGAGGGCCGATCTGTGCCTTGCAAATCCGCGTGCCACAGGCTTCCACTAATCCTCGATAGCATTCTGTTGTATTTTTGCCACGGGCAACCTCGATTTTAAGCCACGACCGCTGATCATCTTTTGCAAACATGCTTTAGAGCTATGAAAACGAAACTCCTCACTTTAACGCCACACAAAAACAACCTTCTAAGCAGATCGACTGTTTTTTGCACTCTACACATCGACAACAGCGCCACCTCACCGCTCCCATATCCTATTTGCGCATGCCCGACCTTGTGCAAGTTTCACGGTTAAGTTGCCACTATTTATTTACGACCCCCCGTATAAATTCTATGTTTTAGTGGTAAAAAAGAATTTGTATACGAGAAGAATAAGTAGAATTAATTTGATTGCGGCGTTTGATGTTATGCAAATTGTATTTCTGTCTTTGAACTGAAGAGAGGGGCAGACGTAATTTTGTTAAGGTTTTTAAGCGTCCGTTGGATCTTTACATTTGCTGGTAAGTACTGGAGTTCCAATAGTGTAGAGGGTCTTTGAAATGCACCTTCTGAAGCTAGAGGTTTGCCATGTTCTTCGCCGTTCCTCAGCCAACTTAATGCTTGAAGGCCACTAAATAGATTCCATCAACTTTATGACTCTGACGTTTCTTGAGATCTACACTGAGGTAATCGCAAGTCAAATTACAGCCCACTATTCCAGAGACGGAACATACATGCTGCTTAACTATGAAAATATGTTTACGACAGCCCTGCATGAGATATATGTGTGTTATGTGTATCATTTTTTGTTTTTACAACACTAAATAATTTGATTGGTCAGTAAAAGACTTATTTTAGAAAATTAAGCTTATTTTTTATATATTCGCATATGTTGATTTCAGATATACTGTCAAGGTTTTTACTATAACGAATAGTGTTTCAGTAATGTTATTTGTATGTAAAAGCTTCTTAAGAATGTGTGGGTGTATCAATGTTTAAAACACACATATATATATATATGTAATATAAAAATTAAAAATATGTAGCTATAAATCACAATTCAAATTAGCAACAGGCCTTGATTCCTCTTTTAAATGTGGGTATTTCTCCTCTCGATTTAAAAAAATGATAATAATTTTTCGGGTATGCGTCATTTCTAGATTAATCCATACATATGGCTTAATAACGCTGATAGCGAACTTAAACCGAAACGTTCTCTTAATAAGCTGCCATACTGTATTAACTGCGGACATTGCTTCTACCTGTGTTCTCCGTAAGACTCTGTTTGATGTTTTTCTTCCTATAGCAGCAGAATGTAATATGTAACTGTTCTGAGACAGGCATGATTAATGTGCCCAGTAATCTGTGGCCACAAAAGATTTAAACTGTAAGAAGAAAATATGATTTACATCTGCTACGAAGGCTTCTTATTGCATCTGTAGGATACCCAGTTTTCTTCTTCATTCTGAATTTCCTATGTGTGCTTCAACATGTCTCTGCATCATTCCCAAATTTTCATTGCATGAATATATGTGTATTTGTAATAATATATCGGTATGATGAGATAATTTATTAAACCCATTGAGTAATAAACTCGACTGGAGTGGCGGAGACGTTGATAGCGGATAGCTGAATTTTGCTGCTTTATTAAATAACTGGAAACGATGTACATACTAGTGCCGTCTTACTAGATGTAACTTTTGAAGAATCACAAATCATTTGATAATCCGGACATCTCTTTTTAATTTTTCATTCTTACCAATATATCTTATTGCATAATATATCTCATTACATGACACAGCACAATGGAGGAAATGTGCATCTGCACAATTTTAAACTAAGGAAGTAAAATTTTTAAATAATGGATAAATATGGCCAAGCGAGAGACGTAGCTTATTCAGCCATAAGTTAAAAGGTATTTTTTTCGCCTTCTTAGCATGTCTGCGTGGTGTAATGTTCAGCACGCTATACAGTATTACGTAACAGACACCGAGTTATTTTCCGTATTTCATTAAATCTCATTTGAGTATTGCACACAGATGACGTGAATGTTAAAAGAACTTAATACAAAAACATTACACGTAATGATGTTGAATTGTACAGCCACCTTTGTGAGCCCTGCCGGAAAAACAAGAAGGTACTAAAAAGGGGAATTTATGTGAAACTTATGATTGTTTCTCACTTTAATTTCCATTGTCAGGTAGATCTTATGGATTCCCAATGTCATCCAGGTAGAATATACAAGCGTAATTTGTTGTATCAAGATTATATCGCTATTTTGTTTTACATATTTTCGAATAACATTTTTAATAGCGCTCTTCATTACTTTTTCAAAATAGCATTTTTATTTTTGAGGAATGAATGTCTTTTAAATAATAGCCATATCATAAACTTTTTCTCATACTTTGCCTGATGAGCATTGGTTATTCTATAGAATTCCTAGGTGTTATATACAATGCCTAGAAACGTATGTAATAATTTATACTAATATATATATATATATATATATATATACTATAATATATAAATATATATATTTATATATATATATAATATATAAAATATATACTAAAATAAATATTATATATAAAATATATACTAAAATATATAATTATATATACTAAAATATGATCCTACTGCTTATATATATTATATACATATATATAAGCAGTAGGATTACTTGGTGAAAGCTGAAACCGGATTGGCGATGGTTCTATGTGTTATACGAACTTGCAGAGGCTTTACTGCGTAGTTAGAAAGAATACATATTCTTCTTCATTTCATATCATCAATGTGAGTGCCCTATGAAACCCACAATACAGATTATATTTTTGAAACAATGAACATTTCCTGGCAGAGATTAAGAGAACGAAGTAGCGTCTTTAGGAGGAGAGAGCTCAAGCAAATGTGTCCAGTTTTATCCAGCATAGAAGCTTGCCAAGAGGAGGTCTCGTTTAAGTTGTTCACGAAGAGAAAGTTCCAGTTCTCGAAATTTTGAGTTCATGTTCCGAATAAACTACGTAATTAGCTTTGCGCAAGTCATTCGAGTAAGACTGATCTAAAAATGGCGCAGTCTGGGAAAACGTAATACTATTTTTGGAGCAGACAGGGGAATTAATTGGTAGTTTAAGTTATAATTTTGATTTACATATTTTGTATCTTACACACATAAATATAGTTATGTGTGTGTGTTTTATCAGTTACTTGAAGCTACACCTTTTTAGCATAGTGCATATAACAAATGAGACAAAAAGTTTATGTACCTTATTTTGTTATTAATATTGATATTTGAAAGTTAAAACTTCTTGAGTGTCTACTATTCTTTTCTAGTAGCACACAATATTTTGTAGTAATATGAAGTTCTTAGGAAAGGGTTGCTAAATCGTTTCTTTTTGATTAATTTATATTTATCAAATTTATTGCTGTCGAAGTATTAAAGTGGAAACATTAATTTTACGCACGTACCTAAAAGCCAACTACTTACGATGGCTCAAAAAAATGAAAGTGTGTTAACGAATAATGACGTAAGTTTACTTTGTATCTGGGAGGGGAAAAAAGTGATGCGAGAGTTATTTCATCTGTAAGATTTCAGTTTTTCGAAAACATTCTAAATCCTCCTAGGATTAAAAAAGACAAAACGTGTTCGTTTTAGTGTCAGAAACTTCCGTCGAAGTGCCAACATATTCTGCTGAATGATCTTTAGCTTTCTGTCTCGACGTTAATCTCTTAAACTCGGGATTCTTTAACACAATAATAAAAAGAGAAATAAAGGCAACTAAAGAAATGTCACTGTGATTCGACAGACTGCAACTGCGCATCTATTACAAAAAGCTCGCAAAAGTAGTCTGGATACGTCTTTTCTTGTCATGTAGAATACAAACATATATAAAAAAATATCTGCAAATTCAAAGCTGATAGGAATATAACAGGTATTCTTTGTATGAGAAAAGCAGAATTTAAGTAAAAAATTATAATAATTATTTCATTTATACTTCTCATACATGAAATTTGTCTAAGAACATATTTGAATTTACGTGACGCATTGTGATTTGGCAGTAAATAATCTTGCGTACAGTGCAAGTGTTTTTGCAAAATATTACTATAATAATTTTTAATACATTACACAAGTATAGTTTTGCAAAGTTTTCTAAAAACATGCTTTCTCTAAAGATTCGCTTCAAATGCCATTTGTGCAATAAAACATCAATATAATATTAGAACTAGTATTAGAACGATTTCTATGAGTATTTCTACAATAAACAAGCGATTGTATTAGGAACAAAAATACAGTTTAAGGCACTTTGTATCTATGCTCCGAAATTTCTTATAACGCAAACATTTGACGAAATATGTTAAGGGGACTCGTACACATTAAAACCCATAAGATCTTCGAATATGTGACTGTTGCAAGAATTGGGATAACTTATTTATTTTAAAAGCAATTACTTCCAACCTTTTACAGCTGACTACATAATATAGCTGCTTTCCAAAATAGTGATCAGAAAGTTTCTATTGCCACAAATATTTTTATAATTTAATCCGCTTTTTGACAAAAATTTTCGTCATGTTTCCACCTTGCCCGCATAGTTTAAAACATTATGTTGCATAATTTAATTCCATATTTAATATATAGCTTTTATAACATTTGGAAACTACTGTAAACCAAAAATTCTAAGAATTTCATGTTAAAGTTTTATTTTAATTGGAGTCGAGTTTATAAAATGTAATTTATTAAAAAAATCTGTAATATTTTAGTCCATAAAATTTTTTAATATTAAAATATTCATCAGATTTTAGGTTTAGTTAAGAAATAGGGCTCATATAAAGAATTCAATCAAATTTCAAGTATGTACCATTGGCCATTTTTAAAATATCGTGCGCGCAAGGTGGGAACGTTACGAAAACTTTTGTCACAAAGCGGATTAAATTACAAAAATATCTGTGGCAACACAAAATTTCTGGTTACTAGTTTCCGAAACAGCTATTTTATGTAGTCAGCTGTAAAAAGTTGGAAGTAATTCATTTTAAATTAAATAAAATATCTCAATTCTTGCAACAGTCACATATTCGAGGGGTGTCAAGGGGTTTAAGGTGTATGAGCCCCCTTAAACATACTTTGCATTTTGTGTACGTAACTTAAAATAAATGCGCTAGGTTTAATTTCTTTAAACTATAGAAACATTTTTATTCAATGTTAATAATTTGATGAAATTATGCAGCTCTTAAAAGAAAGGAGAAATAAAACTACGAAATATGTCTTCGAGTTGGAAATAAATCAAAAGCGACATTTCTAAGATAGAAGCTACTTTTAATATGATATTGGATGAGAGCGTAAAGCTAAATTTTTTTAAGTTATATCAGTTCTAATTTTATCTCTTTTTTAAATATAAAAAAAAAGAGATAAAATTGTATATATACTTAGAGCATCAAGAAAGAATAATACTTTAGCATAATTTGTTGCCTAAAATATGTTGTTACAAATTGTGTATTTAGATAGCTAATTTTAGTAGAGACGAATTTTAAGCGAAAGCTATGCCGGAAAAGTAAGACTACAGAGTCATGTGCATTTAACTTTGAATAAACGGATAACTCGGTAATTTGTATTGAAATTAAATAAATGTAATTGACTACTGTGTTAGCTTTAACAGTAATTCCATCTTCTTATTGCTCTCCAGTAATTTCGAGAAGCAGAAATTGCTGGAAATATGTCGTGACCTATCTATAAAAAGCTGGAGAAAGAGCGGTTGTTCAGGTGCTTAGTTATTGTTATGGCGATTTATCTAGATCCGCGACAACTGATATATCTGTATTAGCTTCCTCTCTGTATAACGCTTTGCATTGCCTTATATTTAAGCGTTTTTAGCAGTTTGAAGTATAACAACTGATTATATTGTATTGTAGTTTGAACACTTGTATGAATATTTCTGAGGAAAATACTTCAATGTAGTAATAATTTAGTACTTCAATGTAGTAATATTGATTAATATTTTGATCACTGGAAACACATTAAATCATGACGAGCGTGCTGGGTGCCCCCTTCCCCTGAAAACCTCTTATACTATTCAAACGCACGTGCATGAGACAAAGTTTCATCGCCATAACCCTCGGCTAACATTTGAATGTTTTCCCTCCGTGGATGATCTGTTAAGTTTCGTAAGAAACTTGATGTTGATTCGCTGTTGGATTTTCGCATTAGACATTTTTCTGGCAGAATGCAGCTGTACGGGTTACTTCAATGACGCAGTACTCCCTGGCCTGGTCGGTTAAGTCGAAATTGGCCGCATTAATAGAGAAGGTGTATAGCAACCTGACGACACTAAAACAGCTGTTGCCAACTCCACTCTGTTTTCAAGCAACACAGTCTCGTTTTTTTTTTTTTTTTTTTTTTTTTTTTTTGTATAACAACTTGAATTTTTTTTGATAATAATAAATTTTATTAACCTATTATTGGACTTGTGCATTCAATATATTACGAATCCGTGCGCAGGCAACAATATTTATGTATGGCAAATTAGAAACAAAAATATTTTAGAATAATATCTTGCCATAACAATGAAATTTAAAAAAAATGTGAAAAATCTGAGATCTTGCAATCCTAAAACAAAAGAAAATGAAATTTAAAATTTAGAAGTGCAAATACATTCATTGACAGTACGCTGCCTGAAAATATGGAAAGAATAAATATTAACAAAGGAAGTAAACAGTAATAAAATATATTATCGCCATTAGAACAAAAAAACTGGATACTAGATAGGTACCTTATGTAATAATGCAGAAAATCTCAGCTTTCTATGTCAATCAATCAGGATTACTGGTTGACCCGTATTCAGTCAGTATCCCGTTTTTGTTTTCCCTCATCAGATAATAGCAATAATGTATATTCAGTTCAGTGCTATTAATAATAACAGCCAATGTATTAGTCCCTAATAACACGCTATTGAGAAAGTATTTTATCCAAGGGAAATGCGTTATTACGCAAATTTTCTGGGAACCAAAGAAACCAGCAATTATATATATATATATATATATATATGTGCTCTGAAACATTATGAAAGCAATGTTCATGACTCAGTATATATACTATGCCTTTTCAGATTAAAATATGTACTTACATATAGACATAAAATCAAGAGAGAATAATAAAATCAAAATTAAATTATGAAAGGGAAAAAATTTCCAACAGTTTGTACTCAGATCAAAATTAAACAAAAGCAATTCAATAATATTCATTAAATATAATAAATTCGTCTAAACTAGATAAAAGAAAAAAACATATGTAATTATTGAAATTCCTTCGCCCTTTTCCAAGAAGCAGTAGAAGAGTTTTTCAGTAGAACCACGTTCCTGAATTATATGGCAGTAAATTCTCTAAAAACCATATTACAAAAATTGAAATTAAAAATAATTGTTAAATGTTATTAGTTAATTAAAATAATCAAATAATAAAAATGTTTCAAAAGTAGAACAAAGTAAAAATTAAATAAATAAAAACAGACGTAGAAATTTAAGTAATAATATATATCATTTTGTTTGAAATTTTATTTGTTTTAATATTACTGTTGTTACTTGTTTGAATATTATATATATATATATATATGTGTGTGTGTGTATGTGTTTATGTGGTGCATACAATATAAATAAGAATAAGAAGAATTATTTTCTAGGTCAAAACTAAAAAAAAAAAAAAAAAAAAAAATTAAAAAAAAAAAAAAAGAATTTCTAAGTTTCTAAAATTTAAGTTTAATGATATGACTATTTACAAATCAAAATTTCAGTTACATCTGAGCTTCATATGAAGAACAAATGCATAAGTTATTTTAAATTTTAATATCAATAAATAAATAAACACACACTATGTGTAAAGTTTATCCAAAGTTTTTAGCAGTTATTTTTAATTAAAGCTACTTTCCTCTCCATCCCAATTTCAACTTACAATTTCCAACCGGAATGCGTTCTTAGAATCGCGTTTAATGCAAATGAGTAAGAGAAGTATTCAAGTCGAAGTTCCACTGACTTCGAGAGAAAGGCTCAGAGTTTCTGACTAGCGCGCGTTTGCCTTTTGGCTACGTCTCTTTAAGCTGTTACTATGCTACGGCCGTATTGAAGTAGAACAATAGCTTCCCTTGATAGCTTCGCTAGCTTATTCGATATTTAGGGGCCAACTACTTAAAATTTTGATAACTTCGGCTGTATCATTTAAGCATTAGTTAAGTCTTATTTCTTATTATTTTGAGTTCAAGCCCAAGTGGAGACTTCCTGAGTAAGACGTCCTGAGTAAGGGGCCATCTGTTAACTCTTATTATGAGCAATAAAGGGTAATTAACCCTTCTAGAGTTCACGTCTGTGTTCCTGAACTTACGCGATTATTCACTTAGCTGTTCACGAGGTTCCTCCACATTTAGTTGTAGATAAAAAACATTGGAGCTCGATATTGAACTATGCCATTAGAGAACGAAAAATGTACGTTGGCCCCTCTGATCTTTCAAATCCCTCAACCTCCACCAAACCCGATGGAGGGATTCGGATTTATCGTGGAAACAATGAGAGAAGCTATGAAGCCAGCTGCAACATTCAACAGCAAAGGTTCCGTGATGACTTTCCTGGAGCAGCTGGAATTGCATTTCACGTTATATCCAGCGGACCAGCTGCAGAAAATTACTATCGCTATAACAAACCTAAAAGGCCCCTCAGCTGGACCCTCAGTTTGTCCGAAAGAGCTAGCAAATTCCTGATGGGGGATCCAGGATTGGAAACATATACATAGGAAAACTTTAAAACAGCGCTATTGAAAGCATATCCAGTTGTTAGAGACCGAGCGCAGCTTGAGGGAGAATTGTTTAGCAAGTGTCAAACCAATTTCGACGCGTGAACGGACTACAGTTTTAGAAAGATCCAGATATTTAATTTACTATATGGAAAGAAGCCGGATAATGAGCTTATTGAAAAGATTCTGCCGTGTCTACTCTTGTCAATTCAGGACTTTCTAGTCAGAAAGAAGTCAGAAACCCGCAAACATTAGAGAATTTGTTGCAATTACCAGTAAAATTTCAAAAGCAAACTACTTAAAACATGTGTACAGGTAACTTTCTCCAGTATTCGAGATTTCCCCCTCAGAAGAAACCTCAAGTTCAGCAGAGCTCGTATCGGTGAACGGGGAAAGCTAAAAAATCAGATAACAATAAGACGGACCAGTCTAAACCATTTGGAAATCACCAAATGGTTTAGATTTTAGCTGCTTTTTACTTTGGTAAAAACCAAAGTAAAAAGCAGCTGAACTAAGGAGCGGAAAACAAATCAGGATGGCCGAGAAGAGGTCCCGGTCACTCGTGGGAAGAAAAATCTCTCGGAACTTGAGTTGAATACTCTAGTCGTGCAAAATTTGTCCTTCTGAATGGGAAAAGTGGGGCTGAACGTTCAAATAAAGAACAAGGTTCAGAAAGTTATTTTTTTTTTTTTTGTAGTCAAGAACTTGCTAACTTCGGTTATTTTGGGGATCGATTTTTTACGCTCAGCTAGTCCAAAGCTAAATTTCCAGAATTCTTTTCTACAGGTGCACATAGACACCGTTGAAGAAGGGGAAGGCTACGCCGGAGGTGGATCTAAATCATCTCGAAGAAGAGGAGAGAAAGAAAATGGAAGGATTGGTAAGACAATTTTGAAAATTATCTGATGATAGGCCTGTCTTCTGTCAGGTGGTCCAGCATAGAATTGACACTGGAAGTGCCCCTCCAGTCCGGTCTAAGCCGTACAGGTATGACTGCGTGAAAGAGGAAATTCTGGAACAGCATATTAAGAAAATGCTCGACAACAAAGTAATAGTGCCAAGTAGCACCCCCTACGCAATTACGGTAGTTTTATGTAGAAAGAAAAGATGACTCCCGCCCTCAGATTCGAACACATGGAGGTTTGCGGTCCATTACCGCAAGTTGAATAGCATAAATAAATACTCCACGTATCCCCTATCCATAATTGATGCAATTATAACAAAAATCCGTTCTTAGTATATGACTACACTAGATGCTATACTTTATATTCTTTTAAGTTACTTTGTTTTATAAACAACGTCCTATGTAAATTCTACTTGACATCTAGCCCCTGTATGGCCATGTAAACTCCCGGTGAAGCCTCACGGGGCTCCAGCGAGTTGTTTTTTCGAGATAGTGGAGGATGTGGGACATATGCCTGTTTACCTATGTTATACGCCAGGCGTCCCCGTCCTCCGTCACCTGTCACCTGTGACATTAAATTCCACTCCTGTGCAGAAACGCAGTTTTTGAATCCGAAATGATATTCAGAGGAGAATGGCGAGATGAAATTGCCCTCCCAAGAGCGTCATAAACATGCTGCATAGGGTCAGGAGATCTGGCTTGCCAATGCATGCTACGAATACCCTCACTTGACATTTAATCGTCCACCATCAGAGCACTATGTGGACAAGGGTTTGTAGAGACATTAAGTTATAAAGCAGGAGAAGTAAAAAATGAATAACGCCTTCGCCGGCAATCAAACCACGGACCTTTGGAATACGCGCCCAGCGTGCTGACCACTACACTACGAAGACATGCCAAGAAGACGAGAGAAATATCTTAAATACATATTTAAAAGGGATATATTATATATATCCCTTTTAAAAGTTAAAAAAAAATAAAAGTAAAGCATCCTTATAACCTCAGTCGCCTTTTAAAAGGGATATATTATATATATCCCTTTCAAAAGGCAACTTTTAAAGGCGACAAATTCTCCTTTTAAAGGATGGCTGGAGTTTAGTGGAACCAATCGCCAAATCCTCCATCCTTTTAGAATCATCATCAGCGAGAATCGCCATTCACTATCCTTTTAGTTTGGACGCCAATGTGGTTACATTAGGTTAATTACAAGCATTAGAGTTGAAAAATGGGCAACTCCTTCGCCGGGAATTTAACCACGGACCTTTAGAATACGCACGCAGCGTGCTGACCGCTAAACTACAAAGGCATGCTAAAAAGGCGGGAGAAATACCTTATATGCTCCCCCTTTTTCAAAGGGCGACTCAGGTTTTAGAGACCAAATAGCCAAATCCTGGTAGTGGAAATTCGTTATCCACCACGTTTTTTTTAAAGCAAGAGTGATGAAAAATGAGTAACGTCCTCGCCGGGAATCGATCCACGGACCTCTAGTATCCGCTCCCAGCGTGCTGACCACTATACTACGAAGGCATGCTATAAAGGCGGAGAAATACCTTATAACTTCCTCTATTGAATGTAAGACAACACACAGCTACAAAGATTTGTTGTTTTATACTTCGGTTAGTTCTTGGAAGGGTAAAACAGTACATACCTGGATGTTTTCAAACAGTATTCGAGAGTTGGTTTCAATGATAACATTTCCGATAACACTTCATAACATTTCCGTAGGAAAGAAGTGATCTACTCCAGTATCCTGAAATTCCAAGACATGTGTCAGTTACAGAAATGTCTTGCGTCTTTTGCTTTATACTAGGTTATAAATCTCGCATAGTTTAATGCTATCACTCGTGTTCATAAAAAAATAATAGAAATTGCATGTTGTTTAAATTATTACGTTACTATTTTATAGAAGTTGCATATTGATTTTATTACTGCATTACCACTTAATAAACTAATAATTATTGATATTTTGTTTTATTCTCATAGTTATATTTAGCGTTTAAATTGTAGTACTGTTTTCCAATATCGGTAGCAATATCAAATTTCTATTTTAGGTTTTGGTTGCTTTAAGTTTCATAGATACTTGATGCAAGGGTTTATTAATTTTGGCATTGTTTACATACTTTTGATTCTCTGTAAATAAAAGAGAGTAGGAAAATTATTACATTGATTTTAAAAATCTCAGTTGTACATATGCACACACGCTTTCGTATCAGTATATAGAATGATCCAAATTCAGAAAACTTTGCGATAAATTTGTTTTGCAACTAACGCATAAATATGTAAATGTAAGATTTTAAACAATATGAGAATCGACCGAGACCTGTAATCTTAAATCTATGTGATGCTTAGTTATACTAAAAATATACCTGTTATGACGAGTACACACAAGTTATTGAGCGTCACCGGATTTTTAAAATGTGCAATTTCTAGGAATATGTAAAATATTCTTGAATGCAATGCGGTTTCTACTGTCCATGCATTTTGACTTATCTCCAGCTAGTACTTAGGACTACTTGCTTAAATATTCCACAATTGTATACTGTTTGGCCTGTTTAAAATATTTTGCGGACATTTGCGCTTAACATATAAATATGCATTCCGAAATATACAAATATTTATCCACGTACAAAACAATATAATATTACATGCATAGCCTTTATATATTTGCATATAAAACATAAAATTATTCATGTCGATATTTGCAAATAACCTTTATTCAGCGTTTGGTCTAGTAAATCGAGTTTGATAATCTTCCTATATTATATTTTTGGTACATTTCTGCTAGTAAGTATGCCTATATTATTAATAATTAATATGCCACACGCCCGCATTAGTGCGTTATATAATTGTTAAATGTTTTCACGAATCTTGCGATAGAGAACATACTTACATGAGTGCTATGATTACACGAATAAAAAAAATTATACTAAACTTACAGTAAATCAAAACGTATAACATTATTAAAAAAATATCTGAACGTTTTCAAATTTTATATGACGCTCAAAGGGCGTTTATTAAGGTTTTGTGTGGTACCTCTATTTATTAAATACCATGTTCTTAAACCATAAAATTTCATTCAACGGCAATATCATAAAATATTTAAAAAGAGCATATCTTTAGAATTTCTGATACACAGTCTCGCGTCCTGGAGATAAATATATTTTTTTTCATACAGTGTTGCCATTGCTCGCTTTGAAATCATTGAGCTTGTTAATAAAAAATTCCTTAAAGCTTTACAAAGCATGAAATAGATAATAAAACAAATTCCAGATTGCGAATTTGGGCTTCCAGATGCCCATATTCGAGTTGAGGACTACGGTATTCAGAATTTCATACCTCTAGGTACCGACGTGTTTTCATATTGCGAGAAACATGCATATTTGATGGCAACAAGTTGAAAAGGGAAACGCCGTTTTATAGTGGACAATGCAAAATGCCAAAAGGAAATTAATTGTCATTCTGGGCAAATTGCTCATTTTGGGCTAATAATCGGTTTTCCTCCGAAATTGATGAAACCGATTCCTTAATATATAATGAAAGATTATTATTTTCTTTAACTCATTCAGAACATTTCTTTTATTTCATAATGCATTTATACTGACCTACAAAAAGGCAGAAATGACTTTTACATATGCTATAAAAATACCCGATAAGATTCCTTGTTATCTATCCTTCATGCGTCTAGACAGGAAATCAAGTCTATTTTAGTCTCGCTCGACGTTCTTAAATCTATCTGAGAAACATAAGGCATGAGTCTACGACTTTCGTGTCGAAAAGAAATTGAATTCGTTCGCATTTTATGAGATACGAGAAGTTCTAACTGCAAAGAACATCTGCTTGAAATAATTTTGTTTCGTGCCTTTGGTATTATATTTTACTATCAGCAAAATCATGCATGTGAATGGTATTTATTACTTATATAATATGTGGAAAAACTTTTGATTTATTCTTTTGGAGTTGCAAATTAACAAGAAATTAATTCCTAGATTATTCCTATCTAAATTCCTAGATTTTAACAGTTTCGTTTCCTAATCTCCATTTTATCTTAGATTAGAGGCTTTTCTGGCTCAAATTCCCGCCTTTACTTCATTTATCAACATGATTAATCATTATAGTATGTACACATTATAAAATATTATATTAACTGTCAAGAATTGCAAGATATCTTAGTTCAAAAAACACTAATTCGAATCACACATAACATCAAGATACATGAACACTACAAATCAGGTTTCTAAACTGCCAAGTTTATTCAAGTCTAACACACTTTCAACTTGTGGATGCCAGATCCAAGAACAAGAAGTATATATACATCATGAAAGATTTACGCCCTCTTTGGCGATTAAAATATATTCCCACATAACATTTCTTACACACTGGGCCCGGCTGAACTGTTCAGAACAATCAAGACTATCAGTGTTACATGAACAATTTCAATAATTATTTTCAAGAATCATTATGCATTTCAATACAAATTCAAGTTTTGTAGTAAAGAAATATTACAGAAATATCAAGAACGTGTAAAACGTACCATATGTTTCAAGAATATCAAGTAAATTTTCAAGTAAATTTCATCAAGAATTATTGTCATAACATTCCTATTCAAGCATCAGGATTTAAATCAAGAATTTATATAACTCAAGATAATATTAAACAAATGATTTCAAAATCAAGATTATCATAATTCAACTAAAATACTAGAATTATTACAAGAAACCTGTCTTTTTTTTCAGAATTAAATTAAAATTTTTAAATACACTTATACATTTCTACAACCTTAAAATTTTCTAATATATACATTTCTTTAAATATTAAATATACAGTACTTTAAATAGCAATTAAATAAAATAGATACAACATTAGTAGCATTACGATTACATTTTCAGTAAGAAATATACTATCATACAATATTAATACTCTTAGCACTCTAAATTTAGATAGAAGTAATGGTGCTATGACTTGTCGCATCGGTTGCGAGTTATAACGCTGACACAGTACACAGTTTCTTATAACACGTTTCACATTTTGTCTGGATCTAATTATCCAGTACTTTTCACGGAGGAACATGAGAGTACTAGCTACACCTGTATGAAGAACTCGTTCATTCGCATCATGTACCAGAAGATCTGTAAAATGAGCTTTTGAAGGAATAATTATAGGATGCTTTGATGCTTTTCATGAAAACTTAAAGTTTATTTTTGTAGTCTTCCTCCTACTAACAAAATTCTTTCCTCACTTAGAAAAGGATTTAGTTCATAAATGTTTGAGTATTTTGAAATCAACTGTCCCGACTTTAAACTATTAATTTCATCAGAAAAATGTTCCTATTGAACTTCCTTTATCAAATATAATTCTGCGGCAAAAAGTTCTTCTGCTATCAAGGGTCCGGTTTTCTTGTCAGTTTTATTTTTCAGATTGTGAACAAACCTAAATATCCATGCAGTTACTCTAATAGCTCTAATTAATTTATTATAATTTTCAAGATTCAACAGAGAATTAGATTTTTTTGCAATGGACGGTAGTATTGTCGTATCATTTATACACTTTTTGCGCTCTAATTCAGCATCAGAAAACTCCGTTGTCACGATAAATTTACTAGGCCAAGCACTCACTGATTCAACTAACCAGTCTGGCCCAGACTGCCATAATCTTGAAGACAACAAATATTCGGCTGAACATCCTCGAGATAAAATGTCCGCTGGATTGGACTTCCCATTACAATGTCTCCAGTTATTTGGGCAAGTTAATCATTGTATTTCAGATAATCGATTTTTTACAAACATTTTCCATCGTTCAGGAGCACTATGAATCCAGTGAACCACTATCATACTGTCAGTCCACAGATAAATATTTTTTTCATGAATTGAAAACAGCTCTTTTAAATGTTTAGCAAGTCTTGCTGATGTTAATGCTCCTAGCAACTCTAACCTTGGAAGTGTGAGTTTTTGTTTTATTTGCGGAATTCTAGATTTTGCCATAATGAATGCTACCTGTCCTTCTTCAACTGACCTAAAATATGCAACTGAACCATACGCTTTAATAGATGCATCACAAAATAAATGAAGTTCGATATTCTTATTTTGATTCAATTTGCCGGGGAAATATTCTCGAGAAATTTCAAATTTCTTTACCTTTTCAATTTCACCGCTCCACTCAGACCACAACTGCTTACATTCAGCTGGAACTTCATCGTCAAATTATAAACCCAACTGCCAAAGGTTTTGCATTATCAATTTTGCACGTAATACAAATGGCGCCAAGAAGCCTACTGGATCGAAAATAGTAGCAATCACCTTTAATATATTTCTTTTTGTGGTTTTTCTACAACTATTTAATGTTTCGCACAAGTTGTCTATGTTCAAGGAAATTACATCTTTACTCGTACACCAGTTAAGCCCTAATACTTTTAAAGAACTATTTAGTTCATTTTCTGATTTAATTATTCCACAATCATCCCAAATTTTCTTTAGTTTCTCGGAATTTGTATTAAACTGACGCAAATTCATTCCGGCATCTTTAAGCACGCAATAGGCTCCAGTACTTAAATTAAAAGCCTATTCCACAGAATCTGCACCATAGAAAACATCATCTACGTAGATCGAACAGCTCAACATCTCAAAAATATCTGGATTTTCGAACTCTATTTTCTTTATATGCTTTTTTATAGTGCACGCCAGAATGAAAGGGCTACATGATACACCGAAAGGAACGCGAGTCATTCTATAATGTTTCAAATTGTAATTATTATCAAAGTATAAAAACCGTAATACATCTCTATCAATTTCAGAGATTCCAATCTGGAGAAAGGCCTTTTCAATGTCTGCTGAGAACGCATGTTTGTATTGTCTGAACCGCAATATCAAGTCCAAAACAGATGGATTCAAATTTGGGCCAGGCATCAAACAATTGTTCAGAGATACCCCATTACACTTAGAAGATGCGTCAAACACGATACGGACTTTAGTTTTTGATACATTTTTTCTTACAACTGGAGAATGTGGCATGTAATACATTTTACTACTATCACAACTTTCAATTTCGCACTCTTCAATTATTTCATTTTTTAACTGTTCGTTTATTATGCTATCATAATTCGCCCTAAGCCATTCATCACTTTTTAGTTTATTAACCAAAGATAATAGACGTCGCTTGGAATTTTCTAAATTATTACCCAAGTTTGCATGATGTGATTTCCATAACAAACGAGCTACATATCTACCATTAGTAAAATGCAATTCTTTTTCAAATTTCTCAATGACTGATTTATCGTCGGGGCTCTCGTTCTCCTCTAAACCCAAATGGTCTAGACTCCAAAACCTTCGCAAACAGTCATTAACTGAATTATTAGCTTCCTTTAAGTAATGAGAAGCACCAGTTGTAAAAATACAGGCACTAGACTGATCACCTTCTAAAGATCCAACTAAGGACCAACCAAATATAGAAGACACTGCAAATAATTTATTCGTTACTCTTTTCTTTTCGCCTGTTTGCACTTCCCAACATGAATCAGATCCTAACACTATTTTTATTTCAGCTGCTTCACCATTATCGGCTAATTTTAGATTTTCTGATTTTAATATTTCTAAAATGTTTTTGGAGGGAATTTTTATGATCGCTTCAGAAATTGTATCTGTAACAAGAGCTTCAATAGTGATTGAGTCATTAGGGAAATGCATACTTTTCAGGGTAATTTGAACAACATTATATTCTATTAGTCTACCTTGGCTATACCCAAATGAATAAATATATAACCTTTCTTTCTTTCAAGTCCTTAATTTTAGTTCTTTAGCCAAATCAGATCTAATAAATGACCTCTGTGATCCACCATCAATTAAGATTTTTACTATTTGGCTTCTAGTATTATCTGTATCTGAAGCGTTAACAGTGCAAGTTTGTAAATATACACCTTTATCAGCAGTTTCAGAAACAGTCTCAGAGTTAAACGACAGGAATGCAACTACATTCTGCTTAGAATCTGATACTGTAACTACTTTCTGTTTAACATCTGAAACCGCTTCTACTTTAGGAAGAATATTTTTACAAAATAGCTTATTATGATTTAAACCATTACACAACTCACAAGGTTGAAGTTTCATTTTACATCTGGAAGCTACATGTCCTCTGTAACAACGTCCATGGTATTTTAATATCGCTCTTTTTTGCTCATTTGTTTTCTCACATTTTCCTACATCATGTGTATTTTGATTACAATAGAAACAATACGGCTTAGTCACTGTGGTTAACGAAGAAGCAGTAGGAACACTTGCCCCTTTTAAGTAATTATTTTGATTCTGTTTAACACCGTAATTTGTGTCCCTTTTCTTTGAGTTTATTATTGAATTAGAAGCTTCCCGACTCTCAACTTCCAATCTAAAGAATTCGAGAAGTTCTGTTAGGCTATATTGCTGTTTAGAGTTTCTTTTTCTATTAAACTCCAGACTCATATCGTCTGGTAAATGTTTTAAAATAACAGGTACTAAAAAAAAACTCCGTAAGCTTCCGACACAACACCCAATGAATTTAAGCTTCTTATATTGATTTCACAGGAATCGTATAGTGTTCTTAGTGCTTTTACATTGGACGAACTTCTAACCGGTTCAAGATTCAAGAGTTTATTCATGTGCGAAGATATTACCAGATCTGTTCGTCCAAATCTTTCTTTAATTAAACTTATAGAAGCGTCATAATTTTTATTAGATAGTGAAAACCCGGATACTGGACTTAAAGCAGGTCCTGCGAGTAAGGATTTAAGATAGGTAAACTTCTCGACCTTTGTTAACTCATTATTATTACCAATAGCATTTTCAAAGGAATTATAAAATTCCAAAAATAAACTAGGATCACCATAATATTTAGGAATTGAAATTTTAGGTAATCGAATGTTAGTTTTGTTTTCGACCTTTACGGCAGCAGTATGGTTACCAGGCGATTCACTTTCAATGCTCACTATTTGAGAATTTAAATTAAGTTTCTTTTTAGCCCTAAAAATACATAAACTTATTTTTTCATCATACTCTAACACAGTATTACATTCTTTCTCAATTCCAGACTCATCCCCTTTAAAACAATCCAATATTTTTTCACTAATTTCTTTCAACGCAGATTGTTTAGAAGTAAGTAAAAACACATTTTCTTCTACCATATTCTTATCTAAAATGTCTTTTTTAATTTCAGGTTCTATGACATTTATCATTTTAGAAATAGCCTGTCTCAGGACTTTTCTAGCAGATTTCAATTTAATAATATCGTCTGCCATAATAACAACAAAAGTAATTTTTTATTCTCTTACCTGGTACAGTCTTCAAATGGTATAATCCAAATCTGGTAACTCACTTTCCTGGTGAAGCACATTCAAAAGTATTCCGAACGTTAATCCCGCCACGTTCAGTGCAAAGGAATAATTTTTCAGTAACACGAAAAACACCTCATTCTAAATAAAAAATTGTTCGTGCCCCACGTTGGGCGCCAGAAGTATAAAATATTATATTAATTGTCAAGAATTACAAGCTATCTTAGTTCAAAAAACACTAATTCGAATCACACATAACATCAAGGTACATAAACACTACAAATCAGGTTTCTAAACTGCCAAGTTTATTCAAGCCTAACGCATATTCACAAAGCCTACAGACCGTTTCTTCTACTGTTGGCTCCGGTTGGTTAAAACAGGAAACGTAGGGTTACAGAATCTTGTACTTGGCGACTTTTGCTTCATCGCCTATATTATTTCCATACCAGCCTTGCATACTGAAAAGTGTGCAAAAGATCTTCTAGATCGCTGTTTCTATCCCCGCTTGTGATTTTACGAACTCTGCTCTGGACGGATTTATTTTTATCCTCACTTTATTGTATGACCTTGTCATTATTGGTCTTTTCGCCTTCGTGTGTGGTGTTAAAAATTTAACACTTTCATTTTCTCTAGTTTTGTTAATGATAATTTTTCTTATTTTTATTTACTGGTTTGTACTCTTTGCAGTAGGTATCAATAGCAAAATTATGCACCAAGATCCCGAAAAGCGTTTCTATAGAAACAGAGCACGATGGAATAAAATATAATTTTAGTTATACTTATTTTCATAATTTAGATTAAAAGGATATGTATCCGATGCCCTTAAATGTTTATTGAATTAATTGATTATAAATATTGATTGTAAACATTTTTTCTTGTAAAACAATTATCGTACTTTTAACAGTTTAAATTCAAATACAAATAAACTATTAATAAGATCAGTAGGTTATTTAAAATATATTCCACACAATTCCTCTTAGCTTTCATTTATAAAATAAATAAAAAAACATATAGCGAATGAAATAAACGCTGTTTCTCCTCCCTGTACTGAAAGCTTGCAAGGTTTGTTTGGTGTTAATTACCACGCCTACAAGGCGATAACTCGCCATTTCAAATATGACCGACAAGCAGATGTTTCATCCAATGAGGGCAGACCGTAGTAGAAATGGTCTGTAGGCTTTGTGAATATGCAAGTCTAACACACATTCAACTGGCGGATGCCAGATCCAAGAACAAGAAGTATATATACATCATGAAAGATTTACGCCCTCTTTGGTGATTAAAATATATTCCCACATAAAATTTCTTACACACATGATTGGAAGTAACAAACATATTTTAATATTCAATAAAGTATATTTGGCAATGAAATATTGTGTGTGGAAATGGAGGAAAACCTGCAAGCACAGCCTGTCGTATTTGCACCTTGCACTTTAAGATAGCTATGTAAAATGAATACCTTTTAAGACGACTACCAATGATTCCAGGTGATTTTAATTTTCACTGGAATATCATATAAAAGAGACGGTTTAGTAAGCATATTAATTAACATTCTGTAAAATGCTGGTCACTTCCGGAGATGATAGATAAGATAGAGTACCAAAACAATAGATAGGGTAAATACCGATGGAATAAATAATTCGCGATATGCAGAATGTTAGCGGGATCAGTTATCTAGACTCTTTATCTTTTAAATGTAAAATAAAATCAGGTTTAATTAAATATAACATCAGTTATAGTCATAGCAAATCTCTATAATTAGGTGATTTTTCCAAATTATTTCTATTCTTAGAAAAAATTCATAGTTTTTACTTTCTATTTATTTCTTTTCCTTCGGAATACCTTTAGATTTACTTATTACATTTAATTTTATCATTCAATTTGATTATGATGATAAAGGAATTAATTTATGCTTTTTCATTCAAACTTGGAATTCAAAAGATTAATTTACTCTCCTTCAAATTGAAATATTGGTATTTTTGATTATTTTGTTATATTTTTTCTTCTGAGTTATTTTTTATTAATTTTTGAAAGTGCAAATGTAATGAGACGATTTTTCTCTAATTTTATTAACGCACACAAATTACCCCAAAATATGGTTATATTTTAAAAGTAAGAATTTAAATTTTAGATAATAGAAATTTTATTTCAAAAATAACTAAATGTGATTGGCATGTGCATCATTCTGTGTATACATTTTGTAATTATATAATTTTTATAAAAGGAAACATTTGCAAAAAGTTTATTTAGTGTAGGTAAGTAACTGTTATATACGTTTTACAAAAAATCTTATCTTCAGTTTTTTGCCTGTACATTGATAACCACAGACAATGACATTTGATGATTTCATAAAAATAGGGTCTATAATCGGACTGTCATAAAAATGTAATACTTTGTCAGGTATACCTGAAACAATCAATTCAATCAATATTTTAATTTGGAGACAAAATGAAAATTAATATTAAATTTATGTTTCTGCTTAAGGGGACTCGTACACCTTAAAACCCATAAGATGTTCGAATAGGTGACTGTTGCAAGAATTGGGATAACTTATTTATTTTAAAAGTTATTACTACCAACCTTTTACAGCTGACTACATAATATAGCTGCTTTTTGAAATAGTAATCAGAACGTTTGTGTTGCCACAAATATTTTTATAATTTAATCCGCTTTGTGACAACATTTTTCGTCATGTTTCCAACTTGCCCGCACAGTTTAAAACATTCTGTTTCATAATTTAATTCCATATTTAATATATAGCTTCTATAACATTTGGAAACTACTGTGAACCTAAAATTCTAAAAATTTCATGTTAAATTTTTATTTTATTTTGAGTTGAATTTATAAAATATATTTTATTAAAAAAATTTGTAATATTTTTGTCCATAAAATTTTTCAATATTGAAATATTCATCAGATTTTTGGTTCAGTTAGAAAATAGTGCCCATATAAAAAATTCCATCAAATTTCAAGTATGTACCATTAGCCATTCTTAAAATATCATGCGCGCAAGGTGGAAACACGGTGAAATATTTTGTGACAAAGAGGATTAAATTACAAAAATATTGTGGCAACACAAACTTTCTGGCTACTAGTTTCCAAAGCAGCTATATTATGTAGTCAACTATAAAAAGTTGGAAGTAATTGCTTTTAAAATAAATAAAATATCCCAATTCTTGCAACAGTCACATATTCAAAGATCATGAGAGGTTTAAGGTGTATGAGTACCCTTAATGTAAAAAAAAAATTGTCTTTAGATTACCTTTATTTCATCGCGTATATTTTCCTAGGAGTATTCCCCCGTAGGATTTTAGCTCCTAGATTAAGAAAATTTTAAAAATCTTTGTGTATTTTTTCTTTCTATGATTCATTAAGAGAACGAACGAGCTCTCCTAAATTTTATAAAGGATTTATCGACGTAGTGATTGCTTTCGTCTTTCTCAGAAAGGCAACTCCTCGCGAAGTACGTGTAAAGGTCACGCCGAATATTTCCCTTCTAAATGTTGAAATTAATTACAGCCTAATAGAAGAAGTGACCATCACAGCGAAGCAAACGCTGACTGACATTCAGTCTTCGATTTCGATAATTTCGCTGTGCCTTTTCTTATTACTGCTGGAGATTTGAGGCCAAAGGAGTAGAAGAGACAGCATTAAGAACGGGTGAGATTTAAAGTTCAGGAAATAAAAATAAAATTATCTTATTAGGTACTGTGATGCAATTATGACTGCGTATCCTTATTTAAATGTAGGACGCTTTTAAAGAAATGCTGTTTTGTTAGTTAAGTGTAGTTTATCCGTAACTATTTTTTATTTGTTATTTTGCCTCCTTCGAAAAATAAATTATTTGCACAATTTTCCCCCTCTCAGTTTCGGATGACTTAATTATTAAAAAAGGGGGGAAGGTACGCGAAGAATTAGGGTGTACACTTGTTTTTAAATTACCGGTATATTCCAGCATATAACGCTCACTTCCAGTACAAAAAATGGGACTGAAATTTACGGCTGCGCATTATACGGCTGATACAAAAATGATAGCTTAAAAATAAGAAAAAAATTAGATTTTTACAGGCACCAAAATGCTGCTTATTTAAAAGGAATTGCATACCTTATGAAATTAAACATTTTCATTATCGGACAACATGAAGAGTTCGACATGTTAGTCTTCCGTTATATCTTTAGGCGTATCATCGAATTTTGTTTCATCTTCATCATCATTGTTATTGCTACGTGCGTACGCGTTTGTTATGAATTGAACGCACAAGTCCGATGAAAAATAAACAAAATTTTTTGGTGGTACTTTGGTAGACGTTTGCACGGATTTTGGCGATTTTGTTTCGGCGAGCGTTACGAGTTATGGTAAACCCATTACTGGGCAAGTTATGTATGGTAACCGATACTTTGTTGTCATTTTATTTTTAAAATAATGCGTTTTATTATGCATAAATTCTGTGTTTTGAATATTATTTATGACTTCTAAATAATAAAAATGAATGTAATTATGCATTTTTTTAAATAAAAATTTTATTGTTTATGATATGTTATGGAATTTTATGTTGTGAATGATGTAATGAATGTTGTCACATTATTTTAAAAGTAATATCTAGAAATTTAGTCTGATGTTTTAAACATTATTTATGGCTGTTAAATATTAAAATGTAATTTAATTTTGCATTTTTTAAAATATGATATTATTAAGAATGATTATTTAAATAAGTTTATTTCTATGCGTGATGTAATCACCTCTCTGATTGGTTACTGAATATTTGTGCATTACGGTGCCATTTCATCTCTTCGAATTCCTCAGATTTCAAAGCGAATGGATGTGTCCGTTTCGAAGATGAGTACTGTTTCTGGTAATTACCAAGAATTATTGGTATCGGAATAAAAAAAAAAAAAAAAAAAAAAAAAAAAAAAAAAAAAAAATTGCCGTTTGAGACCTTATTTTGGCCAACCTGGCTTTCCTAATCAAAGATTTATTTATCGTTACAAGGGTCAGAGGAAATTTATTTTACATTTTTGGAGGAAACCTCGCTAATTGCTTCTTCAATGAAGTGCGAGAGATGTGGATCACAGATGAAGTCTGGTACTTATCAATATACAACAGGTAAAATACTTAAAAACATGTAAGTACATATTTTTCTTTTACTTTATCATCGTATACTTCAATTTTTATTAAAAATTAATAAACTATTTTCAAAAATTCCTGAGATATTTTGTGCCACATATATTTTAATGTTAAATAATTATATCCTATAAAACGTATTTTAAAATATTTGAATTTAAGTAATTGAAAAATTTTAATTCTTTTAAACGTTGGTATGATGTTTTTAATTCCATATTCAATTTAAGTAATATTTTATTCCAAGTAAATGCTGGCGCAGTGTTTTTGTAGCGGTGTTTTTATTCTATTATATGAAAGTAATAATTTAACCTTACTTTAGCATTTTATACTTTTAGTAAATGTATTTATTTACATATACCAACCATCTTAAAAAACAACGTTTTCAACAAAAAATTAATCCATTAATTTTAAAGATATTTATTTCTTTTAAAGTTTCGAATACTTTACTATGCGTGAAATACGTAATACAGCATTTTTGAAGATGGCTGATGACTGTAAAAACCGCGCCAACAGTTGCACCAATGTAAATCACCAAAAATCCGTGCAACCGTCTACCAAAGTAGCACCTATTTTTTTATCACAACAAATAAAACAAAATGCTTCAAGTTCCTCAGATATTCGTACAGTATTACAATATCTCACAGCACTTATATCTTTTAACTGCTGAGACGTTCAACATAACTTCATTCAGAACAGCTAGAGAAAGCTCATCCGCTAATTCGCTACAGTCAAAAAGAGCAGTTTTCTAAACAAACTCTTAAAACAACAGCCACTAATTAACTGAATTGAGAGGTTTTTCTCCGTTTTGTAAGCATTTTAAATCACTTGCGAGATCGTTCTAGCAATTTCTCTAACTCAAAAAGAGATATTTATTTATTAAATGTTAAATGCACGCGCTCTTGTATTTTTAATTTTCCGGCTTAGCTTTCTTTTAATATTCGTCACGCGCTGCACTGCACGGGGAATAAAACAATTTTATTCATAATTCCAATAACAATTAACTATTTAAATACCAAATCCGTAACATTATTTTGTTCGAAAATAAAATAATCATTACCCGTTCCATCTTTCGCCAACACCAAACTTCCTTTCTGCAGCAGGATATCGACTAGCTCTCGCAAAATGAATGGCTTTGCATCTGAAACCAGAAAAAAGGAGAACTAGATTAAATCCTTCGATTTTTCCTTTAAAATTTCTGTTTTAAATGACTACAGAAAGAGAAAATATATAACTCTCAATTCAACAAATTCCTTCAGGTTGGAAACGCTCTACAATAGCATACTTTTGGACATTTGCATTGAATACAATCCACCCTCTTTGCCGGAATATTTACTCTCTCAAGCATTTAACTGACACGCATATTGTTCCCCTTATCGGTTGTCAGTATGGTTTACTATTATTCGAAAGGCTAAGTCACATTTTTGGATGAGCGACCTCAAAAGATAAAAGCACTGCACATGTATCTTTTAGGTTTCTTCGCGAAAAGTTGGGTGCGCGTTATATGGCGAATATACCTAAAAATTAAAAAAAACAAAACAAATGTAGCTTCAAATTATAGATATCAGTTATACACCGGTGCCCGTTATACTCTGGAAAATACGGTATATCGAAATCTAATGCAAACAGTTGTCAATCACCTTTAGTTTAGTGTTCATTAGAAGTTCAGCTTTCATCCAGTTCAATGAGTTCCCTATTTTTTTTAATCCTAGCTGCTATACTTTCATTAGCGAGTGCTTTCAAGTGTTTTTTATACTAGAGTTTCTGATTTTAATGGATGTAACACACAATCGTATTTTTTCAGAAGAATTAGCATTCATTACCTGCAGTGGTCTTTAAAATAATACTGTAATCTAAATTTATAGTGTTACTTTTCATGCATTTTGCTATGTATTATAAAATGACATTTAGACTTAAATTTTAACTTTCTATTACTGTTGCAATATTTTGTTCAGGAAACAGTATCAAAATGTTGTAAAATATGTAATATTATGATATAAAGTAAACAAACTTATGAGTAAGAAAATGCATTTCGGTACTCACAAGTCATATGTTTCTTTCATTAGATATCTCAGACTTTCATTTAAATTTAGTCACTGACACTGCCCACATAACTTTTTAGACTATGTTTTTCTGCCATATTTATGAATTTTTGTATCGCATCATCCAAAACACGCATAGAGGCATAGAATCTTCATGATGATTGTGTACTGAATACCATTTTTTATCATGCATACGAGGACATTTATATTTTAAAAATACGTATTTGGTTTAAATCTTCTCATTTTTCTCTCTTATTTCTCCATGAGTAATATGAGTTCTCTCATTCCAATCATTCATATCTATCAGTTACCCATCACCTGTACTGATTTCATCATATCACCTCTTGTGTCCAAAAAAATATTACTTATGTAACATCATATTACGTAGTCCTCTCAGATATCTGGGAATATGGGATTTGAAAGAAAAGAGAAAATTTCTATTCTGAAACCTTAGTTTATCACGCAGTAGCGGCTTTATTTGATTTTAAATTTCATTTTTTTTGTAGATTTCATTTGTCATTTTAAAATATTGTAGGTAGCAATACTTTAAAAAATTCTTATACTAACATTTTTAAATTTTGTAGAAGTTTTTACAGAGAGCTCAATATTTGTTTCTTTAGCAATCAGTCTACTTAGCACATAAATACTTGCAAAATTCTGTAGTATGACTCTATCGTTTGATTTTATTCTTTAAACGAAAAATTATTTTAATTCGTTTTACAATATTTTTATAGCATTCGAATAAACGCTACATTTCACCTGGTAGATGGATAGGCCATTATCATATTTTCAGTATGTATTGCATTAGTGTAAGTGTGTACACCCCGTTGGAACTGGAAAATCGGTGATTCCAGTCTCAGTGAGATCACAGATTATTTTCAGGTTTCTCACTCGAAATCCCAGTGGTTATACCTGATATATAGTCCAATGGGTAAACTGGAATTTTATTTACATCATAGAAGCAAATGCTAAATTTCATCTGATAGATGATTCGATTATTATAATATTTCTTAGTATGTGTTCTGTTAGTAAAAGTGTAAAATACGTAATTCCAACCCTGGTGAAAGTACAGATAATTTTTCTGATTCTGTCACCAAAATGGCCAGTCTCAGATGGCAAACCCAACAAATTATGATGGACTGTAAAGGGAAGAATTATAATACTGAATAACTGTAAAAGTTTGTGAGATGAAAATGAATGATTATAAAATAATACTTCAGTTCCTGTGTATCCTCGCGTAGAACCACGTGAATCTTGAAGTGCAAGAGAATGGAAGAATTTAGCGAAACACCTCGGATGTATTGTAGTGTAAATGGTTAACATGTCCCGTTTCTTATATCTCCACTGGATGGTAGCATATGGAATTACGGTGAGGGTAGAAATGACTTTGTTTACGCTTTTCCTACCAAAAAAATCTGAAAGTTTCTATAACTTTTAAGATCACGCAACGCACAGTCAACTCCAACATCGGAAACAGGTCCAATTTTCTGCAAAAAAAGCCAAATTGCATTTCTGCCTGGTGTTACCATGTTTAATTTCCATGTACGAACTTTCCGTTTATCACACTGTCGTTTGTCTGTGGCCCACCAGCGGCCGAGCGGTAAAGTCGCTGAACACTGGTAGTTCGGTCCGGGGTTCGAATATCCGCGAACGGGCTGGCTGCATGGATGTTCCACGAAGCCATCCCTCCCCTTAGGCAGATAACCCTAGTATGCTTTGCCAGAATTAAATAAACCAAACCAAACCATTTGTCTGTTTTCAGGCCTGGGTGGGAAAAGAAGGTGCGGACCTTTACTTTCTTAACAGCAGATGGCGCCGCGAGGCACAAACCTTAAGACAGCTGATGCCAGTTTCCGCCACTGTTGTATTATTAAATGATGAAATGTTTAGAGAAATTGTATATCTCATTTCTAATTCTAATCATTTCAATTCTAATTATATATATTACTAATTATTCTCATTTCAATTCCAAGTACATATATATATATATACGCATGTGTGTGTAACTGGTTTACGCGTACTTGCAGCTTTATGTATACTTACAGGAACTCCTCCACAAGCTGTAAAGGAGGAAGCAAACTCCTATAACTCCCATACCCAGAAACACATCCCCATTGGATAGAAAATATCTAAAATACCATATAGAAGATACCCTGCATTAGATCCTAATGTAATTTGTTGAGTGAAATATAATGAACAAGTAAACAATACGTATCCAATAGTATACACAGATGTTACAAAGTCGGTGCTGTGTTATTTTTAAAGATCAACAACAATGAATAAAGTTGTTAAAATATGTTAAATTGGTTTTGTTTTAAAATTTATATACAGTCCATTATAAAACCACGCGAGCAATTGTTCGCGTCACAATTGTTTGTCATAAACCATTGTTCGTCCCAAAATGATTTAATTTATACTTTTTATGAATTCATTGTAAATACATTTAATGCTCTACAAAGGCAATTTTAATGTTAACTTCATTAACATTATTAACTTCATTCATTTATGAATTATTTATGTATTACATGCCTTTAGGTAAAATTTCTGTTGTTAAATAAATGATTCAACGATATACATTTTTAGCGACACTCTGAACCCATCTTTCGAGAGGAAACAATTAGGACGCTATTCAATACATTTCAAGAGAAAATAATTTCATTACCAAATTAATTTCATATTCGTAATGCATGTAATGAACCTATACTTGCAAGTCAGAGTATTTGCAACACTCTCTAGCATAATGCTTGTCAGCAGGTTCTATGACCGCAATCATTTGCAATGCAAAACGTGGATGCAGTGTGAGTGAGAGGCGCAAGTAATGCTTGTCATCAGGAGTTACGCTGACCACAATTTGCGGGACCATTTTGCGATAATTCTGCATTGCAATTAACTAGCTAAGCATTATATAGTTCAATGAATGGAGGGTTGGAAATCAAACGATACCTTTAATGGGTTGCCACAGTTCAGAGCCATATGAGATCCTTTGAGCCTAAGTATTAGTAATTTCATCATACATATAAGTAAGTGTAATAATAATGTACATCATAGCGTATTTTCATGGTACTTATCCTTATAGAGCCTCTATAGATCTTGTTAAAGTTCTAAGCTATGCCGACCTTTTATGAATTTTTATGGTATAATATTCACAGTTCCCTCTCATGGAGTTCCATATTAATTGAAGAAACATGTATTTCATTTATTATTTCCATGAAGCAAATTAATCTGTACCTCATACACGCTAAGATTTATTTCAAGTTGCCAGACTAAGTGTTCTACGCATACTTTTGGCAAACGTAATGGTGACAGTATCAAGGTCCTGATCCCGAACAGTGAGCTGAAGGCAGCTATGTTCTTGTGAGTGCTAGAAGAACTACAACGTCAGAAGGGTATAAAAGACCCTTTTATTTAAATCACTATTTACAGCAACTCCCAGCTCGGGAGTGATAACAGAAAAATAATCACCGCGCTTTGGGTCTAAACTGAACAATCAAACAATTTAAAGTAAAGCTTCAGTAGACTTTTAAATAGTCGCTGTTCACAGAGCGTAAACGCGAGATTGGCCTATTTATGGTGCGTGGCAAACCTTTGCTAAGTACAGACAAACCTTGCATAAAAACCTTAACGCTTATAATTCTGGCCGGAAGTAGAAAATAAGAAGTGATAGTAAAGATTTAAAATAAAATAAACGTTAGTAAAACTTATGATCCTTACAAGTTTAAATTAAAACCTTATAAAGTTTCCTTTCAATAGTTTTACGGTTCTGCATATGACATATCTTTTATACCGGAAGGAAGAGAGTGGACTACCTATCCCATTCCCTTCAGAACTGCACGCAGTTTTATATATTGATTGCTTCATTCATACAAAAACTATTGCTGACAGAGTAAAGACTTTCCAACCAAAGGCATTTTGTCTCATATTAATCTTTTGGCTGGCAGAACTCTTAAATTAAGGTTTTCATTTAAACGATGTATGAACTTTGTATTTCTTAAATCACGAAACAGGACTTAGACATCTTTAAATGAGGTTGGAGCTTGCCCAAGAGTCCAAGGGACTCTTTGGTAAATGGACTAATAGACTACCATCCAAACACGTGCATAAAAGTGCACTGGTTCCAGCTGTATGATGGCATGAAAAGAGATATATCGAACCATTTTTATGCCGCAGGTAACAGAATTTTACTGTAGCAGTAGGATAATTTGACTTAGTTAATCAAAGAGACAATAACTTAATGCTGTTTGAAAAGGAAGCCTTTCATTTCAGGACTACGTGGGAAAACATTGCTTGAACCCGTTGCTTCTGAACCATCTACTGAGCTAACAGGTTGAAATGATTTTCCTGTTATGTAAATAATAATTAGAACGTCGCAGTTCCTGAAATCCACAATATTTTCATTATAAATGCGCTAATTATTTCTTTGCATTAAAATCCAAATTTCAAACAGAGGTTCATCCAGTTATACAGACTTGTTTTTTAAGTCAACGTATTCCTCTGCATAACTGTCTAAACTTTCTCTATTGTCAGGATCGACAATGAACTGCTTCCAGGATCCATACCGTGTTTCTCTTCTTTAAATGCTGAATTCGATCTGCTAATTGGTTGATCCAGCACAAAATTTCTCTTAATGTCTGCAAATTGATTTGATGCTTTAATGTATGCTTAAAGTAGAAACTTCTACTCATATTGTTTCATTCTCGAAGCAATCACTCATAGGTTTTAGCCCATAAATGTATTACCAATATTTTGATATATTGGTAATTGCATTTTGTAAAAAAACATAACGAGTAATGACTGTCAGTGGCACTTCGTTGAAAATGACAGTCGGAAGCTAACCGGATAGAGAAGGAATGACAACGTTTGAAACAGGCAGGGCAAACAAATGTACTCAAGGTGTGCCTGGCAGATCAAATGCTTCCGCCGGAGTGTGCAAAGGAAAAAAATAAAATATTATATACAAGATAACAATACTTAGATTTACGGCATTTCGGTTATATTGCGATATTTTATTGTTTCCAATGAATTGGAATGTTTTGACTGTTTTTCAACGTTTGTTGTTATCTTTTTTTTTTTTTTTTTTTTTTTTTTTTAATTTTTATATATTTTGGTTTTGAAATTATCAAAATTTGGCACGAAACTGTTTAAATGGAAACAGAATCAACCAATATACGTTCTTAATCATTGCAGCTAAATTTAGATATTTCTAGACCAGTAGTTGAAAACATGATATTTTTTATTTAATAAATTTAAAATCATAATCTTTTACAATAAAGGTGTTTATATTTATTGCCAAGAAATGTTGACTAAAGTACCTCTAATCATTTAAATGAAAATTTCACGGTATTAGTAAATCATTATTACAAATTTCAAAAAATAATCACGTGTGTTCTTTGATAAGTTTCGATGCAATTTTACGCCTTATTAACGTACGTGTTTCAGCCCATTATATTTATTTTAATGAAAGAAATGCATTCTTTGAAGCTGAACATTCCGAAAACAAACATCCACTTACTGATTTTCGTTTGAATTACAAAATCTGACATCCTAGACTTGTGAAAGTTCAGAATTAAATATGGACGAGAATCATCAGTCGTACCTTTCGATAATAATATGCTGAAGGAATCTTGAAACATCAGCGACCTAAATGATCACATAATTGAACTAATTGCTTAAATTAATGCTGAAATTCTAGGACGAGCAATTTACAGGGAAGTGAGTATCATATCGATGCCATATATGCAACTAATGGAAAAGATTCATGTTATAATAAGAAAGGAGATGTGAGCTGTTTTTCAGTTTAAAGTGAGAAAATGTGATGTGGACACCACATGACTTGTACGATCTGTTTATTTACACACAAAGTTTCCTGTATTTCATTGAAAATTATTTCCTCGAATTTCATTAGAGATATATTTCTCATTCAAGTAATCCGGTTTTCATGTTGTGGCAAGACAAAATTACCTAGAAATAAATTTATTAAATGTTCCAAAATACAGAAAAATACAAAACAGTTAAAAACAATTTTTAAAATTAAAAATGGGGTTTGTGAGCAAGAACAAGCAATTCCGCCAACCCGAAAGAAGACAGACCTTTTTTGGTGCACAAAACTCAAAACTTACTTTTATTCCCACTCGGCAAACAGGCAGTGAATTTGTGCAGAAATTGACTTAATTCACCATTATGCTAACACTACAAATTGTAAACAATTAGAGGCTTCCTTAGGCTTAGTAGCACTAAAAAAAAATTTCAATTGCCGATAATTCTAAAACTGTTGAATGCAAGTTATCTAAAGAAACTTTAAGTGGAACATAATTCAATAACTTTTGAAGCACAAAAGACACAATTTACAACATACAAGAATGAAAACACTGACGTCACCGAGCCAGGTAACAGTGTGGATATATATATTATATATATATATATATATAATTTTGGTGCTGAGAATTGCAGACATAAAGTTAGGTGCATAACTACATGTTACTACAGTCCCGTATAGAAACTTTCAACGCTCTGAGGCTACTTGGTTTTGAATTATGCAAGATACATACGTACAAACGTCATGAAAATTTACTCCAAATCTATTTTAAATCCATTTTACCATCCGGTTTAGGGAAAAGAATCCTTTATTCTGTCCGTACGTACAGGTCACACGAAAACGTAGTTCAGTTGATTCGAGAATGGTCAAAATAGATATTTTCGTTCAAATATGATACACGAAATTTATCGCGATTACAGTACTACCTATATTTCCTGCAAAGAATTAAGAACAAATTTTCTCAAAAAATAAATTTTTAATTTAAAAATATCATATAAAACAAACAGTAACAACTAATAAAACAGAAGCATAGTATAAGAAAGAAGATGTGAAACGTCTTTGATGTAAAATAAATTTTTTTAAAAAATTAATTTTTGATTAATTAATTGGAATTAGTGCAATTAATTTCATTTATGGAAACCAGGCTGCTTGCTTCTTCCATGCGATGCAAATATAGATCTCATTAATTTCAGAAAATTAAGTCGGAAAAACAATTAAGAGGTGAGATATAATTTGTAATTTTCAATAATTAAATTAAAAATGAAACAATGCCGACATAAAACAAAAAAAAATATATGTAAAAATAAAAAAGGCTCAATAACAAATACAACTAAAATTTTGCGAAATACTGAGGATTTAAACCTTTTGAATTTCTTTGAAAAGAATACACAGTTTCAAATAAAGGAATGTCGTTTCTGTGAGTAACTTTTAGCGAAAGAATTTTACAAGAATAGAAACATTTAAAAGGAGAGAAACATTGGCTACCATTTTTCTTGCATGCCTATAGATATCTAGTATGTAGTTAAAAAATTATCATTTCTCTTGAAATTTTTACCAGCATGAAATAAAGCATTTTAGTGATTTTATAACAGAGAGAAAATCAAGGAAACAGTAGGCGATCATTAAAAATTATTTGGTATTCGCGAAAACGTGTCAATTGTCTAAACTTAAAAGAGATTTAGTTGCAGCCAAATTACGAAATATAAATAACGAAGAACAATAGCTAAGAAGAATCTAATATACATATGTAGAATCGGAACTTACTGTCTAGGAATATAATGTTTGTAAACTTACTTCTTAGGTGGCTGTCTAGGGGCTAATAAGCTAGTCCGATTTATATAAAACTTGAATATTTAATGCAACATGAATAGTTGCTACAAACTACAAAGTAATTACATACGTAGAAGGAAATAGGTGAGATTATTTACAAATGAAGAGAAGAAATCGTCTTTTATATTCAAACATCTTTCAGTCGCGTCATCGTCTTAATGGCGGAATCGTCTGACTGCTATCATCGGAAAAGTAAAAGATTTATTCTCACAATTTGTCGCGTCATCCGATTATAATGAACGATGCCATCCCACAACTGCTCGTCCTTCCTGATGGAATGCGGCTTCGCATTCTCGTAGCACGACCATCTACATCTAGTGATCTGAAAAATAAAATTATAAAAAAAAAAAAAAAAGAAAAAAAAAAGATTTTTTAGTTACTATTGAGGAAAAAGTCGTCGATTTATTTCAGCCATCTTCCCTTATCATCTTAATATCCTCAGAAATTACGGCGTTAGCTCTTCTTAAATGCTCTCTCAGTGTTCATTCATCTTCAACAGTCTATCTGAATACATACATTTCACAAACACGTCTTCCTTTGATGTTGTCTGGAACAATTCGTCTGTATTCGTCTTCGTATTTACGTCTTCTTAAACGTCGTCTGAATACGTCTTCTGAATGGGTCTTCTTAGATAACGTCTGGATACGTCTTTTGAATGCGTCTTCTTAGATATCTTCAAGATCCGTCATTCGAATGCGTCTTCTCAAAATCATCTTCTTTAAGCCGTCTTCCTTCATACATTTCATCCTTAGACAGCATCTTCAGTCTTCTTACATTAGTCTACGTCTTTAAAACAATAGTCCATTAGTCAAATCGGGAGAAATTTGTCTAGTCGGGAAAACCGTCTAAATCAGGAATCATCAGAATCGGTATTTCATTATCAAAGCTTTTCAATTTTCTTCCTGGATCTTCTGAATCTGTTCTTTCGCTTCTTTTTTCTCACCTTCTCTAATTTCTTTTGTTCCGTCTTTGCTTTCCGTATCAGCGTCGTTGTGATCAGGTTTTCTGACTGACTTCTGCTTTTCAATCTTCTCTTCTTCTTCGGTGGTCTCTGTAGTTTCTTCGTCTCCAGTGGCTTCTTTTGCTTCTCTATTGCACGGTATTTTACTGAAATTGTTCTAGTAGAATTCGCATTTGATTCATCAACGATAGCAAATGACTCTTCTTCCGGAAAATGCTTCTCTTCAGAATCTCTTTCTGCAGTGGCGTTTCTAGTTTGCTTTTTGCACTAATTCATCTTCAATAACATCATTTTTATTTACAGCAGAATCTGTATCACTCGGGACATAATCAAAATTCACAATCAGGAAGTCATTGCCACTAGCTTTGATTACAGATGAAGTATCCAGTTTGATCACATTCTGTACTGTAACAGGAACTATACTAACAGGATCAATTTCTGGTTTTGGAAGTAAAAACCCATAATTAACAACTTTTTCAAATCCTTCTTCAGAATAATTTCCACTGCAATAAGCATTTTTTCTGCTCTGCAGAATCATTCTCAGATTTCTTGTTTTCTGCGATAACACAAATATTTGATCGAAATGACGAACCATCAGTTTGGAATTCACCTTCAAATCTCTCTATAGGTTTGTTGCCAAATTCCGTTAACTGTAGATCTGCCGACTTAAGTTCAGAAGAACCTATCTTCTTATGTATATCTTCTCGGATTAGCGTTACTTTACTACCAGTATCTATTAAAGCATCAATTTGCAAATTACCCAAATTAACAGTTTTATGAATTTCTTTTTGACAAGTCTGAGTTATTGGAGTAACAGCCTTGGCATCTTGGATATTTTTAGATGATGTTTTCGAACAATCTACGGCTTTGTGTCCAAACAAATCGCATTTAAAACACTTAAATCCTTTACTCTTATTGTTACAAAAATTCGACTTATGGCCTAAACTTCCACAATTATAACACCTTGGCTCTGTAATCTTACTAGGTACAGCGCGTGTTTTATTTTGTATGTTAGTACTTGAATAACCCTTATTTTTCGTATCTGGAACGCGAAATTTCTCATAAATTTTTAATTCTCTCTGAATTCAGAAATAGTTTTACACCCATACAAAACAATTTTGTTACTACTCTGATCTGGTATCCCATTGATTACATAATCAAGAATTGATGAATCATCAACAGAGCCGCGACTGGCTATTTCACGCATGGCAATTAAATATTCGGAAAGTGATTCACCAGGTTTTAAGTGTCGTTTCTGTAACAAATTATGAAGTTGTGCACTGTTTATTTTAGAACCAAATTCAGATAAAAGATTTTCTTTTAATTTGTCCCTTGCTATTATACCCTTCAAAGACCTAATAAATACTTTAGCAGAACCAGTTAGCAATTTTTTAGCAAACACAATTTTCTGTAATTCCGATAACTTAAATAATTTAAAAGATTCTTCTAAATCACCAATGAAGGATTCAACTGGATATGTATCAGTGCCATTAAATTCAGAATTAGTTTCTAAGATATCACAAAAATGTAGGGAAATATTGCTAGGCATTATAATGTTTTCATCCACTGAGTTATTTATGGGAGGTGATTCTGACCGAACAGAATTAATATCATCATTTTTATCAGAATCATAAACATTTTCGTTTCCAGATAACTCATCATCGTCATCACTTTCGGATTTTAGAAGCTTAAAATCACAAAGACTATTCAATATTAAATCACAGTTTTTATCAGGATTTGAATCATAATTAAGATGTAACAAATTACACACAGAAATAAAATCATTTGCAGTAAGAGTTTTAAGTAATTTTTGTTTTGTTTCTTCAATATTAAAATTAGATGGAAAACCACAAAAGTTACGCAATCTAGCTCTATTTTTTCGGTCACCCAAAGTTCCAAACACAATTTAATATAAAAGTTTAATTGACTTAGTAGGCTCAGTCTTTAAAGAATTTGAAATTCTAGGAATAGAATATAAGGTAGTCATCTTAATTCACAATATCATAGAACACTATTCTTAGAAGTAGCAATGTGGAAATAATCGAAACAAAACTTACTTCTCTTCTTTTGTAATATTCATCATGCTTCTTCCTAGGCTCATCGCGGCCTGAGCGCCCAAATCTGTAGAATCGGAACTTACTGTCTAGAAATATAATGCCTGTAAACTTACTTCTTAGGTGGCTATCTAAGGGCTAATAAACTAGTCCGATTTATGTAAAAGTTGAATATTTAATGCAACATGAATAGTTGCTACAAACTACAAAGTAATTACATACGTAGAAGGAAATAGGTGAGATTATTTACAAATGAAGAGAAGGAATCGTCTTTTATATTCAAACATCTTTCAGTCGCGTCATCGTCTTAATGGCGGAATCGTCTGACTGCTATCATCGGAAAAGTAAAAGATTTATTCTCACAGCTTGTCGCGTCATCCGATTATAATGAACGATGCCATCCCACACATATATCACGATAACTGATTAAATTGGCAATCATTATACATTATCAAATCGTATTATATATAAGTTTATACCATTTAGGAAATTAAATTATTACAAAGAACTCAAGTTAATCTGATCGTTGATGTTTTGCTCAGAAAATTCTTTGAATTGATTGACTCCGTTTAAAAAAAATACACGAGTAGAGGAAAAACAGTGCATTCTATTTCAAATTAAATTTTCAACAATAATCCAGATCCTCATCAAATAATGTGGTTTTGGCATTACTTCATAAAAAACTTTAAGAAATGTATTGCTTGTTATAAAAAATGCATTATGTCTTAAAATTAATCACAAATATATTAGAAAAGGTTGAAGTTTACATATTGTTTCGTGAATAAGGATTCGTAACAGACTGAATGCGTACAAGTCTGACGAGGGGATGATAACATTTATTTACCAAACCTTTAGAGTCCACTGCAGAGATCGCAGGAAGCTTCCAGTGTAACCGACACTGTGTTGCTCAACATAATCTTGGAGTCCACATCTTTCTGAAATGTGAAGAGTGTTACGTGAATGTGGTGCTATACTCATGCGAAGCCTGTTTTCTTGCATAGCAATTTTTTCTTCAGATCGGACTTGTATGTTAAGTGAAGCGTCTTGCGTTCGTTGTTTAGTAGCATCCTCTTCCAGCTCTTCCTCTCGAATTTGACGGTGATGCTGAGGCCTTGTGTCCTTTGTCTACTTAGAACTTTTTTTTTTCCATCACGCATATTCTGTTTACTTTCCACTTGTCCTACTCGTTTCTGCTTCACTTTCTTTAGAGCGCAACGTTTCTTGAATTTCTGCTTGTCTGCTGTTTCTCCTATTGGTTTCTTCAGTTGCTTCAGAACATAAGTTTTTTGTTGATATGGTTGCCTGCTGAGTCCCCTAATGGTTTCTTCTTCATTTTCTGCATCTCATGCATTTGGCCTTTGCGCTTCAGCTCTTTGCCTTCTTAATACATCTCCCGAAATACCTCTTTTGCCTTTTGGAATTTTAATAAATTTTAAAACAAATAGAACTGCGCTAAAATAATAATTCAAATAAAATACATTAAATACTTACCTACAAAAGTTTAAAGTGTACTCAGGAAAAAAATATATAATAAAAGAAATTAAATACTTGTAAATAAAATTATTAAAATGTACTGAAAAACTGAAAATAAACGCACCTGAAACCACCTGAAAACAAAACGCGCAAAAATATTTCAGTATGAATGAAATCAGTTCATTTTTACTTCCTTGTACGAAGTAAGAAGAAAGTATTGTAATCGCGAAAAGTTTCAGGCAGCATATTTCAACGAAAATATCCTATTTTGACCTCTTTCAAATGCAATTTAACGATGTATTTCCGTGATATCTGAATGTAAGGACAGAACAAAACATTCTTTTCCTCCAAAAAAATTATAAAACTGCTTTAAAAATGAATTCTGAAGAGAATTTTTCGTGGCGTCTGTACGAACGTATGTACGTACGTCTCTCGCATAACTCAAAAACGAGTAGCCTCAGGAACGTTCAAATTTTGTATATAGGACTGCTATAACATGTAGATGTGCACCTCGTATTTTGGTTGCAATGGGCCGCACCAAATGTATATAAATATATTTATATATATATATATCCACTCTGTTACCCTTCTCAGTGATATCAGTTTCTTTACTCTTATATGTTTGTAAAATGTACATTTTTTGCTTTAAAATGATTGAATTATATTGTTCTTATCTTTCGGTTAAGGTTTTAGGAAATCTGCAAGCAATATTTGTAGAATTATCAACAATTTAAAAGCTGTTTAAGTGCGGTTACGAATAATCTTTAAATAAAGTGGTGGGCATGTTTGTTAACATCTGAAACAGCAGAATAGTAGATTTGTTGCCAATCTAGAGAGACTAAACTTTGCAACAACAAAGATAGCGCCTTCATTTATTATTTAAATCATGCTTAATCCTTTCTGGAATTTTTTCGAGGAAATAAGCGTTTATGATTTACTTCGTAATTTTTAATACATACATATATTTTGAGTTTTTATGTACTTTTCTCTTGTCGCGAAGTGAAAACGGAATTAATTGAATTAGAAATACTCAATCGTCTGTGAAAAACTGTTTCTTTTTTGATTTGTTTGCTTAATTTCTTTTATACATCGTTCTAGCTTTATTATAGTATTTGAATAGAACATGTGACAACGATTAGATAATTCTTTAAATGATATAAATTGTGCATTCTGAGTTATAATATGAAAGAAATATAATACTGTTAAGTAAACCTAGCGCCAGAGTGTCGCTATGGTAAACAAAGTGAATTTTAAAGAATGTATTTATTCTATTGTGGTTTATGCGCTGTCGGCGAAGTAGGTTTAATTCAATCTAATAAGTTTAAATGAAATGCAAGAAAAAATGCGTAAGATTTAATATTCCGTGCAAGAATGTCATGTGGTGTATACATCAGATTTTTTTTCAAAACAACAACCAATTCGTAAATAATTGATTTGTTGCCAACCCAGGAAACAAAGGAATTTGAGATCAAGTATGACGTTATGATTTAAATTTAATGTAACACATATAACAGCTTTTCTTAATATCAATAAGGAAATTAACATGCCAATAACATATCGTGTCCAATTATCGTTATCTGGTACAAAATTCATAACATTATGAAATGAATTGACAGCTGTAATCTATTAATTAGTGTTTTGTTATTACTGTAAATTTTTAAGGGCAAAATTGTCTTATCGTATATTTGAATAACATGCTTTTAATTAACTGTTTATTTAATCAGAAATCTATTGTTTTGATAATTTAATAAGTATGAAAAATGTTAAAAATTGTGCTTTATATTTCCACGAATGAGCATTTTTTTTTTTTTTTTTTTTTTTTTTTTTTTTTGTTTTGTTCCCAGTCAGTAAATGAGAATATAGAGTAACATTAAACAGAAATAACATGTTAATAAAACTTATAGAGCAAACATGCATTTAGTAATTATTTTTTTTTTTGGTACTATTCGGTTTTGAGGGCCGTAAAAAATCGCCAAACTATTGTTGATGCCAGAAATAACTGCGGCAACCCAAACGCAAGAAAGGAAGTATAATAGTAAATAACTATGTAAGACTGATGTTTTAATTTAGATGAAAGGTTAATTTCATATAATACTTTTTTATTATTATAATTTATATAAAAAAGGCTAAACATGACTAAATGGAAGCATAAGAGTAAATAGATTGTTATAATTTATATAAAAATTGCTAAACATAACTGAATGGATGCCTGCATCTCTATTTCGCTACCCAGTTATCGCTAAAGCATAGTTTGATTCCATTGGTTGTTCAAACGTCATTTTCTATAATGAATGATGCCTTTTCTTTAAAAAAATTCTCAGTAAAGTGCAGAATCGACCTCTTATTTGTTTGCCGCTTTTTACAAGGGTAAAAACAATTGAACTTTGTCAGTTTTCTTTTACTTTTAAGTGAAAATAGGTTGATGTGTACATGGATACCGAGTATGTGTAATTCTCAAAAACGCGCCAAGCAGTGGGTGATTCTGAACTTTACCCAAAATTCTATTGCACACTTTTCGTCATGGGCAATTCCCAAATTGTTAAATCCATAGGATATCAAAAAAGGATTTAAAAATTAAACTAGTATTTCAGTGGCGTCTTAAAAATATAGAACTATATAAACTTATGCAATCTGAAATCCATGCGTATGCTAGATTTGGCACGCTGTTCAATGGGCGCATTTGCTAGATTTGGCGCTTTTGCGCATACATTTTCGCTGCAATTTTTTACGGTCCTCAAAACGGAATAGTACCATTTTTTTTTATAACTATGATTATTTTCTACATTCTATAAATGAACATTCAAGTTTTTAAATAACTTGACACAAATGCATAAAATTTCGAAACGTTACAGTATCAGATTTCATAGCATTAACATAATATTTAATTTTACTAATATGTTTGCCTTTCTGTTATATAATAAGTTTTCTGACTTTACTAATTTGCATAATTAAAACAAAGCAATTCATGTTAGTATTTTAAAATGTTAGTGTAGAATAAGCTGCTCTTAGTTTAAAAGCAGACGCACCTCTTAAAATAGTTAGGTATTTCAAACAACTTAAATGTGCTTCATAGTAATCTATGTGTATATTGGGATCAAGGAGTAAAACCACTAAGCACTAGTAGTTTGGCTTAGTTTTTTTTTTTTTTTTTTTAATTTTTATTTTTTATTTTATTTTATTTATTTATTTATTTTTATCTGGCCGAATGAATTAGTTATAAGGGAGTTTTCTTCGTTTCTCCTGTATGTAAAGTGAATGCGACCTAACTTCCTTAAGTAGAGAGCAGAATGGTTATCTCCTAAAGAGAAGGCATTCCTTTCTCACGCAGAAAACCATATTGTTCTATTTCGTAGTCTAAATAGTAATCCGAATCCAGTCAGTGGTTCAAATGCTTCTTTAAAATCTCTTATGCCTTTACATTAAAAATATCATATTTTATATTTAAAAATGAATTTTATAAAATACAAAATTTCCATTTTAAAGTTTTGTTCTGAATCAGAACATTTTATACTCACTTCTCTGTTACGCAAATAGTTAAAATATTATATTTGATTCAACAAACATAAACACCAGTAATATATCTTCAAAACGCAGTAACTTCCTGTAGCATATAAAAGCAGCTTTCTCAGAATAAAAAGCATCATTTTATTAGGAAATAGTTTTCTATTGTTTTAAGTTTCTTCTTCAGTTTTAATGATTTCCTCGTCCACAAATTACCTGATATTGTAGAGAAAGTGTAGCTTTTAAAATTCCAACCTTGACTCGATTCTGCTGAACTGTGTTTATTTTGCTTGAATAAATTTGATCGTTACGTCAAATATAAACTAGGTCGAATTTGATCATAATACTCATAATAGAGACCTTTTACGACCTTTACCTTTTCTTTTTATTAGTAATATTCAAATCGACCTCGAACACGTGACCTCTTTTTCACTCAGTTTCGATTTGATTAGAGAACAGAATGAATTGATGTACTTGCATTCTCCTAAAAATAATACGTATTCTGATTCTTAAAAAGTCTTTAAAACTTTCTTCTACATTTTAAAATAAATTCCAGGAAAATATAATATGCCACAGGAAATAAATTAACAAAAACTCCTTATATATAATTGTTTCGGCCACCAGATCGTCTGCTTGTCTGAGAGATCTGAGAGAGTTCGCAACGCTCTGTTCGCATTTTGTTTTTGCATTTTTGTAAACGCTAACTGTAACTTTCACGCTTCGCCTTTTTGCAGTGTTGTGTTCTAAAGTTGAAATCGCTGAATAAAAGTTGAATTGCAGTCCTCTCGCAATGATGTATTCTTATGTTTATTAATTTAAATTTAAGATACCGCTACGCAAAATAAGATTTGGTGCGTCGAGCCGGAGCTTCGAGAAATAGGCGAGTTTGTAAATAAGAATTCTATGGATTATGATAACTTAGATAATGCTGAAGCTGAAATAATCTTAGAAAAAAATTTAAAATCTTTAAAAAAATTCAAATCTCTGTTTAGGGAAATTTATACAAATTGTGATGGTGATAAAATAGGCACTTTCCTTGAGGATGAACAGTCGATCTTGGAGAAAACTTTGCTTAAGTTAAGAGGAAGTTCTCTTAAAAATTATTCGTAAGTTAAATATCGACAAGGTCGTAAATGGAAATGGCGACAAAGCTGTCGTACCTGAATCGCTGAAAGGTTAGTTACCAAAATTATATTTACTTAAATATAGCGGAAATTTAACCGAATGGATAACATTGAAAAATTTATTTAACGCTGGTGTTCGCAACAATCCAAATCTTTCTGGAGCTCCAAAATTCTAATATTCAAAGAGTTCTTTGAAAAATGATGCTTATTGCATTATTCAATCAATTCCCATAGCTGATCGAAATATCAGTATTGCTTGGAATTTACTATAAGAGAGATTTTCTAATAAAAGAGAACAGATGTTTGATTTTATTAAAAGAATTCTTAACGTTTCACATAAACAAACGGAAGCCGCATCCTCGATATTAAATTTAGTAGGTAATGGAAACAAAATAACTCGCTCATTGGAAATATTAGATCAAAAGATAAATAATTTTAGTGATATTTTGTTGATGCATTTTATTTTGCAAAAACTTGATGCTTAGACAAAGTTATGGTGGGAGCGTCAATTAAAAAAAAAACGAAATACCATAGTTGAATGACTTGATAGAATTTTTGAATAATTACGCTACAACATTACAGAACAATTAATTAGGAAACGCATAAATCAGATAAACCAGTGTATAATAGAGTTATTTCTGTGATTACTAATTCTACTTGCTTATTTTGTAAAGAAGATCATTTTTACACAAGTGTTCTAATTTTTTAAACTTACCAGTGCAAAAACGAATACAGTTTGTTAAGACTACTAACTTTGATTTAATTGCTTGTCTAATGTCCATAAAGTTAAAATGTGTAAAAGGGCAAATACATGTAAACATTGTTTTAAGTATCATCATTAGCATTTTGCATTTAGAAAATAATTTCAAACCAAAAACTGTATCTAATTTCTTTTCACCGGAAGCAGAAATGCTTGTACCGAAATAGAAAATAAAAACAGAAATCAACTTGAGTGAGATTTCTCCAACTGTCTGTGAAAACATTTATGAAAATCCCAATTTTGAAGCTTATGCTAATGGTAATCGTAGTCATGTACTTTTGTATACTGCTTTAATTAAGGTTCAAAGCTCAAAACATGAATTCAATAATTTTAGATGTTTACTAGATTCAGGTAGTGAAAAATTATTCATTCGTCGAGAAACAGCTATCAGTTTAGGATTGAGTATAAAGGATTCGAAGATATTAGTGTCATGCTTAAGAACGTTGTTGTTTACACCTCATTTTAATACTTTGTTACAGAATTTCTATGTTCGCTTACATGATAAACAAAATTACAAGAAACATTCCAGTGTAACATTACCTTTGAATTTATATGAAAGCTTCCAAGATTTAACTTTAGAAGATCCTACTGTTTATGAATTGGGATAAATTGATATTTGTCTAGGAGTTAACGTATTCCTTACTTTAATCAATGGAGAGGTAACTGAAAGAGACAAAAATCTTCCATTTGCATTTTCTTATAAGTTAGGATGGGTAATTGCTGGAACTACACATTCTGAATTCCCAAATCGTAAGCAAGTTTCAGTCAATACGCTTAACGTAAGCACGGATGAATTAGTTAAATCATTTTACGATTTGGAACAAATTCCCAAATTGAAACCTTTAACTAAAGAGGAAAGATTGTGTGAAACCATTTTGTGGAAAATCACGTCCTTAATGAAAATGGTCGTTACTTAGTAAAATTGCCATTCAAGAAATGAGTTATATAATTCCAGACCATCAACATTTCTCAACTTTCTTAGTCTGGAGCAAAACTAATAAAATATCCTGAAGTATATCAAGAATATAAAAATTTCATGTCCGAATATTTATCACTTGGACACATGCAAGGTTATCCGATAATAATCTAGATAAAGTAAATGAGCATTATTACATACCTCATCATCAGATGCTAAAGGAATGAGTATTACCACAAACCTACGCGTCGTTTTCAATGCTAGTGTCAAAACCACATCAGGGATATCACTTATTGAGACGATAATGAATGGTCCTAAGGTACAAGACGACTTATTTACTATTCTTTTGAGGTTTAGATGCTATCCCATAGACATCACTAGCGACTTATTGAAAATGTACCGACAAGTTGAAATTCATGATCAAGATAACGATTTCCAAAATATAGTGTGGAGAGATTATCCATCGAAGCCGATTAAAACTTATAGGTTGTGCACAGTTACGTACGGCACTACTTCAACTTCATATCTGGCTACTCGCGTACTCGAACAAGTAACAATTGACGGAGGAGCTAATTTCACAAAGGCAGCTGAGATAATATTACATAATTGTTATATTGATGATGTCTTATTTGCTTCAGACACAGTAGAAAACGCAGTAGAGTTAATTTCTCAACTGAGGGAACTTTTACAAAAAGGTGGCTTTTAATTGCATAAGTGGTGTACAAAGGATCGCTCGATTTTAAAAATTGTATTGAATGCTCAGAACGCTAATTCTTCATCCACAATTATTGATACTAAATCAATAAAATTATTGGGTTTGGAGTGGTATCCAACGCGAGTCGAGTTTACTTGTCACTTTGAAAATCTTGAAAACATTGAGCATTCTACTAAGAATGATTTTGCATTCTATTTCGAAAATCTTTGTGATCCACTTGGTTGGTTAGCACCTTTCATAATTGCAGCAAAAATCTTGCTTCAAGTTATATGGAAGTTATAAATCTCGTGGGATGATCCCTTACCAGAAGAAATCAATCAAACATGGAAAATGTATTGTGAAGATACTGCAAATCTTGAATGCATTCTTATTCCTAGAAGAGTGCTATTGTCCAAAGCTACAAATGCAGAACTTCATAGTTTCTGTGACGCATCAGAGAAAGCTTACGCCGTAGTGATTTATTTAAAGTCTTCAAATAATTCTTCAGTTTCGGTGCAGCTACTAACCTCAAAGACTCGTGTAGCTCCGCTGAAAGTACTTTCTATTTCTCGTTTAAGACTCTGCTCTGCCGTTCTATTAGTGCATTTGGTTCAAGCTGTGCAGAATTCTTTACAAATTCATGTTGACGATATTTACGCATGGAGTGATTCAATGATAGTTTTGGCAAGGATATAATCAGAACTTACGCGCTGGCAAACCTTCGTAGCCAACCGCGTTTCGGAAATTCAATCAGTTTTAACATCATCGCATTGAAATCACATAAAAGGAAAAGATAATCCAGGTGATTGCGTATCAAGAGGTCTTTTGCCCTCAGATCTTCCTACTCATGACTTATGGTGGACAGATCCTCAGTGGCTTAATTCAAATAATATTTCGTTCTCTATCAACTTACCATTTTCAGAACAGTCTTTAAAAGAACAACGAAAAAGTGTTTGTTGTTCAATTGGAACAGTCGATTCGCAAATTCCAATCCTTAATGAAGTTTCATCATTATTGAAAGTTAAACGAATCATCGCATGGTGTTTTCGGTTTGTGAATAATTCAGCTTAATCTACCGCAACAAGGATTAAAGGTTACCTTAAAACCGAAGAACTGAAATATGCTAGAAATGCAGTTGTTAGAGTAGTCCAAAGGGATAAGTTTTTAATGAATATAATCTTCTGAAGAAGAACCAACCGTTAAACTCAAGTAGTTAAGATCATTTCTTTGAACCCCTTTATCGATAAGAATGGACTTATACGCGTCGGAGGAAGATTAAGATAGACCAACATTGCGCAGGACAGAAAATATCCTATTTTGTTGCTTAGAAACATCACATAACCCAGATTATAGTGAATCATTTTCATGAATCTCATCTTTATGCTGGCCCCCTGCTATTGCTATCGGTGATTATAAGAGAATATTGAATAATTCACGCTAGATCAGTTATACAAGCCAACAAATTTGGAAATGTGTGAAATGTCATCGTGTACGTGCTAAAATATCTACCCAGATAATGTCTGATTTACCTTCGCCTAGAGTCGTTCCGTCAAAGCTTTCCTCTAAGGCTGGAAATGACTACGCCAAGCCATTTCAAGTGAAGCTTAGGCAAGATCGAAGATTAAAACCAATGAAATGCTACATTTGTGTATTCGTGTGTTTTACTACAAGTGCTATACATATTGAATTAGCAGGAAATCTAACATCAGAATCATTTATTGCCGCTTTGAAGCGCTTTCTATCCCGAAGAGGAAAACCAATAGAAGTGCATAGCGATTGTGACACGATTTTGATTGTGCAGATAAGGAATTAAAAAGAGTAATAAATTTTTTGAAGGAAAATGAATTGGTTAATAAATATTGCTCTACTGAAGGTACTAAGTGGATATTTAATACTCCCGCAGCGCCACATTTCGTAAGATTATGGGAAGCTACAGTCAAATCTACAAAGTTACATCTCAAGAGAACCCATAGGTGAACAACTTCTGACGCAAGAAGAATTTACGATATTGTTAGCTCAAATTGGAGCTTGTTTAAATTTGCGTCCAATGTCTAAAGATCCATCTGAATTCTCTGCACTTAGGCCATTTATTAATTGGTACCCCGCCAAACTGCCTTACCTGAAGAAAGTTTACACGATGAAAAAAATCCCATATTACAACGCTGGGAGCTTGTTGAAAAGATGTTTCAAAGCTTTTGGAAAAGATGATCCAATGAATATATTTCTAATTTGCAAAGACGTTCAAAATGGTTTAAAGTGTAAAGTAAGAAAATTTACCCCCCCCCTCCGCCGCTGCGATGGAAATTGGGAAGAGTGCTGGAAGTTTTTCCTCGCTCAGATAATATTGTGCGTATCGTGAAGCTCAAAACTGTTAATGGAGCTTTCAAAAGGCCAATCACAAAACTTAGTGTTTTGCTTATCCGTGCTTACGCTTTGTTTGATCGTAAAACGTTATAACTTTGTACTTTGCTTAAATATAATTAAGTTCCTGAATTGCCTGTACATCTGCTTTGAGAACAATTAATTTCATATTATGGTTTCTTGTGAATAATTTAATGACAATTTGTTTTTGCGTAATTTAATATTGTTAAGAAAATTTTATTTTGTAAACTGCATTTAGATTTGAAATGGTGTTGCAACGCCGGGCGGAATGTTTTGGCCACCAGATCGTCTGCCTGTCTGTGAGATTTTATTTCGCAACGCGCAATTCGCATAATGTTTTTGCATTCTTGTAAACGCTAACTGTAACTTTCACGCTTTGCCTTTTTTCCCATACTCATGACTTTTTGCTGTGCCGTGTTCTAAAGCTGAAATCTCTGCATAAAATTTGAATTAGAGTACGCTCGCAATGATGTATTCTTATGTCTATTAATTTAAATTTAAGACACAGCTACGCAACAATAATTAATGCTGGGAAATTTGCTGAAACATTTTATACATATTTGAGAAATACCTTTTCGTCTGCATCGTTCGTATTTTCACTAATACTATAACCAAAATATTTATTATATTGTAGGATTCCCCACCGTGTAATTCTAAGTTACTGTTGGAAGTAAGACTCTTAGGAACTGGTAAGCCAATAATCGCTTGATTTCGTGTGACAGGAAACAACAAGATAGAAGGGTAAAATAACCCTTTATTATTCCAATTAATGTTTAACAAAACTCCGTCTTGGAGTTGTACAATAAAGCCGACACTTGGGCTTGAGCTTAAGAGACTAAGAATTAAACTAAAGTAATCTTAAATAAAGAGATATAGCTGAAGCTATCAAGATTCCAACAGAGTTGGTCTGTCAGATCAGTTGGTCTAACAGAGTCAATAACGCTAATTGACTGCGAAGCTATCAAGGGCCTAAAGTACGGCCGAGCATAATAATAGCTTACGAGAAAGTAGCCTGAAAAGGCGGATACGTGCAGCCAGAATATCTGGTATCTCTCTCACTAAGATTGTAGAACTTCGAGGTTATATACCGGTGATACTCATTAACATTCAGACGTGATTCTAAAATTACGTTCTGTCCGGAAGTGGTAAGTTGAAGTAAGAGTCGATAGGAAAATAAGTTTAACTCAAAATTTAACTGTTAATAAAATTAACATAATTCTTACATATTCATCGACTAATTATTATTTGTGTAGCATAATTTTTTAAATTATGCATTTGTTTTGAATAATTACGCGATTAGAATTTTGACCTAAACGCGAGTAGAATTGCTTAATTTGGAGTCTTGCACGTTGATAGATATATGTATCTCTCTATTTATAATTTTAGATTTTCTTTCGTATTATTGATTAACTATTTCAGCATTCTAACATTTCCAAAGAGATTAAGAATCTAGACGAAACAATGAGGCTACAAATCCAGCTAAATAACCAAAAAGAAACTTCTTTAAGTTTCTAATTTCAAAAAGGGAACATTCTTTTCAAGTTATTCAGTGTTTCCCACGGTTGTTTTCCCATTCATTTTATTCAAAATTTAGTTTCATCACTTCTGAAATTAATGAATTCTTAAATTAATCACTTCTTAAATTACTCCTCAGTTATCTTAAAAGGATTTAGAAATCTTTATTTTCGTAATCAAAATATCTTGTATCAAAAATAGCTGAGAGAAAGAAAAAAAAAATGTGTGACTCGTAAGCCCACTCCTGAGTTCGACTGATCTTACAAGGCCAAAGGGAAAAAAGACAAAACTTTTTCCCTTCTGTTCCTCCCGCAACGTTAAAGAGCTGCCAAGATTTGCTTTATTTACTCGCCAACGTTAAAGAGCTGCCAGGATTCGCTTTATTTATCAGGTGGAAGTGCATTCTTTAGCATTACATTTCTCGGAGTAGTTATTACGCTTTAAACATTATTATTAATGTTTAACAATGTTTTTACTCGAAACATTGTATACAGTGAAGTTTTTGATCAATTAAATTAGTTGATTTATTTATTTAATTTTACTAAGCATTGTTGCGCAAAGTCTGAGCAATGCTAAGATACTGATACACCTTCATTTAAGTTTCATTTAATACTAGGAGATACGGTGCCAATCGTCGTCTAGCTTTTAAATGAACCGGAAAAATGCCTAAAAGAAACACCAAACGTTAAATTTAAAAACTGAGCAGAATTTTACTCTGAAGAACAACTTTATCAAAAACGAAATCCTACAAATTAAAAAAATGTAAAAATGTATTACATATAACAAAATTACAATGAAATAAACAATATTCCTTAATACAAATATTAATTATCCTGTTGAATAAATTAACCAACTTCTGGTTGAAAATCTTAAGAATTCAAATGGTATAAAGGAAGCTAAATTTGTTTCCTAAAAAAATGCAAAACATTTTATATAATTAAAATTATATGCAATTAAAACATAATATAACAGTATTACAATGAAATAAGCAATAAATCTCATATTTTCAAAAGATAACAGTCAGCAGTCGAGTATCAAAAGCAATGAATGAAAAACTGTTGCCAAACTCACATTTTTAAAAGAATGAAACTATCATCAGAAAGCAAGAACTAATCAAAATTGTGCTTTGTGGATGACATAATTCAAAATATACAAACCTTTTTGCCATAAGCAAATAAAGAAAGAGAGAGAGGGAAAAAAATTTAATTCTTTCTGTTGTACCTCGCGAGACGCATGCGCATCAGAATAAGAAGATTGCGACGTGCGTGTTGCGTGTCCAAAAATCAAAAGAAAAAAAGCAGCATTTTATTTCATATTTTCAACAGTCAGCATTCCAGTATAGAAAGCACTGAATGAAAAACCTGCTTCCAAAACCACATTTCTAAAAGAATGAAACTATCGAAAATGAGGCTATAAAATGGAAAAGATAAAATTAAAAAAAAAATCTGATTCGAATTTTGAAAAAAATCGTTTCGAGGTGCATTGGCTCTTGTCTAGATTGCACCTATATACCAAATTTCGTAGCCCTGGGTCTATTAAATTACGCGCAGCGCGAACGAAAGACACACAGACTCTTTTTTTATTATATGTAGAGATTATTTGTTTATAATTTAATTTCATTTAATATTATCGTTAAGTCTCAGAGTACAAATTAGAAAGTCCTCCACGAAGGCATCCCTCCTCTTAGGCAGATAGCCCTAGTGTGCTTTGCCATAATTAAATACACACACACACACCAGAGTACATATATCACTTTTAAATTGTACTTTTTTAAACTGTACTTACTCTCTATTTTTAATTCTTTACTCTCTCCATGTGTATGGAAATTTAAGTCTTCGTGTATTCAGTTCATTAGAGAATCAAAGGCTTACTTCTCTACTAACAAAATATAATACGAAATGAAAGGCAAGTATTGTAAAGCTGAGCAGGAAAAAGGCGTAGGTTACACGTCTGTTAATTTAAGGGTTTGCACCATCAATAAACCTGTAGCGTTTTGTGTAGTGTCTGAAAACTGCTATTACAACAGCAAGTTCCTATTACCACAAAACAAGCTTAATAAAATTCTACCTAATAATACTTAGATATCGTTAAATAATAACATTTATAATTTATTTGCTTTAAAGTAATTCATTTTCTCTCTAAAATCTTTAAACGTACATTTAAAATAAAGTTGAATTGCATCTTATGGAAATTTTCCAGTCTAATGAATTATTTATTTGGTAAAACAATGCATTACTAGTAAATGTTTGTCATTACATCAGTTAATTAATTATACATAACAATAAAAATAAATTTTTTATCGTAGATATCTATTTAATAAGATCTAAATACCTCTAAATAAATAAATACTTATATTAATTTTAAAAAATGGAAAATTTAGTTTACTTCTCGTTCAAAACTAGTTTGTAGTACCTAACTGATTGCGAAGAAATTAAGTATGCTCAAATTTCACACAATAAGGAATATTAAAAAAAAAAATTATGAGTAATATTTTAGATGCTCTAGAAGAGCTTATTTAAGTGCAAAATTTTGTAGTAAAGGAGAAGGTTTCACTTACTATTTATAGGTGTATACAGATTTTGTAACGCAGTTATAGGTTTTGCGTTTTAAATAAGATACAAATAAGGAAAGATTAATTGAGATTTGTATAATATATAATATTTTAATTAATTACCTATTTTGTATGATTTTCAAACTACACTGGTTATTATAAATTAAGGAAAAATCACAAAAATAGCGATAACTCCCTCAAAAATAAGCCAAACCGTGTAAAATTTGAGTATGTTGCCAAGTAAGAGCAGTTGAGTAAAACTGCGATATGCAAATTAGTGGCGCTGCTTTCGAAATACGTCATCTGCGAGGAGCATAAAAGTCCATGTTTGAGAGCAAGCCCACATATTTCACTGTGACAGTGACATCAGAAATCTGAGATAGCCAATTCGTAACAATGACCTCCAGGCATCATTTGCCTGCAGAACTGCGATGGAGAGCCATTAAGAGACTAGAGGCAGGACAAAGTCAAACAGAAGTGGCCACATGGCTAAATGTGAGTCCTTCTGTAGTTCATAGACTTTGAAGGCAATTTCAAACCACAGATTTGGCATCTAGGAAGTTCAGCCAAGGACGGCCAACTGCTACGACGACCGCCAATGACCGATATTTGACATTATGTGCACGCAGGGGTAGAACCGCTACTCCGACTCTTCTTACATCCTCTTTTACTGCAGCCACCGGAAGGTTCGTGTCAACATCAACTGTGCGTAGAAGGCTTCACAAAGATGGTCTGTATGCGAGGCGACCAGCCATTTGTGTTCCGCTCACGTCACGCCATAGGCGGGACCCTTTTCAGTGGGAACGACAACATGTACACTGGACGCCTGATCAATGGAGGGCGATTCTCTTTACGGATGAGTCCAGGTTTAGTCTAGAAAGCGATATTAGGCGTTATTTGATATGGAGAGAACCTAGAACCCGTTATCATCCGTCAAACATCCGTGAAAGAGATGCATACGAAAGGGGCAGTGTCTGTATTTGTGGTGGAATCTCTTTGGGTGAACGCACAGACCTCCATGTCTTTCGAACGGCAACCGTGAATGCTCAGAATTATAGAGATGACATCCTTGATGTTTATGTGCGCCCATATGCCGGGACAATAGATGATGCTTTCCTGTTACAGGACGACAACGCAAGACAACACAGGACTCGCATCGTAGATGATTATCTTCGACTGGAAACAATTATGCGCATGGGGTGGTCAGCTCGATCCACGGACTTGATTCCTATCGAGCACGTTTAGGGATGCTTAGGGAGACGTCTAGCTACTCTCAACCCGCCCCTTCAAACCCTTGTCGAGCTTGCAACTGCTTTGCAAGAGCAATGGCTCTCACTTCCTATATAACTGATAGATCACACATCGTTGTATGTGCTGTATTGCTCCTAGAGGCGATCATATTACATATTGAAGGTACTTTTCCTATAGCAAACTGACACCTTCTATTTGTTCATTTTATGCATGTGCTAATTTTTATACTACCATATTTGTCTGGTAATTTATTTTTCTGTTATTTGATACCTTGTAAGGATCTTAAGTTTTACTAACGTTTATTTTATTTTAAATCTTTACTATCACTTCTTATTTTCTACTTCCGGCCAGAATTATAAGCGTGAAGGTTTTTATGCAAAGTTTGTCTGGCGAACGCCAAGTATTTAAGTGTGGCCTTTTTGCCAAACGAGAGAGAGGAAGCAGTGAGTTCGAAGCAGGCCGCTTACCTTAGAAGTTACGCAGTTACTATTTGCCTTCCAGGCCAGAGGTTTTAATCCTCTTGATAAATTAAACGTATTGTAGTGTTCACAGTCTCTGTGCTACATACGCTTCCTGTTATTATAAGGCCAATCTTCCACGTGTATTATTCTAAAGTTAAATTAGAGTTTAGTTTTATTTTTATACTTTTTTACGTTAGACCCCGGGTGGAGGGTCAGTGTATTCCGAAGTACGGAAGTCATTGTATATAAAGAAAAATAAAGGGTTTTGTATACCCTTCGTCTGTATCCTGTCTACTTACCACAATTAGTGAACATAGCTTTAGTAAGCTCTCTGTTCCGAGTCAGGTCCTTGTATGTTCCCGAAGAAGGTTAGAAGGAACATTGAACCTGATAGTGGCGCCCAACGAAGAAGAATAACCATGGCCGAGTTTCAAGAAGAACCTGTGCTGCCTGCAGAAACGGCTCAGAATCCAGAAATGCCAGCTGCCGCCCTGGAAGGATTTGGGTACATCGTCCAGACCATGCGCGCTTCGATGAAACCAGAAGCAACATTTAACGGAAACTCACCGGTAACCAGTTTTTTGGAAAAATTGGATGACCACTTCATGCTCTACCCCGTGCACGAGTTTCAAAAACTTACCTTAGCTACCAGCGCTTTGAGGGGCCAAGCGCTTAACTGGTTCAAATGTATAGGCAGAAGTCTCTTGGGTCAAGCAGGAAGTCCCACCTATACTTACGAAAATTTCAAGACTGCCCTACTAAAAGCCTTCCCTATTGTAAGGGATCGTGCGAAATTAGAAACGGAACTTTTTAGTATATATCAACAAAGAATCGAAAACCTCTCGAGCTTTATTTTAAGAAAAATTCACGTTTTCAAGCTCTTGTATGGAAACCGTCCGGATCTTGAAATAATTCAAGTGATTTTGCCGAGGTTACTGCCCCAAGTGCAAGACTTTATTGAATTAAGAAATCCGACTACACTCGAAAAGTTATTTGAGCTAGCAATCCAGTTGGAAAGTAGAAGAACGGCGGACGTCGAAAGAAGACGCCAATATCAACAGCGAAACCAATTTGGTACGCCAAGACTACAGCAAACTCAAGCATACGGCTACGGAGAAAAAGCGAATCAGTTGGCAAGGAAACCCGAGCATTCAAAAACAGCCGGCGAACGTCGACAGTTCAATAGCAACCCAGGAAAAAAGTCTCATGGCCAGGGGAAAAAGAAGGAAAGCACGGAAAGGAAAAATAATTTAAACTAAAACGGATTTCTGCTGACGAGAGGGTGCGGAAATCCGAAGGCCACGAAAACCCCTCTTCCTACAAGATAAATACAGTAATGGTGAAAAATTTGACTCTTCCGAAGATTGAAGTCTTGGTGAATAATATCCCGGCCACCGCACTCCTGGATACCGGCGCGCAGTGTTCCTGTGTGGCAGAAGTCTTTTTTAGAAAGTATTTTCGCAAATACCGCATATATAATGCGGATAATACGAGAGTATTAGCGGCGCAAGGAGAACAATGTAAGTGCGTAGGTAAAGTACCTTTGTATATCCGTATCAAGGACGAACAAGTAAAGGTGATGTTTTTTATAGTAAAGAATTTGCAAGCACATTTGATCTTAGGAATAGACTTTCTTTCAGGCGCACAAGCTACACTGGATTTTAATGAAGCGTCCCTTAAGCTGACAATGAAACCAGTCCGTGTAGAAAAGGTTGAACCGCCAAGGTTAAATCTTGACCACCTGCCTAATGACGAGCAAGATAGAATCCGACAAGTGGTAAGTGAATTTGCTTCGTTATTTAGTGATATTCCAGGATTTACTCAGGTTACTAACCATAGTGTTGACACCGGAGATGCATTGCCAGTTCGTCAAAAACCATACCGGTATGATAAGAATAAGGAAAAAATTATAGAATGGCGTATTACCGATATGCTACGTAAAAAGATCATAACGCCCATCTCAAGTAGTTATGCTAGCCCGGTGGTTTTATGTAAGAAAAATAATGATTATCCTTTGGAGCATCCAAAAAGGTGGAGATTCGCTATTGATTACCGTAAATTAAATTCCATAACGAAATATCCGGTATATCCGTTGCCGATCATAGAAGAAATTTTAAGCAACATAAAATAAACCAAATTTATGACGACTTTAGACTTAACGACTGGTTATTTTCAAATAGGGGTGAGGCCTGAGGACGTGCCTAAGACTGCTTTTATAACCAAGTCTGGCATTTATGCATTTTTGCGTATGCCGTTTGGCCTTTCAGGGGCCCCGGCAACATTTCAGCGATGAATGGACATTGTTCTTGGAAAGTCCACATTTATCTATTTAGACGATATCATTATTACTAGTGATAATCTAGACCAACATGTACAGGATTTAAGACAGGTGTTTTCTTTATTAAATGAGGCCGGTCTAAAAGTTAATGTCGAAAAGTGGAAATTTGCAGCCCCTGAATTAAAATATTTAGGTTACAAAATATCTCAAAAAGGGATCGAGACAGATGAATCAAAAATAATCGCTGTACAAAAGTATCCGACTCCAAACACGGCAAAGAAGCTCTCTTCTTTTCTAGGACTTTGTTCATATTATAGGTCCTTTATAAAAGATTTGGCGGCTATCGCTGAGCCATTGTTAAAATTAAAAAGGAAAAAGGCAAGATTCTCGTGGACGGCCGAAGCCAATAGTGCTTTCGAAAAATTAAAACAAGCATTAACGCAAGCCCCTGTGTTAAAATTTCCTGAAAAGGATGAAAATTTAGAAATTTCAGCGGATGCTTCGGATTATGCGGTAGGAGCGGTACTTTCGCAAAATCAGCAGCCCGTGGCATTTTTTAGCCGAACTTTAAATCAAACACAAAGAAACTATTCCGCGACCGAGAGAGAGGCACTTGCAGTTCTGTTAGCAGTGCAAAAGTTCCGAGTCTATTTTGGAAAGGCGCCGATAACAGTATATTCTGATCATGCGGCGGTAACTAGATTGTACTCAGGGAAAAATTTATCCCCAAGGTTAATAAGATGGGCACTCAAGCTGCAAGAATATAATCTGGTAATCAAGCATACCCCCGGAAAGGAAAATATCGTAGCAGATGCCCTATCACGAATTAAATTAGACGAACAGGGTAATACCGTAAAAGTTGCAATGCTTACAGCGTATACAATAAATTCCCGAGAAACTGTAATAACAGAACTGGGTAAGGATCCTGAGTTTGGAAGTATTTATGAGTATTTGAAGGATCCTGAAAATTTTAGCCACCAAGATATTGTGGCGATAAGAAATAGGGCGGCCCATTACGAACTAATAGATGGTCTATTATTCTACACAAAAACTACGAATTCCAACAACGAATTTCGACCTGTTATCCCAGCTAGTCTTAGATTAAATATCCTGCATGAGCTCCATGACAGCCCTTTAGCTTCTCATGCTGGTAGTCGAAAAACTATCCAACGCGTACGCGAGGCAGTCTACTTTCCTGAACTGCAAAAGTTAACAAGGGCGTATGTCCAGTCCTGCCCAACATGTCAAGCCGTTAATTATATTAATTTCCGCCCGGCCGGGTTTCTAAATAGTATTAAATCCGAATTTCCAAATGAAATAATTGGCATCGATTTATTGGGCCCTTTCCCAAAAAGTCAGTTAAATAAAAGTCGCTATCTCCTTGTTATGGTTGATCATTTTAGTAAATGGACCGAAATTATTCCCTTAAAACGAGCCTCCGCGAAATTGGTTACCGATTCTATTTTAAATAAATATATTTTAAAATACGGGGCGCCCCTAAAAGTTATATCGGATAATGGTCCTCAATTTGTAAGTAATATATTTGAAGACAGGTGCCAAAAACTGAGCATACGTCATTTAAAAATGGTCCCGTATCGGCCGCAATCAAATATAGCGGAACGGGTCAACAGAAATATAGTGAAAATTATCCGTAGTTATGTTAAAAATTTTCATAAAAGCTGGGATAACTATGTCAATGAATTTGCCTTCGCCCTTAGGACCGCAAAACATGATACAACGGGCAAAACTCCTGCTGAGTTATTTCTAGGCAGAAGGATTATAACACCGTTAGATAAACTATTTTATGTGCAACAAAGAGCCCCAGAATTTAAAATGGGTGATATAGAAAAACTAATAAAAGAAGCAAAAAAGAATACGGAAGTAGCACAAAGAAAACAGAAATTATATTATGATTTGAAACGACGGGGAGTTACTTATAAAGTAGGGGATGAAGTTTTAAAAATTAAGCATTCACTTTCTTCAGCACCAGAAGATAAAACTGCCAAATTTTTTCCACGATTTGAAGGACCATATGTTATAGAAAAAATAACTCACGCTGTTGTAGTGTTAAAAGCCAGAAATGGTGAAACCTGTTCCGCAAACATTGATCAAATCAAGCCCTACTTCGATCGTAATAAAATGCAAATCTTTTCAGATCTTTTGCAGGATCCGGCACGGCAGACACCGCAGGTACAAGTTCCAGAGGTGAAAAAACGACAAGTACAAGGGCAAGCCAATGAGAGACAGAAGCAAGTGAAAAGAAAATTGCTCCGCGGAAAAATGGAAGGTAACAAGAAAAAGAAGCCGTTCCACCGTCCAGAAAACAGAGTTCACGAACACCCCCAGAATGAAGAAGGGAGAAGGACGACGTATGTGAAGAGGACCAGGAGAAATGACGGCAACTATAACCCGGCTTTAAAACGGAAGATCTACTCATCCGACAGAACTCTCCGCAGCAAAAGTCGCCGAACTGCGGAAGGGCCATCAGCGGCGGAGGAAAAAGTACAAGAAAAATTTGAACGGCCAACAACGAGGTCCAAGCAGGATCACGACAGAAGTTTCCCGGTTCCGCCAAGACCAGCTCCATCAAACGGCAAAGACCACAAGCAGAGGAGAAAAGGAAAGTATTCAAGGGTGGCCGTACTGGTGAGAAAAGGAAGCTTCCAGAGGAAAGCACTGAAGGGCGAGCCCGTACAAGAAGGAGGATAAACCAAGCTTCTATCTGCGGTACCTTTAAAGACTGGACCCAGAAAAGGATGTCCGAATATTACAAAGATAAGTAAAATTTTATGTTACTTTGCAAACTTAAGTTAATCTTTCATTCTTACTGCAAGTGGCAGATTTCAAGAAGTTTTACCTCATGCGAGGTCTACCTTTATCGCCAAAAGGGCGAGAAATGAGTTGTGACCAATTTTCGTATTATGTTTTTAAATTACTCGTGCGTAAAACTAAAGTTGATGTATAATAGCGTTGTGTAAAGACTTAAATATTGTAAAAAGTTATTGTATAAATTTTATTTAAAACATTCAACAAGAAAGAAGTTTTAGTCTGAAAGACTTTTTGAAATGTAGTATTATTTCAATGTAGAAAGAATTGGCACTTGCTTTGAAAAGAATAGAAGTTAACAATGTACTACTAATGTATGTTTTCAAATGTGTAAAATTAACGGCATGTTGATATGTTCTTATATACATGTGAACTGTTATTTTAAATGTTAAGAAATACCGTGATATGGTAAAAGTGAAAGTAATGTTAAAAATTTCTTATTCGTGTGACTGTAAAGATTAAATCATGGCGAATATGTGGTAAAGGTTGAATGATGTAGTTAGGCTCTCTGACGCTACACTTTAGAGTTAGCCACTTTTAGAATAGTACCTCAGGGTTTAGAGTTGAAAGTAAGGTGTGTTAAGAGGTCTCGTTATGTTGAATTTTAACACGTTAGTGTTTTGATTGTAGGAGGAAGTGTGGCACACGTAGACAGAAACACATTCGTGTTTGGTGTTCTTTTACAACACATGTCAGAGAGCACGGGGAGAGATAATTAAAATAGTCATGAATGAAATAAGAATGTTAAGAGAAGTATATTTTATATGTTATTTGCAATGTCATTGTGTAACATTTCATTAAACTAGTTTTCCTTCCAGATCTCTGGAAGGAACCAGAATTGAATAAAAGCTCCTGGTTAGATGCAGTACAGATGAAAAAAAAGATTGTTGTATATCCTGGGAGCTACTATTGTAACAAATTTCTTTCTTTTAAATTTTCTAGTTTCTAGTTAAGTTATGGTTGTAAAAGGTTGGCCTCGCGTTAGATTCTAGAGCTAAAAGTTTTCAACTAGGTCGTTTTAGACCTCAGTTTCAAACTAATTAACTCTGGCGGGAAGTATGTAAGGATCTTAAGTTTTACTAACGTTTATTTTATTTTAAATCTTTACTATCACTTCTTATTTTCTACTTCCGGCCAGAATTATAAACGTGAAGGTTTTTATGCAAAGTTTGTCTGGCGAACGCCAAGTATTTAAGTGAGGCCTTTTTGCCAAACGAGAGAGAGGAAGCAGTGAGTTCGAAGCAGGCCGCTTACCTTAGAAGTTACGCAGTTACTATTTGCCTTCCAGGCCAGAGGTTTTAATCCTCTTGATAAATTAAACGTATTGTAGTGTTCACAGTCTCTGTGCTACATACGCTTCCTGTTATTATAAGGCCAATCTTCCACGTGTATTATTCTAAAGTTAAATTAGAGTTTAGTTTTATTTTTATACTTTTTTACGTTAGACCCCGGGTGGAGGGTCAGTGTATTCCGAATTACGGAAGTTATTGTATATAGAGAAAAATAAAGGGTTTTGTATACCCTTCGTCTGTATCCTGTCTACTTACCACAATTAGTGAACATAGCTTTAGTAAGCTCTCTGTTCCGAGTCAGGTCCTTGTATGTTCCCGAAGAAGGTTAGAAGGAACATTGAACCTGATAACCTTGTGGATAAGTTTCATTAAATTCTACATGTAACGTTTTCAGTAATCGTGATTTTTGTGATTTTTCCTTAATTTATGATAACCAGTGTACTATATCAGTAATTAAATATATTTATTCAAAAAAGCAAAATTTCTATTAATTCACAATCAAGTGCACTTGTGGTAACTTAGTTTATTATCAATAGGCAAGCTTTCTAATAGCACTTAAAACGCAGGTACTCGACAAAAACAGAACATCTACTAAGATGTCAAATAATCATGAACGCAGGTAAGATGAAATATTGCAATTACGAAGTATGCTGAATGGGCCGCAACAACATAAAATTTGTAATAAATAATGATGTTATTTAATCGCATTTTCAGTTTACTTTACAAAAAGTGTAAACGACAGAAATATATCATATGTATTGATTTAGTAAATTAAAAAAAAATCGGTAGAGTTTTTTAAATTTATTTCTCTCCTTCCACTGTCATATGACATACCTGTAGTACATACCTATTTTCTAGTACCTCATTGTTTTTGTACTTTCTGTAACCCATGTACTTTTCAAAATAGTTTCAATAAATGCCGTCTGTTCTGCCATCCCTTCCCTTGGTTGTGGTTGGCAGATTGTATATAGTTTTACTGGGGGACTGGTACTTCCCGTTTGGCTAAGTTCCGTGGTCGGGTACAGTCCCTTCAGTTGAGTAATGTCCCTATCTAACAGAACATCTAGTAAGATGTCAAATAATCATGAACGCAGGTAAGATGAAATATTGCAATTACGAAGTATGCTGAATGGGCCGCAAAAACATAAAATTTGTAATAAATAATGATGTTATTTAATCGCATTTTCAGTTTGCTTTATAAAATGTGTAAACGACAGAAATATATCATATGTATTGATTTAATAAATTAAAAAAACTCGGTAGAGAACGAGGCATTTTTGCATTTGCTTTGTCCATTATTCTCTTTTCTTCTTCAATCGAGATGCAGGTGTCCGCAGATTATCAATAAACTATTATCTATTTTAATCGGAAAAAATGATATTTTGAATTCCATTGTTTTGAATTCTATTGCAACCTCTGCAAGCTATTTTACCTGAAGTCCATTAGCATCAGAAGAAAATTTCAGAATACCTCAAAAGTGTCTCTTTTTACCGACCATTAATAAGAGGTTTTATTTTTTATAATAATTCTTGACTAGAGGTATTTGACGTAACAATTTTAACATAACATGAACTGCAAAATGTGCTAAATAGTTTTAAGGGGAAATATTTCCTTCTTGTTTTAATTCTGACATGTCACGAATTTTTCACCATTTGTCAATCGCGATATGAAATAAAAACTTCTTAAAACATGGAATACAATAATTCTAAGAATAAGATTTGGGTATTTTATAAGACATAGATAACTTTAATCCAAGTGTCTGGACAAGAAAATTCCTATTCTTTGCATCTCTACTAACTACTCTATTCTTCTATCTTGCATCAGGTTCCAACACTGAACTAACACACATTCAAGCGAGAACATTCAGCGAGTTAAAACATTAGGGGCAAGATATATCTCTCGTTTAAAGACATCACGATTTTTCTTAAAAATTTTAGCAAATGAGAAAACTTAATGGCGTGTGATAAAACGATGTCATTAAGATGACAGCGATGTAGTTTAATATTAATAGAGCTTTCCGAATACTGATGTTTGTATGACTCTTAAGAATTATAGCTGCGAATAGAAGACGGCATGAAAGGCTATGTATATAGTTCAAGAACAGCTGTGTAGACATACTGACGCTATTAAATCCGGAAATAAGATTATCTTAATCAAAAGCACAGAGGGGAAGTCATAGTAAAGTGTTTAAGATTTACCAGTTTGCATATTTCTACAGTCCCTTTCCCAAAGGAAAATAAACTCTGTCCTTTAAATCGCTTTGTAGTATTTGATAGAAACGTGGACATCATAATTACGTGTGGTACCTTTTACACAGTGTTCTGAAGTTTTGTACTGTAGGTAAACATTTGCCACAAGTAACTCAAAATTTGTCACCAGTTATAGCGTACGTCACACAGCGCTATTAAACGGAAACATTTGCATTACAATATAATCATGTATATCTACAACCTTGAGCATGTATTACAGATTGTCAATAAATGATTTATATAACTTTAGGTTGTTCCTAAAATAGAACTACACTTTAGAACATAAACATTTATATGACAAAGATAGACACACCTCCAAAATTTGAGTTACTACATTTTAGAACATAGACATTTATATGCCAAAGATAGACACACCTCCAGTATTTGTATCACTTAATGCATTTCCACATGGAACACCATTTCAATGTATAAACTTCAAAAAGATATCCCCCCTTTTGACAGCATATGCTGCAAAATGTGCGTTGTAACATATTCGAAGAGTGTAGTAGTGCGTGTTCAGAGGTTCTCAATAAATGCGAACTTTCGTTTTATAGAACATATCCTTAATATACTCCAATGTAAAAAAATACTTTTCTTATAGTTGAGAAAATGATGGAGATAACGCTATTCGTCGTAACATGAAACTAGGACACCGCCCCTAAACTTTTAAACTTGCCAGTTTCTTTCTTGTGAAAAAGTGGAAAAATCTCTTAAAGATTTTATTTCACAGGACGATAAAGTTCGATACATTATTTTTGGGCACACTGCTTTAGCAAAGCCAGTAAATCTTAATATCAATGCATTTACTAATATAAGCTAAAAAATGCATATTAAAATTGAGATGAGTAATATTTTCTTTCATGTACTGTAGAGACATTATTTAGAACCACGAGACATGAAAAATAAACAATGCCGTCGCCGGGACCCGAACCTCTGGCCTCTCGCTACTCTCCGATTGTTCTGAATATTTCACCAAGCAGGCGCGCTAAGAAGGCGGGAGAAATACCTTGTACTTTCCCCTTTAAAGGGCGAGTGGGGATTAGGGAACCCAATCACCAAATTCTGGTGGAGGAGAATCATCATCCTGAACCTTTTTTTGTAGTTAGGGCACCACTGTAGAGACACGAGGTTATTTCGAAGCAGGAGTTATGAAAAATGAGCAATGCTCTCGCCGGGATTCGAGCCTCGGACCTCTCGAATTCGCGTCGAGTATGCTAACCATTACACAACGAAACCATGTTAAGAAATCGGGAGGAATACCTTATGGAATGAATATTTAAATATTTTCAGCTACAGTAGTATATGTTAAAAACACATTGCATTTGGTTCTTTCTGAAGAACCATTTATAAATTGCTTTTAGACATGAAGACTATGCAAAGAATTTTTGTCCACTATGCTTTCCTCCTGTTTATATGTAAGTATTGTAAAATTAAGATGTGTTGGAACCCCAAAATCTTCAAAACATTTTGATTTCGGATTTTTGCATTTTCAAATTTTCTACACTTTTATCTTTCTAAAACTACCATTCTTTAATCTCTATGAAAATTAGAACTGTAAAAAAATCTAGTTTTAATTTGTTATCTAGTGCTTTGATCAATGAGGATTTTTACATAAAAACGCGTTTTTCTCTAAATGGGATTTTTTTATACTCGATGTACCTTTTCTCAGTAACTACTGCTCACAGGTATCTAAACTTTTTATGTCTTATTTATTGGGTTTCCTAATATTTACTGAAATGAGCTTTTTGTAATAAACTTCAAAAAAAAATTAATTTTTTTTTTTTTTTTTTGTGTGAGAAAAGTGCTAAATTTTACTATGCCTAACAAAATATTCTGTAATTTACTCCAAAACTCAAAATGCTTCAAAAGCTCATTTCAATATAATCAGATAGATATACTAAAAAAAAAAAAAAAAACATACAAGGCAGTTTTATGATGATCGCTTTTGCAGTGTAGTGGCCGAAACCACTACACAATCCTCGAGTTGTAATACAGGGTTGAAATGAACTTCTAACTCCAGTTATAACAGTAACATTAATTTAAATAATATAAAAACATTAACAAGTGCATATCCAGACGATGTGGGACTTGAATACATACTTGACCCGTAAATTCAGAAATTTGTTAACAGGAAGAATGCTCTATCGTATTATACACGAGGAGTGATAGTTCTAGCAGGCTAATATGCCCCTCTCTCCAGCAGGAAAGTTTCGGGGGGGGAGGAATTCCTTCACTCGTACATAACAAAGGTGTCCATATTCTGACCCTGATGAAAAGATTTCCTATATCTCTTTGTCCCTTGGACTGACTTTCGAAGCTACAACCGTAATCATTAATAAAGGCTCCTCATTGCAAGAGGATTTCATTACTGATCTAAAAGAACTACCATTGCATTCTGAAATCATTCATCCTAGATAAAGAACCTCTATGCGACCTCATCACACTTTCACGGACAGTCCAGGCAATTTAAATTTTGTGTTCTAGCTACAGATAAATCATTAGAACTTCTTTTAAGTATACATTTTGCGAGTCGATGAATATAGATGCTTGTGGAAAACATTAACATCTTGATCCGCCCTTTCCATCGTTCAGGTTCTTATCTCTAATTGTTTCGGTTTTTATTTCTTCAATGGCCTTAGTTATCTCTACATGCATTTCTATCTATTTTCGTTTAGCTATTTTCTGTCTTCAGTTCCATTCTTTTACTATTGGGGACAGAATGATATTCATGCGGCCCTCGTAGCAATCTATGGCCGGTGAATTCATTTCCCATAAATTAATTAGCGTTAGTAGGATATTAATTAATGTGAAAAAAATATGAAGGTAACATTCGATATTTTAATAAATTTGAGGACAGATTCACATTATTTTCGTTACCAAGAACGATGGTGAATAATTCTACAAAAAAAAAAAAAAAAAAAATCTACAAATGTGTCTACCTAATTTTACACCGTGATATAAACGTTATTCAAAAATTTGAAGATACAGATTTGATTAATTTTTATTTGTACTTAACAATAGATACGAATTTTAACAATAAGAGTAATCGTTTATAAAGGAAATACATCTGTACGTGAACAGTGTTTTTCACTAGAAACTATAAACTTTTTGTAGTTTATTTTTTATTGCAATCAAATTATTAGCGCTTAATTCAGTTAATTAATCTGTGGGATATATTCAAAATAAATATCAGTCTAAACATTTAATATAGAACTCTTAATATCTTTAACAACTCAAGTATAGGGTAACCAAAAAAAAAAATGTTTTGCAGATACCAGATAAATAATAAATATAAATTTGAATTTTTTCTTTGCATCGATATTATTAGTGTATATGCATATTTTAGTAAATACTTAAAAATGAACGTTTTGATTTAGATGAAATTTTTAAGTTTTGTTATAAATATTGTCATTAGAAAATCGGGCACGTCAGTTGCTTTCAAGTAATGTATACAGCCCACGTGAAATTTAAGTTTAAAGCACTGGTCTAGAGTCATAAGATATACATGATACTAGTATTTTTTACTTCTAAGAGTAAACTTCACTATTGAGACATAACGTGTTAATTTTTGTATTTAAAATACAAATGCCAAGAGAAAGATAATTTCTTTTAGATAATTGCTTTTAAAAATATTCATAGCAGATATTTTTGTTTATTTGTTACCAACCAACGTTTTTCGCTTTTATATTATAAAAAAATGTGTATTATATTTTTCAATTATCAGTACCTTTTTTAAGTTATAAGCTCTTTTTCGGTCTTCCTATCGCTAAGAAATTCACTCTTCGTGTCGTATGAAAATAAAATCTTGAATAAAATTTTAGATTTATAATCTTTGGAGTAGCATTTAACAGTTTCTATATTCAAATGCGTAAATCTTACAGATTTCGTTTACGTATAAGGTATATTTTAATGATTAATACATTAAACTTTGAAGTGAAAAATTTGAAATTAAAGAAATTAAAAGTATCTAATATGATAAGTTATCTTAATAATAATCAATAGCTGTTATTCTGAAAATATTGTATTCGCTATTATAAATATATAAAATATATTTAATAAATAATCTTTAGAAATACTAGAAGAAAAGGAAATCGTTGACGTTATGTCTTCAACATACTTAACACTTTGCGGCACAATGTGACCGGTCTGGACACACCTAAAAGTTTCCTTCTGTACGCACAGAAAAATTGAATGAAAAAGGATTTATAGGTTACTATAGGTTACTCTGAACCTTCGTTATTTATAGTAGATGGCAGCTCAACACAAACCAGTCCATATATTTTAGCCATGGTTAGTTTTTCCAAGGCCCTAATTTTTCAAAGAAATCTTCCAGAATTTGTTTAGGGTATAAAAGGAATTGTTTGAAAAAAAAATTCTATGTTATTTTTTGGCTGTATGCTAATTTTCTTATTCTACATTTGTTTTAAATTTTTACCTTAAAATCTTGCCTAAAATCAAACGGCGAATCCTAGGTGTGCCCAGACCGGGCTCACCGATAATCTAGAACAGGGTTGTCCAACTGAGGGCCCACGGGCAGTATACGGCCCGCCAAATAATTTTTCAGCCTGCGAGTACATTTTACTATGAATAAATTTATGTTACTAAATTATTATTATTAATATTAAAATTATTTTACTATGTGAAAATTGAAATCTAATTTGAATTTAAAGTCGGTACTATTTAGTTTGCGTAACTTCACTTAACCTGGCTGAACACACCAGCAATCCGTTTAACGTCTGGTGATGGTTGGCTCAACGTTGGCGCCACATATTATATTTGTGGTTGGTTGTTGTTTACCTATGGTTGACGCACGTGATGCGCGCACTACCCTCCGCTATTTGGTTGATTCATGCAATCGTGCGAGTGCAGTCTTGTATAGAATTTGTTGAGGGGTCACTGTGTTATAATATTATTAACTTAATTTCATATTTATTTATTAATTAAAATAATTATTGAATTGAATATAAAAGAAAAGTAGACCTCGAAAATCGAGAATTTCAAGATCGCTGGGAGATAGATTATTTATTTATTCTGAACAAGAATGGTAAACCACAGTGTTTGGAATGTTTACAAATCATAGCTGTGCGTAAAGGATATAACTTGAAACGCCATTATCTTTCCATGCATGAAAAAAAAGTATCATTCGTTCACGCGAGACATGAAAATACCGCTAGTGAAAAAAATGAAAATGCAGCTGAATCATCAAATGATTTATTTTAATCAAGAACCAAAATTTCAAGAAGCATCTATAGCTGCATAGTTTGAAGTTTGTTTAGAAATACTAAAGGCAGAGAAGACATTTTTGGATGGAAAATTCATTAAATGTGCCATAAAAATGAGTCAAGCATTTAATGACAACGGAATGGTAAGAAAATTTCAAACAGTATCACTTTCCACCAGACTGTAAGCCGACGTGTAAATGAGATTAGCATGCATGTCACTAATAAATTAGAGAATCTAATCAATAGTTGCTGCTATTTTTTGGTAGCATTGGATGAAAGTACAGACATTTCCGATACAAGTCAAATGCTTATCTTTGTAAGAACTGTAAATAAAAACTCTAATTATTCAGAAGAACCTTTAAAATTACAATCATTACACGGGGCAGCAAAAGGTGAAGATGTTTAGAAACAATTAAACCAGACTGTAAACCGACGTGTAAACGAGATTAGCATGCATGTCACTAATAAATTAGAGAACCTAATCAATAGTTGCTGCTATTTTTTTGTAGCATTGGATGAAAGTACAGACATTTCCGATACAAGTCAAATGCTTATCTTTGTAATAACTGTAAATAAAAACTCTAATTATTCAGAAGAACCTTTAAAATTACAATCCTTACACGGGGCAGCAAAAGGTGAGGATGTTTAGAAACAATTAAACCAGACTGTAAACCGACGTGTAAACGAGATTAGCATGCAAATTAGAGAACCTAATCAATAGTTGCTGCTACTTTTCGGTATCATTGGATGAAAGCACAGACATTTCCGATACAAGTCAAATGCTTATCTTTATAAGAACTGTAAATAAAAACTGTAATTATTCAGAAAAACTTTTAAAATTACAATTATTACACGGAACAGCAACAGGTGAAAATATTTACAAACAATTAAAATGTTCTGTAGAGCAGTACGGCGGATTTGACAAGTGCACTGGTATTGTAACCGACGGTGCTAGAGCTATGACGAGCAAAAGTATTGAACTCGCGGGGGACTTTCGCAAAAAGAAGGAATAACATGTCGTATGTTACACTGCATTATCCATCAGGAGGCATTATGTGGTTTATCGCTACAACTAAAAGACGTAATGGACAAAGTTTGCAACATTACTTATTTAATTCGCGGCGGAAATCGTTTTCTACACACCGAAAATTTAAATAATGTTTGGATGAATTGGAAATTGAGTATAGAGATACATACATAGTAACGTGTGCGTTTACATAGTAACCTTCTTTGGTTAAGTGCTAGAAAGTGCTTGAGGAGATTTTTACACTTCGAAAAGAAGTTCATCTTTTTCCCACAGAAATTGCCGTCGATGAAAATTTAACAGAAAATTTAGTTGATAAAAATTTTATTTATTCACCTGCTTTCCTAACGGACATTACAAATTATTTAAATATTTTGAATGAATACTTGCAAGGACAAGATCAAAATGTGTGTTGCCTTTATAAATATGTTACTGGATTTAGAAGCAAATTTAAATTGTTAAGGTATAATCTGGAGCAAAATAATTTATTTCATTTTGAATCCTGTAAAGAGATCTATGAAGACATGAAGGAATGTAATATAGAAGCGAATTTTAAAATATTTCTACCAAAATTGGATATGCTAATTACATATTTCAATGAAAGATTTCCTCAATTTGATGATCTTAAGCCGTCTATTGATTTATTTCGTGATCCAATTAATATTGATATCAACTCCGTTGATTTTAAATATCAAATAGAATTATGCGACCTGCAGGCAGACCTATTTTTTCCATCTCGTGGAGTAACTAACTGAGAAATTTTCAAAATTTTTGATAAAGAGAAATATCCAAAATTGAGAGATTTTGGACTTCAAATTGTATCAATGTTAGGAAGTGCATATATCTGCGAGCGCGCATATTCCGATATGAAATATATAAAGTCAAAGTATAGAAAGAGTTTGAAAGATTCCACACTTGAAGATACAATTAGACTTGCCACAAAAAATACTGACGTGTACATAAAAGATATTGTTGCTAAACAATTATGGCCACAATGTTCTCATTAATATATTATGAATATTTTTAAGTTTTCTTTAGTATATAAATAAAATATTTTTTATTTAACATAAACTGAATTTTCATTTATCAATCTTTTTGGACCCCAAAATGTTTGGTAAAGAAAATATGGCCCGCGGGCTATGATAAGTTGGACTGCGCTGATGTAGAACACCTGAAAGTCTGTATTCTTTGTTTCTCCGCATCTCATCGGTCAATTCATTGAAAACAATGCTCGTTTCAGCACTTTTTTTCGAAGCTTTTTTCAATAAGTGTGCCACTTTGGGCACACCCACAGAATTAAAAAGATAAGTGCTATCTTCACAAAATTGTACTTGTGTACTCCTCTAGGCCTACTTTTTTTTATCAAAACTCCGACTTTATAATGTAGCGTGCCGGAAAGGGTTAAACACGCATTGTTATTTTAAAACATTTCTTTACTTTAACTCATAGACTTATACTGCAGTAATTTTCTTTAACTTCGGTAAATTAATTTGAGAAAACAATGCAATTATTCAAGAATGTTCAAAGGAAATTGCATGAGCGAATTCATAGGAACAATACAAGACAACTATTAAATTAACCTTATTAATATTAGTTTCTACGTTCCTGTAAGATAAATGTATTTTAACAGAAAAGCTGACAAAAGTTTAGAAGTAAATAAATTATCTCAACAAAGCAAGTCTTTTCAATTAAGATTCACATCAAAATTTCACACAAGCAAGAAGTTATGATTTAATTTAAACTAACAAACGAGGAAAATTTGTTCAAGGAAATGAAATAAAAGTTGCTCTGTCTCAAGGCGAGATAAAATCGTTTTCAGAAAAATACTGTAATCTCTCGAAATATTTCGTATTTCAGGAAATATATGTCTTATACGGACTTCCGCAAGTGACGAAATAAGTAAAATACTTTTTTTGCGAAAGTTGGAGAAGTATGTGAAGAAAACAGCATATTGCGAGGAAAATAGAACTTGAACTAACATTTATTTCCTTCAGACTAGGATTATTAACCCATTCTTGTTCGGATTTTTTTTTAATTTTTGACCCAAAAATGTACTTGGTTTATTGATGAAAATTAATATATGTTCTATCCTAAGTTCGAAAATGCAAAATAGTTTTGATAGCAAGCAGTTTTTGATGGATCTACGGGTGGTCAAATATGTGATATCCCGTTAACCGACCACCAATATTTCCCTGCAATGCACACAATTTTTAAATTAAAAAAATACTATATTTATTAACTCTATTGTTTTAATGTGTTTAATATAAATATCAATATAAAAATAGTTTTAAAAATTACGTAACATATTCATTAGAAAATGGTTTTCCAACCTTACCTTTAAAACACCTTCACAACCTGCCTTGAACATCAGAGCATAAAAACCACATTTATAACAAAAACAAAATCATTTATTTAATAAAAATATTATTTTCCTTAATCAAAAAAAAAAAAAAAAAAATTCGCTATGAGTAAAAAGTTATTGGATGGTTTTTTTAGGTGAAATTCTAGCAGATATCATGCAGATTTTCAATAGCAGATATTCAAGGCAGGAAATCTCACTGCGAAAATTGTGAAAAAACTAGAACTTGTCGCCCTATCTCTTAGCAATATTCAGAAATAAAAAATATAATCGCGGAATTTAAAGGACGTATGAGTAGCGACGAATTCAGTTTCAAAGATGGAATTTTTCACTTCCTAGCATGGCATGCGAAGCCGACATTACGGGCACAAAAACGCCGAATGTGTGAGATACGACGCCGACCTAGAAGAGTTTTTTTTTTTTTTTTTTTTTTTAAGTTTGCAAGTACCCTTAGGTTTTATGAATTTTCTTTGGTATCGCTTAACGCATGGATTTTTAATAAGCAGTCTTAAAACTGCAAGGAATTAAACTGGTCGCCTCCTTCATGCTGTTATGTTATAGTAATTAGTATATCCAATTCGAAAATTTGTAGTAGGGTTAGCGGTGAAGTGATTATTGGTTTTCCATGTTTTCCGCAATACAAAACCATAATATTCTGAAAACTCACACAGTCACTGATCGAGAGAACTTACGACAACTTTGAGTTTATATACTTAACGCTATACCACATACACGCACACCAGAGAAAGTTTCATTTTAATAGATATAATTCATTTAAAATTATCTATTAAAATTGTCATTTTAGTCCAAAGGGGCAATTTTTCCTGAAGGACTCTAACTTCGTCTTGGCATTTTGCGTTGAAAACTATAAACCGGTGAATCACATTTTCAAATTGTTACCACCAAATATTATCTCCCCGTATTATATTTAAAGAAATTGAATAAGGAAGAATCTGCGTGAACGTATGTATGTTTCTCGCACTGTGATCAAACAACGGTACCTAGGGGATATACTACTATTGATATAATATTTTCAAATGAAAGCATTAGTACGTATGTGTACATAAGCACGTGGAGTTACCATTTTCAGTTGTATGACAGAATAGAATAAGGGAAACCGAGTAGTGTTTGCAACTAACTATGAAAGTAACATAAAGTTTGTAAATATATTAGATTTTATTTAGAAGTGATCGACGAATTACATGTTTCAAATACCAATGAGCTTTATTCACTTGATATCTTGCTTAAAGCTCGAGGTTATTTAAAGCAAAGATTTGGTGGTAGATCATGTTTTCGCCACATTGGATTATTTCGAGAAGAACCCACGTGATTTAGCATATTACCATAAGAGAAAGATACTTCAAAACATACTTAAAAGCTAATACAATGACTTTTAAAATTCCGCTCTGGAATAAATTTTCATTGAAACCTTTTAGTATTTTAGCATCATATATTAAGCAGAATATATGATGCTATATGATATTAAACAGAACCGGCATCCTTAACAAAATGATACAGATGTATGATAGTTTAAGAGTAATTTCTGCAGCTCCTTAGGTCCATCATAAAACATTTTGAATTGTAATATTACTTGACGTGGATATAATTTTCGAAGCCATGATCATTTATCTTTTTAATTCCATAAGACATCATAGGGAAATCTTTAGTGCCATTATATTGTGGCAGCTTCATGCACCTAGTACAAAGAAAAAGCGTCTAACCATAGGGACGAGAAACGACACCATGTCACTCTGACTTCCAAGCTCTTCTGAGACAGTCAGGCTCTAGACTCTTTTGAGACCCAATCACACCAATATTCATCATGCCGGTGAAAGAGTCCGACGCATTAATCGTATTTTCATCAAGCTATGCTTCCATGGAATATTCACTGGAAGCCATTTAATAACTTACTGAAATGTTTCTAGTCTGCAACTGAATCAGCGGCATCAGAAATGTTAAAATTTTTGTTCTCTTATGGACTAAAACCTAAGTGTTTTAAGGATTTCTGACTTCGCGCCGCTTTCAATTATACCTTTGTTTCTTTTATATCGTTACGAGATGTGCAGGTGCGGTAAGATGGCTTCCCCGCAAATCAGTTTTAGGGTTGCCATAAAATAGCAAACGAGAGCAGGGTTGCCACACTTGGCGAGAATTCGCCCATTTGGCGATATTTGGCAACAAAATTGGCGATATATACCATGGACGGTTGAAGAACATTCTGGAACGAATTCTTACCGGTTTAGCCCAGAATATTTCCGAACACAAGCCGAAAGCTATATAAACCCTGCTGGTCCGCAGTTAGTCAGTTAGTATCGAGAATGTGCTTCATCGAGATGGCGAGTCAGAGTGCCTCGTCGAGAGGGCAAGTGTGTGTGTCTCTCATCGAGATTGAGTGCGTCTCGTCTAGCGAGTCAATCCCAGCGGAGTCGATCGAGTTGACAGCCGAGCAGCGAGTGCCGAGTGGGTCGTTGAGTGCACCGAAAGAGTCTGTTAGTGTACCATCGAGAGAGCGTGCTGAGCTTCGGGAACGACTGAACCGAAGAGTCGGGAGCTGTCGTCAAGTGCATCGCGAGTTGCAGCGTGGAGAGTCTCGAGAGTGCGTGGAGTTCCGAGAACGACCAAGCAGAGTCGGGTGCTGTACTCCGGAATGCAGAATCGGGTGCTCTGCAGGAAGCTGGTCTCTACCGTTATTGCCTGACAGTGTAGTTCATCGACGTCCGTAAAAAGTGTTTTGGAGCTGTCCTGACAATACTGACTAATAAAGTGTGTTTCGATATTTCATCAAGTGTCGTCGTTTTTCATTCCAAATCCACAAGAACCCCGTACGAACGTGAAGGAAGAAAATAACGTAACAACCGGCGTCAGGAAGAGAAAAACGCAACAAAAGTTTTATACCTAGTTCTTTTTGTGGTTTATTAGTTTTACAGCCCTGTTTGTTGGAAACTAGGAATATCGTACTTATTGCTATTATTGAACCATAAATTTACGAATACAGCATACGATTAATTTTGGTATGATGCCAGGGTTGATAAAAGGACTTATCACACAAGTCTGTTAGTCAATTCTTGGGAAAATAATCTCCAATCTCGCTTGCGCGATTTCGTTTGCATCTCCTGAAAGAGGAAAGAAAGAAATGGAAACATTTTAAGTGTTTCTTCTTGCTTGCTTGGAAAGCAAGAAAATCATATTCGAAATCGAGAAAATCGTATCCATTATATGCCACTAAAACCTTAACTTTTGCAGACAACGTTTATTGGATGATCTCAGAAAGACTTTTCCTTACCATCTCTGAGTTGAGTTTTTGGTCTTTCTTGGAAGAGCACCTTCATAAAAGAATTTACGTAAAAAACTGTATTTCATATTTGGACATATGAGAAATTGCACACCTTTTGTAAAATAACGTCAGCCAATTGTAATGGCCCTTTTCCAAAAATCATTATTTTATCATACCATCATATTTCTCTATTAATTTACATACTAAGCATGATGCATATTTCTTTCTTGATCCACTCTGCGACGACGAATAAATGTTTTATTGATTTTCAGAGAACCTAATTTTTATGTAGTCTCTAGCTCTCTGGTCTAAAATGTCACCTGGAAATGAGAAAACACAAATTTACATTTATTATTTTTCAAATTTCAAAATTAAAAATAACAAAACATATTTAACAGGCCGTAAGAACAGGAAACGTTGAAATAGGTTTCGTGTATACTCGTTGTTTCTATTTGGCTACAGACATTTTTCAAAACTGATTATGCTGTTGATCTTTTAAATTGCAATTAATTTCTATAGATGCAGGCAAATTTCCTTCGTTCTTATGTTTGTGCTTGAATAACAAATTTGTGAAGTAAATATTGCAATCTGGCAATTTCAGATTATACCATAGAAAGTCATACTGAATAAATCACACGTGCAGAGTCATACGTAATAAATTCCAACCATTCCCTGAGTTGAAGGAAACTAAAAATTCTGCAGATGTTAAAAGTATATTTAGTTTCTTATATATGTCTACTCACTGCATCCTGAAGAATTTTTGCTTTTATTATATTATTTCCGTTTTATTTTGCATATTTTATTGCAGCTACTCTGAAATATATTGTAACATTTGAAAAAGTGCGGGAACAAAAATGTATATTTAAAAATTCAGATTCCATTATAATTGAATAAATTGTTCTTTTTCATGAAACATTCTGAATCACAAAAACAAACTACATTTGCACTGAATACTTTTATCAAGGATATTGCTTTAATATTTCAAGAATTAATGAAATAAGAAATTTTCTTACATTACGGAATCAAATTATTCTTTATTTCTTCAAGCAGCAGAATATGTCTTAAAAAATCAAAAAGAAGAAGAAAAAGAATGCATGCGTAAGAAGGAAAAAATAGAAAGAGAAGACATAAGTGGGAGTAAGGTATTTTATTTTAGATTAATAATGCATAGTATAAGAAACATATTTCATTCCTTGCCGTAATGGGCAAATATTCATAAAATATATCAGTTTATGTAGCAAATAAAATGGAACTTAAAATGTATCAGTATTAATTATGAATAAGCAATTACAAATTTAAATTTGGGAAATAAAATTAATATCTAAAGCTTTGTCAAATAGCATATCGCTAGGAAATGTCTATTCGTATAATAGAATAAGATAAAATAAGGTAAAAAATACTCAACATGCAGCAATTCAATTTTTTATTGTATTCCTTATCCTCAATATTTGGAACAAAATTTTCCCATACATGATATGACATACATTCCTTTTTTCAAGACAGTAAATTTACTTATTGAAACATATAAAAGCTTCTTAACCCGGTGGAAGTCGCACCAAGAAAAGTTACTAGAGTGGGCGCGTGGGGTATCACATACCCCAATATTTAAAATATGAAAAAATAGTGTTATTTAGTTTAATTTTTTTTTTATTCTCGTGTATTATAAATACGTAAATAATAATTGGGTTTCAAAAAATTTATTTCCGAAATAAGCTTACAGTTAAAATTAAGATAAATGAAAATAATAAAAAAATAAACATCATGCCTCTAAGTTTCATTGCATCTCTAATACACCATGTTTATTTTATTTCTTCACACTTTGAATGAAATACATTCAAGTGTTCTTGGCACAGAATGTTTTCACATTTTAAACATTGCATTCACGTTCTTCTGTCCTTTCGCGAGGGCAAAAAAATTATCACATCTTTCATGCTTAGTTGTTTCGAATTTCATGTATTCGTTTTAATTCTTCGTCGAAACTTCTGCTTTTGTTTTGCATGCAGTACGTCAATGTCTTAGAAACGTATTAATGTCTGATCTTTGTTCAGTACTTTTTTTCATTAATTGTAATGCTAAATCCTTCAAAAACAGACTTATGTTTCTGGTTGGTGGATTTGAAGTTGAATGTAATATAATTCAAGCATTTATTACAGCAACATTCAGTGCAGGAAAGAAAATTACCATTAGCTATCTCCTTGTTATTCTGGCAAATGAGTATTTGGCTGACATTTCATCCCCCATATCCACTGCTCCTTTAGTAATATTATTAAAACATATAATTCCTGACGTTTTATTTTCTCCAATAGTATGATCGTTGTATAATGCTGAAAGCATAAGAACAATTTTTCCTCTTTTAGGAACATCACAAAATTATGTTTTATCTTTTTCGAAACCAAAATATTGTAAAAAATATTCTTAGTTTCATTTTCAGTTTCCGAAATGCAATCTTAATCGCTTTCAAATATTTCTAATAAATCTCACATGCGTTGCATCTCCAATTCATAGGGACTCATTCTTTTTACCATAATGCAGTTAGAAATTTTTAAGAATTTAATGTCGAGTACCCTAAAATCACTTGCGAGTAGAATTATTTACTGCTACACTCTAGAAATAAATTTCTGAACTAAATATTCAGTCAGAAAAACAATTACACGGATAGGCGCGTGGGGTGTGTCATACCCCAGTTCCAACAAAATACCGATAAAGCTTTTTCTGAAACACACAGGCAAAGAAAAAGCGGTTCTGAAAGTCAACCACAACAAGAAACTCAGCAACTGAAAGTAGCGAAGAATTTCAGTTTCACAAGTTAGGAATATTCCACTTTTATGTAGGGTTGGGGTATGATACACCTCACGCGCTTTCCCGCAGGTTAAAAGTGTTTGAAAATTACACGCACTTCTTTCATATGAAAACCAATTTCTGAATAATGAACAAACATTGATATTTAACTGAATTTTATCCGTAGAGCAAAATGAAATGAATATCGAGCACAACTATTAATTTTTGAATAATTGAATAATTAGATACCCCGTCGCTAGAATGAAGGCTTGAAATGGAGTGATTTAACGCTACCTTCATTTCCGCCTGCAGTGACATAAAATATACTCGTATGTAATATTAAGAAAATTTGCAAATTATGTTAATTTTCGAGAAAAGTATTCACTAATTATGCCGCTGAAGAATTATATAAGCGTATACGTGCTGGTCTGCAGAGCTGTGATCGTAAAAGAAATAAAAGCGCAAGAGGAGTTTTCGGTGATTCATGTGCTAGTACTTCTTTACAACATTTGCTACGTTTCGCGCATGATTTGGGTAAATTTTATAAAGTATCAAGTAAAATAAGTCTCCACGAACGTGTGAATGAAGGAATGAGATGGAGAATCGTCGGTAGACTGGAGCCAGCAGGTCACAAGCGCAGGGGGCTACAGAGCTCAATGCAATGCCCAGTATCATCTGCAATTTGTGGAAACAGTTTTCGGATACCTGTATCTTGTCCATATCGAGAAGACATACACAAGTTCGACTGACATCCATAATGACAAATGAGGAACGTTATTCGACACTTTAAGAGTGGCATGAGCTAAATGCTGCCACTGAAACCTGGGTTCGAAAGTATACAGTTGCCCGAAGGTGTCGTGAGATAATTCTCTATATTAGAAGACCAGCTATTTTTGTCCGGCAGAGGGCATTTAGCATGGTACAGACAACATAAACCCCGGACCTAATTTAGAGAAGCACCGTACGTTTCACAGATGAGTTCAAATATAATCTGGGCACTGATTCTCAGCGTACCTGTATGTAGAATGGCCTGGAACACGATACCATCCCACCCTCCTCAGGGAAAAGGATCATTACGATGGAGGATGTATAATGATTTGGACAGATACTATGTTGGACGACTGCACACGTATTTAGACGTTATCTTAGAGCCCTATGAACGACTTTTTAGGGGTACAGTTGTCCCTGGGTTCCTGCTATTGAATAACAACTTATAAGGTACTTCTCCCGCCTTTTTATTCCGTGGTCCGATACCCGGCGAAGCGTTGCTTATTTTTCGCTTCTCCTGCTTTAAAAATAACCTAATGTCGCTACAGTGGCGCCCGAACTAAAAAAAATGTGGTGGATGCTGATTTTCCACTATCAGAATTTGGCGATTGGGTCCTCTAATCCCCATTCGCCCTTTAAAAGGGGAGTATATCTTCAGACGTCTTATCATGGCTTCGTGGTGTAGTGGTCGTTTCGAGACATTCATTAGGCGTGTATTCGAGAGGTCCGAGGTTCGTGTCCTGGCGAGGGCATTGCACATTTTTCATCTCTCTTGCTGCGAAATAACCTAATAGCTCTAGAGTGACTAGACACATATTCAGTTCTATACCACAATGTTGATTTGAGCTTCACTGATAATCACACGCGCATAAAATGAATTTAGAATGGTACATCTCCTTCTTTGTTGTAAATGAATGAATAATAATTATAAATCAATTATAATTAGAATGAATAATAATTATAAATCAATTTTAATTAGAATGAATAATAATTATAAATCAATTTTAATTAGAATGAATAATAATTATAAATAAATTATAATTTTTATTCATTCCTATTTCATTCAAAATCAATCCAATAGTTTTTCAGAAATTCAACATAATATGCAATTTTTTTTTTATTCTGCAGTCGGGTGAATTTATCTAAAAGTAGGTCCAAATCCTTTGCCTTACAAAATGAATAATCCGGAAAAACGAGTAATTCCTTCAGTAACTAAAGTATTAATATAAAAATAATACTTAAACTATTTGAATGTAATTCTTTAAGTAACTAAAGTATTAATTTGAAAATAACAGTTTAAATGTTAATTTGAAAATAATATTTTGATTACTTTAGTAATGTAATAATTTAAGTAATAATAATAGCAAATCATAAAAAATACGGGTTAACACCTTTCCTTTAGATGGTAAACACAGATATAATTTTATCAAAAGGAACTCATAAGAGGAGATGGTACTTTAAGCGTAACATATGTTGTAAAACAAAACAAAAAAATCAATGTAAATAAGTTTTATGAATTAGTAGTGTAACTCAATTTGCATTGTATATGTGTTCTACATCAAGTCGTATTACAAATGTAAATTATAAATCAATTGTATTTATAAATTCATTCCTGTTAGGTATTGCCACGATTATTTAACATAATAATCTGAAATAACCCAAATGAACTAATAAGAAATTTGAACAAGACTAAATTCAAATTTGGGAATTAAAAATGCGTAGGAAACACATACACAAAAATACACATATCTGTAATATTACTACATATGGTGCAGTGATAACATATTAAAAGGAATGTGAACACTCGATTTACTGGGATATACCAGGAACACCGTTCTTGGTTACATCATGGTTAATTCGACTACAATTAAAAAAAGAACAGTAAATCACAGTTAAAAAAGGGCAATTAACAAAAACACGCCATATTATTTAAAAAAAATTTCATACTAACTACTATCCTATTCTTTTAAGTAAATTAATTTTGATAACAGTTTTATTCAGTTAACGCTGATGGTTTGTAAAACCTATTTTTCTGTCATTCCGCAATACAAATACTTAACATTTTTTAAAACTGAATTAATTGATACGGAAGATGGTAAATGTATATCTAGTTGGTTGTAATTTAAAACATTTACTCTACGTATGTAAAATAGAAAGGACAACTAAGAGAAAAGAATTCAAAATTTTTAATTTACTTCTTTGCGTCATTTAACAGAACGCCACATGATTTTTCCTTCCCTTTAAAATTCACTCTATGTGTGATTAAATAGAGAAGACAAAATTAAACATAATTATTTACATTAAAACTGTTAAGGGCTATACAGTTACTTGTCTATATAATGACTATACATTTATTATAAATCGACGTTACGTCGATTCCTATTGTTTATTATTATTAAGCTTACCTATATCGTTACCTATATGGCTTGTTATTAAGATAATATGTTATTAAGATGTTATTAAGAATATGTTATTAAGATAATATGCTCTAAAGAATCTCTTATACCAATACTAGTCAAAATAACATATAAAAATTCAAAGTAAGTTTCAAATCTCAGTCAATAACAAGCAATACACAAATCATTAAAAATATATAATGTATAAGCTAAAGATATAAAACGGAGGAAAGGTATCTGGTATGGGTTATAAAATTGGCTCTTAGAGTAGTTTTTGTTATAGGAAAAGAGCTGTAATGAGGCACTTCGAAGCGAAATAGCATTTTGAAACATCATTATAGTTATTCAATGAAATGAAAAATGCAGTTATAATACAAAATATATATAGATATATATAAATCAAATATTCTGTTTCAAAATATTCTTAAAATATTTTATCAAAAGTAGTATATCTTTAGTTTATAGTTATCTTGAATTCCTTCAATTTTGAATTCTTAACCTTATTAAATAAGAGTAAATTGGTAACATAGCTACTCTTTGTAAGCTTTTCATTCAAATCAGATTATTTGTGAAAAGTTAGCGGAATCTTCTGCTAATGATATGAGTCTTTTTTTTTTCCTAACTCATGTCTCATCTTCGGCGACTACGAAAGACCAAGTAACACTTAATGTTCGTTGGTTGCTTCGAAGGCAAGATGATTTCTTTTAAATTAAATGTCTGTCGTGGGCCAGAATTTATTTAGTCGTTAGTTAGCTAGAACTTCTGCCAGACACTTAAGATTTCCTAGATTACATTCGTTTATATGCATAATGTTACTTTGCCTGATTCTAATCGAAGTCTATTTTAAATTTTCGTTTCCAACTTTCAAACAAATTTGTTGTTTGGTATGACTTAACCTTAAAGTAATTCCATCAATCTTTTGTTAGATTTTGGATTTTGAGTAATCAGAGTCTATAGCTTCCTTTCGAAAAAGAATTCTGAAATTTTAACTGTTGCAACAATTGAACAGTATACATTAGTAACAGGCTTAGATTTCAAATAGTTTACTATACCGTGAATCTAAAATATTCTGATAAATATGTTAATAGAATTGTTTGCAGAATTTTATAACAGTAACAAAATGAAAAATGCCTTCATAGTTTTCATTCACTCATTTCGTATACTTGTGTACGTGCCAGAAGTTGCACTAAATCTCACTTAAAGAATCCTCCTGCCGTTATGGAAACGTCATCAGTCTAAACAATCCATTGTTGACCTGCAGGGTAGTTTTATAAAGTTTCTTTCTTTCATGAATATTTGCATCATTCCGAAATTGTTAGAAATGAAACTTGATCTTCAAAGTTCCCATTTCATCTTGATCATCAAGTGTCGAGTGGTAGAGGTTTCGACTAGAGCTGACGCCATTTCAAATATCTGTTAGGTCTGCTTGGATCGATAATCTGCTGCTCAAGCCTGCGTCATAATAGGAGTTGAAATTCCAGGTTGAATTCAAATATTACTTTAGTCAGAACTGCACGCCTATCGCGTAAAATGATTCTTGCCAGATGCGGCTAGTTGCGTATAACCAGAATCATTGTACAGCCACATTGCTTTTATACGTTCTATGTTTCTGTGAAATTCTTGTATGCATTGTACATCCTGTTGTTGTTGCTATGACTTATCTCAGTTGTATGATGGTGTAACGTCAGAACAGGCTCACGAAACTCATCGTGGTAAGGAGTGTAGGATTGCACCTGTCGTCGGCAAGTGCCTTGAGCATAAATATGACAGCACGACTTTCTCATTTCCGCCCCCATTTTTGATGAAGAGCACCAGAGGGGGCGGGTCCGAGGATCTCCCATCTCTCTTCTTCTACCACAGTATATCCAGATGACCTTTAGCTAGCCTCACAGAGTTCCCGATTGCCACACACACACACTGTATATTTAAAAACATCCATGCCTTCTCTGGGATTCAAACCCGGGTCCTAATATTATCATGGTTGGGCGGCTTGCACATCCTTGCAATGGACTGTGTGAACATCTATACTTCGCTTTCGAAGCGTTGTAATTCGTTTTACAAGATATTTCTATTAAATATGAGTTGAAAATTCCTTAACTGGAAATTCTTACTGTGCAAATATTCCCACTGTAAAAGTTTCGACAGATATCCTTATATTCATTGCACGTCGTGGATGAAACTTGTTTGTCTAAATGATATTGCTATGTGTACGTAAGGCTTATCTGAGGTAGTTTTCTAGCTATTCAAGATAATTTTATTCCTAATATTTATTCAATATCGTTGGCTAAATATATGTACTGTTCAAAAGCAGTGCTTAAAATAAGAGATAGTTAAACACATGTACTGTTCAGAAGCAATGCTTAAAATAAGGGATAGTTAAATATATTTTACTGCTCAAAAGCAAATAGAAATTTTAAATAATGGAGTGAATCAACAAACTATTATACATTTATTTAATAAATGGAATCCTCTCTTTATTACTTTTAATTAAGATATTATCTTATGAATATGACAACTTCTTTTAAAACTAGTGACATGCGAGATGTGAGTTTTAGATATACATATATAGTACATCGAAATGTAATGTGTAGGGATGATTTTTCAAAATTCATGTTCTCTGGCATATAATATTAATTTTTTAATAATTATGGAACCTGTTTAATTTTTATTCGTATAATATGCAGGATAAAATTAATTATGAGGCATTAACAATATCTGCAGAATAGGTTTTATTTGAAAGACGAGGATATAAAATAATTATTTCTTTCTGAGAAAAAAGAGAATTTTCAGAAAAAATGCTAATCTCTATAATGATTGGAATTTAAACTGGTTCATTTATATTTCTTAAGATAAATACCAATTATATACATCAATCGAAGTGTATATAATACCAACAGAAACTAACGGATTTTTTTCATGGAATATAGTATCTTATTACACAGCTGACTGAATATGTAAAGCAGTTAAGAATTTAATTAGGAAAGGAATTCGCTTTCAAATTTCTCATTTGTATTTATGAAGGAGAGAAAGTTTAAAGATATTAATAATTAGAATATATGTAGTCTAGTAGAACTTTCTATCATAAACCTTTCTTTATTTTTAATCCTTAAACGATATTAATTGATACTGACGATATTTCTAATCCTCAGAGAATCATTCGCATATGCCAAGATAAAATATATCTGGTACATTCATTTTAACATAAACTGAAAATTTAGCATCTCCTTCTAATTAAATAATGAGCTACAAGAAAGATATTAGAACCCTCAATAATCATCTCATTAATGAAATTATGTTCCTTGAACTAAATTAAGTTACTAAATATTCATCAGGAGTAAAATATTCATTAAAAAATACTATTGTTTCAATGCACGAATGACTTTATAAAGTTACTTTACTGAAGTTGAATCAAAGGGTTCTTATTGTAGTTGGAAATATCTTTTAATTAGATGCCGTGGTTGAAAATAATTCCACGATCAAAGGAGCAGATTACCGAAGTAACTTGTTAATTTGATTCAAAACTACGCATTAGGCATGACTTCCCTAACTTATTTATTCGTAACTGTAAGATTATTGATTGAGAGATACTACTAGGAACCAATTGTTTCAAATTAACAGTTTGTTAAGTTCCTCAGGCTAACACAGCGTCGTGAGTGGCTGTTTTGGTAAACAATTTTGATCTGGTTGCGAAGGTAATTGTTGACTGAAGAGAATATGATACCTGTCTATTTGAAAGTCTTTTGATGAAGAAATTATGCAATAGCTTATATTTATGACGAGAAAGCAAGGCGAGCTAAAAATTTTCTGTTAGATGGAATTTCTTAAATTGTATTGTTGCGAGCGCACGGGTCGTAATCGATTGAATGCATACAGGTATGGCGATAAGTTGATAAAACTTATTTTATCGAAAGTAAAACTTCAAAGTTCAGGAACTTACCACAAAAACAGTCATACAATTCTCCTTAGTATTACAGAGTACAGACAGTGGTTACTCTTCGAACTTCTAAGAACGTTAAACACAACGCAAACAAAGCGCATCTAAAAGGAGAAACTTTCAATACTCCAAAGTCCCTCTGCCCTCACAACTCATAGCAACAATTGAGGTAGATGCTCTCTCCGTTTTTATGCAGTTTCTCCCCGGTTGCCGAGATATTTCTAGTACTTTCTGCTGCTCAAAATTACTGGAAGGCATATGAGGCCGAATACAGTTACAGTTAAACTTGTAATCAGTTACGTTTACTCAATTAAAGTACCCATTACGGTGACACAGGACCGGAAAAAAATTTCGTCAATTTTCGCGATTTTTGGTGATTTCTCGACAACATTGGCTGCAAAAGTCGCCAAATAGCCAAAATCTTTCTCGCCAAATTAGCAAGATAGCCATTTTAAATAGTCTTCCCCTGTATTCTTATTATTCCGGCAAAGCATCATCTCTCTAGATTTTCATGTTAAGTTACACAGAAAAATATAACAATTTCACTTAAAATTATACTATAATTATCTATTTATTTACAAAATTCGTATTTTTTTCACTTTGATACTATATATAACTTAGTACGCAAGTTCTACAGCAGATCTGGTAAACATTCATATTCAGCGTTTTCAGCCGTATTCAGAGGAAATGTTAAATAAAAATAAAAATAGCTCATCATTTTCAAGATAATTACATAGTCAATTACGAATCTTTTAGGTTATATGAGTACTAAAATAATATTGTTAATAGTAAAAAATGTCTAAGAATAAAAATAGCTCATCATTTTCAAGATAATTACATAGTCAATTACGAATCTTTTAGATTATATGAGTATTAAAATAATATTGTTTCAAATACAATATAGGGGAGAGTAGCCTAATTTGAACCAATTTTGTATTTTTCACTATATACACTGCCTACCAATAAGTATTTGGCCACCTATGCAAATGACGATATCCTAAGGCACGTCACGGACTCCGCCGGTATATATCGTGTAAGAAACAGCATCGGCTTTAGTGGCATGCAAGATGCCTCGCAGTTCGGAGCTCTCTGATTTCGAGAAAGGTATAATTATCGGGTATCACAAATATGGCCGATCCTTAGGGGGCATATCTAGCGATCTGAAGTACACAAAATCGACAGTGGCCTATGTGATTAAGAAGTGGAAGGTGAGCGGTGATTCTCGGAACGTGTCCCGAGTCGGCAGACCAACGAAACTGGGAGATAGAGACCGACGAGTGCTGTCCAGAGAAATTCGGAAGAACGCACCCAACCGATGGCCCTCATCCGCGAGGAGTTTCAACAGACATCCGGGAGTATTGTTTCAATGAATACCATCCATAAGGAAGCACATCTTTCATGGTCGTGCTGCTGCCCATAAGCATTTGATCACAAAGTCCAACCACGCTGCTCGGTTAATGTGGTGCAAAGCACATCGAAATTGGACCGTAGATCAGTGGAAACGGGTTCTTTGGAGTTACGAATCAAGTGTAAGCACATCTTTCATGGTCGTGCTGCTGCCCATAAGCATTTGATCACAAAGTCCAACCACGCTGCTCGGTTAATGTGGTGCAAAGCACATCGAAATTGGACCGTAGATCAGTGGAAACGGGTTCTTTGGAGTTACGAATCAAGGTTCACCCTTTACCGTTCGGATGACAGGTTTGGGTATGGCGTCTACCTGGAGAACGTCTCCTGCCAGAATGCATTGTGCCAACAGCCAAGTTCGGCGGAGGTGGAATTATGGTCTGGGGGTGTTTCTCCTGGTATGGGCTGGGACCCTTGGTCCCCATTTATGGCGAGCTCAACTCGGATGCCTACTGCACTATTTTGGATGACAATGTGCTTTCTACGTTGTGGCAGTTTTAAGGGTTGGACCCCTGTTACTTTCAGCACGACAATGCCAGTTGTCATGTTTCGACATTAACTAAGGCTTGGTATGGTGCCAATGGAGTTCATCGAATGGACTGGCCTTTCAGAGTCCAGACCTGAAACCTATCGAGAACCTCTGGGACGAGTTGCATCGCCGAATTCAGGGGCGCACTACCCGTGCAAAATCGGTGAAGTAACTTCTATGTCTTTTCCAAGCCGAGTGGAAGAAAATGTCACTAGCTGTCATACAAAGACTTGCGAAAAGTATGCCCCGGAGAGTCCACGCTGTAATTACCTCTTGTGGAGGCTCTACCAACTATTTATTTCGAATAAAGTTAGTTTTTCTTTTCTATCACAGGTGTCCAAATACTTATTGGCAGTCAGTGTAGAAGGACGGAAGTAGTGCCAATAAAAATTAAGTAGTAGGAAAAAAAAACTCACTAAGTGTACCTTCAAAATATAACTATTTATTAAATTTTAAAAATTATTTATAATGGTGAAAATGAATTCAAAAAATCATGTCATCGGTTCAATTTAAGAAACCGGTTTCCTTATTTGGACCGCTAGTTTCCTATATTGGACAATAAGCTTTCTTAATGGCAATTACAACAAAAGAACCTTCTAGTATGTATCCAAGCGTGACATTTAATGCATTGTATTATTTCTTCTTCCTTGGTTTCTTCACATAATATACAAAATCATGAATCACCAGTTTCTTTTTTATGTTTCTGCATTTTGTTAAACTTTGGTGAACTTTTTTTTTTAAGTTTTGGTATAACCGCGATTTGTAAGGGCTGCTTGTTATTTACACTGCTTTCTGGGCTATTGGTGCACTGCAAGAAGACGAAGGGCCAGTTGAATTTGGATTTTTCTTTGCTCGCGGTAATATTTTTTCAAGAACTATCCTAAATCGTTTATTTTCGTTATCACTTCCATCTTCATCATCATCACTACTAGAAGGTGAAACAGAGGTTCTGCAATATTTTTGCAATTAGCTTTTAAAATACGTTTTAAGCATGCTTACGCATACTTCGTCTCGGCGACGAATGGTTGCCTTCCCGTAAGTTTTTCGAAGGTTAGTATTCTAGGGTTAATTATAAATTATCCATGAAAAAAATGTCGTTGCCGTAATTTGACCTGTTCAATTTAGGCAACTGTTTTAGGTCCAATTTGGGAATAGTGAATATTTAATGCTTCATATTGTACAGAAACGTAAAGCTAACCTAACCTCGCAAAATTATAATTGAAAATTTTAGATAAATAAGCAAGTTTTGTGATGGTATAATAAGACATGTAATTACTTATAATTAGAAGAATTAACTGCTTTCACACTTATGTCGAAATAACAGATTTTCTTCTTAGCCAAACGAATAACACTTCTCTCAATGTAAACACGATGCGTTTCTTTAAAAATACAATTGCATTAACCTCTTCTACATCTACGTATAATAAAATGCCTATCTCAAATCTCCCAGATATCATCAGTCTTTGTATATCATAGCGATCTAAATAAGGCTACCTTCCCCTATGATTTGAAACTAAAATAAATATTTTTCTTTATACATTCAAAACTACAACAAACTGGTAATTTCAGGAAAAAGGAAAACTAATTAAAATTTATTAAACCTTTTATGCATACTTTATGAATTTTAAATGAAGTAATTAATGCATTTGCTTTTAACTACTGAGGTTCATTTCTTGAGCACACTTCCAGCAAATTATTCTTAATCACTTCAAATTCACCTAAACCTTTCCAGTGCATTTAAAGCTTTAAAAATGTTATCCTTAGGTAGGTTGCCTCAAAGTAGCAGTTAGCGGGCTGCCTCTGGCACCAAAAGCAATTTTACATTATCCGCGAATATATTTTTTGTAAATTAATTATTATTATTATGAAATTAATTTGTAGGAATATTTAAAGTTTTAATGATTTGGAGTCAAACTTGACACTGTTTCATTACCATTAAAAAGAACATGAGTAACGCCAACGAAAATCTACATATCGAAATTATCAATTAATTACATAGTGTAGAGATCATTTTTAAGATTCGAGGACATTTGTTTATACGTGTACAGCTTTATTCACAGTTGAAAATCCATAAGTGTAAGAAATGAATTAGATTGACTGATCAGCATTTACAATTCGTGATAAAAAATAGTTTTTAGTGATTTTTATCCAAGACTACTTATTTTATCAGAATCGGAACTTCGTGATTTTGAAATGAACATCGAGGGCAAGGAAAAAACAAGAAAAGAAAAAGAAGCCAAATTCGCCATGCCGGTTTAAAATAGTGTGTGAGTGGATAATGATAGCAAGTCAACTGAATGGAAATTAAACCTGATATAATTCAAAAGTAATTAAAAATTGTAGTATATATAACAATCTAGATGGAATGCAATATGATTATTTATTTTAGTATCAGAAAAACAGTGATGGTAAAAATGAAACCGAATTCAATAATGTATAAGATACCTGGAGATATAATTAAGACGAATATAACAAACCTTTCATGTTAACAGATAATCAAAATTTTTACGTTCAATGGGAATGCCACACTTTTAAACAAACAGCATTTGGATACGTGTAGAAATATAACTTTTGTGTATCCATGTTTTCCTCATTTTTAAATCTATCATTTTTATATACATAGTGCGTATCATATATATAATACGCACTCTATGTAATCCGATTTTGTATTAAACGTGACCGTTATTCCCCGGAATATACCGTAAATGATAACACGTAAAACATAACTTTTTAGATTTCATTACTTTATAGAATTCAGATTGCTCTGCAATAACATTCAAAGAAGAGAACCTAAGTTTTTCCTACACGGTAAGAAAAATAATATAAATAATTACGGACAATCAGCAGCCGTTTTGATATTACGGTTCTGAACTTTCAACTGTGCTTAGCAAATTAGTTACTAAACTACGTTCAACCTTAGCTAATTACACTGGTTATTATAAATTAAGGAAAAATCACAAAAATCACAATTACTGAAAATGTTACATGTAGAATTTAATGAAAATTACCCGCAATATACAACACATAGTAAGGTATCAAATAACACAAAAAATTACCAGACAAATATGGTAGTATAGAAATTAGCACATATATAAAATGAAGAAATCGAAGGTGTCAGTTTGCTATAGAAAAAGTACCTTCAATATAGAATATGATCGCCTGTAGAAGCAATACAGCACATACAGCGATGCGTGATGCTTTCAGTTATGCGGTCTATCATTTCCCTAGGAAGCTGGAGCCATTGCTCTTGCAAAGTAGTTGAAAGCGCGACAAGGGTTTGAGGGGACGAATTGAGAGCAGCTAGACGTCTCTCTAAAGCATCCCAAACGTGCTCGATAGGAATTAAGTCCGGGGATCGAGCTGACCACTCCATGCGGATAATTGTTTTCCTGTTGAAGATAATCATCTACGATGCGAGCCCTGTGTGGTCTTGTGTTGTCGTCCTGTAACAGGAAAGCATCACCCATTGCCCCGGCATATGGGAGCACATAAACTTGAAGGATGTCATCTCTATAAATCTGAGCATTCACGGTTTTCCTTGTAAAGACATGGAGGTCTGTGCGTCCACTCAAAGAGATGCCACCCCAAACACAGACACTGTCTCCTCCGTATGCATCTCTTTCACGGATATTTGACGGATGATAACGGGTTCTAGGTTCTCTCCATATCAAATAACGCCTAATATGGCTTTCTAGACTAAAACTAGACCCGTCCGTAAAGAGAACCGCCCTCCATTGATCAGGCATCCAGTGGACATGTTGTCGTGCCCACTGAAAACTGTCCCTCCTATGGCGTGACGTGAGCGGCACACAAATGGCTGGTCGCCTCGCATATACAGACCACCTTCGTGAAGCCTTCTACGCGCAGTTGACGTTGACACGAACATTCCGGTGGCTGCAGCAAGGGAGGATCTAAGAAGAGTCGGAGTAGCGGTTCTATTCCTGCGTGCACATAATGTCAAATATCGGACATCGGCGCTCGTCGTAGCAGTTGGCCGTTTGGCTGAGCTTCCTAGATGCCGAATCTGTGGTTTGAAATTGCCTCCAAAGTCTATGAACCACAGAAGGACTCCCATTTAGCCATCTGGCCACTTCTGTTTGACGTTGTCCTGCCTCTAGTCTCCCAATGGCTCTAGATCGCAGTTCTGCAGGCAAATGGTGCCTGGAGGTCATTGTTACGAATTGGCTATCTGAGATTTCTGACGTCACTGTGAAATATGTGGGCTTGCTCTCAAACATAGACTCTTATGTTCCTCGCAGAAGACGTATTCCGAAAGCAGCGCCACTAATTTGCATATCGCAGTTTTACCCAGCTATTCTTACTTTACAACATATTTAAATTTTACACGGTTTGGCTTAAGTTTGAGGGAGTTATCGCTATTTTTGTGATTTTTCCTTAATTTAAGATAACCAGTGTAGTTACTAAACTACGTTCGATCCCCCTCCAACATGCTTGGCTACAGCTGAGCAGACATCTTTGCATTTATCAGTAATGCCTGTTACTTATTACCAAGCCATCCTTATAAAAGACATCAATGTCTGTTAATTGCAAAATTATTCTGTAAAAGTTTGCATAAATAAAATACAAAGCTCGTGAATTAACGCATATTTAAACTTTTACATTGAATAAATATTAATAACTTCTTTACCGTTAATATCTGGCAACGAAGTGCTGTTAACGAAAACCTTGTTATTCTAATAATCAAGGAGGAATATAATTATTTTTCGCAATCAGATCACTCGCCAAGAAGCCAGGCAAAAAGTTTTAATTTTTCATATTTTTGTGTTATAGCGCCAAAGTATAACAATTTTGGGTATTGGTTAGACTTTCGGAAGATGAATATTTTGATTGCTTTTTTTTCATTTTGCAACATTAAAACAGGACATTTCCGTTATAACGCCTCTTCCAGTGATGATATTTCTTTTGCAGACAGCCATGATTAAATATTTGCGTATTCCACGCTATGGAATGAATACGCAAATATTTTTTACGATATGGCCATTGTTGTATTAACTTTATACGTAAATATTTTTTGTCACATTGTTTAAAACACGGAATAATTTTTATTCTGATACTGATAAAACCTATGATCGAATAGAAGTTAGAGAGACAAATTACTATTCAGAAAGCTTTTTCCTTTCAAGTTTTAGAAAGCAATCAGATATTTTTATGTCGAAATATAAATTTTGCGAAAGGAAAAAAAAAACGTTAGAACTTTCTAAGAAGTTCGCACTAATTCTGATTAGGTGCTTGTCATTTTTTTTCTTTCTTGTTCTTTATTGCTAGATGGATTTTATTTATTACCTTTATTCTGGACTTATCCTGGTAATTTTTTTAGAATACGTTTTTTAGTTGCTGAACGATGATTTATTGCTGTTCTTTCAAATTACCTTTTTTTCCGATTCACATTTAAGAAAAATTGTTTGAAATTAATTGTAGTCTAGGTTTCTAAATGCTTTTTGGCCATCAAACAATAAAATTGATCTTTTTTTTTTTTTTTTCCTTAAATGATTTTTTTCCCTTAGATGTCGAGACGAATTTGATTTGAGGTACTTGATTGATCACCAGAAATTTTTGAGTGATTTCTTGCGACACAGTCCTTTTAAAGAATTAACTACACTGTGCAAAGAAACAGTTTAAAACTAAACACAAATTGTTAATCACTTGTGCATTTGAACCAGTAGTGTCAAAAACATCGCAACTTTAATCATACCTCTATTATAACTCAACTGACGATTTCATTTAGGAACCAAAACTATATCTCATTTTAGAGCAGTTTGCCAAATCATCTATACATTACCTAGCAAATGCTAAACTTAAAACAAGCTTTCTTTTATCATTTAGCAGTAAATTGCATCAATATTATAAAATGCTCAACGAAATTTGAGGTAATGTATTAGCTGACTCTGATGTTAAAAAGCGACTGGCAAGCAAAGTATTTTTGTATAAATTATTATTTAGCATGAGCGAGAAAAAATGAATAACTTAATCCTTGTAACTAAGTGATTTGTCATAACGAATTAACCAACCAAATAATCTTACAATTTTAGTCATATGTTGCTTTAGTAAATTGCGGATAATGCTTGAGAAACTGTGAACGGAAAAATAAATTCAAAGAATTGCAATTCGATTAATAAAAATTATTACTACTCATTTCATATACTATCCTTGACAATAACTATATTTTACATTTTTTGGCACGCCTAAACACTTTTCAAACGGCAGTCTTCAAGCAGATTACTTCCGGAACTAAACAAAATGATTAAATAATAGTTGCATGCCCATGATTAGTGTGTAGAGTTTACGTTTAGTTTATAATTAGTTATTTTATGTTAATGTGCTTTGCTATCCTCCTCATTTCCAGTTTCCTGCCAGAATGTAAATGTCTATCTCGCGTGATATTCAAATGAGATAGAAAACCGGTAGTATTTAAAGGAAGGTTTCAGAAGACAGAATCAGAACGAGTTCTGCCTGCTGTAAGCCACGTTGTTAATTTCAATTCTCCGTTGCGTTTTATCGCCATGAAGATTATCACGCGGAACCTTTAGGTCAGAGCCAACTTGCGCGTTATTTTAATTGTGTAGCAATTCTAAAGCTAGAGGGCCAGCGAGGCAGTGGCTAGCGCAAAGCACAACAGCACCACAGGTACGGGGTTCGATCCCCGGGCTGAGCAAGGTCGACTCACCCTTTCATCCTTTGTTTTCCATCCTTTGGGTCGATAAAATGAGTGCCGAGTACGCTTGGGGACTAAACACTAGGGGTCCTGCGACCAAGCTGACCACTTGTTCAGGGCATATGCTTATGCACCCCGGGATCCACGGTCAAAAAAGCAGATCTCGGAGCATTGCAGGCATTAGCCCACTAAGGCTGTTACGCCACTGAGTTTAGTTTTTTGGTTTAGCTATTAACCTATCTTAATTTTATTTAGTTAAGGAGACTCATACACCTTAAACCCCTTATGATCTTCGAATATGTGACTGTTGCGAGAATTATGATATTTTATTTATTTTAAAAGAAATTACTTCCAACTTTTTACAGCTGATTACATAATATAGCTGCTTTGGAAACTAATCACCAGAAAGTTTGTGTTGCCATAAATGTTTTTGTAATTTAATCCGCTTTGTGACAAAATATTTGGTCATGTTTCCATCTTGCGCGCATGATATTTTAAAAATGGCTAATGGTACATTTTTGAAATTGGATGGAATTCTTTATATGGGCACTATTTTCTAACTGAACCCAAAATATGATGAATATTTTAATACTAAAAATTTTTGTGCACGAAAACATTACAGATTTTTTTAATAAAATACATTTTATAAACTCAACTCCAAATAAAATAAAAATTTAACATGAAATTCTTAGAATTTTAGGTTCACAGTATTTTCCAAATGTTATAAAAGCTATATATTAAACATGGAATTAAATTATGCTACAGAATGTTTTAAACTGTGCGCGCAAGGTGAAAACTTGACGAACCATTTTGTCACAAAGCGGATTAAATTATAAAAAATATTTGTGGCAACACACATTTTCTGATTATTATTTCAAAAAACAGCTATATTATGTAGTCAGCGATAAAAAGTTGGAAGTAATTGCTTTTAAAATAAATAAATTATCCGAATTCTTGCAACAGTCACATATTCGAAGATCTAATGGGTTTTAAGGTGTACGAATCCCCTTAAGTCAATTTCAATATCTTTGATTTAAGCCATAAATACAGGCTGCGCCTTCCATTAACTTTCATTTGAGTTAAATAAAGGATCCTTTACCTCAGTTCTTAGTCTCTGTGGTACTTACAATACATAGTGATAATTCACTTCTAATTCTTTAAGACATTTCGTATATTTAATGTTTCCAAAGAAAATGAAATGTTAAATGCAAAAGCCGGTTTTTGCTCGAAATGTTATATTATAATGGAAAATTTCAACTCATTTTAAAAGACAAGCTACTGGGTTCCCTTTCTTCTGATGAAAGCATTCTTTTAATCACTTCTCAAGAAAGAAAGCTTTTCAAGTAAAAGATGAAAGAAAGAGAAAAGATTTTTGAATAAAAAAGTTTCTTCAATTTTTTCAGCCCATTGGGCGAAGCACTGACATAAAATCCTACAATCAGGATAACTTCTGGGAAGACGCTATTTATACAAACAAGCTTTTGCAAAATTGCTGCTTACATTCCAAATTACCACATTGAATGCGTCGAAACCTTGAACCGCTACAATGTGAAACTGTAAAAAAAAATGAAAGTATATTTTTGCATTTAGCGGCGAGAAATAATTACTTTGTCACCTTAAGGATATATTAACTCAAAAAAATAATAATAAAAAAAAAAATAAAAAAAAAGCAATAAAAAGTCTGAAATGTTTCAGATTTTAAATTACGTCCAAAGGCGCGTTTTTTAACATTTTGTGTGTTACCTTTCTTTATTAAATATCATGTTCCTCGCACTTAAACCATAAGATCCAGTGCAACAGCAATATCGCAAAATAGTTTTAAAACGAGCATATCTTTAGAATTTCCGATACAGAGACTCACGCGCTGGAGATAAAAATGTTTTTTCTGCACAACGTTGCCATTGCTCGCTTTGAAATCCTTGAGTTTGTTAATCAAAAATTCGTCAAAGTTTTAAAAAATAGGAAATCGATCATAAAACAAATTTCAAATTTCAAATTTGGTCTTCCACATGCTCATATTCGTTGAAGGATTACGTTATTCAAAATTCGATGACTCTATGTACCGTTATTTTATGACAATGTGAGAAATATACATACATTTACGCAGATTTTCATTATTTAATTTTTTCAAATATAATGCAGGACTCTAACATTTTATGGCAACAGTTTGAAAAGTGAACCGACATTTATCCGTCCGACGTAAAATGCCAAAACGAAACTAATAGTCCTTCGGGATTCAAATCCCTTTGGACTAATAAATAAAATTAAAAAAATAACAAAATTGAAATTATACTGTATGTGACTTGCTGAAATATGAACAAGCAGTAAATAATTCAGCAGCTTAGCTACTTTTCTGAAATAAGAGATAAACTTACGGAAGAAAAACTGGATTTTTCTCATGCTATTGACCTTCACGTTTTTTTAACATGAACTATAGTTTAAACTAATTACTATACTGCTAAGGTCTATTAAATTGATTCAAAAGTCAGTTCCTATATAATAAAAGTTTCCGTCTGTACAGGGAGAAAGTAGTGCCATGAATTAAGAGATCAGCTTCAGAGGAATCGACCAAGTCCGAAGCTGTACTTTAGTTCTTTGCCGTGAAGCTGTCTTCACTAGCCTGAAATCTTCACTAGTCTGTGATAAGGCTGAATAGGGCCTGAAGGCTGTGTTACTGATTGTTTTAGCGTGTTTGTCGTAGTTTTTCGACGACTGTAAATTTGTCTTTGGAACTGTTCTCTGTAATAATGTTTACTGTTGAATAAATTGTGCTTTGACTGATCATCAGTTACTTCATATCCACAAACCCGTAGAACAGAACAATATTCTCCAAAGCAGTGTAGAAAATTTGCAAGTTAGTGCAAGTGTGATTCTCTCTAGGGCTGAATAGTTGGCGTATATATCTGGGAGCATAATACATTTACTTATCTTCGGAACTCGGATGAAAATGTTTTCCTTATGTATTTCCAAATTTATAAAACAACACATATAAAAACAACACATCTATGAAGCCTATGACAGTACCGTAAGCATTTAACAACGTGATTTGTTACCTTTTGCTAAAGAAATCTCTTCCGACTTAAAATTTATTATTTTGTTACACGTATTATGTCATTATACATTAGTTAAGGTTATGTTAATGCGATCCCCCATCCCGTATATTCATAAGCTTAGAAATGCAAATTACTACTTAGCAGTGAACAATGAGAAATTGCAGAATTTGATGCATCCCTCCTCAGCCTTTGCAAAATATAATTTGAAAAAAATGAGAATTAAAATAACTATACATTATTCAAAATGTAGATGAGGCTTTAATATGCAAATGTAGGGCGTTTTATGCCTGATAATTAAACATACACTTCCTTTTTATTTTCCTATCTACTTATCTAAGGGAATTTTTTAATTGTATTTTGTCAGTAATAACGATTACGGATAACTTCATGAATAAGAGCCTTAATTACTGAAATGCTTTTAAATTTGCTTCACTGAAATCTTACAGCGTTACTTTATGTATAATTAATCGTGCTTAGAATTAAAAGCTAAAGTGATTGTAATAAAAAGTAAGACATTTTAGAAAACATCCCATATTTTATTTATGATTTCTGATATTTTTGTTAAATTTTGATGATATCATAAAACCCTTTGTTTATTGCATTCTTAGTTAAATATAATATCAAAAAATTTAAAATGCATACAGCTGAACTGAATGAAACATATATCCAAACCGCAAGAGGTTCTTAAACGCCTGTTGTTAAAAATGAAGAATTTGTTCTTTCCTGTTACTTTCCGAAGAAATGGCGTAAAATAGAATCACCAAATGTAAAGCACGCATACTGATTCACCCGAACATACCATTTGAAGTTCGAATTTGTTTTTATATATTTCATAACATTCTCGAATTTAATGCATTTTTATCAGTAAATTCAACGATTTAAAGGCAATGTGTTGTCGCCACCGAAAATAAAATTTTTCTGTCTTCCACGCGCCAGTTTGTTACGATTCAGCAAAGTGTAAGATTTCAAATTTAATCTCTCAGTTACCGATAAACAAAAATAATGCACTGTTATTCATAGTTTCTTTAATTTTTCATCTGATTGATTTAAATAAATCATGTAACTGTCTTACATAGCTCGATTCGGGATAATCCGTACAGACATTTTTCAATGTCTATTATGTTTAGTCCATACATTAATCTCCTGATAAATTCGCTTTAACTTCATTTCCTGGTACTTTCCGTGGGTCTCAGAGAAAGATTCGCCACGTTTTGTTGCAGAAAAAGGAAGAAAAGTGGAATTTTACAACAGAAATAATACATAAAACGATTGCTTATGAACGATTACTAGGTCCCTATCATCAAATTCGTCAATAAAAGCAAAAGCAAAAAGAAACGAAAGTACTCATATAACACTAATGGACAAAAATAATATAAATGTATTGAGAAGGTTCGAAAAAAGAAATACTCCATCTTTCGTATTTCATACTTAATCGTAAAAGAAAAGAAAACAAACAAACAATAAATAAGTAAAAAAAAAATTACAAAGTAAAATAGAAAACAAAATAAATAATTAAAAATATTGTTACGGTTTTTGTATTTATTTAGCAATGTTTAGTAGAATTTGTAATTAAAATTGTGTTATGTATTCCTGTGCAATGCTTCGCGAGACTTATTTGAAGAGAAAGGCTACACCGGAAAAATTAAAATACATGAGCGCGCGCATTTAACATTTTAATAAATAGATATTGTTTAATAATTGTTTTCTTTTGCTATCTAGAAAAATAAAAATTAAAAAAAAAAATACAAGAATGTTCTCGTGCATGATTTAAAAGCTTATAAAAGCCGGAACAAAACATCTCAATTCAGTTGTTTTATGAATTGTTTACATAGTTCATGTTATTGATTGTAGCGAATTCTCGGTAAGATTGGATTAACATTCTCAGTGTTTTGAATTGAACTCTATTCAACATTTTAGTAGTTTAAAATATAACGTTCGTTCAATCGTTCATTCAATCCATTACGAACCCTTACGCACGCAACAATATAATAAACAAAATAAAAAAATTAAAAAAAATATAATAAATGAATAAGGAAGGGATTCCTGCAATGAAAAATAAAATGCTTTAATTTTTTTCCGGAGCTATATTTAAAAATAGGTGCAAAATATATATATATATATATATATATATATATATATATATAAAAGTGTAAAGAGTTGTAGTACTCAGTAAAGCAGATTACGTAAATTTTATTTTATCTTAACCTTTTGAGGTCGGGTCTTTGCTAGCAGTAGAGGCTAAAGGACCAAAGGACGGGAAATCTTGAACCGAATACTTTCCCCCCTTTAACAAATCACCTCCTATTTGCAACAAAGATTCTTGTGTGTACTTTAATGGATTCTCAGAGGGTGCATCTATGTCGCAAAAGGAAGACCTTTGAAAGAGATAAGTGGTTAAAACCTCAGGGACGTCAAATTTCACATTTCACCCGCTTTTTAGCCTGGGAAACGGGGAAAAAAGACATGGCCACTAAAGTGGACAACCCCGTCTTTTCAAAGAGAGGACTCTATGGCCACTATAATGGCCATTCCGTCTTCAAAAGGTTAAGTCAATAATCTTTGGACTCGACTGATTGATTAAATTAGTTAGGTAATTCTTCCGCTTTCCTAGCGTGCCTTCATGGTGTAGCGGTTCTGCACCATGGGCCGTTATTCCAGATGTCCGTGGTTCGATTCCTGGCGAAAGCTGTTGCTAATTTTTCATCTTGCCTGCTTCCAAAATACCTAATGTCTCTACAGTGGTCCCGAACTAAAGAGGTGTAGGATGAGGATTCTCCACACCCAGGATTTGGCGATTGGGTCCCCTAAAAACCCCAGTCGCGCTTTAAAAAGGGGAGCGTATAAGGTATTTCTCTTGCTTTCCTAGAGTGCCTTCGCGGTGTATTGGTTCTGCACGCTGTGCCGGTATTCCAGAGGTCCGTGGTTCGATTCCCGGCGAAGGCGGTTGCTAATTTTTCATCTTGCCTGCTTCCAAAATACCTAATGTCTCTACAGTGGTCCCGAACTAAAGAGGTGTAGGATGAGGATTCTCCACACCCAGGATTTGGCGATTGGGTCCCCTAAAAACCCCATTCGCGCTTTAAGAAGGGGAGCATATAAGGTATTTTTTCTGCTTTCCTAGCGTGCCTTCGTGGTGTATTGGTTCTGCACGCTGTGCCGGTATTCCAGATGTCCGTGGTTCGATTCCCGGCGAAGGCGGTTGCTAATTTTTCATCTTGCCTGCTTCCAAAATACCTAATGTCTCTACAGTGGTCCCGAACTAAAGAGGTGTAGGATGAGGATTCTCCACACCCAGGATTTGGCGATTGGGTCCCCTAAAAACCCCATTCGCGCTTTAAGAAGGGGAGCATATAAGGTATTTTTTCTGCTTTCCTAGCGTGCCTTCGTGGTGTATTGGTTCTGCACGCTGTGCCGGTATTCCAGATGTCCGTGGTTCGATTCCCGGCGAAGGCGGTTGCTAATTTTTCATCTTGCCTGCTTCCAAAATACCTAATGTCTCTACAGTGGTCCCGAACTAAAGAGGTGTAGGATGAGGATTCTCCACACCCAGGATTTGGCGATTGGGTCCCCTAAAAAGCCCATTCGCGCTTTAAGAAGGGGAGCATATAAGGTATTTTTTCTGCTTTCCTAGTGTGCCTTCGTGGTGTATTGGTTCTGCACGCTGTGCCGGTATTCCAGATGTCCGTGGTTCGATTCCCGGCGAAGGCGGTTGCTAATTTTTCATCTTGCCTGCTTCCAAAATACCTAATGTCTACATAGTATAAAATATAAAGCAATTCTTTTCGTTCATTATTAAAAGCATTAAATACTTTTATAAAATTAAAATCAGTTGAACCCAATGAAAATATGCTAACTTGGCTCATTAAATCATTATAGGTATTTCTTTCTTTTTGATAATAACTACTTTAGGCCACAAGCCATGCAAACGGCTTGTAGCTCTAAAAATTTCCGAATTTTTAAACTTTATGCTACAGTTTCTTTAATTTCTATGATGTGATAGCAAATGTATTCCAGTTTTAACTAAACAATGTTTGATAGCTAAAAAGTAGTATACGTACTTCAAACGTAAATTGAGATTTAGATAAGAAATCTATAAACTAATCAGAAAGTTTATTATTTTTAATCATTCCTCCCTGCCAATCTTAACCACGTTTTGGCCATAGACTACCCTAACTTGCATTTTTAATCATGATAATCATTATTCAGTCTTACCGCCCTAGTTTACGAACTGTGAAAAGTAGATAATGCCTCTAGAGGGCAGTGCTCTGAAAAGTAAGTGAAAAATCCAGTATGTGTTTGTGGAAGAAGTGAGTTTTCGCCGTTATAGCGCGAGTGTTGAAAGAGTTCTAGAGTTGTGAAATATCTAAAAGCTACAGTCCTAACTTTATGTTTCGAGATTTATTGAGTGTGAATTATATTAAATCTTCAATCATTATTGAAAAACGTATTGCAACTAAACAGCGAATATTGCAATATCTCATATAGTATTAAATAACTATATCTAACATCCTGTAAAACATTACATGAATCAGAAAACTTAGACGATATATTCTAAATAAAAGGATTGTGAACAGATGTATGTCTTCCTAGAGCATCCGAACCATTATAGTTAGGAATCAGGTCCGGTGACAGAATTGCGCAGTCCATTTGCTGAGTTGTTTTCTGCTGAAAATAATCATCCATGATGCGAGACCTGGAGGTTGATGTCTTCTTGGATCAGAGAAAAGATCCAGATCCGACTCTGTGTTCTTGATCCTATAGAATGCTGTCTGAGAACCTTGTAACAATTCGATTGCTGCTCACTCCTGGCTCATAAACATCATGCTTCCACCAGTTCTCCGAAAATAAAGACGATTTAATGGGTGATTCTTCATCTTTTTCATGCCTTTTACTCTTTCTTTTGGACATAATTTTCTAAACTGCTATAGCTTGTTAAAGAATAGGAATTTAAATACTGAATTATTTTCTTTGTGATAATAGAGGAAAATTAAATAAAATTATGGGGTAAATTGATTTTTAAATTGATTGAAATTAGCTGCTGAATTTCGGAAGTATCTGAAATTAGAAGAAACTGGCTAAGATGAAGGGAAATTTAGGAAACTTCCCTGTACTATCTAATGTTGTTTACCTGCAGCAGAAAAACATATTTTGACCCGGCATAAAGGTGCTCATAAGCATCAAGGATGCATCTCTACAGGCGACCATTTATGGTTGTACGTGGAAAGCTTGGCACGTCTGTAAATCCACACAAAGAGATACCACCCCAAACACAGAGACTGCCTCCTTCGTATGCATACCTTTCATGGATATTTGATGGATTCTAACGGGTTCCCTCGAAAGCAAATAATGCCTACTATCGCTTTGAAGCTTCAACCTGGACTTATCTGTAAAGAGAACAACCCTTCGTTGATCAGCCGTGCAGTGAATACGTTGACGTGCCCACTTCAAATATTCTCTTCTATGGTGCGGTGGAGATACATTTCAGCTAATTATTCCAAATAAAGGATTAACCCGCGGGAAGGCGCGTGGGGTGTATCATAACCCAACCCTACATAAAAGTGTAATATTCCTAACTTGTGAAACTGAAATTCTTCGCTACTTTCAGTAGCTGAGTTTCTAGTTGTGGTTGACTTTCAGAACCGCTTTTTTTTTGGCCTGTGTGTTTCAGAAAAAGATTTATCGGTATTTTGTTGGAACTGGGGTATGACACACCCCACGCGCCTGTCCGTGCAGGTGTTTTTTTGACTGAATATTTAGTTCAGAAATTTATTTGTAGAAAGTAACAGTAAATATTTCTACTCGCAAGTGATTTTAAAGTAGTTCTTAAAAATTTCTAACTGCATTATGGTAAAAAGAATGAGTCCCTATGAGCTGGAGATGCAACGCATGCGAGATTTATTAGAAATATTTAAAAGCGATGAAGATTGCATTTCGGAAACTGAAGCTGAAACTAAGAATATTTTCTACAATGTTTTGGTTTCGAAAAAGATAACTGATGTTCCTAAAAAAGGAAAACCTGTTCTTATGCTTTATATAACGATCATTATAACATTATAACATTATATAACGATCATACTATAGATGATACTATTGGAGAAAATAAAACGTTAGGAATTATATGTTTTAATAATATGACTAAAGGAGCAGTGGATATGGGGGATGAAATGTCAGCCAATTATTCATTTGCCAGAATAACGAAAAGTGGCCAATGGTAATTTTCTTTCCTGCACTGAATGTTGCTGTAATAAATGCTTGAATTATATTACATTCAACTGCTAATCCACCAACGACAAACAGAAGTCTGTTTTTGAAGGACTTAGCATTACAATTAATGAAAAAAACTATTGAACAAATATCAGAGATTAATACCTTTCCAAGAAATTGAGGTACTGCATGCAAAACAAAAGCAGAAGTTTCGACGAAGAATTAAAACGAATACATGAAATTAGAAACAACTAAGTATGAAAGATGTGTTAAAGTTTTTTGCCCTCGCGCCAAGGACAGAAGAACGTGAATGCTATGTTTAAAATGTGAAAATATTCTGTGCCAAGAACACATGAATGTATTTCGTTCAAAGTGTGAAGAAATAAAAAAAGCATGGTGTATTAGAGATGCAATGAATCTTAGAGGCATGATGTTTATTATTTTCATTTATCTTAATTTTAACTCTAAGATTATTTCGGAAATTAATTTTTGGAAACCCAATTATTATTCACTTATTTATAATACACGAGAACACACACAAAAAAAAAAGTTCTAAAACTAAATAATACTATTTTTATTGTATTTTGTATATTGGGGTATGTGATACTCCACACGCCCGTTCTAGTAACTTTTTTTGGTGCGCCTTCCGCCGGGTTAAGGTTTACTTTATTTGAAGGTATCTTTTTCACATAGATTATATATTATTTATATTTCTTTGGTAATTGAAACATGTGTTCGGTAATTAAACAATGTCTCTGGTTCAAAACATGTCCTCTTAAATGCGTAACTTTTTTTATTTAATAGCAATTATATTCATGCGCCAACAAATCTGGCCTACCCAAAAATTTTGGCTAAGTACTGAAATGCGATGCTTTTTTCAAAAGTACTTAATAATAATCAGCTAGCGCTTAAATTGCGATGAGGAAATTATTGCCGTTAGAGACAATATGACGATGATATAACTGATAGGATAATTGTGATTTACTTTGTAAAATAGTGTTGTAACAATGAAAGTAGAAATGCATAGCTGTATGGATTAAAGACGTAAAGTACAGCGGATGTAATTTAAAGATATTTACCAGCAACCAAAGCAACATTTTCCCATATTTACAGGAAAGGTGTATCAAAATGGATTACTAAATTGAAAGGTTCTAGATAAAGCTCATGACACTAATGCAATATCATTATTTTATTTTGAATATTTAAATTATATGGAATACCTGAAACATATCTTTGCATATGAACGCTATGATTTTCGGATGTACTAAAGAGTTCGGAAGCTTTTGATTTACTTTAAAACCAAGGTTTCTTAAAATGTGGTCGCAGGACCTGCAGCAAAGGATCGCCAAAAATTTTAGCAGTTTTGATATTTCTTTAACTTATTATAATAGTATTGCAATTACTAAAAATAGATAAAGATAAGGTAATAAAGACAAAAAAAAAATCTGATGCGTACACCACATGATGAATTAAATCTACTTCGTCGAAAGCGCATAAACCACAATAGAATTAATGCACACTTTAAAATTCACTATATTTGTTTACTATAACGACACTCTGAATGCACAAAATTTATATCATTTGAAGAATTATCGTTGTCACATGTTCTATTCAAATACAATAATAAAGCTGAAACGATGTATGAAAGAAATTAAGCAAACAAAACAGAAAAGAAACAGTTTCTCACAAACGATTTAGTATTTCTCATTCAATTAATTCAGCTCTCACTTCGCGACAAGGCAAAAATACATAAAATCTCAAAGTATCTGCATTAAAAATTACAAAGTAAATCTTAAAAACTTATTTCCTCGAAAAAATTCCAGAAAGCATGATTTAATTCGCAATAATAAATGAAGGCGTTATTTTTGTGTTGCGAAGCTTAGTCTCTCTAGATTGGCAACAAATCTACGATTCTGCTGTTTCAAATGTAAACAAATGTCCAAATGTTTCAAAAACAAATGTTTCAAATGTCCACCATGTTATTTAAAACTTAACCGAACTTCAACAGCTTTTAAATTGTTCATAATTGTACAAATATTGCTTCCAGAATTACGAAAGGCATAAAAACCTTAGCCGGAAGATAAAAACAACATAATTCAATCATTTTTAAAGCAAAAAATGTAGAATTTGCAAACATATAAGTGTAAAGACACTGAGATCACTGAGCCGGGTAACAGAGTGGATATATATATAAATATAGTATTTATATACGTTTGGTGCGGCCGATTGCAACCAAAATACGAGGTGCACATCAACATGTTATAGCAGTTCTATATACAAAATTTCACCGTTCTGAGGCTACTCGTTTTTGAATTATGCGGGATACGTACGTACGTACATGTGTACGTACTGCAATGGTTTATTATAGTATAAGTGAAAAAATTGACAATTGCATTCACTCATGATTCGGATTTGCGCGATACTTATGGGGTCTGACAAAATTTTTGCAAGTATTATGGAGTCCTGGGGGTCGCGAAAACATCTCAGTGATAAAAAGGGGTCGCGATTGAAAAAACGTTTAAGGGGAATCCTACACCTTAAACCCCTCATGATCTTCAAATATGTGACTGTTGCAAGAATTGGGATATTTTATTTATTTTAAAAGCAATTACTTCCAACCTTTTACAGCTGACTACGTAATATAGCTGCTTTGGAAACTAGTAACCAGAAAGTTTGTGTTGCCACAAATATTTTTGCAATTTAATCCTCTTTGCGACAAAATATTTCTCCATGTTTCCACCTTGCGCGCATGATATTTTAATATGGTTAATGGTACATACTTGAAATTGGATGGAATTCTTTATATGGGCACTCTTTTCTAACTGAACCAGCAATCTGGTGAATATTTTAATACTGAAAAATTTTATGGACGAAAACATTACAAATTTTTTTAATAAAATACATTTTATAAACTCAACTGAAAATAAAATAAAATTTTAGCAGGAAATTCTTAGAATTTTAGGTTCACAGTAGTTTCCAAATGTTATAAAATCTATATATTAAGTATGGAATTAAATTATACAGCAGAATGTTTTAAACTGTGCGCGCAAGTTGGAAATATTACGAAAAATGTTGTCACGAAGCGGATTAAATTATAAAAATATTTGTGGCAACACAAACCTTCTGATTACTATTTTAAAAAGCAGCTATATTATGTAGCCTGCTGTAAGAAGTTGGAAGTAATTTCTTATAAAATAAGTAAGTTATCCCAATTCTTGCAACAGTCACATATTCGAAGATCTTTTGGATTTTAAGGCGCATGAATCTTCTTAAGCATTTGGAATCAAGACCATCAAGGATTGTTTTTACTTTCGAGAATTCCATATAGTCGTCATAGGTGGCAGGTATAGATTAAGATCCATTCTCGATAGACCTTGCGTATCGATGCAACCGTAACTGAAAGCATTTTCCCAAAAGATTATCAGTACCCCCACCCCACCCCATAAGGCAAAACCTAAGTATGTGTTTGCTACCATTCTTTTTCACTGCATTGTTTGTATTATAAAGTGCTTTAATGTTGAATTTTGAAAATCTGCAAGCGCAGAATCTAACTTCTGGTACCCCCCCCCAACGGTTCCTATGCCCTCTCCAATGTTTGTAGTAAGAATTTAGTTCAGATAGATGGATTTAGAGAATTTACATTAATGAGAATTTTAAGGCCCATCAGCGGCCGAGCGGTAAAGTCGCTGAACACTGGTAGTTCGGTCCGAGGTTCGAATCCCGCGAACGGTCTGGCTGCATGGGCGTTTTCGTGGTTTTCCTCATGTGTAACGTGTCTACGAGCCAGTTTCCCTTAGAAAGTCCTCCACGAAGGCATTCCTTCCCTTAGGCAGATAGCCCTCGAGGCTTTGTCATAATACACAGACACACATAAAGTGAGAATTTTAAAGAAAATACATCAATTGATATTAATCACATCAACAACCTGTCATAGAAAATTTAAAATTAATTTATTGAACTGTCACGGGAGTCGTATTTAAAACTTGTGCTTCCACAAAGCTCTTTGATCAAATTCTAGATCTTAGCTAGATTCTCTGAAATGGTAAGAAATGCTGTTATAGCATTTAAGCTCTAAGTACTTATATAAAACGATTTTTTTTCAGATTTAACGCTTATTTTATTCAAATATCGTTCAATGCTGATAAACGCTGAAGTTGCTTTACGTCCAGTAGTGTGAAATACTGCCCCAAGATTTAATTACGCAACAAAAAACATTCCTATAATCGATATAATTTGTTACGCACATCCCTCATATTAAAAAGTGATTTTCTTACACATGTTTTTTGTATACTTGAAACAAATTCTAGAATTATATCTTTTCGTATGTTTACTGTTTACTACAGGAATAAACTATTTAAGGGATATCAGAAACCTCTATACCGACAATGTTAAATTGGCCATTTTCGATGTACCTTTTCTCAAAATCTGCTGCAGATACAATCTTGAAATTTTTTTCTGTAATTAAAGTATACCTATCTGATTATACTGAAATAAGCTTTTGAAACATTTTGAATTTTAGAGTAAATTACAGGATATTTTGTTAGGCATAGTAATATTTAAAAAAAATTATAGTAAAATTTTCTCACATAAAAAAATTTTAAATTTTTTTTTCTAAGTTTATTACAAAAAGCTCATTTTAGTAAATATTAGGGAACCTAATAAATAAGGCATAAGAAGTTTAGATACCTGCGAGCAGTAGTTCCTGAGGTGTGTGTGTGTGTGTGTGTGTGGGGTAATATGGCAAAGCCTCGAGGGCTATCTGCCTAAGGGGAGGGATGCCTTCGTGGAGGACTTTCTAAGGGAAACTGGCTCGTATGCACGTTACACATGGGGAAAACCACGAAACGCCCATGCAGCCAGCCCGTTCGCTGGATTCGAACCTCGGACCGAACTACCAGTGTTCAGCGACTTTAACGCTCGCCCGCTGGTGGGCAGTTCCTGAGGAAAGGTACATCGAGTATAAAAAAGTCACGTTTGGAGAAAAACGCGTTTTTATGTAAAAATCTTCATTGATCAAAGCAGTAGATGACAAATTAAAACTAGATTTTTTTACAGTTCTAAGTTTCATAGAGATTAAAGAATGGTATTTTTAGAAAGATAAAAGTGTAGAGAATTTGAAAATGCAAAAATCCGAAATCACAATTTTTTGAAGATTTTGGGGTTCTAACTTCCCTTAAGGGAAAACATTTATTTAATTTTTTTTTTCTATATTTAATATCTGGTGTTCTGAAAAGGTCTCGTTGATAAAAACGATCTCATGAATAAGAAAAGTTTAACAAATGCAGCAGTAAGCAATTAAAATATTTCCATTTAATTATCTTCCTAATTAATTTATAAATTTCTGTTTTACGATTAAAATTAGAACCTTCAGTTTCCCCAAAGAAAATTAAAATTTAAAAAGAGTTTTTTTAAGATATTAATTAAACACTTCTAGAATTGTTTCCTTAATTTAATTTTTATTTCTTTCATCTTATTGCTAAGTTTTAAGACATGTGACATTTGCTTTTTTTCACTACAGATTATTTACTGTCACATATTTCATTAGCATAAGTTATAAGTATGAATTCTTTTGAGTAATTAATTGTTTTAAAAGTTTCCACAGTTAATTACATTTCCGGTTGTCAGATATTTTACTTTGATATATACCTCGTCTCTGGAACTGAGTACTTAATTTTTAAATTGTAGATTTTTTTTTCGTTTATAAATTAATTTCAGTATTAATTTTGAAGCATTCTTTTAAAATGTATTTAGAGTTTGCGTCAAGTGTAAATTGGCAGTTTCTTTTCGAGTTCATTTTTGAAAAAGTTTCATTTTTCAGAATATTAAACAGACAGAAGAAATTTTAATCCGGTTTCTCTCGCAGAGAAAAAACAAAAATCCCAATTTCTTTTGCAGTAGATCTTTTTTTTTTGATGCTGTGGCAGTACTTATCTTTTCGAAGATATATTTTTTCTCTCTGTATGTGTGGTAATCCGATTTCTGTTATTGGCGAGAAACATTTTATACAAGCATCTCAAACTAAGTTAGAATTTTTTTTGATAGAATTCTATCTTAATATTCTTCAGCAATTTGATATACAGTCTTTTTCACCAAAAGATTATAAATAAAAGCTTTTTACTCCTGTTCATCCGACTGTGCTCATGGCGCAAATGATGATTAATAAATTGTTAAGTGCTATTTGGTAACAGATAACGATCTCTCTTCTGTTCGTCGTGCCTTAATATGTATTTTTCAGCATTTGTTTCTTCATGGTTCCTTTATTTGAGTGTAATGTGTGTTCCTATTGCTATCACTAACATTACATATCTTAGATCTTCGATTGTGAGTACTAATAAATTTCAGTTAAATGCGTTTTTTTTTTTTTTTTTTTTAGTCCAAAGGGATTTGAATCCCGAAGGACTATTAGTTTCGTTTTGGCATTTTGCGTCGGACTCATAAATGTCGGTTCACTTTTCACTTTTCAAACTGTTGCCACAAAATGTTAGAGTCCTGCATTATATTTGAAGAAATTAAATAATGAAAAATCTGCATAAATGTATGTATATTTCTCGTATTGTGATAAAACAACGGTACATAGAGTCATCGAATTTTGAATAACGTAATCCTCCAACGAATATGAGCATGTGGAAGACCAAATTTGAAATTTGAAATTTGTTTTATGATCGATTTCTTATTTTTTAAAACTTTGACGAATTTTTGATTAACAAACTCAAGGATTTCAAAGCGAGCAATGGCAACGTTGTGCAGAAAAAACATTTTTATCTCCAGCGCGTGAGTCTCTGTATCGGAAATTCTAAAGATATGCTCGTTTTAAAACTATTTTGCGATATTGCTGTTGCACTGGATCTTATGGTTTAAGTGCGAGGAACATGATATTTAATAAAGAAAGGTAACACACAAAATGTTAAAAAACGCCCCTTTGGACGTAATTTAAAATCTGAAACATTTCTGATTTTTTTTTTTTTTAATTTTTTTTTTTTTTTTTTTTTTTTTTTTTTTTTTTTTTTTAAGATTACGAAAAAGTTTGAAAGAAAGTTTCATACTACTTTAAATGCGTTTGTTCTATACCTCTAATTTTATTCACATGCGCAAACTTAATTCAGGTTTACTAAAGCTGAAGATGCAAGATATTTGTCATTTGTCAAGCATTAATTCAATATAATCCTTAATACTGTTACAAATTATGTGCATAGAAAGATTATTTTAGTGCAATTATATGTGAAATTGTTGTAGTTTTCTTTATGATGTAACATGAAAATCTACAGAAGTGAAGCTAGCCGGAAAGGTGCGGCAAGTCTATTTAACATTGAGCGAATGACTGTTTCGCTAATTTGGCGAGATATCGCCAAGCTGGCAACTGTTTGTCAAACTTGGTGACGTTTGGGTTCGGTTCCTATGTAATTGTGATGGATATTGTAAAGAATAACTTTAATACAGGCTCTATGCAACTGTTGCGTTCCGGTAATTTCGAGAAGCAGAAAGTGTTAGAAATGTCTCGGTGGCAAATAGAAAATTATATAAGACATAAGAGAACAGAGAGCATCTGTTCTCAGTTTTTCTTAGTTAAGCTTGAGTTCGGAGTACTGAGACATCTCCGGGTTCGCTTCACACTTTAGATACGGTTTGCATTGCTTTGTGTTTAACGTTTTCAGTGGTTTTTGAAGTTTAACTACTGACTCTACGCTGCGGCACTGTGAAGATCTGTACGACTGCTTTGGAGGGAAATCCCAGATCTGGAATTGCTTCCTTTCGTAAAATAAATTTCATGGAGCTATCATCGATTCTGTGAGCATTAAGTCTTTATAAACCTATAGATAAGCAACAATACATGTAAATAATTTGTTTCAATTATTTAGTATTTAGTATTAAGTACTAGATTGATTTCAAATGTCAGTTAACAGTTTTCTAGCCATAATCTCTTAAAAATGCCTACTTTGTTAACTATTTAGATTTTAACACTAGGCATAGAAACATCGCATTTTCCAATAAAATGCCAATTCAAAATTAATCATTTAAAAGTACGTGATATGAAATGAAAATAAACTAATACATAATTATTAGGTAAGCAGTTATTTAACACTAATAACACTAAAATTTAAAATGGTAACCTTCCTTGTATACGTCGCATGATATTAGGATAAATCTGTTCTTTTCTGTCAATGCTGATGTCCTGTGTATCTGTATCAATGTTCAGCGCATCTGTACACATTCAAATTTCAAAACAAAAGAAATCTAATGACAGAAAAAATAGTTTGATGTGTTTCATTTATAACATGTAGATACTTGTATTTTCTCAGTGAAAAAAATAATCCTCTGCAGCCACATTATAACTTCGCGGAACGGAGCTCAGAACAGAAAAATAACTCGTAATATTTTTCATATTAATGCTTTCATGAGTGTCGATCATTTGTTTGCTGTTGATTATTGAGCAGAAATATATTATCAAACGTACGTGAAATCTATTTAAGTCGCAGGAATATCAGGAACTACGCAATGTTTAATTGAACTGTAAGGGATTGTTTTAACCATAGAAACAATCACATTTTTATATCATCCATAATTATGAACAATTAGAGATGAATACAGATGAAGTGAATGCAAATACAAGCAACCTTAATGTAAACGAAACTTAATTTCTGACGCACTTTTATTAGTCCGTGGTAAATTTACGAAATCTTAATTTATATTTATAATGATGTAAAAAGAAAAGAAGAATTTCTAAATTTATAAACCTTAAGAAAATTCTATCTTTGTGCTATGCTACTAATTCTTGTGTCAGTACATATGCTGAACGTACAGAAATAAACGTTGTTCTTCAGAAATGAGCTCAATGAGCTATGAGCTATGTTTTTTAAGTCTTATGTGTTGGTAAATTGTGCATTTGTTGCTGTAAAAGTGTTTGAATTACGTTTGTCTTATGTTCTGATTAAGGTTTTATGTCTTTATTAATCTACATGTAATAGTTTTAGAATTATCAACAACTTAAAGCTTAAGTTTCGCTAGGCTTAACGAGCCGATTATTTGTTGACATTTGAAGCCCTTAGCCCCTTCGAGCCGGGTAGCGAAAACGCGCGCTTATCGCTGAGGCCGGCAGTGTCTTACGGGAGCGTCTCTCCAGGGCCGGAGGCTTTTTTGCTACTAAGCCTAAATCCATGAAATTTCCGAAGTATCAGCGCATTGTTTAATAATGCTCTATAGAGTATTTAAACGGCTTATGTTTTATAAATATTTTTATATATATACTTTAATTACCTTATTTCTTGTTTAAATGCATATTTTACACATTTTATTTTAATTACACACCATTTTATGAATTTTAACATTATACATCTGAAAACTAAATATATTACTTAAAATTCTCTTTTCGTATGAAAAATTTGAAAACAGGGATCTACACACAGTCCTACGTTACATTCCTTGCACTCGTAATAACTCATTTGCCGTTTTGGAGGATTTTTCCGGGAATGTGAACAAACGAAGCATCGTCGTCTCATTTCCTTATCAGTCTCTTCTGAACAAAGTTTTGGAAAATGTCTTTCAGTTAATCTTTCAGAATCAATATCAGAATATCAGAATTTCAGAATCAATATCTGAAATATTTTGCATCATTTCTGCTATTTCATGCTCTGTTAAACATTTTCGACGCTTCGACATTGCAACGGTAAAAACAAAGAATTCACGTCTAACAAGATCTAATTATTTTCTGAAAACTGAACTGCAAACCGAAATACCCAACGCTTTAGAGCAAATAAAACTTCTCTGCTTACAGTAAACAACTACCACGTGCGAATAAAGTGCGATTTAAAGAGACGTCATAAATCACGCCATTCGGAAACATTTATTTCCCCGTTTGTTTATATAATCAAAAACACGAGTATGTGAGTCATGCTTCTCTCATTTCGAGTAGAAGGTCTAATTTACATGTATCTGAAGCCATATGGACATACAGTGCCATCTTGTGGCAGAAATTATAGTTTGAAAAACGTTCCAAAGTACTGGCACAAATACGTGACAGTCGGTAGAGAATGGAACAATCGTCTGGCACGCCTGCGTGTCGGCCGGTAGGTAAGTGCGTTCGTTGCTGGCACGTATACGTGACAGTCGGCGCGAAGGGGTTAGTAGTATAATGAATTTAAGTCAGTTTCGTTTTGTCTAGTATGGCCAAAAGTTAACTTGCAATTTTTTTGCGCTTGAAATTTTGTCTTTCTGATGGTTAGGCGAAAATCCTGGTTTCCCATTGCAATATTGATTGTAAAAATTGTTTTTAACTGTATGTGATATTTTAGGTTTTTCCCGTATTTTACAATTTTGATGTAAATGTTCTGACATTTTAACGCATTTTTGCCGTCCCAGAAAGGTGAACACTGTATTGATTGAATGCTTTTTTTGATAAAATAAATATGAATTAATATATTTAATTCAATGCTTCTTTTAATAAAATAAGGATCTCTAATGAAATCTGTGGAATAGTGTTTAAATGAAGTGTAGAAAAAAGAGTGTATAATTTAGGCCGTACAAGGACGTCATGTGGTTACCACAACAAGATTTTTAAAAATGTAGCGCACTTAATGGCGAATTGGCGATACTTGTTTTTTGTAAGCTTTTTTAAAATCGAACAAAAAATAAATTATAATACTTTTTATAGTGTTAACAAAACTATTGGGATGTAACTGAAATATTTTATCGAACGCTAATGCCATCTAGTGGCGACGAGAGCAACTCATAGCAATCGACCGCCAGCTGCGATGAGAATAGGTTTTCCAATATTATGACTCCGTAACTTGAATGTTAATTCTAAAAGTTAAATGTTTCGTTTTGGGGAATATTTCCTTTGTAATTGTTTCTGTGCTTTGCTAATAAATACTTTTAGAGCTAGCCGAATTTAGTGTTAATAAAATAACGGTTAGAAAATTCCACCTAAAAATAGAAAATTTCTGTTAGTGAAATGGCGTCCAACGAAGTGTTGAGAATTTTTATTTTGGTTTACTCCAGTCTAAGTTTTAATTGCTTGGTTCAATCTCTTTTCAGGTGTGGACTGTTCGTCAAAATAATTATGGAAATCAAGTGTTAATGTAAAAATATTGCGTCGTGCTGCTAGCACATGTAATAGAAAGTGAACGCCTTACAAAGGAATAAAAAATGATTCTTTAAGTTATTGTTCAATGTGAGATTAAAATTCTTTTTTTAATTTATTATTTGTTTAAACTTCATCTTAAAGCAGACGTTCCTTACTGAAATCAGATTTATAGACATCATATAAAAGTATTAGACAAAAGCCAACATCTTTTTCAACAAGAAGCTTACTTTTAAACTCTGGTTAATTTGCTATTTTAAAATGTTTTAATGAGCATACTAAATTAAATTATGGATTCTATTAGCAAACTGAATGCATATTTTAATAATAAAGTGGTACTACTTTATTTTCACCGACTCTGTTATAAAAACAGCACTAAAATTGTCGCCGAATTTAAATTACTTGCATATAGTTTGCAGCTGCCGTCCAGGCGGTATAGTGATTCCGAGAACCGAATGCGGTAGCGAAAGACTTGGGTTTATATTTCAGAGAAGAAATGGCTGTACCGTCCGTCTCTTCACAAGAGGCAACGGTAGCCGCCTATTAGATGCCTTCATAAAAAATAGCCACCATTTCGGGTCTTAGTACTGGCCATTGCTGAAATAAGGCAAGTGGCTGCCATTATTCAAAAAGATGTTTGTGACCCGTGATTGTATCAACAAAATTAATTGTGTGATTCAAATAGATGTAACCAGCCATTTCAAGATCATCTCTTTTATAGGTTCGCCAGGAATATGAATATATTGTCGACCCTTCCATCATGCAGACTACAATCGGTGATATCAGTTTGCTTGCTTGCCGATTTGCAAACCAAACAAGAAATAACTCGTCTTTTTCACGGCGCCTGCCGGAAATCCACTGTTCAGCCCCCCTGTCAGTATTGTGACAGCGCTGTTTTGCACCCCCGCGTCAGCAAACTCTTCTCAGTTTCGACTATTTTTTTCAGGATCAGATAGTCATCCTTGAGTTCGTCGAAGAAAATCTGCAGAAAAAACCTCACTCAAAAAATTGTTCCAGTCATTTATGATATCCTGACAGATATTGAGTTGTTTATCTCACCATTTAAGCGACAGCAGTAGGACAGCAGTAGATGAGAAACGCAGAGTTGTTACGAATGGTATTCTGGAACCACGAAACCAGTTATCGCATCGAATGCTCTTTTTTTATTTACAACTTTTCAAGTTGCTCTCCGTGTAGTTTCGTTTCGCTGTCATTTGCACATATTCGATTGAAGGTAATAGGTCCTTCTCCTCGAAACACGATACTGCAACTTCCTCACTCATCGGTAAATTAAAACCTGGCAACCTTTTATTACCGCGTTCAAACTGAAAAAAAAAAGATATTTACGATATCACGCGTTGCGTTAAATTCCGCAAATACATGTCGAACGTGAAAGTACCGTTTTTACATAATTTGTGAATTTTTTACAGTGTTTCAATTGAAAGAAGACTGCAATGATATCACGGCATTCGTCAAATTCGTGAAAGTACTCTTTTTATTATTTTTGAGGTTTATAAGAGCGACGTGAAAATCAAGTAATACCGATAAAATTCTGAATCGTTTCACCGATATTGTTGATTAAAATTTATTATTTTCGATTCTCAGTAAGAGTAGGAGACAGTTGCCTCTGCCCCCGTGCCATTTTAGACAAGATGAATCATGATGTATTGCAGTCAATAAAAACATAAGAAGTTTAACTTCAATACGACAAATTTGACTATAATGCAACTAAAATATGATGACAAATACGACCGTTTAAATATTTAATTTCAAATTTGTAACTTTTGATGTTCTTTTTAACTTTCATTGAGGGATCCGTTAATTATTTTAAATAATTCAAGGAAATATGTTTGGATGAAGTGGCCAAAATATGTATGATACAATATGCTGAACGAAGAAGACATATGGTGCCCACATCAGATTTCTTTTTTATTTTTGATTTGCTCCCAATTCACTCTAATGGGCTGAAGTAAGCTGTAGATATACAGAGTGGTTATAACTGAAGTTCCACTTTGAAATTGCCATAAAAGGAAAACTACTGGACCAAATGTTATAAAACTTGCTAAATGTGTTAAGGAGGCCATGGAAACTTATTTCCGCGAAACCAAACAGTTCAAAAACTCACCACCCGCCGAAATGGAGCTGTATGCAATATTGCTGAACGAAATCAGGGTTGGAATGTAATTTAACCTTTTGTTACATGAATTTAGCACGTTGTATACCATTAGGAAACAATTGTTATATAACATTAGAAAACAACAAAATTACCATTTAAAGGCGTTAAAGACGATAAAAGTCGATTGCGCCATCTGCGTAACAGAGAAATCCTTCCGTGGAAACCACAAATAGAGACTGGAAAATATGAGATCTCAAAGCATTCGCAAAAGTGTGCGCATTCCCGAAATCGTTTTCGTACAGATGGATAAATTGTGATTTCTGAAGCCTAAATTCGGCGCTAAAACATGCAGATATCGATTTAAAACGTTTCTAATCGTTTCTGAAACGAAACTTTTTGTGGGGGGTATTTGAAACCGCAGTGGCTTGTAATTGCCATACGGCAGGAAGAAGAAAAGGATTTATGCAAATAATATAACCAATTTTGTGGAATTGAAAGATGCGATACACCGACATGTCCGTAACATTCCTCATGTTATGCTAATAGCTGCTGTTGAGAATGCAGTAGGACGATTTAACGTGCTTTCGGAAAATGGTGGACGCCCTATTGAACATGCTTTGTAGCACATTTCAGAAATGATTAAACACGTTTTAAACCGATGTCTTCATGTCTTATTTTGTTTACCAATATTGCATACAGCGCCATTTACCATCTGGTGGCGAGTTTTTGAATTTTTTTCACGGAAAATAAATTCTCATGATCTCCTTTATACGATTACCAAGTCTGATAACATTTGATCCAGTAATTTCCCTTTTATGTCCATGCAAAGTGGAACTTTAATTATAAATATCCTGTATTAAGGCTTTAGACATTGTCTATGTGAGTAACGATTTCAACTCAAAATAAGGTTTCACGATTTATAAAATCATCTTATCTTTTTAAAATCAACGTTCCATATATAATTCTACAAAGGAAACAAACTATTTAATTTCATAATATATTACAATAAACATACTGATCATGTTGGTTCATCACGTAATAAGCGAATAAATAAAAGAGAAAAATATGAAAGAAAATTAAATATGCTTAGCAATATTATAGTATACAAAACAGTTAACTGGGAAAGTTTTAACGAATCTGACAAGATGTTTCAGAAAAAACAAATATCCTCTTCAGATTTTACTCTTTCAAAATATGGAAAACATGATTGTATTTGCAAAAGGATGTAAACAAAGCATAATATCCGAAAGGAAAGAACAAAGAATGTGCGGGATGCGGGAATGGAAACTAAATTTTGTGTATCACCGTTCCCCACTCCCCCATTTGCGCAGGATATCAAAAGCGATATGATATTTTAAGCAAACAATGTGACATTTCCCAAACTTCAGAGTGGAATCAATTCCATGATTTCAATTTTCTGTTCAGCCTACAATTAGAAGATCTAGTTATACATAAGAATTTCTCAAGCAATAGTTCAAGCCCTGTATTAATTATTTCTTTAGCAAGAATTTCAAACCCAAAAATGTAGGAACAATGATCATCTACTCCAAAAGCTGGCATTTTTTTCAAGAGTTTGTTCTGGGCTTTCCCATGTAAAATCCACAGTCGTTATCAGCCCCTTATGCTAAAACTTTTTTGCACCCAAATTTTGCCAACAATGAGCTCAAAATTTTATACCTGATAGTAAATTATTCTTACTCTCTCTTGCTTTAAAAATATAGAGTTAGAAGACATTTCGCTTGCATTTATTTGCTAAGGTATGTTCACAGCGTGTTACACATTTTTAGAACGATATTGATAAAGAATTAACAAAAAAGGAAATGTTTTGAAAATCAATTCTGGCAACAGCTTATTATTTGAAATGAGAATCGTGGTCTGTTACTTTTAAATTTATTCTTTTTTTTTTTTTTTAACATGTTGCATTTCAATACTTTCCTTACTTACTTTTCCGCTGACGCAGAAATTAATTTCAAAGTCTTTAAAGACCTCTGAACCAACAATAAATCAAATAATAAGCCAAGATTTACAATTTTAGAAAGCTAAAAGTACATAATAGTAAGCAGCGTTTAATGGTGCATGTGGCTTAATGAAGACTCATTTGTAAAACCCTGTATTTAAATCATTTAGTGGGGGTTTAATCGGAATACATTGTTACACTTGATGTAGCATGGGTTTACTTAAATGGCTGCAACCAAACAAAAGTGTATTTATTACCGAAAGCTAAGGAAAAAAAATTGTGATCAAACCTGCTTTCTTTAATTCAAAGAAAGTTTCAGTAAAGGGATTATGATTGTCGCAGAATGCACTTACAATTGGAAATTAAAAATAAGCAGAAAAAAAAATACATGAACCGAACAGGGTATCAAGAGAAATTTCTATGTCCAATATTTGCAGAAGAAATTCCATTTTTTTATTCCAATGACTTGCAAACAGTGAAAGTTCATCAAGATAAAGCAATTCATATTCGAAACCTACCTCTGAATTCCTTGAAAAACTGAAGACTGATACCGGTATTGCATATATAACTTCTCAACATATGCTTTTTAAGTGACATGACGTTTCACCTTTGGCCGGTGGTCTCTTGAGCTCTTCATAACGCAACCCCCCACAACAATTGATGGGCTCTGAAAAATAGTAAAAGAGGAATAGAAATAAATACCCCTGAAAACTTAAGAAAAGCTCTTTCTGTCATGGAAATCACGATATAGAAGCATAGTCCAGAATAAAGGCTATCAAACTGAACGTTAAAATAACACTCTTTAGATTTTAGACATTAATTTTATTTAACAAATGCCAAACATTAGCGCTTAAGCCATTAGTTCACGGACTCTCCAGTACTTTTTAACAATGTCCTCATACCGAGAAAGTGCTATACAATTATTTAAATGTTCAAAAATCATAGGCTGATTTGAGTCACACAAAATACAGTTTGGGGAATCCAACACTCCAATTCTGTGGATGTGGTCTCACAAACAGTCATGTCCGGTCAGACGTCTAAACAGAGCTATCGTGGTCTTTCTTGGAAAACTGGAAATGAAAGTTATTTCTTCCCCCAGAATCCTCCAACTCTTATCCATAGCACGTTGAATCATACCTTTCTTAAAAGTTTTCTTAAGAGTCATGTTAGCAAACAATTTAGTCGTATAAAATGAAAGCGGTCGATTAATTGCGTTGCATTATGAAAGTTCTTTTCTTAGCCAATGCATCAGCTTTTTCTTTTCCCATAATTCCATTGTGGGCTGGAATCCATTGAAACGAAATTCTGTGTCCCGTTGCCTAGAGCAAAGGCTTACAGTCTAAGATTCTTTGGGAACAATTTTATCTATTCAAAAGAGCTTGAGGCTCACTTTTGGAATCTGACAATATAACTGCATTTACAAAAGAGTGGCTACGAATCGACAGTTGTTGAATAGTCAGAGCAATAGTTTTGATTTCACCATCAAAGGCAGTAGTAAGAGGACGGATTTGTAAGTATAAACTAAAAAGCTCGCTATGGATACCTGCTCCAGCAATGCGCATTTAACGTAGAGTCGTCAGTGTAGACATGCAATCACTCATTTTGAGGATAGCGAACCTCAATAGTTTCCACTGCAATAGCTCTTAATCGTTGAATCGCTCATTTCGTTTTTAGCAACTCTTTGAATAAGGTCAAGATTTACATTCAAATTCAAAAGGTCTAAGGGACAATGAGGAGGAGGTAAAATTAGATAACCTCGGCTCAATTCCGAACATAGCATCAGATTATCTCTTAGCAGCCTGTATAAAGCCAATTTGAGTTTTAGGATTTCTAGAAATTTCCTTATTATAGTTCCACCAAAAAGGATTGTCGAGCAAACGCACCAGCTTCTTGTATAATATGATCGCTTTTCTCTTAATATAATCATGAACAGGTGCCAAAGCGGTGAAACGAAGCTGCATTTTGATTATTAATTTAATGTGTCCAAAATTGTTCTAAAACTATGCAAAGCATGTTTTGTGTATTTCCTTATTTTCATCATTAATGCTTTTTTTTCCAAATGTTCATGCATTCTACAGTTCTGATTATCTAGCAATAGTATTTTTTTGCATTTTAAACGAATTCTATACTAGTATAATTCTTAACAGTTCGTTTACATCTCTCAGATATCATCTCTCAAACAGGCAGAAAAATATGTTTTAATTGATAAGAGAAGAGAGATGTAACTTAACAGTTCGTTTACATCTCTCTTCTCATTTCAATTAAAACATATTTTTCTACCTGTCAAGAATTAATGGAAATATTAATAGGCTCTTGATTATATGTTATTTGACACATCAACTTTACTGTCAAGAGAAGTTTAGCTTTTTGAGGTATATAATGTGCACTATTCCTTCAGTTTCATTATTTGGTTTTCATCATTTATATTTGTATTAAGTTGGGATTTATTTTAGTCTTGATTAGATTTTTCAAATTGAAGCAAATACTTCTGCTGATAATTTTATTGCAGAAGATGATTTATTGCAGACATGTGACAGATCTAGTTCGAAATTTTTTTGTTTCACTTTGTTTAGTGTATTTTACTAAATCTTCACTTACTGCATATTTTGATTGAAAACGTCTGTTGCAAGGTTTACCATTAAACTCATTTCCATTAAAATTTCCATTAAACATATTTTTCAGATTGCTGCTATTACAACTTCGATTTTACTACATTTGCTGCTAACGTTTGTTGGAAGGTTTACCATTAAACGTATTTCCATTAAAATCACCATACAACTTCGATTTTACTACATTTGCTGCTTTACTATGCAAGAATAAATCTCACACAAAGGAAAATATTTTAAAAATTACACTTCTAGATAATAAATCTTTCAAAATGTCCACCGAATAAAGGAGACCACATCTTTTACTACTCCTGGAATTTTCTAATGAAATAAACTGATGTTTGAAATTAGATAGTAAAAGATTTAGACGAAGTTCACAAATTAAATATTTTTCCCTTCTTCTATTGTTTAAGTTATGAAAAGTTTAGAAAACAAAATTATATAACATTCTTCTATTTTTTTACCAGTCTTTATTTTTTTACTTGAGAATAAATAATATCTCTTATCCTAGTCTCTTTTGCTTAATAATTACATTTTTGACGCATATATAAAAATACATATGTCTATGCGCGAATAATTATTAACTTCTTCATTTCTTATTATAGCTTGACATTCCATGTCGTTTCATTTCTCTTGAAATGTATGGCTCTGTAGAGAAATTACTAGGAATTAACTTCATCATTCTCATCCCTCATCGGGTTAATGCTGTTCACATATTCCCAAGCAAAGCAAGTATTCTTCGTGCAAAAATGAGTAACGAATTTTTTTTTTTTTTTTTTTTTTTTTTTTTTGACAAATACGAAAAACTATTAATAAAATTTGTTCTTCAAATCTTTGAATAAGATTTATATCATGTATTCTACAGTTCTGGTTATCTCAAGATTTTCCGCATATCATTAGAGAGCAATAGTATTTTTTTTTTGTATTCTAAACGAATTCTTTACTAGTATAATACTTTAACTTAATGGTTGGTTTATATCTCCCCTCTCATTTCAATTAAAACATATTTTTATATATTCTTAAAAACTAATTAGCTCCATATATAAATTTTCTGGTGTGCTATTCATGTTTGATTTCAATGAAAATGAAAATAATCTAAACTCTGAATAAAAAAAAATAAATGCTGAAATTTTTTCAGCACCGTATTTGCAAGAATGCATAATTGAAATATAATCATGGAAGCATGAAATTGTTTCGGGAGACCGAAGTTCGAAACTACAAGGATAAAATATCTTTGTAGGGTTTTATTTATGTTGACTAATCATTATTTTAATTTGTGAACGTTTCCTGCTTTCTCTTATTACCCTCCCATTTCATCCTCAGGATGCGATTGAGCTAACGAGAGTGTTAACACTGTTGAAGCAAAAAGTTTAGACATAGTGCAATTTCACTATTGTGAGCGCACGTTGCTATTTTCTTCCAGCTTTTTAACATAAATGTCGGCTACGCATTCTTGCTGCCGAGTTATTCTGCCGGTGTAGATATCTGAGTCATCCTGTGAGCTTAAAACTGAATTATATAGTCTCGTCTTTACCCTTTAAACTGAATTATATAGTCTCGTCTTTACCGTTTAAACTGAATTATATAGTCTCGTCTTTACCGTTTAAACTGAATTATATAGTCTCGTCTTTACCGTTTAAACTGAATTATATAGTCTCGTCTTTTCCGTTTAAACTGAATTATATAGTCTCGTCTTTACCGTTTAAACTGGATTATATAGTCTCGTCTTTACCGTTTAAACTGAATTATATAGTCTCGTCTTTACCGTTTAAACTGAATTATATAGTCTAGTCTTTACCATTTAAACTGAATTATATAGTCTCGTCTTTACCCTTTAAGCTATACTGATCGGTTTTTGTAAGCATGTAAGTCCATGCCGTTTGTTAATTACTGTGTATTCAGTAAAAGAGTCTTCTACACCCCTCCCTTATTCAGTAAAAGGGTCTCTTACTATTTCCTTTCCTTTACACCCTCGATTGTGTTCATCTTCAATCTTGTGCGAGAATTCGCAAGGATCAACACTTAGGTATATCTAGTCATGTTTTATGATAGCTAAACGGAGTAGATCAAACTTTACTCTTTAAACAAACTAGAACTTTACTATTTAAAGGAATACATGTACTATACTTGTACTGTTTAAGTGAAAGCTTGAACTGTTAGATCCCTAAACAACTTTACTTTTGGGAGCTGTAGCCTTTACGTTTGTATCTTAAATTCTGCCATTAGCAAGTTTTCAACAATTTGTGGTGACTTTTCTTCCTTACAGAATTTAGCTCAAATAAATAAAATACCCATGCGTGTAATTAAAGCGTTAACTAAAATACTTAAAAATAAAGTGTTGGTAGTTCTTGATAACATTTGTTTATTATAAACACATTCTGTCTCTTCTTGTTGATAGTAAATTAAAATAACAGTTAAGATTTCTACTTATTATGAAATGAAATATATTGTAGGTCAAAACTTCTGCTTGCTACAAACTAAAACTTCCCAGTCGATAAAAATCTTGTCAACTTGTAGATACATAAGAAGGAGAAATGAAAAATGTGCGATGCCCTCGCATACGCGCGAAGTATGCTGGCCATTACACCATCAAAACATGCGAAGAAGGTGAGAGAAATACCTTATAAAGTACCAATTAAAACATGTATTATTTAGTTGGTGCCAAGTAATAACTTGGCAAATGTTTCAGTTAAACGCACTATTAAATCTAATTAACTAAACAAGACGTCGATTCCCAATCTTTAGGTAGACTCAGTTTGACTTACCTCATCCACAGCAACAAGGAAGCAAGGCATTTCAGCAATCGAGAATTTTATTTGATTTGATTCTTTTGATTATGACAACGTACACGAGGACTATTTATCTTGAATAAGGATGCCCTTGTAGAGGACATTCAAACAAAATGTGCCTCCACAATGTGTAATATGAAAATTAAATATTCCCTTTCAACCTGCTCGTTTACAAGGATTTGAACCTGGGCCAAATCTAAAATCCTTTAGTCATATTGGGTGTTATTTGTTTTAAATCATTTCAGTTCGCAAACTCCTGGAATAATTCATGTAATTAGACAGACCAAAACAACTAGAAGGGATATTCAGAGGCAAAAAGTAAACAAGATAAGAAAAATTCAAAAACTTTATTTGATTATTGACCAAAATTATATTTAGAATTTTGACCCTCTAATATTAAAACCACTGTTAAACCATGACATATTATTCAGACTCAAAAATTACATATTTTGTCTCTTGGTAGGTACTCTAGAATACACGCACTTTCTAATGCTCACAAAGATCTCTTTCCATTGAATTTTTCACAGACTGTAGAATAATTCTTTCATAGATGAACCATTTGTCATTTTGTGCTAATCTTATCTATAATGTTCTAGCTGAAGAAGCATTTTAAATGTCAAGAATACCATTTATCATGGAGAGGGAATCTTAAATGAAAATTCTCGAATTCTCTGTCGCGATTGATATTAGACGTATAATTTAATTAATTTTAATAAATCAGTTGAAGTCCTTTAGAATGGTAGAAATCAGAACACCTAATAGCTTTTTGTAAATGCGCACATTTTTAGGCAGACCGTAAAACACAGAATACCAGTTAGAAAAATGTTCTTTAAAGCAAAATAACTCAAAAGAAGTTCCTCATACAATTAAAATTACAAGACATATGATTTACTAATCCGTTTCGGCACCCTATATAAATATTCCTGCACATAGCAATGAAAAGTAGGAGGCCAACCTAGGCTCATATGAGTGAGATAGTTGAATACTGGTAGTTAGACCCAGCTTTGAATTTAGGTAAACAGGCATAGGTCTATCTAGGGTTTCCCCCGTGTGTTACATGACTCTATCCTCATTTTCTTAGACAGTACTTCACTAAGACATCCCAATCCTTAGGTAAAATCATTTTAACATAATTATTAAACAAAAAATGCACGTTTAGGAATACGTGCAGGAGGGTAGCAAAATTAATAACAGTCATCTGATTATAAAGAAAGCCGCCCTTAAATCATCTTTTCTGTTTGTCGCCTGAAAGGAAGTTTATATCAAGTGCAATTTTAGCAGCATTTCTTTCTTTTTGAGTTCCTAAAATTTGAATCTTTTCATGCAACCTCCACCAGAGGAATTCAATGAAGTAACAATCTAAATGGCGGCAGTCAGTGAAAAGGGTGTGCTTATTTCGCCATTTTGCGATGGATATGGATATCAAAATCAATAAGCTATATTTTTTGGTTAATCTGCAGGTATACATGTCCGTAAGTTGTCAATTTATAAGCAATTGAAAACGTAGCGAACAATCTTCTCTAAAAATGCTCAGTCTTCCGCCTTATTTCCAACGATGAAATTGCACAGCTATTGATGCCTGGTCTGCAAGGTTTACAACATTTGGTGCTTTGCAAACAGTTGGTGACTGGTGCCCGTTAGAAGAAAAGTACGTTAAAAGAAATTAAATTTGTACAAGTTATAGAAAGAAATTAAAGAAGAAAATAAGAAATTAAATTTCATGTGGCCTGTGCCTTGAAAATTTAATGTATTCGTCAGGAATGGTCCAAACCTGCTAATCATGTGATCGCTTCAACGCCCAGAATACTACCCAGGGTGCAACCACAGGTAGTGATCAATTCCTTTCTGGCGACTGCGAGAACCGAAATGTGCTCTCCCGATTTTGATGGACAACAGCCCGTGGATCTCTAGTATTCCCCTGTCACCATATCTCTCGAGATGACTTTTGGCTAACGAGTACTTTAAGAGCACCTATACAGCACAAAGAGCTATAAACTCTCAAAATTTATCCGGGATTCAAACTCGGGTTCAATAACCTTTGCTACTGTAAAAATCAGATTTGGTTTATTTTGCTTGTGGCAAAGCAATCTATCTGCCCACAGAAAGGAAGACTTTCCCTAGAAGAATTTTTGAGGAGACTGGCTCCTGTCTTCGTTACACTTGGAGAAAACCACGAAAATACCCATGCAGCCAGCCTATTTGCCTATTTGCCTAGAATCTAATCCAGGTGGAAATGTCAGTACTCATTGACTTTAACGCTCGGCCGCTGATGGTCTCCGGAACCGATTAGAGAAGCCCAATTAAGTTTTAAATATGTGTAGCATTTTTATATGCTATTTAAACTGATGAATCTGCGTTATTTTTTTCACCTATATGTACAAACTGCTCATGGTAATTTAGCTTTTATGGCTGACAATTCAGCCCGTAAAACAATTTATTACTACTATCAATATGAATTTCTGTCCATTTGTTCATATTTGAAGGGCAGTTTGAAAATGGACTGCTCAATCAACTTTCCTTTCAACTTTTGAAAAATCAGTGTATGCGACTGGAGAAGAACTATGTGAATGTTCGTCAAATATGAGGAATTTTATTTTGCTGGGGTGAATTTTTTGCTATTATTTTTCTTTTTATAACGGTATGGTAGAAATATTTTGATTGTTAAATTCTGTAGTTTGATTAAGATGAATGACTTTCGTGTAGTTGCTTTCCGTTGCTGCACTGACTGATAGTGGGAGAGTGTCAGCTAAACTTTTAAGAGCTCTATTTAAAGTTGTACGATAAACGCGAATAAAAGGTAAAAGAGCTTTGAACTCAACTTAGACATGTAATCTTCTTCACTGTCCTTGGTTGCGCCCAAATTCAGTCTTCAAAATTGACTATTTTTGATATAACTGTCTTTTGAAGAATCCGCGTTACTTGAGGATTAAAGTCCTAATTATATCTGTGCATGCGTCATAGAGAGTTAGTTATTTATGTTTCACGAAATTTAATATTTTTGCAAATGAGAAATCCAGGATAGTTTCTTGTCTATTGTTAACTCAAGGTGCTTGATTTAATTCATGGACTTGATCTTTCGCTTGTCGAATTTAAATGTTAAGGCTTTGATTATGTTTTGTTGTGGTTTACGGCTTAGTAAGACTTGAGACTTACCATGTGAGATTTCCAGTTTTTGAAATTCCGGCTCAGTAATTTATGTCCCAGTTATACCCATTCAAACCTCGTAGGCAGTTGGTCACTGGCGTTGAACGAAGTTACTGGTATCGAACGGTGTAACATTAGTACATAGCGTGTTCTCAAGACAAAAGAGCTTTCAACATGTGTATTACTTAAAAAATGAAGACATTCATTGTTTTTACTGTTCAATATATTATATTGTGAATTTTCCACTGCCATTTTCATTGATGTTAATATTTTGTAAATGAGGAATCCAGAAATTTTTCTTGTTGAATATTAGCCCAAGGTACTTGATTGTATTCACAGACAGAGCTAAAGATTTCGTTATATTTTGTTTTATGATACTATTTATGGATTACTAAAACTTTAGATTTACTATGTGAGATTTGCAGTTTTTGAGTTTTGGCTCCGTAATTTATCATTTTTGACATACCTGGTTTTAGAAGAATCCATGTTATTTTGGAATTTAAGCCTCAGTTATATCCATGTGGGCAGATAGCTATTGGTTTCCTACGAAGTTTAGTATTTTATAAATGAGGAATCCAGAAGAATTTCTTGTCGATTGCTAGCCCAAGATACTTAATTCTATTCACAGACAGAGTAAGGCTTTGGTTACGTTTTCGTTCCGGTTTATGGATTACTAAATCTTGAGACTTTCAATGTAAGATTTGCAGGTTTCCAATTTGCAAGAGGTGGTTAAATGTCTGAAGTGTTTTATTCCAGCTATCCTGTAAAATGTCTCTATTCCGATCACCTGTAACAAAAGAAATATTGCCTGTGAAAGCATGACTATTTGAATGGTTTATCCATGACTAGGCAATGATGCTGTTAAAACTGATATTTCAGAGGTCTGCACTCATGCAAGATCCTTGAGGACGAATCGAATTCATTACACACAATTTCAGTGTTGTTAAAAAGAATGATACCTTTCTTGTTGTTGGCCTCCGTAATGATTCAAGGCCTGATTTATGTCAAGACATATTATTACAGAATGCAGTTTGTTGATTTTAATGTTATTAACTTGTTGAGAAGCACAGCTTTATGAACGCAAGCTTCGAATCTCCAAAATAGCATAAAAGTGGTTATTACGTGTAGAGTCATTAGATTTTTTTGAAGCAGAAGACATGAAAAAGGAGCAATGCAGTAGCCGGGACTCGAACCTGGACCTCTGAAATACGCAATGAGTGTGCTCCAGTTACACCACGAAAATATGCTAGAAGAAGGGAGAGAGGTGCGACTGGTGATTAGGGGACCCAGTCACCAAATCCTGGTAGTGAATAACTATTTTTCACCACTTTTAGTTCTGGCCACCGAGTGTGTACCATTACACCACGAAAGCATGCTGGAAGAATAGAGAAAATGTCATATACAGAATAGAGAAATATAATAAAAAATAAATGTCATAAAAGAATAGAAAAAATGTCATATACAGTCAGTTACACCACGAAAATATGCTGGAAGAAGGGAGAGAGGTGCGACTGGTGATTAGGGAACCCAGTCACCAAATCCTGGTAGTGAATAACTATTTTTCACCACTTTTAGTTCTGGCCACCGAGTGTGTACCATTACACCACGAAAGCATGCTGGAAGAATAGAGAAAATGTCATATACAGAATAGAGAAATATAATAAAAAATAAATGTCATAAAAGAATAGAGAAAATGTCATATACAGTCAGTTAGACCACGAAAATATGCTGGAAGAAGGGAGAGAGGTGCGACTGGTGATTAGGGAACCCAGTCACCAAATCCTGGTAGTGAATAACTATTTTTCACCACTTTTAGTTCTGGCCACCGAGTGTGTACCATTACACCACGAAAGCATGCTGGAAGAATAGAGAAAATGTCATATACAGAATAGAGAAATATAATAAAAAATAAATGTCATAAAAGAATAGAGAAATATAATAAAAAATAAATGTCATAAAAGAATAGAGAAATATAATAAAAAATAAATGTCATAAAAGAATAGAGAAAATGTCATATACAGTCAGTTACACCACGAAAATATGCTGGAAGAAGGGAGAGAGGTGCGACTGGTGATTAGGGGACCCAGTCACCAAATCCTGGTAGTGAATAACTATTTTTCACCACTTTTAGTTCTGGCCACCGAGTGTGTACCATTACACCACGAAAGCATGCTGGAAGAATAGAGAAAATGTCATATACAGAATAGAGAAATATAATAAAAAATAAATGTCATAAAAGAATAGAGAAATGTAATAAAAAATAAATGTCATAAAAGAATATAGAAAATGTCATATACAGTCAGTTACACCACGAAAATATGCTGGAAGAAGGGAGAGAGGTGCGACTGGTGATTAGGGGACCCAGTCACCAAATCCTGGTAGTGAATAACTATTTTTCACCACTTTTAGTTCTGGCCACCGAGTGTGTACCATTACACCACGAAAGCATGCTGGAAGAATAGAGAAAATGTCATATACAGAATAGAGAAATATAATAAAAAATAAATGTCATAAAAGAATAGAGAAATATAATAAAAAATAAATGTCATAAAAGAATAGAGAAATATAATAAAAAATAAATGTCATAAAAGAATAGAGAAAATGTCATATACAGTCAGTTACACCACGAAAATATGCTGGAAGAAGGGAGAGAGGTGCGACTGGTGATTAGGGGACCCAGTCACCAAATCCTGGTAGTGAATAACTATTTTTCACCACTTTTAGTTCTGGCCACCGAGTGTGTACCATTACACCACGAAAGCATGCTGGAAGAATAGAGAAAATGTCATATATACGTTTTAAGTAATTGCTGTAAAAGTGAAATTTTAGGCGGCCAATGAAAGGTCTCTTCAAAAAGTGTCTCGAGGCTAGCGTGAGTTTTATCGAGCAATAAGACTTAACTTCATTGGAGCTTTTAGTTTTCTTATTAAAATATATGATACTTCCAATTTTGGGACAATCAGGATTGGTCTAGACAGCGATTGCAAAAACTACAGATTATGTCAGAATAAGCTTGATTGATTAATTTTATGATGTAATTATCAATACCATCTAGGCATGGTGCTTTTTTAAAGCCATGTTTTTATTATTAGCATGATTTTTTTGTTTTGAGAATGATATATCATTATCTATATGCGGAATCTCAATGCAGTTACAGATTATGCTAGTTTCAGCAGGAGAATCTTTGGCTGAATCAGCCATTAGAAAGACTAAGTGTAGAACTTTATTTGGGGTTGGGAGAATGACATCCTGAATATCAACGGAACTTGAAAGCAAACTTTAGGGAAATTTGATTTCTGAATTTGAATATTTGGTACTGGCTATCTTATATAAGCTGCCATAAATTTCTTTATTTTATGAACAATAATCACAACTTTTAAATTTAGCTTCGAGATTTAATTTTTATTCTGCATTTTAGATTTTGAAATTAATTCAGGCATGTTGTGATTAATCGATTTTATTTTTCATTCCAATGCTCTGATCTTATTCTTCTGAATATGTAGCTCTTTAGTCCGACAGTTTATGTGAATAAGGGCTTTTGCAGGTTTTATTGGGTAGATATTTTAACAGATTTCTTGGAATTTTGTTATAAAATCTTCTTTTGCTTTATTTAGGTCTTCTTTTGTAGAACTAAGCTGGAAGCAGAAAGTCAAAGTCGTGCAGATAAATGAATTTGCTTAATAAAGTTCTTTTCTTTCATTTCATAAATTTTACAGCGCTTCAATGACACCGAAACGGAACCTCTTTAATTTAAAAAATATTATGCTTATGATCTGAGTCAGAATTATCGGCGATTTTGTGGCTGGAAATCAAATTAATCAGATGATTGGAAGAAACTATGAGATCTGGTCACCATTTCCTACACATGGTTCCGAAGGAAGTTAAATCGAAGACTTGATTATTAATGACGAATTCGTTGAGTTAAAGAATTCCTCAAGTGACCTTCCTCTTGAGTTTGCGGGGATGTAGCCCCAAAGCTGATTGTATGAATTGAAATCTCCACAAATATTGCGTAGAGTTTGAAAGAAAGATAACATGATTTCCAAATTCTGAAGTAATTTAAATATATCTCTAGAGGGAGATGCGTAAACACAAACTTTTATTAGTTGTTTTGGAGAAAAAGATTTGAATAAAATGTTTTTGATCTTTTGAGGTAGACTGGAGTCAGAATATTTAGAGCCCTACGGTCCAGATTGAAATCTTGAGTAGGACCATCGTCCTTCATATTATCTTCTTGGCTGTTATTAGCGACAGAAGAATTTTCAGTTGTGGATGTTGGAATCATGATCTATTGTGTGTTTTTCAGGGTATAATAATTGATGAAGTTAGCTCCGGTACGTCGTACAGTAAGTGATCAATGCACATTGAAGGACTAGTATCCTGGTCACTGCGAACTCAATCTACACTAGTTTTGTTTTGTAAGAATACTATGAAAGTGTGGTCGCAAATGGAAGAGCAGACAGTATTTTGACAATTACAGTTACTGTTTCCGAGATCTTGAGAATGAAATGAACGGGCAAACGAAATATAAGAACGGAAAGAACACAAGTTTTATCTAATGAAGACAATTCATATGGTGAAACACAATCACGAATCTGAAGGAATTTCTACAATTTTAAATTTTTGTATTTTTAAATCGGAGAATAGGAAACCGCGGAGATATTAAGATTTTCGTTATAGGACAACACGTGCCAAACAGTTTTTCCCTGGAAATATATATTCCCTAAACATACAATTAGAACTAGGAAATATATTTTTGTCAACAGTTCATTTTGCTTGTGCTAAAATAAACAAAAAGCAAAATGGGCCGACAACCTTTTAAAACTGTTTATTGACTATATTTACTTTGAATGCAGGAAAAATATTAAATTTAAATGTAACCAATTTGTAATGTTAGTACATAATGTGTTCTCAAGACAGAATATGTATATTACTTGACAAATGAACGTATTCATTAGTTTTTATTGTTAAATATATTGTGAATTTTCTGCTGCCATTTCCTTTCCGATTGTTCTGGTATCCATTTTTCCTTTATGCTGACTATTTTTGAATTTTGGTTTAGCTAAAATAACTAAAACACGCTGTTCAAATTATAATGATATTCTGGTATATATTGATATTATGTTACATGTACAAAAAATTCAATTTTTTTGTAGTTTCTAATTTTAATCCTTAGTTTCTTTTTTAAATTTATTACGTGCTCCTCCAGTAGGCACTACACTGAAAGGATGTAATGCTCCTTGGAGGACGTTTTAATGGACATTTTTTGTATCCACATGGAAAAAACTACGTTGCTGCCAGCCCGTTCGACGGGATTCGAACCCGGGACTGAATACCAGTGTTCAGTGGGCTAATCTAATAGCTATATATTATCATATAGCTTCTAATAACCATTTAATAGCATAGTAAGCTTCTAATAGCTACCTAATAACAAAGTACCTATTCTGTTTCCGTTTTCATCAATAGATGATGATAGCCTTTATCTGAAAATGTGCACAATGCGACTGAACTAGCATGTTCGTTGTAGACAATTTGTTTAGATTCATGTTCCTATTCTAGAAATGACCTGAGATATGGAATCTGAAATTTATATTAAACTAAAATTTAATTTTCTGGTCATTATAATTTCATAATTACTAAAGTATATAAAATTAGAAAAAAATTCTGCAATTATTTATATTTAACTTTTTTTTTAAATCCTTATTTGTAAATCCTACTTTGGACATTTTGACGTTGACGACTTTGGTGAAACATTTATTTGGCAACAATTATAAACATGATTATCAGTAAAACGTCATAACTTAATTCACCAGTGAGTGGATAAATTTATTGGTAAGAACTTCTAGACGCCGTTAACTATCTACAAAACGATCTCTTATCACCCAACCGAAGATTAACCTCTCCAATTTTTTAAATTCCAGACATAGGCTTTGCTCTTTTACCCTCGTTTCTGATTTTTTTAAAAAAATTAAAACTCATTACTTTTTTCTCTCACAATGTGCTGAGGGTTTTAATTGGTACAAAACGCAAGCAGAAGAAGACAATTTTTCTACTGTTTGCATGTATAACGCTTGTTAACTCTGTATTCTGTTGTACAAAAGATGTCTCAGTTTTAAATTGAATAACGACATGAAGAAGCAAAGATATTTATTTAAGTATGATATTCATTTTAATGAAATAGGACATATTTTTAAAACATAAATTTAGCAGAAAAAGGAGACCCGATAGAAGAACTAATTTCTAAATAAACATGGAAAAATTGTTTGCTTTTTTATGCTCATCTTTTGCCTTTGTCGAGTCTTTTAAATAAAAGTACACCCATAAACATTCGTAGGCATATATATATATATATATATATTTGTAATAATAAAATTCCAGTCAAGAATACACTTAAAATTCTAACTGTATGTTCTTTTCATTTTTTAATGGCGACGGTCTCTTATTTGAAAGTACGTGGAATTAAATCCACAGCCCCGTAGTGAAGTTGTTTTTCCCGCCTTTTCTACAAGTACAGTTATAGCATGTTCTGGAAATATTTAAAGCGAACTGGAACGGCTGACTAGGCTGACGTCATTTCTTGGAAGCTCCGCCTTTCCAAAGTCTATAAAAGGACTCGCAAAAGAATATCGGGGCTTTTTCTTAAATGTCACGATGCAGTAAACTTCATACAAAAAGTTATTAGTAATTCTTTTTTATTTACTCCGGATATCTGATTTTGTAACTGCTGTTTCTCCTGACCAATAATAAATGGATCCTGTTTTTTAAACTTATCGTCTGATAATTTAAGTTACGACTACATTTATGATTCTTCAACAATCTATTTATTCCTGACAAAAGCTGGTACATCATATATATATATATATATATATATATGTGTGTGTGTGTGTGTGTATAAGTAAGACTCAATAAAAATAACAATTGCAAAATCGTTTAGTAGTCTGATACACAGTGAAATGCCGTAAATATATGTAGTATAAATGTACGAACAAAAATCGACAAAAATATCAATGAAAAAAATCGTTGAGTATTATTAGTCTGGAGAGGGCTGAAATCCTGTAAATATATGTAACATAAATAATAAATGCATATAATATAAATATAGAATTATAATGTTGCAATATAAACAGAAAATAATTCTAAAATCGTAATATTAATATAGAATAATTGTAAAATTATACTACAATAATATGAAATTTTTCAGCTTTTAAATTACTTCCAAAGGGGCTTTCTTTAACGTTTTGTGTGTTACCTTTATTTAATAAATATCATATTCTTCACACTTAAACCATACAACAGTAATATCGCAAAATAACTTTTAAATGAGCATATCCTTAGAATTTCCGATTCACAGTCTCGCACGTTGGAGATAAATTTTTGATAATTTTTTTTTTTTTTTTTTTTTTTTTTTTTTTGTGTGTGTGTGTGTGTGTACAGTGTGCCCATTGCTCGCTTTGAAATCGTTTTGAAATCGTTGAGTTTGTTATTAAAAAATTGTTTTTTACAAAACATGAAATCGATAATAAAACAAATTCCAAATTTCAAATTAGGGCTTTCTGGTGCCCCTTTTCGGTGGAGGATTAAGTAATTCAAATTTTGATAGCTCTAGGTACCGTTGTTTTATCACAATGCGAGAAACATTCACACATTCATGCAGATTCTTCATTATTGAATTTCTTTAAATATAATACAGGGCTCTAACATTCGGTGGCATCAATTTGAAACATGAACTGTCATTTAAAATAAACCAAAGCAAAGTGCTAAAACGAAATTAACAGCCCTTCTGGGCTAACGTCCTTTGGGCTAATAAATTTAGAATAATTGTAAAATTGTAATATAAATATAGAATACGTTCTCGTTAAAGGTCCTCTTTAATTTTAATAGTCCTGAAGAGATTTGCCTTAAAATCGCAAGTAATCCAATTGGAATAATTGAAAGACAAATGTTTAAATAAATTATCCACGCGTAGTTTGTTAAATTTGAAAATATGGAAAATATAGCAATTGATGAATTTCCATATTTATACAATTTTTAAATTGCAGATGACAAGAATTTATTCAGTGCTTTCGCTTCTCGGTTTTGAATATTTACTCTGAGTAAACAATTTTAATATCGCAGATATCCATGTTATAGGATGAATGCTAGGTAACCATTTAGACACAGATCGTAAGAATGGAGTATTAGAAAGACTCGCAGTTTATCCCCTGACATGTACCCGGAATTATTCCGCTATTCAGTCTTTGTTGTCTACGGGCAGCATACCAAGGGTATCGCTGATTAAAAGAATTCAATCAAGTGCAGCGTCATCTCATTAGAAGTAATTGCTTTGCTAAATGACTGCTATTGGTTTAGAATAGTAGGATCAAAGTTTCTCCCCTTAGGAAAGTCATAAAACTATAATTATGTGCACGTGTAATTGTGGAAACTTAACCATCCTAAAGAAGGAAAATCTTAAAACAAGAATGCTTACACAATGCTTTATTCGAATAAAAGGAAAGAAAAATCTCGGTTTCGTGTAATCTCTTTATTAAATAATTTGAAACCAATTACATAAATGTACGTAGGTAATAAATTTCTTAATCTAAATTGCTAATAATGTATTGTTAAGCATTTATATTTAGATAGCTAATTTTAGTAGAATTATAATTAAAATTGTTGTATTTCTCGTGCAATGTAAGGGGAGACAAATCTTAAGAGAAAACTATGCCAGAAAAGTAAAAATACAGCAGCACGTGCATTTAACATAGAGTACATGTCTATCTCGGTAATTTATACTGAAATTGAATAAATGCAATTGCTGCTAAGTTAGCTGTAAACGTAATTACACACTAATTTTGATTTCAAGAAATCTCGAGAAACAGAAATTACTAGAAAGATCTCGCGCGACCGGTTTAAATTTATAAAAGCCGATGAAAGGGCGTCTGAATTTAGTTGACGAACTGCTCTGGAGACCACGCCGCCAACTGGCGCCAACACAAAATTTCCAAAATCTATGAACTCTGCAACTAAACATGATAGTCGACCTTACAAAAACAACATACTAGCGGCCAAAATTACCAGTTGGAGGAAATTTTGCACCGAAAACAGCAATCCGTATGGAATCCTCCACAAGCTAGCCTCAAGTAAAATATATCAGCCAGCTCAAATCTTCATGCAGCCACCAAATACAAGCAACGACAATCCAGTACAAAATACAGCCACCACACTCCTCAACGAAGTCTTCCCCACAGACAACGCGGAGGAAGATACGCCAGCACAGAAAATTGTTCGCATGAATACCACCATCCCACCGACTCCACATGATATACCATTTAGTGACAAGGAAGTCAAGCAAATTTTCCAACACCTACCCCTGAAAAAGGCCCCCGGTCCAGACGGCTTGGGCTATAGTATCATCAAAGTTGCCTACAAAGCACGTCCCTCCTCCTTCTACAAATTCTTTAACCAACTGTTTGACAACCAAATATTCCCGCAGGCATTCAAGAAAGGACAAGTTGTCCTATTCCTGAAAAAGAATAAAAGCCCGCAAGACCCGCGCTCTTTTCGCCCGATATGCCTTTTGCCAACCCTGGGCAAAATTTACGAGAAATTAATTGTTAACAGACTAAAATATCATCTCCATAGCAACAATCATCTCAGCCCCAGGCAGTATGGCTTTCGCACTGGTCTGTCCACTACGCATGCCCTCTGCAAAATTCGTGTAACAATTCAACGCAATAGCACCACAGGTTTCCATACAGCTTTCATATCCATTGACCTCCAGAGTGCGTTTGACACACTCTGGTGGCCAGCGATAAGACAGGCCCTCCGAGACGCAGTGTCCATCCAACCTCTTCAGCGTTTTTAGTAGTTATCTAGAGAATCGTAGTCTTCTCATAGCCATCAACAACGACACTACCTTCAAAGTGCAAGAAAGAAGATGTCCCCAAGGCTCTTGTGCTGGACCGATTCTCTGGAATTTAACATTCAACTCTGTACTGGATGCATACTGGCCACGACATACAAGTGTCATCGCCTACGCAGACGACGCAGCTCTTCTTGTCAAAGGTCGCACTCGTGCGGACCTCGAGAAAAACGGCACCGAAGTCTGCTCCCTCCTCGCCAATATCTGCAGCAACTTAAAGCTTACAATCTCTACCGCAAAGTCATCAGCAATAATAATACCCAAAGCAGGCACGAATCCAACGCGCCGCCCCTGCATCAAACTACAAGGAGCCAACATAAAGATTGTCCAAACGCTAAAATACCTAGGTGTAATCTGGGATAAAAAAATAACCTGGATCCCTCACATCCAAAAACTAAAAAAACAAAACATCAGCTATAGCCAGAAAGGCCCGCGCCTTCCAAGCTAAAAACTGGGGTCAGAATCATCATATTCAGAAGATCCTATACCATGTGGTAGCTGAAAAAATAGTCTTGTATGCTGCTGCCGTATGGGCCCAACCGATGGGAGGGCGAAAGATCAAACATCTTACATCTCTTCAACGACCATTCGCCCTGAATCTCTGTAAAGCGTACCGCACCACAGCCACCAGCTCAGCGACAGTCCTTGCAGGGCTCATTCAACTCCACATACGGGCAGAACAAGAGGCAGTGTACACCACCCTCATATACCTCCGCAAAGATGCAACATTTGGCAACATAACATACAGCCCTCTGCAATTTCAAAGCCCAGGTAACACTCTTCACACTCATTCTGCACGTAAAGACACAGGAATAAGAATTAACATCTCACGGATACAGCCACTGTCAATGACGCGAGTTTCAAGGGATACGCAAATATACACCGACGGCTCTAAGCAGGAAGATGGAGTAGGCAGCGCCTTTGCACACTATGACAAAGGAAGAATCATCCATGTATGGAAAGGACGCCTTGACTTAAACAACAGTGTGTTCCAGGCGGAGGTGCAATCAATTATAACAGCAGTAGATTACATTTTCAATAATAATATAGAACGGGCGAAAATTTTCACTGGCAGTATGTCAACGCTTCTAGCACTAGATAATCACAACCACACCTCACCCTTGATCATCAAATTACAACAACTTTTACAGCGCAACCCGCAGAAACATCTCTCCTTAACATGGATCAAGGCACATGCAGAAAATGAGGGGAATGAAGCAGCTGATAGCCTGGCCAAGCAAGCAGCCACTGATCCAGAAGCTGAAAAAATCACAATCCCAGCCCCTCCTTCCTACCTCAAAGGGCTATTACGGGGTCAAGGCCTAAATCTTTGGCAGGAAGACTGGACGCACTGCACAACTGGAAGACGTACATTCAGCTACCTCCCGAAAGTCAGCACTGAACGCAACATTGCAATAGCTCCTCTTACGGCTTATATTACGGGACACGGCCCATTCCCGACCTACTTCAATAGACATGGCATAACCACCACGGACATATGCGCCTGCGGAGCGGAAGGCTCCCCAGACCACTATGTTTTTGAATGCCATCTGACAGCAGGAAATCACCTCCCTCTTCCTATCAACAATAGTGAAGCTTATCACCGCTTCCTTATAAAGCACAAACCGGCAGTAAATACAATTTGCAAAGTTGTTAACAAGCTCAAGAAAATGGGCCAAGATTTGTGCTCTCCTCATTAACCAAAACTCTCAAGACATGATACACTAACTAAGTCAGCATGCAGTTCCACATTCTCAGACACATAAGTCTACTCCTAAAATTTACATAAGTCCCTATTACAGACACCTTTCAAATAATGTACAATCAAATGTATTTAACATTTCCTCTTCTGTATATGCATAATACTTAATTTTTTTTTATTTTTATTTATTTATTTTATTTTATTTTATTTTATTTTTATTTATTTATTTATTTATTTTATTTTATTTTTTTTTTCCTATGAGCCTGTATTTTGATCCTATTATTTTGTAACTGTATTTTTGTATCTGTACATTTAATTTGTATTTTTATTAGAATTTTATTGTGAATGTGCAAAATTACCATAGCAAATTGCAACAACAAATGTCAAAACGGTAAAACGAATGCAATCTGCCCTTGTATGGCCATGTAAATGATCTTGTTAACATCCTAAAAAGCTCCCGAGGCGGCCTCTTGAGGCCCCAGGGAGTTGTTCCTGGTTAGTGGAGGGCGCGGGACACATGCCTGTTTATCTCTGTTAGACACCAGGCGTCCCCGTCCTCCGTTACCAACCAACCAACCAATCCAGCCCGTCCTTCGGTCTCTCCCACAAAAATAACTCACAAAAAATAACACTTCTCCAGTATCCAATGCTAGTAAGGTTAAACCCGGGGTTTCGGACTACAATGTTTTAACGGGTATGCAACAGGCTTCCCCTAGTTCTCCAAATTTTCAGTCCATCAATTCGGTCCCTCAGGGAGCCTATACGACCCAAAATTGCACTGAAATCCTTTTGACAGTTATTCAGATTTCAAATCAGCCTGGAAAAGTTTGGTCTAGCCTTTAAAAACGCCCTGATGTAGCTGCGAATGGCTCATTCTGGGGCTGATGCAGCCTACTATATTTTTGAGAGCTACGTATCTCTCCAATTTTCTGATTTCCCCGTTCACTAAAATACAATACTTTGAAAGGATTGAAATTTTTAAAATTATGCACCTGGAATACCAGTGGCATTATGCACAACTTCGATGAGTTTCGTGACTATGTCGAAGAAAAAGTCTTTGACAGTACTTTTGTCCAAGACTCTAGCTAAGGAGAGTTCCCAAGTTTGCAAATTTCTATTTTTATCATAACGACAAACAAGCACCGGATTCTCGTGCTCTTTATGAAAATCATATTTCTCACCGACGAATAAACACCCCGAGTCTGAACAAACTCGAGGCGACAATTATCGAAATTTTTATTCAAAATTCACCCTCCTTAATCTCGATCTCTGCCCATCTTCCACCACTTAATCGAAAGGGTGACAAATTCCCGGTGGAAGCTTTTAATAAGCTGCTCATTATTTCAAACAATATCATTATTGCTGGTGATCTAAAATTGTCATCATTAGTATTGGAGTTGCAGAAGATCCAACCCTGTTGGTCGTGGCCTTCTGAAATGGGGTTCAGTGCTCCGAAATTAAAATTATTGCGCCGGATTCCCCCACATAATATAACGTACGGGGAGCCCCCTCATTCATTGATCTGGCGCTTTTTTGGAATATTTCATTCTACTACCAAGTGACTGTGGAAAATTATCTCTCCTTCAGATCATAACCCCGTACTCATCAACCTTAACTGTAATTCATTTAATCAAAATTCTCGGGCACTCGTCATAACAAACTGAAAAAAATCTCGATTAAATTTTAATAGTAAAAGTTTATCCTCTCTTGAAATTAAATCCAGTGATGATATTGACAAGGCAGTTGTTCAATTAATTCTACCTTAACAGATACTTTCAAAGAAGTATCCAAACCCCCCCTTCGGCCCAATTGTTCTATAATTCTAACTGATAATAAAAACAAAATCTGATAAAAGAATAAAATACGAAGACTTTGGCAAAGAGCCAGGAGTCCTGACTTAAAATCAAAACTTCGACTTTCCAGAATGAGGCCAAGGCATCATGTGACCAGCACAGCCAATAACGATACACCGAATACATTCAGCCCTTAACGACTTCAGATAACAGCCTTTGGCGTGCATCTGCCAGACTACGCAAACACAAATCACGCATTCCGTCCTTGCAAAAGACGCACTGATGGCTCATACAGAGAAGGAGAAAGCTGAATTATTAGCTGACAGTCTCCAAACCCAATTCACACCACATAATGAAGGAATCTTTCTAATAGCCTAAGTTCCTTCCAATATGGTGTTGAAGAATTTCTCCACTCTCCATGTAGGAGGGACTTACAATACACAACACTGACAGAAATTAGCGAATATATAGCTATGCTCAAACCTAGAAAGCCGCCAGGATTGGACTCTATTTCTAATCGCATGATTAAACACCTTCCCACCAGCTATATATTTTCCTTAGAAATGTTAATAAGCTATATGTTATTGCATTGCTATTTTCCTTAAAGTTGGAAGCGTGCACGTATAGTGCCTATTCAAAAACTTGTCTTATGCCAATCAAAGCCTCAAAATTACAAACCCATCAGCCTCCTGTCTTCATTATCTAAGATGTACGAATTTGTGCTACTTAAACGTCTGAATGATTTTCTCCGGAGCCAAAAAGTCCTTATTGACGAACAATTTGGTTTCCGAGCAAAACACTGCACAACGCACCAGCTTCTGAGGACAATGGAATTCATTCACGAAGGCTTTCGTAGCAGAATGCTTACCTGCGTACTTTTTCTTGACATCGCCAAAGCATTTGATAGGAATTGGCATATGGAAATCATAATCAACCTCATGCAACTTGATATTTCGGATCAACTTTATCACATAATTCTCTCATTTCAACGCCCCACTCAAATCTAAGTGGCGTTCACAAGGTAGTTCCTTTAGGGCTCTTTTTGTTCAACATTTTCATTAATGACATACCAAAGTCACTCAGTGTCACTCTTGCGCTTTATGCAGATGACACGGCCATCCTCTCCAAGCAGAAACAATCGGATAAACTGGTTCACAACATTCAAAGTTATCTCTCAAGCCTTGAGCACTAGTTCATTACTTGAAACATCAAAATTAATGTCGCTAAATGTGCTTCCATGATATTCACACACTCCCGTACCCTTCCATTAATTTAAAATTCTTTGACGACTATATTCCCTGGTCAAACTCATATAAGTGTCTAGGAGTGATACTTGATGCAAAATAAAGCTAAGATCCCAAATTTACCCCTATTAGCTCGAAAGAGCCATCTCTCTATCAGAAACAAATGTCTTCTCTATACTTCAGTTATTCGATCAAATTTGTGCACGCATGTAACATTTGGTGTACCGCTGCGAAGACTCACATCACAAAATTACAAGCCTTTCAAAGTAAAACCTTACGGTTATATTAGCTGTAACCGTAATTCAACCCTCACCTTGTTTTTCAGCGATTTCGGGTAGCAGAAAGTACTAGATATATCTTGGCGGCCGGCTGAAACCTATATAAAGCCGGATAGAGTATATGCTCTCAGTTAGTTGTTGTTATTAGCTGCTAGATCAGCGTTTTTATTACCTGTTAGATAAGCGTTTTATTAGCTGTTAGCTCAGTATACTTTCAATCATTAGCTGCGCTTTGCATTCCGTTGTCTTTAACGCTCATAATAGTCGGAAATGTAACTGCTGATTATATACTCTGATATTGTGAAAAATTGTACGGTTTTATTGTGGAAAGTTCCAGATGTCTGAAGTGTTTATTTTGATTAAATACATTTTATCATTCACAGCATTCAGTGCATTCAGTCTATTGCGAACCCGTACGCCCGCAACAATACATATAAGTCTGAAAAATATAAATTTGCAACTTTTAACAGAATATGGACAAACTAAGAACATGGCATCATATGCATATGCATATATAAGTATGTAAATCCAAATCATGATTTTTTATGACATAATATTCCTGAAAATATTTTCCATAAATATTTAAGCAATTTTCAGCTGCTACTGTATATTTTACTGTCAGTTAAATTATTGTTGGCAAATAATTGTATGGTTTGATTGAAATCCAGTTTCTCAGCTACAGGTTAACAAAAAGACATATTCATAAGTTCCAGTGTGTGCATGTTTGAACACGTTTCTTTTTCTGCTTATTTTCATTATTCCTTTTCATCTTCAACATTGTTTTTATTAGAATGCAAATTCTTTGGAAAGGAGAATGAAACTGTTTATTTCGCAGTTAAGCGCAATAATGTGATATTACTTAATTTTGATATGTTTTTATGGAACATCGATGAAATAATCAAAATACCTGTACATGGACCGTGTTATAAAAGGAAAGAATAAATTTAAAGAAATTGAAATAATGTTCTCTCTAATAGATAAAAAGTGACCAGGAAATAAAAAAAAAATTTTTGAGTGTACTTGGTGACGAATAAATTGGTCTTGAAGCATTACATTTCAACGAATTTAAGTGCTCCTGCCAGTTAATAAGTCTCATCCATTTTCAAACTTTACTGATGTGCATCAGTTTGCATATTAGTGCCATCTAGTGAGAATATGGCGATTTAAAATCACAGCCAAAAACAATAAATACTTTTCTTTCCTTCCAAAAAAATTCAGCCCAGACCGTGATGGTTCGAACTTTTTAGTTTTCTTAACTATAGAAAGAATTAATCTGATAAGCAAGATTCCTCCTCCTTCCATACGAAGATGGTGAGAACTGAAGTTTTATTGTCTCTTCTTTTTTCCTTCATATTTCCCTCTCCACCTTGCCTTTCTTTAGCTCTCATTAGGCAAAAGGGACAATTTGCCCAAAACCAGCCACTTCTGTCTTTTTAATATTATTATTAAGCATCGTTTTCTTCTCACTCACGCCATATACAATTCAACAGCAAAAATTGCAGAAATCTTAATAGCAGTCTACGTTTAGAATCCCCGATGCAGCGTTAAGAATTGTCAAAAATGTTTTTTCAATCTTTTCTCATCCTATCAGCGTTCAGGTTTCTTACTAAGATAGTAGCTTTACGAAACTTTTTTTGTCTTTTTATTATTAATGTTTTGCGTGTTTATTTTATTGATTAAATATTACGTTCCCTGGACTTATGGCAATTCAATTCAACAGCGAACTTGCATACTATTTAAAAACAGTATATCTTTAGAAGTTTCAGAGGCTCCCATACATATTTTTATGTTTGCTACACTGTTCCTTTAAAAACAAGCCTAAACATTTCTTATAAAATTTAAATAATATATAATGTTTTTAATGACAGCAGTCAGTGTAATTTCAGAAAAATATTGAATAAATTATACACTTATGCCACAAAAAATTCAATTTAAAACCAACTTATCTTTAGAATTTCCGAACAGATAATCTTGCTAGCTGAAGATAGAAATGCTTTATTCCGTACAATGTTGCCACTGCTCACTCTTAAATCTTTGAGTTTGTTAATCAAAAATCTTTTAGTTACAAAATATGAAATAGATAATAAAACAAATTCGAAATTCGAAATTCAAAATTCGGGCTTCCAGGTACCCATGTTCGTGTGGAGAACTACGTTATTCAAAATTTGATATCTTTAGATAACGTTGCTTTTTCACAATGCGAGAAATTACATTTATTCATGAAGATTTTTCATTATTCAATTTCTTTAATACAGGGCGGTAATATTTGTTGACAACCATCTGAAAATTGATATAACGCATTAACATATGTCCCATTCGGGACTAAAGTTTCTTTTTAGTTAAAAAGTGAATCAGGCAGAAAGAAATTAAGAAGAAATCCTATGCCATCTAGCTGAAGGAATCATTTCCGTTAACACAATATGAATTTTTCCCTCTCCAGCTCTTTACTGCTTACTTTTTGTTTTATTTCCTACATTTTACTTTTGTAATTTGTTTATTTAAGGATGTAAAAGTAGGTTGGATTTCAGCATCAATAATGTTGATATTTTTTTTGTTGCATCGTGTTTAAACCTTAACATGCTTTTTGGCATGTTAAGGTTTAATTTAAGAAATTGTGGAGGGCCTTAGAACTTGAGAATAATTATATTCTCTCCTCCAAGTAATAAGAGACATCACTATAGTAATACAATATATAGAGAGAAATAGATAAGACCTTAGAGAAAAAGTGCACTTACCACAGCTGTGGGGTTGGTTTTAAATTTATTCTGATGGAATTTCAAAGAACAAAAAATCAAATTCTGATGGAATTTCAAAGAACAAAAAATCAAATTCTGACGGAATTTCAAATAAAAATTTTTACTGCAAAATTTATAAAAAAATTAATGCATCGTATTACCGTAATAATAATAATTATTAGTTCATTATTTTATTTTATTTCTTAGTATATTCAGTTAAACAATTTTAATTCATTTGTTTTAAATCATGCTGTAATAATTACTTTCACATGTTCGGTTTCATTTTTCCCGAACTGATTATCTGAGAAACGTATAAACCAAATTATGTTACTTCCCTAAGTGTGTTACTTTTTTGCTTCATTTCCTTTGTGATGGAAACCGTGTAATTGGCCGCTCTCGGTCAAATTAAGTTACTGCCTGATATAAATGAACAATGACGAAAGAGATCGAATTGTCGAAATGTTCTCCCTTTCCTCATTACGTTCAATCTTTCCTTTCTTTCATATATTTAATTGTTTCGCGCAATAATAAAGTTTGAAAAAAGGATATTTTCAACACATTTACAGAAATTAAGGACACTTTATAAATGAAATTATGATTACTGTATTTCAATCGTTGTCCTTCATGTCTAAAACAAAAGTGTGCTCAAAATCTTATATTCATGAGTATTTATAATTAGGTTAAGAAATTCATGTACATTTGAATAAATCTCTATTGATTTTGAGGGCGATCAGACATATGTAACTCTTCTTCAGGAGCAAATATAAATTTCTAAAATGGGAGGAGCGGTGGCCGTTTTCATATTGAAAGCAATGGGTGAAGATAAGCGTGCTTGAGAACAATGTAATCTTTCGAGGAATATAGAATTAAAATTTGAAAAACTAAGATGTTAGAATTCTGGAAGTGTTGAAAGGACTAAAATGTAATTAGCGGAAAGCTTCAAGAAAATTTAATTCACAAACTGAAGAAGTTTTACGGGTAACTTTCCTTGACCCTAAAGAGTGAAAAACCGAAATCAAAATTATGGTCAAGTGCCCAACTAGGATTAGTCATCGAAGATATGTTATCTTCTCATTTTCTGCAATAAGATTTCTGTTCCTTTTTGAAACAGTTAAAGCTTATTGTATAATTGAAATGTTCATTATTGAAATTTTAACGTTTACATGGTAATATGTGTGATGTGTGACAGAGCACACTGATGAGATATGCTACAGTTTCGAGCGCATTCACTTTAACTATTTTTCTTACAACAATATCATAAGTTTGTAGAATGCTGTGGATATATGAATATTTTGCTTAGACAGCATAAATGTAGCTTCTTTCTTTCTTGTAAGAGTACGGCTGTATTTAATAAGCTTTTACTAAACTATATTTGTGCAAGATAAATTCCTGCAAACACTTTCTCTTACATTTTATACATTGTTTCCTTTACTTCAATACACTTGGCACTGTAATTCTCTAAGAGTGGGATGATGTTGATGATGATGGTAATAATAAAAGAATTTTTATCACAGGATTAAATCCATTCTTGACAGCATCCTTCAAATCATAACCTTTGTTAAGACGTGAATCCAGCAGGTTGAGCTTCAAATTATGAAACGAAGTCACTCGAAACAAAGTTTCATAAATACAGTAGACGAGAAGTACTGAAACAGTCATTACTGAAGAGCAGTCTGGGAACTTCCAAACATTTGCTGGAACATCGTCTTGCGAAAACAATAGTTTTCTGTTAAATTTGCTGCTACCGTTTTCCTGTATAACTTACTGAAGTTATTTCAAGTGTTTAACGTAATAAATACATATCATCATGCTATTATGTGCTATATAATCAATCAGCTGCTGTCCTTTTTCATCCTCCTAAACATGATGCCCACCATATTCCAGTTCGATTTATGGATCTGAAAATTTCTGAGTCAGGAAGATCACTGGGCTACCACTCTATTAATCCATTGTTTTATTGACGGATTGCTGTTGTGAAGCTCTTTTACCTCCTTCTATTTGCCTCGAACAAACGTTATCATCCTTCAGACAGAAAACATTTTATCAGCGTTTATGATAGACAGCATTTCTTGAGAAGACGCAATCTGACGTTTCTTTATTTCTGGTGCTAGTTCTGTTTATTGAAACATTCCCAGATTTTTAAGCTGGACGTTATCACTCGACTATAGCGCATAATTCTAGAGTGGTCATACCCACACTGTGGGCTGATCTGGAATGATTTTCGAGTGATGCTCTTCTCTATTTAATCATGACATCCAAAAGTTTAGTAATGGCATAAAGTTGTATCGTAGATTGCAAGCGTTCAGGAATATTTTTGAGGTAGTTGCCTCCTTTCAATAAGCGCTCAATTGCAGAACAATGTGTGATATTTTCAATATTAACGAGTATCATTTATATCAAGTAATAACACCTCCTTGTCCGGTTTGCTTTCTAGTTTTTAATGGATGGTACAATCATTTCTTCCCATTTCATCACTCGATAAGTAGTATGCCATATTAAGGCTTAGAACTTGTTGAATGTCCCATAAACATCATCTGCCTTTCTTTTAATGAAACATTCTCCTACTTTTGCACCTGCAGAAGAATTGCGTATCATAAACTATCAATTTTTAGATGATTAATATTGTTTGCCTCAACCAAGATTGAAAAATAAGTGTGGATAGTATATTTACTATTATTGCTGATATTTGTTAGCATTCCGTTTCTTTCTATGGTCCCAGGATAAGTTAAAATATAATAATTTCAAGAACAGGATTATCTAAGTAAGCATGATCATGCATCCTAACTCATAATTGAAAATAATTTACAGTCATGTAATCCCATAGCTTTATTTATTTATTAAACTGAACGTAGAACCAACATAGTTATTCAGAAACTACAAAGAAAATATACGTCAAAGCGGAACGAACATAGCAAAAATGGAACATCTAAAATTTAGGATTAAATTTCGAGTCAAAAAGACATAATATTGGAGTACATTTCCTCATCGCAATTGTTGGTCGACAGGCAGTAAGGTATATTTTAATTTTATGACACTAGATTATCTCTTCTAGCTTCAGCTTACAATTCCATACCAGGATGTGTTTTTAGAATCGCGTTAAATGCAAATGAGAAGTAGAATGTATATAAGACAAAGTTCCACTGACTTCAGAAGAGGTACTTAGGATTCCTGAATTCTATATCCTGGATTCGTTTGGCTACGGCTCTCTAATTGTTACTACGCTCGGTAATATTACGTGCATTTTGATAGCTTCACTGGCTGAGTTAATATTACGGGCCAACTAGTTTAGAATAGTGTTAGCTTCGGCTAAATCTCTTTAGTTAGTCAAAGTTTGAGCAAATAAAGAGTAATTAAAACTTCTTGAGTTTACTTTTCTGTTCTTGGACTTAAGCGAATATTTTCTTAGTATTTCGCTATGTTCCTCGAAATTACATTTAGCAACATGAGATTGAGGAACCCAACAAAGCTGTTCTTGTCGCCACTAGATGGCGTTGCATAAGAAACAGTTCCGTTGCATCCAAATAGTTCTGTTACATAGATACATTTAAAGCTAATTGAAACTTGCTTAGTAAATGAAAATTACTTTTTCAGCTGAAAAATGGATAAACTTTTTTTCCAAACTTTCGAAACTTAAAATCTATTATATTAATAGCAATCATACTCAGCTAAATTTAAGAGCATCAGAGCATTAGTTTATGCTGTGAAACTTCATAATTATATTTACAGATGCAAAGCTTCTTTATTTTCAGGGAACTAAATGTAGAGATATTAGGAAGGTGCATAATGAATTGTTACAAGAAGAGACAGAAAATTTGTTAAATGAGCTAGAAGAAAAACACCGTTCATCAATGAAGACAAAAACATTAGCTACATTAGCTATCTAGACGATTTCACGATCTTGTATGGTTAATATTGAACGCTCAAATACTTGGAAAGTGGATCACGTGTTTGAAGGTTTAGTCCAAAATTTATGCCCATAAAAAACGTACTTTAGTAAACTTTGCAAAATCTTTCATGTCTCTATTTACAAATTACTTTATGGAATCAAATATTATAATATTTTAAAACCTAAACTGTTTAATCCCATTTGTGAATTAAATAAAAAAAATTGCACAGCGGCTGGCAAAATTACGTTTTGCAAATATTATTAACACGTTATGATTCCAAGATGCAAAAGAGCCAAACCTTCAACTAGTGGAAGTTGATGGCTTAAACGGTAGCTCAATTAATCAGGCGTACATAATGAAGTCTGACGGTCTTTGTCTGCCTTTTCAGAAGCGAATCAAAAGGCTCTACGCTCAATGGACTTTTATCCCAAAGCAAATTTGCGCAGCGGTAAGGCACTTTAGAAATAAAAGAAAAGACTCTTTGTTCTTATTTTGTGTTCAGTTAGAGTTATAATTAATTTTTGTTTCATCTAAAACTTATAACAAGATGTCATAATATGGAGTTTCTCTTAAATAGCAGTTAAATGAGATTTCTATTTACGTTTTCATAAAGGAGGCAAAATTCAGCTGTTAGATGCCCTCTAATTTACAGCATGACCTAACTTATTATTCGGTATTTACACTTACGTGGATTACAGACACCGGATAACTCTGTTTAAGCATCTCAAAAGCTGTTAACCGTTGCAGAAGTCTAACCTAATTTTTTAACTCACAGCAGAACTTAAATTTTTACCACATGTCATGCACTTTTCCGTTGTCAGAACCGGATTCCAAAATGCATGTACGTATGGGTGCTTGTATGCATATATACCGGGTGATCAAAAAGTCAGTATAAATTTGAAAACTTAATAAATCACGGAATAATGTAGATAGAGAGGTAAAAATTGACACACATACTTAGAATGACATGGGGTTTTATTAGAACCTCCCCAAAAAAAAACGTTTATCGGGCCTTTTTTCTTCGAGGAAATGCGTGATTCTGGTTTTGTAACTGCTACCGTGACGGGTGAGAGGTACGCCGATATGTTACAGAATCGCATCGTTCCCAGCCTGGCTGATAAACACCTGCTGGAACTTACGATTTTTATGCAGGATGGCGCTCCAGCCCATATTGCTAGAAGCGTGAAAGATCTCATGCGCGCGTCGTTTTGTGATGATCGTGTGCTCTGCCGCCACTTTCGTCATGCTTGGCCTACAAGGTCCCCAGACCTCAGTCCGTGCGATTATTGGCTTTGGGGTTACCTGAAGTCGCAAGTGTATCGTGATCGACCGGCATCTCTAGGGATGCTGAACGACAACATCCGACGCCAGTGCCTCACCATAACTCCGGACATACTTTACAGCGCTGTTCACAACATTATTCCTCGACTACAGCTATTGTTGAGGAATGATGGTGAACATATTGAGCATTTCCTGTAAAGAACATCAACTTTGCTTTGTCTAAATTTGTTATGATAATTATTGCTTTTCTGATCAGATAATTGCTTTTCTAATTATTGCTTTTCTAATAAAGCCCCATGTCATTCTAAGTATGTGTGTCAATTTTTACCTCTTTATCTACATTATTCCGTGATTTATTAAGTTTTCGAATTTATACTGAATTTTTGATCACCCGGTATGTAATAATATAAGCACAATGAAAAGCCGGAGCAGTGTCGATGCGTGCTTAGATCCATATTGAAGAAGAATTTTGATTGCGTAAGTATGCTAATAACGTTAACTTGGTTATATCAAAAGAACTTGGCAGTCGAGGCAGTTTTAATTCCATTTTTATTTGCAATTGATATTTGTGGCCACAATCACTTGGCACTCTAGCCGCGCCTTTCCACAGAAGATTTTCATTTTTGATTTTGTTGAGACAGAAAGCAAGCCAACGAAATTACACCTTAGCACAGGAGAGAGCAAAGCTGAAGTGCGTAGTTATGAAAGATGGAAGCACGCGAAGAGAACAGTTTTGGTTTGCAATTTGGGGATGGGTCAAGAGGCATCTGCATTAAGAGTTACGTAAGATCGCATGATTAATTTGAATGACGCTGTTTAGACTAAAGCGCTGTTTTTAGGACAGATAGATGAAGTTCCCAAATGAAATAGAAAATAAAAGAGGTTATAGTGAATTAAATTTAGAAGTTTGCCTTCATATTTTTTATCTTACATACATATATATATATGCTTGTATGCATGCAATTTTTGCATGGTGTATGCATGGGTGTGTATACGAAACATATACTAATACACCATCACATACACATACATGCATTTCTGAATCCTGTCCTGATAAAAGAAAAGTAACATTTTGCCATCTATTTAACGTAAAAAGAAACAATTACAACTAATAAAATGTTGTGGTAAAGACACAAAAGAAAGGTTATCACTAATAGTTTCTATTACGAAAGTTTTAGTGGAAACATAACGTCGTTATTCAAATAAAGAGTAAACTAAAAATCAACTTCTCCATTACTTATAATGCTAAATGTACCTAAATACAAAATTGTAATTGCACTGTCTTTCACCTACAGACCCAATCTTTTTACATACCGTCTAGTAATAAATTACCTTTGACTTATGAACCTTAATCACACGAGAATGGAGTAAAATCCGACTATGCTTACCATTCGAAGCTCTCACATAGACGACGTAGACTCTGGCGTTTCTTTAGAACATGTCTCTCGGTCTGGCCGCTCAAAAATTTTAGGAATAATTGAGCTGGCTTTTGGAGAAAGAAATGGTTTATATTTTTGTCCCCTTAACCCCTCTATATGGAGCATATTGTAATAAGGTTTTACGTAATGCTTATATTAATGTCTAACTTTACAGTATTTAAACTTTTCCATGTAAGTTGAAAGTTAGTTGAAACATAAATTGTTACTTTCTACACATGATATTATCTTTTGTATAACCCTTAATTTCTGACATTTTTAAGTTTTGTAATACAGTTGGGTAATATTTTAGGAACTCAGTCAATTAACTTAACTTTGGAAATTCATCTTACTTTAATCCTCTTTCCCACACAAATTTAGTTGATGAATCTCTAGTTTTTGTAAACCTCTATAAACCAACAGTGTGTCTCTGAATTCCTCTACTTTCTATTGTGAACTACCCCCACCCCCAAACTGTAAACAACTTCATTCACTATGTTAAAGAAACTGGAAACTGCTGAAATCAATTAATTGTGAATTAAATTTAATGACCTCAGTCTTCTAAAATGGGCAAATATTAACTCACGCTTTTTCGAATAACGATCCTCTAATGATGCCTACGCTACTCATAATTACTATCTATAAGTTCTGACTGCACACTACGACGCGCATCGCTTTTAATGACGATTTTTAATATTGTAACTTCTGAGCGTTCGAAAAATTTAGATTGTTATACATAGATGCTTTGAAAAGATCATTAAAAGTTATCCACTCCAGTAGATTTCCATTAAATATCTGCAAATTTAATTTTGGGGTTTGGCACTTCCTGAAGTCGGTCCCCCCAGGTTTTATTTGTGATTTCAAACATACCTCAAGTGTCTCCTAATTTCCTAATTAGCTTTCAGAATATTCCATCTATATATACATATTTTTTCTTTGAGTTCTCTCATTTTGGGGTTCGCTTATATTTGGGCTCACTCTTGGCTGTCTTTCTTAGTTTCATCGGCTCTTTCATTCAGATGCTGGCTTGCTTCCATACACCCATACATGAGTAGAAACGTATGCTGGCTTTTGACGTGACACTATAATTTTTTTTTATGGCCGACACTAGACATTTTAGGCTTTGGCCAATACTAATGCCAGATGCGGTGGTCATTTTACTATGGAGACATCTAACAGACAGCCAGCGTTACCTCCTATGAAGAGACTATGAGTTTATATCCATGCCTTCACCGGGATTCTCCTGGGGCCCTCGGTACAGTAGTCAGAATCAATAACCACTTTCCTGTCTGGGTAGCATTACAGATATATGAATTATTATTTTTGGAATAAAACGAAATACTGTTCGGACTTCCAGTATTAAGTGCAATCCAAAGGTGAGATTATTCTTAGAGTTATGTAGCTTATTAAAAAAAAAAAAAAAAAAAGAATGAACAAACTGGAAAAACTTGAAAAATTATTCTCCCTTGCAATATAAAAAAAATCAAATAGAAAAATGGAAAATTGAATATATATACATATTAAGTTATAATCAGTTACTGCACGTTCATTTACTTCATTGATGATCTCATATATAGTCACCGTTACTGTTTCTGGTATTTTCTTTACTGTTTTTCAAGTTCAGTAGAAGTTAGTCATTTACCGTGAGATTTGCCGTGTTTTCTTGAGATTTCTTTGTTAACTTTTTTCTTTGAAAAATGAAGCCGTAATTCTCGACACCATATACTACACTCTTTAACTTTGTCATCAAATTGTTATAACAATCGGTACGACAGCAGTTTCTAGAGTTTACTTTCCTGAGTCGAACCATGATTCCCCAACACCCGTTGCGTCCATGGAGACGCGTATCTTACTATCGATAGTTAATAAGGCAGAGAATTGAAATGTATGAGACGGGGAAGAGATAGCCCTAAAGTATAGAAAGTCACCAGATACGGATAGGAGTATGTGGAGACGCTGCACACTTTTTATATACTAATATGGCCCATACAGAGTTTGGATGTATACTTTTGGCTTGTAAACACATATGTAGGGTGTTTCAGCAAACCGGTTATAAGCTATCAGGAGAGAAAGATTAAGTACAGACGATGGAAAAACATATAGCAATGTATGGTTGGAAATGCTTTCCTGGCGCGGTTCCAAACGTATTCTCAACATGAAATCGACAGGGGCGTCCGATTCATTGGCCAGCTAAATTATAGACCTCGCTTGCATTGATTTCCTCCTCGAGGGGTACGTCAAAACATTGGTCTACGACACCCCCGTTAGAAATGCTGAGCAGCTAGTCGCCTGCATCGTGATAGCTACTGGGTAAGTCCGGGGTATGCCCAAGTATTTTCAAGAACATCAGATCTTCCACGTGCCGAAGATGTGACACTTGAAACAGGATCCGAGTCGTAATTTCGAACACCTTGCTTGATGTCTATTGTTGTCTATTTCTGTTCTTATTTCTTGATTCCTGCTATACTAAGCATAATAAACATGTTTCATCACCCTGCACCTCCTTTCTTGTGTTTTGTGCCGTTCGTACCGCGCCAGGAAACCCTTTTCGACTATGGCGCACTGTTATGCGATTTTCCTAGATTAGGTCTATTCTATGTCTCCTGAAAGTTTGCAACCGATTTGCTGAAACACCCTGTAGACCGACCCGAGATCTAAATGGTTTTGGTGTAATAAAAGCGTTGGTGCTCTGCTGCCCGTATGAGCTCTAGATTCTTCAAAGTTATTCAGGTACTAAGGAACCATAGCTGATTAAAAGAGCCATTAACTGTTTCTCCATAATACGGCATGTACTTATACAGGGGTTGGACAAAAATATGGAAACACCATTAAAAACATGTTTCTTTGCTTAATATGGTGTAGGAAACACGTCGGCATCCAAAACAGCTTGCAGTCTTCTCGGAATGGATAAATACAGTTCCTGTATGTTTGCCAAGGGAATATTATACCATTCTTCCTGCAAAACGGTGGCAAGTTCAGATAACGATGTTGGCGGTGGATAACGAGAACGCACTTTCCGTTCCATTGTAGACCACAAAGGTTCGATAATATTCAGGTCTGGTGAATGTGGTGGCCCGGGGAGATGGGACAACTCATCCTCTTGCTCAGAAAACCAGTCCTGGACAATGTGAGCTGTGTGAATAGGGCCTTTGTCGTCTTGGAAGACACCATCAGCATCGGGGAACAAAGTTTGTACCATGGGATGAACTTGATCGTCCAAAATGTTCACATAAGTCTTGGAAGTCATGTGCCCTGACACAGTTACCATGGGGCTAGCAGAGAACCACGATATGGCTGCCCAAACCATAACAGAACCCCCGCCATGTTTCACTCTTGGCAACAAGCAGTCTGTATTATAGGCTTGAGATGGCGTTCTTCAGACGTAAACTCGGCCAGAAGTGGGAAACAATGTGAAAGAAGACTCGTCAGACCATATTACTCGCTTCCACTGCTCTATAGTCCAGGCTTTATGACTTAAACACCACCTTTTCCTGTTACGGACATTAGCATCACTGATGAGTGGCTTCTCAATTGCAGCACGGCCAGCAATTCCCTGTTAATGAAGCTCCCTTCTAATTGTTTTGATACTCAAAGGGTTCGGTAACACAACATTCATTTCAGCAGTAACTTTTGCAGCTGTGGTCTTCTTGTTTTTCATCACAATTGCCCTTAATGATCGTCTGTCACGATCACTCAGGACACAATTTCGTCCGCGCTGTGATTTAGCAGATGATGTTTTTCCGCTTTTCAAATATTTGGAATAAATCTTCGATACAGTACCTCTTGAAACACTAAACACCTCGGCTACCTTGCTTACGGAAGCACCTACCATACGTGCTCCAACAATTTGCCCACGTTCGAAGTCTGTTAACTCTGACATAATGCAATGACAACCTCACATAACAGTACTCCGACAACAACTGAACTCTTTAGCACATTTACGAAGTTGTATAGGTGGCGTCATTAGTCAAAAACGCCAGCGCCACCTACATACTTCATTAAAATCAATCTTTCTTTTCAAACATGCATTTCACAAGGTGTTTCCATATTTTTGTCCATCCACTGTATATGCATCGGTTTCCTGTGGTACGAAATGGATCCTAGCCTTTATGGGTATCATTTCACAGGATAGGAATGCATAAACTTCCTAATAATGAAATATTTCGTCCTTTTCTGCACAAGGAAATGTGAAGTTTCTTGCATTCATCATGCAATGGTTTTATAGGATTTTGAAATTAAGTTCTAGATTTGATACCATTTATATACTCTATGACTTACCTTAAAATACGTACGTTAATAGCTGGATTTATTGATTTTATGTTTAAATAGCTTTAAACTGGTTATAAAAAAATCTTACCATACAACTTGATACTCATAATTCAAATAAATGAGATATAAACATTCAATCACACGGTGATTTAACATTCAAAAGAGTATCAATTTCAGATAGCAATAATATAATCAAAGGAATGTTTTAGAGAGTTTTATGAAGTAAATATGAATGAATATCTCAACTGCTATATGAAACTCACTATGCATTTCTTAGCTTTAAAAATAACTAAAATAACTTCAAGAAAAAATTATATTTTAAAACACATTTTACACTTAAATCACTCTCTGTTTTCTTGAGATTAAAAGAAGCAATGTTATAAACTTAACAGAATCGGATAGCTAAAGTTCAAAATTACTGCTTAATCATCGATAGCATGATGAATATGGAAATGGCTGTTACTTTTCAAATGAATATTATTCATTTACAATAAATCGATCTTCAATACTTTAATTATACTTCTCATGTTCAGTAGAAAATACTTTAAATAGTATCATATTTATATATATACCAATGTCCGAGCATAACTGTCTTGGAATAAAAGCAGAAGTTTATTTTTTTTTTTTTTTTTTGAAATGGTATACTGATTTTCCTTCTCTATGAGCGAATTCACCGCCAAAGAGGGTGCCTAAATACCAATTTTTATTACAAATATAGCCCGAGCTATTTTCCTTAAAATTAGCGCTTAACATTTTAATTCCTTTATGTTCAATGAGTTTGCTTTACATTGGTGATAAAACTTTATAATTGAATTTCTTTACTTTCTTTTGTAGAAATTATAATTTGGACTAAAACTATTGACTGATTATAGCTTAATGACTTAATATTTTTTCCCATTCCTCCCCCGTTTTAGCTTACATATTATTATTATTATTATCCGATTAAAAGGAAATTCAGTGATATAAGTTTGTAATATACAAAACTAATGAAATAATTGCTTTCTCATACAATTAAATTTCAGGCCTGATCTTCAACGAGAAATAAAACTTACAGCAGCAAAAAAGAAATCATATATTTAATTTCTTTTGAAAGTGAACATATATGTTCTCCATGACGTAAATATTTAAATAAGGCTGTTACTCCAATTCTTTGCTCCGAATCAGTTCGGATATATAATCATATACTATTAAACATGCTTCAGTAAATCAAGGAGATGAAATTTCTACGACTTTCTCAACACTGAATAAACTCTCTAACATTGAGTCATCTCTGAATAAATTAGCAAAATATCTCACATCAGTCAGCACTTTGCAATTTAGAAATTGCACACTTAAGTTTGAATAAAATACTGGATTAATTGTTATAGCTCTTCACAAGTATTCAAAAGCTGCCTTAAGATAGATGTAATGTATTGAACATAACTTCTGGAACATATATTAGAATCTACAAAATGGGGAACTTAAGGGGACTCATACACCTTAAACCCCTCATGATCTTCGAATATGTGACTGTTGCAAGAATTGGAATATTTTATTTATTTTAAAAGCAATTGCTTCCAACTTTTTACAGCTGACTACATAATATAGCTGTTTTGGAAACTAGTAACCAGAAAGTTTGTGTTGCCACAAATATTTTTGTAATTTAATCCTCTTTGTGACAAAATATTTCGCCATGTTTCCACATTGCGCGCATGATATTTTAAAAATGGCTAATGGTACATATTTGAAATTTGATGGAATTCTTTATATCGGCACTATTTTCTAACTGAACCAAAATATGATAAATATTTTAATATTGAAACACTTTATGGATGAAAACATTACAAATTTTTTTAATAAAATATATTTTATAAACTCAACTCCAAATAAAATAAAAATTTAACATAAATTTTTTAGAATTTTAGGTTCACAGTAGTTTCTAAATGTTATGAAAGCTATATATTAAAAATGGAATTAAATTATGCAACATAATATTTTAAACTGCGCGAGCAAGGTGGAAAAATGACGAAAAATTTTGTCACAAAGCGGATTAAATTAGAAAAATATTTGTGGCAACACAAAATTTCTGATTACTATTTAAGAAAGCAGCTGTATTATGTAGTCAGCTGTAAAAAGTTGGTAGTAATTGCTTTTAAAATAATTAAGGTATCCCAATTCTTGCAACAGTCACCTATTCGAACATCTTCTGGATTTTAAGGTGTATGAGTCCCCCTAAGCAAATTTCGCACCAATTTCACAAAGGAATGAAATTTCCCATCTGTTTATTATTCATCTTCAATTACGGAAACAACTTGATTCTAGCTTCCTTGTTAATCTGCGATTAGAACTACATTCAAGGCATCATCAGCAAATGATTAATCGGTGGCAGTATTCAGTTGATTCTGTTTGCAGTACTCCAGACCCTTCTCTCAATTGTAAGAAACTTAGGTTACGAAAACTATATGTTGTGTTTCATCAGAGCCAAACAATTACTGGTTAAGTTTTGACATGCCAATTTGAAATGGCTTAACTCTCTTTGACTCAGAAATAGCCTGCGAAAAAAAAGAAGTTATTTTTGGAGAAGAATGCCAAATAACACAAACAGAATCTTGAACACGATGCCGTAAAATTTTGGAACCAAAGTGCTGTCGCATCAGCCTTATTATCCAGCTATTTTTCAGACGGATTATTATCGATTTTATGCTGTGGAAAACAATATATGCTAGAGAAAGTTCCATGTAATACAAATATGCAATAGGAGAGGCCGCTTCTGAATGTTGAGCATTTACCAAAAATTATATATATAAGTCTTTATCAATTTAGGAGATCACGTATATTTTCATAAATAAAAACGTTTCAGAAAGGTGTTTACTCTGCTTTTAAATTTCAACCAAAAAGGCAACAGAATCATTTAACTATCTGATAGAATGTACAAAGATGCACAACGATTTATATATATTAAAAAATAAATGCCTTTCCTAAGAACTGAAACCACAGCTATAATACTCTGCTTGATGACAAAATGAATTTGGATGAGGATGAAATTTTCTTCTTTATAAAATGCAGCTGAATAGATATTTACTTGCGGTGCGTGAGATAAAACTTATCTGCATCCATTGTTCTTTTAAGAGCCATCAATGTTGCAGGTAAACAAAAGAACTCCCCAATTTATTGATTTTTTATCATCACACTTTTTGTTCCCGCTTTCAAAAATTATTATTCTGTACTCTTTCCGAATTTTTTTCTTTCTGAATCCCTAATGGCATACATTTAGTTGGGATTTAGATAAAATACTCCATCGTAATGAATGAATTTTTCAGAAGCATCTCGTTGCGAAAAAGAGGGAAATTCCTCATTAGCACATTTTTAAACCACTCTTGTTGACTTCTAATTGATTCTTCTTACTAATGATTATGTCCCCATAAATAACTTAAATCGAAAACCAAGATATTTTTCAATCTAAATGTGTTACATACATTGCTCTTAGTAGGCATTATGCATTAACTGCTTTCTAGAGACCTTTGTTTTAATTAATGAAAATACAAAGCTATCTTGCAAGCTTTAGAGCACATATTCTATGTTATGACTAACATTTGAAATTATTAAATATTTTTTAAAGACTCTTTCTTTGTATTACTGATATATAATTTGATATAAAAATATTTTATAGTATTCTTTATAAATGAAGGTTTGGTTTGGTTTATTGAGATTATGGGAAAGCACATTAGGGCTATCTGCCTAAGGGAGGGATGCCTTCGTTGAGGACTATCTAAGGGAAACGGCTCATATACACGTTACACATGGGGAAAATCACGAAAACGCCCATGCAGCCAGCCCTTTTGCGGGATTCGAAACTCGGACCGAACTACCAGTGTTCAGCGACTTTACCGCTCGACCGCTTATCACCATGGTTTAGTGAAACACCTCTGCTCAGAAGAAGATTTAAACAAACCTCTTTAAGAAATATTTAAAACTTAATGAAGGCATAGAGCATTCTTTTAAAAGCAATTACTGCTGCGTGAGGTATTTAAAATAATAATAAAAAATATCAGTGTAAAATTTTAAGTATTATATTTGACGCTGAAATTTCCACCTCTAAGGCAAATTCACATTAAGCTTTGACTCAGACTTCATCAATGCTCGAGACCCACCAGCGTTAGAGCGCTAAAATCGCTGAACACTGGTAGTTCCGATCTGGGTCCGATTCCAGGCGAACGGGTTGACTTCATTGGCATTTTCGTGGTTTTCCCTTGTGCATATGAACCAGTTTGCCTTAGAAAGTGTTCCACGAAGGTATCCCTTCTTCTAGTCCGGTACTTCTCACTAAATATGCATTTTTTATCTGCACTAGGTTTTTGCTTAAAATAGTGCGTTACTTTTTTGTTACTTTTATTCACTTGTACGAGGGTTGGAACTTTAATAGTGGCAACACAGCTGAAAAAACGCTACGCAACCAAACCAAAGAATATCGCGTATACCACACGTAAACTACATACCTATCTTACCTCTCAGCAAAAAGACTCGTCCTGCCTACGTCACGCGCATGCGGAGTGACGCGAAGAACGGATCCTTGTATTAGCTCGCGGTCTAAAGGTCTAGCGGCACTAGACCGGTCTGCATTGCCTTACAGAACCGTAGCAAGATGGGTGAAAGCATTCAATGAAGGACGCCAAAACGTGGCAGACATGCTGCGGCCAGGTCGTCCGAGTGTCCAAGAGCTCCGAGAGCCAAACGATTCGTCATCTGGCCGGACAAACAGGATTAGCGCATACGACTGTGCTGCACATTCTGAAGGAACGCCTGTCCATGAGAAAAATTGCTTCACGATGGGTTCCACATCAATTGACGGAAATGCAGAAATGGCTACGATACGATGTTGCCAGAACCCACCTGGAGCGCTATGAGCGCGAAGGAGATGCTTTTTTACGCCGTATCACTCCGCTGGATGAGACTTGGGCCCGATCGTACCAGCCAGAACTGAAACGCCAATCAAACGAATGGCATCATCACGGGTCACCACGACGTTCGAAATTTCATCAGAACCCCAGCAATGTGAAAGTTATGGTGATTCTCGTGTGCAACTGTGATGGTGTCATCCTAACGCATACCGTTCCACCACTAAAGACCGTCACTACGCAGTATTACTGCTCATTTCTGAAGCACAATCTCCGACCAGCTTTGAGAAAAAAACGGCGACACTTTCTGCAGAAATCTCCTCTCATTTTGCATCGGCCGCATGCAGCGCAAGCTGTGACTGATTTGTTCAAGCGATGGGGCTGGGAAGTGCTTTACCATCCACCATACTTGATCTAAGATCTAAGATCTAAGCCCTTGTGACTATGACTTAATTCCTAAGATGAAGGAACCACTTCGTGGAACTCGCTTCCAAACTGTTCATGAGATTCTTGCGGCACTAGACCGGTCCATTCAAACTATCAACAAAACAGGCTCTGCTACAGGTATTCTGCAACTTCCACATCATTGGAAACGAGTTGTACACAATGCTGGCGACTATACTGAAGGACTATAAAATTCATTCATTCATGGTGACATGAATCACTTTTGTATTCCTTGTAAATGAATAGTTGCCACTATTAAAGTTCGAACCCTCGTATTAAATCGTATGCGACATGCCACTGTAGCTGCATAAAATTGCGTTATTTTTCAAACACCTACGATTGGTAGGTATGAATGTAGTTATGTAGTGTGTATTAGCAATATTAGTTATTCTGTAGTTTATTGATAGTATGCATTGGTTAATTAGTAAAATAAATACTTGTATGTCGAAGACAACTGTGCATTACTTCACTTAGGTTGACTTGCATCGCTTACGATTCAATAGCCCACCGTATATTACAAAATTATAAAAGTTGCTCAACATTGAATAGATTGGTGACAATTGATTTAAGAAACCAAAAATCGTAACAGGGATACCAAATTTTCATGACAGTAGAAGACACATGTTGGTAGAGTTCACAAGATCGCATATTGGAATTAAAAAAAAAAAAAAATTAAAAGTCTCATCTAGATTTTACAAGAAATCACAATTCCATTTGCAAATCAGTTTAGAAATGACGTAACACGTTTTTATAAAGTAAAATATTTGAACTAAATTAAAGAAGACACCAAATAAAATATTAAAGCTTTCAGATTTATCATTACGTCCAAAGAGGCGTTTATTTAATGTTTTGTGCGTTACTTTTATTTATTAAATATCATGGTCTTCGCACTTAAACCAAAAAATTCAATTCAACAGCAGTATCGCAAAATAATTTTAAAATGAGCATATCTTTACAATTTCCGATAAACAGTCTCGCCCGCTGGAGATATTTCTTTTTCTTTTCTTACAGTGTTACCATTGCTCGCTTTGAAATCTTTGATTTTGTTAATGAGAAATTCGTTTAAGTGTTGCAAAATATGAAATCATAATAAAACAAATTTCAAATTCAAAATTCGGGTTTCGAGATGCCCATATTCGGGTCTAGACGTACGTTATTCAAAATTTGATGGGTCTGTGTACCGTTGTTTAATCGAAAATCAAGAAACACGCATGCATTTATGCAGAATCTTCATTATTTAATGTCTTTAAATATAACAAAGGGCTCTAATATTTGGTGGCAACAATCTGAAAAGTGGACCGACATTTGTAGTGAACCAACGTAAAATCCGAAATTGAAATTAATAGCCCATCTGGGCTAACGTCCTTTGGGATAAAAATTTCGCCTTTTTATGTAATTATTACGCTTACATTAATAATAATAAAGAAAATGATTCATGTTCAGAAAGTAAATAATTTACATAAAGTAAATAATTCATATTCAGAAATGAATGATTTTCGATACAGAAACATCAAACTGTTGTATGATGCAAATGAAAAACCTTTTCTACAGCCAGAAAAATGAAGTTTGTTCTTTATTTGCCCTTCCCTCTATATTCATAACTGTTGACTGGTTTCAGCAGAAGTAATTGAAAGCGAGAGAAAGTGTAATCATCTTTAAAAAAATAGTAATGTAAAAATACTTTTTATTTCAATCGTAAAAAAAAAAAAAAAAAAAAAAAAAAAAAAAAAAAAACTATGAATTTGAAAAATAGGCGCAGTGATTGTTTTTTAACTGATATTTCTCATTCTTCTGAAAGGAATGAAACAAATTATATATAATAATACGAGCTTCAAATAAAATGACATTTTGAATTCACAAATTTAAGCTGGCAGGTTGCCTTTCCATGCTTTTGCGATAAGAAAAATATAATAATTTCTTCACCTAATTAAAATGAGGGCCAGCATACCAAACCCAGCCCGAAATAATAGAAAATTAATCCATTAGATGCGAACAGAATCAGCAAGTGTATTTTGCTTCTAAGGACGTTACAATCGGATCAGAAAATCACGCGAATCTTCAAAACCATTTAAAGTGCTAAAACTCGAATTTCTGAAATTTAAAATAAGAAATCGTTAAATAATTTCGCTCAAGACTTAGGAAAGAGTAATTTCTTGACCCAGAATAAAGTGTTAATCGTCAAAAGAATGCGATTGCTGCACATTTTGTGGTATATGGATTACCAATATCATCTCGTTACTGTTTTGAGTGCCAGCACTATTTGAATGCCGTATGCAGCAGAATCTTCAAATTTCAAATTTGAATTTTTTCAAATTTTCAAATCTTTTTTTGAAAATTTTCAAATTTTCAAAAAGCCTTTGAAGAATTTTCAAATTTGCCAGTGCCTTAAACATTCTGGAAAGTAACTCTTAATCATCTGGATAAATCTGTACGTAGATAATCTATTATTAGCAGATCCCAGGTGATTTTCAGGGATTTTTGTTATGATGTATACACAGTTTTATGATTTATACACAATGTCATGAATCTAGTTATCTAATCTGATGAGCTACTCAGCCATAATTGTTGAATTGTGAGCTTTTAACGATTAATTGAAAATTTACTTGTTACTCACAAATGTTTGCCAAATTATTTGAATTTAATATTCCAGAGAACGAAACAAATAATTCCAGAGTTTATCTGCGTATACATCATTTATAAATATCATTTGTGTCATTTTAATAAATTTAGGTGCATTTTTAAAAACTGTATTTAATCCAAAGGGGGTTAGCCTAGAAGGGCTATTAATTTCGTTTTGAAATTTTGCTTTGAAGACTTTAAATTTCAGATCACTTTCCAAATTGTTGCCAACAAATATTATCGCCCTGTGTTATATTTAAAGAAATTAAATAACGATGAATCTGCATAAATGTATGTATGTTTCTCGCATTGTGATAAAAGAACGGTACATAGAGCTATCCAATTTAGAATATCTTAATCTTTCACCGAATAGGGCATCTGTAAGCCAAATTTGGAATTTAAAATTTGTTTTACTACCGATTTCATATTTTTTATTAAGAAACTTAATGACTTCAAAGCGGACAATGGCAACATTGTACGGGGGGGAATAAAACATTTTTATCTTCAGCGCACGAGTCTTTGTATCGGAAAATCTACAGATATGCTCATTTAAAAATTATTTTGCGATACTGCTGTTGAATTGAATTTTATGGCTTAAGTGCGAAGAAAATTTAATAAATAAAAGTAACACTCAAAATGTTAAAAAAGCCCCTTTGGGCGTAGTGTAAAACCTGAAAGCTTTCAGATTTTTTTTCCTTAATTTTTTTTCATTAAATCCAGATGATAAGTTTTGTTTCATTTAAAGTCTATAAACATTAACTAAAACTTCACCCATATTTCTTCTCAATATTGTTATTTGACGAACTTATAAAAGTTAGGATTTAACATTTCTCCGTTTCACTCGAATGCATGAAAAAAGCTATACGTAATTAGAATAGTACAGAATCATTAGCGTTCTTGAAACAAGAAACGTGAAAATTGTACAACGTGCTTGCCGGGATTTAAGCTTCTAGACTTTTCGATTCCTAGTCGGACGTGCCTCGAACTGCACCACGAAGGTAAATTGTAAAGACGGAGAAAACATCTTACATTACTGTTCAAGGAAGATTTGAGATGCATTCTAAGCACATTATATTGCCAATGTACGGAGACTATTTAAAAATAATGGATGATGCTGCAGTTTAAAAAAAATGGATGATACAATCGGAAGAAAAAAAATTACACCTTCATTAAACAAATTCGATAATGAGGGTGTAATTTTTTGTAAAAAACCAATTAGAACAATGATAATGAGGGTAATGACAATGATAATTAATCGATAATGAGGGTGTAATCTAATTGTAAAACTCCAATTACAACAGTGAATCTTTAGAAAAGTAGAGATAAATGGCAGAGAAAATGATTTAATTAATCATGCAAAAAAACCTCAAATTTCTGTTAAAAATTTAAGCATGATGTGTATTTTAGGTGCAGATTTGAATACATTTTTATCTAACCATGGGCCTCCTTCAAAGTATTTTGACGAATTTAATATGAAGTATGGCGTTATTGCTAATATTACTTTAGAGTTCATGTCACTTTATGGTGGTGTGTAGGAAATTTATTCCCTTATTTATTTATTGTACTAGTGATCCTACGAAATTATAAAACATGTCTAGACTACACGAGAATTACAGGTAATGTATTGCGCACTAACTGGTAGCCTATGAATGTTACATATTAGTTGATAAATAAAGAAGTTTACAGTTTGTACACAATTGTATATCTTTTTCCTACATTTCCATAACTTTTTTTTTGTTTCCCTTACGTAATATTTATACGTTATACCATACCTTGCAGTATCAGTCTGTTTATCGGTGGATCAGTTAAGACCAAGTGAGTTCTTAATTTGAAGGTGTTACAACGCATTTCAAACAGTTTTGATAGATACTTTTCACACTCTTTATGAGAAATCCTAAATTTATTCTCGACGATTCTCAATCGCTGGACCAATTCTATATATTTGTATTATTTGCAGTTGAAGGTTTGTGGTTAAAAAAAAAAAAGCAAATGTCCAGCTGAGTTCTTCTGAATACGGCAATTTGAAGGAACTGCTGCTTTAACGGGGTTAACTTCTTTATAAGCTAAAGCTCCTGTAGAAATTAAAGATCGTAATTGATATTTTAGGCCGTGAACCTCCAAAGAAATTTCACAGCGCATCGCATAATATTAGGGTCGATAAGGCTGTAGGTCCCAGTACAGTCTTCCGGTTGTCATGCTCGTCTCCGTGAAGGACGCATCAGGCGTACAAAATCTGAATGCAAAGAAAGCCAAAAAGACAAGAAACGAAGAAATCATAAGTCGGGTTAATAAGGAAGAAAAATCATTGAGAAACATGCCAGAACTTATAATGAACAATATGAACAGTTACAACTACTTCACCAGCATTCGTATGCCGTATTCTGACAGAAGTTTTGCAAAAAAGAAAAGTTTATACACACTGTGAAAATTTGTTGGTTACATCTGTATGAAAGTGAAAAACTCTGTCTTGAACACGTTGTGTTGTTGTGACTTATCTCAGTTGTGTGACAGTACTATCAAAAGGAACTCACCAAATTCATCGTCGCAGAGAATACAAGACTACGCCTGTCTTTTCGAAAGAGACTTGAGCACCATTCAGGTGAGAGTAGGACTTTACTCAGTTCCGCCCCCCCCCAATTTTTATAGAGAACACCCCAAGTGCACGGGCTCTGAGGGTCTTCCATCCTTCTCTCCCCACCACCAAGCAAAACTCGAGCGGACTTTCGGCTGGTCGCATATTTAGAGTGCACCAAGCCGCACAAACACTTTATATTTACAAACACCCATGCCTTCTTTGGTGTTCGAACCCGAGCCATTCGGTACGGCAGTCAGTGTCGCTATCCACTGTCCCGGTTGGGCACCCTCTTCCTAAGATTTCTCTTCGAACAATTGTGACTTAGAGACTTTTAACAAGAGTTTGAACTGTTGTCCATTTAGTACAGAAGTCATCCTCTTTAGGACGCCAAAAATGTCGACATACGTAATTGAAGGAGAAGTGGATGACGATCTTTACTTCGGATTATCAAAGATTAATTAAATGAAAAAATGCTTTATGCTGAAAATATGTGACAGCATGTATGTTGGTGCGAAAACCCTCCTTCATAAAATTTCGTAGAAACCGACTTGCTTAATGATATGCAATTTATTTCGGACGCTCAAGAACCCTCTTACATAGGAAGCTTGCAATACTAAATCTGACAAATAGAAGGCTTTCTTTCGTCCTTTGTGTATTTGGTATTTGTCGTATTTATAAAGTCCATACATAAATGTTTCAAATTCTTGCCAAATGAAAAATCACCTGCATGAGCTAATCTTCTTTTATCTTCTTGAAAATAATCTTTTCAACGGTCACTCAGGTTTTAGGACAAAGAATAGTAATAGTAAACAACTCTTATGTTGGCCTTTTGGTCTGTCTTAAAAGACCTGTAAGGCTTTATTCCTTAAACGTAACATAACCAGAGTAGCAATCCGAATTACTTGCCAAAATTTTAGTTATTCTTAAAGGGGCCGCTATAAAATGAATTAAATTATTACGCATATAATTTACTTAAAAAAATCAAATACTGATTGATAACGAAATGTGTCGTTGCATGATTTCTGTTTCAAAATTTATTTACATTTGAAAAGTAAAGCTAAACTGCAAGCACATAGCATTTTATGTGTCAAGGGGCTCCAAGGAACTCCTGATCCGCGGTTTGGTCAAGCTTGTCATTAAGTTTGGTAAATCTTATGTGCATTGTGGGTTATCTATAAGTTCATATCTGCCTAATCAAATTTCGCAGAAGATGTAATTTGGACATTTGTAGACAAACTGATTGCGTGAATTCGAGTTAAAGGGACAAATTGTTTCTGAGTATGTACTGAAATTCAAATTACAAACTGAATTTGGTTGTGAACTCGAGGACATATGAAGCTCACAATTATCTTCAAATGTTTGAGAAACAAGGTTCCTTTCAAGGTGATGGTTTCTGCTAGCTGTGGAATTGTATTAAATCTTGGAGCCTCATTTTATAAAATCACATTCTGAATGTTTGAACTTATTTATTTATTATTATTAAATTATAGTAAAACTCATTACTGACCTACTTACGAGATTTCCCTTCTTGGAGGACTGGAATTCTACAATATATTATAAAGCTATTGACCCTAATTTAGGATATATATTGACCTACATTTCTTTGAATGAACTACATTGGTCGATATAATGATGCTCAGTCTGTCATTTAATTCCAGAAGTGGATATTCAGATGATGGATTGGACATCCAGATCTTTGCAATTGATACCTAATAAGTGACTCATTCCAGAATGATTGATTACGGCTCATCAAACTAAAAATTGTCGGAGGAATAGGATTCCTTGAACGGAAGTGTCGCTAAGCCTCTCGTGATGAAAAATTGTCGTTTATGTGAATGCTACAATCTGTATGAAGACATTTTGTACTGTGAAATCACCAGCCTATTGTCTCTTTTTCATTTTATAAGATCTGTGGTTTCTAAATTAATGACCGTATAAGTGCACATTAATTGTGTAGAGCAGTGGTCTACAAACTGTGCTTCAAACTTTGGGTCCCACTAGTCAAATCCTGGGGTTCAGAGAGTCAAAATAAAAATTCGGAAAGAAAATTATAAATTACTTGCACTAATTGATTAGTGTTTATTAACTAAAATACATAAAGACGCATTTTCAAAATTAAGTTCCGTGTGTGGGCTTCAACGTGATGTCAGCAGTGATATGCGTGAGAAAGTAACTTATGTTTCTCACACATCTATAAATATTCAAAATCATATTTATAAACCATACTTATTATTCAGAACAAGGTATTTCAATAAAAAAATCTTTCTCAACGTATATGACAATAAAAGTGAACTATCGAAAACAAATTAATTTCAGAATATGAAACGCGATTGCAGATAAAATCGATAGAGCTAGACCTCGACGGTTTTTGAAATCATATGCAAGCACAATCCTGTCGATATACATACTGGAAATGTAAGTGACATCTGGAACAGAGTTAATGCTATTAATGGGTACAATACATTAATTTTATGCTAAAATATCTCAATAAAGTGTACAGTAATTTTCTTTATTTTCCTTGATATAAAGTACTGTATAGTTTTCCTTATTTATCCTAACAAGTTTATTTTAAGTTTGATACCTATTCCAGACTTCTCAACTTTCCCTCACATTGTCTCGCCAGGATGTAAATTTAAAGTGATTATTTAAACAGGTGGATGTCTGAGGTTTTCAAATCGTTTTTCGCTAGCCAAGCGCACGTTTCGTTGTTACTTCGCGGTCCCGCTAGTAAGCCTCTTGACCTTATCAGTTTAGTATCACGCCGGTTAGATGCCTGTGAGTCCACCTCTTAGGCGGAACTTAAGTGCGATCTTGCACTATTTATTTCAGGCTTGACTTATGTTATAGTCTACGTTTTAGTTTCCACCGCAAGTTGACGGTGTCTCTGTACCGCGCGAAGTCCGTGCCTTTCTGTTAACTAGTTTGAATTAATAAAGGGCTATTTTTACACTTCATCTGAGTCAGTTTTATTCAAGCCTCTGCGAGAATTCGTCAGGTAAATATAGGGTCTATTTTAGTTAATGTGGAGCAAGAAAGACATACTCTATAGTACCTATAACATATTGTTACAAATTTGGTATTTAAAAAGCTAATGTTAGTTTAATTATAAATTAAATGGTTTTATTTCTCGCGCAGTGCAGCGCGTGACGAATATTAAAAGAAAGCTAAGCCGGAAAATTGAAAATACAAGAGCGCGTGCATTAAATAAATAAATATCTCTTTTTGATTTAGAGAAAGTACTGGAAAATTCTAGCGCGTGATTTTAAAATCTTTTAAAAGGAGGAAAACATCTCAGTTTGTAGTAGTTGCTTAGTTTGTTGTTGTTTAGAAAACTGCTGTTGTTGATTATAGCGAATTCGCGGATTAGCGTTCTTTAGCTGTTTTGAATTACGTTCTATTGTACATTTGAGTAGTTAAAAGATAACTACTGTGAGATATTGTAATACTGCATGACAATTTGAGAAAATTTAAGCATTTTTGTTGTGATAATAATAAATTTTTGTTCATTTTTCATCGGACTTGTGCATTCATTTCATAACGAACCCGTACGCACGCAACAATTTTTGGTGTCAGAAGTGGGATTTGAATGCCAATAACAAGAGCGATGGAAGAGCAATTAAGGCATTTAATATCAGCCTTTGCCTCATTTAAAGAAGAAATGAAATTGGCCCAGGAATCCGTTAAGGACGAAATGAAAGCCGTTGAAGCTGGTCAAGAAGAAATGGAAAGAGAAATTACCTGCATAATAGAAAATAAATTTGAAGCTATGGAAAGCAGAATTGACACAGTTGAAAATAAAGTTGGACAAATTGAAGAAAAAGTTTCTTCTGTAAAAGATCAAATTGAAGAAAGAGTTTCTTCGGTGAAAGAAGAAATAGAAGAAAGAGTTTCTTCTGTAAAAGAACATATAGAAGGAAGAGTTTGTGCCGTCCAACACCAAATCGAACAACAAATTGATGATAGGGTTTCTGCAGAAGCCAAAGAAGTGGATATTTTAAAGAAATTCGTAGCGACGGCAGGGAACAATTGTGATGGTTTTAAATTTTTACCCATGCCTGCTCGTCTCTCCCTGAAGTTATCCACTTATGATGGGAAGACCTCCTGGCAAGTGTATAAAACACAATTTTCTATAGTGTCGGATGCGAATGGATGGGATTAACAAACTAAGGCCTGTCATCTCGCCGCTTCGCTGAGAGCAGACGCTGCGGATATCCTGCAGACGCTTCCTGAAAACCAAAGACTTGACTTCGAAGCTCTATCCGGCGCATTGGAGCTGCGCTTCGGCGAGAAATGTTTAAAAGACTACAGCAGGCTTCAATTAAAATCCCGTCATCAGAAGCCCACCGAATCACTCCAGGAACTCGCCACGGATATTGAAAGGCTGTCACATCACGCCTTTTCGGAGTGCCCGACAAAAACAAGAGAAATCGTGTCGCTGCAATATTTCATCAATGGCATCCGGGATCCTGAAATACATAAAGCTCTTCGAATGGCAGATGTAAAGGACATAAAAAGCGCTCTGTTGTACGCCATGAATTTCGAGGCAGCCCAGCAAGCAACTAGTAGGGATCGCTACCCAGTCAGAGCTGTGCGAGTCCACGACCCAGGGGACCAATTGATGGCTCGTTTAGATGATTTATCCAGACAAGTCGATGCTTTGATACGGAGTAGCAGTGAGAACAAAGTGGCTGTAAGATGTTGGAGATGTGGTTCTGAAAGTCACCTACGACGGCATTGCAGAACACCCCAGGGCACGGATAATGAAACGGATGAGTTGACAAGACCAGTGAATGCTTTAAGACGGAATAGTGGTGAAACAAAACCGACCCTAAAGTGCTGGAATTGCGGTGTTGAAGGTCACCTACGAAGGAACTGCAGAACCCCCCAGAGCACGGAAAATAAGGCATACGATTTAAACAGACAATTAAATGCCACGGGAAGGAAGAGGACTGACAAGAAACCAAAGTGCTGGAACTGTGGAGCTGAAGGCCACGTACGAAAGAATTGCAGAACACCCCAGGGTACGAAAATTGAAACAATTTCTGAGCAACGACGCAGGAAACAAATTAATGATCATATCAAGGAACGGAGGTTGCCAGATAATGAAAAACCCTGTTTTAAAGCGCTTAAGATCTCTATAGTGAGTGGCAACAATAACGGACTGTCCATCAATGGGAATATCGAAGGAGTTCCTTGCAATATGATCATTGACACAGGAGCTAATGTTACCATCATTAGGAAAGATTTAGCTGAACAGTTTAAAGATAAACTTATTTGGACGCCATCCTGTGTTACCCTTCAGACTGCGTCTGGTGACAAGATCGACATAACTGGGAAGTTAAACGTAAACATCACGTTTGGAAGTGCCGCCTACCATCACACGGCATATGTGGCGGATATTACAGATCCATGCATACTCGGATTGGACTTTTTAAGGAAATACAATTTTTCTTTAGATTTCAAAAACAATAAGCTGCTTTCAGCATCTGATGGCATGACTATCCATCCTCAAAAGGGATCCTCGCCTGGAAATGTCGACGCCTTGTCCGAAAAATCGAGCTCGGGAAGCTGCCGAAATCATACCAGGATCGAAAAGAAACTCAAGACTACCAGCTATTCTCCATCCCAGAAGCTCTTCGGTCGAGACCTTCGTCTGCCTTGTGACCGCCTGTTTAGTCGCCGTACGGATGCGCCTTCATCGCCTGAGGAACACATCCAAGATGCCCAGGCCCGGTTTGAGGGGATGCACCGTTCTGCACGAAAGCGAGTCAACTTGGCGACGGAGAAAATGAAGACCAGATGCGACACATGAGCTACTAGACAGAGATCCAACAAAGGAGACAAGGTGTGGTTGTGGAACCCAATTCAACGGAAAGGACTTTGTCCGAAATTACAGTCACCTTGGGATGGGCCGTACACAGTCCTAAACAGGCTGAATGACGTCGTGGTTCGGATTCGTAAGTCTTCGAACTCTAAACCTAAAGTCGTTCATTACGACAGGTTAGCTCATTACTATGGCCATAGTACATAATTGTAAATAGTATAAGACCATGGTCCTTTTTGTTTTTAAATGTGTATTTGATTTGATTTGTATTTAGTATTTGATTTGCATTTAGTATTTGATTTGTATTTAGTATTTGTTTTGTATTTAGTATTTGATAGCATTTGATTTGTTTAAGTTAGTTATTGCATTTATTGTTCATGTTGTTTGATATTGTGATGTAATGTTTATGCCACAGATGTAAGTTTAGCTTCCTGTCCAGGGATTGTACTGTCCGGAACGTGCACTCCTTGGGAAGGGGGCAGTGTTACGAATTTGGTATTTAAAAAGCTAATGTTAGTTCAGTTACAAATTAAATGGTTTTATTTCTCGCGCAGTGCAGCGCGTGACGAATATTAAAAGAAAGCTAAGCCGGAAAATTGAAAATACAAGAGCGCGTGCATTAAATAAATAAATATCTCTTTTTGATTTCGGGAAAGTACTGGAAAATTCTAGCGCGTGATTTTAAAATCTTATAAAAGGAGGAAAACATCTCAGTTTGTAGTAGTTGCTTAGTTTGTTGTTGTTTAGAAAACTGCTGTTGTTGATTATAGCGAATTCGCGGATTAGCGTTCTTTAGCTGTTTTGAATTACGTTCTATTGTACATTTGAGTAGTTAAAAGATAACTACTGTGAGATATTGTAATACTGCATGATAATTTGAGAAAATTTAAGCATTTTTGTTGTGATAATAATAAATTTTTGTTCATTTTTTATCGGACTTGTGCATTCATTTCATAACGAACCCGTACGCACGCAACAATATTAATCTATTTACAATATTATTTTCAGATATATGTTTCTGAGAATAGGATGGAATTCCTCTGTGAAACATTATAGATCTAAAGGGTCTTTCAGTCGGCAAAGTTTGAAGTTCACTGGTGATGAGTATTTGTTCCAGTTAAGAAGAATCTTGATATATCATTCTCGAAGAGATTCTTTTTTTGCACGTGTTACTCGAACCTCTTGACCCAGAATGGAATTTAAAGCAAATAACAATATTATTTCCCGCATTTGATGTTTTCCAGACACTGCCCAGATTGCCTAGTGCAACGGTTCTCAACCTTTTGACTAACGCGTACAACCTAAAAAAAACTGAAAACCTTTAATACCACCACTACAGAGTACTACTACCCCCGCCACCCTTGAACAAAGCTCACATTGCCTAAATTTACGAGTGTTAGAGATCAAACTTAATCAGGATGTTCGGGTTTTAATTTTTGAATTTAATAGTTAAAAATATTTTTCCTCTTTGCGTACCACCTATTTTTCTCTTGCGTACCATCGGTTGAGAACCCCTGGTCTAGTGATTAGAGAAGCCAACTGCGATAGCAAATTGCCCGTGTTCGAATCCCGGAGAAATCATGGCTGTAACTGTCCAACCCCTTCATAGGAGGCAAACGTAGCCCACCTATTAGCTGCCTCCATAATAAAGTGAACACCACTTCTGGCCTTAGCAGTGGCCAAGGCGAAATTGGCTGAGGGCCGGCCATTGGTTATAAAAGTTTTCCAGACTATGGTTTTATTATAATAATCATTTGTAAATTCTGTGCTTGCATGGATTGTTTGGAAAACGATTGATTAGAGAAAAACGTATTATTTAATTATTTATATTACCTTCTCTGTGGAACATAATCCGGTAACACAGTAACGCTTTGCAGATTATATTCATCTCTGCGTTCGGCTTATGAGTGTTATTCATAAATGATATTTTATTGTAAGTTGCAACGGGTTCATTTCTATTAATTTCATTAGTCCTGCCAATTTTTAGGATTTCGGTACTAGTTATGAGGTTGCGTTTGCAAGGAATACGGAGAATTACAGGGACTGGGAACAAGCTTAACTGAGACTTAAGGTAGTTTCCAAAAATTGCACGATACCGTATCGCAGACCATGGCGTGGTACAGGTATTGCATTCTTGGAGTTTCCTACCTGTAGCTGGTAGACTGTCAGTGTTTCGACATCTTATCCTTAATTAAGTGCACATGTGATATCTCATCAGCGAAGAGATATTTAGAAATTATTTTCATTATGGTTATAGTGCAAAGATGTTGTAGATAGAAAGTGAATTTATCAGATTCAGATAATTTGGGTGATAGAAGCAGTGGAAACTTTTAACGATAAATACGCCTAGAAAAGTGCACGTAAAGAAAATTTAATACATGACAAAATGTTGAAGCCTTTAGTCTTTGAAACATTTTAAGCACAAAAAGTTTGAAAATGAAGCATGTTTCCTGAAAGAAGCAAAGCACAATGCAATAGTAGCGTTTTTAAAGAGCAATTTTGAATGTATTCTGCTCACTTTGAAAGTAATAAATATTATTTTCTACGATGTAATACCGTATTTACGCGAATCTAATGCGCATCGTTTTTGGCCAAATATAGTACTGAAAATTGGGGTGCGCATTAGATTCGAGTGCAAAGTTCGCCGATGACGTCAGCAGTTTGCCGATGACGTCAACCAAATTTAAATCGTAACAATGGATTACTGTATTTCTCGACTACATTTACCGTTACATTTATGGTTGACACATTATTGCATAGAGGATACAAACTGCAGAGTACGTAGTCACGAAATGGAGGGCAAGCAGAGAAGAATGTCATATGACGCTACTTTCAAACGTAAAGTAATTCTTTATCCTGAAAGAAATGGCAATAGAAAGGCTGGGAGAGAGTTAAACGTAGCTGAGAGCAATGTTCGCTTGTGGCGGCAACAGAAATTGGCACTGTTTACAACTAAAACTAGTAGAAAGAAATTCACTGGCCCTCGCAAAGGAAGACACCCTAAAATTGAAGAAAAAGTTTTGGAATTTGTACGTGAAAGGAGGAAGAATGGACAACCTGTGACTAGTGACACTATAAGAAATAAAGCAAAAGATCAGGCTGAAGTTCTTGGAATACCGAAACCAGAGTTTAAAGCTAGCCGTGGATGGGTGGATCGGTTGATGAAGCGGATGGGTTTATTACAACAATATGCCAAAAGCTTCCTGCAGATTTTGAGGGAAAACTACTAACATTTTAGCGGTATGTCATCACACTTCGGAAGGAAAAGAATTTTTCAATGGTTCAAATTGGCAATGCTGACGAGACGTCAATTTGGTTTGATATGCCTCCTAACTACACCATTACGTAGAAGGGGACTAAGGAAGTTATCATCAAAATAGTGAATAAAGACGTTTACTATTAATCACTGATTGTAGAAACTGTTAGCTAGATAGAAATGTTACGATTTATTTCATGTTCATACTTTACGATATGTACCGTATATACAGTAGTGGTAATTAACAATGATTGTTTCACATAACAATAGCCCACCAATAGGTTTATTCTATGTTCTGCTACTTTATGTATAAATCCATTGTTGTATAAAATATGGTATCTAAATTTAAATAAAATTATCATACCATTGATTGATAGTTTATATACAAATCCATTGTTGTATAAAATAAGATTCAATAAATTCCTCATACCATTGATGCGCATTACATTCGCCGACAAAAAATTGTTTTATTATTTAAAGTTTTAAAATGGGGATGCGCATTAGATTCGCATAAATACGGTAATTACTCACTGTGTCTAACTGCATCCAGTTTTAATCATTTTCCTTCATGTATAGTTTTTTTCCTTTCCTTCCATTGAAACATTATAGATTCAGACGCCGCTGTATATTTTATTTTATTTCTGAGTATTTATTATTTATACGGAAAAGATTCTGACATTATACTATATCATTTGCGTTTCCTTCTAATTCCTCTAACCATTACTTTTGGTACACTTGCCAAATACGATATACATTTAAACAATTCAAATGGGATGTAAATTTATGTTATGTACACAAGGTGTTAAAATATGAATTAGGTATAAGAAAATATGTAAGGTGATAAGCGAAGAAAGCAAATAAAATTTAAAAACATTATCCATATATATGAGAGGCACCAATTTATTATTTGTTCAAATATGCATAGATCAATAGAATAACATACAAGGGAAAAATACAGTCAATTTATTTGATGATAGGCTGAATGAACACTATATATTTTAGCCTGAGTTTCTTTTTTAACTCAATACTTTTCAGAGATTTTTCTTTCATCATCGCAATACCTTTTTTCTAACTTCCTTTTTTTATGCTTCCTCCGAGAAGAAAGTTTTAACTAATTTCTTTTTCCTAGTAATTTTTTTTCTGAAACTTTTAAGGGAAGAATTTAATGGTTGTCTTTTTGATTGATTGACATTTTAACCCAAACGTAATCTGGGTATTAACAGAAAGGAATGAACTTTCAGAAAATGAAGAATATTTTTAAAGTTAACCAAAGTATGGCTCGTAATACACAATTTCTATTTAGTTTCCATCGTATGAATAGAATTCAATAATTTGTAATGTAAGGTATCATGCTAGGTAATTCTCTTTTTCTTAAAAAGAAGTAATTTAGCCATTATTACTGATTAAATCTAATTGTTATGCCTTTAGCTCAGCTTCTAAAACAGCAATTTTTCTGAGTCATTGGTTGATTTTAGAAGCAGATATGAACAATGAGCAATGCCCTCGCCGGGACATGAACCTGGACCTCTTGAAATAAGCGCCGAGTTTGGTACCGTTACCCCACAAAGGCATGCAGAAAGGAGGTAGAAAATACTTTATAAGTTGTAGTATATATTCAAAAAATTATGATGTAAAAATTTCTGAATTACATAACATTTAAAATCAACTAAAGATAAATCGAAGTGATTATTATGAAAATGTTCTGAATTTTTAAAAAATAAATAATTGAAATAATTAATTAATTAATTAAAAATTAAATTACTAAACATCTTTTAAATATTCAAATAGAAAAAAGAGATAACAGAAAAAAAGTAAATTGGCATAATAATCAAAGGATCTAAGTATAAAAACGAATATCGCTTACCATTATTAGGCAGATGCATGCTAAAAATGATACAAAAAATCAGAATAAGAAAAATCCTAAAAAGTGATACCTACACTATCGAACGTTAAAAAGAGAAGTATGCATGAATAAGTGATGTATAAAAATCAGGCGTAACTTTTTCTGGAATCGAAACTGGAGCCTGTAAATAGCCGGATTTCTACGTTTCCGCTTTCAGTCAAGCCACCGATGTCAGGCATCCGGTTGACGCTTGCCAGCAAAGTCCAGTTTCCATTTTAGGGAAAGAGTGAATATTTCTCAATTTCAATTTTAGGGAAATAGTCAATGTTTCAAAGACTTCTTCTCTCATGCAAACACTGAATTTATTATTAATAATAATAATTATAATGATTATTATTACTATTATTTACTGAAAACGTCATAAGCATTTTTTGTCTGCTTGTACACATGGTCGTATTTAATGCTTAGAAAAACCAAAGCCTTCGCTAACATGTATGCTTAAAATACCGAAACACCAGAAATACCTTTCGAGAATCTCAGCAATCTCCTCTCATCCCCGTCCGTTAATACGCAAAGAAGTGTGAAGATTTTAAAAGTCACGCGCAACCTAGAGATAAGAAATTGCAAATAAATCCTCTTAGGACACACTATCTGCAATGAACTGATACAATTTGGGGAAACTGCTCCTTCTACTGCATATCTTAGCCTTAGGGAAGGAAACAGCATCGCAATCTTGGCCGGTTCGGGTGTATGTGGTCGTTTGAATGATATGGCGTCTCGGACGTTTTGGATTTCAAAGGGTTGAGAAACAAGTGGCTGAAGCAAGATCTTAGCAAATCAAGAAATAAAATGACGCATATCGGAAAAACTTATTATTTCTGAAATTTAATTGGGTTTCCTCGCTCATAAGCAGAATATTTGCGGATACCAACTTAACGTGGGCAGACAATACGCTAAAAAAACTCATGAAAATCCTAAATTTAGTTTGAGAGTTTTAGATAAGTTGATGAGTTTGGAGAGAATAATTTGTTACGTGACCAGAATATTCGATATAACAATTTTCACTATTCTCAGTTTATTGCCAAGTTGGACTATTTATCTAAACTTGTTAGGGGCCCTGAATGACTGGTACTTGATTAGAGTGTTTTATTTAATGTATAATTACGTTTACGCAAAGAAACGTCATTAACGGAAATATATTCGAATTTGAGACAATATTCCGTAACTCTTTCATGAACACAGAGTCCATGACGTCTTTTCATTCAATCGACCAACAGCCGCCTTAACGGCCGATATCGCATGTTCTGTTTCTAAAATCCCCATAAAGTACACAATAGCCTAAGGTGCAGTTTCCTCAAATGAGTCAAGTCATCTTTATTGTAGACTGTCTTGTCCTAAAAGGGTTCTTTTGTGTTCCTTATCTTTAAGTTAAAGGTGATTTAATATATACAAAATGGCTAATGGTTCTGTTCCGTTGCTAGGAGCTATTAAAGATATCATTTAAATTTTCACATCTCTTTGTTCATTAATGAACAGGAGGAAGAAATTGTTGTAAAATACAAATGGAATTTGAGGTGTTTTTGAATTTTAAGTAAATAAATGAGACCTTAGTTTTTAAAAGAATTCATTCTCTCTGAATGACAGAACCGCTGAACCTCCCTGGTCATAAAATGTTGATTCGTAGCAGTGTCTAGAACATACTTTCTTACATAGTGATTTGTACTTCACAAAACTGTATGTAAAAAATATTTTTTCTGGTATTATATTGTGAAGTTAAAATATGTTCTGACACTCACATCTTACTTGAAACCTTACAATAGGAAATTCAAAATCAATGCTGTTTCTCGGCGGAAATAGGGTGCATGACTATCTTATTTGAAATGCATTTTACTTTCTTCAGTCAATGAATAGATTAGAAACCTGCATGAAGATTAAAATGCACCATACCAAAAATCTGCAGGAAGATCTGGCATTTATAAAATTGTGTATAATTTAAGGGACTAACATTCAGTGAGATAAGAAAGTTTCACTTTACGTTGTAGTGTTAAATAAGGGACAACTGCTTCAGCTTTTGACTGAAAGATGGTTCCTAATATTTAATATAAAGACTTTAGAGCAAAAATCCCTATAAAATTCATCGAATTTGAAGGCATTATGGATAAAAGTTTACTAATATAGATGGTTTCCTTGTTCTTCAATTAATGATCATAATGAAGTTTCAAATGGACCAATGCTTGTTCAGGCTTAGCTAAAATCTCAACCAAACTACCATGGATCTTGTCCAGATAAAATCTTTAAGTTATTCAAACCCAATAATCCATTTTATTTCAGTTAAACACATTTAAAATGTAATTAGTTTTGTGTCGTACAATACTCCAAAATACACGATGTTTCACCAGGTCGTGGCAGTGAAAACATTGAACAACGCATGAACTGACAAATGCTTTTATTGAAATCTTTAGCATTTACAAAAAAAAGGGAGGAGGAATTGACAGATAAATTTTTCAAAATATTACTGCAATGGGAACGGAATTTCAGATCGAAGTCTTCGATAATTCGTTTGATTTGGAGTATTGAAACTGGCACTATAAACTCTATATCGCTGTTTTCAGATGCTTTATTGATTTTGACCGATCTTTGTAAACGTTATCTATAACATAGCCTCATACAAAAAAGTCGAAAAGTGATGAATCAGAGTTATATAGAGACGAAACAAGTCAAAAGAAGTCAAGAGTTTTTTTTTTTTTTTTTGCTAAAACAAGATCATTATAGCGATTTCTGAGATTACTTATTTCGTTGTCAGTTGACTCTAAAGGAGCTGAATCGTATTAAAAACTAATGAGAACATCGAATACAAAGTAGGATTCAGTTCCCACTGGGTTCAGTAGTATTCGATGTTTCCATCAGAAGGGAGCTCTCTAGAACTTGATGTAGTTTTCTGGCTGTAAAGTTTATAGATACTAGTTCTATTTCTTAGAGTTTTAGCAGCTTTTTGGCCACACAGATCAAACGTTTCAACAACAAAAACACGGTAACAGAATGGATATTTTTTTACTTTATCATTAACAAATTCCAAAAAAGGTAACCATATTCCTTTAATACATTTCTTTTAGAAACTTTTACAAGCGCACAAAATTTGGTGACACTAATTCTTTGCATTAAAGAGTTATTCAAATGCTAGATTAGCTAGATCTGTTAAAAATATTTTAATCTCTGGGTTTGAGGTCCCACCGATATACCAGACTATTCATGATCGTGGTTGGCCAGACATCACGTTCTCATCAAGAGGACTTGCAAATGCAGTAAGAAACTGGAGATTTTATGAAACGGACTCAATATCGGATCATAAACTAATCTCTTATCAATTCAACTTTAACAGTGAAATATCTACAACCATGCGCTTTAACATTACTTCCAGTTCCAGTAAAAAATTCATTAACTCAATAAAGATCTCCAGAATCAAGACTGAAAATATTTCTGTACATAATAGTAAAGAATTAAATGACATCACTAAAAATTTATCAAAGTAATTCAAGAACATAGCAAGAATTCATTTAAAATAAAAGACCTAACAAAGACCCAAAAACATTTAAGTGGTGGACTAAGGAACTGAGAACAGAAAGGAACAAGATTAGATCATTGTATAGGAAAAAGAAAAAAAAAGCTCCGTCCCAAGAATCAAGAAATAAAGCTTACATTCTTTTCTCAAAACAAAAGGCCTTATGTAAAAAGAAAATACTGACAGCCAAGAATAATAGTTGGAAAAGATACTGCACAATCCATAAAGACACATCTAGTATTATATTTAAAATATGTACAAGCAAGGTCTTCAGCCCCACCCAACTTAGAATTTCAATGACAAGACAAAGCTCATCACAAGATGATACCACTGAAACTTCCTGAGACTACCATATATCAGTGCTTGCAGCATTAAAATCAAATAACTAAGAAGAAATATAAAACTCTCAAATTATATTCCCCGCTAGTAGAGGAGAAGAATTGTCTAATACAAGATAAGCAACTAATAACACACTGAAACTTCCAAAAAATTTAATTATAATTAACAAGACCACCTGCTTGTCAAAACATTCAAGGACAAAATTAACAGAAGTACAGACTAAAATTGATAAAAAGACTGGAGGAACCATACAACATCTCTTTGCATCAAATAAAATAAAAGAAACTCTAATATATTCTGAAAAAAATTCTTATACAAAATAATTTGTGCATGTACTCCGTATATACACTCTTAAGGCATCATATGTCACAACTATATTGTAATCATATGTAAAAATATGTAAATATGTCAAAATTCTTCCCCCAAAATTATAATGTTTAAATAAAGAGATAGAGCAGTTGGACAATACCCACATTACCAGTGGTTAAACAATGGGTGTGCTCTGCACTACAAGCTGAACCTGGGTTTAAGAGCATTAAGAAGCTGCTAATACATTAGAAATCTACACATCCCAACATTTGCTATCAAAAAACTATTTTCAGTCTCCAAGTTTAAAAACTTAAATCCATTTGACAGTTCATAATTTTGTTAAAAGTAGAGTTGCACCTATTTTCCTCTGAAACTAATTTATATATCACTTACATATTGTTACGAATTTGGTATTTAAAAAAGCTAATGTTAGTTCAATTATAAATTAAATGGTTTTATTTCTCGCGCAGTGCAGCGCGTGACGAATATTAAAAGAAAGCTAAGCCGGAAAAATTAAAAATACAAGAGCGCGTGCGTTAAATAAATAAATATCTCTTTTTGATTTCGAGAAAGTACTGGAAAATTCTAGCGCGTGATTTTAAAATCTTATAAAAGGAGGAAAACATCTCAGTTTGTAGTAGTTGCTTAGTTTGTTGTTGTTTAGAAAACTGCCGTTGTTGATTATAGCGAATTCGCGGATTAGCGTTCTTTAGCTGTTTTGAATTACGTTCTATTGTACATTTAAGTAGTTAAAAGATAACTACTGTGAGATATTGTGATACTGCATGATAATTTGAGAAAATTTAAGCATTTCTGTTGTGATAATAATAAATTTTTGTTCATTTTTCATCGGACTTGTGCATTCATTTCATAACGAACCCGTACGCACACAACAATTTTTGTTGTCAGAAGTGGGATTCGAACCCACGCCCACATTCGTGGACCAGAATGCCAATAACAAGAGCGATGGAAGAGCAATTAAGGCATTTAATATCAGCCTTTGCCTCATTTAAAGAAGAAATGAAATTGGGCCAGGAATCCCTCAAGGAAGAAATGAAAGCGGCACAGGAACAAATGAAGTTGGGCCAGGAATCCGTTAAAGGAGAAATGAAATTGGGCCAGGAATCCGTTAAGGAAGAGATGAAATCTCTTAAAAATGAGAAAGCAGGTCAGGACGAAATGAAAAGAGAAATTACCTGCGTAATAGAAAATAAATTTGAGGCTATGGAAGGCAGAATAGACGCGGTTGAAACTAAAGTTGGACAAATAGAAGAAAGAGTTTCTTCGGTAAAAGAACAAGTAGAAGAAAGAATTTCTTCTGTAAAAGAACATATAGAAGAGAGAGTTTCTGCCGTCGAACAACAAATTGATGATAGGGTTTCTGCTGCCGTCGCCAAAGAAGTTGACAGCCTAAAGAAGTGCATAGCGACGGTAGGAAACAATTCTGAAGATTTCAAATTTTTATCGATGCCTGCTCGTTCCGTTCTGAAACTATCTACATATGATGGGAAGACCTCCTGGCAGGTGTATAGGACACAATTTTCTGTCGTTGCGGATGCGAATGGATGGGATTCCCAAGCTAAGGCCTGTCATCTCGCCGCTTCTCTGAGAGCAGACGCAGCGGATATCCTGCAGACGCTTCCCGAAAATCAAAGGCTAGATTTCGAAGCTCTATCCGGTGCTTTGGAGCTGCGCTTCGGCGAGAAATGTTTAAAAGACTACAGCAGGCTCCAATTAAAATCTCGTCAACAGAAACTCACCGAAACGCTTCAGGAGCTCGCCACGGATGTTGAAAGGCTGTCACATCACGCCTTTTCGGAGTGCCCGACAGAAACAAGGGAAATCCTGTCCCTGCAATATTTCATCGATGGCATCCGGGACCCTGAAATACAGAAAGCACTGCGAATGGCGGATGTTAAAGATCTGAAAAGCGCTTTAGTGTATGCCATGAAGTTTGAGGCAGCCCAGCAAGCCACCCGTCGAGACCGCCATCCAGTCAGAGCTGCTCAAGTCCAGGAGCCAGGGGATCAAGTCACTGCTCGTCTAGACGATTTAACTAGACAACTGAACGCCTTGAGACAGAATATTGGTGACAAGAAACCGACCGTAAAGTGCTGGAACTGCGGTGCTGAAGGACACATCCGACGAAACTGGAGAACACCCCAGGGCACGGATGCTAAGACCGCTCCTAACAAACAGCAGGGAAACTAATTAGTGGATATCTCGCGGGGCGGAGGTTGCCAGATCATGAAAGGCCTCAGTTTAAAGCGCTTCAGATTTCTGCAGTGAGAGGCGGCAGTAATGGACTTTTCATAATAGGACATATTAATGGAGTTTCCTGCAATATGACGATAGATACAGGAGCCAACGTTACCATCATCCGAAAAGATTTGGCTCAACAACTGGAAAGCAAACTTATCTGGACGCCGCCCTGCGTTACCCTACAGACTGTGTCCGGTGAGAAGATCAACATCGATGGAAAAGTAAATGTTAGCATCACGTTTGGATGTGCCGCTTACCATCACACGGCATGTAGCAGAGATCACTGATTCTTGCATACTCGGATTGGACTTTCTAAGGAAATACAATTTTTCCTTGGACTTTAAAAATAACGAATTGCATTCTACATCTGAGGACATAGCGTTATTTGGAGTCAATGATGAAGTTAAATCTGTCCATAAAATCATAGCACGAGACAATATCACAATACCGGCAAGAACAGAAATTTTACTTCCTGGATCCATAGCCGAAAACAGAAATTTCCGCTACGGCATCATAGAATATCCCAATAACTGTAATAGCCCAAAAGGAGTACTAGTAGCCTCAACACTCGTCGACCTATCCAGAATGGTTATCCCGGTGAGAGTCGCCAATGTAACTGAGAAGGGGAGAATTATTAGGAAAGGTGAAGTGGTTGCAGCATGTACTCCAGTAACCACCGTTGAAAGAAAGAGTAACATCCAAGAATCCGTGTCCTCAGAGAGAATTACATCGGAGTTATTGCAGAATGCGCAATTAAACGATAAAGAGAGGAATGCTGCCGATCGCGTCATTAAAGATCTTCAAGTTGTTTTCTCCCGCTCGTCTTCTGACGTGGGTCGAACTAGTTTCACACAACATAGAATAGATACCGGCGATCATCCCCCGATCAAGCAACATCCAAGACGTCTACCGTTTGCTAAACAGGAAGAGGTGCGAACACTGTTAAAAGATATGAAAGAAAGCGATGTCATCGAGCCTTCAGTAAGTCCATGGGCATCTCCCATCGTCCTACTCAGAAAGAAAGACGGTTCAACAAGATTTTGCGTCGACTATCGCCGGTTGAATGAGGTTACGAAGAAAGACAGTTACCCTCTTCCTAGAATTGACGACATTCTAGACACTCTTTCTGGCAGCAAGTGGTTCTCAACACTTGATTTAAAGAGTGGGTATTGGCAGGTAGAAATACAGCCTGAAGACCGAGAAAAGACGGCATTTACTACGGGACAAGGGCTTTGGCAATTCAAGGTGATGCCGTTTGGACTGTGTAATGCGCCGGCAACATTCGAACGTCTTATGGAAACTGTTTTGAAAGGCCTTTCCTACGAAGCCTGCCTCATATACCTGGACGACATCATCATCGTCGGAAAGAGTTTTGAAGAACATTTAGAAAATCTTAGGAAGGTGCTTCAGAAACTGAAAGAAGCCAATCTGAAGCTGAGCCCCGCTAAATGCAAATTGTTCCGAAAGGAAGTGACTTACCTGGGACATGTCATCTCTGCAGAAGGTGTGCGCACTGATCCTGAAAAGGTATCAGCCGTTAAATCCTGGAAACGTCCCGAAAATGTCCATCAGCTGAGAAGCTTCCTAGGGCTTTGCACCTACTATAGGAGATTCGTGAAGGACTTTTCTTCCATCGCAAGACCCCTTCACAAGCTGACAGAGAGCAACCAAAAGTTCTTGTGGACAAAAGAATGCGACGATGCATTTAACAACTTAAAGGAGGCTTTAACATCTGCTCCAATCCTGAAGTATCCTCAGCTTGACCGACCATTTATTCTCGACACCGACGCGAGTAATGAAAGTGTTGGTGCTGTTTTGTCCCAAGAAAAAGACGGCCAAGAACGTGTAGTGGCATACTGGAGCAAGTGCCTGTCTAAACCGGAGAGGAATTATTGTGTCACCAGGAAAGTGTTGCTCGCCATAGTCAAAGCTGTAGAACATTTCCATCATTATCTATACGGGAGAAAATTCCTGCTCCGCACCGATCATGCATCATTGACCTGGCTTTTAAATTTCAAGAATCCTGAGGGTCAAATAGCCAGGTGGATACAGAGACTCCAAGAATATGACATCACTATCCGTCATCGTAAGGGATCATCACACGGAAACGCCGACGCCCTGTCTAGAAGACCTTGCCAAGTAAGCTGCCGATATTGTTCCAGGGTGGAAGCGAAATACGAGCTGCTGACTCCGGTCGCAAGACAAATTACAACATCAACATCGGCTGATCGAGAACCGTGGAGTGATGATGAAGTCAGGAAAGACCAGCTGGAAGACCGCGACATTAAACCCATAATTGATTTAATGAAGTCATCAAACAGAAAACCTACCTGGCAGGACATTTCTATCTGTAGTCCTACAACCAAACAATATTGGGCACTCTGGGATTCACTTCACATTCGAAACGGCGTCTTATACCGGAAATTCGAATCGGATGATGGGAAGACGTTCCGATGGCAACTTATACTTCCAAGATCCCGCATTCCTGATGTCCTTAAAGAGTTACATAGCACCCCTACTGGAGGTCACTTTGGAATAATGAAGACCTTGCAGAGAGTTCGTGAGCGTTTTTACTGGAATAATGCAAAGGATGACGTGCAAAAGTGGTGCCGATCTTGCGATGCTTGTGCAGGTCGGAAAGGACCGAGGAGACGCAGCCGAGGCAAGCTGCAACGTTACAACGTAGGGGCGCCTTTTGAACGTATCGCCTTTGACATCCTGGGACCTCTGCCACGAACTGCTGATGGCAACAAATACATACTCGTTGTCATTGATTACTTCACCAAGTGGCCTGAAGCTTATCCTATTCCTGATCAAGAGGCTGTCACAGTAACTGAGGTAATGATACAGCACTGGATTTCCAGGTTCGGAGTGCCTCTTCAGTTAGATTCCGATCAGGGAAGGAATTTTGCCTCGGCAGTAATCAAAGAACTATGCAAACTACTCGGCATTGACAAAACTCAAACGACGCCATTGCATCCCCAGTCGGACGGCATGGTAGAGAGGTTCAATCGAACCATCCTTAATAACCTCTCATTAGTGGTTTCCAGAAACCAACAGGACTGGGACAAGAAATTACCACTCTTTTTACTGGCTTACCGCAGTGCTGTCCACGAGACTACCGGCTATTCTCCATCACAGATGCTCTTCGGTCGTGACCTTCGTCTGCCTTGTGATCTATTGTTTGGCCGCCCTCCGGATGCTCCTTCATCGTCTGAGGAATATATTCAAGATCTCCAGGCCCGGTTTGAAGTGATGCACAACTTTGCACGAGAGCGAGTCAACTTGGCGACGGAGAAGATGAAGACCCGCTACGACACAAGAGCTACTGAACATCAGTTCCACGAAGGAGACAAGGTGTGGTTGTGGAATCCGACTCGACGGAAAGGACTTTGTCCGAAATTACAGTCACCTTGGGATGGCCCGTATACAGTCCTAAAAAGGCTGAATGACGTCGTGGTTCGGATTCGTAAGTCTTCGAACTCTAAACCTAAAGTCGCTCATTACGACAGGTTAGCTCATTACTATGGCCATAGTACGTAATGTAAATAATTGTAAATAGTATCAGACCATGGTCCTTTTTGTTTATAAATGTGTATTTAGTATTTGATTTGTATTTAGTAATTGATTTGCATTTAGTATTTGATTTGTATTTAGTATTTGTTTTGTATTTAGTATTTGATAGCATTTGATTTGTTAAAGTTAGTTATTGCATTTATTGTTTATATTGTTTGATATTGTAATGTAATGTTTATGCCTCAGTTGCATTTATGCCACAGTTGTAAGTTTAGCTTTCTGTCCAGAGATTGTACTGCCCGGGACGTGCAGTCCTTGGGAAGGGGGCAGTGTTACGAATTTGGTATTTAAAAAAGCTAATGTTAGTTCAATTATAAATTAAATGGTTTTATTTCTCGCGCAGTGCAGCGCGTGATGAATATTAAAAGAAAGCTAAGCCGGAAAAATTAAAAATACAAGAGCGCGTGCGTTAAATAAATAAATATCTCTTTTTGATTTCGAGAAAGTACTGGAAAATTCTAGCGCGTGATTTTAAAATCTTATAAAAGGAGGAAAACATCTCAGTTTGTAGTAGTTGCTTAGTTTGTTGTTGTTTAGAAAACTGCCGTTGTTGATTATAGCGAATTCGCGGATTAGCGTTCTTTAGCTGTTTTGAATTACGTTCTATTGTACATTTAAGTAGTTAAAAGATAACTACTGTGAGATATTGTGATACTGCATGATAATTTGAGAAAATTTAAGCATTTCTGTTGTGATAATAATAAATTTTTGTTCATTTTTCATCGGACTTGTGCATTCATTTCATAACGAACCCGTACGCACACAACAATATAAACAAATACCCGTAAATTCTACATAAAGAATAAAACGTATGGGATGGCACACAAAATATCATACCATTCAGTTACCCCATAAAAATTTTAATATTATATATTAAACATCTAAGACTGGTATTTAGGTGTTTTTCCAATGGAAAATTCGGAAAACTTCAGTTGAAGTCAGTATCGAATTCTAACTTGTCGCAAAACAACAGTTTGCAAGATGGTGTAAATGAACAATTGATAAAATACAGAGACGTAGAAAATGAAAGCTGATACGTTTCGTGGTAATACAAAACCGATTTCATACATACTTTGTTATAGAATAAGTTCACTGCGAATAGATCATTCACACATTATACCGTCAACTGAAAGCCCCCGGCTTTAGGTTTGGTAATAATAAATGGCGCTCATGAAGTATGGAAACCTTCAGTGAGGTCGAAATGAAGCCTGCAAATGGTAAGCAACTCCAGGTTCTTATCCTTCAGTTGTGCAATGAAGTTTCGAAAGACATATGCCGGAGGATTCTGAGAGGTTCGTTTACAACAGGTTGTGAAATAAAATCGTATGCGTATTGAAAACATTTTGCTTTAAACGCATTTTTCATGCTCCCACAATTATCATTATATACTTTTGTCAATTTTAGATGATAAGTATGTATATAATAAACCAAATCAAATTTACACCGATTATTCCGTATTTCCGTATTTTTCAATTTTATAAATTGTTTTAAAAAACAAATTAAGAGGCTTTTGCTACGAAACAAGCATTTCAAACACATAAGAAATTACTTATATCTCTTCATGAAAACCAAAATTATTTATTTACGAGTATTTAAAGAGCTGTAATGAAGTGTTTTAATCAGTTTAAAGTCTGTTTAACCATTGACATGACATACAACTCAGTTTATCTGTAAATTTAAAGAACTGTAATGAAGTGTTTTAATCAGTTTAAAGTCTGTTTAACCATTGACATGACATACATCTCAGTTTATCTGTAAATTTAAAGAACTGTAATGAAGTGTTTTAATCAGTTTAAAGTCTGTTTAACCATTGACATGACATTTATCTCAGTTTATCTGTAAATTTAAAGAACTGTAATGAAGTGTTTTAATCAGTTTAAAGTCTGTTTAACCATTGACATGACATACAACTCAGTTTGTCGATACATAAGACATAATAAAGGACACAAAAAAGCCGAAAAGGAATCAGTTTGACAATTACAGCGATTTTAGAATTAATATAGTCCGTTTTTATGATTACAGAATTTACATTCATTGATGATTTTAGAAAAAAGCAAATTCTTTTAAGGGGTATCAGAAACCCCTATACCGACAATGTTAAACTGGCCATTTTTTCGATGTACCTTTTCTCAAACTATGCTGTAGATACAAGCTTGAAATTTTTTCTGTAATTAAAGTGTACCTTTCTGATTATACTGAAATGAGTATTTGAAACATTTTCAATTTTAGAGTAAATTACAGAATATTTTGCTAGGCAAAATAAAATTTAGCACTTTTCTCACACAAAAAAATCTTAATTTTTTTTTTCTAAGTTTATTACAAAAAGCTCATTTCAGTAAATATTAGGGAACCTAATAAATAAGCCATAAAAATTTTAGATACCTGTGAGCAGTAGTTCCTGAGAAAAGGTACATCGAGTATAAACAAATCACGTTTGGAGAAAAACGCGTTTTTATGTAAAAATCCTCATTGATCAAAGCACTAGATGACAAATTAAAACTAGATTTTTTTACAGTTCTAATTTTCATAGAGATTAAAGAATGGTATATTTAGAAAGATAAAAGTGTAGAGAATTTGAAAATGCAAAAATCCGAAATCACAATATTTTGAAGATTTGGGGGTTCCAACAGCCCTTAATTAATTACACTAACTAAAATTTAATTTTCACAAATATTTAAAACATCAGTATTAAGTTATTTGCTCGATTTTACAAATTTATTTAATTTAGAACGATGGGAATTTTTGTATTCCTTAAATAAGCTCTTGTTCACACTCTACCCCTAACGGCTATATTTTATTCAATGAGTCATCGTTAAGTGTAATAGCAGGCAGTTCAGCATTGTAATTTAAAATAACAGTCAACGTATGGAACGAATGTTGACTTGTTAAGTCGAATTACAACTCAGCAGTGCTTAAGAATTTCCAATTAAGTTCCATGTTAGTCCTTCCAATGTTAATTAAGAGTTTGTGAAGTGTGTATTTTAACAAACAGTTATAAGTTTTAAGATAAGTTTTGAACATATTGCCTCAGAAGACATAGCATTATCGGCAAGCTTAGAACATATTAGGCTTAAAGTATGTTATTAAGTTACATTTCAATGAAAGTACTTTGCTGAAAGTTTATACACATAACATTAAATTACGTAGAACTAGCTTTTATACACAGACCGCTCTCTGTAATACAGCACAAAGGGCTCTACACTTATCAAAGTTTTACAATTAATTTAAAACATGCACTTTGATTATTCCTGTATTTCAGTTAAAGAGGGAAATTTCCAGTTTTAGGTAACAATGTGAAATTTATATTCACTGCGATTATACATGTTGTTTCAATATGATATGGAGAACATTCATGTGGAATAAAAGCAGGCCAACGATAAGTTGTACTGTTAAACTGTTACAAGGCAAAGATGAATGAATAAATTTTATACATAAGTACAATCATGAACTGCAACAGTTTTATTCAATCATGGACACTTAACTACAAAATGATCTTACAAATAAAATCTGAGACAATAAACTATAAAATACAAGGATATCACAAAGATATTACTATGAATCTTGTAGCTACTAGCATTATAAATTTACTTTAAAGCTTTGACCAGGCAATTGCATTCATTTACTTAATTGACCTAGACATTTTCTTCACACTCATGCTTGTTGGGATTTTAAGACCTTCCATAAATTTTCCTTACTTGCTTATAGAATCATATCTGAATTACCCTAGTAGATGATAATAACATGGAATAATATTTGGAAAGGAAAGTAGTCATTTTTTAAAAAGCTAAGTAAATTATATTTAAAAAATTAAACTATTTTTATATTATACTTAAATGTATTGAATACTTATATAACGAATGTAGATGTATATCACGATAGGTATAATAGTATAGAATTTGATTGCAATGTTTTACTCATAATCATTGCTCATACGGTAATTTTACATAAAATATAAATTCAAACAATCAAACAATTCAGATGGTCAATTATTATAACAACTGAATCTCTTTTGAATAAATATGAATTTATTCGGTAAACTTATTAAGGTTCTAGAGAAGTGGAGAAAACCTAGATATGAATTTGGTTATATTTTTATAGTTTCAAGGTACACGGAATAATGAAATGTACAGCATGTATTTTTCCGTGACATATTACATAAAGTGATCTATAAGTGTGTGAACATTCTAAAAATTTGTAAGTATTAGAAAATAATAATTTATTTCATTATGGATTAAGAAAACACTTTTGGAATAAAAAAGGGTTTTATTCTATAATTATTTATTAGCGATGAAAAGTATTTTAATTCAAACACTGATGACGCGTCACAAAAGTCAAATCATAGTAAGCATGTGAAGATCGCATTTTCAACTGTAGTATAACTGTGCAGGCTAAGTATTGCATTATTAGTTGATGTTAATTGATAAAGCAACATTCGTGAAACTGTGTTTCCTCAATTTTGCACATGTTTGCTCGTTTGCTGAACTGCACGGAATTATTGATCATAGAGTAAAATTTAAAACTTTCCAGTCCTTTCTAGTGGCCAGCTCTCATTCATAAGACATTTAGGAAAAATTGTGTGTTTGTGTGATCGCTGTCACGGAAGTGAATCACATTAATCAGAGGCCTGCACATTCTGCAAAGATGTTCTTAAATTTTACAGAATTATGTTCGAATAAGGAAGATGTTCTTTAATTTTACAGAATGATGTTCGAATAAGGAAGATGTTCTTTAATTTTACAGAATGATGTTCGAATAAGGAAGATGTTCTTAAATTTTACAGAATGATGTTCGAATAAGGAAGATGTTCTTAAATTTTACAGAATGATGTTCGAATAAGGAAGATGTGCTTTAATTTTACAGAATGATGTTCGAATAAGGAAGATGTTCTTTAATTTTACAGAATGTTACTCGAATAAGGAAGATGTTCTTAAATTTTACAGAATGATGTTCGAATAAGAAAGATGTTCTTAAATTTTACAGAATTATGTTCGAATAAGGAAGATGTTCTTTAATTTTACAGAATGATGTTCGAATAAGGAAGATGTTCTTTAATTTTACAGAATGATGTTCGAATAAGGAAGATGTTCTTAAATTTTACAGAATGATGTTCGAATAAGAAAGATTGTCTTAAATTTTACAGAATGATGTTCGAATAAGAAAGATGTTCTTAAATTTTACAGAATTATGTTCGAATAAGGAAGATGTTCTTTAATTTTACAGAATGATGTTCGAATAAGGAAGATGTTCTTAAATTTTACAGAATGATGTTCGAATAAGGATGATGTTCTTAAATTTTACAGAATGATGTTCGAATAAGGATGATGTTCTTAAATTTTACAGAATGATGTTCGAATAAGGAAGATGTTCTTTAATTTTACAGAATGATGTTCGAATAAGGAAGATGTTCTTAAATTTTACAGAATGATGTTCGAATAAGAAAGATGTTCTTAAATTTTACAGAATGATGTTCGAATAAGGAAGATGTTCTTAAACTTTACAGAATGATGTTCGAATAAGGAAGATGTTCTTAATTTTTAGGTGAAAAACATTTCATCGGCTGTTACTGCAAACATTGTGTGACTTCCGAAATCACTGGACCTGAAATAAACTGGATACTAGTTAAATAGTTATTTAATCTCCTTGAGTTTAGCAGCGAAACATCTCTGTTACTGGAATTAAATAATATTATTCGTCACGAAATCTTTTATTCTATTCGGATACGCTTTCGGTTAATGTTGTTTTTACACGCTTGCAAAATGTAAATTCAAAACCTGTTTATTCATTGCTAGCAAGTGTTTCCTTGAATGTAAATAATTGAGGTTATGTAACCGGAATGCCTGAAACATCGTTTGCATACAAATATTTGAATTATATGGTTTTTTCTGTACCAAAAAAATCTTTTTCAGGTATACGTTTTCACAAGTCTCATTCAAGTATTAAATATGAAGGGAAACACGCCAATGTAAAATTTTAAATTAAACAAAAAATCAACTTTAGTTTGGATAAAATTCGGTCGATTTTGAGGTACAAATGACGCACTGCGCTGTTCTACAAGAATCAAAAAAAAAATACACAAAATGGGAGAAAGACACAGGATTTTCTATCGCAATAAATTCAATCTATTGATGAAGTATGTACACATTTGCTTGTCTTGAGAAAGAAAAAGTCTTGTCTTGAGAAAAGACATGGCATTCCGGTATCTAAAATAACATTAATAAGTTTGTCAACATTCCATTTCATCTTTATGTTAGTCACAAATTTCTTTTGATTCTCCAGAAGTTCAAATTTCTGATGATTTTCCCACCTGTCAGTAAAATTCCTTGTTAGATTTGTATATATTGTAGCTCTGATTTTAATTCTTGCGGAGGTTATAGCATACACTACCAGTACCGTCTGATGTATGTCAGCCAGACTAAAAGAGTTTTAAAATTTCTTATAATGAAACAAGAATCTTGTGTTTAAAAATGAGAATTACTCATGACTGTTTAATGAGATGTTTGGCTTTGGTTCTGAGAAAATTATTCATAATACTTAATGAATCAGCAGATGAAAAGGATTTTCTTGAGATATCCCTATTCACAGAATTTAATTTGCTTTAGTTGATGATATCAATTATCAATGAGGTCTTTCTAAGGATTTCAGAATTTTAATAGCTTAGTTTTTAACTTTTTATTATGATTTTCCTTAACAGATGGCGCCTCGTTCGCTTTCGTTTTGCTCCGTCCGATATGTTTTACATACACAACTGCCTACTCCTAATTTTTGCATAGAGTTTAGTTGTTTTATTGAGCGTAGATGCTTCGAGTGCGTGCAATTCTTATATGAAACGTAGCTTGTATGTTATTCAAAAGATATTAACTTAAGGAAATTATACATGAGTGCAGTTCTGACATTATTCTCATACAAGAACACATATTTGTTCCGCATAAAACTTTCTATGTGAGCGTTACGTCACCAGTCAACTGAGTAGAACCATTACAGAGTGAAGATCTACACCCGGTGGAAATGCATGAGGTAGATTATATATTTTAGTTAAACGCTCCGTTCTGCACTCCCCTACTACTGTACCACATCCTTTAGAGAAGAAGCCTTAGCTATCACAATCATAGCACCAATATCACTCACACTCAATGATATCTCTATTTACATCCACATAAAATCGCAACACAGACGCTTGTAATCTGCATGCCTCTAGCAAAAACAATTGTCATTATTGATAGCCTTAGCGTACGACACACAGCTTGGAATTGCAACACCTGTAACTTGTTGCAATTCTATGTTGGTGTTCTTGTTGCAGTAACATTTACAGTTTGGCTTAAGAACGTACTGTTTCAGCTCTCGAAAACACAGCACATTTTGCTTCTGGTACACCCGATATCTTGGACATTTTTTATCCTAAAACGTATTATTGTTCCAAAATATATCGAAAGCATGAAGAAGATATTATCTTCCCATAAAACAGTTATGGCAGAATTCAGTGTCAGTAGCTATTGCACAGCATACAACCAGTTAGTACTTATTACTAACTGGATGGGTTGTGCCATAGATCTAAGCAACTAAAACATTCTTCCCACGATACACACTCGAAATGGGTAAGAAGGACTACCTAATACATTTACTAAGAAACAACAGACGGGCGTTCAATAACGTCCCTACAGTTCATCCTTTCAAAGACACTGAAATCCGAAATTTATTCAAAGAGCAAAATCGTGCTAGAAAATTCCGAAGGAAAATATATTTCCTAAAGGAATTTTAATTTAATATATCTCAAACTTTTTCCTTAAAATCTCAACATTTTTCTTAATGCTGTTCCAGAAATATCTGCTCTCGCTCTTTATAAATCTAATATTCTCGAAGATCAATGAAACCTTTCATTCAAGCTTTATTGAATTTTTAAATATTTAAATATGTATTGCTATATTTAGATCAAACGATGATACTTAAAGTATAAAATTAATAATTTGAGTATGCAAATAAAATCAAAGTAAAATAAAGATAGATCCTGAAATATATTAATAAGATAAAATTATTTCTCACTTGTTGTCCCTTACTCAAAGTTGGAATTTTCCAAGCTTTTATTTTCTTTTTTTTTTTTTTTTTTTCAGAAATCGCAGTTGATCTTTACATTCTTTGTTATGCATCTTAAATACTGTAATAAAAAATAAAATAGCGGCTTTAAAATTAATTATAAGTGTTAATGTGTTGCATATCTTCATGATTGTAAACATTATCAATATCTGTATTCATGATAAACTTAGTGTCATAAAGAAAGGATGACGAATGCCTAATTCTTTGGCTGCGAAATAACATGAATTTATTAGCGTAGTTATTTTTTGCCTTATTTTTTGTAACTTCATGCACATTCTAATTTTGCTTATTCCACAATCCCAAGTATGCCAAGTATGGTTTTTAATTTATTAGCATTTGCAATCAGTCATCTGCTCACACTCATGAAATTAATATTGGTAATACGTTTGCTTCAAATGGAGCAGCCTCTGTGCCAGAAATTTCGGAAACTTTATTTCTGGTTCAGAATTCTATAATCGTAAGCTATTTTTCACATGTATATATCGAACAGTGTCCGGATAATTACACTGCATAAATCCTTAACCCTTTAATGAACCTCATATATGTCATTTTACAGTCGTGTCACGACAATGTGTCAGTCTTTAATTCAATAATCAGTTATGCAGTTGCCAATCCGCTATGTACAAAAATAAATAGCAAACAAGAATGTTTCAAATAAAAAAAAATAAGAGTTTTTTCAAATTTTAACGATCGTCCAAAGGGGGTTTGTAAAGGTTTCTTAACGCTCTCGATGATATCGCAGTCTACCAGTCTGTCTGTTACACTCAATCCTACTAACCAATTCTTTTCATTAATTATCACTTCGTTTATTAAATATCACATTCTTGGCGCTGACGCCACATAAAACTCGATTCAAGAACAAAATCACAAAATACTTAAAAGCAGCAGATCTTTAGAATTTCCGGCAGACAGTCTCGAGAGGTGGAATAATAAATGTTTTATTCCGTGCAATGTTGCGATTGCTTGCTTTGAAATCGTTGAGGTTTTGAGTAAAAAATTCGTTACAAATTATATAATTCCAAATCTCGGCTTCTGGCTGCCCATATTCGGTTGGGGAATTACGTTATTCAAAATTTGATGGCTCTAGATACGCTGTTTCTTTGCAATATGAGGAACATAGGTAAATAAATGAAATTTCTTCATTATTTAATTGCTTTAAATATAATACAAGGCGATAATATTTAGTGGTAATAATTTGAAAAGTGAAACAGACATTTATAGTGAAGTGACGCAAAATGGCGTTTCGGGAATAATAACCCTTCTGGGCTAACTTGCCTTTGGACTAATAATGTTTATTTATCTGTGTTATAAAGTACAATTTAAATCACAGGATTATATTTCTCTAACTAGATAATAAAGTTTTCACAATAATTGCAAGAGGCTGCGTAAAAGATTTCCAGATTTTCTCCATGCGTAACGTGCATATGAGTCAGTTTCCCTTAAAACGTCATCTACGAAGCTACTGTCCCTATGGCCAAACAACTCACGAGTTGTTGTCCCTTAATCAATCAATTAATCTAATATAACCTTAACTATAAAATGTTTATTAGCCACTAATTTTACAAGCTTGCATTTTACAGATCATTATTCTTCCATAATGTATTTTAGCTGCAGTGATGCATTTACTAGTTTACGGAGAACTAAATGCGAATTTGAAACCATTTTCATTAATTCGCAATATATTCAGTATGGATGAGTCTAAGGTTCTATTCTAAGATCACAATTCTTCTAAAATATTTCTCGGTAAGAAAATAATAAATAAAACTAAAATATTATTTTAGATAAAAAATGGCAATCATTTGCAATAGATATCTATCCGTTAAAAATGGAAATTTGTGCAAATTAGTAACTTGATTGAAAAAACCGGCTTATAGAATAATTTTTTACTAAGTATATTTCAGAAAATCCTTAAGACATTTAATTATGATTTCCACTATGATTTTTAAAGTAACAAAACATACTTTAATTGTCGGAATGCATATATGAATACCACAAGTAATTCTAGAAGCAGTGTTCCCATTTCCCGGGAAAGTTTGGGATGGTTGCAACAAACTAATTATTTAGATTATTCTTTTTAATCAAAAAAATCCATGAATCCATTTTTATCCATTGATGGCGGGCACTTGCTTTTCTAGCAATGGCCACTCCTAAGGCCGAAAGGTGTGGCAATTTTATTGTGAAGGCAACTGATAGGCGGTCACCGTTACCTCCTATAAGAGGACAAACAATCCACATACATGCCATCTTTGGGATTCGAATCCGGGAACTTCTGTATAGCAGTCGGCTTCCGTAATGCTATACTGTCTGGGAGGCTGTTTAAGATTACTGCGATCCTACTCCTGGACCCCTGCTGTAGTGCTTGGTTACTGCTGAATCGTCTATCAGGCAGGTTCACCGTTATCTAATTGAAAACTGCTAATCCAAAGCAACAATTCTTGACACATTTTTAGATGTTATTGTTTCTGCACGTGAGAAAATCTTCCACTAAGCACAAATGTTCAACATTTTAAAACCGTCATGCACTACTGTAAGTAAAGTTCCTCCTCTGTTATCTGTTCCGTGTTGTTGTAAGTAGCATTAAGTATGGTGTATTGCGTTATCAGGTTCAATGTTCCGTCTTACTTTCTTTGGGAACATGCACAGACCTGACTCGGAACAGGGAGCTTACTAAAGCTATGTTCAATAAATGTGGGAAGTAAACAAGATACACAGGAAGGGTATACGAAACCCTTTATTTTTCACTCTTTACAATAATTTCCGTACTTCGGAATACAGAGACCAACTACTTGTGGTCTGAACGTAAGAATATAAAAATATTTAACTAAACTCTAACTTAACTTTGGAATAATAAACGTGGAAGATTGGACGTATATTAACAGGAAGCCGTATGTAGTACAGAGAACTGTTAACACTACAATACGTTTAAAATTATCAAGAGGATTAAACCTCTGGCCTGGAAGGCAACCAGCAACCGAGTAAAACTTCTAAGGCAAGCGGCCTGCTTCGACTAACTCCTTCCTCTCTCTCGCTTGGCAAAAAGCCACAACTTAAGTACTTGGCGTTCGCCAGACAAATTTTGCATAAATAAGTTAACGCTTTTAATTCTGGTCGGAAGTAGAAAATAAGAAGTGATAGTAAAGATTTAAAATACAATAAACGTTAGTAAAACTTAAGATCCTTACAGCGTTGCTACAAGTCTGTTACTAACCATTCCTTTTACTAGTCTTTCATTTCTCATGATTTAAGTTGCTAATCCAGTGACTATACAGCTTCCCTCAGGAGCTTGCTCAATGTACTCAACTACTAGTTCTTTGTGAGTTTGTGCTGCTCTGTGTTTCTATTTCTATAGCTACCACACAGTCATCCTTTGGTCATGTACATTTCCCTTCGCTTCACTATAATATTTATTGTTTGTCCATGATCTTTTACGTACTGCACTTCTAATTAAGACCCACTAGTGCCCTCGTAGTGGGTTTAAGTTAGACATCTTACGGTACAATGTCGAACTCAGGTCATCATCAGAAACAAACCTCACCACGATGTTATTTTGTTGCACTGAAACGAATTCCGAATCCAAATATTTACTGAAAGTATTAAATATTTCGCGCTTTTTTTTCAAACTTTATTGACCACTGTAGTCTACTTTTACACAAACGGCTAAATAAATGAATGGAAAGAATGAACATGATGGGTGCTAAGTAAATAGCAAATAGAATCTTAAAAGTACCTGAACCTATTCGAAAATATCCAACACGAACTGAAATATGTTCTTGTGAAAATGAAACATGTCTCTAATTACGAATTAACCTTTTCTCGCGGGCTACAGAGAGTAATGGTTTTATGTATTACAACCATTTAGTAAGTTATACAGCCAACAAATACCAACAAAAAGAAGTTACAGGGTTTTCCTGCTCTGGCTTAAGCAGCAAATTTTAAACCTCCATACCAGATTGAATTTCTTTGAGCTTTATTTAATATTAAAAACGTTCAGTAAATATATGTCCAAACCAGCAGGAAACGTTTAAAGGCATACAATTCATATTTCCCTATATAAACATGATGACTGTTGCCTCCTAATGACTATATTGTTCTCAGCAATCAATCCAGTATTCAAAACGCTATGTGCATACGAGAAAAGTATATGGTGAGTATGAAACAGCCACTTTTTATTCCTTGTACATATCAAGCAAAGAAAGTAAAAATTTCTAACACAGAATACCGATCATCTGGTGGATGTACAAATTTGCAGGTGAGCTGGTAATCGATGCCATCACTTGACAGATTTTAGATACAAGAAAGCAAAAAGCAAGTAACCAACTCAAAGATACTGAATTTCAGATTGTATTTAATTGCCTTAAAAGTTTTGTCAAGAAAGAATTATTGCTTTCCTAATATCTCTCAGTGTAGGTATGCTAGCTGTGAAATGAATATAGGTCTGAAATGTAATGAGCCAGCATTTAGATGTAAGATATATCAGTATGTATTTTCTTTTGAGATAAAAGGTAGAAAGCCCTGTATGAAGGCGTCTTTTCATTTAGGCAGATAGCCTCAGTGTGTTGTTTTCCATAATCAACTAAATCAAACCAACCTTTGAGATTAAAAAGTTTTTGATATCTTTTCATGCTCTTATATGTACCTATTAAAGGCTGAGCGAATAAGACAGCCTAGTACTTTTCCCCAAGTGTAACGCGAATATGAGGTAGTTTTCCTCAGAATATCTTCTATAAAGGAATTTCTCTCCTCATGTTAATAGCACCTGTCTTGCTATCTTAATAATTTCAATGACTTTAAATTAAAAATAAATTATATTTAATTATATTTTTTTCTGTGTGAGTACCCTGAACTTAGTTTTGAAAATAATATATTTTGTCGAATTTGTAAATACATTGTAATAGAAATTTTGAAACTAATTAGCAAATAAATAAAAGTAAAATAAAAATAAATTTGAGTAGGTATTTGTCTTTAAAATATTTCTTTGAAAATAGATCTAATACAATCTCAATTAGCACTTGATCTTACAGTTAGAACAGAGCCGGCAGTTTTGCGTTTTTTCAAAACAACAAAGTTTTAGTTTTCTTTCACAAATAAATATTTAATAACTCGTTACATTCAATTAATCAGGAGTTATTTTCACGCATTTAAGCTTTAGGAGTAACTATAACTTTATATTCACAGCTAGTTCTAAAAACTACGATTAATTAAACCCGTACAAAAATTAGTAAGAAGTGAAGCTGATGGAAAAGAGAAGATTCGTGTGCATTACATTTTGGGACAAAAATAACTTCCCGGAAATATCTCTAACGCTATACGCCCAAACTGTAAATACACATCACGTTTTTCTTTCAAAAACAATGGATGGTCTTCGATAAAGAAATTTCGTATGCTTAAGGAATAACATGAGCAGAACGTAATGAATGCATTTATTATAGAGGTGATTATTTAACAACGGACTAATTATAAGCACTTTACTGTTTGCATTGTTGAAAACTCTCGTGTAATATTGAAAAGCCTAGAAAAATAATTAGTTTTAGCCTCGCAGACTGTATAGTGGTTAAGATAGTCTCACTGCGATACCAAAGGGCCCAGGTTAGAATCCCGGAGAAGGCATGAATGTAAAATTGTCAGTTCCTTCATAGGAGGTAACGGCGGCCACCTAGTATGTGCCTCCACTTCTGGCCTTAGGAGTAGCCAATGCTGTTATAGGCAAGTGCCCGCAATTGGGGAAAAAATATTTTCTTATTTTAACTAAGGGTTCTGCTAACAAGTTTACTTATAATCCAGAGGATCGAATAAATTAATTAATATTCTCTCTCTCTCTATATATATAAATATTGATTACATACTTCATACAAATTAAGTAAGCTAAGAAGATGAAAATTTTTTAAAGAAAATCCTAGATAAAATGCCTTTAGAAAGTTATACCTTATTAATAGAAAACCATGCTGTCTGTTCAGAATGCAAGATTCATGAAGAATATTATTTATCAGCATTTACTTATCACTGACTTACGATCCTATAAAGCTGTGTAGACCCTATAAATATTGCAATTTTGGGGATTATTATCAGAAATCGAAAATAAATTTATTAGCACCTACACCATCCGCCATACAGTCCAGATCTCTCACCAAGCGACTTCCATCTGTTTCCGGCTTTGAAGAAAAATCTCGGGGTAAGGCGCTTTGGAAGCAATACTGAAGTGAAACAAGCCGTTCAACGCTTCTTCCATATGCAAAGCCCTGATTTTTTTCCTGTGGAGGGCTTTTTGAAGCTTATCAAGCGATATAACAAATGTCTCAATGTACTTGGTACCTATGTGGAAAAATAAAGGTATGTATCTTTAATGCCTCATTCTATTTTTTTGACTTTCATACACAACTCTGATCACAGTCGACAGGGGAAACTTATTTTTCAACTGACCCTCGTACATACCCGCGGATGATACATTTTATTATGACGAAACATTTCGATGCTAAACTGCATTTAATGAAAGTTATTATATCCTAAAAATGTTAAGTACGTACTAATTGCACCGATTTCTTGAATATTTATTAACATGGATTTGCTAGATTAATTCAGCAAAAATGTTTTTTGACAAAAAACGTTTCCACGTTGCATATTTGCATTGTTTTGAAAACACATGAAACATAATAATTTTCCCATTAAGGTATCTAAAGATTACAAATAGGCCTGTCCTGAAGTCAGATTGGTAGGAATTTGTAATTTCTGTAACATAATTTATATTAAATGTTGATGATCATTAGCACTTGCAGCGTCATTTTATCAAAACATTATAATAAAACTGATCTTTAGTCGGTTTTTATTAATTGGCTAGTTATTGTTTACAAATTAATTAATTTTAAGCTCTGCTTCAATACTCTGATAAGCATTGAGCGTATAAATACTTCAAGATATTCTTATGAAATGTTTAGGCATCAATAGTTGATAATACTCTAGATTTAACAATTTAGTGTGAAAATTAACAAAATAATTTATAAAAACAGAGTTAGTCTACTAAACGCTTCGTGGACTAAAAAAGCCACGACATAACAATATTTTGAGAGATCTTCACAAGAATGTAATAAATGTCTTAATTAAAAATTTAAAGATATTTCTGACTCCAAAAATTATGCATTTCAGATTGCCAGAATTCATGGTACAGTTCCTTCCCAAATTGAAATAAGTCAAAATTGCTCAGAATTTATTAAAAAAAAAAAAAAAAAATTCAATAAAGGGCGATATAAATTTTCCAATTTCTGTTATTTTTTTATAATCAAAATGGGTTTTGTCCCTGAGGTACTATAGTTTACGTTTTGCGATTTTGTGTCGAATCACTCTGAATGTCCGTTTCACTTTTCAAACTGTTGCCACCAGATATTATCGCCCTGTATTACATTTGAGGTAATTAAATAATGAGGAATTTGCATAAATGTATGTATGTTTCTCGCATTGTGATAAAACAAGGGTACCTAGAGTCATACAATTTTGAATGACGTAACCCTACTGCGAATCTGGGCATCTGAAAGTCCAAATTTGAAATTTGGAATTGGTTATATTACTGATTTCCTATTTTGTAAAACTTTAACAAATTTTTGTCGGGAATTCCAAAGATATGCGAATTACATTAAAATATATATTAAAATTATTTTGCAACATTGCTGTTGAACGGAATTTTATGCTTTAAGTGCGAAGAACATGATATTTAATAAATGCAATTATAAGGTATTTCTCCCGCATTCATATGGATGATGATTCTCCTCACCCAAGATTTCGCGATTGGGTCCCCTAAAAACCCCAGTTGCCCTTTAAAAGAGGGAGTATATAAGGTATGTCTGCCGCCTTCCTAGTGTGTCTTTGTGGTGTTATGGTTCTGCACGCTGGGCCGGTATTTCAAAGATCCGTGGTTCGATTCCCCGCGAAGGTGATTGCTCCTTTTTCATCTTACCTGTTTCCAAAAATACCCAATATCTCTACACAGGTAACACACAAAACGTTAAAAAAACGCCGCATTGGACATAATTTAAAATCTGAAAATCTAATATATATATATATATTTTTTGTTGCATACTATTTATAGCATTAACAAAACTGCTGTTAAACTCAGAGTTTAAAAGCCTCTCTTAACGATAGGTAAGTATGCAAAGTAGAACTGTTTCTGAAAAATGAAATGTAAGAAGCATAAAATATCAATAGCATAATTTTCTTTTTGGAATAAATCTTATTTTTATAACATCGTTCAAAGAATTAGTATATCCTCGAGAAGAGGTTTTTCTTGAGTTAGCAGTGGGCAGTATGCGAATGTTATATTAAATTCCTCCCAAGAGCGTTCTTTGATGCAGATGATTCGTTTCTGTAAGATTTTTCATCTGACTTTGAATCTTTGAAATAGAATACATAAATAATCAGCCAAAGTAAGTTAATATTATCTATGATGTCATTGTTTAATACACAAAGACTAATTAGTTAAAAACCATAGCAGTTAACGTAAGAATTAAAAAACTCTCAAAAGCCTTCGACCAAAATATTGTTGTTGAATAGTAAGAAAGGAATCAAATGAATGCCAAATTGATAATGAGCAAATAAAAATAAAAATATACAAATGTATAACAATGATAATAATAAGAAGAAGAACAAGAAAAATGATATACAGAAAAAACTTAATTAGCTTTTAGTAAATAGTCTACTGAGGAAATCAGAAAGGAGGATAGCATAAAATTATTTATTTGATTTGACTTAGCTTAAAGAACAAAATATGAAAAGAAATTCTGAAAGGAGTCAACTTTTAATGTCACCCAGAGGATTTGTTAAGGATTTTCTACGCTCTCGCTGAGCTCGTAGTCTACATAACTGCTGTTGCGCTCACTCCTGCTGATCATTTTTTTTTTTGTCTTTTTAGCTTTATTATCAAGCATAAATTTCTTCGCACTTACGCCATATATACTTTAACATGAAATTTACAAAAATTTCAAAAGCAGCATGTGTTTAGAATTTCTGAGAAAGTTCTGGGTGTTGGCACCATTTTTATATTTTTTCAGTTATTTCTCAGTTTATCATATCAGTGTACAAATTTTCTTAGTAAGATTGCTTGCAAAACGATTTTACTGTCTTTTTATTATTAATGTTTTGTGTGTTAAATTTATCAATTGAATATCGTTTTCTTCGCATTTACTCCACATAAAATTCTATTGAACAGCAAAATCACAAAATATTTAAAAGCAGCATATTTTGAGAACTTCCGATATACAATCTTACGTGCTGAAAATAACAATGATTTAATCCGTACAGTATTACGGCTCACTTTCAAATCGTTAAGTTTGTATCCAAGTGCACAATTTCGGGTTGAAAACTACACTATTCAGACTATGATGACTATGATGGGCCTAGGTACCATCCTTTTTCACAATGCGAAAACCCTACAAATGCATGTCATTCATTATTTAATTTCTTTAAAAGTAATACAGGATAATATTTCGTTGCAAGAATTTCAAAAGTGATTCAGACATTTAAAGACATACGCTGCCAAATACCACTTCGAGACTATTAGCCCATTCGGGCTAACGTCCTTTTGGGATAAAAACCTTAAAAGATCTTTCATTATTTATACAATTTTGAAATTATTATTGCAGTTTTAATTAACAGTATACTGCTATTCACACTTAATACGCACAATTTCAAAGTGCGGGCATCAAATTCTCTGCGGATTTCAAACTACAACTAAATATTTAGGTAACTTATTGAGACAGTTTAAATAATTTTAAGACTAGCTACATTGCTTAGAAATATCCAACAATATCGGTAACTTATTTGGAGCAGTATAAACTTGTAGACGAGCTACATTAAATAAAAATATCGGACAAAATCGGTTATTTGAAGACAGTTTAATTAACTCATAGAGAACCTACATTTCATAGCGCTCCCAACCAAGAGTTGCAATATGGTTTTGCGTTGCCGTCGCCGAATGTGGTCTTGCATTGTCATCCAACAGCAGAACGCCAGATGTGAGAAGGCCAGGCCGCTTTTCCGAATCGCCTCTTTCAATTTCGACAGGGTGTCACAGTAGCGCGTAGCATTGATGGTTCCAACCTCCAAAAAGTCCAGCAACAAAACTCCTTGGGCGTCCCAGAAACCTTTGAGGAGCACTTTACCTGCAGAGGGAGTTGTCTTGAACTTCTTTCGGACAGGTGATGACGGATGCTTCCACTCCATAGATGCGGCTTTCGATTCTGGCGTGAAATGGTGGACCCATGTTTCATCACCCGTCACAATTCGAAACAGAAAGTCATTGCCATCTTCATGGTAACGCACGAGATGTTCCAGGCTGACCCCCATGCGTTGTTCCTTGTGTGTCGAGGTCAATTGTCGGGGCACCCATCGTGCTGACACTTTTCTGTATCGAAGAATGTCGTGGATGATGTTTTGAGCTCGCTCATGTGAGATTCCAAGTTCTTCCGCTACTTTATCGAGGGTGATACGCCGGTTCGCTCTAATCATGTCATCCACCTTCCTGACACTTGCATCTGTAGTGGCCGTGCGCGTCCGTCCAGCTCTCGGTATGTCCTCCACTTGCTGACGTCCATCACTGAATGTGCGACAACATCTCCGCACCATTTGCTTCGACATCACACCTGGCCCATAGACTTCCACAAGGCGGTTATGAATTTCTGTTCCTGATACTCCACGTGCCCATTCATAGCGGATAGCTGCTCTCACTTCCTCCTTTGACCACGAATTCAAAACACACCTTCTCTCCATACCTACCGGGGCTCAAATGAGAGGCTGGTCTCCGCTTTGCGCAGGCACTGCAACAGCGCCATGTGCTTGATTTGCAGCAACCTCTACCCAATGGTGTATCGGTGATTTGCGCGTTTTCCTGCTGTGTCGCCTTGCGCCCATAGCCGTTCAACGCTTCTTCCATATGCAAAGCCCTGATTTTTTCCTGGAGGACTTTTTGAAGCTTATCAAGCGATATGACAAATGTCTCAATGTACTTGGTACCTATGTGGAAAAATAAAGGTATGTCATATCTTTAATGTCTCATTCTATTTTTTGACTTTCATACACAACTCTGACCACAGTCGACAAGGGAAACTTATTTTTCAACTTATCTACGTAGAATCCATTTCTCTAATTTCAAATTTAAATTGCAGCACTAGCATAGAATATAAGCGTACATGTAATCTAAAAAATTTATCCCTTTACAAATATTCTAAATAACAATTCAAATGTTTGCTTGGACAAGGTATTCCAGTTTTGAAATACCACGCTGTTAACTGATGTTGGAACGAAAAACTAAAAGCCACAAAAAAGTTCTTTTAAAATTAAGAACATGCTGTTGTATTCATGTCTTATTGAAAAACTTTCCTTAAGTATATAAGCTTTTTAAATTGGCTATATATTTAATTTTCTCAAATAAAAATCACTCTGTAAACTTCGTGCTGTAAGAAATTGTTTAAATTCTAAGTAGTTCTTAGAAAATTAACATCAATATCTTATAAAGAATTGAAGAATTGCTGTAGTGTATTAAAGGGAATTAAAATCGGGAATGAGTAAATTATGTTCACGAGTTTGTAAGTATATTTTACTCTTTATTTGTTATGACGATACTGCAAATGATGTATCCTTAACCTGCAATGGATAACTTTGGAACTGTTATCCCAAAGAGACGTTAGCGCAAGACAGCTATGAATTTCGAAACGGCATTTTGAGTTGAATCGCTTAAGTGCCTTGTATCACTTTCCAAATTGCTGCCACAAAATCTTATACCCCTGAACTATATTTAAAAAAATAAAGAATGGAGAATTTCCATTAATGGATACATGTTTCTCGCATTATGAAAAACGAATGGTACCTACAGCCATCAAATTATGAATAACGTATTTCTCCACCCGAATACAGGCACCTGGAAGTGCGAATGTGGAATTTGTTATATTGGTCTATTTCATATTTCGTAACCTTTTAACCAGATTTTGATATACAAACTCAACGAAATCAAAGCGAGTAATGACAACACTGTACGAAGAAAAAAAAATATTTCCATTGAGCGCGATTGTCTACCGAAAATTCTAAACATATTTTTCTTTCTAAACATTTTTTTTTTGTCCAAATGAACATCAGCCCAAATGCTCTCGAAACGTATATGTGGGTGTATATGAAACAAAACACGCCTCTGAGCTTCATATAATATTTTAAGCTTTCATATATTTTTACTTATATTTCTAATCTTAATTTAATGGGTTTCATTGAGTCTGATAGCTAACTAGCGGATAAACCAGCAAGACACAGACAATTTTTGACCATTACGTTTATTTGAATGAAAACAATGGATATTTTATCGTTATGACACTTATTGCAAAGCAGACACATATATGAAAAACTGTAACATGGATTATTTGATTAAAAATTTATATATGTCGTGTTATTTGCTACAATAAATTACTCGCTCAGTCACTGACATGCTGTTTGCGTATATACGTACAAATTTATGCATGAAATATATTATTCTTCAACTTTCTTCATGGGAAATGAAAAGACTGAAGTTAATGCTAAAAGTATGCAAACTTTATTCACAATATTTGTAGAAGGTAACTCATTTAGATGTGTATCCATTTCTTTTATTTTTAATTCAGTCAAAATATAAATGGTATTAAAGCTGGCAGTGTGACATAAACTCAGTTTATGATCGTGTTGAAAATGTGCCAACTGTTAGATTATGTGTGAACTGATTTAATGCTAGTTAATTCATTTTAACTCTCAACAACTAGTATTTCAACACGTGATGAAAGTTTACTACATTTGTGAGGCGTTTTGAAAAGAAAATATTTTACGTAGACATTAATATTATCTAACTGTAAGTTTGTTACTTCAGTTGCAAATGCAAATTGGACAGAAAATTAAGTAAGAAAAAATAAATGTGGCCAACACATGGCCTCCCGCCAATTCCAAGTTAAGACATGGAACTGGAGGAACAGCAACAAACTTTAAGTAAACTTTCACTTCCGGTTATTTGTTTCTAAATAAAATCTAATTTACTTATAAATTAATGGCCCAGTTTTAATTTATAAACAGTACGCCCGTTTTTTACTGTTCTATTCTCTCATACAATGGCAATGATGAATATAATGCTCGTGTACTTATCAATTCTCTTGTTTTGATTTGAAAATATCGCATCGATCGTATAATATTCTATGGTCATACACTGCTAAATATTCTCAAATCAATGACTTAATGATCACAAAAATTTTAGAGCACAGTGTCATTAGAAATTCGGATAGAGAGTTAAGTGTTGCCATGCATTTCTTTTTTATATTCGCAATATTATTTCTTTAAAAATAATACTAAGTGATATCATATGCTGAAAAAATTTCTTTATTTGAAAAGTGAATCGGCACAAAAATGAGATGAACAGAAAATTAAGAACCGAGACTAACACCTTTAATAGCTTCATAACGAGAATTCATCTTCATAATGAGCTTATTTTCGTTGAATGTAGCATAATTTCAAGACATATTCATGACATATCCTCAATGACATATCCATTTAAAGTACTAAATTTGCTAAGTTTTGTATTCTGTCATACTATATTTTTTTAAGAAAGTCTGATCAGAGCTTTAGTGAAATATTATTTTTCGTTTACCAGCTTTACCCAAAATATATTATACCGATTGATATAAATGATTTAAATACTGAAATAGAAACGCTTTGAATATTATTTCAGTATAGTTTTATGCAAAAACTATTAAAACTTCTACATAGACGTTCATATAAAAAACTGTTATATGTTTGAGTAAAAAACTGTTATAAATGCAACTTCCAGTTGCCCATTAAGGCCTTTTATAGGCACCCTATAAACTCCTTCCGTTTGTCCGGCTTTACCCAATATCTAATCACTTCTTTCTATGAATTAGAAAGCTCAAATATGGAAAACAGAAATTTTGGGAAGTTTCATATAAGATTAATTGAGAACGAAAACATCATGACACACAGACAGATCGACATTATTGCAAAAATAGTAAAAACGTATTTTGGGAGTCCTAATTCGTGCTCATTCAAGGAAAACTTACTGTCGAATTTTTGGACCAAAACCATTAGCACCCTTACTTAAAATGCGTCAAAGTTATACGCACTGATGGATGTATCCAATGTAATATTTTAACCCTATTAATGCATTTACAAATATGAATGCTTATATTACAAATATTTATCTTTAACTATTTGCCAATCTGAGAAATGATTACCATGGGTGCTTTAATTTTCTAATAGTTGCAAATATCCCTTTAAGCATTGTAACTGGTCCAATCATGTATATGTGTTTATTAGGTCTCCATGCTTTTAAGTAAGTGCATACAAGGTTCTCATGAAATGTGCCCGAATTATCAGGAAAGTTAAGTACATTGGAAAGACAAATTTTGAGGTGCAAAATTTGTGGAAATATAATGAAGAAAATACTAATTTTTATGGCCCTCCAGAGAATGGACATAAAAAATAAGCGCATTTCTTAAGCTGTTTCAAAATATTTGGGGAAAGGAGTTTGGCCAATTCCAGGATTAAGGATTGTAAACTTGATTTTTGAAATTATCAACAACAGCATTACTTTTTGCTTCTTGACAACTGGTTAAGAATACGATACATGTCCACTGTTTGAAAAATGATACACTAGAAAGCAAAATTAAAACATTAAAAATAAATCCTATTCTTCTGAATCCATTTTAAATCCGTTTTAGAATCTGTCTTAAGAAATAGTGTCCTTTATTCTGTCGTTAGGTACAGATGTCTTGTAAAACCCTCGTTCATATGGATTCAAAGAGCGTTCAAAATCGATATTTTCTGTGAAATATTAATCGCAAATTTTTTCGCTATTACAATACTTGCTTTAGTTAGTACAAAGTAGTAAAAATTGCAGCAAGCGACTGATGATTCACGTGTACGTTTTATGCAAATTAATTATTGTCTTTTGACTTCTGTAAAAAGGCGACATTCGTAAATTAACTAATAACAGCAGTTCTTCGCATGATAACAACTTACTTTTCTCGTGAATTTTAAGATGCATTCTTATTTTTGGTGAGTGTAATGTTAATGCTTTACTATCCGCAAGAGATCATCTGTCGCCAAAAACCACGATGTCAGGCTAATGATAATGCCTTTCGCAGGGAGTAGTATGATAACAAGAAGAAAAATGCTGGAATTGTTTCCTCTACTCTTTCTCTTAACTCTATTGATTATGGAATACTGTATTAACTCTTAACTCTATTGATTGTAGATAGTTTAAGGGGTCTTATTCTATCACCAGAATTTGGAATATTGCAAGGTTTAACGTTGATGATTAGTTACATGTGAAATAACCATGTTGCGCATAGTATATGGAAGTATGGTTATGTTGCAATATCTATCTGGGGGATAACGTAATTTAAAATCTAACTGTGTGTTAAGTGTATACCATGGGTTAGTGTTTTTACAGCAGAATAACTGCATTTCTTCAAACGGACATAAATATACTTTAGATTTATTCTGCATTACTGCATATGAGCGTTAAACTAATATAGAACAACAAAAAAGTATCACTTCTCTGGATCCGGCTAAAAGCATAAACTTTCTTTAAAGCGGTTGCTATCGTGGTATCGAGTTTATTCTCAGCAGTGGCTATAACAGTCACCTATTACTGCTAACAGTTGCTCAAAATTGTAGGCTTAACTGTAGGCTTACCAAATTTACCAAATTTATCTTGCAACTTACTTAGCGATTACTCGCCAAGAGACAACCAGACGGAAATCATTAAACATGCCCATGGAAAATGAAATCCCAGCACCAAGAAGATACTACAGTTTTACATATAATTTCAATAAAATTATTTACATACGTACTGAATTCGTAACAATTGTTCCCTAAATTTCATTTGCATTGGGAGAAGAAACCAGGCTCTCATAGATTCTCCGAGGTTAATATCAATTCAACAGCGTTTACCTTGGAGTAAATAACTCCACTCCTTCCGTAATCGTATTTATGGTGGTGTAGTTCAGTTGCAGAGTATATGTTGTAGATTATTTGTTCAAAAGCACTAAAATGAAAATCCTTTATATGTATTTCAGAAAACTACGTCATGAAAGAATTTTAGTCACTCTTTAGTGAGTTTCACCTAAAGTAATTTTTAGCATACTACGCGCCGAATCTCTTCAGTAGCTCTCTCTTAAAACACTTTTCCGTTTTTGTTGACGATAATAGATGCATATTTCGTTTTAATCCAAACCATTATTTTGCCGAGAATACTAATATATTTCTAGTATAAAATGCATGCAGAAAGTTCTCTTTATTTGTTTCGATCAATGCTTACTTATTCCCCCCCCGCAGAACTAGGTAATAAGTAAATAAATCTCTTACTATTATCTGACAGCTTTGTTATTATATTTTACTGATGAGGTTTACTTCCATCAAGTGAACAACTAAAGATGCATCTTCGTTCATAAGTAGCAGTTCTCCGTTTTCTACATATCCTGCAGTTGTTTAATCAATCACTGATAAAAGTGTTTTTGACTTAAAATATCATTATTGTATACTTATTATGTACTTACATGCTTAAATATATCGCATGACCTGAATGATAGAGTTAATGATAATACATACACATACGCTTTTCAAATATCTAAGCTTGTTTTTTAAATACTCCGACTTTCATCCTGATTTAGTTATTTTGAAATACTATATATGCAAGATGTTTAAAATTGTAACTGTGAGCTTTATGCCTTTAAATAAGCCTAGAATTTTAAGTAATTCCATTTAAAATCAGTTTTATATAGTTGGTTTCAAATATGAAGTTTCTTAGGATGTGACAGACAAATGTTTGAAAACAAAGAAAATATTAAATGTAGCAGGGATCTGTAAAATATAAGTGCACCGTTTTTCACTATACCTGTAAAATAATTTCTTTTATTTAGATGTCCTTCCTGATTAAATCAGTAGAATACAGAATGCTTCATACTGTAAAGTGCAGAATTTATTGAGACAGTTAGAAACAAATTTCCTTAAACACAGTATTTTGGAATGCCTGTTTTATAGCAATAAATTCATAGTTTTCCTAGTGTATTTAATAGGTAAAGCGAAATTCATTAAAGAGTAAAATAACACTTAAATTAAAACTTATTATTAAATTTGAAAGTCGCCCAGTGAAAATATTACTCAGATAAGCAATAATTTATTAATAGATTTATTTTTTTTTATATCTGGTGTTGAATTGTATACGGCGTAATGCGAAGAAAATGTTTTTTACTAATAAAAAAAAATTCCCCAATGGAGGGTCCTCAGGGGACTTCGGCTTGGCCACTACTAAGGCAAAAAAGTGGTGGGCACTTTATTATGAAGGCACCTAAATCCGTGATCCACCTTTGTCTCCTATAAAGGATCGGACAGTTACAGCCATGCCTTTTCAGGGATTCTAACCCGGGTCCTTTGGTACAGTTGGCTCTCCTAAACACTATACCGTCTGGAGGCTTAATGACAGCACTAGAAGACCAGAAAAATGGGAGAGTGTAACAGCAGCCTGGTAGACTACGTGCTCAGGGAGAGCGTAAAGAACCTTCACAAACCCATTTGGTCGACCGTTAAAATCAGAAAATGTTCAGATTTTTATTTCTTAATATCTGCAACATATTTCTATAAATCTCTAAAATATCCTTAATAGTTTAGAACAGAATTTTATGATGCAAGTACACATAATTATTTAGAAATGTCAGCAAAATATGTTTTTGCATATAACATATACAGCTTGTCCTGTTGAAACGTTCAAATAGGCATCGAAATTTAGTATTTTTATTATAGAAATAGATCTTCATATTATATATTACCCTGATATATTACAAAACAGGCGATAGAGAAACTTTTTTTAAAAACTTTTATGTCTAAAGAATGTGAATTTATTTATTTCCTTTTCACCTGAAAGTGAAACTTTATTTTTTATATGCAAAATTAAAATCATTTGTTTTCTGGTATAAATTTTAATGCGAAGAGCTTTTTGGAATTCCGTAATGCAAATTTAATGATATATTGCTTACAACAAAGCAGATTAGCCCACCTAACAAACAAAATTTTTAGATTTATGGAAATAAAAACATACTCTGTGAAAAAAATTAAATAAATGTATGTATAAATCTGTCTTTTTAACGAGCTTTTATTTTTCTATAATATTTTTAAATCAAAAGCTCTCAAACACAGATAATAAGAATTTAAGCGATTTCTTGTTTGAAAAGAAAGCGTTTTTGAAAGGTTTTACTACTTTTTAAAATTTATTTAATGTCTTATCCCAGAGAAGTATCACCAACGGTTTTGAGGGATTTATTTTCCTTCTATACTCTATAATAAATTTGATTTGAATCACATATATTTATGAAACCATGTTGTTTTATATTTGAAACAATGCATACGAGTAAGGGCGTACATTATTTGGAAATATAAATTATTGTTCTTTGAATATTTGAAGTCCCAAATAAAAAAAAGTTTATCCGCACATAAAAGTTTTTAATGATGTAAATATTTTCAAGAGTAATTTAATAAACATATTTGCTTATTGCAGATTTTTTTATTTGGTATATTGTATAGTTTGAGGAAGCTGGCATAATGATTTAATTTGAAAATTCTATTTTACGCTTCTTTTAATAATTTCATCACAATTCGGTTATTGTTACGCAAAACCTTAAGTTTTAAACTAATTGAATTTCAATGTGTTGTCAAGGAAACACATAAAAATATTTTACAAATCAAGAAAAGCTGTCCGATGTATTTCTTATCCCAATGCTTGAAGGTGGCTTTTATTTATTATTACTTTTTATATAATCATCCAATAAGCAGCATTTCATGAAAAACGCTATTCTCATCTCAGGCATATTGTGAAAATAGTTATCTTATAATCACATTTTTGCACTAACATCCTGAGCAAAAGGACTGTAGCGGAGATTGAGTGCTTGCATAAAACAACATCTAGGGTTCGATCTTATGTAAGGTTTGACTGTATTGGTCTTTTGAGGATTTCGGTTTTTTGGGAGTTCAATGTCATCTGCCTTTGTTTTGTACACGGGTTGGCTATTGGAGATGAACGAGTTAAATATTCATCCGTTTTTCCTTAATTCTTTATAATTGCTTAGACGACATGTTCTCCATAGCTAGATTAAAAAATAAGCTGCTGCCTAACCAGTATAGTGGTTACCGTCGCTCACGGCCCTGCTCAAGAGCCCGGGTACGAATCCTAAGGCATGGATACGAATCCTAAAGGCATCTAAGCCATTTAGTAAGTGTACAGTGTCTGTGTAGCATGGCGGCACTCTTAATATGCAGCGAACTGAATGTGCCCTCGTCTGATTGGCAGAAGGCGAAAGGGTGGGAAACATTCGAACCAGACCCCAGGCTTGCTCTCCATCAAAACAGGGGCGAAACTGAGCTAAATCGCACTGTCACCTGTAGGGTGCTCAAGGCTGTTGCCAACGACAGGCGTATCTTGCCACGAGGAATTTCATAGGCTTGGGGTGATGTTACTGTCAGTTAAGTGAGCATAAGTAACAACAACAGAAAAAATAAGCTTTTATAACTATATATATATGTAATGTTTTCAGTTATTCCATCACATCGTGGGCGAATGGTGAGGCTATTCCATTACACGTTCTGGCAGATGGTTGACGAAGCTGGGATGATTGAAGTACGGAGAAAAATGACGACTCAGGACTTTTCACTTTTAACAGCAAGCATGTCTTTATTTTAATTTATAGCAGATGACTTTTTCCAGATGAAGTTAATCAAATAACTTATTCAGTAATTGAACTATTAGATACGACTGACTTTAAGCTTTAATACGTCATAACGTTCTAACAAAGAAAGAGGAGCATAGCGGAAGCTTTAGCAGGACGAAGGCGAGAAGGCATCTGTCTAGGAGAACTTATGACGCAGCATTTATATGAAAAGTTATGTAACAGAGTAGCTTCTAGAAAAATGTAGAAAAACTTATGACGCAGCATTTATATGAGGAGGTTATGTAATAGGTGCGAATGATCTAGAAGGTAATGGTCTAAGGGGAGATGCTGAATTGCAGAAAATTAATTAAAGGATGCTGGTTCGCAAAGAGCAAAGCCATCGTATTTTTTTTTTTTTATTTTACATCTGCCCCCCCCCCGTCAAAAAGAGAGGCCGGGGTGAGAAAAGCATTAGTACAGGAGTGAAGCAAAAGTATGAGAAAAGACATGAAAACATCCAGAACATAGCGTACAAGCTTTAACTATGGCCTATCATAGTTCATGACTTTCTCATATAAAATTTTGACTTTATAGCATATGAAATTTTGAACATTAAAACAATGAGTTATAATATGTAAGATAAAATTATATGAATCAGAATTATAATATAACTAAAAACATTAATTATTCCTCTCTATTCTAAAATCGTAATAACTTCTCTGCATTGCGTCATTACTAGATCACTCTATGGCCCGCGCAACTCTGATGACGTAATAATTAAGAACTGAAACTGTCCTTGTAAACCAAAACTTTTCTCTTCGCGTGCTTCCATCTTTCATAACTACGCACTTCAGCTTTTGCTCTCTACTTTGCTAAGATGGAATTTCGCTGGCTTGCTTTCTATCTCAACAATATCTAAAATGTAAATCTTCTGTGGAAAGGCACGACTAGAGTGCCAAGTGATTGTGGCCAAAATATCAATTGGAAATAAAAATGGAAGTAAAACTGCCTCGACTGCCAAGTTCTTTAAATAGTACGCAATCAAAATTCTTCAATATGGATCTAATCACGCATCGACACTGCTCCGTTATTTCCTTTGCTTTTATTATGACATATATATATATTTCATATAATATTAATATGATATATATATATATATATATATATATATATATATATATATACATATATAAAGCAATACTGATGTGATATAATATTTTGTAAATATCAGTTACAACTTATCCATTTATTTTAATTCTGCTTGTTCCACTTAAATCAGTTTAACTTATAAGTTCAATCTTAAAAACATTTTGATACTCAAACATTCCTTCCTTTGTTGCAATTTGTGATAAAAGTTTGGACAAATGAAACAAACCTGAGGCATTTAATGTAACTAAATATTAGAAATTCAATTACAAGACAGTTAAATGTTTTCAATTAATTTGTAGCTTTACTTTCGCTTGTGCAAACTCTTTAGAAACTCCCCATCAAAGATAGAAAATAAGAAAGCAGTCTGGAAGATCCAGATAAGAGGAAATCATTAATCTTTGTCATCACTTTTAAGTAATTCTACTAGGAATTGAAGAAACGAGTTACCTTAGATTAAAACAACGATCAAACGAAATCACTGACTGCATCAAATGATTTCTTTACTTTTCAGGCATGGAAATGAACAATTAAAGGCTGCAAAGTTTTAAAAGGTATAAAGGAAAAATGTCAATTGCACAAGAACACAAACAAGATAGTATAAAGATTATTTTTGGTACTTTTCATGTACTTGCAAAAAGTGAAAGAAACGAAATAATATCATAGATATTTGAACGTTATTATAGAAGACGTTCATGGAAATCAAATCGTTATTATAGGAGTTATCGTTATTATAGAAATCAAATCGTTATTTTAGAAGACGTTCATGGAAATTGATATAAGTAAAAATCACTTAAATAAATTTCATTTCTTAGACACTACGTAACAACAAAAGAAGCCCATGGGATTTGCAAATTGTTGAAAGAATCTTAATGACCAAAGATATATATCCAGTAGCAGCTTCAGAACTCTTATCAGGAACACTTTCTTATCATTTAAGTTCACACTGGTTCGTTGATGCGAAAAGCGGAAAAGTGGAGAAAAACGCTTTCCTCTTCGCTCTAAGGGAGAAACTTTTGCATTAAAAATTGTCATATGCGCGCACTAGATGGCTTATCGAAAAAATACGCTTGAAAGATATATAAAGTTCTTTGAATTACTTTCACATGACGCCCTGAATTCGATGAATTTCTAGTCCTCGGTGAAACATTTGTTCAGTAGTAGAACGCTTCGTCAGAACATCGCAGAAAATTATCGTTTGGAAAACAGGAATAACATATCCCAGGAAAGGATTGTTATATATATATATATATATATTGTTTTATTTAGGAATTCTGTTGTATGACAATCAAGAATCTTAACTGCATATTTAAATTTTAGAGAATGATTTTTTCGTAGGGCAGAACACAACTAAATTTTTCGCGTGATGTATGAACTTTCTTTACTTAATATAATTGCTTTAATTAACTCAATAAAAGTTATATTTAAGTGTAGGTAGGATTTATGGTATTACTAAACTAAATATCGCACTTGGATAAATGAAGTAGTTACGTAAAAAAAAAAAAAAATTTAAAGAGTGTTTTAAAACACATTTTCTGCCTTATGTGCATATTTTAAACTTAAATGCAACTGTGATTGCTTCAGTTAGCCATTCATACATTAATAAAGAGTTACTATAGGAAGTTTAAGTTTATAAAATCATTTCTGTCTGAAACTCATTGGAAAAACTATACAATATTTCTGTTTCTGTTTTAGAAACTGAATTCTACAATTAGCAAATTTGCTAATGCTTCAGCAAGTGTTCTTTGCATTAATGAAAATTTATCATAAAGATTAAATTTCCGACATGTTTCTTATACCAGTTGCATGAAAAATGGTTATGCATCTTGAGGGAAACAAACATGAAGCTTTTAAAGTGCTTAGAAGTAGCTTCAGTGTAAGGTTTAATTTGGTTTTAATTTAAATGTAAACTTACTGGAAGGTTTTCTTTCTGTATAAATAACAGTTTTCTAACTTTTTTTTAAATAATGGTTTACTCTTTATCAGTTGTTTAAAACTAAGTACTAACTCAATTTTTAAAATTAGGTAAAAAAGCAACCTTGCACTGATATCAGTGTCGCTTATACCAGTCTGGTGCAATCTTAAACGGGTTTTACAAAGATCTCGAGAATTTAAAAATTATGTTGTGTGTGAAATAATTCAAAACAAGGATCGACACACTGTCTTACATTGCAATTTTGCACTCAAAATACGTTGTTTGCTTTCGCTGTTGCTTGGTGTTAACGCACACATCGCATCTTCTCCTACCTTTATTACCTTTTCCGTCAACGTAAATTTTCGGAAACTGTCTTCCAGTTAGACGGAAATGTCGAGTGTCCGGTGATTTTGGACAAATTTTTAAGTTTTTAAGTAAGGTCTCTTAGCTATGGCTAACGGAATGAAACTGAATATAAGCCCAACACATCTTCAAACAACTTGAAACTTCTTCAAAAGACAATCAGAAATATTTCATCCTCAAACGCTGTGTGACATCAGGTTTGTATTAGAAGACTTCTTGTTTTTCTAAATCGAAAACAGCGTCCACGATGACCGGAAAGGGATCAAGGAAAGACCCCCACTGGCGGGATATTCATCACTGATCACGTCAATTACATTACATATAATTACATTATGTAAGGTAAATACATTATATACCAAACGATAACTCCTGTGTCATTATATATAATGACCATTCAATGCATTATATATAATGACCTATTAAATCGAGTAAGAAAAACAAAAATGCTGTCTCGTTCCTGAGAACTGCGAGCAAGGCGCATTACGCGTCGAAAAAGCTGATAATCTTTCCCATTCTGTAAAAATGCTGTAATGTTACTTTTTAATTAACCAAGAAAGCTTATGTTAAGTTTCAAAATAAATAGAAAAACAAAAAAAAAATCCTACCGAAATAAACAAAAACGCCTGTGCCCCTTTATTTCACAGGCGCACTTTTAAAGAGCTGTGATTTCCAGTTTGTTTATTTCAATAAATCTCTCAAAACCAGAAATACAAAACAGAAACTAATGCCAGTACATGAAGATCAAATGCCGTATGATTCATTCCAAATTATGTATCTATTTTGTTAATATCAATAAACGACTGGGGTCACGTAGTGGGGAGACCGCGCTAAACCAATTAACCCAAATGGTGAAGTTGTGGTGCCAGTCTTCCCCGTCACTAATCCTAATTCTATCGGTGATGAATTTGCTTTCATGGACGCCAACGAAACATGTCATCAAACAATAGCTCTTATAGAGAATAATCAACTAATCAACGCTTCGAATGGGCAGCAAGTTCTCCAGATCTGAAACCCGTTAAAATGTTTGAGATGCCTTGGGGAGGAGTCTTGCTGGTCGATAATGCCCTCCAATAAAGAACACCCTCATTCTGTTACTTTTTAACGTGGTTTATAGTTGTTTGAGATCCGTCCTTTGCAAATGCCCACCAGTGCAACCACCAGTGCATGCCACCAGTGCATACAACTTCCCACCAGTGCATGCAACAATGCTTTTCTGTAATTTCGAGAAATAGAAGTTAGCGAAAATGTTTCGGCGTTCGACGAGAAACTATATAAGAACGGACAGAGTATCAGTGTTTCAGTTTTTAGTTCACAGATGACTCTGGAGTATTCAGGGAGCTCCGTGGGAGCTTCGTGTTTTAAATGTGTTTTGCATTATGCTGTGTTTAGCATTCTTAGTAGTCTGAAGTGGTAACTACTGATTGTTGGCATTAGTTTCTGTTTTGTTTTTGCATTAGTTTTTAGTTTCTATCATACTGAAGAAAACTATACGAGTAATTTTGTGGAAAGTTCCGAAACTGTTTATTATTTCTTTTGGGAAATAAATTTTATCATGCTGCCATCGGTTCTATGTGCAATTAATTCATTACCAATCCGCACGCACACAATAATATTTATATTAAAATAAACAAATTAAATAAAAGAGTTAGCTAAACTGTGTATTAGTAGGCAAAATCTACATAACTGTAGGGTAATATATTTATGTTTGAACCTATTAAATAGAGAGAAATGATAAAGCAAGAGGCACAAGCCCAACCGTAAAAATCAAATTATTGAATTTGTAAAATACGCCAAATAAAGTCTAATGTTCGAACTTAGAATGTACAGTTTAATGTGTGGAACCTTAAGAACTTGTAAGCGAAAAATCTCTTAGTTCAGAAAGATAGAAACACAAATGTACGAAGAGTTAATTACCCTTTATTATTCAAAATAAATTTAACAGTTCATTCCTCTTTGGAGATTACAGCAAAGCCTCCACTTGGGCTTTAACTCTGGAATACTAAGAATAAACTTAATTAAACTTAACTAAAGAGATATATCCGAAGCTATGAAGATTCTAAAAGAAATAGCCACTTAACGCTAATTAAACAACGACGCTATCAAGAGCTTGAAATACGGACGAGCGCAGAAATAGCTCTAGAGAGAGCATAGCTAAAGGGCGAACGCGCGCTGGTCAAAATATCTGACTCTCTAACAAAGTCAGTAGAACTTCAACTTTAAATACGTTGACTTCATTTGTATCATTTGCATTTAACCGCAATTCTGAAAGCACGCTCTGGTAGGAAATTGTAAGCTGAAATTTAGAAACTACAGGAAAGTCGCTTTAACTAAAAATTATTTGTTAGAAACTTAGGAAAAACCTTACAAATGTAATACAATTGCTGTTGTTGTCTTGTCCATATTACATGGAACAATGGTTTCCAAAGTCTACTCCGAAGAGAGGTTCGACTTTCACCCCCAATTTTGAGAGAGAGCCTCCTGGTAGGATCTGGATGTCTCCCACGAGAATCCCCACGACCGACACGCAGTGCCGGTCGCAGGCCGAACACGCAGCACCGACACGCAGCACCGACACTATATATTTACAAACAACCATGTCTTACCCTGAATTTGAACCCGAGCCTTCGGTACCGTAGTAAGACAGTGGTGGAAAGAATTATTCTGTATGCCGCTGCTATTTGGGGAACTAACATCTCTTCCCAAATGAGACGTTCACTACTCTCTATACAGCGACACCAGCTTCTTCTCATTTGCAAGGCTTATCGTACCACGTCCACGGCTGCCTTACAAATTATCGCTGGCGCGGCGCCTCTGGACTTGTTAGTTGAACAAGAGGCTGCAGTGGTTAACATAAGCAGGCTACGACACACCATGAGTCTCTGGGGACAAATCTATATCCATACTGATTATGAGCATCACATACCGCAAGCTCCTTCCACCCTGCTAAAAATAACCTTGTGGACACTATCTACTTTAATACAACACATGACTCGGGATTTGCAAATGGTGGTAACTGTGAATATGGGGAGGAGGGTCATCCAGACCATTTTGTATTCTTTGACCACACACAGCACGTAATAGCCTCAAGCAACCACGAGACAGATTCTGGCCAAATTAGTTCCAGAATCTACAAAGTATCTGAGTTGCCAGCGGAAACTGAAAACAATAATTGACTACTGTACTAGCAATTACTCTTCGCAATTACTTACGCTGGGCGATAGTAGTCATAAAAGTCTGTATAAGTTAGTTCAATATGTCAGCAACAAAGTATGTGATATGTATGTTCAATGTGTAATTTTTTATTTATGCTGTGCTAGGTCCTCATACATAAAGTTCGCACTGTATCTGAATGCTGTAATGTATCTGTACATGTTTATATCTTTTATTTATGGTACCTAATTTATACTAAGGATCACGCGTACCTTAATGGCATGCTTCTTGTAAACTTTAACTATCATGATAACGTATATGTATGGGTGTATATATCAATATGAGTGAGAGTATGTATACTTTTATTTGTTTCGGAATATCTATGTATGTAAGTGTGTATATATCTGTATATGAGTTTGTATTTATATGTATATACATATATTTTGATTGTACTCTTCTTCAAGTGCTTTGTATGCACATGTATATATTTCTTTGTACATTGGTGTACTCTTCTTCAAGTGTCTTGTATGCACATGTATATCACTTTTTTGCATTTTATAAATGTCGTCTGCTGAGCCGGGACTGCCCAGGGCTACGGCCTGGTAGTAGTGGTTGACTCCCGCTGAGTTGGTTTCCAATTCTGCATGGATATATCTATACCTAGGTCGGAAGCCAACTCAGCGGTTTACACCCTTATCCACTATAGCGTCTGGGCGACAAAGTAATAAAATTAAATGAAGCAATTTATTAACAAGCTGTAGCTAACCAAAACGCAGATATTTTTTAAAAAATTGGATTACTTATTATTTTTAACCTTGATTCGCATTTTTTTTTTTTTTTGAAAAATTGTGAGAAGCTGCAAAAAGTTTCAATGACCTAAACTTATATTAAAGTAATAGCACAGTAGCCAATATAAATATCAAATAACATATATTTTTAAAATACGAATTATAAGCAGAAAAAAGAGCGTAGGAAGCAAGCGAGTAATATTACCTCGTGTCTCTTATTTATCAGATAAAAATATAAAAGGTCATAGTGACGCGGTTTGCGTGGTATTGTGCAAACGAAGCACTGTGTTTGCAGGTTTTTTGTAATTAACGTAGAAAATTGGGGAATATGATCACAAAAAGAAAAAAAAAATTACATGAAACCGTATTAGGCTAGCTAAAAAAAAAAAGAGATATTTTAAAGCTCGATCTATGCTGAGACAAATTAAGCTCATTAGATTGCAAAAGAAGAATAATCATAAAAATTACTCTTTTTTTTTAAGTTGATATAAGTAGGTTTTTTGAAATTATTTTGAAAAATCAGCTTAAGTCAACTCAAATAATTGTTTCTTAGTTTAAAACTGTTTTTTTTTTTTTTTTTTTTTTTTTTTTTTTGTTAAAGTCCGAAGGGGCTTTGTTCCTGAGGGACTATTGTTTTCACTTTGCGATTTTGCGTCGAATCGCTGCTACGGATGTTCGTTTCACATTTCAAACTGTTGCCAAATATTATCGTCCTGTGTTATATTTGAATAAATTGAATAATGAATAATCTGCATAAATGTATGTATGTTCTTCATTGTGATGAAACAACGGTACCTAGAGCCATCCAATTTGAAATTTGAAATTTGGAATTTGTTTTATTATTGATTTCATATTTTGTAAACCTTTAACGAATTTTTGATTAATAAACTGAAGAAGTCAAAAGCGAGCAACGGCAACGTTGTACGGAAAAAGCATTTTTATCTATGGCGCGTGAGACTGTGTATCGGAAATTTTAAAGATATGTTCAATTTAAATTTATTTTGAGAGATTGCTCTTGCACTGAATTTTATGGTTTAAGTGCAAAGAACGTGATATTGAGTAAATAAAGGTAACACACAAAATGTTAAAAAAACGCCCCTTGGGACGTAATTTAAAATCTGAAAACTTTCAGATTTTTTATTTATTTATTTTTTTGATTTAAAGCATACACATCCACAATTTTAATTATTTGAGAATTTCTTAATTATATATTTTTTTAAATTTTATTTTCACTATTTTTAACTCTTAATGCTTGGCTAATTGTTTGAATAAAATATTAACTTAAATTTTCAAGTAAATACTTGAGTGACTTTTGATTATTTTAATAGTGTATAATTAAAAGATATTTTTTGCCAAAATCTTTTATTTGGTTGAGATTGTAGGTAAAACCTAAAATTACAAAAATATCAATTGTTACATTTGGGTCTATTTTAGAGCCCGTCAGAAGGTATATTAGTCGGCATATTAGTTGGCATTTTGCGTCGAATCACTAAACTGCTCAATCACTTCCCAAACTGTGGCCACTAAATAGTATTTATTATCTTGCATTATATTTAAAGAAATTAAATAATACAGAATCTGCATTATTTAAAAAAATTAAATAATACAGAATCTGCATGAATATATGTATGTTTATCGCACTGTGTTCTCACGGTGCGAAAAACATACATATATTCATCAATAACGACATCTAATTTTGAATAACTTAATCCTCCACCTGAATATGGGCATCTGGAAGCCCGAATTTTGTACTTCGATTTTTTAAAAAAAAAATTCTGTCTAATATTTTGTAAAATATAACAAAGTTTTCATTAAAAAACTCAGCGATTTCGAATCGAGCATGGCAGCATGTACGGAAAAACAAAAATTTATCTCCAGCGGTCGAGCCTCTTTATCGCAAATGCTAAAGATATGCTGTTTTTAAACACACTCTTAGACAAAAATAATCGACGCACCAAGAAGGAGTTATCCGAATGGGACGAAAATCGGTAGATGTAATGCACCTGTACAGAAAAACAAATGAGAAAAATTGAATGATATGCTGAAGCAATAGAACTTCACAAAGTGAAAAAGTCAGTAATGCGTTTCTCCACCTCTGGGCCTTATGCAAGCAATTATTCGGCTTGGCATCGATTGATAAAGGTTGCGGATGTCCTCCTGAGGGATATCGTGCCAAATTCTGGTCAACTGGCGCGTTAGATCGTCAACATACCGAGGTGGTTAGTAGGCTCTTCCCATAATCCTCCAAACGTGCTCAATAGAAGAGAGATCCGACGACCATGCTGGCCAAGGTAATGTTTGGCAAGCAGTAAAAACATGTGCAATATGGAGGCGGGTATTATCTTGCTGAAATGTAATCCCAAGGTGGTGTGACATGAAGGGCAACACAACGGGCCTTAGAACTTCGTCGACGTACCGCTGTGCTGTAAGGCTGCGACGGATGGCAACCAAAGGGGTCCTACTATGAAATGAAATGGCACCCCAGACCATCACTTCTTTTTGTCGGCCTGTCTGCCGGAAGACGGTCAGGTTGGTATGACACCGCTGTCCAGGGTGTCTTCAGACTCTCCTTCGCTAGTTATCGGGGCTCAATTCAAAGCGATCACTGAACACTATTCTACTCCATTCAGTGGCATTCCAGTGGCGAATGAGCCCGACACCACTGCAAACAGGCTTGATGTTGTACAGAGATCAATGGTCGTCGACGCAAGGGGCGCCGTTACCTCAGCCCCCTTTCTGTGAGCAGCCTATGAATGGTCCTTGCGATCACTGTAGCACTAGTTGCACGTACAGTCGATGATAATGATGCATCTGGCGCAGTAAGTGCCGCTCTGACGATTGCTCGGTCTTCATGTTCTGTCGTTTCTCTAGGCCTACCGCTTTCTTCTTGACGCTGTGTGCGGCCATGGTTCACCCATTGCTGCCAACATCGTCTAACAGTGGCATTACTCCTGCTCAAATGCCGAGCTATTCGCCGATAAGACCAAACGGCTTCTTTGACGTTCTACACGACCTCTCTCAAATTCTAACATCTGCGCATATCGTTCGCGCACCTGTATGCGAGGCAAAGTAACTGTCTACCAGAGTACACGGAATGAAATTCCTGAAGAATTTCTGACCTAGAAATTGGACTTGAGACAGTTCTATATTACCGAGCTATTGCAAGTGCAACGTTACCGGTTCTTTAAACTAAGCCCAAGGGCACATGACATAATGATTTTAGGAAATGAAAAATATCTCGGATGGGAAAATGGAGAGAGAAAAAGTGAAAGGAGTGCCAAAAGGAAAAAGGCCAAAGGCATCTAGCAGGCGAACGAAACTTGACAAAAGGAAGAAAATCCGAACCGATCCTTCACAATTTATTACGTATACTGCCAGTTGCACAGATCAGATGCGCTGTAGCGACAAGCGTTCATTCATTGGCGGCCAAAATGTAAAATTTTGCATTTTCCGTCAAAACATGAATGCATATCAATTTGTGTCCAATTTGCTTTATATCGTCGTGGTGCGTCGTTTTTTTTTTTTTTTTTTTTTTTTTTTCCCTAGGAATATATATCTAGCCCACAGGAGATAGTCCAAATGCTCTCGAAATGTGTATGTGCGTGTAAATGAAAAAAAAACGAGCTTTTGTGTGTAATATAAAGATAGTAATCAGATCAGATCTTTTTGTAATTTTAAATTTATACGATTTTCCGTTAACAAAATTATAAATAGAACGCTTCATTCAATTAAAATTGAAATACATTCTGAACTGAAATCTAATCTTGTTTCCTTACTTTAAAAAGATCTTAATATTTATGGTTGTGCGTATGTTTCAAATAAAATCCGCAATTCCTGAAGCAGAAGTGTAGGGTACTATATAATACATTTGAACTTATAACTGATTGTTGCGAAAGATAGAATGGAAAGATTCTACGTGCGGTTTCATATTTTCCAAATTTATGTTAACTTTTCTTTTATGGCATCTGCGGAATGGCTGATCTGATGGGGTGTTAACTTATCAGGTGGTAAGCAGCACTGCCTAATCAATCTATAACATAACACCTGCGATGCACTTGCCTGGAATAGGGTCTTTGGGGAACATAGAGATAAACTTAAAATGTTAAAGGTCAAAGAGGTTGACTGAATAAGGTAGTGGTACGTCGAAAAGGAAGGACAAATGTATACAAATAAATAAATAAATAAATAAGAATTCTATTTTGAAAAAAAAAAATAAATAAATTAAAAAAAAAAAAATTAAGTTTTCAGATTTTAAATTACGTACATGGGGGCGTTTTTTTAATTTTTTGTGTGTTACCTTTATTTATTAAATAAGGTGTTCTTTACACTTAAACCATAAAATTCATTTCAGTAGCAATGTCGCAAAAAAATTTTAAATTGAGCCTATCTTTAGAATTTCCGATACACAGTTCTGCGCGCTGGAGAAAAAAAAGTTTTTTTTTTTTTTTTTTTTTCTTTTTTTTTTCCGTAGACTGTTGCCATTGCTCGCTTTGAAATCCTTGAGTTTATTAATCAAAAATTCGTTAAAATTTTACAAAATATGAAATCGATCATGAAACAAATTCTAAATTTCAAATTTGGGCTTTCAGACGCCCATATTCGTAGGAGGATTACGCATCCAAAGTTCGATGGTTTTATATACCGTTGTGTTATCACAATGCGAGAAATATACATACATTTTTGCACATTTCTCATTATTTAATTTCTTTAAATATAATGCAGGACCCTAGCATTTTGTGGCAACAGTTTGAAAAGCGAAACAGACAATTATACTGATTCAACGCAAAATCGCAAAACGAAAACAATAGTTCTTCAGGGACAAAACCCTTTTGGACTAATAAAAAGTCCGAAAGCTTTCAAATTTTATATTGTGCCCAAAGGGCGTTTTTTAACGTTTTGTGTATTACCTTTACTTATTAAATATCATTTTCTTGTCTCTTAAACCATAAAATTTAATTCAAAAGCAATATCACAAAGCAATATTTAAATAAATAATAAATATCACGAAGCAATATTTAAAAGCAGGATATATTTAGAATTTACGATATATAGTCTCTCGTGCTGGAGATAAAAAAAAAAAAATTCCCCGTACAGTTTTGTCATTGCCCGCTTTGAAATCGTTGAGTTTGTTAATAAAAATTATTTAATGTCTAACAAAATATCAAATTACGCAAATTCGAAATTAGGCTTTCCAGATACCCATATTCGGTGGAGGGTAACGTTATTTAAAATTTGATGGCTCTGGGTACCGTTGTTTTATCACAATGCGAGAAACATACATACATTAATGCAAGTTCTTCATTATTTAATTACTTTAAATATAATACAGGATGATAACATTTTGGGGCAACAATTTGAAAAGTAAAACGGACATTTAAAGTTTTCGACGCAAAATGCCAAAACGAAACTAATAGCCCTTCTGGATTAACGTCCTTTGGGGTAATAAATAAAATGAAAAGAAAAAGAAAAAAAAATATTAGAGAGTAAATGCTGAAAAGTAATTCCATAAATACGCAATCGTGCATTTGTGATGCAGTGCGTAAAGCTGAAACAGGAAAAACCCCATGAGTTTTGGCTATACATTGCATTATTCAAGGATAATCAAATACAAATTGGCAAGTTTCCCTCCCTGAAATTAAGTATAATACTTAAAATCATGATAAAAAGAATCAATCATAACCCTCTAGTTATTTAAAAGTTTTATCTCCTTTTCCTGAAATATGGAGAGAAGGAACAGAAAGTGATGAAATTTTAATTATAATAAGCATTTAAAATTTCTGGTCATAGAATTTATTGCGAGCTTCTAAACAGATTTTCTTAGGTTACGAATTTAATGAGTCACTTGCACTCATAGTTTGCAAAATAAATTTGAATTCAATTAAAATCTATTTTGCGAGTCATAACTTACAAGTTCGAATTTCAGTCTCCTTGTTTATAATGTTAATAGTTGCGCATATTATTATATAGTACTTATACTAAGAAAATAATCATAGAATTAATGCTCACATATACGATGAAGCATGGGAAAGTAAATGCATAATAATTGTTGAGACTTATCAATTAAATTAAATAAAATGTCATAACCAAAAATGTCACAACGTACTTTTATACCTAGGGAAAGAAAAAGCTTGATGTCATTTTTACATACAACAAACTAAACTTTTATTTAGATCACTTCATAAAATGTATTATTTTTTTATTTTTTTATTTGTTAAATGAAAACTATTAAACTTTACACTTAGTTTTAGAGCTCTTACCTGACGCATTGATTAATGAACCTCTTATCATCTTGAGGCGAAAAAAGTAATTTTACGATATCCAGTATCTTAAATTAATGAAACTTTTGCCTCTGCAATACCTTGCTCATAAGAAACGATGCCAACATAATCAAATGAAAAAGAATTGATTTCAATAAAGGACAGGTACGTGTCTCAGGCGATATAAGTAATCATTCAGAAAGTATAAAACATAAAGCATCAGATATTCATTGAATATGCAAATGAATTCCGTCGAAATAATTAATGCAGGGATAATCTAAATTGATATTATGTGTTTTAATTAGTATCGTACTTAATACTAATTTAGGGTTTTATTTTTATTGTGAAATAATGCTTTTATTCAATTTTAGCAGCATAAATAACATTTAATTTTTAATGCTGACAGGGTTCCCAATTTTGCTGTTTGAATTTCACTGAGAGCAGGCATGACTAATAAGACTTAATACTGTAGCTTCCTTTGCATATCGAACTTTTTTACTTATCATATCAGCAAAGTATATTGCAAATTATATTAAATTACTTAAGACCCTCAACAGTTATATTTGTAGCTTATATGTAAAATCTCCATTTAGGACTTCGGGACGAGACCGTCGGGTTTGAATTCTCATACATAAAGACATGATACTTATTGGAACTATCGAATTTCATAGCGTTAATGTATTTTTGGGCATCTTTAAGTGATAAAAATTAAATGAGAGTTTCCTTCAACATGGTACTGTATATTAGGATATGAAGCTAAAAAACTTTCAGTATTTTACTTTCTAGTGTAGGACAAAAAAATATGACTGTAGAATTTAAACAACGAAATGCGGATTTAGAATTTGTTTATAATAATAACAATACCAAAATTTAATTTTTGCATGCCAGTTACTACTGAATAACAATGTTAAAAAGCATGATTACGTTTTAATAAAATCTGGAAGATTAAAATAATATGACTTTGAAGATATTGTTTAGCAAACGCATATAATAGGTTAGGTTATTTAAGGGGACTCATACACCTTAAACCCCTCATGATCTTCGAAAATGTGACTGTTCCAAGAATTGGGATATTTTATTTATTTTAAAAGCAATTACTTCCAACTTTCTACAGCTGACTACATAATATAGCTGCTTTGGAAACTAGTAACCAGAAAGTTTGTGTTGCCACAAATATTTTTGTAATTTAATCCTCTTTGCGACAAAATATTTCGCCATGTTTCCACCTTGCGCGCATGAATATGGTTAATGGTACATACTTGAAATTGGATGAAATTCTTTATATGGACACTATTTTCTAACTGAACCAGCAATCTGGTGAATATTTTAATATTGAAAAATTTTATGGACGAAAACATTACAAATTTTGTTAATAAAATACATTTTATAAACTCAACTCAAAATAAAATAAAAATTTAACATGAAATTTTTAGAATGTTAGGTTCACAGTAGTTTCCAAATGTTATAAAAGCTATATATTAGATATGGAATTAAATTATGAAACAGAATGTTTTAAACTGTGCGCGCAAGTTGGAAACATGCCGAAAAATGTTGTCACAAAGCGGATTAAATTGTAAAAATATTTGTGGCAACACAAACTTTCTGGTTACTAGTTTCCAACTCAGCTATATTATGTAGTCAGCTGTAAAAAGTTGGTAGTAATTGGTTTTAAAATAAATAAGTTATCCCAATTCTTGCAACAGTCACCTATTCGAACATCTTATGGGTTTTAAGGTGTACGAGTCCCCTTAATTACGGCAAAGCCTCGAGGGCTGCCTATAGGGAGGGATGCCTTCGTGGAGGACTTTCTAAGGGAAACTGGCTCGTATACACGTTACACATAGGGAAAACCACGAAAACACCCATGCAGCCAGCCCGTTCGCGGGATTCGAACCTCGGACCGAACTACCAGTGTTCAGCGACTTACCGCCCTGCCGCTGGTGGGCGTATACATTAGGATAGCGATTTTGAGTTGTGTTCTCTCGAGAAGGGTAGTCCTTCAACGAAATTTGCTGCGAGATACTACCTTTATTGCACTTCTTTGAACGAAATAAAGGAAGTGCTATAATTGTAAAAAATTTCGCTTATCATATTCCAATAACATTTCTATTTCGTCTGCGTGATATCTGTACGTATGGATTAAACTAAAGGATTTTTTTTTCTCAAAACGAATGTAAAAAAAAAAAAAAAAAAAAAAAAAAAAAAAATTAAATGAAGTCAGAAGAGATTTGGCAGTGATACGTACATATGTATTTATCTAGCATAACTCAAAAACGAGTAGCCTTGGAATGTTAAAATTGTGTAATCCAATAGTATCTAGAAGTGCTCCTTCCCTTTCCCTTGCTATCGGAGCCCACCAGCGGCCGAGCGGTAAAGTCGCTGAACACTGGTAGTTCGGTCTGAGGTTCGAATCCCGCGAACGGGCTGGCTGCATGGGCGTTTTCGTGGTTTTCCTCATATGTAACGTGTATACGAGCCAGTTTCCCTTAGAAAGTCCTCCCCGAAAGGCATCCCTCCCCTTAGGCTGATAGCCCTAGTGTGCTTTGCCATAAATAAATACACCAACACACCTTGCAATCGGTCACACAAATCGCATATATATATTCCCACCCTCTTACCCGGCTGGGTGAGGTCAGCATTTTTATTCCTATATGTTGTTAAAATATGTATCTTTTGCTTTAAAAGGTGATTAAATTATGCCGCTGCTATAGTCCAGTTATGGTTTTTATACCTTTATTTAATCTTTATGTAATAGTTCTAGAATTATCAACAATCTAAAAGTGACCCTAAGCCTAATGAGGCCACCATTTGTTTACATTTGAAACTCTTAGTAGAATAGCGAATTAAGTCAGATGGCATACCAAATTCAATGTGTTTTTACCAGTGGGACCAAACGTTAACTTTCAGTTTTGTATACTGAAAATTTTGTCTCCTTGCCTGCTTGTCGAATTGCTTGTTTTTGAGTAGAAAGTCTAGTTTTAACTGCATTTGTTGTTTTAGGTTTTTCTGTATTTTACAAATTTTGGTGAAAATATTTTGAGTGTATTTTGCCTTATCGCGAAGGACTTAATTGATTAAATTAGAAATACATCTCTAACGAAATTCGAAGAAATAAGTTTAAATGAAGCGCAGGATAAAATAAGTTTAATTGAAGTTGCGTGTAATTTAATAGACCATTCAAAGAAGTCATATACGGTATCTACATCAGATTTTTTTTAAAATTAGGAATGTCTTACAGTGAGCCTCAATCAAAGCGCAATAGAACCTGGGTGGAACTACTAACAAAGTACAAAGAGGAAATGTCATTTTGTGATGTCTAAACATTTCAAAAAAATTTATAGAGTGATATAACGTAATAGGAATTACTCACAGAGTATGTCACATATGTTTTATGTCATTTTTTTATTTTTCGATTTCTGCATGTTTAACTACCTAGTCCATATATACGAAACAATCTGTGTGTAAATATCTATTCATCTATGAATATTTTCAAAAAAGGAAGTAAAATTATACATCAACTAATTACATAAAATTCAATACAGTTTTATAAAATTAAACAACGTCTAATCCCAAGTATCTTGGACTAACTCTAGATGCAGAATTGAGATTTTCTAAACACCTTGAACATGTTTCAATAAAGGCACTGAAAAAGCTAAACATCTTTAAAAGACTTTCTGGTGCCTCTTGGGGATCAAGACCCAAAACCCTCAAGAATACTTACACTTCCATCGTCAGGCCTGTTCTCGAATACGCAGCACCCATATAGGCAACGGCAAGGCCTACAGTTAAAGGAAGGATTGAAGCTGTTCAATATAGGACTTCTAAAATCATCAATGCAGCTGTTACATCAACGAATAACATCAAAATTGAAAAGGAATGCGGCCTCGCCCCCTTGGAGAGCAGAAGAAAATTAATAACAATTAAATTTACCAAAAAAATACAAACCCTTGCTGAACATTATATCTCAAGTAGAACCTTCAGGGCATGGAGTGACAATTGTAAGCTTAAGAGATCCTCAACCCTCCAACATGACCAAGATATCAGAAATGACGTCAACCTCAAATATGAGACTCTCAAAATTTCCAAAGAGCCTTACAACATTTTGCGCCCTCTTCCCCAAACAAAAATTTATTTAAATCTCTTACAGCCTAGTACCAAGAAAGATCCCACTGCAATAATCAAAGAAAAAGGTGACCATACCATTGAGGAACTCACGACCTTAACTCAAGATCTAACGATCGCCTACACAGACGGCTCTTCCGACTCCAATCTGAACAGAGGAGGAGAGGGAGACTTTTTCATCGGACCAGACGGAGTGCAGAAATGCAACAATATTTCTGTTGGGAAAATCGCCTCCAACTATACATGCGAGCTCGTCTCCATCGAAAGTGCTCTGAAGATTTATCTCTCTAAAGAATACCAGAGTTGCAAGACCATCATCATCTTCTCTGATTGCAGATCAGCATTGCAAGCGATCCAGAAGGGCAAATGTCAACTCAGTCATCAGATCATTGAGCTCACAAACAAAATCATTGCTGCCCAAAGATCCTGCATCTTACAATGGATACACGCTCATGTAAATATTTTTGGTAATGAGAAGGCCGATGAGCTTGCAAAGGCATCCCGTGATTCTCCTCAGCCATCCAACTGCCTAATCCTCTTTGATGCCAATGCAATTGCCAGCCAAAGACTAATCGGTCAAGTTAAAAAAAAATCCATCCCGGAATTGAACTGTGACAGAGCCATATCGACTATCATAACCAGACTTAGGACAAATCACTTAAAAGGGATGAGGATTTCTGCAGACGGACAGCGTAGTTACATCAACATTTGTCCTCATTCCCCAGATGACATCCCACTGTCTCGCCATCACATCTTCAGGTGCCCAGCAATCCAGGCCAGACTGTTTAACATCGGCATTGAAGACTCAGTGGACCTACTTTATACTGATAGAGCTGACGAGTTTGCAAAAGCTGTCTTTGACAGCTTCGGAGCTATATAATTGCACTTTGTCATAGACACGACATCATCATCGTCAAAGAATGGTAAAACATTCTTGTTCTAGCTGAGTGGTAGTTTCCAATATTTGCACATACCAAACTAGTAACTTTATTTACTTGCTTAAAAATTTAAAACTGTTTTATAAATCTGCCTGATAGTATCAACAACATAGTTTTAGTATTTTAAACTTTAGAAATTGCTTGTGTGGAATAAGGCCTATTATATGTAATAAAATTATGACTTAAAAATGTTATACAGTCGTAAATTAGAAAAGAATGCTATTAAATAATATATGAGTGGATAAAATCAGTCTTCAGTTATTCTGATTTATATGTAACTGATCCAATTAGCCAAGACGGAAATCACATCAAAATATCTAAGCTGGATTAAAAATCTCAGACAAATTTTGCCGTACGATAATGAAATGTTTTGTACTTTACATTTTATGATGAGTATAATTTTTTCAAGTTTCTATAGGGACTGGGGACTCATATAAAAGGTTAGATTTTGCAATTTTTACAAAATGGGTTCTTTAAATTTCGAAATGCCTGTTTTATTTAAAACGTATTTCTAAGTACACTTCTACAAACAATTGTTACGAAACTAAACCCTGCATAAGATTGTTTGTGGACGGGTTGTTCATTATATATATAGTATGTGCATTGGGAGAAATCAAAAAAGAGATGTGTCATCAGAATACGAATGCATGGGGGGGCAGATGTTTCGAAAATAACAGAGTCACAAGACGATCAGGAGAAAAGGTATCTAAACTCAAAGCTATTTTTAATTAGTTGAACAACTAGTAATATGTGAAATAAAGAAAAGTTAAATACATATGGGCATCCAATCTCCAATTTTGCTTGTTTCCATGCATACACATGACAAATATTTCTTTTAGACATATCATTCAGTTCCATACTTGGAAGAAATGCAACAATACCACTCAATAGAAAATAAACAGGTATTTCAAAATTAGTATACCACTCAATAGAAAATAAACAGGTATTTCAAAATAAGTATACCACTCAATAGAAAATAAACAGGTATTTCAAAATTAGTATACCACTCAATAGAAAATAAACAGGTATTTCAAAATTAGTATACCACTCAATAGAAAATAAACAGGTATTTCAAAATTAGTATACCACTCAATAGAAAATAAACAGGTATTTCAAAATTAGTATACCACTCAACAGAAAATAAACAGATGTCTAGACTTCTTTCGACCGTCATTTTAGTGTGAGGGAATTGAAAACATTGAAGAGGCGTGCACGAGGAATTCTTAAATTCTTAAATACATTATAAACTTATTCTACTTATATCTATCTGGTGCAGCGTATGAATGACATTCTAACCCGTTTTGAGGGACTGCTCTGGTCCCTGGTTTTGTCAGAAGAACAAAAATGTCCAAAATATGTTTTTCTAAAGAATTAGATTAGATCCATTTTTTCAGCTCTCATAAACGATGATTAACTTCAAATTCACTAACTAAGCAGTCTCATAAAATTTGTTCGATTCTTTAGGATCCACTCATCTGCCAAGTTTCATCAATTATGGAAATTGCCTGTCTCCTATTTTTGGCACGAATTCGAGTATTATGATCGTTGCCTAAATTTAAATACAAACTACAATTGTCAGTCCTTTTTTAAAGTCATAAATAATTTGAATAATCTAGTAGGCAGTCACAAGAGGCATTAATTTTCATTTTTTCACTTACGTTTAAGATGTCTGAAAACTTGACTCTTGTATTCTTAAAAGTCCTCTTTCTTGAAGTTCTATTTCCTGTTTATGCCACTGTGTGTTATAGGCAATAGCAAAATGAATGTGTAAGATATCAAAATTGTGTGATATTTACCGGAAAGTATTCTAGAATATACAAGCTAAATTGAAATTTCATCATTTCCTCCGAATATAATTCGAATATGCGCCAGACTCTTTCGTAAAGTCCTCCATATTAACATTTCCATATCGTCAGTCAGAACAACTCTTTTCCTAAGCATTTTCCTGACAGGTTTTTCTTTGTACATACAATACTGCAGTTTGCACAGGTGCATTTTATTTAGTGTTTTCAATGTAGACTGATATTTAAATTTGAAAGAAAATATTGATCTCAATGTAAAATATTTAAGAAAAAAATATGTCTAATATTGCTGTATAAACAAATTACATCAACAGCAACATGAAAGATTTATTAAATTTTCTTTCTTAAATATTATTGTATTTTCCAAATTATCACGACGTAAATAATGCTGATATGCTTCGAAAATTGAAAGTAATTTCAAACAGTTCAGGGAAGGAAAAAAAAAAGAAGACAAAGAAAATAAACATCAAAGCTTCAGATATTATAAAAGTTGACTTTGATATCTGAAACTAATAACTGCAAATCAAATTTAATAAACCAATTAGACGTTGTGAGAAGAATAAACACAGTTTACCTAGTGAAATACTAGTACAAATATTGCTACTTCCTGTGCAGATTGTATGTGGGCTGTAAATATGATAACTGATATAATTTGAACGAGTCTATATGAGATTTACTATGTCTCAAAAGAGAGAGTTATTTCGAAGTTTCGATATTACTAAACTTTTCATTAACAAACTGCAAAACGCATACTCCGTTTCAGAAGGAGAATTTGCTTCAGATTGCGGATAAATATAAAATTACACAGTGTTGTTTCTTGTGATTTAAGTGATGTATAATGTACTCATAATTCTTTAAATTATGATATGCTAATCATTGCACTCTCATGACAGTTTTATTGGCACGACAGATTTTTCTACCTCGGAAAAAATAATATAAAGATATATATCATTTGTTGAATAATGTATAACTGAATGCTTTGTTCCTGCGATAAATAAATGGGGTATCTACGAGAACCTCGAGTTACTTCCATCATTAATATTTATAGGCATATTTTAATAATTTATGGAGCCTCCTTTAGTACTTTAGTACATAAAGAAAACGCATTACTGAATTTGATATTTTCGCTGGACAAAGTAGTTTAATTCTTAGTGCGTGTAAGTTCGAGAAATGTCCATAGTGTGATATTGAGTTAAGTTGATGAATTCAAGATTTGTATATCTCTTAATTTATTTAGAAATATTTAATACATTAAGTTATACAATCATCTTTAACGTTTGAGACATTTTACGAAGGATAAATTAATTAGTGCATGAGGAAATATGTTAAATATATAGGATATAGTATGCAAAACTAGAAATTCAATGGAATTCCAGAGTATTAATATTTACTTGAAATAGCAATTTAAAAATATTGACTCCTTTATTAACTTAATAACTTAACAAATATTATAACTTTGTAGAGATATTAGGTTATTTCGAAGCAGGAGACATGGAAAATGAACAATGCCCTCGCCGGGACTCGAACCACGGACCTCTCGAATACACGCCGAGCGTGCTGACCAGTACACCACGAAGGCATGCTACGAAGGCGTGAGGAATACCTTATATACCCACCTCTTTAAAGGACGACTGGGAATAAGATGACCCAATTGCCAAGTCATGGCGGTGGAGAATCATCATACGCCACCTTTCTTAGTTCAGGCGCTATTGTAGAGATATTAGGTTATTACGAAACATAAGACATTTATAGTAATGACCTCCCCGGGACACATAGGCCTACTACGAAGACGGGAGAAATATATTATAGCATTATATGACATTCAATTTGATCTTTATAAAACGGAATTCAACGAATTTTTTTGTATTATTACAAATACATAATAACTTTGTTATCATTGGTTATTGCAAGAAAAAAACAAAACGGGACATGATGTTACACTGTCATAGAATACTACTGACAGTCATGGTAATGTAGAATATATTTAAAAGACTTAACTGTAGAATGAATTTCTTAAAAAAAAAAAAAAAAAAGTATTTGGTTATTCATTGGAATAGAACGAGTGCTTGAGCTTATTATGAACTGACGATGACATTTCTCGCTATGCGGCGGTAAATTAAACATTAAGGAGTCCAGTAACTCCTTTGAGCAGAATTCAGTGTGCAGCCTCCAGAGATAAAATACATATCATCGAATCCTGCGTTTGTTGAGCAATGCATACAGTTCGAATTCCGCATGAGAAGAAACAAACAACTGCAGCAGAATGTTTTTATCTACCGCACACTTGTTCCCTGTACCATCATAAAAATGCCATTTTGGCACACACTTTCCGTTCCAAGATTTGTTTATTTCGTCCTCTCTGCTTGCTTGTATGCTTTTACCAGATGATTTTGAAATATCGTTTCTTTCACTATTGAATAAAATTTAGATTCACAACATTTATATATGTTAACAGCCAACAAAACCAATATGGTAGAAACCCTAATCGATGGTGTTAACGTATTATCTCTTTCGTTATTGAATTCAGTTTAGATTCACAGCATTAATTTATGCTAAGAGACAAAGCAAATATGGGAGAAATCTTAATTATGCGATTATGTTAAGTTCTACATAGCCTATATATTTGAAAATTAGAAAGAAACAAATATTACTGCTGCCATTTTCTATCCTGGATTTCTTAAGCTATATCCAGAGAGACATATTTTAATTATGTAAATTACTAGGAAAACATCGGCATTACATTTTTAACATAAATATTTAAACAGTTATTCACAAACATTTTTATGGTATGTCCCATAATTATTATTTTAGATATATTAGTTAAGCTATTTTTTCGTTCTGCAACATAATAATGCTGTATTTTTTGATCGGTGAAGCAACAGGTGTAAATAAAATTTTACTTCTGTGTCTTATAATTCAGCTTGTTTAAATATACGTAAGCATTTTTTAACTACTGAGTCCATTGATATAATTCTCTTTAAAATAATCTTCTTTGAATAGAAATGAAACTGTTTTGAATAACAATGCATTTAAGGCTTTTTAAATGTAAATTGGTTTATAAAATTGTACTTCTGCATTTAAATAATATTTTTTTTTCCGTTCTATTTTAATTAAAGTAAAATATATAATAGCTGAAAAAGCCTTATTATTTCAAATAGTTACTTCAATCCTTTATAATTCTAATAAGCATTTTTGCAACCCTTATACACTGTAATAAGATATTAGATCTTTTTTTTAATGTTTAATATGAAAAGAAAATCGCAGACAGTGAATAACGAGTTTTGCATAATTTTCTAGCTGATATTTTGCATGAATGTCAATTAATCGTTTAGTTAGTTTTATAAAATTTTCTGATTCACAAATAATTAGTATATATCTTTGATTCTGTCCTACTTCAAATGAATCATATAAAATATTTAACATTACATTTTCCATCATAATTCTCGATTTGAATAAATTTGTTTCTTCCAATCTATGTGTCTAAAACTGAAACAAAACCCATAAAACCAGAATACAAGCAACAGATGTTTAAATATGAAAACGTACAAGTTATTATTATTTTTAAAAGGTGAAAACCAACCAGACACTTATCATTTTTAATCCAGTCTAAGTATAATTTATGCGAGTCTGTCTCAAATAATTACTGAAATTATGTCTGCTATTTATTAAAGACATTCATATATTAATTATCATAACATAATTGCAAATCGTGAAGGATTTATATAAACCCAGTTCAATAATCAGTCTCAAATAATTACTGAAATTATGTCTGCTATTTATTAAAGACATTCATATATTAATTATCATAACATAATTGCAAATCGTGAATGATTTATATAAACCCAGTTCCATTTGGCATACATGAATGAGAAACAAAATAATTTAAAATTTAAAATTTGACCTTTGCCCATATATACTTTATGAGAAGTAAGTGATAAGCTATTTGTGTGAAAATATTTTATGAGATAGCAAATAACTAAACTTTTTTGCTAAGCTATTTTGTGTAAAATTTATCAATTTTGAGGACAAATGACATCTTAGCAAGAAATTCATAATTTATCAACTGTTCACATCGCTAATCCCAAATCGCTAACTCCTTATAGTTTTCAAAAAACGTTTTCTTTTTCTTTTTTCCCTCTAAGTATAGCCTATTTTAAAAACTTTTCTTTACACAAAAATGACATTGTTGGCAAATGCCTAACATTTGACTATGACACTAATAGCTTATGACGGCTACATTATTTTATAAAAGATAACAGCATTTTACATTTCTCTGTCAACAGAGCTGTTAGTCTTTGTATCAGTATAATTTAGCTTAGTGACTGATGTCAAAAGTATTTTAGAAAATCAGCTGTTAACTACATCCACGGGAGACAGACAAACTTATGGTGAATATCTAGAAAGAGATACAAAAAAAGGAGATTTTGAAGAGCTTTACAAATTTTGACACAGACATAGTAAATCTATATATGCATTACACGAGTGTAAACAGCTACCTTACTTTGGGCATTGCCAGTTATTAAACAGTAATATACTTGTAGACTCTATCTCATATTTTAAACAAGTAACAATGGATTATTATGCGATGCAGTATGGAATTATTAATATGGTTCATTCAGCCGTACACGTTCAACAATACAGTTTCCCAATTACAATGCTAACCATTGCATACTGGCTAACGTTTGAGTTCAACAGACTACTTTAGTCTCAGACTGAAATTGCATGCTGGCCGAATGCAAAAATTAGAGAGAGTTTTGAATGGCCGTATTTTCTTTTTTATACACCTCTCATTTAATTAAATGGAAACAAAATTTTAACAAAATAAAATGTTTTGAAACTAAATTTAAAGATTGCACTTACTAAATATTTATTAGAACATATGTAAAAGTAATAATAAAATCGAAATGGAAAATGTTTAAAGTTGCATTTATATTCTATCTTAAATCTGAAATCTTCCTTTCACCTGAAAGAAACCTATGTTCGTTAAAATTCATAATTCAAAGGCTGTGACAGATCTTCCTCAGGCTGATATTCCTCATCCTTCAGGAAGAAATGCCGTTAATGTTATTCAGTTTAGCAATAAAATCGTAGATGATTTGCCTGTAACTTGCTATACTGATGGCAGCAAAATTGACGGCAAGGTTGGTCTCACATTTGTTGTCTTCAAAAATGATCTTGAATTTGAGCACTTTCAATTTAGAATGATAAATGAATGTACCGTTTTATAGCTGAACTTTTGTGCTTAAACGTCGCCGTCAGATGGGTCTCTGAACAAAATAGTGCTGTTTCAGACTATCTCATTTGTTATTCCCTTTCATCCTTGGAGATCTTAAAATGTATTTCTTCTTCTAATAATATCATTATCGAGATTCAAAAAGAACTGAGAAACCTAAAAGATAAATGCATTTTCATTTGTTCGTGGTCATACAGGTGTTGTTGGGAACGAACGAGCCGATTTCCTTGCTAAGGCTTCGACTGAGCGGGAAATTGACACTGTTGTCAATATCCCTAATTCCTTTTATGAGAAGGTCATGTATGAAAGTATTGTGGAGTCGTGGAACCACGAATCCATTAATTCAAATAAAGGGAGCTTAACAAAGAGATTTTTCCCTTCTATCAAGATGAGATTGCCATGTCATCACTTCTTCACAAACTATAAATTAACTCAATTTCATACTGACCATGGAAATTTCAAATGTTATTTAAACAGATTTAAGTTGAGCTACGAGTCTGTCTGAGATTGTAGCCTCGGTGGAGAGAAGAATGTTGAACATGTGCTTTTTCTATGTCCTAAATATAAGTACGAAAGAAAAGTCTTGAAACTGGAACTGAAAAACTTTAATATTAACTGGTCTCCAGAATTTTACCAATTTATTTCCGAGAGAAGTGCTTTTAACACTTTTTGTCAATTTATTGTGAAACTTTGTAATCATCCTTAATTTTATTTTAGTTTTTTCTTCTGTTTATTTTGTATTGTGTTTCATACTTAAAGCCCCATGTGATACTATGTGATACATGGGGAACATATTGTGTTTCTTTAATAAAAAAAGGCTTTGACAGTAATAATTAAATTTTTAAACTGACATTTATTTCATATAATTCAATACGCTTAATTAGTCAATAAATAACTCAGTTAAAATAAGCATATTATGAATTTGAACGAAGCTTGAGAATAAATAATAGAAATTTGTTCTCGTTCTTTTATTTAATGTTTTTCAGTGCGTACAGAAAAGTACCTGTATTTATATCCAAATAATTATAAACATTACTAATTCTTGGTATAACTTGAAATGAAAAGGTATTTTCTCCCTTTTTTCTGCATGCTTTCATGGTGTAACGGTACAAAACTTGGCGCGGCACGGCTCAATCTTCACGTCTCCAGCATTAAAGATTCTTAACGACTCTACAGTGGCGCCCGAACTAAAAGGAGGTGGATGATGATTCTTCGCCTTCAGGACTTGGCGATTGGGTCCCCTAAATCGCAGTCGCCCTTTAGGGGAACATATAAGGTATTTTCACCCTCCTTTCTGTATGCCTTCGTGGTGTAACGGTAGCATACTCGGCTCGTATTCGAGAGGTCCAAGTTCAAGTCCTGGCGAGGCCGTTGCTTATTTTCCGTGTACTCATGCTTCAAAAATACCTAGTGTCTCCACAACATTTCATGAATCTTTTATTTTGATAAAGTTTGTAACTGTGATGAAAAATCACTAGAAACTATTTCCATCTGTAGATTCTTATCGGTCAGTTCGGTTTTTTTATTTAGATTTAACAGTTATTAACTGACAGTAAAAAATGACTGTTGACGCATAAATATACTCCGAAAAGATCTAAACTATCTTACTGAAAAATTTCCTAATTGAAGTTAATTGTCTCTTGAATTTTAGGAACACAAGTTAGTCATATCCGTACCTCGAAATCTTTGAATAAGATTTATATCACACTATAAATTAATTGGCTCCAGTTGCAGATTTTCTATGTGTTATTCACGTTCATCTCTAATGGTGATAGCAATAATGTAAACTCAGACTTCATTCTTTGTTTGATAGTATTTTTCTTTCATTACTCCAATTATTTTTATAATAATTCTATTTTTATCGCATATTCTTGAGTTTCTTCATTTGAAATAATAGGACATTATTAATTTTTTTTAAATTATAAATAGGCTCAACAGCGGCCCAGCGGTAAGATCGCTGAACACTGCTAGTTCCGACCTAGGTTCATTTCCAGAAGACGAACTTTCTTAATGTTGCTATTTTCACTAAGACGAGTGCATTATAAAATTACTATAAATTCTGGAAGAAGGAAACTTTTTTAAAAGATACCTTACTTTCATATCTATATTATTGCTAATATTAACTTTATATTTCCTTTTAATTAATTTTAACAGATTTATCAAAACATCTACAATGTCTATTAGTTTCTTAAAAAAATGGATAATTGTAAAGACCCGATATGGAGTTTAAAGAGATGTGGATGGGATTCCCTCTATTGATGTGAGAAACCGAGTTGAACTCCTATCTTAGTCCTGAGGGAAGGTAAGATTTTTAAATACCTGCGATCACCGAATAATTTCTGGCTTTAAAAGAATTCAAACTAATAAATGAAATAAAAATACTTATCAAGGTAAGAAATTCATGCGTGCATTATAATTAACACAGTATTTACCAATGCTAAGCAATTAGCTTTTGCTTAGAAATTAAAAAATAACTTTCATACCTAAGGAATTTAATTTTATTAATATATATATATATAAACTATCATGGAACTGACAAAATGACAGTAGAAATATATTGTGACATGCTAAATCAGTAGTACTGATAACAGAACGGCTCTCACCAAAGTATTTCATTGTTTAATTACGGCACGTGTAAAATTTTTAACTGAAAAATATATTAAAAAGCTTCTGTCTTAAATGTCATGATTATAAGCTAATTTGCCATTGCAATCTTTCGCTCTATTATAAGTTGGTTAATCAACAGCAACACAGCCAATACCTTATATGCATATTTACGCACAATTTGATGTTAGAGGTAATATTGGAGATATGAAAGAAATACTGCTGAATGAGTCTCTGATGCTGATATGAGCGGTTTTTTAAGGATAGAAGTTACGGTATCTGATTTGTTGCAGAGCGCATTTCTAAGTGTAGGTGATTTGGAGCATGCGTTTAAGCAACATTTGGTGCTTCTTGCGAATTCAAGAAAAGCAAGCAAATTGCCTTTTGTTAAGTACCGAGGCTACAAGAAGCTTTTACTTCATATATGTTTTGCCAGTGTTTCCACTGCAAAAATGCTTCTTGTGCTAGCGGTGCTCATTCCGAAAGGTGTCTGATGAAGAGACAGCGTATTTGTAAGTTTTAGTGTTTAAGGTGCATGTTTTCATCTCTAGGTGTTTGAGGGACGTGCTTCGAAACCAAAAGTGTTGCAAGAGAGCAAGGGAATGCGATTATGTTGACACACAAAAACACGTGATTGAACTGACGTCAACATATGTGATCCAGCTTACCTGATTATATTCTGTTAAGTGACGTGTCTGTAAAAGCACTTTTTGTTTATATTGTTAAGAATGGAAAAACGCGTATGTTTCTAAACAGTTATCAAAGCATACAACACTCCTTTTCAGAACTTCATCAAATTTAGGATTTCGAAGCATAATTTATTATATCAAATTTTGATTTTTACACTGGTGTGCAAAAATTAAGGACGAAGTCGAAAAATTAGCATATTAGCTGAACGAAGAGGCAGATCGGACAGAAAGACCAATCAGGAGATTAAGTAAGATGATGTACGGTAGCACATGCGCAAATATGCAGGTAGACGTAATGGGGGAGTGTCTGAGTAGTATAAAGCATGTTGTCGGTGTAAGATCAGTATTTCTGGCAAAGAGATTGCACGCCGTATAGCAGTTAAAATCACACCGAGTTGCTGCCTCAGCGAGAAATGGCGAATAATCAATCTGTTAGACAACATCTGGATGCTTTTACCCGAGGTCGAATCATTGGGAAGTTGGAGGAAGGCCTCAGTGTGACAAGTGTGGCTGCAGAGTTCGGAATTGCTCACAGCATCGCTTCACGACTTCGGAGACAGTTTCAAACTACAGGAACAGCTATCCGGGGGTTTAATAGTGGTCGTCCACGAGGAACCACACCCGCAGATGACCGGTATATTGCCTCACAGGCCAGAAGAAACAGGCGGCAGACAGCGGGAGAAATCGCTAGACACACGACACAGGCGACTGGACGACCGATATCGCGTTTTACCGTATCCAGAAGACTGCACGGTGGTGGTCTGTTTGCACGACGGCCTGTACGGTGTGTACCTCTAACGCCTGCCCATCGGAGAAGGCGTTCTCTGTGGTGCCGGGAACACCGGAATTGGAGAGACAATGAATGGGGACGAGTACTCTTTACAGAGGAGAGCAGATTCGGTCTGAGTAGTGATTCTCATCATATACTCATCTGGAGAGAGCGGGGAAGCCGCAATCATCCCTCGAAAATCATTGAAAGGGACATGTATGGAGGTGGCGGTGTTCTCGTTTGGGGAAGCATCATGCTTGGTAGTCGTACAGACCTTCACATCTTCGACGCAGGTTCAGTCAACGGGACCCGTTATTATAACGAGATTCTTCTTCAATATGTGCGTCTTTTTAGAGGCGCTATGGGTCCGCAGTTCCTTTTCATGGACGACAATGCACCATGTCATTGCACAATTGCTGCCGAACAGCTCTTAGAGAGTGAGGATATTGAACGTATGGATTGGCCGGCATGATCTCCGGATCTCAATCCTATCGAGCATGTATGGGATTTTCTGGGCAGACGCTTGGCAGCTCGTACCTTACCACCAATAACGATTCCGGAGCTTCGATTGGAGCTGCAAGCCGAATGGGCAGCAATGCCTCAACAACTCATTGACACCCTCATTCTCAGCATGGGCAGACGCTGTGAAACCTGCCTAGCAGTCAGGGAAGATCATATCCCCTATTAAAGACCGGATGTTTCTTGCTGGACACCCATCACAGGGATGTTTCGGTCTTCAGTCGCATTGCGCTCCATGCTACTTTTTCAATAAAGCTTCTTTTTATCCCTCTGATTTCTCTTTTAGTAAGTGTTGCTTACATTATTCATGTCCTTACGTATTGGGGATCTTACGGTATTAAATGTGTTGATTTTGAAAGCTTTTGTACAAAGTTATATTGAAAAAAACCGTCTCGTCCTTAATTTTTGCACACCAGTGTAAATTACAATCTCCATTAGTCTTTTATTCAAACAGGAAACACGAAATAATTTCAATGCTTCCACCGGAATTAAAACTCCGGACCTCCCGATTGCTAGCTGGATATATCTCCAATAACATCACGAAGGAACACGAAAAGGAAGGACGTAATTTCTTATATGTTTTCATATTTAGGTTCCGTTATTGTCCTTTTCTTTCTGGTTAGCTGATTTACGTGGAACAGGGCGTCGGTAGTAGTAATATATTGAGAGTCCTAAAACAAAGAAATGTTCTTTAAAAACATGTTCTGGAGAAGTGTGTTTTAAGAAAAGTTACCTGATGCTTTCAAAGTTTGAAGATGTAGATTATCATTAGGTAAAAATAATCTTTTTGCATTTTCTATCAACGTTGTACTGATTCAGTGATACTGCTAAAATAATGCATAAGTTGTGGCATCTATTTCTAAAACTAGTATATGTTGAACGAGGCCTTGTGTCATCTAAGAAACTAGTATATGTTGAACGAGGCTCAAACATGTAGAACTTAGATTCATACTTTAGAAACTATAGACAAAAATCGTGTTAGATATTCAAGTCTGTGTTGCATTTTATTATGCAAATTACTCTGCTATGTAGTATTTTAAATCGAATATAAGAATCACTATATTTTTTACTGATTACCTCCTGGAAGATCTTTTTGAATTGAAATAATTCTTTCCTGATAAATTTATTCCTTCTGACATACGTGCAAAATATACCTTCAGATCTTCATAACATCTCCATTTATCTTTGCAATATTTTAACTCATACTGAAGATATGAAAATTCAGAGTCTTTGTAGAATTCTATACAATTTATTGTTATTCTTAAATAACAGTGTAAGCTATCTTTTCGCCTGTTTTCAGAGCTGATGAAAATTGCTATATTAGACTATTTATGAAAAATAATGAATGCTTTTGCGTAAAATCTGTTGTAGGCACTTTCTCCTCTTTGTATTCCTATCATGCTAATTAATATATGTTTTCTTTATATAATCTGCATACATTTTTAAAAACGTGCAGCTGAATGTTTCTTATTTTAGAAGGCACATATTCAGAATTTATTAAAATCCTACTAATGGCCTAATTAGCAGCACAATCAACAATTGTAACCGGTTTCTTTAATTAGATCTTTCACAAGATTTAACTGAATGTTGAAAATATCACTGTATAAGTACGTAATACTGTAACTATAGCCATATTTTTATTTATAAACTGTGATTATTTAATGGAATGGAAAAAATTCAAACGTATTCTGTCATAAAGATATTTCTTTATGAATTGCACTTTCACAACAGTCTGTTTGAAAAGAAAATAAATAACGAGAACACATTTTAAATTGGACATAGAAATTTGAATGAAATACATTTTTGAAAGTTAATTAAACTAATTGGCACATTTAAGTGATAAAAGGAGAAAGCTATTTTTATATTTTACGTTAGATGTTAAATCATCGATTTCATTATTTGTATTTTTAGGTAGAAGTTAGTAGTTTCTTTCTTTTACATAACCTACCTGTACGAAGCAAATACTCTATAGCAGATTTTATCTCATTAATTAATTATCACCAAAATTAATTAATGAGATAAAATCTGCTATAGAGTATTTGCTTCGTACAGGTAGGTTACGTACAGGTAGGTTATGATTTTATCTCATTAATTAATTATCACCAAATTTAATTCTCTTACAAAACATGATGAAGCTCAGTAGAGCATTAATGCAGTGATTATTTATATTCTATTGACAACTTTATTCTAAATACCTAGAATAAATAAGGTTCAATTCATAAGCTTCAGGTAGCATTAGTTTTAAATTGAAACAATGTATGTTTTTATAAATGTATTCTTAATGTAATGGTTCTAGGCTCAACGCTTTTAAAAATAGGGATAGCAAAGTAAATAAATATTGTAATGATTAATGTAGCATATTAAATTAGTTTTAAAAATTGATATACGGTTAAAAAAGCTGGATATTGTGTAAATAGTTTTGGCTTCAAATTTACCATTGTATCTTGTAGGGTCTTATTTTATTTTCGAACTGTTAATTTTTATTTTGGAATTAGCCTTCCCTTTACAACTGCATTCGCCTACCTACCTTTCCCTGCCAGAAAGTGTTTTCAGTTTCACACTTTATGCAGAATAGGGTACTATTTATGCTGAGGTCTAAGTTGCTTCAGACACAGTGTGTTTTGGGCTTAAGCCACGTTCTTCGCTACAAATTAAAGCCTGCTATTTTAAGCTACGTATATTAATTGTCTGTTAATTTACGCCAGGGATATTAGCCAAGAACTAAGTAGGTGCTAAATATCTCTGTGAAGCTTCGGCTGATTATTCAATTTGGTTTCATGTTTTCTATTTTAAAGCCATGAGTGCTGGTTATTTGTGCACCCAAGTGCATCTGTGAATATATTTGTGCTAAAATAAAGGGATATTTAAATCTTCTTCTGTTGTTGTTCCTGACTCAGTATAATTTAGCTAATAGGCACTTATAGTGAGTTCTAGCAGTCAAATAACTTTATTTTAGCTAGAACACCGAAAGCGTTATTATAGTTTTCGAGTTATTCAGCGTATCCGAAGATAATACAGCCACTCTAAAATCAGGTTTGTCGGCTAAAATTTTGGCTTAACTCTTTCGCATCGAAGTCGCCCCAAACGACCGAGCATTCAAACATCGGCTGGACGCTCTAAACGCCTGAATAATTTCCTACCCAGTGCTTTTCCCCATCACTTTACTGCATTACTCATTGCTTTCAGGTGTTGTTAAATGGCATGTCAATCATTCTTTTGAACCTACTAAAAGTAGTTCTTATCACCTTCTCTTTCCTTTGTTTACTGCCAGTGTTAACTTTTGATGCCCGAAGTTGCAATCCCGTCCCAAGGGGGAACTTCACACAGTGTCAAAGCGTCGAAGAAAGAAGTTTTCGCTTTACTTCAGTAAGGCTATTGTTAGCACTGTAGTATTCAACTTGTCAGAAGGAAAAACATTCCAGGAGAAATTCTTAGATACGGGCGTTTTCGATGTTTGGAGAATTGAGATTTTGCCCTCTCTCGATGCGAAAGAGTTAAAGCTGCACACATGGACATTTTCCTGGTTACCAACGTAAAACGTGGAAACTCCTCCTCAAGGGCTTCCATCTCTTAGGTAAATAGCTTACATGTACTTTTCTGTAATACAGATAACCTTCAATCATACATAATGTACCGCAAAAAATTTAGAAGTCTTTATGTCCCGAGAAGAAATTTGACTGATATTTGTAAATGAGCCTAAATGAGAGACCCTTTACTCTTGACGTAAAGGCAATTCTGATCATTCTGTATTTTAGGTATAATCCGTTCAAGTTTAAATAATTTGAAAAATGTTAAAGAATATTACGTTGTATCTCCTCTTTCAAATATAATTTAGTAACATTTCGTTGTTTATTCGCCATATATACATACTTGCAACGTCTGGTACAGAATCAAATCCAAATTTAGCTAAATAAATTTAACTGTAGTTTAAACAAGGCAACTCAAGTTTCTATTAATTACAGACTCTTTATTATAGTCTCTTAGACATGATTAAGTTATGAATGCAATTGGAACTGTCTGATATATGCATATTACTCGAGTGGTTTAGAATTATGCAATTCGATAACCTCGTACACCATCAGGCTTTCTCGGATTATATACAGTAAACTGTAGAGACATTAGGTTACTTTTGAAGCAGGAGACATGAAAAATGAGCATAACCACGCCGCGTCTCGAAACTTCACCTCTCGAACATGCGCCGATCGTGTTACCGTTACAGCAGAAAAGCCCTTAATTATAGTCTCTTAGATATGATTAAGTTATGAATGCCATTGGAACTGTCTGATATATGTATATCACTCGAGTTGTTTAAAATTATGGAATTCGGTAATCTCGGACACCATCAAGCTTTCTCGGATTATATACAGTAAACTGTAGAGACATTAGGTTACTTTTGAAGCAGGAGACATGAGAAATGAGCATAACCACGCCGCGTCTCGAAACTGCACCTCTCGAATATGCGCCGAGTGTGTTACCGTTACAGCAGAATATGATTAAGTTATGAATGCTATGGGAACTGTCTGATACATGTATATTACTCGAGTTGTTTAAAACTATGGAATTCGGTAACCTCGTGCACCATCAGGCTTTCTCGGATTATATACAGTAAACTGTAGAGACATTAGGTTACTTTTGAAGCAGGAGATATGAGAAATGAGCATAACCACGCCCCGTCTCGAAACTGCACCTCTCGAATATGCCCCGAATGTTCTACCGTTCACACAAAGGCATGCAGGAAGTTTTTAATTTCTTAAATCAATTATTTCTCGTACTTTTGTACTTTTTAGTAAAACAATTGTGTCAATTAAAAAAAAAATTTTTTTTTTTTTTTCAAATTGGAAGCATAACTGCATTGTTTAAGTATAAATATAAAGATTATGTAGCTATAAAGGTTTAGAGAGATTTAGATTAACATTTAAATAATGTTTTAATATAAATATTTCTAGGACGCAGATTCAAACAATATTCTATTTTCTCACTTTATATTGTCCTTTAGATAATAAGTAATGAGTTGTACAATACATAAATATAATTTTCATAAACTAACTATTCTATATCATAGGTTCTATAAGGTATTTTCTCCCTCCTTTCCGCATGCATTTTAGTAAACATAGTCGATGCGTATTCGAGAGAGAGAGTCCCGGTGAGGAATCTTCTTCTTCTTCAAAAACAAAAACAAGAAAACAAACACAAAAAACTAAGGACTGTACAAGTGGTGCCCGAATTAAAAGGTTGTGGACAATAATTCCAGTAATTCGTCACCACCAGGATTTGGCTTCCCTTATACACAGTCGACATTTAAAAGGGGGATTATATAAGGAGTGTTCTTCATCCATTCCGCATGCCTTCGTGGTGTAAATGGAAGCAAACTCGAGACGTATTGGAGAGCGAGAGGTCTAGGGGGTTGAGTCCTGAAGAGACATTGCACATTCGTAACCTCTCCTGCGCAAAAAAAGAAGCCCCTAATGATTGTGTATTTAATGTTTAATAAAACAATCATAAAATACCATAGCAGATTGTGTTTGCAAGTGTTACGAAAATTTTCTTTAAAATATTCAATACAATGTTTATTATAGAAACTTACAGACAGTTCAGAGTATTGCCTGCATTAAACGCCGTAATATGTTTCACGATCTTTGCGGAGTTATTTATGCGTTGTGGCCAACTGCTAAAACTGAGGGAAGATAAGGAAAGTTTGATTGGCAGAGGATCTGACTTGCTTGAATGCCCTCCAGGGAGTTAGCTCATTAGAGGTTTGCTTTCACTTATTGCATTCTCTCCGAGATCAAACAAGTTGGATGGAAAGTCACATCAAGGGAATTACAAACAGAGTAGAAGACTGGTTGATAGAATCAGGTGATATTTAGGTTACTTTCAAGTTATTCGTATCTAGAATTCATCCAAAGGTAATTTGAGTGTGTTGTGATTTCTGACTCGTGCTTTCAATTAGTATTAAAGATTAAAGATACGTGTGGCTGGATTAGAATTCTTGATCGTTACTATAGTATAAAGGAAGGACGAATAGTAATCTGTATTGCTTCGTCAAATTAAACAAATAATTTTACAATAAATTTTACATTCTTAGTTTATGACGTAATCACTCTCAGTATTAATGAAGTTTGCCTTTTAGAGAATAAATTTATAATGCCGGTTCTGTAGAACAAGAACGGTTTGCATTAAAAATATAGTTTCATTTCTGACTCTTTCCAAAGTTCCAAAATGTTTTCCATTTAGACTTATTTGTAATAACCTGAATCAATGATAATCAAGGATGCCATGCCAGAAAAATAGTGTGGGTAACGTAATACATCACAATTCAGATCTTGATTTTATCCAGATTCTTTCTTGAACAATGTGGTATTGCATTTTAATGATGTAGAGTTGTAAGGATCCTAAGTTTTACTAACGTTTATTTTATTTTAAATCTTTACTATCACTTCTTATTTTCTACTTCCGGCCAGAATTAAAAGCTTTAACTTATTTATGCAAATTTGTCTTGCTAACGCCAAGTACTTAAGTTGTGGCTTTTTGCCAAACAAGAGAGAGGAAGGAGATATTTAAAGCAGGCCGCTTGCCATTGTCGTTTTACGAGCTTTCACTCGGTTGCTGTTTGCCTTCAAGGGCAGAGCTTTAGTCCTCTTGATAATTTCAAACGTATCGTAGTTTTAGCAGCTTTCTGTATTACATACGGACTTTCTTAAATAACGGCCAATCTTAAAGCTAGGCACTTAATATTAATCCAAAGTTAGTTTTAGTTAGAGTTTTAGTTAGCAGTTTTATATTCTTATGTTCAGACCACAAGTGGTTGGTCTCTGTATTCCGAAGATCCGGAAATCTCTGTAAATATAAAAAAATAAAGGGTTTCGTACAGCTTTCCTGTGTTTATTGTCTAATTCACAGTTTATTGAACATAGCTTGAGTAAGCACCCTGTTCCGAGTCAGGATAGTTCATGTTTCCAAAGCAAGTCAAGAGGAACACAAGTCCTGATAGAGTAAAGCCTTTTATGTTAACAAGAGCTGAATACCTTTCAAATGGAAGTTTAGTTCCCACGATGTAACTGTTTAATGTAATGCTCTGCAGTTATGGTTTGACCTGATTCTACCACCTCAGAATGGATTATGCCAGTGTTGGACAACAGTAGATTTCTAGGCTGTAAGTCTGGCTTTGGGCAGGCAGAGAGCTTGAATGGGAGAAACTTCTTGTTTCTTGCACTTAAGATTCTACTAAAGGGCACATTTCGTCTCTCCAGTCAGAGCACAACCAAGAAATGGCGGTGTGTTACATCGTTTCAGCAAGAAATTTCAGCTTATCAACTGATTCTTTTTCTGTCAGAATGTTAACTTAACTCAAACATCTGCTGGGTTAACTTGACCAAATTGTTTAAAATGTTACTGAATGGTCGAACAAAATAAGATCCTCATAAAACTCTTCGATAATTTGACAAGGATTTGCGTGCATCTGCGTGCAAATTATCATGACCAAGGAACACAAGGAACACTGTTTCCCTGAATGAAATGATTCACAAAGATCAAACTTTCTTCACCTGAACATGGCAAACCACCTTTGGTTCTCACGGATAACTAATTAAACAATGTAAACAAATCATTTGCTTCCGATAACTTTTTATTCACTATTATGTTTTTGAAACTTGACTAACATGCAGCTCTTGGCTTTTAGCTTGGTCAATTTTACTTCCTTTTTAACCTTTTGAAGACGGGATGGCCATTATAGTGGCCATAGAGTCCTCTCTTTGAAAAGATGGGGTTGTCCAATTTAGTGGACATGTCTTTTTTCCCCATTTTCCAGGCTGAAAAGTGGGGTGAAATGTCAAATTTGACGTCCCTGGGGTTCTAAACACTTATCTCTTTCAAAGGTCTTCCTTTTGCGACATAGATGCACCCCTCTGAGAATCCATTAAACTACACACGAGAGTCTTTGTTGTAAATAGGAGATTTCTTAAAGGGGGCAAATTATTCGGTTCAAGATTCCCCGTCCTTTGGTAGCTTTTACTGCTACCAAAGCCCCGGCCTCAAAAGGTTAATATCAATGTTTGAAATAAACAAGGATGCAAAAACGAAGGTGAAAAAGAGGGCTTGCAAATATCTCTTTCATGTCTTCGACATATGCAATCCGCTGACTGATATTAAACAAATGTCGATATGCAAAAATACATAACTTTAGGTCTCCCTTATGTATTATATTAAATATCCATTCGATTTATGATTGACTTAGATTGTGGATTATATGTGGTATGCGTGAAAGTTATGAGTCTCATGAAATTTAAATGTATTTAAATTGATTAAGGTGCGTATCGTATGTGAATTTCACAGTCAGAATATTACAGCTGAAAGAGGATTACTCTGCTTCCGAATTTCGATATGTATATGACTTATATCCAAAATTTAAACGTACGTATATATTCCATATATTAAAATATGACTTTCCATACGTTATCAGGAAGCATTTCGTCAAATGTTTTCTAGCATTTAAATACCTAGAGAACTGAACAGTTGTTACAAATGAATGTGAAATTTTATTATATACGAATACGTCTTTAATGTTCTAGTATTATGAAAAACGTTCAGATCTATTAAACCAGTCAGAAATGCAAAACCCGAATGCACCCTACAAGTTAAAAAAAATATTACTATTACTACATTAATTTTATTCGAAAAGACGTTTAGCCAGCCAGGATATCAAATTTCTTGCAGATATCGACTTGTTCTTAGAGTGAAGATTGTTGAAGACCTTTGAAATTAAGTTATTGAGTTTTCTTTCCCAAAAGTATGGAAATCTGCATATATACGATTCAGTTCCTCCAAAATAACATTTTATGAAAACCTTTCGTGTTCTTGTGGTAGGACATTCTAAATAACATTTCAAATCTTTCAAAGGATTAAAAGACATCTGTTGGCAAAATCTCTTTATAATTGAACCAGTGTTCTTGTATAGCAATATGTTATCCATTTTGCAATTTTATTACATGCGTATCTTTGATTGTGTCTGATATTAACTATCATTCATAATACATTGCATGGGATTCCAAGCTCACAAAAATGATAAAAGTTAAATTAATGAATACACTTATTTAAGTAATGGAGTATTTTGTCTCAAAGAAAGGTCTTTTTGATAGAAAATTATTAATACAATGAAATAGTTGAGGTGATAATAAGTTTAAAAACAAATAAAGTATATAGTTATTGTTAATTTCTAATACAAATGGCCCTCTTTTCATAAATTCAAGCTGTTATTTCCTTGGTTTGTAGTTCGTTTGCAATAAATACAAATTTGGTACCCGATATCTCTTAAAAAGGAAGGACAAACGAATTTATGGCATATGTTTGTAAATTTACTTTCGGATACTCTGAAATGAAATGACAATCGTGAAATAAATTTATCTTTTTGGATGCATAATAAGTTCTTCAAAGAAATATGTAGGCATTTGAAAAGAACAAAATAATTATATTACTTAAAAACAGATCGGACAGATATTTTTAAATCTTCCGGAATAAGGTTGCTGAGCGTAATATCCAATATAATAAGCTTAACAACCATATTCATCACAGCGGGATGTCTGCTTTGCATGGTGGATAATCATTAAGCAGTTACCATACTTTTATGATGGAAAGGTGTAATTCCTCACGAAATGCATGGAAGGATGTTCCAATAATTATCAATATTTTCCCCGGAAAAATAAATGAATAAGTGATAAAGTTCAAATTTTGAAGAACAGTTATCAGTGACGAGTGTAACTCCAAGACATCACAGCACGCCAAAGATAGAAGGTACCTTGTGGAAAGAAATACACATTTATTGTTAGTTTTGGGTAGGTAACTTGACACCAGTGGATGGTTCGATCATAACAGCCCTATTCATAAAGCATCACATATAAGAAGATTTTTACAGTATACTGATTACAGTGTACACAAGAAACTTTCCTACGAAGCCATACTCTTCGTTGTGAATCATCAGGAAGGAATACGATTGCATCAATACGAGTTCAAAGCCCAGCATTAGTTTTCTTAATGATGGCAGGTAGATTTTCTTACAAAAAATTACAGGTTTTAGGTATCTATATGTAAAGTGTTTTAACATTCTTATTACAATGAAGGAATCAATTCTGAACTAACAAAGAATATATAATGAGGTACTATTAACAAAGGATAATAAAGAAGGAGCAGTTTTTATCGGTGTAGGAACTAATGCAGTAACTTCGTAGCCATCTCTCAATCGGTTACTGACAAAAGACGTTATTTTTCATTACTATAAGGAAAGCATTTCCTGATAAATGCTTCTTAGCACAGATTATTGCATCGATTGCGACCTCTCAGAAACTGGGACTTGATATTTTACTATTTTTCCAATCCATACCTTGCTCCGCCTGATTATAAGACATGTATTTTATCCGGGAAAGCTGAAAGAGGTAGGCTGTGTTTCCTAGAAGAACATTTCCAAAGAACTAGCTTGAATCCTAAGCTTCAGCATTTGACGTTTTTCAGCTTCCACCAGCAACGTTTGACGATGATGGTTAAAAAATTATTTTTATATCAGCCAGGTCCAAGGAAGAGAAGGTAACAAGACTTAATTACATAATTTTCTCGAAAGCAAGGTTTCTTTGAAATGCTTCATTAAATGCTTTGAAATGTTCCCCAGTTTACTAACAACTTTGTGTACTTGCTGAGACTTGTTTCGCAGAGCAACTCCACGAATTTTATCCAGATGAGGAGACCTTGATAGCGTCCATCGTTGGCATGGGCTTTAGACGCAATATAGGCACCAATACGATTTTGCCGACTCCATCACAGTTTTGAAGAATATTTTAAGATACGGACTTGAGAGTCTCCTACCACTCTTCCTCTATTATCAAATTACTGGAGAAATCATCTCTTCCTGCGAAGAAACTATACAGAGAGGTAGGTAGCAAAGCTAACACGTTGACTGCCACGGCGCTTTTCGGATTCAGATTCAAGAAGCCAAATCGATTTAATCATATTATATTATTAAAAATACTAATTATGATTCGTAACAATCATTAAAAAAATGTATAGGATTTTTGCTTTGTAGAAAAAAGGGATATTACGAATTCCCCCGTTGTCGGGTTTTGTTAGACAAAGCTCTTCGCAGAAGCCCACTACGAGTTGATTCGTACAGACGTGCTTCGACTTGTCGCCTCGGTACAGCTAAAACAAGCGCTACGCAAATAAGTTGTTCTGTGTTATGTCAGATTTTGAATCGAAAGCACTAAATTTTCGTCGATTTTAAATATTTTTTGTTTATTTGTTTAGAATATAATAATAAATACTAAAATATGGAAAGGAAAAGACCACTTACGGAAGCCGAACGTGAACATTTTCTAATCTAAGTGAATCAGAATCTGACGAATGTTTTGTTGGGGATGGTAACAACAGTAACGATTATGTACCTGCTGATGATTGAAGTGAGTGCAGTCATAATGAATTCATTTCATTTCAGGAGGCCATCCATTCATATTTACACTTATAAACTAAGAACTAACTCGTAGCGGAGCAAAAGTGGCAAGTCAAGAAACTACGAGATAACTCGTGTTCGGCGTCCTGAAGAAGAGCGCTGATGCGAGTTATCTCATGTTGGGCAGTCAATGTGCTAATGACTCTATCATACAGGATGGCCTTATTATTTTAGATTCACAAAAAATCAAACCAGATGAAAAGCACGCGAAAGTGAAACATAAAATTAACAAAGCAACAACATTTAGTCAGGAACTAAGTCGAATTCGAGTGCCAACAGGTATAGTTCCCTTTTCATTAACCTTTTGAGGCCGGGGCTATGGTAGCAGTAAAAGCTACCAAAGGACGGGGAATCTTGAACCGAATGCTTTCTCCCTTTGAGAAATCATCTCCTATTTGCAACAAAGATTCTTGTGTGTAGTTTAATGGATTCTCAGAGGGGTGCATCTATGTCGCGAAAGTAAGACCTTTGAAAGAGATAAGTGGTTAAAACCCTAGGGGCGTCAAATTTGACATTTCACCCCATTTTTCAGCCTGGAAAATGGGGGAAAAAGACATGGCCACTAAAGTGGACAACCCCGTCTTTTCAAAGAGAGGACTCTATGACCACTATAATGGCCATCCCGTCTTCAAAAGGTTAAGAGAAAGAAACTTTGCTGATATCTTTGCTCCTGAAGAGGGATATGTATCTGTTTGCTTCGATATCGGTTAAGTTCTTGACTAAAAATTATATACCATACGTATTTCTGATTACATTATCTGCCGCATAATTTCAAGCTAACCAGTTATATCATAACAGCCCTCACATAATTCATCACTTTAGTTTTTCACGTTCTTTCATTCAACAATTTTAGTAGGATATCGCCTCATTATTTTCTGCGCATGACAAGTGCAGCTGAAGGACAGAATAATGTCATACATTAAAAGAAGTATAATTTTTCCGTGTTAATATTGCGAAATATCACTTCAAAACGTGAAATACAGCAACATCACTAGTTACTTCGGTACAAAGACTATATATCATATAAAGATATCAGTGTTAGGTGGAACAACTGCACAGTTAGTTATTCTGATTATACTGCTTCAGAAATATAATCTAAATTCTAAACCTAGTCTAAAATGCAAGCTTACTGAAATTAATAAACATTTAAATTTTGCAGATATTTTTTCGAGCAAAAATATAAACCTCTGCAGCGTCGATAATTGTTAAACAACAGAGTTTATATTTTGAGATAGATCGTACAAAGAACAAAATATTTAGAGAACAAGGAGCGAAAAGACTATTAAGCTACTTTGTTTTGTAGAATAATGAGATTGGTGCTACTTTGGTAGACGGTTGCACGGATTTTGGCGATTTTTTGGCGATTTTCCTTTGGCGAGTAATACAACTTATAGTAAACCCATTGCTGGATAAGTTATTTATGGTAACCTATACTTTGTTGCCATTTTATTTAAAAAATAATACGTTTTATTGTGCATAAGTTCCGTGTTTAAAATATTATTTATGGCTTTTAAATATTAAAAATCAATTTAATTTTGCATTTTTATTTGAAATAAAAATTTTATTGTTTATCATATTTTATGAAATTTTATGTTGTGGATGATGTAATCAATGACGTCACCTTACTTTAAAAGTAATTTGTTTTAATATGTATAAATTTAATCTATTGTTTTAAACATTATTTATGGCTGTTAAATATTAAAATACAATTTAATTTTGCATTTTTTTAAAAAAATGATTTTATTATGTATGAATTTTTAAATAATTTTAGTTCTAGCCGTGATGTAATAAGCTCTCTGATTGGTTATAGAATATTTGTGCATTAACGAGCTGTAATCAGCTCCCTGATTGGTTACTGACAATTTGTGCATTTCCGCGCCGTTTTAAAATTTAATTCGTATCTTCGAATTCTAAATTATCTAAATTATGATTCTGATTTTTTTTTTTGTACTTATCAATAAACAACAGGTTAAATACTCAAAAAATGTAAGTACATATTTTTCTTTTATTTTATAATTGTATACTTCAATTTTTGTTAAAAAAAAATGATACTCTATTTTCAGAAATTGCTGAGATAATTATTTTCCATAAGTTTTAATGTTAATTATATTCTATATGACGTATTTTAAAGTATTTGGATTTAATAATATTCTAATTCTTTTAAATGTTGGTATGATGGTCTTTAATTCGATATTCAATTTCAGTAATATTTTAATCTAATTAAACGTTGGCCCAATGTTTTTATAGAGGTGTTTTTATTCTCTTCTTTGCTATATGAAAGTAATAATAACCTTACTTTAGTATTTTATACTCATAGTAAATGTATTTATTTACATTGCCTCCCATCTTAAAAAACGACATTTTCAACAAAAAATTAATCCATTACTTTTAATGATATTTATTTTTTTTAAAGTTTCGAATACTTTACTATGCGTAAAAACAGCGTTTTTCAAGATGGCTGACGTTTGTAAAAATCGCGCCAACAATTCCGCCAACGTAAATCGCCAAAAATCCGTGCAACCGTCTACCAAAGTAGCACCATGAGATTTAATATAAGAGCACAAAGGGCTAAAAACAGTTGAGTTCTGTAAGGTACTTAAGTATTATTAAAATTTCAAAGAATGTGAATTAAATGATTCAAGTCTGAAAGAAATTGAACAAAAGATACCAAGAAATATTATTATTCGGAAAATGCTTATTATATCGTTTTTATTGCAAATCAAAAGTATAGTTGTAGTTTCTGCATTGCTGAAATCGTATTATGAAATAAACTCATTTAGGAACAAAGCTTACAATTACTCTTCAGAACAAGCCTGAGAAAAGACAGCAATTTCTTTTCATCCAAGCGAATTTGATTTTGAAAACGCGTGGCGAGGTAGATTAATTCGCAACATTAGCAATTCATGAGAAATGAAGTTTGAAACTTTTGGGCTGCTTCTGTTATAAGATTGTAAAGAACGAACTTACACAAGGGATTTTAAATGATATATGAGAAAAATTTTCTTTAAATCTTCAGAAGAATTCTAAAGATCATTTATTGCGAAAGTATTATTTCAGTGTAAGAAATTTTACTTGAATATAGTAATTTTCTATAGAATATAACCTAACTGAGAAAAAATATCAAATTGTGGAATATGATAATAACTATCGTAAGTTAACATTTTGTTTTGCTTTCATCAGCAGTAATAATAGAAATATGTCGGTTTCTGACATTCGCATAAAAATTAATAATTTGTTAGTTACATTTTAGAGTTTACTTTAAATTTCTAACAGTTATTTTAAGTTAAACGTGCTTTACTGTCTATTCTTTTTGCCATCTACTATTATCTACCAGAATGAGCCTTTAGTATCGCGTTTTATGCAAATGAGTTAGAAGAAGTATTTAATGGAAGTTTAACTTACTTCGAAACCCCCCCTCCGGGTTGCAGTGCTGGCTGGAAATATATAACACTGATCACATAGCACATAAAAATATGAGAATATCATAACTTAGAACGCAAATCGTGAGAACTTAAAAATGGAACAGTAGACGAATGCCGAAAAAGTATCCATTAACAAACAAATCACAATCTATTCGCTTCGTATAAACTATATGCAGGTGGAATTTTCTCATATTAATTACGTGTAGTGCCCACAATATTTTTACATACGTTCAAGACTTTTTTTTCTTTTTTTTTTTTTTTACTTTCACATTTCATTTAGCGCACGGAATACCACGTGGAGACACACCGCTGACAATGCACTTTCTTGCAGAGCACACACATTGACAATCTACTTGTGATGTTTCAGAACGTTATCAATACAGATGGACTTTTAAGCTAAGCATTTTCATCTAAATATATTACAATCTCTTAGCTCTGCTTCCTTTTTATGCAAAAGAACGACGAAACTCCATGAACAAATATAAGGCACGACGACACTCCAACGGCGAGCTATGCAGGGGCAAAGTCCCGCACATCGTGCGGTCTCCTTGACAGCCAAGCGAGTGAAGGAAGAACATGGGCGAAGAAGGGAAGAAACCAATTTGACCGGTGCTTGTATACACACGTGTAGTTCCGCGATTACGATTAATGTTGCGATAATGATGAACTGCGTCGTGTGAGAAATTACCTTTCTCACATTACTCTTGATTCCAGCGACCAGTCACGAAAATATGTTAACATGCATTCATAATTTCTGTTATGAATGGAACAAATGACACAGTACAAAGTGATACAATACTGAAATGTTGAAAGTACGAGGTAGTGATAAAATCCTTAATGAGGCAACACAGAAGTGGTACAAGTACGGGGATTTTATGTACTCCACATAGTTTAAGCTGATAAGCAGAAAAGGTTTCACTTGCATAAGGAAATATTGCATCAAATATATTTACATTATTTTGCTAATAAAATCGAAATCTATAGGTTTATGATCACATCATGTGATCGCAAATGAGGAAAATAATAAAGTATGGTTTTTTTACCTGATAGAAAAGCTTAAAGCTATGTGCAACTGAATAAACACGTGTTTGATTTATAATTTTCCTCGAATATTTTAGTAATCCGTAAGGAAGTTTTCCGATATTTCATGGCCGTGCTTCAATGCGCATTATGTACCTTTACTTTTCTTGATTCGAACTTCTATAATTTCTGTACTCAGTGTGTAGAATCATGAGGTATTTGTTTTATTATGAAAAATGAGCAACGCTATCACTGGAAATCGAACCACGGACTTCTGGAATATGAGCCCAGCGTGCAGACCACTACACTACAAAGGCATGCAAAGAAGGCGGGAAAAATACCTCATATACCACCTTTTAAATTGCTACAGGGGTTTTTAGGGGCTCCAATCGCCAAATCCTGGGTTTGGGGAATCATCATTCAGCACCATTTAAGTTCGGGCGCCACTGTAGAGACATTAGGTATTTTGGAAACAGGAAAGATGAAAATTGAGCAACGCTCTCACCGGGAATCGAACCACGGACCTCTCGAATACGCGTCGAGCTTGCAGACCACTACACTACGGAGGCGCTCTCAGAAAGCGGGAAAAGTACCTTATAAGTGAAACTCCAATATGTAATATTTACATACATTTATGTAAACTATTGATGTACAATGTTTACATATATTTATTTCGGTTCACGTTGCTGTCGTTTCTGCATTCAATAAACTCTAACGTGTAATGTTTAAATATATTTATATACAAACCTTCAATATGTAACGTTTGCATACATTTATTTAGATGCAAATTGCTATTATTTCTGTATTTAATAAAACTCATTGAAAGACTATTTACGTGAAGCTTGATACCCCAAAACATTTGAAATCTTTCTTGAAAAGTATTACGTTTAAAAACACATGAATTTTATTCTAGAGATATTGTTGTTGTGTCAAAAGTAATATCCTATACTTAAGTGAAGAACAATTTTCATCAATTTCGTATTTTTTATGTATAACATTTCCAGAAAACCTTTTGAAATGAACATCTAATCTGAGAGTCCATATACGTTCTAAATTCTGCGCTTTCAAAATTACAGCTGTTCTCACCATCTGCTACAAAAAAGTTAAATCCAACTTCCAGCTCTCTCTAGTTTTTGAAAATGGTTTTATCCATCTTAGCAGCAGATTTTTAATAATAGTTTTTGCTTTATTCCTTATGGAAAATTATTTTTTATTATTTTATTATAATACAGAATTTGTATTTCTTACTTCTTTTCATCTAAATTAAATGTTCAAAACAAATACTAACTAAAAATAAAACTAAATTAAAAAATAACAGTTTAGATTCTTTCCTTTGAACCCGACAATATTGTAATGCAGTGCTTAGAAACGTCTACATAAGTAACAGTATTTATAACTAACGAAGTTAAGCTAGCTCCTGATAAAAGTATACTTTATTTTAATTCGCATTTTTCGTTAAGATAGTTTCTAAATTAGAGAAATTTCAGGTTAACATAAATCTTGATGCTTCAGAATTGATTCGAGTTGAGTATCATACTAATACGAGGAAAATTCAATTGCGTAACAATTCTGTTAATTTTGTGTTATTATTATGTTCTCTGCCGTAAGCTCTCTGTGAAGGCTTCCCTACAAAATCATGTTAAGTGATTTTTAACGAAACTGTTTTAAAACACTCTTTCATTAAAATTTTTAAAATCATATTATATTACTGTTAGGTTTTTGCAACAGCGGTAGCAAAAAAATTTGGAAAACTTAAAAGAAAAAAAAAAAAAAAGGATAAACACAGAAAAATTAGAAAAAACTGGTAAAATTAAAATTAAAGTTTCTTTGTACATTTCATGTATTTTCACACCTCACGCTTCACACTCATTGCATCAAAAATTTCTTTTTATTTTTCATATAATTCCTTTTATCGTTTTAATTTTTACTTCCTTGTACGAAGTAAAAAGGAAGTATTGTAATCGCGAAAAGTTTCAGGCAGCATATTTCAACGAAAATATCCATTTTGACCGCTATCGAATGCAATTTAACGATGTTTTTGCGTGATATCTGTACGTAAGGACAGAATAAAAACTCTTTTCCTTCAAAAAAAATTACAAAACTGCTTTAAAACGAATTCTCAAGATAATTTTTCGTGGCGTCAATACGAACGTATGTGCGTACGTACGTATCTCGCACAACTCAGAAACGAGTAGCCTCAGAGCGTTGAAATTTTGTATATAGGACTGTTATAACATGTAGATCTACACCTCGTGTTATGGTTACAATCGGCCGCACCAAACGTATATAAATATATTTATATATATATCAACTCTGTTACCCGGCTCAGTGATCTCAGTTCGTTTATTCTTATATGTTTGTAAATTGTACATTTTTTGCTTTAAAAATCATAGAATTATGTTGTTCTTATTTTCAGGTTAAGGTTTTTATGCCTTTAGTAAATCTGTATGCAATAATATTAGAATAATCAACAATTTTAAAATTGTTTAAGTGCCGCTAAGCCTAATAATTTTTTGATGGCGGCAATTGTTTGTTTGCATTTGAAACAGCATGATAGTGCGTTTGTTGCCAATCTAGAGAAACTTAGCTTCGTAACAACAAAGTTAACGCGTACATTTATTATTGCGAATTAAATCATGCTTAGTGATTACAAATACAAAAGGCCTAAAATCGCTGCACTGAATGATATCCAGATACACAAATATATCTGAATGATTGTTTTTTCAGTTTAGCTCGAAAGTGTAGCTTAAGTGCAAAGATTTTTATGGTTATACTTATGCGTGATATTACCTTGAACGTTTCCATATAAAGCGGTCAGTTTCATTTAGTGACACAGAACTGCAGTTATGGTCCGTAAATAATTTGTTTAGTTGCATATTTGAGAAAAGATGTTTCTGAATTAATCCTCAAGTTATACAGAAAAAAAAAATAAGAAACACATTATAATTCATTTTGAGTTTAGCAGTTATAAAATAGACAGAAATATCCAAAAAAAATGATTATTAATAATATAACATGAACTTCATATAACAGTAAAAAATGAAATATAAATAAGATTAGCATCTTGATATATTACAAGATTTAAGTCTATATAAAGTAGTTTATTTTGAATGTAAAATTTGAACTATATTTGAACAAAAGAAAATAATTACTACTTTCATGCTGTTAATATTTTCATGGTCTTAATCGTGTAAACGCTTTAAAGTTTCAAACTGTAATAGAAAGCCATTTGCAAACTCACAGAAAATTACCCAGACTAAAAGTATTGCACGCACACTGGCTATTGCACACACACTGGCTAATGAATCAGAAACTTTAGAGATTTTCATTTGTAGGCGTGCCAGGGATGAGGTATGCAAATTTTTTTATGACTTGGGTTACACGTGGTTAGCAACCTAGTATAAGTAATGTGAAAGAGGGCTTTTCATGATGAATGACGTAAAATGTGAAAAACGACATATCCTTCACCATTTGAAAAAGGGCTTATTGTTGGTGCCCATTTAGCTGGAACCTCGATTTCGAAGACAGAAAATCTGACTGGGTTCTCAAAAGCAAAAAATTAGAATCAGAACAGCAGTCCTTTTCTAGAAGAAGTACTTGCGATTCGAACGCAGTTTTTCAAGAGATAGATTGGCGTCGTCTCCGATGAGTTGTACGGCAGAGCAGGCACTAACACAGATCGTCAACCAAAGCTGTTCCCAGCAGATATCAACTCGAACCATGAGCAGACATTTGCAGAGCATAGGAGTGCATAATGGGGTGCCTGCGACAAAGCCACAAAAACCACACATTTCTGGCCGACATTCAAAAATTCGCTTGTTGTGGTGTCAGAGAAGAAGACACTGGACGTTTAATGATTGGAAACGGGTAATGTAGTCGGAGGAATCCCGCTACACCTTATTTCGAACCCATGGAAGACGTCGATTTTGCGAGACCCCCATGAAGACATGAATCCATCTTGCCTTACTTGCACTGTGTAAGGGTCTTGTGGGAGTTTCATGATATGGGGCATGTTCTGCTGGGATGGAATTGGTTCCCTGGTGTACCTCAAGGGTAAACAAACAGCCTTGAGATACCTATATATATTGGCAGATCAGGTCACCCTGGAATGTTTCTTTTATACCCTGATGGCGACGGATACATCATGAACGATAATGCTACTATACATCGTACTAGAAGTGTTCAAACTTCGTTTGCTGAATATCAGTCTGACTTCCAACACCATGCCTGGCCACCGCATAGTCCACTTAACTCCATAGAAAATCTTTGGGATATGGTGGAAAGACACACTGGACAGCACTCTCCTATTCCATCTAATTTACAAGATCTGTAAAGCTGCATAGCCAATGGTATTCTCTAGATCTAAATGCACTCCAGAAACGTGTAGACTCGATGCACAAACGAATCAGAGCAGTTATCAGTTCAAACGGTGGTCCAATAAAATTAATCTTGGATTACTAATTCATTGGCCAGTGTGTGTATAATAAGGAGTTGAAACATGTTCTTTTATGCATTGATGGAGAATGTTACTGAAAAGTCAAAACAACACAAATGAGCGAATATTATCTCTAATGCATTCAGCTGAAAGATTACAGACTTAAAGATTATTTTAAGTATTAAAATTAAGTTAACCGCTGAACAGTGAAATAGCTGCAGTAAACAAGATAATTAAATTTACTCTCTTTCTGGTGAATCTTGAGACACTCGGTACCATGCACTTGGACTTGCTAATCGACACCTATTAATTACTAATTAAAACGCACCGCTTTAGGAAGATATCAAATTACTATTGTAGATTTTAATGTCTTCTTTCATTGATGCATTCATAACAGGGAACAGCATACTCGTTACTTACATTTGCACCGAATATTGCTTGCCCGAAAATGATTACGATATAAAATTCGGGTTATAATTTTTAATGGATGCGCAACGCTTTCCCACCAATGTAAAATTGGAAAATTGTAATGGAAAGTACGTAATTCAGAGTCTACAAATAAGGAAAAAAATTCAAGCTTGATTTAGAAAGGTATTTTTCATAATAAAACAGTAACACATAAAAAACGCAATGCACGTAACGTATAGTACACCTTATTTTGCGCCGATGGAAATTTTTAATTTTTGGTTGATTTAATTTTTGAAGAATGAGATACATTCCGCAAGAGAAGAAGAGGAAGAATGACCTTGCTGTTTACATTAGCTATACATAAGTCATGTGATCTCTGAGGTCATCTGGATTATTTGTTTACATTAGCTACGCATAAGTCACGTGATCTCTGATGTCATTGGAATGTATCTCATTGTTAAATTCCTGTATAGATACAACACAAAGAGAACTCGAATGTAATTTTAATAAATTTTAAGCAGTTGTGTATTGTCAGTATTATACATACGCTTCGTGGCATATTGAAAAATAAAATGGAATTTGAAGACTTAATATTGCATTAAAAAATCTAAAGGTTTTCGGATGTTATATTACACACAAAACGGCTTTTTTTAGTTCAAAGGGATTTGAATCCCGAAGGACTATTAGTTTCGTTTTGGCATTTTGCGTCGGACGGATAAATCTCGGTTCACTTTTCAAACTGTTGCAATAAAATTTTAGAGTCCTGCATTATATTTGAAGAAATTAAATAATGAAAATCTGCGTAAATGTATGTATATTTCTAACATTGTCATAAAATAACGGTACATAGAGTCATCGAATTTTGAATAACGTAATCCTCCAACGAATATGAGCATGTGGAAGACCAAATTTGAAATTCGAAATTTGTTTTATGATCGATTTCCTATTTTTTAAAACTTTGACGAATTTTTGATTAACAAACTCAAGGATTTCAAAGCGAGCAATGGCAACGTTGTTCAGAAAAAACATTTTTATCTCCAGCGCGTGAGTCTCTGTATCGGAAATTCTAAAGATATGCTCGTTTTAAAACTATTTTGCGATATTGCTGTTGCACTGGATCTTATGGTTTAAGTGCGAGGAACATGATGTTTAATAAAGAAAGGTAACACACAAAATGTTAAAAAACGCCCCTTTGGACGTAATTTAAAATCTGAAACATTTCAGATTTTTTTTTTTATTTACACATACATACACGTTTAGAGAGCACTTCGGTTAACGCCCCTTTAGCCTAAAAATATTTAAAACACCATATCTTTAGGATTTCTGATATAAAGACTCTCCCGCTGGAGGATAAAACTTTGCTGCTTGCTTTGACATCGTTCAGTTTTTTAATCGAAAACTCCTTTAAATTTTTTAAAAAAAATATGAAGTGGATGATAAAACAAATTCGAAACTCAAAATTCCAGGTTGCAGATTTCCATACTCGGTTGCGGGACATTTTATTGAAAATTTCATGGATCTAGGTACCGTTGTTTTTTTCACAATGCGAAAAACATGCATATTTTCATGCAAATTCTTCATTTTTTAATTTCTTTAAAAATAATGCAGGCGATAATATTTGGTGGCAAAAGTTTGAACAGTGATACAGCCGTTTATAGAGATTTGACACAAAATTTCGTTTGGAGACTAAATAGCTTTTCTGCGCTAACTCTCCTTGGGTTAAAGTATTTCATTTTGCAGCAAATACTAAGTCATTAGAAAAATCTTTTACTGATTGCATTAGATCTGCACATGAAGTTATGTTCATGAAGTTATCAGAGGGATATATTATAACTTAAATTTTGGTTTAGTTTAAATCAGATACATATCTCAGAAAGTAAGATTGTGTTTACAATTACTGAAGTATGCGCTTGTTTCTTTTAAATAAAAAATCTGATGTGTACACCACATGACTTCCTTGTGCGGAATATTAAATTATGCGCATTTTCTTGCATTTTATTTAAACTTATTAGATTGAATTAAACCTACTTCGCTGATAGCGCATAAACCACTATAGAATAAACGTATTCTTTAAAATTCACTTTGTTTACCATAGCGACACTATGGCGCTAGGTTTACTTAACAGTATTATATTTCGTTCATATTATAACTCAGAATGCACAAAATGTATATCATTTAAAGAATTATCTAATCGTTGCCACGTGTTCTATTCAAATACTATAATAAAGCTAGAACGATGTATAAAAGAAATTAAGCAAATAAAACAAAAAAATAAACAGTTTTTCACAGACGATTGAGTATTTCTCATTTAATTAATTCAGTTCTTACTTCGCGAGAAGGCAAAAATACAGAAAATCTCAAAATATCTATATTAAAAATTACGAAGTAAATCTCAAACGCTTATTTCCTCGAAAAAATTCCAGAAAGAATTAAGCATGATTTAATTGCCAATAATAAATGAATGCGTTATCTTTGCTGTTGCGAAGCTAAGTTTTTCTAGATTGGCAAAAAATCCACTAGACTCCTGTTTCAAATGTAAACTTCAATGGCCGCCATTAAAAGACGCTTAGCGGCAATTAAACAACTTTAAAATTGCTGATAATTCTAAAAATATTGCACACAGATTTACTAAAGGCATAAAATCCTTAACCGGATGATAAAAACAATATAATTCAATCATTTTTAAAGAAAAAAAAAATGTACAATTTACAAACATATAAGAGTAAAGAAACTGAGATCACTGAGCCGGGTAATAGAGTGGATATATATATATTTATATACGTTTGGTGCGGCCGATTGCAACCAAAATACGAGGTACACATCTACATGTTATAGCAGTCCTATATACAAAATTTCAACGTTCTGAGGCTACTCGTTTTTGAGTTATGCGAGATACGTACGTACGCATGAACGTACGTACATACGTTCGTAGAGACGCCACGAAAAATTCTCTTCAGAATTAATTTTAAAGCAGTTTTATAATTTTTTTTGAAGGAAAAGAGTATTTTATTCTGTCCTTACGTACAGATATCTCGCAAAAACATCGTTAAATTGCATTCGATAGCGGTCAAAATGGATAGTTTCGTTGAAATAGGCTGCCTGAAACTTTTCGCGATTACAATTCTTCCTTTTTACTTCGTACAAGGAAGTAAAAAGTTGCATTAATTTAACACACTATTTAAATTTAAAGAAAAATTTCAATATCATAATTTCCTGAACGGTGAAGCTCTAAGAATCCATTGTTGTTGTGACTTAACTCACCTGTCTGATACTAATATCAAAATAAGCCAACGAAATGCATCGTGGCAAGAACTGCAAGATTGTGCCTGTCATTGGCAAGGGCATTAAATACCATACTGGTGATAGCAAGTCTTCGCTCAGTTTCGCCCCAAGTTTTGACGAAGAACACCTCGGAGGGACGGGTCCGAGGGTTTCTCACCTCTTTTCTCCTACCACGAAGCTCTCGAGAGCACTTTCAGCTTGCCACATATTTACACTGACCACATGCCGCGAAGACAGTAAACATATTACAGTGAAACACCGAAATCTGGAGAATGTTAACATTCACCTGCGAATGTCAACATTCACACAGTCTCTTGGTGTATGTCCAAAATGGTGTCCGCCGATAACATCGCGGCAAAAACATCGCGGACGAAAACGTCGCGGAGAAAACAACGCAAGGCGAAAACATCGTGGGAGAAATCATCGCAAAGAGAAAACATCGCAGTCCTAAAACATCGTGGTACAAAACATCGTCGTCGAAAATAAAGCGGTTCAAAAACTTCGCAGTTTAAAAACATCGTCGTCGAAAATATCGTGGTAAAAAATAAAGTATCTACAAATCATCGCATGACGATAACATCGCAGACATGCTTTTTCCATACATGCTTTAATAACTGTAAATTAATATTTCCATAAAGATTTGTGAGCGCAAAATGTAAAGAAGGATAATTTTTACTTTCACATTTTTTATTAACTAATAATTTTTTTCTGAAAAAGTAAGAAGGAAACTTAAGCATAGAAAATTAAATGCAACTTATAGATTATACTTTTCACGAAAAATTACCAGTAAAAACTTTATAAAAAATTATTTATTAATGGCCTTTGTTAGTTAACTATGTCGGTTTAAAATTCTATTAATTGCTATAAGTTGCATTAATTTGCTATGCTTAAGTTTCCTTCTTACTTTTTCAGAAAAAAATTATTTGTTAATAAAAAAATGTGAAAGTAAAAATTATCCTTCTTTCCATTTTGCGCTCACAAAGCATTATGGGAATATCCATTTACAGTTACTAACGCATGTTTGCGAAAAGCATGTATGAAAAAAGCATGTCTGCGATGTTATCGTCAAGCGATGATTTGTAGATACTTTATTTTTTACCACGATATTTTCGACGACGATGTTTTTAAATTGCGAAGTTTTTGAACCGCTTTATTTTCTACGACGATGTTTTGTACCACGATGTTTTAGAACTGCGATGTTTTCTCTTTGCGATGTTTTCTCCCACGATGTTTTGTAGCACGACGTTTTCGCCTTGCGTTGTTTTCTCCGCGACGTTATCGTCCGCGATGTTTTTGCCGCGATGTTTTCGGCTGTAACCGTCCGAAATATTTTCCAAATACTCTTATTTCTGACTTACACCGGTCAATGTCGACATTCACCATGTACTAATCCATAGTATGGCCATAGTAAGGATGATTTTGGTGAATGGTGAATGTTAAACATATAGCAATATTATATTTTCTTCTCCGTAATTCAGTCGCGAATAAACGCACTTGAGACTTGAAATAAGAACTTAAGATCATGAGAACCTAAAACACACAATACATTCAAAATGAGAAAGGAAAATAATATAAGTTAAAAACTTACTTAATTATACAGTACGTTCTAAATGAGAAAATAAAATAACAGTGATAAAAACCTTACTAAATTATGTGATTCAAATCTTATTTATTGCAACAACTTAAACTATTATGACACTTCATGACCTCTCTTTTCGACTTTCACCAGAGCATATCTGTGATTGTCGACATACACCGGTGAGGGTCCGAATATACAAGAATGTAGTGAAATATTGGGACTTTCACCGACGTATCTGGTGAATGTTGATATTCTCCGGTGAAAGTCGACTTTCTCCAATTTCGGTCTTTCACGGTAACATATATTTACAAATATGCATGCTTTCTCCGGGATTGGAATTTGGGTCCTTCTGAAAGTTAATCAGCGTCCCAGCGGCAAGAATGCACTGCACATGATGTATGTGTCTTGTAAATTGCAGATCTGGGTTTCGCGCAGTATCAGAAATTGCTCAAAGATAATTCTTGATTTTTTTAGCCCTGCACTTCCGTCAGCTTTCAAGGTGTGATTATATCTATAGATTTTAGTTTATCAACACAGGGTTTTTAAGTTAAGTGAAGATAATATGCATTTTTCAAGATGTGAAAGAAAAACTTTACTAAAAAGTGTTTTTGAATTCTTCTCTTGTTCATGTAATGTACTGACAAAATATATTTTGGGGTAACTTTAAAATAGTTATCTACACGAATAAATTCATTATAAATTGCTCTTGCTTTCATTATGTTTCATTTTGGTAATATTTTAGAATAAGTTTTGAAATCTTCCAGGATCAGTTTGCATTTGTGTTTTACATTTTCCGCATAAAATTATTTTATAGCTTTTCGGTTACTATTTGAAGAGAGCTTTTCTGTTTATTTTCCTACCAGCATGAAACAGATGATTTTTCTCTTTTCACTTTCATATGTGATGGCGCTCGCTTGAAAACGGAAGTGTATCCCTCAGTGAAATATGCATTTTAACATATCAGGAAATTTAAGCATCTGGTTTCACAGAAATGTCGGGGAAACAAAATAAGATTAAAAGTGTTTCGCAGCGTGAAAATGAGAACATGAAACGGTGTGACAAATAGGGCGAGTCGTCCTGAAAATTGATATTCATGTTGGGAGAGAAGATGACATTTTGTCTATCACATTCCGACTGAATAGTGAAACTACTTTGAGTTTTATATGCATCACTGAATAAAGGTCTTCTAAAGGTTATGCAGAGTGAGCGCCGAATCATGTGTGACTTCTTTTTCGATTTAAATCGAAGATGAGTTTCATCAGTCCGGGTTTTATGCTTTTTTCACTGTGTTTATTCACAAAGGATAGGGACACGTATGTAAATATATGTGTGTCGGGGGTAGATACCTTCCACACATGAGCTATATTCAGACCTACCTACATCTATTTTCAGAAAGACCTTTAGTGTCACTAAAGACATTTCTAAGAAGTTTGCAGCACCTGTTAAAAATATGAGTCGATATGAATTACATCATTTCAGTTTAGAACCGAAAAGTGCGAATCATGAAATAGGCGATTTTTGAGATTTCAGAATCACATTTATTTATTCATTAAAATTTAAATAAATACAAATAAATAATAAATAATTTTATTGCGTTCTGTTTCTTTCACGTTGCACAAATGTATATGCTATTTCCACATTAATATCTATGGCTTACTCATTTTATCTTAAATGAAATAAAATGTCCATTCAGTGTTATCACTGAATTTGATACACGTGTATAAGAAAAGGTTTGTTTTGTTTGGTTTTTTTGGCATTATCAGCCATGGCTCACTAAGGGCTGTTTGTGCCATCCAGTTTAGTTTTAAGTTTTACTATTTTATTAACATAAAAATACATCTGTAACGGGTTTGGTTTAGGTTTATTTGATTACTGCAAAAGACAATAGGGTTATCTGCCTAAGGTGACGAATGCCTTCGTGAAGGACTTTCTAAGGGAAACTGGCTCGTATACACGTTACACATGGGAAAAACCACGAAAACGCCCATGAAGCCAGCCCGTTCGCGGGATTCGAACCTCAGACCGAACTACCAGTGTTCAGGGACTTTACCGCTCACCCGCTGGTGGGGCTGTATAAGAAAAGAAACTTCATTCTCTGATAATCACACTATGTAATCAAAGGTACAAGGCTAATTAAAAATTGGAAATGTTTATATTTGTAAAGTAATATTATTCGTTTCAAACATATGTATCTCTACTTCCCTGTTCCAGTAGATAACAACAAGATAACAGCGCGATAACTAAACAACTGAGAGCAGATGCTTTCTCTTCCGCCTTAAATAGTTCTTAACGGCCGCGAGATATATCGCGTACTTTCTGGAAATTACTGTAAGGCAATTACGAGGGAAAATTACGGTTACAGCCAACATAGTGGTCAATTACATTTATTTAGTTTCAATACAAACTACCGAGATGCTCATTTACAAAATGTTAAATGCACGTGCATGTATTCTTACTTTTCCGACATAGCTTTCTCTTAAAATTCGTCTCGCGCTACCTTACCCAGAAAAATACATATAAAATTACTCACAGTTGCGTTTTTATTCTGCTTCTCTTAGCCGTCGCTTTTCTCATGCTTCTAGTTCATAGTAAAATATTTGTATACATCTAAATTTATTTTATTTTCACATATAATTTTCTTAGTTTTTAACATAATTTTTAAAAATATTTCATAGTTTTATGTAAGTAATTTAGTGCATTATTAGTTACTTTTTGTCTCATAGCTTTGTTTCCTGTTTTAATTTCTTATGCATAATTAAAAATGCGTGTTTATGCAAATATTACTTACTTCATTAGTTGTTCAGTAATTTACTAGTATAATCTGCAATTTGGGTTACGTTCAGATACTTTCCAGCAAAGTAAAGATAAATAAGCAAATGTTTAGTCTTAAATACTCTAGACGGGCGCTGGTTTCAAGGCGAAATTGGTCCCCTTTCCATAAAGGGGAACGAAAAAATTTTTTTAAACTCATTTATGTTGTCTATAGGATTAGGCATGTCATTAGGCTTACTTTTTCATAACTTTTAAAAAAATCATAACATTGCGCCCCTGAAAGTGTTAAAATTCCTTTTCAATGAGACAAAATAACTTCCTTTTATCGCCCTATTTGTCACACCTTGAAACCACTGCTTTTCACAATGGCGTTTGCTTGCTTCTCAAATGGGATTGTTTATTTTTACCCGGGTATACTAGATAAGGGGTTTAGAAACCACAGAGTTATTTTATTACTAAACAATACATGCACCTGCCCAGTAAAAAGTTCTTCCTTTTCCAGAGACTTTTCTCTGAAATCAACACACGTACTCCCCAAGCTAGTATTGTGATTTTATAAATTATTTCCTGTGATTTAAATTTAATACTTTGATATAATTAAAAATAGAAATCGCGTAAAGTTTTATTTAAATTAAAAATATTTTGTGAATATTTTGGGACGAAATACGAATAAAATAAGTAAATGGGAAACGAATGATCCATACGAAAGCCAAAAAGACCAAGCCTCGCTCCCCCATTAACATAAAAAAAAAGATAAATTTCACGTGCCAGATAAAAAGAAACTAAATAACGCTGGACATATACCAGTGAAAATTTAGATCCAATCAGTGTACATTTTGTAGCACAAGGAAAAAACCTCATAGAAGAAGATACACGTGCGAAACGTACAATGTGGGTCTATGTATGCAACAAAAAAACAAAACATGCTTTGAACAGTGTCACAAAAATATTTGTTATTTAAAATTAAAAAAAAAAAAAAACACTGAGTCTTTGTTTTATCCTTATTTTACTGATGATTATCCTTATTGTTTAATCCATGCAGCCAAACTTCCTTATTATGTAGCTACTTATAGTTTCACTGCTATAGAAAAATTACATAAATGTTTATTTTTTAATTTTTTCTGACGATTTACTTTTTAAAATAATGTAAATATATATATATATATATATATATATATATATATATTATGCAATTCCTACATGCAGTTTTTTTAAAAAATTCGTAAATTTGGCCAATTATTGGAAACGCCGCACGGAGAAAGGTAAGTCTTTCTTTCCTACTACCTAGGTAAGTTTCAAAGTCCTAGACGCGTAGTGGTTTCACAGTGCGACCACCACCCACAAAACAATAGGCATGAGAATATTTTCTTTAATTCATATTTTAATAGTCTCTATGATCTCATCATCAATTTCTAGAGTTTTTAGTTAAAAAAATTATTAAAAAAAATATCGCGAGCGTCAAAGTGTTAAAGCATAGAAATGATAGACTCTTCCACAGATACTATCTTTCAGGAATAGACACAAACAGAATTCACAGGAATTCAAGCCCGGAGAACGAGGAAGTCAGGCAGTCAGAAAATTCCTGAAAATTACCAAATCATTTCCAAAGGTATACGTAATGGAACACATCTGACGACCTTGAGTAGAGTTCTTCTAAAAGTAAAAGAGGCCCAGACTGAAATGTGCTATAAAACCACATCATACGGTAATGTAATGAGAAAACAGAGACTGTTCATGCGTAACATTAAGACTTAAAGATCCCTATTGAGACATATTTAAGTATTAACTGCCATATCTAGAGTAAAATGCAGCTTGTCCTACAGTACAATTTTGCTTAGTTCCGCCACGAATTTTGATGAAAAGTACCGCGGAGGAACAGGTCCCAAGGTTACCCACTCCTCTTTGCCTACTACTACCCTCTCGAGACTTAAGGTACCCCTATGCCGCACAATGGTATAGTGTTTGTATAGACATTATAAAGCATCCATGCCTTCTCTCCGGGATTTGGAACCGACAGTCAGAGGCATTAACCACTATGATCAATCTATCTGCGATAAATCAATCTATATGCGATAAACGGACGAAAGTCATAGTTACTAACCACTATGATCAATCTATCTGCGATAAATTCGTGCAAGAGTTTTACTAAGAGCATATATTTATAAATGATTAGAAGGATATCGGGAGGTTGTAATGTAAATACAATGCTTCTTTTATCTGTTTTTACACTTCTAGTAAAGGGATTAACATCAATGTACTAGAATTGCTCTAATGCTTCTTTATTTTTTACGTTAATTAATACAAATGTTACAAAAAGAATATGAAATGGGGAAGTAAATATTCGAGGCAGGAATTTAATGGCTTTTGGTGGAAACTCTAAGTTTTAAATGACCATAAAATATGTTTTGCAGAAGTTTTAACAAAGTCATAGATTTCAAATTCACCAATATTGAGTATGGAACTATTTATCCGTATTTATTTACGACATGCTGTCATGTATTAAAATAACATGACACATGCTACGACATGCTGTCATGTATTTATTTACGACATGCTGTCATGGATTAAAATAACTTTATTCCTCGTAAACTAGATCATATGCGCCTCACGCGTTTTGAAAACATTTGCTGAATTTAAAAAATGATATTTACGTTCTTTCATTCGTATATTTAGGTTACCAAAATGTATCTCTCAAGGAATCAGAGATTCAATTTCGCTATGCTAGTAAAAACAAATCATGGGTTTCTCGAGAAAAGTGCATTAGATTCTTTTATTATTTACACTTTTGATAAAACGCGAGCTAACTGGAAGAGATATATGCGAATGTAAAATTTACCGAAAATAAAATAATTATATTAGCGTTTTTTAAATTTTAATAAAATTATTGATTTTTGAAGGCAAATGACAAATGTTTTCTTCAAGAGAGACAAAATGATCCTGAAAAATACGTACCAATTTATAATAAAATGTGTTTTTCTTATTTAAGAAGAAGAGCTGAAGGCCACTGAAATCGGTAGTGTTTTTATCGAAACTACACCAAATTAAGGTAACTTTTTGCTGATTTTAAAAGATGCAGTCTAAGAGTGAAATTTCTCCCGAAATGTTTATGTTATATACATTCAAAGTATACCGTGGTATGAGTCAGTGGTCTCAAACACAAAATGCATGCGGGGCGAGTATCCAATCACAAAGATAATGACAGGCCGAATTTTTTTTAACAAAATGAATTAACAATTTTTAACTAACTTTAAAATGCTTTTTATTGCATATTATCAATACATCCATAAACAGTAATAATAATTACGCGAGGGAAGAAATTTCAATTCATATGAAGTCTGAAATCCAAACGTCGGAGTCTGCAAGCAGCCTCTGTTGGTTACATTGTAAGATTAAAATGTACTGATAGTTAAACATTAAATGTTTCACCATTTTACGTCTATTTCAGACAATTCTAATGTGTTTCATTGATCATTAAATGATTTACATGAGTTAAACAAATCTTCAAATAGTTCAAAGTGGGACGAAACTGTAAAATAGATAATTAGTCCAAAGCGACAATTTGCCCAAAGGGGACTATTAATTTCGTTTTGGTATTTTGAGTTTGTTTTAAATTTTTGCCACCAAATAGTACAGCTCTGTATTATATTTAAAAAAATTAAATACTGAAGAATCTGCATAAATGTATGTATGTATGTATGTGATAAAACAATGTTGCCATCAAATTTTGAATAACGTACGTTTCTACCTGAATATGGACATCTGGAAGCCCAAATTTGGAATTTGTTTTGTTACCTATTTCACATTTTGTAAATCTTAAACGAATTTTTGATTAACAAACTCAACGATACAAAAGCGAGCAACGGCGGCATTATACGAAGGAGAAAATGTATTTTTATTTCCAGCAAGCGAGACTGTGCATCGGAAATCCTAAAGATACGCTCATTTGAAAATTATTTTGTGATATTGCTGCTGAACTGAATTTTATGGTTTAGTGGATAAAACATGATATTTAATAAATAAAGGTAACACGCAAAACGTTAAGAAACACCCCTCTGGGTGTAATGTAAAATCTAAAAGCTTTCAAATTCTTTTTTACAACCTATTGTCTTTCTTTTAGTTATTAAATTTTTCATTGGCTCATACAGAATACACACGTACATTTATGCAAGTAATAAAAGATTAATTTCTTACTGTAAATTTCAGCTGCAACTTGTGGAATTTCGTTTTTGATACCTGGGAGACAAATATTAGAAACTATCCTCATCACGAATTGTAGATATTTATCGGCCAACCAAGTTCTTTTTTTTTAGATATTTTAATTTTCAATTGTGGAAAAAACTCCCACGCAGAAATGTATTTCCAGGCAAAGCAAGATTTCTTATTGCAAAAATTCGCATTTATTATGCATGAATTTGTATCTGTCTTTTGACAACAATAAAAATGGGTTAACGAAATCTGTATTTTCAAATCTTTGAATGCGAATTCTTTGACAAGTCTAAATGAAAGATGCATTATTTATGCATCTTTCATTTAGACTTGTCAAAGAATTCACCATGTATGTTTTTTGGAATGTTTTTCTCGGTTATTTTTAACGGTAGTGTAAATGATATAAAATAGAGCTGGAATTCATAAAAATCGTAAACCTGCCTTCCAGTTCCGGTGCTAATATTTAATGTCTTAGTGATTATAATAGATTTACTCGAAAGGTGGTCGCGGACCGTGTAAACCTCTTTTGAGGACCGCATAAGGAGGGTGAGCCACCAGTTTCAGACCACGGATGTAAGCGTTAATGGCGTCCTCTGTAAATATATTAATTCAGTTTTCATTCTAATATACTGCTACTCCGCTAAATGTAACTTATTTATCTTGCAGATTTCATCTGCCTATTAATGATTACCAAACTAAGCTATTTAAAAGTAATAGATGTAGCTCTCAGGAATATTTTTGAACTTTTTTTACGTAACTGAATAAAAATGCATTAAATAAATGATATAGCTAATTAAAAATATTAAGTATTTTTTTAGAATTACATGATATACATATGTTACGGTGAAACACCGAAATCTGGAGAATGTCGACTTTCACCGGTGAATGTCAACAGTCGCATAGTCTCTTGGTGTATGTCCGAAATATTTTCCAAATACTCTTATTTCTGACTTACACCTGACAATGTCGACATTCACCATGTACTAATGGTGAATGTTGAACATGTAACAATATTATATATTCTTCTCCGTAATTCACGTTACCTAAAATATTAACATTTGTATTTTTTTTAAGCAACAGATCTCTATTCACGTGAAGTGCCAGCCTTTAAAAAGTTGTTAAAGTTATAAGTAAAGAAATATTATAGAAAAACATTTAAATTTAAACATGCCTTTAATGTAGAGTCACTTATTAAATAACCTTCGCTGGACGACTATGCCATGTTTGATATTCGGAGTCTCAATAGTAGACATAGTTACGCAGGAAACGTATTTTAAAATGAATGCCATGGCATATGAATAGAGCCAACGGCAATATTATTGATTTATAGAGCATTTTGCAGTTCAAGTTGTAAGAGCAGCAAATTAACATTCATTTAACAAAACTCCCTTTGTTTAAGAAGGACAATTTAATGAGCTGTTAAAGTGTACTTAACTGTTAAAACCGCATTTTGGTACTTTCATAAAATTCACTAATTGAACGCCATTTTAAGTTTTCTTTGTACTTTTAAGGGAATCGTCGCTTACGGCATCATAAAATGATGTTTCATGTGTATTTGCTTTGCTTTGGTTAATTAGTTTGGAAAGTTAAAGCTTTTATTTAACTTAGCTCGAGGGAATAATGGAAATCAGAAAGTTCTATCATGTCACGAGCTCAAAATTACAAAATATTAAAATATTAGTGGTGAATGTTCTATTAATATTCGGAAAAGTTTCTGTAACAAATAACTCACAATTTAAAACGTTCTGTAAACATCTGAACTATATTTTAAAAACACAAATTTGAAATTCATATGTAAATTTGCATTTCCAGTATACGCACTACAAAAAAGCGCTTATTTTATGTTCGAAAGTTAACAATAATTTACATATTTTTGTATTTCGGCAGTAATTAGAGTAAAATGATTTAAAACAAAAATGTCTCTCTTTATGTTAGATAAGTTTCTGATTGTATGTGCATTTAACATTTTCGCGGGCGCAAAGCTAAAATACTCTTTTCTGTGATAAAGTACAGGGTTATCCAAATTAAACTTCCCCAACTCAGAGGCCTGTGCAGAGTGTTGTATGGGTCATAATGTGATGAAATTTTAAAAACAGACACTTCAGATCAAGCGCTCGAGATTTATTAAAAAAAAAATAGTACAAGAAGTTGCCGATAGGTGGCGCTGTAGATCAACAAGACATTCTACAGATGTTCTATATGAGTGCCGTGGTTCTCCACAACTCTTTCCATTCACAAAGCAGTGTGTTCTACAGCGGAACGCAGTAAGTCCACATTAATTCCACGAACATGTCGAATAATTGCGTCTTTCAGATGTGCCAAGGTTGCTGGGTGTTCTCGGTAGACACGATCCTTTAAGAATCCCCATAACCAAAAGTCGCATGGCGTGAGATCAGGCGAGCGGGGAGGCCAAGCTGTAGGGAAACAGCGGCTGATCACAAGTGCATCGGTAAAAGTTGCCCGTAACGCCTGTTGAACGCCACGAAGAATATGAGGAGGTGCACCATCCTGCATAAATATCGTGTTCTGGAGGCGGCCACGTTGTTGCAGTTCAGGGATCACAAACGTTGTCAACATGTTCTGATACCATTTTCCTGTGACAGAGCAGGTTTTGAACCCTGTTAGAGTCACCTCATCAAAAAAATAAGGCCCAATGACGAATGTTTCAGTGAAACCGCACCATACAGTAACCTTTGGACGGTTCAAGGGCACTTGATAGATTGCGCGTGGGTTTTCACTTGCCCAAATGTGGAGTTGTGCGTATTCGCTTGACCATTCAGGTGAAAATGGGCCTCACCCGTCCAAAGGATATTCCACGGCCAAGCAGCATCGACTTACATTCTGGCAAGGAACTGCAACGCAAATGTTTCCGGAACTACAGGATCCCCGTCGGACAGCTGATGACGACTATGGATTTTGTAAGGAAAATAACCAAGGATTCGACGCATCGCACGCCAGACGGTCGTATAGGGCATATCAACAGCACGAGAAACAGTTGGCACACTGAAAACGCCATGTGGCGACTGACTAGTGGGGTCCACGACCGCCAAAGCAACGTCTTCTATGCGTGCAGATTCACAACCTGTCGTCCTCTACATGGTAAAATTTCCAACTGTCGCGTTCTTTCGAACGTCTTTATCACGTCTCGTAGAGTGCTTGTGTCATTGGTCATCGGCGTGAGATCTTCAGCCGACGGAATGCTCTTACCGCAGCACAGAAGTTCTCGTCATTCTGGTAGAAAAGTTTCACTAACAGAGGTTTGTTTTCAAAGTCACCATTGTGCATCATCGAACTGGAAACAACTGCCTGTTCAAGGCCTGTCTTCCACTTTTGTAGGGCTCGTCTTTTGGATACGTTGCTCAGAAGCTTTATTTCTGCAAATCACGTTGCTGCAATATGCACATTACTAGTGCTACAGCGCTACCTATCGGCAACTTCTTGTACTATTTTTTTGTGTAATAAATCTCGAGCGCATGATCTGAAGTGTCTGTTTTTAAAATTTCATCACATTATGACCCATACAATACTCTGCACAGGTCTCTGAGTTGGGGAAGTTTAATTTGGATAACCCTGCACATTATAAACATAATGTTCTCAACCCTCTTAAACATTATTTTGCCGTAAGTAGATTTTCGGATCAGGGGTTTTTTGTCTAGAGATTTTCGCTAGAGGTTATAGCCACTACACACTAAAGACATTTAGCTTACCTGTTAGTGCAAAATTAATTCAACTTATTATGACACCTTTTATGAGAAATTAATATTTATGAAATAAAAACAATTTTAATGATAATTAAATATCTGTGTGTCAAAATGTTTGAGGAATAAATTAATAATAATAAAGTCATAATACAATTTTACTGAATAAAGAGCAAAAATACTCCAAGAGGAGTTGGATTTTGCATTTCTAAAACTTCAGAAGGCGGACCACTGTCTTCTGTAAATTCTGGCAGAGATCTGGCAGTAAAATGCTTATTCCATTTCACTTGCAGCTGACAAGTAGAGGGAAGCCGTAACTCCTCAATTTTTTCATCATCAGAACTAGAAATAATATTTTCGTATTGAGTAAAGTCCGCAAAGTCCGCAGTCCTAGATTAAAGAATTTTGTTTCAGCTGATTTTCAGAAGTTTTACATTTCCAAAGAAACACATATAGTAGTTGTTTAAGAATACACCCTTGTCTTTTTCCTAAACCGTATATTCACATCGAAGTAATCATATGTCCTGCAGCCAAAATTTTAAATAAGAACGTATACTTAAAGTGAATATTTTGAATAACTAGATATATAAGCGTAGGTATTCAAATATAGGACCCAAAGTTCTCATTAAAAATCAGATAATAATAACAATTGGTGTTCATTAGACAAAAAGACAAAATGGTGCTGCGTGTCTTTACAATAATTTCTACTACAATAAGTTAGATAATAAAACAACATTTGTACTCTAAGTACTACAATAATTCTATTTAAAATAAGCAGCATCTAAAATTCTGCAGGTAATGGTTTCAGTGATAATTCTGTATTAGAAACACCCTATCTAGTTTGAAAACGAATTTAATTGAATACCTCAAATTCTGTAATCTAATTTAACGTCTCATCTGTAGCATTCAAACTTCGTCAAAATAAATCGAAAATCAAGTTCTCAAGTCTTGACTGTTGCCATGCAGAAGCAGAGAAAAGTTTATATTCAAACCAGAACAACTGGGTGAAAGTGTATGCTGTTTTGTTAAGTCTTATACAGTTTATGTTGAATAATTTTTAACTACTGTATGCAGCCCTTCTCAGAATTTTTATCGAAAGATGCAGCCAAAAGTTCCGAAACTAAACTTCTCCCGGCTTACGTAGAGAGAGATGAACCTCTAATTATAGAAAAGCTTATGGGGTTTTAGAATGTATGTGCTATATTTCTCTTTCTAAAGAAATAAAGTTTATTTTCGGGGTGGGTTAAGGAAATATTACCTATCTTCAGTCAAGACTGCAGATGTGCAGTTTCGAAATCCGTAAAGCCTTCTTTTTATGAGATCACTAATTATAGTGTAATAAGTAGGAGAAAAAAGAATTGTGTCAAGCAAGTAAAATAAATTAGTAGGATTATATAAAATCCGAGTTACATTAATGGGAAATTTATACATGGATTATAAGTAAACATGGTTGTGAAAACGACGACATAGGGAAAAGAAATTCCTTAACTATTTAAGTTTTAAATATTTACTTTAAATTTATTATTTTTAAGTTAGCACCTTTTTTTAATTTTATGTTTTCTTTTCTAAATGAATGTATCCTGATATGCAGGTATATAAGGAAATGTAACAAATATATAAAGGTTGCAGAACTAGAAAAATAGCATAATGAATAATGTAAAGCAAACGTAATATTAAAAGACTAATTTAACACCATGTGAATTACCTAAATTCGTTTTCTAAATTGAAAATGTCATTTAAAAATGATCAAATTAATTAAGAGAACATTAAAATAATAAATCAAAAATAGTTGTCTATATTTTGGAAATAATTCTTCTTTTGAATGCACTCGACTTAAGCGACTCAATATTTTTATTATTATTTAGATTTACCTTTTATTTTAAACCAAATTTGCTACAAATGTAGTTATTATAAATGGACAGTAATACACTTCTCAGTAAAAGAAATGAGTGATTTAGGGCTTAACTTCGTAGTCATGAATTTTAAGATAATTTATTTTGCTTTCCGTTAAAGTATTTTAATTTGAAATTTAAATAAAATGTGAGCAGAGAAAGTATATTTTTTGACAGGAAATTGTCTCTACGTTATTATGAGTGTTAGAACACGCCCATTATAAAATCCGATAGCTTCTTTCCTGAAAAAAGAATTGTGTCAAGTCCATGCTAAAAAGTTCTGAAGTTTTATTTTGGGAAAACTATTTATGAAATTTAAAGATTTCGCTTCGAAATTTCAACATTTAAGTAAGAATCAGACATTTAAGTAAGAATAGACGTATATAAAAATTCTATATGATATTATAATAGAAATCATGTGTAACCTAAATTATTTCTGAAACGATATTAGCAAAATGACGATGTAAAACCTTGACACATCTAAACCTCAAGGAATCTGTGTTTGTCTCATGCTAATATGACCAACCGAACAACAAGAATTCTGCAATATACTGAGCTATATTGTCTGTTTGATAAAGTTTAATAATTTATTAAAAATTGATTTATTTGAGATATGGATATATAGACTGGGCCTGATTTAAGACGGCAAGTTTGTTCACGTAGTTCTGGGGTGCGTAGGTTGGCATAGTTGCCTAAGCACTTCGCCGTTTGCAGACGTAATTAACATTAATAATAGCACATAGAAAAGGATAAACGCTAATTTACACTCATGTTAAAATAATTGCGGAATACCTTCTCTCGGATATGAAGATCAACATTATTCAAAGAACCATATAGGTGTACTAAAAACATCCTTAACGCGAAATACTAACGTATGCATAATATGCGAAACAGTTACGAAAGCATAAAACCCTGTGTTCAAAACTATATTTTATTCATCGCGATTACATAGCAACTTAGCTGCCCTGCTGCGCCTTATTGATCACTCCATTGCCTATAGCTAGGAACTTAAATCGACTCGAATGTTCACACAAATAAAAGATGTTATGGTTATTCCATTTAGACAATATCACCTTATTCCTAAATTACAGCTGCTTATAATGCTGTGTTTAAAAGAGTAATAGCCAAGATTATGTATCTTAATGAAATGTCTTCACCTGGTAACGTGCAGATGAGGAATAAATACTCGGAATAAATAAATTTATATTTTGAAAATAAGGCAATCATTCCAAAGTTCGTTGTTGTTCTTTTTGTTATTGCTAATAATCACGTGTCAGACCTATAGTCAGCCAAAGCGCAAGAAGTGCAATTTTGCTCTTCCGCCTCAAAATTTGATGGAGAGAACCCCGGAGCACGAGTCCGAGGGTCTCCCACCCCTCTTTCCCTACCATTAACCTCTCGAGAGGACTTTCGACTCTCGAGAGTGCCCCTATGCCGCGCGGACACTATACATTTACAAACATCCATTCATTCTCCGGGATTCGAATTCGGGCTATTCGACACAGCAGTCAGAGAAGCTAAACATTTTACCGGTTGGACGGCACAAAGCTCGTTATTCACGCAAACCTATCAGGTGAAATTTCTGCGATAATTGTATTTTTACCATTTTCATACGCGCCCAGACGATGTTTGCACGGTGAGGAAAGGCTTTGTCATCCATAAACACAAATCGTGCGCCCGTGGCGCCCCGAAACAAACGTACGTGTTGTTCCAGAATGACATCCCGATAGATTTGGCTTGTCATGGTTCCAATTTGAACATGCAGGTCGGTTCCGGAACCCAGAATGATTCCACTCAAAACGAGCACTCCTGCACCACCGTAACGGTGTCGTTCAATGATGTTTTCTTGGTGGTAACGGGTACCTGGAGCTCTCCATATGAAAGTCCGGCGTGAATCAGACTGCAAGCTAAACCTGGACTCGTCGGAAAACATCACACAAGCCCACTGGTGCGGTGTCCACAATGCATGGTCTCTACTCCAGGCTAACCGCAGGCGACAATGAGTTGCAGTAAGTACAACGTATCTGACAGGTCTACGAGCATATATACCAATCTGCACTAAGCGTCTGTACACGGTCTGCCTTGAAATTGTCGTACCAGTGGCTGACGAGAGCTGACGAGACAGGTCTGAGGCTGTGCTCCGCCTGTTTCTTTTGGCAGTAACTGCCAATTACCAGTCCTCATTCGGCGTTGTAACTCTGGGTCGACCTGTGCTGTAACGTCTACTCACATTACCATCATCTTGGAATCGTTGCCAAAGCCTGAAGATGACACTTTGGGTAACTCCAAGTTCGTCTGATACTTCCAGTTGAGTACGCCCACATTCCAGACGGCCGATAATTCTACCACGTATAAAAATCATCCAAATGCGTCCTTTGTGTCATAACTATTCTGTTATTGCACTGAAATGCTTATAAAGCGCCTGAGAACGATTTTACTTCTTTGCCTGTATTCCTTATATATCACTCTCTTACACTCTCGTCATTGTGACGTACCATCGGTCGGTGTCATCTGGTTACTTCCTGAAATTTGCATATGCTTCTTGAAGATGTGTGTAGTGATTTTACAGGTGATCTATTTATTTTAGAGTTCGATTTCCGCGTGACTCCGAATTATCCTTAATTTATGGACATGATTGCACTTAAAATTTTACTGTATTTTTACTTTGCAATTCTCTTATCTGAGACTAGTGAAATACAAATCTCTGAAACAACATAATCCACAATAAGATTTCAAGTAGTTTTTAATTTCTCTAACATTTCAAAATTCATTCGTTTTATCACGTTCTATGTTCCTTCTAACCTTCTTCGGGAACATACAAGGACCTGACTCGGAACAGAGAGCTTACTAAAGCTATGTTCACTAAATGTGGTAAGTAGACAGGATACAGACGAAGGGTATACAAAACCCTTTATTTTTCTCTATATACAATAACTTCCGTACTTCGGAATACACTGACCCTCCACTCGGGGTCTAACGTAAAAAAGTATAAAAATAAAACTAAACTCTAATTTAACTCTAGAATAATACACGTGGAAGATTGGCCTTATAATAACAGGAAGCGTATGTAGTACAGAGACTGTGAACACTACAATACGTTTTAATTTATCAAGAGTCTTAAAACCTCTGGCCTGGAAGGCAAATAGCAACTGCGTAACTTCTAAGGTAAGCGGCCTGCGTTGACTTACTGCTTCCTCTCTCTCGCTTGGAAAAAAGGCCACACTTAAATACTTGGCGTTCGCCAGACAAACTTTGCATAAAAACCTTCACGCTTATAATTCTGGCCGGAAGTAGAAAATAAGAAGTGATAGTAAAGATTTAAAATAAAATAAACGTTAGTAAAACTTAAGATCCTTACAGTTTCTGGAAAGCTAACCAAAAATACTACATATTATCTTTTCTTATTTTTTTAATTTGCTTTGAAATAATACCTTTATTATATCAGAACATATTAATTAACATGTTCTTGTGTAGTGCATTCTATTTACATGTATTAAAATTCCCCGAACTAGAATGCTTCATGAAAGCTTTCTACGCGAAATTGCATTGTGCTCATGTATAATATACGAAAATTTTAGATAATATATATTCATTTTTATTCAATTTATGAGGATGCTACCACACAATAGACATTTATCATATAGAATGGCATTACTTTATTATAATTTCTGTGCTTCTCAATATAAACGTGTCAAATGAATTTCCAACGGCGAATGTCTAATTAGGGAATTCCAAACGCTAACATGGCGCAAAGCCAAATTGGTGTAGCTGTTCGATGAAATTTAATAACCTCAAACATTTTCAGAGACTTCTCTGCATTTAAAGTTGTATCATTTCAAAGAATACTTGCGAATTACGAATTTTCTTTTAAGAATTCTACGTTTTTTTAATGTATTTTAAGCTCGCTAAGGCAACTGAGAGCAGATAAAATCTCAAAATTAATTTATTACACGCAGATTCCTCAATTTTCTCATGTCGATTACAATTTTCTTTTTAATTCTACACACATTCTGCAAATAAAACATTCATATATAATTTAATGGTAAAGAAAGGAAGAAAAAAATTCAAATATTCAGAAAATAATTATCAATCAAATAGTAGCTAACCACATATTAAGGTTTCATCAAGAGAAAATATATTTTTCAATGTTCAAAATAGATGTGGAATCACTTAAGGATACTGATAAAAGAATAAAAAGAAGTACTTATGATGTATTTCATTTGTGATCTGTCAGAAAAAAAAAAGGTGACTTAAATTTTATGAAAAGGCCACATTATATCAATTAATTTTACAAACTATCATCTCATCTTTGATATATATAATATTGCAATCTTAAAATGTGTAAATTACGTACCAGGAAATAATTATCAAACAATTTGTAGTTAACCACGTTCAGGCTTAACCCAGAAAAAAAGATTTTTCAATGTTAAAAATAGATTTGAAAACACTCAAGACACTGATTAAAGAATAGAAGGAAACACTTACGAAATATTCATCTGTGATCTAACAGATAAATAATGTGACAAATGGCTTAAATTTTAAGAAAAGGCCACATTACATCATTTAATTTTACAGTCTCATCCCATTCTTTATGTATATAATATTGTAATCATGAATGTGTAAATTTACCTAAATTACGTAGTGCATATAAAATTGCTATTAGCATAATAAGCATTACGTAATGCTTATTATGCTAATAGCAATTTTATATGCAATGTGTTCAACAATGTTTGGCCAGATTTTGTATATCGGGGTCATTTTAAATCGCTCTCTCCCACGGAGAATTTCTTGCTATCGATTCGAAAGCTGAGAAAAGAAGCATGAAAATTTTGTGTCAAAGTGGAAAATTAAACATTGCAGATACTTCAAATGCTGCCTCAAGTATACGGTCAAAAAACAATAACTGGATCCAATGCCTTTCCTGATGGCAGCTGATGATACAATGACAATTTTCTGATGGCAGCTGTCACAAAGAACGTGAGTTTGCAATTGGTGAGTTTCTTTTCCGTATGGAAAATCCCTGGTGTTTCCAGAGATCTAGGGTGAAACCAAGTGAAACTAATCGAAGGGAAGTTTCGGACTTGATCCCTGTGTTGTACCCGTTTTTCTCGGTTTGTCACAAAAGAAGGATGAGGAGTTGTGTCAAAGATGCCGTTGAAGTAAGACGCGTTTTGCGAAGACATCGAAGAAGTTCAAAAATTGTCGCTAAAAATTCGCTCACTGTCTCTTCGAATGATAAAATCAAAATGGGAAACAGCTCAAATGTTTCATATTTCTTTCTAGAATTTTCTAAAAATCAACTGAAAATGAAAGAGAAAATAATGTTTCAAGAGGTTAACACGGATAAACACTAAACACGGAATATAAATTTCTTTCCAGAAAATTTAGGGTGTGGCACTTATGGCTAAAATTCATTAATATTCAAAGTTAATATCTACTGGCATGGTAACGGTAGGATTCTTTCTTTAATAGGCATCTTTATTAAATAAAATTCAACCTAGCCTTTCAAAATTTTGAGCTGAATTGCTGTAGTCATTAGGATTTTTGGTGATGATGATGTGCAAAACCTTCTGTGCTTTCCAAAAACGTGCAGTTCCGAATATGCGTTCAGTGTGTTACCAGTTATACATGGAAGACATACGGGGAAGAGTATTTTTAGGATAAAATATTAAAAATGTATTAGATGATTAGCAAATGATGGCAGATATTTTTCGAAATTAGTGGAATTTGATGATTTCAGTGCCATCCCCCTTGTAGAAAACAATGCACAATATTTTTCGAAAGTAACTATAGAATTTTAGTGCTTTCATCGTAGTTTTGAATCTGTTAGAAAGGCAATGAACTGTTTTCATTTCTGTTGTTAGATATGTGTATCCGAATCTGTAGTAATTTCAATTTTCAGTTCTTACACTAAAAATTTTGATTTCATATATCAAATGGCTTTAAGTTAAATGTAAAGTTTCCAGCCGAAAGGTAAAATTTCATTGCTCGATGTAGATACTAAAATTACCTCTCATTTTAAATAATCATTTTTAAGGAAAAATTACTTAAGCCTAAAATGTTTCTCAATTTCTTAAATTATTTCAGGTTCGATAATATAAAGTATCTATGTCAATTCGGTTTCGGTGTCACTAACGTACTCAAAAGATATTAGTAATAAGCTTTACAAAGTTTTCTTGTCAGATGTATTGTAAGATTTTCCTTAGTCCCAATTAAATCTTTCTTTCAATATTCTCTTTATCTCGGAAATTTCAGAGTTGCATTTTCTCATAAAAAGCAAACAAGCGGCATGTTTTAATTTAATTGTTTTTAATTTACCTTCTATTAGCTTTCTTTCGAGTACGGATCTATGCTTTCTTATAAACCATCGACGTTACATGTATTTGCTTATAAAATATATAATTGAATTTTTTTACCCAAAAAAATTCAATTATATTAAGAAAATGAACTTAATTAATAAAAATAAGGATTTAGGAGAACGGAAGAAACAAGTTTCAAGTAGTTTTTTAAGATAAGAGGATTTCTACCAGAATTTTACATCTCTTTTTATTCTATCACACATATTCTAAAATTAAATTTCTGTAATTAGCTTGCCAAGCTAAGGTAACAAGGTTTTAATCCTTGAATGAGGAATTAAATTTGACATTTTCTCCACAGACGTAAATCTGTTTTCCAGTATTTTCACTGTTATAGTCTTTCAGAATTATATATCTCCCAAAGGCGACTCATTGGTTAACTTCTATACTTTTAAGGGTGTATATATAAAAGCATATTTATTTTTATTCTGTCTTCTAAAATCATGCAAAGACATTTTAGCGAAAGATTTTGAGAGTTCTTTCATTTCCTGTTTGTTGTTTTCCTGTTTGTTGTCGTTTAAAGTATGCACATTATTATTAACCTTCAATTTAACCTTCAGATAATAGCTACAATATTCTGAAAGTTAAATATGTGAGATTAAATTAAATTTAAAATATACCAATTTAGCATAAATATTATAACACTATTGTAATACAGTCATGTTTTCGTGGCCGCCGTTCATGAAGATGGCATTCCCCCAAATGCCAAATTAAAATCAAGTGAAAATACATTATTAACGTAGCCAAAAATTGGCATGTTAAGTATGCTCAGCAGACTACATCTTACCGAGCCTTTATTTTGGAGCAACTTAATTAAATACACAGAACAAAAATTATTTTGTCCGAATGTATGTGGATTCTGAGATTACAAGAAAATCGTTACAGTTTGAACTTAGAGCGTTACTTCCACTTATGAATATGTGCCGATGAATTACGGCTATTGGTGAATTGCGGCCATTTTTGCTTCAGTACCCACACTGCTTCATTTTAGCATTGCCATCACTCTGCTTCTAGAAATTTTACTACCTTTTACGAAGTAAAGGAAGTATTGTAATCGAGAAAAATTTCGGGTATTATATTTTAAAGAAAATGTTTATTTTTATTATTCTCGAATGCACACCAGCGATTTTTTTTTTTTTTTTGCGTCACGTCTCTTCATCCAAAAAGGACACTTTTCACTTTTCCCCTAAACGGATTATAAAATGGATTCAAAAAAGATTTTTTGTGACGTCTGTGACGTTTTCGTGACGTGTATATGTATTTCGAATAACTCTAAAATGAGTAGCGGTGGAAAGTTGAAATTATATGTATGGGATTGCTATAACATCTAGACTGTGCATCTCCCATTTTTATTGCAATTGACATTATAAAAAGATATACTATATATGTATATGTACCTCAAACCTTATCCTACTTCAAAGTCCTTACTCGGCCTTTATTTGTGCACAAAGTATTTATCTATAGTTCAATAATGTCAAATTTAAAAATGAATTCTACAAACAACGGAATTTAACTTTTGTTCGATCTCTCGGTTGATAATCTTATATGTGGGAAAATTTCATACTCGTTCTGAAAAAAACAAAATACAATTAGTTTGACACCAATATAATTTTCACAATTCGCAATTTTCGATGTCACTTTCAACCCGCCGTTAGGAATCGTTTAATTATGCTGGAATAACTCCAGGAATCAAGTTTAAACGAAGCGCAGTAATAAATTCTTACAATTTAATATATTACAGTTGTACATTTCCTACATGGGATTTGTAGACTGAGTTAAAATATTTGAATCTCTCACATTTGCAAGCTTAAGATTTGATACACAATATGTTTTAAATTACGTTAGTGTTTAGTTTTCCAGCATCTAATATCTAATAATTTACTAATATATAGTGTACATTAATAAGGTCTTATTTAACATTTTTAATATTTCATTCTGGATAATTTAGATTTCAGCTTAATTTTAATACATATCGAATTACACGAATATCTTGATTAATTTAGAATTTTGCTGTCGTCTACTTTGCCCTGCGAGAAGTAACAGAATATATTACCCGCAACTGCATACTATTTTTCAATGCAATGATCTAAATATGATTTCTTTTTGACCAGCATTTATATGTGTTCTCACAGAGGGACGTAAGGTAGAATTATTTCGTAATAAGTGCCATTACTTTAACGTTTTTAGTCTATATTTCTGCATATGTCATATCCAGCTTAAAAATGATACAACAGAAGGTAGCTTGACTCGGGTCGGAATCCTGGTGAATGAGTTGTCAGAATTGTAGCTTCTTACATTTGTCCATATGCAACACACATTAAGCCAGTTTCTCTTAGAAAAACTACTATTAAGGTACCATACCACACTAACTACCAATAAGTACTTGGACACCTGTGATAGAAAAGAAAAACTAACTTTATTCAAAATCAATAGTTGGTAGAGCCTCCACGAGAGGTAATTACAGCGTGAACCCTCCGGGGCATACTTTCCACAAGTCTTTGTATGACAGCTAGTGGTATTTTCTTCCACTCGGCTTGGAGAAGACATAGAAGTTCTTTCACCGATTTTGCACGGGTAGTGCACCCCTGAATTCGGCGATGCAACTCGTCCCAGAGGTTCTCGATAGGGTTCAGGTCTTGACTCTGGGCAAACCAGTCCATTCGATGAACTCCATTCCCACCATACCAAGCCTTGGTTAACGTCGAAACACGACAACTGGCATTGTCGTCCTGAAAGTAACAGGGGTCCAACCCGTAAAACTGCCACAACGTTGGAGGCACATTGTCATCCAAAGTAGTGCAGTAGTCATCGGAGTTGAGCTTACCATGAATGGGGAACAAGGGTCCCAGTCCAGACCAGGAGAAACACCCCCAGACCATAATTCCACCTCCGCCGAACTTGACTGTTCGCACAGGAGACGTTCTCCAGGTAGATGCCAGACCCAGACCTTGCCGTCTGAACGATAAAGGGTGAATCTTGATTCGTCACTCCAAAGAACCCGTTTCCACTGATCTACGGTCCAATTTCGATGTGCTTTGCACCACATTAACCGAGCAGCGCGGTTGGACTTGATCAAAGGCTTATGGGCAGCAGCACGACCATGAAAACCAAGCAGATGTGCTTACTTACGGATGGTATTCATTGAAACAATACTCCTGGATGCCTATTGAAACTCCTCGTGGATGAGGGCCATCGGTTGGGTGCGGTTCTTCCGAATTTCTCTGGACAGCACTCGTCGCTCTGTATCTCCCAGTTTCGTTGGTCTGCCGACTCGGGGCACATTCCGACAATTACCGCTCACCTTCCACTTCTTACTCACATAGTCCACTGTCAATTTTAGGTACTTCAGATCGCTAGATATGTCCCTTAAGGATCAGCCACATTTGTGATACCCGATATTATACCTTTTTGAAATTAGAGAGCTCCGAACTGCGAGGCATCTTGCATGCGACTAAAGCCGATGCTGTTTCCTACACGATATATACAGGCGGAGTACCTTAGGACCGCAGATATCGTCATTTGCATCGGTGTCCAAATACTTATTGGTAGTCAGTGCATTACCTATCTAACGTTAGTACAATAACATTCACGAAAACTGCAGTTCTGTGGAAAAATTAATAACAAAGAAAACTTGTGAAACAAATCATTCATTTCACAAGCCACTTATAATGCGAAATACTCAGATGCAGTCCTCAACCACACTGAATATATCCTCCCGTGAACTGATTGCTAACTCCAGTTGCAAGAGGCATTAAACCTTATGAACATGAAATACAGAGAATCATGATGATCGCGAAAGTCTTTAAAGCTCCGAATAGGCTAAACCACAAGTCTTCTATGTGCATTTCAAAGTACTTGACGCTCTTGCTTTATGCATAAATATTATTATACCGTTTAATGCTTTATAGTAATGCTTATTACGATAATGTATTCGTTATTCTCATTACTATACTGACTGAAATTGCGAAATTGAGTAAGTGGAAATTATAATAATGAGCACCATCTCTATGTACACACGTGAAGGTGGTGTTTTCCATATTGTTTAAACATCTGCTATCATCGTGTGACGGAGGTGAGTGACCTACTTCTTTTAATATAGCACCTCTCCAAAATATATCATCATTTTATTTGATTGTTCCATATCAACATTATGTAATTTTCTTGATTATGTAATTTTGTCTTATATGTTTTCCAATTGATATTTTAATGCATTCCATTGACTCCCATTTAACATGTCTCAAGAACAAACAAAAACGGTCAGAACACTTTGTGGCCGTTTGTAAATTCTCACTGCCTTCGTTGCTATAATAATACAGCGAATTCTCAGTTTTATGACATCGATATACTTAATCTTCTTTTTACGGAACAATCCGATATACGTCAAAACCACAGTTAGTTTATTCCCGTTCTGGGAATCTGTTTTCCCAATCTCATCATAGCAATGTCTTCTAAAGCTTTCAAATAAAGATAAAAATAATTTTTTTCTTCAAGTTATTGTTTTCAAACCTTTATAGAAAAAACGTTTTATATCATTCAACAAATTAGAGTCAGTATATCTGAGGGTATTTATATCTGTAAAGTTACCAGGCTGGCAAGAAATAATTTTCGGTATTTTAGAATGAACCCAAATTGAAATTTTTCTATACAGAAAATGAGCTTTAATCAATCAGTTATCATTCCATTCTTTTCGACTACGTTTTCCCATCAAGCAATTTCGTAATTCCGCGCTCCTAAAAAATTCCGCGCTTCTAGAACTCCTGGCCTTTATCAGCAAAACATCACTAAGTGCCATTTGAGGGCAGGACTATAGTTGAAATTTTTACCATTTAAGAAGTTTTGTAAATTTCGAAATGGTAATCCGATGGTGAAAGTTGCGACATCACTTCCAAACTACAACAACTTCGTATGTACTGCTAAAAATGTGTAAGGCCTCATTTTGCCGGGACGGAATACGATTCCTTTTCGATTTGCCAATTCTAGCCTTTTCTGTTTGATTGGTCCCTCTAGTTTCATAAGTTGTTGGCAGCAGACATCTTAGTTCATTGTCTGGTTGATTAAAAGCAGTTCAAAATGCGGAACATCTTTGTAATCCCATCGAATTATCAGCATTATCTTTTTTGATGCAAGTTTGTTTCGATATGATTCATTGATCTTGGATCATGATATTTTTCGATTAATGTTATTGTAGACGATCCATTTTGAATTTCCTTTAATAATTCGTTTAAAAAAGGGAAGATTGCAGTACGTTTGAAAAGCATATCTTAGATATTGATTCGTTGTATTAAGTGAGTTCCTTGGTGTTAAGGTTGTATTAAGTGATTGCGGAACCTAATAATTCCTTCCTAACAATTCGAAAATTGTATTAAGTGAATACGGAACTTAACATTTCCTTCCTCACAATTCCAAGACATCTTATGGGATTCTCAATTACCATGTGTTATATATTTAATCTCTTTGCAATCTTTAGCAAAGTTATATGAGGATTCGATTCAATTATGGCTTTAAATTTTTCTTCATCAGCTTCATAAACCGAATATATCATCATATACTATCTGAATGTTGGTTTAGGTTCAAGTTAGAAATCTTCGGAAAGAAATTTTTACGCTAGTTCTGACATTGCTTGCATGCGTTCTGTTAAGCAATCAACACAATACACTTTGCATATCTCTTTGTGATCTACAGCCGGTTCTTCCCTTTATGAAACTATAAAAGTAAAATATGTCGAAAATGTTTATTTTGTAGCAGCCCATGTTAAAACTAACTATAAACAACAGTTATAAATAAAAGTATAAGGAGTGTTTGTTTTTTACAGCTACCTAAAAGTCTCAGCTGCGAAATCTCAAAATAAAAAATTATAAGACTGAAATAAAAGTTACAAAGCGAACAATGCGCTGTGCATTTGTGCAAACCAAAATTAGTTTATTGACAAACCAATAAATATTGCAAACATTCAATGGAATTTGTTAACACTTGATAATCAGGAAAGAATGGAAGAATGATGTGAATACACTTTTAAAACACGTGAAGTTTTATGCATTTTTTTGTCGTGTTATGCATACAAATGATAAAGATTTCGGAAGAAGGTCTAAATAAACTTTTCATAATCCTTATATTAAATCTATCACGTTCTACGTAGATGCTGTGCTGTTCAAAGCAAAGATTATTTTTAAATTATTATTTTTATGTTTTGCTATGTAGGCATACTTTAACATTAAATTGTATATATGGCCTTTACACATCTTTGCTGCTTTTTTAAGCCCTTGGCACAGTTTTGTTTAATTGCGCAATGCTAGATACTCGACAGGACTGGACATTCGTGCTGTAGAGTGTGCTCCCAGGTTTAATATGCTGCTAGCAGATCAAAAATATTTTTGAAAATGGGAAATTGTAATTCCAATTTTACAGCACGATATTCAGGTGCAAGGTATTGAATTAGCAACATGCCATAATATTGCTCTAAAATGCCTCATTTTTATATATTACGTAAGCTTGGATTCATAATTCGAAATGTCTCATTCCCAAGGTGTTAACATTTAATATAAACAGAGAGGAAATAGAATCATTAGATTCTAAAAACGAAGAAAGGAATGTAGGAATGTATTATCAGTATAGTATTAAACTCATTTCTGTGGAAAGAAATAGTTCTATAAAGTGTAAAAAAGGTGTTTGATGATACATGCTACGGTCAAGGCGAAATTTTGAAAGTAAAATTATTACATCAATTTTAGATACAAATTTTGTTTTTTTAGAATTTAGTAATGTAATTCTAAGAGAAAATCTCCAAATCATAATGAAAATTAACCCTTCTACAGCAAAGTCGCCAAGCATTTTATTTCAATACCATCACATGTTGTTGAGGTTTTCGGTTTCAAGCGATGGGCAACAGGGCATAAAACAGTGTTCTATTGGTTTGGAATTAGAATTCCATCAATACCGACACCAGTCACATATACAATTCTTCAGAAGTAAAACAGTTTTTAAAAAGTGGGAAGAGCAACAAACTTATTAATAGCGAAATCAGTGGTTGAAGCGAAGTCAAAACGAAGGTAGAACCATCTATTGACCACTTTCTAAAGCTTTCGAAATTCTATCATCTTTCTTTTTTTTTTTTTTTTTTTTTTTTTTTCTTTCTTCTCATTTAATTATTCTTTTCTTTTAGGGATGGCTCTACTTTGTTCTTCAAGTATTATGTACAGCAGTATGTCAAGTATTGTGTCAAGCATTATATACAGCCTTAGAGAATGGTGACTCCGTCACTCACTCACTCTATTTTATCCATTAATGCAACCTCTGAACAGTTACAAAAGATGCATATGATTATGCGAATATTTACGCAGAGTAGCATTTCGATTTTTTATAAATGGCTTGCATTTTTTTAACTAGAAATTAAAAGCTAATTCACAAATTCAACAACGAAGATTGAAAGAAATTAAAAAGAAGTTAAAATATTTGTCTATTATTTTTGTTTAAAAAGTCACAAACAATTGTGATTTAGAAATGCATGCCTTTAAAACTCCAGTGACGGAGAACTTGAGTTCGGTAAAGGTATAAGGTATGTCTCCCACCTTCTTGGCATACCTTCATGGTGTGGTGGTCTGCACGCTGGGTGCGTATTCCAGATGTCCGTGGTTCGATTCCCGGCGAAGGCTATTGCTCATTTTCCATCACTCCTGCTTAAAAATAATAACCTAATGTTTCTACAGTAGCGCTCGAACTAAAAGGGTGGTGGATGATGATTCTCCCCACCCAGGATTTGGCGAACGGGTACCCTAAATAAACCCCAGTCGCCTTTTAAAAGGGGGAATACATAAGGTATTTCTTCTGCCTTCTTGGCATGCTTTCGTGGTGTGTGGTCTACACGCATATTCCAGAGGTCCGTGGTTCGATTCCAAACGAAAGCGTTTGCTCATTTTTCATCACTCCTGCTTAAAAATAATAACCTAATAGCTCTACATAGGAAGATTTAAATGTATTACCAACATGTCGCTTTCCTATTTCTCCAGCATACAATTATGAAAACGCTGTACATGATGTTTATGAGCTTCAATAAATTGTTAAGTTTTGATAACGGTAAATAAATATTAATTACCTTTATGCTGACGGTTATTAAATGTTCTATATACGTTGAAAAAACACTTATGAATATTTTATATATGAAGCTTGCAGTGGTATATCATAATGAATATATGATTATAATTTTCGAGTCTCTTTAAGATCGGGACATTTAATACCACTTCATCTCTCTAAACATAAATATCGCTTTTAATATCCTTTCAGGGAACAAATAATGAGATTCAAGATTTTAGAAAAGGCCATAATTCCGGACATACTTCCAGAATGATTTATGAAATATGTAGAATGATTTTATCGAAAATATTTAAATTTAAAGCTTAAATTTCCGTAAGCTTTCTTTCCTCACAGTTGTTATTAAAATATTAAAAACTCTTGCTTGTTATAAAAGTTTAAAACTCCTTTTTAATTTGAGTTTCTCATAAATATGAATACTTGAAAATTTATAAAAAGTTTGATTTATTATAATGAAATTTATTCTTTGAATAGTTAGGTTAGAAGACTTACTAAGGATAAGCAAATAACTAATTGAAAATTTAAATTTGAATAGTAATATTATAAGAGTATTTGATTCCGCATAGAATACATCAACCTTTCTTGAATTTTTAAAATCGTCTGTCTGATCAATTGATTTATTCTGAAAAAAGGGGAAACAACCAATTAAAATTTAGACTTAATGAAGCTGCTATGTCAAGTTATATTTTTACCTTACATGAATTCCACTTACGCATTCGCACACATAAAGTAAATTTTTATATAATCGAGTGCGCTCAAAAATAATGTAATCTAAAGGGTGGTATAAATTGAGGTTGATTATATATGATTAATGTGTCTACATTTCTTTTGCGGGGATGCTAGCACTGTTCTATGTTTGAACTAATATATTCGTTTTCTGATCGATACACCCTGTCTATACCTAAGTGTATTTTTGCATGCGTACGATTTGCAATATGATAGGTTGATAAAATTTACTTCATAAAAAGGAAACATTGCAGAGTTCTGGAACTTTCCACAGGTTCTGGAACCACCCTGAAATAATCTTACAGCTGTTCACAGTAGGTATACTTCAAAGTACCTAAACACAGTGCTGTGTAAAGCGCATCTAAAAGGCGAAGTACTTCGAAGTCCCTCGGAAAAAAATAGCTTATATAGTATTCACGCGGCTGCTGAGATATTTCTAGCACTTTCTGCCTCCCGAAATTACTGGAAGGCATACGAGGGTCGAATTATTGTTACGGCTGATAAAGTGATCAATTACATTTATTCAATTACAATACCTATTACGGTGATATAGGGACTGAACCCAAATACCGCCAAATGGTGGCCAAGTTTGGCGACTTCTCGCAAATATGGGTATAAAAAGCATTCGCCCAAACCGTTACCAGCTTGGTGGTATCTCGCCAATTTAGCGAGATAGCCATTTGCACAATGTTAAATGGACTTGCCCCTGTATTCGTGCTTTTCCGGCAAGCTCCGCATCTCTAGAATTTTATGCTAAATTGTACCAAAAACAAAAATCACACATAATTGCACTAAAATCATCTATCTATAGAAAAAATTCGTAATAGTGTTGTATTTAAACTTATCGACCTCATAGTTCAGTACATAAGTAATTCGCTAAATTCCCCGAAATGAGAATATAAGAAGTTGGAATAGTATAAAAATTTCTGATAATATTCCAAAGGGTGATTAATGATAATTCTCTATTATCAATGAGAATATAGTGTTATCAACCAGTGACAATCTAACTGCTGCTATGGAAATCATTCTAAGAAATTTTCTGAAAACGAATTTTACGCCCGAAATTGTTTCAAATATAACATATCTTTAAAATATAAAGATTTACTTTCAAATATAACATAGTAGCTGCTTTGATCCACTGAACAGCCAACACGAGAGCAGATATTCAAAAATAAGACAAATATTATTACAAATAAGATATGTATGCCATACATGTTAAAAAAGTGTGTTTCTGAATCTCTGAGAAAACACTGGAGAAAAATAACTTCTATATTATACGAAACTTATACGAAAAAATATATGCTACCCGAAATTGATGTATTCATATTGTTGCATTCTACGGGTTTGTCGATTTGATGTGATTGATGACAACGCTTGATGAAGAATCAAAGCACAATTTATTCGACAGTATTACACAAGACTGTTGCAAAAACGCGTTACAGTCGTCGAAACACTGCAACAAACACAATCAGCAGCACAGCCTTCACGGTGTCAGACTATAGCGGTGAAGACGGCTTCACGGCAAAGCACTAAAGTACAGCTCGCGACTCAATCGATCGCTCTGAACTCAAGATACTACTACTGAACTCAAGGTATTCTTAAGATACCATCAAGATACAATGTTATTCCGCGTAGGGTTTATATAGCTTTTGACCTGCCTTCGAGAACATTCTGGGGGAAACTGGTAAGCTTTCGTACCAGAATGTTCTCACTCCGTGTATGGCATATCGCCAATTTTGTAGCCAAAGGAGAAATTTCGCGCCAACTCTGGCAACCATGCCTTTCCTTGCCACTTTCTGGCGACCCTAACCCTGCTTTTGCGGAGAAGCTATCTTACCGTAGCTGTTCATTTCGCAACAATATGTTTTCGCAATTAACTTATGATTTTATTTATCCCGCATAACTATAACTATATATATATATATATATATATATGTAATAATAAAATTCCATAGTCAAGAATACACTTAAAATTCTAACTGTATGTTCTTTTCATTTTTAATGGCGACGTTCTCTTATTTGAAAGTACGTGGAAGTAAATCCACAGCCCCGTAGTCAAGTTGTTTTTCCCGCTTTTTCTACACGTACAGTTATAGAATGTTCTGCAAATATTTAAAGCGAACTGGATTGGCTGACGAGGCTGACGTCATTTCTTGGAAGCTCCGCCTTTCCAGAGGCTATAAAAGGACTCGCAAAAGAATATCGGGGCTTTTCTTAAATGTCACGATGCTGTAAACTTCATACAAAAAGTTATTAGTAATTCTTTTTTATTTACTCCGGAGATCTTGATTTTTGTAATTGCTATTTCCCCTGAAATATAATAAATGGATCCTGTTTTTTAAGCTTATCGTCTGATAATTTAAGCTACGACTTCATCTATGATTCTTCACCAATCTATTTATTCCTGACAAAAGCTGGTACTCATATACATATATATACATATTTATCTCTGTGTGTCTATGTGTATACTCTTAAGAAATAATACACGCAATATAGTTATACATATCTTATTATATACACATGTAAAAATGTTGGGAAAATTCAAATAAGGTGATATATGTTATTAAACTCACGTAGTATGCTGAGTAATTAATCAAGAGATAATAATAAATCAAAATTGATTTATGAAAGGTAGGTTACCATCTAACAGGAAATATACATATTGTGATAAGGTCGCATAAATTTACGATGAATGATTTCAAATTGCAAATTAAGAGAGCAATATACGTGATGAAATCACGGGACTAAAAACAATTATTTAATTGTTATTAAAATAATATTAAGTTGTAAAAAAATTGTTGTTATTAAAATAATATTAAATTGCTGGTAATGTTAAAAACGCAGGCTCGAAAGCCACGTATAGCTCTCGCTCGATTGATGTATAGAATTTGATTTTTGAAAAAAGATAAGTTTCTCTCTTGTCGAATTGTATGTAGCCATTTTTCTAGCATTCAATAAATTTTTTATGCTGTGTTTTGTTTTCAACCTGATGTCACAACCCAGGGTTTGCATAGCGGTTTCGGCCACTACACCACAATATCAAAATTAAAACAAAAGCAGAAACATTTCAAAATTTAAATAAAAGCTATTCAATAAAATTAATAAAACTGATATAAAATGTGAAATACTGTTGAAAGTGCCTAGCCTTTTTCAAGGAGTAACCTAGGAATGAGATACATTCCGATGACCTCATTGATCACGTGACTTATGTATACCTTTTGTAAACAAACAATGCAGATGACCTCAGAGATCACGTGACTTATGTACAGCTAATGCAAACAATCAAGGGCATTTTACCTCTTCTTCTCTTGCGGAATGTATCTCATTTTCAACAGAACCACGTTACTGAATAATATCTAGATGATTTGTTAATTTGCAAATTGTGTAAATTGTCCCTTTGTTACTAACAAATGGGGATTTCTATTCCAATCTTATTATACACCAAATAGTTGAAGGTGTCTAACTGTTAGTTTAGTCTCAGTACGGTATTCCGTTAAAGTCTGGTCCAAGATGCATACTGTCAGCGCAATGCTAAACACGCTCTCTTGTTAAGCGAGCGGGAGACAAACAAAGCATGTTCTGGCATATAACGGTTCTATGTCATGAAGCTTTCGGATACAGTAGATACGTCCGATACTCGGGATCTAGTGGCAGCATGCAACTCCGGTGAGAGCTGTAAAGCTGCAGCAATCTGAAAGCAGGCTGAATGTGCCAAATAGTGATCTTTATTCAACCTTGTCCAACTGCCTCAGCTTTCTTTTCGAAGCTCCTTTCATTCAGTGTGCCCGCCTCCGGCAGAGCTAGAAAGTTAAATGGTAAGTACTATCTGTACAAAATTTTACCTGTTTGCTCCCCTAGGCCTGATAAGACTGTTCTGTTGTTGTTGTTGCTGAAATTCCAACTTTTAAAGGTAGCGTGCCGGAAAGGGGTATTGTAAGTGACATTTCCAGTTCACCTTATTGTCAAATAAATATAAAATATTACAACATAAATAAAAATAACGTCAAACATAAACAAAAATATTTTAAAAAAAGTCGGACATATCAAATCTCTTGCAAAGTTAAAAAATGACAACATTTAATTAAAATAATATTAGATATTTTACTGAATTTAAAATAAACAACTGTTTTCGTAAGTGTACGGCCGGTCTCCTTAAATTCTTTGCTACAAAACACGTGCCCGGAAGTTGTATTCCCTATTGCCCAAATACTCTTCTGCATCGCAGCGGAAACATACGTAAAAAATAAATCCATAAAATAACTGTAAAATATCATGCTGATTATTACGTGAAAGAGATACAGGAGCAAAAATAAAGTCTCTAATTTGTTCTCCAAAATTTATGCCACCAAATGTTCACACTTTACGAGCTCTTTAGTTTCTTTAATGATACTTCACTTTAATGCACGACATAAAAAGCAACCAGGAAATGACTCTATTAACGGCCTTTTTTGAGAGCCTAAGTACTTAAAATTTCCGAAAAATACGCAAAACTTATGAAATGTGGTTTCACTATTGCAGAGGCACCTTGGATATAAAAATACCTTTTCCCATTTGTTTGAAAAACGAAAGAAAACTTAGTATGAAAGTTCTCTAAAAGATAACTCGAAGAAAATGAAAAAAAAAATCATTTTAAGTTATGATGTTTCTAGTACGGAAAATAACTGCAGGGATTTTCTTTTCTAAAAGTCTTGAGGGAGAAGAATTGTAATCAGCTGAGCTCCTTTTGAACTATCGGTTCAAAAATAAGAAAGCTTATTTGGTTCTGATAAAGTTTTCGCACCTTGAAAGCGAAAGAGAAGACCTAAAGAACTGTGCACGGGAGAGAATACAATATATATTGATATTTTTGGCAAATATCTTAAAATATGAAGGCGTCTTGATAGCTTTATATATATATATATATATTATGTTTACGAAATTCAAGTGACGTAAACAGAGCCAGAGTTTGAGAAAAGAATTTCATCTGCCGGCAGGATTTCATAAACTGATAAATATGAATGAATTGCAAATGAGTAAACAAAGTCATACTTTCACAATAAGCTTTTGAATATTCTGAAATTTCCCTAGCAGTTTTGCGCGCAATGCGTTTAAATTAAGTAAGACCCATATAATTAAAGGGCATTTTGAAATTTCATTCAGACTTTGTGTGTATATGTATCTTAATTAAACTATTAATTATTTTAATTTCTACAGCCAATAATACCTCTTCTTAGCTATGCGTTCCATACCTCATTAATCTAGATAGTTAGACTTTGCGAAGCTTGTAATTTGTCTTCGAGACAGACTCAAATTGCATTTAGTTTGATGAAATAAGCAGTAAATATAAAATCAGCAAAACCCGTTTAATACTAGTGTTACGGAATTCTCCATTTACCTCTTAATATGGTGTGAGGTTATTTTGACCGCAACTTAGTTAATGGAAATAATCTAACTTTATTTAAAACAATTCCTTTAATAAAATATTTTGTAATTTAGTGTGGTAAATTTATTTTTGTTACAAAACAAAATAACTGCAGGGATTTCTGTAAGATAAAAAATAACTATTAAAAGGGAAATATGTATTTTTTATCTTACAGAACTCTATGGCAACAAATTTCTCAAATTAATTTTTTCAGAATTTAAATCATTAATTTTAATTTCATACATAACACAATATTTTTTCAATCTTCATATTCGCAGAATAGAATGGTGTTTTTAATGTGTCAATACAATAAGAGAATATAGAGTATTAAAATGAAATAAATTACTCACAATAGCTGATTTTGCAATTTATACAAATTATTAATTCAGTAATTCTTCCTATGCAAGGATCACATACATATTTATTTTCCCTTGCACAAAGATTGACAGTTTTATTTGCCTTGCGTTGTCTAGTTTGACGTCGTTTATTCTTATTTTCAGAAGGAACATCTTTAGCTTCTCATGAGTGTAAGAAGATTCTTCTTTGTGGAACCCCATAACTATTGCACAAATCCAACACACGCGTGAGTAAAACTGTCAATTTTTTCACTTGTACTATAATATACCTTAGAAACATTAGGATTTATTGGAAGCAGGCAAGATGAAAAATAAGCAATCGCCTTCGCCGGGAATCGAACCAAGGACCTCTGAAATACCGGCTCAGTTTGCTGCCCACTACACCACGAAGGCACGCTAGGAAGGCGAGAAAAATACCTTATGATACTACTGCAGGTTTATGTCATTAACTTTAATTTCGAATTGTAAGACATAAAACAATGTGAAAATTTTAATTAAGTAACAGAATGACAGCGTCATGTGCAAAGCAAGGAAAATGAAAGTTTATATTATAAAAAGAATGCGTCGAAACGTTTTCGTTTTTTTCTTTGTCTGTATTGTGTTATCTTTATCTATTTTCAGATAAATTGTGTAAAAATATTTGGTTATTGTAAAGTTATTATAATAAGACAATGAAATATCAAAACTGCAAAATTTTGGCGACCACCTGCTGCAGATCCCGCGACCAACAGTTTAAGGAACCCTGGACTAAGCTAATACATCTTATTCCTTCAGTCCTAACTTTCTTTTTTCAAAATTCAAAGAAATAAAGAAATTATAGCGAAGAAGAAAGGAAATAAAAAAACTGATAAGAAATTGTTTATTTCTTTCGACGTTATAACACAGCTCAATCAATAGATAAAGCGCATGCTCCCAAAAGTCTCTTCATCTGGTCCCCTTGTACTTTTCCCGAATAGAGATGTCCATTTATTTTGTTTTTCCATTAACTAAAAGCTAAAATTTGTGCCGAATTTACCGGGTTCTGCAGAATATACCAAACAAAGGGGCATCTTGCCCTTAGTTTTCACATTCTATTTCTGAGGAGTTGAAAAGTACTGGAAAAAACTTACCATTTCCTTTTGGCTTGGATGCCATCAATAAATAAAGGAGTTGAGTTTAAGGAACGACAAAATATAAATTTGTGCATTGTTTTTTTCTTGACGTGGGTTCTAAATATTGCCCCTTCTTTTGGGGTTATTTCTAGAACATGGTAAAATGCACGTTAAAATGGCGCAGGCGGGGAGAAAGCTGATCTCATGTACCAAACAAATCCATGTTATCCATGAAGAACTGAATTGTACAATTCCGCAATTTTTATTACACCTGGGCCAGAAAATTCCAAGTTCAAATGAGAAATACTTCAAAATCTGCAATTATAATTACAATATTATGACCAACTAAAAAAAATCCGATGGTATTTTAAACCACGTCATTGTTATGGAAAAGCAGTGTATAATTTGTATTTCCTGAATGTTATTATAAATTGTGCGTTGTATTTACATTAATGTAGCAATTCTAATTGCATTTTTATTTATTATATTGTTACGAAATCGGTATTTAAAAAGCTAATGTTAGTTCAATTATAAATTAAATGGATTTATTTTCCGCGCAGTGCAGTGTGTGACTATTATTAAAAGAATACTAAGCCGAAAAATTGAAAATACAAGAGCGCGTGCATTAAACATTTAATAAATATCTCTTTTTGATTTCGAGAAAGTACTAGAAAATTCTCGCACGCGATTTTAAAATCTTAAAGAAGGAAAACCTCTCAGTTTGAGTAGTTACTTAGTTTGTTGTTGTTTAGAAGACTGCTCTTGTTGACTGTAGCGAATTCCCGGATTAGCTTTCTTTAGCTGTTTTGAATTAAGTTCTATTGAACTTTTCAGTAGTTAAAAGATAACTACTGTGAGATATTGTAATTCTGCACGATAATTTGAGAAAATTTAAGCATATTTGTTGTGACATTAGTAAATTTTGTTCATTTTTCATCCGACTTGTGCATTCATTTCGTAACGAACCCGTACGCACGCATCAATTTTTGGTGTCAGGATTGGGATTTGAATGCCAATTACTAGAGCGATGGAAGAACAATTGAGGCAGCTCATCTGTGCTTTTGCTGCATTTAAAGAAGAGATGAAAGACTCTGTTAAAGTTGAAATGAAAACTAGTCAGGAAAAGATTGAAGCAGGACAACAAATGATTGAAGCAGGACAACAAAAGATTGAAACAGGTCAAGAAGAGATAAAAAGAGAAATTACCTGCATAATAGAAAATAAATTTGAAGCTATGGAAGGCCTAATTGACACAGTTGAAAATAAAATTGGACAAATTGAAGAAAAACTTTCTTCTGTAAAAGATGAAATTGAAGAAAGAGTTTCTTCGATGAAAGAAGAAAGAGTTCCTTCGATGAAAGAAGAAATAGTTTCTTCTGTAAAAGAACAAATAGAAGGGAGAGTTTCTTCTGTGGAAGAACGAATTGAAGAAAGAGTTTGTGCCGTCCAACACCAAATCGAACAACAAATTGATGAGAGAGTTTCTGCAGTTGCCGAAACTTTAAAGAAATTCGTAACGACGGCAGGGAGCAAGAGTGATGACTTTAAAATCTTACCGATACCTGCTCGTCCATCTCTGAAGCCATCCACATATGATGGGAAGGCATCCTGGCAAGTGTATAAGACCCACTTTTCTATCGTTGCGGATGCAAATGGATGGGATTCCGAAGCTAAGGCCTGTCATCTCGCCGCTTCTCTGAGAGCAGGCGCAGCGGATATCCTGCAGACGCTTCCCAAAAATCAAAGGCTAGATTTCGAAGCTCTATCCGGCGCTTTGGAGCTGCGCTTCGGCGAGAAATGTTTAAAAGACTACAGCAGGCTCCAATTAAACTTCCGTCAACAGAAGCCCACCGAAACACTTCAGGAGCTCGCCACGGATGTTGAAAGGCTGTCACATCACGCCTTTAAAGAGTGCCCGACAGAAACAGGAGAAATCCTGTCTCTGCAATCCAGCACCCGTGATCCTGAGATACAGAAAGCTATATGAATGGCGGGTGTGAAGGATATAAAAAGTGCTCTGTTGTACGCCATGAAATTCGAGGCAGCCCAGCAAGCAACTCATAGAGACCGCTACCCAGTCAGAGCTATGCGAGTCCACGAGCCAATGGAGCAACTGATGGCGCGTTTAGTTGATTTATCCAGACGAGCGGACGCTTTGATACGGAGTAGAATTGAGAACAAAGTGGCTCGAAGGTGTTGGAGGTGTGGTTCTGAAGGTCACCTACAACGGGTTTGCAGAACAGGCCAGGACACGGATAATAAAACGGATGAGTTAACAAGACCAGTGAACGCCTTGAGACGAAATATTGGTGATAAGAAACCGACCTTAAAATGTTGGAACTGTGGAGCTGAAGGACACATACGGCGGAACTACAGAATACCCCAGGGCACGGATGTTAAAACCCCTCCGAACAAACAGCAGGGAAACTAATTAGGGGCCATCTCGCGAGGCGGAATTTACCAGATAATGAAAAGCCCCAGTTTAAAGCGCTTCAGATTTCTGCAGTGAGAGGCGGCAGTAATGGACTTTTCATAATAGGACATATTAATGGAGTTCCCTGCAATATGACGATAGATACAGGAGCCAACGTTACCATCATCTGAAAAGAGTTGGCTCAACCACTGGGAAACAAACTTATCTGGACGCCGCCCTGCGTTACCCTCCAAACTGTGTCCGGTGAGAAGATCGACATCGAAGGAAAAGTAAACGTTAACATCACGTTTGGAAGTGCCGCTTACCATCACACGGCATATGTAGCAGAGATCACTGACCCTTGCATACTCGGATTGGACTTTCTAAGGAAATACAATTTTTCCTTAGACTTTAAAAATAACGAATTGCATTATACATCTGAGGACATAGCCCTATTCGGAATTAATAATGGAGTGAAATCTATCCACAAAATTATAGCTCAAGACGATATCACAATACCCGCAAGAACCGAGTTTTTACTTTATGGATCCATAGTCGAAAATAGAAATTTCCGCTACGGCATCATTGAATATCCCAATAACTGTAATAGCCCAAAAGGAGTACTAATATCCTCAGCACTCGTCGACCTATCCAGAACGGTTATCCCGGTAAGATCCAATGTAACTGAACGGTTATCCAATGTAACTGAGGGGGAGAGAGTTATTAAGAAAGGTGAAGAGGTTACAGCATGTACTCCAGTAACCAGCGTTAAAAGAAAAAGTAACGTCCCAAAATCCGAGTCCTCAGAGAGCATTACATCTGAGTTATTGAAGAATGCGCAATTAAACGATGAAGAGAGGAATGCTACCGATCCCGTCATTAAAGATCTTGAAGTTGTTTTCTCCCGCTCGTCTTCTGACGTGGGTCGAACTAGTTTGACACAACATAGAATTGATACCGGCGATCATCCTCCAATCAAGCAACATTCAAGACGTCTACCGATTGCTAAACAGGAAGAGGTACGATCACTTTTAAAGGATATGGAAGAAGGCAATGTCACCGAGCCTTCAGCAAGTCCATGGGCATCTCCCATCGTTCTTGTCAGAAATAAAGTCGGCTCAACAAGATTTTGCGTTGACTATCGCCGGTTGAATGAGGTTACGAAGAAAGACAGTTACCCTCTTCCTAGAATTGACGACATTCTAGACACTCTTTCTGAAAGCAAGTGATTCTCAACACTTGATTTAAAGAGTGGTTATTGGCAGGTAGAAATACACCCTGAAGACCGAAAAAGACGGCATTTACTACGGGACAAGGGCCTTGGCAATTCAAGGTGATGCCGTTTGGACTGTGTAATGCGCCGGCAACATTCGAACGTCTTATGGAGACTGTTTTGAAAGGCCTTTCCTACGAAGCCTATCTGATAGACCTGTACGATATCATCATCGTCGTAAAGAGTTTTGAAGAGCATCTAGAAAATCTTAGAAAGGTGCTTCAGAAGCTGAAAGAGGCCAATCTGAAGCTGAGTCCCACTAAAAGCAAATTGTTCCGAAAGGAAGTGACTTACCTGAGACATGTTATCTCTGCAGAAGGTGTGTGCACGGATCCTGAAAATGTGTCAGCCGTTAAATCCTGGAAACGTCCCGAAAATGTCCATCAGCTGAGAAGCTTCCTAGGGCTTTGCACCTACTATAGGAGATTCGTGAAGGACTTTTCTTCCATCGCAAGACCCCTTCACAAGCTGACAGAGAGCAACCAAAAGTTCTTGTGGACAAAAGAATGCGACGATGCATTTAACAACTTAAAGGAGGCTTTAACATCTGCTCCAATCCTGACGTATCCTCAGGTCGACCGACCATTTATTCTCGAAACCGACGCGACCAATGAAAGTGTCGGTGCTGTTTTGTCCCAAGAAATAGACGGCCAAGAACGTGTAGTCGCTTACTGGAGCAAGTGCCTGTCTAAACCGGAAAGGAAATACTGTGGCACTAGGAAAGAGATGCTCGCCATAGTTGAAGCCGTAGAGCATTTCCATCATTATCTGTACGGCAGAAAATTCCTCCTCCGCACGGACCATGCCTCATTGACCTGGCTTTTAAATTTCAAGAATCCTGAGGGTCAAATAGCCAGGTGGATACAGAGACTCCAGGAATATGACATCACTATCCGTCATCGTAAGGGATCATCACACGAAAACGCCGACGCCCTGTCTAGAAGACCTCGCCAAGAAAACTGCCGATATTTTTCCAGGGTCGAAGAGAAATACGAGCTGCTGACTCCGGGCGCAAGACAAATATTCATTTCGTAACCAACCCGTACGCTCACAACAATATCTTTTGTGTAAATATGTTAGTTTTTACTAATATTGATTAATTAGCATATACCTTACGAATTATGAACCACCTCAGCAGCTTTTATTTTCCTCGTTTCTTAATTTTAGTATTTCAATTTCAATTTTAAAAATATTAATATTTAATAATTATTTAAGACGTTGAGCGCGGCACCGAATTTGCTGTACTTTCCTTTCAGCCGGCAGCGAGCTAAGCCGTATTTTTGTTTAGAATGTTTCAATACATTTCATTAAAACTAAAATTGATCCCATTTCATTGAGACTATATTTATTTTTTAACTTTAATACTGTCGGTCCCACGGACCGACGCCAGCCAAACGAAAATTCCAATACCGGTCCCTAGGGACCGACGCCGGCCACACGAAAAGTTCACTGCCGGTCCCCAGGGACCGTCGCCGCTCCTCAACTGGTTAAGGTTATTGAAAGAAATGAATTCGTAACTTTTAATTTAATTCGATTAGGGGTAGGGTCTCGCACGCCGGCACCCTGGTGTTTGACACTTTAAAAAGAGACAGCTGACTCTTTTTCTGCTGAATTGGATTGCCTCTCTTTGCTGAATTGGTTTGCCCCACCCACCATCAAAGTGTGATTAGCCTCAACATAAAAAACGATCATTGTAAATTAACTGTATCGATTTAACTTTGACAAGGAAAAGTTCTGAATGAGAACTAAAGAGATGGAAAAAGCAATGTTAAAAAATAACTGTGGCGATGACTATCTGGTCTACAGGGGCATTTGCCTTATCATTCCCCGGATACTCCTACGTAGCTACCTGCACGATTTCAACATCAATCGTAGCACCGATGGCTGATTCCTTTTCTCCGAGTCCCACGATAGGGTCACCAGCGGCCGAGCGGTAAAGCCTCTGAACACTGGTAGTTCGGTCCGAGGTTGGAATTCCTCGAAAGGTTTGGCTGCATGGGCGTTCTCGTGGTTTTCACAATGTGTAACGTGTATACGAGTCAGTGCCCTTAGGAAGATCTCTACGAGGGCATCTATCCCCTTAAGAAGATAGTCTTAGTGCGCTTTCTCATAATTAAATAAACCAAACCAAACCAAACCGAGTCCCGTGATGGATTTCTCTGGACAAAGTACGCTGTTGAAGTCTGTTTTGCTTTTCTTAAGCCCTCCTCTGAGAGTTCCTGTGTGGTCTTGAACCCTAATCATCGCCTGGCTGAGCGATTGACGACCAGTGCTGCCTGGTGTCGTATCCAGTGCTGCTTCCCTGGAAGTGTAATAGTGGTGGTTGAACCTCCACGAAGTGCCCAGAGGGGGAGTGGACCTATAATGTGCTTGATTGTTCACGGGGAGGGAAGCAAAGAGTTAACCCTAATCATCGCCTCACAGTTCTTAATCTAGGTGGAGAAACCTTCCAGGAGACGCCAGGTTTTTCATCTGTCGGATATAAATACCAGCTTCTGATTATTTACCCCATACATTACCTTAGCCAGGAGAATTTCTTTTCTTTTCTTCCCAGTACTCACTGCCTCTGATTACTTGCACTTCATTTGACACAACATGCTCTTACTAAAGAAAAATTGTAATAATGCAGTAATTCCTTTCTACTGCTTTTGACAAATTATTAATAACCTTAACTATGGATTACGTCATCTCCCAGGAGTATGAATGTGCAACGTGTTTATATATATACAATAAATGCGATACAATAATTCTAAAAATCATATAAAATTCATCGTGAATATTGATAGCATTAAATGTTTATTTAATAATGTATTCTTTTTAATCATAATTTCTAAAGTTCAGTAAACCTATGAAAATTTGCTGATTTTTGTGTAATCTTTACAAGAATTTTACAGAATAGCATTGCCATCTATTGCGTTTTATGATTTTTAATCCTACTTATGAATTGATTTCTTCTGTAATTCGTACTTCCATGCTTTTAGAATAGTGTTGAAACCATTTTGGGGAGTAAGAGTAATTTTGAAATTTCATGTAAAAAGCGTAGGAAGTATCAGGGACAGATAATTACAGATAAATAGTTTTAACTATATTCTTGGTTACTGGAAGCTTTAATTTCGTCATGCATTAGGAGATAAACCTGGGATTTGCAAAAGTATTCCAAAGCATTTACCATGCTTAGAAGGCAAAATGTAGTAATATCAATTACATTTCATATGCCAAAGGATTACGTTTAATCAACGTATGAAGCGTTAAATCATTCTCGTGAAATTTATAACACACAGCAACATTCTGATGTAATGACGCTCGAATATATTTGCAGAGCAATCAGCTTTGAAATTAGAATTACAAAATTTAGATTCTAATCTGTGCAAAATGACATCCTAGGGATTACTGCACACGCTCACGTTCATTATTTAACACCGTCCTATCTTTCGCTAATGCGAGTATAATCGTAAGGTCATGAAAGAGCTTTCAATAGATAAACCTCTATTGTAATGGATTGTCAAAGTTTCATTCAATATTCTGACGGTAAGATTAACTACAATGAACAAAAGAATCCCTTTCTTCATGCTTCATAAAGATCACAAATAATCTGTTTCAAGAAGCAATATTTTGTACTGCGATTACAAACTTCTTTGCAATGTTAAATATGATATAGCATGCTTAGAAACCTACGTTACATGCATTGCAGTGGCTGTTTGCACATTTATTAGAAGATTTTCCTTCGTTGTAGAAAAACGCTCCTTCTGCTTGGAATTCTTTTTATCTGCAGCTAGACTTTTGAAGGTATAAATTATCGTCTACTACTTTGCAGTTTTGTTTTCATGCAAAAGGTCCCTTTTAAAGAAGCAAAAGGAAGGCTATCTTTGTATTCTTTCCTAGAAAATCACTCTTATCTAGTTATTAAGAAATGTTGTGAAAGCCATGTTTTTTTATATCTAAACCTACGATAGGTAATTTTGTCAAAAACAAACGAATAAACCGTCAAATTATAGCTTCAAGTGCAAAACATATTCCAAATTCGTAAGAGAAAAAAATGGAGTGTTTCAAATTTGCAAAAGTAAGATGCTTATAGGTTAAACGAAAGTACGCCAACTCAAAGAACGGTTCCAAAACCATTAAAATTATCCGTGTCAACTGTAAGCAAAATGAAAAATACTCATTTGAATCTTAAAAAGACGAAACAACATAATGCGTATCGTCTTTCTTTACAACATATCGCCGAACATAGAAACCTCTGCAGAATTCTTTATGAGTAACATTTATCCAGACAAAAATGAGAAAATGTTTTTACAACAGATGAATCTTGTGTGCACTTAAATGACTTCAATAAAATGAGATTTACGTATTATCATAAAAGAAAAGAAAAAAACTTAAAATATGGTTCAAGGAATGTAAAGAAGTTTTTCTATGGAATTTATGATTGTTTCTGGTTTTTCATATAACGGCAATTATAAACAAAGAGACCGGAGAAAAATATTCAGATCAACTCTACATAAACATATTTTATACCCAATTCATATAAATGCATTCATTGATCAATGAATGAATACCCCAATTCATTCATTGATCACCCTGTGTGTAAGCAGAAGGTTTTCATATTTGGGAATTGGGTATAAAAACATATTTTATACCCAATTATTATTTATAAAACACCTTCTGATTACACACAGTGTGATCAATCAAAATAAAGAGAGTGGAGTTTATACAGAGTGTGATCAATTAAAAATAAAAGCATTGGAGAAAATATTCAGATTAACTCCCTTATACCCAATTCCCAAATATGAAATACCTTCTGTTTACACACAGTATGATAGATGAAAATAAAGGGAGTGGAGTTACACACAATGTGATCTTTTAAAAATAAAGAAAGTGGAGAAAATATTCAAATACTCCACATATAATAGAAAACATATTTTATACCCAGGTCTCAAATATGAAATAAGTTCTATTTACACTCACCTTGATCAATCTGTAGAATGCATCAAGACCAGCGGTCGTCAGCCCTTAGAACTTTACCACTACATATATAATTTTATATTTGGCGGACCACTAATTTGAATTATAAAAAGGTAAATACATTTATCCAATAATAATCAGTAAACTACATATATTTCGTTCACATTGAAAAATTACATAAAAAATACAAAACTTTTACCTTCTTGAACAGAAAGCTTCATATTTCCATATCACTGAAAATGAACTTCAGGAAAAGCAAGAACAAACCGGCAAACGCAAAGCAATATCAGTAAACTGACAGTGTTATGCCGCCAATGTTGATTATTGTAAACACAATAATCATCGCTTACTCAGCAATGGTGCCTCGATCAACAGTTAGACAAAAAACTTCCAATGATGCAATTATAAACAAGAATGCAGATGGTTCTCATAAAAATCCATCAAGATGCCTATTGACACGGAGAAAAACTGTGTTATTAATGACCACAAAACCATTTGTTTGTAGTTCAGAAGGAAAGAAGATTCCAGTTCGCGCTGTTATTGATAACATCAGCATATCCATGGATGTCATCTCTCACTTTCAAATGTCGCTGCATACATCTGCGAAAGTCGCTAAATTGAGAAGGAATTTAGATAAATAGCTAAAATAAAAAAAGTATAATCTATATTCCATAATAGGTTTTGTTACTTATAATTTTGTAAACTGAATATTCATAAAAATATAAATAATGTTCCAGTTTTTCTGCGGACCATCAAAAGTTTTCACAGACCACCAGTGGTCCGTGGACCGCCGGTTTGCGACCGCTGATGAAGTCTATAAAAGCAGCAACACGTCAGAATAATCCATTCTTAACTTCCTGGAAAAAATGGAACAAGAAACGAATATCAAGACCATACCGTTCAGTTATATCCTTACAACAACTTACAAGCTCCATAGACTTTGGGAAGTTGTGCAAGAGAAATGGGATAAGATCAAAAGGCCGCTACAAAAGGCCCTCTTATCTTGAGAGTTACGGCGTACAAAGATTGAGAAGAATAAGGTCATAGAACAGAACATTTAAAATTAAAACATTTTAGGTAAAATATTTCTGTAATTACAATGAAAGTCCTCTATGTGATGTACGAACAGATTCTCTATTACTGTATGTACAGTTTTTTTTTAACTTTATCTGTCAGTTCTCTTACAATTAAGTATTTCAACTATAAAAGAATTGGTAAGCGATATCTGGGTTGCTAATATTGTTATATAAAATATTAAAAGCTACCTTTATCATCAAAAAAGATATTTTTCATTCCGTGTATATTTCGCATTCTCGGATGTGTGGATTTTTGAAGTTATAAATTTGAGCTCAGGAATAAAACGTACTACTGACCATAAGTAGTATGTTGTATTAAATAACGTAAAAATAAGTCATCGGTTTTAACACTTCGCTATCTCGCAGTCGTAATAAGCAGTCGAAGGGGCAGTCGCTATAAGCCAGTCGAAGCTGGGCAGTCGTAATAAATTATTTCGCTGTCGTAATGAGCCAGCCTTTTGTTTTGCATTTCAGTGAGACAAAGCATTTCAACAAGACACAGATCCGGTGCGTTAAAAAGGATACTTGTTACTGTATCTTTCTCGTACTTTCAACGAAGGAGCGTAGCGGTTTTCGAAAATTTCTTTGCTCTATTTTAATAGGTTCCAGATATTAATATTCAAAGCTTGCAGTGTGAAAAACTTGCTTTATATATTTAAACGATTTTTATTTTGCTTATTTAATTCTGCTTCTCAATACGCAGTTTTTTATGTGATGATAAAGATTATAAATTACGTTTTAATTACATGATTAAATCCGAAATACCTTAGAATAACAATAGAAATATAAATAATGCTTATTCAAGATGAATACATTTGATTCCTCTAAACCCTCATTTAGTTTTCTTCCAAAACGGAATATGCTACTCTCTCCTTAAAATTTCATTAATATTTAATTGTTATTCATAGTTAACTGCGGAGATACTATAATAGATAATGTTTGAAATGCTCTCTTGATGCCAAATCTGACTAATCTAGAATAGAGCAGTTCACTCAACTTTAAAAAACACAGTCTTAGCATTTGTAAACATTTTATGTATTTATTCAGTAAATATTTTAAGATGTAAGTGAATTAAACAAAATTTTTACATTATTTTAAAAAGAAACATTTTATTTATTATTTAATCTCCAGGCGCTTTTCCAGACGCAGGTTTATTCATAATTAAACACTTTAATCTACACGCAATTTAAGTGCCAAAACTATAGAGAATAATGCTTATTTTTATATTGCCAAGTAGCAGAAAAACTTATTGAAACAAAAAAGCGTAGTGAAAACACATTACGTTAAATAGGGAAAGTATAATTGTATAAATAATATATATAAATATATAATATAGATGCATTGTGTAATTGTAATAAAGTAAAAATTATATAAAAAGGAACAAAATTTCCTTTCACTATTAACTTAATGAAAACAATAATAACCCCAGTCCTTATAACAAAAGTTTCATTTTTCTTGTAATTGAGGCATCAGTTGTAAAAATGTATAGATTTTAAAAGTAACAACTTATTTTGTTTGTACTGTTGTCACAAAAGTTTAATTTTTCTTGTAAGAGTTATCAAACGTAAAATGTACAGATTTCAAAAGTAAATACTTATTTTTGTGTACTGTTATGACTTAAAGAAAAACAAAATATTATAAATAGTATGCTTCCGTTGTATTACTTCGATTTTGTAACTTATTATTGACACATTGAAATATGCAGTAAATTAGAAGGCTGCATTTAATAAGAAATTAATCTTTTTCCGAATCCAAATTATCAGTGAACTTGAGATTTAGAAATTGTAGATAATAAGCAGCATCTAGCATATTTTCAATGAAGTAAACCGTTTATTTGCTAACTTGATAATTTCTATATCGACTTAAAGAAAATATCGAAAACTTTCGCCATAATTAAAAGGCAGCAGAGATATAACTACCTAAATATGGAATACTATGCTTAATTTTTATCTCGAATTATGTTAATTGCATAACGTTCAGATAATGATAATAAAGTCGAAAAAACAATCAGAAAAAAAGATTCATTTTTATATTTTATTTATCTTGTAATTCTTTTCCCGTTTTGCATTTTTAATTTTCGAGCTTGTACTGCTTTGAATTCTTATTTTAATTTTGATTAGTTTAGATATTGTGTTAAACCTCTTATACACAATATATATATATATATGTGTGTCCGTGTGTAAGATAAAAAAATAAATAAATCTAATTTACATTCCTCTTTCTGGTTTGGGCGCTTCTTTCTCTCTGCTCTAAAATTATAATAACTTTTTCGAAACTGCGTCATATCTAAAAACTAATTCCGTATTATGTCATCTTAATTTTCTGCATTGCATATATGTTTCAGCCAATCAGATTAATGAAATTTTACTATAAATACTGCTTGCGATCCATTTACACTGTCTCTCTCTCTCTGCCTAAGTTTGCTGGCTAAAAGACTTTTTTTGGTTAAATGCTTTTATTAAAAATGTAATGCGTTATCATCATAATTTTGCGGTCCAGATTATCCCCATTTTGATGTGATATGACATAGAGTAATGAAGAATTAATAAAGATATGATTGGATTATCAAGCGATTTTGCAATTCTTAAAAATGTCTGTTCTCCTATTACGTAATCAATACTCCAGTGATCGTCTAAATTCAATCCACTCGGGACAGTAGAATAATTGGTGTCTTCCCTGCTCAAACACTCATCTAATATCAAATTACCAGCAACGAACTAAATTATCGTCGCACACACCACTATTGTATTTTTCAAAATTATTCCAAGGCTATTTATGGTTTTTTAATGCACTGGGCTTAAACTCAGAATAAGAAATATGAACTAAACTATAAATAACCGAAAGACACTTATCGAAGCTAAACACAAGTATATGACGTAGTTTGCCCTTAAATTAAACTAGCCGACGAGTATTAAGAGGCATGTAATGTACGCCGAGTATAACAGCTCCAAGAGAGGCTTAGCCCGAAGGCTAACATGCGCTACTCAGAATTCCTAGCACTCTCTCACGAAGTAAGTTGAACCTTCCTTAAATACTTCTTCTAACTCATTTGAACTCATTTAAAAACTCATACTGGTATGGAGTTGTAAGTGGAAACAAGAATTAATAGGGAAGATACTTTAAAATTAAAATAACTGTTATAAAATTAAAATATACCTTACAACACTTTGGCATTAAGTAACAACATTTGACAACAAACGTTTGTGCTAATTTACTTCGTGCTTGATCTCGTAGATTGGAAATATATTTATGAGATTGTATTCATCATTTTCAGGATAATTCTCTGCTGATGATGCTCAGTTCAACAAATTAAAGTTTGCTGTACTCTAATGCAACAGATTCTAACTAGGAATGCATACAGCTGCTAAATTTCTCAGTTCAGATTTCAAGAAGTATGAAACCTACAAATGATTGGAAATTCCATTCATATAATCTACAAGCATTATTACATCTCGTGAGCAAACACTAATGTACTGCCATTTCAAGTTGCGTTACATCCACATCTCATTAATGAACTACGTGTTTCACATGACATGCTTCTATAGTGAGTGCCTATCACTTTAGTAAAGTGCCAAAACCTGGTAAGGTTTTGACACAAATGGCTCGAAAAGCATGGTCTACGTTAACAGCTTTAATCAACTAATAGTAATTCGCAAACATGGCACGTGTCTAGGGCCGGACGAAAAGGGCGTGTGTCATTTCGTCGGACTAGTCTAGGAAACTTGTTGTTTTTGCTTATCAGACAAAATTTAGAACACAGGTTACAGCCCCTACGCATCCATGAATAAAGTTATTAATGTAACTTGAAGGTCATTAGTATTTCAATGTTGTTATCCTAAATATAAAAAATAATGTTTGATCATTAATGTACATTGCTAAAATGGGACAATTCTATATCTCCTGTTCTACTGCGCCGATTGACTAAATTCAACTTGGGTTTTTTATCTCTCGAAAGCGTGACTTAGGATATGTATTAGATTTATGCATACCATTGTTCTAATATAGGTATTTTGACACAAAATCGGACTATTTCTCAAATGACATGCCAATTTTATTTCATACTTCGATCCCAAAACTCACATCATGATAAACTGCCGAGTTTTGTAAAAATCGCACAATAGTTTTTTAAAAAAATTAGCTCTCAACTTTTAGCTCCTTAATGTTAATTAAATTTGATATATATTTATTAATATCTCTTTTTTATTAAACGTACTTTATTCCTTCTTTCAGAGTTCGAAATTTAGTCTTAATCCAAATTTAATTCTCACATCGGTACTTTTTCGTTTTGCCGGCGCAGGCGAAAATGTCGCCAATAATGGTACAACTGATGCCAAACGGAATATCCTCGCTGGTAACCTTTTACGCATCATTTTCAAAACAAATCGCAGCCATTTCTTATCAGATTGATTCTTTCTTTCAATACTTACATACAATTACATAGAATTTTTATCAGATAGTTCAATTTTATGCTCTAAGGCAATTCGTGGTAATTAAGTCAATTATTATGCAATCCCACCGCTCACCCGAAGGCGAAAATATAGAAAAGGCAAAGTCAAGGGTTAAATTCATCAATTCTAATGAGAATGCATTAGCGAATCAAAGCACTACGGTTTTACATAATTTCTGAGTAAGCTAGTCGTACGAATTGAAATAATTCTTGCATTCAAAATTAAGATTTAACTTGAAATTAATGTAGGTAACTACTAAGAGAATTAGATTTTTGTAGCGTAATTTACGTGAGATGAGATCACTTAGGGTCACGTGATATGAACCTGGAATCAGGATGTTGAACCATGAAAGCATAATAAATTCTTAACTTTAATGTCTTTTTACAAATTTATGGTCTTTATTTATTGGCTTTTTACAAAATTTTAAACGATATTAAAATGCTTATGCCTTCAAAATAAAAAATTCTTAGAACTAACATTTTTTATGCATGTGCTGTATGTTGTCACCAATAAAGTCTGCTTGGCGAGATTTGCGCCGGCGAAACGGAAAAGTACCCTCACATCTTTTATGATTTATTTTTAACATTTGAATTTTAAATATTTTTTATAAATTTTTCGAAAAGATTTTTAATTAAAACCTATAAAATAGTTAATATCATCATAAAGTAGATGTATTTCTAGAACACCTGCAAAAAATTACTTTTATTCAATATTTCGTAAGATAAAAATGATTTTACATGTTGGTTCGTTTTGAAATTTGGCATATTTTTTATAAGCAATAATAATGCCAAATGTGATTTACGCACTTTGTTATAATTATTTGAAAGTATGAACGATACGACTTGAAAATATTTAACTAAGTACGAAATTTGCAATATTTCAGTGTATTGAGAGTATGTTTAAGAGTGTTTTCCGAAGATTTCAAGCTCCATCATTCACAGAATTTGAATAGAATTTCAGAGGCACGTACTATTTATGTTTCACGAATGCATCGAATGCCAATTTTCAAGGATGTACACTAAAAAGAAGGAAAGGAAAATAGGTTGAATAAATGAAGAAGTTCGCCAAGCGAATTATTCTTAGCGCAAAATTAAAAGAGTCGCAAAGATAATTCTTAAAATTTCTCCGCAAATTTCGCACCAAAATGTACAAACATAATATTAATTAATATTTAGGCATAATTGGAGTCGTAGAATCGAAATTTGGAAAATAAATAGCATGTCATTTCAGAAAAAGTTCGATTTTGCGTCAAAATATCTGCATTAGAACAATGCTATATATAAAACTAATAGATATCCTAAGCCATGCTTTCGAGACATGAAAAACGCAATCTGAATTTCGTCAAGCCACCCTGTAAAACAAGAGATATAAAACTGTTCCATTTTGGAGAGAGCAGTGTACATTAAACATATATAATGGTTCCATTGCCTAAAACGAGCTACGACTTGAAAATATTTAACTAAGTACGAAATTTGCAATATTTCAGTGTATTGAGAGTATGTTTAAGAGTTTTTTCCGAAGATTTCAAGCTCCATCATTCACAGAATTTGAATAGAATTTCAGAGGCACGTACTATTTATGTTTCACGAATGCATCGAATGCCAATTTTCAAGGAGAAGTAACAAATAATAACATCAGGTACAAAAGCATTAATGTTGGCGTCTGATTTGATTCAAAGTAGGCATGCTTCCTTGGATTTTGTTTTCTTTCATTTTTTAATGTTTTGTTTTCTAAAAATACAGGTAATTACACGATGTTAGAAAAAGAATGTATAAAATGTACAATAAATTCAGGATATAATTTCAGTCTGGTTTATTCCTATAGAAGTTATATTTCATTTTGATTAAAATGTATGCTTTACCATGGCTGGATCTCTTTCATTTTCTGGATACATGTACAGAAATATATATATTTTACATCTATTTTTTAGTATTTCTTTTATAAAATTTTAGGAACAGTGAATTAAATGAAAAGAAAGAAAGAATTTAATTGTATTTGAATTATGACTGTCAGAGCCATATCTAGCTATAATGTAAAACTTGATATTTATTCACGTTATTGGTATGAAAGTCAGAGCAAAATAAATCCTTTTATTCAACTTATTCATTAAAATTATTAATAGATAACAAGCGTATTTTTTGAAAAATTATATTATTCTATTCAAAACCTCTTTTGACCAGCGATTATGAAATTTGAGGTATCAGATTTAGTGATTGCATTACATACATCTACTTACTGTCTGTGAAGTACAACATGCAAGCAAGAAACTAAGTTTTATTTTTAAAACAAATATGAGGATATAATTTATAAGATTTGATTGGTAGTTCTAATGTATACGTTCATCAAAGGTATGAATAAAATTATGTGATTTTTTGTTAAATCTTAATCTTTTCAAAAGTAATATATTAAAATGCACTTCTAAAATAATTGCATTCTATAAAAACAGGAGGAAATATTTTTTCCCGAAAACATGTGTTTCCTTATCTTTGAATGAAAATGCACATTAAGTAGTTAAACAAGAAATAAACAATTTATTTGGCCAAATATTAAAACGCAACATACACACAAATTTATTTGTGTGTAGGTGAACATTTTGTTCACCTAGACACAAATAAATAAATAAATAAAACTTAAAAAATAAATAATTATGGTGGATCCGCTACTGAAAATTAATCTTTTACAAAAATGTCGGTTAGATTAGGTTATTTAATTATTGTAAAGGCACTATGAGGGATGTCTTTGTGGAGGACTTCGTCTGGAAAATGGACCATATTCATGTTATACATCGCGAAATTCACTCAGAAAAAGCATGCAGCCTTTGTGTTCCCCTGGAACCGAATATAAAGCAGATCGTGTATTAGTGGTACGCGAACATTTTAGTATTTTCTTGTGAAGTACAGTACATTTTATCATTTAATTATAAATAAAATGCTTTTTACAATAAGCATTTATAGGAAAATGGAACATTTTAACTATGAAACTATGATTTTTTTCAAGGAGATGATTTGAAGTACATTTTCTTTACAATTATAAAGGTCTTAATCATGATACAATGTTTATGCAAAACAAGTTGTCATAAATTAGCCAAATATTTCCCTTGCATTTACTGTACACGTATGAATAAATTTTAATTCAAAAATTTAATGTATGATTTATATTAAGGATATTATACCTCAAGCCTCTGTACTGCTGCTTATATACACCGAAGAGCTATTACATTATGCCCACCTTCCATCTGTAACAATGAGCTTGCCTAGGAACGAAACCACTGCTCTTGCGAAGCTGCTGTTGGATTATATAAAGCGGCTATGCATTGTCTTTCCAAACATCAACTTGGGCATTTAAAGAGAACTGATTTTCCTCATCTGCTTTTTTCTTGAACAGCGTACATTTTTCGTAGCCCAAAGCAACGGTACATCTGTTTCAAAGCCTATAAGATCACGTGTGCCAAAAAGAAGTATATTAGGTCCTATACTTTATTTGTTTTACATATCTGATTTCCAGCATCCCGTACTGGACAACTACTCTGTTCCAGGTTGCTAAACCGACGATAAGGCGATAGCTATAAAATCTATGAAAACCAATCAAGCAATTACCAAGATTCAGAACTATCTTTATACAGTGGAAGATTGGTGTACTAACTGGCGCATCAAAATCAATGCGAGCAAACCTCAACTACTAATATTCAACAAGACTCGAAAGCGCACCCAACTTTAAAGAGCTTGTCTTCATCAAGAACCCGTTTCTATCGAAATACTTCGGCATCATTTTGAATCAAAAACTTCATGTGCAAAACACATCAAAAGCGTCTAAAGTAAAGCCATTGGTAATCATGAGCACGTTTCTCCCTATTATAGAAAAATATTCTAATCTCAGCCTTCGCACCAAGAAGCATATCTAGGCTACGTATATTAGGCCCATATGCATCAGGCCTGCATGGAATACTGAAACGAAGAACCCACTTTACTTACTGCAAGTTGTTCAAAACAAGTTCCTGCGAATTATTACTGCTGATAACCTTGTCAGAAATTATCTCCTACGTAGGGATTTTGAAACTGAAACCATCTCTGAGTTCATCAAAAGAAACAATGAGAAATTCTTTAGTAAGGCCATCTAATGTGACTTCGTCATCTATACACAGGTTTTTAATTATGCGATTCTTTATAAAGAGAGAAACATTAGACTTCTTACTGCAGACACTCATCAACAGCGACCAAACCTTTGTTACCGAGCCTCCTCGGTCGGTGGTTGACTTCCTGGTCGGTGGTGAAAAGTAACTTTTCCACTAATCTGATTTTAACTTATTTTGCGTTTGTATGGAATTTTTCTCTGCATTTGTAATTCTGCTATTTGTATCACAATCGTGTTGAATGAACTGAATCACAGTTGTTTTGTTTCGTCCAATTTCGAAGAAACAAAAAGTGTATCAACCGTAGAAAGAAGAGTAAAAGGTGGCAGAAAACGGTAAAGATACCAATATGCAATGCATCCTACAATAAATATAAAAACTATGTGGACCTATTTGGTAATCATGGAGCAGTTTATGTTATTTCAATTCAAGGAAAGAAAGAGTACTGGTCTTCCTTTGCTAATGCGTTTGAAACAGCATTTGTTGTTTCGTAGAAGCTCAATCAGTTATTTAGTTATGGTAGTCTGAGCCTGTTTAATTTTCGAAGACACATAGCAGTTGCTTATTTGAGACTTTCAATTCCAAGAAAAACGTCTTGCTGAAAACTGGGTGTTCAACAGGTTAATGAATATTTTCTAAAGCTTCAAAATAAACATGTTATTGTGATAAACCCATAAAATAAACAAAGAAGATACAAGCTAAAAACTTGTGGAGCAAACCAACAACTATTGAGTTGTTCGGAAAGTAATTTCGTTTTTTCTCGTCAGAGGACTTAATTACATTTTTTCGAAACCAACTTCAAACTTAAGCCGCATAACCATTATATGTCTTGAGATCTGATATTACAAGGCTTGTGTGTGAAAACTTTCTATTAATTCTACGCAGTAGTTTTTGGTTGGTGCCCTTTTAAATATGGAGAGCAATAAGCAGCATTTTCGTCATATTTTACTTTTTTACTTCAGAAAAGGTAAAAATGCTGTCCAAGCGAGAAACAAGTTGACGGATGTGTATGGAGAAGGCGTGTTAACAGTACGCTAGTGCCAGAACTGGTTTGCAAAGTTTCGATCCGGCCATTTTGATGTCGAAGATCCACCACGGTCTGGAAGGCCGGTCGAAGCTGACAAAGATGCGATAAAGGCATTAGTAGATGCAAATAGGCGAATAATCACACGAGAGATCGGTGAGAGGTTAAAGTTGTCGAATTCGACTATTTATGGCGACTTGAAAGGCCTGGGCTTAACCTCGAAGCTCGATGTGTAGGTGCCTCATGTTCTTACGGAGCGAAATTTGTGTCGTCGCGTTGACGTGTGTGATTCGCTCCTCAAACGTCGGGAAAATGATCCATTTTTGAAGCGGATTATTACCGGGGACGAAAAAATGGGTCGTATAGAACAATGTGAAGCGCAAGAGGTCATGGAGCAGAAAAGATGAACCTGCTCAAAGCGTTTCAAAAGCCAACATTCACCAAAAAAAGGTGGTGCTGTCCGTTTGGTGGGATTTCAAAGGAATCTTTTTTTTTTTTTTTGAGCTTTTACCGGACAATACAACTATTAATTCGGAAGTCTATTGTCATCAGCTGGACAAATTGAATGATGCACTTAAACAGAAGAGGCCAGAATTAACCAACAGGAAGGGTGTAGTGTTCCACCAGGATAACGCGAGATCTCACACAAGTTTGGTCACTCGCCAAAAGCTTTTACAGCTTGAATGGGACATACTGCAACACCCACCATATTCTCCAGATCTGGCGCCTTCCGATTATTATTTGTTCCGGTCCCTGCAAATTTTTTTGGGTGGTAAAACCTTTACCTCAAATGAAGATGTCAAAAACCACCTGAAGCAGTTTTTTGCCAGAAAGGACCAAAACATTTATGAGCGAGGAATCATGTTACTGCCAGAAAGATGGCAAAAGGTGTTGGACCAGAATGGCAAATATATAATTTAATGAAATATTTATTCATTATACGAAAATTGTCTTTCATGTTCCCCCCAAAAAAACGAAATTACTTTCCGAACAACCAAATATACAGGGTGATTATAATTAAAGTTTAAGTTTCAAAACGCTATAAAAAAAGAACCACTGATGAAAATGATGTGAAATTTGAAAGGAATGTTATTGAAAAAGGCGGAAAGCATATGGCAGAAGAAAAATTTTAGTTTCAAAAGTTAGCAACAGATGGCGCTGTAAGCGGCAGAATCACGACGAGAAACGAGAAATGATTCGTAAAACAATGGCTAAGGTGGAAGTTACACATTAAAACGCATTGACAAATTAGAATTGTTGAATAATTTTATTTGCATGACTGTACATATCACATCGAAAGGGACAAATCGGTTTCAAGAGTTTTGCGGCGACATACCGCATAAGAACCATTCATCAAAGAAGTTCGGAACTGTCGCGAGACTGGCGCAAAACATGTTCAATATGGTGTCCACCGTTGTGTGCAACAAGTTGAAAGTGACAAACAGCATGTTCCACAACGGATCGCAGTGTCTCCGGGGTGATGTTCAGAATGTGTTGCGAAATGCGTGCCTTTAATTCCGCTAAATTTGCAATTGGAGCACGGAACACAACATCCTTCAGATACTCCCACAGCCAGAAATCACACGGAGTAAGATCAGGCGATCGGGATGGCCAGGATGTAGGGAAATGACGGCTGATAATTCGAGCATTTCCGAAATGGCGCCTCAGCAGCTGTTTCACGGGATGTGCAATGTGCGGAGGAGCGCCATCTTGCATAAAAATGATTTCATCCACACATCCATGCTGTTGCAGACCTGGAATCACGTGGTTGCACAAAAGAGACGCATACCTCTGACCAGTGACGGTTGCGGGAACAGGACCGGAAGCACCCGTTTGCTCGAAAAAATATGGTTGTAGGATGAATGATGCCGTAAAGCCACACCATACCGTGACCCTTTCAGGATGAAGTGGTACGGGGTGCGTTGCCAGTGGATTTTCTGTTGCCCATATTCGACAATTCTGGGTATTCACGTATCCTGTCAGATGGAAATGGGCTTCATCTGTCCACAAAATTTTCCACGGCCATTCATTATCCACTTCCATGCGAGCCAGGAATTCTAACGCAAACGTCTCCTTAGCTGTCAGGTCAGACGGAAGCAACTCCTGCACATGGCCAATTTTGTACGGATAGCATTGCAGAATGTTTCGCACAATTTTCAGCACTGTGCTCATAGGCCTGTCCAATGTTCGGACAATTCCTCGTGCACTGCACGGTTGCACACCACCGGCCGACCCCTCCTGTAATGCTGTGGCCACTTCTTCAACTACCGTCGAATGCACTCGTTTTCTCCCTCTACCAGATTGCACATCAAACGAACTTGTCGTTTCGAATTTTTGCATCATTTTCTTTAGACCTACGACACTCATTGGACCAACGCCTTCTTTTATACCCTTCAGTGTCCTGAATTTTTGCAGAGCTACTCTTGACAATCATCATTCTTGTAATACAGCTTTACCAGCAGAGCGCGGTCCTGCAGTGAAACACCCACGGCGAACGTCTGAGACGCGAAATGAGGAACAGCCTGGTACCTGGTGGCTTTATAACACTGAAATTTAACTAACATTTTAATTTAAGTCTTCTTTCGCTTGCAGCGCCATCTGTTGCTAACTTTTGAAACTAAATTTTTTCTTCTGCCATACGCTTTCCGCCTTCTTCAATAATATTCCTTTCAAATTTGACGTCATTTTCATGAGTGGTTCTTTTTTTATAGCGGTTTGAAACTTAAACTTTAATTATAATCACCCTGTATATAAAAAAATGTAACATTGGACTATGCTTAAAATGCTTTCTCCCATTTCACCTAAGTAAGAATGATTATCAGAGGATTATAGTATAGTCTTATTTTTAGGACAGACTGTATTTATCAAAGTAATAAAAAGTTGGAAATTTTTTATTTTATATGTATACGTAAATTTAGAGAAACACATATTTAAGAATTTTAAAAGAGTGTTAATTTTTTCAATGCTTGGTATGATATGGGTTAACCTCGCTTTAGTAACTGAACTTTTCATAGGTATTCAAACGTTAAGTGTTATATTATTATCATTTGCATAATATACGTTATAATAAATGATGAATTGATGTTATAAGATATATGTGATAGAATCAAGTACATCGTATAATGGTTTACCCGTAAAACTAAAATCCGCTCTAAAATGTTTGGTTCAAAATCTTTTTCAGGTTCACTCAATCATCTGAAGATAAAAGGTTAACTCAAGAGTATATCTGAAGAGTTTTGCGCAGCGAGCTTGGTGCATTGCAGTGTCACTCAGTGAAATATTAGCTGAGACTAAGTATTGTGCCTGATTCATCTCTGTTTGATTCCCGTCTACCTATAGATGTCAATTCTATGCATTAAAATCGAATCTCTTGTATTCCCAGTTTTCAATTTCTTTTTTCCCAATGGTGACCGAAAAGCTAAATCTCGTCTTTTTCAGATTTCAAATAATTCGGAATTCTTACGTAAGATATTATTGCCATTTTTAATGTAAGCGTGTGGGAGAAGTAAACAAAAAACTGAAATTTGGAAATAAGAAAAAAATGACAAATAACCTTTCTCTAGACTAGAAGAGAAACACGCTAATGTGACAATCAAAATCGTAAAAACAACCTTGTATTTAGCGTAGGTATAATGAAACACTCAATCGATTTGGAGGGCAGCTAAAGGTCCCTCCTCATCAGGAGAAAGAAATACCTAGAAAGAAGAAAATAAAGGAGTCACAGAAACACGTGGTCCTTATCAGCACTGCACGTGGTTATAACTAGATTTTCAATCAGAGTTGCACTGGCCGCCTACTTTTACTGAGCCAGGCTATCTGATCGATCATGAAAAATTAACGAAGTTAAAATAGGGAGCGAGGGGAAAATGCACCTTACGCTCAAAACCTGAACTTGAAATAATGGAAAGCAGCCACTGAACGGATTTTTATACCCTCTGGTAGTACTAAACGCGAGGAGGTATCGCCATCTATCGGCAAAAATAACTGAATTAAGATAGTAGAATTTTAAAGGCATTAGGAAGGACTGGATTGGACTTCAAATCATTAACTAAACGTGCTAAATCTTTGTGAATGTGAAAAGTCTCGAGAAAATCCAATTCACCTATGGAAGAAGCCTTTTGGATAATTTTTGCAGATTCAAAATGAAAATTATGGTTAAAAGTCCAACTATGATACGCTATTGAAGACTTGTTAATTTCGCCTTTTCTGACATAAGATTCATGTTCCTTGATACGAAACTTCAACGCTCTTTTCGTTTGGCCGATATATCTTAAACCACACTGACACGATATACTATAAATTCCCCAAGAATTCAAGACAGAAACGCAATCTTTTAGAATAGAAGGGTGAATTTTATTAATAGGGGAGAAACCGACTTGAAAATTGAATTTCTGGAGAATCCGTGCAATTTTATAGCTAAGAGAAGGATAAAATGAAAGCACGACAAGGTCATTAATATTATTTCTAACAGTGGAATGTCTTCTTTGATGGGAATCTGAAATTTTTTTAACGGCTTTATCAATAATCACGGGAGAAAATCCACGGTCAATCGCCTTTCTCTGTTTACCAAAACATTTCTCTGTTTACCAAAACATAAATAATAATCTTAATAACTAATAAACGTAATACAAATTACTAACGATAAACGGGAATGCTGCGTCATACTTTTTTTCAGAATTTATTATCATTACATTAACATTGTGCCATATTTGGAACTAATAATATGTTAAAGTATGCATGCGTCAAATAAACGTTTCTTATCAAATTTTACCTGTTGAAATGATATGCATCTTGCGTTCTGAATTAATATTATATTTTAACACACATAAACAAGGATTTGCTCTCAATTTTAGGTTACTTCATAATTAAAATAGAGACGTGAAATAAACTTTTCATTTCCAAAATTTCCCTCCTGAAGATGAATAAGCACTTTTATCTTATAAGACAAGCTGTCGTTTAAAAGTTACAAGAAGAGATAAAAATGAAATTTTCCTTTCTGAAACAATTTTTATCCTCAAGAAAAAACGCAGTAGATAATAGCATAACACTAACGAATGTTGGAACAAAACACTATGAATATTTAATTCTTTAAAAATACGTGCGCTTTTTAGCTTTTCCTTCGTATCTAATTTGAGCCCTCATCATTTTTAAGACATCAAAAGAAATCGGCTAATATCATTCCAATCAACTTCACTTTGTATCTTTTTCCCCGAACGTAATGATGTATTCCCTACACGCTAATAAAAGCTTCTATCAATCTCATTTTTAACATAACCACAACTGTCAGTAAAAAATCCATATAACTACGGATCACATATTTTCAATCACATTCTGCAGCCATTCATTTCAAAGAATTCAAATTTCTGCATTGTTTGATCGTAATTCTACACTCTTCCGTTTGCAAGAAAACCGTAGCAGGCGTATCCAATGCAGTCCATGTTATTCATTTACCATTACTTAATTTCTATTCAAAATGAGAATCACAGACCCGAGTAGGTCGAGAAAATGCTCCTTCTTTTATCTGATTCAAATCTGGTGTAGAAATTTGTTGCATTATTAGCAAATGCCGGTCAGGCTTTCTTCAGTAAGGTTGTATTATCCACAGAATAAGGCATCATAGTAGTCATTGACATAGTACAAACATAATTGATAATATTTTTACTTTTACTTTTAAAAGCATAGTACAAACATAATTGATAATACTTTTAAAAGTAAAAGTAAAAGTATTATCAATTATGTTTGTACTGTGCTTTTAAAAGTAAAAGTAAAAATATTATCAAATATGTTTGTACTATGCTTTTAAAAGTAAAAGTAAAAATATTATCAATTATGTTTGTACTATGTCAATGACTACTATGATGCCTTATTCTGTGGATAATACAACCTTACTGAAGAAAGCCTGACACTGATAATACTAAACAACATAATCATAACACAAAACATTTCACATAAATAATAAGAATGTGAAAGAGAGTTACAAAAAAAATGGTTTATTTACTCGGGTTTTATTATTTTTATTATTATCTTTAAATTTACAAATGTAGAAAACGTTTTGTAAGCTTTATCCTAAGTTTTTAACAGTTATGTTAAGCTACTTTCCTATCCCTCCTAATTTCAGCTTACAATTCCCTGCCAGAGTGTGTTTCTAGAATTGCGGTCAATGCGAATGAGGAAGAGTGGTATTTAAGTTGAAATTCTACTGACTTCGTTAGATAGCCAGAGAATCTGATTACCGCGCACTTGCGATTTGGCTGCACTCTCTCTAAGCTATTACCACTCTCGGCCGTATTTCAGGCCCTTGATAGCCTCGCCAGTTAGTTAACATTTAGGGGCCAACTCCTTAGAATTCTGATAGCTTCGACTATATTGTTTTAGTTAAGCATTAGCTAAGTTTGATTTCTTAGTACTCTTGAGTTCAAGCTCAAGTGGAGGCTTTTCTGTACGCTCTAAGACAGGAGCCAACTGTAAATTCTTAATTTGAGAAATAAAGGGTAATTAACACTTCTTGGGTTTACGTTTCTGTTTGCTGAGCTAAAGCGATTATTCGCTTACCAGTTCTAGCGGTTCCACACACTTGGCTGTGATAGAAAAGGTTGGAAGCCCACAGTTTAGAAAAATCACTTCTAGCTGCACGAAAGTTTGATTTTAATTAATGCGTTAGCTGCACTTTATGTATTGATGCAGTACTTAAATATTTGGCATACAATTATTTAAATTGATTAAATGATGCCGTTGAAAAGTATTGAAGCTGGTTTTCGTTGTAAATTATTGACTTCCAAAGCCTACTTCTACTACGTAAAGAAGTTGAGAGTCAGTATTGTTGGTTCAACAACAACTTTTATTTCAGGATATATCTCAGATGGCTTCTAAATACCAAACCTTAGCATAGCCATGTGTTTTGACTAAGACTTGGGCTTGAACATTCTCCTCCAATGCAGTCGACGCTTATTGCATAACAGTATCAAACTGTTAGTTCAGAGGTTCTATGAGCTAGGGTGGCATATTCAAATTTTCAGTGTCTCGGAAGCGAACATTAAAATTATCTTTAAGGATTCGCAAGTGGCTGCATGTTAGAAAACTGGAAAGTTCGAGCGCAAGTAGATTTTCCAAAAGCCACAAGTCAATATTCATACAATTTAAAAAAATAGTGAAATTTTCCAATGGAAAGAAGCGTCTGATTCTAAACAATAATACAGTGATAGTTTGCCTTCAGCATGTGATGATGCGTCGAAAGCAGTGCGAAGTTTTATGGTGCCTTTCATTTTTGTAATTACAGCTTGATGCGGTAAAAAGAACGCTTTCAGCTTTTAAATACTCCGATTCGTTCACGATAAATTCTTGTGAATGCGGATTTTTCGCATCTTTTGCAATGCCCATGAAACGGTATCCCTGTTAAATTTGTACCACAGCGACTCAAATCTTTTTTCTGCTGCTTCAAAATTGTTTCGTAATTTCCAGACATGCTTGTTCTACGAAAGCAAGCCGTTGTTCTCAGATTTCAATGGTCTTCAATTTAATCAGATTGGTCTTCAGTTTGGTCTTCAATAGTCAGATTTCAATGGTCTTCTCAGATTTTAATCGTCTTTCAATGGTCAGATTACAATGGATTAACGAAATAGACTTAAATCCAAGGAAATTATTTAATGTTAATTCAGATATGTGAGATACTTTTGCTAGTCACGTAGGTAATCCATCTTTGTAATTATATCTTGCTTCAGATTTGAGCATGTGCATCATTCCGTCCAGGGCATGTAACTTTGATTTATTTTAATTCATTATTTGCTAGAAAAGACTCATCAATTCGGTTGTTGAAGCATTTTCTGAAATATTTCAAACTTCAATCAAATTCTGTATAATGTTAAATGTTTTTGGTGCAATAAATGTGTTTTCTGCTTCGCTCAGAAACCACCACAATTTAGTTTCTAACAATACTAATGATTCGGAAATTCGACAGACCCTTCCTGTAAAGCATTCACAAGCATCCATCCTTTCGTAAAACCTTCCCAAGAAAACAACTTCTAAAGATTTTCCTTACAATATTGTTTGATAGAACCAGTACAATATTTTATCCCTTTATGATTTTGAATAATGTTATCAAGTTTCTTACCTAAGAGAAATGAAATAAAATGATTTTGTTTGAATATCGATCAGTTTATGTTTACTAACAACTTAAGAAAATTAAAGAAATGAAAAGGAAGCTAAAAAGAAAAGAAATAAATTAATTACTTTCGTTTGCACATTGAATAGTATTATTTTACCGTATTTCATACATAAGGACGCCTGCGGGAGCCGTACTCGGCTCGCAAGCCTCGTTATAACAATTCTTGCTACAGGGTGATCAGCGAATAAGCTCTGATTTCAAAATTAAATATCTCTACAAAAAAGATCGATAGAATTATGCGGTAAACTGTACGTTTATTAGCAAAACTGTAAAAATGGTGTACAAAAGTTTATATAATTTAGTTATGAAAATCGTTAACAGATGGCGCTCTAATCGAAATGACCTATCAATAGCCTTTAAAATGTACTTCGAAATCGAAAGTGATCAGTACAACTGTTGGCTAGTGAAAAGAGGATAGCGTAGAAAGTGAAATAATGTATTAACGTGTATTTTGGTTCTGGAATTTCACCAATTAGAACACGGTCCTACGGCAACACGTCGCAGTTTTCAAAACCGATTCAATGTTCCACCCAATGTTCCAATGGACCCGATGCGAAAACCATTCGCATGCTCTTCGTGAAATTCGAATGGACTGGCAGCGTGGCTGATAATCGAAAGGGAAATGTTGGGCCTAAGCAAACTATAATCACTCCTGAAAATGCAGCCAAAGTTTCTGGATTTGTTCAGCAAAATTCTAGGAAAAGCATCCGTCGGATTGCATCAGAGACAGGTTTGAAGTACACGAGCACACAAAAAATATTTAAAAATAGCCTACGGCTGTTTCCATACAAAATCCAAAGTCATCAGGCCATAACCCATGAAAGCTGTGCAACAAAGAGTTGACTTTGCGAATCAGATTCTAACAATGATCGACAACGACAGATTTGATGTGAGCTGCATCTGGTTCACAGATGTGGCACATTTTCATTTGAAGGAAATCGTTAATAAACAAAACTGGAGATTTTTGGGTACGGAAAATCCTCATTTATGTGAAGAAAAAGCACTTCATTCGCCTAAAGTTATGGCATGGGCTGCGGTATGCGCCAGAGGCCTTATCGGACCCTTTTTCGTACGAGAAACGATAACTACTGAACGTTACATTTTGGAACAATTTGTCAGCACTCAACTAGCGTTGGAGGATCGACCAGGTATCGACTGGTTCCTGCAAGATGGGGTTCGACCACATCGAACAAATAAAGTTTTTCACTTTCTTCATGAATACTTTGGGAATAGAGTAATTGCGTTAGATTATGCTCAATTTACTGACACAGGAATAGCTTGGCTTCCATATTCTCCCGATCTGAGTCCTTGCGACTTCTTTCTGTGGGGCGCATTGAAAGACGCTGTCTATCGAAATAATCCTGCTACTCTAGAGGAGCTTGAATCGTTAATTGGTGTTGCATGTGATTCCATTTCCGTCGAGACATTGCAAGAGGTGATGTCAAATTTCATTGTTTATTTACGCCACCTCATTGTTTCCAACAGTGAACATTTTGAAAAAATTGTATTTTGATTGCAAAGGCACTTTATTTGTTTAATTAATTTTTTGACTCCTTTCAGAGAAAGAGTTTTCAGTTCAGAGCGCCATCTGTTAACGATTTTCGTAACTAAATTTTCTAAACTTTTGTACACCATTTTTACAGTTTTGCTAATAAATGTACAGTTTACCGCATAATTCTATCGATTTTTGTTGCAGAGATATTTAATTTTGAAATCAGGGCTTATTCGCTGATCACCCTGTACATAGCTTTGCATCAATAAACAATTAATTATCAATTTTATTTATATATTTTATGTAATTAAGATGCAATAACACGCCGAACAAATATTAATTTAGAAGTCAAATTAGTACATTCATCTGTACTAGTTTTGTTATTTCTTTTATTAATTAAATTCATCCAGGGGCATAGTCATCTAATGAATACATTAAAATTCAAAGATTTTTTCATTATTACCGAACAATATCATTCTTTATTAAGAGACGTACTGTATTAATAGCTATTCCTGTGTCAATTAATAGCAATGGTTTAGATTGACAGAAGATATGAAATTACCTAATGAAAATTATAAGTTTAATTGATGTCATAAAATGCACACATAGCCAATAAAGTGAAATTTTATTTAAATGATATCCCATAGTAGCAGGTTGATTATTTATAACATCTTGAATATAATAGAGTATTTGAAACGCATGGTTTTTTTATTAGTCTAATAGATTACGAGTCATTATTTTACATGCTATGAAATATTATGTTTAACCTAGTCTTCTTCATATTAATAGAAAATAATGTAAAATAACTGATCCTGGAAAAAACATCAGCCCCCCAAATAATTCGGATTTGTGTAAATTAGCACGGAATAGACTTAAATCCAAGGACATTATTTAATGTTAATTGAGATATGTGAGATACTTTGCTAGTCACGTAGGTAATTCATCTTAAAATTTGTAATTATCTGTTGCTTCAGATTTGAGCATGTGCTTCAGATTTCCTTGCAGGGTATGTAACTTTGATTTATTCTAATTAGGTATTTGCTACAAAAGTCTTAACTCGTTAGCTTTTAAGAAATTAAATTTAGGTTAACGATAATTGATCAAACATATATTATCATTTATCATCATTTATGTAATTACCTGCAGTCAACTTTGAGCTCTCATTCCTAATTCAGTAAACTAAAGTGAAGACAGCGAAAGTTAAACAAAGTTAACTTAAATTGTAATTTATGATATAAGCACTTCGTAATATAATATTTAAATACATTAAAAAGCACAAAATTATTCAGATAAAGTTTAATTTGAAATAGCAATACATACGGCGTACTTCAAATAAGTGGTTTTAGAGCCTCGAAAAAAATTAAAAATTTAATTTTAATCCGTAATTTAAAAAACCTCCTATAAATTTCCTTATTTCGAAATGAAATTTCCTCAAACATTTATGAAACTGGTAATCTTATTATCTATTTACCATATTCTATTACATTAAGTCATTATTGTATGCATTTATATCAGATGGGATGTATATCTACCAAACATTAACTTTAAAGTTAAATCGTAGGAAACTAAAAGTTGATTTATTTCATACATTTAAAACATTCATATTTATATCCTTATAATGACCTGCGTAAACACTGTTGTATCTACATGTAAAGGTACATGATCGTGATTATCAGTTCAGTTCACCTTCTGAATATTATTCTGCCGAGAGTTCTTGTAAGGTTGCTGTTGTTTTTCATTAAATAGTTATTTTATGTTTTGTCTCTTTACTGTCACTTCTTCCTCCCGTTTCCTCGTCAGAATGCAAATTAAAGCTAAAGTTACCGCTCGATATCGCTTTGCTAGTTTGGGTAGCTCGTATAAGATTGTATTCTTCGGCTTGTATTACAGTTGCCGACATTTAAACTCTTAAGCTGGTGAGACGTCTGAGCCAACTTTGCGTTAAATCATTTAGTTTTTGGCTACTTGATTCACTTTCAAATTTTACTCTTATTTTAAGTTTACATCTCCACAAGTGGTCTGCTGCATTTATGTTTTAGTTCTGACTTCATAAAAAGGTTTGCTAAATCTTAAGACTTTTATAGTTCTTCTCAGGCGAAGCGATAATTCACTCTAAGACTAAACTCGATTTTTTTTTCTTTGTGCATTTTTAACGACGACGGCCCCAGAAGAACTTATTTCTGAAGCTTTCTTAATTTTGCAAGCATTTTCTTCGATCTTCATTTATTGCTCGCATATGGTCTCTAGAGCAAATGGACAAAATTTAAGATAAAATACCAAACATATTAAGCTAAAGAAAATGTGTTGTTTATGACGAAAACCGTGAAGATTATGCTGCGCGAAAAGATTATTAATAATAGTAAATCTGTATCGTTTACTGAAGTTTCCAAAATTTTATAACCAGAAGTCCCATTGAATAAATTTAATATCCTTTAATTTACATGCAGGTTTGTTTATTATAATTAATTATCAGAAACATATTTTACTTGTTTTGAGGTGTTAATGCAAAACAGCGATCAAAATATTGATACTAGAATGGAGTTGTTGCTTAGACTTATTTTTCATAAAATGTGCTCGGTGTGATATAATAAACTTAGGTCAGAGAGTAATAAAATTTCTAATTCTGTATTTTGTAATATAGTAAAATTAATAATTCCTGGTCTTCTGCTTTTCTGTAAAAATGTGTCCCTTATGATATAATGAACTCAGCTCAGTGAATAATGAAATTAGTAATTCTGAATTCATTAATATAATGAATTTAACAATTCTTCGCCTCCCAGCCGGAATTTAAAAGTGCGTTTTGCGTTGTTGTATTTGTTGACACACATATTAGACAATAATAAATCACAAAAGTAAGAATTTTCCAAATGTAACGCATTGCAATTGGAGCTTCGATTTTGTAATATTTGAGTAGTGAAATATTCGCATTGTTTTTCTTTCTGCTATTAAACGAAACGGATGTCGGACAAGTTATCAGGATTTAATGTTCTGTGCATACTTTTGTCAAACATAATGGTGCTAGTATCAAAGTCCTGACCTCGAACAGTGAGCTGAATGCAGCTATGTTCTGAAGAGTGCTAGAAGGATTACAACGTATGAAGAGTGTAAAAGGCCCTTTTATTGAAATCACTATTTACAGCAACACCCAACTCGGGAGTGATAACAGAAGAAATAAGAATCGCGCTTGGGTCTTGAACAATCAAGCAATTTAAAAGTATCACTTCAGTAGATATTTAAATAGTTGCTGTCACAGAGCTTAAACGCATTAAGCTTAATTTAAGCAGTGGCTCAGCTATTTTAGCAAAATCTTTTATGAAGGATCTATAGTATGAACACATACCAAAAAACGATGATAACTTTTTAGCTGTGTTAGGAGCAGGATAATTTTTAATAGCTATAATCTGGGACTTATCGGTTTCAATGCCATCCTGAGAGATTTTAAATCTTAAGTAACGTAGTTCTTTTGCGGCAATTTTACATTTGGATGCATTTACTTTTAAACCGGCTTCGTTTAATAATAAAAATACTTGTTTTAAATCTTTTAGATGTTGTTCCAAACTATTACTTGTAATTATAATATCGTCCAAATAAATGAACGTACTCTTACCAAGGACCGGTCTTAAGGCAATGTCCATACATCTCTGGAAAGTTGCCGGTACGCCGGATAAACCGAAAGGCATCCTAAGAAATGCGTATGTACCAGACTATCTTATGAAGGCGGTCTTGAGGACATCGTCAGGGTTTACCCCAATCTGGAAATACCCACTCCTAAGATCTAATGTGGACATGTACTTCGTGGAGGTAATATTGCGGATTACCTCTTCGATAATAGGTAAAGGATATACGGGATATTTTGTGACGGAGTTTAACTTTCGATAGTCTACAGCGAAACGCCACCGCTTCGGGTGCGTAATCGGGAACTCGTTGTTTTTCTTGCATAACACTACTGCGCTAGCATAACTGCTAGAAATAGGAGTAATAATTTTATTCTTCAACATGTCCTTAATATGAATCTCAATTATTTCTTCCTTAACCTTATCGCACGTATACGGCTTCTGCCTTACTGGTTGGGCATCCCCGGTCTGGATTTCATGACTGGTGACCTGAGTGAAACCAGGTACATCACTGAAAGAATTTGAAAATTCACTTACCAAAGCCTGCAGTTTTTCTTTCTCTTCTGCCGGCAAATGCTGTAGATCAAGCTCCGGAGACTCATCGTCCTTCTTATTAACTGGTTGCATTGTAACTGTTAGCTTGGCTCCCTGAAAGTCGATTGCGGCTTCTGCTAATCTAAAAAAGTCCACACCAAGGATAACACATGTTTGCAGGTTTCTCACAATATAAAATAACATTTTTACCTGCTCGTCGTTGATACGCACAAAAAGTGAGACTCTACCTAGACATTTACACTTCACTCCTTGGGCCGCTATAACATTAATGTCTTTTGCGCTAAATATTCTATAACGACGGAAGTGTTTCTTGAAAAAATTTTCAGAAATGCAGTTGTTTTGCGCACCTGTATCCAAAAGGGCTGTTGCCGGTATATTATTTATTAAAACTTCAATTTTCGGAAAAGTTAAATTTTTAACGACTACGGTGTTTAAATTAATCGCGGAAGGATTTTTCAGGCCTTCGGATTTCTTCACCTTCCTTAAAGAAATCTCCCTTAGTTTAATTCTTGTTTAGCCGAATCCTTCTTAATTTGATCAGTTGCGGATTTTTCCTGCTTTATGATGAAAATTTCGCCGTTCGCCGGTCATCTTGGGGGATCCATCTTTCTTTCGCTCTTCGCCTTGTTTCCGTAGTTCTGTTCTTGTTTCCGTGTTCTGTACAGGTACTGCTTGTACCTCAGGTTCATCTTCTTGCCTTTCAGGCCATCCTCTTATTTTCCCTCGGGCGTCAGTATCAGGATTGAATGTTCTGTGCATACTTTTGTCAAACATAATGGTGCTAGTATCAAAGTCCTGACCTCGAACAGTGAGCTGAATGCAGCTATGTTCTGAAGAGTGCTAGAAGAGTTACAATGTATGAAGGGTGTAAAAGGCCCTTTTATTGAAATCACTATTTACAGCAACTCCCAACTCGGGAGTGATAACAGAAGAAATATGAATTGGGCTTGGGTCTTGAACAATCATGCAATTTAAAAGTAACACTTCAGTAGATATTTAAATAGTTGCTGTCACAGAGCTTAAACGCGAGATTGGCCTATTTATGGTGCATAGGAAGCCTTTGCTAAGTACTAACGCACTTAAATCACTTCCATCAGTATTTGAGGAAGAGCACTAAGGCGTAAGAATTTAAATACTAACTATTCTGGCGAACGTCCACCGAGCCGACTTGGTCTGAGACTAAAAGCTCTCTCACACTTGAGAAGTTTCTCACTAACATTAAATACAACTTGGCTCCTACCAAATTAGCATAAAGCTGAACCGTGCGCTCATTCTGAAGGGAAGTTGAAATAAGAGTTCACAGGAAAGGGTAACTTAAAATAAAAAGGTTTGTTTAACTTAAAACCTTACAAAGTGTCATTTTAAAAGTACTTTAATTCTGTTAACAGAGCAGAAAACCATTTGCGCAACCTGCTGCCGATATAAAGATTCTGAAAACAATTGTTTCCAGTAAATATATGCAGTTAAGTTACATAGCAAAATTCCGTGATTCATATTTCCTTCTGAATGATTAATAGAACCTTCGACGCTGAGTTGGATTTAACGTTTTCCTTGCCGTCTTGTTACTGTGTTACGTGTTCTTACTAAATCATGTCACACAAGATGGTACTGTGTTGAGGCTCACCTAGGAAAAATTGCTTACTATATTTCTAATTCTCAGGTATAGTACTAGCATAAGGATTTTGCTTTATTTATACTCTTCCTCAAAATCCTAGATTCCGGTTTAAAATAGCAGCATGGATTTTATGTTGGTCGAAGTAAGGTTCGTCAGCTGTTGAAATAACATCAGCAGTCTAGCTCGGTCATCTTTATATTAAAAACGAAACCCGAAACTCCAAATTTTAGAATACTATGATAAGCGCAAATGCTTTAACTCTGTAAACTTATTAAAACGTTATATTTAGAGTGAGCTGGACTCTGTTTTATAAAAGTACTAGTTTCTTGTTCTAGGTAACGATCAACTGCACTGATGAGTCAAAACATTATGAATATCCCTAAATTTTTCAATGAACGCCGCTGGATAGTGTGAAGGCCACGTGATTAAGTGGGAATGGTATTTAGCTGCTACTGGAGAATATAAGGAATCATTCCTGCCCTTACTTCTGCGTGTAATGGGAAAAGCTGCTGATCTAAGCGAATTTGATGGAGGACACATTGTATTGGCCCGAAGACTCGGAATGTGTGTCTCCAAAATTTAACTACTGATGGGTTTTTCATGGTCTGCGTTGTTAGTATTTATGCAAAGCAGATAAATGACGGTGAAACCAGCAGTAGGCGCCAAGGTGTTGGATGTCCACTCGCCATCTAAAAAAAAAGACATCCACGACTGACCCTCTTTGTACCGCAAAATCAGCGCCATACAGTGGCTCAGCTTACAACCGCGAGTACAATGCAGGTCCAGATGGAATTTTGGAACTGAGAGTTCAGCTGACACTGTTGAATATGGGACTGCGCAGCAGACGTTCCACTCGTGTGCCCATGCTGAGCAAACGCCTACATTGTTAACTACGCCTACAGTGGGCCCGGGACATCGAAACTAGACCATGGATAGACAGCTGCCTGATCGGATGAATCACGACTTTTCAATCATGACGTCGATGGTCGTGTCAAGGTACGCCGCCTTCCAGTCGAACATTTGCAACCCGTGTTCAGCAAGTCGTACACAAGCTTATTGGTGGCGATATTATGCTTTGGGGAACGTTTTTATGGTCATCTCTGGGGCCGTTAGTTGTAATAAAACAGACCACGAATGCTATGGAATATCTGAATATAACTGTGGATCAGTTACACCCTTACAGAGCGTCCGTCTTCCCCACTGAACATGGAATCTTCCAGAGCGGCAACGTCCATGTCACATGGCTCGAATTATGGAGTGGTTCGAGGAGCATAAGGATGAATTCCAATAAATGTCCTAAACATCTAACTCGCCGGAATTTAATTCGATAAAGTACATTTGGAATGTCAGGAAGAGTCAGCTCAGAGCTTAAACACCACCATGTCCGAATATCTCGCTTTTGCGCCACCGCTGCTTATATATTTGGCACAACCTGTCTTCAGTCACATACCAAGAAGATGTGGCATTAACTGCAAGGCGATTTGCAGCTGTTTGTCAGGCCAAACATAGCACAACGCGTTACTGAGTAGGTGGTCATAATGTTTTGGCTCTTCAGTGTAGATAAACATTATGCGAATAAACATTGTCATTTATCTAGAACTAGGAATCAAGAATTGTGTTAAATGGATGAAGATAGACATCTAGAACATTAGTATATAGCTTAAATTTACATCTTAAAAAATATGAATATATGTATGGTAGTTATTTATTATGCGTGTCTATGTATTAGGCTTAATCCATTACAGATATCAATTTTGTTATTGTTATATCATTTGACTTACAGACAATGATTTTTATCAGCATATAGAAAACAGCTCGTAGCTCGTAAACAAAGCGAATGTTACTCCGTTGTATTTAAGTTCAATTATCCATAGTTTCGAAAATGAGGTAAGCATTGCTGATATTTGCATAACTTCTCTTATTTGCTAGCAATTGTCTTCCCGATAAAACCTTTAAACGCTCCCGTATAGTTTTTCAGGTAAACAACGAAGGATACTCGCACGTCGTCATCAAGACATTTCGATACTTGATAAAGTTGCAAAGAATGAAGAGGTTATTTTCCTTTCTCTCATTTTCTTATTTTAAATGGCTTCTTCTTGTCATGCTTCAAAAGACTTTGAATCATTTTTAAAGATATAAATGAAATGAATTCTGAAACAGCTACACAAATTTAGTTACCTTTTTTCATATAAATAATTTCAAGAACAGAAATAATATTTATGCAAACTTAATTTAAGACTATCGTGAATTATACATGCATGATAGCCTTGATACGTGCATGTATATTCAACCAGTATCTCTAATAGCTATAATGAACAAAATCAGCTCACATTAGCTAGGTCACATCGGCTAATTTAACTGCAAAACGCGTTGCCTGAATTTGGTGACTATATTGACAGAAAGGTAAAGTGCGTCGGACAGCTCGATATGATTGATACTCTCCTGAACAACCAACAATTGCTTGGAGTCAGCTTACGTAAATGATAACTTAGAAATGCTTAAAATAATATAATAGCCGGAGTCTTGCTTTCCTCTTTAAATTACACGCGCTTAGACAGGCTGACACTCGTTTTCAGTATTGCATTTTTAGGCTTGATTTCTTAAACGAACCTACGAAAAAAAAAGGAACATCAATAAATATTCTCATAAAAACGACATTCATACATCAAACCATACAAATCAATCGATCTAGATAACGAATATGTATTTAAGGATGTTTGTTATGGTGAGTAGACAATAGTTAAAATCTGTTTTTAACCCAAGTTGCATTCATTTTTCTGCAGTAATTGCAAAAGTTAAAAATCTAAAATCTAAAGTTAAAAATATTTTTTTACATTTTAAATGTTAGTTTATTCTTAAATTTAAAGCACGTAATAAGTATGCAGTTTTCCGGTTTGGTGCTTTAATCTTAAGCGGCAGTCTTTTTTGGATGAAGATCATCGTGATCGTTATGCAATAAGCAACATAATTTAACTTAAATTTATAAGAATTCACTTAGTTTTACTAAACAGTTATTTTAAGTTAGTTTGCTCTGCTTCCTTTCTCGCTTCCCATTTTCCTGGTATTCAAATGAGACAGTAAGGAAGTAGTACTTAAAGAAAGATTTTAGGGGCAAAATCAGCGCGTGTATCGCCTGCTGAAGGTGATATTTGCTAATTGATTCTCTTGAACAGTATTCTGATGCGACACACGTTCTCTCTCTGCGTAGCCGTTGAGCTAACTTAGATATACTTAGTTAAGTCAAATTATTATTATTATTTTTTTTTGATTTAAGTCATAAATGCTGGATGTTCTAAAAGCATGAGCAGTGCCTTCTGCTTAACTTTTTTTGGAGTTAAATAAAATAGTTTTTACTGTCGTATATGTTGTTCCTTAAATTCTTTTATTAATAATAACGTAAAATATTTTTGAGGACATATATACGGGTTAACAGGAATAGATTAAGTTTCCGATGATTTTGAAATAAGTAGCATCTGGTTCCGCTTTATGGTCTCTGTAGTAAATGTCAAAGAAATAAGTGATAACAGAATGAGGTAGGCCTTACAATTCTTTTATACTTGGCACCAAACGCGAGACTCCACAAATTGTTTTGATTTGAAAGTTATCCTAAAGCATAAGGAAGACAAAAGTTTTTCCTCTTTTTCTTTCCCCTTAGTTTTAAAGTTCTACATTAGCGTGTTTCTCTCCCACTTACCATCACAAATTATACAAATTTAAAATTGGTACCATCCTTAGCGACAACGTGAGAAAATAAAACAAACAACTATGTTGTTATTTGAAATAAAATAATTTAGACATTAAGGACAAATACGATGACGTATATGGTGTTCCTTAAATTCTTTTATTAATATTAATAATAACGTAAAATATTTTTGAGGACATATATCAGAATTAACAGGACTAGTTTCCGATGAGTTTGAAATGAATAGCATCTGGTTCCGCTTTATTGGAGGAGTCCCGTTTTAAACTTTCTAATCATTTGTAAAGCGCTTATAAGGTATTTCTCGCGCCTTCCTAGCGTGCCTTCGTGGTGTAGTGGTTCTGCACGCTAAGCATGTGCTCCAGAGGTCCGTGGTTCGATTTCCGGAGAAGGTGATTGCTAATTTTTCATCTCTCCGGCTTCCAAAAAAATCCTAATGTCTCTACATGCGTTTAAGCAAATATGCATAACAGTAAAGTATCTTCATTGGCAGACGCGCTTATAATTTCACAGTCGGCAGTTACAGAAACCGTATTATCATTTCGTTCGCAATCTCATTTTAACATGAATTCACATATAACAGGGTTTATTATATACAAATATACATGTGCTGACTGATTGAAATATTTTTAGACTGAATCCTTTATTTTACTGTACGGATTCTATAATTTTATTTTTTAATCCGAATCCTTCATACTGATTTACTCTGCCAGGACTTGTATTTCTTTTAACTTATTTCGGGAGCATTGCGTGTCCTGAGTAGGAACAAGGAGCTTATTCAAGCTCTGTTCAAATATGTGGGAAATGGACGACACAAATAGGAAGGGTTAACTTTACCTTTATTGTCCAAGATATAACAGGTACTTCGTTATACAAAGAGCAACCATTTGTGGTCTGAACGTAAAAATACAAAAACTACTAACTAACTAAATTTAAGAGTTAACTTCCAGTGCTTTACACAATTGACTAACACTAAGACTAGCCTTTTAAATTGTTAAGTTTGTAGTACGCACACTGCCAAACTACAATACGTTTTACTCTGGCCTAAAATGCAGACAACAGCTGATTGGAAACTCATGCGGAATACAATGGCAAGGCGGCTCACTTTCCCCCCCTCTCTCTTTCTTACTCTTGGTAAGAAGCCACAACTTAAATACTTGGGCGTTAGCAAGCACAATTTGCATAAACACGTTAACACAATTTAATTCTGGCCGGAAGTGGAAAAGAAGAGAAGATAGTAAAGATTTAAAATAAAATAAACATTAGTAAAACTTAAGATCCTTAAAACTTCTCCATAGTGTTTTATAGTAAGTATTTCAGTGTTTTACAGGTGGTAGATTGTTCTATATTCATAATTATATATGTTTTTATATTACGTAAAATTATTAAGATTTATACTGCTTTCAGAACTGAGAGCGCTAAGTATTTAGTTTTTGATACGAAGAAAAATACATATGCCTAACTGTCTTTTCAAAGGGTAAAATGCCCAGCTATGATTAGACGTTTAGTTTAATATGCAGAGTATTCCTGCGTTTTGGGGAAGATTTTAGACAGTGCTGCAAATACTGAAACCCGAAAGCGCACCCGAATACTGTTTTGAAAAATGTCCATTCTTACCGGATAAAACACAATCATTTCTTAATGGTGGTGACCGGTGTGCAGAATTAATAATAAGGGATAACATGCCAGATGAAGCTTCAACGATCAGTCACGTGTTATCAGCCTCAAATGCCTCATTCAATAAATGGCTGAAACTTGGCTAAATATTTCACAACCACGTACGTATTTCAAGCGCCTCTTTATAGTTATTGAACTTTTTATTATATTTTAGAGTACATGGATTATTACATCGTCTGCAACTACCTCTGCGGGCTCTAACTATTAGGTATTTCTAGCTTCATATAGACAAGAACTCAATAAATATTAATGTGGAAATCCATGAATATCTACTTGAGAATTAACATAAAAATGCATAAAACGCCCATTTAACTATGCTAAAATTCACACTTCAGTTTTCCTCTAGGAGGAACCAAAAGTCTAATTTTAACGTGCTAAGGTTTCAAACGTATTTTACCGTTTTGGACAGGTCTTCTCGAGAACCAGGTACACTGGCCAGGATTTGGACGTTAATAATAATCAGCTGCTACTTTCTCTTTTGTTTATTCTCCATCCTTCACGTTGCTCCTCTATATCTAAGCGCCTTATCTCGGATTGACATTCTTCAGATAACAGCAACAGTTTCTGGGTAGGGCATGTGATGGAAATAGTTCAATTAAAAAACCAACAATTTAGATAAAAATAAACTCAATTGTCGCATTCCAAAATTTAATTCAAATCTTAATCTGCATAGTTACAGTCATTAAGAGGTGTTTTCCTCGGGTAATGACAAAATAGAAAAGTATTATCTCTCACCGTGAGTAATTATTCAAAGCTGTTGCTATCCGACAACAGGTTCAACGTTAATAAAATCATTATACAATTCTTAACACCTATTGTTGGGAAAGAAGATTAAAGGTAGTCCCTACTTTTAAATCAAATTTACTATTAATTTCTTGAAGTGCCTTAGAGTTAAGAGCTAATACTTAATACAATTCTTTCAGTAATTAAATTTGTACTAAATTCTAATCTAATTATAAATGTAACTTTTTGTTCTAAAGCATCCTCTGCATCCTCTCTATTGTTCAAAATCTTAAACAGCTCTCCTCAGATAGGGGATGTCGCGTTTTCAACATGATGCATAGCGTTATGAGTTTCACAAAAGGTTTATGCTACACTTCAGGTTTTTAAATGAAATGCCAAAGAACAAGGTATTTCCTAGGTATTTTGATTTATTGTCTTATCTTGTGTTTCACTGAAACTTTTGCAATGCAGAGTTTTGTTCAATTTTAGAGAATGTGAACTGCATTTCACAAGAATATTTTTCATATTCGTTTTTAAAGTTAGATACGTTTCATGTTATCCTTCTGTAAAGTTCTAAAAACTCTAAGATGTACATCAATTCTTTATTTTTAACACAAAGTTTTCCGTTTCTCAATTTTCCCATTCAATTCAGAAAGAATTTCAATTTTAAAAGCTGCGGCATGAAACTCTTTTTTTTTTTTTTTTTTTTTTTTTTTTACTTTCTGCTAACCCAGAAAGGATTTCAATTTTAAAAGTTCTGGCATTTGTTCCTGCATTTGGTTGTTGAAGGTGAATGGAATATTATAAACCAAAATAATATTAAAGAACGTATCAGTTTCATATAAATAAAAGCAAATGTGTATAGAAGGGGCTTGCAGTCTATAAATACTACAAAATTTTGACATCATCCTTATATTTTAATAAAATAAATGGTGACAGCATACACTATAAGATATTTCTCACGCCTTCCTAGCGTACCTTCGTGGTGTATTGATTCTGTACTTTGGGCCAGTATTCCAGAGGTCCGTGGTTCGATTCTCGGCGAAGGCGACTGCTCACCTTTCCATCTTGCTTGCTTCCAAAAAATCCTAATATCTCTACAGTGGCGCCCGAACTGAAAGGGTGTTGGATAATGATTCTCCTCACTCAGGATTTGGCGATTGGGTTCACATTCGCCCTTTAAAAGGGGGAGTATATAAGGTATTTCTCCGCCTTCCTAGAGTGCCTTCGTGATGTAGTGGTTCTGCACGTTGGGCAGGTATTCCAGAGGTCCGTGGTTCGATTCTCGGCGAAGGCGATTGCTCGTTTTTCATCTTGCCTGCTTCGAAAAAATCCTAATGTCTCTACAACACAAGAAGAGTAAGAAACTTTGAACACAATGCATTATAGTGTACTATTACAAGGAATTATTTTAAGCAGCTCACTTATGATGTAAAATAAGGCTTGGTGCCACTGTGCTATCAACAATTATAGGTAAATAATGTTTCAAATGCGTACTTTTCTCCTGTTGATGAGCAAAGCTCGGATTAAATCAATGATAAATAAAATAGCTTATGCATCATTACTTCTTTCTGCGTTTCTGATCCTTGTTTAAAAATGAAAAGGTTTCAATGCCATCTGAAACGAAAATATATACAAATAAAATTCACTGATGCAGTTTAGAGTTAAATTAGTGTTTCAATATTCTTAAAATGGACTTGCATTTATAATGTAATAATTAATAACAAATGACTAATTCAAATGCTGATCTCAAATTTAATATCCCTTATTTTTTTAATTAAGCTTAGAATCACTATTCTTGGAAATATCGTTTTCAAAATATGTTGACATAATTTTGAAAGAAAGCGAGATTAAAATGTTGGATTAATGCATACAAATGACGAAGGCAAAGTAATTAGATGAAGAACGTAATTTGACATTATTAAAAGAGCAATAGTTCTACATATTTATTGTATAGGACAAACTTACTTTTGTTCTATTCCAGCAATTTCATCTTGTACCTGCATTTCATGTAACTAATTATTTATAGATTATTTGTTTTCTTCTTTTTTTAGCTATAGCTGATGTAAGAATTATGTAATATTCCTGCATTAAAGTGTTAAAAGATCTATTTTATTTTGTCATGGTCTATTATTTAAAATACATACTTTCATTTCAGCTTGTTCGATTAAATAATTTGTTACTTGCTTGTCTGTATCACAAATTTAGGAACTAGATTTTGCCGTTAAAATTCTCATTACATACTTTGTTAAGAAAAGAGTATCTTTCAAGTTAATATGAAATTTTCATTTTAATGTAAAATTGTTTTTCATTGTTAATTTTTTTTAAATGCACATAAAGTACCAGCCTTTAACGTGAATTTATTTTTTTTATTTTATTTAGTATTTAATTAGGTACTTTTTTAAGTTTACTAAAATTATATTTTTGCGTTCTACACGGGTTAGTGGACTTGGAATAATTGATGACAACACTTGATGAGGAATCAAAATATAATTTACTCGCCAGTTGAGCACTATGACACTACACAGTTCGAAAGACACTTTTACAGCATCGTCGAAAAACTACGATAAACACGCTGAAACAATCAGCAACACAGTTTTCAGGCTATAACGGTGAAGACAGCTTCACGGCAAATCACTAAAGTACAGCTTCCCGACTCGCTCGATCGCTCTCCAGCTAATCTCTGAACTCAAGACACACTACTCTCTCCGCGTACCGGTAGGGTTTGTATAGTTTTAAGCTACCGTCACGAATATTCTCGAGGAAACCACTAAGAATTTTGTCTCCAAATAGGGGATTTCGCTCCGAATCTTGCAACCCTGCTACTTTCTCTTCTGCGCTGAATCTTCACTGGCAACCCTAACCTCTATTAGTGGAGAAGCTACCTCATTGCAGCTAGGCATATCGCAATAATATATTTTATTTGAAGTTGGAATTCGGTCGCATAATTTAAAGCTCATTAGAATAAAGTCGGAATCCTACGTTATTTGTATATGAATTTGAAGTAATATTATTCAATAATATTATACATTACATTCAATAATATTATACATTATATTCAATAATATTATATTATAATTTATAAATTTTCAAAATTCATTAAAGACGAACGTTTTGAAATTAGGTGTCTAAGTACATCATAAAGCAGAAGTTACATATTGCATACTAAATGCCTATAACTTCCTACGAAATAATTTTTATTTTAAGTTATAACTTTCGAGAAAGTTTTAATAAAAGTTAGAAAAAATATCGCCTCTTTGCATTGGGAAAGGTTGATTTTTTTTTCTTTTTTTGACGGCACCTGTTTCATACTTTCTAATGTAGATATCAAACCATTCTCTTCTTCAAGACAGAAATTTCGAATCATTGCATCAGATTTCACAACGACTTTACAGTGCATTACAGTTGTTTAGTTTAGCTTGTTACGTACACAGTTTTAGCATAGAATTATCGCAACATATTGTTTTAGTCAAAACAAATTGATCAAAGCATTTTGTTAGAATAGATTTATTTAATTAATTATTTTTCATGTTACTTGATAACTAAGTGATAATAAATTCGAAGCTTGTGCAAGTTATCTTATTTTTTTTGTAAATCAGAATCGAAGTAGTTACATCCATCTTACTTGAAATTAGAAAATAAGATATATTCCTGTTCAGAATGTACTACAAAACATTTAAAGAAAGGAAAGAAATAAATAAAAACACGTATTCTGAAACATGTGAAATTGCTTATTGGACTTTAAAAAAGAATACAATTGTGCGTATTTTATTTTCGCACATTTTTATAATGTTATGTATTGGTTTTATTTTTACTTCCTTGTACGAAGTAAAAAGGAAGTATTGTAATCGCGAAAAGTTTCAGGCAGCGTATTTCAACGAAAATATCCATTTTGACCGCTACCGAATGCAATTTAGCGATGTTTTTGCGTCATATCTGAACGTAAGGGCAGAATAAAATACTCTTTTCCTTCAAAAAAAATTATAAAACTTATAAATTATAAAAATTATAAAACTTAAAAAATTATAAAAATTATAAAACTGCTTTAAAATTAATTCTGAAGAGAATTTTTCGTGGCGTCTGTAGGAAAGTATGTACGTACGTACGTATCTCGCATAACTCAAAAACGAGTAGCCTCAGAACGTTGAAATTTTGTATATAGGACTGCTATAACATGTAGATGTGCACCTCGTATTTTGGTTGCAATCGGCAGCACCAAGCGTATATCAATATATTGATATATATATCCACTCTATTACCCAGGTCAGTGATCTCAGTTTCTTTACTCTTATATGTTTGTAAATTGTACATTTTTTGCTTTAAAAATGATTGAATTATGTTGTTTTTTTCTTCCGGTTAAGGATTTTATGCCTTTAGTAAATCTGTGTGCAATAGTTTTAGAATTATCAGCAATTTTAAAGTTGTTTAATTGCCGCTAAGCCTGTTTTTAATGGCGGCCATTGATGTTTACATTTGAAACAGGTGACTAGTGGATTTATTGCCAATCTAGAGAAATCTAGCTTCGCAACATCAAAGATAACGCATATATTTATTATTGCCAATTAAATCATGCTTAACTCTTTCTGGAATTTTTTCGAGGAAATAAGCGTTTGAGATTTACTGCGTAATTTTTTATATAGATATTTTGAGTTTTTATGTATTTTTGCCTTCTCGCGAAGTGAGAACTGAATTAATTCAATGAGAAATACTCAATCGTCTGTTAAAAAGTGTTTCTGTTTTGTTTTGTTTGCTTAACTTCTTTTATACATAGTTCTAGCTTTATTATAGTATTTGAATAGAACATGTGGCAACGATTAGGTAATTATTTAAATGGTATGCATTTTGTGCATTCTGAGTTATAATATGAAAGAAATATAATACTGTTAAATAAACCTAGTACCAGAGTGTCGCTATGGTAAACAAAGTGAATTTTAAAGAATGCATTTATTCTATTGTGGTTTATGTGCTTTCGGCGAAGTAGGTTTAATTCAATCTAATAAGTTTAAATAAAATGCAAGAAAAAATGCGTATAATTTAATATTCCGTACAAGGAAGTCATGTGGTGTGAACATCAGATTTTTTACTTATATGATGCTTTTTGTGCGAAACTTTTATCGGGAATATTTACCGAATTGAAATTGTAACCGTATGGTGTGTTTGTAAGTGTGTATATAGAATATAAAACACTTACCCAAAGCGTGTTTTACGTTACCAAAGCAAAAATTACCCGAAGTCGTCCGTCCCAGTGGCCAGCCGGGCCCACCTGCGGCGAGCGGTAAAATTCGCTGAACACTGGTAATTCTCACCTGGCTTCGATTCCAGGCGAAAGGTCTAGATGCATAGGCGTTTTCTTGGTTTACCATATTACATGTATACGAGCCAATTTTCGTAAGAAAATCCTCCAGGTAGGCATTCATCTCCTTATTCGGTGAGCCCTAGTGTGGCTTGCCATAATCTATTAAACCTAATCCAGCAGCCAGCCAAAACTCGACTGTGGAATGAAATTTAGATATTCCGCGATCTTATTCTCCCGTCAACAATACCTTATAGGAACTTTGCTCTGAAAGAAGATAAATGAAATTTCTCATTTAAGGAATTAAAACCAGCAAAGATGTCGTCGAAGGTATTCGCATTTTTTGAATGAATAAGAGACAGCTGTGCTTGATCATTGTGATGGCTATACATTGGTTTCACACATGTTTTTTTTTTTTTCCTTTAAGAACATACAGACTCCCCGTGCACCACATATGTTCAACACGGGGCTTACAGAAGTAAGTTAACTAGAACATTAAAGGTTACATGTATAAATGAACATTAAAAATTACATGCATAAATAAAGCGAACAAAAGCAGAGAACAGCAGTCTGGACTTCACGAAAACAGATACGTTCACTGGCCAAGTCACTCCGAAACATTTTCAAATCGTTCTGTAAGCATAATCTAGGGCCATCAAATGTAGGGCACGAGAAAATCAAATGTTCCACATCTTGAGGAACTCTTTTTGAACATTCACATAAATTGTTTGATCGTAGATTAAAACGAAACAGATAACTTGCAAATTTACAGTGACCATATAAAAACTGAGACACTTTAAAATTTAAGGAGAGGAAAAGACTCGGAATTCGGTCTATGGTAAATAGAAAGAAGGAACGTTTTGGTGACTTCAGCATTACAAGATGAAATGTATTCCTCATTCCACATAGCTAAAAGCTTTTTATAATGAAAGGACTTCCAATAACTCTTTGGAATACTAATGTTGATATCAATGGGTAAATTTAAGGCATCTTTAGCTAAGAAATCAGCTCTTTCATTTCCGTAGAAACCATGATGAGCATGCACATAAGCAAAGCAGATATCAATACCTCTAATTCTAAGTGAACTAACAGTTACTAGGGTATCGATAACTAATTTATCGCAGCTGGTAATACTGTTCAAAAGTTGAAAAGAAGAAAGAGAATCAGAACAAATAAGGTACTTTGAGGATGTTGTCCCATGATCCTGGATCCATTTGACGGCAAGATAAATGCACAGAAGTTCTGCTTGAAAAACTGTACATTCATTCCGTATACGGTGTTTAAGAAAACAAATCTCGGAATGGCCTTCAAAAAGAACAAATGTTGTTCTTCAAAAGAACAATGTTCTCTGAAGCTGTACCGTTGTTTTTTTCTTTTCTGCTTTCATTTTGGGAAGAATTATAAATAACTTTAATTTCAGTGGCAGATGCATGTTTCCCAGTTGACAGAGTAAATCTTCTTTCCACTTCCATGTCTTGCATTAAAGCACCTCTTTCCTTTGTGGTATACCAGTTACCGGCAAAGTTCGAAAATATACTAAACGATCCATATTTCACCCATTTCTTAGGCATTCTATAGAATGCCAAATGAGAAATCGGCAAAGAATGAAATACAAGTTTGATTCGTATATAAATCTGGGAAAAGTAGGAGAATCTGGGAAAAGCAGCTGGGAAAAGTAGGAGAAAGCGTCCAAGCAATGGAAAAAGGTAATATTAATCAGATTATACAAGGAAAATAGTCTGTTTAGAAAAAAAACGAATGAGGTTACACTCGATAGTGGATCAAACCAACATGATGAAGATATGTTTAGCGAAGAAAATTTTAATTTCCGGATATCTGTTGTTTGTGTTTAAAGGAAACGAACGACGCCTTTGCATGCAAAAAGAGTCCTAAAAATACTTTCTGTGGCTATGCTAGTAGAGATGGTGAAATAGATATTTTGTACACCCTCTGTTTCAAAACTGAAAATACTATTGAACCTAAAATAAATTCTAAAATCAATCTGAAAATACAGGCCAAAAAACGAAAATTAATTCGGAGAACGCATTTCCTATTGCTGACGTCAGCAAGGGGCAAGGTGATTCACGCATTATATTAGCAGTTGGTGAATGAGTGCGATAGAGAATGGTTTCTACCGACTTGGAACTCCTGAAAGAATTTTAAAACAAATATATGCGGGATCACAATTCACTTTATGCCCTAAGAACTTGCTTAGAAATGTAATAAGTAATAAGAACAGATATGTAATAAGATATTCCTGACCATGAGGTTCCTCTCCGATCAGTTGCAAATGCTCACTCTGGTCAGTGGATGCGACCAAGGATTTGTCAAACATATGTTTCAAACAAAGTGCGAAAATATGAAATATCTTTGCTTAAAAATTTAATAAAATGCAATTCAAAATATCATTCAAGCCTACTATATTGCAACAAGAAGGTTAATTTTTATTTCTTATGTTTTATATCAATTTTTTCCCTTACTAAGAAAGGCACAAATTTTATTTTGTACAACATTAATTTTTATTTATATATTTTGAAAAATATTTTAATGGCAATCTCATTATTGTTTCAGAATAACATTTGTATTGTTGGAAAAGCACGTCATTTATATAATAGCTTTCGGGACATTTTATTCATATTTTACCTAAACAGCATTTGTTATTTGATACAATATCTAAATATTACATACAATGCTTAGGGAAAATGTGTAATAATTCTCACATTTCATACATTTTTTAAAAACGTCGGGCATCATATATACAACGCCTAGGCGTTCTATAGAATGCCGGCGTTTTATGCATTGCCGGTAACATATGTATTCTGTTCAGAAAAACCTCCGGCATTATCTGCAGGGACAGGGACATTGAAAAGTGGACGGAGCACCAGAACTTCGTCAGTGACGTTTACTGTTATGTCGAGAATTTCAATTATTAATATGTGTTTCAAGTTATTATTATTCTAATAGGAATATGTTATGTCGCGAATTTCAATTTTTAATATGTGTTTTAATTTATTATTATTCTAATATTTTTATTTGTACTGATGTGTATTTTAATTTGGAAAAAAAGTATTCTTAAGCTCTTAAGGTTTGGATTTAACTCATTATTCTTGACTTGGAATTGTGACAAAGGCGAGAGACGGTTGCGAGGACACACATCTGGTTTATGGCCTTTTCCAACAATGGAGGCAGTAGGGTATATATGTCGCCCTTTTAACTAATGCGTGTGAAACGGAAATCGTTCGTCTTTTCGTTTTGTTAAAGTTTGCAGTTTTGCGAACTTCAAGACAGTGGGAGGTGTACTAAGTTAAATAATTGGATGCTCGTAAAAGCTAGTTTCAATTGTTAGTCGGGGGTATATTTCTTTTTCTCACGTTATATGTGCAGATGTTTTTCGGACTGCATTGTCAGATTTTCTGGTGTTTGATTCGCCATGGGTGTGTCATTTTCTCAATTTAGTAACATAAAATTCCGGGATTGGTAAGATATAATTTTATGATTTTTTTGAAAGTATATGAACTCACAGAGGCGGAGAAACCGAGATTTCCTGGGTGCTTGCACCAGGCTAGAGATCATTCTGTTTCCTGATTCTTTCAAGCTAAGAGTAAGAAGAAAACGAGTGGCGGGGGCTTGACCCCTTTGCGGGTCTTGCTCTCGCGAATGCCGTGTACCAGCGGGCGGCGGTCTTGAATTTCTGTCGGCTTTCAGCTGATGAGAATTTTGCTCGAGTTGACACTAAGTGCTTATGCAAAATATAGCTTTGCTGCTGCTTCGTTATATTTTCCCAAGAACTTTAATTTGACATTCTCGAGGTTACCTTAATACAGTTTTTGTTGAAGCGTTAGCGTTCCTGATAAAGACTGTTCCTGATTTAAAGGCAGCTGGACTATCTGTTGAACTATCTAAAACTCCGTATTAATCAGTCGATGGTGGTATTCTCGATCTCTTCGAATGGTCAACGCAATAGTAGGACGATCTGTTGAACTATCAGCACTCCATATTAATCAGTCGATGATGGCATAGGAGTTGAATGTATGAACTTCACCCTGTGAGTGAATATTTTTTTCTGTCTTTTGTATTTAAATTATAGCCGAGTAATGATACTATATTAATATACGTGTGGTACAACCGCCTAAATTGTGAGTTATGTAATGTTAATTTAATAATGGATTTGTCAAACATATGTTTCAAACAAAGTGCGAAAATATGAAATATCTTTGCTTAAAAATTTAATAAAATGCAATTCAAAATATCATTCAAGCCTACTATATTGCAACAAGAAGGTTAATTTTTATTTCTTATGTTTTATATCAATTTTTTCCCTTACTAAGAAAGGCACAAATTTTATTTTGTACAACATTAATTTTTATTTATATATTTTGAAAAATATTTTAATGGCAATCTCATTATTGTTTCAGAATAACATTTGTATTGTTGGAAAAGCACGTCATTTATATAATAGCTTTCGGGACATTTTATTCATATTTTACCTAAACAGCATTTGTTATTTGATACAATATCTAAATATTACATACAATGCTTAGGGAAAATGTGTAATAATTCTCACATTTCATACATTTTTTAAAAACGTCGGGCATCATATATACAACGCCTAGGCGTTCTATAGAATGCCGGCGTTTTATGCATTGCCGGTAACATATGTATTCTGTTCAGAAAAACCTCCGGCATTATCTGCAGGGACAGGGACATTGAAAAGTGGACGGAGCACCAGAACTTCGTCAGTGACGTTTACTGTTATGTCGAGAATTTCAATTATTAATATGTGTTTCAAGTTATTATTATTCTAATAGGAATATGTTATGTCGCGAATTTCAATTTTTAATATGTGTTTTAATTTATTATTATTCTAATATTTTTATTTGTACTGATGTGTATTTTAATTTGGAAAAAAAGTATTCTTAAGCTCTTAAGGTTTGGATTTAACTCATTATTCTTGACTTGGAATTGTGACAAAGGCGAGAGACGGTTGCGAGGACACACATCTGGTTTATGGCCTTTTCCAACAATGGAGGCAGTAGGGTATATATGTCGCCCTTTTAACTAATGCGTGTGAAACGGAAATCGTTCGTCTTTTCGTTTTGTTAAAGTTTGCAGTTTTGCGAACTTCAAGACAGTGGGAGGTGTACTAAGTTAAATAATTGGATGCTCGTAAAAGCTAGTTTCAATTGTTAGTCGGGGGTATATTTCTTTTTCTCACGTTATATGTGCAGATGTTTTTCGGACTGCATTGTCAGATTTTCTGGTGTTTGATTCGCCATGGGTGTGTCATTTTCTCAATTTAGTAACATAAAATTCCGGGATTGGTAAGATATAATTTTATGATTTTTTTGAAAGTATATGAACTCACAGAGGCGGAGAAACCGAGATTTCCTGGGTGCTTGCACCAGGCTAGAGATCATTCTGTTTCCTGATTCTTTCAAGCTAAGAGTAAGAAGAAAACGAGTGGCGGGGGCTTGACCCCTTTGCGGGTCTTGCTCTCGCGAATGCCGTGTACCAGCGGGCGGCGGTCTTGAATTTCTGTCGGCTTTCAGCTGATGAGAATTTTGCTCGAGTTGACACTAAGTGCTTATGCAAAATATAGCTTTGCTGCTGCTTCGTTATATTTTCCCAAGAACTTTAATTTGACATTCTCGAGGTTACCTTAATACAGTTTTTGTTGAAGCGTTAGCGTTCCTGATAAAGACTGTTCCTGATTTAAAGGCAGCTGGACTATCTGTTGAACTATCTAAAACTCCGTATTAATCAGTCGATGGTGGTATTCTCGATCTCTTCGAATGGTCAACGCAATAGTAGGACGATCTGTTGAACTATCAGCACTCCATATTAATCAGTCGATGATGGCATAGGAGTTGAATGTATGAACTTCACCCTGTGAGTGAATATTTTTTTCTGTCTTTTGTATTTAAATTATAGCCGAGTAATGATACTATATTAATATACGTGTGGTACAACCGCCTAAATTGTGAGTTATGTAATGTTAAAAAAATTAGTACACCTAACTTGAGTATAAGATTTAAAATGATATATATGTTAATTTACCTCTTAAGGTTAATTTGTAAGGGACTGATCAGTTTATCTAGTTATCATATGTTTGAATATTCTAGAAATTAATAAATGTGTTTGATATGTATTTTATGTTTCATTTGTTTAATTTAGTGTAATTTACTGTGGTCTGTCATGTCCCTCCATTTGTTTGAGCCGGGAGGCTTTTGGGAACCATGGAGTTTGGTTGAGTTTGGGGTTGTTGATGTTTCCTTTTATACAGGTTGCTCACAACGCAGACCTTAGACGTTGAATTGCACTACCACTATACGATTGATTGATAGATATGATATATGATTGATTGATAGATATGATATATAATTGATTTATAGATTTATTATACGAATGTTTATAAGAATGTCGAAATGATATATGAATATTATGAATTAGATTTTGAATGATGAATATTATGAATATGCTTTGATTTTTTTTTTTTTTTTTTGTTAATTTTGTCCGGCACCATGAATCAAAGTCCAAAGTTTAAAAAGTATTAAAAACAAAAATTTTCAGATATAACATTACAGGTGTTGCTCCGCCGCACTACTGTACCCCGCTGGGCTTTTAGTTGGTCCGCATCGGATTCTAGCCTACCAAGACATTTACATAGTAATTTTACATTAATACTAGACTTACGTACTGAATATACAATTACAAAGACACAGTATACAATTATTACAAAGAAATTGACCTATTAACAAAAGTTGGAATATGGCACATTAATATAACATAATTACTTCGAACATACATACAAACTTACATTGTACATTTTACTTCATACAAACAATATATTTACATTAGTATATCTAGTTACATCGAATTACAATAAACATCTTTTTAAAGAACTAATTGGGGAAGAATTTTTTTTGTGCATCTTATTATACTTAGTTGAATTACTAAGACGAATTATCTTATTAATACATTTCCTTTCATTTTTAACTCGTTACACACAACTGCATCAGTACTGAAGTCTTACATTATTATTTTTGTCAATTAATGTATCATAAACACAGAAATTATACATTAGAAAATCACATAATACTTACATTTACACTAATCTATCTAATAGAGTCGTATATTATTTTTTAATTAGTGATTTAATTATTACAAGATTTTCCCCCTCATCTCCTAATACAGTCCAAATTCTTAATGTAATTATTTTGTAAAACTATTCATACCATATTTAGCCTGTTTCAAAGATATGCATTATTTTTGCAAGTTATGGAATAAGAGGTATTTATACAGATGTGATAACATCTTGACATATGTCATCTCTTTTATATGTGAAAAGTTTCCTCATAATCAAGGAAACCTTTCGTTGTAATTGAAGGATCGTTAGCATGCATTTAATGTACTCAGGCGTAATTTGTGACCTTCCTTTGCAGTGTAGCTCTTTTGTGAACTGGCACTTGAAAATATAGTGCTCTGTGTCTCCCTTTTCCCCACATACGCACTTGTCTGAATCGCTCGAATTTCGAGCAAAGTAGTACGTGGGGAAATTACCATGTCCAGATAAGAATATGTTGATGAAGAAGTTATAAGAGATTGGATCATATGTGAGTTTCTTGTAGAAGTTAAAAAGCCTTCTACCTACTTCTGCATTTTCCCATTCAGCTTGCCATTTCTTTAATGTAATTTTTTTCAACATATGTTTCGCATACGATTTAGGGAATGGGACATTGATTGGAGGTAGAGATGAGTCTTGAGCTGCATTCTTAGCAAGCGCATCTGCCCTTTCATTTTGGGCTTGTCCAGCATGCGCTTTTACCCACACTATTTTTATAGATGTTCTGTTATGCTGTGATATTAAATCGTAGATATCTTGTACTATTGATGATTTGTTTCTTGCATCATCGACAGCTTTAATTTCCACTTGGCTATCACTGTAGATGGTAACATATGTTAGATGCTTTTGATGAGACCATAGAATAGCGTGTTTTATGGCTGAAAGCTCAACTTAGAAAACTCTGTTGTTCCTTAGGTGTACTTTCCATTCTGTTGTTTCTTGTTCTGAGATGAGTGCAAAGAACGCGCATCCTACTTCTTCGTTTAACTTTGACCCATCTGTGTACACGACTGGAAATGAAGGTACACTGAGGGTGTCTTCTTTTGTAGATATTCTGAGTTTTGCATGTACTGCAGGGTGTCTTAGGTAAGGATTTCGTGGTTGTTCAAAATTAAGGGGGCACAGGTTTTGATCTTCTACCTTTATGTTTTTCTTGAGGTGGAATAACGTGGCTACGTCTGCATCTTCTTTTGCTTTCAGATGGAGGGGTGGGATTCCTGTTAATACACAGAGAGCTGCCCTTGAGATATACAAAGCATTATATACAATGTAAAAACATCCGGCATTATATACAATGCCTAGGCATTGTGTACAATGCCAGGATGCCGGCGTTCCAATACATTGCCGGTAACAAATGCATTCCACTATTCAGAAAAATGTACAATCCTGGAGACATTGTATAAAATTATATACAATGTAAAACCGTCTGGCATTATTTACAATGCTTAGGCAATTTATAGAATGTCGGTGTTTCATACATTGCCGGCAACATATGCATTCCACTGTTCAGAAAAAACTTATTTGAACAATACGTATAGATACATACGCTATTTAACTCGCCCCCTCCATTAGGTCCTTATGGTTGAAAAATAAAAATTTTCATTAAGTGAATCATGACGAAGTTGAATTATCTGAGTGAATTTCACATTAGCGAAGGGGAATATTATCAATGAAAAAGATAGATGAGAACAATGTATATTTTTAGATGACTAAAAGAAAATAAATAAAGGTTGAATTTGTTGTTGTTCAAAATTGTTTTGAATGTGAGAGTCCAACGATAGATAAAGTAAGTATATGTGTCTTGAAGTATAGAATTCAAAAACTTTAATTAAATTGCATAGTAAGAGATTCTTGCATTAAACATTTTGTGCACGAAAGTTTTCTTTAATTCAGAAATAATGAAATATTTCATTTAATATAATAAATATTTAATTAAATAACGTAATTTAATGTTTTTCGTTTCAAAACGAAGACAATATTTGAAAACGTATTACTTTTTTTTATAGTACAGAATTCAGTTTATATATATATGTAATGATATTTTTAAATCAATTGAATAAATTAAATTCTAATAATATTGCTTAATAATGTGTTGGCGATTCTCTACCTAAATTGCATCCCTGTTCCTAAATTTTGGCGAAACTCTTTCTTTAGTATAAAATATATTAACCTGTTGGCGCCCGCCAAATCGCCAAACTCATAAATCTGTCATATTACATAAAGTCCTTTAGAACACTCCTGATGAGAAGATAGCATCACCTCGTGATTTCAATTAATATCGCTGATTGGTGAGCCTCGTGACGCACACATATGTATAAGTAGGGCTTCTGCTCAAGGTACGAGGAGAACGCTTGTGAGATGGACGCTAAAATAAACCTACCACTTTATATTCCAAAATTTGTCTCATTCCTGTTGCCCCGGCTGCACAAAACAAATAATGTATGAGAAATTACATTTCATATATATATATATATATATATATACTTTAATATCTATTTTTAATGCTGGAGTAAAAATATGCTCGAGTCGTTTGTCATCCTAATCGTATGATGTAAAATTTTAAGATTAAAATCCTGAATATCTTTCTTTAAATTAGACTTAACGTCAAAATTCTCCAGTCTTTTAGGATTAAACGTTACCCACCCCCTTGCAACCTCTACTCTTAAAATTCTACGGAGCTGCTCGATCGTTCGCGAAAAACTATGGAGTGAGTATTTCAATAACAGAAAGTGTTTTAATGTTGGATACCATTTTTTGCTTAACTAATTGTATATTTTTCTTCGACGTTCTTTCTCCTCTTCTTTCGAAGAATTTGTTTGTGCATTGCATAAAATGCTAGAACGCTGGTAATACTAAGCGAGTGCGTCGGATACTTAAGTGTATCATTCTAAAATACAGTGAAGGAAAAACTTAAACTCGTATAATATAACGATTGAAAACAATGTGTCGTCTTGTTTCCTCCATTACATTTATTTTTAATATTTTATGCATATACATAAATAACAATATTTTTTCTGTTATATCTTTTTATGCTATTCACTATAAAGTTCAAAATATCTAGTCTATAAACTTCAGTTACGCTCAGTAGTATTAAAATTTCCTAAAAAACTCCGCGTTGTGTGTATTTGTAGGCGGTCCATATTTAACGTAGCCTTAACTAACAAAACTATCCTTCCGAGAAATGCGCAAAGGAAACAAGTAAAGAACAAAATACATCTGACAAAAACATAAACAAATAATAATATGAACAAGGATTACACTTTCAACCGCAAAATCTGAACTTGATACCTAAAAATGAGGTATCGGACCATTTTCTTTGATTTATGATGCCATCAGCAAATGTGTAAACCGAAGCATCATCTACGTTGTTTGCTGTAAAGATGCTGTATGGTATTAGACATCCGCTTTAAAATGACACCGTCTTGTCATCATGATAAATGAAACGACACAGAGCGTGGATGAGCATTTGAACTGGTAAGTACTTAATATTTCTTCTTCGAAAATATACACTGATAAAAGACTGCGAGAATGTTTTCTTAAAATGATTTTTAAGTCTTAAAGCTTTGAGAATGAGATCGGGGAATGTTATATGGTGACTATTTTTGCAATTTAGTAAATGGAAGGTGATTTCCTTGCTATTTTGTTAATAGGTTAACAGATGCATTTGTTGCTTATGTCCATTTTAGAATTCCCTGTAGATGAAACCGCAACATTTTCTTCCACAACTGGCAATGGCATATAAATCCTATTTTTAGTTGAAATGGTTTCGTAGGCTTTCTAGCCAATTTTTGGATTTCCTTATATGTAATGAAATGAGACAGGGGAAATTGTCTATAAATGAGTTCAATGGATAGAAAATATAATGCAAAATTATTTAGTGAAATGATTGTAAGTATTTAAAAAATAGTAACTAAGTGATTGTAAGTATGTAATATATATTCCACAATGAATTCAGAATGTACCGCGTATATACCCGCGTATAAGTCGATACCGCGTATAAGTCGATCTCCCCCACTTCGACATAAAAAATTCGTAGAAAATAAAAAAAACCCGCGTATAAGTCGACCCCCCACTTCCGAAATCGATCGAGAAACTTAGAAAAAAAAATTAAGTACTACATTTATTCAAAATCATCTGAGAAATAAAAGTAAATATTCGATAAAAAATACCTTGGTAAATAAACAAAATCAAAATCCTTCAACGTCCGATTCATCGTCAGATTCGCCAAACATTTCATAGAACTCTTCTGTCGTCATTGGCTCGTCATTATACATACTATTTTATGTCTCGAACTCTGTATTGTTACAATCACTACTAGACGTTTACGCCTGTTAACAAAAGTATTTCATGAATGAACAATAACTATTATAAAGACTTATACGTACGTAAAAACTATCTGCATTCCTCTTTTCTTGGCGTGTTGGCGAAACTTTTTTATTGCTCTATATTGATCGGTTGTTCGAGGGCCGAAAATTCTTTGGTTCAATCGAAACTTACTCTAGTTAAAGAAAGTATGAAACTCTGTGATTAGTTCGTCACTTAATTTAAGTCATGAAATTACTTCAAGTAAGTGACTTATTTGATAAGTCGTCCAATTTGAGTGCGGGAAGAAAACAACTGCATTATATAAAGAAATTCTTGAAGTTCCGATTCTTTTAATTTCCTATGGCCCCGCGTATAAGTCGACGCCCCCATTTGAAGTCTTTTTTTTGTCCAAAATATCTCGACTTATACGCGGGTACATACGGTATATTTTCTTTAAATCAACAACTAAAAGAACTAAATATTTCCACTAGGTATATTATTAAACATTTTGTTTTAAAATATCTTATACTTTATGAGATTTCTTCACCCTTCATTTAACTATAAGCAAATGATATGTCTAAGTTTTAGAGCAGGTGCCGGTTTTTCCGAAAATGCAATGGTCTCCTCATAATTCTAAAATTGCTTAGTCAAATTGAAAAAATAAACTTTCAACAAAGGGTTGGAGATATATATTCAGTTAAAATCTTTTTGAATGAATGAGAAAAAATTAATTAATTAACTTATTATTTGGGTTACTTTATTTAAGAATTATATAAGCTTAATTAAAAGACATATTTCAAAGGGATTGAAGTTCTGATTTTTGAGCTTTTAATTAGTTCTTTTAGAAAAAGGAAGATTTGTTCTTTGTGCACTTCAGTATCAAATTCTATTTTATTCATGAACGAAAAATCTATATTTTAAGCAGAGAATTAATTATATGCATTCTTTGGAATTTTACTTTTAAATAGAAGATATATCTGATATTATTTTTTTATAAATTATAACTGGAGGTGTGGCGTTGCTAAATCTTTTTCTAAGATTTTGTTTAATTTTGACGCTAATATTAAGTCTTATTATTCTCATTTATCGATAAAATCATGTTGCTTACAAACAAGTAACTGAACACATCAGGACGTTGTTACCAATTAATGATATAATTTTTTATGCATCTTGGGCATTATAAAATCTGGTGCTCGTCAGAGTAAGAATATTTATTATAATGCTATTTTATATCAATATTTAATAATATTTTCAAAAAGCATTATATAAGGTAAAATGGCATGTTTTTAACGCCCCGTCCTTTAATGTATCAACAGCAAATTATTTACGTCATCGTCTTATGCACACGTTTATCTGCATTTTATAAAAAAGAAAATAATGCACTTTGCGTCAAAAAACATATTATACTTCTGTTAAAATTATATTTCACTCAGAAAAAAAAGCGTGTAAAAGTTCTTTCATAATTGATGCATAATTTCCGTTTAATTTTAATTGTTTAACAGAAAGATTTAGATTAATAGCAGCAAATATTACTTTTGTTAAAATGATAAAGATACTTTTACTAAGATATAGGCAAAATAATTTTTATACTTTAAATAATTTTTATAAAACGTTTTATGTACTTTTATTTTTTTCTTTCAAAAAAACTGATAAATTCCTTTTTAATGTTTCTGATGACAGCAGGAAATACTCAGACTGCAACATCATATATGTTATGTCTATGTAAGGTTATAGCGAAAAATCGCGGCAAAAACATCGCGGGCGAATACGTCGCGGAGAAAACGTCGTGGTACAAAACCATCGTGGGAGAAAACATCGCAGTTCTAAAACATCATGGTCGAAAATAAAGCGGTTCAAAAACTTCACTGTTTAAACACATTGTCGTCAAAAATATCGTGGTAAAAAGTAAAGTACCTACAAATCATCACTGGACGATAACATCGCATTCATGCGTTTTACAAATCGCTTAGTGACATATTATGTAACTGAGTTTCGACCGCGACATATTGTACCACGATATTTCAGAACTGCAATGTTTTCTCCCACGATGTTTTGTACCACAACGTTTTCTCCTTGCGTTGTTTTCTCATCGACGTTTCTGTCAGCGATGTTTTTGATGCGACGTTTTCGGCAGACACCCTACGCTTAGTAAGTACTCTCTTAATAAATGCCTTAAAGATGGTGAAGAATCATGTGTAACTAATATAGAAATGCAAAATGTAGATTTACGACAAATATGATTTGATATGCAAAACCTTTATTCAAGTTATTTGAAGATAATTTTGTGACATTTTATTTAACGAACAGTAAGTCGAAACAGATGCACAATAAATTCTACGAGGGATCTGTAGCACATTAAATATACATTTTCAATTTTCTTACTCCACTCGACAATAAATACAAAAATAAGGAAACTCGAAAAGTGGGTGTCTGCCGAACTCACTAACGAAAACTAATAACGGCGTCTAAAATGCGATCGGTACCGTACCTTTAAAATAAAGTAAAGAAGATAACAACGAGAGCAAGGAATTATCAGTGGGAATGAGAAGTGGATATTCTATATTACTTCAAAGAATTTACACTCTATATATTGTTTAGTAAAATATATGATGCACCAAATTCTGAGTACTGGGCATTATTACGTTTTATATTAGCACATTACACGGCATTTGTAACATTTTATAAAATGCAACGTTTTGAAACCAGGTGTATCATTTATAATGCAGAGTTGTCCAAAAAAAAATTTATCGCTTATACGGTAGTACAGAATTTTTAATTTTCTATCGTTGCTGACTAAATATGGCTACCGGACTGACTGTAGAAGAGAGAAAGAAGGTAGCAGCTTGGATAGAAGTGTTCGGGTCACCAATAGTAATGAAGAAATTTCTGGACTGGTTTAAGAAGAATTCCCCAAGCTGTTTAACCATTCGTCGAGTGCAGGAGAAATTTGTGTGCACAGGATCTGTGACCAATGAGATTAAGGGAAACATATTACATCGCCGAAGTATTCGAACGGAAAAAAAATCCTAAATATTCAAGACACAATGATTAGAAGCCGAGAAAATGTCGAGTATAAGATTATCATTGGAAATGAGAATTCCGCGGACCAGTGTTTCGAGAATTCTCCACCTCGATCTGGGAATGAAGCCGTACCACATTCAAATGATAAAATCTCTTTCTTATGCAGATAAACTTGCTTGTGTACAAGCTGCAAAAGAGCTATTACAAACGACGCACATAGTAAACCTATAACGTATTTTCTCCTTTCTTTCTGCATGCCTTCGTGATGTAAGGGTATTACACTCGGCGCATATTCGAGAAGTCTAGGGTTCGACTCCCAGCAAGCGCATTGCTAATCTTTCACGTCTTCCGTATAAAAAAGTAAAGAAATGAAACCTAATGACTCTACAGTGTCATCTGAACTAAAAGGTGGATAATGATGACTCTTCACCAATAGGATTTGGCGAATTTCCCTAATCCCCAGTCTCCATTAAAAAGGGGGAATATGTAAGATATGTTCTCCTTACATTCAGCATATTTATGTGATGTAATGGTAATATACTCTGCGCGTATTCGATAGGTCCAGTTTCGAGTCCCAGAAAGGGCATTACTCATTTTGCATGTACTCCTGCTTCAAAATAACATAATGACAACAAACCCTGATGTTGTGCTCTGTATGTCGGATGAAACGGTATTTTATATCAGCGGCAACGTGAATAAGCTCAATTGCGTACTCTCGAGTGCAGACAATCATCATGAACTAAGAAACCACCCTCAAGGCCTCTAGGAAAGCTAATGTTGGTTCGGCATTTCACGATTTAGAGTTGCTGGGTCCATATTTTTTTCATGAGCAGGCTACAACGGAGGATTCGTAACTCAACATGTTGCAGAATTTTGTTGTGGACAACCTTCCTCTCCGTATCAGAAATCTCGTTTAATTTCACCACAGTGTTTCCCAACCGCACCATTTCTTATCTGTTTGAAAGGATCTGCTTGAAATATACAGTACGCTCTAGATTGGAAAATGTGGAACTTTTGTGTGGCCATCACGGTCACATGAGCTCTCTCCCTGTGATTTTTCGCTATGGGGATTCGTGATGCTTTGAGACCAACCTTTAGAGACATTGGGTATTTTGGAAAGCAGGAGACGTAAAAAATGAGCAACGCCTTGGACGGAAATCGAACCATGGACCTCTGGAATACGCGCCCAGCGTGCAGAGCATCACACTACGAAGGCATGCTAAGAAGGCGGAAGAAATACTTTATATACGTCCCCTTTTAAACGGCGACTGGAGGTTTTAAGCGAAATTCTGGTTGTGGAGAATCAGCATCCCTTTTAGTTCGGGCGTCACGGAAGAGACATTAGACATTTTGAAACAACTTAGATGAACAATGAGCAAAGCTGTCGCCGGAAATCGAACCACGGACCTCTGGAATACGCGCCCAGCGTGCAGACCACTACACCACGGAGGCACGCTAAGAAGTTGGGATGTCAATAGTATGCAAACGTAAAGCGAATAATAATATAAACTGAGGATACCTTAAAGCTTTCATATCTGTACTAACAGTAATTTTGGTTAGTGTATTTATAATGAAAATCTGTAACACATATGTGTTTATTTTTAACAACTTCCCTCTGATATAACGCTGACACAGCTGAATTTCAAAGAGAAACAGCAGATTATTTCGTACATATGTAGAATAAAGTAACATTTATTTTTTCACTTGCTAACATACTTATGAAACAGAAAGCAAAATTTATTTATTCTTTTTTGCATTAAAATACTTTCTCGTACGGTCAATATTTTTATTTTCCCTCATTTAACGCAATACAGTGTATTGACGTTAGTTTACCATATATTCACACTTGATGCATTTCTTTAATAGTCTGGCATTTATAGTCATTAATTACTTGACTCCTAAATTCTTATCGTTTAAAGACAAGAAGAAATGCTGAAAATTATTTCTTGTAATAAGTGAAAAAAAGAGTTTATTAACTGATGGAATAGACGAACAAAATTTGCAAATCCCTTATTGGAACAACTTCGATAATAATAACAATCAGTCACTTTCAGAAGTGGCTGATTTCAATTCTAAGCATACATGCGTCAGTCCCTATAGACGAAAAAATGCTTTGTTTTCTCCTCTAGATACTTCCCTTAGATTTAGAATGATTTCCGAGAACAGCATTTTCCGCTGCGGGGTAAATCAGGAAATTACGTCTTTTACAAAACACCCACGAAACTCTCTTTCTCTTAATTAATGAGTTTCCAAGCCTACAGTGAGGATTTGATAGCTAGAGGGTAAAAGGTGTTTCTTTGTATGGGTGTGGTACTACATGATGTTCAAGACCTTTTTAAGGTAAATGATGAGCAAGGTTCAGATGTACTTAGAAGATGAAAATGATAAGCAAAAGGAATTTTCAAATAGCAATTGTTTGTTTGCTACCATGTAATCCTTATTTAGTTGAATTACTTTTAGTCGCGATGTTAGTCTTGCGGGATTTAAAGCCTATAATGCAAATACTATGTTATTCTCTTACCAGATAATGTTTATTTCATTGAAAAACGCGCATTAAATTAATATTGCCTTAAAAATACTATCTGTGGTTGTAGAGACATTGTAGAGGTATTTAGGAAGCAGGAAAGATGAAAAATGAACGACCGCCTTCGCCGGAAATCGAACCGCGGACCTCTGGAATACGCGCCCAGAGTGCAAACCACCACACCACGAAGGCATGCTAGGAAGGAGGGAGAAATACCTTATATAGTTAGAGTAATTATAAAATAATTTTGTTTGTTTAATTTAATAATTAATTTGATCTGTTTAATTAATTAATTTGTTTAATTTATAATGGCTTCTCATTAAGGAACTTTATTTATCAAACTCTTTCAGTGAAACGCCGTATAGGTCCATAATGTCTGCCCCTTGATTTTCGGGAAGGAATATAACGGGAAAAAATTCACACGTTGTAAAATCTCTACTAGCATTTCTGTAAAGAAAAATTACCCGCAGTGTTACTACAATTAAAGGTATCTATCTAGTTACTTACTAAATCTGCTAATTTTGTTGGTTCCTTAATTTTAACTGAGGACTCAAAATATTTGTTTGGTGTTCTTTGGCAACATAAAATATGTCCAAACTCTTAACAGTTTAAAGCGAATTATCGCTTGGTCGGAAGTTAACGACAGAATCTTGGGAAGGGTATAAAACACTTATTTTTATTAAATCAGAACTTGAAGGAAAAGTCAGTTCTCATGCTCACATAAGACACCACAACTCGTGGCAATGAGCTTAGAATAACAATCAGATAAAACGTTTAAAACTAAATCTAGTGACCAAAGGCTACACAATTGATTTAAAACGGAGTTGACTCAAGCTTCTTATAAAGTATTTTCTCCCACCTTCTTTGCAGGCCTTCGTGGTGTGGTGGTCAGCACGCTCGACGTCGTGCCTCGAGAGGTCCGTGGCTCGAGTCTCGGCGAGGGCACTGCTCATTTTCAAGTGTCCTGCTTTCAAAAATACCTAATGTCTCAGAAATGGCGCCCGACCTAAAATTGGTGGTGGATGATGATTCTTCACCACCAGGATTTGGCGATTGGATACCCTAATTACCCAATCGCCAAATCCTGGTGGTAATTAGTATACTTCTAACTATTTATCCGCATTAGATAATATACTTATATATATATATATTAATTTGTATTAGATAACATACGTTTAACTAAAAATCGGTATAAGACAAATATAATTCTAAGATAACATGGTAAATCTGTATTAGATAATGCACTCGAGCGCAGTCATGGACTTGCTGTAGAACAATAAATGAAAATTATGCAGCTTCGAAAGTGAGTGATCCAATACAAGTCCAAGTGACTCGAGGCCATACTGTGCGAGTTTATAAATCTGACAAAAATTTCAAACAAAGTGTGCAAGTGTTAGATGGGCGTATTATGTAAAACTCTGATATGTATTAATTGTTATTATTTTTCAAGCTTTACGTTTTTGCTTACTTAAGTTCAATAATTAAAGTTATTAAATTTTGCTTCAGTTGTTTAAAGTTGGTTATAAGTTTAAAATGTAAATTTTGTAAATTTTAAATTTAGGTTTGATTGCTTTAGAAGTTTTCTTAAGTTAAGTTGTTTAATTTTTAATTTGAGTTTAGGGACTTAAAAGTTTTATTTGGTTTTGTAAAGTTTGTTTTGATCCTTAAGGTTATGTATTTTTTCTCCTTGATGTATAATTTCTACTGCGATACGTTGTAAGTGGTGTTTTCCTCTTTACCAAGGATTCTTTACGCGGTGGCTTTGCGTTCTTGTTTTTCTTAAATGCTGGAGTCTGAAAGTTTTCGTTTTTTCTTTTCGGTACCGTCGTTGTAGAAGGGCTAGGTCTCTCTTCAGTTCTCTGCTTCTTGGGTGGTGGAACGGGTGACGTTATTTCTGGACCTTCTACTTCTTTTACGCTTGAGTACTGCAAGAAACTTTTAAGGATTTCAAAATCATTTTGATTATAGTATTTTTTCACCTGGTCTAGACTTGCTTTACAGATATCCCCTCTCTCGTTCTTAAGGTACAATACGACTCCTTTGATTTCCTGCATTACATAGGGGCCTTCAAATTTGCATTACATAGGGGCCTGTTGTAAAGCTTCTGCAATTCTGAACTAACTTTTAAGAACCTCGTTTACACAAAAAAATCTTATGTCACAAAAGGTATACTAAATTTCTCTAGATACTTATTTAAATCTCTCTTCTTACAGCAACTTTTCCTGGACTTCAGCAATCAATCTGTTCTTTTCCTTCCAGCATCTGGAAGGAATAAGTATCACTATCTTTCTAAATACATTATAATTTACACTTTCTTGACACTGCATACATTTTTGTTTTTAAACGATTTATTTTCCTTAGTTAACTGCTTAATTCACATTCATTCAAGTATTCAAACATTAATTTAACTTTACCCTGGCTCTCCACTATGTGTGGTGTCAAACGGGAATATTCGTGTTTTAGTATTACAACACTTCCCCTAACCACCATGATTTGTTAGAATTCAACGACCAAATAGACACACCTTACTCGACATTCTACAACTCGATGATCTACTTTAACATTCTTAAAATTCAAGTGTAGGTGGAGAACCCTACATAACACATTCATTCAAATTTCCCACTCATTCATCTTTAGACATGCAGGCTTTCGCTCTAAAGCATGATTTTATCTACAGTTTAATACTTAAATTTGAATTCATTGCTTTTGAGCATTTACTTTTAGCATCTAAAATTTTATGCTTCTAGACTAAATTCTACTTTTACATAACTTTCAAGTATTTACGTATATTTACAAAATTCTAATACATATGATTTTTACAATTTACCATAAAATGAATAAGAGAAAAATAAATTTTTACTTTACTCATTCTTCTCCAAGCTGGCGGCACTGAAACTAAAGTTCTTATTAATACAAGAATACGAAGTTATTTTTATCTTCGGCCAAATTTTGGCTTCAACATAACAGAATCAGTCTTTCGACCAACAGAAACTGCTTGTTCTTAGATTTTATACTGAAAGAAAATAATACTTTTGCCCTAGCTAAATAAGTAAAACAAAACTAAGTCTCAACCAAGACACATTGATTTCCGTCAAAACATACAAATTCGTATTTACGCATAACATTTTGGAACAAAAGAAAAAAAAAATATAAAAGATTTTAACATATTTTTGAGTTTTCGATGATTGGAACTCCGTCATTCTTTTCTGGCAGAACTGTTCCCACGTTATAGGTTTCATGTACGTCAGTCTTCTCCTTACTGACCTCCGAGTGTCGTCCACGCTGTCTTTTTCGTCCTCTGCATGCTGGCCTCTTGGAGTAGTAGTAGTCGGGTTGCTGTCTTTTTCGTTTTTCCCCTGGACGGCTGGTCTTGGCGTCCTCCGGTCTGGAGTCATTCTTGAATTTCTTCTGTTGTTGCTGGTCTTTTTGTTCCTCCTGCTGTCTTTTTATTTTCCGGAACGGCGGCCTTGTTTGCACCTGACTCTCTGGTCCTGGGAGCGTTCTCCTTGATGTATAATTTCTACTGCGATACGTTGTAAGTGGTGTTTTCCTCTTTACCAAGGATTCTTTACGCGGTGGCTTTGCGTTCTTGTTTTTCTTAAATGCTGGAGTCTGAAAGTTTTCGTTTTTTCTTTTCGGTACCGTCGTTGTAGAAGGGCTAGGTCTCTCTTCAGTTCTCTGCTTCTTGGGTGGTGGAACGGGTGACGTTATTTCTGGACCTTCTACTTCTTTTACGCTTGAGTACTGCAAGAAACTTTTAAGGATTTCAAAATCATTTTGATTATAGTATTTTTTCACCTGGTCTAGACTTGCTTTACAGATATCCCCTCTTTCGTTCTTAAGGTACAATACGACTCCTTTGATTTCCTGCATTACATAGGGGCCTTCAAATTTTCGAGCTAACTTTGCAGTAAAATTGTCTGGAGCACTTGATAAAGAAAATTTCCGCTTCAATACTTTATCCCCAACTTTAAAATCTGCTTCAAGGCGTTTTCTATCGTAATATATTTTTTGCGTATTTCTTGCCGTATCCGAGTCTTTAAGCGCCTGGTCAATAAGTTTTTGCACATCTTTCTGTTTAAATTCTTGCTCTCTTTGTTGCACAAAGAATAATTTATCTAATGGGGTAATTAACTTCCGTCCTAAAAATAATTCTGCTGGAGTTTTTCCCGCAGTATCGTGATTTGCCGTTCTTAAAGGCATAAGCTAACTCATTTATGTAGCCATCCCAGCACTTGTGATGTGTGCTAACATAACTTCGAATTATTTTACAATGTTTTAATTAACTCTTTCTGCTATGTTTCCCTGTGGTCTATATGGAACCATTTTTGATATGGCGTATGCCAAGTCCAGTGCAAATATTTTCAAATATTTGGCTAACGAATTGTTCACCGTTATCGCTAATGACTTTTATCGGTGCACCGTATTTTAAAATGTATCTGTGAAAGAATGCATCTGCGACTGTTTTGGCTGACGCGCGTTTATCTGGAACAATTTCTGTCCATTTTGAAAAATGGTCTACAATTACTAAAAGAAAACGATTTTTATTTAACTCAATCTGGGGGAAAGGACTATACCTAAAATTTCATTCGGAAATGTAGCGCGAATGCTATTTAAGTACCCGGCCGAGCTCTAATTAATATCATTTATTAACTGACATTGATTGCAGGACCTGACATACGCAGTTACTATTTTGAATAATTGCGGGAAATATACCGCCTCGCGTACCCCTTTTAAAGTCTTTCTGACCCCTAAATAACCCGCTGTTTTCACGTCGTGTAATTCCTTCAAAATGCTTAATCGAAGCGAGGCTGGGATGACTGGTTTGTACTCGAGATTTTCATTTGTTGTTTTTGTATAAAATAAAAAATTATCTGTTATTTCATAGTTTTCTGCTCCATTTCTTATCGCATCGATATATGTATGTTCAAAGCTTCTGGGGTCTTTCAAATATGCATAGATACTTCCAAATTCAGGATCAGATTTCAGTTCAGCGATAATTGTATCTCTAGAATCTAAAATTTTTGAAGTCAACACAGCACATTTAAGTTCATTACCTTCATCGTCCAGTTTTATACGAGAAAGTGCGTCAGCTACATTGTTTTCCTTACCCGGTTTATATTTTATTATTAGATTATATTCTTGGAGTTTTAAAGCCCATCTTATTAACCTGGGCGTTAGGTTTTTCCCCGAGTAAAGTCTACCAACAGCCGCATGATCCGAAATGACTGTTACTGGCGCTTTGCCGAAATATACTCGAAATTTGTGTACAGCCATTAATACGGCTAATGTTTCTCTCTGTGTAGCTGTATAATTCCTTTGTGTATGATTCAACGTTTTACTAAAAAATGCCAGAGGATGGCTATTTTGCATAAGAACCGCACCCACCGCATAGTCCGACGCATCTGCTGCAATTTCCAGTTTTCGTCCCCCTCCGATAATTTCAAAACAGGGGCATTGATGAGCGCTTCTTTCAATCTTTCAAATGCGGTATTTGCTTCCGCTGTCCACGTAAATTTACTTTTCTTTCTTTTAATTACTAACAGTGGCTCAACAATATTAGTGAAATCTTTTATAAATGAAAGATACTAAGAACATAACCCAAGGAAAGAAGAAAGTTTCTTGGCGGTGTTGGGAGGTGGGAAATTCTTGATTGCTTTTATTTTTGAATCTTGCGTTTCTATACCCTTTTGCGAAATTTTATAACCGAGATATTTAAGTTCTTTAGTTGCGAACTTCCATTTTGAGGCGTTAATTGTAAGACCGACCTCTTTTAATAATTTAAACACTTCTAGATCTTTAATATGTTGTTCCAACGTACTACTCGTTATAATTATATAATCTAGATAGATTAAAGTCGATTTTCCTAGGACAGGCTTTAGAACAATGTCCATAGCTCTCTGGAATGTCGATGGGGCCTCACACAACCCAAAGGGCATGCGTAAAAATGCATAAGTGCCCGATTTTGTTATAAACGCAGTTTTATTCAATCGGTTCTCATAGCTATTTGATAGTAGCCAGACGTTAAGTCCAAAGTAGTCATGTATCTAGTAGATTTAATGTTTCTAATAACTTCCTCTATAACAGGCAAAGGGTAAACTGGGAATTTAGTAATACTATTCAGTTTTCTGTAATCGATAGCAAACCTCCAAGCCCTTTTATCTGAAGGAGGAAACTCGTTCTTTTTCCTAAATAGTACGACTAGACTCGCGTACTCACAATTTATGGGCGTTATTATTTTGTTGTTTAACATTTCCTGAATATGTTCTTCGATGATTAGGTCTTTTTGTTTATCATAACGATACGGTTTATTCCTACAAGGTTTTTCGGCAGTTAACTGTATCTGAAGCGTAACTATTTTACAGCTACCAGGCCTTTCTGAAAACAAGTTTGAAAAATTACTCACCACTTGCTGGATGGCTTGACTTTCATGGCCATTCAAATGGCTAAGGTCAACTTGCGGTTGTTCCACAGGTTCCACCACCCTCTGGTCCATCTCCAGCATAATAGAACTGTCCTGAAAATTCAATTTGGCTCTCGCGTCCCTTAAAAACTCCATACCTAAAATAAGAGGATTTTGCAAATATTTTACTACAAAAATTAATACTTTGAGGCTTTCCTCTTTTACCTGTATGTTTAATGAAAATTTCCCGATGCAGTGACAGGCTTTTCCTTGCACCGCTATAATTTCTGTATTTTTGTTTTTAAATAATCGTAACCTATAAAGATTCTTTTTGAAGAATGTTTCGCTCATAAAATTACCTTCTGCTCCTGTATCGATGAGGGCTTCTACTGGTACATCGCCAACCAGGACTTGTATAATTGGTAGATGTGAGTTCTTTACGATGACCGTATTTAAGTGTCTTTTTGAGGGTTTTTTTAAAACTTCCGGGGTCTGGACCCTCGCTTTAACAGGCCCCTCTACTCGTTTAAAGCTTTCCTTTCAACTTCTGCTTCTGGGTACGCGGACGTTTGTTTTCAAATTTCCTTTTTGGGCCTTGACCTTCGAGGTTCGATAAGTTAGCTTGATAGCTCTTTCCCCCATAAGAGCGGTTTGCATTTCTGGTCTGCTCATTTGAAGATTGCCTTCGGGTACTTTGAGAATACGATGCCCCTCTAGCTTTTTCCGCTATTCTGCGATTTTGAAACTTCACCCCCAATTCGAAGAGCTCCTGCAATGTGCTTGGGTTTCTAATTTCGAAGTAGTCTTGAACAGCAGGTAACAATCTTGATAAGATTATTTCAATAATCTCCGCGTCGGGGTTCTTCCCATACAGCATATCTGTCAGCTTAATTTTTCGCAGAATAAAGTCCGTCAACTCTTCTATATCACGTTGATAGAAACTATATACTTCGACTTCTAGCCTTGCTCGATCTTTCACTATGGGGAAGGCCTTTAATAACGATTTTTTGAAATTTTCAAATGTATATGTCTGGCTTCCAAATTCCCCTAATAAAAATTTGCCTATATTCTTCCACCATAGCGCGGCCTGTCCTCTTAGTGCAGATGTGAGGATGGCAACTTTTTGTCTTTCAGGCAGAGGGTAGAGCTGAAAGTGATTTTCTAGGCCTTCTAGAAATAACGCCACGGAATTTTTTCCGTCGAAATTGACGTTTGGCTTGATTGACGCTCTCAACGACTGGACCAGGTATCCAAATCCTTCCAATTGGCTTGCCATTTCTTGTTGTCGTCCCGCGGCTTCCATCCGGTTTTCGGCCATTTCAGTTCGACAAGTGTTCGGGCGCCAATGTAGAGTTGCGCGCCTCCAACCTGCACTCAACAAATTGGTGACTGCTGAAATTGGGAATTAGACAGAGTCTTGAGAAGGGTTTAAGTCCCTTTTTATTCAACTTTAGAAATTACAAATGCGTGCTCTTGACGCTCACAAACTACGCCGACCCGGCGGTAAAAGAAAAATAAGAAACTAAAAGAGATACTTACAAGTCACTAACTACGAGGCTCTCTAAAAGTAACTAACCTCCCCGCGTATTACAATACCGCTGATACTTCAGCAAACTCTGAATATTACGTTGAAAGATTAACAATTTGCCCAGGCAAGCACACAGGCCGAGACGCGTGGTTCTTCAATTTCCGACTAACTACCTCCGCGCTCGTGAAGTAAGAAAAGCACACTTCGAACTCGTTTCCTTTCTATTTAACTCAGAATACTTCCGCTGATAATTTGAATCCTTGCGCGTTCTACTAAAATTTACATACTCTGGCATTGGCAGTTCCAGGGGAAAGTAAGGCTTGACAGGAAAGATAGTTTAAACTCAAAATAAATGTTAGTTAAAATAAATATAAACCCTACAAGGTTACAGAGCTGGGTTTTGACAGGTGATGAATGTTTACACCCACCCATTTCCGGAGGGGTGAGCCTTCCCTTGAGAAGGGTTAGTTGCCTTGGCATGTTTTTTGGCGAGAAAATTTAAAAGGTTGAATTATTCTTAGAAAAATTTAGAAATGTTTATATGGTTTTGTTCTTGGTGTGGTTGCAGATTTTTCTCATCTCTTTTGGGGAGATTTTGGGAACGTGGAAGTTTTCCGGTTTATTTGTTAGAAGCAGATTTTCCCGCACATTTATCCGACTAAAATTTCTGAGACGGAGGAGTGCAGAAGACATGTTGCTGCGAATCTATTTTCACTTTCACCGGTTCCAGCTTTATTAAACTCCAGCTTAGGGCGTGTCACCACCGAGAAGGTTTTCTTTCGACCTCTTCAGATTGCCAGGATGGAGTGTGTATCCTCTGTCACCTATAGAAAATTCTCTGCGCGAAGTTCACTGAAGTTCGCCGAAGGGTCACCCCCGCTCAGTAGGCTTAGCATGGATGGATGAAGCCCAAAATACTCTGATGTTCCCTCCAGTGCAACGGCAGCGCTACAGATTACCGGCTTAGATGGTCAGCCGGGTCAGGGAGATACCCGTCATCGAATGCAGATGATCTGAACGTTGTCTTTCGGGAAGAACGGTACCAGAAGTTGTCTACAAACCGGGAGGTAACGTTACATAAAATTTTCTTTTCCTTTATAGATGGGGACATTTGCAACCAGTGCTGACCCCTATTTCTCGGTCAACCACCAATCATTTTGTACTTTGCTGTGAATTAATATTAAGTGCTTGGTTAATGAATTGATCATTATTGTTAAATTAAAATTTAAAGTGATTTCTAACTGCTGGTCCTCCGGAGGAATATCTTTGTCTAATTGTAAATGAATTCTACATCAAATAAATCAGCTTACCTACTATTTTATTGTGATAATTATATTACTTACTACATACACTTTCTTAACCAGGGTTGTAGCCCATTATGGTAACACATCGCAATTGCGCAATTGGTTTAAAATTTTCTAAGTCATTTTGATATTGTTGTTGGTGTTCACCACGTCAGTTGATTTATTTCATTTAAGACTTGAGGAAAATTTACGCACCACAATATCTCTTTCAAGTACGAAATTACGAATAAATTGCATAATATTCTCAGCAATAAGCAGGAGCTTTTGCCCCCCCCCAAAAAAAATCAAATTTTATCTAATTGCTTTATTTGAATCAATTAAATTTTCAAACTGCATGAAAGTTTTTTTTGCTAATGTTTCAAAGATTCCTCATTTATATTTTATTTAAAGCTCTGTAATTTCTTTCTCTTGAAAAACTATTAATTTTGAAATCAAAGTCTTTAAGAGGAACATTTTAAAACAGCGAAAAGAATCAGTCGTTTACAATGCTGACAATCCCTTCATTAATCATTTCTTTCATTACCAGTTCAATGAAAGTTCATTAATTTCAGCTAATTTAAAATTATTTTTTCTATGAAACGATGCTTCTCATACATTTTAAATGATTTATTGATATAGCAATTTTTGGAAAAGAAATGAAAGTTACTAGTTAAGATAAATATTGATTGCTCGTAGAGAAACTCATAAAAACCTGACCTTTAAAATATTTTCTGGGAATTACTCATATTTAAAGGAAATATCACGTTCCTCCAAAAGAAGTACCTATACATAGGAGAACATGTTTGCTTAGCTCTTAGCAGACTTAAATGCTTTATCAGCTGCTTCAGTCGTTAGGAATTGAGGAATAAATATTTGTTGTTCGTTTTGCTATGATCTTCATCCAATAATTTATTTAGATTGTGTCTACGGAAGTATAGACGAAAATACGCTGTGTGCTACGAAAATATATTCTAACATGTAATTTTACGGATATCTGACGTGTGTATAAGTTGAAACTATAGACGGAGTCGAACGAAACGAATTAATACAGTCAAGATTTTGGAAACAAATTATGAATTAAAATTTTTCACAACAGGTGTCTGTAATTATTTTAATACATTCCTCGTAGAATATCATTCAAGCAAGATATTCTGCGAATCCGTTTAATATGATTCACAAAATAATCTAATCTAGTACAAATGCTAAAAGATATTTTTCGCTCCTTTCTGCGTATGCCGTCTCCACCATCAAAATAACTTAATGACTCTACAGTGGCGCCTGAACTAAAGAGGTGGTGGATGATGATTCTTCACCACCAGGATTTGGAGATTGGATCCCCTAATCAACAGTCGCCGTTTAGAATGGGGAGTATATAAAATATTTTCTCCCACCTTTCTGCATGCATTCGTGGTGTAACAGTTAGCACACTCGGCGCATATTCGAGAGATCCAGGTTCGAGTCACGCCAAGGGCACTACATATTTTTCACGTTTTCAGCGTTAAAATAACCGAATGACTCTACAATGCAGCATAATTATGAGATCAGTTTATGGTATCTAACATATGAGTTACGTTTTGCTGTCAAGCGATATAAATATAGATTTTCTTTGCCGAGTTGGACGTAATGAAAACGAAAATTTAATCTCTTATTTAACGAAGCTGTTTAGAGAAGAATTAGGTTATTTTCAATAACTGATAAAAAAGAACTTATTTCATCGTTTCATTAGGGATATATTAAAAAGTAATTCATATGAGTAGTCTCATTTTAATCCTTTTGAAATCTTTGGACCTAAAATTTCCTGAAATATATAGCTCACATTTCGGTTACTAATCTGTGTAATAATAAAATAAACCATAATATCATTTTGTTTTTATTTATCGAATGTTAAATACAATAATGATCAGATTTTAGTCATGGTAATCTTTAACTTATGAGTTCTATTAAAATAAAATATTATATGTAATCTGCATTTAAATTCAATGTGTCATTTATATACATTTAATGTATAAAATTTTAGTGAAATTTTAAACACATTAACCAAAATAAGTGCATTCAGAAAGCATTGTTTTTCAGCCATAAATTTATAACTTCTTAATAAAGTTACTGCTAAATACAGACCCTATCATGTTTACTGGAGAAAAGGCTAGATAAATGGGGATTTTGGCGTTCTCTAAATAGAAACGAAATGAGGCGGTCCTATAAAATGTCTTTTCTAAAGCATCCCACTAAAGCAGACAGTTCTCAAGTGCTTTGCCTAAATCATGTGCTAACTACAATCATCCTAATACTGTTTTTGATGTTTAGTATTTGTTGTGATAGTGACATATATTATGTAATATCAAATCAGGTTAAATAAACACCTTCGAATACTTTTGTATGAACGAATGTTACTGTAGTGCTATGCTGAAGTGTACAGAATAGTTTCGATATTATCATTTTCTCATTCAAACAGTTCAAATGAAGTAAAACTATCATTTTTAGCTTGATAAGAACGAAAAACTTTACAGTATTTGGAAAAGCGTCGTTAACATAGCGATTTCTTAAACTTATGAGAAACCTGATGAATATCATCAACAGAACCAAATATTTGCGCGAGAATGAATTCTCTCTTGTCTATGTCTTGTTTATCAGGATGTACAGCTGCAAGCGAATACCAGTCTTAGTAGACGAGTAAAGCTTAAATTCAAATTCAAATTAAATTTGAATTTAAGCTTTACTCGTCTACTTAGTGGGACATAAACAACCCTCCTCTCTGCTCCAGCATAGGTGAAGGAAGGAATATGCATACTAATATATACGTACATTCTTTTTGGGAAATATGATTTGTGGAGATAAGTACTGTAATGTGCGTATAGTAGTAGTAATTCAGGCTAGAATTATGGATTGCTTACGTTAATGACACATAGTAGTGAATTTTCATTTTTCTACTTATGATCGAGATTTTGTTATAAAAGCTTTAGAGACATTTTACAATAAAAGCTTTCGTTTCAAATACAGTTCATCGTCATATTTCAGAAGCTCACTCACCTGACCGATAAAGTCACTAAACACTACTAGTTCAGTCTGGGATTTGAATCCCAGTGAATGGGTTGGCTGCAAGCATTTTCGTAGCTTTCCCAATGTGTTACGTGTATACGAGCCAGTTCCCCTTAGAACGTTTTCTCCATGAAGCCATCCCATCCAGTATGCAGATAGCCTTCGAGGGCTTTGCTGTTACTAAATAAATCAAACCTTTATATTTTAGCGCTATTAATATTTTACAAAACTACTTTAGCAGTAACATATACGTCCAGACGCAAGAATCCTTTAAATAAGAAGCATAATTAGGTTATAGCGTTTGAAATTTAAAACAAATCAATTTTCCGAATGTTAGGAAATCTAAATTTCTGTGCGCCTCCTCATTCTATACAGTTATATTTGGCAAGGCTTATACTTACTTTTAAAATATAAATCACAAAGCGTTTGATTCTAGTGCGAGAAAAACTGTCTGAAGTACTTAATTTTAAAGTTTGAGTTCAGGTTCAGGAATCATACAGAATCTGTTTAACGAAATGTTTGCATTTGCGGGAAATTAAAGATGAAATAAAGGATTTTAAAAATATTTCTGACATTAATTTATTACGTCGCGCTAACTGCTGTCAAAAAACCAAAAATTATTGATCAATAACAATTAAAAGAAGTCATATTGTAAGAAGCTTATGCGGTTTTCGTTTGAGAATATAGAGGCAAGGTAGAGTATTCCAGCATACCCAACTCATAACATTTTTTGGATGAATTAAAAAGGAAAACTATCTCTATTATAATGTTCTGTGATATTATTCGATTATGAAGCTATGGTAACAAAACCACATGAGTACATTAATAAACGAAGAGCACAATTTCGGATCCCGAAGAAGGCATGGATGTTTGTAAATGCATAGTATTTACATTTACAAACAGCAATGGGTTTACAACCATCCATAGTGTTTGGGTGGCATGGACTCATTCTATATATGCGGCGAGTCGAAAGTCCTCTCGAAAGGTTGATGGTAGGAGAATAAGGAGAAGGGAATCCTCGGGGCCATCCCACTGGGGTTCTCTCCTTCAAAATTGGAGAAGGGTACTGAGCAAAGTCGTACTGTCACCTATATGGTGCACAAAGTTCTTGCCAACGGCAATCTTGAGCCCTTTCCACGATGAGTTTCCTTGGCTTGTTCTGATTTCAGAGACCTGATGTGATGTTACTGTCGATCTTGTTGAATAAGCCGTCAAAAAAGAAAACAAGATATTGTATTTGAAAGGAAAGGTTTGTTTTTATGTGTTTCGCATTAAACAAAAGTTCAAATGCTTAAGTAAATGTTTATCAAAGGCCTGTGGTCTTTCTTTGTAGGTAATGGTTAGAAAAAATGAAATTGCACCACGCAGAGATGAATTGTAATCCTTTCATCTACATTAGAAGACTCTAGGTTACATAGGGTCTCTTAATCTGACATTACAGTCCTTGTAACAACTACTTACTACAATGAGAATTGCTGGTCAGCCAGTGTCCTCTCGAGAGTGTTCCAAACAGACGGTTATTTGGCGGCTTATCGTTTACTCTCCTTCACTGTAGGCTTTGTCCTCCAGACACGCCTCAGTGCTCCTTTGTAACCGTGTATAATAAGAACTATCCTGATATTATTGCTTGTGACGTGCTTTCCCCCCTTGACCTTACTAGGTTCAATATAAAGAAGGTCATTTAGTTTAATTAATCACAGCACAGTTAAAACTGCATATAAGATAAAAGTTAAACCGTTATTCTCAAACGGCAAAATGCAAGTCTTTGAAACACTTCTTTTAAATACCCCATAGTTTGTCTCCAGATTTACTACTCGTATTCTGTTGTCACTTCTTGCAAAGACCATTCCTTCCAGTATCTAGCTACAAACTGACGTATTATCTTCCTTAATGATTACCGAAGTCCTTATTTTTACATTAGTCTTAGTGAACGTCTGCTAACTCCTTTGTTGTAATTTGCTTAAGTATGTATGTGACCAGTTTTTCCAAATCAGCTGAGTCAATGTTCTTACACATTGCCAATGGGACTGTCTGTTTGTTGTCTGGTAAAATACTAAAATCTTTCGCAAGGATGTCTGTTACTGAACGACCTATCAAAAAAGTATGCATATCTTATAAAAACGGATATAAACTCTACCTGTGCACTTCTTACTAATATACAGGAAAAGCTCTTCTAAATTATGAGTTGGATCAAAAGTAGTACATCAGCTCTTTAAATTATAATTGCTATGCATTATAATACAAATGTAATTTACTTCTATTTAATTGCAATAGTAATATAGAAAATAAGTGTCAGTTATTAGCATGGTACATAGTAGTAGTACATATGTGTCGTTTACTAGAACATATGGTCATTTACTAGTAACACACACCGTACGGAAATATGGAAAAGAACACGCAGATAGGCAGGTTGATATAAAACTAGAGTCCATCGAATATTTACCGTAAGTGAGTGGGTATTGATTTCATACGCTACATATCCAAACGACCAACATTCTTTCAACATGAATACGTAATAACAAAAAATAATAATAAAGGGAGCTCATAATAATTAAGTCATTACAGTTTGATTACTCTGAAGTCCATGTAAATCTTATGTAGCTTCCCTATAAATATCCGGTTTGTTTGGAAGTGGAAAACATACATTTCATTATCATTTCTGTATAAATCTTAATTTAGGAAAGATGAGAATTTAATCATTTATAAAAACAGATATAAACTAGAATGTATTTTATTTTAACCGAATCAAATGTCTGGCAAAGTAGGTACTTCCAATCTCTAAACAGAGTTCAGGGTTCTGTAAAAACCTTTGCTGATGCACCCTCATGAAGATTTTCCTTAAGTTCATAGTCTTATATAGATTGCAATAATTTTACTGACCTGTTAATAGTTCTTCCACAGAAAAAGTAAAGAGCTGATTTTTCTGAGTATGGTAAAATATGCTAAGGTTTACAAGAGTGCTTGTTTTAAAAGACATCACGTTTGACGTTCGAAAATATTATTTAAAATCATAAAATTTAAATATGAAGCCTGAAACTAAAGGTCTGTACGTGAAAGATCGCTTATATCTAAAAGCCATTAAGGATAAATTTCCGATAGTGAATTTTTTCTTCTTGCTATTTTTTAAAGCGTGTCGGAAATTTAAAACTCATCCTTCGAATACCTTTCCTTCAGTTAAGCTAATATATTCATTGTTTTAAGTAACAAATCATTTATCCACGAGGGCATGAAAGAAAATACTTACGTATAAAGAAATAAAAAACAACGAAACGCGGTTAAAAATGCAGCAAAATCTACATTTAAATTCAGTTCCTCTTTCATTTTAATAATGCTCGAGATGCAGTGTTGCATAAAAAATCAGTAAGGATGTTTTACGCTTATTGTGTCCTTAAAAATTCATAAAATTACCTTCTTCTGAATATTCATTCTTCTTTTAATCCTTAAGTGAAAGATAAAATTTTACTTTTCCCAGATTTCACCAAACTGAGAAATCTGAATCTTGTATCTTAATTCCTTTATGACTTTTTCACGATAGTTTAGGCTTTTAAAGGTAAAAAATATGTTGATAATAAAATTCTTTTAATATATTTCGCATTTTTCTCGTGTAAATTGTTTTGACAAATCTAGCGAATTTTATAAATTTCCTAAAAATAATTTAAACATATATGTATATATATTGTTGTGTGCAAACCAGTTCGTTAGGAATTGAATGCACAAGTCCGAAAAAAAAATGAACAAAATTTATTATTATTACAACAAAAATGCTTAAGGGGACTCATACACCTTAAACCTCTCATGATCTTCGAATATGTGACTGTTGCAAGAATTGGGATATTTTATTTATTTTAAAAGCAATTACTTCGATCATTTTACAGCTGACTACATAATACAGCTGCTTTGGAAACTAGTAGCTAGAAAGTTTGTGTTGCCACAAATATTTTTGTAATTTAATCCTCTTTGTGACATAATATTTCTCCGTGTTTCCACCTTGCGCGCATGATATTTAAAAAATGGCTAATGGTACCTACTTGAAATTTGATGGAATTCTTTATATGGGCACTATTTTCTAACTGAACCAACAATCCGATGAATATTTTAATATTGAACAATTTTATGGAAAAAACATTACAAATTTTTTTAATAATATGCATTTTATAAACTCAACTCAAAACAAAATAAAAATTTAACATGAATGTTTTAGAATTTTAGGTTCAAAGTAATTTCCAAATTTTATAAAAGCTATACATTAAATATGGAATTATATTTTGAAACAGAATGTTTTAAACTGTGCGCGCAAGTTGGAAACGTGACGAAAAATGTTGTCACAAAGCGGATTAAATTATAAAAATATTTGTGGCAACACAAACTTTCTGATTACTATTTTAGAAAGCAGCTATATTATGTAGTCAACTGTAAAAAATTGGTAGTAATTGCGGCTGATCTTTAGAATATGGTAACTGGTAGTTTGGCGACATTTTGGAGGCGATAAATGTTACTACCTGGGACTTTGGTAATAATGTGAGCAGTACTCAGTTCCGATTACGCATTATTTTGTGTGAGGGAAATGAGAGATCATGGGATATGTCATGTGATATTAATGGACGAATTACGGTTCTTTAATCGGAAAAGGGGGGAAATCGGGAAAAAATCTGGAAATTTTGTATTTGGCTTTATTCTGTGTTGTGTGAAACAGTGTTCGTTAATTTTTGGATCCCATGGCCCTAACTAAAGTGAATTCGAAATGGGTATTTAGTGGGATTGAAAGGGGTAGTAATAAGTGTTTCTTTAAGGTTGTGCGAGATAGAAGTAAAGATGTTTTATTAAGTTATTTATTTTACCTGGTACCTTGCTGTGAACTATAAGTATGATTTTAAAGATCCTGAAACAGAAATAAGAAAAGTTTATCGGACACGTAATCAAGATTCTGAAGAAGATTAGGTAAGTTAGTATTTTTAATTATTTGAGGATATGATTTTTATGCATTGTTCTAAATGTAAGGTGGAAGTAAAGTACTTTGGTATTATTGGGAAAATTGTTATTAGCAATGATTTAGTTTAAATTAATTAGGATTGTAAGCTAATTTTTATTAATTTAATGTATGTGCTTATTTATATTTTAGGTAGTGTTTTTTGAATTTAATTATATTTTAATTAAATGATAGTTATTTTGTGAATTTTATGTTTGTAGGAATTTGGTATACGTTTTAGTTGAAGTAAACGTGCATGGAAATAATTTAAATATTTGACACTAAGTATTTGTAATGTTTGCGGTATGAATTCGTTGGTGACGTTTATAATATAATAGATAATTTAGACGTAAAAGTTTTTGGATAATTTATTTATTTTATACGTAGAAATGTTCATATTTGGAAAGGGTATATACTTTTTCGTTATTAGGTAATTTCATATATGTTCTTTTTAACGGGTTTAAAGATTCAGAAAATTGTCATGCATTTTCGTGAATTTTTTCTAATTTATGAGAAAAAAGGAGTGTACATGGATATGGTGAAGAATATGCGCAATGTCATTTCTTTGTAATTCTGGGATGTTTTTTAAAGTAAAAATAAGTCGACGTGTACACGGTTTATGTGTATGTGTTATTTTGAAAAACGCGTAAGGAGTATGGTATTGTGCACTTTTTCCCAATTTTGCAGTGAATATTTGTCATGATTAAGCAGTTTTGTTAGATAAAATTTCTAGCATAAGTGTAATTCGGCTAGTAGATTGTTGGAAGAAGTGTTCAGTAGATAAAAAGAAAAGAAACATGTCTTTACTTCGTGAAGACAAAATGGCGGCGGGAAAAAAAAAATAGAGAATTGCTGTAGGAGAGTTGGTCACCAAATTTTCGCCAAAAATCGCCAAGTTACCATAATGTAAAGATCAATCGTAATTGCTTTTAAAATAAATAAGTTATCCCAATTCTTGCAAGAGTCACCTATTCGAACATCTTATGGGTTTTAAGGTGTATGAGTCCCCTTAATTTCCTCAGATTTTCGTGCAGTATTTCAATATCTCACAGTAGTTATCTTTTAACGACTCAAGCGTTCAACAGAATTCAAAACAGCTAGAGAAAACAAATCCGCGAATTCGTTACAATCAACAAGAGTAGTTTTTCTAAAGAAACTCTTAAAACAACAACAAACTAAATAATAACGAATTGAGAGGTTTTTATGCTGCTCATATAAGCTTTGTAAATGCTCGAGATTTTTCTGGTATTTTCTTGAAATCCAAAAAGAGATATTTATTTATTAAATATTAAATACACCGCGTTCTTGTATTTGTAATTTTCCGGCTTAGCTTTCTTTTAATATTTGTCACGCGCTGCACTGCACGGAGAATAAAACAATTTTATTTATAATTTTACAAACGTTAAATAATTAAATACCAAATCCGTAACAATATATATAACCTGAATATAGATATATACAGGTTTTCTTCATCTGAGATGCAGTAAAGTTATTTGCTTATGCTAACTAGTTTGAGTACTAGTTAAAACATTCTTTCACTTGTCTGCTTGCTTTATCTTCAGGAAAAATAACTAAACTAATACAAATACAAAAATATCAGATAAAAGATGTTTTTGGCTATTTAACCATCCATGCTAAAGACAAAACTTCAGGTATCTAAAAAGCGATAAAAAGTTGCTAGATTAGCACTCGAATAAATTAATGTTTCGGAAACTGCTCTCAGGAGTTATGACAGATTAAGTTTAAAGTTTGAAACCTTATTGAATAATATGGAATTTTTCTTCTTTTCCTTTATATTGTTACGAAATGTACAGGCGTAAGATGGCTTCCCCACAAAGAAGTTTTAGTGTTGCCATAAAATGGCAAACGAAAGTAGGGTTGCCACATTTGGTGACATTTGGGGACAAAATTGGCGATATCCCATGGACGGATGGAGAACCTTCTGAAACGAATTCTTACCGGTTTAGCGCAGAATGTTCTTGAAGACAAGCCGAAAGCTATATAAACCCTGCTGGTTCGCAGTCCTCGTCTAGAGATCTCATAGTCAGTCACTGAGCGAGAGTCTCGAAGTCTAGCGCCGAGTTGGTCGTCGAGTGCATCGAGAGAGTCTTTTAGTGCATCGCGAATTAGAGCATCGTCGAGTTTTCTCTTAGACTGTGCTGAGTCGAGAGCTGTAATCTTGTGTATCTTCGAGAGCCTCGCGTGCAGAGTCTGAAGAGTACGTGGAGTTCCGAGAAAGACCAAACAGAGTCGAAAGCTGTATTCTGGTGCTTTGCAGTGAAGCTGTCTCCACTGTTATTGCCTGATAGTGTGAAGGCTGTGTTGCTGAACGTGTCAGCGTGTTTATAACATTTCGACGACTGTAAAAGTGATTTTAGACCGGTTTAACCCATAATGTTCTCGAACACAGGCCGAAAGCTATATAAACCATGCTGGTCCGCAGTCAGTTAGTGTGTGTCTCAGTGTGTGTGCGTCTAGAGTGCGATTTAGTGAGTATTGAGAGTGTGCTTCATCGAGAGAGCGAGTGAGTGTGCCTCGTCTAATCAGTATCGATTTGGTGTCACGTCTAGCGAGTCAATCCCTGCGGAGTCGATCGAGTTGTCAGCCGGGCAGCGTGTGCCGAGTGAGTCGTCGAGTTCACCGAAGGAATCTCTTAGTGTATCGCGGTTAGTGCATCGTCGAGAGAGCGTGTTGAGCTCCGGGAACGAATGAACCGAAGAGTCGGGAGCCGTGCTTTGTATGTCGTCGAGTGCATCGCGAGTTGTAGCGTGGAGAGTCTCGAGAGTACGTGGAGTTCCGAGAACGACAAAGCAGAGTTGGAGGCTGTATTCGGGTGCTCTGCAGTGAAACTGTCTCCACCGTTATTGCTTGATAGCCTGAAGGCTGTGTCGCTGAATGTTCCAGCGAGTGTATAGTATATCTTCGACGACTGTAAACGTGTTTTAAAGCTGTCCTGACAATGCTAGCAAGTAAAGTGTGTTTGGATATTTCATCAAGTAGTATCGTCGTTATTCATTCCAAATCCAGACGAACCCCGTACGAACGTGAAGAAAAAATTATAACGTAACAACTGGTGTCAGGAAAAAAAAAAAAAAAAACGCAACAATATCCTAGGATCCATTTATTGATAGGTGTATGGATTTCTAAGAGCAACAACGAAGGTTCGTTTTACTGTTTCGTCGTAAACTAGTGTTAAAATTGTTATTTATTTTAGTTTTCGATGATTGATTTAAATTCATAATTTGCCTTGCGGGGCATTTAAATAAAATAGAGAATATTAAGTATAATATGCATTAAAGTAAAGTAGGTAAAATTTAGAATACTACTGCTTTGTATATGCAGATACTATACTAAGTTAATGGAAGAAGCAGTCTAATTTGATTTCTTAGTAACTATACTATAAAACTATACGTTATAACGCTTAGGGAGCGTTATGAAAAAGGGAATACGTTAGGCATTATTCAGTGCAACCTCCTCCAACCGTAAAATGTATTCAAAGGAATTTTATATATTATTAGCTTTCCGGCATCATAGGACTGATGTTAAAAATACAGGTAATTTTTCTGTCCGCAGTTAAATGATTACATCTTTTAGATTTTCAAGACAAATAAACGGTTTTAAGAGAAAGTCATAACCGGCTCGTACCGGTAAGCTCTCCAGTATTAAGCGCTGCAGTACACCCTCCCCAGATGACATAAAGCCTCAGTCGAGCCATGCGGAATTGATTGTCTCCCCAGTGGGAAATTTTATTGAGGAAAACAATATATATGAATCAAAAAAATAATAAAAGATATACATAAAAGAACATAAAATTACATGCATAGATTTGTATGCATAAATTTCACCAACGGTATTACAAATCGAACATAATCATCCTCATTAGCATAATTAATTTTAATTGTCTACATGTACAATACCAGCTCATAATTACATATTATTTTGATAATATTGCTATGAAATTTGCTCTTAGACAGGTAATTTTAATAGAATTATAAGTAAAATTATTGTACTTTTCTGTATTGTAAGACCTATCTATCAAACTGTCCACATGCATTAACTTAGATCCTACGATGAACCTGGCGAATTCTCGCACAAGCGTGAAATAAATACCAGCACAGAAGAAGGGCGAAAATAACCCTTTATTAACTGAAACTGAAATAACAGACAGCAAGGACTTCGTGCTTTACAAAAACACCGTTCACTTGCGGCGATAACTGAAAAGTAGACGAGAATACAAAATCAAATCTGAAAAAATAAAACGAGTACAAGAACGCACTTCAAAATTCCTCCTAAGAGATGGACTCACAGAGATCTAACCGGCATGATACTAAACTGAAAAGTCCAAAAGGCTTACTCGAGTGACCGCGAAATAACAACGAAACGTACGCTAGGCTAGCGAAACACACTCTGAATAAAACTGAGATAACCACACGTTGAAACATTACTTCACTTAACTTTAAATTTACATCTTGGCGAGAGAATGTGAGGGGAAGTTTGAGTAGTTGAGAAAAGGTAAACTTAAAATAAATTTGTTATGCAAATTAAGAAAAACCCTACAGTATAATGTAGCAGGAGACAAATTTTAAGACGAAGCTGTGCGGGAAAATTAAGAGTACAGCGTCAACTGCATTTAACTTAATGTATAATAGTAAATGTGTATCTTTTCGGTAATTTGACGAGATATCGCCAAGCTGACAACAGTTTTCGTGACTGATTTTGTCTCCAAATATGGCGAGAAATCCCCAAAAGTAGCCAAATGTGGCGATCATTTTGCGAAATTTTGGTCTGTTCTGTGTATCATCGTAATATGTACTGAAACTGAATAGATATAATTGACCACTGTGTTAGTTGTAGCTGTAATTCTACTCTCGTATTGCTTTTCAGTAATTTCGAGAAGCAGAAAGTACAAGAAATACCTGGCAGCCTGTTGAATTTGCTGACATACTGACCAGTTATATTTACACATGGCATAAGTCTGGACCCATGTCCATTAGCTTATCAACTATATGAGTAATTTTGATTGTCTGGTGTCGCTGCTTGACCATAAATCTGTTGAATGTCTCCCTGTTCGTCTGCGGGAACGGAATGTGCATTCCCTCCGTGAGAGGACATTCATGAACGTAGTGTTCTGCTGTGCCCAGATCGCCGCAGCAGCACTGATCCGAATTGGAGATTCCAAATCTCTCAAAATATACTGGAAAGGGCCCATGCCCTGTGATGTAATACACCATTTGTGGCCGTGCAACCAGTAGTTCCCTACCTACTTTAGGCAGAAATGTATGCGCTCGGCGGCCTGTGTCTTCGTTGTCCCACGCAGCCTGCCAGAGTGCTAGAGCTGTGGCGCGCAGATTCCGTTTTAAATGAGAAACCGGCCATGGGATTTGTACTGGGACTGCTTTCGACGTTATGGGCTGCTTCTTTTGCAAGCCGATTTGCAGTCTCATTACCATGATTCCCGATATGGGCTTTCGTCCATTCTAGATTAATTTTTAATTCTTTATGAGCACGGGGGTATTCCTGAATAGCTGCTATTATTGGAGAACTGTGGGTGGGGTTAAGGATGACGTATAACGTAGACAGGCTGCCTGTTATTATGTAACTATTGTATAGCCTCTGCTGAATTATCGCTTGCAGTGCATAGCTTATAGCTGTGGCCTCGCTTTGGAAGACACTATTGTGCGCTCCCAAATGCCCCTTCCATTGGCTTACTATTCTACCCTCTTTAAGTGCTGCATATGCACAGCCCACACTGTCGTCTATTTTAAATCCATCCGTATAATAGTAAACATTTATGTTCGTGGATCTTGTGGTCTGCTTTAGGTTGACATTAACACCCCGTCCTTGCAAAGACGGGTGCCTGTCAAGGCTGATGACTGCTCTTTCGAGGTTAACCTCTTCCCCAAATTGCTTTGTTTGGCCGAGTTGCTTGACTATCTGGTACGTAGCTTCCTTCTCGACACTAATGGACAAGGGCAGTATGCCAGCCAGGACTGCCAGTACATTGGTCGGGGAAGTTCTAAATGCTCTCGTGATATTTAATAAAAACGGTCGTTGGATGCTTTGCAAATGCTTTACTTTTCTGCCCTGCATCGGTAAGGGCCAGACAGCTGCTCTATATGTCACGATCTTCTCAGTGACGGTGTTATAGAGGATCTTGAGGATATGGGGGTTGAGACCCCAGCGGTATCCTTTCATCATCTTGACCTGCTGAGCGATGCTTGCTGTGCGCTGTTTTAGGAAAAGCACATGCGCTATCCAATTCAGTTTGTCATCAAATATTATTCCCAAGTATTTGAGTTCTCGCTTGATTGCAATTCGTTTCCCATTGAGCGTGATGCGTGGTTGTCCCTTTTTTGGAATCAATAAAACTTGGGTTTTTTCTTCGGCAATTTTCAACTTCAGCGTTACACATCGCTCCTGAAAGAGGTCGCAGGATTCTTGGCTGTTTCTCTGCAATTGCTCTCTAGTGGGGCCTTGTACTATTAGTGCCGTGTCATCGGCATATGCAACTATTTTCGTGTGACTTGGCCACGGCTGTGTAAGTATACTATTGTACGTTAAGTTCCATAGGAAGGGTCCCGCGCAGGAACTCTGCGAACATCCCCTTGTTTGATTATTTTGTAGTATGCCACTATTATGCTGCAGAATTAGTTTTCGTTTTGCGAGATAGTTCTCCAGTGTTCGATAGATATTCCGTGGACAGCGTGAGTTCCTTAGTGCCCGTAGGATTGCCGGCCACCACAACGTGTCAAAGGCACTTTTGAGATCGACTGAGATGAACGCGGTGTGATGACCGGACAATCTGTTTTGTAGGAGACATTCTTTAACCTTCATGAGAGCATGGACGGTGGATCTGCCTGTGCGGAACCCATATTGATCCTTACCAAAGGGATCAAACCTCTATAGAAGACATGGGTCTGGACGTCGTAGAATTCCAACAATGGAAAACAATCACCTCCTGTTGTTGTGTGAAAGACGCCATAGATCACTAACGGCACGACAGTTGGCGCTGCATATCTCTGCTGCTTTAGAACGGCCCATATCCCGTCAAACTATGAAGCTTCGTCAGAATGAAGGTGAACTGTATGCTTGATTACCGATGTCTGTATTTCATCTCCTATCACATATCACCGCGTTTGAATTGGGCCCGTGAACATCGCATTTTGACACCAGAGCAGTGTGGCCGTATTCTCTTTGCATATGAATCTTGATTTAACTTCCAAAGCGATTCCTAAAGAGCAATGATATGGCGAGACCCAAGGACACACTATAGTCAAAAGAAACCATTACATAGGAAAAAGCGGAATTCTATATGCTGGGATAACAAAGAACGGCCGAAGCGACCTCTACGTGATTCCTGATGGTTTCGTCATATAGACACTGGATTATCATAACCGACTGATATCAGGACGGCATTCTACACCCTCTTTTATCGCTGCATTGGACGGCAATATTTATAAAATATATACTCAAGAGCACAACTTGGCCAATGTTACGATTTTACAGTTGTGTCTTACAGAAAATGTAACATATTAAATTAGAGATGGCGGAAGTATTGCGACTGATGTTTCTGTTAATTCGTACATCTAAATAAAATTTTCGTAACTCCAACATTTCACTTTGTGGTTGTGACCCCATTTGTGGTTGTGACCCACAGTTTAAGAAACGCTGCTCTAAATTAATGTGTCCAATGATTTTTTCGCACAGGTTTACAGTATTTATTAATCGTAATGCATTGATCAAAGCTGACTATGTTTAAAGACGAGTTGTAAACAATGGACTCAACAGATCTATGCTCGTCACATCAAAAGAAAGAAAGGAAGATTTTGTGCTAGTGCTTAGTTGTCGTATTAGGTATAAGTTTTAAGAATTGTATCGAAGATGTAACTCCAAGGAGCCATATCCGTTTATTTCTATAGAGATTGAAATGCTGCAGTCACGAGAAACACTCTTTTATTATCAAACGAAGGCACTTAAAAATGAGGACTTTTTTATGGGCAGTGTATTTAACATTGAAACTCCCGATGGATCCCTTTCGACTCTGCACTTTAAAGAAACACTCATATCTTTCCTACTTTTTCATTTAAGTTATTATCCCTCCGTGACCTTTACAAAATTAGTGATGTCTATGACTTTAGGAAACCACAAATGTTATAACTTAATTTGAAAATATTTATGAGCCTTTAAGTAAATGCTGGTTTCACGGTAAGTGCGTATTTTCGGTAACAGCATTGCAACGCAACTTTATGATCCTGTCCGTATTTGCAAGATAGGTTCAATGAATCTTGCTCCTTGAATTCTGCAAAGTTTCTAATACTTCTAATACTTCTAATCAACAGTGTCTAAATGGCTACACGCAAACAGTAATTTCACACTTGAATTTATTATTAGCTAGTTTACACTGACTCAGTAGTCATCCCTATGGACTTGCTGTTCCATGAAAGCCTAAGTTAAAAATCAAAGTCCGTAGTGGAAAATATTATATTTAGGAAACTGCGTACTTCTGAGTCTTCTTCTGAATCTCATTTCCATCTTTAAAGGAAAGCTTAAATGACTTAAAACATTTTAGCAGTGTTTTGCAAATGATTACTAGGCTAAGAGCCAGAATGTTTCATATAATCATTGAGATATCCTTGCAGATATTTGGGCAGTAGTCCCATAAGTGGGACATGCTTGATAGAACATGAAACACAGGAACACACTATAGTATTCTGCACTGATGAGAGACTTTCTGGAATAGTTTTATGTGAACAGTTTGATACACTATTGTTTAATCTTATAATTACTTTACAATAATTTAGTAATATAGTAGTTTGTTAGTATTATGGAGTAGTTTGTAGTTTGTCAATATTATATGGTAGTTAATACTATATAGTAGTTAGTAGTTTGCTAGTAATATAGGAAATTTATTTTACTAACAAACATCTTATGGACACTAAAGAATCAAATTCGTCACTCTGATCGAGGATTAAAGTTGTACAATTTGGCAATTTGTGTATGACTTGAATGGGCTTTATTGGCAAATTACGCTTAAAGAACTATACTTTAAAAAATCCAAATAAAATAAATTAAATACGCAAACAATAAAAGTAAATTTTATTTCTGATTTACTTTCATTTTCTTAGAAACAATAATATGAGTTTGAAAAAATATTATTTCCTTTCTGCTAAAATAATTACTCAATGTATATCTTCACAATGTTTGATATTAATATATATCAGCTATTAATATAATAATATTTACAATATTATGTAACACAATTATTGGGATTAACGTGTTGTTCTTTGAATAATAATTTAACTCATTTTATGTAAAATGCTCAACAAACTACGTCAGTTTCCATAGTTTGAGAACGAAGGCCGTATTTCATCTAATATGAATGTCTTTTCAGAATGCTTAATCTAACAAAGATACAGATGAAAACATTTTAACACTTTGAAAGTATTAAATTACAGATTGTTAAGTAAAAGACTGTTACGTAACTTAAGACTGTTAAGTATTAAATCCTGTTAAGTATTAAATCTCTAAAAGTTTCGAGCACGTTTATAATTCCAGTGGTCGTCTAAAATTCTTTGTGGAAACTCTATAAATGACATCATGTAACACACTTTTGTTTTAACACTGAAGTTTAAAAATGTTTACATAAGATCTGAGACTGCCAGAAAATAAATATAAAGAGTAAGATCGGAAGTAGCACATTTACAGTAAATAAAATAAAAAATGATTGAAACACGCAAAAGGAATTATTAAAATGCATTAAGCATTTTCTAAACAATATATTTTTTAATGAAGGATATTAAATCTCTCTCCTCATTGAAAGTCAGATAGATGCTCCTGCACTTACGGCATTCCTGCGATTTTTGACTTTTATTTATTCCTCAAAGAGTTTTAAGTAAAATGAACTCAAGATTAAGCAAATACCAGTACAATATATAATTAACTACATAACCTTTTTGAAATTTCGAAACAGTTGCGAACGCAAGAATAATTGAAGCAGCAAACATTTAATCTTCTTTCAGTAAAATGTTTTCTGGAATAGAAGTTTCTTAAGTACTACCTAAAATATTTACAAAGCTTCAAATTCAATTAATTTCGTAAAGTGCCTCCAGGTCTTTCGGTTCGTAAGCAATTCGAGTCTATAAGAATCTTCTTTGAAGGTCTTACGTCTGTCTCATTCTCCTTCCTGAGAAACTTTTCTACATGCGTGCTGTTCTGAATCGTGTAAATTAAATTAATTTTTAAATGCGTGAACATTGCTTTAGACTGATCGAGTTAATTTAATTCTGGGAAAATCTTTGTTCTGAAATCATATCATTTTGACATTTCCCGCTATAGTTAAGTCCCTTTAAAGCCATCATCGCTCATTTTGTATTTAATTTGGAAATTTCTGCTGCCATTATTTCTTAGGAACTTTCTTCATTGTCTCTTTAGTGTATTCGTTATTCTTTTCGTTATAAATTTACGACTGAACTGAAATATATATTCTTCTTTGTTTCTTTCTTTGCAAGCCAGTGAATAGTTATCCAGGAAAGTTCGATGCGTCTGGCCTGGTAACATGATGGATGAATGTAGTCAGGCATTCATGATGATAATGTGAGTTATCCCATTAAACGAACACCATATTTTCGAGGGTGGATCTTCAGGTTCTTGTTACTATATTCAGAACTGTACAAGATGAGTTTCGGAACGATGGGCTGTATGTGAATGTTTTTCGTGGTCATAATAATATAAGGCTGTCACAGTCTCTGAAACCAAACTATTTGGGGTTGTTATCAATAAAAATGCACAAAAAATAATATATACTAATACTAATTACTTATTCCAGCATAACATTGCGCACCTAATATTTCAGTATGTACATGTCTTCTGTAATCTAATGATAATGCTTCAAAGGGTCATAGTGTACTCAACATATGAGTACACACGTTATGTATATATGCTATCGTATCCATGCTTTTGCATACACGTTGTAACATGGCAATGTATTATCCAGTGTCTAACATTAATTAGCTTTAACGCCACTGTATGAAGTACCAAATTTATATGTATGTTTATATATTAGTATATTAGCACAATGAACACGTATGGTTATCTAGATAAAGGTGGACGTGGCGCTATACCGATTAACCGTATTGGTAGAGGGGTGGTGCCCACGTCCTCCGTCGCATGTCGCATATTCGTAGATAGCTTTTTTACTGAATAGACGCTTAGATAAGTTTACAGAGTAATTTAGCAATTCAAGCCTTTCGTTCTGTAGCAGTGGCGAGCACGAACATCTCTACGTACTGGTTATTATACTCGGATTTAAATAATGATGCATATGTTGGCAGCATTGGAGTTTTCATGGTTTCTGGAATATTTAAAACTGCATAATATTCACATCATAGAGGCCTTATATTATACATAATATTCACATTATAGAGGTTTTCGATGATTTCTGAAAAACAGGCATACTGTATAATGGATATGCAAGTTACAGAACGTCAAAAACTGAAGTATGAAACGATTAATGTTTCGCATAATTGGTAGGCATTATCAAAAATGAAAAACCAAATATTCCCGACAAAGTATAAAATGGTCTTTCTAATTCAGTTTCTAAGCCACGTGGCACAGCATGTAACTTTTGACGCTTCTCTCAGATAGAAAAATCTACATTTACTTAATGGTATGTTAAAATGCAATTGATATTCTACTGCGAACAGTCTAAAGTTGAGCTGATGTTATAAAAAATAATATTCTTCCAAACACAAACCACTTATCAGAATTTACTGAGAAATGAAGGAAAGCCCAAAATCACTCGTAAAAAAGAAACAAGAAGCCATTGGTTACTTTACGACTGTGGTGTGATGTTAGCAGAAAACAAAGTAAACTTATTTCTTTTGCTAACGAATGCCCTAGTGCTATCCAGTTCTGTATTATAGACTCTCATATATTTTGGTTCATATATAAATTCATGGTCATGGAGGAAGTGGCAAAATACTAACAAAACAAGAAAGACAAAAGTACTATAAATTACGTACTTTTCATGATAAAAAACTGTGTACTCACACATGCGAGTCATGACAGACAGAAACTTTTGCGGAAAAAATTTTGCCGTTTCAAACCTATGATATTTTTCTGAATTTAATTCTTACTATCATGTCGATTTCATAGCTATTTCTGTCCTAACGTGACACGAAATATAACGTAATAACATCTGAGATCATCTAAGTTAAAGAAAATGAAAGAAGAAGCCGACAACCTAGGGAACAAACTCATTATTTGTCTCCCAAGGAGCGATTCGTTTTAATTGAAGGTAACCTTATTGCAGTTGGTTCTAAAATGGAAATACATCTACTGTAAATACATTTCAGTTTCATATCGATTTAGTATTTCATTAATGCTGTTAGAGAACCATACATATACAGAAATAGAATATCGACTCCACTATGGCTAAAGCAATATAGAACCATGACAGCAGCTGTTACATAGTTTTCTCCTGCATAGTACAGAAAATGATAACCCTGAAAATAAAGGAAGCACATCTGTATCAAAAGAACATGGTAAAAAATAAATAATCACAAAAAATAGTTTATTGAAAGGAAAAAAAATGTTTTGTTAAAAGCCGACAACAAATTTCCTAAAGCCTTAAAGAATCACTATATTTACCTTATTATTCTAACAAATGGCTGTTGACAAGAACTAAAGCAGAACATATATAAGTCAATTAAAAAGTGGTAACATATAACATTTTAAATAACGGGCCTTAACTAATTACGCTGGGGAGTAATTTAAATTTAAGAATAAATACTCCAAACAATTCCTTGGCATTGCTGGCATAGTCTTTTATTGAAAAGAGAGCTTTTTATATATGTATGCATATATTCCTTTGGGAACGTTTTCATTTTTTATGAATATAAAAGAATGAATATATGAATACGAAAGAATAAATTAGAATAAATTTATTACAAAATTACATATAAGTATATATAAGTTACGCCTTACATAAAGAGCGACGAAATTTTAAATTTTGTCATATTTATATTATTTTTTAGTAAATATGTTTATCTACTCATAACTTCCGTAGAAAGCTTTTATTATGTTCCTAAATAATGTTATATGACAGAAAAAAAAAAGAACCAATACTAGCAAACATAGTTTTTTAAAAGGTAAGGAATTTGCATACAATAATTATTTTTAAGGGAAACATTTTTATGGAAACGAAAGTAGATCAGAAATACTAATTAATATTTGTATTACATATGTGTTACTTACCGTCCAAAATATGTTATTTTCTAATCACAAATACTTAATTTGACGTTATTAGCTACTTATACTGGTTTTAAAGCTGAAGCTCTGTAAATTTAATTCTTTGGAGTTGCCGAATGAGCCTTCTTCTCTTAAATATTTTATTTACTTTAGCCACAGGGTTTTGCATTTAATACTCTAACCGTTTGACCAAGTTAAGCCCATTAAAGCTGCATTTCGTTTCTTTCCTTTGGTGTTTTTAATTTTGTCCTATATATTTGTCTTATATGTACATCTTTTGTCGTAGCTATAAAATTTCTCTTAATTTCCTGTATTTAAATGTGCTGTGATGCTGAGATAGCTTTCTGTAATTAAATGACGAAGCAAATCAAGACGTAAGACACGCGATAGTCTTGATTTGCTTCGTCATTTGATGAATTATGTAAGAGCGAAACACTACTACAGGCATTCGCTTAGAAAGTGGATTTTCTTCAGTTCTTGAAATGTGTTAGTGAGAAATAGCTTTGTTTTGTAGAGGTATTGACGTATCATCTTCATAATTTTATTTTCAGTTTTGGAAAAATTAACTTCGATTGTCAGCAGTTATTTGTTATTTGTTCTCAACAGTTTATCTTCATTATTTAGCTTTTGATACAGAATATCCTGTATTTAGTGAGGAAGAGTTCTGACCTGTGTCTAGGCATCATTATTTATCTTTTGATTCCCGAAATTAAGCTTCTTTGTATTGTTCATGTCTTCTTCTTTACGGTTATTTCCTTGGTATTGAAACAAAAAAGAATAAAATTATAAAGGTTTTAAGCTTCAAACTTCTGTGAAGTCCTTCCCCAAGCTGAAGTAAATACGAAAGCTTTACATGCTTTTTATATTTCATGTTAAATTCGTTACGTAATGTGTTCGTTTCCATCCACAAACATACTTTCGACTTTTTTAGTCCATACGTTTTGTATTTACTCTGAGTGATATATAGAACTGTGCAACTGATCTTTGCTTACTGTGCAATTCATAAAATTTCTAACTGGATACCAAAGTATCCAAAAGGTCAATAAGAAATGCGATTCCAATGTCTAAGTATTGTTCTTTATGTATATATGTGAAATAAAAACAAACTTAAATGTAATGACTAGCAGAAATTTTGATGGCGTAGAAGTGTAGACCCATAATGAATAGGAAATTGGAGGCCGAGGCCGATTAAATATTCATTTTTTATTTCAGCTAACATGTTGCGGCCACAACCAAGTTGGCACATTAATTGTGACTACTCTAAAAAGCTTACATTTTAGATAACTCTGCAGAATGAAAGGAGAAACAGACAGACTGCAGTCCAGCTAGGGTAAAGCGTAGAAAGCAAGTGTGTTATGTTCAGGGTGAAATCTTAATTCAGACTGAGTTATAGGGGTACAAATCATAGGAATCTACAGAGGTTGGACAAAAATATGGAAACACCTTTAAAAAACATGTTTCTTTGCTTAATATGGTGTAGGAAACCAGTTGGCATCCAAAACAGCTTGCAGTCTTCTCCGAATGAATAAATACAGTTCCTGTGTGTTGCCAAAGGAATATCATACCATTCTTCCTGAAAAACGGTGGCAAGTTCAGATAACGATGTTGGCGGTGGATAACGAGAACGCACTTTCCGTTCCAATGTAGACCACAAAGGTTCGATAATATTCAGTTCTGGTGAATGTGGTGGCCAGGGGAGATGGGACAACTCATTCTCGTGCTCAGAAAACCAGTCCTGGACAATGTGAGCTGTGTGAACAGGGGCTTTGTCGTCTTGGAAGACACCATCACGATCGGGGAACAAAGTTTGTACCATGGGAGGAACTTGATCGGCCAAAATGTTCACATAAGTCTTGGCAGTCATGTGCCCTGACACAGTTATCATGGGGCTAGCAGAGAACCACGATATGGCTGCCAAACCATAACAGAACCCCCGCCGTGTTTCACTCTTGGCAAAACAAGCAGTCTGTATTATAGGCTTGAGATGGCGTTGCGTTCTCCAGACGTAAACTCGGCTAGAAGTGGGAAATAATGTGAAAGAAGACTCATCAGACCATATTACTCGCTTCCACTGCTCTATAGTCCAGAGTTTATGACTTAAACACCACCTTTTCCTGTTACGGGCATTAGCATCACTGATGAGTTGCTTCTCAATTGCAGCACGGCCAGCAATTTTAGTTTATGAAGCTCCCTTCTAATTGTTTTGGTACTCACGGGGTTCAGTAAAACAACATTCATTTCAGCAGTAAATTTTGCTGCTGTAATCTTCTTATTTTTCGTCACAATTGCCCTTAATGATCGTCTGTCACGATCACTCAGGACACACTTTCGTCCGCGCTGTGATTTAGCAGATGATGTTTTTCCGCTTTTCAAATATTTGGAATAAATCTTCGATACAGTAGCTCTTGAAACACTAAACACCTCGGCTACCTTGCTTACGGAGGCACCTACCATACGTGCTCCAACAATTTGTCGAAGTCTGTTAACTCTGACATAATGCAATGACAACCTCACATAACAGTACTCTGACAACAACTGAACTGTTTAGCACATTTACGAAGTTGTATAGGTGGCGTCAGTAGTCAAAAACGCCAGCGCCACCTACATATTTCATTAAAATCAATCTTTCTTTTCAAACATGCATTTCACAAGGTGTTTCCATATTTTTGTCCATCCACTGTAGTTTTGGTTCTCAGTTGCATTTTGATTGGATAGTTAATATTAATGTGAAATTACTATTGGCTGCATGCGTTTTAGTTCCATTTATATCAACAGAATTATGTACTAGTCATATGACATGGATTAATCTAGAAATGATGCAGTGCAGAGATAGGTTACTATTCTTAGAATTCAGAAGAGAAATTCACGTTGCTAATTTAATCTTTTACATACTGTGTGTCTTTTACTTACTGTGTGTCTGTGCATATATGCATATATATTTATATATATATGTAATGTACCAGCTTTTGTCAGGAATAAATAGATTTGTTGAAGAAGCATAAATGTAGTCGTAGCTTAAATTATCAGACGATAAGTTTAAAAAACAGGATCCATTTATTATTGGTCAGGAGAAATAGCAGTTACAAAATCAGATACACGGATTAAATAAAAAAGAACTACTAACAACATTTTGTATGAAGGTTTACTGCATCGTGACATTTAAGAAAAAGCCCCAATATTCTTTTGCGAGTCCTTTTATAACCTCTCGAAAGGCGGACCTTCCAAGAAATGACGTCAGTCTCGATAGCCAATCCAGTTCGCTTTAAATATTTCCAGAAACTTCTATAACTGTACGTGTAGAAAAGGCGGGAATAACAACTTGACTACGGCGCTGTGGATTTAATTTCACGTACTTTCAAATAAGAGAACGTCGCCATTTAAAATGAAAAGAACATACAGTTAGAATTTTAAGTGTATTCTTGACTATGGAATTTTATTATTACATATATATATATATACATCACCAAATATTTTTATTTAAAACTATAATTATTCTAAGCATTTCTGCGCAATATGTTGATCAAAATTGATTAGTATAGACAAAAAGTAAGAAATTTGGAACCAATTTTACACAAAGCTCCAAAATAAATGAAATTCAGTACCAATAAATTTCAAAATATCCTTTAAATGTGTAAAATCAGAATTAAAGAAATGTAAAATAAAAACTAAACAATTATAAAAAAACATGAAAATTTATAAAAAAAATTAAAAACATTATTGCAAGCATTTAATATATCATTTAGTAGAATTTTAACTCGCCTCGCCAATTTGTTTCACCAATGGAGCCAAATTGGCAAGCCTTAGCTTCAGTTTAAAATCTAACGTTTCTGTTCTTTGTTTCGAAATTTATAATTTGATTACAGCGTTTTCCTTTAATTTCTAGCAGATTTTGTATTTCTACTTTTGATTTCATTTCTTTCAATTTTAATCTTACATTATGTGAAAAAAATATAATTAAATATTTACTTCATTAAATTTAGGATTCTTTCATTTTGATGTGTTTAATATTTTTCACTCCCGGATTGCTCTTTCGTCCTTTGAGTAAGTTTTAAACTCATGTTCTCTAATTTATGATTTTTTTGTATTTTAATTTTTGTATCTCTCTCTACTTTATTTAAAATTTAAATTCAGTAAAAAATGTGTAATTTACTCCTTTTGCTTGATTTGATATTGGAATCCCTAATTTGCATTGGCGATATTCAAAACATTGAGCTGAACTGCTTTAATTAAATATTTGTGAATAGTTCATCAGCTAAACTTGGGCTCCGAAAAGCTGTGGTTTTTTTATTAGAAGGGGAATTGTAATTGCGTCTGATGTATACTCCTGTTGATAAAGCTATATCAGATTTGATTGAATTATTGTTCTTTTATATTTGCTCTCGGTTTGATATATATTTTCAGGTTTTTATAATTTTTTAATTTTAGTTTCACATTTCTTTAATTCATATTTTGTATATTTATAGGTTGTTTTGAAATTTATTGGAACCGAATTTCTCTTCTTTTGGAACTTTGTGAAAAATTTAGAACCAAATCCATAGGACATGAAAGAAATGAAATTCAGCATCGATAAAATGCAAAACTCTCCATTAATAAGTAAACTACTCAACCAATAGTCATCATAACCAACAAAATTACAGAAAAGGGAAATGCAAAAACTATACAGAAGAGAAATGTAATCAAAATCTGATTTAGCTTTATCAAGAGAAAGTATATCAGATTTAATTAAGCCAATCCCCCCACTAAAAACCACAAGAGTTTATGTTAATCCAAAATTATCTGATGAAACATTCTAAATTATTTAATTATAACAGCTCACCCGAAAATTCTGAATCCCTCCTCTACGCTGGGATTTTCGAAATATAAATGAAATTATACAAAACTAAATCCATTGTAATAATTTAATGTCCAATAATTATTATACTTTTACTTTATTGGACATTAAACTATTAATTTAATTTTTACTAATTATGATCACGACCGAAGAGCATCTGTGATGGGAATAGCTGGTAGTCTCGTAGACAGCACTGCGGTAAGCCAGTAAAAACAGTGGTACTTTCTTATCCCAGTCCTGTTGGTTTATAATGAGAGGTTATTAAGGACGGTTCGATTAAACCTCTGTACCATGCCGTCCGACTAGGGATGTAATGCCGTCGTTTGGGTTTTGCCAATGCCGAGTAGGTTGCAGAGTTCTTTGATTACTGCTGAGGTAAAATCCCTTCTCTTATAGGAATGTAACTGAATAGGCACTCCGAACCTGGAAAACCAGTGCTGTATCGTCACCTCAGCTTCTGTGACAGCCTCTTGATCAGGAATAGGATGCGCTTCAGGCCACTTGGTGAAGTAATCAATGAAAACGGGTATGTATTTTTCGCCATCAGCAGTGCTTGGCACAGGTCCCAAGATGTCAAAGGCGATACGTTCAAAAGGCGCACCTACGTTGTAACGTTGCAGCTTTGCCTCGGCTGTGTTTTCTCGGTACTTTCCGACCTGCACAGGCATCGTAAGAATCGGCACCACTTTTGCACGTCATCCGCTGCATTATTCCAGTAGAAGAACCTCACGGACTCTCCGAAAGGTCTTCATTATTCCGAAGTGAGCTCCTGAAGGGCTGTTATGTAGTTATTAAAGGCCATCGGATCTTGGAAGTATCAGTTGCCATCGGAATGTCTTCCCATCATCCGATTCGAATTTCCGGTATAAGACTCCGTTTCGAATGTGAAGTGAATCCCAGAGTGCCCAGTATTCTTTTCTTGTAGGACTGTAGATAGAAATGTCCTGCCAGGTAGGTTTTCCGTTTGACGAGTCATTTAAATAAATTATGGGTGCAATGTCACGTCTTCCTGCTGGTATTTCCTGACTTCATCATCACTCGACAGGTCTCGATGAGCTGATGTTGATGTCGTAATTTGTCGTGCGACCGGATTCAGCAGCTCGTATTTCGCTTCGACCCTGGAACAATATCTGCTGCTTTCGGAGCAAGGTCTTCTAGACAGCGCGTCGGCATTTCCGTGTGATGATGCCTTCCGATGACAGATAGTGATGTCATATTCCTGGAATCTCTGTATCCAGCTGGCCATTTGATCCTCAGGATTCTCGAAATTTAAAAGTCAGGCCAATGATGCATGATGTGTGCAGAGCAAGACTTTTCTGCCTTATAGATAATGATGGAAATGTTCTATGGTTTTGACTGTAGCGAGCAACTCTTTTTTGGTGGCACAATAATTCCTCTCCAGTTTAGAAAGGCACTTGGTCCAGTAAGCCACTACACGTTCTTCGCCGTCTATTTTTTCGGACAAAATAGCACCGACACTTTCATTGCTCGCGCCCGTGTCTAGAATAAATCATATGTCGAGCTGAGGATGCGTCATGATTGGAGCAGATGTTAAAGCTTCCTTTAAGTTGTTAATGCATCCTCGCATTCTTTTGTCCACAACAAATTTTGCTTGCTCTCTGTCAGCTTGTGAAGGTGTCTTGCGATGAAAGAAAAGTCCTACATGAATATCCTATAGTAGGTGCAAAGCCCTAGGAAGCTTCTCACCTTATGGAGATTTTCGAGACGTTTACAGGATTTAACGGCTGACACAATCTCAGGATTCGTGCACACACCTTCTGCAGAGATAACACGTCCGAGATAAGTCACTTCCTGTCTGAATAATTTGCATTTAGCTGGACTCAGCTTTAAATTGGCTTCTTTCAGTTTCTGAAGCACCTTTCTAAGATTTTCTAGATGATTTTCAAAAGTCTTTTCGACGATGATGATATTATCCAGGTATGGAAAGAACTTTCAAAACAGTTTCCATTAGACGTTCGAATGCAGCCGGCGCATTGCAGCGTCCAAACGGCATCAATTTGAACTGCCAAAATTCCTTGTTCCATAGTAAATGCCGTCTTTTCTCAGTCATCAGGATGTATTTCTACCTGCCAATACCCACTTTTTAAATCAAGTGTTGAGAACCACTTGCTTCCAGAAAGATTGTCCAGAATGTCTTCAATTCTGTTAATATTCGTCACACGCTGCACTGCACGGGGAATAAAACAATTTTATTTATAATTCTACTAACATAAACTATTTAAATATAAAATCTGTAACAATATTAAGTTATGAATAGTTTGTGTTTAGTTTACATGATTGAGAAATAAATTACGAACTGTATTTGTAGAAGATAAAATAATTTTTAAAAATTGAAAGAAGTGAGGGACGTTACCAGAAAATGCAACTATTCTAAGAGATTTTAATGGGATAATGTTTCTAAAATAATGTAGTTTATAAAAGATTAAAATAAGGATAAAACTGAAAAGGAAAAATATCTTTCAATAATAAAAGGATTTAAACAAATGAGTTACTCAGCAAGATCTCAATGCAACGCATAAACTGTAACTGTATTAGAAGAAAACTGAGAAGCATTTTGTTTTTCAAATAAAAGTTGAATATTTAAAATAAGGGGCAAAGCAAAAGAGTTGAAAAATTTTCTAACAGTCATTGCAGTGAAATAAGCCACATTATGTGGGGCTAAAATATCAAAAAAGAAAGGAAAAATACTTCATATTATGTTTATTCTATGGCAGAGCCAATATAATTCATCTTTAAATTTATCTTATGTTTAATAACTTAAACCTCCTTTTAATTCTCCTCTTAAATCTACTAAAGAAATTGTCCTTTTTTGGACAGAATTACGATATGTGTCATCAGCATAATAATGAGAATTATAAACAATTTTAATTAAAAATTGGAGATTGATATTAGCATCATTATCTTATATTGATTAACTCCTGTGATAAGGCCATCTACTTGACATTATAATTAGGTAATATTTTAAACCACATTTTTTATTTGAGGAAGTGTATTAAGGTACATTCACTAACCTCTTTTACTTTAATTATTACGTTGACTCTCGTCGTATCAAAATTAAGTTTAACCAGTACTTGAATCAGAAAATTCGAGAAAAAGAAATGGCATCAAATAAAATTTTGATAAAATTGCATTTTTATGTTAAAGGACAAGTTCAAACTAAATATTTTTCTGATATAAATATTTTTGAAAGATAAAGCAAGAAGCGGAGATTTAATACTTAGATAAAGGCTATGTAAAGTTTCGAAATTAAAATTACTGGGAAAATAGGAGTGATATTCTTAACAAATTTAGAAGCGTCATTCCGTACCTAACAATTACTGAGTGCAACAAAATAAGTAGTATTTCTTTAAAGTTGGGAAAAGATATTCTTACAGGTTTCGAAATCTTCTTTTGCTTAAATTATTACTCCTTTCAGAGGTTGGAATTATGATTCTTTACAAACTGTAATGTAATTTAAGCTATTAACTGCAGGTTTAACTCATGGGTTAATAATTTTAATATTAAGTAATAAATGATATTCGTAGGAAAGTTACCCGTATCAAAAACCAGCTGCAGAAAAGATAAATATTCAAGCAGTTAATTACAAAGGACAAAATTCGAACAAATCTAGACATTATTATTTCATCTTAAACTGGCCAAGCAGATCTTAATGAAAACAATCGTAAACAAAACCTAAGTGAAGGATAAAGCAAGAAAATTTCTAAAGTTTCATGAACTTTAGGGACTAAAAACTGCGCTAAGCATACATTTTCCGTTTCCTAATATCCACCAAAGAGATGCACATTTCTTTTATTCGTGTTTTTTCCCCTTAAGCCGAAATTATTAGATAATCATTTCATTTATTCTTCTTTTCATTTGAAAACCTTTACACTCGTTAATTTCTAAATTAATTCTTGCCCCTTCTATGAATTTACAGTGATGCTTTCCACATTAAATGAACGGAGCGGCTTTAGCAGAATACTATAGAGTTGCTTAGTCGAATTATTCAACTGACCTCTTTATGGGAAGGAGATATTGAAAGTTGTGCATGAAAATGCTTTACAAAATTTTGACAAAAATTTGACAGATAAGAGAGGGATATCTGTACACGGAAATTCTTCGCTATCACGTATTTATTTTCTACTGCAGGTTACGAAATGTATTTTGTTATGCAGCGATCTGACTTCAGTGATACCTCTAACTATGTTTCAAGTCCACACTAGGAAAGACGGGCAATTTTAGTTATGGCACAGGATAAGCTGCTAACGCCGGCAATAGATAGACAATGCGTCGGAATACAAGATCCCTGTGTGTGTCCATAGTGCAAGAGAAAATATTTCCTATTGTGTAATTGAGCCAAATCGCCACATAGATTTGGGGAGGGAGAGGCTAAAAAAATTGGGTGGAAATAGACGTTGCTCTGAAAGAAAATGTTCCTTTTGATGTGGTTCTCAAAATGAACAAAAGGTTACAAAATTAGGGAAAACTAAAATACATAGTAAACAAATTCGTTGTAGGAAGCTAGATAAGCATTAGCTTTGAAAAAAATTCCTTTGCTAAGCAGAGGGGCATTTTTATTGTTCAGTAACATTTTAGAGAGAAAAGGAAACAAAATGTAAACAAATTGTCTGTGAGGCCTATTACTGTTTCAAGAGGGGTTACGATGGCTGCACCAAGCCTGATGCTACGCGACAAAAAATGAAAAGTCGTTAATCGCCTTTACTCGAGGCTATGTAGGGAAAATTCCATCATAATTTGAATAACTGGGTTCTGGTAAGTGGTACAGAAATGAAGGTAAGACTGAGTCTTGATCAAATAACAAAATGCCAGACGTGGTCGTGTCCGAAGTCAGTTTTAGTATATAAATAAATCAAGATTTAAATGCTGGAAATGACTATCGAACGGCGGAGTGAGCAAAAGGTTAACCGAGAAAGTTTTATCGAAGTGATAAAAAGAGAGCGAGAGGAAGGAAAGGTTGGATGATAACTGACTGATAGATATGTGAGGTCAAAAACAAGAATTGTGCCGCCATGATGCGCAAGAATGTGCGAAATGGGATAGAATTTATCGAAGAAAATAGCTTGAGTCTGGTGATAAGCTGAATTCATTTGCTTCTTGGAAACTCTGAAATTCTGTTCAAAACTGTTATTTAGTGCGTGATGACTGAAGAAAGACATGAATATGTAAATTCAAGGCTTAGCTTATTAGAATATTGTCTTTCGATTGTTATTATGATATTATGATTTACGATATTATTGATCATGATCCAGGACGAATATTTCTGTCTATGATGCATCTGGCGCAACGAAATGCCGAAATTTTGATTCCTTGAACGATGATTAACAGAAATGCTGTTCGAGGCCATTATTTATTACATGGTGAAAGAAAAGGATGTGAACGAGTAAATCCCAGCCTTACATGGCGCAGAGACTCTGCTTCTAACTATGATGATGTTGCATTAATCCCGTTGATGCATTCTTGTCTAAGACATATTTCAGCCATTCCACGGCACGCGCATGCATGATTCGATATCCGCGGCTTAGATGTTGGAAAATATTCCTATATAAACATCTACAAATACCGATGATCTGCAGAAGATACCACAGGTCTCACAGGTATAGTTCTGGAGGGGATAGTTCTTATGTATTCCATGATGCAAGCTCATTAACCTGTTGCAAAGTTGACAATGACAGATTGTTAAACAGCATAGTTTCTGTTATTTGCAACTCGTATGTTTAGATTTTGGCCTATTTAAAAACATAAAATGTACGGAGCTCTATTTGCTGAGTTGGAAGCATTCCTTGATTTGCTTCTGTCTCTCTCCATATACGTAATTTTGCTTTTCTGTTACGCGTCATGGCATAGAGAGACTGAGTTAAATAGTTTCCCTATACCGTAAAGACTGAAGGCTTACCTGTTTAAACTATTGAATGGGCCTTCGCTGTAGACTTTCCAAGATAAGCTGGCTCGTGTTGATGTTGCATGTCACATATTTGTGAGACAATCCACAAAAATGACCATCGAAACAGTCCGTTTATCGGAATAGGAATTCGAGTCAGCTGTTATATTCCCTCGATTAATGATTTGCTATATTTTATTAACTATAAAGGCGCGTTAAAGTTAAAAAAAATGAGGTTTTATGACATTTTTTCATTTTTACATGCTGTTAAAAGTCAATTTATGAGCTTTGTTTTCAGATTTACTTAAAATAGGATATTTCAAAGGTTTAAATTAGTGTTTTGCATTTAGGATTTAAAACGTGAGTATCATGCTTCTGCCCAACATTCTTTGCATAAAATTTTAAAAATGCATTAGGCGAAACTTAAATTCTGCTTGCCGACAGCTGGGTGAATTGCATGCATTAACGATCAGTTCCTCGCTTTCTCATCCCTGTTGGATTCCACATTACGTCATAAATCATAACATGCATTCCAACTATGCTACGTCAAGGAAAATGTAATAAATATTGCTAAAAATTCCTGTAGAGATTGCGCACCTGTCTAAAACTTCAAATGGAATACCTCCTTCTCAAAACTTCTGTTATATTCTCGAGGTGTTTACTTATATTTAAACAAATGGATGGTGTTTTGAATGATGGATGAATAATGCGTTTTCAGCATTTACCTCTTTCAAGTGTATTATAAAAATATTTTGAAACTAAAATGAAGTAGAGGGTGCTTTTATATAACGATAATTGCAAATCCTATTCGTAAAGACTTGCCTTGTTTTTATTCTTAAATTTTATGTAAGAATTCAATTTGAAGTCAAATTTTAAAAAGTTTCATCTGTGTTTCCTAAATTTGTAGTAGTTACTACCTGGTTTTGAAAAGATTTCTTCTTATTTTTTAATTCATTTAGTTTTGAAACTGAAAGATATTAAATTAATTTTGAATATTGTTTTTAAAGACTCTACTACTTATACTTTCTGTAAATCAGTAAACACGCTGTTTTCTGAATCAAAAAACACCAAAACTAATTTCAGATTTTAAGGATGTTTTGTGTGGAGAGCATTCTGTTAACGTAAATGTAATTCAACGCAGGTAGTTTGTATTTTATATTTACCTTAACAATTGTAATTATTATCCAAACAATTACTGAATGAAATTGTTTTTAACTATGCTGATGAAAACATGTCGTAGAAACGATAAAAAATCTTGTACACCTTGCATTAAAAAAACGTCGGGGGATAGTTCTGTATCTTCCGTTTTACTGGACCGATTAACAAATTGAACTTTTTGACGCAAAATCGGACTTTTTCTGAAATGGCATACCGTTTCCTTCCATATTTTGATTTTATGACTTGAATTATGCCTAAAAATTATTTTTTTTTAATTTGGTGAGAAGCATAACGAGGGAAATTCAATATTTATTATGCCGCCCTTTTTTCAGTTTGCGCCAAGAACTATTCACTTGGCGAAATTCTTCATTTATACTAACCAATTTTCATTTCCTTTTCATTGTGCGTGAGGGGGAACAATAGGCACATAGTTCATTATTTTAAATAATTTAAAAAAAAGTGCGTAAACCTTAGTTGACGTTTTTATCGCTTATAATAAATATGTAAAATTTCAGAACGCGCCAATATATAAATACACGTATATCTTCAAAAATTTTGAAAACAAAATTCTAATTTTTTGCATATATACATAGAAATGCTTCTACCTTTAGATGATGGAAAAAACTGTATAGGTAATATGTCAAAATGTTTTTAAAAAATTATGGAAATTACTAAAAAGTAAAAATATTATTAAAAAAACCAGAAAATAGCTGAAACTTTTATTTATATTGAACCAAGATGTCGAAGAACTCGAAAGAAAGAATCAAGTAGGTTTAACGCAAAAAAAGAGGTATTAATAAATATATAGCAATTTCAATTAATATGGAGGAGCTAAAATTCTGAGAGCTAAAGTTTTAAAAACTACCATGGCGATTTTTACAAATGTTCGCAATTTGGCATAATTTGAGTCGTAAAATCGAAATGTGCAATAAAATCGGTATGTCATTTCAGAAAAATTTCAATATTTTTGCCAAAATATGCATTATAATATACAAATATCCATGTTAATATACAATGCTATTTATAAATCTAATATATATATTCTAATTTGTGCTTTTGAGACTAAAAAATTCATGTTAAATTTCGTCAATCAGCCCAATAGAACGGGAGATATAGAACTGTCGCCTTTTCTCTGGGAATTGCTCATTCATTTGAAATATGCATTTATATATGGTTTTTGATAATGCTACATATCAGCATGATAAATCTCCCTACCAGTCTATTGATATATTGCAATTTAGAATATTGTAAGGATCCTAATATTTCTAATATTATATTAATATATTATTAATATATTAATATAAGTTTTACTAACGTTTATTTTATTTTAAAACTGTAGTATCACTTCTTATTTTCTACTTCCGGCCGGAATTAAACGCTTTAACTTATTTATGCAAATTGTCTTGCTAACGCCAAGTACTTAAGTTGTGGCTTTTTGCCAAGCAAGAGAGCGGAAGGAGTTATTGGAAGCAAGCCGCTTGCCACTGTAGTTTTACGAGTTTTCACTCTGTTGCTGGTTGCCTTGAAGGCCAGAGGTTTAGCCCTCTTGATAATTGCAGACGTATGGTAGTTTTAGCAGCTCGACGTACTACATACGTACCTTTCTTTTAAGTAAAGGCCAATCTTAGTCCTAGGCACTTGTATACTAATTTAAAGTTAGTTTTGATTAGAGTTTTAGTTAGTAGTTGTTATATTCTTACGTTCAGACCACAAGTGGTTGGTCTCTGTATTCCGAAGTTTCGGAAATTCCTGTAAAGTATAGAAAATAAAGCGTTTCGTATACTTTTTCTGCTTGTATTGTCTACTTGACACATTCCTGAACATAGCTTGAGTAAGCTCCCTGTTCCTATTCAGGACCATTCATGTTTCCAAAGCAAGTTAAAAGAAACACTAATCCTGATAATATAAGCACAGGAATAATAATTTATAAGAAAATTAAACATATTTTAATCATGTTTGTCAATAGTTTTATTATTTATTACTACATTTTATGCTCAATATTAGTTTCATGTTTTATAGCAATCAGAAAACAAAAAGTTCTTAACAACAAACTCGAATCTTATCTCTTAAATTAATTCGCATAATCTGTGAAAAAAATTTCATCAAAATTTTAAAATTATGCTGCAAAAACTGTGTGAATAATTTTTTTAAATATTTCAGGTAAAAAGTTAAAATGTTGCTATTTTCTTTGACACAAAATTATTCACTTCAAAATATTGCAGTCTTTAGCGAATGTGCAAAAACGCCGCCGGGAATTCATCACGCCAGATATATGGACTAAAGTAGACATTGTTAAAACTTGTAAGGTTTAATGTTGCCCAACATTTAAAGTGAATTGATAATATATTCTTCCCACCGCTTTGAAATGAAATAAGAATTCCTTAAGGTAGTGATAGATTACGATCCATATACTCGAGGACAGTAGTTCCTGGCAAAATAATAGTAAAGATTAAGATGTTTTTAGAGATTACATTGTTTCTAGACAGGCCACTTTAAAAGAACGTAATTAGGGAGACTCATGATTTATGTATTCGGTTCCCTACCTAAAAAACTGTAAGGAACATTAAAAAGAGACATGTTGAGTTTTAGTGATTTTAAGCCCATTTTTTAATATTAATGTTGTCTTCCTTCTTCAGCATTACTAACAGCTTTTAGAAAATCACGTTTGAGAATGCCGCTTACTTTAATACAAACTCATTTAAATATTTCATTGAATTCCATCCATTTTCGGAAGATGTTTACATTAGGAAATTTGCTTGTGTCCCCATATGTGCCAAAGGTAGACTATTTTAGTAATTCGTCAATATATTTTAAGTTCTTTTTGCATACGATACATGATTAAAAAATAAATTATAATTCTAACTATTAAGAAATATTTGTACTACTTTTTAAATGGCACATTTGTTGAGAAACTTAAGAAATTCAAATTTAGTTATTATTTAGTATTCTCAACAAATTTAGTTAATTATGTTAAAGTTTTAAGATCGATCCAAAGATCTTTTGTTTTGCTGAATGGCAGCACTTCAAGAAATAGTTATGCGCTAGATCCGTGGAAGATCAGTCAAGCACTTTATGTTGCTTATATGTCTGTCTAAGATTTGGCAAAATTTATTCATGTTAAAATTTACTCTTTATATAACATAAAGTAAACGTTTCAATCTTTCGAAACTTTCTACTAACATCGTTTCTAAAGTGAATATATATCGAACTACTGAACTGAGAACATTTCGGATAATAAAAAATATATGTTCCCTCCTCGGGTTTTTGGTCATAGGTAAGCTGCAGGCGAAAGGTCACTTCGGATCATCCCGTATATCACCAGTGCCTGAAAGTGCAACAAATAAAATTTCAGCGAATCTTTCACTGACAACTTGGTCTAAAGATATCGCGTTAGGATAAGGATACAACCCAATGACCTACAGATTAAGATCAAAATTGGTCCCCTCGTGGGTCACCGATATGGAAAATGCAGCTAATTTTAACACATGTTTTAAATAAAATTGCTGCGCGATATATTTAGTCATTGCTCACTTAAAACTTTATGATCAAGACAACTAAGTAATAGGTAACCACTTAATGACTAAGAAATATATGTAGATAAAAGTTTAACCTCTTAATTGGTGTGCTCAGAAAAGATCAGAGATTTGCTCTACTGCTCAAAGCATGATTACCCGTGAAGATTACCATTGAAGAACTTTTGGTGCTGAACTCACCATTGAAGGGTTTAAAATTAAATTAAAGCAAAGAACAGCGGTACGCAATAAAATGTTTTGCTCCTTTGATCTGTGGCTTGGTTACCACCGTCCTATGGAATGATGCCTATGGAATGATGAAGATAAAAGTTTAACCTCTTAATTGGTGTGCTCAGAAAAGATCAGAGATTTGCTCTACTGCTCAAAGCATGATTACTCGTGAAGATTACCATTGAAGAACTTATGGTGCTGAACTCACCATTGAAGGGTTTAAAATTAAATTAAAGCAAAGAACAGCGGTACGCAATAAAATGTTTTTCTCCTTTGATCTGTGGCTTGGTTACCACCGTCCTATGGAATGATGCCAACTATTGTCAGATTAAGTTTGGTTGTCAGATGAAGACTATAGGAAACATGTAATTAATGTAGGTAATTTCAAATTAAAATTCAGATCAAGTCCTCAGGTCAAAACTGTTCTCGAGGTTGTTGGCCACTTACTGTCAACGTATAAGTCACTGATGAACGGTAGTATAGTAACTTTAAATTTACTTGTAAAGCAACATTAAATTTAATTGCAACCGCTCGTTTTAATATACTTAGCCGTATATGATGTAAAGTTTGACGGTCCATCTTGTCAGTACTTCGCCTTCTCTGTAGGGAAAGGATGCTAATTTAAAAGATTTTAAAAATAAATTTAAATCGGGTTCCCCTGATCGTTATCAAGTCTGATCTTCACCAATGTCTGTTAAGACAGCTGGTCAGTGGTTGATCTACATTTGAGGATTATTTGTGATTTTACAATGATTAACAGCGTAGGGAAGTGCAATAAAATGAATATGTTTTAACATTAGCATTTAAATACAGGGCTAATTATTAAGATTGATGATTATCAGTAACTCAGAATATAATGATCACCATCATTCAGTTCACAAATCCTCCCTTTTAGTGGGAGTTTAATTTAGCTCAATTTAAAATTAAATTTGATTAGAAAACACGTCAAAAGGTCCTGCGATGGATATTTCAACACTATAGTTAAATGCGTTTTACACAATGCATTACCACAGTCATCACACAGTGACAGTTAAACGCATAGTTACTGGTAACCGTCAAGGACTGTCATTGATTATTTCTGACTTACCGGTCTGATTCCCAACACTGGGCAGATCGACGTTGATCAATGGCAACGTATATCAACGCTATGGACGACAAGCTACTGTTAGCATAGCACGGTGTAAAATGGAGGTAACATAACGAAACGTAACACTGTAAGCTATAAAAATAACTTCTTTAAAATCAATTGTAATTTCCACAGTACTTTTTCAAGAATACCTCCAAAATTGTTTCGTGTAAATATAGGGAAAGCAAATTTTCAGAGTATAATGAATGTTTTTTTTTTCAAGCTATAAGAACCCAGGCATTTGAATATGATCAACATTCTTACATCGATTTCTACTCTTAGTTTTTCGCATTACAATATACTTGCCATATTAAAAGTACCGTAATAACACCTCTTGCTTGGCCCTTTAGGAAAAACATTTCTTTGTCATGTTTGTCAGAAATTTGAATAATTTCTTACTTGAAAGACATTCATCCTGGAAACACCTAGCTTACCTAAAACTTTCTGCAGACATATAAATGTTAATCCTGTGTCTCAAAATTACCTTTGAGTAACAGGAAATTTCAGTTACATACTAGAGTTCAGGAACAAAAATGTACCGTTATATTCATATATTTTATAGTTTTGATGCAAAGGTATATTTTTGTTTAAATGTTATTAGGTTTGAGCTTATCTAAAACTGTACAGAATAGTTTACACGTTGTTTGCCGCAACGAAAACGTGTATCCTTTCCTTATGATTTTTTAAAATCACTTTTTAGGTGTGGCTTGTGTTGTTCATCAGTCTCGTTTGCTGTGTCATACGGGATCAGGGATTCACAGCCGGAATTTCAGATATCTGCAGTCATTAATGAAAAGTATTTTTAAAATGTTAGTTATAGTTTTAAAATTGTAGTTTGACAACAATTTAAAATATAATGTGCGCATACATATCTATTTATTGATCATTTCCTAGGTTTTTCACACTACATAACGACAAAAGTCTACAGTTTAATGGCTAGTACATATACCGTGAATTTGTCTCGTCGATTATTTGGTACCTAAACTTTAAACACAGGATTCAAGATCTATGTCTATGTTAAAGAGAAATTTAGTTTAGAATATTTGTGAAACATGATGCTTTAGCTGGTCATAAACAAAACCGATTTCATACCGATTTCAATATAATAATATTACTGAAGCAAAATAAACATAGCCTATTTAGAAAACATGCGTACTTAAGCGAAATAAATCGTAGATATAAATATTTATAATCTTCTAAAATAGAGTTAAATTAAATTACAAAATAATTGTAAACTACTTTACTATTAAAATTTTAACTAAATTAATGACTTCGTTTAAGAAAGCTTCTCCTTTGATATAGGCTTAATGTTGAAATTTGCTTCAAACATTTATTTTAATACAGCTACATTACAGTTTTCTGTAAATTATTTTTGTGAATTTTACTTTTCCTGGTAATATTTACTTTCAGTGAAAAACTTACTTCAAAATTTATTACTTTTTTACGCTCGAATTTTATGCTTGATGTTATGTACCTTTCAGTAAAACTACATTTAGTTTTAAAGCTTATCTATGAAAACCATAAGTTTTCAACACGTATATATGCATACACATATATGCATGTTGTTCAATACCATTCTTCAAAAGTAAGCGCTTGAATTTCAGGGTGTTGATGTGAAAAATCACAGCAAATGTGTGCTTTCAGAAAAATTCATCAATTCCAAGAGCTACAGAATATGCGAGGCCGTTTCGTTCAAATTTATTTTTAGTCATGCGCTAGAAACCAGCTGCCAAATTCCTTTTCTGCTTTTCGACTTGTTTCGTAAGATTATAAAATACTTTTTTGTGCGTTCCATAAAGAACTTGGGAAGCAATTACTTCTAAACTTGTTTTGAATTCTCTTAAAACACCAAACCATCACATTTACTTCTCAAATTATGAATAGAAATCCATTTTTTCTTTCTTCCCCTCCTTTTTTGTGTGCACTGTAAAGAACTTCTTCCGATTATATAAAATAGCAGTGCGTACCTTGCAGTAATGCTTTTTATTTAGGTTACTTTTATCTGCTTGTTTTATTCAAAGATTTTGAGGAAAGAATTCGGTGCTTCATGTAAAGGGAAAGCTATAAATTTAGAATTTCTCCGAGAAAGTTTAAGTTTTATATTCTCCTACAATTTATTATTCAAATATACCTTAAACAAAGTTAAAATTTTATTCTTTCTTTACTATTCTGAGAATATTATTTATGAAGAAGAATTAAATCATGTATAAAAAGAAGAGAAATAATAACATAAAAAATATATTGCTAAAAAATAATCCACTGAATATGCACGAATTTGTAGCAACTGCAAATATTTAAAATATAAAAAAGATAAAATTTTTAAGTATGAATTATCACCTAATGACATTTAGGCGTCTAGAGTAAGCATATATATGTGTGTGTTTGTGTGTGTGTGTGTGTGTGGAAATATTGAAACATTAAAACAGTTATTATAAAATATTGAAATATTGAAACATTAAACAGTTTCAATAGACGGCTATACAGTTTGCTTTTACAGGATGCATTTTCGAAATTCGCGACGATAAGAGATTTCAGTTCTAAATATATAATGGTCAACTACGTTTGTGGGATTCACGTGCTCGTGCAAAGTAAAGTAAAGTACAGAGTGGTTATAATTAAAATTACCCTCTTCAGACCCCTCTAAAACCTGTTCTGCTTATTGAATTTTGATGAAATATGGTATATATGTTATATGGACCATCGGGAAACGATTTCTGCAACAAATAAGTACTTCTAAGTTTGACCACCACAGGGAATTGTGGCGCCTAAATAAGGACAAAAAATCTTTCAGAATCGTTAAAATTTATTCAGTTACAGAATGTGCTTAATGTATGCTCTATTGACATCAATCACTTGCTGACAGCGCATTAAAGCGTGTTCAATAGTATCACGAAGTAACTCTCGAGGGATTTTAGCAAGATGGCGTGTAATGCTAACTTTCAACTCAGGTTACTCCATAAACACGGTTATTTAGGAATGCCCACAACCAGAAATCACAGGGATTTAAGTCGAGTGAACGAGGCGACCAGGCATCCGGAAAATCTTTAGATATTACACGATTCTCGTCAAACACGATAGCACGAATCAATTCTATGACTTGGCGTCTAGTGTGGGGAGTTGCTCCATCTTGTATAAAGACAGTGGTCTGCAAATATTTCCGTTTCTGTAAGGCAGGAGTGACTTGTTGTCGTAGGAGTTCACCTATGACAGCACCTACGACCTCGTTCACCTACGACAGTACCGTGAACTCGTCACAGAGCACGATTTAAAACCTTGAGGAGTGAGAGTTTCAAAGAAAAACGATCCGAGGATAAAATCAGCAGTAAATCCATACCATGCGGTCACATTAAATTAGAAGGCAGTGGTTGTCGGTACATGATATTAGAAAGTGAAGTACCCCATACGCGACAATTTTGATTATTCACATTTCCATCTATTGAAAAGTTCGCCTCATCTCACAATTTTCCAAGGCCACACGTCATCAACATCCATCCTCGTCAAAAATCTTCAAGCAGATTCAGATCGTGTTTGGTTGTCTTGAGGGTGCAGTATTTACACCAAGTGTATCTTATATGGTACTATTTTAAAATAGATCGCAGACTTGTTCATACTGCCCAGTAAAAGAACTTCAACTCACGTGACACCGGTCGAGAACTTGCTGAAGTATAAAAGGAACTCGAGGCTCTTTCAACCAAAGTTTCTCTTCCTAGCAGAGGCCCCAAGTATTCTGTTTCTTCAAATTTCATAATCATCTTCTTCAAACCATTCTTCGACATGGGGCCTTTTCGCGATCCCTTTAATCGACGATATTCACGCAATGCAGCTAAGCTATTGCTGCCGTTCTGATAAAAGAGTTTTACAGTAAAGATCGATCTTTCTTCTGTAAGGGCATGGTTAACGATGACAAAGGCACGCAGAATGATTTTCTGGCTCAGACTCTATTTATAGGTTTGACTATATTGCGAAAAGAATTTTTGAAAATGTCCATCTGGTGATCAAACTTTGAAATACTTTTTTTATTGCAAAATCTTTTCCCCCATAGTCCGTATAACGTTTATGCAATGTTTCATCAAAATCCGATATGCAGAACGGGTTCTACAAGGTGTTATATAGAGTCACTTTAATTATAAACACCCTGTATTTGTGTTAAGCATATATTTATTATATGAAAGTGTTAATTAATTGTATTGCTTCCAGTAGACAGCGTATTTACAGAAAATGATGTCAGATTGTGAGATAGAGAATAAAGTGGACGATAAGGTAGCATTATAAAGAGGAAAAAATATGATTCAGAATTGAGTTGATTTATGAATTAGACACAATTTTTTTAATTTTCAATTATTTCACTCAAAATGTTTTATTTAGCGGTAGCTTGTAAAGTTGATTTAATTGTACTAGCAGTTGAATTGAGTATAATTATTTTGCCAAATCTAAAATCTAATCACTTATGCAGTGCAGTTGAAATGTCTGGCAGAAGAATCATTTTAGAGCAAAATTTTGATTTTGAGAAAAAGGATTTTGACAGTTTTTTTGGCATGTAAACGGGTAAAGCCAGCTTTCGATGCAACAGTTTTACTGCAGAGAGTTTAATTGTATTATTCCTTATGGATATGGTATTCCAACGGAAATATCTATTTTGACCTTTCCTGAATCCCTTTAGAACACTTTTTGGATTGATGTCTGTACCTACCGGCATAATAAAGGATTCCATCTTCAAAAATAGATTATATAATGGATTTTAATTGGATTAAAATGGACGTTTTCTAAACGTCCGTACGCACTTACGAAAGTATGTATGCATGTATATACGTATTTACCACGTATAAGTGAAAAACGAATAGTTGTAGAAAGTTGAAATTTTGTATATGGAATTGCTATCATACGTTAGCTGTGCATCTTCTTTTTATTGCAATCGGCTAGATAAATCTTGTGTGTGTGAATGCATATATATATATATATATAAGATATAATAAAATACGACGGCTAAGTTAAGAAATAATTGACAACATTAAAATCTACTTTTCTAAATTTTGTGTTCTTCTCCTATGTTCATCCTTTCTCCCAAATTCGAGATTCGTTATCTTTCTAAATTACATAACGCTGCTTAAAAAATGGTAACCAATCACGCCTCAGCTTCGCATGTGCCCCCACGTAGTGTAAATATTGCGTCACGAGCAATGATGCCCTTTTTTTCTAGCTTTTACCGTGGGAACAACTCTGCGCCGCTTATGCTGTCTAAGATGCTAACGTCGTATCTTAAACCAGTGTCGTCGTCGTTAAACCAGTGTGCATAAACATTTATAGTATTCAACGATAATTGAAAGAAAATTTGCCTGCCAAAGAGATGATTTGAGATGTGTGAAAATAAAGATGGTGTTTCTTCAATTCAGTTTTGTTAGCTGCTTCATCAAGCCACACGACTGCATTAAAATATTATATAACCAGGCCTCTTTCATGGCTTGAAGTCCTTACCAGGCCTTTATTTAAGCAATCCTTGTTCTTAGTCATATAAATCGAATTGGAGAACTGTTTAAAATGGCGAAGTGACAGTATGCGCCTGAAGTGCCCAGTTCCAGGATCCCGTACTGGCGAAAATCCAGAATAAATGATAGTTTCTCCAAATACTATGACAGATACTCGAAAACTCCCAATGATAAAGTACCACCAATTTATTACGATAAAGCTTATTAAGCACGTAGATATTTTGATATTGCTCTGTACAACCTAAATTGTCTGAAGGTAATGTCCTATGTTTTGTTTAGCGAAAGGCGCGTTTCCTTGGACAGCGAAATGGGAATTTGCGTTTCAGCGCATGCATACGTGATACGTCTTAAATAGTTGTATTTAACGTGATACGTTAAATACAACCATATAAAAATATCATACTTATATTGTAACGTCACACATTAGGTAGAAAATGGAACGCAAATTTATCAGAAGATTAATTCCACTTCCTGTATGTGGAAAAGTCAACTTTCATCTAAGTGGAATACAGTAAAATGGCGCTCCTATATGGTGATTACCACCAAAAACTGCAAAAGCCCATGAAGGGGATATGTATTCTAAAGTAAGCATCTCGTTGAGATTATCGTGTTCTTAATGAGAAACTTTAAGGTTATTTCCTATTTTGTTTAACAAGTTTCATTTAGGTTAATTAGACTAATGTATTTATTCGGCTTGAGTATTAATTGCAACTTATGGTTTGGATCTTGCAAATAATTTCATGCTTACTTAGAAGTGAGATGAAACATTCTATATTAATTTAGTTATTGTTAACTGATGGTAAATTGGTTTATCCCCTTGATAAGTCGATTAATCTGCGATCAATGGCAATGGCTACTTTTTCAAAATTTAAAATTTACTTTTGGTTTTGGTATTTTCACGATTAAAATTCTTTCTATACAGATTTTTAAAACATGAGATTGAAATTACCGTTTAAAATACTAATTTAAATTCTGACTAATATTTTTTTCATTCATAGTTTTAATTGAATTTGTGTTCCTTTAACATGGTGTACAGAAAGTTTATTATTATAAATTATTATGAATTATTGCAATTTTGCAATTTTGGCAACTTTGCAACTTTAGTGCAAGTCATAGGCTTTTTAATGTACTTTTAATTACTTTATTTTGAATTTATCCACATACATAATATATATATATATATATATATATATATATATATATATTTCAAAATATGTATTTAAAACATTAGATTTTATTTTCTAAATAAGTGCCTTTCTGCATTTAACTCACGTTAAGCTCCAGATTTAGGAACAAATTATTCACCGGACATTTTCTACAATGGCTATTATCCTCTACGTTAGTGAAATACCTACTTTTCTTCAAACTGTAATCTTTGAGAGATTGCGTGCTTGGCGAAATTTTCACATTAGGGTTCAACTTGTAATCTCTTTCAAGAATCCATTCAACAATTGTTCCCCCGAGAGTTTTAGTTTCGTATTATGGTCCAATATTTTCTGTAAACTTCTGTATAAAATGAAGAACATAGTAGAAATACAGAAGATGAAAGAATGTAGTAACACTTGTAGTAGGGGTAATCTGAATGCAGTTTAAACCATTATTTATGAAAACTATTTTCCTTCGGATTTTCTAAAGCCAGCTTTCTCTGCAACAGTTTTCCTGCATAGAGCTTCCTTGTATCATTCCTCATACATTTATAGATTCATGTTATTTTTCATTTGATTATACAAATTGTAATACTATACAACCGCTAAGGGATTTATAAAATTACAAAGCATGTATTGTAATCCCGAAACATTTCGGGTATGATATTCCATTTTGACCTTTCCTGAATCCCTTTGGAACACTTGTTTGATTGATGTCTGCACGTACGAACAAACAAAGAACAAAGTTATCGATCTTCCAAAATGGATTTTAATTGCATTAAAATGGACTTTTTCGGAACATCCGTCCGAAAGTATGTATGCATGTATATACGTATTTATTTCGTGTCAGTGAAAAACGATTATTTGTAGAAAGTTGAAATTTTGCATATGGAATTGCTATAATATTTTAGCTCCGCATCTCGTTTTTCATTGCAATCGGCAGGTCAAATCTTGTGTGTGTATGCATATATATATATATATATATTATATAATAAAATACGATGGCTAAGTTAAGAAATAATTGACAATCTTAAAATTTACTTTTCTAAATTTTATATTCTCAACCTAAGTTCGTCGTTTCTCCCAAACTCGTGATCTTTCTAAATTACATAACTTTGCTTGATGATGATGATGATGATGATGTCGTATGTGTGACAAAGTGCAATTATATAGCTGCGAAGTTGTCAAAGACAGCTTTTGCAACCTCGGCAGCTCTATAAGTAGGCCCACTGGGTCTTCAATGCCGATGTTAAACAGTCTGGCTTGGATTGCTGGGCAGCTGAAGATGTGATGGAGAGACAGTGGGATGTCATCTGGGCAATGAGGACAAATGTTGGTCTAACTACGCTGTCCGTCTGCAGAAATCCTCATCCCTTTTAAGTGATTTGTCCTAGTCTGGTTATGATAGTCGATATAGCTCTGTCACAGTTGAATTCCGGGATGGATTTTTTTTTAACTTGACCGATTAGTCTTTGGCTGGCAACTGCACTGGCATCAACGAGGGTAGGCAGTTGGATGGCTGAGGAGAATCACGGGATGCCTTTGCAAGCTCATCGGTCTTCTCATTACCAAAAGAATTTACATGAGCCGGTATCCATTCTAAGGTGTACGATCCCCAAGAGGCACCACAAAGTCTTTTAAGGATGTTTAGCTTTTTCAGTGCCTTTATTGAAACATGCTCAAGGTGTTTAGAGAATCTCAACTGAGCATCCTGAGTCAGTCCAAGATACTTGGGGTTAGAAGTTTGTTTGATTTCAGAACATAATAGCTTTATAACATGATGAAACGAACTTCTATTTTTTTTATCTGTTGAGAAGACACAAAAGTTTGTTTTATCTGGATTAATTTTAAGATCTTTTGACTAGATTTCAATGCCTTTCATACAGATATTTAGAGCCTTTTATAACGTTGCTTGAAAAAGGTAATACTATAACTAAAACCAATGACTCCTAAAACTAAACCAATGACGTCTTAGTTTCGCATATGCACCTACGTAGCATAAATATTGCGTCGTGAGCAATGATGCCTTTCTTTTCCTAGCTTTTACCGTGGTAACAACTCTGCGTCGCTTAAGCTTTCTAAGATGCAAACGTCGTACCTTTTAAACCCGAGTACATAAACATTTATTTATAGTATTCAACGATGATTGAAATGTAATTTGCCTGCCAAAGAGATGATTTGAGATGAGTGAAAATAAAGATGGTGTTTCTTCAATTCAGTTTTGTTAGTTGCTTCATCAAGCCACACGACTGCATTAAAATATTATATAACCAGGCCTCTTTCCTGGCTTGATGTCCTTACCAGGACTTTATTTAAGCAATCCTTGTTCTCAGTCATATAAGTCGAATTGGAGGACTGTTTTAAATGGTGAAGTGACACTGCGTGGCCGAAGTGTCCAGTTCCAGGATCCCTTACTAAATACAGAATAAATGATAGTTTCGCCAATTACTGTGACAGATACTCGAAAAATCTCAATGATAAAATACCACCAATTTAATACGATAAAGCTTATTATGCACGTAGATATTTTCATATTGGTTTGTACAACCTAAATTGTCTGAAGCTAATGTCCGATGTTCTGTTTAGCGAAAGGCACATTTTCTTTGACAGCGAAATGGGAATTTGCTTTTCAGCGCATGCCTACGTAATACGTCTAATACAACCATATAAAAATATCATACTCATATTATACCGTCACACATTAAATAGAAAATGGAACGAAAAGTTATCAGACGATTAGTTCCACTTCCTGTATGTGGAAAAGTCGACTTTTATCTAAGTGCATTACAGTAAAATGGTGGCCATATATGGTGATTATTAACAAAACCTGTACAATTTGAATGAAATTATGCTATTACATTTGTTGATGTTGTCAGGCCTATAGTTAGTCGAAGCCCATGAAATTCCTCATGGCTAGGAGCTCAAGATACGTCTGTCGTTGGCAACAGCCTTGAGCACCTTGAGGAGACAGAGCGAATTAACTCAGTTCCCCCCAGTTTTGATGCAGGGCACACAGGGGGGATGGATCCGAGATTCTTCTACCTCTCGTTCCCTACCATCAACCTCTCGTGATGACTGTATATTTAGAGTTCTCTCATACCGCATGGACACTATACATTTACAAACGTCCGTGCCTTCTTCAGGACTTGAACTCGGTCCCTTCGGCACGGCAGTCAAAGACACTAACTGTACCGGCTGGGCGGCTGTAATCTATTTTAAAGAGATAAAAATCAAAGAGCAGATATCTCTAAAATATTCCGTCGACTCAGGGAAAATGCAAATTATATAATCTGTCCTCATCCGGCAGATCAATAGCAGCAGATGTGCATACAAGAACAGAGAAATGTGTCAGGGTTTGAGTGAGCCTATTCACAAACCTCTGCGAGAAATAGAAAAAAAAATCATGTGATTTAGTGAATCATGAAATAAATCATCGTATTATCAGTGCATGCAGAAGTGGAATACATTCCCATTGATAAATGTGAGTATAGAGAAACTTTCTTAAATATAAACTGTGATTTATAGAACACAAACTGTGCTACGATACTCTACTTTGTGGGTAGTGGCTTGATTGAACTCAATATTAATTTGCAAGCACAGTGGATCTACGTTCATTTTTTTTACTCGGCTGAAATCACCAAACAATGCTGGCATAGAAAAATACTCCTTATCCATTAAATGTATGTGCTTATTATACTTACTTAAGTGTTTGTGCTTGGATCTTTATTTTTTAAACCTTGAAGTAAAATGTCTCGTATCCTTTTCGGAAATTTTCGGCTGCATTATCAATTGATTGTATTTGCATGCATATTGTTGTGTAGAGAATTTGTCTGATCGCGTTATAAAAACTAGGTGAATGATTTTCTGATTTAAGGAAATCTTAATTTTATTTGATTCTGAATTATTTATTTTAATGCTTTAATTTTGGGGAAAAACAGATGCTTCTGGGAATATTATTTAGTTTAAAAGAATATTAATTATTTTTCTTTTATTTGCAATTTTTGTACAAGCTTTGATTCATTGTGAAAAGAAGCAGGGAAAGGGAGGCAATTTTGCTAAGTCATGATTTCGCGCGCTTTGTCCTTTAGAATGTTCTAGAAGAAATTTCATTGTGCAGTTGACCTTAGGACAGGAAGTACGTGACAGAAGGGTCAGAGGTTGCCACTTGACTTTCGATGTAAGTCATTCAGGTTTTGGCGATTGAGGGTCCGGTTATTGGCTAAGTCAAGAAGGGTGCGCATGCGCGATCACCCTTATTTCCGCATTCAGGGGTTGAAAACGCAAATTCTGCCAAATTAAGGGGGCGATAATTGAAGCCATAGTGGGAGCCCGCGTTTGTGGAGGAGAGGAAGAAAATTCGAGTTTGAATCACTTTTCGTGCGAGACTTGCTTGCGGAACTTACTTTGGACGTTACTCTTGAAACTCGCTCTGGGGTTGAGCTTTCGAAACGATGTAATTTACGAAGAGAGATGCTCCCCGGCCGCGTTTTGGCTAAGAAGCGAGAGACTTTACTCACTTACTCTTCTTACTCTTGGAATCACTTACTGGGTGTACTTGCTTACTTTTGGGCTAAGATTGTAACTTCGAGCTTGCTCTAAGGATGAGCGAGAGAAGGCGAGCTGTAATTGCCTAAAGAGACGTTTCCGGCCGGGAGCTGCAAACATGCTCCCCTGTATAAAATCAAAACTTAGGTTTCTCTCTCAGAAACAGAACATAGGTCTCGGAACAGAACATTGGTGTAGTAGCTACAGAGCAACATTATGTCTTTCCATACTAAGTAGATAATGCTCTACAGTTTTCTAATCGGTTGTATTGCTATATTTCTCACTGTTTATGAGACTGCTAAGTTCTATTCTTTCTCCAGTAATTAACTTTTCAACCTGACTTGCTCTCTAGACCATGGCCCTTTCAATGAATCCAGACAGCTTATTTATAGCTCTAACTGGTTGTATTTATCATTTACTTAGACAGAATAAATATTCGTTCTTCACCTACTCATCATTACAGCTTTTATTTGCATGTGTGTTTCATATTGTTACGAATTTTGTATATATATATTTTGTATATATATATAATTTTAGTGAAATTGCGGTTACATTTATTACCACTCAATGAATCATGGAAGCATACATGAAGACCCGTTCCTCATTTGATTATATTTTTACGAATTTTGTACATATGCAAATATTTTAGTGTAGTTACATGCAAATTATAATATCTATTGTTGAATGTAACATGAAAAGCCTCAAGAACTGAAGTACTGCCGAACAAATAAAATTACAGGTGTAAATCCTTTTAACATTGATGTAAATTGGAATATTGTGCCAAACTGCGCCAAATTGAACGAGAAATTACCAAATTTCGAGACGTTTGGAAACCATTTCTGAGGGACATTTTGGTCCGATCTCTGTGTAACAGTAAGTGATCTGGCCTTATATAAGTGCAACTGTGTGTGTCTACAAGCAATTTCAAGAAACTCAATGTACTGGAAATTTCTTGGTTGACGGAAGAAACTGTATAAGAACGGAGACATCATCAGTTTTAGGTGTAACTGTGTGTGTCTACAAGCAATTTCAAGAAAGTGAATGTACTGGACATTTCTTGGCTGACGGAAAAAACTGTACAAGAACGGAGACAACATCAGTTTTAGGTTTAGTTTATAATTTAACTCAGAGTATTGAAAGTAATGAGATATCATTTTACGAACTTATGCATTTGATGCTTTATATATTGCCTTGTGTTCAGCGTCCTAAATTGTTTGAAGTGGTAACTACCACTTCACTGTGCCATACTAAGAAAAGCTGCACAAGTACTTTTGTGTGAAGAGTTCCAGAACTAAAAAGTATTTTTGGAAAATAAAGTTTTATCAAGCTGTCATCGCTTCTGTGTATTAAGTCCATTATAAAGCTATAACAGTATTTTTACTTTCTTTTGATTACTTTAGATTTTAAACTATTTTAGATATTTTTATTAGCTTTAACTTTAAAATGTTGTAAAAATGTTTTCGCCATAATTACTTTGAGCGGTTTCATAAACCGCTTTATAGAAACGCGTAAAAATACATACTTTATGCCTTTTTAAGGGATGATATAGATGCTTTATGCATATTTATGAAACTCTAATTCATTTAAATCAATATATTTTAAACATAAATCATTAGTTAAATTCATATAAAAAATTACTATTTTCTTCGTTTTGAGGAACAACGTTTCTAAAGAACAAAGATTTTATTAAAACATGCATGGAAATATGCGACTTTATTAAGTATTACTGCCAATTAAACCATAATTCTATAACAATGAATTTAATTATTAATAAATAATAGATTAGTAAATATATAATTAAGAAATAATAACACGCTGAATAAATACTAATTCAGAAATCAAACAACAAAAATCAGCGTTATGAAAGCGTTGAAAATATAACCATGGCTGTGAAAATTTTGAAAATATAACGCTGATTGCGAAAATTTTGAAAATATAACGCTGATTGCGAAAATTTTGAAAATATAACGCTGACTGGGAAAATTTTGAAAATATAACGCTGATTTTTGTTGTTTCACTTCTGAATTAATATATCTATGTTTACAAGGATGAATAATAAGATGATACACAGTCAAAACACATTTTTTGAAAGTACTGTAGACACACTGCTTCCTTGCATTCCAAGCATTTGTATGCTGTTTTTCTCTTCTTACAAGGTGGGCACAGACTGCATGTTTTTCTTTCTTCTAATTTTTCTTCTTGCGCTTTAATTAATCCAATCTCTTAATTTCATTCTGTCCAAAAATTCTTCTAATTATTATCTTCAGTTCCCTTGGCAAAAAAGCGGAAATTATCCCAACTTTCATTTCAGATGCTTAATAAGATGCGGTTTAATAAGTTGATTAGCTAATAAAAGCATAAAATGTTTTCTTTTCAGTTTTGTAGCATCAGGATTTGACTGGCACAATATGTATGAGCATAAATTCCAAGTATCTTCGGGCTCTGCTCTAGAGCCTATTTTTGCAGGATGTTTCAGACCAGGAAGCTGAATCATTATGTTTTGCTTTGATGTTCGTACGGCCCGATTTGGTTGCTTTTTGGTCCACTTGAAGTGCTTTTTTTCCATATAAATTATCATTTTGTTCACAGTCATTAGAAAAACTATGATATTCATCTGCAGAAAGCTCAGATTTACTTTTGTTTTCGCTGTGAATATACATGATTCTTCAGAATCAGAGTATTCTACATCTAAAATATTATTGACAAGATATTCCATTTCTTTCTGAGTGAGATATACGGGACGTTTTCTTAAGTTCATAGGCATATTTATCACTTTTCGGAAAAACAAACAAACATAACGTCCAATAAATAACAAGGATCAAGGATCAAGGAAGTGCAATTTACGGAATTCATAGGCAATTACGCCTTTACCTCCACATCTTCAAAGGAAATTAAATCATCCGAAAGAGGGTATTGTCAAATAGGGTAAAAATTTTGATAAGCCGAATGACTTGGATTAAGTACCTTCACACTGAGTCAAAAAAAGGCAAAAAACTCAGAAGGTCTTAATTTTGCGCCGAAAAAGGGCCAGAATAATTTAGATAGGGGCAGCCAGAAAAATTTTGACTAGAAAAATAAAAGGTGAAGTTTCCTTGAACCTTGATAATCATTTTCTTTGCATACGTCAGATGAATAACACGCAGGGGAATTCCGATGCGCGTTCTTCGAGGTGGGAGGGAGGGGGGAACCTGTTTACAGGTCGAAAAAGTAGTTCTGTCAGTGATCAGCTGGGAGGGAGAAATTTCATTTTTGACCGCTATTCAATGCGGTTTTTAAAAGCCAAAAGGACGCTGTTAAGCGTCTAAGAAAGTTCTTTTTTAAAGGAAGAGAGAAATTAAAGTTTAAAGAATCTTTTTCAGTTTTAAAAATTCTTTGTCAGTTTTATTGCAGTTGATAGATTTAAAGTATGTCCAATAAATAACGATAAATAACGTCTGTCGTCCACTGAAACTGGTACGCATCTACTGTGAGCGGTCTCCCAGACCATTTAAAAAACGTGATACTGAAACCATAATAAAGCTAGAGGTGTGAAACTGGATATGTGACCTCGTGGGACGTTTTTGGGAAGGTAGGAGGAAGGAAAGGGACCATTCTCCATTTTTACGGGTGGAAACGACGATTAGAAAATCCTCAGCGGTCTCTCATACCGCTAAACAGCAGTTAAAGGTTAACGTGAAACCACAATTTCCATGAAATAAATAAATATTAAAATTACATTCATTATTGATTTCAATGTAACATCAATATTTGCGTTATTTACCAGATTGAAGTCAAGAAACATTTCTACTACTATTAGGCAAACATTTAACATGGATATTAGGCACATTTGCATTATTTGAGATTTTAAAAAGAAAGTAACTGCAATTAGTTTTCCTAAAATTATAGTATGATTTACAATAATACAGGAATGATGGATGCATTAAGGAGTCAAAATGTAAATTGAGACATTTTATGCATTTTAAGTGATGAACATAGTATGCCAACACATATAAAAGATGTGTTATAATTTGCGCACGCAGATAGAAATATTAGAAGAGATGAACTGATCCCATGGCTTTTACTCGCAACGTTAGTCTCATTTTATGGTTCTGCACCTGACAGCGCATCTGCACAATCAGATATTTCCAGCATTCGACGCTCGAAATTTATGGCCGAGCTAGACATTCCAGAAACTCAAAACGCATTACTGTTCGTATAAAATGTCCTTTCAATATTTGTTGCTCGCCATCTCAGCTTCGACAAACTTTGCTATAGAAAACCAGGGAATCAATACCTGTTGTAAACTGCTGCCAAGTATAGCAACATATCTTATAGTTAGGAACTGAGATTGGATTTCTCTTAGCGTGGATGGATGTATTATTAGAATGAGAAATCTCGTTAGCAGCCGCAGTTTATTTAGATTCAAACTTGGCATTATTTTTGGCGCTTTGCACAAACGCAGAAAGTGTAGATACTACTGCACGAAATATATTGAAAGGAGTTAGAATATGACAGTTTTCGGCGGCAAATTGTGTGTTTCGTTGTAGTAACAAACAAACATTTCGTCGGCTTATTAAATAAATGAATATTTATCGTTAATGAGCAACGCTTGGATTTACATTCTGTCATATTTAAAGAATACACGCAAGCGGGATTTCATAACATAATGTGCCCAAAGTGTCTTTACAATGAATATTAAAAAGGGAGTTACTGGAAATGTTTGCGGTGTAGCTAATATAACTCATACCTTACTAAATGAAATAAATGTGTGTATGTACGCATGTAGTAAATATTAACATGCAAGCATTTATCGCATTTAGTACTGAACAGGCATCCCCGCTTGCTCTAAATAAACTTCGAAATAATTTGGTACCTCTTGATAACGATGCGCTTACAGAAAAGCACAGCATTCTCTCCGATTGGCCAGCTAGGTGTATATAATAATATATTGTCTCCTGTAAAAATACAAGCTAATATAGATAAATTACATTACTACTCATTCTAATAGCATTGTATATGAATCAATTATGAAGTGAAGTACTCTTCATTTTAACGTGTTTAAATGATTTCAAGTGTTTATTTATGATAGCATAAAGGGCAAAAAAGTTTAAAAAGTTGACGATCCTATTAAATTTAAATTCATATATTATATTCATTGGGTGGATTAAGCATAGAACTCAAAACTTTTATTTTTAACTAAAATTATTAAAGGGGCAATAAATATAAAAATAAAGCATTTCTATTCGGTAAATTTTAAATATTGAACAAGAAGGCACACGTTTTGAAACGTCGCCAAAATAATATTAATCGCCAAAATTTAAGAATTCTTAAATTTTGAAGGCACCGAGAGAGTTAACTTAAAAGATAAATACTTACCTTTAGCACACGCGCATCACTGCGCTACGTTAGTACCCGCGTGAGACAAATTTTACCCCAGTGTTTGTTTTTCGGAGTTCACCCCCTCCCCAACGTGTAAATAAATGCATTTTCTTTGTTTTCAATGAATGGATAAATGACTAATAGCTTTGTGAATTCTGTTAAACCTTTTTTTCCAGTTTTAATTCGAGATAATCTTACTTTAAGTTATACAAACATTTCCATACTGGTTACCTAAAGTAAGCCATAAAAATCGAAATTTATGCAAAATTACTAACTTATATAAGATACATATATGATTTTTTTATATTACGTAGAAAAATCCGTTTTCATATATACATATTTTTTAAACATAAGTGTTTATTATAAAGAGTGGTTTGATAAAGTACTAGGGGAATATGAAAAGGCTGCATTCTTACTAGCTTTCTTCCTTAAAACTCAATATAATGTCATACAATTATTCATATCAAACAATAGATTCTAAATAAGAATATTAAAAAATATAAATAACTCATAGTTTTTCCGCCCCCCCTCCTACCTGAGTTTATTATTCAAATAATCTCCTCACATTGAACAATCCTCACATAGTGTGACAACATATTTTTACAAACAAGTACGTACTTTTACAAACGCTGGAGTGCTGCTCTCAGCATTCCAGCGGTTAGGAAAGGAAATAGGAAAAACAACACCTTCAATTCAGCTACGTTTGTCTCTTGTGCATCACGTTCTCTAGAGGTTAGGTTAGGTTATTTAATTACGGCAAAGCCTCGAGGGCTATCTGCCTAAGAGGAGGGATGCCTTCGTGGAGGACTTTCTAAGGGAAACTGGCTCGTATACACGTTACACATGAGGAAAACCACGAAAACACTCATGCAGCCAGCCCGTTCGCGGGATTCGAACCTCGGACCGAACTACCAGTGTTCAGCGACTTTACCGCTCGGCCGCTGGTGGGCTCCACGTTCTCTAGAGAATTTGTTTCTTATTTATGAAATATAAATGCTTGTTGATTTTACCAAATCTTCCATTATTTATTCATCAATAATTTGCAATAAACACTCAGTTGGATGTTTCAAATTTCTAAAGCTTTTCTTGACACTATATTGTGCAGCCGTGTCCGAACGTTTTTCGAGGGTAATTTTTTACTTCAAATTGTTCCATATATTCAAACATAAAAATTATATGATGTCAAAGAAGATCATGGGAATCATCATATCACTGGTCAGAAACAGTTTTGCGAGCACTTTCAGAAATATTATCGCACTCAGAATCGGAATTTTCAGTTTCGCTATCAGTTTCAACACTAGCGAGAAGAACCCGCAGTCGTTACTATTCTCGCTCGTACACACTCATCTCAATGAATGTCTCCCTGGAAGTGAAACGTTAGTACACGCGCGGAGTAGCTACAATCCCGTTGCACATGCCTTCCCCGAAAACACAAAAATCCCATGGACACGGGAAATATTCCTCTGGACGACCACTTCCTAATCTTGATCTTTAAAGGTACATAAAGTACTAGAAAGGTCACGTACGACCTTCCCATATTTTCTAAGAAAAAACTACACGTGGGGTGGATTTTACCCCAGAGCGTGTGCTGACGGGTTAAAACAATATTTTTTATAAAGAAACTAACAATTAGTTTAACTGTAATACAGCGAAAATCTTTCAGCCACCTGCGATTTTTTTTTTTTTTTTTTTTTTTTCATCCTCCGAATTGTGGTATAATTTCAATTCTTTATTTTTGTTCAAAGGTACTTAAGTAATATAAATAACTAGCTTATTGTTGCTTAGAGATAACATTGAAATTCTCATTTTAGATTGTATGTATTTATTATATAATGAGACAAATCAAAATGTAGTATTTGGAAATATATAGAATTTAGAATATATTTAGAAATATATCAGTCACTCTTCACAAAGTTATGAACTCTTGTTTATCAAGATTTGTTTAAATATTATTTGACACATCCATTCCATAGACACATTTAGACACAGGAATCCAAACTGAAAAATTGGAGTAAAGATGGAGGACGACTGGGAATTACGTCAATTTCTGACGACATCGATTTTTTTACCTACCTTTCTGCCAAAACTTCTTAAAAAGTGTGCATTAAAATGGTTTTTAAATTAATTACCAATACTTTATATTGACTGATTAAATATGAAAAGATGAAAATTTTACTACAAATTTTATTTCCACAAAATTAAGAAGCAATAACCTTTGAGTTACTCGCAAAATTAATTTGAAATTAATGTGTACAGTCGAACATTTCAAGGTGACAAACAGATGAAACCCATATTACCGCAAATTTCTGAATCGAAACTAATATTACGAGCTCTATCATTTCATTTTTTGCTGCTGTAGGGGTAGGTAATTATTTATTTTAAATACTTTGTTTAAACATTCTTCTCTAATCAAATTTCTTTTATTCTCTAATCAAATTTCTTTTATTATAAATTTTTAGAAGCTTAACAAAATATGAGAATTTAACAAATAAATGGGCTTCTTTTGGTAAAATATTATTAGATTATTGTAGAAATAAATATTTTGCAATAAATTTGAAATTCCTTAAAGAGGTTAAGAAATGTTCTTGGAAAAAAATGATTACGTATAAAGAGATGGTAGACTGAAAATATGCTGATAGTTTCAAATCTAACAGACGTGCAATTGTTCGAGACAGAATTATAAGTCATTTATATGTGTTATTTTATATAATAACATGTGTTTTTTAACAATGTTATTCATTCTCTCTTCAGGAAAGATTTGAACTGTTATTTCGCATAATCTCGAAAGAATATTTTAACAAGCTATCCTAAAGCTACGTAAAGATTTGAATTTTTGTCTGCTTACTTTATGTTCATAACTGGAACGCTACACAAAATCCATGTTAATAATAAACTTGAACGCAACAGTTTGAAATTAATATACCCTCATTGAAATTAAAGCATTGAAATTAGCGCGCCAAAAAGGAAGAAAGGTACAATCACCAAACTTTGAAAATGGGTACAGGTGACAGGTGACGGAGAACGGGGACGCCTGGTGATTAACATAGGTAAACAGGCGTGTGTCCCACGCCCTCCCCTATCTAGGAATAACAACTCCCTGAGGCCCCGTGAGGCTGCCTCGGGAGTTTATAATACAGATCTAAAGATCAATACATGGCCAAACAGGGGCTGAGGATTTTTGTTTGGCAATGGTTGCGTGACAATAACTTTGTGGGTGTGCATGGCTGTTGGAATAACACAGGTACATAAAATTATACAAAACAAATACATGAATAGATACATGTACAGGCAAAAACAAACAAATACTAACAGATACGAACATAAGGATGCATTGATATTAAGATAAATATGAAGAGAGACACATATGTAAGGTACAAGAGTAAAAACATGAGTAATACAAGAGTAAAAAATAATAAAAAAATAATAAAAACAGAATAAAATACAGAGTGGGGGAGTCATATGTGTATTGCTGGTATCCTTGTGGTTGTAAATGTGCTGTGAGTACTTAAACACAGAGATAATGCAATGAGTACTGGATGTAGAATTATGGCGCCAAGAATCAGTGTTAGAGTTCGCTGAAAGTACATTCTGCACTATAGTTCAAATTTGCAAGAGTTCAGGCTACACTAAAGTTTAGTGTACACTGTGGTACTAATAGCACTACATTTGGAGTTTGGCACAGTCACTAAGTTTTAATGCAATTGCTATAGGTTGGTACAGTCGCTACAGCGCAGACACTATGTTAGGCACAGTAATTTCAGTACACAGTCACAATGGTTGCACAGTTACTATGACTGTGAACAAGTTTAAGAGAATTATCTAAGTAGCAGTGTAGGTACTAATGTTCACTGATGTGTGCACTTATGTAGTGCTTAGGCATAATCGGAGTTGGTGCATGATGTATACGTGCGGTGTACCATGCATTGCAATAGGTTGGATGGTGATGTAGGCATTCGAAGGCACTTCGAGTTGACACAGTTGGTACTCTGCTAGCACACCGGTAAGGTAAGTTCTAAAGAAGATTGACGTGTGCACATAAAGTTGAAGGCTTGGTGGTGGGAAGCTTTTGTTTAAAACTTGTGAGGGTGGGCCCTGAGAGTGATGATAAAGCGGTGGTACGCATCTCTGTTCATGGTTGGACATGGAAGGGGACGGTCTTTTGTCAGCTGGCAGGTAAAAAGATAGTGGTTTGTGTTGCCTGGGGCTCCACAGACGCATATATCTGTTGATCAGATGTTGTGCCTTTGGAGGTAGCTGGGGAATGGGCCGTGTCCCGTGATATATCGTGTCAGCGGAGCGATTGCGATGTGTCGATCCGTGCTGACTTTTGGTAAGAAATCGTAGGTGCGGCGGCCAGTTGTGCTATGGTTCCATTCCTCCTGCCATTGTTGGAGCCCTTTACTCCGGAGCTGTCCTTTTAGGTAGAAAGGTGGGGCTTGAAGGTGGATCTGCTGTGCGTTTGAGTCGGTTACTGCCTGATTGGCTAAACGGTCTGCTGACTCATTGCCTTCGTTGCTGGCATGTGCTTTTATCCACATCAGCGTCGTGTGCATATGTGAATTTTGCTGCAAGAGGTGCTGCAGGGCGATGACTAGTGGGGATCTGTGCTGATGGTTCTGGAGGGCTTGAAGTGTTGAGTAGCTGTCTGTATGAAGTGTGGCATGAGTTAGATCATTATGGACAATGTGCTGTATTGCTGCTGTGATGGTCAGGACCTCCGCTTGGAAGATGCTGTTGTGATTTTGCAAACGACCTTTCCATTCTTGTTCTATCAGGCCTTCCTGGTAGTGGATGTAGGCGCTACCTACACCTCCCTCCTGTTTAGAACATCTGTAAAGATGTGGGTACCTTGTAAAGGTACTTGCATTCCAGTGTTGGTAGGGGTGCGTGGGATGATGACAGAAATTTCTTTGCCTTTATTTGCCGGGTGTGTGTGGAGAGGGTGTCAAGGTGTTTCAAACTGGACTGGCCTGTAGGTGCTATTGTAGAATGTGACGTCTTTTCTTAAGTATACTAGAGTTGTATATGCCGCTTCCATTTCTACTTTGATGTGGAGAGGCAGCAACCCCGCAAGGACAGTCACCGCACTTGTTGCAGTTGTGCGAAAGGCTTTCGTGATGTTGAGGGCGAAAGGGTGTTGAACAGTAGTCAGTAATTTGATTTTACGAGCGCCCATTGGGTGGGCCCAGGCAGCGGCAGCGAACGTGGTGATCTTCTCTGCCAAAGTGTGATATAGGATCTTCTGTATATGATGGTTCTGCCCCCAATTTTGCCCTTGAAAGGTGCGTGTCTTCCTTGCAATGGTGATAGTCATCTTTCTGATGTCTTGAATGTGCGGGAGCCACGTGAGTCCTTGATCCCAGAGAAGGCCTAGATGTTTAAGAGTTGAGACTATCTTGATATTTTGATTTTGCAATTTGATACAAGGGCGGCGTGCTGGATTTGTACCTGCCCTAGGGATGACAACGGCCATGTATTTCTCAGTGGAAATTTTGAGTTTTAATACAGTGCACATGTTTTCGAATATGGTACATGTTGCAGTCCCATTTCTTTCTAATTACTTCCGTGTGCGTCCCTTGACCAGCAGAGCGACGTCGTCTGCGTAAGCAACAACTGTAGTATGCTGAAAATAGGTACAGTGAGATTCGATATGCCAGTGATTCAAGTTTGGTGCCAATACGCATGGTCATAAGCCCTGCAGTAGATCTGCAATCAGAAAGCCGGCCATATATAAGCCGACGCATAGATTTAGATCATAAAATTGAAGATCACATTCCAATTCTATAATGACTTTAGTAAGCGAGGAATGCCGGGTAGACGTGTGACAAGATATTTCTTTCAGTTAATGTGAGAGAAAGGTCAACGCAGGTTGTTCTACGCACCGTGTTTCTCGCCCGGTCAATCGTCCGGAATATGCCGTCAGAACATGTTCGGTGTAGTGGAAACGAAAGGGCCACTTACGGGGAAACCGCGTATGGAGCGACTAGGAAGGCGATGAGACGAAAGGATGGAAATATCGTGCGGCAAGCGCTCGTGGGTCCCACAGTGAGTTGTTCCATGAAACAATTAGAGATAAGGGTGTCAGTTGTACCACAAACCATCTCCAAATGCCTTGTGGAAGCGAATCTGCAATCCAAGCGCCCTTTTCATGTGCTGCCTTAAACACCGAAACATCGGCGACACAGTTTACAGTGGTACGCAGCTAGAGCGACGTAGAATGTCACAGGCAAAATGTGGTGTTTAGTGATGAATTTCGGTTCGCTTTGGGGACAAATGTTAACCGGAGAAGGTCTGGAAGCGCCCTGGTGAACGGATCAATTTCTACACATGCTCTCGCTTGTCACATAGCCCGTATAGTAGTCATAAAGATCTAGAGAGCCATAGCCTACGTTATCCGGTCCAATCTAACCGGGTCACGTAAAACTTTAACGAGCCAGTTTTAAGTTGATGATATTTTTCGATATCTCGTGGGACATTTCTTAAATTTTTTCCAGGGGCATTATTTCAGCAGGATAATGCTTGTCCGCATACAGCTCGAGTTGCTCAAGAAATCTTACCTCATGTTCAGACTCTTCTATGGCCGGTTTATTCTCCGAACTTGTATCCAAAAATTCCTATGCTCTAAGACCAGCTGAAACGCCAGATTCCATCCTGTCACTCTGTACATGGTTTGGAGATGGTGCTCGAGATCTGGGAACTCAAATTGTCTTAGGAAAACATCAAACGTCTAATCAACTCATTTCCGTATCCTATTGCAGCCGTAGGTGGTTCGATGCGCTAACGAAGTTGTATTCAATTTGTCTAATTTTACACATTGTATTTGTTTAATTAGCTCGATGTTAGGCTAAGGTAACATCTCATCTGTTTTATTATATGTATTTAATTTCATGCCATTCCGATGCTCCCTAATTTGTGGGCTATTTTCAATGTCCTTGAGCGCAGTTAAACATTTTATCAAGTAATATACAAGTAACTGTGTTTACTGAAGTATGCTAAGAAGAAATTAAAAAATGTATCTAAAACACATATTTTATCAACGATATATTCTCCATCTGAAACAATATTTTTTGAATGTTATAACAGGTTTTTCTGCGCCATGCCTTAAGAAAGTAGATAGCCTTAAAAAGTAAACAAAAATGTTAAAAATGTTGTTTCACGTGCCTCATAGGAACATCATTCTTTTCCATCAATGAAAGATTGTCAGATTTAGGCAACCAGTTAAACATCATCACCAGTCGCAAAACGTTTAAAAACGAATGCTTTTGGGTGAATGAGGAGAGCGCAAATGTTCATACTCTATAGTCTATTGCCATCAGGAAGTACGTGTGGATTCCATCTGCCAAGCTTGCACACAATTCCAAATTTCTAAAGGCAGAGGATAGCTGATGATGAAGAATCATCGACTCCAAAATGTGCATCTTTCAGAGCTGAATTTGCTTTGTTAAATTTTATAGAGCCACAGCTGGCACATGGAAATGTTAAAACATATATAAATATAATTAGAAATTAAGTAAATAAAATTAAAAAAAAAAACTCATGTGGAATAAGCATGTGGAGGAATACTATGGTTCCGAAGGAAAAATATGTAGAAACCATAGTATTTCTATACATGTTTTACAGAATTACTGTATGGGGTATTTCTCCCACTTTCCTAGCGTCCTTCGTGGTGTAGTGGTTCTGCACGCTGGGCCGGTATTCCAGAGGTCCGTGGTTCGATTCCCGGGGAAGGCGGTTGCTAATTTGTCATCTCTCCGGCCTCCAAAAAAAAAAAAACTCCTAATGTCTCTACAACTGTACTGTTACCGTTCTTGTACACGTAAAGTATGATGTGTCTGATACACGTTCTGTAGTTTCCATTTTCATCAGGTTTGATTATTAAACGAATAACTAAACCTGATAAAAATGCAGAATTCACGCGTTTGAAAGCAAGAATTCATATGAAAATTGCTTAATCTCATTTATACATCCGCGAATACCATCAAAACGCATTAGGGCATGTTTTGTCTAGGTCTCATGTTTGTCTAACGTTATAACTTCTGAAATATCATGGTCACATACGAAATTGCTTTAATGTGCATTTTTAGCAAAAACTTGTATATGTAACTGAAAATGAAAATAAAACAATTGTCATTGTGCCATTATAATATAACTATTTTCTTAAAATTTGTATTGCACGCATATAGAACATTTATATAAACGCATTTTGTTCGCTTGAAATAATAATTTTAATTTTGATAGCTATAATTTGTAAAAATACCAAAGAAGACCTAAACATTATTCCTTCGCCAATCATCAAAATACTTTAATATAGTATCATTTCCAATATTTTCAAATCTAATTACCCAATTGCGTGTTCAAATAGATTATATCTTTCGATTACAAAAATTCATTTTAAAATAACGAGATAGATGGCAAGAAAAAATAGAACTGAATACACACGCTTTAATGAACATTCGCGATTTTACCGCAGTGTGTTTGAAAGGAAAATGCATTCATCTACGTTCTACTATGCTTTAATAAATACATTAAAGAGCATTTAGTTGTAACGTGTTTTAAGAACTAGGAACATAAATTCTGTAATTTTCACGCATATGGATTTTAATATCCTGGCCGCTGAATGAAAATGCTTAAGATATTTATTAAAGTATTTGACATCACAAATATGCTATAAATTGAGCAACGCCTTCGCCAAGATTTGAACCTGGATCTCTCGAATATGCACAGAATGGGCTACCGTATTTAAGCTTTCTGCTTTCGTATGAAGAGTTGATTAGATTTTAGCTAAACCTCAACAACCGGAAGTGGTACTTTACATCGAGTTTAGTACAATCTAGGATATTTTGTAGCAGGAGACGTGAAAAATGTGCAGTATCCTCGTCGGGACTCGAAACCTGGACCTATCGAATACATGTCGAATATGCTTCCAATTACACGACGAATGCTTGCGAAAAATAGGGAGAAAATACCTATAAATTACTAGAGTAAAATAACTTATTAGTTGAAATAAACCTAATAAGAATATACTTGTATAATTATTTAGGCTTAAGAATAATTTCTCTGTGAATAATTTTTACTTATTTTTCAAATGATACCCTTGTGTACACTATTTACTCTAGCGTCAATATGCAAAATAATCTTCTAATTATTTAGCTTCTCCCATTAAATTTAAATGCCTCGTCTCTGCTAGACTTCTTTTAAATGAAAATAATTATTTATTGCAAAAATAGCTTGTTAGCTAATATAAACCTAATGTGAATATATTTGTTTGTTGCTGATTAATTTTAAGAATAATTCAACTCTTACAATTTTTTTCTTCGTTTTGAAAAATGATATCATTGTTTACACTAGAGTCAACGTGAAAAATATGCTTCAAATTATTTTTTAGTTTTCTCCTTTAAATTTAAATTTCTCGTCTTTACTAGATTTCGTTTAATTGGTCAGTCCATGCTCCTGTAGCTCTGAGTAATAATGTTTGAATTCATTTCTTGAACAATTTGTCGAAGTCGTTTGTTGAAATAACTCATTTCATGAGTTTTTTTCTAACTATTTGTACTATTTTCAGCATCAGTTCATAGTAATTGTCAGCTGTCTTTCAACCATGTTTCAGAACAATAAGAGTTTTTGTGAAGTCAGAATTAAATTTTTCCACGGATAAAATGTATTTAAAATTAGAATTATCATTCTCTCTCTCTGTGTATATATATATGGAAAAATGCTTTTATATATTTTCTGAAAAGTACGAATAATTATGACATACTTTAGAGAAGATTTGAGTTTCTCACAGAATACCTCAAATAAATCAAAATACATTACTTTAGCATTGTAACACTGTAAAAAATCACTAAAATTTACAAACTGCAGACTTTCATGTTTAAAATTAACATTTTGGTGTTATATGCGCAATATACTACTGACGTTATAGACTTACTCTTATTTACTTACTAGCAGCTTCGTCGCCAGCCTTCGTCTGGTTTTTATATGTACCGGAAAAATGGCTGAAGGGAACACCAAACGTTAAATTTAAAAACTGCGTAGAATTTTACTCTGCAGAACAATTTCATAAAAAAAAGTTATTATGTATAACAAAAATACAATGAAATAAGCAATATCCCTTAATACAAATATTAATTATCCTAATAAATAAATTAACCAACCTCCCTTTGCAAAATCTTAAGAACGCAAATGATATAAAGGAGCTTAAATTTTATTTCCTAAAAAAATCACTCAAAACTTTTCAATATCTTAAGAACAGTGAGACGAGCAATAAATAACATAAAAGAATACAAAAATCAAAAAAACATTCTGAAAAGCAAAGTATAATTAATGATATTTTATCTTATATTTTCAAGAGAAAAAAATTGCAATGAAATAAGATATATCCCTTAATACAAATGTTAATTATCCTAATAAAAAAATTAACCAACTTTCCGTTGAAGAAAACAAATCATGCAAAACTTTTCAATATCCTACAAACAGTGAAATAAGCAAAAAATAACATGAAAGCAACACATAAAACATAAAATTCTGCGCAGAATTTTACTCTACAGAACAACTTTACCAAAAAAAATCAATAAAAATGCATTATATATATATATAAAAAAATGACAATGAAATATTCCAATCTCTTAAAAACAGTGACATAAGAAATACGATGAAAAATTGTTGCCAAACCCATTGTTGCCTAAAAGAATGATACTATTCAAAATGATGCGATTTCATCAAAAATCTATCAACAACGATAAGACATGAAAATTGTTGCCAAAATCACATTTTTAAAGATGTGAGAAGTGTACTCGGAAGCTTCACTTAAAAAAGAAATAAAAATAAATACAAAATATTATCATTTTTCCAAAATTCTTTTTGTAAAAGCAGTCGCAAGGTTGAAAGTTTAACGTGTCCAAAAATCAAAGAAAAATAAACTGTACATTTTTAAAAATAAACTTGTTAGAAAATATCCAGTTGAAAAGGTGTTAAGCTCTGTTAAATAAATTCGTATTTAATCGATTTATTGAAACACGAAATTTATTTTAAGTTCGTAAAATAGCTAAGAGCTCCGTTTCATGACGATGTGAAAATGGAGTATGTAGAGTAAAATCTCGCTTTTCTATAGCCCATTATGTCTCAAAATGATGCGATTTCGTCACAAAACATAAAATAAAAAAATTCTAATTTGAATTTCGAAAAACGTGCGTCAATGTGCACTGGCTCTTCTCTAGATGCACCTATGTAACAAATTTCGTAGCCGTGGGTCTATTAGCTTACACGCAGCTCAAACAAAAGACACACACACACACAGACAGACAGGCTCTTTCTTTGATTATATGTAGAGATTGAAATTACGATCGTATTCCTATTTATTTTTCACTTCTATTTCACGATTTTAAAGCTACACGCTTCTATAAATAATTAAACAGTCCAGTAAAACTGGCCCACAAGCGGCCGAGCGGTAAAGTCGCTGAACACTGGTAGTACGGTCCGAGGTTCGAATCCCGCGAACGGGCTGTCTGCATGGGTGTTTCCGTGGTTTTCCCCATGTGTAACGTGTATACGAGCCAGTTTCCCTTAGAAAGTCCTCCACGAAGGTATACCTCTCCTTAGAACCTTCCCATTCGGAGTCTCAAGGCGGGAGCGTCACATTTTTTGAGCTCTCACGTTTCTACTAAATAAAGGCGGAAACATCGATACTTGAACATCGAATCATGTATCAGTAGTTGCAGTACTTTATCAAGAATACGGAGGTGTAAATTTTAAGACGATAATATACATCGTTTATAAATAATTAACAATTGATTGAATTTATCACGTCTTACGAGTAACTGACAGCTGTAGGAAGCATGCCTGCAGTTTTGCATCTATTTCAAGTGCTTCTTCAGTGAAATTCTTTATGAAAGTCATATTCAAATGTGCAGTGATCAACGAAGATCTTGCTGATAAAGGTTTTGTTCCTGTACGGCTTTCAGGATTTTAATTATTCATTTTAATTTAAACTTTACTTAGGCAAGTCTCTGCAGAAAGTATACGACCCCTGTAAAGAACGTTTTCACCCCTCGCCTCTTTTGTGCTTGCAGAAGTTGGGGGTCTGTTGAGAATCGTTAAAAATCCCCTCATATTCTCGACCTTGAGAGGATTCAAATTTCAGCGGAAAGGATAACGGCATTTCCTAGATGTGAGATAAATACCCAACTTGTATTGGTACTGTCTGGATTATACACATTCAAGGGAGGACTGCAAAAGGTAGACTTTTCTGAATTTAATTACCCTGAAGTATTCAAGTAGTTCAGTTCACAACGTGAATTATTTTATTCTAAATGCAGACTCTAATAACAAACAACATTCTAACGCAATTATCTAATCCTCACCGTTGTTATAAAACTTTCTGTAATAGTAGGTACTGTTAAAATTCCGCTGACTTATTAATCTAATATTGGTTTTATCAAGAGTGCATTAATTTATCTTAATGATTCTTAATTAATGTGCAATAATTTATCTTATATAATTTTACTTTGCTTATTATAACAACTAATAATATTTTTATTATTTTCATTATTGTTAATATATACTATATATTAATGAATGCATAATATCAATTGGTTTTGAATTTATCGTGATTAACTGTCTACTAATTTGTTTAATTTTTTTTTTTTTTTACTACAATTTTATTGTTTACTTGTAGTAGTAATTTGCTTATTGTATGTTGCTTATTATATGTATTGTTTGTTGTTTGTTGCTATTTGTTATTCCAATTTTGTAATGTTATAGTGCGCTGCGGACGGTTTTTTTCCCCTCTTCGTTATTAGTATTCATCTTCCTGCCATTAGCGCTAGTTCTTGCAAGCATATGAAGTTTTCTCACCTAAAAAATGCAGTAACTTCAGTGCTATATACTGTTCTTACATTTGCTTTATGTTCCTCCGACTTTCTTCATCGAACGAGTGAGCACTCTGTGCAAGGATTAGAACTTTAACAGGTTGAGAGATCCTCTGAGTTTTTTATTTTTAAGCTAATATTACTCTTTATCGAACGAGTGAGCACTTTTTGCTAGGATTAGAAATTTAACAGGTTGAGAGACTCACTTAGTATTTTATTCTTAAGTCAATAATACTATTTCATGTTAAATGGGGTCAAGAGAAACCTCCCCAACTAGTTCAATTAGGACTACCAGCTCGAGGTGTGTGAGCCCAGTGAGATTAGACCATTCATCTTCCAGATTAGATAGGATTAACACTTTGACTCTGCACATCATGTCACTTTTAGCAGAGTACAGAGGCCGTTCTAAACTAAAAATCGCAGACCACGAAGCGGTGTCCAATTATATCACAGAAATACTGGCTATAGCTTCTAATCAGGAAATCTTAATTGCACGACAGGAGGGACAAATACTTCAACTAGAACGACAACTTAATGCCAGTCTCTTCTCTCAAGCAAGAGAGCAGCACAGTTTTAAGGTCCCGGAGCTACAGGAAAACCATCCTACAGGGCAACAAGACCGCCGGAGTTACGCAACTGTGGCCGGTAAGATTCAGAAAAAGAAGCCCCCTTCCATACAAGCAACAGCCATTCCCAAGCAAAAGCCTTCTGAGCACGTTTTACTTATCAAGGGGAAAGATTCAGAGCGCACGCCAGATAGTGCGAAAGCGCAAGTTCTAAACAACATCAAACCTCATAAGCTTGGCATCAACATACAGCAAGTGAGGGCCACGAGATCTAAAGAACTCTTGATTAGGTGCAAAGAAGCCACACACCTGCACAAACTTAAAAAAAGTAATTGAAGAGTCTAGCGTGCTGACAGAGCACTTAGAACTATAGATTCCCCGTCCGTTTAGGAGCTCTCTTATAGTATTTGGGGTACCCTGTGACATAACGGCAGACGAAATAAAAGCAGCATTTGAAGATCTTTTGCCAGAAACGCGGTCGCCAGTTATCTTTCCAAAAGGCCCGAGACCTAGGGACGAAACTACCTGTAATTGGATACTGGAAGTGGCAGCAGATTTCAAAGACAGGCTACTCGACCACAAGCGGGTTTATATTGGATTTACTTCGTGTCCGTTTAGAGAATATGTAACAATAACCCGCTGCTACAACTGCCAAACCTTTGGCCACCTAAGTAAAAACTGCAGATTCCCACCAGCCTGTACTAAGTGCGGAAAAGGTCATTTAACACAAGAGTGTACGGCAGAAGAGGAAAATTGTGCGAATTGTGTTCACTCCAATACGCATAATAGCACAGACTTTGACGCAAGTCATCCGGCAAGTTCTTCAAAATGTCCTGTGTACCGACAGGAACTGCAACGAGGCAGCAAAACATAGCAACAACGGATGTAGGCAGTAACCAATTCCGCCAACAAGTCACAGGACTCAGGTTTCTCCAAGCAAACCTGCAGAGAGCTAGATCTGCAACACTTAACTTCATGGATATTATGACAAAGGAAAAAGCCGATATCGCCCTCATACAAGAGCCGTACAGTCGGCCACAAAAGTATTCGAACACCGGTACCCATTCAGAAAATTTACTTTTCCGTTGAGAAACAAAATTGTCTCCAGAGTCCATCTTGGTTCGATAGACAAAAAAAAACAAAAGGATGGCTCATGTCCAAAATTGGCTAGGTGCATGAAACAAAATACAACATGACCTATCTGGGTGAGATGGGAAACAAAATGGCTGCTCACGTGATCCATTATTGCGCTCATAGAAAACGCAAAGTGTGGCTGCGGCTCGTCTCGGTTCGCGAAGAGTGAAAACCCAAAACGGTCTGCAGTGTCTATCTTTGTTGGATGAGAAAACAAAAGGATGGCTCATGACCAGTTTATTTAGGTGTAAGAAAAAATATAACGTGACCTATCTGGATAAGATGTCTCCAGCGATCCAGTATAGAGTATTTCCCCATCTGCAATAGATGACATCTATAAACAATTTCATTGAAATCTAATACAACATGACCTATCTGGGTGAGATGGGAAACAAAATGGCTGCTCACGTAATCCATTATTGCGCTCATAGAAAACGCAAAGTGTCACTGCGGCTCGTCTCGGTTCGCGAAGACTGAAAACCCAAAACGGTCTGCAGTGTCTATCTTTGTTGAATGAGAAAACAAAAGGATGGCTCATGTCCAATTTATTTAGGTGTGGGAAAACATATAACGTGACCTATCTGGATGAGATGTCTCCAGCGATCCAGTATAGAGTATTTCCCCATCTGCAATACGTGACATCTATAAACAATTTCATTTAAATCTCCTCGAAATATAAGAAACAGCTAGCTCGTGAAATTGTAAAGTATTCCCAAAGAATTCCACTTCTTGAAGAAGGAAAAACATCCTAGATGCAGATGAGGTAGAGAGAGAAAAAGCATGTTGCACCATGGAGAGCCCGCACGGTTCTGAACAGAAAACGTGGAATGCTTTTATAGAAAAGAGTTGAAAGTGAAAGTAAAAGCCGATTGAAAATTTTTCAATTGGTTGCCGACTGGGAAAAAATTTTCAAAGCTCAGAAAAAAAAAATCTGAGATGTAAAAAAAAAAAAAAATATGTTTAAAAAGGATATGTTTTAAAAAGTCTTTGGGTTTCTCCATTCCAAAGTAAACAAAGTGAAGACATCAATTTAATAGAAAAAATGAAAGAGTTTTTTTTTTTTTTTTTTTTTTTTTTTTATAGCTCTGGAAATATTTTTTCCATTTCAACAACCAAGAAATATTTCCAGCCAATACAATTTCATTTTTACTTTCACTTTCAATTCATTTTTATATCTATAAGAACATTTCATTTTTCTGTTCAGATCAGTGTGGGTTGTTCAAGATGCAGCAACTCTACTCCATCCCACAACCAGGAAAAAAAGATGTTCTTTCATGAGATGTTCTTTTGGCTTTCGAAAACAATGATGACATAATGATTGTAATACATTTCGGTTCTCATGTCCCATGCTTGAACTCAGAATTATTTCCAGAACTCTGAAAATTTTTCCTAGTCAGCTCGATAACCCAACTTTCGTATATTTATTTTTTAAGCCACTCGAGTTTCGACTTCCCATCCGTTTGTGCTGTGCATTCAACCTGGAGACACATTCCCTGAGCTCTAAGAAAATATTTCCCAGCAGACTCAATACCTGAAATGGATTAAAAAAAATTCTTTCATACATTTTTAAAGCTCAAGAGTGTTAGCTGTCATGGAAAGAACCTTTTTTTCCCTGAGCTCTAAGAAAATGTTTCCCAGCAGACTCAATCGCTGAAATGGATTAAAAATAAATTTGTTCCTATATTTTTAAAGCTCAAGAGTGTTAGCTATCATGGAAAGAGCCTTTTTTTTGCCTGAGCTCTGAGAAAATGTTTCCCAGCAGACTCAATTGCTGAAATGGATTAAAAATAAATTCTTTCATACATTTTTAAACCTCAAGATAGTTAGCTGTCATGGAAAGAGCCTTTTTTTCCCCTGAGCTCTAAGAAAATGTTTCCCAGTAGACTCAATCGCTGAAATGGATTAAAAATAAATTCATTCATACATTTTTAAACCTCAAGCGTGTTAGCTGTCATGGAAGGAGCCTTTTTTTCCCCTGAGCTCTGAGAAAATGTTTCCCAGTAGACTCAATCGCTGAAATGGATTAAGAATAAATTTTTTCATACATTTTTAAAGCTTAAGCGTGTTAGCTGTCATGGAAAGAGCCTTTTTTTTCCCCAGCAGACTCAATCGCTGAAATGGATTAAAAATAAATTCTTTCATACATTTTTAAAGCTTAAGCGTGTTAGTTCTCATGGAAAGAGCCTTTTTTCCCCTGAGCTCTAAGAAAATGTTTCCCAGTCCACTCAATCGCTGAAATGGATTAAAAATAAATTATTTCATATATTTTTAAAGCTCAAGCTTGTTAACTGTCATAGAAAGGGCCTTTTTTCCCCAGTCCACTCAATCGCTGAAATGGATTAAAAATAACTTCTTTCATACATTTTTAAAGCTCAAGCGTGTTAGCTGTCATAGAGCTGCAGATGAGGTAGAGAGAGAACAAGCATGTTGCACCATGGAGAGCAAACACGGTTCTGAACAGAAAACGTGGAATACTTTTATAGAAAAGAGTTGAAAGTGAAAGTAAAAGCCGACTGGAAATTTTTCACTTGGTTGCCGACTGGGAAAAAATTTTCAGAGCTCAGAAAAAAAAAATCTGAGATGTAAAAAAAAAAAAAAAAAAAAAAAAAAACTTTTTGTTAATTTTTATCATGTCTTCTAGACATGATAAAAATTAACCCTACCCCCTTTTGTGTGAGAATGTTGTCTCCCTGTTTCTAAAAATAGACCATGACTCATTCTAGGACATTCCAAAGTAAACAAAGTGAAGACATCAAATTAATAGAAAAAAGAAAGAGTTTTTTTTTTTTTTTTTTTTTTTTCAGCTTTGGAAATATTTTTCCCATTCAACAGCCAAGAAATATTTCCAGCCAATACAATTTCATTTTTACTTTCACTTTCAATTCATTTCTTATATCTATAAAAACATTTCATGTTTCTGTTCAGATCAGTGTGGGTTGTTCAAGATGCAACATCTCTACTCCATCCCACAACCGCGAAGAAAAGATGTTCTTTCATGAGGAATTTTTTTGGCTTTCGAAAACAATGATGACATGATGATTGTAATACATTTGTGTTCTCATGTCCCATGATTGAACTCAGAATTATTTCCAGAAGTCTGAGAATTTTTCCTAGTCAGCTCGATGAACCAAATTTCGTATATTTATTTAAGCTACTCGAGTTTCGACTACCTATCCGTGTGTGCTGTGCATTCAACCTGGACACACATTCCCTGAGCTCTAAGAAAATTTTTCCCAGCCCACTCAATCGCTGAAATGGATTTAAAAAAATTCTTTCATACATTTTTAAAGCTCAAGCGTGTTAGCTGTCATGGAAAGAACCTTTTTTCCCTGAGCTCTAAGAAAATGTTTCCCAGCCCACTCAATCGCTTAAATGGATTAAAAATAAATTCGTTCCTATATTTTTAAAGCTCAAGCATGCTAGCTCTCATGAAAAGAGCCCTTTTTTCCCCAGCCCACTCAATAGCTGAAATGAATTAAAAACAAATTCTTTCATACATTTTTAAACCTCAAGAGTGTTAGTTCTCATGAAAAGAGCCTTTTTTTCCCCTGAGCTCTGAGAAAATGTTTCCCAGCAGACTCAATCGCTGAAATGGATTAAAAATAAATTCGTTCCTATATTTTTAAAGCTCAAGCGTGTTAGCTCTCATGAAAATGGCCTTTTTTTTCCCCAGCCCACTCAATAGCTGAAATGAATTAAAAACAAATTCTTTCATACATTTTTAAACCTCAAGAGTGTTAGCTGTCATGGAAAGAGCCTTTTTTCCCCCTGATCTCTAAGAAAATGTTTCCAAGTCCACTCAATCGCTGAAATGGATTAAAAATAACTTCTTTCATACATTTTTAAAGCTCAAGAGTGTTAGCTGTCATGGAAACTGAAATTTATGTCATGGTTTGTGTCTCACACGTCGTCAACGGTATGGTTTGAGGTGAAAATTGAAAACCCGGTATGAAAAATCTCTTTAAGTTCACTTTAGAAGAAGCTGTGGGATAGAGAGATTTCGTCATGGAAAAATGTCTTTCAATGTCTTTCAATGTCCGTCATGGAAAAATGTCTTTCAATATCATGACATCTCCTTTCAAATAGGATTGAAGGATTTTTCTTAAACTATGTTGAAATCTTGATCCATCCAAATTACAGATGGGAAATTCTGATCCATGGAAGGATCATCCAATTTTGCTAGAACCTGATAAACGGTTGCTGATGAAATCGAAACGAAAACCCTAGCTTTTCAAACAGGAAACATTTTCCCCTAAACGTATTAATGATTTCTATTCTGTGAGACATTAAAAAGTGGAAAGAAACTTGTGTTCACAGAAGCTCTTTCTAGAAGAGTGGTCCTAGGTCCAGACGAGATAGAGAAAGAGAAAAAGCATGCTGCACCTTGGATAGCCCGCACGGTTCTGAATAGAAAACGTGGAATACTTTTATAGAAAAGCGATGAAAGTGAAAGTAAAAGCCAAATCGTCTTGGCTGTAGAATTTTCATTTGGTTGCCGACTGGGAAAAATTTTTCAAAGCTCAGAAAAAAAAAATTTGAGATGTAAAAAAAAAAAAAAAAAACAATCTTTTTGTTAATTTTTATCATGTCTTCTAGACATGATAAAAATTAACCCTACCCCCCTTTTGTGTGGGAATGTTGTCTCCCTGTTTCTAAAAATAGACCATGACTCATTCTAGGAATTATATGTTTTAGAAAGGATGAGTCATAGTCTTTGGGTTTCTCCATTCCAAAGTAAACAAAGTGAAGACATCAATTTAATAGAAAAAAAAGAAAGAGGTTTTTTTTTTTTTTTTTTTTTTTTTTTCAGCTTTGGAAATATTTTTCCCATTCAACAGCCAAGAAATATTTCCAGCCAATACAATTTCATTTTTACTTTCACTTTCAGTTCATTTCTTATATCTATAAAAACATTTCATATTTCTGTTCAGATCAGTGTGGGTTGTTCAAGATGCAGTAACTCTACTCCATCCCACAACCAGGAAAAAAAGATGTTCTTTCATGAGGAATTCTTTTGGCTTTCGAAAACAATGATGACATGATGATTGTAATACATTTCTGTTCTCATGTCCCATGCTTGAACTCAGAATTATTTCCAGAACTTAACGTATATTTATTTAAGCTACTCGAGTTTCGACTACCCATCCGTGTGTGCTGTGCATTCAACCTGGAGACACATTCCCTGAGCTCTAAGAAAATTTTCCCTGCCCACTCAATCGCTGAAATGGATTAAAAATGAATTGTTTCATACATTTTTAAAGCTCAAGCGTGTTAGGTGTCATGGAAAGAGCCTTTTTTCCCCTGAGCTCTAAGAAAATGTTTCCCAGCCCACTCAATTGCTGAAATGGATTAAAAATAAATTCGTTCCTATATTTTTAAACCTCAAGAGTGTTAGGTGTAATGGAAAGAGCTTTTTTCTTTTCACAGCCCACTCAATCACTGAAATCGATTAAAAACAAATTCTTTCATACATTTTTAAAGCTCAAGAGTGTTAGGTGTCATGGAAAGAGCTTTTTTCTTTTCACAGCCCACTCAAAAGCTGAAATCGATTAAAAACAAATTGTTTCATACATTTTTAAAGCTCAAGAGTGTTAGGTGTAATGGAAAGAGCTTTTTCTTTTCACAGCCCACTCAATCGCTGAAATGGATTAAAAATAAATTCTTTCATACATATTTAAAGCTCAAGCGTGTTAGCTGTCATGGAAAGAGCCTTTTTTTCCCAGCCCACTCAATCTCTGAAACGGTTAAAAAATAAATTCTTTCATACATTTGTTTAAACCTCAAGACTGTTAGCTGTCATGGAAACTGAAATTTATGTCACGGTTTGTGTGTCACACGTCGTCAACGGTATGATTTGAGGTGAAAATTGAAAACCCGGTATAAAAAATCTCTTTAACTTCACTTTAGAAGAAGGTGTGGGATAGAGATTTCGTCATGGGAAAATGTCTTTCAATATCATGTCATCTCCTTTCAAATAGGATTGAAGGATTTTTCTTAAACTATGTTGAAATCTTGATGCATAAAAACCACGGATGGGAAATTCTGATTTATGGATGGATCATCCAATTTCGCTAGACCTTGATAAACGGTTGCTGATGAAATCCAAACGAGGGGTCCTAGCTTTTCAAATGGGAAACATTTTCCCCTAAAAGGTGGAATGATTTCTATTCTGTGAGAACTCAAAAAGTGGAAAGAAACTTGTGTTCACAGAAGCTCTTTCTAGAAGACTGGTCCTGGGTCCAGATGAGGTAGAGAGAGAAAAAGCATGCTGCACCTTGGACAGCCCGCACAGTTCTGAACAGAAAACGTAGAATACTTTAATAGAAAAGTGTTGAAAGTGAAAGTAAAAGGCCAATCGTCTTGCCTGTAGAATTTTCACTTGGTTGCCGACTGGGAAAAATTTTTCAAAGCTCAGAAAAAAAAAATTTGAGATGTAAAAAAAAAAAAAAAAAAAAAAAAAAAAAAAAAAAAAAAAACCTTTTTGTTAATTTTTATCATGTCTTCTAGACATGATAAAAATTATCCCTACCCCCCTTTTGTGTGGGAATGTTGTCTCACTGTTTCTAAAAATAGACCATGTATACCAATATACTACAAACGGACTTGAACGCCTGTTCTCAGTATGTAGCTATACAAATTTGAAGGTAAAATTTAAAAAAAAACATCTGTTTGGGGAAAAAGGAGTAAATTTGTATAGGAATATACTACAAACGGAATTTAAGGCCTGTTTTCAGCATATAGCTATACAAATTGGAAGGTAAAAAAAAATAAAAAAAAAGACATCTTTTTTTTTTTCGGGAAATTAAGTGAATTTGTATAGGAATATACTACAAACTGACTTTAAAGCCTGTTTTCAGCATATAGCTATACAAATTGGAAGGTAAAAGAAATAAAAAAAAAAAGACATCTTTTTTTTTTCGGGAAATTAAGTGAATTTGTATAGGAATATACTACAAACTGACTTTAATGCCTGTTTTCAGTATATAGCTATACAAATTGGAAGGTAAAAAAAAATTAAAAAAAAGACATCTTTTTTTTTTTCGGGAAATTAAGTGAATTTGTATAGGAATATACTACAAACTGACTTTAATGCCTGTTTTCAGTATATAGCTATACAAATTGGAAGGTAAAAAAAAATAAAAAAAAAGATATCTTTTTTGGGGAAAAGGAGTGAATTTGTATAGAAATATACTACAAGAACATCAAGAAAAGAACATCATGGGTCCAAGAATTGAAAGTAAAAGTCCAAAAACGAAATGTTAACGACTGGGAAGAAAATTTTCAAAGCTGAAAAAAGATTAAAAAAAAAAAAAAAAGAATACTTCCTTTTTCTTTCTTAATTTGATGTCTTCATTCTTTTGACCTTGTAGAAATAAAAAAAGTGAAGACATCAAATTAAGAAAGAAAAAAGGAAGGGTTTTTTTTTTTTTTTTTTTTTTAAATTTTTTAATGTGTTAAAATTTTTCCAGAGCTCTGAGAATTTTTCCCAGTCGGTTTCTAGAAGCAACTCGTTAAAGTATTTAAACCACTCGCGTTTCAGTTTCAGATCAGTCTGTGCTGTGCACTCAACGTGGATACACGCTTCTCACTCTCCTGGGAAGAGCTTCTGTGAAGGTATGTGAACATTTTTTTCTTACTCTTTTGTATTTCATAGACTACAAATATTTATTGAGTCACCCATTTTATTGAAATGTATTCTTATTTCCTTTCAATACTTTGAGGTAGGGTAATATTTTTCCCCCTGCTACTGTTTTTGCTTTTCAAGGCTAGAAATGTTTTACTCAATAGCTGTTTTTATAGAAAACATGCTATTATTTCGTATACTGATATATTTTGTGAAACTTTAACAAATACTTTTCAACAAAGCAAGATGATGTGATCCACAGCTGGCTAGACCCGTCAGTGTAATCGGATCACGATTGTTCCATCCTATACTGATATATTTTGTGAAACTTTAACAAATTCCTTTCAAGAAGCCAAGATCTCGTGATCCACAGCTGGCTAGACCCGTCAGTGTAATCGGATCACGATTGTTCCATCCTATACTGATATATTTTGTGAAACTTTAACAAATTCCTTTCAAGAAGCCAAGATCTCGTGATCCACAGCTGGCTAGACCCGTCAGTATAATCGGATCACGATTGTTCCATCCTATACTGATATATTTTGTGAAACTTTAACAAATTCCTTTCAAGAAGCCAAGATCTCGTGATCCACAGCTGGCTAGACCCGTCAGTATAATCGTATCACGACTGTTCCATCATATACTGATATATTTTGTGAAACTTTAACAAATTCCTTTCAAGAAGCCAAGATCTCGTGATCGACAGCTGGCTAGACCCGTCAGTATAATCGGATCACGACTGTTCCCTCGTATACTGATATATTTTGTGAAATTTTTAACAAATGACTTTCAAGAAGGGAAGATCTCGTGATCCAGAACTGACTCAATCAGTCAGTATAATCGGATCACGACTGTTCCCTCGTATACTGATATATTTTGTGAAATTTTTAACAAATGACTTTCAAGAAGGCAAGATCTCGTGATCCAGAACTGACTCAATCAGTCAGGATTAACGGATCACGATTGTTCCATTGCATACTGATATATTTTGTGAAACTTATTTAACAAATGACTTTCAAGAAGGCAAGATCTCGTGATCCACAGCTGACTAGACTTGTCAGAATTAACGGATCACGATAGTTCCATTGTATACTAATATATTTTGTGGAACTTTAACAAATTGTTTTCAACAAGGCAAGATCTCGTGATCCAGAGCTGACTCAATCAGTCAGGATTAACGGATCACGATTATTCCATTGTATACTGATATATTTTGTGAAACTTCTTTAACAAATGACTTTCAAGAAGGCAAGATCTCGTGATCCACAGCTGACTAGACTTGTCAGAATTAACGGATCACGATAGTTCCATTGTATACTAATATATTTTGTGGAACTTTAACAAATTGTTTTCAACAAGGCAAGATCACATGATCCACAGCTGATTCCATCAGTCAGAATAACGGATCATGATGGTTCCATCGTATACTGATATATATTTTGTGAAACTTTAACAAATCGTTTTCAACAAGGCAAGATCATGTGATTCAATAGAATTGTTCAATCTTATACTGGCATATTCTGATAAAACAACAGAATGATCCAATTTTGAATACGATCCCAATATGTTTTTATAAAATACATTTCATATTTTGTTAAACGTGAACGACTGACTTTCAAGCTGGCTGCATGGGTGTTTTTTTTCGTGGTTTTTCCCCATGTGTAACGTGAATACGAGCCAGTTTCCCTTCCAAAGTCCTCCACGAAGGCATTTCTTAAAGCAAATAGCCCTCAAATGCTTTACCGTCCTCCGAATCGACTTGACCTCTCTCCAACTTCCACGGTGTCATTTGAACGATTGAGTCGGCTGTTGGAAAAAAATCTCTGACGGCTGAAAACAATATCTCCACACACCTTCACAAAACCTCTTTCCAGGAGGAAGAAGCGTGTATTCAGCTCCAGTGCACAGCACAGAGTGATTTAAAGCTGAAACGCGAGTGGTTTAAATAGATGAGAACCCTCTATAGAAATAATTTGAATATATCTGGTTTTGTGAATCAAACCGACTGGGAAAAAATTCTCAGAGCTCAGAAAAAAATTCTGAGATGAGATGTAAAAAAAAAAAAATCTTTTTGTTAATTTTTATCATGTCTTCTAGACATGATAAAAATTAACTCCCTTCTCTTTTTGTCTGGGAATGTTGTCTCACGCTATCTAAAAATAGACTATGACTCATTCTTGTGGAATTCTGTTGGGCTTTTACTTTCGATTGGGTTTTGAATTTGTTTCAATTCCCCAGTTATCTGTAAAAGCATTCCGCGTTTCACTTTAGATCCGTGTGGGCTGTGGAAGAGACAACACATCTCTCTCTTTACCCAATCTCATGATATTCTTTAAGAATTTCTTAGCCATTTGTCAAAGAAGGGGACTATAATTGAAGAATTTATGAATTTGGGAACATGTCACCCATGGCAAATCTAAAATCTTGGAAATGGATACTGGAAAGCCCCGCTCTGATTATAATTCTGAGTTCTAGCATGGGACATTTTTTAAATCAATAAGCTAAACTATTCCGCGTTTCACTTCAGATCCGTGTGGGCTGTGGAAGAGGCAACACGTCTCTCTCTTTACCCAATCTCATGATATTCTTTAAGAATTTCTTAGCCATTTGTCAAAGAAGGGGACTATAATTGAAGAATTTATGAATTTGGGAAAATGTCACGCATGGCAAATCTAAAATCTTGGAAGTGGATACTGGAAAGCCCCGCTCTGATTATAATTCTGAGTTCTAGCATGGGACATTTTTTAAATCAATAAGCTAAACTATTTTTCTAGTCTCATATTCTCTCGTGACTAGGGTTCCAGATTTGGGTAGAGAGAGACATGTTGCCTCATCAACAGCCCGCACTGTTCTGAACAGGAACGTGGAATGCTTTTGTAGAAAAGTGAAGAGTTGAAAGTGAAAGTCGAAAAACGAAATGGGATCGGCTAGGAAATATTTCTCAGAGCTCAGAAAAAAAAAATTCTGAGATGTAAAAAAAAAAAAAAAAAAAAAAGAAAACAATCTTTTTGTTAATTTTTATCATGTCTTCTAGACATGTTGTTAATTTTTATCATGTCTTCTAGACATGATAAAAATTAACTCCCTTCTCTTTTTGTCTGGGAATGTTGTCTCCCACTTTCTAAAAATAGACAATGACTCATTCTTTCTAAAGAATAGAATTCCAAGAAAAGATTGGATAAGTCATGGTCTATTTTTAGAAAGTGGGAGACAACATTCCCATACAAAAGGGGGGTGAGTTAATTTTTATCATGTCTAGAAGACATGATAAAAATTAACAAAAAGATTGTTTTTTTTTTTTTTTTTTTTTTTTTTTTTACATCTCAGAATTTTTTTCTGAGCTCTGAAAATATTTTCCCAGCCGATGTAATTTCGTTTTTCGACTTTCACTTTCAACTCTTCTCTTTTCTATAAAAGTATTTCGAGTTTCTGTTCAAAACACTGTGGGCTGTTGAAAAGGCAACACATCTCCCTCTCTACATTAATGGGGAATCCAAGATGTTGTAAAGAAGAATTCTTTGAGAATCTCTTAACCTTTCTGAACTTTAGAAGAGCTAGCTGGATATTTCTTCATTTTTTTTTCAAGTATGGGTTCAATGGATTCTTTTAAATAGTTGCAAGTAAGACGTTGTATCATTTTCTGTTGATCATGAATCTATTAAAAAAAATTTCAATGCCTAGTCTTAGGGCTACCTATACCCGCCATGATTCATATGTTTTAGTCTACGTTTTAGATGAGACCCTCTCTTAAAAACATGATTTTCCTATTCAAAGTTGAAATGATTTTCCAAAAGCATGATTCTTTTTTAAAAAAAAACATGTGTGTTTGTGTATGTGTGGTGGGACGGTTAGATTTCTTCTCTTACGAGATAGTCATCTCCACGAGATGTGTTTTGGATATCTTCTCCATCCTCTCGTGGTCACTGAAATCTCGTGATGGCTCAAGTGAAAAGAGTTCGTTTATTTTGACTCACAACCACGTTATATTTTTTTGGATATCTCCTCCAACGACTCGTGGAACTCTTTTCCCTGAAATCAGGTATTTTTAGCAGTGCACGCCCTCTGAAGTGAAGCTAGGAATACTTTGACAAATCCTGTCGAGTGGATTATGAAACCATTTTTAAAGGACCTCAGAGAAACACCCATGAAGACGATACCAACGTGTCGTTTTTCAGAAAGCATGAAGGTGGCTCATGGTGAGAGATGAGGTGGTAAAATAGTTTTTTTCTTAGAAAATTGAGAAAATGGAGAGTAGTAAGACACAGTCTCTTTTTTCGAAACTGAGTAGGAGGGTCATTTTGAGATGAGCTGGAAATTATTTTCTGAGAGATTTGAAAAAAAATTTTAAAAATAAAAAATATATATATTATATAATATATATATTATATAATATTTATATTATAAATACTTTTTGTTCATTTTTATCATGTCTTCAGACATGATAAAAATGAACGACATCTCTCTTTTTTTCTTTGAAACCTCTCTCAACCTATCTCGTCCTGTTTTTCAAGTAACATTCCTTTCCTGAAAAGTTAATTTCTTTAGACACGTAAGACAACAGGTAGAGACATACTTAGAACCAAAAAGAGATAGAGATCCTTTTGAATAATGTCGAATAGACAAAAGACGAGTAGCCATTTCCGTTCTATGCTTTTTCCTAGGGACGATCCACGAAGGTTCCTCTTTTGTTCACGACCCGTGGTTAACCCATGAATTAAACACGTAGGCTCGAAACTTTCTAATATCTCTACCTCCACGGTGCAGTTTGAAAGGAAGGTGACCCACCCATCACCCCAGCTATGAAATGAAACGTCAAAACAGTGCACACGTTCTAGAATAAGAACCCTTGTAGACATTTGGGGGCTCTACAGCACATAAACACGTAGGCTCGTAACTTTCTAATATCTCTACCTCCACGGTGCAGTTTGAAAGGAAGGTGACCCACCCATCACCCCAGCTATGAAATGAAACGTCAAAACAGTGCACACGTTCTAGAATAAGAAGCCTTGTAGACATTTGGGGGCTCTACAGCACAGACTCAACAGAAACAAAACGATAAAAACTTTCATAGATCCCAGAGAGTGGATGTGCTTAAAAATAAGGTGATGTCTCGTCGATCAAATCAGCTGTAAATAAATGTCTAAGAGCTGTGAAGAATGGATGGCCTACCTTCACAAAAGCTCTTTCTAGGAGGGAAAAGTGTGTATCCAAGCAGAATACACAGCACAGACTGATGTTAAGTCGAAACTGGAGTGATTTCAATACGCAAGTATGAATTCGTTCTAATAACACTTTAGATAGGTCTCGTTTGACTCATCGAGTCGAGGGGGAAAACATTGACGTGTTACCTTTCCAACAGCCCACACTGTTCTGAACAGAAACGTAGAATACTTTTATAGATAAAAGAAGAATTGAAAGTGAAAGTAAAAAAACGAAATCAGATCGGCTGGGAAAATTTCTGAGCCGAGAAAAAATTCTGAGTCAGGAAAAAAAAAAAAAAAAACTCTTCCTTTTTCTTTATTAATTTGATGTCTTCACTTTTTGACTTTCTACAAGGTCAAAAGAGTGAAGACATCAAATTAATAAAGAAAAAGGAAGAGGTTTTTTTTTTTTTTTTTTTTTTTTTTTTTTTTTTTTTTTTTCAATCTCAGAATTTTTCCTGAGCTCTGAAAATTTTTTTCCCAGCCGATCCCATTTCGTTTTTTGATTTTCACTTTCGATTCTTCTCTTTTCTATAAAAGTATTCCACGTTTTTGTTCAGAACAGTGTGGGCTGTTGAAGAGCTAACACGTCTCCCTCTCTCTTTACCCAAATCTGGAACCCATGATGATCTTAAGAAGAATTCTTTAAGAATCTCTTACAATTCCTGAATCTTAGACAAGCTGAATGTTTCTTTTTCGTATTTCGAAGCTATTGATGGATCAAAGAAGAAGATTTCAATGGAATGACTTCATCGTTCTAGGATAGAATATTTTTTCGAAATCTCTTCCTACTTTCGTCTACAAGAAATGCTTTTCACGAAAGTTTGGTCCTCTTTTACATTTACTTTTTAAACAGTTGTTCAAAGGGATTTTCGTTCTGCTTATTCAGGTTTCCCGCGCTTCACGCTACCCATCCTCACCCATTTCTAAAGGATCTCAGAGAAAATTAAAAGGGAAAGAAATAGCCTCCAGTGAACAACAACGACAGTGGATAGTTTTTTTTTTCTGTCCTTCCAGAGATATCACCGGTGACCGATAGGTTGTTCAGCCACACGGGTGTCGTGAAAAGGCACACCATGCCTGTTTCCCTCCCAAAAATGTTTCTTCGGAAAAGGGAAAGTTTTTTTCCCACACCTTTGGAGATTCCTTTTCCGCATCGATACCCAAACCCATCGGCCAGAAAAATAAATTTTTTTAAGAACATTTCCATTCTTGAAACTCAATATAAGATACGTATTCAGTCTAATATTTTTAATAAATCACGCATACATGTATTTTACGAGCTTATCTATTATTTCTTACAATGCTTCGTCAATCTTACTTAAAGTAGCTTGGAAGAACCGTATTATTATTTCTTTCTTCTAACCTCTTACAAATATATTGTTTAAAGTTTCTAAGGAATTTCTAATACATTGTATATACAATTTAGCTAAAACCTGTGACAAGATGAATTTAATTCCCCCCCCCCTCAAAACAATTTATATAGAGTCAGTTTGAGTTAGCTGGATCCGTGTAAATAGTTAGATAATATTTATGTCACGTAAATTATTTGCTAACATAACATATTTTTCCTTCTTATCATGCTATTTCAACTATTTTGTTTAGCAATCATCCATCTCAAATAAAAAGGATTTGACGAGACACAATATACTTAAAAGATTGATGAAATAACACTAAAATCTCATGTTGTTGGAATCATTTAAGAAATTTAGAGTTTACAGACTATTTCATCCAATGAAGGTAAAATATCATGCTATTTCAACCATTTTGTTTAGCAATCATCCATCTCAAATAAAAAGGATTTGACGAGACACAATATACTTAAAAAATTGATGAAATAACACTAAAATCTCATGTTGTTGGAATCATTTAAGAAATTTAGAGTTTACAGACTACTTCATTCAATGAAGGTAAAATATTAAAATGAATACGTATGTTTGTAATATATTTCAGAAACCTAATGTTCTTAAAAAAATTTATTTTTCTGACCGATGGGTTTGGGTATCGATGCGGAAAAGGAATCTCCAAAGGTGTGGGAAAAAAACTTTCCCTTTTCCGAAGAAACATTTTTGGGAGGGAAACAGGCATGGTGTGCCTTTTCACGACACCCGTGTGGCTGAACAACCTATCGGTCACCGGTGATATCTCTGGAAGGACAGAAAAAAAAACTATCCACTGTCGTTGTTGTTCACTGGAGGCTATTTCTTTCCCTTTTAATTTTCTCTGAGATCCTTTAGAAATGGTTGAGGATGGGTAGCGTGAAGCGCGGGAAACCTGAATCAGCAGAACGAAAATCCCTTTGAACAACTATTTAAAAAGTAAATGTAAAAGAGGACCAAACTTTCGTGAAAAGCATTTCTGTGTAGACGAAAGTAGGAAGAGATTTCGAAAAAATATTCTATCCTAGAACGATGAAGTCATTCCATTGAAATCTTCTTCTTTGATCCATCAATAGCTTCGAAATACGAAAAAGAAACATTCAGCTTGTCTATGATTCAGGAATTGTAAGAGATTCTTAAAGAATTCTTCTTAAGATCATCATGGGTTCCAGATTTGGGTAAAGAGAGAGGGAGACGTGTTAGCTTTTCAACAGCCCACACTGTTCTGAACAAAAACGTGGAATACTTTTATAGAAAAGAGAAGAATTGAAAGTGAAAATCAAAAAACGAAATGGGATCGGCTGGGAAAAAATTTTTCAGAGCTCAGGAAAAATTCTGAGATTGAAAAAAAAAAAAACTCTTCCTTTTTCTTTATTAATTTGATGTCTTCACTCTTTTGACCTTGTAGAAAGTCAAAAAGTGAAGACATCAAATTAATAAAGAAAAAGGAAGAGTTTTTTTTTTTTTTTTTTTTTTCCTGACTCAGAATTTTTTCTCGGCTCAGAAATTTTCCCAGCCGATCTGATTTCGTTTTTTTACTTTCACTTTCAATTCTTCTTTTATCTATAAAAGTATTCTACGTTTCTGTTCAGAACAGTGTGGGCTGTTGGAAAGGTAACACGTCAATGTTTTCCCCCTCGACTCGATGAGTCAAACCAGACCTATCTAAAGTGTTATTAGAACGAATTCATACTTGCGTATTGAAATCACTCCAGTTTCGACTTAACATCAGTCTGTGCTGTGTATTCTGCTTGGATACACACTTTTCCCTCCTAGAAAGAGCTTTTGTGAAGGTAGGCCATCCATTCTTCACAGCTCTTAGACATTTATTTACAGCTGATTTGATCGACGAGACATCACCTTATTTTTAAGCACATCCACTCTCTGGGATCTATGAAAGTTTTTATCGTTTTGTTTCTGTTGAGTCTGTGCTGTAGAGCCCCCAAATGTCTACAAGGGTTCTTATTCTAGAACGTGTGCACTGTTTTGACGTTTCATTTCATAGCTGGGGTGATGGGTGGGTCACCTTCCTTTCAAACTGCACCGTGGAGGTAGAGATATTAGAAAGTTACGAGCCTACGTGTTTATGTGCTGTAGAGCCCCCAAATGTCTACAAGGGTTCTTATTCTAGAACGTGTGCACTGTTTTGACGTTTCATTTCATAGCTGGGGTGATGGGTGGGTCACCTTCCTTTCAAACTGCACCGTGGAGGTAGAGATATTAGAAAGTTTCGAGCCTACGTGTTTAATTCATGGGTTAACCACGGGTCGTGAACAAAAGTGGAACCTTCGTGGATCGTCCCTAGGAAAAAGCATAGAACGGAAATGGCTACTCGTCTTTTGTCTATTCGACATTATTCAAAAGGATCTCTACTCTCTTTTTGGTTCGAAGTATGTCTCTACCTGTTGTCTTACGTGTCTAAAGAAATTAACTTTTCAGGAAAGGAATGTTACTTGAAAAACAGGACGAGATAGGTTGAGAGAGGTTTCAAAGAAAAAAAGAGAGATGTCGTTCATTTTTATCATGTCTGAAGACATGATAAAAATGAACAAAAAGTATTTATAATATATATATTATATAATATATATATTTTTTATTTTTTAAATTTTTTTTCAAATCTCTCAGAAAATATTTTCCAGCTCATCTCAAAATGACCCTCCTACTCAGTTTCGAAAAAAGAGACTGTGTCTTACTACTCTCCATTTTCTCAATTTTCTAAGAAAAAAACTATTTTACCACCTCATCTCTCACCATGAGCCACCTTCATGCTTTCTGAAAAACGACACGTTGGTATCGTCTTCATGGGTGTTTCTCTGAGGTCCTTTAAAAATGGTTTCATAATCCACTCGACAGGATTTGTCAAAGTATTTCGAGCTTCACTTCAGAGGGCGTGCACTGCTAAACATACCTGATTTCAGGGAAAGGAGTTCCACGAGTCGTTGGAGGAGATATCCAAAAAAATATAACGTGGTTGTGAGTCAAAATAAACGAACTCTTTTCACTTGAGCCATCACGAGATTTCAGTGACCACGAGAGGGTGGAGAAGATATCCAAAACACATCTCGTGGAGATGACTATCTCGTAAGAGAAGAAATCTAACCGTCCCACCACACATACACAAACACACATGTTTTTTTTTAAAAAGAATCATACTTTTGGAAAATCATTTCAACTTTGAATAGGAAAATCATGTTTTTAAGAGAGGGTCTCATCTAAAACGTAGAGTAAAACATATGAATCATGCCGGGTATTGGTAGCCCTAAAACTAGGCATTGAAATTTTTTTAATAGATTCATGATCAACAGAAAATGATACAACGTCTTACTTGCAACTATTTAAAAGAATCCTTTGAACCCATACTTGAAAAAAAAATGAAGAAATATCCAGCTAGCTCTTCTAAAGTTCAGAAAGGTTAAGAGATTCTCAAAGAATTCTTCTTTACAACATCTTGGATTCCCCATTAATGTAGAGAGGGAGATGTGTTGCCTTTTCAACAGCCCACAGTGTTTTGAACAGAAACTCGAAATACTTTTATAGAAAAGAGAAGAGTTGAAAGTGAAAGTCGAAAAACGAAATTACATCGGCTGGGAAAATATTTTCAGAGCTCAGAAAAAAATTCTGAGATGTAAAAAAAAAAAAAAAAAAAAAAAAAAAAAAACAATCTTTTTGTTAATTTTTATCATGTCTTCTAGACATGATAAAAATTAACTCACCCCCCTTTTGTATGGGAATGTTGTCTCCCACTTTCTAAAAATAGACCATGACTTATCCAATCTTTTCTTGGAATTCTATTCTTTAGAAAGAATGAGTCATTGTCTATTTTTAGAAAGTGGGAGACAACATTCCCAGACAAAAAGAGAAGGGAGTTAATTTTTATCATGTCTAGAAGACCTGATAAAAATTAACATGTCTAGAAGACATGATAAAAATTAACAAAAAGATTGTTTTTTTTTTTTTTTTTTTTTTTTTTTTTACATCTCAGAGTTTTTTTTTCTGAGCTCTGAGAAATATTTCCTAGCCGATCCCATTTCGTTTTTCAACTTTCACTTTCAACTCTTCACTTTTCTATAAAAGCATTCCACGTTTCTGTTCAGAACAGTGCGGGCTGTTGATGAGGCAACATGTCTCTCTCTACCCAAATCTGGAACCCTAGTCACGAGAGAATATGAGACTAGAAAAATAGTTTAGCTTATTGATTTAAAAAATGTCCCATGCTAGAACTCAGAATTATAATCAGAGCGGGGCTTTCCAGTATCCATTTCCAAGATTTTAGATTTGCCATGGGTGACATGTTCCCAAATTCATAAATTCTTCAATTATAGTCCCCTTCTTTGACAAATGGCTAAGAAATTCTTAAAGAATATCATGAGATTGGGTAAAGAGAGAGACGTGTTGCCTCTTCCACAGCCCACACGGATCTGAAGTGAAACGCGGAATAGTTTAGCTTCTTGATTTAAAAAATGTCCCATGCTAGAACTCAGATTTATAATCAGAACGGGGCTTTCCAGTATCCATTTCCAAAATTTTAGATTTGCCATGGGTGACATGTTGCCAAATTCATAAATTCTTCAATTATAGTCCCCTTCTTTGACAAATGGCTAAGAAATTCTTAAAGAATATCATGAGATTGGGTAAAGAGAGAGATGTGTTGCCTCTTCCACAGCCCACACGGATCTAAAGTGAAACGCGGAATGCTTTTACAGATAACTGGGGAATTGAAACAAATTCAAAACCCAATCGAAAGTAAAAGCCCAACAGAATTCCACAAGAATGAGTCATAGTCTATTTTTAGATAGCGTGAGACAACATTCCCAGACAAAAAGAGAAGGGAGTTAATTTTTATCATGTCTAGAAGACATGATAAAAATTAACAAAAAGATTTTTTTTTTTTTTACATCTCATCTCAGAATTTTTTTCTGAGCTCTGAGAATTTTTTCCCAGTCGGTTTGATTCACAAAACCAGATATATTCAAATTATTTCTATAGAGGGTTCTCATCTATTTAAACCACTCGCGTTTCAGCTTTAAATCACTCTGTGCTGTGCACTGGAGCTGAATACACGCTTCTTCCTCCTGGAAAGAGGTTTTGTGAAGGTGTGTGGAGATATTGTTTTCAGCCGTCAGAGATTTTTTTCCAACAGCCGACTCGATCGTTCAAATGACACCGAGGAAGTTGGAGAGAGGTCAAGTCGATTCGGAGGACGGTAAAGCATTTGAGGGCTATTTGCCTTAAGAAATGCCTTCGTGGAGGACTTTGGAAGGGAAACTTGCTCGTATTCACGTTACACATGGGTAAAAACCACGAAAAAAAACACCCATGCAGCCAGCTTGAAAGTCAGTCGTTCACGTTTAACAAACTATGAAATGTATTTTATAAAAACATATTGGGATCGCATTCAAAATTGGATCATTCTGTTGTTTTATCAGAATATGCCAGTATAAGATTGAACAATTCTATTGAATCACAAGATCTTGCCTTGTTGAAAACGATTTGTCAAAGTTCCACAAAATATATTAGTATACAATGGAACTATCGTGATCCGTTAATTCTGACAAGTCTAGTCAGCTGTGGATCACGAGATCTTGCCTTCTTGAAAGTCATTTGTTAAAGAAGTTCACAAAATATATCAGTATACAATGCAATAATCGTGATCCGTTAACCCTGACTGATTGAGTCAGCTCTAGATCACGAGATCTTGCCTTGTTGAAAACAATTTGTTAAAGTTCCACAAAATATATTAGTATACAATGGAACTATCGTGATCCGTTAATTCTGACAAGTCTAGTCAGCTGTGGATCACGAGATCTTGCCTTCTTGAAAGTCATTTGTTAAATAAGTTTCACAAAATATATCAGTATGCAATGGAACAATCGTGATCCGTTAATCCTGACTGATTGAGTCAGTTCTGGATCACGAGATCTTGCCTTCTTGAAAGTCATTTGTTAAAAATTTCACAAAATATATCAGTATACGAGGGAACAGTCGTGATCCGATTATACTGACTGATTGAGTCAGTTCTGGATCACGAGATCTTGCCTTCTTGAAAGTCATTTGTTAAAAATTTCACAAAATATATCAGTATACGAGGGAACAGTCGTGATCCGATTATACTGACGGGTCTAGCCAGCTGTGGATCATGAGATCTTGGCTTCTTGAAAGGAATTTGTTAAAGTTTCACAAAATATATCAGTATATGATGGAACAGTCGTGATCCGATTATACTGACGGGTCTAGCCAGCTGTGGATCACGAGATCTTGGCTTCTTGAAAGGAATTTTTAAAAGTTTCACAAAATATATCAGTATAGGATGGAACAATCGTGATCCGATTATACTGATGGGTCTAGCCAGCTGTGGATCACGAGATCTTGGCTTCTTGAAAGGAATTTTTTAAAGTTTCACAAAATATATCAGTATAGGATGGAACAATCGTGATCCGATTACACTGACGGGTCTAGCCAGCTGTGGATCACATGATCTTGCTTTGTTGAAAAGTATTTGTTAAAGTTTCACAAAATATATCAGTATACGAAATAATAGCATGTTTTCTATAAAAACAGCTATTGAGTAAAACATTTCTAGCCTTGAAAAGCAAAAACAGTAGCAGGGGGAAAAATATTACCCTACCTCAAAGTATTGAAAGGAAATAAGAATACATTTCAATAAAATGGGTGACTCAATAAATATTTGTAGTCTATGAAATACAAAAGAGTAAGAAAAAAATGTTCACATACCTTCACAGAAGCTCTTACCAGGAGAGTGAGAAGCGTGTATCCACGTTGAGTGCACAGCACAGACTGATCTGAAACTGAAACGCGAGTGGTTTAAATACATTAACGAGTTGCTTCTAGAAACAGACTGGGAAAAATTCTCAGAGCTCTGGAAAAATTTTAACACATTAAAAAATTAAAAAAAAAAAAAAAAAAAAAAAACCCTTCCTTTTTTCTTTCTTCATTTGATGTCTTCACTTTTTTTATTTCTACAAGGTCAAAAGAATGAAGACATCAAATTAAGAAAGAAAAAGGAAGTATTTTTTTTTTAAATCTTTTTTCAGTTTTGAAAATTTTCTTCCCAGTCGTTAACATTTCGTTTTTGGACTTTTACTTTCAATTCATGGACCCATGATTTTCTTTTCTTGATGTTCTTGTAGTATATTTCTATACAAATTCACTCCTTTTCCCCAAAAAAGATATCTTTTTTTAATTTTTTTTTACCTTCCAATTTGTATAGCTATATACTGAAAACAGGCATTAAAGTCAGTTTGTAGTATATTCCTATACAAATTCACTTAATTTCCCGAAAAAAAAAAAGATGTCCTTTTTTTTATTTTTTTTTACCTTCCAATTTGTATAGCTATATACTGAAAACAGGCATTAAAGTCAGTTTGTAGTATATTCCTATACAAATTCACTTAATTTCCCGAAAAAAAAAAGATGTCTTTTTTTTTATTTTTTTTTACCTTCCAATTTGTATAGCTATATGCTGAAAACAGGCTTTAAAGTCAGTTTGCAGTATATTCCTATACAAATTCACTTAATTTCCCGAAAAAAAAAAAGATGTCTTTTTTTTTTATTTTTTTTTACCTTCCAATTTGTATAGCTATATGCTGAAAACAGGCTTTAAAGTCCGTTTGTAGTATATTCCTATACAAATTCACTGCCTTCCCCCCGAAAAAAAAAGGTCTTTTTTTTATTTTTTTTTTTACCTTCCAATTTGTATAGCTATATACTGAAAACAGGCCTTAAATTCCGTTTGTAGTATATTCCTATACAAATTTACTCCCTTTTACCCAAAAAGATGTCTTTTTTTTAATTTTACCTTCAAATTTGTACAGCTACATACTGAGAACAGGCGTTCAAGTCCGTTTGTAGTATATTGGTATACATGGTCTATTTTTAGGAACAGTGAGACAACATTCCCACACAAAAGGGGGGTAGGGTTAATTTTTATCATGTCTAGAAGACATGATAAAAATTAACAAAAAGTTTTTTTTTTTTTTTTTTTTTTACATTTCAAATTTTTTTTTTCTGAGCTTTGAAAAAATTTTCCCAGTCGGCAACCAAGTGAAACGATTGGCCTTTTACTTTCACTTTCAACACTTTTCTATAAAAGTATTCTACGTTTTCTGTTCAGAACTGTGCGGGCTGTCCAAGGTGCAGCATGCTTTTTCTCTCTCTACCTCATCTGGACCCAGGACCAGTCTTCTAGAAAGAGCTTCTGTGAACACAAGTTTCTTTCCACTTTTTGACTTCTCACAGAATAGAAATCATTCCACCTTTTAGCTGAAAATGTTTCCCATTTGAAAAGCTAGGACCCCTCGTTTGGATTTCATCAGCAACCGTTTATCAAGGTCTAGCGAAAATGGATGATCCATCCATAAATCAGAATTTCCCATCCGTGGTTTTTATGCATCAAGATTTCAACATAGTTTAAGAAAAATCCTTCAATCCTATTTGAAAGGAGATGACATGATATTGAAAGACATTTTCCCATGACGGATATTGAAAGACATTGAAAGACATTTTCCCATGACGAAATCTCTCTATCCCACACCTTCTTCTAAAGTGAAGTTAAAGAGATTTTTTATACCGGGTTTTCAATTTTCATCTCAAATCATACCGTTGACGACGTGTGACACACAAACCGTGACATAAATTTCAGTTTCCATGACAGCTAACAGTCTTGAGGTTTAAACAAATGTATGAAAGAATTTATTTTTTAACCGTTTCAGAGATTGAGTGGGCTGGGAAAAAAAGGCTCTTCCCATGACAGCTAACACGCTTGAGCTTTAAATATGTATGAAAGAATTAATTTTTAATCCATTTCAGCGATTGAGTGGACTGGGAAACATTTTCTTAGAGCTCAGGGGAAAAAAAGGCTCTTTCCATGACAGCTAACACGCTTGAGCTTTAAAAATGTATGAAAGAATTTTTTTTAATCCATTTCAGCGATTGAGTGGGCTGGGAAAAATTTTCTTAGAGCTCAGGGAATGTGTGTCCAGGTTGAATGCACAGCACACACGGATGGGTAGTCGAAACTCGAGTAGCTTAAATAAATATACGAAATTTGGTTCATCGAGCTGACTAGGAAAAATTCTCAGACTTCTGGAAATAATTCTCAGTTCAATCATGGGACATGAGAACACAAATGTATTACAATCATCATGTAATCATTGTTTTCGAAAGCCAAAATAATTCCTCATGAAAGAACATCTTTTCTTCGTGGTTGTGGGATGGAGTAGAGATGATGCATCTTGAACAACCCACACTGATCTGAAGAGAAACATGAAATGTTTTATAGATATAAGAAATGAATTGAAAGTGAAAGTAAAAATGAAATTGTATTGGCTGGAAATATTTCTTGGCTGTTGAATGGGAAAAATATTTCCAAAGCTGAAAAAAAAAACTCTTTCTTTTTTTCTATTAATTTGATGTCTTCACATTGTTTACTTTGAAATGTCCTAGAATGAGTCATGGTCTATTTTTAGAAACAGGGAGACAACATTCTCACACAAAAGGGGGGTAGGGTTAATTTTTATCATGTCTAGAAGACATGATAAAAATTAACAAAAAGTTTTTTTTTTTTTTTTTTTTTTTTTTTTTTTTTTTTTACATCTCAGATTTTTTTTTCTGAGCTCTGAAAATTTTTTCCCAGTCGGCAACCAAGTGAAAAATTTCCAGTCGGCTTTTACTTTCACTTTCAACTCTTTTCTATAAAACTATTCCACGTTTTCTGTTCAGAACCGTGTGGGCTCTCCATGGTGCAACATGCTTGTTCTCTCTCTACCTCATCTGCAGCTCTATGACAGCTAACACGCTTGAGCTTTAAAAATGTATGAAAGAAGTTATTTTTAATCCATTTCAGCGATTGAGTGGACTGGGGAAAAAAAAGGCCCTTTCTATGACAGTTAACACGCTTGAGCTTTAAAAATATATGAAAGAATTTATTTTTAATCCATTTCAGCGATTGAGTGGACTGGGAAACATTTTCTTAGAGCTCAGGGGAAAAAAAGGCTCTTTCCATGAGAACTAACACGCTTAAGCTTTAAAAATGTATGAAAGAATTTATTTTTTATCCATTTCAGCGATTGAGTGGACTGGGAAACATTTTCTTAGAGCTCAGGGGAAAAAAAGACTCTTTCCATGAGAACTAACACGCTTAAGCTTTAAAAATGTATGAATGAATTTATTTTTAATCCATTTCAGCGATTGAGTCTGCTGGGGAAAAACAGGCTCTTTCCATGACAGCTAACACGCTTAAGCTTTAAAAATGTATGAAAGAATTTATTTTTAATCCATTTCAGAGATTGAGTATACTGGGAAACATTTTCTCAGAGCTCAGGGAAAAAAAAGGCTCTTTCCATGATAGCTAACACTCTTGAGCTTCAAAAATATAGGAACAAATTTATTTTTAATCCATTTCAGCGATTGAGTCTGCTGGGAAACATTTTCTTAGAGCTCAGGGAAAAAAAAGGTTCTTTCCATGACAGCTAACACTCTTGAGCTTTAAAAATGTATGAAAGAATTTTTTTTAATCCATTTCAGGTATTGAGTCTGCTGGGAAACATTTTCTTAGAGCTCAGGGAAAAAAAAAGGTTCTTTCCATGACACCTAACACTCTTCTTGAGCTTTAAAAATGTATGAAAGAATTTTTTTTAATCCATTTCAGGTATTGAGTGGGCTGGGAAACATTTTCTTAGAGCTCAGGGAGTGTGTCTCCAGGTTGAATGCACAGCACAAACGGATGGGAAGTCGAAACTCGAGTGGCTTAAAAAATAAATATACGAAAGTTGGGTTATCGAGCTGACTAGGAAAAATTTTCAGAGTTCTGGAAATAATTCTGACTTCAAGCATGGGACATGAGAACCGAAATGTATTACAATCATTATGTCATCATTGTTTTCGAAAGCCAAAAGAACATCTCATGAAAGAACATCTTTTTTTCCTGGTTGTGGGATGGAGTAGAGATGATGCATCTTGAACAACCCACACTGATCAGAACAGAAAAATGAAATGTTCTTATAGATATAAAAAATGAATTGAAAGTGAAAGTAAAAATGAAATTGTATTGGCTGGAAATATTTCTTGGCTGTTCAATTGGAAATATATTTCCAGAGCTATAAAAAAAAAAAAACTCTTTCTTTTTTTCTATTAAATTGATGTCTTCACTTTGTTTACTTTGGAATGGAGAAACCCAAAGACTTTTTAAAACATATCCTTTTTAAAAACTTATCTTATCTTATAAACTTTAAACTCATCCTTTTTAAAACATATAATTCCCAGAATGAGTCATGGTCTATTTTTAGAAACAGTGAGACAACATTCCCACACAAAAGGGGGGTAGGGTTAATTTTTGTCATGTCTAGAAGACATGATAAAAATTAACAAAAAGATTGTTTTTTTTTTTGAAAAATTTCCAATCGGCTTTTACTTTCACTTTCAACTCTTTTCTATAAAACCATTCCACGTTTTCTGTTCAGAACCGTGCGGGCTCTCCATGGTGCAACATGCTTTTTCTCTCTCTACCTCATCTGCATCTAGGATGTTTTTCCTTCTTCAAAAAGTGGATTTCTTTGGGAATACTTTACAATTTCACGAGCTAGCTGTTTCTTATATTTCGAGGAGATTTCAATGAAATTGTTTATAGATGTCACCTATTGCAGATGGGGAAATACTCTATACTGGATCGCTGGAGACATCTCATCCAGATAGGTCACGTTATATGTTTTCCCACACCTAAATAAATTGGACATGAGCCATCCTTTTGTTTTCTCATTCAACAAAGATAGACACAGCAGACCGTTTTGGGTTTTCACTCTTCGCGAACCGAGACGAGCCGCAGTGACACTTTGCGTTTTCTATGAGCGCAATAATGATTACGTGAGCAGCCATTTTGTTTCCCATCTCACCCAGATAGGTAATGTTGTATTAGATTTCAATGAAATTGTTTATAGATGTCATCTATTGCAGATGGGGAAATACTCTATACTGGATCGCTGGAGACATCTCATCCAGATAGGTCACGTTATATTTTTTCCTACACCTAAATAAACTGGACATGAGCCATCCTTTTGTTTTCTCATCCAACAAAGATAGACACTGCAGACCGTTTTGGGTTTTCACTCTTCGCGAACCGAGACGAGCCGCAGCCACACTTTGCGTTTTCTATGAGCGCAATAATGGATCACGTGAGCAGCCATTTTGTTTCCCATCTCACCCAGATAGGTCATGTTGTATTTTGTTTCATGCACCTAGCCAATTTTGGACATGAGCCATCCTTTTGTTTTTTTTTTTGTCTATCGAACCAAGATGGACTCTGGAGACAATTTTGTTTCTCAACGGAAAAGTAAATTTTCTGAATGGGTACCGGTGTTCGAATACTTTTGTGGCCGACTGTCTGATTATACTGTTACAACCACGAAATCTCGAAATGGATGGGTTTTACAGTTGACTACGGTAAGACGCAGGGAGACCTGTCATCCCTAGCTCCTCCTAGGAATTCTGAAGATACTATTACAACCCCAAAATCTCAAAAATGATAGGATTTACAATTGACATCGAGTCCCGAAACCAATCGAGCTGACCCTAGAGAGATTGGAAAAGAAGATGGGAGGGAGATTATTCATCTTTCGGGATGGAAACAATATTCGTACTACTTTTCTTTCAAGAGGGAAAGGGGCATCCAATCCCACAAACCTGTTGAGTGGACCCTAGAGAGGTTGAAAAGGCAGACAGATTCGACTGGGGTCGGTTTCGGGTTAAAAAAGAAGAGCCGTTCCGCTTTTCTTCCAACATGGAAAAGGGTATCTAGTCTCACAACTTACAAACGCATCTTGTTTCAAAAAGTTAGAAAGGATTTTAAAATAGGTTGGAAACTATTTTCTTCTTCAAAATTCGGAAAAAAACAACAACATACGCTTGGGTTCGAAAAAACAGTTAAAGAAGGCTAAATGAACAGCCCGTCTAAAGTGAAATTCCGAAGAGAATAAATGGGTAAGGACTCATCCGTCGAGTTGGCTGGGCAATGGTTTTTTTAGAAATTGAAACAGTCCACAAATAAACAACGTGTTAAACAATATCAACAAAAGGGTAAAGCAAATCTATTGAGCTGGTCTCTCAAATCTCACCCCGCAAAATATTTTAAACGTAAACAAGTCAACAACATAGTAAATACCATCAATAGAATAGGATAATGACATCGGCTAGAAGGGGAAAAACCTGTTAGAGAAGCAAAAACACAAAAGAGTGGAAGAAAAAATGTTAACATACCTTCACAGAAGCTTTTTCCAGGAGAGATAGAAGCGTGTATCCACGTTGAGTGCCCCGCACAGACTGATTGGAAGTTGAAACACGAGTGGTTTAAATAGCTAAGTGAGAGGTCTTTCTAGAAACAATTTGGAAGTCTTATTTTGATCATCGAGTCGACTGGGAAAAAAAATTCTGAGATGTAAAAAAAAAAAAAAAAAAAAATCTTTTTGTTAATTTTTATCATGTCTTCTAGACATGATAAAAATTAACTACCCTCTTTTTTCTGGGAATGTTGTCTCCCACTTTCTAAAAATAGACAATGACTCATTCTTTCTAAAGAATAGAATTCCAAGAAAAGATTGGATGAGTCATTGTCTATTTTTAGAAAGTGGGAGACAACATTCCCAGACAAAAAGAGAAGGGAGTTAATTTTTATCATGTCTAGAAGACATGATAAAAATTAACAAAAAGTTTTTTTTTTTTTTTTTTACATCTCAGAATTTTTTTTCTCAGCTTTGAGAATTTTTTCCCAGTCCACTCGATGATCAAAACAAGACTTCCAAGTTGTTTCTAGAAAGAACTCTCACTTAGCTATTTAAACCACTCCAGTTTCAGCTTCAGATCAGTCTGTGCTGGGCAGTCCACCTGGATATAGGCTTTTGGATTACAAGAATGGTTTTTCTCAACTCGCAGAAATTTGTTTCCAGCCGACTCGTTTTCACTTTCCCATTCAACTCGTCTCTGATCTATAAAAACATTCCGAGTTTCAGTTCAGTTCGGAACGGGCTGTTGGACACGCAATACAACAAGATGCTTCTCCTCCAGACCTGGAAAATACTTCCCTATTAGGAAAATAGAGATACGTAAAAGAATAAGCTGTTACGTTATTATTGATTCCATCTCCTTTTTAGCTTCTTCTCGTATGTGTTTACGATACTTTGTAATTTTCATAGAACGTTTAATGATGGTATAGGAAGGATTAAAAGATCGATACGGGAAATACTTTCGAAAGAATCGTTTTAACCTTCTCGAGCAACTATCTAATCTTCGAGGGAAAAGGGGGCCGGCAATAACCCAAGCAAGAAATTCATACGAAAATCGATTACGTTGATCCCATATATTGGACGAAGCCAATTTCTTTTCTGCATAATGTCGTCGAAGATCTATTTCGTTCAGAAGTTTTAAAATTTCAGTTGCTTTTAAGTCAGTTTCAAGAATGACAAGAATAAATAAAGCCATCTCTTCATCTTCATAGCGATCTATAACTATTTTTCTAAGTTTTTTGAATTCATCTAATGTAAGCAGAGGACCTTGACATCTTTTAATATTGGTTTGTTTTGGATGTTCCCATTTCTCACTTAACAAGCGATACAAAAACCAGAGTTTATTCTTCACTTGATTGCGCGATTTCTTCTTTACTTCAGTCAGATACTTTTCATATTCCTCTAATGCTCTCTTATAATGATATTTAATGCCATCACCATGTTTTCGATACCAGTCATAGAATTCATTAAAATAAAATTCATAGTTAGTTCTTGTTGCTTCCGAAATATTCATACGTTTAATAATAATTTGACATGCCTCCATTGTCGGATTTGGTATGAATACTGTACTGTCATGCTTGTGTCTATGTTTAGGAAGAGAGTTTTCCAAACATTTCCACCCTCTCATTCGTTGGTATTCCCTCTCTTTGAATCGAACATTTGGATCTTTTCTCCTTTCTCGTAATCTCCATCGATTTGCTTCTTTTACTCTTTCCAATGACCAATAATGTTTCATGTAGGCCTTCTTTTTCCTTTTCCTTTCAGATAAAATTGTGGATTCCTCATTATTCATCTTGATTCGAACCCTTCATTATTCATTATTATCTATGTTATTTTTGATTCCGTCTTATATTTTTTTAATCTAGTCCTTTTTTGGTACCTAAAAATTAAATTGATTAAAAAAATATAGGGTTTCTATAAACCTTTTGAATATCCTTTAACCGTAAAATAGAAAAGAGAATAAAAACCTAACCCCTTTCATATTACCCCATTTCTCGCTCAAGGCACCTTGATCAAGTAATGGGATAATGATAGAAGGGTTAGGACTTTAGGATTCTTTTTATTTCACTATAAATTGATAAAAAAGATTTATACTAAAGGATTTCAAAATTTTATTAATGATATTAAATTATTAATAATGATTTTTTGAATGGGTGTCAGGATCTGACGATATTGAAAAAGAAATAACTTTATCAATAATATATATGTTTGAAAAATGAATATCATGAAGGGAGGAAAAAAAACATAATTTTTTCTAATATCTAGCTTGTTGTGTTTGATAAATCATGTAAATGGTCAAACAAATCACTAATGTAATGACAAATAAACAGTAAAGCAGGACAGTATGAATGAAAGACATAAACTTACCCCTTTTCAATTTGAAGATTTGAAAAGGATAGAATATGTTATCTTCTTTAAGTGGAAGAGATTCCGGCTATTATATTTCACCTTGAACTGTAGATTGGAAATCTAAATACTTCTATCGATAACAATGAATCCATTGTTTTTTTTCTGAAAAAAAAACTAGTAGTGACACACGTCGGCTAGAAACATTTAGCCTTCTCCATATAAACTCCTTGCATGTTTAGAAGTGATTTTTCTTTCTCCCATTTCAATAGCAAAACAAAATTGTTGATGATAACGTTCTCCTTTTTCCAATATCACTTTAAAGAATATCTTTTGAGATCTTTTACGTATCTCTATCTTCCTAATAGGGAAGTATTTTCCAGGTCTGGAGGAGAAGCATCTTGTTGTATTGCGTGTCCAACAGCCCGTTCCGAACTGAACTGAAACTCGGAAGGTTTTTATAGATCAGAGACGAGTTGAATGGGAAAGTGAAAACGAGTCGGCTGGAAACAAATTTCTGCGAGTTGAGAAAAACCATTCTTGTAATCCAAAAGCCTATATCCAGGTGGACTGCCCAGCACAGACTGATCTGAAGCTGAAACTGGAGTGGTTTAAATAGCTAAGTGAGAGTTCTTTCTAGAAACAATTTGGAAGTCTTGTTTTGATCATCGAGTGGACTGGGAAAAAATTCTCAAAGCTGAGAAAAAAAATTCTGAGATGTAAAAAAAAAAAAAAAAAAAAAAAAAAAAAACTTTTTGTTAATTTTTATCATGTCTTCTAGACATGATAAAAATTAACTCCCTTCTCTTTTTGTCTGGGAATGATGTCTCCCACTTTCTAAAAATAGACAATGACTCATCCAATCTTTTCTTGGAATTCTATTCTTTAGAAAGAATGAGTCATTGTCTATTTTTAGAAAGTGGGAGACAACATTCCCAGAAAAAAGAGGGTAGTTAATTTTTATCATGTCTAGAAGACATGATAAAAATTAACAAAAAGATTTTTTTTTTTTTTTTTACATCTCAGAATTTTTTTTCCCAGTCGACTCGATGATCAAAATAAGACTTCCAAATTGTTTCTAGAAAGACCTCTCACTTAGCTATTTAAACCACTCGTGTTTCAGCTTCCAATCAGTCTGTGCGGGGCACTCAACGTGGATACACGCTTCTATCTCTCCTGGAAAAAGCTTCTGTGAAGGTATGTTAACATTTTTTCTTCCACTCTTTTGTGTTTTTGCTTCTCTAACAGGTTTTTCCCCTTCTAGCCGATGTTATTATCCTATTCTATTAATGGTATTTACTATGTTGTTGACTTGTTTACGTTTAAAATATTTTGCGGGGTGAGATTTGAGAGACCAGCTCAATAGATTTGCTTTACCATTTTGTTGATATTGTTTAACACGTTGTTTATTTGTGGACTGTTTCAATTTCTAAAAAAACCATTGCCCAGCCAACTCGACGGATGAGTCCTTACCCATTTATTCTCTTCGGTATTTCACTTTAGACGGGCTGTTCATTTAGCCTTCTTTAACTGTTTTTTCGAACCCAAGCGTATGTTGTTGTTTTTTTCCGAATTTTGAAGAAGAAAATAGTTTCCAACCTATTTTAAAATCCTTTCTAACTTTTTGAAACAAGATGCGTTTGTAAGTTGTGAGACTAGATACCCTTTTCCATGTTGGAAGAAAAGCGGAACGGCTCTTCTTTTTTAACCCGAAACCGACCCCAGTCGAATCTGTCTGCCTTTTCAACCTCTCTAGGGTCCACTCAACAGGTTTGTGGGATTGGATGCCCCTTTCCCTCTTGAAAGAAAAGTAGTACGAATATTGTTTCCATCCCGAAAGATGAATAATCTCCCTCCCATCTTCTTTTCCAATCTCTCTAGGGTCAGCTCGATTGGTTTCGGGACTCGATGTCAATTGTAAATCCTATCATTTTTGAGATTTTGGGGTTGTAATAGTATCTTCAGAATTCCTAGGAGGAGCTAGGGATGACAGGTCTCCCTGCGTCTTACCGTAGTCAACTGTAAAACCCATCCATTTCGAGATTTCGTGGTTGTAACAGTATAATCAGACAGTCGGACACAAAAGTATTTGAACACCGGTACCCATTCAGAAAATTTACTTTTCCGTTGAGAAACAAAATTGTCTCCAGAGTCCATCTTGGTTCGATAGACAAAAAAAAACAAAAGGATGGCTCATGTCCAAAATTGGCTAGGTGCATGAAACAAAATACAACATGACCTATCTGGGTGAGATGGGAAACAAAATGGCTGCTCACGTGATCCATTATTGCGCTCATAGAAAACGCAAAGTGTGGCTGCGGCTCGTCTCGGTTCGCGAAGAGTGAAAACCCAAAACGGTCTGCAGTGTCTATCTTTGTTGGATGAGAAAACAAAAGGATGGCTCATGTCCAGTTTATTTAGGTGTAGGAAAAAATATAACGTGACCTATCTGGATAAGATGTCTCCAGCGATCCAGTATAGAGTATTTCCCCATCTGCAATAGATGACATCTATAAACAATTTCATTGAAATCTAATACAACATTACCTATCTGGGTGAGATGGGAAACAAAATGGCTGCTCACGTAATCCATTATTGCGCTCATAGAAAACGCAAAGTGTCACTGCGGCTCGTCTCGGTTCGCGAAGAGTGAAAACACAAAACGGTCTGCAGTGTCTATCTTTGTTGAATGAGAAAACAAAAGGATGGCTCATGTCCAATTTATTTAGGTGTGGGAAAACATATAACGTGACCTATCTGGATAAGATGTCTCCAGCGATCCAGTATAGAGTATTTCCCCATCTGCAATAGGTGACATCTATAAACAATTTCATTTAAATCTCCTCGAAATATAAGAAACAGCTAGCTCGTGAAATTGTAAAGTATTCCCAAAGAATTCCACTTCTTGAAGAAGGAAAAACATCCTAGATGCAGATGAGGTAGAGAGAGAAAAAGCATGTTGCACCATGGAGAGCCCGCACGGTTCTGAACAGAAAACGTGGAATGCTTTTATAGAAAAGAGTTGAAAGTGAAAGTAAAAGCCGATTGGAAATTTTTCAATTGGTTGCCGACTGGGAAAAAATTTTCAAAGCTCAGAAAAAAAAAATCTGAGATTTAAAAAAAAAAAAAAAAACAATCTTTTTGTTAATTTTTATCATGTCTTCTAGACATGATAAAAATTAACCCTACCCCCCTTTTGTGTGGGAATGTTGTCTCACTGTTTCTAAAAATAGACCATGACTCATTCTAGGAATTATATGTTTTAAAAAGGATGAGTTTAAAGTTTATAAGATAAGATAAGTTTTTAAAAAGGATATGTTTTAAAAAGTCTTTGGGTTTCTCCATTCCAAAGTAAACAAAGTGAAGACATCAATTTAATAGAAAAAAAGAAAGAGTTTTTTTTTTTTTTTTTTCAGCTTTGGAAATATTTTTCCCATTCAACAGCGAAGAAATATTTCCAGCCAATACAATTTCATTTTTACTTTCACTTTCAGTTCATTTCTTATATCTATAAAAAGATTTCATATTTCTGTTCAGATCAGTGTGGGTTGTTCAAGATGCAGCAACTCTACTCCATCCCACAACCAGGAAAAAAAGATGTTCTTTCATGAGATGTTCTTTTGGCTTTCGAAAACAATGATGACATAATGATTGTAATACATTTCGGTTCTCATGTCCCATGCTTGAACTCAGAATTATTTCCAGAACTCTGAAAATTTTTCCTACTCAGCTCGATAACCCAACTTTCGTATATTTATTTTTTAAGCCACTCGAGTTTCGACTTCCCATCCGTTTGTCCTGTGCATTCAACCTGGAGACACATTCCCTGAGCTCTAAGAAAATGTTTCCCAGCCCACTCAATACCTGAAATGGATTAAAAAAAATTATTTCATACATTTTTAAAGCTCAAGAGTGTTAGGTGTCATGGAAAGAAACTTTTTTTTTCCCTGAGCTCTAAGAAAATGTTTCCCAGCAGACTCAATACCTGAAATGGATTAAAAATAAATTTGTTCCTATATTTTTAAAGCTCAAGAGTGTTAGCTATCATGGAAAGAGCCTTTTTTTTCCCTGAGCTCTGAGAAAATGTTTCCCAGCAGACTCAATTGCTGAAATGGATTAAAAATAAATTCTTTCATACATTTCTAAACCTCAAGAGTGTTAGCTGGCATGGAAAGAGCCTTTTTTTAACCTGAGCTCTAAGAAAATGTTTCCCAGTAGACTCAATCGCTGAAATGGATTAAAAATAAATTCATTCATACATTTTTAAACCTCAAGCGTGTTAGCTGTCATGGAAAGAGCCATTTTTTCCCCATCAGACTCAATCGCTGAAATGGATTAAAAATAAATTCATTCATACATTTTTAAAGCTTAAGCGTGTTAGTTGTCATGGAAAGAGCCTTTTTTCCCCTGAGCTCTAAGAAAATGTTTCCCAGTCCACTCAATCGCTGAAATGGATAAAAAATAAATTCTTTCTTACATTTTTAAAGCTTAAGCGTTTTAGTTCTCATGGAAAGAGCCTTTTTTTCCCTGAGCTCTAAGAAAATGTTCCCCAGTCCACTCAATCGCTGAAATGGATTAAAAATAACTTCTTTCATACATTTTTAAAGCTCAAGAGTGTTAGCTGTCATAGAGCTGCAGATGAGGTAGAGAGAGAACAAGCATGTTGCACCATGGAGAGCCCACACGGTTCTGAACAGAAAACGTGGAATACTTTTATAGAAAAGAGTTGAAAGTGAAAGTAAAAGCCGACTGGAAATTTTTCACTTGGTTGCCGAGTGGGAAAAAATTTTCAGAGCTCAGAAAAAAAAAATCTGAGATGTAAAAAAAAAAAAAAAAAAAAAAAACTTTTTGTTAATTTTTATCATGTCTTCTAGACACGATAAAAATTAACCCTACCCCCCTTTTGTGTGAGAATGTTGGCTCCCTGTTTCTAAAAATAGACCATGACTCATTCTAGAACATTCCAAAGTAAACAAAGTGAAGACATCTAAATAGAAAAAAAGAAAGAGTTTTTTTTTTTTTTTTCAGCTTTGGAAATATTTTTCCCATTCAACAGCCAAGAAATATTTCCAGCCAATACAATTTCATTTTTACTTTCACTTTCAATTCATTTCTTATATCTATAAAAACATTTCATGTTTCTGTTCAGATCAGTGTGGGTTGTTCAAGATGCAACATCTCTACTCCATCCCACAACCACGAACAAAAGATGTTCTTTCATGAGATGTTCTTTTGGCTTTCGAAAACAATGATGACATAATGATTGTAATACATTTCGGTTCTCATGTCCCATGCTTGAACTCAGAATTATTTCCAGAACTCTAAAATTTTTCCTAGTCAGCTCGATAACCCAACTTTCGTATATTTATTTTTTAAGCTACCCTAGTTTTGACTACCCATCCGTGTGTGCTGTGCATTCAACCTGGACACACATTCCCTGAGCTCTAAGAAAATTTTTCCCAGCCCACTCAATCGCTGAAATGGATTAAAAAAAATTCTTTCATACATTTTTAAAGCTCAAGCGTGTTAGCTGTCATGGAAAGAACCTTTTTTTCCCTGAGCTCTAAGAAAATGTTTCCCAGCCCACTCAGTCGCTTAAATGGATTAAAAATAAATTCGTTTCTATATTTTTAAAGCTCAAGCATGTTAGCTCTCATGAAAAGAGCCTTTTTTTCCCCAGCCCACTCAATAGCTGAAATGAATTAAAAACAAATTCTTTCATACATTTTTAAACCTCAAGAGTGTTAGTTCTCATGAAAAGAGCCTTTTTTTACCCTGAGCTCTGAGAAAATGTTTCCCAGCAGACTCAATCGCTGAAATGGATTAAAAATAAATTCGTTCCTATATTTTTAAAGCTCAAGCGTGTTAGCTCTCATGAAAAGGGCCTTTTTTTTCCCCAGCCCACTCAATAGCTGAAATGAATTAAAAACAAATTCTTTCATACATTTTTAAAGCTCAAGCGTGTTAGCTGTCATGGAAAGGGCCTTTTTTTTCCCCAGCCCACTCAATCGCTGAAATGGATTAAAAATAACTTCTTTCATACATTTTTAAAGCTCAAGAGTGTTAGCTGTCATGGAAACTGAAATTTATGTCATGGTTTGTGTCTCACACGTCGTCAACGGTATGGTTTGAGGTGAAAATTGAAAACCCGGTATGAAAAATCTCTTTAAGTTCACTTTAGAAGAAGCTGTGGGATAGAGAGATTTCGTCATGGAAAAATGTCTTTCAATGTCTTTCAATGTCCGTCATGGAAAAATGTCTTTCAATATCATGACATCTCCTTTCAAATAGGATTGAAGGATTTTTCTTAAACTATGTTGAAATCTTGATCCATCCAAATTACAGATGGGAAATTCTGATCCATGGAAGGATCATCCAATTTCGCTAGAACCTGATAAACGGTTGCTGATGAAATCCAAACGAAAACCCTAGCTTTTCAAACAGGAAACATTTTCCCCTAAACGTATTAAAGATTTCTTTTCTGTGAGACATTAAAAAGTGGAAAGAAACTTGTGTTCACAGAAGCTCTTTCTAGAAGAGTGTTCCAAGGTCCAGACGAGATAGAGAATGAGAAAAAGCATGCTGCACCTTGGATAGCCCGCACGGTTCTGAATAGAAAACGTGGAATACTTTTATAGAAAAGCGATGAAAGTGAAAGTAAAAGCCAAATCGTCTTGGCTGTAGAATTTTCATTTGGTTGCCGACTGGGAAAAATTTTTCAAAGCTGAGAAAAAAAAATTTGAGATGTAAAAAAAAAAAAAAAAAAAAAAAAAAAAAAAAAAAAAATCTTTTTGTTAATTTGTATCATGTCTTCTAGACATGATAAAAATTAACCCTACCCCCCTTTTGTGTGGGAATGTTGTTACCCGTTTCTAAAAATAGACCATGACTCATTCTAGGAATTATATGTTTTAGAAAGGATGAGTCATAGTCTTTGGGTTTCTCCATTCCAAAGTAAACAAAGTGAAGACATCAATTTAATAGAAAAAAAAGAAAGAGTTTTTTTTTTTTTTTCAGCTTTGGAAATATTTTTCCCATTCAACAGCCAAGAAATATTTCCAGCCAATACAATTTCATTTTTACTTTCACTTTCAGTTCATTTCTTATATCTATAAAAACATTTCATATTTCTGTTCAGATCAGTGTGAGTTGTTCAAGATGCAGTAACTCTACTCCATCCCACAACCAGGAAAAAAAGATGTTCTTTCATGAGGAATTCTTTTGGCTTTCGAAAACAATGATGACATGATGATTGTAATACATTTCTGTTCTCATGTCCCATGCTTGAACTCAGAATTATTTCCAGAACTTAACGTATATTTATTTAAGCTACTCGAGTTTCGACTACCCATCCGTGTGTGCTGTGCATTCAACCTGGAGACACATTCCCTGAGCTCTAAGAAAATTTTCCCAGCCCACTCAATCGCTGAAATGGATTAAAAATGAATTGTTTCATACATTTTTAAAGCTCAAGCGTGTTAGGTGTCATGGAAAGAGCCTTTTTCCCCCTGAGCTCTAAGAAAATGTTTCCCAGCCCACTCAATTGCTGAAATGGATTAAAAATAAATTCGTTCCTATATTTTTAAACCTCAAGAGTGTTAGGTATCATGGAAAGAGCTTTTTCTTTTCACAGCCCACTCAATCGCTGAAATGGATTAAAAATAAATTGTTTCATACATCTTTAAAGCTCAAGCGTGTTAGGTGTCATGGAAAGAGCCTTTTTTCCCCAGAGCTCTAAGAAAATGTTTCCCAGCCCACTCAATCGCTGAAATGGATTAAAAATAAATTCGTTCCTATATTTTTAAAGCTCAAGAGTGTTAGCTGTCATGGAAAGAACCTTTTTTTTCCCTGAGCTCTAAGAAAATGTTTCCCAGCAGACTCAATCGCTGAAATGGATTAAAAATAAATTTGTTCCTATATTTTTAAAGCTCAAGAGTGTTAGCTATCATGGAAAGAGCCTTTTTTTTCCCTGAGCTCTGAGAAAATGTTTCCCAGCAGACTCAATTGCTGAAATGGATTAAAAATAAATTCTTTCATACATTTCTAAACCTCAAGAGTGTTAGCTGGCATGGAAAGAGCCTTTTTTTAACCTGAGCTCTAAGAAAATGTTTCCCAGTAGACTCAATCGCTGAAATGGATTAAAAATAAATTCTTTCTTACATTTTTAAAGCTTAAGCGTTTTAGTTCTCATGGAAAGAGCCTTTTTTCCCCTGAGCTCTAAGAAAATGTTCCCCAGTCCACTCAATCGCTGAAATGGATTAAAAATAACTTCTTTCATACATTTTTAAAGCTCAAGAGTGTTAGCTGTCATAGAGCTGCAGATGAGGTAGAGAGAGAACAAGCATGTTGCACCATGGAGAGCCCACACGGTTCTGAACAGAAAACGTGGAATACTTTTATAGAAAAGAGTTGAAAGTGAAAGTAAAAGCCGACTGGAAATTTTTCACTTGGTTGCCGAGTGGGAAAAAATTTTCAGAGCTCAGAAAAAAAAAATCTGAGATGTAAAAAAAAAAAAAAAAAAAGAAAAAAAACTTTTTGTTAATTTTTATCATGTCTTCTAGACACGATAAAAATTAACCCTACCCCCCTTTTGTGTGAGAATGTTGTCTCCCTGTTTCTAAAAATAGACCATGACTCATTCTAGAACATTCCAAAGTAAACAAAGTGAAGACATCTAAATAGAAAAAAAGAAAGAGTTTTTTTTTTTTTTCAGCTTTGGAAATATTTTTCCCATTCAACAGCCAAGAAATATTTCCAGCCAATACAATTTCATTTTTACTTTCACTTTCAATTCATTTCTTATATCTATAAAAACATTTCATGTTTCTGTTCAGATCAGTGTGGGTTGTTCAAGATGCAACATCTCTACTCCATCCCACAACCACGAACAAAAGATGTTCTTTCATGAGATGTTCTTTTGGCTTTCGAAAACAATGATGACATAATGATTGTAATACATTTCGGTTCTCATGTCCCATGCTTGAACTCAGAATTATTTCCAGAACTCTAAAATTTTTCCTAGTCAGCTCGATAACCCAACTTTCGTATATTTATTTTTTAAGCTACCCTAGTTTTGACTACCCATCCGTGTGTGCTGTGCATTCAACCTGGACACACATTCCCTGAGCTCTAAGAAAATTTTTCCCAGCCCACTCAATCGCTGAAATGGATTAAAAAAAATTCTTTCATACATTTTTAAAGCTCAAGCGTGTTAGCTGTCATGGAAAGAACCTTTTTTTCCCTGAGCTCTAAGAAAATGTTTCCCAGCCCACTCAGTCGCTTAAATGGATTAAAAATAAATTCGTTTCTATATTTTTAAAGCTCAAGCATGTTAGCTCTCATGAAAAGAGCCTTTTTTTCCCCAGCCCACTCAATAGCTGAAATGAATTAAAAACAAATTCTTTCATACATTTTTAAAGCTCAAGCGTGTTAGCTGTCATGGAAAGGGCCTTTTTTTTCCCCAGCCCACTCAATCGCTGAAATGGATTAAAAATAACTTCTTTCATACATTTTTAAAGCTCAAGAGTGTTAGCTGTCATGGAAACTGAAATTTATGTCATGGTTTGTGTCTCACACGTCGTCAACGGTATGGTTTGAGGTGAAAATTGAAAACCCGGTATGAAAAATCTCTTTAAGTTCACTTTAGAAGAAGCTGTGGGATAGAGAGATTTCGTCATGGAAAAATGTCTTTCAATGTCTTTCAATGTCCGTCATGGAAAAATGTCTTTCAATATCATGACATCTCCTTTCAAATAGGATTGAAGGATTTTTCTTAAACTATGTTGAAATCTTGATCCATCCAAATTACAGATGGGAAATTCTGATCCATGGAAGGATCATCCAATTTCGCTAGAACCTGATAAACGGTTGCTGATGAAATCCAAACGAAAACCCTAGCTTTTCAAACAGGAAACATTTTCCCCTAAACGTATTAATGATTTCTTTTCTGTGAGACATTAAAAAGTGGAAAGAAACTTGTGTTCACAGAAGCTCTTTCTAGAAGAGTGTTCCAAGGTCCAGACGAGATAGAGAATGAGAAAAAGCATGCTGCACCTTGGATAGCCCGCACGGTTCTGATAGAAAACGTGGAATACTTTTATAGAAAAGCGATGAAAGTGAAAGTAAAAGCCAAATCGTCTTGGCTGTAGAATTTTCATTTGGTTGCCGACTGGGAAAAATTTTTCAAAGCTGAGAAAAAAAAATTTGAGATGTAAAAAAAAAAAAAAAAAAAAAAAAAAAAAAAAAAAAAAACAATCTTTTTGTTAATTTTTATCATGTCTTCTAGACATGATAAAAATTAACCCTACCCCCCTTTTGTGTAGGAATGTTGTTACCCGTTTCTAAAAATAGACCATGACTCATTCTAGGAATTATATGTTTTAGAAAGGATGAGTCATAGTCTTTGGGTTTCTCCATTCCAAAGTAAACAAAGTGAAGACATCAATTTAATAGAAAAAAAAGAAAGAGTTTTTTTTTTTTTTTTTTTTTCAGCTTTGGAAATATTTTTCCCATTCAACAGCCAAGAAATATTTCCAGCCAATACAATTTCATTTTTACTTTCACTTTCAGTTCATTTCTTATATCTATAAAAACATTTCATATTTCTGTTCAGATCAGTGTGAGTTGTTCAAGATGCAGTAACTCTACTCCATCCCACAACCAGGAAAAAAAGATGTTCTTTCATGAGGAATTCTTTTGGCTTTCGAAAACAATGATGACATGATGATTGTAATACATTTCTGTTCTCATGTCCCATGCTTGAACTCAGAATTATTTCCAGAACTTAACGTATATTTATTTAAGCTACTCGAGTTTCGACTACCCATCCGTGTGTGCTGTGCATTCAACCTGGAGACACATTCCCTGAGCTCTAAGAAAATTTTCCCAGCCCACTCAATCGCTGAAATGGATTAAAAATGAATTGTTTCATACATTTTTAAAGCTCAAGCGTGTTAGGTGTCATGGAAAGAGCCTTTTTCCCCCTGAGCTCTAAGAAAATGTTTCCCAGCCCACTCAATTGCTGAAATGGATTAAAAATAAATTCGTTCCTATATTTTTAAACCTCAAGAGTGTTAGGTATCATGGAAAGAGCTTTTTCTTTTCACAGCCCACTCAATCGCTGAAATGGATTAAAAATAAATTGTTTCATACATCTTTAAAGCTCAAGCGTGTTAGGTGTCATGGAAAGAGCCTTTTTTCCCCAGAGCTCTAAGAAAATGTTTCCCAGCCCACTCAATCGCTGAAATGGATTAAAAATAAATTCGTTCCTATATTTTTAAAGCTCAAGAGTGTTAGGTGTAATGGAAAGAGCTTTTTTCTTTTCACAGCCCACTCAATCACTGAAATCGATTAAAAACAAATTCTTTCATACATTTTTAAAGCTCAAGAGTGTTAGGTGTCATGGAAAGAGCTTTTTTCTTTTCACAGCCCACTCAATCGCTGAAATCGATTAAAAACAAATTGTTTCATACATTTTTAAAGCTCAAGAGTGTTAGGTGTAATGGAAAGAGCTTTTTCTTTTCACAGCCCACTCAATCGCTGAAATGGATTAAAAATAAATTCTTTCATACATATTTAAAGCTCAAGCGTGTTAGATGTCATGGAAAGAGCCTTTTTTCCCAGCCCACTCAATCTCTGAAACGGTTAAAAAATAAATTCTTTCATACATTTGTTTAAACCACAAGACTGTTAGCTGTCATGGAAACTGAAATTTATGTCATGGGTTGTGTGTCACACGTCGTCAACGGTATGATTTGAGGTGAAAATTGAAAACCCGGTATAAAAAATCTCTTTAACTTCACTTTAGAAGAAGGTGTGGGATAGAGAGATTTCGTCATGGGAATATGTCTTTCAATGTCTTTCAATATCCGTCATGGGAAAATGTCTTTCAATATCATGTCATCTGTTTCAAATAGGATTGAAGGATTTTTCTTAAACTATGTTGAAATCTTAATGCATAAAAACCACGGATGGGAAATTCTGATTTATGGATGGATCATCAAATTTCGCTAGACCCTGATAAACGGTTGCTGATGAAATCCAAACGAGGGGTCCTAGCTTTTCAAATGGGAAACATTTTCCCCTAAAAGGTGGAATGATTTCTATTCTGTGAGAAGTCAAAAAGTGGAAAGAAACTTGTGTTCACAGAAGCTCTTTCTAGAAGACTGGTCATGGGTCCAGATGAGGTAGAGAGAGAAAAAGCATGCTGCACCTTGGACAGCCCGCACAGTTCTGAACAGAAAACGTAGATTACTTTAATAGAAAAGTGTTGAAAGTGAAAGTAAAAGGCCAATCGTCTTGGCTGTAGAATTTTCACTTGGTTGCCGACTGGGAAAAATTTTTCAAAGCTCAGAAAAATAAAATTTGAGATGTAAAAAAAAAAAAAAAAAAAAAAACTTTTTGTTAATTTTTATCATGTCTTCTAGACATGATAAAAATTAACCCTACCCCCCTTTTGTGTGGGAATGTTGTCTCACTGTTTCTAAAAATAGACCATGTATACCAATATACTACAAACGGACTTGAACGCCTGTTCTCAGTATGTAGCTATACAAATTTAAACGTAAAATTAAAAAAAAGACATCTTTTTGGGGAAAAGGGAGTAAATTTGTATAGGAATATACTACAAACGGAATTTAAGGCCTGTTTTCAGTATATAGCTATACAAATTGGAAGGTAAAAAAAAATAAAAAAAAAGACATCTTTTTTTTTTCGGGGGGAAGGCAGTGAATTTGTATAGGAATATACTACAAACGGACTTTAAAGCCTGTTTTCAGCATATAGCTATACAAATTGGAAGGTAAAAAAAAATAAAAAAAAAGACATCTTTTTTTTTTCGGGAAATTAAGTGAATTTGTATAGGAATATACTACAAACTGACTTTAAAGCCTGTTTTCAGCATATAGCTATACAAATTGGAAGGTAAAAAAAATAAAAAAAAAAGATATCTTTTTTTTTTCGGGAAATTAAGTGAATTTGTATAGGAATATACTACAAACTGACTTTAATGCCTGTTTTCAGTATATAGCTATACAAATTGGAAGGTAAAAAAAAAAATAAAAAAAAAGACATCTTTTCTTTTTTCGGGAAATTAAGTGAATTTGTATAGGAATATACTACAAACTGACTTTAATGCCTGTTCTCAGTATATAGCTATACAAATTGGAAGGTAAAAAAAATTTAAAAAAAAAGACATCTTTTTTTTTCGGGAAATTAAGTGAATTTGTATAGGAATATACTACAAACTGACTTTAATGCCTGTTTTCAGTATATAGCTATACAAATTGGAAGGTAAAAAAAATAAAAAAAAGATATCTTTTTTGGGGAAAAGGAGTGAATTTGTATAGAAATATACTACAAGAACATCAAGAAAAGAACATCATGGGTCCATGAATTGAAACTAAAAGTCCAAAAACGAAATGTTAACGACTGGGAAGAAAATTTTCAAAACTGAAAAAAGATTAAAAAAAAAATACTTCCTTTTTCTTTCTTAATTTGATGTCTTCATTCTTTTGACCTTGTAGAAATAAAAAAAGTGAAGACATCAAATGAAGAAAGAAAAAAGGAAGGGTTTTTTTTTTTTTTTTTTTAATTTTTTAATGTGTTAAAATTTTTCCAGAGCTCTGAGAATTTTTCCCAGTCGGTTTCTAGAAGCAACTCGTTAATGTATTTAAACCACTCGCGTTTCAGTTTCAGATCAGTCTGTGCCGTGCACTCAACGTGGATACACGCTTCTCACTCTCCTGGTAAGAGCTTCTGTGAAGGTATGTGAACATTTTTTTCTTACTCTTTTGTATTTCATAGACTACAAATATTTATTGAGTCACCCATTTTATTGAAATGTATTCTTATTTCCTTTCAATACTTTGAGGTAGGGTAATATTTTCCCCCCTGCTACTGTTTTTGCTTTTCAAGGCTGAAATGTTTTACTCAATAGCTGTTTTTATAGAAAACATGCTATTATTTCGTATACTGATATATTTTGTGAAACTTTAACAAATACTTTTCAACAAAGCAAGATCATGTGATCCACAGCTGGCTAGACCCGTCAGTTAATCGGATCACGATTGTTCCATCCTATACTGATATATTTTGTGAAATTTTAGCAAATTCCTTTCAAGAAGCCAAGATCTCGTGATCCACAGCTGGCTAGACCCGTCAGTGTAATCGGATCACGATTGTTCCATCCTATACTGATATATTTTGTGAAACTTTAACAAATTCCTTTCAAGAAGCCAAGATCTCGTGATCCACAGCTGGCTAGACCCGTCAGTATAATCGGATCACGACTGTTCCCTCGTATACTGATATATTTTGTGAAATTTTTAACAAATGTCTTTCAAGAAGGCAAGATCTCGTGATCCAGAACTGACTCAATCAGTCAGTATAATCGGATCACGACTGTTCCCTCGTATACTGATATATTTTGTGAAATTTTTAACAAATGACTTTCAGGAAGGCAAGATCTCGTGATCCAGAACTGAATCAATCAGTCAGTATAATCGGATCACGACTGTTCCCTCGTATACTGATATATTTTGTGAAATTTTTAACAAATGACTTTCAAGAAGGCAAGATCTCGTGATCCAGAACTGACTCAATCAGGCAGGATTAACGGATCACGATTGTTCCATTGTATACTGATATATTTTGTGAAACTTCTTTTACAAATGACTTTCAAGAAGGCAAGATCTCGTGATCCACAGCTGACTAGACTTGTCAGAATTAACGGATCACGACAGTTCCATTGTATACTAATATGTTTTGTGGAACTTTAACAAATTGTTTTCAACAAGGCAAGATCACATGATCCACAGCTGACTCCATCAGTCAGAATAACGGATCATGATGGTTCCATCGTATACTGATATATATTTTGTGAAACTTTAACAAATCGTTTTCAACAAGGCAAGATCATATGATTCAATAGAATTGTTCAATCTTATACTGGCATATTCTGATAAAACAACAGAATGATCCAATTTTGAATACGATCCCAATATGTTTTTATAAAATACATTTCATATTTTGTTAAACGTGAACGACTGACTTTCAAGCTGGCTGCATGGGTGTTTTTTTTCGTGGTTTTTCCCCATGTGTAACGTGAATACGAGCCAGTTTCCCTTCCAAAGTCCTCCACGAAGGCATATCTTAAGGCAAATAGCCCTCAAATGCTTTACCGTCCCCCGAATCGACTTGACCTCTCTCCAACTTCCACGGTGTCATTTGAGCGATCGAGTCGGCTGTTGGAAAAAAATGTCTGACAGCTGAAAACAATATCTCCACACACCTTCACAAAACCTCTTTCCAGGAGGAAGAAGCGTGTATTCAGCTCCAGTGCACAGCACAGACTGATTTAAAGCTGAAACGCGAGTGGTTTAAATAGATGAGAACCCTCTATAGAAATAATTTGAATATATCTAGTTTTGTGAATCAAACCAACTGGGAAAAAATTCTCAGAGCTCAGAAAAAAATTCTGAGATGAGATGTAAAAAAAAAAAATCTTTTTGTTAATTTTTATCATGTCTTCTAGACATGATAAAAATTAACTCTCTTCTCTTTTTGTCTGGGAATGTTGTCTCACTCTTTCTAAAAATAGACTATGACTCATTCTTGTGGAATTCTGTTGGGCTTTTACTTTCGATTGGGTTTTGAATTTGTTTCAATTCCCCAGTTATCTATAAAAGCATTCCGCGTTTCACTTTAGATCCGTGTGGGCTGTGGAAGAGGCAACACATCTCTCTCTTTACCCAATCTCATGATATTCTTTAAGAATTTCTTAGCCATTTGTCAAAGAAGGGGACTATAATTGAAGAATTTATGAATTTGGGAACATGTCACCCATGGCAAATCTAAAATCTTGGAAATGGATACTGGAAAGCCCCGCTCTGATTATAATTCTGAGTTCTAGCATGGGACATTTTTTAAATCAATAAGCTAAACTATTCCGCGTTTCACTTCAGATCCGTGTGGGCTGTGGAAGAGGCAACACGTCTCCCTCTTTACCCAATCTCATGATATTCTTTAAGAATTTCTTAGCCATTTGTCAAAGAAGGGGACTATAATTGAAGAATTTATGAATTTGGGAACATGTCACCCATGGCAAATCTAAAATCTTGGAAGTGGATACTGGAAAGCCCCGCTCTGATTATAATTCTGAGTTCTAGCATGGGACATTTTTTAAATCAATAAGCTAAACTATTTTTCTAGTCTCATATTCTCTCGTGACTAGGATTCCAGATTTGGGTAGAGAGAGACATGTTGCCTCATCAACAGCCCGCACTGTTCTGAACAGAAACGTGGAATGCTTTTATAGAAAAGTGAAGAGTTGAAAGTGAAAGTCGAAAAACGAAATGGGATCGGCTAGGAAATATTTCTCAGAGCTCAGAAAAAAAAAAATTCTGAGATGTAAAAAAAAAAAAAAAAAAAAAAAAAAAAAAAAACAATCTTTTTGTTAATTTTTATCATGTCTTCTAGACATGATAAAAATTAACTCCCTTCTCTTTTTGTCTGGGAATGTTGTCTCCCACTTTCTAAAAATAGACAATGACTCATTCTTTCTAAAGAATAGAATTCCAAGAAAAGATTGGATAAGTCATGGTCTATTTTTAGAAAGTGGGAGACAACATTCCCATACAAAAGGGGGGTGAGTTAATTTTTATCATGTCTAGAAGACATGATAAAAATTAACAAAAAGATTTTTTTTTTTTTTTTTTTTTTTTTTTTTTTTTACATCTCAGAATTTTTTCTGAGCTCTGAAAATATTTTCCCAGCCGATCTCATTTCGTTTTTCGACTTTCACTTTCAACTCTTCCCTTTTCTATAAAAGTATTTCGAGTTTCTGTTCAAAACACTGTGGGCTGTTGAAAAGGCAACACATCTCCCTCTCTACATTAATGGGGAATCCAAGATGTTGTAAAGAATAATTCTTTGAGAATCTCTTAACCTTTCTGAATTTTAGAAGAGCTAGCTGGATATTTCTTCATTTTTTTTTTAGGTATGGGTTCAAAGGATTCTTTTAAATAGTTGCAAGTAAGACGTTGTATCATTTTCTGTTGATCATGAATCTATTAAAAAAATTTCAATGCCTAGTTTTAGGGCTACCTATACCCGGCATGATTCATATGTTTTACTCTACGTTTTAGATGAGACCCTCTCTTAAAAACATGATTTTCCTATTCAAAGTTGAAATGATTTTCCAAAAGCATGATTCTTTTTAAAAAAAAACATGTGTGTTTGTGTATGTGTGGTGGGACGGTTAGATTTCTTCTCTTACGAGATAGTCATCTCCACGAGATGTGTTTTGGATATCTTCTCCACCCTCTCGTGGTCACTGAAATCTCGTGATGGCTCAAGTGAAAAGAGTTCGTTTATTTTGACTCACAACCACGTTATATTTTTTTGGATATCTCCTCCAACGACTCGTGGAACTCTTTTCCCTGAAATCAGGTATGTTTAGCAGTGCACGCCCTCTGAAGTGAAGCTCGGAATACTTTGACAAATCCTGTCGAGTGGATTATGAAACCATTTTTAAAGGACCTCAGAGAAACACCCATGAAGACGATACCAACGTGTCGTTTTTCAGAAAGCATGAAGGTGGCTCATGGTGAGAGATGAGGTGGTAAAATAGTTTTTTTCTTAGAAAATTGAAAAAATGGAGAGTAGTAAGACACAGTCTCTTTTTTCGAAACTGAGTAGGAGGGTCATTTTGAGATGAGCTGGAAAATATTTTCTGAGAGATTTGAAAAAAAATTTTAAAAATAAAAAATATATATATTATATAATATATATATTATAAATACTTTTTGTTCATTTTTATCATGTCTTCAGACATGATAAAAATGAACGACATCTCTCTTTTTTCTTTGAAACCTCTCTCAACCTATCTCGTCCTGTTTTTCAAGTAACATTCCTTTCCTGAAAAGTTAATTTCTTTAGACACGTAAGACAACAGGTAGAGACATACTTCGAACCAAAAAGAGAGTAGAGATCCTTTTGAATAATGTCGAATAGACAAAAGACGAGTAGCCATTTCCGTTCTATGCTTTTTCCTAGGGACGATCCACGAAGGTTCCTCTTTTGTTCACGACCCGTGGTTAACCCATGAATTAAACACGTAGGCTCGAAACTTTCTAATATCTCTACCCCCACGGTGCAGTTTGAAAGGAAGGTGACCCACCCATCACCCCAGCTATGAAATGAAACGTCAAAACAGTGCACACGTTCTAGAATAAGAACCCTTGTAGACATTTGGGGGCTCTACAGCACATAAACACGTAGGCTCGTAACTTTCTAATATCTCTACCTCCACGGTGCAGTTTGAAAGGAAGGTGACCCACCCATCACTCCAGCTATGAAATGAAACGTCAAAACAGTGCACACGTTCTAGAATAAGAACCCTTGTAAACATTTGGGGGCTCTACAGCACAGACTCAACAGAAACAAAACGATAAAAACTTTCATAGATCCCAGAGAGTGGATGTGCTTAAAAATAAGGTGATGTCTCGTCGATCAAATCAGCTGTAAATAAATGTCTAAGAGCTGTGAAGAATGGATGGCCTACCTTCACAAAAGCTCTTTCTAGGAGGGAAAAGTGTGTATCCAAGCAGAATACACAGCACAGACTGATGTTAAGTCGAAACTGGAGTGATTTCAATACACAAGTATGAATTCGTTCTAATAACACTTTAGATAGGTCTCGTTTGACTCATCGAGTCGAGGGGGAAAACATTGACGTGTTACCTTTCCAACAGCCCACACTGTTCTGAACAGAAACGTAGAATACTTTTATAGATAAAAGAAGAATTGAAAGTGAAAGTAAAAAAACGAAATCAGATCGGCTGGGAAAATTTCTGAGCCGAGAAAAAATTCTGAGTCAGAAAAAAAAAAAAAAAAAACTCTTCCTTTTTCTTTATTAATTTGATGTCTTCACTTTTTGACTTTCTACAAGGTCAAAAGAGTGAAGACATCAAATTAATAAAGAAAAAGGAAGAGTTTTTTTTTTTTTTTTTTTTTTTTTTTTTTTCAATCTCAGAATTTTTTCTGAGCTCTGAAAAATTTTTTCCCAGCCGATCCCATTTCGTTTTTTGATTTTCACTTTCAATTCTTCTCTTTTCTATAAAAGTATTCCACGTTTTTGTTCAGAACAGTGTGGGCTGTTGAAAAGCTAACACGTCTCCCTCTCTCTTTACCCAAATCTGGAACCCATGATGATCTTAAGAAGAATTCTTTAAGAATCTCTTACAATTCCTGAATCTTAGACAAGCTGAATGTTTCTTTTTCGTATTTCGAAGCTATTGATGGATCAAAGAAGCAGATTTCAATGGAATGACTTCATCGTTCTAGGATAGAATATTTTTTCGAAATCTCTTCCTACTTTCGTCTACACAGAAATGCTTTTCACGAAAGTTTGGTCCTCTTTTACATTTACTTTTTAAATAGTTGTTCAAAGGGATTTTCGTTCTGCTGATTCAGGTTTCCCGCGCTTCACGCTACCCATCCTCACCCATTTCTAAAGGATCTCAGAGAAAATTAAAAGGGAAAGAAATAGCCTCCAGTGAACAACAACGACAGTGGATAGTTTTTTTTTTTCTGTCCTTCCAGAGATATCACCGGTGACCGATAGGTTGTTCAGCCACACGGGTGTCGTGAAAAGGCACACCATGCCTGTTTCCCTCCCAAAAATGTTTCTTCGGAAAAGGGAAAGTTTTTTCCCTCACCTTTGGAGATTCCTTTTCCGCATCGATACCCAAACCCATCGGCCAGAAAAATAATTTTTTTTAAGAACATTAGGTTTCTGAAATATATTACAAACATATGTATTCATTTTAATATTTTACCTTCATTGGATGAAGTAGTCTGTAAACTCTAAATTTCTTAAATGATTCCAACAACATGAGATTTTAGTGTTATTTCATCAATTTTTTAAGTATATTGTGTCTCGTCAAATCCTTTTTATTTGAGATGGATGATTGCTAAACAAAATGGTTGAAATAGCATGATATTTTACCTTCATTGGATGAAATAGTCTGTAAACTCTAAATTTCTTAAATGATTCCAACAACATGAGATTTTAGTGTTATTTCATCAATCTTTTAAGTATATTGTGTCTCGTCAAATCCTTTTTATTTGAGATGGATGATTACTAAACAAAATAGTTGAAATAGCATGATAAGAAGGAAAAATATGTTATGTTAGCAAATAATTTACGTGACATAAATATTATCTAACTATTTACACGGATCCAGCTAACTCAAACTGACTCTATATAAATTGTTTTGAGGGGGGGGGGAATTAAATTCATCTTGTCACAGGTTTTAGCTAAATTGTATATACAATGTATTAGAAATTCCTTAGAAACTTTAAACAATATAGTTGTAAGAGGTTAGAAGAAAGAAATAATAATATGGTTCTTCTAAGCTAATTTACGTAAAATTGACGAAGCATTGTAAGAAATAATAGATAAGCTCGTAAAATACATGTATGCGTGATTTATTAAAAATATTAGACTGAATACGTATCTTATATTGAGTTTCAAGAATGGAAATGTTCTTAAAAAAATTTATTTTTCTGGCCGATGGGTTTGGGTATCGATGCGGAAAAGGAATCTCCAAAGGTGTGGGAAAAAAACTTTTCCTTTTCCGAAGAAACATTTTTGGGAGGGAAACAGGCATGGTGTGCCTTTTCACGACACCCGTGTGGCTGAACAACCTATCGGTCACCGGTGATATCTCTGGAAGGACAGAAAAAAAAAACTATCCACTGTCGTTGTTGTTCACTGGAGGCTATTTCTTTCCCTTTTAATTTTCTCTGAGATCCTTTAGAAATGGGTGAGGATGGGTAGCGTGAAGCGCGGGAAACCTGAATCAGCAGAACGAAAATCCCTTTGAACAACTATTTAAAAAGTAAATGTAAAAGTGGACCAAACTTTCGTGAAAAGCATTTCTTGTAGACGAAAGTAGGAAGAGATTTCGAAAAAATATTCTATCCTAGAACGATGAAGTCATTCCATTGAAATCTTCTTCTTTGATCCATCAATAGCTTCGAAATACGAAAAAGAAACATTCAGCTTGTCTAAGATTCAGGAATTGTAAGAGATTCTTAAAGAATTCTTCTTAAGATCATCATGGCTTCCAGATTTGGGTAAAGAGAGAGGGAGACGTGTTAGCTTTTCAACAGCCCACACTGTTCTGAACAAAAACGTGGAATACTTTTATAGAAAAGAGAAGAATCGAGAGTGAAAATCAAAAAACGAAATGGGATCGGCTGGGAAAAAATTTTTCAGAGCTCAGGAAAAAATCTGAGATTGAAAAAAAAAAAAAAAAAACTCTTCCTTTTTTTTTCTTAATTTGATGTCTTCACTTTTTTTATTTCTACAAGGTCAAAAGAATGAAGACATCAAATTAAGAAAGAAAAAGGAAGTATTTTTTTTTTAAATCTTTTTTCAGCTTTGAAAATTTTCTTCCCAGTCGTTAACATTTCGTTTTTGGACTTTTACTTTCAATTCTTGGACCCATGATGTTCTTTTCTTAATGTTCTTGTAGTATATTTCTATACAAATTCACTCCTTTTCCCCAAAAAAGATATGTTTTTTTTTATTTTTTTTACCTTCCAATTTGTATAGCTATATACTGAAAACAGGCATTAAAGTCAGTTTGTAGTATATTCCTATAAAAATTCACTTAATTTTCTGAAAAAAAAAAGATGTCTTTTTTTTTAAATTCTTTTTTACCTTCCAATTTGTATAGCTATATACTGAAAACAGGCATTAAAGTCAGTTTGTAGTATATTCCTATACAAATTCACTTAATTTCCCGAAAAAAAAAAGATGTCTTTTTTTTTATTTTTTTACCTTCCAATTTGTATAGCTATATACTGAAAACAGGCATTAAAGTCAGTTTGTAGTATATTCCTATACAAATTCACTTAATTTCCCGAAAAAAAAAAGATGTCTTTTTTTTTATATTTTTTACCTTCCAATTTGTATAGCTATATGCTGAAAACAGGCTTTAAAGTCCGTTTGTAGTATATTCCTATACAAATTCACTGCCTTCCCCCCGAAAAAAAAAAGATGTCTTTTTTTTTATTTTTTTTTACCTTCCAATTTGTAGAGCTATATACTGAAAACAGGCCTTAAATTCCGTTTGTAGTATATTCCTATACAAATTTACTCCCTTTTCCCCAAAAAGATGTCTTTTTTTTAATTTTACCTTCAAATTTGTATAGCTACATACTGAGAACAGGCGTTCAAGTCCGTTTGTAGTATATTGGTATACATGGTCTATTTTTAGAAACAGTGAGACAACATTCCCACACAAAAGGGGGGTAGGGTTAATTTTTATCATGTCTAGAAGACATGATAAAAATTAACAAAAAGTTTTTTTTTTTTTTTTTTTTTTTTTTTTTTTTTTTTTTTTTTACATCTCAAATTTTTTTTTCTGAGCTTTGAAAAATTTTTCCCAGTCGGCAACCAAGTGAAAATTCTACAGCCAAGACGATTGGCCTTTTACTTTCACTTTCAACACTTTTCTATTAAAGTATTCTACGTTTTCTGTTCAGAACTGTGCGGGCTGTCCAAGGTGCAGCATGCTTTTTCTCTCTCTACCTCATCTGGACCCAGGACCAGTCTTCTAGAAAGAGCTTCTGTGAACACAAGTTTCTTTCCACTTTTTGATTTCTCACAGAATAGAAATCATTCCGCCTTTTAGGGGAAAATGTTTCCCATTTGAAAAGCTAGGACCCCTCGTTTGGATTTCATCAGCAACCGTTTATCAGGGTCTAGCGATATTGGATGATCCATCCATAAATCAGAATTTCCCATCCGTGGTTTTTATGCATCAAGATTTCAACATAGTTTAAGAAAAATCCGTCAATCCTATTTGAAAGGAGATGACATGATATTGAAAGACATTTTCTCATGACGGATATTGAAAGACATTGAAAGACATTTTCCCATGACGAAATCTCTCTATCCCACACCTTCTTCTAAAGTGAAGTTAAAGAGATTTTTTATACCGGGTTTTCAATTTTCACCTCAAATCATACCGTTGACGACGTGTGACACACAAACCGTGACATAAATTTCAGTTTCCATGACAGCTAACACTCTTGTGGTTTAAACAAATGTATGAATGAATTTATTTTTTAACCGTTTCAGAGATTGAGTGGGCTGGGAAAAAAAGGCTCTTTCCATGACAGCTAACACGCTTGAGCTTTAAATATGTATGAAAGAATTTATTTTTAATACATTTCAGCGATTGAGTGGGCTGTGAAAAGAAAAAGCTCTTTCCATTACACCTAACACTCTTGAGCTTTAAAAATATAGGAACGAATTTATTTTTAATCCATTTCAGCGATTGAGTGGGCTGGGAAACATTTTCTTAGAGCTCTGGGGAAAAAAGGCTCTTTCCATGACACCTAACACGCTTGAGCTTTAAAGATGTATGAAACAATTTATTTTTAATCCATTTCAGCGATTGAGTGGGCTGTGAAAAGAAAAAGCTCTTTCCATGATACCTAAGACTCTTGAGGTTTAAAAATATAGGAACGAATTTATTTTTAATCCATTTCAGCAATTGAGTGGGCTGGGAAACATTTTCTTAGAGCTCAGGGGAAAAAAGGCTCTTTCCATGACACCTAACACGCTTGAGCTTTAAAAATGTATGAAACAATTCATTTTTAATCCATTTCAGCGATTGAGTGGGCTGGGAAAATTTTCTTAGAGCTCAGGGAATGTGTCTCCAGGTTGAATGCACAGCACACACGGATGGGTAGTCGAAACTCGAGTAGCTTAAATAAATATACGTTAAGTTCTGGAAATAATTCTGAGTTCAAGCATGGGACATGAGAACAGAAATGTATTACAATCATCATGTCATCATTGTTTTCGAAAGCCAAAAGAATTCCTCATGAAAGAACATCTTTTTTTCCTGGTTGTGGGATGGAGTAGAGTTACTGCATCTTGAACAACCCACACTGATCTGAACAGAAATATGAAATGTTTTTATAGATATAAGAAATGAACTGAAAGTGAAAGTAAAAATGAAATTGTATTGGCTGGAAATATTTCTTGGCTGTTGAATGGGAAAAATATTTCCAAAGCTGAAAAAAAAAAAAAAAAAAAAAAAAAAAAACTCTTTCTTTTTTTTTTATTAAATTGATGTCTTCACTTTGTTTACTTTGGAATGGAGAAACCCAAAGACTTTTTAAAACATATCCTTTTTAAAAACTTATCTTATCTTATAAACTTTAAACTCATCCTTTTTAAAACATATAATTCCCAGAATGAGTCATGGTCTATTTTTAGAAACAGTGAGACAACATTCCCACACAAAAGGGGGGTAGGGTTAATTTTTGTCATGTCTAGAAGACATGATAAAAATTAACAAAAAGATTTTTTTTTTTTTTTTTTTTTTTTTTACGTCCCAGATTTTTTTTTTCTGAGCTTTGAAAATTTTTTTCCAGTCGGCAACCAATTGAAAAATTTCCAATCGGCTTTTACTTTCACTTTCAACTCTTTTCTATAAAAGCATTCCACGTTTTCTGTTCAGAACCGTGCGGGCTCTCCATGGTGCAACATGCTTTCTCTCTCTCTACCTCATCTGCATCTAGGATGTTTTTTCTTCTTCAAGAAGTGGAATTCTTTGGGAATACTTTACAATTTCACGAGCTAGCTGTTTCTTATATTTCGAGGAGATTTCAATGAAATTGTTTATAGATGTCACCTATTGCAGATGGGGAAATACTCTATACTGGATCGCTGGAGACATCTCATCCAGATAGGTCACGTTATATGTTTTCCCACAGCTAAATAAATTGGACATGAGCCATCCTTTTGTTTTCTCAGTCAACAAAGATAGACACTGCAAACCGTTTTGGGTTTTCACTCTTCGCGAACCGAGACGAGCCGCAGTGACACTTTGCGTTTTCTATGAGCGCAATAATGGATTACGTGAGCAGCCATTTTGTTTCCCATCTCACCCAGATAGGTCATGTTGTATTAGATTTCAATGAAATTGTTTATAGATGTCATCTATTGCAGATGGGGAAATACTCTATACTGGATCGCTGGAGACATCTCATCCAGATAGGTCACGTTATATTTTTTCCTACACCTAAATAAACTGGACATGAGCCATCCTTTTGTTTTCTCATCCAACAAAGATAGACACTGCAGACCGTTTTGGGTTTTCACTCTTCGCGAACCGAGACGAGCCGCACCCACACTTTGCGTTTTCTATGAGCGCAATAATGGATCACGTGAGCAGCCATTTTGTTTCCCATCTCACCCAGATAGGTCATGTTGTATTTTGTTTCATGCACCTAGCCAATTTTGGACATGAGCCATCCTTTTGTTTTTTTTTTGTCTATCGAACCAAGATGGACTCTGGAGACAATTTTGTTTCTCAACGGAAAAGTAAATTTTCTGAATGGGTACCGGTGTTCGAATACTTTAGTGGCCGACTGTACTTAGCACATAGTCATCTGCCAGGAATTCCACCCACAAGCAAGACGTTCCAGTCAACCTCTCAACAGGCTGTCATAATTTATAATGGTCCGCTATCTCCGCTCCTTCCATCTCAGACGCAACACTCAGTTACCATTAAACTAGAGACAACTACGGGACACCTTCAAATTACTAATGTGTACTTTCCACCAAGTGAGGAATTAGATCCACTATTAATAGAAATCAGCACTGTCGTCAGAAAAGGGAACAACCAAATCTTATTAGCAGGTGATTTCAATGCTTCAAGTCCCTTATGGGGGGCGCGAGTGGAAAACGTAAAAGGCAAAATGGTTTTAGAATATGCAATGACAAACAGATTAAACATCATAAACACGTCAGACTCACCGCCCACCTTTCGCACTATAAGGGCGGAAATTTGGCCGGATTTAACCATGGTATCTTCCCAATTAGCAAATCAAATGTCGGAATGGCATGTTATGGACATTCCCTCTCTGAGCGACCACAGAATAATCAGCTATCTAATGGGCGCTCAGTTAACTTATACTCTGAAACAGAGGTTCAAGACAGCTTATGGAGGACATCAGAAGTTCCTTAATTTGCTTCGTCCCTATGTAGGTCAATTGATTTTCAACTTCCAAGCAAGCAACACCATAGACGGACTGGATGATGCCTACAGGCATTTAATTGGAACTCTAACAAGTGCAGCAAAACAAACGTATAAGAAAAAACACCCAGCCAGAAGAAAGAACGTTCCTGGTGGAATGACAATCTAACGGCAAACAGAAGCAGAGTTCGGGCGCTCAGAAGACTGGCACAGTCAGAAACAGATTCCATACAAAGGCACCAAAAAATGCAGACGTGCAAGAAGACACTTGCGCAATACAAACTACAGATAATAAAGGCCAAATCCGACTCCTGGCAGGAACACTGTAGTAGAATACCGGAAATTTTTGGGAAAATACATAAAATCGCCGCAGGTAAGGTCTTTAGACCGACTCAGTTGACTGCGAATGTGGCCCCTGACGCACCAAATACAAGAAATATTCTTTCGGTAATACTGAAAACGGTTTTTCCTTCAGATGATCCCGCCAATGACTCAGAAACGCATACATTAATAAGGACGCAATTTCAGGAAAAATTCTGGTCTTCCATAAATGGAGACTATCTCCCACCAACAATAGAGGAGGTAGACCTAATCATAAATGGTTTGGCAAGGAAAAAGGCACCGGGGCCGGATGGCCTAGACAATATAATACTCAAGGCATTGCATAATGAGTTTCCAGAGCTGATCCACTCAGTCTGCAAAGCATGCTGGAAAGTAGGACACTTTCCGAAAGATATGAAGCTGGCAGAGATCGCTCTGTTTCACAAAAAGGGGAAAGATCCCTCGGATCCGACCTCCTACCGCCCGGTAAGTCTCCTTCCCACAATTAGCAAAGTTCTAGAAAAAATCATTCTAATGAGGCTAAATTATTTCCTGAATAAAAGTTCAGTAATTAATAAAAAAACAGTATGGCTTCCGTGAAGGAATATCTACGGAACAGGCAGTAGCAGATCTCCTGAAAGTGCTGAAAAAGAACAGAGAGGAAGACTATCACTCAATAGTAATATCTATTGACATAAAGGGAGCTTTCGATAATGTCTGGTGGCCTGATGTAACAAAAGAATTAGATTCAATCAATTGCCCAATTCAGATCTTAAAGTTGATAAGGAGCTACCTTGAAGACAGACAAGTCCAAGTAACTACAAACGATGGAATAATCCAGCATAAACTGGAGAAAGGCTGTCCACAGGGTTCCTGTCTAGGGCCAACCCTGTGGAACCTAGTAGTTTATTCAGCGTTCCAAATTTTTGAGATGGAGAGCGAAATACATCTGCAGGCTTTTGCGGATGATTTCCTTCTAGTAACTTCGGGAAGAAAGAATATCGAGAAAATTACACAAAATGCACTAAATAGGTTTTTAGAGTGGGCACAAACACATAAACTTACGATCTCAGCAGAAAAAACTACCATGCTATTTATAGGGCGTAAAAGAGTAATGAAAAGAAATCCTACCATTAGACTCAACGGTAGCTCAATAAAATGCTCTTCAAACATAAAATACCTAGGATTTATCCTCAACAATAATCTCTCTTGGATTCCCCACTTAAAAGAACTCAGGAAAAGATGTATCGCACTCACAAACACAATGCTACGCACAACAGGACTGCAGTGGGGAGCACCACCATGGGTGCTTAAGAGGTGGTACCAAGCAATAACAGAAAGAATTGTTCTCTACGGCGTAGCGATCTGGGGAAATACACTCAACGTAAGCATGCGTAGATTACTTCTGTCCATGCAAAGGCTGCAACTCTTGCTCATCTGCAAGGGCTACAGAACTACTTCAACGACAGCTCTGCAGGTTCTAGCAGGAAGTCCTCCGCTAGACCTGCAAGCGGAAAGGGAGTCGTTAATTGCAAGAGTGTTAAGGCTAGGTGAGGATGGAGTTCTATGGGAACAACACCACTTTGCTGAAGACTGAAAAACACAAGCCAGTGACTCAAGGACATCCGGCTGAAAAACATCTAAAAAAGTGTATTCTAGGCCACTATGTGACACCAAAAGATAACCACACAGCTATATTTACAGATGGCTCAAAAACCGAGACGGGTACTGGCAGTGCCTTCTGCGTTCTAAAAGGTAATACAGCTGTGTATAAATGGAAAAGAAGACTTGGCAGTAGGAACTGAGTATTCCAAGCTGAGCTGGCAGCACTTAAAGCAGCAATTAATTATGTGAAGAGGAACAGACTTCTCCACATTACTATTTACAGTGATTCTGCCTCTAGCGTTGACGCAATCAAAGGTTACAAAAGTAGAAGCCAGTATGTCCAAGAAATTAGAAAAATCCTCCTCAGTCTTCCACCATCAGAAAGGCCATGCCTCACGTGGGTTCCGGCTCACGTGGGCATTAAAGGCAATGAGGAAGCAGACACCCTGGCAAAAGAAGCGGCAAAGGAGGTCTCAAGAACAGAACTGCCAGATAAATTACCTAGATCTCATCTCAAAAAGATCACTCTAAAACAACTGATAGACAGATGGCAAGCCAGATGGGACACAGCAGATACAGGAAGGAGAACGTATATGTTCTTCCCAAAAACAACGCTAGAGTTAAACTGCAATAGTGGTAGTCAGACACAGTTTTATACAGGTCATGGCCCATTCCTGACCTATCTGCATAGATTCAGCCTGAGTGACACAGAAAGATGTCAATGTGGAGAGGTGGGGGATCCAGACCACTACGTCTTCCACTGCACAAACACGGCACAGTACCATATAAGAAAGCCAAGTCAAGCTTACTGGCCACAATGGGCGGCAAATATGAGAACAAACAAAACAGCAATTAAAAAGCTACAAGCGGTAATCAGCCATTGTCAGAGAAAGTATTCTCTAATACGACGATAAGTGTCCCCAAATAGAAATAATCAAGTGCTTAGCACTCTGAATCATAAAATGTATAAATCACACTAAATCAATCTGGGCACACACCTCGAACCTCTCAACCCAAGACTAACTTAGATAATTAGGACTATGGCAACAACGTGCCTATATTCTTTATAATGTTTACTTTTGCAATTAATGTACAGGTCTAGGACTCGCAAGACCAGATCGTGCCAGTAAAATCTTCAACAGCAATGAGTTTTTCCTACACTTATTAATCGTGTATTTAAATTACAAGTTTGTGATAAATAGGTTCAAGAAGGGCAAGGTCAACTTATGTTATCACCTCAAGTTTATGAATGATATTATTATTGGTATGGCATTTTTGCCTTCTTAATTTTAATAAATATTCAACTTTTTATGCAAATCTTAGGGAAGAAATATCTGTATTTATGTGATCAATTGCATGTTTGAATCTCTTCCCTAGTGATCAGCATTACGTGCTTAATTATGTTTTGTATAAATTATGTGCATGTTCTAAGGTGATAAAACTAACTATGGAATTAATGTAGGTAAGTTTCTCTTTGTAATTATGTATCAGCATTATGTATTCAAGTGTTTGGAATCAGATATCAGTTTTACTGAGTATGGTGCTGTACTTTTCTGTTTATGTTCACTTTAAAGTACTCAAGTCTGTATTTATTCCTTCTCAGCATGTACTATGAAGGTCAGTTCGTACTTGGCTAGGATTTAGACTACATAGCAGTACTTAATGATCAGTTTTATGTATTATGCTTATCAGTTTTATTTTTAGTTTTCATGTATTATGTATGCATTTTTAAGTGTTATGTATGCAGGCATTAGGGATCAGCTTTCTGTATTTCTGTACTCAGTATCATGTTAGTTTTTCACTTTAATATTCAGTTTTGTACTTATGTATGTATTATCCTGTCTGCAAGTACTACGAAAGAAAATGTAGGTGAATGGTTCAATTTGTAAAACAACTACAGTTTAAGTATGCGCAAAGAACTAAATTATGCAGGAATTTGTTATCTTAGTGATAACAGGTACACAATCTTTTAAATGTTCTTACATAAGAGTCAGGCACATGGAAAGTAAACTGCGTTAAATTATGTTTGGGCGCTAGGATTTTTTTAATCATCTTTTAATCTCTCTCTTTATTGTTTTTTTTATTTTTTATTTATTTTTTTAAAGTTTACTATGTGCAATAATTTAATAGGTTACAACTTTCCTCCATGCAGGACCAACGATTTCACAGAAGCCCCATAAAGATATGACGGTTCTGTCACGATAAGCAGCCGCATGTAGACATTTAGCAAGTCCAGAAAATCCACGTCAGTTAATTTTTCAGGCAAAGTCCTTCTATCTTTACTTTATCTAACACAAGTTTCTGTCTATTCTAACAGCGATTCTTAACAGTCTTTTGATTGCTTCTTTGCTTAATTTAAAGTAGTTCCTAACAGGATACTCTTTCCCCGTACAACAACATCCAAGCTTATATGTAGACTATATGAGGCTCTTAGCCGTCTATTCGGCTGCGTTCCCGGAGCAGGATGGAGCAAAGAGTAGATGGTTTCTGCCAGGAAGATAACACACTGTGAGGCTAAGGCCAGGTCAGTGGTCTTCCTTGGTGGCGCTCACTCACTAACTCACCTCTCCCTCGAGGCTTTGCCATAATCACGCACACACCACAACTGTAAAACTGATTAGTGAGTATAGTTATGGTTAGTGTATGCTCTAACACTTTCTTGAAAAGGTGTCCGATGCTTGTACAACGTAACTATCCTTTGAGAACCCCATTAAATATTCTAGGAATTTGAAAAAAAATATGCATAAATATTACGTTAATTCTTATAAATGGTAGCCTTCAACTTTTCTTATGTGACAGAGCAACAAAAAACAGTTTTTAGAGGTAAAATTTATCCTCTCATTCTGAACCAGTACCTCTTAAGCATTCCTTTTTCCAAATTTAGATAGCCAACACATAATTATAACATTCATTCGCTATAATTTCAAATCACTGTTTTTTTTCTATATTTTGTTTTCAATTCATATTACGTATATTAAATTTTCCTACATGTATTGATTCTCATAAACAATTAATTCTTTTTTATATTTATTATCACGCATAATTTAGCAATTTCTACAAAGATATTCGATAACACAATATTTATATAATTTTCTATGCTAATATTCAAAACTATATCATTTGTATTCTTCATTTACGCCATTCTCTATATGATTAGAAAATTTGTAACAATTATCTAAAATTATAATTACTAACATAAGGAATTAATAATGTAAAGAAGTAATTTATTTCACTAAAGATGTTAGCAGTCGTTCCAATTAAATTTTGTTTTCATTCTCATTGCAAACATTTTTGATGCATCACTTATAAAGCGGAAATAAATGCATCAATTATTGTATGAATTTTACATTTTTATAAGATATTACCTTAAGATAATGAGTAATAGCAACCTAGCTAGACAAAGGAGCAGTAATGCAATGCACGTATCTAAGATAAAAACACGTTCAGAATGAAACGGGTTTAGTTCAGATTAATTCCTATTGGTTAATAAACGTTCCGGTGCCCTAACTAATAAGTAATACTTGGCTGAAGCATTATACAGGTTTTGCGTCATTAGCTTTATGTAAGAACCACATGAAGCGATTAATTTTGAAATTCACAATATATACATCTTTCTTATTTTATCTTATATAAATGTGTTAGTAACTTCCACAGTTTGCTGCCAGATGGCGTGATGATCATTCAAAAGCATATGTAATACTAAAAACGTGAGAGCTGGAATGTAGCCATGGCAATAGATGAAATTATCTGCTCATTCATTTTCTAAAACTAGAACAGAATTAATGTTGGTTGTGAATTTCTGTTTTGATAAATAACTCAGAAAACGATAAACATAGCGGATATAAATGTAAAAGAAATATTCGTAGGCCAACAGAATCAGAAGTGGGATGTCTATGTCAAACTACTGTAACTGAATGCCATTGAAGGTCTGATTCCAAAACTGCAAAGATGAACGTTTTTTTAACTACATTCTAAAGTTATTAAACGTATCAATGAAACCATTAAACGTATGCATGAATTCTTTTGCTGCCTAACTGGTGTAGTGATTAGCGTTAGTGTTGTGCCGAAGGCTCATTGCTCATTCCTTTCGCTCGTATTTGGCTTCAACTACATAAGAGTTACAACCAAAAGTTCAAAGCTGCGAAAAGCCAGCAACAGTATTAGTGTAATAAAAGATGTACTTTAGGTACATCTAGGCGTAGAGACTTTCAGAACCTGAGTCTGGCAATTCTTGTCGTGGGAGGTAGGAGTTCCATTCAATGAATTTATGATCATAAAATAATATTAATGGTCGTATTCAGTCGACTGAATAAGGAGTTTGAACTCAAAAGTAGCATTCTAAGATTGAGGGCACTTAAATAGTCATACAAGTAGAGAAAAGAAGTTGAGTTTTCGATCAAAGCCGGATAAAGCATGGATGTTTGTAAATATATCGTTTGTAAATCTCGTATATAGTGTCGATGCGGCATGGAGGCACTCTAAATATGCGGAGAGCCTAAAATCCCCTCGTGTGGTTTGGTGGAAGGGGAGAGGGATGGGAGATCCACGGAACCGTCCTTCCGGGGTGCGTAATGGCAGACCGCACATTGAGTTGAACAGTGTTAAACGAATGTCGCATACTGCGCATGCCCAGAAAACAATTTGGCGTAATTACTGCGTTGGCGCTATTTGAAAAGAAGATAAATACGGAATATGGTAGATTGTACCGCCATCTGATTGTAAACAAATCTGGCGTTTAATTCTTCGTAGAGTATAATGTAAATGTAAATTAATTACTGTGTTAAAATACTATTTTTTGCTGTACTGCTCAAACAACTAGAAAGCTGAAATTATTGCGAAGTAATGTGAAGCAGTGTTTGCATTCAAAATGTAAAATATAATACCTATGAAATTCTGCACATTCCTTTGGAACTGTACAAATTTTCGTTCAGAAAAATACTGAAATGTAGGGTATATTAGTTGAAAATTTATTCATTATACTTTTAAGCAATAAAAACAATTCAGGATTCACCATACGTTCCATTCGTACATACATGAAGAAACACCGAGGAATATAACAACTGCTTGCAAATAACACTGAAGAAATTTTACAATTCCTTAATGCTAGTTATTAAATTCTTTGAAATGAGAAAATAAAAGCGCGAATATACGCTAACAAACTAAGCGAGATACTCCAGTTTACAATTACTGAATTATAACATGTAAACAAATTACATTTAAATAACGAATTATTACGAACATATGTTAACAAATATTAAATGCACTGTTATTGACAAATTACAATGAAATATATATTAGAAAAATAAGCAAGGGCAATCGCTATGGACGTTAAAATAACTAATAAGCAAAGTTCCACAACATTACAGTTGTAAACATCATTCGAACACACTCGACAGCCATGGTGATCACGAATAAGCTAGCGTAGCGCCAATATTTCTCCCCGCGCCAAAGGTACACCATCAAACATGCGCAGTAAGCGGAATTTGCTTAACATTGTTCAACTCAATGTGCGGTCTGCCATTACGCTTCGGGGGTGCTCTTCGTCAAATCTGTTGGTAGTTCGGTCCGAGGTTCGAATCCCGCGAACGGGCTGGCTGCATGGGCGTTTTCGTGGTTTTCCCCATGTGTAACGTATATACGAGCCAGTTTCCCTTAGAAAGTCCTCCACAAAAGCATCCCTCCCCTTAGGCAGATAGCCCTAGTGTGCTTTGCCATAATTAAATACACCTCGTCAAATCTGAGGGCGAAACGAAGCTAAATCGCACTGCCACCTTACGTCGCTCAAGGACAACGGCAGGTATATCTTCGGCTCCTTGAGACGAGGAATATTGTGGACTTGGGCTGATGTTACTGTCAGACAAGTGAGCATAAGTAACACCATAACAACAGCATGGATGCTTTTAAACGTATCTTCGAAAGCTATTCAACGTATCAATAATAAGTATTAAACGATTAAGCGTATATAAAAACGGTGACTTAAAGTGCAATGTCTTTTCTCGGCAAGGGACGCAAAAGCGAAAAATTATGACGAACTATTTGTTAAACGAGTTTTTGAAAGGACTATCGAGGAAAGACTTCAGAAAGAAGATGATGAAAAATTAGAAAAGCAAACACAATTTAGAAATAGAAGAATGGCAGAAACAAAGACTATTCGTTTCAAGAACGCCAAAAGCGAATATAGTTAGAAGTTGAAGACCTGAAAAACCGAAGGAATTTGCAATTGCAAAACCCAAAACTTTTAAACGAAAATAAATTACTAATGTTCGAAACGTCAGCGGAAAAGGAAATATAACCACACCAGAAATAAGAAATATATCGATTTGAATAGTCGTATGCAAAAATTCGATGTAAAGGATGGAGACATGCATATCCTCATTCTTAATCATATTTGAACGTCAAACCAAACGAGTGGGGTTAAATGAAGATGATCATGCTTTTTATAGCGTTTTAACCACTCGAGATCACAGATCTAATCGCCAGATAATATGAAGAACATAACGAGTACGTATCTGTTAGGTATTTATCATTATACGTTTTAAGTTAAGGGGACTCACACACCTTAAAACCCATAAGATGTTCGAATAGTTGACTGTTACAAGAATCGGGATAACTTATTTATTTTGAAAGCAATTACTACCAACGTTTTACAGCTGACTACATAATACAGCTGCTATATGAAATAGTAATCAGAAAGTTTGTGTTGCCACAAATATTTTATAATTTAATCCGTTTTGTGACAACATTTTTAGTCATGTTTCCAACTTGCGTGCATAGTTTAAAACATTCTGTTTCATAATTTAACTCCATTTTTAATATATAGCTTTTATAACATTTGGAAACTACTGTGAAACTAAAATTCTAAACATTTCACGTTAAATTTTTATTTTATTTTGAGTTGAGTTTATAAAATGTATTTTATTAAGAAAATTTTAATGTTTTCGTCGATAAAATTTTTCAATATTAAAATATTCATCAGATTGTTGGTTCAATTAGAAAATAGTGCACATATAAAGAATTCCATCAAATTTCAAGTATGTACCATTAGCCATTTTCAAAATATCATGCGCGCAAGGTGGAAATATGGCGAAATATTTTGTCACAAAGAGGATTAAATTACAAAACTATTTGTGGCAACACGAACTTTCTGGTTACTAGTTTCCAAAGCAGCTATATTACGTACTCAGCTGTAAAAAGCTGGAAGTAATTGCTTTTACAATAAATAAAATATCCCAATTCTCGCAACAGTCACATATTCGAAGATCATGAGGGGTTTAAGGTGTACGAGTCCCCTTAAGCCCAGAAGAAATTCGCAAGAAATTGTTTTAATTATATTAGGGATTCAAAAATACATGGACGGATTTCGTTTTCGAAATTCTTAACTGTTTTAACGAATGGTTAGCAGAATTAAAAATTAAATGATTTCGATTCCTTAAAAGAATTAATTATAACAGATCAGTTGAGAAGACAGGTTCCGAATTCTATGAGGGAACATTTTATTGATTCATGGTCTAAATATGTCAAAGCGAGCGAATTAGCTGGAAAATTACATGAATATGAAAACATTCGATCAGGGCTAAAAGTAAACAGTGAAAGTAAAAGCAATTCTAAGTAATGGCCTTGGGAAGATTCTAAAAACAATCCGAAAGTAATGAATTCTTGTAATCATAACCGATTCGAAAACAGGTACATGATAACAAGCCATAAATATTACGAAAAAGACAGTTCGCTTACGCAATAAGTATAATGAAAAACAAAAACTATTTAGTTCTTCTAGTCGTAATGATCAGCGTGATCCCAAATGTTTTTCATGTAATTTCTTTAGTCATATTTCAAAAGGTTTTCCGCATCCCTGCAAAGTATGTAGATTGCAAGACCATACAAAGAAATATTGCGCTAAGAAAAAAAAAAGAACCTACACTAAACGCGCAAGACTTTGATAAATCTTCCGTAGCAGCTGGATATCTACTTGAAAAATGCAATATTGTTGGTTGCGAATTTCGGTACTGATAAATAACCTAAAAAAAGATACACCTAGCCAATATAAATATAAGAGGAAAATTCTAAGGGCGAACACATGTATTTTTGAAAATTGTAATATATAAAAAATTACAAAGATTAAAAATAAGGCTATAAATAAGTTAGGATGATAATTAATGAAATGATGATAATTAATGAAAGAAATTTTCAACCTTTAATATCTTGTCATATTGTGATGTTGTTTCATCAGCCAATCTTTCTCAACTTTTTCACACTACCTTATCCGTATTTCTTTCCTTCATCAAATAGCTGTTTCCTCAAGTATGTTAGCTTCATCATATATTAGCCTCAGCTATGTTAGCTTCTTCAAATATGTTTATCACTTAACTATTTCTTAAATTTTAGGCCTGTTCCTGGCACCGCCGGCTGATGCAAATCCTACTACTCTCAATGCTTACCTTTCATCATCATGTAATACTACTAACGCAATGGTGTAATTTAATTCAGTCGCAAAAGTTACATTCTTTTAAAACGTAGATTTTTTTGTTTGTTTGTTTGTTTGTTTGTTTAAAACGTCTTTAAAGTATGCTTTAAAATGGAGCAACAGTTATGTATTATTTCGGTTAATCAGTTTAAAATCGCGCAATTCCTAAACCTATTTGGCACTATTTATGCTAGAGGACATCATGATGACAGTGTAGTTTTATGCATCATTTAAAAAATTTTTATTATAGATATTATAGATATAAATGTTCTTTACTGAAGCAAATTTAAAATGTATTAATTTCAGTAAGCCCCGATTATTGCGGACAGCTTATATTTAATGTGCATCTCACCCTACCTGTGCCTAAAGTGAAAACATCGCAATAGTACACAGTGTAATGAAGTGATGCATTATTCATAAGGTATGAAGTAAATTCAATATCTGCAAATTCGCATGTTATAAATTTTCCGCCAATAATGAATTACGTAGTGTGAGAGACTAAATACACAAATCATGCTATTAAAATGTTTATATCTAATATGTAATTAAAGAAATACATTTTGCACGAAATTACATCTTACAGTTCATATGAACGATTTTGGGATAAACTTTACAGTTTTCTGCTATGCATCAAGAAGTGTAGATGTTACGATGCAACAAAATATCTGAAGTTATAAGGTAATCTCTCCTTCCTTCCTGCGTTTATTCGTGGTGTAATTTGGAAGCATACTTGGCGCATCTTCGAGAGGTCCTGCCAGGGTTCGAGTGCCTGCAAGAGCACAGCACATTTTTCAGGCCTCCTTAAAAAATACCTGATGATTCCGCAAGCTGAAATAAAAGGTGGCGACCGATAATATGTCATCAACAGAAGAGGCGATTGGGTTGCCGAATCACAGTCGCCCTTTAAAAGGGGAGTATGTTAGGTATTTTCTCCCTCTTTTTCTTTTTGTGGTGTAATTCGAAGCATACTCGGCGCGTATTCAAGAGGTCTAGAATTCGATTCTCGGTGAGGGCAATGAACATTTTTCACGTCTCCTGCTACAAGAAAACCTAATGACTGTACAAAGAAAATTATATTTATTGTGTATTTAAGATCACTGTTTTTCAGACTTTTATCAATTTGTGATATTAGTGCTCAGTTTCCTAAATAAGATGACCTTCGCTTTACTTATCATCCAGCTTTATTTATCAAACATAACTTTAGAATTTCCAATAGAGTGTTAATTGTTGCCGTACTCGTTGTCATATTCTCTATATTATTTATGTTTGCTACATTATTTCTGTAAAAATAAAAAAAAATAGCGATAACATTTGGCGACAGAAACCTTTTAACTGTGTACATAATATATGTATAGATATCAAGCACTACAAATATACAATAGTTTCATCAATGTGGAAAGAAGCTCTGGCCTGTAATGCCAGAAACATCAAATTATTTTCTTCAAAATAAACTTTCATTTGTTTTGTTTAAATTCTGGTTCCATAATCTGTAGTCATGGCTCACTTATTAATGTACTTTTGGAATACTGTTAGACAAGAATCTCCCTAAAAAAATGGACAAAATTAAACTATCTGAAAAGTGATTCGAGTGACACGAAAACAAAATTGAGGATTAAAGTCCTTTAAGTTCATAAACTTAAGAAAACTGTTATAAAAATTAGGATATACCTTATAATGTATCAGGTAAAACGAGTAGCCACGAACGTATGGATAACGGTATGAAGTGGGGAAATGTCGGTAGATTCGAATCAGGCCAATCATAAAACGCAGGTGGTTACGGTGCGCAACGTAACACCCAGTGTCGTCTTTAGCTCGTAGAAACAGGTTTAGGACACTGGATCTATATCCAGAAGATCTGGACAAGGTCGACCAAGATCCACAACTACAATTGCGGACCTTTGTTTGGCGCTTTCAGCTCTGTCTCTAACAGGACTGTTACAGCTTCGCAGCTCTCGCGTGAGCTGTATACTGTCACTGGAACCTTACTTTCACGGCCTGTACTTGCCAGAGGCTTCATTAGATATGGTTGTATTGTAGAAGACCCGCATACTGCAGGGCACAAAACAGCACGTTGAGCATGGAACAGACAATATGCCCCTTTGTCCATTTTTTCAGTTATACTTACATTTTAAAATAATACATTAATTTCTTGTCCTTATCACTGTTGCTTGCCACTAACTGCAGCACACAAGAAAATGCGTCGATCATAGCTCAGACAATATACGCTTTGAACCAGCCTTTAGTGGAGCAACGTGCGTTCCACAGATAAATCTTGATTCGATCCGGATACTGATTCTCGGCGTAATTGTATCTGGAGACAGCCTGGAACAAGGTACCATCCCTGTCTCATTAGGAGAAATGATCATTATACAATGATGGACTTGGGAAGGCATTACCTTGGACGGCTGCACACTCCAGTATATGTTTGACAAAGGCATCCTCATTGCTTCACGATATGTAGAGGAGATCTTAGAGCCTTATGGTCGAGCGTTAAGGAGCTTAGTTTGTCCTAAGTTCCAGGTAATCGACGACAACCGTCTTCCGCATAGGGCTCAGCTGGTCAATGATTACCTAGAATGGGAAGATATTCGCTGCATGCATTGGTCTGCCAGATTTACTTACATTTACCCTATACAGCATATCTGCGACCCTCTTGGGAGGAAATTTTCATTTTGTCATCCCCCTCCGAGAACCAGAACAGAGTTCAAAACTGCCTTGCTAGGAGAATGTGATCGACTGCCCGGGGACTCCTTAGTTATTTCTTATTCCTTGTCGTCAAGCTAACCGACCTGTCTGTCTTAGAGAGGGGACCATACCCCATATTAGACTAATTTTCTGCTCGATATTACAACAAGAATTTTGACATCCCTGCACTATGACCTTTACTGACAATCATGCATATATAAAATGACTTTTGAATGGTTTATCTATTTCTGCGTTATTAATATATATTCATTCCAACTTCATTATAATCTGCCCATTAGTTTTTCAGAAATTCATCATAATGTACAGATTCTCTTATTTTGTACACGGCTGTAGTATAAAGAATCTCTTAAGGGGACTCATACATCTTAAACCCTTTATGATCTTCGAATTATCTGACTGTTGGAAGAATTGGGATATTTTATTTATTTTAGAAGCAATTCCAACTTTTTACAGCTGACTACATAATATAGCTGCTTTGGAAACTCGTAACCAGAAAGTTAGTGTTGCCACAAATATTTTTGTAATTTAATCCTTTTGTGACAAAATATTTAGCCATGTTTCCACTTTGCGCCGCCGATATTTTAAAAATGGCTAATGGTACATACTTGAAATTGGATGGAATTCTTTATGTGGGCACTATTTTCTAACTGAACCAACAATCTGATGAATATTTTACTATTGAAAAATTTTATGGACGAAAACATTACAAATTTTTTTAATAAAATACATTTTATAAACACAACTCAAAATAAAATAAAAATTTAAAGTGAAAATTTTAGAATTTTAGGTTCAGAGTAGTTTCCAAGTGTTATAAAAGCTATGTATTAAATATGGAATTAAATTTTAAAACCGCGCAAGTTGGAAACATGACGAAAAATGTTGTCACAAAGCGAATTAAATTATAAAAATATTTGTGGCAACACAAACTTTCTGATTACTATTTCAGAAAGCAGCTATATTCTGTAGACAGCTGTAAAAACATTTAGTAATTTCTTTTAAAATAAATAAGTTATTCCAATTCTTGCAACAGTCACCTATTCGAACGTCTTATGGGTTTTAGGTGTATGAGTCCCCTTAACACTAAATTTACAGCTAATAAAAAGTTTCACATGCAGAACAAAATTTTCTTAAAATAATAAATTATAATCGTATCCTTTTTATAGCAGTGCATTAAAGGTAGAAATATGAAGAATGAAATGATAATTATGTGTTTTGTATAAGGCAGTACTCCGCAACCTTTTCTCACCTGCGACGCACAAAAAATCTTTCTGGGATTTCGTGGCACACCAAAAGCTAATGTATATATGTATTGATTTATACACAAAATTTACAATAAATTTTTATTTTTAATTTGAAAAATATACAATTATAAAAACCATAACATATTTATTTATATGCAATCATAATAATTATCAATGTGATACCTGCGCTTGCTTCAATGAACACAAATGTTTTATATTCAAATGCTGACACACTTACAATCACACACACATCCACACAACAGTAAAATATATAAAAACATTTAAAATAGACATTATTAAGGAAAAAAAAATTGTCATTGTGTATTAAATACATGATAAAAAATTGGAAAATGTCAAATACATGTATTTGATTGCGGCACACCTATATCCTACACTTGGCACACCAGTGTGCCGCGGCACACCGGTTGCGGAGCACTGGTATAAGGTGTTTTAATAAAATACTGAGCTTTATAACTAAATAGAATTTCTTCATATAAACATCTGTTAAAAATCTCTTTTTCACACTCAGCTAAACAAAAAGCATTTAATTCATACTCTACAGAATGAAAACTTTTCAGTAGTCATCTCCTTCTTTAGTCCTCTTTAAAATCCTGTCATTTATCCTCTCTTTCTCTCATCATCATCTCTAAAATGGTCATCTCCTTAAGATAACCTCTCTGAAAATAACCAGCGTTTCTTAGAATGTAATAAAACTGTTTTTTAAACATCAATGATATTCAAGCTGCTTTTCCTAATATAATAATGGATTATTATAATATACAGATCTGTAATAAAGAAGCAAGAATTATGGATTAGTGTATAGATTTCGTCTGAAAAGATCACATTTTATTTGTTAAAATATGAGCTGGGAGAATCATTGGAAAATTAATTGAAATTTCAGCTTGTCTTAATTTTTAATGAGAATTTCTAATGCAAAGCATAAGAATTTCTTATCAGTGATGATATTTTAACATTATTCAATGCCTGCCAATCATATTCTACTGACTGCTTAAATAATTTAATGATGTTTTGTTATCTAACTTGTTATTTGAACATAACACTTTTTCTTCTCACTTAATGCCAAAGACAACCCAAATGACAAACATATGAACTTCTTAATTTACTCGTATAATTTAAAATGCATCCTTTAAATATTAGAAAAAATGAAATATTACATTATTGAATGAAGTCTTTTTGCAAACAATATTTTATGTACAATAACAGACAATGAAATTGATGCAAAATGACAAAATAGCAGTTTTTTAAATATGCATCAGAATAAATTATTTAATAAATAATTATTATAAATATGCATTATAAAAAATTTTTTCTAAAGTGCAGAGGGCAATTAAACTGTCTTAACAGGCATTTCTAGCAATTATGCATTAATAATGCATTATAAACACAATATATGCATTAATAATAAATACACTTTAATTTTATAAGTACAGTTAATTATTTCCAGTGCTAAAAATTACTGTTTTAACATTATTTTGACAATTCTTATCAAGAATACTTATGATATGAACAGGATGAAAGAGTGATGTTTCAATATATAGTTTTTAAAGTGTTGGGGCATGTTTAAATATAATGTTAACAAATTCGTGTTTTACTTGTCCAGTGTGAAAGCGAAAATTTAGTCTTAACAAAATACCCAGTAATTATTATAGCAATAAAAACGCAAAAGTATTTTGGTTTTTATTTACAACCGCTTTTTCTTTGCCTGTGTGTTTCACAAAAAGATTTATCGGTATTTTGTTGGAACTGGGGTATGACACACCCCACGCCCCTGTCCGTGTAAGTATTTTTCTGACTGAATATTTAGTTCAGCAATTTATTTCTGGAGTATAACAGTAAATATTTCTACTCGCAAGTAATTTTAAAGTACTTGACATTAAATTCTTAAAAATTTATAACTGCATTATGGTAAAAAGAAGGAGTTCCTATGAACTGGAGATGCAACGCATGAGAGATTTATTAGAAATATTTGAAAGCGATGAAGATTGCATTTCGGAAACTGAAGATGAAAGTAAGAATATTTTCTACAATGTTTTGGTTTCGAAAAAGATAAAACATTAATTCCTGATGTTCTTAAAGAACGAAAAAAATGTTCTTATGCTTTATATAACGATTATTGTAACATTATAAAATTATATAACGATCATACTATTGATGATACTATTGGAGAAAATAAAACGTTAGGAATTATATGTTTTAATAATACGACTAAAGGAGTAGTGGATATGGGGAATGGAATGTCAGCCAATTATTCAATTGCCAGAATAACGAGAAGGTGGCCAATGGTAATTTTCTTTCCTGCACTGAATGTTGCTGTAATAAATGCTTGAATTATATTACATTCAACTGCTAATCCACCAACAAGAAACAGAAGTCGGTTTTTGAAGGACTTAGCATTACAATTAATGAAAAAAAAGTATTGAACAAAGATCAGAGATTAATACTTTTCCAAGAAATTGACGTACTGCATGCAAAACAAAAGCAGAAATTTCGATGAAGAATTAAAACGAATACATGAAATTAGAAACAACTAAGTATGAAAGATGTGCTAAATTTTTTGCCCTCGCGCCAAGGACAGAAGAACGTGAATGCAATGTTTAAAATGTGAAAACATTCTGTGCCAAAAACACATGAATGTATTTCGTTCAAAGTGTGAAGAAATAAAAAAAGCATGGTGTATTAGAGATGCAATGAAACTTAGAGGCATGATGTTTATTATTTTCATTTATCTTAATTTTAACTCTAAGATTATTTCGGAAATTAATTTTTTGAAACCCACTTATTTATAATACATGATATAACGTTGCGCGCCTCTAACTTGCACGCAACCAATAGGTGACTGTGAAAGCTTGTATAAACCACAGAGTCGTATAAAGGGTTTAAGTCCCTTTTTATTCAACGCAATAAATTACAATGGCGTCCTCTTGACGCTTACAGACTGTGCCCACTAGGCAGTCAAATAAAAATAAAAACCTGAAAAGAAATTAAAGACAATATTCTAACTACGAGGCTCTCTCAAATAACTAACTCACCGCGTTTTACAAAAGCCGCAGCTAATTCAGCAGACTTGAAGCTCACTGGAACAATTGCAACTACTTCCCGCCAAGCACATAGGCCGCAACGCGGGGTTCTTCAATTCTCGATTTCTACCTCCGCGCTCGCTAAGTAAGAATAACTCTCACCGAACTTGTTTCCTTCTATTTAAATCAGAATACTTCCGCTGATAATTTGAATCCTTGCGCGTTCTACTCAAATTTACATATTCTGGCATTGGCAGTTCCAGGGGAAATTAAGGCTTGACAGGAAAGATAGTTTAAACATAAAATAAATGTTAGTTAAAATAAATATAAACCCTACATTTGCCGCTGCCAGAATTTGGAAAACTTGGAAGCAGGTCCTACAAACGACCTGTTGTAAGTTTATCTAATTCTGAACTAACTGGCGAAAGCCTCGTTTACACAGAAAAAATCTTATGTAACAATTATATATTAAAATTCTGTTAGTCGTTACAAAGCTTTCTTCTTACAGCAACTTTTCCTGGACTTCATCAATCAATCTTGGTCTTTCCTTCCAGCATCTGGAAGGAATAAGTATCAGTATCTTTCTACATACATTATAATTTACACTTTCTTGACACAATAAATTTTTGTTTTTAAACGATTCGTTTTTCTTAGTTATTGCTTACTTCACATTCATTCAATTTTTCAAGCATTAATTTAACTTTACCCTGGCTCTCCACCATGTGTGGTGTCAAACGGGAATATTCGTGTTTTAGTCTTACAACACTTCCCCTAACCACCATGATTTGTTAGAATTCAACAACCAAATAGACACACCTTACTCGACATTCTACAACTCAATGAGCTACTTTAATATTCTTAAAAATTCAAATGTAGGTGGAGAACCCTACAAAACACATTCATTCTAGCTTCCCCCTCATTCATGTTTAAACATGCAGGCTTTCGTTCTAAAGCATGACTGTACAGTTTAATACTTAAATTTTGACTTCATTGCTTTTAAGCATTCACTTTTAGCATCTACAATTTTATGCTTCTAGACTAAATTCTACTTTTACATAACATACAAGTATTTACATACATTTACAAAAGTTTAATACATATGCTTTTTACAATTTACCATAAAATGAATAAGAGAAAATAAATTTTTACTTTACTCATTCTTCGCCAAGCTGGCGGCACTGAAACTAAAATTCTTATTAGTACAAGAATACGAAGTTATTTTTATCTCCGGCTAAATTTTAGCTTTAACATAACAGAATTAGTCTTTCGACCAACAGAAAATGCTTGTTTTTAGCTTTTACACTTAAAGAAAATAATACTTTTGCCTTAGCTAAATAAAGTAAAACAAAACTAAGTCTCAACCGAGACATATTGACTTTCGTCAAAACATAGAACTTCGTACTTATGCATAACATTTCGGAACAAAAGAGAAAAAAAAATTATAGAAGGTTTTAACTTATCTTTGAGTTTTCGATGCTTGAAACTCCGTCATCCGTTTTTGACAAAATTGATCCCAAGTTAGAGGTTTCATGGATGTCAATCTTCTCCTTATTGATCTCCGAGTGTCGTCCACGTTGCTCTTTCTTTTGCGTCCTCTACATGCTGGCCTCTTGACGGAGTAATCGTCTGGTTGTTGGCCTTTGCGTTTCTGCCTGGGACGGCTGATCGTGACGTCCTCCCGTCTGGAGTCCTTCTTGAATTTCTTCTGTTCGTCGTATTTTTGTGCCTCCTGTTGGCGTTTCAGTTTCCGGAACGGCGGCCTTGCTGGCACCTGACTCTGTGGCCGTGTGCGCGTTCTCCTTGATGTGTAATTTCTCCTGCCATCTTTTGTAGGTGGTGTCTTCGTCTTTACCACGGTTTCTTTACCCGGTTCATCTGTATTTTTGTTTTTCTTAAACGCCGGAGTTTGAAAATCCTTTTTTCTTTTTGATACCGACGTCCGGGTTGTAGAAGTGCTAGGTCTCTCTTCAGTTCTCCGTTTCTTGGGTGGTGGAATAGTTGTTGCAGTCTCTGGCCCTTCTATTTCGTTTAGATTTGAGTCCTGCAAGAAACTTTTAAGGATTTCAAAATCATTTGGATTATAGTATTTTTTCACCTGGTCGGGACTTGCTTTACAGATTTCCCCTCTCTCGTTTTTAAGATATAAGACTACTCCTTTGATTTCCTGAATTACATAGGGGCCTTCAAACTTTGGAGCTAGCTTTGCCATAAAATTGTCTGGAGCACTTGATAAAGAAAATTTCCGTTTCAATACTTTATCCCCAACTTTAAAATCTGCTTCACGGCGTTTTCTATCATAATAAATTTTCTGCCTATTTCTTGCCGTATCCGAGGTTTTAAGCGCCTGATCAATTAGCTTTTGCACGTCCTTTTGTCTAAATTCCTGCTCTCTTTGTTGCACAAAGAATAATTTATCTAAAGGCGTAATTAACTTTCTGCCTAAAAATAATTCTGCTGGAGTTTTTCCCGTAGTATCATGATGTGCCGTTCTTAAAGCATAAGCTAATTCATTTATGTAGCCATCCCAGCCCTTGTGATGTGTGCTAACCTAACTGCGAATTATTTTTACAATATTTGTATTAACTCTTTCTGCTATGTTAGCCTGTGGTCTATACGGAACCATTTTGATATGGCGTATATCAAGTCCATTGCATATGTTTTCAAATATTTGACTAATGAATTGTTTTCCGTTATCGCTAATGACTTTTATCGTTGCACCGTATTTTAAAATGTATCTGTGTAAGAATGCATCTGCGACTGTTTTGGCTGACGCGCGTTTAAGTGGAACAATTTCTATCCATTTTGAAAAATGATCTACTATTACTAAAAGAAAACGATTTTTATTTAACTCGCTCTGGGGGAAGGGACCAAGGAGATCTATGCTTAAAATTTCATTCGGAAATGTAGCGCGAATGCTATTTAAGTACACGGCTGGGCTGTAATTAATATCATTTATTAACTGACATTGATTGCAGGACCTGACATACGCCGTTACTATTTTGTATAATTGCGGGAAATATACCGCCTCGCGTACCCTTTTTATAGTCTTTCTGACCCCGAGGTGGCCCGCTGTTTTTTTTTTCGTGCAACTCCTTCAAAATGCTTAATCGAAGCGAGGCTGGGATGACTGGCTTATACTCAAGATTTTCGTTTGTTGTTTTCGTATAGAATAATAAATTATCTATTATTTCATAGTTTTTTGCTTTATTTCTTATCGCATCGATATCTGTATGCTCAAAGCTTTCGTGGTCTTTCAAATAAGCATAGATATTTCCAAATTCAGGATCAGCTTTCAGTTCAGTAATAACCGTATCTCTAGAATCTAAAATTTTTGAAGTCAACACAGCGCATTTAAGTTCATTACCTTCATCGTCCAGTTTTATACGAGAAAGTGCGTCAGCTACATTGTTTTCCTTACCCGGTTTATATTTTATTGTGATATTATATTCTTGGAGTTTTAAAGCCCATCTTATTAACCTGGGCGTTAGGTTTTTTCCCGAGTAAAGTCTACCAACAGCCGCATGATCCGAAAAGACTGTTACTGGCGATTTGCCGAAATAAACTCGAAATTTGTGTACAGCCATTAATACGGCTAATGTTTCTCTTTCTGTAGCTGTATAATTCCTTTGTGTTTCATTCAATGTTTTACTAAAAAATGCCAGCGGATGGTTATTTTGCATAAGAACCGCCCCTACCGCATAGTCTGATGCATCTGTCGCAATTTCCAGGTTTTCGTCCCCCTCAGGGAATTTTAAAACAGGGGCATTAATAAGCGCTTCTTTTAATCTTTCAAAAGCTGTGTTAGCTTCAGCTGTCCACGTAAATTTACTCTTTTTTCTTTTGATTACTAAGAGTGGTTCAACAATATTAGCGAAATCTTTTATGAAAGATCGATAGTAAGAACATAGTCCAAGGAAAGACGAAAGTTTCTTGGCGGTGTTGGGCGGTGGGAAATTCTTAATAGCTTTTATTTTTGAATCTTGCGTTTCTATACCCTTTTGCGAAATTTTATAACCGAGATATTTAAGTTCTTTAGTTGCGAACTTGCATTTTGAGGCGTTAATTGTAAGACCGGTCTCTTTTAATAATTTAAAATCTTGTTCGAGGTCATTAATGTGTTGTTCCAACGTACTACTCGTTATAATTATATCATCTAGATAAATTAAAGTTGATTTTCCTAGGACAGGCTTTAGAACAATGTCCATAGCTCTCTGGAATGTTGATGGGGCCCCACACAACCCAAAAGGCATGCGTAAAAATGCATAAGTGCCCGATTTTGTTATAAACGCGGTTTTATGTATATCTTCGGGTCTCATAGCTATTTGATAGTAGCCAGACGTTAAGTCCAAAGTAGACATATATCTCGTCGATTTGATCTGTCTAATGATCTCGTCTATAACCGGCAAAGGTTAAACTGGAAATTTAGTTATGCTATTTAGTTTTCTATAATCGATAGCAAACCTCCAAGCCCTTTTATCCGAAGGAGGAAACTCGTTCTTTTTCCTACATAGTACGACTGGACTCGCGTATTCACTATTTATGGGCGTTATTATTTTATTCTTTAACATGTCCTGAATATGTTCTTCGATGATTAAGTCTTTTTGTTTATCATAGCGATACGGTTTAGTCCTACAAGGTTTTTCGGCATTTAATTGAATCTTGTGAGTCACGATCTGACAGTTTCCCGGTTTTTCTGAAAACAAATGAGAAAAATTACTCACCACTTGCTGTATTGCTTTACTTTCCTGGTCATTCAGATGGCTAAGGTCCAATTCAGGTGTCTCCACCGGTTCCACCACCATCTGGTCCATCTCCAGCACCACGGAACTATCTTGAAAATTTAATTTGGCCCTCGCGGCCCTTAAAAAGTCCATACCTAAAATAAGAGAGTGTTGGAGGTCTTTCACCACAAAAATTAATACTTTGAGATTTTCCTCATTTATCTGTAAGTTTAATGATACTTTCCCGATGCAGTGACATGTTTTTCCTTGCGCCGCTATAATTTCCGTATTTCTGGTTTTAAAGAGTCGTATCCTAAAAAAATTCTTTTTGAAGAACTTTTCACACATGAAATTTCCTTCTGCCCCTGTATCGATGAGGGCTTCTACTGGTACATCGCCAACCAGGACTTGTATAATTGGTAGCTGTGAGTTTTTTACGATGACTGTATTTAAATGTCTATTTGAGGTTTTTTTTAAAACTTCCGGGGTGTGGACCCTCCCTTTCACAGGCCCCTCTAGTCGTTTAAAGCTTTCCTTTCAATCTGTGTCTTCTGGGTACGCGGATGCTTATTTTCAAATTTTCTTTTTGGGCCTTGACCTTCGAGTTTCGATGCGTTAGCTTGATAGTTCTTTCCCCCATATGAGCGATTTCCATTTCTGGTTTCCTCCTTCCTTCTGGTACTTTGAGAATATGTTTCCCCTCTCGCTCTTTCCGCTATTCTGCGATTTTGAATTCGAAAAGTTCCTGCAATGTGGTTGGGTTTCTAATTTCAAAGTAGTCTTGAACAGCGGGTAACAATCTTGGTAATATTATTTCAATTATCTCCGCATCGGGTTTTTTCCCATACAGCATATCCGTTAGCTTGATTTTTCGTAAAATAAAGTCCGTCAATTGTGCTGTATCCCGTTGATAGAAACTATATAGCTCGGCTTCCAGCCGTGCGCGATCTTTCACTATGGGGAAGGCCTTTACTAACGATTTTTTGAAATTTTCAAATGTATACGTCGGGCTTCCAAATTCACCTAGAAGAAATTTTCCTATGTTTTTCCACCATAGCGCGGCCTGTCCTCTTAGTGCTGATGTGGCGATAGCAACTTTTTGTCTTTCAGGCATAGGATAGAGCTGAAAATAGTTTTCAATACCTTCTAAAAATACGGACACCGAATTTTTTCCGTCGAAATAGACGTTTGGCTTGATTGATGCTCTCAAAGTCTGGACCAGGTATCCAAATCCTTCTAACTGCGTTGTCATTTCTTGGTGTTGTCCAGCGGCTTCCATCCAGTTTTCGGCCATTTCAGTTCGATAAGTGTTCGGGCGCCAATATAACGTTGCGCGCCTCTAACTTGCACGCAACCAATAGGTGACTGTGAAAGCTTGTATAAACCACAGAGTCTTATAAAGGGTTTAAGTCCCTTTTTATTCAACGTAATAAATTACAATGGCGTCCTCTTGACGCTTACAGACTGTGCCCACTAGGCAGTCAAATAAAAATAAAAACCTGAAAAGAAATTAAAGACAATATTCTAACTACGAGGCTCTCTCAAATAACTAACTCACCGCGTTTTACAAAAGCCGCAGCTAATTCAGCAGACTTGAAGCTCACTGGAACAATTGCAACTACTTCCCGCCAAGCACATAGGCCGCAACGCGGGGTTCTTCAATTCTCGATTTCTACCTCCGCGCTCGCTAAGTAAGAATAACTCTCACCGAACTTGTTTCCTTCTATTTAAATCAGAATACTTCCGCTGATAATTTGAATCCTTGCGCGTTCTACTCAAATTTACATATTCTGGCATTGGCAGTTCCAGGGGAAATTAAGGCTTGACAGGAAAGATAGTTTAAACTTAAAATAAATGTTAGTTAAAATAAATATAAACCCTACAACAAGAACAAAAAAAAAAAAAAAAAAAAAAAAAAAAACTGTTTCAAAGCTAAATAATACTATTTTTATTGTATTTTAAATATTGGGGTATGTGATACCCCACGCGCCAGTTCTAGTAACTTTTCTTGGTGCTCTTTCCGCCGGATTAAATAACAATTAAAATAAAAGTTAAATCTAAACATAATTTGCAATGGTGTATCAATTCAGAAAATTCATCTTCTGTTCACAGTCCATGTACATTAGAAATTCGCATGCATTAGGAAATTCAATAAATGCAGTACATTAGAAATTCGCATGTATTCATCATGCTTCCAAATGGTTTCATCGGTGGAAGAATGCGACAGCCATTTGCAAGGACTAGCAGTTCGTTCGACTCAAAATATGCAACGAAAGAATATAGTTATATGGAACTATAGTACTTATTTTGCAGAAATTTTCAGGTCTGATAAATAAATTAAATATACGATTGATATTGTTAGTAATAATGAATCCATTTCCATTAATAAATGTCACGATGTGACTTAATAAATCTGTCGCGGTGACCACCAAAACAACCATTTCTGAAAATAAATATTATTTCTAAGACTAGAAAATTAACATAACATCTCTAAACAGACCACCCCCACAGAAGACCGAACAGTTTGGAATCATGGGTGGTCGCCATAAAACGTTTATTTCGCTGTGAGAATATTACATGACTATAATTCAATAATATTAACAGTACGACGTTAAAAATTATTTTCTTCTTACAACCTTAAAAAATGTCTAACTTAAAGAAAAATAGTTATACCACCAGTTTTGAATGCTATTCGTTGTACAGTTATGCTACAGTTTACTTTAAAATCTTCAATAAGTTTACTGAACACTTTTATTCCAGCTGCTACCTTAATGGCGCAATCTAAAATTTTATTCTTAAAAAAATCTAGCTATGATTGTGCTCGAAACTTAAAAAAAAATAATATAAAAACCATTTCATTTTTGGGGCGAAAAAAATTTAATTTTAAGTAATTTTTGAAATTCTGAGCAATTTTTATTATACATGAGCAAGGCAATTTTTTGTAATATAATTTCATATTGCAATAAATACCTTTGTATTTATAATATTTTATACAAATGAAAGAATAATTTTAAATAAAAATAATAACTTGCATAAATATGTTTTCTATAACTAATACCGCGGCAAAATAAGAAATAATGGCTGAGATATTCGTCCAAAATGAAAAATTTGATAAATACCTGAAAACTAGACAATTGATTTAAATGCAACTTAAGTAACACCTACTTTATAGTACACCATAGATATGTTTCGAAAAGTTCTAGTGATGTACGTTGAAATGTAATTCTAATGTAAAAATGTTAAGAAACCACATCATTCTTATAAAATCAGAAAAAAAAGGCTATCGTAAATTATCAGAATACTAGGGGAAAAAATTCTGGGCGCACGTGGGCGTATCGTAATTTTCTTTTATATCTCTTTGTCCCGTATTATGGAGTCATTGTTGAAGACTTTGGGAAAATGTCACCATTGTTTTGGGATATATTTCAGAGCAACGTGTTCATAAGAAGAGAACCTAAGACCGTAAACCTTTTCCTATGCGCGGTGACCGGAAGTGTCTGAGACAGAGTACATTGGTCCAGTGAAAATCAAATTGTATAGATTCCTTTCATTTACTTTTCGACAGTAAGGATGCTCTCTTGTTTCCAAACGTGTTACTTTATTCTTCGCTACGTTTATTTTCCAACAAGAAGAAAAGAATCGTGTACACATTTCGTTTTCGCAACCTAAGAAATATATAAGATATAGGACACTGAAATGAGTAAAAGTAGAAAATCTTTTATGTCACACCTAGATTTATATATCAGATGGAAACTTCATTCCTATAGGATTAATATATTTGTAACTTTTTTTATAGGAACAAATAGCGGTTGCCTCTACTTGCTATTTTGCTGATATAACCTTTTAAGTCTTCAATTTATTAAGAGGAGCAAAAGCTTTCATATCGCCTATGCATGGATCAAAGTCGTAGTTATTTATATTACATGAATGTAAACAAGTAATTACTGTAATCGTTTTAAGTAAAGGATATTCAATACTGTTAATAAAATGTTTTTACATCCTTTGTTTAAAAAATTAAAAAATCTTCTTAAATTCTTAAATAAACAATTATTTTTATTGGTAATAAATGTATGAACGCTTCCTGTGGTGCTACAAAAATCACAGAACAATATCTCTATTAAGTATGCTAAATTAAACTCAGGAAACGAGCTGTAGATATGTAATAATATAGCTATTTAATGCTATTGAAAGTAAATTTGTCCGGAATTAATTTTCCTTACAGCAGAAAACTGATAGTCAAAGTGAAAATCTTAATGGAGTTTTAGGAACGTAAAGCCTTATTCTTATCCTGAAGGTAATAGTTGTGAATAGATAATATTTTTAACCATTAAATATGTTTTAAGTTTTATAAACAGCAAAATTCATCTTTCTCATGAATTTATAGCTTCATTAATATTTTCATAATTATAAGCTTAATAATATAAGCTTCATCATTTATTCAGACTCGTTTGCAGACACAAGACGAAATCGAATTTTTCAACATAGTACCATTTTTACTTCTCACATAACATGGAAAGAGAATATAAATAGTAAAGAACGATACTTTTTATATAAATTAGGGAAAGATTAACTAAACCGAAAAATTGTGAAATAATATGTATAATCCCATATCTTTCACTTGAGTCTCAATTAAATATGAAGTGATGTTATTAGCTTAGTAAGAAAATATTCCATTTATGTATGTAGTAAATTTACCTGTATTTGCATACGTTTCAAAATATTTTATGCATATAAATATATTCGAAATGTATAATTATAGTACTGTGAATTTGAATATATGTTTCCGGAATTTTATGTGAATAGTGACCATTAAATTACACATACCGCGATATGTAATTTAATGCAAGCACTTGTGTAAAGTAATACAAAATGTTTAAATTTTAAGGTTTTGAAAAACATTACGAAAAGAAAAGTAAATACTTTTGTAAATTATTTCTATTTTTAGTCTTCACAAGCTATGTTCCTTGAATAAATAAAGTTCAGAAAATCCGAGCTTCTAACATGCCGAAAGTGGAATAAGAGCGAAGCATAAAGGTAACACCTCAGTATAAAAGAACGTACGTTGATACGACGTTGAAAAAGCAGAAAAAGACACAAGCGTTCAAGTGTTATTTCCTCAGTGTTGAAAGACAAACTTCCTGTATACATTTTTGTAGTGTCCATACTTTGATTTTCCAGAAGGAATGTAATCTCCGTCAATGCATTATAGTTAAGACTCGGACCTGGACCTCTCGAATACTACCCGAGTGTGCTACCCTTACTCCACGAAGGCATGCTAGAAGGAGGGAGAAAATGCTTTAAAAGGTAATGTTTTTAAAATTAATTGTTGAATTACCAAAGCTGTACAGCTACAAGTAAAATCATGTAGTGCACACCAATTTTAAGATAAAATATCTAAAATATATACACACACACAGACATATATGTGCGAAATTAGTAGAAACAGCTTTCCACTCCGCTCAAATAGAACAGCCCTTGTCTGGATGTTATGGAGTCCGACTGGGTTTGGATGACAGAAACAGGCTACTCATTCCATGCTGCTTAAGTCGATGCCACACTTCATCAGCTGTATTAGAGGAAAGGGTAGTGGGCCAATATTTCAGCAACCCATTACCAGATATATCAATGGGTGACAGATATGGAGACGTACAGGCCAGGGTAGCAATCGAATACCCTGTGTATCGAGTAAGACGGGACCAAATTAGATGGAGAAGTTGGGTGCGCTTTTGTAGCATATAATAAAGGAGATGTACTAGCAACCTGAAAAGGACATATGAACGCTGGAAACACAGTGTTCCAGGCAGAAATTCTGGAACTGCATAAGGTAATAGGTTCGCTAACAACAACCCGCCAACGGTACGAAACAATCTTCACCGACAGCCTCTCAGCAATTCATACAGTTAAAAACTCACGACATTCAGCCCATCTTATTACGGAGGTGCAAGAAACGTTAAGAGAGAACACTCCCACTTCAAAGATCCGCATATCCTAGGTAAAGGCACACGCTGGAACCCAGAATAATGAGAAGGCAGACTAATTGGCAAAGGAAGCAGCCTAAAATCAGGACGCAGAAGAAGCTTCGATTTTGCAGCCGAAATCGCACCTAAAAAGGAAAGCGGGAAACAGCCTAAGCCTGTTGCAGGAGGAATGGGATACAATCCAAAAGACTGGAGAACTCATGACTTTACACATAGAGTGACGAGACGACAGGCCGGGCTATCTCCGCACCGTACCTCACGCGCTTCATAACGGCTCACGGACCCTTCTCGTCTTATTTCAAAGACAAAGGTATATCTACCACCAACATCTGTGTCTGTGGCAATGAAGGGTAGCCTGATCATTATCTTGTAAAATGTTCTTTAATAGAGAAATGGCACATCAGTTCCGGTGCTTTTGAGGTCCCATCCAAACACTTTCTAATAAAGCAACCAGCATTGAGAAAAATCAAATGTATAACAGATAAACTGGAAGCGCTTGGACAAGAGCTGTGTCAAGCAGAACAATGTCTAAGAAGCTCCAAGTAGTGAGCTAAGTTATGTGCAGCTAAATATTCGCTTAATAAGTCCATTTTTTGTGCCTGGTAACGTTCTATATGTACTGCTTAACGTCCTGTTTTTGTCTTTCTGTGCTAATTAACAAAAATTCATGTTTCTGTATGCAATGTTGTGTAGGCCATGTAAGGTTGTTAATACGATACAGCAGTACGTTATGATTTGAAATGTATTCGTAGTGTACGATACGTCAAGCAGAGAATGATATGACAAAGTGTTTAATATTAATATGCAAATTTGTGTAGGTTACATAACACTGTATATTTTTTCTGTTGTAAATACGTTATGTCATGATTTTTAAGTTGACAAGCTATGTTCATGTGCTACACTATGTCATGCTGCTATGCTATGCAAATTTATGTATGCGCTATGACAATATGCTACGCTAATTCAATCACTTTGGTCTACGCTATGCTATTCACACCTGCTGTACAGGTCATGTCATGCTATTTATTTGTTTGTTATAAAAATGTTTTGTCAATATATATGCCTTCAAGCTATGTTCATATGCAAGGTTATGTTCTGTATGCCGTGTAGGCTATATGACGCTGTGCATTTTATGTTGTAAATATGTGACATCAATATGTTATGTCGCAATACTATGTATGTTATTTCTATGAGATGCTATGGTATGTCGCTATGCTATATCTACGTTTCATGTAGTATTACGCTGTGTATTTAATGCTGTAAATATGTAATCCTTATGCTATGCTATGTCATATCATGTTGCAATGCTGTGCCATCTTATGTCTACGCTTTGCTGTGATATGTCACCATGCAGTGTCCACCTGTCGCATAGGTCATGAAACACTGCTAATTGTATGTTGTAAATATATAACCTCAATATCTTATGTCGCTATGTCTTATCTATGTTTAACTATGTTATGTCGCTATACTATGTACATCTGACCTGTAAAATACATTACGTTGTGTATTGAATGTTGTAAATATGTTATGTCGCTTTGCAGTGACTACATTCTATACTATGTCACGTCGATATCCTATGCCATGTCATGTCTATGCGGAGCTTTGTTATATCGCCCTGCAATGTCCATCTGTCGTGTAGGTAATGCAACACTAGGCATTTTATGTTGTAAACATGTTCTGCTCTAGATGGAGCGGGTCTCAAACTATACCCGATTAGTCTTTGAAACCCGTACGGGTTTCTGGCTCTGGTATCACCTGTCACCTGTGTATCGATGAATGTCACAGAACGACATGCAACATGTGGCCTTGCATTATCTTTTTAGAATATGGTGTTTGGCAGGCCTCGAAGATAGGGCACAATCACTGGACGTATATGATGTCAGAATGTACCGATCTGCGTTCAAATTACCATCTATCCGAACTAGAGAACTAGTGCGTGTCGTTACTCAATGGGCTGACCAAACCATCACACTAGGTGCAGGGCCCTTATACCAATATCGAATACAATCAGGCGACGTGCGGTCTCCTCTGAGCTTTCAGACACGTATAAGGCTATCCGAATACATCACGCAGCGTCGGGACTCGTCTAAAAAGATGACATCGTGCCGCTCCAGTATCCAGAGTTGTCATTCGGCGTACCACAGTCGCTATCTCTCTCTATGCTACATTGTCAAGAGAAACCGAAGTAATGGTCACCGTGCTCATAGTCCAAGCTGCTGCAAACGTCCATGCACCTTACGAGTGGACACTGGGCGTGCTGAAAACATGCCCATTTCCTTACCAATGATCCGTGATGTGATGGTACGGTTTTGCTGGGCTGATATCGCAATACATCTGTCCCCTCGGGCGTTAATCATGAGAGGGCGTTGAGACCCTGCATGCCGTTCATGACCCTCAACAACTCATTGATTCCATATTCGCGTGCAATGGACGATATCACGGAATGATAATCCACACTCTCGATAGACAACGATCCACTCTCTGTCGAATTCAACACTTGCTGGTAAGCATTTCTCCTTATTATTTGATGCATAATACGATATTCTGAGCAAACGCTGGCCTTACAATGCGCTTTCAAAATGAAAAATACGCTACAAAACTTTTCTTTTATGCAGTGCTTCAGATTTCGTTTCTCCCTCTTGCATCGTCTGAATGCGTTGAAATACTAATCATCTGCATACCCCAACCTGTTCTTCCTGTCTTGTGATTTTGACGTTCCTCTCTGGTGTTGCAATTTTAATGGCCAGGGGTGTAGATATTTTTTGATGTAACGTAAAAATTGTAAATAACGCCGATTTTTGGAATTTTTTTTACACTGAAATATTTATATTTGAAAAATAAATTTTATGTCAAAAATCAATTGTACCTTCAAATAATAATATAATAACTGATAATTTTTTCAAACTGACAGATGTGATAGTTTATTGTTTTAAATATTAAACACGATGTTCCAAAAAAGGTATATAAGTATTAAAAAAAGTTCACGGGAGACTCCATTCCCTGTCATTTCCAACAAATTTGTTTATGAGCAGCGTGTAAACGAAACCTGGGACTGGGATTATTTGAAGTGGCGTATTTACCGCTCCCTAGGGTGGACCAGGAGAGAGGGTTGTTACATCCCATTCTAAGTAATGAAAAAGAATGATTTATAATTTCTGTGTTAATGACGCTGTAAATACATAATAATTTTTACTGTGCTAAGCATTATACTAATCCTAAAATATTGTATCTTTTTATTTATATTAAAATTTCGCCACATTTTTTTTATAAAATTATAATTTAATTAATTTACATAAGGTTTTCCCAAACTGTATTTTTTGTGACTCCAATCAGCCTATGAATTTTTAACATTTAAATAATTGTATCGCACATACTCGGTATGAGGACATTGCTAAAACTTGCTGGAGGACTCGTGCACTAATGGCTTAAGCGCTAATGTTTGCATTTGTAAAATAATTATTTACATTTATTGTTGCGACATTTGTTTAAATATTTTTTGTAATTGAATATTTGTATTATGGTTGTGCAATAGCTTGTGAAATAAACAAAAGTCTATTGTCGTGTGTACAGTCATTTTATTGTTGTTGACTAATGCTCACTTGTCTGCCCTATAGTCAGACCAAGCCCACGAAATTCCTTGTAGCAAGGAGCGCAAGTTACACATATCGTTGGCAATAGTCTTGAGCACCTTACAGGTGACAGTGCGATTTAGCTCATTTCCAGCCTCACATTTGATGTAGAGCACTCTGAGGGAGACGGGTTGGAGGGTGTCCCACCACTCTTACCCTCCCACCAACCGCTCAAGAGCCTTTTCGTCTACACGCATATTTAGAGTGCCCCCATGCCGCACGGACACTATGCATTTATAAACATCCATGCCTTCTCCGTGATTCGAACCAGGAGGCCGTCGGCACGGCAGTCAGTGACGCTAATCACTATGCCCGTTGGGTGGCTTGTAATCATTCTTCATTTAACACTTATTAACCAAGTATTGTCTAAGTGACATTTCAGGACATTGTTTTGATTTACATATCTCCAAAATGATATATGGGAATGTGCTATGAACATGCCGTTGACTTAAATTATGTGTACTTATATAGAACATTTTATTTGTTTACTAAGCACTATTGTAAGCTAATAAAATATCATCCGCATAAGTCTAAATCAATTTAACTGTTAGAGAATATTGCAGATTGTATTGTTTCATATTGCTTTACTTGAATCCACCGAAAACGTTTGAGAAAATTCACATGATAATTTAAGACCAAGCGTACCTTTATATGGATGTGGCAGAAGAATGATCAATTCTTCTGTCACATCCATATAAAGTTAAAACACTGAAAATAAAGGGAATTCCGTGTAACTGATGTGTGAAATACGGCAATTCTTCAGTGCTTTGATTCTGACGTGCTGTTTCAGAGGATGCAATAGAAACGATCAGCATTCTAGCAGTATATCATATTTTAAAGAAGGTAATTTGTAGGGTTCTAAAAACTTTTAACTGTTTTGCAATGCCATTTTAAGAGTTTTGAGCATTGATATGGATGGATTCATGATGTCTCAGAAAGTATGAGCGGCACTTTTCCCAAACCAATTTAACATGCATTAATTTTCCAGCGCTGTCATGCTTTTAACAATTTGCTTAGTGTATTGCAAATCCCTTGGCTATGAGCCAGACCGCCTAACGTGAATGCCTGTAGTTAAGGGGACAGTACACCTTTAAAATTTTCAAAAATTCGATTTTTCAATTTTCTGATATTTTTATAACCCAATCATTTCTGAGTAATTTGACGCAATTGTTTTTTTCATACGTTCATTAGTTTGCGAGATATTGAAAATAATGTAAATATCGAAGCAGCTGTTTTTCTTACACCCGCAATGATCGTGGCAGCTGCTGTAGTGTTTGTTTATAGTTTTAAAGGGCCTCAGTTTGGATTTCGTGTGCTGAAAGCCAGCCACTGCTATTTTTAACCCGGTGGAAGGCGCGCGCTAAACAGAGCACATTTTGGTCGCGCGGGGTACCTGTATAACCCCACCGATAAATTTAAGCTTAATTCAATATACACATATAAACTTAAGTGCAAATAAATTGAAAAGGTATAAAATACAGTTTTTTAGTATATTCTAAAGCATGAATATTAATTTGAAAATATATTTACGTTAATTTCTACTACTAATGTTTATAGGAAAAAACTTACTCAATTACAAAATAAAAATCAGTTACATACCTTTATTGAATTTTAAACACATTTGTCACAAACATAATTAGAGTGATCCTTGCAAGTAAAATTTTGGCATTTCATACAAGAAATTGTTGTTTTTTTGTCCTTAGCTCGAGGACATATTGTACATCGTCCTTTACCAAGCTTCATTCTCTTTGGCAAGTTCTCTTCAGAAACGGCATTCCTTTCTGTTGAGAAATTCTGATTCATTTTCTCTCGTAATTCTCTGGGTAACATTTGCATATTTGATCTCCTCTTTATTTGTGGGTTTACGAGAGATAATGCCAATGTTTTCAAAAACATTCGTCTACTTTTATACTGCAAGGGAGGATTTTTAGTAGACATAAGTGACACTCGCGCGTTTATACCAGCCACGTTCAAAACACAGTAAAAAATCACCATAGGCCACCTGTTTGTTTTCCTAGCTGTTGAATAAAGCGTAGACATTTCATCAACAGTATCTACTCCTCCTTTCGTTCCATTGTAGAAATGGATTATTTCTGGCTTACTTTGTTCAGAGTTTTCATCTATCGTGTCATCATGATGCATTGTAGACAGAAGAACTACACATTTCGATTTCTTTGGAACATATGATACTAATGTCATGTCTTTTTGGAATCCAAACATGGAAGAATATACTTCTCTTTTCTTTGTTTCTAAAAATTCAGCAGGAATTACAGCTTTATTTTTCTTCAAAGTTCCCACTACAGTGAGTTTCTTTGATAGGAGCTCTTTTGCTAGCGGGTAACTTGTATACCAATTATCCATGGTTACATTCCTCCCAGATCCAAATAATGGAGCACAAAGTCGTTTTACGATCTCAGATGGCGAATAATCAACTTTGAAAGGACCATCCGATTGTTTCCCCGCATAAATTTCCATATTATATGTATAATATGTCCTGGCATCGACTACGGCAAATAATTTAATTCCATATTTTGCCGGCTTTTTCGGCATATACTGGCGAAAAGCACATCGGCCACGAAATTTCTCCAACTTTTCATCTATTGTAACATATTCACTAACTGAATATATTTCTTGACATTTTTTATTCAAATCGCTGAAGAAATCTCTCACAGCTGCCAGCTTATCCAACTGTCTTCGAGCTTCGCGATCGTTTACATTGTCTAATCTCAAGCACCTTAGAAGAAAAGTGAATCGTTTGTAAGACATTGTCTTTCGGAATAATTCAATTCCGGTGCCATCAGCGTCCCACAAGTCTTTTGCATTAGCATGAGAAGATTTATGCAATCCGCATAAATATAAAAGACCAAACAGTGCTCTCATCTCCACTTCATCTGTATGCCTAGCATCTCGACTCCGTTGAAAATTTTCGGATATTTTATCAATAAAAATATTGGTGCAGTCCACAATATTTTTTATAATATTGAAATCCATAAAAAGTTCCCAACTTTCAATTGGTTCCATAATACTTATTGCAACTGATTTCAGACCTGGTAAGTGGGTTATAATATTACAGGAACTGGTTCTTACCTTCTGATTCGGTTTACTTTTCTTCCAAACTGTTTTATTTTTTCCTATATAACTGTCACTTTTTTCATTAGATTCAAGCGTTTTATTTTCAGCTTCAAACTCACTGTCGCTGTCATGACTGCTATAAATTTCTTGATCTACTTCATTTTCACTAGCAGTATCCATTTCTTCATCGGAAGTTTCCACAGTATCCAATAACATTCTCAAGTGTTCCATTTCTTTTTCATAATCTGTCATTTTTCGTTTGAGAGCCATTTTCGAACGACTACAGTATAGCACACATGCACAATCTATGCAAGCAAGAAGCTAAAGTGAGAAATTTCAGAACAAATCTGGTCACGGGGGTTCCCAGGTTACCCCAGTTGCATGTAGCGTTCCAAGAAATGATTGCTCCTCCCCAACAAAAGAAAAACACCTGCTGCTGGCAGGTGCTATTGAAAGAAAACCGTTTAAAAGTTAGCTACTGAAGGGCTGATTCATAGCGGATAAATAGAAATTCCAGAATGAAAGGTTTTATGAGGCTGGGGTGACTCAGTCACCCCGCGCGAGTGCTACCGGGTTAAATAAAAATATGCCAGTGGAAGAAGACGAGATGAAACGTTACTTCTACTTTAATTTTGTTTTGATACGTTATCGCTTGCTTATCACGTTGTAGTAGAAAATGAGAGCTAAGTTTAAGAACTGTGATTTCGTTTGAAGTTTGTTGCCTTGTTTATAAGATTTTACCGTGGTTTATTGTGTGTATTTACTGATTATATTAACTAAATAGTACGCTTTAAATACTCTTTACAAGTACTTTATTAATTTAGTTATGAATATGGATTGTGAAACTCCTAAACGTTCTTCTGGCAAGCGTCAGAAGAAGCGAAAGTTTCATGGTAATCGTTTCACAACACCAGACAAGCAAAGCATTTTTGTGAGTGCTTCAGCAAGAAAACTTAATTCTAGTTGTTTTGAAAACGTAATTGTTGATTCTAAATTTAAAGGATATAGAATTTTGGATATCGAAATTTTATTCAGTAATATTTCCAAGTATCTGTGTTGTAAACAATGTGGATCGGATGTACAAGTGTGCGAAAACAACACTAATGGATTATCTTCAAAATTTTTTCTGCTTTGCGATACTTGTGGTGAACTGACTTCTTTTTATTCTTCGTCTATGATGGGTGACAAGAAAAACATTCCAGAAATTAATGAAAGATTTATGTATGGAATGAGATGTATTAGTCAAGGTCTTGCAGGTATGCGCACATTTTGTGGTGTAATGGACTTACCACCACCTATCCAAAAATCTGCATATTGTAGAAAATTAAGAAAAATGCTGTCGACAACTTCAAAAATTTCTGAAATGTCTATGTCGTATGCTGCGAAACAAGAAATTGAAGCAACTGGCTGCTCAGACCTCACAGTTAGTGGGGATGGATCATGGAAAACGCGCGGCCATTCATCACGCGTGGGATTTGCGAGTGTAATTGGTGCAGAAACTGGTAAAATTTTAGACATTGAGGTACTTTCATCATACTGTAAAGGTTGTGAATCTTGGAAAGGGCCAAAGTATGGAGCACAATATCTTTTATGGAAAGCAAATCATGAACAAAAATGTATAAAAAATCACAAAGGATCTGCAGGTAAGATGGAAGTTGATGGAATATGTAAAATATTCAATCGTTCCATAGAAAAGCACAGTGTCCAATATGTCAGCTATATTGGGGATGGTGATACGAAAACATTTTCTGAATTGCAGAAAAATCATAACTATGGAAGTGATATTGTGTTGAAAAAAATCGAATGTGTTGGTCATGTACAGAAACGAATGGGTAATAGGTTGCGACAATTAAAAATCAATATGAGAGGAAAACAATTGGCTGATCATAAGCCACTAAGTGGAAAAGGTCGATTAACAGATAAAGTTATAGATCAAATCACAACGTACTATGGTAATGCTATTAGGAGCAACAAGGGATCATGCATGGATATGCGTAAAGCTGTGTGGGCTATATTCTATCATAAACGTTCTACCGATGATGAACCTCTTCACGAATTTTGTCCACAAGGTGAGAATTCATGGTGTGCGTTCCAAAGAGCAAAAGCTGCTGGTTCTGAGAAAGGATTCCAACACAAGAACAGCATGCCAGATGCAGTGATGGACTGTATAAAACCTATATTTAAAGATCTTTCAGATCCCAAACTTTTGAAACGTTGCTTTGGGACAAAAACACAAAACTCCAATGAATCATTTAATTCCCTTGTGTGGAAACTATGCCCCAAAACAAGCGGATCGAGTAAACTTATCGCACAGCTTGCTGCATATGAAGCAATTATATCATTCAATGATGGGAGAATAGGTCGACTTGAATGTATAAAAAGAATGGGCTTTCGTGTAGGACAGTATGCAATTGAATCAGCAAAAAAAGCTGATAAAAGTCGAATTTTTGATGCAGAAATTCGTAGTTCAGCTATGAGTTTAGAAAGTCGCAGAGCAAAACGCATGGCAAACTCTGTAAAATTTGAAACTCAGAAAGAAATAGAGGGCATTCTATATGAAGCTGGAAAATTTTAAAGCTGCTTTATATTTTCTTTAATAAATTAAAATATTCTATAATACTTGTGTTATATAGATCTCTATTATATAGACTATGATCAACTTTTAACTATCACTTAAATTTTCTTCTTTTATTTAAGTGAATTTGCAAATTTTGTATTTTTATAAAGAATTTAGCTTTTTTTCGAAGATATTTGTGCCACGTAAGTATACATAAGAAGTCATATTTTTGTCATTTTTTGATGTTTCATTCCAAAATTTATTAATACACTGGCAAATAGTCATAGTTACATGTATAAAATGTATTTTTTCATGAAAGTTCAAAATAGATTACTTTATTCATAAATTTATACTTTAATTGCATTTATCTCAAAACGCTGTTTTTACAACTTGCGCGCAGGATATTTCCAAAACTATTTAAGTAACTCTTTTGCAAATTTGTAAACACTTAACAACAATTATGATTACCCTTGTGTTCTACTGACATTGATATACATTGTAAATTAACACTTTTATGACCATCTTAAAAGCAAAAATTATGCAAAATTAATTTTTATATATATATTGTAATATTTAAGAATAAAAATTTTAAAATAATTAATATATAATAGAACAAAATTAGAAACTAAATCTTTTCTTTAATTTAGCATTAAATTTATTACTAATAAATATAAAATTAAATATCTGGCGCGCAGTGAAAAGTTGAATTTTCGAAAAATGAAAACATAATTTTATTTAAGATAATTTTTAAGTATCTAAATATTAAATTTTCTTCATTAATTATTTTTTTATTTTATTATAAATAATGGATCTACATACTCTGAAAGTTTTATGCATATAACTGGAATAGTTGTTTTTTAAAAAAATGAGAAACATTGGTCAAATTTTGAACATTTTCGGATTGTTAAAGGTGTACTGTCCCCTTAACTAAATCACAATTACGTTGTGTTGGAAACAGATGTTAGTTTACGAGCTAACAGATTAGAACTCGTTTGTCAGTTGTCACATTTTTATAAAGGGACCATTTGTTAAAAATAGTCTTTTCAAACAAAAGCTGCAATTTTTCTTTAAATCATATTTATTGCAGAACACATTTAGCTACATATTGAGGCAGGTTGCACTAAACGCTTACAGTTTCAATATTTGTTGGGAAAATAATAATATCTGATTTCATCCCCCTACGTGGCTTAGACAGAATATTACTTATAAAGCTGAATTCTTTCTTTTTTATCGAGATATTGCATATGTCACGGTTTCGAGGAAGAGAGTAGAGGATATACAATCCTGTGTTGACGCGACTTCTTTACCTATTGCCAAATGTTAAAACAGATTGCAAGCAACAGAGTTACACGAACAAATGCAGTTCTGCTTAAATCTTTTGTCAAGGGACATGTATCTTCGGAGATTCCCAGTGGATGTAAATAACGAAAAGCAGGAAATAAAGAAGATATTATAAAATTTCAGATTAAAAAGAAAGTACGTTACCTATTTTAAAATATTTAGAGTGAATATACATACCTTTATTCCCAGTCGATGCAAATAGTAGTTGAATGAAAATCGAAAAGGGAATAAAATACTATTCTGAAATAAGAATATTGATATACTAATGTTTGAAAACAGCTGCATTATTAGAGTTCTATTTTCATATGAGGCTCCATGCTTATTGCAGTTTTACTTAAATTTATTGGCTGTTTTATTTCTTCAAATAAGTGACTGTGGATTTGAAAAATTTAACCAAATCAGAATATTTACTCACCAGTACGTCCATCAACTTGTAGGGTTTATATTTATTTTAACTAACATTTATTTTAAGTTTAAACTATCTTTCCTGTCAAGCCTTACTTTCCCCTGGAGCTGTCAATGCCAGAGTATGTAAATTTTAGTAGAACGCGCAAGGATTCAAATTATCAGCGGAAGTATTCTGAGTTAAATAGAAAGGAAACGAGTTCGAGATGTGCTGTTCTTCCTTCACGAGCGCGGAGGTAGTTAGCCAGAAATTGAAGAACCCCGCGTTTCGGTCTGTGTGCTTGCCTCGGAGAATTGTTAATCGTTCAACGTGATATTCAAAGTTTGCTGAATTAGCAGCGGTATTGTAAAACGCGGTGAGGTTAGTTACTTTTAGAGAGCCTCGTAGTTACAGTCTTGTTATTATTTCTTTTCAGGTTCTTATTTTTATTTTACCGCCGGGTCGGCGTAGTTTGTGAGCGTCAAGAGCACGCAATTGTAATTTCTTAAGTTGAATAAAAAGGGACTTAAACCCTTAGCAAGACTCTGTCTATTTTTCAGTTTCAACAGTTACCTCTTGGTTGCATGCAGGTTGGAGGCGCGCAACTTTACAAACTATCTAAGAAGTGTTTGTTATAAGTACAAGGATTATAATGTTATAAGTACAAGGATTATTTTGAGATCAAAAGGTTTCGGAAATCTCTATTCCTCTTTACTTTTAATGTTTTAGTCTTCATTACATTGTTGCGTGCTGCGGGTTCGTAGTGGATTGAATGCACACACATTCGATGATAAATGGATAAAGTGTACTATCGGTAGTTACATTTCAAACTAGTAAGAACGTTAAATACAATGCAATGCAAAGCGCATCTAAACGTCGAAGCACTCACGAATATCTCAGTGCTCCGAAGTCGCTCTAAGAACTACTAACAAAATTAATACTCTCTCCTGTCTCATATAGTTTTCATCTGACCGCCGAGATATTTCTAGTACTTTCTGATTCTAGAAATTACTAGAATATTTATGAAGACCGAAGTCGCCAAAACCGTTTTCAGCTTGGTGATGATTCGCCAAATTAGTGAAACAGCCACTTATTCAATGTTAAATAGACTTGATCCCTTAACTCTTAATTTTCTGTCAGAGCATCGTTTTGCATGTTATATTACACAAAAATGTTACATTCTATTTTCATGTTATATTATACAGAAAAATACAACAATTTCGCCTATGATTTCATTAAAATTATCTATCCATGTAGAAAAGAGTTCGCAACAATATTATCTTGCAAAACCCCTCAATTATTTTAAACGTTTTGCTTATTATAAAGTTTTTTTTTTCGTTTATTGTTACTAACAATATTTAGGATAGCGTCTACATAATATAATAAAACACATCATCCTTTTTTTAAAAAAAAATATGTGAATAATCTTTCCATCCTTCATTTATTCTCTACTAGTCACAAAATTTCCGAATCCTTTCTTCATCTTACAAGGTATCATTATTCGCGTTAACAAAATTAATTTTTCAGTTTTCGCAGATCCTATTCAGAACTTTATTCTTGAAACCATTATGGCATTGCTCTTCAATATTTTTTAACAATCACATATTTACAGACGATTTTAATTCCATGAGAGCCAACAACTATTTTTTCAACACTTGCTGGCAATACAGCGCAGAATTATTTTTTCGTTGAAAGCAACGAATCGTGTTTCTGGTTTTGTCAAAATTTATTAAGCTTCTCTAGTACTAAATGTCAAGATCGCGGCTGAGAGTAATCTAAGTTACCTTAAGAGTAAAAGAGTCTTTTTCTTACACCTTATAAACGTTTTTCATCAAATGAAAGAAAAGAAAGGATTATTGTCTCTTATACGTCAACTCCTTTCCTATTATTGCTCTAAAATTGGATGAACGTTTAAATGCTACGGTTATCGGAAGCAATCGTAAATAGATATATATGTATATTAAATTATAATGCTACTTTCCGATTCCATTATGATTATTTGACAGAACAACATTTTCTGGATAACAACCAAACAGCTTTAATTAATTTAATTTAGACTTTCCTTGCTTATAAGCAAATTTAATATATTCGTAATAATTATACTATTAATATAAATAATTTATTAAAATATTAAGTTACTTATCTCTTTGCAATCGTCTTACTGTCATTTCCATCACTCATTACGCGTTACTGCAAAATATACGAAATTTAGTTTATAAGCTGTTTTCTTCCTCCTCCCAGAATGCCTTCGTGGTGTCGCGGTCAGAGCACTTGGCGCATATTCTAGAGGTGCAGGTTCGAGTCCTTCCAAAGGCATTGCTAATTGTTCACGTCTCTTGCTTCAAAACAACCAAAAGACATTATAGCGACACACGAACTAAAAGGTGGTGGATCTTGAATTTTCACCGGCAGGATTTAGCAACTGGCTTTCCTAATCCCCAGTCGCCCTTTAAAAGGAGCCGTATATAAAGTATGTTCTCACTCCTTACAACATGCCAGAAACTGGAAACACGCATGTATCTGTTATTACGTACAATTTTATGTAACCATAATGTAAACCATTATGTAAATGTTACGGTGAAACACCGGAATCTGGAAAATGTCGACTTTCACCGGTGAATGTCAACATTCACTTAGTCTCTTGGTATATGTCCGAAATATTTTCCAAATACTCTTATTTCTGACTTACACCGGTCAATGTCGACATTCACCATGCACTGATGGTGAATGTTGAACATATAACAATATTATATTTTCTTCTCCGTAATTCAGTCACGAATAAACGCCCTTGAGACTTGGAATAAGAACTTAAGAACATGAGAACCTAAAACACACAATACATTCAAAATGAGAAAGGAAAATAATAGAAGTTAAAAACTTACTTAATTATACAGTACGTTCTAAATGAGAAAATAAAATAACAGTCATAAAAAACTTACTAAATTATGTGATTCAAATCTTATTTATTGCAACAACTTAAACTATTAGGACACTTTATGACCTCTCTTTTCGACTTTCACCAGAGCATATCTGTGATTGTCCACATACACCGGTGAGGGTCCGAATATACAAGAATGTAGTGAAATATTCGGTCTTTCACCGACGTATTTGGTGAATGTTGATATTCTCCGGTGAAAGTCGACATTCTCCAATTTCGGTGTTTCACGGTAACATAAACATAAGATACAGTGTAAACTGGGAACTTTATATCATAGCATTTTACAAGAAATCTAGATGCTAAGATCCGTGTAACGTACTGCTAGAGCTAACTATATTCAAATTAGTTATGTCTACTGGAGACGTATCAGTTACCTGGTGACACGTATCCTAAAAATGTAGGTTACTTAAATTTATTAGCTCTAGAAGATTAGTAAGACGATTCATTGAACGACCAGTTAATGGAGAATTCATGGCAATAACTTATTAAAGCGAGAATTTCAAGATAGTTTCTGATAGGGGACCTTATATCTCTTCGCATTTTCGTCCTCTTAAAGATCTGTAATGTTTCCATGTACCTGATATGATCTGTAATGTACTCATGATCTGTAATGTTTTCTGTTGAGTTGAGAAAGAGCAGTGGTATACAGAAACTAAATACGTTGGTACTAATATTAAAACTTTGGATCTAGTATTTTTAATTTTCAGACACAGCTATTTTAGACACAGAATCTTTTTATACACATGTCATACGAAAGAATTTCTGAACTCAAGAGGAATTGTAGTTCATTTGTTTTAATTATTGCCTTGGAAACTAAACTGAAAGAATTCAATTTTGAGAAATATATAGTTAAATTAGGAAGCTATTAACTAACTTTTTTTGTAACGAAATAATCAAATTTTATTCTATGCTTTGAAGTTTCTCTTCCAAACGCTTTTGTACAAGGAAATTGGATGTTGTTGTCATCCTGCTAATTAGGTTACGATGGAAACTTTTGAAATCCAAAACAAAGTGCCAAATAAAGAAGAAAGAAGAACAAAAGAAAGAAGGGAAGAAAGAAGATAGATGAGCGGTTAAAAGTTTCATTAAATGTTTTCACATGGGATTTGAAAAACTGATGGGAAATCGCTTAGCACTAAATGAGCAAATACTGAGCAATTTGTTTAGTGCTGAATCTTGAATTGTGTTTTAATCACATTTCCATAGCTTATTCAAAACGCCAAAACATCCGTTACTTTATTTTATACTGTTCGAAACGTATTTCAAGAGCTTTCGTTATCGATGTTTGAAAATATGAAATAATAATTTGTTATTGAAATAGTTTTGATTCAGAAATAAAACTAAACGGATAGCCTCTACTTATTTTTTTTTTTTTTGTACGGGGGGAAAAATCCAGACTTATTTTAAACATGTCCTATTTATATGCAATTCCAAAATGTATTTGCCTATACGTATAATTAAAGCAAATTAGAAGATAGATAAGAATTTAAGTAAAATTCGCTAACTTATAGAGAGGGGGGTAAAAAAGGCTTTTTTTTTTTTGGTGAAAACGCAAACAGGCGGTTCTCAACAATTTCAGAAATCTATTAAGAAGTTTAAACGAAAGTAATATGTATTTTGTTACACTTTTTTTGGACTTCAACACGAAGCAGCCGCAAAGCATTCAGGTATCCAACTGTATTCCTGATTCTGGCCATGGGTGAAACTTGTTGAAAGATCAAATTCTGAGACAGAAAGGATATTAATGCTCATATGTGTCATGTAACAACAGCTCGATTGCTGACATTACCGACGTTAATGGGGCAAGAAAGATATAGTAACAGTTGCTGTAGCTGCAGTTCCTATAAATTAAATAACTGCTTTAATCAAAATCCTTAAATTACCCACGGAAGATTGGTTGTGTTACGAGCATTTTGACCGGTCGGTTGGTTGGTTGATTTTTAATGGCACAAAACCTCGAGGGTAATTATGCACCAGACAAATCGTGAATGAAAGACAAGATACACAAACACACTGTATCAAATGAATTAATGAAATGAACCTGAAATGATGATAAAGGCATGGAGACTTTGAGAAATGCTTTAGCAACAGGTAGAGAAGGATAAGAGGATAATAACTTCAAAACATATGGTAAAAAGAGATGACTTTTAAATGAGGTTGATGTGCGGGGTTTCTTCCATTGAGATCTGTTAAGTTAACATTCGTTGAGTTAAAATGATAATCCCGTTTTTGACTAAAAGTAGGACAGCAGGTTCAAATGTGATTGACTGAAATGGGAACGTTGCAAGTACCACAAATAGGCTTATTACCTCCTTTCAAGAGATACTGATGTGTCAGTCTGCAGTGACCAATTCGTAGGCGAATCAGCAGTACATCCTCCTTTCGATTCTCTCTCGTCTCCCAATACTCGAAATTGGGTTTAACCTGCCTTAATTTGTTCAGAGTCTGGCATTCCCAGAGTTTTTGCCACCTGGACAAGATCTTTGGAACTGATGTAATTCCGTATGTCTGTAAAAGGGACATCACTTTCAGTGATAACATCAGAAGATTTTGCTGCGCCGTCGGCGAGTTCCTTGCCTTTGATGCCAGCATGTCCAGGCACCCAGCAGTACGCAATAGAATAACCTGCGTTTCTCCAAACGGAGGTGTGCCTTTACAATTTCTAAAACCAAAAGGTAGCCTGTATTTGCATTTATTGAATCAAGAGCACTCAGAGAGTCAGAGTAGATGATGAACTTTCTGCTATTCTGCTTAGAAATAAAAATTAAGGAATTGAAAATGGCAAAAGGTTTTGCAGTAAAGACAGATGGAGCCTTATGAAGTTTACTACACTTCATTTCCTTATCATAAACAAAAGTTGCCCGACATAATCATGATTCTTTGAGCATACAATGGAAGTGACTGTTTGAATACTTAAAGATTAAATCGAGACCAACATTTAGGAAACAACGCGATAATTCTCAAAAGAAAAAAATGGTTTTGACATTTTAGAGTCCTTTTTATGAAAAGAAATTATCTCTAAGAAAAAAAAAAACTTTGTTTCTCCCATTAGGATACATATAACTGTCAGAATATAACTCTCTTCGGATATATCTAACTCATTCTTGTCTACTTCTCAAACGGATGATAGAAGTATAGCTACTTTGTCTTCTTAAAATTTACTTCTCGTTAAAAGCTGATAAGATAAACTACTCAAAGCAAACAATTTATGTGGCAAGTTATGTGGTAGACGCTGTTTTATTTTTCATCATAACAATGGCAGAGGCTCAGAATGGTAATCAATCCAGTACAAGTGCTGTTTCTGTGGGTACATCCAAAAAAAAAAAAAAAAAGAAAAGAAAAAGCACTGGTAAAAATCCATCGGAATGAATTTTACCAGCACTCTTGTGGAAATAAAACTAGGGTCTATTAAAGGTCACTCACAATCAGAGGGTGAAATTAGCTGGTGAGCAGATCAAGCAGTTTGTCAATCAAATGTATAATCTTTTGTACACATTTCCAAACCCATATTAACATCTCAAAATCAAAACAAATGTATTTACAATACAGCAATACAGAAATCTCTAAACATGTGGAAAATAAGTTAATAAAAAGAGGAATCCACAGACTATTTTTCGTGCATATTTCTTCAAATGTTATCAGCAGCAAATTATCTCATCTTTTGTGAAGCATTATGTTACTCCATCTTATGATATGGATGATACCCGCTTCATCTATATATCTGGGTTAAAGGGGAAGGTGTCACATTATTTAAATGAGTGCAACCAAATGTTATAAAATCATTTAGCAAAGTCATCTGGGCCTAGCTTATCAAACTGACTGGACACTTTAATAAAAAGTCAGTATTATCCAAAGTAGCAGAATAGCGAGTCGTCTTGCAAAAACGTTGCAATATGTCGTCTTTAAGATACCGAGATGTCCGCGAACATCCACTGTTTTGTAACAGTTGCAAAGACGTCTTTATTACGTCTTTGCAGATGAGTGTTTTGTCGCATAGACGTCGTTATTGCGTTTTTCGCAGGTGATAATTTGGTTGCAAAAGCATCGTATCATGACATCTTAACGACTCCTAAATGTTCGCAAATTTCCACCTTTTTGCAACAGTTGTGAAAATATCGTTATTATGTGCTTGTGTTACGTATTGATTTATGCAGAAAAATAAGCTTAATAGTGATTATATTTTCTTTTTCTTTAAAATTTTGTATTCCTTGTATATTTCTAAAGCTTAAATATTTTATCATTTCCTGAAAAACAGAAGATAATACAATTTTTACTATTTACACTAAATATACGTAATTAATTATAGCCTTAATTATTTTCAGTACTTTAAACTATATTTTTAAATAACTTAAATTCTAAGTTACGATCATTTAAGATTTCATCATTTTTTTTCCTTAAGTGAGAGTAATTATGAAAGTGCTTATTATAAATATATGACATTAATAGTGCATTTTAAGCATATAAAACTCAATTAAGCATAAATAAAAGTAAAGACATATATGTGGTTTAAAAAAAGGAGCGTTACTGATAATAGATTTATCACATTTCTGTTAAATCTCAGACACACTGAAAATTGACCCTGTCACGATATATTAGGAAGCAGTTCTTAAGTTAACATAATCAGTATTTGATCTGAGGTCATATATAAATTTATTTGCATTTCACAATAAAAAATATAAACATTAACTTCTATATCTCCAAGATATGCAAATGAAAGTCTATAAAATAGTTAATAAATGTGATCAAAATATTTTATTCAAAAATATACCTAAATCTAATAACTTCCCATATTCATATCTAATGTGAAATAATAACCTAACAAAGAACATATATGACAGCACTATTTAAGAAAAAACATGAACTAATAGAGTTTGAAAGTATAAATAGCAGAAGGAAGGTAACAGAACTAAAATTTCCAATTAATAAAAAAATTTGTGTTTTTTAAATAGTAAGCAATTAAAAGTGCAATAGTTATGAATTGCTGTATTTACTAGTAATACTAATGTTTCTTAACACCATTTCTTTCGATCATATGTTAACTTAGTTAACTTATTTACTTATTTTAGTTTCTTCATTTTAGAATAGTGCTAGATTACAATGATTATTTCATGCATATTTATAATCAGTAACTTTCCTTTTGTTACTGTACAGAAATAATTTAAATAATTTAGTATACGATACTAAGTTAAGTACGTTAAAGTAAGCTCTTCGTTAAATAGCACACGATGAAACTTTATGTTTCTATTTATTATGAATTTTTTGTTATCACAAGCACATAAAAGTAAGAGTAGAAAATAGAATATGCTTAAATTTAATAAAAAGTGAAACCTAATTTCCAACATTCATTTATTGAGATAATCTGATAAACATACATAACGGCAATATAATATACTTAAATTTAATAAAAAATAAAACCTAATTTCCAACATTCATTTATTGAGATAATCTAATAAACATGCATAACGGCAATATTTAAAAAAACTCGAATTACACAGTGTTTCGATCATACATTTCATACATTGTTTAATATCATTAATCTTTTCTGCATACTATACAAAAGACAACATACTTATAGAACGTGCATTATTATTAATTTTAATGTATTGCTTCTTGCTATTACATACATCTAATTCATCTTCAACAATTATATCAAGTACTGGTACTAGTCCAATAATTTCTTTGTATTTTGAAATTAATGAACATATGATAACCGCTTGAATTGTTGTTGCTTCTGTATTGATTGCAATTTCAGCAAAACCAGAAAGTGCCTTACCGTTGTATGTTATTTTTGGTTTTGTTCTGAGAATCAACCTTTCAATATGAACACAATAATCGATTAGAATAAGATATAGCACTTAGGACGTTATAAACGAAGCGCAAAGTTAATAAGTGTATCGAAATATTGCACCGCTGGAACCACAGAGATAGGAGAACACTGCCGTATACTACTCATTGGACACCAAAACACAATTTCACGAACACAATGTTCACGATTAGCATTGTAGCATTTCTTGTAGAGAATATAATCACAAACAAAATAAGTACAAATTCAGCATTCTCACGATGATTACTCCTCATTCAGAAGCTTCCAAATAGGAGCTCACAGCAATGGAATTTCACTCGCTGAAGGGAACTGAAGGAAGTAGATACAGAACAATGAGAAGATTCCAAAATGAGCTCTTTGATTGACAGTGCATTACATTTGTTTTTAATACAAGCAACATTATTTATATCAGGCATTGCTTGATTCAATTTCAAACATGAAATCAGTCTTTTCAAACGCTTTACAGATGGAATCTTTACCAAATTACTTGGAAGAACTGCTAGAAACTCAATTAATTGCTCAGTTACTTGTTCGTATTTGGCAGCTAACCGAAGTGCGCAAATCTCGAGATGTTCGTTTATATAAGCATCCGGTAAATAATGTGTCATTCTACTGACTATAGATGGGTGTTTCGTCATATATATTGGATAGCCGTTAAATATGCATCGTCTTTTAGCATTGGACGCTTTCTCACAATTCTTAAAATTGCCCCATTTTTCATCCGTGAATACATCTTCAAGCACAATCATATCTTCGCGAAAATTGTACTTTTTGCACTGTATGCGGTAAAATGTTTCCTATAATGTCCCAATATTAATTCAAATAAATTCGTCCTTACTTCAAAAATAATAAATAAAGTCATATTTCACTAGTGAAATAATTGCTAACATGTGATTTACATTGATTTCGGAAATATGATTTTTTAAAGTATATAAAATGAATAACATAATAACTTGCTTTATAGATTAGTTTAATTTTTTTAATATTTTATTACAATATTTATAAAAAAAATATTTTAAGTATTAATTATTTTAACAAAATTTTAAAGAATTATTTAGCACGTACTTTTAGTACTAATTAAATGTAATAAATCAAAAGTATTTATATTAAATTTATATTTCATTAGATGAATCTACCTTAGATTAATATATTTAGAAGAAATAAAGTAATGAAACATTGCAAAGTAAATATTATGCGGACTTCAGATTCTTGAAAGGGCAGATTTAGTCTCTTATCATTCTAAAAATAACGCTGATGAATTATGAGAAAAATGCTAAAGCGACCACGTCTAAAGCGGTCATATCATGACGTTTCAGCTACGTCGACAAATTGCAACGGCAAATATTTTGCACCTTCGCAACGTTGTAAAGCCGTCATAAAAGTTACCACAACCATTTTGCACCCTCTCGGACCAGTTTGCAACGTCGTGTGCTGTTTGGGCTATAAAACTACGAATGTAATTAAATATGTAAATGGTAATTCGAAGAGCATTAAACGCAAACTATTCCAGCAAACTTTGACGCTGTGAATCAATCTTCAGGTGCAGTTCGAAGACTTATAGACTTGGGAATGTCAGTATTAATTAAACATAAAATAATGGAGGCTTAAGTGCGTATATCTAATACCAGAATTTTATATTGTAAGGCTAATAAAAGTAAAGCTTTTGGTGGTGCATGGCATCACCTATGCACAGTTTTCCATATAGACTTTGCATATCAGCTGGAACATTATCATCAAATATAACATAGAAATGCAGAATCAACCAGTTGATTATTGTTCAAAACATGTAGTTCAGTTATTAGTAGTCATGTTTAGACAGTAGCCATGTTTCTCTGAAAGCAATAGAATTTGGAATAACTTCCATTCGATGTCCATACATTTGCAAATACCGTCTTCTTTCAGATAATTAAATTTTTCCCATAGATCTGTGGCATTCAAATTTTGAGTCAAGACACCGAATGGAGTCGTCTAGTGGAATCGCAAAGCGGATAAAATTCTCAAAAATCTTAATTAATGGGAAATAACTAAATATCGAGGCTCTGATTGGTGTCGTAAAATTCCTTTTTGGAGTCATTTGCATTTTATGGGTCGCCACGGCCACAAAGATCGATAACCACTGTACTAAGTCATTGAATTTTGCCAAATTTAGATACTAAAGATATGTATCAGTATATTTAGATAATTTTTCTGGTAAATTAACGTATCTTTCAGAAATATTAAATCATCCTTAGAGTACTCCAGAAATATAAATGAAGAATTTAATTCAAAAGGCGAAATTCATATCATTCTTTCTTTAACTTCTAGAGTTAAATGTGCTATACTTTAAGTCAAAAGCAGTTACTGATTACGTTGCAAAACGGTACCACCTAATTTGAATCTGTAGTGTATTAAAAGACATTCGATAAGCATCAAGACTGTAATTTTCATACCTAACTTTTACAAGGAATCTGGTATTGAATAGATTTCATTAAATCTGGTTTTCAAAATTGCATTGCCTGTTAACAGCTTTTAAGCATAATTTAATTTTGCTCTTTCTAGAATTTCATCGCTTAGTAAAACTGATTTGGAATTCAAATTAATACTGTTGCAATTCAAATCCTTTGAAAAGTCCTTAATTAAAGCCTAATAAATCCTCAGCCTGACATAAATTTATTTCCTTTTACAATAAAGACCGGTCCGCTAAGACCGTATAGTGTTAGGGGAGACGCTAAATATGCGAAGAGCCGAGAGGCTTCTCGAGATGTTGATGGTAGGGGAAAAGGGAGGAAACACTCGGACCCATCCCCCTGGGAAGTTCTTCATCAAAACTGAGGGCGGAACTGAGCCAAGTCGTACTGTCATTTGTGTAGTGCTCAAGGCTCTTGGCAACGAGAGGTGCAATCTTGAAACTGATAGGAACAGTTAGATCTTAATATGCAAGTTGGGCGATTTCTTTGCAATTTGCATTTTTATTTTTTTCAAAGAAACAATAAACAATTATCAATACAAAATCCCAGACATTTTCAGTTTTATACTTCCTTGTGAATGATAAATTACAAAGAAATCAGGCTAGTGAATACAGTTTACTGAAATAGTAAAAAAGTAATTTAAAAAATTGAAACAAGCATAACCCATACTGAAATCGCATAGCATAAAACTCGTGGATACGATAAGACGACAATTGTTTTATTCACCAGGCGATAAAGTATGGGGTCACGTTGCATCCCCTTAGTAACGCAAAACAAAATGACCTCAAAGCTGTCCAATCCGTGACGGTCCATACTTGGTAATGACACAGAAATTACCTATTTCCAATGTCATTTCAAACCTTCATAAGCCATCAGAAGGATTAGGGACGTGCCATACGTCCGCACTCATACTTTTCAAAAACACATGCACTTCACCCATTGTTCCGCTCAAGAAGAGATGTCGAACGCCAGAGGCCATTTTGCATTCCCGAACTAATCAAGAACTTGATGTTCCAGACATTGACTTCAAAGAAAGGTTCCCTTGCCCAGGAAAGCAAAAATCCTCAGACTAGAGACAGTATTTAAGTAACAGCAATACTTTCTGTATTTTTTTCATTTTATCGTAATAGCTCAAACAGCGAATATTTTTGAACCTGTCTTGTCTCTTTCACGATTATGAATGACAATACAAGCGCGTGCCTTGGGTCTGAGACGCCCGGCTACCCGATTTCTGAGAAACGAAGGAGGGATAAATTCCGGAAATGCCTATGCCATACACATGTCTTTGAACATAACTTCACCAAAATTAAAATTTCACCAAAGGAAAGAATTTCTGTATTATAGTTTCCTAATGACCGGGCCAGCCGAATCCTCCTGGCCTGGTAGACCCGATGCCCATCTTTCCGGGTTAACAAAAGTACAACCTCCATTTCATCAGAAGAAATACTATTAGCGACATTCTCTACCATCGCCGATAGAGCAGTCCGTATCATTCCCGAATGCCTTAATATACGCATAATGTTTCAGGGTATTTTCATATTAACTTCCAATATTCGAAGGAAGTGGATATCGCATTAAATTGCTTTCAAAGTTAATTGGAAAATCTGTCCTGAAGAATTTGTTGATCTCTCCTCCTAATGTTATTAATTTTTGTCAATTTAAATAAAAATACATTTTACTTAGTTTCCTTGTCGAGATATTAGGATTATTTTTGAAAGCAGGAAAGATAAAAAAATAGGAACGCCTTCCCCGGGAATCGAACCACGGACCTCTGGAATACAGGTCCAGCGTGCAGAATCACTACACCACGAAGGCACGCTAGGAAAGAGGGAGAAAACCCTTATATACTGACTGGGGTATTTAGGGAACCCAATCGCCAAATCCTGGGTGTGGAGAGTCATCATCCACAACCCTTTTAGTTCGGGCGCCACTGTAGAGACATTAGGATTTTTTTTAAAGCAGGAAAGATGAAAAATTAACAAGGCTTCGCCGGGAATCGCATCACAGACCTCTGGAATACTGGCACAGCGTGCAGAACCACTACACCACGAAGGCACGCTAGGAAAGAGGAAGAAAAACCTTATATTCTAATTACTGCAGCAGTTACTTAGCAAAGTAACTGCTTTAAATTTCTAACATTTATTTTAAGTTTAAACATGCTTTACTGACTATTCTCGTTTTCCATTTAGTATTATCTACCAGAATGAGTTTTTAGTAACGTGTCTTATGCAAAGTATTTAGAAGAAGTATTTAAGAAAAATTCAACTTACTTCGAGAGAGAGTGCTTAGGAGTTCTCAGTAGCGCGTGTTTGCTAATGTTTGCTCTTCTGGATACTCCGTTTTTTAATTTACTATGCTCGGCTATATTGTATGTGCCTGTTGATAATCGCCGACTACGTTAATTTAAAGGGCCAACTACGTTAGGTATTTGTGTCTGCTTTCGGCTAAATCTATGTTGTTTAGTATTATATAAGTTTCTTATTTTCTTATCCTGATTTAAAATCCCAAATGGAGGCTTTGCTGTAAGCCCAAGAAGTGGCCACCTGTTATTATTTCGTTGAGTGAAAAAAGGGGATTTTAAATTTACTCAAGTCTCTATAGTAGCTACTTGAACTCAGCGATAATTAGCCACTTATTTCACTAGGTTCTTCGACATTTTATCGAAAATAATGTACTAAAGAAATGCTATGACCTAAAACATACAATCTACAAATTTTGGGTCATTTAAAAAGTATCGTATTTCCATATCAGTTAAGCTGATATTAAACTCTTGAGTACCAAATTTGTCATTTGGTCATAAACTGAGTCTCACGCATAGGCTTATCTTCAAATCGCTTCTCTTTCCAAATAATTAATGTTTTGATATTGTTATTTAGCTTAAATTATGTTAATGCTGTAATAAAGTAGAAAGCTGCTGAAATGTAAAAATTTGTATTTATTAATTTGCTCTGTTTTCCGACATTAGAAACAAAGTTTTTTTCCCCCTGTTAAATTCCTGCTTTGCTTCTCTCCTAGAAATATGAAATATTCAGTTTTAAAATGTGACAACGAAAAAAAAAAAAAAAAATGCTTAGCTTTGCTTTTTATTTTTTCAAACCCCTCTATCACTGAATATTGTCGTTGCCTTTCTTTGCAATCTTTTTACGTTGTTGTCGTTCTTCTCTCTTGTCGTTTTATTAATGTTTCCTGAATCTAGTGCTACTTATGGTGTCCTTATCTGGATTGTATACGTGCTTTTTGTTTTACCACAAAAAAATTCGTTTTCTTTCTGTCAATCACTGCTGGAGCATCGCTTATTACCTTATACCACTGACATACGTAAACTCGAGATCTGCGTACCTCGTTCAAAATATTTGCTGTGCTTACTTGAATTGAGAATGAGAAAAGCCTCTCACGAAATCGTATTTTGAGAACATTTGTATGTTTCATAGTCGTGCTACAGCTGCCAAGGAATATAACGATAAGATGATTAATTTAATAATCATTTATTTCTTTGATTTCAGCATTCGATTTCTATATTATCTTCAGTTTTAGAGCCATAATTACAGTAAGACCCCGCTTAACGCTGTTTCGTTTAGCGCTGTTTCGGTTTAGCGATCTATTATTTCAACCCGGGGATTCTCCGAAATTGTGCGCAGCGCTAGGTTTCCAAATACATATCCGAAACAGTGTAGTTGTGTTTCTTGCTTGGTGGACGCATTTTTATCATTTGAAACATTTGTTGACATTATTGTAAGTTTAAATTTGTATAATACTATAACGATTAATACAGTGACAAATATTATGATCTTTAGTTTTTATCATGGGTGATAATAAAAAACAAGAAAAGAAAGCAACCAGAAAAAGCATTTCACTGAAAACTCAAATGCAAGTGATTAGAAGATTAGATTCTGGTGAACGTCAATCTCAAATTAGCGCTGCATTGATTTTGGCAACTTCAACAATAAGGACAATTCTTAAGAATAAAGAAAAAATACTGTCATCGGCAACTGCAACTACGTCAAGCTCTGCAACTAGAATTACCCGTTCTAGAAATAACATTATAGAGGAAATGGAAAAACGACTGTCTATATGTATTGACGACGAAATTGAACGCAATATGCCATTAAGCCAATCTATCATAATGCCTTCTTCACAAAAAGGCAGAAAATTGGAAACTCAGAATAGACTGAATGATCTGACTGAGAATTTTATTTGTTTTTAAAAGTATATGCGTTTATATGGTTTTTATTTTTGTAAGAAATAAATGTTTGATTTTATTTTTATTAAAAAAACATTATTAAATTTAATGCCTAACCATTTTTTATCCGTCTTCCCCTAACCCCATTATTTACATGTTAAGATAGCCTCGCTTAGCGCTGTTTCGCATTACGCTCTACTTCGATGGAACGTATCCCCCGCGTTAAGCGGGGTCTTACTGTATTAATTTTTCTGAAAAAAAATAATGAATATTGCTTGTATCAGATCTTAATTTCTATTTAGAACTTAGTAACATGCCACTGTTTCCTTTAAAACGTGCAACATATAGAGAACTATTTTATGGAAATATTTCGCAGGACTTACCTCCTAAAAGTTAAATTAAATTGGTAAATAATTCGAAAATGATGAGTGAGAAAACTATATAAAACAAGATATATCCTGAACATTCATAAAAATAGACTTCGTATTTTCGATTCCTAATTTTCTTTCAAGATATTTTGCAGACAGTTTCAGGGAATGGATTAAAGGGATTGTATTATGCTTGCTTTATCAATCATGTATATGTAATAGGTTTCGAATGCGAATAGACTTCCTTTATAGAATCAATCATGTACATGTAATAGGTTTCGAATGCGAATAGACTTCCTTTATAGAATCAATCATGTACATGTAATAGGTTTCGAATGCGAATAGACTTCCTTTGTAGAATCAATAGGTTCTATCGGTGCAATGTTTCGCAATGTCCTCCCGGAATACGAACTCCGACCTCCCTCGTGAACGTGCTATCTTGTTATACCATGAAGGCACGCCGAAAGGAGGCGAGAAAATAAATTATACCTTTTATAGTTTTATTTTTATTTGAAAAGTTTATTTCAAATTTTCATTCTTAGATTGAATAGACGCACTGTATAAAATTTGGACGTTTGGAATAACTTGAGTACGGGATTAAAAATAAAACACAAAGAGTTGCTATAAACAACCATACCCTTATTTATCTTTGCTGTATTCGCTTTAGTAAGTATCTCTGGTGTTAAGTTGTGTGTACAGTATAAGATATTATCTCGTTTCTTACTTCGTGCATTTATTTTGTGATTGGAAGCACGTCCTGCTAATAAAAGGGAGAATTGAAGTTCAGAAATCAGCGAGATTATTACTCACTTTTCACATTTCTTGCTCCGAATTAAACATCATTATCCTGCTATTTCCCGATCAATGAATATCTAATCGCTCTACAACATGAGTTATTAAATTTATACGCTGATTGCCCATACGTTTAATGTGAGGCCTGATTTGAAACTGAACACATATTGTAAAGGAGACAATTTTCTTTGGGGTAAATCATATTATTCAGTAAATGTTCTTCACGCTCATATATATTTTATAGTGATAAAAGAGCTAGCTATCTGAGAAGCATTTTAGAAAATTTTTCGAGATTAATTTTAAGTACATTGCTTATAAAAGCTCAAAACTTCATGCATTTTGCAAATTATAAAGAATAACATTTTGAAGGAATATGAAATCTGTCGCAGGCATGAAAAGCTTATGTATAAAAAAGGTAAGCAATTATTCTAAAAATTACTCTGAATACATTTCACTTTTATTTTTATCAGATTCCACTTGAAAACATTTAACATACGTAAGATATCGAGAAAATTATCGAAGTTCAGAAAACGGCAATAAATATGAAACATATTTTGAGAAAAGTGACTGTTCAATTTCTTCCTAGACTACTCTGCATATTAGTTTCTTAAATTTCTACCGCAGTTTCATGAGAGCAAAACAAAACAAAAATTCAGTCACTTGAAATGAGGAGTTGTTTGATAGGAGTTTGGAAATTACGTACAAGTCAGAAATTTCCTTGCAAGTAGGTGCATTAAAATCATTCAAGAACGAGTCCCTGAAGGTGGAAAGCCGTGATTTGGGGAATGATGTAAGATTGAGCTTAACTATAGGTAGATTACATTTTACGTTTTCATGCGCTTATGAACTTGAAAATGCTTCAATTTCCACAACTTTAAAATGATAATTCTTAAAATTCTAACTTAAAAGCTGAGAGGAAAAATGTCTAAGCTTTATATAAAATAAAGTTAGCGATCTGCTATTAGATCAAATATCGTTATTTCATAAAGTTTGAGAAATTAAATCTTTTTGAATAGTTTATAGTAAATTATTTTTCTAGTCATTGGATAAGCCTGCAGATCATGAAATATCTCACAGTAAATGTTATAGAAGCTAAAAATTGTATGCAGTTGCCATTAAAATATAACAAAATAACCTCATTGTGAGACAAATGGTACATAGCTAACGCCGAATTTTTCGTAGTCGAATTAGTCAAACTAAAATATTTTTTTAAATAACAAAATTGCATGTTAACAAACATATTAATTAACATTTTTAGCGTATATCAAAATACTTCTAAAGATAGGTAATGCATTTTAACTTTTAGAACTCATGTTTCGAAAAAACTATTTTACGTAAGAAGCACATATATTTAAATGATTAGTTTCCAATTACCATTTGCAGCATATCAAAATTCGAATTTTTTTTTAATGAAAAGGTTCCTAGAGCCAACGTCTTTAGTGTAATAATTCCTGAACTCATGGAGTTTAATATTATATTTTTCCATGTTACATTCTGCTTATTACGCAGTAGTTTTTTCACAAAAAATTTGTAGAGAGGAATGATGAGGAAAAATATGCTAACCGGAATATTATTCATACAGGATTTGTATATAAAAATATAAATTTAATACATTTCATTAAAAGTCATCATTTAAATACATTTATTGTATTCTGAAAGCCTAGCTTGATTCGTATAATTGCTAAATGGAAACCTTGAGTGTAAAATGATATTTCAAAAAAATATTTGACGAGGTAATCTTTACCAAAGAAACCTGTGCAGAGCATGTTACGAAACGAAATATTATATAAATAAGAAGTTTTCCCAAAGGAGTTGGCATGCTTTATGTATTTGGGGTCATATATATAGCAGCCAACCTAAAGAACAATAAATGAACTAATGACATATTTTGACTGAATACATTATTATTATGCATGATTAGTTGTTTGGTTTGGTTTTTAGTTTGTGTGATACGACAAAGCCTCGAGGGCTATCTGCCTAAGGGAAAAGATGCCCTCGTGGAGGACTTTCTAAAGGAAACTGGAACACATTACATATGGGGAAAATCACGAAAACGCCCATGCAACCAGCCCGTTCGCAGAGTTCGAACCTCAAACCAAGCTACCAGTGGTTAGCGACTTACCGCTCGGCTGCTGGTGGTCTGTGTGTTTAGTTATTACTTATGAGTAATCTGAAAATACACGAAATTAATGCACCTATACAAAAAATATTCGAAATAATTAAATCATAAAAAATTCGTTTAATGTTATTTGAAGTAATTCGATATATCAATGGAAATGTAAGAATTACGTAATATACTATTACATGTTTGAATTAATTATGATATATTAACCTACAAAAACGGTGTAGGTTTTCAGAAATGCTCCAATAGTCTGTAACATGATAAAAATGCAAAGAAATGTATTAACAAGATAATTAGGTAAGCCTTAGGAACATGACAATGTACTAGGAGATGCACAAAATATTCTACAATAATTAGTTCCTTAATAAATATAAAATGTAATTTGATGTAATTAGATATACTAATGTAAGCGCATTGTTTGTGTGATGTACTAATGCATGTTTGGTGTAATTATGTTATATTAATTTGTCATAATTCAACTAATGTTAATCAATTAAGTTCATTGTAATAATTGCGTACCGTGTTAATGTAATTGTATATCCAATACGAAAGTCCAGAATTAATGTAAAGTATCTCTGTAAATATCGTTTTGGGCCGGGTTCTGATACGAGCCACCGAACACAGAGCTGTTACAGGAGTGCGGCGGAGCTAACCTGTAAAAGTCACTGGCGAAGCTCTGGTGCCTCGCCCACTTCTCCCTGTCCCTGCTGAAGAAGCGTCGTTTATAGAGCAAGTTAAAATTTTGTTCATAAATAAGGACAAGAGAACTTATGGGTTGGAAATTGACTCAGATTTCAAACATCTAAATTTTAAATATTCGCGAAGAAAAATATTTGTTTTTTATGAGAATTTAACTTAATTAATAACTGGCTAACAGCAAGTGTAATATCCATCGCATATCTAGGAAACTTTTAGCATTTATCTTGCCTACTGTTTGTAGAATACTTTAAAGCATGAAAAATATCATAGGTGTAAAGAATCTGAGATTTATAAACAGGATAAAATTTACCTGTATATTCTGAAACATCTCTGTGAAATCTCTCACATCCAAACCTACATATTTTCCAAAAGAGTTTTGTTCAGATTGTTCAGATTCAAATTGTTCAGATTATAAGGTATTTTCTCCTTCCTTCTAACATGCCTTCGTGGTGTAACGGTAACACACTCAGCGCGTATTCAAAAAGTCCAGGTTCGAGTCGTGGTGAGGGAGCTGCTCACTTTTGATGTCTCCCGCTCTAAAATAACCTAATGACTCTACAAGTGGTGCCCGAATTTAAAAAAAAAAAAAAAAAAAAAAAAAAAAAAAAAAAAAAAAAAAATCGTTGTGGATGATGATTAATCACCACAGAGATTTGCGATTGGGTCCCCAATTCTCAATTGCACTTTAAAGGCAATTGCCCCTTTTTCCGCATGCCGTCGTGGCGTAATTAGAAGCATGTTCAACGCGTATTCCAGAAGTCCAGGTTCGCGTTCCGGTGACGGCATTGTACGTTTCTATGGTTCCTTCTTCCAAATAATCTAGTGACTTTTACATTGGCGCTCGAAGAAAAAAGGTGGTGGATGATAATGCGTCACCACCAGGCTTTGGCGAGTGTTTCTCCTAAACATCAAAATTTTAAAAGTATATAAGGTAGTTTCTTTTATTTCCATCATACCTTTGTAGTGTAACGGAAGCTCCCTCGGTGAGCATTTGAGAGGTCCAGGTTTGAATCCCGGCGGGAGCACTGCTCATTTTTCATGTCTTCTTCTTAAAAATAACCTAATGACTCCATAAGTGACGCTCGAACTAAATGTTGGGTAAACATAATTCATCATCACCAGGATTTGGCTATTGGATCTCCTAATGCCCAATTTCCGTTTAACAGGGGGGAGAATATAAGGTATTTTTTGCCTCCTTTCCGCATGTTATTGGAAGCAAACTCAGAGTGTAATTGAGAGGTCCTGCGTTTGAGTTATAGCAAGGGCACTGTCAATTTTCTATGCCTCCTGTTTCAAAATAATCTAATAACTCTATAAGATAAACTGTGAATATAAGACATGCATAATACCAAAGTAAAAAAGAAAGAAGAATGTAATTTGCTTTTTAAAATGGAAAGAGACTAAAAGAATTTTTAGAAACAGAAAATTAATCTCTTAATAACCACACAATCAGAAGCTGGTGACGGCACTCAATACTAGCTATTTGCACAGGTAAACTAAAAAAATATTTGCATAGTATCTTCTGAAAAATGATTTATCTCTTCTGAATCGAAACATATACATTAAATTTCAGATAAAAGCCCACTGGTTTTTAATGTCTTTTTAAATATCATGTCGCTTTTAATTTTTGAGCTATGTACTTTAAATGAATGGCATCCAAAAGGAAAGTTCACTTTAAATTATTTTAAAATATTTCCCTAGAGAAACAGAAATAATGTTTGAAAAAGGTATTTTATTAACACTAAGTGTACATTGATATTTACTACCTTTTTAAGCACAATAACATTTTTAATTTTTTTAGTTATGTATTCTAAATGAACGGCATGCAATAGGAATATTCACTTGTTATTATGTTAAAACATTGTCCTTGTGACAAATATTATATTTAAAAAATTATTTTTAATACTTTAAACTTTGTTTTCCAGTACGAGTGTATGATTTGCGTACAAGTGTATTTGTGTTTCCAGTACGAGTGTATGATTTGCGTACAAGTATATTTGTGTTTCCAGTACGAGTGTATGGATTTGGAATGGCATGCTAAGAAATGTATATTTTAGTAATCGTTTAAGCGTTTAGTTTAAAATGTGGGTAAAAATGAAACAATACTTCATTAAACAAACATGGCGAAACATTAGTTCTGTCACAAAAAAATGGCACGTCGAATATAAATCAAGATATTTTTATTCTTTAAATGTATTGTGATGTTTATTAGTTACATAAGAAACAGCCACGTTCATTAATTACTAAAGAAAAATTATTTTAAAACTACACATTAAAAATTAGAGCAGAGATTTAACATTTTACAGCAACTAAATAATTAATGTTTCTAAAATACCGCTAGACCTGAGATGTTTGGTTATGGAAAAGCATACGAGGGCTATCTGCCTAATGAGATGAGTGACTTCATGAAGACTTCATGAAGACATTTAGACACTCTGAGCCCATATTCCATATTCTAATACAGATAAGAAGAAATTTAAACTGATTTTAAAAAATCAATCTGATATTAATAACAAATTAAAATAAAAAGATAATATTTCAAAAGAAAACTGCATCTTAGAGATTTACATAACAGCATTTAAAATTTTACTATGAATTTTGAAAATATTTTTAGAGAAGATCCATTTGTCAGAATTATTGACATTTGACAATTCCTTATTTCGTGAAATGTTCTGTACTTATATTTCATAAATCTCAAAGGGAAAAATAAATGCAAGTCCATTGTTAAATATGGATCCTGTTTAGCTGTTCTTTTTATTCTTACGAACAGTCGTGAAATTTATTCTTATAGAATATTTCTACGTAGTATTATAAATTACACAAATCTAAATGCACACATAAAAAAGCTTGCACGTTCAAATATCAGTACCTAAGAAAACCTTTAAGTACTTTCCTTTCACCTATGGAGATTAAGCACTTTCAATTATACGAAAATGCCTTATAATGCTTCAAATGTGTGCATAAAGTTCTCTTTTCTAACATTTCATGAAATTCACTCGCACTGAGCAAATATGCTGGAGTAAATCCTAAGTTTTAATTTAGAAGATACGATACCATTGCAGTGAAGGAGAAAAGCGGAATACTTTAGTGAAGAGAAAATCAGTTTTCCTTTCGCTTCGCTAATTCTTCCGTAACAGCTTTACGTTCCAATGGGCACTTTCAATAGAAATCGTTGACACAAATCCATAAAACGAATCGCATTAAAAACCTTGGATAATAAAAGGGAGATGGATACCACCAGATGTCTATTCTCTCAAATTATTTATGAAACGTTTCAGTTTTCCAATGTTAAATACCAGAGCTATATAGAAACAGAAAATACAGCTTGTATAGTAAGTGTGATTAGATTTTTCTTACATACATAACATTTAATTTGCATAAATATATGCCATGTTATTCTCTAGAACTAAAATAGGATGCTCTTATGCGAAATTTTGATGTCTGGACATTACCTGATTCATTTGTATGCTATTCTAACATCGTAAATCTGAGATAAATGTTAATTTCGTTATGCGCAGATTTTCGACTTTTTTTACTTCCTTTACTTCATACAAGGAGCTATTGCAATCGCGACAATTTTCGGGCATCATATTTCAACGAAAATATCCATTTTTACCGCTATCGAATACAATTTAACAATATTTTTGCGTGGCATCTCTACGCGAGGACAGAATAAAGGACTTTTTTCCCCAAACGGGTTATAAAATCGATTTAAAATGGATTCAGAAAATATTTTTTCGTGACATCTGTATGTACGTACGTATGTATATATGAATGTGTGTATCTCGCATAACTCAAAAACGAGTACACTAAGAACATTGCTATTTTGTACATAGACGTGCAGTGTTTGTACAGGTAGTTGTGCAACTGCCTCTTTGGCTTCGGCCGCACCTAAAGTATATACATATTTAGGTTGTACAGAAATGAATGACACAAATGCTGCCACAGGGCGGAATACAATTTATTAACAAAAAACTGATAGTATATCAGTTAGAAATAAACCCCACCCATGTCAATACACTTCTGCCAACTGGCTGGGAGGTGCCGACGGGCTTTGCTAAACCAGTCTGTGGGGTGCTCTTGCACCCTCAACTGCATGCAATTCGACAGAAAATTCAACATGCTGGCCCCTGACTGCGTCCTTCATGTTTCTAAGCAAGACGTAGTCCAATATCTTGGTTCGAGGTCCTAGGACCATCCACTTTGCACACACATTTGTTATCTTCAAATCACCATGCACAATCGCATGCAATGTTCCTTGCGCAAGCCCTGTCTCTTCCTGCATCTTGTTGAACGTTATGCGCTTGTTCAGCATGATCAAATCCGACAGGTTGGCACATTTTCTGCTGTATGGGATGTTCTAAAGAAGAACCTGGATTATGTTTTTATTTGCCTCGATCTATCCAAATCTTTTGACTCATTATAGTGGCCATCCGTACTTGAAGCAGTAAGGAAAGCAAATTGTCCAAAGATAGATTTAACTTACTATAAGATTATCTATATGAAAGAAAATGTTTTGTAATATACAACAATAAGATAATAGAATATACTCAACAAAGGAATTTTCCACAAGGTTCCTGCCTTAGTGCTGCCCTTTGGAATCTTACTTTTAAATCAATAACATCTTTCAAATGGCCAAACCATACACTAAGAGTTGCTTTTGCTGAAGACGCAGCTTTTGTGATCAGTGGTAGAACAAGAAATATTCTGGAAAGTAATGTAAATGAAACTCTTCACTTTTTTAAACCTGAATGCAACAAATCGAAACTGACTATAAGTGAAGAAAAATCAGAAGCTATAATTTTCCATAAAAAATTCTCAAAAAATCACTCGTCTACCAAAATTTTCAATAGAAAATGATAGAATAAAAACAGTTCCAAAACTTAAATTTCTAGGCATAATCATTGACAATAACTTCAACTGGATTAAGCATCTCAAATATATATTAGAACTGAAACACAAAAAATAGCAAACAACTTACGTTATGTCTAAGGACTAAATTGGGAACTAATTCCTCATATTCAAAAAATATTGTTCAACACAATAAGAACAAAAATAATCTTATACGGTGCAAAACATTGAGTGCAACCTGTTCGGAAATAAAAACAACTGCAAGCCATACAACGTCAATTCCTTCTTCGGATCACACAGTGTTATAAAACAACAACAAATGCTGTCCTATGCGTACTGTCGGGAATAGCACCTCTTCATACGTTAGCGCAAATGGAACATACATAAGCCACAGTCCTCAAATTAAAAACATCCTGCATTTTACATGATGAAATATTTAATCCAAACAATTTTGAAACTTCATTCAACCCCTACAGAAGACATTCTGCCTCTAATCCTAACATATATAGCACAATAAAACCTCCAACCATTCATAGATCTGCACCAATAATATATATAGATGAATCAAAAATGGACTTAGGAGTTGGCTGTGCATGTATAATGCAAATAGATCATACCCAGAAAATAATTCTCCAAAATTGAGTTGCCAAGGAAAATAGTATCTGCCAAGCAGAACTACACGCAATTCGAATGGCAATAGAATACTCAATCGATAACAATTTACAAAAAAATCAATATTTTCTCAGATAGTCCGTCCATCTGAAATAATTCAAGATATTTTTAATAAAATTATCCAATATCCTCAAATATCACCAAACATTTATTGAATAAAGTCTCACGTCGGAGTTCTTAGTAACGAAGAAGCCGATTCAGCAGCCAAATCAGCTGCTACCAATAATACGAGGACAATCCCCAAAAAAAGGTCTCATATTTTTGGGGACGTAGAGAAAGTTTTAATACGGTTGTTGGCAACACTGTTGTGAGTGGTGCCTTCTCCGCTACCACATAAACACGCAGGCGCTTCGCTCGGATGCTCAGTCTTGGCTTGGCAGCCGTTCGAAATGGAGCTCCCGATAAACGTTACCGCCAAGTGCGAAGTGCCCCCAGTTATTCAATTTTTGAACGCAAAAGGCGTTAAACCGGTTGAAATTCACCGCCTACTGACAGAAGTGTATGGACAGTCGTGCATGGATGTCAAAACTTTCGCAAGTGGTGTAGAGAGTTTACAGCCGGTCGTACTGAAATTCATGACGAAGAAAGGAGCGGGAGGTCGTCAATTGCCGACAAGACAATCGCGAAAGTTGAGGGAGTTCCTCAACTTTCGCGATTGTTGAGTTCGTATTCTTTGAGTTTCTCGATTGTTGAGCTCATAAAATGCGTAAAGATCGGAAGATCATCTGGATGCTCTTGAAGTTCCTCAACGCTTCCTGAAGGGCATGGCGGCAAGCTGGTATGACATGGGCATTGTAAAACTGCCACAGCGTCTACAAAAATGCATCGACCGAAATGGTGATTATGTTGAAAAATAAAGCATTCTGCAATTTTTAAAGTGATGTAGCAATTATAGAAAATAAACGGTTATTTGTATATCTAAAAATCTAGGAGACCTTTTTTTTGGGATAGCCCTTGTAATATCCCTTCAAGAAAAATCTCCTGGCCGAAATCATACCTCAAGAAATACCTACATAAAATCAGCCTCCAAATGTGGGAAGAAGAATGGACAACAATAAATAAAGGAAGACAATTACGTCAAATAGCACCTCATGTAAATGATACATGTACAATGGTCAATCGTTATATAAACCCGCGTTTTAGCGGAACATGGCCCATTTCCCACATACTTCTTCAGAATAAACATCTCAAACTCTGAACAATGTATATCTGGGAATAAGGGTGATCCAATCCATTATATTACTCAATGCCCATTAACAAAGTCAACTCATATTAACCTTTTGAGGCCGGGGCTTTGGTAGCAGTAAAAGCTACCAAAGGACGGGGAATCTTGAACCGAATGCTTTGCTTCCTTTAAGAAATCACTTCCTATTTGCAAGATACTTGTGTGTAGTTTAATGGATTTCCAGAGGGGTGCATCTATGTCGCAAAAGGAAGACCTTTGAAAGAGATAAGTGGTTAAAACTCTAGGGACGTCAAATTTGACATTTCACCCCACTTTTCAGCCTGGAAAATGGGGGAAAAAGACATGGCCACTAAAGTGGACAACACCGTCGTTTCAAAGAGAGGACTCTATGGCCACTATAATGGCCATCCCGTCTTCAAAAGGTTAAATTGCCTAATCTGAATATCAACGCCTTCCTTCGTTTTGCAATTAACAACAAACATTTAAATAATAAAATAGAAAATACAATCAAATATCTATCTTGAATAGGCAAAACTGTATGTGAGCACTAACGTAATTAATGTAAAAATTAATTTTTGAAGCTGCAATTCATATAAAATTAAATAATTATCTTAAAAACAAATCCATGCAATAATGATGATATAGAAAAGAAGAGGAAGAAGGTACGGATTCATATAATAAACTTTATCTCAAGGAACTATTATAAATAATGACTGTTGGCCTACTATTATTATACCTGTTACAACTACTATGATTATATCTAATAAATGTGATATCAATCATGATGTCAATATACTATTATGTACTATTTTAATACTAACTTTAAAAATAAACCGAAGTGTAGTGGGGCTATACCTACATTACTTACAGTAAACACTGGGTGTTCCACTACACTTCCACCTGAACCTGAACCTGTATGCGATGTTGCTGGTCGTCCCGCGCTGACATCTTTGGCTGCGGTCTCTACACCACTGCTGAACTTGGCTAACCAACGGGATACGTTACGCCTTGAGGATGCTTTGTTCCAGCTCATTGACACCATGCGACAATGGATCTACCCTGTATACCTCACTACCCTGTATTCCTTCGTTCCATAGAACCACGCTGTCCAACTCTAACGGTGATATTTACTTTCCATCATTGCTTTCCACGCTCTCAATTACGACGGCGAAAGTGATGGGCGCTGACTTATACCGTTTGGGGCTTGCTGCCAGCTCCACATATGCTTTCTGAGTACCTCACGCAACTTGTGTCTTTTCATTTGTTTTCCCTTCGCATAGTGTAATAGTTTAGTTGTGATAGCCGTTGTGTCAATCATTTATGTAGGACTCATATATATATATATATATATATACCTATTCTGTTTTGTATTTTTATATGTTCGTAAATTGCGCAGGTTTTGCTTTAAAAATGATTGAATTATGTTGTTCTTATCTTGCGGTTAAGGTTTTTATACTTTTAGTTAATCCGCATGCAATAGTTGTAGAATTATAAACAACTTAAAATTTGTTAAAGTGCTGGCTAAGCCTAATATTTTTGCCATAGCAGCCATATTTGCTAAAATTTGAACCTTAGCGGAATGGTGAATTAAGTCAGTTTCTGCAGCTCTAGAGCCTTTTTATGGAGTGGGACCAAAAAGTAAACTTTCAATTTGCGTACCGAAAAATCTGCGTTCTTGCCAGCTAGCCAAATTCCTTGATTTTGCGCCGAAACTCTAATTTAGTTGTATTTTTTTTTTTTTTTTTTTTTTTTTTGTTTGTTTAAATTCTTGCACCTGTATTTGGTGTTTTATCTTTTTCTATCTTTTCAATTTTCAATGAATATATTTTCAAGTTTTATGTATATTTGCCCTGCCGTGAACCTAGAAATGAATTAATTGAATAAGAAATATATATATATATATATATATATATATATAATAAAATTCGAGGAAGTAAGTTTAAATAGAATGCAGCAAAAAGGCGTATAATTTAATATTCCATGCAAGGAAGTCATCTGGTATCCATATCATATTTTTTATTTTAATGTGAAACACGATACATTCATTATCAAAAAGCTATTTGATATGTTATCAATGTTATGCATTACTTCGGTAAAATTAATGTTTATTTCCAATTTGCATTTGAATGGAAGTAGATTAAAAATAAATATTTTTATTAGCTTTTAAGAAAAAGAGATTATCTGTTTAATTTGAAGAACTATATTTACGAAACATATTTTATGAGACACGAAATTCTAAAGAATTGTGTATTTTAGCTAAAGAATAAATAATATTTCATTTGCTTGATTTTAAAAAACCAGTGCACGGTTCTAATTAAATTTAAAAAAAAAAAAAAAAATCTTTTAACTACGTAAATCTAGTTAAGTAATAAAAAAAAATAAATGAACAGGTGAAATCGTAAAACAAAACCACGTTTTGTGCATCACAATATATGCATTGAAATATATGCACGACAAAACGTGCATTGAAATAGCAGTAAAACTGTAATTTTTTAATATTCAAATGGCTGTGGTTATTCTCATCGGAGTGTATTAAATAATGAAATGTGTTCTAAAGTATGAGCCTAAAAAAGCTTTGTTTTTGTAAAAAAAAAAAAAAAAAAAAAAAAAAAAAAAAAAGATAAAATGAAAAAAAAAATCTGAAATGTTTCAGATTTTAAATTACGTCCAAAGGGGCGTTTTTTAACATTTTGTGTGTTACCTTTCTTTATTATATATCATGTTCCTCGCACTTAAACCATAAGATCCAGTGCAACAGCAATATCGCAAAATAGTTTTAAAACGAGCATAGCTTTAGAATTTCCGATACAGAGACTCACGCGCTGGAGATAAAAATGTTTTTTCTGCACAACGTTGCCATTGCTCGCTTTGAAATCCTTGAGTTTGTTAATCAAAAATTCGTCAAAGTTTTAAAAAATAGGAAATCGATCATAAAACAAATTTTAAATTTCAAATTTGGTCTTCCACATGCTCATATTCGTTGGAGGATTACGTTATTCAAAATTCGATGACTCTATGTACCGTTATTTTATGACAATGTGAGAAATATACATACATTTACGCAGATTTTCATTATTTAATTTCTTCAAATATAATGCAGGACTCTAACATTTTATGGCAACAGTTTGAAAAGTGAACCGACATTTACCCATCCGACGCAAAATGCCAAAACGAAACTAATAGTCCTTCGGGATTCAAATCCCTTTGGACTTAAAAAAAAAAAAAAAAAAAAATTACGTAGAACAATCCCAGAAAATGGCCATGAAAGCAACCCAATTCAAAGAGCTATGAATTCGGATCAAATTTGTAGTGATCCTATTATCATCTGGATCATATTCATAGTATCGTAGACAGCGGATGAGCAGCGCACGCGCTAGTAGTTCAACCGGGGATCAAATCCTGGTAAATAGTGTTGTTTTCCGCACTTCAAAATATGTAGAATGATATCCATGAGTGCCATATAATATATTTTAAGTACTTCAGAATACCCTAAAACAATTTCTGCACTTGAGTATAGAATTTGGTGACATATTTTTAAAAACATTAGTGCTAGAGACCCTTTATACTGCAGTACGATATATGCCAGGAATGCGTACGAAAAGTGATATTTACATTCAGATAATATCATCTCATTAAAGAAAGAAAGGAAAAAAATCTTTGAATTTTGGGTTTATATGACATGAATGAAAACACTGAGCAAAAATACTGAGAATATTATTATCCTTTATAAAAATAAGATCCGTTTCAGATTCTTTCGAAATATGAGGAGATTTTTTTTAAAGTTCATGCAGATCTACTTAGAATAATTCCTTTAAAAAAATAATAAGGTTTGAATTTTGCAAACTTATTTAATCTTCGAGTAAACTACGATTAGATTAAATCTAACAAATAACAAAAATATATCACAAATAATTTACGTAATTGCTTGAATTCAGTGCCAGAAATAAAATTTATTTGTTGTTTAGAGATATGCTTTTGAGATACACATTCAGCGTGATATTAACAACATAATCGTAAGATATAAGTCATTTACCTACTATACCTAACATATGACTTCAGATCAATAATCAAACGAAATGGAAAATCTTCAGATTGTTTTACAGGCATTGAAAAGTGGCAGCAAGATCTTTGTTTTGAGTTTACAAGCAGATAACAGACTTATAAAACTCATTAAAACAACAATATAACTTTTTTAAAATTTCTTTTTAAATTTGCGAGTATTTGTTTGAGAAGGGGATACATTAAACAAAATTACAAAACCTATTTTATGATGAATATTGAATAAGATAAGCGCAAAAAAGTTCATCAGAACAAAACAGAAATTAAACTAATTTGAATAACAAAAGCAAGTCTTTTAGGTAAACTGAATATTTAAATCAGGATGGAACATGACCTAAAAACATGCTCAAGAAATTATACAGTACAAGAAGCAACTTATGATAATGCACCACAGCAAATAAATGGAAATAATTTCGGGAGCAAATTATTATTCTTTCTGATTACGCTATTTACTTGAATATGATATGAAGTTTTTTCCTTCAAATAAGATTTTTTAAAATCAAATATGAGAAGCATAATATTTAAAAGAACATAAAGATACGATTTTTATCTCTTATGAGTTTATTTTTATGTTGAAGACAACATGATTTCTCTCTTTTACTTCGAGGTATCACGATTTGACGATTTAATTATCTTTTTCGCGGTATACATGCAACAAAACCAGCTTATGAAGTTTGTATGTTATGCAATGATGTTTCTCTTTTTAAAAAACTCTGCTAAGATTTATAGTCTTCATATCTGATGCTCTCGTATATTCAGACGAAAAAGGTAATTCTTTACTTTTTATAGGTTTAATCTAATCCTTGTTCATTTTTATAACTGTTATCTAATGCATAAAGAAACTTTTCCCACGCATAAATCTTTCAGTTATTAAATATATCTTTCCTTTTTGTAATTGTTGTCTGATACACGAAGACATATATGTATTTAAAATTATCGAAGGCATATAGTATGTATTTAACGTTATAGAAAGCATATATGTATTTAACATTATCGCAGGCATGTATGTTTTTAAAATTATCGAGGCATGTATACACCAAGGCATGTATTTAAGTACACCAAGGCATGTATTTAAATACACCAAGGCATGAATTTAAAATTATCGATATTATTGTCAAAGACAGAGTTTCTGAAACATTTTTGCCCAGTGCGCCCCTTTCACCCCTGCTAAAATTTATTACCCTCTCTCCTTTCCAAAACTTGAAAAATGCGTATACATTTATTTAGATTTAGATTTCCTTAACGTGTTTTATTAATTAAACAAAAAAAAAGTGCAAGGAATGTTTATAAATACCGAAACTTGATTAAAAATATTTTGTTTTATATTCATAAACAAACGCTAGAATAAAAATAAACATAAAATTAATAACATAAGCAGCTAAACATAGACATAAAAAGCTAAATAAAATGTTGATCCCATTCTTCCCTAAGGCTATGGAACCCTCAACGGAAGGAATTACCCCTTGGTTTAGAACCTGTGGTCTAAGGATTAGCTGAGTTTAGGCTAACTACGAAAACTTAAGGGGGCTTATACCCTCAAACCCCTTATGATCTTCGAATATGTGACTGTTACAAGAATTGGGATACTCTATTTATTTTAAAAGCAATTACTTCCAACTTTTTACAGGTGACTACATAATACAGCTGCTTTGGAAACTAGTAACCAGAAAGTTTGTGTTGCCACAAATATTTTTTTTTAAAATTTAATCCGCTTTGCGGCAGAATTTTTATCATGTTTCCACCTTGCGCGCATGATATTTTAAAGATGACTAATGGTACATACTTGAAATCTGATGGAATTCTTTATATGGACACTATTTCCTAACTGAACCAAAAATCTGACGAATATTTTAATATTAAAACATTTTATACACGAAAACATTACAGATTTTTTTAATAAAATGTTTTCTATAAACTCAACTCTAAATAAAATAAAAATTTAACATGAAATTCTTACAATTTTTGGTTCAGAGTAGTTTCCAAATGTTATAAAAGCTATATATTAAATATGTAATTAAATTATGCAACAGAATGTTTTAATATGTGAGCGCAAGGTGGAAACATGACGAAAAATTGTCACAAAGTGGATTAAACTACATAAATATTTGTGGCAACACAAACTTTCTGATTACTATTTCAGAAAGCAGCTATATTATGTAGTCAGGCTGTAAAAAACTGGAAATAATTGCTTTTAAAATAAATAAGTTATCCCAATTCTTGCAACAGTTACATATTCGAAGATCTTATGGGTTTTAAGGTGTATGAGTCTCCTTAAGAACTAAGCATTTATGATGAATAATTGTCTAAAAATTTATAAATAATACCGTATTCAAATAAGAAATTGTTTTAAACTGCCGTTTTCTTCTGTTAAGTAACATTTCGTGGAGAGATAAAAGTAGGATGTCTTCGGCTGAAAGAAGAAGATAGTTAGCCATTAAATGTTTCGCTGCACCAGATATTTCCAATGGCCAGCGTAGCTTTGTTTTCAACTTGTTTGTTGTAGGACAGGAGGAAGTTTGGTTATACTCTTCATTCTGTAAACAGGAATCACTACTATCCGTTAAAAATCACTCCATTCATAACATTTTCACTACCCACGCTGGTTTTGCAGTTGTTTAGATTTGGAGGGGGGCAGCAGGCAGATGCGTTTCAGAATATGATCATATATGCTACTAAATTAGATGCCTTGTAAGATTCCTAAGTGTTTTAATCTACAGCTAAAGTTGACGAACCATAAGAACTGATAATCGAATAATCGCTTGAGTTCGTGAGACAGAACAAAAAGGAAGAAGGGTTAAATTACCCTTTATTATTCCAAATAAAGTTTAACAGATGACTCCTTTCTTAGAGTTACAATAAAGCCTCCACTAAGGCTTGAACTCAGTAAACTAAGAACTAAACTAATCTTAACTAAAAAGATATAGCCGAAGCTATTAAGATTCTAGCAGAGTTGGGCCCTTAATGCTAAATAACGGCGAAGCTATCATGAGCCTAAAGTACGGCCGAGCGTAATAACAGCTTTAGAGAGAGAGTAGTCTAAAAAGGCGAGCGTGGGCTAGTCAGAATCACTGGCTCTCTAACGAAGTGAGTAGAACTTCACAGATAAATACTTCTCCTCATTTGCATTCAAACGTGATTCTGAAAAATATGTTCTGGCCGGAAGTTGTAAGTTGAATTTCAGGATTATAAGAAAGTAATTTTTAACTAAAGATTAACTGTTTGAAAAATTAACATAAACCTTACAATTTTCCCGACTAGACTTTAAATACTCAAAAACAAAAGGTCTCAAAACGACTTTGTTTAAGATTTTAAAGTCTAAACAACTTCTTAAAGTTCAATATAACACTTCCTAACTCTTTCATTAACTAGTTTTCAATATAAACTTTCTGTTTAGAGCCAACTTACAGCAAATCTAAAGCTAGACTAAAACTAGAAATTTTACAAATTTGTATCTGTTTCTTAACAAACATCCACTTATTCTTGGTGAAGGAGTTTTAGTCTTTGGGTCCTTCCAAATTATTTTCAAGGAAATACCGTTAAAACTTTTTTTTACAAAAATTTCCATCTTCCTTACAATTACTCAGTTACTGGCATCATTTGGCCATCAAAACAACTTTTGCTCATACCTAAACTTCTCTTTCGCCAATGCTTTCCAGAAATTGTTCTGAATGTACTTAGGGTACTCAGTTGTGTTACCGCGAACAAAAACTACTGCTAACCATCAACTAACATTTGTTAAACGTGACTTACTAGACCTCAACAAGACTCTCTATGCACAAACTCTTTCCTAGTGTACTCAGTGAGAGCTTAAATTAAAATTTTGCTTAATTTAAAGTGTTAGCAGGAGAGCCTAACATTAAAGACACATATTCTGAAACATTCAATTGTTTCATAAATTCACTTGCATTTTGGCCAAAATTTATCTTTTGTACAAGTTTAAACTTAAGAAACTTTAACACTGACATTTAACATTTCTACTCTGAACTTAAACTTTTCATATATTTACACATCACATTTTAAATTCACTTTACATCAAAAGTAATAGTTGCTTAGATACAATTTACCCTCTTTTCATCAAATTTAACTTTAAGTTAACAATTTCAATATTCAAAGAGTTTTTCCGACTAAAATATGTTCACAATTTAATTCTCGCAACTTGCGAGTTCGTAAAAATATTTACACAAAGATCTTTTTATTTAGAAGATATTTATAACTAAGTTATCGCTATTTGCAAATTAAAACTTTTCTTTTTTCAACAATATTTAGCAGCTTACAACTACATGACATAAATTGAACTTATATGTAAAAAGTGGCTTACATTTCGTTGATTCCGCACCTCGTTGAACCGGTTGCTTTACTGAAACCTCCTTTAGTTGGTCTTTTCCTCTTCTTTGCCGGTACTGGTGTTTTTGGTGACTCTCGTGTTTTGGCATGTTCGTCTGTAAGCCTTGTTTTCCTCCGTTTCGCTGAGCCTGGAACTCTTCCTGGTTGAATCTGTTTGGCAGATGATTATTCCGGCTTCTCAGTCTGTTTCCTTTTTGCTGTTGGTTGACTCCAGCTCGGCTTCTGATTTGGCGGAATTCTTTGTTCATACCCAGGATCCTGCAAGAAATCCTGCAAAACTTGAAAATCAGTACGACTGTAATAGGTGTACTTTGATTTGCTCAATATTTTCAACCACTTGCTGGCCATTTTCTTCCTGTTTTCGGGTGCAGATGATAAGGAATGTTTTATTTTAATACTTTCTGTACCACTGTATATTCCATTTCCCTTCTATTTCTATCGTAATATATTTTCTGATTCTGCCTTGCTACATCGGAGTTTTAAATTGCTTCATCGATAATTTTTTGTATGTCTTTAGACTTGAATTCTTCTTGCCTTAGCTCTATAAAGAACAGCTTGTCTAAAGGCGTTAACATCTTTCTCCCTAAAAATAGCTTTCTACGAAAGGGGGGTATTTTGTGTAGTATCGTGCTTTGCTGTTCTCAAGACAAAAACCTAACTCATTGACAAAAACCTAATCCAGCGGTCGTGGTAATTCTAAACGTATCCCCTAATAATTTTTACAAAATTTTTATTTACGCGTTCCGCGATATTAGATTGCTGTCTATACCTATTTTAAAAAATGGTCTACAATCGTTAAAAAAATATCTATTTTATTTATTTTTGTTCATGGTAGGGTCCGATCAAATGAATGCCAACCATTTCATTTAGGAAATGGGTCTCTACGTTTTTTAAATACTCTTTTGTTCGGTTTAAATACCCATTTTGCTCTTAATTGGTAGCGAAGAAAGACAATCAGGGCAAACGGTGTCCTTGCAAAAGACACATTATTGCTTAAAGTATTACCTTGATAACATCGTCGGAAACCTTTCATGAATGCTATGGCGGTGTATATGTACGGTGGATTGTCAGATACCTCACATTACGGTGAAACAACAGGGAAGGGACGCGAATCATGAAGATTTTACGAACAGCGGTCAATTCGTCGAATTCCAAGTCATGCAGCATTTTTTAGTGTTAATCGAAAACTGCGAGAATCCGGTTCTTTGACCATCTCAAGCAGGAATTTCGTGAAATGGACGAACGCCAGAAATAGAAGTGCGACTAGATTTGAAGCAGCTCCTTGCACAAGTACGCTAGCGGTGGCAAAACGGAATAGGTATTCCTCAGCTAGTGGTGTGGCGTATTTAACACAAGGAACGCATGCACCCCTACCATGTACAAAACGCATACCATGTGCAAAAAGTGTAACTTTTGGACACAAATGATTGTCCTTGCTGAGCAGACTTTGTGCAGTGGATACTTGGAATGAGGAACAACGAAACACGATTTCCTGCATTAATAGCATTTAGTGATGAGGCAATATTCAGCAAAGAAGGCAATTTTAACGTGCTCAATCAACACGTTTGGTCTGACAGGAATCCGCATTGCACTACCCCTCATAAACCCCAGCAGAAATGTTCCGTAAAAATCTGGGTAGGTATTCTAGGTGATTAACTGGTAGGCCCTTACATCATGTCAGACCATTTGACCTGCGCAACATACTGTATGTATCTTCATCAAAAAGTATTTCCCAGTTTGCTGCAAGCTGTTCCGCTCCTCATCCAGAGAGACAGCTGATTATGCACGAGAATCCCAGAACATTTTTTCTTCACGGTCCGTAACATTTTCAAAGCTACATATCCCGTACGATGGATCGTACGTGACGGACCTGTGGCTTACCATCCTAGCTCATCGGATCTCTACCCACTGGACTTATTCTTCTCGGGGCAGATGAAATCTTTAGTGTACCATACGCCTGTGAAATCAGCTGAAGATCTCATGGCGAGAATCATTGTTGATGCTGACAAACTTAACACGACACCAAGAACCTTAGGGATGGTGCTCCAATCGCTCATTCCGATGTCAACTGGTTATCTGCAAAGAGTGCAATTAAACTATTTAGAAGTGTGGCAGTAGTACCTGACTTGTTGTGTAAAAGCAATATTTTCGAATTTTTGGAATGTGCGACTGCGTGTTTACACTGTGGACTGCATGGAATTACATCGCATCTCTCTGATCTATATGGAACGTGTATCTACTGTAAACTTTTCTTAGTGTTCAATAAATTCCCAACTGGTCTGCTATCCCGTCCTCTGGTTGTAGCTAGCAGATGGTAGATTACATTTAACTGACGGGGTGGTTTTCAATTCCGGATGGCAGTAGGTCGGAAGCCACCTCGCCAGGCGAGTTGTGCAACGACACGCGTGATCGGCACTTTGAACACTTTCTGTAAGTTTTTACTAAACAATAAATCTATTTGCGCAATTTTTTTCTCTTTCATTCGCTTTCCCAACACTGTTGTAAGTTCAGATTGGAATTCTAATATTCCTCTTTTCTGATTCTCAGTGTGGAATGTGACCGTATGTTCTATGGTAATTATTACTCGTCTGGATGGGTACTATCACCCCTCCAAATTTGTAAAAAACAATTTAGAATCACTCTGTATTTCTAGGAGTTTAAGTTCTGGAATGTGCATATGAAGCGAATCAGAAAATGAATCCCTTGTTACGTGGGGGCTGAACCAGCCAAGTGCAGGCTGAATCAGTCCCTGCTTAATTCTGTTCTTCCCTGCTAAATACACTTAAACATATTTACAAATATGCACAATATTACGTGGGAAAGTCCTGACTTTCACTAAGAAGAAAGGCTGACAGGGTACGTAAGAATTTATCTTCCGTAAGCACTTCATGATGGAAAAGTCCGAATTAATTCATATGCTTACATCGTTGTGCACTATGAGCAGTCCAAAGAAATCTTGCTATGGGTTCATCAGAGAAAGCTCTGACTCTGTAGAAAAGTGCAAAATCACGAGATTCAGTCACTGATAGATATCCGTGTTCCTTTTAAATCAGCTCTAGGTTCGTTATTTCAGAACCTATGAAATCAAGGAACCGCTCTTTTGTGAAGAGAAACCGTGAATGTACGCGACACCGTTTTACGGCACACTGATGAACTAGGTTCAAAGAGTGCCAAGCTACATAAGTAAGATCAGAATAAATCGAACACAGCAATCCGAAATGCACGAGAGCAAGGAGACTAGGCATCTCCAAGTGCCACAGTCAACTCAAATGATGATTATAAGACATAAAGGACGGGAGGATATAAGGCATTTTTACCTTCCACACTGTGGCCAGCTGGTATAGTGGTTATTGACCGCGCCTCCGTAGCATTGGACCCGGTTTCGAATCTCGAAGAAGGCGTGGATGTAACTATCCGTCCCTTCGTAAGAGACAACGGTGGTCACCTATTAGGTGCTTTCACAATGAAATGACCGTCACTTACGGCCTTTGTAGTGACACAAGTGGCGGCCGCTATTAAATAAAGCGCCCGGCCATTAAACCAAAACTGTGGCCTTCGTGGTGCATTTGGAAGCACTTGTTGCTGGTCATCGGAAGGTCTTTATTCGAATCCAGTAGATAGAATTATACTTATTTCATATTCCATACTGCTGAAACCTACAAGATACAGCAGTACTCGAACTAACTTGTGATGAATAACATTTCGTCGCCACCAGGATCTGCTGACTGGACTCCCGCATCTCAAGTTGTTCGTTAAGTGTGGCGGATTATAAGATACTCTTATAAGATAATCTTCCTTTCCATACTGTAGCATTCGCGGTGTATTTGGAAGCACGACTGACTGATCATCGAGAGTTCCGGAGTTCGGATCCCGGGGAAGGAATGGCATATTTTCCAAGTTTCTTCTAAAAAGTTACAGACGTTACGAGATAATGACTAAAACATACGCAATTTTTTCTCATGAAAATAATGCCTGAAACTCAAAAGATCTCATAATATACGCTAGAAGCACTTAAACTCGTATTTCTTGAGTTTATAATACAGAGTATTTATTTTAAAAGCAGATCCGAAGAACAATAAGTATACATCTGCCATTGCGTATGTTGGAAATGTTATCACTCCTTTGTTCTTTCCTTTTTTCTTCACATTTAACATTGCTCTCAGGCTACGGTGCCCATCCTTGTGCTCGCCAGTCGTTTTGTATGTGCTTGCTAGCCCGATTAGGTACTATGAAGAAAATGATTTTCAAAATAACCATATTTCTTAATTGTTAAAATATGGTAAGCAATTATAGTCATAAGAAATATCTTGCAAAACGTTGTAAAATAATTGTTTGCTAATTGATGAACGTGATAGCGAACATGGAATCTTATTGCTTTATTCCGATGTTAGATGGCTCAGCAGGGTAAAAGTATTTCAAAGATTTGTAGAACGTCTTTTGCCAATAAAGCAGTTTTGGGAATCCGGATACGAAAGTTATAATAATTGGACGATAATAATTGGTTATCCGATCTGTATTTTCTCACGAGTATAATAGCCAAATTTAACAAACTGAACGAAGATCTCCAGGAAAAAGAAAAAAAAAAAACTTTTCCAATTGACTGGGACTGTAACTGCTTTTTAGATAAAGTTACATTTGTGGATAAATCAGACGAAAAAAAACCATTTCACCCATTTTTCAGAATTTATCAAGCCATATTAATAACCACGAGGCAATTGAAACACAGAAATACTCGGAAAACCTAAATGCAAAATAATTTTGAACTCCGCTTCTCTCATTTCCATAAAGTTCAACCAATATTATTATTGATTTCAAACCCATTTCCCTAAATTAATATTTCAGATGTATCACATGAGATTAGAAATTTGTTTAACAAAAATGCTGATGTTTTGGAAATGTGCTCACGATAGGCCAAAATGTGCTCGCGAGAGGCCAAAGGTTGGGCACCACTGTTCTAAGGGAACTTAAGACGCTCTCCTCTATCTATTCTGTACTGAATGGAAACAATGATATCCATCATCAGTTCTTCCAGATCGGGTACAGCGTTTAATTACAGAACTTGATTAGAAATGTCCCAACAAAATGTAATCCTGACGCTTTACATTTGGAGATCTCAAAAACCATAGTCAGTTAGATATAAGTCCTTTCACCAAAAAAATTTGCTTTAGTACCTTCTCTGCGATGAGGCTCATTTTGTTATATTTCATGACGTACGCATCCAGTAGAAAGCAATGGATTGCCAAACTTAACAAAGACATAAGAAGACCCATTAGGGAGGTTTAGGTTTTCTAAATATCACGCGCAAAGAAAAAAACATTTAAAGCACGTTAAAAAGCACATTTGTTTAGAGGTTTGTAGGGTTGGTCTTATCTGGGTGCATTTAGGTCTCAACAATCAGCCCTACTAGACAAATTAGCGAGTTATCGCTAATTTTGAAGTAGTCTGAAAAAGGCTTGGAAAAGTTAAGCTAATCTTTTTATTATGTGCTTTTAATATAAGGTTAAATTAATATTTTTATTCTGTACTTTTAATGTAAAGGACACGACTTGTGATGCAGATAAGCTACTGCTTGTGGTGACGTAAATTGTGAAATAATTATAATTTCAATTTTTACGTTGATCAGTAGTCTAAGACGACGCAGGCAATAAATTAAGCTGTACTATGCTTCAACTATTTTTACAAGTGCAGAATTTTAAATAAATCGCCAAAAGTGCCAAATTCCGAATCATTACATTTACATAGAGTTAGCAATCATTACAAAATGAGAGTCCCTTTGTAAGATTTCAAAACCTCTCAGTTTATATATTCTTGAAGGTAATTTGCATTCTGGTCAGTATTACGCAAGGAAGATGTCATAGTGAACATCACAATCATAATAACTGATTAATTAATATAAAGTACATAGCAAGTTTCGTAGAGTCATTAGATGTTTTTAAAACCAGAGACGGGAAACATGAGCCCTCTCCTTGCCTGGATTCTGAATAGGACTTCTCGAAATTCGCTCTAAGTGTACTACTGTTGCACCCCGAAAGCATCCTGAGAGAACGGAGAAAATACCTTAAATACTCCTTTTAACTCTTTCGCATCGAAGTCGCCCGTAACGCCCGTTCATTCAGGCAACGGCAAACCGCCCCAACGCCTAGTTTATTTTCTACCTAGTTCTTTCCCCTCCACGTTAGTGTATGGCTCATTGGTTTCGCGAGTTGTTAAAAGTCATGTCAAACATTCTTTTGAAGCAAATAAAGGAGAAATACGAAAAGCTATTGAAGTTCGCAGGTGCTATCCGGCCCTAAGGTGAAACTGCACACAATGGATGAAACCGCAGGGGGAAAGGAAAACTATTCCAAGACAAATTCGTAAACACGGGCGTTTTCGATGTTTGTTGAAAACAGATTTGGTCGTCTCTCGATGCGAAAGAGTTAAGGGACGATTGGGAATTAGGTGAACCAAGTCTCCAAATCCTGTTGGTGACGAATTGTTTTCCAGCACCTTTTCGTGTTATGTAGTATTATGAAAGGTTTTATGTTTTTTTTTAAACCCCGAATTGTATAATTGAGCAATCCTCTCGCCGGGACTGGAGCCTGAACCTTTTGAATATGTGTTCGCCGACTGGACTACCGTTACACCACGGAGGTAATAGGAAGAAGGGAGAAAATACCATATAGTTTTTCTGTTTGGACTTCTGTTAGGTGCTTCCTATCCAAATTGAGTGCAAAACCGTGCACGTTGCTAAATGTACGATTTATGTTCCAAAAAATATTTCACTAGAAAAAATGCCCTTTATAATACTGGCATGGCAAGTTACTTCCTAGAAACAAAATAACACTCAGGAACGCTACACTCTACGACGAAGTTCAGTGTCAGTTGACAGTTGAGAGCAGAATCTGGACACCCGTGCGGCTTACTGTAGTGAAAATATTTGTATGTAGTAAATGTGCTAGCGAGACGGCATCTATCATCAAACTATCGCTTCAAGAATCGTCATCGTTTCGTCCAAGCCTTTGGTGGCAGTTGTTGGACCGGTTTCTTTCTCTTTGCTGCTGGGAGTTCAAGGGTGAAGGACGGGCTTCGGCCTGTCTCTTCACTGACTGTCTCTTCACCTACGACTTCGTTTCATGATGCACGTTTAACCTTCCTGAAAAGTCCGATGATATGGACTCTGATTTATAGATAGCCAACTGTAGTTTTTTATTGAATATATTCATTCTATATGCAGTTGCTGAAAATTCATCCTGGGTGGAATGATGTTGTTTAAGCAAGAATCATGAGCGATCTCATTGTGCAATTTAAGACTCATCCATTGTCTACCGCCACGTGGTGTACTGCTCCAAATTAATTCACTGGTAGAAGCTTCAAAATCAAAAGAAATTTCAAGATAAGTATATTCCTGGTCTACATATATCTTCGATTCCAGGTTTTTCGTGATTTATAGAAAGTGATGCAAATGGATAGTGCTCTGTAGTGTATCGATAAACGAGTGGACGCTCTGTATTTTTAGTAGGACTATAGTTATGATCTGATTATTTAATTTTCTTGTTTATTTGTGTGAGCTCAGCAATAAAAATTTTGATAGGAAAGATAAATAGAGTAAATTGTAGACGAATAACTTGTGTTTTCTTCTTCAACTATCACAACGTCTGGGGTAAGTACTTTATTTTGCTATCCTCTGTAGGTCACATATTTTATCCCTATCATTCGGGTTATTGCGGAAACAACGTGATGTACTCTTAATCACTGTTATAATTTCATTGCTGATAAAATTGATATTCAAAATTTTGGTTATTACTTATACACCTGAATAATTATATTAATTATTTCTCATAGCCTACAAAAATTAACACATTTTTCATTACATAAGAAATTAAAATATATAAGTATTTTTACTACATACAAATATTTTCACTACACTTACTTAGGCAATTCGGGTCTAGTCCAGGTTCCGCAACTATCCGGGGCAACACCTCATGGGCCCTATAAGGGCATACATTGATCCTGTATACATGCTTACATAGTTCATACATACACATGCTTACATAGTTACATACTAGTTCATAGTACATGCTTATATACAAGTAGTTCATAACACATAGATCTTTCATAATACGAGCTTACATAATTCGATGTGGTGTGGTGTATTTAATTATGGCAAAGCACACTAGAGCTATCTGCCTAATGGGAGGGAGGCCTTCGTGGAGGACTTTCTAAGGGAAAATGGCTCGTATACACGTTGCAGATGGGGAAAACCACGAAGAGACCCATGCAGCCAGCCCGTTCGCGGGATTCGAACCTCGGACCGAACTACCAATGTTCAGCGACTTTACCGCTCGGCCGCTGGTGGGCCGCTTACATAATTCATACATATACATGCTTACATAGTTCATAGTTGCTTACATATTTCATAATAGCTTGCCACAAAGTTTTAATACTGTTATTCATGTCAGATTTTTTTCGAGCTGTTTTATTCATTCAGAAAACAGAAAAATAGAAGGCGAAATAATTTGTTGCTGAAAAAGGAATTATTTATATTCTTCGAAAAGTTCACTGAAAATTAAAATAAAACCTTAAGATTCACATTACCGCACAAAACATTTGCTACGTTTTTAAAATAATTCACAAATACTCAAAATATTAAATTAATGAAAACATATAATGAGTTTTTGGAGAGATTTTCACTTGCAATTTTAATAAAATTACAATTTTAATACATCAATTTTTAACTAAATTATAATACATAAAATTTATGTCTAATAATTAATGCTGTCATTTTAAAACATATCCATAAACCCTTTCTAAAGTGACAATGCAAATTATTATTCCAAATTACGATCTGATAATTAAGTTGTGGCGTGACTTAAGGGATTATAATATGTATTAAAGAAACAAGTATAATTATGCATCGTAATGTATTTAAAACTTAATATGATTTTAATGTCTATTTCGACATTAAAATTAGTTTTCACCCAGCTCTGCGTCCCATTTAATTAATATCAATAGAACCTTACGTTACATAAAGATTTTATTTTTCAAATGCACTTCTTTTATTAACTCAGTTGGCTACATATCAAAATATAAGAATTCTTTCATATTTTCCAGATTTTAATTAGTTATTAACGTCCTTCTGCTATCAGTTCACAGAACTCTGCACCATTATGTGTCTTCATTTAACCTCCAGACTTCACAAACGCTTCCGTCAGATTTGATGACTTTTTAATTACAACATGCTAATTGGCAAAAGTTTAGTTATTGCGTCCCCTCTCTGAGCAGCTGAAAGCTTATTCCTTTGTTCCGCTTTCAGATGGAATCATTTCCTTTGAGGATGTGACAACAAATTTGCGTTGCTAAAAATACACTTACGTTAAATTTCTCCAGATTGGAAAGGAATGTCTTTTACTTAGCAGGTAAAAATAAGAACTTATAAGCAGAAAACACTAATTAGATGCGTCTGTTAAATTCTAAAAATTGTTCCTTGTGATCTGATTAAATTAACATTTTGGCGTAGTGCAGTTTAATATGGATGAGTGAGACTTTAGGTATGCAGTTTATCGTCTAACGTTAGTTTTTTCCAGTTTAGTTTTATGTAAAAGTAATGAAGAATAAAAAAAAAAAAAAAAAGTCTTAAAGCTTTCTGATTTTATATTACGCCCAAACGATTTTTTTTTTTTTTTTCATTTAAGGGGACTCATACACGATAAAACTCATAAGATCTTCGAATATCTGATTGTTGCAAGAATTGGGATAACTTATTTATTTTACAAGCAATGACTTCCAACTTTTTACAGCTGACTACATAATATATCTGCTTTCTTAAATAGGCATCAGAAAGTTTGTGCTGCCACAAATATTTTTATAATTTAATCCGCTTTGTGACAAAAGTTTTCGTCAAGTTTCCACCTTGCGCGCAAAGTTTAAAACATTTTGTTACATAATTTATTTCCATATTTAATACATACCTTTTATAACATTTGGAAACTACTGTGAACCTAAAATTGTAAGAATTTAATGTTAAATTTTTATTTTATTCGGAGTGGAGTTTATAAAATGTACTTTATTAAAAAAACCTGCAATGTTTTCGTGCATGAATTTTTTTAATACAAAAATATTCGTCCAATGTTTGGTTCAGTTAGAAAAGAGTGCCCATATAAAGAATTCCATTAAATTTCAAGTATATACCACGAGCCATTTTTAAAATATCATGCGCGCAAGGTGAAAACGTGGCGAAATATTTTGTTACAAAGAGGATTAAATTACAAAAATATTTGTGGCAACACAAACTTTCTGCTTACTAGTTTCCAAAGCAGCTATATTATGTAGTTAGCTGTAAAAAGTTGGAAGTAATTGCTTTCAAAATAAATAAAATATCCCAATTCTTGCAACAGTCATATATTCGAAGGTCATGCGGGGTTTAAGGTGTATGACCCCCTTAAAGACACGTGCACTTTTCTAAAGCATTTGGTCTACAGCCAGATTGGAAAGGGGACAGTGGACGTTCAAATACTTTTTTTTAAATTATTGTCATAGAATTATGAAATTTTGCATGCATGTATATTTTACTATAATTATATCAAATATCTTTGAAAACAATTTCTGAATCATTGTAATTTAATTTTTTTTAAATTTCTTTTGAATTTTTTAAATTTTTTCAAAATGCTCCATGAGACTTAATTTTTTTCCGTTTCTTGTTATTTTTGCTTTATTTTTATAAAAAAATGCATTGCAAACACAACTTGGTATCAATTTGTGAATTGCATAAAATGTTAGTTTTTAATTAATAATTTTTTCACATGCACCTCACTTTTGGACAAAATTTCCCACTTTAATACACTTTAATTGAACTTTTATCCCCTTAATGAATTCACATTCAAAAATACATACTAATTTTTGTTACATGTATAAGTGGGAATATAAATTTTAAATTACAGACATTTTGAACATAAAATAAAGCGCATGGAGCATTTTGAAGATGTAATAATCGCGAAAATTTCATTGTGAGAAAAATACATTTTAAGAATATATTTACGCTTACCTATAATATTTACTTCTTAGCATGTCCTAATATATAATTTTATTTAATATAACATATTTTAACATTATTTTACGTATGCATAAAGAATGTTTTTACTAATAAAAAATCGTAGAATGGAAAGAAATACTTAATATTATTTTAGAAATTTTCTCGAACACTTTCACTAAATTCATCTAAATACTTATTTTTTAAACTAAGAATCACTTTAAAAACGTCCTGCACCATATGTTTCCCCTTCTTCACTTACGTTTTCATTATGTTTAACCTACCTACATAGTTTTTTTGGTAATTCTTCTTTTCTTGTATCCAGTCGAACTCCTCTTTTTGCTTTGATGTATACGACATTTATCTTGCCTCTGTCCAATAGATATTGAACATGAATTTATAGCTTTATGTTCCATACCTAAAGTATTTAAACACTCAAAATTGAAGTCACTAATTGCTGTGATAACAGCTATTTCGAGTCTGTTTTCAATACAAATGTTTCCTTCGGGCAGTTCTTCCAAATGTCGCTATGTGAACTCTCGTTAGTGTTCTGTATTTTTTCAGATATGGATCATGCTAAAAGCTGATTACTGACTAGTCATTGCTACACCGGCAATATTTTTGATAAAACATTTACTGTTGATTTGATTTTCATCATTGAATGAGATTTAGGTTTCCTATTTTTAGCAATGCTACACTTAAAATAATTATATGACATCTGTTGGATATTTAGAATGTCTGGGTAACTCATCCGTAAAACGAACTTGCATAAATTGCAGTCTTCATAACCTTCACATTTATATCTTACTAACAGTAAAAACATTGTTGCGTAAATTAAAATAATGTTTCTGAAATGTTTGTTTACCTTTTTATTGACATTTAAATGTCCCTTTATATGTCGCAAAAAAGATAAACAAGCGTATTCAAACGCTTATACCTTCTTTAAAAATAATTTTACATAAAAGCGGGATTTTGTAGACGATATAGTTCAAACCGAAGAATATTATCATATGAAATTTTTATTTCGGAATTTTTGGTCGATTTTTGCTAAAATCATCGTCTACTGTCTCCTTAAACATATTTAAAAACAGCATATCTTTAGAATTTCCTAAAGACAGTCCCATGCATTGGAGATAATTTATTCCCTACAGTGTTGCCACTGCTCACCTTGAAATTGTTGAGTTTTTAAATCAAGAATTTGTTAAAATTTTGCAAAATATGAAATAGATAATATGCGTTATACTGACCTACAAAAAAAGGCACAAAATTCTTTTAATTAAGCATTAAATGTACCCGATACCATTCCTTGTTATATATCGTTAATGCATCTAGACAGAAAGTCATGTCTATTTTGATCCCGTTCGACTTTCCTGAAAATATGAAACATACAATAAACAATTTCCAAAATTCCAAATTCGGGCTTCCAGGTGCCCATGTTCGGGTGAGGGACTATGTTATTCAAAATTTGATGATTTCCAGGTACTGTTGCTTTTTTAGAGTTCCAGAAATATACACAAATTTATACATTAATGCAGATCCTTCATTATTTAATTTCTTTAACTATAATAAAGACGATAATATTTGAGTTAAAATGACATAGCCGTTTATAGGGATTCAACGCATAATACCGTTTTGAAAGTAATAGCCCATCTGGGAAAACCCCCAATTGGGCTAAAAGCTGTGCCTAAAATCTGGTATTATTGTAAATGATAATACCAGTTTTAACAAAAATTGTACTGCACTCAGTTGATCTAATTCACAAGAAGCTCATCATATTTTTATAGGCGGATGATAGAACGGATGCATTGTATCATCTAAAATAATTTAAAAAGATTATAAAAGATAAACTAATGCACACTTAAAGAATTCAAATACGTGAATTCTAACTTTCCAAATTGATCAAACACTCCATTTTAATTTAAAGAAATTTACTGAAATGAGTAATTCTCCCTTTGACACCTCACTCCAAAAAAATAAATAGGGACGTCTAAAATAAGTGCAGTCATTCTGAGTTTATGTTCGTGTTCTTGTAAACCTGCTTTGACTTGTAGCTTGAATGACTATGATACACACTTTAGAAAAGGCTGTTACATGAAGATACCATAACCTTTGCTTTAGCAATTAGTAAAGTTTTAATTCTAAAAATCGCTACCTTAGGCTTTTACATAGACTTAGCCTTATTTTTTAACAGATATAGTATAAGATCCAGGCGCAAAACGTTGCATTTCACATAATAACTTAAAATATAAATGCTTATTTAAAAATTGATCAATAATGCATCTTTAAGCAATAAAAATGAACTACGAACCATTTCTTTCGATGTTTATTTACTTCACAATGATCAAAAAAGTGTAAATTTATAATGATCGATAGGATACGATGAAAGTATTATTGTAATTTTCACCATAACAGGTAAATGGGTCCTCTGGATCAGGCAAACGACATGATGATACTCTCAGATTTTGATAAAATTTTGTGATAATTTAAAATTGGCCACCTTACTGAAACACAGAAGGGAAATGTTTCTTTCTTTACCACGTGCCTTTGAGATCAAATTGGAAGCAAGTCCTGCTAGTAGTCGGGAGGTAAGGAGTTTGAATCCAGGGGAGAACATACCTGATTCTTCATTTTCCCAACTTCAAAAATTTATAAATAACATTTACTAGTGACACCCGAACTAAAATCTGGTGGATAAATTTTTGTCATTACCAGAATTTGTCGAATACTCTCCCTTTTATGTAGTCACTCTTTAAGTGGAGTTTGTTTGTGTTTGTGTGTGAGTATGGCAAAGCCTCGAGGGCTATTTGCCTAAGAGGAGGGATGCCTTCGTGGAGGACTTTCTAAGGGAAACTGGCTCGTATACACGTTACACATGGGGAAAACCACGAAAACACCCATGCAGCCAGCCCGTTCGTGGGATTCGAACCTCGGACCGAACTACCAGTGTTCAGCGACTTTACCGCTCGGCCGCTGGTGGGCCCTCTTTAAGTGGAGAAGATCATTCTACAGAGTGATCATCTTTCTTGCAACGTGGCTTTGCGGTATACGGAAAGTAAGTCCGGATGGCGACTAGGTGGACTGAAGTTCGTATCCCGGCGAAGCCACTACACATGTTTCCTGTTTCGAAATAAATCTAATGACTACAAAATACTCTCTGTACACTATATGTCAAAACCGTGAATCCGTAAAATCACTGTTTTGAGAAAACGAAATTTTATGCTTTGTACAGCCTTGTCTTCGAGAAAAATGGATTTATGACTTCTAAGAAAAGATTCTTCACCCAATTACCTCATCTAAGGTAGCATAATATTCAATTCAGAAAAATATTTATATTCAGAATAATATATATAATTCAGAAAAATATTTCAGACTAAAAATGAAAACGTACGGAAAATTGCAAATTTATATGTATAGCATGTTGAAGACTCAGTAATAAATGACTAACGAGGAAAAGTAGTTGCAGTAGAGAGTTTACGCAGTACAGGTTATGAATTCCTGAATATCTGTATTGGAATACAGTATTGAACGAATTGCCAGATAACTAATAGGGACCAGAAGTATGCAATGAAAAATGAATACTAAATAAATAAAAGAAAAAAAAATCTGAAAGAGAAAGATGTCACATTTTATACTATGTCCAAATCGACTTTTTTTTTTTTTTTTTTATTTTTTTACACAAATAAATGTTTCTAGAGCATATAGGCTAATGGCCCTGCAACTAAAAATATTTAAGAAACAGTGTTTCTTCAGGGTTTCTGAAAGCAAGTCTCGCGCGCTATGGGTAAAAACATTTTTTTTTTTTTTTTTGTTATCTCGGTGCAGACTTGTCATTACTCGCTTTGAAATCGTTGAGTTTCTTAACTAGAAATTCGTTAAGTTTTACAAAACATATAATATACAAATAAATAGTGTTTCGATTTCCTCCATTTTCAGTTAAATGCTATTTTAAATGTTTGTAAGAAAACGAATTATTTTGCACCACAGTCACTGACATGGAAGGTCTCCCAATCTTAATTTTTAACTTTTCTGAAGAGATGCATAAATCTGCACATCTAGAAATTCATTATAGTAAAAGAAAAGTAATGCTGCTAATGTAACATGAAAAAAATATTAAATATTTTAAAACATAACACGATTTGGCGATCAAGTTGTAGAGTAATTAAGTTATTTTTGAGGCAGGAGATGAACAGTGACCTTTCCAGGACTCGAACATAGAACTCTCGAATGCGCGCCGAGTGTTACAGTTACACCACGAAAGCGTATTGGAAGGAGGAAGAAAAAACATTATAAAGTCTTGCAAAAAATGTGTAAATAATGAATGGTGAGGTAAAAAGCCAAATACATGTTTTTAGCTATCAAGTACTTTATAGATCACTTAGAATTGAAAGTTCAACGGAGCTCATATAAATGTAATATTTGAAAAATCAGTTCAGAATACGAGAAATTCTAGAAATCATTTTGATACAGAAAGATGTTTCATACTGTAGTTATTTTAGTGCATTGCAGATAGTAATGCTTTACCTAATAGCTAAATGCACTGTATGCGGATTAAAAGTGTAGTACAGATTAGGTGCACTAAATAATGCTAAAACAGTAAAATCTACACTTGAGTGAAAAATTAATCGCCCTGTATTACATTTAAATAAAATAAATAATGAAGAATCTGCATGAATGTATGAATATTTCTCGAATTGTGAAAAACCGACGGTACCTAGTTTTGAAAACTTAATCCTCCTCCGGAACACGGGCAAATGGAAGCCCGAATTTTGAATTCCGAATTTTTTTAGTATCTACTTCATATTTTGTAGAACTTTATCAGGTTCAATGTTCCGTCTTACTTTCTTTGGGAACATGCACAGACCTGACTCGGAACAGGGAGCTTACTAAAGCTATGTTCAATAAATGTGGGAAGTAGACAAGATACACAGGAAGGGTATACAAAACCCTTTATTTTTCACTCTTACAATAATTTCCGTACTTCGGAATACAGAGACCAACTACTTGTGGTCTGAACGTAAGAATATAAAAATATAACTAAACTCTAACTTAAATTTGGAATAATCAACAAGGGCCTACGTGTAAGATTGGCCGGATATTAACAGGAAGCCGTATGTAGTACAGAGAACTGTTAACACTACAATACGTTTAAAATTATCACGAGGATTAAACCTCTGGCCTGGAAGGCAAACAGCAACCGAGTAAAACTTCTAAGGCAAGCGGCCTGCTTCGACTAACTCCTTCCTCTCTCTCGCTTGGCAAAAAGCCACAACTTAAGTACTTGGCGTTCGCCAGACAAATTTTGCATAAATAAGTTAACGCTTTTAATTCTGGCCGGAAGTAGAAAATAAGAAATGATGGTAAAGATTTAAAATAAAATAAAAGTTAGTAAAACTTAAGATCCTTACAACTTTAACGAATATTTGATTAAAAAACTGAAATGTAAACTGTACGAAAAAACCTTTTTTAACTCCAGCATCGGAAATTCTAAAGATATGCTGTTTTTAAATATTCTGTGATATTTCTGTTGATTTGAATTTTAGGTGGTTTAAGTGCGAGGAACATGATATCTAATAAATAAAGGTAACACTTAAAACTTTAAAAAACGCCCTTTTGAGGGCAATATAAAATCTGAAAGCTTTGAGATTTGCTTCAGAATATAGATCCTGTTATTATGATACTAGTAAGTTTTTATTAAATATTTTAATTTTTGTTACTTTTATTTTATTTTATTTTATTGAGAAATATTTATTTGTAACAATAATAGCTCTATTTAGATAAAAATGAATAATTTTTTAGAGACGAAAAATTTGATTCACTTTTCCAAATTTTAAAATCTGATGTGTTCACCCCATCACTTCCTTGTACGGAATATTAAATTATACGCATTTTTCCTGCAAAATTCACTATATTCATTTACGATAGCGACACTCTGGCGCTAGGTTCACTTAACAGCGTTACGTCTGATTCATAACACAGAGTGCGCGAAAAATTATATCATCTGAGGAATTATCTAATATTTGCCACATGGTCTATTCAAATAGTATAATAAAATTAAAACGATGTATGAAAGAATTAAACAAATAAAAAATAAACAGTTTTTCACACACAGACCATTTAGCGCTGCTTTCCTAATGCGCATGCGCTAGTCGTAAACATTCTTTTCTGTACGAAACAGTTTTTCTCCTCTGTCTGGCTACAGTATTAACTGTTAATATGAAACACTCATTTCATCGAATTCCATTAGAGATATATTTCTCATTCAATTAATTCAGATGTCACTTTGCGGCAAGGCAAAAATAATAAAAACTCAAAATATCTTCATTAAAAATTGAAAGCTGTAGCAAAACATAAAGCACCAAATACAGTTATTTTTATTTATTTATTATTTTTTATTTTAATCTTAGTATTGACATTATAGTTTCTACGCAAAAACAAACAATTCGGAAAGTGGGTAAGAAGACCGAATTTTCAGTGCGCAAAACTGTTCTTTAAAGTAAGGAAAAAGGCACTGAAGGCTTCGAAACTAATTTAATTCATTGTGGGCGCGATGCTGAGTCAGTGTATAAGATAATTTAATAACTTAAATGATGATTTCAGAATGGATTAAGCATAATTTAATTCGCAATTATAAAAGAAGACTTTAATTTGTTGTTGCTAAACTTAGTTTCTCTAGTTTAGCAACAAATACACTATTCCGCTAAGTTTCAAATATAAAGAAATATGGCTGCTATGGTAAAAAATAGGCTTAGCTGCACGTAAACAACTTTTGAATTTTTGATAATTCTACAGCGATAACTTGAGGTTAACTAAAAGCATAAAAACCTTAAACATAAGATAAGAACAACATAATTCAATCATTTTTAAAGTAGAAAATGCACAATTTACAAACATATAAGAATAAAGAAACTGAGTTCACTGAGCCGAGTAACAGAGTGAATATATATATATATATATATATATATATACATATGTAACTTTGGTGCGGTCGAGGTGCACATCTACATGTTATAGCAGTCTCACATACAAAATTTCAACGTTCGGAGGTGTTTTTTTTTAGTCATGTGAGATACATTCATACACACGTACGACGCACGTATATACGTACAGACGTTAAGAAAAAATTTCTTCTGAATCCTTATTAAAATAGTTTTGTAATTATTTTGGGGGAAAAGAGTCTTTCACTTTGTCCTTACATACAGATATCACCCCAAAACTTCGTTAAATTGCATTCGATAGCGATCAAAATGGATGTTAACTGTAAATATGGTACCAGGAGTATTTCGTGATTACAATACTTCCTTTACTTCGTACAAGGAAGTAAAAATAATAATGCTTTACAACAATTGGAATTTTTTCAGCAAACTATACACTTACAACTATACTTTATGTCCTATAATATGGTCTGTGAGCTTACTGACTGATAAACAATTAAATATTTGAAATACACACTTCAGTTTGTCAAGTTTAATTTCAGCTTAACACATTGTTTGGAATAAAATGGAAAATATGAAACTAATAAGTTCTAATTTAGTATTTTAAAATTATTTTAAAAGTAATTAAAATAATTTTAAAATACTAAATATTGTTGATAATAATTTTCACTTTTATTTTATTTATTTATATTTTTTTACTTGCTTGTACGAAGTAAAAAGGAAGTATTGAAATCGCGAAAAGTTTTAGGCAACATATTTCAACGAAAATATCCATTTTGACCGCTATCGAATGCAATTTAACGATGTTTTTGCGTGATATCTGTACGTAAGGACAGAATAAAAGACTCTTTTCCTCCAAAAAACTGTAAAACTGCTTTAAAATTAATTCTGAAGAGAATTTTTCGTGGCGTCTGTACGAACGTATGTACGTACGTACGTACGTATTTCGCATAACTCAAAAACGAGTAGCCTCAGAACGTTGAAATTTTGTATAGAGGACTGCTATAATATGTAGATGTGCATCTCGTATTTTGGTTGCAATCGGCCGCACCAAACGTATATAAATATATTTATATATATATCCACTCTATTACTCGGCTCAGTGATCTCAGTTTCTTTACTCTTATATGTTTGTAAATTGTACATTTTTTGCTTTAAAAAATGATTGAATTATGTTGTTTTTATCTTCCGGTTAAGGTTTTTATGCGTTTCGTAATTCTGGAAGCAATATCTGTACAATTATCTACAATTTAAAAGCTGTTTAAGTGCGGTTAAGTTTTAAATAACATGGCGGACATTATTTGTTTCATTTGAAACAGCAGAACTGTAGATTTGTTGCCAATCTAGAGAGACTAAGCTTCGCAACACAAAAATAACGCCTTCATTTATTATTGCGAATTAAATCATGCTAAATCCTTTCTGGAAATTTTTCCAGGAAATAAGTGTTTAAGATTTACTTCGGAATTTTTAATGCAGATATTTTGAGGTTTTATGCATTTTTGCCTTGTCGCGAAGTGAGAACTGAATTAATTGAATGAGAAATACTAAATCGTCTGTGAAAAACTGTTTCTTTTCTGTTTTGTTTAATTGATTTCTTTCATACATTGTTTTAGCTTTATTATAATATTTGAATAGAACATGTGGCAACGATAATTCTTCAAATGATATAAATTTTGTGCATTCAGAGTGTCATTATATTAAACAAATATACTGAATTTTAAAGAGTGCATTTATTCTATTGTGGTTTATGCGATGTCGACGAAGTAGATTTATTTCAATCCAATCAATTTAAATGAATTTCAAGGAAAAAAATGCGCATAATTCAATATTCCGTACAAGGAAGTCATGTGGTGTACACTTCAGATTTTTTTATATTGGAACCTTATGCTTACAATATGAAAGCACTGCTAATAGACTACCTGGACTGCTAAGAGAATTTATTTCAAAAGAAGATTCTTCAGCAGTCAAATCTTCAGAAGTCAAAACTTTGAAATAATTCTTATTTCAAAGTTAAAATTTATTTCTTTCATGTAATTTAGCTAATGAATATTATTCCAATTTAATCATCCACACATATTAGAACGAGAAAGGAATTTTCCATTATTCTCGTTACTTTGTCACTAATCCTCTACTTAATATATTACTGATAATTAATTGGCTGTAAGTAAATCTACTAACGCGTTCTTAATGTGAGCGTTATGAAATACAATAAACATTAGCGCAACATATATTCACTAATTCATACGTTCAAGTTGCATGATCTTACAGAAGACTCTCAAAGTGCCTAAGTGCCTTTTGATCAGATGTTACTTTCGACTTGCGGTTGAAACTGTCTTTAACGGCAAAAGGATTGTGAATCCTTTGATTCCGATAATACTTTATGTTGACGACAAGAATTCTACGCATTTCCAAAGAGTTAAGCCTTTTATACACATAACTCCATCCAAGTGATAGTTACTACTGCTGACTTCTTCGAGCTTGTGATGTCCCCCTTCCGGCTTAATAAATCGATTGAGACTTTCTATGAAACTACAATTTTCCTAACATTTCTAGTATTGATATTACGTGACCATCAACTCACAACCAAAAGAAACGGAACTTTGCTAACGCGTTGCAGAGTGCGTTATTGTTTTCAACATGCATACTTAGCGCCCTGAAAATTTTTCTAAAATACTGCTTTTTCATTTCCGTAAAATATTTGCCTTCTATGAAAGCAATTAAATGAAGATCGCCGAAAGCTGCATCGTGGATAAATTATTCTTTTCTTTAATAATTAAATGAAAAGAATATTTCCTCGAGTTGCTATTTTCTAATTAAAAACTACGCTAGGAATTTCCCCTCCTTGTCCATTTGGCAAAGTTTTTCGAACAGCTCGTTATAAACTTACTATTTTATATCCTTATATATATATATAATTATATATTTATATTATATATATTTAACTTTAAAATTTGTACACAGAATGTCACTAATTATTTTAAGTTTGAAGTGTCGAACTAGAATCTGAATACTTAGAATAAGTTGCCAATTTTATTCAAATGTCTGCATATTATATATTATTATATATATTTAACTTTAAAATTTGTACACAGAATGTCACTATTTATTTTAAGTTTGAAGTGTCGAACTAAAATCTGAATACTTAGAATAAGTTGTCAACTTTATTCAAATGTTTGCAAAACAGTATACATTAAAAAAACATTTTTTCAGTAATAATTAAATATTCGAGATATTAGCTTAAAGTTTAAAGATATATTTTTAAACATATATACATACAGATATATGTAATTCTTATTCAAAATTAAAATTATGTAGCAAAAGTAATCACCATTAGGTCCAAAAGTGCTATGCTTTGTTCACGTTTCACACGAGTTTCTTGCCATTTGGAAAAACGTTACACATTATTATATCATAATTAATCTACTAGTTCTTATAGAATAAACTTTTTAAAAGCAATACATGCAGTTCTTACGAATACTTTTTTTTTTTTTTTTTTTTTTTTTTACATTTTTAATCTGATTGCTTGCCTTCCAGACAGTAGAGGTTTTAGGTGAAACTACTGCCAATCCCGGAGGAGGCTGCATATGAATTTTATAGTAACTTAATAAGTATAATTATTAACCCAAATCAAAGGAGCTATAAATTTGTTTTGGCATTTTGCGGTGATTCACTAAAACGGCGAATCACATTTTAATTGTTGCCACCAAATTTTAGAGTCCTGTATTATATTTAAAGAAATTAAATGATGAAGAATCTGCATAAATGTATGCATGTTTTTCGTATTGTGATAAATCAACGGTAACTCGACCTATCAAAATTTGAATAATGTACGTCTCCACCCGAATATAGGCATCTGGAAGCCCAAATTTGGAATTTGGGATTTGTTTTATTATCTATTTTATGTTTTGTAAATGTTTTATGAGTTACTGATTAACAAACTCAACGATTTCAAAGTGAGCAATGGCAACACTGTACGGAGGTAAAAAAAATACATCAAGCGCGCGAGACTCTGTATAGGAAATTCTAAAGATAATTTTAAATATATAATAATGTATTAATTAATAATTTTGTATGTATGTATGTTACTCACGCTGTGAAAAAATAACCGTACTTAGAGACATCAAATTTCGAATATGGGCATCTGGAAACACACATTCGGAATCTTGAAATTGCTTTGCTATCTATTTCATATTTGTAAAACTTTATAGAACTTTTAATTAACAAAGTCAACGATTTCAAAGCGAGCAATGGCAACACTTTACTTGGTAAAAGCATATTTATATCCAGAGTACGAGACTGTGTATCAGAAATTCCAAAGATACGCTCTTTTAAAATTATTTTTGACACTGCTGTTGAATTCAATTTTATGTAGTTTAAATGCAAAGAATATGATACTTACTAAATGAAGGTAACGCGCAAACGAAACGCCACTTTGGGCGTAATGTAAAAATCTGAAAGCTTTCAGATTCTTTTTTTATTGGTTTTGTAACATAACTTGACGCTTGTAATAAAATCCTGCAGATCCTACTAGTTTGGCCGCGAGTTATGGCTTATATTTCAACAAGTTACAAATACTAAGCAATGTTAAATTAACCTTTTTATTATTTAGCCTTTTATTTTGAATTTGTCTTGTTTTTTATGTTGTTACCAATTTTACACTGGTTAATTTAGCCCATTACGGTTGGAGTGATAAGAATGAAGATTAGTTTGATTGTTATAGGTTGTCGAAGACTATTTTTAAATTTGAATTTGTGTCCTTGTCAGTTCAGAAACAGGCTACTTTATTGGTTTACTTCTTCCGTGCACCAACCCTTTAATGACGATGCAGTGAATAATGTAAATATTTTTTATTTCTGGCTTTGGCATGTTTTGCCACCTACTTCTTGAACTGTGACACTGTTATGCTCCTGATATTGGAATTTGCATGTGGTTTACTCCAATCTGCATATGGAAACTCTATTAAACGCATCTAATTATATATAGATTTATGTGTGTAAATACAGAGGCTGTTCACACATTTTTTTAGACGATGTATATTGTATTCACAAAACTAAATTACATAAAATTCTTGTGTTTTAAATGTTCTATTTGACATCCCTTATTCTGAACTATCTTTCGACACCGCAGTTTCCAGGATAATAATGCCTTTTGAAGTGGCAGAAGAGGTATTCTGTCCCATTCCTCCCGAACAGCTTTCCAGAGTCCTGTTAAGGTTTGGGGACAACGTTTGGATAATGCAGTTTTTAAAAGTCCGAAAGCGCAAAAATCCATAGGTGACACATCGGGAGATTTAGTAGGGATATCAGGGAAGGGTATGGCTTTGATACGAGTTTTTTGTTCCATTTATTTTAGGAAATTTACAGTGGATTTTGATGTGTGACTTCTAGCTTTGTCCTGATTGAGTCTCACAGATGGATGGCACTGTGGGTAAAGCGATGGTATTTCATTCAGAAAAAATGGCGATAAAACATGTTCCTGATAGTATTTGGAGTTAATCTTGACATTTTTTTGCACTCTCTTTATTTTTAACTTGCCATTATAAGAAAAACCAGCAACAATCATGAATCCCTTAGAAAAACTTTCTTTCCATTCTTTGAAAACCATGTACTTAAATTTTTTTTCTTCCCTTTTATGATAATAAATGGCTCTTTTTTTGTTACAGTCATTTAAATACACCCATGCTCCATCTATTGTGACAATTGTTTTCCATTTTTCTTTGGGTAAGTGTTTCTCATATAGAAATCTGCAGCATGTCCTGCGTTGAGCGATAGTCTTTGGAAGAAGACGCTGCACATTGAGCTTTTTCGCTTTCTTAAGATTTAAATCAACGTTTACCATTTTGTTTACAGTGGACACGGAGCATTTTAATGATTTTGCCACTGTCCTTTGACTAGGGGGTATTTTTTTTTAACATTAAACAACGTACCTTTGCAATAGTCGAAGATTTCCGTTTTTTCCTTGGATATTTGTTTGGAATTTTTATCCTTATTGAAGCTCCAAATTGACGTTTTTTTTTTCCTTTCTTGTTAATGATATTACCTATCGACGCTTTGGATATCACAAAACCATGACTCTCACATTGTTTTTGGATAACGGAGTATGCATATTTCTCTTCGTAAGGAGCGTAAATGTAGCCTTCGAACCACTGCTTTGTTAAATACGCCGTTTTGAATAAAAACAAAACTTTCAAGCCACAGACGATAATTTTGACTTTTAAAAACATAGTACAGTTGCAATTACTTCTTTTGCAGCAAATGAGATTTTATTACCGCTTACCAAAATCGTCTGAAAATGTGCGAACAGCCTCTGTATAACATATATAGAGGCATTGATGTATGAAGACTTATACGTAGAAACGTAGCAGTCTTGTTTGTGGAAGATGCTTGAAAACATAGAACGTAGATGCATATTGAAAGGAAGAATTTTGATTGCTTAGAATGCTAATCCATTAGAAAATTTTAAAGTACACACAGATTAAATTCCATTTTCATTTAAATTAACATTTGTAACCACAGTTTACTTGGTACTCTAATCTTTATTATTTAACATTTACGTTTTAGATATTATTTCGGTAGGAAGAGAGCGTAGCGAAACACGTCCAAACAGAGCAGAAGTTCAGGCTAAAGTGCGCACTTATCCAATATGGAAGTTTGTTAAGAGAAATGTTTTGGTTTATGTTACATAGGTTTCAGTTCTTAGAGTTTGGGTTCCCGTTATATGAGCGTTATCAGATTATTCATGAGCGTTATGCAAGCTTTGTGGCATAAATTTATCCGAATATGGAGCAGTCCAGAAATGTTGTTATTTTTAGAATACAGAAACGAAATACACAGATTAAATGCCTATTAATAAATTAAATTATAGAGCTTCTTTACGTAATTTTTATCTTACATTTATATATGAGTTTAATATTCATCCCATATACAGATAAATACAAATAGATAGATGCGTTTAATATCCATACCCCCATATATATATATATATATAGATAGATAGATAGATAGATAGATAGATAAATATGGAAAAAGGGCATATATATTTAGGTATTTAAGCATGCATAAGGTTACATTAGTTGAGGTACTAGTTAAAAAAATCTTTATCCCTTTTTAAAACATTCCTTATTCAGTTACAAAAACTTAACAAAAAATTTTAATTTTAAATCTTTCAGATGACTAAAATGTATTTCACTTTAGGCTTGGATGATTAAATCTAAGAAATAAAAGTTTCTCTCACAGCAAAATTTAATGAAAGCACGAGGAGAGGAAAAAATTTATATTTATGTTAGAAATATTTTTTTCATTAAAGAAACACATGACAAACTGCTGGTGTTTTTTTTTTTTTTTTTTTTTTTTTTTTTTTTTGTTTTCCAGTGGAGGAAATATGCGGATACTGTGTATGTTTATATTCACTGAAGTAACTCAGTAAAGTAAAACTGATATTTTTCACTAGGTATTTATATTCGTATAATCACAGCTTTCATTGATCTTGAAGATTTCTCAATTTCAATAATTTCTATCATTTCTTTAGAATATATATTTTTGAAAATTTAAAGAACGTAATGATATTTCTACTTCTTTTGAAAAAAGGATGAGTTACTATTATTCAATATGTTTGTGAATTGAAGGATGAATATCTTAAATATCGCAATTCTTTTGAAACAAGAAAACTATTGCTTCTACCTTAATTCTCAAAAACTTTAACTCAGCTTTGTGCAAAATGATATTTACAATGTACAAAAATAACTTACGTTCAAGAGTAATATTTGAAGACGTAAAAGCTTGTATAGGAGGAAATTAATAAACCATAAAAAATAAAAAATAAGCCTGCATAAATTTGTTATAAAGTAGTTTATCAGCATATGACGAAAAGCACAACTTTAAACAGATATATTTAGTTACCGAGATAACTGTAAAGAAGTATTGTGGGTGAGGCCAAAAGCAGAGAAGTGGCTATGTGTTTAAGACAGCTGAACACTCATCGCTTAGCTCGGTTTGAATTTCTGTAAACTGTAGCTGCATGGCCATTTAATTATCTGGTACTCTTCTGCTATCGGGACTGGATTTAGAAATGTATGTATGTATAGATATATGTGTTCACGTATATACATGTATATATGTAACTGCCCACTATGTGAGTGTATACACAAACACATACACGCACACACGTGCATACATATATACATACATTCCTAAATCCAGTGCCGATAATAGAAGAGTGCCAGTTATTTTTTCCAAGTGTAACGTGATTAGGAGATGTTTTCCTACAGAGCGTCCTCTGCGAAAGTAACCCTTCTCCAGGCACAATATAACTCACACAGGCAAAATCCTACCTCTAGTCAAATCTCTCTCTGCGAAAGCGTCCCTCCCCTAGGCACAATATCCCTCACAACAGGCCACGGATGTGTCAAAGGAAGGAGGGGCCAGCCGGCGCTAGAAGTGAAGCACTGCTTTGAAGCTTGGGTCACCAGATGGGGTGTTCTTTGTTTGCATTCAGAAGCTCGCTTGACACCGTTCTGATAGTATTTCGACAGACGACAGTTCCATACAAATCGAAAAAAAGACAATTTCGCATGAAAAAACATTCATAGTGTAATGGATAACAGCAATTTGTATAGTTTAATAACATTTACGCAAAAGTCACATCTTGGTTATTTTTCGATAACTAACAACAGCGATTTTGATTATGAATTTGTTTTATAAAATTCTAAGCTGTTGAACTACAAAAATATAGATTTTAAGATAAATGTTATGCTTAAAGAATGAAAAATACCTTACGGTACATTTAAAATTGTATACGTCTTTCGATACCCTTGATAGAGTATTCGCTACTTTTATTTTATTTCCTAAATGCCAAAATGTTTTAAATAAAACAATTTTTTTTCACATCCATATATTATTGTAACATGTACCTTTTAAAATTTTTTAGAGGAGAGGCTTTACTGCTGCTCATTTTAAACTCATCGTTTTAATTTTATATATCTTATTTGTAATTAGGCACATAGGTCAGATTAAGTTTTTATTAAATAGAGTAACCCATGCAAGGGCTACCTGCCTAAAGAGAGAGAGATGCCATCGTGGAGGAATTTTGAAGAAAACTGACCTTTGTGTGGGTATTAAAAATAATGCATATAATTTTCATTCAAATTTTATTCATATATATTTTATGTAAAACTTTCGGGTGTATGCTAAATTAGTGTAAATTACTTTACACGAAAAATATAGAGAATGCACAGAAATTAAAGATTTGCACATGCCGGAAATGAAAAATAGGAAATATGCATGGGGATTTATGCATATGCTTGCAAAAAGCATGTATCTGCCTTTGACAAAATACATAAATATTCATTAAATTATTTATAAATGTATTTGAAATGAAGAATTTATTCACTTATAAACAATTATAAAAGTACAGTGAAGAAATCTAATTATTAAATGTATCTAATTTATAATGATTATAAATGTTATCTAAATATATAAACTATAATTAATATAATTCTTAATATTGAATTGTAAACATAAATTGAAATCCTGTTGACAAATACGTTATAAAACTATTTAAGCAAGAATTGTTCGTATTGGAAAGCAATCTGTTAAAAGGTATTGTAAAGCAAATGCTATGAGATGCGCACTTAAGAACGTAATAAAGAGTTTTGAAATATGTATTGTTGAAATGAAGGGTAAAAAAAATCTGATAAGTATAATTAAAAGAATTGTTCCCCTTACATTTTATAATAACTCAGTTACAAGTTTTAAATAATACTTAAAAAAAAAAAAAAAAAACTCATTTTATTCCCTTTCAGAAATGTTCAGAGAAAGTCAAGTACTATTTAAAATATTTCGCTAATTCCTAATAATTCTCTAATTTAAAATGAAACGAATAGAGCATTAAATATAAATTGACTTACATTTTTCGATTTAAAAGATGCCTCTGAAGCCAAAAAATCATGTCATATTTAAGAAAGTATTTTAGGAAGAAGCTCTATAAATAGAAAAGAAATAATGCGTAATTTTAATATTAATAATACAATAAACTTTGATCTTAATTTTTGTACCTTAACCGAATAAAATCGAATTACCTCAATTTTTTTCTAGTGTAATTAACAAAAACTTGTGAAAATATTTCATTCAAATTAAACCATTCTGAGAAAACCGCCCTGTGAAAAGTATAGCGTTTAATTTAGTTCAGAATGAAATGTTGTTTAAAAATATGTTGTTTTCATATACTTAGGACTCGGAAGTGTTGTAGAAAAAGAAAATATATACATTTATATGTATATTTACGACGTAATTACAAAATATTTACATCCGAACGCGTCAAATCCCATTGAATTCAATGGTAAATGACCCAATGTTTTGGTCACCACGTAGGGATCGCCGGTGCTTCAGAGCAGGGTACAGGAGAAACTTGCTTAGAGCTACTCCATCTTACTTCCTACCTCCATGCAACAGGCATAGCGCTCTCTTTAGACAAATCTTTCTTCGCGAAAGTATTCTTCTTCTAAACCTCTAGGAAAATAACCTGTAGGGATTTTTTCAATTTTAACCAATATTTTTTGTTCAGAATCTTTACTGTTTTCTGACGTTTACAATTTTCAGCTAACCGTTTTCAATTAGCTAACGTTTATATAAGTGAATGTTTCAGAGTGCTTGGACAGAGTGTGTTCCGCCAATTGAAAGCCTCGTTACAAGGATTGTTATTCTGACATAAGAGTTCCTGGCCGTGTATTCTACATCTCGATAGTAATTTGGCGAAGATGAAAGTCTTAGAGGCAGGTATATTTTATTAAAGTATTTAAATTTACTATTTATATATTTGAAAACCAAATAATCAGACTGTAAAATCGAAAAGTGAAACCCACTTAAGTTTATAATTTTACTTTAGTATTAAACCCAGAGGATATGGCCTTGAGATTAATATTTGCTAATGCTGAGACTGTTTATACTAAACACTCTCAACAATTCTTCGTAAAAATCATATCATTGGCTATATCTAGAACATGCAACATATTACGTAAATCTTCCTTTACTCAGGTTAAATAGTCCATGATCTTTGCTAAAATAACTCATCATATTGATGAATTTTACTTCCTTGTACGAAATAAAGAAAGCATTGTAATCGCGAAAAATTTCGGTTATCATATTTCAATGAAAATATCCATTTCAACTTCTTTCAAAACCAATTGAACCATGTTTTTGCATGCCATCTTTAAGTATGGATAGAATAGGGGACTGTTTTTGCCAAAAAGGATCGTAAAATGGATTCAGAAGCGATATTTTTCTTGACTTACGTGCGTACGTATGCATCTCGCATAACTCAAGAATGAGTGGCCGTAGAACGTTGAAATTGTGTATATGGGACTGCTATAAAATGCAGTTGTACACTTTAATTTTTCGTTGCAAATCTGTTACCCTGCTAGGTGAGCTTAATATTTTTATTCATATATGTTGGTAAATCGTCCTTTTTTGCTTTAAAAATTATGGAATTATGTAGGTTTTATATTCCGGTTAAGGTTTATATGCCTTTAGTTAAGCTGCTTGCAGTAGTTGTTGAATTATCAACAATTAAATCTTTAAGTGGCTAGTTAAGCCTAAAGAAGAGCCATTTGTTTACATTTGAAACTCGGTAGAATAGCGAATCAGTTTTTTTCACTTCAATGAATTTTGACGAGTGGGACCAAACGTAAGCTTTCAGTTTTGTACACCTACTAAAAATCTGCCTTCTTGCCCGCTGGCGGAATGGCTTGTGTTTGCATAGAAACCACCCTAATTTTAATTGTAAAAAATTTTTTTTTTTTTTTTTTTTTTTTTTTTTTTAAATATTTTAACTGTATTTGGTGTTTTATGTTGAATTTTACAATTTTTAATGAAGCTCTTTTGAGTTTTTATTTATTTCTGCTTTGAGGCGAAGTGAGATCTGAACTATTTGAACAAGAAATATATCTCTAACGAAATTCGAGGAAATATGTTTAAATAAAATGCAGCAATAAATGTGTATAATTTAATCAGCCATACAAGGAAGTCATGTGGCATCCACATCAGGTTTTTTTGTTTTTATACCTCAAAACAGATGCACTGCTTTCACTCAAAGTATTATTTTGATAAAATTGACAAATGAGAAAATGGAACAATATACGTAAGCTTGTAGGGTTTTTCTTAATTTGCATAACAAATTTATTTTAAGTTTACCTGTTCTCAACTTTTCAAACTTCCCCTCACATTCTCTCGCCAGGATGTAAATTTAAAGTTAAGTGAAGTGCTATATAAACGTGTGATTATCTCAGTTTTATTTACAGCGTGTTTCGCTAGCCTAGCAGCGCACGTTGCGTTGTTATCTTCGCGGTAACTTGAGTTAGGCTCTTCGGCCGTTCTCAGTTTAGTATCACGCCGGTTAGATCTCTGTGAGTCCATCTCTTAGGAGTAACTCTGAAGTGCGTTCTTGCACTCGTTTTATTTTTCAGATTTGATTTTGTATTCTCGTCTACGTTTAAGTTATCGCCGCAAGTGAACGGTTTTTTTGTAAAGCACGAAGGCTGTGCTGTCTGTTATTTTAGTTTGAGTTAATAAATGGTTATTTTCGCCCTTCTTCTGTGCTGGAACTTATTTCACACCTGTGTGAGAATTCGTCAGGTTCATCGTAGGATCTAAATTAGTGCATGTGAACAGTTAAAGATAGATCTTACAAGCATACCTTAGAAAATACTGTCAATATTTAGATCAAAATATCTCTGATTTTTAACGCGTTTTTCCTATAGCAGTAACCTACCGTTCGGCTAGAACAAAAGACCATTATTTATTTATTTATCTACTTGTTTGTTTTGTATTTGATCAATTTGTAATTGATTAAAATTCAGAGCTATTCAAAAGTAATGAATGTAGTCCTTAATAAATGAACTTTCAGTTTACGCTTTCAATAATGCAGTATATTGTAGTAATGTTTCAATACTCTATATAGTAATGTGTTCAACCTATAATATACGTATTTGTAAGAATTTGGATTTGGTTGAATATTAAGAAACAAAAGAGATAATTATTTACCTACACTCAGAGATAATTGTTATTTTGGCCGTGCTTGAGTTGAATGCAATGAACTAAAGCTGAAGTAAATAGATTTACTTTAATAACAAAAATTTGATAACAATAAACTTTAATTTTGTCTATGTAGTAATGCCAGTAACGTAATATCTTTCTCGCGTGAATTAATATTTATTCAGAAATGTGATTTTAGCAAAAGGAATTAGTTGCATATTCAGCAGCATAGAAACTATGGCAGTCCTGATTGGAATTCGTGAGATCGCTGCTGCAAAATAAGATAGAAAACAGTAGAAGTCATCTAAACACATTGGGAAATTCATTAATTATTTATAGATGTGATGTGTTGAAAATCAAATGTGGTTTCTTTAAAGATGTATAAGATATTTTCTTCCTCCTTCCAGCTTGCTTTCGTTGTGTAATGGTAGCTTGGCGCGTATCCGAGAGGTCCAGATTCTATTCCTGGTGAGGCCATGTCACGTTTCCAGCATCAGAAAACCTAGAGATTCTACAGTGGTGGCCGAAATGAAAGATGAAGGACAATAATTAGTCACCAACAGTTTTTGAGTCACCTAATCCGCGGTCGCCCTTTAAAAGGTGGAGTATATAAAATATATCTCTCTCAGGCTTTCGTAGCGTAACCGTAGCACACTCGGCGCGTATTCGACAGTTCAGGTTCGAGTTCCGTCTAGGGCATTGCTCATTTTTCTCCTCTCCTGCTTCAAAGCATCCTAGTGAGTCTATAGAAGAAACAAGTTCAAGTATTATGATACGCAAATACACTGCTTAGTGAACAATAGGTTGGTACCCTGCCTCGTATCTGTAAGCTAAGATCTACAAAATGGCGCAAAGAACTTGCTTCTAACATTCTCTCGAATTCACGGAAATCTCTCCATTGTAGCAAGCTGTTCGATAAGGAATACAATCTTCATGATAGGTAAAAGTTATTAAGCAGAAAAATAATTGCACGAAAAGACACTAAAGAACTTGCAATAGAAATACTACGCCTCCGTCGAACGAGTCTACAGCCCAACAGCAATAACAGTAAGAGAACGATACCAATAATGTGATACTGCAGTATTATTCCAGAGCTATACTGCCTAAACAGTACTTCCCAGAACATATACATAGTTTCTTACGGAGCCAGAGAAGGCATGATACGTAAAATGTGTCCCTTGTTGGGGGTCTTTGATGGTGAAAAGAGGAGAAGAGATGCATTGCTTGTAGCAGTTAGAGTCGTCACGCATTTGATGCAATCCATGGCACGAGAAAATCCAAGTAGGTGTTGAAGAAGATGGGCGGTTATAAATCAAGCCACATGCCAAGTTATAAATCCTTCTTACCCAGAAAATGTGCAGTGTACGTACAAATTTTAAAATCGTCCATTAAGATTTCATAATTTAGAAGTAAATAGCTAGCAACCCGCAAGAATGGTATTTCTAGCAATTATAGACAATTTTTGCCACACAATCGAACGGGAATTCGAAGTGAAAACGAGAAGATTATCCTTCACAATATACAACTGATAAATTTTTGAAGAACTGTACATTTATAATTATCAATACGAATTACTTCTAATTTCACATGTTATTTAACTGGCACATAAAATAACTCGTTTTGGAAAACTTCTGTTTTGGATAAACACTCCCGAAATGATTTTCCGTAGAATGATAAATAGGTGAACGTGATATATTCAACGAGAATACATGATCCATCAGAAGCTCATTTCGGCTGCGATAAAGTCTTTCTAAAGATAACAAATACTATATTAGCTTTGTTATTTTAATAAAAGAAAATCCTATGTAACCAATTTTTTTAAAACAAGAAAATTACTTATTATAATACATAAAAATATCACATTTAATTTAATGTGGCCAATAAGAAATTTTGGAACATATTATAATTGTAGAGGAAATTGCTCGTTACGCTCTCAACAATTCCAACATTGTTAAGTTCCCCTAACATCTAGTTCGTTTGGCATACTCTTATGTTACATTAAATTAGAAACCTTTCCTTATCTTATTCTATACAATTCAGTATTTTTTAAAATCAAAGGCACATTATTTTTCATATTGAAGTAGCTTACCACAATTCGGTTATACAATTATTTAAATATATGGGACATTTTTTGAACTACTGAAAATATTTCTACTCTACGACCGAATAAAATTGAAAAGAATGACTAGTTTGCGTGATAATAGATATGAATTGCAAAGTATCCTTATGGAAACCTATTTCATTTACATTTCAAATCAGTTTGACTTAATTTGTCTCTTATTAAATACGTTTATTCCATTTTATTATATATAGATTAGAGAAAAAATGGCGTGTGCTCTTAAAATCAATGGCTAATACATCAATGTTCGAATTTGAGATGCTGGAAAGATTATCATTACAAAAAAATGTAACTTTATTGAAATTATTTCAATCAGCTATTTATACACTGCGTAAGAAGGGGAAATGCCACACCATGACAAAATTCTTGAAACTAGACAAAATTTTGTGCACGGATAGATTTAAGCTGTTAAAAATGAATTTTCAAAAACATGCAAAAATAAATCACTTATATTTGTAAAGAATCGCTGAGAAAAAGTCGTCCCATTTAGAGCAATACATTTTTAAACACTTTGTTCCATCGAATTAAGAACCAATTAAATTAATTGTGGTGGTATCATTGTGCAGGCAAGCCTCCACATTTATTCAACGTCACACTGCGACCGCTAAATGACAACGCGAAATTTACGGCTACAACCGGTTTCTCTTCTCTGCTGTTGGGTTCCGAAGGTGTAGGTCGGCCTTCTGGCTGTCCTCACACCGGCTGACGTGTGCGCCATTGTTTTTGTTCTTTTTCCTTTTTTTTTTTTTTTTTTTTTTTTTTGTCTGCCATCTCCGTAGCTGGATGTAGAGTCATGGTATTCTTTCGAGTAAAGAAATTGGAACTGAAGACACAAAAAGATCTATATACCTAACAACTGCTGTTAATTGATAATGTTTTACAATCTGAAAATCTTCGAAAAGACTTCATGTGCACGTGCTCCTCTTTCCGGATGATTTAAAACTTTACCTTGTGCGTCTTCAAAAATATATTTGGATAACCAGCTAACTCCTTGGTGGCGTTGCTGAATTTGAAAATGTTTCTTCTTTTCGTGGCGTCGCGCATTGTTGACAATTCATCTTTGTCTCTTAGAGGGCATGGATTGTCCAATAATATCATAGAAATACTCGACTGGCTGAGATCAGTGGATCGGGCTGGCCAACTATGAACGTGCACAATTTGTCAAGCATTCACGATAGAACAGAACGATTCGCTGCGAAACTGATTTAAAGAACCGATTCATTTTACTGAATAAATGATAAATTGATTACCGAAGACGGAGTGGTGGCTCTTTTACAGCTAACGGATCTCTCTTGTTAGAAGCGTACCAGGAAAGGAGATGTGTTGTTGTTGTGTAATCAAATTAAATTATTCCTAATTAATTAACGCATTAAACCAACCATTATTCCAAATTTCAACTAAACATTTATTGAGCTCTTTGGTTTGGGTACAATTTATTTAATTGGTTTATCGTAAGAAATAGTATTCTAAAATAAGATGTTCAGTTTGTAGTCCTCTTAGCTTGGTCAGAGAAACAATGTGAACTAGGTAAAATTCTGAGTATTATTGCAATTTTAAAATATTAATTATTGATTCATTCATTATATACTTTTTACACATTATGCAGTAAATTTCTGTTGAACCTATATTTGTTAACTTGGATTAATTGTGTCAAGAGTAAGAGTTTCAATTAAGTATATATTTTCACCAGAAATGGCTAATTTTCTTGATGGTTTCAAAAGTCAATTTTAACGTTAGTTATAGCTAAGGCTGTTTCATATACTGCTTCTGATGGTTTGTTTTCTACGGAAAAGGGTTTGCTGCTTTCTCTGACTGACCTTGACGAAGGTTCGAAGTGTGGTTGAACTGGAGAAGGGAAAAAGAAATTTGTGTAGTATTTTGTTATTGGCGTTAAATGCAAATTTTTCTCTATGATTTAGAAGATCTTTCAGGATTGTGGTGTCTGCCCGCTTTGAAATGGGGAAGCGCGTTTGCAAGAGTCTCTTTTTGACACTTTTTTCGACTGGTCTCGTTTACTCGTCGTGGGCTAAACTAGCTCGTGCCTTTCAATGGAAGACTTAACGTAATTACTTAAGTTCAAACATGTAGTTCTGCTTGTATATGAAGAAATTCTGTTCTGGAATTCTTTATTCTCTGCAGCATGAGTTGGCATGTTGCCAGCTGTTTTTGCATATCCCTTTTCTAGAAGGTTGTTTGCCAATATCTCCATTGACGTAGGAAATTTCAAAGTCGTTTGCCACCTCGCCTTGATGTAGATCCGCGTTCACTCTTCATCACTGAGTACGATGTTTCTAATTACAGCTAGCCGTTGCTAGAGATAGAACTACCTGAAAACTATGCTAAAGAGCATCCCTGTCGGTTTTGTGCTCAATAAATAGAGTGTCAATCTGTGAGCTTCCTCTTCTGCCACTCCACTGTTTTCTTCATCGACTTGCATTAAGGGTGTTGAAGATAAGAAAACCGAAAATTGTCATTACCTACCACATAGGGCTAAATCCGAAATTTTAGCATCATTAACATGAAGTGACAATACAGTTTTCGTACTGTCAGATAACTCACGCTTTTCAGTTTTCCCCATCATTGTCCATCCTAATCTAGTGTATACGCATGATAACCCACATTTTAGTTGTCTAACCTTCCCTGTTAGAAGCTTTCCTGCCACATCTGCACCTAAAAGAACATGAATTTATAAAGGTGACTTTTCCTACATCAAATCCACAGACTTATTCTGCATGCCAGTTAAATAAATTCCATGTTTTCGCAGTTCAGTAAGATATGTATCTCTACGAATTTGAGGAATGTCAGTACATATTTTATCCTGATTCAAAACCAGAAAATTACAGTGATAATCACCTTTAACCCCTTCGAGCCGGGTAGCGAAAACGCGCGCTTATCGCGGAGGCCGTCAGTGTCTTACGCGAGCGTCTCTCCAGGGCCGGGAGCTTTTTTGCTACTAAGCCTAAATCCATGAAATTTCCGAAGTAACAACGCATTGTTTAATAATGCTCTATAGAGTATTTAAACGGCTTATGCTTTATAAATATTTTTATATATATACTTTAATTACCTTATTTCTTGTCTAAATGCATATTTTACATATTTTATTTTAATTACTCACCATTTTATGACTTTTAACATTATACATCTGAAAACTAAATATATTACTTAAAATTCTCTTTTTTCGTATGAAAAATTTTAAAACAGGGATCTACACACAGTCCTACATTACATTCCTTGAACTCGTAATAACTCATTTGCCGTTTTGGAGGATTTTTCCGGGAATGTGAACAAACGAAGCATCGTCGTCTCATTTTCTTATCAGTCTCTTCTGAACAAAATTTTGGAAAATGTCTTTCAGTTAATCTTTCAGAATCAATATCAGAATATCAGAATTTCAGAATCAATATCTGAAATATTTTGCATCATTTCTGCTATTTCATGCTCTGTTAAACATTTTCGACGCTTCGACATTGAAACGGTAAAAACAGAAAGAATTCACGTCTAACAAGATCTAATTATTTTCTAAAAACTAAACTGTAAACCGAAATACTCAACGCTTTAGCGCATATACAACTTCTACTTACAATAAACAACTACCACGTGCGAATAAAGTGCGATTTAAAGAGACGTCATAAATGACGCCATTCGGAAACATTTAGTTCCCCGTTTGTTTATATAATCAAAAACACGTGTATGTGAGTCATGCTTCTCTCATTTCGAGTAGAAACTCTAATGTACATGTATCTGAAACTATATGGGCATACAGTGCCATCTTGTGGCAGAAATTATAGTTTGAAAACGTTCCAAGGTAGTGGCACAAATACGTGACATTCGGTAGAAAACGCAACATTGCTCTGGCACGCCTGCGTGTCGGCCGGTAGATAAGTGCGTTCGTTGCTGGCACGTATACGTGACAGTCGGTGCGAAGGGGTTAAGACTACTCAATCTAATTAAATATTTAGAATGAGTTTCTTTCTTTTCAATTCCTCCGAACAAACCATGGATTAATTCTTCTTTACCACTTGTTTTATAATTCATTATACTAACTGCATACTTCGAAATGTGGGATCGCTGGGAACCACTATCTACTAAAATTTTCACATATTTTTCGATTCCATCCCCAAGAAGTTTTACTACTAAAGTTAATTGCAAATTTACTAACTGCATGGAAGATTTATTTGTCAGAACACAGTCTTTTTTTTATCATTTTCATCCCCAATAATGTCTGTAGAACTATTTTCGTGAGAGTTACACATTATTGAAAAATGAGCTTTACCGCATATGGAACATTTAACTTTGGTCTTGCATAAGCGGGAAATATGGTTCCGTTTCAAACATATAAAACAGAATCCGTGATTCAGCAATTTTTGCTTTTTTTCATCTAAAGTTAAACGACTCGCATTCCGACATTCAGAACTTTCATGATCTGAATCGCAAAATATGCAGTTCGAATGATTATAATTTTGATTCTCATTTGTAGACAACAACTGCGAGGTAGACGATACATCTGGTACCCGTTTATCATGCCAAGTTGACAGCTTGCTTCCGCGTTTTGTTTCTCGGGGGGAGGAGAAATTGAAGCCGCTTCTTTCGATTGCAAAGCTGTTTTTTCCCGTGCAATTAATTGCTGAGAAAGAAATTCCACTAGGTGATTCAAATCGTAATTTGATTTTCGAAATGTTTTATTATATTCCAAAACCAAATCTGCGGGCAATGTTTTAAGCAAAATAGGTGTTAATAAAGCTCCATATGTTTCTGAGGTCATATTTGATGATTCAAGACATCGAATATGTTTTTGTATGTAATTGAATAACTTACGGAAATTTTGAATGTCATTAGAATCCTTTAGAGGTCTTATTTTCAGTAATTTATCTATATGGGCGTTTATCAGTACATCTTTATTTCCAAATCTTTCTGTGAGGAGTTTAACTGAAGTTTCGTAATTTTCTTCGGTTAAATTGAAACCGTCAATGGTGTTATAACCGGTACCTCCCAAAAAAGATTTCTAATAGTTAAATGTGCTTATAGCGTCAAGCGTTTTATTTTGGTATATGGCTGATGAAAAAGTGTTCCAAAATGTCAGCCATTCGCAGCTCTCGCCATAAAACTTCGGAATCGTAAGTTTAGGAAGCTTCACATTATGACTTTCGATTTTAACGTTTTCTATAATACTTTCACGTAAGTGTTCAGTGCTTTTTAACACACTAAATTTTTGTTGTTCTATATTAATTTCTTTCAATTTTTTGTTAGCTTTGTATTTAAACATAGTTATTCTTTCACGATATTCGTCAACACCGTTTAATCCCTGGTCTAGATCCTTTATGTCTATTAATTTTTCTATATCGGCATCTATTTGTTTTAACTTGCTCGATTTTTCATTTAAGAGTTCTAAGGAAATTTCTAGTTCCTCTGCATTCACTTATGTTTTTGGCAATTCAGTTTCGATTCGGTCAATTAATTTTGTAACGGCAGCCCTTATGTGACCGCGTTCCCTTTTCAATGTATCGATGAATTCAGTCATTATTTAATATTCAATAATTCAACAAGTATCAAGAATTCGCTTTCATTCACGGCACGGGATGCCAAAAAATGTATAATCATAATAATTTCTTAGAAAATAAAAGGTAAAAAGACTTAACATTTTAATCGATCTTCTTTCTAATCCAAAGGCGTATCCGGGTATATTTTAATTTCATTCATCGATACACTAATTTCATTCATCGATACACTAATTTCATTCATCGATACACTACTCACAGAAAGAGAGAGGCCTCTAAGATAATAAGATATTTAATTTTCAATCACATCACTAAACTAAAATATATATATAACACCGAAGCGAAGAATTACATGTTTCACTCAAACCTCCATCCCGAGTTCTCGAAGTTAAAATGTTCTGTCTTAGTTTTTGCTGCGCGCATGCGCAAATCACGTGGTTGTCGGTGAGAATTTCAACAAAGGGATTTGGGTCATCTTTTTCTACTGCGTTTTTCATTTCTTTGATCAAGCTGCAGTCACCTTGAATTTGAACCCTTCACAGCTAAGCTTTTTTAAGGGAGCCTTGAGATAGTATTTAACTGATTAGTACTCGAACAATGGTACGGTAGTAGCAGTAGTCTTTAACTAACATTTTTATTTAGCGGATGGTAAACTTGTGTTGAAAAGTTATTTTATTTTCTATAGAGAAGAGCTTTATTTTTTTTCTCCTTTGAAAGGAACTAAGCATTTTAAATTTAATAGTCTTCTACGATCCTGTGCGTTTATTCATCTTGAGAGATTAAAGTTGATTTAATTAACTAGTTTAAGATCTTTTCTACAGTAGTCTTTCAGTGAACTTTTTTATATTGGTGCAATACTTTTAGTTTGTTGTGACAGTAGTGTAATAAATGTCGTAGTAATATGCCTGAAACGAAAATTGATGAAATGTTTTACTACTGGCCAGTAGATACAATAGTCTATTTCATAATATTTTTTATTGAATTTTTAATTGAATTAATTATGATTACTGGATTTATTCAATTGCATTTTAATAGTATAATCATCATGTTTGGATTTAACTGAAGATGTTTAAAGTGTAATAAACTCTCTCCGAGTAAATTTTGAAGCTATGTGTTAGTTTTATTGTTCTGTTCTTTGCCACCATCTATCTTGCTACTCCAGGTTGTTTTAGTCCTTCTGACGCTGTTTCTGATTCTGTTTCACGAACTAACTCATTTTACTGAGAAAGCAAACTCCTTATTTGCCAAAACAGAGCGGACTTCTTCCTGAAAGGCGGGCGAAGAAGTCTGAAGTTTGCAGTGAGTATTCTTTCAGAAATTATTAAGTTGGTTCATAGATCGTTCTATAAAAATCGATTGGTGTGTATTACTCCGCAACGAAAAAATCTAGTATGCTTCGGTTTTAGAACATATAATTTCAACACTACAGTAAATGTTTGGATATTTTACTGAATGTATTTCAAAATGCGTTAGTGAAAACTTAGAATGGATTAAGTAGAATTTTTAGTACTAATTTTACATTTCGAAATTACATCAATTTGTTTAGCCTTGAAATTTTGTACATAAATATGTAGGAGTTTCAAACTCTAAGCTGGACAAACCCAAAAAGATGTTGTAAGAAACAGATATTTTCATGAAAGTGGTTGGCAACAATGCGAATAATTTTCGATAATAGTGTGAGTTACCTTTACACCGAGGCACTTAGGAATAGTAAGCAATGGCGAATAGGTCAAGTGATTTTGAATGGATGTCTAAATTGTAATTGCCTACTGGACTTCTTTTCTGTAAACAAGAAGGCAATATTTAACTAGGATTCATCAACAATTACATGAAAATATGTAGTAATGAAACAATTTTGAGTTAGTTGTCACAAAATGATCGCAAAAGCATTTAGTTGCCTGCGATTTTCGTATTTGATTTAACAAAAGAAGAATCGGTACTCTGATATTAAAGGTCCTACAATATGCAGAGGAATACACTGAAACGGCCAATTCAGCGAAAAGTATTCTCAACAAAAGTGTCTTACGACAACATCTGAGCATCCGCCTTTGAATGCATGAGATGGACTCCTAAATATAATTAAAAGCGCCCTTGTACATATCTCTGCGAAAAAAGAGCTAAGGGATTAGTTTTCTCTTATTTTAGTCTTCACTGTAAATTTTGCCAACAGAGCCCATAGCAGAAAGAAAATACAGAGGCTCCAGCAGAAAGCTTACCTCAAACAACAAATGCGTCGTAAGTGTACTGCACACTAAAACGGATATTAAATATTTGTAAAATCATGCTTTCTAAATAAAGACATGTAAATATTACAGAGCATAGAAAATAGTATACAAGGTGAGAAAAAAAAACGAGACTGGTCCAATAAATCATTCGACTTACAGAATCAGAACTTACAGAATCAGCAACCACATACTTCTGCATTCAGTGCTGGCATTGCTGGTAACACTCGTGGAACGAGGTTTTTGGAAGGCCGTTCAGGAGATTCTCCGTTTTTGCCTGAACCTCTTCAGCTGAGATAAAATGGGTTCCTTTTAAGTACGATTTCGCGTCAGGAAATAAAAGAAAGTCTCAGGGAGCCAAATCAGGTTAATAAGGGGGGTGCCCCATCACAGTAATGTTTTTCCTGGTCAGAAGCTACTTGACATATAGGGACGTGTGAGCGGGTGCATTATCCTGGTGCAACAGCCTTCCATCACTCCACAGCTGTGGCATTTTTTTTTTCCTAATTTTCTTACCAAGTCTTTTTAGTACTTCATTGTAATATTTTTGATTAAGTCTGACCAGTGGGAACCCATTCAATAGCGGCACGTTTATCATCTTCTACACCGCCACTTTCCCCTGAAAACCGCTTATGCCATTCAAACACACGTTTATGAGACAAAGTTCTGTTTTTACATTAGACATTTTTTACAGCAGAATGCAGTTGCACGTGTTCACTTAATGACGCAGTACTCCCCACCGGCGTGGTCAGTTAAGTCGAAACTGGCCGCATGAATAGAGGAGGTGTGTGGCATGACGTCACCAAAACGGTTGTTGCCAACTCCACTCTGTTTTCAAGCTATATAGTCTCGTTTCTTTTGAGTATCACCTCGTATTACCCACGACAAGGTCTTCGGTTTGATAATAAAGATCTCCATTGGAATCGAATGTCGTTTCTGACCGCAAATCTGTTAGTTGTAGCCGATTTTTAGTTAAATGACTTATTTAAGCATTCAAGCCCATCCGATGTAGGAACATTTGTAAACTGCTGGTTCGTATAGAAAGACAACATATTTCACTAAAAGATAAGCTGGCCTACTGACCTTTGAAATAATGGACAGATAGCTTTAGCATATTTATGAATCTTTAGAATCGCAAACATATGTTCAGATTTAGACTAATAAAGAATGCATGAATTTTGGATGTAATTTAAATCATCAAAACAATAAGTGTTACTTGGGTGAAAATAGCCTAATTTATATGTTTATAAGGTATTTCCCCCGCCTTCTTGGCATGTCGTCTTGGTGTGGTGGTCTGCAAGCTGGCCCCGTATTCCTGAGGTCCGTATTTCGATTCCTAGCAAAGGCGATTGCTCATTTTTCATCTCTCCTGCTTTAAAAGAAATTCTAATATCTCTACATGTTTATTCAGATTATAGTAACTTATTATTTAGATTAATGTTAACAAATTTAGTTTGGCAGTTACAAAATATATAACCTACACTCAGCAGTAGAGAGAAGATATGTGGAACTCACAGTTTAATTTTTTTAAGTATGTGATTTTCATATGCCTTTGCTTACGTCCCGAGCCTCAGTGATGTAAAATATATATGTGCCAAATTTCAAGAAGTTTGGATAATATTAGGGATTGCACACATTGATCAGTTTTATCTCAAACTAGTGGCATTTAAAGTGCTTTGTACTAATGGACTGATCTAAGGGGTGTGTTACAGAAATGAAAGGAAATTCGGACGAATATTGCTGTGGTTGGTTTACCCATCTGTGGTAACTATTTTTAATTCCATTCATAACGTTGTCATTCATCGAGCAATAAATCCAGAGGCAAGTGCTTGTTCCATTTGAAATTAATACACATAAAAAAAAAAAAAATCTGAAATTTATCAGATTTTAAATTACGTCCAAAGGGGCGTTTTTTTAACGTTTTGAGTGTTACCTTTATTTATTAAATATCATGTTCTTTGCACTTAAACCATAAAATTCAGTCCAAGAGCAATATCGCAAAATAATATTAAATTAAGCATATCTTTAGAATTTCCGATATACACAGTCTCGCGAGCTGGAGATAAAAGTATTTTTTTCTATATAACGTTGCCATTTCTCGCTTTTAAAGCATTGAGTTTGTAAATCAAAAATTCGTTAAAGTTTTACAAAATATAAAATCTATAATAAAACAAATTCCAAATTTGGGATTTCAGATGCCCATATTCGCAGTAGGATTTCGTCATTCAAAATTCGATGGCTCTATGTACCATTGTTTTATCACAATGCGTGAAATAGACAATCATTTATGCAGATTTTTCATTATTTAATTTCTTCAAATATAATACAGGACTCTAACATTTTGTGGCAACAGTTTGAAAAGTGAACCGACGTTTATAGGAGTCGACGCAAAATCGCAAAACGAAAACAATAGTCCTTCAGGGACAAAGGCCCCTTTGGACTAAAAATTTATTTACATATAATAATACAACGGTTACAAGCATTATTAGGCACACGCCTTCTTTACTATTATTCTTAACCTCTTCGCTCTTCCAAGAAACTAAAGTATTGTTACCGAATATCAGGGAAACACGCTCGGAGCGTTGCCTAACGACGGGAGCTATCAATTCATAACACCGTTATAACACGTCATCCAAGAACTATTATTGAAAGGAGCAGAGGAATGTTGAGGGATATCATCAAATGCTCCTGTCATCCAGATTTTTCAGAAGTTCCGAAGTCTATGGGCTCACTTGTTAGGAAGTCCTATACGACAATGCAGGTTGAGCAAAGTCCCGTTTCAGGCTTTTTAGAAAGCAACGAGTGAAAATGGCTAACTATATCCAAAATGTCCTAAAATACGAAAATCATCCAAGACTAGACTTTTGAAAACGTCTTCAGTTTCAGGATACCAGGGGTTCTGTCTCAAGCACGGTTAATGGCAAAGGCACTTAAAATTTTCCTGTTCACTAAATAGCCAATAGTCCTCAAGGAGAATTGAGAGAAATGAAACATTCTGCACATTTTGTCAACATCATATATGCTCGCTTTTGGCAAGAGACGTCTGTAAGTCGATGAACACCAAATAATTATTTTTTTGGATATGCTACAGCTTTTGAGCACTACCCACATGTAGACGTCAAGAAAAGTGTTCTCACAATTGATAAGAGGTACATCTGGTATCTGTCAGAAATTTTTCGAAAAAAAAGTATAAATTGTTTTTCATCCTTTGGTTTCGAAATGAAAATTTCAAAACCGAACCTACAAAGGAAAAGGGAATGAAACGATTAGGGGGCTGAGCCATTTCGTTACTAATAAAACAAAGACGTTGTATGAATTGCTGGGAAACCACGGCCTGAAAGCATACTGCAGTCATTCTCTAAGTAGCCCTGTGAACGAACTTAGAGTAGTCAATAATACCAATAAAAACTGAATTGTCCTTATAAAGATGTTTAACGAATCGACCAAGGGAGAACAACAAAATCCAATTCTTGTTCAAGGTAGCCGAGTATCATAGAAAAAGATTTCGCCAAGTGAACTAAAGAAGGGAATGCATTGTTCAAACCTGATTAATGTAACATAGTATATTTTGTCTGTCATATTACCAATTAAGCTTAGTATCTAGTTTTAATTTTATTTTAAGATTGTGTTTTTTAGTTTTCAAATTAAAATCAGTTAAGAGTGAGAAATCGTATTTTTTGCCCACTTATACAAAATTGGTCAAAGTGTGCAACCTTTAATATTATTCAGTATTCTTGAAATTTGGCACATATATAACTTTTATATCACTGGGACCCAGAAAAAAAGTAAAATCTAAAAAAAACAGCATTTCATTTTTTTTTTTACTTTGTAGAGTTTTACATTCTTTGGCAGCATAAACTGGTGAAAAAGACTGCAGAAGAATAGAAGAATAATCCTCCTGTCTTAATCTGCAGACAGATAAAGTCAGAAGGGTGTAAATAGCCCTTTTATTTGAACACAAAGAATTAACAATGACCCAACTAGGGTTTACACAAGCACTTCTGGCTTAAAAGAAATACGTAATGTTGAACTAATTCAAAATATGTTAGACTAGCCTTATGGCTCACGTGATAATTTAACGATTCAACATGGCGCAACTTTTGTACTCCGAAACGAACGTTTTTGAAGCATAAAAGAGTTGCTTATTATTCCTCTTTCCTGAGAGATGGGAAATGCTATAACGCACTTTAATTAACTAAATTTTCTATTTTTCCCCTACGGTGCATTTCAAAATCAAGTTTGCAATTACCGGATAGTGACTGTTAATGTTGTTAACTACAAATAAATATTATTAACTGTAATCATATTAGTATTCCCATTGCTATTCCCAACATATTATATTTGAAATTTAAACGCTATGTTTGATAATTTGAAATCTTCCCTAGAGAACAGGAACAGCGTAACATAATTTATATTAAATTTTTCTACTTCATTAAAAGTTCGTCAAGTACTTCATATATCTAGTGGCTAGTGTTCACATTGAGGAACTTCATGCTTCATTACCGAATGCAATTAAGATATTCAGATTAAACCAGAAATAATGAGAAATTTCGAGCAAAATGCGATGCTGTCTTTATCTGATGATTTATGAATTCTTGCAAGAAGGTCTTCAACTAGATTTAAGGAAAATGGTGTCAGTTATTATAACAAACCTTTCCTAAACTAATTTAGGTTATGTTCAGACATTATTCAATGTACGAGGACGATAAATTGTAGCTGTAATTATTTAAAACTGTCCTACGTTTCACGAAAGCTCACTTTGCGCTTCTTTGCGTTTAGAAGAAAACAAAATTTGTACAGTTTTCCACTAATGAAAAAAATCTAAAGGAGATTTTAGCTTTTGTAAAGAAATAGGTGAGAAAGAAAATAGGTTCAGTAGTTATTTTAAATCATAATTATGAAAAATTAGGACCTTTTATATAGTCTTCTTAGGGAGCATACACTATAGGGTTTTAAAAGACTTTTGAAGAATTATCTTCTAATCGTTTGAAACAAAACAAAAGTCAGAAGAATGGTGTATAAGACACTTTTATTCGGTTACCAAACTTGGGCTTACACAAGCCAAAAATTTCCAGCTTAACAGAAATATGAAATATTAAACAATTCCAAGTGTTGCAGATTAGCCTAACGGCTTACAGGATAATCAAACGTGCAGGGAAGGCTCTGGTTTGTAGAAAAACCGGCGAGGCAAAGCTAAAGGGCTAGAAGCATTCAACGCCACTAAATCAAGTCGCTGATAATCACAGCACTATGTGGCCTGGCATAGGCAGACACGCTCAAACTTCTGAAACTCTTGCTTAAATAGCACTTCTTTCTATCTTAAACTGAATAAATGCTAGCTGTCTCATCTACATTCTGGAATGAAAGAGTCGATGAAGAGAGTAATATAAAAGTGTTAATTTAAAATGAACTATTAGTTAAAAATAAACAGAACATCACACTTTAATAAACTGCACAGATTTAAGGTAGTTTATATGATAATTTTACTGTCCTTGAAATATGTATCTGAGAAAAAGTTACTAATTTTAGAGCCTATAAGGCAATCTTACTTCAAGTTTTTCTGTTCAGCCAGTGAATATAACAACGATTGAATGCTTATACTGGGACTAGTAGGTGGACAGGTAGGTGTCGTAGACATGGACTGGTGTAGTAACATCCTGTTTGAACGAATCCAAAAGGCTCAGAAAATTAATAGAGATCATATTTGTTCCATCTTTCTAAGACGTTGGTTTCTTCTACTTGCCTCTGTCAGATTCCCAGCAATTCAGCTTATTATATTGCTATTTCAGTTACCATTTCTATACCTATCATGTTTCACAACTTTCCCAATTCTACACCAAATATTTATAGTTTTGCGGATTCTGTTACTAGTAATTTTGAAAATTTTGGTCTGTGTTAGTACTATTAGAAAAAGTGTTCATTATTATTAGGGGCAGTGTGTAGTGAAAAAGGAAGATTTGCGAATGCATAAGTTGAATCGTTCTTTAGTAAATCGAGTAATTGAACTGACGGCAGATATATGCTTACAAAACTTTACGAAAGCTAAACGATTCAAAAATGAAACAAATTTCCAGTTAAGGAAATCTGAAGTTTTTTAAGCTTGAAATAAATTAATTGTAGCGAAAAAAAACTAATGAATACATTAGATAAGGAAACATCTGCTTATATGAACATGTCTCAGGGCGAAAACTTATTCAGTCCAATTGATTAAAGAATATATCTATTTTACTTCAAAATTAAATTATTTTTCGTAAAAACGCGTATTCGAGAGGTCCAGATTCAAGTTCCGGGAAGGATATTGCACAATCTTCACAAATCCTGCTTTTATTAAAAACCTGATGTCTGTACAATGTTTTCCAGTGAAGAGCTTCGTACTAACAGCTGACAGGGGAAAACATCTGGAACACACATGTGGTGACAAGGGACATAGCCATACCCAACACGCAAGACAGGGTAGCTTGAAAAGGAAGATTTTCACTGATAGTTCCGATAAAACGGTGTTACATTTGTGGAAACTCAAGTCATTTACAGAGAAACTAAAGGGAAAGGATTACCCAAATGTGGTGCGTGAAGCCTGCCTTCAAGTCGGTAAGACTCGTAATACTATAAACAACATTCTTCAGATATTCCCAAAGCCAAACGTCACACGGGCTTAAGTTGAGAGAGCGTGGTGGGCACACTGTTGGAAAATGGCGGCTTATGATTCCATACTCTCCGAAATGAGCGATCAGCAGCTGCTTCGTACGAGTGTCAGTGTGTGGAGCAGCGTCATCTTGCATGAATATTGTGCGATCCACACATTGATGTTGCTGAAGTGCCGGAAGGACATGGTTACGCAAAAGCGCTTTATAAACCGCTTGCCAATAACGGCGCAGGTAACGGGATTCGCAGGTGTGATGTCCTCGAAGAGAAACAGACGGACGACAAACGCTGCCGTTATTCCGCACCACACAAGTGACTTTCTCAGAGGGAAGAGTAATGGCTGTAAAGGCAACGGATTCTCCGTCACCCATATCCTGCAATTTTGAATATTTACAGGACCTTACAAATGGAAATGAGGTTTGCCAGACGACAGAATTTTCCAAGGCCATTCATTATCTACTTCCATCAGGCAGGACATTGTAGTGCAAATGATTCACGTGTTTCCAGGTCAGCAGGTAGCAATTGCTACACGTGAGTCACGTGAGTTATCTTATACGGATAACAACGCAAGATGCTCCGTACGACTCTAGGAACTGTGCTGATAGGCATATCCAACATTCGGCACTGCTGATTCCTGCAACACTGTGCCCTGTTTTGCACAGCCGCTGCCGAAACTGGTTTTCGTTCTCTACCTCGTTTCAGATCAAATGAATCGGTCTCTTCTAATTTATCTATCATTTTCCGCAGGTCATATATGGTAACTGGGCCGGATTGTATGCCTTTTAATGTCCGGATCTTCCTGACAGCTGTTAACGCACAGTCACCATTTTGATAGAAAAGCTTCACGAGAAGAGCATGACCTTTTATCGTGAGAGTCATGATGAAACACTGGGGCAAAATGTTATGGGTGTCTTTGATACTTTGATACTTTGTTGGTTATTCTGCCATGCCGGGACCAGACTCCTTAATGATTTCCCTTAGGGTCCTGATGCATTTAAAAATCCAAAGATGAAGCTTCTCCAGTTGGAATAACCTTGTAAACTTAAGGGTATCGTTAGTGATCTGCATTTTTATCTTAGCCTTGTCTGCAGTTCGCATGTTACGTTTTAATTTGCCTACCGACAGCAATGTGAACTCTGACAGAGCCATCTTTAGGCATATTTTGAAACTAATTTTAAACTTCTCTAAGCAAAATTCTATTGCCTCACGATTGTTGTAAGCGTTTTAAAATTGCAGCTTTAATTATAATCTACACTATAGCGAATGCTATACCGTATACAATAATTTATTATATATAACATTATACCTTTACATTATGAAGTAAATAATAAATGTTATGACGCGTAATGTGTGGGAGAAAAGGTTTGAAGAAAATAGCTGTCTCAAGGAAAACGTCTTTCGTAATTTAAATGTCAAAAGTCAACAGCGTTAAAGCTCATGCATCTTTTAACAGGCGAATGACTTAAACGTGAAACTGCATGATTATTTTGGAAGCAGACAGATCGTTCTAAATATTAGTGATCATTATTTAAACGCGTTTTCTTTATGAGTTTTTCTGGTTCTAGCTTTAGAAAGGAGAATATTAAAGAGAATTAATAATGAACGTTAATATTTTTATTGTCACTTTCAGACCTGAGAGAAAATGTTATATTATTTTTGCAAATAACTTCCGCCATTGCACAGAGATATACGAATGCACGCAGAATAGTGAAAACTCAAAATTCATCTCGCCAGACGATCCATATTTTTATTTATGAATGAAACGTTGCGCAGAAATTTTGATTTTCATCTTCAGCGATTTTACATAAATTTAACTTATTCTTTTCCATGAAAATATTTTCAGTTACGTTCATTTGTATTTGCAGAATATTTGCAAAATATATTTTATACCTAATGCAAAGCTGATTATGAAATTTTCATATTCCACCTTCTTTTATTACGAAGATTCTTTGCCAAAACTGTAATCTTGATGATTAAATTTTCCATATCGATATACGTTTTATTTGAATGAAAAGACATCGAGTTAAAATATCCCTTCCTTCCTCAGTATTTGAAAAAAAGAAGAAAAAAATGCTTTATTTTTAAAATCAAATATATTAGTTGGTTTTAGAAACAGAATCAGCTCCATTCTTTTAGAGCTCATGCGTACGGAAATAAGTGAGACTTTCATATCGGTAAAAAGATATAATTTTGTTACTTCCCAAATGGCAAAAATGTGAGATTTTTTTTAAAGGTATCAATAATTTTTTGCAATTTATATGTAATTCGAGAAACTTCAGGTGTATCTGCGAAATTAGTGTTTTTTCATCAGGTTACGAAACGTTAAAGGTCGTTCAACCTATCTGCACTTGCCTGTAAAATGCAAATATCTGAAATTCGTTTCAAGCTGTTTCTTTTACTGTGTGCCGCCGAAAAGGGATAGTTCTTAGCGACGTTGACTATTGTACCGATAGGCCTGGTTTCGATTCCTGGAGAAGGCATGGATTTTGTAAATGCATAGTGTTTGTTCGGCATGGGGACACACTAAACATGTGACAAGCTGAAAGTCCTCTCGGGAGGGTCTGGTATGGGAATTTCGGATCCGTCCTAGGTTGTCAACACTACGGGGTGCTTTTCATTAAAATTGGAGGACGGAACTGAGCAAAGTCGTATTGACACATGTATTGTGCTGAAGGATCTTGCCAACGCATGCGCAATCTTGCAAACCTTGCCAGAATGAATTCTGTGCGCTTATTCGGATGTTACTGTCAGACAAGTGGGATAAGTCCCAACAACAAAAATATTTACAATGTTGTCATTTGACTCTAAAAACATAATTATATGATCAACAGTCTCTGTATGCCCTTCCACATTAAACATAACTGCTTCATTCATGGCTTACGTTTTCCAGCCAACCATTTAAAACTGGGTAGCGACAGCACTTCTTGTCTTTAAATCATAATCATGTCGTAGAACTTTCAATTTCAGTTCAATGTTTGATACATTATCATAAATAGGAGAACACAGAATTTTTTATATTCCATCTGGGTCTCTATGGGCTTCAGAATATATTGAAATAATCCTGAAAAAGAAATGATGATTATCTAATTTTCGAGAATACAAATGCCATTGACAAGGGCAGTTTTAAAAAATGGTAATGAGTTTAGTCAGTTTTTCTTTACCATCATATCACCAAATGTTTTTATTTATTTTATTGTTGTTATTGCGACTTATCTCACTTGTCTGACAGAAATATTAGAACAAACCCATGAAATTCATATTGGGAAACAGGGAAAGATTCCATCTATCTTTGGCAAGAGCCTTCAACACCATACAGGTGACAGTAACACTTTGCTCAGCCCACTCAAGATTTTGATGAAGAATATACCAGGGGAATAGGTCAGAGGGTCTCCCACCTTTTCCCCCTTACCTCCAAGCCCTCGACAGGGCCTTTTTTCTCGCCAAATATTTAGAGTGCTCCTATGCTGCATAGACACTATACATTTACATCCATGCCTTCTCCGGGATTCGAGCGCCAGCACCCTTCGGTACGGGACTCAATGACCACTACCCAGGATCGCGGTTGGGTGGCTTTATGTTTTTATTATTATTATTATTATTATTATTATTATTATTTTAAACGCGTTAAACATAAATATAAACATGCATAGTAACCAATAATATATAAAAATATCTAAATTTTTTGGAATTCATAAGTGAAAAAAATAATATAATTTCTTCCACTCATTTTCCTATGATTTCAGAAACACATCTTTTTCCCATTTTTGGCAACTTCATTATTACACTTTTTATTAGATTACTTGATATGTTTCTTGTCTTTATGCATTTTAAGCTAAGTCCACATTATTAAATATGCGACGTAATTCAGAGAATAACAACGAAAATTTGTCCAAACGAAGTTACGAGCGAAACCTGACTTTTGCAAATATAATTATTGAGTCAAAAATATCTTACGTTCTCGCTATGAGTGGAATTTATACATGCTAAGCAATGAATTTATAATTGCGATTTTCCCAAAATAAATTAAACAAAATATAAAATCTGAAAGTATATTACACCTAAAATGGAGTTTCTTACATTACACACATATACATGTTTCGAGAGCACTTGGGCTAATGTCCCTTTGGGCTAAAAGTATTTAAAAACAACGTATCCTTAGAATTTCCGAAAGACAATCTCGCCCGCTGGAGATAAAAACCTCCTCTGTGTAAAGCTAGGCAAATCCATATAGCTTAGCTAGAGTGCTTTACTATAATTTAACATTATAGGTATTGCGTATCATCAGTCATATCATAGGGCTTTTGCATGGATTAAGGGAGTGAGTGGGAAGAGTGACTAAGATTGAAGTACTGGTGGTGGGGTGCGGTCGAAGGGAGCAAACGGAAAAGCCAGAATGCGTCTCACTTTATGTGTTTAAATTTTGCGCGGTATGTATTACGTCTTGTATAATTTAATGAGGTACGTATTCTGTGTCATCAGTGATGGTATTAGGCGTTTCAGGGATTAGGGGAGTCTGTGGAATGAGTGACCGAAAAGGAAGACGTGGTGGTGGGACGAGATGGAACGGAGCAACTGGAAACGGCAGAATTCGCCCCACTTTCTTTGTTTAATTTTTGCACGGTACATATTATGTACTGTATAACTTAATGAGGTACGTATTCTGTTTCATCAGTCATGGTATCGGGCGTTGCGGGAATTGAGGGGGTCGTGTGGGAAGAGTGACTAAGAGCGACGTGGGCGGGTGCCCTCGAAGGGAGAATTTGGAAACGGCAGACTGCGTCTCATTTTCTTTATTTAAATTTTACACGGTACTTTATACAATACATAATGATGTATCAATTATACATCATTATGTATTGTATAATTGAATGCTGTACGAATTTTCTGTCATCAGTCTTGGTATAGGGTGTTGCAGGGATTGGGCGCGTGGGTGGAAAGAGTGACGGAAAATGAAGAGATGGTGGTGAGGAAAGATCAAAGGGAGAAAGTGGAAACGCCAGGACGCACCTGACGTTCTGTGCTTAGATTTTGCATGACGCGAATTGTGACGCGAATTTCGGTACGTATTGTGTATTACCACTCATGGTAAAGAGAGTTGCAGGAATTGCGGAATAAGTAGGAGATATGACTGAGAGAAATGAGTTGGTGATTTTGCGCTCTCGAAGGGAAAAATTGTAAACAACAGAACGCGAAGTCACTTTCTGTGATTAGGTTTTGCGTTTAAATCACCAAAAATCACAAAGAAAAGTTGCCATTTTGCGACATTTTGATCCTATCTCTCTTTAATTCCAACTGTACCCAGCCCTGTCGTTTCCGTAATAGCGTATTTCTCTCAGCAACTTCAAGAAATGAAAGGTACTGGAACTTTCTCAGTGTAAGTGGAAAAACTATATAAGACCGAAGACAGCATCGGCTTTCGGTTTTAGTTCAGACTTAAGCTTATAGAGAGTTCAGAATATTGGACGCTGTGCGTGCTTGAACATTTGAGGTGTATTGCCATATATTCAGAGTTCTTCATAGTATGAAATGACAACTACTGGTTGTGCTCAATATATCGAGGAGAGCTGTACGAGCACTTTTGTGAGGAACTTTCAAGAAGTGTAAAACGTTGTTGGAAAAATATATTTCATCAAGCCATCTTGGATTCTACGTGCATCAGGGGCGTAGCTAGAGGGGGCATCTGACCCCGGGCGCAGAATCCAAGGGGCGTCAAAGTGTTACGACATTTTAGAATTAAATGTTTTCCATCCTTGGCAAGCAGTAGGGGGCGCGAAATTTTCAGTTGTCCCTGGGCGCTGAAAACCCTAGCTACGACTCTGACGTGCATTCAATCCACTGGGAGCCCGTACGTACGTAACAATATATTGTTTCAGCCATTTCAATAAGGATTTATCATATGTCAATATATTCAGATGACTGGTAGTTCTTAAATCATTCGCAATTAGCAAAATCTTTGATCTTTCCTCTTCTACTTCGCGCATTGTACTATCCAACCGTCAATAGAAATGACACTTCTCTATTCACGATTGCCTTAAGAAACTTCAGTTAATTTAACCGACACATCAGAGAGTTAAGGGAAAAATGTGTGTGGAAAAATGGTGCAGCATACTGCGTTTTGTTGCAAAGCAGTTGTACTTTCCTTACTACAACGCTTTTTAAATCGAAACGTCTTGGAGTTTGAGGACATTTAGTAGTACTTTTATAACGTTCTGACCCTTTATTAAATCATCATATTAATCAGGTTTTCAGTAGATACTTACAGCATTGTGAAAGTCACAAAATACTCGAATGTTTCTTTTTCTGAACTTCACGAGACTAGTGGCGTACTCAACAGGTTACCTGGGCTACAACACTCTACTCCTAATGGAACAGTTTTACATTCCTTATTACATATGACAAATAATTAGAATTGGTGAATAATAATAAGATTTGACAGAAAAAGTAAAAAGATTAAACATTAGCAAGGAAATAAATATCAACAATGTTCAAATGAAATTTTATGTGAGAGGAGTTACAGATTCGATTCCAATTCAATCGCGGGTGTAGAAAAGTGTTGAGCCAAGTGACTAAAGTGTCGGCGCTTCAGAGTTAATGTGCAATCTTTAAAAGAATCTCGCGAAGGAGAAAAACAACTTGTAGAATATAACAACGCGAATGAAGGTATAAAGTACAAAATTGGGTAACATTTACGAAATAGAACATTAGATGAAACTTGTGGCCTTAAAACAGCACAGAGAAATATACTGAACCATTCAAATTCAAGCGAAGAAATGTTAATATTTAAGAACAGGTATACATGTCCTAATTACACATTATTAATATCATTGGTAGAACTGAAATATTCTTTAAATAATGAAAATAATATATAAACAGCTTACCAATAGAAATTTCAGTAGCCTGTAAAGCAGGCGTTTTAACAAAAATTTTCTTAAGAATACTACTAAATGAAATACCTTTAAACAAATCACACAATTCTTTTAAAAATTTAACAGCATTCATTGGTAAAGGCATCTAGGCCCCGATTATTACGTTGGTTACTGCTGGTTACATTGTAGGGATTATTTTATTTTTCTAATCGTTCTTTTTAATTTTGAAACCATTTACTTTAAATTCTTGTTATCCACCTAAAACTCCATGCCAGAATGTGATTTCACTATCGCGTTTTATGTAAATGTAACACAGCCAGTATTTATGGGAAGTTCAGTCACTTCCGTGGAAGATCTCAAAAGTTCTCAGTTGAGCGTGTTCTGCCTTCGAGTCTCATCGTTGCTTTAAGCCTATCTTACCACATACAGTAAGTATGTGGTAAGGTATAAGCTGTAGGTGCCTGTTAGTATTCGCCGGGAAAGGCCATGCATTTTAGCCCTTCTTTGGACTTATAGTTTTAAGAAGACCAGCGAATAGTCGATAGACACTTCATTAAAGTTCTAGTAGCGAAGGACACGTACGTTAACTAGAACTTTATAACACGCTTATTTTGAGCCTCACCAGCTATTATTTTAGAAGATATTTTTAAATACTATAACAGGAAAACTTTACAGAATTTTGAGCCAGTAGGTTGAACATCAATAGTTTTAGGCTATTTAACTACAGGGAATTTGGAGTACTGATAACTGTTCGCAGTGTGTCCTTCTTGAATGCAGTTACAACATTTGACAGATTCAACGCGCTTAAATGCATAATTTTCTGTTTTATACCCCCAGAACATTTAGCGCACCTAGATTTAAGCTTGCAGGTATTGGAAAAATGGTTTTAGAGTTGGCAGTTACTTTATGAAATTACGAGCATATCATAATTATCAGTCCTTTGAAAATTTGGATGTCTTATATTATCAGTTGTTAAAATTATTTCTACATTGATTAATTAAATAATATTTCATTGAACTCATTTTTCAATGAAATTATGTAAAAATATGGAATAAGAAAATCCCAAGTTCAAAGCAATATTCTTTATAAATATGCAGAATAAAAAAAAGAACATTTATAGAGCTATAGTCATAAAACAAATTTATTTTCTGAGAGTTATAGGAATGCTATGCTAATCGAAGAATATTCGTTCTGTTTCAGTTCTCTTTACGAAATTTGATGTTTCTTTGCCCACTTTAAGAAAAAACATGCTAATAAATTGAGCTTTGCTGCGAGCTGTGTGGAGTATTACTTGAATCAGAGTTAGTTTCACCCATAAATGACAGCCGAAGGCTTCAACTGTGTAGCAAAGAATTATCATCTAAGCTCGTACTGATAATTAATGTAAGTTTCAAAAATATTGCCACAAATGAATAGAGATCTTTCATTATCTATTTAAATATGTAAATTTAGAGGAATATCATGATCTATTTCCTGGCTAATGAAACATTTTTTTAGCTACACCGTTCTGCATTCCATGCTGAGATGCATTTCTTTCTGCACTGTATTAAATTTCAGCTAATAAAGATTCTTGAAATGAAAAATGTGAATAAAAAAACATTTTTGTAAATATGAAAAATTTTATTTAAACTTTAATAGGAACAAAAATATTAGCCACTCTCTCTAAAAATATATTTTATTTACATGTCAGAAATCTTTAGAAAATTATCTGATGTTTCCATTCCGGGAAAAGCACAAATGTTTTTCTTTTATTCATAATTCATGATCTATGCAGAATGGTACTAAAATATTTTCATATACAGTGATAATAATAATAAAAAAAAAAAAAAAAATTCTGAAAGCTTTCAAACGTTAACTAAACGGCCGAAAGGATCGTCTTTTTTAAACTTTTGTGTGCTACCTGTGTTTATTAAATATCATATCATGTTCTTCACACTTAAACCATTAAATTCAATTCAACAGCAATAACAAAAAATATTTAAAAGAGCATATCTTTAGAATTTCCGATACACACAGCCTCAAGCGCTGGAGATGAAATTGCTTTTTTTTTTTTCGTACAGTGTTGCATTGCTCGCTTTGAAATTGTTGAGTTTGTTATTCAGAAACTCATAAATGCTTTACAAAATATAAAATAGATAATAATAAAAGTTCCAGATTCCAACTTTGGACTTCTAGATGCACATATTCGGGTGGAGACTTATGTTACTCAAAATTTGATGGCTCTACTGTTGTTTTATCACAATGCGAGAAACACACATACATTTATGCAGATTCTTCATTATTTAATTCCTTTACATATAACGCAGCGCTCTAATATTTGATGGCAACAAGTTAAAACCTGAATTGCCGCTTATAGTGAATCAGTGCAAAATGTCAAAATGAAATTAATTGTCCCTCTGGGCTAACGTCCTTTTGGTTAATAACTGCAGTGTTAATCTGAGTCATATAGATGAAACTGTGTTATGGTTATTTGCATTAAATTTTTTCAACTGCCTTTTAATGATTCTATTTGCTATTAGACAAAAGTATTTCTTTTTTTAAGATATAGAATAAACATTGAATTCAATGCGATATTTAGCTTAATATATTTCCTTCTAAATTTAGTAATATGGGAATTTAAAGAAAATTTTGATAATTATCAGTTAATATATTACTTTAATATAATGTGCAAAAACAATGAAACTTTTGTGTACAAAATGGACAATAATAATCTTTAACCTAGAATGTATCCTTGACTCTCGTTTGCTAATCGTAATATTTTGTCTTAAAACAGATCGCCGTATATCGTTGAAATGGCATTACTTCCAAATCATTAAACTTTGTAGTGATACACACGTTCAGCGAATAATACTAGTGGAACATTCAAGAAATATACAACTTTAACTTTCATGCAGTAAAATCAATAACGACTCCTATATCGAATTTATTTCCTTTACTATCCTGTGCAATTAAAGATTTATGCACTCTAAAATCGATACATTAACATGGCTGAGGCGAAGTCATGAAATGCATTGAAACCTTTGACGAGACTGCGTGAAAGATGTTATTCGAAATGCAATCATCTTTCATATTACTGCAATTTGAAATAGTTAACCGAACATAAACGTTTTCTGTAAAATATTAGGCTACTTTAATTTATTTGGTTTATCGTCTGTAAGATGTATTATAGCAATGAAGGCTCTTTGATATCATAAAATGGGGAATGAGTGCTTCGAATGGGCTGAATAATGTGACTATAATATTTTATGTAGGGCAATTCATGTCATTTGCCTAATTTTGTAAATGAATTTACTGTAATTGATTTTCCCTAGAATTACATTTGTTCCGTTGATTTAACTGAATTGATATTAAAGTACTACAATATGGTACAGAAACTAAATACAATTTTATAATATTTATAATCTCCATTTATATTTTCAAGCATAAATTGCTGCGTAAAATGGTATATGCAGAAATGTAAAATCTGTAAATTTCATTGAAATCATTAGGATTTCGTTCACCTATATATGAATTAGTTTTCTATATAGCCTTGCATGTATTTCCTTGGTAATGGTTAACCCCTTCGCGCCGGCTAGCGCAAATGCGCGCTTATCGCGGAGGCCGACAGTGTCTTGCGCGAGCGTCTATCCAGGGCCGGGGGCTTTTTTGCTATTACGCCTAAATCCAGGAAATTTCCGAAGTATCAACATAATGCTCCATAGAGCATTTAAACGGCTTATGCTTTATAGATATTTTTATATATACTTTAATTACCTTTTTTCTTGTTTAAATGCATATTTTACACATTTTATTTTCATTACTCACCATTTTTGACTTTTAACTTTATACATCTGAAACCTAAATATATTACTTAAAATTCTCTTTTCGTATGAAAAATTTGAAAACAGGGATCTACACACAGTCCTACGTTACATTCCTTGCACTCGTAATAACTCATTTTCCGTTTCGAAGGATTTTTCCGGGCATGTGAACAAACGAAGCATCGTCGTCTCATTTTCTTATCAGACTCTTCTGAACAAAGTTTTGGAAAATGTCTTTCAGTTAATCTTTCAGAATCAATATCAGAATTTCAGAATCAATATCTGAAATATTTTGCATCATTTCTGCTATTTCATGCTCTGTTAAACATTTTCGACGCTTCGACATTGCAACGGTAAAAACAGAAAGAATTCACGTCTAACATCTAATTATCTTCTAAAAACTGAACTGCAAACCGAAATACCCAACGCTTCAGCGAAAATAAAACTTCTCTACTTACAATAAACTACTACCACGTGCGAATTTAAAGAGACGTGATAAATCACGCCATTCGGAAACATTTATTTCCCCTTTTGTTTATAAAATCAAAAACACGTGTATGTGAGTCATGCTTCTCTCATTTCGAGTAGAAGGTCTAATGTACATGTATCTGAAACCATATGGACATACAGTGCCACCTTGTGGCAGAAATTATAGTTTTTGAAACGTTCCAGGACACTGGCCCAAATACGTGACAGTCGGTGCTGAACGGGAAAATGCTCTGGCATGCCTGCGTGTCGGCCGGGAAGTGAGTGTGTTCGTTGCTGGCACATAGATGTGACACTCGGCGCGAAGGAGAAATAGTCCAAAAACACCTAAAGCGAATTATCACTACATCTGAAATTAACTAAAAAAACTTGGAAAGGCTGAAATAAACCTTTTTATTTAAACAGAACTTTCATATAAACGCATTTTCTTGTGCTAACCTATCAAGCACAGCTCGTTGTGATGCAACTGAAGTAGCAAGCGAATTTAAATTTAAACGCAGAATAGCAGTCAAAGGTGACACAAATAAATTAAAGTCTATGCTGGCTCAACGTTTCTGACTGTAAAAAATTTAAATGTCAGCAGGGATAGCACAAAGCTGAATAGTTGCAGCTTATCAGAGCTGAGAGAAACTAATGCAGGGTGCATGTGAAGGCCACAAACACAGTCCTACATTCCAAAATCCTCAGTTTAAATACTATCTAACCTCACTTACATTCTTGTCAGAAAACGTAAAGGAGAAATAGTAAAGATCTAAATCATGAAAATCTGGTTAATCTAAATAATAATAAACGTACCGTACTTAGTGAAAATGCCACAATATTAAACGGATTCAAATTCCAACGAACGGGCTTGGATGCGTAAGAAATTTAGCGGATTTCGCTGCCAGTGTCCCATCAATAAAGCGCGAAGACATCCATCCTTTTCGGCAACTATCTCTTTGTATTCCTTGCCACAATACAAATTATCCAATTTCATTCTTATTCTGAAAGATTTATATTTAATTATAAGGCAGCACAGAAATTCAAACCAAATTATAATATCTACAAAAGTACAATGAAGCTAAATAATTCTTATTATATTATATTAAAAAGATATGCACATTGAAAGAAAACGGTTTGCACGGAAATTAACGAATATGTGATCATTTAACATCATGATTACTATCACTTCGTTTTTCATTTCTTTTATAATTAAAACAACGCTTGATAACGCGCATATTTAAGTGTGATTGTCACAACAATTATTTGCGAAATTTATATCGAAATATTTGAAAATTTAATTTCCAATAAATTGTGAATATGAGTACGGCCGTATTGTACTCCAGACGAGAAACTGGTAATCTACTCTGACTACCATACCGAAGGGTCTAGTTTTTGAATCTCGGAGAAGGCATGGACGTAAATTGTCTGTGCCTTCATAGGAGGCAAAAGTGGCTCACCAGTTAGGTGCTTGAGTTAGACAATTTTGACTCAATTAGAGATAAAGTACGTTTTGTTGTGGTCCAATGGCGGGTTCTAACCTTTATAGGCGTTGGCCACTAATGTCGGTTTGTGAACGTTGACCACTAAATTCCGCGTTGGCCACTAAAGTCGGTTACTTAAGCGATGGTTACATTGTAAAATAAACACCGCTTCCGACTTTAGTGGCCAACGCCTATAAAGGCCATAACCCGCCATTTGACCACAACAAAAAGTACTTTATCTCTAATTGAGTCAAAATTAAGCTTCTTATGTAGAATAATTAAGTTTTCCTCTACATTATTTTTGCAAATACTGAAATTGATTGCGATATCGCTATTTAACATAGCGACCATTTAGTTCAATATCACCTGCGCCAACGCTTTGTAAGAGGGAAGTTTCTGTACGTAATGATGTCTTTTCTAATGCGTGTGCAGCCATGCATGCATTGCGGAATGAAACTCACCGTCATTTGTAAATTGCTTTCCATTTTGAAGAGCAACCGCCAACAATAACTACAACTTTCATATCCTGTGATGATATACCGGAGCAAACCATCAGTTTTGTACCAACGGAATGAACATGTTTCTTCATTTTAAGTGTCACGGTCCTTTATACGGTCATTTTACGCGACTTCAGGTTTGCATGAGGGATATGTTGACCGGATTACATATTATTGCCAGGTAGTGATGCCCTGTCTTTCTTTGTGATGCGCCGGTTTTCTCGTATTATGCTCTTCCCGGTTGCAATGTTGTCCCAGTTGCCGGGTCGGTAGGTGAACCATTCACACTCGCGATGACGAACTCAGTGTGAATTAAATAAGTTTCTGCACCAGGTTTAGCTCTTTTTACCGAGTGGGAGCAAAATAAACTTTCAGGTTAAGGCAACCAAAAAATCTGTCTTCCTGCAGCTGGCCGATTTGATTCTGTCTTGCGTAGAATCTCTAATTTTAATTGTAAACATTTTAATTGTTTTAACCGTATTTGGTGTGTTATGTTCTTCTGTATTTTAAAATTTTTAATGAAGAAGTTTTCAGTCATTATATATTTTTCCTTGCCGCGAAGTTAAACCTGAAATAATTGAATAAGAATATATCTCTAATAAAAATCGTGGAAATAACTACAAATGAAACGCAGCAAAAATGTGTTAAAAAAGTTAAAACACTTGCTTCATCGTTGAAAGACCAGTTACTTAACTACATTTATGAAAGTTGAAAACAGCTTTCGTGATTAGTAACATTACTGAAAGTGTTACTTTTTAGAGTTTAAATGAATTCTCCCAAGAATGTGGAAAATATCTCACGTTAAAATTACTCATAATATGGGAATTCTGTCCCGAAACCAGAAGGAAAAGAATATGATTTTTAAAATTTCTGAACAAGTTCCATTTTTTAAGGTACTAACAGTTAGTTTCTAAAGCATGTTTTTAGAGAGAGAAGACAAGGAGTTTTCATAGTTTACATCGCTCCCAGTAAAAATAATAATGTGAAATTTTTGAGCCAAAATATTTTTAAGACAGGTACTTCTAATATCTACTCTTGATATACTTATGATTATACTTATATACTACTATATATATATTATACTACTATATATTATACTATATATATATTATACTACTATATATATACTATATATATTATACTACTAAATATACTACTATATATTATATACTACTATATATATATATATATATTCTTATACTACTTATGATAACATATTCTAACATTATTGTACAGACCAGTGTTTCACAAATTGTGCGCCCCAACGCCCTAGGGCGTCGTGAAGTAAGGCCAGGGGTGACGCGAGGCACCTCATGACTTGCATTACGGAGAGATATGTCTTACGCTGAACGCTAGGCCATATGTTTCACTAATTATATGTTCATTAAAATGTTTCATTAATTTCTATTATATTTCTTGAAATAATCGTTCCTTGAGTTTTATTCTATTTCTTGAAATAATAATTCCTTAAGTTTTACGAAATATTTATATTTCAGTTGTCCATTTAATGAAATTTAAATTATATTTTTAACATCTTTATTTCTCCTTTTAATCTAATTAAGTAATTCTTGTTCTCGATTTCATTTCTTAAAGCGTGATTTTATTCTATTACTTAGTTCTTTCAATTTGCAAATAATTATGTGTTATTGCATCTGATTTGTATTCAGTTATTTTCGTACATTTTTTGTTACCTGTTAATTCCGTTCTCTTACGATTACTATACAGAGTGATTCAGAATTCATCATGAATATTTGGTTGGGAGGTAGGGAATAGGAAAAGAAGATTTCACATAGGAATGCATGGGCGTATATGCCATGTAGTAGGGCAAAATGCTCCTAGTTCAATGATGGAAAGAACACATAAAAAGGACGTAGTAAGGAAAAATTATTTATTATTTTACATGTAACATTTCTTTGCATCGGTTTTAGAGACTTACAAGAGGTGCTCGAACTGCTGACCATGCACTAGAATGCATGACTTACAACGGCGTTGCGTGGACAACCAGACCTTCTGGAATATTCTGGCATTTACATGCATATCTGCAAGTTCATTCCATGTATACAGGTTCATGTTACTTCTACAAAGTCACCTAATCGAATGGCGACTGGCTGCACACCTTTCCTTTCCTTTTTCCACTATTGTCGTGTGTAGCTTGCAGATAGCAAGCTGTATACCGTCATGAATTAATAAGTACATTGCAGGTACAGCAAATGCATGAGTGTGTCTGGAGGACAAGATGCAAAGTGAAAGAGGGCGTGACTACTTTGTCACGTGAGGCTATAGCGGCGTCTGGTAGGCTGGAGAGATGCTGGTACAAATTTCAGGAACAGTGTGCATTTTTACAAATATTTAGTGCATAAACACATCAAAGTTCATTTTTCTCACAATTAGAAAGACTATATACAAAAATAAAATAGGCTGCACACGTCAAACAGCTGTGCTTATGTATGGAAGTTGTATACACACAGCGCCCTCTACACCACCATGCGTTCGTCTACGCGCATACTTTCCTATGTGAAATCTCCTTTTTTCCTTATTCCCTACCTCCCCACCAAATATTGATGATGGATTCTGAATCACCCTGTATTTGTCCCCAAAGCATTGGCATCTGTTTACATTTCTTTCTTCCGCTCGCGATCGTAAGTATCGAACTCGTACGTGAGCGAAAGACGCACAGTCTTATGTGTCTTGAAATTTCTTGAAAAAAAAAAAAAAACAAGAAAATTTCGTGATCACGATGAAATATTGCAATAATTTGATGAGTCCTCACTGATATTTCGCAAAATGAAAGGAATTTTATTAAACGAGCAAACCGATAGTAACGATAGTTCAAGTTTGTGTGATTAGGCATCGACAACTGGTTAGGAGAAAAGGAGTAAAAATAATGTTTCTAACAAGGAGAACTACTTTCATTTTTTATTTCAGTAGAAGTAAACAGCAATGAAATGTGTTAGTTCTCAATAACACCCAGCTAGAATCTGCCCACAGCGAATTGCAAAAACACGCCCACTATCGCAGAAGAGCTTATTAGGAAACGTTGTGGGAAAATTGATTTCTAAGTTACCTCTAATCAACAACACTATTAGTCGAAGGATTTAATGTATATCCCGGGATCTCAGTGTTAAAATGAAATGAAATTAATTCGTTATGCAACTAATTTAGGTTACTGACAGTCACAAAGACGCAACTCTTATACGTTATACACTGTTTCTCGATGGGAATATTACTGTTGAAGGTCTTGTGTGCTGTACGAATCTTAAAAAAGCTCGACTTCTTTGAAATTCGTCTCAAGTTCATAATGGAATATGATTTAGTTTGGAATTAGTGCATCGGTGTATGTACTGACGGCGCTTGATGAGGGTCCGGTCGCCATGGAGGACTACAGACACTTATTTGCAACAAGACAACACATGCTGTTTGGGCTACAAGAAATCTCTTACACCGAACTCAGTCTTCAGTTGAATTTGGCATTAGAATGTGTCGTAGATGTAGTAAACTACATGTAAAATAGACCTTCGAAAGCAAAAATTTTAAAAAAGCCATGTTAAGGTATGGAAGATGAATACACGGCCTTGCTACACTAAGGCAGTTGACGATGGCTTTCGCGTGGCAACGTACTGTCTCGTGCGTTTCATCTGCATCTAGAAATTCACACTTTTGAGCAAGAGTAAGACCATGCAATCGCTAAGTATTTTGTCGAATCAGACATTTTGCTGAAACTAGCAGATTATTGCGACATATTTAAGAAAATAATGTCTTGAATGTGCCTGTACAGGACAATGTATGCACATCTTGAAAATTGCAAGAAAGATTTCAGCGTTTAGGAAAAAATTGCAATTGTGAATAAGAAAATTGAATGACAATGGTGTTCAAGATTGGTTTTGTACATTGTATCAATACACAGCTTCTAACAAAATCGTTGTTCTACAGGAACTGCTGTCTCTTTTCATAGAACAGTTTTCGAAGCTGACTGACGGGTTCCCAAAATACTATGCGGGAGCTAATGTAGAAATTTGTATTAATTCAAGATTCTTTCCATTTTCTAATAACCCGGCACGTATTTTACTTTAGAAGACAAAGAAAATTTAATTCAACTCTTTTCCCATAACATTCTGAAAACGAAATTTGCTTGCTCAAATGTAATAGAGTTTTGGATTTCAATCAAAATTGAGTATCCAACTTTAAGTTCTAAAGCTCTAACGATCCTCAGTCCCTTTGCCACATCCTATCTATGCGAAGCTGGATTTTAAGTTGCCGCTCTAAATAAGAATCAAACAACTCTCGAAAATCTGTGGGAAACAAGAAATGAGAATAGCTGTAACAAGCCTTCTTCTGCTTGGAAAAATGGGTTGGAATCAACAAGTTCACCTCTAACACTAATTTTCTAATTTGCGACTGAGAGTTTATTTTATTTGCATTTCATTTGTATGTTTTTTGATCAATAAAAATTATACTTTTTCATTAAAATATCGCTTTCATTTCTATGTCTGATTAACGTTTTAGTAGAAATATTACAACCGATGGGCCGTAAAAAAAATGACAAAACTGCAAGTGCGCTGCTTATTAAAATTTTTTGGGAATAAATATTTGCTGTAAATTGTTCGATAATTTTCGGAAACCCTGAAAATGATCTCCTCAGATTAACAACATTGTTTAAAACTATGTTAAATTACTATGTTAATTAGTACATAAAATTATCTATTTTAGTTAAAGGCCCTTAAGTAAATTTTATCTCATTTAAAATGGATTATTAGAAACCAATTAAATATATAAAAGGAAATACTTTTTGATGTAATGCACATTAGCAGCTCAAAAGCAAATTTGATCAAAGTGCAGAGTTCTTAAATTACAGTAGCTACATAGACCTACTATGCTGATCTCATTTAATCCAGCAAAATGTAAAACAAGTTGAACTCACAAAGAATATGTAAAAGATACAACTTTAAAATTTTCTCAAAACCTTTCATGCCAATTAGGCACGTGTTTCAAAACTCAACATTCATTCGCAAAGTTGTATTTACGTTCTTCATGTAGCACAAAAGTCTGAAAGTCTGTGCTGATTTAATGTATGCGAAGGTAAATTATGCAAGCGACAAGAGTATGACTTGAAATTGAGCCATAACTATCGATTTAGACTACAATTAAGGGAATGTATAACATGCATAAATTATCCCTTGGGTAATACGAGTTGTAATTATCCAATATTATCAGTTTCTCAGTTATCCTGCCTTCATCCTGTTATCTACAGTGCGATTTAATATGCTCACTAATTATAGAATACATTTATCATGCATTTAAATATGCAAATAAGCTACTAGCAAGCTCATAGCACAAACAGAAATCAATAGAATAATACTTTTAGTCAAATATTATTCCTTTTAACAGCATCAATTGAATGCTAAGTATCGATCATTGAAACAGAGCTAAAATAATATTATAATGCGATTCAATATGTCAAACTTATGTTAATTACTAATGTCGTGGTGATTTAATTGCCATCTTGCTTAACTACGTAATACATGTTCTTGCTTCATTTACTTATTTCAATTTTCGTCAGAGCGTATGTATTTCACCAAATGCACATATAGTTGTTGCCGTCTGAGCTACTTAGTAGTTTTCAGGGATACTGTAATGTGAAATTATATCGTACTTTTCACAAATATTTTCTAGTAGGGAAAAAAATAGACAGTATTTGTATATTAAATGCACAGAAAATGTCATCAACATAAGTGTTTTAAAGTGTTTCTGAACTGCAAAGAAGAATAAAGCACATGTTGTCTTAAAATTCCGAAGAAAGAAAGCAATGATCAAACAGCATACTGAAGAGTAATAAAAAAAATAGGGCAACATCAGGAATTCTGTTTTAAATAAAATATCGACATAAAGGAGAGCATTTAACAACACAAGTAAGCAATTAAATGAAATTAATACGAAAACTTGCGACGATTTCATTCTTTAATGATATATCCATACCTTCATTTAGGATTTGGATCTGGAATCATTATGTTAAAGCACACTAGGGCTACTTGCCTGCTTCATATAGGATCTCCTGATTAAGACTATTAACTGCGTGACGTAAAATTTCTCACCAGAAAGGCACACATTATTATTAAACTAGGTTTATTAACGAACTAATTATTGACGTATATACAAACAGCTGTATGTTGGGAATCGTAGCACTTCGCGTTTACATTCGTTCTCCTCTTTGGCTGCGGCTTCGCAAATTTGTGCCCCCTAACATTGGCTTTATTTCAACGCCATCTCTTGGCGGCTTACATTTTCGGCTGTTTTGATGTAGAAATTGCCCCGATTTTCCAGAAGTATAAATTAATTTTCTAATTACTGTATATTTATAAGCGAAATTCGCACTACACATTACGTTCATATTAATCTTATAATGCACAATAGATATTACTGATACATTAAAATTGCATATTACGCTATAAAATTGACATGATAATAATAACATTAAAATTCACATAAATTCTTCAAATACGCTAGAGATAATAATGAAAATTTATCTCTAAATGTTTTCGAAATATATGATACATTTGAAATAACACTGATTCATTATCAATCCTAAAATGGTAAGTCGTAAAATAATCACAAGTTAATGTAATGCACGGTATGTCTCTCAGCATAATGTTCAATAAGTTTGTCAAACGTCCAGAGTTTTTTTGTGGCCTTGTCAGCAATCCCATGCCCGCAGACAATAAAGAGGAAAGTTCTAAGTAAATCGTTTCGAAATTTGCTATCGTTAATCCATACGAATAGATCTTAGCAGATTTCGTTAAGAATCGGGCTAAGTAAATGGTTGTCACCATCCTCATCATCAGCAGAAATGAACTCGCATTTCCCTTGATTTAGTCCCTTCACATGAACTGCGGCGGTGAAATACTGACCTCGATCCTTTGCTTTTAGTTGTGTTATTCAATTATCACTGGGTAACACTTCCGTTATTATATAAGTGATCCTCGATATTTCGGCTGTGTTTTGGTAGGTTGACTTGTAGCTTTAGGAGGGCATCTCATCACAAATATTTGCTCAAATATTAGTGTATGACATATCTTTCTATCGAATTTGTCTTTCATTTTCGTTTGCTGCTCTTCAATTCTTCCCTGAACTTGTTTTTGTACTTCTCGCGGGTTTTTCCTTGTATCTACACTCTTCATCTACTAACATTTAGGGGCACCATTGTTAAATCTGATCTAATATCCGTATGATGCCTTATTTGTAGTTCTGATTTAGCATGTTGTTCACATTTCTTTCTATTTCTTTCATTTTGGAATCCCAATCTCTCTGCTATTTATCCGATAAACACAGAACCAGATTTAGACATGTTAAAGCCCTGAGCAGTTTGAGATATGGGAGCCCTCTATAAGTCTGTTACAATATATTTTAATACTATTTATACTGCATTTAAATTTTCGGGAGCTCTAAGCTATAGCATGTGTAGCTTATATGTAAATCGGGTCCTGGATAAGCTTGTCATTATCCTTTCTAAATTTGTAATTAAATTACTTTTGACGTGCTTAACCATACCTTTGGTTGGGAGTGTTTAATACAGTTCACGGTATGATGAATTCCATTGTCTGTACTATTCTTCTTAAATTTATGGTGATTAAATCACTTGCTATTCTTTCCTATAGAAAAATCAAAGTCCTTCAAAGACTTATATAAAGTCCTTCAAAGACTTTAAAACATTTTTCGCACTTGCATTTTTAACTGCACAAATTATCACATATTCTGTCATGTTATAAACTGTCACTATCTGTTGTTGAATATCTCTTGAACGCTTTACGAATGAACTCAAATGGTTTATTATAATAACAAACGGTCTTTTACGAGGTTTTATTAGATATAACAATTCTTATTGTTTACCACATTTTACTTTATTCATAAGGCATTCAATGCAAGCTGATGTGTGACTACTTTATATCGTTTCATGCCTGGAAACTGATACAATTCCTTAATGTTGCTAACTGTTATGTCTACACAAAAGTGGTCATATAAATCATGAAATTTCACTACTGGACTTTTTCTAATGCTTTTGGAAATCACTTACAGAAATCTCTCTTTTCCATTCATCACAGTTTTCCAAAACAACCTTTTCTTTTTAAACATGTTGTAGAGACATTAGGATTTTGTAGAAGTAAGAGAGATGAAAAATATGCAACCGCCTTCGCCGGGAATCGAACCAAGGACCTCTGAAATACCGGCTCAGTGTGCAGAACCACTACACCACGAAGGCTCGCTAGGGAAGTGGGAGAAATACCTTATAATGTAATTTATAATTATTCGTTTATTCTTTTCAGTTCGTTCATCTTGTTTCTTCTTGAAAATATCGATAATATGTTTCAGGTCTTGGTCAGCATGCTGTATCTTAAATATTTTTTCTTCTTCCGTTAGGGCCTGCAAATTTCCAGAAATGCAACTATATACTTGCCATCATGTTATGTGCTTCCAATACTGAAACTGTACTCAAACATGAGACAGCTGTCCTCTTGACCATGCTTTATCTCAAAATCACATTCTTGAAGTAAACCACATTAACAGGCTATTTGATCATTTGTACTTTTTTTCACATTCACCTTCAATCTTACACCCTCCTGTGTAGTTTTCTTCTGGGCTAATGTACGAAATTTTTCTTTAAATCTGCTGTTATTATGCCCCATGTTGATGACTGGGAACATCGATCTACCATCAGTAACGTCCAATACTTAATACGAATCTCTATGTGTTTTAAAAATATTATTATGAAATTATTATTATATATAGGGACATGCAAAAGATTTATCATATTACTTTTTTATCCCCAACGTATAATATCAATATATAATTTAATTTGCTTACACTCCACTTTCAATTTTCAACTGCGAGATTGGAATTTCATTAGTATGCCATATGTTAAACGTGTTACATATTTTCCCATAAGCCAACATTTGATGATTTAAAAATATCTCTAATTAGGTTATATGTTTGTGCCTCGTCATTTACGATAAAAACTAATTGCGGTTGCTTTGATTTCTTTGGTATCAGCGCAGATTCGTGATTTGCATTTTCGATTTCAAATGCGTTTCTCATTGTATCGGATATTGAAGAGACTATTACGAGGCTATTGAAGATTTGATCAGACTAATATTGCTTGCTGTATCGATAAACCATTCAATCGGTTCACTATCGCAAATCTTTGCTACATCCAATATGCTGAAACGTCAGAAAATTCACCATGGTTCATTGCTACACTCTGCTTTAATCTTTTTTCTTATCTTCCATCAATTCTACGCTACTCCCAATCTGATGCGGAAGGCATTTGGAGTCACAAATCGGGCTATAATGTTTACGCTTCCATGTCAAGTAATGTTCTTTTAATTTACATTATCGAAACACATAGTTTTTTTGAAGGCATGAACAACGTCTGCCGTTTCGTGTTAGTTTTTCGACATTCTCCCCGCGTTCTTTATTACAGTTTTCAGAATTGTGCTCAGAGACATTGCAGAAAATTCGAATTTTCTGAAATGCACTCAGTGCGGTTGAGTTAGGAATCGAATCTCGTTTTTTCTCTTTAAAATTCTGGAATACATTTAACGTTTCAGAACATTTATTAATTGACTGTTTATATTCTGCGCTTTTAACTACTTTATAGTCTACGCTGTTAATCGTTAACATCCTCGGCTTGTTGAAACAAAAATTTTCCTTGTCATATTTTGATTTCCTACTTAAGAAATTTTAACAACTTTGTTATGTACCAAGTATCATCTCTTCCGTGCTGTACATATGTTACCGTGAAAGACCGAAATTGGAGAATGTCGACTTTCACCGGAGAATATCAACATTCACCAAATATGTCGGTGAGAGACCGAATATTTCACTACATTCTTGTATATTCGGACCCTCACCGGTGTATGTCGACAATCACAGATATGCTCTGGTGAAAGTCGAAAAGAGAGGTCATAAAGTGCCATAATAGTTTAATTTGTTGCAATAAATAAGATTTGAATCCCATAATTTAGTAAGTTTTTTATGACTGTTATTTTATTTTCTCATTTAGAACGTACTGTATAATTAATTAAGTTTTTATCTTCTGTTATTTTCCTTTCTCATTTTGAATGTATTGTGTGTTTTAGGTTCTCATGTTCTTAAATTCTTATTTCAAGTTTCAAGTGCGTTTATTCGCGACTGAATTACGGAGAAGAAAAGAAAATATAATATTGTTATATGTTCAACATTCACCATTAGTGCATGGTGAATGTCGACATTGACCGGTGTAAATCAGAAATAAGAGGTTTTGGAAAATATTTCGGACATACACCAAGAGACTATGTGAATGTTGATATTCACCGGTGAAAGTCGACATTCTCCAGATTTCGGTTTTCACCGTAACATATACAATAGAACCTGGAACAAGTTTGGTAAGTAATGCTTCCAACCAGAAACTCCGTTATGAATTCAATTCAACACCAGAATTACAAACCGCGTACTTGAATTTCTGTCGTACCCTTAACTCCCGTAATTGTTTCAAAAATAGGCCAATTTTATTGGACTTGAATTTGGCAAATGGTTAATATGATACCTCCCTATAATAATTGCTTTCTTCGCGTAGCTTTAAGCAATGCCACTGCTTAATCATAATTTTTTTCTGACACCAATGATTCTTGAACACTTATTAAGGCTAGTACCTTAAAGAAAGATTTATTATATTTATCTACTTTAGATAAGCATTCAGTTATATTTGTCTACTTTAGATAAGCTTTCGTTGTTATGAATCGGATTAAGCAACTATGCTCAAAATTTTATGAATCTTCTGGAAATCACCCTCAAAATGCTCTACGTAAAGTTTCGGGATATTTATTTTGTTTTTCTTTTGTTCGCTATTCGAATTAAGTGAAGAATTACTCTTCAACGACAAATCCTTGTTATTCCTATCTGAATACTGGAGATAATCCTTGACTTTCGTTTCCGCGCAGATAATTTTTCTCTATATTTCTGATTATTCTCAATTTTCATTTCGATATCTGAAACTTCAGGAATTATCTTATTATCCTCAATTTCTTGATATAACTTAAATATCTGTCCTGCCTATTCTTGACGATTCATCCCACATATTTGTAATGATTTTATGTATTCAAGATCTTGTTTCAGTAATCCAGATATTCAGTTAATTTATTTGTGTAGTTAATCTTTTTAATGTTTAGCGTTTCGTTTTCGCTTTATCTAAGATTAGGTTATGGGTTATAATTTTCAAATAAATTTTCCAGTGTGAAGGCGTAGTTTAAAAGGGAAAAGTTCTGTTTTGCAGTTTTCACATTGGCTAATAATAGTTTCGAAATTGGCTGTTTAGGTTACATTTTGCAAATTATCGGCGTCACTAGAGTTATGCAAAGGATTGAAAATAGAAGTATCCGATTTGAAGTATAAAGGTAAGGTATTATCGACAAAGAATGTTAAGCAAATTCGAATATTACACTAAATTTGGCAATAATGAAAGAAAATTGAGCAATTGACTATAAAAAAATAAACAAGTACAACACGATAATGAATCAGTAAAGTATTTTAAATATCCCATCATATCTTCTTCAAGATTTGATATGCCGAGAAATGAAAAAAAAAAAAAAAATAAAAAAATAAAAAATGTTGTTGTTGTTACTTATGCTCAATTGTGTGACGACGTAGTCAGCCGAAGCCTACGAAATTCCTCGTGGCGAGAAGCGCCAGAATATGCCTGCCGTTGGCAACAGCCTTGAGCACCATTTAGGTGACAGTCTGATTTAGATCAGTTCTGCACCCCAATTTTGATTGATGCTCATTGAACGGGAGTTGGTTTGTTCCCCTTGAAAGGTCAACTAATTTCCGATCCATAACAATGATTACTTGCAATTAATTTAATTCTTGCTCTTAATTTATTCCTTTCAAAATTGTTATTCATGATTGAATTCCAATCCCCGTTAAACATTTTTAATAATTTACATTCAAGTTACCTAAAAGCATTTTTCGAAATTGAACTTACTAAGTATGGATTCACTCTTTTCATATCATTCTACTATAATTAATCTTAGGAGGTAATATAATCAATTTTATTTAGTAAATATATATATATATATAGCAATAGAGAAAATGAAGGAAATTATCTCCTAGGAAATTCGAAGTGAAGTTAGAGTGCAAAAGTGTGCTATTGTGGCAAAAACTGGCAACTGAGAAAGCATTTTTAAAAGCTAACATACACTGTTGTGGAAATATAATTGGAATGAATAAAGAAACAGAAGTGTAAACTAAAGAGTAGAATAAAGGGAAGTATCATTACTGATTCCATGTAAGAATCTCGACCCTTCATGGGTAATCGAAATATTTCTACGCAACCATCAATAATTCATGAAAAAAGCATTTCATCATTTATTAAAACGGATAAAACAAATTAAAATAAAAATAAAATATAAAAAAATTAAATTAAAAAAATTACGTTTACTATATTCCAAAATCAAAAGTGTTGTACTTAATCAAGAATGTAAAAAACTAAAGTAAACATGATACAAAATGAATAGCGGTTAAATGAGTAAAATTCTAGTTTCTTACAGTTAATTGAATTCGGCATACATTTCTTAATATATCGGTTTTCAGACTTAACTGTTTCCTTCTTTCATATTTCGAAACTTAGGTTTAATCCAATAAAAAGTGCAATTATTTTCTGATTTGTTTTTAAAATGTGTATTTTTTAGCAATTGTTTATAAATTTTTCAAAAAAGCTTTCAATTATAACCTATAAATCACCATAAATCAATCACCATAAAGTAGGAGCCTTACCTTTCCAGGCACAGCTGAAATGAATTAGATTCGTTTATTCAAAATTTGCTAAGCTATACTTGAATCTATATATTGGTTCGTTTTGAAATATGGCACGTTTTTTAAAAGCGATAATAAGCCAAATGTGTTTTTCGCACGTTGTTAAAAATTATTTGAAATACTGTACGATATACCTTTCTTCCGCTCGTGCACAATAAAAGGAAAAGGACATTAGGTTACAAAAAAATTTCACGAAGTGGTCCAAACTGAAAAAACGCGACAAGAAAATTTTTCATAAATTTATCGGTAGGTGTCTCACCAAATTTCAGAAAATTTGATATCTATGCTTAATTTGTGCTTTAGAATTGAAATATGGAAAAAATCGGCATGTCATTTAAGAAAAAAAGAAGAAATTTGTGTCCAAATGGGTCTGTTAGAAGAATGCTCGATAGAGATCTAATATATATCCTAAGTTGCGTTTTACAGACAAAAACGGAAGTTGAATTTCGTCATTCGTCCAGTAGAATTGGAGATATAGAACTGTGTCTTTTTGTTTTTGTTTTTAATTTCTGTGCAGAGTTGTCGATTTTTCGTGACGTCTGTACGAACGTATGTACGTACGTACGTACGTACGTATCTCGCATAACTCAAAAACGAGTAGCCTCAGAACGTTGAAATTTTGTATATAGGACTGCTATAACACGTAGATGTGCACCTCGTATTTTGGTTGCAATCGGCCGCACCAAACGTATATAAATATATTTATATATATATTTTGCATGAGGTTTAATAAATACATATATAAATATATTTATATATATTTAATAAATATATATATATATATATAAATATATTTATATATATTTAATATATATATATATATATATATATATATATATATAAATATTTATACATATATTTTGCATGATTTTGCATGAGGTTAGTGAAATTCTAACTTAAGAAAAATATGTTCTTGTTGTAATACATATTGGAAATATTTATGATGTGTATTTTGCAGCGTGTTACTAATAATAAAAGAAAATTTTGTTTACCCATTCCTGGCAAATGAACGATAATAAAGCAACGATTGCAATAATAAAGAAAGTGAATCTAATTTTGCATATATTGAGAAACGAAAAATGAAATGCATTGCTCCTTTAGAAAAAAATGTTCAGTTGTATTATTATTTTATTATTTTTTTAAACTTTTCTCTTCCAAAAATGAACATTGATAAATAATAACATTATGATACACATAAAATTTAAAGAAATGACATATGTGTCAGCGAAAATTATTTTTATTAATTTTATTGTGTAAAAATTCAAACCAAATCATTACTTTCCATTTTTATGTGCTTTCGTATCGAAATGAAGGCTTATTCTATTTCTATGATTATTCTATTGAAATAAATATTTTGTTTTTCAAATTTAAGTACACTAATAAGTAGCAAAACGTCAAAAAACCTGCAGAATTATTGGATTATTGGAATACCTAAAGTATTATTTCATTTATTAAATACACTATCTTTGAAAAAGAAACAAAAATGCGTAATATTAAGGGAAAGTGAAAAGCTTTTTTCACTATTAGAAATCCGAAAATTTTTTAACCTTCATTAAACTAACTCTTCTGGGCAAGCTACTTAAACTCTTAATGGAATTTTCAATTAGAAGAGGAAATCGGATTAGTAAAGTGCTAAGTTTATTCAATTTGTTCAACTGAAAAAACATGGCTTTAATGATAATATTTCTGTTCTAGATATGTTCAATTTTAAGCAATCGTTAAACAAAAGTCGTTGCTACATTATTACATTTAACTGCAAGAAAGGTAATAAATAGTAATTAAAGAATTATTTTTTACTTTGAGTACAGATATCTTTTCATATTTTATTATCTTTTCTTTTAATTTTCATATTTTAATGCATGGTATTAGCAAAATCACTAGTAGCGTATAAAATAAGAATTTCTCTGCAGGATGAGTTAGCAGCGTAAGAACATATTTGATAATATTTTATGACGAAAGTATTATGTTTATGGGAAGTGATACTGTATTACTGAGAAACCACTGGTTTAAACTGAAGAATAATAGCAATCTGAATCACCTTACTGTACACTTTTTAGTGCGGGTCGTAAGCAATTTATAAATAACGCAAACATCATTATATATTTGGGTAGGTTTTGAATGAAGCTGTACTTTGTTCAAGAGCAAACAGATATATGCCTTCGTCTTTGGGACTAAAAGTATTTTGCACGTGCGGAAGGAGAAACAACTGCATTGATAGAGAAATCAGTCGATAGGGCAAACAAAACAAAATATAGATGATTGACCTGTCTGTCGAGAAAACGCTGGTTTGATCACTGCATTATGTGATATTGAAGCCGCTCTCAACAGTAGAACGATTGTCCACGAATATGGAATAAAAGATGATTCTGAGGAAGCTTTAACACCCTCGCACTTCCTCATAGGAAAGAAATTAACTACTATTACTTCCAGCCCCACAAATCTTGAAACAAATTTAAATCGTATGTGTAAGAATCGTCAACATTTGATGGACTCCTTCTGGAAAAGATGGCAAAAGGAATATTTAATGGACTTGCGTACATTTCATCAAGTGCGGAATCCATCTGAAACAAATAAAATACGGAAAGGGGACATTGTCCTACTACAAGAAGATGTTAGACCTCGCCACACCTGGAAAAAGGCCCGTGTTGAGGAGCTAATCCTTTGCCGCGACAAGAAAGTCCGTACTTGTGTTCTGCGCTCCAATGCACATTACCCGACCTGTGCACCTGGTCATCCCCCTGGAGATTGACCAGGGGGGGGGATGTTGCGGCAAAGCCAGCGAACTATTAAAAATAACATTACCCTTTTTGTGAATGGCATCACTTACGTTTTTGTATTTGTAAATGTCTTTTGCTTGTTTTATACTTCATGTTTATGTTAGGAAATAAATAAGTATAAAATACTATCTCCTAATATGGATAATTTTCTCAGAGTTATATTTGTCACCCAACATGGGGTTCATATTCCTTGACGTAAATTTAGATATAAGGCTCCTTCACTTTATTCGATATATGTAGAGAAACATCGATACAGTACGTAACATTTCCGCAGAAATTAATTCAGGCATCATATCTTTAAATTGCAGCTCTGATTTCATCACAGAAATTATTTATAGCGGATGAACTCATGCTAAAACATAGGATTCCAGAAGACGAAAAGTACCATTTAGAAACATGAATTACGAGATTCTGAGGGGAAGTTTGAAAAATTAATTTTCTTCAATAATTTCATATGCAAAGTCAAACGTAATTGTTTTTACTTCCTTGTACGAAGTAAAAAGGAAGTATTGTAATCGCGAAAAGTTTCAGGCAGCATATATCAACGAAAATATCCATTTTGACCGCTATCGAATGCAATTTAACGACGATTTTGCGTGATATCTCTAAATAAGGACAGAATAAAATACTCGTTTCTTCCAAAAAATTATAAAACTGCTTTAAAATTAATTCTGAAGAGAATTTTTCGTGGCGTCTGTACGAACGTATGTACGTACGTACGCACGTATCTCGCATAACTCAAAAACGAGTAGCCTCAGAACGTTGAAATTTTGTATATCGGACTGCTATAACATGTAGATGTGCACCTCGTATATTGATTGCAATCTGCCGCACCAAACGTATATATTTATATATATATCCACTCTGTTACCCGGTATATAAATATATTTATATATATATCCACTATGTTACCCGGTATATAAATATATTTATATACATATCCACTCTGTTACCCGGCTCAGTGATCTCAGTTTCTTTAGTCTTATATGTTTGTAAATTGTACATTTTTTGCTTTAAAAATGATTGAATTATGTTGTTTTTATCTTCCGGTTAAGGTTTTTATGCCTTTAGTAAATCTGTATGCAATATGTTTAGAATTATCAACAATTTTAAAGTTGTTTAAGTGCCGCTAAGCCTTTTTTTATGGCGGCCATTGATTGTTTACATTGTTACATTTGAAACAGCAGACTAGTGGATTTGTTGCCGATCTAGAGAAACTTAGCTTCGCAACAACAAAGATAACGCCTTCATTTATTATTGCCAATTAAATCATGCTTAATCCTTTCTGGAATTTTTTCTAGGAAATAAGTGTTTAAGATTTACTTCGTAATTTTTAATATAGATATTTTTAGCTTTTATGTATTTTTGCCTTCTCGCCAAGTGAGAACTGAATGAATTGAATGAGAAATACTCAATTGTCCGTGAAAACTGTTTTTTTTTTTTGCTTTGTTTACTTAATTTCTTTTATACATCATTCCAGCTTTATTATAGTACTTGGATAGAACATGTGGCAACGATTAGATAATTCTATTCTTTAAATGATATAAATTTTGTGCATTATGATTTATAATATGAACGAAATTACTGTTAAGTGAATCTAGCGCCAGAGTGTATCTATGGTAAACAAATACTAGAGTCAATTTTAAAGAATGCATTTATTCTATTGTGGTTTATGCACTGTCGGCGAATTAGATTGAATTCAATCCAATATGTTTAAATGGAATGCAAGAAAAAATTCATATAATTTAATATTCCGTACAAGGAAGTCATGTGGTGTACACATGAGATATTTTAATACTACAGAACTACATTACTTTGTGTTTAGTCTTTATGAAATATGAATGATTTATTGTCTTTATACTGAACTTAAAGTCTGGAATTCTAAGAATACAGAAAAGAAACTGAATTAAAATTTTTAGCACTACGTTTTAGGATGCAATTTAAACTTAGCAAAACTTATACATTGCTAACTAAAAATTATTGGGTACACGCATGATTAAATATGTACAAGAGAGCAAACAGATTTCCACATGAGTATCCACATGAGTAAAAAAGAGGTGATTCCATTCTTAATCTGTTTCTGTATTTCTTCCCTTATGAATTATTTTTTAGCTGTGAACCACGAAAGAAAGCTAGTCAGGAGACATTACATGAGCATATATTTTTAGTTGCTAATCATAAAACGACCTTGAGACAAATACACTGGGATGCTGTGTCGCAGTAAGTGAACAGTACATCTTAAAAGTAAAAGTTTCACTAAAGAAATTATAGAATTACTTACATCAAAAAGAACATTTTTACAGAATATATGCAAATAAGAGAATAATTTATCAAAATGACTACATGGTATTTGCTAAATCACAGTTTAGATAAAATTAAATGAAACAGAAGAAAAAAATGAAAATAAATCTTATACGTAAAATCTTGCTATCCAGGAATTAAATCGAAAATGCATTTGATTGTAACATTTAAATTGCAGTATTAAAAACAGCTACATTATAAAAACACTATTTAAAAAAATGAAAAAATACCCATTTGTACAGTTCATTTCTTGACTAAATTTTATTTAATTGAATCGGTGCTTACATTTTATCCTATAAACCAATAGCGGAAATATCGGCAAGGGCAGCCAATTGTTACTGCAGAATTTTAAAAGATATGGTCATCCATAACTCTGGCGCTAAATCCTGCTACTTGGCCGGTCGACGGGATAATACGTAAATACCGCTGAATGACACAAAATTGTTGCTTCTCTGAATGCAAAGTACTGCTTTGTTAAATAAATAATTTTCCTGTTTTTTTTTTTTTTTTTTTTTTTTTTTTTTTTTTTTATTTTCTATATTATTAATCTATCATATCATTGAAAAATATATTGGGTTAAGGAATCTAACCATAAACTTCAATCAAACATCTTATTACAGGAGCATTATTTCACATTTATTAATTTAGAAACTTAAACCTAATAATTATATCTACATAGAATTGCATATTTAATTTCAAAACCCTAATTATTATTAAGCACTCTGAATCAAAAATAACAGGTGTATTAACGCCGGAATCTCATCTTAATTGTGTAAAAGTTAATTATTAAATTCGCTATGAGAATAAAACTTTCATTTTAAAAATAGTTCATTTCGAGTCCATTATAGTTATGAGAAACTTTAGATGCAAAATTAATGTATGACTGACTGTTGATCAATGATAAATTACAAATGTTTAAGACTGTTTGAAACTACTTTCAGTAATGTAGTTAGTTCCTTTATTTTCTCACTTGTGCCGACATTAAATACCTTGCTAAAATTTACAAGAAAAAAATGCTATTGTGTCATACACATTTTGCTTTGTATTCTTTTTACATTTATAGAAAGGCTTCTTTTGCTCCATTTACTTAATGAACTGTGTTTTTCAAAATGATTAGAAAGCAAAAGACGTTTTTCCTGTATCGATTGGTTCAGTATGTTTCCAAATTATGCTGCTTACAGTTTTCCCAGAGGATTCTTTTATCACGGAAATGTGGGAAGCGAAGCATTGGAACAGTTTCCTTAAGACTATATTGTTTAGCAATGTTCTTAACAGCTGACTCTTTAAAAGTAATTCCTCAGAGTTCTATTAAGTGACTGAGAAATACTTTGAGATTAATCCTAGTTTTGACATGAAAATTCTCTCAAGCAATTCTTCCTAACATTTTCATTTCGAAGAAGGCCGTTATGCGAAAAGGAATTATAGGATTATACATAGCTTTATGCTATACTTGTTAATGAATACTGAACTGAATAACTTTGAGTTTTCATCATTCATCTTATAGCAGGAATGATGAAATAGTAAATTACGATGATGATGATATCAACAATTCCGATTAATGATACCTAATTACGATACCACACAAAGGCTTCTCAAATAAAAAAATATTTCCTTTTGCCAAAAAATTCCTGACAAAGCTAATTTAGTTAAAACAACTTTTTGCAGACTTTATTCCAGGCAAAATGTTATCCTAGAAAATAAATACACAATTTAAATTCTAAACGGATAAAGCCGGTTCCTTCATGGCTGAACTCCACCATATTAACACAAAAATTCCTTCTATATTCCACGTGCATGTATTGAAAACTATTCTGTGTTTTCCTCTAGTCAGTTCTAAAGTCTGCTTGTAAAGGTATGAATATGCATACTTTAATACAATGACTTTACTTGAATTTACCTAAGAACACTGAAGTCTGAATGTCACGTTGTCCTGTAAAATTTACATGGCCTGTATAAAATACAAAAAATTCTTATATTTTTGTTGGTGCACTTCTTTCCTTTGTTGTCAAAGTTTTTCATAGTTGTCAAAGTTTCACCTTCTCGAAGGCATTAAGATATAACATTAAAATAAAGGTAGCTAAGCATATTTCGTAATTTCCTGTTTTTTTTTTTTTTTTTTTTTAGTCCAAAGGGATTTGAATCCCGAAGGACTATTAGTTTCGTTTTGGCATTTTGCGTCGGACTCATAAATGTCGGTTCACTTTTCAAACTGTTGCCACAAAATGTTAGAGTCCTGCATTATATTTGAAGAAATTAAATAATGAAAACTCTGCATAAATGTATGTATATTTCTCGTATTGTGATAAAACAACGGTACATAGAGTCATCGAATTTTGAATAACGTAATCCTCCAACGAATATGAGCGTGTGGAAGACCAAATTTGAAATTTGAAATTTGTTTTATGATCGATTTCAAATTTTATAACTTTGACGAATTTTTGATTAACAAACTCAAGGATTTCAAAGCGAGCAATGGCAACGTTGTGCAGAAAATCATTTTTATCTCCAGCGCGTGAGTCTCTGTATCGGAAATTCTAAAGCTATGCTCGTTTTAAAACTATTTTGCGATATTGCTGTTGCACTGGATCTTATGGTTTAAGTGCGAGGAACATGATATTTAATAAAGAAAGGTAACACACAAAATGTTAAAAAACGTCCCTTTGGACGTAATTTAAAATCTGAAACATTTCAGATTTTTTTATTTTTTTTATTTTTTTTTTTTTATTTTTTTTTTTCATTTAAAGAATACAGTTTCATTTTCATTCACTTCGATTTACTTAGATACCGAAAAATTAGCTCAAAATATTGACTCAAGCATCATAAATTGGAAATTTGCTAAATGTGGTAAACAGGAAATTAACACAAAATTGTACAGTGTATAACAAGATATATAAACTAGGTAACACAAATCACTAGATAGGAACTAAAATATACATGACAAAATGTTTGTTCTGAACTTCTCGTGGGACAACTTTCATTCCCAGAGTAATATCCTATAGATTCGTGAGTATTGTACTATTTCCTTTTATAGCCCAAACAGGCGTTAGCTAGAAAGGCTATCAGTCTTGAAACATATTTTCCATCGAATCACTAAAAGCGTTGAATCATTTTTCAAATTTTTGTCATCAAACACTATCGCACTTAATTATATTTAAAAAATTAAATAATGAAGACTCTGCTAATGTGTGTATGTTTCTCACACTAAGGAAAACCAGTGGTACCTAGTGTTGTAAAGTAATCAGGCATTTGAGAAGAAAAAATATAAAATGTTTTTTATCCTAACTGACTACTAGTAACCCTAGAAATGCAAGGCGCGTGCGCGTTAACCAGGTCAATCATGCCGAATTATTATATGCTATGATCAGATTTATTCTTCATCGTTTATTGAGACTGATTGTTGTAAATCCCGAAACTAAAATTAAACTGTGCATACAATATATTAACTTTCTAAAACTACCAACTACGAATTAATAATAGCGCAGTCAAGCCTTAAAGATTGTATGCAAATAACGAAACTGAATTCCGAAAATTCCGCTGCTTGGGAATTCAAGATTCAAATGCTTTCAGAGCGCGATGGGTTAGAAGATTTTCTTTATTCTTCCCCACCTTCTAAACCTGATGCTAAATTTTTAAAGAGGGATAAACAAGCACGAGCTCTAATAAATCTATGCATTGACGATTCTCAGATAATTCATGTTAGAGATGAAACGATTACGGCCAGTACATAGCAGAAATTAAAGGCAGGTCACGAGCTCTCCAATTTGAGCAGCAAATTATATCTTGTGAGAAAATTATATTCAATAAAAATGGCAGAACACGGTATAGGATCGCACACATCACTCATATGATGGACTTAGTCAAAAGACTGAAAGCTGTCGGTGAGAACATTCCTGATCTGCATGCAGCCGCACTTTTGTTAGTTTCAATTCCCGAATCATACAATAATCTTACAACTGCCATTGCAGCCAGAGAGGAAAATCTTATAACTACAGATCTTGTAGAAACGGACCTCACTGACGAATACAACAGAAGATTAGAACAACAAGAAGATCGAAGTTCTAATTCTTTAACCGATTTTAAATCTGCAATAAATGCAAGAAATTATGATAATAATAGACAAAAGAAATTTTGTCTTTTTTGGAATTTGAAAATAAAGAGGAGAGTTCAACAAGGAAAATTCATAAAATTAAAGACGAAAGTAGTCATAATTAGTGATATTATGCTTTCATTTGCATATTTTAGAGTGTTTTATGAAATATCTGTTAATGAAGCACAATTATGTAATTATATATTTCATTAAGCTTTACATTAGAAAACACATATCTAAACATATATAAAAATATAAATCTAAATATAGGGTAAGGTTGCCTAAGTCATACTCCTGAGAAAAAAATAGGTATAAGTTCTTCAAAAAAATATATAAATTATATATGGTAACAATCTCTTGTGTTGTAGTTGTTGATATGTTTTACAATAAAATCGATACACTCTACGTTCTTTGTTAAATTAATACAATTTATGACCACGAACCTAATAGAGTGTGTGTGTGTGTGAGTATGGAAAAGCCTCGAGGGCTATCTGCCTAAGAGGAGGGATGCCTTCGTGGAGGACTTTCTAAGGGAAACTGGCTCGTATACACGTTACACATGGGGAAAACCACCAAAACGCCCATGCAGCCAGCCCGTTCGCGGGATTCGAACCTCGGACCGAACTACCAGTGTTCAGCGACTTTACCGCTCGGCCGCTGGTGGGCCCCGAACCTAATAGAGCTTAGATAATCAGTATTCAAAATCGTATCACATATAACTGAAATCATATTACGTTTAAAAGTGGACAGTTATAACACAACTTTCTTTTTCTCAATTAATATATTTCTACAGTTAATTACAGCAATGATTATAAGGAAATATTTTTGCCAACTCCAGCACATAAGGATCTATTTTAGGCACTGAATCATATTCTGTTCGCGGTGTTCCTCACAAATGTTACAGGGAGACAAATACTAAATACAATAATGTAGTTGTCTAAGGGGTAACTCGTTTCCAGGAAGAGAGACAGTTAGAGTGATATTATGAGGTTTTTCCCTTGTTTCTGCATGCCTTTGTGGTATAACAGCAGCACACTAGGCGTGTATTTGAGAGATCTAGGCTCGTGTCCCAGCGAGTACATACCTGATTTTTCATGGCTTCAACTTGAAAATAACCTAACGACCCTACAGTTGAGCCCGAACTAAAAGGTGGTGGATGATGATTTTTCACCACCAGGATTTGGCGACTGGGTTCCTTAATCTCCAGTCGAGCTCTAAAAGGGGGAGTATATGAGGTATTTTCTCTCTCCTTTCTGCATACCTTCGTGGTGTAACGATGGCGCACAGAAAACGCATTCGAGACATCCAGGTTCGAATCCCGGAGAAGGCATAGTTCATTTCACATGTCTCCTGCTTCAAAGAAACCTAATGACTATACAATATTACGCAAATATTTAAAAGATACGACTTTAAAAGGTACGAAATATAGGTACGACTTGCGCAAACGTACCCTATAAAAATTTAAATAACGTTAGAAATGAGGAAATTATAAGAAAAGCAAATATAAAAGAGTAATTAATTGTTGTTTTAATTTAAAGCAAATATAAAAGAGTAATGGATTTTTAAAGAGCTTGATAGACATTTTATTTTAATACCTTTCCATTACCATCGTAAGAAATCAGAATTCTTCATCTGAAATACCTTTTCAAGATATATTCGCAAATCTGTGTTGCCCTTGACAGTAATCATCCAAATAAGATCGGAAAAACTTGCATAGAAGATTGTAAATATTTACATCTCTTATTAAATTTTGAAAAATATCAACTACTTCCCGTTGAAACTTTTAGTGATGCCACCACTATTGCATGACTGGATGGTACTGTTAGGCCTGAGGCTTAAGTATGAATTTCTTCTCCATCAATTTAACAGCAATCGTTTTCCTCCATGAAAAAAAAATCTAATAAAAGTCAAAATCTCTTGATGCATCCCACCCAGGATTTGCCCTCCCATAATAAGCTTTCTTGGTAATAAAACTTTGGTATATTTAACTTGAAATATAAATTTGAAATGAACTTCTGTGCGATTTAAATATTTATTAATATTTTATCTATATTAAAATTTCTCTTTGGGAGATTATAATCACTTAAATAACCTTGCCATTAGTAAATAGGTAATTCAGAATAACATTATCATTATAAAATATCTCACAAAATGCGTCCATGGAAGAAATACATATTTTTTTCAAATACATTATTTATTTTTCTTTCCTTTCTAAACAAATTCTTAGTTATTAACAAGGAATTAATGTCAGAGTGGTTTTACACTGTATTTTCACGTTCGAAAGTCTCTACACTGGCAGTCGAAATAAATGGGTTGTGGATGATGATTCTCCAGACCTATAATTTGGCGATTGGGTCGCCTAAAAACTCCAGTCGCCCTTTCAAAGGGGAAGTATATAAAGTATTTCTCCCGCCTTCTTAGCATGCCTTCGTAGTGTAGTGATCAGCACGCTGGGAGCGTATTCGAGAGGTCCGTGGTTCGATTCGCGGCGAAAACGTTGCTCATTTTTCATCACTCTTGCTTTAAAAAAAACCTAATGTCTCCATAAGGTCAGCATCAGAAAATTCTTAGTTACTACTGTAATCAAGGTGCGTGAAGTCTGTTATTAGGAGAAATTAAAGTTACATCAGCTGTTATTTGGAGAAATTAAAATTACATGAGCTGTTATTAGGAGAAATTAAAATTACATGACCTGTTATTAGGAGAAATTAAAATTACATGACCTGTTATTAGGAGAAATTAAAATTACATGATCTATTATTAGGAGAAATTAAAATTACATGAGCTGCTATTAGGAGAAATTATAGTTAGAAATTTGATGATATTGGTTGAATTTTGTATTTAGTTAGATATTTTTAGTAGAATTACAATTAAAATTATTTTATTTCCTCGTGTAATGCAGCGCGAGAGAAATTTTAAGAGAAAACTACGCCAGAAAAGTAAAAATACAAGAGCACGTGCATTTAACATTGAATAAAATTTCATCTCTGTAATTGATATTTAGTTTGAATAAATGCAATTGACTACTATGCTAGCTGTAACCGTAATTATACTTTTTTTTGGCTGTCCAGCAATTGCTAGAACTGTCTCGCGCGGCCATTTAGAAAGCTATAAAAGCCCAGAGAGAGAACATCTCAGCTCTTGTTATGCTGATGACACGGCGTTGGCTGTGAAATCTGCTAACATTAATTTTGTCATCCGAAAACTGCAAGAACATATTCCTGCTATTAAAACCTGGTGTGCCAACTAGAAGGTTCTCATTAATGCTTCCCAACTCCTTATTATTAGAAGGATAACGAAAAATATCCCTATTAAGAAAAATCTTACTCTTTTCGACAAACCTGTCCCCTTAGGGAAGCATGCTATCTGGGTGACATTTTAACTAACAAATTGACTTGGACCGATCATATCCAGCATATCACAAGTAAAGCTATTAAAGTTATGCAATGTCTCTACCCGCTCATTGGTAAATAGTCAAACTTAGATCTTGCCAAAAAATGTCTGATTTACCTGTCCACTTTAGACCTATCATATTATATGCTTATCCTGCTTGGGCAAAGGCTTCAAAAAATGACATAACTATAAACTGTGAAAAACAAATTCCTCAGAATTATGACAAATGCTAAAGTGTTCGTCAGAAATAAATGACACCATGAAGATCTAAATATCGAACCGCTGTCTAAGTATCTTCCTCTCGAGGGCTGACTCAGGAGAAATTCTGGGAAGTGCTGGCTAGGATCTGTACTTAGGCAGTCTCAACCACGAGGGTATAATAACAAACCTCACAGAAGGTCTGATGGCTCGCGGGACCAAGTAAGGCTCGGCAGAGACGGTGCACTGGTACTGCCTGTCTGCCCTTGCTCTCTGGAATCGTAACATGGTAGATTGTTTTTGTGCGCGACGGTATTCAATTCCGAAAGTTAACATAGCAAGGGCGGAAGATGATCTGTCACGCAGAGTTGTCTAAGTATTTGCACAAGACCAACAAGAAATTCTTCCAAAATGCACTGGATTGCAGCCACATGATGCATTTCAAATTATTATATTATGAAATTTTAAATGAAGATCCGTGATCTGTGACTTTATGCTACATTGTTCATTACAGACAATCAGGATGTTCCTACTTAATTTTTGCGTTTATTTTAAACTTACCAAGTCAAGCAGCTCTGGACATGCATGACATGACAGGTGAAGATGACCTCTATTCAAGATTAATTATTTAATTTAGTTATTCATGAAATTTTGTGTCTTTCACTAATTTTAATAAGTAAGGACTCAGCCAATCCGATGTCACTACCTGCTAACGTGACCATGGTCACGTTCCCTTCTACACTTTCGACAGTTCGTCTTGAACTCAGCTTAGGTATCAGTCTCCCTCCAGGCGCAGATTGGAACACCACTACAAGACACGGCGGAACACGTGCACGACAATCGCGGTATATCAACTGTAGTTGGAGTTGGAGATCTCAGTTCAGTTATTTAGTTGTTGTTTACTTAGCTGCTGTAATTTTGTTGATTGGATTAGCTCATTCTGCGCTGTGGATTGCATTGTATTCTAACATTTTTAGGAGTTTAAATGATGGATACTCATTATATTGCGCGATAGTGTGATAATGTATGAATATCTCTAATATCTCAATCCAGCATTTTGTTTTATTACTTGTAATAAGAATAAATTTTATTAACGTTTTATCGGACTTGTGCATTCAGTCTATTACAAACCCGTACGAAGGCAACAATAACTTGAGGAAAGAAAATTGTAAAACTTTTGAAATTAAAAGAAACTGCGAAATTACTATTTGTGAATAACAGAAGGTTTGAGATACTGATTAAACTAAGCATTAAGCATTGGAAGTTAAGTATTGACTGAAATATTATAGCTATACAAATTAAGATTTATAATGGAACCTCAGCCTACAAATTTGGACTTAGCTAATAAATGTTTAAACGTCAAAAAATATAATCCACTATTAAAACGTTTATCAGAAGAAATCTATTAAAATATTTTAAAGGTTTCAATTTCTCAAACATCTAAAATAAGACAAAACAAAAGAGGTCAGACTTTGGAGAAAGGGTCAGATTTTAAAATTCATTTGGTATATCGTATGTACAGCTGAATATCTGTTGGATTCATAAATTAAAAATCTATGCACCTTTCGTTTCAGTATATTATCTGAGCCAACGCTATATTTTGTGATATCAGTGATGAATGAAGTGCGAAAAATGAATCTTCTTTGAAAATAATTGAATCGACAGACTGAAAAATCAAATCCTACACTTAATTGCATAAAATAATCAAGTACATCTAAAGACAAAATTAATTCTCAGAATCTCAAACCAGCAATCCAAGCGAAGTAATTTAACTAATAAGTGATCATTTTAAATCCATAATTTTAATTATGGGGAAAAAAGGGAACGCTATTTTTACCCTATTAGACTTGATTGCTGTACTGACGTTAATCACCAGTAATTAATAAATACTAGTTCTTCCGTTTAATTAAAAATAAAAGTTAGGTTTCCAAGAACTTTGTTTTTAATTTTACGTTATGTAATTAGCACAGCAGCTGAAGCCATAAGAGTTTTTGTACGAAAACATTACAACAACAAAGATTAAATATTTACGAAGAGAAAGAAGTACAAATTTACGTTAAAAAATAAAAATTTTGTTTGCACGTGTCATAAATAATGCTGTAAAATAAAGCAATTTTAAATTAACAACAGAATAAATACTGATGTTGAAAACGCTGTAAAATAACACTTTAAACACACCTTCCATACTTAAGGATTTTGTAATTCATTCTGTTTTTCAATTAAGCAATACTCAGTCTAGAAGGAAAATGTATGAAACTCCAGGTTAGATATTACGTTTTTTGTAGATTGTTTAAATATGGAATTCTCATTCAAATAAACATGGTACAGAATTACTGTTTTTTACAAAATGAAACAGAGTATTTAGCTTCTTAGAAAATGTTGTTTTATGTGGTTTCACACAGTAGAAATAAAAGAACAAATGCGGAAAAAAAGACTATTTGTAACTGTAGAAAGAACTGTAGACAAAACTGTAGGAAGTATTTGACTTTACTTTTACATTAGTAAAAGTAGCAGTAATGTATATTAAAGCTAAATAATGATGGCCAATTTTGTCGCTCCAATCTTCTATTAGAGAAAAGCACTTCAGTTTTAAAAAAGCTTCCTCCTACTCTCAATGACGTTCATGTGAAACATCTACATTGGATGGACAAAAATATGCAAACACCTTGTGAAATGCATGTTTGAAAAGAAAGATTGATTTTAATGAAATATGTAGGTGGCGCTGGCGTTTTTGGACTACTGACGCCACCTATACAACTTCGTAAATGTGCTAAAGAGTTCAGTTGTTGTCGAAGTACTGTTATGTGAGGTTGTCATTGCATTATGTCAGAGTTAACAAACTTCGAACGTGGGCAAATTGTTGGAGCACATATGGCATGTGCTTCCGTAAGCAAGGTGGCCGAAGTGTTTCAAGAGGTACTGTATCGAAGATTTATTCCGCATATTTGAAAAGCGGAAAAACATCATCTGCTAAATTACAGCGCGGACGAAAGTGTGTCCTGAGTGATCGTGACAGACGATCATTAAGGGCAATTGTGACGAAAAATAACTAGACCACAGCTGCAAAAGTTACTGCTGAAATGAATGTTATGGTACCGAATCCTGTGAGTACCAAAACAATTAGAAGGGAGCTTCATAAACAAGGAATTGCTGGCCGTGCTGCAATTCAGAAGCCACTCATCAGTGATGCTAATGCCCGTAACAGCAAAAGGTAGAGTTTAAGTCATAAAGGCCTGGACTATAGAGCAGTGGAAGCGAGTAATATGGTCTGACGAGTTTTCTTTCACATTGTTTCCCACTTCTGGCCGAGTTTACGTCTGGAGAACGCCATCTCAAGCCTATAATACAGACTGCTTGTTGCCAAGAGTGAAACATGGCGGGGGTTCTGTTATGGTTTGGGCAGCCATATCGTGGTTCTCTGCTAGCCCCATTATAACTGTGTCAGGGCACATGACTGCCAAGACTTATGTAAACATTTTGGCCGATCAAGTTCATCCCGTGATACAAACTTTGTTCCCCGATGGTGATGGTGTCTTCCAAGACGACAAAGCCCCTGTTCACACAGCTCACATTGTCCAGGACTGGTTTTCTGAGCACGAGGATGAGTTGTCCCATCTCCCCTGGTCACCACAGTCACCAGACCTGAATATTATCGAACCTTTGTGGTCTACATTGGAACGGAAAGTGCGTTCTCGTTATCCACCGCCAACATCGTTATCTGAACTTGCCACCGTTTTGCAGGAAGAATGGTATAATATTCTCTTGGCAAACATACAGGAACTCTATTTATTCATTCCGAGAAGAGTGCAAGCTATTTGGGATGCCAACGGGTTTCCTACACCATATTAAGCAAAGAAACATGTTTTTTTAAAGGTGTTTCCATATTTTTGTCCAACCCCTGTATTTGTGTTTGGAACACAAGACAGCATTTTGTTCAATGTGCTGCTAACATTTATTGCTGCATTTTGTGCGCATGCTCCCAGTTAATTTGAATTAGAAATAATGTTACATACACCTGTCCTGTTTTTAAGGGGAAAACCTCTGAAACTATTAAAAGTTTCAAATAATTCCTTGCATTAAAACTTCAGTTAATTTCAGAGCAAAATAGAATTCCTTGCATTTTACTCCGTAATTTTACGACACAAATATATTAAAATCTAGAATATAATCTGAAGCTAAAATAAGCGTCTTTTTGAATGACTTATTTCCTTATACATAATAACAGTTAACAATTTATTGCGTTCCTCATTTTATGGAGCAGCAATTATAATTAATAAGAAAGTAAATTATAAATGATACTTAAATCTAGGCTTAGCTTACATCATATTCTAATATTCACTTTAGTTTAAATATGTTTAGATCTCAGAAAAGTTTGATTACAAGCTCTCATCGTATAAGAAGCTATTTAATTTCTATGACGCAAATGCAGGCATTTCTAAGCAAATAGTAATTAAATATATGAAGTAATCACATCTATTGGCTTACTGTTATCTACTTAACGGAAATTTAATGATAGAGTAATGACTATTTAATTATTGCCCGAGATGCATTTTCGTGTACCTTTTACGGCGAAGTACTTTCAGGTGCTAAAATTAACTAGAATTACTAATGACATTCGGTTCCATTAAGCAGCTGAATAGATATAATTTGCTTATATTTGTATTTTGTTGAACATATTTAGAATATTTTAACGAAAATCATTATTCTTTACTCGAGTTACTAAATGAGTACGACCGAGGTGATGGAAAAAATGGCCGAATTTTCCCAAATTTGAATGCCAGTTTTTGCTTATTACTTTGCTTTATTCAAATAAAAATCTGACTTTTATTTCATTAGAGAATTGCATCCTCAGAATATTTATTGATATTACAGCATTAGAAATTTTATAATTAACTCATCTTAATTTTCCATTCTATAACATTTAAGATTTTCAATATGCCAGTTAATACATTCTACTACAACGTTGATTAAACAGTATGCAGCTTCGATCTATTACTACTCAAACAAAAGTTTTAATAAAAATATTCTAAGAAGTATATCGCTCAAGAGTACTTCTAAAATCATTTTTAATATTATAGGATTTGGATTTTGCTGCCTGATATTGTTACTGGAAAATCCCGTTGAGATATTAAAGAGTTAAAATTATGTGGTAAATGGTGTCCCACTAACGGTGAGTAGAGTCATTAGGTTATTTCGAAGTAACAGAAGTGAAAAATTTGCAACGCCTTTACCTTTACTCGTACCTGGAACTATCGAATACGCGCCGAGTGTGCTACCGTTACACCACAAAGGCATGCTGAAAGGATGGATAAAATACCTTATATCCTCCTCATTTTTTAAAGGGCAACTGGAGATTAAGGGACCACGTCGCTATATTCTGGTTGAGACGAAATGTCGTCCACCACCATTTAGTTCGCGCGACACTTCCAGAGGCATTTGGTTATTTTGAAGCAACAGACGTGAAAAATTTGAGATGCCCGAGATTCAAACCTGGACCTCTAGGATGCGCTACAAGTGTGCCACCATTATGCTACAAAGGCATGCTGTAAAGAGGGAGAATACACATTATAAGCTGTATAAATACTTAATTCCTCCATTCTTACAGGACATTTAGCTAATTTAGGGTTATCATAAAGCTTCTTTACAGAAAAGATATACTACTGACCACCTGAATCTTGGTCATTTCTACAATTCATCATTAGCCCAATAATGAATAAAAAAGAACAAATAATCTAATAAATAACTATCCAATAAACAACTAATATATAAATTACAAACACAACAGAAGATCAGCTATTAGCTGCCGCATACTTGTACCAGGATTTATCTTGTGTTTTGCAGTAATTATGTTTTCAACCCGCAGGACGTGTTTTAATTCAGAGAGATTAGAGTATAAAAAACTGGGATAAATAAATAAAAAATCTGATGTGTACACCACATGACTTCCTTGTACGGAATATTAAGTTATACGCATTTTTATTGCATTTTATTTAAACTTATTAGATTGAATAAACCTACTTCGCCGAAAGCGCATAAACCACAATAGAATAAATGCATTCTTTAAAATTCACTTTGTTTACCATAGCGATACTCTGGCGCTAGGTTTACTTAGCAATATTATATTTCGTTCACATTATAACTCAGAATGCACAAAATTTATATCATTTAAAGAATTATCTAATCGCTGCTACATGTTCTATTCAAATACTATAATAAAGCTAGAACTATGCATAAAAGAAATTAAGCAAATAAAACAAAAAAAAAAAAAAAACAGTTTTTCACATACAATTGAGTATTTCTCATTCAATTAATTCAGTTCTCACTTCGCGAGAAGGCAAAAATACATAAAAACTCAAAATATCTATATTAAAAATTACGAAGTAAATCTCAAGCGCTTATTTCCTCGAAAAAATTCCAGAACGAATTAAGCATGATTTAATTGGCAATAATAAATGAATGCGTTATCTTTATTGTTGCGAAGCTAAGTTTCTCTAGATTGGCAACAAATCCACTAGTCTCCTGTTTCAAATGTAAACATCAATGGCCGCCATTAAGACAGGCTTAGCGGCAATTAAACAACTTTAAAATTGCTGATAATTCTAAAAATATTGCCCACAGATTTACTAAAGGCATAAAATCCTTAACCGGAAGATAAAAACAACATAATTCAATCATTTTTAAAGCAAAAAATGTACAATTTACAAACATATAAGAGTAAAGAAACTGAGATCACTGAGCCCGGTAACAGAGTGGACATATTTATGAATATATTTATATAGGTTTGGCGCGGCCGATTGAAACCAAAATACGAGGTGCATATCTACATGTTGTGCTAGTCCTATATACAAAATTTCAACGTTCTGAGGCTACTCGTTTTTGAGTTATGCGAGATACGTACGTACATACGTTCGTACAGACGCCAAAAAAAATCTCTTCAGAATTAATTTTAAAACAGTTTTATAATTTTTTGGAGGAAACGAGTCTTTTATTCAGTTCTTATGTAGAGATATCACGCAAAAACATTGTTAAATTGCATTCGATAGCCGTCAAAATGGTAGTCTTTATTATAAATTGTCCTTTTCGTAGTCCTCACCAGAATGCAAAGTAATTGCGAATATTTAAGCTCGGGGTTTTTGGATTGGAGAGGAAGAGTGTTTCTGGCATTTGCGCGCTGCATGGTTAGCTCCTGCTAGCTGTGAGGGTTGTAATTATTCCGCTTTGTGGTCTGTCGCCGCAGACACATTAATATTGCCGCGACGGTATAGTTACTGACACAACTTTCAGTTGAGTCAGTAAATGTGTCGTTTCTGTCTACTGCTCAAATTTCAATTTCAATTCTATATTCTATTTATTTTCATTTATATTTTTGTCAAATAAATGTAAGTTCTCATGCTGAAAAAAATTAGTGAACCTTTACATACTGTGAATATTACAAAATGATTCACTCCACTTGTGAACATTATAAACTGTAATAATCGTTTATAGCAGAAATAACCCCTGGATACCTACCTACCTGCTTAATATTATTATTACAGTTCATTATAATATTGTGTTCCCAGTACTTACTATAGTTGTCTCATATGTATAATAATTATGTTTATTTGTTACTTTTGTTACACCAAAAGAGATTTTCAGTTTAATTTGAGAATTTAAAGTTGTTTTGAGACTATATTGTAATCGCTTTATGTCCTAAATGATTACATTTAATAAATATTGGATACGGGGTGTACGAAGGGATTGCATGATGTACCATAACAGGTAAACTCGAGACCATTTGGAAAGCTTCAGCTGCCGATTTCCTCAAACTTTCTTCGTAAAGTTTTACAAGGCTTCTATATTTTTTAGTTTCGTTCTTTTTCTTTTTTAATAGTTAGTATAGCAACCAGTTATAGTATATGTTAGTATATGTACCAGTTGACCCACGGTACATCGCTGGTTCTATTACCTACCCGTACCTGTAATTTTTCTATTTATTTGCATCACCGCGAATTATAATTATTGTAGCACAAGAGTGGGCACTTATGTTCCTACTTCTGTTTAAATAAAAAGTTCATTCTAATCTTAACCTTCCAGCACGCGCTTATGCGCAAAATTTACGACAAATTCATTTTCTAATGCACATTTTTCGCATATCGAAGCTGAGACGTCTGAAGGTCATTTCGATTCTTCCTTTCTACCCTTCCCCACATCGTGGAATGTGCCAACACGAAGTCATTTGACTTTTTTTAACTGGGCGTTTGTGCTACGTGGCAGCTTTTTCATAAAAGATACGACACGCGCGTGGTCGTGTTTTAAAATTCGGAAAATATATTTTTTCTCAAATATTTTGTAATTTTGTGTTTTTAATTGTCGTGTATTATTTTAATTTGAATACATTTAGCTCTGTAAATTTTATGTCGGTTTTCATAGCAAAAATATATGTGAAACCAGCTGATTTTGCTCGGATTATTCAAGAATTATCTGATGAAGAAAAGGAAGACAAGGAAACATTTGGATGGGAGAACAACAGAGATTTCCATTCCTTATTTTCTTTTATTTCTATTTTTTTTAAAATAAATAAAAACATTAAAGTATAGATTAAAGTGCGTTTTTGTAACCAGTAAGAAGTAAATTTCCTTGCAGAAGTAAGTAATGCTAAACTTACTTTTTTTTCTAAAAAGTAAAAAAAAAAAAAAAAAAAAAGGAACACACTACAAAGGTGTTTTCCTTTTTTATTGCCTATATTTGACTTTGATGGATATTAAAATTAGCTTCGATTTTAAAATATAATTATTGAATAATAAATTAAAAATGTTCTATAATGAAATACGTAATTGCATTTCCATCACACTAACATAAGAACTTAAAAAAAATACTTATATTTGAACGTGATATCATTTGTATTTTGCAATAATAAGATTAATATTTTATTTCTTAACAAATTTATTATTAATATCCTCTTATTTCTGTCGTTTTTCGTGCCCAAAACGGTAAAATAACGGATGTCGTCAAAAATACGACGCGCGCGTGCTCATGTAAAATCGCAAAGCGCGCGTGCTGAAGGTTAATAAACTATCGTTGATCTCAGATATACCGCTAAATCGTTTCACGTCTATTAAGGTTATAGGATTCTGAAACATAAGTAGTATTGCAAAGACGTTAGGTATATTTGAAATCAGGAGAAATGAAAATGAGCAATGCCCTCGGCCAGAACTCGAACCACGGACCTCTCGAATACGCGTCGAGCGTGCTGTCCACTACACCACGAAGTCACTAAGAAGGCGGGGGAAATACCTTATATAGTCCCCCCTTTTAAACGGCGACTCGGGATTCGGGGACTCAATCGCCAAGTCCTGGTGTCCAAGAATCCAAGTTCTGGTGTCCAAGTCCAAGAATCATCATTTACCACCTTTTATTTCGGGCGCCCGTGTAGAGAAATTACAGGTTATTGAAAGCAGGAGAGACGAAAAATGAGCAATGCCGTCGTGGTGTAGTGGTTCCCCGGCACTTGAACCACTACACCACGACGGCATGCTATGAAGACGCGAGAAATATCTTAAAGCATTCCCGGATAAAGTATAACCATGTACAGTAAAAATAATACCATAAAACTGATAAGCCCTTTTAAATACGTAATATGATAACATAGGTGTGTCTTTGTGTGTACTTTCTAATGTCCTATGTTTATCATTAAGTGGTGTCTTTATAAATAGTCTACAGCGTGAATTTATCCCATCTCATTCTCGAAAGGTACAATTATCAGGTTCAATGTTTCTTCTAACCTTCTTCGGAAACATACAATGACCTGACTAGAACAGAGAGCTTACTAAAGCTATGTTCACTAATTGTAGTAAGTAGACAGGATACAGACGAAGGGTATACAAAACCCTTTATTTTTTTCTTTATATACAATGACTTCCGTACTTCGGAATACAATGACCCTCCACTCGGGGTCTAACTTAAAAGATATCAAAATAAAACTAAACTCTAATTTAACTTTAGAATAAGATTGGCCTTATAATAACAGAAAGCGTATGTAGCACAGAGACTGTGAACACTACAATACGTTTAATTTATCAAGAGGATTAAAACCTCTGGCCTGGAAGGCAAAGTAGCAACTGCGTAACTTCTAAGGTAAGCGGCCTGCTTCGAACTCACGGCTTCCTCTCTCCTGCTTGGCAAAAAGGCCACACTTAAATACTTGGCGTTCGCCAGACAACTTTGCATAAACTCCTTCACGCTTATAATTCTGGCCGGAAGTAGAAAATAAGAAGTGATAGTAAAGATTTAAAATAAAATAAACGTTAGTAAAACTTAAGATCTTTACATACTTCCCGCCAGAGTTAATTAGTTTGAAACTGAGGTCTAAAACGACCTTGTTGAAAACTTTTAGCTCTAGAAACTAACGCGAGGCCAAACTTTTACAATCATAACTTAGCTAGAACTAGAAAATTTTAAAAGAAAGAAATTTGTTACAATAGCAGCTCCCGGAATATACAACAATCTTTTTTCTTTTTCATCTGTACTGCATCAAAACAGGAGCTTTATTCAATTCTGGTTCCTTCCAGAGATCTGGAAGGAAAACTAGTTTAATGAAATGTTACAGAATGACATTGCAAATAACATATAGAATATACTTTTCTTAACATTCTTATTTCATTCATGACTATTTTAATTATCTCTCCCCGTGCTCTCTGACATGTGTTGTAAAAACACCAAACACGAATGTGTTTCTGTCTATGTGTTCAACACTTCCTCCTACAATCAAAACACTAACGTGTTAAAATTCAACATACGAGACCTCTTAACACACCCTAATTTCAACTCTAGACCCTGAGGTACTATTCTGAAAGTGGCTAACTCTAAAGTGTAGCGTCAGAGAGCCTAACTACATCATTCAACCTTTAACACATATTCACCATGATTTAATCTTTACAGTCACACGAATAACAAATTTTTTAACATTACTTTCACTTTTACCATATCACGTTATTTCTAAACATTCAAAATAACAGTTCACATGTATACAAGAACATATCAAGATGCCGTTAATTTTACACATTTGAAAACATACATTAGTAGTACATTGTTAACTTCTATTCTTTTCAAAGCAAGTGCCAATTCTTTCTACATTGAAATAATACTACATTTCAAAAAGTCTTTCAGACTAAAACTTCTTTCTTGTTAGAATGTTTTAAATAAAATTTATAAAATAACTTTTTACAATATTTAAGTCTTTATACAACGCTATTATACATCAACTTTAGTTTTACGCGCGAGTAATTGAAAAACATAATAAGAAAATCGGTCACAACTCATTTCTCGCCCTTTTGGCGATAAAGACAGACCTCGCATGAGGTAAAACTTCTTGAAATCTGCCACTTGCAGTAAGAATGAAAGATTAACTTAAGTTTGTAAAGTAACATAAAATTTTACTTATCTTTGTAATATTCAGACATCCTTTTCTGGGCCCAGTCTTTAAAGGTGCTGCAGACCGTAGCTTGGTTGATCCTCCTTCTTGTACGGGCTCGCCCTTCAGTGCTTTCCTCTGGAAGCTTCCGTTTTTCACCACTACGGCCACCCTTGAACATCTTCCTTCTGTCCTCTGCTTGTGGTCTTGGCCGTTTGAAGGCAGCTGGTCTTGGTGGAACCGGGAAACTTCTGTCGTGATCCTGCTTGGACCTCGTTGTTGGCCGTTCAAATTTTTCTTGTACTTTTTCCTCCGCCGCTGATGGCCCTTCCGCAGTTCGACTACTTTTGCTGCGGAGAGTTCTGTCGGATGAGTCAATCTTCCGTTTCACAGCCGGGTTATAGTTGCCGTCCTTTCTCCCGGTCTTTTCCACATACGTCGTCCTTCTCCCTTCTTCATTCTGGGGGTGTTCGTGAACTCTGTTTTTTTGGACGGTGGAACGGCTTCTTTTTCTTTGTACCTTCAATTTTTCCGCGGGGCAATTTTCTTTTCACTTGCTTCTGTCTCTCATTGGCTTGCCCTTGTACTTGTCGTTTTCCCACCTCTGGAACTTGTACCTGCGGTGTCTGCCGTACCGGATCCTGCAAAAGATCTGAAAAGATTTGCATTTTATTACGGTCATAGAATGGTTTTATCTGGTCAATGTTTGCGGAACAGGTTTCACCATTTCTTGCCTTTAACACTACAACAGCGTGAGTTATTTTTTCTATAACATATGGTCCTTCAAAGCGTGGAAAAAATTTGGCAGTTTTATCTTCTGGTGCTGAAGAAAGTGAATGCTTAATTTTTAGTACTTCATCCCCTACTTTATAAGTTACTCCCCGTCGTTTCAAGTCATAATACAATTTTTGTTTTCTTTGTGCTACTTCCGTATTCTTTTTTGCTTCTTTTATTAGTTTTTCTATATCACCCATTTTAAATTCTGGGGCTCTTTGTTGCACATAAAATAGTTTATCTAACGGTGTTATAACCTTTCTGCCTAGAAATAACTCAGCAGGAGTTTTGCCCGTTGTATCATGTTTTGCGGTCCTAAGGGTGAAAGCAAATTCATTGACATAGTTATCCCAGCTTTTATGAAAATTTTTAACATAACTACGGATAATTTTCACTATATTTCTGTTGACCCGTTCCGCTATATTTGATTGCGGCCGATACGGGACCATTTTTAAATGACGTATGCCCAGTTTTTGGCACATGTCTTCAAATATATTACTTACAAATTGAGGACCATTATCCGATATAACTTTTAGGGGCGCCCCGTATTTTAAAATATATTTATTTAAAATAGAATCGGTAACTAATTTCGCGGAGGCTCGTTTTAATGGAACAATTTCGGTCCATTTACTAAAATGATCAAGTATAACAAGGAGATAGCGACTTTTGTTTAACTGACTTTTTGGGAAAGGGCCCAATAAATCGATGCCGATTATTTCATTTGGAAATTCGGATTTAATACTATTTAGAAACCCGGCCGGGCGGAAATTAATATAATTAACGGCTTGACATGTTGGGCAGGACTGGACATACGCCCTTGTTAACTTTTGCAGTTCAGGAAAGTAGACTGCCTCGCGTACGCGTTGAGTAGTTTTTCGAATACCAGCATGAGAAGCTAAAGGGCTGTCATGGAGCTCTTGCAGGATATTTAATCTAAGACTAGCTGGGATAACAGGTCGAAATTCGTTGTTGGAATTCGTAGTTTTTGTATAAAATAATAGACCATCTATTAGTTCGTAATGGGCCGCCCTATTTCTTATCGCCACAATATCTTGGTGGCTAAAATTTTCAGGATCCTTCAAATACTCATAAATACTTCCAAACTCAGGATCCTTACCCAGTTCGGTTATTACAGTTTCTCAGGAATTTATTGTACACGCTGTCAGCATTGCAACTTTTACGGTATTACCCTGTTCGTCTAATTTAATTCTGGATAGGGCATCTGCTACGATATTTTCCTTTCCGGGGGTATGCTTGATTACCAGATTATATTTTTGTAGCTTGAGTGCCCATCTTATTAACCTTGGGGATAAGTTTTTCCCTGAGTACAATCTAGTTACCGCCGCATGATCAGAGTACACTGTTATTGGCGCCTTTCCAAAATAGACTCGGAACTTTTGCACTGCTAACAGAACTGCAAGTGCCTCTCTCTCGGTCGCGGAATAGTTTCTTTGTGTTTGATTTAAAGTTCGGCTAAAAAATGCCACGGGCTGCTGATTTTGCGAAAGTACCGCTCCTACCGCATAATCCGAAGCATCCGCTGAAATTTCTAAATTTTCATCCTTTTCAGGAAATTTCAACACAGGGGCTTGCGTTAATGCTTGTTTTAATTTTTCGAAAGCACTATTGGCTTCGGCCGTCCACGAGAATCTTGCCTTTTTCCTTTTTAATTTTAACAACGGCTCAGCGATAGCCGCAAAATCTTTTATAAAGGACCTATAATATGAACAAAGTCCTAGAAAAGAAGAGAGCTTCTTTGCCGTGTTTGGAGTCGGATACTTTTGTACAGCGATTATTTTTGATTCATCTGTCTCGATCCCTTTTTGCGATATTTTGTAACCTAAATATTTTAATTCAGGGGCTGCAAATTTGCATTTTTCGACATTAACTTTTAGACCGGCCTCATTTAATAAAGAAAACACCTGTCTTAAATCCTGTACATGTTGGTCTAGATTATCACTAGTAATAATGATATCGTCTAAATAGATAAATGTGGACTTTCCGAGAACAGGTCTTAACACAATGTCCATGCATCGCTGAAATGTTGCTGGGGCGCCTGAAAGGCCAAACGGCATTCGCAAAAATGCATAAGTGCCAGACTTGGTTATAAAAGCAGTCTTAGGCACGTCCTCAGGCCTGATCCCTATTTGAAAATAACCATTCGTTAAGTCTAAAGTTGTCATAAATTTGGTTGATTTTATGTTCCTTAAAATTTCTTCTATAATCGGTAACGGATATACCGGATATTTCGTTATGGAATTTAATTTACGGTAATCAATAGCGAATCTCCACCTTTTTAGATGCTCCAAAGATAATCATTATTTTTCTTACATAAAACCACCGGACTAGCATAACTACTTGAGATAGGCGTTACGATCTTTTTACGTAGCATATCGGTAATATGCCATTCTATAATTTTTTCCTTATTCTTATCATACCGGTATGGTTTTTGACGAACCGGCAATGCATCTCCGGTGTCAATACTATGGTTAGTAACCTGGGTAAATCCTGGAATATCACTAAATAAGGAAGCAAATTCACTTACCACTTGTCGGATTCTATCTTGCTCGTCATTAGGCAGGTGGTCGAGATTTAACCTTGGCGGTTCAACCTTTTCTACACGCACTGGTTTCATCGTCAGCTTAAGAGACGCTTCATTAAAATCCAGTGTAGCTTGTGCGTCTGAAAGAAAGTCTATTCCTAGTATTAAGTGTGCTTGCAAATTCTTTACTATAAAAAACATCACCTTTACTTGTTCGTCCTTGATACGGATGTACAAAGGTACTTTACCTACGCACTTACATTGTTCTCCTTGCGCCGCTAATACTGTTGTATTATCCGCATTATATATGCGGTATTTGCGAAAATACTTTCTAAAAAAGACTTCTGCCACACAGGAACACTGCGCGCCGGTATCCAGGAGTGCGGTGGCCGGGATATTATTTACCAAGACTTCAATCTTCGGAAGAGTTAAATTTTTCACCATTACTGTATTTAACTTGTAGGAAGAGGGGTTTTCGTGGCCTTCGGATTTCCGCACCCTCTCGTCAGCAGAAATCCGTTTTAGTTTAAATTATTTTTTCTTTCGGTGCTTTCCTTCTTTCTCCACTGGCCTTGAGACTTTTTTCCTGGGTTGCTATTGAACTGTCGACGTTCGCCGGCTGTTTTTGAATGCTCGGGTTTCCTTGCCCACTGATTCGCTTTTTCTCCGTAGCCATGTGCTTGAGTTTGCTGTAGTCTTGGCGTACCAAATTGGTTTCGCTGTTGATATTGGCGTCTTCTTTCGACGTCCGCCGTTCTTCTACTTTCAAACTGGATTGCTAGCTCAAATAATTTTTCCAGTGTAGTCGGATTTCTCAATTCAATAAAGTCTTGCACTTGGGGTAGTATCGTCGGCAAAATCACTTGAATTATTTCAGGATCCGGACGGTTTCCATACAAGAGCTTGAAAACGTGAATTTTTCTTAAAATAAAACTCGAGATGTTTTCCATTCTTTGTTGATATATACTGAAAAGTTCTGTTTCTAATTTCGCACGATCCCTTACAACAGGGAAGGCTTTTAGTAGGGCAGTCTTGAAATTTTCGTAGGTATAGGTGGGACTTCCTGCTTGACCCAAGAGACTTCTGCCGATACATTTGAACCAGTTAAGCGCTTGGCCCCTCAAAGCGCTGGTAGCTAAGGTAACTTTTTGAAACTCGTGCACGGGGTAGAGCATGAAGTGGTCATCCAATTTTTCCAAAAAACTGGTTACCTGTGAGTTTCCATTAAACGTTGCTTCTGGTTTCATCGAAGCGCGCATGGTCTGGACAATATACCCAAATCCTTCCAGGGCGGCAGCTGGCATTTCTGGATTCTGAGCTGTTTCTGTAGGCAGCACAGGTTCTTCTTGAAACTCGGCCATGGTTATTCTTCGTCGGGCGCCACTATCAGGTTCAATGTTTCTTCTAACCTTCTTCGGAAACATACAATGATCTGACTAGAACAGAGAGCTTACTAAAGCTATGTTCACTAATTGTAGTAAGTAGACAGGATACAGACGAAGGGTATACAAAACCCCTTATTTTTTTCTTTATATACAATGACTTCCGTACTTCGGAATACAATGACCCTCCACTCGGGGTCTAACTTAAAAGATATCAAAATAAAACTAAACTCTAATTTAACTTTAGAATAAGATTGGCCTTATAATAACAGAAAGCGTATGTAGCACAGAGACTGTGAACACTACAATACGTTTAATTTATCAAGAGGATTAAAACCTCTGGCCTGGAAGGCAAAGTAGCAACTGCGTAACTTCTAAGGTAAGCGGCCTGCTTCGAACTCACGGCTTCCTCTCTCCTGCTTGGCAAAAAGGCCACACTTAAATACTTGGCGTTCGCCAGACAACTTTGCATAAACTCCTTCACGCTTATAATTCTGGCCGGAAGTAGAAAATAAGAAGTGATAGTAAAGATTTAAAATAAAATAAACGTTAGTAAAACTTAAGATCCTTACACAATTAGTGTGAAAAGAGGGCAAAATACGCGAGTTAATACAGTATATTTAGAGCAGCATGCGGAAAGTATATAAAGAATCATTGGTTTCACGATTTTGAGTTCATGAATGGAATTAATATGGGCCATATTTAGCACTCGACAAATGCAGGCATTAATATTTTGAACCCAACACTGCTGCGGTAATGAAATCCACAATGAAGACCATCATTCCACGCAGCATACCTCAGAAAATATACCTACAGTTTTGCGTAAAATGAGCGAATAATATTTTTCATCCTTCAATAAAATGCATGTATTTTTGAAGTCATACTTCCTGGAATAGAATCGTATTACACGAGTAAAATCACCTTCCTTGTTCAATGCATTGGAATAAATCAAATATTCTCGTTTTTATTTACGTAAATATAACGTTTCCGGCTATAATGCGTCCATGAATTTATTCCTCTATATCAGGGCTTCTTAAACTTTTGTCATTCACGACCCCATTTATGATTGCGAGTTTCTTGACGACCCCATACAAATATAAAAGAAAAATAAATTAATATTTTTTGATAATTTATTTATTAGGTAACAATATACATATACATATGAAAATATATAAGTTTAGAATTCGTTTTGAAACATACAAAAATCTAAAATTAAAAATTGCACAAAAAATTATAAAATTGTATTTATTATGTTTCAAAAATAAAAGTGGATTCTGACCGTCTTAATTCTCTCGAATATATTCAAGTAGTTGCGTGGTAAGTATTAAATTAAAGTATAAGTAAAAAATTTAATGAGATGGATGTGCCTGTTTTTTATTGCATAACAAATCAAATCTTGGTGGAATGTTTGAAACTGCTGGACGTAAGACCTCTTCAACATTTTTTAACGCTGAACGATATTGGGATTTAATATGTGTTAAAGCTGAGAAAGTAACTTCACATAAATATGTGGTGTTGAATGGCAGAAGTAGATTTAACGCCATATCAGCGATTGTGGGAAATTCAGTTCTAGTTCCGATCCAGAATTCAGTCAAGGGCTTTTTTGAAATTGTAGTTTTGAGTCACTCGAAAGCTCAGCAAATTCCTCTTGAGCTTTAAGTGGCAGGTGATCAATCTCACTTAAGCCAATCCAAAACGGCTTTTGAATCCAAACTATTTTTGGAAATCAATATTTAATTTAAAATATGTCCGGAACTGTATTTCTAGCGCTTTTAAGTGATCTACAATAATTTTTGCAATAAAAGTTTTACAATGAATTTTCTCGATTACAAAATTGTCGACACTGTAAAACATTTCGAACGAATTTTTTTCGATCCTACTTTTCCAAATGTTGATCTTTTAATAAAACTTTCAATTTTATCTTTTGAAGTAAATATATCGCAATATTTTCCTTGAAGAGACAAGTTGAGATCGTTTAACTTCTCAAAAATATCTGACAAATAACACAGATTGGATAGGCATAAGTCATTTTGAAAAAAAGCAGCAAGTTCACATTTCCGTTCGGTTAAAAATATTTCGATCTCGTCCTTTAATAACAATAATCTTCTTAAACTTTGACCTCTTGACAACCATCTTACTTCTGCATGTAATAACAAAGTTGTGTAGTTGGAATCCGTATCCTTACAGAGATTTGAAAATAAGCGACTGTTAAGAGCGTGCCTCTTAATAAAATTTATGATCTTAACAGCATCCTGAAGCACATCGTTCAATTCTGGTGCTAATGTTTTTGCTGCAAGAGCCTCTCGGTGAATAAGGCAGTGAGTAAAAGTTATATGATCATAATGAGCAGCTTGAAAAAATGATTTAAAACCAATATTTTTGCCCGTCATCGCTCTTGCACCATCTGTGCATATTCCACAGCAATTTTTCCATTCTAAACCTTCTGCTTTTAAAAATTCGTCAACTTTACAATATATGTCTTTCCCTGTAGTATGGTCTTCCATAGGACGACAAAATAACAATTCTTCCTCCACGCTTTCTTTATAAACGTACCTGACATATACTAACAACTGAGCCAATTTAGTAATATCAGTTGTTTCGTCCAACTGAATTGAAAATTTTGGGCTTTCTTTAATTCTTGTAATAAGTTCTATTAATTGATCCTTGTTAATATCAGAAATTCTATTCGAGACAGTGTCGTTCGACAAAGGAATTTTTCGAATATCATCGCCATATTTTCTTCCATGTAGTATTTCTACCATTTTAATAGCAGCAGGTAACACAAGATCTTCTCCAATGCTGAACGGCTTTTTATTTTTAGCAATACAGTATGAAACTTCATATGACGCTAGTAAATATTTTTCATTAACACTTATAAGTTTTTCAAAGATTTTCTTTTCTTTATTTAAAGATTTCAACAGTCTTTCAAAATATTCTTTTGGTTTATAGACATACGAAATATGCTTTGATTCAAGATGTCTTTTTAATTTTGATGGTTTCATACTCTCCGAAGCCAATAATTCATTGCAGATCAAACAAAGAGGTTGTTCATTACCCTCACAATTTTGAAATGTAAAGCCAAATTGAAGAAAAGACTCATCATATTTTCTTTTCCGCACATTAGATGCCTGTTTTCCAATACTTTGTCCTGCCTGAGAAGAGTTTGTAGCATTATCATCTGCGTCATTACCATTCTTCTTTAAGTTCAGCCATTTATCCATGGCCAAAAATTATTTTGATCCTAAAATAAAATAAATATATAAAAATAACATATTGCAGATAATAATTGATTTATTAATTACTGAATAAATAAAAAAAAAACTAAAATCTTGTTACGGGGGACACTGACAATTGACCACACTAGAAGAGCGTCAACACTCCACTAATTCACATTGCAGTCAGTGTAGGCTAGTTTACACAAGCGTTTTAGTCAATGCAAGTTACGGAATGTTATGAAAATTCGCTTAAAAAGCATAAAATTCACAAATTTTTCAACGGGTTTTACAAGTATTTATGCGCGCTTTTTTATAAGAGCCCCACAGACCGGTTTGGTTAATGCGTATTTGCCAGCGCGTGTATTGAATCATTGTTTAGCTGCAGGTTGCATGTGTGTACGCGCGCGCATTCCTCCCTTGTGGGAAGTCAGCGGCGCGCGGTTTATTCGACATGTATGATACCGACAAACGCACTAACAATGTATAGCCACAGTATAATAATAGCGATCATCGATCGTTTACTGCTGTCGGTGGAGATAGCTCAAAACCTTCAACAAATGCGCGTGTCTAGACGCTGCAAGTCCACTGTATTCCGCCAACTCTAGTGATGTTATAAAATGGTATATATATATATATATATATATATATTATATATATAAATATTTGACATTAAAATCTCTCGCGACCCCAGAATTTTGCTACGCGACCCCAAATGGGGTCGCGACCCATAGTTTAAGAAGCCCTGCTCTATATGGTAAATCTGAAATATATCAAAGGAAGAATATTTAAGCCATTTATAACCCGTTTAAGGAAACTTGGTTTGCCTGATGAATTCCTGAAATAAAATAACTTGGCAGTTAGTTGCAACTGATGGGTTTTAAATAATGAGTGGTTCAAACCGCTTATTAATGATGTGCACTCGACACCATCAATCTTCTAAAAGTACAAGAGAATTAAAATGCTCTCTTGAGCTGTGAAACCTCGAGAGAGAAATTTTAAGAATTAATAGGATTTTAAGTACTAGGTGGGATGTTGCCAATTTGAGTAGTATTTTTGCTATTCGGCAATGGTTTGAGCGGTTTTGCTCCACATTATATATGTGCTAAAGTAGATGAGAAACGAACAGAACTGTGTGATATGTGTACGAAATCCTAGTAAAAAAATCAGACTGCAAAACATCACCTATATCAACTTCATTTTAGATACTGCTTTCATGTACAGTGTTCTTCAAGCATTAGCAAGAATTAGTAGACGTAGCAAAACAAGCACGTGACATCACAATTTACACTGCTTCTAGAAAAATAACACATCAAATTTAATTAGTTTATGAAAGAAATCCAAACAAGAGACCTTATTATCTGGAAGTCTGAAAGCCAAATAAAAAGAAGGTTTTAACTTAAAGGTTTTAACTAAAAAGATGTTTCAATGGAAAATGGGACAAGACGTCGAGAAAGGAAACCTTATTCAACGAAATCTTCTCGCAGTATGAGCTGCAGGTGACCTACTTTTTAGCAAGAAAATGTATTGATATTTTGCAATGAACCAAGATATTGAACTGTAAGATGTAGCCAAATGATATTTAACAAAACGCAAATAATGAATCTGGAAGAAAGTTCTCGATTCGAGAAATCTTAAGAGAATTTTAAAAATAGCTCATTTCTTATACCCGTTTCAGAATCAATCAGGAGTTCCTCCTTTCAGTAAGCATAATCGTGGCTTTTCACAAAAAATTTAGTAGGGATTCTATTAAGCGGGTTCATACACCTTAAACCCCTTATGATATTTGAATATGTGACAGTTGCAAGAATTGGAATACCTTATTTATTTTAAAAGTAATTACTTCCAACTTTTTATGGCTGACGACATTATATAGCTGTTTTCTGAAATCGTAATCAGAAAGTTTGTGTTGATACAAATATTTTTGTAATTTAATCCGCTTTGTGACAAAAATTTTCGTCATGTTTCCACCTTGCGCGCACAGTTTAAAATTATCTGTCGCATTATTTCATTCCATAATTTGCATACAGCTTTTATATCATATGGAAGCTACTGTAAACCAAAAAAACTGAGAATTTCATATTAAATTTTTATTTTATTTGGAGTTGAGTTTATAAAATGTATTTTATTACAAAATCTGTAAAGTTTTCGTGCATAAAATTTTTTAATATTAAAATATTAATCAGGTTTTGGGTTCAGTTAGAAAATAGTGCCGATATAAAGAATTCCATCAAATTTCAAGTATGTACCATTAGCCATCTTTAAAATATCATGCGCGCAAGGTGGAAAAATGACGAAACATTTTGTCACAAAGCGGATTAAATTACAAAAATATTTGTGGCAACACAAACTTTCTGGTTACTAATTTCCAAAGCAGCTATATTATGTAGTCAGCTGTAAACAGTTGGAGGTAATTACTTTAAAAATAAATAAAATATCTCAATTCTTGCAACAGTCACATAATTCGATACTCATAAGGGGTTTAAGGTGTATGGGCCCCCTTAAGAGCTTGATGGCTTTTAAGTACTATAGTGAACGTTTTGTTTATAAAACGGGTAGGTCTCTCTTTCAGTTAGATAAGCCTTAAGGGGCTCATAAACCTTAAACCCCTTATGATCTTCGAATATGTGACTGTTGCACGAAGTGAGATATTTTATTTATTTTAAAAGCAATTACTTCCAACGTTGTACAGATGACTACATAATATAGCTGCTTTAGAAACTAGTAACCAGAAAGTGTGTGTTGCCACAAACAGTTTTGTAATTTAATCCGCTGTGCAACAAAAGTTTTCGTCATGTTTCCACCTTGCGCGCATGATATTTTAAAAATGGCTAATGGTACATACTTGAAATTGGATGGAATTCTTTATATGGGCACTATTTTCTAACTGAACCAAAAATTCGATGAATATTTTAGTATAAAAAAATATACGTGAAAACATTACAGATTTTTTAAATAAAGTACATTTTATAAACTCAACTCCAAATAAAATAAAAATTTAATATGAAATTCTTAGAATTTTAGGTTCACAGTAGGTTCCAAATGTTATAAAAGCTATATATTAAATATGGAATTAAATTATGCAACAGAATGTTTTAAACTGTGCGCGCAAGGTGGAAAGATGACTAAAAATTTTACCACAAATCGGATTAAATTATAAAAATATTTGTGGCAACACAAACTTTCTGATGTCTATTTCAGAAAGCAGCTATATTATGTAGTCAGCTGTAAAACGTTGGTAGTAATTGCTTTTAAAATAAATAAGTTATTCCAATTTTTGCGACAGTCACCTATTCGAAGATCTTATGGGTTTTAAGGTGCATGAGTCCCCTTAAACGAATGTGAAGTCATATTTTTTAAAGAAGATGGACCCCAAGAAGGAAATAGAGGAATAGGAAAGTTATGAGTAAACAATAATCTCCTACAAATCTTGAACGTATAGCAAATTATTTAATATAAAGTGTATAATGAATTTAAAGTAAAATTGTCATTGGTTGAGTGCCTTTATTGTTTACAAGTTCAGCTAAAAATGATGATTACTAAGGATATCATTGATAGCTTTTAAGAAAACATGCACTAGTAAAAGGAATAATGAAAACTATGTTCTTTTCATGTATTTCAGTATTCTATATGTAATATTTTAGACATTTATCCTATCGGTCATTATTTAGCCAATGCCATACTTATATATTCAAAAAAAAAAATGGCATAAATGATAAAGCAAACCATAATTGATAAACAAATGTGAATTTGCACTGAAAATCAAAAACAAGTACCCACCCGTCGTCCCAAAAAGAAAATCATGAAATTTAAATTTGCTTTTCATAAAGCAGATATAAATCTGAATAATGTCTTTTAGTACTTTTTTTTAAATACTCAGCTTAGAAGTTAGCGTAAAATATGAACAGAGTATTCTAAGGAGGAATATTTCTACTCTCCAATATGATCTGCTAAGCTAAAAAGAATCATTGAAAAAATACAAGTAGAAACGAAATGTTTGTTTGGTTTTATCCAGTTACAATTTTTCCAGTATAAAAAAAAGTTGTACTTCAACGGCCACATTACGACAAATCTGCATTATAAACAAAAGAAAACAAATTTTAAAATGATATAAAAACGTAGCTTCTGAATATTATTTGTTCCTTCATTCTCAGTTGATCACTTGATCGAGAATGTGAACATAAGTTAGTGAAAAGATGAAGATTTTATAGGTTGGGATAAGATAGTTATTTGGTTCTTTAAGCAGCAATGTAATTTAGAACATTCTTGTAAAAAAACACAATTAATGTTCCCCTTTGCTGTAGGCATTGGAATGGCTGGTTCACCCATAAGTACAGACATTAAAGCACGACAAAATTTGAATAATTCGTATATGCAGGAATAGTCTAAATATTTCATGGATATTAAATGCTTTAAGCTGCCCAAGCTAATCTTTCATTTTTCCAGACATTCAAAACTTACGTGAAGATATTTAATTGCTCATCTGCTTTAGAAGTTTCAAAAATATATTTCTTCATTTATTTTATTAGAAACACAGAAATTTTCATGTTCTCTAAATGCGCAAGGATAGAAGATAAAGTATTCAAGAGCTAGCAAACTGAATAATGCATCCAAAAGAAAATTAAAAAGTCCAATATTATGAGAAATAAATCTGCATTTACTTAAACAAGCTATTCAGAATTAAAACAATGTATTCTGAAATATCTACATCTTAACACACTGTAGATTTTAATAAGTAATGCGTTAGTTTTGTAGAAATGCTATAATGTTAAGTATTTATTACCATCAGATTTCAAGTACAAAATATGAGTATTATATAGAATAGTAACGTTAAAACTGAAACTATAAAAAGGAATATTTAAAGCTATGTAGTCATGAGAATTAAAGGTTTTGTGTATAAATTCCAAATTTAATTGCATAAATGATCACATCAGCCAAAGCTTCGAGACAGAATATGAAATTTAAAAGGAAATATAAACTAGATAGTTAAATTCAGTTTACTTGCAAACAAAATACTTCAAAATTGTCTAATTCGATATAATTAAAGTGTTAAGAATAGTCAGTGAAATTCTCAAACACGTGTTACTAAATAAATTGGCTAGGAGTTATAAAATTAACTAAATTTATTTACTTAAAAATCAACCAAACCTTGGAAGCAATATACCTGCTTTTTGAAACTGCTATAGCTTGGGAACTCGAACGGCAGTTAAATACAGCTTCACATGTTATTCAAATTTTGTGTATATTTTTAATGTAAAATATCGATTTTAACGTCAGGAAGATTTTTAGTTATGGTTTTATGTACTACATAATATATGAAATTAGAAGTATTAAGTGCAAATTTACATCAATAATCCATTAGCTCCTTAGAAAGTATTCTACGAAGGCATTCTATTCCTAAGACATCCTTCGTGTGCTTTCCCATACTCAACAGATTATCCATTCTTGATAGATTTAAACAGATTTTGTTAAAAAATCCCAATTATTCGTATTTGATTATCATTACCATTTAAAAAGAATCTTCAAATAAAATACCAACATTTTTATCTCATTTATTCATTTTGAATGTATTGTTGCGTGCATATGGGTTCATAATAGATTTAATGCACACAAGTCCGATGATAGGTTAATAATATTTATTTTATCAAATTAAACAATGTTCTGCAATGTTTCATAGAAATACTCGTACAGGTGTCCACAGTATCACACAGTACAATCATTAGTTACGCCTCAAACTACTAAGAGCTTGTAGTGTAAAGCAACGACGCAATTGTAAAGCGTATCTAAAGAGAAATCTAACAGGGAAACATCTTCGATCTTACTTTGAACTAATAACTCGCAGCAATAATAACTAAAGAACTAAGAGCAGATGCTTTCTCTGGCCTTATATTGTTTTCAACCGGCGACCGAGATATTTCTAGAACTTTCTGCTTCTCGAAATTACAGGAAAGCAATATGAGGATCCAATTACGGTTACAGCTAACATAGTGGTAAATTACATTTATTCAATTACAGCACATATTTCGGTGATACAGGGTCCGGACCAAAATGTAGCCGAATGGTTTCCAATTTTAGCGAAATTTGGCGACAAAATAAGTCGCCGAAACCGTTGTTAGTTTGGCGATATCTCTCGATACTACCGAGATACCCATTTGCCTTATCTTAAATGCACATGCCCTGTATTCTTACTTTTCCAGCATAGCTTTTCTTTAGACTTTTCATGTTACATTACACAAAAAAGAAATACAACATTTTTACTTATAATTCCACCAAAATTACTTAAGTACAAAATACGTAACGATATATATGGCCAATAAGTTGCAAACCCAAGATCAATATTTTATTGGGCCACCTTTTGCACGGATAACAGCTATGATTTCTTTGGGCATCGAATCTATATGCTTCTGGAGTGAATTTGCTTCCAAAAAATACCATGCATTGGCTATGCAGCTTTTCTGATCTTGTAAATTAGATAGAAGATGAGAGTGCTGTCGGTTACGTCAATCGACCATATCCCGCAAATTTTCTATGTCTTTAAAGTCCAGGCTATACGGTAGCCAGGGAAGGTGTTGGAAGTCAGACTGATGTTCAGCGAACCAATTTCGAACACTTCTGGCACGATCGATAGTTGCATTATCGTCCATGAAGGATCCGTCGCCATCAGGGTAAAAAGCAACATTGCTTGATGTATTTGATCTGACAGCATATCTAGGTACCTCATGCCTGTTTGTTTACGAGAGCGCCACTTCCATGCCAGCAGATTATGCCGCATATCATGATACTCCCACCAGACCCTTGCACAGTGCGAGTAAGGCAAGATGGCTTCATGGGTTTCTCGCCAAATTTGACGTCTTTCATCAGTGCAAAATAAGGTGTAGCATGATTCATTGGACCAATTCTTAGACGTCCAGTGTCGTCTTTTCTGACACCACTACAAACGAACCCTTGCATGTCGGGAAGAAGTGAGAGGTTTTCTGCGAGGCACCCGACTATGTCTTATGTCGTGAAATTTATGTATATTAATGTTTTGCTTTAAGTTATCATTATTCAAGTATTTTTTTATTTGTATTCATTTATATTCGTAAAATGTTAAAAGCTGGTTATTCTTGTCACAGCTGTTTTTGTAACAAAGACAGGAACCTTTCATTTGAGCATTTCTGTAAACGAAAGTGACATCTGCTTTATGGCTTCTTTTTTACTAATAGAAGAACTGAAGGCAGTTAGGTGATTGTCGAATTTCTTCTCTGGGGGCTTTACTAAATTTGGCAGTAAAGGAAGTCGTAAATCGGCTTACTCGTTTTCACTTGCTTTCTCGTTTTGTGTTGTGTTGCAAAGGATATAGACGGGTTTTATTCTGGAAGGTGGGTGTTCTTTAAATTTTGGCAGTTGGAATCATATCGCTAGTTTTTCCCTGTTAGCTGGGGGATCGAGTTATATTTCTCACCTTTCTCTCGAGCATAGATGCCCGGTCGCTTTGCAAATTTTTTGATTCGTTGTGGGGGGGGGGTAATTTCTCAGCTAAAGATAAAAATAATAGTCTAGGGTTGGTGAAATTTAGTTTTATGATTTTTTAATGATGACCACAAAAGGAGGAAGAGAGACCAAGTTTACCTCGGAGCTGGCACGAGAGGAGAATTTATTCAGATATGGGCTTGCTAAGAAAAATGTAGAGGAGAAAGAGCGGGGTGGCTTGACTCTTGCGGGTATTGCTCTCGCCAGTTGTGGCAGAGTCAGATTTGAGTTGGGTGATGGAACAGTAGAAAAGGGAAAATGTATGCGCTTCCGCACTCGGAGAAATGGACATTCCTGAAGAGTCCTCGTCGAACCTGAATGACTGTGTTTCTCCGTTCATTTGCTTCCATCCATAATTACTGATTTCCAGGCTTGAGCCGATTTAGAAATTTGTGCGAGATATTTCAGGCGTGCATTGTGCGATCTCTTTCTTCAGCACTCGAGAAATGGACATTCCTGAAGAGTCCTCGTCGAACCTGAATGATTGCGTTTCTTCGTGCATCTGCTTCTATACATAATTACGGATTTCCAGGCTTTTTCAGTTAGAATTCCACAAGATGTTACCTTTTCTTTGAACTCTTGGTTCGCCCTGATTTGTGAAAGAAAAATTCAGAAGTTTTAATGATTCATGTGGTTTTGCTGATGTCGCCGATATGTACCAACTTCTTGTGATGATGGATTCCTTCGACGAACTGTGAGTTCCATTATGTATTTTTATTTTCAGGAATCATAAGTTATTTGGAGGTAAAAAGTTAACTAGTTAAAGTTATTTTAGTGGAAATGGAAAATTAATTTATTACTGGGAAAATTAATTTTAATAATGAGAAAATTGCTTAATATACTAAAGAGAATTTAAAATTATTGCCTTTAAAATATGTAATTCTGTAAACTGAAAATTCTTGATTAGTTTATGTGGACCCATTTTAAATAGATAATTCGCGGATAATCATGGCAATCGCTTGTTAATTTTGCAAGTTTGACCTTTGAAAATATACATAATATGGAATATTAATTACTGTTGTATATAAAGGTAATCTGAGCAGCTATCTGAAATTGGATATTCGAGAAATTAATAAATGTGTTTGATTTATATATTATGTTTTATTTTTTTATTTTAGTGTGTAATTTACTGTGGTCTGCCATGTTACTGTATTTGTTTGAAACGGGAGGCTTTTAAGAAACATGGAGTTTTAGAGAATTTGGTGTTATTGTTTTATCTTTTTTTGATTCATAGCGTGACCATTTTTACTAACGTATACGTTTAATGATTTGAAAATGTGTTTAGTTTTATTAAGGAAATCTTATGATGATTATTTTAGGGTAGTTTGTCAGACACCAGTCAGTTAAAATTTAAGTTTAAAACATTTTTAAAGTTAAATCCCCTAATTTTCAGCTATTAAGATCATTGTTTACGACATACTGCTTAGACGATTTCAGTTTATATATTTCTTTCGATGAATTTAAATTTCTTCAAATATTATTGTATTTATACTCAAAAGTAAGAAAGGCAGTAAATACGTTTGAACAAAGATTCATTCTACAGGAAATAAAAATACATTTTGAAAGGAACAATGCTCAGTTACCAAAAAATATCATAACTAATATAATACTAGATAAAAACGGGCAAACAAAATACTAAAAATATTTTTTTTCTTATTTTGGCAAAGAAATGTGGAATAAATTAGATTTATATAATATGATTAAAAAGAAATGAAGCAGTAACTGCTTTTTATAAAGTTACTGTGTAAACTCAAAGAAGACATTAATGTGTATTTACACAGAGAGCGATTTATTTCTTCATAATAGGAATATCATGTAAGCAAATAATAATTAAGTTCTTTTTTCATCAGAAATATATTCAACTTCGATCGCTGCAAACAAATGTAAATTAGAAATTTTACGTTATATGCTATCAGAAAGGCAGAATTATGTAATTATAAAGCCATCATGTTATTTTAAAGAATTAAAAAATATCCAATCCAGAAAAGAATTTCATTGTAAAAGAGCTGAGTTTATATGGATATTTAAAAGGTAACTAGATAATAAATAAACAATGAATTTATACCCGCTTCCATAAATATTGTTTTCAATTTTCCGTGAAAATGTCTAAGCAATTTATTTTATCACTTTACTCAAACTCTTTCTGAAATTTTAGGAAATGTGATGATAAACGATATTTACCTCCTTGTATATGTTTGCGTGACATCTGTATGTACGGACAGAATAAAGTACTCTTTTTTCCGAAATGGATTAAAAAAGGATTTAAAATTGATTCAGAAGAATTTTCTTCGCGACGGATGTATGTATCTCTCATAACTCAAAAACGAGTTACCTCAGAACTTTGAATATGGTACTGCAGTAAAATGCAGTTGTGCACCTACCTTCTTTTTGCAATCGTCCGCACGAAAAATATACAAATTTATACACATATCTACACCCACTCTAATACTCACCACCTAGATAATTTGCATGCAATAGTTGTAGAATTATCAACAATTTAAATGATGTTTAAGTGGGACTAAGCCTAACGCAACACCCATTTGTTTACATTAGAAACTTAGTAGAATAGTGAATTATGTAAGTTTCTGCACCTTCAGTGTCTTTTTGCCGAGTGTGACCAAAAGTAAACTTTCAGTTTTATGCCCAGAAAAATCTACCTTCTCCCCCGCTGGACGACTTGCTTGTTTTTGAACATAGAAACTCTATTTTTATTTTATAAACTTTTTTTAACTGCTTTAACTGTATTGGTGTTTTATGTTTTTCTACATTTTAAAATTTTTAATAAAGATGTTTTGAGTTTTTTTGGGGGGGCGGGAGCTTCCCGCAAAGTGAAAACTGAATTAATTAACCATGAAATATAACTCTAGTGGAATTCCAGGAAATAAGTTTAAATGATACGGAGCAAAAAATTTGTATAATTTAATAGGCTGTGCAAAGAATTCATGCGGTATCTACATCAGACATTTTAATCAGTGCTAGGTTTATTTAAAGTGGCAATTTCAATCTACTGAGCGGTAATGAGCTATTTCTTTTATTCTTGAGCGGTAATGAGCTATAACACAGAATGAAAATATAAAAATGCCAATTTATAATGATATTTACGTTTTTACTTTTTTCCAAAGCATTTCCTTTCAACGAAAGATCTATCAACATGTAATTAGCTCGAATGATTAAGGTTTCAGTCATGGTGAAAGAATTTGCAAGATAAACTGCCTTTTATTAATTCCACATATGATGAAAACCACGGTTCGTCCATATAGCCAAGGACATCAGTAGAGATTTCAGCACGATTTGAACTATTAATACTGACGAATTTCGTGTACGTGGACATTATAGGACACAGGAGAAACATAGTATATTACATCTTAATTTTTACTATAAGAAAGCCCACCAGCCACATTACCATGTTTTTAATGTTTACATAACTTTGCTTATGCAAAGAGCCCACCAGCGGCCGAGCGGTAAAGTCGCTGAACACTGGTAGTTCGGTACGAGGTTCAAATCTCGCGAATGGGCTGGCTGCCTGGGCTTTTTCGTGGTTTTCCCCATATGTAACGTGAATACGAGCCAGTTTCCCTTAGAAAGTCCTCCACGAAGGCATCCCTCCCCTTAGGCAGATAGCCCTCGTGTGCTTTGCCATAATTAAATAATCTAATCCATTCCAATCCAATCCATCTTAAGTATTGTATCCTTCAATTTGAAATGAAACAACCGATTACGTATTTACATAAAGACAAATCTTTTTCCTTAGCTCAAACCACGATAAAAACTAAGTGAAAAAATCATGACATAATAATAGTTACATCAAAACAACTAAAGGAAAGCTGCAAATATTTTAAAGAAATATGTACAATAGTAAAATTCAAAGTGTAAGAAAGTGCACCGTCCGGCAAACTTTCCGAAATGGACATACATAATGCTACATAATGATCTACATAATGAAAGAAACTTCAAACAAGATCAAGCTTGGCATATGCGAATAAAAGGACTTCTTGAATTTTCTTTTGAATTTCAAAACATTTCACATGTTCAGTTGTTCCATATGCATCGGATTTATTAATTCGGCTACCATCTTGATGATGATAAACTGAACTGTCACATTGTGATGGGTATATAGGGCCATCAGGTGTTGAGCAATGGAACGGTTGAAAATACTGGTAATTTTGTCCAATTCGCGCCCTGGCAAACGACTTTCTGCATAGGTTTTCGCAATTTTGTCTGTATGTTACGCAAACAATGGCCTGTTTTCTTTGAAAAGGCCTCCATAAAGACATCTCTGTATTAGGCAATAGCCTTGCAATGGTTAGCAAAAATTTGCTGGAGTGATTTGCTAAAAACTACCGAAGAAATTTACACACTTTTAAAACAATTTCGATAAAAAATTGGAAAAAAGAAATGTTTTGAAATAAAAATTTCTAGAGATAGATTATCATTCGAAATGAGAAAATATGGTGTGCTATTTTTAAATTTATTCTTCTTTCTAAATGCCGTATGCAAAAAAACTGTGGATTGAAGGATATGTTTTTTCAATAAAAGATTCCCATTGTATAATTCAAAAAGGTTGTGAAATGCTTCGTAGGTCATTTTCCATATTTCAGAAAGGTTCTGAATCACTTCACCGTCTTAAGGAACTCCAATATTTGCTTTTTCCTCCTCCAAAGATAAATGTTCTACATCTGAACGTTAATAGATGTAGTAATGATTCTTCAACCCTTTCACCAGCTGTCAAGATCCTATTTTAAAAACCGCTTACTCCTCTCCCTACCCTGGGAAAAAATGTCTTCGCTAACCTCTTTTCTGAAAATTAAAAAGACTATTCCATAAATGTACGCTTTTAAATGAAAAGTAGTTCCATTGCAATACCAGCTGAACAGGCCTCGAAGTGCATTCCTGTTTCCTGTCTTTACAGCTGAAATTATCCTTGAGACATTCTGACCCAATCACATCTTTTCATTTTTTACTGCATTCTCGGGGGAGGAGGGTGATAGTGGAAAACATGAAGTGAGAGTGTCCGTGAAGAATAGCGATGGAGGCTACATTTAACCCCGACGAATGTGTGACTTTGCTAAGTTCTGTCGACAATTTTCAAATGCATATATCCCTCTCGGGGTAAATGATGAAATGATTTTAATTTTAATTTAGAAATAAACATCATTATTAATCACACTGGAAAAAACTGTCAGTTATTATTTCTACATCGAAAAAGATTCCAAAAGTGCGTAGTGTTTTTAACGGTTCTAAAGTTAAAACTTTGGCAACAAGAAGAAATCCACCGACGCAGAAGTCATTTGCAAAGTCAATAAATACAGCTATAATAACAATAAGTGAAATAGTAAACAAAATTTTAAGATTTAGAAAAGCTAAAAAACCATAATGTCCACCTGCTGTTGTCGAGAGATTTGTTTTAATGCAGAATAATTTGTACAAGTCCACGTGAAACCTATTTAGCAGGAGATAAATGGAATGCACTTGATGAAGCCTGGATTAATCTAAATGACTGCAACAAAAAAAGGCATTTTATTATCGAAAACAAAGACAAAAAACTGCGAAAACCTGATTCCGTCAATGAAAGCAAGGTTTCAGTAAGGAATTTATGACCATTTCAGAGCTCTCATACAATAAGAAATTAACAATAAGAAGAAAGGGAAAAATGCAAAAGTCAACATAAAACATACCATCAAGCGAAAGTTTTATATCGGATATTTATAGAGGAAATTCCATTTCTTTCCATGAATTTTAAAGAATGGACATTCATTAAGACAACAACAGCAAGTAATACATCTAAAAGTGCCGCTGCATTCCTTAAAAAATGAAAAATGATGCAGGTTATATATGTTTTCAGCTTATTCTTGGAAGGTCCCTTGAGCTTCCATGTATGGACTATTGTGTCTCTAGTGTTTTAAAAAGAACCTCTTATAACAGCAAAGTGACTAAGATTGATGGACTGGGAAAAGAAGAGGAAGATAAATTGAAATCAATATCCCTGTCTCTTTACGAAAAATAAATCTATCACGGAAATTACGATGCAGACTTATAGTGCAAGATAAACGCTATCAGAGCAAACATTTAAATAAATACCCTTTCTACATTTTAAACGACCCCGAAATCTTTCTAAATATGTGTAAACGCTCTTTGTGTTTCGTTCCTTAATCAAGAACTTAATTATATGAAAAGGCGTTCAGAACATGAGAAATGCGAGAATTAAAAGATGTGCAAGACCTTCTGTAAATGATCCGATGCAAGATTCAAGATGAAAATGATTAAACTAATAGTTGAAATTCTTTTAGGGGACTGAAACGCATGACTTAACAAAAGTTTCCAATTTATCCTCAAGCAAAGGAAGCTAAAATTACTTACTTATTGACTAAGCAGTTGTTTTTGTTTTACTTTTAACTATATATAGAAATTTTCTCAAAAACACATTCCAAGAACGGTCGAATAATTAGTCATTCAGCCTTATCAACACCAAGAACGGTGATATAGATCGGTTATCAAAAGGGATAGATGAATGTTACACACAAGAAAAGGCGGCAAGCGCGTAAATACAGCCTCATTGTGTGCGGGAGTAGAGCTTGTATTACCCCCAGGGGGTTTCGTACTAATAGGCAGACTTGGTTACCCATACCCAGTGTACTTCTAGCCGAATGATCTGGGATAGCGCTGAAAAATATTACTTCTTGGAAAAGGATATATGTTGATGTCTGAAAGTACATCACTGATTGTTGCTGACAAATGCTGGTTGATAGATCTAAGGGCATATTAATGAAAATTGCTAGGGCAACATAGCGTCGATGCAGGCAACATGACATCCATGCAGGTCCTGCCGTCATTTTACTATTATACTTAGTATAAGTATAGGTTGAAGTAAGGTCGGCACGTATGTGTTCCCGTAGGCACAATATGCATCGCCGGCCCTTGTTAACAGATGAGTTGGAGCGCAATAAGCAGCACAGACGCTATAAAAACATATGCATTCTCCGGACTGCTGTTTTAATATGAATTTAGAAAATGATTGCAGTACTTTTAAGATCCATGGAGTTGCATAAGTAGAATATTTAGACAGAGCTGCTACCGAACAAACCTCTTGTTTTGCAAATAAAATTTAAAAAGAGGATTCAGGGGTGCCTACACCATAAAAGGACAAAGATATTGAATGGAAGCCAGAACTGTTTCCTGATGTGTCAACGTTCACACTACTCGTCATCTTAAGGTGGGTTTATGTGTGGAGAACTCTAGTGGAAATTAGCAACTATTTCAAGCAACAAAATTCTTCATTGATGTAGTCAGCGTTTCTTGAAGTTAGCTTCATCGTTCAAAATGATAACGTCTCCATTCCTCGAGTTCCTATTCGGATTGCTCAATCATGGTTTAAAGAATATAAAGATTAAATTACATATTTTTATTGCCTTACATACTCACCAGACATTAATATCATTGAACCATTGTGGTCTCAGCTAGAAACGAAAGTGAAACTTCGATTTCATTCACCAGTTACTCTCAAAGAATTAGAGAGGTTTCTTATAGAAAAATGGTATAAAATACCATTGGAAATTGTACTATTTAGAACTTGCATGGCATCATTCTAAGAATACCAGATTACCATTCAAATAACAGATTTGTATCTACACCATATTGGTACATAATTATTCATTTTTTAGGTTTCCTCATCACTTAGTGCTATACTTAGAGTTACATATTTAGCATACAGGAAAACAGAGGCCATTTAATTCCTCTGTATGAGAGCTAAAGTTTTCTTAATTTTTATTACTATTGCAAACGTCACGCAACATAAGCTTCTTCTTTCTTACGAGTGACGTATTCAGCACTATTTCGCATACATTGTTAGCGTTCTTAGAAAAAATGAGAAATGCAATATTGTTGCATGCCTACACAATACATTTATACAAACATAATAGATTAAGTCATTACTGAAATTAATAGACAGCATTATAGCCAAAATTTCTAATTACAAATTCAGAAATATGTAAACTGAATTACTCACATGCATATTACATTTATTCACATGCAATCGCAATAGATGCGCTAGCAAAAAATCCTCTGATGTTACTGACTTGTTTGCTTGCTATTACTAATTAGTTTTGTAATATTTATTGTATCTAGTTCGCTACGTCTCAGATTAAAAATGATACACTGAATTTCATTCCCACATTCTGTTGACAATCTGTGGCTTATGAGTCACGAACTGAAATTAATTCATCAAACAGTGACTTGTCTCACGCAAACCTTTTATGTAAAAAGGTTTCTTGCAACACGCACGTCCTGTCCAAATAAATAAATTAGGCCACACCCAATTCATCTTTGTCTGAGTATTTTTATTCTTGCTTATTTAGAACATCCAGCTGAATATTTTGTATTGAATATAAAATTTTCTTTAAATTCATTATGAAAGCTAAACATTTTTAAGTTATCCTTTAGAAAACATGGATTATATTTCGGATTTTTGATATTGTAAGTTAATGCTGCAACTCACAGTTGATAAGTTAGAAAAAAATATTTTTTATTTCCATATGCAAAAAGAAATATAAGAATGCAAGGTTGTGGTGAGAACAAAAGAAGCAGATTTTACTTGATTCCGATTTTTTTTTTCTTTTCCAATGGAAATACAAATATATTTCGTTAAAAGGAAAACGCAAAATCTGGTGATGTAATTTATGCCATATGCAACATAGCAAATTATCATTTTTAAATCTGAATACATGAAAATAATAGTCAATTTTATGCAGAATAATTTCTATCTGAGAAAACTCTTCCATTTGCTGCCCGAAGTTCGCTGCTAAAATTATTGCAATTGCCGGTGTAGAAGAGGTATGTACAGACATAATGTAAATGGAAATCGTATCATCAATTTTATTTATGCGTTTTTCGACCCACATAATTTTTCAAATATATAAAATATTTAATAACGAATTTTGGGAAAAATTCCTTCATTTTCATGTACATAACTTATATCTATTTGGAGAATCTAAGAAACTAAGGAAACAAAGGTAATTGTGATGAATAGTACCTAAAACTAGTTTTAAGTTTTTAAATTTTATTAATCAGTTTATCTTATTAATTTCATTATGCGTCTGCTTCCTCCAACTTCGAACGGTGTGGAAAAGTCGTCTTACAATCACCAAATAAAATGCAACCTCGTTTCAATATTTAAATTCTGTTTATAATTTATCTGTTTTTCGTCGAATGTTCACTTATTAACCTTCTTTATCTATATTTCCTGAAGTGACGATTCTGTGTTTTTGATTTAAGACTGATAAGAAATAAATTTTTGTTTGCTATAACATGCAGTGTTTGTACCATGTTTATAATGATTCTTGTCAATTTACATAATATTAAAATTACGTATATATACATTTGATAGATATATAGATGGATGGAGAGACGGACGGATGGATTGATGGATGGAAAGATAGACATACAGGTAGTTAGGCAGGCAGACAGACAGCCAGATATACATAACTTTCACCTATATAGAATGAATCACCACAGTTTGCTCCACAATTGGTTATGGAAAATATGTAGTACTGATGTCTTGATTTCAAAAAATGGAAATTTAGACAAGTATCCTTAAATTGAGTCCATACAGAAAATTTAAAAATTGCAAAATTGCATATTTTTGAAGTCCAGTTTTTTTCAATAGAGCCAAGCTTACTGACATAAAAAACTACAAATAAACCTAGAACGAATCAGAATGTGAATGGTGTGTTTTATGTCCCATTAGCAGCAGAGATGTCGCACTGGTAGCTCGTTCTGAGATTCGAGTCCCGAAGAGCAGGCTACCTGCATGGGCGTTTGCGTAGTTTGCTCCATGTATCACATAAACACGAGTCAGTTTCCCTTAACAAGTCCACCATGAAGTATCGCTCCCTTTCCGTGTGGCACCTAATGGCGGAGTGCATAATAAACAAAAGAAAGTCTTTTGCAGGATTATAGTAAAAGTAGTTTACGAGCTATCGTAATATTGAAATTGCTAATACCGGTAGTTGTTTAGTCTATTCCATGGCGTAGTTACTGAGTACGATGTTCTCATGTGTGATTTTATGTTTATTTGTAGCTGATTTTGCAATACATGTTCCACAATTTGTAAATTTTCTCATGTACTATGAGTTACCGCTTTCTTAAGAAATACAGAAATAAAGAAAAAAATTACGAAGATTCTGAAGAAGAAAGAGAGTACCGGCATTCACAGATTGTGTTCCGAATGATAGCCACTTGCTACAATACAAGCCTCCAGGCCGTGACGTAAATCTTGCTGTATACTTTGGAGCATTTCAGCCAAAATTTCAGAAAGAGGAAGCTGTAATATATCGTTAAATATCTTCTGGTATAGTCAGCATATCTTTGTAGACAGTGTCTTTCAGTGCTCTTACTACCCTTCCCGTAGATTATATCTAAAAGTGCCAAATCTGGTGAATGGGCTTGCAGACAAAGAGGCCCTCTTCATCCAATCCAATTTTTAAATAATCAATAAATACCAGCTGTAGTACGTCTTACATTATGTGCTGAGGAAGTACTACTTACTACTATGTGCTGATACCACAGGTTGCTCCAAATCTGCAAGGAGAGATCGTCTATCATCGGTGAAAATGTGTCTGTCAGAAGTTAACATACACCTTGGAATCACTGCTCCGTCTATGAACGAAGAGCTTAGAGGATGGTGGTAACCTTTTCCTTGGATACTTTAATCTAACTTGTGTGTCTACAGCAACAGCAACTAGAATTTTACGCTCTTCTGTAGTCACTTGTTTGTTTCTGGTACGCTTTCCAGATGTTACACTTCCAGCTCCCTGTAACTGGTTAGAAAGGCTCACAAATAATTGTTTAGAAATTCGAGTCGGTTAGAATAGGATATCTTTCAGTATACACATTATAAGAACGAACAGTAAACTTTCTACATTTTCCATATACGATGAGCCTGTCTGCGTTCTGGTCAATGAAAAATGTAATAAACCAAAAATATTTTTATTTTGAAATAAATGGACTAAATGTAGCAATGAAATTATTCATTAAAGTCGCCTCTAAAATTAAGTGAGTAAAGGGAAATGGCCAAGCGCGTGACTTAAATCCAAATGTAAAACTAAAACTAGCAAATTTATGAAATATGCAATAAAGATTTAAAAACAGATAAATAATTTAAATAGTTAAAACCTATAACAACTCAAAAGGCGGGTTTTTCTTTTTTTCTGAAAAATGAATTATTTTATTATTTTTAACTTCAACTCCAAGTGCAAAAACTTTCGAAATGTTTAAAAGGCCTTAAAATGTTGGTAATTGTGTACCCATATATTTTTAAATAATGAAATAAAACTATTGCTTATTTAGTTTAAAAAGGCCTTATAAATCCTGTAAATTTATAAACCCAATTATCTTAAAATGTTAAAACAAATCTATTGTTTCTTTATTTTGAAAATAATGAATTATTTTAAAAGAAAGCTATTGAGCCAAAAATAATTTCCAACAGCAGAGTAGTAGAAAAAACATAAAATGAAGAGAAGAATTTTACTTCGCATACATCTTTCATCAGGCAGAAAGGTGAAAAGTTTGCAGTTTGAAAATAATGCAGTGTGGGAAATTTTATTCAAGTGAAGGGTTACGGTTATAATTTTTTGTGTACGTAACCAAAAGAAAAATATAAAAAATTACCTAGAAATGGAAATAAATATACATATTACGGAAAACAGAATTACTTTTATAAGGTAGTCTACGGTCTTGAAACGAAATAGTCCCATTAGTTCGTAACAAAAGGCGACGAAAAACGTTTTTTAGACTATATTTTTCAAACATATTAGGTTTACGAGTAATACAATGTTTGAAAAATCAGTTTAACTCATCTGAAAATATTTTAAAATGGGTAGTTGTTCTGAAATCATTCACTTATTGCATTTCGTGTAATATTAAGGTGTTATTTATCTCTAGATTTTATTTACACTTATCACAATATATATATATATATATATATGTGTGTGTGTGTGTGTATAGTGTATATATATATACAAGCATTATGTCAAGAACATTTGATATAATATTTCCCAAAGTGTTACATATTACATTCGTCCTTAAAGAATAAGCAACAAACACTAAAAGAAAAGGTAAGAATGTAAAAATGGGAATTAAAACAAAAAAAATTACATATGAGGTATAGAATGCATCTCTGAATGAAAACAAACAATCAATATTAGCATAAAACACATAGTTCTGCAGTCACACCAAGACACCTTAAAAGGGGACATGTGGTACTTATGCGTCAATTCGCAAGCAGCAATTGTTCAATGTAATCCGAGATAGCCAAAGCGGTACGTATGAGACGAAGGGCATCATTTGTACGACGAAATGCGTTGGGGGGCTGTCAAGATGTTGAAAGCTGGTTCAAGACAATCCATTATTGCAAGAGCTCTCAGTAGGCTGTGGAATCGTTAACAAAAGGATCAAACTCCCTGTGGAAGACGTGGGTCTGGACGCCCAGCATTCCTACAGGGGCTAGTGGATCAAGGTGTTGTAAATCACTAATAGCACGATATCTGGTGTCGCATCTCACTGCTGCTACGGTCCACATTCCGGCAAACTGTGTGGAGTTGACTGCATAAAAGTGGTCCCTGAGACCGACTAGCCACGGTTTGTGTTCCTTTATCCCAACCGCACATCAGAATGCGATTGGATTGGGCCCATGAACATACCTGTTAGACACTAGAGCAGTGGGTCCACGTACTCTTTACGCATGAATCTCAATTTAACATCCTGGTCAACATTCGTGAGGAGGAGGCTTGCTTGTATGGTCTGGGATAGCACCAAACGGCCTCACCGAGAGCAAGGGAATTTCTGGTAGTTCCGTCGAAGCGGCCCGATATCGCGACAAAATTCTGCACCCTCTTGAGCATCCTTTCATGGCTGCAATGTGTACCGATGCTATATTTGTGGACTATAATCATCCTCTCGCGCTCGAGAGATGCGGAGTTACCATTCTACATCTACCGTGGACTGCTAATTCACCAGATATGAATCCTATACAGCATGTGCGGGACATGTTGGCATGACGGATAGCAGATCGCAGTGTGCCGGCAGCCACACTCCCTGAGCTCCAACTTTATTTATTCCAGGAGTAGGCGCTACTGCCATAACAAACGATCAAATACACTATTGCCAGCTTGCGTCGCCGTTGTTATGCATACATTTCAGCTACAGGGTATATTCCAAGCTATTAGCCTGATGTTTCCATTGCATATTCTTTCGCCCCATTCGGTGTTTCGAGATGTGATGTTCGTAATAAATGTTTTTGTATGTTACTGCTTTATTGCTTGTTATGTGGTCTAGGAATGTCACACCAAACTCTTGGATGGATTTCAGGCATACCCATTAAATAGTTTTTGTTTTAATCCGTGTTTTGCTTTTGTTGCTTATTTTTGTTTATTTTTTTTAGCAGGAGTGTATTAAAGAGCAGATTTAAAGAAATCAAAATTAGTGGCTAATTTTGAAAATTAAACAAGCCACTTTAATACCTTGTGCACTTAAATGCTTTCGGAAATTAATGTGTACATCTTATAAACAGTATCTGTATCTGCACTATTCTATTATTTCAAGTATTTTGCTTGTTATATTATTAGTTAACAAAAACAATTATCATTTAACAAAAACAAAATAATATGTCGGAAAAATATTTCACATTAAATGCGTATTTTATATTTCAATATGGATTTTGTAACTTGCGCAGAATTTTCCTTATGTACAACATCTAAATGTTTCAGCCGTTCCTAAAAATGTATGCAGAGAGAAACGCTTTACTACTCATTGCATTTACGGTACGATTGTTTCGAAGTTAGAAAATGTTTTTCAATTGCCTAAGAAGCAACAATTTGTATCCCTATGTGATACATATATAAAGCCATTTTGTTTATGTTTATGCATAAACATAAATAAAAGAATCAAAACATCTTGCAATGATTCACTAAAAGCCCTTTTTGCTTCACATGATGTAAGCAGTTCTTTCTCCCCTTTCTTTTAGCGGTAGCATACAGCTCTTATAAAATGAATATTCTGTACTCGAATGAAAAGTAAAACAGCTGAAAAATGCATCCTCTCCGGTTTCTGATTTATATCCTTTTAAACTCAAAATATGTCTCCCTGAACTCTCGTTGGATCTAACATATTCACAATCTTATGCGAGTTATTTCACTTGTGATATAGATTCTTCTCCCTTGCATAATAGATTTTTGTTTGCAATTTTACGCTTAGTTGATATATCTAAGGTGGACAGTTTGCAGAACCAGAAAATTTGTGACGCTCACATTTTTTTCCTTCCTTCCCCGTTTTTTCTTTTATTTTATTTTGCTTGTTTGTTTGCCTAAAATACTTATCTGTAAGAGAAATAGTGACAAACGTTTTTATATTTCCCTCTCTTCATTGTATTGAAACAAATAGTACAGCGTGGTCATAAGTTATTCAGCACTCTTCAGTGATCAATTATTAATGGTGTAAAAAAATCTACATAATTGCACTGTACCTCAAATTGCAATGCAAAGTAAACCGTTTTTGACACATGACATAATTCATAAAATGTTGCAATCTTTGATATTTCTTTGGTTGGCAGTATATTCCAATATAGACCAGAAATTCTCAACTGGAGGGGGGATTTCCCCTTGAGGGAGAGTTTCGAAGTTTCAGGGAAGGATGCGGTCAGAATTTTATTCTGCTGTTAATTAATTTGTTTTTGCATGTAAGTAACTACTTTCATTTGAGTTTTGGTATTTATCAGCATTTTCTATTTACTTTACAGTTTAAGATTTTTAAAACTCATTAAAATTAATCTAAATTTTGATCTATATGTGTATATTTCGAATAGTGAAAGGAGAGGTGGCAATCTGGATATGGTGAAAGAGATGCCTCTAAACTTTATGGTACTATCTGCCACTCAAATCTACATAAACTCTGGAATGAGCGAACCTCTTTGAGCAAAGTGGCAGAAAGTAAAGAAGTAAAAGTAAAGTTTCAGTAAAGAAAAAAGCATTTCTTTTTCAAACTTAAACATAATTGCAACACTGTGTCAATCGGTGTCTGAGAATTTGAGGTCTTATTGAAAATACACGTTGTTAAAATTAAGTCATTTTACAGAATTTTGTTACCTAAGTGTCTATAAATACCCACAAAATGAAATTCTAGAGCTTTACATCAAGAAATTGGCCGACAGAGAAATCGGTCTATATATTCCCACAATATTTATGAATATCCTATATTATGTCTCAAGTTGTACTAAAATGCACGTTTTGTTAAAATGAAATTAATCCTATTTAAAAAGAATATATAAGTTATAGGTAACTTAAATCCTACAATCGAGACATTTGCTTAGGGATAAAACTATTGCTGATGTTCATTACTGATGTATTTTTATGTTTTCAAAATTACTGGTTACTTTCAAAGACAGTCTTTTAGGGAGATAAGGTTGCTATGCCAGACTGCATTGTATTTATTAATGTGAAAAGTAGTTCACTAATTTCATTAGTTTCCGAGAATTAATAAATAGGATGAATATGAAATTAAAAATTTTAATGATATCCTACTTCATGAAGAATTTCAGTTTCAAGCTAAAGTAATTGGTAGTTTAATCTTCATTATTTCTAAAAAATAGTAATTTATTGAAATTGCAAGTCTTCCATAATTAAGTTTAGCACATTCTGGGCGGCCTACAGCACTCGTGCATCAGAAAAGTACCAAACTTTGTGTAAGGTGTAATAATGAGAAGTATGTTTAGCATAAACCTAGTTCGTTCCAAGTAACTTCCATCGAGAGCTTTTTTAATAGATGTCATTGTTAGTTATATTCTTTACTTTCACAATTTTTTTTTCCACGAATTATGCGCTATGTGTGGACCTATCTTTCAAGAGAACGTTTCAGGTATTTCTCCCGCCTTCCTAGCATGCCTTCGTCGTATGGTGTCTGCATGCTGGGCACGTATTCCAGAGGCCCGTATTTCGATTCCCGGCAAAGGTGTTGCTCATTTTTCATCTTTCCTGCTTCCAAAACCTCCTAATGTCTCTATAAACTATCTTTCAAAAGAACAGATCTCGACAGAGAGTCTGCAGCTGACGGATGCTGCAGAAACGAGCCCTAACCTATCTTTCATAATTCCGTCTTGAAGCATTGCTTCAGTTTGTCAACTTGGCGCATTTAACGGCTACTTTGTCAAATTGACTTTCTCTAATTTTCTCTTTACCACAGCTAACATTCGCCAAAAACAAAATAACTACAAAACATTAAGTTGTGACATCCCTATTTGATATATACTATCCCTGCTGCCAGAGCGACAACCACCAATTGGATATGATGGTGAAAATAGATGTCCTGGAAGACACGGAGATCTGGCCTAAACTTGCACACCGGTCCTGCAGCAACGGTTAGGTTTGCGGAATAAGGAGAAATGAGAGGGGCACATAGAACCTTCTCACGTCTATCCGTATATTATACATGTCGGAGTTTTTTCCCTGCATAGTGCACAACTGATACGACAAGTGTAGCCAGGATTGGTTACCATGCGAAATTTAAATTTCCTTTTTCGCTTTCCATCGGATGCTTTCGGAGTTTAAAATTACGTGTTTAGTTAAAACATTGAAGGGTCCTAGATGCTTTTGGACTGGTTCAGAAAATTAGAACCCATTGAACTTGTGTGATGTCCCTTCTATATGGCATTCGCAGTGGCATCTCGTGACGTTAAGGTGTAAGAAACTCCTACACCCACGGTATAAGGAAAAATTTTGTATTTCAAGAGAATAGTCATACTATATATAATATGTCACACTATTTACACTATATAAAATATTTTTTATTGCATGCATTTGTAAAATTTGGCGGCTCACCAAAAGAATCTCGCGGGACACGAAAATACCGCTGGTTGAAAATGATTGACCTAGATCTTAAATTTAAAGTATATTATAATAAATAATAAAGATAAATCTATGTTTTATTTGTTTTCATAAGTATGAGAAAGATAAATTTCCTACATTATGTAAGTTTAGGTTCAGTTTGATGTAAATGTGATTAAAAACTATTATAATGTCAATACAGTATTTGTCATACTTAAATTAATCACATTGTATTATTCCAACCTATAAATTACAGCTAAATGTGTGGAACCTTGAGAACTAGTTAGCGAATAATCGCTTTAGTTCAGGAGATAGAGAAAAGAACTCAAGAAGAAACTCAGGAAACGAACACAATTTCTCAAAATAATAATTCAACAGTTGACTTCTTCTCGGAGTTTACAGCAAAGATTCCACTTGGGCTTGAACTCAGGAATATTAAGAAATAAAACTTAACTATACTTAACTAAAAAGATATAGACGAAGCTATCAAGATTATACAGGAGCTGGCTCCTTAACGCTAACTAAACGGCGAAGCTGACAAGGGCCTAAAGTACGGCCGAGCGTAAAAATAGCTTTAGAGAGAGGGAGAGAGTAGCTTACCTAAAATGCGTACGCGCGCTGGTAAGAATCTCTGGCTCTCTGACGATGTTAGTAGAACTTTAAATACTTGCTCTTCATTCATTTGCATTTAACCGCGATTCTGAAAACGCATTCTGGTAGGAAATTGTAAGCTGAAATTAAGAGAAATAGGACAGTGGCTTTAACTAAAAATAAATGTTAACAACTTAGGATAAACATTACAATATTCATAAGAAATACGTATATCAATCAAATGTTGACTTCCTGACTTAATCTATAATGAGGTAATTTATAATGACTTAATCTATAATCCGTATAGTACAATGATTTTTCGAAAACGCGCTATGAGTCGAATTGAAATTTGAAGCTTTACTATGGAGATAATTCATATAATCATTAAACATCTGTAGCTCTTTAATATCAATTATTTAGCATAAAATACTAAAATAATTCATAAAAATATTATCAATTAAAATTGTAAATTTATGTGAATTTATATAGCTGTTTATTTCTGAAAGGAAGATAATCAGTGCGTGTCTTTGAAAAATGGCCTTTGAAAATTTCTAGGAGTTTGAATTAAAATGTTATTGACATAAATACAATTTGAATAAAGAATTAGAATGATTTATTTCAAATAGAAAGACTGTATGCAAAGACGCCGTTAGTCTGTATATCATTAACTCCATCTAGCACAACCCCACCAACACTATCCCCACCGAATAGATTTAGATTCATGATTTCATGACTGCTATATATTAATTATCATGGAATATTAGAAGTTTATATCTAACTGTGTATGAGAGAGATTTTGAGAAATTCTCATGAACAATAATCCAAAATTTACAGCGTTTAGGGAAGGAAGATGTTATTATCAAGTAAACAAATGCTAAGATTATGTTTCCACCTTAATATAAATTCGAATAAGTCAATTAATTGAAGAGGTTTTTTGATTTAAAAATATATATAATTTATTTGTCAAAAAGTTTTTAATTGAACATATTCTTAGATATTTCTGAGAGGTTCTCTGGTACCCAAGGATGCTATGCGATTGATAAATTGCTTTTAATTAACAAATTATAAAGAATTGGCCATCAAGTCATTAGGCCCAGAGCTATCCAATTCTTTTTAACAATGCATATAAAATTATTGCAGAAGGAACATCCATATGAGCAGCCTTGTCCGGAGTCACAAGGAACATATTCAGGTGAATCAGCCACTTTAAAACGAATCAAATAGGCATTGAGACAAACGTTTGTCTGGTCAAAAGTCTGAACATCGGCCACCAAAGCAGCATGGGATAAGTTCAGGTTACTGTGAGTACCACCAAGCACATTCTTGGGGGTAACACCAGCAATTTGGGAAGCCACACGACGAAACGATTTCTGGTGCAAAGTAAATTGAAGGTGTAAATTAGCACCTGGGGAACGCTCAATCTGCTACAATGATTGCCTACAGAGATTGCCGCGCTTGATATATATATAAAAATGAATAGGGCGATTAAAGCATATTTGGCAAAAAAAAGGACAGGTAAGAGAGGATTAAAGCAAGCGAATTTTCTAATGGAATTTTTGTGTCAAATTACCATGTTGAGGAGGACCGTAGCTCTGTTGAATGGAAGATGAAAGCGTTCATTGCTAGTACAAAATTGTCATTCTGCTCTGTCTGCAAAGCAATATGCATCTATGCATCGAAACATGAACGTAGAGCGTTTTCAGGGCATTTTATCTATGTTTTATTTGTTTTGTGCTACGGACGAAAATGCAGCAACTATTCAAAGAAGGTGCCTGGGAATTGTTAATTGTAATTCTTTTTAACAGCTGCTTTATTTTAGCCGCTGCTTATAGATAAAATGCATATTGGTGAGTTCCGGGTAGAGATCGTGTAGAGTTCGTGTAGAGAGGCGTGCCACTCGAAATTTATGTGAGGAGTGAAACATTACGTAAGTAGGCCGCTTTTATTTCTCTCTCAAAATCGTCTATATCATCTCAATGCCTCCCCATTTGTGCACGTAAATTAAATTGCAGCATCTATTTACTTCATCTTTTTCTATTTTTGCCTTTACATTTCGTCTGACGTTTTTGCAAAGGCATTACATATATTTAAATGAATAGGTTTTGTTTCACATAAACATGGGAGAAAATGTACTGAAATTTTATTGTTGTAATACTGCTCAGAACGCATGGCAGCTTACTTGCATACACTTCTGAAACACTCTTGTTAATAGATAAGATGGTCTTTTGTGACAAGATATATCTTACGTCGCGCAAGGCCGTTTTTCTCTCAAAAACCAAAATCCTGATTTTTTTTTTTTTTTTTTTTCTTTTTTTTTTTAGTCCAAAGTGATTTGAATCCCGAAGGACTATTAGTTTCGTTTTGGCATTTTGCGTCGGACTCATAAATGTCGGTTCACTTTTCAAACTGTTGCCACAAAATGTTAGAGTCCTGCATTATATTTGAAGAAATTAAATAATGAAAAATCTGCATAAATGTATTTATATTTCTCGTATTGTGATAAAACAACGGTACATAGAGTCATAGAATTTTGAATAACGTAATCCTCCAACGAATATGAGCATGTGGAAGACCAAATTTGAAATTTGAAATTTGTTTTATGATCGATGTCCTATTTTTTAAAACTTTGACGAATTTTTGATTAACAAACTCAAGGATTTCAAAGCGAGCAATGGCAACGTTGTGCAGAAAAAACATTTTTATCTCCAGCGCGTGAGTCTCTGTATCGGAAATTCTAAAGATATGCTCGTTTTAAAACTATTTTGCGATATTGCTGTTGCACTGGATCTTATGGTTTAAGTGCGAGGAACATGATATTTAATAAAGAAAGGTAACACACAAAATGTTAAAAAAACGCTCCTTTGAACGTAATTTAAAATCTGAAACATTTCAGATTTTTTTTTTTTTTTTTTTTTTTTTTTTTTTTTTTTTAGGTAAAACATTTGGTGGCTTATCTATTTTAGAAGAATATAGAATGAATTTATGTTTTTGTCAGCGTATTCTACTTCGCTAAAATAATAACACACCAAATTCTCAAAACTTGCTACTGAAAGCAACAAGTCTAATACATAATACATTGTACTATACTTAGCGCATTTTTCTAAAACATGGTTAAGCTTAGTAAAGAGTTTCAGTTTCTCCTTTTCTTTTCTCTCCGTTTTAAATTAAAATTTTATGCATCGTGTACACACTCTGAAATGGTTGGATGAAAATGTTTAGAGCACATGCATATGCAAAATATTAATGAGATTTTGTTAGAAAATTTAATTTATTCCGAAATAAGTTAATAATGTATGATTTTATATCTAGTAAAAATTTGATGCAAGTTTCTATTATATTCTCATTCTTTAGAAATTGAAAGCAGATAATTTATTAAAATTTTTAATGTGACACTGTAAATACGTTTAGAATAATTTAAATCAGAATTTCATCATCTTTCTGAGTGACCAGGGTTTCGGTAAAAAAGCACAAATTTCCCAAATATACTATGAGAAATTTTTTTTTTTTTTAAATTTTAATCTAAAACCTTTCCTGCTATTTCTTACCTGGATTTGTGTTCTTTTGATATATTTCCTTAATTTCTTTGACATATTTTAATATGCTCGTATATATACGTTCTTACGGATGTCACAAAAATATTCTACGCCGTATATATACGCCCTTGCTGCTTTGAGGGTTAATTTTAGATATATGTGTGCGACTTTCTTTTAAAGTTTCGAATTTACGTTTTGAAATTTAAATAAATGAGTTCTTTTTTTAATCAGAATTGAAGTCACATGAATTTTCTTTTCATGTAAAACAATTTTAGTTTATTATTTTACCCCATTTCGTTTTTATTATTTCCCATTCATCTTAAATTAATCCATTCATCTTGAATATAATGATCTTGAGTGTACTATAAGGACATTTATTTTCTTTTATTAATGTTACTTCTGGTTTCTGCCGCTGATTTTGTTTCTTTCTTATAATGTTAAATTATTTTATGAATAATCTCCTCGAGAAACCATGATTAATTACTTTCGCTTTTGTTGTGAACATTCCAGATTTCAATGCTTATGACGATTTCAAAAAAGAAAAGATGTATTATGTCTTGCAATTTATTACTGTTCTCAGTACTTAAGCGAAAGGAAGCTTTCTGTTATCCTCTCAATGCTGTTAGAAATGCTTTTATCCCAGTACACAAGTTCATCTGAATAAGTATATTGTTTAAAGCAACATAGATAGATTTTAAACTCGTTAAAAGTTTTCTTTATATAAATAGTAATTATGATTCGAAAATGCAACATATTGCCTTTATTTTTAGGTTTGCAAATAGCAAAAATAATCCCCGGATTTTTTTATCCTATTCAAGAAATCGGGAGATTTTTAAAGAGACTGCTAATTAAAATAACAACGAAATAATTTTTAAAATAACGTTAACGTAACTAATAAAGTTTTATATATATCATTCAAAGAAAATGTTAAATCTAAATACGAATCTCCAGTTCTTTTGAATTCAGTTATTTTTGCTTAACTTGTAAAGAAAATAACAGAGAATTTCGACGACGCTCTACGGTAAGACAATGGTTGTATTGTGCATTTACTAAAACTGATAAAAGAAAAATTCTCTGTTTTTATAGGGGACAAGAAAATTATTAATTTAAAAGTCAAACAATAAAAATCAGCGTTATATTTGCCAATTTTCCAAGTCTAGTTTGGATGATTTTACCGAACCAGCTTCCTCAGCTGCCTAAGTGCAAATGATTATTACTTTGATTCTCAGCTGCTAAAGTGCAGATTAAATGATTAAATTGATAAAAATTAAATAAAAGCAAACATTAAGTAGAGGACGAAAGATCAATATTTAATTATCATAACTTAATCACTTATGGAAAATACTGACTTAGCAGCAAACCAAATGCGCAAACAATACAAAATTATTTAACTTATACGTCCTAATAATCTTGAAGGAAAAAAAAAATTCAAAATTGTTTTTCAAAAAAAGCAAATTTATTTAAAGATCAAATAAAATTACTTGATATATTTACTCGTTAATTACTCTCAAAAATAAAAATATCATGTATAAATGTTTAAGTTTTATTTTACATTTGCCATTTAGTTAATGTAAAATTCCTACTTTTTAAAAGTAGAAAACAAACCGTCACACAATAAGCGCTCCCACCCATATATATATGAAATGTAATTTCTCATACATTATTTGTTTTGTGCAGCAACAGGAATGAGACAAAGTTTGGAATATAAAGTGGTAGGTTTATTTTAGCATCCATCTCATAAGCATTTCTTTTCGTACCTTGAGCAGAAGCCCTATTTATCCCTATGTGTGCGTCACGAAGCTCATCCAATCAGCGATATTAATTGAAATCACGAGGTGACGCTATCTTCTCATCAGGAGTGTTCTTAAGGACTTTATGTAATATGACAGATTTATGAGTTTGGCGATTTGGCGGGCGCCAACAGGTTAGTATATTTTATACTAAAGAAAGGATTTCGCCAAAATTTGGAAACAGGGATGCAATTTAGGTAGAGAATCGCCAACACATTATTAAGCAATATTATTAGAATTTAATTTAATCAATTGATTTAAAAATATCATTACAGATTATCCCCCTATCTGAAAAGGCTTGCAGTCGCGGCCGTCGACCCAAGACAGTCCAAATAGTGAGAGCAGAAAATTTAGTTATTAGGAAATTAAGTGAGTAGGAAAACTGATAGGATTTACCTCAAGGCACACAAAATGTTTGCATAAAATATGACATAAAATATTTGAATATAATTAATACAGTATATAAAATATAATAAATGATTAATGAAATTATAATATAGTAACTAAGTGCAGAACAAATAAAGCACTAATAACATATTGCTGGTTAGCTACGCGGCAATAGGAAATAGTAATATAACTGAATTTGTAAGTTTATATCTTAGGGCATGCCATTCACAGTTTGTGTATGAGTCCGTACAATCATTAGAGTTGTTATTCAGGCTCATGTTCAGTCTTTTACTGGTCTTTGGAGATCTCCGGATCATTTAATTAGCGCTAGAATTATGGATTAGCATTGGCAATGAAAACATTTGAGTTTTTATGTCACGATACTAGAGCTCGTATACTCTTGTTGAAAATACACATTTTGCTAGGTTTTTAACATATTTTGTCACTCTATTTTTCTCTTATTAATGATAACAAAACAAAATTTAACTTCCAACATCCATACCAATTTTTTGTACAAGATGCTGCAGAAACATAAAATGAAAGAAATTCAGAACTTGCAACAACTGAAATTTAACTTTTTCAACTGTTGCTACAATTTATAACACAAACATAGGGAAACATGAGCTCAATGAAATGTGAGGGTATAGTACTCTACTTGTAGTATGGCCTCAATTGAGTGTTTCCCACACGGAAAATGCATTGAACCTGAAACTCAAGTTTGAAGGAGCCCAGTAAAAGAAAAGGGCAGACAAACTTTTCAGACACTGAGAGATAAATCAACTATTAAGGGGGACAACAGGATGAAAACTAAAAGAAGGGTTATGGATAGTTTATTGATTTATAAATTTTGATTTATTCATGATGTAATTTAAAGTTCTCGGGTGGATAATAGAACCTTAATTTTGACGCGTGTACAATCTCAGTTGGTTTCTTCGTGTGAAAATTTTCCCTGTCGATTTCATAATTAACTTCAGATAATTTATTCATAATCTGATAAGGTCCTGAATAGGGTGAAGTCAATTTTCTAATATTTGAGTATTCGAATTCCTTGTAAAGGACAAAATCTCCAGGTTGAAATTTAGATTCTACAAATCTGATGTCATATCTAGTTTTATTCTTTCGGTGGTATTCGATAGTCCTTTTCTTTGCTAAAACCCTTGCTTCATTTAAGGAAGGGTATTTATTTTGATCAATTGGAGATTCAAAAGGGAGGTTACCAAATAGTAAGTATGCTGGGGTGAACTTAGTTACCGTATGAGGGGAGTTGTTATATTCGATAACAACTTGCTCTAGCACTTTAGTCCATGGTACGTTTTTAGAAGAAGAATTTACTTTACATTTTAGTCGACTTACTATTGATTGATTTACTCTTCTACTTTACCATTTGTCTGGGGATGGTGAGATGAAGTTAAAAGTTGTTTAACATTATGCTTTTTAAGAATTTTTTTGAATCTAGAGGAAGTGAAGGCTGCATTCCTGTCACTCAGAATTTTTTCGGAGACTTGTATTTGAAATATTTGTTTTAGACAATTGGCATAGGTTTCTGAAGTTACACTTTTAGAGGGAAAAGCCCAGACATATCTTGTTGCATGGTCAATAGCTATAGGTAAATATTTTTTGTAGAATTATAATAATTAAATCCTCCCACAGTCTCAATAGAGAGACATTCGAAAGGTTTGTCGGTTGGGGGTACGTCTTGCATAAGACCAAATTTTTTCTTTATTTTCTTTTTATTAAGTTGACAAGTATGACAATGTTTAACAAAATTTCCGATATCTTTGCTAATATGAGGCCAATAATATTGAGGGGTGATTAAGTTAAGCATAATTTGAACTCCCGGGTGACCAAAATTTTCATGGGTTTTATTCAACAATTTTAATCTTAAAGATTTAGGTACTACAATTTTATAAAAATTCTTTTTCTTAATTACCATCATATCATTTATCTCTTGATAATTTTTCCGCAGACATTATCAGGTTTTTGTTGTTGGATTATTTCATTTCTATCAGGTAAATGTACATAATGTTGGAGGTGCTGTGAAACAGGATGTCTAGAAAGCATGTCAGCTTCAATATTGGTAAAGCCCTTCTGATACTTTATTTCATAATTGAACATACTTAGTTTGATCGACCAACGGAGTCTACCTTTTAAATTTTTAAAATTTTTGAGCCAAACGAGGCCGCATGGTCCGTATGTATAACAAATTTTTGTCCATGCAGATAGTAATAGAATTTGTCTAGGGCATCTACTATGGCCAAAGATTCTAACTCAGTAATCGTATAATTTTTCTCATAATTTCTTAAAGTTCGGGAATGATATGATATAGGGCGAAGGACATGATTTTCATCTGGTTGTTTCAAAACAGCTCCAACAGCAGTTTGAGAAGCGTCAACAAAAATATGACATGGCCTACTGGAATCATACAATTGTAAAACAGGTTTGGAAATCAGTATTCGTTTCATTTCGTCGAAAGCTTTTTGACATTGGTCATCCCATTCCCACTTGACATCTTTTTTCAAGAGTCTGTTTAATGGAGCTCTAATAGTTGCATAATTCGGAATGAATCTATGATACACATTCACACTTCCCAAAACTCTTTGTAACTCTTTAGTGTTACTGGGGTTTTTAAGTTTCTTAATAACTTCTATATTATGGTTATCGGGAATTATTCTACCATTTTTTATTTCACAGCCAAGAAATGTGATCTGATCTCTGGCGAAAACACATTTGTTTCGATTCAATTTAATATGCTCCTCTTTAAACACCTCAAATAAAATTTTTAAATGTTCTAAATGTTCCTTCTCAGAGGAAGAGTAAACGATTATATCATCAAAGTAACTGCAAGCGAAATTAATTTTATTTTTTGTTAATATTCGTCTAATTGTTCTGTTAAAAATTGCAGGAGCATTTTTGAAACCAAAAGGGAGTCTTAACCATTCGAATAATCCAAAATTCGTGCAAAAAGTTAATTTCTCAGTATCAGCAGGGTGAATCGGGATATGCCAGAAACCAGATCTCAAATCAATTGTAGAAAATACTTTTGCTTTACTTAATTTCTCTAACAAAGTGTCAATGCGAGGAAGAGGGTTTGCATCTGTTTTAGCCAGGGAATTCAATTTTCGATAATCTATACACAATCTAGTTTTCTTACCTTCCTCACGTTTAAGTACTAAAGTCACGGGAGACGAATATGGGCTACAACTTTCTTTAATTATACCTGCTTGTAATAATTGATCAATTTGGGTCTTAATTTCCTCTTCTTCCATAGGGGATGTTCTATAAGGTCTTAATGATACAGGCAAATCAGAATTTAAATTAATTCGTTGAGGTTCAATATTAATTTTTCCTACATCATACTTATTTTTAGAAAACACAGATGAATAATCATTTAACAATTTTTTTAAGTTATACTCTTTGTTATCGACAGTATTAGAAACAGCATTTTTCACATAAATGTTAGACTGAGAAACTAATTCCTTTGGATTTGTAGTCCGATATTTACAGGTTGGAAAATTTCTTACATCATCATCATTATTAACACATGGATAAACATTTGTTGTACCACCTTGAAGTTGGAGGTGTAGAGATATGGGTCGGCTGTCAAAATGGCAGTCATCATTAAGTACAATAGCTCTCTGTTTAATTTTTAAATTAGCACAATCAATACTCAACTCAAATAATTTGCATTCATAAAGTCCTAAAATTACATAATTCAAATTATTATCAAGAACAAACAAGGTAATTTGGTTTCTAATCCGTCCAATTTTCATTTGTATACAACATATTTTGTTGAAGATTATGTTTTCTTTAGTTTGGGTTACTGAAAATGATCTAACTCTTTGTACTTTTAAACGTAATTGTCTAGCTGTTTTGGAAGAAATTATTGATATGGTGGCACCACTGTCTACAACACACTCTAGACGTTTCTTATTGGGCAAATATCCCGACACCTTTAATAGTCAACTACTGTGAGGGGTTTCTGGGGTTGGTTCTATTGCAAGGGGCGTAACATTAGGTGTATCAGATCTTTCCCCTCTGAAAGGACAAACCTGGAACCAGTGAAAAGCATTTGGGATTCCGTTCCGGGTGCAAAGTCTACAGGGACTGAGTGACAATAGCAATCTATTTTGAGAATTATAATTATGATGATTGTAAATCTTGGACCACTGAACCGATTATAAAAATTACTTGGTCTCTGAAAACGTTGGAAATTGTTGGGTCTAGGAGAATCTTGTCTCACAGTAGTTTCATAGCTTGAAGCTGAAATTCTACTTCTATTAAATCGATTGTAATCTTGGGGACTGTTCCCAATCGGAGTAACAAATCTGGGAGGTGTACTTTTGATTTGTTGATTTTCGCTAATCTTAATAAGCTTTTGGACATGAGTAAGCCAAGAGATGAGGTCAGAGGTTGCGTTGATCGTCATTAAGGATTTTAATTCTGTTGGAAGGCCATCCGTCAGACCCTCCAAGATAATTTCATGAGTTAGATTTAATTTTTTACCAATATCTAATTTTTTGCGAAAATATTGCGTTATGTCCTCTTTATGATTATACTTGTAATTGGCAAAATCACCAAACGTAGTTAAAGTGCGGTCGAAAAAATTTTCCTTTAAAATTTGGACTAATTCCACATATTTAGTAATTTTATGGCAGTTTTTGACATATACGCTAAGTGCATTACCTTTTAGATATCGAGCTACATTATTAAGCTTCCACGTTTCATCTTTATCTAAATGAGTTTTGTTAAAGTACTCAAGCCATGAATTTATATCCATATCATTCTGCGCGTCAAAGGGAATTATACTTGTTTCAGGTTCAGGGCTAGCTACCCTTAATGAATCATCAGGATCAGAGATGTTTTCATTAGCCATTATTCTCTTAATAATACTTTCATAAATAAAACTAACTCAAAAATAATACTCTTTAAATTTTCCCTAAACAATATTAAAACCAAAATACATCCTTTAAATACCAAATTTAAAATACATTTATACCAAAATAATACTTTTTAAAATTTTCAAAATAAAAACATTATTATTAAATCAGTAATTATAATTCAATAGTAATAATATCATTTGCATTGCCAATCTTTTTACTAATTGCTTCTGTTTGACTTATTGTGACGAGAATACGAGTGATGAAATCTACACGACAATACACATTTTTGTGCACTCTTGATTAGATTTTCGCAAAACACGATCAATCACCACACAAGCACAAAAATCTCGAGAGCAACACAGAACGGCGTAGACGTAGGGAAAGATTTCCATCCTCAAAAGTAGGTCAACGGTAAGAGCACATTTCATGAACGACGAACTTTCGATGGAAACACAGATCAAACATCACAGGGGGCAGAAGGATGCTTCTCTGGACGTAAAATAAGATGCTTCTCTGGACGTAAAATAACATGCTTCTCTGGACGTAAAATAAGATGCTTCTCTGGACGTCAAATAATCTGCAGAATACCAGAATATAGTTAACAGAAGGATGATTACCTTGAAACAAGAACGCCTAGAGAAGAATGTAGAAACATAGAAGTCGCACACCGGCAATGTCATCTAAAGTGCGTAACATTTTATCCGTATAGTCCTTGGGGCATCTTCTGTTTTAGATAATCCCTTTGAAGGTGGTATCCTACCGGCTTTCTGAAATGTAATTTCTCATACATTATTTGTTTTGTGCAGCCGGTGCAACAGGAATGAGACAAATTTTGGAATATAAAGTGGTAGGTTTATTTTAGCATCCATCTCACAAGCGTTTCTTTTCGTACCTTGAGCAGAAGCCGTATTTATCCCTATGTGTGCGTCACGAGGCTCATCCAATCAGCGATATTAATTGAAATCACGAGGTGACGCTATCTTCTCATCAGGAGTGTTCTTAAGGACTTTATGTAATATGACAGATTTATGAGTTTGGCGATTTGGCGGGCGCCAACAGGTTAATATATTTTATACTAAAGAAAGGATTTTGCCTTAATACGGCATGTACTTATACATGCATGGCTTAATCTTTGAGACAAGCATATGACTACTGGCAGGATCAACCAGGTAGAGAATCGCCAACACATTATTAAGCAATATTATTAGAATTTAATTTAATCAATTGATTTAAAAATATCATTATATATATATATATATGTGTGTGTGTGTGTATATGCGAGTGTGTGTTATAATATGGAAAATGTTTCATTGCGATGTAGTTGATCTATTATGAAGAAAGGACCCCATGAAGAAAAAACTTGGAAGTCGTAGCAGAAGTAAATAATATTCTTTTTATTTTAGTTTACCATTTGCGGCCACAAATAACTTGGCACACTATTTGGGCGCTTTACAGAACATAATATTTGTATTTTTGATACTGTTGCGGTAAGGAGAGTGCAGTGCGTGAGCATCTAATAGACAAGAGAGTTTAGAACAGTGTTTCCCAACCTTCTTTGTGCTATGCCCCACCTAATCCTCTCTAAAATTTTTAAGCTCTCCTTAGCATATACATATTTTAATATTTAAAAATTGAAATATTCACGAAAGAAACTTGAATAATAGCTTTTAGGAAGAAATGACTACGACATTTTGTGAGCAAACACAGTAAGTGAACTTTCAAAACATGGAGAACTGAAATAAAAATTAAAAAAAAAAAAAAAAAAAAACTCATTTTAGTGATTTTTTTTTTTTAATTTTAAGTATTAGTATTTTTTATTATTTAAATTTAGCAAGTTCCTTGCGCGTGATACGTGCTGCAAGGAGATTTTATTTTAGGTTCCAATTTAGATAACTTGAGTCTGAAGTCTCCCGGTTTCATTATATCCAACCGATTTTTTTTTTTTAAGCAGCGAATCATTTATGGCACTAAATCCGCATTCAGCAAAATATGAAGATGGAAACGGTAACAATATTTCTTGCAAATTTTGTTGCCGTTGGATATCTGATTCTGCATATGATCGGCAATAATAATGAGACTTTTCAAAATTTTTGTGGTAAATAGTATATGCCTGACATAATTAAACAAAGATAATAAAATCAAATATCTTCCTTTTGCATCATAAGTTTTATTTGCTCCTTGAAGTTGTTTATTTAATATATTAATTTTTCAAATATATCGACTAAATAGCTCACAATTACCTTGTTATCATCCGTTAACGGATTTTTCATTTCAGGTTTGTCGCTTAAAAAATAACTAAGAGTATCAAATAGTTCCATAAATCTTTCCAAGCAGTTCCCTTTCGACAGCCTTCTTACTTTAGTGTGAAGTACAAGTCTCGTATAGTCTTCATTTTGTTCTTCATAAAATAACTTGATAAGGCGTTCTCATTTGGTCCTAGCTTTAATATCATCGATACACTTTATAACTGAATTTAGTACTTCATTTAGAACAGGCGAATTCTTTTTAGCTACCAGGTTTTCTCTACGAATAACACAATACGCAAGAAGCATTTCTGGATTCTCATCTTTTATCAATTTTAAGCAACCCTTTTTCTTATTCCGTGCTTTATTTTATTTTTCAACTATCATATTAGGAGCACTATCTGCAGTACAAGATGTATTATATTTTTATTGGTATATTTTTTATACCTAAGTATTTTTTTTAGCTTATTATAAATATCTTTGGAGGTAGTGGTGCTTTCTAATGATTTACAGAACATTTCTTCGGCAAAATCCCCTTTATGAATATATCTTATACAAGTTACAAGTAAGGCCTCACTGTCTCTCAAAGTTGGTTCATCCATTTGCACCGAAAATTTTCTTGTTTTCAGCTTTTCAACAAGTTGTATTTCAATATCCTCACTCATTTAATTTTTCTTCTGCAAACAATACTGTTATTTAGTGACATAGCTTTAACGTCTTTGTCATCTTTTTCTAGAACAGTTTTAAATGTTGATGGTTTGATTAAGTTCCCTCCTATAGTACGACTTTTCTCAGATTAGGCGAGGAGTAATGAAATTGATAAATAGCCTCAAGAGCACGATTAATAGTATTAATAGTACACTTGAGGATGTATTAATTAATTAATGGAGAGCACGATTAATAGTATTAATAGTGCACTTGAGGATGTATTAATTAATTAATGACCATTAATAGTATTAATCGTGCTCTCCATTAATATGAGCAGTAAATAAGCACTTTAATATTACTATTTATTCAAAAATTTTCCTTAAAGTGTGACAATAATTCAAATCTGAATTAATATCAGCATTATATTTCGCCTTCAAATGTCCCTCAAGACGACCTAGTTTCATTGATTTGTTGCTCAGGCATTATTGGCGTAAAAGGACAAAAGTTGACCGTTTATGGACCAGGTAGCATATTTCACAAGTGCACATCAACGTAACCACTGAGGGAAGGGTTTTCGAGCAATGAGCTTCTTTTGCTCTTGTGACGCTAAATCTTCGTGCATGTGAGCGTATGTTGTTTACATTTTAATTTGTATTTGTTTCGCAGTTATAAATGTATGGCATAAAAGTAGAAAATCTCGTAGTGCTTTCGATTTATGAGTTTAATTAATCGCTGAGATTTCACTTTCGCGATTTTTATCATGCATCGATATTTGGATTGATGTTCACAGCATATTATCTTTCTTTATGCTCAGAAAATGACTCAAGCTACAATCCGCCTCGAATACGAATTCTCTTAATCCACATTTACTAACAAATGTGGATTAAGAGAATTCATGCGTATAGTTTTATTATTATATTTTATTCAACTGAGAAGGCCTGGAAGTGTTACAATGAAAATTTTCCTATTTCAGTGCTTGCATTCTTTTGATTTTGACAGTGTAATATTCAGAATACATATTGTGTATGATTTAATTATATCCATTGTTAACATTAAAAATTATATGTGAATAAATTGAATGTATTCGTTGTGAATAGATAAATTAATTCTGTTTTATGAGTATTTCTTGCGTAGACAGAATATTTAGGAGTGAGCAGTTATTAAATGTGAAACTTAACACACTAAATGCAAATTAGTAAAGTTCACACTGTAGAGTTGCGCGCCTCCAACTTGCACGCAACCAAGAGGTGACTGAAAAAATGACAGAGTCTTGCTAAGGGTTTAAGTCCCATTTTATTCAACTTAAGAAGTTACAATTGCGTGCTCTTGACGCTCACAAACTACGCCGACTCGGCGGTAAAATAAAAATAAGAACCTGAAAAGAAAATACTAACAAGACTCTAACTACGAGGCTCTCTAAAAGTAACTAACCTCACCGCGTTTTACAATACCGCTGCTAATTCAGCAAACTTTGAATATCACGTTGAACGATTAACAATTCTCCAAGGCAAGCACACAGGCCGAAACGCGGGGTTCTTCAATTTCTGGCTAACTACCTCCGCGCTCGTGAAGTAAGAACAGCACACTTCGAACTCGTTTCCTTTCTATTTAACTCAGAATACTTCCGCTGATAATTTGAATCCTTGCGCGTTCTACTAAAATTTACATACTCTGGCATTAACAGTTCCAGGGGAAAGTAAGGCTTGACAGGAAAGATAGTTTAAACTTAAAATAAATGTTAGTTAAAATAAATATAAACCCTACATTTGCCGCTGCCAGAATTTGGAAAACTTGGAAGCAGGTCCTACAAACGACCTGTTGTAAGTTTCTATAATTCTGAACTAACTCTCAAGAGCCTCGTGTACACAAAAAAAAAAAAAAAAAAAAAAAAAAAAAAAAAAATTATGTAACAAATTGTATACTAAATTTCTGTCGATACCTATAAATCTCTCTTCTTATAGCAACTTTTCCTGGACTTCATCAATCAATCTTGTTCTTTTCCTTCCAGCATCTGGAAGGAATAAGTATCAGTATCTTTCTAAATACATTATAATTTACACTTTCTTGACACTGAATAAATTTTTGTTTTTAAGCGATTCGTTTTCCTTAGTTATTGCTTAATTCACATTCATTCAATTTTTCAAGCAGTAATTTAACTTTACCCTGGCTCTCCATCATGTGTGGTGTCAAACGGGAATATTCGTGTTTTAGTCTTACAACACTTCCCCTAACCACCATGATTTGTTAGAATTCAACGACCAAATAGACATACCTTACTCGACATTCTACAACTCGATGAGCTACTTTAACATTCTCAGAAATTCAAGTGTAGGTGGAGAACCCTACAAAACACATTCATTCTAACTTCCCCCTCATTCATCTTTAAACATGCAGGCTTTAGCTCTAAAGCATGACTTTATCTACAGTTTAATACTTAAATTTTGAATTCATTGCTTTTGAGCATTTTACTTTTAGCATCTAAAATTTTATGCTTCTAGACTAAATTCTACTTTTACATAACATTCAAGTATTTACGTACATTTACAAAATTTTAATACATATGATTTTTACAATTTACTATAAAATGAATAAGAGAAAATAAATTTTTACTTTACTCATTCTTCGCCAAGCTGGCGGCACTGAAACTAAAATTCTTATTAATACAAGAATACGAAGTTATTTTTATCTTCGGCCAATTTTTGGCTTTAACATAACAGAATTAGTCTTTCGACCAACAGAAAATGCTTGTTCTTAGCTTTTATACTTAAACAATACTTTTGCCTTAGCTAAATAAAGTAAAACAAAACTAAGTCTCAACCGAGACATATTTACTTTCGTCGAAACATAGAACTTCGTACTTATGCATAACATTTCGGAACAAAATAAAAAAAAAAAAAAAAAAAAATATAGAAGATTTTAACTTATCTTTGAGTTTTCGATGATTTCAACTCCGTCATTCTTTTCTGGCAAAATTGTTCCCGCGTTATTGGTTTCATGGACGTCAATCTTCTCCTTACTGACCTCCGAGTGTCGTCCACATTAGTTTTTCTTTTGCGTCATCTGCATGCTGGCCTCTTGGCGGAGTAGTCGTCCGGTTGTTGTCGTTTCCGTTTTTCCATTGGACGGCTGGTCTTGACGTCCTCCGGTCTGGAGTCCTTCTTGAATTTCTTCTGTTGTTCCTGGTATTTTCGTTCCTCCTGCTGCCGTTTCAGTTTCTGGAACGGCGGCCTTGCTTGCACCTGACTCTCTGGCCCTGTGAGCGGTCTCCTTGATGTATAATTTCTCCTGCGATACGTTGTAGGTGGTGTTTTCCTCTTTACCACGGTTTCTTTACGCGGTGCATCTCCATTCTTGTTTTTCTTAAATGCTGGAGTTTGAAAGTTTTCAGTTTTTCTTTTTGATACCGTTGTCTGGGTTGTAGAAGGGTTAGGTCTCTCTTCAGTTCTCTGCTTCTTGGGTGGTGGAACAGTTGTTATTTCTGGACCTTCTACTTCGTTTAGGCTTGAGTCCTGCAAGAAACTTTTAAGGATTTCAAAATCATTTTGATTATAGTATTTTTTCACCTGGTCGGGACTTGCTTTACAGATTTCCCCTCTCTCGTTCTTAAGATACAATACGACTCCTTTGATTTCCTGAATTACATAGGGGCCTTCAAATTTTGAAGCTAACTTTGCCGTAAAATTGTCTGGGGCACTTGATAAAGAAAATTTCCGCTTCAATACTTTATCCCCAACTTTAAAATCTGCTTCACGGTGTTTTCTATCATAATACACTTTTTGCTTATTTCTTGCCGTATCCGGGCTTTTAAGTGCCTCATCAATACGTTTTTGCACATCTTTCTGTTTAAACTCTTGCTCTATTTGTTGCACAAAGAATAGTTTATCGAAAGGCGTAATTAACTTTCGGCCTAAAAATAATGTTGCGTGCGTACGGGTTCGTTATGAAATGAATGCACAAGTCCGATAAAAATAAGGAACAAAAATTTATTATTATCACAAAAAAATGCTTAAATTTTCTCAAATTATCACGCAGTATTACAATATCTCACAGTCGTTTTGTTTAAACTATTCAAATGTCCAATAGAACGTAATTCAAAACAGCTAAAGAACGCTAATCCGCGAATTCGCTACAATCAACAACAGTAGTTTTCTAAACAACAACAAACTAAGCAACTACTACAAACTGAGATGTTTTCCTCCTTTTATAAGATTTTAAAGTCACGCGCTAGAATTTTCCAGAACTTTCTCGAAATCAAAAAGAGATATTTATTTATTTAATGCACGCGCTCTTGTATTTTCAATTTTCCGGATTAGCTTTCTTTTAATATTTGTCACGCGCTGCACTGCGCGAGAAATAAAACCATTTAATTTATAATTGAACTAACATTAGCTTTTCAAATACCAAATTCGTAACACTGCCCCCTTCCCAAGGACTGCACGTCCCGGGCAGTACAATCCCTGGACAGGAAGCTAAACTTACAACTGTGGCATAAATGCATTAATAAGCATTACATTACAATAATAAACAACATGAACAATAAATGCAATACATAAAACAAATCAAATGCTATCAAATACAAATCAAATACACATTTAAAAACAAAATGGACCATGGTCTTATACTATTTTCAATTATTTACATTATGTACTATGGCGATAGTAATGAGCTAACCTGTCGTAATGAACGACTTTAGGTTTAGAGTTCGAAGACTTACGAATCCGGACCACGACGTCATTCAGCCTGTTTAGGACTGTGTACGGCCCATCCCAAGGTGACTGTAATTTCGGAAAATTCCAGGCTTTAATTTCCAGTCCTTTCCGTCGAGTCGGATTCCACAACCACACCTTGTCTCCTTTGTGGATTTGATGTTCAGTAGCTCTTGTGTCGTATCGGGTCTTCATCTTCTCCGTCGCTAAGTTGACTCGCTCTCGTGCAAAATTCTGCATCACTTCAAACCGGGCCTGGAGATCTTGAATATATTCCTCAGACGAAGAAGCAGCATCCGGAGGGCGGCCAAACAACAGATCACAAGGCAGACGAAGGTCACGACCGAAGAGCATCTGTGATGGAGAATAGCCGGTAGTCTCGTGGACAGCACTGCGGTAAGCCAGTAAAAAGAGTGGTAATTTCTTGTCCCAGTCCTGTTGGTTTCTGGAAACCACTAATGAGGGGTTATTAAGGATGGTTCGATTGAACCTCTCTACCATGCCGTCCGACTGGGGATGCAATGGCGTCGTTTGAGTTTTGTCAATGCCAAGTAGTTTGCATAGTTCTTTGATTACTGCCGAGGCAAAATTCCTTCCCTGATCGGAATGTAACTGAAGAGGCACTCCGAACCTGGAAATCCAGTGCTGTATCATTACCTCAGCTACTGTGACTGCCTCTTGATCAGGAATAGGATAAGCTTCAGGCCACTTGGTGAAGTAATCAATGACAACGAGTATGTATTTGTTGCCATCAGCAGTTCGTGGCAGAGGTCCCAGGATGTCAAAGGCGATACGTTCAAAAGGCGCACCTACGTTGTAACGTTGCAGTCTGCCTCGGCTGCGTTTCCTCGGTCATTTCCGACCTGCACAGGCATCGCAAGATCGGCACCACTTTTGCACGTCATTCTTTGCATTATTCCAGTGAAAGCGCTCACGAACTTTCTGTAAGGTCTTCATAATTCCAAAGTGACCTCCTGTAGGGCTGTTATGTAGTTCTTTGAGGACATCAGGAATCCGGGATCTTGGAAGTATCAGTTGCCATCGGAATGTCTTCCCATCATCCGACTCGAATATCCGGTATAAGACGCCGTTTCAAATGTGAAGTGAATCCCAGAGTGCCCAGTATTGTTTTGTTGTAGGACTACAGATAGAAATGTCCTGCCATGTAGGTTTTCTGTTTGATGACTCTATTAAATCAAGTATGGGTTTAATGTCGCGGTCTTCCAGCTGGTCTTTCCTGACTTCATCATCACTCCACGGGTCTCGATCAGCCGATGTTGATGTTGTAATTTGTCTTGCGACCGGAGTCAGCAGCTCGTATTTCGCTTCCACCCTGGAACAATATCGGCAGCTTTCTTGGCATGGTCTTCTAGACAGGGCGTCGGCGTTTCCGTGTGATGATCCCTTACGATGACGGATAGTGATGTCTATTCTTGGAGTCTCTGTATCCACCTGGCTATTTGACCCTCAGGATTTTTGAAATTTAAAAGCCAGGCCAATGAGGCATGGTCCGTGCGGAGGAGGAATTTTCTCCCGTATAGATAATGATGGAAATGTTCTACAGCTTTGACTATGGCGAGCAACTCTTTCCTTGTGACACAGTAATTCCTCTCCGGTTTAGACAGGCACTTGCTCCAGTAAGCTACTACACGTTCTTGGCCGTCTATTTCTTGGGACAAACCAGCACCGACACTTTCATTGCTCGCGTCGGTGTCGAGAATAAATGGTCTGTCGAGCTGAGGATACGTCAGGATTGGAGCAGATGTTAAAGCTTCCTTTAAGTTGTTAAATGCATCCTCGCATTCCTTTCTCCACAAGAATCTTTGCTTGCTCTCTGTTAGCTTGTGAAGTGGTCTTGCGATGGAAGAAAAGTTCTTCACGAATCTCCTATAGTAGGTGCAAAGCCCTAGGAAGCTTCTCAGCTGATGGACATTTTCGGGACACGTCCAGGATTTAACCGCTGATACCTTTTCAGGATCCGTGCGCACACCTTCTGCAGAGATGACATGTCCCAGGTAAGTCACTTCCTTTCGAAACAATTTGCATTTAGCGGGAGTCAGCTTCAGATTGGCCTCTTTCAGTTTCTGAAGCACCTTTCTAAGATTTTCTAGATGCTCTTCAAAACTCTTTCCGACGATGATGATATCGTCCAGGTATATCAGACAGGCTTCGTAAGAAAGGCCTTTCAAAACAGTCTCCATAAGACGTTCGAATGTTGCCGGCGCATTACACAGTCCATCACTTTGAACTGCCAAAGTCCTTGTCCCGTAGTAAATGCCGTCTTTTCTCGGTCATCAGGATGGATTTCTACCTGCCAATACCCACTCTTTAAATCAAGTGTTGAGAACCACTTGCTTCCAGAAAGTGTGTCTAGAATGTCATCATTTCTAGGAAGAGGGTAACTGTCTTTCTTCGTAACCTCATTCAACCGGCGATAGTCAACGCAAAATCTTGTTGAGCCGTCTTTCTTTCTGACTAGGACGATGGGAGATGCCCATGGACTCGCTGAAGACTCGATGACATCGCCTTCTTCCATATATTTTAACAGTGTTCGCACCTCTTCCTGTTTAGCAAACGGTAGACGTCTTGGATGTTGCTTGATCGGGGGATGATCGCCAGTATCTATTCTATGTTGTGTCAAACTAGTTCGACCCACGTCAGAAGACGAGCGGGAGAAAACAACTTGAAGTTCTTTAATGACGCGATCGGCAGCATTTTTCTCTTTATCGTTTAATTGTGCATTCTGCAATAACTCCGATGTAATGCTCTCTGAGGACACAGATTCTGGGATGTTACTCTTTCTTTCAATGCTGGTTACTGGAGTACATGTTGCAACCACTTCACCTTTCTTAATAACTCTCGACTTTTCAGTTACATTGGCGACTCTCACCGGGATAACCGTTCTGGATAGGTCGACGAGTGTTGAGGCTACTAATACTCCTTTTGGGATATTACAGTTATTGGGATATTCTATGATGCCGTAGCGGAAATTTCTATTTTCGGCTATGGATCCAGGAAGTGAAATTTCTGTTCTTGCCGGTATTGTAATATAGTCTTGTGCCATGATTTTATGGACATATTTAACTTCTTCAACATTAATGAGAAATAACGCTATGTCCTCAGATGTAGAATGCAATTCATTATTTTTAAAATACAAGGAAAAATTGTATTTCCTTAAAAAGTCCAATCCGAGTATGCAAGAATCAGTGATCTTTGCTACATATGCCGTGTGATGGTAAGCGGCACTTCCAAACGTGATGTTAACATTTACTTTTCCGTCGATGTCGATCTTCTCACCGGACACAGTTTCGAGGGTAATGCAGGGCGGCGTCCAGATAAGTTTGTTTGTTGAGCCAAATCTTTTCGGATGATGGTGACGTTGGCTCCTGTATCTATAGTCATATTGCACGGAACTCCATTAATATGTCCTATTATGAAAAGTCCATTACTGCCGCATCTCACTGCAGAAATCTGAAGCGCTTTAAACGGGGGCTTTTCATTATCTGGCAACCTCCGCCCCGCGAGATGGCCACTAATTAGTTTCCCTGCTGCTTGTTAGAAGCGGTCTTAACATGAGTACCCTGCGGTGTTTTGCAGTTTCGTCGTATGTGTCCTTCAGCACCGCAGTTCCAGCACTTAACTGTCGGTTTCTTCTCACCAATATTCCGTCTCAAGGCGTTCAGTTGTCTAGTTAAATCGTCCAGTCGAGCGGTGACGTGATCCCCTGGCTCCTGGACTTGAGCAGCTCTGACTGGGTGGCGGTCTCGACGAGTGGCTTGCTGGGCTGCCTCAAATTTCATGGCGTACACTAGAGCACTTTTTAAATCTTTTACATCCACCATTCGTAGAGCTTTCTGTATTTCAGTATCTCGGATGCCGTCGATAAAGTATTGCAAGGACAGGATTTCCCTTGTTTCTGTCGAGCATTCCGAAAAGGCGAGATGGGACAGCCTTTCAACATCCGCGGCGAGCTCCTGAAGTGTTTCGGTAGGCTTCTGTTGACGAGATTTTAATTGGAGCCTGCTGTAGTCTTTTAAACACTTCTCCCCAAAGCGCAACTCCAAGGCGCCGGACAGAGTTTCGAAATCTAACCTTTTGTTTTCGGGAAGAGTCTGAAGGATATCCGCTGCGTCGGCTCTTAGAGAAGCGGCGAGATGACAGGCCTTAGCTTGGGAATCCCATCAATTCGCATCCGCCACGATAGAAAATTGTGTCTTATACACCTGCCAGGAGGTCTTCCCATCATATGTGGATAGCTTCAGAGGTGGACGAGCAGGCACTGGTAAGAATTTAAAATCATCACTCCTGCTCCCTGCCGACGCTACGAATTTCTTTAAAGTATCCATTTCTTTGGCAATTGCAGAAACTCTCTCATCAATTTGTTCTTTTACAGAAGAAACTCTTTCTTCTATTTCTTCTTTCACCGAAGAAACTCTTTCTTCAATATGATCTTTTACGGAAGAAACTTTTTCTTCAATATGTCCAACTTTATTTTCAACTGCGTCAATTCTGCCTTCCATAGCTTCAAATTTATTTTCTATTATGCAAGTAATTTCTCTTTTCATTTTTTCTTGACCAGCTTGAACGGCTTTCATTTCGTCCTTAACGGATTCCTGGCCCAATTTCATTTCTTCCTTAACGGATTGCTGGCCCAATTTCATTTCATCTTTAATTTCTTCTTTAAATGAGGCAAAGGCTGATATTAACTGCCTTAATTGCTCTTCCATCGCTCTTGTTAATGGCATTCAAATCCCACTTCTGACACCAAAAATTGTTGCATGCGTACGGGTTCGTTATGAAATGAATGCACAAGTCCGATAAAAAAAATGAACAAAAATTTATTATTATCACAACAAAAATGCTTAAATTTTCTCAAATTATCACGCAGTATTACAATATCTCACAGTAGTTTTCTTTTAACTACTCAAATGTCCAATAGAACGTAATTCAAAACAGCTAAAGAACGCTAATCCGCGAATTCACTACAATCAACAAGAGCAGTTTTCTAAACAACAACAAACTAAGCAACTACTACAAACTGAGATGTTTTCCTCGTTTTATAACATTTTAAAATCACGCGCTAGAATTTTTCAGTACTTTCTCGAAATGAAAAAAAAAGAGATATTTATTTATTTAACGCACGCGCTCTTGTATTTTTAATTTTCCGGCTTAGCTTTCTTTTAATATTCGTCACGCGCTGCACTGCGCGAGAAATAAAACCATTTAATTTATAATTGAACTAACATTAGCTTTTTAAATACCAAACTCGTAACAATAATTCTCCTGGGGTTTTTCTCGTAGTATCGTGATTTGCCGTTCTTAAAGCATACGCTAATTCATTTATGTAGCCATCCCAGCGCTTGTGATGTGTGCTAACGTAACTGCGAATTATTTTTACTATGTTTTTATTCACTCTTTCTGCTATGTTTGCCTGTGGTCTATACGGAACCATTTTGATATGGCGTATGCCAAGTCCAGTGCATATGTTTTCAAATATTTGACTAATGAATTGTTTTCCGTTATCGCTAATGACTTTTATCGGTGCACCGTATTTTAAAATGTATGTGTGTAAGAATGCATCTGCGACTGTTTTGTCTGACGCGCGTTTAAGTGGAACAATTTCTGTCCATTTTGAAAAATGATCTACTATTACTAAAAGAAAACGATTTTTATTTAACTCGCTCTGGGGGAAGGGACCAAAAAGATCTATGCCTAAAATTTCATTCGGAAATGTAGCGCGAATGCTACTTAACTCTTTCGCATCGAGAGACGACCAAATCTGTTTTCAACAAACATCGAAAACGCCCGTGTTTACGAATTTGTCTTGGAATAATTTTCCTTTCCCCCTTTTGCGGTTTCATTCATTCATCCATTGTGCGCAGTTTCACCTTAGGGCCGGATTGCACCTGCGAACGTCAATAGCTTTCCGTATTTCTCCTTTATTTGCTTCAAAAGAATGATTAACCTGTCTTTTAACAACTCGCGAAACCAATGAGCCATACACTAACGTGGAGGGGAAAGAACTAGGTAGAAAATAAAAGAGGCGTTGGGGCGGTTTGCCGTTGCCTGAATGAAAGGGCGCTACGGGCGATTTCGATGCCAAAGAGTTAAGTACCCAGCCGGGCTGTAATTAATATCATTTATTAACTGACATTGGTTGCAGGACCTGACATACGCAGTTACTATTTTGTATAATTGCGGGAAATATACCGCCTCGCGTACCCTTTTTAAAGTCTTTCTGACCCCTAAATGACCCGCTGTTTTCGCGTCGTGTAATTACTTCAAATTGCTTAATCGAATCGAGGCTGGGATGACTGGTTTGTACTCAAGATTTTCGTTTGTTGTTTTCGTATAAAATAATAAATTATCTATTATTTCGTAGTTTTCTGCTCTATTTCTTATCGCATCGATATCTGTGTGCTCAAAGCTTTCGGGGTCTTTCAAATATGCATAGATATTTCCAAATTTAGGATCAGCTTTCAGTTCAGTGATAATCGTATCTCTAGAATCTAAAATGTTTGAAGTCAACACAGCGCATTTAAGTTCATTTCCTTCATCGTCCAGTTTTATACGAGAAAGTGCGTCAGCTACATTGTTTTCCTTACCCGGTTTATATTTTATTGTGATATTATATTCTTGGAGTTTTAAAGCCCATCTTATTAACCTGGGCGTTAGGTTTTTTCCCGAGTAAAGTCTACCAACAGCCGCATGATCCGAAAAGACTGTTACTGGCGATTTGCCGAAATAAACTCGAAATTTGTGTACAGCCATTAATACGGCTAATGTTTCTCTCTCTGTAGCTGTATAACTCCTTTGTGTCTGATTCAACGTTTTACTAAGAAATGCCAGAGGATGTCTATTTTGCATAAGAACCGCACCCACCGCATAGTCTGACGCATCTACTGCAATTTCGAAGTTTTTGTCCCCCTCCGGGAATTTTAAAACAGGGGCATTGATGAGCGCTTCTTTAAATCTTTCAAATGCTATATTTGCTTACGCTGTCCACGTAAATTTACCTCTCTTTCTTTTGATTACTAAGAGTGGTTCAACAATATTAGTGAAATCTTTTATGAAAGACCGATAGTAAGAACATAACCCAAGGAAAGAAGAAAGTTTCTTGGCAGTGTTGGGCGGTGGGAAATTCTTGATGGCTTTTATTTTTGAATCTTGCGTTTCTATACCCTTTTGCGAAATTTTATAACCGAGATATTTAAGTTCTTTAGTTGCGAACTTGCATTTTGAGGCGTTAATTTTAAGACCGGCCTCTTTTAATAATTTAAAAACTTCTTCTAGATCATTAATGTGTTGTTCCAACGTACTACTCGTTATAATTATATCATCTAGATAAATTAAAGTTGATTTTCCTAGGACAGGCTTTAGAACAATGTCCATAGCTCTCTGGAATGTTGATGGGGCCCCACACAACCCAAAAGGCATGCGTAAAAATGCATAAGTGCCCGATTTTGTTATAAACGCGGTTTTATGTATATCTTCGGGTCTCATAGCTATTTGATAGTAGCCAGACGTTAAGTCTAAAGTAGACATATATCTTGTCGATTTGATCTGTCTAATAATTTCCTCTATAACCGGCAAAGGGTAAACTGGGAATTTTGTTTTCTGTTAGTTTTCTGTAATTTAGTCTTAGTAATTAGTATCTGTCTATTTAGTTTTCTGTAATCGATTGCAAACCTCCAAGCCCTTTTATCCGTAGGAGGAAACTCGTTCTTTTTCCTACATAGTACGACTGGACTCGCGTACTCACTATTTATGGGCGTTGTTATTTTATTCTTTAACATCTCCTGAATATGTTCTTCGATGATTACGTCTTTTTGGTTGTCGTAACGATAAGGTTTAGTCCTACAAGGCTTTTCAGCAGTTAATTGTATCTTATGCGTAACTATTTGACAACTACCCGGCTTTTCTGAAAACAATTTAGAAAATTTACACACCACTTGCTGGATGGCTTGACTTCCATGGTCATTCAGATGGCTCTACTTGCGGTTTCTCCACAGGTTCCACCACCATCTGGTGCATTTCCAGCACCACGGAACTGTCTTGAAAATTCAGCTTGGCCCTCGCGTCCCTTAAAAACTCCATACCTAAAATAAGAGGATTTTGCAGATTCTTCACTACAAAAATCAATACTTTGAGGCTTTCCTCTTTTACCTGTATGTTTAATGATAATTTCCCAATGCACTGACAGGTTTTTCCTTGCGCAGCTATAATTTCCGTATTTTTGGTTTTAAATAATCGTACCCTATAAAAATTCTTTTTGAAGAATGTTTCGCTCATAAAATTTCCTTCTGCTCCTGTATCGATGAGGGCTTCTACTGGTACATCGTCAACCAGGACTTGTATAATTGGTAGATGTGAGTTTTTTACGATGACCGTATTTAAATGTCTTTTTGAGGGTTTTTTTAAAACTTCCGGGGTCTGGACCCTCCCTTTGACAGGCTCCTCTACTCGTTTAAAGCTTTCCTTTCAATTTGTGCCTTCTGGGTACGCGGATGTTTATTTTCGAATTTTCGTTTTGGGCCTTGCCCTTCGAGGTTCGATGAGATAGCTTGATAGCTCTTTCCCCCATAAGAGCGATTTGCATTTCTGGTTTCCTCATTTGAAGATTTCCTTCGGGTACTTTGAGAATACGTTGCCCCTCTAGCTTTTTCCGCTATTCTGCGATTTTGAAACTTCACCGCCAATTCGAAGAGCTCCTGCAATGTGCTTGGGTTTCTAATTTCGAAGTAGTCTTGAATAGCGGGTAACAATCTTGGTAAGATTATTTCAATAATCTCCATGTCGGGTTTCTTCCCATACAGCATATCCGTCAGCTTAATTTTTCGTAGAATAAAGACCGTCAACTCTTCTATATCCCGTTGATAGGAAATATATAGTTCGGCTTCCAGCCTTGCTCGATCTTTCACTATGGGGAAGGCCTTTACTAACGATTTTTTGAAATTTTCAAAAGTATATGTCTGGCTTCCAAATTCCCCTAATAAAAATTTGCCTATATTCTTCCAATATAGCGCGGCCTGTCCTCTTAGAGCGGATGTGGCGATGGCAACTTTTTGTCTTTCAGGCGCAGGGTAGAGCTGAAAGTGATTTTCTAGGCCTTCTAGAAATATCGCCACCGATATAGAAATACCGCCAGGTATCCAAATCCTTCCAATTGGCTTGCCATTTCTTGGTGTTGTCCAGCGGCTTCCATCCGATTTTCGGCCATTTCAGTTCGATAAGTGTTCGGGCGCCAATGTAGAGTTGCGCGCCTCCAACTTGCACTCAACCAAGAGGTGACTGGAAAAATGACAGTCTTGCTAAGGGTTTAAGTCCCTTTTTATTCAACTTAAGAAGTTACAATTGCGTCCTCTTGACGCTCACAAACTACTCCGACTCGGCGGTAAAATAAAAATAAGAACCTGAAAAGAAAATACTAACAAGACTCTAACTACGAGGTTCTCTAAAAGTAACTAACCTCACCGCCTTTTACAATACCGCTGCTAATTCAGCAAACTTTGAATATCACGTTGAACGATTAACAATTCTCCAAGGCAAGCACACAGGCCGAAACGCGGGGTTCATCAATTTCTGGCTTACTACCTCCGCGCTCGTGAAGTAAGAACAGCACACTTCGAACTTGTTTCCTTTCTATTTAACTCAGAATACTTCCGCTGATAATTTGAATCCTTGCGCGTTCTACTAAAATTTACATACTCTGGCATTGGCAGTTCCAGGGAAAAGTAAGGCTTGATAGGAAAGATAATTTAAACTTAAAATAAATGTTAGTTAAAATAAATATAAACCCTACAACCTTGAATAAAATTCTGCATTCGCTATTATTATAGAACATCTTTTTCATATAGACTGCAATAATAAGTGCTGACTTCTGTTTACATATATAACTGGTGTAAATATTTATCTCTTATGCATAGTTTTATGTAAAGATAACATTTGGGTTCAGATGTATATCACATATTTCTTACGTCATATTTATCACTTATTAAGTAATATTTCGCATGAATATTTTTGCAAAGTAATTTTGTGTGTGTATTTAATTCAAATTCTTTCAACCAGGTAGTGAAATCTTTATAATTGCTTATAATTGATCTAACTTCACTTGTGAAATATGCGACCGGGTATGAAACCAAATTTTAAATATGCATCCAAATACCGACAAACGTTTTTTCTTGCTTGCACTCCTCATTTCACTAAGGGCTGAAAGAAATAAATATAAGATCAATATAAACAAAGCTGAAAGCAGCTGCTGTTGCCATTCAAGGAAAGAATAATATATCGGTTGCTATTCCTACAGTAAAAAATAAAATAAATTCGTTTTGTGCGAGAAATTGAAATGTGCGAGAAACATCTGGAAAGCATAATGTGTCAGTTATTTAAATGTCTTTAAAAGCATTAAACCGTCCTTGTCTACAGCGAGAATTCTTTATAAAACATTTAAAAATGCACCGCAATTTAAAAACTTTTTTTTACGTATACATCACTAACAATTTTCTTTATTTTGGAGAATAGAAAATAAAATTTCGAAAATTTTGACTTCATGAAACATATTTAGAGCGTCCTTTGTCCCCTTAAACTCTGGACGAGTTCATTTTCGAATTGCTCCCCTTAACAGTCGCATTGCCCCCTTGTGGGGCGTGGGCCCCACGTTGGGAAACACGGATCTAGAAACAAGTAACAAGTGTTCGGCACGAAATTGTAGCTCAGACGGAACTACTTTAGATTAGAATATCATTCTGATTCGCTAATCAAGAACTCTTTAAAATTATTATTCACTTATGTAGGTTACTTTCGCTGAAATAGTTCGTTATGTAATGTTAGTTCTTTATGTAAATACCATATGGCAACTTTGAAATGACACAGTTTAGAGGGGTATATTATAAGCAGTTACTATATTCAGAATAGAAATGGGAATACCGAAATTAAAATGAAGCGGTAAGTGACTATTGCAATTTTAAGCTAAATTATTGATCTACGTATTTTTATGTTAATACACATCCATACACAATATAGCTATCTATCTTCTACCTATCTGACGATGTTACCATTTGTATGTAGTAGTTACATCTATACCATATGTATCGATGTAACTCTCTTTATAACCATATATTATCATTAGATAGATAGATCAAAACATATGGTATCGATCTATCTATCTAATGATAATATATGGTTATAGAGAGTTACATCGATACATATGGTATCGATATATACATCGACACCATATGTATCGATGTAACTCTCTTTATATATATATATGTAATAATAAAATTCCATAGTCAAGAATACACTTAAAATTCTAACTGTATGTTCTTTTCATTTTTAATTCTTTTATTTGAAAGTACGTGGAATTAAATCCACAGCCCCGTAGTCAAGTTGTTTTTCCCGCCTTTTCTACACGTACAGTTGTAGAATGTTCTGGAGATATTTAAAACGAACTCGAATGGTTGACGAGGCTGACGTCATTTCTTGGAAGCTCAGCCTTTCCAGAGGCTATAAAAGGACTCGCAAAAGAAATATCGGGACTTTTTCTTAAATGTCACGATGCAGTAAACTTCATACAAAAAGTTATTAGTAATTCTTTTTATTTACTCCGGATATCTGATTTTTGTAACTGCTATTTCTCCTGAATAATAATAAATGGATCCTGTTTTTTAAACTTATCGTCTGATTATTTAAGCTACGACTAAAGCTGATACATCACACACACACACACACACACACACACACACACACATATATATATATATATTTATATAAAGAGAGAGTAAATGAGCATAAATCATTAATGGAATTTAAAATTAAAAATGTTGCGCTACTGCTGCTAAGATTATAAATTTAAATTTAATTATTCATTTTTGATTCGAGCCTATCCCTGAGAAATGGTGAGTATAAGCTATTGTAAAACGGTAAAAGTTAATTCTTAAAAAATTGGCAAGCGTTTTAGACAGATCAATTTCGAATTCTGCGCAGTTTTCTTACGTAAACAGCATAAATATGATAATTTTTAATTTGAGGGCTATACATATTTATTTTGTCTTTTCTATTGCATAATATTCAGCAACATTTTTATTATTACAAAACATTGTCTACGAGCAACGTAATGGATGTTCACATTAATTAATTACCTCATATTATTTAACATATATGCAATTAATAATTGTAACTATAATACGTACACCAGAATATCATTCATAGTGTCGTCGCTTTGTTTATTTTAAATGTGCATTTTGTTTATGTGAAGCTATATTGCTACATTAATATACATATGAAAATAATATTGATTAAAAAAGGAAAAGTTTCATTACAACGTAAAAATAATAGTTCCCTGAAATAGAAAAATTCTACAGTGTATATTATAAAATAAGGCAATTCTTCTTCATTCTTTTAGATCAGAAGAAAGAAGTTAATTTACTGGGTAGAAAATTCAATCTATGTGTGCTCTTGAATAAATTATTTTAATAATTTATTTATTATAATTATGATCTGAAAAAAGGAAATTAATCCTATAATAAACTTCCGATAGCTGTCTCCTTATTTTGACGAAAACAGACAGATAACTGCTTTTTATCTTATCATTTTAGCTTTTATGACCGTTTAATTGGATGAACTGACTGCGTAATATTTGCTTATGAAATGCATTTACAGGAAATGAATATCTTGAGAATGTTTTCAAGCACTGGAAGAGAAACGTTTCATGCACAGAGTCTGCAAATTGGAACATTTTTGATATTTTTAATCCTAAAGTAATATCTTTTTTTTTTTTTTTGCTGTATATGCGTTATTAAGAAGATAATGGCTTTGAAATAATTCAAATTCAGACGGAAAAAGGTTTGTAAATAATTAAACACATGATCATATGCAAATAATTTGAGAGCTAGAAGGTATATGGTGTTTTCGTTCTCTGTGTAACAAGATTATTTCTTAAGTGCATCTATAGCAAATTAAGGGAGTTTGGGAAAAAAATCCCGATAAAAACGTAGCAAAACAGATTCCAACTGCTTTGGTAAAAAATATTATTCTATTGAAAAAATTGCCTTTGTTGTAAGGGGCTGTACAAATCACGTTTTTTAAAATAATTAAAAAAAAAACACTTATACTACAAAAATGCTAAATTGTAGCCTTTTTGGATACATAAGCAAGTAAAGTGATGCTTTTCGAAAGTTTTGGAGAATATCTCCCCATATATAAACATATATATATATACATATACATAATTATATGTAGACATATACATAATTAGTTTATAATTTATAGAAAAAGATATTATTTTATGATTAAAACTGTCAAATAGGTTCTAATTTGCAAACTGGGTGCATGAAAAGTTTCTTTACCAGTGTTTGAAAATATTCTCAAGATATTCGTTTCCTGTAAATGCATTTCATAAGCAAATATTACGCAGTCATTTCATCCAATTATACGGTAATAATACTTATGCACTTATGTAATATATATATATATATATATATACATTATTTAAGTACATATATAAATATATGTGATATACCAGCTTTTGTCAGGAATAAATAGATTGTTGAAGAATCATAAATGTAGTCGTAACTTATATTATCAGACGATAAGTTTAAGAAACAGGATCCATTTATTATTGGTCAGGAGAAATAGCAGTTACAAAATCAGATATCCGGAGTAAATAAAAAAGAACTACTAATAATATTTTGTATGAAGGTTTACTGCATCGTGACATTTAAGAAAAAAGCCGATATTCCTTTGCGAGTCCTTTTATAGCCTCTGGAAAGGCGGAACTTCCAAGAAATGACGTCTGCCTCGTCAGCCAATCCAGTTCGCTTTAAATATTTCCAGAACATTCTATAACTATACGTGTAGAAAAGGCGGGAAAAACAACTTGACTACGGGGCTGTGGATTTAATTCCACTTACTTTCAAATAAGAGACCGTCGCCATTAAAAATGAAAAGAACATACAGTTAGAATTTTAAGTGTATTCTTGACTATGGAATTTTATTATTACATATATATGTGCACACTGTGGAGATTTATTTAAGTTATTTAACAGTTAATTTTGTTTTGAAGCAACCTTTCTTATTCGCATAATATTTGATGTTTTCAAGCCACGCTTTCTTTCCAGAATGAGACTTTAGTTTCGCGCGTTATGCAAAATAGGGTATAAAGATACTATTTAAGCTGGTGTTTGAGTTACTTCGGATAGAGCCTGTTCTGCCTTTCGATCACGTTTTTCTCTGCTATTTATGCTTGCTATTTTAATTGCCGATTAGTTTATGTCGGTGGTAGGGCAAAGAGCCAATTTACACGGTAAATATCTCTGTGCGACTTTGGCTGATTATTTCACTTAGGATTAGTTTCAATTTTACATTTATATTTTGAGTTGCCGCAAAAGGTATAGTCGTGGATGTTTAAGCGCTAGGAGTGCCAACTGTAAATACTTCATTTAAGCTGAATAATAGGATCTTTTTACACTTTGCACGTGTTGTTACTGACATAGTTGAACGTAGCGAATATTCGCTTCACAGTTACAGCATATATCTAGTCAACAATATATCTTTACCTTTGATCGCGTGGCCGGCTTCATCGAGTCATGCGATTTTTTGTCACTTCATACATATTAGCTTATAATTTAAGATATTTTGTTTTCTAATTTTCTTTAGTAACATCAATGTCATCTTAATTATTCAATTACAGTACCAATTATAATTATACAGTGACTGGATCGAATTGTCGTAACATTTGGAGACTAAAAGTTGAGATAGCCATTTCCTGAATGCTCAAAAGACATGCCCCTGCAATCTTATTTTCCCCTCGCAGCTTGGACTCTTTCAAGCATTTGTTGGAGCATTACACGAAAGATTCACATATAATTCAATTTCACCCCTAAAATTATTTACATGTATACAAAATTCGTCACAATATATTATAATAATGTAGTAATATTAAGAATACATTTGACTTTAATTACAAAGATAAAGAAAAAAAATTATTATATTTTGTTAGCTATCGAAATTATCATAAGTTAAAAAATCACGCGATTAAAATTTTTAGAATATAAAGGTAAATCAAAACTTTGCGTAGATGTATCAGTGAGTGTTTACAGCACAATGAATGTTTACAGCACAAGCAGAATTATTAATAACTACCAGAGCTGCGAGAAATCTTGAAATTATGTATTATCAGTTCTTGTTCTGGTGCTTACTTGATTTCTGAAACTTTCGAAAATGAGGTTTCTCACAAGATCAGCATTTTTAGAAATATGTATGCTTACGATTCTGTCATTCAAGAAGATACTTAACGGACTGAAGAGAATTTAATTATTGTGCATACAGAAGATATAGGAAATGTTAAGTGACAACGTCGTGAACTTTTCTGAATTCGTTAGCATCGAATACAAACTGGCAAAATTAAGAGGCTAGTGTGGTGCAAATTGCTCCAGACGTGAAATTACATTATTAGGGAAAGGAGAGCTTCACGAGCTGAAGGGAAGTTATTGAAGAGAAGTCGAAGGAAAGTCTTGAAATACACAAATATCAGATGATGGCTCAGAGGATTTCGAAAGACAAAAACAGGGTTTTAAAGCATAAGAGTTTTGAAATTTCAGTTTCTGTTGTTGAAAGAGATATTAAAATTTGTGAAATGCAAATTATTATTTGTTGCATTGCAAGTTTTATCCTTCGTTTTCTAACAGTTAATTTCTAGTTAAAGTTACTTTCCTGTCCATTCTTAATTCCAGCTTACAAATTACGGCCAAAACATATTTTCAGAATAGTGGTCAAATGCAATTGAGCAGAAAAAGTATTTAACTTTTTCTGCTCAATTGCATTTGACCTTCTCATTCTGCTCAATTGAGTCAGTAGACCTTCTGAAGTTCTACTGACTTCGTTAGAGAGCCAGATATTCTGAGCAGCGCGCGTTCACCTTTTAGGCTATTATTACGCACGGCCTTACTTTAGGCTCTTGATAACTTCGCCATTAGAGTCCACCAGCGGCCGAGCGGTAAAGTCGCTGAACTTTGGTAGATCGGTCCGAGGTTCGAATCCCGCGAACGGGCTAGCTGCATGGGCGTTTTCGTGGTTTTCCCCATGCGTAACGTGTATACGAGCCAGTTTCCCTTAGAAAGTCTTCCACGAAGGCATCCCTCACCTTAGGCAGATAGCTTTCGAGGCTTTGCCATAATCACACACCCACACAACTTCGCCGTTAGTTAACGTTAATATGCCAACTCTGTTAGAATCTTGATAGCTTCGTCTGTATCTTTTTATTTTAGATAGGTTTTACTTCTTAGTATTCCTGAGTTCAAGCCCAAGTGGTGGCTTTGTTGAAAACTACAAAAAGGAGTCGTCTGTTAAATTTATTTTGAATAATAAAGGGTAATTAACCCTTCTTACGTTTACGTTTCTATCTCTCTGAACTAAGCGATTATTCGCTTACCAGTTCTTAAGGTTCCTCATTTTTCATCTTTAACTTAAATTCAGGAAAATTACAGCATACCTTAATGTACTATCAAGCTTAATCTTAATTTAATTTCAGTACAATTTTACTTAATAAAAGAAGCTCCAACTCTCATTCTAATTTTAATTACTTTAAACAGTATATTTCTTAATGGGTTTAAAGGAAACAAGTTAAAATGCATTTTTAGTTCTATCTATATTAATATGTTACTTAAGTACGCTCTTAATGAAAGTTGAGCTATTTCCTTTAATTGCTTCAGTTTGGGAACTGGAGCAATTAAACGAAATATAGAAGATGAATGAAATGGATGAAACATAGAAGTTCTAATTTGTTTAACAAACTTATGCTAACTGAATGCTCGCTTTTAGTTTTGTTTGATGTTTTTTGCACTTAATTATAAATAAACATGTCTCTAACTATTTTTATTAATTGAGTGCACATTGTAATGTTTAAATAGTGTCTTATCTATATTTAGTTTATGAAATTTTACTAAGCATTTCTTCAGATTGTAGAGTCATTTGATTATTTTGAAATAAGGGACGTGTAAAATGAGCAATGCCCTGGCCTGGACTCGCATTTGGGCCACTCGAGTACGCGCCAAATGGGTTACGCTTACTCCACGAAGCATGCTGGAAGGAGGGAAAAAGTACTTTATATATTTTCCCACTTAAAGGGCGGCCAGGGATTAGAGAACCCAATTAACAATCCTGGTGGTGACGCAATATTTTCTACCACTTTTACTTCGAGCGCCACTGTAGAGACATTAGGTTATTTTGGAGCAAGAGATATGAAAAACGTGCCCTCGCCGGGACTCGGACCTTTTGAATACGCGCCGAGTGTGCTACCTTTACACCACGAAGTCCAGGCTTCCTCATATGCTTTTCCTTTTATAGCGCGACTGGAGATCATAGAACGCAATCACTGCATCATGATGGTGACAAATTACTGTCCTCCACCTTTTAGTATGGGTGCCACTGTAGAGTCATTAGGTTATTTTGAAGCACATGTTGTGAAAAATGTGCCGGGACTCTAACTTGTACATCTCAAATACGTGCCGAATGTGCTAACGTTTCACCACGAAGGCATACTGGAAGGAGGGAGAAAATACTTTAAAAGACATTTAAACGTATATTTACATAGAAGCATAATAAAAATATTTCGTTATAACTTATAACAAATAAATCTTGCAGTTTTAAGTAATTTTTGAAGAGTGCGAAAAGTATGTAATGGAATACTCTTCTAAGCAAGTTGCGTTTTAGTAGCTAACACAGCGAAAAAAATAATCGTTGGTCGAATTCCTTTCCTTGTTTTGAAAACAGAAAACATTTTTCTCTAATCCTTAGTTAGGAGAAGACCATTGGGCAGAAACGCAAGTAGTTTCAAGAGGTTTCTTTTTACGAATCTTTGCCCATTCTGTTATCTGGCAGAAAGTTTTCGAATTTCCCTCATGAACTCTCGCATTTCCAAAATACTTTGTGATATTACTATAGCCTAGCTGTTTGAAGAATTTAATGATTTTGCAACATGGTCATAAATTATTTTTTACCTAATTACCCTCTAAATCAGAAGAGTTTTCTTCAAAAGCTAAGTCAAATTAAGTTCCCTTTTCCTAATTTAAAATGGAATCCATGTGGAATTTTTCTTGATTATCTTACCTTACTAATTGCTCGTCGCACCTTGTTGAACTTCAGGCTCAAGTATTTGACCTTGACGGATTTTATTATTTTAGAGAGGCGAGACATAGCAAATGTTGTACACACTTGCTTGTAACTCTTTTGCTTACCAACTGTTAGGAGGACGATGTTTTGTGGGTTATAAGAATGTCAAGCGATCGTCAGAGAATGATAGGTATAAGCCACTTTTCCTTTGAAACTTCTCCACGGAGGTATCCCTCCCCTCAGTATAGTACCTTAGGACGTAAAATAATGCGGAAGACGTAAAATAATAGTACTTATGTTTTAATTCTAAAGTGTTTGTAACTGTCTCAAATTTTATGAAACGGCCTCGAAAAAATATCTAAATCATTTTGTGAGAATAATGAAGATGTCATCCCTGACTGATGTTAAATTTGCTTTCCCATGCTTAGGTTTAATTAAAACATAATTCATTCTGATTTCAAATATTTCAAAATAAGAGCAACGATTAGTGAAACCGCGTCCATCTGCACCTGATTAAACCTTGTGTCAAAGCAATATTATTAGATCCCAGTGTACTATATTAAGTTATGAAATATAGTTTTCTTATGCAAAATCTTTGGTATGGTTTATGTGATTATGGCGAAGCCTCGATGGCTATCTACCTAAGGAGACGGATGCCTTTGTGGAGGACTTTCTAAGGGAAACTGGCTCGTGCACGCGTTACATATAGAGGGAAACCACGGAAACGCTCATGCAGCCAGCCCGTTTGCGGGCTTCGAACTTTGGACCGAACAACCAGTGTTCAGCGACTTTACCTCCGCCAAATCCTGGTGATGACGAATTATCCCTACCCCCTTTTAGTTCGGGCGCCATTTGTAGAGTCACGAGTTTTTTTTTTTTTTTTTTTTTTTAAAGCAGAAGAGGTGAAAAATGTGCCATTTTCTCTGATTTCCTCTGCAGGAGTCAAACCTTCACCTCCCGAATACGCGTTGAGTGTGCTTCCAGTTACACTACGAAGGCATATAGAAAAGAGGAAGAAAATACCTTACCGTATATATTGTAAGCTAATTCTTTTTTTTTTTTCTTTCAGTTTATACACGTCCTATTTTGAACTGAGAAAATGTTGTTGAAATAAAACAATGGCTTCTCAAAATCGATTTCTCTCTGCTGTTGCCCACTGTATATAAATATCCGTACCAGAACAAAGGAGTTTATCTGCTCCTTGCAGTTGTATTGATATGGGAGCAATAATGATTAATGAACGTATACTTTCGCCTGTTTGTGTCTCTCTAACAATACATCAAAATAAAGTTTTACTCTCGCATATAAAATTCCTTAGAGATACATGTGGGTTTAATTTTTGTTTTATATATATATATATAATAATTCGCATTCATACTGAGTGAGCCTGGCAGATGCGTTTACTAACCGATAGAACTAAGCAAATCCTCTGATCTGAATCGCTTAAGGAACATTCGGAAAGAAATCAATGAAATAACAGCTGCATGGCTAATCGCTTGCAGGTATCTTTGTACTTTAATGACTATATTGGAATAAGAATATAAATTCTTCTACCAATTAACAAAATTAAGCATTAATTAACCACCTCATCGAGAGCATATCATGGGACGTTATGTGTGTAAATGATAGTGAAAATCGCATTATCCATAAATGGCAAGAGTGAGCGTTTTTTCGAGGTACTCAAAATTTTATCAATTTTTCTCATATGTGATTCAACTTTTTTCAGTCAAATAATATTGTTGCGTGCGTACGGGTTCGTTATGAAATGAATGCACAAGTCCGATGAAAAGTGAACAAAAATATATTATTATCACAACAAAAATGCTTAAATTTTCTCAAATTATCATGCAGTATTACAATATCTCACAGTAGTTATCTTTTAACTACTCAAATGTCCAATAGAACGTAATTCAAAACAGCTAAAGAACGCTAATCCACGAATTCGCTACAATCAACAAGAGCATTTTTCTAAACAACAACAAACTAAGCAACTACTACAAACTGAGATGTTTTCCTCCTTTTATAAGATTTTAAAATCACGCGCTAGAATTTTCCAGTACTTTCTCGAAATCAAAAAGAGATATTTATTTATTTAATGCACGCGCTCTTGTATTTTCAATTTTCCGGCTTAGCTTTCTTTTAATATTCGTCACGCGCTGCACTGCGCGAGAAATAAAACCATTTAATTTATAATTGAACTAACATTAGCTTTTTAAATACCAAATTGGTAACACTGCCCCCATCCCAAGGACTGCACGTCCCGGGAAGTACAATCCCTGGACAGGAAGCTAAACTTACAACTGTGGCATAAATGCAACTGAGGCATAAACATTACATTACAAGATCATGCAACATGAACAATAAATGCAATAACTAACTTAAACAAATCAAATGCTATCAAATACAAATCAAATACTAAATACAAATCAAATCAAATACACATTTATAAACAAAAAGGACTATGGTCTTATACTATTTACAATTATTTACATTACGTACTATGGCCATAGTAATGAGCTAACCTGTCGTTATGACCTACTTTAGGTTTAGGGTTCGATAACTTACTGAGACGTCATTCAGTCTGTTCCGCACTGTATATGGACATTCCGAAGGTGACTGTAGTTTAGGACTGAGTCCTTTTCGTTGAATCGGGTTCCACAACCTCACCTTGTCTCCTTTGTTGGATCTATGTCCAGTAGCTCTCGTGTTGTATCTGGTCTTCACTTTCTCTGTCGCCAAATTCACTCGCTTTCGTGCGAAACGGGGCATCACTTCAAAACGGGCCTGGACATCTTGGATGTGTTCCTCAGGCGATGAAGGCGCATCCGTACGGCGATCAAACAGGCGGTCACAAGGCAGACGAAGTTCTCGACCGAAGAGCATCTGGGCTGGAGAAGAGCTGGTAGTCTTGCGTTTCTTTTCGACCCTAGTATGACTTCGGCAGTTTCCCGAGATGGATCTTTCGGACAAGGGGTCGGCATTTCCAGGCGAGGATCCTTTTTGAGGATGGATAGTCATGCCATCAGATGCTGAAAGCAGTTGTTGTTTTACAAGTCTAAGGAAAAATTGTATTTCCTTAAAAAGTCCAATCCGAGTATGCATGGATCTGTGATATCCGCCACATATGCCGTGTGATGGTAGGCGGCACTTCTGAACGTGATGCTTACGTTTAACTTCCCAGTTATGTCGATCTTATCACCAAACGCAGTCTGAAGTGTAACACAGGATTGCGTCCAAATAAGTTTATCTTTAAACTGTTCAGCTAAATCTTTCCTAATGATGGTAACATTAGCTCCTGTGTCAATGATCATATTGCAAGGAACTCCATCGATATTCCCATTAATGGACAGTCCGTTACTGTTGCCACTCACTGTATAAATTTTAAGCGCTTTAAAACAAGGTTTTTCATTATCTGGCAACCTCTTCTTCGATATGGTCACTAATTTGATTACTGCGTCGTTGCTGGGAAATGGTCTTATTTTCCGTACCTCGGGGTGTTTTGCAGTTTCTTCATATGTGGCCTTCAACTCCGCAGTTCCAGCACTTTAGAACTAGTTTCTTTTCACTTCTGTTCCGTCTCAAGCCACTGACTTGTCTGATAAAATCATCTGCTTTATATTCCGTACCCTGGGGCGTTCTGCAATTCCGTCTTAGGTGACCTTCACTACCACATATCCAACACCTTAGAGCCACTTTCTTCTCGCTCCTACTCCGTATCAAATCTTCGACTTGTCTAGCTAAATCATCTAAACGAGCCATCAGTTGATCCACTGGCTCATGGACTCGCACAGCTCTAACTGGGTAGCGATCTCTAGTAGCTGCTTGCTGGGCTGCCTCGAACTTCATTGCGTACAACAGAGCGCTTTTTATGTCCTTTACATCTGCCATTCGAAGAGCTTTCTGTATTTCAGGATCCCGGATGCCGTGGATGAAATATTGCAGCGACAGGATTTCTCTTGTTTCTGTCGGGCACTCCGAAAAGGCGTGATGTGACAGCCATTCAACATCCGTGGCGAGCTCCTGAAGTGTTTCGGTGGGCTTCTGCTGACGGGATTTTAGTTGAAGCCTGCTGTAGTCTTTCAAACACTTTTCACCAAAGCGCAGCTCCAATGCGCCGGATAGAGCTTCAAAGTCTAGTCTCTGGTTTTCGGGAAGCGTCTGCAGGATATCCGCTGCATCTGTTCTTAGAGAAGCGACGAGATAACAGGCCTTAGCTTGGGAATCCCATCCATTCGCATCCGCAACGATAGAAAACTGGGTCTTATACACTTCCCAGGATTTCTTCCCATCATATGTGGATAGCTTCAGATATGGACGAGCAGGCATCGGTAAGAATTTAAAATCATCATTCTTGCTCCCTGCCGTCGCTACGAATTTCTTTAAAGCATCCATTTCTTTGGCAACTGCAGAAACTCTCTCATCAATTTGTTGTTCGATTTGGTGTTGGACGGCACAAACTCTTCCTTCAATTCGTTCCTCCACAGCAGAAACTCTCCCTTCTTTTCGTCCTTAAAGGAGTTGACGGCCCCTTCCATCTTTCCTTGGCTAGATTTCATCTCCTCTTTCATTTCTTCTTTAAACGAGGCAAAGGCTGTTATCAATTGCCTTAACTGCTCTTCCATCGCTCTTGTTATTGGCATTCAAACCCCACTCCTGACACCTAAAATTGTTGCGTGCGTACGGGTTCGTTATGAAATGAATGCACAACTCCGATGAAAAATGAACAAAAATTTTATATTATCACAACAAATATGCTTAAATTTTCTCAAATTATCATGCAGTATTACAATATCTCACAGTAGTTATCTTTTAACTACTCAAATATCCAATAGAACGTAATTCAAAACAGCTAAAGAACGCTAATCCACGAATTCGCTACAATCAACAAGAGCAGTTTTCTAAACAACAACAAACTAAGCAACTACTACAAACTGAGATGTTTTCCTCCTTTTATAAGAATTTAAAATCACGCGCTAGAATTTTCCAGTACTTTCTCGAAATCAAAAGGAGATATTTATTTATTTAATGCACGCGCTCTTGTATTTTCAATTTTCCGGCTTAGCTTTCTTTTAATATTCGTCACGCGCTGCACTACGCGAGAAATAAAACCATTTAATTTATAATTGAACTAACATTAGCTTTTTAAATACCAAATTCGTAACAATATTGTTTTGAACAGTTTGCATTCAAAATTCATTTTTCGCTTCAAATATGTGTGTGTAATGATGCAATGATACACTGAAAAAGAGAATTCATTACATTCTTATCACATTTCTTCGAAAATCGAAGGAGATATTTCTTCATTTATTTGTGATTAAAAAATTATTTTAGATAGCAATATCCGTTTTGCATTACTTTGATTTTAATTTGAAGTAACATTTATGAGGTATTTTCTCCCTCCTTTCTGCATTCCTTCGTCGTGTAACTGTTAACGCTGTAATCGCATATTCGAGAGGTCCAGGTTCTTGTCCTGGCGAGGACATTGCTCATTTTTTCATGTTTACGGTTTCAAAATAACCTAATGACCCTACAGTGGCGCTCGAACTAAAAGGTGGTGGATAATGATTCTTCATCACCAGAATTTGGCGTGTGAGTCTCCTAATCCCTAGTCGCCCTTTAAAAGAGGAAGTACTTAAGGTATTTTCTCCCTTCTTTCTGCAAGCCTTCATGGTGTAGGTTCGAGTCCCGGCGAAGGCATTGTTCATTTTTCATGTCTGTTGCGTCAAAATAACCTAATAACTCTACACATTAAGAACGAAACAGTGAAAAGTGTTAAAATCGAATATAAAACATGATACATAATTTATAAATAGAACTCTGGACGGAAAAATGTGTAATAACTTCTTATAAACATGTGCATGCAAAGAAGATAAGCAGTTAAGTGTCATGTTCGTTAATAATTTAATAAATTAAACACCGTAATAAATTAATTTTGGAGAATGTGTTTTAAATGAAAAGTTTCTCTCTTTGTTTCGATTTAATAGCACTTGAAAGCTAAATATGTTTTGTGAGGCAGGAACTTAACGTTTTGCCTTTACGATTAGAGATCGATCTTTTGAAAACACGAGCCAGAAACCTACATAAATTTATAGACGAATATTCCACCTCATAGACAGACAACCAGCGCCTGCGCTCAACTAAATTACAAAGACATTTGGTTACACAGGCGAAGGCTGCTGTGATCCCTTCTACAGTTTTGGAGATCATGCATGCATTTTTTCCTCTCATCCTGTTTTCCAGTAATAGAGAAGATTGCCCTATACAAGGCAATCTTCTCGGTTACAATCATATGGTCAGAACAATCATATGGGAATCAATCATATGGGCAGAACCAGAGACAAAAAGAAAGCAAAAAATGCTTCATACAATCCAGCAACCCTTCCTTCTTAACTACACAGGAAGCTACAGAACAACATCAAATGCAGCACTCTTCCAAATCGCTAACAGCACATTACTTTTCATACGCACTGAACAAGAATTCCATAAGACAACAGTACTATAGCTACGAAAGAAAAGCGATTACAAATCATTAGAAGTTTTAGCAGAGAATTAAGAGACACCGGCACACCCGTATGAGCACCACCCAGGAAAGAAAAATAATATCACATTAAGCATGAAAACAAATGCTATCGCAAACCCGCACCACGGATCAATATTAATCCAGTGGATTACAGAAAGAACTTCAGCATCACAAAATCAACACTTCTTTGTCACTTGGCTGAAGGCACATGCAGGGACAAAAGGCAACGACGAGGAAGCCAAAGAAGCAGATAGGGGTCAAAATGTACAAAATTTATCAGTACCATGGGCCTGGCTCTCACCTTAAAAAATCATAAGCAACAAATCTAAAGCTGAATGGCAGAACTGGTGAGACAGCGCCGAACAAAGAAAAGGGACTTATCAGTTGTTAACAAAATTAGGCACAGCACCCAGTTTAATAACAAGAGAATTATTAGGGCATGGTCCTTTTCCCACGTACCTTTATGCAAGGAACTTAGCAACATCAGACCAGTGTGCCTGTGAAGAAAGAAGCAGTCCCGAACATTATTTATACAAATGTACCTTCACCGCTGAACATCATCTAAAAGTCCCGAATTCAGAGAGTGAAGTGACTCCCTTTATTAGATACGCTACCAAGAACATCCATCTCAGAGAAAAAATCATAATTATAATCAACTTCCTGTCCACAAGAGGCACTGAACTATGCAACACAGCTTAGAATAATATAACAAAGCTATTATTTGAAACATTGAATGTAAGCAGACCTGTAGCTGTCCTCCATAGCATGCAAGTGCGAAAGGCACCAACTGTGGAAACATCAATGCGTATTTATAGAAAAAAGAAATGCACTGCCCGCTGTGTGGTAAAATACAAAGCATTGTAAGCAACGCCTGGCAGGGTTTCCTGTAAGTCCTATGGGGTGTAATTATCTGGATATCTAATGTAAATGGGCAACACCCACATTGCCAATGGTTAAACAATTGGTGTCCATCACACTTCTCCATATCCATAACCATTTTCTCCTGTCTTTTGATAAAAAGGAAATTCCTGGAAACAGTTTTTGGATTTCCAATTTAAAAAAAAAAAAAAATGTGGTGATTTTATTCTGTATTAGATGTAAGCAATTTAAAATGTTGCCAATTTTTAATTTTATCAGATTAATGGGATATCTTTAAAATTTGGCTTGACTTTATTATAAGTGACAATAATACCGTATTTACGCGAATGTAATGCGCATCGTTTTTGGCCAAATGTAATATTCAAAATTGGGGTGCGCATTAGATTCGAAGGCGCATTAGATTCGAGTGTAAAGTTCGCCGATGACATCAACCAAATTTAAATCGTAACAATGGATTACTGTATTTGTCGACTAGATTTACCGTTACATTTATCGTTGACACATTATTGCATACAGGATACAAACTGCAGAGTACGTAGTCACGAAAGGGAGGGCAAACAGAGGAGAATGTCATATGACGCTACTTTCAAACGTAAAGTAATTCTTTATGCTGAAAAAAATGGCAATAGAAAGGCAGGGGAGAGTTCAAATTAGCTGAGAGCAGTGTTCGCTTGTGGCGGCAACAGAAATTGGCACTGTTTGCAACTAAAAGCTAGTAGAAAGAAATTCACTGGCTCTCGCAAAGGAAGACACCCTAAAATTTAAGAAAACGTTTTGGAATTTGTACGTGAAAGGAAGAAAAATGAACAACCTGTGACTAGTGACACTATAAGAAATAAAGCAAAAGAGGAGGCTGAAGTTCCTGGAACACCGAAACAAGAGTTTAAGGCTAGCCGGTGGATGGGTGGATCGGTTTATGAAGCGGATGGGCTTATCTCTAAGACGCCGTACAACAATATGCCAAAAGCTTCCTGCAGATTTTGAGGGTAAATTACTAACATTTCAGCGGTATGTCATCACACTTCGGAAGGAAAAGAATTTTTCAATGGGGCAAATTGGCAACGCTGACGAGACGCCAATTTAGTTTGATATGCCTCATAACTACACCATTACGGAGAAGGGGACTAAGGAAGTTATCATTAAAACTTGGGGATGTGTAAAACAATGCGTAACAGTGATGCTGGCAATAACAGCAGACGGGTGCAAACTTCCCCCTTTCTTAATCTTCAAACGGAAAACAAGCCTTAAAACCCCTAAGAATGAAAAGCTGTTCCCAGATGATGTCCTGATTCGAAACCAAGAGAAGGGGTGGATGACGGAATCATTAATGCGTGATTGGCTCCGAAATGTATGGGAACGCCGTCCCGGTGGGCTCTTCAATCCACAATCAATGCTTTGTCTGGACGCATTTCGTGGTTATCTCACCGACGACGTAAAAAAGAACACGCGCAGCCTGGGCAGTGATCTTGTAATCATTCCTGGAGGGATGACGTCTGTGTTACAGCCACTTGACGTTAGTATAAATAAACCTTTTAAGAGTTACGTTCAGGCGGAGTAAGAAAAATGGTTTTGTGAGCCAAACCGTGAATTGACCCCGATAGGAAAAATTAAGCGTACTGCACCGCACATTGTTGCACACTGGGTTTCTGCTGCTTGGAAAAGCATCGAAGATCCAATGATTGCGAAATCTTTCAAGAAATGCTGCATTTCAAATTCATTGAATGGCAGTGAAGATGACGTGCTCTGGAACGTGGAGGATGACGATGATGACGATGACGAAAGAAGAAATGAATCTGCTTCTGACGAATACAGCTGCGAGGATTCCAGTGATGAAAACATTAGTGAATAAAGACGATTACTATTAATCACGGTTTGTAGAAACTGGTAGCTATAGAAATGTTACAATTTATTTCATGTCCATATTTTACGATAGATACCGTATATATGGTAGTGGTAATTAACAATGATTGTTTAACATAACAATAGCCCACTAATAAGTTAATTCTATTTTGTACTACTTTATGTATAAATCCATTGTTGTATAAAATATGGTATCTAAATTTAAATAAAATTATCATACCATTGATTGATAATTTATATACAAATCCATATTTGTATAAAATAAATTTCAATAAAATCCTCATACCATTGATGCGCATTACATTCGCCGACAAACAATTTTTTTATTATTTAAAGTTTTAAAATGGGGATGCGTATTAGATTCGATGGCGCATTAGATTCGCATAAATACGGTAATATTTTTTTTTTTTTTGCTTATTACGTGCTTCGCCCTTAGGCACTACACAGAAAGGGAGGTATGCTCCGTGGAGGTATTTTTAAGGAAATTTGGCCAGTATCCACGGTGATTATATCATTATGTAATTTTATCGCAAAAGGACTGTTATACATAATTTGTTACAGAAGGAAGTACGGATAAATACAAATATGTCTTCATATAGCAATCAATATTTTAACTACACGCATTTAACTTAGCTTATTGTAACTAGAAACAATTAAATAAAAATATCCATTTGCAAAATCACAATACATCCTTTGACAGAAATATTCCAGGACAAAGGATGTAAAAAACAGAAAATTGCAATAATCAAGTAGTGATCGTATCTGCTATCAAAGTAGTCGCCTTGGCTATCTACACACAACTGCCAACGTTGCTGGAGGGATTGGAAGCAAGCACGGAAATCTTAAACTGCGATGCTTGCAAGCTCATTTGGCACAGTCTGTTGGATGTCAGCAATAATCTTGAAGAAGCTTTCCTTTCACTCACCTTTTCACTCACGGAAACAGGAAAAAATCATAATAATCTTTGACACAAATGAGAGATCAAGTCTGACTCTATCCAATAGTTCAGCAGAAATTAGTCGTCTTTCCTCTTTCTGTTCATCGGTTAGGGAATGAGAGACGATTCTTGCATTAAGTTTCCATCTCCCTAAATCTACGCGTAAAATCGTATGACACACATCACGATTTAAATTCAGTTCTTCTGATATCAAACGCACATTTACACAATAGTCTTCTTGCAATAACTGTCTTACGCGCTCATTAGCTCTGGGATCGTCTTGCAGGGAATCTTTGGCTTCATGAAACCTTTTGTGCTACTCGAAAACACGACTTCTTGAAAGTGGCTTCTCTGCATATGCTTGCTTAATCATGTTCCACGTTTCACCAGGTTTTTTTCCGAGCTTAACGCATAACTTAATGTTCACTGTTTGCTCACAAAAAGCATCCATTGTGTCACCTTAACGAATGCGACAACAATCCGAACAGTGTATTTCTAAGCACAGCCCTGCCCCCTAGTAAATTTACGAGGACACATGGCCAAATTCATGTTAAGAAAAAATACATAACATGTAACATAAAAACAACATTTGTTAATTTTTAGTACTGCAGCCTCAGAAATAAAAAGAGATGTCCTGAAACATTTTGGACAAAGGATGTATTTTGTTCAGCAAATATCAATTGTATATAGATATTTGAACATTTTGATAAGGAAACTTTGCCTAAAACGAAAGATGAAATTAAAATTAATTTACACAATATTACTTTTCCAGCATTTCCAGACATTCAAAGTAGACAATTATATCATATAAAATAACACAGAGCATAAAGATTATAAGAAAACGTAGTATGATCTAGTTACACAATTAGCAAATAGAAATAGTGCAAACACAGTGTGATCTCGGCTTCAAACATTCAAGACAACAGTCTTGACTACAGTCAAGACAACCAGCCAGCTAAAATACTTACAGAAGTACTATCGAAGTGTGCTAAGCTGAGTAACGGCGATTTGGTCAATAAGATACAAGTGTCTAGCATACGCACCCGTAATTAACCGTTTGACTGCTACGCGGCGCAAAAGCGCTGCGTTCATTTGTCTCGAAAACCGCGACGCAGCGCTTCAGTGTGTCTTTGTTGCTCCGTGGGTGTGAACGTAGTCTTACTTCACGCGTACTTTGTAACGCGAGCGCATTATAAAATAACTAACTGCGTCGCGGTTTTCGAGACAAATAAACGCAGCGCTTTTGCGCCGCGTAGCAGTCAAACGGTTAATATAATATGGTTGCCAGTATCTGACAAAAACCTACATATATAATTTCAGTGCCTACTCTTCCCACATTTGAAAATCGGAACTGCTTGCTGGTCCGACCAATGACTCGAAAGGTGATGATATACTGAACTGTTTTGAATAATTCCAGATCGTGCACTCGATTGTCCAGATCGTGAACCTTTTCTTTTCCAGTCTACATGTCTCACAAAACTGCATGCATATTAAGTCTGCATGCATATTAATGTTTAAACCTCAACTTAACATACATATAAGAAGAAAACGAAAGGTCAGGTACAGGTAGAAGCTAGGCCAGCACCTCCGTAGTACCACAGGTAATTGAGGTATTGCTGAACCTAGCTAACTGTTAAACTTTCCACCCCAATTTTGAGGGTGAACACCCCAGGGGGGTGGTCCGAGGTTCTCCCGACCCTCTTCTTTTACCATCAACCACTTGAGAGGACTTTATGAGATAAATGAGTTCTGGTATTAATAGTGTACAGAAATCAAATTGAGAAAAGACTGTCCTTGAAAGGTTCAACAACTGATGCTTCCAAAAGCAGAAATGTAAGAACAAATGTCTTTTTTAGGCGGAAGGTGTAACAAGCAAGTCTTTGGAGCTCCCGTCCATCAGCATTGCGTAGATAAATAAAACTGTTGGAACATTAAAACGAAATGAAACAAAAAAAATAATAATAAATAAAAAATAAAATAAATAATGAAAAACAAAAAAAAATAAAAATATATAAATAAAATAAAATAAAATAAAAAAGACAAATATGGTATAGTAACGTATGAAGATGTATAAGCTTTAGATATGACAAATATCTAGTCCGAGTCTTTGGATATGAATAAGAACGTCTCTGGTTTTGGCCCTAAGGTGTCTGTTCTTTATTGCATATTTCTTAAATGGTATTAGATTGTTGTTAGGCTTGATCAGAGGTCTGCCGTCTGTTAGATCAAAAATGTAATGATCAGGGTCACCCCTTTTGCCACATATGCAGAGATCCGTGGGGCACATGCCTCTGCCATGGAAGTAGGTGGGGAAAGGACCGTGCCCTGTGATATACTGATTCAGAACATGGTCATAGTGTAAGGCCTCTTTGTCAGTTTTTGAGAAAAATTTGTGGACTCTTCTGCCTTGCTATGCAGAATCCCACTTTGAGTCGACAATTCTATTCAGTGTAAATTTTAAATGGGGCTTGGGCCACGGGTCATGAATTACCTCACTGTTGATGTTAGTCGTTGCATCCTTTGCAAGGAGGTCAGCTACCTCGGGTCCTTCAGGGCATAGCAGTCCTTCAGGGCATAAAATGCAGTTTGACTGTCTGATAAGATAGCTACTGTCCTGAAATTATTTGATATAAAATTTGTTCTTATTTATTTTTCATAAATATGAAATTCTGTTCGAGTTTCTATGCTCTAAAGAAAACAAATATAAATATACGTCGCTCATAAAAACGAAATTCATAAAGAAAATTTTCGTAAGGAAACTTTAACACAATAAATAAATACTTTAAAAGACTTTTAAAATTCTAACTTTATGTAAAATAAGCAGAAACATCTTGGTGTTAAATAAAGGAGAAGTATTTGAAAATGCTAATATGCTCTAATAATTAGTAGCAACTATAAAGATTTAATATTTAAAAACTTAACCTGCTCGAAGTAAATTTATTTAAAAGACATGAACATTTATCTTCATAATTACGGCAGAAGTAAATAAGAAGGTCCATATAATCATTCTTTTAAATACTTTAGAGGGAAAATATTAATACTCTTTTAACCATCAGTTTAGATTTAATAAGACGTTTCCTTTTGTTTAAGGTTAGATCATAATGGGAAAAAAGAGAAAGATATTTCCTTCCCATTTATTATGAAAAATGAATTAGCTGAAATTAAGTGTAGTGTTTAAACATTTGCGCGGTAGTAAAAGTTGAATAAGCGAAACGACTAATGTGGTTAATTAAAATTCTTGCTATTGTTATTTAATATACAGACAATTATAAAACTAAACCTCAGATTTCAAAATTGTATTAAGTACCAACTCCATGGCAGAATGACTTGAAATTTTGCGTAAATACTCGAAAAACAATATGTTACGGTGAAACACCGAAATCTCGAGAATGTCGACTTTCACCGGTAAATGTAAACATTAACATAGTCGCTTGGTGTATGTCCGAAATATTTTACAAATACTCTTATTTCTGACATACACCGGTGAATGTCGACATTCACCACATACTGATGGTGAATGTTGTACATATAAAAATATCATATTTCCTTCTCTGTAATTCATTCGCGAAAAAACGCACTTGAGACTCAGAATAAGAACTTAAGAATATAAGAACTTAAAACACACAGTACATTCAAAATGAGAAATGAAAATAATAGAAGTTATAAACTTACCAAATTATGTGATTCAAATCTTATTTATTGCAAAAACTTAAACTAAAATGACACTTTGAGTTGCACAAGAGGCCCTTGCTTTTACAACTGCATTTATTTGTGGAACACTTCCTTTTGGAATAGCAGCGTGTACATATAGTACTCCTCTCTTTCGACCTACACCAGAGCATATCTGTGATTGTCGACATACACCGGTGAGGGTACGAATGTACAAGAATGTAAAGAAATATTCGATCTTTCACTGACGTATTTGGTGAATGTTGACATTCTCCGGTGAAAGTCGACATTTAATTCGGTCGACATTCTGTCTTTCACGGTAACATATGTCATTAAAAAAAATCTGATGTGTACACCACATGACTTCCTTGTACAGAATATTAAATTATACGCATTTTTTCTTGCATCTTGTTTAAACTTATTAGATTGATTTAAACCTACTTCGCCGACGGCGCATAAACCACAATAGAATAAATGCATTTTTAAAATTCAATTTCTTTACCATAGCAACACTCTGGCGCTAGGTGTACTTAACAGTATTATATTTCATTCATATTATAACTCAGAATGCACAAAATGTATCTCATTTAAAGAATTATCTAATCGTTGCCACATGTTCTAATCAAATACTATAATAAAGCTAGAACTATGTATAAAAGAAATTAAGCAAACAAAACAAAAAAGAAACAGTTTTTCACAGACGATTGAGTATTTCTCATTCAATTAATTCAGTTCTCACTTCGCGAGAAGGCAAATGTACATAAAAACTCAAAATATCTATATTAAAAATTACGAAGAAAATCTCAAACGCTTATTTCCTCGAAAAAATTCCAGAAAGAATTAAGCATCATTTAATTGGTAATAATAAATGAATGCGTTATCTTTGTTGTTACGAAGCTAAGTTTATCTAGATCGGCAACAAATCCACTAGTCTCCTGTTTCAAATATAAACATCAATGGCCGCCATTAAAAATAGGCTTAGCGACAATTAAAGAACTTTAAAATTGCTGATAATTCTAAAAAATTACACACAGATTTACTAAAGGCATAAAATCCTTAACCGGAAGATAAAAACATCATAATTCAATCATTTTTAAAGCTAAACATGTACAATTAACCAATTAACAAACATATAAGAGTAAAGAAACTGAGATCACTCAGTCGGGTAATAAAGTATATATATATATATATATATTTATATACGTTTGGTGCGGCCGATTGCATCCAAAATACGAGGTGCACATCTACATGTTATAGCAGTCCTATATACAAAATTTCAACGTTCTGAGTCTACTTGTTTTTGAGTTATGCGAGATACGTACGTACGCACGCACGTACGTACGTACGTACGTACATACATTCGTAGGGACGCCAGAAAAATTCTCTTCAGAATTAATTTTAAAGCAGTTTAATAATTTTTTTTTGAAGGAAAAGAGTATTTTATTCTGTCCTTACGTACAGATATCACGCAAAAACATCGTTAAATTGCGTTCGATAGCGGTCAAAATGGATATTTTCGTTGAAATATGCTGCCTGAAACTTTTCGCGATTACAATACTTCCTTTTTACTTCGTACAAGGAAGTAAAAATAAAAACTAATGAAAAACGTCGCTGCTATTGGTGTAACTGGTACTTAACTATAAAAAGTGATACCAATAAGCTGATATTTACTACTGACTATAAAGAAGACGCTCCATGACGCGATACTGACCATAAAAAAGTGTGTTCTGCTTCTTTTTCTGATACTAACAATGTGTGCTAACATAAAGCAGCTAAATATTTCGGTAGAGATATGTGGATAAGATGCGATTCAGGAGGTTTCAGTTCTCTTAAATTTTTAAAGTATTCATGAAGGGGACTCATACACCTTAAAACCCATATAATCTTAGAATATGTGACTGTTGCAAGAATAGGGTTAACTTATTTATTTTAAAAGCAATTACTTTCAACGTTTTACAGCTGACTACACAATATATCTGCGCTCTGGAATAGTAATCAGAAAGTTTGTGTTGCCACAAATATTTTTATAATTTAATCCGCTTTATGACAAAATGTTTCGTCATGTTTCCACCTTGCGCGCACGGTTTAAAACATTCTGTTGAATAATTTAATTCCATATTTAATATGTAGCTTTTATTCCATTTGGAAACTACTGTGAACCAAAAATTCTACGAATTTCATGTGTAATTTTTATTTTAGTTGGAGGTTGAGATTATAAAATGTACTTTATTAAAAAAATCTGTAATGTTTTCGTGATTACAATTTTTTAATATGAAAATATTCATCAGATTTTTGGTTCAGTTAGAATATACTCACCGTATAAAGAATTCGATCAAATTTCAAGTATGTACCATTGGCAATTTTTAAAATATCATGCGCGCAAGGTTGAAACATGAGGAAAAGTTTTGTCACAAATTGGATTAAATTACAACAATATTTGTGGCAACACATACTTTCTGGGAACTAGTTCCACAAGCAGCTATATTACGTAGTCAGCTGTAAAAAGTTCGAAATATTTGCTTTTAAAATAAATAAAATATCCCAATTCTTGCAACAGTCACATGTTCGGAGATCACGAGGGGTTTAGCATGCATGAACCCCCTTAAACACAACTTTTATGTATTCCCAAACCCTAAAGTCACATGAAATCACTTCTATGAAAATGACTGGCAAGCTACAGAAATTTGGCATTTAATTATTATTTCAATAATTGCTGTTCAAACGAGTGCTGAATATTCGCTTCATCAGTGCAAAGATATGCTTTTAAGCTTCAGCGCACATGCAAATAGTTGTATATAATTATTGACAGCTATTGCTTTACCAAAAGGGATTCATAACAATAACATTGTCAGTAAAAGTGAAATGCCTTACAAAACTCCGTTCCTAGAAGAAGAACAGTCCGATTGGAATTTTAATTAGAACTAACCTGAATGATAGTACATGCTCTTCCAAAATATTCATAGAACGAGCATCACATTCGTACAAATTGAATGACAAAAAATATAGTTCTTTTAGGTCCACGATAAGTGAATTTAAGCGTTATGTGTTTAAACAGTTCTAGATAAGCATTTTGGTTCACGAAATTTCTTAAAAAGTCAGAAAACGTTACGAAAGCAGGTTTCTTGTGAGATCGATTTTATAAAAAGAACATTTATCAAATAATTTGCTTTCTGTAGAGTCAAGCGTATAGTTATGGAAATATTCATTGCCTTTTCATGTTTCAAAAACAATATCTGCAACACACTTTACTTAAAGCATTCTCAGAAGCATTCTAAATAAATTATCTTCGAAGGGCCTCTCCTAAGTTTAATAAGAATTTCGTTTCATTTGAAACAGAATCATTACTTTATAGCCTCACTATCTTGGGATATGTCGAGACTCTGGTAGACTAATTCGAATAATCGCTATGACTTTTTAATCAAACAGAGAACGTAAGAAGGCAGTAAAAGACTGTTTCATTATGAACTCAAATATTTGAATAGAAGGCACTTCTTAATGATTACAAAGCAGCCAGCATTTATGGCAAAACTCAAAGATAAGGAATAGCAAATGAAAAATTAGCGAAGTTGTAAATTAACCAAAGGCTACACAGAAATTATTTACGAGCAAGTTGGTTCAAACCTATATTAGAATGACAAGCACTATTGGCAATAATAAAGCAACATCGAGGTCAGACTGCTATCTTAGAGTTTCAACCAGTAACGTGGCCTTCAACAGGCGGAACAAGCTCTGTCTAAAAAGCATAAATCTACCTTTAAATATTATCTCTTTCTGCGTCTATTGAATACGCGCGAACTAAAATTAGCATTCTGGCAGGAAAACGGAAAGGGAGAATGACAATAAACTGCTTATATAAATTAAATAAAACTGGTTAACATAACAGAACTTAACATAACTGAATATATGAAATAAATAAATAAATGCCTTACAGCTTCTTTAAAGATCAAATTTTGTTTTGCAACTTCTCGTTACATTTGCTATAAAACTTAATTTATGTCCATAACGGGCCTGGTAAATGACCGAAAAGAGAAAATTCATTCCTCAATTCTTTCGCGAATTCTACACATAAATGGATGGAATGGTTTGTCTTTGATTTATTGCAATAAAGCATATATTTTACTGATAATAAATGTTAAAAAATGATTTGGAATTTCACTTTACGTAACATTTTAGTCTATTTTGTAGAGAACGTTCTTATTCATAGTGTTAAGAGTGTCGTAAAATTCATTGGCTCTCTCACTAAAAGGAATTTATCTGTGTTGAAAGTATGTGTTTAAGATTATCCACAAAATCCTGCAGTCTCATCATGTGAGTACTGTATCCCCTAATTTGATTCTATTTTATGTGCATATTGGCTGAATTAGAGTGCCTGAGAGATCTACAATAAATCTTGATACTTTAAATATCGTATATTTACCTCGCAAAATAAAGAGTTAGTATATGAGAAAAAATATTGACAGAAAGAAGCGAAAAAAGTAATTTGGCTCCTTTGTTTACAGTGTCCAAATTTTTACCAGCTGGTTTTGATAGTACTAATGATAAGTTCCAATTTTATTCAATTTTTAACCTGGTCTATCCATTAAAATATCAACACCGCTTTCAGAATTTAGGTCTGTGCTTAATGTAAAAATGCCTTCGGGCAGGATATTATAAAGAAAACCTGCTCCAAGCCATCTTACTCGCTTGGAACAACCAAAACTTCTGTAATGCCGTCTCATTTGCCTGGAAATGAAAAAAGTCTGGTCTAATTAACCAGTTTTTAAGCCACTTTACTACTCAGGCAGTGCTGGGCCCTTCTCGTCTGCTTTATGCATTCTTATACCATCGTACTTGGTACGTAACCTCTTCTGTAATGAGAATCAGGCCCAAATTTACACTGGTGTGCAAAAATTAAGGACGAGACGGTTTTTTCAATATAACTTTGTACAAAAGCTTTCCAAATCAACAGATTTAATACCGTAAGATCCCCAATACGTAAGGACATGAGTAATGTAAGCAACACTTACTAAAAGAGAAATCAGAGGGATAAAAAGAAGCTTTATTGAAAACGTAGCATGGAGCGCAATGCGACTGAAGGCCGAAACATCCCTGTGATGGGTGTCCAGCAAGAAACATCCGGTCATTAATAGGGAATATGATCTCCCCTGACTGCTAGGCAGGTTTCACAGCGTCTGCCCATGCTGAGAATGAGGGTGTCAATGAGTTGTTGAGGCATTGCTGCCCATTCGTCTTGCAGCGCCAATCGAAGCTCCGGAATCGTTACTGGTGGTAAGGTACGAGCTGCCAAGCGTCTGCCTAGAAAATCCCATACATGCTCGATGGGATTGAGATCCGGATATGGTGCCGGCCAATCCATACGTTCAATATCCTCACTCTCTAAGAGCTGTTCGGCAGCTACTGTGCGATGACATGGTGCATTGTCGTCCATAAAAAGGAACTGCGGACCCATAGCGTCCCCATTCATTGTCTCTCCAATTCCGGTGTTCCCGGCACCACAGAGAACGCCTTCTCCGATGGGTAGGCGTTAGAGGTACACACCGTACAGGGCGTCGTGCAAACAGACCACCACCGTGCAGTCTTCTGGCCACGGTAAAACGCGATATCGGTCGTCCAGTCGCCTGTGTCGTGTGTCTAGTGATTTCTCCCGCTGCCTGCCGCCTGTTTCTTCTGGCCTGTAAGGCGATATACCGGTCATCTGCGGGTGTGGTTCCTCGTGGACGACCACTACTAAACCCTCGGATAGCTGTTCCTGTAGTTTGAAATTGTCTCCAAAGTCGTGAAACGATGCTGTGAGCAATTCCGAACTCTGCAGCCACACTTGTCACACTGCGGCCTTCCTCCAACTTCCCAATGATTCGACCTCGGGTAAAAGCATTCAGATGTCGTCTAAAAGATTGATTATTCGCCATTTCTCGCTGAGGCAGCAACTCGGTGTGATTTTAACTGCTATGCGGCGTTCAATCTCTTTGCCAGAAATACTGATCTTACACCGACAACATGCTTTATACTACTCAGACACTCCCCCATTACGTCTACCTACATATCTGCGCATGTGCTACCGTACATCACCTTACTTATTCTCCTGATTGGTCTTTCTGTCCGCTCTGCCTCTCCGTTCAGCTGATATGCTAATTTTTCGACTTCGTCCTTAATTTTTCCACACCAGTGTATAGCAGCCAGCAAAGTCAATCACTATACCGATCAGGGCGGCTGATTTAAAATAAAAAATCGGACTAAAAAGTAAAGCTTTAATACTCATAAATTACATCAATCAACCATGACCATTCGTCCCAGCTGGTAATTTTTCATAGCTAATTACAATATTCTAACACTATTATAAAATTTAGCTAAATATTTTTAACTGGAATAATACATATTTCAAAATGCATTTACAAGAAATTTGGAAAATGATTCTTTTTCTACATTTAGCCATTTTTATATAAGGGGTTTTAACTTGCATGTGAAATACCTGAGTTTTATATAAAGGAATGAGTCAGAAAACGTCATATATGTTGTTTATTTCGTATGTATATTGCGAGCAGTTAAAATGTTAAGGAGATATTTTTACTGTTTTAAGTATTTTTGACTGGGCTTAAATATTTTTGACTGAGGTAATGCATATTTAAAAACGCATTTACAAGAAATTCGGAAAACGATTATTTTTCTACATTTGGCCATTTTTATATAAAAGGTTTTAACTTGCATGTGAAAATTCTAATTATACATGTGATTAAGAAAGAAACAAAAAAGTTATGTGACTAAAAATTTTCATAAATATTATATAGAATATTTATGAATATTTATAAATTTAATTATTATATAACAGATTTTCGTAAACCTTTAAGTGTATGATAAATAAAATAAACATATACTATAAGCTAAATAATTATTATAGTTAATTTCTCTATTATCGTCGATGGACGATCGAATGATAGAATAACGCAGAGTTTACATTTTAATTATCTTAAGTGACCGTTTTTAAAATTTTTTATAAAAATAAATAGCAGAAACATCATTACACTATACAGGAACGCCAACTGTTCTTTCATTATTTCGGAAAAAAAGAGTGTGAAGTGAGATAAAAGATAGAAATATACTAAAGGAATTATGTTAACATCCAAAATTTACGTTCATACGTTAGCTGTGGTAAAATTAATTGCTAATTGCATTTGCTTCTTAAATTTGGTGTAATTTACCATGATACGTTGCGTGTCTCTTCACAGATTTTGGTAGAATTAATTAATAACAGTGCACAGCAACGTATATAATATGGTATATTACAGAGCATATATCATGTTCATAATATTCCTGTTCTTTTTTTCTAGTAAATGTAATATTTCCGATACTTCGAATGCTACCCGGTAGTAAATGTACATAGAAACATACATTTGTGGTAAAGAATAATGACTTCTGCAGTCCAAAGAATGAAGCCAGATTTCTAGTCTATGGTATGTGCAGACGATATGCCACAAGTAACTCTGCTCTATCATCAGACAACGGTCCTGTGAAGGCAGGGCATGACCATTCATCACATCTCGGAACTTGCAATGCCTTCTGATGAATGAAAGCGTCCTTTTGTGTCCAATAATCGATGTCATCTGTCTGTGACTTGTGAAGAATTGCACGACATCACGGGATAAATGATTCAACTCTCTGTTAGAACCTGGTAGGACGTTCGCAATATATATATTGCATTCTTTTCTTTCGATATATGAATCACTGTTTGCCATTCTTTTGCTAGTATTTTTAGGCCATTTTGAAAATGATAATAATGAGTGATGTACTTTTAGATAAAGTTTGTGAAGAATATTTCCCAGTCAATTTGCAAACCTTCATTTATCATTGATTCTTATCTTGGTAAGAAATGCTGTTTTTCACATGGCCATCGAAAGAAGCATAAAGCGAGATAATTATCAATAAAGTTTGATGTAATTTATAATTAATTATTTATTAACTGGGAAATCTTTAATTAATATACTTAAAAATGTTACATATCTTGTTATCTTGTAATCTTGTATCTTGTTATCTTGTAATCTTGTTATCTTATACTCTTGCTATCTTGTAATGTTATCTTGTAAGAATCGAACATGAAGGGAAATGCTACGCAACCTAATAATATGCACCCAAACAATAAGCATTTTGGAACTTACAGACTTCAAAATGTGATAAAAGTTAAAATTTGAAAAATATTCTATTTCACAAGTATAGAAAACAGAATTTCAAAGAAATGTAAACAAAATATTTAATTATATTTAGTGATAAAAGATTAGTTGTATATTTACGCAGATATATTTTTTTTTCTAAATTTTAAACTGCTTTCGACAGAAAGACGTAGATCACAAATTTCAGTAAAAAGAACAGAGACAAAACAATGATGTATACAAAAAAATCTATAAAATCAAATATTGAAATGCATGCAACAAGATTACAAGATTATTATATTAAAATAAAATTAATTTTATTTTCATCTACAATATTATATAACAGAACTCAAGTTATCTTAACACAATTAAGACACAATATATAGTATCTTAACAATGTTTAACCATATTCCAATGATCTCTATTGTTTACGAATTTTCACCAAGCAGAAATAATTTTGTTCTTATATTACTTTTATATTTTTCATTGATTTAAGTAATAAAATACACTGCAGGATGTATTTGAAGAGAGTTATTGAATTAATTTAGGTAACGGTGTGTGCAATGCCGACGACATGCTAAATTTACACATACACTGTGATAATGCAAAGGTGATTGAAAAACTCATAGTACTAAATTTTTTATGTGTATTCTGTGAATTTTATTATTTTAGAGCAATAAAAATATTAGCGTAATTTGCTTTAGTTAAATATAGTACGCGTTCGTATTGAGTAGATCTATTTTAAAATAATTTTCTTTACTCATAATTGAAATGTGCTGAGTTTTTAGGTATAAACGATAAATTTGCTTCTTAATTCTATTGAAAACATTTTGGTGTATACTTTCTCAAAAGAAAATAGATATGTACTACTTATTTATTGTAATAATATTTCTTAATTATGTATTTAGATTCTTATGTATATACATATATGTAAGATATAACAAAATACCATGGCTGCAATAAAAATAATTGGCGAACTCAAAATTGACTATTCTAGATTTGGTGCTCTCCCCTTAAATTCATGTGTTCTCCCAAATTCGAGATCTTTCTATGTTATGTAAACCTACTTGAAAAGTGTAAGTGAAACTAATGTTAACCAATTGTAGCTTGTTTCTACAATTGCATCTAATTCAGTATGAATACCGCTTGAAAATTAATTACGTTACTCCATTCCTTTCCCTATGTAATCCTCTGCTAACAACGCGCTGCTTCGCTTCCCGAATGCCTGCGCCATTTCTTTAAAAATCAGTGTACATAAGAATTATTGTATTGAAATATGATTCGATAAATCCTTTGTCTACAAAAATGATCTGATATGAAGTATAATATAATAAAATTGTATTTTGAAATGGCTACGTCTGGATATTTGTGGTTCATGCATCCATCGTTCTAGCACTCAAGTTGTCTTCAAGTTATGATGATGTCTTCACCAAAGCCAATGCGTTGCAACTCTTACCAAGTCATCTTATTACAATAGTAACTCAATCTTATTTGAATAATAACGCAGTTTTATTACATGTAATGAAGTGCAGAGACAAGCTATGATTGGTGAATATTAGTTTTAGTTACCCTTTTCAAGCAGCGTTATATAACATAGAAAGATCTCGAATTTGTGAGAACAGAGGAATTTAGAGAGCGAGTACCAAATCTAGATAGTCAATTTTGAGGTCGCAAATTATTTTCATAGCAGCCATCATATTTTGTTATATTTTACATATATTAATATATAAGATAAAACAAAATACAATGGCTGTTCAACCACAAACTTCCAGGTTTTCCCATTTCAAAATATGATTTTATTCCGTTATAGTTCATATTAGATCATTTTTGTAGATTAGGGATTTATCTAATCACACTTAAATGCGATAATTTTTATGTACACTGATTTTTAAAGAAATGACGTAGGCATTTGAGAAGCGAAGTTGGCAGTGTTGGCAGAGAAGCACTTAGGCAAAGAAATGGAATGACGTAATTAATTTGCCAGAGGTATTTAAACGAAGTAGATGCAATTGTAAAAACAAGCTATGGTTGGTTAATATTTGTTTTAGTTACCCTTTTCAAGTAGCGTTATATAACATAGAAAGATCTCGAATTTGGGAGAAAAGACGAATTTAAAGGGAGATCACCAAATCTAGAATAATCAATTTTGCGGTCGCCAATTTTTTTTTTAAGCAGCCATCGCATTTTGTTGTATATTACATATATGTATGCAAATATATATATATATATAGAGAGAGAGAGAGAGAAACAGAGGGAAAAAAAGAAATTTTACTGAATTTGTCGAATATTTGAATGCTTACATTTAACAAAGAATCTGTTACTGTACTGATTTATCAGTATTTATTATATCCACCGCTTCTTTTTAATTCTGTATCAGACTTATTTTGCTGAGACATTGATGTGACCAATATCAAAATCTGTCTCACTTCCAGATTATTTTAATCCGTCTTCGGAAATCGAGACTCCTTGCATCAAATTTAAGCTAAATTTTTATTCTTATTTGAAAAATATGAAATTTCTTAAAATTTCCCATCTTAAAATTTTAGAAATTGTGTAAAATTTAAAGAAAAATAAAAATGAATTTGAAAATCTATCTAAATTATCAATTTTTATGCTTTTTACATGAGCATAATCTTAAAATTACTCCAATATTGAATTTTTACTCTATTCTTGTTACTGAATTTAATTTATTACTGCTTATACATCTTACTGTTTTGCTTGTGTCTCACCTAATTATTATGTTTTTATTCTCTTCACGACTTCTTTATTTAAACAAAATTATAACAATGATTTGTATTTTAAAATAAATTTAAAATTGAGCAAAGGCTCTTTGTAGATGTTATATTATTTTAATACGCAACTGCAACAAAATTTAATAGAATTTAAAATATGTATAATGTTATTAATGCATGTCTTAAGATGTCTCCACGTTTCTCAAGATATAAAGGACAAGATTTATTTAATTCACCTCATAGAAAACATATAAATCAGAACCATTAGTTATGGCTAGTTACTGCAGTCAGATGCAGTGTCAGTAAAATGAAGGAGCTATCCAGTATTACCTCAACAGGAAAGTTACGGCTTCCTTAAGTAAGTTGTACTATGCTCAATATAAACAAAACTCGAATTTAAAAAAAGAGTACGTAAAAGTAAATGCAGCGACTAAAATTTAGAATAAGACAAAAAAAGGACGAATTCTTTCTATAGCACACTTTAACGGGAACGTGAATTCTGCAAAGCCCAAACTTAATTTGCGTATTAAGCGACACATTTACAAGAGTAATGAATGGAGACCGTACGACAACGACGATTTAACTTTCAAACAAAGGCGGGGGGATTAAATCTTATGTTATTTTCCAGCCTGAACACAAAGTTAACAAGATTAAATACAAGTTTTTTCATTTGCAAAAATGAAGCGGTTGTTAAATGTTAAATGTTACAGTTGTTAAATGTTAGATTATAAGATAGAAATCTGCAGTGCCGTAAAGCAGAAATGATCCTGTAGTAAAGAAGTAAAATACAAAAATCGAATTCAAAAACGTCGCGAAGTGAGCCGTATGTAGATTCCACTATTTCACTAAACATAATAACCTCATGTATTAACACCATATTGCTACAAGAGAAATGATACTTAAATAGTTTCAGACTTCTTTCTCTCCGTCACCCACAGAATTTTAAAATATTTAATTAGCTCTTGAATTCATCGTTATAATTTAACGGTATGTATTTTATATGTTATCTCCAAGGAACAGAAAATCAATTAAAGCTATGAATTATTTCAAGAATTTTTTAGTCAGTTATCTAATTAGTATTTTAAATCTGTATAATCTCGTTCTGTGTTGCAGTGTAAACCATTTAAAATCTGTAAAGAAATATTCCGAATTGCAAAAACGTCAAATTCACAGATAAAACTTCTAAATACCGAAAAGTAGATAATGTCATCGAACACAGATTACTTGTTTCGTCAAGGGGAACTAACCAATCTACTATCAATTAACAATAGCACAATTAAGTGAGAGTGTCTCGTCTTCTTTCCAAGTAAGGATTACATTATTACTTTGTTAGAGCTAGATCATTAGTTAGGTACAAAGTTCAGTTAATAGAAACAAATTAGTACATTTAATCTAAAAGACCTGTCATAAACTAAATAAAAATGAGTTAAATATTCTTTTCAATTTAAGTTATTCGTTAAGAACAGCATTAAACGAGATCCTTACCTAAGAAAAAATATCCACGACACTCTGATATATATATATATATATACATATATATATGTTACCGTAAAAGACCGAAATTGGAGAATGTCGACTTTCACCGGAGAATGTCAACATTCACCAAATACGTCAGTGAAAGATCGAATATTGCACTACATTCTTGTATATTCGGACCCTCACCGGTGTATGTCGACAATCACAGATATGCTCTGGTGAAAGTCGAAAAAAGAGAGGTCATAAAGTTCCATAATAGTTTAAGTTGTTGGAATAAATAAGATTTGAATCACATAATTTAGTAAGTTTTTTATTACTGTTATTTTATTTTCTCATTTAGAACGTACTGTATAATTAAGTAAGTTTTTAACTTCTATTATTATTTTCCTTTCTCATTTTGAATGTATTGTGTGTTTTAGGTTCTCATGTTCTTAAGTTCTTATTTCAAGTGCGTTTGTTCGCTACTGAATTACGAAGAAGGAAATATTAAACCGTCAATCTCGGAACGCCTGCTATTGTTAGCTGGGCGAGTTCAATACACGCAGGTGAGAGGAATAGAAAGGAAAGATTCCGGGGTACTATTCTGTTTCGAGGGCTGTAAAAAATCGCCAAACTATTGTTGATGCCAATGCTGCCAAAAATAATTGCGGCAAGAAAAGAAGCATAATAGTACATAACTATCTAAGATTGATGTTTTAATTTAGATGAAAGGTTAATTTCATATAATACTTTTTTATTATTATAATTTATATTAAAAAGGCTAAATATGACTGAATGGAAGTATAAGAGTAAATAACTATTATAGATCATTATTGCAATTTATATAAAAATTGATAAACATAACTGAATGGATACCTGCATCGCTATTTCGCTACCGACTTATCGCTAAAGCATAATTTCATCTCGTTGGTTGTTGAAACGTAATTTTCTATAATAAATGATGCCTTTTCTTTGAAAGTATTCTCCGTAAAGTGCAGACTCGCTCACTTATTTGCTTACCGCTTTTTACAAGGGTAGAAACAATTGAATTTTTGTCAGTTTTCTTTTACTTTTTAAGTGAAAATAGGTCGATGTGTACATAGATAAAGTCAAGAGTGTGCTCAGTGCCATTTTTGTGCAATTATAGGATTTTTTTTTTTTTTTTTTTTTTTTTTTTTTTTAAGTGAAAATAGGTCGATGTGGACAAAGATACCGAGTATGCGCAATTCTTAAAAACACGTGAAGCAGTGGGTGATTCTGCACTTTACCCAAAATTCTATTGCCGACGTTTCGTCATGGGCAATTCACAAATTGTTAAATCCATAGGATATCGAAAAAGAATTTAAAATCAAAAAATGATTTAAAAATTAAACTAGTATGTCAATGTCGTCTTAAGAAATATAGAACTATATAAACTTACGCAATCTGAAATATCAACGCGTACGCTAAATGGGCGCGTTTGCTAGATTTGGCGCTTTTGCGCATACATTTTCGCTGCAATTTTTTAACGGCCCTCAAAACCGAATAGTACCGGTTCCGGAATGATTTCCAACGGAAATTATTAGATCGTGGAATGGCTTTCAGTGGGTACTAGGGAAAAAGGGATATGCTCGCTGACTTATTCCCGAACCGTGGAAGGAGTTTCACTGCTTATTTTTATGCTCCATGTTTTATTAAACATTTTGTTTAAGGACAGATTAATTTTGATCAATTTATCAAAAAAAAAAATATTTCTTAGAGAAATACGTGTTTGCAATGTAAAATTGTATGCTTATTTAAAATTTGCTTAAAGGCATAACGTTTTGGCGAAATTACATAATTTTGTTTATTCCAACGAAATTTAATATTTATTAGAACTCTTATTACCGTACAGTAACAGAGTAGTACATGAAGCTACAATACGTAACTGTAAAGGTTTTATTTACTTAAGGTATTGTAGAAAATTGTAACTGTAAAAAAACGGTCGGACAATCAATAAGAATAATAAATAGTACACTTATTAACGAAACGCTAGCTACCCTCACAAAGCAGGAGCCCGTTCATAGTAGGCGCTCAATCCCGGAAGGACTGAAATTCCCTATACTCAAAATCCCTTTTCCTTTCTCCTCTTAGCTCATCCCTACTTTCACGTACCATACCTACAAATCTTGGACTCTTCCAGCAAACAATAGAATTCGTTCCAGGATTGAGCACCTACTGAAGAACTAATAATATTGTTATATGTTCAACATTCACCATGGTGAATGTCGACATTCACCGGTGTAAGTCAGAAATAAGGTTATTTGGAAAGTATTTCGGACATACACAAAGAGATTATGTGAATTTTGACATTCACCGGTGAAAGTCGACATTCTCCAGATTTCGGTGTTTCACCGTAACATATATATATATATATATAGAGAGAGAGAGAGAATATGATTTACGGAGTGACGAGGGTAAATGCATAAATAAAAATAACAATTTTAGTAACCGCCTTTTACATATCTCGCTGACGTACAGTTTCAATTCCAACAGTGATAAATTAGCGCAGCAAGCGAATGTTCGAGAACTTTTTACATTTTCGAACAAAGTAGTAACAGCACCGAATCTGAATGGCACGAGAAATAGGAAAAACGAAATGCGAAAAATGTATATGAGTTGAATGTTGGGTGCAAAGTAGTTTGATCTTTGGTTATTAATTAGTTAGTTTTGGTTATGTTTATCTTGATTGGTTATTATTTTGATTTGAAAATTGGCAAAAGCATTATGTAAGTTATTTTTGCCATGAAATTTATGTAAGAATCATATAACAGTTATTAAAATTTTAAAAAGACATAGTTTAGAGGTTTATTATAAGCAATTACTGCTTTTAGAAGGCGAAAGGGAAATACATAAATTGAAACAGAATCTTAAAAGACTATGGGAAATTAAAGAAGTGAGAATTTTGCTTTATATACTTTACATATTTACATGAGTTGTTAATATTTTCCAAATGCTACGTAATATTATTTAATATTCTTTGTGAAATATATACGTAATAATAAAATTCCTTAGTCAAAAATACACTTAAACTTCTAACTGTATGTTCTTTTCATTTTTAATGACGACGGTCTCTTATTTGAAAGTACGTGGAATTAAATCCACAGCCCCGTAGTCAAGTTGTTTTTCCCGCCTTTTCTACACGTACAGTTGTAGAATGTTCTGGAGATATTTAAAACGAACTCGAATGGTTGACGAGGCTGACGTCATTTCTTGGAAGCTCAGCCTTTCCAGAGGCTATAAAAGGACTCGCAAATGAATATCGGGGTCTTTTCTTTAATGTAACAATGCAGTAAACTTCATACAAAAAGTTATTAGTAGTTCTTTTCTATTTACTCCGGAGATCTGATTTTTGTAACTGCTATTTCTCCTGAATAATAATAAATGGATCCTGTTTTTTAAACTTATCGTCTGATACTTTGAGCTTCGACTACGTCTATGATTCTTCACCAATCTATTTATTCCGGACAAAAGCTGGTACATCACATATATATATGACAAAAATATTATGTAAATTAAAATTATAATTTTAATTAGATTTAGAATTTAATTAGTTAATTAATTAAAATTAATTAAAAACCCCTAAATCCCCCTCTCTATTATAAAAAAACCGTATATTATTTTGTGTATTATTAAAATACAAAAAGTAAATAAATAAAAATTTAGTATGCATTGGCACAAAGGGAAAATTTTGTTAATTTTATACACTGTAGTTAACACAATGCAATGAACATCTCAGTTACTAAGATTTTAGTGAGTAAAAGTATGTACGGCAGTGAAAATAGTTGTTTAAAAATACACAGTAACCATTATACACAGTAGGCAATTAAGAATTGCTCACTTAAAGGAATCAATAACAAAGTGTAGGCGATTTTTTAAAATTTGCAATGCGAAAGAAATTGCTTAGTAAAGCTTCATTAATTAACTGAAAATATGATCGAATTAAAAAAATATAGTTCATTAGTACAAAAATTAGTATTACGAAATATTAATAAATGATTAATATAAAAGACTGCTGTAGCAAAAATAACAACAAAATTAAAAGGAAAATAAATGGATTAAGGGAATCTGAATTGTTGGAAAAGAAAACAGCAAAGTTTTCTGAAAGCTAATTTATTAAGTAAATATTTAATAATTATACATAAAATTTTTGGTATTTAAAGATAGAATCTATAATAATTAGAGTTGAAAGGAAGAACACTGCATTTGGCAGAATATTCATCTTATGTTAAGGAAACAGTATCTAAAAAAGGGAAAATTACACGAATTTTTGAATTCAGTTACTTTAATAGATTTTGCTAAGTTTCAAAATCAATACTTTTAGAATAATCTGATACAAGTGCTTTTAATTGCTTTCCATTTGCATAAAGAAAGTGAAGATCATTTTTAACAAGACTGGACAGCGCAGACGGCTGTAAAACCATTCTTATGTAATTCTAAATGCATATTTCAAATTAAGGGCTGACACTTTTCACGTCCTAAAGACAAAACACATTATAATGAGGGGTATCTGTAATTGATGTAGATATAATATACTTCCATCAGTTGGATATTTTTTGTACTGGTCATTCAAATGGAACTATAGAGCTATAATGAGTTGCCATTATGATAAACGTCAAATGCATTTTGCTCAGTGTATTGGATCTGACTATATTTGAATTCATTTGCATCATTCAAAAGATAATGATAATTGGATCTTAAAGTTTTGTAAGAATGCATGATATACTGCTAAAAACCTACCTTTGATCATTCTCCCCACTAAACTAAACGAAAATTCACATCGGAAAGCAGTTTTATAGTACTAATGAAACTCTCTTTGCACATAATGTATTCTTTCTCTCTCTCTGTATCTATGTAATTCATTCGATATATAGCTGGTTCTTATCATGCAGATTTGTTTTGATAATTAATTATATCAAGCTGTAATTTAAAGCACTTGCTACTTTTAAAACCAAATGTAAACAAAAGATTGGATTTTCTCGTCCGTTCAAGAAGAACTGCAAATAGAAAGGTCCGCTGCGTACCGCTTTGGAAACCAGCAAAATATTTACGGAATCCCGAAGAATATATTTACTACTAAGTTAACAGAAACAGCTAAGCAGATTAAGGTATATTCTAAAGCCGAAAATTATTCAAAAGTAATTTGTTTTTCTTAGAAGCTTCAAATATAGTAGCATAGCTTAAAATATAAATACAGATGGTTGTTGTAATATTTAAAAATCTCTCTAGTTTAACCCTCTGAGCGGCCAGAGCATTCGCTAAGAAAGCACAAATTTCCCAAAACTACTATGAGAACAAATTATCTTTTTGATATTAATGTAAAAACTCTGTTTGTATTTCATATCTGGATTTGTGTACTTTTGATATATTTCCTTAATTTCTTTGACATGGTTTAATATGCACGTATATATACGTTCTTACAGATATCACAAAAAATATTCTAGGCTGTATATATACGGCTTTGCCGCTTAGAGGGTTTTAATAAGCATACCAACTATTTTAAGTCTTGCTCTGGAAATTCATCTGAGATAGAAAATTGTGTTCTTTTTTACTTAGTTTCGTAGAATTTTTATTCTTGGAACATCTACTTCTGTAAAATGTTATGTCTTATACACAATAAAAATATTTCCTCACTGCTCTGAATTACTACTGAAATCTAGAATTCGTCATGCTTTTTATTAAGGTAAATATTTATTTAGATCTTATCTGCTGTAGGACATCCCCCCCCAAAAAAATAGCTGAACACCACATTATACATTGATGTTGCTCTTTGACCGCTATTAAAACCGTCTGAAGGCCAAAACGGCAAAGACGGCCTTTCATTTAAACGATAACAACCCCCCCTCGAAACGGCCGAGATTCCGACAATGTTTTTCCTTCCCCCTAAGGTATGCATTGCATCAGTTTATTGCAACAGCTTTCACTAAAAGGCTAATGGAAGCTTCTTTGTTAGGAAGTGGAAAGCAGTTATTTGAAATTTTAGTTTAGTTATTTAGTCGTTTGAAATCTTCGTACTTCTTTGTGCGTTAATGGACTGGTCGGGGAAATGGACGCGAAGGAAAATGGACGGGAATAGGGGTTTCGGCCGGGACGTTATTTTACAAAATACAGGTTAGGGAAGGCTTCGGTTTTCTAAAGGTTAATTTATTCATACAACAGTTTTCTTACCTTGAAAAAGAGTGTTATCAACAAAATGATTTCGAAATGCTTTACTTTATATTTCAGCTTTACTTTCTGAAAAAAATAAACTAAGCTGTATTATTACTATGTTCTAAATATTTTACTCTAGTCCAAATGAGCTGATGATGATGAAGAAATGTCTTCTCACTAGAAGTGTTAAGTTGACGCGTAGATGTTTTCAGAGAAAATTGTTTCGCGCGCGTTGCCGTATAACAGGAAAAATCCATTTAACATTCATGAGCAAAAGAAAGGATAAATTTCGTATCATATAGTATGCAACTCTTTGTACATAGGATATCTATTCTCCGAGAAGAGTTGGAAACGTTAAAATTGCTAACATTTATTGCGGTGTTATGTACAAAAATAAGCATATAATTCATCATACAAATTAGTTACTTGGTTCGGTTGATTGCGACAGAGAGCGAGAGCTGCCTTGTTAAAGGAAAGAATATCTTTGTGGAATGTGCTCTAAGGGAAGACATTTCGTATACATGTTGTAAGGACTCAATGTTTTAGGTAGCATGAAATAAGTCAAGATTACATTTCATTTAATCGAGCTACCGTTGTGTTTAAATAACTATACAGATATAATTAGCGCGCAAATTGACTCAAACCTCCACCGTCGTGACTAGCACTTAAAAAAAAAAAAAAAAAAAAAAAAAAAAAAAAAAAAAAAACACGTAAGACAGCTTGCTAATGTAGAATATGCACTAGTAACGTGGCCTTCAGACGGAGGAACACGCTGTAACAAAATGATCTAAAACTTCCTTTTAAATGCCATCCATTTCTACCTCATTTACTTATACACCAGCTAAAATTAGCATTCTGGCAGGAAAACGGAAAGGGAGAAGTGACAGCAAAGATGCGTAACATAAAATAGCTGCTTACTTAAAAATAAACAAATACTTTACAACGTTATTCGCCGTTGAATAACTGTAGTGTATAATGCTTATAACTTCTTAAAATCAATGTTAAGGTAGAATATAATGTATTAATTTTTTTTTCGAAATCATTTTAAATTAGTAATATCTCTACAGCTTCAAATATGTCGTCAGAATGATTCCATTAATATTCTAGGAATACTAATAGGTTTCAAATAAAGATATATTCTGCCATGTTCGAAAGGGAAGCAGTGAATTAGGTAAGTTTGAAAGAATGATTTGGTTCATTCTTTATTTTAAGCATGTTTCGTTTCATACGATTTTTTTTCTCATCGTCCGTTAAAGTCAGAATGAATAACACTGCTAAAAGTCCGAGTTCTTGCACACTCTAAAAGTCCGAGTTCTTGTCACAGAGATCATATGGCTTGCGTATGCACTTTCTGGTTTGCATCAGCTTATTTGCAACAGCTTGCACTAAAAGGCTAATGGAAGCTTCTTTGTTAGGAAGTGGAAAGTAGTTATCTGAAATTTTAGTTATTTAGTCATTTGAAATCTTCGTACTTCTTTGTGCGTTAATGGACTGGGCGGGGAGGAAATGGACAGGAATGGGGGTTTCGGCCGGGACGTTATTTTAAAAAATACAGGTTAGGGAAGGCATCGGTTTTCTAAAGGTTAAGTTACTCGTACAACAGTTTTCTTACCTTGAAAAAGAGTGTTATCAACAAAATGATTTCAAAATGCTTTACTTTATGTCTAATGAAAATATGATCTAACTTTCTTCTAAAATTCCTCCACGGAAATAATAATTTCTCATCTTATACACATAACTTTTATATATCTTCTATAGTGACGCAGACTGTATAGTGGTTAGAGAAGCCTACTACGATACATAAGCTCCCGATTTTAAGCCCGTGGAAGGCATGGATGTTTTTAAATGTATAGTGTCTGCGCAGCGTGAGGGGACTATAATTATCCGGAGAGCCGAAAGACTTCTCGAGAGGTTGATAGCAGGGAAAAACCCGTTCCCCTGGGGTGTTCTTCTTCAACGTAGGGGACGGAAGTCGTACTTTCACCTATATGGCGATCAAAGCTGTTGCCAAGGGCAGACACAGTCTTGATCTCCTTCTCACGATCAATTTCGTGGGCTTCTTCTGATGTCATTGTCAGGCAAGTGAGATAAGTCACGACAACAGTATTTGCTATACTCGATTAAATGAACATTTCTCAATATTTTATTCTTAAAATTTACAATTATACCTGCACTTTATTTTTTCCTCAGACCAAAAATATTTCTAATGCTCCATAATATTAGTGGGCTCCATAATAATTCTTGCCTTAAGGTCAATGCCCAATACTGAAGAAAAGAACATATTTCAGAAATAAATTTTTTCTGTATGAACTAAAGATATTTTATTGTTACTTAGGATATTAATATCTGGCTGTCACAGAAAAGGCTTCTTAACAAATTTTTTGCTGCTGAGTTGTCAAACGGGGCATGAATTAAATATTCCATATTAATTTTCTGTCTCAATATCGTTATCATCAATTATCTTTTCAGACTCAAAAATGAATCTGCTCTCCTGGCTCAAGGCCAGCTGTCTTCAAATTGTAGTAGTGTACGTTTCGAGACCAACATTTTTTCAAATAACCTAAAAATTCATTATTCAATTTCGGACTGCATAATAATGTTATAGCTTTATTGCACAAAACAAACAATGTAATTCTGCATCCCTTGGCAACTTTAAATTTTTCTTCATTATGTCTTGCATCTCTATATTTCATAAAAACAATTACCTTTTTTTTAAAAAAACTTATTTTCGGTATATTATATACTTCTTTCTAACAGTTTAAGCAAACAAGCATGATTGGAAAATTTACGATTAAATTCGAGGTCAGATTTCCTGAAAGGATGTAGCTAAAGTTTTAAATTAGTATATTCCCTTGGAGAGAATATTTCATTACTTAGATTCAAAAGCCAATTAATTTTGGGATCAAAATCGTTTTAAGAGTAAAATAAGAAAAATTTATTTATAGCGGATTTAATGGCTTCAAAACTTAGAAAATCAGATAATTGCGTTGTCCGATTCTTATTTTCTTTTTCTTTTCGATTTAAATGAAAATATGATAGTATACAAACGAAGCATGCATTGTTTATGAAGATAACCCGGAAACACAAATTGATGACTAAAATGGTCAAGATAAAATATGATAAAATATAATGTAGGTTATAAAGGTCGAGGTAAAACTTTTAATGATGTAGTTTTATGTATACCCGATACTGATATGAGCTTGTATTAAAATGAAATATATCGATAATTGAATTTAATGTACCACAGAAAGTTTTGTATTTTGTTTGAAAATAGTTTCTGCTAAACATAAGTTTTAACAGATGAAGTCAAAACAGAAAACCCAAATTTCCAGGCAGCAGACAGTATATGTAAGCAAATCTTTTTCGAAAGGGCAAACAAACACATTATTATACATTTTGAAAAAAAAAAAAACTATTGAAATACTACTAAACTTCTTGTTTACACGATAAGTTAGAAAAAAGGAACACTGAGAAAGAACAGTATAAAGGGATTGTCTCGTTATATATTTTCTAGATAAAAACAATCACGTTATACGGTGTGAGCCGTATTTTTTTTAAGAGAGAGAGAGAGTGAAGAAAAGAAGAAAAAAGCTTTCTCGAATATGTTTCTTGTAGCTATTTTGAACAATGTAATACGCCAAATATCCGAAAACCGACATACTGTTGTAGGAAAAACATATTTGAGCCTCTTAAGTTACAGAGTTTGACTTGCTTTGGTAGACAGATACTTGAAAATGTAAAAATAACTTTCAATAAATCAAGCCTTTAATATAAATGCACGTCTCGTGCTTGACAAAGTCAATCACGACTTACAGTGATGCAACATAAAATAATAGTCATATTCGAATTTGAGGCAAAGCTACTAGTCAAAGACTACGCAACTGATTTTAAGTCCTAAGATGGCTCACTCATTGGTGTAACCATTAAAGTCGGCAGTAATAACGCAAAGCTGAAGAATTACTATCTCATCAGAGACTACGAAACATAATAACGTGATCTCGAGAGGCAGAAACACGCTCGGTCTTTCAATCCACAACCGTCGACTTAAATACTCCCTAACGCAGGGATAGTCAACCTGGTCCCTGCCGCCCACTAGCAAGAAATTTAAGCTTTAATGGTGTGCGGTAAAGGCTGTTATTCATCCGATGATGAAAAAGTTGGTTTTCCAGCGTTCAGCACTCCTGTTTCCATGTATTTAGAAGTCTTTGCCCCTTCCATTATTTTGTGAATATAATGGAATTATTTCATCTCAACAAAGCGGGAGGCTAGGTGAAATGTTTCCAGGAAACAAATTTTTCCTTTTCCTATCACTGAAGGTTTTCTAGTTGAAACGGTTTCATTGAAACCAAAGTCCCGGCTAACTATGAGAGACGCTAATTTTCTGTCTCTTTTAATAAATGGATACGATAGCTAAACTTTTAATATAAATAAAACTTATAAATAAATGGATGGATTTAAATACATATATTTTTAGTAAGTCTCCTGAAAAATTATTTTGCATTTAAGTTAAATTGATTTTCTGCGATACCCGTGGGCGGTAAGGAAATTCTAGTATCTACAAAGTGGGCGGTAAGTATAAAACGGTTGACTACCCTCTGTTTAACCCATTTACATTTCTAACGTGGAAACTGAAAACAGAATTTACAGTAAAGGTCTAAATAATAATAACAGGTTAATTAAAAAGATAATAATCCTACAAAGAGACTGAAAACTTTGCATATTTGTCACATAAAAAGTGGAACATGAAATTAGCTCACAATATGCATTTTATGAAACACTACCATTACTTACTAAATGTTTCAGTAATTTTTAATAAATCCAAAGATCGTATTTCGAAAGTTTTCCTTGCCTGATATTCATGTTCTCATTATTACACAAAAGGCTCTCTGTCATTTTTACCAAACATTAATTATTACTGCAAATTATAAACCTACGCGTTAATAAAGCAGCATTATGTAGATCTAACATTATTCAAATCTATCATTTTCAGGTATTTTCATAAATGTCAGAGAGAAATGCAGTGCAGTTGTTGAAAATCAAAATAAATTATTATTTAAAAAGAAACCAATAAATTTTATCCAAAAGGAAAGGTGTTTGATTAACATTTAAACGAATAAAAATCAGCGAGTTCTTTTAAATATATTTACAGTGTCATTTCATGAAACATAACATGACCTTTATGTAACACCTCAAAGGAAAACTCTTCGTGGTGTTAATTTTTCTATTGCTTGGATTTTTTCTCATAAAGTAGAATATATTGCTTCTTGAAAGGAATATTTGTTAAAAAGCTTCATGTGCAGGAGATATGGTTAAATAAATTAAGAGCTGTGTCTTAAATAACAGCCTTTCTTTATTAATTAAGTGCACAATTCTAGTTGCGGAATGAGTTTAACTGACGAAGTATTCCTTCCATTTACGTTTGCCATTTTAAATGCAAGATATTACTATATTCTCCATATTTAATATCTAGGGGCTGAAACCTAAACAAACTGGCTTACATTAATATTTTAACATAAGACAGTTTTATGAGTTAAACTGAAACCTTCCTACTCATTTCGCATTTTTTTAAAAGTCATCACATTTTTTAAAAGTCAAAATATATATGATGATGCAGTTTTTGAATGATAGACGGTAAATTTTATGAATATGCACATTTTGCTTCCTTGTACGAAATAAAGAAAATATTGCAATGGTGAAAACTTCTGAGTCTTATAATTTAATGGAAATATCCATTTTGACTGCTTCCAAATCACGTTTGACTATTTTATCTACGGTCAGATAAAAAAGGACTTAAACAGGTTTCTTAAACAGGCTGTAAAGTGTTTCTTACAACCTGTTCAAGAAAAATTTAACAAGGATTCGAAGGGATTTTTTTCATGATGTCCCCAAGTACTCATGTACGTAAATATGTGTCTTCATAACGCAAAAACAACGTTGAAATCTTCTATATGGGACTACTAAAACTTTGTTGTTTGTGCACATCTCATTTTTATTGCGATCGGGAGGCTTAATGGCAAACCGCACATTGAAATGATCAATGTTAACGAATTTCGCTTAGAGCGCATGCTCAATGGTGTACCGCTGGCGTGGGAGAAAATACTGGTGACTAAGCATAAGCAACCCTACGCAAGCCTGTTCGTGATGTAGGTCTTATCGCCTGTTTACAATTGCAACAGTCTATTTCATTTACTTACAATAATTTATTTGACCTTTAATTCAGTAATTTAAACTAGATTTAATCCTTAATTTGTTAACGTATATATGAATGGAACGTATGATAAATACTCAATTGTTTTTATTCCTCAGAATCATAATCAGCTAATATATCTTTGCAATGCTTTCTGTTTTGTAATCCTTTTTAAAAGAAAATTTAGGTGGTTTACAATCGGCATTTAGACTCCAAGTAATGATGCAGCTTACAACCTGACACGTTTTAAAAATTTCGAACTGTTTACGCGCAAGATAACACAATATCAAAAGATAACACAATATCAACCATATACCGTATTTAATTAAATTTGAGCCTAAGTCGTAACTGCGCCAAATTCTCTTTTGGGCATGCGCAGTAAGGGAAATTCGTTTAACATTGATCAATTCAATGTGCGGTTTGCCATTACGCAATCGGGAGTACCGAAAGTCTTTATATGTAAGATAAAAATATATAAATTAAAATTATAATTTAATAAGCCTCTTAATTCCTCAGTTTAAATTTGGGTATTCCCTCTCTAGTAATAACTTTCTCGAAACTGCGTCATATCTGAAAACTAATTCTGCGTTATGTTATCTGAAACTTCTGCATTGCGTATAAGTTTTAAAAAATCATATTAACGAAACATTTTACTATAAATATAGTTGCAATACAACTACCTTCTCTCTTTTTCTGCCTACACTGGCTAGCTAAAGGCCGTTTCTTGCTTGGCTGCTTCTGTCTAAATGTAAAACGTCATCATCAAAATTGTGGGTTGCAGACTGATCCCATTGTGATGTGCCATGCCATAGGGCAATCAGCAAGTAATAAAGAGGTATTTGGATTATCAAGTGACTTCGTGATTTTTCAAACGTTTTCCGCATCTTCTACTACGTAACTGATATTTTCTGTGATTTTCTAACCTCAATCCACCCGCGACTGCAAAATAATGTCATCCTTAGTCAAGCACTCATCTCATATCAAATTACTGCAAGGAAGTAATCTATATCATCACATATGTATATATTAACAAATACAATATCATTATCTTATTCTTATAGAGCTAATACAAATTTTAAATTATGAAATTCAATTGTAAACAAATAAAAGGTAAATTATTGCTGCGAACTAATTTGCAGTATCATTCAAATTCAGAAAGCATAAGTAAATTAAATACAAGCATCTAAATATATCAAAAAATGTATAATAATCCAAAAAATTTATCTTAGAAACTTAATTTTTTTTTTAAATTAAATTAATTTGCATTAAGTGAATAACTGTTGAGCAGCAGAAGACGGGTCTTTTCAAGGGGAAGTTGTTCTCAAACCTAACTCTTCAATTACCCAACTCGTGTTTCGTCATCCATGTACGCAGGGTAATTTTACATCTAATTTAACATTACTATTAGTCTCTTATGAATTTATATATATATATATATACATATATATATATTTGAATTTAACAAATATTTTCTATTCGTATTAAGTAAATATAAAATTTAACTAAGAAATTTTAATTGCAAATAAATAAATAAATAAATATTCTCTATATATTTTGAGTAAGGGGTATAAACAAAGTAAGGGGTTGGAATATATATATATATTCCACCCCATTACTCTGTTTGAATGTTATTACTCAGGCTTTTTATTTCCTCAACCGTTGATGGTAGCCGTATACTTCCAACTACAGACGTGTTTTCAATGACAAAATTATTCATGTTTCAGCAATGTTAAATCAAACGAAAAAAGTTATTTTCTACAATTTGGGAAAGTTTTATACTATTTATGAAAAAATAAAGTGATAAGAAGTTTGACTCATTTAGGTCAAACATTGATCAGGATTTTTAGTTTCTAACTTTGCAGTTTAATTAAGCTAGAATAACTTGAGGAAATACATTTAAATGAAGTGGAACGAAAGATATGTATAATTTAACATGCCGTACAAGGAAGTTATATGGTGTCCACATTAGATTTTCAAAGCAATAACTCTGAGTCTTCCTACACTAACAAAACACACTGAATAGTATCATTCATATTTCATTGAAAGTGCAGCAAAATACTCCTGATATATTGTGTAACAAATGAAATCATTAAACTAAATTCATATTTTAAATCGCAGGAAAACACGTCAATGCAAAATTTAAATGAAGCAAGAAAGTAACCTTTATTTGGAGTAAATTTTGAGAAAAGCATTTACTTGGCTTAATGTTTGGCTAAGGTTTTGATCCTGAAGAGAAGGGACTTGTGTCTGATCACTCATAATTCTGATAGAGTCTTATTTAAACATCTATGTCAAATTAAAGCCGCTCTTTCTTTGGAATATATTGAGACTTTTCATAAGCAGAAGGTTTTTATTAATACATATATATATCTTGTAAATTGGTAATGTAGTTAATAGATGTGTTTCAAATTTCTCTATTTCAAAAGTTTTAAAAGCCTTCTCTAAGCAGGTGCATAATTATAAAGTTTATTAATTTTCTTATTTTATAGTCACAAAATTATATGTTCCATATTATTATTGTAAGGCATTGCAAAATTTTATTAAAAAATTTAAAACACCTAACTTGAGTGTACAAGTTATACGTCTTAAATTTTGATTTTTATATATTTTTCAATTAACTAATTTAAAGATTTTTAGGGCCATAAGTCATAAGTGCAAACTTTGATAATTAAACAATACTAGAAGCCAGTTATTTTTATTAAGAAACGGTGGTTTTTTAGGTTCTATTGTATTTAAGCATCCAAGTTGTAAAGTTGATTTGCGCTATAAAGAACTTGTCCATTTTTATCAAAGTTTATTTTATTATGGTACTGAATTTTGTTAATGTTCTATGTTTATAAAGTTCTAAATTTCCTTTTACATTGCTTACTATCAAGAAAATGTGGCCTATTTGATAAATTGCTAAATAATTAATTTAATACAAATTGTTTGAATACGTAAAAGAAATTTTGGTTTTATATTGACAACAACAATTTTTACGAAAGACTTTCAAGCTAAGGTTTGCAAAATATTTTGATTACAATTATGATATTGACACAAAGAATCTTAGAACTGTTATAATGTTCACAGTTATTTCTTGGGAAAATTCAGGACATTTCTTACAGTAATTTTACAGAAAAATGAATTTTCAGACTTTCAGTAGAATTTTTAATTTCTATTTATTGCTAAAATGATATTTATAAGATATTGTTGTTAAAAACATTATTTAGATCAAAATTATATGATGTTTTCCCCAAAATTGTATTTTCCTTTTTGCACTAATGTTTTGATGTTTTTTGCTAGATAGGCTATCCAGTCGTCAAGTCTTTTTCTGCTTGAAGGGGGACATATAAGATAAAAAAATATATATAAATCAGCTTAATACTTCATTTTTAATTTGGGTATTTGTTCTTTATTCTAAAAAAAAATAACAACATTATTGGACTGCAGATTATGGATTCTTCTGGATTTTTGAGATCAATATCTGCCACAGACTAACCACGTACTTAATTCGGAACTTAAAACTTTGATAACTGAAACTTTTCTAACCTAAACCGAAACTGTCCTCTCTGTTAGTTTCCATATTGGATAAATGCGCACTTCGCCTCCACCTTCTGTGGTGCTTGGATGCTCTCTTGCCATGCTCTTCTTCCTATCGCAAGAGTATCAGAAACGTAAATGGTCTGGAAATAGACCAGATTGAAGTGGCAAGTACATTGCGACAACAAATTTGAATTTTAACAAAAATGGAATTTAATCCTCCTCGACTGCCTATACATTATGGATTAGCATTCCGCGCAATCATAATTACTTCTCTTCAGTGTGAATCTACGTTATACGTTATCAACATCTGCTACGTCTTTTTCTCATTTTTATTATATATATAATGCATTAATGCATAAAATATCTTTTAAATATTACGAATCCAACTACGACTTTGTCTTAGAGATGGTTTGAAATATTATATATATTTCGAGTTCAGTTATAAATTTAATATGATACTACCAAAAGAAAAGAACAATACTGAAAACAAGATTTAATCAGTAGTTACAGATATTAAAATTTACGCTATTTAATTCTACATTTCAGCTGCATTTTTAATTACATTTTGTAAGGTTCAATGCTATTGCCATGAGCGAAAATAAATTAAAATACATTTGGCGAGAAAGTGATAATTATGGATAAGAAAAACAATAGCTTGCGAGGAATATCATTTGGGTTTGAATAACTAAAATTCTATCAATAGAAACTGCAACATTTTTGGTTGATAATCTTGGAAAAACCAATGAAAATTTTCAAATAAAATTTTCGTAATTAAAAAAAAAGGCTGTAGATAAAAATAGCTTACTAGATTTAAAGAAAATTTAGGGAAACGAAAATTGAAGAAAGCCTTTTGGTTATCTTTGAAAACCATGAAACAAATTAACCACAAAAGTTAAAATTAAAGCTACGGTAAATATATTGGATTTTTTTCGTATTATATCGATAACCCATTTAAAATAATTTAATTTAAATTATTAAGCAGCAAAAGATAAAATGAAAATTCCCCAATGTTATTGCATGGTTTTGAAATTTAATAAATCAAACCATATTTAACTGATGCAATGAATTACTACTGGCTATCCTATTTCACAAAATAACGAGTACAATGCCACATTATAACATAACACAAGAAAACATAAATGTAAATTAATTTACCGTTTATGAATTGCATGGGCGGGAGTATAAATGTGGCTAGCTTAATTTACTTTCACAAATATGTCATATTCTTTCTATTTCTTTGTACGAACTAAAGAAAGTATTATAATAACGAAAAATTTAGAGTGTAATGTTTTCTACGGAAATATCCACTTTGACCCCTTCAGAATCTACCTGGGCGATTTGGAAGATTTCGTAGGTACGGATCTAATGAAAGATACCACTTTTTTTTTTTTTTTTTTTTTTTCGAAACGCATTGCAAAATGTGTTTAAAATTAATTCAAACAGGTATTTTTTCTTTATGTCTGTACGTATCTGTAAATGTATCTCGGATAATTTCAAAAACAATTATCGGTAGAATGTTGAAATTTTATATATGGTCATGTTGTAGAGACATTAGGTTTATTTTGGAAGCAGGAAAGGTGAAAAATAGCAAATGCCTTTGCCGGGAATCAAACCACGGACTTCTCGAATACTGGTCCAGCGTGCAGAACCACTACACCACGAAGGCACGCTAGGAAAGCGGGGGAAATACCTTATATACTCCCCCTTTTAAAGGGCGACTGGAGTTTCTAGGGGACCCAGTCGCCAAATCCTGGGTGACGAGAATCATCATCCAACACCCTTTTAGTTCAGGCGCCACTGTAGAGAAATTAGATTAATTGAGATGCAGGAAAGATGAAAAATTAGCAAACGCCTTCGCCGGGAATCGAACCACGGAACTCTGAAATACTGGCCCAGTGCGCAGAACCACTACACCGTGAAGGCACCCTAGGAATGCGGGAAAAATACGTTTTTTTACTCCCCTTTTTAAGAGGCGACTAGGGTTTTAGGGGACCCAATCGCCAAATCCTGGGTGCGGAGAATCATCATCTACGACCCTTTTAGTTCGGACGCCACTTTGCAGGTATTAGGTTAATTATTAAGACAGAGAGATGAAAAATTAGCAATCGCCTTAGACGGGAATCGAACCACGGACCTCTGAAATAACGGCACAGAGTCAGAACCGCTACACCGTGAAAGGCACGGTAGGAAAGTAGAAGAAATACCTTATAATGTTATTACATATAGTAGTGCTCTTTTATAGGCGAAAAACACATAAGAAAACGTAATGTAATATATACCGTGTTTACTCGCGTAATAGTCGCACTTTTTTGCCAGTTTTTCATTGTGAAAGTTTATGTGTGACTATTTTGCTGACAAATCTACTACACAATATTATACACTTTTGACTATTTCTTCTGCTTCCAAATGGGGGAGCGATTATTACTCGAATAAATACAGTATATAAGTATATATATATATACAGTAAGACCCCGCGTAACGCTGTTTCGTTTAGCGCTGTTTCGGTTTAGCGCTCTTTTATTTCAACCCGGGGTTTCCACGAAATCGCTCGCAGCATACGGGGATTCCCCGAAATATTATGCAGCGACAGGTTTCAAATACATATCCGAAAGAGTGTACTTGTATTTCTTGTTTGGTGCGGTATTGTACAGACATATTTTGAAGGGGTAAATGTGGAAGATGTCGCAGAAATAATTCAAGAAGCAGCGGCTAGTCTTTCTAATGATGAGCTCAAGGAATTAACTGAACAAGAAGAAAACAAAAATGTTGACAGCAGTGATTCAGAAGAAGAGCAAAAAGAACCTTCGATGGCGTTTGTAAAAAGGAGTTTGTCTACCAAACCTAAGGAGTTTGTCTACCATAACTGAAATAATGGATCAATTCATTGAAAATGATCCGAATTTTGACAGGAGCTCAGAAGTAAGGCGTGGTGTTAGAGATGCTCTATCCGTTTATGAAGAACTTTTAAGAGAACAACGCAAAAGAAAAAGGCAAACAACATTAGACGCTTTTGTCACAAAAAGGCAGAATACTGAAAACGCGGAAGGCTAACTAAATATGACTGACTTAGAATTTTATTTGTTTTTTTTTTTTTTTTTTTTAAGAATATTCGTTTTGTTATTTATATTTAGTTTTTATTTTTGCAAGAAATAATAATGTGGTATTAATTTGGGCTTTAAGAAATAAATGTTTGGTTTTATTTTTATTAAAAAAACATACTTTTTAAATTTAATACCTAACCAATTTCCTAGGCATCTTCCCCTAATCCCAATATTTGCATGTAAAGATAGCCTCGTTTAGCGCTGTTTCGCATTACGCTCTACTTTGATGGAACGTATCTCCCGCGTTAAGCGGGGTCTTACTTTATACTTATATACTGTATACGGTTTAGGAAATAAATTATTATATATATATATATATATATATACATGTGTTCACTATGAGGCTGATTGATATCGACCAGCAGTGTTGGAGTTTACATTGAATCGTAATTTATGCAATTCCTTTCAGATTCTCTGTTTTACTGCCCACAACCGTATTTTCTTACTTCAAATACATTTTACGAGTTTGAAAATTACGAACAATATCATTGAAGGACGGAAATTGATTTTGAGACATTTCAATTGTGCATTTTATATTTGCAAAGGTAAAGAATTCTTCAACCGATTCAACCGATAATGAATGTTGCCCAATGTAAAAAGCAGTACATGCCATTAGCATTGTTCACAGGTCAGACAAGCTGAGAAGAAATCCATATACCATGGATATGGATTCTTATAAAACTAAACTTCCACTTCATATTTATTGATGAATTAAGGATTTCACTTGCAAAATTTAACTCTATTATAAACTATCATTATAAAAATAGTAAAAATATTAATATAATTATTGTAAAAGACTTTTTGCGTCATATAATTAGTGCGTCATGAGTGTTTAATAAGAATCATATTATAAGGACAAATTTTAAAATGCCTGATTTTCGCAGGGATTTATGTGTTGTGTTGTGACTTATCTCACTTTTCTGAACAAGAATATGTCTCACTTGTCTGCTCACGAAATACATCGTGGGAAGGAGTGCAAAATGGCATCTGTCGTTGCCATGAACCTCGTGGTGACATAACGAATTTGCTCAGTTCCGCTCCCCCAGTTTTGATGGAGACCACCCCGGAGGGACGGGTTCAAGTGTATCCCACCCCTCTTCCTCTAATATTAACCACTCAAGAGGACATTCGGCTGGTCACATTTTGAAAGTGCTCCGATGGCGCGCAGACAGTATCTATTTTCAAACATGCATACCTTCTCCGGGATTCGATCCCCGGCCTTTCGGTACGGCAATCAGCGTACCGGTTAGACGGCAGCGAAATTTCGAGTAAACATGATACTATTTGTAAGACGAGAATATTTCAAACCGATATTTAAATTATTATTAAGTTACAATTTTATCTTACGCATATATATTTTAGCTGTGTTTGAATGTGCCATTCCTTAAATACTTAAGAATATGTAATATAGATTTCTTTTCATATCATACAGTGTTTATTTTATAGAATAACGCTTTAATCCGACATCTAAGGCATCCAAATATATTTCTTACAGCTTATACTGTTTTATTGTAAATAAATCCAAAATAAGTACCATACCTATCATTTTATGTTCCGTAAGACGCACAATGTAGCATAGTACGATTTTAGTGATTATATAGCATAGTACGATTATTTCATAGTTGAAATATGCGACATATGTATCATGTTCTGAAAATAATTTATAATCAGAAATAAAACAAAAGACAATACATCCCGAGATATCCAAATTTGAATACATTTATGACTGTGATAGCGTATACGTTGCCCTAAGTCAATTAACCCCTAACTAAGCCAAGCTGCCATAAACCATCAAGTCTCACCTGCCTAACTAAAACCAAAACAATGCGATGATATGCATTTTGTTTTATTTTATCGCTTTTTATAAGTACGAGCAGGCTTTTATTAAATACTTTTTTAGAAATTTGAAAAAAAAAAAAAAGAACTTTATATAACTTTAGTAACACGTCATTTACTTGACACTAAACCTATTTATAACTATAATATACAGCCTGAGTAAAAAGTTTAAGGCCAGTAAAAATTTTTAAGAAAACGTAAAATGAAATAAAAGGGATTCAAATAATATTAATTACTAAAGTTCATTGATAAGAAATAAATGCTATAAACATAATTTGTAAATACATAATTATGAGAAACATGTGGTTATTTACAAAGTTAGTATTTCTGCCTGAGTAAAAACTTTAAGGCCACCAGTCATTTTTTTTAAATAAATATAATATAATCATGTAATTACCATTGCAACCACTAGCTTGCGATAACGCTGCAATTTTCATATTTGTCATACATTTCTTCGAAGTATTGGTGATCTTTTTGAAGATGGCGAAGGGTAAGAAGTTAACTGATCGTGAAAGAGGAGAGATTGAAGCTTTGTCTTCAACAGGGATGAGTAGTCGTGCTATTGCCATAAAGATAAGAAGATCAAAGACCGTAGTCAATTTTTTTTTTAATTGAATGACAATTATAGTAAAAAGAATACTGGGGGAATATTTAAAGCTTTGTCCTCGCGTGATGAAAGAAGAGTTTGCTAACTTGTATCTACTGGAAAGTACTCAACCAGGAAACCGATTCCGAAGACAGGCTTGAAAGTTTGTCAAAAAACGATTTATAACACAATTAGAAGGTCTGGAAGGTTCACTTATACAGCAAAATTGACTAAGCCTCAGTTACTGCAGAGAAACAAAATAGAACGTTTGAACTTTGGCCAGAAAGTCATGACCTGGGACAACCAATGGATAGAAATTATTTTTTCTGGCGAAAGAAAAATGGAATTTGGATGGACCAGATGGCTGGAATTTCTACTGGCATGATATAAGAAATGAAAAAGAAATATTCTACAAGCGCCAATTAGGTGGAGGCTCTGTCATGACTTGGGGCTGTTTTGCTTACAATGGTGTGGGATCAATTGCATTCGTTTCAGGTAGAATGAATTCACAAGGATACCAAAATGTCCTAACAAATCATCTTTTGCCAAATGCTGAATGTCTTGCTGGAGAAAACTGGAAATATCACCAAGACAATGCATCGATCCATTCGAGTAACAGCACAAAAAATTGGTTTCAAGTCAACAATGTTGAAACTGTGAAATGGCCAGCTAGATCACCTGACCTCAACCCAATCGAGAACCTTTGGGGTGACTTAGCAAGAAGAGTTTATGCAAATGGGAGACATTTTACATCAACAACAGAGCTGAAATCTACTATCGAAGATGAATGGTATAAAACCGACCCCACCCTTTGTCAAAAATTCGTTTCATCCATGAAAACAAGAATATTTGAAGTAATTCGAAGAAATGGCTCCTACACAACCTTCTAAGAATTTGTAATTTTTTTCTTATATGTTAATTTCCATGTTGGCCTTAAAGTTTTTACTCAGGCTCAAATATTTATCTGTGTGTTCTGTAATATTTTCTAATAATAAAATATTTGTAAATTAATTTGTCTACTTTTTTACTTTTATTTAAGCTCAATAATTATGAATCAAATGGTATTTTAATTCCTCAGTTTAAATGTTTCCATTTTCTCAAAAATTTTTACTGGCCTTAAAGTTTTTACTCAGGCTGTTATAGATATATTAACAAAAAGGTTATATTTTCTTGCATTCATTTCCGGATTCTGAAAGGGAATTTATATGGATTTTGAAATGCCATAGCGTGACTTAAGCGAGAACTTCGGCGTCATTTTTTTTTTTTTTGTCTTTTAAGCAACTTTTATTCATGTATGGAAAATGGTTGTTGGAAGTTTCTACTTCAAGGAATGTAACAAAACATTTCAGAAGACATTCAAGCTTTCGAATACTTTCCAAATGGAATGCCAATGTGTTTCGTGAATGGGAAATGGTATATAGGGGAATGGTATTCGTCGGAAACATGAAACGGAGTCCATCTTCTGAACCGTTTAGGTATTCAGATAAAAATTATTCTTAAAAAAAAAATGGGAAAACTCTAATCACTTTATACAAGCTGTTACAAACCACAAATCGAATATTGTTTATTGTTTGTTAATTAAAAATCATGAATTTCGTTTGAATGAAAGTTAAAAATGAGTTAAATCTCTTCGAATAGACTTCACTGTTTACAGTTCTGGTTTCTTTTGTAAAATGACAAACAAATTCTTTAAAATACATGATGAAATATAAAATAACTAGTGATGATTTTTTTCAAGTCAAAATCAAATTAACTTAACAGTTAATTTTATTTCGAAGCAACTTTCGTATTACACTCGCTTTCTTAAAAGAATGTTAATGAAGTACCCACCATTCTAATCAGATAGAAAAAAGTTAGTATTTAAGGGAACTTTTCTGAGGAAAATTTAGAGATTGAGAGATAAAGAGCGTTTTCTGCCTGCTTGAAGACCACGTTGTTATCTTTGATTTACTAGCGATTAGATTTCTGAGGCGTTAAACGCTTTTACCCATTACTTACGCCAACTTTTATGAGTCAAAACCTGCTTGCGTGTTAATTGAGCTGGGAAAAGCCATAAGGCTAACTTAATTCTGCGTTCTTTTACGTTACTTGTTACCTTTTCAGTGAAGCTAAACGTGCTGTCTTCTGTAAGCGCAAACCAGTGCCATCTGTGAATATATTGAGTTAATAAAGGGTCATTTATACCTTTTCTCTGAGGTTCGCCGTGCTTAAGACTTCCCCCCCGGGGGTCGACGTAGAGAACTCTGCAAAGCTACTGGCTAGGATCTCTACCTAGGCAGTCTCGGCCACGGGGGAATAAAATTTATGAACTTGGTGGTTCTGATGGCTCTGGGAAAGGTCACTTATTGGCCGGACTCGGAGTCTCGCACGTCCTAGCGCGGCGTGGGACTAGTAGCCCGGGGGTTTTCCCCAGGTTCACTGGGTAATGTCCCGCTGCGACGGGCTCGGCCAAGCGACTGGTAGGAGCATTAGACGACCAGTGCTGCCTGGTGTATTATCCAGGTGGTGCGCTGCTCCCTTGGAGGGTAATAGTGGAGGTTGAACCTCCACGACGTGCCCAAAGGAGGAGTAGACCTGTAGTGTGATTTAGTTCACGGGGGAGGGAAGCCTAAAATTGTTGTTGTTTTTGTTGTGCTTAAGACTTAAGGTTAATTCCTTACACAATCTATTGACATCTAGTTAGTTTATGCTCCCTAAGACTATGTAGATGTTACTAAATAATGTTTTGTGCAGAGAGTATTTACATATTTTTACAATGAATTCGATAAAGAATTTAAAATAAGCAAACGTTTTGGAATAAAAATTCCGGCAACAACTAATTGCTTGAAATGAGAAAGATCGTATCCGTCAGTAGGAAGAAGACTCCAAACGAATACCCTGAAAGGTACGGTTTCTAAAGTTAAACGGTTGTTAAGTGTTCCTAAAGTTAAATTGTTGCTGATAAGAGGAAATCATGCTACGCAGAAATCAATTGCAAAGTTTCTAAATACGTCTGCAGCAGCAGTAATTAAAATAATAAACCAAGTTTTACAAGTTAAAAATGTTAAAAATAAAATGTTAATTAGCTTCTGACGAGGAATGAGGCTCAACGAAGGATAATTTATAAAATCGGGTATAAAAACTATTTAGCAGGAGATAAATAGAAACACACTGCCACCCTTGATGAAGTATTCATCAAGAGTCTTGTAACATACGTATTGAGACCCTTGTACAATTACGTAAATTACTGTGACAAAAAAAATCTATTTTTTTAACTAAAACTAAGAAATCAGATTAAGTAAACCTAATTTTGTCAGCACATAAGAAGTTTCAGTAAGTGGTTTATGACTATCGCAGGATTCTCTTACAGTGGAAAATTAAAAATAAGAAGAGCAGGAGAAAATGCTAAAACACTGACTCAACTTAGGTCATAACTGAAAATGTTTTATGCCCGATATTAACAAAAGAAGTCCTGTCTCTTTAACCCAAAGACATTCAACGTAAGAAACTTCATCGAGACAGAGCAACAAGCTATACTTCGAAACGTGCCTCCGCATTGCTTGAAGAAATGACGACTGATACGTACGTATGTTTAAAATGCACGTCTGCGAACTTCACAATGATTAATCGGCTCTGGAAAGTAATAAAAAAAGAATGGAAATCAATATACCAGAAAATTTTAGAACAGCTCTTCTATCATAAAATTCATAATGTACACTTTTGGCTGAGAAAAAAGCTAGCAGATTGAACATTTAAAAGAATACGCTTTGCATTTTAAACATTACATAAATGGTCCCAAACTCGTTCTAAAAATGTGTAAACATCTTCTGTAAATAGCAACAATGTTTGCAAAATAAAGTAATTGTTAAAAATAATGCCTAAAAATTATATATATGTATATTATATAACAAAAATAATTATTTATTTGAGTTAAATTGTAAATAACCGGCAAAAATGAATAAAAAAGTCGCAATTTAATCAAAATATTAAAAATAATTAAGCTAAGTTAGCTGACTGAAATAAAATAAATCTGAGTGGATTTGCAAAATTAATTAAGCAAAAATTAAAAATCATAAAATACAAATAAAATAATATATGGAAAACGCGGTTTAATCACTGTCGGATTCAAGCTTTTCCAACAGGTAGACAGAATCTGTACAGAAAACACTTTCTAGCAGAATTAGTAACAATATCCTAGTATACGGTGCGGCTTTGGAACGATTTTCTGCTCTTCATAATGTCGCCAAAAGTTGCCAAACTCCGTGTGTACCGTATACCGAATTAGTTATATATTTTTGTTAGATTTGAATTAGCGGACGCACCAAAATTTATTACTTCAGAATATCTGTGCCTCTGAAAATTAAAAACGCCACCTCGCACAATTAATATATGCCGCAAAACAAACTTAAATTAACTTTCATAATCGAAATAAAAATTCAGTGATATCGAAAATTAAATTATTTTAAGTAGAATAAAAAGTGTTTTAAGTAAAGTAAAAATGTAACTAAAGTGCCAAAAAGAATTTATATACATAAAAATCTATAAAGACCAAATTGGAAATTTATGCAATTAGCAAAACATTAATTTAAACTTTCAGTTAAATTCATGAGTTCACTCACGTCAATATGCAAGTAAAAACCTGAGATAAAACATACTTACTCCCAAGACTAAAAACCCCAAAATTACAGCCATATATTATTGGATGAGAAGAAGTTAAGAGGAAAGTAAATTCGGGTTACTGTTAGCAGTTTTTAATAAATGATTGAAGAAAGAAATTTGGAACACTTTAAAAAAAACTTATATTTTAAGTTAAATTTCAACATTTTAATTGATTCTTTGACTGTTTATTTATAATTCAAATAATTATTTTTTTTTCAATCTAAGCTACAATGAAGTTTTGTGAAAGTCGTATTAACATCCTTTTCTCAACTATAATATGTAATAACGCATATTAAAATTTGCTAGGATATTATTTTAAAAGCCTTATTTATACTTAGCCCAAAGAAAGTTAGCCCAGAAGGGCTATGACCATAGTTTCGTCATTTTGCGTCAAAAACTTTAAAAGTCTGAATCACTTTTCCAGTTGTTGTCACCACATATCATTGCCCTGTTTTATATTTAAAGAAATTAAACAATGAATAATCTGCGTAAATGTATGGATTTTTTCGCATTGGGATAAAACAACGATACCTAGAGCCGTCCAATTTTGAATAACGTACGTCTCAACCCGAATATGGGCATCTGAAAGTCCAAACTTGGAATCTGGAATTTGCTTTTTTATCCCTTTTATGTTTTGTAAAACATTTATGAGTTTTTGATTCATAAAACTTATAAACGATTTCAAAGCGAGCAATGGCAACACTGTATTAAAAAAAAAATTATCTCCAGCGCGCGACTCTGTGTATAGAAATTTCTAAGGGTATTCCCTTTTAAATTGCTTTGCGACATTGCCGTTGAATTGAATTTTATGTTTTAATTGCGAAGAACATGATGTCTAATAAATAAAGGTAACACACAAAACGTTAAATGAACGCCCTTTTGGGCGTAATATAAAACATAAAAGCTTTCAGTTTTTTGTATCAGTATTTTTATTTTATATTTTTCTAATTTTAATATGTAATAACAATTTAAATAAAAAATGTATGTATCATTAATATGTAGCAAACTTATCTCAATTGGAGGTACAAATTAGGGTGTATTTTCATGTCCCAGATAATCCAATATTTTGTTTTCGCACTACTTAATAATAACTTCTAAAACTATAAACATGTTTATTTGAGAATGTGTAAGATATATACCAAATTGCTCTTTTTAAAAATCTATCGTCCCGTAGAAGGTTGTCACAAGAAACTCACATTAAACGAATTCAGCGTTGCAGTAAGCTCGGTAAAGAATGTCTGCTATGCCTGCGTGGCACTGCCACTGATCTGCTTGCGTGGCACTACCACTTATATGCTTGCGTGACACCGCCACCACTGCATATTGTGAGCACTTAGCGACTAAATTTATATTTAAATGGTAAGACATATATTATGAGTATGAATATAAGAGATATTTTATGTGCTGCTTCGGTTACATTTTTCTATATTTTTAATGATGTTTTCCTATACATTTTCCAAAACCCCGACGGAATGATAAATCATCTCAAATTTTCTTCTTTTTCTAAATCTAATTACTCGCTGGGCGAATACTGCTACGCAAAAAATATTTCTATTACTTTGTAAAAAAAAATTCCTATTACTTTGTAAGGTCCCTCACTTGAAATTCTAAGTTAATGTCGGAAGTGAGGAACCTAGGAACTGATAAGCGAATAATCGCTAGAGTTCGAAGACAGGAAACAACAAGAGAGAAGGGTAAATAACCCTTTATTGTTTCGATAAGATTTAACAAAACTCCGCCTGGGAGTGTACAAATAAAGTCCGCACTTTGGACTTGAACTTAAAGGACTAAGAATTAAACTAAAACTAAGATTAACTAACTAAGTATAGCCAAAGCTATCAAGGTACAATGAGAGTTGACCCCTTAACCTATTTTACTACGAAGCTTAGCAAGGTCCTGAGTACGGCCGAGCGTATAACAGATTTGAGAAAGAGCGGCCAAAAAGGCAGACGCGAGTAGTTCAGAAAGTCTGTTTCTCTCTCTGTCTCGGTAAGTAACTTCGTGGTTTAAATACCGCTCCTTCTCATTAAATATTCAGCAAATTCCAGAACGTCGGAAGTAGTAAGTTGAAGTTAAGAATTTGACAGGAAAGGAACTTTAACTTAAAATTTAACTGTTAATAAAATTAACATAATCCTTACATAGCTTCCGACCAGACTTTAAATTCTCGAAAAATAAGGTCTCAAAACGACCTTGTTTAAGACTCTAAAGTCTGAAAAATTATATTAACTACACTCTTCCAACTTTTACATTAACTAAATGACTTTAAATTTTCGTTTTTAGGGCCAACTTTACAACAATTCTAAAAGCTAGACTAAAGCTAGCAAAAAAAAAAAAAAAAAAAAAAAAAAAAAAATTTCAATGAATTCTTTCTGGACATTATATCTTGACATAAATCTTCTTCCTACATACTCTTTATTCAGCTAGACTTATTTCAGGTCTTGATCCTTCCATATCTGGGTGGAAATGTCATTAGTAATGCATTTTTACAAAACTTTACTTTAAATCCTAGCTTTACGATTTTAATTCATTATTTGGCCCTTATGCACTTTCATTCATCTACAGATTTATTTCACCCATGCTCTCCAGCAAATGTACTGAAATGTACTTAGGGTCTTCTATGTTGTGTTCGTAAGCATAAAAATGCTTACGAACGTTTACAAAATATCGCTATTTGCGAATTAAATTTTCTAAACAGCTTTAGCAACTTATAACAGTATGATATAATTTAACTGTTAATAAAATTAACGTAATCCTTACAACTTAATATCATCAAGTCACTGTTTCTTTTGATACTTAAGTGTACTAATAAGCTGACTAAACACATCTCTCCTAATCTATTGTAGCAAAAAGCATTGCCTAGCAGTGGGATAAAAACTGAATCTTTTAAAACACTTTTCCGATATAAGTCCGGCATTAATGATTCAAGTTATTCCCTTGGGTTTTAAATTTAATTATCTGGGAGCGTCTAATTCTCAGAATTGTAGTATGGTATGACTTCACTAAGGAATCAGGATTCAAACTTCTTGACGTCACAAGACAAAGAAGATAACGCGAATCGATTTATTTTCTAGTGTACGTATGGTCTCTCATAGGAATATTCCTTAAATTGTTTTTCGGATCACTTTGATTCCCTAGGGGTGCTTACATTTGTCACTCGTTTTGCAATGATAAAGCAAACAACTGTGTTTTTTCTTAGTTTTGGATTCTTTATTAGCACGAGCGCAGTAGAAGAGAATATTGCGATTTCTTTGCGCATTTTTCCGAAATGAAATATTAGCAAAAAAGTTGAGATTGCTTGAAAAGTCCTCTTAATTAAGAAAAATTAAGTTTTGTTAACTGCAGAGAAGTTTTCACTCACAAACACTATATCTTGCTCCTATTTGACTGAATCACATGTATAAGGGCTTTAGAAGTCCTCTCAAATAATATAGTAATTAAATATCAGGAGTTGTCATATAGTTGTTTAGAACGGGGTATTTCTGCGATGAATCACATATCGTAAATATGGAGCCATTTATTATTTATTCAAAGAAACGTAAAACGTGAAACATTATTTTACTATATATGAAGCAACGAAATACTCATAACTGAACATTAGTAAGACCACGAAATAAATCTTAAAACTTAAGTTATAAAACATGAACTCATTAATCAGGCTAATGACCTTATAAGGTATTTTCTCCCTCATTTCTGCATGGCTTAGTGGTAGCCTTAGGTAGCACAATCGGCGCGTACTCGAGAGGTCCAGGTTACCGAATCCCAGCGATGGCTTCGCTCGAGATACATACATACATACGTACGTAGAGGCGTCACGAAAAAATCTCTTCAAAATCCATTTTAAATCAGTTGTTTAATTTTTGGGGGATAAAGAGTCCTTTATTCCGTCCTTACGTACATATGTCACGTTAAAAATCGTTAAATTGCATTTGATAGCTGTCAAAATAAATATTTTCGTTGAAATATGATACCCGAAATTTTTCGCGATACAATACTTCCTTTTTACTTCGTACAAGAAAGTAAAAATCAAAAGTCCTACAACCTAGCATTAATATGCTATTTGTAATGATTTTTTTGGAATCGTTTAGAAATGGTTTCATGATATTAAATTTCGAGTAACAAAGTATATCAAAACGTTTATATAGAAATTGTAGTAAGCTCGCCTAAAAGTTACCAAAAGCTGCTGCTCCAAAAAGTTCAACACGTTTTAAAAAATTAATACATATGAAAATCAAACCATTAGACATGTAAAACATTAAAAAACAGAAACAGATAAAAAGTAAGCGGAAAATGGTAAATTAGCCCAATTCGACTTCCAAACTGGCTTTTCAAGGGAAATTTCATTTATTTGAACATCGAATCAAGCTAAACCCATTGCGCGTTTCGCCGAAACAGACAATTGAAACTTTTTCGCTAAAAAATTTTTAAAATTTAGACAAAGTGTCTTGGAAATTTTAATAGTCTAAATTCTCTGTTCCAATTTCCCGACGCGTCCGCACAGAATGACACATTAAGGTGTTAAAATATGTTAAACAATACCTAAACTTCCTAAATCTAGACTAAAATCAAAATTAAAATCAAAATAAAAACGAAAATAAATAGCGATGAGCTATTAGTCCTAAAAATACAAAAACATACGGGCTGGGCCTGCAAGCTTAAAGATTAACAATTTAATTTTTAAATTATAGATTTTAGAAATCTGTAATGAAAACCTGTAATTAAAATAAAATAAAACAAAAATTAAGATGAGAACAAACTAAGTGAGTCTTGCTAAGACCAAGAAAAAGTTGTAACAAAAGAAACAAAAACTGACCTGTGGCGATGCAAAGCTGTCCCTCTTAAAACTTGTTGAAAAATGGCTGCAATTCTTTCTGTGTCTTTCATTCGGATGACGTATGTAGGGGGGAGCGAAGTTCTGTGGGCATTTAGCCAATACGAAGAGATTTTCGTTATCTGCAACTCGTCTCCTATTATCGAAGGGGGCCGGAAACCTCGGAAAAACGTGTAAAGATCTTAAAAATAGCACTTGGTTTGTAGTAGGATGGAAAAAAAAAATTTTTTTTCGAAGTGAAAATGGCTAATTCAGCTAAAACTATAAAAACTTGGCCATTAAAGCAAGAGTAAAAGGAAAAAACAGTCATTTGTTAAAAAAGTCGTAATTCTTCAAGCTAGCGGGCGATCAAGCTACTATGAAAAACGAAAAAAGCCCGATTTGTTAATAAAAGCAGTAAAATTGGCCATTATAGAAATTTAAAACTATGTACACAATAGTATTTAAGATTAAAGTGCCAAAATTTCGGAGGAAAGAGAATGAATAAACAAGAATTATCTGTGCATTTTTACAATAGATTCTCTGAATTAGTCATCCATCTTAAACCGTCCGTAGCTTTAGGCATAAAATATCATTATCTAATTCAAAAAATCTAAAAATAGGTAAGGCTAATGCCAGCTTTTGTAAGGGAATTTTAATTATTTTATGAGGTATTAGGTTACTTTTTAAAATAGTTACGAAGTATAGTATTTCTTCGTGTAAGTGTTCCGCAGTATTGCAAATTTTTTTTTTTATTCTAAGTAGCTGTGAACAAAATGTGTTGAGTATGACTCTTTTGGAAATATTTGAATTCCAGTTAGTTAATTTAAGTGTGGAAAAATTAAATTATCTTCTTTTGTCGTAAACTTTAATAAAATGGTAATCTATAATATGAAAATCAAGGTAGAGTACATTATGCTGTTCTGTATTGGTTTTATTTAGTTTTAAGCAAGCAGGGTAGATATTAGCTATTTGTATTTTGTTGTAGTTATTAAACGCAATGACATCATCAATATACCTATAGATGTGTTGGAAAAAAGAGACGTTCTTCCGTACTGAGTGAACGTACATAGGTCAATTCTTTAGTAAACAGTAAACAGTACAACTTTAGTAAACAGTAAACAGTCTTTAGTAAACAGTAAACAGTAAATAGTCTTTAGTAAACAGTAAAACGTTTATATAGTACATATGTATATATGTATATATATATAAATTTAAACAATTCTTTTGAAACTATATATATATATATATATATATATATATATATAAATTTAAACAATTCTTTTGAAACTATATATATATATATATATATATATATTAATTTTCCAGTAACAAAATTTATCAAAAAGTTTATATAGTATATATACGTACTCAACTTAATATAAGATATGCTACAGTGAACTCGAATGCAATATCCTTCATCTGTTCTCAACCCACGTAATGCATAGGCTATGGATTACTATTTAACTATTATTCACGACGGTTACTCAGCTATATGAAATGGTAACGTGACTTTCAGTCCTATCTCACACCATGAATGCTCCTGACAGAGAGAATCTCTGCTAAATATGCTGGTTTCGGATTACAGTTTAGCAGGAAATAACATTTAATATTGCGTTTGCCATATTAGTATTATATTGAATTCTAACTAAAATTACTATTACAGTATTAAATTATGGCAAAGTAGATTATCGTTTTGCGTTGTATGTTCGGTGGTGGCCAAAATTGTCGACGCTTTTGGAAATTTTTATGTTTTTGAACTTTGTATGCTTATAGAAAACGTTACGTTTTACAAAATGCAAAATTGTATATATCATTTTAAAGAGAATTTATTACTGGATTCAATACAAAACACAAAATACAATTATTTGCAATACAAAAAACGTTAAACGGTAATAGTTATCGATATACATTAGATAGTGATGATTGCAGTGAGTTATCAGTACTTAGTAGTGTACCCTTTATTTTTCATTACAGCTTCACATCGACTTATCATTGAGCTGACAAGAGTTTTAAGCTCTTCTTTCGTTATGACATGATGCCAGGAAACAATCATAGCCTCAATTAGTTCCCTTTTAATTGATGGGCGCCTCATTCGGACAAGAGTTTTAAAACCGTGCCACAAATGTTCGATAGGATTGAGGTCAGGATTGTTTCCTGGCCATGGCAACAATTTAATGCTCTTTGTACGAAACCACACTTTCGATATTTTGGCCGTGTGGCAAGGAGCAGAATCCTGCTGAAAAATAAACGAAGCATTGTTGGGAAAGAGATCTCTGATGGAAGGTAGAAGTTTTGGGTCTAGAATAGTGTAAATGTATTTTCTGGCATTCAGTGTCCCATCGATGACATGAAGGCGACCAATACCATCTGCTGACATGCATGACCAAATCATAACACTAACTGGGTTCTTCACAGTTGCTTGAATGCAGTCAGGATGCAGCTCTCCCGATTGTTGTTGAAGTGACCGAAACACCAGCATCATTCAGATCACTTCTGATGGTCGCTGATGACATTTTTCTATCTTGGAGACATAATCTTTTTATTCTTCTGTCATCAATAGATGTGGTGCACATTTTTCGGCCTTTTCCTTCTTCGTTTTTTATTGAATTTGTCTCCTGATATCGTAAACAAAACTTTCGGACTCCAGACGTAGTAACTGAACCACCCACCTGTCTTGAAATTTCAGCATAGGAAAGACCACTTTCTCGTAACACAATAATATTGCACCTTCTTCTAGGTGTCCAATCTACTCTTTTATTTGATGTCATTGCTTCTTGACTAAATATTAAAAATTTTTACAAAAATTCCTACTTGTAATTGCAGTGTATAAGAAACAGGTCCTCCTTCTACAGAACAAAGCAAAATAATGAATTGTTTCAAGTGTAAACAGGATGTCAGCTTTTACCTGCAGTTACTAACATTTGATTGGTTCTCTGAACAAGAACAGTGATTGGCCAGGAAAGGTAGACATTACAAACCGCTTCATAACTGTGTTTTTTATTTATATTAAAGTACATATAACTTTTTTGTATTGAAAATAATTGAATTTTGTGTTTTGTATTGAATTCAGAAATAAATTCTCTTTAAAATGATATATACAAGTTTGCATTTTGCGAAACGTAACCTTTTCTATAAGCATAAAAATTTCCAAAAGTGTCCACAATTTTGGCCACCACTGTATGCATACACTTTGCTCACTATCGTCTTGTTCGAGGCATTACTGTTATTACATTCTTATTACATTCACATTACATTCAGTATTACATTAATTAACTGTATGTTATCTTTAGTATTCTGTTTGCACTCTGTTCTGTTGTACTTTGAGTGCTATAATATACATAAATATTATTACAATGTTAAAATTCAACAGTGTACGTCATCACGGGACGTTACATACATACAATAAAATTCTTAGTTCGTATGGCATAATTTCATACAAAGTTTAAATTTCTACTAAAAACTACTGTTTAAAGTATAGAATTAAATCGGTGAAACGCATTGGTCATGATATTGTGATACTGCGACCCACGTTTATTCGGGATACCAAGATGTAAGTTAAATGATTTTGCGCACTTTAATGGTGAGTAGAATATACGAAAGGACCAGTTATAGCACTAAATTTAGCAAAACATATCCTAACGCCAATATTTATTGAGCATAATATTTCCTTTTCTATTAAAAAACAAAGTATTTCCGTGTATGCTGTATTGGCTTGTAAAAGCAATAAATTCATTTCTTAATAGTCTGAATTTTGTCCTAAGTTTAATAATATAATTTATTGTAATAAATTCGAAACCTATTATTGTATAGAATGTTTATATATATGATGCGGTTTTAAAAATTAATAAATCGATGTACTACTTTATATGGGAAAAACTTACAGCTTCAGCAGCAGGAACTACCCAAGTTTTTTATGCATTAATCACAATCTTTCAGTATGTACACCTTTAGTCACACGACACACATCTACACGGTAATCAAATTCTTCCCATGTATAGCATGTCCGTCGTGACTGTCTGCAGTGCATGCTTTATCCGGCCACAAGCATCTTTAACAGACACCGGCATTGGAGGTACATAAACTTGGTCTTTAACAAACCCCAAAAGAAAGGAATCGCATGAACTTTAATCCGGCGAACGTTGTGGCCAGGGAAGCAAATTGTAATTTGCTGCTGCAGCACATCCAATCCAGCGTTGGTGAAAACAACGATTAAGAGGACTCATGCACCTTAAAACCCATAAGATGTTCGAATAGGTGACTGTTGCAAGAATTGGGGTAACTTATTTATTTCAAAAGCAATTACTACCAACTTTTTATAGCTGACTACATAATATAGCTGCTTTCTGAAATAGTCATCAGAAAGTTTGTGTTGCCACAAATATTTTTATAATTTAATCCGCTTTGTGACAACATTTTTCGTCATGTTTCCAACTTGCGCGCACAGTTTAAAACACTCTGTTTCATAATTTAATTCCATAATTAATATATAGCTTTTATAACATTTGGAAACTACTGTGAACCTAAAATTATAAGAATTTCATGTTAAATTTTTATTTAATTTTCAGTTCAGTTTATAAAATGTATTTTATTGACAAAATGCTTAATGTTTTCGTCCATAAAATTTTTTAATATTAAAATATTCATCAGATTGTTGGTTCAGTTAGAAAGTAGTGCCCATATAAAGAATTCCGTCAAATTTCAAGTATGTACCATTAGCCATTTTTAAAATATCATGCGCGCAAGGTGGAAACATGGCGAAATATTTTGTCACAAAGAAGATTAAATTACAAAAATATTTGTGGCGACAGAAACTTTCTGGTTACTAGTTTCCAAAGCAGCTATATTATGTAGTCAGCTGTAAAAGGTTGGAAGTAATTGCTTTTAAAATAAATAAAATATTCCAATTCTTGCAACAGTCGTATTCGAAGATCATAAGGGGTTTAAGGTGTATGAGTCCCCTTAAGAAGCTTTCTGAAAATGGAGCAAAGCACAGTCCAGTTGCAAAATTTAATCGCCACAACTAGGTTCAGTTAGGGTTTCCAACATGTCTGGAAATAAGATACCAATCACAGTTTCTTGTTCGAAGAAAAATGAGCCGTGCACTTTCTCTCTGAACACCGCACAGGTGACGTGCACAAACCTCACGCTGCACTCAACCCACAGATCTGGACACCTCAAAACGGAGCACAAAGAAAGACTTTTCCTGTTGCTGCGGCTGTGCAGTGAGCATGACAAGCAAACAGCAGGTAGCGCATGAGAGACTTGGACAGTTGCCAATGCTTATGGTGTAAGTTTTACACGGGTAAGGTAATACATAGATTTATTATTAGTTTTCAAAACCGCACCATTCATTAATAAACAACCTGTATTTAATAAAGATTCCTTGGGACAGAATATATTTTAACAGCATATACGTCATACCTGTTGCAAAATCCTATAGTTTCAGTATTGTGTGAATTTTGATAATTTTTTACCTACGATTAATGGATAGAGAGCGATAGCCGACGAAAGAGAGAATTATGTTATTTTGTCCAAAAAGGCACACTACAACTTCTATTAACCCCTTAACTGCCGCGGAAAACGTACAAGATTCATTCCCCAGTGCCACGGTTTTTCACATATACGCGCGTAGTTATGCGATTTATTAGGGGGAAAGTAAGAGCAAGTTTTACTTTCTAAAAATTGTTTACTTTCACAAAATAAACAGTAAAAGAAAAAAAAAATGCATGCACAAAATTTAATATTTTGAGTAAAAATATAATAAAAAGGATGTTTTTATAATAAAAAAAAGTCCCTATAATGGGTTTTCGATCAATTTATTTTTAGACCAGTAAAGTGTAATATCATGTTTCAGTGTTATATACCTTGTGAAATCAGTATGCCCATAAAAACATATATTTCTTCTGAATTGGTTGAATGCCACAATATCGTTCTTGATTTTTCGTTTGCAAGGTGTTGTTGGTTCATATACTCGTCTACAAAACGGTTAGTTTCAGTAGCAATATAAAGCACGAGCAGTTCATCAAAAAGTAATTCAAGAAAGATAAATGGGTTTGAAACATCCGTTATATCTTTCTTTATTCCTGGAACCTACTACAAAAAGTAAACGAAAACGGAGGACACAGAATAAAAAAAAAAAAAAAAAAAAAAAAATACGTTTTACTCAAACAACACTAGCCAATACCACGCAGTCATTACTTTCAGCACTTTAGACACGTCCCTCTCTCCAATTTCTCCCCACACTTCTCTGAAATAATATCCTCCTTCACATACTTCGTCAAGGTCATTCTGGTGTTGCATTCCAAAAGTTTGCGAATAGTTTAACGGGTAGCAGCGCAAAGCAACTGATAGTATTTTGTAACGGCGTATATATACACCCGGGGCAGTTAACGCATCGGCTGAGCAAGGCGTATATATACGCCCGCGGCAGTTAAGGAGTTAATGTTCATTTACATTTTTGTCTTGGACACGATGAAATCTTATAAAGAAACAAATTTCGTATTCTACGAGTACAAAGATGCGCGTTTCTCATCTTTCTATACTATCTTCCAGTAATTTACATGCTTCTATGTTACCACGTTTTGGTGTCCTTACATTTTCACATTTGATTTTGCTCTTCAGTGTGGTCTAAATATGCTGGCCTATGATAGTTACAAAGAAAATATATCCTCATATCGAAATTTAAAATTTTGAATTAGCTCATCACTAAAGAAACCGTGCTTTATGTGCCATTAAAGAAAGCGCCCCGAGAAGTCTTAACACTTTCGATTTTCAAAATAATACCCCACAAGCATATTGCGATTGCTTTGCGAAATAATAAAGATATTTAGCGGTGACCAATGTTAGCTATAATATTGATTTTCAGTTCCTTTTTTTTCTAGTGCTATTAGGATTTTGGCCTTCGTATTTTAACAAAAATATTGTTTGAGCAGAAAGAGCTTAGGCAACATCTCGGAATGTAATCAGGACCTGATTTTTCTTTGTCCTCTTTCCCCTCGAAAACTTTTAAGGAAGAGTTGTGCTGTTGTATTTAAGTATGGCAAAGCACACTAGGGCTATCTGCCTAAGGGGAGGGATGCCTTCTTGGAGGACTTTCTAAGGGAAACTGGCTCGTATGCACGTTACACATGGGAAAAACCACGAAAACACCCATGCAGCCAGCCCGTTCGCGAGATTCGAACCTCGGACCGAACTACCAGTGTTCAGCGACTTTACCGCTCGGCCGCTGAGGTAAATATTCGCCGGAAATAAGAGAAGAAGGCATAGAAAAATACTTGTTTTCTGGTAGGTTTAGAATTTCTAGCTCGTCTGGAAAGTTGAGTTTGATATAAAGAATCCTTCTCTTAAATAACTAACTTTTTTATTTTATTTACCCTAAAAATACTTACTCAGTAGAAAAGCAAAAACTTTTTTTTTAACTTAGATACTTAATTATTTACTTTTTTCTAACTTTGATGCTATGCAACGGGCAAAATGCGAATAATGCATAAAGGACGCTTGAATTACTTATATGTTATTATCATTTTTATAATCAAAAATTGTTAAACTATTTCACCTCTTAAGCATACTTCTTTTAAAAGCTTAAAGGGAGAATTAAAAAAAAAAAATCATTTTAAATGGCTAAAGTAGAAAATCCTCTAAAGTTAAATATGTTTTATTTAACGGCTGGGTAATATTCATAATTAAATTAAGGTTTCTTATGCGAATAACTTAGAATGGAATTCGGAAACTGTAAGATATCAGTGACATGGTATTTCCTCAAAATATGTTAGCTATAGACTATAACAAAAATTAATTCTGTGACAGAAGAAGTCGAATGAATTTTATCTGCGTAGTTCGTAAATATGAAAGTTTTGTGTAATAAATGGAATAACAAATAAATATAAAATTATGAGTTCCAGAAACCCGTATGATAGAACTAATAAAACATATTCTTATATGTTTCATTAATCTAAACCAGTGTATGTAATTTTTTCATTTGCCCAATCTTTTCTTTAAAATTTCGGTATTAATTGATAGCCAATGTTTCAAGCAAAAAGGTTAAGCAAAATGAATTAGTTAAAACAGAAATATTTTGGCCGCAATTTCGCGATTTTGAAGTATTCCGATTTTAAATTATTTGCTGCTTGAGGTTTAGATTCAGGCGTACACATTTATGAGAAATTGATAAAATACCCTCAAAATATCTGATATAAAATGTACAGCAGTTCGCGATACATATTATTGCCATAAAAGAAAGAAATATATTTTAAATTTTATTTAAATTTCGCTTCCCTTTCGTAAAAAAGTCTGTGACTTGTTCTAGATTCCTTTACGTTGCTTTCACGAAAGATTTCGTTGCCATAACTGATCCTCTCAATTCAGTAACACAACCAAGCCTCTAAGTTCATCACATGCTTCAAGTAAATATATGTTCAAATAAAATTCAGTTTTATTATTTTCTTATGTTCTGTTTCTTATATCCTGCATTATTCGAGAGTTTCGCCGTACGTTTTGGTGTACTAGAATAACACATTCTCAAAAAGTTAATAAAGTTTAAGATTTTACTTTTTATCTGACATATTTATTAATTTTGAGAATGGAAGGACCGCCTAACTCTTGTTTAAAATGTATTTTGTCACTTGGTGTATGTTAGCTTATAATTTAAAAGATTTTGCTTTCTTAATTTCGTTAGTGATTCAAATACGATCTTAACGCAGTTCTGTAATACATGTTGCCGTTTATGAATAAACCCGCCTGTTGTAACATCGTATTCTATTACATTCAAAATAACTCCCTTTGTTCCTGCCCCACCAGCGGCCGAGCGGTAAAGTAGCTGAAAACTGGTAGTTCGGTCCGAGGTTCGAATCCCGCGAACGGGCTGGCTGCGTGGGCGTTTTCGTGGTTTTCCCCGTGTGTAATGTATATACGAGCCAGTTTCCCTTAGAAAGTCCTCCACGAAGGCATCCTTTCCCTTAGGCAGATAGTCCTAGTGTGCTTCGCCACAACTAAATACACCACACCCCACCACCATTTTGGTCTCCTAAATGGATGTAATAACTGAGCGTTTCAGCACTTTTACATTTTATAAATATTCAGACATGATTAATCAAAATAAATTTAAATGTCTATCATATATATCATTAATATGATATAAAAGAAATAATAATAATAAAAAAAATGTTTTATGAAAGAATTTCATCTGTATTTTGCTTTTAGAAATTTTTATGCCTTTAAGTACTGTTTTTATTTTTTTCTATAGTGCATTACATAGGGATTAAATAACTGTGTGTTTATTTATTGGTTCTTTTGCAATAAAGGTTATTTATATGAAATTATGGCTTGTTTAATTGAAATTAATTTATGTAAATATTTTTTTATGTTAAATTTAAATATTACAAATAATCACACGTCATCAAAAATTAGTTTTTACAATTTTCAATAAATCCGATTTTTATTTTAAAATTCATGAAGTTTTATACGATTCAGATTAAAGTTGTGTGATTTAAATGCATTTTTTCGCTTTTCTATGGTGTGTGTGCATGCGCGTGTGTCTTTTGTTTTACGCCCCGATAAACGTATCGTTCTCCAATGAAATTACTATCTCAAAAAAGGCATTAAATTTAGGAACTTACAAGCAAAATTCCTAATTTAAAAAAATTTTTAATTGTACGTATATGAAATTTGTTTATATGTGAATAACAATAAAAATCTGGTAAGTAACAGAGTATGCAAGGAGCGTAGAAACGCAACTCTGAAATTTAAATGATTTAAACAGAATAATAACTCAAATAGTATTCAATATGAATTACTCAAAAATCCATGCAAAATTTGAGGTTCGAATCCCGCAAACGGGCTGGCTGCATGGGTGTTTTCGTGGTTTTCCCGAAGTGTAACATGTATACGAGCCAGTTTCCCTTAAAAGGTCCTCCACGAAGGCATCCCTCCCTTAAGGCAGAAACCCCTCGAGTGCTATGCCGTAATATAATAAACCCAAACCCATGCAAAATTTTAATTTAGTACATTCTTCATACCATTAACACAGATGGATTTAAATAACAACTTATATCAATGATAACCAAGTTTTCTCCTTTTAAAATTATATATGAATTATCCTAAACCTAATTTTGCTGCTCTTCACAACTTATACTGCGACACAAATTATTTGCTGAATTACCTCAACTTAACAGTGCAACTAACACTTCTAGCGTATTTTAATGTCTCTCTCATGATAGTCATAGCCTGAAATGGATATAAAATAATGTTAATTATTGTTTTCTTATATTTAACTACTACTAAGCGGCAAAAATCATTCTTCATTTGGTATTTTCATCGTTTACACTTGCATTATATTTTAATATTCCATAATTAAATTTTATAGTCACTTTATAATGAATTGCGATATTGTGTTCCATTCTTAGTAGACATGTTAGAGGGGAAACAATACACCCACATTCATGTAAGATTTGTACTGTGACCGAATTTGAATCAAAATGACAATCCTAAATTTTCTGTCATCAGACAAAAATTCTACTTATATAAAGCAATTCCTTGCTGTTTTACTTCAAAGGAACTTCTAACATGTGTCCCTGTAAAGAATTGTACTTAAAATGGCACTTCAAAATTCTTATTTCCGGTGACAGATTTTATCAAATCTTTAAATAATAAATTTTATATTCATGCTTTGAACAATTCCTGCAGGGAAAACACATGCTCGCAGAAATATGAATTTTATAACATTCAAATTTTCTTTATGAGTGACAGAATAAGTGCTTACAGTAAATGTTTCTGATATAGAAATTGCGTGTGTGCTTGAGAATAAACTTTCAAAAATTATTTACACTTTACCAGTGCGTTTAAATTAGCTTCGCAATAAACTTAGGGAGATTTTAACACTTCGGAACTCAACGGCTTTTGATTTTGCCGATCATTAGAAAGTTTATTTCTGTCCCATTAAAACTCGCAACAAAAATTATTATTAACCTTGTAAAGGCCAAAACACCCACTGCTATACGGACTTTCACTCAAACGACTATAACCGATAGAAACGGCTAATATCGCGATGCTGTTTCCTTTGCGATGTTGGAAGCTTCTTTGTTAGGACGTAAAAATGATGCCATTTGAAATCTTCACACCTATTTGTGCATTAATGCATGGAGATGGCAGGAAACGGAAGGAACGGGTAATGGAGGATAGTAAAATAGATAGTAAAACTAATTCCAAGTTTGTGCTTCCAGATGCGCATATTCCAGTGGAGGACTGCGTTATTCAAAATGTGGAGAATCTAGTGGAGACTTTTCACAGTGCGAGAAGCATACATATATTCATTTAGATTCTTCATTATTTAATTTATTTAAATAAAATGCGTGGCTTTAATATTTGACAGCAACAATTTGGAAAGGGAAACGTCGTTTTATAGAGCTCGACGCAAAATTCCAAAACGAAATTAATAACCTTTCTGGGCAAATTATACCCCGGGATAAAACAAAATACTTGAAAATAAGCGCGCTTGATGCACATTTTGATCATATATTTCGTAGGCAACATGTAATTTTTTTATTTCTACATCAACGTAAGATGTTTGTTAGCGTATTATACATGCATTAGTAATATTTTTAAACATCTGACATTTGAAAAAAATTAGTAAGTAATTCTATGGTCAGTTTATGAATTCAGCATTAAACAAACGAAATTTAGTACAGAATTATTGATCGCTTACTCTGGAGAATTATTATGGGAACTGCTTAAATCCATATACATTAGATGTTTTAGGACATTTTACTGCCTCAGGTACATGCATTTGCTGTATATAGATGTATAATACTATATACCGAAAAAGTTTCAAAGTTATTACCAAATGTTTGGAGAAAATGTTAATAATAATATTGTTCCTGAATATTTAATCATATTTCTGAAAATTTTTCGTAGGGAGTAATGAAATTGCTTATTCATGGGCGAAATTTATTCCAAGGTATGGCAATACCTTTCAAAATATGGAAATGTTTGAATAGTTTCATAATGGAATTCTTTCGAATTTTGAGTTACATTATTAAGTTGTTTTAAAGGGCCTATGTATATAAGGAAGGAAAAAAATTGTGTATCCTGGAAAATGAATTTAAAATTAACATGATCATTAAAGTACCTAAATCTGAACTGTTTCATAAAAACTAATAATCATTTTGAAACTTAGAATAATTTCATTAAGTGTGTTTAAAGTTCAGAATTATTAAGAGTGCGTTGAGAAATGCTAATAAGAAATTTATCCCTTCTTTAAACTTTGCTTTTGTATTTACCTTAATGAGTCGCTTAAATTACTTCTTTTGAAAAGTTGCAATTTAAAACTCACCTAAGGATTTCGTAATTTGTAAATTTTAATTTTAAACAAGCCTCGCCTGGTGCTTTGTCTTTGCAATTACAACGAAAGTGTCTTAAACGCAAAATCCAGAATTATGTGACATAAATTAAGAATTTGATTATATATGTATTTATGTTAACCTGTAATTTTCCGTTAATTATAGAAACATAAATTTGACTGATACATAATACTGTTATATTAATTATATAATGTGCATTTATATATTCATTTTGAAACTTTCTTGTACTTTCATTTGCACGATACTTGCTTTTTGACATTTTAGGTCCACTTATGTTATTTTACAGTTATTTTATGTTTTGAATCTGTTCTGTCACTTTCTATTTCCCTTTTCCTGCCAGAATGCGAATTTATTTTGCGTATATTTAGAGGACTATTTTCGGAGGTTATTCAGAGTGCATTCTTCCTCTCGTGGCTACGTTACTAGATTGCTATCTTAGATAAGATTTCTAATATTCAGCCTTGCATTATAATTGCTGATAGTTCAATTTCATGCCGGTTACGTCCTGAGCCAACTTCGCGCTAAATTGATTGTGTTGCCTACTAGTCTAATCAAATTCAAATTTTACAAGTGACTTACTGTTACTTTAAGTTATCTCGCAATAAATTGCTAGCTGAATTGTAAGCACTAATGTTCCTGCTATTCTTACTTAGTTTTAATACAGGTTTCCAAGTTTCAGTTCCCAAGTTTCAGTTGTTATTTTAGACTTAGCGCCTACCAAGTGTTTAGACACTTCAAATAATTACCAAGCATACAAATATCAACAATCCTTTTTGAATATAATTATATTTTTAAAAGGTTTTCTTTGTCCATAAATAAATATGACTTTTGTGTTCGAGTCTTTTTGTAATTTGTTGCATTCTTCCTCAAATATATATATATATATATAAGAAGAAGAAGAAAATTGCAGTGATCTCGACAAAAAGTTACCAGGAGCTGTGGCTCCAAGAAATAGTTCAACACAGTATTTTTTAAAAAACAATGACATTGAAGGGTGAAAAATTAGGCTACACGCGAAATAAAATGCAGAATATAAAAAACAGTTAAATCAATCGTTGGAAACATGTGAATGGCAAAAAATACAGTAAAAACCTATCGATGTGATAAGTGAAAAGTTAACACATGTAAAAAACCGATCGACGGAACAAGTTAAAACAAAACTAAAACATATGAAAAACATAAAATTACAAACTTATAAAAATTATAAAACGGAAAATAGTAAATTAGCCCATTTCGACCTCCAACCTGGCTTTTCAAGGGCAATTTCAGTTGGACGTCGAACCAAGCCAACTCCATTACGCGTTTCGCCGAAAGAGACAATTGAAATTCTTGTGTGACGAAAGATTTTTGCAGCACACTGCGCAAAAAATTTGTTAGACCAAGTAGGTATTTCTGCACAGTACTTACTAGCTTTTCAATTATGTATATATATATATAAATCGGGATTTTTATTTGGGAACTCATTATTATTAAAAGAAATCAACTTGACCGTATTTTAAAGACAGAATCACCTGAATGTTAGCATTCTAAAAGGCGTAGCAAGAAGTTTCCACAGTACTGAATGTGCCACACTGTTCATCTCCAGCATGAACCACCACATAGTTTAAAAAATATCATATATTAAACGACCACCAGAGGTGGATTTATCTGTGCAATAGTTGGAACCAGACTTTTAAAAGCTTGTAGAAAATTCAAAAATTAAACTTTTTTGGTGATGACACTAAGTTTTGTTTCATATCTGTAATTTTAATTAACTGCAAGTCTGCAATCAGCCGTGCAACCTGAGTGACCCGGGTTCTCTTTAGTATGTGGTCTGTTTAATACCGCAGATCAAATGCTTCATGATAGTGTTTCATGACTGGACAGTATTTTTCCTTTATACGAGATTTTGATATGTTGAGATCGAATTTCCCAATTTTTCCATTATTAGTCTTAACGGACTGGGAATTTGTATTGTATACTGTTAGAAATATGATCTAATGTATTCACAGGAATTTGAGGTATGAAAGTATTTCGAGATGTTGAATACATTTGAATTCGTCAAGCACGTGCAGGTTTTTTTGTCACTTCGTTTTACCGTTTCAATACCAGAATGCAAATTATTTTGCCAATATTTAAACTGATATTTATAGATTGTAAGAGAGAGCGTATTCTGCTCCTCTACGTAACGTTCCTAAATTGCTGCTAGCGGAGGTCAGATGTGTAGTTTTTGACCTTGCATTTTTGTCGATCTGCGCTGGTTGTGATCCAACTTTGCATTAAATTGAATTGTGCAGTCTTTTGATTATTAGCCTATTTTAAATTTTAACTTACTGTTATTTTAAATTATCTCGGAATAAGTGCTTGCTCAATTGTAAGCATCAGATGTGCCTTCTCTCCTTTAGTTTTAATAAATGAGCTTTTTACATCCTTCTTAAGTCTCAGTTGCTATTTTAGGGACTCGGCTGTAATTCGCTACCAGTCTAAGGTTCAGTTCCAATTTGTGATAACTAAAAAGACTAAATTTTGTACGCTTAATTTTAAAATTAGAATATGCTTTAGTAGTTTTACATTCCCCGTAATCCTGGCAGTGATTTTGTTTCTTTTCTATTCTTGGATCAGGTTTGTAATCAGTCTTTAATCAGGTAGACTCCATTGTCCACAATTCCACTCAGGACAGATCTCGACATTTAATATTTATATACTCGTAGTAAATTATAGTAAAATTACTTACCTTCATCAGAATATTGAAATAACGTGAGGTAATTTTCCTTGGTAGAATTAAATAATTACTTGCTGAACCTCGGTCATTTTTCTTTTTTCATTTTGTAGCTATTAAAAGCATGTTTTCTTTAGGGAGTCTATTAGAGTATTTACTCGTGCATTTCCCTAATTTCCATTAAGGGTTTTATCTTCCGAATATCGAGAGGGGAGAATTATGCAAATAACTTTATTTCCGAAATATGTGGTTACAGTTAAGAACAGAAGAAAAAATTAGTTTTGGATAAACTACAGGTAAATATCACAGTATTATTTCTAAAAATACATAGTAATGTGAACATTACAATTTCAAAATATATATCTCCTCATTCTTACGGTTGTCTATGCTAAACCTTAAGCCTCAAATCCTTCTTAAACAATTAGAGACGTGAATATGCAGTTGGCGTAGGGAAATCGTAAACTGAATATCAGTTCATGTTCGCTTTGAAGGGATTGGTCGGTTCTTATATTTGGATGCCGTGAATTTCAACAGTTTGAAGGGTAAGGTTTGGTATCATCTTCCGAAGACAATTAAGGATAATTTGTCATTGCTAGTAAACCGAAAACAATGACTTTGTGGACGAATCAATTTTATTTACAGGAGCTCGTTCTCTGAATTCTTTGAGGAAAGGGAAAATTACATGAATCTTTATAAATTTTTCAGACGACAAAACGCTAAAGGAAGGCGGGAATAATCGAGAAGATACCGTATTTGACGCTTTGGTTTCAAATGAAAAATATTCTTTATTATATGCACCGCTTGCGATATAATTTATATCATACATCTTGCAAAATAATACAGAGGATTAATTAATTAAAAATTGCAGCCCAGTATTCAGTTGTTATTTTGCATTATAAATTTCTTTATTATAGCCTGATTTAAGCTGAAGCTGTAAAATTTACATATTTCAGATTTTTATCTAATTAGCTAATGAGATGTTTTTATGCTATATAATTTTAATTCATCAGTGACCAATGCCGTTCTGTCGGCATCAAGTTCATTATATTTCGATGCATAGATTAAGTTTTACTATAATTATTATCAGCTACGCTGCTAGCCTTCGTCTGGCTTTTAAATGTACCAGAAAAATGCCTGAAGGGAATAACAAACGCTAAATTTAAAAACTACGCAGAGAATTTTATTCTGCAGGACAACTTCATAAAAGAAAACACCCACAAATTTCACAAAAAATATGTTACATATAACAAAATTACAGCAAACGACCAGAATTCAAGAGAAACATTAAATTTAAAAACTGCACAGAATCATTTTTCAAAGTGGCAACAGTGCTGATTTTCAAGTCAGCAGTCCAGTATACAATTGAATGAAAAACTGTTACCAAAACCACATTCTGAAAGAAGGAAACTATTCAAAATGATGCGATAAAATCGAAAAGATAAAATAAAAAAACAATCTGATTCAAATTTTGGAAAAATCGCTTCGAGGTGCACTGGCTTTTGTCTAGATGCACCTATATATCAAATTTGGTAGCTGTGGGACGTAGCTTATGCACAGCACGAACGAAACACACACAGACTCTTTCTTTTATTATATGTAGAGATACTTACGTGATAAATCGTTCTTTATGAAAGGTATGTTTCCAATTGTCATTGTCGTCAGGAACATAATGCAGTTCAATTTATGTAATTGTGCTAACAGCTACACAAGTTGTCTTACTTGTAATCTTTAGATTTAATTTCGCAGTTAACTCAGAAAATAGTGTGAAAATATAAAACAGCAAATTTTGGATTTTAACTTTTACTGAATAGAATCCGGAAATATTTCGTAAACTGGTTTTGCACAAAATATTTCATACATATGTATATTATCATTGTTTCTTTCAAACATTATTCTGCAATGAGGTTAGGAAATAAAATCTGATATGAAACAGGTATATTTGTACAACACTACTTTTGTCAATACAATATGAACAACTATTTTATATTAATCGCAGCATTCAAACTTAATTCTTATCTGAACTTATAAATACCTTCTATTACACTCGTATAAATTATTTATATTTTCTTCCTCCTTCATGCATAACTTCATGGTGTAATTGCAAATCACACTCGGCGTGTATTTGAGAGGTCCAGATTCGAATCCCGGGAAGAGCATTGCTCATTTTTCATGTCTTCTGCTTCTGACTACACAGTCTACACAGTCTTCTACTACACTGACTACACAGCCAATGACTCTACAGTGGTGCCACTTCTAATAGGTGGTGGTCAATAGTTAGTCAGCACCAGGATTGAGCGATTGAATGGAAAACTGTTGCCAAAACCACATTAATCTTCACCCTTTAATCTCCAGTCGCCCTTTAAAAATAGGGATTATATAAAGTATTTCCTAGAACACTTGGCGCGTATTCGAGAGGTGCAGATTCGAGTCCAGGCCAGGGCATTGTTCACTTTTCATGTATCCTGCTCCAGAACAAACTGATAACTTTACAAATTTCATGGATTTTATTGCTAAGTTTGATACATGGATTAAACATGGATGCATATATAATGATGAGGAATGTTAATTATCAATATCATTGTCCTGTGCAATTTTTCACAGAATGTGTCTTCAAAGTTTTGCTTATTTATATTAAGCGACATTTTTAGTTGTATGTTTTATTCTTTTACGTGAATGTATGCTGATGATATGTATTACTATTATTATTTATATTTTATAGGGATTACTTATTTATTTATTTATTATTCCGCCTGCTTCACCTCTCAATGGGCATTACAGGTCAGGCATGTTATTCTGATTGTTGCTACAGCAACCTATTTTGGCCCTATAAAATAGATGAGCAAAATAGGTTGCTGATCTATTTTATAGGGATAGAATTTGTTGTAAATATTGTTATTGTCTAAGTTACAAATATCCAATTTAGCACTTTGTTTCTCCTCAGTGGGCAGTTTTGTCTTGCATTTTTGTCAAATGCCTCGTTTGAGGATTGCTTTCGTTTTTGATATTATACATTTGTAAGGATTATGTTAATTTTATTAAGAGTTAAATTTTAAGTTAAAGTTCCTTTCCTGTCAAATTCTTAACTTCAACTTACAACATCCGGCCAGAACGTAGTTTTGGAATCTTGCTGAATATTTAATGAGGAGGAGCGGTATTTAAACCACGAAGTTACTTACTGAGTCAGAGAGAATCAGAGTTTCTGATTTACGCGCGTCTGCCTTTTTGGCCACTCTCTCTCTCAAAGCTGTTATTACGCTCGGCCGTACTCAGGCCCTTGCTAAGCTTCGTAGGCAAATAAGTTAAGGGGCCAACTCGATTTGAACCTTGATAGCTTCGGCTATACTTCTTTAGTTAATCTTAGTTTTTGTTTAATTCTTAGCCTTTTAAGTTCAAGTCCAAGTGCGGGCTTTGCTTGTACACTCCCAGGCGGAATTTTGTTAAATCTTATTAGAATAATAAAGGGTTAGTTACCCTTCTATCTTGTTGTTTCTTGTCGCCGAACTTAAGCGATTATTCGCTTGTCAGTTCTTAGATTCTTCACTTCCAACATTAACTTAGAATTCTGAAGTGAGGACCTCTACGCATTTTAATAGGATAGCTTTTAATTCTTTTTAATTAATTAGTTAATACTCAGTCATAACGTCATATAAGATACATAAGATGCTAATCACTTTAAGCACGAATAATCTTCTTGCAATAATATTGACTAAAATCTGACTGATTCATAATTTATCCAATACCTGCCTATCAAAAATTATACTTGCAATTGTATTTTCGCTTCATATATTAGTGAGTTCAATAAACAATAATTGAACCCTAAAAACTAGTATTTAAATCAACTAAACATTAGATGATATATGCAATTATTCTGTGATTCTGAGAGTATTAAGTAGTTTAAAGACAGCAAACAAAACATTTACAAAGGTCTAAAGACAGATATTTGAGTATAACGTGTGAATGAGTAACTGCGAAAGTAAACAAATGTTAAGTGAAACTAAAGGGCAAGTGACATTGGCAAAAATAGGAAATATGCGTCATGTCATAAGTTGTACATTCGGTGTTTCTGTTTCTTCTGTCTAAGCAGGCGATTTATATATTCTTTCTGAGCGTACATTTTGGAACTCAGATTATGCTTGACACAGGAAGCTGAAGCCTGAAGAGTTAATAAAATTTTAGAGTCACAAATGAGAATGATTTGAACGTGTAAGGTCATCGAAAATTTTTATTAAATTAGAGACAGAAACTTTCATCAAAATTAATGTTACGGATTTGGCATTTAATTAATGTTAGTAGAATTATAAATAAAATTGTTTTATTCCCTGTGCAGTGCAGCGCATGACGAATATTAAAAGAAAGCTAAGCCGGAAAAATAAAAATACAAGAGCGCGTGCATTAACATTTAATAAATACCTCTTTTTGATTTCGAGAAAATAGCAGAAAATTTTCGCGCATTTAAAAAGCTTATATAAGCGACATAAAGACCTCTCAATTCGTTATTTAGTTAGTTAGTTGTTGTTTTAAGAGTTTGTTTAGTAAACTGCTCTTCTTAACTGTATCGAATTCGCGGTTTAGCTTCCTTTAGCTGTTTTGAATTAAGTTCTGTTGAACGTTTGAGTAGTTAAAAAATAACTACTGTGAGATATTGTAATACTGTACGAATATCTGAAGAACTTTAAGCATTTTGATTTATTTGTTGTGATAATAATAGTTTTTGTTCATTTTTCATTGGACTTGTGCATTCAATTCCTAACGAAATCGTTTGCAAGCAACATTAAGTAAAAATTTATAAAAGGTAAACTTTATTGGAGGACAAAAATGGAACTTATAAAGAGATAAAAATATCGTCTTAGCCTGTTTAAGGAACTGAAGAAATGATGGAAGCCTGAATACCTGCGTGATATAAGAATCCGTTATCAAATTCATAAAGGTATTATTTCGTTTAATCTTCCAAAAACGTCAGGTCAGTTCTTATTAAGGAAAACAAATCTCAGGCAAATTAATTTAATGTTTTAGGTCTTTTTGCACAAGACGATTCATGATTGCACTTTATAGAATGTCACTTTATAGGTTGTGCATTTTTTTTATTCTCTGAGCGTAAATGAATGGTATGTGCATTTGCCATTACTGTACGAGTCTGATTTATATATCTTGTAGAACCATTAGTTTATATCGATGGAGAAATGTGATGCCGAATCGTCCCGAATACCCTTGAAGCGGACTTCCAGTTGCACGACGAAGTCATGCGGACAGGAGGGAGATAATACCTTATGCATTGTCCCCCTTTTAAAAAGCGACTAAGGATAAGGGGACCAATCAACAGTTCTTGATGATGATTTATCGTCCACAATTATTTAGTTCGAGCTCTACTTTAGATTAGGTTAGGTATAAGTGCAGGGGCCACCTATTATTTACCCTGAGTAAGTAGGTATAGGCCTCATACACTAGCTATTCAGAATAGCGATGTCTTCCTGGGGCTAACGATACCATTATATTGCCGAGGTGCTGCTATTGTCTGGTGCAACCGATAACGCAAGCTCTGATACCTTTGGCGGTGTCACCGGTTGTCTATTCATAAGCGAAGCTTTCTGTTGGATGGTTGAGTATTTAACTGCATATTTATCATATCTAACCATTCATCGCTTATAAGTACAATCCATGTCTTAGTTACGTTACGCACTTTGGTTATTGTTCAGCACTTTGATTTTTATAGCATTTGTGATTTATTCATATCTATTCGTTGACTTGCTGGTATGCTTGTGTGCTTTATGCCATGTATATGGATACTGGGCGTGATTTGAAATACTTTCATTATTTGCTGTGATCGCTTTCAGCTAGAAATTCCAACAATAATCATTGTGGGCTCTTCTTTGTATAATGATCTGTGCGGGATCACATTACGTTGCAGAGTTCTAGAACCCTTGATATCTGAATATCATTTATTTGGACTATGAGCTTCCGCATATGACTATTACTGATTGCGCATTTTATGTACGAATTCACATATTGTTTTAGGCTTGGTCTTCTCAGGTGCAGACTTGTTATTATGATGCATGCGAATAGGTGATGTTCTGGATCACCTCTCTCCCCACATACGCATATATCTAAATGTGCGAGACTGCTCTCGTAGAAATATTTGGGGAAATCGCTACTTATATGTTCCTTTAGGAGTTTTCTATCTCATGGAAGAGAAGAAATGACCTCGCCGGGATTCGAACTCCGGACCTTCCGAATACGGTCAAGCCTTTTCAGAGTTACACTAAGAATGCATGAGGAAAGCAGAGAGAAAATACATTATAGCCTTATTACTCTTGGTATATAGAGCTCCTCTAAATATCCCAATTACTAGAATATTAAAGTACTGAGGAAACACTACTGCAGATTTTAATAAATCTATGTGCATCAGATATATTTGCTCTTTGCTTTTAATTTGTGTACATAGCAAATTTGAAAACCTCGAAAACTATACAAGGTAAGTAAACATACATAAAAACAAGAGTATACTGTCACGTTTGCTTTACTTCACACATTGACATAAAATAGCCTACTTTTCAGCGAAAAGGAAAACAAGTACAAGAAAAATTGTGCCCTTAGCTCAGAGCTTTTTTGAAGATTCAGAAGACGTTTTTGGTGGCACTCTAAAATGTCTGAGGAATAATTAAGATTGAAAGGCTGAAGGTAGTTACAAGTACGTGCTAAGGCTTTTTATTACTGTAAGAGTAAGTAGAAATGTTTTTGGCACTATGAGGCCAACGTTCTGAACGAGATTTTGAAAGGAAACTTAACATGAAAACACTGCAGAATTCAGAGAGTTTTTTAAAGCACTTAGGTTTCAATAATATTATTTTAGTTCTTGATTATTGTCTAAATTTCATTAAACAATCTTTTCAACAGATTCAAGAATGTTTTGGAAGGAACAAGTGAGAGATTAAATCAAAAAATTACTTTCTTGACAAGAGTTTTAAAAAAACATAAAGAAATCACTAAACTAAGACAAAAATAAGTTTGTTTCTGAACAATTCTATTTAATAACAGAGATATGCATCCGGATATTAAACATCCGAATAGTTTATACGTTTTGAAACTTTATAAGTAAAAAACAGGTATTCAGCTATTACAGTTATATGGTAAAAATAAACAAAAATCAATATATATTTGAACTAACGAATATGTTAAATAAAAAAATTAAGTATCGTTTAAATTTTATTATGTTTCCATAATTTTGTATTTGTTACTAAACCTACCCATTGCAAATAAATCATAATTTCAATTTACAAAAATGGATTGTTTAAACAAACGTGTACGTTTAATTTCTGGTTACGAATGTAATATTTAAAGAAATTAACAATTAACATTAGATATATATTGCACAGAATGCAGAATGGCGAAGAATAATCATTTTTTTCATTGTATTTTATTTAGCATGAGAATTATAATCTGAGTCAAGACACAAATGATTAAAAACTTTTGTAAAGATACTTGAATTATTATGATGCGCCATGATTATCAAAAATTAAAATTAAGGTTTGGAACTTTATTCTCTTCTGCACATGTATCCTTTATTCGGGAGCGAATTTAATGGACTTTTATAACGTAATATTTTTTTGTCTTTCGTCTGCAGTGATAATAAATAGACTTTTCTTGCTCTCAACTTTTATAATGACAAGCTCTTACTTAGTTACATGAAGCCATACATTTAGTGTCTCTTTTTAAAATTTTATTAACTTTTGTGTGTTTCATACATGGTTAACTTCAAAGAACTAAGAAAGTAAAAGAGTTCTTTAGCTTCGCGGATCCTTAAATGGAATTACTAGACAAAGAAAAAGTGTAAATTTTTTAACAAGCTTTGCACTAAAGACTAATTAATTAGTCTTTACAATGAGTAATAAATATTAAATAATAAAAATGCACAGTAAATGATTTTACCAAAAGTTTGAAATTGTTAAAAATTAGACATTCAATATTGTGTTTAAGGGGACTCATACACCTTAAAACCCATAAGATGTTCGAATAGGTGACTGTTTCAAGAACTGGGATAACTTATTTACTTTAAAAGCAATTACTACCAACTTTTTACAGCTGACTATATAATATAGCCGCTTTCTGAAATATTCATCAGAAAGTTTGTGTTGCCACAAATATTTTTATAATTTAATCCGCTTTGTGACAACATTTTTCTTCATGTTTCCAACTTGCGCGCACAGTTTAAAACATCCTGTTTCATAATTTAATTCCATATTTAATATGTAGCTTTTATAACGTCTGAAAACTGCTGTGAATCTAAAATTCTAAAAATTCTAAAATTTTTATTTTATTTTGAGTTTATAAAATGTATTTTATTAAAAAAAATTGTAATGTTTTCGTCCATAAAATTTTTCAGTTATAAAATATTCATCAGATTGTTGGTTCAGTTAGAAAATAGTGCCCATATAAAGAATTCCATCCAATTTCAAGTATGTACCATTAGCCAATTTTAAAATATCATGCGCGCAAGGTGGAAATATGGCGAAATATTTTGTCACAAAGAGGATTAAATTACAAAAATATTTTAGGCAACACAAACTTTCTGGTTACTAGTTTCCAAAGCAGCTATATCATGAAGTCAGCTGTAAAAAGTTGGAAGTAATTGCTTTTAAAATAAATAAAATATCCCAATTCTTGCATTAGTTACATATTCGAAGATCATGAGGGGTTTAAGGTGTATGAGTCCCCTTAAGAGCTGCAGCATTTATTTTTTTGGTTCTGTTCTAAAATACAAATAAAAGTATTTTGTTCATTCTGAAAATTTAGCTTTGTTCTTCCTACAAGGTTCAATATCCGTTATATTGAAATAAGGAAAGGATTTTTACTCTAATACTTAAACGTTTGATTCCAACCATTTTGAAAATGAAACACACTATGCAAACAAATTTAAATCTACAAAAATATCATTCCGAAACGCTACAAAAATCATTACATTTAGAGTTACATTTAGATCCTTAGTCAAAATTACATATTAGAATACTAAATTATCAGAACATCCTTATGCCGATGCTTTCTTAGAGATATATATTTTCTCGTAAGGGAAATGCTAATTTCAGTTGATTTAAAAATATAACTCAAGAATACTAAGAATTCTAAATCGAAATGTGTTTCACAATTCTGTTATTGAAATATATGCTTTTAGAAAAATAACTTTATTAATATTTGTTCATTGATGATAAACGTGTTTATCCAACTGCGTTACCAAAAATTCCGATTACTTTCAAATCGCCAGTTTTGATGAAATATTTCAATTTTTTTGTTACTGTGTTTAAAAATTTATACTTTCAGCTCCCCCTGACTAGTGGCCGAAAGCAGTGTTAACGTTTTTGGACGAAAGCAGTTTTAAAGTTTTAGACTAATGGTCGAAAGCAGTTTTTTCATTGCCGGAGTAATAATTTTCACAGTAAAATGTGCTATCAATTCTGAACGCCGAAACGCAGTGAGTACGAAGAACATGGAGAACTAATGTCTGTGAATATTGTAAAGAAGTTTTGTTTGAAATTATAATTAAAACGAAGTGTGCTGCATGTAGTTTTGAAGATGCCGAGCATTTCTCGTACTTCAGCAGCGACGCTATTCCGGCTGTAAGATATACAGGAATGCTAATTTGCGTCTCGTAAACGATCATTCTAATACATATATAGCAAATGTGTTTCGTCTATTTGAGTGATTCTTGTAAATATATGGGTATTAAATGATGCGTTAATTTTCCTTTTTCCTCTCTTCGCGTAATTACTATGTTCAAGAGTTCCACCATGATTTGTATTTTGAAATTTGTTATTTTTGCATATTTTTTCACCATTAATTTTGCTACACATTGTACATCACTACTGCATCAACAGCCCTTTCATCTCTCTTTCCTTACATATATATGCAAAGAATTCTAATACGTCTGTTATCCTTCTGTTGTTTAAAATGATTACAAACATTTAACACATCACTTTATAAAAACAGTTTAACAATTCATTGTCACAAGGTTTTGTATTGTGTGTGTATGTGTGTGGTGTGGGTTTATTTCAGCCAAATCTTGAGATTTCAAATTTGATTTTTTCTCAGCCGATTTCTGTAGAATTCTGAATACTATTTTTGTGACCAAACTATACGATTCCAATGTGATATCCTTTTCAATCTGTGTATAAATATTGTGTAATCCCTGTGAAATTTTATTTGACACCTGCTTAGTAATTAAATACAGAAACCTTTACACAGACAGGAAAGTTATTTGTGTCTCTATTTGCTGTACTGAAGGGCCAGGATTCAAATCCCAGAGAAGGCATGGATGCAAATTGTCTACTTCTTCCGAGGAGGTAGAGGTGGCCGCCTACTAAATACCTCCATAATAAAATGACTACCGCTTCTAAACTTAGGAATAGCCAAAGCCCAAACCCCTAGAGCGTGCCATAAAAATACTTAGAGAAACCCGTAAATAAAGTTGTAAGTGAGTTTGTAAGAAAACTTTGAACAAAGTGCTGAATTTTGATCGGGTTTTAGAAAATATCGTTTTTTCTGCCGAAAGGAGCAATTTGTTCAGAAGGGCTACTAATTCGTTTTGGCATTTTGCGCCATCCACTATAAAACGCCATTTCACTTTTCAAATTTTTGCCACCAAGTATTAGAGCCTTAAATTCTATTGAAATAAGTCAAATAATAAATAATCTGTATGAATGTACGTATTTTTATCACACTGTGAAAAAATAACGGTACCTATAGACATGAAATTTTGGATTACGTAATCGTCCACCCGAACATGGGCATTTGGAAGCCCAAATTTGGAATTTGAAATTTGTTTTATTATCTATTTCATATTTTGTAAAACTTTATAACAAATTTTTGATTAAAAAACTCAACTATTTCAAAGCGAGCAATGGCAACACTGTACGAAAAATAAAACGCGTTTTTATGCCCAGCGCGCGTGACAGAGTATCAGAAATTCTATAGATATTCTTTTTCTCTCTTATTTTACATATTTTGTGATCTGGCTGATGAATTGAATTTTGTGGTTTAAGCCTAAAAGAATTTAATAAATTAACTTATATTATTATGAACATTTATAATAAATAATTCATTAATAAATGAAGGTAACATATGAATATGATGTGTAACAAATGAACATAGAACATGATCTTTAATAAATGAAGGTAACCCCAAAAGGTGAAAAAAACACCCATTTGGATGTAATATAAAATCTGAAAGCTTTTATATAATCGTGTCGCTGAGACATAGAATTCTACATCAGATGGAACTCCTCGAGATAAATATGCATGCAAGCATAAATGTAAATAAACAAATGTAATTGTACTGCATCAGACTGATTGCAGGACCTTAACTCTTTCGCATCGAAATCGCCCCAAACGCCCAAACATTCAGACATCGGCTGGACGCCCGAAACGCCTGAATAATTTCCTACCCAGTGCTTTCCCCCATCACGTTACTGCATTATTCATTGCTTTCAGGTGTTGTTAAATCACATGTCAATCATTCTTTTGAAGCTACTAAAAGTAGCTTCCTTGTTTCCTTTGTTCCTTCCTTTCCTTTGTTTACTGTCAGTGTTTAGCTTTTGATGCCCGAAGTTGCAATCCCGTCCCAAGGGGGAACTTCACACAGTGTGAAAGAGTTGAAGAAAGAAGTTTTCGCTTTACTTAAGTAAGGCTATTGTTAGCGCTGTAGTATTCAACTTGTCATGGGGGAAGGAGAAGCATTCCAGGAGAAATTCTTAGATACGGGCGTTTTCGATGTTTGGGGAATTGAGATTTTGCCTTCTATCGATGCGAAAGAGTTAAAAAAGCGTAACATCACTTATTTAATTATAAACATATTTCATAACAGATTCATGCTTTTTCTTTCAGGGTTACTGAAACGTATCTTGAACGTAACATTAAAATGCTACACGTACTATGTTATGATGACTGAATAATTTCTCGGAAAGAGATTCATTAAGTTCCAGCTAATATATTTCGATTTCCTTCAACTGCCATTTCGGCACAGGGATCAGGAGAAATTATTTCAAAGCCAGAGGGAATTATTAGTCTCAGATAAGGCATGAATGTTAATGACTGTAGTATCTTCTTTGACCAGACTCTCACTTGGATTATGTCAATCCAAAAATTTCCTTGAAAGGAAAAAAGACGCTGGACTCTACCAACTATGATATTTTAAATCAAAACCATGTTGGAAATGGATAAAGTCGTATTATCATCACTGGCTTTGAATTAAGAAGAGTAATGGCACATACAGTTGTACCTGTCCAGGAATATTCTAGCAGGCGTAATACCTGAATTTTTAATACACAATAATAAGTGTTAACTGTGCGATCGCCGATCACTGTGTGCTCCTCATCTTTTGAGTTGTTCCTTATAACACCGCTCAAAAGATGATACGAATTTAATTTACAGTGTCTTAAAAATAATGTACCAAATAAATATTGTTGAGAAAAGCCCAGCTGCAGCAAGATAGCTTCCCCTCGAGGCGGGTTCAGGGTTTTTGGAAAGTGACAAGGAAAGGCAGGGTTTCCAAATTTGGCGCGAAATATGCCCATATGCCATAGACGGAGCCAGAGACTACTAGAACGAATTCTTACCAGTTTTCTCGAGAATGTTCTCGAAGGCAGGTCAGAATCTATATATACCCTGCCTGTACGCGGAATGACAATATTTTGAGTATTTAGAGTATGTTGAGTTCAGTATCAGTATTTTGAGTTCAGAAATTTCAGTATTTTGTGTTCAGAAATCAAACTTAGCTTGAGAGTGACCAAACTGAGTCGGGGGCTGTGCTTTGGTGCTTTGCAATGAAGGCTATGTTGCTGATGGTTCAGCGTGTTTATCGTCATTGTTCGACGACCATAAACGTGTCTTTTGAACTATCCTGTGTAATACTGACGAATAAATTGTATTTCGATGCTTCATCAAGTGTTTTCATCAATCACTCCAAATCCACGAAGGTGTAATACGTAACAACATTTATTACCATAAAGAAGGATGATTTAGCCACCCAAACGGGATAGTGGTTAGCGACGAAGTCAGTCGAAAGGTTGTGGTAGAGGAAAAGGGAAGGGAGACTCTCGGACCTATCTCATCAGGGTATTCTACATCAAAACTGCGGGCAAAACTGAGCAAAGTCATACTGTTCACCTGTACGGTGCTCTTGCCAACGGCAGGAGTAGTCTTTGACCCTTTGTCGTGATGTATTTCGTTGGCTTGTTCTGATGTTACTGTCAGACAAGTGAGATAAGTCACAACAATAACAAGATGGTTTAGGAGACTTGTTATATAGTCTGCTGTAGATTGCGCGATATGTGTCTTTTGTCTGCAAAATAAAACTATTCCAAACTCTTTGCTTTTACTGTTACTTTAGCCTTCCTCATGCATCAGTGGAACGGAATGCAACTGGAATGCATCAAAGTCTCCTTTTTCTTTATTAAATACATTTTACTATGTTTTGTCGCTCGCTGTCTCTGCGATTACATTCATATCCCCAAATAACGTAATTTAAGAATGAAAAATAGAAAACAGGTTAATGTTTCAGGTGATTGTTAAGAAAATATTCTGAACTCGAATTATCTCCCATAAACCTTTTTGCGATTTTTTGCAACGGCATAACCTGCAATTCCTAACCTTTAAAATGAACCTGGAATAGCTCGCTTGATCTCTGTGATCCTTCAGTTCTATAAAAATAATATGGGGTGTGTAATATTCAGTGTCATGCCAGACCGTCGATGTAACCTTGAGGTTTGTAATGAACACTTCGAATCCGATTATATCATGAGTAGGAGCCACTGGTTTTTATGCGTTAAAGGAGGTTGTTGCTCCTCTAGTATTTGTCATTTATGATCATTCTAGAAGATCAGTCATAGAAGTAGTTTTTAGTTTCCCTATTGCCATATCCGACGATTCAAATGGTAATGCGCAGACTGAGTTCAAGTCAACTTAAGAGTTTATAACCTGGAGCATTGCTTCAGGATGTGGGATTTTGGAGAACCAACGGGAACAGATGCCCTCTGTAGACAAGTTGCAGCAATTTTCTGGTTGCCAAGAGGTACGGAATAATGGAGAAGATTTAAGAATATTTTCTTTAATTAATATTTATACGGCACACATGCTATTTCTCTCAATTTGGCTTTCGTACTACCTGGTATCTCGAATAATTAATGATTTGTTTATAGAATAGTATTTTTTATATGGTTATCAACTCCTGTATAAGATGATTCATCGGATCGTGAATAATTACCTTATGTTTATGAATCTGTTGTTAACGCCTGCAGTGCAAGGCATTTCAGTATATGTGTCTGGCTTCTAACCACATATGCTAGCTTTATTGCAATAAAACATTAAAGGATCTCTTCGCAAATTTTTACCCTCTGCATTTTCTCGTAGGCCTCAGCAATTTCTTTATTCCAATCATGAAAGAAATATGTGGTATTTGCAGCAGTTTATAAGTTAGTAGTGCGTCTGAAGCTGGGCGCTTGATGTGTTAAGACTATATTGTGAAATGTCAAAGTCCTTAGCTTGGAAATGTAATGGTCTTTCGAACATACGAATTTAGTCGCTTGCTGCTGTTACAAGAGACTTTTCCAATAATACCCAAGGTATTTATTATATTGTCTTCTATATGAGAATTAACAACACGAGTTTGGGGTTTATAGATGTTAATCCTCTTTCACTTTGTTACGTTAATTTTAATTTTGATGCGTTTTAAAGTTTTCGAATATTTACAAGATTTATTTTAGGAAGTATCTAAATATTTTCTCTGAATGTCTGTAACAAACCAAATAGTAACATTAAGTTGATGCATATCGTAGTCCTTTATCAATATCCAAATTAAAGGTTTCGCATTTCCGTAAAATTGTTTCAAACTGGCTTCATGAGTTGAGAAGCAACTTCCATTAATTACTAAAATGGTCATTTTAGGATCAGACACTGACTGACTTTAAGTACAGTATAGGAAAAACCAAAAAATATTTTATATCCTGAGTCGCTATTTAGTCTAAAAGGACAATTTGCGCAGAAGGACTATAGTAAAAATTCCTTTCCTTATTTCAATATAATGAATATTGAATCTTGTAGGAAGAATAAAGCTAAATTTTCAAAATGAACAAAGTACTTTTATTTGAATTTTAAAACAGAACCAAAAATAAATAAATAAATAAATAAATAAATAAATACTGCAGCTCTTAACTATCAAAATTTTAAACTCTTAACTACTACAGTTAAAACTCTTACAACTATTAAAATATCAAACTCTCTAAACAAAATATATAAAAATCTTCCGAATCCACTTCTTGCTGCCACACCGTAAAATGCAAGTTCTTGTCCTATTATTTATATTTCACGTTCTCTTTAAATCACGATCTTTACAAGTCATGATCTTTACAAGTCACGATCTTTGCAAGTCATGATCTTTTCAAGTCACGATCTTTACAACTATTATTTTCGTTTTGGCATTTCACGTTTCTCATTGTAAGCGCTGCTTTATTTTTCAAATTGTTGCCACCAAATGTTATCGGCCTGTATTTTATTTAAAGAAATTAAATAATGAAGAATCTGCATAAATGCGTATATGTTTCTCGTATTGTGATAAAACAACGTTACACAGAGCTATCAAATTTTAAACAATGTAAAATTCCTGCGGATATGGGCATTTGGAAGCCCAAATTTGAAATTTGCAATTTGTTCCGTTATCGATTTCATATTTTGTAAAACAATAACGAATATTTGATTAACAAGGCTAAACGATTTCAAAGCGAGCAATAGCAACGTTGTAAAGAAAAAACATTTTTATCTAAAGCGCGCGAGACTTTGTATCGGAAATTCTAAAGATATGTTCATTTCAAAATGTTTTTGCGATATTGCTCTTGAACTGAATTTTATGGCTTAGGTGCAAAGAACATGATATTTAATAAATAAATACAATTTAACAAAATATTAAAAAACCCAGAGATTTTTTTGTTTTGTTTTGTTTTTGTGGACTCAAATTTTACCTCCTCCTGTTCTCAAATATTAAAAGATACTAAACCAAATGTATGATAACAATGCTAGGTTAAAACTCTTAGAGGAGATCGCTTTTAAAAGCTCAGCTTTTTTAAATGAAAAGGAAAAGTTATATATACATCGATATAACAGGAATCGACATTATACGTGTGTCTCAGAGCATATTTTTGTTTTCAGATTTAACAGTAAACTGTCAGAATTAACAGTTGTTATAGACTAATAATCCTATCGTTTAAAATAGTTTCATTTTTCTGAAAACATTGGAATCATAGAATCATTCTGATGAGAGAAAACAACAAAGTAAAAATAAATCGTCTTTTCTCAGAATGCAACTAAGCACCAAATTATTGAAAGTTATTTTCATGACGTGTGCCCAAAATCAGCTGACCTTGATGTTTTGTTTCCCCCTTCTTACTTTTGCAAATACGCGATATAATGTAAAATGCCCTAATGGTAACTTAGTGAGTAATATTACCACGAGTATATCACGAGACTTAAACAAGTAAGTTATAACACAAACAAAATAAACAAATGTTCAGTAGCACAGAAAATGGGTAAAATTATTAAAAACAAAAAATAAATTTAAATAATAAAAAAATAAAGAAATTAAGCAAAATAAAAAAATAAAATCTTTAAATTTTACAAAATGTGAAACACACAATAAAATATTTAGAAACAGCTCAGGATTTCCGATACACAATCTCAAGATCTTGAGATAAAAATATTCTTTCCAGTACAACGTTGCCTTGTCTCTCCTTGAAAGTTTTCAGTTTGTTGATCAAAAATTCGTTAAAGACTTACAAAAAATTAAATATGCAATAAAAGAAAATCGAAACTCAAGATTTTGGCTTTCAGGTGTCCATATTCGGGTGTAGGACTACGTTATGCAAAATTTGATGACTCTAGGTACAGTTGTTTTATGCAAATTTTCATTACTTTATTTCTTTAAATACAATATAGGGAGATAATGTTTGGTGGCAGCAATTTGAAAAGTGATTCAGACTTTTATAGTGATTCAACGAAAAATCTCATTTTGTGATTTATAGCCTTTTGCAGTAACACTCCTTCGAGATAAAGCTGAATTAAAAAATAGTAAAATAATGATAAATTAATAATCTAATTTGAGATTGAAATTCCAAAAAACAGAAACTGTGCAGCAATTTATTGCTTTCTCAACTCGTAAACATTCGGGACATTCAAACAGTTAAAAAATCTGAAAAAGAATAAATAAGAAAAAAAAAAATTAAAAAAAAAAAAAATAAAAATAAAATAAGTTTAAAAACTCTGCAAAGTTTCATAATTTGACGATCACCCAAAAAGGATCTTTATTTTATTTATTTATTTTTTAATTTTTTTTTAAACTTTTTATCTGTAGAGATTATTATTAGACATGGTTCAGTGGAATAGCGAAGTATTTTGCAATTTAGACGAATATGTATTTAGACGAGCATGAGAACTTTATGTAAATGTTCTGTATGTATAAGACATGAAAAATGCATAATATAATTTTGTAAAAACATTTAATTTTTTTACACAATTATGCTACATATTTTTTTTTCATTTTAATTAGATTATCATGAATTAAACGCATTTTTATTTAAATCAATCAAATGAAAAGACATCAATAAATAATATTGCTAAGGGCTTCATCTATTGCTTTTAAATAATTGATTTAGTAATTAATAACAGTCTAATTAAATATGAAAGAGTACTGTTTTACTTTTTTTCAGAATGGCAACAAACTTGAATGAAAATTGAAACAACGCCTTAAACTGATACAATGCAAAATCGTGTTTCGAAACAAATAGTCTACAATTTTATATAGAATAGATAATTTAAATTTCTGTGATGGTTTTGAATAGAAATAATGTTCCGAAATTATTTCATAAAAACTTCTACTACGTTTTTTGACTTAAAATATATATAACTGTTAGTAATATTTGAATTCATCAATATAACAATTTTGAGAAAATATTTTTAGAAGACAGAACTAGAAATGAAACGTGGAATGTATCAAAATCATTTATTGACTGAACGCGCTTAATACATTTCTAAGTATGCGAGTAATTTTAATTTAATTAACAGCATTTCGTCGATATAGTAATGTTGCAATTTCGATGTTGTGTGTATGTTGGTTGACGTTCAAGCGCTAACACAAATTAAACTCCATAACATGTGAAATGCCGAGTACAAAAGTTATGCAACTTTAGAAGAAATATTTAGTAACCATTAAAGTGGTATTTATATTTCAAACTAGAACAAACTATTTTAAGAACAGAAACACTTCGTAATTTATGCTGTAAAGTATGCGCAGAAGTCATGGGGATAAAAGCAATTGGAAACTCAATTAAAATAAATTAATGACCGGGAAAATAGGCTAACTAAAGCATGGGAAGAAATGCAGTCTTAATACAGCAAACACTTGGTGAATTCACCCACACATCCATACACATATACACAAAAAAAAAAAAAAAAAATTCAGAAAGCTTTCAGATTTTATATTGCGCCCAAAGGGACATTTTTAACATTTTGTTTGTTACCTTTATTTATTAAATATCATGTTCTTCGCACTAAAACCATAAAAGTCAATTTAAGAGTAATGTCACAAAATAATTTAAAAAAAGTGTATATCTTAAAATTTCGGATACCCCTTTCCGGCATGCCACCTTTTAAAGTTTGAATTTCGGGAAAAAAAAAATATGGTACGCTGTCTAAATCAGGTTTCGAGGAGGTCTACATGGGTAAAATTCTGTAAAGATAGTACTAGCCATTTTAATTCTGTGGGCGTTCCCGGTGCGGGCTCACTGAATGAATAGAGCTTCGAAATGAGTGCTGAAGTGAGCTTTGCAGAGAAGCATGTAATAGAGTAGAAGATTTTGCCTACGATTAAAAAGCACTAGATTCTGAATACCGTAGCAGATTTAGCATTACCCAGGGCGTTCCACGAGGAGGCCTGTTTCTCTACCCCCCCCAAAAAATAAGCCCTTCTTGGTAATTTGATGATTTCATGCGTATAAATGAAAACAAAGTAACTTGGGTATATGATATTTATATTATTTACATTTCAGATTTACATTTTTGTGTATTTTTGTTCATGGTGGTCTTTTCGAAGAAAGTGACACCACCTTTAAGAAAGCACAACCCAACATATGTTTTGCCCATGTAGCGAAATCCGTGTCAGATTCACTATCTGAAGGCAATTCGAGTAGCAATTTCAGTGCTTCAGAAATGCTCAGCCCTCCCGGATGCGAAAATAGATAAAAATCAGAAAAGAAAAAAAGAACTAATATTACAACTGCAATTTGAAAATTTAAACTATAAAATACATTTAAATAAATGACTACAACTTAAAACTATCAAAACGTAGCTAACAAAACTTTTCTGAACGAAAGTGAAAGAGAAAAAGAGAACTGCTCTACTGAAAAGCCAAACAACTAATTGATAAAATTACACCTGACTTTTAGAAAATCTTCCCAACAATTTTTAGTTCATAACCAAACAACCTCCCTTCAAAAAAAAAAAAAAAAAAAATGAAACACAGATGTGGACCCACGATTCTATTATGAATGAGCCCATCAGTAAGCTGCAGTGAAACAAAAGTAGAGTTTTTGGTCTAGTCCTAGTGTCTCAGTGATTCCACTCTGGGCACATCTGATGTTCGCTACTCGATTTTAGGCAAGATTTCAAGACAAAAATTTAAAACTAATATAAAATAAGGAGATTAGAATATAACCAAGAAAATAGCATAAAAGTTTCTTTTCAAAAAATCCTTTCACATACTTAAAAAAATCTAGAAAATTTCTTTGAAAAATGTGGGTCTTTAAAAATTAAACATGGCTAAAATACATGGACTGTTTTCTGTTGTTCTGCCATCTAATATAAATAAATAAGGTTCAGAGTAACCTATACTAACCTAAAAATCCCTTTTTATTCAAATTTCCTGAGTGTACAGAGGTGTACCCAAACCGGGCATTCTGTGCTGCAAAGGGATACACAGTATCGAATGCTGGAGATAGTGTTTTCCCTCCGTACAGTGTTGCCATTGCTCGCTTTGAAATTGTTGAGTTTGTTGATCGAAAACTATTTAATGTTTGACAAAATATAAAATAGATAATAAAACAAATTCCAAATTTGAGCTTCCAGATGCCCATATTCGAGTGGAGGAACTACACTATCCATATTTTGATGTTTTTATGTACCGTCGTTTTTTCACAGTGCGAGAAACATACATGCACTCATGCAGATTCCTGATTATTTATTTTGTTTAAATATAATGCAGGGCTCTAATATTTGGTGGTAACAATTTGAAACTTTAATCGACATTCATATAGAACGACGCAAAATATCAAAACAAAATGAATAGCCCTTTTGGACAAATTGTCTTTTTGGGATAAAGAAAGATGACTTTATTCCGCAACAGAAGTCAAGATTAATTATAAGAATTTTGGGCCAAAAATGAGTTTTTAGAAGCTTCCAAGTCTTCTGAAGAATAATAAAGTTAAAAATCCAAAATTAAAAAAAAAATGGAAATTAGACATATTTTTAGTAAAGTTGTCAAACTTTCGAAAGCTAAAGAAATATGTGCAAACACATGTATAGTTTTATAGCAATGAAAAGAAAATATTAAAAGATATTAAACCTAAAAGCTATTTCTCCCGCCTTCCTAGCGTGCCTTCTGGTGTAGTGGTGAGCACACTGAGTCGGTATTTCAGAGGTCTGTGGTTCGGTTCCTGGCGAAGAGCGATTGCTAATGTTTCATCTCGTCTGCTTTAAAGAAAATGCCTAATGCATCTACAAACCGAATGTATAATAGCAATACTAGGTTGAAACTCCTAGAGGAAATTGCTTATAAAATCTCAGCTCCATTCAAAAAGTATTATTTATGCATAAAAATAACAGGCATCGGTATTATGCGTTTGTCTCAAAGGTTCTGTTATTCTAAGAATTAAAAGTAAACTGTTTTTATTTGATATATAGTCTGATAATCGCATTATTTATAATATTTTGATTAGTCTGAAAACATTGGCATTATATAAACATTCTGATGAGAGAAAACAACAATGTAGCAAGGGAAGAAATCTTCTGAATAAAGTAGTGATGGTATAGCAGGTAGATAGTTATAATCAATGAAATCTCAACTTCTTTGCTCAAATCCTCTTTTCTCTGAATGCGACTATGCAACGAATCATTGAAAATCATTTTCGCCATGTTTGCCCAAAATCATGAATAGCGCTTACTCTGATTTTTTTTTTCCTTCAGACTTCTGAAAGTACATGATATAATGTAAAATTCTATAATGATAACTTAGTAATATAAACAGTATTTGATATGAAAGGAGCATGCTTTGGTGTAACATATAACACGGATAAAACATACAAGTTTAACTCATTAAGAACAATCGCCACTCACTGTCAAAATTTAATATCCAAAATTCCACATGTAGACATGCGACATGCGACGGAGGACGTGGGCACCACCCCTCTACCAATATGGTTAATCGGTACAGCGCCACGTCCATCTTTATCTAGATAACCGTACGTGTTCATTGTGCTAATATACTAATATATAAACATACATACAAATTTGGTACTTCATACAGGGGCGTTAAAGCTAATTAATGTTAGACACTGGATAATACATTGCCATGTTACAAGGTGTATGCAAAAGCATGGATACGGTAGCATATATACATAACGTGTGTACTCATATGTTGAGTACACTATGATGCTTTGAAGCATTATCATTAGATTACAGAAGACATGTACATACTGAAATATTAGGTGCGCAATGTTATGCTGGAATAAGTAAATAGTACAGTGAATTAAAAGTTAGACCCTAGATTAGTACTGTGTGGTACAGTGTCTTGCTACTGAATTATTTGTACTGTTTCCTAAGTACATTAACCATTGTACAAAGATATTAAAACATGTGTATTAGGTACACAGTAATTAGTGGATACCCAAGCGTTAGGTAAGTGCTACTTTAACATAAATTAACAATAGGTACTTAATACAATGCTGAACAGATAATTGGTGCAATTAATTTTAGAGTGGGGCTCTAGTTAGTTCTTTGCGATACGGTGCCGTGTTAAAGGATAAAATGCGCAGATGCATAGTTACATTATCATATATGCAGAACATAAATTCATATACATATATACAGATATTTTGTTTACAGAACATAAATTCATATACATATATACAGACATTTTGTATATAGAACATAAATTCATATACATATATACAGATATTTTGTTTACAGAACATAAATTCATATACATATATACAGACATTATAAACATGGTTACATTATCATATATACGAGGATATATATACATATTATTAGGCACATAGTAATCATTGGGCTCACAATCTTAATGCACATAGTACCTTAGTCTCGTAGACTTGAAAGTACGTAATAAGGTTCAAATGGTGCTATTAATTTGATGATGCTAAATAATATTAATACAATAATGCAGCAATGATTAATACAGTTAATGATCAATACAGTAACATTTATACTAGAACATATATATACAAATACAAGGCGCATAATTATATTGAGTATAGAATCATTGAGTGCATTATACACATACATACATAAAACATAACTACATGGTGATGGTACTTAAGATACATTTATAAACAGGTACAGATGGTCCTTATTTACATATTGCGGTACAGATAATAGACATAATTCGTTTGGTTGGCATAATGCAAATTGATTAAATAGTTGATTCTTGCTATATTACTAGGAGTGTTGGATACGCCTTACGATAATTCACAGTTATTTTGTGGTGTTGGTAGTTGGTGCTAGACTCTGAATTACTATTCGTCTATATGGATGACTAAGTATGGCACAGGTCTGTGTCAAGGTCGGCCAGTTTATCCATTAAAAGCCCTATTTTTCTAACCAAGTGCCTCTGTTTTGTAAAAAACTTACAGAAAGCTTGTCGATTGGTCGACGGGAGCTTGATATGTAGCCCTTCTGTAAGGGGACTGGAGGTCAGATAATGCTCCGGAGAGCCAGTCTATCCACAGGCGCACTGGCTAGTGTTACTTACCCCGCGTTTGTTAAAGTACTCGGGAAATGGTCCGTGACCCGTAATGTATCTTACCAATTGCATGTTTGCAAAATTTTTGGTAGTGTCCACGTAGCTGACATGGTAATAAGTCCGTCGGCCGGCATCGTCATTATCCCATGTCTGCTGCCCTTTCCCGATTGCCTTTAAGCGCAATGTTCTTTTCAGATAAGACACTGGCCATGGGATGTTGATTTGTTGAGATGTTGCTCCTGTGGCAGCTTCTTTGGCTAGATGGTCAGCCAACTCATTGTCGTGGTGGCCGGCATGCGCTTTGATCCATTCAAGTCTTGTATGGAGTTGGGAATATTTTCGCAGATCTTCCTGTATTCCCTGAATAATATCGGATGTGTGGTCAAGGTTTCCTATTGCGTATAGCGAAGAAAGACTGTCTGTCTTTATTGTAGCGTTGCGGGAGTGGTGGGATTGCAGGTAGCGGAGTGCTTGCGCAATTGTCTCTGCTTCTCCCTGAAAAACGCTATTAAATTGCCTTAGTTGACCCTTCCATTGATCTATGACTGTAACTTGCAGCATGACCACATACGCACTTCCGACGTTTTCGTCTATCTTCGACCCGTCAGTGAAGATGGTAATCTTGCTGGACGGTGGGCGGTAGTTGGATTGGTAATTATGCTTATTCCGGTGCCTTTGGCTGCTGGATGGATTTTCAGAGGGCAGCATTTAGCTTCATAGTCCTCTGGATTAAAATATTCTTCGTCAAAGGTGACAGGTCTTTTAAGCTGCAGGACGATTTGTCTTGCTGCCTCCTCTTAGACACGGATGTGTAGGGGAAGGAGGCCAGCCAGCACGTTGATCGCATCTGAAGAGGTCGTGCGGTATTCCACATGTAGAATCGAAAAGTGTATTATTCATTTTTTGATTCTACAAGCGGCATAAATTAATAGTATACAGTAATAAATTACCAATAATACAGTAAGCCAACAGCAAGCATTATATTATCCCACAAGCGATTGAGCGGTGAAAGCCGTTGAACACTGGTAGTTCTGTACCAGGTTAGAGTCCATGCGAATATGCTGGCTGCATGGGCTTTCTCGTACATTTCCCAATGTATAACGTGGGTGGCCAGTTTCCCGTAAAGTCCTCCACAGGGCATATGTACCTGTCCGTGTAGTGTCTAAAGGCGGAGTACGGAAAAAATAAAAAAAAATGAAATATCACAACAGAAACATAAGCATTGTTTTATAAACATAAGCGAAAATTTTTGCATAAACGCTAATATACATGCAAAAATGTGTAAGAAGCAAATAAATAAGAAAGACGAGAAAAAATATAAGAAAGTGCAAAAAAGTTTAAGAATATAACTGAGCTCAGTGAACGAAAGTTTGATGCAATATATAACCTATAATCAATAATTATTAAGAACCCTGTAGAAACATATATATGTAGAAACATACCTGATAATAAAACGTGTCTAGGTCGGTAATTAAATATGGAAGAGTAACGAACAAATAATATTATATGTAAAAGAGATTTTAAAATAACAAACCGTGTTTGATAGAAAAATGCAAGTGCCAAAAATATAACAGAAAAATACAGTGACTAGTAATTATGATTAGCGCACACTAAATGGTGCAGGCATAAATTGATAGTTTCAGAAAATTGCTTCCAGTTTGCACGTAAGAAAAGGGGGGCGGATTGATGGAGAGGGAAGCTTCTACTCTGTAAAAAGAGGCTTTCGCATAGGAATGGAAAGACACTGTCTTACTTTCTGCGCCCCATAAATGCTATTCGAATTCTATCAATTTGCGCCTATACAGCACTTCGAAACGATGTCTGCTTATTGTCGGTGCATATCAAGTATCATTCATAATTTTATGTATATGTTTTATGTATGTAGAATGAACAAAAAAAAAACGAATGGACAAATTCAATTATTTCAAGTTTCACGTATGTGACTTGACATTCTAAGTAAACCTTTTAAACAGAAAAGAGTTCATAAACTAGTTAAGTATTATTTTCTGAAGATGTAGATTGAATATATATGTAATACATATATATAATTATTAAGCTAGATGGTAAGTACAATACTAAAAAGACCAATTTGGTCAAAACCCTTTGCGCAATATGCTGCAAAATTAAGGAAATGAGAAGAGAAATTGTAGTTAGCTCTCCAAAAAGTTACCAGGAGCTGTGGCTTCAAGAAAACGTTCAACGCAGTTTTTTTGAAAACAATGACATTGAAGGGTGAAAAATTAGGCTACACGCGAAATAAAATGTAAATTATAAAACACAGTAAAATACAATCGTTGGATACAAGTTAAAAGCAAAACTTTTATTAAAAACCTATCGATTGGACAATTTAAAACATATAAAAAACCAATCGATGGAACAAGTAAAAACAAATAAAACAAAAAATAACATAAAAATTATATAAATTATAATGCGGAAAATGGTAAATTAGCTCAATTTGAGGTCCAACCTGGCTTTTCAAGGGAAATTTCTCGTTAAACGTCGAACCAAGCTATTTCCATTATATATATATATATATATATATATATAAATATATATATATATATATATATATATATATAATGTTATAAAATAGTAGTATTTTATATGCTTTCTAATGAACATCATGTTCCTCAAAAGGAATTTCATATCAAGTGGGAAACTATGAAGCTCTGTTTCGAAAAATTAGAATATGTTTCCATTACAGTTAGAATGGACTGTATTAAGGATATTAAATTTTAAGGAAATTACATTTTCCCTAACGAACATACTTTATTAGTAGTTATTTATTTACGAGAATATTTATTACTCATCACATTTTTTTTTTTTTTTTGCTTTAGAAATATTAATATAAATGATATTTCATTGAACTCCTTTCAGTTTCTAAGTATGTTACCGCGAAAGACCGAAATTGGAGAATGTCGACTTTCACCGGAGATTATCAACATTCAACAAATACTTCGGTGAAAGATCGAATATTGCACTACATTCTTCTGTATTCGGACCCTCACCGGTGTATGTCGACAATCACAGATATGTTCAGGTGAAAGTCGAAAAGAGAGGTTATAAAGTGCCATAATAGTTTAAGTTGTTGCAATAAATAAGATTTGAATCACATAATTTAGTAAGTTGTTTATTACTGTTATTTTATTTTCTCATTTAGAACGTACTGTATAATTAAGTAAGTTTTTAACTTCTATTATTTTCCTTTCTCATTTTGAATGCATTGTGTGTTTTAGGTTCTCATGTTCTTAAGTTCTTATTTCAAGTATCAAGTGCGTTTATTCGCGACTGAATAACGGAGAAGAAAATATAATATTGTTATATGTTCAACATTTACCATTAGTACATGGTGAATGTCGACATTGACCGGTTAAGTCAGAAATAAGAGTATTTAGAAAATATTTCGGACATACACCAAGAGACTATGTGAATGTTGACATTCACCGGTGAAAGTCGACATTCTCCAGATTTCGGTGTTTCACCGTAACATATGTACACAATATCAAAATTATACTTAATATTTAATAAAGGAGCCTTTGATAATGGAAAATTATGGTACACATGACAGGAAATATTTATCTTCTTTTTTAACGCACAAACTCATATTCCCAATCATTTTAGCTGTAATATTGCAAGATCTAGACTTCTTTGCTAACATACATGGACTTGAAATTCTATGTTGGTTGGTTGGTTGAAATGAAAGGGACAGCCTACGATTACTAAAAGTAAAATAGGTATTGTCCCTTTTCACTTCTATTTAAGTACCCCAATGGGCCGTGTGGCATTTATTGAAATTTTATAAAGTACAAAAAGTATACATAAGAAAAATTTGTATAAACAATTTAGATATATGTACGTGGTAGTATAAGTTTAGATTTAATGAACACTGCCTTTGTATATTATTTTGATTTCAAATTTTGATAAGGATCTAAATCAGTTCATTAGTATGAGTTTGTTCTAGTATCTAGCTCATTAGGTTCTGGTTCTAGTTCATATGTTCTCGTTTAAAATTTTTAGGTTTGTAAGTTCATATATTGACAGGGTGAAAGTTGATTCAAAGTTTTAGTTTGTACAAATTTCTTCTCCTTTCGACGATATGTATTTTATTATGTTTTTTGGTTTCTTTATTTTAAGATAAGATTTCTTTATTTAAGATATTTATTTTTAACTGCAAATTTTAGGAAAACATTAGTATTTGCAGTTTGTAATTTAATATTATTTGAAATTGTCAGCGAATATTCTTTCAAGTAATATTCAGGTTCTGTCCATTGTCTGCAGATACAAATTTCGGTATTAGAAATATTTCCTTGTTGAATGTAAGAGGGAAATGGACCATGACCTGTGAGGAGTGAGGAAGCAATTGATGAAAGTGGTTAACCATATTACATTTGTTACTAATATGCGGAGCTATTTGGAAAATTCTTCTTCTTGTTTCACGATTTTGCAATTCGTCATCCCAGTATTTTAATTTAAATATTTGGAGTTGATATTTTAGAAATGATATTGGCCAATGATGTTTTATTAGTGGAACATTGTAGTTCGTAATAGCTGATTTTGCAGTATTATCAGCTTCTTCATTGCCAGTGATATCTATATGGGCTTTAAGCCATAAGACCTATGGATGTTCAGAAGTGCTAAGAATTAATTCTTGCACCAGTTCTGATTTATGTTTGGTGTTCTGAAGTGGTAAAATAGCTGTCTGACTGTCTATGAAGATGTTACTTTTTTGCAGGTTGTTTGAGATAGAATAAGTTTTATTGCTAGAAATTCCGCTTGAAAAATGCTATTTTCCTTCTCCAGAGGTTTCTTTCTTGGCTTGTAGAATTATTTTTTGTTTACGATTTGGTGATATCACTCAGGCACTTCCAACATCAATTTCCATTTTAGAGCCGTCTGTATATATGATGAGATGATATATAGTAGAACTGGAGCGTTAAGATTCTTGGATTAATAGCTGGATGTCTGTTATAGAGGTTTCCAGGAAATTCAAATTTGTTCGGATCAACTATTTCGTTTTGTATGATACAAGGTTTTCTAAGTTTTAGAATTGTTCTTTTGGTATGTTCTATTTGTGCTGTAATATGTAAAGGTGTTATTCCGGATAAGACGCAGAGAGCTGCATTAAAAGTTATTCTGTAGCATTTCGTAATATGAAGGAGGAAAGGGCGTGGAATTGCTTGCAATTACTTAATTTATTTTTCTTTTTAACATTAGTGAGGACCAGATTTCTGCACTATACAGTATTTTTCTTACGACTGTTTCAAAAAGAGTTTTTTTTTTTTTAAATATGGAGTTTTAAAATGTCCATGTTGCGATTTCTCGCAAACTCAAAGATGAATGCAACAGGGGAAGGGTGTATGTAAATGATCTTTTTTATTAAACACACTAGTTTACAGACGGCACGGACATAATGCAGTGACCTGTCACTTGTGGTGAGGAACTTCGAATATAACGTAACATATAAAGTCAAAGGTAAATAATAGTGCAAGACTACATATCTCAATTTAACCTATCAGTTTGATTCAGAAACTTACAGCGGCAGGAATGCGAAGTTCACTTTCAAAGCTAAACAGTTGGTAAAACTAACAACGTGGCTTCTCAATAGCGAAAACACGCTCTAACTGAACATTTCACTATTTCAGTTTAAATACATTCCCGCACACCCTAAGTGATTTACATACGAACGAGGAAATGCGAGGGAAATAAGAAAAGACAGAAAAGTCTAAAAAATCAAAATAACTATTAGTAGAAATAATTGAACCTTACAATATTTTGTTTTGGAAACAATATGAAGCAAATTCTTGATACAAACATAAACGTAATATGTAAGTATTGCTAAAAAGCATCGCTTCTGAATTTTAGGCATGTATTAAAAATAAATAAAATGATACACCATTTAACTAAACAGATATTGAAATGTAAAAGCAAAGCTTAACTCGGAAGTTTTTGCGTATATTCCAAAATGATTCTTAACTAGAAATTTCTAAAACCTACATGTATTTTATGGTCCATATAGATAATTTGACTGCATTTGACATTAATGCAGATAATTTGACTGCATTTTACAGAAATATTTACCTTATTAACTTTAGACATACAAAATATACATAGTCGTAATATTTTAACACTTATTAAAAAGCATCGCTTCTTAATCCAAAGAATGTATTACAAAGTTGGATTAAGCAGAAATTGAAAGGTAATGCAAATGTAAACTCGGAAGTTTTTCGAAAGAGACGGAAGAATATATTTCAAAACGATTCTTAATTGAGAATTATCTCAAATATATATCTATTTTCTTGATATATCTTCATACATAATAGTTGTCCTTAACATTAGCAATAAAGTATATGAATAGAACCTCTTGAATGTACGAAATATTTCATATTGAAGACTTTTGATAAAATCTCTAAGCTTGATTTATGTCACAAAAGCCAGATTTCAGAGATACCAAAATTAAGCACAAAGTTAATATTTGTCATTCTCAAAACATATTTAATGATGTTTTGGAGAATAAAACCCAGGGATGTTCGAGCACAAACTGCAAGTGAAATTCCCTGAGCCAAATTTATTGGCAATTCGAAACTAAACATTGATCAGGTTACTTTTCCTTTCACGTCATTTGTGGATTTGTGCTCTGAGATTTCTGGTTGTGTATAGTCTTTTATATTGCCTTATAGTCTCCTACAGACGTTGCGACTCTTAAGACATACTGGATGAAGAAGCGTTTTATTGAAAGAAAAGCTGCAACAAACACACAGCAGGAAAACTAATATCCTCAAATACACAAAGTAACAAAAGGAATAAAAGGCAGAAGAGTCACCAGCAAAAGAGTGAAATCTACCTTTCGAGGAACAAATTGTTTCCAACAAAGAGTCACGTCCTCCTATAAAATAGAGAAATGATTTCTCGGAGTGTTCCCCCCTCACTGTACTCGCTAGGGAAAGAGCATTAAGAAATGGACTGAGACAATATTTTGTTGTTATTTAAGAAAGCAACGATTTGGCGGAAAAAAACTATTCTTATTAGATTTTTTCCTAGGAAGCTCTAAGCACATATGACATGCTTAAGGAAATTTTCCGTCTCTTCTCTTCGTCACGGATCTATAGTTACGCTCTTAGAGTCATTTTCTTAAAGTATTCGTACTTGAAGTTTTTAACCTGGAGAATGAATATGTGTTATTTTGCTCTAAATAGTGTTTCTTAACATTTTGGGTTCTCAAATGGCTACACAATGGTTGCCTAAAGATAATGCATAACTACATTGAAAACGAAATAAAAGGGTAATTTCCAAATGTTTTTAACATAGTTTTTTTCAAAGCAGACAAGCTAATAATGTAGAAACAAATCACTTAGCTATATTATCTCCTTATGTAGCTCCTCGCAGAAATATTTGATCAGAAAAATATGGCTTCATTATTTATCATACATTGAAAACTTCATTTTGATTTTTTGCCCGTTTTATTCCTCGTATTGTTGATTTTGCTATTTAAAAAAATCTGATGTGTACACCACATGACTTCCTTGTACGGAATATTAAATTACATGCATTTTTTCTTGAATTTCGTTTAAATTGATTGGATTAAATTAAATCTACTTCGTCGACAGCTCATAAACGATAACAGAATAAATGCACTCTTTAAAATTCAATATATTTGTTTACTATAACGACACTCTGAATGCACAAAATTTATATCATTTGAAGAATTTTCTTATCGTTGCCACATGTTCTATTCAAATACTATAATAAAGCTAGAACGATGTATGAAAGAAATTAAGCAAACAAAACAGAAAAAAAACGGTTTTTCACAGACGATTTAGTATTTCTCATTCAATTAACTCAGTTCTCACTTCGCGACAAGGCAAAAATACATAAAAACTCAAAATATCTATATTAAAAATTATGAAGTATATCTTAAACACTTAGTTCCTCGAAAAAAATTCCATTTAATTCGCAATAATAAAAGAAGGCGTTATTTTTGTTGTTGCGAAGCTTAGTCTCTCTAGATTGGCAACAAATCTACAATTCTGCTGTTTCGAATGTAAACAAATATGTCCGCCACGTTATTTAAAACTTAACCGCACTTAACAACTTTTAAATTCTAATTCAGAAGTCAAACAACAAAAATCAGCGTCATACCTACAAAATTTTCACAGGACTAGTTTCGATGGTTTTACCGAACCATCATCTTCAGCTGCAAAACCGCAAATGAACAAGATAGGAAATAATGATTAGATAAGATAAGAAAGCCTGGACAAGAATAAGCAAGTGGCGCCATCTGTTGGCGAAACCAGAACTAAAACATAATTTCTCTAAAAGCCGAAGGCAAATTTGGATTGGAATTAGGATCGTTAACTAGAACAGAAAGATTTTTATGAATGTGAAATGCCTCTAGAAAATCCAGTTCTCCAATGGAAGATGTGTTTTGAATAATTTTGGAAGCAGAAAAATTGAAAGTGTGATTTTCGGACCAACAATGTTGAGCAACAGAAGACTTCTGTGTTTCCTTTTTTCTAACATATGCCTCATGTTCTTTGAAGCGAAATTTTAAGGCTCTCTTAGTTTGGCCAATGTAAATTAAACCACACTGGCAAGGAATCCTATAAATACCCCAGGAATTCATATCCGGAGTGGGGTCCTTGAGTATAGAAGTTGGAATTTTATTGATGGGAGAATAAAGAACCCGAAAGTTAAATTTCTGCAAAATATGTGCAACTTTATAGCTAATTGATGGAAAGAAGGGAATGACAACAGAAATTTTATAATCTCCTAAAATAAGAGTGTGGCTTTTAGTGTGTTGAGATGAGAATTTTTTAACTGCTTGATTAATAATGTTGGGTGAAAAGCCTCTGTCAATAGCTATTGCTTTTAAAAAGTTTAGTTCTTCATCAAGGGCTAGTTTGGAGGAGCAAACTTGAAGAGCACGGAAATCATAGGAATAAAATGAAGCTAACTTTTGTTTAGTCGGATGACATGATTTACAGTGTGGTGGAAGACAAACCGATGAAGGTTTACGGTAAACTGTAGTACTGAAGTTGGATGTGTTACGTGTGACCAGAATGTCGAGAAACGGAAGAGAATTGCAAGTCTCAAGTTCAAAAGTGAACTGAATAGCAGGATCAATAGAATTCATTGTTGAAAGAACTTTATTTAAATCATCTTTATTACCTTCAAACAGGGTAAAAGTATCGTCTACGTAGCGGAACCATGCCGGGAAGTTTAAAGTTTCAAACAATTTTGATTCATAATAATGCATGTAAATATCAGCCAGGATGGGACTGAGGGGGCTTCCCATGGCTAATCCCTCAGTTTGCTTGTAATATTTATTTTGGAAAACAAAATGTGTTTGTTTCAAACAGAGTTGAGTGAGAGAAATTAGCTCATCAATTTCGATGCAAGAGAAATGAAATTCGCGAAGTCTGGTTTCTAGACATCTTAATGCACCCTCCACTGGGACATTGGTGAATAATGATTTTACATCAAAAGAAACCATGAGTAAATTACTAGGAGAAATATTTTAACCTTTTTTACAAACTCTATTGAATTTTTTATAGTGTATATGTTATTGTCTAATAGAGTGGAAAATCTAGAAACTAAATATTTAGCTAAAGGATACGAGGCAGTACCTAAATTTGATACAATAGGGCGGAAAGGAATACCACTTTTATGAATTTTGGGAAGAGCATATAATCTGGCACAATTCGCAACAGATGGGATAAGCGAATGTTTTACGTTGCTTGAAATGATTTGCGAAGATTTGATCGTAGTTTTTATTTTGGATAAGTCCGAAGGTGAAGGATCTTTAGGGATCGGATTATATGGTCCTTCGTTTAAGAGTTTAGTGACACCATCGATGTAAGTGTTCTTATCCATGACGACTATCTGGCCACCTTTGTCGGCCTTTGAAATGATAATATCCGGGTTAGAATGAATTTCGCGCATTGTAGCTCTTTCTCTCGCAGTTAGATTTGGTTTCAAAGCTTTTAAATTGTTGATAATTGTACAAATATTGCTTCCAGAGTTACGAAAGGCATAAAACCCTTAACCGGAAGATAAGAACAATATAATTCAATCATTTTTAAAGCAAAAAATGTACAATTTACAAACATAAAAGAGTAAAGAAACTGAGATCACTGTGCCGAGTAACAGAGTGGATATATATATAAATATAGTATTTATATACGTTTGGTGCGGCCGATTGCAACCAAAATACGAGGTGCACATCTACATGTTATAGCAGTCCTATATACAAAATTTCAACGTTCTGAGGCTATTCGTTTTTGAGTTATGCGAGATACGTACGTACGTACGCACGTACGTACATACGTTTGTACAGTCGCCACAAAAAAAATTTTCTTCAGAATTCATTTTAAAGCAATTTTATAATATTTTTGGAGGAAATGAGTTTTTTATTCTGTCCTTACGTACAGATATCACGCAAAAACATCGTTAAATTGCATTCGATAGCGGTCAAAATGGATATTTTCGTTGAAATATGCTGGATGAAACTTTTCGCGATTACAATACTTCCTTTTTACTTCGTACAAGGAAGTAAAAAATCATATAATTAATTGCTTGAAATGTAGAATTATTTACTCTCACAGATAATAATACTATTTTCACAAATGCCTGTGACTATTAACACTCTCCAAAAGATGTCATAACACTAGTATTATGAGAATAGAAAAGAAGGGTTTTGAAATTACACCAGTGCTAGCAAAAAAACCGATTAACTTATTCGCATCTCCAGGACTGTGAAAGCAAGCATTCATAATTTAACTGTGGTTAATTAATCTTCATCGAATTTGCTCAGCGCGAGTAAATAAAATCTCACTGAACCGGTTAATTACGTGGGTTAATATTTATTAAATATACTGCAGCAAAATCTTTAACATTTATATAAAATGTTATAAACGTATATTACTTATTACCGATTCACTGCAGGAAACATGCAATGAGTATTTTATTATCTTGTAACATTTATTTGTGGCTTACTTCTCAGAAACCTTATACAGTAAGACCCCGCTTAACGCTGTTTCGTTTAGCGCTGTTTCGGTTTAGCGCTCTTTTATTTCAACCCGGGGATTCCACGAAATCGCTCGCAGCATACGGGGATTCCCCGAAATATTATGCAGCGATAAGTTTCAAATACATATCCGAAAGAGTGTACTTGTATTTCTGGTTTGGTGCGGTATTGTACAGACATATCTTTATTATTGGAAACATTTGTTGACATTATTGTAAGTAGGTTACATATTTAATGCTATATTACAGTGTCAAATATTTTGATCTTTAGTTTTTTACTATGGGTGATAATGAAAAAGAAAAGAAAGCAACCAGAAAAAGCATTTCACTCAAAACTAAAATGGAAGTGATTAGAAGATTAGATTCTGGTGAACGTCAAACTCTAATTAGTGCTTCATTGAATTTGCCAACTTCAACAATAAAGAGATGCTCTATCCGTTTATGAAGAACTTTTAAGAGAACAACGCAAAAGAAAAAGGCAAACAACATTAGATGCTTTTGTCACAAAAAGGCAGAACACTGAAAACGCGGAAGGCTAACTAAATATGACTGACTGAGAATTTTATTTGTTTTTTTTTTAAGAATATTCGTTTTGTTATTTATATTTTGTCTTTATTTTTGCAAGAAATAATAATGTGGTATTAATTTGGGCTTTAAGAAATAAATGTTTGGTTTTAATTTTATTAAAAAACATACTTTTTAAATTTAATACCTAACCAATTTCCTAGCCATCTTCCCCTAACCCCAATATTTGCATGTAAAGATAGCCTCGTTTAGCGCTGTTTCGCATTACGCTCTACTTTGATGGAACGTATCCCCCGCGTTAAGCGGGGTCTTACTGTAAAAGAATTATTGATGGGTATAAGTTCGATGGAATTAAAAAGATTATTACCTAAAACATTTCCCTGCTTTCTTGCCATGCGAAAGTTTACGAAGTTGCTTTATAAATCTTTACTAAAGTATTTTGCTACAGGCATTCAGAGTAATCCATGTTGGATTGTAACATCCAATTTCAGCTCACTTCCTAAGATTCGAAACGCTTTATAAGGTATTTTATCCCTCCTTTTCCACATGATTTCGCGATGCAACTGGAATTACGCTCTATGTATATTCGAGAAGTCTGGAGTTGAGAATCCCTGCAAAAGCATCGCACATTTTTCACATTTCAGCATTGATATAAACTAATGACTCTGCAATTTGACAAAGTTGTCCTTTGCAACAGCATTCAGCACAGCCTGCAGTGTTTTCTGCACTTCATTTATGATGCCAAAACTTTATTCTTTTATATTTATTCTTAATTCAGGAAAAGAAAAATAAATCACGGGGAATCTGAATATGGCAACTAAGGATTCTGCTATAAATTTAGCATATTTTTAGGTTATGGTAAACTTCTGCGAGGCAAATGACGTGGACGGGGAGGCAAACGCAATCTCGTAAATTTTAGAACTATTCCTGAGCATTATTTTGAACCCATTAAATATGTGCAACCTGCTATGTAAGTAAAACGACTTTCACTCATAGTTTTCTTTGGCATTTCATCTGTTTCTGCAGCTCATTTTCCAAGATTTCAATCAAATGAAATATACATAGCTTCCGTTCTTTTAAATTCTCTGTTTCCCCAATACTTTACAAAAAGAAATATGAAAAATACAAGCATAAAGAACTTTCAGTACTTATAAACATCTTGCCTTAAAGCTGAGATGGCAAAAGACTATGTGAGTTTGTTTTTGGCAAGTAAAGGGAAACCAAAACTAATTGCTTATTTATTCACGATTCCACAAATTTTTGTGAGCCTCTGGTACATTAACATGGTTTCATATTAAGAAAAACATCAATATTGTCGGATAAATGAACGTCTGACCTCATGCTGAATCTAGTGAAATTCTAAAAATGTGCAAGATAACCAACAATATAACCAATATAACAACAAATAAATCATTCATCATTGATTTTGGGACCATCCTTTCACTCCATGTCTCATGGAATTTCTTTTGTTCCAATTAATCAATCGTTTTTTACGTTGCCAAAAGGTTTGATTTCAAGACCAAATAGGAAGCTACCAGAATTAGCCAATAGCATTTTCATACTGATAGGTATGATGTCATTATTCTAAAATATTTGGCTTTTTAGAGCTCTATTCGCATATTATAATTACGATTTATGCTTATTATTCTCCTGTGATTTCAGCAAATTATAGTGTCACTTTGTGGCCTTAAAACGTTCATCAAAAAGTTTGATAATATTTATTTGTTGGTTCTGAAACAATGAAGCTGAAACTTTCTACTTTCTACAGCGGGACTGCTTAAGCTATGTCGAATTGCGATGCTGCGTTAATCAATAAATTTACAGCCATTTTGATATAAAATTTCGAAATTACTTTTACATATATTTTAGACAATTAAGACCACTTTTATTTTATCAGTAATAAATGTATTCATTTCTCCAATATTTTGTTTCACAACAGTAACAAAAAGTAATTTGACATACGAAAATATCTAAAATTCTGTTTAGTTTATTTTAGAACGCTTGCAGATTTGCTCTAAATGTGCAGTATAAATTGACGTATTAAGCTCCATAAAGAGAAACCTGATTTACATATGATTAGGTAGAAGGTATAAAAAATCAAATATTACGAATATTTCGGATATGAAACAAAAATTACGTATCTAATAGGGAAAGATCCTCTTGATATCTATTTCATTACTTCACAAATATTACTTATGTTTTTATGAAATTCTTTTGGCCTTTAGCCATGACGTTTATTTTCCAAAATATATAAACATGACTTACGGATCCAGGATACAAATGGTGAAATCAAGATGTAATATTGCGTGTTCGATACAAGCTATAATGGTGCTATTCAAAAACTATTACGTATTCTGAAGAGACTTCACAACATTAAATTTGTTGGTTTTGGTTTTAGCATTAAGGTTTCAAATTATCTTTTTGGAAAAAGATAGTTTGAAAATATTGCAGAACAGGAATAGCTCACAACTGTTTTGCACGATGATTAGGCAAAACCTGGAAAGAAATATGTTTAGATTTCGCAGTCGTCCTGAAGATCCTTTTTCAAGATCTTACGTGCTTTCGCTTAAGTCACATTTCGTCAATTTGGTATTGGAGTCACTCTACTGTATTATTATTATAGTCTCCCATACAATGAAAAATGATAGCCATACGTACGTGCTCATGTACAAATCCATTCTCATTTTTTAACAGAATGAGTATTTATATAATGAAGACTATGTAAGTATGCATAAACAGGTATGTATTTATGTATATATGTAAGCTTTTCGTATTGCGGAAAACGGCGCTGCCTAGAACTACAAGAGGTTTTGAACACATAAAATAGTCCTCCACAGAACATGTGCCTCCTGAACCCTAAATTTTGAATTTCGAATTTGTTTTTTATTTACTCCATATTTTGGGGAAATTTAATGACATTTCTTTTATACGCAAGATGTAAAAGAAATCTGATGTCACTCGGGAAAATGAAAGATGTACAACCGCTGTCCAGAAATTTTGGTGTATGACGTCGTTGCGCTCACAGTCTTAAAAGTATGCAATTGGCACACCTCGCACCGCACGGATTAAAACTGGTCTGAACCACTTCGCAATGGCGGATCGAAACCCAAATTTCCTGAAACCTATCGTCACGAACGACAAGGGCGTGAAGAATCACCCCGAAGGTAAACGTCAGAGTATAGATTGGCGAGGTCCACGATCGCCGGAAGGCGAGAATGTACGAACTGGGAAATCTCGTGTGTTCATGGTGTTATTCGACTCTGAAGGTTCTCATAAAGAATTCCTGCCTGAGGGCACTACGTTAAATGCCGCTACGTACATAGATGTACTGAAACGTCTACTGCAACGAATCAGGAGTGTACGCCCTCAGTACGCTAAGCAAGGCAACTGGACCCTGTCGAACGACAATGCCCGGTCACCACTGCCTTTCTACTGCAGCAAGTTCTGGCCTACACGGAGATCTGTCTTTGAATCACCCACCATTTTTCGAATAATATAAGTGAATATTAAGAGCATTCTTTTTTTTTTTCTCTTTTTTATAGCAACTGTAGGCGACTGGCCGTGTCAGCGAGTATTAGCTTGAAAGGGAACGGCAAAAGCGATTGGGCTTAAAAATAAGGCTCCTGAATTATAGCCGTTCTGGGCTAAAGGTAAATTTTGAAATGTAAGTTCTGAGTAGAGATGTAATTTATTTTAGCTTTAATATTTGCATTTTGTATTAGAAATGCATATGAAGGAATTAACATACTCGATTCGCTTTATTTGGTATGCATTTCATTCAGCCGAATACGCACATTATTACCAAAGCAATGATTTTTAAAAATATAATTTCTTTCAAGCACATGAGGCTAACGTTTGTTTTCTGTAAGGTATGCATAATTTTTACCTGAAGATACTGTAAGGAATTTACAGAGCAAAAGGACCTGGCAGTATGACACTATTAAACTGAATATTAGTTAATGAATTAAACTGCATTACATAATTATAGCTTGAATTATGTTGCAAAACTTGAACGTTTTAATTTTGAGATATTTTGAAAAGTAAACATATGATTCCCAGTTCAAAGAAGCAAAAGTTACTCGAGCATGAATCATTAAAATTATATCAGTTGAAAGAAAGTTTTTTTTTAAAAATTAGTATGCGTAAAAAATGCTTCTAATACAAGCTGAAAACACGATTCGTATATTACAGGTTTTATAAAGAATTAGGCACAGGAGATTACTTAATTTTATATAAATATTCTGAGATGGAAGTATAATTTATTTGCGTAGATTAAAAAAAAATGTAAGGCAATAACTTTTTCCTCTGTGTTAAATTACTTAAATTCTTTAGTTCATTTTTTAAAAATAATCTACCTATATTTTAAAGATACGAAAATAAAAATATTTCACTTTCATTTATGTCTGCATATTCTGTAAAAAATGCGGAATATATTGAGATTCTAATCAAAATTCTGTGCTAAGAGCTGAAATATTTTACAGTTTTTGATCCCAGCAGAGATACAATATTTGCGATGCATAATAACTTGATTTACTTTTATATTTCTCTTGTCTGCGCTTAATTTATAAGCTCGCAGAGAGGAAAATTTAATAATTTAGTCACCGCTGTAGGTAATCATCGTAAAATATTGAGGCTAAGTAAATTTATAGACTGTTACAAATTTATGGACTATTTTTCAAATATACTTTATTTTTTAATTTCATAGCCACTAATAAAAAGAAATCTTTTCTTTCATTTAGGCTGAATATTTTACATGGTTTAATAGCTTTTTAATGGGGAAATACGTAATAAGTAATTCCATTTCGGACAACATAGCATTTTCTAAAAGCATAGATTAAAATGTTTTTCTCTCGATTATGATTTTATTCATTTATTAACTCCAATCTTTAGAATAACTAAAAATTCCTTTATCCAGCTGTATAGAGATCCCATAGAAATTTTAAATTTCTGAGAAAACAAGAATGGCACATATAGAGAATCTATATAAAATAACGAATAGAATATATAGAGATTATATATGGAAAACGAATATACTCCTATATAATATAGACAAATGTTTGTGAAAAGTGTAGCATCATGAAGAAAGTAGCATCATGAAGAAAAAGTTGGAAATGAATGAAACGTCAGAGTATAGAGTGGCGAGGTCCACGATCGCCGGAAAGCGAGAATGTACGAACTGGGAAATCTCGTGTGTTCATGGTGTTATTCAACTCTGAAGGTTCTCATAAAGAATTCCTGCCTGAGGGCACTACTACATTTATTAGAGTAGTATAAATAAACGATTAAATTTGCAAGACCAAAGAAACAAAACAATGGTTGGAAATTAGTAACTTGTGTGTCCGCCACGTTGAGCGATGTGAGCCTGTACACATTGCGGCCTTGAATCATGCAGGTTATGGATGAAATTCTGTGGAATGGCATTCCGTATGGCTTCGACTAGACACCAAAGATCAATCTTAGTGTGTGCTCCACGAGCTGTATGATCGAGTTGCCGAACGATGAATGGGCGATATGGGAGACAATGGGCCACATATTCGGGGAATAAGCAGACCAGGAAAAAGATAAATCTTGTTTTGCTCTAGAGAAAACTTGTGCAGTCTGAGAAATATTTGCATCGTCATTATCCTGCTGAAATACAGCGCCCGGAATGCGTCAAATAATGGGGAGGACCTCTGGCACCGCACCTTGCTTTATGTAGCGATCACTGCTGAAGTTGCCCGCAATCTGCACTAGATGGGAGAGACAATTATATCCAATAGATCCTTACCCCATTATGCCAGGCGTTGACACTGTGGAAGTAGACATTTCTCTCTGTAATGCCTAACGCGTACTCTTCCATCATTGTACTTCAGATTGTAGCAAGATTCATCGAAGAAAACAATTTTTTTTGCACTAGGCACGCCACAAACTGTGTAGCAGTGCCCACTGAAGTAAGAAACGTCTGCGATTCAGCGGCAGAAGAACCCTGCATAGGTAAACACTTGTACGTAGTTCATGCTGCAGCAGACGCAGACAAACCGAAGATCTACACCTGTGGTAGTGCCCCATCATTGTGCCATCACACGAGAGGATGCTGTACGATCTGTCACAGGCATGCTGGATGAGGTGTCTGTCGTCCCATACCGTTGTGCTGTTTCGTGCCCGACTGCCAGGATTTCGCCTTGCTTGGTTATCCTCTTTCCATTTGTTCTTTCTAAACACGCATCACTATTGTGGCATTACGCTGCGTGCGGGCTGCGATTGCTCATTACGAAAGTCCACCCTCTCGCACACCGACGATGTGGCCTTGTTAGCACTCAGTTAATTATCGCTACGGCACCCTCCTCTATGTACGAGGCATATTGTCCACTAATTAAACGTTTACCGTAGACAAAGGACGATAAACAGATTTCAATGCAATTTTACTGTCTTTTGTGTACACTGTAAAAAAAAAAAAACCTCGAAGTTTACAGACAAAAGTCTTGTATAGTTACAGAAATGCGAACAATTACGAAGGAAATACCTGTAACGAACACAGAACCAAACTGTAAACTCTACAGGAGTTTTTCAAGAAGTTTTGCTTGGATTTTGTCCGTAGCGTGTGATCACGTGGCTTAAAACGGCTGAGAGAGAAGAACCAATCAGGAAGAAGGTGGAAAAACAGCGTCTTAGCGGGAGAGTTCAACGATAATCGCCATGTTAGCCATTATTTTTGCTATGGTCGAGGTAAGTTCGAAATAGTGTTTGACGTGTATTTTACTAATTTCATGTAATGTATTTGTTATGTTTTTACACTATCTATAATTAAATTCTTTTAATGCTTAGCTTATAATTCTAATGCTCCTAAATAAACCTGTGATGAATTATTGTTAGAGTTCAAATCACAGAGCTTGTGTTCCATTTAGTAAAATAAATAACAACTTTTATTCGTTACATCTGCAGGTGTCTGCAGTTAAACTGCTCATATTTATAAACAGAAACAAATTTGTTAATATGTTAGTTTAAAAACAAATAAGCTTAATATTAATGTTCTATCTATAGTCTAATAATTTCTCATGTTAAATATTTATGTATCTTTTAAAACATATCGCGTTAGAATATTCATATTTTTCATTTTCTTGACAGATGTAACATTATTATTCCATACATGTTATCATTAATCCCAGCGTGAACTGCTTTAGAATATTTTTCAGAGCATTATTACACTATGTATGTTATTATTAATCTCAACGAAAAAGAAAAAATAAATGTAATATATTTAAAAAATTCGACAAAATAACGTAACATACATTAAAAATGGAATATCATTTCATTAATACATGCGATAAGTTCGCCTTAAAAGATTATATCATAGCAATTACATATTTGTAAAAGTATTCAATGTATATTATTTTTTGTGTTAAAGATAGTTTTAATCCAGGACAGTCTTTACCAACTTATAAAGCATCTATTAAGTTACATTATAACCAACATTTACAAAAGGCAATCGAAATGCCGTGACTTTGACATATTTTTAATTATGATCTAACATACTAGGAACATTAAAGAAAAAAAAATCTATTTTTTCCTTTATGCTTGTTGAAAAGTAAAATATTAATAAAATGGTACAACATTCATTCTAGTACTTACAATGTAAATTTACATATAAATTTACTATAAATTTTGGTGCAAAGTTCATTATAAAATGCATTTGCTAATATTTAATAGTTATAGCATTCAATATCAAATCATGGAAATATTAGTAATGATACGTCAGTTGCATATATTAATTTCAATACTCAGCTCAATGCCAAATTTCTTCAATATCTGAGATAACATGTATTTTTTGAAAATAATTATTTTGTGTCATCTTTTCATTTAAAAATCTCTTTCAGATATATTTTAATGTGAATTATTTTCAAAATTATCCTCATTAGAATGAATGTTGTTCTCTTTATTATGTTTGAAACTGCCGTTACGCTAAAAAATATATTCAGAAAACTATTTATTGCTGAATGTTTAAAATAAGTTCTACTGCTCCTTTTTGACAAAGAGTATCCATTTCAATTGCAGTTGGTTTTAATTAATGGTTGGTTGTATTTTTAAGAACTACTTGATAAAATTCAACAAATTAGTTCAATCTATGAGTTCATCTGAAAAACCTAAACTTTTTATTCCAATTCTGTCATGTGTATATATTTCAAGAATGAAAAAGAATTACAAATTCACTATCCAACAATACTGAGTAATATGTTGTTGATATAGCCAAACTTAAAATGACCCATTTTAAAACCAGATTAAATAAATCATCGCGTATTTTCGGTCATCGAATTTCTTTGGCGTTAAAAGTGTCATAGATTTAGTAAATCCAAGGGTCAAGGTAAGCTCAAATATTTTTTTTCATAGTTCATATTTGCTAAGTTATAAATTTTGCTGATGCAAAAGTTATGTAACTTATGCAAACATATGCTTAGAGTATTTGAACTAGTGTTGAAAAATCACTGGAATTTAAAATGTAATTGACAGTATGCCTTAAAGCTTGTTTTGGTAAAAGCATATTTATGGGTGCCCCTTGGCAAAATTTGGCGATTTTTGGCAGTACATGGATACCGAGTTTGTGCAATTCTTTGACCATGTTATTTTGGCTTGTGTAGCGACGATTTGTGTGCCAAAAACCGCCGCTACACGAAGACAGATTGCACATACTCGGTATCCATGTACACATCGACCTATTTTCACTTAAAAAAAAATCTGTGAATTGTACAAACTTGGCATCGCGCACTCCCTTGACTTTATCCATGTACACATCGACCTATTTTCACTTAAGAAAACATCAGAGAATTGCACAAACTTGCGCTCCCTTGATAATACAGAGAGCACCCTTCAATATACTCTAACTGCTGTTTTTCATAAATTAAAACATTTTAGGCATTTAAGATATCTTCCTGTAAGTTACAACTAAATGAATGACTCTTAATCATAAAAATTTCAAATTTTTATGCTTAAGAGTAGAAGGAGTTATACACTTTTTAAATAACAGTGTCAGAAAAATATACTTTTTAAAATATGTAAACCATTGTTTGAAGTATAGAAAAACCTTCCTTAGCAACTATACCTCTTTAAGTGATTATGTCAAGTATTCTGGTGATACAAACATTAATATTAATTATCACTGAGAATCATGCTTTGTGAAGTAACCACCTCCATTAAATATCAAAATTGTACAAAATTATGGAAAAGTTATAGAGTGGTTTTACTGTATACTTAAAGTATATCATATCACTGTTAGATATTGATGATGTAAAAGATATTATCTAATCATAAATATTTCAAGCATTAAATAGCTTAGTGTAAGTCAATAAGTTTTCAGATTCTGACTTTGTACCCTGTCTTTCACTATGTAATATTTTTCTAGCAACTGTGTTAAGTACCAGTAAGTAAGTTTGTCTTAAATACCACTTAATGTAATCAGGTATCATCTGTTCTGTCTGTAAAACTTAATCGTAATAAGTGAACAAATGAATATCTGTAAAACTGAAGATGGCACTCTATGTAAAAAATACAAGTATTAAAATGTCTATGAGAGGAACATTTCAAATATTAAATCCATGATCAATTTTTGTGACATCTAAGATAGAAAATACCCAAACTGACTAGTTAATTCAGAGGATGAATGCATGTAACATCATTGTTCATTTGTTTGTTAATTGTGTAAGTATTGAAGTTCATACATTAATTGTTGATAACTATATTATTGGCCTTATATATATATACTTGCATTTCAAAATTTTGTATATTTTGCCAGTGAGCTAAGTATTAAATGCTGTTACGTATAAGTTCATATTATGTGGAAAAGTAGTTTTTGATCTAACACTTTCTGAGAATTTTTTAATGTTGATCATCAAGCTTAAAGCATATGGCTGAAATTACCAGTATTAACCATAATTTAATTATTATCCTGTTTCAGCGTTTCTCAAACTTTTTTCGAATAGAGATTATGTGAATTATCATAATTTGTGAATCACCTTGCTGCTGTTCCCTACGAAAACAATTTTTTAGCATATATTACTACTAGTACACTTATATTTTAATATATAATTAAAATCCGTTATATTTCATAATTAAGTTCATTGAAGAAAAGTTATATTTCTAATATTTCAAGATTATTAATGAGAAGGATGATTTGTAATTCTTGCATGGCTCTTCTACATTTGGATATATGATGGTAAGACCACAGTCTTAGTGGATATATGATAGTATATTTGGATATATGGTGGTAAGTACCACAGTTATAGTGCTTTAAATCCATCTTTTACTGCTAAGACTGAGTGGTCTGTAAGTAGTAAGTAGGGTCTGTAAGTAGGGTAACCAATAATAAATTTCATAAAATGTCTATCTTACGAGGAAAGGTGATAGATGATTGTCATATGTAACTTTTTAAACTCTGAGATTTTTCAACTAAATTTTTTTGTCTCCTTTGGAAACTTCGGAGGACCACGAGGGCAAGCTGTATGATCCACAGATTGAGAAGTGCTACCTTAATACATTTCAATTTCTAGAGAAATTAATCTTAAAAAAAATCTGATCATTATTAAAACTACTTTACAGATTTATTTTATATTGCAAATAAATATAGTAAATATCTAATAAACCTCAAATTATTTTCTGCAATATTTCTGAATTATTTAAATTTGTACTGTTTTTGCTTCAAAAATGGATGATACATGCAATTTATGATTTCATGAAAGGACCAAAAGGAATCTTGTTTGCAATTTAATTATTTAATTTAAAAAAAAGATTTAAATCATTTGGAATATGTGCAAGTGCATGCAATTATTATGAAGAGATTCTAAATTAAAATGTCACATAACAAATTTACAATATGTTATGTACTTCTAACGAATGTGATTGTTTCTTTATTTAGGAGCCATGCTTTGAATCCTAAGAAGAAGAGGACTGCACCTTCACAACTAGTTAATTAAAAATAACAATAATATAAATTTTACCTATTTTTTATTTTATTTTTCCTTTTGGATAGTTTTCAAATAAAAATAAACCTATTTTTGTTTCTATATTCTGTGTATTGGAATAAAGAGTCGAAATCCATTGCAATATCCAATATTTTCAAAATATGATATTTTTTTGAAATAAAATATATGATTATGGAATATTACGTTAAAATGAAATGGTTCCTTATGTAACCTGTATGTTACACTAAAAGGCTTCATCGAATACTTGTAAAGTAATGAGAAAATACTAAGTTAATATCTTGTGTGAACGAATATTATCTTACAGAATTTTTGATTCCATAAAAATCTATCTAAAAATATAATTTTGTTGAATGAAGATTTAAACATTTTTCCCGAAGATTTAAAAAGTCGTTTGAAATAATGATAACAAAAACATTAATCTGAACCATTTAATAAATGAATAGAAAATTTTGAGAACAATTAAATCATCCACAGGAATTTTGAAATAATCATCGTATTTTTGACATCAGTTAAAGAAAGAAAATCTGAGTCATTTTGATTATAGTGATAAATTAGTTCCATTAATAGTAGGATAGAAAATTAAAATTTTAAGGAGCCATTATGCATTATCAATTTTTCATTAAAAAATTTTTAGTTTATTACTACTATCATATCAATTATTAATGCTGAATTCTTTATCTTCAGTTTTTACATTCTTTTCTTAATTTTCTAGGCATAGCAGATAAAAATATAATTATAGGATCAAGGCATTTCCAAATACATTATATTTTCTTCCATAAATTTTTAAGATCATTCTATATTCATCATGTATTATAGACACAGTATCAGGGGATTCTGTTCAATTTTTCAGTTAGAATTTGGGACGAAGTTGTGAAGTCATACCTACATTAAATGCTTGAATTGATTATTTGAAATATGACAAAGCAAGAGAGGGCCATCTGTCCAAGAAAAGGAATATTTTAAGGAAAACTTCATGTTACACAAACATTTACACAGGCAGCCCATTCTCTAGGATTTAAATCTAGAGCCAAATGCTAGTGTTCAGCTTACTGTCTGGCTGCCTGTAGGCAATAAATATTCTAGTAGAAGGAATACTTGAAAAATTAAATTTAGGACTAACTAATTCTTCAATTTTGTATTCAATGAGAAGAATGTAATTTATTAATAAAGTTTTAAATCTGGGAAAATACCTGTACAGCTGTCCGATTAATTAATCTATTATTTCAATTAATGGTCAGTAGCAGAAGAGATTAAAAAGCATTTATGCCTAAAAGAATTATATGTTGTAATTAAAATGAATAATGCAATTAAGCATGGAAATAATTTTGGATAACTTGTGATAACTGAATTTAAGTTCATTGTTGAGTTACATAAGTAATTTTTTTTAGAATTTGAAAAAATATTTAGAATTGTTTATTGAAACAATTTCATTAAAATATTTTTTTACTGTAATCATATCCAATTGCAGTCTCTTTAGATTACACTGTTGGGTATAAGGAGAATGATTTGGTTTAGTTTACTTAAGTATGGCTAAGCACACTAGGACTATCTGCCTAAGTGGAGAAATGCCTTTGTGGAGGACTTTCGAAGGGAAACTGACTTATATACATGTTACACATGGAGAAAACCATGAAAATACCCATACAACCAGCCCATTCGCGGGATTTGACCGAACTACCAGTGTTCAGCGGGGGAATTCTAGAACATTACTAATTTATTGCCAAAAAACCATTAAGTCTAATACACAAGTTTTTTTCCAGCTATTTCGTGATGCATATGTAACTTTGAGATGTCTTAAAATTCAATAAAGGAAAGTAATGCAGATGTAAGAAAAACATAAAATTTGAGCTTCTTTTTAACATTGGAAATATTTTGAAAGAAAATGTTGTATATCTTTTAGAAAATCTAAGGTATTTTTCCTTTAAAAAAAAAAAAAAAAAAAAAAAAAAAAAAAAAAAAAAACTTAATATTTAAAGTTACATAACTTCCCTTTCCCCAAAAATAAATAAATGCAGCATATTTTGTTACAAGCAGTAGCTGTAGACATTTCACATAAAACATATATTCTACATGTGTAATTATTTATAGTAATATTACAATCAAAATATTTAATATTTAGGAATATATCATTTTTGTATTTTGTATAAGACAAATATGTTCTATATGCATAATTATTTGGAAGAACTTTTAATTAAATTATCTGCAACTTTTACATATATATCCTTTAAAATTTCACATGAAAATACATGTTCTTACATAATCACTTGCAATAACCTTACAAGCAGAACACTAGTAATCTACAAATATTCCCTTTAGTAATTCACATTCAAAAATTACGATCTACTTACACTATTCTTTCCTGTAATCTTTACAGATATTTACATTGGTAAATCACATATGAAAAACATGTTATACTTACACGATAATTTCCTGTAACATTACAGATCAAAGATCTGTAACCTTTACAGGCATATGCTTCGGTAATCAACATACAAAAACTTTGTTATGCCTACAGAATAACTTCCTGTAACATTACATGTCAAACATCTGTAACCATTACAGGTATAATCTCTGTAAAGTTACTAAGAAAATTCCTGTTTTGATTACTCAAATAATCCATGGCATCCCAGTTTCCACGACTTTTCTTAGTAACTTTACAGATTTTTTTTTTTTACAGTGTACATGGGACAAGCAGCCGTTGCATGTAAGACCTCACTTTACATTTCCTGCAAGTTTGGTTTGATTTGCATAATTTCTTCATGGTGTTCCAATTTTCACAAACATTAGTTTATATAGAAAACGAGTAGATTATACATAGAAAAGTAATATTTTAGATTTTCAAATGGTTAATGCTAAATAAAGTCATTTCCTGTAAGAAGGTAGAATGCGACATAAATGCGCAAATGAAATCTGGATGTCTAACAGATTACAATAAGTCGTACTTCTCGAGAAGACATGAAAAGATGACAGATGAGAGATGACAGTAAACTGTTTATTATTTAAGAGTAGAGGAAACACGATTATAACATAACATACAATTTAAGATAGGACGCAAAGTTCAGTTTTATTTTTTTAATTGAAATCATCTTAGGATTTTCCTGCACAATTCATAACCATAGGCATTTCTTCTGTGTTGTTTTCAATTTATGATGGTCTCTACAAAGAAAAAATAATTATTTTGAAATATAAAAAAAAAAAAAATGTAGAATTTTTCTTCGTTATACGTCCACTTAGAAACACATCAAACTTGGCATACGTCCCGTCTGGACGCGCAAGCATTTGTTTAGTATGCGATATTTGTTTCGAATACGACTCGAGTCCAATGAGACAAGACTGCGCGCACTACTCTTTACATATTTATAGAGAATTCTTACGACAGACATTAACGACAGTACTCCTGTTGCTACTATTCAATAAACCACTGATAGCTCGATTTTGTTTGCATTGCATCTGTAAGTAAGAAAAAAAAAGACTGTTTTCCAAAGCGGATTGTAAAATAGATTTATAATGAATTTACAACAGATCTTCTCGTGACGTCTCTACGTACGTAGAGACATACATCTGTTCGCAAATAAAGGCACGTTTCGGTTTTCATTTATGCATGTATGTATCATACATTAGCCGTAAAAATTTGGAATATTTTTTATTTTGTATATGGATCTTCACTGACATCTATTTGTGCTCCGTCCCTTTTTCATTGGAGTTGATATTTATCAAATATATATAAATGTTTCTTCTGTAGTTTTGATTTTTATAATACGATTGTTTTATATTTTCTATAATTCTATAATACTATATTTCTATAATGTCTATATTTCTATATATCGATAATACTCCATACTACTTGTATTTTTATAATACTGTTGTTTTGTATCTCTATAATCTTGCATGTCTATAATTCTTCTGACTTTTGGTTGATTATTTATGTAGTTATAGGTAATTTTGAAATTTACTAGTTTTGAATTTCCTTTCTTTTGGGTCTTCATGGATTTGGTTCTAAATTTCCTACTTTTTGTCCATAAATGATAAATTCCCAGCAGCTTATTGCTCGGAATTAACAATAATTCGCATAAATAAGCTTAAAACAAGTACAACAATAAATACGTATAATTTAATAGGCCGTACAAGGAAGTCAGACTGTGTGTATGAGAGATTTTTTGTAAACATGTTAGCAATAAATTTCAAAATAGCTATTGAGAAGAGTTAAGCAGCAAAGAAAATTGTTAGGATCACAATTAAAAGTTAAAAAAGGATGAAGATGTCATGCACATCTTTGACTTAGATACAGCATAACGTATTCCCTGTACGATGATGTCTACATTGTTACAAAAAAGACGCTATTTAATTGGTTTAATGTAACGAATGAAGTGATATCGATTACCAAACGTCGATTAAAGCATGTTGAGAAATAGCTTTTCATCTGGATAACAGAAAACAATTTATGCACAGCATTTTACTTAGGTTGGGGCAAAAGTAATTGCAACTATTTTATTTTATTGAAGATACCAGTCCGGTTGGAAAATGTGACATATACAGACGAAAGGACTATCTCTTAACTACATATGTGGACAATGAATGGCACTGAAATATCGTAACAGACAAATTTATTACGGTAGTATACAGAGCAATATGGCCTTCACCGTGCAAAAGAATAATAACACAATACACATAAAGTTGACATGACTAACCTGAGCCTAAAGACCCTCAATGTAGTTCCCTGCTATTGTTACCACACGCTACCAACGATCTGTAGGCGCTGAATACCATCAGCCTCAGCATTTTCCGCTCCATGTGTGAATCGGGTCATCTGTTGGCACACAGCATTAGCAATGTCCTCTCGTGTTGCAAACCGCCGATCTCGTATTGGTTCCTTAATCTTTGGAATGAGATCAAAGTCACAGAGCGAAAGGTCAGGAGAGTACCGGTGGGTTGCTCCGATTCTTCCCACCCCCAACGTCGGAGTAACTGACATACACACTCTGCTTTATGTGGTCTTGCATTGTCGTGCAGAATTATTGCACTGTCCACAAGATCCGGACGTTTATCCCGAACGCCACGTCGTACCTGTCGCACCAGGATGTCCCTGTAGTACTGTGCGGTCACTGTTCTGTCATGAGGAACAAAGTGGTAATCAATGACACCCCTGACGTCATACATGATGATCACCATCAATTTGACTGGGGAAAGATTCTGTCGCTAGCTCATTACGCAATATGCTGTGGACGGTGCGTTTTTCGATGCCACTTGCCCTCTTTAACTCCAGTAACGTCCATCGTCTGTCTTCATCCATGAGGTGGTCGATGACGGCAAGTGCAAGTCAATCTACCTAATCACCGGTAGTCCTGAACGTTGCTCATCACTGCTTGACACAAGTCCTTGCTGAAACGTTCCTACTCATCGTGCTACTGTACAATATGGTAGAGCATTATTCCCAAGGGCTTCTACTCATTCACTGTGACATTCCATCGCATTTCTTTCGCGGAGAACGGCTATTTTGATGTAAGCGCGTTGCTCAACACGGGTTACTTCCATCTCGCACGACACTCACAACTGACTGATTTTAGAGCCCTCGCTACCACATAGCCAGCTATCACAGAGCCAGCTACCACGGAGCCATATGTTGTTCTGCATATACACTATGCCTGCAGAACTTCCACACTACACATAAACGTTTTGTGATCCGTTCACATATCTACAAGAAAAAAAAATAGTTGCCATGAATTTTGCCCCAACCCTCGTATTTATGTACAGAGTATTAAAAAAATATATACATGTATATATTTCATTTCATTATTAAACAACGATAAAATAATTACAATCGGATTACTTTTGTAAGAAAATACTAATTTTGTTTTTTTTATTGAAAATTTCGTTTGATATACGTTCAAGTATCTGGAACTGATTAATGACACATACTGGGGTACCACTATATTGTAGAATCCGACATGTGTTCAGATGAACAAAATAAACAGAATAGCCCGCAAGCGCTATCGTATTATGTGCTATTGTATTTTGTACGATTTGAGATTAAAATTTACAATGCCGCAAAAGAATTTCGGATAAACAAATTAAAATAGTATCTAGCGCCGAGAGCTAACAGTGTAAGCTTCGTGGCCATTTAATAAATGTTGAAATTGAAAAGTACTTCACGATCACTTTAGTGTCTCCTTTCTTTGGAATAGAATCATTAGTTTGGGATAAACTGCGAGCGACTGGGGTTTTAGGGAACCCAATCGCCAAATCCTGGTTGTGAAGAATCCTCATCCAACATCCTTTAGTTCGGACGCCACTGTAGAGACATTAGATTAATTGAAAAATCCGGAGAGATGAAAAATGAGCAAACGCCTTCGCCGGGAATCGAACCACAGACCTCTGGAATACCACCCCAATGTGCAATCCACTACGCCACGAAGGCACGCTGGAAAGCTGAAGAAATACCTTATAATGCATTTAATTTTTGAAAGAAACTTTTGAGACAAATAAATCGAACTTATCGGTTTCATTTTTGTAATTACTATACATTCATTTCATGCATCTAATATAAAATTTATTTTGCAGAAAACGATAATGAATAATGCTAATATTCCACTCTTCAACAAATAAATAATTAAAGAAATTTTATATCTTTACTGTTATCATTAGTATATCCCCGCTGGTGATAAAAGAATTTCAATACTTTATCAAATTTGTTAAAGAGAATCTGAAGTTTGTATTTAATACATGAAGTAGCACTTAAATATATAAAAGGAATATTTGTAGTTTCGATATAATATATTAAAACTTAATTTTTCCAATTTCTAAATTCCTTTCGATTACCAATAATCACATTTTAGTATTCATAGAAAGAAAAGGATTGTTTTCCAATGAAGTATGTTTCAAACTTCATGCACGGAGCTGAAGAAATGGATCATAATTTACTGTTCACCGATAGAAATATTTAAATTTGATCAATGAAATGAATGCAAATCTTTCTTTCTCTCTCTCTCTCTCTCTCTCTATATATATATATATATATATATGTATATTGTAATGTGTATCACTGTATATATATATATATATATATATATACAGAGTGAGAATTTAAAAAGTGTAAATTTAATTTTTGACGCAGATATATGATTGAAAAACTTAAATTTTTAATGCCCTTAAATTAAAGAATTACAATGGATCCAAAGAAAATTTAAATGCAAAATCAATAAAAATATATTATTGTGTTAAAAGACGTAATACTTCTTTTCTGACATAAAACTAGCAATGAGAAAAGAACCAATGAATTAAGAATATATTGTTCTCATTTGAAAGAAAAATTCGTCTATCGATGTACGTTTTATAGGAATATTATTAAACGCAACAGTAAAATATTGTCGCACATTTACTCATAAGCATAATTATTTATTATATTGTTTAAAGTATAAATTATCATTCTAAATACATTTTACGGAGATGGTTTCGAAAAGGGGAACATAAGTAAATGCATAATAGAAAGATCATAACTGTTTTAGCTGTAGCAAAATGTAATCTAAAAAACGTTAGTATTGATTTAACACAAATAAAAACTCTGTATTCAAATGCTGCCTTAAAACAGAGTCATAAAAGACATCGTTTTATTAAAATATGCAAAATAAATATTGGGTAATTATGGTACTTTAATGGCAGCCATTCTTCTACATATTATTAAGACTTTCGAAAACGGTAATTGCTAAAACATATTTCATGTGTACCCAATAATAAAATTTTAGGCTATGTAAATAATATTGCTTTAAGTTAGCGAAGTTTCGTAAGCGTGATTAAAGTAAAATAATAAATTTTTTAAATGACTTAAGATACGAACATTAAAAATGCCGTTAAGATATTTTCGAAGCTTATTGTTTATGTATTGCTTTTGAATTATGCCTGATAAACTAATGTTTGATAAATTACTGCAAGAGTCATAGCGCTGGTGCTTATGTCAACACGTGTTAAAGGTTTGTAAATGATTTTAGGTTTTTAAAACAGTAAAGAGTACGTGTGTCTCCAATAAATACAGTCATTAGAGAGACATAATTGGCAATGACACTTGACGCTGGGGCCTTAATTGGCAAGTCTTGAGTTTACTTCTTTAAACATGCCACTGCGATTTATATAACAGCAATGATGTGTCGGGTGAGGTTGATTATAAGAATTGACAGAAATTATCAATATTTTTTTTTCTAATATTTATATACTAGAAAACATATTTTTCATAAATTGTCATAACCGCTAACAGGAATCTAACTTTCAGAAACAGTTTTTAAGTGACATATAAAATCCCAAAGAAGAGAAACTAGATTTAGGTAAAGGAACCAAGGGGAAACATTTCGGGAAGGCTTTTGTTGAAGCTTAGTTTCTTTGCTTGATCGAGACACGAGATTTAGGTAAAGGAACCAAGGGGAAACATTTCGGGAAGGCTTTTGTTGAAGCTTAGTTTCTTTGCTTGATCGAGACACGAGATTTAGGTAAAGGAACCAAGGGGAAACATTTCGGGAAGGCTTTTGTTGAAGCTTAGTTTCTTTGCTTGATCGAGACACGAGAAAAATAAATGACAAGAGATAGAATTGTGTTAATATTTTTTTTTCGGTTTGCTGCCTTTGTGAGCAAAGACTTCAATTTTAGACCGAGGTAAGGTGAAGCAACACACAGAAAGTTAAAACACGTCCCTTTGGGCGTAATATAAAATCTGAAAGCTTTAGCTCAAAGGGCCCCAAACCCAGAGGAGCGTTAACCCGGTGGGATTATTATTATTGAAACGGCACTTTGGGTAGATTCATTATAAATGTACATTTCATTTTTCAGATTGTTGCCACCAAATATTATCGCCTTGTATCATATTTAAAGAAATTAAATAATGAAGAATCTGCATGAATATATGTATGTTTTCTGCAATGTGAAAAAACAACGGTACTTAGAGCCATAAATTGTTTAACGTAGTCTTCCACCCAAATATGGAAGCCTTAGACGCCCGCATTTGGAGTATGGAATTTGTTTTACTGTCTATTTCTTATTTTGAAATGTTTTAACGAATTTTGATTACAAAATCAACGATTTCATTGCCAGCTTGGTACCGAAAACATCATTTTTATCTCCCGGGCAAAAAACTGACTATTGGAAATTCTAAAGATATGACGTTTTCTAATATTTTAATCCAGAGAGACATTAGCCCAAATACTCTCGAAACGTGTATGCGTGTGTAAATGTAATAAACAGTCCTTCACTACATAGTATAAAACAAAGTCGCTTTCTCTGTCCCTATATCCCTATGTATGCTTAAATCTTTAAAACTACGCAACGGATTTTGATGCGGTTTATTTAATAGATAGAGTGATGGAAGAGGAAGGTTTATATGTATAATAACATCCATTAAATAGTGTAGAAATACAGTTATTTTTGAGGTTTCTAATGTGATGTCGTAAATAATTAAATTTTTTCCGCTTACATTGCAAACGCAGGCTGAACCCTACGAGATTTATCAAAATAATGTACTAAGTATTGTACACATTGAAAAGGTCTACAGATTTAAAAATTGCGGGACGTAGCGTTTGCGGCGGTACCGGCCGGCCGGGTCGGCGGGAGCGTGCCTATAAATACCGCGTCGGAGGCCGCGGTTCTCCCTATAGCACTTTGAATTTAGCAGCGATCGGACGCGTTTATTATCGGAGCTCTCTATCGAGGAAAATAACAATATACTTAATAAAAACGTGCTTTTCAGCTCGACAACGTATCAGTAATTATAAGTAAGAAAGTCTAATGACAAGAAAGCTGTGAACGTTGTATATAAAGACATTCTGTAATATATTAATTGTTGTAAAAATAAAATAAATAGGTAAAAATGTAAAAAAGTAAATAAGTAAAAATGTAGTGTATGAATTTAGATATTCCAAAGATAGCAGGAAATCTTCATGGTATAGGGAAAGGGGAATTGTTTTACTCCAAATTTAACGCGTGCGGGCCACAGGCAGTAATGAATAAATCAAAACTACTGGATCGATTTTAATCATTTTTTCAGTGAGTGACATGGCTATATATTTTATACCCGTGCGAAGCCGGAGCGGGTCGCTAGTTGTGCATAATATAAAATCTGAAAATTTGAATTTTTTTTTCTCGAAGATGTCCTGGAAGCGGTAAAGATTCCTCCTGTGATTGAATGTAAAGCTTCCTGTTATCGGTTGTGATGATTAGGTAGTACGAATACAGACCTTTAAGTAAAGACAGAGAAAAAATACATAGGTAGATAAGAAAAAAATAGAAGAAGAGGATACAGTTACAGAAAACGCTTCCTCGTATGAATTAAATCGAACTGTGTGGGAAGTCAGTATTACTTATATCTAAACGTCATTGCTCCTATGAACTGTATCGAACTGTGTGAAAAGCTGTATTCATACAAACGAAATCAGGCTATAGAAATTTACGCAGAAACCGAACAAGTACCCTTCACCTCTTTCATGCATGCATGCATGATATGTAAACTATGTGTTAAATCGCAAATAGATAGCCAAAAGTTTATTTTAAATTTAGGTGTTTGGTGTATTTGGTGTATTTAATTATGTTAAAGCACACTAGGGCTATCTGCCTAAGAGGAGGAATGCCTTCGTGGAGGACATTCTAAGGGAAACTGGCTCGTATACACGTTATTTTAAATTTAGGGATAAGTCGTTATGTGCATGTGGGCCCACCAGCGGCCGAACGGTAAAGTCGCTGAACACTGGTAGTTCGGTCCGATGTTCCAACCCCGCGAACGGGCTGGCTGCATGAGAGTTTTCGTGGTTTTCCCCATGTGTAACATGTATACGAGCCAGTTCCCTTAGAAAGTCCTTCACGAAGGCATCCCTTCCCTTAGGAAGATAGCCCTCGAGGCTTTGCCATAATCACACACACACATACACTTTATGTGCATGTTCATTGCAATTCTTATATGATAACGAATTTCTTAATGGATATTATACAACAAGGAAATTCTGTAGCTAAACATATGCGAATTTTAATAATATGATGCTGTCCACTTCTTCTAAGTAAAATAATATAAATTTATCTTTATGTAAAGCGAACCTGGGTATGGGTAACTGCGGCTTCATCGTAAGTTTTTGTCAAATGTTCATTAAAAAATAGGATTACAAATCTGGTATTTTATTATCGAAATGTGTAACATAATTATCAAGGGATTTGAAACTTTAGTATTTTGTATTTTGCACAATTATAGTCCCCTACACAACAACAGTCAGAAAAGCGCAAAATAGTTAGAAGTTCATAATTTTTTTATGCTTTAGTGAAACGTGTGCAACGTAAATATACATTAATGTTCTGATCATTGAAAATTTACATCTATGGTTTCTTTTACTTATTACACACATTTATCATTACGCAAAAACTTGTGCATCTGTTCATTAAATGTTTTAGTTCATTGATTAGTGATTTTTCTTTTAATATTATTGTGGAGCTTATACTATTTATTTATTCTTAAATTTGCTTCTTTTTTGTAGTTGTTTCTTTCTTTCTTTCCCTTTTGACTTCTATCTTTTTACATCCTTTTTAGAAATAAAGGAAGTATTTTAATCGTGAAAACTGTCAGGTTTCATGTTTCATCAGGAACATCTATTTTGACCATTCCCGAATCCATTTGGATGAGTATTTTGGGTAACATTAGTAACGACAGAAAAATGACTTTTTCCCCAAACGGTCTTGGACTTTTTTGGTAACGTTTGTATGTATGGATGGATAAATGTTTGTATGTATATATGTAGCATAACTAAAAAACGATTAACCGTAAAGAGTCAAAATTTAGTATACGGGACTTCTGTAGAACATCTAGTTGTGCACGTCCCTTTTTATTGCAATCAACAAACCAAATATATATAGCATTATTAGCATTCTAATATATATATATATATATATATATATATATATATATATATATATATAGTCACAACCTTACTCGGACTGAAATTTTTTAAACAGCCTTTACTTCCGCTATCCATCAGCAATGTCAGATTAAAAAAAAAAAAAAAAAAAAAAAAAAAAAAAATTTAATTTTTGACAAAAAAACGAACTATAATTTTTATTGTGGTAAACCGATTCCTGCACTTTTATCTAAGCAAATTTGTAATTTTCAATGTCATTTTCAACTTGCCTTCAGTTAATTAAGTTCGAATAGTTTGAGGAAATAAATGAAGTTCAGCCATAAATGTGTATAATTTATTAGCCCGTACAAATAAGTCATGTGGTATTCACATCAGATTTTTTAATTTCATTTTTATATATATGCATTTTATTAATTCGAAAGTTTCCATTTATGTTAATTATTGCATTTCAATGTGTATTCTTACTTTTTATTATTTTGCTTATTTTTTTAGTTTCTGAGATTATGCTTTAATGCTGTATGAAATTCTGAGATTATGCTGTATGTAGCTTGAAAATATAGCACGGACAACTGCTGTTAAAACCAACCAGGCCTCTTTGGCACATATAGCACATTCCCAAAAATATTTGAGCAGTTTCGAAATGCACGATAGATGATGTCCCGTGAACACTAAATTACAGCGAAACAAATGCTTCCAGGAATCCTAGTTTCATTTGCTAAAATCAGTAAGAGCGAGTGGTAGAGGGAGACTGAGCGTTTTTATATACGATTGGGAAGCAGAGGCTGGGACAATGTTTCATATAAGAGTAGAAAGTAGAAACTGGCTTAGTGTTTTATAGAAGAGTAGGCTGCAGAAGTGGGCTAAGTATTTTTCAGTGTTTCCTCAATGAAAGAGTTCGGAAATCTTTTGCATCCTTAGCAATTTAAAGTTGTAAACTTTCTTGTAGATTTAGACGCAATTTACAACACTTATTTTGTTTCAAGGAGAATTAAAGTTATATATCATGATGCTATATCCCTCTGTGCTCTGAATTTGTATTAGTAAGTTATCACTTCGAGCCACGATAAGAGTTTTGTTCGACCCTCCTGCATCTTCTAAAAGATCCTCGCAAATTGTCAAGTTCCAGGTAATATTATTTATGCATCATTCTTACTATCTGTTCAAATACTGAATTTTTTCGGCGCATATACTATTTTCCTTATATCTTGCATGCTCGCATAACAAAACTACAAAAATATCATAAGATTTTTTCTACAGATTTTTTTAATACAAGAGCATAGTACCTATGATGATTTTTTGTAATATTTCTTGGGAGCGGCTTCATAGCTATATAATTTTACTAAAAATTTGAATGATTTTCTTGTTTTACAAAGAATACTATTGTACTTCCTGATGACAATGTCCACGAGTTTTTCAATATGATCAGCAGGTAGATGTACACGCAGAAGTGAGTGTCATCAGAAATTCACCATTCGTTGCGCAGTCCCTCCGTACTACTGTGCAATTCCTTTCCAGTTTTGAGATAGAACATCCCAGGAAAAGGATGCGGCCCAGTCTCCCATCCCTCTCTGCCGTCAGCCTCTCGAGAGGATGTTCAGCTCGCCGTGTATCTTAAATACGCTATTGCCACAGAGACACTATATGCTTACAAACTTTCATGCCTTCTTGGGCGCATAATTCCTGTAGTGAGTGTCACTAACGACTATACAGCCTGGGCGGCCGATGGTAAACAAGCATGCAAAACATATGAGCAAGCATGGAAGAAGGATGAATAGAACATGTAGCATGCGAGCGACAACGCCCGCAGCGGTCATTTTGTTTATAAGTGACCTATGTTGACTGGTTAATTTTTTTTCTTACTTCGAATTGTATAATAATAAATATGTTTGCATATTCTGGAGTCAGTTTTACTTTCTGCTATTGAAGAACAGTTAGAGCGTTAGCCACTTGTGCTTCAGGATGACATTGTTTTTTGTCGTGTATCTGAAAATAACTAGTGGTGAAAATAGTGTAATACAAGTATCACTGAATGATCCGTAAAGCAAACCAAGTCTTAGTCCTAAATGATAATCTGCGGAGTATTAATTAACACAACTGATATTGAGTTAAATGAAAGGACTTTACAAAAGAAGTCCAGTTATTTCCAACATGTGACTCTAATATTAGAAAATCTACTCATTTGAAATTTTCATTTACGTTTGTAGGAATTTGTACTTGTATTTATTTTAACTAACAAGTTAAAGTTTAATTTTAGAAACTTTTCTATAAGCCTTTATTCCCCTAATTGTCAGAGCCAGGATATTTAAATTTTGTAAAATGCAAATTGCTACTCAGGAAATGCAGGAAGTATTAAAAGCCGAGTTTCGGTAGGAGAAAGAAGAGAGTTAGGATCTAGACGCCAACCTCTGCTGTTGATACGTTTGCTTATTGCTGGTTCAAGTGGCTTAATTCGTTTTATTTACTGCCACTTGCTTCGAATGGGGTTTAAGTTACGGAATCTCACTGAGCCCTGTAGTTTACTGCTATCATTTGTTAGCATCCTCAAATTTTAGCTTCGTTATTTGATTTTCAGTTACCGCCCAAGCAGAGGCGAAGTTTGTTAGCGTCGAGTTGAGGCATTATAAATATTAAAGAGCCAATAAAGAGTACTTTAATCATTCTCTTGTATAGTTTCCTGCTACACCAATTTTCATACAGAAGTTTAACTACTGGGCTCTACATGTTAACTAGAAAAGACGGAAAGATGAACAATTTGCATGTATATTGAGAACATGGAGTTGTGTAACAATGTCCGGCTAATGCGATTTGTATTTGGAAGCTGCAGTATTTTGTTTCAGACCTTATTATTAACAACATTATGTTAAACACAAAATTTTGCATTTCAAATATTCTCATTTCTTATCACTTTGAGCTTCCAATTCTAAAAGTTAATTTTATTATAAGGTCAGGCATTTTTTTTACAGAAGTGAAGCATATATTAGTCACTTGATTATTTCCGAAATGTCTCTCGCTGATGGTAAGGGAAAGTTATATGCCAAGGGAATTTAAGCTACGCTAAGTTCCCTAAATGTGTTTATTACTTGGCGGCATCTGTTATCAGAACAAGGACAGATACTGAAGAGCAACATTCAGGAGGATATTAATTTGAAGTCTAGTTCATTACTCTGTGGGAAATAACTATTAAACTCCAGTTAATGAGTCTTGAAAGTACTTCACTTACTGCCAAAATTTCTGAATAAATTTTTCGACATGGTGATAGAACTTACGGAAAAACATAGATGCAAATTTCGAAAATATTGAAGAGAATGTCCTATACTCTTAATATTTTTTAATATCAGTGGAAAACAGGCATCGTTTTCACTCACGTTCTCAAAACAAAATGCATGTACCTTTTTTTTAAGATTAAATAAATTATATTTTAATGATTAGTTATTGTTTTCTGGAATTTCTGTTATCAAAAAATAGATAATATAAATTTAATTTTAAATAAATAAATAAATAAATTTCAACAACAATAACAAAAATATAATAAATAATGTAAAAGTGTAAAACTCATACATAAGACATTCGCAGAATATTTGAGATAAATTTATTTGCTTAAAGTATTTTTACCATCATTATAAGTTATCATTAAAACCATCATCAATCAACACTTAGTGCTTTAATAACTTAATATTTCTGACTACTAATATTTATAAAATACTTCAAAATTAAATAAATAAATCAAATGGGACATCATTAGTTTTTCAGAACATGTATTTGGGTATAGATTTCTCACTTACCTTGAAATGAAAATGCATTTAAATGAGAAAAATTATAGGTACGCTTGAATTGATTCTCGAGGTTCAGAAATTTTAATTGCTATTTCAAGAATGATCTGTAATTAAATAAAATATTTCAATTCTCGGTGTTCGTATTAGATTAGAATATTGAAATAATGCCTTAAGTTTGACTCGTTTTATTAGTATCTTATTATTAGTATTTTATTTTTATTATTTACTATTTATTTTTAATATTATTATAAACAGGAGTCGATAGGTATTTAAAAATATGTATGATAAAACTAGAAAATATTATTTCAAAGAATGGAATATAAAAAAATGATATCAGTGTTTTAGTATGAATTTTTAATGAATGATTAAAAAATTAAATTCATAATGGTAACTAATTATCTCATTTTAATATTTTAATAACAAAGCTTATAATTTATGTAATTCTCTATCATAAAACGGCATGTAAAGAAGTTGTTAATTATTTCAATCTTTGCTCTGCTCTTAGGAGCTTATTGAAAGCAGTGAAACTCTCAGATAAAAGATATAATTTTTTTATTCATGAGAATTACGATAACTGAAAAATTAATAATTTCTACTGCGCGAGTGGATTCTAACGTTAATTAATTTAGTTAACGCAATTTTCTTTAATTACGATTTCTATTTAAATAATTTTTTTAGATATGGGTACAAACTAATAAGAAATACATACTTGTAGCGAAGTGAAAACAGGCTATAAATTAAATGCATGATACAAGGTGTCAAACCATTTCGGATGTCAGATCACTTGTAAGTTTTAGGGTGCAGTGAAAGAACCACAGATGAATATTTAAATTAAACCTTTTAGTTTACTTGCCAGCTTTAATTTTAGACAAGTTAAAGAATAACAAAAAATAAAATCTCATTAGCTTCTGACAAATTCAGAACAAATGCTTAGATAAAATTAAAGTACGTTTGCTCCCGAAAATATAAATTAGAAATTTTTAAAAGCGTAGGTAAAATTTAATGTCTGCAAATCTTTGCAGATGGCCTCTCGAAAATACCATATGTTAGTAAATCAAGACTGACGTCCGAATACGTGATAATTAGGGCAGTCGTTAAAGATGCCAGCATTCAGAAACGTTTGGGGAGATTCATATATTAACTGATGCGAAGCGTTTATAATTTTTGTAAAATAACCATTAATGATAATCATGTTTCTAGGTGCCGCTATGTACTGTCGAACGAATTACGGTAGAAAAGTCAAACAAATATGCTGCTCTTTTCTTCAGCGTTAATTATTTGGCAATTCCTTGAATGTAGTACAATTCCAAATGAGTCAAACTATCTTCTTGATCCTCGTGTGTCGTATCGATGAAGGATTATCCTCCTCTGAAAATCGCTGTATTGCTATTATAACTAATCGGAATTGAAAAACGACCTCTACAATTGTTATATCCAATACTGCAGCATTATTTTGTAAGACAATGTCTACCAGTACTATGCGCCTAAAGCTCCACATGAAGGAGACCGTATGATCGAGTACCAAGGAGTTGTGTTCCATTAACTGTCAAAACTAGAGAAGCAATATTAAACTGGTGTCCTCAGCATTCCAAGTTGACTATCTCAGACTGAAGCAACATCCTATTCACAGATGGCAGCAGGCTTGCCGTGCATTAGATCATAAGCACGTAAGCAACAGGAAATAATGAGACATACAGAATGAAGTCCAGAACAACATGAAAAATAATGCTTTCAGAGGTGTCTGTTTCATGTTTTGGGATAACATTTCAATGGGATGCGGTATCCATGTGCCCATTCTAAAGGACGATTCTGTGAAAGCTGCACAGCATTAGGATGGAGTCCTTAACTGTATTGTAAGACTGTACGCTGCAGCAGTTATTTTGTTTCTTCTTTATGGATTCTTTTATTCTTAATTATTTATGGATGATGACGCCCGGTACCAACATTATTAACTACCATCTGAAGCGTAAGGGCCTATTTAGTGTAGAATGGTCATTACATTCCTCCGAAAATCTTTAGGATTCCGTCTAGTGCTCCATCTCTACACGTTTATCCTCTTCAGCTAGTCTGAGAAAACTAGAAACTTCCTAATGGAAAAACATCCATTGCAATTCTCTGCGGTGGTTTATCACCTTATTGAAAGATGGGGAATTCCGTTAAAATTTGAAGTAAAGCTCTGAGGTGGCCACATACCATTTTAATGATTTTTTTTTTATTATTTTTAACTTCAAACATAATTTGTTAGTGATACATAAATGTGTCATCATAAATTTTACAAATTAAAGCACACTTTTGTCATTTGCATTTTGTCATGGTAGTTTTCTTTCTTGCACGAACACATTTACTCCCTATATGTAGAATTTGGTGTTAATCAAAGTTTACTTTTTTATTTTTGTTAGTTATACTGTCGTGTGTTTAATTCTGAGAGGCCGGTGTATTAAGAACAAGGTAAAGCACCTACTAAGTTTTACCCAAGACCTTTAATCTGTCAAAAAGCAATTATCACAAATTAAGCTAGTCGAAGTGTAGCTAGTCTAGATCGAAGTAATTCAGTCACAGAAAGAAGTTGTCGAGACCGTCAAAGACTCAGATGGATAGCTGCTAAAGACTCTCCCTCGAGCTCAAGAATTCTATCTTTAAAAGAATTATTTAATTCGCATCCTGTTGGGAGCCAATAAAATGACAGTCATATATTTGCGCAGTGAAAATAACATAAGTATGCAATAAGCGGTAATCGATATTGTATTAACAATATAAGGTGAATTGCAAATAAGTGAACATGATATTGAAATTTGAATTCCATCAGGAGATAATTATTTATTTCATATTATTAACGTATTTAATTGAGGATTGCAATAATATAGACTTAAATCATACCTCAAATGAAAAATAACTAGATGAACTATTACATCTATTTTCTGTCAGAAGCTGATTAGAACGAAACGTACACACCTATGATCGAAAACCTATGCAAATAGGCAGTGCCCCCTTTCTCCGTCAACAGTATTCAGCAGGCTTAACAGAAGACCACTCACAGAGACACATATCTATAAAACAATCGCGGTGAAATGGCAACTTGGGAATTTTAGATGCCAAGGAATTTCAACTGTCATTTCATCAGACAGTATAAATTAAGGTATCTGCCTACGTTCGGAGCACTTTTTTTTAAAAACATAGAATTCTGATGAAATATATATTTATTTAGTCAAAATATGATATCAAATCATGAAAATAGGTAAATTTTTAGGAATATTTTTATAAATTTTTGAAATTTATGCAATTTTATGCAAATTTTTTCGGAGAATTTAACACTTACGTTAAATGCCGTATATTTTTCCTCACAGCATATATTTAATTTTTTTTTATACTGTATACTACTACAATACTTATCTGTGTTATGAACTAAAATGTATATTATATTTCTAAAATTTACTAAAGTATGTGTAATTACATGAAAAAACACAGTTTTTTGTAAAATATTTCTTATCGTTTTATATAGAAATACTTATAAAACAATCAAATTAATAAATATTACTTAGATTGTAGCTTAAAACCTAAAAAATAATATAGAAAACATTTTAGTGAAATTTAATAGAGATATCTTTAGAACATTTTGAGTAATTACATTTCTTGTATGTAAAAATACTAGAAAAATTAGTTTTTCAGAAAACGCATTTAAAGATTTCACATTAACAGAAAAACTGTTCTGTTGTATTTACACACTTAAAATTCTCCACATTTGTACATCACACCCTCCATATCTTTATGCTTAAGTAATTTTGATTTCCTATTTGATTTTAATTTTTTTCTGGCTATTTTCGAAATGAGCGACGAATGAATTTTCGAGTTCTTTATTCTTTCGTTATCAATTCCAAAGTAATTTTTAATCATTTCTTGTTCAATTGATATGCCTAAATGTTCAAACACAGGAAGTAATCCAAGATACCCTGAATTAAAAATTAAAACGGCTATATATGCACCCAGCAACATAGTCTTTATACCTAATCGCAATGTTGCCAAACCCAGTTAAAAAAACCGCAATGTTGCCAGTCCCAGTTCAAAGAAATAAGGCAAATAACTATTGCCAGAAACAAAAAAAAAAGTACCCAGAATTAAAATGAAATGTTTTAGCACAATTTTACACACAAACAGTTAAAAAAAAAACACGGATAACAACATTGTTTACCTTTAAGTTAAGCCTTTTAAATGGCACTTCCGGTCTTTCTGCTTTCACTTCCAGTGCAGTTAATTGGCTATACCTTCTCTTCTAATTATCACAAACGTAAAAATGAACCATTTTCGGAATCCTACAAAATTGACCTTTCAAATTGGGCAATAAAAAAAATCGAATGTTTTCGCCGAAATCGTTTTTTTTAACGTAGGCAGATACCTTAATATAGTAGAAATGAAGAAAATGTGACTTGCTTGGTTAAAATATGATTGCAAAGCTTGCTTTACTAAGAAGAATTTTAACTCAGCCCATTATGAGAAATGAATAATATCAATAATGTAAGAATGGTAGTTTTTAAATTTTATTTGAACAGCCAGTGGATTCCAAGAGCTAGGAGACAGAATAATATTTCCTAACACGTTGTTTCTAATTATTGCCCACTTACAGTATGTTATATTTAAAATAACAAATGAATTCGTCGCCATTTGGCTTTTTGTAAAAAGTATAGACATGAAGCCAAAGCAGTGATTTAGTTTAAATATTAGTAAAGTTTTATCTCCTTCATATACACTCATGCAAAATTCATTATTACATACACGAAAATAATGACATTCAGTGAAATATCTTAGCAGATGCGATCCATTATTTCAGTGAATGTGTTAAACGACAAGCCTAATTAACATTATACAAACAAAAGTAGTAGCGTCATTCAAAATGTAGCGTCATTCAGTTTTTCTGAAGCAGGAGATGTGAAAAATGTGCAATACCCTCTCCGGGACTCGCACTTGGATCTCTCGAATACGCACCGAATGCGCTACGATTACACCACGAAGACATGCTGGAAGGAAGGAGAAAGACCATTTTAAAGTGACCAAACGTCTTCTAATAGGCAAATCAAAATCAAGTGATTTTTTGCAAAATTAATATCGAATTTAATTTCTACAATTCGGCATTTGATTTTAATGTGTAGGAACTCAAAACAGTTTCTTATATCCCCAACGTATCATTTAGAAGAATCTGTGAAGTGAGGAAACAGTAGCCGTTTAAAAGCACAGTATCATGGAAGCAGTGAGATGTGTGAATATTTGAAGACAGACAATTGATACGCTACGGAGAATTCCGGAGCTATTTTAAGAAGGCATGAACAAGATCGTAAAAGAAAGGGAACTGCTTCTCAATATCGTTATATGGTAAAAACTACCCATCGTAATTGGAAGCCTGCTGCTTGGTAGTAACGTTGACAGCTTGCAGCCGCCAGAAGTCTTACGGATAAAGCTCCTTTCGGCAAACATTTAAGGGTATGCTTTTCACAGCTTTTACAACAAAAAGGAGATTGCTTTAAGTTGTGCAAAGAACACCAGAACTATAAATGTGCGCCAGTGGCTCTAGTGATTCCAGGTATAGTTTAACGCCTGAGTCTAAACTTAACTCGTAACAGGGGACGTGCGGTCTGACTCACCGCGCCACATGTTTCTCTCATCACCCCTATTGCATGCTTTGTCCAATTGAATGAATTCTTCTCCTAGCTTCACGTTTCGTGACCTTCTTTCTGACCCCTTCTTATCGGAATTCTTTGGCAAGTGTATCTGTTGAAATTCTTCTAGAGCGGTCTGTGAGACCTCACCTCCCTCTCAGTGTTACAATTTTCGGCAGTAGTGAACACATGGCTCTGAAGTTAGGTCCGCGGAGATTCATTTATCCTTCTGATACGCGTTATGCAGAAGGACTGAAAAAAATTCTAGACGAAAATGGAAGTGATTTTAGTGAAGAAGATGGCTGTGAAGAAATTTTCTGCGAAAGGGTGCCCGCTGAACAGACTCTGAATTTTCTGCAGACAGCAATGATTTCTTTAATCTAGAAATAACTAATTCCGTAAAAGACTACTATGGAAAAAAATCGGTTCAAATGGTCATCCGTTGAACCAAATCGAAAAGTTAGAAGGCCAGCTCACAATATCGTAAGACTTCCTGAACTAAGACCTTACGGAAAAATTGATAACTCAGATCCCAAAAATGTATGGCAACTACTTTTTACTGACGAACTTTTAAGCATAATTCTGAAATGGACAAATCTAAAAATTGAAAGAAAAATAAAAAATATATGTGGTCCGATTAAAGGTGAAATTGACTACACCTGTGTTGATGAACTGAGAGCTCTTTTCCAATCAAATCCAATCATGAAGATATTGAATGTTTATTTGCCACGGATGGAACTAGCTGCGATATTTTTCGTGCAGTTATGTCAATGAAACGTTTTAAATTTTTACTTTCAAATTTGCGATTTGATAACCCAGATTATATGAAAAAACGAAAGAAATCTGATCCAGCAGCACTTATTTTTGAAGTGATGAATTTATTCATTTATAACTCCCAGAAAGCGTGCACATTAGGCACTTGAATCTGCATTGATGAAATGCTTGTTGGATTCAGAGGAAAGTGTCACTTTAAAATGTATATGCCCCAAAAGCCTGTGAAATATGGATTAAAAGCTATGTGTTTGACTGATGCCCAGAATAATTATGCTTACAATGCATATCTTCATTGTGGAAAAGACTCTGATGGAATTAGCGTAGAAGATAGTTGGAAAAAAATTCAGGAAACCAAGTCAAGCTGTTCTGCGTTTGAGCAAACCAATTTTTAATACGAACAGGAATGCAACAGCAGACAATTGGTTTTCTTCCATAGAACTTACCACAGAATTGTTGAAAAATGGACTGACATACGTTGGAACTGTTAAAAAAAATAAAAAAGAAATTGCAAAAGATTTTCTTCCATGTAAGCCAAGAAAAGAAAATTCAACATTGTATAGATTTACTAAGGACATATCCTTGATTTCATTTGTTTCAAAGAAAAGGCGAGCAGTGGTTTTGATGTTATCATTGCATCATTCGATAGAAACAGACTCGGAAACGCAGAAACCTGAAATAATTGCTTTTTATAACAGAACCAAAGGTGGTGTTGATGCTTTAGATGAAAAATGTTCTGTCCATTCCTGAAGTAGAACAACGCGTTGGCCTATGGCTCTTTTCTACCGGTTAGTAGATATGAGTATAGTAAACGCATGCATTTTGCACCAAGGTTATAATCAAAACCCTGTATGACCAGAATGGTGTTTTTGAAAGAATTAGCGAGAGAATTAGTCCAACCACTACTACACACGAGAGTGAAAAATCCAAGAATAAATCGAGAATTGCGCCTGACAATAAAGCGGATTTTAGGAAACGAAGCTGAGTCTAAGGATGTGGAGCAGTGCACAAAAGAAGTAAAATTTAAATCAAGGAAAACATGTCGTCTGTGCCCCCCAAGGAAGAAAGGAAAGACAGTATATTTATGTTTATCTTGCCAAGACCCCGTTTGTTTGGAATGCACGCTAAAGTTATGCAATGAATGTGCTAAAGAAGACGAAAACTAAATTGTTTAATATCAGAAAATCAGTGAGATACTGATATTTCAGGTACTGTCAAAATTTTTCTGTATTGTTCTACATACAATTTTCTTCGGTTAAAATTTGCTTTGAATATTAAATAATATAGATAAAACAGTTAATTGAAAATAGATGCATTCTTATTTTTAGTTTTATAGAATTTAATGCAGCATATGATTTTGATCGAAAAATTTAAGGCTATGGGGAAATTTTCTGGGAAAAAATTTAATTTCACTTTAAAGTGTAAAAACATGTTTTCTTTTCAGAGTAAAATGTAGAACATTTAAGTGAAATATCATGATGATATTTTAATTAGACGATTTTTAAAAATTTATTATAATGCGCGGTCTCTGAGACCGCACGTCCCCTGTTATGTTCAACTTTTTCACCTCCTCTGTTACGGGTTAATTTGCATCTGTAGGGAGTCAAGAAGGCAAAATCTTCCTTCGAACATTATAGAACGTAATCATTTAGGTAATGCAGGTGATGGTACGGGGAGGAATAATGACCAATAGAATGTGAGCCCTTACACATTTTCAACACCAGATCTGTGAGCCACTATAGCTATCGAGTTGAGATCTTAGAACCTTAGGCAAGAGTTTTCAGTACTGCATATAGATCTCACATTTTATTTATGGACGACAACTGCTATCCACACCGAAGAATTCCTTGAAAATTCTTTGTTGAGAAACACTGAACAAATGTCGTTATGAGCGAATTCTCCTCATCTTAACCCGATATAAAGCTTATGGGACAACCACATTCCTCTTATAGATGTAAATGCCTTAAAAGAATGGAACTTAATTTCCCAAACTGTGGTCAACAGTTGTTATTGTCAGAATGAAAACATGGGTATACCTACTAGATGGAGATCATAAACTATATAATATTCATAAGCTTTAATTTTTCTGGGTTATTCTTTTCTTTCTTAACTCTTCTTGTAACATATTATTAGCACGTTTATTGTCGCATTTTACAAGATTATATCATAAAAAGTGCTCTAATTTTTTTCCTTACACTTATGTGTCATGATATTATGTATTTAATTTCACACAAATTCAAAACATTTTAGTTCACAGTTTCTGAGAAATTCTTATTTCAAGCAGGTAAAGTTAATTTTCAATTTGTGTCTATGAAATACGCCGCCTTATAAATGCGGTACGCCGCCGTAGAAAACGTCGCTGTAGGAGCTCAATGTATATCATCACAAAATCTCCTGAACTGAATTCTGCCAAATACTAATTTCAACTACGATGTTTCTTTAATTTCAACTTTCCCAATAATTCCAGGCTGTACTAACACTATAACGTAATAGAATTCGTCCAGTCAAATCCATCATTTTGGACGTTTGCCCATGACATAGGGATAATTTATCTTCTAATGGCAAATCCTTTTGAACAGTTTTGAAAGTGCATTGGAGAGATGTACACACCTGGGAAACTGCGGAATGTATCTCTTATTTGCAACTGAGTGGTTTGGTTCACGAGAAAACTTTCCCTTTCGACTGAAGATAAATTCAAAGGCAGCTGCGTTTATTGTTTGCCACATAATCAATTCGGTTTTGAATAATTAGAAATAACGTGATGAAAGCGATTAATAAATCTCAAAAGGTTTCGAGTCGACAGTTTATTCTAATCTGATTAAACAATGTGTTGCTATTTATCTATCGCTACTATTTATCCCCTGTAATGAAGCGAATTTAAAATTACGTTACGAAAGAAATCTTTGATGTTATACTAAACAAAGATGTCACAACTTTTCCTTCCGCTCCATCCTTGGAAATTCCTCGAGATGGTCAGCAAAACTGCAAAATACTGCTAGTTTGTACCAACAGAATAATATATTTGGGATGGTATTCTAATCAGTAGTAAATACAGCAAACAGCTTTATATGAAACCTCACAATAAATCTTTATAGAATATAAAATATTATCTCACAATTTTTAATGTGTTATTATTTCCTAATGCAGATCGAATGAATGGCGCGTCTTCTGGAATTCTCCAGTGACTTGTATATCCCTTGCAATAAGCGGTGAGCTTTATTGTATGTATGAGTAATATATCTTAAGATTAGGCAGGCATAAGCATTCGGGTATGCGAATGACTTTGGAAGCTTTGTTTTGGAATATGTCTTAAACAGTAAAACAAAATTAGCACTGGGACGGTAGAGGACGATCATAGAATCAAACCACAAGTTTTAAAAAAATATTGGATTCATCATTATGACAAAAATATTACCAAATATAGTACTAATTCGTCTATCACTTTGTGGTACAGCAATGCATTCAATAATAGGTTTACTTTCCTTAATACATAAGGGCTATGTTCTGTATTTTTCTCGATCTAGACTAGAATTTCATTTTCTGGATCGTGTGTGTAAATTTGATAATCAACTCCTATACAGCTGTTTTGCATAAATGCAGGATAGAGCCAAAATACGTCAATACGTTTTTATCGATCGAAAAATATGACAGCGACATTGAAAAGTCAAGTCGTCAAACTGAAGAATAGCATACAATAATACCAATTCTATTTACTGCTTCAAACTGCTAACCGTTTCAAAACTCCAGGCCTTCCCCATATCGTCGCATCAGTTAGAACTTGCACAGCTGCTGAAAATCGTTTCATAAGACTTACTTTTGCTACGATATTATATCGTTTTTACCGTATTGATTATTATATCGTATTGTTTTGCTAGTTGTAAAAAATTGTTTGCTCTTATTTGCCATAAGTGGAAGGCAAAGCTGCTGCATTAAAATTGTTACTGGCCACAGTTAAGACCAGAAGTAGTGGTCACTTTATTAAGAAGGCACCTAACAGGTAGGCCATCTTTACCTACTATAAAAGGACGAACAGTTACAACCATACTTTCTCCGGGATTCGAAACTAGGCTCTTTGGTATCTTAATCGGCTCCCCTAATCACTATACCATCTGGGCGGCCCACGAATCTTCTTTGTACAATACTTCTTTCAACAATTCCCTATACAATACAGAGTAACACTCTACATTTACTTGAAAGTTATAACCAGATTTTCAACTCATTCTGTGGACTCCTCTATATTCTTAATCTCGCTAGAAAACGCATATTTTATTTTTATTCTACGATAATGTCAGTTTAAAGTAGCATATGAGCATTCTGGAATAACTTGTTCTGAAATGAATCGGATGATTAAAACTTCATTTAGTTGCCATATTACATTTACGTACAGAATAAGCTTGATAATAAGACAGCCCATACGATCCATACGATCATGGATTTCTGTGGAGGTGTTAGCATTAGAATGTTGAACTTTACAGTTTACCATTTTTTGCACCCTTAGCTTTTTAGCGCAAGATATTGCATTTTTTCTTTTTTTTTAATATTTACATGGTGTTCCCCTTTCTTAAGACAATCAGAAAGCGATCTCCTCTAAATTAAAAATTTATTCGTTCACGTAGTGATTGTTCTCGTTTTTGAAACTACTTGGACACTGGATTTGGAGTGCATGGTCTCTGATTGGTTATCACGATTGGTTTTATCAAGAATCAAGGAATGCCACTTTTTTATTTTTATTTTTATGTTCCAAATTCTAAATTATGATGATGACTACCCCTTCTAAATAGATTCTGGTACTTAGTTTTTCGACCCAAAATTTAATTAAAACGTCCTTGAGTTTTAAACGTTTTTTCATGCGAAGGAAGTTTTCGTTTAAAGCTTTTTATTTGGTTTTTCCAAATGTTTACCCCATTAGATGAACCCCTTTTTTAATGATCAATTTTGATCTTTGATGATGTGGAGATATAGGCTTCCTGACTAAGAGTAATTAAACTTCCGTAAATTAAACTTCCGTGATACTTGATGTCACTGATTGGTGAATCAATTTTAGTGGATAGCATCAAGTAAACAGAGATATCTAATCCTCTTAATGGTTCTGAAGATAATTGCTTAAGGACAAAACAGTGACTAAGGCAACGCAACTTTGATTACAGCGACTACATTCAAAACATAACAAATGACATTATTCCAGCAGCAGCAATGAGGCCTGGGGAGTAGCTGTGGAAAACTATAAGATCGAGCGAGATTCAAAGCACAGGGAAATAGAAATGAAAATATCCTGAAGATGTTATAATTTTAATACTGTTTACTTTTATTGGAATGGAGGTCTTTTTTAAATAAATACTATTACAATTGTTACAAGTGGTACATTTCATTTACTATGTTCTTATTGTAACCGAGTATTTTGGACATAAATATTTTTGCAAATTTTTCTCCTTATAATTTTTGTATTATAAAATTAGGAAGAAAAAGGCAAGAGGAATACGCGAATAAATATGGTATATATGCTTTAGGAAATGCTAGTTAGAGGTGGTCATCTGCGATACTTGGTGTGAGATGTTTAATTGTTTTATATGTGCTATATGCTCATGTATGGGAAAATTCAAATATTTTTATAATAGTTTTGCTAAACCTTTCCAGTGATACATAGTATTTAGCAGTGAAAATATTGAAAACAATATATGCATGCTTACAGATTTTCTTTTGTTTATATATATATATATATATGTAATAATAAAATTCCATAGTCAAGAATAGACTTAAAATTCTAACTGTATGTTCTTTTCATTTCTAATGGCGACGTTCTCTTATTTGAAAGTACGTGGAATTAAATCTAGAGCCCCGTAGTCAAGTTGTTTTTCCCACCTTTTCTGCACGTACAGTTATAGAATGTTCTGGAAATATTTAAAGCGAACTGGATTGGCTGACGTCATTTCTTTGAACCTCCGCCTTTCCAGACGCTATAAAAGGACTCGCAAAAGAATATCGGGGCTTTTTCTTAAATGTCACGATGCAGTAAACTTCATACAAAATATTATTGGTAGTTCTTTTTTATTTACTCCGGATATCTGATTTTGTAACTGCTATTTCTCCTGACCAATAATAAACGGATCCTGTTTTTGAAACTTATCTTCTGATAATTTAAGCTACGACTACATTTATGATTCTTCAACAATCTATTTATTCCTGACAAATGCTGGTACATCATATATATATATATATATGTGTGTGTGTGTGTGTTTGCGTAAAGCAAAAGAAAAACTATAGGCATCATATATTACGGCACCTTCAAAGTACATGTCCTAAAAATGTCACATCTCTATTTATTTAAAAATATATTTGCATTTTACGTATATTAACGTCAAAGTAATGGCCTCTTGCCCTTTTTATGGATTCATTCGTTACGATATTTTAGACACATAAGATATAGCTTCTCTTGTTTATGTCAAATTTACAGCCTTCTCTCTGAAGGAAAATAAAACCATTTTCTATTGCACGTTTGTTTTTCTTCGTCTATATTTCACCACGTACTTTTTTATTCCTAAAAGGTCCGTCCTTTACTGAATTTAGAAAATTGCAATTCCTATCACGTCATATGTAATTGGATACGAACTCCTACATAATTTCAATAGAGTATAAATTCCGATTTATATTTCTCAAACAGATATATCAGAAATGGTTTCATCTTTTTGGTGCTCTTTAGAAACTAAAGTCAAGAAATTGATTTCATTATATGACTTTATCATATTTTAATTGTTGTGGGCATTAGTGTATTTGTTTTATATGAGAAAACAAATAATAATATACAAACAATAATATGATAATATTTGTTTTATGAGAAAACAATATAATTTAACCATAAAAAAACAATTACTGTTTTTCATTATCTTACAAAAACTGGAACTTTTTGGCATATTCAGAAGAATTTAAAATGTCGTTAGACGTTAAAGCGACAGCACATAGAATTCGTTCTGAAAACAAACTGCTGAAATACCTTCTAAAAACTTAAAAGTTTCAGATTTTTCTTTCTCAGTATGTATAAAATGGAAATATAAATGACTTCCATTTTACTACAGCTTTTTTCCGCTAAATTCTTATTAAGACTTACAACCATATCATAGGTTCGCATCCTTTGTTCTAAACTTTAATTTGTTTTTATAATATTTCTTTGCTTGAGCAAAAGACTTTTGATATCCCGTTTAAATAACTTGTTATTAAAGAGGTGTTAAAGATCTGATTGATACATTTTAGCTAAACCAATACTAAAGTGTTATTAACACAATCTGGGTATCTAGCGTCAATATGTAACCCAATTCATATACAAAAGGATATCAGATTTTAGAATGGTCAGAACTTTCAATATTTAAACTCGAGCAGTAGTGAAATTTGGCATTGCTGTCTTTATGGCGGCCTCTAATATTGTGTATTTCTTGGATGAAATGCAATATTTTAACAAAAAATGTGTTTGGAAAATTATAATCTTTTAAGTTAACTCAGTATTACTGAGATCAAATTAAAATTAAATTTGTGCTATAGCACAAACTAATTTATTTGTGCTATATAATAAAAGTCCATTCTCTGAAATCTAAATGAAAGCTCCAATATTTTGAGTATCTTTTCAAGGGATCTTCTTTTTGCTGTGAAATGAAACAAGGTACGTACGTCTATGACTTATGCATATTTTCTTACTTTATAATAAATATTTTCCTTATTGAGAATTACGCGAACAGTTTTCCCAAAACAGAATTTTCAAAGGTTGCTGCAAACCTTAAACTCAGCTGATTGGAAATAAAGTTTCTGATGTGACAAACTAAATGTTATTATTTAACGGCCTTGTCGGTTCACCCGCGGGAGAGCGGCAACATCGCTGAACATTGGTAGTTCGGTCCAAGGTTCGAATCTCGCGAACTGGCTGGCAGCATGGACATTTAAGTGGTTTTCCACATACAGTGGATGGAAAAAATATGGAAACACTTTGTGAAATGCATGTTTGAAAAGAAAGATTGATTTTAATGAAATAGGTAGGTGGCGCTGGCGTTTTTGACTACTGACACCACCTATACAACTTCGTAAATGTGCTATACAGTTAAGTTGCTGTCGGAGTACTGTTATGTGAGGTTTTCTTTCCATCATGTCAGAGTTAACAGACTTGAAACGTGGGCAAATTGTTGGAGCACGTATGGTAGGTGCTTCTGTAAGCAAGGTAGCCGAGGTGTTTAGTGTTTCAAGAGGTACTGTATCGAAGATTTATTCCGCATATTTGAAAAGCGGGAAAACATCATCTGCTAAATCACAGCGCGGACGAAAGTGTGTCCTGAGTGATCGCGACAGATGATCATTAAGGGCAATTGTGACGAAAAATAAGAAGACCACAGCTGCAAAAGTTACTGCTGAAATGAATGTTGTGTTACCGAACCCTGTGAGTACCAAAACAATTAGAAGGGAGCTTCATAAACAGGGAATTGCTGGCCGTGCTGCAATTGAGAAGCCACTCATCAGTGATGCTAATGTCCGTAACAGGAAAAGGTGGTGTTTAAGTCATAAAACCTGGACTATAGAGCAGTGGAAGCGAGTAATATGGTCTGACGAGTCTTCTTTCACATTGTTTCCCACTTCTGGCCGAGTTTATGTCTGGAGAACGCCATCTCAAGCCTATAATACAGACTGCTTGTTGCCAAGAGTGAAACATGGCGGGGTTTCTGTTATGGCTTGGCCAGCCATATCGTGGTTCTCTGCTAGCCCCATAATAACTGTGTCAGGGCACATGACTGCCAAGACTTATGTGAACATTTTGGCCGATCAAGTTCATCCCATGGTACAATCTTTGTTCCCCGATGGTGATGGTGTCTTCCAAGACGACAAAGCCCCTGTTCACGCAGCTCACATTGTCCAGGACTGGTTTTCTGAGCACGAGGATGAGTTGTCCCATCTTCCCTGGCCACCACAGTCACCAGACCTGAATATTATCGAACCTTTGTGGTCTACATTGGAACGGAAAATGCGTTCTCGTTATCCACCGCCAACGTCGTTATCTGAACTTGCCACCGTTTTGCAGGAAGAATGGTATAATATTCCCTTGGCAAACATACAGGAACTGTATTTATCCATTCCGAGAAGACTGCAAGCTGTTTTGTATGCCAACGGGTTTCCTACACCATATTAAGCAAAGAAACATGTTTTTTTAAAGGTGTTTCCATATTTTTGTCCAACCCCTGTATGTAACATACATACGAGACATTGTCCCTTAGAAAGTCCTCCATGAAGACATCTCTCCCCTTAAGCAGATAACCCTCGAGTGTTTTGCCATAAACAAATAAACCAAATCAAATTTACAACTTTAGCTTCCTTTTAACAAACTTTCAGTATTATTACGTTATTTCCAGGGGGCAGAAACTCCGGGATTTGAGACATTCAGTCATCTTGCAGCTTCCATAGCGATTTTGCTTCTAGACGGTCTAGAGTTCTCTGAAATTAAGAATTTTTCTAAAATGATATTTCTATCTAGCTATGTAGAAATCTTTTGGCTTCAAGATTATTATTTTTTACTCCCTCATCGCATATTTGCAAAGCGGTTGCAGTGTTTGAAGATAATTTCATGTCAGAATATGCATATTAGAAATATATTATTCAGCTCGATTGTTCATACACAGTTGAGAAATTAGTCTCATTTCGCCTCGAATTCAATTGCCTCGAATGTTCTTAATTTATCCTTTTAAAAATTTAGATTGCTAAATGTAAGTACTTATATTTAAGTAAATATTAAAATACATCATACTGCGCTGAATTTGAGAAAGTATATGTGTTTGCTTTGAAATAGTACTTCATTCATTCTTTGCATGCAGGAAAAGCAATCTCTAACGCTGCTTTTAAAAAAAAAATATTTATTAAAACTGGAACTACATACTTATATCCTATAAAAACGATATATTCATTTTTGTGTGGCTAGAGTAAATTCGCATAAATCCAAATTTCATGTACATATCATGCTGATATATAAAGAAGATACATATACTCAAATTTCGTAAAAATAACATGATAAATATAACTATGGTGCAATGTATTTTTAAGGCACGGAGATATTTAAGGCACGTGGATAAATAAATAAATAATTCTTTTTGTTGGTATTTTATATTTTGAAACAATTAAAATTTTAAAATTCTTTTGTGATATTGCTCTTGGTCTGAATTTTATGGTTTAAGTGCGAAGAACATTATATTTAATAAATAAAGGTAACACACAAAATGTTAAAAAGACGCGCCTTTCGCCATAATTTAAAATCTGAAACCTTTCAAATATTTAGTCCAAAGGGATTTGAATCCCGAAGGACTATTAGTTTCGTTTTGGCGTTTTGCGTCGGACGGATAAATGTCGTTTCACTTTTCAAACTGTTGCCATAAAATGTTAGAGTCCTGCATTATATTTGAAGAAATTAAATAATGAAAAATCTGCATAAATGTATGTATATTTCTCGTATTGTGATAAAACAACGGTATATAGAGTCATCGAATTTTGAATAACGTAATCCTCCAACGTATATGAGCATGTGGAAGACCCAATTTGAAATTTGAAATTTGTTTTATGATCGATTTCCTATTTTTTAAAACTTTGACGAATTTTTGATTAACAAACTCAAGGATTTCAAAGCGAGCAATGGCAACGTTGTGCAGAAAAAACATTTTTATCTCCAGCGCGTGAGTCTCTGTATCGGAAATTCTAAAGATATGCTCGTTTTAAAACTATTTTGCGATATTGCTGTTGCACTGGATCTTATGGTTTAAGTGCGAGGAACATGATATTTAATAAAGAAAGGTAACACACAAAATGTTAAAAAACGCCCCTTTGGACGTAATTTAAAATCTGAAACATTTCAGATTTTTTTTTTTTTTTTTTAATTTTTGTTATAAAACTTTATTTAACTCCATACGCTGTGTAATAGAATGAGTAGCCATCAACATTTTGATGCCAAAATAAAGTCTAGTAAAACAGGTGGAGGTGGTCAAGCTATACATAGCTTGACCACCACCACCTGCTCTTTAGATTTTTTGTAGATTTTGGTGGGGTGGAAGTATCCTATGTTGCCTCGCCCTCGAGGAAGAAAGTAACGAACCGCGACAGTCGTTGAAAATCGCTATTTCGCACTTTCGTTTATGAGCTGCAGAACTGCTGCAGCTATATATCGTTCTCCTGAGGTCTCTACTATTGCTCAGCCTTTGTTTTCAACGTTAGTGTTTCCCAAAGCCTTCTTGAGGAAGAAATTTTGTCACAAAACTCACTATTTTTTTCCCCTCACCTCCCATGTAAGAAGAGTGCGTCTGGAACGGTGCAGAGAACATCAGCCTTGGATCTTCCAAGATCCCTTTCTCTCAGGACGTTCCCACCTTCTGAGCTGTATAAAGGCAGCTTTAATTAGCTCGAATTCTCTTCAGCAATGATCCTAGTTTTAGTGAATACACTAATTCTTAATGTAACTTCATCTGGAAAGAAATTGGTACCCGACACCTGTTCTCCAACGTCAGAGAAAAGAACCACTTTGGTAGAGATAGATGTCATGGTCTCGACGAGAATAATGTTGGATTTCCGCATACCTTATAGTTCTGAACCTTATAGTTATGAAAGGTTTCCCCACTGCTCAGAAGTAAAAAGAGATTTTGGTAAAATTTTAAAAGGTTGTTTTGTGATCTAAGAAGGAGAAACTTGATAGTTTCGTTAAAAATAGAACGACTCGCATTCACGTTTTTACCGGACTTCGTTTTTGTTATGTTTTTAATTAGTAATCCTCGTATTTATTGCTAGAACGCCCGACAGTCATACGAAATGACCGCTGTTCTAGATATTATAAATTGTAATTAAAATGATTTGTGCAAAGGTGTCTGCTAATTTAAAATGAATTACCCAGGGCAGGCGGCGAGGACGCCCCTTTGCTTACTGCCCCACGGGGTTTCCCACTTCTACTTGCTTAATTGCTTAAAGTAGAGTGCACTGAAGGAAACTACTGGCGTTCTTCTTATGAGCTAACGCTAGCTGAATCAATAAAGGGGATTTAAATAATGGAATTTGAATTCACATGTCAAAGATCTCTTTGTACACAACATTTCTTGTGTAGATCTTTCAAGCATTTTTTACGCTCACCTTGCAGAGGAGCATCCATTATTTTTAATTTTACATCCGTTCTTTCACGAACTCTTGAACAGGCAACATAAAGTTGACCGTGTCGAAATGTAGGCTCAGGTAAAAAAATGCCAACACGCTTAAGCGTTTGGCCCTAAGACTTATGGATGGTCATAGCAAAGGCAAGTTTTACAGGAAATTGCCTACGTCTCAATTGAAACAGCAACCCTGTGCCGTGGCAACTTCCCCCCATTGGCTAGTACAGTTACGCAAGCAACCAATAAACTATTATGGACAAACAGACACCGCATATATATATGGGGTGAAGTAACATTATCTCCTCCGAAACAGCTGGCTCCCGGGCTTATCGAAGCACACCGTTGGATTCCGCAGGTCCGTGGCACGCCATTTTGACCATTCGCGTCTTCTTGGGACTTTAATTAGCCCAGATATTAATTAAAAACTAATTTTTCCCTACGTTTTCACTACAATCTCCATTTCCTTTCTTGGGTTTTCCCTATTAGAGGGATTTGGCTACGTGCCAAATTCTTTTTTCTCGAATATCTACGGAACGGCGCCGAATTGAAATTCGAGACATGTATCCTTGGATTCCAAAAAATTCTCCGAATCCGTCGATACTGTTTTCATATTCGTACGACTTTAATTGGCCGAGATATTAATTAAAAACTGCGGAAATGTCAGTTTCCGCGCTCATTTTTCTGAGTGGCAACAATAAACTATCGGTGACACACACTTCAACAGCTTTTATATATATAGATAACGTAAAATACATTTTCTTTGCCTCGCGCTAAAATGCCTAACATATGAGACATCTTTCTGTATTAAAAAATTTCCAGTTTTTTGCATTCTGCCCTAATTTTACCCATTATTCAAGAATTAAATTCCATCTGTTCTATTTAATAATATATTTTAATTTATTTGTATTAACATCTAAACTGTGTTTTTTTAGTCCAAAGAGGCACTTTGCCCTGAAGGACTATTAATTTCGTTTGGGCATTTTGCGTTGAAAATTTTAAAAGGTTGTAGCACTTTTCAAATTGTTGCCAACATATATTATCGCCCTGTCTTATATTTGAAGAAATTAAATATTTAAGAATCTGCATAAATGAATATATGTTTCTCGCATTGTGATAAAACAACGATAGCTACAGCCATCAAAATCTGAATATCGTAATCTGCCATAGAATATGAGCATGTGGAAGCCCTAATTTGAATTTGAAATTTGTTTTCTTATCGATTTCTGATTTTGTAATACTTTAACGAATTTTTGATTTAAAATCTAAATGATTTCAAAGCGAACAATGGCAACACTGTACGGAAAAAAGCATTTTTATTTCCAGGGCGCGAGACTCTGTATCGGAAATTCTGAAGATATGCTCATTTTAAAATTAATTTGCATTATTGCTGTTGAACTAAATTTTATAGTTTGAGTACGTAGAACATGCTACTTAATAAATAAAAGTAAAACACAAAACGTTAAACAAAAGCACCTTTAATTAAATTAAAATTTAACCGCGTAATTTAAAATCTGAAACATTTCAGATTTTATTATTATTATTATTATTATTTCAGGTAAAGTGCGTTAGCTCAGAAGGGCCATTAATTTCGTTTGGCATTTTGCGTTGATTCACTTTCTGCGTTGAAACACTTTTCAAACTGTTGCCACTAAATATTGCTTCCCTGTATAATATTTAAAGAAATTAAATAATGAAGAATCTGCATAAATGTATCTATATTTCTCGCATTGTGATAAAACAACGGTACTTTCAGCCATCTAATTTTGAATACCGTAACTCTCCATCGAATACGGGCATCTGAAAAAACTAATTTCGAATTTGGAATTTGGTTTATTATCTATTTCATATTTTGTCAGACATCAAAGAATTTTTTTGTTAACAAATTCAACGATCTCAAAGAGAGGAATAGCAACATTTTTATCTCCAGCGCGCGAGACTGTATATCGGAAATTCGAAAGATATCCCCGTTTTAAAATTAACTTGCGATATTGCTATTGAATTGAATTTTATGGTTTAAGTGTTATTTGATAAATAAAGGTAACACCCGAAACGTTAAAAACAAACACGCATACTTCTTCCACGAATTTCAGAATACAAACTATATGAGTCAGTGTTTGAAACATTTACTCAACACCCTCTCTCACACTTTACATACGTATCCGTCACGTGACATACACCTGGCAGCTAGACTAATGTGTCTGGTTTAATTGTAGAATATCAATGTTTGGAATGTAACACAGAATAAAAAGATTATCTTTATTACAAACTGATGGGAATTAGATGGAAGTTGATTTTATCGGAGTCTTATTTTTAGGACATAAAAATGCAACGAAAAATTTATCTTTTATGTAATATTTTTTGACAGTGTTTTTTACTGGTAAAGTTAGGGGATATTACTTTAGAAAATTTATATGTATGTTTTTCTAGAAGTTAAAAATTGTAATCTATTTGTACCTTGAAACATAAGCAAAAAATCCGCAAAATTCCCCATTTAAAAAAATTAATAAAATTATCTAAATTAATTCCAACTCGCGATAAAGACATATATATAGTTAAATGATTTTTGAATAATAAAACGTCTTTAATTTGAATTAAATTATATTTGAGTTTTAATACAAAGACCATTTATGTGTGCTGTCGTATTTTTAGGACGATAAGGAAATATGGGGGTTAAGGTAAAATAGTTTCCTTTCTGTACTCGTCTATTTAACTGCCCGATGGTGAAGCATACGCTAAAATATATTATTCCTCTTTTATAAGGCGAATTTGTATTCTTAAAATGAATGACAGATTTTAAACTTTAAATTCTTTGCTAATTTTTATTATAAACAAATTCGGGGATCTGTACTGAAACTCACAGTTTTTGTTAAATGCTTTAATTCCATAACAAAGAATGGCAAAAACTCAAAAAATGGAAAACTATATAATAAATGTTAGTTTGTGTTTCTTAAATCACAAAACAAGTTTTTATTTCCACCTATCAGATAGATTATGATTTACAACTATTTAGCTATTGTTATAAAACGCTCACTTAATTTAGAGCAGAGATTCCTTGTATTTACTAAGCATTCTGAAAATATCACTCCGTATGGAAGTAATGCATAAACTGTGCGTGCATGGAAATTCTATGGAAATTGTCATTTATAAAATACATTAAGATTAGAAATAAGTATTCCAATAAGTAAAATGGCAGTAACGAAATGTCAACTGAGTTTGATGCCGTTAAATACATACATTTTGTACTATAACATATTTAAGTTAATACTGGGCTATTATGTGCCGCAACTCCAAGAGATTCGTAGCATAGAAATAGTAAAAAGAGCAATTCGAATCAATAAAATTTCTTATCTTTGAAAGGCTATTTATTTTATCACCTAGTTGTTATTACTAGTAACATCGAATGCCTGTTTCTCTTTACACTTTATCCTAGTAAATGGCACCTTCCAATTGAACGAAACGAGAGCCCACAGTTCCACTAAGTGGTTTATGAAACAGGAATCAGCAGGCATAATGATGGCTATTAGAAATAAGCTATATCATACTGTCAAGGAAACAGCAGACATGTGTTGACTAAACTGCAGCTTGAAGTTTATTTCCTTCTTTGCCTTTTTATAGCAAAAATCAGATATTTGGAAAAGCTGTTCTGTGTTACTCGGGAGATATAGGTGTTACAAATTTGCTTTCAGCGGTGGCCTGTAGTTATTGATTATATTTCAGTTAGTACTTTAGAATTATGAGCCAAATTTTTAAGATGTTTTCCTTTAGTGTGTTATATCAAATGTTCACGGATCAGTAATAAACTACAACATATATAATGAAATATAAGTAGTTTTACATCGAGCAAAATTTAATCTATTTCAGCTTTTTTTTTTTTTTTTAAATTCTATTACATTACTATAATATAGTTACCATTTGATGAAGTCTCAAGATTCAGTTTACTTTGAAAAGCTTCCGCTTATATGATATTGTTCGTGATGAATTAAAATATTGCTAAAGATTTTGTATTTAGTTAGCTATTTTTAGTAAAACTGTAATTAAGTTTGTTTAATTTCCCCATGAAATGCAGCTCGTGACGAGTTTTAAGAGAAAGCTACGCCTAAAAAATCAAAATACAGGAGCATGCGCATCTAAATAGATATGTCGTAATTCTACTCTTCTGCTCTCCAGAAACCTCGAGAAAAAAGAAATTACCAGAAGCTTCTTGTGACTAATCGAAAAACTTTAAAAGCAGGAGAGAAACATCTAAATTCAGTTGTTTTAGGGAGTTGTTGTTAACTTAGCTGCTATAAATTTTGATCGGATTAGCTTCCTGTGTGCTTTGGATTGTGTTCTATTTAACGATTTAGTAGTTTAAAATATAGCCATTGATTATATTGCGGGATATTGTACGAATAATCTGAGAGGAAAAATTTCAGCCTTTTGTTTTATTTCTTGTGGTAAAAATAAATTTTATTAGCTTTTCATCAGACTTGTACATTCAGTCTAACGAACCCGTACGCACGCAACACTTTTTGGTGTCAGGAATGGGGTTTGAATGCAAATAACAAGAGTGATGGAGAGACAGCTAAGGCAGTTGGTGAAAAGCTTGCATTTAAAGGAGAAATGAAAGCGGGCTAAGAGGAGATAAAAGCGGGTCAAGATTCTGTCAAAGAGCAGATGCAAGCGGGTAAAGTGCACGCTATAGAGGGCATGAAAGCTATCCGGGAAGCTATTAAAGATGAAGTGAAATTAGGCCAAGAGAAAATAAAAAGAGAAAACACCTGCATAATAGAAAACAAATTTGAAGGTATAGAAGACAAAGCTACACTTTTGAAAACAGAGATCAAGAAATTGAAGAAAGAGTTTCTGCTGTTCGACAACAAACTCACGACAGGGTTTCTGCAGTAGCCAAAGAAGTCGACACCTTAAGGAAACACGTAGCGATGGCAGGGAGCAATCATGATGGTTTTAAATTTTTACCCATGAATGCTCATTCCTTAAGTTATTCATATATGATGGGAAGACCTCTTGGCAAGTGTATAAGACACAATTTTCTATAGTGGTTGAAGCGAATGGACGGCATCCCGAAGCTAGGGCCTCTAGCTGCATTACAGAGAGTAGACGCAGTGGATATCTTTCAGGCTCTTCCTGAAAACAAAAGGCTAGATTTCGAAGCGCCTTGGAGCTGCGCTTTGAGAAGACGTATTTAAAAGACTACAGTAGGTTTCAATTAAAATCCCGTCAACAGAAGCGAACGGAAACACTCCAGGAGCTCGCCACGGAGTTAAAAGGCTGTCCCACCTCGCCTTTTCGGATTGCCCGACAGGAAAAAGGGAAATCCTGTCCCTACAATACATCATCAAAGGTATCCGGGATCCTGAAATACAGAGAGCTCTGCAAATGGCGGATGTGAAGGACGAAAAAGGTGCTCTGTATTACGCCATAAAATTCGAGGCAGCCCAGCAAATAACTCGTAGAGATTGCCAAACAGTCAGACCTGTGCAAGTCTACGAAACAGTAGAGCAAGTGATGGCTCTATTAGATGATTTATCCAGACAGGTTAACGCTTTGTAGGAGTGAGAACGAACTGGCTCTAAAGTGTTGGAAATGTGGAACTGAAAGCCATATACGACGGAATTGTAGAACGCACCAGAGCATGGAAAATAAAACAGATGATTTTACCAGACAAGTCGGTGGCTTGAAAAGGAGCAGGAGTGAAAAGAAACCAATCCTAAACTGCTGCAACTGCGAGGTTGAAGGCCACATACGAAAGAACTGAAGAACACCGCAGAGTAATGAAAATAAGACGATTTAAACAAAATGTAAGATTCTCTACTGTGTACCTTAAGTTACAGTTGAATGTGAAGAATCTTAAGAACTACTAAGCGAATAATCGCTTGAGTTCGTGAGACAGTAAGTAAAACTTGGAAAGGGTTAAAAGACCCTTTACTATTCAAATAAGATTTAACAGAACTCCGCCTTGGAGTTTTAAAATAAAGCAACCACAAGAGCTTGAACTTAGGACACTAAGAACTAAAACTTAAATAATCTTAACTAAAAAGATATAGCCGAAGCTATCAAGATGCTGACAGAGTTGGCCCCTTAACGCTAATTTACTGCGAAGTTATCAAGGGCCTAAAGTACGGCCGATAGCTATAGTAATAATAGCTTACGTGAGAGTAGCCTGAAAAAAGCGGACGCGTGCTATCGAGAATCTCTGGTTTTCTCTGACTAAGCTTGTAGAACTTCGCGGTTGAATACCGCTTTTCATCAATTTGTATTCAAACGTGATTCAAACTCTAACACTTTAACTTCTGGGATAATAAGGGAAAATTGCATTTCGTGAAATTAATTTGTTCCTGATGCCGTCAACCGAAACAGTTTTTTTCATACCAATTTACACTCATGTCCATAAATTAAGGATAATGCAAAATCAGGGAACCGAATAGTTAGAAGCAAAACAAATTTGACTTATTTGTAAAGCTTATTTATTCAACAAAAGGTAAAGAGCAAAAAAGGATGCTATATATTTGATAATAATTAAAAAATTAGCGATTTTTTCTCCATGGAACAAATTACAAAAAATACCTATTTACAAAAAAAAAAAAAAAAAAAAAAACCAATATTACATGGTTGGTATGATTGTTAATACATTGTATGTCTCCTAGACGATGCAATGCAGTCCGTACAACGCCTAGGCATGCTGAGTATCAAATTATCGTTCTGATCTTGCGGGATATTACACCACTCAAAAAGCACTGCTCTCCGAAGTTCCGTATACATGTAGGAGAAGGTTGACGGGCTGCAACTCGTCGGCCAAGCATGTCCCACACGTCCTCTACTGGATTCAAGTCCGGTGAGAATGCTGGCCAGTCCATACGGGTGATATCCTCCGATTGAAGGCATTCGCATACGATGTTTGCACGGTGAGGACGGTCGTTGTCATCCATAAGCACTAATTGTGCACCCATGGTGCCCCGAAACAAACGTACATGTTGTTACAGAATGACGTCGCGATAGATTTGGCTTGTTATGCTTCAAATTTGAACATGCAGGTCAGTTCTGGAACCCAGAATAATTCCACCCCAAACGAGCACTCCTGCACCACCGTAACGGTGTCGTTCAATGATGTTTTCTTGGTGGTAACGGGTACCTGGAGGTCTCCATATGAACGTCTGACGAAAATCAGACTGCAAGCTAAACCTGGACTCGTCGGAAAACATCACACAAGCCCACTGTTGCGGTGTCCACAATGCATGCTCTCTACTCCAGGCTAACCGCAGGCGACAGTGAGTTGCAGTAAGTGGAACGCATCTGGCAGGTCTACGAGCATATAGACCAATCTGTCCTAAGCCTGTTTCTTTTGGCAGTAACTGCCAAATAGCGGTCCTCATTCGGCGTTGTAACTCTGTGGCGACCTGTGCTGTAACGTCTACTCGCATTACCATCATCTTGGAATCGTTCCCAAAGCCTGGAGATGACACTCTGGGCAATTCCAAGTTCGTCTGATACTTCCAGTTGGGTACGCCCACATTCCAGACGGCCGATAACTCTACCACGTAAAAAATCATACAAATGCGTCCTTTGTGTCATAACTATTCGATTATTGCACTGAAATGCTTATAAAGCGCCTGCTAACAATTTTACTTCTTTGTCTGTATTCCTTATATATCACTCTCTTACACTCTCGTCATTTGACGTACAATCGGTACGAGAGTTACTTCCTGAAATTTGCATATGATTCTTGAAGATGTGTGTAGTGATTTTACAGGTGATTTATTTATTTTAGAGTTCGATTTCCGCGTGACTCCGAATTATCATTAATTTATGGACATGAGTGTATATACAATGGTTTAATTCTTTCACAGGCAAGAAATGATTACTTATTTAAATTTCTAACTGTCCTTTGTGTTCTCCCCCGCTGGAGTTGACTCAGAAGGATTCCTGGGAAGTACTGGCAGGGATCTGTACATAGGCAGTCTCAACCACGAAGGTACATAATTAGACTTCACAGGACTACAGCCCTAGTTCAGTCTAAGGCTGGTTCAGGCTTGGCAGGGACCGTACTGGTAGTGTCGTGTCTGTTCCTATGGCTGTTGTGGAGCTAGATCGGAGATCATCGACCAAGTCGACGGAGGTTTGGGCCTTAAAGTCCCAATGACGGGGACTGACAGAGCGGACAAGGCACTAAGACGATTATTCGATGCCGGTTGAGTGGTGTCCTGAGGCAAAGATGTCACAGCAATAAATTTTGTATTAAGCACTAAACGTTTTATACCAAGGTTGTGTACTATAAAGCTGGGCAGGAACTGTGGAGTCTGCGCCGCCGTTCAATGGGTCTCTAAGGTTTGGACATCTTTTCCCCGATATGGCAGACCTTTTGGGACATCTGGGACTAAGGTCCCCGCTTTAGAGTTCTGTCCTTTGTGTTCCAAACCAAGTACCAAGTTCAAAACCCATAACCGATGGAAATAATTTTATATATAAAAACGCAATATAAGAAAACTAGATTTTACTATACCTATAAAACGAGAAAGTATGAAAAAGACAGAGTAAATGAAAAATGACGATAGAAACGTTATTGTTTTGATGAAACTTTTTTTTTCATAAAAACATCATATAGCTATCACTTTAGGGGTCATCCTTTTCAAAGGTTTCTTTGAATTTGAGCTCACTGGATCTCTGTTTCACTTGTGCTTCTTCTAGAATGATTTGTTGTTCCCTACGTTGTTAAATATTTCTAACTAAGACATCACTTTTTTCATGAAATTGCTTATGTCATAACTTGCTACTCCTTTATTAGGTTATTGCTATGTGAAAACGTTTCATATAGCCACATTTTGTCAATTGTTTTGGATCAAAGACGTAGGATAATGCTTCTTTCTTCCCCTTCTAAAAACATTCCTTTTGTAGTAGTCTTTTATTGCTGCTTTCGAAGTTGGTCTAATTCTTGCTTGTTGAACTCATTTTTAAACCCTCCTTTCTCGCTCCCGCCAAAATTACGAGGTAAAATTTTGCCCTCAAATTCTCGTGCTCGTGAAATTTTCTGGTTGAAATGTTCAAACGGAACGCCCCCAAAAATATTAAAACCAATCCATTTCATAAACCTGATTGATTACTGTTTCTAAAACATCAAACGTTTCTTGATTTCAAGCCAAAACATTCCACAAAATAAAATTACATGCATATATTTTTCAAACACTTATAAATAATTTTCTTGAACAAAAAACAGACAATATTTTTACTACTTTATTGAAAAATATGCGATTGCTAAGGACTAAAATCCTTCTATATGGTCCCAACGGGATTGATATTGACACCCTAAGGTCGATAAAATTTTAAAGGGGAGTCAGTGATGAACAGGACGTCAAATGGGATGGATTGCTAAATAAATAGGCAATGACAATTGATCAGTATAATCAAAATCCCATGGATTTAAAATATTAATGAAATCTGTAATTAATTGTTTAGTGATAATAAACTATATCGTACAAAGTTTAATTTATTCAAAACACATGGATATACTAAATTTGGAATTTTAAAAATCATCTAAAAGAAATATCTCCAAATAAAAGTTCTTACTGAACCAACACCATTGAATTTCCCTTATCCTACCTGGTAGAAGCTGGGTATAATCAAGTCAGTAATTTATTACAGAAAGCATGAAAAAGGCTGAATATTTCTGCCTGAGCAGATTTAAGAAATGAGTTAAGAATTTTATGCGAGATATTAGAAAAAAACTAACACTTTTATATTTGTAAAATTAAAAATAATAATATTACGAAGAGCTAAAATACATAACTGAAATAAGCAATTTTGTTTATATATTTATAGTCAAACTGTTATATTTAAGTTATTTCTGTATTATGATTATAGTGTGTACTTTTAGAGAAGAAGTTCTCAACCAGGAGAGAAGTTAGTTTTAAAGAAGAAAGTCGGCATATTATTTATCTGTTAGGTATTTAGTTTCTGATTATAAATTTAACTGATGTGTACACCACATGACTATCTTGCACGGGATATTAAATTATACGCATTTTTCCACGTTTCATTTAAACTTATTGAATTGAATCAAATCTTCTTCGTCGATAGCGTATAAACCAGGATAGAATAAGTGCCTATATTCTATTGTAATTTATGCGCTATCGACAAAGCGAAGAATTGACTTATAATTCACTATATTTATTTACCGTAGCCACACTCGGGAGTTTCAAATGTAAACAGGCTGCTATGTTAAAAAATTAGGCGTAGCAGCCCTTAAACAATTTTTAAGTTGTTGATAATTTTACATATACTACATACAGGTTAATTAAAGGCATAAAAACCTAAACCGAAATGTACATACAGCGTAATTCAATGATCCAATGATTTGACATATAAGAATAAAAAACCTGAGCTTACGGATCCGAATAATAGAGTGGGTGTATATATATATACTAAAGAAATATTGATTATATTATCTTTAGTAAATAAATTATTATCTTACTTTGCAGCTATTGCGCAAGTATTAGAATAACTTGTTTTGGAACTAAGTGAATTTTTAGATCACACAACATATATACATATATATGTATATTTATACTTTTGGAGCTGCCGATTGCAACCAAAAAGGGAGTTGCAAAACTACATGTAATAACAATCCTATATGCAAAATTCCAACGTTCTGTGGCTGCTCGTGTTTGAGTTATGCAAGATAGATGCATACATACGTATGTGCGTATGTACGTACGTACAGACACCACGAAAATATATCATCACAATTCATTTTATAATTTTTGAGGGGAAAAGAGTCCTTTGTTCTCTCTGTACGTACGGATGTCACACAAAACATCGTGAAATTGCATTCGATAGCGGCCAAAATGTTTATTTCAGTTGAAATATGGTGCCTGGAATTTTTCGTGATTGCATTACTTCCTTTACTTCGTACAAGGAAGTAAAAATTGCTTTTACTCAAGTTTCTAATTTACCAACATTTTCTATGCTTGTTGTTTTATTTATAAAACACTTTATAATACTAATTTAAATCTGGCGAATCTAGTGTATTTTTCGTGTTTTAGAAAGTAGGAGAAAAATGTTCTCCTAATTACGGTGATATGAGTGCAGTGAACAAAACAGGTTTAGAACCACTGTTTAAAAATGAAGTACAAGGAAGGCGATCAATGAAGAAAGCCGTTCTATTAAAAGAGGTCAGTGTAAGTAGAATGTTGGTAATCCTTCTCTAGCAACTTCTCCAACGTGTTCATTTGCACCTTCTTAAGTCAACTATAACAAAAAAGATCTGGCAAACATATTAAAAAAAATTCACGAGTTTTAAAGCACTTAACGTTTCTGCCTGCAACCCAATGTGGTCATAACTTCTACTTCCAAGCTGAGATTAGTCCTGGTAGCCATTTGCTGCCAGGCTTCGTTGATGAGATTGAAGCAATCCAAATGATAAATCATTTTGTTGACATCGTTCAGTATTAATTAGGTGGGATACATTACATAAAATCACTTTTGAAAATCATATGTTGAATACCTGAGTGTTAGTAACTCGAGATAATATTCATTATCAAGGTCGTTTCATGTTCCGATAATTTGTTTGTGAAAGAATTGCTCCTGATTTGCTCCTGTTGTTTTCTTCAGCAAATATTTCAGGTTTTGTCGTTTGGCCAAATGAAATAATAAAGTGGAATGATATTTGCGCATATCGATTTTACGGATCAATTTATTTATACTATGCAGAAATTTGAGGAAACATTTTTCAATTATTGATGTTTTTTTTAATGTTTTATTTCTTCTTCTAGATAAAAAAACAAACTAAGAGTTGTCATGGTGATCGCACGCATCTTAATGCGAACAAATTAAAGATTTCTGTTAATCTTTATTTTTTCTATATTTCCCAATCGAATAAATTTCTTCTATATATTCTGTTCCCTTTAATTTTTTTTTGTTCTTTAATTATTTCAATAGTCATTACTTAAATATTATTCATTAGTATTTTTTATTATTTTTGGCTTTTTTTTTAAATTCGTTTTAAATACTTTAAATATTTATAGGATAGCTTAACAGAATAATTTATCAAATATCCTAGTATTACGGGAAAACGTTTCTTTTATTTCTACTTTGCTTTCGAAATGTGAACGACCGATATTTATAAAAGAAAAACTCTTACAAATTATCAAACGCATACCGTCTAATCAATAATAAACACATACCGTCTACCAATCGCATACCGGTTCTCAACCTTTTGACTAACGCGTACAATCTGAACAAAGATTGAAACATTTTGGTACTACCTACACACTTTACAATGATTATTGAAAAATAATCATTGTGTATTATTTTCAATAAAATTTGAAAAATAATATACAGGAATGCTTATTGAAAAATATTTTGCCATTTGCAAAACTTATTGGCTATTTGTATTAAATATGCACGCATAAAATTATTTGTTTAAAAATTGGTTACGTTTTGAATTATCAAAATTTAAGCTATAATGCTTTAATTCAAAAATATAGTGCCAAATTAGGGCCTATTTAAGTTTTTTTTTTTTTTTTTTTTTTTTTTTTTTTTTTTTTTTTTTTTATGTCTGGTCTTATTTCAATAAATTTTAACCGTAAATTAGGATACCATTTTAATTTGTTCTGTATTGAGTTTTCAAATATAACATTGAGGAAAATCCTTATTCACACAAATAAGTTTTGCAAAAAGTCAAAACAAATTTATTAGCTTTATTTGAAAAGCCTTTACATTATTTTCTTCCGTTAAGCCGAATATCAACAAGTGTGTTATCTTTGAGGATGCTAATTCTTCTCTTATTTTGACACTAGTTTTCGTCAGAAAATTTTCTAAAAGGGGTAAATAGATTAAAATATTATTATCTGATTTTTGATTGTTAGCTCGACTTTCTTTAGCTTTGCATTTATTTTATCTTTAATGGTAAACAAATTACCCCCTTTGTCCTTGTAATCCTAAATTTAATTTATTTAACTTTCCGAAAATACCAGCTAAATATGCTAAACACGCCAACCATAATTCGCTGAATAAATATTTTTGCAATTCAAATTTTAAATCGCAGAGCAAAATTTCAATTCCTGATCGAATTTCAAAAAGATGATTTAAAACTTTTCGTCAGGATAACTACCTTATTGCGGAATGTAACAAAAGCGTTTCATGTTCACTGCCCATCTCTTTGCATAAAATCGTAAACATTCTTGATTTTATTCGGCTTTTAATAAAATTAACAATATTCACAGCTTAATTCAAAACGATTTTAGGATTCCGGGTATTGGTTTGGCTACTAAAGCTTCACGATGACTGGAGCAGTGAGTAAATTTAGTTTCAGGTGCGACTGTATTAGAGAATGTTTCTCTGTTAAATTCCGAGTTCCGTATCTGCATACGGCAATGCACGTAATCCAAGGAATACCTTTCTCAAACATAAAATTAACAATTACTTTGAAAATTTCATTTGAAGTTACTCTACACGAAGACATTTATAAAATAAATACTCTTCGATAATTCGTTAATCTTTTTCTAAACATGTTGGTGCATGTTCTAAACATTTTTCTTCTGACACCAGTTGTTACGGGGTTCGTGTGGATTTGGAGTGAACAACGACGACACTTCATGAAGTATCGAAACACACTTTATTTACCAATAGTAATCAGGAGAGACCCAAACGCTTTTACAATCGTCGAGGATCTACTATAAACACGATGGAACAATCAGCGACACAGTCTTCACACTGTCAGGCAGAAACGGTGGAGACAGCTTCACTGCAAAGCACCAGAGTACAGCTCCCGACTCTGCTCGGTCGTTCTCGGAACTCCACTTACTCTCGAGACTCTCCACGCTTCAACTCACGATGCATTCGACGACACACAGAGCACAGCTCACGACTCTTCGGTTCAGTCGTTCCCGAAGCTTAACACATTCTCTCGACGATGCACTAACCGCGATACACTAGGAGACACTTCGATGTACTTGACGACCTACTCGGCACTCACTGGCTCGATCAACTGGCTCGATCACTGGCTCGATCAACTCGATCGTCTCCGCACGGACTAACTAGATGAGACAGACTCACACTGACTGCGGACCAGCAGAGTTTGTATAGTTTTCGGCTTGTGTTCGAGAACATTCTGGACTAAACCGGTAAGAATTCGTTCCAGAAGGTTCTCCATTCTTTCATGGTATATCACCAATTTTGCCACCAAATGGGCAATTTCTCGCCAAACGTGGCAACCCTGACTACCCTTGCTATTTGTTGGCAACCCTAACTGCTTTGCGGGGAAGCCATCTTACCGCGCCTGGACATTTCGTAACAATATGTAAACTAATAATTGAACAAATTTCGTTGTATCAGTAATTTCATCCACTGCAATTCAAAATACTTATTGTATTTTATTTATTTTATTTATTTGAATAATTGTCTGTTTATAGAATTTGCCATTTCATGATTTGGTTTCATTTGATAATGGAATATTATTAAATTCATTAGCAGCTTTTTCATTGAATAAATTAAAAACGGTACCTTTAGTTACTGATAATTTTAGGTTTTCTTCAATAATGTGAGCCTGCCCAGTGTTGGCAATTCTTTGGCTTACTAGGTAGCTAGCTTCGAAAGTTTCTTCACTTGAAGTAACAATACCTTTCATTACTTCTTTACTATTTTTAAGCTCGAATAGATTCATCTTAAAATATTCTTCAGATTTATCCCCTAAATTGGTATGCTTAGATTCAAGACGTTTTTTTAAGAAACGATGGTCTTATACTTTGATTGGATAACAGTTCGCCACAAACGACACATTGAGGTTGAGGGTCTATTTCATCTCCATTGCAAGTAAACTCAAATCATAAATAACTCTCATTCTGTTTTTTTATAAACAGTTTTTTTTTTTTTCTTTTTCAATATTCTTAGTGCTAGCACTTTTTTTAGATCTATCACCTGTAAATCACCCTTTTTCCGTTTAGTACATCCTAGCTATTTTTCCATTTTGAAATTTGAAATTGAATATTTAAAAATACTTTGTTTCATTTGTTCATGCCAGTGGTACGTCTACCACCGGCTGAGAATGGCTGGTCTACAATAACTATAATCTAACTGTAAAAGAGCACTGAGGTGAATGCATCTGCTTTGAAACTGTTTTTCTTTAATTTAAGGCTTACATATACACAATACAGACATGCATAAATAAAAAAGTAATTAATATACGGATATTTTTTACTGTTTAAAATTTTTCACTTATTTTAATATTAATTTTAATATTATTATTTATTAAAGTAAATTTAATTAAAATTTTACAATTATTTTAATACAGTTAAAAGTCGTTAATCCGGACTCGTCGGGACTTCGGCGATTCCGGATTATAGATCATCAGTTTAAATCTGGTAAGATGGCATGTAGAAATTCTAAAATTAAAAATATGAAACCGTAATTTGTGAAATAAAGAACAATTATGAACTACAGGGTATCAAAATTTACAAAAAAAAAAAAAAAAAAAAGCTTAATATTTATTTGTTTACTTTATTAGACATTTCTTTCAATGTAAGTTGCTTAAGTTGCTTCGTTTTTTATGTGATAATATATTCTCTTTAATTCTATAAACAGACATAATTTCTTGTTCAGTTACAAAGTTCCGCTGTTCAAGTCCTATAATTGCTGTGTCTACCGACTAATTTGTCAATTGAAATTGTTTTTCGTTTTCAATAACCTCTGTCACTTTCTTCGCTATCGGAAGCGAATTATAATGACGAGGAATTTGATTTAAATCATATCAAAGACGGAGTACATCCAGATGAAATACTACATTTAGTAAGGAATTATAACCCAAATAAAATAAAAACATCTGCCCTGAAGATAAGGATAGTGCTGACAGATCAACTTCCAATTCATTGCGCGCCGCGGCGTTAAAGATAAACAAAGTTTAGATAAACAAACGTTAATGTTTAGATAAACAAAGGATATGCTTTTATCAATTTTTTGCAGCAATTCCACTTTTTGTTTAATGAACTTTGAAACATACTTTCGCTTTGTAGATCCTTGACATATTAATAAATATATATCAGAAATTCTATTTGACACAATCGAAAGTTCAAGCTTACTTTTATAAAATTGCTCTAACAGTCTGCAAACAATAATAAGCCGGATCGAATTCGAAGATTAAGGAACAACGCAATCTGCAACATTAACTGAAATAGATAATTAGATAATTTTAGCTTAGCTTATACCGTCCGTTATACATTAAACGCGCACAAGCATGTTCGCAGCCGTAAAGGTCTTAGGCGCATGCGTCAACGCGACGCATGCGCAGAAAGTTTGTAGCTTTGAGGTCCGTATTATGGGTGTCCGAATTAACGACTTTTGACTGTATTAATTAAACTTATTTTAACACTTATTTTAATATTAATTAAAATTTTACAATTTTTAATATTAATGTGCATAGAATATGCTGATAATCCTAAACTTAATTCCAAAATTATGCAATTTTTAAAAAGGAAATTTTTTAATAGAAAAAAAAAATTGCCTGCAAAATTTATAGCATAATATTTTGGAAAATAAAAGATTTTTAAAAATTTAAATAGCTCTGCAAATTTACAATATCGCCAACATTAAAAAATTATAAAGAAAGCAATTCACTGGAAGATAAAAGACCAACCAAAAGTTATAAATGTTACTTCAATCAATTACATCATCCTATAATATTAGAAATGGACATAACCTGCTATATTGTCGCAAAATGTAACCCCTTTAAATATTTCTAAAAATGAATCTAATCAAACAACATAAACAATGAAACCAAGAGAATTAAAGATTTTTCATGCGGTGCAATTTGCCCACTAGCGGACGAGCCGTAAAAGCTACTAAACACTGATAGTTCTGTCCGGGATTCGAGTACTGGTGAACTGGACGACTGCATGACCATTGTCGTGTTTTTCTTCATGTTTAACCTGGATACGACCAGTTTCTTTAAAAAAAAAATTTCTCCGAGGGCCATCCCTTCATTTCCGTGCAGTGCTAAAAGGTGAAGCACACAATAAATAAATAAAATTTGGTGAAATTTGGAGGACAACATTGAATGCCTTAGAGAAAATGAGAAGGAAACAGCAGCAATTCAGTTTGGGCTTATACGTGGACAGCCAATTCAGGCTGAAATAAAAATGACAGGAATAAAAATTACTAAAATAAATATGATTTGAAATAGCATACAAAAGTAAAAAGAAAAATCTTTTGTCAATAAAACGCGGTGAGGGAGGGCAGGAGTCAAGAGGCGTACACTGTACAGCTAGCACATGTTGATAAACAACGGGCTATAAATCAATGCCGAATGTTTACCTGGGCTGACGCAACAGGAATTTGTTTGATAGGCAGCAAAAACGCAAATTTACCCAATGCTTACAAATTGAGATTTTAGTGAAATTCTTTATACTTTCGGAATGCAAATTTAGTGTTTCTTCATTTCCCGCCAGCCTATATAGGTAGGTAACAGAGTTATTGTTTTCGATCGAAAGATTCGATACTACGTCCCCACAAGACTTTCTTATTATTTTTTGAATGATGTCTGTTTGCCTCTATATGTTATTATTTATGCCTGTATGCGTTAAATCTATCTGTACATGTCATTATGTATGTCTCGATATGTTATGATATTTTCGTTATTTTAAATCTTATATTAAACATCCACATATTTCTATTTTCTATATTTAAGCTTTCTATATTCACATAAAGAACTGACTAGATTTTGGGAGAACCTGAACAACAGGAAGTAGTACTTTATTTAAAGCTCACAACGGTTTTAATGACAAACTCTATTAAAGTATAATCGAAAATTTTTATTTTAGCATATAAAACTTTTATATCAAAGGGAACAACACGTTTAATTTAGATTAACACTGATGAACCTGAAGTGATACGTTACTTAAAGCTCTGAGATGACTTTCTTAAATATAAATTATAAATTAAAATTATGAGATTATATAATTTATAAAATTATGAGATAATCCAAAACTTCTCAAATTAGGTATTTAAAATAGGTTACGTGCCTGAAAACAGCATATAACATTTATGAATGCAACATAAATTCAACAAGAATAAGCTCATTGAAGACGAGCTCTCGTTATAAAGCACTTAAATATATTAGCCACAATCATCGATTCTGTGTTCATTTCACTTCTGTTCAGGAACGTGCACGAACACAATAATTTAATACGTTCATTATAATGTAGATTTTTTGTGGCAACAGTGATGTTGTTTACATATTACTTTGGGCGTGATAACGCATGGGATGTTATTCCTTTTGATATGTTTAGAATGGTAAATAAAATAGTTTGTTGTTAATTAAAAAGGTTTTCTCTGCTAAATATATTACCATTCGTCCGAAGTTATTAAATAAGTAAAGAAATTGATCCAATTTCAAACAACACTTCTGTGTCGATCAGTTTTGAAATAAAAGGATGCTGACACGAAACGCTTAAAACTTTTAGTTTTTCAAAAGAAATAATATAGCATATATATATATATATAATATAAATAATCTAAAGAATATAACAGTACTTTTGGACAACAGTTCGCATAACTCAAAGGCATAACTGAGGCTACTTGTTTTTGAGTTATCTCGCATAACTCAAAAACAAGTAGCCTCAGAACGTTTAAATTTTGTATATAGGACTGCTATAACATGTAGATGTGCACCTCGTATTTCGGTTGCAATCGGTCGCGCGAAACGTATATAAATACCATATTTATATACGTTTTATATAGGGCAAGTCCGAAGAAAATGATGTTCAATCCATTCAGGTAAAATAATAATAATAATAAAAATCTGAAAGCTTTCGGATAAGGACTTTTTTTTCATTAACACCCGCATACACGTTCCGAGATAGTTTGGGTTAATGTTCCTTTGTGCTACTAATATTTAAAAACAGCATACCTTTAGAATTTCCTATATAGAATCTCGCGCACATAGATAAAATTTGGTGGCAACAATTGAAGAAGCGATTCGCCGTTTATAGCGAAACGGCGCAAAATACCGTTTCGAAACCAATAACCCTTCTGGGCTGAAGCTCCGTTGAACTAACATTCAATAAATTGTATACACAATATATAAAATTGTTCAAAATTCCTTCACGACATTTTTTCTTTTGTTTCTCTCTCAAGTATTCTTCCCTTAATGTTGATTTTTCTTTTAATGTTTATTTCATGGCTACGTTGGGGCAGATTATATCATGAAGATTAATTAAATCAAAACATTTAAAAAATGTACTTTGTAGCATTTTGATAATTTTAATTATATAATCTTAATTGGCACATTCTTTCCATTTTTATTTTGAAAGGTTTTTAGGAATTTCCTGTTATTTAGATACATTTGGAATGGATTCAATTACAGTAGTTTTTTTCTTTTTCCTAAGAGATTATCATAAATAAGAAATTAGTAATTGAATTCAAAGTTGTATTATATATATAATCCGAAGAAGGATTTCACCTAACTTTGCCGTCAAAGGGTTTTCTTGTATCAGTAATATAAATAACTGATGGCAATTTAAAGATTTTACAGTCATAAGCAGTTTGACAAGTACACTTAGAAAGATAAATTTAGAGTCGATTGTTAAATTTTTAAAGAGATCAATTTTGTACCTATCTGCAATTTGAATTGAGAGAAAAAGAAATTAATTTTTACTTCCTTGTATGAAGTGAAAAAGAAGTATTGTAATAGCGAAAAGTTTCAAGCAGCATATTTCAACGAAAATATCCAGCTTGACCGCTATCGAATGCAATTTATTATTGAACGCATTCATTTATTATTGAGAATTAAATCATGCTTAATCCTTTCTGGAATTTTTTCAATGAAATAAGTGCTTAAGATTTACTTCCTAATTTTTAATACAGATATTTTGAGTTTTTGTCAATTTTTTAAATTGCCACGAAGTGAGAACTGAAAAAATTGAATAAGAAATGCTGAATCGTCTGTGAAAAACTGTTTCTTTTTTGGTTTATTTGCTTAATTTCGTTTAGATATCGTTCTAGATTTATTATGGAATTTGAAGAGAACATGTGACAACGATTAGATAATTCTTAAAATGACATACATTTTGTGCATTCTGAGTTATAATATGAACGAAAGAGTATCTCTAAGCTAAACAATTATAGGTAATTTTAAAGAGTGCATTTATTCTATTGTTTTTGCGTGTCATCTGTAAGGACAAAATAGAATACTCTTTTCCTCCAAACAATTACGAAATTGCTTTTAAATGAATTCTGAAGAGAATTTTTCGTGGCGTCTGTACGAACGTATGTACGTACGTAGGTATCTCGCATAACTCAAAAACAAGTAGCCTCAGAACGTTGAAATTTTGTATATAGGACTGCTATAACATGTAGATGTGCACCTCGTATTTCGGTTGCAATCGGTCGCACCAAACGTATATAAATACCATATTTATATATATATATATCCACTCTGTTACTCGGCTCAATAATCTCAGTTTCTTTACTCTTATATGTTTGTAAATTGTACATTTTTTGCTTTAAAAATGATTGAATTATGTTGTTCTTACCTTCCGGTTAAGGTGTTTACTCCTTTCGTAAATCTGGAAGCAATATTTGTACAATTTTCAGCAATTTAAAAGCTGTTTGAATGCGGTTAAGTTTTAAATAACATGGCGGACATATTTGTTTACATTTGAAACAGCAGAATAGTAGATTTGTTGCCAATCTAGAGAGACTAAGCTTCGCAACAACAAAGATAACGCATTCATTTATTATTGAGAATTAAATCATGCTTAATCCTTTCTGGAATTTTTTCAATGAAATAAGTGCTTAAGATTTACTTCCTAATTTTTAATACAGATATTTTGAGTTTTTGTCAATTTTTTACCTTGTCACGAAGTGAGAACTGAAAAAATTGAATAAGAAATGCTGAATCGTCTGTGAAAAACTGTTTCTTTTTTGGTTTATTTGCTTAATTTCGTTTAGACATCGTTCTAGATTTATTATGGAATTTGAAGAGAACATGTGACAACGATTAGATATTTCTTCAAATGACATACATTTTGTGCATTCTGAGTTATAATATGAACGAAAGAGTATCTCTAAGCTAAACAAATATAGTGAATTTTAAAGAGTGCATTTATTCTATTGTGGTTTATGCGCTGTCGACGAAGTAGATTTAATTCAATCCAATACGTTTAAATCAAATGCAAGAAAAAATTCGTGTAATTTAATAGTCTGTAGAAGGAAGTCATGCGGTGTACACATCAGATTACTTCTTTTAGTTTTTGTTTTAAAATTCTCAAGTAACAGCAAGTGAAAACGTTTACCAGGATACCAGGAACTAACTGAAGAGTTTTAATGAAAAATGTATAATCAAAGGTTGCTTTTCAATCGCATTGCCAAAAGCCAGAAAAGGGATGTTCACATAAACGGATAAATAAATTTTTCTCCAAAAGAACAATAGATAGAAAGACTATGTGTCATTCGCTTTGGCAAAAGAAATGGACAGTATTCAGTTTCGCCAAGAAAGCAATGTTATTGCTCTTGGGTGAGAAAAGATCAAATTAGTACTTTTCCAGATAGAAGGAAAAGTGAAAATGACAACAGAAAATGCCAAAAAACTTATGTGGCAGCTTTAGTAACAGTCTGCCATCTTAAATAACCTCCGCTATTAAAAGCACTAATATACTCTTTCTTCATGTTGTCCTCGAAAACTACGAGCATATCCTCCCATATTCAGATTTATTAATTGTTACTCATCAATGGAGCATAAATCGATTTTAACATTTAGTTTACTTAAACTTAAGAAAATCTGAATCTCAGATAAGTATACAGTCTTAGATTAGCTATGAAAAATCCCGCCAATCATCCACTAATATGTATTCACAAATATTACTCGGAAAAAAAAAATATCTTTTCTCTTTAAATTCAGGGTATTGGTGGCACTTCCTCGCTATCTAAATGTAAGAAAAAAATAACACTATGCCCACAAATGTCCTTAGTTGGTCTTTTTTTTTTTTTTTTTTTTTTTCCACGAACCTTTGCTCGCAGACATATACATTCAGTTACAGAAATGTTTCCAATGACACATTCATTTTTTTAGTATTTTTTAATGTAAAAAAGTTAATTAGCGTTTGCATCTGCGCGAAATAATTAACTGAAATATTTCAAAACTATATATAATCTCGTCTTCATCGATAACATCAAAGGTACGAAATTTCTAAGACTTCGTGTGAACTATCACTATGTCTTGTAACGTACCAAAGAGATTGTGAAAGGTTTTATCTAACTAAAACCGAAGTTTAACAGCAGACACCACTCATGATTACACAATAGGCAGCATTTATGGCTTAAATAAAAAATAATGAATTTGACTGAACTAAGCAAAGTTAGCCCAACGGCTGCACAGTCAGAATAACGTCCAGTTTGGCTCTGACTTAAACTAGGCGTGGCAAGCTTAATGGCAAGAATAACCCAACTCCCGGCGGAGAACACAGCTCTTAAGAGAATCAAATTAGCAACGTGGCCTTCAGCAGGGGGAACACGCTCTGAATCTACCCCCTAAAACAAAAAACTCTTTTAAATGCTATTTGCTTTCTACATCATTTGAAATTAAGCGAGCTAGAATTTTACTACCGGCTGGAAAATTGGAATGAGAAAAAGAAAAAAGCAAATTAACATAAAATAACTGATTAATGGAACTGAATGAATTTTACAATGTGTTGTCCTAAAGCAAAAGGCGAAATATTTGAATTTGTATATAAGTCAGAATAAAATATCAGTTTAGAAAATGGTTTCTCTTTAACAGAATCTTATAAAATTCGTATATTGAAAACACTGACAGACTATTTAGCATACAGTGCGAAATATTATTTGCATATTAATTTATTTTTGGCATTTTGCGTCGATTCACAACAAGCGTTGTTTCAACTTTTCAAATTGTTGCCACCAAATATTATCGCCCTGTATTATATTTAAAGAAATTAAATAATGAAGAATCTGTATAAATGTATGTATATTTCTCGCAATGGGATAACACAACTGTACCTAGAGCGATCAAATTTTGAATCACGTAATCCTTTTGCAAATATGGGCATCTGGAAGATCAAATTTGAATTTTGGAATTGGTTTTATTGTCGATTTCATATTTTGTAAAACATTAAGGAATTTTTGACTAACAAACTCAAGGATTTCAAAGCTAGCAATGGCAATTTTGTACAGAAAAGCATTTTTATCTCCAGCGCGCGATAATGTGTATCAGAAATTCTAAACATAGATCATTTTGAAATTATTTAGCGATATTGCTGTTGAACTGAACTTTATGGTTTAGGTGCGAAGAAGATGATATTTAATAAACAAAAGGTAACACACAAAATGTTAAAAAACACCCCTTTGAACGTAAAAATATGAAACCTTTCAGATTTTTTTTGGGTGGGTATATACTATATACATGTATATGTGTGTGTGTGTGTGCATGATGTACCAGCTTTTGTGCGGAATAAATAGATTGGTGAAGAATCATACATGTCGTCGTAGCTTAAATTATCAGACTATAAGTTTAAAAAACAGGATCCATTTATTATTGGTCAGGAGAAATAGCAGTTACAAAAATCTGATCTCCGGAGTAAATAGAAAGGAATTACTAATAACTTTTTGCATGAAGTTTAATGGATCGTTACATTAAAGAAAAGCCCCCAATATTCTTTTGCGAGTCCTTTTATAGCGTCTGGAAAGGCGGAGCTTCCAAGAAATGACGTCAGCCAATCCAGTTCGCTTTAAATATTTTCAGAAAATTCTATAACTGTACGTGCAGAAAAGGTGGGAAAAACAACTTGACTACGGGGCTGTAGCTTTAATTCCACGTACTTTCAAATAAGAGAACGTCGCTATTAAAAATAAAAAGAACATACAATTAGAATTTTAAGTGTATTTTTGACTATGGAATTTTATTATTAGATATACTATGGAATTTTATTATTAGAATTTTATTATTATATTATTATTAGATATGTATATATATATATATATATATTTTAAATTTGAAACGAAATGAGTCCGATTCACTAATTACTAAGAGAAATTGGAAATAAAAGTTATTCTAAATGGTTTCATGAATACTTTCCTAAATAAATTTATTTCATTTATTATTCTATGCAATATATACGTTTACCACATAAAAATAAACATAGTATTTAAACTAAATTAAGAAAAACGTTTCGAAATATTTTTTACATTATATAGAAATCATCATATAATGTTTTAGTTAAAGCCACAAGTTTCGTTCCTTAAAAAGATTTACAGCTAATTAAATCATTAAGTTATCGTCGTGAATTAAGCTTTAGTCGATACTAATTAATTTTTCTAATTTCAGTCTTTGAATAAGTTAGCATGTTTTTTTATTTATTTTCTCCTAGGGATAAATATACTTGAAATTTTGTGCGCAAATTAGAAAACTTTTATAATAACGCGAATAGAAAACTTTTTTAAAGAAAAATTTACTCAAAAATTAATGAGATTTCAAAATACAATAAGACACAGCGAGATATCCTGTGAAAAGCATTCACTTAAAGCTTCTTAAGTCAGTTTTAGTGCGTATTCATTGTCTCATTAACACTGAGAAAATCTTATTAATTCGACTTCTTGTACGCATTTGCGAGAAACTCATCAGCTTGCACGTAAATCTTCACAAACAATATCACTTTAACTGAACACCAAAAAAGTATTTCCCAAGGGATGTCATCAAGCAAATCTAGTGGTTAAATAGAAATAGCGAAGACAAAGAAGGAAAAATATAGCACATTCGGCTGACAAGATAATTAGTTTGAGGCTATTAGATTGTTTGATGTTGCAAAAGATGCATTTGAGGACAATTTATATATTGTTGAATGGCTTTGCCTTATTTTATTGAATACAAAACATGATGAAACAGCGTATAGTGTACCATTAAATCTAACAGGCTATGAATCTTTGAAAGTCATACTGCAGAATGTGTGCGTACGGGTTTGCAATGGATTAAATGCTCATAAGTGTGATGATAGGTTAATAAAATTTAATTTTTTTAATTTTATCAAAGGAAACATTTCAAAGTTCTGGAATTTTCCTCAGAAATACTGGTACATGTGTTCACAGTATCACAGAGTACAAGTACGCTTCCAACTACTATGAACGTTATACAAAATGCAGTGCAACGCGCAACTAAAGAGAGAGTTATCCCGGAGGCGTAAGGGCAAAACGCACATTGAGTTGATCGATGTTAACGAATTTCACTTACTGCGCATGTTCACTAGTATACCGTTGGCGTGGTAGGAAATACTGGCAACCAAGGACATAAGAAACCCTACACAACTCTGTTGGTCATGTAAGTCTTATCGACTATTTACAATTTCAATACTACCGAAATTTGTCTGTGCTTCTGTTTCATTTCATTTTTCTTTGTTTTGTTCATAAACATTACAGTTAATATCAGTTATTTATAATAATTTCCTTGTTTTTAATTCAGCAATTTAAACTGGATTTATTCTTTAATTTGTTAAGGTATACGCGAATAGAACTTAGGGTAAATACGCAGTTGCTTTTATTCTTCACAAGTATACTAATCAATAAATATTCAGCTAATATATCTTGTAATGTTTCCTGTTTTGTAATCATTCTTAATCGAAAATTTGCGCAGTTTACTACCGATATTTTTACTCTAAGTAATGAAGCAACTTAAACTTAACAAGTTTTAACACCCCGAACTGTTTACGCCCAGATAACAGAATATCAATCATGCGCCGTATTTGTCTACTTTTAACACTGTACCAAAGTCTAATTATGCCAAATTCTCTTCTGGGCATGCGCAGTATGCGAAATTCGTTTAACATTGATCAACTGAATGTGCAGTTTGCCATTACACATCCCGGAGAACGCTGAATTAACAACTCGCAACAACAATAATTAAACAACTGAGAGCCGATAGTTTGATACGAACATGATTATGCAGGTTTTCTATTGGGGCATGCGCTCTCTCGAGCCTTGTATAGTTTTCACCAGGCCGCCGAGATTTTTCTAGTACTTCTCTGCTTCTCGAAATTACTGGAGTGTCGAATTACGGTTATAGCTAATATAGTGATCAATTACATGTTAAATGGACTTGCCCTTATATTCTACAGCTTCTCTCGCTAGATTTTTCGCGTTACGTTACATCGAAAAATTCAACAATTTCGCATATAGTCGCACTAAAATAGTCTATGTGCAAAGTTCGTATCAGTACATTATGTTAAAATTCATTTTATGTGGGGATATGCTTCTTTTTATACGTAATAATGGCAACGTACTCACCAGCAAGATCACATTATCGGCAGACGAGACGCTAGACGGGAATGATGATGAAGTTTGGAAAACCAAAACAACTCGGAATTCTTTTTATAATGTTATTCCGCTTAGTATGATGTTATTCTGTTTTTATTATGCCATTTTTTTGCAAAGACCTTTTTTCTTCTTATTTCTTTTTATGTGTTATCACCGTGTTAATTATTTTCGCGTGTTTTCATCATTAAATTACTAAATGTCAGTACCGTTGTCATCAATATGACTGTTCCTACAGTTCGTAAACACAACTACATCCTACATTTATTACACTTTATTACATATTTTAACAAATGAATTGATTTAGAAGTCAAACAACAAAAATCCGTGTTATATCAACGTTGTTGTTTGACTTCTAACTTGATGCTTGTTCGGCGTGTTATTGTATCTTAATTAAATTATTTGATATATTTTCACTAATAGAAAGTATTCATGCTTCAAATATATTTCTGTTAAAACAAATTTTAGCAATAAAATTTCTTTGCGACGATGTTACATTTTCAATTGCGTTACGCTATAAAGCGAAGAAGAGGATTTTTCATTGGCAACTTCGTACGTACTAATTTTGTTGGTTATTATATTTTTATATTATTTTAATACATATACTTCATTTTAAAAAATCGTGGATGATATACATAAATATCGTAGTTATAAGTAATAGATTAATATTCTGCTGATGGGCAATGCTTGTTTTATGAATCATCATTCGCAATATAATAGCAGTTGAATGGAAGACGAAATATGTTAATTTTTAAAGTTGCTTTTATACAGAATGAACAAATGATTCAATAAAAACAGTCCACCTAATTTATTAAAATTTAGGTTAGGCAGTTAGATCTTCTTCAACGTTTCGAGCTACACTGCATTACATTTTGATATGTTAGGTAAGTAAAGTATTCGTCATCTACTTGGCATAGCAAACTGCCTGTTCTGTTAAGCACTTACATTAGTAGAGTAATATGATACCTAAGTTGTATTGGGTTATCTAGTAGTATAAATAAACCCAACACAACTTAGAACTTTCAGATCGCATAAAACACAACTTTCAGATCGAAACTTTGTTTTGGAAACATTGGCCTTCGTGGTGAAATTGGAAGCATATTTTAAGCATATTCGAGAGGTTCTGGGTTCGAGTCCAGGCGAAGTCAATGCGCATTTTTCACTTGTCCTACGTCAAAATAACCTAATGACTCTACAGCCTAAAATTGAAAATTATGCAGTATTTAATTTAACAATTTGAATATATTTTCTGTAACCGCATGTAAATAGTTCATCCTTTACATATCGACCCTCCCCTTTGACAGACCTTCCCCTTGGCAGATAGCCCTCCAAGCGTTGCCGTAATCACACAAACCCAACCGAACCTTCATCTGTAAGTACTAAAATCATATAATCAGCTATAGCATTTGCTGTATTAAAGTATTAGTATATTTTTAACTTCCTTTTCTGACGCATCACTCTCATTGTTCGATATTGCCATTTCTTAGCTTTTTGCAATTTAAATTACAATACATATAATTCAGAAATTTATGGCTATCTAAGTGTCTAAAGCATGCACCTAGTTCCAGATTTTAAAAGGTTGTCAAAGCATCGTATCCCCCAAATTCTAGTTTCGTAGTAGTATCCCCAAATCGTAGCCCCAAAATTCTAGTTTTTTTACATATCGAAGCCAATGTTCCAGCTTACATTAACCCGTTGATGACCAGCGTCCCGTATACGCGACGCAACGATTCTGTCCCTACCAGCCCAGCGTCGCGTATCCGCGGCATTAAAACGAAACGATATATTTGAATTTTTAAAAGCCAGTAAAATGGAGCTAAGTGGTAATTGTTTTCACATGTTTTAATTCATACGGCATTTGACCTTCATGTACTGGCATTAGTTTATCATTTGTGCTTCCGGTTTTGAGAGATTTATTTAAGTAAACAAACTGGAAATCAAGGCTCTTTACAAGTGCGCCTGTGAATTAAAGGGTGACAGGCGTTTTTGTTTATTACGTTAGGATTTTTTTTCTATTTGTTTTGAAATTTAACATGAGCTTTCTTGGTTAATTAAAAAGTAACATTACTACATTATTTGAAGGGGAAAGACTATCAGCTTTCTCAACGCGTAATGTGTCTAGCTCGCATTTCTCAGGAAAGAGCCAGTGTTTTTGTTTTTCTTACTCGATTTAATAGCTCATTAATGAATGGTCATTATATATAATGACACATGCATTATATTTTGGTATATAATGCATATACTTTACATATAATGTAATTATATATAATATATATATTGACGTGGTCAGTAACGGATATCCCTCCAGTCGGAGGTCTTTCCTTGATCACTTTCCGGTCATCGTGGACGCTGCTTTCGGTTTAGAAAAACAGGAAGTTTTCTAATATAAACCTGATGTCACCCAGGGTTTGAGGATGAAATATTTCTGAGTGTATTTTGAAGAAGTTTTGGAACATGTGTTGGGGTTATATTCTATTTCACTCCGTTAGCCATAGCTAAGAGATCTTACTTAAAAACTTAAAAAATTGTCTAAAATTACCGGACACTTCACCTTTCCGTCTAACTGGAAGACAGTTTCCGAAAATTTACATTGACGGAAAAGGTAATATAGGTAGGAGAAGATGCGTTGTGTGCGCTAAAACCAAGAAAAAGCGAAAGCAAACAACGTATTTTGAGTGCGAAATATGCAAGGTAGGCCTGTGTGTCGATCCTTGTTTTGAATTATTTCACATACAGCATGATTTTAAAATTGGAATTTAATTACCTCCAGGTAATTCTTGTTTTTTTATTTTTGTTTTCTTTATTTAGTATTTGTCAATTTTTTTCATGTTTATAGTATTTATTTCTGTGTGTATAGTTATGATTTCAGTATTTTGCCTGTTTAATTTATTTCTATAAATGTGATATTATTTATACTAATACATATTAAAAACAAGTACATTAGATACGCAACTTCCAAAATTGAAGTCATAATATCAAAATGCTGATTTTATACGATTTTTATTTGTAAAATTAGGCTCAACTGCTGAAAATGCTTGGGCACGATCCATTTCAGCGGGTGCGGCCCCGTGACTGCGGTTTGTTCTCTCGGCGCTGGTGCTTAAGAGGACTCATACACCTTAAAACCCGTAACATCTTCGAATATGTGACTGTTGCAAGAATTGGGATAACTTATTTATTTTAAAAGCAATTATTTCCAACATTTTACAATTGATTACATAATATAGCTGCTTTCTGAAATAGTCATCAGAAAGTTTGTGTTGCCACAAATGTTTTTATAATTAAATCCGCTTTGGTACAAAATGTTTCGGCATGTTTCCACCTTGCGCTCACAGTTTAAAACATTCTGTTGCATAATTTAATACCATATTTAATATATAGCTTTTATAACATTTGGAAACTTCTGTGAACCTCAAATTCTAAAAATTTCATGTTATATTTTTATTTTATTTTGAGTTGAATTTAAAAAATGTATTTTATTAAAAAATCTGTAATGTTTTCGTCCATAAAATTTTTCAATATTAAAATATTCATCAGAATTTTGGTTCAGTTAGAAAAAAGTGCCCATATAAAGAATTCCATACAATTTCAAGTATGTACCATTAGCCATTTTTTAAATATCATGCGCGCAAGGTGGAAACATGGCAAAATATTTTGTCACAAAGAGAATTAAATTACAAAAATATTTGTGGCAACACAAACTTTCTGGTTACTAGTTTCCAAAGCAGCCTTATTACGTAGTCAGCTGTAAAAGGTTGGAAGTAATTGCTTTTAAAATAAATAAAATATTCCAATTCTTGCAACAGTCGCATATTCGAAGATCATAAGGGGTTTAAGGTGTATGAGCCCCCTTAAGGGGTTAATCAGGCCATACAATGAAATCGTCTATCGTGTTTTTATGTTTACTTCTAGCTGTCAAAGCGCATTAACCTCAAACCAACTTCGCTGTAGGAGACAATTGAAATTCGTCGTTAAATGTCTATTAACTGAAACATGAGGTAGTTAACTAATGACTGATGATCTAAGCTGATCCTCGGGAATTACATCCATTCAAGTTCATTGTTCATAACAAAATTTCATCACTTGCGTTAGATGAGTTTGACAAAATCATTATATATATGCTGAGAAATAATATACTCAGTAAAATAAACAGTTGCACCGCTCAACAACTGTATATTGAATTAACTCCCTGTTCCATAGCAGCCTCGTATGTGCCTGGCTCAGAATCTCAATGCATCCTCATTACATGTCAAGGGTCATATAATACGCGGTCCCCCTCTGACTCACGTCGAGGGAAGAAAATCCGCCTCAAAATCATACTTCGAATCTGCCTCGGCTAGTAGATACAGTAGCGTCATCTCTGATGTGACGTCACAATTTCTGTCTGAACTCAGCCCTTAGAACCCGATTGCAGAACTCAGTAATCGCATGAAATATATTTTCTTACAACAAGTTTTAGGCATACCAGCGACAGAGCGGTGAAGTCTCTGAACACTGGTAGTTCGGTCCGAGGCTGCATAGGCGTTTTCGTGGTTTTCCCCATGTGTAACGTGTTAATACGAACCAGTTACCTTTACAAAGTCATCCACGAAGGCATCCCTCCTTTCCGTGTAATGCCTTAGGTTGAAACGTAAATAATAATAATAATACATATTTTAATTGCTTTTTAGATCCAAACATGTGGTCATTTTACTATTGTTACCCTATTATTTAGCCTTTATTTAGGAATTTAAAAAAAATTCCCATTTAAATCGCAAAATATTGATAAAATACTTTTATTGATTTTATGTAGATATTTCTCTTAGGTAGTGTAATTTAATAAGTCTCATGCACTTCTTCATTTATACTTTCATCATGTAGTAGTATTTATATATTTTCGAAGCATTAATTATTTAAAAATTACTGGTAATAGGATAATCTTGAATGATTTTTTGCAGAACATATGCAGACATTTTATTCCTTTCATAAAATAGGAAAACGTATGCAAAATAAGAAAGTAGAAATCACAAACATCATCATTGATTTTCACCAAAAAATCATTGATCTTGCAGAATCATTTCATATAACGCGCTAACAGTTTAAAAATAAGGAAACATAAGGAGCGTGAAACAAGTTTTTATAGAATGATATAATGGAAAGTGGGCAAACCACGGAAGGGAGGGAACATCTTGCATTTTCTGATACATGGATTTTATCATAAAATATATCATTATTTCAAATTTTCGCTATTTATCATATATAAATTTATGTTGAATTGGGTCCATTTTAAATCTGCAAGCAAACTAACTGCAAACTCATTACTAACTCAAAAACATTTACAAGGGTGCATTCCCTACTCGTCATCACCGATTTCGCTCACATTTATAATACATGCAAGGCTTGGATATAAATGAAAGTGCCCCAAAGTGGAAGCTCCAGATGGCCAAACATTTAAGAAAAAATGTTGACGCAGCTCTCTCACCGTATAAGTCATTTACGCTAGCATGTTTGCCCAGCAGCGTTTGGCAATAGCGGTAAGAGCTCGAACTAGTAGACTTTTTTTCTTCTTTTTAACAATTTTTATATTATTCTTTATCCAATTAAGCAAAGAGGTGTATAATTTTATTTATTTATTTATTTATTTGTACGCAAAAGGCATAGAATATATGTAAAAAATTAAAATTTCGGTATTTTCAGCAAGGGTTTATAATTAAAGCTCACACGAAAAGACTTTGTACATGAAAATTCAAAACAGTACTCGTTGATATTCGATGGTTTACATATGTCGGGATGATATTTATCGTAAGAACAGGCGTAAAAATAAGTATTTCTGCATCTAGCAGACTTTTGAAAGTTTTGCTTATTTATATGGATGAATGTGCAGTACATTGAAGAGTACGACTCCACGTCGAACGAGAGCTTCTCTCTCGACCACTGCAGAACCGATACTAAACCTACTACATGACATAAAACGTTAGACCCCCACTCATTTCAATGAGCGCCACCCCACTCTTCTCGGAATAAATGTCACTAGATGGCGAGAAAGAAAGCGAAAGATGTCCCTTGAATGACTTTTTAAGGGAAATTCGTTGGTATATTCATTTCAAATTGGAGAGACCATGAAAACGCCCATGCAGTCATGCCGTCCGTCGAGAATGGAGCCCTATATACGAACTACTAGTATTCAAAGGCTTTTACCGGGGTGACGCTGGTGGACATTTCAAGATAAATGCGGAAGTGAAGTATGACAAACATGAGCAATGGTGTTAGCATGTGCTTGTATAGAAAGGCGTCCACCGCACGTATCGACGCATGCATGCTTTCGCGCCGTGGAATATCATCAAGCCGTCATTTAATTGTACTTAAAGAGCTGCATTTGGTAGCTATCGGTAATCTTCGCATTGTGATAATGTACTCCGTTTGTGAATATTGTAACATGTGGCTTATTTTTATGTCAATGTAATGGTAATGTGGGGTTCGATTTTATGGCTACCACAATGGCCATGTCTCACACCCATGTATTTCTTCCTGTGGTCCCATCTGAAGGAATTGGTCTGTCAAGACATAGACCAGTTCCCGCAGATGTTACTACAAGTACAGGTCCTTTAGTTACTACAAGTACAGGTAAGAATATGGAGGACACGAGCGATGTCTGGTAATGTCTTCTCATACTAACTCATTCTTAAAAAAATCCAAGCTTTATGAGAATTAAAAAAAAAAAAAAAAATTGAAAAATGGCCAATTGAAGCTTTCCATATGATCTAGAGTTTATCTATTATGGTACATCGTTCAGGCCCACCAGCGGCCGAGCGGTAAAGCCGCTGAACACTGGTAGTTCGGTCCGAGGTTCGAATCCCGCGAACGGGTTGGCTGCATGGGTGTTTTCGTGCTTTTCCTCATGTGTAACGTGTATACGAGCCAGTTTTCCTTAGAAAGTCCTCCACGAAGGCATATAGGCAGATAGCCCTCGAGGTTTTGGCATAATTAAATATATCAACATCAACATCGTTCAAACCCACCTTACGCCCCGCTCTCAGTATTAATTAAAAGTAATGATTTAGGACATAAAGCGATCACAATATAGTCTCAGTACAATTTTAAATTCCCAACTTAAATTGAACATCTGTTTTAGTGTAACAAAAATAACAGATAAACATAATTAGTATACAGATAAACATAATTAGTATACAGATAAACATAATTAGTATACATATAAACATAATTAGTATACAGATAAACATAATTAGTATACAGATAAACATAATTATTAAGAAACGAATTACAGATAAACATAATAAGATTACTGTAATAAGCACTGAGAAACACTATGTTATAATGAACTGTAATAATAATACTAAAGAGGTAGGCGTCCATGGTGTTATTTCAGTTATACAATTTTATTACAGTTTATAAATTTCACAAGTGGAGTCATTTTGTACTTATTTACAATTTATAAAATTTTCAGTAGATTTATGCAGTGCTATTAGTCTCGAAATGGAATTTAGCGTCGAATTATTATAAAAGGCTGTATCACTTTCCAAATTGTTGCCAACAAATATGATCGCCCTGTATTTTAAGAAATAAAATAATGAAGAATCTGCATAAATGTATTCACGTTTCTCGCGCTGTGAAAAAACGGTAACCAGGAGCATGAAATTTTGATCAACGTATTCCTCCACTCGAATATGAGCACCTGGAACCCCGAATTTTGAATTTCGAATTTGTTTTATTGTCTATTTCATATTTATAAAAATTTAAAGAATATTTTATTTAACAAAATCAAAGATTTCAAAGCGAGCAATGGCAACACTGTACGAAAAAAATATCTTTTATCTCCATCGCGCCAGACTGTCTATCAGAAATTCTAAAGATCTAATGCTTTTAAATACTTTTAACCGAAAGGGACATTAGCATAAATGCCCACGAAGCATTTAGGTGAGTGTAAATAAAAAAAAAAAAAAAAACTCTTGGGCCTAATATAAAATTTGAAAGCATTTTTTTTTTTTTTTTTTTTTTTTTTTTGAGTGGCTGACACATTACAGATTTAAACGATAAGAGAAGATGAGACAAATGAAATGAAACTGGAAAGAGAAGATATCTACATGTAATTTCACTGCATTTGCTAGCGTTTTATTCTAAAGGTTAGGTACGACGACGTAGCCGGCCAGAGAAATCCACAGAAAGCACAAAGTTTACTTGCAGCTCTAAGTACATTGGATTCTTTTTCCAGCTTCGAATGTACCAGAAAACGTAGTTCTGAATGTAAACACTAGATCGTTATACATACTATATTGTTTAACATTTATAATTTGTAAATTTTGTTTAAACTGATTATGATTCTCAGCTTCGTCTATAGGATACCATTTAAGGAAGAGAGAACAATTTTATACCAAAATGATTAGAAATTCCTTAACATAAAGGCCATACAGATATTAGCAAATTACATTATAGTTTTTCCATATAAAGACCATATAAGTCACCTTTCTCCTTATAAGAATATAAAAGCCTGAAAACTTCTACGACCGGTAAGATTTGAACTTAAATGACAATTATTTTTATTCTTCAAAACAATTATTATAAAATCTAATATTAAACTTTAAAAAGATTAATTTTACATATTTTAAAACTTGAAATTCTTTGTTTATTAGTACTCAGTAATGTAAAGTGATTCCTATGTTTATGGCATCCTTATTCATAACATAACACAAATTTGTTTTTAGAAGTTTTAAGGTGATTTTTTAACAGAAATCTTGATTTAAGGAAACTATGGAAGAAAGTAATAATAAATCAATTAAAGTGACATTCGTTTTTGTTCGTTCTTTTTGTAAATTATATATGTATTTTTTCATTTTTTACAAGAAAAGATACAGTTTATAAAACAAAGCAGTAACTCTGTACATTACATGTAAAGCCAGCTGACAGAGTATTCCCTATTCAGAAATTTTTCTTTGGAATTTCCTGAAACTAAAAGAAAATAATCAAGCGAATAAATAATAACCACTGTATAAGGGTAATAAATTAAGCACTGTATCTCGTAAGAATTTGACAAAACAAAATTGCAGTCTTTAGAGAATGCCTTGTATTTAATTAAGACAGACATATTGTCGAAATATTTAAGTAAGTTATTTCACATGTTATCTTTTCCATACGAAATCAGTGTTTTAAAAATAATGAAATTTCAAAGGATTTATTCTTAATTACTACGAACTAACTCAGATAAAAAAGTTCTTTGCAGAAACTAATTTTCGCCGTGGAGAAAATGCCTTCTATCTACCTGGCCATCTTGAAGATCCATAAAAGAAGTCTTATATTGACAATAAAAATGGATATCGAGTTTCCATAGCAACCATGTATGCGTCTCAACCGTACGCTTTCAGACCTTTGGAGTACGAAAGAGTGAAAGAGTTCGAGATACCAAAGAGTACAGAAAAAGAAATAAAAATATATATATAATCCGAAACGACTTCCGTTTGCTGATTGGTTAAGGAGTTCTAGAAGAGCGCCATCTGGAGGGAAGCGCTTTTGATGAAAGACGGGGCTTCATCAGCCATCCTCAACAGCGACAACGCGTGAAGTGAGAGCGAATATATTCCTGCGCCTGACAGGAATGCTCCCCAGTCAGCTTGTGTTACAACTTTGTGATGGGTTTGATAACAGCGATGAATTCCGTCTGTTACTCTACAACTATTAACTGTAAAAGTGAAACAATGTAAACAATTCTGTTTAAATTCTGAAAAAATATTGTAAATTAATTTCAGAAACATTTCTTTGAAGGCGCGTAAACTTTATAGTTTAAACTGCATGAGGTGATATATATTTTGGCAAATGCAAGTCTTCAATCTGTGGCACCAGACATTGTTAAAAGTTTCATAGAATAAACTGTATGCATTACTGTCATATTAAACAGTGACATGTATATTTTAGTTCTAGCTATCTTTAAGATCTACGAACTAAATATTTTTAGATCTAGCTTTATGGACATATGTTGAACGCCAACTACGGAAGTAAAAAGCACTTTTTCTCAAAATGAATAATAGTTCACTAAATATTGAGAAATAACTGAATGAACTGAGATTTAATACCAAATGATTTTTGGACTGTCTAAAAGACTTTTTAATTTATGTCAGAGTATTGAATTTTTCTGCACGAGTTTTGAATGAGTCTGCAATTAATAAGAACTGTTGACAGAAATTTAAGCTTTTACAAAGCAGATTTCTCTAGTAGCAGAGAAAACTGAAGTATGCATTTAAACAAATAAGTGACTGTTTGATTGGTTAGAATATCCATCATGTAAGGGGTAAAGCTACTGACTGCGTAAGTGCGAAATATTTGCAACAGAGCAAGAATTACATCACCTGTCTTGAAACCAAAGTTTAGCTGTTATGAGTAAGTACCGTAATTAGAAGTTTTGAAATTTCTTTGCTTAAATAAATATACCTATTTTTTTTAATTAAAATCTACTTAAAAATTAATGAAATTTTTATTTTACAATTCTGTTTAGAATCGTTTTAGCTTTTGCAGTTTTGAAATTCTAATGAGTAAAATTAATAGAAAAGGAATTTAATCATTATATTTAAAAACATATTAGTATTAACATTTATTTTGTTAATTCTATTAAAGACATAAATTATATTTCGATTATTAGTGTTATGTTTACAAAAATTAATGCGTTTACACACTTTTAAGTAATTTAAATCATAAATAAGAGCATAGAGTAAGAATAAAATTAAACTATTTTATTATGACATTCTGCTTTATAATTACTCTTTTAACTTTAATAAAATTTATTCAGTGGCTGTATATCAAAATATTAATGCCTATAAAAGTTTCGAAGGCTTGTGTTTATCGTCTATGTTTTTACCGATGATTTTCTAAAATTTAGTTAAAAACTGTGTAATCTAGTTTTAAAAATAAAATTGTAATAAATTATGTTGGCACCCAACATGTTTAACATAAGTTTGATAGCTTTTGGTTTTTCCTTTAATTTGTATTTTACAAAAAGGCTTTATTGATACTAGTGATTTGAAACGGTTAAATGACATTTGTTGTTTAGTTTTATTTTTTATCATTCAGTTTATTAGTATCAAAATATTTTGGGGAAAGTTAAAGTTATGACTGACATAGCAAGTGCAGTTTATTTTACTTAAAGCAGGAAAAACTATATATCATATGAGTTATATAACTATTCGTAAAATGCTGTGACAAATGAATAATAAAATATAATCTGTATTGTCAAATAAATACGATTGAAAAAATATACAATTCTAGATATACTTAAATTACAAATAAATATTTCTATTCCATTTTAGCATTATCTGAGATTTATTGAAAATTTGTGTCTTCTTTTGAGATACTGTTGCACATTCTTCGGAAAATCAGTTATCACAGGAATCTTTGCCAAGCATTAAAATCTGTTAATATTATGTCATATATTGCAGTTTCATACTTACATAATAAAACAGTTGTATGCTTAATGATATATCATTATACATAGCTACACATTACTCTAAGACTAGCTTTAAAACATCAATTTGTTATTAATTTATGAAACTGCTTTCCTTTATTTCAATTTGTAAAAGAATTATGCCCCGCTTTAAATTTAAAATCTGATATTAAGTTTTATGTTAAACGTAATTTAGCTAAAAATCTGATGCTAATCTTATATTAATATGCGACAAGCTCAGTTGGAAGAAGAATAGTTTCTACCAATGCAAAGAATATCGTAAAGATAAAGCAGCTTTTGACATCTCAACCTTTATCATTAACCCTTCAATTCAGACAATTTATCTGTGAGTTTTTTTTAACAATTGGAAATGTTTTTTTAGTCCAAAGGGATTTGAATCCCGAAGGACTATTAGTTTCGTTTTGGCATTTTGCGTCGGACTCATAAATGTCGGTTCACTTTTCAAACTGTTGCCACAAAATGTTAGAGTCCTGCATTATATTTGAAGAAATTAAATAATGAAAAATCTGCATAAATGTATGTATATTTCTCGTATTGTGATAAAACAACGGTACATAGAGTCATCGAATTTTGAATAACGTAAACCTCCAACGAATATGAGCATGTGGAAGACCAAATTTGAAATTTGAAATTTGTTTTATGATCGATTTCCTATTTTTTAAAACTTTGACGAATTTTTGATTAACAAACTCAAGGATTTCAAAGCGAGCAATGGCAACGTTGTGCAGAAAAAACATTTTTATCTCCAGCGCGTGAGTCTCTGTATCGGAAATTCTAAAGATATGCTCGTTTTAAAACTATTTTGCGATATTGCTGTTGCACTGCATCTTATGGTTTAAGTGCGAAGAACATGATATTTAATAAAGAAAGGTAACACACAAAATGTTAAAAAAAGCCCCTTTGGACGTAATTTAAAATCTGAAACATTTCAGATTTTTTTCTTTTTTTAGTCCAAAGGGATTTCAGTCCCGAAGGACTATTGCTTTCGTTTTGGCATTTTGCGTCGGACTCATAAACATCGGTTCACTTTTCAAACTGTTGCCACAAAATGTTAGAGTCCTGCATTATATTTGAAGAAATTAAATAATGAAAAATCTGCATAAATGATTGTCTATTTCTCGCATTGTGATAAAACAATGGTACATAGAGCCATCGAATTTTGAATGACGAAATCCTACTGCGAATATGGGCATCTGAAATCCCAAATTTGGAATTTGTTTTATTATAGATTTTATATTTTGTAAAACTTTAACGAATTTTTGATTTACAAACTCAATGCTTTAAAAGCGAGAAATGGCAACGTTATATAGAAAAAAATACTTTTATCTCCAGCTCGCGAGACTGTGTATATCGGAAATTCTAAAGATATGCTTAATTTAACATTATTTTGCGATATTGCTCTTGAACTGAATTTTATGGTTTATGTGCAAAGAACATGATATTTAATAAATAAAAGTAAAACTCCCCTTTGGACGTAATTTAAAATCTGAAAAATTTCAGATTTTTTTTTTTTTTTTTTTCTTGTTGTTGTTTTTATTCTGGTAATGTTTTCATTTTTATCAAAGATATGGAACTTATTTTTAGCCAATGAGTTTTGGTGATAATTATCATTTGCATTAAGTTTAAAGATGCATGCAATATGTACTGAAATTTATTTGTTACAATTATTACTTAATTTTTTTTTAAATAATTATTGTTTAAAAATAAATGTTAATTTTTTTTTATCTTAAATTAGCTAATTATTATTGCGTACAATAGATCATATGCTAACATATGTATCTTGGTCTGCAATATGACTCGAGAAATACTGAAAGAAATTCGCTTGTATATATATATATATATATATATATATGTTATTTCGCGCTATATTCATTTTGGCCGCTCAATACGTTTTGTAGATGCTTCAGCAAATTAGAAGTTCCTGAAGAGTTCCAGTCCACTAGATCTGTTTTGTGTTTCCCCTTATTTTCCTTTTAAGTTTTGGTACCTTTCCTGAACCTCTCATTTTACCCACGCATTTCCTCGCCAGAATGCAAATTAGTTAAGTGAAGTGAGTATTTAAACGGACGAATCTTGTAGTTTATTCAGAGTATGATTTCGATAGCCAGCGCACGTTACTAGTTTGTCCCTGCTATCACGCGGAGTTTATTCCTTTTTGGCCATTTAATAAGTACATCTCCGAGTATATATATATTACCTTGAAAGACCGAAATTGGAGAATGTCGACTTTCGCAGGAGAATGTCAACATTCACCAAATACGTCGGTGAAAGATCGAATATTGCATTACATACTTATACACTGCTCAAAAAAAAAAAAAAAAAAAAAAAAAAATGGGACAGTGCTATATCTCCCGTTCTACTGGGTCTATTGACAAAATTCAAATTGCGTTCTTCATGTCTCGAAAGCGCGACTTAGGATATATGTTAGATTTATACATATCACTATTCTAACATATGTATAAATTACATATGTTAGGTATTTTGACACAAAATCGGACTTTTTCTGAAATAACATACCAATTCTTTTACATATTTCGATTCTACAACTCAAATTACTCCTAAATATGAAGTTTTGTAAAATTTGGAGCGAAATTTACGGAGAAATTCACAAATTTACGTTGGCACTTTTTTTTTTCAGTTCGCGCCAAGAATCACTTGGCGAACTTCTTAATATATGGCAACCTAGTTTCCTTTCCCGAAAGAGGAAAAAAAGTCACCACGTTCCTTTTTTCCAAATGATATTCTTTATATTATATTTTTAATTATAACTTATTATTTTAAGTAACTTTTTCTTTTTCGAATTTCATTTTAATTGTTTAAGTTGCACGTTTTTTCGAATAACTGTTTTAAAAATTTATATTTACCAATTCGAACTGCGTAAATAAAGGTGCAGCGTTTATTTTTTTTTAATATTTTTCTTTATATCTATATTTTGTCATAGTTATTATTTTAGGTAATTTTAAAATTTTTATACTTTTATTTCAATTGTTTGTGTTGCATTGTCTCTTCAGATAATTGTTTTAAAATTTTCTATTTATTCCTTCGAACTGAGCATTTTAAATATATTTATTAATATAAATTTTTCAGAATTTGATTTTATTTATTTGAATTGCTTTTCTCTCGGAAGAATAATTTGTAACCCAGACTACGATGCGTTTGAAAACTGCATATATTAAAAGAGAAAATACAGTAAAGCACAGTTTAACACGCCTTTCAATGTTCCGTTCAGAAAAGATATATATAAATAAGAGAGATGTATAACCGAGATTTTAACTTAGGATGACTTGCATACACTGCTTTAAACAGTTTTATCATTGTGCCCATTGCTTTACACAATTTTATTCTACATTTAGTTTCTTAAAATGTTATTCATATTTTAATCAAATATTTTATTTTTGAAATCGCAAGAATCAAATATCATAAGATTAAAAGGTTTCAAATTTAAAAAAATAAATACTAATACTAAATTTTACGCAAAAATTTATTTTTTTTTCTCTTTTTCTTCAGGCATTCTACTTTATTCTTGCTCTTTTTCTTTAGGCATTCTGCAAGTATATTAAAAAGCATCCAACTTTTCGAAATATCTTGATATTTCTGACAATAATTTTAAACAAAGTTGTCGCCTTCCATTTCATAAAGGCCCACAAACGGCCGAGCGGTAAAGACGCTGAACACTGGTAGTTCAGTCCGAGGTTCGAATCCCGCGAACGTGCTAGCCGCATGGGCGTTTTCGTGATTTTCCCGATGTGTAACGTGTATACGAGCCAGTTTCCCTTACAAAGTCCTCCACGAAGCCATCCCTCCCTTTAGGCAGACAGCCCTCGTGTGCTTTGCCATAATTAAATAATCCAATCCAATCCAATCCTTAATTAAATATAATTGATTTGTAAATTCTACTAGAACTGACAGTAAGAATTGAAGTGCAAATAAATAATATGCTGTGCAATCTTGATTAATATAAAATTAAAAATATTTGCATAGAAAAATGTTTGCATTCAGACAGAAGGTTTTTTGAAATATTTGCAGTTACTTTATAAGAAGGATTTATTAATAACCGTAATAATTACTTATTATATTACTGATGATTAGGATTCAGTTCTTGACAATTACATTCTAAATTAGAATTTTAAGGATATAATGAAAATACGCTACGCACAAAAATACATTTTAGGATAAAAATGAGTTGATTTTTTATGTTTTAAAACTTCTTAAATTCATTTAATAAACATCGTATCCTCGTTGTTAATTGAATCCAGAATGTTGGTGTCGTTTATATAATTATTTTTACTTGTCCACAGAATCTGCTGACTTATCCAGCCATTAACTAGCTTCAGATCATTTCTAGATAACGATTGAACTTCCATTAATTCAGTCTCTAGAGGGTTGTATGTTTCTATCATAATCTGACTTTTATAAAAAATGATTATCCTAGATCTTATGTTTCTATAAAAATATACTGTGCTTTAAAAATATGGATGATAGTATCAGCCGCTCTTTCAGCCACTTCAAAAGCAACAGTTTGTTTAGAAATAAATGATGCAGTTAATGTCATAAAATTTAAATAAACATCAAACGAAAATTCTCAGTTTTAGACAATGCGATTTAAACGAAGTAAAGTAGCAGACGATTAAAAGCCGAAGGTAAAAATTTACTCTTATTAAAAAAAAAAAAAAAATCTGAACTGTTTCAGATTTTAAATTACGTCCAAAGGGACGTTTTTTAACATTTTGTGTGTTACCTTTCTTTATTAAATATCATGTTCCTCGCACTTAAACCATAAGATCCAGTGCAACAGCAATATCGCAAAATAGTTTTAAAACGAGCATATCTTTAGAATTTCCGATACAGAAACTCACGCGCTGGAGATAAAAATGTTTTTTCTGCACAACGTTGCCATTGCTCGCTTTGAAATCCTTGACTTTGTTAATCAAAAATTCGTCAAAGTTTTAAAAAATAGGAAATCGATCATAAAACAAATTTCAAATTTCAAATTTGGTCTTCCACATGCTCATATTCGTTGGAGGATTACGTTATTCAAAATTCGATGACTCTATGTACCGTTGTTTTATCACAATACGAGAAATATACATACATTTATGCAGATTTTTCATTATTTAATTTCTTCAAATAATAACATTTTGTGGCAACAGTTTGAAAAGTTAACCGACATTTATGAGTCCGACGCAAAATGCCAAAACGAAACTAATAGTCCTGCGGGATTCAAATCCCTTTGGACTAAATAAAAAAAAAAAAAAAAAGATAGAGAGAAATTTAAAAAAATAGTTAAAAATTTGAATAATATCATCTACAATTTTTAAAAATAGCTTTCCATATAGTACTAATAAATATTTATTACGCATCCTTGAGGGAAAAAATGTCATATTATAATTCTCCGTAAAATTTTACTTGAAATTTAAGGTTAAAAATAGCTGTGGCAATTCACTGTAACAAAAATCCATAGACCACATTTGGCGTTATTATCGCTCAAAAAAAAGATGCCAAATTTCAAAATGCGAAAATATGTAAATTCGTGTATATCTTAGAAAATTTTGAATAAAAAAATCTAATTTTTTGCAGATATGCTTAAAAATGCACCTACTTTAAGATGATTTTAAAAATTTTATAGGTTATAATTCAAATTTTTTTTCGAAAAAATTATAAAAATTATTTAAAAATAAAAATTTAAAAAATAAAACACAAACAATGGGTAAATTTTATTTGGAATGAACCTAAATTTCGAAATGTGAGAGAAAAAATTAAAAAAGTTTAATAAAAAAAGAGATATTATTAAATATTTGCCAAATTCAATTAACATTGAGGAGCTAAAATGTTGAGAGCTAATATTTTAAAAACTACTCGCACGATTTTTACAAAATTTGGTATTCTGGCATAATTTGAGTCGTAGAATCGAAATATGGAAAAACATTGGTATGTTGTTTCAGAAAAAGTCCGATTTTCTGTCAAAATACCTATGTTAGAATAGTGCTATATATAAATCTAATATGTATCCTAAGTCGAGCTTTCGAGACATGAAGAACGCAATTTGAATTTTGTGAATCGCCCAGTAGAACGGGAGATATAGCACTGTCCCATTTTTTTTAGCAGTGTACATTCGGCCCCTCATCGGTGTATGTCGACAATCACAGATATGCTCTGGTGTAGGTCAAAAAGAGAGAATTCGACGAAGAGGCGACTGGCTGTTTCCCGCCAAGTCCTTTGTTCTGGTGATAGTCAGTCAGCTTTGTCAGTCTTATGTAAGATTTGATGGTGCAAGCAACATTTTCTTAATTTTTTTTCCAATACCCTAATTTATACTGAATGGATATTGCTGCAGTGAATCGTGATATTTTTCTTGAAAAGTTAAATGCATCAATTGCGGGTAAATGAGAAGACAATTGTTTTAATTTTTCTCAAGAAAAGTACTCTAAAATACTTTCTAAAGTAGTTTCTGCTAAAACTAAGTGCAACACACCTTTTAACTTCTACTATTGACCTTTCTCATTTTTAATGTACTGTGTGTTTTAAGTTTTTTATGTTCATAAGTTCTTATTTTAAGTCTCGAGTGCGTTATTTTGTGACTGAATTATGGCGAAGAAAATACAGTATTCTTATATGTTCAACATTCACCATTAGTACATGGTGAATGTCGACATATGCCGGTGTAGATGATGCTGCGCATGTCAGCGGCCATATTGGTTGTGGTTTTTGTGTGCTCCGTTAAAAGTGATAAAATCTTGGTAATTATACAACTTATGTTTGTGAAAATGTGATTCTTCCATGGATTACTAGTTGCGGTTGCGATATTTGTGGTGTTTCTCTGCGAAGAAGGGAAATCTCCGAGGATAGGAAGACTTTTAAAATTGTTGCTGTCCGCCGCCCTCATTTGCATATTCTGAGTAAGCATTATCTCTCAAGGTTTTTATATACTGTGCTAATAACTTTCGAGTATAAAATAGGATTTTATATGTGTTTCTCTACGTATTTATTGAAAATCGTGATTTGGGTACATGTATGAAAAATGTTATATGCATTTGTAATTCTCAGTAAGCGTTAGGCTTAGTGTGGCGAAGGTATGTCGACACAAGGGGTTTGGTGCAACAACCACTAAAGTCTTTCTGCCCATCGAGAGGGTGAGACGAGAACTTTTGATGCGCCAAAATTTAAGTCTTTCTGCCCGTAGGTTGATTTGTTTAATTCCCGTCAGAAAATTTAAATTTCTGCTTAAAAAATTATTTTGGAACTATTTAAAACACAAAGTGAGATGGTTCGTCCAAAAAATAAAGAGCCTAAGGGGCAACGCCCCGACAATGAGACGCAGTCGGCCAGTGCTCCAATAATAGATAAGACACAGAAAGAGAGCAGTTCACGACAGCTAGACGTTGATATAACTTTGGTAGATGCCAGTACAGAGTATCAAGAGGCTTCAGAGTGCTATGCTAATCTAATTGGATATTTAAATAGAGACGACATTTCCACAAAAGCAAACAAAAAGATACGAGGTTTCTTTGACCATATGTTAAAAATAGTCTCGAGGCAGAGTTACAAAATAGCCAATTTGGAAGGACAAATTGTACAAACTAAGAATATAGAGACATGCATCCAAGGAATAGTCGCCACTCAAAAGCTGTCTTATACAGAAGTTGCAAGATCTCGACGGCCATCCAGAAGTAGTGCTGGATCTATACGATCACAATCAAGATCACGGCAAGAGACAGAGCATGTATTACTAGACTATCCTAAGACTGAGGGTAGTACATCCGACGAGGTAAAGGAGAAGCTGGTGAAGTACATAGATCCAGGGAAATTCAAAGTAGGCGTCAAGAATATAAAGAGAATCAATAAAGGAGGGCTCCTAGTAGAAGTTACGAAAAAGGAAGAACTGGCAATACTTGAAGAGGCCATAAATGAAAATCGGATGCTGAAGGACGTAGTGGAGACGAAACATCCACAAAAAAGAAACCCCAGAATAATAGTCTACAATGTCAACGAGAAAATTAATAAAGACGAGATAGTAAACTTCATTAAAACACAGAACACCGACCTAGCAGAAAGTGAATTAGAGGTTCTGTTCGCCATAAAGGCCCGCTTTGGACAGCACCGGGTTCTATCTATAGACCCAGTAGCTTTCAAGATCCTTATGAAAACGAGGAAATTGAACATACAATGGTCAAGAAACAACGTAAGGGAGTTTATAAAGGTTTCGCAATGTGTCAAATGCCTTGGGTATAATCACCCAGCAAAATATTGCAAGAAAGATAAAGTCTGTGCCGGATGCGTCTCCATAGACCACGAGAAGACCAATTGTGACCAATAAAACAGTCAGCTGTGTCAACTGCACAAAGGTGAATAAACGATATAATACAGGCCTTGATGCCCAACATGATAGCCGAGATAAATGCCCATGCTACCTGAAAGAGCTCGAAAGACTAAAACAACGAACAAATTATGGATAGTATCCAAATAATCCAGATTAATCTTAAGCACTCCAGGAGTGCAACAGAAAACTTAAAGATACATTTTGAACAGAACGACAAACTCAAAGTAGCATGTATCCAGGAACTGTACACAGTACAGAACAAACTGTACGGATTCCCAGAAAATATAGGAAGTTCAACACTCGAACAGACGCAAAAACTGCAGTGATTATAGTGGACTCAAATCTCCCAGTTCTGGAACTTTTCAGCTCTCCGGAGATTATAGCGCTTGCAATAGGCAGTGACTCAAGATTTATACTAATCACGGTATACTGTCCTCCATCGCAAGACATTGCACCAATCCTGACAAACCTAGAAAGGTTTATGCAGGACAATAACAACATGACTACAATAATTACCGGAGATTTCAATGCCAAAAGTTCCCTATGGGGCTCACATAATACGGACACACGAGGCCTCAAAGTATGCGAATTCATTTGCCAGCACTGGGATATCGATTGTCAATGAGATAGGGGATACACCAACCTTCGCAGGAGTAAGTGGCAACAGCTGGATTGACCTCACACTTATCATAAGTAGAGACAGAATCAGGATCGATAATTGGAAGGTAACGGACGAAGCAAACAATAGCGATCATAATAATATCTATTTTGACGTCTCCAGCATTCATTACCCAACATGGAGAAGATCGAAAATCAATGTACGACATACCGACTGGCTAAGTTTCAAAAGGTATGTCTCAAAATCTTTAACTGACCCTAGAAATCTGACAACTATCGAAGAAATCGATAAATATGTAAGAGAAGTTACCACTAGTCTTCACGAGATCTATCAAAGAACAGTTCTCTCACATAACTTGAAACCAAGATCGCGCACCTGTCCATGATGGACAAAAAAATCTCACTATTCTCAGGAATAAGGTCAGAGCAACAAGGAAAAGATTCCAAAAAACAACTGGAGAGGAAAGGACCCATAACAGGCTGCTTTACCAGAGTGTACGTGCACAGTACCGGCAAAAGATGTATAAAGAAAAGAAAAAGCGTGGGACATGACATGGAACAAAATCACTGTTAGCTCTCCGTTCGGAACATACTTCGATCTAGCTAAAGGGAAGAGCATGGATCCATTACAGATAGGTTCAGTTCAAAAAGAAGATGGCACAATGACGAGTACAATTGAGGATACAATTAGAGAAATCATGAGGTTCCATTTTCCAGAAGACGACCCCAACGAGGACTCTACATATCACGCAGATATCCGTTCCCAATCAACCGAGATTCCAAACTCGGAAGACGATCAGCCGTTCACACTCGAAGAAATGCAACGTACGATAAACTCAACACGCCGAGGTAAAGCTTCTGGGCTGGATGGCCTCACAACTGAAACCATTGAAGAGCTTAGGCTCGCGGACGACAAACAAATTCTAGCACTCTTTAACAAGTGCCTTGAATTAGGTTATTTTCCAAAGGAATGGAAAAACGCAGAGCTAGTATTGTTCCAGAAAGATGGAAAACCAATGACCATGCCCAGTTCTTACAGACCTATCTGCTTACTCTCAGCGTGGGGCAAGGTCCTTGACAAGATGCTTACGCAGAGATTAACGTATTACCTGGTCAAAAACAAACTACTTAACCCCGCCCAATTCGGGTTTACTAAAGGGCGGAGCACCACCGACGAACTCAACGGTGTTCAAGACATCATCTTAAATAACAGACAAAATAACCTCCATACGTGTATAATATCGCTTGACGTAGCTTCCGCATTCAATAAACTATGGTGGCCAGAGCTCAAAACAAAACTAAAAGACCTGCGATGTCCAAAGAATCTTTACCAACTGATCACAAGCTACCTCACAGAACGTCAAGTGACCTACAAAAGAGACGACTTAAATATCACGATGATTTACCACAAAGGAGCCCCACAGGGGTCCAAAATCGGACCCATCTTGTGGAACATAATTGCAGACTCTGCGTTGAACATCAACTTTGGAGACAATGCCAAGATACAAGCTTATGCCGACGATATTATACTCATAATAGACAGAGGCAATAGGATAGAGCGTAAAGCAGACGCAGCACTCAAATTGCTTAAAAGATGGAGTCAAGACAACAAACTGTGTTTCAGTATTGAAAAAACACAGATGATAGTCTTTCCAAAAGGTTCAAAAATCGACGCGAATCCACCACGCCTAAAGTGGGAAGGGCATCCACTGCGACGCCAGGATACCATTAAATATTTCGGATTCACGCTTGATAAGAAGCTCACGTGGGTATCACATCTTACGGAAGTCCGAGATAAGACGCATCGAATCATCAATAAAATAAACAGGATAATCACAGACAAGTGGAGCCAAAAGGGGCGCCTATTAAAACATCTATACCTTAATGCAATTGAACGCATGATCCTATACGGCTGCCCAGTCTGGATGAATGGCACAGCAAGAATATGTCAAAAACTACATCAAATACAGCGAATAATCCTGTTAAAAATCACCAGTGCGTATAGCACCACGTCAAACGCAGCACTTCAGGTTTTAGCTGGCACGCTCCCACTCGACATAAAAGCAGAATTAGAAAGATCAATCTATCGAATTCTACATTATAAAGTGGACCTTCACACTAAAAAAGATTTACATCTATCCTATGCCAGCATAGAAAGCTTCCAAGATCCCCCTGACTTACACCCAGGAGATCTACCCATCCTTTCCTAGTGCAAATCGCCACCCACAACAAAGAGAGATTTTTTCTGACGGTTCAAAAATTTCAGGACGAGTAGGGGCAGCGTTCACGGTCTTTTCGAACAATGAAGAAATTTATCAAGCACAATTCCGTCTAAGCAATCATGCTTCAGTCTTCCAAGCCGAGTCTCTAGCACTCAAAGAAGCAGCACTGTGGTTAGGTACGCAACCAGCAGCTCACACTTCATTCTTCACAGATAGCATGAGCGTTCTGAATGCGCTGAATTCCTTTCCTCCAAAACATCCGCACACGGCAGCACTTAGAGAGATCTTCTTGACGTTAGGCTCTCCCATACCTTTAAAGATCAATTGGATAAAAGGACATACCGGGCAGAAAGGCAACGAATGAGCGGATGAACTAGCTAAGACTGCAGCTCTCAAACCAGAAATTGACAAGGGAGTTCCGCTTTCAGCAGAAGTTGCAAAAAGGCTCCTCAAGACAGCATTTCAAGAGACATGGTCATCACGATGGCAGGAAGAAGAGACAGGAAGTTTTACTTACAACATCTTCCCAATACCTTCTCTCAAGAGGCTGAAAGGCAACCGATTCTTCCTCCAAGCCTGTACCAACCACGAGAAATTCCCAGCGTATTACAGGCGATTCCTCAGACGGGACATCAACTGTTCTTGCGTTTTTCGCGGGGAAGACGCGGACGCACTTCATTACCTGCTCTCCTGCCCTCTGACAGAGCACCTTCGACAGCAGTTCTTTCCTTCCGACTACATCACATATCCTGTGAATAGACTGTTCACGGACTATTACTGCAACAAGGGCATCTTAGATATAATGAAGCAAGTGAATGAAAATAGTTATATCCAAGAAACTACAGATTAATGTAAAATGTAGAAAGGCGGCCTAACCTTCATATTGCTAGCAATGATTAGGATGACTTCCTAACCCTGTAGTGCCATTAACTCAGTTTGGCGGAACAGGTTAAGTAAAGGCCGGTGTAAGTCAGAAATAAGAGTATTTGGAAAATTTTCGGACATACACCAAGAGACTATGTGAATGTTGACATTCACCAAGAGACTATGTGAATGTTGACATTCACCGGTGAAAGTTGACATTCTCCATATTTCGGTGATTCATAGTAACATATACATCCTGTTGACTCAGCCTAGGAATTTAAAATTGTTAGTCCATCACTATTCTTTATCTTTGAATTTATTTGTGAACTATTCTTAAGTTCCATCAGCAAGTCATCCGTGTTACTGTAAGCACGACGTACGTGTTAAGAGTGTGTTAAGAGAGTGTCGCTTAAACACTTTATGAGTGTGCTGTTTGTATTAAGAGATGAAAGCAATATTTGTGCTACGAGTTTGACGAATAATAAATGGTTATTGTATCCTTCTTCTGTGTTGGTATTTTTTAGGCTTGTGCGAGAAGTCTCCAGGTTCCTTACTGAGATCTAGTGGTATTTATGACAGCAAAGACAGTTATATCATGCAATATTTCTTAAGCAGTCCTCACGGCTATGCGTTCTTTTGCAACACAACCTTCTAATGAAAAAAAAAAATTATAAATTTACTAAGAACCTAAAATTAGTTAGTGTATTAGCATATCCCACCAAAAATCGTTCCCCTTTTATATCTTTATTTTTTAATCGCTTTAATTATATATTTATCGCTTTATGTTTCATAGGCATTTGAAGCGTGTAACGTCAATTTACTGATTTCTGTTGCGAGTTTATTATGATTTGGATGTAAGTAAATACATCGCTTGCGCAGTTTGTTCAAAATGTTATAAGTGCCCGAAGAATTAGCAGATGTGTTACTTTATACAGAATTACTGCATTACTCCTTTGGTCCAAAGCAAATGCACAGTATATTGTTCTATTCCTTACAAGAGTGTAAGTGTAAGGTTCACTTACACTCTTGTAAGTCTAATGTCATTCACGCTTTACGTGTGGAATCTAGGGAATTATTGCATTTTAGATTTCTGTCATGTAACGCCTATGTATTTCTGGTGGAATTAGATTAGTACATCCAGCTGGTTAATTGATAGAACCATGGTTAGGTTTCTAAGAAGGGTTTTGATTTTTTACATTCCATGTTCAATTTTCTGCAGAACTGCATATATAAGTAAAAGGAATGTTACATGAGGGTTTGCATGGAAGGCCCATATGTTGTTAACCTAAAATGGGTATAAATTTGCGAGAGTCTGGCTAAGTAAATTTATAATAGTACATAAATATCATATTTATACCGAAGTTTTGCATAGTCATTACTTTTCGGATAGATGTAGACTTAGAAAGCAGACAAAGTTATTCTAATCCATAAGCTTATAAGGAAATAAATGTGTATCTCACAAGGTCCCTCACAGTATAACGGTTACTATATTGAGCACTGAATTAGAAGGTCCAGAGTTTTATCTTGGGAAAGAAAGAAAACTGAATTTTCAATGATTTCTAATCCCAGGTTCTCTTCTGAAAGCAAATATTTTATATGAGATTCGCTTATGCCCCGATAAGAGATATTTTATATAAATAAAACATCGCGTCTTTTTAAACTTCCATTTGTAGAGAGAAAAAAAGAAAACCTAATATTAGATAAATGGTTTTTAAATGAACATTTAACATTTTTGAAAAATTAGAATTCATCGGTAAGGCACATTCCCATTTTCATCTGAAAACGTTTAGGGAAATTATTATCGTAAATCATTTTATCCCAACTTTCTTTAGATCAGTGCTTCTCAAGCTGTTTCAAGTCACATGATATCTCTCAAACCAAAACATTCCACAAGGCACCTGGCAAGTATAAATAGTTACAGGACATACTATGAAGAGACACTTTTTTTCTTGAGATGAATATTGTGTTCTATTTCAATTGAGGTTCATTTATGTGATTAAGGCAAAGCCGCGAGTGCTATCTGCTTAAGGGCGGGGGCTTCGTTTAGAGTTACCGAGGGAAACTGGCTAATATATACGTTACAAAAGCGGCAAACCACGAATACATACACGCAACCAGCTCGTTCGTGGGATGCGAAACTCGAACCGAACTACCAGTTTTCAGCGACTTTACCGCTCCGCCGCTGGTAGGCAGTTTCAATCTAAGAACTCAATACTAGGAATTAGTAAGACTTTCAAACATTTGCAGTATAATTGGTAACACTCTGAAGCCATATATTTTTTTTTTTTCAAATAAGATTTTTATTTGAATGAAACAAATAAAATGAAAATATCTAATCTATACATCCTCAGTGACTGATGTTTGATATGGTTTTTCACGTCACGTTTACGAATGTAATTGTCAGCTATTATTGGAAGAAATTATGATTAACTTTTTTAAAACTTATTTTTAGCGTTGGAAGAATTTGCAATTAAATTTTTAAAAATTAATTTTTAACCCAAAAGGGCCAATTAACCCAGAATGGCTATTACTTTCATTTTGGCATTTTGCGTTGGTTCTAAAAAGCGAAGAATTGCTAACATTTAATAAATAAAGTTAATGAACAAAACATTAAATGAACGTCCCTATGTTCGTAATGTAAAATCTGAAAACCTTCATTTTTTTTTATATAATTATGACGTAAACTGCAAAAATAAAATTAATTCTTCACAAGAAATGTATGCTAAAATTAAAAATTTATTAAAAATGAAAATCAGTAAGTAAAATAAGTCTTTATTTGCTATTTACAGTATTTTTTCGTACATTTAATTCTTATTTGAGTGAGATACTTGAGCTTCTCACGTAGCCATTTTGTATCTGGATAGGTGGCAAAGAGTGTTAAACGCTATTAGTGGTCTTTCAGTGATGATCTCCTTAAATTAATAATAGTGAGAGTGTCACACATGTATGTTGTAGCGAACTGGAAAAAGTTGTTTATAGCCTTTCGCCAACGAAGGGACACTACCCATTTTTTACAGTTACCAAGAATTACGATAATAAAAGAGCTTTAAAATTAGATTTAAATCTACAATCACATTTTAGATTTGATAAATTATCTTTTTCTTTTGCTGATAAATCGAATGTTATGTGATCGAATAAGGAGGCAGATACATTTGAAGCCCAATAAAATTTTCTTATCTTTGTTAATTCAATGTGGTCATGAATCTTTCTCTCAAGCATTTATAGTGTTGATTTCAGTTTCTAGCAGTTCCTTTTCAGGATTCGAATATCTCAAAACATTACGAATTAGATCATTTCCATCATATCTTTCCGAAGTTGAATTTTGTTATTAAATCCATGAATTTTTTGTCAATTAATAAATTCTAAAAGGGTCCTTGCGTTTTTTAATCGAGTTGTAAAGACTAGGTATTTTTTGAAAGCAGAGGAGGTGAAAAATGAGCAATGCCCTCGCCGGGACTCGAACCACGGAGCTCTCGAATACACGCCGAGTGTGCTGACCATTACATCATGAAGGCATGTTAAAAAGGCAAAAGACTTACCTTATATACTCACCGTTTTAAAGGGGCAATGATTGTTTTACCACGATGCGAGAAATATACATACATTCATGCAGATTGTTCATTATTTAATTTCTTTAAAAATAATGCAGGACTCTAATATTTGGTGGCAACAATTTGAAAAGTGAAACGCCGTTTTAGAGCGAACGACGCAAAATGCCAGAACGAAACGAACAGCCCTTCTGGGCAAATTGCCTCTTTGGGCTAACAGTTCTAAGAATAAAAATAAATAACAAAAGTAATTCTAATAATAAAAATAACAAAAATAATCCTAAAAATAAAAATAAAACGAGATGATAAGAAGGACAAATAATGCTTCTAATATTTCGCTTCTAAAATTTAAAGATACAAAACGCGAATTATCTATAAAACCATAGAACGTATAAAAATTGAGTAGTTTACTCATTCCAGTTTCCATAAAAGTAGAAATTAACTATACTCTCAAATAGTACACCTCCATCCTGGACAGTTTCCAACAATGTTCATGGTTTATGGTAATTATGTATGTAATTTAACACTTTAAACTTTACTATTACTTTCGCTACGTATTTGAAGAAGAAAAAAGGAAAGAATGAGAAAATTAGAATAGAAAATAGAAATTTTAACTAAGATGAAACACTGAAAGTCTTAAAGAGTCTGTGCTAAATGATGCAGAAAATTAACCCATAATTTATCTCTCAACCGTATATAACCTCAGAGACCCAGAAAAATAATTTAAAAAAATTGAACGAAATGCATCATTACGTTGCTGAAATAGAAATATTTCCTTATTTATTATCAACTCAAAATATTCCCTCTAGAAATAAGAAATAAACGCAAAAGAATCTGATACAGAGAAAAAAATAATAATTTGCTTACGGTTTTTGGATATAGTCCAGCATTTCATGATTTTATTTTTCCTACAGATGCCATTCATCTGTGATTTCTTTAGTTAATACGCACGAATAGATTCTCTGAAACTTGCAGATGGACCTGACAATCCTTAAAGTATTTGTTTCAGTAAGTTTTAAAAATGCTGCTCTGAGAGCATTTGGAATACGTCAATCTAAAACTGCGATTCCGAGCTTTTCAGCAGATGTTCAGAAATCACTTGCTGTACTTCATGTGTAACTCTGTATAAAGACTGAGTATTTTAGATCTCTTTATGTTGCTTAGTTTAAACTAACTGACTTTAGTTCAACTAAACTTTAGTTAAGCTAACGTAAAACTGAGCTTTTACGAAAATGAAAGGTTTGATTTATATCTCGTTTCTGAATTTCGTTTTTGGTAACAAGTGTAGAAATATAACTGTTACATTCATGCAATTTCAGGTACTGATTTCAGTCCTGGACAACGATTAATTCCGATAGGAAACGTGTTTACAAATATTATAGGGACATTCCTTGTCTTATATTCTTGAGATGTCATCGAGTGCTCTTCTGTTTTAATTCCTATATCCCAACTCCCAGTTCGTGAAAGAGCAGGCCAAAATTTTCAACAAATCTCTTACGTCTATACGTTTTCCATATTTTATATGCAATACTTTCAGTATTTTACTTTGCAAATTTGAGTTTTTCTGTTAAGCATCTACTTTGCAAAATGACAAAAGTGATCCCACTATATGATATCTCTTAATATATCGCAATAAAGTATGTATACTTATAATGTAGTTCCTCCCGTCTTCCAGCATACCTTCGTGGTGCAACAGTAGCGCATTCGGTACGTATTCGAGAGGGCCAAGGTTTGTGTCCTTGGGGAGAGTATAGCACATTTTTCACATCACTTGCTTCAAAACAACCTAATAGCTCTACAAGTGACGCCCTAGCTAAATGGTGGTAGACAAAAATTCGTCACGACCAGGCTATAGCGATTGGGGTCCCTTAATACCCAGTCGCTCATTAAAAGAGAGGATATATAAGGAATTTCCTCCCTCCTTCCAGCGTGCCTTCATGGTGTTACTGTAACATACTCGACGTGTATTCTAGAGCTCTAAGGTTGGTGTCTCGGCGAAGGCATTCCACACTTTGTCACGGCTCTTCCTTCAAAATAACTTAATGACTCTGTGTACTATCTGATCTACACAATGCTGCTTAGAAAATAATAAACGAATAGAATCATATTTGTATCACATTGAAAGCATAATATCGTCCACAACACAGGTTGTACAGGAACGTTAATATTTATCACTGAAATTTCAAAATTTCTACGAAATAATCACAAATGCAGCAAAAACATGTCTGTCATTATGTAAAGAATCGCTCTACACTCTGTACGTTCATTACAGATGTTTAAAATGTTCAGCCTTGGTGAGTCGGTTGACTTCGCTGTCAGCCTGTTGATATTGCATAGCATTGACGTAGCTCTTAAAACGCGTTGCACTTGTTATGATTATTGCACAATTTTATTCAATTTTATTTTAAATTTCGTTCGAAATGTTGGTTTCGTGATCCCAACTGACTCATTTTCGGAAACCTAGAAGGCATTTTGGATCTCCTGTAAGATATGTTTCGTACTAAAAGATGTGAAGATGTGGTCAGCATGTCGTGGACCAAAACCAGCATGGCTAAAATGTAGGGTAACAGACGCTTTACGACGCAGTAATTTTTGTGTTCACTGGAGGAAAACATTACGTTAGCTATATTTCCATCTATCTTTAAGTCTTCTGCCTAAAAGCTAAGTTTAAAATTATGAAATATTACCTAATAGGATAAATACAAAATTACAAACGTTAAGAGATTAATTGTGCATTGATATGTAGGTTTCTATTAAAATGTTGCACTTATTATATTAGAAACATTCAAAAACCGTAGAAAATTGTGAATCATCCTCTAGAAGATTGTATGTAATAATAAATGCGGACAGTATGCTGTTGGCCAAAACATCATGCCAAAATGTCGCTTAAAGAGTGTTGCATGAACTAAATGTGGCAACGACACATTAGCGTATGTTAAAATATATCTTAATGTTCGTTTTGTTTCAGAATTAATGCATATACATTGACTTTTGTTTTAATTTTTTACTTTGTTTAGATTTTTTTTTAATATTTTGTACATTACTTCTTTGACTTTAATTTTCCACAATTAAAAACGTTTGAAACTAAGCACTGATTTTCGGTGAATCAATACTCGTATCCAGATATGTAAATAATTTTTTTTCTTACCATTATTTGTTCAGTGTGCAGTTATATTTTAAATATTCAGCGAGTAAACTAAAACGTGTAAAAAAAAAAATGAAAATTATACACGCTAGGCAAATTAAAACTCAAATTCTTAGTGCTAAAAATTTAGTAAGTTGAAAAAAAAGGAATATTCATCCAAGAATCTGAAGTCCTAAATAAATAACTTAGTGTTTAATCAAGAGACGAATTAATTTCTTACTTTTTCGCTTCACCAAAGATAATATTCATATATTGGATTACAAATGGCTGTATTAAATTAAAACGCCACCTGTTAAAATTAGTTTCAAAGAATTCAGCAGAATGTTAATTTTCTTTCATTTTTGTAGTACAGTTTTTCGACTTTAACGCAAATTCATATATTCTTCTGTTAATATTTATTAGGAAATCCATCAACCACTCCTGGCGGGCTAATGTATTTAAATGTTCAAATTATTCTCCTTGAAGATTCTCAATTTAATTGCGTATTGCGTAATGCAAATTTTAATATATTATTCCTTAATTAAGACACAATAACACGCCGAATAAATACTAATTCAGAAGTCAAACAACAAAAATCAGCGTTAATTTACAAAATTTTCACAGGACTAGTTTCGATGGTTTTACCGAACCATCATCTTCAGCTGCAAAACCGCAAATGAACAAGACAGGAAATAATGTTTAGATAAGATAAGAAAGCCTGGACAAGAATAAGCAAGTGGCGCCATCTGTTGGCGAAACCAGAACTAAAACATAATTTCTCTAAAAGCCGAAGGCAAATTTGGATTGGAATTAGGATCGTTAACTAGAACAGAAAGATTTTTATGAATGTGAAATGCCTCTAGAAAATCCAGTTCTCCAATGGAAGATGTTTTTTGAATAATTTTGGCAGCAGAAAAATTGAAAGTGTGATTTTCGGACCAACAATGTTGAGCAACAGAAGACTTCTGTGTTTCCTTTTTTCTAACATATGCCTTATGTTCTTTGAAGCGAAATTTTAAGGCTCTCTTAGTTTGGCCAATGTAAATTAAACCACACTGGCAAGGAATCCTATAAATACCCCAGGAATTCATATCCGGAATGGGGCCCTTGAGTATAGAAGTTGGAATTTTATTGATGGGAGAGTAAACAACCCGAAAGTTATTAAATTTCTGCAAAATATGTGCAACTTTATAGCTAATTGATGGAAAGAAGGGAATGACAACAGAATTTTTATAATCTCCTAAAATAAGAGTGTGGCTTTTAGTGTGTTGAGATGAGAATTTTTTAACTGCTTGATTAATAATGTTGGGTGAAAAGCCCCTGTCAATAGCTATTGCTTTTAAATAATTTAGTTCTTCATCAAGGGCTAGTTTGGAGGAGCAAACTTGAAGAGCACGGAAAACATAGGAATAAAATGAAGCTAACTTTTGTTTAGTCGGATGACATGATTTAAAGTGTGGTGGAAGGCAAACCGATGAAGGTTTACGGTAAACTGTAGTACTGAAGTTGGATGTGTTACGTGTGACCAGAATGTCGAGAAACGGAAGAGAATTGCAAGTCTCAAGTTCAAAAGTGAACTGAATAGCAGGATCAATAGAATTCATTGTTGAAAGAACTCTATTTAAATCATCTTTATTACCTTCAAACAGGGTAAAAGTATCGTCTACGTAGCGGAACCATGCCGGGAAGTTTAAAGTTTCAAACAATTTTGATTCATAATAATGCATGTAGATATCAGCCAGGATGGGACTGAGGGGGCTTCCCATGGCTAATCCCTCAGTTTGCTTGTAATATTTATTTTGGAAAACAAAATGTGTTTGTTTCAAACAGAGTTGAGTGAGAGAAATTAGCTCATCAATTTCGATGCAAGAGAAATGAAATTCGCGAAGTCTGGTTTCTAGACATCTTAATGCACCCTCCATTGGGACATTGGTGAATAATGATTTTACATCAAAAGAAACCATGTGTAAATTACGAGGAGAAATGTTTTTAACCTTTTTTACAAACTCTATTGAATTTTTTATGGTGTAAATGTTATTGTCTAATAGATTGGAAAATCTAGAAACTAAATATTTAGCTAATGGATACGAGGCAGTACCTAAATTTGATACAATAGGGCGGAAAGGAATACCACTTTTATGAATTTTGGGAAGAGCATATAATCTGGCACAATTCGCAACAGATGGGATAAGCGAATGTTTTAAGTTGCTTGAAATGATTTGCGAAGATTTGATCGCAGTTTTTATTTTGGATAAGTCCGAAGGTGAAGGATCTTTAGGGATCGGATTATATGGTCCTTCGTTTAAGAGTTTAGTGACACCATCGATGTAAGTGTTCTTATCCATGACGACTATCTGGCCACCTTTGTCGGCCTTTGAAATGACAATATCCGGGTTAGAATGAATCTCGCGCATTGTAGCTCTTTCTCTCGCAGTTAGATTTGGTTTCAAAGGTTTATTATTGAATTTCACATTATGAGCGATAAGATGCCTAATCATTTCTTTTCGTGAATCTGAAACTTTACTGAACTTGAAAGCTTTTTCGATAGGAGCCAAAATCTTTGGAATCGAGGGTTTACAGGTTTGTGAGAAGTTAAAATTATATTTTAGAATTCTCTCTTGTTCTTCTGAGAGACTAACATTAGAAATATTAACTATTGGCTTGATGTTTACAATGGGAAGATTTTTTGAACTACTTGAACTGGAAGACTGTAAAATAAGTTTTTCGAATTTAACTGCAAGGGTGTTTTTATGACGGTTAACTGCATTCTCCGTTCTAGACCAAGACTTTTGTTCAAGGGCAGTGAATTTTGGATATGTTTTAGCGAGTTCCAGATGAAGCTTATAGAGTTCATGTTCAATTTTGGGCAATTGTTGACGTGTATCCCTTTTCACGGACCGAAATAAGGCAAGTTTGCAATTTAACAGAATTCTTGAAACGCGACTCGAAGGTTTTTGATTAGATTTGATTTGAATAAAATTGGGGATCAATTTTTTACATTTACATTTATGTAAAAAGTCAAGATGATTCAGGAAATTTTGCCGTTTCAGGCGTAATTTAGTGAAACGATTAACGGATGAAGGCATGATAAACAATGCAGAAAATCAAACTAAATTAACTGAGCAATAATAAAGTACACACAAAATAGCAGAAAAATCCCTCACTGAAATGAATAGAAAACAAAATGTGGCAAAGGTGGCCAGATAGTCGTCATGGATAAGAACACTTACATCGATGGTGTCACTAAACTCTTAAACGAAGGACCATATAATCCGATCCCTAAAGATCCTTCACCTTCGGACTTATCCAAAATAAAAACTGCGATCAAATCTTCGCAAATCATTTCAAGCAACTTAAAACATTCGCTTATCCCATCTGTTGCGAATTGTGCCAGATTATATGCTCTTCCCAAAATTCATAAAAGTGGTATTCCTTTCCGCCCTATTGTATCAAATTTAGGTACTGCCTCGTATCCATTAGCTAAATATTTAGTTTCTAGATTTTCCAATCTATTAGACAATAACATTTACACCATAAAAAATTCAATAGAGTTTGTAAAAAAGGTTAAAAACATTTCTCCTCGTAATTTACACATGGTTTCTTTTGATGTAAAATCATTATTCACCAATGTCCCAATGGAGGGTGCATTAAGATGTCTAGAAACCAGACTTCGCGAATTTCATTTCTCTTGCATCGAAATTGATGAGCTAATTTCTCTCACTCAACTCTGTTTGAAACAAACACATTTTGTTTTCCGAAATAAATATTACAAGCAAACTGAGGGATTAGCCATGGGAAGCCCCCTCAGTCCCATCCTGGCTGATATCTACATGCATTATTATGAATCAAAATTGTTTGAAACTTTAAACTTCCCGGCATGGTTCCGCTACGTAGACGATACTTTTACCCTGTTTGAAGGTAATAAAGATGATTTAAATAGAGTTCTTTCAACAATGAATTCTATTGATCCTGCTATTCAGTTCACTTTTGAACTTGAGACTTGCAATTCTCTTCCGTTTCTCGACATTCTGGTCACACGTAACACATCCAACTTCAGTACTACAGTTTACAGTAAACCTTCATCGGTTTGCCTTCCACCACACTTTAAATCATGTCATCCGACTAAACAAAAGTTAGCTTCATTTTATTCCTATGTTTTCCGTGCTCTTCAAGTTTGCTCCTCCAAACTAGCCCTTGATGAAGAACTAAATTATTTAAAAGCAATAGCTATTGACAGGGGCTTTTCACCCAACATTATTAATCAAGCAGTTAAAAAATTCTCATCTCAACACACTAAAAGCCACACTCTTATTTTAGGAGATTATAAAAATTCTGTTGTCATTCCCTTCTTTCCATCAATTAGCTATAAAGTTGCACATATTTTGCAGAAATTTAATAACTTTCGGGTTGTTTACTCTCCCATCAATAAAATTCCAACTTCTATACTCAAGAACCCCATTCCGGATATGAATTCCTGGGGTATTTATAGGATTCCTTGCCAGTGCGGTTTAATTTACATTGGCCAAACTAAGAAAGCCTTAAAATTTCGCGTCAAAGAACATAAGGCATATGTTAGAAAAAAGGAAACACAGAAGTCTTCTGTTGCTCAACATTGTTGGTCCGAAAATCACACTTTCAATTTTTCTGCTGCCAAAATTATTCAAAAAACATCTTCCATTGGAGAACTGGATTTTCTAGAGGCATTTCACATTCATAAAAATCTTTCTGTTCTAGTTAACGATCCTAATTCCAATCCAAATTTGCCTTCGGCTTTTAGAGAAATTATGTTTTAGTTCTGGTTTCGCCAACAGATGGCGCCACTTGCTTATTCTTGTCCAGGCTTTCTTATCTTATCTAAACATTATTTCCTGTCTTGTTCATTTGCGGTTTTGCAGCTGAAGATGATGGTTCGGTAAAACCATCGAAACTAGTCCTGTGAAAATTTTGTAAATTAACGCTGATTTTTGTTGTTTGACTTCTGAATTAATATTATTCCTTATTAACAGAAAGGTAAATATATATATATATCTGCTTTGTGTAATGGAAATTAACAGTTAATATTATTATTATCATTCAGAATGAAGTATGTTAGAAAATTTATCTATATATATATACAGATAAATTATATATATATATATATATATATAATTTATGTATATATATATATATATATATATATATATAATGTATGTAAATGTATATACATATATATATATATATATGATTTACCAGCTTTTGTCCGAAATAAATAGATTGGTGAAGAATCATAGATGTAGTCGTAGCTTAAATTATCAGACGAGAAGTTTAAAAAACAGGATCAATTTATTATTGGTCAGGAGAAATGGCAGTTGCAATAATCAAGACTCCGGAGTAAATAGAAAAGAACTACTAATAACATTTTGTAAGAATTTTACTGCATCGTTACATTAAAGAAAAGACCCCAATATTACTCTGCGAGTTCTTTTATAGCCTCTGGAAAGGCGGTACTTCCAAGAAATGACGTTAGCCTCGTGAGCCATTCCAGTTCGCTTTAAATAACTCCAGAACATTCTATAACTGTAGGTGTAGAAAAGGCGGGAAAAACCACTTGACTACGGGGCTGTGGATTTAATTCCAAGTACTTTCAAATAAGAGATCGTCGCCATTAAAAAAGAAAAAGAATATACAGTTAGAATTTTAAGTGTAATTTTGACTATGGAATTTTATATATATATATATATATATATATATATATATATATATTTGTAATTTAATTTACTGTATGTAATTTAATTTACTGTACTGTGTGTAATTTTGACTATGGAATTTTTTCCATTTTTGTATGTTCTTTTTCTTTTTTAATGGCGACGATCTCTTATTTGAAAGTACTTGGAATTAAATCCAAAGCCCCGTAGTCAAGTGGTTTTTCCCGCCTTTTATACACCTACAGTTATAGAATGTTCTGGAGTTATTATATATATATATATATATATGTATAGTTATATATATATATATATATTTGTATATATATATATATGTGTGTGTGTGTGTGTGTGTGTATGTGTGTGTATATATATACAGAGTGGTTCCAAACTATACATAAAAAATGTAAAGGCAGGTAGAGCGGGCCCAAATAAGCATACTTTGTATAGAAATGTGTATGCGGTAATGCCACGTTGTGGAAGTAGAGAGAGCTAGTGTGTACGGCGTATAAACGCACTGTGCTAGCTGGAGCCTTCATTTCGCTTGGTGAGCAATTGAAGAAAAAGAAGACTGCATCGGAAAAATTCAAGCTAGCACTGTGCTTAGCTGAACTTCTAGACGGCATGGGAGTTTAATTTTCCATCTCCTTATGTAAGATGACTGAACTATTAACATATAGACTCGATAGATGGCACCACATTACAGTGACGTTTCATGATGTCTCGCTTTGCTCCGCCCTGTTTAGTTTGTGGCCCCTTCTTCTCCAGCTTCCTCTAAGTAAGAAATGACATGCCAGGAAACTTTTATCGCCATGCGCATTTTAGGCTTCATTCTCACTGAGCCGGCAAAATGACACTTTTGTGTAATAGTTCTAAAGATATGTTTATAAGTTCATTCTTAATTTTCCGCAATGATCTCGAGCAGCATGCATCGTTACACCAATGCGGTCCTACAAACATACAATTCATGTATGAGGCTGCACAAGGAAATGGTTTAGCTGCTCAAAGAATGTACAGGGCGGTCTTAGCTGAAATTTTGGCCGATGTTCCTCCAGCTGTTCCCAGACGAACGTAGTTTCAGTACGATTGAGTCCCAGCTTACTTCAGCCGGAACGTCAGAAATCACCTAGACGCAGTTTAGGATAAGCATAGAATAGGGCGGGGAGGGCGAGTTCCCTGGCTACAGCTTTCTCCTGATTTAAGGTATCTGCCTACGTTAAAAAAACGATTTCGGCGAAAAAATTCGATTTTTTTTATTGCCCAATTTGAAAGGTCAGTTTTGTAGGATTCCGAAAATGGTTCAATTTTACGTTTGTGATAATTAGAAGAGAAGGTATAGCCAATTAACTGCACTGGAAGTGAAAGCAGAAAGACCGGAAGTGTCATTTAAAAGGCTCAGCTTAAAGGTAAACAATGTTGTTATCCGTGTTTTTTTTAACTGTTTGTGTGTAGAATTGTGCTAAAATATTTCATTTTAATTCTGGGTACTTTTTTTTGTTTCTGGCAATAATTATTTGCCTTAATTCTTTGAACTGGGACTGGCAACATTGCGGTTTTTTTAACTGGGTTTGGCAACATTGCGATTAGGTATAAAGACTATGTTGCTGGGTGCATATATAGCCGTTTTAATTTTTAATTCAGGGTATCTTGGATTACTTCCTGTGTTTGAACATTTAGGCATATCAATTGAACAAGAAATGATTAAAAATTACTTTGGAATTGATAACGAAAGAATAAAGAACTCGAAAATTCATTCGTCGCTCATTTCGAAAATAGCCAGAAAAAAATTAAAATCGAATAGGAAATCAAAATTACTTAAGTATAAAGATATAGAGGGTGTGATGTACAAATATGGAGAATTTTAAGTGTGTAAATACAACAGAACAGTTTTTCTGTTAATGTGAAATCTTTAAATGCGTTTTCTGAAAAACTAATTTTTCTAGTGATTTTACATACAAGAAATGTAATTACTCAAAATTTTCTAAAGGTATCTCTATTAAATTTCACTAAAATGGTTTCTGTATTATTTATTAGGTTTTAAGCTACAATCTAAGTAATATTTATTAATTTGATTGTTTTATAAGTATTTCTATATAAAACGATAAGAAATATTTTACAAAAAACTGTGTTTTTTCATGTAATTACACATATTTTAGTAAATTTTAGAAATATCATAAACGTTTTAGTTCATAACACAGATAAGTGTTGTAGTAGTATACAGTATAAATAAAATTGAAATATATGCTGTGAGAAAAAATATACGGCATTTAACGTAAGTGTTAAATTCTCCTAAAAATTTGCATAAAATTGCATATATTTCAAAAATTTATAAAAATATTCCTAAACATTTACCTATTTTCATGATTTGATATCATATTTTGACTAAATAAATATATATTTCATCAGAATTCTATGTTTTTTAAAAAAAGTGCTCCGAACGTAGGTAGATACCTTAACTTGTTTGGATGTCTTCTTTTGGGGTCATATTAAAGGCTCTTGTATCCGTCACATCTGATATCCCGTCACATCTGTAGATCTTGTTGCTACTGGACATGTTATCGACATGCCTGTCATTTTTTTTAATGTACGCCCATTCATGTGCCGCTTCGAATCGTGTATATGAATCGTGTATTGCTGTTGGTGCCCCCGCTTTCAAACACCTAAATTGTCACCCATTAATACTTTTTTCTTTTGTTTTTACTTGTCTTTTCAGTTTCCTGTGAGTCATACTGCTTTACGTGACAGCGCTTTAATGCGGCATTCCCGGACAGACATTCCTATACGAAGTCTGTTTATTCAGGTCCCCTCTACCTGCATTTAAACATGTGACATATAGTTTTGAACCACCCTGTATATATATATATATATACAGAGAGAGAGAGAGAGAGAAAGATATATATATATATATATATATATATATGTATATATACATATATATAAATGTGTTTATGTTTGTATATATACATGTGTGTATACATATTTATACATGTGTGTATGTTTGTTTTCGTTAGAGAGAGATAGATAATTAGATAGATATATAGATATAGATAGATAGATAGACAAATTTATGACTACTGTTTATTTGAGGCATTTATTTTAATTCTGAAGCATTTTGGAGAAAATCTAGGGTTTTCACTTATCAGATGTATGCAGACCAACATTATCCATTCTTTCAAACTTATAAAAGTAAGGCTGTAGGATATAAGGCGTAGTTCGATAAGAAAAGGAACATCATCTATCAAAATATTAATACAGAATGAATGATAATTTAGCTGCGAACATCTGCTATAGTTTTTTTGTATACCCCGAAACATTTAAAACAGAAACTAATTCAAAAAATTACTTGAAACTATTTTTGTTTGGAAATATTTTGAGGGAAATTGTCTGATAACAGCTGGTGGATATTACATAATACAGTTTTTGTTATAAGATAAAGTTTTAAAACAATATTTCTTTATCGAAGACAACGTAAGTTATGTTTCATACAAAGAAAGTAGTTATTGTTACAACATACAGCCTATTCTGACTGACTGCTCACTGCAACTACAATATAATACAATACGTCTGTATCAAATATCATAAAGGTGAGTTTGAAGTTTGAAAACATACGAATGTTAATTTAATGAAAGTGCGTAAAAATTATTTTGTTGGAGAATACAGCAAAATTACATGTTTTATGATACTTTGCTTAAACTTTAGCTTTCTTTAATAAAAAGTTTTTTTGTTAAAAATTTTGTTTTCTTTAAGAGCCGGTAATTGTAATAACTTTGAGAATGATTTTGGTAATTTAATATTTTTATCTATAACTTAATTTTTCGCGTAAATACCTTATGCGCTGTAAATATGGAATTGTTACAGACTTACTGTATTTGTTCAAGAAATTATTGCATATTGTTTTTGCGTTATTCTTTTTCAAATGGTGCAATGAATTGTATATTCTAGGCAAAATTGATTTAAAACATCTATGTGAGGGTAATTGCGTTTGCGCATTATTTTTGAGTGAATATAAATGAATATTTTAATATATAGCTTTACGTTTTAAGTGAATAAAATATTATATACTTCCATATATTTCGTTTTGGATAACACTCTGACGGTATTTGTTCTTTCTTCATAAAGCTGCATAAAATATTTGGTGCTATCAAGTAAACATATTCAGAATTTGGAAAAAAAGAAAAAGGAATACAAATACAGACGAGAGTTTCTGAGAATTAAAAAAATCTTCTTTTTTTAACTTCTCAAATATTCTCCTATGCACTTAAATCCTAACACAATTTAAGCAATCTTTAGTTTTTGAAATTTGTGAAAACGATTCAGCTTTTCAAAAATTTCCATATAATCAAAACCATTATAATGCAAACAAGCCTTTCAGTTCCAGAAAATTGCGCTGCTTTTCCGGTAGCAAAATACTCAAACATTTTTCTAACTTTTGAGATTTTATCATAAAACTGCTATTCGATTTACTGGTTTGAAGGACATAAAAATACACGATTATTTCTAAACCTTATATTTAAAAAACATACAATGAGAGTGTTTCTTTCACATCTGTTTACTGATAGCATGAAAAGAAAAGCACGAAAGCTTCCCCGTCCATGTTTTTGTTTGTTTTCATTTGTCCGTCTTTAAAATCTATTCTTTTCACTTATCCTGCCGACAGTTCCAAATATGATAGATGCTAAGCGATATTTTAGAAACAATTTAAATTGAAACATCATTTTCAGCGCGTAGGAAGATAAATGATGTCTCCACCTACGGAAGCTGACCTTTACGTTGAAGACTAATCTAAATCATAAACTAATTTCTATGGAGTAATATGTAACAGTGCATCACCTACTATATTTAATATATGGAATTTAAATGATGAATGTATGGGGCTTCGATTATTGTCGTTGAAACGAGCTAATTTCGAGATGCAGCAGTTATAGCGAAGGGCATGTATAAACTTGTAACATTTCAAGTACAGAATTTATTAAAAATAGCAAATAAACTTATAATTTGTTTTCAATGTATTTTACCAACAGCAGTTCGAGTTGTTTATAATGCATGGAGAATTTTTATTGAAAAATTATTAAATATTTGCAGGAATGAGCGGACAGTAAGGGATTTTAAGTAAAGTCAAACTTTTTTTTAAAAACTGTATTTAGTAATATAAGCATTAATAAATAACACAGCTTCTAGATCAAGGGTTCTAAATCAGGATAATTCCTCACAAGGGGCAATTTCATAGAGTCAGGGGGGAATGAGGTCTGCCTTTTATTTACCTCAAATCAGGAGAGAAACAGCCCAAAGTGTAACTTAAAATTAGTAAAGAAACAACCTTCTATTTGACGTAGATTTAAAAAGAAACCTTAATCCATTTCGAAGGTAACAGATCCATCTTCATCAGGATCAACGGAATTTGCAATGCTGGATAATAATCCAGTACCAATATTGATTTATGGTTGGTTTATCGTGCGTAGCTCAGTTGAAGGTTCATGAGACTGGTGAATACATGGTAGGTACTGTATCCAAGGCACAGAGACTTGGTGGCGAGAAGTAGAAGAAAGTGACACGTTGTGACCATGAAGAGACAGTCAGCAGTGTAGCGTAGCTGGTCTTCAGTCATGAGTGGAAAGAGGAAGCGAAGTAGGTCCGGAGAGTGCTGACAGTCATCATGTGATGTAGCGTTCCAATCAGAAAAGTGCGTATAGAAAGCTCACATATTGATTCCTGCTTGATCCAGGCTCAGTACTGCAGCAGGAGAAGGTAGGGTTATGTGGTTTAAGGCATCCATTGAATAAGCTGGATTTCCGGAGCTTAGCAATTGGATCTCTCAGGTCAGGTGATCTCATTATCTAAGTTGTGCATTTTTGATCTGTGAGATTCTGAAGTCTTTGCAATCAAATGCATAATAATCAAATACAGTTGTGAAATACAAGTAAGAATATAAAATAAGGTAAACAAATATTATAGACAATTATATACAGATGCATTTGATTTCACTCACTTTATGTAACAAAATTACCGCTCCCTAGTAAATAGGCTACGAATGGTCGAAGCAGTATATCATTGTCAAGAATTTCATATAGGAAAATATTTTAATAATTTGCAGTCAGCCAAATTACTGCCTTACTGAAAATGTTTCATTCAGCTCATTAAGTAATTCGTTGATACGCGAGATATTAAGACTGTCCGTGCTGACCAAAAAATAAGCATTAGTAATAATTCGGAGTACCAGGATTTGTAGAGTTTGTAGTATTTTCACATTCTTAGGTGTTTTTGTAGCCTAAGCTGCCGAGCGTATGCGATAATCGGTCGGGTGACCGAGATTTAAGTATGTTTTTTGCATTTTAAGCGGAGGTTTGAATTTCTCTCCAACGGGTACAAACTAAGTATGATGCCATTCACCTTATACACACTTAACGTGATCTGTCCAGGTGAGCAGTTTATTAATTGTGACTTCGAGATAATTAACGGCTTTGACTCATGGAACATATTCAAGAAGTTTTATAGTGCATTCCAATTGTTTTTTATTTTATGTCTTTGTAGGACAAGAAGCTGAGATTTAGATGCGTCAGTACGGACTCTCCAGTATGTGCATCGAAGTTCAACGTCATTGTGCTTGTTTTGAAGTTGTTTCAGAGAGAATGATAAGCTTACAGACTTAACAGCAAGTGCAGTGTCTTCTGCGTAGCAGGCCAGAAATTTACATCAGCTCCCGGCTTTGGGAAGTCGTGCACGTACAAGATATATAGAATTGGTGCGAGGATCGAACCCTGTGGAATTCCTACTCTGATTGGACAAGAAGAAGATAAGACATTACCTTGCTTAACTACGAATGTACGTTGGCTTTCGAAGGAGTGAATAAGTTTCACAAATTCGTTTGCAAAGTTCAACTGAATGAGTGTGTATAGCATACCGTTATGCCAAACATGATCGAATGCTTTGCAGGCATCTAAAAGAAATGCAACACATTGTTTATTATGTTTCGCAGCCCCCACAAATTCGATGATCCGCCTAAGTTGCTTAGTAGTGCACAAATTTAGGCAAAAGTAATATTTTTCATCAAGCAACAAATCAAAATTTTGCTGCATCGTTGCTGAGATGATTCTTATAAATTTCGCTTAGTCCAGAGTCCAGAGAGAAGACTTATTGGTCAGTAGCTCTCATGTTTTGCATAGTCCTTTTTTGATCTTTGCGGAAGGGGTCCTTTTTTGATTTTTTCATGGGGTGGGAAAATATGATTTTGCACGACGGGCGTTGATCACAATTGTCAGTTTCGTAATATAGTTCAGTGGGAGGTTGCGTAACATAAGATTGGTTATTTTGTCCATGTCAGCCTCTTTCTTGATTTTTAGTTATTTCACAATTTAGTTATCTCTTTAGGGTTAGCGAGTTTGAAGGGGTAATCATCTGAATACCTTTTCATCCAGGTTTCAACGCTGAAATTAATCTCATGCATAAAAGTAAGATCGCTGGGAGTTTCACTTGGCGAAAATCGTCTTTCAAAATAGTCAGCAAAGACTTCCGCTTTACCTTTGCTCGAGTAGGTAAAATTGTTTTCGGCTTGCAGGGGTCTGTTTCATAAAGACTTTTGTTTAAGTCCACGAGTAAAATTCCAGAAAGAGCCGTCCATTGTTTCTAGTGATTCAATTTTAAATTCCCAGGGGTCTTTTCTGTGCTCAGCGATCAGCTTCTTAATGAGATTGTTGAGTTTGTTAATTTTACGCTTCGTGTCAGGGTTTCATGTAAGTTGCCATATTTTTCTGAGGTGGTTGCGAATTTTAATAGTTTCTCGAATTTCAGTAGGGCGTTTTGAGATTTTATTTCTCGTGGCTATTGTTTTTGAGGCAGATTGGTGAGCTTCAGTATTGCTGTCAGTAATATTTTTCACCGCATTGTCAATCTGTTCTGGTGAGGTCATGTTCTGAATATTTGGAGGGTTGGTGAGTATTAAATTGTAGAACAGCTTCCAGTTAGTAGTAATTTTAGAAGTATTTATAGCAACCTGTGGAGCTCCAAGAGACGCTAGGACAGGAATGTGATCGGAAGAAAGTTTGTAGAGCCATTAGATGTTTTGGAAGCAGGAAAGATGAAAAATATGCAACGCCCTAGCCGGGAATCGAACCGCGGACCTCTACGAAGGCATGCGAAGAAGGTTAGAGAAATACCTCTTTTAAGGGGCGATTGGGGTTTCCAGGGGACGCAATCGCGAAATTCTGGGTGTGGAGAATCATCATCCCGCACCCTTTTAATTCGGGCGGTTCTGTAGAGACATTAGGTATTTTGGAAGCAGGAAAGATGAAAAATATGCAACGCCTTTGCCTGAAATCGGAGCACGGAACTCTGGAATACGCTCCCAGCATGCAGACCACCACACCACGGAAGTATGCGAAGAAGGGGGAGAAATACCTTATAAGTTCAGTTTTTTTGTTAATCGTTATCGCAATGGGGGAATTAGAGAGGATTAAGTGCAAACTGTCTGGCCGCTGTTGGAGGTTATTTGGGCGGTAAGTGGTTTCCTTTGGTGCGTAGGGTGCAATAAAACGGTTTTGAATGAACACATGCAGCACATTTCCATTGTTATTGGAACTTCGACATCCCCATTCTGTGTGTTTCGAATTTGCGTCACCAGCAAGAATGATGCATGAATTATTCAGAATCAGCTCTGTCGTAATATTTTCAGAGAATCTGTTATCCGCGAGATTATAGATTGCACAGAAAACATTATTCCCAAAATAAGATAAAATCATTCACACAATTACTATTTCATATCCACGGGAGTTATCCGCAGATACAAAGTTGGACTGAAATATATATTTCATGACAATAGCAACACCTCCTCCTCTAAGTCGGATTCTATCACATCTGAAAGGACGCTAGTTCATTATTTTCAGACTTTGAATAGGGTTAGCAAAATTGGCTGATATTAAAGCGATGTCAGTATCGTAATCCAACAAAGATTGATGAAACTGATCGAATTTATTAGTTAGGCAGTAGGTATTCCAGACCATCATCCTGATTGGTCGAGAGTTTTGTGAGAGCTTATCCATGATTGGTCAAGGATGGGTTGGTTGTTTTTGGAGTGTTTACTCCTTGCATTTTAATCAGCTGGGCACCAAATTCTAGGATTCCAGAGTTTTTATTACTTGAAACATACCTTGGAGATCTTTGAATATGTTCTTTGTTTCTGAAACTTCGTTGAATGGAGTTTTGGAATTGTAATTTGGGGCTAAAGCAGCAGTGTAAGATTTATTGATGCTGAAACGTTCTCGATAAGATTTAACTGCGTCTTTTTTCTCATTTCCTTTCTACAGCTGGAAATTTTACACAACCCCGAAGATTCGAGGCATGGGAACAGTGGTTTCAACACCTTTGGGCTTTGGGCATTGATATGAAATATGAACACCTCAGCATTTCACACTGTGAGAACAGTGGTTGCAATTCGCTTGTGAGTGGTAAAATCCTTGACGCTTGCAGCACTGAATTGGACCACAACATCCTCCATAGTCTTCTGCAATGATTGTTTAAGTTCTGCAGGAGTTGTAGGCTGCGGCTGTGTTTTGCTTTATCAGTTATATCCCGGATGATCAGTTATACGGTTAGGAAGATTTTGTTCCCATTTCGTCGTCTGATTAATTGTTTCACATTATTACCTGGGAATCCCAGTTCGATAAAGTCTTACATTATTTCTTCCGGGGCTGTGGTGGCGGGCAGACTTCTTATGCTAACTTCCAGATTCCGCTCCCAGTGAAATTTAGTGTTCTTATTTTTCAGTACGGTAGTTAAAGTTTTGTAGATTCTGGGGTCATCTACATTGATGATATTTCAGCTAAAATTTTCTACGTCATTCGTTTTTAAAGATTTCCTCCTCGAAAACCATTTTGCGTATTTTTTTCTAGCTGAATCTGGAATCCTGGTTCGTGATAGGCTGAACAGGTGCAGCTCATTTCGGAAACTGGAGTCCATCTTGTTTTTTGCTGTGTTTGCCTTCAGTTGAATTAGCTGAACCTTTTCCTGGTGGTGTAGCAGGTTTGCTTGCTTCATCTTGGCTTGTGGTAGTAGAGAACATGTTATTTTGGCTGGAAGACTCTTTTCTGGGACGTTTTGGGTGGTGAAACGTCCCAGGTTCTTGTCACCTCGTCGTCTTCTGAGCATTCGCATTCGCCGAGGGGCTTGAATTGGGTGCAATCGTCAGCTAAATTATCCTGTGGGGAGCCAGATTTTTGCAGATTCATTAACCATGGGCTGAGGAGCATCCGTAGTCAGTTGCTTTAAGGAGCAGACTTTATTTAAACTTACTGTTCTGGTTATACGTTCTTGATTGCGTATGAATTCGTTCCGTGCAAAACATTCTAAATCGCATGAAGAAATCAAGATCCCATTCTTCATCCGAAGAGAGAAATCCATTGCTTTCAGGGATTACCACTACTTTCATGATTTCAGAGGCAATGTAATCAAGAAAACGGTCTATACTCAAAGCTGAAATCTGATGATTCAAAAAGAATATCGGACGTAACGTTCCTATTTATAGCCTACAAAAGCGAACAGAGAGATTGCTCCATCCTTCAGCAAAATCAGTAACGAAATTTGAAAAATAAGTTAATAGAAATCTAAAAGCGTTTGGAAGCACTGGATTGGACTTAACTAAAGAAGCTAAATCTTTGTCAATGTGAAAAGTATCAAGAAAGTGTAATTCACCAGTAAAAGAATCATTTTGGATAATTTTTGCAGACTCGAAGTCACAATTCTCAGCTGTAATTAGCTATCGAAGACTTGTTAATTTCGACTTATCGGACATAAGATTCACTTTCGAACATGAACTTACGATGCTTCCGATGAAGAAGGAGAATTTTGCCTAGAAATCCATTGGGATTGCTGTATAAATCTACGCTAAACATGAGGTTTTTTCTTTACTAATTTTAAGTTTTATTTACCCGTTAAATACTTAGGTTTAATATAAGAGTATAAAAAATTATTTTGCTCAAATTTTAGTATTTGGAAGTTTTGTTTAAATTTTGGTTTGTAATATTTTCTGCACGTTCTCTTGTTTAATTATGAAATACATTAAAGAAAGAAGTTGCATTTAAATGAATATACATGTTTTTTTTCGAGTTTGGAAAAAAAGGCGGGGATGGTGATCTAGAAATTGTGAAAGTGGTGCAAAAGTGATGCTAGGATAAAAGAGCTGTGAGAACTATAGATTTAAGACAGGACATGGAAAACATGACAGATTTCTGAAAATGTTCTTGAAGTGAACTTTCTGAAAAATTCTTGATTCACTACAAATCAGGGTACTCAAAGTTTTCTTTTATACTTTTCTGTGTTTCTGCGAAATAATTTCAGCACACTTGCCTGGACTTCGTGTCAGATTTTGGAATTCTTTGAGGCTACAATATTATATTAAACCTGCGTGTAAGCAACAGAGAACCGCCGAAGTTTACGTCTTACTTCAGTGCTTAATTCGCTATTCAATCACTAATTCGCGTGTATTCTCCTTTCGGTAAAGATTGCAAATTTATCAAAAAGGTTGAAGCAAATTTTTGCTACAAAATGGTCAATTTGTTTTCAACGCGCATTATAACCAAATGTATTGAATGTTGCTTAATTATCTAATTAACTAAGGTTTCCCCCGCTTCACAGATCATTCCCAGGATTTTGCAAAATGAGAGAAATTAAAGCAGCTAGTCAGTTTTCCCCTGTATCTTACATGTTTATTGGTTGAATTTTGATGAAATGTTTTCAATTTTCTGATATTAACAATTTTAAGACGATGATTTTAGCATGTGAATTCTTACTATTGGTTTTAATTACATCCTTATTTTACTGAAATACAAATACGTTGGTAATGGATTTTGGTGTGCGACTTCCGTTATCAAATTTGATACAAACTTTCGTGTCACATTTTTGGAAGCCACTCACAATCAGTAGAACTGTACTGGATTTGAATTCTAAAGAGAATATTAGGTTCTAAAATTGATCATTTCCTTGAGGAACTCTGACTTTAGTACAACAATATTCGTTATTTCGTTTATTAATAGTCCAAAGACGCATTAGCCCAGAAGTGCTATTGGTTTCGTTTTGGCATTTTGCGTCGAATCACTATAAATGGTAGTATCACATACAGATTGTTGACGCCAAATATTATCGCCATGTATTATATTTAAAGAAATTAAATAATGAAGAATCTGCATTAATGTATGTATGAGTACGACATTGTGAAAAAGCAACGATACCTAGTGTCATCAAATTTGAATAATGTTGTCCTCCACAAGAATATAATCACCTAAAAGAATGAATCTTGAATTTATAATTTGTTTTATTATCAATTTCAAATGTTTTAAACTTTAGCGAATTTTTGATTAAGAAACTCTATAATTTCAAAGCGAGCAATGGCAACATATTGAAAGGAATGCATTTTTTTTATCTCCAGCGAGCGAGGCTGTCTATCGGAAATTCTAAGGATAATAATTAAATATTTTTAGCTCAATGGGGCGTTAGCTCAAATATTCTCAAAACAAGTATGTATATGTGACTGAAAAAAAAAAAAAAAAAACGCCCCTTTGGGTGTAATATAAAATCTGAATGCTTTAAGATTATTTTTAAGTTTACTTTATTTTCATTTTGTAAATTTATTTAGTTTTTAAGTTTTACATTTTTAAGTTAATTAAAATATGTTATTTCATTTCATTTTGTAAAATGCCGGCTGTGATATCTTGCATTAATTAAAGGATTGTTTTATTCATACCGTTTAGGATTCGGTTTTTCGTATTTAAGAAAGACACAAATGAAAAATTCGAAGATACAGTTATTGAAATAGTTGTTCAGAATGTATACTATAAACACAATAACTATTAATGTGTTAGTCTTAAAATATGTATGTAAATATTTTCAGTTATTTTAATCATAGCTTGGTTTTTATTATTTAACGTAAATTATTATTACTTAAACTATTTTTATTACTTAACATAAATTATTAGGTGAAAATAATTTCCCTAATCCTTTTATATAATTCTATCAAATATAAAAGACAAAAATAAAATTATGCTTCATACATCATAACTGGGATTTCCAAAAGTAAAGTAGGATAAAGAAGTTTTTAGTTTACTTCTCTTATCACATTCCTTAGTATACGCGTTAAACTACCAAAGATTTTCACTGAATTAAGATAGAGTTTTCAATAAGATGGTCGGCGATATCTGTGCAACATAGTGCTATAACTAATTTGTTTGTACTTTGAAGAACTATTGAAAAATATATAACATGCAATTTTTACCGCATAATATGTGTAATGCTTAAGTAGCGTTATACCGAAGTAGAAATAAAACTATAAACTTACTGAGCTTCTCAACTTGAGTTCACCATACTTCTAAGCTAGGTAGTTATTTAAGTACATTATTTTTTTTTTGTATTGATATGATTCTTAATACTTTGTAGAAGCATTAGGGTATTTCGAAGCAGGAGACATGAAAAAATGAGCAATACCCTCGCCGGGACTTTAACCTTGGACCTCTCGAATACACGCCGAGTTTGCTGGCCATAACACAACGAAGGTATGCTAAGAAGGTGGGAGAAATATCTTATATACGGCCCTTTTAAAGGGCGACTGGGGATTAGGGGACCGAATCACCAAATCCTGGTGGTGGAGAATAGTTATCCACCACTTTTTTAGTTCGCGTGTCACTGCAGAAACATATTAGATTACTTCTAAGCAGGCAATATGAAAAATGAGCAATGTCCTCGCCGGGATTCAAACCTCTTACCTCTGGAATACGTGCCCAATGTGCTAGCCATAACACCAGGAAGGCATGGTAAAAAGCCAGGAGACCTTATAACATTAGAGAATTATTCTAGTCTTTCTAGATTATTGATCATTTCAGTATAAACTAAATACATTACAATAACTATTTAAACATATAAATTTTGTATTGCGTTAAAATGTTTCTAATGAGATAGAAGCAGAGTTTTACTCTGTTGAACGATCAGCATTTTTTATATAAAAAAGGGAAACGGGAAAACCATATTTAACAAATTGAGCATCCTAACACATTTCTTTTAAATTTTGTTACAAAATAAATTGACATTAAAATTGTAGCAGTTTCAAACACAAAGAAGTTAAATAAATAATACTTAGTGAAATGCACTGTACATTTTTATATGTAGTATTTTCATTCATTAATATTTATCTTTGGTATTAATAAAATAATAGACTTTCGTTTTTTTCTCAGTTAACTTTTAAACATTAGAGATATATCTAGTAAGTTTGAATTTCTGATAAGTTTCTGAACATGTTCTGTTGAACTCAGTAGTTTGTCTTAGAATGGAAAACTTGCCCATCCGCGTAATTCCAATCAAATACCGAATGCAAGACCAATGCAATTAAGATGTCGGTATCTAATTTATACCACAGAAGCATATGAGAAACGCTCAAGAAGATAATGTTGCTCTAATATATGCAGTTAACTCAAACGATGAATCTTCGCTATGAATAATTTCATCTGACGAAATACAGGAGTACGTGCATCTCTGTTCATTTATATAAACCCGGAGACATATAAATGTGTTGTAGTAAATTTCAATGCAAGGTGAGGGTGTCTCATTTCCGTAATGCTAAGCTGCCACAGCACCTGTATTATGCAGTCAGGTATGAAATCTATTGATGTTAAAGTTTAATCAAACCTATTGAACTGCCATATAGACATTAATCGTCATCTGTAATCTCAAACAGACAATATTCGTATTTAGAGAACACACAGAGCAGGAGCTCGTGAACATGAGAATTAGTGCATATGTTGTACAATCTACATTAATATTGTTACGAATTTTGTGTTTAGATAGCTAATTTTAGTAGAATTATAATTAAAATTGTCGGATTTCCCCGTGCAATGCAGTGCGAGACAAATTTTAGGATCAAGTTATGCCAGAAAAGTACGAACACAGGGGCAGGTGCACTAAACGTCGAGTAAATTGATATCTCGGTAATTTGTATTGTAATTGAAAAAATGTAAGTTACCACTATGTTAGCTGTAACCGTAATTCCATCCTCTTTATTGCTTTTCAGTAATTTCGAGAAGCAGAAAATACTAGAAATATCTCGCGCGACGTATTGGACCGAAGAGAGAGCACCTGCTCTCATTTGCTTAGTTATTATCGTTGCGAGTTGTTTAAAGCCGCGTGAACTGACATATCTGAGTTAGTTTTCTCTTTAGATGCGCTTTGAATTGCGTTGTGTTTAACGTTTTCAGTAGTTTGAAGCGTAACTATTGATTATACTGTGTGATAGTGTAAATATTTGTACGAATATTTCTATGGAAAATTCCAGAATTTTAAAATATTTCTTTAGATAAAAATAAACTTTATTAATCTATTATCGGATTTACCCATTCAATCTATCACGAACATGTACACGCGTAACAATATTTTAAAAAATATTTTATTTTATATTGCATTTTAATATGTACATTTATTCCCATCTTTGCATTTTAAATTTACCAGGCACAATTCTTTACTGAATGGGAAGATACCTAGTGAATTTAAGATGTAGTTAAAAAGAAAAGAAACATAAACAGTAGCGAAATAGAAATTAATAAATAAGTAGATAAATAAAATCTGAAAGCTTTCAGATTTTAATTTACGCACAGACGGGCGTTGTTTTCCTTTAGAGACAGAAATTTTAGACTTTAGAAATTCTGATAGACAGTCTCGTATACTGGAGATAAAGATATTTTATTTCCGCACAGTGTTGCCACTGCTCGCTTTGAAATTGTTGAGTTTTTAATTAAAAATTAGATAAAGGTTTATAAAATATCAAATAGATAATAAAAAAAATCCCAAAATCGGGCTTGCAGGTGCCCGTGTAGTGTCGATGACTATGTTATTTAAAATTTGATGATTCTAGGTACCGTTGGTTTTTCACAATGCGCGAAACATGCATTAATCATGCAGATTCTTTATTATTTAGTTTCTTTAAATATAGTACAAGGCGTTAATATTTGGTGGCAACAACATGAAAAGTGATGCATCGCTTAATCGATGCAGAATGACGTTTCGAGAATAATAGCCTTTTTGCGCTAATAAATAATACGATAAGATGCTGGTGTTGAGGCAGAAATACAAACGGAATTTCACGAAGTTTAAATAAATATGTAGTTGCTTACTTGCGAGGCACAAAGAAGGGAATCAAAGAATAATGATTCACAACTAATTCGAATTTAATACAAAATATTGGATACTAGAAAACAGCCTGCATTGATAAACAATAACCTCCCAGACCAGATGTTAATAATTTTGAAATTCGCAGTTTTATTGCCGTAATTTTTCTTTCAAAATTTTCATTGTAGCTGCGTAAATACAACATATATAAATGGCATTATAATATAAATAGAATGACTGTGTTTATTACCTGGTCTGTAAAATTTACTTTTATAAAAATGTTATTCATAACCTTCAAAATATTGATTAAGAAGTGATTGTGTTTAGAAAGAAATTTCCATCTGAATCAATATTTTTATTATTAATAACACATTTCTAAGTAATGCTTCCAATGATTCCAATGCTTAATGAAGTTATGACTACCTCGATGGTTAAACAGCGCCCTCACCGGTAAATGTATCTAAATATGGGCATAGGCATACTGTGCTTTGAAGGTTTTTGGTCTGTACTGCTAAGCGACCGATCTCAGCATGACATAAAGGCCACTTTATCACTTTTTGAACACACTGAGCCAGCAATAATATTACATTCTTCAAGCTTACTATGCTTCAAGATAGCCCACACATCTACTCAGACACAAATTTAAGAGATAAGAAACAAAATTCAAGCAAACTCTGGATACGACACAAAACCAGCGCGTAGAGTTTCCAATGCCTTGATTTTTCTTTTTCATGCGGAATCATGAGTAATACATGATAAGGAATTCAACTATAATATAAAACCGTTGATTATTTCTTCTATAAATTAATTTGCTCTTTAATAAGCTAGTGGAATTACATTTGTTGCCGTTTCATCAAATGCTATCAGAGTTCTAGCATCAGTCTAACTGAAGAAAATGATGTCCATGTTGTAGAGTCATTAGGATGTTTTGGAAGTCAAAGAGATGAAAAATTAGCAGCCACCTTCGCCGGGAATCGAACCACGGACCTCTGGAATACCGGCCCAGCTTGCTACCGTTACACCACGAAGGCACGCTAAGGAACAGGGAGAAATACCTTATAATGTGATTAAGTGATTATATAGTAAAAATTAGAAGATTTGCTTAAAAACGTCTCCCCCAATGGATATCCATTGATTCAGCTATTCTTACAAAGCAGATTATTAATTTTATAATATTTACTGTGAAGAAAGTATATATTTTGAATATAGTATTGTTCTTTTTTAATAATACTTCTTAACATTTCTTAAGGCATGCATGCAAATCTCTTAACATATGGACTCCTTTAAAAAATTATATAAAATTTTAAATGAACTTAATGTAATAGAACTAGATACCACACCGACATTTTCATAAAGTAGAAAGGCTGTAAAGTTTACTTTAATTTTATAACAGTTATTTTAATTTTAATTTTAATGTACTTTCCTATCGATTCTTGTTTCAACTTACAACTCCCTACCATAATGAGGTTTTAGAATCACATTGAATGCAAATGATATGGAAGCAGTATTTAAGGAAAGTTTAAGTTACTTCGTGAAAGAAAATGCTTATATCCAATTATTGGGAAACAAGAAGAGGATTATTTACCTCTCCGTTATCAGACCAGTCATGCCTTACGCTTCCCCAGCATGGAAAACTACCTCCGCAAAGAACTTAAGAAGCTTCAAGTGGTGCAAAGCAGATATCTTCGCGTTATTACAAATGGCCCATTTCTATGTGCGTAACAAATGTCTTCACGACAATCTTAAGATCGAACCGTTCGCGAAGTTTCTCAGAAAAAACTCAATGAACGCTTCTATCAGGTAGCACAAGAATGTAATATGATGAACCACTTTGAACTTTTCAGCTACGAGATTCTTCATAAGGACCTCCATCTTCACCCTTTTGCGGCTTTCATGCTTACATAAAGCTTAAATGTGTTTTCGCATCTGCTCTGTCAAAAATCTCAGCTGAATATTTGTTAATACCATGATTTTGATTTCATCCTCATCGCTCATTTAATGCAAAGCAAAGGGTTGTAAATATTGTGTATATAATCTTCCAGTTTATGAGAAAAATTTGTATTTTATGCATTATATCTTGTCTCCAGGACTCACTTAGGCATTTCTGTCCCTGCATCGCTACATGAAGCAACCAAATGAAGATAACCGGTATACAGCTTGCAGCTTTGCAAGCTAGATGCGGCGGCAACGGCAAACGGAACAGAACGGAACTTCGTGAGAGAGAGCTGAGAATCCTGAGTAGCGCGCGTTTGCCTTCGAGCTAAGACTCTATAGAAGCTGTTACGCTCAGCCGTGTTATTACGTGACTTTTTGATATTCGCCGGCTAGTTTAAATTAAAGGCTTACGACGTTAGATAATTGTGTTAGCTTCAACTAAGTCTCTTAGTTAGCTCTAATTTAGTTCTTATTCCTTATTTTAAACTACATGAAGCAACCAAATGAAGATAACCGGTATACAGCTTGCAGCTTTGCAAGCTAGATGCGGCGGCAACGGCAAACGGAACAGAACGGAACTTCGTGAGAGAGAGCTGAGAATCCTGAGTAGCGCGCGTTTGCCTTCGAGCTAAGACTCTATAGAAGCTGTTACGCTCAGCCGTGTTATTACGTGACTTTTTGATATTCGCCGGCTAGTTTTAATTAAAGGCTTACGACGTTAGATAATTGTGTTAGCTTCAACTAAGTCTCTTAGTTAGCTCTAATTTAGTTCTTATTCCTTATTTTAAACCCAAGTGGAGGCTTTGTTGTAAGCCCAAGAAAGGGGCCGACTGTTCATTCTATTTTAAGTGAAATAAAGGATAGCTAAACCTTTTTAAGTAAATGACTATAGTTATTGGAACTCAGCGATAAGTCCCTTAACTTTTCACCAGGTTCCTAGACATTTACAGAAGAAGAGCAAGGAACTAAAGAGGTTATAATATAATTACCAAATATCATTTATGACAGTTCAGTTAAGGTGCTCGTAATTATGAAGTACGTGATCTTATGTATATATGTTTAGGCATTAAAATAGGAGAAATCTTGAAAGTAGCGAGCACGAATTTTGATTATGCAGGTTAAGCTAAAATTTTAGCTCGCATTCGGATTCAACCAAAGACACGTTAGCAATAATGCATCTGATTTAAAATTAACATTTCTATTTCTGATGTGTAAATACATGGACCTTCTGGAGGCATTAACTTTAGTTTACTTAAATCACGTTTCTGAGATTGTCTTCTGGAATTTCACGCAAATGTAAATGCAAATGACAGCAATAGAAAATTTTCTATTCATTTCAAGAGACGAGTTGCTATTGATTGTGTAATTTAAATCCCTCTGCTGCATATATCTTGAAATTCGTAGATTTCACTCTATCTGCATATTCGTCTCCACTCGGTCGCACACCTCTAGGCCCACATTTTAGTTTAAAATTCTCGTTTTAGAGCTATTTAAACACTGTTTGAACTGATATTCTTCGATAGCAGCCGCTTATATGTGGCAAAATATCCGACGCTATTCGTATGCAGACGATAAAAGTATAATATAAAGAGCATATGGCGTATCATATATCTATGAATAAATTTAACTAAATATTTATTCATGTGGCGTTTCGAAAGGAAACGTATGGTATATTTTAGAGGAAAGATAGTTTATAATATATTTGAATCTATATTAACTGTGCTCTCTCAACCAAAGTTTATACTAAACGAGCCAGAAATAAATTTTAAAGAACCAAAGGAAAAATGTGGTATTTTTGTTTTCCAATGGCGAGCTCAAGTCGTCATAGACGTTGGCTACTACCAACGCCGTAAACAGTGGTCACTTTATTATGGGGAACGCAATAGGTGAACCACGTTTGCCTGCTATGAAAGGACGGGCAGTTGTAATCATGCCTTCTCCTGGATTTGAACCTTTGGATCCTTTGGTATCGAGTTCCGCTCACCTAACCACTTTACCTTCTGGGCGGCGAGCATGGTAAATCAGAAAAAGGAAACAAACCTAAATATTATTCTCAAAGTCGCTTATCAGTGATTGATAATTCAGCCTTTGTTATCCGTGATGGATTATTTAATGGCTTTCCTATTGTGTACAAGCCTGGTTTGGAATTTTTAAGACGAAAGCAATGCTGACAGATGACCACCAACTGGCAATGGATTCGCTGGAATGCTTAAAGAAAAAAAAAGATGTGTAGGCATTGCTGAAGATGATGTTTCGGAATGGATAAAAGTAGGAACCAGTAAGCGAGGTTTCTAAAGACGCCAGTAACCATGAAATTACACGTGCCTGATAGGGACATGAATAAAAATTGCAATAGCGAAATAGAGACTGAGGATGAACAATGCTGAAGTCTCATGGGGGGCCTCTTTAATATTTGTAATAAAATTCGTATGCTTTTCTTATGAATTTTTTATTAATAAACTGAGGTGTGATCGTGTTTCAGATAAAAGAGTTATTGGACTACCACAGAAAGATGGTTACAGATCGGTTTGTGCAAAAACAAATTTGAGTGTCATAAAATTGCATGCAGAAATTTGACAAAATTTGATATTTTTTCTAAATTGAAGTTTTTTTTTTTTTTTTTCTATTTTTCAAGAAATGAAATCTTGTATGTTTCACTTGTTTAGTTGAACGGAACAAAATTTATTTACTAATAAAAAAGTGTTAAAATTTTTAAAAAAATCTTTTGAAAATTTCAAGTATATTATTTCTGAAAACCTTATTGGCAGAAGGATTAATACGATTTAGAGTCCCTCTTTATAAACCGAATTCTCCATTAGCCAATATGAGCTTAACGCATATTTAAATACGATAAACCAATGCTGAAACGTTTGAGTAGACTTCTGGTCTCTGGAAGTTTTGAAAGCCAAATGTTACCCAAAAAAAACAGACATACCAAATAAAGGCATTGCATTACCATTCCCTATGTATATGTTGAAAGTCAATGTACATGTACGTGCAAGATGTCTGACGTACCTGGCAACATTTGCTATCATTTTTTATCTGATTTTGTATGCATATGGGAAATTTAAAATACATTTGTTTTACTTGTAAATTCTTCAAACTTGAAATCGCAGATCTTATTTGATAACATTCTGAAACGGAGTAATAAAATGTTTGAGTCATAAAGAAGAATGGTGATTTGATAAAATGAGGAGGAATTATCAATTTAATAATTTAAGTAGTAGTTAATATTTTGCAGCAGTAATTTGTTTTTCATGAAAATTAATGGAATGTTTTCTTACATATATTTAGAAGGCCTATTATTTAGAATTAATATATTTAGGAGGAAAAATGAATTTATTATTGTAAACAATACAAATTATCTTGGGGAAAAAAACTATGTTAAGTAGTGCAAAATTAAAATGAAGAATATTTAGAGAAGCATTTTGAAAACTTAAATACTTTTTTTTTAAATTTACGTGGTAGTTAAGATAAGAAAGGTCATTAGAGAAAGTGTGTTTAAAATGATGCAACAACTTCTTTCTCATTCTCAAATTGCGTTTAATAGCATTTTAAGTAGACTTTTAAACAGTTCTGGAACATTAAATTATTAAATTAACCTAAATTCACAAGCATTCTGAACAAACCACATATTATATTGTTTTATTTCATTCAGGTTTTATAAACATAAAAATATAATCATAATAATATAGGGTCCTTTCCCATGACCGGAAATGCGAACTGTTATTAAATTATAAGACATGTTCTTTGTAATTTTATTCCGCAAAAGCATTTTGAAATTCACTAGGACATCTTTCCTTTCTCTTAACCATAATCATGCCATTATCTTCAGTACCTTTTTAGGAACAGAAAATACCTTTCAGTCCTTATTTTCTTTCTGGAACTGTCGTTGTCGAGTTTCAAGGATTGCTCTTCTTGTCTGAAGTATCAATTACTTCTACTTTAGTCTAATATTTACGAACTGTTTCTGGCTCGTTCTCTCTGTGTCTGCATAAAAATAGCAATTTCCTCCATGTGGAAATTACGTTTCAATGTTTTCTAAACTAGTAGATTAAGACAAAGAGTTAGGTGCAACATTTTTTTCTTAGTGACGAAGGGGAACAAAATACAACTGCATATTGACTGATACATGATTGGAATGCAGATTGCCGTTAGATAATGGTGATTATATAAATTTTTCTTATGACCTCCTAAAAACTATTAACTAAACGGGAAATTTAAATTTATTTCGGAATAAAACTGAAATCCGTCCATTGCTCTTATCCTAAGAAGCTAGTATATTACTAAAACAAAACTTGTCCCATTTAATTTGAAAACTGTTTCATTTATGTTTGCGTTTTATAAAAAAAATAATAACTTATTGAATTGTTTGAAAGAGTTTTCGAAATTATTGAATATTTTCCTGAAAAACGTGGACTAAGCATATATAATTTATAATGCTGAATTTCTTAATTGAATTCTTTGGATGTTTAGACCTACAATGAAAATAGGAGTTCCAATTATTTACATTTTTTTATTAAAAAGAAGGTCTCAAATAAAATTTGATAAAAAATTTAAATACTGCCAGTTTAGAAATAGTGTTTTCTTTTTTATGTCTGCATATGTTTCGTAAATGTAAAGCTAGTCATGCTTATGAAACAAAAAATATAGCAAAAGTTTGTATTTTTATCTAAAATGAGAAGGTTAGGATAAAGTACCAGTATCAAACACTTTTAGAATTGAAAACATTCACATTTAGTTATAACCAACTTAGTTAAATGTCTATTTCAGAGAAGAAAAAGGGAAAGATACCATAGAATTCAAAATACGTAATTTGTGTCCATAATAATACATAAAATAAAAGAATTAATCATAATGATAAAAACTCAAACATATTAACAACTAATTCAGAAGTCCAACAACAAAAATCAGCGTTATATTTTCAAATTTTCACATGACTGCTTTCGATGGTTTTACCGAAACACCTTCCTCAGCTGCAGAAAAGCATCCTCAGCTGCATCCTTTTGCAGCTGAGGATGGTGGTTCGGTAAAACCATCGAAACTAGTCCCGTGGAAATTTGAAATTATAACGCTCATTTTTGTAGTTTGACTTCTGAATTAGTATTTGTTCGGCGTTTAGATGCAAAAGAGTTAAAGTAGTAAAAACAGTAATAACAAGTAAGCAGTGTGAACATGAATCTTGAATTAGTTAACTCCTAATTGATAACGTAAAATTAAAATTAAGTTAATTCATTCTTGTATAGATTTACGACATTCGCATGAATAATACCCAAATACGTTGTGTTTCATGCGGCGCGTTCGATACATATGGTTGCAGGTCCTGTGTCCGTAAATACGAATTCGAGTTTTCCACTTACATTAACACATATCTGCAAAACAGGTCAGACTATAAGAGCTACTACGCCCTGAAGGGTAACTTTCTGTAAGTACGTTTTATAGCCTGCGTATTGCAAAAGTACTCATAAGGAAAATATTTTAATGATGTAATACATTAAACACAGAAATTTTTATATTAATTGGGCATATTTAAAGAATTGCTAAAACTGAAAGTAAAAGCATTGTTTTAAATATGATCTTAAGTTTTTATTTTTAAAATTTATTAAATGACTTGAGTAAATATTTATAAAAAAATTAATTAAATGTTTTAGTTGAGGAAATCAAAAAGTTCCATATCTCTTTATAGAAGAACGTTTATTTGCTGAATGACTCTGGGCTTCTGAAAATACTTTTTAAAAGAAAAGTATTTATATTAAGATGTTGTGAAAATTTTTGCAGGTCAAAATGGGTTTCTAAAACTCAAAAAATATATATTTAAAATGTATTGAAACATTTTTAAAACGTTCGAATTTAAACTAACTCGTCTAATTTACTTAACAAGCAATTTTACTGAATTTATTACATAAACATTTAACTCAAATTAATCACATGTTCTGTCAAGTAAAAACAATTTCCTTTTCTTCCTTTATTCTTTATAATCCAAAGTAATATATTCGCTACGTCATGAAAGTAAAATAGTTTACCATCAAAGTTTAACAAACATGTTGCAGATTTATTTCGAAAGAATAACTTCGGATACAATACCTACAATATTTAAAAAATAACTAACTACATAAAACTATGAAACAATATATTAAGTTAAGCAAAAATTATCACGGCTGTGAAGATATATTATCTCTTAACTCACAATCCATTTATGCGTGATGAAAAATTTAGCGAAAGCAGAAGTTTGAAAGTATTTTCTACGGCATATTAAGCTTCGAATATTCGAGAAAAGTTTTATTACCTGCCAGATGCGAAGACCGATCATTAGAAACTGCTTCAAAGTATGTACAGACTACAGGGACTACTAATTTCATTTTAAGTTGAAATTTCAATTTTTAGCAAGATCGGTGTAAGTGAGCGAGAGAAAATTTAGTAAAATTTGCTTCCAGAGCGACCTTTAAAGTCATAATTTTCGGTATGTTTCCTATTTGCAGAGCTGTAATACACTGGCAAATGAATTTTTGCGATCTTTAAATATATAATGCAAGGGATAGTTCAAACCGCTTAACTAGCGTTGAGTAAAATGCAAAGCAGAAAAACAGAAATAAAATCAAAAGCAACGTTACAAAGAGCCGAAATTTGAACTCACAAAAATAAAAAAAATAGATTTCTATGTAAATTTAAGACAATTTGCACATTATGTCGAGCTTAGTATGAATATACATTTACAACATAGAAGGACCTTTCAAAAAACATAGAAGGACATAGAAGGACCTTTCAAAAGTCATGTTATGTACGCACTGAAACTCATAGTATAGTGATTTCTAAAGTATACGTTATAAGCTCGAACAGAAAATGAGTATAATATGACATGTGGTAATTTTTCACAGCCAGAACAAATGGCAGAGCGTGGCGTCATACTGAATAGAAGGCATTTGAGAAGTTTCTGTGGCACTCAATCCAGCTCCTGCTTCAAAGCAGTTTTCAATACCGAGATGTTTCTCAGAGAAGAATGACAAAATGAAATTGTCCTCTAGAGAGCGTCCCAGATATTTTGTACAGTGTTAAGGTCAAAATATTTGATTGTCCTATGCATGAGGTGAATACCTCTCTTTCAAGATAATCGTCGACCACCTGAACCTTATGTGCCAAAAGGTTGTCCATTAACAGAGTCACACGACTAATTGTGATCCTGAAAAGGGGCAGGAACAGCAGTCAGGAAGCATTTGTCAAACTTATTCAGGGGTATGCTGCGGTTTAACATAACACCTGCCCAAACCATAACACATCCACCTCAGTAATCACGCTTTTTCTGATGAGGGAGGTATAGTGTCGTGTTCCAGGCTCTTTCCAGATACAGGTACTCCAAGGATCAGAGTCCAGGCTGAATCTGAGCTTATCTGTAAAACATATGGTGCTTCATTGAAATTTGGTCCAAAGCGAATGTTATATGAACCATGCTAAACGCCTTTCCCTAAGTGGTGTACTGAACAGGATGCAAACAGGTTCCGTTCAATACATGGTCTTCTGTAGTAAAGCCCTATCTTATGAAGTCTTTGGACAACTGTAGGCGTTGAAACTCGGATTTTAGTGGCAGCATAAAACTCACGTGATCAGATGAAGTTGTATCAGTCCTGGGTTCCATGTTTAAAGTGCCAAATGACAATGCTCATTCGTCTCTGTGAACCTTGGTCGACCTTGCATGGGTCCTTTCGGTATGGATCCAGGGTCCTGAAGCAATTCCCGCAAACTGATGCGTTACACTAAACTCTCTAACGACCTGCGCTTGTGATTGACCTAGACCTTCTATTTGACAGTCCTCCACCTCACTCCGTCATGCTTGCGTCGTGGGAACAGATTTTGTCTAACACATTATAAAAATTACGCAACACTTGCAAGAAAAAGGCGAATGTCGCGAAGGGAAACGAGCTCACGAATTGCCGAACACATTTCGTTCAGTTTCATCTCTTTCCCAGTCACGCCACAGCTTTGCAGACACGCACGAGTACGCTTACGTACTCTACTCTCTGCATTTGTATAATTTTTCGGCGGCATAATTAGTATCTTTGGTTCAATACGTTTGATAAAAATCAATATAATTTGCACATTTTCTTAAGTTAACACGCGTGTGTTTACTAACTCAAATCTTTATTCTCTGAAGTCTTCAGATTAAGTGTAATAGCTCAAACTGGACGGTGCCATAGTTTAATGTATTTTACTTTATGTTACTTAGATATGCTCTTAAAGATAGAAAACAATGAATTAATTTAATTTAATAAGATGCTTTTTTACTGCTTGTAACTAACTTAGTTTGATGATTAGTAAGAAATTAATTAAGACTGAAATATAAATCAAATATATTATTCTTGCCGTATGGCAACAGTCTGAATGATGATGGTGCAATCAATCAGCCAGATTCCAGCTGATTTCATCCTTGAATACAAAATATATATTTACTAAATTACAAAAATATATATTTAAACAATACTGAGACGGATTTGGGTTGTTTAACAATTCTCGGTAGCTTTATCAAAAGAATCTACCAGCTTATCAAGCTGAAGCAGATCCAGGATTTATACTTCACTCTAAGAGTTAATTCATGCATGCCAATAAACAACAACAATTCTGTCATTACAACATGATTTTAACAATTCGAGCATCTTAGATAGAGCTAAGCTCTGCGTAACATAGAGAAATTCTACAGATTATTTATAGAGTAATGAAATGGCTGCACCGATATGTTTTTACAGTGTAGTTTACAATAAATGAATTGAGGGAATTGTAAGTTTGATATTTTTAAATAAATCCTACTTGATTTGTAACTTATCTCTTCAGTTATGTAAACATGCTTCCAAGTTAAATGCTGGTGAGAGAAATTTACAATTAGAACAATTTAAGAAAACCGTAGGAAAAATTTATGATTCTACGTACACCATATTTCATAGAATAAATTAATACCCGCATAAAATAATATGTGACCGTTTCATCTCAAACATTTATATTTTTACAGTCAGTAATTTGAGTCAGAAACATGAAACCTCGATCAAGTAAAAAAGGATTTAGCATATATATCACACTTCCAGATTAAAAATTAAGAAAATAAGTTATTGGGGCTGACATCCTAAGGCAAAAACTCCGAGATGAACGATTATCTTCAATTCAAATCCGAATGCAGTTACAGAAAAAAAAGATTGAAAAGATTTTTTTTCTTTTAATTTTTATTTGAGTTGGAAAAAAGGCTATTAATTATTTATCTCACGAGCGATCATATTGTTTGAATATATTTCTCATTTATATAATCTATACCAGCATTCACGTTTATATTCGAACACTTTGTTAATGCTTTTTGAATTCCTTTTACGAAGTATTGTAATAATGAAAACTTCCGGTTATCATATTTCAACGTAAATATCCATTTTGACGGCTATTGAATGCAAATTTACGCTTTTTTTGCTTGATATCTGTACATAAGGACATAATAAAGGACTGTTCTTCCCCAACGAATTATAAACCTGATATAAAATGCCTTCAGAAGAGAGCTTTTCGTGGCGTCTGTACGTACGTATGTATAACCCAAAAATGAGTAGCTTCAGAACGTTGAACTTTTGTATATAGAACTGTTATAACATGCCGTTGTGCACATCTCTTTTTAGTCGTAATACCAAACGTATATAAATATATATATGCACACTTATAACAGAGAGGTATATATATATATATATATATATATACCCACTCTGTTACTCGCCTCCGTGAGCTCAGTTTTTTTTATTCTTATATGTTAGCAAAACCCGCATTTTTTGCTTTAAAAATGATTATGTTGTTCTTATCGTCCAGTTAATGTTTATATGGCTTTAGTTAATCCTCACGCAATAGTTATAGAATTATCAACAATTCAAAAGTCGTTTAAGTGCGGCTAAGCATAATGTTTCTTACCATTGCAGGTATATTTGTTTACGTTTGAACTTAGCAAACTAGCGAGTTAAATCTTCTCTGCACTTTCAGTGTCTTTTTGCCGAGTTGAACCAAGAGTAAACTTTTAGTTTTGTGTACCAAAAAACCTGCCTTTTTGCGTGCTGGCCGAATTACTTGTTTTTGCTCAGACTCTCTAATTTTAATTGTAAAAATTATTTTCTTAATTCTTTTAACTGTATTTTATGTTTTGTGTTTATGTGTCTATAGCTTTCAAATTTTTAATGAAGATATTTTGAGTTTTTATGTATTTTTGTCTTGCGTAGACTGAACTAATTGAATGAGAAATGCATCTCTAATGAAATTCGAGAAAATAAATGTTTCGTATTAGCAGCAAATATTGTCGCCAGTCTGTCTCGGACAGAGGAGAATGTTTGCGAGTAGCGCATGCGCATTGGGTAAACGGCGCAGAATCTTCTATGAAAAACTGTTTCTTTTTTATTTGTTTAATTTCTTTTATATATCGTTTTATATTATAGAATTTGAATAGAATATATGGAAACGATTAGATATTTCTGCAGATGGTATAATTCTTCTGCATTCTGAGTTATAAAATGAATGATATGTAACGTTGTTAAATGAAACTAGCGTCAGTCGCTTTGGTAAATAAATATAGCGAATTTTAAATAGTGCATTTATTCTATTGTGGTTTATGGGCTTAATTAAGTAGGTTTAATTCAATCGAATAAAGTTAAAATGAAATGCATGAAAAACTGCGTATGATTTCGTATGATTCGTGCAATGAACTCACGTGGTGTAAAAATCAGATTTATTATACTTATAAATGAGTAAGCGAATTTAGTGGTGCCAACGAAATTTTGGTTGTCCGTTAGCAACATGTGCATCGTTATTGATACTTTTAAAAGTAATGTAAGACGAATTGTACAGAATACATATTTAAATGATCTAACACATCATTTAAATATGTATTCTTAAAGTTTACTTTGATAACATAATCAGTTTAACCCTTAATTAAGAAAGATAATCCCTCAAAGATTAACACTTTCTGAATGAGAATAATCTGCGAAAATTGCGAAAGGAAATTGACGAACTCAATTTGTAAGAATTAAGTACTTTCTGGATCAGTTAAATTTTAGTTACATTTCAATGAAAGCTTCAGTGGAAGCAGCGTATCTCAATTTCATTGACGCTATCTAATCGAGAATTCGCAGGTGGGGCAAATATAATTAACGCGCTCTAGTGATTAATGATACTTTGAGAATTATTTTAAAGGAATTAAAGCATTCACTAGGAAATAATGGATTAAATGCCTGATTTACTTAAGAAATGAGTGTGCGCAAAATATTAAATTCCTTGTAACACAGAAGTTTGTGAACAAAATTCGGTGGTAAATGAATAGTTTGAATGATTAGGATAAATGACAAAGCTTTAGTTATTATATTGCTTGCATTTCTGATTTTAAGTTGACATCATGAATATCCGTTTTGCTGTATAAGCAGGTATTTTAAATATAATAAAACAATATAATATCAGGTAATATTTCAAAAAGAAATTACTGTATTTGTAATACTTATATCAACTATATATACCTAGGGCTAAAACGCAATGGAACGCAAGAGCATTTGACATGCAAATTCGCCAAATCCAGCTATGCATATTATTAACACATTAAATGGTCAAAACGCTATAACGCGAGTTCCTAAAGACCAATATGGCATTTAAATAGTTATACAGTGGATGGACAAAAATATGGAAACCCCTTGTGAAATGCATGTTTGAAAAGAAAGATTGATTTTAGTGGGTGAGTACCCACTTGATTTTAATGAAATATGCAGGTGCCGCTGGCGTTTTGGACTACTGACGCCACCTATACAACTTCGTAAATGTGCTAAACAGTTCAGTTGTTGTTGGAGTACTGTTATGTGTGGTTGCCATTGCATTATGTCAGAGTTAACAGACTTCGAACATGGGCAAATTGTTGGAGCACGTATGGTAGGTGCTTACGTAAGCAAGGTAGCCGAGGTGTTTAGTGTTTCAAGAGGTACTGTATCGAAGATTTATTCCGCATATTTGAAAAGCGGAAAATCATCATCTGCTAAATCACAGTGATCGAAAGTGTGACCTGAGTGATCGTGACAGACGATCATTAAGAGCAATTGTGACGAAAAATAAGACCACAGCTGCAAAAGTTACTGCTGAAATGAATGTTGTGTTACCGAACCCTATGAGTACCAAAACAATTAGAAGGGAGCTTCATAAACAGGGAATTGCTGGCCGTGCTGCATTTGAGAAGCCACCTATCAGTGATGCTAATGCCGTAACAGGAAAAGGTGGTGTTTAAGTCATAAAGCCTGGACTATAAAACAGTGGAAGCGAGTAATATGGTCTGACGAGTCTTCTTTCACACTGTTTCCCAGTTCTGGCCGAGTTTATGTCTGGAGAACGCCATCTCAAGCCTATAATACAGACTGCTTGTTGCCAAGAGTGAAACATGGCGGGGGTTCTGTTATGGTTTGGGCAGCCATATCGTGGTTCTCTGCTAGCCCCATGATAACTGTGTCAGGGCACATGACTGCCAAGATTTATGTGAACATTTTGGCCAATCAAGTTCATCCCATGGTACAAACTTTGTTCCCCGATGGTGATGGTGTCTTCCATGACGACAAAGCTCCTGTTCACACAGCTCACATTGTCCAGGACTGGTTTTCTGGGCACGAGGAGGAGTTGTCCCATCTCCCCTGGCCACCACAGTCACCAGACCTGAATATTATCGAACCTTTGTGGTCTACATTGGAACGAAAAGTGCGTTCTCGTTATCCACCGCCAACATCGTTATCTGAACTTGCCACAGTTTTGCAGGAAGAATGGTATAATATTCCCTTGGCAAACATACAGGAACTGTATTTATCCATTCCGACACGACTGCAAGCTGTTTTGGATGCCAACGGGTTTCCTACACCATATTAAGCAAAGAAACATGTTTTTTAAAGGTGTTTCCATAGTTTTGTCCAACCCCTGTATGTGGACACATATTAAATTTACACGTTGTGCGTATGAGGCACTGGAACTGAACAAGCCGAGAGATACGAAGTGCTAACATTTATTCGCCATGTAAATTCGATGGAGTAGTCGTAGTAGTGTCCTTGATCTTATCCGAGCCGAATATCTAGAAGACCTATATCACGAGGACAAACATTACTGAACAAGCTTCGGAGAGGGCGTATGATTTTCGTACTGCCTTCTCTGAAGTATAATTGTCATACTGCCTAACCACGACACAAAAGCGAAATAATAAAAGAATGTTGCAAAAAAATGGTTTTGGTACTTACCAGCAGTCGCGCGCTGCTACAACAAGGCATGACGCTACACTTTTCATCATTCAGTGTAACCTACCGACAACTCTTGCCGACAACTCCAGGACATCTGATATTGCGCAGAACGATTCCACAGCGTCTGTCGGCAGTTAGAAGGCATTGTTAGCAACACATCGTACGATGTCTACCATTAACGCCGGCTCAACGCCAGCTGCGCTAGTGCTACTTAGTGACGGTTAGTAGTAGTCTAGAAAAGTATGTTCTCATCAATTAAACAAGGTTCTAGCTTGGAGCGAATAACCGCTGACTACAAGTATACAGGCAGTCGACCAATACTACTCAACCTACGCCATCGTAGAGTGGCACATTTCCATCACGTGTAGCTTCAACGTGGGAGATTTCTATTGCATATCATACCCATTCACATTTAACGATCTTGTTTACTACCATGTATCTACCTTGTAATCAACAATACGTCGATAACATCTTGTAGTCATAATATCAGGCTAACGGGAGCTATGTTTCAATAAGGTATTCCTGTTCGCATGTAACGTAAGTCGCTATAGAATTCCAGTGCAGTATGAGAACCTTAGAGCCCCTGGTGGCGCAGTGGCTAGCGCGTCTCGCAGCTGCACCACAGGTCCGGGGTTCGAACCTCGGATTGGGCAAAACTGACTCAGGCTTTCACCCTTTGAATATGTCCATAAAATTAGTACCAAATTCCCTTGGGAACTAAACACCGGGGTCCTGCGACAAGCTGTCCATTTGCCTAGGGCATATGCTGATGCACTCCGGGCCCCAAGGTCAAGAAAGCAGATTTAGGAGCACAGCAGGCCGTGGTCCACTAGGGCTGTTGTGCCCTACGTTGGATTATGGGAACATTACTATTGCTGTAACAGTCGCCCTACAGTTCTTCCCCTTGAACACATTATGGTCGGCTACCGGCACTCAACTGATTGTGCAATTACACCGAATCTAGTTTAGCATACTTTAGGACAGCATTGGGCGGTTATGTGAGTCCATGACAAATCGCATTTACAGATTTATCGAAGCCCAATGCAGTAATATTCTCTAACGCCATGGAACCTAGCACCAATAAAATGATGCTATTAAATTTTAAGTGTTCCCATTTTTTCCTTATTGCCTCCTGCATTTCTCTTAGCAGCTGGTTAGGCGTAAGTATAGCTGTCCGGCAAATTGTGAATTTCTTGTATTTTGCCCGAATTATACCTATACTTGTCTGCCTCATGTAAAGCTGTCATCCGCGGTGAACGGCGCTTAAAGGTTTGCTTTTCGACTTTCCTTTTCCTTTCCTTTTCTTTTTTCTCTTCTATAGTGGGGAAACATTTACTCCAACACACATGGCACTTCCAGGGTCTAACATATATAAACTTTTGTTGCTATAATTTTCCTGTTTCTGAGATAGAAACTTGGCTTTAGTGAGTTTCTGAAAATTATTTTTTTGCATAATTTGAGGATCAGCACTTTTAGTAGTGCTCTCCGTTAGAAACCAGTACTAAGCTTTTTAATGCATTTTGTAACTATATTTCTTCAGCTATTCAGTGTATTAAAAAAAGGAAGAAAACAGTGCATATGTTGGGAATTTCTTTTATTTTATTCTGAAATGTTTAATCCTCTAATTTGTCAGTGTTTTAGCAAGTATCCCTCTGACTATGTGTAACTAACTGACTGTTGCTTTAAATGCTAGCTGACATTTAGTCAGTTATGTTTATCCCCATTTTGTATTAGTTTCTATTAACACTGTCATGAATAGTATTAAGATAAATGCTATAATTTTACACGCATGCGCTTGTTGAGTTTTCACCCTCAGGACATTTTAACTGCTTTTGATACCTACTTGTAGTTACATGCTTACTTTCAGTACTTTAGTAACTTTAATTTAGTATATTGTGCATCTACATTATTTTTTATCAGCTTTCTTTTGCATAATTTTTTCAGTTTTTATTATTTTTTACGTCTTTTGCCCTAAGACAATACGCAGAAAGGAGGGATGCCTTCGTGGACAACAGCATAACTCTCACTTTCAAATGTCGCTAGATACACATACAAATGTAGCTATAAAATCGTTAAAAAGGAATTTCGCTAAAAGTAGTAGCTAAAATTAAAAAAAAAAGTATAATCTATATTCCATAATAGGTTTTCTTACTCGTTTTTTAAACTGAATCTTCAAAAAAATATAAATAATATCCCAATTTTTCTGCGGACCATCAAAACGTTTTCACGGAAGTGGTCTACGGACCACCGGTTTTCGACCACTGATTTAACCCTAGGATTTAATCAATCCTGTGAAAGGATTACCTAGCAGAGTGACTCTGTTTGCGCAGAAACCAACATTACAGTACATTGTTGCTGCTCACTTTGAAATCGTTGAATTTCTTAAACAGAAATTCGTTAAAGTTTAACAAAATATGAAATAGATAATAAAACAAATTCGTAATTCAAATTCTGCCTTCCAGGCGCCCGTGTTCAGGGGGAGGACTACCTTAATTAAAATCCGATTACTTTATTGATTGAATTTTATGATCTACTGGAATCCTGGATTGTGTAAAAACTCGTAATTGCTTATATTTTTTCTTTAGTAAGCATACAAAATAAAAACCATAAATTAAGCAGAATTTATGAATTTCCATGTTTTAGGTACGATATATTTTAAACTTTTAAATATTTTCTTTCTTTAAGATTCATCTATTCACTAGATATCAAATTGTATGCAACATGATAGGTGTTTTTTAAATGAATGCGTTCTTTGAAACGCATTCTTTTATCTGATTTATTTAAAATCAAAAATTCTGATTTATTTTAAATGTAAATTTTAAATGATTTAATCTAATAAAATTCTGATTTATTTTAAATGTAAATTATAATTTGAATTTAGAGGTTTACTTTACTGGGCATGAGAGCACATTTTACTTTAATGCATTTGTATAACTTACTAATTGATAAACTCAGTAAAATGTTACGAAAATTGCGCAATAAACTAAAAGTGTTATTAACAAAATGGCAAGCGACAGCTGTTTAGAAACCTCAAGAATGAAGAAAGGCTTTGTTTAACTATGCTACAAATAAAACATCATAGTAAAAAGAAATGTTGAATACAAAAATAGCTAAAACTTCTTAGTTTTTTAGTACTTGCGTTAGACATATAAAAGCAGAGCTAGTAAGAATTTTCTGTGAACAAAAGTACAGGGGCGTAAAATTACCGGACTACAAATTCCCATTTACATTCTTTCGAAACAACAATTACTTGGAGATGTGAAAATGTGTGTGTTCTTGCCACTAGAGTAAGGATGTTTTATTTTTACTCTTGAAACTCTTTGTTTTCACTGTGCTACAACCTTTGTTTTCTATCTCCTTCTTCTCACAATTTAGGATTTGCTACAGAAAAGAATGCTGTCTATGGTATTAAGATTTCATAGGGAATATTCTTTCAGAAACCATTTGAACCATACTGAAAAGTTTTTAGTCTTTAAATTTTAAAAGGATTTGGATTTTAGCAAATCGTAAAATGGGTTTTAAAAAATCGTGTTATCGTAAAATAAAACAAAAGTATTTAGATTAAATTTAAGTGATTCTTTATTTCTGATCGCAATTAAAGTACCTCATATATTAAGAATTTTAGATTTCTTATTTGCCTAAATGACAGACCGCAGTCTATTGTCTAATTCCATTTGTCGAAATGAATGTCCACAGTAAAGTATAAATTTTGTGTTTTATAGTCAATGGAAAACTTTTGCTAAATCCTCAAATGAATCGATGTTTATAGGAAGGAAAATATGCGTATTTCGCAAGAAAATATGCATACGTAAAATGTATTGTTTAACAAAATAAGCAAGGAATGCATTAAATTTAAGCGTGTTAATGTATGACATAGGATGAGAATTTAGCTACTTACCAGAAAACTCGTTTATTACGTAAAGCTCTTGAGAATTTGTTAAATAAAATTTCAAATTTTAGAATCTCAAATAATTATCATCTTTATTCAGTCAGGGAAGCAAAAGATTCAAATTCTCTTAACTTTCTATTATAGGTTACAATTTTACCGCCTATCTGGTTAATTTTATCTGTTATTTCTGATTCATTGTAACATTTACCACCTATCTGGTAAAAGTTGTACAACTATATAACTGTGAAACTTATAACGTATGTAAAAACAGCTGTAAACGTTATCTAAAAGAATGGATGAGATTAAGAAGAAAAAAATCTGTAAGAACTTTACTTTCTTACTCTGCATCTCTACTAGCACTGATTTCTCCTATATTAATAGGTTTTTTTTTGTTGCTTTATGGCTTGGTGGTAAGTAGCGAATACAAGAAGTAAGTTACGCTTAATTATTGTTAATCACAAAAGTTTCATTAAGAAATTCTTCGCATGAAAGGGAGAAAAGATATTTCAAAAAGTTATTAACCATAATACACAGCCAATGTAAACAGTTATCTTAATGCTCAACAAATCGTTCAGTTCTCTATTGGTAGAAATCTATTCCTCAGTCAGGGGATTATCTTAGAACCAATCATACTACCTATTCATCGTTAATAAATTGCCCAAGACGACCCAAACGTATGACGAGTTTCAAAGCTCTCTTTCATGACTTCTTCTTCGACTTTAGAGAAACAGTTATCAACATCCAATACAAATCAAGTGATTAACTGCTTTGCGGATTAATACAATTAACATCTGCGCAGCCGTTTTAAGACTATTGGCACCATTTTACTGTGCCTTTGCAGTAACTAATTCCGTTGCCATCAGAGAGCATTAATTCCAGAGGTAAGTGATCATTCCTTCTCGTTATTTATACACACACGTTTTATTTACAATATAATGCATTGGTTAAAAACATTATTATTAGGCACACGCCTTCATCATTATTAGGCTTAACACCTTCGTTCTTCCATCAAACTAAAGTAAGTTACAGAATTTCAACAGAGACAAGACGTTCGGAGCGCCACCTAACGGCGCAAAATGTCAACTTATAACAGCCTTCACATCATAACACACTTACTTCTCTTCCATAATTCCACAGTGATTATTGGTGCATTCAAGACATTTTCTAGTTTTACTAGAATAACAAATTTCTGTGCAAAAGCTAAGATACGAATGTATTCTGTTACAATTTTATATGTACGTAAATAATTTTAGTAAAATGTTTTCTAAGCAGTAGTATGTGCTGTATAAAGTAACACGAAAATAAGGTTACAAGGGCAAGGCCATTTAACGCTGAGGTTGGCGATATAGCGCCAGGCTGTCAGTATTTTTGGCGACTAATTTGTTTCGTCGAATTTGGCCATTTAACCGCCAAAAGTCAACAAACTTGACAACCATTTGGCGGCATTTTATAGTATCTTCATGTAACTATAACATGTCCGATCCCTATGTAACTGAAACTGTATACGGCCCTGTGTAGCTGTATATGCTTTACAGCAGTTTCGAGAAATCTAGAAAGGTCCTAGAAATTTCTCGGCGCGTGTAAGAAAACTATATAAGACAGGAGAAAGCATCTGTTCTTATTGAGTATTGAGAGGACTAAGAAATCACTGTGCGCTTACGCATTTGGGGCTTTTATATTTTCTTGTGTTTAACGTCCTTAGTAGTTTGAATTGGCTACTACAGTTTATGCTTTATGATAGTTAGAAGAGCTGTGTAATTACTTATATAAAGCACCAGAAAGCTCCAGAACTATAATGTGTTACTTTAGGTAAGATACAGTTTTCTAAGCTATCATCGGTTCTGTGTGCATTCAATCCATTATGAGCCCGTACACATGTTACAATAGCATTACAGTTGTACAGTTTTGCTGACGGTGATAGTTATAATTTATTATTTAAATTCTTGAATTGTCTTCCTGAATTATTAGAACAGTTGTTTGGCAACAGAACACTGAATGAAGAAGTCATTATCAAATGCATGTCATATCACTAAAATAAAGACATATTCGATCGCTAAGACGCACTGATATGTGTCTGTTAATAATGACATGAATTATATTGTCAAGATTAAAAATAATCTTTCATTACTTAGACGTATCATACGGTTTACTAGTCAAGATTTGGTAATCCATGCCAGTTGATGAAACCTTCATATGTTAAAGAATAACAATTTGCAAAATATTTTTCATAACAATTTTATTGCATTCAAAAAGACAGAATTATAAGTTGTACAATATGCATGAATAACTAATATTAAAAAACACTTATTCTTTAAAAAAAAGGTAGCTTTTTTAACTACAAATTACGTGCCAGCCATGTATGATAGCTTGGTGAAAAGCAATTCAATCAGATGTGCTTATGAAGGATTTTCTACTTGAAATTATCTGCCATTAGTGTTCATTAGAATAGCTTAGGAAGTGGTCATGTAACTAAAAAGTACTTCTTGCAGTTTTGAATCAAACCTAGGGCTAAAATTTCTTAAATGTCCATCCAATCAGCTAGTGGACCAGTAAACCCACATTGCATGCTAAATTTAAACAACAGTGATATGCCAGCTAATAGTCAAAAGCAAATATGTTAAACAGCCAAATAATGAAATTGTATCATTTACAAAATTTGTTGCAATTATTTATAAAACATCGCATTAAAGAATAAAAGCATAGAAATTGAAAAATCGGAACTCCGTATTCGACAAAGAACAATACGTTTATTAATAATATAAGACTACTTGTAAACTTGCAAAACTTTACACATATGCTATAAAATAAAAAAAAAGCATCTAAGTAAATCAAATCCTAAAAGAGAACAAAAAATTATATTTTCAATAGTTATTTCAACTCGAACTTCGAGGTATGCATCATACAATCTATGATGGATTTTGAAAACATAATAAGAAATTCGTTTTTAATTATCTAAAACATTAAGATCCTCTTATTATGCTTCAATGTTGTAGCTTAAATAGATTCCTTTAACTGCGCGAACCTAGTAAAAATATATAGCGACTATTTGCTAAGTTCTTGTTAAATAACAAATCGAAAGAAGGGTTAAAATATCTTTTTATTTGAACTAAGTTAGTTTCACATATGGCTCTTCTTGGGCGTACACGTTTGGTTTGGTTTATGCGATTACGTCAAATCTTCGAGGGCTATCTGCCTATGGGGATGGGTACCTTCTTGGAGGACTTTCTAAGAGAAAATGGCTTGTAGCAAGTTACACATGAGGAAAATCTCGAAACGCCCAATGCAGCCAGACCTCTCACGGGATATTTTACATAAGCATGAAAGTGTGAACAGGAATTTAAGGAAGCAGGAAAACGTAGCGGGAAACGTAGCAGGAAAACGTAGGGAGCAGGAAAACGTAGGTTTAGCAGGAAAACTTAGGTAGGAAAATAAGAACATACAGGAAAGATTGTCTTAAAATAAAAATAACCACTAGAAAAATAAATTAACACCTTACACTGTTTTAATTTAGAAATGTAAAATGCATATATTTCAACATGGCACAGAACATTGTCTAACATGAAGTAGGTATGACTCTGATCTTTCATTGAAAATTTCATCGCAGGGAGATATTCAAAAATGTGAGATGTAATTTTACGCTAACAAATGTATGGTGAAATGTAACACGAATTGCAGGAAAAAAAAAGGAAAATAAGATAAATACACAATAAGGATATGGAATTATGGAAATAAGTGCTTTGCTGTCCTTGAAATAAATTATAAAACTGAACTTAGAATAAAGTAAACATACCTTAAATTAGAATAAAATAAACATATCTTTATAAAATACTTTATAGATTAGAATATCAGATCAATGCTGTTATTTGAATAGTTCAAATATAATAAAGGTACGACGTTTTTATTAATTATATTAATAACGAAAATTCAAATGTCAATTCAAATAAAGGAATCTCATTTATCAGAGCTGTGTAAAGAAGAATCGAGTAATTTATTTCATCTAATATTTACATTCCGCACATGTTTAAATGTAATTTTTTTTAATAAAAAAGAAGTATTTTGAGAATGATCAGCAATATATAAAAATTTAAACTAACTCTCTTTGCATATATAGCTTCGAAAATAAATTTCTTGGTATAATTTTTTAACCAAATTATTAGAATATCTCCAAGGAAATGTTAACATTTATTTCCTCATTTTAATTTGCTATTCATTGTCGAATGTACAATCAGTTTTACAACAATGATAAAGAGCCTTTCATATTTAGATATATCTTCAGTGGTTAACAAGTAATTTAAGTCCTTACGCAACATGAAAAGAAATACTAGCAGATAACGATAGGCTAATAATACAAGGATACAGAAGTTCTGAAAAATCTAATTCGCTATAATGAATAATTTATTGATGAAGGTTATCATAATTAGGTTAAAAAAGAAAATATGTATATTCATAGTTATCGCAACGCCAAAACAGTTTCTCAACACACATAATTCTAGGACCTAAAAAAATATTTTACTTGAACATTTACTTTCGAAATGACTATATCTTAGTGCATAATGTTTCGTAACGGGAACTCAGTATTTTTTCTCCAATAGATTAAGCAGCAGTTACCATTCCACAAACCATAAGATCCTTACTAACGCATATAGTCTAGTAAATAATCAGTTCTCAAAGTGATGCCATTCGATATGGAATAATACATTAAATTATTTTTGAAATTACAAATGCTGTTAGAAACTTTACGACAATGGCAAGGCACATGACACAAATCGACGGGAAAGGGTACATTTAGATTTTCTAAGAAATCGTTGTTGAATGAACTTGACACACAACGAAAAGCTATGAAAACATTTGTAGGAGTATAATTATTTTAATTAAAACTCTCCTTTCTGTTTCCTTTACGTAACGTAATCTCTAACGTAAATCTCTTTCAGAGAATTAAGGCGGTGCTTTTGGACTTTAAAGTAGAAAGTGTTTCCGCCACTGGAGGCCACGTTACTAGGCTCACAATCTCTAAGTTTGCAATTCTTTGGCTTTGCGTTATTGTTGCCAAAGTTTAACCCATTAACCGCCAAAAGTAAAAGGAATGAAGAAATGAAAATAATAACAAATATTAATTAAGCATTTATAACATAGATTTACATTGAAAATTAAAAAAAAATATTAAATTAAGCATTTATAACATAATAATAATATAATAATTTAAATAACATAATAATTTAAATAAATATTAAATTAAGCATTTATAACATAGATTTACATTGAAAATTAAAAAAAAATGCTCTTACCTGTGGAAAAAGCGAATGTTGCGTTCGCGCAACGTCAGCGGAATAAGACTACGGATGTTTAGTGAGTAGGATTGTACTCGTGTGATGTTTCTTTTGAGTGGAGCGCAGGATTACTTTTTAGCTGTATAACGTTTTATAAATCTACAAATCACTTTACTTGTAATTAATTTAATATTAAATTTACCTAATATTTCTTTTACAAATACAAATGATTTCAATCGAAAGATTCGAGCATGAAAAGCTTGATTACGATCATGATGTAAAGCTACATTACATACTTTGCATCTATAAACTGTCTGGCTATGGTACTCTTTACAACAAAGTCTTTTGTTATGAACGAACTTTACGATAAAATGTCTACCATCTCCATGCAATGGTTTTGAATGCTGAATTTACTAGGTCTTCCTGTTGCTGATCTATTTCTGGCTAATTCTACACTCTCAGTAAGAGTTTGCAAAAGGAATAATGCATTCTCGCGTCTGAAATCTAAAAGAGACTTTATATTTCCAGTAGTAAAAAGAGGTGATATTTAGTAAGTTTAGATACGGTCTCACCTCATATAATATATCAGTATTGTCAATTTGACTATTGTCAAATGCAAATTCTGCTTCATATTCCTGTACTGCAAACGTGATATCCATTCTCGTACAACAGGAACAGAAATGCCCTTATCAAAAGACCAATACATTTTTTCTTGAGGTAAAGAATGATATCCTGTAAGCAATAATATTCCAACAGATCTTCTCATATAGGCTTCAGATGCAATAAATTCTGGGCATTTTTTTTTCTGAGCATATATATTTGTCTGTTCAACGAGAAGAGAATAAATGTCTAAACCAAAAAGAAAATCGAAAATCTGTGCACTAGTTTTACCTTGTGTTTTGTCTTTTATAATTTCTCTTCTATCTCTTTCTTCATGTTCTTCCTGAGACATAACTAACAGTTGCTTTTTTATCCACTTCAAGATTTTAGTCTTCTCCTTTTAAATTTTTAGTATGACTATAACTGCTTTTAGAAGGCTGAAAGTTACTTTTTACGTGAATTTCAACTTCCCCCAGCAGTATCATTTGGTAAAATATCATTATCATTATTTAAAACATTGCCATTCCTTTCTTCTTCGTCGCTAGCCTCTGCAATTTCTGGGGTAACAACAACAATATCAGTTTCATTCTGGTCATTATTGACATTATCATCATCTGTTTCTTCACTAAAATATCTTTGAAGGGCTTCTTCTATTGTAAGATACCTCGTTCTAGACATTTTTAAACAACTAGAACACGAACCAGAACATCGAAAGGAATGAGTGAAAAAGGAGATTGACTACCCGTTTCCTGCTGACTTTGCGTCAACGCAACACCTATTTTCCCTTCCTTCCCAACACAAATATAAACATCTGACTGATGTAATGTTCTGATAAACGGTGACCTTGACTAAAAATAGATCATTCATAAAGACGGCGATTCTTTTGTTAAATATTTTCAGCAAAATTACCCGATCGAAAATTTTGCTTAAATTTTGCTTAAAGTATGAGATTAATTATTATAAACAAAATGATTGTTGAAGGCAAATATTATTTTACAGAAATAATCTTCATAATATTCCCTACACAAAATCATCTGCTGGTATAAAATATCTTAGGTAGTTATATTTATATACGCATTTAGTTGGACCGTTGCGTCAACGCAACACCAGCGGCTAATGGGTTTTGAACTGTTACACAGGTGAGAAATGTTGAGTCAATGTTCCTTTTAATCAGTTATGTAGTCGTTGACTACTAGACTTAGTTGACTTTTGAAAGTGAATGTTACTTGAAATTACATCGCTATAAAGGCTGGCTTATCTTCTCAATGAAGATATGTGCGTTTATATTAAAGTTTTCTTTTCACAAACACGTTGCTTATTCAAGACACTGCTGTTACTTCAAACCAGTGATATTTCATCTAAAGTGTGTTAGGACTTTGATACTAAATTATGGTGTCATAAAAAATAGAACTCTGCAAACTAAGAAAAAAAAAAAAAAGATCTTCTATCAAAACAGATTCGAACATGGTTCGGACTATCAAGTCTTAAAAATTTTAGCGATGAATGTTAGGGTATTTGATGAAGAGTTGCTAAGATTCTGAGTAACTCTGAGTGTTCGACTAGCCTCAATCATTGTTTAATATGGATGTGTTATATGGAAAATTTTTATTTGGTGTTTAAATACCTTTAAACTTTAAACTTTGCTGCAAGGTGCCGGAAAAAATTAACAAAAAAAAAATCAAAAATCAAATATCAAATAATTCAAAACATTCAAAATCTATTTCATAATAATCAAATATCATATCGACATTCTTATAAACATTCGTATAGTAAATCTATCAATCAATCGTGTATCATATCTATCAATCAATCGTATAGTGGTAGTACAGTTTAACGTTTAAGGTTTGCGTTGTGAGCAACCTATGTAAAGGGAAAATCAATAACTCCATGTTTCTTAAAAGCCTCCCGGCTCAAACAAATGGAGGGACATGACAGACCACAGAAACTACACTAAATTAAACAAATGAAACATAAAATACATATCAAACACATTTATTAATTTCTAGAATATTCAAACATATGATAACTAGGTAAACTGATCAGTCCCCTACAAATTAACCTTAAGAGGTAAATTAACATATATATCATTTTAAATCTTATACTCATGTTAGGTGTACTAATTTTTTTAACATTACATAACTCACAATTTAGGCGGTTGTACCGTATATTAATATAGTATCTTTACTCGGTTACAATTTAAATACAAAAGACAGAAAAAAAAAATCACTCACAGGGTGAAGTTCATACATTCAACTCCTATGCCATCATCGACTGATTAATATGGAGTGCTGATAGTTCAACAGATCGTCCTACTCATTGCGTTGACCATTCGAAGAGATCGATAATGCCATCATCGACGGATTAATACGGAGTTTTAGATAGTTCAACAGATCGTCCTACTCATTTCGTTGACCATTCGAAGAGATCGAGAATGCCATCATCGACGGATTAATACGGAGTTTTAGATAGTAAGAAAACTGCAAATTTTAAACAAAGCGACAGGAAAACAACTTCCGTTTCACACGCATGAGCTAAAAGGGCGACATTGTTAGTGAAAAGACCGTAAACCAGATGTGTGTCCTCGCAACCGTCTCTCGCCTTTGTTACAATTCCTATTCAAGCACAACAAGTTAAACAACACCTTAAGAGCCTAAGAATACTTTTTTCTTCCAGATTAAAATACACATGAATACAAACAAAAATATTTGAATAATAATAACTTAAAACACATATTAAAAATTGAAATTCGCGGCATAACATATTCCTATTAGAATAATAATAACTTGAAATACATATTAATAATTGAAATTCTCGACATAACAGATGCTGAAAGCAATAATTTACACAACGGTTATTTGGTATGCAAGTTTATTTAAGGTTTTCCAAGGTAATAGGATTCAATTATAACACTGAAATATTAACTGATTTTTGATGCATTTATGTAAAACGGTGTCTATGATGTAAGTAAATTTTAATCTTTGTATCAAATGTCTAAAAGCTTTAGAAGATCGAACAAAATGTTGAGAGTTTTAAAATTCTGAATCATTGCTGAAATAAGACGGCCAAAAATTGATGAAGGTAAAATATTGCCCTCAATAAACATTTAGAAGCCTACGGCAACATAAGATTTATGAGACGAGACCCGTATTCTAAATAAAAATATTTTCACGCATAAATTGTTAAGCTCAAAGGTTACTTGCAGTAGATTTGTAGATAGAATACGTTTACATTCTCCTTTTTTTTGAAACGATTTTTGTCACAGCACCAAAAAAATCTGCAGATCAATAATAAATAAAACCCATTTTCCATATGTACGAAATTCACAATTATTTCTTTCTAAATTTAGATTCTCCATTCAAAAAGGGAATTGAGCTATCATATACGACGATGTACAAGGATCACGTAAACTACTCATATGAAGTTGGGTATAAATAAATTTACGAATCCCTATCGTCTTCTGTGCAGTGCCTGCCTTTTCCCCTCAGATTTTTTTACTCAATAGAGAGAATAGTTTCTTTTTTATTTCAACACTTCTCATCGAGATTTATTGGAGTTTGTGAAAAGGAAATCGTGAGTTCTCTGAAAGAAAATACGATGCACTTGCAGGAAAGTTGAATTCTAAGCTTCATTGACAGATCTTTTTCAGTTGTCTTGAATCCTTCATGAATATCTTCTTTTTTAGACGCAAATAAAATTGATAGATTTCTTTTGGAAGAAGTTCTCGGACTTCGTAAAGTTTCCCAGTTTTTCGTACTCTACAAAAACTTAACATATTAAATTTCTCAATATTTTTTACCTTTGTTTCCAGTATGTGTATTCTATTATCCGAAAGGATTAAAATTATATTATTCATGAGTCATTTCTCTTTAATTCGAATGCCCCAGGTTAGGTAATAATACTGTTGCGTGCGTACAGGTTCGTCATAGATTGAATGCACAAGTCGGATAGTAAAAATTTATTTTTATCAAAAGAAATATTTGGGAACTCTGGAATTTTCCAACAATATATTCGTACAAGTGTTCACAATATCACGAAGTATAATCACTAGTTACACTTAAGGAGATTTATACACCTTAAAACCCACAAGATCTTCGAATATGTGACTGTGGCAAGAATTGAGATAACTTATTTATTTTAAAAGCAATTACTTCCACATTTTTATAGCTGACTACATAATATAGTTGCTTTCTCAAATAGTGATCAGAAAGTTTTTATTGACATAAATATTTTTTATAATTTAATCCGCTTTGTGACAAAAGTTTTCGTCATGTTTCCACCTTCCGCGCACAGTTTAAAACATTCTCTTGCATACTTTAATTCCATATTTAATATATAGCTTTTTTAACACTTGGAAACTACTGTGAACCAAAAATTCTAATAATTTAATGTTAAATTATTTATTTTATTTGGTGTTGAGTTTATAAGCCGTATTTTATTTAAAAAATCTGTGATGTTTTCGTGCATAAAATTTTATAATATTGAAATATTCATCCGATTTTTCGTTCAGTTAGAAAATAGTACCCATATAAAGAATTCCATCAAATTTCAAGTATGTACCATTAGCCACTTTTAAAGTATCATGCGCGCAATGTGGAAACATGACGAAAAGTTTTGTCACAAAGCGGATTAAATTTCAAAAATATTTTTTGCAATACAAAGGTTGTGGTTACTAGTTTCCAAAGCAGCTATATTATGTAGTCAGCTGTACAAAGTTGGAAGTAACTGCTTTTAAAATAAACAAAATATTCCAGTTCTTGCAACAGTCACATATTCGAAGATCATAGGGGATTTAAGGTGTATGAGCCCCCTTAAAATGTTAAAATACGACGCATTACAAAGTGTATCTAAAGATAAAGCTAATTCAGATATCTCAGTTTGCTCTGAACTAAACAACTCGCAACAGCAGTAACTAAGTAACTGAAATCAGAGTCTATCTCTCCGGCGTTTCATAATTTTCAACCGGTCGCGAGATATTTCTAGCACTTTCTGTTTCTTGAAATTACCGGAAAACAATAAGAGGGTGAATTTACGGTTACGGGTAACATAGTGGTCAATTATATGTATTCTGTTTCAGTACAAATTACCAAGATACCAATTTACTCAATGTTAAATGAACGTGTCTCTGTTATCTTACTTTAACGGCATATCTTTCTCTCAAAAATTTGTCTCGCGCCACATTACGTAGCAAAATACAACAATTTTAATTACTATTCGACTAAAATTATTTATCTCAATACAAATTTGTAACAATATACAAATATCACACAACTTCTTATGATCAAATTTATATCTAACTGTGTGGCCCACTAACTGTCGATTTGGATGTCATTCTGCATTGAAAGATGAGATTTTGTAGAGGCGCAGAAATTCTGGGACATCATTACTATTACTGAAGTTATTATTCAGATTCTGTCACATATTTAAAGTTTGTTAAGTTTTATACATACACGCATATGTTAAATTTTCATGTTTTTAATTATCAGTGTACTAGTATGCTTATAATAATTATTATATTCGTTCGCCTGAGTTATAAATCAAAAACTACTGCTCAACAGACTTAAAAGAGAAAGAATGCTTTTCTAAGTAACACTTAGTCCCATAAACATGGTTAATTTTTCTTTCTCTCTACGGTATATGTCTTTGATTTACATACAGATAAAAGACTCTTCAGCTTTCAGTCATTGTAAGCGCTGTTGTTGAAATAAACTGCATATCAATTAATGTTTCCTTTCTTGTATTCATATGCTTTGATATTGCAAGTTAACCTAAAAAGAACTAGGGTAATATTTTTTGGATAAATATGGTTCTAATGACGTGAAGATATTCCAATAAAATCTGGTTTTACAGTACAGGTCTGATTTCTGGGATAAATATGGTTCACATGATTTGCAGGAATTACAATAAAATTTTATTTTACAGTATAAACATCTCATTTCGCATCAGCAAAGATTTTAAAAGAGATATCATTGCAATATGTAATAATAAAGTAATAAATAATTAGTAAATAAATAAATATTAATAAATTAGCAAATAAATAAATTGGAAAGTAATAAAGGAATAATATTCCGATAGGTCAGAATATTGCTCAAAAATATACTCAGTTCTATATGTAGAATATGATTGATATTGGAAGCAAATTTTAAGCAAATTCAAAGTAGCATTTTGTTATACGTGTATACACACGCCTATGAAAATTTGGAATTACACAAAAATTGAATGTACACTGACTTCCAGAAGTTAAGCTGGCAATGCAAATTAGCAACTCTGGAAAGCCTAGATGAATCTGAATCGCTGTGGATGCAGACGGCACGGGAAGATATCGTATAGCACAGAAAATCACGATTGATTCTCCGAACATATGCTGATTAAGCGCTGGAGAGGCCAGTATTCTGAAGAAGTGTTTTACTTAAAGGCTTATGCGATCTGTTACTACTTTCGTAGAATAGTTTATGATTATGTTTATGTTTCTATGGCTAAAAGAAGATGAATAACAGATAGGCAACCAAGGTGTGCTGTTGGAAGTATTAAATCAGAGCGGGCAACCAAATATGTCACTGTTCATTCCATAGTTCCTCGATGTAGAAAGAATTATCAATAAGTCAGGTCAGAGAGATGTCCGGAGACCATGTGACTTGACGACCAATGGGTACCTCTTCTAAAGATCGGTATAATAATCTAGATATCTAAATCTCGTAAAATCGATCCAGTCGCTTACACTGAACCTCAGTAAGGTAACTTAAGTTCACAGAGTTTTCATCTTGGCTTTGAAAACATTTTCAATTTACAGTTTTTCCCACACTTATTTAAATATGAAAATATTTCCAAATGTCTGATATTAAAGATCTCATGAGAGTTTGGGTCCACCAGCGACCTAGTGGAAAGCCGAGGAGCACTGGTTGTTCGACCTGAGTTTGATTCCAGGCGAACAGGCTGGCTGCATGGACGTCTTTGCGGTTTTTCTACTACAGGGATACGAACCAGTTTCCTTCAGAATCCTGTCCATGAAGGCATCCCTCCCCATAGGCAGATTGCTCTAGAGGCTTCACTATTATCAAATAAACTAAACTATAACGAATATGATTATTCTCACTGATAAGGCAGGAACACTAGGCTTCCTGGAAATCACGTAAGAAATTACTCGTTCTGTCAATTGTATTGTGAAACTGACCCTCGTGAAAACGTATTTCCTGTACCAATGCATATAATTAATTAAGTAGAGAATTTCTTAAAAACTAATATTTGGATATTTACAGAATAAGATACTAGAATAGCAGAAAGACTGATCACACTAGGCTTCCTGGAAATCACGTAAGAAATTACTCGTTCTGTCAATTGTATTGTGAAACTGACCCTCGTGAAAACGTATTTCCTGTACCAATGCATATAATTAATTAAGTAGAGAATTTCTTAAAAACTAATATTTGGATATTTACAGAATAAGATACTAGAATAGCAGAAAGACTGTTCACACTAGGCTTCCTGGAAATCACGTAAGAAATTACTCGTTCTGTCAATTGTATTGTGAAACTGACCCTCGTGAAAACGTATTTCCTGTACCAATGCATATAATTAATTAAGTAGAGAATTTCTTAAAAACTAATATTTGGATATTTACAGAAAAAGATACTAGAACAGAAGAAAGACAGCTTTTCTATATGACCAATAAAATAATTTTCTTCTATTGCTCATGTGGAAAAGCTGTGGTAAAAAAAGAATATCAAAAATATCTACGCGAAGAAACATCACATGAAAGGAAATTTTGGAAAATGCAGAAAAACGGAACATTTTAACAATGTGCTGGAAAGAAAATGTGGATTACGTTTGAAGAGATTTCCATTTATTAAAAAGAATTTGGCCGTAGAGCTACAAAAGCAGCCACAGTATGATCTAAAATATGCACTCCTAATACCGAGAAATATCTTAGCAACGTACTCCTTGTTTACGTGAGTAGAATCATGGATGTGCAAATAAATAAGTTAATCAAAGTATCAACGCAAATTTACAGTTTTGTTTTGTCAGGTCCAATTTCACGTTCCTTAGGACCACCCTCCCTTATTGGACGAATCAAATTAAAAATTGAGACACGAGACCGTATCATATCAATTTAAAACTGTGTGAATAATAATTTGAAGCTACTAGAGGTAAAGCGATCAGTGGTTCCGATTATTTAAAAGTAAAAATTCTTATTTAGTTAGTACCTCGAAAAGCTGCTTATATATCTGATTGCTAATCGTCTAAACGCCTTTTTTTTTTTTTTTTTTTTTTCTATTTATTATGAAATTATACCATACATATTACTTATGATCCAACGATCTATTTTTAAACTTGCACTCTACGATTGCATGACAAAATGAAGTTTATCTTCCAGGATTAACATACTTGTAAACAGTTTAAATAGATTGTTTTGTTTTCTAGCTGTAGTCTGAAGCTTGAAATGCCAGAAAAACTGACAGAAATTTTGCATATTTGTTACATACAGAATAACATTAATCATTTACATTGCAACGTTGTTCAAATGAAAGAAATATATATATAGACATATCAACAGAAAATTCACTTGCAAATAAGAAATTCTCTTGCGCAATTTTGTTTTTATATCTGTTCATTCTTACTGAGGAACTGCAAATAATGGTAAAAGAAAAGTGAGAAAGACATGTACTACTAATTTAATCTAATAATTAAATTACCGCCATACATCAAAAGAGCAAGGCTTCAAAGAATTTGTAAATAATTAAACTGCAAAGCATTTGGAGAAATTCAATATTAAATTTCTGTCATTTAGAGTACGAATAGGGCGCACCGGCTCTTGAAGCCTGAATTTTACAGTTATTCAAAACGTAATATTCAAATATTATTTGAGTACTAGCTATAGAGTAGCTGGTGATAAAGTTAGATTATTATTTATCTACTTAGTTAACCATGTAGATGGGTTGAATAATTCAATAACTCAAGCAGCAAATTTATAAACTTAATATATTTGTAGACGTCTATATACTGCTTTTTAAGAAACTACTGGAATTTCGCTGCATTATAATAGAAATATTTATCAAAGTACATGAATGATTTTAAAAATTTTTTATTATGAATCATGAAAAAAAACTCTGTGCTTTCAATCAATAGTATTTTAAGTACACTTATATAGGGATGTCCTTATTTTTATGTTATACATTTTCTATTTGAATAAACAGCATGCAGGAAGCGTTTAGGAAAATAAATTTCGTTTTTCAAATTTTCTTTTGTTTTATAATTCCATATGTAATACTTTTCTAAGCATATAAAGAGGGCATTTTTAATTAATAGACATATGTTCCAAGAATTATCCTTTTAGCAAATTGAAGGAAAATGTAAATATGAGGGTAAAATAAGAAAAATTTAATTAAATATATGAGTAAATGTAAATATATGAGTTTTTTTTACATCGCCAATCAAAAGTTATCAATCTGAAGACAGACATTAAAACGCCCTATGTGAAAGCATTACAAAAGACATTTACGAACTCTTATTTTACTTCTATCTCCTTCTGATGTAATTTAACTATATAAGTTATTTATTTATTTATAATTAATGTAAATACGCAGCATTAAATTGAAATCATTCTTCAGTGAAGATGTTGCATTGATAACAGTAAAGTCAAATCTCATTTTAACTTATATTTATAAAAGTCTGAAAAATATTATACATTTTAGTTTGTTCTAATATTTTAACACGGCACGTACGTATTTTAAAGAATACACATATACAGAAAAATTGCGTTTATAATAAAGATAAAATTTTTAAAATTGGTCGTGTGATAAGCTATTAAATACTTTGTTATACTATATTACACCCATTAATACGAATGCTTAGTTCTCTTATTTAAATTATGATTCAAATTCTCAATGAATTCAGCTTGAAAATAATAAAAAAAATATTCTTTGAAAGAATTACATAACTAATGGAAAGTATCTCATTTTAAAAGATAAATATTGATTAATTCATATTATAAAACTGATTGGTTTAAAATAAATATGAAGCATATGTAAAATATAGAAATTATACATATTTTGAAGGCTGTAATGTTTGCAAATTGAAATTATAATCATCTGTGCTTTAATTCGCAAATGGGAATATATCTTGAACGCAGTAGTGATATCATGCTTAATGATTCAAGGAAAAGAAGTCAGTTCAGTATATTTTCCAAATACAACAAACACTGTTAGCTATACAGTGCGTAAGGAAGTAACATGCTGAATCACGAAAAACAAACTGGAGACATTTTTTTCCCTGTTTCTTTGCATACCTTCACCGTAGAGTGTCATACCACTAAACCTGCTCACCACATTTTTTATTCATTTTAAACACACAAAATCTCTTTACGCACTACAAATTAAATTAAATAACATGCTGAATCACGAAAAACAAACTGGAGACAATTTTTCCGTAGGTGGCCCTGTTTGTGCCTTCATTTACATTCCTTCAACGTAGAGTGTCATACCGCTAAATTGCTCACCACATTTTTTATTTATTTTAAACACACAAAATCTCTTCACGCACTACAAATTTATACGTGGTTTACAAACGTGAGTTAGCTGAAACATTAAAAATTGCATGCATACTTACGGACGACTGTTACGAAAATTTGAAACGATATCATCCGAAACGCTGAGTAGATTGATTTGCAGGCTCAAAATTACTTGGACCTTAAAACAAAGATGTTTTCTTAAAACGGTTCGTATGGATTGTACTTTTACATATTTGTCTTAGCGCAGGAAATATTGAGTATCAAGAAGAATGTTACATATTACAGCAAGAGATGCTGGTGAACAGAGTGAGACACTGTCTTGAACTCCAGAGTTGCTTTTAAAATTGGGCATAGATTTGTTTGCCTTTCACGATAAAGTGCCGCTAATTACAACGGTGCATAGATTCATAAATGGTATAAGATCGTCTTGTCGAAAGAATTCTGCTTCTTCATGCGAGATCGCGATGAAAATTACGTGTTCAATGCTACTGCAGGAAATGCTTTTTATAATATTGTCTTAAGCATCAATACCATATTGACCTGAAAACCAAGATTTATGGTAACAGATGCTATTTGAAATAAGTGCCGCTCGCGTTTTGCAGGCCCATTGAACACTCTGAGTAGTCAATTGTGCTTTGCATACGAGTCTACATTTGGAACATTTCCATGTTTAGGAGCCTACTGTAGAACCACAATAAAGCAGGGCAACATGTTATCAAATGCCGCTTGAGCACACTATGTTTCATGCAATTTACTGTCCGGCCTTAGTTCGCGAGTTTACCAAAGCTTTCTGTATTTGGGTATGATAAATATATGGAGGCACACACACTGGCTCCTCCTTGTACACAAACTGAGCTTACAAAACTGTGACAACAAATTACTAGGGTCATTGGATAATTTTGCAACAGGAGATGTGAAAAATGTGCAACGCCCTCGCCGGAACTGGAACTTGGACCTCTCGAATACGCGCTAAGTGTGCTACAGTTACACCATACTGGAAGAAAGGCTGGAAGAAAGAAGGCATACTGGAAGAGAGGGAGGGGAAAAACATTTGCCAAATCCTGGTGATGACGAATTAAATGTCCACCACGTTTTTAGTTCAGACGCCTCTTGTAGATTTATGAGGTTATTTTGAAGCAGAAGACGTGAAAAATGCGCATTGCTGTCGCCCGGATTCGAACCATGGACCTCTCGAAAACGCGTCGAGTATGCTTCCATTTACACGATATACAGGCATGCGAAAAGGAAGCAGAAAATACCTTATACGCTAAGTGGACTTTAATATTTTAAAATTCTCCTCGAAACTACATGACCCTTCCATTCTATATACTCGACGAATAGAAGCATAATTGTTACCCGTGGCGACCATATTCGGTCGTGATCACTGACCATTCCCATTGGCCAATCTATTGAATTCTTTACCTAAGGAATCTATAAAATAAACTTGGTCGTGTTATCCATTAATTATGTTGATATTGCCTTTAAGGCCAACTGTATACTATTTAATTTTGCAAGATATAGACACATTATTAAATCCTCATTTCTTTTTCTACTTTTTGTTTCAGAAACCAAGCCTTGGTAATACTCTAAGGCCTTTCTTATCTCCTGCCTGCCATCAGTAACAGAAGGTACTGTAATTTCTTTTATTTATATTAGGGCCTAAAATGTATTATTTAATGTAAAGCACTTAAAAATATAAGTTATCAAATCAAATATTCAGAGAACATTCCAGAGGGATTTATAAAGTGATATTATCTCTCTCTCTCTCTATATATATATATATGTAATAATAAAATTCCATAGTCAAGAATACACTTAAAATTCTAACTGTATGTTCTTTTCATTTTTAATTCTTTTATTTGAAAGTACGTGGAATTAAATACACAGCCCCGTAGTCAAGTTGTTTTTCCCGCCTTTTCTACATGTACAGTTATAGAATGTTCTCGAGATATTTAAAGCGAACTGGATTGGCTGACGAGACTGACGTCATTTTTTGGAAGCTCCGCCTTTCCAGAGGCTATAAAAGGTTTCGCAAAAGGAATATTGGGAGCTTTTTTCTTAAATGTCAAGATGCAGTAAACTTCATACAAAAAAGTAATTCTTTTTATTTACTCCGGATATCTGATTTTTGTAACTGCTATTTCTATTGAATAATAATAAATGGATTCTGTTTTTTAAAACTATCGTCTGATTATTTAAGCTACGACTAAATTTATGATTCTTCAACAATCTATTTATTCTTGACTAAAGCTGATACATCACATATATATATATATATATATATATATATTGTATGTGTGTATAACTCATGTATGTATATATGTGCGTGTTTATAAATAGTGTATATGCTAAACTCGAATAGCACTTTATCGGCTTATCATCCAAAGATTACATTAAAAACAAGTTAGCATTCTTTTCATATAACCTTTTATTTTTATCGAAATTTAAGTGAAACAATAACCGATTAAATTTGCTGATGACTGATAGTTTAACACATATTCACGTCCTGATATGCAAGCTGACGACATGTGTGTTTTCTTGCCTTTTCTGGTGTTTAACGTAAATGCGTGTCAAGTTCTTTCAGAAATAATTGCGAGGTGACATTCCATTCTTTAGGTACCTAGATGTCACGTATTTTATCGTAATCAAAGTAATCTAGTCGAAAGGAATTTCAGAAAAGCAACAAATTTTTATTTTTTACTTGAATTAAACAAAATTCACAGAAGGTTTTTGGGTCTTAATTCTCAAATAAATAAATGTTGTCAGATTTCAAGTTTGTTAAATTTATCGTAAAAAGCTTTCGCCTTTAACAAAAGATTTCTTGTTTTCCATACTTCTGAAGCTAGCGATTATTTACACTCACACATTCCCTCTTTTCACGAAAAACTGAAGAAAATAGTAGCAACCATGTTTATACATCCATCATAAGATGCAATTCGATTAGATCATTGTTCACTCTGCAAATATATATAAATTCACATTCTCCCCTCATCTATCATGGCGAATCTCTTTTTTGTGCGATAGAGAAGATATATTTAAGATTCTAAATTTGCTGAAGATTTCGTCATGTGATTAGATATTTAACTACGACCATTCTGAAATATTTAGATTACTGAAGATTAATGAGATGAAACCGAAAAATGACTCTTTTAAGCCTATTCGGAAAAAAAATCCATTTTTTACATTTTCCATATTGTTACGTTTCTTTATTCTTCTTGACACCTGTTGTTACGTTATTTTCTTCCTTCACGTTCGTACGGTTTCGTAGATTTGGAATGAATAACGACGACACTTGATGAAGTATCGAAACACACTTCATTAGCCAGTACTGTCAGGACAGCTCCAAAACACGTTTTACAGTCGTCGATAAACTACTATAAACACGCTGACACGATCAGCGATACAGCCTTCAGGTTATCAGGCTATTACGGTGGAGACAGCTTCCTGCAAAGCACCCGACTCTGCTTTCCGGAGTACAGCTCCCGACTCTGCTTGGTCGTTCTTGGAACTCCACGTATTCTCGAGACTCTCCACGCTACAACTCGCGATGCACTCGACAACACACGAGCACAGTTCCCAACTCTTCGGTTCAGTCGTTCCCAGAGCTCAACACCCTCTCTCGAAGATGCACTAACCGCGATACACTAATAGACTCCTTCGGTGCGCTCCACGACCCACTCGGCACTCGCTGGCCGGCTGTCAACTCTATTGTCTCCGCATAGACTAACTAGATAAGACACTCTACGAGGCACACACACTAACTGACTGTGGATCAGCAGGGTTTATATAGCTTTCGGCTTACGTTCGAGAACATTCTGTGCTAAACCGGTAAGAATTCGTTCCAGAAGATTCACCAACCGTCCATAGTATACCTCCCATTTTGTCGCCAAATGGAGGATTTCTCGCCAAATATGGCAACCCTGCCTTCCCTTGCCATTTTATGGCAACCCTAAAACTGCTTTGCGAGGAAGCTATCTTACCGCGTCTGTACATTTCGTAACAATATGTTTATCGCAAAATTTGACAATATATTCTCTCATTTCCTACACCAGGGCGATTCTCAATTTTCTTACGCTACACCCTTTCCACTACTATTAGAATTTCATTTCTCCCCTCCTTTATAAAACATTGAAAGGACATATGCATTTATTAAGATTTAAATCTTAATCTATGTTTTATTAATAAAGCAACAAAAGGTAGAGACCAAAGTAGAGAATAAGAAGTAGAAAGTACGTAACAAAACTAGAATTAAAGTAGAATTTTTATATTCATAACCTAAAACTAAATACACTGAACAGCTAAATAAGAGGTTGGCCGCATTCCCTACCTGAAGATATGGAATTTGCCTTCCCCCCCTCTAGGGAGAACCGCTGAACTTATACTGTTAAATATATGCATCCGTGAAGCTTTCCTTATAAATTTCTGTGGAAGTAATCACTCCCCGTATTTAATGCTGTGGCTTTATGTCAGTTGGCAGAGTAAAATGCAAATCATATGTAGCTTACATTTGGTTCCACAAATATTTCGAAAGAGGGTAACTAATAAAGGACAATATGTGCCGTATAAATATGTAATATATAAATCATGAAAGACCCTTCATTGGCAATAGACCTTTAAATTTACAATTTAAATGGTAAATTAAACCCCTTTCACATCTGCAATGACGCAGCTTTTCTTTCCCTGCAGAGATCCGCATCGCTGTGAGCTTTTGTCCAATCATCATTTAGAACTCACACAAAGAATTTCCAAGTATAAATGTTCTAGGTACATTCTACGCATCATGTTTCCTGCCTGACTCAAATAAATAAATAAATAAATAAATAAATAAATAAATAAATTAAAAAAAATAAAAAGATATTCGCTGCTTAGCAGTAACCTGTGAGGATGCAGACTGCATATCTTTTACTTCATGATGTCTGCAAATGATGCCTTCAAAGAACTGAACGTGAACATTACAACTTAACAAAGAAAACTATTAAGTATTTAAAACGTAGCTACGTATTTCCATTTTCTGTGAGTTGCACATGAGACTTGCGAAAAAAATTTCATGTAAGTGGCAATCCAAGCATAACGAATGATAAACATGGCAAGTAGGATTTTCTTCGGTATGTTCAAAAATAAAAATCTTGTTAATTTTACAAAAATTGAGAACAATATACTTTTTTTAGATTTATGATTTTTATTTTATTCTGTTATGAAATATTTGTAATATATTTAAAATAGGGTAATTGCCTAAATATAAATAAGATACTCCTGCGTAAATTTCAGTGATCGCTGACGGCTAATTTCCATAAATTTATGATACATAGTACTAACTTTCAACGTACTTTGTCAATTAAATTTGTTCCTGAATTTTCTAAGTATTTGAGAGGCTACCGTCTCTCGTAACAATTTTATGAACCTCGCTAATACTAAAATATACATACTTAAAGCCATAAAATTTGATGTCGTTCTGCCTAAGTAAGGAATGTCATGCTATCCTATTTATTAAGGATTAACATTTTAATCCCGAGGCAAGCAAATTTCTGTAACCAAAAGAACAGAGATATTTTGACTCTTCCAATAGATACCGTAATTCGGTCAGTAAAGTTTAGCAGGCATTGTTTTATAGCTCCTTCCGAGATTCATATGATAAAAATTGAAAATAAATTTAGCTACACTTCCGCCATTGTCTTAATGTTGTACTACTTCTAAAATTGCAAAATATGTTAAATGTCAAAAGTATGTTATAATTCTGTAAAATCCCCCTTTGAAATGACTCTATTCACCATTTTTCGAGACTTTTTTTTTTCTTTGCAACGGAAGGACTTGAGGATTTTGTAACATGTGACTCAGAAAGCCTGTTATAAGGGGCCTTTGGAGACGAGCCGAACGAAGGAATTAAGAATTTAGAACAGGACCACTGGCATGCCGTGTTTGAGTTTTTAGTAGGAAATACAGTACTTGTGCTTAGTGTAAAAAAATTTTATAGTTTTATTTTGTAGAAGAAATGCACAATTGAAATGAATAAAAGTCTTCTAAAGTCATTAAATTACATCGATCTTGGAACGTGAAAAATGTGCGTTCTCCTTGTCGGGACTCGAACTCCAGACCTCCTACCCACTATCGGAGTGTGCTTCCGGTTACGCCACGAAAGCATGCCGAAAGAAAGGAGAAAATACCTTATACTCCCGTTTTTAAATGGAGGGATATTTTTAAAGGGAGGGACCTTATATATTCTCCTTTTAAAGGGCAATTGTAGGTGAGGATACCCAGACGCGAAATCCCGGTGGTGATGAACCGTCTTTCATCACATTTGTCTTAGTTCATTAGGTTACTTTGAAGGAGGAGACATGAAAAAAGAAGCAATGCCCCTACCCGGTACTAGAACCCTGGACACCTCGAATAGGCGTAGAGATTGCTTCCAGTTACATGGCGAAGACATAGGCGTAGAGATTGCTTCTAGTTACATGACGAAGACATAGGCGTAGAGGTTGCTTCCAGTTACATGACGAAGGCATGTAGAAAGAAGGGCGAAAATACTTATAACTCTAATTAAGTTTATAAATGTTTAAGAAAAATTCAACTTATAAATTAGTCGTGTCGCTTACTCTTCATAGGTATTTGTAGTTTCTGAATCTGGTGTAAATATTTTATAATTTGTGAAATGTAACTTGTGCATGTTATACTAATCGATACATGTACTAATGTATGTAGAAGTTTTGGATACATATATATGTATATAAATAATATTTTGCATTGAAAGCATTTAGACTCTACTACAGCTTAACGTAACTTTCTCTAGAGCTGTGAATAAATAGCTTATGACTATGCATGCAGTTATTTTCCCCATAATTTAAGATAAACTCAGATAATCAGGTTCTTCTACAGCTCAAATTGTATGAGTATTTACCAACAAAGAAAGAACATTATTACTTACGTAATCGCCCAATGCGATTACTTTGGCAAAAGTGTTAACGAATTTCTGTTTTCAATTTATTTTTATGACGCTAGAATAGGTTATAGAGCAGAAGTTTTCCTCTTTAGTATGATTGTTCTCTCAGTTTTCGTTCTCGATAGAATATTACAGCATCTATTACTACCAACAAATTAAGGACTTGTAAAAAACAGAGATAAAAGTTTTAGAGATTATGCACTGTCAAACATTTTCATGAATAATATAATACGGTTTAGGGGAAAATTGAGTTTCGAGGGGATATTGCTTGATCCATGTGCATTTTACCAGTCCAAAGAATTTCCTTCTTTATCCCATTTATTATCGTAATATAATAGGAAATTAAGACAGTAAAGCTGTGAAAAATGAAAGCCATTCTAAAGAGACTGGACTATCATTGTGATATTTTTAATATGCTTTTATGAAGATAAATTTGCTGGAAAACTTTATTAAAACTTAGAGCGAACTTCTTTTATCCATCAATGTTAGAACTTTCATCGTGACGTAAAGGGCATATGCGAATAAAAGGAACTGCACTCTTTACCACTGGGACTGAAACAGTCATAATGACTTTTCATTGTCACCACAGAACCTTCAGATACTACGGACAAAGGTGAATACTAAGATAAAAGTGAATAGAAAGGAAAATTTATTTGTGGGCTACATATAACGCACCTTAAAAGTATAAATCCAAAGTAAGTCCTATTAACTATATGATATGGATCAGATATTTGTAATATGAATCACCAACACTGCTAAGATCTCCAACTCCTTATTTATTTACTCATTTCTATCTTTCTGTTTATTTTTATTTACTTAGTTACTGTTTTCAGTTCTTTCCTTTATTGCCGTATGCGGGAAGGGTTTCAAAAATTGAGAGATTAGTTTTATAAACTTCATAGTAACTAATCCTAAAAGATAAAAATATATTACATCCAGTAAACTACTGAATTTGCAAGGCAATTTTCATAGGAAATTTTTTATGCATAATTTTATAAATACTACAGTACGCTCTTCTTTAAAACACTTTAAGTACTTTAATTTTTTTATCCTAAATCCGTTTAAAAAATCATGTTTTTTGGAACAATGTTATCTATTTTAAATCATTAACTTTCGGGCTTAATTTAATTATTTATTTATGTTTAATTAATTTTTCTGTATCAGGCTGATTCTGTGGCAGACAGTAAATGATGGGTCATCGTGGTTAAAAAATAGGCGACTAATCTTTTATAGTTCCCAATCTACTTAATCCCAAAAATGATTGCATAATATTAGTTAAATTCAATGTTCTCTTACTGCCATATGCTATCGTTTCACTATGAAAATTACTGTTTTGTTTCAGCATCTACTAATGTTTATCGCCTACGTACTATTATAATTCCTATTTGATGAAATATTTAAAGAAAAATTGTTGACATTAACTTGCTTAATCAAATCCAATCTCATTTTGATTCAGCTATCTTGTTTCACCGCAGTCATTTCTTTATATCGAGAATAATTTTATATATGTAATTACTTTTTATTTGGCTTTGCAGAACTGAAAGGCATCCCTGCTTTTTTGTGAATATTTTAACTTTGTTTGAGCGATCATGTTTTTCATACATCATATCAGCTGCAGTTAGTTTAGGATAATCATATCTGAAAATGTGAATGCATCGTATATATATATATATATATGTATATATATATATATATAGGTGTGTATTCGAATATATGCGTATGTATTCGTATGTATACGTATCTAAAGTCTACATATATCTACGTATGTATCCGTATGTATACGTTTATATACGTATGTATTCTTAGGTATCCGTATGTACACATATATATATGTATGTATTCGTACGTATATATCCCATATGTATACATATACGTTTATACAATGTATACGTACATGTAAGTATATGCATAAATATATGCATACAATGCATTAGAGTGAAATTCGTATATCTTACATATACAAACACATTTTTAAACCAGCCTATTGATAACTTGAAATATATGAGACTTATTTAGGGCTCCATTCATTAATATTTATTATTAATGGTCACTCAAAGGTTGCCATTAACTTAAAATGTTTTCATACAATGTGATAGAAAATCTGTTTTAAAAGGAATTATTACGGGCTTTCATAGAAGTAGGCACACGAAAAACTGGTTATAATCCAACACGCAAAATTATTTATTTATTAAATTTTTGTAAGTGGTTGTATAAATAAGCAAGGTATTAAAATTATGTCCAGAAATCTTATCCGTGTTAGAAACCTGAAGAGCCCAGGAATAGTTTTCTGACTCTGATCCATAATCCATATATCCCTTTTGTAGCACGCAGTGTTACGTTATTTTATCTGTTCAATTTAGTACCAGGAATTCGGATTATAGATGCAACGCTTGGAATCAAAATTTGAATACTTTCATTACTTAAAATTCAAAGCTGCTTTCTTTTTCCCAAAGAGCAGAGCAGAACCTTTATATATAACTCCGCAGCTTTATGTATGGCATCTTATAACTTTACAGAAGGAAAATATAGTTAGTCGTAGATTATTTTAAAGAAAGGTTTTTCAATTTCAAGCAGATATTTTTAAAATAAAGCAAGACTCTAAATTTCTTTATTTTTTCAGTTTAATAGTTGACTGCTTCTGCGTTTTGATATTTCTCCTACATGTGTGCTTAAATTTTTCAGATAAGTGTTGGAATAATTTACTTAGGGCTTTCAGAGTATTAATAAAAGAGCAAGAGCGGATTATTAAACTCTCAGGGGGGATAAATAAAATTTTAGTTGCCTATGAATGGCGAAAAATATCATAAGTTTTCTTTCAAAATGCAATTTTTTATTCTAAACCTATTCTTCAAATACATATTTTAAAGTTTATAATAATATTCAAAGAGATGTGTTATGTGAACTTTCTGTTTACCATGTCTTATATGCAAGGTGTGACCAATACTTTATTTGCTGTTTCGTAAGTGTATCGCATTCTATATATTCTTAAAAATATTTACTATTTCATCATATATAAGGGAATAAATTTCTGTTGGGGACAATTACACTATAGTAATTTATTTAGATTTCTAATCCAAGTAATTTCGTCCCATTATTTACTTTCCAGTTATTTACTTTCTTTCAAATCATTTATGTCATTCGGAATCATAAGATTTATGCTTATTATTATATACTGTTTTCATTACTTACAATTATTATGTTTACCCGTTTATTCAAATTAATATTTTGCATAAAATTAGAAAAGAAACAACCGTGCACTTGGCGAGGATTTAGGCAAAAATCGCAATCGATTTTGAGAGGAAGCAGGGCCCTTATCGTCAGCAGCAAAGAAATTTGCAGTTTGGAAAGTAGCGGGCGTAGCAGTCCTATTTACACCCCACTGCAGCAAAGCGAACAGGAAGGTGGCGCCATCTGTTGGCAAAATTAAAGAAGAAAATCAAAAAAAATTATTTAATAGAATTTTAAAGGAGTCAGGAAGCACTGGGTTGTACTTAAAATAACATAAATTCTGTAAAATGTAGTATTTACATTTTATTGTAATATTCAAGGAGATCTGTTTTATGAGCTTTCATTTTACAATATTGGCGATGTACGGGCAAGGTGGGACCAACATTTTTACTTGCTCTCTCATAAATGTATCACATTCTGTATATAATTTAAAAATAATTAAGACTTAAACATATATAATAGAATAAAATTTCGGATGGGGACAAATAAACTTTATTGCTTTATTTACCTTTGAAATTAAAATCGTTAAATATTCGACAAGAATGACCGAACGTGTTGCTATTCCATTAGTCGTCTCATGACGAAAAGCGCAAAATATCCCACAGAGGGCAACCAATGCTGCTCTCTTACTTACTTACTTACCACCAGCTGAGTTTCTCTACCGCCTGTTTTATGACTATCAGCATGTGCACTCAATTGGTGGAGCATTCTATTGCCACCCTAACTTACTTACTTACCACCAGCTGAGTTGCTGTACCGCCTCTTATATGACTATTAGCATTTGTACTCAATTGTTGGAGCATTCTATTGTCACCCCAACTTACTTACTTACTACCCTAACTTACTTACTTACCACCAGCTAAGTTGCTGTATCGCCTGTTATATGACTATCAGCATTTGTACTCAATTGATGGAGCATTCTATTATCGCTAAGCCGAGCCAAAAATCTCTATAGAATATTTAAATTTACTTAAAAATTAAATGAAATTGTAGTTGAATTTATAAAGTTACTGTGTTTGGCTTACTCTTTTGGAGTCGTTTCAGCCATACCAATGTTACAGCCTCAAAGAAAAGGAAAGGAAGATAAAAATAATTGCAGAATTTTAAGAGGACGTCAAAACAGCACTCTGAAGTTTTGACTTCCATCCAGCTATCGCTAACCATCGCCAACGCTGTACTGTCTAGGGCAAATGCATATGGAAATGTCCATGCACATTTTTCCGTATTTTCCGTTTTCTTTTGAGCTTTGGTTTTCCTAAGTGATATATTAGAAACTAGTTTATTTGAGCTAGCAGATATCTTAGCCACCAAATGTAAAATTAGCTTAAGACAAAAAAAATTTAATTATATATGCTTTTCTTTCGATTACATTTTCTGAAATTCTTTATTTGTAATTCAAAAATAAGAAGTATAAATATTATATTTAATTTTTTCGAATTCAAAACTAAGTAGCATAAATATTATATTTATTTTTTAAAATAATTTTGATGAGTAGATATTATTTTATACATTTTTATTTTTATTATTTCTTAATAATTCATACGAGATTTTATTATTTAACAAAAATACTTGAAAAATGTGGAATTTCTAACAAAATTTACGCATCTTGTAAAATTGAGTCAAATTTCTTATATGCCATAATATTTACGATACACGAAATTTTCTTTAAAGAACCTATTATGCTATTTTGTAATAGACTATTAACACTTACAGCCGCCGCATGATAGCATAGAAATCATGATAGTGTTAATAGTCTAAGCGGCGGCTAACAGTAACACTATCAGCCACCGCATGAGCAAAAAAGCTTAGAAAAAACAGTAGGCGTGGACATTGTATATTTTCAAATCAGCTGCAGAGATTGCTCTAAAATTTCATGAGCTATGCACGAAACGAGCAAATTTCAATATTGTCTCTACCGTTACCATTGTACTCCTGAGCATCACTTTTGTCACTGCAATTTTTATTGTTCGTCAGATTTATGTGAAACAATATCTTCATATTCAAGTCTTGAATTGAAAATTTGATTTCTTGTTTTCTACATTTATCCGTTCTGAAACATCATCTAAAAGCATGGCTTCGCATCAGTTTGACTATAAGTAGTTTCTTCTTTAATATGTAGGTAAAGAAACGTACGTTGTAGTAGAGAATAGATAACAGCGCAAAAGATCTAGTACTAATTAGATAATCTGCAAATAACGCTAAATTTGATTGTACCCCCTATAATGTTATTACATTTTTTAATGATTTCTTTAAACTGTTTGCCAATTGAACTTTTATATCTTAATTAAACCAGAGTTCCTTGGAAGCTAGAAAATTTAAGAACTGAGTAGCGATTATTCCTTGAGTTCTTGTACTTAAGTAACAACTCCGGAGAAGGATTAAGGGTGTTGGAACCCCAAATCTTCCAAAAATTTTTATTTCGGATTTTTGCATTTTCAAATTCTCTAAACTTTTATCTTTCTAAAAATACCATTCTTTAATCTCTATGAAAATTAGAACTGTAAAAAAAAATCTAGTTTTAATTTGTTATCTACTGCTTTGATCAATGAGGATTTTTACATAAAAACGCGTTTTTCTTCAAACGTGATTTTTTTATCTCGATGTACCTTTTCTCAGGAACTACTGCTCACAGGTATCTGAACTTTTTGTGGCTTATTTATTAGGTTCCCTAATATTTACTGAAATGAGCTTTTTGTAATAAACGTAGAAATAATTTTTTAAATTTCTTTTTGTGTGAGAAAAGTGCTAAATTTTACTATGCCTAACAAAATATTCTGTAATTTACTCTAAAATTCAAAATGTTTCAAAAGCTCATTTCAGTATAATCAGATAGGTATACTTTAATTACAGAAAAAATTTCAAGCCTGTATCTACATCAGATTTTGAGAAAAGGTACATCGAAAATAGCCAATTTAACATTGTCGTTATAGGGGTTTCTGATACCCCTTAAAATACTTTTTTTTCTAACACAATATATATTTACAGATCGCCCCTCTCTGGCATGCACGAAGCCTGTACTTGGGGGTTTATCTCAAAACAGAATATATAAAACTACAGTAATGCTAAATAAATTTAATCAGCCCAAGCTGAGTAGAATCAAACTCTTGTAACTGGCCCTTAATTCACTATACCAGCGTTTATTAACAAGCACATCTTAACTACGACTGTAAAATAGCAAAGTTTAACTAATATCAACAACATAGCCAAAGGCAGAACACTCTTCCTTACTGAAGTAACTCAGACCTCAGCTTAAATACCCTTTTCTACCTTATTTGCCTAAAGCGTATGACTGAAAAGTCATCCTGGCAGAGAAACATAAGTAGAAAATTAGAAGGTAAAGAAAAGGCTTTACAAAATAAAAATAATTATTAGCGAAGTAAAATAAAACCCCTACAAACTAACAGAGATCTCGGTTGAAACAAATCCAACTAATAGACATTCTTTTATACCTTCAAGTTTCTCCCACATTGTTTGATATATTCAATTAACCAACTATGGGAAATGCATGATATTTAGTTAAATCGGATTTAGTGGCAAGTAATAATAAACAGGGAACGTTTTCAGTGCGACATTAATTAACAATTCAAAGGAAATTAAGTTACACACGAAAAAACATGGAATAAAATTAAAATGCATGCAATAATGTCCAAAATGTAAGCTTGCCATCTATTGGAAATCTTAGCACACATTTACATTAAAGTATGTGTAGAGAATATATATATAGAATTAACACATGCAGAATCATATACTTATATTAAACTCCAAAGGACCTAAAAACAATACGTAACTGTATTAGTTAATTATATATAAATTGCGTGTAAACTTAGCAAAAACGTAAATTTCAAAGAAAAAGATTTGAAACTTAATATCTTCAAAGCACGTATAATTCACTCGAAGTTACATCTCACAGATGTTGTATTTGATATGTAATTTATCATCACAAATATCTTTGCGAAATAGCATTTCTTTCTTCTCGGTAATTTACAAGGAAAGAATAGACAGATTTGTAGCGTTTAGCCTTTGGTCCATTTATTTTCATCTCTATATCAGACCTTAAATTCTATAGCACATTTTTTTAGTGAATTCATCTATAATGTGATTTTCTAGTGAAATTGTGCAGTAAAACGTTCAGCTTAAAGCCCATTTTCACAAACTTATGATGCCATCAAAACTCTATTCAAGGCGTACTCACTTTTCATCAATATTGCTCATATACACTTCACTGCACCTGGTTTGATTCCATTGCTTTGCTCCTATGTTATAAGTTTTCCATAAAGAAATATTTTATTTATTTTTCAACGTATAAAATCTCCCCTGTTGTTACTTTCTTTTCAATTTCCTGCAGTGTTCACAGATGTTAGGTGCAAAAACATAATTTTGGGTACTTTAAGTTAAAATTTAAATTGATAGCATATCTGAAAAATAATGATATCCCAATTTCTCTCTGTTGAAGGTAATAAAGGGGTGTTTCAATAAATTCTTCAGGAGTTATAAGTAATATTATTTACTATAGCAGTTTTCGCTAGATACCTCAAGAAATGTTACCCGAGAAAATGTTAATTTATCCCCAAAGCCACGTTGCTTAATTTAATACATAGTGTGATATAGAATTCTATAACATTCGTATTCTTTTGTCTCTATAATAAAATTATGTATTTTAATAAATTACACTTATATGTAAATAGTTTAATCATGTAGGGAAATTGAAATTTAAGCACACGAAGTGTGTGATATTAAATAAGATACACAAAATGTGATAGCAATAAACTGTGAAAAATTTTATATACGGTATTAATATGACTCTAAAACTAATAAGTTGTTTAAATGATTGTTTTATACATCACATGAACGACACTGAATAAACGACAAAAATTAAACTATTAGATAAAGAACGTTATAAAGAACGTAAAAATAATGCTTGAACAAGTTATGTTAGTTAAATAAAATAACATTTTGGTGAATAAATGTGAAGCTAGACATCTTTTTAACAAAATAACAAAACAATGGCTTCTATTATGACCAGTCAACCATAATCTGGAAACTGATAACGTTTTGATCAGCTAAAAATCAATAACTAACAGCTTGTCTTTCCATTCTTTCTTTGTTATTAAATTAATAAACGTTTAATATATAAAGTGTTGTCGCGTGCGTACGGGTTCGTTACGAAATGAATGCACAAGTCCGATGAAAAATGAAGAAAATTTATTATTATCACAACAAATATGATTACATGTCCTCAAATAATCGTGCAGTATCACAATATATCACAGTAGTATCTTCTAACTACTCAAACGTTCAAGAGAACGTAATTCAAAACAGCTAAAAAAAGCTAATCCGCGAATTCGCTACATTCAACAAGAGCAGTTTTCTAAGCAACAACAAACTAAGAAACTACTACTAACTGAGTGGTTTTCCTCCTTTTATAAGATTTTAAAATCGCGTGCGAGAATTTTCTAGTACTTTCTTGAAATCAAAAAGAGATATTTATTCAATGTTACATGCACGCGCTCTTATATTTTCAATTTTCCGGCTTAGCTTTCTTTTAATATTCGTCACCCGCTGCACTGCGCGGGAAATAAAACCATTTAATTTGCAATTCATCTAACATAAGCTATTTAAATACCAAATCCGTAACAGTATATTTAATTTATATTGGATAAAACCATATTTCTTCATCTTAAAAAATGCCATTCCTAACGAAAGGTAAAAAATTTGGCTAAACAGTAAAAAGCAACGGTAACTGTTAAAAGTATGCACGAAATCTTTCAAGCATGTTGAAAAAATCTTAAACAAATTTTAAACTTTAATCCTACCAAAGGTACTGTCTGGAAATATTTGCTATATTTTAACTATTGTTACGCTGCAGAGCCATTACGATGTTTTGAAGCAGGAAACGGGAAAATTGTGAAATTTTGTCGCCGAACCTCGAACTCCAGACCGAATACGTGTCGAGTGTGCTTCCAAGTTACACCCTATCACTAAATGTTCAATTTGTAGGTAACTAGGTGACAGAAAGCGTTTTGTAAACTTCAATGAATGATACAATGAAACTTCAATATATGAACTTATAATAATTAACCTTCTTTGCTCTCAGGCATTTAATGTGATCTTACAAGGAAACTTACAAGGACTTCTCGTAATGAGCATCTTGGCGAGGAAATGAGAGGTATAAGAAAGATCCCAAACTTAAAATACTCGTAATTTTTTATACAAACTAAGGTAAACCCTACAAATTTATGAACAATGCTATACGTTTTGCGAACATATTTCAAATGTTAAATTAATAATATATAGAAGTTTTTGATAAAAGAGTATACATAAAATATAATAAAATTATAAATAAAGTAAATAAAGTACTATATAAAGTATCGTTTATATATTTTCTGAGAAACTGATAAAATTACAGAGACATATTATCCAGATTCATATTAAGTATCATAATATACAGGCAAATACAAGGACATTAGGTATATTGTATTGTTTAGATTTATAGAACCTGTGCCATATGATTTCAGCTTTTTTGGAATTTATTCATAACATTGACCGTAAAGTGTTTAACCCTAGTTTAGTAATATTAGATATTTATATGCTTTATCAAATGCACGTTTTCGAAATTAACCAAATTTTCAATTTATATAATTAACTTTGTTGATAACTAGTACGGCAGAAGCATTTAGCTTAACTTGAATCTATAGACTCATAAATCAAACTTGCATTTTTGCAAAAACATTACAGTGAGTGAGTGCACCGCTATAATGGCTTCCTCCCACTTGATGGCATGAACTAGACGGAATTGTATACCATCACGGCGGGGAAAACTCTAAAGTAACAAAGTTGAATATTACATACTAATAACAGTTTCTATAGATTGATAAATGCAGGCACCAAGCGTTATTCCGATTATCTGCTTTAATTTCTGAGCATTTGGAAACTAATATTGTTCCTCACAGAGCAGTTTTAGGGTTGCCATAAAATGGCAAAGGAAGGCAGGGTTGCCACATTTGGCGAGAAGTCGCACATTTGGCGACATTCGGTTAAAAAATCGCGATATACCGTGGACGGTTGGAGAACCTTCTGGAACCATCTGGAGAACCTTCTTCTTACTGGTTTAGCCCAGAAAGTTCCCGAACACAAGCCGAAAGCTATATAAACCCTGCTGGTCCGCAAGTTAGTGTGTGTGCCTCGACTAGAGTGCTAGTTAGTCAGTATCGAGAGTGTGTCTCAGAGAGCCTCGTCTAGCGAGCCGTCCAGAGTCGATCGAGTTGACAGCCGGGCAACGAGTGCCGAGTGGGTGCCGAAGGAGTCTCTTAGTGCATCGTCGAGAGAGCGTGTTGAGCTCCGGGAATGACTGAACCGAAGAGTCGGGAGCCGTGCTCTGTGTGTTTTCCAGTGCATCGCGAGTTGTAGCGTGAAGAGCCTCGAGAGTACGTGGAGTTCCAAGAACGACCAAGAGGAGTCGAAAGCTGTACTCTGGTGCTTTGCAGTGAAGCTGTCTCCACCGTTGTTGTCTGACAGTGGGAAGGCTGTGTCGCTGATTGTTCCAGCGTATTTATTGTAGATCTTCGACGACTGTAAAAGTGTTTTGGAGCAGTTCTGACAATACTGACTAATAAAGTGTGTTTCGATACTTCATCAAGCGTCGTCGTTACTCACTTCAAATCTACAAACCCCGTACGAACGTGAAGGAAGAAAATAACTTTACAACTGGTGTCAGAAGAAAAACGCAAAAACTGGTGTCAGAAAAAGAAAAACCGTAACAACAAGCAAGTTTAGGATTGCCATAAAATGACAAGGGAAGGCAAGGTTGCCACATTTGGCGAGAAATCGCCCATTTGGCGCCAAAATCATCCATATATACCGTGGATGGATGGAGAACCTTCTGGAACGAGTTCTTATCGGTTTAGCCCAGAATGTTCTCGAACACAAGCCGAAAGCTACATAAACCCTACTGGTCCGCAGTCAGTTAGTGTGTCTCGTCTAGCGAGCCGTGCGGAGTCGATAAAATAATATTATTCATGGTAGTTTCTGCTTGCGCAATGTCTTGAGATTTTCTCTATTTTACCAAGGGCTACTCTGTTTCTGAGTGTGTTAGACGTCCATATTGCCCAGGCACTGTCCGCTGGTTTCTTCAAGTGCCAGGTACACAATGAAAATAATAGCGGTCGGAGCCGCCTTCCTCTCCGCATTAGCAGAAAGGAGTATCCCTAAGTCTGAATCTGTTGAGGTATTCTCGGAATGGTCCATGACCTGTCAAGAACTCTGTTAGGCTAACACGGTGGGTCTTCATGTTAACGTTTGGCAGTAAGCGATATGCGAACACATTACAATAGTAAATTATTAACTATATATTATTTATTATTAACCATTACACATTCATTTAAGATCTTAATAATTTTCTTTTATTATGAATTGCTATTAGTATTCTCTATGAAAGTGACGAAAATTATTCTCCATCCAAATATCAGAAACATTAGGTAAAATATATTAATTAAACGCATTGAATGTGTACTATTCTACTTCTGTTTGTTATAAATTAATAACACTGTAAGGTTGATTTAATAATGCCACATAAGGATTAAATTGCATCTTAACTATTTATGTTTTATTATACGTCAGTTGATTGTTCCTGATTACTTATTAATTATTTTTATACATTTTAATAGAAAAGCAGGTAGTAAATACTCTCTTCAACAAATACTTTTATTTGGTAAATCTTTCTATCTTGAATAATACACATTTTAATATCCAGTTAAATTAATTAAAACGTACATAAACATACATCCAGATGAGTACTAAAACCAAATCGATATCATTAACCGCAATTTAGTTGTATCTGATGTCTAATTTGATTCAATCTGAAAAGTGTAGTTAATGCAAATTTAAAGAGACTAGAATTTTCCGAAGCTAATCCCGAACACGATAATTTAGTAATTTGAATGAGGATAAAAAAATAATAATATGAAATCTTTAGATTCTATTGTTGCAATTAATTAAGAGATTTAGCATTAAAAATTATCAGTTTCAAAATTTGAAAGATTCAAAATATCGCTGCTTCAGAAAATGTGGTCTTTTAATGTGCTTCGCTGTAGTGATTTAGCGTCACTATTTATTTTACCTAAGAAGAATTTTCGCATACTTAGTTTGTACATATCTTAAGTTTTAAGGCCTTTCTAGCTTATTTTTCACAATTTATTTGTTCTATTATGCATATATTTTTAATAAGAAATTTTAATTTGGCTTTACATTAAGGTTAGAAATATTTGTATGCTATTATTTCTATTGAGTCACAGTACATTATATTATACTTTCGCACCACTAAATAAACCAAGCCGTTTAGGGAATTCTCACAAAATAAAAGCTGTTGTTATTGTAACAAAAATTTATCTTTAAAAGTACAACAATTAATTTAGACGTTCTTATAAAAAACTGAAAAAGTTAAAAACAAAATAATTTGTATTTTCATTTTTAATCTAATATATGTTTAAATTATACATAATAAGCCGGACTGATTGTTTTATGAAGAAGAATCAACAATGTTTGTTTTCACTACCCTATATTATGCTTCTCATTCAATCGTATTTACGAGTCGTGTCGTAGAGAATTTATTCTCATTATTCTTTTAAAAGTAGTGCATAAAATATCCGTGCTTGAAGATGCTAGCGATGTTAATGTTAATGGAACGCTTTGAAATCCTGTAATTTGTTACTCAAAAATTCTTTAAAGTTTTACAAAATATGAAACAGATAAAAAAACAAATACAAAATTCCAAATTTATGCTTCTATATCGGCCCGTATTCGAGTGGAGGACTACATTACTTATGCCAAGAGAACAGTTTTTAACCGATATTAAATGCTGGTAGAGATTGTTTGAGTTCACTTAAAAAATATTGTTCTTTATTGCCATATATAAATTAGTTTATTTTTTTCTAATGAATATATCATTTCGCTATTTGCAGTGCTGTTTGTTGTTTTGAATATTCATTGTTGTCGCTGTATGCTTTTTTTCAAAGTTTTGCTTTTTATTTTGGATATTAACTTAATTTCCTTCTGCAAATAGCCGACACTTCTCTGAAGATTAAAATTTTTAAAATTATAGGTAAAATATTAATAATACATTTCAGTTAATCGCCTTACTGATTATTCCTCTTTCATGTGTATTGTTAAATGCGCTTATAGTAACAGTTATTTTAAGTTAATCGTTAACGGTCTGTCCTAGTACGTTTCTCTAGTACTGTCCGAGTTAATCGATAAGAGTTGCATTTCAATGATAACATGGCTATACAATTCAGAATGTAACTCTGTTGAGGGAATACTAACTAATCAATATTGTGCATGAAATACTATAACACAAGTGTTTAAATGATATTTCAAAAATCTCTCCTTTAATTACTTTTATAAATCATGAACGTTAATAACTCTTAATATTGCTTTAACATGTTACAAAATATCGCAGATATACTGTGCTAACGTTCAATTTTAATTAACATAAATACAATAAATATGTGCCGCCCAACTGCGACAGTAGTTAGCGACGCTGGTTGCCGTGCCGAAGGGCCCGGGTTCGAATCCCTAAGGAGGCGTGGATAGTTGTAAATGAATAGTGTCTGTGCGGCATGGGGTGTACTCTAAATATGTCGCCAAACGAAAGCCTTCTCGAGAGATTGTGATAGGAGAAGAGAGTTGGGTAACACTCTAACACATCCAAGGCCATACTGTCCATCAAAATTGGGGAGGGAACTGACCAAAGTCCTGGTGTTACCTGTATGGTGCTCTAGGCTCTTACCAACGATTGCAGAAATCTTGCATTCCTTGCCACGACGGGTATCGTGGAGTTGATCTGATATTACTGACAAACAAGGGAGATAAGTCACAACTACAAACAATAATAGATATAAACGAAGACAAAATGCATTTTAAATGTGATAATTTGCTATTTTATTCCTTAGTTAAAATGGTAAGAATATTTAATCCGTTTTTCGTGTAAAGGTATTATTCAAAAATAATAAAAGCACTTGTTCTTAGGATAAATACCAGTTTAGAATTTTATGCATGCAACTTCCTTTCAGAAACACTCAGGAGTTTTTGAAATGTCTTCATATGTTCTCTAATATGAAAATAATGAAACACCCACATACGACAGCATTTTAAACGGCAAGGAAAAAACGTCTCCTTTGGAACCAAATGGAAATATGATGCCTATTTTACATACATAAAGAAAGAAAGTGGGTTAATTATTTCCAATCCTCAATCAATATTATATTTCCACGCAAAATAATGTTGAGTGAATAACTTAGTTAAATGTATTTGTACATGTAAATTAAAATGCAAATGAAAATAATTCTGTTGAGAGTAGAGTTCGTTTGCCAATATTAATTTTCAATAACTAGTCTACTTCCTTTATTTCAACATTTTTTTCTTAGAAAGTGGTTTCTTACCTCAATAGCTGTTTGAAATTCAAGAAATTATTCTAGAAGAAATAATAAAAGTGTCCAGCAATTTAATGAATCCAGGAAATAAGTATTTATTCTGTTATGCCTTACAAGTGTTCCTTTATTATTTTGGTTAACATTTAGGAAATAAGTTTATTAAAGTCAATAATAAAAAATGCAAATCTTATCAGGATGGATTTGTATGCAGAGAAAAATGATGAGAATATTTTCAAGGGATTATTATTTCTTTTTTCTTTATTTCAAAGACAATTACGCAAATCATATTAAAAATTATTTACTTAGTGCAACTACAAAGAATATTGAGAACATAATTCTTTCATTATTATTAAATGCACTTGGAAATATAAGTAATGAAAATATTTTCTGTAAAAAATATAAAATTTATTGATTAAGAACGTTTTTAGCGCTTGAAAGTAGAACTGGAAAACTGTCAAAGCAACTTTCATTAATGCGTGAATATTATTTACTTCAACATTTTGTAACGTAGCATTTGGATTAAAAAACATTAATGCACATCTTAGTATCATACTTTGCACATATTAATTATATACACTTTCAATTTTGTTTTTTTCCAAGCACTTAGGTTGTGAATTAGATTAAAACATTCTTCGATATATCTGTAACTATATACGATAATTACCTTACGTCGGTTATATACTTCTTTCCATCCTTGAATGTTGAAACTTTCTCTTAAAAATATGCCATTTACTTACCTATTAGTACATTCTTGTTTTACTTTAAAAAATATAAAAGAAAACTCTGTAGATAATTTCAGTTTTGTTTTACGTGCAAAGATTTCTATTTGTTATAGGTTTGATAAAAAAGAACTTCATATACACAACAGGCAGGATCTTAAATGCAGTACCTCTTTAGAAACACTTTCTAGTGCAAATAATTTTAACGTGAGAGCTTCTCATATTGTAATGAGAAAAATATTAACATTTTGTCTTATTTGAATAGTGGCGGCTCAAAATGACACGCAATATACGTTGCGCAAATCTTTTATTACATTTGTTTGTTTTTCCTAGTGTTTTTGCCTATTTTATAAATATATGAAGTTTCAACTACTGATTTTACTCTGTCATACTTAAAAGGTCTGTGCATACACATTTGTATGAAAAGTTCTGGAATTCTAAAGTGTTTGGGAAAAATAAGTATCATGAAGCTATCATCAGGTCTGTGAGCATTTAATCTATTACGGTTAAACACACGGAACACTGTCTAAATTTATTACACTGTTTTACACCAGAGGGTTATAGGCTGAGCACAGACGGTCCTAATCCTACAGGTATCTAATGATCACAACCCCTTCACATATACACTCATGTCTTTTTTTAAATTTTGGCATTGAAATTTTTCATGGGAAATCTTTTCATACGTCAAGGACTAACATGTTAATTTGCGCTACGTTACTATGCCTTTTAAATCAGAGACTTACCAATTATGGTTACCATAAAAGACACACAATTTAATGCTCGCTAAACCTCCCATATAGTCAATTCTGAAAATGTAGCCGTTTAGTTAAATCTAAGATCTATATTTTACACTTAATTAACTTAAACTACGTGTTTAATTGACGTATTAATGTTTTTTGCCGTTATCTTGCTGCAAATTTATTTATTTATTTTTTGAAATAGTAACAATATGACAATTATTAAAAAACTGAAGTTTTTAAAAATATATACAGTCCTGCTAATATTATTTCGATATACGGATATTGCCAATGTATAAGGTGTTTTTATATAAATTAATCAGTTATTTTATGTTTTTGAATCCTTACTGTCACTTCTCCCTTCCATTTTCCCTCCAAAATGCAAATTTAGTTCGAGAGTATTTATAGTGAGGTTTTTAGATTGTAACAAGCAGCGTGTTTTACCTCTCGAAGACACGTTACTGGGATTGCTAGATAAGATAAGATTTGCAGGTTTCGGCCTTGCATTCTTATTGTCGATACGTGATAACTTTGGCAGCTGAGTTTAGAGCCATCTTCGCATTAAACTGATTTGTTTAGCCTTCGGATACTAACTTATTTGGAATTAAATTTTACATTTCACTTAATGTTACTTAACTTATCTCGCCACAAGCAGTCAGCTGAGTTGTAAGCAGAAAGAATATTCTGTTGTTATTTAGTTTTAAATAAAGTGTCTTATACACCCTTCTCTAATTTCAGTTATTATTTTTGACTTCGCGATAATTTGCTTAAAGCCTACCAAGATTTGGACACTTTGCATGATTGCAAAGCATTAAACTCTGCAAATTTTGATAGTAATTGTCGTTCTCTCTGGAAGTCTTTACCTTTCTTTTACAGCAGTGAAATATTAGTGCATGGTAAGATTTTTTCAGCTGTTGGGTTTAAAAGATTTCAGAGTTGCATGGACAGTATAGCCTCAACTTTAGATTTAAACGATCTGGGCAATGTTTTCAAGAACCTGATAACTCTTAAGTTTGTTACGATATGTTGCACTAGTATGCGTTACACTACTTACTTTGTAACGTGTGTGCGGTTGCATGAAACAAAAGGCTCTTAACTTTAATCAGTTCCAGAACCTTGCCATTCGGCTAAGAACAAATGTAAGTAAGCAGGTAACGTACTGAACGATTTAAACGGAATAAACATACTCATAAAATATAATTCTTTAATTTTCAATAATATATGTAATTTGTATAAATTAAAATTAATTTTTGTTATATCTAACTGACATGTTTTATAAATAATTGCAGCATATTAAATCATGTAGATATTCTATAAACACCATATAATACGTAACAGGCCTATGATTAATTCTTTTCAATATTAAATAAAATTACCGTCTGTAATTGCGTCCGTACTGTTGCAAGCTATCGGTTCGATAATACCTCCCTGAATGATCCCTTCGAATAACCGGAAGAAATTAACAGTTTTCATAAAACTCCTTACAAAAACTACGAAAAATGCAGTTATAAAGAGTTTCTCCAAACAGCACTCACTAAAATTACTTGTAGTCTGCTATACCTCGCATTTGAATGATAACTAAAAAGAGCAATAACAGCTTTAACTCACTATGGACTAGACTGAATCGTAGAATTAACAGAGTGACAGAAACTCTATTACTCCGTTTATAATAAAAGGTTTTTTTTTTTTTTTTTTTTTTTAATCTCTGTATAGGAGAGGATGCGTTTGAGTTAATGCTGAAGAGATGATGACAGTTCCCTTGGAAGATGTAGGAGGAGGAATCCAAATTTGTGGAAACTTAAATTCAATGAAATATAAGGAGTGAACAAATGAGAGAGAATTTATTCTTCTCTCAGTTATGCACTACATGGGGATGTGTTCGCTAACGGAAAGTGTAAGAAACGCATAGAGTTACTAGAAAAATATTTGTGAGAGTGATAGAATTTGTTTATGGCAAAAGAACGGTGTTAGCGGAATATACATATTTTTCTATGCTCGTTTGAATAGCAATGAGTGCGTTTCGATGATATTGGACAAAAGGAATGCATTATTTCTGATTTTGTCATTTATGTATTCGATTTTCAAGTCCATATGCGTGACAGAATTCTTGGTGGACCAAAGGGAATTTGTAATTTACCGAAGGCTATTGTCCAATTTCGATGATATTGGACAAAAGAAATGCATTATGTATGATTTTGTCATTTATGTATTCGATTTTCAAGTCCATATGCGTGACAGAATTCTTGGTGGACCGAAGGGAATTTGTAATTTACCGAATGATCTTGTTCTGAGTGATTTGTACTTTGTGAATTTGTGGTTTCGCCACATGACCCCAGATACAGGAGGCAAATAGAAGGCGGTACTGATTTGTGCAAGATGAATTTACTGCCGAAGAAGAGTTCACTGTGGCGTAAAAGTAGATGTGTGTCTTCACAAAGACTAGGGTGCCGTCGCAGCGTCCTACAAGGCTGCCATTCCTGTAGGCCTCGAATTTGGAAGGTGTACATTTGGTGAAGGTAAAGTCTAAGATCATCAATGCAACTATTGAGTCTTTCTATCAGGCCTCTGGCATTACGTCTGAGTGTTACTAGGTCACAGGCATTATTTTTTTGACGATGGGATTCGAACATGTGCACATAAATTCTATAGCACTTTCGGCATCACGACGAATGCTTTCCGACTGTCCGACTATGTTTTGCGTTTCTCATGACAACTGTGATAAGAGTCCATGCATATAGAAAGTTGGAGAAGTCTATATTAGTGCTTATAGGGTTAGCTTGTTCTTTTATAATTTCATTAGTAAGATCTATTTGGTAGTGTAAGAATGTCCGTTCTGGCAGAAGTTCATTGACTGAGGAGAAACTGGCTGGACAGATATAGGTCGAGTAGCAGTGCTATTGTCCAATGAGGTCGCAGGATTTATTGAAGTTGATAGGTTTTTTGATATGTTAGCTGAGGCTTGAGGTTCCTCTTGCGTGTACATATTTTACCTGATTATTACCTGCTTTAAATGTATTAATCCGCTGCTGGTAGTTAACCTTTTGATGGTTCACAGCTCACATTTCATTTATGAACCGCAGTGGGCGCATAAGACCTCAATTTGCATTGGAAATTCACGACTGTCAGATATAGAGTGTATTTATAAAGACATAGTTGCTTAATCTCAATACCACGAAGAGTTAAGTCAAAGGATTGTTTTAATGGTTTTCATTCTTTTTACTGGTCAAGAAGTAGTTTTAACGTCGATTAAAAGAGCCTTGAAACTTTCCTAAAATTATGCTTCCAATTGTCGTTTCGATTTTGTCAAACTCTCTTAATTTTTAGCATAATTCCAATGAATGCTGTGCAAGCGTTTGTAGATGAACAAAAATATACATTACTTGTGAAAATGGAGTGTAATTTCTTATTCATGTCATTTATACGTAGTATACACAGTTCTGAGTTCTCACCTGCATTTAAACAACTGGGAATATTTTCAATGCTATGTTTTTCATTACCCCAATCTGTGTTTCGTTGTTGTGAAATGTGTTTGCTATAAGAAAAGGAATTTTCGTTGCGCCATAATGTGTTGCCATTCAAAAAAATAAATAAATAAATCGAGGACGAAGCCAGGAAGACAAAATTGATAATCGAAAATTTTGAGTATCATATTTCAGTGCTTCACTGGACCCGGGCACTTTGGACGGGTATCTACCCGGTGGCATTTGGTTCGCGGAACTGCCAACCGGATGGTCCAGGCGTTGGGTTTGAGCGCCTTGTGCAAGCCTCCCATGTGGCCTCTCTGGCTTTACTCTGTATAAGGGCGGACGTGGCCCTATATGCTAATTAATTTAATAGTAAAGGGGTGGTGGCCACGTCCTCCGTCACTATCACTATCACTATCATATTTCAGTGGGAATATCTATTCAAATATGATACCTAAAATATTTCGAGATTACAATAGTACCTTTACTTCGTAGAAAGAATGCAAAAATACGAGCCTCAGTTACGGCTGGCATGTTATGTCTGAACGTGGCTTACACTTAAGTTATGTGAATTCATCAGCGACTTCTGAATGTTTATTTAAACAATGAAACTTCGTGATTTTATTTTAGTTAACTATTTTATGTGACAGGATACGTCATTACACAAGTTATTGCTTGTTTTATTAGCCTCCAAATTGAATTTCTTTTCCGTTAAACAGATTTTCTATAGAACACTATGCGTAATAAAATCCTCGTTTTTTATTTTCAAAAGAAATAAGTTCACTGCCGTAAACATAAAGAGATAAGGTTATGCGATTTCTGAAAACAGCAGCTAACCTATGTATGCCTGTTTTTATTGCACCAGATTCTTAATAAAGGAAGCGTCTCATAAAGAAGGATCTCTTTAACAACCGATGCTTGTTAATTTCTTGTTATCCGATCGCCATTCAATATCCATTCTAATTGTCAGATAAATTGTGTCGTCTATTGGTTGTATCGGAGGCATCAATATACTACATGGTATATTATATGTTTGCATATCTTGGAACATCTTTCGACGGTTTTAAAGCAATGATAAATATACAAATATTGATTGGAATTTCTTTTAGTGCATTTAACATTTGTATCTTTATTTTGTAAGTTATCTGCAGTTTACTCGTATTCCGAATTTTCCAATTAATATTACTTCACATTACCTTATTTACATTTTGTGTATATTTTTAATTTTTTCATGCAGGATTGATTTTATGCTATTTACTAGGCCTAAATAACACGGAATAGATATACACCATATCCCCAAAAGTATTAACTGGCCTTACTTTCGCAAACGTTAGTTGCCGATGACACTTATAAAACTGTTTTAAACGACACAAAGATCCATATTTTTTGTTTTTCTTTAATTAAAAAAATACTTTTATATCAAAATGTGAAATTTAACATTTTGAAAATTCCTAGATTCTCTATACATATTGTTTAGAATATTATTTTACGCTTTATAAGAAGCAAAACTCAAAACGTTTGATAGGCGTACCACAAAAATTAGACGAGATATTTAATTTCAAAATATATGATATTTGGCATCATTCTGAATTTGCATTCAGCAGTTGGTTAATAAGTACGTTAGAGTAGTTAGAGCTTGATGTTTTTCCTCAAATGCCATTCACTAATGGTTGTATCGATTGTGTCGATAATAGGTATTCGATCGACCAAATGATTACATTCAATTATGGTTTTATGAGTTTCCAAATTTGAAATGTGCGTTGCTAATAATATTCTCACGATGTTTTATTACTTTAGAATTATTGTCTGGTAATCATGGCGAACGGGCTGGCTGCATGGTCGTTTCGTGGTTTTCCACATGTGTAACGTGTATACGAGCCAGTTTTTCTTAGAAAGTCCTCCACGAAGGCATCCCTCCCATTAGGCAGATAGCCCTCGAGGCTTTGCCATAATCACACACATATTCTTGTCTGGTAATCGTAGACGTAGAATCTTTGATATTCAAAAAAAATTTTGTTTGTGTTTTTTTTTTCATTATTTTTAATTAATTATTTTTTATTATTTCATTATTTTACACTTTCATTTAAACCACTTTTGTAATTTGAAGTTAAAACCAATAGTTGCGAAGATGAACGTCGCGTAAGGACTTCTTTTAGATATGGCGTATGCCCCTTATAAGATGTGCTGGGTTTGGACCATATTCTAGTCAAACAAATATTTTTATTGCAAGATTGTATACTGTCACCAGAACAACAGAGAGTGCACTGAAAAATATTCTATGGAATTTAAAATATTTGGATTACTTTTCCATTTTATTATAAGAAAAAGTTAAAATACAGTTTCATGGATCAGTATCATTGCTTCCTGAATAATAATTGAGTGTGGCACACTTTACTGGATTTCTCATACTTAAAGATGGATTTTACATTTTCTAAATTTCAGCTTCCGTTTGCACATATATGTCAATTTCCTAAATGTATGTGTTTGATACTAACTTTTCAAATTGAATATAGCTTTTCAATTGCTCATCTCGTTGTCTCAAGAAGTATAAAAATCTCATAAATTTTAAATTAGAAATTATAAACTGGAAATTCGTATCATAATGATTTTAAGAAAAAAATTGGAATCTGCATTTATGGAGGAAATTTAAAACTTTTCTTCAGTCAATGATCGTTGTAGGAAAGGGCTTAGTTTAAACTGAAATGGATATTTAGCTTGTTGATAGAGATAATTTGAGAAACTGAAATGGTGCCTTTATTCTATTCTTTATATTTAAATTGTTGAAAAAGAAGCTAAATATGTTCTGAAATTTGCTAATTTTAAGCAATTTTATGAGTTGAAGCGGTTAATTATGGCTACATTGTAAACTTATAGCTTAGTAAGGTATGAAAAAGGATTTCTATTTGCGTCTCTATTAGGTAAGGAAATCAAATATATTCATATATAATAAGTATAAAATTTTACGGAGCAGAAAATACATACTCATAGAAAGTACTTATACATCCATGAAAGTATTATACATGAAATATGTATACATTCATTGATGCTTACTCATGGAATAATTTTCATGAAAGCAACTCCAAGTTTGTCCACTTCCGAAATTTCTATCCTGTGTAAAGTAAATTTCCACCAACTCAAAACGTAAAACACTGGACGAATATTAACGTATATCTGCGCTATTTACTGAAATGGTGCGTTTCTCCATAAAATTATAGGAAATAAGTAGGAATAGAACTACTGTATGAATACAGTGTAATATTTTAGCACGTAATGTTCTGGAGAAAATTTTTGATTTTATTTTTCATGTAGTGCATGCATATTTCTGATATAAGATATGAAATTTTAAATCGGAGCTTTTCACTTTAATGTAATATCAGACATATCGTCTTCGGCATTGCCTTTCATTGTAATACATGTATTTCTGGTTTGATTTGGTTTGGTTTGCTTATTAGATTACGGCAAAGCACTCGAGGGCTAAGTGTTTCAAAAAAAGACACGCTTAAGTAATATTCGGATAATTCTACACAATGCTAAGTAATCTTTTGTAAATCTAGCAAATAAATACTTATAAAAAATGTATGTAAATTTACAAATTTGAAATTTATGTAAATTGACATATGATACAATGTATTTCCTGCCGGTCTTCGCATATTCCTCATTTAATCAGTCTAACAGAGGAATTTTAGTCGACAAGCTAATTTCAGAATCGTATACGACTTAAGCAGTGGTGTTTTCTGAAAAATAAATTACGCTTATTACCCGTTTATTAAGTCTTTACTATATATATATATATATATGTGTGTGTGTGTGATGTATCAGCTTTAGTCGTAGAATAAATACATTGGTGAAGAATCATAGATGTAGTCGTAGCTTAAATAATCAGACGATAAGTTTAAAAAAAAAACAAAGGATCCATTTATTATTATTCAGTAGAAATAACAGTTACAAAATCAGATATCCGGAATAAATGAAAGGAATTACTAATCACTTTTTGTATGAAGTTTACTGCATCGTTGCATTAAAAGAAAAAGCCCCGATATTCCTTTTGCGAGTCATTTTATAGCCTCTGAAAAGGCGGAGCTTCCAAAAAATTACGTCAGCCTCGTCAGCCAATCGAGTTCACTTTAAATATCTCGAGAACATTCTATAACTGTACGTGTAGAAAAGGCGGGAAAAAAAACTTGACTACGGGGCTGTGGATTTAATTCCACGTACTTTCAAATAAGAGAACATCGCCATTAAAAATGAAAAGAACATACAGTTAGAATTTTAAGTATATTCTTGACTATGGAATTTTATTATTACAAATATGTATTTTTTTTGGTATTCCTCAGCAGAATGCATATTGGCTTTGTGTGTATTTAAGCTGAGAGATTTGAATCTCTCTATTCTTTTATCTTTAGAATCTTTAGATACTTTTGGCAATTGCGTCTTTCTATTCGTATCTTCCGTCAACTATGCTCAAAAATGATATTCTGGATTGAGCATTTCTGCCAAGTACGCCTCCGTAAAGTACACTGGTCAGCTTATATTTAGACTAAGTCTGAATTAATTAAGGTTTGATAACGTAGTCTAGGACTACGTTATCAGCCCTTAATTTGAACTGACGAATATGTTAAATTTAAAGATCTGCAAGGGGTGGAAGTTTTATTTGTAGTGCAAGTTGTGCCTGCTCTGTTAAACAAAGATAAAATAGAAAAGGTGATTTCAATTTTCTTCAGTAATTTGTGTGTTCTAAGACGTAGTGATAACCGGCTATTTGTTTAGCAGGATCTGCAGGAATTCAGCTTTCGGTTACAGTAACAACAATATGAGATACAGTAATAGCAATATGAGGTATTTTCTCTCTTCGTTTCGCATGCCTTCATGGTGTAATTGGAAGCATAATCGACTCGTATTCGAAAGGACCAGATTTCACGCCAGGAAGGGTATTGCACATATTTCCCATCTCCAGCTTCAAAATAAAAATAACATACATAAATAATAATTTATACTCTATAAATAAATACATACTATAAATAAATATATATATAATAATATATTCTATAAATGGATCCGAACTGAAAAGATGGTGGACGATAATTCGTCACCACCAGGATTTGGCGATACTCCCCAATTAAAAAGTGACTGAGGATTAGGCTAGTGTATAAGCTATTTTCCCCTTTCTTTTAGTATGTCTTCGTGGTGTAATTGGAAGCATGCTCGGTGCCTATTTGAAAGGTCTAGGATTCGAGTCCTGGCAATGGCAATGAACATTTTTCACGCCAGTTGCTTCAAAATAATCTAATTATTCTACGTTCCGACAATTCAATGAAGATAGCATAACATTATAATTTTTTATGATATAAAAAACTAAGAAGATGGTCGTATTTATTTATTTATTTATTTTACACTACTTAAAAATCGGAATTGTATCCTTGCTTTAAGAATATACGTTTCTTTCACATTTTCCATTTGTGAAGAATTCTCCCATTTCATATTCCTTTTAAGAACTTTTATGTACATATTATTGCGTGCTAGATGTTCGTGCGTATTCTGTTCAATGAAAATTTTTGTTCTCTGGAAATCGTGACTTTACTGAAGTATCAGGGAAAAAGAGTTCTTTAAGTACAGTCAGCAAATAATAATAATATATAGTTCCCGTATCGTTTAAAATATCCTAAATCCTATCCAAGTTCAAATCTAAAATATGCGAAATGGAGAATTAGATCACTTAGGCTTTAAAGTACATAAAATTAGAAGAAAATTAAAATCTCTTTGCATTTTTACTAAGGACCTAAAGTTCTGTAACACTTCAAACATACTGAGGACACTTTCCTAGCTTATTCGTAGATAGAAAACTGAAGTAAAGGAGATATTACATCAAAACAGAAGAGAACAAACATTAAGTAAAACTTAAATTAGAAAATCCTGTCCTTGGCATAGACTTAGTCAAGATCTCAGTGGATCATGAGGGTGAACTGGAATAGGTCAACTTTCATCAGGAGCTCCTGAAGCAAAATTTCTTATATCGTTGCCTAAATTGTATGGTTAACATCTTTGTGTTTATTAGTTAAAGACTGTACGTGTTTCGGAACTGATTTATTATAATGTTACGGATTTAGTATTTGAATAGCTAATGTTAGTAGAATTATAAATTAAATTGTTTTATTTCTCGTGCAGTGCAGCGCGTGACGAATATTAAAAGAAAGCTAAGCCGAAAAATTAAAAATACAAGAGCACGTGAATTTAGCATTTAATAAATAAATATCTCTTTTTGATTTCGAGAAATTACTAGAACAATCTCGCGCATGATTTAAAAAGCTTATAAAAGAAAGGGGAAAAACTCTCAATTTAGTTAGCAGCATCCAATCGAGGCAAGACATCTACTTTCTTAGACTCAAAACTCAAAACGAATTCTGAAAATTACTATCGTACTTTAGTACGCTATTTAGTTGAAAATCAAATAGAGTGTAATTGGCATACTCTAAAATCGGAAAGACTCCTTAAAGTAGTTGTACGAGAGCTTCCTTTGAATACACCCATCAATGTCGTCCAGGCTGCCGTCGATGTACTCGGATTTAAAATTCACAAGTTCTCCCAACTCAAAGGATGGAAGACGGAAATGCCAATGCCACTCTTCTACCTCCAGATCCATAATAGTTTGAAAGCTGATGACATTTCGCATGTTACTAAACTTCTGAGAACCGAAGTCAAGATCGAGCGTTTTCTTGAAAGTAAAGGCCCCTCACAGTGTTGGCGCTGCCAGGGGTTCTTTCACAGCTCGGAAGTTTGTTACCTGCCTCAACGATGTGTTCGCTGTGCCGGACCTCACCAAGTCCGGGACTGCCCAAAACCATTTGAAGAACCTATGAAGTGTGCGAACTGTTCTGAAGACCACGCCACCAACTGGTGTTCCTGTCCAAAATTTCCAAAATTCTAATCTTAATTCTACAACTAAACATGATACTCGACCCAGTCCGTCCGTTGGTCTCTCCCACAAAAATTTCTCACAAAAAATAACACTTCTCTTTCGGCTGCACCAATAGCCAATGCCAGTAAAGTTAGACCCGGGGTTTCGTACTCCAATGTTTTAACGGGTATGCAAGCTGCCCCTCCAGTTTTCCAAATATTTCGGTTCCTTAAGGAGCCTATACGATCCAAAATTGCACCGAAATCCTTTTAGTAATAATTCAAATTTCTAACCAGCCTGGCATTAACCAGAGTAAATTAACTTTAGCTTTCAAAAATGCTTTGCCTCAGCTACGAGTGGCTCCCTCTGGTGCTGACGCTACATACTATATTTTTGAGAGCTATGTAGCTTTCCAATTTTCAGATTTCATCTCACATTAAAATTCAAAACTTTGAAAGGTTTGAAGTACTTAAAATTATGTACCTGGAATGCCAACGGCATTATATGTAAATATCACGAATTTCGTAATTATGTCGAAGAGAAGGGCTTTGGCATTATCTTTGTCCAAGAGACCAGACCAGCCAGGGAGAGTCTTAAGCTTGCAAATTATGTTACTTATAAAAATGACAGAAAAGCACCCGATGCCAGTGCTGTTTATCATGGTGGCACATGTGTCTTTATTAAAAATCATATTACCCATCGCAGAATAGACACACCGAGTCTGAGCAAACTCAAGGCGACGACTATCGAAATATTTATTCAAAATTTACCCCCCCCCCTTAGTTTTCGTCTTTTCCTATCTTCTTCCTTTATCCAGAACAAACGACAAATTTCCGTTGGAGGACTTTAACAAACTGCTCAATTTATCAACTGCTGGTGATTTATATAGTCACCACCAGGCTTGTCATTGTAAAAATTCCAACGCCACTGGTCGTGGAATATTAAAATGGGCTCAGTGCGCCGAATTTAAAATTATACCACCGGATTTACCCACACGATATGATGTACGAGGAGCCCCTTCTTACATTGATTTGGCTCTTTTTCGAAATATTCCTTTTGACTATCACGTGACTGTGGATCACGTATCAGTTCAACCAATCACGTACTCATGGACCTTAACTGTAATTCTTTTAATCATAATTATCCGACACTCGTCTCTACAAATTGGGAAAACTTTCGGTTTAAACTTAATAGTAAACGTTTACCCTCCCTCGAAATTAAATTCAGTGATGATATTGATAAGGCAGTTCACTTCTACCTTAGCAAATACTTTTAAAGAACCACCCTTCGCCCCAATTTTAATAAACATCCAGCTGAAATCAAACTCAAAATTCGAGAAAAGAATAAAGTACGAAGGCTTTGGCACACAGTTATAAGTCCTGACTTAAAACTACATCTTTGTACTCTCCGAAACGAGATCAAGGGTTTATGTGACCAGTTCAACCAATCACGATACTCTAATCACATTCAGTCCCTATCGAATACAGATAACAGTCTTTGTTGTGCATCTGCCAGAGTTCGCAAACACAAATCTCACATTCCGTCCTTAGCTAAAGATGCAGTGATGATTCATACAGACACGGAGAAAGCTGAGTTAAATGCTGACAGTCTCCAAACACAATTCACGCCACATAATGAAGGGATTTTTGCTAATACCGTAAATTCCTTCCAACTAGATGTTGAACGATTTCTAAACTCTCCATGTCAGAGAGATTTTCAATATACGCACGAAATTACCGAATATATCGCTAAATTATATCCTAAGAAAGCAACCGGATCGGACTCTATTTCTACTCGCATGATTAAGTATCTGCCTCACAGTTGTCTATTTTTCTTAATAATTCTCATAAATTATATATTACTGCATTGCTATTTTCCTCAAAGCTGCAAGACAGCACTTATTGTGCCTATTCCAAAACCTGACCAGTGCCATTCAAATCCTCAAAATTATAGACCCATCAGCCTCCTATCCCCGTTATCAAAGATATACGAATTTGTGCTCTTTAAACGCCTGAATGATTTTCTCCGGACCCAAAAAGTCCTTATTGACGAGCAATTTGGTTTCCGAGAAAACACTGCACAACGCACCAGCTTCTGAGGACAGTGGAGCTCATTCACGAAAGCTTTCGTAGCAAAATGCTTACTGGCGCCCTTTTTCTTGTCACAGCCAAAGCATTTGATAGGACTTGGCATACGGGTATTATTATCAAGCTCATGCGACTTAGTATTCCGGTTCAACTTGTTCACATAATTAACTCGTATTTCATTAAACGTTTTTTCTCAGTACGAGTAATTCTATCATTTCGGCTCCAATCCTAAATGGCGTAGCTCAAGGTAGTCTACTTGGACCGACTATATTCAACATCTTTATCAATGACATTCCAAAATCACACAGTTTCACTCTAGCACTTTATGCAGATGGCCCAGCAATCCTAACTAATCACAAACATTTGAATGTTCTGATTCACAATCTTCAATGTTACCTCCACAGCATTGAGCACTAGCTTATTACATGCTCCTGAATGTCGTACCCTACCATTAATTTAAAGTTCTTCAATGACTATGTTTCCTGGTCAAATTCATATAAGTATCTAGGAGTGATACCTGATTCCAAATTAATCTGGCTTCTTCATATTGTTTGTACACTCAATAAAGCGAAGACAGTCAGAACCCAACTATACTCCCTATCAGCTCAAAAGAGCCCTCTGTCAATTAATTAAGCTTTTCTCTATACTTTCATCATCCGACCAATATTTTTGTATGCTTGCACCATTTGGGGTAAAGCTGCAAAAGCCCACATCAGAAAGCTTCAAGGCTTTTAAAGTAATACCCTGTGTTCAGCTCTTAATGCATTAAACCCATTGATCTTGTTATTAACCCAGCATTACTCACGCGAGAAAAACGAACGGCATTTCTCGCGTGGGTCGCTGGGTATGACGTAGTTCTAAATATATATTAAAAAACATAGTTTTAAATATATAGTTTTAAACATAGTTTTAAATATATATTAAATATTTTACCTTTAATTTTCACATTTTCGGCAAATGCATACCATATGTTCCCATCATACATGATTTTCACAGTCAAAATTAGCTTCTCTGCCTTTTTTGGATCCGCATTCATCACATCTTTTATATGTCGTCTTTACCTTCTTAGCATGAGGTATATCGGCCTCATTATTGCCCAGTTTAACTTTTAGGATTTGCAGGAGCGTTGCGTGTTGACTTCTTATCTTCTTATAATCTTGTATCACTTGAAATGCCAGTTTTTCTAGAAATGAGCATTGGAATCGATGCCAAGTATGTGGTTTCTTTGTTGATAATAAAAATTATGCGTGCATTTACTGTAGCAACATTGAACATGGAATAAAAAAGGCCGTAGGTCAACGACATATTTTATAGTCGTTGAATACGTTGCAGCCATTTCATCCACGACATCCACAAATTATATTTTTAGTAGAATTTCTAACATTCCCACGGAATTTCCTTTTACTTCATTTTTTATATTATTTCCTATAAAATAGTCACTTTCATTTGAATCAGAAAGATTGCCCTCTAAATCAGATTCTATTTCAGGCGAAGATTCATGTTCACTGTAAATTTCTTCATCATCTTCCTCTTCATTATCGGAAAACTCATTAGCTTTCTCAAAACTTTCTTCACCCGAAGAAACAGTATCAAGTAAATTTCTTAAATGTCACATTTCTTCATCATAACTTCGGAAACGCGCCATAATGAGAGTACAATTTCAATACGTCTACCGGTACTCAGAATTGTAACAGTAATGCTGGCGCTGAATGTGACATACCCTGAAGTAGCGATTTCAAGATATTTAGTTTTAGAATTCTTTCCCTTATTCTTCCCTTCCAAAGATTACTGCAGTGGCAACAGTACTGGGCTATTCATGAATGTGTATATCGATTGGAGTTCCTTGCAATATAACCATCGACACATGAGCCAATGTTACCATTATTCGGAAAGATTTAGCTAAACAATTTAAAGATAAATCCATTTGAACACATTATTTGATATTTAATGTATCTTGCTCTCCTCTCCAGACTGTGTCTGGCGATAAAACCGCAGCTTATGAGAACTTAGCGGTAAGCATCACATTTGGAAGTGACGCTTACCATCACGCGGCATATGTGGCATATATTACGGATCCATGCATACTCGGATCGGACTTTTCAAGGACTTACGACTTTTCCTTAAACATCAAGCAGCAAACTGCTTTCAGCATCTGAGGACATGACTATCCATCCTCAAAAATGATCCTCGCCTGAAAACGCCGACGTCTCATGTAAAAGACCCTACTCAGAAAACTGCCGAAATCATACTAGGGTCGAAGAGAAACACCAGACTACCGGCTATTCTCCATCCCAGATGCTCTTCGGTCGACATCTTCGTCTGCCTTGTGACCGCCTGTTTGGTCGCCCTAAGGATGCGATTCATCGCCTGATGAAATGTAAGGGCCCGGTTTGAAGTGAAGCAACATTCTGCACGAAAGCGAGTCAATTAGGCAACGGAGAAAGTGAAGAGCAGATACGACACGAGAGCTATTGGACATAGATTCAAGGAAGGAGACAAGGTGTGGTTGTGGAACCCAATTCCACGAAAAGGACTCTGTCCGAAATTACATTGACCTTCGGATGGTCCGTACACAGTCCTAAACAGGCTGAATGATGTCGTGGTTCGGATCCGTAAATCGTAGAACTCTGAACCTAGAGTCGTTCATTACGACAGGTTAGTTCATTACTATGGCCACAGTACGTAGAGTGAATAATGCAAGACCATGTTCCTTTTTGTTTCTAAATGTATATTTGATTTGACTTGTATTTAGTATTTGATAGCATTTGATTTGTTTAAGTTAGTTATTACATTTACTGTTTATGTTGTTTGATATCGTAATGTAATGTTTACTATTGCATTGATGCCTTAATTGTAAGTTTGGCTTCCTGTATAGGGATTGTACTGCCTGGGATGTGCAGTCGTTGGGAAGGGGGCAGTGTTATGGATTTGGTATTTAAATATCTATAGTTGTTGTTTTAAGGGTTTGTTAGAAAGCTGCTCTTTTTGACTGTAGCGAATTCGAGTATTAGCTTTCTCTAGCTGCTTTGAATTATGTTCTGTTGTTGTTTATGTAGTTAAAAGATAACTACTGTGAGATATTGTAATACTCTACGAATATCTGACGAAATTCAAGCATTTTGTTTTATTCGTTATGTGAATAATAAATTTTTGTTCATTTTTCATCAAACTTGTGCATTCAATTCATAACGAACCCGTACGCACGCAACAATATTTGACGTTAATCCCTAAAATTCAAAGAAATATTCAATAATCCGTATTAATTCATAGGAAAACAAATAACTGAGAATAATGTATGTCTCTTCAGATCCAGATATTAATTAATATTTGAAAATCTGGGAATCAGGTACAAAAATTCCTAGCTTGTATTTTCTATCGTAAACGTTTTGTGAAACTAATTCTTACTTGCAGATATCCTTGCTCCTATTGTGGAGCCTGTTGTACCTGTTTTCCCTCGAAATTGCTTGAGATTTTGACTAAATATAGCTCAATTACCATGTTGCTTTGCTAATTTATAGATTTCCAGAGATTTCCTGCATTTAGAGTTTGAAAGAACAGGATTATGTTTCCGCCCTGTTTTTTTTTTTTTTTTTCAGATATATTTCATAAAGATGATAATTTTATCGTAAAAATAAGTATTCTTAAAGTATATTAAGAGCACTTGTTGCCCAAAGAGGTTAACAATTTGACTCAAGTATAACTCTACTACCAGTAACTTTAATGAGCAAAAGTCTCGAACCTTACTTTTGTGATATCGCCCTTCAAATAAAATATCTAACATATAAATACGTACAGAAAATTACCATCCCTCTGTTACAGAATCTTTACAGAATCGACATTGTTATAAGTTTCCGTAAATATTTAAATTACATCAATGATGCTTATAGGGCGTGTAACACAAATACCTCTTATAACTTAACTCTTTGAAATCGCTTCGCTAAGCTGTATCCTCAAAATACCCGAACCGCCCAAAATTCTTTTCCAGTTTCACAGCAATTTCCTCCCCTCCCCGTCCATTAACGCAGAAAATAGGTGTGAAGATGTCCAATGACACCCTTTGTACTTTCTAACAAAGATTCCATTAGCCTTTGACCCGTTTCCTTATAAAACTATTCTGATGGTTAGATCAACAAGCCTTTCCGGCTTTGATATGATCACGACTGAGATTTTGTTTATTTCCATTATTTTTATAGGAAGGAATAAATTGTTTAAAAATAAATATAATCCTTAAATTTTTAAATTGCTCTTTTATTGCTGTTTAAAGCTTAAAAGAACACTGTACCACAAAAGAATCAACAATAAAATGTCACGATCAACCAAAGATAAAAAATCTCTTAGGACAAACTGTCTGCAGTAAACTGATACAATGCATTTGGGAAAAGTGTACCTGCTACTACATACCTTAGGGGGAGGGAAGAAAAGATTATAATCTCGGCCGTTTTCGGGCGGTTCTGCTGGTTTCAATGTAGGGCCGTGTCGGGCGGATTGGATGTGAAGGAATAAGTCCTTTCCCTGATTCGCCCGAATTACCTCGGAATGATAAACCCATCACTCAGTGGTTCGCCCAAATGTATCGGTTTCTTAAACATTTAACTAATGATCAGACGAGTGCTAGAAATATATCTCTAATTTTCACCGGAAAGCATACCTTCCTAGCCACATCAAGCTAGCGGTCAGTGCTACGAAAGAAATAGCTACAGGAATTTTCATCTTCAGAGAGGTCTATTGAAGAACATAACTGCCCCTCTCTTCTCCGGATAATCAAATATTGTTTTATATTTTTATCTTACATGCGGTAATCGTGTTTAAACGTCATTCATTATTTACTTTTTCAGAAATTTATTTTCTTGTGCACTTGCGCATGCAAAAATGAAAGAATCAGCCATTTTTTATTTTTTTCCCTGTGGCGTGCCTGAAATGCATTTATTTTGCTTTAAAATTCTATTTTCGTTTTGTACTTTGAAACTTTATCGACTATTGAAATTACCATCTAGTGGAATATTCATGCCGATGAATGAAATTTACTTTTTTCACCTAACTGCCATTTTAAATGCAGATGCTTTGAGTTGCTTTTATCGTATTCGCTTTTAGAGAACTATTAGGCTGTCAAGCAGAAATCGCATTTTATATTCCTGCTACTAAAATTTCATCTTGCCTTTAAAAGATAATTGGATTTACATTACCCGATAGACGAACCCTGGAAACCGTTTGACATTGAGAATAATGGATTTTTCGATCCCCTGAAAGAAAGGAAAAGAATGCGATACGCACTCAACGAGCTTTGAAAGAATTTCGGTATTTACATTTTCTATGTTTACAGACGATTGAATCCGAAATAAAGTTATTCTCAAATTTCAGATAGAATTGGTCACTAGCACAGATTTGAAAAATAGGTCGGTTTTCAGTTTATTATTAAAAATTTATTCAAAATATTTATTCTTTATTTTAAAGCAAAAAAATGCCATTTTGTCTACTTTTAACACTAAGTTTATAGATATTTTTTGTATACCTATTTTTACATACACCCGTCAAACGGACAGGTATAAAAAATCACTTAGTTTCTTTAAAAAGATGAATCTATTAAAAAATCACATAGTTTCATTAAAAAGATGAATCTATTAAAAATCACTTATAATCTTAAAACTTAACTTACTAATTAACGTCAATTTGACGAATTTGTAATTGTTTTTATCCGTGTAAAAAAAGACTATTTGACGAATTTGTAATTTTCATATAAAAAATAAGGAAAAACGAGGGGGAAATACTCAAGTAAATATACTAAATAATATTTTGGGCTCTAGTTTCTTATATGCGACCTATTATCACCAATATGTATTTTGATATGTATTTTGAGCTGCTTTTTGGCGCGATTGCGTTTTGTATGGCAACCCTGTTGACTTTGAAAAATCTTTTGCTGGAGTAATTTATTTGCTCGTTGGTTCGTGTCGTGCGTGTTTTGAAATGGCCTATGTTGCAATGAGAGACGTGGTGGCAAGATTTCCGTCGCGTATATTAGACTGTGTGCAATGGCAAGTTAATATTAAAAGGTACGATGTTGGAGTTGTTAACGAGTCTGCTCTGTATAGTGCTCTGTGTTTGAGAAGATAGGGGGAAACGATAAAATGGTGGAAGTTCATGAATCGGAAGTTCGGAAAAAGGAAATATCATCGCGGCCATCCTGTTGAGGGGCAGTGAGTATTTGGCAGTGAGTATTTACGCCGTAGTTTTAGACTTACTAGTTTTAGACTATAGTGCTAACATACTTACCACTGCATTCTTTGTCGGTACTAAATATTCTCTTTAGCAATTCAGTATGTCTTCTTGAATTACTTGTGATAACTAAAGGAGGGTATTTCGTGAGAACGAAGTAAAACTAATACTTTCCTCTAAATGTATAATGATAATGCACGTAATAATCTAATACTTTGTTCTCGATATTTTCATCCTCGCACAAAATTGAAACTTTTTCTGAAACGTCTTAAAGCATTGAATGGAACTCAACGACTGCAGATCGTTTCTTAATATTGAGCCTAACGCTTTATTACGTTTACGCTTTACGCACGACAAATGACAGATAATCACAAGTGACGTGTCGCCTGTTCTCGGGAACCACAGTGCATTGATATTACGTTCGAAGTTATCAGCAGATATTTTCGTTCAATTAGAAATTTTATTTAGTATCTACGTTTATAAGGTATTTCTTCCGCCTTCGTGGTGCGGTTGTCTGCAAGCTGGGCGCGTATTCCAGAGGTCTGCGGTTCGATTCCCGACGAAGGCGTTGCTCATTTTTCACCTTTCCTGCTCCCCAAAAAAAATACTTAATGTCTCTACACGTTTTGTCTAATGTTATATTTGTCACCAGAAAATAATTTCAGTAGAAACCAGTTTATTACGATTAATTATTAACCCTTAGAAAACCGATATGCCTTTCGAGATTCTCAGCAATTTTCTCCCCTCCCTGTTCATTAACGCACAAACAGGTGTGAAAATTTCAAATGTCACGCGCAACCTAAAGATATAAAACCACAAATAAATCCTTTTAGGACAAGCTGTCTGCAATAAACTGATACAATGCCGTTGGGAAAACTGCATCTGCTACTGCATACCTTGGGAGGAGGGAAGAAAACAACATCGCAGTCTCGGGCATTTCGGGCGATTGTGGTCGTTTGAATGAAAGGTCGTCTCGGGCGTATTGCTTTCAAAGTGTTATCCATAGTTTTGACAGTTATATGTAGATATAGCTATACATCATGCTGATTTCTGACATTAAAGGGCTGAAGGGGAAATAAATTTGGGTACGTATTCGTCTCACTGCATCGACAATTTTCAGCATAAGTTAGAAATTTATCAGCATGGTGAGTAATTAAAATTAATAAGTATGGTACATACGTATTAGTATAAAAGTAATAAGTAAGCACAGCTAAGAAAATATGGAACGACTCGTATACGCGCCCTCAGATCGCCAAAATTTTGGCGAGAAACTTCACGGTGCCATATTACTATCTACATTTTTTGTCTACATTTCGAGCTTTAAGCCTAAAATGTCTCCAAAAACCACATTTCGAACACACAATTTAAGCTAAAAATCCGAAACAAAAAAACAATTTTGATAGAAAAAACGTGAAGTTTCTAACCAAAAATATTTGACAAGAATACATGTACACAGCGATATGTTTCAACTTTAAAAAAAACATCTACAAATTGCACAATCTAGGCACTAAGCACTAATCAGCAAAATAAAATAAAATAACTAAAATAAATTTCAAACAATTCAAAAAAGCGAGAACAACGACAGAAATGTGTACTAAAAACAATGAGCCTAACATTCTACAAAATAAGAACAAGAATAAAATAAAATGCACTTATCATAAATGAATGCTTTTTCGAACAGCAGAAATACCAATTTCATACCGCCTTTAACATGCTGCCACGTAATCACTATCCTATTTATATGACAGCCAGACACACTATCCAAACAATTCATATTATGGTTCACAAATAAATGTTCAAAACCTTCTTTTCCTAAATCCTTGTAAGATTTCCATCCATCCGAAAAAATAGTTGTACCACGTTCAATCCACTTTTTAATACACTGTATCAGTGTTTCTCTACTTCTATCATGCACAGCCACTAAAAATAATCTCCCAGACCCTCTTTCCTCTCCTCCAAATACTCACTGCCCCTCAACAGGATGGCCACGATGATATTTCCTTTTGCCGAACTTCGATTCATCAACTTTCACCAATTTATCGTTTCCCTCTATCTTCTCAAACACAGAGCACTATACAGAGCAGACTCGTTAACAACTCCAACATTGTACCTTTTAATATTAACTTGCCATTGCACACTCGTCTAATATACGCGACTGAAATCTTGCCACCACGTTTCTCATTGCAACATAGGCCATTTCAAAACACGCACGACACGAACCAACGAGCAAATAAATTACTCCAGCAAAAGATTTTTCAACGTCAACAGGGTTGCCATACAAAACGCAAACGCGCCAAAAAGCAGCGCAAAATACATATCGCCGCATTTGGTGCTATTAGGGCGTATATAAGAAAGTGGAGCCGAAAATATTATTTACTATATTTACTTGAGTATTTCCTCCTCGTTTTTCCTTATTTTTTATATGAAAATCGAGAGCGGAAAACTATGCGAATAACTCAAATGCCAAAGGACGTGGTTACAGAAAGAGCAAAGTAAATAAAAGTACTCATTGGTATACTACCAACTATTGCACTATTATTTGTTTCAGATAAATGGAAGATAAATCTTTATTTCCGTAAGCCTGCATAGTAATATTAACATTACACTATCTAATAATATATTTTCATTTGTACTTCCCTATATCTTGAATACAGCTAGTATTGCCCTCTGAGCTTCAAATTCTTTAATGCTGAAAGAACAAATCTTTGTGTTTTCTGATACAGCTTGCACGTCATAGCATTCGTTACTGATGTTATCGTCTTCTTCACAGTTCAGTCTATCTTCCCACTAGCAATGAAATTTGGGAGCATCAAATGTATTAGATATCCCTTTTTTCTTGAATCTTTTCACCATCATTGTTTCATCAATGATTGCACGAAACACTAAATTAATGAGACGAAAGCGACCGCTGTGTGAACGAATCATTTTTAGAATTTGTTAAAGCTGACTTACGGAATATCTTGAGGAAGAAGTAAAGTGCGTGAATACTTAAAATATTTTTCAGAACCTTGCGATAAAAAAATTATGGGAAAAATATGTTGGTATATTCCTCCTAATTTATTAGGTATTTATTAATTTTACAGTACTGATTCCTGTTAAAATACACTTTTATTATACTTTTTGAATATATGCAACTTTTCTACAAGATCGTCAATTGAACATTAACAGCAAAATGTTTCTAATTTCTGTTAAATTTATAAGATATTTTTCCCTCCTTCCAGCATGCCTTCGTAGGGTAATAGCACACTTGGCGCGTGTTCGATAGGTCCAGGTTCGATTTCTGGCGAGGAACATTTTTGACGTCTCTAGCTTCAGAAAACTTATTGACTCTTCAAACACTCTAGTGTTTCATAAGCATTATGTTCCTATGCTATTAGTTTATATGTAGCATTAATTATGTAAAGAAAAATAACAGCATTCGTAATTTACCAAAACATATTGGAGCAACTTTCCTATCTTAAAAAATTAAGGGTCTGTATTTGACAGCGATAATTCACCCTTTTAAAACAAAGTATTGAATACTAATTCAGAAGTCAAACAACAAAAATCAGCCTTATATTTTAAAATTTTCACAGGACTAGTTTCGATGGTGGTTCGGTAAAATCATCGAAACTAGTCCTGTGAAAATTTGAAAATATAACGTTGATTTTTGTTGTTTGACTTCTGAATTAGTATTTGTTCGGCGTGTTATTGTGTCTTAAAGCATTGAATATAAGAAAATCTTTAAAATGATGTTCAAAAATTTTTCCACTGACTGTATTAATTACTTTTAGTTCTCTAAGACTTACAACATCGAAATTCAAATTATTTTTAGAATCAGTTACCATGATCTCTTACTCAACATATACTGATTAGTGTAAAACCTTTGATTTATTCTGAAGAATAGTGGAAAAAGAAGTACCGCGCAGGAGTTTTTTTAGATAAATAGCATTCATATTTAAGGAAGTCTAATAACATTTATCTTTAAAGAAGTAGGTGTAGAATTTCTGCAGCAAGATTCCCAAACTTAAGATTTTAGGTTATCATTTTTCTTTCGATCCAACGACCATACATAAACGAATGGGCACTTGTACGTGATGCCCAGATTGTCACTCTCTTGGGAATAGAATTCGAAAAGCTGAACTGTATTTCTTAAAAAAAACCCTCACATCCAGTGCTTCTCGTAGAATAAAACTGGCGAAAATATCTTTGACTTCATTTTCTGCCAAACTCGCCTTGAATTTCTTTTCCGAGTTAGAGGCTTTTGAGCTTCTAAAGATAAGAATGCTTCTAAGATACAATCTTAAATCTTGTAATGATATTTGTAATTCAAGTAATGATATTTACTTGTAACCAGTAATGATATTTGTAATCCAACCAATTCATTTCAGACACAAATAAGACATTGTTAATTCTCTCTAAAACAAGTGTACTCATTTGTAAATCTGATTCACATTCCTGTGAAACAGCCTAGCGTATTGACAGCAGTTAGTTTCGTGTAAACTGTACTTCATAATGAAATCCGTGTGGCAACTTGACAATAATTCAATAAGCATTACTACTGATTAAATGCAGAAACAACAGTATATGTAATCAGTCGTGGAACTGTACTTTGTTGACAGATTAAAGCGAAAGAAATAAAAGAGTTCATCATTATTAAAATAACTTATAAGGCGCCAAAGGTAAACTATTTAAATTCTTAAATGGTTAAATACGTTTGCATTGTAGCCGCAATAATGATACTTATGAAGATGAGATGATATATGTGACCTAGGGAAGAAAAAATTTAATTAAGGAAATTGCCCAGAAGGAGAGAAGCCAGATGCAGAATGATGGCAACCAAACATTTTACTAGTGACAATAAATTTATTATCTTAATTTTAAGCGTCGCTGCTTTACTTCAATAAATATTAATAAAACATTAACTGAAATTAGCTAGATTAATAAAGTTTCAGACGTTGAATAACACACATGACTATCGCTCGATTTACACAAGCTTGGCCTTTTCACGTGAGGAAACGAATACTACTCTAATAGTGTAGAATACTTTGAAACAAACCTATCTTCGTCCATTTGTTCAAAAAAAAAGGGCGCTGAGAAATCATAATCGTGAAAAATGTTGTTAGAGGAGAAATGGAACTTCATAGTTGTTCTATCTTTTGAATGATAGAAGAAACACGTGCACGCTATCACTTATCCGATGAACTACGATGTTGATGAATAAGCACACTTGCGAATCCAATTTTCACACTTACCTCGCTAGCCAGTAGGAAAAAAAAATAACAGCTATCTTATACCAATTTGGAGTCTCAATAAAAAAGTCTCACATTTCTCCAGCTTGCCGACGTATATGTTTATATTTTGTTCCCGAAATTTTTCATGGCGTTCCCAAAGTAGCAGTAGAAAAAGGCACGGCATCAGCATGGCGACAGGAAAGGAACAGGCAAAGGCCAGTCCTTCACCTCCGAACTCCAAACGCAGAAGACAGCAGAACCAGTTGGGGAAGTCCTTCATTCCAGTTGGGGAAGTCCAAGGATGCCTTCATTCGTTGACGATTCTTGTTTTAAAGTGATACGCAAATACAAAGTGCAGGCTTGCTGGCACTCTCACATAATGTTTCCTTTTGGGAAAATACCTCAATATACTTTCGTAAAAATAAATTTGTTTATTATTTGTAACTAACTTAATGAGTCTTTTTCTGATTCCTACTAAGTCTCAAGATAGTCCGCTTGAGATAAATCTGTGAGTTGTAATATAGCAATACAGTATAGTTCGTTTTTATACCACTTTTTCTTTCAGGTGAAAACAGCTTCTTTTACTTTAAAATTACTGAGCGCCTTTAGGGATAATCACATAACTGACTTTGTTGTAAAAGTCTTACAGTGTTAATAGTCATCCTGGCAGAAGGGATTATTTCTTCCATATATAAATATTACATGGGTACACGAGGCCTGTGTATAAGCATAGATATGTGAATTAGATACATTTCCTTGTATAAGTTACATGAGAATCTTAGATATATATAATCATAACAGTTTATGTGCACATTTAAACATTATCTGATTTCGTATTTACAATACTGTTACTGAGATAATCACAGTAAACTTGTAATTCAGTACACATTGATTGAAGTTTATATGTTATTTTTAACTGCTTTACAGCATTATTTTTAACAAGTGCATGTAAAATGGATAGCAGTAAGCTTACATCACCACAGTTTGCGCTCATACAGTTCGGTTGCTAGTCTACGAAGTGACTCAGATTTCTGATAACTATGTGATTCAATTTTCGGACGACTTTTGATTTTCTTGGAATAGTTGCAGCTGCTATTATAGTTGTAGTACCTATTAAGGGAGTATCTTTGTTACTGTTCAATTTATTTGGGTATTACTGCTGTTGAGATAACTACACTAATCTGCTACTCTGTTATCTGCGAGTTTTTAGTTCAATCTACTTCACTTTCCTAAGGCTTCTCCCCACCACTTTGGTTTGTCATTGAAATTATGTTGCGAAGGTCCAATTCTCAAGGGCAAAAAATTCTTAACAACTGTGCGAAGCATAGTGTTACCATCTCCTCTATCTTACGTACGCCTACTTGTTGTCTCAGGTATTCTCCGCACATTTCGGCCAGTATTCAGTGCTTGGAGCTTTTAAATGCAATTTTTCGGTGCGTGAACAGTTGAAGAGGTAGTGATCTGCATCTCCTACCATACCACTTTAGCATAATTCCGAGCCTCGTTTGCAATTTTTAATACTGGGTTGATTTTTCCCGGTGGCGGAGGAATTGCACTGGCATCGCCAAAACCAAGGAAACCCTGCAATAAGAAGACGGAAAGCATCATAAAATGGCACCTAGTAACAGGAAGAAGAAAGATGCGGTTCGATCACAGCCACGCCACATCAGATTATATACAGGATGTACGGCGATATTGTCTGGATTCTCCGCTTATCAAGCATCTAGAAGGTACGTCAAATAGCACTGTAAGAAATTCAATAGAGTAGAGAAAGACTCGTATATAAAACATAAATTAGCAATGCAGCACCTTCTGTCTGGAGAAGATTTAGTCAAGAACTCTATGGATACCGAAGCCAAACTTGCATAGGTTCCTCTTGACCAAGAGCAAATGGTAAGTTACTGTTGTTGCCGTTGTGATTCAGGACATAATTATTGCATTACTTCAGATAATCACAATTCATTATAGCATAATGTATACTTTACAACAGGAGAAATACACTTTACTAAGTCAACAGTTTACAAATGTGCGTCGCAGGACGTCAAATTACAGTAGTGTCACTAAAGATTAAACGTTTAGAAACAAACTCAGTGAATATTGATGACAGAAGAATAAAAAGACTGTGTCTTCAAGATAGAAAAATGTCATCAGCGGCCATCAGAAGTGATCTGAATGATGCTGGTGTTTCTGTCAATTCAAATGACATCAAATAAAAGCGTACATTGGACACATATAAAGAGATGTAATATTATTGTGTTACGAGAAAGTGATCTTTCCTATGCTGAAATTGCAAGACAGGTGGCTGGTTCAGTGACTACATCTGGAGGCCGAAAGCTTTGTTTACGATATCAGGAGAGAAATTTAATAAAAAACAAAGAAGGAAAAGGCCGAAAAAGGTGCACCACATCTATTGATGACAGAAGAATAAAAAGACTATGTCTCCAAGATAGAAAAATGTCATCAGCGGCCATCAGAAGTGATCTGAATGATGCTGGTGTTTCTGTCAATTCAAATGACATCAAATAAAAGCGTACATTGGACACCTAGAAAGAGATGTAATATTATTGTGTTACGAGAAAGTGGTCTTTCTTATGCTAAAATTGCAAGACATGTGGGTGGTTCAGTGACTACATCTGGAGTCCGAAAGTTTTGTTTACGATATCAGGAGACAAATTCAATAAAAAACAAAGAAGGAAAAGGTGCACCACATCTATTGATGACAGAAGAATAAAAAGACTATGTCTCCAAGATAGAAAAATGTCATCAGCGGCCATCAGAAGTAATCTGAATGATGCTGGTGTTTCTGTCAATTCAAGAACAATCAGGAGAAGATTCTGCATCTCCTACCGTACCACTTTAGCATAATTCTGAGCCTTGTTTGAAAATTTTAATACTTGGTTGATTTTTCCGGGTGGCCAAGGAATTGCACTGACATCGCCAAAACCAACGGAACCCTGCAATAAGAAGACGGAAAGCATCATAAAATGGTACGTAGTAACAGGAAGAAGAAAGATGTGGTTCGATCACAGCCACGCCACATCAGATTATATACAGGATGTAAGGTGATACTGTCTGGATTCTCCGCTTATCAAGCATCTTAAAGGTACGTCAAATAGCACTGTAAGAAATTCAAAAGATTAGAGAAAGACTCAAATATAAAACATAAAATTAGCAAAGCAGCACCTTCTGTCTGAAGTAGATTTAGTCAAGAACTCTATGGATTCCGAAGCCAAACATGCATAGGTTCCTCTTGAACTAAAGCAAACGATAAGTTATTGTTGTTGCCGTAGTGATTCAGGACATAATTATTGCATTACCTCAGATAATCAGAATTTATTATAGCATAACATATACTTTACAACAGCAGAAATACACTTTACTAATTCAACAGTTTACAAATGTGCATCGCAGGAAGTCAAATTACAGTACTGCTACAAAAGATTAAACGTTTAGAAACAAACTCAGTGAATATTAAATTCCGATTGGTTACAGGTACTCTTCTTATTAAATATATATATAAGTATATCTTATCATTAGAAAACTTTTTAATACCATCTCCAAACAGAAATTCAATTAAAACCATAAATTATTGTAAAAAATTATATTATATGTAAGAACACATAGTTTGTCGCCTTCACCCATTACCTTACAAAAATTGTCATTTGTGACATATACTGTCATCCGTTAAAGTTTGCGAGTTACACTCTGTTTACAGCAAGCCATCTTGACATCATTTTCAGCATCATAGCAGATAAAAAAAATTAAATTTCTAACACGACGAAACACAAAATGAGAAGAAATAACGTATGTCTTAACAATATTAAGCTGTGTAAATCCTACTAGATTCTTCGTCACTGCCCTGTAAATCTTTAATCTAAAGAAGATTAGAAATTTATAAATTTTACCAATGCAAAGTCCTTTCAGGAGAGGAAACACTATCAGTATCTTTGAATCTCCTTTCCAAAAAGATGTCTCGCGCGTTTCTGGAGATATAAATTTTTTTATTCTTATTTCACTATTTTCGGCGACAAATAAATAAATAAATAAATATTACTTTAAAATACGTCCGAATGTATAACTTTCAATTCTCCGCTCTTTGCGTTTTACACCCTGTAAGATGAAAAAAAAATATGTATTCTCATATTCGAAATTGTCTCTGATGATGTCCACATTATGTACTTTGACAGTCATTTTTACAACACACTTTATTGCATAAATATGACTGTCATTATACCCGACTTCGCATAGTAATAATTTTCTACACGGAGATCGCTGCATCTTTCTAGATAATTAAGCTCCTCGGTTTCCTCAAGTTCCGAAATGTTATCGGTTTCATTTTTAACTAAAAGGTTCTGCAGTTTTTATATTTTTTATGTTTGGGTTCAAAGGGCATAATGCCTCCAAAAATTAAACCAAAAGGAAAATTATTATCTTAATGTAAATGCATCGGCTATCAGAAGAACAGGTGTAAAATTTACTGACATAATTAAGAAACTAAAATCAATGCAAGTCTAGTTTCCGAGGAATAACAGAGGAGTATTTATAACTTCTAGACATGAAGCTCGCCGTGTACAAGGAAGCCTAAAAATGCAAATTAGTTTCTTAGAAAATGAAACAAGAGTTTCCAAATGACAGGATTAGATAAGTATGAAATCTAATGACTATAAAGTTAAGATTTTAAAATGTGTGGGCTAGTCAAAATCGGAACATATATGTTATTGGATTTATTTGAAATACAAAGTATTTGTTAAAATATAATTATTGTTATAATCACATTTCCCTTCATGTCATATACTACTTCATTCACCTATTTTGTAATAAAGTATGACATTTAAGTAGAGTAGAGTAGTAGAAACGGAGAAAATGGTGAAATTAGCTAAACAGTTCCGAACGAAGAACTTATAAATCAAAAATGTCCGTTCAAATCTTGTACAAATATATAATACAGAATTAATAAATATTATGTGGACATTTTTCCTTAAATTGGCATTTTATAAAGTATTAAAATTCTGAGGAAAATTGCGTCACTACGTGAGGCCATGTTTCCTGTTTAAATAGAAGGCTTCTTTGAAAAATTACTTTGCGCAAAGAACTGTTTTTTTACTTTAACGCACTAACGTTGTGTTAATAACTACCGTTGTGTTTACTAACGTAATGACTTTTATACGCACTGCGCCGTTCCCAGGAAACATCGCAGTGCGTTTCTTATTATAATTTAGCACATTTAAATTTAGAAATTCAATAACTTAATTTTTTTCATTCAGTCATGGAAATATGGTAATTATATTTATTTGTAAGTAACAACAAACAATAAATTGTATCTTTACGTAGCTTAGATAAGCCACAGTTTTTCATTTTACAGAAGTATAGTAAAATGTTTTTGTTATGAAATACCTTTACGCTAGTTTTACGTGACTGAGAGGAATTCAGATTTTTCCATATCTTCGAATGTAAGAATGGCAACTGAAAACAAATAAGAAGAGACATACCACAAACTTAGAAGCTATCTTTAGTTGGCAAAAGACAGCAATGCTTATTTATTTTCAAAAATTTTTTATTCATTTTTGCAACAAATAGAATTTTGCAATAAAGGAAATATTTTTAAATAAATAAAAGATTTTAGTTATTTATCTTGAATAATATATATTGTTACGAAATGTATAGGCGCGGTGAGATGGCCTCACCGCAAAGCTGTTTAGGGTTGCCACGTTTGGTGAGAAATCGCCCACTTGGCGACATTTGACGACAAAATTGGCTATATATCATAGACGGTTGGAGAACCTTCCGGAAAGAATTCTTACCGGTTTAGCCAAGAATGTTCTCGATCACAGGCCGGAAGCTATATAAGCCCAGCTGTTCTGCAATCAGTAAGTGTGCGTCTCTCAACGAGTGAGTGTGTCTCGTCTAGCCAGTCAATCCCTGCGGAGGCGATAGCGTTGACAGCCGGCCAGCGAGTGCCGAGTGGGTCGTCGAGTGCACCGAAAGAGTCTCGTAGAGCATCGCGGTTAGTGCGTCGTCGAGAGAGCGTGTTGAGCTCCGAATACGACTGAACCGAGAGTCAGGAGCTGTGCTCTGTGTGTACGTCGAGTGCATCGCGACTTGTAGCGTGGAGAGTCTCGAGAGTACGTGGAGTTCCGAGAACGACCAAGCAGAGTTGAGAGCTGTACTCCGGAAAACAGAGTCGGGTGCTTGCAGGAAGCTGACTCCACCGTGATAGCCTGATAACCTGAAGGCTGTGTCGCTGATTGTGTCAGCGTTTTTATAGTCGTTTATCGACGACTGTAAAACGTGTTTTGGAGCTGTCCTGACAATATTGTCTAAATAAAGTGTGTTTCGATACTTCAGCAAGTAGTATTGTCATTATTCACTCCAAATCTACGAACCCCGTACGAACGTGAAGGAAGAAAATACCGTAACAATATTTTTTAAGCTTTTATTTGTATAATTTTTAATAAATTTTTTCTTGAGAATTCTTTTTAAATTATTAGTTTCTTAATCATTATTCGCATTTAATGAACTCCAAAATTTATATTAATTATTTTGTTAATAATATTAATAATAATAATAACAGTTAATAAACTAATACCGTCGATAACCATTTCCCCCCGAATAATTTATTGCCTAGATTTAAGCATTGATGTTCAATTATTTGATCAGTGTTAAATTTTAATTGCTCATGCTTTCTTACTAGATTTTAGTTTAAGAGTTGTACCCTACCATTAATAGGTATTATACTCCATAGCTAAAAATAAAAGTTTCACTGAATGTGAAATTTCAGATGAAAAGCGCGATATTAAAAACGGTATTATGCACAAACGTTCTATAAATGCTAAAATATTTTGCTGATGACTGCCAAACATTTCAGCAAATGTTTTCATCGATTAAAGCGATATTCGTGAAGCTAAAATAGATAGGTGTTATTCCTAAAAGTCATAAAGCAGAGAAAAACGTTTTATCTAAGCTCAATATATCACATTTTGCACTGAAAATAAAAATATTTCATAATAACAAAAAACAGAGTAATCAAAATTTCCAGCGGCCACCATGAATTATGATACTTAATAAAACAGACTTTTATATGCTTTGCGAGTTAATTTATTTGTAAGTTTCTGTGAAGCATTTCTGTGCATAACGAACATCAGGAACATGATTTACCATAAAAACCATAAAATCTTATCACTTCTGATATTATCTTCTTTCCAGTGTACTAAAAGCAATGAGTATATATTTAACTTCCACGTGAGTTGCCATCAGTGTAGCGGATCGTCATAAATAGTACGATGTTTTATTTTTTATACCCGCGCAGTGACTTTTTTAATAATGTAAATAAAGAGAGGATAACAACATTATAAATCGTTTTAATACTCGATACATGCTTACATATAAATTGAAAAATCAGAGCGTTATTGTTATATATATAGAGAGAGAGAGATAGATAGTTATAATAAATTCAGTTTTTCAAAAAAATATATTGCGTATTGAAGTTATTAATATAATAAAATAATTATTCAAAGTTTCATCATTCTATTACCCTTAAATATTTAAACTAATTAAATTACTTCAGTTTATTTTATATTTTTCGTTGCACATCGCCACTGAAGTAAGGTTATTGAAAAAATTGGTTACATAATCCAATGAAATAAAATTCGAAAAACATTTTACGACACTTTAAATAAAACATCAGAGTAATGCAGCCTGATCAAGATAGTGGTTAGCCACATTGACTGCCTTACCGAAGCGCCCGGGTTCAAATACCGGAGAAGGCATAGATGTTTGTAAATGTATAGTATCTGTGTGGCATGGGGGGTTTTAAATACGCGGCGAGCCGAAAGTCCTCTTGACTAGTTGGCGATAGGGGACGAGGAATGGGGGAACCTTGGACCCATCTTCCTAGGGAGTTCTCCATCAAAATTGCTGACGGAATAGTCCAAAGTCATGCAGTCACATATATCGTGCAGTTTTGCACTCGTTGCCATGATGAATTTCGTGGGCTTACTTTGATGTTACTGTCGAACATGTGAGATAAATAGCAACAAAAACAACAACATCAGGGTAACTTTATTTATTGTAGCATCAAAACCAATTTTTGGTATTGTTTTGCTAATAAGGAAAGTTACTATATACCGAAATTTCGTGTAATTATTTATTCCTATGTGGAGTGAATTACTATTATTCTTAAATATAAGAACATCTGTAAAGATGATGATGTTTTTACATATATTGATATAACTAGTGTTTTTAGCACTAACCGGTTCCGCCATATCATGAGAAGGCACTACCGGGTTTGAAATCATTCCGATTGTTGCGCCAGTAATCAGGCCGTGGTGGATTTTGCGTTCTTTATTACAAACATACAATACACTATTACGAAAACATGACAACATCTAGATTAAGTAAAGAAAAGTTAAAAGTTAACATAAAGTGTCCTATTTGGACTTGCTATTTACATATGTACAGGTAGTAGATATCATCAGGTTCGCAGACCTGGTTTTTAGTAATCTTCTAGGAAGACATCTGGTCTTTGGTTCAACTCTGTAATAATCTTGGTCACTCCTTTCGCCTTGTAGTAGTCCGTAGCGAAGGAGACTAACGGATGGTCTTGGAAATTTGCCGGGAAGTGTCTGGATCTTATTTCATCTACCAGCCTACAGTCTTTGATGTAGTGAAGGGCGTCTGCTTGATGGCTTGGGGTGCCGCAGGCACATCTTACATTGCGGATCAGGAATCGCTGAAAGTAAGCCGGGAACTTGCCAATATATTGATATAAGTCGTATATCTTAAACTTGTTTCAAATTTCCTCTATATGATATTTTCTCTCTCCTTTCTGTTTGCCTTCGTGGTGTAACAGTAGCACACTCGACTCGTAGTCAAGAGGTCCAGGTTCGAATCCCGGTGAGCGCATTGCACATTTTTCACGTCTCCTGCTTCCAAAAAAATATTAATAACTCTACAGTGGCGCCCGAACTAAATGGTGGTGTATGATGATTTTTGACCAGCAGGAGATTGGCGATTTGTTCCCCTAATACCCAGTCGCCCTTTAAAAGGGGGGAAGTATGTAAGGTATTTTCGTACTCCTTTCCGCATGCCTTCATAGTGTAAAGGTAGCACACTCGGGTCGTATTCGAGAGGTCCAGGTTCGAGTCCCAGCGACGGCTTTGCTCATTTTTCATGTCTCCTGCATCAAAATAACTTATGCTTCTACTGTGGCCCCCGAACTGAAGGTGGTGGTGCATAAATGATTCTTCACTACCAGGATTTGACGATTGGGTCTCCTAACCCCAAATCGCCTTTTAAAAGGGGGAGTATATAAGGTCACCCTCGTAAGTACTGACCGCGCCCGAGGGAGTATATAAGGTATTTTCACCCTCTTTTTCTGCATGCCTTCGTTGTGTAACAATAGCACACTCGGCGCCTGGTAGAGACCCAGGTTCGAGTTTCGCGAGGGCATTGTTCATTTTTCGCGTTTATAGCATAACAAAAAAATTCTAATGTCTCTACACCTCCTCTGACAACCATGCAAATCTATGTCATTCTGTTATCTGGTAAAAATCTTGCATCAGGTGAAGGAGAAATCATTCTCTGCAACTTGAGTTTTTACTGTAAAGGGAGAACTATCAACTAATGATAGACGAGCATATGTAAATACAGTAATTATTTGCTGTTTAAAGTTTATTTAACATCAGCCAAGAACAACTGAAATAAATTGTGAAGTTACTCATTAAGAGTTCCAAGAGTTAAAACGTAACTGCAAAATTGCATTCAATTTTTGACTGATGATTAGAAATATGTAATTACAATAAATATTTACAATTCATCGCCATTTTACCACTTCCCAAAATTTAAATGTTCTGCCAGATTTAATCAGTGAGTGTCTGTTTTGGACTTTAAAGATTTCTTAATTATTCTTTATGTATTTGCTTGGTGATTATGAAGTCCTCTTTAGCTGATATAATTCTTTTTTAACATTCCAAAACAGCTATATATAGTTTTCCGTATCAGTATCGAATGAAAATACAGCGGAATTTAAATAAAATAATGGCGGTATATAAATATAGCGACTAAATGAATTATGCGATAAAACTGTTACAAAACACTCCATTTTATAGTCTGCGAAACATAAGGAGAATTTCCTTCAAGAAGATAAATGTAATTTAGGAATGTTATTTGAATTTTAAATAATTTTATACATTTATTATGTACGACATAGTTCGTATTGCTTTGGAGAAAACTGCATTATATACATGAGCATCTCAGTGACTTCAGTAAATTAAGTGCATGGATTTTCATATATAAATTTCTTCTGAAGATCAGTATCAGAAAATCGAGAAGATCACGTTACATATTTAACCATTAATTACTTTAATCCTGGAAACTAAGAGTGAAAAGAGTTCTTCCAAAACATTTTAAATAACTTCAGGTAATTCAGAAGTCAAACGACAAATATTATATTTTCAAAATTCAAATTTTGAAAATAGAACGCTGATTTTTGTTGTTTGACTTCTGAATTAGTATTTATTCGGGGTGTTATTGTGTCTTAATTAACTTCAGGTATTTATAGGATTCTATTACCTTACTTTATGGAGAGATACATATATATCCCATTATTTCTTTATTAATGACATTAATGTTTTTTTTATCTTAAAAGAACAGAAAAAAATAGATGCCACAATAAAACATATTCGCAGGTGGGATTAATTTTATTAAAAACCGATATTTTGATTAATAGCAGCACGAAAAGAGCATAAAAGGTAACTAAAAGGGAAATGATTTTCAAAAGCTATACAAGAATATTGTTACTTAATTCTAGTTTAATGGTTCGACTGAAAGAGAAGCTTGTTTCTTACTCCATTATGTAACCTTCGAAAGAATGCTTTTGAAGAAAGTTACTAAATACATAAGAACTTAATAAGAAGTACAGCAAATGGTTTTTTTCCCGTGTAAAGTTTCTTTTCATTATATTAACCTATTAGTAAATCTCGCGATATAATTTTTTATTTATATTCTTTATCATTTGATTCTCTTTATTTTATATTTTAGTTAAAACAGTGTCTCCACGTTAATGTCCATAATAAAACTGCACTGCATTGTTCATTATCATATACGATAATTTCATAAACTGTAATAATTTACAGAATTTTTCTGTTGTTTTATTGTTACGTCGTATGGTTTCTCAAGTAATTCTGTGTACGCAAAAGTTATTGAAATGAAAATGCATGTAAACCATACATTTCAATATCTATCTTCAGGAAACATAATCTTTTTCTCTCTATTTCCCGTCTGGTTGGGACGTATTTCGATGCCGACAACACGCGGACTATATGGAGAGGATCAAAATGTTTGATTAAATACACCTTGCGTGAACACACCTCATTCCAACTTGCTTCTTTTAATGCAGACGCATCGCAGATGAAGTTTATCCTACTCGTATATAATTGGTCATAGTTGTGGAATCAAAGTAAACCTCTAGGGAGAAGATATTCAAATACCAATTAAATGCAGTTGCGGCCTTTGTTCTTCCATTGCTTTTTGCCAATGAACAATGTGTATGCATCATAACGATTGGTTAGAGCATTTGTGATAAATCATAACAATATCATTTATATTTATTCCTCTCTCTTAGTGGAACTTTAAATAAAACTTAATAAATAACGAACTAGTTACATAATCTTTAACAGATAATTGGAGGTAGTCTTCCTTCAAAGCTACCTTGTTAACTGTATGCTTTCTTGTATATTTGTATGTTTTCTTTATATGATTAATTCAACAGATTTAATACACACTTTCAAGTTTTAGAGATACTTTTAATCCAACGTTAACAGAAAACCTGATCCTTCTAGTAATTGCAATTATTTCATTAATGTGTATTTCGTTCAAAGCAGGTTGTCTATATACTTACAATTTGAGTTACACATCTAGTATCAAAACTCCTGGCTTCTGATAACCAATATTTCTTTTTTAAAATTAACTTATTTTCTCCCTTCTTTCTGTATGCTTTTGTGGTGTAATCGGCAGCACACTCGCCGCATGTTCCAGAAGTCCGGGTTCTAGTCCTAACGAGGGAATTGCTCATTTTTCACGTCTCCTGTCCCCTTCCCCCCAAAATTGCTAATGACGCTATAGTGGCGCCCGAGCTTATAAAGTAGTGGATGATGATTCTTCACCACCAGGACTTGACGATTCGGACCCCTAATCTCCAATCAACCTTTTAAAGGGGGAGTATATAAGGCATTTTGTCTCTCTTTTCTGCATGCTTTCGTAGTGTAACGGTAGCTCACTCGGCGCGCGTTCTAGAGGTCCAGGTTTGAATCCCGGCGAGTACATTGCTCATTTTTCACGTCTCCTGTCCCCTCCCCCCCAAAAAAAAACTCCTAATGACGCTATAGTGGCGCCTGAGTTTATAAAGTAGTGGATGATGATACTTCACCACCAGGAATTGACGATTCGGAACCCTAATCTCCAATCACCCTTTAAAAGGGGGAGTATATAAAGTACCTTCTCTCTCTTTTCTGCATGCTTTCGTAGTGTAACGGTAGCACACTCGGCGCGTGTTCTAGAGGTCCAGGTTTGAGTCCCGGCTGGTACATTGCTCATTTTTCACGTAACCCTGCTTTAAAAAATTAATCTCAATGACTGCACAGTATCTAGTTGTTCGCGCTATTTTTAAATATTCGATTCAGTTGCGTTGCATTAGCGCTGACGTTTGTGTTTAAATCTGATATGTGTGCTTTGCTATACTGTATTAAATAATTTGAAATGCAAAAAGAGAGAAGACCTTAATTATTACAACAAAATCACAAGGCTTCTTTTATAAAGTTTTTTTCCCAATATATTATAACGAATAAATTATCATGTATCTTTTTTAGTAAAATAATTTCACTTATGCATGCTTAAAATGATAAATCGCAATGCCTTCAGTGTCTTTTATCCAAAATAATTAGGGATCTATTATAATGTTAGTTTGCACGGACAAATTTAACATCTACGTTAATTAACGTAGACTCACGTAATTTTTAATATAATTTCAGTTTTTTGACATAATATAAGGGCTCTTTTAATTAAGTTCTAAAGTATTTAGAAGTATCAAAGCGAATAAAAAACTACCTAAGAATATTTTTAAAAAATGCTCAGACGCATATGCAGCGTCATTTATCTTAGTTCTTTATTCTGCCCGTTCGGGTTTGTGCAGAAGGCGTGATAGTGCGTCTAACGATAAACCCGTCCTCAGCAGGAATTCACATTTTAAGGGGGCTCATACACCTTAAACCCCTTATGAGCTTCGAATTATGTGACTGTTGCAAGAATTGAGATATTTTATTTATTTGAAAAGTAATTACCTCCAACCTTTTACAGCTGACTACATAATACAACTGCTTTGGAAACTAGTAACCAGAAAGTTTGTGTCGCCACAAATATTTTTGTAATTTAATCAGCTTTGTCACAAACGTTTTCGTCACTTTTCCACCTTGCGCGCATGATATTTTAAAAATGGTTAATGGTACATACTTCAAATTGGATGTAATTCATTATATGCGCACTATTTTCTAACTGAACCAAGAATCTGATGAATATTTTAATATTAAAAAATTTTATGCACGAAAACATTACAGATTTTTTTAATAAAATACATTTTATAAACTCAACTCCAAATAAAATAAAAATTTAACATGAAATTCTCAGTTTTTTTGGTTTACAGTAGTTTCCAAATGTTATAAAAGCTATATATAAACTATGGAATTAAATAATGCAACAGATAATTTTAAACTGTGCGCGCAAGGTTAAAACATGACGAAAATTTTTGTCACAAAGCGGATTAAATTATAAAAATATTTGTGGCAACACAAACTTTCTGATTACGATTTCAGAAAGCAGCTATATTATGTAGTCAGCCATAAAATGTTGAAAGTAATTAATTGCTTTTAAAATAAATAATTTATCCCAATTCTTGTAACAGCCACGTATTCGAAGATCATAAGGGGTTTAAGGTGTACAAGCCCCCTTAAGAATTTCAAAGTGCCAAAATTCCTCGATGATTCAGAAATGTTTTAAGAATTGATAATATGATTTGTAAATTATACTAGATGTTTTAAAGACATGTAACAAATTTCTATCAGTGCAAAGTTTAGAAGAAACGTTTGCGTCTGTTGAAAATTTTTAAATGTTTACTCTGAAAGACTTAATGTAATATACTATATTGTTGTGGGTTTGTGGATTTGGAGTTATTGATAACAGCACATGATGAAGAAACAAAAATTCAATTTATTCGTCAGTATTACATAGGAAAGTTCCAAAGACATGTGCAGCATTCGTAAACTACAGTAGACACGCTGAAACAATCAGGAACACAGCCTTCAGGCTGTCAGGCTAAAACGATGAAGACAGCTTCACGGCAAAGCACTAATGTACAGATCCCGACTCGAGCGATCGCTCTCTGGTCTCAGGACACTATTACTGAATCAACTTACTCAAGATACTCTCCACGAAATTTACGATACACTACTAACCCACGTACGAGCAGAGTTTATTTAGCTTTTGATCTGCCTTCGAGAAAGTTCTGGGGCAAAACGGTAAGAAATTGTTCCAGAATGTTCTCGTTTCGTCTATGGTATATCTCCAGTTTTTGCCAAATGTCGCCAAATGGGCTGTTGCGAGCCAAATCTGGCAACCTTAAACCAGCTTTGCTGGGAAGCTATCTTACTGTGATTGGGCCTTTCGTAACAATATAATTTTTGTATACTATTTTTCTTCCCTTTTTATTTTTGACTCCACGATGTATGGAATTTGATTAGATTATATCCCTTGTTTGTTTTCAATAAAATACTAGGATACTTAATTCATAGCAAAAGTTATATATATTTGGTTTACTAAAGAAATATTAAGTTTAAGCACGTTAATAGAAACTGATTAAAGATGATTATTCCTTTATTGAATTACCAAATGAATGTGTATACTAAAGGCGTAATTACAAAATTGCAACACACGAAGTGGAGCTGCAAGCCATTTTGTTACACCGTAAAAACTACTCGGAATTTTCTCAGACGATTTAGTCTTATGAAAGACAAATATTAATATTCAGATAATTTGAAGACAGTTACAAATCCACTTAGGGTTTGTTTAACATATGCAATGTGAAAGAGAATCTGTTGTATCTGTAACAGGATCTCTGTTGTATACTAGCTACTGGGAATAACGAGATAGAAATAGAAGACGCATTTAATAACAAAATATTCTCCTTTCCCTTAGAATATTTATCGAAGGAAAAAACATAAACGTGGAAACAATGGGCCGTCAAAAACATTGTCCTTCTTTGTTTATCTACTTCATTATTCATATTTATCTTATATTTATTTTTCTTACGTTGACAGGGCATCTAATTTCGTTCTAGAGATTTTACTCCTATTATACCTGATGGGATATTAAATCCTGTTGTTTTGGTAACGTAAGATATTTTTGAACTATAAGAAATAGGGCAATATTTGTTTGCGGAAATATTTCGCACAAATCCTTTATCCGTGAACAAAGCAGTATAGATTCGTGGATTAGTTAAGCGTCGATAAAAAGTATTATAACCAAAGAAAAGTGAAAAAAGAAAAGTTTTTTTAGTTGTTGAAATATAAATTTCTAGGCCAATAAAAGAAAACACATATAAGCATGTACTTATTTCAATTTTAAGTGCATTATAATTTAGTTTTTTATTATTGAACACTGGTCGTGCATTTTTAGAAAAATAAGCATGACGAGGAAACATTGCTTTTTTTCAGTTCTAATTTTCTGTTCTAAAAATACATTTAGGATTCTCTTAATTGAGTTTATTTTGATTACTTCATTTGACAGATTTAAATGTTAATTGACTATCGTTGATTATTTTCAGATATAAGATGTGGAAGAAGGGCGTTAGTTTGCCAGATATAAAATAGTTATGGTAAAGGACATTGCCATCGTTAACGAAATTCAAGAACTTTCATCTTCTGACTGTTACAGTACAGTATATATTACGGTACTTTAATGAGGTTTTTTTGCAAGAAGCAGTCTTAATTTTCTGGAATAACGTTCAAATGTATTACATAAAAATTTAGCTTATAAAACTTGCATTTCTAAATCTGAAATACTATGTTTTATAAGATAACGAAAATTCTTATTTTGCAAAGCAAACAAATTGAAAAATTGTATACGGTATTCTTTGAAAATAAATATAACCAATTAGCATACTTAGTGAATGATAAAATGTTTATGCGTAACTGGTATGACTGGATGAGATGGCTTGTTAAATAAAATTACAATTTGCAGGAACTTTAAACAATTGTAATTTTTTGTTCATATGGAATGATTGATAGTTTCAATTTTGAGATAAAATAAACAGCATTTTCTCTGGACTGACGAAGTTAGCGAATATATGATATCCCCAGCGAAATAATAAATTAAATTAGATAAAACTTCAGTTTTTGGACACGCAATCATAATGTATGTACACTGCCGAAAAGCGAGGGAAAAAGAAAAGGAACACTTCTATATCTCCAGTTCTACTGGACTGGACAGATTGACGAAATTCAAATTGCGTTTTTCATGTCTCGTAAGCTCGACTTAGGATATTTACTAGATTTGTATATGGCATTGTTTTAACATGGTTATTTTGATCCAAAGTTGGACGTTTTCTGAAATAACATGTAGATGTTTTCTATTTTTCGATTCTACGACTCAAATTGTCCCTAAGTATTAAATTTTGTAAAATGTGGTACAAAATTTACGGAGAAATTCAAAAATTTATCTTCGCAACTTTTTTTTCTGTTCGCGCCAAGAATAATTCACTTGGCTAACTTCTTAATATATGGCAAATTATTTTCCTTTCCTTTCCATTCGTGAATAAGTGGAAAAAAAGTCCTTTTACCTGCCATGTGGATTGGAAGAAAATAGTGATTCAAATGCTGATTGTCTTGCTTCTTCGAAGGCCCAAAAGGGCAAAAAGATTTCTCCCAAGTGTTTTTCAACGACTTAAGTGTAAGCTCTTTCCATTGAATTATAAATGTACTCAGAGTTTGACCGAGCATAAGAATTTTGGAACTTACTTACTTCATTTCAACATTGTTATTAGTTCACTCTGTGCTTGCGGCTATGCTGGGGAGGATATAGAACATATTTTATAGCATTGTAGGCTGCATGGGAGTACCAGAAGTGCATATAAAGTTAGTTTAGGCGAGCTGTCTATTTGCAGGCCTCCTGTTTTCGATGATGATGTTAGGAGCTTCGTAAGCCTTTGCAGTCTTTCGCGACTTTATTTGTTCTTTGAACTTTTAGTGTTATCATTTATATGATAACAATATGACAATCTATTGATGTACTTTTTTGCCTTTGCATTATGTTTAAGTATTATTTCATTTTTATTTTTATTTTATTGTTTTAAATTGGTTCATTTGCTTTTATAGGAGTATTAACATTGTTTCATAAAGATAGAATAACACGCCGAACAAATATTAATTTAGAAGTCCAACAACAAAAATCAGTGTTATATTTTCAAATTTTCCCAGGACTAGTTTGGAAGGTTCGGTTTCGATGGTTGAAATATAACGCTGATTTTTGTTGTTGAACTTCTAAATTAATCGTTTCATTATTCATGGTATATTTTAGTATTATTATCATTATAGAATTTCTATTTTATATTTTTCTTTGCTCTCTCCAGGACTAGATGCTATGTTTTTATTGTTGAAATCTTTGTATTATGTTACTTACTTACATCTCTAAGTCTCGTGGAATACTACGTGGAAGTCGAGGAGTTTTATATTTATTTTCTTACTTAAAAGAAATGTGATGCTTCTTTGGCAATATGAAGCAACTCCAATGATGGAACACAGCAATAACTTTTATTTAACGCTCAAAATATGGCGACATACAAACAAGAAGAGAAAAGAATACTAACATTTAAAAATAAATTGCATTCTTCGTGCGAGAGTCGCACGTGGCACTCGAGTCTGGTTTCAAATATTGCCATTCACAAATACATTAATGTTCATCTATTTAAATTATTTAAACTACACGATTTTAATATTATTTAAAGTTGTTACAACCTCTCCCCCAACGGAGAGACTTTTGCCGAAGGGAAAAGTTCTGTAAAATTCGAAAGTCTATAAGCTCGGCTTGCTCAATTGTTAAAGAGAAAAGATAACTTCTCTCATAAGTTTCCAAATTTTCAGGCCGAAAATTTTAAGTTTTAAACAAATATTTGTACACCACATTTAAATAGAAAGAAAAGGGACAGTGTTCAAATTAGTCTTCCTTTTTTTTTTTTTTTTTTCTTGACGGCGCCTAGATCTCTTCCATGGCGAACCAGTTCCTCGGCTATATTTCACAGCAAAGCCTTTCCTCAGTTCATCTGTGCCTTTCGGATAATATTCATTTGTCATTTGCTTTCGACATTTGTTTTCTTCGTCTATTAGTAGCGCCTTTGATATTAAATCGAAAGCCGAAAGATGATGATAACGTTGCATTGCAAAATGATTCTCAATATTAATTTCTTTATCGTTTTTCAAATTTTCGTAAAAATCTTCCACGTTTAATTCCGGTGATTTAACTTCTTCTTCAAAGATATCTTTGGATGGTTTATTTTCTTCCTTCATCGGTTCCAAGATCTTCTCTTCAACTATTTTTCTTTTCCTTTGAGCTCTAGTAGAACATCCCATAAGTTTCAAACTTAAAATTTTGGTTTAAAGTTTGGAACTTATGGGAGAAATTACCTCTTCTTAAAATAATTCAGAATGCCGACCTCATAAATTTTCGAATTTTACAGAACCTTTCCCTTCGGAAAAAGTGTCTCCGTTGGGAGAGAGGTTGTAACAGCTTTAATATCGTTATTAATCTCTCGTGCATTTGAAATAGATGAATAATAAATAATGTACAGATTACTGGCAATATTGAAATGCAGGCTCGAGAGCTGCATGCATTTTCTCGCACGAAGCATGTAATTATTTTTTTTTAAATAAGTTTATAGAATATGTTTCTCTTCTTGTTTGCATGTCGCCATTTTTTTGAGTGTTAAATAAAAGTTATTGCTGTGTTCCATCATTGGAGTTGCTTCATTTCGTTAAAGAAGTGTCACAGAAATTATATATGAAATTTATATATAACTTAAGTATATAATACGCTTAAATGCATACCAATTCAATTCAATATAAGCATATGCAAAAGCCAGAAAGACACTGGCAAACTGCATACATATATCTATACACATGCATATATACCTATATCTACATAAGCATTAATATAGGTCATAAATTATGTAAATATAGCAGATCGGTACTTTTTTTGTTTAAAAACATACATACCCCCCTGTGCACCACATATGTACAACACGGGGCTTTCAAAAATAAGTTGAATAAGACATTAAAAGTTGCATGCAAAAATAAAACGAACAAAAGCAGAGAACAGCGGTCTGGACTTCACGGACATCCAATGAGAAAATCCAATGATCCACATCCTGAGGTACTATTTTTGAACGTTAACATAAATTGTTTGATCTTAGATACTTGTGATCTTAGAATTTAGATTAAAATGAAAGTGGTAACTTGCAAATTTACCGTGACCAGATAAAAACTGAGAAACATTAAAATTTATATAGAGAAAAGACTCAGAATGAAGTATATTGTAAATATAAGGAACGCACTTTTTAAAAACAAACCCGCTGAGGCTATTATATTTGAAGCTGAAAAATATAATTAACTGAATGAAGTATCATCATCATATACTCAAATAAAAGTCTTATGCTAAAACAGAATGCTGCAACTATGCTTCTTCAAGGTTTAATTCAATATCGCATCCTTGAGATCATATTCTTTTCAGCAGTTGTTTAATTCACTAGTATTTTCAGCTTTAATTATAGTTCTTTTGGTAAATATGTATATACATATTACGTATAATGTGTGTATTCATGTATGCAGAGAAAAAAAAGAGAAATGCACTAAGCTGTGTGTTCATGTTGAAATATAGCAAGCGGTAGAAGAAGATTAAAAAAAGTGCCAGTCTTTTCTATTACGTGATCCTAATTATCCTAATTTCTAATTCCAGTTTTGCTGCTCTTTGAATAATATTTCAATACTCTGTCTATTACAGTATAAGATATTAGCCTAACTGTAGCCTGTGAATAATCCTGAATAAGGCTGTAAGCCATTCATCGTATGTCTTCAAGAGGAGCACAGAGACTTCAGAACGTTGCAATTATCCTTTATTTTGAAGATAAGTAAGATGAATAGGAGACATACCTGATGCTTACTAGCCAGCATTTATGGCGAGAATTGAAAGTAGAAATTTAATGTAAATCTATATCTGGATAACTAATAGCCAAAGGCTGCATAGAGGAAATTAATCGCAAAGTTGTCTGTTAAAGGCTTTACCGTCATGAAATACTGTAAATAATTAGCATATACGCCCGACGACAGAAACTCATACTTTATTGTAGCCGGCTTGTAAACTGGCCTTTACTTTCTATATTCCCTTCTGGCGGTAATATGGAAAGAAAGAAGTAATCTAAACATTAAGTAACTGGTTAAAAAAAATTATAAAAATGCTATAGCAGTAAGCGCACAAACATTGATAAACAAAAATGGCGTATGTAGTAAATGGAGTGGATTGGCTTGTTGATTTGAAGCAGTGCCAGCAGGCGACACCTGCCTAAGGTAAATCCAAGTAAATGTCTGAAGTAATTCTATATTTCATTGAGATCTTAACTACGTATATGTGACCGTTTCTATTTGAGAACATGCATAAAAAATGAACTAACTATTTCATCATTCTGAGAAATAAGAAAACTATTCTAATTACTACTCAGACGGAACTGATTTTTAACACTTCAGCTTTCAGTAGCACACAAAAGACGTGTTATTATTTTTAAAATGTATATTAGCAAACAGACATTTCTGGCCACATCTGAATTATTGATTCGCTATGTATCTTGACAAAGAAATTCCCAGAATGAAAAAGACTTGAAATGAAAATTTTAAGACTTAATACTTTGCAAATATTTAACAATACTATATGAGTTAAATTTATGAATATTCCTAAGTAATACTTTATTGAAATTATCAGAGAATCGTAAATGAAGTTATTCCCAAATGTGTAATGGTTAAGAAACATACGTTATATTTTCATCATAATAGTTATATTTTTCCACTAACCAGGCAATATTGGGAAAGAAACCAAACAAATCTAGGAAATTTCTACCACAACTGAATTTGTCAAAGAAAATTATCAAAATTATTATCCTTATGCATTTGTAGGAGAGAAGTATCTTTATTTATTTAAGTATTTAAAATTAATATCTCATCGCTTTTCCCGCATTATTTAAAAATTTTACATTTATTTGTTTCGTATTTCGTTTGAGCAGTGTTGAGTATTTCGTTTGTTACTTTTATCCTGCAGAATAATGAATTCAGGAAAGCCTTCATAAATCCTGCATCAAACTTTTCTTATCTCGTTGGAAATATTTCTCGAACCAATCACTGAGCGGACATAAATGTGTTAGGAAACTTAAATTCGTGGGTCAGAGAGATTTCCCCATATGGTAAGAGGCCTTTACTGAAATTCTCATTTCTTTTCTTTTCTCCCCTTTTCAACAGAGTATTTTTTTTTTCCGAAAGCTAAAATATTCTCTGAAATTTTGACATTGTCGGTGCTTTTTCCCTGCAGAAAGAAGTTCATTGCATTCATTCTTTCAAGAGATCCTACAGGTAGACAAGATTTGAACTTTTTTAAACGTCAAAAAGTATTTCAATACACTCACTCATATTCTCCGTCCATTTTTTCTGGAAAATCAAATTCTTTCTATCGTATCAAAATATTTCTATCGTTGTTTTGAAGACGTAGGAACAATGCGATAGCAATCGAGATATCACGAATTGTCGTGATAGAATAAAGTTGTATTCTTACAAGGTGTATCCTCTCGCGTTATGTTTTATTGAAATGCTTTACATCGCTATTTGACACAAGATATTCATTATGTAGTATGCAAAATGTTCATTCTATAGTAATAGATTTTGTCTGCGTGCATCTTATCTTCCAAAAGGCAGTTTTTAAAAAGTTAGCCTTAGTACGGCTGCTGTGATGCCAAGCGATTTGAGTGAGGAGGGGTGTACAATAAAAACGGAAAATAAAAATTCATTTATAGAGATCCTAACCATCTACTTTTCATAAAATGCCTTTATAAAATGAACTTACCTGGTACGAAAAAGTGAAACATGTAGAACAAATTACGTAGCACGATCATTTTCAAGTAGATTAATACGAATAATGAAAGCATTCACTGCGTAAATTCATGGGTGTTTTGATGTTAGAGGAAATTTCTGCGCTAGCGCCAGATGTTGGTACTCATGAATATGTTGGTCGACATGCTAGGATTTGCAATTCTGTCCTAAGGAGAAACTGGACGCAGTGGGTGAAACCACACGAAGATCCACAAGAAAGAAGTGATCATTTGATTTTAGTTGGCTATTGTCAACTCTGCAGCATTTTAATTGGCAGGCAGGGAGAGAATCCATCCTAACAGAAATTCGTATACTCTTACATTTCAGACATTTGAGAGGAACAAACTTTGGCATCTATAAGTGCGAAAGAGTTAAAGTTATATTTACCACAACAAGAGTGTGGTGTGTTAAGATGCATGGAAACTACTCATATGTTATTAGTACTAATAAATTGATTAATTCTTGTGTCTATCATTCTCTGGAACAGTTGTTTCTTCACTGCTAGCTTTTGATGATTAATTTATACTGTGTTTCTTGACTGCTCGCCTGTAGACTGTAGGCTTGCATTAAACTGTCCAAATTCCTCACTATGATGCAGGCAAACAAGTAGAATGCACAACATAATGTTTTACATTACTTTATTTAGTAGGATATCATATATTGTTTTGTATAGGAAATATAAGTTTTACCTAGATTATGATTGGTAATATCCTTTTGGCAAAACCAGTAAATTAAGCGTCATTTTCTGTATAACACCAGTATCCTGTTTAGCGTAGTGTTCAATACTAACTCGGTTTCACGTACATTCAGCCATTCTTTCCGCAGGTAAAAGACTGCTATTACCAATACATATATGTATATGTCTTTAAAAATTATCTTGTTGTATTTTAATCTTTTTCATATATTTCTGATATTCCTTTATTTAACAAATCACATTTTAATTAAAATTACCGGAATTTCACAAATCGTCTTGTAAAATCATTAATTTTGCTACTTAAAATAGTTATCGTCTTAAGCTTCGAATATCTAAAAACGCTACTTGCTGAATGTTTTGCAAATTTATATTTGAAACCTTTTCCTTTTTACCTCTCTGGGGAAACATTATGATGTTTTTTTGTCATGGTGCAATATTTTGCTCTCGAAAACCCTCTTAGCTGTCTTAGAAGTATGCATGCTCGAGGTGTTCTTCGCAATATTTTAAACTGATTAGATTTTTCTCACATTAATTCAAGACAGAAAAGTGTTAGCTGTTAAAGGAAAAAAAAATAATTTTATTATTTTCCTCTCCTGAACTTACAAAATTTTTGAGGTCCTTTTCAGTTAATTGCTTACAGTAAAATATCTGTCAGAGAACCCATGGTTCCAGATAACACTGAAAGCTCTGTAGATAGTCAGTCGCTTAGGGACTGATTACGGAGTATAAACAATTTATTCCACAATAATGTCCAAATAAAAATTGTGTAAATAATTTCATTTTCTTTGTACGTTTCTTTAACAGTCTTATTCAAAAAATAAGTGGAACTGAAATCGAGTGTTTAATCTGACACACACACGTAGGACACATGATTACTAAACGTATTTCTGGCCTCATAATTAAAATACTTTTACCGTATAAACCGTACCGTACCGCCTAATAATGTATAAAGGTGAAAATACTTCCACTACCGTACAAAGCAGAACTAACAAAAACCACACTTGTGACCTAGACGCCATAATTCTGTTATTAGCCATAATTCTGTTATTATGACATATATTCTGTCATAATTAGGATTAACAGCTAATTAAAAAAGAAGTACTAGCTGTACAAAAAAAACCTCCCCTTCAGTTTTAGTTATTTTTAATTATGAAGCATTATATAATGCATTTCTCTCACTCTCCTAGCGTGCCTTCGGAGTATAGAGGTTCTGCACGGTAGGCCGGTATTTCAGAGGTCCGTGGTTCGATTCACGGCGAAGGCTGTTGCTAATTTTTTATCTCCCCGTCTTTTCCAATTAATCTAATCTCTCGACAATTATTAAAGACATTACAGTTAGGGACAAAGTAAATAATATTTAAGCATTCATGGTAACAGATAACCCTCGGGGCAGAACATCATGCTTAACTCCTTGACTCCAACACGCAGACTGAAAAGCCATTGTTTCCTAGGCCGTCATCGAACTGCCGCTAGGTGGTGCGCTTGAGAGCCGTGTGATTACACACTGGGTGTTTACGAAATCTTTTGAGTATCTGCAGAAAGGGGATTCTCGTTTTTACAGAAGTGAATTCTTGTTATTAAAATCTTGAACTGTCTCTCAGAATTCTTGATGCCAGGTCACATTAAACAAAGCGCGCCTACGATTTTGTGTCTTTAAATATATTGAACTAAGAGTAATAAATGATGTTGTCATTTAAAATCGCGTTTTGTTTGCTGTTTGATTGAAAATTTATTACTGGTTTTATATCTTAAATTTATTTAGAAATCTCCCCATCTCGAAGCCCAACTTTAACAAAGTTCTATATCATTCAATAAAATTTATTTTGAGTAATTGCTATTAAAATTACATACGTCTAACTTTAATTTTAAGAGAATAAAATGTAGTAGAAATTTGCTTAAGCTTTCAAAAGCACCAATTAGTGCACATACACCTAGTTGTCGAAGTGTAGTTAACTATTCCATAAAGGTCTATTTACTTACATTTTACCACTTTCTTAGAAAATGAATTCGAAGACTATGCGGGTATTGAAAAAGGCTGTAAATTTTATTATAAAATTCAAGATGCCACAGAATAAAACGAAGCGATTAAAACCGAATTCGTAGCTACAGTGAATTGCTTAGGAACTAAACGAGGAACGTTCTGTCCATATAGAAATGGGAATAACACTAGAATACAATAGAGATCAGATTTGATGACTAGCAGAATTAATTCCGTTCAAGAGCTCAGTGCGCATGTCAGCATCTATACCCTTCTTTTCCGAGAAATATATTGTACATTCAGCACAGAAGCAGTGTTGACACATCTACCGTTAAAATAATGAACTGAGCCATTTATTTATCCTTCACTCTGACAATATACTAAGGACATCCCCCGTGGCACTTCATTGTGGCATGGCTCACTGTTTGGAAGCCATGGACTTAAATAAATAATTAAATAGGGAGAAGACATCGTCTAAATGTAGAAATATGATCTAATGAGTCTGGTGATAAACTCAATTACTTGAAATGCATATGTTTCAATGGGTAAGCTAACCGCAAACATAGTAGGAAAACCAAAACACAGAATACATTTCAAATATGAAAAGCGTTTATTAGTTAAAAGATAAGACCTTTAATAGGTACTTATGTTTCCACGTTTATCCAGTGAGTACTTTCATTAAAGTAACATCTTCATTTATTTTTTCTTGATTAGATTTATTAAACTTTTACTTCTGAAGAGTAGTAGTTATTATAAACACATTTCATTTATTGCGATCTAATTTCATTATTGATATTACATGCAGTGCTCTAAAAGCCTTGCTGTTGAGAACTTTTGTTTCATAAGTATAGTGCGTTTAAATGTATTGCGCTATATACTTTGCTCATTGGTGAGTCGATTGTCGTTTAATTCTCGTGGTGACTGAAAAGCTGCTGTAATGGTTTACTTTATTTCTAGATGTCCATCTCGTTACATGTGGCGTAACGGTTATTGACTCAAAGTATCAACACTGTTTCTGAATGCTCTTCATTCGAAAATTCTTTGGCCAACGACATATTTCTTGAAACTCTGTGATTTGAAAAATAAATGGTTCACTTTAAAATGAATCTGCATTTTAGCATAAATTTAGCTATTTTGCATAATGAAACTCGAAAGGCATACGAAACGAACGTGCGCCAAGATATATATTGGAGAGAGAAAGTAAAGTTCGCGTGCAATGCAGTATATTTGACTTTCACCTTAGCTACGTGCAGTGTATATCACGGCCAAAGGTCTAATTCAGTTAGTACTTTCTCTTTTCAGGTACGGTGTCAAAGTATGTTCCTGTTTTTCCTTATTGCCTAAATAGGTATGCTTGAAGATGTATGACTTATATTTGTATGCAAGTTATCTCCTTTTCGATAATTCAGTGTTTCAATGTCTGTGAAGATTATTAATTTTTGGTATGCTTAAGTTAAGCAATATTCTCCTATTTTATTAACTAAAGATTTCGTAGTTAATTTTTTGATTTATGATTCTTTAATGAAAACTGCCTCTGAGGAAACTTACTCATTACGCCTTCAGTGCTAATGCACAAACCAACACTGCATGCCTGTCGCATGGAAATGTGTATCAACACTTTTCGTAAGTTGAATTACAAAATGCCAGCATATGCAGCGTCACGAAAGCGCTGTTTAAGGAACATAACGAAAGGAATAACTCAAACCTCTTTGTTCCTAACTAAACTATGTTGACGTGTGGTGGTTTGATGTGTAGTCCACACATTTTGGAAGAAGGATCTTGAATCCAAGGTAGAACAATTGTCTCACTTTGGAAAATGACTCGAAGACTATGTCATTTGTTCCGTGTGATGTTCCTTAAGAAGCATGATATTTAGTGGGCTATGTCGTGTGAGGTTACGTTTGCGACGACCTACATAGCTCATTCCACCAAATACATTCTCCATTAAGATATAACTTTAAATAATTTTTCTGTGCAATTGCCAGCGCAATGTTTTCCATCAGAAAACTGATTTAACCCTTAAACACAGAGCTGGGGTCTGTATTGACCGCACCAATATTTAAAACTGCGAAACTGCTTATACGACTTATAGTTATTTTTCTCCTCTTCAGTACTTTCAATTTGACATAAAATATAAATATTCCTATTTTTTTATTAAACTCTATCCATTAGTTTTTTTTAATTATTTTTAAAATTGGACCGCGATCATACAGACTTCACATCTGCGTTTACGTTATTTTTAACAATTTGACTAAAGGAGGTGTAGATGCATTGGATGAAAAAGTCACGGGTCAGTCCATAAGTTCGTGCGCATTAAGAGTATGCGAGGTGTTCACTGTGACGCATTTACTAAAACAATACAATTTTGAACCTGTTGAAACTGGTCATCGTTTGACTAACATATTATTCAGTTCATCACCAACTTTCGTAAATAGCGAATGCATTTTAGTACCCATAGAAGTTGACTATAGATAATCAGTTCAAACGCGCTGTGCTACATTTCTTTAAATATTCGTGTGGTGAATCTGCCAGGTTTGCAGCGATAAAAATTAATAGTGTACATGGTGAACACACAATTAATGTAAGGACTGCCCAGAAATGGCTTAAAAAATGTAAATTGGAAAAAGCAGAATTGATGATGAACCACGTTTCAGGACGTTTTGAACTGTTAGAAACAAATCAAACGATCAATTCAGAAGTTTATAGTGAACAACTTTGCCGTCTAAACTCAGAACTGATCAAAAAACGCCCACGATTGGTGAATTTCAAGAAAATGTTGTTTCATCCTGATAACGCTAGATCGCATAAGGCTCAAACAACGCTTCAAAAAATAAGTAAATTTAATTGGGAGCTTTCACCACATCCTGCTTACTCCCAGGATATTGCTCCAAGTGATTTTCACTTATTTCGTGCGTTAGAATTTTTTTTTACTGGGAAAAAAAGTAAATTCTAAACAGGATGTACACAATGAACTTTCAAGTTTTTTTTTTCCATCATAACCATTTGAGTCTTTCTACAGCAATGATATAAAAAGCTGCCTGTAAGATGGCGAGACATTGTAGATAATGGAGGAAAATATGTGTCGTGTTTTTTATATTATTTAAAAATTTACCAAAAAATGCGCACGAATTTATGGACTGACCCAATATAAGCCGAAGAACAAGGCGATGACCAGTCAACATATTCTTTAGGTTACTTGATGTAAGTGGAATTAGTGCACATGAAAATACATCAGTTGTTGAGAGATAGTGACAAATTGGAAAAAACTGATTTTTTGATGGAGTTATCATCAGAATTAATAAAACCACATATGGAACGGAGTCTTCAAAAGAGAAATGTTAACCGAAAAATAAAAATATGCATTCAGAGAGTGGTAGGAGTTTCCAGCGGAATCTATTCGAGCACAGATATAACTGATATCCTTAAAAAGCATAAAACATGCTCTCTTTGTCCCCCTAGAATGAGAAAATGAACTGCCTATCTAAGTTTCAGCTGCAAGAATCCGATGTTTTATGAATGCGAAATTGTGTTGAAAATGCGTAAGATAATGTGCTGCATTTTTTAATATTCTTTATATATTATCCTTTTTTGCATTATTTTATATAATCCAAATTTTGTAGATGGAAAATTTACTAAATAGTTTAGTTGTACGCATTTCTAAGTAAGTAGTGTTTATTTTATTTATTTGATTAAGTGTTCCATACTTTTTCATATGTGATTTAAAATTTAACTTTTAATGCATTAATTTTAGAGATTTAGAAAGAAATAATTACTTCAATATAACGTCAAAATGCATTAATCCTTATATAATAACAATTGTACATTATTTTAAAATTTTATATTTTTAAAATGCGTAAAATAGAGCGTGGTCTGAGAGGTCCCACCTCTGTGTTTACGTAACTGAAAATGAACGTCTGTACTTAAGGGTTAAAATAAGCAACTAAATAGAAGAATGAAAATTTATTTTCTTTGTTATAATAAACTTATAATAAACAAATTAGAAAAAAAAGTATGAAGTATATAGGAGAACGTTGTCTTGATGGGTTCATTGTCAAGGTTAGACCGTTATCGTAACATAGTATCGTAAACCAGCTGAGTAATTTTAGACGTAAACATGCTGACGTATTTACTTTTATGAAAGACTATATACTGACTGCAGTTAGTTAACTAATAACATAAACTGGTATTGCTTCTGCAATAAGATAAAAACAGCGCATTTCTCTCTGAAAACGACTATCTAGAATTTTCCAGAATCAAATATTTTTGTTATTTATTTGATCATATAAATATAGTTTTGTTTTCTACTTAAACCAAAAGTTTAAATGTAGCATATTTAAAAATAGAATTAAATTATTATATGTTTCATTTTATTTAACCAACACCAAATATGAAATTTATTTGTAAACATATTCCATTTCATATATCAAGCTAGTTATCTGTTGCAGAGAAATAACGGCGGAGTCTGCTTACCGCTAAATAAACAAAGAAAATTTCAAACGGCTTGAAGCATGTCTAAAAATGCTTACAAAAAGCTAGCTGAAATGAATTTTATTTAATATATACTACAGTAAATCTAATTCTTTTAAAGATAATGTGTGGCAAACAGTTTAACAAGTTTTACCCATTATACACCTACATATATGCCTAATGAATTAACAAGAAAGTGAAAAAAAATAATCAAGATGCTTTGGCCCTACTTCTAACGTTGGTAGCAATCTCCTCTTTTATGCGGTTAAATTGTATCACAATTAAGTGGAAGTACCTCGAAACTCAATTAACATCACGGACCATGCGCGAAATAATCGATATGATACCTAAAGCAAGCCAAAGGATAAATAATGAATGTGGTCACTAAACTAGATAACAGGAAAGCGTACAGAAGAAACGAAAGTAGAGTGGATTTGTTTACTTGCCTGAAATAGATGAGTGTAATTAATTTTTCATGTATACATCTTTGCCATTTTTTACAACTAGAGACAAACCTTGTTACGCAGCGATATTATGATTCTCGCTTTGCCATAGTTAGCCATTACATGAATTAATGTATACATAATTGAGATGCGTAATTATATATACTACAATCGCAAGCATATTACGGAGATGCAATTGTATTTAACGACTTAACATCCATAATTGCCCAATTCGTGTGTATCAGGTTAAAACTTTCTCTCTTTAACTCTGCTGTTTTCGTGTAACTTGGAAGCAAATCTTTATTTCCAAAATGCAAGTTACTTACAGTTAGTTTTAACTAAACTATGTTTTGTATAGTTTGTCTTTCATATAATAACTAAGTGATCACTCAGTTTTTAGGCTGAGCTTTCATACAGATAGAATATAGAAAAAGTGCTATAAATTAGGCTGCCAATTATATTAATAAAATACTTAACGCAATCATGCACGTTCTCCAGTACGTGATATTTAGAATTCTTAAAGCAATAACAGGGGTTGGACAAAAATATGGAAACATCTTTAAAAAAACATGTTTCTTTGCTCAATATGGTGTAGGAAACCCGTGGGCATCCAAAACAGCTTGCAGTTTTCTCGGAATGGATAAATACTGTTCCTGTATGTTTGTTAAGGGAATATTACACCATTCTTCCTGCAAAACGGTGGCAAGTTCAGATAACGATGTTGGCGGTGGATAACGAGAACGCACTTTCCGTTCCAATGTAGACCACAAAGGTTCGATAATATTCAGGTCTGGTGACTGTGGTGGCCAGGGGAGAAGGGACAACTCATCCTCGTGCTCAGAAAACCAGTCCTGGACAATGTGAGCTGTGTGAACAGGGGCTTTGTCGTCTTGGAAGACACCATCACCATCGGGGAACAAAGTGTGTACCATGGGATGAACTTGATCGGCCAAAATGTTCACATAAGTCTTGGCAGTCATGTACCCTGACACAGTTATCATGGGGATAGCAGAGAACCACGATATGGCTGCCCAAACCATAACAGAACCCCCACCATGTTTCACTCTTGGCAACAAGCAGTCTGTATTATAGGCTTGAGATGGCGTTCTCCAGACGTAAACTCGGCCTGAAGTGAGAAACAATGTGAAAGAAGACTCGTTAGACCATATTACTCGCTTCCACTGCTCTATAGTCCAGGCTTTATGACTTAAACACCACCTTTTCCTGTTACGGGCATTAGCATCACCGATGAGTGGCTTCTCAATTGCAGCACGGCCAGCAATTCCCTGTTTATGAAGCTCCCTTCTAATTGTTTTGGTACTCACAGGGTTCGGTAACACAACATTCATTTCAGCAGTAACTTTTGCAGCTGTGGTCTTCTTATTTTTCGTCACAATTGCCCTTAATGATCGTCTGTCACGATCACTCAGGACACACTTTCGTCCGCGCTGTGATTTAGCAGATGATGTTTTTCCGCTTTTCAAATATGCGGAATAAATCTTCGATACAGTACCTCTTGAAACACTAAACACCTCGGCTACCTTACTTACGGAAGCACCTACCATACGTGCTCCAACCATTTGCCCACGTTCGAAGTCTGTTAACTCTGACATAATGCAATGACAACCTCACATAACAGTACTCCGACAACAACTGAACTGTTTAGCACATTTACGAAGTTGTATAGGTGGCGTAAGTAGTCTAAGACGCCAGCGCCACCTACATATTTCATTAAAATGAATCTTTCTTTTCAAACATGCATTTCACAAGTTGTTTCCATATTTTTGTCCATCCACTGTAAATCTTCATTATAAAATTATTCTAAAATGTAGTAAAAATTAATCAAAAATGTAGCAATAAAGTGAGCCCAGTTTCGCACCCTATAAAAAATTATAGTCCTTACATTTAATTTTAGATTTGAAGAATCATTTTTTTAATGCAGGAGACGTAAAAAAAATGCAGTGCTCACTGATTTTTGAAATGCGTTGCTCTGAATACGCGTCTATGCTTCCAAGTACATGGTATGCGGAAATGGAAGAGAAATATTTTGAGTTCTGGAAATGTCATGTCTTGATCATTCTTAAAAATAATGATGAGAACGCAGTTTCGTAATCGGACCTAGAATGGCACATACCAGTTTTAAATTAGCATAAATAAAAAAGAAGAAATACTTTGAAGTTGCTGTTCTGCAGATGCAAATAATTATTCACGAAATTTGAAACAAAAGTGCACAAACATCCATTGAATAAGTTTTTTCATTATTTCAAAAAGAGTGTTTGCGTTATCAAAAGAAAAAAAAAACTTACGTATCATTAATTTTCAGTTTTAAGGTGATATTACTTTGCAGCGATTACATATGCACTGAAAATACAACACTTTCTGTTTTATGAGTGTCCTTATCGTTACAACTGAATTTAATGTTTTGCATAAAAATAACCTATTCTAAAACTAAAATTCTTTTCGTTCGAAGCTTTCATATAACATCAATTTTGTTTCAGAAACATCTCCGAAAGGTAAATTGCACTCCTTTTGAATAGATTAGGAAAGAGTACGTGAAATAAAAGCTAAAATCTCAAATCGTGTAAATTTTCAAAGCTTAGGCTTCTAGCTGCAATCGTGTGATACAAAGGAGCATTTAAACTTATAGAACAAGGCTTCAGCTTAATGTGTCGATCATGCAGCGTTAAGCTTCTGATGAAAGGTTATAAGGAATTTTTTCTTCCCTACGCCTTGTATTAAGGGGACTCACACACCTTAAATCCCTCATGATCTTCGAATATGTGACTGTTGCAAGAATTGGGATATTTTATTTATTTTAAAAGCAATTACTTCCAACTTTTTACAGCTGACTACATAATATAGCTGATTTGGAAACTTTTTTTTTTGGAAAAAACCAGAAAGTTTGTGTTGCCACAAATATTTTTGTAATTTAATCCTCTTTGTGACAAAATATTTCGCCATGTTTCCACCTTGCGCGCATTATATTTTAAAAATGGATAATGGTACATCCTTGAAATTTGATGGAATTCTTTATATGGGCACTATTTTCTAACTGAATCAACAATCTGTTGAATATTTTAATATTGAAAAATTTTATGGACGAAACCATTACAAATCTTGTTAATAAAATACATTTTGTAAACTCAACTCAAAATAAAATAAAAATTTAACATGAAATGTTTAGAATTTTAGGTTCACAGTAGTTTCCAGATGTTATAAAAGCTACATATTAAATATGTAATTAAATTATGAAACATAATGTTTGAAACTGTGCGCGCAAGTTGGAAACATGACGAAAAATGGTGTCACAAAGCGAATTAAATTATAAAAATATTTGTGGCAACACAAACTTTCTGATTGCTATTTCAGAAAGCAGCTATATTATGTAGTCAGCTGTAAAAAGTTGGTAGTAATTACTTTTAAAATAAATAAGTTATTCCAATTTTTGCAACAGTCACCTATTCGAACATCTTATGGGTTTTAAGGTGTATGAGTCCCCTTAAAAGCACGTCCGGCGTACAATCAGAATACCCGGAGCTCGAATTTTGACTTATCGTTGATTATCTTTGATTCTTTGGGCTTCCTGGCACTGAAAACATCCAAAAGCGGTCTACACTTGGAGTTTGATTAGAATGTGATGAATGGTTATTCGTCATGGATATGGTGACTTAGTCCTTTTTCTTCCCAGTTTCTCTTTAAGTATCGGAAAATATAAGAAATTTTCTCTTTCCTTCAATTAGCATATGAGATGTGCGGAATAGAATCCTCGCAATGACACTACAGGTTTTCCTTGTTAATGCTACAAATAATCACTAATCCCTGTGTAAGGTATCTGTTTTATTTGTGTATGGAGTTTTTGCACTCGATCTCACTGTTTTAAGAATGTAATAATGAATTTGATAGTAGTGGTATGCTAAACAAAGTTCTGACTGGAACTGCCATCTATAAAGAATCGAGGATACTGATCCCATTGCGCAAACATTTTCCTCTTTTCGGTCAATATACAGTTTTCTGGATATCCCTACCTATTCTATTTTCTTTCAAGTTTTGCTCTGCAAAAAGGACGCGAAATTCAGTCTACATAAAGATTCTGCGTTCGCAGATGCTTTTAACATATGACACATGTATTGCAGCTATTCAATTTTCTGCATAATTATTTTATTCACTTTGATTTTCTTTTTTTTTTAATGCGAAGTGAAAACACTTATCGTAAATTAAAGTTCAAAGTATTACAGTACCTACCCTTCACCTGAAACGGAATTATTTTGCTGTTCTATTTTATTACTTTCTATTGTTGTTCATTTGTTACATCATTGTCAAAGAAACAGTTTTTGCTTGTAATAAACGATACTAATTGTCCAAATTGATTTATTGAAATGAAAATAGAGGTTAAACAAATTCTGCGTCGGATGCAGATGAAATTTTAGTTTAAATATTCAAGCTTTGTGAACGTAATTTCTGTTTCAAAAAACAAAAGAAATGAAGATGGTTTTGAAATTAAGAAAGAACTTAAGAATACATATACTTAAAAAAGCTGTTGTCCAGGTAAATAACATTGCTTTCTTCGAAACGTTGATGAAAATTTAGAATTACATTTTTATGTTACATTACTTGCGTTATGTTTTATATGTGACACAGGAAAATTTAAAGTAAAATTATTCAAATATACTGTTACAGTTCTTATAAATGGCAGGGAAATTCATTTCCTTTATGTGTGTCAGTGATTAATTTCATTCCATTTGAATATCATAAATTTCTGGTTACTTATGTTTAATACTGTAGATTCGGTTAATATTAGTTGTTAGCAATAGGGTGTTTGAAAGTAACAGAATTCCAGATAATTTGTTTAGTGATTTTAAAATCAAAAATCCTATTTCCTCAAACGATGGAATTTTTAAACATTTTAATTTACTTGTTGCTATTGTTATTACTTTTATTAAAATTAAGACTTTGTAAATCAAAGATATATTTTTTTCTATAAAACTTTGGATTTAGGGGTTATAATACCATTAATATACAGTGGTGGCCAAAATTGTGGACACTTTGGAAATTTTTATGTTTTTGAACTTTGTATGCTTATAGAAAACGTTACATTTCACAAAATGCAAACTTGTATATATCATTTTAAAGAGAATTTATTACTGAATTCAATACAAAACAAAAAATTCAATTATTTGCAATACAAAAAAGTTAAACGGTAATAGTTATCGATATGCATTAGATAGTGATGATTGCAGTGAGTTATCAGTACTTAGTCGGGTACCCTTTATTTTTGATTACAGCTTCACATCGAAGTTTCATTGAGCTGACAAGAGTTTTAAGCTCTTCTTTCGTTATTACATGATACCAGGAAACAATTATAGCCTCAATTAGTTCCCTTTTAATTGATGGGCGCCTCACTCGGACAAGAGTTTTAAAACCGTGCCACAAATTTTCGATAGGATTGAGGTCAGGACTGTTTCCTGGCCATGACAACAATTTAATGCTCTCTGTACGAAACCACTTTTCGATATTTTGGCCGTGCGGCAAGGAGCAGAATCCTGCTGAAAAATTAACGAAGCATTGTTGGCAAAGAGATCTCTGATGGAAGGTAGAAGTTTTGGTTCTAGAATAGTGTCAAAGTATTTTCTGGCATTCAGTGTCCCATCGATGACACGAAGGCGACCATACACATCTGCTGACATGCATGACCAAATCATAACACTAACTGGGTTCTTCACAGTTGCTTGAATGCAGTCGGGATGTAGCTCTTCTTCTATTCTACGTCTATTTTCGCCTATCACTACCGAATAACGATATCTTAGATTCATCATTCCATATAACTTGTGACCACTGATCATCTGTCCAATTAATGTGTTCCTTTGACCACTGTAGTCGTTGTTTTCGTTGCTGAAAATTAAGATAAGGCGTTTTTCGCGCAATTCTACCTCTCAGTCCAACATCTATTAATCTTCTCCTGATTGTTCTTGTACTAACAGAAACACCAGCATCATTCAGATCACTTCTGATGGCCGCTGATGACAGTTTTCTATCTTGGAGACATAATCTTTTTATTCTTCTGTCATAAATAGATGTGGTGCACCAGTCTTTTTATTCTTCTGTCATAAATAGATGTGGTGCACCAGTCTTTTTATTCTTCTGTCATAAATAGATGTGGTGCACCTTTTTCGGCTTTTTCCTTCTTCGTTTTTAATTAAATTTGTCTCCTGATATCGTAAACAAAACTTTCGGACTCCGGATGTAGTCACTGAAACACCCACCTGTCTTACAATTTTAGCATAGAAAAGACCACTTTCCGTAACACAATAATACTACTTCTCTTTCTAGGTGTCCAGTCTACTCTTTTATTTGACGTCATTGCTTCTTGATTAAATATTAAAAATTTTACAAAAATTCCTACTTGTAATTGCAGTGTATAAGAAACAGGTCCTCCTTGTAGAGAACAAAGCAAAATAATGAATTGTTTCAAGTGTAAACATGATGTCAGCTTCTACTGGCAGTTACTAACATTTGATTGGTTCTCAGAACAAGACAAGTGATTGGCCAGGAAAGCTAGACATTACAAACCACTTCATAACTGTGTTTTTTATTTATATTAAAGTACATATAACTTTTTTGTATTGCAAATAATTGAATTTTGTGTTTTGTATTGAATTCAGTAATAAATTCTCTTTAAAATGATGTATACAATTTTGCATTTTGCGAAACGTAACATTTTTTATAAGTATACAAAGTTCAAAACATAAAAATTTCCAAAAGTGTCCACAATACTGGCCATTACTGTATATGAAAATGAATCGGAATTTTCTTTAATAGAACCATCGAAATTTTACGTAAAGCCCAGTTATATCATAAACAGCTAAAGTTTGCAAATTCTGGAGGAGTAATTGGTACCCATTGGTATCCGATTAAATTGTTATTAAATTCCATCGTTATTTCCATTGTGGTTGTTAAATAGCGGCAAGTGGAGAAAAGTGATAAATTTTGCTTAAATTGATGATTTCTATTAAATGAGGAAAATTTCCTCGTAAAGTGATTAAACTTATAAATATTCCGTGCAATGCTAAACGGGTATAAATGTTTCAAATATTTTTGCAATTAATGAATGTGATATTATTCCATTTGATGGTTTTAATGACTTTAGAATTTCTTTTGATAATCAAACAACACTTTTGGTTTTCGTTTTACTTTAATAGAAGTACAATGATTAATTATAAATGCAAACATATTTATTTTAAAACCAGCTTCATTTCTAATCGAATAAATTAATTACAGAAATGCATCTTTTTCGCCGGAAATTTTCCCTAAAATACATGAAAATATATCAAAATATTTTGCCCAAACTAAAGAAAATATCATATCTAAGTTTCAGAAACAAGTCTTTCATTATTAATATAATTAACTGTCAACAATTATTGTTTTACTCTTATTTTGTTCCTACTTATTTATTATCCTCTTTCACGTGATATCCGTTTCTACTATCTACAGTTTGTTATATTGTAGAGTTGCGCGCCTCCAACCTGCACGCAACCAAGAGGTGACTGTTGAAACTGGAAAATAGACAGAGTCTTGCTAAGGGTTTAAGTCCCTTTTTATTCAACTTAAGAAATTACAATTGCGTGCTCTTGACGCTCACAAACTACGCCGACCCGGCCGTAAAATAAAAATAAGAGCCTGAAAAGAAATAATAACAAGCCTCTAACTACGAGGCTCTCTAAAAGTAACTAACCTCAACGCGTTTTACAATACCGCTGGTAATTCAGCAAACTTTGAATATCACGTTGAACGATTAACAATTCTCCGAGGCAAGCACACAGGCCGAAACGCGGGGTTCTTCAATTTCTGGCTAATTACCTCCGCGCTCGTGAAGTAAGAACAGCACACCTCGAACTCGTTTCCTTTCTATTTAACTCAGAATACTTCCGCTGATAATTTGAATCCTTGCGCGTTCTACTAAAATTTACATACTCTGGCATTGGCAGTTCCAGGGGAAAGTAAGGCTTGACAGGAAAGATAGTTTAAACTTAAAATAAATGTTAGTTAAAATAAATATAAACCCTACAATATGATATACCTTTTTTTTATCCAGTTTTAATCTTCAGCAGCCGGTAGGTTAGTAAGTTTCCTAACATGTATTAATTGCTTTCATTAATTTAATAAGCTTGGATTATTTATTATTTAAGCATCATGCTTGAATGTTTTGAGAATTAAAACCACATTCAAATTGCAATTCGTAAAACCTGATTCGACCTTTCAAACTGTAATCATTTATTACCATGCATATTTTAAATATGTTTCTAATGCATTTACCCAACAATATATCGGATTACGTTTTCTCCAATAGACTAGAAGATTTTGAAATCAGAGGGGCGGAATACCAAAATTGGACAAAAGATCGAATTTCACTTTTTTAAATTGTAGCTTCAACCTTTTCTTAAAGCTGTATCTTAGTAGTTCATATGTTGTTGAAGATTTTATGTTTAGTGGCAGAAATGTAAGGAGACAGTCTCTAAGTAGCTGCTCATTTCTAATGTCATAGCCTAATGCAATATCAAATTATTTTATATCCTTCTTCTAAAGAGCCTGTGTGAAATGAATAGATTGACGTTAATGAAGTTTATAGAGACCTGCCAATAGACGTACACATTTTTCAATTAGAAACTAAATTTTTTTCTACATTAACTTTTTGTTGTCTCCCATATTTTAAAAAGGTTAGAGCTATGGAAATACTGTATAGATTTCGAAATTTTTTACTTTTTTTTAATTATGTTTTGGATACAAACTTCATTATGGACTAACATTAATCTTTGTAATTATTGAAAAATATTTAATCTAAGAATTAGTTAAATTTTCTCATTTTTTACAACACGTGAGAGCACTGTTTTAATCTAATAAAAAGCATCTAAAATTCTGTTTGCGGTTTTATGTAGTATCTCTCAAACAATACACAAACAAATTTAGAGGAAAATATGAAGCTTAAAACATACAGTAGCGTATTTTGAAAAGCGATTTTTATTTAAATAATTTAAAATTTATTAAAAAAAAAACATATATTTTTTTTTCAAATTTCGCTTTAATTATTTACTAAAACTTAATACAACCACAATGTGGAGGACAAATTTGAAAACATAAATAGTCAGTCCTAAATCGTTTTAATTCCTCTCTAGTGCATCCTCTAAATTTAGATACTTTTGTGCATTTTGTTATCTTTATTTTACACTACAGCAACTGCATGTCTACAGTTCTTAGGTCTTAAATTTGATTTATCTATCGACGTAGTCTCAAATTCGATGGTCTCAAATTTGATGCAATCTCAAATTTTTGACGCTGTCTGAAATTCTACTTGTCGAAAGTTTTATTTCTGTATATTTCAAACTCGATGTTTCGATGTTAATTCATCGCATCAGAAAATTTCTAATTATTTTGACTGAAGTTACCTTAATTGACAATTTATTGTAGAAATAATAATAATGTCTTGAAGTCTTGAAGATAATTAACAGTGAATAATGTCTTGAAGATTGCTTATAGTATGTAAAGGATTGCATCAAAACTAAATATCGCTATCTCACACGTAATCCTTTTTATTCGCGTCTCCTCATTTTTCAATACTAATCCATCACGAGAAATGTTTTCTGCTACCGTCATTGTGAAGGTACAAAAGTTGCTCTTTAGGAAGATCTGTATAAAATCGGATTGAAAACAACTAAATATAACTGCTATCTTGTTTCTTACTTTACATGCTAATTTGTGTTAGTTAGCAAATACTCAGAATTCCATCTATACTCTCAACGTGAATTTGTTATTACGTTTTTCCTTATTTCTCAACCTCATTATTAAGTCGCAGAATATTACATCAGTCCTGCCAATTTACATCAATCTTACCAATTATTTAAAGAAAATTTGAATTTCGGCAGCTTTGAAATATGTTCAACAATACAATTCAACAATAAATTTGCAACAAAAGGTGCATTTATTTAACGTTTAGTATCTCACCTTTATTTATTAAATAGCATGTTCTTCACACTTAAACCATGAAATTCAATTCAACAGCAATATTTTAAAATGATCATATATTTAGAATTTCCGATACACAGCCTTGCGCTCTGTTTTAAAAAAAGTTTTTTTCTCGTACAGTGTCGTCATCATTCACTTTGAAATCGTTCTGTTTCTTAACAAAAAACTCATACATTCTTTACAAAATGGGAAACAGATAATAAAACAAATTCTAAATTTGGGCTTACAGATGCCGATATTCGGGTGGAGACGTAAGTTATTCAAAATTTGATTGTTCTAAGTACCGTTGTTTTCTCACAGTGCGAGAACCATACATACATTTATGCATATTCTTTATTATTTACGTCTTTATATATAACACAGGGCGATAATATTTGGTGGCAACAGTTTGAATAGCGACTTTTAAAGTTTTCGCCGCAAAATGCCAAAACGAGCCGTTCTGGGTTAACGCCCTTTGGGTTAAAAATTTTAAAAGCAGCATAGCAGCAAATGTTTAAATTTCTCTACGCGGTGTTATGTATTGTCATACGCTTTTTTACATTTTTATCTAATTTATTTTTAGCTAATGTTCAGCTTTCCTAGTAAGGTAGTTTGCAAAACCATTTTTGTTTCGGCCTTTATAACCCAAAGGGGCGTTAGTGCAGAAGTTAGTGCAGATTAGTCTTATATCATCGAAACACTATGTGCGACTGCATCACTTTTCAAATTGTTGCCACCATATATTATTGCCCTATATTATATTTTAAAAACTTAAATAATGAAGAATCTGCATGAACGTACGTACGTTTCTCGCATTGTGGAAACATAATGGTACCTAGAGCCGTTAAATTTTGAGTAACGTATTCTTCCACTCGAATATGGTCACCTAGATGCCCTAATTTGGAATTTCAAATTTATTTTATTAACCATTTCATATTTTGTTTTACTTGAAGGAATTTTTGATTAACAAACTCAACGATCTAAAATCCAACCGTGGTACGCACTGTGTGGAATAAAATATTGTTATATCCAGCGCGCGAGTCTGCCTATCGCAAATTATAAAATTGTGCTGTTTTTAAATATTTTAGCCAAAAGGGCGTTAGGTCAAATGCTTTCGAAACTTGCATATATGTATAAATGAAAAAACACCCCTTTGAGCTTAATATAAAATGTGAAAGCTTTCAGATTTTTTTATTATTACAATAGACGTGTTCGTTTTTACGAACACTCTCGATTTGACGAACTAGCGAATGGTCCCGAATACACTCCCATAGATGTAATGTAATTTTGACTTTAAAACAAGCTACTGAATACTTGTCAGAACTTAGACGATTTTTTGAGGCCAGTGATAATTGTGAAATGCTAACAAATATAGAGAAGATGGAGTCTTGCATTGTACAAGCTGTTGTTTTAAAACAGACAAAGATAAGTGATTATTTTGTTGCTCAATGACTTAATAAAGGTACGTTTTACAAATATTTTATATTTCTTGTTTGTTTAATAGAATGGATATCACTTATTAAGTAGTAATACTATTAAAAATAATTCCTAATACATAAATAAAAGCATGGAATAGTATCACTAACCTGTCTCGAAAACACTAAAATGTGAAATACTAACAATTTCCGATGCCTTTCTAAATTACGAACTCTCGATTTAACGAATTGTTTTCGTAGTCCCTACGAGTTCGTAAAAACGAGCGTCTTCTGTATTATTAACGTTTTGTGTGTTAAATTTATTAATTAAATATCGCGGTCTTCACACTTACATAACATACAATTGAATTCCACAGACAATTCACAAAATATTTAAAAAAAGCACACCTTTAGAATTTCTGCTAACCAGTGTCGCGCGCTGGAGATAAAAATGTTTTATTCCGTTCGGTGTTGCTACCAGTTGTTTTAAATCGTTGAGTTTGTTGATCAAAAATTCCTTAAAGCTTTACAAATTATCTTTTTTAATGACCAGGTGCTTTATATAATAGCCATTAGCTTTGCGCCACTAAAAGGACCGTAAGTGGTGGCCATTTCATTATGGAAGCACCTCTAGGAGGTCACTATTGCCTCCTGTGAAAGGATATACTTTTACAACTATGCCTTCTCTGAAATTGGAGCCCGGGCCCATCGCTATGGCACTTGGAATCACTAACCAGGATAGCAGCTGGGTAGCGGTTTTTCAAAATACGAATACTAAATTCGAAATTCTAAATTTCGGCTTCCACTTGCACATTCTTGAATAGAAGACAACATAATTCAAATTTAGATGGTTTCAGTTGCTGTCGTTTTTTCGAAGTGCGAGGAAAACGCACATAGTACATTTTTCATCATTTAAGTTATTTAAAAATAATACAGGGCGCTAAAATTTAGAATAGCTATTTATAGGCACTAGCCATTTATAGGCGTTGACTAAGGCAGAAATCGGTGGTCAGTTTAGTATGAATGAACCTAATAGGTGCGGCACTACTACCTTCTATTAAGTGACAGACAATTTATGTCCATTCCTTCTCCGGGTTCAGGCCCACCAGCGGCCGAGCGGTAAAGTCGCTGAACACTGGTAGTTCGGTTCGAGGTTCGAATCCCGCGAACGGGCTGGCTGCATGGGCGTTTTCGCGGTTTTCCCCATGTGTAACGTGTATACGAGCCAGTTCCCCTTAGAAAGTCCTCCATGAAGGCATTCCTCCTCTTAGGCAGATAGCCCTCGAGGCTTTGCCATAATCACACACACTCACACCTTCTCCGGGTTGCGATCAGAATCTATCACCACTTTCCTATCTGGGCGGCAATTATGCACCAATGTTTAATTGCCCATAAAGCAGAATAGTTAGATTTTAATGCAAAAAAACATAACGTTGTATCTTCTTTCTACATACATTTTAAGTGGTTACATATGAAAACATGGTGGCAATAAAAATGGAATAAAAACTTTGCGTGGAAAAAACCACACGAAGGGAAAACGTCATCTTACAAAACATCTTGTGTGAAATAAAATTTAAAAGACACCATCGAATTAGTAAAACATAGTGTTAGAAAATAAAACGGTGAAGGAAACTCGCAGTTTTAAAACAACACCGAACCAAATAGAGTGATAAAACTAAATTACATTTAAATCATCTCATGTTTCTAATTGAAGAATTTTAAGTGAATTTTCGCATAAGGATTTGTGTTCGTAAGAAGGAATAAGTAATAATTCCCCCTATTTACTTCATATTTTCTTCGTTGATTCATAATTTTTATTAAAAAATGAAGAAAATTTGAAAATCTTGAAAGCGTTGAAAATCTCGAAGTTAGTAAAATTTAATGCATAGAAAAATGTTAAGAATATTTAAGCCTATGTATCTTCCTGTTTCTAATCTCCTAAATGCTACATTGCTTTCATAAAAAATCTTCTAAAAGATGTTAATTAAGTTGACTTTTAATATTTAGTAAAATAAGCTTAAAATTATAGCAACAGAGTACATTAATTTCAAGATCTATGCTTAAGTTTTTTTCTTACTTTTTCAGCAAACACTTACTCAAAAAGTAAGTGTCCTTTCTTAAACATACAAATCACTACCCTAAAATTCATTTAAAATTTTTATCATGTTTCGTACGACGATATTCTAAACTGTAAAGATTTTAGACCACTTTATTTTCTGATACCATATTTTATACTACAATCTTGAAAGCTGCTTCCCTTTTGTAGTGACTTATGATGAAATTTGCTTTCTGTGATGTATTCTTTGGAACGTTTTCGTTCGCGATGATTTTGCAGCATTGTTTCAAGTGGATACCTTTTAAATCGATAACATATTTGTGTTCTCTTACAATTACTAATACAATAGCATATAAAACTTTGCTTGTTCAGTCTTCCATTTTCTGCAATTAGCTTTTTGCTTGACCATTGAGTAAATTTATGTAAATAATTAATTTCATCTCTGAAATAAACTGCTTGAAATTATGGGTAAATTAATAAGTATATTTTTGTCTTTTTAACTCTTTCGCATCGAAGTCGCCCCAAACACCCGAGCATTCAGACGTCGGCTGGACGCCTGAAACGCCTGAATAATTTCCTACCTAGTGCTTTCCCCATCACGTTACTGCATTACTCATTGCTTTCAGGTGTTGTTAAATGACATGTCAATCATTCTTATGAAGCTACTAAAAGCAGTTCTTATCACCTTCTCTTTCCTTTGTTTACTGTCAGTGTTTAGCTTTTGATGCCCGAAGTTGCAATCCCGTCCCAAGGGGGAACTTGACACAGTGTCAAAGCGTCGAAGAAAGAAGTTCTCGCTTTACTTAAGTAAGGCTATTGTTAGCGCTGTAGTATTCAACTTGTCATGGGGGAAGGAAAAGCATTCCAGGAGAAATTCTTAGATACAGGCGATTTCGATGTTTGGGGAATTGAGCTTTTGCCCTCTCTCGATGCGAAAGAGTTAAAGTATAGGATATATTTTGTCTTATCTTTTTAACGTTCTACTAATCAATCGGGATTTTATGTTACGTTATCCACTTTATCCAGCGGACGTTATTCTCTTTATCTTCTCAAAAAATGAGTCGTTGTGTGTGTTATTTGTACGAAATACTTCAAATTTACGAAATACCAAAATTTACGAAAGTCATCTCGTAAATTAAGAACTTCTCAAATAGCGTTTATTAAAAGTGATTTTTGAATATGTTTAATAACTGACAAATATTGCAATACGAAATTTGCAAAGTTCTGAGTGTAAATGGCATAACTTTGAAATGAAATGCATTGAAATAAGGAGCCAAATTCATCCCTAAGTAGAGTCTATATCTTTTCATATTTGCTATGAACATGAAAATATTAAAGGTATATTTACTGATAAAAGAGAATGATATATGTTGCAGCGGGGAAAAAAATTGAAAGAGAAAACGTCAGTTTCAAAGTATTCAGAAAAATTTCACATAGTAGCATGAATAACAAGAAGTAACCTTTTATTAAATCGATATTCAATGTAATAGACTCCATATCTGCTATTCATTTGGCAGGATATGTGAACGTACGAAAGATCACAGTACTGATATTCCAGTTTATGATAAGAAATACTTTATTATGTACTGAATTACATCATTTTATCATTCTTGTGTTCCGTTGAGCTGCTGAAAGAAACCAAAATGTTTACCCTTTTTCATTGCCTATAAGTGTTATTCAGCTTTCGCAGTCATTTTATTAGCCCAAATGGGCTAGCCTCGAAATGAGATTTTGCGTCGACCACTATAAACGCCGAATTACTTATCAAATAGTTGGGGAATAGCATTGTAGTTATACCAGGGATATTACTTGTCTTTTTCAGATTTGATAGTTTTATTTCATGCTAATGATCCATCGTTGCTTTTTTCTAATATTATTCAACAAATAAACTTGTTTTAAAAGAGGACTTGATTAATCCTCATTAACAGGGCACCCGGATATACATAGGTACATAATTAGAAATGCTGATCTGATTACGTTGTACGTAATTATAAATGATTTATTACGTAATTATAAATGAGGTACTTACGTATTAACGCAACCAGGCCAAAATTCGCATAAATCGCCAAATTTGGCGACCCTACTTACGGCAACCCTACGTGTTATACTTAGTTTTTCGTAAAGAAATTATTTTTCTTACTGGTTAGATTGAATGCCCTGAAATACTTTAATTACTTTTTTGCATAAATACTCTTTTGGTTACTGTACCTAACAGAAGCGCCGTTACACTCATGGAAAAAATTTGCGAAATTATCAAGGAAGGAAGCATCATTTATTCGGATTGCTGGAAAGGATACAATACAAGTGAGTTCGAAAATGCTGAATTTCTGCATGGAACTGTTAATCACAAATATAACTTTGTGGATCCCAACACGGGCGTTCACACACAACATGTAGAGCGCATGTGGGGCTCAGCCAAATGGCGCAACAAAAAACAGAGAGGAACAGCCCCTCATCATCCTGACTCATACCTTATCGAATTTATATGGCGCCAAGCTCAAGCTGTTAATGGCGAAGACGGTTTTCAATCAGTGCTAAAAGCAATAGCCAAAAGATTTCCGCCGAAAACATAATTCTGCAACTTATTCAAATTCGAAACCGGAAGGGTTTAATTGCTATTTTATATTTTAAAACAAAATAATATAAAAAACTGTATTAAAAATTATCTGTAATTAATAAATGTACATTTTCTTTCTATTCATACTTTTTTACTCAAACTTACAAATCGCGCCAACCTGGTTGCGATAATACGTAAGTACCATAAAGGATTTATTACTCAAGCGAATGTCTATAAAAGATAAGAATGAGTTGAAAATAGCAATAAAAGAATTATTACGTTTAAAAAGAATTATATACGTTATGCGATACCATATGTTTTGGAACAATGAATGTTAGTTGCATACTCGCGTTTCGCAGTTTCGACACGGTAGAAGAATATCATGATACTTCAGGTTAAATTGGGTTTTAGAAGGCTCTCAGCCCCACTTCTGGCATAAATCAGATGAATTATCATCTAGCAGTTCCATAACGTCAAGATTTAAGGAGTGATTATGAAATTTTGGAAAGCTCATTTCTTTGCGTATTTATCTAAAAATTAAACAATTATTATTTGTTTAATTCTTGCTGATTACAAAATTTACTGCATATATGATAGAAACATCGTGGGATATTATATTTAAGATCATGTTTAAAAAAATAAAGCAAAGGGCCATTTAATTTAAGTTAAAATAACACGCCGAACAACGATTATTTTAGAAGACAAACAACAAAAATTAGCAAATCTCCAGGATGAGTTTCGATGGTTTAACTACAGAACCTTCTTCCTCAGAAAGTATTCTTCATCAAGAATTAAATTATTCAAAAGCAGTTGCTATTGACAGGGGCTTTTCACCTAACATTATTGACCAAGCAATAAAAAAATTCTCATCCCAACACACTAAAAAGGCACACTCTTGATTTTAAGAGATTATAAGAATTCTGTTGTCTATCCTTTCTTTCCGTCAGTTAGTTAGTTATAAAATGCACGTATTTTACAGAAATCTATCTTTCGGGTCGTTTATTCGCCTATCAATAAAATTACCAGTTCCATACTTCAGGACTGCATTTCGGATATGAATTTCTAGCGTATTTACAGGATTCCTTACCAATGTGGTTTAATTTACATTGGTCAAACAAAGAAAGCCTTAAAATTTTGCGTTAAAGAATATGAGGCATATGTTAGGAAAAAGGAAACACAGAAGTCCTCTGTTGCCCAGCACTGTTGGTGCGAAAAATCACACTTTCCTCTTATTGCAGCCAATTATTCGAAAAAACGTCTTCAATTGGTGATTCAGATTTTCTAGAGGCCTTTCAGATTCTAAATAATCTTTCTTTTCTAGTTAACGATTCTAATTCTAATCCATTTTTACCTTCAGCCATTAAGGAAATTATGCTTTAGTTTTCTTGTTTCATCAATAGATGGCGATAGCAGCTTAACTCTTTTCCAACCGTTTTTATCTTAACTTAACACTATATTGTATCTCGATTGTTTGCAGTTTGGCAGCTGAGGAAGTTAGTTCCGTAGTTAAACCATTGAAACTAGTCTTGGAAAATTTGCGAATATAACGCTCATGTTTGTTGTTAGACTATTAAAATAATCAAAGGGTCATTTGTTCATTTGTCTTTATGACCTGTATAGCCTGAATTGCCTATTCGCAACATCGACGTTATGAAGCGTCTTGGGATAAGAATGAAAACTTCATAACTTTTTATTGGCCTAATAATAATTATCTTCATTGGTATATAAATTTATAAATTTTCACGCATACGAATATATCATCACATTATCGTGGAAGCAAGAATAGTGCAGAGGACGCTTACTCCTTCTCGAATCCAGAAATTTCTGTTTTAATACACTTTTCTTTCCATTTCAGAAGAACTGCCAATTTCCATGATAACAAAAGCTTACCCGAAACAAGTGAGCTAAAATAAATATTATTTATTGTGACATTTAAGCCGAAGTCTTCGCAATGGCAGAGCAATTCTTTTACGATGCATTCTTCTTAATTCGTTCCGTGAAGATTACATGACTCTCTTCCATTTATTCGGCAAATGAGTGGATGAGATATTTAGCATCACATATTCACAATATACTTTAAGCTATATTTATTTGGCTGAAACCGAATGCATTAAATAAATCGAATTTTCCCTCGGTACGGAAATAATCTTTCCTCGCCTGTTAGGTTTTTGGTTGGTTTGCATTTCTTTGCTAAATTATAATTTAGCTTTCCATGCTCCACATAATGCCTCAACATTTCGAAGATTTTCAGTCCGTGATGCGAGTGCAGCATTTATTACACTTGGGCAAACACCCAGGAATAATTTCTTACAGAAATATATTGTATCTTATTTATCATCTTGCCGTTAACTCCTATATATAATATCAATAAATAATAAGAAGAATAAAATAAATAAAATTAAACTGAAGAAAATATTTCCCATCAAAGCTGTCCGCTACCACCATATTTATGGTGTCGACTTGTTAATCGTTGGTTGTTAATCGTTGGTTTTACGAAAACTGTAAACTTACATTCTGTTAAAGAATGCGAGATAGAGTTCAATGGCAATTAAAATAAATAAATAAAAAGTATCAGATTGTTACTTTTCATTCGTTTGATATCAGCATAAGTACTCTATCATAGATTGTACTTCGGAATTAGTTATTGCTATAGCCTTAGCAAAGGCTCCTTCATGGTCATTTTCACTCCTGCAGCTGAAGAGGAAGTTCTGCAATTCAGTCTTTGAAACCAGTCCCGAAAATTGTTAAACATTGCACTGATTTTGCCTTACAATCTGCTATAATCGTGATTCGGCCTGTTGTTTTATTTCACGTTGTAGTCGCTTCAAACAAACTATTCATTTTCTGCTACAATCTTCAATGTGTTGTGCTTCTCATTTCTTGCCAAAGACTGCTGGTTTTTCTACTCTCATTGTAAGTTTAAATAAGGTAAAATAATTTTTAATTTTCATTTATTTTTTAATTGACTTGTTTTAATTTTTTCTTTTCCATTTAGTTATTTCCCTAAATTTATTTTCAGAGAAACACCCCAAGTGAAACATAAAATTAGTAACGCAACAACCTTGAGTTTGGTGCAGATTTAATCAAGGTCTCAATCGAACCGATTAATCGCACCGATCGATCGAACCTGTAGCCGAGGGAGCTACAGGTTCTTCTTCGTCAGGAGCAAAGGAATTTGCTAGACTGACTAGAAAAATCTGCTTTCGAAATGGATTGAGATCTTGAGTAACTCTACGCCAAATTCAAGGTTGTTGCGTTACTAATTTTATATTTATTTTTAGACATTTGCTTGTTCCCAAGTTAATTTTTTTCTGCTTTGGTGTATTTTTTTTAAAAACTGTTTAGTTTTTACATTCGTTAGTCAAGTCGCATAGAAGTCGTATACCATTTTACTCTAATCAAACTAGGATCAAACTTAGGATCTGCCTCTTCACCGTTAAGTAAGTTTTTCGTGTCTACATTTCCTTCCTTACAGTTAATAAAACGTAAATCAAAGCATTCAATATAGTTTATAAATAAATTTTAAAATATTTTTGCTAGAAATTCCATCATGGAATCTTTCCACGTAAGCTATTGTTCACCAATATTCCAGAAGAAAGTGCGCTTAAATGTCTAGGATTTCGCGAATTTCATTTCTCATGTGTCAAAGTTTGACAAGCTAATTTCCGTTACTCAAATTTGTTTGAAATAAACACAAATTTCTTTTTTCAAAGTACGTACTGCAATAGCCACGGGGAGCGTTTTCAGTTCTGATTTTCCTGATACCTACATGCATTACTAGGAATCCAAATTATTTGAAATATTAAACTTCCTATTATGGTTCTGCTACTTTAGCAATACCTTTGCTCTGTTTGACGACAATAAAGAAGCACTAAAGGACTGTGTGTGTGTGATTATGGCAAAACCTCGAGGGTTATCTGCCTAAGGTGAGGGATGCCTTCGTGGAGGACTTTGTAAGGGGAACTGGCTCGTATACCCGTTACACATAGGGGAAACCACGAAAACGCCCATGCAGCCAGCACGTTCGCGGGAACCGAACCTCGGATCGTTGAACTACCAGCGTTCAGCGACTTTACCGCTCGACCGCTGATGAGGCCAAGCACTAAAGGAAATTCTCTGGATAATTTCTTCTGTTCCTCGACAATTGGGTCACACGAATTATATCCAACGTCAATACTTCTGATAACGTAAATCTTCATCTGTTTGCCTTTCACCAAACTTCAGATCTTACCTTTCGACTAAACAAAATGTGGTTTTTGTCTATTCTCTTATTTTGTAATCCACTCAAGTTTGCTTCTTTAAGTAGGATTATGATTAATCATTAAACAACTTTAAAAACGTTGCTGTTGTCAAACGATTTTCATGTAGTTTTATTTAACAAGTGCAAAACAATTCTCAACACATAAAGAAGTATTCTCTCGTTTAAGACCATTATGAATAATCTACAGTTTTCCATTCTTTTCTAAAATTAGTTATCAAATTGCATGCATTTTACAGCAGTCGTGTCTTTTCTTTCTATCGTAAAATTCGCAGTTCCATCTTCGGATATGAACACATTTAATGCGATATTTCTTGCCTAAAATATACTGTGGTCAAACTAAGAAGGCCTTAAAAACTTCTCACTAAGGAATTTTAGGCATGTACTAGGGGGAAAAAATCACATAAATCCTTGTGGCCCAAAATTCTTTCCTAAAAATCACATTTTCTATTTTTCTGTAGCCAAAATTATTCAAAACACATCTTCCGTTATCAAATTAAATTTTCTAAAAGAATTAAACATTCATAAATGTTTCAGCTCTAGTCAATGATTTAAATTTCCATCTGTCTTTATCTTCAGCTTTTAAGGAATTTATTTCTTGGTTATTTTCATTATATATCAACAGATAAAGCCAGTAGCTGTGTTTCTTTCCTTAATGGAACTTTCTCGAATTTAATGGTCTTTTATTATAGCGCGAACAGAGGTTTCATCTTTGTCATTTTCACTACTGTAGCTGAAAAAGAAGGTTCTATATCCAAACGTTCAAAATAAGTCCTACAAATTTATAAAAATTAAGCTGATTCTTATTGCTTTTATATCGTAAAAAAACTATAACATTATATCAAAAACTATTCAATGTAACTATTTGAAAACTATTAATATAAAAACAAAACTATTTAATGTAACTGCTCTGGTAATCACATCAGTATGATTTTTTTAACACGTCCCATTTAAATATTGTTGCTTGTACAAAATTAGCGAACAATTAATTTTAGATATTTTTCACAGTAATAGTTTAGGAACATACGAATTAATGATATTTTACTTTTATTTTACGACATTAGTTGAAAACCCAAGATGTATTTAAATTATTTGAAATTGTTTCAAAATTATTATTTACTTTCATTTATTTAAGTTTGGAAACATTGGGTTATTTCGAACCAAGAGACGTGAAAAATGAGCAATATCCTCGCCGGGACTCGAACACGGACCTTTCGAAAATGCGTCGAGCGTGCTGACCACTACACCACGAAGGCATGCTAAGAGGACGAGAGAAATACCTTATATACGTATCCCGGGTTATATACTTATATCCCTGGAAATACCTTATATCCCGGGTTTCGGCACCAGATATTAGGAGATAGTATTTTATACTTATTTATTTCCTAACATAAACATGAAGTATAGAACAAGCAAAAAGACATTTATAAATACAAAAAACGTAAGTGATGCCATTCACAAAAAGGGTAATGTTATTTTTAATAGTTCGCTGGCTTTGCCGCAACAATCTTATATACGTAGTACGTATTGTTACGTTTTTCTTTACTTTAAGGGTTCTTGGATTCAGAGTGAATAATCAGAACATTTGATGAAGTATCGAAACACAATTTATTGGCCAGTATTATTCTCGACAGCTCCAAAATCACGTTTAGAGTTGTCGAAGAACTACTATAAATACGCTGACACAATCAGCGACATGGCCTCCAGGCTATCAGGCTATAACGGTATAGACAGCTTCTCTACAAAGCACCAGAGTATAGCTCCCGACTCTCCTCGGCCGTTCTCGGAACTTTACGTACTCTCGAAACTCTTCACGCTACATCTCACGATGCACTCGACGATACACTAGAGTACAGGTCCCTAATCCTCGGTTCAGTCGTTTGCGAAGTTTAACACATTTTAAGATCAAACTCGACGATGCACTAACTCGCGATAGTCTAAGAGACTCTCTCGATGCACTCGACGACCAACTTGACACCAGGCACTCACTCATTATCAACTCGATGGACTCCGCACGGACTGACTGTCTGCGTACCAGCAGGGTTTATATAGCTTATGGCTTGTGTTTCAGGACATTCTGGGCTAAACCAGTAAGAATTCGTTCCAGAAGTTTCTCCATCCGTCTATGACATATAGCCAATTTTGTCGCCAAGCAGGCGATTTCTCAATAAATTAATGCAACCGTGCGTTCGCTTGCCATTTTCTGGCAACCCTACACCTGTTTTGCGGGGAAGCTATCTTACCGCGCCTGGACGTTTTGTAATAATATTTTAATTTATTCACATGAAAGCATTAATTTATTGACATGATCTTAAACAAGAAGTGTTTGAGCATAATATAATTGCTTTTAAGACCGATGCAAATTCTATATAGAACTACCTTTCTCTATTTTTATGCAAGGGTATTCCAAATTTGTGTCTATAATTATTGCTACATGTGAACAGAAATTAAAAAAAAGGAAAGAGAAGGTGCTTCGGAACACTTTTTATATGTAGAAATTGTATCACTTCTTGGCACGCAGAATTACAAATCTATATTATTAAAATATTTGTGCGTTTGTCTGTTTGTTTGTTTGTTTGTGGCAACATCTCCTCAGGAATAACAGGGAGCTAGTCTAGTCTAGGGAGTTAAGTGTCGAGAGAGGTACCTCCCGAATTCCAAAAATTGGTGGGATGCCATTTCGACCATTCTTGGCATCGTACGACTTTACTCAGCCAAGCTATTCATTAAAATCTCTGAAAACATAATTTTCGCACTCAATATTTTGGAGTCTGGAAAGTCGCTGGAGATAAAAGTTCTTTATTTTGAATAGTGTTGCTACTGCTCCCTTTCAAATTGTAGAGTTTATTAATAAAAATATGTATGTTTTACAAAATACGAAACAAAAATAGCGTTGTTAAAAATTAAATACATTATTAGTATATAAGGTTAAATTCTGACGCTATAGAAAGCACACGACTGCTTGTGACGCCTTTACATGTCGAAGCATTTTCGGTAATGTCAGTCAAATTTGGCTGTTGCAAAATTTTTTATTTCAGGTTAGAATAATTGAATAATTGTCACGGTGTATTATTGCCACATTAATTATTTTATTCATATTGAGCAGAAGTTTTTATTAAGCCCAAAGGGCGTTAGCGCAGAATTTCATTTCCATTTTGGTGGCTTCACATTTTGTCCCGCACAATTTGTGGCGGTGAAAATTTATTTTATTCGTTTAGACATTTTGACATTTCGTTTTGGCATTTCATTTTTCAAACAGTTGCCAACAAATATTATCGACCTGCATTGTATTTATAACAAATTAAATAATGCAGAATCTGCATAAATGTATGTATGTGTCTCGCATTGCTATAAAACAACGGTAATTTTTGCACGGTAATTTTAATTAAAGTGTACATTTTTTGCTTTAGAAATGATTGAATTATATTGTTTTTATCTTTCGGTTAAGGTTTTTATGCCTTTAGTAAATCTGTATGCAATATTTTTAGAATTATCAACAAATTTAAAGTGCCGCTAAGCCTTTTTTTTATGGCGGCCATTGATTGTTTACATTTGAAACAACAGACTAGTAGATTTGTTGCCAATCTAGAGAGACTTAGCTTCGCAACAACAAAGATAACGCCTTCATTTATTATTGTCAATTAAATCATGCTTAATTCTTTCTGGAATTTTTTCGAGGAAATAAGTGTTTGAGATTCACTTCGTAATTTTTAATATAGATATTTTGAGTTTTTATGTATTTACCTTGTCGCGAAGTGAGAACTGAATTAATTGAATGAGAAATACTCAATCGTCTATGAAAAAACTGTTTCTTTTTTGTTTTGTTTGCTTAATTTCTTTTATACTTCATTCTAGCTTTATTATAGTATTTGAATAGAACATGCGGCATAGTTTCTTCTATTACGGCATAGTTTCTTCTATTACGGCATAGTTTCTTCTATTACGGATAGTTTCTTCTATTACGGATTTGATAATTATATTCTTTAAATCATATACATTTTGTGCAGTCTGAGTTATAATATGAACGAAATATAATACTGTTAAGTGAATCTAGCGTCTGAGTGTCGCTATGGTAAACAAATACTAGAGTGAATTTTAAAGAATGCATTTATTTTATTGTGGTTTATGCGCTGTCGGAGAAGTAGATTTAATTCAATCCAATAAGTTTAAATGAAATACAATAAAAATGTGTATAATTTAATATTCCGTACAAGGGGTTCATGTGGTCTACCCATCAGATTTTTTTCCAAGCGTATTCCAATAGATCTTGTAAATTCTACTTCGGTCGCAGCTAGCAACTTTGTGTGCAGTACATTGAATTGAGAGTTAATTTCATTTCGAGTTTGTCATCTGACGAGCATGTCCTCTAGTATATATTTAATAAGAGTATCGCTTCATTAAATTTCTCTATAAAATGAAAAAAAATATTTATATATTTATGATATAGCATTAGCTGATAATGATTTGTAATTTACGCTATCAATGCTTTCAACATTTTCTCCGTTTCTTCTATTACGGAGATAAGGGTTTTAATGACTTCAAGTTAAGTATTTACTATATAGACGGAATATATAATAAATATAATAGTTTATAATTTGTAAAGCAAAATTATATCAGTACTTCCATATTAAATTTTTCATACTTCTCGCATTGTTTCGGATTTACTCAACTTAAAAACTAAATTATGGAAAAGAAATCAAAAACATTATTAAGCGCAAGTACATAAAAACAAGTATATAAATTATATAAAAATGATCAAAGATTTCATATTATTATGGTGGAATGTTTTACTGTTCAGTATGACTTACTATTAATAATTTTAAGAATTTTTTTCTATTTAAAATTATATATATCTTGAAAAGAAGTAAAAGTACTCATCTACAAGATTAAATTAAACGAACCTTAATAAATGACCGAGCTTCAAATACAGATAAACCCGTGAAAGAAAATATGAACACGATGTTTGATGAAAGTAATAAAAGAAACGGGAAAAGAAAACTAGAGCAGATATTCCTTTTGTTATGAGACCCGCCTCCAAAAGATGTTCGTGGCAGAGGTCAAGAAACAAATCTTCCTTTGGAATGATGCGGACATGGATGGAAGTTTAATATTTAGGTTTATCTAAAGAATTGATAGTCGCGTAATGTTTAGATAGATAACGACTTTTACTTCAATTCATAATTTCGTAAACTACAAATTTAGGCTTTTGTGAGAATTAAGGGATAATATCGGAATGATTTTGGCATTTATATTTGCAGGAATTTCGAAAATAATCTTTCCGCTACCAAAATTCAAACTCCAGATGGAATAACTAGCGATTTCTATGCTATAGTTAAAGCTAAGTCGGAGTTTACCATTGTCTTTTTCTTAATCACTCATCTGGTTTAATTTTTATTGAAAATTTGTAATTTAATTATTAGGATATGATGGATTAAATGGAATGATAAAAATCAGCAAATCTGCTTCAAAATCATACGCACTGTATTTGTTACATGCATCGCTAGGCTCCACGCTTGCTTGTTTTTGTTCAAATTTACGATTGTCGAAACAATACTTTGTTGTTTGTTGTTGCATTAGTGTCTTTTCTTCCCTTCATGTTTTCCATAGCTAGGGGGGGGAACTGCTTGTATTTGCATAATATTTCTATTCGCATCTATCTTTATCATACTGAAAATGTAAGACAGTAATAAAAATAAGGTTTATAAGGTTTTAAGTATATGCTAATAATCAAAATGAAGCGAGAACTAATGCATACTAGGAAAGTATAGAAGAATTCGTTTCGAAGAGTTTTTTGCATACTTACTTTCTTCTTCAGCTTCTATTAAGAAAAAAATTCCCAGTCTTTGTGGCAAAGCATATTCACAGAATAAAAATCTTTTAAAAGTTCTTCATGAAATAGAGGAACTGGAGGACCTAAGGGGATCTAGTGATGAAAATATGAACGGAAAACAAGGAAGAGCTGGGTGGTTTGGTTAAATAATATTTAAAATTCAAATCATTAATCAAAAACAAATTTTAATGAAAGAGGAATACATTCAGTAAATTCTCCAATTCCCCAAATGAAGACGTTTTAGCAATCAGTCTAAGAGTCATAACCGTAAAAAATATTTTACGAGAAATTTATCTGCACTACATAGTTCACAATATTATTCACAACTCGAGGGGCGTTATTTTTCAATTGAGTTCAAAATTTTATCTCTTTCAAATAAAAGTCTAGGAGCAAGGGAGCACGTTGTTATTAAAGCTGTTTTTACGTTACGTGTGCTACGTTACGAGCTACATGTTACTTTAAAACGTTTGTTTCTTTGTTGCGAACTCCAGTGTCAACATGACTACGTCATCTCTCCTCACGTCCTGCTTCAGGGGTAAAAGCTGTATGAACTAACACTTCTGTTTTAAGTCTTACTTATCCACTAGAGGGCGCTTTAAGAATTAATGGTAGGCCGTAGAGGTTTTTGTCTATCCGATGATGAAAGTCCGTTCACCTGCTCTCTTCTGTTTCCATATATTTCTACGGCTGTACCACTTATCTTAGATGATGTTCTATGATTATAGAACGCATTAGCAAAACCATTTAGTGAGAGTCCTCTACTCTAGGTGAAATTTTTCCGAGAAACAGATTTCTCCTTTTTCTACCATTAAAGTTTTCCTAGCAGAAAACGCTTAACTAAACCGATGTCCCGGCTAGCTATAAAGCACACTGTGGTAGTGTGCACTACTAGGAGGTGTTGTAATGTTACAATCTATCAAATTATCTATCTGTAAGTTTTTAATTAATTTGCATGTGTCCAATATTTGCTCGCTTGAATTCTTAGTGATCTTACATTGCGAATTAAACCCTACCATCAAGAATAATTAAATATTTCACTTACCCAATAACCCACATGCATGCGACTTGCGGAGACACATTTATTTTTCTAATCTCACATTAATTTTGTCAAAAACACATTTTCTGGATTAAATATGGAACGCTTATCACACACATATAAAATATCAAAGTATCATAACTTAGAACACAAGACATGGGAACCCAAAATCGGAATAGTAGACGGATGCAGAACACGTGTCGTTAGCTAACAATCGCAATCCTCTTACATCACATATTTATGCTGTCGAAATTTTCTCATATTAATTTCGTGCAGTGTCTTCATCTTTGTAGTACACGTGCAAGATATTTTTTTACACTCACTTTTCATTAACACACTTAAAATATCATCACGTGGTGACACACCGCTGGTAATGCACATTGTGGAGTCGAACACGTATCGATAATCTGCTTGAGGTGTTTTAGAACGTTGCCGTGGTAGATGGATTTTTAAGCTGAGCATTTTCATCTAAATATATTGCTATCTTATAGTTCTGCTTCTTTTTATGCAAAATACGACGACACTCCATGTGAAAATATGCAATAACACAAACCCTCACAACGTGCGTCGTCGCTGATCACCAAGCCACAGCAGCTAGGACACTGGCGAAGAAGAAGAAAACAGTCTGACCGGTGCTTATATACACACGTGCAGTTCCGCGATTACGATTAAAATTGTGATGTTGGCAAACTGCTTGGTGTGAGAAATTACTATTCTCACACACACATATTTTCTGTTTCTCATAAATATAAGCAAAGTATAAATAAACGGACAAAAATCACCTAGATATATTTTTATGAATCCTCCACTCAAAAAATTACCTTGCATTGCAAAACCGGTGGGAGGTAAGGAAATTTTACTACCTACAAAGCGGGCGTTAAGGGGACTCATACACCATAAACCCCTCATGATCTTCGAATATGTAACTGTTGCAAGAATTGGGATATTTTATTTATTTTAAAAGCAATTACTTCCAACGTTTTACAGATGACTACATAATATAGCTGCTTTAGAAACTAGTGTGTGTTGCCACAAATAGTTTTGTAATTTAATCCGCTGTGCAACAAAAGTTTTCGTCATGTTTCCACTGCTTTGGAAACTAGTATCCAGAAAGTTTGTGTTGCCACAAATATTTTTGTAATTTAATCCTCTTTGTGACAAAATATTTCGCCGTGTTTCCACCTTGCGCGCATGATATTTTAAAAATGGCTAATGGTACGTACTTGAAATTGGACGGAATTCTTTATATGAGAACTATTTTTTAACTGAACCAAAAATCTGATAAATATTTTTATATTAAAAAATTTTATGGACGAAAACATTACAAATTTTTTAAATAAAATACATTTTATAAACTCAACTCCAAATAAAATATAAACGTAACAGGAAATTTTTAGAATTTTAGGTTCACAGTAGTTTCCAAATGTTACAAAAGCTATATATTAAATATGGAATTAAATTATGAAACAGAATGTTTTAAACTGTGCGCGCAAGTTGGAAACATGTCGGAAAATGTTGTCAGAAAGCGGATTAAATTATAAAAATATTTTTGGCAATACATACTTTCTGATTACTATTTCAGAAAGCAGCTATATTATGCAGTCAGCTGTAAAAAGTTAGTGGTAATTGATTTTAAAATAAATAAATTATGCCAATTCTTGCAACAGTCACCTATTCGAACATATTATGGGTTTTAAGGTGTATGAGTCCTCTTAAGTATAAAAATGTTGACTATGCCTGGTTTATACAGAGACCGAATACAATAGAACGGCGATTACTAGAACTTTGTTAAATCAGACTTTTAGATAAACTAAATATCGGAATTTATTTTATCTAAAAGATATTAAGATTAATATTTTTCTTTAAGACTAATACTTACTTAGCCAGAAAATTTGAAATTTAAAATTTAGATTATCGTTCTTCCTTGGTTCAGCAGAATTAATTTGAAATTGGATATAAGATGTATGCAAGTCGTTTGGTATTGTAATAATTAAATTACAATTTTATATGCGAGGATTCAATTAAATAACTCAAACACACAAGTGTTGCTTTATTAATTTTTCCCACCCATCCTACCTAAGCATGTTGTATCAGCATACGTTAGACGGGTCTCCAGAGGTGCACAGGTCCACTGGTCTTCACTGGTTTAAATACTGCGTGACGATTAGCTGCATCCATATTTCCGTCCTTTAATTGTTAAACCGTACAGAAAATTTAAGATTATACTTTTACTGAAAAAATAACTTAGGATGTAACTGATTTTGTTATGATATTCAAAATATAATTTATTTAATTTAAAATGCTTTACAGCATTATAAAAAAATTAAAACTGGCTAGCACAAAAAGCCAATTTTATCAAACGTTTCTGAAGAATTGTTACACTTTATTTTTTTTAAATTATTAAATCTTTTCCAAAATGCAATAACTTACTAAAATGAAAGAAGAAATTTATTTTTGAAAGGATTCTAGAGATTAGTAGAAACCGAGAAAACGAAAGAAACCTGGAAAAACTTAAGAAAGTTCTAAGTACTATGGAGAAATTACGAATACCGCGAATTCCAGATGAGTAATTTCGTGAGTGCCTTCGAGATTTATGCTCCTTTGAAGAAATTTAGAGAATGCTTAGAGGAATACCGAGACTGGGGAAATTTATTACTTTTATAAAAGCGTTTGCATGCAGATCTGCTTCAGTTAAGATACATACATAGCAGAAGAGAGAATATCTTCCTACAGCTATCAATTCTAAAAATAAAGACATAACAGTAACTTAGAATTTAAACAATTGATCGAACTGACTTTTGTATATTTAAAATAAAATACATTAGTCACTGTGTTTTGGATGATATTCTTATAAGACACGCTTTACCAAAATCTGAATGAAAATGGCGCTTAAATTCGAATAAATATTTCCTATAGAATTTCATTTCGACTCAAATATCATAAAAAACTCTAGATTTTTTTTGGAAGCTATTTTTGTGACTATTTAAAATGTTGTTATTTCGAAACATTTAAATGAAATTTTAAAGCTTTCTGTCTTTTACTCCAGTAAGATAATGGGCGAAATTAATTTGGTCTCTTTCATGTATAATGCATATATTGTGAACAAAAACTTGTTTTGGATTTGCTTAGTAAACCAAAACGACCTGCTGAATTTAACTTTGAAAGCACTAAATTTTATTTTTACTTAATTTTTACATATTTATTAAAAACATTAGTGTTAAACATATACGTTTTAATATCCTAATTTGAAAACTACTTTAATTACTGTTTCACATTATTCGTAATTTGGGGTGAATATGATAGACGACGCGTCAAATAAAATCATCAAAATAGGGAATAATATATATTCTTCAGTAGAACATATTTATTATGTCAAAACCAGCGTATGTATTTGCAAAAGACCCTAAAATACTGCTTTTTATATAGGAAAAAGTACTACAAAAAAGAATAATCAAAGCATAGGTTTAGTAAAGTATGATTATTTACTCCTTCCATGATATACTGCCTCTAATGTTCATTGCAAAAGGCAACAATACTAAGTAATAATATTACGATCTCAACGTGCTTTTAGTATTTTTCTCATTTATTTTATGCCTTTGTGATGCTTCTTTGTCGAAATGAAGCTACTCCAATGATGGAACACAGCAAGAACTTTTATTTAACACTCAAAAATGGCGACATACAAACAAGAAGAGAAAAACATATTCTATCATTTAAAAATAAATTACATTCTTTGTGCGAGAGTCGCACGTTGCACTCGAGTCTGGTTTCAAATATTGCCATTCACAAATACCTCAATGTTCATCTATTTAAATTATTTAAACTACAAGATTTTAATAATATGTAAAGCTGTTACAACCTCTCCCCCAACGGAGAGACTTTTGCCGAAGGGAAAAGTTCTGTAAAATTTGAAAGTCTATAAGCTCGGCTTGCTCAATTGCTTAAAGAGAAAAGATAACTTTTCTCATAAGTTTCCAAATTTTCAAACCGAAAATTTTAAGTTTTAAACAAATATTTTTACACCACTTTTAAATAGGAAGAAAAGGGACAGTGTTCAAATTAGTCTTCCTTTTTTTTTTTTTTTTTTTTTTTTTTTTTTCTTGACGGCGCCTAGATCTCTTCCATGGTGGACCAGTTCCTCGGCTATATTTCACAGCAAAGCCTTTCCTCAGTTCATCTGTGCCTTTCGGATAATATTCATTTGTCATTTGCTTTCGACATTTGTTTTCTTTGCCTATTAGTAGCGGCTTTGATATTAAATCGAAAGCCGAAAGATGATGATAACGTTGCATTGCAAAATGATTCTCAATATTAATTTCTTTTACGTTTTCCAAATTTTCGTAAAAATCTTCCACGTTTAATTCCGGTGATTTAACTTCTTCTTCAAAGATATCTTTGGATGATTTATTTTCTTCCTTCATCGGTTCCAATATCTTCTCTTCAACTATTTTTCTTTTCCTTTGAGCTCTAGTAGAAACGGCATTAAAATGGTATCACTGAGTTTACGTTCAAGTGATAAACTAATAAAATAAGGCAGTTCAGTGTTAACAGGAAGTAATAACCTGGTATCACTAATATTATGTTCAGTGATGAACTAATAAAATAAGACAATTCAATATCAACAGGAAGTTACGTTCAGTGATGAACTAATAAAATAAGGCAATTTAATATCAACAGGAAATAATAATCTGGTATCACTAATATTACGTTCAGTGATGAACTAATAAAATAAGGCAATTCAATATCATCAGGAAGTAATAACCTGGTATCACTAATATTGCGTTCAGTGATGAACTAATAAAATAAAGCAATTCAATATTAACAGGAAGTAATAATCTGGTATCACTAATATTATGTTCAGTGATGAACTAATGAAATAAAAATACGCACGATTATTCGATCTCGTCGGTGCCTCCAAAATAATTATGACTGTGATGCTTCTTTGGCGAAATGAAGCAACTCCAATGATGGAACACAGCAATAACTTTTATTTAACACTCAAAAATGGCGACATACAAACAAGAAGAGAAAAACATATTCTATCATTTAAAAATAAATTACATTCTTTGTGCGAGAGTCGCACGTTGCACTCGAGTCTGGTTTCAAATATTGCCATTCACAAATACCTCAATGTTCATCTATTTTATTATTTAAAGTACAAGATTTTAATAATATGTAAAGCTGTTACACCTAGGTAAATGTATTCCACTTACGTCTTACTTACCTGCGTGCAGATTTGTTGAAAAATTCTCAAAGTTCGAATTTTAAAAGCAAGGTTTTAGTAACTGAGAAGATAGTAGATTAAAGCAACTGCGGTTGCATAGTGAGTTTTCTGGTTGTTAACGAAATACTTGCAAAATACATTCTCTGAGGAAAATACTAAAAAAAAAAAAAAAAAAAAAAAAAAAAAAAAAAATGAGAAGTTTAAAGTTTTCACCTGGCATTAAATTTCGAGAGCCTGATCCAACTAGAAAACTTGTCTTACAGTGTGGCTATAATTAAGACAGGATAGGTGTTTACGGAGTATTTAAAGCAATTATCACGTTTCACCAATGTTTTTAACAATACATTTCAGCAGAGCCAATTTCAACTGACGCGAAGAATTTTCTCTTTTTTAAATAAAAATATCTTTGCCGCTGTAATAAACAGATTTCTTTAGCAGTTGGTATTTTTATTCAAGAACTTGCCTTTTTTCATTCTTCTTCTATTTACATATAAAATGTGAAAACTTAGTGCAAAAATCATGCTGTTCAAGCATAAAAACATATTGGTTAAACGTTTCTTTATTCTTCTTTGGAAGATCTTTCTATTTTATATGCCTAAAGATTGATTCCAGATGTATGTAAATATTTTTAAGATTCATAGAATGACCAAAAAATACAGAGAAATATTTGGTCTTATTATGCAAAAGAACAACTTAAGCTTCTTTCAAAGGAGTTATTAAAGTTTACAAATTTTAACAATACGTTATGTGTAGATAACGAACTAATAAAAAAATAATCCATAACTTACATAAGGAATTTTATTATAAGGTATTTCTCTCTCCTTCTTGGCGTGCCTTCGTGGTGTAGTGGTTCTGCACGCTGGGCCGGTATTCCAGAGGTCCGTGGTTCGATTCCCGGGGATGGCGTTGCTAATTTTTCATCTCTGCGACATCCAAAAAAAATCTTAATTTGTCTACAGTGGCGCCCGAACTAAAAGAGTGATGGATGATGATTCTTCACACACAGGATTTGGCGATTGGGTCCTCTAAAAACCCAGTAGCCCTTTAAAAGGGGGAGTATATAAGGTATTTCTCCCGCCTTCCTAGCGTGCCTTCGTGGTGTAGTGATTCTGCACGCTGGGCCGGCATTTCAGCGGTCCGTGTTTCGATTCCCGGTGAAGGCGGTTGCATATTTTTTATCTTTCCTGCTTAAAAAAGATACCTAATGTCTCCATATTGTTAATCAAAATTTCTTTTATATTAACTGAAATTTCGTAATTACATTAAGCAAATATTGTCCATATAGATGATATAAAAAATTAAAGTTTTATGCAGAGAATGAATTGCGTTTATGAACTATAATGAATAAATTAACATATTTTTTTTTATTTCAGAGTTTAAAATAACATTATTGAAAACCATATTTTTCAAAAAAACTTTTCACCAAGGTGCAGTGCTACTAAAATCACAAAACATCCATAAATTGCCATTATAAAAAATATTATAAAGATGAAATAGAACTCAATTTAGCATAATTTTTAAACATTAAAAAGATACATTGCAAGTGTTTAGTATTAAAAATTACAGAATAGTATATAGTTAAGAATTTATACGTTTTAAATTACATATTTATCAGCTTAATATTAATCACTTTAAATTTTTAAAAGAATCACGTTTCAGGAAGTTATAAGTACTTTTCATTATAATTGTTTTCAATATATTGAATGAATCTTCAATCAAAACCTGTTAAACACGATTACTTACGTAAAAATATTCTAAACTCGCAGCAAAAATTTGTGAGGAAGCTTTTGTCATGAGTTCTTAAAGCTCGAAATATTGGACACTTCTCACAACATCGTCAATATAACTTAGAAACATTAGACACTACTTATAATGTCGTTAACGTAACGTAGTCTTTTTCCACTTCCAAATCCGGCCCACCAGCGGCCGAGCGGGAACGTCGCTGAACACTGGTAGTTCGGTCCGAGGTTCGAATCCCGCGAACGGGCTGGCTGCATGGGTGTTTTCGTGGTTCTCCTCATGTATAACGTGTATACGAGCCAGTTTCCCTTAGAAATTCCTCCACGAAGGCATCCCTCCCTTAAGGCAGATAGTCCTCGAGTGCTTTGGGCCAAACCACTTCCAAATCCGACTTTCTTAACAACTAGTCCCAAAACTAAAATCCATTGTTTGTCAATTGCTCAAACTGGTTCTTTAGTAAAGCAAACGGTGTTTCTATTTGCAATAAATAATTGATGATTTCGGAGTCTCTTTTGAAAGGAATTATGATAAAAGCTTAAGATTTTCAATTTCAGAGACACATTCGCTTTTTAAAATATATCCCAAGACCCACGGGTTTATTCATTTAAAATGCATATGATTAATTTTAATTCAGTTCCAATTTGCTGACTATAATTTGTTCAAATTATGCATATTTGGAAAGAAATCTGAATTAACGAAAAAAAGCACAAAGTGATCATTGTGAAATTCTGCCCCATTTAATGCTAAAAAGTATTGAAAATTTCACTGCATTTCGCCAAGCATAATACATAGTTCCAATCTCTACCAACAAATATTTGTGATTAAGCTTTTGATCATTCTGGCTTGAACTGTTCTCAGGATTTATGGGCAGTCACCAACTAAAGAAAACATGATGAAATAATCGAGCTATTAGAATGTGGATTAGATTATTTTGTTTCTAATCTGAAAGCACAACAGGTCTGTCTGCGTATGGAACAGCTATTTTAGAAAATGGTGTTTCTAAAAGAAATTGTTCCTTACTAACATCAGGTATAATTAAAAACACTGAAATCATGCATATAAACCGATACTTTATTGGAAATGGAAAACCAAAGGGCGAACTACGATTATTCTGTTGGTTTATATGCAAAATAAAATAAGGGCAGTTCGCCCAATTTCAATTGAGAACCGCAGAAAATGGCCATGCTAGCGCCGAACATCTTTGGCCATCCGTTTGGAGGACAAACCGTTGAATGATTTTAAAAAGGTAAACTATCAGTCCACAAAATGTCTATTCAATCTGCAATACTCTCATCGCTCTTCTTCGAAAGGAAACTAATTTGAATTGTTCAGAGGAGTCTGTTAAAGTTCGGATACTATTCACTCGAACTTTCGCGATGCATTTCTAGGGTACTTTTAATTTTAGCTTACGTACGGATTTTCATTTTTGACTGAAAAATTCCAGGAAAATCCTTCCTGGTTGGGTACTTGAAATGGATTACTTTTTAAAATTCTCAATAGTTTCAAATTTGACTGTAATTCTAATACCTGTAAGTAACAGCAACTTCATGTTAATACCAAATTTCATTATCACTATTCAATTTTATTTTTGATGGATACTACAGCAAAAGAAGTAGGTTTAAAAGCTTTGCGGTTTTTATATGACAGGATGTTTGTGGAGACATATTTAAAGTATCCTCTTATTATGTAAAATACTATCTTTTCAAAACTTCAATAATAAATACATACAAAATAAGCCTTTATTTACTTTGTAACTCTGATGAGTCCCACATGTTAATCTACTTAGACTTTCGGGAGATTACAGACGCCAGAATCCAGTGCCAATATTGTATCATCACACAAAAGCCACTCATTACAAAACTCAAGGCTATGCTAATAACCTGGAAGGAAAGTACAAACAGCAAATACTACTGAATGCTACATCCTGGCAGAAAATACTACTGAATAGTAATAACAAGCATAATCCCTTAAAAATACTGTGCCTGGAAAAATAGCTTTAATTTAGAAGAGATGTTGTTTCTGCAAGCATTTATAACGTTTTAAAAGTTAATAATACTTATTTATTAATTTTAGAATAACAGAAAATGTCTATTACAACATTATGGAATTCCGAAATGTATATGCAAAACGATCCTCTATACCTGCCTTTCTATATTTCCACACATTTTAGAAGCCAGCTGTATATGTATAAACTGTTATTCTTTCAGGCATTTTATTTCTGGAAAGAAGAATTCATTTCTCCCAGACACGTATGTTCTGTGTGATTCTGATTTTCTGGAGGAATAAGTTTATTTTATGTATTGTGTAACTAACACATATTTAACATTTCAAACAAATATTGCTTTAAATATTTTAATCACATAAAAGTCTTTTATATATAAATAAGCATTTTGTGTGATTAAAGAAAACACTCACAAAATATACGGAAAAAGATAAAAGAATCAGATAAGAATAAAACCATCCTAATTTAAAAACACATTCAGTGTACACGTAGTTAAAAACAATAAGAAAATATGTTTATTACAATGTGGTTATTTTAAAATAGATACAAAGCAAAATCTTTATTTGACTTTTGTATTTTTGTTATTTGACTTATTACAGTTACGTCCATTTTTACAATTGTATTGAGTACACTGCACTCTACTCTTCTTCAAAAACAATTGCAACCACGTATAGAATTGAACAATAATGTCAAATAATAAAAAAAAAGACACGTGAAAAGCAAAGAAGAAAGTAGAAAAGTACAGATTATCAAAGGCGAAAAGCAAATAATGAATACGTAACGATCATATATATGAACATATATATACTTAATGTGTTTGTAAAATAACATTCCAGGTTCTAAGTTCTATAAATTCATTTTAAAATATTTTAAGTTGTTACATTATAGAGTTATGTAGAATTTTTAGGAGCAAGAAAGATGAAACATTGTGCTGGAAATTCTTCCGATTAGCTAGCTACACATGCTTTGCACTTACAACTCTAAAAATATATTTAGAAATCTTAAAAATTAATCTTCTTCCTCTTGGCGTTTTGTTAACCAAAAGAGGCAGTAACCCGGAAGGAGTATTCGTTTCGAAACGGCATTTCGCATTATTTCACTATAAATGTACGTTTCACTTTTCAAATTCTTGCAACTAAATATTACATATCTATATTATTTTTAAATAATAAAATAATGAAAAATCTGCATGAAGGTGTGAATGGTTTTCGCAGAGTGAAAAAACAACGATACGCAGAGATATCAAATTTTGAATAGCGTAGTCCTCTTCCCAAACATGTGCACTTGGAAGCCCGAATTTTTTATTTCGAATTTATTTTATTATCTATTTCATATTTCGTAAAACTTTAACGAGTTTTTGATTAACAAACTCAATGATTTTAAAGCGAGGAATGGCAACACTGTACGGAAAATAACGTTTTTATCTCCAGCGCTCGAGACTCTCTATCAGAATTTCTTAAGATAAGTTGTTTTTAAATATTGTTTTGTATTGCTATTGAATTTAATTTTGTGTGGTTTACGTGCGATGAACATGACATTTAATAAATAAAGGTAATACACAAAACGTTAAAAACGCCCCTTTTGCGCAATATAAAATCCTAAAGCTTTCAGACTTTTTCTTTTTCTTTACATGTATTTTAGGAAGCATCTACATAATATCCGAAATTGCCAGTGGTGAACCTTTGGATTATGATAACTTGGCAATATTTTTGGCGAAAATTTGGCGACCAATGCTGCTACAGCAACCTGCTAGTTTTTTTTTTTTTTGGACGCCGTTTTGTTTTTAAGGAGTGAAGGCATTTTTTTTTTTTTTTTTACTCAACATTTTTTCCAACATTCTCCTAGCCGAATTACGCTTATGCTAGAACTTTTATGGAACAAAAGTGTTTAATCATTACGAAGATTAGGTACGAAATTGGGAGAAAGTGCAGAATCGTCCACTGCTTGCCGCGTTTTTAAGAATTGCACATACACGGTATCCATGTACACGTCGACCTATTTTCACTTAAAAAAACATCACAGAATTGCACAAAAATGGCATTGCGCACACTCTTGACTTTATCCATGTACACATCGACGTATTTTCACTTAAAAAGTCAAAGAAAATTGACACAAATCCAATTCTTCTTACTCTTGTGAAAAGCTCCAAACAAATAAGTGGACGATTCTGCCCTTTAGCAGCGAAATTGTTTCTAAGTGCTTATTAGCTAAAATCACGATTCCAATTTTCCGTAAAATGTCACATTACATGTCTCATGATCTCTCATTTCTCTGAGACAAAATAATCTGTGATTCGAACTGTGTACTCAGATCAATGTTAAAGTCCTAGCTAGTAACCTTTATCGCCTTACCATAATGTCGCCAAACTACCTGTTACCATTTTCCAAAGATTAACCCTGTCTGTTTATGAGATATATTAAAACAGGGTATTGTGCTTGTAATTTTATTAATAACATTAGCTTTCTTAATTATAGTTTATTATATATATTTACATATAAATGCGTAGCACAAGGTAGAGGATTGGAAATTAATGCTTAGAAATCTTAAAAAAAATAACTTTTATGTGTTCTGAATGTATAAAAAATAACATCTGATAACAACATGTGATGCACATATTTTGATGTTTCTCAATTTTAAGAATCAAGAGGCTATCGCATTTTATTTTAAGAATCATATTTTATTTTAAGAATCGAAAGGATATCTTACTTTTATCTTTCTAATATAGTTTTGGTGTCTTTTACAATTCTCTACTTTCAAAGAAAAAATACCGATGGAAAGAATACCGTAGAGAATGACATAAATAACCGGCAGTCCTGTCATCGTTATTTGGAAAGCAAATAGACCTAAAAGGATTATTATTGCTCTGACCTCTTTACTCTCAATGCGCTTATCATTTATTTCTACGCCAGTTTTCTCTAATGGGGCAGACCCTGAGCATTACAATAGATATGTAAGAATTTACGTCGAGTCTTTTTTTCAGGTAAATTATCCTAAAGCTGCAGCTTCAAAAGTTTTAAATTTCATAATAATGAAGATAATTACTTATAAATAATTTATAAAAATAATAAAAATGATTAAACATCGATACCTTTAAATTATATCTGTTATCCAATAAATTTACTAAACATATCGGCGTGCTATTTTATGAGAATATAGGCTAAAAAGAGAAGAAAAATATCAAAATAAGTAATATGCAAAAATAAATTTCTGTATATATAAATTAAGCTGCATTTCGTAAATTAGAGAAAGAAAGAAAATGAAAAAAAATTAAATGTTTTTTACGCAAATATGGGCGTTAGCCTAAATGGGCTATTAGTCTCACCCCGGGATTTGTCTTCATTACTATAAATAGCATATCACTTTTCAAATTGTTCCCATAAAATATTATCATCCTGTGTTATTTTTAAAGAAATTAAATAATGAAGTATCTGAACGAATGTATGAATGTTTTTCGCAATGTGGAAAAACGACGGAGCCTAGAGCAATCGATTTTGAATAACGTAGTCCTCTTTTCGAACATGTATACCTTGAAGCCCTAATTTTGAATTTCAACTTGTTTTTATCATTTATTTCTCACTTTATGAATTTTTAACGAATTTCTGATAAACAAATTCAACGATTTCAAAAGGGAGCAGTAGCAACACTGTAAGGGATAAAAAAATTGTTATTTCTTTAGCGTGCGAGACACTCTGCCGAAATATTCTAACGATATGATGCTTTTAAATATTTTGAGATGTTGCTTTTCAATTGAATTTTATGTAATTTAAGTGGAAGATCGCGATTGGTAGTAAATAAAGTTAACACAAAAAATGTTAATTCAGAAGTTAAACACCAAAAATCAGCGCTATATTTTCAAAATTTGGAAAATATAACGCTGATTTTTGTTCTTTGACTTCTGAATTAGTATTCGTTCGGCGTATTATTGTGTCTTAACAAAAAATGCTATTAATAAAAAAACAAAAAGCATTTTTTCTAGCCATCTTACTAAAAAGCTGAACACTAATATGATTGAGAAAAGGCGTGAAAAAATTATTAAAATGAATGTCAACACTTAGCACTGTTTCGAGAATTCTAAATTTTGTTAAATTAAATAAAAGTGACGTAGTCTGAAGAAGTTTATGCTTAATAATGGAGCTGAAAAGGCAAAACAAGTGGGTTAGCAGGAATGAATGCAACTGCATTCGAAGAAGACTGCGAGAAACTTATTATATTACCTTTAAATAAAATATAATTTTGGTAATTTTATACGAAATAATCATTTTATTTACAAACAAAAATGAACGGCATTTAAGTACATCATATAAATTCTATTCAAATGCTAGCACAATATAACAATTCGAGTTCTCTATAGTTTAAGCATTTAGTGAGATTGTTTTAATTCCTCTTCATTTTTACTGGATTTTATTTCATTAGCCTAAATGAACGTTAGCTCAGAAGAGCTATTAATTTCGTTTTGGCATTTTGCAATGATTCATTATAAAAGTCTGAATCACTTTTCAAATTATTTTATTTCGTTTATTAAAAAGCCAAATTATTTTATTAAAAATCGACGTCGTTATGGGCTTCTTTATTTATTTTCTAAAATTTCAAATTGTTGCCACCGGATATTTGAGCCCTGCATTATATTTAAAAAAATTAAATACAGAAGAATATGCATGAATGTATGTAACTTTCTCGTATTGTGAAAAACAAACAGTAGTTACAGACATAAAATATTGAATAACACAGTTCTCCTCTCGAATATGAGCATCTGGAAGCCCAAATCTGGAATTTGCTTTATTATCTATTTGATACTTTCTAACACTTTAATGATTTTTTTTGTTAACAAACTCAACGATTCAGCGTTCACATTAACATCGCCTGCATCTTGAAGCACGGATATTTTATGCGCGATGTTTCTTTATATATCTAACTGGTGTTATATTGGTAGCGTAGCAAAGCAAACACATTACAATGTCTAACGGTATTTTGCGTCGAATGCCCAGATCACTCTTCAAATCCCGTTTTGAATTCCTAATGTGAAAAACAAATACGCTTTTTGGGCGTAATATAATATTTGAAACTTTCAGATTTTTTTTTTTTTTTTTTTTTTTTTTTTTTTTGTATGTGTATTTGCAAATTTATCAGGTTCTGTGTTCCGCCTTACTCTCTTTGGGAACATGCAAAGACCCTGACTCGGAACAGGGAGCTTACTAAAGCTGTGTCCAATAAATGTGGGAAGTACACAAGATACACAGGAAGGGTATACGAAACCCTTTATTTTTCACTCTTTACAATAATTTCCGTACTTCGGAATACAGAGACCAACTACTTCTGGTCTGAACGTAAAAACATAAAATATTAACTAAACTCTAACTTAAATTTGGAATAATAAACAAGGGCCTACGTGGAAGATTGGCCGTATATTAACAGGAATGTAGTACAGAGAACTGTTAACACTACAATACGTTTAAAATTATCAAGAGGATTAAACCTCTGGCCTGAAAGGCAACCAGCAACCAAGTAAAATTGCTAAGGCAAGCGGCCTGCTTCGACTAACTCCTTCCTCTCTCTTGCTTGGCAAAAAGCCACAACTTAAGTACTTGGCGTTCGCCAGACAAATTTGCATAAATAAGTTAAAGCTTTTAATTCTGGCGGAAGTAAAAAATAAGAAGTGATAGTAAAGATTTAAAATAAAATAAACGTTAGTAAAACTTAAGATCCTTACAAATTGACTAAATACTAATAATTGAATAAATAGTTTTATGTAATTGTTAGTCGCAAAGTTTCGGCATTCTGTGTGTTTTTTAAGATTCAAAGTTCTTAGCTTTTAAGTAGAGAATGCGACCATTCTGTGCTTTAGAGGCAACTGAGATGGAAAATATTTAATATAGGCAAAATTAAGTGATAATATTTTGTTATGGGGATGTCCTGGGGCGTAGTAAGTAGGAGTTTATATCCTAATAACATCCTGTACACTGTCGATGGGACTTAATTAGGATGTCCTGAAGATATGCTGGGATGTGACATTAAGCACTCGGGAGGAGTTTCGAGGGATATTTCGGGATGTCCTCAGGATGTGCGCATATCCCGCGAGCAACATCCTTTGGATATCCCAAGAGTGTTTTTGTGCTATGTGGGACAATTAAAATACAGTGTTTACCACAGAAAATTTAAATACTGATCTGTCATTATTTCAGTGGAATAAGTATGACACTTTCGAAATGTTGCAAGTGTTAAATATAATGTGGGACAAGCACGCAAAGCAAGCAAATAAGATGGCGAACGGAACTAAGCTGATTGGCTCAGAGTAAGATTTCTATCTGCTACAGGACAAAATAGCAATTTCTATGAAATGCCATAAAGCTAAGCGCAATAAAGCGATGTTTGCTATGGCTGGGATGTAACGTTTACCTGAGACACAACGTAATTTATACATCAGTGAGCAGTGGCATAAGCAATCTTGTGCAACTACCAGCTTTGGTTGTATTTTATATTGCAGCAAATGCCATTACGTGAAAGAAGAAGGAAACGACATTTAACAAGACGTTTGAGAGAGTGAAGATTAGTGGGGTCAAAAGAGACTGGTCACACAAAAACCTGTGAAACAGTTTCGCTATAACTATCTACTTGAATGGAACAAGGAAAATCATTGAGCAGAGAAGGGAAAGATTTATTACCTCACTTTCGAAAGTCTGTATATGTGCAGGGAGCGGCTATAACTCTATTTTTAAAGCTTTAGAACTTGCTTCCTTCATCATTGTTTCGAACTCTGTTCCCAATAGAATGAAAATTTTACAGATAACGTCAAAAGAATTTAAACGCTACAAAGAATAACCTAGCGTTCATAATAATTTGCAACAAAACTTGATTTTTTTTTCCTTAAATTAATAACAGTGCTACATACATTCGGCAAAGGTTCCTGGAATACATGTTTATGGAGTATTTTATTTTTATTAACTTTTATTTTCTCGTACGGAGTAAATGATGTACTGTAATCACGAAAAATTTCGAGTATCGTATTTCAACGAAAATACCCATTCTCACCGCTATTGAATACAATTTAAGAATGTTTTCGCGTGACATCTGTACGTATGGACAGAAGAAAGGACGTGCGTACCTACGTACGTATGTACGAGTATGTATGTTTCTCGCATAACTCAAAAGCCATTACCCTCAGAACTTTGAATTTTGGATATGACACTAGTATAACATGTAGCTGTTCACATTCCCTTTTTGCTTGGAATCGTTCGCACCAAAAGTATATATATATATATATATATATATATATAAACAGGATCCATTTTTTTATTATTCAGGAGAAATAGAAGTTACAAAATCACATATCCGGAGTAAATAAAAAGAATAACTAATAACTTTTTGTATGAAGTTTACTGCATCATTACATAAAAGAAAAGCCCCCGATATTCTTTTGCGAGTCTTTTTATAGCCTCTGGAAAGGCGGAGTTTCCAAGAAATGACGTCACCCTCGTCAGTCATTCCAGTTCGCTTTAAATATTTCCACATCATTCTATAACTGTACGTGTAGAAAAGGCTGGAAAAACAACTTGACTACGGGGCTGTGGATTTAATTCCACGTACTTTCAAAATAGAGACCGTCGCCATTAAAAATGAAAAGAACATACGGTTAGAAATTTAAGTGTATTCTTGACTATGGAATTTTATTATTAAATATATATATATAAATCCACTCTGTTACCTGGCTCGGAGAGCTCATTCTTTTATATTTATGTGTTGTTATATTGTGTACTTTTCTTGGCTTTAAAAGTGATTCAGTTATGTTGTTCTTATGCTACGCTTAACGCATATCACACCAAACATTGAAGAAATTAATATTTTTTTATAAATTCTTAAATATGCGTTTCTTTAAGTTTATGTATACAAATAAAACCGAACAAGTTACCAGATTTTTATTGTTTGATCAATTCAGCAAATCCTAAAATTAGGAAACGGTATAATCCACCGCTAATCATTCTTACGTAGATTGCCCGGCTTGGAAGAAAGAATCTTAACCATAATCCAACGTTACATTTTTTAGTGATAATTGTTGGTTTTCCTGCGCTGAATTTTTAACCGGCATCTTCTTTGCGTATTTTCTGCTTTTTTTTTTTTTTTTTTTTTTTTTTTTTTTTATCAGAATACCATGTTCATATTGAAGGTTTAGAAAATTTTCATCAACTTGTTGAACCAGTTTTCTGCAAAATGAATTTCTTGGAATAGAATGTCCCAAATAAGTAACTGTTATGTGTCTTCGAAAACAAAGCAGACTCATACTATCATCACTAAATAAGTGCTTGAGATTCCATGAAGCAACAAATGCTTTCTCGTGAGGAAAATATTTCGGAATTGGGTTCACAATTTACCCGTTTTAGATTTATATTAGGTTATTTCGGAAGCATGAAAGATGAAAAATGAGTAACGCCCTTGCCGGGAATTGAATACTGACCTCTGGAATACGCGCTCAGCGTGCAGACCGCTACACTACGAAGGCATGCTAAGAAGGCGAGAGAAATACTTTATATACGCCCCGTTTAAAGGGCGACTAAGGTTTTTATAGGACCCAGTCGCCAAATCTTGGATGTGGAGAATCATTATCCACAACTCTTAGTTCGGGCGCTACTGTAGGGATATTGGGTTACTTCGAAGCAGAAGAGATGAAAAATAAGCAACGCCTTCGCCAGGAATCGAACCACGGACCTCTGAAATACGCGCCCAGCGTGCAAGAATGTGGGAGAAGGCATGCTAAGAAGGTGGGAGAAATACCTTATAACATCATGTTCTTAACTGCTATTTGAAACTAAAAGTTCAATAGAGTCTTCAACCTCTTTCGGACTTCCTTCATCACACATTATTTCTTCCATCTATCTTGTAGATAAATCATAAATCTCCTCTGTGCTACTCAGTGCATCGGGATTCGGGGGTAAAATCACTGTTTCATTGTCTATGTCGACTAAATCACTGTAATCCGAAGACCACAAAAAATCTAAGGCTTCTTTGCGCAGCTAAACATTTACGCGATATAGTACTAATATCAAAATAATTTTCCCAAAAAATAGCAAAAAAAAAAAAAATTAAGCATGTAAAAACGAGAGAAATTTAGTCTACTTCGATGAATTTCCGAATACAAAGATTTCATGAGTCAGTGATTGAAGCATTTATTCATCCCCTTTCCTGTACTTCACATACTTGTCTGTCAATTGACGTGCACCTGCCAGCTAGACACCTGCCAGCGCTTGAGTTAGTTGTAGAATGGCAATGTTTGGAATATAACAGAGAAAGAAATGATTATTTCCAATGCAAACTAAATCTAAAATCTAACTATAACTAACTAAACAATACAAACTAATGGGAATTACGTACTAGTGGACTTTACTGTCGTCCTAGTTTTAGGACAGTAAAAAATGCAAGGAAAATTTATCTTTTCGGTAAAATGTTTTGACAATGTCTTTTACAGGTACAAAAGTATAGAATATTACCTCAATTTATATGTATGTTTTTCTTAGAGCTCAAAATTTTAAAATAACTTGTACATTGAAAACATAAGCAAATAAATCTGCAAAAATCCTCACTTTAAAAAAATTACAAAAGTATTTAAATTATTATAACAGAGAAAGAAATGATTATTTCCAATACAAACTAAATCTAAAATCTAACTATAACTAACTAAACAATACAAACTAATGGGAATTACGTAGTAGTGGACTTTACTGTCGTCCCAGTTTTAGGACAATAAAAAATGCAAGAAAAATTTATCTTTCAGGTAAAATGTTTTGATAATGTCTTTTACAGGTACAAAAGTATCGAATATTACCTCAGTTTATATGTAAGTTTTTCTTGGAGCTCAAACCTTTAAAAAAGTTGTACATTGAAAACAAAAGCAAAAAAATATCTGCGAAAATCCTCACTTTAAAAAATTTACAAAAAAATATTTAAATTATTTCTAATTTGCGATAAAGACAAATATATCGTTAAATGAGTCTTAAATAAAAAAATATCTTTAATTATAATTAAATTATTTCCAAGATTTCTTAGGAATACCATTTATATTTATGTGTTGTCCTATTTTAGGACGATGAAGAAATATTTGTTAAGGTGTTTTTGCCTTTAGTTAATCTGCATGCAATAGTTGTAGAATTATCAACAGTTAAGTGTTGTTTAAGTAGGACTAAGCTTAACGGAGCAGCCATATGTTTACATCTGAAACTTAGCAGAAAGGGGAATTAAGTCAGTTTCTACACCTTTATTTATCTTTTTGCTGCATGTGACCAAAAATAAATTTTCAGTTTCTGCACCGAAAAATCTGCCTCTTCATATTTTTCAATTTTTAGCGAAGATATTCTCACATTTTATGTATTTTTGCCCTGCTGCAAAGTGAGAACTGAAATTATTGAATGAGAATATATCTCTAACGAAATTCGGGTAAATACGTTTAAATAAAATGCTGCAAAAATATGTACGATTAAGTACAAGGAACTCATGTGGTGTCCACATCAGAGTTTTAAAATTATATGCCTTTTACCTCCATAGGTCTACATCTAAGCTAATTCTCAAACTAATAATGTTACTCCTAGATCGTAATAAAAAAGTGTGAATTTTGACAATTTATCGTCATGCGTTTGTATATTATTATAATTTATTATAAATTAGTATGAATTGAATCAAGAATTACTTTTGGTTTGAATAAATTGATATAATAAAAGTGTATCGCTCACAAATGCAACTGAAGTACTTAATTCATATAATATATTTAATTAATTAAATTTTAAAGCATAAAGCTCATATTTAACCTATGTATAACAATATTTTTCACTCTTATTGAAGCTGTTAATTTTTACTGCATCTTTGTTTTATGCTTATCTTGGAAAATTGGATAATAATTAAAAAGCAGTTGCTCTTTAAACTGAAAAAAGATACTTATACATTTATATTTTCCTTCTTAACTACTTATTTTTCTGCTTCGTCTTAAACCTTTGGTAAACAAATGTTTTTAAATATGAAATATGTAGACATTTTAATTAATTTTTCGTTTGTACAATTCATATCATCTGCTGAGATATAATAACTTCAGAGTAATTGGGATTTTTTCTTTATGACTTTTGCGAAAAACAGTAAAAGGTATCTAAAACTGTTATGTGGTATTAATTAATTCTTTTACACTGGACCTTAGTCATAAAAATGGGTTTTCAGCATTCACAACGCAACTTTCTGAAATTTATAATTGTTTTTATACATACATTTACCTACTACAAAATTTGGCATAAACATTGATTATAGAAATTACACAGAAATGATGTTAAGTAGTATCAGTAATATTTGTAATATCTTAGATTATACTGTTTTAATTGTTCAATAGAATAATACGTTAACAACAGCAACAAATGCTTTCTCGTGAGGAAAAGCTTTCGGAATTGGGTTCACAATTTACTCATTTGCGATTTACATTGTAGGGACATTTATTTCGGAACCCATGAAAGATGAAAAATGAGCAACGCCCTTACCGGGAATTGAACCACCAACCTCTGGAATACGCTCTAAATTTGGGCTTTCAGATGCCCATATTCGTGGGAAGACGTACGGGTGGAAAGTCTAGGTATCGTTGTTTTATCACAATGAGAGAAAATACTGTGATACTTCTTTGGCGAAATGAAGCAACTCCAATGATGGAACACAGCAATAACTTGTATTTAACACTCAAAAAAATGGCGACATACAAACAAGAAGAGAAAACATATTCTAACATTTAAAAATAAATTACATTCTTCGTGCGAGAGTCGCACGTGGACTCAAGTCTGATTTCAAATATTGCCATTCACAAATACCTTAATGTTAATTTATTTAAATTATTTTATATTCATCTATTTATCATCATTTATTTATATTATTTAAACTACAAGATTTTAATACTATTTAAAGCTGTTACAATACACACATGTATGCATTCTTCATTATTTAATTTCCTTAAACATAAGACAGGGCTCTAATATTTGGTGGCAACAATTTAAAACTGTTTCACGATTTATAGAGAATCAACGCAAAATGTCAAAACGACATTAATAGCCCTTCTGTACAGATTGTCCCTTTGGGCTAATTAGATTTGTTTATTTTTATATCCCCCCTTCCGGGAGTCAATGGAGAGAACTCTGCGAAGCTACTGGCTAGGATGTGCACCTAGGCAATCTCGGCAACGGGGGTATAAAATTTATTATCTTAGTGGTTCTGGAGGCCCCAGAAAGGTCTCTTATTCGCCGGCCCGATGGTCTGGCGTGTCCTAGTGCGCAGCAGTCTCTGTTGCCCGGAGGTAGCGTCCTTGGTTCGCTGGATAATATCCTTCTGCGACGGGCAGCTCGAGCGACTAGCAGATAGCATTTAGACGACCAGCGTTGCCGTATGGCGATTGGTGTCAATGTTCTCCAAAGTTCCCCGGAACTGTTCTGAAGGTGCACTGGCCGTGCAGTGCCCGCACCTGGCAAGGCGAAGCACGTATAAATAAAACTAATTATATTTATGTTGTGCTTTATGATGGTATAACCCCACATGTATGTATGTTATTTTCCTACTCTCCATGGAAAGAAGCATGCAGTCTTGAAGCATTCTTGGAAAGAAATTATTGAAATGAAAAAACAAAATTCAAAGAAGAAAGCTCTGTCAGTATGACAAGCGTTTTCCATAATTTCATCGAAACCCGCTTTAACTGAATTAAATCATACAAGCGCTTTTCACTTAACTTTGTTTCACTGAAACTTTAGTTACCGTTTATTCCGGTGTATGATGAGTACCATTAATACACAAAATAAGATCAAAATTTACAGGTGCGCGTTGTACCCATTATAAAAATGAGAGATTGAAAATAAGGAAGAAATCAGTATACAAAAATTAGATTCTTACATGAACCTAAATGCTGTTTATTTAAAAGAAATGATTAAACTATGAACTTCAAAATTTTCATTCTCGGATAACATGAAAAGTTCGTCATGTTTGGCTTCCGTTATAACTTCAGGCGTTATAACTTATCAAATTCTTTTTCATCTGCACCATCATTGTTGCTCTGATCCACATATAAATAGTTACTATCCGTTCAATCTTTCACCAACACCAAACATCCTTGCTGCAGCACAATTTCTCTTTTCTATCGCAAACAGAATGACTCTGCACTTAAAACCACAACTGTGCTGCTTCATTTGGAAGCCATATTTGCTATTAAACGCAACACTAGATCAACTCTATTTCAATTAAAACAAATCGATTTACTAAACCTTCGATGTTCAATTGAAAATCATGCCTTCAAATGACTACAGAAAGAGAAAATATCGGCTTCCTAATTCCGGGAAGAGGCATTTTAACCACAAATTTCCTTTCTGAAAACCGTTGAATAGCATTTTTGTGTACACTTACATTGAATACAACCCACCGTCTTTGCAGGATTATTTGCTCCCTCATGTATTTCCCCTACATACGTAAGTATTGTCCTCGTATCGCTTGTCAGTCCAATATAACATATGTCGAAAGCCTGGAAAAAATCTTTGAATCAAGACTTCAGAAGGTAAGATCACGGCGAATACGGCGTTATACGGCGAATTTAACTTAAAAATTAAGAAATGTATTCTGAAATAAAATTGAATAAAACACACACAAATAAAATGTGAAAAGTTTCAGATTTTAAATTACGTCCAAAGGGGCTTTTTTTAAAGTTTTGTGTGTTACATTTATTTATTATGTCCTTTGAACTTAAACCATAAATTTGAGTTCAACAGCAGTGTCTCAAAATAATTTTAAAATTAGCGTAGCTTTAGAATTTCCGATAACACACTTCCGAGCGCTGGAGATGAAAAGTTTTATTTCCTCGTAGAGTGTTGACATTGCTCGCTTTTAAATCGTTCAGTTTGTTAATCAAAAATTCGTTAAAGGTTTACAAAATATGAAATCGATAATAAAACAAATTCCGAATTCCAAATTCGGGCTTTCAGATGACCATTTTCGCAGTAGGATTACGTCATTCAAAATTGGATGGCTTTAGGCACCGTTGTTTTATCACAACGGGAGAAACATACATGCATTTATGAAGAATCCTTATTATTTAATTTCTTCAAATATAATACAGGGCGAGCGTATTTGGTGGCAACGATTTGAAAAGTGATAGGCCTTTTAAAGTTTTCAACAAAAAAACGCCAAACGAAAACCATAGTCCTTCATGGACAAAGTTATCATTTCTTAACTACATCGTATTATGTGAAATGTATCATAACCTGTTATTTACACAAATGCAACAATTTTACTGCCAAGGTATACAACAATTGTTTGTAATCAATCATTCATTTTCAATTATGTACTCACGTATTTGAATTAGTGTTGTGCTAAGGGTTCTCTAGATAATGGTGGACGTGGTGCTATACTAATTAGCCGTATGTTAGAGGTATAGTGCCCATGTCCCCCGTTATTTATACTTACCCTTCATGGACAAAGCCCCCTTTGGGTCAATTATAGGCTCGCGTTATACACTGGTGCGCCGGAATATACGATACTTTTATAACCTTATTTTTAAAGTGTGAAGAAACATAAACCAAGTTTGTTAATGGAAATGTGTGAAGTTTGAAGCTATAATGTTGACTATTTAAGCAAAAATAAAAAATAAATAAATAACAATAAATAAATAAATAACAATAAATAAATAAATAAATAATTAAAAATAAATAAATAAATAAATAAATAAAAATAAAGAATTCTATAGTATAAAGTTTGTACGCGATTATTAAGAACTAGAACTGATGAAGTATTTCTTTTAACAATAGCTAGCAAAATTATAATATGCTGAATGCAGTTCTTTTCTTAAACTCTGAAATCGAAATTTTAAATTAAACTTACATTGCGTTTAGGGGAAATGTAAAACTTTAAAAAACACTCTTGCTAACTGTGTACACTAGACTTAATTAGAATTCACTTTAAACTAAGAAACGAATTTACCATTTTCATTTAATGTCAGAAACTTCTTTTAGTACTCTATTTAGCATTCCACATTGATACGCGCTTGTCAGGAGAAGTGATCTGATATTATCAAACCGCCCTTTGTGTGTCCGATATTTATTTAGGAGTCTTGGAATAAGAATTTCACCTCCCTTTTCTTGCTTTTTATTTAAACATGGAATATTCACGTGTATTTTCCTAGAGTTATCTCCCACTAAGTCAAAAGGTAGACATCTTCAGTTTTTCTTATTTTTTACCCGGCTTTGCTGTTATTGGTAATTTAAAAAAAATTCCCTTGTTTCTATACTTACAGCACACAATAAATATTATTTATAAGCGTTTAATACGTATATATAAGCTGCGTCCATAAAGTAAACGAAAAAATCAAAAGATCAAAAGGTAACATAGAAGGGTGAAAGAATAAATGTACAGGTAGAAAAAATGGCATCTCAAGACTTTTAAAGATAGTTTAAACTGGTTATTTTGTAGAGTGAATATCAAAGTGCCAGAGACATTTCATTTGTCGATGTGCAAAAATATTTGCTTCGAGATGGGACAACGTTATGAAATTACATTTTGTAATAAATTAATTAAATCTGCTACCGAAACGTTAGAGATGATTCGAATAGTATATGCTGATGCATCTTTATTTTCAAGAACACAAGTATATGAGTGGTACAACCGCTTTAAATATGGCGCGAAAGATTTGAAGATGAATAAAAAATGTTCCTTCAACTTCAAAAAGTGATTAAAATATGGATAATATTCGTTCTTTATACAAATGCTGATAGACATGTAATATCTATTAGACAACATTTATATATGCTTGAGATAAACAATGAAAGATACAGGCTATTGTTAATTGAAGAGCTGGAAATAATGAAACGTTTTTTCCCCTTTCTTGGCTCGTATTTTGACAGAAGAGCAAAAACGAAAACAGAAACTTTCTGAAGATTTGCTGATTGCTGCGAGACAGGACAATGATTTCTGAAAGTATATCTCTGCGCAAGATGAGATCTGATGTCTACAATACAAAACATAAACGGAAAGACAAAATGCACAATAGAAACGACTATCTTCTCTCTCTCTGGCAAACACACACTAAAGATAAAAGAAAAGCATGAATGTGGAAATCAGACACTGAACTTGTTGAATCTCGAAGTTGTTCCTCAAAATTAATTAATCAGGATTTTTACAAGTTGGTGTTTTTCCGCTTCACAAAACGATAAATTTCGATTCTCATTCGAAATTCAGCAATGGTTTCTTAACCTGATAATGCTAGGCTCCATACAGCATTGTTTGTGGATCTGGAGAACAATACCTTGTTAAGCGTTCAATGTCAGTGATAAATGATCCGCCATATTCTCCCGACTTATCGCAGTTAATTCTTTTATTTTTTTAAGCTGAGTGTAGCCATAGAAAAATAGTGATTTGCAAATGTCTAAGATATTAAATTAGATGTTATGAGTATTTGACGGTTGGTTCCAAGGCGTATAAACACTGTTTTGAGGTTCTGAAAGAACATTGAAAAAATTAGATGAACACCTCTGGTGACGGAGATAAATTTATTTGAATGTTAGTACACTGACTACCAATAAGTATTTGGACACCTGTGATAGAAAAGGAAAACTAAATTTATTCAAAATCAATAGTTGGTAGACCCTCCACGAGAGGTAATTACAGCATGGACCCTCTGGGGCATACTTTCCACAAGTCTTTGTATGACAGCTAGTGGTATTTTCTTCCACTCGGCTTGGAGAAGACATAGAAGTTTCTTTACCGATTTTGCATGGGTAGTGCACCACTGAATTCGGCGATGCAACTTGTCCCAGATGTTCTCGATAGGGTTCAGGTCTGGACTCTGGGCAGGCCAGTCCATTCGATGAACTCCATTGGCACCATACCAAGCCTTGGTTAACGTCGAAACATGACAACTGGCATTGTCGTCCTGAAAGTAACAGGGGTCCAACCCGTAATACTGCCACAACGTAGGAAGCACATTGTCATCCAAAATAGTGCAGTAGGCATCGGAGTTGAGCTTGCCATGAATGGAGATCAAGGGTCCCAGCCCATACAAGGAGAAACACCCCCAGATCATAATTCCACCTCCGCCGAACTTCACTGTTGGCACAATGCATTCTGTCAGGAGACGTTCTCCTGGTAGACGCCAGACCCAGACCCTGCCATCTGAAAGGTAAAGGGTGAACCTTGATTCGTCACTCCAAAGAACCCGTTTCCACTGATCTACGGTCCGATTTCGATGTGCTTTGCACCACATTAACCGAGCAGCGCGGTTGGACTTTGTGATCAAAGGCTTGTGGGCAGCAGCAGGACCAAAAAAACCAAGCAGATGTGCTTCCTTACGGATGGTATTCATTGAAACAATACTCCCGAATGCCTGTTGAAACTCCTTGCGGATGAGGGCCATCGGTTGGTTGCGGTTCTTCCGAATTTCTCTGGACAGCACTCGTCGGTCTCTATCTCCCAGTTTCGCTGGTCTGCCGACTCGAGACACATTCCGACAATCACCGCTCACCTTCCACTTCTTAATCATATAGACCACTGTCGATTTTGGGTACTTCAGATCGCTATATATGTCCCTTAAGGATCGGCCACATTTGTGATACTCGATAATTATACCTTTCTCGAAATCAGAGATCTCCGAACTGCGAGACATCTTGCATGCGACTAAAGCCGATGCTGTTTCTTACACGATATATAACGGCGGAGTCCGTGACGTACCTTAGGACCGCAGATATCGTTACTTGCATAGGTGTCCAAATACTTATTTGTAGTCAGTGTATTTTTGTTCTTATTTATAGAAAACAGGCAACTATTCATTTGTTAAAATAATCAAATTATATGAAATTGGCAAAATTATTTAAAATTTGACATACTTATTTAAGTTATTTCTTCATCTTGCCTCTTTCCCTACAATAAATTTAAAAATCGGACTTCCTGTGAATTAAAGTTCGACAAGTCCTCGATTTTATACTGGAATTGGCTAACTAGCTCTGACTCGAGCTTGGCTCTGTCTTTCACGATGGGGAACACTTTAATTTACGCCTAGTTAACGTTCTCGAGGTGTATTCATAGCTTTTGCTAGCAGGCTCACCCAAGACAAATTTAACAGTACATTTATACCAAGTAGTAGCCTGGCCTATAAAGGCGGAAGTGGCAATGGTAACTGTTCTGCGTTTCTTGAACTGGATTCAGCAAAATATCAGAGTTTAAGTTTTCAATAAAATTCAATGCTGAGGCCTTTCCATCAAAAGTTGCTGCTGGTTTCACAGTAGCTCAAAGGGTTCAATAATAAATCCAAATCCCTTATGGGATTCATGGTGGCCGATGGGGCTTGCGAAGTTAAGGGCAAGATGCTGAAGTAATATGAAGTTTCCTGTGGCATAGATCTTCTTACTCTTTACGCGCCAGTATAGAGTTTTGGTTTCTTTGGTAGCATAAACTCATAAGCTGCAGAAAGAGTGTAAAGGAATAATCCCCTTGTCTTAAACTGTAGGCAAACAAAGTCAGAAGAAATGTACAAAAGCCCTTTAACAAAGAAGTAACCCAGTATGGATTTAGAAGTGTATAAAAGCCCTTTAAAAAAGAAGTAACCCAGTATGGATTTAGAAGTGTATAAAAGCCGTTTAACAAAGAAGTAACCCAGTATGGATTTAGAAGTGTATGAAAGCCCTTTAACAAAGAAGTAACCCAGTATGGATTTAGAAGTGTATGAAAGCCCTTTAACAAAGAAGTAACCCAGTATGGATTTAGAAGTGTATGAAAGCCCTTTAACAAAGAAGTAACCCAGTATGGATTTAGAAGTGTATGAAAGCCCTTTAACAAAGAAGTAACCCAGTATGGATTTAGAAGTGCATGAAAGCCCTTTAACAAAGAAGTAACCCAGTATGGATTTAGAAGTGTATGAAAGCCCTTTAACAAAGAAGTAACCCAGTATGGATTTAGAAGTGTATAAAAGCCCTTTAACAAAGAAGTAACCCAGTATGGATTTAGAAGTGTATAAAAGCCCTTTAACAAAGAAGTAACCCAGTATGGATTTAGAAGTGTATGAAAGCCCTTTAACAAAGAAGTAACCCAGTATGGATTTAGAAGTGTATAAAAGCCCTTTAACAAAGAAGTAACCCAGTATGGGTTTAGAAGTGTATGAAAGCCCTTTAACAAAGAAGTAACCCAGTATGGATTTGCACACGCCAACAATTCTGGATTAATTTAAACAAGTAATTAAAATCAAATAGTTAGATTAGCCTAACGGTTCATAAACACGCAGGAAGGCTGTGGTTTTTTGAAAACTGGCGAGACAGGCTTATTGGCTAGAAGCACGCAACGCCGCAGAATTAAATCGCTATTTAGTCACGGTAACAACGTAAAGTAGGCAGAATACGTTCTAAAATCTAAAATCAAGTTACAAAACCTTCGCTTAAATAACACTTCTTTTTCCCTGAATCTGAATAAATGCTCATTATATAACATTACATTCTGGCATGAAAAGCACGAGTAGAAATGAGAGAGATAGGAAAGTTTCTTTAATAATTCAAAATTAACTATGAGTCAAAAATAAATAGATAAATACTCACAAATTAACAAAAGGTCGGAAAAGATTACTTATGAGGTGGTAATTCAACTCATATGTTGGAAACGAGTGTAAGTAAAAGCTATTGGCTTATGAGAATTATAATAATAAAAATAAGTACTGTGAATCATCGAATTTTGGAAATACACAAAATTTATAATTACGTCATTCCAGGTTCTGAATATTTTTCCAAGTTATAAATTTAAATAATCTTGATTTTTTTGTTGTTGTTTTCTATCATAATATAACCTTAAACTACCAGATCGCTAGCAGCTGAGTAAAATACTGCCAGGCAAATCACGAAATATATAAGAATTTTGATATTCATCTCTTAGTAAATTTAAATAGTTTACTTTTCAAAACATAAAAGGGAAATTAATAACAGCAAACACGCATTTTGTGATGGGAATTCTGCTGTTTTGATTATAAGAGTTTAATACTATGTAGAGAATGCGATGAATAATTCAATTAAACTCTTTTTTTTTAAATTCAATGTAAATAATTACCATAGAAATTATTCCCCACTTGGATAACATCTCTGAAAATTTCAATCATATTATAGTGTTAAATCTGATTGAATCGATTTGAAATAAATTGAGGGTTTTCTTTATAAGCAAAAGGATCAATAGATCAAGGTTTAAGAGCTGGCTTTCGAATATTTTTGTCATTCTGTCAAATCCTGTTTTAATCGATTTCGAAATTCTCATCGTGACACGTGATCTCAACTCACGAGCACCATGACCCGCTTTCCCTTCAAACCCAACATTAATTTTCATTAAATGTCATACTCATTAAAGTCAGCTTAAGAAGCAATATCAGGTTCAAATTAAATTAAATTATTTTACAGAGGAAATGAAAGAAAACTATCAAGCCTTTATTAATATTTAAATTTTCCAACGTTTGTATCTTCTTTTAATATTATGGTATTCTTATTAATTGCATTGCTTCCTTTATTAAAAAGGGTATTATAAAACGAAATATCGTTCATAGGTTATTAATGGATGTACGATTAGGTATTTAACTTTTGCATTTAACATTTGCATTTAAAATTGCATGCAAATAATGGGATCATGTAATTACGCTAGTGGCATAAAATTCATTTTATCATCAGATAAAATTTATTGTTGAATGATTCCATAACGAAACTGTAGAGGAAGACTTAGAAGAGTTGGAGGAAAGAGGTTATTTCAATCTAACAAGCGTTGGAAACTATCAATACTCATATTATAATTAATTGAATTAAAACATTGGTTTCTTATTGGTTCCACACAGGTCTCCTATATTTCTCATAGCTTCAATTTAATTAGCATGCCAAAATTTCGAAGCATGCCGTGCTGGATGGCAGTTAATTTACCTAAATTTATTATTAATTAATTATTGTTTAATGTAATTAATAGTATTATTTAATATAATTTATTATTAAGTACTTAATTCCTATTAAGTATATTTAATTAAATTAATAATAATATTTAATACAATTTCTTAAAACATTTGCATAGAATTACCATAAGTATATTACGTTTCAATAATATCGCCTGCATTTCATATTTCGCTAAGTTTTTGCTGCGTTTTACTTGCATGACTATTTCACTAAAACGCATGAAAAGTTTCAACGTTTTATGTTAAATGCATAATACGTACTGTCTGTAAAAATATATATTACGGATTCATTCAAATTCATTATAATATGAATGACCCAATAACTTGGTTTTTTAGTCCAACATCAGCCGCATTTAACAGACGATCAGTTTAATTGCACTTTTAAATTATGCATGCAGATAATAGAAAATTTTACTGTTCTCAAATGCATGCGAATTTACTTTATGTTTTGGTATCATTTTATTACTCTTTTTCTCGAAAATGCTATATATACAGAGTGTCGTTTGATCATTTCAGGCATGATCATTTCAGGCAAGAGAAACATGATTATCGGTTTACTAACTCAGTTCTTTACAGTCATTCTGTGTGGCATTTTGTGGATAGAGTTTTGCCGGATATGATGGTTGACGTTTTACCATCTACACGCCAAAGCATCTGGTTTCAGTACGATGCAGCGACTGGGCATTTTGGCAGCATTCTGTGGGAATACCTCAATAGGACATAACCTGGTCGCTGGATTGGCAAAGGCGGACCAGTCGCATGTCCAATGGGATCTTCACCCGTCTGACTGCCCTGGATTTCTACATTTAGGGTTACATAAAGACAATGTCGTACGAGACGACAGGAACATCGGACATGGATCTTGTTGGCAGGATCGTGGAAGCGGCAGCATGTGTCCTGGCCATTTTAAACGGATCCGTGAATGCGTCACGTTATGAAGCATGCATTGCGGCGCATCAAAGGTATTTTGAACACTTAATGTGATTTAACCTTGTTCTTTAATAAAAATCATATTATATCTATTTCGATACCCTTTCTTTCTTCACCTCTACAGGTCACCACATTTTTGAACACAAGTTCCTATGTAAATCTTTTTTGCATGTACATACCAGAATGTTAAGTTTGGAAGTGACCTTTCGAGATACCCCGTATGTAAATGTTCAATATTCAAACAAGTCATTTTATACAACCTAAATAATTTCAGTAATGTGTAGAGTCATTAGGTAATTTTGAAGCCGGAGACATGAAAATGAGTAAGGTGGCAATGCCCTAGCCGGGACTTGAGCCTGAACCTCTAGAATACTCGCTTAGTGTACTAACTGTTACACCACGAAGCCATGCTGAAAGGAGGGAAAAATATTTCCCCTTTTAAAAAGCGACTAGGGGACCCATTCGCCAAATCCTGGTGGTAAAGAATCATCATCCACCACTTTTTAGTTCGGGCGCCATTGTAGAAACACAAGGTTGTTTTGAGTCGTGAAAAATGCGCAATTCCCTCGCCGGGACGCGAACCTGGACCTCTCGAATACGCGCCGTGTGCTAACTTTTACACCACAAACGCATGATGAAAGAATTGAGAAAGTACCTTATAAATGGAATACCGTTATGAATTAGTATCTAGGTGATCAAATTCTCAAAAACCTAATTATTATTTAAAACTCCTTTTCCAAAAAATTAATGTCTTAAAATACTTTAATACTTATGTGACATATCCACAGGAAATAAATCTTCAAGAAAATCATAAATATGATGCTTGAAATATACAAATGTAAGACATTTTTTTTTAATTTTAAGCATTATTTTCATATATACCCTTTTCAAAACAGAAACATTAACATACAACTTTGAGATAAAATTTAAAATGTCCTCACAATTCATAAACACAACAATGGTTCAAATGCGAAGAAAATAGAATGATATGAAAAAAACGAAAATTGTTTCTTCGCTTCAATTTACTTTATTTTGCGTGTCATTTTCAACCATGAAGAAAGTTTTGCCTTTTAGTTGTTCAATGGAGCTTTTTCCACTAGAGAATACATTTTTGGCCAAAAGAAACAAAATATTAATTTAACGGAAATTCAAATCTTTGACATTACTTGGGTATTTTCTACAATTTATGTTTCCGTCCAATTGAAGATCTTCTTCCTCAGGAGTATTATTATTGGAGTTGTAAATCAGTATCATTTCCATAATTTTCCATTTTGTATTTCTGAATTGCTTTCGCTTTGAAAGCACTTCAACTAATACGTGCTTTTCTTCGTTAAATGGAGTTCAATTCTGAGAGTCTATGTAAAAACGAAATTGCTCTTTGTGGTAGTCGTATTCTAGAGTAGCAATTTTAACGTATTTCATAAGATATTTTTCATTTCAACCTTTTTCTGGCTTATTTATTGCAAAGCAGTTCTTGGATTGGCCAGAATATTTGAGTGAGACATTCTTATTAGGTTTCGGTAAATAAACTATTACTCACAAAATTTAATAAAATGGTTTCGTTACTTAAAAAAAAAAAAATTATATATTTTTATCGCAGCTAATAATGTTAAAGGAAAACAAATTTGCTTAAATTCAATTATTTAAAATTTTTCCTTAAATATTAAAACACATTATTTATTTTTAAATACCATCTAGTAGGCAAAGCAGTGTGTTCAGGTTCTAGAATATTTTTGTGACGTCTTGTAGAAAGTGTACAGCGTATTTAAAAATTAATAATAAATCGATGGATTACTTTATATGGGCAAACCTTACACCATAAGCAGCGGCAACAACTGTCCATGTTTTTGATGCATTAATCACAATCCTTCAGTACGTGCATCCTTGGCCACATGATCCACATCTACACGATAATTAAATTCTCCCCATATTCGGTGTAGCATGTGCGCCGTGACGGTATGCAATGCATGTTTGTCCGACCAAGAAACTTCCTCAAGGTAAACGGGCATTAGAGGTACATAAACTTAGCACGAACTTCAACAAACCTCGAAAGAAACCGCATGGCTTTAAATTCGGCGAATGAGGTGGCTGGGGGAGAAGATTGTTGTCTGATGTTGCAACACGGCCAATCAACCATTCGTGGAAAACAAGATTAAAACTCTCTTACATTCCTGTGAAAATGGAGCAGAGCACTGTCCGGTTGCAAAATATAATCATCATAATTGATCTCAGCCAAGGATAACAACCAGGTTTCTAACATGTCTAGAAATTAGTCATCAGTCACAGTTTCTTGGTCGACTTAACCTTTTGAGGCCGGGGCTTTGGTAGCAGTAAAAGCTACCAAAGGACGGGGAATCTTGAACCGAATGCTTCCCCCCTTTAAGAAATCACCTCCTATTTGCAACAAAGATTCTTGTGTGTAGTTTAATGGATTCTCAGAGGGGTGCATCTATGTCGCAAAAGGAAGATCTTTGAAAGAGATAAGTGGTTAAAACCCCAGGGTCGTCAAATCTGACATTTCACCCTACTTTTCAGCCTGGAAAATGGGGGGAAAAAGACATGGTTACTAAAGTGGACAACCCCGTCTTTTCAAAGAGAGGACTCTATGGCCACTATAATGGCCATCCCGTCTTCAAAAGGTTAAAATGGGCCAAGCATTTTCCCGCGGGACACCGCACAGAAAACGTGCACGAAACTCGCGCTGCACTGAAACCTTAGATCAAAACGGACCACAAAGAAAACCTTTTTCTCCTGTTGAGGCCTCATCTTGGAAACTGACTCTGCAGCTGCGGAGTAAGCATGATAAGCAAACAGCTGGTAGTACATGAGAAGCTTGGACAGTTGGCAATGCTTGCGATGTAGGTTCTTACACGGGTAAGGAATTATATCAATTTATTACTATACCGCATCATTCACTTATAAACATCCTGAATATGCATGCATCTTGAATTAAATCCAAGGAAATAAAGGCAATCCACTAAAACTACATATTTAAAGTATAAAGTAACAGGGGCGTTTTGACTTTAAAATTTTAAAAATACAACTTTCTCAAGCCAGTTTTAGGGCTTTCCTTGCAAACCACATGCAGATGGTCAAAGGGCTAAGATTGTAACAGTATAAGAATAATGAAAGAGACATCATATTAAAAGTATTCTTCACCATAAATTCGATATTTAGTTTAATATAAGAATACTTGCTTTTAAAAATAAGATTCTTAAAATTAATAAAGCAACATTCGCTCCTGGTAGTAGTTGGTTGGTTGGTTGATTTTTTAATAGCACAGAACCTCGATGACAATAGTAGTTTATCAAATTTTGTGTAATAATATGAAGGTTATGCATTGCTTTGGCTACATGGATTCCTTTGTGACATGCATGCCGTTTGGGGAAATATTTCACATTGTTTGGATGACTACTGGTCTTATTAGCCTTAGCTAAGCCTATTCATTGTCTGTGGATACTTACTGTGTCATGCGGCGTTGATATTGTGCTATAGAAATGTGATGATTACAAAGAACATGAAATCCATTTAATTTCAAAAGCTAATATCCCAGGCCACAGCTACAATATTTAATAATGTAATTTAGTAGATCTTAGCGTCAAAGCTACAGCCACCTTTAGCTGAATATGAACATACTCAGATGTTAATCAATATAAGAGTTTATAATTTATTCTAATAAGTTAATTGAGAAATATGATTTGAAGTTTATTTCATGCCTAACTGTGTAGTTTTTCAAACCTTATTAATTAATTAAGAATCAATTAACATTCAAAAACTGAATATTTAAATAATTCGTATCCAAATCTCTTAATTTAAAGAAAGAAGTTCGAAGATGACCGAATGTGAGGGTTACGTTTCTAATTACATTGTAATTTTCTCTAAAATTTTTATTTCAACCATTTATAAATCTTTTAGATTCTTTATTGTGCCTGGCAGCTCCTAGGCTATTAAATTATTACCAAGTACAATAGAATTTAACAGATATATACAACTATACTAACCAAAATTGCTACTTTGCTATTTGAATGCTAAAACAAATTATCAAAATTAAGACTATCAGAAAAGCTGCAATGAACACGTCTCCATGGTCTGAAAGGTGTTATTATGTCATTCTGAAGAATGAGCTTCACAGCTGGCCTATTAAAAAAGGAGATACCCCATATAAGCAATTTTGTTTTTCTCACTTCTCCTCTGTAGTCCAATAATAAGACACTTAGCTACTCATGCATATGTCGTTCGTCTACGATCATATTTATGGGGGCATTATTTTTAACAGGCTCTTAAAAGTCAAGCAAATCTTAAAGGACATAAATTCTGTTGAATTTGTAGTCAAATTAATAAGGCCTTTAATGGAGAATATTTATTTCAGAATTTGATGGATAAATATCTAAGCCATCAATATTCTAAAGCATTCAAGCACATGAATTCCAGAAACCAGATATACTAAAATGTGTATTATAGTTATAAAGAAGTCCAGTTACATTTAAATTGTAACACACGGCAGTTGCAAATTTATGCCGCTAGGAAAAAAAGCATTTGGTCGCTTTTGATATATATATTCTTCGTCTATAAAATGTTTGCTATGCTCATTTAACATTATTTTACATAATAAAGTTAAATTCCAGTTTCAAACATTTTTCTCCTTTTGGCAATCAAGAAACGCTTTTCTGTTAGATATCCAGATAATTTTGTCTTTCTTTCTATATCTTTTTTATTCATACGTAAGTTTACAAAGTAGCTGAAAAAAAAAAAAAAAAATACCCCTGTGAATACTATGTGTAATAGTAAAGATAATGTATCGAAAATGTTTGCTTAAGAGATTATATGGAACATGAAAAGGAAAATGCCTTTCATATTGAAATTTTACCTTTGATTTTAACAAATAAAAAATTGTGCTAAAAAATCTTTCCCTTTAAAATGCGAGAAAATATACTTTTCTTTCTTTTTTTTTTAATTCCTTTTAGTGTAATTGGGGAAAATGTAGCAAGTAGAAATTATATTTTATGGCAGAAGTTTTTTATTAAGAATATAAATGTAAAAAAAAAAAAATAATAATAATTAATTTTCATATAAAAAGTGTAAATCATTTTTTTTCAAAATTAATATTTTCTTTCTATTCGAGTAGTTTAATTTACAGGTGACCGCGCAAAGTATTGGAATTTCTTATTTTGAATAACATTTTATTTCATTGCTAATATGTGAAGTATTTTTCGTGCTTGGAAATGATGAAAAATTTTTTCGTAATGTTTTTTATTGATTTAAAGAACAATTCAGTTAGTTTAATTTTTCTGGTAATCTGAAGAGGAGCAAAAACAAAGGCATACTATCGATCGTTTAGAAACAAGCATTCGAAAACTGAAAATAATAAATTTTATGAATTACTATTAATTTCGGGTGTATCGAAATAGTCATAACTGTTCGTATTTTTTCTATTTCTTACCTTACTTACTTCCAAGTAATAACAACGAAAAGTCATTTACTTTACAATATCAGAAGCTATTAAATATGCAATTTTCACTCTTTTTCTACTTTTAAATTTGAATTAAATCTATTGTGATTGTGAAGTTAGTCTTTGCTCTGCTTCACCCAGACATGAACCTTTAGTATCGCATCACATGTCTTGGAGTTAGAAGTATTTAATATTATTCGTGTTGAATTACATTATATATATAGAGGATTCATTACTCACTATCAAGTTTGGATCCCGCGAATGGACTGGCTGCATGGGAGCTTTCGTGGTTTTTCCCATGTATAACGTGTATACGAGCCCCTTAGAAAGTCCTACACGAAGGGATAACTCACCAGACAGCTCTTGTGTGCTTTGCCGCAATCAAATAAATCAAACCAAACCATTACCCGCGTCACATAGTATAAGGCATTCTGCCCTTCTTTTCCTCATGCCTTCGTAGTGTAATTAGGAGCATCCTGGCGCCACAAGGATTGAAAGCATGCTTGACGGGTATTCCGGAGATCCATAGTCCGAATCCCGACAAGGGCACTGCTCATCTTACACGTCTACAGCATCACAAACCTAATGAATCTACAGGGATTTGGCGATTGGTTTCCCTAATCCACAGTCGCCATTTAAAAGGGGCGTATATAAGGTATTTTCTCCCTTCTTTCCGCATGCCTTTGTGGTGTAATTGGAAGCACACTCAAAGCGTATTCGACAGGTACAGAATAACTCTACAACAGTACTGAAAGCTTTTGCGGTTACATTGGTATAATGGCTTTAATTGATCTGTAGAATTATAACGGTGTAATACAGATGACTTTAACAAAATAACAAAGTAGTAGAAACAAATATTTAGTTCTTAAAAACATTTATAGTCACTTTTTTTGTATTAGTCTAAAGGGGCAATTTACCCAGAAGGGTTTTAATTTCGTTTTGGCATTTCACGTTGGTTCCGTACAAAACTCTGTGTAACTTTCAAAATGTTGCCTGCAAATATTAGAGCACTGCATTATATTTAAAGAAATTAAATAATGAAGAATCTGCATGAATGTATGTATGTTTCTAGCATTGTGAAAAGACAACGGTACCTAAAGACATCAAATTTTCGAAAACGTAGTCCTCTACTCGAATATGGGCATCTAGAATCCCAAATGTGGAATTTGTTTTATTATCTTGTAATGTTGCGCACTTCCAACCTGCACGCAACAATAGTGGTGACTGCTGAGAACTGGAAAGTAGACAAAGTCTTGAGAAGGGTTTAAATCCCTTTTTATTCAACTTTAGATATTACAAATGCGGGCTCTTGACGCTCACAAACTACCCCGACCCGGCGGTAAAATAAAAATAAGAAACTAAAAAGAGAATAATGACAAGTGACTAACTACGAGGCTCTCTAAACGTAACTAACCTGACCGCGTTCTAAAATACCGCTGATAATTCAGCAAACTTCTGAATATTACGTTGAAAGATTAACAATCTGCCGAGGCAAGCACACAGGCCGAAACGCGTGGTTCTTCAATTTCTAACTAGCCACCTCCACGCTCGTGAAGCAAGAAAAGCACACCTTCGAACTCTTTTCACTTCTATTTAACTCAGATTACTTCCGCTGACAATTTGAATCCTTGCGCGTTCTACTAAAATTTACATACTCTGGCATTCTCAATTCCAGGGGAAAGTAAGGCTTGACAGGAAAGGTAGTTTAAACTTAAAATAAACGTTAGTTAAAATAAATATAAATCCTACAATCTATTTCAAATTTTGAAAACTTTTAACGTATTTTGATTAATAAACTCGATGATTTCAAGGCACTCCATTGACATTAAGACCACGTGCATCTTCAAGCACGGATATTTTATGCGCGAGATTTCTTTGCGTTTTTTACTGGTATTATGTTGGTTGCGTAGCTACGCAAAAAGCTTATAATGTCTAACAGTATTTTGCATCGAATGACTTTGAATGTCTGTATCACTTTTCAATTCCCGTTATGAATCTCCCGTTAAAAAAACGCACTTTAGGGGGTAATATAAAATTTTAAAGCTTTCAGATTATTATTATTATTATAATTGTTTAAGAACATCACGCTTCTTAAATGTTAGCAGACATGTAAGTAGTAAATTATTTATAACCATTGCTTACTGTTTTATTGGTAATTTTTATATAAACAGGCCATTAGAATAATTAATAAAGTATGAATTAGTCTTATTAAAGCAAGCTTATTAGCTTTCATTAAAATACATAATGCGTATTATGGACTTAAGAATAATCATTTCCTTTTAATTATTTTAGCATTTCGAAATTACTTAAATGCTTATTAAGATTTTTGTTGCGAAACAAAATAGTACGATGATTCTGCTAGATTACGTTCAAATGCAGAGCAGCTAAATGGTACATCGGCAAGGTGAAGACTTAACATTCACTTCCTTTCGCAGAGAAATTAATAAAGGCTAAAAATCCCACCCATCTGAGAAATTCAGAACTTCAAGACAAAGAAAGGTCCTCATTATGGAATAATTAATTGTACGCGGCGCCATTTCCTAATTGAAGTAGTCTCTAAATTGATTAAGAGTCCACAAGTAATTCTCGCCCTTGTAATTAAAAGAACTGGTCATTATTCTGAGGCTTGGCTTGTTCGTGTCGCAATCGACGCGTGATGCTCCAAGCTTCCAATTGCAGGGAAAAGATTCCAATGACGGGGAATAGCTCTTTATTGCGGATTTAAGTTAAGCTTTCACCCGAGGAATTCGATAATCTGAGTTTCCATCCGTCGGTTATCTGATATCCTGCTACAAGACCGTACCGTTTCCAGTTTACATTTTATGTAAAATAGGAAGTTAGAGGTTGTAATTGATTACAGAACTGTAGACTAACGTAAAATAATTAATATGCGATATCGAGAAATATATGAAAAGAAATGAGAAACAGTTCAAATTGCATAAAAGAATATAATTTATGAAAATGCATTCATACTTTATAGCCCACCAGCGGCCGACCGATGAACACTGGTAGTTCGGTCCGAGTTTCGAATCCAGCAAACGGGCTGGTTGCATGGCTTTCTCGTAGTTTACCCCATGTGTAACGTGTGTAAGAGCCAGTTTTTCTTAGAAAGACTTACATCAAGTAATCCCTCCCCCTTGATAGGCCTCGAGGCTCTGCAGCAATCACATAAACCAAACCATTCATATTTTATAAATAAAGAATTCAGAATTTCTAAAGAGTAGTTTTACGCACCTTTGTTAAGAAGCTTCGAGGATTAATATTATATTATCACATGCGTGAAACCTGCAATAATGTAAGTTTTCTGTTTGAGTTAGTGTAGTCTATATGGATAAACAGACAAAAGTATGAAGGAAATGTGCATCAGATAGCGTTTCCACAAAGATTTATGTATTGATGTCACCGGGACAGTGTAATTTCATCTAATCGACAAATAACTTGGATTCATTGATCTATTACGAAAATATCTTGGATGTCATTGTTCAGAAGGCGATCTCCATGTCACAATCAACTTAGATTTTTGTCATTCTCTGACTCTATTGTTCTCTGTAATTAATTCCACAGGGTTAACGTTTTAACCTATTAATCTCATAACAGCATTTCGTGGTGTTTCACTATACACGGCGAAACACTTCTAAATTTTTACCACCAACTGTTATCGCTCTGTATTATATTTAAATAAATTAAATAGTAAAGAATCTGCATGAATGTATGCATATTCTCCCACTGTGAAAATACAATGGTACCTAGACACATCAAATTTTGTATAGCATAGTCTTCCACTCGAATATGGGCATCTGGTAACCAAATTTCGAATTTGTTTTATTATATGTTACATATTTTAACGAATTTTTGATAAACAAACCGAACGATTTTAAAGCGATCAATGCTACTAGCGTTGTACGGAAAAAAAAAAAAAAAAAAAAAAAAAACCTCTAGCGATCGAGACTGTTTATCGGAAATACTAAGGATAGGCTGTTTTTAAGTATTTTGTGATATTGCTATTGAATTTTAATTTTATGGGTTTTAAGTGCGAAGAAGAGATATTCAATAAATAAAGGTAACACATGAAACGTTAAAAAATTGCCCCTTTGAGCATAATGTAAAATTTGGAAGCTTCCAGATACTTTTCTTTTAATTAAGATGCAAGAGAAACAGGCAAGCCGACAACCTTGCATTCGGCGTAGATTTTGTAAAATTCCAATTGATTTCGAGGCTAAAATGGGTCCCCCTCCATCAGGAGCAAAAAATTCTGCAAAAGCGAAAAAGCACACATAATTTGGCGCTATCGGCTCTTGAACTGGTGGCCTGTAGCGTATAAATATGATCGACATTGCTTTCTCGATTTTGCAAAATTTTGTTCTCCTGATGAAGGAGGAGCCGTTTTACCCTCAAAATCGATTGGGGTTTTCAAAATCTTCTTTGAAAACAAGGCTGTCGATTTGACAGTTTGTTTTTTTAATTATTTATAATGTTTTTTAACTTCTTTCGTACTCCTCACATATCCAAACGAAAACTGGAAGATAATATGAATAAGCAACTGAAATTAACTGCCTGCAACCTATAAAGAAATAACTTTCGGTAAGGATGCTGTAAGCTTGACTCGAAATTGCGTCTGTATGTCAGCTGCAACTTCATTATCGTTTTTCAGGTTTGTTGTTCAAAGGATAGGCAAGGTAAATAATAAGCATGCCTCGCTTGATTCTTTTTTAATCCTAAATGTCCTAAAATGACCATCCTCTTCGCTAATAGAAAATGTTAACAAAAAATGCTTTTTCCGAAGCTATGTGTGAAATATACGCTGGTATAAGCATATAACTCTTACGTTCTTGCCATTATTACGGAATTCCACTCTGTTAATTTAAAATCGATGAATAATTTTATCGATACATATCCAATTATACGTTGAATTTAAGCTCCATAGCACGTTAGACAGCTTATGTCTCATGCTTTCAGTTTAGTAATATCTTGCTCGAGTAAGAATTTTACGACACGGATTTTTTATTGCTCTGGACAGTTATTCCCACGGGCAATTTTGCTCTAAAACAAGTCAGGTTTTTCTTTTCCAAACAATGAAAAATTACTCCCTTGAAGGTTTAACCACTTACGTAATCGCAATAATTCAACGCAACGCTCTAGGTTTATCAGATAGGATGAGAAATTCTTATCATTTGTCCGGTTTTCAACGTAAGCCTAAGGCCAAAGTGGTAAACTCAAAACAAAGTGTTTAAAGCGCTTTATGTGTATACATATTTATGCGAGTGTGATTATGTGGGATATGGAAGAAATGAAGTCGACTCTAAATAAATATAAATTATATTATAAATGTAACCCATTGCACATTATTGCGCATTTTTAAACAGTCGCGCTATGTGACCGAAACTAATCTTTAGCAAATTACGGAAACATGTACGTACATTAAAGCAAAGAATAAAATAATCTTACAAATAATTAAAAGATTGAACAAAATTAAACGCTTAAGGTCATACCTAAGCATTAATTGTTAACACCACCTTACTTATATATGCATTATTTCACCAACATTATCGTTTAGCGTTGTAATTAATGCGGAGGATTTTCATTAAAACTCCATTGACCCTTTTCCAATTTAGTGGCTCTATTCCATCAGAAATTACTTAACTCTTTCGCATCGAAGTCGCCCGTAACGCCCGTTCATTCAGCAACGGCAAACCGCCCTAACACCTCGTTTATTTTCTACCTAGTTCTTTCCCCTCCACGTTAGTGTATGGCTCATTGGTTTCGCGAGTTGTTAAAAGACATGTCAATCATTCTTTTGAAGCAAATAAAGGAGAAATACGGAAAACTATTAACGTTCGCAGGTGCAATACGGCCCTAAGGTGAAACTGCACACAATGGATGAAACCGCAGGGGGAAAGAAAACTATTCCATAACAAATTCGTAAACACGCGCGTTTTCGATGTTTGTTGAAAACAGATTTGGTCGTCTCTCGATGCGAAAGAGTTAAGAAATGAAAGATTTCAGGTTTTAAGATCGCGCTAAGCGATTTGTTAATATTTTTACTTTCTCGCTGAGCTCGCAGCCTACCAGTCTTCTGTTACACTCACTCCTGCTAACCCATTCCTTTTTGTCTTTTTAGCTTTATTATTACTAAGCATAATTTTCTACGAGCGTGCGTCATATACAATTCAAAACATAAAATTAAAACATTTTAAAAGCAGCATAGCAGATATGTTTAGAATTCCCGATGCAGTCCTAAGTGTTCGCATACATGTTTCAAGTTTTCTCTTTTCATTTCTTGATATCAATATTTAATTTTTCTTCGTAAATTGTCTTTCAAAATATTTTTTCTTTTTATTATTCATCTTTTGTGCATTAACGTTATTTATTAAATGTCATGTTCACGTATGCTTCAGAAAACTCAGTTCAGCCACAAATCACAAAATATTTTAAAATAGCATAGTTTTACAGTTCTCAATAGACAGTCTTGCTCGTTGAATATAAAACTTTTTTTTATTTTTGCACACTGTTGCCACTACTCGCTTTGTGAAATATAAAATTCAAAATTCGGGCTTCCAAGTGCACATGTTCGTCTGGTGTGTGGCGGAATATCTTATAAAAAGTTTAATGGCTATATGTGCAGCCTTTTTTTGCAGAATGCAAGGAACATGCACACATACAAGATACAGCAGATGCTTAATTATGTTATTTCTTAAAAACTAATAGATGGCGGTAACGTTTGGTGGCAACAGTTTGAAAAATGATTCACCGCCTATAGTGAACCAATGCAAAAATCCCATTTCGGGTTAAATTTCGGAAAATTAATATCCCCTTTTGTGCTAAAATTTTCAATGTAATTAATAATTAACATATTTTCAATTGTCATGTCCCAAATGCAAATATATACTGTAACAAATAACGGATAATTCACGCATTTTACTTTTCATGCTTTTTTTCGCCTAGCTCGCTCTACACATGGACATGCTTTCTGTATATTATCAAGTTAGTTAAGCAAACGTTTGAGTAAATAGGTGTTTCTGATAAGGATAAATCATATTAGTTTTTTTATTCAAAACTTTTGAAGCTTTTCTTATTTAACTGAATTGAGAAAATGATTTTAAGAATTATTAAATTCCTAAATTTTGATCGATGTTAAGCCTGCTCAAAATTATGCGGCACTATAGTAATATTTTGAAATAAATTCAAAGAAACATGCTTATCTCTGTTTCCGACATATTAGGTAAAGATAATAGCATACTTGTTCCCTGTTCAGGGATACATAACTTAATACAAGAAAAATCTGCTTTTGAAACCTCATCAGTATTTCGTACATACATAATTTTTTATTTAATATGTACTTAAACATTCCTCTTTTTATTAGACAACATTTATAAGTGTACGTAAATTAAAATCGTAAAATTAAAGAAATAAATTTTGCTTTTTGGTATCATTCACTTGAATTTGTGACCAAGAAAAGATAATCTCTATACTCAATGGAATAAATGTTCTTTTGTTTGTTTATTCATTATTAAAAGTGAAACTTGCAAGAGAGATCACCTTAATTAAAGTTCGAAGTGCTATATGTGTATGGTATGTTTAGAACAATATATCAGTAATATGGAAAATCTAAGTGATATTAACACTATAGAGCCATTCGGTTATTTTGAAAAAAGAGGACGTGAAAAATGAGCAATGCCCTTCCTGGGACTCGAACCTCGACCTCTCAAATATACGTCGAGTGTGCTACCATTATACCACTAAAGGCCCGCAGAAAGGAGGGAGAAAATAATACTTAAAGATTTATTGCAGGGATAGTTGTTTCCGGCATGAGATTAATACTTAGTTTAGTTCACCCTTTCACCGATACATGATGCTGTGCGGCTAACATAGCAAACCTGTAAAAATATGAATCGTTTAAAAGAAAATTTGCAAGAGAGAGCAAATGATGAACGACTTTCCTCTCAGTAATATTACAAATATCTTTCTCAATTATATCTTTTTTTTTCTTACAACGCAATCAGGCGCAAAAATCTGAGCTAAATTATACATGTTCATCTTTTAGATGCTGACCGCTTTCTAAAGAGTTAGATCAGTGTTCTAAAGTCAAAGAGTATGCGGGTATATACGCGATTGGAAAATGTACGGGTATATGCTGTCAAACAAGATTCAAATAAAAAATATTTTAAATAAAGTTTAAGTTTTCCTTACCAGATTTTTTTCAAAACATGCATTAATAATAATAATATCACGAAAAATGCATTTTTATATTTACCTTGTAATTTGAATTCTCAAGTTTGGTACCTGTAAGACATTTCTCTTGATTAAATTTCACAGTTCAAATATACTGATAGCTAAGTATTCAGTTCCAGACTGGAATTTCTTGCAAATGATTCTAACATGTTTAGTTAATCATTAAATTACTTTAATTTAAACTAAAAATGAAAAATTACGAAAATTTTCTAAATTTTCAGAGAAAACTTACCAAGTGCGACAGAATTCGTAATAACATCGTATTGCTTTCTCTTATTTATTGTATTTATTTTAAATTCAGTATTCCCAAACGAAATAATTATTCGTAAAGAGAAATTTAGTAGCTGGTGTTATTGATGTTTTGAGAGGTGAAAATAAATTAATAAATATAAAAAAAAAACAAAATCTGAAATGTTTCAGATTTTAAATTACGTCCAAAGGGGCGTTTTTTTAACATTTTGTGTGTTACCTTTCTTTATTAAATATCATGTTCCTCGCACTTAAACCATAAGATCCAGTGCAACAGCAATATCGCAAAATAGTTTTAAAACGAGCATATCTTTAGAATTTCCGATACAGAGACTCACGCGCTGGAGATAAAAATGTTTTTTCTGCACAACGTTGCCATTGCTCGCTTTGAAATCCTTGAGTTTGTTAATCAAAAATTCGTCAAAGTTTTAAAAAATAGGAAATCGATCATAAAACAAATTTGAAATTTCAAATTGGGTCTTCCACATGCTCATATTCGTTGGAGGATTACGTTATTCAAAATTCGATGACTCTCTGTACCGTTGTTTTATCACAATACGAGAAATATACAAACATTTATGCAGATTTTTCATTATTTAATTTCTTCAAATATAATGCAGGACTCTAACATTTTGTGGCAACAGTTTGAAAAGTGAACCGACATTTATGAGTCCGACGCAAAATGCCAAAACGAAACTAATAGTCCTTCGGGATTCAAATCCCTTTGGACTAAAAATTTCTGAATATGATTTATATATTAATATTATAAATCCGTTAACTTATTTTACAGATTTTCCTGTACATTATTCATGTTCGTTTTTAATGGAAACGAAAATAAAGTAAATATGGTGTGGTATTGTGGTGTATTTAATTATGGCAAAGCACACTATGGCTATCTGCCTAAGGGGAGGGATGCCTTCGTGGAGTACTTTCTAAGGGAAACTGGCTCGTATACACTTTACACATGGAGAAAACCACGAAAACACACATGCAGCCACCCCGTTCGCGGGATTCGAACCTCAGACCGAACTACCAGTTTTCAACGACTTTACCGCTCGGCCGCTGGTGGGCCAAGTAAATGTGGACTTCAAATCTTGAAAGATTTGAAACACCGTATTTGCAATTAATACATAATTAAAATGTATTTGCAGGTCGCATAAAATTGCATCGTAACGCATGTTGCCCGCGAGTCACCAGTTTGAGACCATTGTACTAATAGTTCATTTTGTACGATTCTTTTTTAATGAATCCAAATTTATAGACAACCATGTAAGCCAAAATATTCGTATAAAGGATATCCCGATGCAAAATACTAACCCAGATAGCTTATATATCAATAGAAACATGTTAAAATAATTTGCAATAGAAACTCAACTCCTAGGTTCAACACGGGTATTTAAAATTTGAGACTACTTCATTTTAACATAAATTTACGTAGTTTAATACAAGAGCTTTAAAAATTCATATTTTGGAAATTATGTATTATAACAAAGTATACATTGACAGTATTTGCTAAACATATATTATTTATTCAAAGAACGAAGTATTTGCTAAACATATATTATTTATTCAAGGAACGATTTAAGACGGAAAAGCTTGAGGAAATGGTTCAGCTGATAAGCGTAACTTACATGTTCACGTTTTAAAACAGTTTTTACTGTTTTCTGCTAAATTTAGAAATACGAAAAAATTCAGTGGTGAGTCTTGACTCATTCTGAAAAAAATCGTGAAACTCTAGAAGTAAATCTCAAATAAAGAATGTAAAAATAACAATAATGATTTGAAAGTGTCAAAGTTACACTGGAAGTTACAATGGTTAACGGAAGATAACTTTTGCTCCAAATTGAAGGCTGTTGGTTCGAATACTCCTTAACCCTTTGACTACCAACGAGACATATATGTTGCACTAAAATTTTAAAACCTACTACTGGGTTAAAAGGTAATTAGAAGCTCCTGAATATTGGGGATCATCAAATGAACACAGAGGAAATAACAAATATGAGTTGCCCAATGTGTAATGTTGGGTTACGCAAAGAATGCTTAACCCTGTATCATACGATGTAAAATCTATTTAATATAAAAAAGTTTTCCAGAATAATAGGTATGCTTATAATGAGTCGATCGCTACATTCGTTTCGGACATACGTATCCCACCATCAACTTCCGCTAGGACATATGTGTCCCAGCCTTTGGCTTGAAAACCATTTGTCAAAAGAATTCCAAATGCTAAATTTACCTTGTTTATGTCATATTTTGTTGTTCACTTGGATAGATCACCGGAAAATTTTTTTACTCGTAGACAAAGGCTTAAATTTTGGTTGCATGTGTGTGCGTGGGCATGTTTAATTATGTTCCTCTTCGCGGATCTAGTCTCTTTAACTCTCAATCGTGCGCTCTACATAACGCTCTATATCAAGGAATTGAACGCTCTTCGGTCGATGCAATTTTAAAGAAGGTCAGTTATGATTAAGGGGTCGATAGACGAATACGCACCAGCAATTGATTGGCATAATTAACATCTCTCGATTATAAGAAATTATTAATAAAACTGCTAACTAATTGTTTATTGTTATCAAGCTGTATCAAAGATTAAAGATGTCACATAAAATAAATGTAGGGGGAATACACTAAAATTATTGAACATGTTTTAAAAATCAATAATATATATTTTTAAATGTATAAATGTTTTATCAAATAAATGCTATATGTAAAAGTAAAACGCAAGAACATAAGTTAAGACAAACAGATGAAGAAAGGTTTTTAGTTTAGGTTGGTTGTAAGAGTTCTGGCTCAAAGTCTTAAAGATTATCTGCGTCTAGAAACGGAAAGCCTCAAACAGTTTTTTTTTTTTTTTTTTTTTTTTTTTTTCGGGGGGGGGTTCTTTCCATAAAAAGCAATTTTATGTCATTTTTTAAAACCTGCGTCAATACAACAAGCGCAGGTGTCACATTAATTAAAATCGAAATTTTGTGCAATTAGTAACTGCGGTATTTTTGTCAAAACTATTTCGAAAATTTTAAAAAATAATAATAGCAAAAAGTAATTAAACATAAATTTAATGAAGCAAATTCTCAAAAGTCTTGTTCGTATTCTTAATCTAATTCTTATCTTTGAGTTATTTATATTTTGATTATATTGCATACTGCATATTATAAATAAAAATGTAATGTTATATAAATAAAATCGTAACGGGGCCCAATGAAGAAAACCATTCATTTAAAAGGGGTCGATGAAAGGAAAAGGTTGAAAATATCTGTTCTAGATGATGAATAATGGTCTAAATTACTGAAGGAGTTCACATTTAACAGTCTGAGGACTCTAGAATGAAATGTTTGCCAATTTACAAAAAGTTTAATTATGTAACTCTTAATTTGCTCAACCAATGGAAGACTTTATATGAAATGTTTTAAACTTACGATTCATTTTAATATATTAAATTACCTGCAGCACTTTTAGGTATATTTTCTAGTTGTTGAAAGTTAGTTTCTATTAGTGTTTAAAATTACATACATTATTTATAAATAATTAACTTAGATTTAGATTCACCTTTATATCAAGAAATGATGTACACCTTGCACCAAAAAATGGGACTTTTCTGTATCTCCTGGAACGACTGCCGAAATTTAACTTGCGTTTTCCATTTCTCGAAAATTCGACTTAGGATATGTATTAGATTTATATGTAGAGTTGCTCTAACATAAGTATTGTTACACGAAATCGGACTATTTCTGAAATAACATACCACTTTTTTCTCATATTTCTATTCTACGACGCAAATTATGCCAAAATGCCAAGTTTTGTAAAAAATCGCAAGAGTAGTTTTTTTTTTTTTTTTTTTTTTTTTTTTTTTTTAATTATCTCTCAAAATTTTAGCTCCTCCATGTTAATTGAATTTTATATATATTTATTAATATTCCTTTTCTTACTAAACTTATTTGATTCTTCATTTCACATTTCGAAATTTAGGTTATTTCAAATAAAATTCGCCCATGTTTTATGATTTATTTTTATTTTTTCTTATTTAAAAATAATTTTAATGAATTTTTCAAAAAAGTGTTGAATCGTAACTTATAAAATTTTTATCATTATCTTACAATAGATATTTTTCTAAGCATACGTGCAAAAAAATTGAGAGTATTTTTTTTTGGTTCAAAATTTTCTAAGATAGACGTGAATTTACATATTTGCGCGTTTTGAATTTGGCATATTTGTTATAAGCGATAATAGCGCCAAATGTGGTTTACGGACTTTGTAAAAAATTAATTGAAAGTATGAACGATGAACGTTTTCCCTTTCGTGTCCAGTGAGAAAAAGGGAAGGTAAATAGGTTGCAATAAATTAAGAAGTTCGCCGACTTAACTATTTATGGCTTAAACTTCAAAAAATGCAGCAAGATAAATTTTTAAATTTCTCCAAACCAAAAATTACAGAATTTAATATGTAGGCATAATGTGACTCGTAGAATCGAAATATGGGAAAACTTGGTATGTTATATCAGAAAAAGTCCGATTTGTGTCAAAATACCTGTTAGAACAATGTTTTACATAAATCTAATATATGTCTTAAGACTTAGACTAAGACCTCTTTCAAGACATGCAAAACGAAAGCTAAATTTCGACAATTGGTCCAGTAGAACGGGAGATATAGACCTATACACCCTTTTTGTGTGTGCAAGGTGTACAGATAGTACATTTAATTTAGGTATTCAAACCTAAATTAAAATTTAATAAACTATTTTTGTCCTTTAGAATTCACATACTAAATCGTATTTTTATCTTTTTTTTTCAGGATTTCCCAGAATGCTCATAAACGGCAATAGAACTCTCAGCGGCAAAAAAGAATGGAGAAAAAAGTCAGAGAAACGTAAATTACCACACCAATATGCAGAGCTATTTTGAAGTGTAGACTTAGATAACATCTTTGTTATTCCATACATAAACTAAATGGGATTTGCAAAATTATCTATCGAAACTATATTTAAGCATCAATGAATGTGACTCTTTGTATCCTTTCCATATCATAGAAGAACTTTAATTACGAATAGCATAAATTCAAATGATTGAATAGAAACTGGGACCTATGAATATGTTTTCTATGTAAGTGTAATATGAAAGTTATACGTTTATAGACAACACAGAAACATGGATGTGCTGAATGATAGTCAAATATTTTTAAACGATACTACGGTGTTCTTAGACAGTAACTATACGTTCCTTAATTCTACAGGAGCAGCACTAGAACTCGAAGAATCGCCTCCTTACTACGGTGAATATTTAACAATATTTCGAAATGGATACGGATCAATACATGGATACCTGAGTTTCATCGTTTGCATATTTGGAATAACTGCGAATGTTTTGAATATCATAGTTCTTACTCGGAAGAACATGGTATCGCCTACCAATGCCATCCTTACTGGCCTTGCAGTGGCAGATATGCTGGTTATGTTTTCATACTTACCATTTACTTTCCATAATTACATTCGTAAAGATCTCAGTGAGAAGGAAAAGTTTTCATATGGCTGGGCAGTATTTACCCTCTTCCATGCTCATTTCACAGTAGTGAATCACACCATATCAATATGGCTAACAGTCACAGTTGCTATCTGGAGATTCATGGCGGTGAGTTTTCCGGCAAGTAGCAACAATTTGTGCTCAATGCCACGAGCGAAGTGTGCCATTTTCGCAACTTATATCACCTGCGCGATTTTCTGCATTCCGGTATACATAACATTTACAGTGTCTAAGTTTAAAGGAAACGACGGCGAAGTGATGTATCGTGTGGATTTCAGTAAAATAGCTCAAAGGCATGACAAATTGTTAGAGAAAATTAACTTTTGGCTTTTCAGCGTCATCACTAAGTTGGTTCCATGCGTCGCACTCACAGCTCTTAGTTTGGGTTTAATCCGCGTACTTTATGAAGCAAATCTACGAAGGCAAAGACTGAAAAATCGGGCAGAGAACGACCGCTCACATGACAGAACGACAAGGATGTTGTTAGCAGTTTTATTACTCTTCTTGCTCACAGAATTTCCAGCAGGATTATTAGCATTACTCAGTGGTATATTAGGTTCTGATTTCTTCAACAATGTATATCTTAATTTTGGGGAAACAATGGACGCTTTGGCTCTTATTAACAGTGCCATTAATTTCATCATTTATTGTTCAATGAGTAGGCAGTTCCGAGACACGTTTGCATTTCTGTTCCTACCGAAGTGTGCCACTCATCAAGAAATGGCGCCAGTTACGGATCCTTCCCGTACAGTTGCTACCACTTGCGTTTGAAAGGCAGGATACTGCTTGGATACCATACCTGAAATATTTTAAAGTAAAGTCGGGTGAATAATTCTAAACTACGACAGCCTAAGTTATGATGAAAGATTTTCAAAACTCTACATTTTCTAAAAGGCAAGGTACACTTGAACATTTGCTAAGTGACGTATTTCTAGAAGTAATCCTAATAGAGATTGAAAAAGGCTAGTGCTTAAAGAATGTACCAAAATGAGTGTGTTAATTTACAATTTATTAGGACCTCAGAAGAAGTGTGTCTAAGTCTAACATTCAAGCATACAGTGTATATCGAATAGTAAACAAGAAGGTCTACGAATTTAAAAAATGAAATTATATTTTTGAGGAGGAATATTTCGGCTATTCATAAGCTGAGGAAATTTAATGCATTGCACAATACAATGGTACAATGCATTCAAATGTATTGTTACCACTGTTGTCATTTCTTTTGATGATCGTAAACATTTTCTAAGACAAGTGTTTCTAAGGAATTCTACCTAGAATTCTACTTCTGTTTGTAAAAGTTGAGCTTATGCATATTTATTCAGAAATCAAAGCACTTAAAAGTTTTAAACAACAATGGTAAATTCACAAAGCGTGTTTATTTAACATTCTTTAAATGAAAACGATAAACATAGCAAAGAAACAAGCGAAGTCATACGATGTGGGTAGATAATACGTCATATCATCATTTTTATAAAATATAATAGAAATTTACGCGCATTTCAACGCTGATGGTTTTAAGTAAATAAGAAAATGTATTAATGACAGTTTTTACAAGAAGACTATTACAGCATATAATAAATAAGACAAAATAATATAACTGCATTAAAATTGTAATAGAAGTGTGATTTTTTTCTTAAATATATGTGCTTGATATATTACAAGAACATGACTGAAGCGCTTATCTTACTCTTTCTAAATCCATGTTGAAAGAACAAATTTGCAAATTTTGCTTAATTCCTGTTGAAAAGTAAAAATATTCTTGTTTTTTATGCAAAAAAAGTTTAGAAACTTCATAGACAAATACTGCTCAGCAAAAACTATTTGGTGCTTCCTCATGTGTAATAGAAGTAACCACTCTTTGCAAAGTAGGAGTAAAATTTCGTAAGAAAAGGAAACTTGAAATAGAGATACATTTCCGAATTTTGTAAACTGTTATGATATTAGTTAGAATTCCTGCTGATTACGCAATATAATTTCTTCTCCTAAATACTTCTACGACACGGAATACATTAGAGCATAAATTTGGAGAGAGAAGATGGTTGACGTATAGATGGTGAACATGAAGACATATGAAATGGATTTTTGCAATTCTAAGATATTTAAGGCGAACATTATTCTTTGATGACAAAGTATACTTACTGATAATGAATGAACAGGAAAGTCTTAGTTTTAACAAAAACCATTAAAATCATTCATTATTTCTTTCCTGAACTGAAATTGCCAACAGAGAGTACGTTTTATGCAAATTTTGTAGGATTAAGTTTTAATCATAGTTGTGCTTAATAAGTAAAACTGTTCATTCGCACTTATTTACATTACTAACAAATTAGGTTTTTTTGAGAGAGTACATAATAACAACACATTTAATATCAATTTTAATTTATTTTAAAATCATTTTTTGACAAATTCAGAAAAGCACATGACTCAGTATATTTTTTATAACTGTTAAAGGCTTAAAGAATAATGTTGCGATTCCTTGCTTAAACATATTGTTCTCCTTCTGAACAAGGGATTGCAAATACTATTCGGGGCTCTTAAGCCTTTCGCACGCAAATGAATACGTAAAAACTAAGTTTTGAAAGAGGAAAAAATCGAGAAACGTACAGTTTTCTACCCCATAGTTTATATTAAAATTATATTTTATCATTTTATCTCAATACTTTAAATTTTGATAAGAAAATGCATGTTTATGAGAAATATCTAAAACAAACTTAGCTGAATATCACGAATTTCAAATTATCACAATCTTAATGCACAACTATGATTTTAATGAATGTAAAATTTAGGTATTATGTTATGTAATATTATTCATACATCCGAACAAAATAAAACTGTCGGAATATGTGATTTTTAAAAGATGGTAAATTATATGATCTGAGAAGAGAATACAAAAATAAGTAACTCAGTTGAAGAAAATATACTGCATATATTTTTACATTTACCTTCGATATATGGTTATGCATATATACGCGCAGGACATTGACTGGGGAAGATTCTTTTTATTATCGCAGATATACTAAAATTACATACATGTTATACATATTCTAACAAACATGATTATGTTCAAGTTATGTTTGAAAATATTGTGTAAAGATATATTATTCCTCACTGAGTTTGCAGAAGTGGTACAATGCTTTTGTATGTTAATTATGAGCAAACGTGCATACAGTATAAAAACGTCAGTATAAGAAAGAGTATACGTTAGTGTAAGAAATAGATGCTTCGAAATTTTAGCTATTTTTTGCTTGTAACGTACGTATTAACAATGATTATGCCAAAAGCATTCGATTTGAAAATGGTACTATAAACGAAAATTCCATTAAACTAGACAAGCATGTATAACAGAATGTGTTATCAACTGCAAACTTGAGAGAGGCTAGCTTCTGGAATTCCAAGACTCATTAAGTGCATCAGCCGTGGTTGGTATATAGGAAATAATTTCATAATTACGATTAACTATATAAATGCTTTGAATTTCAAAATCAAACATCATCTATTAATTTTCAGAAAGCGTCAGCAAAAGGCAAAATATTGCAGTGAGCTATTGAATTAGAACATTTCAGACATTACCGACTCCACGCTGTTATACAACAGAGCCATATTCGTTTCAATTGTCTATGGCACAGAATATACTTACTTAAAAAGAATAGATTTAGCGAAATGATAGAGCCAGATTATCCCTGAAATATATAAAGGCATAAGATTCAATTAAAATCTATAACAACTAGTATGTTCACTCCAGCCGGGAGCATTGCACCTGGATCAGAAATAAGAGTGATCAGATTGTCCTAATATATATTTAACATAGTTTCTGTGTTTGGCACTTCCTTCTTAATTCGCTGCACAGCATGCGCCGACAGAATGTGTCGAGGTAGAAAATTTGCTGGATTGTCCAATAAACTCATCAACAGTCAGGAACCACCCTAAAGGAGAGTGTTTCGACAAGACTAACGTCAATGATTTCACCACTCTGAAGACAACTTAGCTAACAAGCTTTATCAATTAAACAAGTCCTTTTGTTTCACTTTCTGTTTGAGGCGAATAGTATATATTCAGTTGAAACATAGGGGACATTTCTTCTATCGTCGAGGTTTCTGCATTCCTTGGGAGTTACTAAACATATGCTCTTTAAATACGACTCAGACCAGGATCTTCATCTTTCCAGAATATTGAATGCCACCTGTCTTAATTCATACTTGACAGTTATCACCTTCCCTGGTGTGTTTCAGTCCTAGTGTTAATTTACCTAACGATGGAAAATTGTTTGAACAAATCTCATAAATGTCATAAGTGATGTGCAGTTGGCCATCTATTTGTGCACCTGTGACTGTGCCTGTTGTAATACGTCTTGATTTATGGAAACTTTAAATGCAAATCATGCGTGCAACTATTTAATTAACATTACAAAACAGAGTCAGTTACTTATACGCATACAAGCAATGATTAGAGTGGGCTATTACTTCATTAAAGGCATCATTCTTCACAAATTCTCGTATATTTCCATCCTACAGCATTAAGATTATTTGATCAAAAATTATGTTTTAAAAATTGAAGAGTATTTAAATCCATTTTGATTCATTTGTTGCAGTTTGAACTTAATTGATCGCAAATTTTTAGATATGTGTTTATTAATTTTCCCAGGTTTTCAATATTACCTGTGGAGGAAACTAAAGGCTTACGGTATGCTTAAGTAATTATGCTTCACATAATAAAATGAGAATTAAAGTTTTTATTCTTTCAAAATACATTATTTCATAAAACTCCTATATTGTAGTTTCCTACGTTAACTCCAGCTCTCCGCTACTCTTCTGTCATCAGTCTTAATTTAAAATAACAAAATAGAAAGAAAAGAAAGTAATATTATTTTATAATACTTTCCTGTAGTAAACTATCCAAACTAATTCTTTTCATAAAAATTTGCGAGTGCTCTGTTGAATAAAATTTTTGCAGATCTTGTACTTATTATTACTAATAACTGATATAGTTTATGTAGGATGAAAAATAAAATTTTTAAATCTTATTTTCAGTAATTGTTTGTATATGTGTAGCAGCATACACACATTTCATAAGTAATATCAGAAAACATTCTAAAGCATTCATGTAAAATATTATCAAGTTGTCAAATTTTTATACATAAAGATACATATTCAGATACTAATTCTATAAAGCTATTCTGTTGTTAAAATCCTAACTAGAAAAGGATTATAAAAAAGAAAGCTTAAAACAAAATTTAAAAATTCACTGGCTGTTATCGTTCTCAAAGTGGACTCATCTTACAAGCGCATATCCACCAAAGTAGTTCTTGAAGTGACCTAAAACAAAATTATTTTCTAAAAGCCTCTAGACCAAGTCCTGAGTTTCCTGCTGCATGTCTTCGACAGAATGAATATTCCATCATTCTGTACTTATTTTAGGAAAAGGAAGTGTGTGTTAACAAGGAGCTTATACGTAAGTTATTTTGAAAGTCAGGTTCATCTTCAAAAATTATTTGAAATTTCGCACTCGTGTGAGACTACATGTGCGTGTCCGTTCCTGGCATTCTTGTATCTCGACACTGACACCACTTGTATTCATGGCATCGGTCTGTAGGTTCCATAGTGTTAGACCAAAATGTTTGAGAAAATAGGGCATCAGTCCAACTCAGAAATATTATCAACTATTTAATACTTAAAAACCAAAATTATGAAACCTGTGTATAATCATAGCCCCGTATGTGAAATATACGATGATAATGCAGTGTCACAATAAAGTTCCAAATTCAGTATGGTGTCGAATGATCGGACACTATCTACGACGAGAAAACGCTACAATGATCATGCAGTATGACAATAAAGTTCCAGATTCTGAGTTTACCACTTTGTACGATCGAACACTATATATGAAGAGAAAAACTTCTACTGAATTCCAGAGCTCGAGCCATACGAGACATAATTGCTATTGAATATCGCAAAAAAAGGGTGTGGGCAATGTGGTTGTTGAAAAGAAAGAATTCATGAATACTTTTCTTTTAATGTGCAGTTAATTAAAGCACATTAAATGCATCCAACACGCAACAATAACGTAATGATAAATTTAACACTATTCCATATACAGTAAGACCCCGCTTAACGCTGTTTCGTTTAGCGCTGTTTCGGTTTAGCGCTCTTTTATTTCAACCCGGGGATTCCACGAAATCGCTCGCAGCATACGGGGATTCCCCGAAATATTATGCAGCGATAGGTTTCAAATACATATCCGAAAGAGTGTACTTGTATTTCTTGTTTGGTGCGGTATTGTACAGACATATTTTGAAGGGGTAAATGTGGAAGATGTCGAAGAAATAATTCAAGAAGCAGCGGCTAGTCTTTCTAATGATGAGCTCAAGGAATTAACTGAACAAGAAGAAAACAAAAATGTTGACAGCAGTGATTCAGAAGAAGAGCAAAAAGAACTTTCGATGGCGTTTGTAAAAAGGAGTTTGTCTACCATAACTGAAATAATGGATCAATTCATTGAAAATGATCCGAATTTTGACAGGAGCTCAAAAGTAAGGCGTGGTGTTAGAGATGCTCTATCCGTTTACGAAGAACTTTTAAGAGAACAACGCAAAAGAAAAAGGCAAACAACATTAGATGCTTTTGTCACAATAAGGCAGAACACTGAAAACGCGGAAGGCTAACTAAATATGACTGACTTAGAATTTTATTTGTTTTTTTTAAGAATATTCGTTTTGTTATTTATATTTTGTTTTTATTTTTGCAAGAAATAATAATGTGGTATTAATTTGGGCTTTAAGAAATAAATGTTTGGTTTTATTTTTATTAAAAAAACATACTTTTTAAATTTAATACCTAACCAATTTTTAGCCATCTTCCCCTAACCCCAATATTTACATGTAAAGATAGCCTCGTTTAGCGCTGTTTCGCATTACGCTCTACTTTGATGGAACGTATCCCCCGCGTTAAGCGGGGTTTTACTGTATCTACAAACCACATTGTACAACATGGATTCCTATAAATTATGTTACTGGTCTTGACGGTAACATGAGAACAAATCCATGAATGTTTCTATAGACAAGACTCAAGGGTTGTGCCTATCGTTGAATTACGTTTTAAGGTACAACTCTGATAAACGCCCTAATTTCACCAAATGTGGCGATATGTGTTTTGAGCTGAGCTGGTTTTTGGCGCGATTGCGTGTTGTATGGCAACCATGTCGACGTTGAAAAATCTTTTGGTGTAGTAGTTTAAAATTGCTAGATGGTTCGTGTCGCGGGTGCGGGTGTTTTTGAAATGGCCTATGTTGCGATGAAAGACGTGGTGGGAACGTCTCAGCCGCGTATTTTAGATTGTGTGCAGAGTAAATTTAGTATGAAAAGGTACGATGTTGGAGTTGTTAACGAGTCTTTTGTTCACGGATGTATTTATGGGGATCGTAGTGTATTTTTGGAATTTCTGTGGGAGTCGGGACTTTTAAAACGGAGTTTGACGTGTCCGAAATGCGGAGCTGATATGAGAACTCGGACGAAAAATGGTGTTTCTGATAGACTTGTGTGGGTTTGCAGTAAAATTGTTGCTAATTAAGTATGTGGGTGTCAGCGGAATTTAAGGTTTGGATCTTGGTTTTCGTGTAGGAAGTTAACGTTGGAGGAAGATTCTATTGTTACTTTCGAAATTTTGAATCGTAGGAAGGCATGTGATATAGCAAAATCGTGGAAGTTTTCTTCACAGACGTTGTGTGACTGGCGAAATTTTATTAACGAATGTATTTTGGACTTTGTATGCTATGTATCTGAGAAGATAGGGGGGAAAGATAAAGTGGGGGAAGTGGACGAATCGAAATTCGGCAAAAGGAAATATCATCGTGGCCATCCTGTTGAGGGGCAGTGGGTATTTGGAGGCGTGGAAAGAGGGTCTGGGAGATCACTTTTAGTAGCTGTGCATGATAGAAGTAAGGAAACGCTGATGCAGTGTATTAAAGAGTGGATTGAGCCTGGTACAACTATTTTTTCCGATTTTTGGAAATCCTACAAGGATTTGAGAAAAAAAGGTTTTGAACATTTATTTGTGAACCATAGTTTAAATTTTGTGGATAGCGAGTCTGGCTGTCATATAAATAGTATAGAAAGTACGTGGCGCCATGTAAAAGCTTCGTTACCTACTTATAATAGAAAATGTGATTTTGAATTTTATTTGGCTATGTATATGTTTTTCCGTTACTGTCATGAAATTAAAGATGCTTTTAATAAATTTCTAGAAATTATAACATGTGTTGAATGGGAAAAATTAAAAATTTCTTTGTAGTTTATTTGCAAAAAGTGTTTGCGTTTTTTGTTTTTGTGAAGTTTGAAATTGATATTTCTGCTTTTAAAAGAAGCTTTCATTATGGTAAGTGCTTTTCATTTTATTGTTTCTATTTTGTAGAATATTATATTCATTGTTTTTTGTATGAATTTCCTTTTCTGTTGTTGTTTTTTGAATTGTCTGAAATTTATTTTAGTTTATTTTCTTGATTTGTTTTTAGTGTAGATTTTGCAATTCGTAGATGTTTTTTTAAAGTTTAAACAGGATACTGTGTACATGGTATTCTTTGAAATTTATTGTTGTTATGTTAATTTATTAAAGCGAGTTGTGCGTAGTTCGTAAATTCGTTTATTGCTTACAGTGTACAATTCGTAGATTTCTTTTTTTTTAAGTTTAAACAGGATACTGTGTACATGGTATTCTTTGAAATTTATTGTTGTTATGTTAATTTATTAAAGGGAGGTGTGCATAGTTCGTATATTCGTTCGTTGCCTACGTTGTGCCATTGGTAGATATTTTTTTAAGTTAAAACATGTCGCTGTGTACATGGATTCTCGTCAAATATTTTTGGTTAGAAACTTTACGTTTTTGCTATCTAAATTTTTTGTTTTTGTTTCGGATTTTTAGCTTAAATCGTGTGTTCAAATCGTAGTTTTTGCACGTGCGAAAACCGCGTTTTTGGAGGCATTTTAGGCTTAAAGTTCGAAATGTAGACAAAACATTTAGATAGTAATATGGCCGCGTGAAGTTTCTCGCCAAAAATATTTGGCGAGAAATTTGGCGACTTGAGGGCGCATATCAGAGTAGTTCCAGTTTTAAGTACCTCATACGTGTTAAAAAGAATTTCATGAACTTCTTCTCAACGTTTCGTAGGAAACTCCCTACGTCGAACGGACCTTTTCTGGAATTTCAATCTCCATCCAAGGTTATGACAGCTTCCCTTCTAACATGTCAACAGGTAGACACTGCATAAAAGCTACTATATGTTTTTGCAACATTCTGCTACAAACTGTTTGCGAATGAAAACAAACTGGCTGTAAAGTGCTACCTTATCATAGATGTCTTATTTTTAATACTTGTTGCTTAAAGATTTTGACAGGTCTTGTAAGTTCAGAACATTATGTTCGAAGAAAACATTTTCAAATATATTATTTTATAGAGAAATATTTCACAAAAGTTCAGAACTATGGAAATAATTATAACAGAATTTAAGATTTCAAGTAAATGAGAATAATTAAATAAGTGTATTAGGAAGTCCAAGTAATTAACTTTAATACCATCGAAAAATGAATTCACAGAGCTAGTTAAACGATTAACATTTTGCATCGAAACACTATTGAAATACGAAGCAACATTTCATGTTGAATCTGAATGTTCAAACGCCATTTCTGATGCACCTCAGTATCTTTACATTTTAAGGGGACTCATACACCTTAAAACCCATAAGATCTTCGAATAGGTGACTGTTGCAAGAATTGGGATAACTTATTTATTTTAAAAGCAATCACTTCCAACTTTTTACAGCTGACTACATAATATAGCTGCTTTCTGAAATAGTCATCAGAAAGTTTGTGTTGCCACAAATATTTTTATAATTTAATCCGCTTTGTGACACCATTTTGCGTCATGTTTCCACCTTGCGCGCACAGTTTAAAATATTCTGTTGCATAATTTAATTCCATATTTAATATATAGCTTTTATAACATTTGGAAACTACTGTGAACCTAAAATTCTAAAAGTTTCTTGTTAAATTTTTATTTTATTTGGAGTTGAGGTTATAAAATGTATTTTATTAAAAAATGTTGTAATGTTTTCGTTCATAAAATTTTTCAGTATTAAAATATTTATCATACTTTTGGTTCAGTTAGAAAATAGTGCCCATATAAAGAATTCCATCCAATTTCAAGTATGTACCGTTAGCCATTTTTAAAATATCATGCGCGCAAGGTGGAAACATGGCGAAATATTTTGTCACAAAGAGGATTAAATTACAAAAATATTTGTGGCAACACACACTTTCTGGTTACTAGTTTCAAAAGCAGCTGTATTATGTAGTCAGTTGTAAAAGGTTGGAAGTAAGTGCTTTTAAAATAAATAAAATATCCCAATTCTTGCAACAGTCACATATTTGAAGATCATGAGGGGTTTAAGGTGTATGAGCCCCCTTAAGTGGCAAGTAAAATGTATGATGGAAGAAGAAGAAGGTAAAGAAACATTTCCAGCTGAATTACATATGAAACTAATCAATACACGAACATCCATTAGATCATTCAGAAATGTATTACAAACTGGAAAATGTTTTACATAGTATAACGATATTTGGAGCGTTCAGTTCAACAATTTCCTCTAAATGAGTATACTTTGAATTTGTTTCGTTTACAAATTACTTTAGGCTACTGAAATGACCTCACGAATATTATGTGTTTTTGATATGCAATAACGCAAAACATTCTGGGGCATGTGTCGTTATTTTGTTTGATATTTCCTTTCACAAATATGGATATTATTATCAAAAACATACATATTGGCAAGCTGTTTTACTTTATCAGCTGTAATTTATTTTAATAGTATTTTTAGCACATTTAATTTATCTCACATTGCAACAATTAAGAACAATACACATATTAAAACCATTACACATTCACATTGCAAAACACGTTTCAGCTGTATGGGACTCTGTATACTTCATTTATCAGTCATTTAAGGGGACTTTTACACCTTAAACCCCTTATGATCTTCGAATATGTGACTGTTGCAAGAATTGCGATATTTTATTTATTTTAAAAGCAATTTCTTCCAACTTTTTACAGCTGACTGCATAATATAGCTGCTTTGGAAACTAGTAATCAGAAAGTTTATGTTGCCACAAATATTTTTGTAATTTAATCCTCTTTGTGACAAAATATTTCGCCCTGTTTCCACTTTGCGCGCATGATATTTTAAAAATGGCTAATGGTACATACTTGAAATTGAATGGAATTCTTTATATGGACACTATTTTCTAACTGAACCAAAAGTATGATAAATATTTTAATACTGAAAAATTTTATGGACGAAAATATTAATTTTTTTTTAATAAAATACATTTTATAACCTCAACTCCAAATAAAATGAAAATTTAACAAGACATTTTTAGAATTTTAGGTTCACAGTAGTTTCCAAATGTTATAAAAGCTATATATTAAATATGGAATTAAATTATGAAACAGAATGTTTTAAACTGTGCGCGCAAGGTGGAAACATGACGAAAAATGTTGTCAAAAAGCGGATTATATTCTAAAAATATTTGTGGCAACACAAACTTTCTGATGATTATTTCGGAAACAGCTATATTATGTAGTCAGCTGTAAAAAGTTGGAGGTAATTGCTTTTAAAATAAATAAGTTATCCCAATTCTTGCAACAGTCACCTATTCGAACATCTTATGGGTTTTAAGGTGTATGAGTCCCCTTAAAATAATTTTAATGTTTAAATCTATTTATGCAGTATAATTCTTTAAATAAACATACACGGCGAAAAGAAGCTTCTATTGTGGAATCATATTTCTAGTAAAAAAGGTTTACAGTAGCAAATAACATGATACATTATGACACATAGAAATATAGCTTGGTATACGAAGATTAAGGAATAATTTTTATTATAATGATTTCTGTAATAAAATGAATAACATATTATTCACTTCTATTTCTTATCTATTGAAGTAGCAAAATTTGAAGACAATTATAAAATCTAGGCAGATGTTTAAGCCTAAAAAGCATGTATAAAATTATATTATCCACAAGTGTGAGTAAAGTTACCATGAGTAAACCCCATATATAAAATAGAATCTTCTAATATTTGTACTTGTAACGTAAGAGGAACCTAGTTACAATTAATGAAATGCTGACGTGAGGATTTAGAGTGCTCGGCATAGTGTGAATGTTATAATTATACTGAAAGCGTGACTTTGCTGCTTTAAATTACATTTCTCACTAAATGAGATAAGCGAGGCTGGCGAAAAATTACGTACGTTCGTGACTGTAGCGTTTAATTTATGAGCTCAAACAATTAATTACTGTGCAGCATAACGTTATACACTAAATGTATATGAAATCTACCCTAAATATAGCATTGCATCTCAGCAACGAAGCGGAGTTAATATTAGTTAGTAATTTGCGTGGTATGATATTTCAAAGACTGCTTCGGTATGTGATGCTTCTGATATCGCTGTTTCAAATTTTAAAGTCAAAATTTAAAGCATTATGTTTATTTAGTGTAAAATGACACAAATATTCGATATAACAGGTGGCCATAATTAAACTGACAGTGCTCACAGTGTTCTGTAGCGCGATCTTTTTTCGAGAATGACGCCACATTTTGTAGGAAGATTAAACAAGACGGGGGGCGAAGGATTCCGCGAGAAAAAATTAGTTCCAAAAGTCACCGCTAGGGGAATATTTGGCGCTGTGTAATAGAAAACAGAGTGTTAATAAATGCAAATCAATACGAAAATTACCTTTTATTTTACATTCAAATGAGGTTCAATGTGGGTGCCGTTGTTGTGGACCATATATTCCATTCTGTGCACAGTATGCACAACAGCAGAAAGTAACATGTCTGCAGGAATCTCCCGTACAGTCCGTGATATGTTATCCTTCAACGTAGCCAGGTCCTGGACCACTCTTTGATAGACCTTGGACTTAAGGTAACCCCGTAGCCAGAAGTCGCATGGGGTAAGATCAGGCGACCGAGGTGGCCATGCAGTTGCAAAGTAGCGGTTAGGGACTCTTTCTGTTGTTAATTTCTGTCGTAGCATCTGTTGCACCCTTACAGTAACGTGTGAAGGGGCTCCATCTTGCATGAAAATTATTTCCCCCAGGCATTGTCTTTGTTGAAGTGCCGGAATGACAAAGCTGTTCAACATGTGGCGATATTTCTCTCCGGTAACAGAACAGGTTTCCGGCCTTGGAGTAATGTTCTCATAGAAGAATGGGCCTACGATAAATTTTATTCCGTATTAATTTGCATTTGTTAACACTCTATTTTCTATTACACAGCGCCAAATATTCCCCTCGCGGTAACTCTTGGAACTAATTTTTTTTTCACGGAATCCTTTGTCCCCCGTCTTGTTTAATCTTCCTACAAAATGTGGCGTCATTCTCGCAAATAGATCGCGCTACAGAACACTGTGAGCACTGTCAATTTAATTATGGCCACCCGGTATTTTCATAATTTATATAGCACTTTTTCACCCGGGAAGTTTCTTTATGGTTTTTTTTAATAATACGTTATTTTGTTGTGCATCATCAGGAGGATTTAGTACGTTTCCTCTACTTAGCGCAGTTTCAATCAAAGAATCACAAGTCAAAATAACTACGAAATATTTCTTTCACAAGTATGAGAATTCTGCTTAACTTAAGTAGAAATCAATTAAATTAACAATCTTCACAGACATTAAAATTGAAGTATTGAAAAGAATAATTTACATAGAATCCTCATCATTAGTCCTAATTTCCTCAGGCTTACCTATTTAGGCAATAAAATAGGAACAGGAACATACTTTGACACAGTACCTGAATAACGAAAGCACTAAATGAACTATAACCTTTGGCCCAGGTTCAAGTTGCTAAGGTGAGAATCGAATGCCCTTGTCCTTGGCTTTCTCTAGCCAAAATATATCTTGGCGCACGTTTGTTTTTATGCTTTTGAGTTTCATTATGCAAAAATACCTAAATTTATGCTAACACATTTTTATGTTATTTATTTTCTGCACCTTCATTTTATTCTGTTGGTCTTCAGCAGAATGCAGGTTAGTTTGAGCGCAATTAGTGAACAAATTAATTTAATTAGATTGAACTAAAAATAAAGCTGACTAATCCTCTGAAACTAAAAGCTGTGCACTTATGCGAGTGAATTTTATATTTATTTGATACTAACATGTAAATCCCCATACTGGAGCTGATTTAATAAACTTAGTGTTACACTCTATGTTTACAGTTCAAACACTTGAAATTCTGAAATCTCGCACGTAGCAATGGTCAACATATTATTGCCTGCGCCCGTGTTCGTAATGGATTGGATGCTTATAGAACCGGTGATAGCTTGATATAATTTATTTTACCAAAAGAAACACTTTACAGTTCTGGAAATCTGCAGAACACTCGTCCAGCTTTTTTCAGTACAGCTCTTTGCAGTATTCAATCAGAGCACAAAAAATAGTTACATTTCAAACTACTAAGAACGTTAAATGCAACGCAGTGCACAGCGCATCTAAAGAGCGAAACTGACACTGAAATATCGCATTACTCAGAAGTCGACTCTGAACTAAAAGACTGAGAGTAGATGCTGTATCTGATCGTATACAGTTTTACCTAGCCACCGAGAAATCTCTAGTACCTTGCATTTCTCTAAATTACTGGAAGGCATGTACGGTTAAAGTTACACATAAGGGTGGGGAACAGTTACAAATTCACATAGTAATAAATTACAGTTATTCAGTTATAGTACTAATTATATTTATACAGTTACAGGATCCAAATACCGCCAAATACTCGTTAAATTAGTGGCCAAAATCATCGCTAGGTTGGCGATATCTTGGCCATTTACCCATAGAGCCATTTATTCAATATTAAATAGACTTGCCCACTGTAATTTTTTTTTTCGTTAAGTTTGGTTTTATTAGATTACGGCAAAGCACTCGAGGGTTATCTGCCTCAAGGAGACCCATACACCCTAAAACCCATAAGATCTTCGAATAGGTGACTGTTGCAAGAATTGGGATAACTTATTTATTTGAAAAGCAATTACTTCCAACTTTTTACAGCTTATTACATAATATAGCTGCTTTTCGAAATAGTCATCAGAAAGTTTGTGTTGCCACAAATATTTTTAGAATTTAATCCGCTTTTTGACAACATTTTTCGTCATGTTTCCACCTTGCGCGTACAGTTTAAAATACTCTGTTGCATAATTTAATTCCATATTTAATATATAGCTTTTATAATATTTGGAAACTACTGTGAACCTAAAATTCTGAAAATTTCTTGTTAAATTTTTATTTTATTTGGAGTTGAGGTTATAAAATGTATTTTATTTAAAAAAAATTTAATATTTTCGTCCATAAAATTTTTCAGTATTAAAATATTTATCATACTTTTGGTTCAGTTAGAAAATAGTGTCCATATAAAGAATTCCATCCAATATCAAGTATGTACCATTAGCCATTTTTAAAATATCATGCGCGCAAGGTGGAAACAGGGCGAAATATTTTGTCACAAAGAGGATTAAATTACAAAAATATTGGTGTCAACACAAACTTTCTGGTTACTAGTTTCCAAAGCAGCTATATTATGTAGTCAGATGTAAAAGGTTGGATGTGAGTGCTTTTAAAATAAATAAAATATCCCAATTCTTTCAACAGTCACATATTTGAAGATCATCAGGGGTTTAAGGTGTATGAGCCCCCTTAAGGGAGGGATGCCTTCGGGGAGGACTTTATAAGAGAAACTGGCTCGTATACGCTTTACACATGGGGAAAGCCACGAAAACGCCCATGCAGCCAGCTCCGTTCGCGGGATTCGAGACTCGGACCGAACTACCAATATTTAGCGATGTTACCGCTCGGCAGCTGGTGGGCCTTATTTTTCGTTAGAGCTTCGACTCTCTTAAGCATTTCGTGTTTCATTATACAAACCATACTACAATTTCATATATAAATTTACTAAAATGATTTACATATAAGCAAAATTTGTAACAGTATGTTCATTTTAAGATGTAACTGCAAGGAGTATACTAATTAACCTCTCTGTTAAGTTTTTATTGTTAAGTTATGTTATTAAAGTTTAAATTACGCTTTTGTTTTATTTTATGTTGCGTTTACATCTTTGTTTTCGCAATAGACAGATTCCCTGTGGGCTCGTGACCTTGGAACCCAGAGCATCATTGTGTACCCTAGAGAGTCGTGCAACATACCTTGGTAAAAGAAATGCCCATTAAATCTGCTTAATATTCGTTTCTTGCGCATGTTATTTTAACAAGGTAAAGAGAAAATCCAAATATCTGTAATTAAAATTAATTTAAAAATCAACTAAATGCAACATTAGTAATAATAATTATATTTACACATTTAAATTATTTCCATACCATAATCACGAACAATGTTAATAATAATAATATCCTTGACTATTATATTCGTTTGTCATATTTATAGATAAAACTTTAAAATAATTGCAGTATGTGAAACATTTCTAAACTCGAAATGCGCGTTTGAAGCATAGCTTGTTTTATATTCGTAGAAGAATATAGCAAATACTTAATCAATAAATTTCATAACAGCAAAATTAACAATCAAGACATTTCATTAAGTTCCAAGATAAATAAAGTAATTAAAAATAAATTAAAAAGCCTGTAACTTGCTCTAAAGCTTTTATCCCTTTGATAAGTTGATTAATTAGCAATCAATGACAATAGGTATATTTTTTCAATACTTAAAATTTATTTTTGGTTTTTTTTTTTTTTTTTTTTTTTTTTTTTTTTTTTTTGAGATTAAAGAATTTTCTTTGCAGATTTTTAAACAAGATGTTGAAATTACTATTTAAAATACTAATTTAAATTATGACTAAAAATGTTGTTTCGTTCAGGGTTTTAAATTGAATTTGTGTTCATTGGAGATGGTATACGGAAAGTTTTCTTATTATAAATAATTATGAATTATTAATAGCGTCAATATATATATTGCAATAAATAAAATTCATAACATCAAAATTAACAATCAAGACATTTCATTAAGTTCCAAGATACATAATAAATAAAATTCATAACAGCAAAATTAACAATCAAGACATTTCATCAAGTTCCAAGATACTTAATAAATAAAATTCATATCAGAGAAATTAACAGTCAGGACATTTCATTAAGTTCCAAGATACATATTAAATAAAATTCGTAATAGCAAAATTAACAATCAAGACATTTCATTAAGTTCCAAGATACATATTAAATAAAATTCATAACAGCAAAATTAACAATCAACACAATTCATTAAGTTCCAAGATACATAATAAATAAAATTTATAACAGCAAAATTAACAGTCAGTACATTTCATTAAGTTCCAAGATACTTAATAAATAAAATTCATAACAGCAAAATTTACAATCAAGACAATTCATTAAGTTCCAAGGCATGATTTAGGCGCATTTAAAAATTTAAAATACAACGTTTCATTTCAAGGCATCAAACATGCTGTGTAGGACCACCAGTAATATTTTAGTAATATTCCGTATAACATTTGATTAGGTAGACACACGGATGGAAGCTAAAAACGCCTCATATTATAAGGTGTTTCTCCCACCTTCTTAGCGTGCCTTCGTGGTGTAGAGATCTGCATGCTGGGCGCGTATTCCAGAGGTCCGTGGTTCGATTCCCGGCGAGGGCATTGCTCATTTGTTACGTCTCCTGCTTCCAAAAAAAGTCCTAATGTCTCTACAGTGGCGCCCGAACTAAAAGGTGGTAAATGATGGATCTTCATCATCAGGTTTCGGCGATTGCGTCCCCTATAAACCTCAGTCAGCCTTTAAAAGGGGGAGTGTATAAGGTATTTTCCCGCCTTCTTAGCGTGTCTTCGTGGTCTAGTGATCTGCACGCTCGACGCGTATCCAAAAGGTTCGTGGTTCGATTCCAGGCGAGGGCATTGCTCATTTTTCATATCTCTTGCTTCCAAAATAATCCTAATGTCTCTAAAATATATAATACATTAAAAGCGGATAAGTTAAAATGATTATTCTTAGCATAAATGAAGGTCATGGAATCTATAGGTTTCTTGAAGCAAGTTAATTAGATTTTCCTTGAAATCTTGGTTACAGCTTGGGCTTAAGCTTGCATTAAACCTGCAATAGTACACGTGAAAATAATTATACATTAATAACCATCCAAAATGCAAATACAAATGAAAAATCAGCAAAATCAGCAAATGAAAAATATGAAGAAAATGTATTACGTAAATACACAATTAAACTAAGTACAGAACTATACAAGAGAACTGAAAATACTTTGTGATGCAATTTAAACACAACAAAAGTTTTAAAACTTATTAACAGAAAGTTTATATTTCAATTTAGTAAGACTGTAATAAATATACCAAAAAATTAACAAATACCACTTCCCAGAGTTTACATATTAAAAAATTTCTCAGGGGTTGTAAGATTAACTTTCATTAGATACCCGCAAACTGTTATCGTTTCTTGGATGCTTAAACCGTCAAAAGTTCAAAATGAAGCAGTTTTATTCTCTGAATGGTTTTCTTTTAAGCGAGGGGGGAGGGGCTTTCTCAAATAAAAGAAAATAATAGATCCATTATCGATTGGAATTTTTGTTCTGTAAAATTTTCTTAACGAATCGGTGTCTGAATCAATCGATAGTTGACTAAACAGAATGAGACACAATTTCAGTTGCAGAGAGTAATAATTGCTTTTTTTTTTTTTTTTTGAAAAGTTGAGTTAAGAGGTTTTCATAGCCAAAGTTGCTTCATCATTGCATTTCTTACATTGGAACACGTTGCAAGCAGAGCAATCTGAAATTAATGTTTCAAAATTATCAATACAATTAAGCAGAATTAGTAATCTAAATGTTTGAATTCTTCAGGACATTTGTGGTTTAATATTTTTATCTTATAATCTTTTTTCTTTAATTAAAGTCTGGTCATGTTACATTTGAGATCATTAACTGTCCTATCCATTATTTGAAGACACAGGAAAGAGCTGAGGAGTTCCATATATAGTCACGGGAAGGCGGATGGAGATGGATTGATGCCCATGCATTTAGTAAGCATTGTAGAATATTCTAAGAATCTGAAAAGAATCACATATCAGTGGCTTACGTTAGAGTAGCATAGTTCAAAGAAATCTTAATGGCAGAGAATATGGAAAGTGACTCTATGCTTAAGATAAATTAAGATAAACTGATGAGTCTAACCTATTTTTACAAACTATGATGGGTGTTAGTCCTCATCCAAACAAGCAATAATTACCATGGAACATACTGTTGCACTCTGAAAGGCAGAAAGGGTAAAATTAGTATTCAAGCATGAAAGCGAATGGACAATAACAAAAATTAAAAAATCTGATTGATCTTTATTGATCGAAGAAAACTCACATTAAGTGCTCAAAGTGGCGGCTGCACATATTGTTGCGCAGTTCACTCTGGTGAATGAATGACTAGCTCACTCTTTGGAAGATTCCTGGTGTTGTGTTGTCTGCGGTACCAGCGATTCTCGCTGCGGCATCTTCAACTAAGTCCACAGAAATCTCGAATATCAAAGATTTCATGTGCCCCCTGAAGAAAAAGTCTGTTGGATTGATGCTCGATTAGCGAGAAGGCAAAGCCACAGGTCAGCCACGTCCAATCCATCGTGCGGAATATTCTGGTACTAAGAGTGGAATGGGAACCTATGTTCCGTGACATTTATTGCTCATCTGGATGGGTATTATCACCCCTCTTATTTTGCAGCAACAATTTATATTCTCCCTGTTTATATATAAACATAGATGTTTTATCAGTGAGACGCTTTCAGTTTCCTTCACAAATATCTCTGTGCTAACAAATTGAAATGCAAAAGTGCATTTTATAGCTTTGCTAGATTGACTGCTGTTGGATCAAATTCATACCGCAGAATGATACCTTTCATCAGACCCATGCTTAAAATATGAAATAATAGTTTCGAGAGAAAAGAAATTGAGCCCATGGCTCCACCAGTTCAGTTTATAAGCTCCAACTCGAGTACGTTTGGAGCATTCTAAGATATATTTCGATTCTCAGATTGCCAGACAATACCAAATATATGCTTATACGTTTATAGACGGACATAAAAACTTTACATAATACTGAACTGATGGCCGTTATCATAAGCAAGATCGAACATAACTACTGGTCCTGTATTCTTTTGAGAGCTTAACGCAATTTATTTTGAAGTAAGTTTTAAATCATAATGCATGTACATTTGGGGGAATTTTTCAGAGATACATTTAGGATGAAACCAGTAAATCTCCTACATTTTTTAATTTTGTAAAAAAAAATATTTCCTAAATGTTGCTTAATTAACGAAAGCCAGCCTATTTCATATATATCAAAGATGCCTAGTGTGAGAAAAAATTTCGGATTATATAAATACACTACATACATAAAAAAATGTCTTTGCAGGAACCTTGTCTGGTAATGCATTATTTCAATTTCAGAGTTAATTTAGAACACATTTATGAGAATTGTTGAATTTTGCCCTCAATAGTTGGAGTGGCAGTGCAAAGAAATATCATAATGCGTAAATCAACGCATCGGCTGCCATCTAACAATGACTCCATAATCCTCAGTGTACTTCAGTGGATAACAATATAGAAAGATTTTGATACATAAATACCCGTGAGAATGCTTTTCTTTTATTGATAAGGTTGAATTAAAGGCAACCCAACTTTCACTAAGATTACTGCTAACATTAAAATGCAGTGTTCAATAACTTGCAATGGATTCGTACCAGAAATACTTGCGATAATAAATGACGCTTTTCCTCTATACAATACTGATTTTGACACTGTCTCAATATCATCACGAAAAAGTGAATAGATCTTTCTTTGCTATATGGTCAATCCATCTACTTGGCATTTAATGCCACAAACTCATCAGCTTGAACCAGTCTGGGAATAATAGTTCATGTCTCGTACCATGCTTAATAGATTAATTACTTAAAAAACATGAGAGCACTACTCAAACCAAATCATCTTTGTTGAGGAATTGACATTTTTATATGATTTGAAAAAATTTGAAAATATGACATATTTTACCGTTTGACATTTTATGATATATAGCTGCTTAATTATATATGCAAATTTGACCTGGTTTTTGTCCATGGCCGACTCTATCATAGCCTTGAAGCGAAATCAGTTTCGGAAGGTCACATGATCAAAATAGTCGATCTTTTTCTCTTCACTATGATCGCGAAGTTTCAATTGTCAAAAATAGTAGTTTTCTCTTAAAATAAATATAAGTAAAATTAATAAACGTGAGTAGGTCGCATGACTTGCATTAAATTTTTCATAGTATAATATTTTCACAGGTGGTAAAATGCATATCTTCAATAATTTTAAAACAATTATACTTTGTTTATGTAACTAAAAATATCATTGAGAATCACCACATACTAACTTTATTTCTGCAATTTTAATAAAAATGGAATCCATTTATGTAATCTAAATCAAATTTGTTCCCAAAATAATATAAAATCCACAAAACGGGAAAAATTCAATAGATTTATGGATGTCAATTTTATTTAGATTTTCTTAATACTAAAATAAATATTAAGGGTAGAATATTTTGTAAAAATCCATGCCGCTACCATCGCATCAGCTATATAAATTTTTAGAAGGCAAATATCCATAGTCATCTCTCATCACTTCATTCACTAAGAAAACACGGAAATGAATTAAAAATTTCCAGAATTTCTAGAATGCTAGAAAATTTGTGTATAAACTTACATGCATGTTATGCTATAAATAAATCTTTCAAGAAAATTTCGAAAAATTAAATGCTAATTACATTCATAAAAAAGGACATCCATCTATTTGTGCCAGCTCCAATTTCATGCTACATCACGTTTTCCAAACCACCTAAGAGGTAAGAGATTAGGCTCGTTTTTTTTTTTTTTTTTTTTTTTTTTTTTTTTTTTTTTTTAAGTGGTGCCCCCAAATTACAGGCCTATTCCACTATCAAAAATAGATTCATAAAATTTGAAGCTGTACCATATACACGCATACTACACCTTACATAATTTATGCAGAAGCATACATAAAAATAAACAGTTGTGACTTATTAACTGGAATTAATTGGTAAAATTTTTAACTTTTTTATATGAACATTTTATATTAATTTTGTCATTTTTATATTTTGTATAATTATTTAACATTATTTGACAAGTTTGATGATGAAATTATAATATTGCATGTAAAACAAAGCTTCTTCTCACTTTCTAATAATTATCAGTGATTCATAAAAATGCTAAATACAAATTACGGGTTTTTTAATTTACTTAAATCTCGCGGAATTTTCCTTAACCATTCAGCTTTTCTTTTAGGTGGTTTAGGTAAAGAGTAAGTAGTGACATTCTCGTTTTTGTCGTAATTGGATTTGCAACTAAATACATTGCAGTGTCGAGGCATTCTGTATTAAAATATGTTATTAGAAAGACGTAATCAAAATAAAGAATTCCTAATGTAGTATACCAAACAAATATCCCAATTAATACTACTCAAAATATTAAAACTAGAGTAAATATATTCCATGCTAAAACGAAACACTTGGATAGGCTTGAGAAGAGCTACAAATTTTCCTAAACAAATCTAAAAATTAAAATGATATAAACCGAAATATAGATAAAACTATAATTTACCATTGCATAAAGCTTAAGTTATTTAAAATCACTTAGAATAGTAAAATAATCCACTTACATAACACTATTGGCATAATATATATCCAAAAAATTGACGACCACGGATTCGCAATCACATACTACCACAAAAACACATCGACCATCTGGATCACGTGATTTTTGCGCTTCAAGGCCATTATAGAGTTGGCTGTGTTTTTGTCAGTATGACGTCACTGTTATATATTTTTGGACAATCGTTTTATCATAAAGGTGAAAAATCTGCATAGTTAAAATAATACTTTAAAGGAAATCAAAAATTGAAAAATGTTTGTATTTTCGTCATTATTTACCTGTATCTCATAATAAAAATAAACGTACATATTATAAAAAAAAAACAGTAACTTTTCCCTTGGTTTAGAAAACGTTTTCAGTATGGCGCGAAAAAAGCAGATATACGTTAATGAAAGAACAAACATAAACAATCAAGAATAAAGAAGGTGATTGTAATAATTCAGACAGGGAGTCAGAAACTGAACTTGAGATGCTGATGGAGAGATTAATGGTCTTAAAAAGTAAACATTTTGGTTACTTATCAGTCTATGTTTTTATAGTAGAGCGAAACTCGCCACTCTTCGGTTATTGGAAATGTTACATGTGCATAAGAGAATAAAAACTTAATTTATTTAGTTTTACAACATTCAAGTGAAACAATTAAATATGTATAAAAAATCTTTAAAAATCGCATCTTATTAAGGCATTTAAGTCTATATAAAAATCCGAGAGCTTATATCTTTTTTCTTCCATTTAAATCTTAAATTTATGTAACGGAGATAGCAATATGTATAAATGAAAAGACATACATTTCCACATTAGGATATACTTGGAAAGACAACCAAGTTCGAATGAAATGACATATTCATTCAGGCCCTAAATGTTATGCAATGCGAGGTGTAGGTACTGTATAGTCTACGTTTAAATTGTTCAACGAAAGCAAATATCACTGAAGACATTCTAAAATGGACAACTGAAGAGAAGGGATAGCCGTATCTGAAATTAATTGGAAAGCTACTGACAAGAATTTGCTAGACTATGTAAAGTGCATAATGAATCAATAGCAAATTTCCGGAATGAAGTGATGACTGACTGATTTTCAATAAATCTGGGACTAGAAACTGATTTCCACAAACATCACAATGCGTTCGGTCAGATAATCTTGAATTCAGACACGAAAATAGATGGGATAATAAAGTATCACCGAATAGAATATTGGTTCGAATTGTCAAATTAAAAAAAAAATTGTCATTCCGAATTCAGTTTCGGAATGACAATTTGGAATTTACACATATTACACAATCGATGAAACATCACTAATATTTAGAGGTAAATGCCAATTCTGGGACTATATTCCACTGTAACCAGGATCGTATGTTGTAAACTCACGGATTGAGTGTGACATCAAAACATTCTCTGCATATAGCATGAAGATGTGTATATACTTAAATATTGTACACATCTCAGGCGCGTAGCCAGGGAGGTTGCCTTGGGCACCCGTGCACCCTCCCGCTTCACCACTACCTGTTTCCTTAAAAAAGCGATAAGTAATTTTCATTAGATAAGACTTAGTTTTTTAAATAATGCTTTCCAGCTTCCCAAAAAATTTATGTGATTAACAGAGAATGAAAGGAGTCTACGATTTTCCATTTAGAAGTAAGATCAGGAAAACTCGTCCTTCCTCAGCAAACAAGCGGCGGGAAAAAACTTCAAGTTTGTGACACTTTCAAATCGTAAAGCTTTCGTTCTTTTACAGCTTTGAATAGTCCACTCTCCTTATGTTATATAGCTGAAAATCTGTTTTATATATATTTTTTAACTTTACTGAAACTAATTCATGGTGCCGGACACGCTAACTCAAAAACATAATATAAAACATTCATATATCATATTGACATTCTTATAAACATTCGTATAGTGGTAGTGCAGTTAGTACAATAGGGCGCGTTGTGAAGCCCACTAGGGAAAAATTAATAACCCCAAATTCAATTAAACTCCATGTTTCTTAAAAGCCTCCCGGCTCAAACAAATGGAGGGACATGACAGACCACAGTAAATTATACACAAGATAAATACACAAATACAATTAAATTTTAAACACACATTTATTAAATTCTAGAATATTATTATATTACTAAATAATGGTTAACTGATCAGTAATCCTACTACATACGTTTACTATGAAACGTAACACATAATGTCACACGCAATTACAGCTTACAAAAATTAAGATTAACATTATCAAATCCTACTGTATCATAAGAGTAACACCAGTAATTCTCCCATTTCATCTTAGTATTTATTCCCTTTAAGAACACTGATAATTTCCACATCGATTAATTAATTTAAGTAATTGCTCAAATTTCAACAAACATTAAAATGACGACTCTTGCTTGAGTATTAAGATAATTATTAAAGTAAACCAAAATACAAAAATAATTCACTCACGGGGTGAAGTCCATACCGCACACTCCCTTTACTCGGGAATACTTTTGTAAACTGATTAATAAGGTGATTTGACAGCTCCACAGATCGTCCAGCGTCCAATGTTTACTCGAGCACCACATTATTCCTGCTGTCCTTTATTCACAAAATCATCGTTAATGGAGACAGACAGTTCGTGCGAATTTTAAAGATGTCTTGGTTGAAACACCACTGAAGCTGTCCTTACAATTAATAAATTACAGAGCATGGAATGATGAAAAAATCGACGCAGCTGACACAGGCAGAATAAACAGCATCGCACACCTTAGACGGATCCTACACGAGTCTCTTTCATTTTGGAAGCCTCGAAAACCACCAAAAAACGTAGAGCACCTTTGGAACAAAATCTAAGTAGGAAGTCAAAGTCGGGAAAAACAGGAACACCGCATCAGGATCACAACGAGAATCTGCATTTCAATTCTTGGAACAAGAAAATCGGAATTGTATGCTGAGCTCTACGCCTTATGCCAACGCAAATCCTCGCCAGCTAAAAGCCGAGAGAAAATCATATCCGCTGCTCGCTGGTACACGCCGCTCGAGATGGCAAGACGCGCGAGAGTCAAGCCCCCACCTTTTCTCCTCTTACTCTTCTTGAAAACCAGAATCAGAATAATAATCTCTAGCCTGGTGCAAGCACCCAGGAAATCTCGGTTTCTCCGCCTCTGTGAGTTCATAAGCTTTCAAAAAAATCATAAAATTAAAATCACACCAATGCCGGAATATTACGTTATCTAAACTGAGAAAATGACACACCCATGACGAATCAAACACCAGAAAATCTGACAATGCAGTCCGAAAAACATCTGTACACACAATGTGAGAAAAATAAATGGACCCCCCAGCTAACAAGCGAAACTAAGCTTTACGAGAATCCAATTACCTAAACTTAGTTCAACTCCCACTGTCTTGAAGTAAGCAAAACTGCAACTTTAACAAAGCGAAGGCAAGACGATTTTTGTTTCACACGCCATTAGAAAAAGGCGATAACACAACACCCTACTGCCTCCATTGTTAGTAAAAAGGCCATAAGCCAAATGGCTCTTGCAACCGTCTCTCGCCTTTGTTACAATTCCTACTCAAGAATAAGAGTTAAATAAAACCTTAAGAGCTTAAGAATACTTTTTTTTCCAGATTAAAATATACATGAATACAAATAAAATATTAGAATAATAATAACTTAAAACACGTATTAATAATTAAAATTCGCGACATAACACTTATAGCTATCAAGCTTAATGTCACTAAAGAAGAAAAAGCCCTGTCATTTCGGACCAAGCATCAAAAAGCATAATGTTTAAAAATATTATAGCCCAGCATTATATTTAAAGAAATTAAATAATGAAGAATCTGCTTGAATGTACGTTTGTTTCTCGAACCGTGAAGGAACAGCGGTAGACAGAAGCATCAAATTTTGAATAACGCAGTCCTCCACTCGAATATGGGCATCTGAAAGCCCAAATTTGAATTTGAAATTTGTTTTATTATCTTTTTCGTATTTTGTAAAACTTAAACGAATTTTTGATGAACAAACTCAACGATTTAAACGCGAGCAACGGCAACACTGTACTGTAGAAAAAACAAATTATCTTTAAAAAAATTCTAAGAAATGTGAGAACCATTGATTTAGTGTCAGAAGAAAAAGTATAAAGCCTTCTTCTAACTTTTTTATATTTAAGAGTCAGCTGTAAATAAGCTAACCAATGCTGCTTCTGCCAATTTAAAAGATGGAGTCGATATGTAACTTGTCTTATTGCTTATGAAAAAGCTTAACCCGGCGGAAGTCGCGCCAAGAAAAGTTACTAGAGTGGGCGCGTGGGGTATCACATACCCCAATATTTAAAAAAACAATAAAAAGAGTATTATTTAGTTTTAAAACTGTTTCTTTTTTTTTTCGTGTATTATAAATAAGTGAATAATAATTGGGTTTCAAAAAATTAATTTCCGAAATAATCTTAGAGTTAAAATTAAGATAAATGAAAATAATAAACATCATGCCTCTAAGTTTCATTGCCTCTCTAATACACCATGCTTATTTTATTTCTTCACACTTTGAACGAAATGCATTCATGTGTTCTTGGTACACAATGTTTTCACATTTTAAACATTGCATTCACGTTCTTCTGTCCTTGTCGCGAGGGCAAAAAATTTAACACATCTTTCATACTTAGTTGTTTCGAATTTCATGCATTAGTTTTAATTCTTCATTGAAACTTCTGCTTTTGTTTTGCATGCAGTACGTCAAATTCTTGGAAAAATATTAATCTCTGATCTTTGTTCAATACTTGTTTTCATTAATTGTAATACTAAGACCTTCAAAAACAGACTTATGTTTCTTGTTGGTTGATTAGCAGTTGAATGTAATATAATTCAAGCACTTAATACAGCAACATTCAGTGCAGGAAAGAAAATTACCATTGGCCACCTTCTTGTTATTCTGGCAATTGAATAATTGGCTGACATTTCATCCCCCATATCCACTGCTCCTTTAGTCATATTATTAAAACATACGTATAATTCCTGACGTTTTATTTTCTCCAATAGTATCATCTATAGTACGACCGTTATATAATGTTGAAAGCATAAGAACAGTTTTTCCTTTTTTAGGAACATCAGGAATTAATGTTTGATCTTTTTCGAAACCAAAACAGTGTAGAAACTATTCTTAGTTTCATCTTCAGTTTCCGAAATGCAATCTTCATCGCTTTCAAATATTTCTAATAAATCTCACATGCGTTGCATCTCCAGTTCATAGGGACTCATTCTTTTTACCATAATGCAGTTAGAATTTTTTAAGAATTTAATGTCAAGTAATTTAAAATCACTTGCGAGTAGAAATATTTACTGTTACACTCTAGAAATAAATTTCTGAACTAAATATTCAGTCAGAAAAACACTTACGCGGACAGGCGCGTGGGGTGTGTCATACCCCAGTTCCAACAAAATACCGATAAATCTTTTTCTGAAACACACAGGCAAAGAAAAAGCGGTTCTGAAAGTCAACCACAACTAGAAACTCAGCTACTGAAAGCAGCACAGAATTTCAGTTTCACAAGTTAGGAATATTCCACTTTTATGTAGGATTGGGGTATGATACACCCCACGCGCCTTCCCGCAGGTTAAATGTGATGGAGTATATCTAAAGTGTTATTGAAGCTTCAAAAAATTCTAATCCATAAACTAATAAACTCAGAATTAAAATAAAAGTTTAAAAATTATTTTGTACTTAAATGATAATCTCAATTACATAAAAATAAATTAATAAAACTAATAGAAAGCAATCATTTCTTTTTGTAAGTTATCATTATTGTTTCCAGTTATATATCTACCAAACGAATACTATATATCAAAGGAAAAATACACGTTCCATTTTCTGTTATCTTCTTACGGTGACCATCTTCCTTAGAAATCCATCTATAAAAATGATCGGTATATCTGAGAACGGTGATTATTTACTTAGCAGATCAAAACTATCTGCAATAAAAGACTGTCTTATAAAAAACGACTCACAGTATTTAACGCATTTAAATTTCACAAAGAATAAAATAGTTGAATAATACAGGTAAAGTAATTAAATTGTATATTCAAATAATAAATTCCAATAAATCGTTTTAAAGAACATTGCTAAGAGAAAAATTGTAAATCCCCCAGGATATTGACTAGAATAGAATATATAAAGCACGAAATCGCGTTCTGTAGCTTAGCAGTCGTTAATAACTCATATCTTGCAAATAAAGCATTGCCTGGAATCCATTTTTATTCCAATTCAAATTATTGTTATAAATTAAAAACATTGTTACTTATATTGAGATAAATATTGTGAAATGAATCCATCATACGATAAGTTTTAAACAATAGTTTCAGTATTTTCTTTAGTTGCTCTTCTGTGTAATTTTATTAAATGGCTAAGTTTAAATATAAGTCTATTTGTATCTCATACGAGTAGTGTTTTACAGTTTGGTTTTTAATAAATTTGCATTTTTGGTTACATTAAACCCATATGATCCGGTCTCTTCATATGATTTAAGTCGACGAAATAATACTAGACCTTTGCCGGACTAGAAGGGCCATGCGGCATAAGACGTACTATCATTTTTATCAAAACATTTTCGATATAATTGAAGCCCTGTAGCACGCTGCTTGCTCAACCAAACCAGGTGCTTATGTGTAAGCAAGACGCTATGATTCTGCTGAATTTAATCATTTCATTTGATTTCATTGTAACTTACATAACAGCATATCATTTTCTATCTCATTTAGAAGGAATTGCAGTGAAACTTCAGGGACGAGTTCTTGATATTTTGGAAGCTTATAACATACGAGTAGTCCATGAAATAAATGATTTTTACATTTCTAAGTGCAAAAATGTAGAAAAGCGTTTTCAGAGTATATTTGATCATGCTGGACAAATGTGCAAATAAAATTAAACGTAGAGCTTAAAATGGCACGCATCATTCGATAGCAAGTCTAGCGAAATAATGTTCATTGTGATTCTGTGTTTAATCATTAAAAAGCTATTTTAGTAATCACTTTACTTGATCATCTCATTTTCCTTTTAAAATTTCGATTTTCAAATTTAGAAAAGAACGCATCATCCCCGTTTACCATCAGTTTGCGCTCATTATGTAAAGGAAATTTCTGTAAATTAGTTGAAGAGAACATATAAAGATGATTTATCCTCTCCGAAACTTCTAAACGAAGAGATGAAACGTTGGTGACGGCATTTTATGTCTATTCCAAAAGAAAAGCTCCCAGACACACCAGGTTTGGCTTTAAAAGCTTCGAATAAAATCCTTTTCCGAAATACTGATGTGCGTTTTCGCATAGGAGCTACACTGCCGATGACATCTTCCGAATGTCACGTGCTGCAAGTGCTTTGAAAAGGTTAGAAAATTATAATGGAGCTACTAAGACAGAGAAGCAGAGAAGTTATTTAGCACTGATGCATATTAATTATACCAAAGAAATATTAGTTGACGAAGTTATTGATATATTTGCCAGTTTGCAGCAACAAAAAATGGAATTCGCGAATATTTTAAATGCCGAATCAAAATGAGAGGCCAGAAAAATATTTGCTTTTTATTATTTGCAATTTAATTTTATGTCCAAAATAAATGATACGTTTACAACTTTTACGTATGTAATTCAATTTCTTGACTATATAATTATATAGAATAGGTTTGGTTTGGTTTGATTTATTTAATTATGGCAAAGCACGCTAGGGCTATCTACCTAAGGGGAGGGATGCCTTCATGGAGGACTTTCTAAGGGAAACTGGCTCGTATACACGTTACACATGGGGAAAACCACGAAAACGCCCATGCAGCCAGCCCTGCACTGGTAGTTCGGTCCGAGGGATTCGAACCTCGGACCGAACTACCAGTGTTCAGCTTATATAGAATAGAAATATGGGTTTTATATATTTATTTATCTTTATAGTTGTATTATGAAACCAAAGTAAGATCAATTTCAAAACTCTTTTAATATTTCTATGTATGTATGTGAGTGTGTACGGCAGAAATGAAAGTAAAATACTAGAAGTACCTTTACTAGCATTTTCTTTTATTAGGCTTTCTAAAATTGCTTGACTAAAGGTTAAAGGTGTTAAGGTGAAAAACAAAAACATAATTATACATTTAATATGTTTGTAAGGTAATAATTATAAATACGATAATTCAATACAATGTATCCATAATTATGTTACATAACTTTATTATTAATAAAATGTATAATATAATTATTATTTATATTAAGATAACTACCGTTAACATAATATGTATTCCTCACGTAATAATAATCTGTATACTTGGCCCACCAGCGGCCGAGCGGTAAAGTCGCTGAACACTGGTAGTTCGGTCAGAGGTTCGAATCCCGCGAACGGGCTGGGTGCATTTTCGTGGTTTTCCCCATGTGTAACGTGTATACGAGCCAGTTTCCCTTAGAAAGTCCTCCACGAAAGGCATCCCTCCCCTTAGGCAGATAGCCCTAGTGTGCTTTGCCATAATTAAATACGCCACGCTACGCCACGCAATCTGTATACTTGAAGATGCTATAACAGGTTAGAACAGGATAGTCATAGAAGTCGCAACGGGCACCCTCACATAATTTGAGCTGGCTATGCCCATGCATCTGCATACTATATGTATAGAATGTTCAGACACGACAGTTCCTGCTATATGCATAGAATGTTCATATATGTGTGTGTGTGCGTGTGTAGATATTAAAAAAAAGGAAAATAGCAATAAATAATATGTATGGAGAAGTGAATCAAGTAGAGCGGGTGGTTTTAAACGTGGTGAAAGGAGTCAAAAATTATAGCAGATTAAAAATTTTTATAAGCTTAAAACTTGAACTAGCACAAAAGTTACCAAAAGTGCTTATAAAATGTTATCTATTTTCCGCCAAGAATATGTGTCTAAAACTACTATAAATGCAGGTAATATTATACTAAATCCATATCTTACTTAATTTCCCATGATACTCGATTATATATTTCTGAAAGTTTAGTATTCTTTTTCCCTGAAAACTTAACATCAGAAAATAGTGCACACCTCAGGGATTTATAAAGATGTTAGTACTCTCTAGTCAAAAGAATAAAGAAAAGTAAGGGGCCTGTTCTAATGGAAAGCTCTTATCAACAGATATCAAAGCAGAAAATTTGTAAATTTCGATTTATTTAATGTACACTGATAAAAGCTTTTATCCCTGCAAAAGGCAAAGTTATTTTAAGTTCTAGATACCATTGCTAGTTAAAAATACCTAGCAAAAATTTAGAAGCTGTATTTAAGAGAAAGTTACTAAGACTTATAAATAGCTAAAAGACAAACGTCCGCATGAAAAGGGAATTTAATTTAATAGTGCCGCGTATACTAGCGAAAATTCACGATTTTGTAGATTCAAGAAATTCCCTGTTGCTTCTTAAGTTAATTGAATTGATGACAAAGTCTAAAGAGACGTCAACAAAATGCGGAAAGGGTAAGAAAACAAGATTTCGCAGCGGAAATAGCTCGAATTTAAAGTGGCAGTATGGTAGCGCGAAGTTTCAAGAGAAGAGAAAGTGCTTTACAGCCTGACAAAATGTAGTATAGGAGTCAAAGGACTTAAATAAATTGGAAATACATGTAAGATGTACGTATCCAAACTGCTGATATTCTAAATAATCGAATTTCGGTTCTCAGTATCCTTAAATAAGTACCTTATTACATGATTATCTTCCCAAAACATTTAAGAAACTATTCAAAGATGACTTTATGCACTAAATGAAGAAAAGTCAGTTAATTAATCCATTAATTAATGTGAGTGATACAAAAATAGTAAATAATAGGAATAGCTGCAATTTACTAGTTGGTATAAAGCATAAAGGTTAACCTTCCAGCACGCTCGCTTGGCAATTTTACATGAGCATGCGCGCGTCGTATTTTTTACGACGTCCGTCATTTTACCGTTTTTGACACGTACGACAGGAAATGAGTGAATATTGATAATAAATTTGTTAAGAAATAAAATATTAATCTTATTATTGCAAAAATACAAATGATATCACATCCAAATATAAGTAATTTTATTAAAAATTCTTATGTTAGTGAGATGGAAATGCAATGATGTATCTCATTATAGAAAATTTTAAATTTATTATTTAATAATTATATTTTAAAATCGAAGCTAATTATAATATTCACCAAAGACAATTATAGACAATAAAAAGGAAAAAAACACCTTGGTAGGAAGAAACGTAAGTTTAGCATTACTTACTTCTACAAGGAAATTTATTTCTTACTGGTTACAAAAACGCACTTTAAACTAACATTAATGTTCTTATTTATTTCTAAAAAATAGAAATAAAAGAAAATAAGGAATGGAAATCGCTATTGTTCTCCGATCCAAAGGTTTCCTTGTCTTCCTTTTCTTCATCAAATAATTCTTGAAGAATCCGACCAAAATCAGCTGGTTGCTCATATTTTTTTGCTATGAAAACCGATATAAAATTTACAGACCAAAATGTATTCAAATTAAAATAATGCATGGCAACTGATAACACAAAATTACAAAATATTTCAGAAAAAACATATTTTCCGAATTTTAAAACACGACCCAGCGCGTGTCGTAAATTTTATGAAAAAGCTGCCACGTAGCATAAAAGCCTAGTTGAAAAAAAAAATTCAAATGACTTTCTGTTGGCACATTCCATGGGTTACAGCTGAAAACATCGCGGCAAAAACATCGCGGACGAAAACGTCGCGGAGAAAACAACGTAAGGCGAAAATGTCGTGCTACAAAACATCGTGGAAGAAAACATCGCGAAGAGAAAACATCGCAGTCTTAAAACATCGTGGTACAAAACATCGTTGTCGAAAATAAAGCGGTTCAAAAACTTTGCAATTCAAAAACATCGCCGTCGAAAATATCGTGGTAAAAAATAAAGTATCTACAAATCTTCGCATGACGATAACATCGCAGATATGCTTTTTTCATAAATGCTTGTCGCAAACATGCTTTAATAACTGTAAATGGATATTCTTATAATGATTTCTGAGCACAAGATGGAAAGAAGGATAATTTTTACTTTCACATTTTTTTATTAACTAATAAATTTTTGCTGAAAAAGTAAGAAGGAAACTTAAGCATAGCAAATTAATGCAACTTATAGCAATTAATGGAACTTTAAACCGACATAGTTAACTAACTAAGGCCATTAATAAATCATTTTTTATAAATTTTTTACTGGTAATTTTTCATGAAAAGTATAAGCTATAAGTTGCATTTAACAATCATAATATTAGCACAGTACTATGTTACATGCAATCATAATATTAGCACAGTACTATGTTACATTATTACATTCCAATAAAATGCATTTTACAAATTTGTTGTGCGTATATTACGCCTATTACGAATAATTTAGTTTGGAGATACAAGTTCGAACAGAACTTGAAGAGATGACTAGCGTGCTGATATGCATACCACTGTTTTCAGAAATATGTATTTTATGAATTTCTCAAATTCATTGCATCTCTTTTCTTGACAACGTGGAGATCGTCCACTCACGTTGACGGTTCTGAATTTCGACAGATCTTAGCTGTGCCAAGTTGCTGTCTAGTTACTAAGTAGGCTGAAGATTACAAAGAGATATTTCATCGCATTCCTGGGTACGTCTGTGAATGCATGTGTTGCAACAGATGTTATTTGGACATACATGTCTATTTTCAGCTGATGGAATGAGGACGTAATGAGCACTTGCTTCTTGGCAGTGAAAGGTGCAATGGATAGGATCTCCAACCTCCCAAATATGCACTGTTCCAGAAGCCAGAAATAAATAGCTAATGTATTGGCCATATCCCATCAGAAATTGTTTCAGCTCAGAAGTATCACAATGTAATTTATTTTAAATCTTAACCCCTTGCACACATGCATTACGCACTTTCTTGGAAGCCAAACGAATTAAGTCCCTTCAGAAATTGTGCCAGCTCAGAAATACCACTGATCTTAGGAAGGTTAGCGTTTTATTAGCGTAATTTATGTCTGATCTTGGGAAGGTTAGCGTTAAGGTATGCAATTAGCGTTTTAACTCTGACAGATACTATGTGTTTGCGCGTCCGCATAATCGATGGCAACCTTGTGTGATAAACTATCCTTTTCCTGTTGGATTTCAGGAATTCGTATGATATTTAGAAAATTAACATTTCAACTCCAGCAAATGACTCCACCCTAGCACTTTTTGAAAGGACGTTAAGCATTTTCTTATTTTCCTATTTCTCAAACTCTTGCATTGCTAGCTTCATCCAATCAGTGTCTTACCTAGTAGATGTTTTTTTTTTTTTTTTTTTTTTTTTTTCGTTTTTATGCCTTTAAATATATTTTGTGTAAGTCGCCATTACTTCTGGCATGCAGACAGCAGCCATGTTGAAATAAATTCTCAGTATTTGCACGGACTTTAAATTACTGTATTTGTGCTTAATTACTCTTTTAACTGCCTCTAATTTACATCGTCAGCCATGTTTTGCTAGAGCAGTGCTAATTAATTAATTAACCTGCTGAGTATTAATGGTCTATTTTTGGCAACATATGTCTGTACTTCGCTGCACATTTCACTGTATATTTTAATATGCATTGCCTTTAGTATTAAGTATATAGGTTTTCATTATTATCACAATTACTATTGTTTTCAATATTGCATTATTTTGTAGGGGTTATTTAAGTTAAGAGTTATTTTAATTTTTAAGCATCCTTTACTTTCTATTCTCGTTTCCCATCTACTATTCACTCTCATAATAAGTTTTTACTATGTCGTTGCATATGGTAAGAAGAATATTTAAAGGAATGTTTCACTTACTTCAGCAGAAGTGCTTAGGAGTTCTTAGTGGCGCTTATTTGCCGTCAAGCTACCTCGTTGTTTAAAATTAAATCTTGCTACCCTAGGCCGTATTCTACATGCCTACTGCTATTCGTCGGGTAGTTTAATTAAGGGCAGTTCAAAAGGATATCTGATAAGTTAGGAATATACAAAATAGTTAGGAACATAGCAGTTTATTTATTATTTGTTTGAATAAATGTAACTTTTAATTTAATTAGTAAACTTTATGTTATTTTTACTTTCTCTACTACTGTGAAGTTAACTACGTATTATAATTATTGTATTTCTTTCTATTGCTTTAAAATTATGCCTTTCTCGTGTTTCACTACAGCTGTATTAATTAGTCCAATTAACGTTGTTCCCCCATTTTTGGCCACACAGCATCACCATCTAACTATATCTTCAGACAGCTTCAATTATGTATCAGTGTTAATTGTATATAGACAATCAAGAAAGAAATCTATACGTAACATGCATAATCTATACTATACACATCCAGTAAGTTTTGAAATGTGTCAGGTATACAAAGCGGAGTTCCTGAGGCTCAAGAACGTGTAGCATTAGATAGCCATCCATACAATACCAGCATAAGTTCTATTTATAGTTAGAATTCACTTCAAGCTAATATTCAACATTGTAAGGCGGCTACACTTTACACTTCCCTAGTGATTTTAGAAAAACAAACATCTCCATAACTCTCATCCAGGAATGTTACACACAAAATGGAAAATTTCATGGTTTTAGTCCCATAAAAATGTTCAGCGGATGAGCTATCAAGCGTCCAATAATAACTCAGAAGTAAAGTCCATTATAATGGAAATGACATTACAATTTTTAAACACATGAAATACTTGGGTGTTTACATGGTTGACTGATGTACTTCACATGACCATACAGCACAAATTGACCAACGATTGCGCAAGTTGTCTAACTCATTCAAAAGTACCATAGTAGCCAAGAGAAGTGTATTATCTCAGACGCAAAGAATATGGTATCATACCGCAGCTGATAAAATGATCCTTACATTGGGCGTCTCTGCGAGGTTCTAATATCAAGGACATATGCGCTTGCTGTTCAGATCTGCAGATCAACCTTTGCTTCTGGGTATCAGTCTGGGATACGGAACATCTTCTAACAGTGCAGTAAACGTCCTATATTTCCCCTCTTCGCCTCGTTGTGCAAAGTAAAAATGAAATAGTCCGCACACCTAGACTTCACACCAATACATATCTACGACACAAAGAATTCATCTTAACTGACTAGAAGCGTAGAAATCCAGTCTTGCTCTACCACTCGGCAGAATTCGTCTTCGATATGAAACAACAAGCCTCATCAATTTTCGAATTATATTCGGTATATAATGATGGGGTAAAGGAGGACCATGACACAGGCTTTGTGGCTTCTGTGCGATACGAGGTGTATTTACTTGAGTCCGAAGACTAAATTCTGTCAATACAGAGTTTCAGGCTGAGTCTTCAGCACTTAGAGAAGCAGCTCACTATTCATCCTCAAGTTTCCAATCTGTACAAGATTAGAAAAGTTGCAACATCGTTTTCAAGAAGCATCCAAATAACTCTACTTTACTTTCCGGCAATTGTCAGACCAAAGCTCCAGTATATCCGTGCATACAATGGATTACCCGGCAGTAAAAGAGAATACGAAATTGCCAAATTTCGCTATATCAAAATTTCATCACAATTCAAATCTCTGTTCCATATCAAAATAAGCATCAAACAAAATTAAATCTCGTAGCTTGGCCAATGTACTATTAAAAAAGAAACTTTTTACAATTATCTTTCTAAGCTCTGGATTTCAATTTGGCATTCTAATTGCTAATATTTTTCTCTTAAAATGTAAGTAAAGGATAGAAAAGATCACTCTTTCCTTAACCGTTATTCACAAAACAAAGGAAAACATAGGTCCTTGTTTTGTTAAAATTCCGGAAAAAAGAATATTAAACCTAAATTCTAGTGTGGTTTTAAACAAATCTTGCTTATCTGTTGCATTGGCTACCAAAAGATTTATTAACAACGAGGAGGCTAAGAAAAGAACGTGTACTGACCGAAAATCAATTTATTTTTTGAGAAACATAGGCCTAGAACCTTTACATAGTGTTCAAAAACAATAAACCCAGCATGAAATAGCTATACGTTTCCACATTCTGCAAATTATTTATAGTTTTCCTAGTGATGGCAATTAAAAGCTAGAGATCGTTTCGAATTATCCGAACATTAAATCATCATATACGAGTAACATCTTAAAAAAGCCTTTCAAGCTCATTTAAATCAGATTTCATTTTTGTAGGAAAACATTCAAATATAACTAAAGGCAATACAGTTTATTATTAAGAACTCAAGAACCCGTAAGGTAAAAAGAGCACCAGATTTAGTGTGGCTTAAGAGCATAAAATATCAAGTAATCGCACACCAACCAGATCTCGACGAAACTTTTCTGCATGCTCATCTAAAATAGTCTCAACGTTTAAACAAAATTGCAAATATGAATGAACGAATCAGACAGAGCAGCTCAAGGTTACGCAAGATGAAATAAATCGTCTCCACGAAACATCGGCCCACCAGCGGCCGAGTGGTAAAGACGCTGAACACTGGTAGTTCGGTCCGAGGTTAGAATCCCACGAACGGGCTGGCTGTATGGGAGTTTTCGTGCTTTTCCCCATGTGTAACATCCATACGAGCCAGTTTTTCTTACAAAATCCTCCACAAAGCTATCCGTCCCTTTAGGCAGTTTAGGCAGATAGCCTCGTTTGCTTTGCCATAATTAAATAAACCAATCCAATCCACGAAATATCATGTTTATCCTATTTATTATTTTCCTAAATGTTGAGATAAAGATTTGAGTAAGAGAGAGAGATTATACACCTCTCTTTTTTGCATAGATTCCATACTGAATTTTATAAGAATCAGTTTTATGTAAAATTAAAGTAAATAATATTTTTCTTTGATGTGTCACTGTTTTCTCCTCGGCAGAAGTATTTTGAAGCAGACTCCAATTTTTATGACGCAGATGCTATCCTCTGCTTTATTATTCTGCTCCTATACTATTACCAATATATAATAATGCGTGTTTGGAACCTATGAATAATGTAGCAATATTTATATCAGCGCATCTGATATTCTTCTTAATCCATGCTCGTTTTGATAGAATACTTAAACAGAATTATTTTGGATTGCAGTTTTCTGAGATTTTCGTTTCAAAGTACAGTCTTAAACCTTTGACTTCTTGACAAGACTTCTTGCTTTATATCCGTACTGAATTTTATAACGCTCGTGTAATAAACTAGAGCAAAGGTATGATTGACTTGAAATAAAAGCATTTAGTTTAAAAATTATGCACTTTCTTCTCAAATTGTCCCATTTACAGAAGCATTAATGAACCGTTGTCCTCAAAGATGTTGAGTTACATGAGTACAGACCTTTATGATCAGTTTTAGAGGAACAAAGACCTGAGTTCTATAAGAATATCCATCAGTTTCATGCCGAACTCCAAGATATCTGTTATTTAAATGCATGTTAATGTTAGGAGTGTCTGGACGTCATTGATCTGAAGAAAAACTTTATTTGGTACTCTAGCAGGATACAGCAATGTAACAGGTTTCACCATATCATTAAAATTGTCATCGCCGTGTTTCGTAAACCTTCCTATTGACGAGATGCATGACATTGTAGTCTAGAGTTCACAACGCGTATATACTCAATAATGATGATCTTCATTGTTGATACTATAACGATCGAGTAAAACGCAGTCAGTTATTTATCAACTCAGACGCATCATCATGGCATGTTTCAACGTTAGAGGCCATTGCAAAGAATAGCCTGCTATTACCTCAGCTTCACCGAAGCTTCAAAAGATTGCTGCGAAAGAAAGGGTGACCCATGTATCCCAAGAAGCAATGGAAAATGAAGCTACTGAATACAATAACGCGTGATATGTAAGTGCATGCATGTCTGTTTGACATTTTTGTTTGCGAATTTTGTTTTAGTAACCCAGTCCGAATGAAAGGAATCATGTTTCTTTCTAATTATTATCTCCATGTTCATCCCATGCTCGAGGCGTCTTATTGAGTTTGTAGTGCAACACAATACAAAATATTTTTTTTTTCTTGAAAGGCACGGCAGTTATCATCATGTACGAGAGCATTTCAAAAAGTAAAGATACACCGTACGCCAGAAGAAAAGAAAAGTTTTGGTGAGCAAGTTGGCAACACAGGTGTTAACCTTGAACTGTTAGCTTTCTCCTCGCAGTCGTTCGGCATTTCAACGTTGATTCTGGTTGGAGTAGGTCGTGTTTAAAATGACTGCACCGATTCATAATTCCGGCAAATGCGAAGTGCGCTCCGTCATACGTTTTCTTCATGCAAAAGGTCAGCGACCAGCGGATATTCACAAAGAAATTGTTACTGTTTAGGGGAACATTATGAATCGACAAAATGCAACGAAATGGTGTCGTCATTTCTCTGAAGGTAGGACCGATGTTCATGACGAACAAAGAACAGGTCAGCCATCTGTGATCTCTGATGCCCTTCTTCAGAAACGGAGGAAGCAATTCGTGCAAATAGACCCCTCAAATTGAAAGAATTGCATCAGATCATATCGGAAGTGTCAATGACAACTCTTTATGAAGTTGTGACTGTCAAGTTAGGGTACAGGAAATTGTGTGCCCGCTGGGTTCCAACAGGCGGCAACCTTCTATGACTGTGGGATACAAAAGCTTGTGCACCGATTTAACAAATGTTTGGATAACAGGGATGAATATGTCGTAAAATAATAAATAATCCAGTTAATAAGATGTTACTGACGTTTTCTAAATAAATGTTTTTTTTTTTTTTTTTTTTTTTTTTTTTTTAAGGAATGCGAGCCATTGTATCTTTACTTTTCGAAATGTCCTCGTACGGAAACGCCAATATCGGATCCATTTAAATTATCAGAATTTTAATTAGTAAATGATAATATTATTACAATTTCAGGTCACGTATAGTTTTAAAGCAAATGCTGCTGCTAATAATAATCGTTCTTAAACTGGTTATAAAACTAAGAAATTAAAAACCTCACAAAAAATTCCTCATTGTTTTTTACTAGGTTTAGGTTTAGGTTTTTGTATGACTAGGAAACCTATCTCTTTCAAGGTTAATGATGGCTCCATACAGATAGACAAGAGACTTAGTTCTCCTTCTGAGGCTTTTGTAATCATAACTGTGAACTTAGAAGGCGGTTTCAAATAAAACTCTTTATTAAAATTTAAAAACTTGCAAGGATTTTATAGTTAACAAGTCAAATCGCCGCTTTTTGCGGGAGATAACAGAATATTAAAATTAACGTAAAACTTAAATATTCAAATTATGCAATTCAGGATTCAAATTTCTATTGTAAGTCTTATATTAGGCCTTCTAATCACATGAGCAGAACACGGCTAGTATAGGCCAAAAATGATTCGGTAAAGCTAGAAACTGTACTTCGGAGAAGTTCAGCGATTGATGCCAAAAGCTCTCTTAAATTCAAGAACTCTGTTCTTATATAAGTTTATTAATTGGAATCCTGGCGAGATCTGACCAGAGAGAATTGAGAGTAAAGCCATAAAAAGTACATATATAATGGTTTAAGGAGCATAAAACCCTGCACAGAAAAGCCAGATAATAAAGTTGATACAATTAGCGTTTACTTCTGTCATGGTTAAATGGTTAAGGCTACTGAACACAGAGCTGCAAGCTATTTTAAAAAATGGCACATTGCTTAAAATAAGGAGAAGGAATTCTATTTCCAAGTTTACTGGAAATGTATCCGCTTTAATTTAATGACTGAATGTTTCTAAACGGAAAAGAATAATTATATATTACTAATTTAACTTAAAAATTAAAAAATGACGAAAACGTTGTAAGTGAGAAAAGTCTTAAGTAATGAGAACTTGTTATATTTCTTTTATTTATTCTTTTTATATTTCTTTTATTTATTAAACGTCTCTATGATGAATGCAGAAAAAATACATATATTCGTTTGCAAATAATTATAACCTGTTTTCTTACTGCAACTTTCAGTTACGACAACTGTATGATTTCAAGTTATGATAAATTTTGTAAACTTGGATAAAAATTACTTGAAAAAAACTATCTAAAGAGTTGCATATACCCATTGGTAAGACTAGTTCTTTTAGAGTTATTATTTTTTAAAGGTTCAAATAAAATACTTACATATAACTGCAATCCCCCCCCAAAAAAAAAATTAGTATTATTGCAAAACCTCTTGACTGAAAGTATTTGCCTTTTGTAATAAGCACTAGAGAAGGTTAATGAAATCTGGTAATTTAGATTTTTCGATTACGATTTTTATCACAGTTTATTAATTAATGAATAAACATAATTAATAGACCTTTTGGGGCAGTTACTTAAATTTATTTCTCATGGTAGCGAAAATAATGTTAAATTAGACCCAAATCTTTAAAATCCTAAACATATCTCCATATTGTAGAGATAATAATAAATGTCATAATATTTTTGGGTTATTCAAAATCGCTTCGGGTACTGCGCACGGCTTGTAGGCAGCCAGTATAAAACCGCTGGAATGGAATGCTTAAAATCTTCATATTTCCAATTAGTTTCTTTGCTTTTATCTTGAAGCACTTTAATGGAATGCTTATCTGCTGCATTTAACATTTAGATCTACCAGGAGCGACTTAACCGGGACCCGGCTGTCTCAAGAATCATCAGCAGACACGGTAGTGAAAGAGAGGGAGCAAACGTTGGTATAAAATTTTAGTTTACAACTTTTCAGTCATATCCCTTTTTTGCCTTCCCCTCTTCAAATACAGGGAGATGTTCCAATACGTTTCTAACAACCTGACCGCAGTTTAAATCAATTCTCATGTCCTGTCCTTCCTCCTTACTTACCCCTCTTTAGGGCTTATAATTGACACACTGTTAATTTGGCGATGCAGTCATTGAAGAAGTTCTGGTTGGCAAATAATTTTTGTACTTCCTCTGAAACAGAAATTGAGAGGGACGCTTCAAGGGTAAGCTTAGATTTTACTTTTTCATTGACAGGGGACTGCGAATTACTGTAATCAGTATTGCTTGCAGAATGTCAGAAAAAAAATAACTGAGGAGTGTTAAACTGTCAGATTGATAAAGCTTTGTTTTCATATTATATTGTACTGTAATTTTGTTTCTTGATAAAGTTGGTTTGAAACATTGTTAAACCACTGTTTCTGAAAATACTGTACAGGTAAATTGCCTGGTAACATTTTTCTTTTCATATATTGCAGTTATTTATTTCCATTTTTATTTTTAAATTTGGATTAACCGTGCAGATCCTCTCCTATATTACCCCGGTAAATGGGGGGGGGGTTGACTGTAGTTAATGATTTTAATAATGTTACCAGTGTTTTAATATCATGAATGGTATCCTTTTTAGTGAAGTATATTCGTACTTCCTTATGAGTTTCAGAAATTTGTTAATTATTTTAATGTGCTGCTATCTTTTACTTTATTCTGTGACTGCTCCAGCACGTTCAGTTATTCCAGAACACCATTATTTCATTAAGTATTCTTGTATTTCCAATGGCCGAAACAGCTCAGGTAGTTTTCCACCATTATTACACCCCTGAGTTTAACTTGTACGGGAACGATCAAGGACTAAATCCTTGTTTTCCTTATATTTTCCAACCATTCTCTAAACGTGTTGTGGAATTTTTGAATAAGAACAGATTTAAAGTCTCAGGATTTATTTTTCATTCAACAATATTTCTTTACTTCTAAATCATTTAGTTTAGTTAATCTCCTTTTAAATAAGGAGATAATGAATAACATTTGTTTTATTACAAACTCACTTTGTGTTTCAAATGAACATTAAATCCTTAAACAAATGGTGGCATTAAGAGAACTTTAAACTAGCTTTGAGAAAAATTTCACAGAACAAAATTAAATTCTTTCGCAGAATGCGATAATAAAGATCTGTTTAATTTAATTCTTAGACATCGTTTTGAATATGTTCCATTGTTTTTTTCTCTTTTCTCTAGCACGTAGGAAGAAATTTAAGCCGGGTTTGCTTGCCATTTTGCATCAATTAAAAAAAAACTGTCCTACTTGAAGTTATTAGAAATTGCTATCAGAGGAAGATGTTTAATTAAAAAAGGTATCTGAGCTAATTCACATTTAATTAAAGCACGAGAATTAATGTTATAAATTCAACTAGCCCTAGAAGTATGAATTATCATTTCAAATGTTGCAAAGCTATCCCGTGATTATAGCATCAATGAATTGCTCTTTCTTTAGATCAGAAGTTTAGCTCATTTCTGTAAAACTCACTTCGAAATTTATGTAAAATAATATCAGAAAATTAAACATTACATTATTGTATTAATTCTTAAACATTAATTTTTGTATGCTATTTGAAAAAGTAACACGAGTCACGCTGTTTCTATAGTGAAGAAAAAGAAAACGATTTGAGCTTAATTTGTTATATAGTAATCTGAATTTATTTAAAGATATACAGCACTAATTGTTTATTTGGATCTCGCGGAAGGATAGACGAGTAACTTTTTTGTGATAGGCCGGGAGAAAACGAATAGCGAAAAGGATCGGAACAAAGGAACTTTTTCTAGTTCCAGGGTACTTCCTATCGATCTAATGAGCCTCCGAGACGGAATAACGGTTAGTGACTTAACTGCAGTAACGGAGTCCCCGGGGTTCGAATCATGGTTAAGGCATGTATGTTTTTAAGTTCATAGTGTATGTGCGTAAAGGGGGCACTCAAAATACACGGCGAATCAAAATCTTCTCGAGGTGTTGTCATAGAGGAAGATAGGAGGGAGGTGCTTGCAACACTCCCCCTGGAGTACTTTCCATCACAATTCCAAATCATTGGCAGAAGCTTAACAATTATCAAGTAAAGGTGATAACTAACTTCCTATGAGAATGTAAGTACTCTCTTATTTCAGTCTGTACCTGTCTTTCTAATGAGTGAAAAGGTAGCACGCATTCAGTGCTTCTTGCTTCACATGGCTTGCTTCTCTCGAGATGTGCGCACGTCGATGATGGTTGGTCAGGGGGAAATTACTGCCTTCACACTGACTAAAATCATTTCTCAAATGGTGATCTATTCAAGCTCGGTACTGGTAGACCGTACTGGTAGCTTCAAGTTCCACCCAGGCGACATATGTCGCTGTGTACAAATGCAAATATTCACTGATGGCAGAGTACTCCAGATCTTGTACGGTGAACCGCCGGCTGTCTGGATCAAGGGTTGCAGCAGTTTTAATTTTCTAATCAGCCATTTTGTTTCAAAGCCATTACGCCTCGACGCGAAGAGAAGGAAATTGTTTTAAAAGAAAATGCTTATTTAAATGCTCAACTAGATAAAGTATTTGAAATGCACAGAGACAAAATAAAATATTGTATGTGGTGAGACAGAAGCGTTAACTTTGAAGTGCCTCCTACATTATTCTGGAACAGTTCAGGCGAAAACATTGCGGATGAACCCGTTGCGCGGAAAACAAATATAAGGTGAAAACGTCGTTGTACAAAACATCGTGTGAAAAAACAAAGCAGAGAGAAAACATCGTAGTGCAAAATATCGTTGTGAAAAATAAAGCGTTTCAAAAACTCCGCAGTTTAAAAACATTGTCTTCCAAAATATCGTGAAAAAACATCTCAAACATGAAGATATGCGTTTACCTCATGCAGTTACTATGTTCCTTTTTGCATTTTTAAACTATAAATTTCATGAAAATTTACCAGTAAAACTTTATTAAACATTAATACATTAATAGTGTTTAATGATTAAAATAAGTTATGTAAGTTTGAATGTTATTAAGTGCTATAAGTAACATTTATTTTCTACCCATTTTTAGTTTAAATACTTAAGGCTCTGTCTTACTGTTTCAGCAAAAATTTAGTAGTTAATTCAAAAATATGAAGTGTAAAGTAAAAACATTCCTTTGTACTTCCATCTTTCACAAATCATTATGCAAATATGTACCTATTTACAAGTTTTAAGGCCCGAGAAACGCTTGTTTATAATACGAGAGTTGGAACTTTAATAGTGGCAACTATTTATTTACAAGGAATACAAAAGTGATTCATGTCCCCATGTTTTACAGTCCTTCATTATAGTCGCCAGCATTGTGTACAGCCGGTTTCCAACGATGTGGAAGTCGCAGAATACCTGTAGCAGCGCCTGTTTTGTTGCTAGTTTGAATGGACCGGTCTACTGCCGCAAGAATCTCAGGAACAGTTTGGAAGCGAGTGCCACGAAGTGGTTCCTTCATCTTAGGAATTAAGTCATAGCCACAAGGGCTTAGATATGGGGAGTATGGCGGATGGTAAAGCACTGCCCAGCCCCATCGCTTGAACAAATCAGTCACAACTTGCGCTGCATGCGGCCGAGCATTGTCATGCAAAATGAGAGGAGCGTTCTGCAGAAAGTGTCGCCGTTTTTTCTCAAAGCTGGTCGGAGATTGTGCTCCAAAAATGAGCAGTAATACTGCGCAGTGACGGTCTGCTGTGGGGGAACGGTATGCGTTAGGATGACACCATCACAGTCGTACACGAGAATCACCATAACTTTCACATTGCTGGGGTTCTGACGAAATTTCGAACGTTGTGGTGACCCTTCAGTTCTGGCTGGTACGATCGGGCCCAAGTCTCATCCAGCATAATGATACGGCGTAAAAAAGCCTCTCCTTCGCGCTCATAGCGCTCCAGGTGGGTTCGGGCACCATCGTATCGTAGCCATTTCTGTATGTCCGTCAATTGATGTGGAACCCATCGTGAAGCAATTTTTCTCATGGACAGGCATTCCTTCAGAATGTGCAACACAGTCGTATGCGCTAATCCTGTTTGTCCGGCCAGCTGACGAATCGTTTGGCGGCGATCACTGTTCATTAGTGCGGCAACAGCTTGAGTGTCTGAATCGCTGACACTCGGACGACCTGGCCGCAGCATGTCTGCCACGTTTTGGCGTCCTTCATTGAATGTTTTCACCCATCTTGCTACGATTCTGTAAGGCAATGCAGATTCCCCGCAAGCGCCTTGAAGCCCTTGATGCCACTGTCGTGCTGTACGACCTCTGGCACATTCAATTTTTATCCAACGCCGTTGTTCTTGTTTTGAAAACATCCTGACGACACTTACTTTAGACCGCGAGCTAATACAAGGATTCATTCTTCGCCTCACTCCGCATACGCGTGACGTAGGCAGGACGAGTCTTTTTGCTGAGAGGTAAGGTAGGTATGTAGTTGACGTGTGGTATACGCGATATTCTTTGGTTTTGTTGCTTATCGTTTTTTCAGCTGTGTTGCCACTATTAAAGTTCCAACCTTCGTATTATTATCATGGAATGATTTGTAGCTGATTTTCTTTTACCACGTAATTTTCGCATACGATGTTTTTAAACTCAGAAGTTTTTGAATCGCTTTATTATACTACGATGTTTTAGAACTGCAAAGTTTTTTTTCTTTACTTTCTTTTCTCCCACAATGTTTTGTGCCACGAAGTTTCCTGAAGCCTGCTTTTTGCTCTCCGTGACGTTTTCATCCGCGATGTTTTCGGGGTTTACCCTCTGGGGCAGTAGACAAAATATGTTATGTTAGCATTTAAAAATGGCGGGGCGATGAAAGAAAACGTGTTCCATAATTTTAAATTTTGAGAGGTGGTAATCCTTGATGCTTATTACGAAACACGAGATAAGACTCACTATAAAAATTGAGTTAAATATAATTCAGAACCTTGTTTCCACCTATCCGATTGCAATATTATAACAAACATTTTACCTTCTCGCCGACAACTCGCTGCTAAACTACAGCATTTGGCTTGATTAAAATTCCAATAAAACGGTGCTCAAAATTACAACACAGTGGGTCGGACGAGAAATTTCAACTAAATTTTCGCATTTACCACTCCGTTAACGTTCGGTGTTCAAATTGTCTACTTTAATGAAAAGCTCGTTATGCAAGTAGTAGTACAGTGACGATAATTCTAGTCATATTCTACTCAGAATGCCTGTTAAGGTTTTATCCTACTTTAGTCGTAACCGCTTGCGGTACGATTTGCATAAACCTCTATTTCAAGAGAGTACGTCACAAAGCAAGGCATAAAGGAAAGTAATTAACATAAAGACATCCGCTATTAAAACATATGAACCATAAATGTCACCTCAATCAACAGAAAATTCGTTGTTTAAAGTCCTGAAAGGAATCGAATGAAAGGTTTATTTTTAAGGCCCTAACTCAGACCTATGTCACATGCCTGTTGAGATTTCAAACCAAATATACTTCCTTCTGCACGAATTCTTTGATTAGAACCTGATAGATGGCAAATTTTCTTTTATTTATTGAAATAAAATGATCATTTTCTATTTTTTACCAAAATATTCTTTTACAAAATGCTGCATGCAGTTTGCACTGTCCCACTCTGAGGGCGTTAGGTCCACCCGAGGAACGGGCTGAATGCATGGGGATTTTGTAAGTTTTCCCCTGTATAAAATGAATAATAACCAGTTTCCCTTAGAAAGTCCTCCATAAAGGTATCCTTCCTCTTAGCAGTCGCCTCGCGTGATTTGCTATTACCAAATAAACCAAAACAAATCTCTCTGCACGTTATGTTTGTATTGAAAGGAAAAAATGTACACGAATTGGTTTGCTATGCGCCACTCATTATATCTATTAAATCCAGATATACTATTTAATGTTATTACTAAAGACACTATTCTCGGTGTGCAGGCAAGCCTTCACATTTATTCAACATCAAGTCTGTTCACTGCGACTGCTCAATGACAGAGCGAGATTGACCACTACAACCGGTTTTCTGTCTCTTTTGCTGCTAGGCTTCGAAGATGTAGAGCGGTCTTCTGTCCGTCCTCACCGCGGATGATGCGTGTCTGCAATTTGTTCCTTTTCGTGCTTTTCTGACGACCATCTTCATATAGTTTCAAGAGAATGCATTTTGTCAAATAATAATAATAATAATAATAGTAATAGTAAGTGCTATGAAGATTCAAATAAATTTATCTAGATGCTGACTTCTGCGGTAAATTAATGATGTTTTACGACTTGAGGCGTCCTCGAAAGGAATTCATGTGCACGTGTTGCATCTTGGTGCTAGAAATGACATTGTGTTTCCAAAAAATATATTGGAATAATAAGTCAAGTCAATGTCCTTCGCTATAAAAATTGAATTTTGTTATCATGTAACTTTGTGTAATGGAGATGAACTGAGATTTACTTAGATTGGAATATTACGCATTTCGTGCACGAAAGATTAGGACTCAAAATGGTAGGACTGATTCTTACTGCTGCAGTAGTTCGCGGTCTATTGTCTTCTGTCTGGAGATGTTTTCTTGATTTATACTAGTATTAATTTAAATTTTCACGATGTCAAGATATAATAATTTTTTCGTAATTCACATTATTTGAAGTGTCATGCTTTGGGGGTAAGTTACTTTAATTCCATATTTTTTTTAGATCACACATTTCATCCTGCACGTTATCCAGTATTTCTGGGTTATTGCGGACACCACCCATTTATCATAACTTTTCGCACATCATATATTATTACACTCGGGTTCATCTTAGAACCTCCATACATCCTCATACCTTACTTAGGGTAAATATTAGGTGGCCCCCTCACATCTACATAACGTAACATAACATACATCCTAATATCGGTAAAACTAGCGATGTTGTAATTAAAAGTGTGTGCTGCAGAATCTAATCTTGTCTAATCTTTCTCTGATTACACTTTATCGTCGAAATCAGATTTAAAGGCATTTACTGAAACTGATATTATATCATAAGAGCAATCAATGCCATTTCATAGAAACATTTAACTTTCAAACATGTTTCCTAGAATTACGGACGAATATAGTCGTGTACTATTAAAAGTTTTCAGAATATAAACTCATAAATAAACGTGAGCGGATCTAGCATAACCAAAACACAGAACTAAAGGGGGAGGTACATGTATATTTATTCCTCGGTAATAAGAATGCTCAATTAAGGTTTCATTATTGGTCACTAGAATTTTTCAAAGAACACAAGGACCGGGAAGACTAGGCCTAGGAGGAACGAAGTCTTCATGCAAAACTTTGTAAGCAAACTAGTGCGTACTTACACTTACATGGGAAACCATGATAACCAGGGATGCAGCCAATCCGTTCGGTTCGTATAGAACAAGGATAAAACTCCCGGTATTCCACTGTTTTTAAAGACTAAGTTTTTCTCTGGTAGGGCCTTATGCACAGAGGAATTGATAAAGTTAAGCAATTTGTATTCATGTATTTATATAATGGGCACAGCATTCGTTTTGTGTGTTATGTTTTTCTATCTCTTTCCGAAATGGCGCGATTTGCGAAATAAGCATGATTAGCATTTTCATTATGTTAATAGCATCATGGGGGAACTAGGAGTTTTCATTGAAATAATTATGTTTTCAAATTTTCATTACTTAAATTAAAAAGTTAATATTTTCATTATTATTTTATGAAAATGACTATTCATATATATTTTTCGTCTTCTAAATAACTGAAAGTCGTTATCATTAGATAAATTTTATTAATATTTTATCTTTAGAAAACTATTACTATACTTATGAAATTTGCAATTCTTTCAAACCAAGCATTCGTTTAATAAGCAAGCAGTAAGTTTTACAAACCGTTAAACAAAATGCAAACACAATTAAAGTGATGTGTACCTGACGTCTAAATTTGTAGAGCTTATGTTAAATAAAATACTACAATGTATTCTGAAGAACATTTGAAGGCATAGTTGAAATACAAATAAATTTTTTCCAAACCTAAAACTGTTTGAGTGAAAATCGATTCGAGTTAAAAATTATTTCTTTCCATTATTTGAAGACGACACTTTTTATTTATTATTTAATTACGTAAAATATTGCGCTGTAAGTCTGAAGATCAATGTCATTCTTGCAATTATTCTAGGCTTTAAATAGCTACGCTAATTATGTTTGTAGTTTATTACGACCTCCATTTACCTCTGCAGTTTTTTTTGTAAAGTTTGAATTGTTTAAAAACTTGTTTTTGAAAATCATTTTAGTGAAATCGTCCTATCGACAAAATATTTTTTCCAAACGATAATAGTGAAGTAAACCTGCGCTATAATACGAATTTGAGAGAAGATGCAGCTAGATTTTAAGTTTTAAGAAATGTAGTAAACTAAAATCAAAATATAGTAAATATAGTATTCTCCTGAACATGTGGAATTTATTTGTTTTGCATACATCATGGAAGGAAAAGAATAACTAAATTTTATATTTATTCACGTAGCCCTCTTTTACTAATTTACGAACTTAAAGATCGAGAACGCAAATTAAGAAATTTTTGGAGGGAAAAATAAAAGGAAGCACTGGCACGGTTAATAAAAAATTGTAAATGAGAATTTTTATGAATATTATTGCTTGATATTCTCTATAATACTATTTTTACAGTTTTGTGAATAATTAGTATTACTCTACACTTTGTGGTGTATACTGAATTTGGAATTCCATCTTTATTCTCTGCTATAGCTTCTGGTTCTACATCGAAAGAAATCACTTCTTTCTGAATTTATTCTTTTTAATAAATTTATCTCTTTCCTCCTATATCCAAGCAAACTTGATTACACTTCAAATTTTCGTTTAGAGTGGTTGACATGACTCATTCCAATACAATTATATCTTTGTCATTTAAATTTTGGTACCAGTGTAATTAAGATTATTATTACATACAAAAATATTTGAAACTATAGTGACACTCTTGAACTAATAGCAACGTTCTTAGTGAATATTACATTGATCGACTTGAATAGTTCTTGCTAAAGCTGCATGTTGTTCTTTACCGTGAAACCGAACAAGGATACTGAAATAATGATCAGTACAATTTGTCTTCTTTAGCGACTAAAGGCAAATTTTTCATCTAAGGGTAAAGGCAATAAAGTAAGATTTTATCTTTGGAATTTCTTCAGAAGGAGGAACTCTTATGAGACGTTGTACATTTATGTATTTATTAACACATCCAGAAGACTGAATATTCCGGACAGTGCTGTGTTTACTTTCTAAATAATATTCCGGAGAGTGCTGCGTTTACTTTTTATATATAAAAACTTCTTTTTCAAATCCACTAAACTTTTTCCGCTGTTCCATGCAATATATATATTATTCTATTACTGTTCATTAATAGTTAAAATACAAGATTTATATAAGTGTAATTTTTGAGAGCTCTTGTCTCCATGACAGGGGAATATAAAAACTTTTAATAAAGGCTCCTCTTCGTGTTAAAGACTTAAAGAACAAACAGTCTTACTATGTGTGCAACCAAGGCTACACTTTGTATTGCGTATCGTTTATAATCGTCATCGAATCAAGACAACCCATCAAGAGACTTCCCAGCCGGTTTTATTCCTTCTCCTGCCATCATGCGGTTCCTGAATTCGCGAGCAAGATATTGATGTGTACATTAATGAGTTTGTATAGAGAATGAATTGCAACTTCATACTGGTATAAGACAACTAACTGTTATTGGTATCTACATGTATGCGAGTGAGATAAACATGAAAGGTAGCTTTACTATTGCTCTAATTCATCGACCTCGTGGTTCACCAGACATGTGCTTGCGTTAACGTGCTTTTTCTATCACTTCCGAAAAAAAAATAATATAGTGTTGAGCTGGCACTTTTTAAAACTTATTTACAGTTTTGCGTTCTCAGAACTTTTTAGTTTCTGCAGATTAATTAAGATTGTTTCGTTCCTATTTACTCTACGGCATTGTATGCGTATTTTGTCATGTCATGTGTAAGAACCATGTTTCAGTATATCTGGTGAGATTTAATTTGGCGAAATTAATGTGTGATCCATTAATAGTTATTCAAGTGAAATCGTGATGCTTATAAATAAGAAAATAAATATTTTTCACATTTGAAATTTTATATCATTATTTAACGTTTGGCTTCTCCGGCTGTGGTTAAGTTCCTTAATTAATGTTTCTTTCCTTAGGTCATATATCTCATTTCGCAAGATATATGCAGCTACGTGTTATTGCGGGTAAAACGCTGTCTTAGTTAACCGCTCAATAATTAAAATATTATATTACATTTTAATGCTCTTAACTTATTAGCATTTGCCCATTATATTACAATATGCGTCTTCAAAGAACACCAATATGATAAATGTTAGAATCTGACCATTTATCTGAGTCAAAATTATGTCAGTAAATCCAGATTTCTGTATCATAAGCTGATAAAGACGAGAGGAAAATTAACCGACGAATCTGAGGAAAATATACAATAAAAAGGTGTTTATCTGCTTGATGATAGTTAAGAAGTTTACTGAAATTTAAGATTTAAGCTTCTGCTTTTGTTTCATAGTATTTTAAGTCAGCATTTGAGCTTTATTAGTTTATAACAGTTTCCCTGTGCTGGCAATCAAAATAAGTAAACAATTAATTAATTAATTATGCAGAAACCTGTAACCAGTATTAATTTGAAACTAAATAGGCTAAATATATTTTATCATAGGTCATATTTATCTTCTGCAAGAGCATATAAAAATACGCAATTCTCCTTTTCTTAAAAAGAAAACAGACATTTGTATAATAAAGTAAAATGAATAATCAGTCTTCTACATCTATAGCATATATCTAATATCCTCCGATATTATCGCGAGAAAGACATAATTTATACTTTAACGGGTAGTATAACATTATCTGAAATAGCAAAAAATACAATAACAAACAATCAAGAAACAAAATTATCGAATAGAGTAAGGAGATAAAAGAGCTTAGGAATTTGATTTGGGAATAATTTATTTAATTAGCCTAGTTACATACATTTGTGTCTAGAAAGGATTCGATATTCATAACATTCTTATTTTATGAATAACTGATATCTCTTAAGAAATAGATTTGAAGATACTTAATATCTTTGTGCATCAATAATGATAGAGGAAATGAAGGGGGAGAGCAACTTAAATAATGAGTATGGTGTACACTGTGAATTGACATTAAGTACATTATCTTATTACATTCTCTAAATTAATAAGAAGCTGATTTTCATTATTTAATGGGAAAATTTCATATAATTATATTATATATATATATATATTTTTTTTTCTGAAAGGTATTCTTAGCAAATAAGGTTATAATATGTTTTCTTATTCACCTCATCTGTTGATGGTAAGGAACACACTGCGCTTGTTTATCTGCAGACCGTCATGCGTATTTGAATAATTTCATGTATTGCAGTGAAGACATGTAGCTTATTTTACCTTAATTTAAAAGTATTTTAGTACATATGACTGTATGTTTAAATATCTGAAACTCACTCACATATCCTCTCTCTCTATAAAAGTGGGTAGCGAACTTTTTTCCCCATGCCCCCCTATCATCATTGATAGACGACCGTTCCACTTTAAAGAACTGCAAAATATTATACATTTATTTAAATTTAGATTATTTTAATGTGTTTTATAAATTAAACAGAAAAAATTATAGAAAATATGGATAAATATCAAAATTTGAAAAAAGTAGTTTTTATATTCATGAATTAAAACTAAATATTGAGCAGATAAATAAAGTCTGACCGCATTCTCAAGCTATGAAATTAATTTCTGGGAATTCCCACTGGTATAGAACTTCTGCTCTATCATATAAATAAGAATACTGTCGTTTATTAAACTTGGGACCCAGCATAAAAAGTAGTTTATAGAATCACATTTATTTTGCAACTACATAATGATAAAAAACGCCATGATTAAAATATCAGGTAATTTTGAGACACACAATATTTAGAATCAGTACCACAAGCATCAGTCTCTGTCAGTAATAGCAGTCGTTATATGGCAGGACAAAGGAATTTAACAAGATTTGGATGGTATCTACCGAGTATTCCAGTTCATGTTACTTTAATTAATTAATTAGATGCTAGACTTCATAAATTTTTATTTTTAATTGTCTGACTGATTTTGCTCTTCTTTTGGCAGTTCTATACTTCTACTCTTTATCAGCTTTACCAAAACTCAAATTAGTATAAATCTCAAGTAAACATTTTGATAATAAATAAAGTCATAAATAAAGAAAATCAATGTTAGTATTAATAAGAGAGCGCTTGAAGATTATCGTGTCTATTATTCTATTGCTGTGGGCCCACAGCGTTCGAGGGATAAAAACGCTGAACACTGGTAGTTGCAGGTCGTCTCATTTCGTCGAGAACGGACAAACCCCATTGGCGTTTTCGTGGTATGTGTAACATGTATACGAGCCAGTTTCCTTAGAAAGTTCTTCTCGAAGTTATTTCATCCCTTAGGAAGATAACCCTAGTGTGCTTTTCCGTAATCGGCTAAACAAACAAACAAACAAAAAAAACATATCCTATTTCTGCTGGTGCATTTGCTTACCGGTAAAAGACTGTTGTTGCGATTTGCTTATGCGAAAGAAGCAAAGATTTAAGGCCGGTTTTCCTGATATGATTACATTCCATTTAACTTATATTTGTTCTGAGGAACGTTTTATACTCCCCGTTAATTTAGCGTGGTTTAATTTTTGTAAACTTCAGTATGAGGTTTTAAGAAGTATTTCATTTTGATGTTAATTTGGCGGCTGTACTTCTAGCTTAGAAAGAGAATTCGACTAACAGTCTGCACGGTTTCCTTGATTTGGTGGTATTTTAAATAACCTAATTTTAGAAGTTGTAGAGTTGCGCGCCTCCAACTTGCACGCAACCAAGAGGTGACTGTTGAAACTGGATAAATGACAGAGTCTTGCTAAGGGTTTAAGTCCCTTTTTATTCAACGTAATAAATTACAAGTGCGTGCTCTTGACGCTCACAAACTACGCCAACTCGGCGGTAAAATAAAAACAAGAACCTGAAAAGAAACTAATAACAAGACTCTAACTACGAGGCTCTCTAAAAGTAACTAATCTCACAGCGTTTTACAATACCGCTGCTAATTCAGCAAACTTTGAAATATCACGTTGAACGATTAACAATTCTCCAAGGCAAGCACACAGGCCGAAACGCGGGGTTCTTCAATTTCTGGCTAACTACCTCCGCGCTCGTGAAGTACGAACAGCACACCTCGAACTCGTTTCCATTCTATTTAACTCAGAATACTTCCGCTGATAATTTGAATCCTTGCTCGTTCAACTAAAATTTACATACTCTGGCATTGGCAGTTCCAGGGGAAAGTAAGGCTTGACAGGAAAGATAGTTTAAACTTAAAATAAATGTTAGTTAAAATAAATATAAACCCTACATTTGCCGCTGCCAGAATTTGGAAAACTTGGAACCAGGTCCTACAAACGACCTGTTGTAAGTTTCTATAATTCTGAACTAACTCCCGAGAGCCTCGTTCACACAAAAAAAATCTTATGTAACAACTTGTATACTAAATTTCTGTTGATACTTATAAATATCTCTTCTTACAGCAACTTTTCCTGGACTTCATCAATCAATCTTGTTCTTTACCTTCCAGCATCTGGAAGGAATAAGTATCAGTATCTTTCTAAATACATTATAATTTACACTTTCTTGACACTGAATAAATTTTTGTTTTTAAACGATTCGTTTTCCTTAGTTATTGTTTAATTCACATTCATTCAATTTTTCAAGCATTAATTTAACTTTACCCTGGCTCTCCACCATGTGTGGTGTCAAACGGGAATATTCGTTTTTTAGTCTTACAACACTTCCCCTAACCACCATGATTTGTTAGAATTCAACGACCAAGTAGACACACCTTACTCGACATTCTACAACTCGATGAGCTACTTTAACATTCTTAAAAATTCAAGTGTAGGTGGAGAACCCTACAAGACACATTCATTCTAACTTCCTCCTCATTCATCTTTAAACATGCAGGCTTTCGCTCTAAGCATGACTTTATCTACAGTTTAATACTTAAATTTTGAATTCATTGTCTTTGAGCATTTTACTTTTAGCATCTAAAATTTTATGCTTCTAGACTAAATTCTACTTTTACATAACATTCAAGTATTTACGTACATTTACAAAATTTTAATGCATATGATTTTTACAATTTACCATAAAATGAATAAGAGAAAATAAATTTTTACTTTACTCATTCTTCGCCAAGCTGGCGGCACTGAAACTAAAATTCTTATTAATACAAGAATACGAAGTTATTTTTTATCTTCGGCCAAATTTTGGCTTTAACATAACAGAATTAGTCTTTCGACCAACAGAAAATGCTTGTTTTTAGCTTTTATACCTAAAGAAAATAATACTTTTGCCTTAGCTAAATAAAGTAAAAGAAAACTAAGTCTCAACCGAGACATATTGACTTTCGTCAAAACATAGAACTTCGTACTTATGCATAACATTTCGGAACAAAAGAGAAAAAAAAATTATAGAAGATTTTAACTTATCTTTTAGTTTTCGATGATTGAAACTCCGTCATTCTTTTCTGCCAATATTGTTCCCAAGTTATAGGTTTCATGGACGTCAATCTTCTCCTTACTGACCTCCGAGTGTCGTCCACATTAGTTTTTCTTTTGCGTCCTCTGCATGCTGGCCTCTTGGCGGAGTAATCGTCGGGTTGTTGTCGTTTCCGTTTTTACATTGGACGGCTGGTCTTGACGTCCTCCGGTCTGGAGTCCTTCTTGAATTTGTTCTGTTGTTCCTGGTATTTTCGCTCCTCCTGTTGCCGTTTCAGTTTCCGGAACGGCGGCTTTGCTGGCACCTGACTCTCTGGCCCTGGGAGCGTTCTCCTTGTTGTATAATTTCTCCTGCGATACGTTGTAGGTGGTGTTTTCCTCTTTACCACGGTTTCTTTACGCGGTGCATCTGCATTCTTGTTTTTCTTAAATGCTGGAGTTTGAAAGTTTTTATTTTTTCTTTTTGGTACCGTCGTCCGGGTTATAGAAGGACTAGGTCTCTCTTCAGTTCTCTGCTTCTTGGGTGGTGGAACAGTTGTTGTTATTTCTGGACCTTCTACCTTGTTTAGACTTGAGTCCTGCAAGAAACTTTTAAGGATTTCAAAATCATTTGGATTATAGTATTTTTTCACCTGGTCGGGACTTGCTTTACAGATCTCCCCTCTCTCGTTCTTAAGGTATAATGCGACTCCTTTGATTTCCTGAATTACATAGGGGCCTTCAAATTTTGGAGCTAGCTTTGCCGTAAAATTGTCTGGGGCAGTTTATAAAGAAAATTTCCGCTTCAATACTTTATCCCCAACTTTAAAATCTGCTTCACGGCGTTTTCTATTATAAGATGCTTTTTGCTTATTTCTTGCCGTATCCGAGCTTTTAAGCGCCTGATCAATATGTTTTTGCACATCTTTCTGTTTAAACTCTTGCTCTCTTTGTTGCACAAAGAATAATTTATCTAAAGGCGTAATTAACTTTCGGCGCTTGTGATGTGTGCTCACGTAACTGCGAATTATTTTTACTATATTTTTATTCACTCTTTCTGCTATGTTTGCCTGTGGTCTATACGGAACCATTTTAATATGGCGTATGCCAAGTCCATTGCATATGTTTTCAAATATTTGACTAATGAATTGTTTTCCGTTATCGCTAATGACTTTTATCGGTGCACCGTATTTTAAAATGTATCTGTGTAAGAATGCATCTGCGACTGTTTTGGCTGACGCGCGTTTAAGTGGAAAAATTTCTGTCCATTTTGAAAAATGATCTACTATTACTAAAAGAAAACGATTTTTATTTAACTCGCTCTGGGGGAAGGGACCAAGGAGATCTATGCCTAAAATTTCATTCGGAAATGTAGCGCGAATGCTATTTAAGTACCTGGCCGGGCTGTAATTAATATCATTTATTAACTGACATTGATTGCAGGACCTGACATACGCAGTTACTATTTTGTATAATTGCGGGAAATATACCGCCTCGCGTACTCTTTTTAAAGTCTTTCTGACCCCTAAATGACCCGCTGTTTTCGCGTCGTGTAATTCCTTCAAAATGCTTAATCGAAGCGAGGCTGGGATGACTGGTTTGTACTCAAGATTTTCGTTTGTTGTTTTCGTATAAAATAATAAATTATCTATTATTTCATAGTTTTCTGCTCTATTTCTTATCGCATCGATATCTGTGTGCTCAAAGCTTTCGGGGTCTTTCAAATATGCATAGATATTTCCAAATTCAGGATCAGCTTTCAGTTCAGTGATAATCGTATCTCTAGAATCTAAAATTTTTGAAGTCAACACAGCGCATTTAAGTTCATTTCCTTCATCGTCCAGTTTTATACGAGAAAGTGCGTCAGCTACATTGTTTTCCTTACCCGGTTTATATTTTATTCTGAGATTATATTCTTGGAGTTTTAAAGCCCATCTTATTAACCTGGGCGTTAGGTTTTTCCCCGAGTAAAGTCTACCAACAGCCGCATGATCCGAAAAGACTGTTACTGGCGCTTTGCCGAAATAAACTCGAAATTTGTGTACAGCCATTAATACGGCTAATGTTTCTCTCACTGTAGCTGTATAATTCCTTTGTGTGTGATTCAACGTTTTACTAAAAAATACCAGAGGATGGCTATTTTGCATAAGAACCTCACCCACCGCATAGTCTGACGCATCTGCTGCAATTTCCAGGTTTTCGTCCCCCTCCGGGAATTTTAAAACAGGGGCATTGATGAGCGCTTCTTTTAATCTTTCAAATGCTGTATTTGCTTCCGCTGTCCACGTAAATTTACCTCTCTTTCTTTTGATTACTAAGAGTGGTTCAACGATATTAGCGAAATCTTTTATGAAAGACCGATAGTAAGAACATAACCCAAGGAAAGAAGAAAGTTTCTTGGCGGTGTTGGGCGGTGGGAAATTCTTGATGGCTTTTATTTTTGAATCTTGCGTTTCTATACCCTTTTGCGAAATTTTATAACCGATATATTTAAGTTCTTTAGTTGCGAACTTGCATTTTGAGGCGTTAATTGTAAGACCGGCCTCTTTTAATAATTTAAAAACTTCTTCTAGATCATTAATGTGTTGTTTCAACGTACTACTCGTTATAATTATGTCATCTAGATAGATTAAAGTTGATTTTCCTAGGAAAGGCTTTAGAACAATGTCCATAGCTCTCTGGAATGTTGATGGGGCCCCACACAACCCAAAGGGCATGCGTAAAAATGCATAAATGCCCGATTTTGTTATAAACGCGTTTTTGTGTATGTGTTCGGGTCTCATAGCTATTTGATAGTAGCCAGACGTTAAGTCCAAAGTAGACATGTATCTTGTCGATTTGATCTGTCTAATAATTTCCTCTATAACCGGCAAAGGGTAAACTGGGAATTTAGTAATACTATTTAGTTTTCTGTAATCGATAGCAAACCTCCAAGCCCTTTTATCCGAAGGAGGAAACTCGTTCTTTTTCCTACATAGTACGACTGGACTCGCGTACTCACTATTTATGGGCGTTATTATTTTATTCTTTAACATCTCCTGAATATGTTCTTCGATGATTACGTCTTTTTGTTTGTCGTAACGATAAGGTTTAGTCCTACAAGGTTTTTCGGCAGTTAATTGTATCTTATGCGTAACTATTTGACAACTACCCGGCTTTTCTGAAAACAAGTTAGAAAAATTACTCACCACTTGCTGGATGGCTTGACTTTCATGGTCATTCAGATGGCTAAGGTCCACTTGCGGTTTCTCCACAGGTTCCACCACCTGTTATGGAAAATTCTTATGTATTTTTGTTGTATATAATTAGTTCGTATTATTTTGCTGTGCATAATGTATTCTTAGTTATTATATTATTTTATTGTGTTTAATGAATTTGTATTGAGCTTATTTTAAATTAATGTATAATATTTAATATTGTTAAACTTTACGGCAAAGCTCCCTTAAGTTTGGCAGAATATGTGTTACAGTTAAAAGGGCGCGGTTGTATTTCCGTTTCTCACGCGTAGGCGTCTTTGGAGGTTAGAGGTCACTGTCCAGCTGCATTTTCCCCTTTTTTCGCGGGGGTTGAAAACACGTGTTTTTCTCGTCCAGAGGCGAATAGTTCTAAGGGGCAGCGATATTTTGACAGAGTTATAGGTTGGAAACATTCTTCTGTTGCGTGGGAACGAAAGGGTCTGTCTTCTTGTAGAAAGTTCTGAATTTCTGAGAATTTCAGTGGCGATTTATGACCTTTCTTCTAGTGGCGAAAGGGAGTCCATTTTCCTTAAGATTGGCTAAATTTTTTAATTTGAGTGTTGTTTGAACCAATAGTAATTTTGAGGCGTTTCTTGGTGTGGGTAAACCGAGGTTTCTTAAGCCGTTGCACGGAAGGCAGGGAATCTTTTTTTTTTTTGGGACTTGAAAAAATAGCGATTTGGAGAGAAGACTTTGAAGAGGTTTTTTGGAGCCTTAGGGGTTTGCTACTTTGACGGCGGCCCCTACGGGGCCGGCCGCGGTCAGTGAGGTTCTGAGATGGTGCGGAGGAAAACGCGGCGGTTCTGCCGTGGTCGACCGCGGTATACAGTTAAGTTTTATCTCCGAGATTTCTGGGTACGGAGGGTGACGGCGGCAATTCTTGCGGCCTATTATTTTCAATTTCGTCGCTGAGATCTCTTTTTCCCATTTGTGGAACAGTCTGAACTGCTCGTTCGTGCTGGAGTATCTATTTTGCTTTAGAAAAGGTGGAAATATGGAAAGTCGTCATCGCCTGAGGTCTGCTTTGGTCTTTTGTCTCCAGTTTCGACCTCTTTCTCTTATCTTCAGTGGAACTTCGAAAACGGGAAGATGATTGAGTGAAAGTGCTGCTTAACGGAGGAATTTGAAAACTTTAAACTGGAACTATGAAAAGGCTCCGGTTCCGGAAAACAACGATGAAGATTTGGATGTTATTGTTTCGGGATTTGTAATTTAGATCGGGGCAGCTCCCTGAGTCAAATTGAAAACTATGAACTATGAAAAGGCTCCGGTTCCGGAAAACAACGATGAAGATTTAGTAGTTATTGTTTCGGTGTTTTGAAATTGGATCAATGGATTTGGGCAGCTCCCTGATTCTCTCAAAGGTGGTACGCCGATTTCGTGAGTGACTTTTTATTTTGATACATAATCTTTTTAAATTTGGAAATGTTTAATACTAAAGCAAGAGTTGACATGTTAAGTAGATAAAAATTGAATATTTTTAACAATTTCTAGCTGAGAAAGTAATTTTTTATTTAATGTTTAATAGTCAGAAGTCAATTGAACTAATTGGAGGAAGTGAATCTTTGTTTTAATGTTTAAGTGCTATGTTCAATATGTTTTATTCTAAATTAGTTTTTTAAATGAGTTTAATATTCTTGAGTTCCTGCTTAAAATGATTGAACTGTGACGTGTTTCCCTATGATTTTTGAGTTAATGAAATAATGTTTAAATTGAGATTGTTATGAAAAGAAAAAAACTATGAGGACTTTAAAAGATTTTGTAGGGTTAGTCTGGCCAGCTATCTTAAATTATAATGTGTGGGAATTTTCAATAAATGTGTTTATTATCTTTAATATTGTATGTTTTTTTGTGTATTAATTGTGGTCTACTGTAGGTCACCCATGTGATCCTTACGGAAACATGGTTTTTCAACCGAAAATGGGTAATTATATTGCGGTAGTAGGAAAAAAAAATCAATTTTAGTGTTGGAGGCTATGCGATCTGTTTACAGAATTTATTTTGATTATGTTGAGTAAACTTCTTAATTGTGAATTTGTATCTTTCCCCGGTGTTTTGAAGAGTTCTGTGTGGTATTTGAAATGTTAAAGGTTGAACGCTATCTCTAGATTTAGTATTGAATTTTATGTGTTTTCAGGTTGGAGATATAAATTAGTTTTAATTTAGTGAGAGATAGCCTGTTAAAGATTTTGTTGTGGATGTGCATAATTAATCGTGATTCTACCAAAACACCGGGGAGGATGTATTTCCTTGATGTCTTTTAGTTTTAAAAGTTTTGATTATGTACTTACAAAGTTTAGTAGTTTTTAGTAGTTTTTTTTTTTTTTTTTTTTTTTTTTTTTTTTTTTTTTTTTTTTGTCACGGTACCAAAAAGAAGTTAATTTATTTTAAAGTTTAATTTAATTTTTTCCTACGTAACACACCCTCTGGTCCATCTCCAGCACCACGAAACTGTCTTGAAAATTCAGCTTGGCCCTCGCGGCACTTAAAAAGTCCATACCTAAAATAAGAGGATTTTGCAGATTCTTCACTACAAAAATTAATACTTTGAGGCTTTCCTCTTTTACCTGTATGTTTAATGATAATTTCCCGATGCAGTGACATGTTTTTCCTTGCGCCGCTATAATTTCCGTATTTTTGGTTTTAAATAATCGTACCCTAAAAAATTCTTTTTCAAGAAATTTTCGCTCATAAAATTTCCTTCTGCTCCTGTATCGATGAGGGCTTCTACTGGTACATCGCCAACCAGGACTTGTATAATTGGTAGATGTGAGTTTTTTACGATGACCGTATTTAAATGTCTTTTTGAGGGTTTTTTTAAAACTTCCGGGGTCTGGACCCTCCCTTTCACAGTCCCCCTCTACTCGTTTAAAGCTTTCCTTTCAATTTGTGCCTTCTGGGTACGCGGATGTTTATTTTCGAATTTTCTTTTTGGGCTTTGACCTTCGAGGTTCGATGAGTTGGATTGATAGCTCTTTCCCCCATAAGAGCTATTTGCATTTCTGGTTTCCTCATTTGAAGATTTCCTTCGGGTACTTTGAGAATACGTTGCCCCTCTAGCTTTTTCCGCTATTCTGCGATTTTGAAACTTCACCGCCAATTCGAAGAGCTCCTGCAATGTGCTTGGGTTTCTAATTTCGAAGTAGTCTTGAACAGCGGGTAACAATATTGGTAAGATTATTTCAATAATCTCCGCATCGGGTTTCTTCCCATACAGCATATCCGTTAGGTTAATTTTTCGTAGAATAAAGTCCGTCAACTCTTCTATATCCCGTTGATAGAAACTATATAGTTCGGCTTCCAGCCTTGCTCGATCTTTCACTATGGGGAAGGCCTTTACTAACGATTTTTTGAAATTTTCAAATGTATATGTCTGGCTTCCAAATTCCCCTAATAAAAATTTGCCTATATTCTTCCACCATAGCGCGGCCTGTCCTTTTAGTGCAGATGTGGCGATGGCAACTTTTTGTCTTTCAGGCACAGGGTAGAGCTGAAAGTGATTTTCTAGGCCTTCTAGAAATATCGCCACCGAATTTTTTGCGTCGAATTTGACGTTTGGCTTGATTGACGCTCTCAAAGTCTGGACCAGGTATCCAAATTCTTCCAATTGGCTTGCCATTTCTTGGAGTTGTCCAGCGGCTTCCATCCGATTTTCGGCCATTTCAGTTCGATAAGTGCTCGGGCGCCAATGTAGAGTTGCGCGCCTCCAACTTGCACGCAACCAAGAGGTGACTGTTGAAACTGGATAAATGACAGAGTCTTGCTAAGGGTTTAAGTCCCTTTTTATTCAACGTAATAAATTACAAGTGCGTGCTCTTGACGCTCACAAACTACGCCAACTCGGCGGTAAAATAAAAATAAGAACCTGAAAAGAAACTAATAACAAGACTCTAACTACGAGGCTCTCTAAAAGTAACTAACCTCACAGCGTTTTACAATACCGCTGCTAATTCAGCAAACTTTGAAATATCACGTTGAACGATTAACAATTCTCCAAGGCAAGCACACAGGCCGAAACGCGGGTTTCTTCAATTTCTGGCTAACTACCTCCGCGCTCGTGAAGTACGAACAGCACACCTCGAACTCGTTTCCTTTCTATTTAACTCAGAATACTTCCGCTGATAATTTGAATCCTTGCGCGTTCAACTAAAATTTACGTACTCTGGCATTGGCAGTTCCAGGGGAAAGTAAGGCTTGACAGGAAAGATAGTTTAAACTTAAAATAAATGTTAGTTAAAATAAATATAAACCCTACAAAGTTATACTGCATTATTGGCTGTCGGGTGTTACCGTGTTAGTCCCTGTCCAGTAATTTAACCAAATGTTTTCATTTGGTGTGGAAACTGAGGAAAGTACCGCCCAAGAGAGGATAGGATAAGATAGAATTATGAAATAAAAGATATTTCACCTAAAGAGCTCGTAATTTGATAAACAATTAATGACACATTGAACCGTGTTTAAAACCAGATAGTAATTATAAAAGCAACTAAAATTACATATTGATTAGTATCTGTTATTGTTGAATAGGTAAATGAAGCAAGAAGAACGTGAATGAATGATGAACTTGAATGAAGTTGGTGAATGAATGATGGTGAAGATAAGCAAGAAGACCTTGAATGAATGATGAACTTGATGAACTTTTTAAATAGGCAGTGAAGCTGAATATGAATGAACTTGGTGAATAGATGAATGAAGCAAGAACTTGGAGAAGTTGAATATTATGCCAGATTTAGAATTAAGACATAAAATACACTTCAACACAAAATATGAAAACAAATATATTAATTAATATGGATTATTACAATAATTACTGTTATTATTATATAAATAACTGTAGATAAACTATTGTGCTGTGCATGTATGAATATAAACTATATTAACGCCGTTTCATAAGAAATGATAAAAAAAAAGTCTCGCTTAAAACCTGAAGTAAACTAAAACTGCTATCTTTACCAATTAACTAATCGAGTTAGTTGGAAGTATTTAAAATATTTTAGTCGAAATTTGCATTCTTTTAAAATAAATTACAAATACAAACTAGGATTACTTTGGGAGCAGGCAAGTACTTATATCGAAGGTGAGGACTGACCAAGCGTCACGCAGACGTCTATCCTCCTTATGACTGTCAGTTACAGAAGATGGTCCATCAATACCAGAACTTTGTATCCCATCTTGTGTATAAGATAACATATCTGCTATATCTATGCTTGTGCTAAAACATTTTGTCTATCTATAGAATTTCGCTAGTTTTCGTTTGTTAATTTGGTGGAAAACATCACAAAGCTGGATTTATTCATTCCTTTGAGATGGAAATTCAATTGTTTCCCTGCATGATTATTCATGTTGTACATGCAACATCTTTTCTACCAGTCAACGAACCAATAAAGAAAGAGAATTGACACCATAATTATCGCACTTGATGAAAGCTCAAGAACGTCATCAAGTAAAGTAAACCCAGGCTGCTATAAATGTTCATAATGAATAGTTCATAATGACCAGTTGAAATGGTCGTTAGTAACTGTCAGCATATAGTATGTCAATAAGAGACGTTCTCAGAGCTCCAGAACCAGCACGCAGAAACTGATGATGAACAAGATTTAATTTTAGTAATATAAAAGTACAAAGAGAGCCATAGTCTATTATAGAATGGATGACTGCTCGATAAAGGAGGAGGAATGAACAACAATCCTTACTCCAAGAGGTATTTGAGAATCGCTTCTAAAAACTTCTTCCCCAAGTGCAAAACCTATTTCATTGGTTAAAACATAAATTTTTTCTGCCAAACATTACTTACAAAAATACCACTTCGAATGTACCTGGAATTATTGACTCCTGAATGGACATTTCTATATAACATCTTTACCTCCTTATGGTACACAACGTGTGAGACATGTGGTCTTGTATTCGGGCCAAAACTGATTATCACAGACCTGGCTCGTAAGACATCGGTCGGACCAAATATTAATACTATGGGCATCCTCCTTGCTACAGTGATAGAGCCAAATGAAAATATCACAGGCATGGCCCGTTGCACAATCATCGAGACAAAAGTAAACATCACGGGAATGACCAATGGTGGGACGAACGCGGTTTGTAATTTGCCTCACCACAAATAGCACAGACCAAGCCCGTTAGAAATTCTTATCTATTTGCATCATAATAAGATTCTATTCTTGATTATTTTCGCAGTTCGAATTATATTTTCTTAAATATTACAGAAGTAGCCCCAGAAGATATTTTCAAAAAAGATGATTTGGGGATGAGAACAGTATGAATTATGATAGTAGTGGCATTATACGTTATGCACAAAAAAATGCAAGCCATTAGTTATTGATGATACCTCTGACGAAGATCAACTACCAGAAACCTGAATTTGGAAAGAAATAAGAAATAGTCCAAAAATCTGGAACCATACAATGACTCTTGACATAAAAGGGGCAACCTTATATCAGTTAGGAGGAAATAAAAGCAGAATTATGTATATTAAGTATAATATTTGATAACATTTCTTGGAGAATATTGTAACCGAGGCTAATCAATAAGCGGTGCAAATACGAAACACTCCAAATAGAATACAAATAACCGACGACACTTAGTTTCCTGTGGATGCTAATGAAATCAAAAGATATTTTACATTGTCCATAAAAAATGGCTCAGGTGAAAAGAAAACAAGAATTCAAATGAATTGTTCGAAGACGGCTGTTATAAGAACGCCTTTATGTAGAATAGCAATGCCGCTTCTGAACGTGCTGTCAAAGAGCTGTCATTGTCAATACTGCACAGAGATCACACTTTATACTTAATTAGTACTTTTCGCCAAAATTATTTATGACGCCATTGTTCAATTATACAACAAATGTCATTGACACAGTAGATGCGAATAGAAATAATATGCCAAAAAATTTGTATGATGTAAAATTAAAAAGGGGAGAATATACAATGAGAAGCTGGAATCCAATACTCGTTATCAAATGGAAAAATGAGCGAGATGTTCATTATTCTGCCGCCAAAACACGAAACAGCAGAAATGACTACATAAGGATCTAATCGTACTTCGAAACCAAATTGCGGTATCGGGTACCACAAGGGAATGATTAGAATTGATCGACAAGAAGAAATACTAGCATGCCTTCCGATCATGAGAAAATATACGAAAGGATATCGAAAATGTTTCTTTTATCTTTTCGGTATTGGTCTTTTCAATTTGTACATTTTATTCAACAAAATAAATAACGGAAGGAAACGAAGTTACGTTGATTACAGTATCGAAATATCCGAATCATTACTGAAGAATATGTTAAAACCAGGTTACAAAGGACGAGAACAATTATCGTGTGGAGATATACCAGAGATACTGCGCGGGGAGCACTGGGCCTATTTTCCTAAACATGTTGATCCAACAGCATCAACATTAAGGCCATCAAGACCTTATAACGTTTGCACGAAAAAAAAAAGTATGAAAAAAGTGGAAGTGCAAGAGGTGCAAAGTTCTAGTATTTGTAACCAGTATGTTTCGAACGATATTACACAATTGAAGATTTTTAATTTTTTATTATTGATTTTTTGTAAATGCTATTTACGTGAATTGCTTATTTACTCAAGAATTTCAGATAAATGTTATTGATTTATGTTATATTTCAGTGATTGATAACAAACCGTTTTTGGTGTATCTACTACTATTATTATATCAGGTTGTAATTACTTATCAAGTATTCCACAAAATTAAACCAGTCGTAATCTTACACATATATTTACATTCCCTACGTCGTGCGCGTTTGGTGCAACTTAGGATTGATTAACCAAACCGTGGAATGGTTCCAAGGCTGTGCGATCTCTTTTACGTTTTGGAAACAGGCTGTTGAGACGTAAATCGTAGATTAAGGAGTTAAAAGTAATTATGTAATCCAAGTAATGTAGGTGTATAGTTTAAGATTTAGTACCCCATAACATAAAGAGCTAGAACATAATACTTTTAAAATTAATTAATCAAATTAAAATTCCTCAATGGTTGGAAAAATTTATATGTTCCCTTTCCATTATAAATAAACATAACATAGAGATTTTTGCTTTTATTTAATAAAAAAATTCATTATTCACGGTATACCGGTATATTCTATCACCGGGTCTCTTGCGTAATTCCTCAATATAATATAACTTCAAATTTTACCTCGATGAAAAATCTGTGAAACGAAAACGCTAAATATGTTGAAGAGGTTGCCTACGGAGTTGGATAATAATAAAGTAACTTACACAGTTCCTATATTGACTATTAAGTACCATGTTGATGATTTCGTAATAACCTACCAACCCATGACACATAAAAGCTGTTCAATAAGATTAAAATTTAATATATATATATATATATTATTTTTAAATGTTTTCGAATTGGTGTCATTTTGGAGCCTTTTTTTTTTTTTTCTTTTTTTTTTTTTTTTTTTGAACGTAAAGGGTATAAATAATATAAATACAGTGCACAATATAAGTTAAAAATATGTTAAAGTTTGTAAACTGAAAAGGAGGCTTGCAATTTTTATGTTATTAAAAATTTTATCAGTGCATTAAATTTTACTCTGGATGCTAATTGTAGAATGCACAAGAAGCAGAATTCCGCATTTTGTAATTGGTTAATTTTAGTATGTTAGAAGAATTTTCTTATTCATCACACTCATGTTTTATTGTAAATTTAAAGATGTTGAATTAACTGATACTCCTGTTTTCACACAATAATAACAGATAATATGCATTAACTTTCTCACTTACCTCTGTCTGATAAAGAAACATTTTATTTTTCTTCTAAAGACCCAAGAGGAAAATATATTTAAAAAACTTAAGTTGTATTTTTTGCATTATAATGTAAAGAAAACATTAAAGCAAAATTTTCCTAATTTTATAAATTGAAATTTCCGAGTGCGTTCCTGATCACTGTGCCATAAACTAAGAATTCTACTTTTTTTCTTCAAACGTATTTTCATTCTTCCTAACTTTAAATGCAGTCAAAAGTCGTTAATCCGGACTTGTCGGGACTTCGGCGATTCCGGATTATAGATCATCAGTTTAAATCGCGTAAGATGGAATGCAAAAATTCTAAAATTAAAAATATGAAACCGTAATTTATGAAATAAAGAACAATTATGATCTAAAGGGTATCAAAATTTACAAAAAAAAAAGCTTAATATTTATTTGTTTACTTTATTAAACATTTCGTTCAATGTAAGTTGTTTAAGTTGCTTCGTTTTATGTGATAATACTTTCTTTTTAATTCTATAAACTGACATAATTTTTTGTTCAGTTACAAAGTTCCGCTGTTCAAGTCCCGTTAATTGCTGTGCCGAGAATACCGACTAACTTGTCAATCGAAATTTTTTCGTTTTCACTAACCTCTCTGTCATATTATTCATGCCTTTATTCATTTTTGCAGCAATTCCACTTTTTGTTTGATGGACATCGAAATATACTTTCGTTTTGTACGATCCTTTGGGAGCTCCAGATTCGGAAATTCTATTTGACATAATCGAAAGTTCAAGTTTACTTTTATAGTATTGCTCTTACAGTCTGCAAAAAATAATAAGCCGAATCCAATTAGAAAATTAAGGAACAACGCAATCATCAACATTAACTGAAATAGATAATTAGATAATTTTAGCTTATACCGTTCGTTATACAAAAAACGCGCACGCGAAAACGTATTCTGCGCTTGCTCACACGCAAATGCGCAGTCGTAAAAGGTCTTACGCGCACGCGTAGACGCCTATGCGCATGTGTCAACGCGGCGCATGCGCAGAATGTTTTTAGCTTTGAGGTCCGGATTATAGATCATTCCGGATTATAGGTGTCCGAATTAACGACTTTTGACTGTATTTAACTTACGTGCGAGTAAATCAAGGAAATGCAATAATTTCTCTGTATTAATAATTTTAGAATCGAGTAATTTAAATAAGGTAAGACAATTCTTCATGTTTTCCCAAAATTCACCTTTGAAAATGTAGAACTGTAGCCTGGTATATAATTTTAATTTCAAATTACTCCTCTTGTGAATTTGTACGCCAATTCAGTCAGCTTTCCATTTTCTATGAATATACCAATATATATATATATATGTTATGGCATAGAGTTAATACATTATTCCCTAGCATGTATATTGGAAACACTTATGTTTCAGATCAGCCTTTGATTTTGAAGTCGGCCAGAGATGAATTTGCAGAAAGATCATACTGGCCAACAGCATTTTTTATCAGAAAAGTCCTTTACAGGAAATGCCTGATGAATGCAATAGGGAGTCACATATCCCTATTGCATTACCTATATTATTGATAATATAGATCATTATCTCTTTCACTGCATCCTTACTAAAGATTATCACCTTAAAGCATACAATTTAACTTCTGCTCAGTTATGGTTTCAACAGTTATTAAAAAGTAATAGTCTAAGAAATCATCTTCATAGTATAATAAATCATATTTCTGCAAAAATCGATAATCTTAAAGGAACTTGAAATCATATTATTCTTTGTTCATTTGTTCATTTACCTTACTTAATACGCCATCCTTTCTGCTACCTCATTTTAATGCTTTCACTCAAGACCATCTTTATTTAAGTACACCTTCAAGATCTCTCAAGCTCAGTCAAGAGTTTAAGAATATTTTCTAACTCCATCTCCTTAATTTATTAATAAAGTCTCAACTCAGGATTATTAGTTAAGAATTTTACTCAAGAATGACTCTCTATCAAGAACTTCCACAAACTTTTCATTCAAGTCATCGTAATTCATTCAGATACTATTTCTCATCAACTTTTATTCAATTACTGCTCTTCATTCTCCATAATGAAACACTATACTCTTATTCTTTACAAAACTTACATTCTCAGCCACTACTATTCTCATACGTTATGTTGTTCATTTTCAAAATTTGTAATGATCTTCTTAAGTATTTACTTACGTATTTATGTTTCATTTACTTACATATTTATTTAGGTATTATGTATTTATATATTTAAATTTTAAAATTTTTATTATATAATTCTCAAAATTCTAATACTATATTGACTTCATATATAACAACATTGTATTATTCTAAATTTTTTAACTTTTATTTATTGTTTCTATTTATGTTTATTATTTATTGTATTATTTATATATTTATTCCTTGATATATAATTTTTATTATGTAATTATCAAAATTCTAAAATTTTATTGTATTTTATATAACAACACAGTTGGTAGATGATTCCATCAGTTCAGGGTAAAAGCTGAATGTCTTAAAGGCGGTGCAGCTGCTAATCTGATGGTAAATAAAATAAATAAATAGGGAGTCACATACTTCTCGGAGGATCGTTTTCGTTCCAACGTTAATCTTACTATTTCTGGACTAAACTCATTTGACAGCTATCATTCTTCCATTTAATCTCTGCTGAACTTATAGCATTTCGATGTTTGTTATTATTAACATTAATCAATGTTGTATTGAGCTCTCCACTTCTAGAGTTGCTACATCTTCTGGGATGTCTCTGAACCGTGTATACTACACAAACACAATGCATTAACTTGTTGTTTTTACTAAGTACTGCTTTCAATAATTATAATTTTTAGTAGAGTAAATGTAACATTACAAATCTAAATTTCAGTCGCCTAGTTTTACATACAGAACTTCCACAATTGTCAGATATAGAATTTCGAATAACTTATGAGATGCATTGTAATTTTATTACCCGTTATTGTATAACTCTCTTTTCTGTTGAGCCCCGTTTCATTTACCTGCCAAAATGCAAATTTTCAGCTCGCGCAATATTCAAACTAGATAGCAAGAGCTAAGTACTTAAATGAAAGTTTTGGAGGGTGAAACCAGAGCTTTATTCTGCTTGCTTGAAAGCCACGTGGCTAATTCTAGTTCTATAACGATTCAAATTCTGTGGCGTTGAATTATTCTTCCCATTAGGCTTGTTTACACTGACTTCGGTAAGAGCCAACTTGCGCGCTTGTTAAAGTGTGAAGCCATTAAGCGAGACTTAAATCTCATTAACTTAAGTTTATACATTATCTTTGATTTAAAGCCGGGACTGTTGGCTTCTATAAGCACGAAATGGTGCCATCTGTTAAACTTTATTTGGAACAATAAAATAGTCATTTACCCTCTTTCCCTGGCTCTGTGCTACTTACAGATATAGCGATTATTCGCCACTTGTCTTCAGAGTTTTGTTCTAGTTTATTCTTCCTAAGAAGGCAAACTCTATAAACTAAGTAACACGTTTCTGTATCAGATTGAAACTGATGACTGATTCATACATATTCAGAAACAAATACTCAAATTATTTCCAGACAGTACCACGATGAACAAAATTGCGCAGTCATGAAGGATGTGCAGTCCCACGCTTTTATCTAACAACTAAATGTTGAAGAACCTAATGAACAGCTAAGCGAATTATCGCTTTAGTTTCAGGAACAGAGACGTAAACTCGGGAATGGTTAACTATCCTTTATTGCTAAAAGTAAGAGTTAAACAGATGGTCCCTTTCTCAGAATGTACAGCAAAGCCTCCACTTGGGCTTGAACTCAAAATACTAAGAAATAAGACTAATGCTTACCATAAGATATAGCCGAAGCTATCAAAATTCGAAGTAGTTGGCCGCTCAATATCGAATAAGCTAGCGAAGATATCAAGGGCCTGTAATACGTCCGAGGGTAGTAACAGCTTAGAAATTCGTTGCTAAAAGGAAAACCCGCGCTAGTCAGAAACTCTAAGGCTCTCTCTCGAAGTCACTGGAATTTCGACTTAATGATTACTCTTACTCATTTGCATTAAACGCGATTCTAAAAACATATTCTGGTAGGAAATTGTGAGCTGAAAATAGGATGGACAGGAAAGTAGCTTTAACTAAAATTAACTGTTAAAAACTTTGAATAAACCTTGCAAGTAAATTAAACTGTTATACCGTGTATTTGTGTTTGCAATTTTTTCAGACGATTTGCATATTTCAAGGTGTTTTGACACTTTTTCTGCTTCTGCCATAAGTGTGTAAGAAAAGTCTACAAACTTCAGGAGAATAATAAAGAACAATGTATTTTTCTTTGCATGCTTATAAAAGAATAATGCTCCATATTAGAATTCAGATAAGAATTAGTGTGAAAATACCTGACATTAAAACTAAGGAATATATAGTTCTTTATTTTTCAAAGAAAAAATTAGTATTTTTTATTACAAATCTTTTACCAGTAACAAACGTAGAGGGAGCAAATATTGACGCTATTTTCAGCTTTAAAAGCACAGGGTAAAACTTCCCAATGTATGAACCCCTAGCCGCCTATACCTCTAGCAATAAACCAATCGATATCAAATTTCAGGTACTGTTATTTAAATGAATGATTTAAGACAGTAGAGCTCTCATGGCTTCTGTTATATTGAAAACTGTTCGAACGTTTCGAAAATTGCGCACTATTCGAAATATTCAACACCAACGTTATTCCTGTGCAAATTGATCAGCGGATGAAGAAACATAAATAGCATTGGAACGTTGGAGGGAGAAACACTTTTATTGGAATTGACAAATTTGCAGATGATAACGCATTACATGTGGGAGATTGTTGATAACAATCAAGAATGTAACATTGCAGAAGGAATGTGCATAACTTCATAATTTATAGCATATTTGAGTTCTGGCAAGTTTCATGAACTTGATACGTACACCTTAAAATCCAGATAACGTCAGGACTGGAATTCCACCTGAGTTAGGTCGGGAGATCACAGTGCCCCCAAACAGCAAACAATGGGGGATGACTTTATCTTGAAACATTGTTAATGTTTAAAACTTTTTCCAATAAGATTTCCTCTCTTCTCTTGGTCCCTATCATTGATTTTTTACAATGCTGTCCTTTACAAATGTTTTATGTCGGCAATTTTCGCCATGCCTGTATCATTCTAACTCCAATTACGGTTTCTCAATGCGCTGATCAATCTGGCCAGGAAAACATTAGGTGTTGCGATTCGAAAATTTCGAAATATTGTCACCGTAACTGCAATCGTGAGAACCCTGTTTTTTTAAATCTTCACAATCTGGATAGCATAACTTCAAATAACAAAACATAAAATTTCATTTGGTTGAGCGGATAGGCCACTGGCTAGTTATTTATCGGGGAAGGTTTTTATGATCACCCTGTATCAATATTACCCCCAGCACAGCATTGATTTGAATCAAAATGATAACTATTATTTTTCAAAACAAAGGCAGATAGCCCAAGCCTGCTTTATCGCAATCAAATAAAAGAAGCCAAGCAAAACAAAACCATTCATGACAAAGTTCGGTTATAGGATTTGTAGTTATTAAAACAATTTTTTTCTTTTTTTACATGGTTACAGGCTGTAAAGTTAAACCTATAAATATTAAAATAGTAAGATAGCAGGAAGCAAAATAAAAGTGGATTTGCATTTATGCAAACCATATTTGGCATTTTCTTATATCGTATAATTTTCTAAGATTTATTTCATTTTAGTCTTAGCATACTGACATACAAAATTTGAATAAATGTTCAATAAAGCTCTTTAAATGCATTTTTTTCGTTTTAAGTATAAAAATTATATTAATCTGATAACGTCAAGCAAATGATCATTTAAGATTTTATTGTCAGAAGTTAAAGTCATAAACATTCATTTGAAAATGTTCATCTAGGAAATACGATTTTCCATTCTAATTAAGTATAGAGATCTCGACAAAAAGAAAACTTTGAATTAATTTCAGAAAAGCGCTAGTTTTAATCTTTCTGATGCTGTTATTTAAGCAACCGTTAAAATATTACTTAATTAGCTTTCTTGGAAGGAAATCGAATTTTTCCATTCTCAACATCTAAGCTTCGCAGGAATGAAAATATTTCTGAAAAGATTACTAGGTCATGAATTAATACTTTTCGAAATTAAAGTATGATAATTTGTTGTTGGTAGTTATATTTAAAAACATAGTTACCATCCTTAAAATACATAGTTTGTTAATACTGGTATTGAATACCTCAGTTATTTTTAAAACTACTCTTAATGTTTTTTTAAAGCTTACCGATAGAAACACAATTTAAGCAATACTTTACTTTTCAAATATTGAGGTATTTACATACACTAAATATCCAATCTGTGCTTTCATATGAATGCGAAAAATTTCTTTTGCTTTGTAAAGACCATTTTGTATTCTAACCAATTATTTTTTTAGTCCTTTCCCTTCTGATTTCAATTTCTTGCCAGAATGTAAATTTTAATGATGTAGTATGCAAATCTAAGTGAGTTCGGTATAAGTATTTAAGCAGAGGTTTTAAGAGTATTAGTGGGCGAGTTAGTTCCAAATTGATGCCGCGTGATTGAAGTAACCTTGTACGTGAATAGTTGGTGCTTAGCCACTCTCTTTAGATCATATTGATATTCTAGGCTCGGCTGTGTGCAGCCGATTTAGCGGTTTAGGTAAATAAGAAGCTAGGCGCAGACCATCTTACTTAATGGCATTTGACATTTTTTTTCTGGTCGAGTTTCTTAGCCACAAGTGGTGGTAATTGTGAGCACCGAGTGAGTGCAACCCTTGTTTAGGTCAAATATAATGATTTAAACCGTCTGCAGTATCTGTTCTTCAAAGACATAAAGAGAATTTGTTACTCAGTCTTTTCAGTAGAGTTTACTCTTGTATAATACCGAAAAGAACAAAAAGACTCTACAAGTTCACTTCTGTTTAAAAATGTATGTACAGCTGCAGATGATCGGACAGGATACTTATATATCTGTCAGCTGACAGAGTCGTATCTAGACGTATCAGGGGTCCCGTATCATGCCTGCTGCACATTGTGTATACCAGGACAGAGCCTCCACGAGCTGCAATAGTCCTCTGTTGACATAAAGGGTCCATGGATTCAAGAGTATATGCATACCTGTACATTGTCCATCTCCTCTGATACATTTGGAAACGAGACTCATCAGACCAGGCAACGTGTTTCCAGCCATCAGCAATCCAATGGTGATGCTCTCGAACTAAATAACTGATAAAAATTATTAAACTTAGTGGCGCAACAAAAATTGCTTTAAAATATCAGGCAATGCAACATACTTGCTGCTTTCCTTTATTACATTTTAAACTTCTGTAAATGAATTTAAAGGATTTCTTGCAATCTCTCTTATTTTCAACATTATATACAATTACTGGAGGTGTTAAGACAAAAAGAATCAACTTAATATTCGTAAATGTTCAGGGCCAGCTTCGAAGTATTAAATAAAAAATTTCTTCTTCAGTTGCAGAAGTTTTATGCAAACTCGCAGTCTCAAAATGTCACGTGAGTCGACAGTCATTCACCAGACTCCATTTCATACTCAGAAGCCACATTTCGCACTGTGCTTTGACGAATTATTATGTCTTAACAACCAACTTCATTTAATTTACTCATCAAACTGATAGGTTATTTGGATTTCTTTTATTGTTTTTTGAACACGATGGTTTTTGAATTTTAAATTTTAGCGAAATTGTATATAAATTTTGCATTATTTTGATTTATCGCATGTGCATGAACTGTAAGTATTGGACATAGTTTACTGAACCTACCTGTGAAATTCCAGTACTGTTGAAGTTTTGTGTTCGTAAAGAAGCTCTGGATTTGACACAGACTTTGACAGCCAGTTTTCTGTACTCTCACCCGGCTGAGAGACCCTAGAGGCAAAGTGCCTCGCGTACTGATCCATTTGATCGCATCTTTTATGGTGAAGTGCTTTTAAGTTGTGAAGAGCTTTTAAGGATGAGGCCCCTAGTGAGATTCATTGATTGATCTGGTAAAAGAGCGGGATAATTCCATGATATACATCAGAATAGGATACCAAAGCATCAGAGCATCAAAACATGCAGAAGTTTTATATTTAAAACACTCGAAACTAGCCCTGAAAATTTACGAATATCCCGTTGATTGTTGTTGGCTTAACATCTCCGGTAATTGCTATTCTACGTGTCATTTTATCTCAGATTATGTAAAATGTAAATACCTCTAGAAATTTTATTGATTACTGTAACCGATACTTAATAGAATGGTCCATTCGATGTAAATTCGATGTCCATTAGATTCTCAACTTATATTTCGGATATTAATTATCGACACTGAATACCGAAATTTGCATAATATTTATATCATATCATTGATTTAACATTCGAAACTAGGGTCACTAAACTGGTTATACAAAAACAGCCAAAACATCAACAGAACGAAACAGTAGATAACGGGGAAGAAAGAAAAACTGCCACATCATTTGAATTCAGTACTGTGTTGAAGTATTCCCGGTACTGTGTTGAAGTAAAGAAAGTATAGTAATCGCGAAAATTTTTTAGTACTATATTTGAACGGAAATATCCATTTTTGGGTTTCTCGAATCCATTTAGACTTTTTTTTTTGCATGATGTCTGTATGTGCGCACAGAATGAAGAACTCTTTTCCCAAAGTGCATTCCGAAATTGATTTAAATGGAACTAAATGATATTTGTTTCGTGTCCCCTTTACATGCGTAGGTATGTACGTCTGTATCAAAAATAACTCAAGAACGTTGAATCTAGAACGTTGAAAATTTGCATATGGGATTGCTAATAACGTCTAGTTATGCTTCTCTCTTTTTATTGCGATTGTAAAATATTAAGCAAGCTAAGGAGGTGTATGTTTCTGTGTGTATATAAAGTAATAGGCGATTTATTGCGATTAGTTAAAATGTTTACGTAAATCTTATATATATACACTTATTCTCTTGGTCTGCTTAAAATTCCTTACCAGGCCTTTATTTTCGTAATCGCAAGTTTGCAATTTTTTGCAGTTAGAATAAATATTTAAAATCATACGTTAGTCAGTTAAGGGGGCTCATACACCTTAAACTTCTTGTGATCTTCGAATATGTAACTGTTGCAAGAATTGGGATATTGTATTTATTTTAAAAGCAATTACTTCCAATTTTTTGCAGCTGACTACATAATATAGCTGCTTTAGAAACTAGTAACCAGAATGTTTGTGTTGCCACAAATATTTTTGTAATTTAATCCGCTTTGTGACAAAATATTTCGTCATGTTTTCACCTTGCACGCTTGATATTTTAAAAATGGCTAATGGTACGTACTTGAAATTTCATGGAATTCTTTACATAGGCACTATTTTCTAAGTGAACCAATAAATTTGATGAATATTTTAATATTCAAAAATTTATACACGAAAACATTACAGATTTTTTTAATAAAATGCATTTTATAAATTCAACTCCAAATAAAATAAAAATTTAACATGAAACTCTTAGAATTTGAGGTTCACAGTAGTTTCCAAATATTATAAAAGCTATATATTAAATATGGAATTAAATTATGCAACATAATGTTTTAAACTGCGCGCGCAAAGTGGAAACTTGACGAAAAATTTCGTCACAAAGCGGATTAAATTATAAAAATATTTTTGGAAACACAAACTTTCTGATGACTATTTCAGAAAGCAGCTATACTATGTAGCCAGCTGTAAAACGTTGGAAGTAATTGGTTTTAAAAATAAATAAGTTATTCCAATTCTTGCAACAGTCACCTATTCGAACATCTTATGAATTTTAAGGTGTATGAGTCCCCTTAAAATAATTAGTTATTCAAGTTAGAATAATTTGAGGAAAATAAGTTCAAATGGAGTGCAAAAACAGTATAAGAACATCATACGGTGTCCACTTCAGATTATTTAAACTCATGAAGCATGTATGATTTTGGTCATGAAATTGCCCTAGAGGGTTGTCTTATAATATTGATTGTGAATATGAGATATTTGATTACCTTTCATGGTTGATTTGTTAAATATATTAGTATTGTTTAAGCTATATATTTCTCCGTTTTATTCACCTGTGTTAATTATTGTACCTTCAAATTGCAGTAAACTAATGTATCAAAATCGTCAGCCATAAAATAGTGTATGCAATGTATTTGAGTTACTTAGTAATATTTTTATCTAAGGATTCGTCTTCTGTCAGTTTTTGTGAATACGTGATTCTCGCTGCTTAATATTACAGAGAACATAATTTTATGTCCTATTACTTTTATTCTTTTTAAAGTGGTGCTAAAACGAATATGCGTGCATCAGATTTACTATTCACAATTTTACATTGGGGTACTGACACATAAAAGTATATTGATATAGAAAGGCAACAGACAAAGTAGAATTACAAGGCACAGATTCTCTGTTATAGAGAAAACCTCCGAAAACGAATTACACATGTGCGAGTAAGTCAGATTGTGATTCAATAAATAATTTAAGTAGGTACGTATCACCAACTTTAGCTTACAAGTCACCTTTAGTAACCTGAAGCTATTAATTGAAGCAAGTTAGACATTAATTATGTCTTTAAAAATATCACATAATAATAAAATTATTTTGTGCCTTGTTTTGCAACATAAATTTCATTAGTCTATGTAGCGTCAGATCTTCGTGCAAGGAAAACCTTGCCGCTGGATTTTGTGAAACGTTAAAGGTGCGAACTTCAAAAGATGCTTAAAATTCCACAATAAAACGTTCAATACCATAAACCAAATTTAACAGTGTTTAAGGGTAAAAGAATCTGATGTGTACACAACATTACTTCCTTGTACGGACTGTTAATATATGCAAATTTTTTGCTGAATTTCATTTAAACATATTTCCCCGAATTTCATTAGAGATACACTTCTCATTCAGTCAATTCAGTTCTTAGTCTGCGGCAAGGAAAAAGCTCATAAAAACTGAAAAATGCAGAAAATCCTAAAACACCAGAATTAAAATCCATTAAAATATTTTTTACAATTAAAATTAAAGTTAATCAAAATTAGACAGAAAGGCAGATTTTTCGTTGCACAAAACTTTTGTTACCACTCGGCAAAAAGACACTGAATCTGGTGCAGAAACTGACTTAATTCACTATGCATTAAGTTTGAAATGCAAATAAATGGCAGTGTCCTAAGGCTTAGTGGAGCTTAAACAACTTTTAAACTGTTGATAACTCTGCAACTATTGTATGCAAGTTAACTAAAGGGATAAAAACATTAACTGAAACATAAGAATAATGTAATTATATCACTTTTTTAAAGAAAAAAATGCACAAATTACCAAAATATAAGAATAAAAGTACTTAGCTCATTGAGCCAGGTAACAAAGTGAGTATTTTGTATGTGCATACATTTATGTACTTTTGGTGCGGCCGATTGCAACCAAAAAGGGAGGTGTTATCCATAGAATATGTTAACCAGCAAACAAGAATGTAATACTAAATATTAACAGCCCTTGTATGGCCATGTAATTGCTCTTTTGAAAGACTCAAGGTTCAACTCTAGATATTGGCGGACGAGACGCTACACCAATTAATCGAAGGTAATGGGGTGGTGCCCACGTCCCCCGTCGCATGTCGCATGTGCATGTTATATGAGTCCCATATACAAAGTTTCAACTCTCTGAGGCTACTCGAGTTTGATCTGTGCGATGTATATACATACCTATGTACAGCTGTCACGAAAAAGTCTATTTTGAATCAATTTTAAAAGGACTTCACAATCGTTCAAATGGAATCGAGAGCGGTTAAAATTAATATTTTCCATGAAATACGATATACGAAACTTTTTGCGATTGCAATACAAGGAAGCAAAAAGCAATCTGTCATTTCTTGCTATATTTTTTTTGTAGTGTAATTAGGAATAAATGAAAATGAGATATTTTTCTTAGTATTGAATTGTACTTTATAACCTGATTATTTTCATAGATTTATAATCACATTGCTAAAATATTTTTTAGTATAACTGAGATAGTAAATTTTGCCTCCCTTTATTGAATATACATTATGCACGAAAATATATAACACAAAAGTCTTAAATTCATAGCAAACTTCTTTTAGCCTCCAAGTTCACCCTATTTAAGACCACTTATAGAAACGTTTTGCTTAAAATTCGAATAAAAAGGAAAGGATACAGAAAATGAAATAAAATTTCTTATTTCGAAATTTTACGTGAAAAACTCTTAAAGAATGACTAAAGTACAGAGAGATCAAAAAGTCTTGCATATCAAGTAAATATCTGGTTATAAATAGAAATTCCAGTTGTAATAATTATGTCGTCTGTGTCCAGATATCACTGTACTAATACTAATAGCGATTATACACGCCATTTGCCGTTTAAAACTTACGTGATATTTGGAAGATTCTCCTTGAATATTGTTTTCTTTGGTACCGAAACAAGACTCGAAGCCAAAGTGAGGACCGTCTGCAGGAGAAAGCAGCTCAGGTGGAGGCCAGAAAAGCTCAGTCAAGGCGAAGCAAAGAATTTGGGTTGATATATTATGTGTTCTGCGAAGAATATGTCTTAGAATTATGTGTTCTGCGAAGTCTCTTTAAATAATGACTCCAGATAAGACGGAAAATATTTATCAAATTATGGTAATATATTATAAATATTAACAACATACATTACAATAAATAGCTATAAATAGAGAAAAGAGAATGTAGATATTAAGCAGTTCATGTTTAATGTGCTGGAAATATCGTTAGTTCCCAAAAAACTCGCAGAATAAAAGGTAATTATGCAGTAAGCTTTTCACCACTTTTAATTAATTATTTATTTTTGGATGATGAAACTAAAATTGCTTACTGTTTTAATTCTTGCTTTCTTTACTTCATTTTATCACATGTTGGAATTAAAAAATAACATGTTAGTGACGCCATCTAAGAAGTAAATTATTAACTAGAAGCGGTAGATCGCATATTACATCATTACCCAGCAAAATCATTATCGCAATTTAATTAACCCTCTTTGAAAAGCCAAATCTTACAGCTGATTAACAGCTAACATGTCCTGACTTATGGAACATTATTTACATAATGTAACATGTGTATGGAGGAGAACGGGCTTCTGGAAGCTTCAGAAAAATTGATTGAATAACTTAATTTTTTTTGTAGATCTTCTAGAAAATTGCTAAGTCTGCAACGAAACGAAATGAAATATTTAAAATTCTGTACAAGGAACAAGCACACACAAGTCAATTGAATACAAAATAAACGCTACATTTATCGTTCTAACAGCAACAAGCAAATAAGTTAGCGAATAAAAGAGTACGCAATATTACAACAATACACATAAGCAACAAATTACTCAAAAAAGGTTTCAAGTATTTACAGAAATTTCCAGCAGTGTCAAAGTGGTATCGCGCACATTTTGTGGCTTTTCATCGAAACGAAAAGGAACACGAACCAGGCTCGTAAAGACGAACCATAACATCTATATTAGAGCTCTGATTCCCTTGTTTGGTAACATGCCTTTTCTCCAAAAATAATAAAATTTAATTATTCAAGAGCATGGTGTTATTATTCTTACTGCTGAAGAGCTACCATAAGCTGTGTAATGAGAAGACATTGCATGCTTTAAAGCTCTTCTTGATGTCAAAGGAATTAGTATTTGTTTCGGCAAGATTGTGCCACTTTTCACTCATCCGATGAAAGCACCCAGTTGTTACGCGGGTTTATCGGCAACGTATAATTTTGAAGGATTGTAGCCTCCAAGTTCACCCTATTTAGTCCTCTTAGATTTTTATTTTCGTGTGCTGTTACTCTAAAGAAAACATCCGTATAAATACACGGGAAAGCACAGACAGCGGGTAACAACATGAATATACAAGTTCTCCTCAAATTGTCTCTGGCATGATGAAAAGAACATTAACATGCCTTACCTAACAGTAATTCATACACGTGTTCCGTTTTTTACGTTCTCAAGTCAATTTGCGATACTATTTCAAGCTTATGCCATAAAGACATGATATGGTGCTGCATTTGTTCAGTGTAAGGTAATAAATATGAGTAAATATGAATGAAAGCCTTGTAATATTTTATACTCTAAAATACAAAAATCTTAATTGCTCGCGCTTTCATCATGACTTTTCAAACCCCTGCATGCTATTACATGCCCATTTAAAAAAAATGTTACTATCAAAATTGAAGCTTCCATCTTCCTTTCCGTAAAAAAACACACAAATCTCTCCGTACTTATACTGACAGATTGAATCTTGTCTCTGACCTTTTCTTTAAACTCGCCATGTCTGTGATTATGATATTAACAGCTGCGAAAAGCGTCAGTAAAATTATTCGCTTTCACTACAGTTGGTTACGATTTCATTACATTACTTACTTTTACACTAATATTTGGAAGAAATGCAGCACTCTGAAGTAATTATAGGAAATAAATAAAATTTATTCCACATATTACTGATAGATGTACAAATAAAGGATCAACTTTACAAGACAAAAAAAAAAAAAAAAAAAAAAAACGAACGTGGAAACCAGTGCTTTGTATGTCCGGCCACGCTGAACGATGAGAGCTTGCACACGTCGTGGAATTGAATCATGCAGGTTATAAATGGAGAATGGCATTCCATGTGGCTTGGACTTGACGCTAAAGTCCCATCTTAGTGTGCGTCCCACTAACTATAATAGTGAGTCGCCGACCAATGACATTCTAGACATGTTAAATGGGCGACATATGAGGGTGATAAGCAAGCTATGAAAGATGCGAAAACTTTTGTATCCTAAAGAAGGCTTGTCCCGTCTGAGAAACATGTGCGCGGACATTATCATGCTAAAATACAGTGCCATGAATGCGTTGGAAAATAGGGAGGACCTCTGGCGCTACAGCTTACCGTATGCAGCAATGACTGTTGAGGCTGCCAGCAATCTGCAGTATATGGGGTGAACAATTATACCCAATAGCCCCCCACGCCATGATGGTAGGCGTTTGGGCACTACGACGCTGGATAGCACTATGCAGGAGCAAATGCTTCCCTATGGAACTTCTGACGAGTACTCTTCCATCACTGAACTCTAGATTGTAATTAGATTCATCGAAGAAAACAAACTGTTATCACAAGGCACGCTGCACAATGTGTTGCCGTGCCCATTGAAGCCGGAGGTGTCTGTGATAACGCAACAGGGTAACCCTGCGTAGAGGAAACTCTTGCTCAAAGTTCATGCTGCAGCAGACAGCGACGAACCGTGGAACTATACAAAGCAACACCTCTAGGCGTGCTTTAACGTTCTGCATACACGCACATGCACGATCCTTCATAGCCACGTGGATGAGGTGTCTGTCGTCGTGTGCCATTGTGCTATTGTGTACTCCAGTGCCAGGATTTCGCCTTATTTGGATATCCTCTGCCTATTTCTTCCAAATACGGATCACTGTTGTGGCATAACGCTGCGTGCGGACTGCAATTGCTTGACACGAAGGTCCACCCATCTCTCGCATACCGAATATGCTGTCTCGTCCAAACTCCATTAGCTGTTGGTATGGCACCATTCGCTGTTACCTCACTTTACATTCCTAGTATGGTTCAATTTACATAATTCTTTCATGGTTTTACAATATTCCCAAACCTTTGTGTATTAGCTTAAATAGCGTCTTATCTTAAATATTGCGTCTGTTGTTTGTAACACGTTCAACATAGGAATATTATAATTAGATCCGAAAATGCTAATAAAGATCATTAAACTAAATAATATGTGTAGAAAAAGATGTACGAAACACTGAGAATTCAAAATATCAAAAATGGATTTCATAACTATCACAGCAGAAGATTGGTTTTCTCTGCAAAAGAAGCAGTCAAGCTCCTCAAATTTCACTTTAATAAACATATGGTGTCAAAATATCGAAACATCAAAGCGAAATCTAAAATTCTACTAAATCTTATTTCCCACATTTCAGACAAAGAGTAACATTTTATAAAAAAAAATCTAATCTGGTAATTTGTCTGTCTGCTAACAGCATTGAACACGAGAAAAATTTCATATATTTGTGGTCTGACATTTATTTTATTTATTATAATATAACGTTGCGCGCCTCTAACTTGCACGCAATCAAGAGGTGACTGTGAAAGCTGTATAAACCACAAAGTCTTGTAAAGGGTTTAAGTCCCTTTTTATTCAACGTAATAAATTACAATGGCGTCCTCTTGACGCTTACAGACTGTGCCAACTTGGCAGTCAAATAAAAATAATAACCTGAAAAAGAAAGTAAAGACAAGATTCTAACTACGAGGCTCTCTAAAATAACTAACTCACCGCGTTTTATAATACCGCAGCTGATTCAGCAGACTTGAAGCTCACTGGAACAATTACAACTACTTCCCGCCAAGCACATAGGCCGCAACGCGGGGTTCTTCAATTCTCGCTAACTACCTCCGCGCTCGCTAAGTAAGAATAACTCTCACCGAACTCGTTTCCTTCTATTTTAAACCATAATACTTCCGCTGATAATTTGAATCCTTGCGCGTTCTACTCAAATTTACATATTCTGGCATTGGCAGTTCCAGGGGAAAGTAAGGCTTGACAGGAAAGATAGTTTAAACTTAAAATAAATGTTAGTTAAAATAAATATAAACCCTACAATAAAAATGAAGCTTGCATTATGAAATTCAATTGTTGAATAAAATTTGAGATATTTCTGCTGTTTATTTTCCTGTCTTATTTTAAAGAATCACATATCATTTAATTTTATGGGCAATTCATTACTATTAAAGTATACGTTAATTGATTCGTTAAAACTGCGATAAAATTTGAAAGCTTCTTTTTAAATTATGTTTAAACATTTAAAGAGTTTGTTAATTTGATTTTTTGTCTTTTCCTAAACAGGATAATTTGTTCTTATTTTCATCTTCAACTTATAAAATCAACTGAAAGGTAAAGGTTTCACTGTTAGAAGAATTTTAATTCATACCTAATAGGTAATTAAACATGATATTTTTCTGTTTATTTATAAAGAAACTTAAAATTATTTAACCAACATAATATTTTCTTTCTTTACAGTTTTTAAATAAAAATTTTCTGTTCATTTGTGCCATATCATACTAAATTAATCGGTTTTTTCCGTATTGTTGCGTGCGTACGGGTTCGTTACGAAATGAATGCACAAGTCCGATGAAAAATTGATAAAATTGTATTATTATCACATCAAAAATGCTTAAATTCCCTCAGATATTCTTTCAGTATTACAATATATCACAGTAGTTATCTTTTAACTACTCAAACGTTCAACAGAAGTTAATTCAAAACAGCTAAAGAAATCTAATCCGCGAATTCGCTACAATCAACAAGAGCAGTTTTCTAAACAAACTCTTAAAACAACAACAAACTAACTAATCATCGAATTGAAATCGAAATCGAAATCGAAATCGAGTCAATGGCTAGGCGGCAATTAGTAGCCAACCGCTACTTTAACCGTCTCTGTTGGTAAACTGCCCTAAGGCGTTGGTACTTAAGTTTTTAATTAAGGCGATTTACGCCGCGCCAACTAGGCGAAACTTGTCAAATTTTGTGAAATGTAGGTGGAGTGGAGGGAGATGATTGGCAGGAGCCTGTCACGTGGGTGGTCACCCACCCAAGTTCAGACTCCGAGCAAAGCAGCTTACGCGTGCAATGAGAAATATTGGATGTATTAATAATTATCAAGTTTGGGAACAGGTTATCCAGATTGGAATAATTAAACTAATATCGCGATCTAAATGAAGACAAATGGCACAACTAAGTGCAACAGATTAGCTAAACAAAATATTCAAATTCATCCTTGCTGTAAAACACAGATTGGACAGTGGTAGTCACGTGGGAGTCACCCTCCCGTGAACTGTCCACAGCCAATGCATCTTGAAATAGTAGATATCACAATTCAATGAAGTCTTGGTCTGAGAAATTAAACACTAAAGTTCTTGTACAACACTGAGGTACATGAGTTATTGAAACTATACACTATGTACTTATAGGGACGGCGGTATTTGAGTGAAGTAGCAAATGGTGAAATACATTTTACACTAGCAATAAATAATCAGAGCTTTGAAGATCCAGGTCTCATCGAATTGAGAGGTTTTCCTACTTTTTATATGATTTTAAATCGCGCGCGAGAAATTTCTGGAATTTTCTCGAAAGCAAAAAAAGATATTTATTTATTAAATGTTAAATGCACGTGCTCTTGTATTTTTAACTTTCCGGCTTAGCTTTCCTTAATATTCGTCACGCGCTGCACTGCACGGGGAATAAAATAATTTAATTTATATAATTCAACTAACATTAGCTATTTAAATACCAAATCCGTAACAGTATAACTAATGTGTGTCTTGAGCTTGAAAAGTTCTTAATATCACTACGTTTAACATACGAGTATTTTTGATTTCATTTTGAATTTGTTCTTGCCTTTCGATTCTGATTTTTGCACTTTGAGGTGAACGGTAGTTTTAAAAGCGAAGAAAGATAATTTATAGAAACTAAATCTATTTATTAATATTAGCAAGGGGAGGAAGCAATGAAGAATGGTATAGAGCAATCTAAACATGATTAATCAAACGCTTATCTCCTAGTTGAGACTGTGGAAAAAATTTGGGACTTGTGATGTTTATTTATTAGTCCAAAGGGATTTGAATTCCGAAGGACTATTAGTTTCGTTTTGGCATTTTGCGTCGGACTCATAAATATCGGTTCACTTTTCAAACTGTTGCCACAAAATGTTAGAGTCCTGCATTATATTTGAAGAAATTAAATAATGAAAATCTGCGTAAATGTATGTATATTTCTCGTATTGTGATAAAACAACGGTACATAGAGTCATCGAATTTTGAATAACGTAATCCTCCAACTCCAATGAGCATGCGGAAGACCAAATTTGAAATTTGAAATTTGTTTTATGATCGATTTCCTATTTTTTAAAACTTTGACGAATTTTTGATTAACAAACTCAAGGATTTCAAAGCGAGCAATGGCAACGTTGTGCAGAAAAAACATTTTTATCTCCAGCGCGTGAGTCTCTGTATCGGAAATTCTAAAGATATGCTCGTTTTAAAACTATTTTGCGATATTGCTGTTGCACTGGATCTTATGGTTTAAGTGCGAGGAACATGATATTTAATAAAGAAAGGTAACGCACAAAATGTTAAAAAACGCCCCTTTGGACGTAATTTAAAATCTGAAACATTTCAGATTTTGTTTTTTGTTTTTTTTTTTTTACTTTTATTTTTAAATAAAATTAATTTAGTACTTACCTATTAATCTCCTTCCACCCACGCTTTTCATGCCAGAATGTAAATGAGATAACGAGTGTTTATTCAGATTAAGGTAGTGTTATTCAAGCAAGAGTTTCGGAAGTTAGTTTTAGAGGTTAGCATTCTAGAGCACGCTGTGCTGCGATTATTAGCGATTTGATTCTGTGGCTTTTGGTGCTTATAGCCATTTGGCTTTGTCTAGTCGGTTTCCTAAAATCAGAGCCTTTTCTGGGCATTAAATTATTCTGTGAACCGTTACGCTAATCTACCACAATTGAAACTGTTCAACGTCACGTATTTCTGTTAAGACAGAAGTGCTTGGCTTGTGTAAGCCCAGGTTGGATAATTGTTAATTTTGTGTTTGGATAAAAGGGTCTTATATACCCCTCTCTGATCTCTGCTTTGTTTCACTATTCTAGAAGATAATTATTTAATAGTGCTTTTAAAGTCTATAGCGTCTCCATAAAGTCTCCATAAGAGAACTAGACTTCATAAACTTTACTTTTTAAAGTTAAAAGAGAGAGAGAGAAAGGTATTAAAATTTAGAGAAACACATTTTGCTCAGTGTTGGGAAAATGTTATCTAATATTTTAAAAAAGTTTATAATTAGAGTGGTTTTTCTTCATTAAATAGATTTGTCTTAGCTTCCTTTAAAGTATATACATTATATCATTAGAAGCAGATCTGAATTTCTCTGCTATATTAATTTTTAATTAAATAAATATTTTGTTTCGATAGAAACCTCTATATTTTTAAAGTTGGTCTTAATTCCTAATGCATTATGCTGCTAAAAAACATAACTCGGATTTTCTCATTTCTACTTAAGTCTACATCGCAAATTGTGTTTCCTTTGCTGAATTTTTAGAAAGAAGGATATCATTTATCATTTCACTAAGTCTTTTTATATATCATTTATGAATTTAAAAATTCAGTATTTAAAAATTAGTAATTAAGCTCCTTTTAGGAAACTTCTCATTAATAATAATTAAGAGTGTTAAAATATTTAAAGAAAATTAATTGTTAAATGAGAAGTTTCAATCAAATGAAGATATTACAAGTTATATATATATATATATATATATATATCTAACTTGTAATATCTTCACTTGATATCTTCACTTCGGTATTTATATATATGTATAATACTGATAATATTGACCTGCGCTGCTTCAACAGTAACAGGCTTGAACATGTGAGTAAAAACTATTTTCTGAGTAATCAATGTATTCCAGACACAGGACACTTGAAAAGCTATACGATATTTCAGAATAATAACTGCCAGTTTACAGAAAAAAAAGACAAACTTTCATCTTGTCTGTATAAATTCACACGACTTCAACCAACGGATTCATATCAGTTCAACCTATGGGATACGAAATTTGCCAGAACGCTTCTCAGAATGAATACATTAATGCGAAAGGACAACTCATGAACGTCGTTTACTATTCTAAAAGTGTGTAGAGAAAACAGTATCGAATTCAGGCCCGGAAACCTTACATTTAGAGATAAACACGACGTTATATCTCTTCCTTATTCAAGCCGGTGCTACTTTGGTAGACGGTTGCACGGATTTTGGCGAGTTTTTGGCAATTTTTCTTTTGGCGAGTAATGGTAAACCCATTGCTAGATAAGTTATTTATGGTAACCGATACTTTGTTGACATTTTATTTAAAAAATAATGCGTGTTATTATGCATAAATTCCGTGTTTTAAATATTATTTATGGCTTCTAAATATTAAAAATCAATTTAATTTTGCATTTTTATTTGAAATAAAAAATTTTATTCTTTATCATATTTTATGAAATTTTATGCTGTGGATGATGTAATCAGTGACGTCACCTTACTTTAAAAGTAATTGGTTTTAATATTTATAAATTTAATCTAATGTTTTAAACATTATTTATGGCTGTTAAATATTAAAATACAATTTAATTTTGCATTTCTTTTTTAAAATGATTTTATTATGTATGATTATTTAAATAATTTTAATTCTAGACGTGATGTAATCAGCTCTCTGATTGGTTATAGAATATTTGTGCATTAATGAGCTGTAATCAGCTCCCTGATAGGTTGCTGAAAATTTTTGCATTACCGCGCCATTTTAAAATTTAATTCATATCTTCGAATTCCTTCAAAAATGTCTCCTTCAAAGATGAATGTTGTTTTTGATAAGTACCAAGAATTTTTGGTTTCGGAATCAAAAAATTGTCCTTTGAGACCTTATTTTCGCCAGCCTGGCTTTCCTAATCAAAGATTTATTTATAAATTCTTACAAGGGTCAGAGGAAATTTATTTTAAATTTTTGAAGGAAACGTCGCTAATTGTTTCTTCAATGAAGTGCGAAAATGTAGATCACAGATGAAGACCGTTAGAAGAGCCGATTCTGAGACGGCCGTATATGATATTGTGGTCATGTTGGAAGAAATAACCGCTATAACGGTAAGAAAATTATTAGACATTCCTCCTTTTTTACCGACAATAAACTAATTGCTGTCATTTTAGCTCTAGTGTACGAAGCGTTCTTATTTACTTATTTTAAATTATTTAATTTAAGTAATATTTTAATTCTTTTAAACGTTGGTATGATGGTTTTTAATTCGATATTCAATTTACGTAATATTTTAATCCAATTAAACGTTGGCGCAATGTTTTTATAGTGGTATTTTTATTCTATTTCTATGCTATATGAAAGTAATAATTTAACCTTTCTTTAGTATTTTATACTAGTAGTAAATGTATTTATTCTATAACGTATTTTAAAGTATTTAAATTTAATAATATTCTAATTCTTTTAAATGTTGGATGATGTTTTTTATTTCGATATTCAATTTCAGTAATATTTTAATCTAATTAAACGTTGGCACAATGTTTTTATTCTTTTTTATTTTTTTAATTTTTTATTTTTTTGCTATTTGAAAGTAATAATAACCTTACTTTAGTATTTTATACTCATAGTAAATGTATTTATTTACACTTGCCTGCCATCTTAAAAAACGACATTTTCAACAAAAAAATTAATCCATTACTTTTAACGATATTATTATTATTATTATTATTATTATTATTATTATTATTTTTAAAGTTTCGAATACTTTACTATGCGTAAAAACAACGTTTTTCAAGATGGCTGACGATTGTAAAAATCGCGCCAACAATTTCGCCAACGTAAATCGCCAAAAATCCGTGCAACCGTCAACCAAAGTAGCACCTTCAAGCCTCTTTTCCTATTATTTATGGTCTAATTGCAGGTTGATACAGTTAAACTTTCTATTCGACTCAGATGTAAAGTTATATTTATAGTTCATCATATATATATATATATCATGCACAGGTAAGAAAATCCAGTTTCAAAACTGTAATATTAATTGAAAGGAATCAGACTGTGCAAAAATGGAAGTGAAACGGAAATTATAGTAGAACTTAAGTAGAAAAGGAAATTTATTATAAAAATTTTAATATCCGAATCCCCCCTCCCAAAATCCATATTGGGTTGCACTGAATAGTCAGTTTATCTTTGAATACAAGTAACAATTGTGTTTTAAAATAAAAAAAAAATAAACCGAGAAAAACATAATCTACTCGTGCATATGTAAATTTCCCTTAACGAGTTCAAGTAAGTTTGAGAGGTCTCATGATGAGGAACATGATTTAGCCTTTTGTTTTGCAATTAGTAAACGTGACATTTCTCCTTTTCTAAATATATAGCTAGAGCAAAATTTCAAAATACTGAATAGATAAGTAAAACAATTTTAATTGAATCTTTGCAATAATCTGCCCTCCCCCCAAAATCCATGTAACCATATACATTCAAGAAATAAACAACTCCAATATTTTCCCCACAAACGTATTTCAACATTTTGAGTGAAACCTCTGTACACATAAAAGAAGGAATTAAGTAACTTATGGGCAACGCTTTGAAGTAAAAAATCAGTTCCTTCAAGTGAGCTTGACTTCTCTGGAGAGGGTGAAGGTTTCGAAAGTATAGAGAGGGGAGATTTTGTATTTCATCTTTATCCACAATCCAGAGGGAGAAGCTGCAAGAACTTATGAATCATTAAATCGAGATATTTTCGCATCGTTAGTTCTGAAATCGGCCGGATGTCAAATCCTACATCATAACATTAACCCAAACAACAACGTTTCAATTTGTTAAGTACCCTACAAAAGATCTTATCACTAAAGGGATGGAGTACAACAGACAGATGTCAGAACTTCTAGACTCAAACATCATTAGGAAAAATGATCTGTTTGTAGCCTCCTTACATTGCTTGTAAATCTGAAAAGAGCTATTGATTAGATACTGATATCAATAAAATCAATGACCAGAATCTTGAGAATAGTTACCTCTTACGAACATGTAGAAGCTAATTGAAGGAATCGGATGCAGGAACTTATTTTTGATATTAGAGTTCTCTTTTGGCTTCTTTAAAATGAAAATATACTTCTTGATACCTTTAAATGTATCGTTTCTTCTCCCACACAGAATTATGAGGAGTAACACTTAGTTTTAAAGATCAGAAATGCCTTTAGCTAATTTCAGCAGTTAATGGGTATTGTGTTTGCTGGCCTGATCCAAATAAAATCAGAATATTAACCAAATAAAGGTATTTTAATTGGTTATAATACATTTATGTTTCACCTGAAAAGCTAAAAGTAGTCTTTGAGAGGTTAAACGAGTATAACTCCAAACTTAAAACCATCAAAGTAGTTACCGCATTCTCGCGTCTAAGGTACCAAATGTGCAACGGAATTGTACAGGTGGTTTGTTTGAATCTTAAAGAGGTTAAAAAATTTCAGTCGTCCTCCAACAAAAAGGGAGTAAGAAGATTTTTAGGATGGTTTTGGTTTACCTTAAATTTACTCTAAACATTTTTCTTATCGAAATTGGCCGCGGAAAATAAATATTATTCCATCGAAAGATTATCAACATTAAAATTAGTCTCAAAATGAACTTACAAGTTTTAAAATGTATTGTTCTCGAATCCCTTTAAGATATTCTTTAAGAAATTCTTCAAAAAATGCTATTGTTATTTAATACTAAACTTTTGATGCGTTAAATATCTATTCAATTTTGGCCTTGCCTGACTTAACTAAAAGTTTCTATGAGCGCAGATATGTCTAATCCTTAGACTATGGATATAAAACAGGTACAAAATTCTCAAAAGGATTAAAAAAAATCCTATCTTTTTCTTCCTGCGAACCGGTGGCTGTGGAAATTCCCGTTTCTGACGACGCGGTAAGAAAGTTCCTTACGTTCATTAAAGATTAAGAGTAAAAGGTGAACATGTTATGCACGCTGCTGGAGGGCTAATTACTATTTAGCGCGAAGCTTAGAGAGGAAGGAGAGAATGGATTTTTCCATCCAATTAATTTCGCTAGGGGGAAACACAAAATGCTGGAATTAGGCTATAGTATCATAGAGAATGAAGCATTACTTGCGGCTTGGAGGTTTTATTACTTCTGACATCTTTTATTAAGGATAACTTTCATGATTTATTTTGATCAAGTTTAGGTGTCGCAGTGTGACAATAAAATAACTTACTGGGAGAACGACTGATTATCTTTTACTGTGCGCTGGCTGCCAATTTTGATTCAGTTAATTGACGAAAATAAAAGAACAAAAAGTGGGTTTTCATCCACAGAGAACCCGTTGGCGCTTCGGGAAAGAACCCTTTGGCGCAGTTGCAGTTTTACTCGCCAATGAGCCGAGCCGTAAGCGTGATATTTTGTAAACGTGGTTTTTAGTGATGTAAATTCAAGTTAGCAAACAATGGTAGTAAAAATTCATAGATAATAAGTATGTAGATATGAAACTAACAGGTTAAACGTGATATACGAAAATAAATTTCTATTAAATTCAAGTTAGCACAGAAAACAATGTATTAAACATAACGGGAAGTAAAAATTCATTTAAAAAATAACAATTAGTATTCTTATACTTACGTTTACAATATACTTATATGTATTTTCTCTAATTCATATAGAATACTAATATTTCTATTACAAATGTCTTCTTTCACTATTAAGTACTTTGCCTGTTGATTGATGTATTTCGGTAAGAGCCATGCCCATGTAATAAATTAATGAATGCATGACCTTTAATATATCCATTTTACATAGTTTTAAGTATTTTTTTTCAAGTTACTTGCATACAGCTTAAAGCATTTTACGTTGAAATAAATTCCTATCCTTTTTCATAATATATTTCACAATACAAATAACCTTCAACAGTAATCAAATTTTCTTCAGTAGCATTTTTAATAAAACTAGAGCTTTATACATTTTAAAATTATTATAGGGGTTGGAAACCTCATAGTTCTGCGTGCTTACAGCTGTTAATAATTAAGAACATAACGTGAACAGCCATGTTACAAATTAGCATTCACCCCTCCCGCCATAATTTCTTCCTTTGATCCCGAACTGACGACCCGAGAACCGGCATCTTTCGACGAAACTTCTTTAATTATGCGAAAATATTTCTATCTATTCGTTGTTAAAAAATTCAGAAAAAATAATAATAAATAAGAGAAAAATAATATAAATCTCCAAATGCGAACAACGACAACCTTCGCATAAGCGAATAGGATGAATTAGCTAGGTTACCAGGTTTGAACTATTATCGCCAAATTTGGCAATGTTTACATTTACCGGATTCTCTACGGAAGTGCTTCCCAAAAAGTTACTAGCTTTGTCGAAGTCTTTTTGTGCATATAAATATTTTGTACAAAATATCATTTCTCTAGATCGAGGTGGCAAGAACGGCACCGAATAAATGTTCCTGAATCCTCAGTTTGAAAATAATAGAAATTAATTATGATTTGTTTGAAGCAACGTATGTTAACTTTCATAAAACTCTTCACATAACAAAACAGGCCCTTTTTGGAGATATATGCATTTTTGGAGAGGAACACATTTAGTTATGTTCGAAAGTGCCACTCGTGTACTTAAGGGGACTCCTACACCTAAAACCCCTCACGATCTTCGAATATGTGTGTGTGTGTGTCTGTGTGTGTGATTATGGCAAAGCCTCGAGGGCTATCTGCCTAAGGGGAGGGATGCCTTCGTGGAGGACTTTCTAAGGGAAACTGGCTCGTATACACGTTACACATGGGGAAAACCAGATCTTCGAATTTGTGACTGTTGCAAGAATGGGGATAATTTATTTATTTTAAAAGCAATTGCCTCCACCTTTTTACAGCTGACTACATAATATAGCTGCTTTGGAAACTAGTAACCAGAAAGTTTGTGTTGCCACAAATAATTTTGCAATTTAATCCTCTTTGTGACAAAATATTTCGCAATGTTTTCCACCTTGCTCGCATGATGCTTAAAAAATGGCTAATGGTACACACTTGAAATTAGATGCAATTCTTTATATGGGCACTATTTTCTAACTGAACCAACAATCTGATGAATATTTTAATCGCGCAAGTTGGGTACATGACGAAAAATGTTCTCACAAAGAGGATTAAATTATAAAAATATTTGTGGCAACACAAACTTTCTGATGACTATTTCAGAAAGCAGCTATATTATGTAGTCAGCTGTAAAAAGCTGGTAGTAATTGCTTTTAAAGTAAATAAGTTATCCCAATTCTTGCAACAGTCACCTATTCGTACATTTTATGGGTTTTAAGGTGTATGAGTCCCATCAAAGCTGGAATAATGAAAGTTATTACGGATCTCCTTAACTGGGAATGCCTTTGGCTGAATGTCCATTCTGCCCTATCGCAATGGATAGTACGAGATCCCTTCTCATCACACGCTCTGTGAATCAATACATCCTAGTAGAAAATGTACACCTTTGCATGAGTATACGCAATACATTCGATGACCTTATTGCAACCCATGGGTCACATTGTTATTGACAAAGGCAGTTAATTTCATTTTAGGGCTGTTATGCGTGTTTATAAAAAATAAATATTATCAGATGCACCTCTAAGACTTATCATCTGCAAACAGGTAATGCGTAGAAAAAAACTTTAAAAAAACGCTTATTAATTCATTGAGTACAATGACTATCAAAGCCACTTCTAAGGCAGACTATAATCAATGATTAATTTTCGCTTTACTAGCGCATCACAGGGGGCATCATAAAGCTCTAACGGAAAGCCTCGCATTTTCTTATATGGTCGTCATTTACACTGGTGTGCAAAAATTAAGGATGAGACGGTTTTTTCAATATAACTTTGTACAAAAGCTTTCCAAATCAACACATTTAATACCGTAAGATCCCCAATACGTAAGGACATGAGTAATGTAAGCAACACTTACTAAAAGAGAAATCAGAGGGATAAAAAGAAGCTTTATTGAAAAAGTAGCATGGAGCGCAATGCGACTGAAGACCGAAATGTCCCTGCGATAGGTGTCCAGCAAGAAAAATCCGGTCTTTAATAGGGGATATGATCTCCCCTGACTGCTAGGCAGGTTTCACAGCGTCTTCCCATGCTGAGAATGAGGCTGTCAGTGAGTTTTTGAGGCATTGCTGCCCATTCGTCTTGCAGCGCCAATCGAAGCTCCGGAATCGTTACTTGTGGTAAGGTACGAGCTGCCAAGCCTCTGCCTAGAAAATCCCATACATGCTCGATGGGATTGAGATCCGAAGATCGTACAGGCCAATCCATACGTTCAATATCTTCACTCTCTAAGAGCTGTTCGGCAGCTACTGTGCGATGACATGGTGCATTGTCGTCCATGAAAAGGAACTGCGGACCCATAGCGCCTCTAAAAAGACGCACATATGGAAGAAGAATCTCGTTACTATAACGGGATCCGTTGACTGAACCTGCGTCGAAGATGTGAAGGTCTGTACGACTACCAAGCATGATGCCTTCCCAAACGAGAACACCGCCACCTCGATCCCTATCCCTTTCAATGATGTTCGAGGGATGATTGTGGCTTCCCCGCTCTGTCCAGATGAGTATGCGATGAGAATCCCTACTCAGACTGAATCTGCTCTCATCTGTAAAGAGTACTCGTCCCCATTCATTGTCTCTCCAATTCCGGTGTTCCCGGCACCACAGAGAACGCCTTCTCCGATGGGCAGTCGTTAGAGGTACACACCGTACAGGGCGTCGTGCAAACAGACCACCACAGTGCAGTCTTCTGGCCACGGTAAAACGCGATATCGGTCGTCCAGTCGCCTGTGTCGTGTGTCTAGCGATTTCTCCCGCTGTCTGCCGCCTGTTTCTTCTGGCCTGTAAGGCAATATACCGGTCATCTGCGGGTGTGGTTCCTCGTGGACGACCACTACTAAACCCCCGGATAGCTGTTCCTGTAGTTTGAAATTGTCTCCAAAGTCGTAAAATCATGCTGTGAGCAATTCCGAACTCTGCAGCCACACTTGTCACACTGCGGCTTTCCTTCAACTTCCCAATGATTCGACCTCGGGTAAAAGCATCCAGATGTCGTCTAACAGATTGATTATTCGCCCTTTCTCGCTGAGGCAGGAACTCGGTGTGATTTTAACTGCTATACGGCGTGCAATCTCTTTGCCAGGAATACTGATCTTACACCGACAACATGCTTTATACTACTCAGACACTCCCCCATTACGTCTACCTGCATATCTGCGCATGTGCTACCGTACATCACCTTACTTAATCTCCTGATTGGTCTTTCTGTCCGCTCTGCCTCTTCATTCAGCTGATATGCTAATTTTTCGACTTCGTCCTTAATTTTTGCACACCAGTGTAATTTTTCCGGTTGACATTTTCACAAAACTCAAACTTTGGACAAAGACATTCATGTACATAACTGATGCTTTGTTATTCAATTGCAGGAATTCGAGATTATAAAGGAAAACCTAATAAAGGCTGTTGTAATGTGGAAGCCTTTAGGAGAGGAAAGACATGCCATCGTAAAATTCTGGTAAGCGATTTTGTTTACCTTTATACCTGTTCAATTCGATTTTGAAATGCAAAAATGGTGTCTACATTCAAGTTGGATCATTCTATATGATTAAAAAATTGAATAATGCGAATTTCAGGCCATGCCTTTTGAAAATTCAGAATCTGACTAGATTTTTCACATGAATAAATTGACCCTTTTTTCGAACATGTAATTTTCCCCGAGTTAGGGACTTCAGATGGATTAGAAAATTCGCGCTATGGAATTCTAACAGCTTGCATGCAAACAAAACTGAATCCGAGAAAGCAAAGTATAATCTATAACATAGAGATCAATATTAGTTCAGCGCTAAGACAAAGTAACTCGTTGTAGTGGAGAATAAAGACTAAGATTAAGAAGAGTAATTTAAAATCTCAAAGTAGTGTTTGAGTCTCAAACTAAGTCACGACTGCGTACTTTAAAAAAAAAATATATATCATTTACGGCGAGGCTGAAATTACTGCATCCAAAAGGGGTTGAAAATATTAAATACCTTTTGGAGGCTGTAATTTGAAACGTGAGCTCTTGCAAAACAACAAAATAGTCTAAGCATAGTAAAAAAACTGAAACCTTTCTCCCTCCTGTTTATAAATATACAATAATTAACGCCTTTAGTAAAAATATAAGTAACATATTAAGTTTTAAATATTGTAATATTTATATAACAATAAAAATAATGAGCATACGTATTAAAAACATTTGAAAGGTTTCAGCTACTAACGGTGGCTAAGAATGTTTTTTAATGTTTTCTAGGCTCTCAATGAGCTTGCACTGAGCTACCAGTCTGCTCTTGCTCTGATTCCTGATAAGCTATTTTTTGTGTCTTTTTAACTTTATTTTTAAGTATTGTTTTCTTCACACTTACGTCACATACAGATCAACAACAAAATCACAAACTTTTTAAAAGCTGCGTATCAGCATAATTTTAGAATTTCTGATATAGTGTTAAGCGCTGGTATATATATATATATATATAATATTTTATTTTTTCCATTCTCTTCTCGGTTTGCCATATCAGTATTCAGATTTTCTTAGTGATATAGTTAAAAATTTTTTTGGTCCTTTTATTATTAACATTTTGTGTCTTATCTTTCTTTATTAGATACCAGGTTCTTAATGCCACATAAAATTTATTTCAGCAGCAAATCAGAATTTTTTTTAAAACAACACATCTGTTCCGGTTTGACTAGAAGCTTTCACTATGCCGATGTTCCGGTTTGATTAGAAACATACTTTTCCCTGCCTCGGAATGGCGACAGTGAGAACTTGACTTTCGATTTGTTATGACGCAGCTAGAACGCTGCTCATGAGATGTAACATTAAATTCGAATCTAGATTCTAGATTAGATTAATTTGTTTAGTATTTAATAAATCTTTTAAAACTAGATTATGTATTTGATCATAGAATTATAACTGAACTACCGCTTGCAGAAATTTAGATGTAGCATTTAGATACGTCGTTAGATTCATTCATAGATGCGTAGGCAGCGACATTCGTGATTAGATTAGTGTACAAATTAGTGCGTACAACATCTTTAGCATTTCCGAAAAACAAAACTGAATCTGAGCACCAGTTGCCATACATATTACCTTACATGCCAGTTATCATACATATTTTTATATTATATCATACATATTATTTCCTTAATAGCCGCATTATAAGAGAAGTATATAATCGTAGGATCATGTTCTCTTTGGCTACATAAACTATACGAGATCCTACTAGGGAACCTGGCTACATCTTGCATAGGCGTAAATGTTACCAACACAGAAGAAGGGTAAAAATAACCCTTTATTATTATCAACTATGAACAGAAAGGTATGTTCTTCGTACTTACAATAGCACTGACAACATGCGATGGAACTTAAGAATCGTTATAAATTCAAGGCTAAAATGTAGTGCTGAACTAGCACTTTAAGTCCAGGCTAACTACGTTTACTCGACAATCTACCCGGCGTGATAATTATTTACAATAAATGGCCCAAAATGGCGTATCAGCAAGAACAGACTCGTACGTATGCTAGCTAGCTAAAACATTCTCTGAATAAACTCCAGTATTCATCCGTTTAAATATTCACTTAAACTTTAACCTTCCAGCACGCGCGCTTGGCAATTTTAAATGAGCACGCGCGCGTCGTATTTTTTTACGACATCTGTTATTTTACCGTTTTTGACACAAAAAATTACAGAAATGAGTGAGTATGGATAATAAATTTGTTAAAACATGAAATATTAACCTAATTATTGTAAAATACAAATGATGTCACATTCAAATGATAGCAAATTATTTTTAAATGCTTTTATAGGTCAGGTGAAAAAGCAATGATGTATTTTGTTACAGAAAACTAAAAATTTAATATTTAATATCTATATTTTAAAATCCAAGCTAGTTTTAATATTCATCTGTCCTTTCCTGTTGATTTATCATCAATTCGAATACGACTTGTTAGAAACAAAAATCTCTTGTAGATCATCACAGCTCTTGTCATTACAGGTAACAGTGCAGTCTGTATATCTTGAGTATTTTACATTTTAGTAAACTTATATATTTATTTTTACATTCCAAAACTTCATCAAGCGTATTTATATCAACTATTTTAAAAAATGTTCGATTTCATTCTTTATATCCTTAGCATGGTGGTAAGGATATAAAGGCCCTTAGGAAGGTAACGAAGCGTATTTATATCAACTATTTTCAAAAATGTTCCTATTTCATTCTTTATATCCTTAGCATGGTGGTAAGGATATAAAGGCCCTTAGGAAGGTAACGCTCACAATATTCATCCTATTCATCTTTGAGGAGTTTGCATACTTCTGATTTTAATACTTAGAAGATTTATCCTTACTAACATATGTATCATCATCCCTCCATTTACCTATATCATTATTGCTATCATCATCTGAAATATATTGTTCAGATTTACTGCTGATATTATTTATCTCTATGTTTTCCTCACTCAGATCGCTATTATTTTCTCATCCAAAGGTTTCCTTGCATTATTTTTCTTTATCAGATAATTCTTGAAGAATGCGAGCAAAATCAGTTGTTTGCACATTTTTTGTTGCCATGAAAACCGATGTAAAATTTAAAGAGTCGAATATATACAAATTAAAATAATACACGTCAGTTAATAACAAAAAATTACAAAATATTTGAGAACAAAAATACTTTTCGAGTTTTCACCCACGACCACGCGCGTTTCGTAACCTTTACGAAGAAGCTGCTACGTAGCGCAAAATCCCAGTAAAAAAACAAAAGAAGTCGTATGACTACCTGTTGGCACATTCTATGATGTTGGGAAAGGTTTAAAGGAGGAATAGAAATGACATAAGGACGTCTCAGGTGCGAGATGAGAGAAGCGTGCATGAAAAACCGAATTTGTCGTAAACTTTGTGCATAGCACGTGTGCTGGAAGGTTAAATTTGCATCTTGGTGAGTAAATGCGAGGGGAAGTTGAGGAGTTCATGAAAGATAACAAAAATTTTAATGATTGGTTATTTGAAATAAAAGAAACCCTACATAATAATAACAATAAGTCCTGCTTGGGAAATTTCGTAAAAACATTGAATATATCTATTTGGACATCTTATGATGTTAATACACAAGTATTTTATTTCCCGCTGCAGCAACAAACTGCTATCATGCAGTCGAGTCTGTTCGTTAAAAATGAAAAATAAATATCTTAGATTTTTTCCAAATGACAACAGTCTCACACGCTCGAGATAAAAATGTTTTATTTCGAATTGTGTTGGCATTGCTCGCTTTCAAATCGTTCAGTTTAATAAACAAAGTCCATTGAAGGTGTACAAAATATGAAATAATTAATGAAGAAAATCAAAATTCAAAATTCTGGCTCCCAAGTGCATATGCTCGAGGGAGGATTACATTATTCCAAAGTGTGTGGCTCTAAGTTTCGACGTTTTCTCACACTGCCAAGAACATACATACATGCGTACATGCAGATTCTTCCTGATAGCAACAATTTGAAAAGTGATTCGCCGTTTATCGTAAACAGACGCAAAGTTTCATTTCGAGACTAACAGCCAATTTCGGATTTATAAAATGAACATTTAATTGAGTTAATTTAACATATTGAAATTATGCAGATTAAATTTTCAAACACACATAATTTTTCAAATGCAACATTTTGAATCATGAAACTTTAGATAAAAATATCGGTCTGGCAAGATGGCAAGATGAAAAATTAACAAATCCTTCGCAGGGAATCGAACCGTGGACATCTGGTATACCGGCCCAATTCAGACCACAACACCACGAAGGCACGCCAAGAAGGTGGGAGAAATGCCTTATAACCTTCTATTTTAAATTCAAAGTAAAAATTGTCTAAGGTATTAGTGGTGCTATTGTGTAACCTACTGACTGATTTTAACATACATTATGCATTTTCTAGAAGATTAAATAGCTATTTTCGAATATGTAAATAGATAATAGGAACATTTCATTCTCTAATCATGTGGATATTACTCTGAATATTTGCTTCCCATTCATATCAGGCCACCTAAACCATGAGTCGCAAACAAATTAAAATCATAATGGCGGTAGATATTTTAATAATTCAATATTGGGAGCCGGTCTACAAATACAATTCTCGCTGTGGCTGACATTCCACCAACAACGCAGTTGCAGTTACATATTATTTACTCTCAGTTTTCCAAACAGTTAGCTCTTTCAACCGAAAGTACTGTGATTCGGTAGTTTCCCTTAATTTCTCTTCTTGTGCCGATTTTCTAAATTGTTAGCCACACTAAAGTGATGTTTTGAATGCACCTGCTAATGAATGAGTAATGATGGTCACATGGTGTCGCAATCAGGGGAGGAGGCATTTCCTTCTTATGCAGCGTAATTACCTTAGATAATCAGAGAACTTTGTCTCTAAACAATAAACTTTAAACTATTAATTTAGAAGTCAAACAACAAAAATCAGAGTTATATCTGCAAACTTTCACAGGACTAGTTTCGCTGCTGTGAACCCTCGAAACTGGTCCTGCGAAAGGTTGTGTTTTTTTAACTAAACTTTAACGGGTTTCAGAAACCCATATACCGACAATGTTAAATTGACCATTTTCGATGTACCTTTTCCCAAAATCTGCTGTAGATACAGCTTGAAATTTGTTCTGTAATTAAAGTATACCTGTCTGATTATACTTAAATGAGCTTTTCAAGCATTTTGAATTTTAGAGTAAATTACAGAATAAATTTTTTAGGCATAGTAAAATTTAGCACTTTTCTCATACAAAAAATTTAAATTTTTTTTCTAAGTTTATTTCAAAAAGTTCATTTCAGTAAACCTAATAAATAAGCCATAAAATGCTTAGATACCTGTGAGCAGTAGTTCCTGAGAAAAGGTACATCGAGTATAAAAAAATCACGTTTGGAGAAAACGCATTTTTATGTAAAAATCCTCATTGATCAAAGCAGTAGATGACAAATTAAAATTAGATTTTTTTACAGTTCTAATTTTCATAGAGATTAAAGAAAGGTATTTTTAGAAAGATAAAAGTGTAGAGAATTTAAAAATGCAAAAATCCGAAATCACAATTTTTTGAAGATTTTGGGGTTCCAACACCCTTTAAACTCATAAAAATCTCTTCAAAATGACAACGCAATCCGTACGAAGGTCTCGTTTTCAAACGAAAATTGAATGTATTGTACTTGCGACACTAAAGAATTCAGCTAAAGAATTTAGTTGCGACACTAAAGAATTCAGTTACGGTGTTTTTTTTTTCTTCGGACACCAGCTGTTACGTTATTTTCTTCCTTCACGTTCGTACTGGGTTCGTAGATTTGGAGTGAATAACTATGACACTTGATGAATGATCGAAACAACCTTTATTTAGCCAATATTAATCAGGACAGCTCTACTTTTTTAATTCGTCGAAGATCTACTCTAAACACGCTGGAACCATCAGTGACATAGCCTTCACACTGTCAGGCAATAACGATGGAGACAGCTTCACTGCAAAGCTCCCGATTCCGCTCGGTCGTTCTCGGAACTTCACGTACTCTCGAGGCTCTCTACGCTAAAACTCGCAATGCACTCAACGACACACGAGCACAGCTCCCGACTCTTCGGTTCTGTCGTTCCCGGATCTCAACACGCTCACTCGGCGATGCACTAACCGCGATATACTAAGAGGCACCTTCGGTGCACTCGACGACTCAGTCGGCACTCGCTGCCCGGCTGTCAACTCGATCGACACCGCACGGACTGACTCGCTAGACGAGACACACTCTCAGTACTATTACTCTCCGCGTACCAGCAGGTTTATATAGCTTTCGGCTTGTGTTCGAGAACATTCTGGGCTAAACCGGTACGAATTCGTTCCAGAAGGTTCTCCATCCGTCCATGGTACATCGCCAATTTTGTCGCCAAATGTCACAGAATGGACGATTTCTCGCTAAATATGGCAACCCTTCTTGCCCTTGCCATTTTATGGCAACCCTAAAACTGCTTTGCGGAGAAGCCATCTTAGCGCGCTTGTACATATCGTAACAATATGTATCTAATACTAAAAATTGTTTCTCTTTCTAGGATAATTCATTTGCTCATAACCTTAAAGAAACGTTTTCTTTATAATACATAAATGTTTCTAAATTATTTTAGGAAATTTCTTCTATTTTAGGCAAAAGTATTGCTCAGTTTATTACATATCGATTTAACACTACATCAGAAAGTTAAGACACATTTTTTAAATGTCGATTCATACCAAGAAAAATTTTTTCACTAACATGTACATATATATTTGCAGTTGATCTTTTGAGTACCACACATTTTTACAGTAAAGTGTATATAAGTAAATTCGTTAAAAATTAGGAACAATTTTAAAAGATGTTTATTATGATATTATTAATTTAATTCCATCAGAATTACCTTAAGATTACCAACACATCAAACTGAATTGAGTTACACTTCGTGATTTAATTCACATTTGCATATTTAGTTTTATAAATAATTTTACTGAATGGATTGAAACAGTATTCCTCATTCAATAAAAATAAAATTAATTTATACTTATATCTCCTATAACTAAATGGGTAAAATTTCAATAAAGACACTCATGTCCATAAATTAAGGATAATTCGGAGTCACGCGGAAATCGAACTCTAAAATAAATATATCACCTGTAAAATCACTATACACATCTTCAAGAATCATATGCAAATTTCAGGAAGTAAAAAGATGACACCTATGGTACGTCACAATGACGAGAGTGTAAGAGAGTGATATATAAGGAATACAGGCAAAGAAGTAAAATTGTTCGCAGACTCTTTATAAGCATTTCACTGTAATAGCCGAATAGTTACGACACAAAGGAAACATTTGGATGATTTTTTACGTGGTAGTATTATCGGCCATCTGGAATGTGAGCGTACCCAACTGGAAGTATCAGACGAACTTGGAATTGCCCAGATTTTCATCTCCAGGCTTTGGCAACGATTCCAAGATGATTGTAATGTGAGTAGACGTTACAGCACAGGTTGCCCCAGAGTTGCCCAGAATGAAGACCGATATTTGGCAGTTACTGCCAAAAGAAACAGGCGAAGCATAGGCTCAGACATGTCTCGTCAGCTCTCTTCAGCCACTGGTACGACAATTCCACGGCAGACCGTGTACAGACACTTACGGCAAATTGGTCTATATGCTCGTAGACCTGTCGGATGCGTTCCACTTACTGCAACTCACTGTCGTCTCGGTTAGCCTGGAGTAGAGAGCATGCATTGTGGACACCGCAACAGTGGGCTTGTGTGATGTTTTCCGAAGAGTACAGGTTTAGCTTGCATTTTGATTCTCGCCGGACTTTCATATGGAGAGCTCCAGGTACCCGTTACCACCAAGAAAACCTCATTGAACGACACCGTATGGTGGTGCAGGAGTGCTCGTTTGGGGTGGAATTATTCTGGGTTCCAGAACTGACCTGCATGTTTAAATTGGAACCATGACAAACCAAATTTATAGGGACGTCATTCTGAAACAACATGTGCGTTTGTTTCGGGACGCCATGGGCGCACAATTTGTGTTTATGGATGACAACGCCCGTCCTCACCGTGCAAACATCGTAAGCGAATCCCGCCAATCGGAGGATATCACCCGTATGGACTAGCCAGCATTCTCACTGGACTTGAATCCAGTAGAGCACATGTGGGATATGCTTGGCCGACGCAGCCCGTCAACCTCCTTCTACATGTCTACCGGAACCTCGGAGAGCATTGTTTTTTGAGTGGTTTAATATCCCCCCAAGATCAGATCGATAATTTGATACTCAGTGTCGCGCCACGATCAGACTGCATGAGAGGTAAGTTTCTCTGTTACGGAATGGCAACGAGAGATATTATTGTTCAAAAGATGGATGATCGAACTGCGTTGTAACGATCATTTTTATGGATGTTGCGTATTGTAAAACGAACCTATTACACTGTGTTAAATAGTATTAAAATGCTATATATTAAAAGATCTTTTATCTGATCTAAATTTTAACAAACCGCTCATTATTTTCTCTTAAACTCACAATGTTCACGACACTCAGCATGCTGTGATACTTCTTTGGCGAAATGAAGCAACTCCAATGATGGAACACAGCAATAACTTTTATTTAACACAAAAAAAAAAAAAAAAATTGTGACATACAAACAAGGAAAAAAAAACATATTCAATCATTTAAAAAAATAAATTACATTCTTCGTGCGAGAGTCGCACGAGGCACTCGAGTCTGGTTTCAAAAATTGCCATTCACAAATACCTTAATGTTCATCTATTTAAATTATTTAATCTACAAGATTTTAATATTATTTAAAGCTGTTACAATGCCTAGGCGTTGTACGGACTGTATTGCATCGTCTGGGAGACATACAATGTATTAACAATCACACTAACCATGTAATATTGGTTTTTTGTAAATAGGTTTTTTTTGTAATTTGCTCCAGGGAGAAAAAAATCACTAATTTTTTTTTAATAATATCAAACATATAGCATCCTTTTTTGCTCTTTGCTTTTTGTTTGAAAAATACGCTTTGCAAATAAGTCAAATTTGTTTTGCTTCTAACTCTTCCTTTGCCTGATTTTGCATTATCCTTAATTTATGTACATGAGTGTATTTAAATGTGGTAAAAAGTAATATATACTTGAAAAACTTACAGAGAATTTTCTTTAACCGCTTGATTACAAAGGAATAGTACTGAAATAATGAACTAATCAGCAACATATGCACGGAATATATAGAAATGATTTATCAGTTTTAAAACTCACGGGTTATCTTATTTTACAAATATCCTGATAATCAATTTGAATGTCTAAATTAGGTTTAATTTTTTAATACTTAAGCACAATGCGGTTTCATTGAAAGCTTTTTATTCTTTCTAAATGTGTAACATCTTAAATTTCATATCGTAAATATTTATTGTTTTAAGAGCATTCGTCGATTTGTTTTCACAATTTAGCATTTGTTTTCCTGCAGATTGCATATTGTTAAATTAACGTAATTTGCCCTTTTATCCATTTCAGACTTGTGCAGATGAGGCAAAACTTAGTATTTTTTTCTCGCTACTACATTCTGTTTTTAATCAATCCTCCAAGTTTTATTTAAAAAAAAAAAAGTTATTGTTGAATAATTCGTGAAGCTACGAATCTAATAGGCATTTATGTCTAAAAACGAAGTAATGTGAGTTAATAATTTTAGTGTTACGTCAAAATTTCATTATACGTATATTTTGCTCTGATTCCTCAGTTGCGTCTTCATAGTAGTTTAAAATATCACCGAGGTCTTCAGGTACAGTTTTATTTCTTGCTTCGAATACAATCCCAGATAGTCTCTGGGTAAATTCTGTTTTTTTGAAAACGTTAGACTTGTCTGGAAATTTAATTAAAGAGTTTTTAGTGTTTTTGAGATTGTTTTCCTTATACCTTTAATTTTTATTGTCACGAGTAATTCATCGTTCTTAATTAAGTGCTCGTAATTGGTGTTTTCAAAGGCAAGTATTAATTTCACATTCTTCAGAAATTTTGTAAAACATTTCCTTCTGTAATTAATTTATTCGTATTAACGTTATTTAATGTTACAGGAAAAATATCTTAAAAATTATTCACAGTAACTCTTTAAATGAAAATAAGCAATTTATAGTAAACTCTCTTTGATACATGCAAATATATATATATATATATATATATATAAATTGTAGTAAGCTCGCCTAAAAGTTACCAATTTTAAAAGTTTTTAAAAGTTTTAAAAGTTACCAATTACTGCAATTTTTATATTTTACTTATTTTGCAGCATATTGCGCAAGATGTTTTCTAGACCAAAATTGGTTTTTTTAAAATTATAATTACTACTTTGCTTGATAAATTATATATATATATTATATATATATATATATATATTATATATATATATATATATATATATATATATATATATATATATATATATATATATTATTACAAAATGTACAGGCGAGGTAAGATGGCTTCCCCGCAAAGCAATTTTAGGGTTGCCATCAGGAGACCAAAACGAGAAAGAGCATGAATTTCTCACTTTGATTGTTGTTAGTTCAGAAGGGCTTCCGAGTACTGAGATATTCGAGATTTGTACTCTGTGATACTGTGAAGAGCTGTATAAAACATTTGTGGAAAATTCGAAAACTGTGAAGTGTTTATTTTGGTAAAAATAAATATTATGAAACTCTCATTAGTTTTGCGTACATTCAAGCTATTTTGAACACGTAAGTATACAACAATATGTATACATATATATATAGAGAGAGAGAGAGAGAGAAAGAGAGACAGAATGTATTCAGTAAAATTGCAACAAATTTGGAAAAAAAAATTTTCTCTCTAAACAGCCTATATATTTCACCCTTTTGTCTTTCAAAAAAAAAAAAAAAAAAAAAAAACTTTCTTCGAAGTGTTATTTACGAATACTATCTAGGAAGTACAAAATAAATAATCAAAACGCTGTTTTAATGCAGGAAATAGAATATCGTAAATGTTCGCAAATGCGATCGAAAATATAATTGTGTCAGTAAACGTAGAAATCTCTCTTATGGAGATGAAAGATGTAATACCGTTGCCTGATTTTACAAAGTATCAATATTTTCTAAAATGAATAGACTGATTCATTTAGATCTAGCTTTAGATAATTATTCTCATTTCAAATTGAAACTAAATAAAATATGTTATCCTATATTTTTTTTCAAAAGTGCCAATTTTATGTATTAAATAACAACCATAATGTACTACATGAAATTCTTCTCAATAATTTTTCCACATGTGAGAACTATATGTCGTTTGCCAGTCTAGCAACATATTTATTTATCCAAAAGTACAGTTTATTAGCATTGGAATATCCCGTGCTCTGTAATACGTTTTCGCCGTACGAGACGCACACCACCTGCAAGAAATGTTCCTTATCCCCCAACGACATTGTAACAACTTATAGATACATTGCGTTTGCCAATCTTATGGTTACAAACATTGTTGATGAGCTCGCCATTTTATAACTCGTTATTAACTCGCCATTATTAACTCGTTGTTGCCGGCGACTGTGAAATATAAGACTTGTCGTCATTTCATATACTTGGTCATATATTAAATCTTCGTGTTGATTGTCATCCTAGAGGTCAATGATTTTACTTGTCAGGGTAATATATGCATATACCTATATACAGGATATATTACATTAAATACAATTTGCAAAGTTTAAAATTCTAAGAGCATAAATTTTGCTGAAACTTATACCAACAAGAAATCCTACTAAAATTTCGCTCCCTTTTCCTTTCCCAGAAAATTATATCGTGTAACAGACCTATTTAAGTGTAATTGAACTGTTTTATTCACGCAATGAACTCATGAACTGTAACCGAACTATTTTATTTAAACGCCATCTCGTGGCGATATGAAAAAACGTCAGTCGACCTCCAGCCGCCATGATGATAGATTACTATGTTATGTTATTCTCAATGTTTGATGTTCCATTTCGTTTATGTTTCACGTTTCCAGAATATTTGACCAGTAGTCCACACCTGAAAAGAAACTGAGCCGATCTCCAGCAACTAAAAGTTAAATTCGGGAGTAAGAGCTTGTGAAAGCCAAACAGAAATTCTAAACATTTTGTTGCGCCATTTTGGATTCAAATTTAGTTGGGCGCCAATGTGATGTAGCCGTTCCTCAATAGACACAAATGCCGGCTAGCTTTAAAAGGATTTATTAACAGAGCACACAGGAACGGTTACAAACAAAAGAAATATATATAAAAATGAAACATAAACAAAATGGAACATCAAACATTGAGAATAACATAACATAGTAAGCTATCATCATGGCGGCTGGAGGTCGACTGACATTTTTTCATATCGCCACGAGATGGCGTTTAAATAAAATAGTTCGGTTACAGTTCATGAGTTCATTGCGTGAATAAAATAGTTCAATTACACTTAAATAGGTCTGTTACAAACGGATGTTTCAATCATTTAACTATATCTATTTATCATTTAATTCGAATTTAAAATGCAGTTATTCGTGTAGAAACAAGTAAGTGAAGAAATTCGATTTACAAATCAGCAGAAATATAATAAAATGTATCACTGTCATTACGAGTTTATAGACTGCAACAGCCTGAACATGTGCCAGAAATCATAATAAAAATTGCTAAAGAGAGATTGAATTTTAAAAATAAAACAGAAAGCAATAAATTTCGTACTACCCAAGATTTAATTTTTCTAAATAATTTGCACAAAACAAGGAATAGCGTAATAAACATTATTTTAAGGAACATAATATAAAAATCCCAATTCTGTAGATTTTTAGTTGATATTGCGTAATAAAAATTGTTGTAGTTTTAAATCGAACATTATTAGATTCATCGCTTAAATCGGAAACACAGGATTGAGAATGATCGTTAAGTAGTTTTGATTTAGCTTTACACAAATACTATATGAAACTATGAAAATATTATGTATTTATTTCTAGCGGCCAAACCGGTATAGTGGTTAGCGCGGCCGACTACCGTACCGAAGGTCATGGGTTCGAATCGCGGAGGAGGCATGTATGTTTGTAAATGTATAGCATGTATAGCGTCTTTGTGGCATGTATAGTGTCCTTGCACTCTAAATATTCGGTGAGCCGAAAGTCATCTCGAGAGATTGTGGTAAGGGAAGAGAGTTGGGAAACTCTCGCACCCATCCAACCCGGGGTGTTGTTCATCAAAATTGGGACGGAACTGAGCTAAATCGCACTGTAACCTGTAAGGTGCTCAAGGCTGTTGCCAACAACAGGAGTAAATTTACGCTCGTTGCCACCAGGAATTTCGTGGGCTTAGGCTGACTATAGTCAGACAAGTGAGCATAGCAACAACAACAAATTTCTATAATACCAACTTTCATTATTCGTAGAAGTTCAGGGTGAATAGTTATGTATGTTCGACGTATTTTTTCATATTTTTAAGACGGGTACCTTTTATTATTTGTACTTGGCAACATGTGTATGAAAAATGTGTTACAGTTTTCAAATTTGAAACCACATTATTCAAGCTTAATTCTCTACACATTTCTAACAAATAAAATGGAAACATTTTTTCCTAAATATTTCGTATGTTACTCAATTAAACTGAAACAATTTTATTCTCTTAAATATATCATAAACGCGTCTATATCTTTTGAATCTTTTTCAAATTTAGCTCGATTCCTTAAATGAAGCGCTTTATTTTATATCCTTGTTTGCAGTCTATTTTTATTCAAAATCTTGGAAAAATTGGTTTACTTTGATCATTTAAGACCGCAATTCATTTATAGGAGGATTGTCAGTCAAAACGGCGAATTAGTATTAAGATATCTTTTTAAGATTTATGAAATCTGTAACAACAGCGAGAGGAACGTTCTTTAAAATCCCAAATGTATGAGGGAAAAGATACAATTTTTAATTTTAAAAATGTTCAAGCAAAGGAGACTGAAGAAGTAATAAGAATACATTTTCGAAGATTACACGCATCTTGAATAAATGTTTCGTAATAAGCTAAGAGAAGTTATATTTAACATTGAAAACGCTTCAGAATATTCTAAAGGAGAAATCTGCAAATCTATTCAACTTATTTTTTCTCCCCGCTTTGATACTGAAACTTCAGCCGGATGATCAAAGTATAATTAGCATCTTCAGCGGTGTTCTAAAGTAAAAGACTTAACGAGTATTATTAATGACATCGAAAAAGATGAATGTCCAGCATCATTCATTTCTAAGAGAATCTCTGGTTGATTTTGAGAGCTCCGTATAATGATGTCCCACAAAGTATGGTTCAATATATCTGCACTTTATGGGCTTAGAACGTAAATGAAAATCGTTTTATTATAAATAAAAAGAAAGTATTTTAGATTCAAGTATTAAAATTTTATTTCATATTATTATTTCAAGTATTAAAATGTTTAGTATGAATTTCTTGATAATAGAAAACACCAAAGATTTTAACTATATTAAAGAAATATAAAAAATGTAAGAGGGAACTGTTTCTGACATCGCTGATAATTATTAAAGAGACCATTGATGATCTTCAAGTGCTATCACTGCTGATTACTACATTGGCTAAATCTTTTTGGTGACCTTTACTATTTTATTGATTGATGCAAAAAAAAAGCAAATTTCATTCATTTGGTGGCCGTTCTATTCAATGCTTTAAACCAGACATACGACTGTGATTTATTCATTGATTGAAAAAGAATTCGTGTAAAAAACTTTTCAATTGTAGGTTTATAAAAAAAAATCCGAAGGATATTTTGAAAAAAAAAAACTCTTCTAGTTGCACATGCAACTTATTTTCACAGTGTAAATACGTGTGCCCTTTTTCACAGATTACTTCCCTTTTAACATATAACGTACGATGCATGTTAATACTTCAACATACATATGCGTATGTTAATAGATAAACGGATCAGTTCTTTCATTTGTTATTACGGCTTCAAGATGCGTATCTAAATATCATTCATTAGTAATAAAGAGACAGACGTTCATATATTGTCCGTATTAATTACCAAAGCAGACTCAGTGATTGAATTTACACTTTTAATTTTTGTAAAGATTTGGTAGATATTAATATGATAATTTGCAAGGATTTACTTCGCTTTACTAGCCAGTTATTTTATGTTAATTACTTTTATGTTAATTACCTTTACTATCTTTCTCGCTTTCACTCTTCCTGCCATAAAGCTAATTCTTAGTTTGAGCATATTGACATGTGTAGAAAGATGTAGTATTGAACGAGGAGTATAGAGATCAGAATGAGAGAGTGTTGCGCCTGCTGAAGGCCACTTTCATTTTTGAGCTAAGCCGTAAATGCTGGATGGTTCTGTAAGCACAAACTGTGCCTTTTATTAATCTTTTATCTGAGTTAAACAAAAGGGTCTTTTTACATTTTGTCCACGTTTCTGTTGGAATTTCAAAGACATAGTGAAAAGCCACTTAGGTATAATGTTCGTAGTTCATTTTACCAAAAAGGATGAAATCTTTAATAGCTTAGCTAAATTAGATTTTTTTATTAAATTAGAGCTAGAATATTCAAAAGTTGCGTAGCGATTATTCGCTTATCCTGTAAGCAAAAAGCTCGAAGATGTGTTAAATTATCCTTTATTTCATGAAACCAACTTAAAATAAATGAATAGATGGCCCCTTTTCGGGCTTACAATAAGCCTTCATTTGAGATTTAACTCAAGATCGAAAATATAAAACTAAATCAATGCTTATTAATTTAGAAATCAAACAACAAAAATCAGCGTTATATTTTCAAATTTTCACAGGCTTAGTTTCAATGATTTTACCGAACCATCATCCTCAGCTGCAAAAGCGAAAATGAACGAGAGAAGATAAGAAAGCCTGGACAGGAGATAAGCTACTTGCGCCATCTGTTGATGAAACCAGATCTAAAACATAATTTCTTTAAAGGCTGAAGGCTTTTGCGCTTTAACAGCTAAGGATGATAGTTCGGTAAAACCATCGAAACTAGTTCTTTGATAATTTGAAAATATAGCGCTGATTTTTCTTGTTTGAATTCTAAATTAATATTTGTTAGGCGTGTTATCGTATCTTAATTAAACCAATGCTTATTAAAATAAACTAGCCGAAGCTCCGACAACTAATAGAGTTAGCCCGTATTTAAGATCACCGGCGTATACTAGCCTAAGGTAAGAGTAGTTATATTTAACATTAAACTTATCAAACAGACATCACATATGTTTCTACCTCATTTAAATAAATCATAATCCTGAAACCTCATTCTGGCAGAGAAACGTAGGTGGGAAACCAGAAGATAAAGAAAATGTTTGTTCCAAAATAAAAATAACTATTAGGAAAATAACATAAACTCTACAAACTTCTATAAACTTAAATGAATAACAAAATGAAAGTATGCTTCCTTGGCAATACAATTACTTCAAACATATTTCATTTCTTCCATTTCAGGACCTCAAACGTTTGCGGTTTTTAATAGTATTTAACTCTTTCGCATCGAGAGAGGGCAAAATCTTAATTCCCCAAACATCGAAAACGCCCGTATCTAAGAATTTCTCCTGGAATGCTTTTCCTTCCCCGATGACAAGTTGAATACTACAGCGCTAACAATAGCCTTACTTAAGTAAAGCGAGAACTTCTCTCTTCGACGCTTTGACACTGTGTGAAGTTCCCCTTTGGGACGGGATTGCAACTTCGGGCATCAAAAGCTAAACAATGACAGTAAACAAAGGAAAGGAAGCTACTTTTAGTTGCTTCAAAAGAATGATTGACATGTGATTTAACACCTAAAAGCAATGAAACGTGATGTAACGTGAAGAAAGAAAGTAACGTGATGGGGGAAAGCACTGGGTAGGAAATTATTCAGGCGTTTCGGGCGTTCAGCCGATGTCTGAATGTTTGGGCGTTTGGGGCGACTTCGATGCGAAAGAGTTAATTAAAATGAATGCGGGATCAATGTTTAGAAATTCAACAATGAGATTCTATTCATCCATTCTGTAATCTAAATTACTAGTAATATCTTTATGATCTTCTGAATGCATTTCTGAGTTCAAATGTAATTACAACTTAGATTATAAAAGAAAATAAAAGCTGTGATTCTAAAAATAAAGGTGACTAGCTGTTGGGATCCTAAGCAAACTCTGTTGATGCTTGCAAATGTTTTATTTATTGTGAAAAATCTGACAACACGAGTTTGAGCGAAGCTGGACTCACTGCTCATGCGTAACTAACATGTTTCAAAGCCTTTCACTGCGATTTTAATTCACTTTTATATGCATTTTACTTATTTGAAAAAGATGTTTTTCGTTTTCTTGATTAATGACATAGGAACATTAATGTAAAGTCATTTTTATCTTTAATACATGTTTTTCTGTCAGAGAGGATAGCAACAATTTCTTGTGCTCAGAGAGTCAAGAAATAAAACACGGTTTCAAAGTAGGGAGTGCCTTTAAAGAAAATTGCATGCAACAGCAAATTACATGCTATGAATTATAGGAATACAATTTATCCTATCTAAATGCACATTTCTCTGAAAAAAAGACTCGATGAGCTCAACTTACAATAAGCCCTGAGGAATGTAGAGGAAATTTTACCGAACTAATTGGAGAAATGCTCTTTCTTTTCTTATAACAAATATTATAAGAGTCTGATCTCTAGGTTGGATTTGAACTGAGCGCGTTTTTTTCCCAGGGGACAAACTTCTCCAACTACTTACTTTTTCTCCAAGGATGTGAGACTCAAAAATTCTGCTTTGAACGCAAAACTAACGTGATATTTATGTTTCTAGTTATCAAGGCTTATAAACTAACATACCTGTATCCATATAACATTCCCTGCTTTAGGTTGGCTGGCGCAAGCACTTCCGTCAGGAATTATAAAATACCCAGTGAAATTCTTTCGTTTATACAAGCGAGGCTACTCGCTGTAATATATTAAGGTGGTATTTTGAAACTTTTCATCCAACAGAAAACCTACTAAAAATGGAGTGTTCTACTAATGAAGTGCAAGGCATGTCAAATGCTTCTCTAGGAGAAAAATGAATCTCAAATCGTATTCCGAATTCATGAAGAAAATTTCCGACCTTTAGCACAATGGAACGAACTAGCTTTCAAGTGACAAAAGAAAAAAGAAAGAAAGTTAAGCCACCCCAAAAATCGATGCTGAGGGAAAAGATTATATGTGGAACTCAGAAAAATTTTTGCTTTAAACAAAGAGGCCTCTTGAGAAAAATTTCAAAGTAGAGTGGAAAAAGAAAATTTTAACTGCAGACAAGATCACGCAATCCTATAAAATCTTCTGACGCTTTAGAATGCAGAAAGAGGAAATAAAGTTGTGAGAAAAATTTAGATAAGTGATGATCCAAGAAAATTGCCACCTGACGTTATACAACAACAAAATAAAATAAAAATATATCTTGTTCTCTTAAATTTAACTAATTTACTACAAAAATAAATTAGAGATATAAACAAGAACTTAAAACGCAGTGTTTTACCTTTTTATGAATGTATAGTGCTTGAAATTGTTTGGGAATAAACATGTGTCCTCAAATTAAGTTCTCATTATTCAACCCTTTAGTAAAATATATATTTTAAAAATGGTGTAAACTTTCTTTTAAGTACGTATCAATAAAATTTCCTTATGCCTAAATTATATCGTGTGGTTCTCTTTTTTGTCTTAAAGCGTGAAGACTATTTTTTTCCCTTGCAGAAGGAATAAAAATGGAAGTAAAAAAAAATCAATCAGAAACATCAGAAGCTACAGATAAAAATACATGTGAATTATTTAACTTGTAGCGTCATTAGGAATTTTGAAGCAGGAGACATGAAAAATGAGCAATGCCCTCGCCGTAACTCGAAACACGGACCTCTCAAATACGCGTCGAGTATGCTATCCATTACACCATGAAGGAATGCAGAAAGGACAGAGAAAATGCATTATATACGAGGGCATTTCGAAAAGTAAAGATACACCGTACTCCAGAGGAAAAGAAAAGTTTTGGTGAGCAAGTTAGCAACACTTGTACCGTTAGCTTTCTCCTCGCGGTCGTTCGGCATTTCAACGTTAATTCTGGTTGGAGTAGGTCGTGTTTAAAATGGCTGCACCGAATCAGAATCCCGGCAAATGCGAAGTGCGTTCCGTCATACGTTTTCTTCATGCAAAAGTTCAGCGACCAGCGGATATTCACAAAGAAATTGTTTCTGTTTATGAGAACATTATGAATCGACAAAAAGTAGCTAAATGGTGTCGTCATTTCTCTGAAGGTAGGACCGATGTTCATGACGAACAAAGAACAGGTCAGCCATCTGTAATCTCTGATGCCCTTCTTCGGAGAACAGAGGAAGCAATTCATGCGAATAGACGTCTCAGATTGAAAGAATTGCATCAGATCATACCAGAAGTGTCAATGACAACTCCATATGAAGTTGTGTTTGTCAATTTAGGGTACAGGAAATTGTGTGCGCGCTGGGTTCCAACAGGCGGCAACCTTCTATGATTGTTGGATACAAAAGCTTGTGCACCGACTTAATAAAGGCTTGGATAACCGCGGTGATTATGTCGAAAAATAATAAATAATCCAGTTAATGAGATGTAACTGACGTTTTCTAAATAAATGTCGTTTTTTTTTTTTTTTTTTTTTTTTTTTTTTTTTTTTAAAGGAATGCGAGCAATTGTATCTTCACTTTTCGAAATACCCTCGTACTTCCCCTTTTAAATTTTATACTTCCCCTTGACTGGGGATGAAGGGACCCAATCACCGAAATCCTGATGGTGAAGAATCATCATCCACCAATGTTTTTAGTTCGGGTGCCACTTTTGAGGCATTAGGTTATTTTTAAGCAAGAGACATGAAAAATGTGCAAAGTTCTCGCCGGGACTCGATCCCGGATCTCTCGAATACGCACCAAGTGTGCTACTGTTAAACCACGAGAGCATGCTGGAAGGAGGGGGAGATACCTTATATACTCTCCCCCTTTTAAAAGGCGGCTGGAGATTAGGGGATCCAATCGCCAAATCCTGGTGGTGACGGATTACTCTTCACCACTTTTTTAGTTCGGGGAGCCACTGTAGAGTCATTAAGTTATTTTGAATGAATATAGATGAAAAGTAAGCAATGTCCTAGCCGAGACACGAACCTGGATATCTCGAACACGCCCGAGTGTGCAACCTTTACACCACGAATGAATGCAGATAGGAGGAAGAAAATATCTTTTAAACTGATAAAATATTTACAAAGATATATGCATTTTATAAATTTTTGTTTATATATATTTCATATATTTTTGTTTTTATATATTTTACATATTTTTTATATACTTTACACATTTTTGTTTTTATATAGTTTAGTTTATATAAATATATCTTCTCATCAGTTGTAAATAGCATACTGCAATCGCAAAACAGTGTAGTTTTATAATAATAATGCTTTCACTGAAGTGAGATGCTCATGAAAAACTATATTAACAACAAACACGATGTATTGTTATTACTCGTACAACTATATTAAAATCACACAGTATTTTCCCCACAATCGCTCATTTTAAAATACAGTGTTTGAATTATTTATATTTTAATAACAGGATGTGCGACTCAAGCTACTATATGCAGGAGTTACTAGGTGTAAGATCGATCTGAAGAACTATGATTACTAGTAATGAAGTGCTGCTGCATAAAAGCTAATAAAAGTTATTGAATGGTATCTAATTATTACTACAACTAATTATTACTACAACAGATAGCAAGAGCGAAAGACACAAGCGCCTAAAAATATAGAAAAAAATCATTAAAAGTTTATATCCTTAAAACACCTGAGAGATTCTTTAACCACATGAAAATTTTTCGTTGCCGGCAATCTTAGATTCTAGACATAAGGATAGATATCCCCATTCAAGTCATTCTACAAATGTTACATATAAGGCATCCTCAAGTTGTTCCGTGACCACTTTTCGTTCATTGCACCTCAGAAATGGGCTGGCGGAAGCGATTGCTTCTCGTATATCGTGGGAGATAAAAATTAGTTGTTGTACAAGTGGTATGAAACATATCAAGAATAATTTAAGCGATTAACACGAGTGGTCACTGGACTACGTTCACCTTTGTTTAGACTGCATATCCATTTTCAAGGTAAAGTACGAGGATGAATCCAAAAAGAAAAAGGTTGCAAAGGTAATTAAAAATTACTTATTAACAATAGACGGAAAATGCAAAGCGGAATTAAGAGACATACTTGCCTTCAAATTTTCCCCCATAATCATCACATCTAATTAGGCATTTATCTGAATGCAACACCAACATGCTTAACCCGGCTTTATATAAATCTCGTCCCTACCCATTGAGCTAGTTTTCTGTAGCTGTTTTTACATCATTGTTTGAAGAGAACCTCATTCCATATAAATTTTCCTTCAGTTTCAGAAAAAGAAAATAATAGCTGCGGTACTTTTCCGTTTCGCCGGCGTCAATTTTTCCAGGCAGATTTTAATGGCGACAACACACATTATACACGTAATAAATGTTAACAAATGTTAGTTCTAAGAAATTTTTATTTTGAAGGAATACACATTTTAATATCGTTTAAAATTTTGTAAAAAGGCAATAAATTTATTAAAAGACGTTAATTTAAGAATTTACTATGCTTTCATAGAACAACATCCTGATTCGCCGTTTCATATCACGTGACCGCAAGTGATCTCATCTCACGTAAACTACGCTACAAAAATCTAATTTTTTCAGTGATTATCTACATTAATTTCAAGTTAAATCTTAATTTGGAATGCAAGTTTAAATGCAAAAATTATTTCAATTCTGACAAATTGCTTACTCAGAAATTATATAAAACCTTAATGCTTTACTTCGCTAGTGCATTCTCATTAGAGATGATGAATTTAACCCTTGACTTTGCCTTTTCTATATTTTCACCTTCGAGTGGGCGGTGTGATTGCATCCTAATTAATTTAATTCCCGAGAATGGCCTTAGGGCATAAAACTGAACCTAGCTGGTAAACATTCTATGTAATTGTATACCAGTATAGAAAGAAACAACCAACCTGATAAGAAATGGCTGCTACTTGTTTTGAAAATGAGGTGTAAAAGGTTACCAGCAAGGATAACCCGTTTGGCATCGGTTGTGCTATTTTTGGCGACTTTATCGCTTGCGCCGGCAAAATGGAAAAGTACCTTCACTGCTTATAAAACATGGGCTATAAATGGGGAACTCCAGACTTTCCCCTTAAACTTTTGCAGCAATTCTTGAGTTTGGCTAGCAGTTATCGGGCCGGACATTGCCATGCAGGAGGATGACATCATCGCTCAACATGCCAGGGAGCTTGAGTCGCTTCACTTAACCATTTCTAAGTGGCACAATAATGATTGGGAGTAACAGTACGGCCACGCTCAAGATACTCGATAAGGACAAAAAATCACACCTGGCACCTCCAAGCGAAACCAGTTTTTTATACGTCTTGCCATTTCAATTGATCTGACGCATCTGCAAACTTACTCTACCTACCTACAGAACCACGACTAGACAATAGTGTAATCTGCCTACACTCTGGGGATAAAATATTCCCTTCACAATAATTACTTATCAAATGCTGCTGTGTTCTAAATCTAAAATAAATTATGTAATGCATCATTTCTGATTACTTATAATGAAATATCTTATGCAAAAGTGTCACACTGTCGCAAGAGCCATTTTGGATGCATAAATGTGCATACAAACATAATGTGTATCTAAAACGAAAATATATTTTTGCAGACACAGATAAAATTAACAAGCATGAAACCTCCGTACAGAAATCTGACATTTACTGGAATAAGCACCAAATCGGACACAATTCCAGCAGAATAAAATTTGCAATTACACGAATTTTATTCAAACTAATTATCACTAGCTCTAGAGTTGAACGTTAAGATTGTTTGGTCAGTCTTAGTAATAAAGCCGCTCAGCCTCATCAATCCCAATATGAAATTATACATGGTTTTTACCTTTGCCTTTTATGATCTAGCAAGGTGAGTTCTAATTAATAACGTCTGCTTTAAATTCAATACAAGATCTCCAATTTAAAATTCCGAATTAGGGCATAAAAGCAACTTTAAATTTGGGAAGATAATTGAATAACATTTTATCGATTTCCCGAACTATATAACACAATTCCCTCTCCTTTAGCATCAAGAAATTTTACTGTTCGTTTTTCTTTCTTTTTTTTTTTTTTTTTTTTTTTTTTTTTTTTTTTTTTTTCAGATTAATAATTTGGAATATTTTTCCTCATGTAATAATATCCCAAAAATGCACCTTATAAATCTGTCCCACATCGGTATATTTTGCGCAGATAAAGAACCAATATCGCAGTAAATTGAAACTGAAATAAGATTAGATTATTGACAGAATATATGAGTTATAAAGGAGTTGAAAAGAAAGATTTCTTACTAACTAACGGTACTAAACCTACCTTTAAAAATATTATCTCTATTTATTTGTCTGGGAATAGTTGCAGAAATAACAAAATAGTCATTAAACATTAGCAAATCAGCAACACATTCAAAATAGACTAATTTTGCACCATTCTCTGAAGCGTTATTTTTTTTCAAATATCTGAAAATCTGGCAGCGACATCAGAACAAGCCCACGAAATTCATCGTGGCGAGGAGTGCAAGATTGTAGCTGTTGTTGGCAAGAGCTTTGAGCACAATGCAGGTTCGCTAAATTCCGCCCCCAGTTTTGATAGACATTAATCCTGGGGGGCACAGGTCCAAGGGTCTTCCCTCTTCACCTACTGTTAACCTCTCGAGAGAACTTTCAGCTCGCCATATAGTTAGAAGACCTTCATACCGCAAAGATACTATACGTTTATAAACATCCAAGCATTCTACGGAATTCGAACCTGGACCCTTCGGTACTGCAGTTAACTCAGAGTCACTAACCACTATACCGGTTGGGGGTCGTACATATCTACATTGATTAAAGCAAACAGAGAAATAGATTTTTTGGTCTTAATCAAAGAATCCTGTCTCGTAGGTTCCACACAGAGAACTCTGCCAAGCTGCTAGCTAGGATATGTACCTAAGCAGCCTCGACTACGTTGGTATATAAATAATAAACCTAGTGGTTCTACAGGCCCGCAAAGATCAGTTCTTGGTCTGCGCTGTGGTTTGGCAGGTCCTAGAGCTCAAGGATCCAGTACCCGGGGTGGGTCCCTGGTATGCTGGGTTATGCCCTTTTAGCGACGGGCAAGCCGTATGACTGGTAAGTAGCAAATTGACGACCGGTGACGCCATGAGATCCGTATTATTCCACGTGCATTGGTGCCGATCCCTCCAAGGTTCGAAGACAGGGGTTGATCCTCTGGGTCTGGTTCGGTGGGAGATGATGACCACTAGTGTCCTTCATTGAGGCGGAACGGTGACTTTTTTAACTTACATACTTAATAAAAAATTTATTTTTGATTTGTGTTATACAGGGTGTTTATAAAGTCTCGGACCCATTATGATGTTTAATAACTCATAAAATAATAAAGGTAAATAAAAATTAATAACATAAACGTTTAGATAGACTCTAAAAGTTTCATGACCCTTGTCAATGAACTGCCACGTGTGCCCCCTTCGTCGCACGGAGAATATCAAGTCGATATTCAATTTAACGCCAGGTACCGGCTAGTATGTGGGCATCCACAGAGGCTATTGCGGTTGCAATTCTGGCATTTAGGTCATCAATGTTCAACACTCTCCTCCTATAGACGTTGTCCTTTACAAAGTCACAAAGGAAAATGTCCAGCAGCGTTATATCAGGTGATCTGGGTGGACAAAGAATTGGACTTCCTCGCCCAATCCATCTTCCTGGTAAATGGTCATTCAAAGAACTATGAACGATGGTACCCCAAGGATGTGGTGCACCATCTTGTTGCAAAACGACATGTGGCTGAAGCTCTTGTAGTTATCGAAATACGAAATTTTCCAACATGTCTAAGTATACGACTGATGAGACCGTCTTTTAGGTAAAAAATAACGGCCCAATGACTCGGTCGTGCATTAGTCCACAGCACACAACCTTTGGGGAACCACTTTGTGCCTCACGGTATTCATGGGGGTTTTTAGATCCCCATATGCGAACATTATGGCGATTAACAATGCCAGAAAGATGCCAAAAACTAAAGAGAGAAAAATGCAATTAATAAACAGACGATATTTAGAAAAGTACAGATATTTAGACTGGAAAATGAAATTATATGAAATTAACCACACGCGCAGAAGATATTTAGAAAAGTAATAATATCCAAACCTGAAAAGGAAAATATATAAGTTATTCCATCAATAAATGCCATAAGATTGTTTATAAACACCCTGTATATTTAAAATGAAACGTAGTACAAGGACAGCATCTTGGTTGCTACGTAATTTTCCCCGTCAGAGAAAAATTGATGAATACCTTTAATAAATTTAAGGATTTTCTCAAGTTCTGTATTCAAAGGTCTTGAATTTCTTTTTAACTTCAATCTAAGTCTGCTGGATAGTTATGAGGAAAGGCGTAAATCTAAACTTGAATTCAGATTTCATAGCTAAAATCTCACTTAATTAAACTAGAAAAACTGCCTGAAACAAAAGTATTGTTTGATTTTTGCACTTAACAGAAAGTGTACATATGTTTACACATGCTTGTTCTTCCTTTCTCTCTTTTCATTTTACATTCACCTTTGCTAAAATTTCACTCAAGTATAAGTAACAATAAAAATACTGTTACGAGGATTATTATTGATTACATTAGCTTCTTGTGTTGCTACACTGACTACCAATAAGTATTTGGATACCTATGCAAATGACGATATCTGCGGTATTAAGGTACGTCACGGACTCCGCCGGTATATATCGTGTAGGAAACAGCACCGGCTGTAGTCGCATGCAAGATGCCTCGCAGTACGGAGCTCTCTGATATCGAGAAAGGTATAATTATCGGGTATCACAAATGTGGCCGATCCTTAAGGGACATATCTAGCGATCTGGAGTACCCAAAATCGACAGTGGCCTATGTGATTAAGAAGTGGAAGATGAGCGGTGATTGTCGGAATGTGCCCCGAGTCGGAAAACCAACGAAACTGGGAGATAGAGACCGACGAGTGCTGCCCAGAGAAATTCAGAAGAACCGCACCCAACCGATGGCCCTCATCCGCGAGAAGTTTCAACAGGCATCCGGGAATATTGTTTCAATGAATACCATCCGTAAGGAAGCGCATCTGCTTGGTTTTCATGGTCGTACTGCTGCCCATAAGTCTTTGATCACAAAGTCCAACCGCGCTGCTCGGTTAATGTGGTGCAATGCACATCGAAATTGGACCGTAGATCAGTGGAAACGGGTTCTTTGGAGTGACGAATCAAGGTTCATCCTTTACCGTTCGGATGGCAGGGTCTGGGTCTGGCATCTACCTGGAGCATGTTTCGACGTTAACAAAGGCTTGGCATGGTGCCAATGGAATTCATCGAATGGACTGGCCTGCCCAGGGTCCAGACCTGAACCCTATCGAGAACCTCTGGAACGAGTTGCATCGCGGAATTCAGGGTGCACTACCCGTGCAAAATCGGTGAAGGAACTTCTATATCTTCTCCAAGCCGAGTGGAAGAAAATACCACTAGCTGTCATACAAAGACTTGTGGAAAGTATGTCCAGGAGGGTCCACGCTGTAATTACATCTCGTGGAGGCTCTACCAACTATTGATTTTAAATAAAGTTAGTTTTTCTTTTCTATCACAGGTGTCCAAATACATATTGGTAGTCAGTGTATAAACAGATAACATATTTTGTGCTTTGCCACAATAGCATTTTTATGCTTACATATTACTTTCCATAATCTGAAAGCTTGGAAATAATTCAATTCGACATATGTTGTGGCAAGTAGGTAGAAAATTTATAAGCATTTTAATAAAAACGATACTTAAAATTTAAAATCTCATATATACGTTTGATAAAACTGAAAAGTAACAAAAAAAAAAAAGAACCCTGAAACAATGTTGGATGTATAAAAACTAGAACATATCCGTATGGCATAATGATACTAGCGGTACAAACTAATATTAATGCTTCCAGAGAAAAATGAATTCCACAGCAATTAAAGCATAAACTATATTTTTTGAATAGACGTGCAAACGTTGTGGATTGCGATATGAAATTAGCTCTAATATTTATACTCTAAATTCTAAATTGTCGCGTCTAATAAATATAACTATCAATGACATAAGGGGGTCTCTTTGCTCATTATTTTTAAAGGATATGTGTTTTCGTAAACGAAATTTGGGAAAACTCGTATTTTTATATGAGTTACAGTTAAGTTGCTTTGGAAGAAAGAAAAAAATGCAACTATTCCAGTTCAATTTCCGGTTCAATTTCATTTCTTTTTTTTGGGGGGGGGGCGTCTAATGTTTACCTCTGGAATATGTAATAACTACAAAAATACTCTGACAAAAAAAAACCTCTTTGATGTATCTTCGTATCCTCCTTGTTGGGCTTTATAACAAGAGATTGAATAGAAACCAGCTTCAACAGATGTTTCAAACACTTTATAAGGAAAAGTAAAACTTTTGATCTTCCTTTGAATGCAATTTTTTCCATTAAAAGCATTTTTTTGCAGAATAAATTTTACGCAGTATTTTTCGTTACAATCTACAAGAAAACTGAGTTTCTCGTTGAATCCTTACATCCTTACAAAGGCCCCCGATACCGAAAAAGTAATAGATATCGTCAAGAAAGGAAAATATGTTTTTTTTTCACTTTAGCTCAAGCTTTTAGTCTGAAGAATGTATTAATAATTATATGAATTCTGCGAATATGGTTTTGTAATAATAATTATTTAAGAGCTAGAAATCTCTGGCGGATTATTCCTTGCTTTTCAGAGCCATTTTTAGTCTCAAACTTAATGGATCAATTATTTGATTTACTTGTGATACATTTGTCACAAATAGTTAAAACGGCCTACAGCCCATGACAAATGTGATCATAATCCTTGAATTTTCAAGAGAATTCTAACAATTCACAAATACCTTTTTTTTATTTGTAGTGCTACGGTTTCTTGGATTATTCTATTACAATAAAAATTTTGCGTTATATATTATATAATGGTATAAAAGGATTATTGGATTCTGAGCCTAACAGCTGAGCTTCTGGATTTTTAAGTGCAATTTACGCGCATGAACAGGTCTGTCAGAAAACGAAAACTGAATGATATCTGTCATTCCAAAAGGGATGAAAATTATGCTATTAATCCTGAAGTTCTGGTTTCTCTTACCGGCTAAAAACATCTTTTTCCAAGCTGATGACGGAACAAAATATGTGCATATAACTTATAAATAGAACACCAACGTGTGAAAATTTATTATACTACAGCAAACTTAAATCATGAGGTCATGCATATTAACTTGAAGCGTCAAAAGTTTCTGCTTCCTGTTTGGCACCATATTGAAAACAATATAAGACCGAAACGAACAGCTGCTCTCAGTTGTTTAGTTATTGTTGTTGCGAGTTGTTAGTTCAGCATGAACTGAGATGTCTCCGTTAGATTTCTCTTTAGATGAGCGGTTCATTGCGTTGCATTTAAGGTTCTTAGAGTAATTGAAGTGTAACTACTGATTGAATTCTGTTATACAGTGAAAACCTGTACAAAGATTTGTGTGGAAAATTCCAGAACTTTGAAATGTTTCTTTTGATGTAAATATATTTTTTTAACCCGCGGGAAGGCGCGTGGGGTGTATCATACCCCACCCTTACATGAAAGTGGAATATTCCTAACTTGAGAAACTGAAATTCTGTGCCGCATTCAGTAGCTGAGTTTGTAGTTGTGGTTGACTTTCAGAACCGCTTTTTCTTTGTCTGTGTGTTTCAGAAAAAGATTTATCGGTATTTTGTTGGAACTGGGGTATGACACACCCCACGCGCCTGTCCGCGTAAGTGTTTTTCTGACCGAATATTTAGTTCAGAAATTTAATTCTAGACTGTAACATTAAATATTTTTACTCGCAAGTGATTTTAAAGTACCTGACATTAAATTATAGAAAATTTCTAACCGCGTTATGGTAAAGGTAAAAAGAATGACTCCCTATGAATTGGAGATGCAACGCCTGTGAGATTTATTAGAAATATTTGAAAGCGAGAAGATTGCATTTCGGAAACTGAAGATGAAACTAAAAATATTTTCTACACTGTTTTGGTTTCGAAAAAGATAAAGCATTAATTCCTAATGTCCCTAAAAAGGAAAAACTGTTCTTATGCTTTCAACATTATACAACGATCATACTATAAATGATACTATTGGAGAAAATAAAACGTCAGGAATTACATGTTTTTATAATAAGACTAAAGGAGCAGTCGATATGGGGGATGAAATGTCAGCCAATTATTCAATTGCCAGAATAACAAGGAGGTGGCCAATGGTAATTTTCTTTCCTGCACCGAATGTTGCTGTAATAAATGCTTGAATTATATTACATTCAACTGCTAATCCACCAATCAGAAACAGAAGTCTGCTTTTGAAGGACTTGGCATTACAATTAATGAAAAAAAGTATTGAACAAAGAACAGAGATTAATACTTTTCCAAGAAACTGACGTACTGCATGCAAAACAAAAGCAGAAGTTTCGACGAAGAATTAAAACAAATACATGAAATTCGAAACAACTAAGTATGAAAGATGTGATAAATTTTTTGCCCTCGCGCCAAGGACAAAAGAACGTGAATGCAATGTTTAAAATGTGAAAACATTCTGCGCCAAGAGCACATGAATATATTTCGTTCAAAGTGTGAAGAAATAAATTAAGCATGGTGTATTAGAGATGCAATGAGTCTTAGAGGCATGATGTTTATTTTTTTATATTTTCATTTACCTTAATTTTAACTCCAAGATTATTTTGGAAATTAATTTTTTTCAAACCCAATTATTATTCACGTATTTATAATACACAAGGAAAACACCTTTAAAACTAAATAAAACTATTTTTATCGTATTTTAAATATTGGGGTATGTGATACCCCACGCGCCCACTCTAGTAACTTTTCTTGGTGCGACTTCTGCCGGGTTAAATATCATCGGATTTGCGAGCATTCAATCTATTATGAACTCGTGTGCAAGCAACATTATTTTATATACTATAAAATCAAGCTTAAATTTTCAGTCAAATTATACGTAGCATAAAAAATACCATTCTTGAAAGTCACAATAAAAATAAATTGTTACATAGAAAATAAGCGTATTTCGAAATTTGGAGCATATATTCCATATAAGACAATTATGTCTTGAAGAATGGTAGAGTGGAGTTTGGAAAATGGAGTCACATTTAATTAGTGGTTTTCAATCTGTTTTGCACAGTGCACTACTGATTTTACCATTTCGAGAAGATCATTACGCTCTCCTTTTTAAAACTGGAAAAACACGCATGTGCGTACATTTATTTAGATTTGAATTCTTTAACATGTTCTATAAAATATACAGGGAAAAGTATAGGAAATGTTAGTAAACGCCATAAACCGGAATAAACGTAAATTTTTATATTCATAAACTAAAACTCTATACTTAACAGCTATATAAAACCTGACCACATTCCCCCTTCCACACTTTATGAAATACCCCCTTTCCTGGTTGAGAAAACCTGCTTTCGATCCATGTTTGCAAACATATGCTTTAGATAAGCGGAAAATATGGCGTTAGAAAGAGTATTTCTTCATTCTTTCAGTTAATGTACTCAGGTGAAGTAAACTGAGGAATTTCCAAATTTAATTTCTACAGCTGTTATTCATCCTTCAGATGCTTCGAGTTATAAACTTGCTGCATGTACGTTTATTAACTGAACAAGCAAAAAGTACATTTCTCTCGGTGAAAAATAATTGATCACTTAGCTAACAAATCTTGTCTCTAAGAGAAGGAACTAACACTAAATGTCTAACGAAAGCGACTTACTGTCAGGGTCTGTGCCTCAATTTAAGAGATTACTGAAAGCTTTCGTAAGGCGGTAATTCAATTTGTTCACAAGCACTAAATCCGCTTCCTGACCTTCTTTTCCCGAAATCTCTGCACTTTCGTTATTGCTAAATCCTATCGAATTTCTTCTTTTCTTGGGAAAACTTACATATGTTACCTAAATTAAATTTCGCATTGCTACAGTCCATGCTAACACTTTAATATTAAACTATTACTCACTTCGAAATTTAATAAAATACACATTATAAGAAAGAATAAATACTTTTATTTACCTCTCATAAAATTGTAACCTAAATTTTCGTAATAAAATAGCATATACGAGTATATACATATAAACATGTGCGAGAGATTTGCGCAGAAAACTAAAAGATTTAATAACTAAAAGAACTAATTATATTTTGAATTAAAAGCGTATTTAAAATTAATAGCTTTCTGCCAGGTGCATTAATGCATTAGTATATCAAGCGTGCATACATCAGGGACCTTCTTATAAGGAACTTTCTTATAAGTTTCATCAGGGATTTTTCATCAGGGACTTTCTTATAAGAAAGAGACTAACCCAAATGTGTTTTCTCCCTCGACTGAGGCGTTCCCGGCTGTCACTTTGATCACATCCGGAGGAGGAGGGACGATTTGCAGAAATTTAACAGTGGTTGCTTATTGCAGCGTGTATAATTGTCAAGAAAAAGCTGGTTGTAGCGCCTCATTTCACAAATTAGAATTTCTACATACTTTTATTTTTGAAACCGAGATTAATTTTTAAAAATTTAGCATATTTATCAAGCATAATTAACGTTCCAAATAATTATAAAGCTATTGCATATTTTCAGGGTTGGATATTTTTTTTTAGCTTTTCCTATGCTGTAAGGAAATTTGTAACTATTTCTTTTAGAAAATAACATTTTAAATCTGAACTAATAGAAAATTTCAAACAAGCAATTTTCTCTTGCAATTTTAATGCTTTTTATTGGTGTAAATAAGTAAAAAATACTAAAATATATAAAAACGAAAATTTTGAAAGTTTTGTTAAAAAATCTAAATTGTGCTGCTTTTTACTTCCTTGTACGAAGTAAAAAGGAAGTATTGTAATCGCGAAAAGTTTCAGGCAGCATATTTCAATGAATATATCCATTTTGATTGCTATCCAATGCAACTTAACGATGGTTTTGCGTGATATCTGTACGTAAGGACAGAATAAAAGACTCGTTTCCTCCAAAAAAATTATAAAACTGCTTTAAAATTAATTCTGAAGAGAATTTTTCGTGGCGTCTGTACGAACGTATGTACGTTACGTATCTCGCATAACTCAAAAACGAGTAGCCTCAGAACGTTGAAAATTTGTATACAGGACTGCTATAACAAGTAGATGTGCACCTCGTATTTTGGTTGCGATCGGCCGCACCAAACGTATATAAATACTATATTTATATATATATCCACTCTGTTACTCGGCACAGTGATCTCAGTTTCTTTACTCTTATATGTTTGTAAATTGTACATTTTTTGCTTTAAAAATGATTGAATTATGTTGTTCTTATCTTCCGGTTAAGGTTTTTATGCCTTTTGTAATTCTGGAAGCAATATTTGTACAATTATCAACAATTTAAAAGCTGTTTAAGTGCGGTTAAGTTTTAAATAACATGGCGGACATATTTGTTTATTATTGGACACATTTGAAACAACAGAATTGTAGATTTGTTGCCAATCTAGAGAGACTAAGGTTCGCAACAACAAAAATAACGCCTTCATTTATTATTGCGAATTAAATCATGCTTAATCCTTTCTGGAATTTTTCGAGGAAATAAGTGTTTAAGATTTACTTCATTTTTAATAATTAGTAATTTAATTTTTAATAATTAGTAATTTTTAATACAGATATTTCGAGCTTTTATGTATTTTTGTCTTGTCGCGAAGTGAAAACTGAATTAATTGAATGAGAAATACTCAATCGTCTGTGAAAAACTGTTTGCTTTTTGTTTTGTTTGCTTAATTTCTTTTTTACATCGTTCTAGCTTTATTATAGTATGTGAAAATAACATGTGGCAACGATTAGATAATTCTTTAAATGATATACATTTTGTGCACTCTGGGTTATAATATGAATGAAATATTATACTGTTAAGTGAACCTAGTGCCAGAGTGTCGCTATGTTAAACAAATAGAGTGAATTTTAAAGAATGCCTTTATTCTATTGTGATTTATGCGCTGTCGGCAAAGTAGATTTAATTAAATCCAATATGTTTAAAAGAAATGCAAGAAAGAAATGCGTATAATTTAATATTCCGTACAAGGATGCCATGTGGTGTACACATCAGATTTTTTAAAATTATAAATGAGTATTATAGCACAGCTTCTATAAAGGAATTTTATTTCAATTGCATTTCATAATACATCATAGTGATAAACACTTTTGACTCCTTAAAAAATTTTATACATTTAATTCTAATATTAAAATTGTATTTATCCGTAATAATTAATTTTGCTTGTATTTTATAGTGATTATTTTTTAATTTATTTTTAGTTCTGCATAAGTTTTTTTTATTTCCTGTTAATTAAAATTATTAGCCCAAAGGTGCGTTAGCATAGAAAGGCTGTTAGTTTCGAAGCGGCATTTTGTGCTGTTTTATTATAAATGTCCGCGTCTCCTTGCAAATTGTTGTTACCAAATATTATCGCCCTGTATTATATTTAAAGAAATTAAATAATGAAATATCTGCATGAATACCAGTATGTTTCTCGCACTGTGACAAAAACGACAGTATCTAAAACCATCAAACTGTGAATAATGTAATCCTCCATACGAGCATTGGCATCTGGACGGCCGAATTTCGAATTTGTTTTAATCTATTTCATATTTTGTAAAACTTTAACGAATTTTTGATTAACAAACTCAACGAGTTCAGAGCTAGCAACGGAAAATAACGTTGTACGGAAAATAACAGTTTTATCTCTAGTGCGGAAATTCTAAAGATATGTTGTTTTCAAATGTATGTGGTTTACTGGCGAAGAACATGATATTCAATAAATATAGGTAACACACAAAACGTTAAAAAAAAGTTTCCTTTTGGGCGTAATATAAAATCTGAGTGCTTCTAGATTTTATTTTACCTTTTTTTTTCCCCTTCATTACACTCAGAAAATTTTATGCTCCAAATTTTATAAATTAATAAAATAAATATTCCACTTTAAAGTTAATAAGTCGATGATATAATCAAATAAATGATTGTTTTGTAATGTTATTATAGTTTTGAAAATCACTGCCTGGAAATGGTTATTAAATTAAAAAAAAAAAAAAAAAAAAAAAAAAAAAAAAAAATCAGATCTTGTTTAATTGTTTCTTATTTATTTCAAAGCATCACTTACTATCAATCGTATTTAATTATACGTTATTTGTACGAAAAATTAAGTTCATAAATTTTGTGCTTTGAGTTTTTACCGTTTTACCAATGTAAAGATGTTTGTACACGAATTACGCGTGAAAAAATGCGCAAAATGCAGTAAAAAGTGCTTTAATGAGATATATTAAATCCTATTTCGGAAAAAAACTGTCGCTTTCATAATCTCATCACTATACAACGTATTACATTTAATAATTAAAAAGAGTTATGTGATACAAACGCCATAGGTTTCAGTGTTAAAGTAAACCAGATGGTCCCTACTCTTTCTTGCCGACATGTCGGTGACGCACGCCCCACTGGGTTAGTCCTCTTATAAGGTCCATGGTATACATACAGAAATTACCGCACAGAGGGTAAAGTTTTGTTAAGGATTTAAAGTTTTACCTCCGCAATATTTACAGCTAGAATGATGGAATTCTCAAACAACAGTTTACAGCGACATAAAACAAAATACCCAAGGCTTCTTCTTCCGTCTGTCTTAAATAAAGCAGCAAAATCTGTATTTAATTTCGTTTTATGTCAGCAATTATTTTTTGGCGGGTATATTCCTAACAATTTTTCAACCAAAACTTTTACAGATTAATATCATACTCTCAGTTCCTTTCAGTAACTACGTGCCTTTTTTATCCTTTAGGAAACATTTTATTTAATATTGCATATACTTGAGGAGCAGGCCACCCGTAGCCGAGCGGTAGAGTCGCTGAACACTGGCATTTCGGTCTGAGGTTCGAATCCTGCGAATGGGCTGGCTGGATGGGCGTTTTCCTGGTTTTTCTCATGAGCGAAAGTATCTCTCTCCTTAGGCTTCACGAATGCACCCCTCTGTTTCGGCAGATATCCCTCGAGGTGCTGCAATCACATAACTCCAAAAACACATACGGAGCACTTCGCTGTTGAAAATTATCATTTTATTGAGTGATAGGAAGATAAATGTACTGTAAGTTTCGAATAGACATTAATGTCGAAACTAGCATACTAAATTATTCTGACTTAAAATGGCAAGCGTGAAAGAATAAAATGTATACTTATTATTAAAAGCAGACAGCATAATTAAAACTGTAAACAGTGGGCGTAAAACAAGAGTTCCACGTAGTTGCAAAGAATAGTACACGTAGTTACACGTAGTACCAATAGTGAAGGAAGCAAGAATAATTTAGAATACAGCAAGTTATTTTTATAGGTGCTATTCGTATACAGTATCTTTCACCGTATGCGAAATCAAGAGAATTTGCAACTTATGTCTATTCTTACAAGAGATATTGAAACAAAGGTACTAACTGCGCTGCGAAGAATTATGCGAATATTCAGAATTGAGTAAGAAATGGTTGCATTTTATAAGGTATCAGGTAAAATGAGCATTCAGGAATGTATGGATGACAGAATGAGATGGAAAAGTGGCAGCAGACTGAAGGTAAGCCAGTCACAAGCGCAGCTGGTTACAGAGCTCAATGCAACAAACACTCAGTGCCGTCTGAAATACGTGGAAGCAGTTTCATACACCGGATCTATATCAAGAAGACCTGCCTCGGTGACACAGGATTGCTACAGATTGATATGTCTCACGTCAGCTGTATCTGCCACTAGAATTCCAATTTCAAAGCCTGCAGTTGTCCTAAGGCTTAATGAAATAAATCTGTTTACCAGAAAACCCGCTGTTTGTGTTCCGATCTGTGTAGCATACAAGACAGCGCATTTAACATTGTTCAGACAACATGGGCTTTGGATCACACTTTGGTGCAGCCCCGTGATTTTTACATATGAATCGTGATTCAGTCTGGACACTAGTTCTCGACGACCTGTACCTCAAGTGAGTTTGAAACACGACACTATCTCTCCTTCATCAGGGAGAAAGATCATTGCGGTGGTAGAATTGTAATTCTCTGGTAGTTTTTTGGGTAGGCATTACGTTGAATGAGCGCACACCATTCCATGTGTTTGAAGAATACTCCGTACTTCCTATGAGGTATAGACAGGAGATCCTAGAGCCTTATGATCCACATTTTAGGGGCGCAGTTTGTCCTGTTAATGCACGACAATGATCGCCAACATACGGCTTAGGTGGTCGGCGATTACCTGAAATTTGAAGATGTTATTTGCATGGATTGGCCAGCCAGATCACCTGACATTAGTCATGTATAGCATGTCTGAGAAACTATTGGGAGTGGAATTTTATCTGACTATTCTGGAATTCTAAAATGTTTTGCTGTAGAAGTGGCATGGGCTGTCACAGGGACTGCTGAACTGCTTCCTATCCAGGCATCAACTGCCTTCATCATACTTCCTGACCTGTCTAGCTGTGAGGAGGGAACTATACCCCAGAGTTATTATTACTCATTCCCAGTTACAATATTACTCATTCCCAGTTACAACTCACAACTTGAATTTTGAAAATTTCTGCTTTATAAAATTTAATGATATTCATTTGTACATAAAATAACATTTGAATGTTTATCTCTCTCTCTATTATCAATGTATATTCAGACAAAATTTCATTAAAACGTGTGCAGAAGTTTTTCAAAAATTAGACATAAAGTGGCATTTCTCTTAATTTTGCATAAGAGTCCACTTTCGTTCATATGCTGTTCTCTGTCCTTGTCTGCTCTACAGTATGTTATACGCTCTCCATCCTGCACAGTGTTTAAATGGTTAGGACAAGTTAGGTTATTTGAAGATAGTAAAGCACGCAAGAGCTATCTAAGAGATACCTTCGTGTAGAACTTTCTATGAGAATCTGAATTGTATGCGTGTTATACATAGAGAAAACTACGAATTCGGATTCGTATCAAACTACCAGCATTCATCGATCTTAGGTAACTGGTAAGGCTGAAGAACTTAGAATTGTCCGATTCCCCTCCATTTGATGAATTTCCTCATTCTATGTTTGTTTTTTCTACCTTTCTTACATTTCATTTGTTTTACATGAATATAGAAAGTGTTGATTAAACCACTTGAGTTTGCCGGAAAATTCTATATTCGGTGTTAGTCCTTGATAATTAATTTTAAACAGGAAACAATGAGCTATTTTCAAGCCAAATCTCAAATTATAAGCACCTTTGTTTTTTTTTCCGTATAGGTAATTTTATCATTGAAGGAAATTTAAGGAAATATAGTTTGATCACTGATGTTTTTAGAAATTCGGTGCTACTTTGAGTGTAATATCTTAATTTCTGTCAACATTAGGAAAGCTTAATTTAAATTTCTCAATTATTCTATTAGAAACACTTTCCAGTTTCGATCTCTTGGCTTTGCCTACCTTAGTTCTTTCGTTGTCATTACCAATATATGGCTCAGTGAATGTGTTTGGCACTGACTTTAAAATGCAAATTACAGTAACAGTGTATAATACTTTTTATACATACAAAATCAATACGATTTCTAATAGAAACTTGCTGATTTAAAGATAACTCTTCTATCTCCTCCGTTATGTGACGTAAGAAATTTTATTCTTGTGAATTACAAGGAAAACAAATTAAATATTTTCTTTCCTTACAAGGACATCAGGAACATGTCAAATCCCTACATCGTGAATAAAATCACTAGAGAAGCCAATGAATTATGTGTAATAACTCAGCATTAATTAAAAAGAATAAATAAATTGCAAAGAATTAGATTGTAAAATAGATTGCTTAACACGAATAAGTTGTCCAGCTTGTAGGGTTTATATTTAATTTAAGTAACATTTATTTTAAGTTTAAACTATCTTTCCTGTCAAGCCTTACTTTCCCCTGGAACTGCCAATGCCAGAGTATGTAAATTTTAGTAGAACGCGCAAGGATTCAAATTATCAGCGGAAGTATTCTGATTTAAATAGAAAGGAAACGAGTTCGAGGTGTGATCTTCTTACTTCACGAGCGCGGAGGTAGTTGGCCAGAAATTGAAGAACCCCGCGTTTCGGCCTGTGTGCTTGCCTGGAAGTAGTGTTAATCGTTCAAGTAATCTTCAAGTTTGCTGAATTAGCAGCGGTATTGTAAAACGCGGTGAGTTAGTTACTTTTAGAAAGCCTCGTAGTTAGAGTCTTGTCTTTAGTTTCTTTTCAGGTTATTGTTTTTATTTGACCGCCGAGTTAGCGCAGTTTGTGAGCGTCAAGAGCACGCACTTGTAATTTATTACGTTGAATAAACAGGGACTTAAACCCTTAACAAGACTCTGTCTTTTATCCAGTTTTCACAGTCACCTCTTGGTTGCGTGCAAGTTGGAGGCGCGCAACGCTACAAGCTTATTAATACAATAGCATGAAAATAAAAATTGCAAAGAATCCACAAAAATGACTATTTTAATACAGCTATCTGGATTTTCGCAACAGACAAGAGGCTAAAATGCTATAACATTAAACGAAAAATACCACTCTTGCATCACGATGTCAGTGCCATATTGTGTGTTCAGCGTTTTTCCAAATGGTGACAGTTTTTTAAGCTGTTTTGAAATAATTTATCCGTAAGCGTTTTCCTTCTCTTTTAAAAACTTAACGAAAACATTATGATGTGAACGCCACGTGACTTTTACGGTCTATTAAACTATACACATTTTTTGCTGCACTTCATTTAAACTTACTTCATCGAATTAGTCTAACTTCTAATAGTAATTGATCCTTCAAGGCCAGTTGAAAATACCATCAAAAATTGCAAATTTTGAAATTAAATATTGTCATACAGGAATCAAACGTCTTATAATTTTACTTTTTATTTATCATGAGTACAAAACTTTTCCAAATGCAGTACGCAAGCCGAGATATATGTATATATATATGCTGCCGATTGCAATAAAAAAGGAGGTGCACAAATAAATGCAATAGCAGGTGTATGTACACAATTTCAGCGGTCTATTGGTAATTGTTTTTGATTTACGTGAGATTCATACATACGTGCATACATATAGACGTCACAAAAATATACTATTTGATATCATTTTAAATCCGTTTTACCATCTTTTTTGGAAAACCGAGTCCTTTGTGTTTTTTTGTGCCTATATACAGACGTCACGTAAAACCATCACCGAAATTAATTCATGAAGTGCCAAAATATATATTTTCTTTTAAATATGATATATTACTGCGTATAAGGAAGTAAAAAGGGGAGAAAGAAAAGAAAAAAAGTATTCAAATTTTGACATATAACCAGACTTGTTAAGATTCTTTTTATGCTCTCACAGATTCTGTATCTCACGGATCTCAATGATCTGGAGTCGAACCCAAGTCGGAACTACCAGATTTGTACGATTTTACAGCTCGACCGTTGGTGGGCTCACGCTACTTAAGGAAAGGGATTAATTAAAAAAGTACTTTTATGAAACTAAACTGAATCGACGACACACTTGTTCAGTTAACCCGTTAAAACAGGTTCAACACCCCTGTTAAAACACCTGTTCAGTTAACCCAGTTCTTATTATTCAAACCCACTCGAACTACTAGTTTTCGCCAGTCTTATCTTCTCGGACACTGTTAAGGGTTATATTTAAGATTAGGGACGTAGTTAACGCCCTGAAGTAGAAGTACTTAAGTTTAGAAGTAAAACTCTCACTTAGCTTTGATGAACTATTAATTTTTAATGTAATAAATTGTCCTTAAGACTCGTGTGTAAATGAAATTAATTTTTTCGTCAATTAACTTGTTGATTGTATAAGCTTGAAACATTCTCTCGAAATATTCTCTCTAGTTAACTCAACCCTTACCACTTTCGTGACCAAGCGGGCACGATAATATATATACATATAGATATATTAAGTTGCTTATAAACTAGGCATTAGGAAATTCAGTCATTATTTTCAATATTGTCATGAATATTATTGTGCAAATAATTTTATCATCGTGAGGTTCCAAGAAAGGTAAGAAAAGTCATTAAGCAGTTGACTTGATGTTAACCTGTCACAATAATAAACTGAAGGATTCGCACTACCTTGAGTCTTCTGGTGAGGAGAGGAAAAAGTGCATTTAGGGTCCTTTCTTCGAAATCAATCCATCACCCAAATAGTTAAGTTTTCCGGCTTTCGGAAAAAAATAACTCTTTTCCGACGTGGGGAAGGTAGTTCAAATTGAAAGGAGAGCAAATCATTTACGAAAGTCCGCATTAGTTGGGATAAAATGGTTTACCGAGATATACTATTTTGCCGAATTTATTTTCTTAATTTATTTGGCTTTTATGCATTCCTATTAGACAAGCAGCATCTTTTAGCAGCTTTTGAACATAAATAATACTTTAATCGCAACAAAGGTAACATTTTAAATTATTATTATTAATTATTATTATTAATTATTATTTATAAGTCTTAAAATATTACCTATGCTATGATGAATGTGCAGTGCAATTTGGCACTTTAAAGGAGATTGAATTTAAGCTTATGCTTACTTACCCATGAGCGTAACACAAAGGCAATCTTTCAAGCTTGTACTATACGTACTACTTTTCATGTTCTCGTACCGAGGAAAAGAAGTATGGTAATTGCCAAAATTTTGGTTACCATATTTCTAGAAAAATTTCATTTTGTCCTCTCTCTAATCAATTTTAACGATTGTTTTGCATGACTCCTGTACATATGGACAGAATAAAGGAATATTTCTTCCAAAACGGATTGCAAAATGGATTCAGATAGGATTTTCTTCCGTAACATCTGTACGTACGCATATGTCCAGCTCGCATAACTTAAAAACAAGTAGCCATAGAACGTTGAAAATTATATTGTTACGAAATGTAAAGGCGCGGTGAGATGGCTCCCCCGCAAAGCAGTTTTAGGGTTGCCATAAAATGGCAGGGGAGGGCAGGGTTGCCACATTTGGCGAGAAATCGCCCATTTGGCGACATTTGCCAACAAAATTCGCGATATACCATGAACGGATGGAGAACGTTCTGGAACGAATTCTTACCGGTTTAGCCCAAAATCTTCTCGGAGACAAGCCGAAAGCTATATAAACCCTGCTGAGCCGCAGTCAGTCAGTTAGTATTGAGAGTGTGTCTCGTCTAGCGAGTCAGTCCATGCGGAGTCGATCAAATTGACAGCCGGGCAGCGAGTGCCGAGTGGGTCGTCGAGTGCACCGAAAGAGTCTCGTAGTGTATCGCGGTTACTGCATCGTCGAGAGAGCGTGTTGAGCTCCGGGAACGACTGAACCGAAGAGTCGGGAGCTGTGCTCTGTGTGTCGTCGAGTGCATCGCGAGTTGTAGCGCGGAGAGTCTCAAGAGTACGTGGAGTTCCGAGAACGACCGAGCAGAGTCGGGAGCTGTACTCTAGTGCTTTGCCGTGAAGTCGTCTCCACCGTGATAGCCTGATAACCTGGAGGCTGTGTCGCTGATCGTGTCAACGTGTTTATAGTAGATCTTCGACGACTGTAAAACGTGACTTTGAAGCTGTCTTGATCAGTATTGGCTAAATAAAGTGTGTTATTTGATACTTCATCAAGTGTCGTCACTATTCACTACAAATCCACACGAACCCCGTACGAACGTGAAAGAAGAGAATAACGTAACAACTGGTGTTAGAAAGAGAAAAACTCAACAATATATATCGGACTGCTATAACGTCTAGTTGTGCACTTCCCTCTTTTATTATAATCGGCAGTGCTGAACGATAATATATGTATGCCTATGCAATTCTTTACCTGATTCGATAAAACCGTGTATCTTTATTCTTATATGGTGGTAATTTGTGAATTTTTTGCTTTAGAAATCTTACGTTCCAATTAATGTTTTTATTCCTTTAGTTAATCTTTATTCAATATTTGTTGAAGAATTGAAAAGTGAAAGGGTGTGTAAACCTTAGGAGGCAGAATTTGTTTACATATGGAACTCTTAGCAGTAAAATGAATGAAGTCAGTTGGTGTACCAACTTCAAATCTTTCTCATCCAGCGGTACGAAAACTTACTCATTCTTAAAATATTACCTATAATTAACATATAAAAAGGGCATCTAAAAAGTTATGCTTTGCTCAATTCGGCATAGAAGCTCTATTTCTATTTGCAAAAATTTATTTTTCTGTTTTAATTGTATTTAGCGTTTTAGGTTCTGTAGCTTACAAATTTTAATAAAGATCTTTTTGAATTTTTATATATTTTTTCTCGCAGTGAAGTGAAAACTAAATTCATTGACAATATATCTCCAATGAAATTCGAGGCAATAATCTTAAGGGAGCTCATACGACTTAAACCCCTTATGATCTTCGAATATGTGACTGTTGCAAGAATTGGGGTAATTTATTTATTTTAAAAGCAATTACTTCCAACCTTTTACAGCTGACTACATAATATAGCTGCTTTAGAAACTAGTCACCAGAAAGTTTGTGTCGCCACAAATATTTTTGTAAGTTAAGCAGCTTTGTGACAACATTTTTCGACATGTTTACACCTTGCGCGCACGATATTTTAAAAATGGCTAATGGTACATACCGGGTGATCAAAAAGTCAGTATAAATTTGAAAACTTAATAAATCACGGAATAATGTAGATAGAGAGGTAAAAATTGACACACATACTTAAAATGAATGGGGTTTTATTAGAACCAAAAAAAAAAAAAAAAAAGTACTGTTATCGGGCCTTTTTTCTTCGAGGAAATGCGTGATTCTAGTTTTGTAACTGCTACCGTGACGGGTGAGAGGTACGCCGATATATTACAGAATCGCATCGTCCCCAGCCTGGCTGATAAACACCTGCTGGAACGTACGATTTTTACGTAGGATGGCGCTCCACCCCATATTGCTAGACGCGTGAAAGATCTCTCTCGCGCGTCGTTTGGTGATGATAGTGTGCTCAGCAGCCACTTTCGTCATGCTTGGCCTCCTAGGTCCCCAGACCTCAGTCTGTGCGATTATTGGCTTTGGGGTTATCTGAAGTCGCAAGTGTATCGTGATCGACCGACATCTCTAGGGATGCTGAAAGATAACATCCGACGCCAATGCCTCACCATAACTCCGGACATGCTTTACAGTGCTGTTCACAACATTATTTCTCGACTACAGCTATTGTTGAGGAATGATGGTGAACATATTAAGCATTTCCTGTAAATAACATCATCTTTGCTTTATCTTAATTTGTTATGCTAATTATTGCTTTTCTGATCAGATTATTGCTTTTCTAATTATTGCTTTTATAATAAAACCCAATGTCATTCTAAGTATGTGTGTCAATTTTTACATCTCTATCTACATGATTCCATGAATTATTAAGTTTTCAAATTTATACTGACTTTTGATCACCCTGTACTTAAAATTTAATGGAATTCTTTATATGGGCACTATTTTCTAACTGAACCAAAAATTTCATGAATATTGTAGTATTAAAAAAATTTATGCACGAAAACATTACAGATCTTTTTAATAAAATACATTTTATAAACTCAATTCCAAATAAAATTAAAAATTAACATGAAATTCTTAGAATTTTAGGTTCACAGTAGTTTCCAAATGTCATAAAAGCTATATATTAAATATGAAATTAAATTATGCAACAGCATGTTTTAAACTGTGCGCGCAAGTTGGAAACTTGACGAAACCTTTTGTCACAAAGCGGATTAAATTATAAAAATATTTGTGGCAACACAAACTTTCTGATGACTATTTCAGAAAGCAGTTATATTATGTAGTCAGCTGTAAAAAGTTGGTAGTAATTGCTTTTAAAATAAATAAGTTATCCCGAATCTTGCAACAGTAACATATTCGAAGATCTTAGGGGTTTTAAGGTGTATGAGTCCCCTTAAATGAAGAGCAACAAAAAGTGTGTACAATTTAATAGGTCGTAGAAGGAAGTCATGTGATGTCCACATAAGAATTTTTGTGTTAGTTCTTATTGTAATTCGCGCTTAATTCCTTTCCGTGTTAGACCATGATGTGAAATCTCTTGAAAGTTTTGTTTTCCAGACACTAGAGTGAACACTCTTCGCATAAAATCCTACATCGATAATTTCATAGCCATCACATTAACTCGATTGAAACTGAAAGCATGATTGATAGCTGAGGTAAAGGACACTTTTAAAATGAAATATTTCTACGCGCAATTAAATTTAGCACAATAGGAAAATTCTAAAGAAAATCATATTCTCAACAACAAGTAATTAAAGTTCTTGCAGGAAAATATAACAAACGAAACTTTCGCATTCGGGAAAAATGCATATGCAACTTTGGGATTTTATTTCAAACTTCAAAACGGTTCACTACTTAGAGGGAAAATCACCTTACATGTCTTTTTCTAAATTGTTAAACGCAAAGAGAGTTTATGTAAAATTAGCAAATAACGTATCGTGAAAACTGAAATTTATATTTCGTGATTTATTCTTCTGAAACGGCTCTTATATAAATATGTAATTTTTTTTATTTGCTACGTTTCAATACTGCCGCCCAGACGGCCTATTAGCTAGGCAAACCTACTGCCATACGAAAGGGCCCGGAGTTAAATGCCGGAGAAAGCATGGTCTGTCCCTTCATAGGAGGCAAAGGTGGCCTCCTTATTAGGTGTTTCCATAATAAAGTGACCATCACCTCTAGCCTTAGTCGGCTAAGAGCCCGCCATTGTAAAAAAGTTTGCATGCTTAGTGTACATTTATTTAAATAAATATTCTTTCTCACGGTTACCAAAAATAAAATAAAATGATTCCTACTCGGTATAAATATATATAAAGTATGTATATATATATATATATATTGGAATGCATTCGAAGTTTAATATTAATGAAAAGTACTAACAAGTTTAAAATTAGCACTTAGTGCTACTTAATTTTAAATGAATCTAAAAAGTCGAGATGATAATCTAACGAAGCTGTACGTAAAACGAAGCTGTACGAAGCTAACGAAGCTGTACGTAACGTACTATTATGATGTATTTCGAAAACAAAATTAGGTAGGATGGAGATATTCTTGCAGCTTCGTTGGATTATCATCTCGACTATATATATATATATAAGATATAATAAAATATGATAGCTGTTTCAAAAAAAAAAAAATGGCGACCTCAAAGTTAACATTCCAAATTTGGTAATCTGCCCCTAAACTCATCTCTTCTCACAGATTCAAGATTTATCTATCTTACGTAACGTTTTAATGCAGATACCTCTTGTCGGATCAAATTAATTGTAAACCAAAACTCTGAACTGAAACTTTTCCAACTCCCACCCTTCTTCTTAAGTTCTATGACACTCTTCCCTTTTTCGCATAAGCTCTCCTGCTGTCAAGACGCTTTTCGTTCACACTGCTGCCGCTTACATTCTTAAAATGACGTCGTACTTCAAAATGCAACTTCTGTATTCAAATATAATTAGGAAACATCTTGTCTGAAAAAATGGATGGTTTGTTATACGTAAAAAATTAAAGATTATTATTTTTCAAGATATGTTGTGCTAAATTGTGTCATCATGCTTTCCACTCTGCCACCTTCAACCCACTACGGTCTTTTCAGTCATCTACGCAGTATGTAGTAAACTGTTAAAAGTTCCACTGTTTTCATCTACGTATTTAAAAATTCATTACATATATATGTAATAATAAAATTCCAAAGTCAAGAATACACTTAAAATTCTAACTGTATGTTCTTTTCATTTTTAATGGCGACGGTCTCTTATTTGAAAGTACGTGGAATTAAATCCACAGCCACGTAGTCAAGTTGTTTTTCCCGCCTTTTCTACACGTACAGTTATATAATGTTCTAGAGTTATTTAAAGCAAACTGGAATGGCTGACGAGGTTGACGTCATTTCTTGGAAGCTCCGCCTTTCCAGAGGCTATAAAAGGACTCGCAAAGGAATATCGGGGGCTTTTTCTTTAATGTAACGCTGTAGTAAACTTAATATAAAAAGTTATTAGCAATTCTTTTTTATTTACTCCTTAAATATGATTTTGTAACTGCTATTTCTCCTGACCAATAATAAATGGATCCTGTTTTTTAAACTTATCGTCTGATAATTTAAGCTACGACTACATCTATATTTCTTCACCAATCTATTTATTCCGGACAAAAGCTGGTACACACACACACATATATATATATATATATATTAATTTATTTGTAACGAATCATGTATAGTGTGTAGGAAGGCTTACTTTTGAACCATTTCATATAAATTATCATAAACTGTTTATGGGAAAGTTGTTACCCGTTAGTTACCTTAAAGTGTATGTTAAGATTTCTGTTAAAAAGAGTAAGAAAGATGTCATTAAGTTCTTTGTTTAAAAGCATCCATTACCTTCGGAAGGGATTAATATGTAAAGCAACTAATATGTAAAAGGTATGCAATAAGGAAGCTACTAAATCCCTCCTACGTCATCCCACGCGTTCAGTTCTTTCCCACGCAAACAATTAGCTTCACAGGAGCCATTGTTTAGATTAATCAATACGCAATGTAATGAAAGTTTTAAATCAGAGCAGAGGAAGAAATGTCTTGAGAAGTAATTCGTTGAAGATATGAAGGAAAACATTGTTTTAAAACATTACAGTTCTAGCATTAAATATCCAGGAAAATACATGTATGTTGGAAATAGAGGCTTTGTTTCAGCTTTGCCAATTTCGTCTAATTTCGTTTCATGTTTTTTTCTGGAAAAGTTATTAAGTGCTTTTTTTGTCCTTCTGATTTAAAAGTTGAGTTGAAATACTAAAACCGCCATTTGATTATTTTACTTTTAAGATTATATTTTATATCAACTCCTTTTATTTTGTTTCCTTCTACGATGTTTATCACATTGTGTCAGACTGTTCTCAGAAAATTAGTCAATTCTAGGTTATTTTTATATTCCGATATACTTCTTTTTCTTATTAATAAAGTTTAAAGCAAAGGGTAAAATCCTAGTATACGGTGCAGCCTTGGCGCGATTTTGAAAATTATCGCCAGCACCAAAATGACCCTTTTAACTACTCATCATATATGTCCCGTTTACTGCTCAACATAAAGTCGCCAAAAGTAGCCAAATCCCTTGTGCACCGGATACTAGGATTAAACCAAGCAAAGTTCAAATTTCAGGTCCTAATTCCTTTATGGTAAAATTACTGACTACTTAATTAAAAAAATGACTCACTTTTTATTGACAAACATGACGCAAATAACATGTTAATGCGCATTATTTCAGCAACAATACCATTTGAATCAGAAACGATTCATATTTTAAATCCTAGAAATTGTCTTCGAATTAAATAATTTTTTATTAGCCCAAAGGGCATTAACCCAGAAGAACTGTTAAATTTTAGCCCACAGGACGTTAGCCCAGAAAGGTTTTTAATTCCGTTGCGGCGTTTTGTTTGTTTCACTATAAACAGTATTTCAATTTCTAAATTGTTGCCACCAAATATTAGAGCTCTGTATTATATTTAAAAAATTAAATAATGAAGAATGTGCAAGAAAGTATGCATGTTTCTTTTCCTTCGAATAAACAATGGTATCTAGAGACGTCTAAATTCAAATAACGCAGTTCAGCACTCAAATATGGCCGCCCAGAAGCCCAAATTTAGAATTTATTTTATTATCTTTTTCACATTTTGTAAGACTTTAATAAATATTTTTAGTTAACGAGTTCAAAAGTTTCAAAGCGAGCAATAGCAGCACTGCACGAAAAAAAAAAAAATATCTCCATCGTGCGAGACTGTGTTTTCGAAATTCTAAAGATATTCTTTTTTAAAATTATTTTGTGATATTGCTGTTGAACTGAATTTTATGGTTTAAGTGAAAAGAACACGATGTTTAATAAATAAAGGTAACACACAAAACGTTAAAACAGGCCCTTTACGCGTAATATAAAATCTTAAAACTTTCAGAAATTTGTTTTTATTTTTTCTTATTTTAATTATTATTATTATTAGTAGTAGTACAGTATTTTTAACACTTTATAGTATATGAATTTAAAGATTTTAGAGGTGATTTTTTTTATTAAAAGAAACACAACAAATTCCCCATGTACCACATAGTATCACATGGGGTTTACAGAAGTAAGTATGAAACACAATACAAAATAAACAGAAGAGAAAACTGAAATAAAATTAAGGATGATTACAAAGTTTCAAAATGAATTGACAAAAAGTGTCAAAAGCACTTCTCTCTGAAATAAATTGGTAAAACTCTGGAGGCCAGTTAATATTAAAATTTTTCAGTCCCAGTTTCAAGACTTTTCTTTTGCGCTCATATTTAGAACATAGAACAAGCACATGTTCAACATTCTCCTCGCCGCCGAGGCCACAGTCACATACAGACTCAGGACTCAACTTAAATCTGTTCAAATAACTTTTAAAATCCCCACGTCCAGGAAGAAACTGGGTTAATTTGTAATTTGTGAAGAAATGATGGCACGACAATCTCATTGTAATAGAAGGGAAAAATCTCCTAGTTAAACTCCCTTTATTTGAATTAATGAATTCGTGATTACACGACTCCACAATGCTTTCATACCTGACCTTCTTATAAAAGGAATTAGGGATATTGACAAAAGTGTCAATTTCCCGCTTAGTCGCAGTCTTAGCAAGGAAATCGGCTCGTTCGTTCCCAACAACACCTGTATGACCACGAACAAATGAAAATGAAACCGAAAAATTTTATCCTTTAAACTTTTTAGTTCTTTTTTAATCTCGATAATGATATTATTAGAAGAAGAACTACATTTTAAGATCTCCAAGGATGAAAGGGAATCAGTACAAATTAGATAGTTTAAAACAGCACTGTTTTGTTTAGAGACTCATTTGACGGCGAAATTTAAGCACAAAAGTTCAGCTATGAAAAGGATACATTCATCTCTGATTGTAAATTGAAAATGCTCAAATTCAAGACCATTTTTGAAGACCAACAAATGCGAGACCAACCTTGCCATCATTTTTGCTGCTATCAGTATAGCAAGTTACAGACGAATAATCTACGATTTTATTGCTAAACTGAATAAAATTAACAGCATTTCTTTCTGAAGGATGAGGGAGATCAGATAGAGGTAATATACAATCATACTGAGAGACAGTAGAAGCAGAAATATTTTCCTTATAAGCAATAGAATGAAGAATGGAAATGTCAATTGGGTTAAAGCCAGAGATTGCATAAACAGACTCATAGCTTACGGTACGATATCCACATATGACCCGCAGAAGTATCCGCCTTTGAACACGTCGTAAATATCTACAATTTATCTTCTTCTTGGGCGATATACCCCAGACTCTAGAGTCATACATAATGAAGGGTACAATTCCTTGTTTATAGATGAGCGAATGAACGTTGTAATTAATACCGTATGTGTTGCGTGCAATACGACTTAATCCACGCTGTAATTTATCACATTTCTCTGATACATAAGTTAAGTGTTGTTTCCAAGAAAATTTACAGTCAAGAAAAACCCCAAGATATTTCATTTGCTTTACCACAGTCAAAGGGGTGCCATCGAGAGATAAATGAAATGCATCATAACAGATGTTTCGCTTTTCAATAATCATAACCCTGGTTTTATCAGGATTAAAATCTAATTTAAAAACTTTTGACCAGTTTGAGGCGAAATTTAAAGTACCTGTAAAAAAGTATCAGAAAGGTCCCTACTCTGGAAGCAAAACAAAACATCGTCCGCAAAGGCTATAGTATCACAATAAGCAAGATTTTTCAGTTTTAATAGGAGATCATTAATAATGATATTCCAAAACGTAGGTCCTGAAACAGAGCCCTGAGGGCAACCCTTTTCGAGGTGACGAATTGCAGAAGCCGAGCCCAATTGCAGTTTGGCCGCCCGATCATTTAAAAAATCAGCAGCAAGTGAAAAAGTATTTATTGGAAGTTCCACTTTTTGAGAAGATTGAGAATACAAAGCCACCACGCATAGCCGTAGGCGCCCTTAACTCTTTCGCATCGAGAGAGGGCAAAATCTGAATTCCCCAAACATCGAAAACGCCCGTATCTAAGAATTTCTCCTGGAATGCTTTTCCTTCCCCCATGACAAGTTGAATACTACAGCGCTAACAATAGCCTTACTTAAGTAAAGCGAGAACTTCTTTCTTCGACGCTTTGACACTGTGTGAAGTTCCCCTTTGGGACGGGATTGCAACTTCGGGCATCAAAAGCTAAACACTGACAGTAAACAAAGGAAATGAAGGAACAAAGGAAACAAGGAAGCTACTTTTAGTAGCTTCAAAAGAATGATTGACATGTGATTTAACAACACCTGAAAGCAATGAGTAATGCAGTAACGTGATGGGAGAAAGCACTGGGTAGGAAATTATTCAGACGTTTCGGGCGTCCAGCCGATTTCTGAATGCTCGGGCGTCTGGGGCGACTTCGATGCGAAAGAGTTAATATCCAAAAAGACCAAAATAGTGTGCAAGTTTTTCTTTTTTCCTCTGTGAACAATTTCATTTAAGCGTAAAAGAGCGGCTTCAGACTGATTACCAGAAAGAAGATCTCCATGGCGGAGATACCAGCAAATTCTGTTAATAAAAACTTTTTCCAAGCAATTACCTAAAACAGGAAGTAAGCTTATACATCTAAGGTTATCTAGGTGAGGACTCATTTCCTTTAGGAATAAGAAAATTTGAGAGAGGTGATATTTGGTATTTATTTTCAAACTGACTATCGCAGCGGAAAGGATATTTGCAGACACTTCGTTTATAGTCACTATTTTTTTGGCTGTGTTGTAACATAGGAAGACAAACTACTTTAGAATGAAAATTAGATGCCATCTGGCTTTGAGCTATGTAGTTTGTCCAGAGTCAGAGAGTTCTCCCGTGTCAGCAATAATTTTCCTCAGCAGACAAATGTAAAATAAATTCATATTTTAGGTATGCAATTACAGCAATATAAAACCAAAGAAAATTCATAACCTCAACTTAATCTATTTAAGTTTTAAGGTATTTTCTCTCTCCTTCTAGGGGGCCTTCGTGGTGTCAGGTAGCACACTCGACACATTTTTGAGAGGTCTCAGTGAGCGTAGTGCTCATTTTTTACATCACCAACATCAAAAAACCTATTGACTCTACTATGTGCTAGTAATCGTTTGATTATTTAAACTTTTTTGATTCAATTGCTATCTAAAGCAGTAAAATATAAAGTTTGTTATTAAATATTCGTTCGAATCAATGACAGAAAATGTATCAAAACCAAAATTCAGTAATCTTCTGTAACCAAGTCTTTAAATATCGGATAATTGTAAACAGCTATGTATTAAAACAGGCAGAGAACGTTTTGCAGAGTAAAGCTGTATATCGTATTATTATAATTAAAGTGCCATCAATAACAGTTTTAATTCCATAAGTTATGATTTTAAATGTTTTCGGAGATTACTTTTTACCGGCAGCTAAACTCTTTGAACCAGTAACATGATTTGTATTACTCTCCGAATTAATAAATATGATGAAAAAAACATGTCTTATCATGAAGCAATAAATAAATAACTTAGCAAATTATTAAACGCTACAATATTAACAAGAATGAATTTTCTGGGTTAAATCAGAATTAATGATTTGACCGTTTTCTGGACCTAAGCTGTAAAAATTTTAAAAACGGAATTGGTGGAAAGCGGAGTGAAATTTTAAACAATGATCACAAAACTGTGGCGCATAAAAGATGATAGCATTATTTCTGGAATTCTCTTCAAGTAGGATAGTATTCTAACAGAAAATGATATCAAAAGGGATAGAGTGTATTATTCCAAACTGCACATATTAAAATAACCATTGGGAGTCAATTGTGTAATTTTATATAAGGTGGAATAACTACGAAGCAAAGGGGAAAACATGATGACAATGGGAGCTACATAGTGCGAGCATATTGCTCTAGAAATGTTAATAGCTTGCGCTGTAGCCAGCAATTTACTCCGTCGCTTTAACGCGTTTGACACCAGCACCGTAGCCCTTTGACAGATATCTATCGCGTTCATGACTTGAAATGGTACAAAGGAAATTAGGGAACTGTTAAAAAGGATAACGAAGAACTGTTTAATGATGGGAATGTATATAACTTCAGCAATTTACCTGAAAATTATCATACTGGAAACAATACTGGAATATACCGATATTACGGACAGGCAATTTCGCTTGGAGAGGAATCGTCATGTAGAGTTGAATACAATTTTGCGTCATGTCTGTCATAACAAAGGAATCGTCACACAGACTCCATCTACTCAAAAGAGGTATCGTCATACTGCCATATGTCCACATTTACTAGCATCTGTTCCCCAGCTGAAATGACGGTGCTAGGTTAATGCATAAACTAATTCAAAAACGACTTAAAAATCAAATTATCCATATCCATTTATTAAAAATCAAATTATCCATATGTGATGCAACAAATATATCTCCATTCCGGGCATCATACGCTTTTCCAAGACCACTGTTCATCTGCAGTCTCTGATAGTAGTTCATGTGTATCACTGCAAACAAAGCAGTTTAACCACTTCTGAAATATTGTTACGAAACGTACGGGCGCGGTGAGATGGCTTCCCCGCAAAGCAGTTTTAGGGTTGCCATAAAATGGCAAGGGAAAGCGGGGTTGCCACATTTCGCGAGAAATCACCCATTTGGCGACATACCATGGATGCTTGGAGAACCTTCTGGAACGAATTCTTACCGGTTTAGTCCAGAATGTTCCCGAACACAAGCCGAAAGCTATATAAACCGTGCTGGTCTGCAGTCAGCGAGTGTGCTTCATCGAGAGGAAGTGTGACTGTCATCGAGAGTGTGTGTGCCTCGTCTAGCGAGTCAATCCCTGCGGAGTCGATCGAGTTGACAGCCGGGCAGCGAGTGCCGAGTGGGTCGTCGAGTGCACCGAAGGAGTCTGTTAGTGTATAGCGGTTAGTGCATCGTCGAGAGAGCGTGTTGAGTTCCTGGAATAACTGAACCGAAGAGTCAGGAGCTGTGCTCGTGTGTCGTAGAGTGCATCGCGAGTTGTAGCGTGGAGAGTCTCGAGAGTACGTGGAGTTCCGAGAACGACCAAGCAGAGTCGGGAGCTGTACTCCGGAAAGCAGGGTCAGCTACTTTGCAGGAAGCTGTCTCCACCGGATAGCCTGATAATCTGAAGGCTGTGTCGCTGATCGTGTCAGCGTGTTTATAGTAGTTCATCGACGACTGTAAAACGAGTTTTGGAGCCGTCCTGATAATACTAGCTAATAAAGTGTGTTTCGATACTTCATAAAGTGTTGCCGTTATTCACACCAAATCTACGAATCCCGTACGAACGTGAAGGAAGAAAATAACGTAACAACTGGTGCCAGAAGTAAGAAAGAACGCAACAATATAAATGTTGCCTTTATTTACATAGTGTCTCTTATTGCGATTCCGATGCTTGCATAATGACGTTACTATGACATTAAAGAGTTCCCCATATCCAGCTATTATTCCTTAAATTTTGCGGACAAGTTATCAGGACTAGTATTCCTTCGAATTGCCTTGGGAAACATCTAATGTCATGAATGGGTTCGGGAAGCTTACTCAAGCTATGTTCGTGTATGTGTGGAATGGACAACACAAGTAAGAATGGTTAACTTTTACGCTTTATTCTCCGCGATATTGCAGGTGCTCCCGCAATATCGCGGTGAATAAAGCGTAAAGTTAATCATTCTTACTTTGTGTTGGTTAACCATTCTTACTTCGGGATACAAAGACCATCCACATGTGGTCTGAACGTAAAAATATAAGGTCTACTAACTAACTAAATTTAGATAATGGCTAACTTTGAAAACTTTACACAAATGATTAACACAAAGGTTGGCCTTTCAGATTATTACGTACGAAGGACGCCAATTCCGGAAAACTACGATACGTCGTAGATATCATGAGGACTAAACCCCTGGCCTTAAATGCGGACAGCAACTGATTGAAAGCTCGCGTGAAATACAGTGGCAAGAAAGGCTCACTCTCTTTCCATCTAACTCTGTTCTTGGCGAAAAGCCACAACATAAATACTTAAGCGTTAGCAAGTACAATTTGCACCAACAGATTAACGCGTTTATTCTGGCAGAAAGTAGACAATAAGAGAGGACAGTAAAGTTTTAAAACAAAATAAACATTAGTCAAACTTAAGGTCCTTACAAGGTGTATAAAATACTTGTTAATACGAAAAGCTTTCATTTAGCTTTTCCACATCTGTACAGGCCAAAATCTGTTTCAAGCAAACTTCTGAAACGCCTGTATATACATTTGGTTTGTTGGAAAGGGGTTCCTTCCCCTCCATGCCATGTACAACGCTATAGCGCTAACAATAACCTACTTAAGCGAAGTGTAAGTTCTGTCTTTGAAACTTCGTGTGGTTTCACCACTCTGTGCTGGTTTCCCTTAGGACGAGACAGTGAGTATAAATATGTGAAAAATTGACGCTAAACAAAAGAGAAGGAGGCTGCATTCAAATAACATAGCTACTTTAGTCGCTTCGAAAGAATGAGTAGCATGCTGTTTAATAACTCCCGAAAGCAATGAGTCATGCACTGAAATGATAGGGAAAGCACCATGCTGAAATTTGTTCAGGCGTTCGAGCGATCTGATTGGTCGGACGTTTGCGGCGACTTCCATGTGAAAATGTTAAGAGCAGAAAGGTATACAAAAATAAATTAAGAAATTCCGAATGTATAACAAAATAGTTTATCTACGTTATGTAAATTATTTATTTTTATTTTCATATATATGTGGGATGTGGTTAGGATTAAAATAGAGGAAGGAAGTGGCATTTTAAAGGTATTTAATGATGAAAGAATAAACATGATTATGGTACGTACAGACTGAAAGGAAGTAAGATAAAAATTTAGCTCCATAGCATAGGGTGGCATCACAATAGTGGTAATCCTCACACCAAATGGGAATGTTTTTAAAGTCTCTAGCTACTACGTAATAGTTTTTAGGATCCGTTCACCACGTTGCCGTCGCAGCATCTATCACGCGTAGAAGTGGAGATGTCAACTTATCACACAGCTTCGAGAATCATCTAGCTGCTGATGCGGTTGCCAGGTGCAGGAAGGAGAAAGGTGGATACGTTGTAAGATCGAACGTCCACATATATATATTTATCCGATATACTTTTTTTTTAATCTACAATAATATGCGCTTCAAGGAGCCAATTGTTCTCCAAGTCTCTCGCGTGCGTGCTAATCTCAACGTCTTTCAAGATGTGTTCGGGGTGTATACTATTTTAAAAGATCATAAATCACTACTTTAACTTAAAGAGATAAATGTTGCGCTGTAGACTTTTTAAAAAGTCGACTGATTTATAAGCCTTCCTGCAATATTATAATTTATAATCCTTCCTATCCTTTCCGGAAGTATGAAAATATGTAAATACCAAGAGCTTGTTTTATTTGGGCCCACCAGCGGCGAGCGGTAAAGTCGCTGAACACTGGTAGTTCGGTCCGAGGTTCGAATCCCGCGAACGGGCTAGCTGCATGGGTGTTTTCGTGGTTTTACCTATGTGTAACGTGTATACGAGCCAGTTTCCCTTAGAAAGTCCTCCACGAAGGCATCCCTCCCCTTAGGCAGATAGCCCTAGTGTGCTTTGCCATAATTGAATACACATACAGACATACACATACATACATACTTGTTTTATTTGGATTCCGAAAAATTATAAGCAACGCATCCCAAATCGCTATATTTCGAGAATTTGATTAGAAAAATTAGATCAAATAGGAGAAGATTTGGTTTGCATCTTGGTACTTCTTGGGCTTGGTCAATTTCGACTTCTCCAAATAATCGAAACATCCTTTATTTATATTTTTAATAATAGTTGAGCTATATTTTAATTTCATAACAGTTATATTAATTTTAGAGTCACATTCCTATCGATTCTTGTTCCCCTTACAACTGCCTACCAGAATGAGTTTTTAAAATCGCATTGAATGCTAATGAGTTAGAAGTAGTATTTAAAGAAGGTCAAAATTACTTCGTGAGAGAGAGCTAGGAATCCTGAGTAGCGCGTGTTTGCCTCCGAGCTAAATCGCTCTTGAAGCTGTTACGCTCGGCCGTATATCACGAGTCTTTTGATATTTGCTGGCTAGTTTAAATTACGGGCCAGCTACGTTAGATTTGAGTCAGCTTTCGCTATGTCTCTTAGTTAATTCTAATTTAGTTCTTTTCTCTTAATCTGAGCTGAGGCCCGAATGGAGGCTTTCTTGTAAGCCATAGAAAGGGACCTACTGTTCATCATATTTTGAGTGAAATAAATAGTAATTAACCCTTCTTGACTCTACGACTTTAGTTATTTGAACTCAGCGATAAGTTGCTTAACAGTTTATTAGGTTCCTCGACATTAGACAAAAAATAGAGAAGAACTGTACAAGTTTTTTAATTTATTACATTATTTTTTAAAAATTACTTCAATATTACTCTCAATAACTGAACATAATTTCCGATATTTTTAGTGACATCAAGCTTACGTTTTCACGTAATTGTTCATGTTTTATTATCTGGCTGTCTATCCCTTTAATCTCTTTCCAATTTCCTTTTTCTATTTTCGCATCTAGCTGTTTTCATTCGGCAACATCATTCGGTATTCTTATATGTATCTGCAGAAGCTACATATTATTACTAAATAAACATTTTAAACGCAATTGGGTTTTATTCTGAAACTGATTGTTTAGCCTATTTGACATTTCTGAGTCGAAAAGGCCTTTCAGGTGACGTTCTGCGGCTTGTCTTTCATGCGAAATATCAATTACAAGAAGCATTGATAATGTGTCATAAAAGATATTCAAAATTTTTAAAAAGGGGGTGGATCTGTTAAGACAAAATCGGTAACGAAATTAGTTAATTAGAATGGCTCATGTCTAAAAAATCATTTTATGTAATTGGTAAGCCCTAAATGTCTCATAACAACTTTTAAATGTGGATAATCATCTAATCCATTTTCCTTACTGATTGGTTATCAAAATGTTCAGTCGCTAAGGATAGAGGAAGGTGAATATCAAAATAACAGAAAAAGTTAGAAAAGCGAAATTAATCCACAGCGCAAATCAGATAACGCGAGTTAGGTAGTGCATTATTAAACAATGATTAAATTACAAACAAATAGCAACTATTCACTGAAATAGAGCTAAAATTCCATAGTGTGCACAAATGCAAGAAGGAACGATCATAATGCCTCATCCCAGCAGATTTCTTCAATTTTAACGGCATTAAATTGCTATTGTCAGCTCTGATGAGGAATCTCTATTAATCTTTAGGAATTGATGCTTTCTTAGATACATATTAAGAATGAATTTCTTTAGATATTAATACCTACAGTGGATGGACAAAAATATGGAAACACCTTGTGAAATGCATGTTTGAAAAGAAAGATCGATTTTAATGAAATATGTAGGTGGCGCTGGCGTTTTTGACTACTGACGCCACCTATACAACTTCGTAAATGTGCTAAACAGTTCAGTTGTTGTCGGAGCACTGTTATGTGACGTTGTCATTGCATTATGTCAGAGTTAACAGACTTCGAACGTGGGCAAATTGTTGGAGCACGTATGGTAGGTGCTTCCGTAAGCAAGGTAGACGAGGTGTTTAGTGTTTCAAGAGGTACTGTATCGAAGATTTATTCCGCATATTTGAAAAGCGGAAAAACATCATCTGCTAAATCACAGCGCGGACGAAAGCGTGTCCTGAGTGATCGTGACAGACGATCATTAAGGGCAATTGTGACAAAAAATAAGAAGACCACAGCTGCAAAAGTTACTGCTGAAATGAATGTTGTGCTACCGAACCCTGTGAGTACCAAAACAATTAGAAGGGAGCTTCATAAACAGGGAATTGCTGGCCGTGCTGCAATTGAGAAGCCACTCATCAGTGATGCTAATGCCCGTAACAGGAAAGGGTGGTGTTTAAGTCATACAGCCTGGACTATAGAGCAGTGTAAGCCAGTAATATGGTCTGACAAGTCTTCTTTCACATTGTTTCCCAATTCTGGCAGAGTTTACGTCTGGAGAACGCCATCTCAAGCCTATAATACAGACTGCTTGTTGCCAAGAGTGAAACATGGCGGGGGTTCTGTTATGGTTTGGGCAGCCGTATCGTGGTTCTCTGCTAGCCCCATGATAACTGTGTCAGAGCACATGACTACCAAGATTTATGTGAACATTTTGGCCGATCAAGTTCATCCCATGGTACAAATTTTGTTCCCCGATGGTGATGGTGTCTTCCAAGACGACAAAGCCCCTGTTCACACAGCTCACATTGTCCAGGACTGGTTTTCTGAGCACGAGGATGAGTTGTCCCATCTCCCCTGGCCACCACAGTCACCAGACCTGAATATTATCGAACCTTTGTGGTCTACATTGGAACGGAAAGTGCGTTCTCGTTATCCTCCGCCAACTTCGTTATCTGAACTTGCCACCGTTTTGCAGGAAGAATGGTATAATATTCCCTTGGCAAACATACAGGAACTGTATTTATCCATTCCGAGAAGACTGCAAGCTGTTTTGGATGCCAACGGGTTTCCTACAGCATATTAAGCAAAGAAACATGTTTTTTTAAAGGTGTTTCCATATTTTTGTCCAACCCCTGTATATTTTCTGAACCCTTAAGTGCTCACTTTCTTTTATGAAATATTGATAATGCAAGCAAGGGTAAATAGTTGCTCCAAGTTAAATCTAGTAAATATCTCAAAGCAACTCCGTTATAAAAAAAAATTCCATACGTATCGAAGGAATCTAACTCACCATATGAATAAGAAATAATGAGTAATTATCTATGAATTGCCATATTTCTATTAATGTCCCTCATTTCTCTTTTTCTTCAGTTTTTGTATGGATTCTTTTGCAAATTCTTTTGTTCAAAAATAAATGCAGTTATGAAAATATATATTGATATTTTGTAAAACGGTGTGGGGATTAGTTTTATCATATATTAAAATATCTGATCTGGACACAGAATGATTTCCTTCTATGGCCTATTTAATTATGTACTTTTTTGCAGCATTTCATTTAAGCATATTTCCTCGAATTTCATTAGAGATACATTTCTCATTCAATCCAGTTCTCACTTCACGGCAAGGCAAAAATATATTAAACCATCTAGATGAAAAATTGAAAACACCAAATACGGATAAAACAGTTAAAAACATTTTGGAGAATTAAACGTAGAGTTTGTGATCAAAAAATAATTAGTACGAAGGCAGATTTTACGGCGCACAAAACTGAAAGTTTACCTTTGGATCCACTCGGCAAAAAGGCACTGAAATTGGTGTACAAGCAAACTGACTTGATTCACTATTCTAATAAGAGTTTCAAATGTAAACAAATGGCCGTCTCCTTGGGGATAGCACGACTTTTAAAATGTTGATAATTCTGCAACTATTGCATACAGATTACCTACAGTGATAAAAACCTTAACCGAAATGTAAGAGCAACATAATTAAATTCCTTTTAAAGCAAGAAAATGTACATTTTACCAACATATAGGAATAAAAAAAAAACTGAGCTCACCGAGATGAATAACAGAGTGAGTATATATATATATATATATATATATGTATGCTTGTTTCGGCCGATTGCAACCAAAAATGGGAGGTGCACAACTGCGTATTGTAGCTGTCCCCATATGCAAAATTTTAATGTTATAAGTCTACTGTTTTTGGAACTATGCGAGATACGTACGCACAGACGTCACGCGAAAAAAAAAAATCTCTTCTGAGTGATTTGAAGTCCATGTTACAGAACTTTTTTTTTTTTTTTTTTTTTTAAAAAAGAGTCCTTTATTTTATTTTCTCCGTACGTATAAATGTCACGTAAAAACATCGTTCAAATGTATTCGAGAGACGTCAGAATGGATGCTTTCATTGAATATCATACCCAAATCTTTTCAGGATTACAATATTTCCTTTATTTTGTATAATGATGTAAAAAATTAACGTACTGTAACATTACTTTTATATCAATAAATCGGTTAGATAAAAAAGCAATTTTCTTATTTGCTTTTTATTTAGCCTTAATGAAGTAATTTTTCACTTGCGCCATCTGGTAAATAACAATGAAATGTACACATTGGTAAATATACACATTGATTATTCCTTGCATATTTATTTGTTTATTCGCAATTCTTTGTGATCGGAGTAATTTTTATCCCAACGTGTGTGCTTAGTACTTAATTAAAGTATATAAATCCCGAAGATACTGCGAACTTCAACGAACTTACCGAATTCTTCTCGATCATGCTCGGTCAGATTTACACGCGGAAAGAAATGATCGCGATTCCATGTAATAAATATTTTTGCGGTCCTAAGTGTAGTTTATCATATAGGTTTGCGATCAATAAAGATTAGGTTCATTCTAGGTCTAGAAATAATCGTGGTTTGTTGCTGCTTTGCTTTGTAATATATGACGGTAAATAAACTCCACTCGGTATTCATAGAATTATCCAGGAGGATCCAAAATTTGCGCTAATCAAACTTCCAGAATCGATATTAGTGGAAATTTTTTTCATTGAAAGATATGATTTAAATAATATAAAATAATATACCAATATACCAAGCAAACTTTCAGTGGCAGTTTAGGTTGTTAACTGTAAAACCATTTTGCTTAGGGAGAGATGAAGATTTGTTTTTTGCAAGCAGAACGTAATTTTAAGACACATCATTACCTTACAATGCATTTTTCCACGGAAATATTGCTGAAATGTTTAAAGAGACTTTCCAAATGATCATGAATATAACAAATCATTAATTTTACGCTTGGTAACCTCATTTCTATAATCTGAATGCTTCTTAGTGGCCTCTCTTCTCTTCTAATTTCGCGTAAAATGGGCGAAGTCAAAAATAGAATATTACCGTCACTAACAAAGAATGTGAGAAAATTAGCATAACAATGAATTGAATCAAATGTTAGGACACAAATCGTTTCTTAAATAAAAACTCTCATTTACTCCATTGCGGCAAACAAGTAATTTTTAAAGCTAGCAACATAAAATGCAGCTAAAACTTCAGAGAACATGTAAGTGTTGTGGCATCCATTGTAGCAAATTGCCATTATAACCCACTGTGGAATTTTCACAATTTTTGAAAATCTGACGTGCGTTAGGATGACCTTGTAAATCATGTTAGCCTACCTATTTGTTCCAAAACATTACATTTTTATCACTGCACCATTCATTCCGTCAATGCAGGAAATGCAATTAGATAATACAAAATGCGGTGTGGAATTTAATGTAAATCGCTTAGTCGTAAACAAAAGTAACATGAACCATCAACTTACTTTTTTTTTATTTGTGACGATGCAAGTCGCATATCAAAAAGAACACAAACCACGAAAATTTGTTGCATACAGTGACCGCTGAAATATTTGTCTTGCAGTGGACAAATTTGCAGTTACTTCTGACCTGTTATAGAAGTAAGATCTACTAAAAGGTACATATTATATTTTATAGTTTCAGTTAGCTCAATAGAGGTCGAAATTATTTCAAAAGCAAGCAATTTCCTTTTGAAACAGAATTAAATGGAAAGAAAAAATCACGCTTTGCATTTAGTTTTGCCTACAGAATATTACAATTTCGACGTAAATTTGTATATTATAGAAATTCTTGTCAAAATTATAAACAAACACAGTAAAATTATGAACAATCACAGTATGTCAAAACACAGTAAAATTACTTATGGTTCTTAATCAATGATATCTATTTCATGACCCATGCCAATACCTCTCAGCAGCTCCTGAGTAGATTAGTTCTTAATATCACTCTTCTGGTTGACTGATGATGACAAACATGAGGAATCAAAGTACAGTTTCTTGAGGATTGAAAGAAAACCATACCTCCATACATACCATATTTTCGAATATGTAATGATGTAAGAGAGTTTGATGTTTTTGCACAAAACGGAATTTTTGTTTGCTATTTTCAGTAATAAGCATAACATATTTCGAACAAAAACGTTATAATAATAAACAAAATGAAATTAATAAAAGAATTTGGAATAAAATACTCGAAAAAAACTTCTGAATTGGTATCATCAATCACTAAACATCTTCCCATTAATATTTCTGTAAAACCATAGCAATAGACAAATCTATAGAAGAAATCTAGATCTGGTTAGTTTTTGTTTTGATCGATTACATAGATGCTCTTCGTAACTTGACATTTTATAGATTTAATATCATTTTAATGAAAGTTTCCTAAGAACATTTAAAATTTATTAAATTCTTTGCTTCTTCTTATTTATTTGTTTCATTTGAAATAATTGAATTTATTTAATATGGAAATTTGAATAAACACACCAAATGAAACTAATATGATTTATATGATTTAATTCATTTTATAAGGGAATTTTTATGTAAACTTGCAGATGCAGAAACAAACGTTTTTCACGGAACATAAACACTGCTTAAATATTCTTTTCGTGTGAATTCAACATAACGCATATCATCAATATATATACATATATATTTAATTTAAAAATATATCAAAGAATTAATCAAATTTTGAAACTACTTTATTTATTCATATATGTGAGATATCAAGCAGATGCAACATTCTTGTATGTAATCTTGTAATGCTTTATCAGCATTGAAGTTGAAAAACTCTTCGGAAGAATTTTCTACCGTTATGAATACCTCTTTCAAATGGTTCTCTTTTTCAAATAGTTCCCACGAAAACTATATTCTGGCTCCCAGAGAGGTATTTGATAATAAATTCCTAGTAAACAACTCAGGGAATTCAGTTTTGGGATCTTTTCCTAAATCTATATTTTGGATCTTAGAGAGAATTTTGAAAATAAATTCCTAGTAAACAACTCAAAGAATTTTGTATTATTTAGCAGTAAGGCTGAGATATCTGACTGTTCCTCCAAATGTTCTTGTTCTGGTAACACTTTTATAAATCAATTTAAAATGTTACATTAGAAAGTCACTTAAATTTATAATATCGAAAAGAATTTTCAAAACGTTTCTTGTTATTTTAAGTACTATACTTTGGAATAAATCGACTGAAATAATAAATATTTCATATGAAGATTGAAAAAATTTAAGCTAAGTACTAAAATTTGTTTGCAGATGTCTGTATGTTGCATGAATGAATAATATTGTTCTATATAGCAATGAAAAAGCTATCCGTTGCAAAGTTTGCTTTTACTGATATATAAATCGAAAAGGAAATGTCGGAACGAATTTGAATAATCTATCCTCTCTTTGATATTTTCAAAATTTATTTTTTTTAAACTTCATTAAGTATATATTCATTTCCAAGAGTATATATATAGAGAGACAGAATTTAATGGCATTTTCCCTTCGGTATATTAAAATAAAAACTTTAGATTAAGAAATTTCTTTCAATGCTCATTAATAACATTTCAATGCTCATTTTCTTGTAGTAATTAAAATGACAGGTGTGCAGAAAGCTTAAATTTATCCACCTTTTACATTTTATTTAAATTAAAAAGTTGATGCAGTTATGATTTCATTCTCTACGTAAAGCAGAATCTCCAGCTGTTTATCTTAGGCTCAATTTAGTTAGTCGTTTATGCTCTAAGTAAAATTTTGCATTAGTTCTTCCTTCTTATGAACAGAAAGTTATACACGCATAATACTATATTTTGGGATTTATATTATTGACCACATGAAGGTACCAGATATAAGAGAAAACAGAACAATAGTCATTTAACTGTCATAAAAAAAGTGTGTGGCTTGAAAAATTATAAACGTAAGCTAGAATTCAGCACTTATAAGACTTAATATTTTCTGACAAAGATACAATTGTAGCAGTTGTTTACTTTACGGATCATTCAAATCTAGCCCATCTTTTATGCATAATACAGACTGATGAAAGAACGGTCAAAGTACTGTTGGAAAGAAGCTATCTTACATTTTATCGACTGTTATGGAATCATGATTATTCTTTCATGAATTAAATGTTTCTAGAATGTCATCAGCTAACAAAACAGGTATCTTTGCTTTTGTTGTTAAAGAGGTTAGCGAACAAGAAAATCAACCAACAATGAAATGAAAGTCTAGTTCACATCATGCAATCAACTGCACTGGAGGACTGCAACTTCTTGTTTGTGCACTACATTGGAATAAAACACATTTAAATGCAAATGACACCCTTTAATGTATTCACTACAGTTGCTAGATCAGAACTTGCATCATCTCTTTGCGCAATATTCCAAGCCAGTTACCCAGCCTTTTTAAAAGTTATCCTTTCCAAGAAGCTATAGGCAATTTCTAAATATTTCTGCAGTTTTTTTTTTTTTTTTTTTTTTTTTTTGCAATGGCAGATTGTGAACAGTTATAAATTTTGTAACGGAGTATATTAATCTATACTTAGACTAGATGTGGCGGTCTCTTTATTATGGAGGCACCTAATTGATGGGCGACCATTATCTCCTATGAAGGGGCGGACAGTTACAAGCATGCCCTGTCCGGGATTCGAACCCAGGCACTTCGGTATCGCAGTCAGGCTCCCCTAACCACTATACCGTCTGGTCTGGATCTTTCTGCCGTTCTCAGTTTGTTAGTTGATGAACTGTGCAGATCCTGTAATAAAATGCATTTGATGCATTTCTCGGTAAAAATATTTGTATGAGATTTTGAAACCCACTTTACAATATATTCATGAAAATTAAATAAAAATGAATATATTGCAACAACAACTAAAAACACTAGAAATGCATCTAATTTGGGAAATAATGTTAAATTTATAGTTTAATAGTTTGATTACGTAGAACATGATGTTTAAAAAATAAAGGTAACACACAAAGTATTAAAAAACGTCTATATGGGCGTAATTTAAAATCTGAAACCTTTCAGTTTCTTTTGATTTTGTTTATTTATTCGTTTTGTACACATCCTGGCACGTACGTGCCACATTCTGGCGTGGAAATGCGAGGGGAATTCAGGTATTCAAAGAAGGCTCAAAATTAAAATAACCATTAGTGCAACTAAACCGGACCTCATAAGGTAGAGAAATTTTTGAAATTATTTTTAACATTGTATACAAAATCAAAATCACGAATTTGATATTTGTCGCCTTACTTGTTTTGCAGCAAAGCCTCCACATTATTCAAGTGTAAGTTGTATTAATCGTAACCGTAGGATGACAAGGCAAAAAGAATGCAACAACCGGTTTCTCGCTCTCTTCTGCTAGTGGAGTTCGGAGGTGTAGGACGGCCTTCTGGCTGTTCCTCTCCTGCCGATGCGATGTGCCTTTTTTTTTTTTTTTTTTTTTTTTTTTTTTTTTTTTGGCTTCTACCTTGAATGCTGTCTGATAACATCGTGGAACTTTTTTGTAAGATTTTGGCTTGACGGTACAGCGCTAGAAAATTTTCCCCAGAATCGTAGAATATTGCTGGTGATAATAATCAGATACATTTCGCAAGAGAAGAAGAGAAAGAGTAACTTTGCTTATTTGCATTAGCTGTACATAAGTCACGTGATGTCTGAGGTCATATGCATTGTTTGTTTACAAAAAGATACCCATAAGTCACGTGATCAATGAGGTCATCGGATTGTATCTCATTCTTCTTTCCAACCACATTATCCTTTTAAGATGCCTTCGCTTCGCATGTAAGCCCTGCACTCGTGTTTCCTCTTCTTCGATATAAAGACCAAATATTATCGTTTTCCGAATATTCTTATTGACGTCCCATTTTTGGATGGTTCCGACTTTTCCAGAACTTTTATTTCGTACTGATGGAAGAAGATTGATAACGATGACCTGAGCGTTATATTAGTAATGTGCATTAAGTCACGTGTTATATGTTTCGGGTGTGATTCTGTTTAAGTACCTTGCATTCGCCTGTCTGGCAAACATCTTCTTATTTAATCTTTATTGCTTATTCAGAAACAGTGATGTTAAAGAAAAAAAAAATAATAAATAATTGATTTTCTTGCGATATTTGAATTATCGTCTTTTGGGGTAAGTTTACTTTGATCTTATATTTCCCTTAATAAATCACCCATTTCTATTCTCACATTTGTATGCATCTATAGGTTATTGCGGACACAACGCGATCTAGTAAACATTTAAGAATTTCATTTTTATTGCATCAAATGCATTTCCTATCACATTTTATTACATTTAATCAATGTTTCTACCACATTTGGTGCCTTCATTTTCTATCACATTTAATTCAATTTAATGTTAGACTTGCATAACAAATATTGCAACTAATAAATCATTTTTAAGTCGTACATTTTGATGTATTTTTAAGTCGTTGTCTAAACTCTTCGCAGACGTTATATGAATTATGGCTAAGTAGCAAATGAAACTTGGAAAGGGTGTAAAAGACCCTTTATTTTAAACTAAATCAATTTATTTTAAACTATAACAAAAGGCTACACAATCAATTTATCGCAAAGCTCGCTCAATGCTTTATCGGCTTGGAATTCAGCTAGCTGGAATTATTATGCAAGGCCAAAGGCATTAACGTTTATCTAAGATAGCAACCCAGTAATGTGGCCATGAGAAGCAGAACATGCTCTGCCATACAATCTCAAAACAATAAAATACAGGCGAACTAAATTTCATCCTGGCGAGAAAACGGAAAGGAAGAATTGACAGTATAGATTCAAAACATGAAATAGCTGGTTAATTAGCATAAAAGAATCTAACAGAGTTAACCCGTAACTCGGTGCGGTCTCAGAGACCGCTACAGGTGTTGTTCCTATCATCCCTATTCTATATTTAGTCTGATTGAGTGAATTTCCCAGCTAGCTTCTCCTTTTGTGGTCTTGATAATTCTCACATATCGGCTAACATTTTTTGCACTTGCTTCATTGTGAAATTCTACTCCATTGTCTGAGAGCGGTATGTCAGACCGCACCTCCCTCTCAGTGTTACGATTTCTGTCCCAGGTGGAAACATGGCTCTGAGACTTGGTCTGAGACTATATCCTTCTAATTCACGTTATGCAGAAGTGCTGTAAAAAATTCTTGTAGAAGTGGAAAGTGAATTTAGCGATGAAGATGAATGCTAAGAAGATTTTCCAAATGAAAGTTAGCATTCCACGACATTAGAATTTTCTAAAACTGACAATGAATGCACTGAACCAGAGACTGAATCCATTTCATCTATAAAACATTATTATGGGAGAAACCGCTTCAAGTGGTCATCTACTGAACCGCAACGAAATGTGAGAACACCCGAGCATAATTGAGTTCATCTTCCAGGAGTAAGAGCATATGGAAAATTGGTTGAAAATACGTATCCTAAAAGAGTTTGGGAACTCCTGCTCACAAACGAAATATTAAAGAAAAAGAAAGAACTGAAAACTTCGTATTAATGCGTAAGTTGTAAAACTCCAATTTGTTTCGTATGTACACAAAAATTATGTCACGAATGTGCACAAGAATATGCTGAGTAAGTTGATATCTTTTGCAAGAACACAATGGTATTACTGACAGTAAGGTACTGTCATTTTTTTTTTCGTACAATATTTGTATTTTTTATCTGAATGTATCTATCACATGTTAAATTAATAGAAAATAATTATTATTCATAAAAAATAATAGTTATTCTGGTTTGTTTTGCATAATTTACATTTGCATGTGGTTTTTCATAAAAAAGTTCCACGTTGCAAAAAAAATGTTCCTAGTGTTGCTTGATTTCTTTGTAAAATTAAAAAAAAAAAAAAAAAATCTGTTTGCAGATAAGTGTTTATAGAATGTATGGGTAAAATCAAATTTTAATATTTTGATTAGAACGTTTCATTTAAACCATAACGAGACACGGTTTTTGTGACCTCATGTCCCCGGTTATGTCCCGATATTTGACCTCCCCTGTTACGGGTTAAATAAAAAAACTGTTCTCAAATAAAACATAAGAGCGATTAATAGCTGTAATATTTTTGTCTCATTGAAAGCAAAAGATTAAATCCAAAAATCAAATAAATTTTATTTTGTAATTTTTTTCCAACTTTGGAGAAACATTTTACATTTTTCTCGGTAACATTAATAAAACCATATCTAAATCAGTTAACTAGTACAACAATAATTTTTAAATTTTACGCATAAATTCATGAAGTACTTCGCAGTTGCTTACTACAAAGTGAACCAATATTTTATACTACGGAGTCACATAATGAATTACTTTTTTATTTGAGGAATCTTTCCACCTGTACAGCTGTAACACTTTAAATATAATTCTCCACCTTTTTTGAGTTTCTCTGTAATGGTTATAGACTACTGCAATTAGTGCTGAATCAAATAATCCTCCCATCTGTCTTTTGTAAATAATATGAATACGAGCGAATCTATTGATCTTCCATGTAGTCGTAGCTTGTTTCGCCGAATGAATCTTTGCAGAACAATCAGCATTCAACGGATTGCATTTGATTAAATTGTATGGTTATTACGTCAAAGCGTTATCTAATTTCCTTAAAAGTAATTATTTTATGAAGGATATCCTAATGGAACTGACTCGGATTTATATTACATACGATGGAAAGCAACGAAATTTCAATGCAGCTAGCTAATTTAAATTCTGTAACATTTCTGTGATTCTGTCCGTTCGCAGTTTCATTTTACACATGTATATTTCCTCATATTATATTATGAACATGTAAAGATAAAATATTATTTTAACATTATGCAAGAATGTAAAGAAGAAATAAAAATTATTGCGAATGTAAATAAACCGGAAAATAGCGCATAATACAAAAGTATTAGTCTTCACGCATATGCTTGAGAGAGAAGATAAATGTCGTCGAAACTCAATTTTCTTTCGTATAATTCGAATTTTTTTTTTTTTTTTTTTGCTATCAAACAAAAGATTGCTTGACAGCGAAATTTATGAGAACCGGAAAGAAGTTCCACGCCTTCTTCCAGTAAGAATATCCTCGAATTGATTTAAAAAGAGACTTCAGTGCATGTAGGAGAAGGAATTCTGGAAACGGATTAGGATGCACAGCAAAATGTACCAGAAAATATCGAATGTTGAATAGTAAATAAAATTGGGGAGGAATTAAAAGTATGGATTTGATAACTGACTTTTTTAAAACATGTGCGATTGCCTTTTTTTAAAATTTATTGTCCATCGTTCTTTTTTGATTTGCTCATAAAATGTTTGTTAGGATTAGAAGAAAAGAACGATAGACTTTCTTTCCTTTCCTTTGGTAACATCAAATGTATGACAACTCTTAAGACTAAACTGAATTTTTCGCAAAGTCTTGTAGTTTCTTTCAAAGCTCAAAGTTGGCTCAGAACTTTAGAGGCTTCGACTTCAGCTAGCATCAATTAACCCTTTCGCCGTTCTCTCCTGTCCGCGAAAATATCCCCCCCAGCGGCCGTCTGTTTTTCGTAGCGTGTAATGTTGTTTTCTCCTTACATCATAACTTTCCATAGGGCCCACCAGCGGCCGAGCGGTAAAGTCGCTGAACACTGGTAGTTCGGTCCGAGGTTCGAATCCCGCGAACGGGCTGGCTGCATGGGCGTTTTCGTGGTTTTCCCCATGTGTAACGTGTATACGAGCCAGTTTCCCTTAGAAAGTCCTCCACGAAAGGCATCCCTCCCCTTAGGCAGATAGCCCTCGTGTGCTTTGCCATAATTAAATACACACACAAATACACACACATAACTTTCCATAAATGACTTTCGTAGTGAATGAATGTCAATGAATATTAAGTAAAATTATAAGGAAATAAAGCATAATGGAAAAATAAAAATATCTCTGCTTATTTCTAACAGCAGAATAATTTGCTAACATCTGATCCAGGCGGTCCACTTCTCCCATTTTGTTGTTGTAATCTTTTACAATTATTAGTTTTTGTTTTTTTTCGTCTAATCTTTGTAATATGGTAACAGGTAGTTTGGCGACATTTTGGTAAGGCGATAAAGGTTACTGGCTAGGACTTTAGCAGTGTACATGGATAAAGTCAAGAGTGTGCGCAATGCCATTTTTGTACAATTCTGCGATGTTTTTTTACGTGAAAATAGGTCGACGTGTACATGGATACCGTGTATGTGCAATTCTTAAAAACGCGGCAAGAAGTTTGCGATTCTGCACTTTCTCCCAATTTCGCACCTAATCTTCATCATGATTAAGCACTTTTGTTCCATAAAAGTTCTAGCATAAGCGTAATTCGGCTAGCAGATTGTTGGAGGGAAAAATGCCTTTACTTCGTGAAAACAAAATGGCGTCCAAAACAAAACTAACAGGTTGCTGTAGGAGAGTTGGTCGCCAAAAAATCGCCAAGTTACCATAATCCAAAGATTAATCTTTTTTACAGTTCTTTTAGGTGTTCCAACATAAATCATCGAGTCATTATGGACTGTACTCATGAAACGTATATCCTTCTTGTCTTTCTAATTCACTACCTCCTTTTTCCTCTTTTTCTGCTGAGTTGACGTCGAAGCCATCTTTCACTGTCTTGTATCTTATGTAAAATGGCGCGAATATTCATAAAACCCGGGGCAAATTCAATTAGAAATAGAATGCCTGATTAGTGCTGCCTCTAGGAGGTATTAGAACAATCAAAAATAAGAACTCAAACAAGTAAACATTTAGAAAGCGTTTTAAACGTTTAAAAGTTTTAAAATGTAGAAGAACGCTTGAAGCGCGTTACGGCCGCACTGCGGAAGTTTCACTTGGACGCGCTAGACTCGTTACGGACGACGAAGAGGTTAAGGCCGAAGACATTAACTCTTATCTAAGATAGTAACCTAGTAAACTAGGAATGAGAATCAGAACACGCTGTCATACAATCCCAAAAGCGTAATCTTAAATACATGCAAACTATATGTGCATCCTGGAGAGAAAACTGAAACGGAAAAGTGATACTTCAGATGCAAAACAATATATAACTACCGGGCAACCAGGGAGAAGGTATAAGGACACTTTTATTTAACTCAAATAAAAGTTGAGGGATGTTTCCACTTGTGCTTAAAGAAGCCAACGATTATGGCTTAAATTAAAGATAATATACTAACCCATTAACCGCCAAAACTACAAGGAATGTTTCTTTCCTCATGAACAAATATTAAACTAATTTCTCATAACAAATTTTAAATTAAGCATTTATACCATAAATTTACATTGAAAATAGAAAAAATGCTCTTACCTGTAGAAAAAGCGAGTGTTGCGTTCGCGCAACGTCAGCGGAATAAGACTACGGATGTTTAGTGAGTAGGATTGCACTCGTGTGATGTTTCTTTTGAGTGGAGCGCAGGATTACGTTTTAGGTGTATAACGTTTTATAAATGTACAAATCACTTTACTTGTAATTAATTTAATATTAAAATATACATTGTATTTCTTTTGCAAATACAGATTATTTCAATTGAAATATTCAAGCATGAAAAGCTTGATTACAATCATGATGTAAAGCTACATTATATACATTGCCTCTATAAACCGTCTGGCTATGGTACTCTTTACAACAAAGTCTTTTGTTATGAACGAACTTTACGGTAAAATGTCTACCATCTCCATGCAACGGTTTTTGAATGCTGAATTTACTAAGTCTTCCTGCTGCTGATCAATTTCTGGCTAATTCTACACTCTCAATAGGAGTATGCAAAAGGAATAATGCATTCTAGCATCTGAAGTCTAAAACAGAATTTATATTTCCAGTAGTAAAAGGTGGTGATATTTAGTAAGCTTAGATACGGTCTCACCTCATATAATTTATCAGTATTGTCATTTTGACTATTGTCGAATGCAAATTCTGCTTCATATTCCTGTACTGAAAACGTGATATCAATTCTCGTACAACAGGAACAGAAATGTCCTTATCAAAAGACAATTACATTTTTTCTTGAGGTAAGGAATGATATCCTGTAAGCAATAATATTCCAATAAATCTTCTCATATAGGCTTCAAATGCAATAAATTCTGGGGACTTTTTTTTTCTTGCAGAGCGTATATATTTGTCTGTTCAACGAGAAGAGAGTAAATGTCTAAACCAAAAAGAAAATCGAAAATCTCTGCACTAGTTTTACCTTGTGTTTTGTCTTTTATAATTTCTCTTCTATCTCTTTCTTCATGTTCTTCCTGAGACATAACTAACAGTTCCTTTTTTATCCACTTCAAGGTTTCAGTCTTCTGCTATTTAAACTTTTTAGTATGACTATAACTGCTTTTAGAAGGCTGAAACTTATTTCTTACGTGAATTTCAACTTCCCCAGCAGTATCATTTGGTAAAGTATCATTATCATTATTTAAAACACTGCCATTCCTTTATTTATCGGCATCAGGCTCTGTAATTTCTGGGGGAACAACAACAATATCAGTTTTATTTTGGTTATTATTAACATTATCATCATCTGTTTCTTCATCAAAAAATCTTTGAAGGGCTTCTTCTAATGTAAGAAACCTTGTTCTAGGCATTTTTAAACAACCAGAACATTGAAAGGAATGAGTGAAAATGGAGATTGACTACCCGTTTCCTGCTGACGTTGCGTGTACGCAACACCTGTTTCCCGTTCCTTCCCAACACAAATATTAACATCTGACTGATGTAGTGTTCTGATAAACGGTAACCTTGACTAAAAGTGACTAAAAGCTGGCTCTGACGTAGTGTCGGCGTAACAAGCCTAATGGCGAGAATAACACAGCGGACCAGAATACTACTAGCAAGGAAATCAAATTAGGAATGTGGCCTTCAGCAGGCAGAACACACTCTGAGTCTACCTTCTGAAACCTTTTTTCTAAATACACTCTAGTTTCTACTTTAACCTTTCTACCTACTTTCGTCTTGTAAAAAAATAACGTAACGAATATATAGAACGGGGACAAGGGCAGCAAAAGTTACAGTAAGACATTCTGACATTTTTACATCTTTGGAAAGGTGTAAATATATATATATGTATTTGAAAATGAATTCTAAATAAAAGTAAATTAAAAGGCCTATAACCTGCGCTAAAGCTGCAAAGTATCAAACCAATAATTTATAATTAAAAAACTTTTATATACCATCTCCAAGGAACAGAAATTAAATTAAAGACATTATTAAAAAAATTTAATTCAGCATCTTAATTAGTAATTACAATTAGACCTTTATTGCTTTAAAAACTTAAAACTTTGTAAAGAAAAAAAACTCTTCATAACTTTTTATACCTAAAGTGTTTACTTTTGCGTTTGGTATTTTTGTGTTTAAACAAGATCTTTTTTCACAACTTTTTATGTTTTTAAAGCAATAAAGTCGAGATATTACTAACTTAAATTACTAATTAAAATACTGAATCATTCTTTTCCTTAATAATTCAGGCTTTTCAATTTCTGTTCCTTGGAGGTGGTATATAAAATTTTGGGAATTGTGTTCACAAAGGTATACATATAAAAGGGTGAACACTTAAAGTAAAAATTACTCGTGCGAATGGAGCGAAATTTCCGAAAATGTTAACTGATTTTGAAAGAGAGAGGTAAATCAGAAATAATTTTTTCAGTGAAAAATGAAATCTGATGTTTTCCTAAGAGCAGAATGGTGCAAATAATAATTGACGTGTGCATTAGAGCTGAAATGTAAAATATATAGTTTTAGCACTTAGAAGATGTCGAGCTCTCACATGCAGACTATACTTTCTAACTGCTGAAGAAATCTTATACTGTGTAATAAATAGGATTATACATCAAGAAAATAGAAAGTGTCTTTAAGAAAACTTTTCTTTATTACTTTCTCTTTTATCGAGAGATGTATGCCGTTATTTGCATATTTGTAGGTGTTTGTAAAGATACAAAGATGACGTCATTTTTTAACTAAAAATTTCTGTAGGTGAAAACGTTGCATTGGTGTACAACAAGACGCAGAAACGAAAGAAGTCATAAAATTCTAATCATAAGAAATTTGCATGAAAATTTAAGACTGAAATCTCATGAGAAAAAAAAGGTAAGAAAGACTTTCTAGAAATATATGCATAACCTGATATTTATTGAAGAACATATATTGACTTTTTAAGCCGAGGGGCTGATTTTGAAAATACTTTTCCTATTTCGCTGGAAATATTTATAAATATTTTAAACTTCGAACATATACAATTCAGGAATCTAAATTATAAATGTAATACGTCTAATTAATTTGAATGAGAAACGATTTATTTATATAAAACTATGCTTTTTTAAGCATTTATATAGAACTAGGCAACCTTTTAAGTTGATGAAAGCAATCGAAGACAATATATTTAAATATTTTTGGGCACTGTCATTTCATTAAATGATAGCTGTAAAAATCTGAAAAATAATTCTAAAAAATAATACTTTTCATTTTTTCATAGTCTGCGTTTCTTCACTTGCAAATAAACTTATATTACTAAACAGTCTTATATCTAATTGAATCTTTGTATACAAAAGTTACTGTAAGTTAGAAAAGTTAAGTACGCGACGCTAAAATCATTAAAATGGGAAAAAGTATGCTCGGGCATCATGTGATCGGGCTGTCAATAGCGATTAACATACGATATTTGGATACTGCCATCTGCATCCGCAGTGGATTTTCAGCAATATAAATTTAACTACAGTGTGAAAACTTATAATTTGAATTGAGTGCTTTATTTTTGAAACTCAGTATAACGTATACAAATAAAACAATATCTATCATTTTAACTCAACCACGCAAATAACAAAGGATTAACTATCTTAGATGTTGCATGTCCTGCCGAGAAGACTATGAGTATTTGCCGTATAATGGGGGGAGCGAAGATATGAAGACCAGGAGGCGGGGTAGAAGGGAGTCGTACAACCGTTCACTACTGTTTGTATGGACATTGTTATTTTTTTAAGGTAACATGCTGTAAATAATAAGATTCTGCGTCAAGTCATGGTCCGTTAAATTGCCTGTATGAATTTATCATCTAGTGCGTTTCGTTGCATAGTTATAAATTACGACATCTGCAGTTTATAAGGATTGATAAAATATTTGCTAACACATATGTTGTTCAGAAAATACTTTATTACTATAAGCAAAAACACACACGGTACCTCAGCACATCTACAATATATCGATATTAACTTAGCACCTTTTCATTATGTACTATTTCCTTCAAAATTTCTAAAAGGAGTCCTGAACCATCGGTACGGTGTCCGCCGATAACATCGCGGCAAAAACATCGCGGACGAAAACGTCGCGGAAAAAACAACGCAAGACGAAAACGTCGTGCTACAAAACATCGTGGGAGAAAACATCGCAAAGAGAAAACATCGCAGTTCTAAAACATCATGCTACAAAACATCGTCGTCGAAAATAAAGCGGTTCAAAAACTTTGCAATTTAAAAACATCGTCATCGAAAATATCGTGGTAAAAAATAAAGTATCTACAAATCATCGCATGACGATAACTTCGCAGACTTGCTTTTTTCAGGTTTTAATTATTGTAAATGGATATTCCCATAATGATTTGTGAGTGCAGTATGTAAAGAAGGATAATTTTTATTTTCACATATTTTATTAACTAATAAATGTTTGCTGAAAATGTAAGAAGGAAACTTAAGCATAAAAAATAAAATGCGAATTATAGATTATACTTTTCATGAAAAATTACCAGTAAAAACTTTATAAAAATGATTTATTAATGGCCTTTGTTAGTTAACTATGTCGGTTTAAAATTCTATTAAGTGCTCTAAGTTGCATTAATTTTCTATGCTTAAGTTTCGTTCTTATTTTCTCAGCAAAAAATTATTAGTTAATAAAAAGTATGAAAGTTAAAATTATCCTTCTTTCCATCTTACGATCACAAATCAATATGGGAATATCCATTTACAGTTATTAAAGCCTGAAAGAAGCATGTCTGCGATGTTATCGTCATGCGATGATTTGTAGATACTTTATTTTTTACCACGATATTTTCGACGACGATGTTTTTAAACTGTGAAGTCTTTGAACCGCTTTTTTTTCGACGACGATGTTTTGTACCACGATGTTTTAGAACTGCGATGTTTTCTCGTTGCGATGTTTTCTCCCACGACGTTTTTGCCTTGCGTTGTTTTCTCCGCGACGTTTTCGTCCGAGATGTTTTTGCCGCGATGTTTTCGGCTGTAACCCATCGGTACATCTGCTTCCGTTGAAGACTCGTAGCGATCACCCAATAACACAAACAACTTCGTTAACTTATATGAATGCATTTCAGAGGCTTTTTTTCTTTTTCCATTTCGGAGAAGAAATTTACGAATCATTGTCTAACGGACATCATATTCATGCGAACTCATATCGGGGGGATGTGACTGAACTGCCAGTCACAATAAGATCTTTCACTACCAGTTTTGCAGGATATCTCGCATTATGACTCCACATACTATTGTGCATGGAGATGGAAATCGTAACTAACAAGGGCTATCTCCTTTTTTTTTTTTTTTTTTTTTTTTTTTTTTTTTTTTTTTGAGTGTTTGAAGCAGATGATGTCGCATTAAACGACAGTAGTTAGCAACGTCAATAAGCAAGCGATAAGCAACGGAGGACGTGGGCACTGTCCATTTACCAAAAGGTTAATCGGTATAGCACCACGTCCACCTATATCTAGAGCCTAAAGAGGAATCACAAGACGCCACGCACCAGGCGCCCAAACCCAGAGCCAAATTCAACCCGGGGGCAGTCCAACAGACCAAATGCCCACGAAAGACAGTCCCAACAACCGCCCAGGCCCCACATTTATTAAATAAAATAACAAAAGCATGCGGGGCCAAAAAGGGCGAGTTTTGACAATAAGCAAAAATTTTGCAAAGGTGTAATACACACAAATATAGAATATACATAAGCTAAAGTACGGTCTGATGTTGGGCAGCCCAATAATATACAATGAGTAAAATATAGACAGTAGAATTAGACTTAATATAACATAAAAATAGAGAACATAGTGACATAATGAATGTAAATGATTACAGCAATACACAGAGGATATACCAAAAGAAATAAAAATAAAAGAATACAATAGCCATCAGTGTGTGACTGGAAGTACTGATACATGGGAAATGCGTAAAGCATTCAGAATTCGACTTAATTCAGAAGACTAACAACTGGATCGGGATACATTGCATAGCCAAGTACATATATTTGACAAAGCAACACATTGAAAGTCAGTGTAATAAACTAGATATTCGCTATGACAAAGTCATGTTACAATACCGCAGGTAGTGATGTGATACAGAAGAAGTAGGTAGCGTACAATATAATTTGATCTCGGTACGCATTCATTCCCTATAGTACAACAATAGTTAGGAAAAAGGAATATGTTATACAAAATATATTTGGCATGCAACTATGTTTAAGGTACACAAAGGTCGATACATTGGTTACTAGTAATTATGGTACAGGATTCGTACCAAACTTAGTAACAGAATGCAATAGCGGTACAATACAATTGATCACGTGGTATTGTGAGAAAAACATGCAATAAGGCTAATTATACGATTATGAGGAATAAAAATAACATATTTAGCCTGCATAAAAGTTAACGAATATAGGATACCATACAATACTATACCATATTACAATACAATACAATACAAAAAAAATTAACATATTTAACCTGTACTAAAAGCCAACCGATATAAGGTACTATACAATACTATACAATACCACAATACAATACGATACAGTAGATACAATACCACAATACAATACGATGCAGTAGATGCTATACAATACTATACAATGAAAATACAAAACACATTCAGTGTTGGTGACACAAAAATACATTTAAAATTGTCATGACACTAGTGATGAAAATACAAAATACATTCCGTGTTGGTGACACAAGTCAATAGTCTACCTATAGTTTGTTGCAGTGGCATTCCACGAACGTCATATGCAACAGTAAACATGCGTTTCACGCTATCCGGACACTGTGGCCGAGATGAAACCTTCTGTCTAAACCATCGAGATGTTGTTGTATGCGTATTTTTCAGGAGCGAGCATACGTTTCATCCATGGTGGAAATCCATCCAATGAAACCTTCACCTTCCCTCTCGATTCGGTGCAAATTATTTAATGAAAGTACATAATCACGGTGAGCTACAGGCACGGGGCGTACAACGAGCTAACCATCCGCGGATTCCAAGGTTGTTACGCAGAATGAGGAGTACATTCTTGTAAGCATATGTCAACTTCAGTCATTTATTCGTGCTCAGTAGATCAAAGAATAACATCCCACAGAAAACGCAAAGAACTGAATTGCATAACTAGCAACTTGAGTTCGTACGGAATGACATCATTATCAAATGGTCCTTTCCTTAAGGAGCAATTTAACACATCTCACGCAGGAAGATATGGTAGCGTAGTATCATTAGCGCAGTTTTGTCAGCGCAGTTTCCCTTGAGTTTTATGCTCCTTGACCTAAAGAAACTTCAATTTTTTTCAAAGGAGTTAATTATCCACGTTTTAGTAAACATTTTGATAATGCGCTTGCTCCTTTAATTATCGCTCCAAATCCTCTTACTATATAACTGAAAGAAATACAACTAGCCTACAGTAATTGAGCTCCTTCGCTTGATTGTCTGATATCAGCTGAAAATGCACAAGTGCTATCAGGGGAACGTTGTCACATTTTTTTTTAAACTCTCGCGCTACAGTGCAGACAATATATTCATACTTGGCAAAAAGTAAAAAAGAAGAAACAGCAACTATATTTATACAAACATAATGTGTTATAAGCATAGAAGTAACAAGGAATAAAGTAGTTCATACTGAAAATGGAAGAAATTATGTGCAGCATTTTAACTTGAACTGTTTTAAATAAAACACTGAATACTTTAAATAGCTTCTTTAGCTATCGCAATATTCTTAGACATACATTGTAGAGACATTAGGAATTTTTTTGGAGGCCGGAGAGTTGAAAAATTAGCAATCGCCTACGCTGGGAATCGAACCACGGACCTCTGGTATACCGGCCCAGCGTTCAGAACCACTACACCACGAAGGCAAGCAAGGAAAGTGGGAGAAATACCTTATATACTCCCCTTTTTAAAGGACGACTGAGGTTTTTAGGGGACCCATTCGCCAAATCCTGGGTGTGGAGAAACCTCATCCAACATACTTTTTTAGTTCGGGTTCCACTGTAGAGACAATATATTAATTAGAAAAGCCGGAGTATAGTCGTCCCACGGCGGTGTGGTCTGAATACTCGACTATCGGTGCCTTACCAAAATACACTCTGAATTTCTGTACGGCTAAACGTACAGCCAAAGTTTCTCTTTCCGTTGCAGTATAATTTCTTTGAGTTTGAGTCAGTGTTTTTGCCCCTGTTCGGGCGCCACTGTAGAGACATTAGGATTTTTTGGAGGCCGCAGAGATGAAAAATTAGCAATGGTCTTCGCCGGGAATCGAACCACGGACCTCTGGAATACCGGTCCAGCGTGCAGAACCACTACACCACGAAGGCACGCTAGGAAAGTGGGAGAAATACCTTATAACATGAGTAAGGTATTAAACCAAAAATTTGAAGCAGAAATTTGTCGAAATAGATATATTTTTTCTGATCATTTCTACAATATTATTCCTATTTTACTCTGAAATTTGATTAATGTGACAATATTATTGCATAAATGTTCCACGATTTTACATGTATTGACAGAAAACATGTAACAATATAGTTCATTTTTAACTAAGAAATTGGGTTTTTTTTTACTATCACTTCCTTCTTAGTACAACAGCGCGTTCTCATCAGGTGGTTATGTAGACTTTGTCACGAGCGTAGTAGTTTAAGTAGGTTAACCAGGACAATGGAATTGCCTGTAGTTGTCTAATGGCTGTTGCCTGCTATCTGAAGAACGTTAATCCGAATCTGTGGTTTAGGTATGCTTAAACGAACTAAACGATGAAATCACAAGCGAATAGCTGGTGGTGAATATCGATGCTTAATCCTGGCCGATATAGCTGTTTCCGGAGAAGTCCTGCCCAAAACACTAAGTTATGGTTGAAAATTTATGACGTTAAAATTAGATAAAATTCTAGTTCTTCTTAGAATAAAATTGAGCTTTTTTTTTTTTTTTTTTTTTTTTTTTATTCCAAAGGGATTTGAATCCCGAAGGAGTATTAGTTTCGTTTTGGCATTTTGCGTCGGACGGATAAATGTCGGTTCACTTTTCAAACTGTTGCCATAAAATGTTAGAGTCCTGCATTATATTTGAAGAAATTAAATAATGAAAATCTGCGTAAATGTATGTATATTTCTCACATTGTCATAAAATAACGGTACATAGAGTCATCGAATTTTGAATAACGTAATCCTCCAACGAATATGAGCATGTGGAAGACCAAATTTGAAATTTGAAATTTGTTTTATGATCGATTTCCTATTTTTTAAAACTTTGACGAATTTTTGATTAACAAACTCAAGGATTTCAAAGCGAGCAATGGCAACGTTGTGCAGAAAAAACATTTTTATCTCCAGCGCGTGAGTCTCTGTATCGGAAATTCTAAAGATATGCTCGTTTTAAAACTATTTTGCGATATTGCTGTTGCACTGGATCTTATGGTTTAAGTGCGAGGAACATGATATTTAATAAAGAAAGGTAACACACAAAATGTTAAAAAACGCCCCTTTGGACGTAATTTAAAATATGAAACATTTCAGATTTTTTTTTTTTTTTTCTTCCACCTTCAACTTAATGTTAGTCAAACACAGTCTCACTTGTATTGCTTATATTAATTCTCAAGTAGAGACTCATTAAACTTCAAGTTAAATTTTCTGTTCTTGACATCATGAACCTGGAAGTATCACTTCCATCACAATAACTAGTGTAAGGAAATCGGTGGTACCTATTAAAGTAGGCCCATCAGCGGCCGAGCGGTAAAGTCGCTGAACGCTGGTAGTTCGGTGAGAGGTTCGAATCCCGTGAACGGGCTGGCTGCATGGGTGTTTTCGTGGTTTTCCCCATGTGTAACGTGTATACGAGTCAGTTTCCCTTAGAAAGTCCTCCACGAAGGCATCCCTCTCCTTAGGCAGATAGCCCTAATATGCTTTGCCATAATTAAATACACACCAAACACCTATTAAAGTAGACTACACGGCTAGCCGTAAAATTACAAATCTTTATCGAAAACGTAAAATGTGAAAATCTCAAATTTTATTTCTAAATGAAACCAAGTTGCGAATAGTTAATTGCAAATAAATATGTACTAATTTATATTTGTAATGTCTATTTATATATGTCCGAATTAAATATGTATTTCCGCGTGTTTGCGAGGATAAGTTTTCTAACACAGAATACAAAACAACGAAAAGAACTCTATATCCGTATAAATTATAAATGAATTTTAGATCTTACGCTATTTAGTTAAAAACCAACACGTTAGATTAATAAGTAAGTTATTTATTCTACTTAATCTTTGGAATTAAAGTAATTTTCGATAAAAGTTTTGCAAGCTAATGAGAATTGTTATTTTAATATTTATTCTTCTAAATGAAGATGGGAGATTTAAAAAAAACTTTTAATCAAATTTCAAGACTAAACAATTTCTGTGCACATAAGAACAAATCTTAGGAATTAGTAGTTTTCTTCGTAAAGAAGTTTAGCAATTAATATTGGAAAAAAATATTGTTTCAGCTTATGTAGTTTTTTAAATACGCATTAAATAATTACTTCTTGAGTAGACTAAGTTAGTTAAAGGATTATTAGTACTGCAACTAAAAATAAAGGTATTCAAATAAAAAGAGAAATATATTAGGAAAAAAGATATATAAAAGGAAAATGTATTAGGGTTATGAGAAAGGATCTAAAATTAAATCATGAAAGGCATATTATTCAGACCCATAAACGGAGAGAAATCTTCTATTGATTATTAAGGCCTACTAACAATATTCCCGCTTGGATTTCAATTAAAATAGCTCTTTATTATTTTTTATTGTCAAACATTCCATAATAATTGGTTTCTTTATACATGTTTTATATAGAGATATACTCGCTACGAGTGTCAATACGATAATTCAGGAATTATAAAAAAAAATTTCAGGTTGCGCAAAAGTGATAAGTGATAAGTGACGGAGGACGTGGGCACTGTCCCTTTACCTTAGTGGTTAATCAGTACAGCACCACGTCCGCCATTATCCAGAGCCGCCAATGGGGTTCGCTGCCGTCCAACTGCCCGGGTCCCAGTGTTTGTTGATATCTGAGAAAAATATAAATACATGGCCATACAGGGGCTTTTTTAACATGCTACTTTTACAATACGTTACGATACTAATGATTCAATTATAATACATTTAAAAACTAATTTTGCAGCATGCACTATATATTACGATACTGATTTATACAATTCATACATTACCAATCATACAATTATTATACATTATAATACTAATTACATTACCAATTATACAATTATTATACATTACAATACTAATTACATTACCAATTATACAATTATTAGACATTATAATACTAATTACATTACCAATTATACAATTATTATACATTACAATGCTATGCATTACAATACTAATTATGCACGGCTACTGCTAGTAATTCTGATAAATATTACACATAGTTATGCAGTAATTCACAAATGAATTCTCAAGCATGTAAGTACATATTCAGCAATTTTGAACAGTTTGGCACTGATCAAGCCAGGTTGCGCAAAAGCAAAAATATGTTGGCGTTTATTGAAAAATAGTATAAAACATAAATGTTGAAAATAGCTTTAAATCTCTAACATTATTCTGGGGGGTCACCAGCGGCCGAGTGGTAAAGACGCTGAACACTGGTAGTTCGGTCTGAGGTTCGAATCCCGCGAACGTGCTGGCTGCATGGGCGTTTACGTGGCTTTCCCCATGTGTAACGTGTATACGAGTCAGTTTCCCTTAGAAAGTCTTCACGAAGGCATCCCTCCCTTTAGGCAGATAGCCCTCGTGTACTTTGCCATAATTAAATAATCCAATCCAATCCAATCCATTATTCTGGTTACTGACCTTGCATAGCAGTTACTATGTCATTATAAATAGTAACTATATCGCTTTGAATCGGCCACTAGGAATTTCTAGGAATTTCTAGTAATTTCTGCTTCTCGAGATTTCTGGAAAGCCAAAGAGTAGAATTATCTTTACAGCTAACATATCACTCAATTATATTTATAGAAATTAAATATAAATTACCGAGATAAACTTTTATTCAATGTTAAATGTACGTGCTCCTGTATTTTTATTTTTCTGGCATAGCTTTCTCTTAAAACTTATTTCTCGATGCATTGCACGGTTAAAAAACAATTTTAATTATAATTCTACTAACATTACAATCTAAGTGTAAAATCCGAAGCATTGTTTAAATTAATATCATGAATATTTATATACAATTCAGGAAATTCGGAAATTGCATTTATTAAATTATTCGAATAAATAGTCAGTTAGAGACTTAAAGATGGCAATATAATTGTACAAATTTATATATATAAATATAATCAATTAATCAATACTGTTTAGGAAATAAATTATTATATATATATATATATATATAAGGAAGAAAGTATGTTTGTTTGTCCTCTAAAAACTCAGTCACAACTAAAGCTATCATCACCAAACTTTCTACAATTGTTTTCTTGATCCTGGAAAAGGCCGACGTTGACTCTTTTTACTTCCTTGTACGAAGTAAAAAGGAAGTATTGTAATCGCGTAAAGTTCCAGACAGCATATTTCAACGAAAATATCCAATTTGACAGCTATCGAACACATTTAACGATGTTTTTGCGTGATATCTGTGCGTAAGGACAGAATAAAATACTCTTTTCCTTCAAAAAAATTATAAAACTGCTTTAAAATTAATTCTGAAGAGAATTTTTCGTCGCGTCTGTACGAACGTATGTACGTCCGTGCGTACGTACGTACGTAACTCAAAAACGAGTAGCCTCAGAACGTTGAAATTTTGTATATAGGACTGCTATAACATGTAGATGTGCACCTCGTATTTTGGTTGCAATCGGCTGCACCAAACATATATAAATATATTTATATATATATCCACTCTATGACCCGGCTCAGTGATCTCAGTTTCTTTACTCTTATATGTTTGTAAATTGTACATTTTTTGCTTTAAAACTGATTGAATTATGTTGTTTTTATCTTCCGGTTAAGGATTTTATGCCTTTAGTAAATCTGTGTGCAATATTTTTCAAATTATCAGCAATTTTAAAGTTGTTTAATTGCCGCTAAGCCTGTTTATGATGGCGGCCATTGATGTTTACATTTGAAACAGGAGACTAGTGGATTTGTTGCCAATCTAGAGAAACTTAGCTTCGGAATAACAAAGATAACGCATTCATTTATTATTGCCAATTAAATCATGCTTAATTCTTTCTGGAATTTTTTCGAGGAAATAAGCGTTTGAGATTTACTTCGTAATTTTTAATACAGATATTTTGAGTTTTTATGTATTTTTGCCTTCTCGCGAAGTGAGGACTGAATTAATTAAATGAGAAATACTCAATCGTCTGTGAAAAACTGTTTCTTTTTTGTTTTGTTTGCTTAATTTCTTTTATACATAGTTCGAGCTTTATTATAGTATTTGAGTAGAACATGTGGCAACAATTAGATAATTCTTTAAATGATATACCTTTTGTGCATTCTGAGTTATAATATGAACAAAATGTAATACTGTTAAGTAAACCTAGCGCCAGAGTGTCGCTATGGTAAACAAAGTGAATTTTAAAGAATGCATTTATTCTATTGTGGTTTATGCGCTGTCGGCGAAGTAGGTTTAATTCAGTCTAATAAGTTTGTAAGGATCTTAAGTTTTACTAACGTTTATTTTATTTTAAATCTTTACTATCACTTCTTATTTTCTACTTCCGGCCAGAATTAAAAGCGTTAACTTATTTATGCAAAATTTGTCTGGCGAACGCCAAGTACTTAAGTTGTGGCTTTTTGCCAAGCGAGAGAGAGGAAGGAGTTAGTCGAAGCAGGCCGCTTACCTTAGAAGTTTTACTCGGTTGCTAGTTGCCTTTCAGGCCAGAGGTTTAATCCTCGTGATAATTTTAAACGTATTGTAGTGTTAACAGTTCTCTGTACTACATACGGCTTCCTGTTAATATCCGGCCAATCTTCCACGTTTATTATTCCAAAGTTAAGTTAGAGTTTAGTTAAATATTTTTATATTCTTACGTTCAGACCACAAGTAGTTGGTCTCTGTATTCCGAAGTACGGAAATTATTGTAAAGAGTGAAAAATAAAGGGTTTTGTATACCCTTCCTGTGTATCTTGTCTACTTCCCACATTTATTGAACATAGCTTTAGTAAGCTCCCTGTTCCGAGTCAGGTCTGTGCATGTTCCCAAAGAAAGTAAGAAGGAACATTGAACCTGATAAGTTTAAATAAAATGCAAGAAAAAATGCGTATGATTTAATTTTCCGTACAAGGAAGTCATGTGGTGTACACATGAGATTTTTTTAAAAAAAAGTAGCTGAAATTAGAGATATTAATTAAAAACTCGGAAAAACGATAATTTTCAGCTTCATTCTTCCGAGTGGCAACAGTCTCGCAAGCTTTATTTCGAAAGTTGTTGCCACTGCTCGTTTTCAAATCCAAGACTTTCAAATCCAAGAGTTTTCCGAAGAAATAAAAATAGCTCTACTAAATATTAAATATATTATTTCAGGTTCCAAAAAATTCGTCGGAAGCCATTTCGACTGCTCCCATCGTCGTACGACTTGAATCAGCCGAGATATTAATTAAAAACTCTGAAATCGCTCTTTTTCGCACTCATTTTTCCGAGTGGCAAAAGTCTGGAGCTTTGGACATAAAAATGCTTTATTTCGAAATGTGTTGCTACTGCTCGCTTTCAAATAGTAGAGTTTTAAAATAAAAAATTTGTAAGTTTTACAAAATCATTATATATAAAGAAGAATGCCTCTTTGTGCGTTTGTATGTTCGAGCTATTAATTTCTAATCAATCATGATTTTTTTTTTTTTTTTGCCACATTGAATTGACTAAAATTGAATATAGGTGAAATATTGGAACTTGAACCTTTACGACCATAATTTTTTTAGAAACACGAAATTCATTAAAAACTCTATGCCATTGTTGCTGATATAATTAGAGAGAATTAGCTTATTTTTCAATGGAAATTTTTTATGTGAGTTCCATATTCCATCAGACTGAAAAATGTATGAGTATAAATCGTATTTTTTGCATCATTATTAGAGAAGGATTGCAGCGGCATCGTTCTTTCTGTTGTTAGATGCATTACTCTCAATCTATCTTTATAGGCCCACCAGTGGCCGAGCGGTAAAGTTGCTGAACACTAGTAGTTTGGTCCGAGGTTCGAATGCCGCGAACGGGTTGGCTGCATGGGCGTTTTCGTGGTTTTCCTCATGTGTAACGTGTATACGAGCAAGATTCCCTTAGAAAGTCCTCCACGAAGGCATCCCTCCCCTTAGACAGATAGCCCTAGTGTGCTTTGCCATAATTAACTACACCAAACACCAATCTAACTTAACTACGATGGGGAACTTCCGTTAGTATTTTGATAAAGAACAGATAATTATGAGAAAATGGGCGAAGTTTCGCTTTAATATGTGTGGATGATATACCATAAATATATACGTTTAACAATATTGTTATATTCCATCTACCAATTTAGTTATTTTCAGAAAAGAACATTATTTACCATTTTATAATTTATTAGTAATAATTTGCGAAAATAGAATAAATATCAGAAAAAGATCTCCGAAGTAATGATATTATTTATTTACTTCAAAAATATTTTGGGGAAAAAAGGAAAAAAAATCTTTCCTTTTCTGCACATTCCTAATTTCAGTCTCTAGTTCCTATATATCTCTCCAATAAAAACTCTCAGGTTGTCCAAAACGCCACAATTGTTATCGCCAAAAAATAGCTCTCTTATTTAATTCCGCGAAGATAAAAACGCTTCCAAGTAAAATATTTTTTCCAACATACAAGGATGCGTTTTACTGTAAATCCAGATAGTATACATTTTCGAACAGGACAAAAAATTTCCATTTTGTGTTTTGAAGCCGCAGTTTGCTTCTTCTCTCATAGGCAGTTTTTCTAAATTTTTATATATTATCTGCTCATAAAATTTATTTAATTATGTTTATTACATTTCATTTATTTATTTTTCACATTGATAAAAAGGTTCTCCTTTTAATCATTAATTCGAAATTATCTCTCCTTTCACTTCAAAGAATTGTTATCACCATTTCATTAAAGTTGTTCTAGAACGTTTATACTTTTAGCAAATTAACCTCTTCCCATAGTTGTTTTAAACTATAAAAAATGTAGGTTCTTACATTATAATGTGTTTCCTTCCAGCAGGCCTTCGTGGTGTAACTGTTAGCACACTCAGCGCATATTCGTGAGGTCCAGGTTCGAGTCCAGGCATGGTCATTGATCATTTTTCATGTCATCTGCTTCAAAACTCCTAATGACTTAGCAGTGGTGTGAGAACATTGTGGCTACATCGATTCTTGTATCGTTATCACGCGCGAGCACGTGCGTCGAAAGGTATAAAAACTGGAAGGACTGGTTTGTCTCTCTCTTTTTCGTTTTCCCCCTCTTGCTGCCTGACGTCGAGCTTAGCGAGTGTGTGGGCCTTCGGGCCACACACACTCAGCAGTCGCCATTTGTTCCTGTCTAATTTTGCCGAGAAAGAAGCAGAATGAAGAAATCCAGTACATAAAGTAGATGTTTGATTTGTGAATAACATAAAATAAACGCGCAAGCAGAATATAAGTAACTGTTCGACTTCAAGATGTGCTTGACCAGCAATGTGTCACCACGTGTAACGTGTGTAAAAATCATATGAATGTAAAAGGAAAAAAGAAGAGCTTATAAGTGTGTAACCAGACAGCGCGATAATACGAAGATAAAATTGACCACGTTTCAACCGCAAAATTATTCGATGGAACAGGATTGCGCGAATAGTCACGCGTCGGCACTCCACGGACATTCCATTTGAGTTATCGCATTGCGAGTATCTAAGTTATGATATTTTAGTATGTATATGTGTGTGATAAATGTGTCTTATTTAATCCAGAAAGTATGTGTATTAAAATAAATATGAGATTGGAAAAAGAAAATATTCGGCTCATGCATGCATCAGTGGGTAAGTCTTGTTAATCTATTTAGTAATGATTATGCAATGTACTAAACACCAAATTTTAGTTTAAGTATTTACGCAAAATTAATTTGTACTTGATATTCTTAGTATCGACACTTTTGGCGATCACGCCCGTAACACCACAAGGAGTCCCCGAACCCAAACAAAGGTGGTGGACGATAATCCGTCCCTACGAGGATTTGAAGGTTGGGTCCCCTCATTCCCAATCGGCCTTTAAAGAAGATCTTTAAAGAAGGCTGTGTGTTAGGTATGTCCTCCCTCCTTCCAGCATGACTCGTGGTGTAGCACACTCGGCGCGTATTCTAGAAGTCCTGATTCGAGTTTTCGCTAGGCCATTGCACATTTTTCACGTGTCCAGGTTCAAAAAAACTTAATGACTCTACAGACTGACACGGAAAATTATTTAGATTGCTACTTATTTATAAAAGTGTGTTTTCTTCCTTTAAATTTTGACACTGCTTTAAAATTACTCTGTTTTTGTTATTACATTATGTCTCTAATTTCTTTGAGAAGCTTTACATAGATATAAAATATTAATCATATGTTAGTCTCTTTAAAGATTTCTATTGTAAAAGGAACTGATATTATCTTGCAGTAATAAATAAAAACTGCTTAACATTTAATAATCGTGAAATGCATACTAATTATTACTAGTGAAGTATTACTAGTGTTAAAAATGCATTAACTATATATATTTTTAATCCACTGCTATAAAATATATAAATGTATGTTTAGTGTACATAATTGAATCCAATGTATGTGAATATAAATAGATAACTATATAGGAAATATTAATGATAATAATAAGATCACATAATAACTGAATGTTGAGATAAAGTAGAAACTGTTTTTTAATCGGCACCAAATATCGGAGAAAATTACTTTTAGCAAATATCAGCTCATCTTATCATTATTATATTCTTACTTATAATAACTGCCTTTCCGAATCATTAAGAATATTCTACCTACAGTCCTCTCGATCAGTCAGCTTACAGGATGAAGTATCACAGTTTTAGTTGCAGTAATTACTTAATTTAATTGGTAACTAACTAAAAACTGAAGCTTTTATCTTTTATTAAAGCTGTTATGGAATTTCTATATAACTAAGATTTTTGTCACTATCTTCTCCTCATTTCTTATTAAATTTAAAATCAATCATCTAATTAGATACAAAAAGAAATAAATTACACTCTTGCATACGATTAAGATCTCGGGCTCGTTCCTATTTATTAAGCAACAGTTTTTTCCCCGAATGATTAGGAAAGAAGGAAATTACTGTCCTTAGTAACACATTTGTTTTCATACATTTTTGAAAAGATTGAAAACCAAAGTACTGACCTTTCACTACATGATTTTTAGCATCACAAAGGAATAATATTTCATAGTTGATAATCTGTAGCCTTAAGTACGAGAAATTTATATTTTTTATGACCCAAATAATAAAATATGCAACAAATACTAATATTTTATACTCGTATTTAAAATTTTATTTATTTTAATATAAGTGATTTGATGTCTGAGAGATTTTACAAGACGTTCATTCACAAACATTCATTGCAAATAAATTCCGCAGAAAGTTTTATATATAATGCTACGCATTACTATCCGAAAGGAAGCTTATTTGAATAAATTCCGTAAAAGAGACCCTCTGTTTAAATGTTCTAAAAGTTATCATTTTCACTAATAATTCGCTATAGCGAAACGTACAACATAAAATATATCTAATTCACATGCTCGTATGCGCAGTCATAGTTTATTATTTATACATGCTATATATTATTGCTAAACATATCATTGTCTCATGCTGGTGTATCTATACTCGCATGAAGAGTAAAACACATGCCCAAAACAAGTCCAAAATATGCCCTAAAATAAAATGTTCTTATAGATACATAACCAAAAATTCTGCTTAATTCCTTTACTGTGTTTCGTATAAAACTGTGAACTGTATCACCTATAGCAAAACTCTGATATCCCTTTGTGGTGGCTCAGTGTTCCACTACATGGAACACCTAAATTGAATCGCTTCGGAAACCTTTAAATTCAAAATAGATAAAAATAATAGCAGTATCGTAAATAGATAAAAATGCCTTTATAATGTACTTTGAACTTTTCTTTTTAAACAGCAGATAGCAGCATATCACAAGGAGACACAGAATTTTCATTTATTATGTGTTATTAAAATCCACTTTTTTTCAAGTAATTTTCTCTATTTTTTTAATGATATAAAAATTTTTATTTGAAAAAAAATTAGGCATAATTTTGCTGGCTGTACTCCAAATTATTTGCTTTATATTTTTTTAATCTTTCATACAAAAACCACACGCTGAATCATTGACTAAAACCGGGTGTTCCATTAGCGGGAACACTACACCTTTAGCGATCTCATGCTTTTACGAATCAAAACATCTGTGCTTAGGAGAGAACATCCGTTGTTTACGTTTTCTATTTCCGTTCTTTTGGGGGTGGGGAATGAATTCAAACAAAGCAGTATTGAGGGGTGAGGTGTGTTTTGTGTTATGAAAGTCCTAATATTGGCATCTCGAAATTTTTTGGAGTAGTTTTTAGGCGGGAATTTTATTAGTAGCTTGACTCATCTTTACTTAGACCTGCGCGAATTTTTTGCTGTCGCTTTTTAGTCTCATTCCCGTTTATTTTCAATAATTGCGTAGATATTTTTCGTGTATGTATATATTATAGGCTTATTTTCTTTATTGTTAATACTAATCGTAGTTAATTATTTTAATCGTAGTTGGTTTGTGCTTCCATCAAAAAGGTGTGACTTGCTTTGAACAATTTCACGAAGCTAAGAAATGGGAAAATTTGTAAATATTTCTGTATATAGGACTTGCGCAGATAGATATTTATCTCATTTATCCGTATATATTCAAGAATATTGTGTATATCCAGGAAACTGTGTATACAGCCATAATACATAGTTTTTTCATTCTTATGCAAACGCTTCTACTCATTTCCGTGCTTCACTGCAATGCTCGCTTAGTCGCACTTTTAAAAGCTCTGGCGGCGCAGTGTTCCACCTCATGGAACACCCACAGAATTAAAACGGTAAGTGCAATTTTTACAAAATTTTACCTGTATACTCCTTTAGGACTAAATAGACTGCATACAACTTTTTTTCGTGAAATTCCAACGTTAACGTGTAGTAGGCCGCAAAGGGATATTCTAAGATTTATATTTTTGGGCTCTAGAAGATTGCCAGATATCCCCTGAATAACTAATTACAAGGGAGCCTTAATTAAAACTCTTAAGCAGAACCTTTTAACATGTGGGATTCCAACCATTTCTCTACTAGCTAAGTGTGTAGGAAGGTTGTGAACTAGTAAGCGGATAACCGCTTTAGTTCAGGAAGAGAAATGTAAACCCAAGAAGCATTAATTACCCTTTATTTCTCAAAATAAGAATTTTACAGTCGGCTCTTTTCTTAGAGCATACAGAAAGCCTTCATTTGGGCTTGAACTCAAGAGTACTAAGAAATAAATCTTAACTAATGCTTAACTAAAAAAATATAGCCGAAGCAAAATTCTAAAGATTTGGCCCCTAAATAATAACTAACTGGCAAAGCTATCAAGGGCCTGAAATACGGCCGAGCTTGGTAATAGCTTAGAGAGACTGTAGCCAAATGGCAAAGGCGCACTACACAGAATCACTGGCTCTCTAAGAACAAACAACATATATGATATTCCTAAAATCACTATGTACGTCCGGAACATTAAGGATGAAAACCCACATGAAAATTAATGCAGATGGAGGAGGAAAATTCGCAAGCTCTTTAACTTTCGAATATTCTAATATTTCTTCTTTGATTTGTACTCGCCGGTTACGAAGCTTGTCTTCGGTTTCTCAAGAAGAAAGAGTTTCCAGAAATATTTATTATCTTCGCTCCCATTCCTTGCAAACATCAAAATAAAAAATTGTAATATTTTTCAGATTAAGTGGCATTGCGCAAATGTGGAAATTATCAGAGTAATAATTTGGCGTAATAACACAAAATCAGGAGTTATTGCGCCAACACTTTCAGGGGGGTGGTTTCGCCTTGAAACCGCATTTTCAACATTTTTTTTTAATTTAGAATTTTTTTTTCTCAAACCCGCTGCTAAAATTAAATTACTGCTTAAAGCTGATAACAGATGGCAGAACCAAACCTTTCTGGGCATCCATTAATTGATACGAATCATTCAAAAATAGCTTCTTTTCCACACTACTCTTTTTGACCCATTTTAAAAAATTAAAATCCAAAAATTTTTAATTTTCCCAATATATTTTATAAGCAGGCAATGAAATGTCCTTAGTTTACAAAAAAAGAAATAATGGAACCCTTTTAATTTTGAATGTTTTCATTGCGGTTTCAGTATGAAACCACCGCCCCTCTGAGACATCGAAGAAAGGATCAGATGACGCAGTCCGGAGAATTTTTGCAGTTGTGTTTATTGCTTTCGGATCACTGCTGTAAACAGTGGCACCACATCTTCATTTGAGTGGCTTCAAAGATGAGGATTTATGGAGCTTTTGAGAGAGGAAAAACATTTCTTATTTTTTACAGAGACACTCACAGTTCTTTAGTTCACAGTTCCAAATCTTTAGAAAAACACTCACAGTTGCGTTTTTACTATGCTTCTCTTAGCGGTCGCTTTTCTCATGCTTCTAGTTCATAGTAGAATATATGTATGCATCTTAATTTAATTTATTTTCACATATAATTTTCTTAGTTTTTAACATAATTTTTTTAAATATTTCATAGTTTTATGTAAGTAATTTAGTGCATTATTAGTTACTTTTTGTCTCATACTTTTTGCTTCCTGTTTAAAATTATTTATTTATAATTAAAAATGCGTGTTTATGCAAATATTACTTACTTCATTAGTTGTTCAGTAATTTACTAGTATAATCTGCAATTTGGGTTACGTTCAGATACTTTCCAGCAAAGTAAAGATAAATAAGTAAAAAGTTTAGTCTTAAATGCTCTAGACGGGCGCTAGTTTCAAGGCGAAACCGGTCCCCGTTCTATAAAGGGGAACGAAAAAAAAAAATTTTAAACTCATTTATGTTGTCTATAGGACCATTGCATGTCATTATGCTTACTTTTTCATAACTTTTAAAAAATCATAACATTGCGACCCTGAAAGGGTTAAACACCCTGTCTCGAATACGAAAAACTCAGTATGGAAGCTTATTCTACAGAGGCTATCTCACGTTAAAGTAGTGGAACATTTAGAGAGAGAAACGCATTTATCTAAACGAGCAGCACTGTTAAAAAGAGCAAATACAAAAATGTATATAACGATGCAAAATCCAAATGAAATGTATACAAATCCCTAACAACAAAACCCAACTAAATAAACATTTCTTCTGTTCTTAAAACAGTGCAAATGATTATGCATTTTTGAAACATCACCGTTTTGTTAATGCCTGCGTGTAACCGAGGCAATTCATCTCCCTTTTAGGACAAGTTTCTGTTAATAGAATCTTCATTTTGAAAAAAAGTACATTGGTTGGTAGTTTATATTGAATGATCTACATAGAATTGCTTATGGTTTAATCTTTTAGCATAAGGAAGCTTTTTCTGAAACATATTTTATTTTCAGCTACGTGCAGATGCAAATATTTCGTTCTTTAGTTTGTAACGGCCTCTAAATATTATATTTGATTATTATATCAAATATCTCAGTCACGCTTATACTGTCCGGAAATCACACCTTCTGAGTTTAATTTTATTACGTGCACGAAGTTTCTTAACTGTAAATATAGAAACAGGAGGAAGAGCATCCGCCAAAAATCTCGCGGCATAAACATCGCAGATGAAAACGTCGCGGAGAAAATAACGCAAGGAAAAGATACCGTGGCACAAACATCGTGAGAGAAAACATCGCAGTTCTAAAACATCGTAGGTGAAAAATAAAGTACCTGAAAATCATCGTATGACGATAACATCGCACACATGCTTTTTCAGGTTTTTGAAGTTGTAAATGCATATTCGTATAAAGATCATAGGGCGCAAGATGGAAAGAGGGATTCTTTTATTTCTAGATTTCATATATATGAACGAACTAATAAACATTTGCTGAAAAAACAAGAAGAAAACTTAAGCATTTAAAAATTGAAAATGAGTAGAAAATTAATACAAATTAAAAAGCTTAATACAGTTTTAAATTTATATAGTTAATTAACAAAGGTCATTAATAAATTATTTTTTATATATAAAATGATACTTTTTCATAAAAAATACAGTCTAAAAATGCTTAGGAAAAGGAAGATAAATAAATGCTCTATAAAAATTGCTTAGTTAATGATCAAATTATTTTCTTGCACATTTGTTGATCTGATATTTTTTCAATCAAAATTACGTATTGCTTTGTTTCTGTCTATTCTTAAAATGTCGTTAACATTTTCACGTATAGCGTGCAATCAATTTTTTGGATGTCGATTTGTTAGAACGAAAGTCAGTTACATAATATGTCACTATGCAATTTAAAAAAGCATGTATGCGATGTTATCGTCATGCGATGATTTGTAGATACTTTATTTTTTACTAATATATTTTTGACGGCGATGTTTTTGAACCGCTCTATTTTCGAACACGATATTTTGTAAAACGATATTTTAGTACTGCTATGTTTACTCTCTGCGATGTTTTCTAACAAGATGGCTTGTTACAAAGACGTTTTCTTCTTCCGTTGTTTCCTCCGCAACGTTTTCATCCGCGATGTTTTCGGCCGTAACTGGAGGAACATATACAAAATTTGATTCTGTAATTAATTACAAAACTGACTTTTTTGTAAGTTTAAGAATATAAAAATTTATCTCATATAGACCATTTTAAAATTTAGAAGTATATGTCGCAAATATATGCATACCCATTGCTGGGGAAAACTATACGCGAAACTATTTATCTTAAAGTATAACAACGGACATAAATTTTATAGATGTATTTTTTTTTCTGTCAAGTACTGGTAATAGTATTTTGCTCTTGTTTGTATGATATTGCTGATTTACGAATTTTTTGTTTGTATAATTTATGTAACTTTATTTATGGAATTTTGCTACAACATATTGTGAACTCTCAGTTATGCATTTATTAGTTTTCCTAATTAAGTTTGTAGATTATTTTGCAAATAACAATTAACAGGTCTTACATAACCAGAAAAAAATTAACGTGTTTACATTCGATATTTGTATTTTTAATTATAAACCCTGTGACAAGTTAAGTAGTTTTAGCAAAAAGAACGGATTGAAAGGGACGATTTAGGATTGAATCGTCCAAATTTGAACGGAAACGCTGGCTGCGTGGTCGTTTGTGTGTCATTCTCATATCAACGTGAACACAAAACGATTCCAATTAGAAATTCTTCCTTAAAATTCTCTTTTCATTGATTATTATCTGCGTGTAACTGCGAGAGATTTTGTTCTACGTACAGAATTCGATATTTATTCTAAAATTGGTTATAATCATTCCTCAAACTTTTTTTCATTTTTTACATAATTTTGCTTCAAATGTTAATCGAAAGTTTTCTAGAATATATTTAAATACTATTTTCTAATTCTCCCGAAGCCGGGAGCTTCTTGAAAGCTGTGATATTTTTCTTTAGTAGAGTATTTTGAAACTGTGGCGGTTGTAATAGTTTTGCAATAGCATCTTTATTTCCCAATGTCTTATTTAACCCGGTGGAAGTCGCACCAAGAAAAGTTACTAGAGTGGGCGCGTGGGGTATCACACACCCCAATATTTAAAATACGATAAAAATAGTTTTATTTAGTTTCAAGCGGTTTTTCTTGTTCTCGTGTATTATGAATACGTGAATAATAATTGGGTTTCAAAAAATTAATTTCCAAAATAATCTTAAAATTAAGATAAATGAAAATAATTAAAAAATAAAGATCATGCCTCTAAGTTTCATTGCATCTCTAATAAACAATAATGCTTATTTTATTTCTTCGCACTTTAAACGAAATACATTCATGTGTTTGTTCTTGGCACAGAATGTTTTCACATTTTAAACATTGCATTCACGTTCTTCTGTCCTTGGCGCAAGGGCAAAAAAATTATCACATCTTTCATACTTAGTTGTTTCGAATTTCATGTATTCGTTTTAATGTATTCGTAATTCTTCGTCGAAACTTCTGCTTTTGTTTTGTATGCAGTAACGTCAGTTTCTTGGTAAAGTATTAATCTCTGATCTTTGTTCAATACATTAGCATTACAATTTCATTAATTGTAATGCTAAGTTCTTCAAAAACAGACTTCTGTTTCTGGTTGGTGAATTAGCAGTTGAATGTAATATAATTCAAGCATTTATTACAGCAACATTCAGTGCAGGAAAGAAAATTATCATTAGCCACCTCCTTGTTATTCTGGCAATTGAATAATCGGCTGACCCCATATCCACTCCTCTTTTAGTCATATTATAAAAATATATAATTCCTGACGTTTTATTTTCTCCAATAATATCATCTATAGTATGATCGTTATGTAATGATGGAAGCATAATAACAGTTTTTCCTTTTTTAGGAACATTAGAAATTAATGTTTTATCTTTTTCGAAACGAAAACACTGTAGAAAATATTCCTAGTTCCATCGTCAGTTTCCGAAATGCAATCTTCATCGCTTTCAAATATTTCTAATAAATATCCCAGGCGTTGCATCTGCAATTCATAAGGAGTCATTCTTTTTACGATAATGTGGTTAGAAATTTTCAAGAATTTAATGTCAAGTACTTTAAAATCACTTGCGAGTAGAAATATTTACTGTTACACTCCAGAAATAAATTTCTGAACTAAATATTCGGTCAGAAAAACACTTACGCGTGGGGTGTGTCCTACCCCAGTTCCAACAAAATACCGATAAATCGGTTTCTGAAACACACAGGCAAAGAAAAAGCTGTTCTGAAAGTCAACCACAACTAGAAACTCAGCTACTGAATGCAGCACAGAATTTTAGTTTCACAAGTTAGGAATATTCCACTTTTATGTAGGGGTTGGGTATGACACACCCCACGCGCCTTCCCGCGGGTTAAATCTTATACATATTATTGTATAATGTTCCTTCATATAAGCTCTGATATGCTAGAATTAATATGAATAATACATCAACAAAATAGTTTAAGTTAAAAGTCTAAACCAGGAGTTACCATACACCACATATTTCCAGTATGAAGAAAGTATGAAATTTTTAACTAGATTAAAAGTTTTCTTCCATTACTTTCTTTCTTTACTTTCATCCAAACATAATTCGTCATTTTTATCTTACGTACCTTTATCTCCAAGCAAAACATCTACGATTTTCAGTCAAGTATTGATCTGTCTATTGTTTGTCGGGTTTTGATGAGGAAGGAATATTTAGGCGAATCAGCTAAAACAGTAATGCACAAAATTTTCTTGAAGTTTGCAATGTTATAAAAATATATTAAATTCGGTTCATATTTCAATCCTAATCTTTTTTTTTATTTTAAAACACATTGAATCTTATTTCATTTTTACGTTTTCCTTTATATTTTGTTCAATAGATAGCACTACAATTGTAGCTTTTTTTATTGCTTATTTATCTCCTATTTCAGTTAATCGTAAGTTGTTTCTATGCGAAACAGAGCAGACTTTCTTTCATTCATGAATTGAAACGACTCATGATAATCTCCTTCAAAATTAATAGTTCTTTTTCTACATTATTTATGTCATAATGAGATTGAATTTAACTAACGTTTAATGTATTTAATTGTGTGTACTTTCGTAGGACTTCGAAACTTATATACTAAATATATAAATTAGTCACTAATTAAAATAATCCTTTGGGGCTAGCAGACACAAAACATACATCGAATAGCGGCTAAACAAAATTTCACTTGACTGTTTCGCATTGATAGAGACCAAAATCTGCTCCACTCAAATATATAAAATTCTTGCATATACGAATTTTTGTTGGAATGGATTTCCTTCCCCCATGCCAAGTAAAATTCTACGACGTTAACATACGTCGTATGTTACATAAGTTGTAGAGACATTAGGTTAATTGGAAAAGCCGGCAAGATGAAAAATTAGCAACCTCCTTAGCCGGGAATCGAACCACGGACCTCGGGAAAACCGGCCCAGCGCGCAGAACCACTACACCACGAAGGCACGCTAGGAAGGTGGGAGAAATACCTTATAAAGTGAAGCGATTACTTCTATCATGGGGAACTTTATGCGGTTACACTCACTCTGTGCAATTTCCCCTAAAGACAGGATTGCAACTACAAGCATCAATAGCTAAATGTTGATGCTAAATAAAGGAGAGGGACGCAGCATTAAAATAAGAAAGCTACTTTCAGTCACTTAAAAAGAATGATTGGCATGTCATTTAATAACTCCCGAAACCAGTGTGCCATGCATTAAAAATATGGCTGAAAGCACCAGATAGAAAACAGGCACAGGCACTCGGGCGACCTGACGTTATCTTAACGCTCTGTCGTTTATGGCGACTTCGCTGTTCTCTAAGAGTTTTAGTATACTTGTACAGGTTGGGATATTTTTGAATCGATAGTTATAATTTAACAGTCATTATAGTGAAAAGTCATTAAAATGAGAGCTAATTTATGTGTATTTATACGGATATAATTTATGTGCATTTGCATACATATGGACCTGCATATCTTGAAATGCTTTACTTTAATAATATTCAACAAATGCAATATATTTTAGTTTAATAATGTTGAACAAATGCAAAATGTTTCTAAATTAATAACCTCAAGTTGTATGAGACAAATAACGTTTTAATTTTCTTTAGTCTTATAATTTATTATAAAAAATTTTCTACTGAAAGTGGATGCTCAGAACAGAAACATTTTTAATAGTTTTCCAGGTAACCTCTACAATATGATTTGAAAAATCTTTATAGTGGGTCATAGATACTTACCTTATCATATTAAATAATAAAATGTACACAAGTAATACAATCCTACTGCTTTTAGGGAATGTGCTGTCAAAAGGAAAACAAAAAACCAGACATAAGAGTATAGCTTTCTCCTAAGGAGAAGAACAATTTCGGGGCAGTATTTACCTTGTTTTATTTGAAGAGTGAATAACTATGCAGTCTTCTCTCCTTTACAAGTGCCTACTAGAGAGATTTGAAAAAAGGAGCAATTTTCCGCTTTATGTTCTGGAGTGCGGCTTTTTTATGAAAGCTATGTTAGCAAACTAGAATAACAAAAGTTTGAGTATGTAATTTTCGCATCAGTAATTGGCTTTATTATTTTTCCAGAAGGAAAAGTGGCTTCAATTTTTCATATATGACCAGAGTTTTAATCATAATTTACTCCTGCTGCATACTTCAGGAAGGATATGAATGATAGTCTTTTCCTTTAATGAGTCAAAGAATTGTGTGCAAACTTAGTGTGTTTTGATAAAAATTCAAACAGAGGTTTAAAATTAAATCCAAGCAAAGTGAAAAAGAAAAGAAGTTTCAATAAAATCCCAAAGTATTAATTTTATGAATTTGTTTAAAAATGGCATTTCTTGATACAGTGTAGGCCCTTCATGTATGCAAGGCGAATATGAACAAGAGGGCAAAACTTTAGGAGGTGATAGAAGAGTGTATAGTCGGAACATAAACGGCGAGCCGCTGGGTTGCATTGTAAATAAATGATAAAAAAGTCGATCGTCACATCCAATGGCATTTTTTATCATGAATTGCTTGATAAGATTGCTGATTATACGAACCACGAAATTTCCATTGCTATGGATTGGACTAGGTGGTTCAATAGCTTGGCCACCAAGATCACCGGATCTATCATCTTTGAACTTTTTTTTTCTGTGGGGACATATAAAAAGCCTAATCTACGGGTGCCCCTTTCAAACCGATGTGGATCTAGTCACCAGGATCGCCATTGTTGCCGGCGATATTCGGCAGATACCTGATGTCTTCGCAAATGTACATCAATCCCTATCCCACAACTGTTAAGCCTGCATTACAGCTGACGGAAGGTCTTTCGAAAAATTTCTATGAGTAGATTTTGTTAATAATATGTTTTCTGAAGTATCTCCTCTCATTCTTGTGTTAATTATTTAAATGTGACAATGGAAACAAAAATGGAATAATACGAGACCCAAAAAGCAAAGCAAATGCCTTGCAGAATGCTAGCTTTGAATAATATACCTTGACTCACACCGCATATTAATTATCAGTAGGCGTAGTATAACTGTGATATAAATCCATATATGTAAGTGAATGACGAAAAACCAAAGGCGTCAATGAAGGATTAAAAATGGGCACATTTTTGGTAGGTATGATAATGACGTTCCTTGCATGTGTTCCTAAACATAGATAGTTTATTACCTTATAAGATTCTAGTTACATTTGTTGTACTTGAAAACTAAAATACTTCAGATGTGTGTAGCGACTAACCGCTAACTTCTTAAAACTGCAAGAACAAGTCCAAAGCAAGGTTAAAATGTCTTTTAATTTTAATTCAGGAATATTTGTAGTTGGCCGCTCTCGGTCTTACAGGAAAGCCTCTACTTGGCCTTTAATTTAAGATAGAAAATAGAAACTGAACTAATAATAGCTAACTAAGGACTAGCCAAAGATGTACAGAAATAACAACCGAATTACGGCGCTACGTGTCACGAGTCACGGCCCGTTTCCAAGTTATTACAATCGCCATGGCATCTCAAATACCGATATCTGTGTCTGCGGATCAGATGGGTCACCAGACCATTACGTATCTGAATGTCCTTTGACTGCTGCACACCATCTCCCGCTACCTACAAATAATAGGAACCCTTATCACCGGTTCCTTATAACGCATAAAGAAGCGGTTAATTCAATCTCCAGGCATCATTAATACCATCGCGGCATTGGGCACAGACCTTTGATAACGGTGCTAAAATGACACGGTCCTTTGCCAATGCAAAATGCTAAAATGACACAGTCCAATAAATGCATTGCTAAAATGACACGGTCCTTTGACTTCGGCCTCCACGCTCTGGTATCCTGATGATAAGTTCACAGCTAGTCCAGACTTTTACAATATCTGGTCTTGACAACAATTACGTGTTTAAGCTTCGATGCCCACTAATTTAAAGTGGCAATACTAAACATTTGCAAGTACATGACATCTCCTTAGTGTTAGTGAACGTTTGTGTGCCTCACGATGCAGTGTGCCTCACAGTGCACTAACTGCTGGGGCAATGCCCAATAATTAGTTCTACAACATCCTCGTGCTATTTTAATCAGTGTTTTTATCTATGTTATTAGTGACGCTACAATAATCAATGCCTTACGCAATCTAACTGCACTCTCCTGCACACATGAGTATTCACAAACTCATCATCCATCTATACTTATACACAGCAGAACTGCCCAGCACTAACTTTGTGCTCCAGCCTTCATGTGACTTCATGTGCTCCATTTGTATTTTTGTGCCTTAAGTGATTATGCGTATGTACCTGTTTTATGTTTTACACAGTTGGTACTCTGCTAGCACACCGGTAAGGTAAGTTCTAAAGAACATTGACGTGTGAACAAAAAGTTGAAGGCTTGGTGGTGGGGAGCATTTGTTTAAAAACTTGTGGGGGTGGCCCCTGAGTGATAAGCTTTTGAAAAGGTTGGATAGTCGGTAGGGAGGGAGGAAAAGATGATCGTGTTTAAAAAGTTGCTGGATGGGTCTTAGTCTATTGCGGTGAGCAGATATTGTTTATGCATTTTGCGTTTTGCGTATTATTTGCTTATGTGTATTTAATGTGTTCGTCTTATTGTATTTTTAGTTTAACAACCTACCATCTGTAACACCATAGCCTGCCTCTTCAATCTGTAATACAATCCTACTAATGCCTTTGAAAGGCCATGTACTTCTCTTTGACAACCTCAATAATCTTCTGATGCAGCCTCGTGGGGCTCCAGGGAGCTTTTGCTGTTGTTAGAGTAAAGCGTAGAACACATGCCTCTTTACCTCTGTTAGACACCAGGCATTCCAGTCCTCCGTAATCTACCTACCTACGGTTACGGAGGTACTTACGTCATAAGATAGGCTTAAAACAACGATATGGCCCAAAGCCAGAACACGCTGTACTAAGGACGTCTGGGCTCTTCTATGCAAGTGACCGAGTTTCCCATAAGTACTGGTTCTACCTCACTTACATAAAAAACGATACTAGAAACTGGTTCTGCCAATATGTGGCAAACAAGAGAATAAAGGAAAGAATGTCAAAATTAAGAATAACTGTTAGGAAATTAAAATAATCCCTGCAACCTAAAACACAGAAATCGTTTTATATTTCTGAAGTAATGTCCGTTGTTTGCAGTGCCTTTTGAAAGTTACTATACAGTGCGTGAACACTGTGGATAAAATCTTTTACAGGTAAGGCCCGGTTAAGTATCGGCGCATGGCTCTGAATGTCTGGAATATTCAAAAATCATGCTTTATTTAGGTTTCTTTCATGTGCTGGAAGAAGACGAAGTCTGCTAGAGCAAGGTCAATAGTGCCCAATGGGTGATCAAAGATTAAACTCTGTTACGGTCCAAAAATTGTCGTAAAAATTGTCGTAATTAGTCGTAAACGACTAATGCCGAATTCTAACGGGCAATATCATGAAGAAGAAACCAAGAACCCACTAAGGCATATTCCGGACGTACATGACGGATCTTTTGTAATAAAGTTCGTGCAGCATCTTTTTGATCTGAAGATCAAGCACCCTTTTCGCAACAATGATTGTATCTTGTTCACAACTTTACATCTTTTTTCCAGAGCATCTTGTTGCGACAATGAATGTGGAAACAGTGCTTTCCGAAAGATATTTTCTTTATTTTTTTCAATGTTTTCTTCACAATGAGAAGTAGGCGTATCACTTCTAGTAGCGCCGTTGACAGAATCACGTTTATTCTGAACGCGTTTAAAACCTTTCAGAAACACACCTTAAAAATTTGGCTTATCTCCGAAAACGCATTGCTGCAAGTCATGAATTCTTCTCTCAGAGTTGTAGAATGATTAGGTTTAGTTTTAACCTGAAGAAGGAAAAAATATGCAGTGCCCTCGCCGGGTCTCCAACTCCGGATCTTTAAACTTTAAATTCCTTGCTGCTGCATTTTTCAGCTTCTATACAGCTTTGCAAGCTAGACTGTTAATAACAGAAATCTGTATTGCGTCTTCTCACAACGAGTTTCTTATGTTTAAACCCATTAGACAGTAGTTTTCTGTATTCTGGTTTGTATACGATAGTGCGATGGCGTTTTATGATGCCCTTCCCGCAAATTTACTGTCATTCTTGGACTGTGCTCACAGTATCAACAAAATATGGATTATTTTTGCGAATTATTGATTTGAATTATGCAATACGTTTGCATGCGAAACTGCAAAGTTATGCTGAATGTAAGGCATGTTTATCAGGTAAAAAAATATGGAGATGGGGATCTACCAATTAGAACATAATTATTTATTAATTAATGTCAATAAGCTAAAATTTATTTAGTGACTATTAAATATTGATTTGGTTTCAGGAAATAAAATCTCCCGGGAGGACTTGCGAAAATATTTTGCATTTATATTAAGGAATAAAGGAATTTGAGTTATAAGGTATTTCTCCCGCTTTCCTAGCGTGCCTTCGTGGTGTAATGGTTCTGCACACTGGGCCGGTATTTCAGAAGTCCATGGTTCGATTCCCAGCGAAGGCGTTTGATCATTTTTCATCTCTCTTGCTTCCAAAAAATACGTAATATCTCTACAGTGGTGCCAGAGCTAAAAGGGTTGTGGATGATGACACTCCACACCCAGGATTAGGCGACTGGGTCCCCTGAAAACCACAGTAACCCTTTTGAAAGTTACTATACAGTTCGTGAACACTTTGGATAAATTCTTTTACAGGTAAGGTCCGGTTAAGTATCGGCGCATGGCTCTGAATATCTGGAATATTCAATAATCTTATTTTATTTAGGTTTCTTTCATGTGCTGGAAGAAGACGAAGTCTGCTAGAGCAAGGTCAATAGTTTTACCTTTAAAAAGCGGAGTATATAAGGTATTTCTCCCGCTTTCCTAGCGTGCCTTCGTGATGTAGTGGTCAGTACACTGAGCCGGTATTTCAGAGGTCCGTAGGTCGATTCCCGGCGAAAACGATTGCTAATCTTTTATCTCTGTTGCTTCCAGAAAATCCTAATGTCTCTACAGAGTGAAGAATATGTGTTACTCTTTTGGATTTACAACTAATCACAGATTTGTTTCAACTATTTTCTGAAATTAAAAATCCCAACATGTTTTGTTGAAAAATTTATTCGAAGCTTCCACATTTCTCTAAATCAGTTATATAAGTCAGGATTAAATATCTCGTTAATTTGGGGATCTCTTACTTTCTAGTACGCTCCCTATTCTCCAACGCATCGAATAAGCGAGTGCATGAAGCATGTTACGATATGAATTGCATGGGAATGACAATTTGAAATTTAGAAAGTGGAAGATAACTTCTACGCTAATGTTGTATTTATATTTTTGAGATCTGGTAGAAAAATAAATATTAAATGAAGATGAAGCAATTATTTAATTGTTTTATTTTACATCATAAATCAAACTATGCTCACCATTGAGCAGCAAAGAAAAAAAAAAGTATTGTCTCCCTTCTGGCTTTGACATCAGCCAATCTTCGCTCGTTTTCTTATGATCGACTTTGTTGCCATCCTTCAGTCCTGGCTTCTTCACTCCCGTTGAGACAATTCAAACGCCTTCTGTCTTTGTTTTCCTGCAGACTGTTAGACCAAATCTGTATAATCTTGGAATCTTGCTGTTTGTCTGACGTTCCGGAACCGGAACCACACCACTCCAATTTTACTAAAACAGTTTACAAATACCACTTTAATTATCTTGTGAGCTCTGATTTAACCTCGCGTGACTACGGTCTTGATTCATTTTATCCTAAAACATGTTCCAGGCACATTCCGGTGCCTAATATGCCCTCGGCACGATGTACATAAGAGCTTAGATACCCGCCTTCATGATCGATTAAACCCAAGTATGCAAGATTTTACCTCACATGACTTTATCGACCACAGTTACACTAAACCTGTCACATAAGTACTATAAATAAAATAAAATCATGGATTAAATAATTTTCCATACCCTCAATACCACCTTTCGGATAAGTATAATCGAAGTTACATTTCATGTCCCATAGTTTAGACCTATACCTTTAGAAGGTATAATGCAATGGATACCAGCCGACGTCAGCATAGATGGCAACAAAGCTGCCGAAGAAGCGAGGCAACTAAATTAAGAATCTCCTCTCACCTCACATTATGATATTAATTCTGTTGCTAAGTCGAAACTAAGAAGTCCGAACATCAGGCAGAATTTTCAGCGATGCGAACTCAACGCCAACAGAATTACTTCCAATATCTTGGCAGGACATAGAACTGGCCATTTCAGAAGGATGAAAATCTTACAAGACAAAACAAGAACCTGCGCTTATAAGGTATTTCTTCCGCCTTCTTGGCATGCCTTCGTGGTGTGGTGGTCTGCACGCATGGCGCGTATTCCAGACGTCCGTGGTTCGATACCCGGCGAAGGCATTGCATATTTTTCATCTTGCCTGCTTCAAAAAATGTACCTAATGTCTCTACACATTGTTTGCAGAAACTGCTCTGGAATCAATCTTAGACCAGACCACATCTTCTCTTGCCCCGCCATCTTGGCTGCAATGCATTAACTTAGCAATTGCCCCTACAAAGGCCTCTATCAAGAAAACTGTCTCCAGATAGCTAAGGCAGTCTGCCCCGTTAATTATACTAGCTAACTGACTTCATGGACACGACAGAAAACAAACGATACCTAAGGGATATGTGAAATCAAAGTACAGAATATTAAGCATATTTTTTTTAACTTAAAAATATATTAGTATGCTTTTCGGAGCTAATATTTTAATATCAGTTTGATTTAAAAAGTTATAGTGCTTTGTGACATAATTAATTATAAGCTGTTTTAATGCTGTATGGATGGATATTAATACATGAATTTTTTATATATGTATACAAATTATGAATTTCAAATCAAAAGTTCATTTAGTCCCATTAAATTGAATTTCTCTATTTTTACGAAGTAAAGCAAGTATTTTAATCACGAATTTTGACCGCTGTCGATTCCATTCGAATAATGTTTTTGCGTTACATCTGCACGTATGTAGAGAATAAATGACTCTTTTTTCGAAAATGTATTGTTAAATGAATTTAAAATAGATTCAGAACAATTTTTTTCGCGACGTCTGTACGTACGAGAGTACGGATGAACGTACGTATGTATCTCGGCTAAAACCAAAGGAGTACACTCAGAACATTGAATAGCCGCACCAAAAGTATATATATATATATATATATATATATATTTATAAATCGATTGAATTATATTTTTCTTATGTTCCAGTTAAGGTTTTTGTGCCTTTAGTCAATCGGCATGCAATAGTTATAGAATTATCAACAATTTAAAAGTTGTTTCATTTCCACTAAACCTAACAACGTTGCCATTTGTTTCTGTTTGAAACTTAGTAGTGCAGCGAATTCAGTTTCTGCACCAACTTCAATGTCATTTGCTGAGTGGGACTCAACGTTTTGTACACCGAAATCTCTGTCTTACTGCCTAATTTTAATTAGTTTAAAACTCTAATTTTATAACTGTATTTGATGTTTTAGGTTTTCTCTATTTTACGATTTTTAATGATGTTTACACTTTTTATGCATTTTTTTTTTCCTTCCTGCGAAGTGAGAGCTGAATTAATTGAATAAGAAATATATCTCTCATGAAATTCGGGGAAATAAATTTAAATGAAATGCAGTAAAAAAAAAATGTGCATAAATTAATAGGCTGTACAAGGTGCCCACATCAGTTTTTATAATTTTCAGACATGAAAATGAAAGCATTTGGTATGTTTGCTAGAGATGATTTATTGTTATCGATTTTATTGTCGCCAATATAATGCCGCAAACTGAGCGGGCCTCGCTGTGGAGGTAACGATAGCGTTCATAAACTCTACTTGGCGAAAAAATTTAAGAACTTCAGGAAATTTATCATTTTCCCTCATTATCGAATCTCAATATGTTTATGAAGGAGGGAAGAGATTAATGAGTTCTAGTTGCGATCGATCTAGGCAGTAGTAAATTTATCTATATATTTCATTTAATTATATTGCAACAAACCGAGTAAAATCTTAGCAGCAAATCCCTAATTCTTAGCGTTAAGGAAATGTTAATTAGCAGTGAAGTTTCTTGGAAACGATGATTAGCGTCTTCATTAGAAACTCTTTTATATTGACATGTCCCTCCCAATTGACTTTCTTTTTTCATGAAGCATTTGTTCAGAGTTAATAGTTAAAATATCCTATTGGTATTGAAAGAGTAGTTAACGACGAAAAGTGAAGTACAATCTTCAGTGCTAATAAAGCCAAGTTATTTTTCATTCTTGACATATCCTATTATTAAATAAATGAAAGCGAACCTCTTAGGCTTAAGAGTTACACAGATAAAGTCAAGGAACGAAGATATTGATATCGAAACAAAGCATGATTAAGACAGCCAGATTTACGTTGCAATAAAAAATGAAGTATTTTAGAATATATGTGTCTAGGATACGTTCTTTTTTAACACTGTAGTATGAAAGTATTTGCAGCTATTGCAATTTGTGCAATTTAAACTGCTGCTATTTAAATAATGACTGTGATTCAGGGATTTGATGTAAGTGAAGAAAATATTAGTGAACATTAGACGAAGTGTAAGCAAATTCATGAGCCTTGAAGATAAAAAATATTGCGGTTAATGGTCCAACAGTAAAACTTTTTAACCATATTTCAATGTTTTCTTCAAAAAGGTTTTAGGTGTTTTTTCATAGTGCGTTTTTCTAAAATGTTATAGATAACTTTGTGCTACTAATAAACACTGACGCGCTAATTATTAGTGAACTCAAAAGTTAAATAAAATAAATGTATTTGTATTACAGTCTTCCGAAATTCGTTTCTGATATATGAGAATCTGAGAGTGCATTTGTGGCCAAACTCATAAGTTAAGTATGCATATTAAGAAAAAAATACTCCCAATTTTTTATTGCTAGTGGTTTTCACCTCTTTTTGTGAAAAATATTTAAATATGTTTTATTTCATTTGAAACTAACTCACATCACTGAACATAACCGACGCAATATTATGTGGAATGCAAAGCGATATTAAAAACGAAAACATTTTCAAAAAAAACCTCTTCATTACGAATAAGTACCCGTATATGATGGAGAATTATATACGGGTCAACTAAAATATGAAACAGAAAACGAAACAAATAATTAGCTAACGTATGTTAAAAAAAAGCATTCACTTGTAGGGTTTATTTTTATTTTAACTAACATTTATTTTAAGCTGTCTTTCCTATCAAGCCTTTACTTTCCCCTGGAATTGCCAATGCCAGAGTATGTAAAATTTTTGTAGAACGCGCAGAGTATTCAAATTTTTAGCAGAAGTAATTTGAGTTAAATAGAAGGGAAACGAGATTTGTAAGTGTGCTTCTTGAATCACGAGCGTGAAGGTTGCTTGGTAGAAAGTTTAAGAACAGCGCGTTTCGGCCTGTGTGCCTACTTCGGCAGTTAGTTGAATCTTTCAACTTCTTAATCAGAACGTTTGCTGAATCTCAGCTGTATGTTAGAACGCGGTTAAGTTAGTCACGTTTTTAGAGCCTCGTAGGTAGTGACCTCGTTATTTATTCATCCTGTTATTTATTTTTAGTTGTACTCTTCTATTTTTGTTACACCGCCGGTTCGGCGTAGTTTGTGAGCGTCAAGTGAACGCAACTGTAATGTCTAAAGTGAAATAAAAAGGGATTAAACCCTTCTTACGAGTTTGTGTAATGTCCAGTTCATAGTAGTCACTACTACTGTTGCGGACAAGTTGGGGCCACGCAACATCACATACTTAATCAGAAATTTAGAAACTGTGGAAAACTAAAGCCGAAATTAAAAAAGAAAAAAAAATATTCTACGTCCTACTTTGTTTCCTCATTGTGCACTTTTAGAATAACTGTGACGTATTAAGATGGCATATCCGTAAATATCGCTTACAAGTACCTTAAAAGTAATAAATTAAGCTTTGCCCTGCATGCTTCGAATATGCATGAGGTAAGCTCTTGAACGAATTGTTGTAAAGAGGAGGATATCTAAACTGATTATTTTTAATTGAACAGAATTTTACATATTGTTTTAAAAATACTTTTAGAAACTAAACAAAGGCCTTTCGGGAGAAAAGAAATACCAGATTCGAAAGCTTGCATATCATTCTTAGCAAAGATTATTTGGAAACACAAGCTAACAATTTATCATATTCCAAAAATTTATTATACAGTATGCGACGATCAAATATACTTAACATTAATTACTAAAAATATTTCGACTTTTCAAGCAATGAAACAAGGTCACCTTCGACCGTTCGGATGGCAGGGTTTGAGTTAAGCGTCTGCCTGGAGAACGTCTCCTGCCCGAATGCATTGTACCCACAGTAAAGTTCGCGGAAGGGGAGTAATGATCTTGCGGTGTGTCTCCTGGTGTGGACTGAACCCATGGTCCAAATTCATAGTAAACTCAATACTGTCGCCTGCTGCACTATTTTGGACGGCAGTGTGCTTCTAAGTTTTGGCAGTTTTACTGGTTGGAACTATGTTACTTTCAGGAGAAATACGTCAGCTCTAATGTTGAGAGATCCACCACGGACTGATGTGGTGACGATGGGGCTAACCGCATGGACTGACATATCCAATACCTATCCAGGAATCTATCTATCTATATCTATCTATCTATATTCCTATCCAGGAAATCCTAGGAACCATCGTCGAAAACATCGAGAAGATTAGAAAAGCAAAGTCAACTTTCAAGAAACTTGCATTAGGTTTCAAAACAGCAATGTACATCATGAAACTGGCCGAAGAAAGGAATTACTTTCCTACTTGCAGGAAAAATGGACTTTATTTCATTTTCAAAAATTTTCACATCATCCATCTATAGGGCTCCTGTTTTTCCAGATGCATCTGTCGGGGTCAGTTCTTGGCAGGGTGACCTCTAACGTGACTGGCCCCGACGAATCAACGTTTTCTATTGAAAGTGCAGAGATTTACAACTACAGAGAGGAGTCAGTCTAGCCCGAACTCATGGCATAGCCACCTTCAATTTCACTTTCGTCCCTAGGACTCGGTGCACACGACAGAGCACCTTTCATCTAATTTCAAAATTCGCTATCGCCTAATGGCATACGAATGACAAGTTAAGATACTCTTAGAAGTAAACGCCTGAATTATGAAGATTCCAGAGACCCAGACCTGAAAGATATCGAGAACCTCTAAGACAAGTTGTATCACCTAACTAAGGGGTGCAACAACTGTCCAATACCAGTGAAGAAACTTGCATGTCTTCGCGAAGCCCAGCGGAAGAAATTTCCAATAGCCATCACACAAAGAATTCTAGAAAGCATGCTCTGGACGTTGAGGCTGTAATTGCCGCTCTTAGAGGTTCTACCGGCTATTTATTTTGCATAAATTTTGTTTTCCTTTCTATTACAGGTATCCAAATACTTATTGGTATGCAGTCTATGATATTCTGTTAACTGAGAATACTGTAACTTGGACGATGAACGAAAGCTTCTTTTTGCTTATTATGATTATGCGCCAACTTTAGTTGTGTATGCATATGTCCTGTGTAGGAATAGGTGAAAGGTGAAAAAGAAAGCACTGCGGAATCTTAAACTCAGACATTACGAATTTTCTTAAAATATTGTTCATCACAACGATCCATTTGAGCAAAATAAACGAACCAAAAATAAAATGAGTAATACCTAATATAGCATTAGAAAACAGAAATTCCAATACATTAAAAATTATATATTCTTCATTTAGGGAGAAAATTATATTCATTAGGGAGAAATTCGGTATTTTCAGATATGACTTTTTAACTGCAGATAAACTAATTTTGTCTCTCTCTCTAAATTTCTTTCTAGATATATTAATAAATATAAAACAAGTAAATAAGTTCTAAACCATTATTCAATTATGCGATGTAAGCTGCAGTAACTGGCACAGTATTAGTAAACTGAATAGAAAATTCGAAGCTAATTGCACTGCAGCTGCATTCACATTCATGGATTTAATATTTGCAGTGGTTTTACTTGATTTTTATTACTAAACTTAAATTTTTCTAATTTAATTACGTATGTAATGTTCTTATATTTATTAATTTGTAGGGTTTATATTTATTTTAACTAACATTTATTTTAAGTTTAAACTATCTTTCCTGTCAAGCTTTACTTTCCCCTGGAATTGCCAATGCCAGAGTATGTAAATTTTAGTAGAACGCGCAAAGTATTCAAAATAGTCAGCGGAAGTATTCTGAGTTAAATAGAAGAGAAACGAGTTCGAAAGTGTGCTTTCTTGCTTCACGAGTATGGTGGTAATGGAGGTGGCTAGTTAGAAATTGAAGAACCGCGCGTTTCGACCTGTGTGCTTGCCTCGGTAGATAGTTAGATCTTTCAACGTAACATTCAGAAGTTTGCTGAATTGTCAGCGGTATCTTAGAATGCGGTTAGGTTAGTTACGTTTTAGAGAGCCTCGTAGGTAGTCACTTGTTATTATTCATTTTCAGTTTCTTATTTTTATTTTACCGCCGGTTCGGCGTAGTTTGTGAGCGTCAAGAGCACGCATCTGTAATTTCTAAATTTGAATAAAAAGGGATTTAAACCCTTCTCAAGACTTTGTATACTTTCCAGTTCATAGCAGTCACCACTATTGTTGCGTGCAGGTTGGAAGCAACATTACAAACTAATTACCTTATTATTTTTATCTTTACTGTCACTAATTTAGAAGGCTCCCACCAGAAGGCGAATTAGTTAACTTGGTAATAACAACAGAGTTCTTAAAGATAAGTCAGTGAGCTTTCGCAAACGAGCTAACTTTCTTATTATTCCTCTCAACGATTTTAAATTGCAAAAACCAGCTTTACCTGTTTTTGCTTGCCAATTTTATCTTGCCATTCGCAAGAATTACTTACTTAAGTGAATATTTTATATTAGTTCAAACTCCTCAAGAAACAGTAGAAATGTAAACCATAAACTGTGTATTTGCACTAAGTTGTAACACAAAAGGTTTTGATAAACCTTCATCTGAGTTATTGTTGTTTCACCAAGACAGTGTAATATGTCATCTGTCGTTCTACAGAGAAGCTCTTTAGTGTTGTAATCCTTAAGCTTCCAAGCACGTTTGGGCAGAAATTATTAAAACATGAAAAGAAAAGTGCCAAAATTTAATATACACAACATATGATAAAAATAATAATAAACTGAGTAATGCCGTCAAACATAGTAATACTAACCTTCTAATGGACCATAGAAACGAATCTGACGTGTCATATTCGATCCTCCTCACTTGATCACTATTGGTATGGATAATAAATCAACCTTTTGAGGCCGGGACTTTGGTAGCAGTAAAAGCTACCAAAGGACGGGGAATCTTGAACCGAATGCTTTCCCCTTTTTAAGAAATCACCTATTTGCAAAAAAAGATCCTATTTGCAAAAAAGGATTCTATCACCTATCCTATTTGCAAAAAAAGATTCTTGTGTGTAGCTAAATGGATTCTCACAGGGGTGCATCTATGTTGCAAAAGGAAGACCTTTGAATGAGATAAGTGGTTAAAACCCTAGGGACGTCAAATTTGACATTTCACCCCACTTTTCAGCCTGGAAAATGGGGGAAAACCCCCATTTTCCAGGCTGAAAGTGACCCCACAACCTAAAGTGGACAACCCCGTCGTTTCAAAGAGAGGACTCTATGGCCACTATAATGGCCATCCCGTCTTCAAAAGGTTAAGAAGTTTCATAAATCCAAGACATAAATAAGATGTATGACTTACCCAACAGCATTATATGTCTGACTTATATTGTAAATGAATGCTGGCTTGTCCATTCCCACGAAAATATTACACACTGATAATTATATTCGTGAAAAAAAAAGGAGGCCAAGACAGAAAGAAAAAAAGTTTGTACGAAATGCAATCAGCTACGAAAATCAGAAATTTAAGGCAGATCGATATTTCGTGTAATTTATCATGGGAGAATTGCGATCTTCCATTAGGTTACTACATGATCAAATTTAAATAAGCTGAGCACAACAACGACGAAGACAAAAGCCTTAATCAATTACTCATTCTTTACACCCGGGATCTATAACAACATTTTGCTCTTAACATCGAAATGAGAACTGAAGTTTGGAAAAATATTCAATTTACTTTTTTCTCATATTTCTTTATCACAAACAAAGGTTCGGCGTTCTATTAAAAGAACATTGGAATCCCACGAGTTTAATGAAGTGCTATCTGAACAATCGAATTCTACGCCTATTCTTTCAAGAATTAGATAGAAGAGATATTTTGGTGTTGCACTTTTTATTAGGGTACTAAGTAATCATGAGTACTTAAAGATATCAAAATTACAATCTACTCTGATTTTGAATGCACATCATAGTTACTGAAAGAGTGTGTGGAATGAGAAATGAAGCTTAGAAGTGGTTCCACTGACAAAAGATTCATTGACATAAATCATGAAACATAACTTCAGATTGCGAGGTTCTGTTTATTTTTACCAATATTTTATTTTGTGAGCCTTTCCTGAGTTCTCTTATTTCCCCTCGCATTTCCTTGCTAGGATGTAAATGAAGTAGGGTGAGCAAGGGTAATTAAAATGTCGGAGCGAAAACGTTAGACAGGGTATGATTTCGCTGTTGTAAGCGCACGTTTGTTAGTTTCTCACCAGCTGTTAGTCTTAATAGAGGCTAAGCATTCTTGCCATCGAGCTAGTACCTTGCTAGTGTAGGGTTTTGAGTAAACCTGTTACTTTAAATTGAATTGTGTAGTATCGTACTATTCTTTACTTTAAAATTAGTGTTACATTATCTTTTACGTTCTCACCGAAAGTGGTCGGTGATTTGTGTAAGCACACAAGTCCGTGCTTTGCCTTTTGTTAAGCATTTTTTTATTCAATAAAAGGGTCTTTCACAACCCTCCCTAATTGTGTTTATCTGCAAACCTGTGTTATCTCACACAGGCTTGAAGATATTCCACCAAGAACATATCATTGGCCCTAAATTCAAAATTCATATTGCAAACTACGATCTGTATAAGTATGATAGGCCTACAACAACTGGCAGACCCGCCGAGGTGTAATTATTCTAATTAAAGGCTCCATCGCTGACTACCCACTCACACTACCATAGCTCTTAGCCACAGAGGCAGTAGTTATAAACATCATTCCACCCACTGAAGCCCCCATCACTTTAGTCTCCATCTATGTTCATAACTCAGCGCTTTCAAACAATATCGTATCTGACTTGAAAACGATATATCAACTCAACAATCGAGTCATTCTAGGTGGAGACTTTAACCGTCTAACGCCCACCACAAGAAATTTCCAAACAAAAAATTACTTGTTATTTAAAAGAGTATTACTTCAGGTCAAAATAAAACAAGTATGGCGAACAATTGTGAACAAAAAATATTTTTGAATGTTTTTTAATGGTAGCAAATATGCTACCATGGGCAGATTAGGGTACAAATCAAGTGATTTTCAAACACATTTTTGTTTAGATTTCGTTTAGTTTATGTACAGGTATTTACAAATGATAAGCTCTACAACAGTTTCTGTCCTTGTTAAAACAAAGATATTTTTCACATTTGTCACATTTAACTTGCATAAATATTCCTCTAGGGCATATGTGGCATCTTTGCCGTATGGAATGATTACACTGGCCAGTGATGCACACCATCAGTTATTTGATCCTAAAAAGTAATAAATAATTGAAAAACAAATATTTCAGTTTACAATATTTATATTTACAGCTATGATATCTGCATTTTTCACAGATGTTAAAGAATAATCAGTGGATTCTCTGCTTTCTTTTTTCAATTCCTTCTCGTTCTTTTTCCTAAAATTTCGTAAAAGCTGTGATCCTCTCCACCAACAAAAACAATAATCCTGACATATCCGCTAAATCTCTACATATAATAAAAGAAAGAGTCTGTCTCTGTGTGTGTGTGTGTCTTTCGTTCGCGCTGCGCGTAAGCTAATAGACCCACGGCTACGAAATTTGGTACATAGGTGAATCTACACAAAAGCCAGTGCACCTCGAAGCGATTTTTTCGAAATTCGAATTCGAATTTTTTTTATTTTATGTTTTGTGACGAAATCGCGTCATTTTGAGACATATATTGGGCTATAGGAAAGCGAGATTTTACTCTACACACTCCATTTTCACATCGTCATGAAACGTAGACACTTAACTATTTTATGAACTTAAAATAAATTTCGTGTTTCAATAAATCGATTAAATACGAATTTATTTAACAAAGGGAGCTTAACACCTTTTCAACGAAATTTTTTCTAAAAAAGTTTATTTTTAAAAATGTACAGCTTATTTTTCTTTGATTTTTGGACACGTTAAACTTTTACCCTTGAGACTGCTTTTATAAAAAGAATTTTGGAAAAATGATAATATTTTGTATTTTTTTTTAATTAAATGAAGCTTCCTAGTACACTTCTCACATCTCACATCTTTAAAAATGTGATTTTGGCAACAATTTTCCTGTCTTATTGTTGTTGATAGATTTTTGATGAAATCGCATCATTTTGAATAGTTTCATTTAGAAATATGGGTTTGGTGACAATTTTTCATCGTATTTTTTATTTCACTGTTTTTAAGAGATTGGCATATTTCATTGTCATTTATATATATATGTAATACATTTTTATTGATTTTTTTTATAAAGTTATCATTCTTCATCACCAGCGAAAACTTCGACGACTGGAGAAACCGAGCGGTCATCTTAACCATGCAAACACACGGGACATTTCAATTCACACCGTCTTCCATACATCTTTGTATCTCTTGCCTCTCTGAAAATACACAGAATTTAGATAAAAAAATTTTATGCGTACACCAGATGAATTCCTTGTATGGAATATTAATTTATATGCATTTTTACCTGCATTCATATAAACTTATTGAATTGAATTAAACCTAATTCTTCGATAGCAGATAAACCACAATGGAATAAATACACTCTTTAAAATTCAATACATTTATTTACTAGTGCGACAGTCTGGCGCTAGGTTAGCTTAACAGCGTTACATCTGATTCATTTTATAGCTCATAATGCACAGAAATTATATCATCTGAAGAATTATCTACTCGTTGCCACAAGTTCCATTCAAATACTATGATAAATTCAGAACGATGTATAAAAGGAATTATACAAATAAAAACTAAACAGTTTTTCACAAAGCATTCACCGCCGCTTACCTAATGCACATGCGCTTCTCGTAACCATTCTCCTGTGCGAGACAGACTGGTGACAATATTTGCTGCTCATTCGAAACACTTATTTCCTCGAATTTCGTTAAATATATGTTTCTCATTCAACTAATTCAGTCCTTACTTCGCGGCATGGCAAAATAATAAAAACTCAAAATATCTTCAATAAAGATCGAAAGATATAAAAAACCATAAAACACCAAATATAGTTAAAACAGTTAAAAAAACGATTTTTACAATTAAAATTAGAGTTTCTGCGACAAAACAAGCAATTCGGCCAACAGGCAACGAGACCGATTTTTCAGTGCACAAAACTTAAAGTTTCCTGTTGGTCCCACTTACCAAAGAAGAACTTAATGCACTATTCTGATAGGTTCCAAATGTAAACAAATATAGCTGCTACGGTAAGAAAAATGGGCCTTAGAAGCACTTAAACATCTTTTAAATTTTTGATAATTCTACAACTATTCGCAGATTGACCAAAGCCATGAAATTCTTAACCGGAAGATAGGAACAACATAATTCAATTATTTTTAAAGCAAAGAAGTTACAATTTATCAACACATAAGATTAAAAAAAATGAGCTCACGGAATCGAGTAACAGAGTGGATATATATATTACGGTGAAACACCAAAATCTGGAGAATGTCAACTTTCACCGGTGAAAGTCAACATTCACATAGTCTCTTGGTGTATGTCCGAAATATTTTCCAAATACTCTTATTTCTGACTCACACCGGTCAATGTCGGCATTCACCATGTACTAATGGTGAATGTTGAACATATAACAATATTATATTTTCTCCGTAATTCAGCCGCGAATAAACGCACTTGAGACTTGAAATAAGAGCTTAAGAACATGAGAACCTAAAACAAAAAAAAAAAAAAAATTCAAAATGAAAAAGGAAAATAATAGAAGTTAAAAACTTACTTAATTATACAGTATGTTCTAAATGAGAAAATAAAATAACAGTAATAAAAACTTATTAAATTATGTGATTCAAATCTTATTTATTGCAACAACTTAAACTATTATGGCACTTTATGACCTCTCTTTTCGACTTACACCAGAGCATATCTGTGATTGTCGACATACACCGGTAAGGGTCCGAATATACAAGAATGTAGTGCAATATTCGATTTTTCACCGACGTATTTGGTGAATGTTCACATTCTGCGGTGAAATTCGACATTCTTCAACTTCGGACTTTCTCTTTAACGTATACATATTTATATACTTTTGATGCGGCCGATTGTAACCAAAAAGCGAGGTGCACAGCTACATGTTATAGCTGCCGTATATACAAAATTTCAACGTCCTGCAGTTACATTTTTTTGAGTTATGCGAGATACATACATGCATGCTTACGTACATACGTACGTACAGACGCTACGAGGAAAACTCTTCTGAATCTATTTTAAATCAGTTTTATAAATGGTTTGAGGAAAAAAGAGTCGTTTATTCTGTCCTTACGTACAGATGTCACTCAGAAGCATTGTTAAATTGCATTCGATAGCGGTCAAAATTTTCTTTTAAATATTATACTCGAAATGTTTCGTGATTGCAATTCTTCCTTCACTTCGCACAAGGAAGTAAAAATGTATAACATAATTCGACGGCCTTATTTTCCTAATTAATTAATTTCCTAATTAATTCTTAAATCATGCATAGGAACTAAACTGGATATTTCGTACGCCGTTGATTTCTTAAATTTAAGGATGATACTCCGAGTTTTAAATGTTCTTTTGATAAAGGAGTAATTTATTTTTCGCTCGACAAGAGCACTGGGTTAGAGTAAGAGCTACTTGCATATCTTATTCCTTTTTGTTCATCTCTCCGATGCACTTCTCAGTTATGTTCTCTTTATCATTTTCCGATCGATAGAATTGTCTGAACAATGGAAAATTTTATTCTTGTCTATTTCATATGACATAAATCCTTTCATGGACTTTTAAAAAAGGCGCAAATGGGCTATAATAAGACCCTGGAGCTTTATTATTTTTTTTTTTCATGTCGGCGACAGGTTTTCGAGGCTTAGGTCTGCCTGATTGCTTAAATCTCTCCTAGATTCTAATCATGTCTACCTTTACCGAGTTCGCCTAAAAACCACTTCTTGCGTCTATTACCCCTGGTAATAAAATTTTTACCCTGGTATTATATTTGACTGCAAATTCATCACTACGTAGAAGACAAAGCGGGGACTTTCCTTCGCCAAGTAGACGATTAACCTTACACTACTTACACATTCTCAACTCTTACCCTATCTCTATAACTTCAACCAATCTGTAAATCTAAAACCTTTTCTGAAAGAAAAATAGCAAAGAACTATTCTGAGCCTTGGCATCAAGTAAAGCCACTCACCGAATTCCATGTAAGTCTATGTGCATGTGCAACAATTCCACATTCTTTAGTAACATCGAATTTAACTGCAATTTATAGCTTCGTCCCCTTATAATTGGGGAAGTGGCAAACGGTAAATTTGCAGAATATTGGTAGTTCGGTCTTGGCGAACTTCGAATCTTGGCGAGAAGATCAGCTGCATGGATGTTTTTTGTGATTTTTCCCATTTGTAACATGTGTACGAGCCAGTTTCCCTTAGAAATCCCTCCACGAAGGTATCCATAGCAATCTTTAAAATGGGGTGACAGTTTTCGCGGGCTTTTAGTATTTCTTTCTACATTAAACGTTACGTCTTATTCTCTCAACACGCGTTTTAACATTACACTCTACACCTTTTTTCTCACCGGCATGGGATTGTTAATTTATATATTTTAAAATAGCAGAACTTTCTTTTTTCTTCCTCTGAACATTCTATCCGCTTTCTTGCCAAAACTATACGCAGTTCCTGCAAACATCATCACAGAATTTATCAGCACATTTACTTTCGGGCAATTTATAACTTTCATAGTTATCTCCGAGCTTAAATAAGTATCTGGATTCCACCATTCTCTAAAGTCCTGATATCTAATGTAAGAATCTCGTCAAGTGCAAAATAATTAATTACGGTTCCTACCGTATTATCTGACATTTTACAAGCAATACATACTTTAAACGAATCTCGTCTCTGTTACAGGAAAAGCTTCTATTTCCCTGACCATCAACACTTAAAACTTTACAGGTTTCTTTAAAATTTATTTACCGATGCCATTGATCCAGGCCAGGCTTAAACTCTCAAAGCAAACGCTTCTACCTCAGCTTTATCTTGCTCTTCCATTGTGTGCAGAAGAAAGTTACAATCGAGCCCTGTCACAAAATTTACGACCGAACTTCTCACACCGAACTAAGACTACACTATTCACTATTCACACCGAACTAAGACTACACTATTCACTATTCACACCGAACTAAGACTACACTATTCACTATTCACACCGAACTAAGACTACACTACTCACTATTCACACCGAACTAAGACAACACGACCGAACGTCAAAACTAAAGGCAGGCCCAGCCCATTAGGCGGCCGAGCGGTAAAGTCGCTGAACACTGGTCATTTGGTTCGAAGTTCGAAACCCGCGAACGGCTGGCTGCATGGCATTTTCGTTATTTTCTCCCATGTGTAATGCTTATACGAGCGAGGTTCCCTTCGAAAATTCTCCACGAAGGCAATTTATCCCTTAGGCAGATAGCCGTAGAGGCTTTGTCGTAATCACATTAACCAAACCAAATGCGGGTCCATGTAAAACCTTCCATAAAACTCGCCAGTTTATAATCGCGAAAGGGCCAAGCGTTTTCTATCTTCAGAAATACTTGAATAAGCCCATCGGATTCCACTGTTACTGCTCTACACTACTTTAAAACTCCATAGAACTAAGAGCAAAAAGGCAGTCAGATGCCATGACATTCTCTTCTCTGTTTTGGACACAGTAATAACAAATTTAAAGTTTTAAAATAAACCTGTTTATTAACTCATTATCTTGACGTCTAGGCAAAACTGAGAATGTAACAGCGTTCATCTCCGCAGTTTGTAGGAGAACATCAAATTCAAATGTCAAATTAAAATATCAAATTAAAATGTGAAGGCTAAAATAAGCTCTTACTGGTACTTTAAGTATCCCTTTAACTCAGGAATACTTGACTTGCATTCTTTAACCAGTTTGTTTTATGTTAGGAATTGACAAAAGTAGTATCTATAGCAAAAACAAAATAGTAAGACAACTAAGTTAATTAGCATTAAACTTAATATCACTGTGGAAATTAAAACCAAATTCAATGCATAATGATTATATGTTTCTAGAATCAGCAGGAAAGTAAAATTTGGAAACATAACTGTAATTAAAGAAATGGCATTTCGTCTTGATTTTTTTATTTTTTCAAAAGTTGATCTGTCAAGGAATAATTAATTATTATTTTATAACACTTAAATAATAATCTTAATTAAGTTACGAAAGTGTATGCATTAAATTAGTTTATTTAAGAAATATTTTGTTGTGACGATGCGATGACTAACAGTATCATAAAATGCAGAGTGAATTCAGAAATACGGATTTTAATGCTGCTTGTGTTATGCAGAAAAAAATAATTAATTTTAATTTAATAAATTGAACTTTATATTGGCTAAATTTTACTAGAGCCGATCTCTTTAAAATCTTTAACTGATCATTTAAATTTAATATTCGTTTCTCATTAAAATTTAATATTCATAAAATAAATTAAACAGCTTATTCCTGATTCAGAAGTCAAACAACAAAAATCAGCGTTAATTCACAAAATTTTCACAGGACTAGTTTCGATGGTTTTACCGAACCATCATCTTCAGCTGCAAAACCGCAAATGAACAAGATAGGAAATAATGTTTAGATAAGATAAGAAAGCCTGGACAAGAATAAGCAAGTGGCGCCATCTGTTGGCGAAACCAGAACTAAAACATAATTTCTCTAAAAGCTTATTCCTTCTTACAGCCTTGGTATTAAAATAAAAAAATTTCATGTGTACACCTTATGACTTCCTTGTACGGAATATTAAATTATACGCATATTTTCTTGCATTTCATTTCAATTTATTGGATTTAATTAAATTTACTTCGTTGACAGCGCATAAACCACAATAGAATAAATGCACTCTTTAAATCTCACTGTATTTGTTTACCATAGCGACACTCTGGCTAGGTCCACCTAACGGTATTATATTTAGCTCATACTATAACTCAGAATGCATAAAATTTATATCATTTAAAGAATTATCTAATCGTTGCCACATGTTCTATTCAATACTATAATAAAGCTAGAACGATGTATAAAAGAAATTAAGCGAACAAAACAAAAAAGAAACCGTTTTTCACAGACAATTGAGTATTTCTCGGTCAATTAATTCAGTTCTCACTTCGCGACAAGGCAAAAATACGTAAAAACTCAAAATGTCTGTATTAAAAATTACGAAGTAAATCTTAAACACTTATTTCCTCGAAAACATTCCAGAAAAGATTAAGCATGATTTAATTCGAAATAATAAATTAAGGCGTTATCATTGTTGTTGCGAAGCTAAGTTTCTCTAGATTGGCAATAAATCCACTATTCTGCTGTTTCAAAGGTAAACAATCAATGGCCGCCATAAAAATAGGCTTAGCGGCACTTAAACAACTTTAAAATTGTTGATAATTCTAAAATTATTACATACAGATTTACTAAAGGCATAAAAATCTTAACCGAAAGATAAGAACAACATAATTCAATCATTTTTAAAGCAAAAAATGTACAATTTACAAACATATAAGAGTAAAGAAACTGAGACCACTGAGCCGGGTAACAGAGGGGATATATATATAAATATATTTATATACGTTTGTTGCGGCCGATTGCAACCAAAATACGAGGTGCACATCTACATGTTATAATAGTCCTATATGCAAAATTTCAACGTTTTGAGGCTACTCATTTTTTAGTTATGAGAGATACGTACGTACATACATTCGTACAAACGCCACGAAAAATTATATTCAGAATTCATTTTAAAGCAGTTTTATAATTTTTTTTTGGAGGAAGAGAGTCTTTTATTCTGCCCTTACGTACAGATGTTACGCAAAAACATCGTTAAATTGCATTCGGTAGCGGTGAAAATGGATATTTTCTTTGAAATATGTTGCCTGAAACTTTTCGCGATTACAATACTTCTTTTTTACTTCGCACAAGGAAGTAAAAATACTGGCATCATAGGTCAGAGATGTATTTACAAAAAGCATCATTTCAACTCAGGTTGCAAAACGACTGTCTCTTCAAAACTGTGTAAACGTTTCTAATGTTTACTTATAAAAAACATATGAATGAGTAAATTCCTTCCAAAAACTAGAGATAGTTCAATATTCAGTATAAATCAATCTATCATACTTATTGGAATACCTGAATACAATTACTTTAAGAGTCCAGAGAAGAATCGCCAGATAATAAATCAATCACTAGTTCTCAGTAACACGTACTCAAGTTCCAAATAATACTAAATAATTACTTAGGGTCAAGGAAGTCAGGTTTCTCAACAACGGGGAATATTTCACTACGGGGGATTATTGTTTCAGGGGGTCAGTTTTCTGTAAGTTTTTTATTTAGCAGTTCATAGTTTATGAATAAAAAAATATTTTTTTTTTTCAAATTTCGGTATTTATCAAAGTTTCCCATATTTTTTGTTGTCTATTTTATTAAAACATGTTAAAATAATCTAAATCTAAATAAAGGAATATGTATTTTTATAGCTTTTTGAAGGAAAGAGGGATGATCTTCTAGTAAGGAGCATTATAAGTTCAGAACCACTCCCCTAAGTATTAATAAAACCCTAAATTATTTAAGCTACCACAATATTCCCAGGTTCGTATTTAAAGACCCATGGAATTACAGTAGGATATTTGATCACGTGGTGACATAATAAACCATTAATAAAATTATATTCAAAGTTTATATTTAAACACGTTCGTTAAATCTCGTAGAATTAGCATAATAGACTACACATAACTTTCTCTTAAAAGCATAATGAATATGATTTCAATTTGCTATAAGAACATATTTTTCTGAACATAGAAATATTTATCTTTTTACGTATCTTAATATATTTATTTATTTGTCATTTCAGCCAGCCTACATAAGCTCATTTTGTAACTGAAAGTTTCTGTTTTTATTATCTTCCACTCCAGGTAAAATTTATAACAGTTTAAAAATAAAATTACTGTTTCTCAAATATTAATTTGAGTCATATTTCCGATTAACATTTTAATATTAAAAAGACTACTTCGTACCCAGTAGTTAAGCTTAAATAATCTTTACAGTGAGGTAGTAATAAAACAGACTAGCAGGATTAGTCCTATTTTCCTTCTTTAGAAGACCAACGGAAAATTTAACACTCACATGTACTCGAGTTTCCAGCGGAGCTGTTCCTTTCAATGAAAATTGTTCTCAGTGTCATGTTATTTCCTCTGACCATACTTTCCAAGAGTCCATGCTAAATTCCACGATGGAAACCTCCATGCTAAATTGTGCTCCATGTGGAATTTAGCATGGAAACCTCCATGCTAAATTCCACGATGGAAACTAAGTTTTAATGTGGGAATGATGCTTTGAGGTGAAAGACTGTTTAACCACTAGCAATAGGGCATTCGGTTTACATCTAATTGCGATGTGCGGTCATTTTGCCTGACCTAGTTAATGGGGAAAAAATCGAGCAATTTTTAAATATTTTATATAAAATAAGCTATAAATTGGTTCAATTTTTTTTTGGTCCGGGGCTTAAAATATTTATAAAAAGTAATTTTTTATCATACATAATGGTATAGTAACGATTTCACTATTATAAAAAGCCATTAGGATTAATTTTATGCGCTACACAAAATGATTTGGATCTAGATATTGGTAGAATAAAATATTGTTTTTTTTTTCAAACAAATTACGCGTATGAAGATTATTAAAAATGGAATAAAGTACTTTAGTATATATAGCTACAATGTATACAAATGATTAATTTAGTCTCCGTATGCAAAGCCCATGTATATATTTATTGAAACTTGTACAAACATTTACAGTTTTAGTTCTCTTCTATTGGCAAATTTGACGTCGTTTACGCGTATTTTCAGAAGGAACGTTCTTCCCAAGGGAGTAACGAAATTCTCCTTTGAGGAACTGTAATTTTATCGTAGCTTTTCTGTCCTTTCTAAAATACAATATCGATGTCTAATGTTTGCATTTCCAGAAATATACTTATAGAATATATATATATCCATCAATATAGGTACATCAAGAGTATAAAGAACGCGTGTAATATCCAATGTCAAGTTGAAAGCTTCAAGGAATATTTTCAAGCCATTTCATCTAAAACATCTGCTGTAAAAGCTCTCAACTGAGGTTGTTGTCTTCTCATTTGATGGCAACTTTCATTTTTGGACGAAGGATCTTTTTATTCTGTTTCTCTAATGCGACGTGTGAGATACATTATCATGTTTGACACTTTTACTGCGATACAATTCAACTTTCGTATTCTTGAACGAAAGAAGGGTACCTTTCTTTGTCCAATTGACTATGTCATCATAACTAATTCTTTACTCTTTATTTTTATTATTGGATTTAAATACGAAACTGACCCTAGTTACAGTTCTCCTGGTATTCAAATATGCTTAAATCAACCAATAAACTACGTGCTTCTCAAACGTTTCTTCAATAAAGGTCCTTGTATCTTCTCCAGGATACAGATATCTAATTACTTTGTTTTTATATCAGCTAAAAGCCGACATTTTATATGTTATTATAAGCCGCTATTTTATGCAGAATTGATAAGGATTTTGCTACATGTACTGAGCTAAGAGGCATACTGCCTTTGAAGGGAACAGTTGTTCATCAATCGTAATATTGTTACCTGGTTTGTAACAATATATAATTCTCAGTAAATATATTCCTTGTCTCTGCAGCCAAAGCTAATGAACGAGTTTGTAATCTTTGCCATTTAGTTAACTTCAAGTCAAAGCGCACGTATTTCATTATTTCGAAGAGTCTATCTTTAGGCATTATTTTTCGGAAGAATTATGTGCTGCATGATTCGGAAGATAAAGCCAAAACAGAAAACTGTTTGGCAGACAAAACGCCATTATCATGTAACAGAGCAAAAAAAAAAAGGAATCCAGCTTATCAAGTCGCAAGTTCCAATGAGATTTCCCAACTTATGTGCTGCCTCACTTTCTGAGCATTATTTTACATGGTGCTATATTTTTACATTGATTAAAATTCTCCATGTGCTAGGTGTATCTGCATCAACAAAAGTAGTTGTTGTAGATCTCAAGAAGAGTAGTTGTCCCACTTATTTCTGACAAACCATCTTGATAAGAATGTCTTCTTTCGCTTAATTTCTGAAAAAGATTTTCTTTTTTATAGTGTACAAACAATTATTATTTTTTCAACTTTTGATCGATTTCTTTATTTAAAAAATGACTAATTTGTCTTCTTTTTCTTAGTGGATTATAATGTTTATTCCATGCCTCTGTATTCTTTCTGAACCATGGAATATTTTATGGTCTTCTTGGGCGAAATATTTATATGGCGAAATATTTTGGCAATTTTCTTTACAAGAATAATAAAATTATCACACGATGATTAGGACTCGTTTGTTCTATTTGGAATAATCCAATCTTCGTCAAATGAATGCGGTAATTTCTGTATTCAATCTTTCATGAGGACTAATTTCCTAAGAAAACTTGTCATCGCATATTTCTTATAAAACTTTCACCATTTTTTTTTCTGTTACATGTTTTTTTAAGAATATAATTAATAAAGAAGAATTGAGAGATTAGGAAAACAAGCTAGAAATTTGGAGCAACTGTAAGCCAACATCACTTCACACAGCTGTAGAGTAACATCTGAGATGAAAATAAAAAAGGAAACAAAAATAAATCGCACCAAGAAATGCTGATCCACCAGTTCGCATTATCCTTCGATTGCAGAGAAGAAGAATAGTTATGTTGATAGCTACAACCGTAATTCTACGTATATACAGTTATATTTAAAAACTAATAATCAATTAAAGCCCAAATACAGCTCAAATAAATTGCTTTGTCGCATAGGTATATATTTAGAAAAAATTAAAATGTCAAAATATTTTAGAGAAAAATTTGAAAAACGTAAAGAATTTAACTGCAAATAATTAAGCAAAATAACTGCTTCCGTAATTCTAGACTTAGACAATTAGAAAGGAAAACACTGTAAAGCACGACCGGGGATTCATAAGCCCTTGCATCTCTACTTCGGTGAGATTTGTAGACCTCAATTAAAAAAGTGAGAAAATAAGAGCTAGAGCTAATAGTCTGTCAGTTAAGACTTCAGCTGAGGTACGACAAGGTGATGAGGATAAGGTAAAAGTGCGCTGATTAAGCCAACCCATTTTCCCAAACTGCTACAGCCAGTAAACATCAAAGTCCCGAAGCGACAGCCCCCAACTTTTTTTCTTCATATTTTCCGTCAAATCTTACTTCTAAACGGAAAAAACGTGCAACTTTGGAACAAATCTATGTATCTTCGCCCCAAATTATTTCAGATTGAATCAGAAAATTAATTTACGTCCTGAGCAATAGTGAATTAAAACTCACCCCTAAACACAATCATAATACTACGGTCATAACGATTCTTCTCTTGACAACCTACAGAATAAGTCATCTCTTGAGGAAAAAAACAATTTATTTAAAGCGACGAAAAGCACCTCCTGTCTTGAACTGCAAGACAAGAAAACTCTTTGCCATTTTTGTTCGAAAAAAGAACTATTTTGGTATCAACTGAGACTTAAAACTAAAGAAAGACAGAAGCAAAAACAACTATTATTTTCGCCCGCGAAGCCATCTTAACCAGCGCTCCCAACTCGCAACTTTTCTTCTTTAGCCGTGTACAGATATATCCCTATTCAATACACTGAAACATCTCCTACCTAATTCGAAAATGTGAGAAAGCTAAGTGAAAATAAGGACTAGAGGACGATACAACACCTCTATGCATCCAATAAAACAAAAAAGTCAAACATATTCTGAAAAAGAAAATTAATATACAAAATAATTTCTGCCTGACTCAGTATATACTCTCTTAGATATACAGGCAAAAGGTGCTCTTTGTATTTATGTATATAATAATGCTATATATATGTTCCTAAATGTATTGTTATATGTATGCCATTATTTCCCAATATGTTATATATTTACCTTTATGTTATATATTTGCCTTTATGTTCTGTACTTAGCATTATGTTCTATATTTACCGTTATGTATTCAAGTATGAAAGGCACCCTATGTCACAACTGTATTGTAGTCATATGAAAAATGTAAATATGTCAAAATTCTTTCAAAAAATTATAATGTTCAAATAAAAAGATAGTGCAGTTGGACAATACCCACATTACCTATTGTTAAACATTGGGTGTCCGCTGCACTACAACCTGAACCTGATAATTATTATTTATGACCTCTTGCCATTTTTCAGGTAGCTTCATAACTCTCTTGGTGTAGAACTTCTGTGATTTATCGTCGAAAAACTTGATCAAGTGATTTTCAGCAAGTGTTCGATCGGCCAATTTTTTTTTTTTTTTTTTTTTTTTTTTTTTACCAGCAAGACAGTTTTGCAATGTTCGAAACAAATCGTAGTCATACGAAGATCCGAGCTATACGGCGGATGCATCATAACTTCCCAAACAAATTCCATCAGTTTGTTCCGAGTCATCAAAAATGTGTGTAGCCGCACATTGCCATGATGGAACACAACTCCCTTTCTGTTCGCCAATTCTTGTCGCTCTTTCTGGATTGCTTCGTTCTGCACAATATAGGTCCGAATTGATGATCTTGCCAGGATGCAGCAGCTTATAATGGACAGTTCCTCATGTGGTACCCACACATCGTGCTTCGTTTTGTAACCTGCTTTTTTCAAATGATTCCAAACTGTAATGTGGTTTATGTTTAGTGCTTCCACTATTTCCTGACAGCTTGCGTGCCGGTCGTGGTACACCAGTTGCAAAATTTCATCAAATTTTCCAGTGACTGGCCAACCAGAAGTTGGTGTATCTTTGACAGTGAAATTTCCGGAACGGAGAATCGAGCAAACCACTCCTGGGTCCTTCGTTCATTCACAGTATTCTCACCGTACATTTCACAAATGCAGCGCTTTTACCATTTTTATAGCAAAAATGCATCACATAGCGTATTTTTCAGATATTTCACTCATTTTCAAATCAATATATCTTTTTACACGAGCAACGAATTTCAAAACTATCTTCACAAACAATGGAAGCTGAATGTCTTTTTACACGAGCAACGAATTTCAAAACTATCTTCACAAACAATGGAAGCTGAATGTCTTTTAAGCACATGTTCTACAACGAATTTCAAAACTATCTTCACAAACAATGGAAGCTGAATGTCTTTTAAGCATATGTTCGTTTGAGACAATGGTATAGAGATCAACACCGTCAAGTGGTACAAAACAATGGAGATGTTTTATATAACCCAATATCTATTAAGTTTTAAAATTACTATACAACACGTGAAGTTTGCAGCGATATTCAGTTCATCATGAAATTGAAATTAATATATCGTTTTTCGTTTTTGTACACTTTGCTGATAGCCTAATTCTAAAACTAACAGGTGTATACGGAAGTTCATTACATACTTCATAACGTAATGCTAAGTAAATATACTGTAAAAATATTATGTCGTACATTTAGTGGATTTTATCGGATACTTTAATTCACTGCTATAAGACATGTTTTCCAACACAAGCTTTATTCTTCATTTTAAGGTGCTTAATTCTTGTACTTAATATAAATATTTTATGTTTTCCATGTATACGAGAATATCACATAAGCAAAAATAATCGGAATTGAATGCAATGTTTTGAAAGCTTGTTCTCTGAGACTTTCTTTGATATTCGATCTTGGATACAGATAAGACAAGTAAAGAATATTCTGTTGTAAAAAAAGAAGAGAGAGATGAAAAAATGTAGTCTTCCTTTACATAGGAAAAGGAATGTTTTGCCCACTTATAGCTCACCTCTTTGAGTTCCACCGTTCCTTTACTAAAAGAAGTTCACATGCTCGCATGTCATCCCTCCGTGAAAGCAAAAATTTGGACTACGCTACCAAAATATTGTATTGCCGGAGTTTCCTCCGAAAATAGCATTTGGCGGAAAAGGGATTGCTAGAAGATGAATGGTGACGGATTCACTCTCAAAAACTGTTTCGGAAAACTAGAAAAGAACCTTGGTGGCAAAGAAAGAAAATGAACTTCATTCCTTGATATGGGAAACGAAATCGAAAAGAAGTTGAAAAACTGTGATCCCATAACCTATTGTAACCTATTTCTGAGGGGTGACAATTTAAGATTTTAAGACACTCGGATTGAAGAATTTATCCTCAAGATTTATTCTAGAATACCAAATTCTAGAGTTATGTTTTGAATTACTTTATTTTGTTTTTCATTGTAATATCCTACCTGAAATGGAGTTCATTAAAGGCTAGGATATTGAAAAACTATGTAACAACTATTCGCTGAGTTTTTTATGTACGTAACAACTCCAGAAAAATGTTAAAATATTCTTTTCTTCTAACTCAATATACATATAAAGCTGGCCTCTCTTGGGCGTACAAGAAGCCTCCACTTGGGCTTTAAAATATAAACTAATCTAATGCTAAATAAAATTAGCCAACCGAAGCTGCACGGAATCAAGTCGTGCGGTTGGCCTTATTTAAGGGTCTCCGGAGTTTACGAGCAGGTACGTATTAAGTACGGCTTTAAAATAACAAGCTTAAGCTAATAGCAAAAACGTACGCAAACGAAAGAACACTCTAGCCTATTGAAGTAACTCAGACCTCACCTTAAACACTCTCTTTTATTTTATTTGCATAAATCATAAAACTGAAAACTCATTCTGTCAGGGGCCCACCAGCGGCCGAGCGGTAAAGTCGCTGAACACTGGTAGTTCGGTCCGAGGTTCGAATCCCGCGAACGGGCTGGCTGCATGAGTGTTTTCGTGGTTTTTCTCATGTGTAACGTGTATACGAGCCAGTTTCCCTTAGAAAGTCCTCCACGAAGGCACCCCTCCTCTTAGGCAGATAGCCCTCGAGGCTTTGCCGTAATTAAATAACCTAACCTAACCTAACCTAACATTCTGGCAGGGACACATAGGTGAGAAATTAGAAAGGCTTGTTCCAAAATAAAAATAACTGTTAGAAAATAAAGTCAACCCCAACATATGTAAAACATATTACGGGTAAAACTCAAATGAATTGGAAATTCCTTAGCTACGTTTACGATAGCTGTTTAAGTTACAATTACAAAACAACCACAACTTCAATGTCTTTATGAATTACTGGTTAGAGAGGTTAAAATGCATATTTTAAGTTTTTAATACCAAGGATTAAATACGCATAAAAATTACAGATAACTTAAACCTACTGATTATTATAATTTTGGCTTTTAATTGTTCCTGAAGCTTTGATGGGAATACTAACATTTTCCTCTAACGTAATACATTAATAATTTTAAAATTAAGATTGCAATATATTTTCCACGCCGTTTTAATTTTTTAATTGAATTCAAAGATATATTAGAAGTTTCAACCAGAAAGATTTTAATGTAAAATTTAAATTTGATAGACGTGTAATAGTGTACATTCAACTGCAATTAATCTTTAAATTTGAAGTATATTATTTTTTTCTAATTACTATATTCATCATTAACCTAAAAAGCATATAATACGCATTTATATTATTTGAAGAAATAGTTTTAACAAAGTTTATCAAATAATGTTCTAATAGCACAAATAAATATAAACAATTTTATAAGGTATTTTCTCTCTCCTTCCAGCAACGGCCCACCAGCGGCTGAGCGGTAAAAATTCGCTGAACACTGGTAGTTCGGTCCGAGGTTCGAATCCCGCAAACGGGCTGGCTGCATGGGCGTTTTTGTGGTTTTACCCATGTTTAAAGTGTATACGAGCCAGTTTCCCTTAGAAAGTCCTCCATGAAGTCATCCCTCCCATTAGGCAGATAGCCCTAGTGTGCTTTGCCGTAATTAAATACACCACACCACACCACCATATTTTCTTTGACTGATTATATCCTACTGCAATAATTGTAAAAGTTGCTAGAGCAGTTATCGAAAAAGATATTCTTTACTTGTATAAGATAAAGGAGCTTTTCTTAACTACATCGCTGCATTCTAATGCTAAAATAATAAGAATACACCACCACACCACACTGCCATACTTAAATACACCACCACACCACACTCTCCTTCCAGCATGCCTTCGTCGTTATAACGGCAGAATACTCGGTGCGTATTCAAAAGGTTCAGGTTCGAGATCGTCGAGAGCATCTCTAATGCTTCATGTTTCCTGCTTCAAAGTAACATAATGACTCTACAGTGGGACCCGAACTAAAAAAGGTGGTGGACAATAATTCGTCCCCCCATGATTTGGCGATTAGGTTCCCTAATCCCCAGTCGCCCTTGGGGAGTATATAAGTACCTCTCCCTCCTTCCAGTATGCTTTCGTGGTGTAACAGTAGCACAGTCGGAGCGTTTTCGAGAGTAGCACAGTCGGAGCGTCTTCCAGGTTCGAGTCCCGGCGAGGTTACTGCTCATGGTTCATATTTTATGCATCAAAATAACCCAATGCCTCTACAATTTAAATAATAATAATATTAAAGAACTGACAATAATTAAGAATTTCAATTTTATAAATTTACTACTTTCTACAAACATCTGAACAACAAAAGTGAATTGTTATTAATCCCAGAAGCTAAAATAGAAATGAAGGGTAACTTTTTAATGTAGATTTCTAAATTGTGTATTTAAAGTAAACCATTTACTTCGCAGATAATATTTTCAGAAACATTTCTTTAAATAAAATTTATTTATCCAAAAACAGCCAGCTTTTTTTAAATAACGTAAAAATATTTATTTTATATGAATATAGCATACTTTTTTGCTTTACATTTGTTTTATCTCCGTTACATATTCTGTAACATGTATATTCTAAGTCTTACATGTAATACTGAAAATGTTATGAATTCTTTAATTTTCCTGATATAGGCAGCGACCCGTTAATGTTGCGTATTAACTGCCAGAAGTATTCTTTTTTTCATGGAAAATAAGAAGTGAAAATAAGAAGACATGGACGCAAGACTTAGCTTAAAAATTCCTCTTTTGTTCATTCTCTGACAAGTTTAATATTATTGAATTTACTTGATGTCGTTTTATCTCTGCTTTATTTAGCATAAAAAATAACAGATAATCACTGAATATTCAAATTTTGTTTTTGAAATATTTCTGAAATTTTGACGGAATTAGTTACATTTTCTTTTTATGTGGTAATTTACCATTCTAAAATTAAGGATACTGTTCATCTTTTAAGCCATTTTAAACTCAAATAAGTTAAATTTAACTATTTAAATTTAATTATGACTAACAGTTTGAAAGATGACATTTTACAACATTATTTTATTAACGTATTCATAAAAACAGGTGCTATAATTCTTATAACTATGTAAAATATGCTAATTGAAGAATTTTATTCTAAAATACTTTTGTTCGAGCTGAGCTGTAAAAAATGAAATAGCATAGAGGTTTTAATTTATTAATAATTTAATGTGAATTTTTGAACTTTGAGGAATTAAAACAGATTTACAAATTTTTTTGCACATTTAGAAACAGAAATTTCAGGTCTTTCCTTTCGAGAAGATTCATCAATTTTTAATTTCCTTCAGTACGGCATGTAATCGTTTTATTTCTTTGTGAAATTAAAGAAATAGTTTGGTTTTAATTTGTTAATAGAATTGTCCTATCGCCAAAATTTCATCTGAAATAATCTAAAATTAAAAAAAAAAATATGTTAAAGCAAATTTTGTGGATAATATTAAGAAGAAAGGAAAAAAATGTGAATTTTATTTTTTAGAAAAAATTAATATAGAGCTGAAGAATTATTTTTTTTTTTTTTGCTTTATTGAAGAGAGATTAACTATATATTTAAGTAAGTATTTGTAAGAAAATACTTAATGAAATCTGAAGAGGAGTGATAAGCTAAACCCAAGACACCTTTAGTTAAAAATAACACGCCAAACAAATGATAATTTAAGACGTCAAGCAACAAAAATCAGCATTACATTTTCAAATTTTCACAGGACTAGTTTCGATGGTTTTACCGAACCATCACCCTCAGCAGCCAAAGAGCGAATGTTTCATGAATATTCATTTGCTTTTTGGCAGCTGAGGAGGATGGTTCGGTAAAATCATCGAAACTAGTGCTGTGAAAATTTGCAAATATAACGCTGATTTGTTGTTTGAGTTCTAAATTAACAAAGACACTTTGTTAATTAAAATGTGTACCGAATATTAATTACGAGCTAATCTTGGATACCATGCTATTCAAGCTGCATAATTCAAAAGAGAACATTGGTAGGATTTGGTATTTCATAATTTCTGAGGTTTTTTATATATTATTAGAATTTTGAAATTTTTTTTCGGCTCCTATAATGGTGTTAATATTATAGTGATAGAATATATAATGAAAAATAGAAATATAACTAAAAAAAAATCTGCATTCTTCTTAGATTCTTAAAGTAAAGAAAGAAAGAGAAACGAAAAAAAAAAAAAAAAAAAAGATTCAATAATTATGTTCCTATACGATAAAGCGACTAAAAATTAATTGTTAGTACTTTCATTTTTTTCCTTAATCATTTCACCAAGTTCTTTATTCATCACTATCAAACACATCTTTATTTCTGCAGAAGATTAATGTTTGATTAATGCCTTTTTCTAGAGAATTTTTTATTCTCTTTAAGGCTTTTGTTTTAATCGATATTTTTGACAGATTCAATTCATTTGCTCCTCAGAAATCCCGAATGTGTGTATTTAACCTACGGATTTTTTTAACCAATAGAAAAATCCTCTGATACATCGATGATTTATTAACATGGGTTCCTCATTCTTTATGTTTCAGACATTTCCTACACAAAAATAAAACGCATTTACCAATAATTGGAGCAAGACAGCCATGTTTATCACCACTACAAAAACATAAACACGTAAATTGCACACTACTAGCTATAACGAAAAAGTGAAGTGTTTATATTTTTCATTTTTATCTGAATGATTTATCAATTTCGGTAAAATACTTTTAGATATAGTTTCTTCTAAATAATCAAAATGAAACTGCTATGAAATGAAATACTTAGGAAACTGTTTCATTGGAATATATCAGTATGCATTTATGCGCACAAACATTTTATTTCTTTAGATTGTAGAGACATTGAGTAAGATTTTGAAACCAGGAGAGATGAAAAAGTGAGCAACGCCCTGGTCGGGACTCGGCGGTCCTCTCGAATACGCCCCGAGTGTGCTGACCACTACACCACAAAAGCATGGTAAGAACGCGTGATAAATACTTTATAAGATATTAACATGTGCATTTTCAGGATTTATTTTTAGAGCAGCTTGGAATTGAGACTTATTATCTTGACAGTGAAGAAGATTTGAATATATTTCGGTCTAAAACGAAATAGGTTTTAACCCATTAGACACTGGTGTTGCGTTGACGCAACGGTCAAAATAAATGCGTATATAAATATAACTACCTAAGATATTTTATACCAGCAGATAATTTTGTGTAGGGAATATTATGAAATTATTTCTGTAAAAAAATATTTGCCTTCAACAATCATTTTGTTTATAATAATTAATCTCATACTTTAAGCAAAATTTTCGACCTATTATTTTTGCTGAAAATATTTAACGAAAGAATCGCCGCCTTTATGAGTGATCTATTTTTAGTCAAGGTCATTGTTTATCAGAACATCAGTCAGATGTTTATACTTCTGTTGGGAAGCAAGGAAAAACAGGTGTTGCGTTGACGCAACGTCAGCAGGAAACGGGTAGTCAATCTCCTTTTTCACTCAATTCTTTCGATGTTCTGGTTCATGTTCTGGTTGTTCAAAAATGCCTAGAACGAGGTATCTTACATTAGAAGAAGCCCTTCAAAGATTTTTTGATGAAGAAACAGATGATGATAATGTTAATAATGACGAGAATGATACTGATATTGTTGTTGTTTACCCAGAAATTGCAGAAACTAGTGACGCAGAAGAAAGGAATGGCAATGTTTTAAATAATGATAATGATATTTTACCAAATACTGCTAGGAAAGTTGAAATTCACGTAAGAAGTTAAGTTTCAGCCTTCTAAAAGCAGTTATAGTCATACTAAAAAGTTTAAAAAGCAGAAGATGGAAATCTTGAAGTGGATAGAAAAGGAACTGTTAGTTATGTCTCAGGAAGAACATGAAGAAAGAGATAGAAGAGAAATTATAAAAGACAAAATACAAGGTAAAACTAGTGCACAGATTTTCGATTTTCGTTTTGGTTTAGACACTTACTCTTTTCTTGTTGAACAGATAAATATATACGCTCAGAGGGGAAAAAAACAGAATTTATTGCATCTGAAGCCTATATGAGAAGATTTATTGGAATATTATTGCTTATAGGATACTATTCTTTACCTCAAGCAAAAATGTATTGGTCTTTTGATAAGGACATTTCTGTTCCTGTTGTACGAGAATTGATATCACGTTTGCAGTACAGGAATATGAAGCAGAATTTGCCTCTGGCAATAGTCAAACTGACAATACTGATAAATTATATGAGGTGAGACCGTATCTAAACTTACTAAATATCACCACTCTTTACTACTGGAAATATAAAGTCTCTTTTAGATCTCACACGCGAGAATGCATTACTGCTTTTGCAAACTCCTATTGAGAGTGTAGAATTAGCCATAAATAGATCAGCAACAGGAAGACCTATTAAATTCAAAACCATTGCATTGAGTTGGTAGACATTCTATTATAAAGTGCGTTGATAACAAAAGTCTGTTGTAAAGAGTACCATAGCCAGACTGTTTATAGATTCAAAGTATGTAATGTAGCTTTACATCATGATTGTAATCAAGCTTTTCATGCTCGAATCTTTCAATTGAAATCATCTGTATTTGTAAAAGAAATATAATGTATATTTTAATATTAAACTAATTACAAGTAAAGTGATTTGTATATTTATAAAACGTTATACACCTGAAAAGTAATCCTGAGCTCCACTCAAAAGAAACATCACACGAGTACAATCCTACTCACTAAACATCCGTAGTCTTATTCTGCTGACTTTGCGCGAACGCAACAATCGCGTTTTTCACAGATAAGAGCATTTTTTTTTTTTTTTTACTTTCAATGTAAATTTTTGTTATAAATGCTTAATTTGATATTTGTTATTATTTTCATGAGAAAAGAAACATTCTTTGTTGTTTTGGCGGTTAATAGGTTAAATAAAATATTACTATCATTATAATCTGAATTAAGACTTTTAGAAAACGAAGTAAGTAGAAATACGAGACAAACATACAAAAGGAAGTGAATTCCCTTTTATTTTGTTCAAACCCATAGAGAGAGGGAAATGAGTTTTAAAACAGAATTTACTAAAAAAATGAATTCTTTTCTTTCTCCCAAAAGCCAGTCTAATTGTAACCAACGAGTCTACTATCGACTGCCAATCCCATATTCGAAGACTCCTATCTACCCCATAGCTCTAAATGATATCCGTTAACACGGATAACACGATTTCTACTGCGCGATGTCAGAGACTGAGATAAAAAGGTTAATTATTAACTCTCTGCATTCTTTTACAGAAATTTGTACTTTTCATTACAGCTGCAATTATCACAACCCACTCTAATAACATCGTATGATATCTCGGCCACAATACGATGTAAAACAGAGCCATGTCCAAGTAAATCTCTAATTAAATATTTTACAAAATCATTTCTTGGAATAAAATGGTTTTTCAATGTCTTAAATTATTTTCTACCGCTGTATTTTAGGGTAAAAATTTTAAGATTTAATGTCATAACCAGAAAAGTATCGCAAAATTTACTTTTGCAGATTATATTATACCTTTCTAATTCATTCAATAGTAAAGTGATTTTAATAACCTGCCTATTTAAACGTCCATTATACTTTTATAAATTAATCGCAAAACCTTTTTAAGGTGGTATTTTCTCTGGTATTACGTTTAGATTAACTTTTAGCTTAACTTTTAGCCTGTGACATCTGTTATCCTATCGTATCTGTATAACACTTTTACTAAATTTGCCGTCAATTTAAAAAATATATTTTCAAGCCAATTTAAAATTGACTGCATCTTGATATTTGGATACATTTAAATTCATTTTTCAAATAAACTAAATTTAATAAAAATGTGTTTGCGGAAAAATATAGTAGTTGTTAATATGGAAGACAAAAGTATGAATTGCAATGATTAATGACTCCTGAAGCTAGGCGAAACATCACACTCTTTCGATATTGTTTCCAGACTACGAGTACTTTCAATTATTCGAATAAATAAGTAATCAAACATTAAGCAAAAGTTAAGAAGCATTTTAAAATTACATTCAGCTAAATTTTCATTGCACATTAATGCAAAATTGGAATAGAAATGCATATACCCGCGGTTTTCATGTAATGCCTTAATGGCAGTTACATTCATCAGATGTTTCTGAATTTTAGAACACGGAATCTATTATACTAACTTTGAACATTGGAAAGTCTTTCTTTAAACTACTGTTACCACAAATCAGACGATTTCTTGTACGTTATTTTGATCCTAGAGGAAACACAAGGATTAGTTTAAATAGTTAAAAAGGATTAGTTTTAATAGTTAAAGCTGTTGTGTAGCAAATTTAATATAATTAAGTGAATCATAAAAATCAAAATTTTAATTTGTAAATATTCAAAATTTTAGCTACACAACAAGTTTGGATATATTCATTTATTTGGCTTATTAATTCTAGTGTAACGTATTTCGGCTATTCGGTTTTACGCGAACAGCGTCTTCAATCTTGTACACTCAGACAATGGATATAGGTGAATTTTCATGTAATAAACTCAGTTTTGCATGATAAAAATTAAGTCGATTTCTGAGTTTTTAATATCATTAGTTGCTTAAAAATTAGCGCTTTAATTTGACATAACTTTCGTTTTCTTAACTTTAATTGCATTTTAGTTATGAGCTTTAATTAATAGATTTTTTTCCGTTGTCATTGTGATTTCTATTCTGCGGGAAGAAGTGCCCTCTTTCCGGTAAAATAGTCGTTTTTTCGAGTTTTCAGCGCTCCTTCGTTGGGACTGCGTACAGGGTTGTTGAAATTCCACGTTCTCCCCTTTGAGGCGTGGCTGATTGGCGACGGCATGGCGACTTTGAATTTTCGTTGAGGTTTCAAAGTGGTGGTTTTGGCGAGATTGTTAGCATGAATGAATGCTGAAGTTGCAACTGGTTTAATTTTTGGCGGGGAGTAAGCAATGCCAAATTCCAGCGCGTCCCCCTTTAACGGACTGTTTTGAGGGACGAGGGACACTTTTGGACTTTTTCACTTGCCACTTGATGTTGTATTCGCCGGCAGCTGATTTTTCGGAATCATGTTCGTGAGATTTCCACTTTTGGAAGAGCCATTGTTAGGCCTTTGCTTCCTGAGGCTTAGCTAATGATTGTCAAAGTAGCGGATTCTCGTGGCCTTCGGCCCGATAAATTTTTCTGCGTCAGTTCGCAAGTGAAACATCGGGATGAGATAATAGATTTTTTTAATATCATAAACATCGATACTAGCTAAAATTTCCATCGTACTAATCATTTTTTCAATATGTCATCAAGTACTTCCAAACCTTGGTCTGTCCTCCTTGAAGAAAACAAATAATGCACCGTTCCCTGCGAAAAGTGAAGATCCTCATATAGTGCTATCAATTTCTTGCTCCTCGGAGTTCAAGGAACCTTTCATCTTATACGTTGCTTCTGGAAGGAACTTTCATCTTAAGCGTGGGTTAAGACCCACTTCAGATTCGAATTTTAACTAAAATATTGTCTGGGATCATCTGAGAGTCATCTTAATGGAAGTATGCTTCTACTCAACTGATCTTGCTGTGACTTCTACCTCCTTAAAGGATGGGGCTTTCTTCAGTCACCGTCGCCCTCCCGAACTGATCTGTCATGCGTCTTGCAAAGTGTTAATGCCACTGTTCAGAACTTTGCCGCCTGCCTCTTATTAAAAGTTGATGCGCCTAATTCAATAACACGACGTCCATTTGCTTCACCGAATTCCTCATCTTAAGATGGTTTCCATCTCTCCCATCCCACAGCTGCCGTCTGGATTCTACAGCTAAGTTCTTTTTGTTTGCTTTAATAGTCTGATGTTATAGAATTATGCAGTTAAAATTATTGCAATAATTTAATTTGTTGAATTTAAAATTTTTGTAGTTGATAAATTTAACCTAACTCTATTGAAATCAATTTTGTGTGTCGGTTAAGTAAAATTATTAGATTGGCTAAGGAATTATAACCTATTTTAAATTATTGTAACTTAGATAAATTGGTTAAGGAAAAATAAGTTCTTCATGAAATTTATTAATTGAACTTGTGGATTTCTTTCATGGTGAGGATTGATTTGTAAAAGTGTCATTATTTGAGCTTCTTTGCTCCTCTCAGGGATTAACTTTGCTTGTAGGATGTAATAGCATGAATTCGATTAATATTTTATCCGGTTAAACTATACTTTTAAAAAACAGAAAATTATTATGTGCAATAACTGAATTCCTTTTATTTAATTAATGTTAAATAAGTGCAATAACCTGCAGTATTTATTTTAGTATTGATTATTCTGTGTGAAATGTTTCTATTTTTTTTTTTTTTTTTTTTTTTTTTTGAAAAGTGTAACTTGTTAATTTTTTTTTCCTCCCCGGGGAGGGAATTGTTCATTTATTCAAGGTTTTATTATGATATGTTTACTTGATTGTAATAGTAATTATAGCTGATATTATAAAGGCTAAAGTTAAAAGTAATATTACTGTGTAAGAGTATGGATTTGTAAAACTGAATATTTTACAGTACTGTTTGAATATAATTGTTTTTCAAAGTAATGGATAAAGTAACTGCAGAAGAATTTAATAAATCAGCTCACTTTTCTAGATCAGTCAAATGGTTATTTTATTTGTGTGCTCATGATTTTCACCAGTCTACTTCTCAAATTGATTTCAGGGTTAACCCATTAGCCGCTGGTTTTGCGTTGACGCAACGGTCAAAATAAATGCGTATATGAATATAACTACCTAAGATATTTTATACCAGCAGATGATTTTGTGTAGGTAATATTATGAAGATTATTTCTGTAAAAAAATATTTGCCTTCAACAATCATTTTGTTTATAATAATAAATCTCATACTTTAAGCAAAATTTAAGCAAAATTTTCAACCGGGTATTTTTGCTGAAGATATTTAACGAAAGAATCGCCGTCTTTATGAGTGATCTATTTTTAGTCAAGGTCACCGTTTATCCGAACATTATATCAGTCAGATGTTTATATTTGTGTCGGAAAGGAAGGGAAAAGAGGTGTTGCGCTGACGCAACGTCAGCAGGAAACGGGTAGTCAATCTCCTATTCCGCTCATTTCGTTCATGTTCTGGTTGTTTAAAAACGCCTAGAACGAGGTATCTTTCATTAGAAGAAGCCCTTTAAAGATTTTTTGATGAAGAAACAGTTGATGATAATGTTAATAATGACCAGAATGAAACTGATATTGTTGTTGTTCCCCCAGAAATTGCAGAAACTTGTGACGAAGAAAAAAGGAATGGCAATGTTTTAAATAATGATAATGATATTTTACGAAATGATACTGCTGGGGGAGTTGAAATTCACATAAAAAGCAAGTTTCAGCCTTCTAAAAGCAGTTATTGTCACACTAAAAAGTTTAAAAAGCAGAAGATTGAAATCTTGAAGTGGGTAAAAAATGAGCTGTTAGTTATGTCTCAGGAAAAACATGAAGAAAGAGATAGAAGAGAAATTATAAAAGACAAAATACAAGGTAAAAGTAGTGCACAGATCTTCGATTTTCGTTTTGGTTTAGACATTTACTCTCTTCTCGTTGAACAGACAAATATATACGCTCAGCAAAAAAAAAGAAAATAAAAATTGCATCTGAAGCCTATATGAGAAGATTTATTGGAATATTATTGCTTACAGGATATTATTCTTTACCTCAAGAAAAAATGTATTGGTCCTTTGATAAGGACATTTCTGTTCCTGTTCTACGAGAATCGATATCACGTTTTCAGTACAGGAATATGAAGCAGAATTTGCATTCGACAATAGTCAAAATGACAATACTGATAAATTATATGAGGTGAGACCGTATCTAAGCTTACTAAATATCACCACCTTTTACTACTGGAAATATAAATTCTGTTTTAGACTTCAGATGCTAGAATGCATTATTCCTTTTGCATACTCCTATTGAAAGTGTAGAATTATCCAGAAATAGATCAGCAACAGGAAGACCTAGTAAATTCAGCATTCAAAAACAATTGCACGGAGATGGTAGACATTTTATCTTAAAGTCCGTGGATAACAAAAGACTTTGTTGTAAAGAGTACCATAGCCAGACTGTTTATAGATGCAAAGTACGTAATGTAGCTTTACATCATGATTGTAATCAAGCTTTTCATGCTTGGGTCTTTCAAATGAAATAATCTGTATTAGTAAAAGAAATAAAATGTATATTTTAATATTAAATTAATTACAAGTAAAGTGATTTGTAGATTTATAAAACGTTATACAGCTAAAAGGTAATCCTGCGCTCCACTCAAAAGAAACATCACACGAGTACAATCCTACTAACTAAACATCCGTAGTCTTATTCCGCTGACGTTGCGCGAACGCAACATTCGCGTTTGCCACAGATAAGAGCATTTTTTTAAAATTTTCAATGTAAATTTATGTTATAAATGCTTAATTTGATATTTGTTTTTATTTTCATGAGAAAAGACAGATTCCTTATAGTTTTGACGGTTAATGGGTTAATCCGGAAAACACAACGCAAATGTCTGATTTTATTGATACTAGTATATTACTGTTGTAAGAGAATTTTAAGTGCTATGGTCAACTAGTAGGTTACCTTTTCAGGTACATCAAAAACTACATAACAAAGTATTAAAACACAGTGCTTGACATCTACTAAAATGCTCTTTGTTGATGTTTAATATTTATTTCTTTCTTCAGGCAGTCATCGATATTGATTAATATTGAAATATTATGCTGCGTAGTGTCATATTATTTTGCAAATGAAGCTCATTCCACCATACATACTTACAATTTAAAATTTATGGGAAAACAAATACCTGCGCAATCCAGTATAGTTTAACTGATTATATTACACTACACTGAAATTCTGTAAAATGGGGCTAATTTCTTAAGCATTTTCTAACTTTTTAATTACATGCTACACTTAATCTGTATTTTCTTAGTCCATGTAATAGACGTAATTTATTACATACATAAAGTGATCTAGAGATTTTGATTTTAACAATGACTAGAAAATTCAAATGCATTTGAACTAGAGTAGAAAACTAAGTGTAATAAATTTAATGTAATAAATTTAAATGTCTAATTACTTTATTACACTTAGTTTTAATGACTAGAAAATTCAAATGCATTCGAACTAGAGTAGAAAACTAAGTGTAATAAAGTAATTAGACATTTAAATGTATTACATTAAATTTATTACACTTAGTTTTCTATTCTAGTTCGAATGCAATTGAATTTTCTAATCATTTTAACAATGACTAGAAAATTCAAATGCATTCGAACTAGAGTAGAAAACTGAGTGTAATAAAGTAATTAGACATTTAAATTTATTACACTTAGTTTTCTACTCTAGTTCGAATGCATTTCAATTTTCTAGTCATTAAAACTAAGTGTAATAAAGTAATTAGACATTTAAATTTATTACATTAAATTTATTACACTTAGTTTTCTACTCTAGTTTGAATTTTCTAGTCATTGTCAAAATGACTAGAAAATTCAAATGCATTCGAACTAGAGTAGAAAACTAAGTGTAATAAAGTAATTAGACATTTAAACTGAAGATAAAGAATAAAAACTTAAAATGTGTTGACTAACGAAAACTTGAAAAAACACACAAATGGCGTTTGTTTTGTTTCTTTACACAATCCTTTCAAACAAATGGTTTCCTCTAGGGTGATAACAAATGCATTTTCAATACTCAGTTATGTTACTTTTCTATACTTCCGATAAAGCTAAAAGTTGTCATTCACTTGTCAAAGAAAAGAAACAGACGCTTTTATTCATAGAAATAATGGAAGTAAAGCCATTTTTTACAAAGTAAAGAGTACTTCAAAGTTTTCATAGTCGGTTAACAAAGCGAATGTCGAGTTTTCATCAACCAGGATAAAAGAATTTGAAATATATTGCAAAGTTCGTTTCAAAAGATTCATTTATTTATTACTTACGTACTTTATTCTGTACTTAATTGCTTTTAAAATCCGGAAAGAAAATAATCATAATGATTGTGTGTATTGAAATAGAAACTTAACATGTTTACTCTCTTAGCAAAAGAAACGAATTAACGTAAAGTAAAATTTTATCCGTATTTGAACTATGAAATAAGTAGCAATCAAAAATGCATACATAATAGTTGGATCATTTCAAGATAAAATATACGTGGATATAAAGCAATTACGTAAAAAATGCTATTTATATTGTAAGGATCCTAAGTTTTACTAACGTTTATTTTATTTTAAATCTTTACTATCACTTCTTATTTTCTACTTCCGGCCAGAATTAAAAGCTTTTAACTTATTTATGCAAATTTGTCTTGCTAACGCCAAGTACTTAAGTTGTGGCTTTTTGCCAAGCAAGAGGGAGGAAGGAGTTATTAGAAGCAGGCCGCTTGCCATAGTAGTTTTACTCGGTTGCTGGTTGCCTTCAAGGCCAGAGGTTTAATCCTCGTGATAATTTTAAACGTATCGTAGTGTTAGCAATTCTCTGTACTACATACGGCTTTTTGTTAATATACGGCCAATCTTGGAGTTAGGCACTTGCTTATTAATCCAAAGTTAGTTTAGTTAGAGTTTTAGTTAATATTTTTATATTCTTACGTTCAGACCACAAGTGGTTTGTCTCTGTATTCCGAAGTTCCGGAAATCATTGTAAAGAGAGAAAAATAAAGGGTTTCGTATACCCTTCCTGTGTGTATTGTCTACTTCACAATTTATTGAACATAGCTTTAGTAAGCTCCCTGTTCCGAATCAGGACAGTTAATGTTTCCAAAGCAAGTAAAGAGGAACACAAATCCTGATAATATTTATTTTAGTAGGTAATTTTACCTATTAAAGTATGAACTGACTGAAATGAAATTATTATGAATAAAAACACGAAATGGCTAACCCGTAAATGCAGCGACCTTTTTTGTGACGACCACTTCCCAAATAGATACCGCACCTATAATTTCAAACTATATTTTTAAATTTTTAACATATTCTCCGTATACCGTGCACCGTTTTCTTTAATAAGAAACCCGATAGGTATATGTGCGATTCTCTGTGTGTGATTATGGCAAAGCCTCGAGGGCTATCTGCCTAAGGGAGGGATGCCTTCGTGGAGGACTTTCTAAGGGAAACTGGCTCGTATACACGTTACACATAGGGAAAACCACGAAAACACCCATGCAGCCAGCCCGTTCGCGTGATTCGAACCTCGGACCGAACTACCAGTGTTCAGCGACTTTACCGCTCGGCCGCTTGTGGGCTCTGACCCCGAATGAATTCGAGGAATTTGTATTCAAATGTTTTCTCTGAATTAATGAAAGCATAATAATTGATACACGTTATATAAAAGAAATTATCTGATAAGAAATTATCCGATAATGAAAAATTTTTCAGATATTTCTCTAATATCTGTGGGCTCTTCTCTTCCATATTTTTTAATGTATCATTTATATATTCGGCATATAACGTGCACCCGTAAATTTCGATTTTATTTTTTGTATTAAAAGTGTGAGTTATACGTCAGAATATACGATTATTCTCAAATACAGCCATCGCATTTCTACTCAGTTAGCAGTAGTTAAGCATGTATTAAGGCAGCCGTTACATATCTAATTTCTCTATCATTATTTCTCGAAGTAATATGTTGTCAAATAATAAATTAATAGACAGTGCGCAAAAGGCTTAAATGCAAAATATTGTGAATGCTCCTTAATTGGCTTAACCTGTTAATGAGCAGGCATTCTCAATATTGAAAATCACAAAAAAGTTTTGTTCAGAAAAACAGTGGTCTGATACTTCTGAAATGCGAAGTTTTATCTGTTCTCTAACGTGAAGAAGTTTATAATGATTATATTATTTGATTCTGCGGCAAGCATAAATCCCAAAACAGTTTATGTTACATTACGATTTACAGCTGTGCTATTCAATATGTAAAATTTCGATTTTCAAATACCATGTAATGTACTTAAAATTCGTAAAGAAATATCCTTGCAAAGAACCAGTCTTGCAAATTTCTTTGCTCCTGATAGAGAGGGACTTGTTATGTTGATAATAGTTTGAATTTTCGGTTATGAAGTTGATTTTTTTTTATTTAAGAAAAATCGGAATTCTTATTTAATTCCTTGAATTATTAAGTTAATGTTTTATTATTTATAATTAAGTTAATATTTGGTTATGTAAATTCTCTAATTTATGGAAGAAAAACCAATGCTTCAATGATATTTTTGTTCTTTCCTTTATTTAAAGTTAACCAAGAATTAGGCAAATTTTCGCCTAGGAATTCTCTCAGGATGACATAGTTCCGGCCGGAGAACATTCTAGAAAGAAATTGCTTTGTTTCGGTTGCCTTGAAGGACAGGAAGTACGTGACGAAAGGTCAAAAGGGTTATCTTTCACCTACAGAGTAGGTCATTTGCTTGGCGATCTAAGTGTCCGGTCTTGGAAGCTTTTAAATAAGTGGCGCATGCGCAATTTGTATTTCCTTGTCTTTTGAGTTAAAACGGAAATTTGGCCTCTAATGAGGGAGTGAAAATCCAGTTTTGTGGTAGCCTGTGTCCTTTGTGAGAAGTGAAGGGAATTTAGAGTAGGCATCACTTTATACTTAGCTGTCTTAAAAGGGAGTTCTCTTCATTGAGTTGTTAAAAAAGAGGGCTTTTATGCTTTTTCCTTTCTTTTTCCGTTGGATCAAATTTGAGTTTGGGAAACTGATGTCTGCTTGGTCCTATGAGGTTTACATAGATTACGTCTGGCAAATTTGTAGCTGTAATTTTCGGCACGGCTACTATTAATTAAAACCGAAGAGTTAACTATTTTCGCGGTCAATGGTTGCGGCAATATTCCTTGGCTTTGACTGGATGAAGAAAGCTTTTGGAAACCTCCTAGAAGTTTTGTCTTTTCCTTGAAGGCACTTCTATTTTCTGGGAACGACCAGCTGTTACGACTGGAAAGGATAAATTGTCTGTTATACTCGTAGAATGACGTTCAGACTTAATTCCAATGATGCAAGCCGATATCTTAGTAGCGAGCTAAATGTGAAAAGAGAACTTGATCAACTTTTGTTCTACTTCTGATTCTGAGTAGAACATAACTTATGTCTAGCCTAGGGCTTCAGTGATGGCCGCCTAGGAATAAACTGCTCCTTTCACTTCAAGATTGTCAAGCACCAGATAGGTTTTTCCCTTTTCTTATGAGATAGAAGGAAATATTATTTACTTAGTAGACTGTAATTGATTTCGAATGAAATCTAATTACATCTTTATCCTGCATACTTTTACTTCGAAAATCAATTTGAACTGAAAGCTCCATCTAAGTAAGAATGTAAATTTTTAATTTTGAAATTATTATTAGTCAGGATGTTAACTTCCTTGCTTAAAAACTAATGAAATATATATATATATATATATATATATATGCATTGCTCTTTATACAATTTCCTTAATAGCTTTCGTGTTGAATGGTAAATAAGTATGGTTTATGATACTTTTTGGTACCAAAATTTAAATTAAATTAAATATGAAAGTATAATAGGTAAATTAATGTGAAATTCTTTTTGACATGTGAAGATATTAATAAACATGGTATTAATTTGGAATTTTATATTACGTTCTATTTATGAATTGCATTATCGTATTGTCCGATCCTTACCTAGCACGGTCCCGGAATTTCAAAAGAAACACAACGCAATTCTACATTAGTTACGATAACAAAAATGTTAATTTATTAGCATTTATATTTCTATGATTATTCTACGTTTACTAATCTAGTTGGTCAATGAGTTATTTGACTTATAACGGATTCACCAGATAATATTGTAAGCACCCAAAACTCGAACTTTGCCTTCGAAATTGATTGAAATTTTGTCTAAATCAAGGCAAAATACAAGGTTGGTTTTTACTAATTTTAAGTTTTACTTTGCCGTGTTTGTCTTCTAATTTACCTGTAATGTGTTTTATTTTTCACGATTATCTTTTCGATAGTGAATGTTAAGAGATTACTGGCACGCATTATTCTTGATAATATTAAGCGTTTAGACTTTAAGGGGTTTTAGGAAACAAAATGTAAAAGCAAGTAATTTAAGACAACCATTGAAAATTATTGAAGTTACGGAAGGTCGCAGACGAACGTGACAGGACATGTAAGAAGGTCTTATTCGTAGATAGAGCATAGTTTGAAATACACTCGTATCCATAAATTAAGGATAATGCAAAATCAGGCAAAGGAAGACTTAGAAGCGAAACAAATTTGACTTATTTGTAAAGCTTATTTATTAAACAAAAGGTAAAGAGCAAAAAAAGATGCTATATGTTTGATATTATTAAAAAAATTAGCGATTTTTTCTCCCTGGAGCAAATTACTAAAAAACCTATTTACAAAAAACCAATATTACATGGTTGGTATGATTGTTAATACATTGTATGTCTCCCCGACGATGCAATACAGTCCGTACAACGCCTAGGCATGCTGAGTATCAAATTATCGATCTGATCTTGGGGGATATTACACCACTCAAAAAGAAATGCTCTCCGAAGTTCCGGTAGCCATGTAGGAGGAGGTTGACGGACTGCAACTCGTCGGCCAAGCATATCCCACACGTGCTCTACTGGATTCAAGTCCGGTGAGAATGCTGGCCAGCCATACGGGTGATATCCTTCGATTGAAGGCATTCCCTTAGGATGTTTGCACGGTGAGGACGGGCGTTGTCATCCATTAACACAAATTGTGCGCCCATGGCGCCCCGAAACAAATGTACATGTTGTTTCAGAATGACGTCCCGATAGATTTGGCTTGTCATGGTTCCAATTTGAACATGCAGGTCAGTTCTGGAACCCAGAATAATTCCACCCCAAACGAGCACTCGTGCACCACCGTAACGGTGTTGTTCAATGATGTTTTCTTGGTGGTAACGGGTACCTGGAGCTCTCCATATGAAAGTCCGGTGACAATCAGACTGCAAGCTAAACTTGGACTAGTGGAAAACATCACACAAGCCCACTGTTGCGGTGTCCACAATGCATGCTCTCTACTCCAGGTTAACCGAAGGCGACAGTGAGTTGCAGTAAGTGGAACGCATCTGACATGTCTACGAGCATATAGACCAATCTGCCCTAAGCGTCTGTACACGGTCTGCCTTGAAATTGTCGTAGCAGTGGCTGAAGAGAGCTGACGAGACAGGTCTGAGGCTGTGCTCCGCCTGTTTCTTTTGGCAGTAACTGCCAAATACCGTCCTCATTCGGCTTTGTAACTCTGAGGCGACCTGTGCTGTAACGTCTACTCACATTACCATCATCTTGGAATCGTTGCCTGGAGATGACACTCTGGGCAATTCCAAGTTCGTCTGATTCCTCCTGTTGTTTACGCCTACATTCCAGACGGCCGATAATTCTACCACGTAAAAAATTATCCAAATGCGTCCTTTGTGTCATAACTATTCGGCTATTGCACTGAAATGCTTATAAAGCGCCTGCGAACAATTTTACTTCTTTGACTGTATTCCTTATATATCACTCTCTTACATTCTCGTCATTGTGACGTACCATCGGTGTCATCTGGTTACCTCCTGAAATTTGCATATGATTCTTGAAGATGTGTGTAGTGATTTTACAGGTGATATATTTATTTTAGAGTTCGATTTCCGCATGACTCCGAATTATCCTTAATTTATTGACATGAGTGTAGTTTAAATTTCTTGAGGAACAGAAGCGCCATACTTGAATAGTCCATACTTGAAGAAATAGTCCATACTTGAAATGAGATTCAACATGTGCAAGTATGAAAAGAGTATGCTACTGCACGTGCTTAACAGAAATTGTGCAGTCTTTGTTAGATTACGCTGCAGTCGAATGATTCTGTTGCACAATCAAGGACATATGCTTTATGCTTTTGAAAAGTACATGTACACTATGCATAAAAAGGGGGGTATTTTTTATCTCCCGTTCTATTGGGTCTATTGACGAAATTTAACTTGCGTTTTTCATGTCTCTCGAAAGCGCAACTTAGGAGTATATATATTAGATTTATATATAGCATTTTTCTAACATAATTATTTTGGTACGAAATCCGATTTTTTTCTGAAATGATATACCGATTTTTTTTTCCCACATTTCGATTCCACGGCCCAACTTTTGCCCAAATATTAAATTTTCTAAAATTTGGTGGAAACCTCCCTGAAATTTTTTTAAAATTTATCTTTGCGCACTTTTCTTGTTTGCGTCAAGAATAATTTACTTAAAGAAATTCTTATTTATAGTAACCTATTTTCCTTTCTTTTTTTTGCATTGCGCACGAGCGGAAAGAAAAAGCGAAATGTCCATTCTTTCAAATAACTTTAAACAAGTGGGCAAAGCACATTTGGCGTTATTATCACTTCTAAAAATTATGCCAAATTTCGAAACACACCAATATACAGAGTATATCAGTACAGCGGTGACAAACTTTCAGGAGAGATAGAGTACACATAGACGATGGGAAATCACATAGGAATGCATGGTCTGAAATGCATTCCTGGCGCGGTAGTGACGACAGAGGAGTCAAGAAAGGAAGAACACGAAAGGGGTGAGAAAACATGTTTATTATCCGTAGTACAACAAAAACAAAAAACAAAAAATAAAGAGACAATGCAGGAACCGTGCGTCATGCATCTTCTGTGCGATCTTCCATTCGTGATGTAGATCTTCCATGCACCAGAGTAGTGACTATCCATAACGTTCCGAAGTCGTAATTTCGCATACCTTTTTAATAACGATCGTTGTTTGTATTTTGTAATTATCTGTTTTTCACCGCTGTGCTGATACACCCTGGCGTACATCTTTGGAAAATTTGAAGAAAAAACTAATTTTTACAGGTATGCCTGGAAATACATCTACTTTAAGGTGATTTTTTTTAACATTTGTAGCTTATAGTGAAAATTTTTCGAATTTTTTTTTAAATTACTAAAAAGACAAATTTAGGAAACAAGTCAGAAAATATCCTCGAATTTTACTTGCACTGAACCTAATTTTCTAACTGTGAAAGAAAAAGAGAAGTAAGTTTAATAAAAATAGGAGACATTAATAAATGATACCAAATTCAATTAACAATGAGGAACTTAATTTTGAGAGCTAATTTTTTAAAAGCTACTCGGGCGATTTTTACACAACTTGGTATTTTTTGGTATAACTTGAGTCAAAGAATCGAAATGCGAAAAAACAATAGGTGTGTCATTTTAGAAAATGTCGGATTTTGTGTCAGAATACGTATGTTAAAAAAACGCTATATATAAATCTAATATATATCCTAAGCCGCGTTTTTGAGACACTACACTTAAAAAGTGTAACTGTGCTTTTTTCTTGTACAATGTTACCTTTCATAGATTTTTGACAGGCTTAAATCCTATTTCTCAGTGTAATTTTCATTATGTCATAGTTTTATGAGAATTAAAAATATGTTCTTCTTCATAAATGTATTTTTTTTATAATTCATCACACCAAGAATGAGTACAAGGCATCCGATACCATGATTTTAAAAACAGCTCCACATCTTTTTAAGTGTAGATGCTTTAAGTAGTGTTCATTAGCTCCCCTTTTGTTTCAGTATGCTGTGAATTAAAGAATACATAGATAGATACAAGACCAGTAAGTGCCGCACTCAGTGCCAACAAATCACATTTATTTAGGAAACAGAGCAATGGCGCCGATGTATTCAAGTGGATCAAGAAATTAGTTGCGTGTTTCAAAATAAACGCAAATTTATTGAAATGTGCAACAAGAGAATGCCATATTATCCTATGCTACAATATGTGTTCTGTTGCTGACAGAAAAACGTCTACATATTTATCTGTGTGCCATATTGGACCTGTTTATGTGAGGTACGAATATTTTCAAAGATTTCGTGATTGTTATTCGTATTCATGGATAAATACATGGAAAACTTTGACTTTTAAGCACCCCGTTACTTTTCTTGTTTTAATTCCGAAAAGGCTTAGATTTTGTTTCAAAATAGATGCTTGGAAGATTTACATGCTGTGAGACTTTGGTACCTCTATAAGAAGGAATATCTGGTACCACATTATAGCTTATAATGCACGGGCCAGAGACTCATACATTATCATAAGATAAATAGTTATAAAAATTTTATATGCAGAGCTAATGAACAAATTTAAAATATGGAGGCAAACTAAACAAAATGATAAAAAATAATTAAGTATAAGCACCATTGTACTTTATAAAGATTAAAGTAATATAATTCAATTTAAATCCTTTATATAGGAAATAAAGAATAAACAGGAGGCATCTTCAGCCAAGACAAGCAACATGGTCTTCGAAACATAGCAGACTTGACTCATAAGTTAATAATGGGAATAAAAAAGTAAGACAAAATTTAGTTCAATTTTAAAGCAAATACGAAATTTCCAATATTACCAAGCAAACAGGAAAGAAAAATGAGAAAATCCGACAGATGAATCGAAAAAAGTCATTCCTATTGGTTTCCTTTAGGTGTGTTTGCTAAAGTGTTCCCCATTTTATTCTTTCCTTTTTATACGATTTATAGTTGAACGTTGGGATAAAGCGAAGACAAGGGAAACCCGTACCCTCTACAGTGTGTTATTTTTGTTGTGGATACTGATTCAATTTAGATAACTAAATGAACTTATTCTCCAATTCAACTGCTTGATAATGATACGGTCAGTGGCATTTTTAGCAAATGGTTAATCTTATTTTTGAGTTACTTATAATGTGGGTAATTCCTCATTTTTCTCGTATCCTTTTTTTTATGTCCTTGATTAGATTATTGACCTAATAAATCGTGAGTTGCTGTATTTTATATCTACGCTTTTAAGCAGCAGCCATTACTCGAATATGTGTATATATAAGCGACCTATTCTATAGTTGTGTGTACAGAGGATGTTCACACATTCTTAGACGATGTATATTGTGTTCACAAAACTAAATTACATAACATTCTTCTATTTTAAATAATGTATTTGACATTCCTTATTCTGAACTATTTTTCTACACCTCAATTTCTAGGATAATAATGCCTTTTGAAGTGGTAAAAGAGATATTCTATCCCATTCCTCCCGAAGAGCTTTCCAGAGTCCTGTTAGGGTTTTGGGACAACGTTTGGATAATGCAGTTCTTAAAACTCCAAAAGCACAATAATCCATAGGCGACACATCGCGAGGTTTAGTAGGGATATCAGTGAAGGATATGGTCTTGATACCAGTTTTTTGTTCCATTTCTTTTAGGAAATTTACAGTAAATTTTGATGTGTGACTGCTAGCTTAGTCCTGATGGAGTCTCACAAATTGATGGCACTGTGGGTAAAGCGATGGTATTTCATTCAGAAAAATTGGCGATAAAATACGTTCCTGATAGTATTTGGAGTTAATCGTGACATTCTTTTGCACTCTCTTTATTTTTAACTTGCCATTATAAGGAAAACCAGCAACAATCATGAATCCCTTAGAAAAACTTTCTTTCGATTCTTTGAACCATGTACTTAAATTTTTTCCTGCCCTTTTATGCTAATAAATGGATCTTTTTTTATTACAATTATTTAAATACACCCATGCTTCATCTATTGTGACAATTTGTTTCCATTTTTCTTTGGATAAGTGTTTCTCATGTAGAATTCGGCAGCGTTGAGCGATATGCTTTGGAAGAAGACGATGCACATTGCGGTTTTTCGCTTTCTTAAGATTTAAATCAACGTTTATCATTTTGTTTACAGTGGACACCGAACATTTTAATGATTTTACAACTGTCCTTTGACTAGGGAGATTTTCTTTTAACGTTAAAAAAAGTACCTTTGCAATTGTCGAAGATGTTCGTTTTTTTCTTGGATACTTGTTTGGAATTTTTGTCCCACTTGAGGCTCTAATTTGACGTTTTGTTCCTTTCTTGTTGATGATATTATCTATCGACTCTTTTGATATCACAAAACCATGCCTCTCACATCGTTTTTGGATAACGGAGTATGCATATTTCTCTTCGGAAAGAGCGTAAATGTAGCCTTCGAAACACTGCTTTGTAAATTCGCCATTTTGAATAAAAACAAAACGTTCAAGCCACAGACGATAACTTTGACTTTTAAAAACATAGCAGAATTGCAATTACTTCTTTTGAAACAAATGATTTTTTATTACCGCTAAGCAAAATCGTCTAAAAAATGTGCGAATGGCCTCTGTATATGCATGATATGCGTGGGATGATTTAAAAATATATTGGTAAGTAAAGGATATCGAAATAAAAATATTTATCAGTCGAAAGTGTATGCAGAATTTCCGTGTTTATATGCTACAAGGAGGGTTACTGAGCGACTGGTAAATGGGTTTTGCTGGCATAAATCATCTATCAGGCCTGCCACATTTCAAAAAGTATGCATTGTTATACGAGTACAGGCTTCGTCAGTATACATACGTATTTTAACTATAAGGGTGCGGCTAAAAGAGAGCAGCTACTCAAAGGCGGTAGAGGGGATGATTCTCTAGAATCTTATTTGGTCTGCTGCTCCGTTTTCTTCCACAACCCGTTAAATAATATGTATGACGTTGAGCGCCGCTTTCATGTAACGATGCAATAGCTTAAATTCTACGTGAAGAGCTATAATAAACATCAAAGAAGTGCTTTTACCTAACGTCAAACAGAGCCTTATTCAACCTCAACGGACCATTTCTGCACAAACGTTCCACTAGAAAATCTACTCATTTTATTCTGTTTTAACTGTCTTTACATTTCTGTCATTTATTTATCAATTATCACGTAACTGTGTAAATGTACACACAGTGAGTATGAAACACATTAGAGATATTTATATATTTTTAAATGGGCCGACCTCTCACTAACGTATAGTGACGTAACAGCCGGAATTTCATACATATAAGGCACATTCGTTGTCAGAAAAATAGTTTTCACAACGGTTAAGATAAAATTGGGTAGGATGAAAGAACTGAGTGAAACTAAGTGACGCGTAATGATAGGTGCTGAAAACTTTAGCTGCAGCAGGTTTGGAACGGCAAATGCTGTAGGCTTTTCTTGCGGGGGACCTAACGTCAGTAAAGTAAAGTCTGCTAAAAATTACTAGTGTAATATCAAAGTCAAAAACAAAGGAAGCCCAATAACCTCTTAAAACTGAAGCTCAATATAGTTCAAGTGCCTCCCAAAAAGCACATCCAAAACACAACGTGACTGTCTATACAACAGAAGCGTTTAGCAGTAGAAGACAATCAAGATGATTATGGGTTTACTTGTAACGTCCAGTAGATATATTTCCGTGGATATGATTACTATGATTTAGTACAAATTCCAGTACCTCTGAGATATGTGACTTGAATCTTGTATGAGCTGCACAATACTTTGCTTTGGACAAAACGTTTAGTACTGGATTATGGAACATAAAGTATGCTCATTTACACTTAAATTTTGACTCTAGGGATCAGACTAGAGATTTTTTCATGACTATATACTTCATTTCAATAGCGTGCAGATTCTGAACGGGGTGTTGATCCTTATTGTTCATTTACTTGTGTTTTTCTATTATATGTACTGACTTTTATCTAACTATGATCTTCTACTTTAAAAGTTTTGCATTTATTGTTACCATGTTTGTTACTGCAGGCGACTGTCAATCCCTGACTTAACTATTCTGGAAAATCTTAATATAATAACTGCAGGTGTATTTCTTAAACATATGCAATATATCCAAATAACTCTGTATATTGTACAAATGCAAACTTTGAGATTTGACTTTGACAATTAATGCCCGACTGATCTGTTTTGGCCCTGACCTTAGGTTGTGGCTAGTAGATAGTAGATGGTTTTACCTCTGAGTGACATATTCCGTTTGTTGCTTTTAGGCTAACTTAAGTCGGAAGTTGCTCAGTAGGTCAGTGTTGTTGTGAAAAACTGGAATAGTAGTAATTGCACCAAGCGAAGGATTAAAGTACCCTTTATTAAGATACAATAACACGCCTAACAAATATTAATTTAGGAGTCAAAAAACAAAAATCAACGTTATATTTTCAAATTTTCACCGGACTAGTTTCGAAGGTTCGGTAAAACTATTGAAACTAGTCCTGTGAAAATTTGAAAACATAACGTTGATTTTTGTTGTTTGACTTCTAAACTGACCCTTTATTAATTCTTTAAAGTTTACAATGCGTCAACTCGGCGCTAACAAACTTCGCCTCTGCTTGGGCGGTAATTGAAAAATCAGAAAACGAAACTAAAATTTAAAAATATTAACAAGTGATAGAACTAAACTACAGGGCTCAGCGAGATCCGTTACTTAAACCCCCTTCGAGACTAGTGGCAGCAAGTAAATGCTATTAAGCCACTTGAACCAGCAATAAGGAAACGTATCTACAGCATAGTCGGCAGTTGTAACCTCTCTTCTCTTTCCCACTGAAATTTAGCTTTTACGTTTTTCAAAGTAGGAATTAGCTTTCTTCAAAATAGGAATTTGCAATTCTTCCACACGAAGTGAGCAACAAATTTTAAATAGTCTGGCATTGGTAATTAGGGGAATGAAGGTTTATAGGAAAGTTTTCTTTATCATGCATACAAGAGGTACAGAGTGTGACTCAGAGGACGATTTCATGAAACTTTTGCACAATGTCAACTCTTTAAGTTAGTTATGAATGACTAGTGGTTGTCGAATCATTGGTCTTGGAAATATTAGTGCTATTGATTTCAGATTCGTTTGAAGAGCATGATTCAGAATTTATAATGCTGTTAATTCCTACTTAAATCTTATACAGAATATGTGGTCATAAAGATCACTTTTAGACTAGAAAACGTTCTCACCCATTCTAAACAAAATTATAAAACTGCCATCATCATCATCTCTATGGGCTAATATTTGATTACAGAGAATATCAGTAACTTACTGAGTGCATGCTCTGAAACATGTGGGTTGTGTTTAAAGGCAAATGTGCACATGCGTGTTATCAAAGAGTGCCTTTAATAGTTTGCCTGCTCATTGTGGACATATCTATGCTTGTGCGCAAACATACATACACTGCTGACCATTAAAATTGCAACACCAGAAAGGGATGATCTGGCGAATGTCAAAATCACATGAAAGGAATAAGAGGTTGGGATATGCAAATGATAATTATTTCAGCGCATTTAGACAACACAGGGAGAAATGACATCTGAAGCACTGCATAAAAAAAACGTTGTGTAATGGAATTTCTCATTATGAAAGCGTTTTGCAAGGTCGGAGTTTGACCATAATATCGTGTTATGCCTCGAATAAGAAAGGGAAATGCTTACCAGAACGTGTCCGAATTCGAAAAAAGGCAGAATCGTTGTCTATCAAGACTGTGGATTATCGTTCCGTGATATCTCCCGTCACACTGGTCGACATCCAAACACAGTCACGCGAATAGAAAATCAATGGGTTGCTAAGGGTAATGCTGGACGGCATGCAGGATCTCAACGCCTCCCCATGACTAACGCCCGAGAGGACAGACATATTGGGAGTTCATCCCTACAAAACTATACAGCCACAAAACGGATCATAAGTCAGGAAAAGAGCATGTCTGCAGCACGCCAAGTATCCGCTGGTATGGTGCTCTCACTATCTGCTCGTGCGTCGACATTTGGAGCAGCGTGGACTATCAGCACGGCGACCATAATTGCGGCTTCCTTTCACAATGCAGCATAGAGAGAGATGGCGACTCTAGAGCGCCAAATAACAAAGCTGGATACAAAAGTGTCACAATGTCTCTTCTCAGACGAGTCCCGGTGCTACGTCTTCTCTGATGGTCGTATACGTGTCTGAAGAATCCGAGGGGACCGCACTCGCCTCCTTGCATTCGATATCGGGCTAAGGGACCTGCACCTGGTGTGATAGCTTAGGAAACCATTAGGTACACGATATGCACATCTTCGGATCGACCGTAATTTGAACTCATTCAGCATATTTCTGACATCTTATGTCCGGGGGTTGTGCCCCATATTCAACGCCTCGCCAAACGCCATCTTCCCACAAGATAATGCAAGACCATATGTTGCAAGTTGTGTTCTGACCTTCCTTGCTACACAGGGTATTCGACTGCTGCTCTGGCCTGCACGGTCTCCAGATCTGTCACCCACTGAAAACATCACGACATGGGTTTCTTTGAGAGTGGTTTGTCATCCCTCTTCTACTAATGCAGTTAATGAAGTGTGGCATAGACTGAAGCAGCATGGAATAAGTTGCATGTTTCTGTAATCCAAGCCCACTTCGACTCCCTGCCTAACCGAGTAAGGATTTGTTAGCTGCATTTTTTTTTTTTTTTTTGTATTTTCTTTCGTCCATGGTGTTTTAGTTTTATACATACATATGCATATCATAATACTAATATATGTGTACATACATATGCACATCATAATACTAATATATATAATAAAATAGAAATAATTGGATATAATTCCTAATAAACCGGAAAATAAATCACGCAATGGAAGCTGTTAAAATTAGTTGGAAATGACTTAAACGTAAATTATAAACAAAGTCACATATTATATGCAGATAAAGTAAAGCAGCGCCAAAATGAAATTATTGCAAATGTGTAAATAGTCAATACACATATCATGCATAAGTGATTTTTTAGCTAAATCATTTTGATTTAGTTAAATCATTTTCGTTGGGAAATTAAAAACTCCAAAAACTCGAGAAAAATAAAAAAAGAAAGAAATGCATAAAAAAATAAAAACAAACTTTATTTTACCTTTTCCGGGGTATCTTCAGGGAATTCGTGTCTAGAGAAAAGTAATAGAAATTTAGACTAGTTTTCAGTTAAACAAAGTACAATTCAGAGACCATTAATAATCAGAATAATTTTGAATCATTGAAAGTTATTCTTGGTTTATTTTCATGACTATGTACTGTTGTCAGATATAACTCGCATTTTCAAACAATTTTTCCTGGTTACTGGTTTTCGTTTCTTTAAATTTATCAATTTTTTTTAGCCCAAAGGAGCGTTGGCTCAGAAAGGCGATTAATTTCGTTTTGGCATTTTGTGTCGATTCATTATAAACAGCGAATCATTTTTGAAATTGTTGCCAGCAAATATTATCGCCTTTTATTATATTTAAAGAAATTAAATAATGAAGAATCTGCATAAATGTGTGGATGTTTCTCGCAATGTGATAAAACAACGGTACTTAGAGCCATCAAATTTTGAATAACGTACGTCTCCTGCTGAATATGGCCATCTAGAAGCGCAAATTTGGAATTTTTTAATATCTCTTTCATATTTTGTAATGCGTTTATGAGTTTTTTTAATTAAGAAACTCAGCAATTTCAAAGCGAGCAACGGCAACACTGTACGGCTAGGAAAAGAAATTATCTCCAGTGCGCGAGAATGTGTTTCGGAGGTTCTAAAGATATGCTCTTTGAAATATTTTGCTATATTGCTGTTGGATTGAATTTTAAGTGCGAAGAACATGATATTTAAAAATTAACTGTAACACACTAAACGCTAATAAACGCAACTTTGGGCGTAATGTAAAATCTGCAAGCCTCCAGTTTTTTTGTTTTAAAATTCTATTTAACTTCAAATTTGCTTCCTGTCTTTCGAGATCAAACTACTAATATGCAATTTAAAGCGTTTTTTTTTTTTTTTTTTTTCCTATTATTTTGTTTCTATTTGAAACGTTTCTCAAGAGTAATTGAACAGTACATTTTTTAGTTCAGACACAGGCTAATTTTCTTTTGAGACACCAACAACCCTGATTTAGATTTCCCGGGGAATGGAAACCGATTTTTTTCAATACTTAAAAATTATTTAAAATTTTATACCATTTTCACATGTATGCTTTTTATATTTGAAGTAATTATTTTCAATGTATTAATCAAGTTCCGTTTTAGTTTCATTTTGGTTTAACTCAGTATATTTTTAAATAACTTCGGTGATATTTTGCTTTTAATTTTAGATCAAAAGTATTTAATTAAAAAAACATTTATATCAATTTTATGTAAGGATTGCTTACACTATTTTTACGAGTTTGGTTTTGGTTCTACCGTTGAGTCCTCTGAATATGATATTCCAGTTTACTTTTAATTTTAATATAATTTTCAATTATACATCCATAAATATATGTGCTATATAAACCAGCAAGAAAAATTCTCATTTGAAAATGCCTGCTGTTTCTCCATAAATAACTTATGTTTCAGTTATGATGTATATATGAAGAGCTTTTTGATGATTATAAAATAAATATCTGGAAACATATCGCTCAAAACATCGTTCCAAACAAATTTTATTTACCATTCAAGCAATTATTGAAATTTTCAAATCGTTAAAACACTTTCTGTATTTGCATTGCACGTAATAATTATTAAAAATAAAATGAATTATTGGGTTTAAACTGAATTATCAAATCAGTTTCAGCAATCATGGCCAGAGGTTTTATTAAAAGGATTCTACCGTTCAACAAAAGATAAAAAGTCTAAGAAGAGAATAAATACTGGACTTAAGAGGTACATTTTTAAGTTGTACCTTGCTTAGCTGGAATGTATCTCTACATAATAAATTTGTGATAATTCTGAAAAATTAAATGTTTCCATGGAAGATTTTATGACCTTTGAAACATAATTTCTGTTTATCTGGCATCAAAATTATATTTTTAAAGTAAAGTGGAAATTCATTTATTAAATCAGATCACTAATTATACTATCAATTATTCGTATTAGTAATTATTATATCTATTATTCAAATGAATATTTTGTTAGAAAATTCCAATTACTATTTTTTAAAATAATTTATAAATTTTAGAAAACATCTAAAGAATATAGCCCTTCAGGTGCTACACATATATGCTGCGAGGCAAATTGAAATTTAACATCATTGTCTGAGAAATTTCGATACAGTTTTCGAGGAAGACAAAAATGATTATCGTGTGTTACCTTTATTTTTCTGAAACCCGTAAACACGTGACTGGTCTACGTCGAGCTATATGTCAAGAGACCTAGATACAGCTTGTCAATCTTAGGAGATTTTCTTTATTTCTTTCTAACGCTGATGGAACACATTTCAGAAAGCCTGAATAAATCAAATTATTTTTTAGATCTATTTGAGATTCTGAACTCAATTCTTTTGACGTAGGCGAAAGAAATTTATTTCATATTTCAGGAATGGGGTAACAATAGTTACTTTTTTACGTATGAAATGTTAATAACTTATACAAAGGTAGGTTTCTTTTTATTACATTTGTTTACTATTTACAGATATCTGAAAACTAAAACCCAAATTCTGCGACACAAACAGCCCTTAGGGAGCCATGGCCGGCACTGCCCTGGCATCACCTTGGATTAATTTTTGAAACCTGATCACAGGAAATCGTTCCGTGTACGTCCTTGTATGTTCTTCTGTTGTTCTATGTCATGTATATATGTAATTTAGATTTGATGCTTGATAAGTGAAATCTCTAACATCGTTTGAATATTATTCCTCACGTATAATTGAATTTCAAATTAAGATTTAAATTATTTTAAACTAAAAAATAAATTTTATGAACTTTTCTTTCTTTTAATTAAACCAATGTTTTACTTTTAGTTTATTTCTAGACATACATATATGAATAGTTAAACTCTTAAATTTATTTATTTACTTAATTTATGCCATAATTATGCTTTCATTTACGTATCTGAAAACCCAAAGCTAGTAAAAATTTACTTGCAGGCACCAGCCGTTTATTAATAAATTTAATTAAAAAAAGGGCTCCTTCAGACCTTTTTCTGAATACTTTTTTATTTACATAGAAGGAACGGTAAGTCGCAAGACAGTCTCAGTAGGGGTTAAGATTCGAATTAAACAGTGCTCGAAACTCTATAAGTTCCTCTAACAATGCTGTTAAATAAATGCAGTCTTAAATGTTTAATCAATCTGCGTGTAAGATATAGTTATGCTCCTATGAATTGATTCCTGAAACTGAAATCGATTTGGAAGAGAAATACGACAAAGCAAAATTTAAAATTTGGGAAAAGAGACAAGAAACGTTTAGCATACATTTTGAAACAAATTCTGTCGATAGAAACTTATTCAAAATCTATTCAAATTAAGGTTTGTTTTTAAATTAATTTTGAGCTGATTCTTAGCAGCATTCTTCGAATGTGCCTTCAAGAAATTAATATCATTTAGTCTTACTGCTAAAATTCAATGGGCAAGAAAATTGTACACCTAAAATATCACCATGTAGCAGATGGTATCAAGAGCTTGGAAATATAAAATTAAATCTACAAAACTAGAAAAAATGGCGACTCTTTTCTCAATAACAATTATCTTTTTGTGGCCCATATATGTTTCTTTTTACGATGGTTTCAACGTTATTATAGAATAGATCAAAATTATTTCTCGCATACTTTTCAAGCGGTTCAGAGAGAGCTGGAAATACTTGATATACCTACCAAGAAGAATGAATTTTTAATGCAATTATCTTTATTGCAGATCGTTAATCGTTTCGTATTTCAACTTTTCTTTAAATTCAAAGATCGTTTGATTTCATTTAAAGAACTTTTTGCATTCTTGTTAACAACCCTTCAGATTATGCTATTCTTAACTTCATCTGCACCGTATTGTAGCATAGTTATGATGAGTTTGAGACATTGCTGTCACACATATTTTCCATAAAAGATATCATTTGCGAATGCAGTAACATTAATTGTCAGAGTGGCTCACATTACTGTCCTCAATAAAATTATTAACGATTCCATACAGATCAGGATACCAACACTTATACTTCCGCCAACCTCTCAACCTCAAAACTCCTGTTCATCTGTTGAAACCCACTTCAACAAATAGGAAAGTTTATTTGCAAGTGTTTCTTCAAAGCCAAATGAAAATATACCATATGTATATAGAATAAATCTCCACTTGTCATCTTCCAAATACATACTATGCTACAACGTCCACTATATTCGAGCTCTAATTCTTTAAATTAATATCAGTTAATCGTAATCGACATTAAGTGTCTATGTCACTTTTTGTCGTATGGGATATAAAGGTTTTGGGTTTTATTTATAATAATAAGAATAAAATTTTCTTAAATAAAAGTGCAGTGACAGTAAGAGCGAATAAAACGTTACATTTCGTATTTTTACATTACTCGTTGATTGCATTTACATTAATGTTTTTCATTTAAAAATTGGAATCTGAGTTTTTTTTAAACATTTTTATGTTGGAACTATAGGTCAAAGATCAGCACTTGTGAAAATAAGTTGATTTAATATTGTTGCTTTCTACGGGTGTGTGCATTTGAAGTGATTGACGACAACACTTAAAAGAATCAAAACACAATTTTTTTCTTCAGTATTACAGAAGACAGTTCCAAAATCACGTTTACAGTCGTTCAAAAACTACGACAAACATGCTGAAACAATGAGCAACACAGCCTTCCGGTTATCAGGCTATAACGGTGAGACACTCAATATAGCTCCGGCAGAACACTAAATACACTAAATACAGCTTCATGGCAAAACACTAAATACAGCTCCCGAATCGATCGCTCTCGGAGGTCAACATACGTCTTGTCATCGTCGAGATGACATCCGGCCTAAGGCTGTGGTGCCTAACGGAATAATGTTATCGCGACAAACAGAAGCTACCGGCAGGCACACACATTTTCTGATTTAAACCCTGCAGGTTACATACTGTTAAATTACATAAAATATTACATGGTGCACAAGTACATACTCCGTTAGACTATTACATTCATTAACACTAGAAGCGCCAGAGCAGTCATTTTGACTGCTTTCGTCATTTGACCTTGGATTCCTTAAAAACCCTTTATCTTAAGAAGTCACAAATTTTGGTATTTTCCTAAAATATGTCAAAAATTATTTGTACCAAATACAAATCGAATGAAATTAAAGTTAACGAAGATATTATTAGTTATACCTAAAAGCGCCACGAACAGTCATAATGACTGCTAGTAATACTGGGTAGATTTATATGGTATTCTCGCTCAGAAAATATTTTTCTTGGAAAAACATCTGGTGTACATATCCATTCCTTTCATTCACTGATTATTTACAGAAGGAATTACATTATTTTACAGAAGAATTACATTATTTTCCGAGAAACAATGTCTCGCAATAATTTTCGAGACATTATGGAATATATAAGATTTGACTTGAAGTCAACTAGGACTTAGCGTTTAGAAAGTGATAAGTTTGCACTTTTTTCCGATATTCGGAATAAATTTATACAGAACTGTGCGATTTCCTATAAACCAGGAGAAAATCTAGTTGTGGATGAGCATTTGTTTCCATCCAAAGCCAGGTGTAAGTTCATACAGTATATGCTGAATAAACCGAATAAATTCGGTATCAAATTTTGGATGTTAGTCGATGTAGACTCGAAGTATATGTACAATGCTTTTCCATATCTTGGAAAAAATACATCCAGAAGTGAAACTGAAAGTCTTCCTGAAAATATAGTAATGCTTCTTCTAAGCCATTATCTGAATTCAGGTCGAAATTTGACAACGGACAATTATTTTTCCTCACTATCATTATCTAGAAGACTTAAAATGAAAAACACAAGTTTTGACGGCACAGTAAGAAGACATCGACAAGAAATTCCGCATGAAGTAAGGAAATCAAAAACCCGGCTATTTGAAACAGTTTTGCTAAAGAATGGTGAAACTACTGTCTCACTGTCTATCAGGGAAAAAAGAATAAAAATGTCCTGCTACTAAGTACCTTACATCCAAGTGTAAATATAGACTCACAAAATAAGATAAAGCTTCCAGAAACAGTACAGTTCTACAACAAAACCAAATGTGGAGTTGATATCGTTGACAAGATGACACGTAAATATTCCGTTCGCGCTGCTTCACGTAGATGGCCTGTGCATGTTTTCTATAATATGCTGGATTTAGCAGGGACGAATGCCTACATTACCTACCATAAATTGAATGATAAAAATATTACAAGGCACGACTTCCTATTTAAATTAGCAAGAGGAATTAAGACTGCTTTATTTAAACAGAAGAAAAATTGCAAAATTGCCCCAGGAAATTTCCAAACCTAGCAATAGACTCTCAAGGAAAAGACATCAATGCCAGATTGGACTTTGTAACAACAACAAAACAAGTGATGTGTGTAAAAAATGTTCATATTATGTGTGTGGAAAATGCACTTCCAATATCGAAAAAGTTGTGTTTTGTAAAAATTGCGAAAAGCTGTAAAATGTATTTTATTAAGGGTAGGCTGAAATTTATAATAAAATATCCTCTATTTTTTATTAAAATAATCTGTTATTCTTTAAAGTTCTTCAACAACTGTAATTAATATTCTTAAAAGCAATATAAAGCATTTACATTTGAATATATACATTAATTCGTTGAGCAGTCAATTTGACTGCCGTTGGCGCTTCTAGTTAGGGAGAAAGCTTGGCGCTTCTAGTGTTAATTGCAGTGATACTTTCTGGCATTGCAGATTACACACAATTAATGTTATACACAAGTGCACAAATTCGGAATCTTTAGGCTTTTACATTATTCTTTATTTTTTCTACGCTGCGAGTTTAGCATATTACAACATTTAATGTTTGAAGTGAGTATATATATATATACATATATATATATATATATATATGTAATAATATTTTGTAATAATAAAATTGCATAGTCAAAAATACACTTAAAATTCTAACTGTATGTTCTTTTACATTACTTGGATATTTCAAATTTTTAATACTTTCAATAATTTGGTTATCTGGGGTAACTTTAGCCTTTCTAATTTCATAACCTAGAAAATTGATATTATCTTCGGTAAAGACACATTTACTCTGGTTCAGTTTAGTACCTTCTTGAATAAATATTTCAAATAATTCACTCAAATGCTTTAGATATTCTTCTTTGGAAGAAGAGTAAACAATTATGTCATCAAAATAACTACAAGCAAATTGGATTTTATTTTTAGTGAGGATGCGTTTAATAACTCTGTTAAAGATAGCCGGTGCATTTTTTGAAGCCAAAAGGGAGACTTAGCCATTCATACAGTCCAAACTTTGTAATAAGAGCCATTTTTCGGTGTCATCAGGGTGAATAGGAATGTACCAAAACCTTGATCTTAGATCTATTGTAGAAAAAACATTTGCATTACTTAACTTGTCGAAGTTAGTGAGCTTCTTCTAACCAAGTTATCGGATCAGCGGTACTTTGAACAATCATCAAAGACTTTAAGTTCGTTGGCAAACCATCTGTCAAACCTTCTAAAATCATTGATTTATCCAAATTAAGCCGCTTACCCACTTCAATTTTCTTTCGAAAGTAATTTGTGATGTCTTCTCTGGCGTTATATTTTAAGTTAGCGAAGTCGCCGAAAGTAGTTAAGGTGGGATCGATAAAGTTTTCTTTTAATGTTTGTTCAAATTCTGAGTACGTTTTTAGCTCATGGCAATTTTTAATATAGAGCCAGAGGGATTTTCTCTTAATGTAACGAGAAATATTTTGAAGTTTCCAATTTTCGTCCTTATTTTGGCAGACTTTGTTAAAATAACCTAACCAAGAAATTATGTCACTGTCCTTAGAATCTTCAAATGGAATAATATTTAAATCTATTGTATCTTGATTCACGTTCAATGAATCGTCAAGATTAACGGGTTCCTGATTTGTCGACATTGTAACTGAAACTTTAAAATATTTCTCGTTACATTAAGGGAAAAGCCCTCTGGTTCTATATTAAAAATTGCCATGAGCTAAAAACTTACTCAGAACACCGCCATTATTACAAAATATTATTACATATATATATAAATTGCAGTAAGCTCGCCTGAAAGTTACCAAGAGCTGCTGCTCCAAAAGGTTCAACACGTTTTAAAAAAATTAATACATATGAAAATCAAACCATTAGACATGTAAAACATTAAAAAAAAAAAAAAAAAAAAAAAAAAAACAGAAATAGATAAAAGGTAAGCGGAAAATGGTAAATTAGCCCAATTCGACTTCCAAAGTGGCTTTTCAAGGGAAATTTCATTTATTTGAACGTCGAATCAAGCTAACCCCATTACGCGTTTCGCCGAAACAGACAAATGAAACTTTTTCGCTAAAAAACTTTTAGGCGAGCTTACTACATTTTTTATATTTTATTTATTTTGCAGCATATTGCGCAAGATGTTTTCTAGACCAAAATTGTTTTTTTTTAAATTATAATTACTACTTTGCTTGATATATATATATATATATATATATATATATATATATGTATGTATATATATTAAAACAAACCAAAAAAAAGGGTGAAGAAGAAGAAAAAAATATGAAAGAGGAAGGAAAAGAGCTTGATTAAATAATATATTAAAAGTAAATAACAATAAGAATAGTAAGAAAACATATGTATAAGACGTTGAGATGTTAAGTCCTCAAATAAATTCGCTACAGTTTAGCAGTCAACTAGTAGAATCTCGTACAATGAGCCAAGTCATGTGTATACGATTGTGCACAGTTTTTAAAGATTGTCTTACAAATTGTTTTACAGAGTCTACGATTGTGCACAGTGCGTCTACGATTGTGGTTTATCGCAGTTTATTGTATAATTTGAAGATTCTGGTATTAATCTACTTATTTTAAGTTAGATCTCCATCTATAACTAACATCTAGCGAACATTATGCTGTTGTGATACCGCAAGGTAACGCCCACGGCAGTGTATGAGGATCTTTCCCAACTTTTTTAGAGTGCCACTGAGCCAGGATGACCACTTTGCATAGCTGGCTTATTGAGGTGGATCTCTTTAGTTTCCGGACATTCAAATGTCACCCAACTTGCCACAGTCGCATAGATCTCTTTCACTTATTTAAAAATCATGAGCATAGCTTAGGAAAAGATCATGTCCAGTGTGGAATCGCGTTAACCAACTCGTTTCACCCAGCAAATTCGTCGATACTTTACCTGTTCCCCATCTCGTTTTGCCATTGCTGCATCAAAGATTGCCATGTAGAGCCTTTGAGGTGCGATATCGGAAGTGTGACTTGTATCTATTGTGCAAATGAAGACATATATGTTTCTTTCTCCCGATGCCAGCAGTTTCATTCCCCTGCATTCCCATCCTTGCAGGAATCTAGAAAAGTTGAGGACGATCTGAGGAATGAAAATTTAACAGCTGTTGCTGTAACTCACAAACCAAACCGTTAATAGTCTTGAAGTTACAGAGAGCCCTTAAGCCAGAGGCAGAATATGAAAACATTGAGGCAGTTTATTGGCATATAAGCTCTACACACTCAAGACACTTTTCGCTATAAAATCACGGTACACTCGACGTCTGCTACTCCGCGTGGTTACAGCCGAAAACATCGCGGCAAAAACATAGCAGACGAAAACGTCGCGGAGAAAACAACGCAAGGCGAAAACGTCGTGCTACAAAACATCGTAGGAGAAAACATCGCAAAGAGAAAACATCGCAGTTCTAAAACATCGCGGTACAAAACATCGTCGTCGAAAATAAAGCGGTTCAAAAGCTTCGCAGTTTAAAACATCGTCGTCGAAAATATCGTGGTAAAAAATAAAGTATCTACAAATCATCGCATGACGATAACATAGCAGACATACTTTTTTCAGGTTTTAATAATTGTAAATGTATATTCCCGTAATGATTTGTGAGCGCAAGATGGAAAGAAGGATAATTTTTACTTTCATATTTTTTATTAATCAATAAATTTTTGCTGAGAAAATAAGGAAACTTAAGCATAGAAAATTAATGCAACTTATAGCACTTAATAGAATTTTAAACCGACATAGTTAACTAACAAAGGCCATTAATAAATAATTTTTTATAAAGTTTTTACTGGTAATTTTTCATGAAAAGTATAATCTATAAGTTGCATTTAATTTTCTATGCTTATGTTTCCTTCTTACTTTTTCAGCAAAAATTTATTAGTTAATAAAAAAGTGTGAAAGTAAAAATTATCCTTCTTTACATCTTGCGCTCACAAATCATTACGGGAATATCCATTTACAATTATTAAAACCTGAAAAGTATGTCTGGGATGTTATCGTCATGCGATGATTTGTAGATACTTTATTTTTTACCACGATATTTTCGACGACGATGTTTTTAAACTGCGAAGTTTTTGAACCGCTTTATTTTCGACGACGATGTTTTGTACCACGATGTTTTAGGACTGCGATGTTTTCTCTTTGCGATATTTTCTCCCACGATGTTTTGTAGCACGATGTTTTCGCCTTGCGTTGTTTTCTCCGCGACGTTTTCGTCCGCGATGTTTTTGCCGCGATGTTATGGGCGGACACCACTCCGCGTACAGGCAAGGTTTATATAGCTTTTGATCTGCCTTCGAGAACATTCTGGGACAAACCGATAAGAATTTGTTCTAGAATGTTCTCGCTCCGTCTATGGTACATCGCCAATTGTGTTCCCAAATGGGAAATTTCGCGCCAAATCAGACAACCTTGCCTTCTTTTTCCATTTTCTGGCAACCCTAAACCTGATTTACGGGGGGGGAGGTATCTTACCGCGGATGAGCATTTCGTAACAATTACCTAGAATTAGTAATTTCGTTTCCTGAATTGTAAAATTTCGTCTTAGATTATTCATACATATATAAATATATGTGCACAATAAAACTTATTTTGTTTCTTTTATTTTAAACTTTTGGCTGAGATTATAGGGGGAATATTAAATTACACTAACATATCTCATAAATGGAAGTAATAAATGCAACGGTAACTGTAATAAATAGGTTTCGAAAGTACAGGAGTTATTAACATTATAATTATAAAAACACGTGTATTTAAATAATCTTGATTTTTACTTTGGCTTATTTCAACCTAAAATGAATATTTAATTGCAAGCAAAAGACGAATATTAGATTTAAGACTGAAACATTTTATGATAAAAATGGCAATTCAAATTATAAATCGAAAGTAATTCTAAAACCTTTAATTTCCTGGAATTAATTATCTATATTCCACACATACATTTTCTGTCCTCTTTTGCGATCATCTGATTTTCTTCTTAATCGATTTAGACGCATGAAACAAATTTCATAAAAAAACAAAAAGATAGTTATTCACTTGAATTAATTATTTTCTATTTAAAAATTGCGGCAGTTTTCTACGCACGAATGCCCTGTTGGATACGAACTTTTAACCGAGAAAAATTTTACTTGTTGTTTCATTTTTAATAATTTGGCGAGATGTTTCCAAATAATCAGAAGGAGAAAAATTACTTTCGTGCTTTAGGAGCACATAAATAATCAATAGTTAGAAGTATTTATGTGAGCAACAAGCGAAGAGCTTAATGTAATAAAACAATCGTGACAATCCAGTAAGCGTTCGTTTTTTTTTTCTTTTTTCTAAACAGGTGGAGAAACAACACTTCAGAAAATAACATTGTATATATTTAACAGAACGATGCCTCAGAGAAGTAAATACAGGGTGTTTCTAAATGAATATAGGGCTTTGTAGTATTTATAACGTAAAACTTAAAATCATAGTTAATGCATGAAATAAAAGAGCAACTCAAACAGTTCTGCTTGTTGGGACGCGCATACTCCAAAAAGCGGTAGTAGTAACAAAAATGGAGACTGGTCAACATGAAGCTTTTAGTTTTCTACAGTTTGCAAAGTCTGTAGTTTCTGTGCAACGTACGTTCCGAATTATGTTTAGATTTGATCCCCCACAAGTGATAATGCCATCCGTAGACGGTTTCATCAGTTTAAAAATACCGGCTGCCTTTGCAAAGGGAAAAGTACGGGACGACCAAAGGTTATTCGGACCAAGGGTTTTCGACTTGATGTGTGCCCTGTAATGAAAGGTGCTCACATTGAACACATGTAAGCGTGTAGGTATAATTGTTTGAGTTGCTCTTTCATTTTATGTATTAATTATAATTTTAAGTTTTATGTAATAAATACTAAAAAGCATTAAAATCCCGATATTCATTTAGAAACACCCTGCATATTTAACTGTGCAGCTAACGGAAACTAGACCAAGAGTTAAAATACTTCATATCGTTTCATTTACTCAAAGCTTATATGAAGATTACATTTGAAAGAACTGGTAAAATAATAGATTAAAGGTTTAAACATGTGTTACGTTAGTTAGGATAATTTAGGGGCAATACATCAACTTATGTACATTTATCACTCAGTGTTTAGTGTTTAGGTGGAAATTGTTGTAAGAGAAAATATAAACCCCGACTGAAAAATAATTCTTAAAGTTATGCAGAAAAAAAAAAAATAAAAATAAAGAAAAATAAAGAAAAGAAGAAAAACGCTACGAATGTTATACATGTGTAGATAATTCTGGTGAAACTGTGTGTGAATTGCGGTATTTTTTGTTTAATATAACATGAAAATCTAAATAAGCGAAGCTTTGCGAAAAAATAAGAATACAGGGGCTTCTGTTTAACATTGACTGGTTATCTTGCCTAATTGGCGATATATCGCCAAGTTGGCGATGGTTTTGGCGACTGATTCTGTCATCAAACTTCTAGCCAAACCGCACGTAGTTTCCTACCTTGGTGATCATTTGGCAACAATTTTGTCAGCTCCCTGCATAACTGTAATGGTTATTGTAATCTAAAAACTGCAATAGATGTTATAATGCAACTGTAATAGACGCTGTAAGCTGTAACCGTATCTGGCTCTCATACGCCTTCCAGTAATTTTGAGAGGTATTACAGATTTCTCGGCGGCCAGAAGAAAACTATATAAGTCCAGAAAGAGCATCTGCTCTCAGCAAGTATTAGTTCACGGCTCAAGTCGGAGTATTGAGAAATCCGAAAAAGCTTCGCTCTTCAGATGCACTTTGCGTTGCATTATGTTTAACGTTCTTAGTAATTTGAAGCTAAACTACTGATTTTACTCAGTGAAACCGCGAAGACGTTTTGTGTGAAGTTCTAGAACTATGAAGTGTTCCTTTTGGTAACGAATTTTATCAAGCTATCATCGGCTCTGTGTGCACACAATCCATTACGAACCCGTATCCACGCAAGAGTATTCTATTTTTCTAATCTAAATTTTAGATACTGGATTATAAGTTTCAGAAATAAATATTAATTCTCGAAAAGAGGCTTTAGAAAAGTAAATGGAGGTTTAATGAAAATTATTTTCAGACTATACAAACTGAAACTTGGTCAAAATTATAATGTGCTAATAAATTAGAATAAAAAAATTAAACAAAAATATTTCAAGTTTTGCGACCCCCCCCCCAGTTCTTCACAAGCAACGCAGATTTACTGAGCAATGTTACAGATATGTGGCTATGAAATTAGTAGCAAAATATGTATCATTTGTAACAAACACTTCAGCAGTCTTTCAAACTAAGTACCTCTGCACTCAATTACCCTTCACACTTCACCTTAAAACTTTGGTTTAAGTCACCGTTGAAAGCTTGAACTAGTACCGAAAGAGAAAACACACACAAAAAGTGAAGACGTAACTTTATTTTCCTTCTCTGCTTGAGAATTTATGTTGAAATAATTCAAAATAAAATACAATTCCTTTACTTTTCAGCAAATAGTCAGAACCGTATAATTCAACTAGCTACAATAACAATGTTTTTTCTCAAGACTATAATACACTTGGTTCGGATAACCTAATTTATATTGTTATGTTTTTCTTTTCTGACAGCAGTTGTTACGTTATTTGCTTCCTTCACGTTCGTACGGGGTTCGTAGATTTGAAGTGAATAACGACGACACGAAGTGTCGTCGTTATTGACACTTAATGAAGTGTCGTTACACTTTATTTAGCCAATATTAATCAGGAGAGCTCCACTAACCCTTTTTAGAGTCGTCGAAGATCTACTATAAACACGCTGGAACAATGAGCGACACAGCCTTCACACTATCAGGCAATAACGGTGGAAACAAGCTTCCTGCAAAACACCCGACACTGCTTGGTCGTTCTGGGAAATCCACGTACTCTCGAGACTCTCCACTCTAGAACTTGCGGTGAAATCGACAACACACGAGCACAGCTCCCGACTCTTCGGATCAGTCGTTCCCGGAACTCAACACGCTCTCTCGACGATGCACTAACCGCTATACACTAACAGACTCCTTCGGTGCACTCGACGACCCACTCGGCACTCGCTGCCCGGTTGTCAACTCGATTGATTCCCCACGGACAAGACACACTCTCGATGAGAGACACACACTAACTGACTGCGGACCAGCAGGGTTTATATAGCTTTCGGCTTGTGTTGGAGAACATTCTGGGCTAAACTGGTAAGAATTCGTTCCAGAAGGTTCTCCATCCGTCAATGGTATACCGCCAATTTGATCGCCAAATGGGCAATTTCTCGTCAAATGTGGCAACCCTGCCTTCTCTTGCCATTTTATGGCAACCCTAAAACTGCTTTTCGGGAAGCCATCTTACCGCGCCTGTCCATTTCGTAACAATATCATTAAACCCGGTTACCATAGCCGAAATCCTCCTGGCCAATAAAAATCTGACTCATGGTTAACGCAGCAGACTCAACACAGATTAAAACAAATGAACTGCTAAAATATGAAAGTATCTGCGCGTGGATGCATGAAAAGAATCGAACTTATTTGAACTTACATTAGTCATCGCCATGTGGGCACAGCACTTGGCGTACTGATATGGAATGTCATTTAATACACATCATGACTGTTTAGTATTAGCATAGGTGGCATTGTAAACAGCAGCCGTTGCATCTGTGATGCGTTAAAACCCGTGACGGTACCCTGTGTTTAAGATTTGTGTGCCGCCAACTTTCAACAAGTTAATGCATAAATGCATGTTGTCCGCCGAATCCTGACTTTCCTAGATACACATGGTATTCAACTGCTGCCATAATCGACACATTCTTGAGGTCTCTTCTAGAGAAAAATCTAATCAAGGGTTGCTGAGTGACGCTGCAATTCATGAACACTTGCATATAGTTGAAGCTGCATGAAATGACGTGCTCGTATTTATGTTGCAAGCTAAGTCCAATTCGATGTTTAATTGTATTGCAACTGATCTTGCTGTGAGAGGTTCAGTTCTGTGTAATGAATTAAGCACGCAATGTGTAACCCCCGATTTTAATCATCTGTCGTTACATAAAAAGTAGAAATTAAATGTTATTTTACATTACCTGAATTCACTCATAGGAAAAACTCTTACAGAAAACTGATTAGGTAACTAAAATTTTTCTTTCTAGCGTATTTCGCTTCATGGAAAGGGTGGCAGTGAGAATTTACTTGCAGTAGTCTCAAATGATGTGTAGGAAATGAACGTTATGCCCTAATGATAACATGAGTTACTATTATTTGTAATTGTATTTCATGGCTTTTTTTTAAACGCCCGCTGCCATTTTAAACGGCCTGGCAACGACCTTATAGCGCCTATTTTAAAACAACTGACTATAAAGTTTTACCATATTTCTTAATTGCGCAACGGCTTAATGAGACAAGGAAGAATTCGCAACCGAAAGCACAGCCAAACATCTTTCTCTGTTATAAGTTACAATTACTTCTGTACACAAGCCAATACTTGACGAAGTGAGACATAAAGGAAAGGAATAAAATAAACTTTTAACTACTAGTTACGAAATGCCACACTTTTATATATTGCTTTGAACTTTCACTTAGATCTGCTTGTTCTAATGCCCACACACTTAAATTTATAGGACAACGCACGAAACACAGGAGACTTTCCTTCAAGGGCAGTTATACTATACAAAAGATTTATCTTCATTTTAAATTTATATAAAGAACATAACTTTTTTAATAATGTTTGCAAAAAATTAAATAAATTCTGATTTGGCCACATTAGAAGCATTTTTTTTTCTCCTTCAAAAAGCAAAAATATTTTATAAATTATAACATTCAATCAAGTCCATATCCATTAACGAAAGCCAACATTTTTACATTAGATTTCTGATTCTTGTAAAAGTACTTTCATAAAACCAGTATTACAAATATTTTTTTTTAAGTATCTGCATATGACCAACTTAATTTCCGTAAGTTTTACGTGTTCTCAGCTTTCATCAATTTCATAATACCCCAAATTACGTTAAGCATGGCAATTATATTTGTTCCCAGAACTGACAAGAGCTTAAATAGTAATTGTAACATCTTATGGCAATATCAGTTATGTCATTTACATGATATAATATGTTCCTGTTAGGATTCTTTCAGCTTCTTTTTCTTTGATGTCCTTTTTGTCTAAAACAGGTCTCTTTTTCTCACATATTACAAGATTATCTTATCCGACACAAATTCCTCCTATGAGGTAATGTTCGTTATTGTTGTTAGTAATCTCCGCATGCAATGCGTTATCATCTGCAAAGGTGGTCAAGTTAAAATCTTGCAATTTCAATTAAAGTTCCCTCCCATCTTCTCTCTTATATTGCACCTGGTCTTTTACAACGCTCTTCTTTGCAAATGTTTTAGGTTGCCAAATTTCGTCATACGTATATGACGAAACTGGTATTTCGTTCATCGTTCCAGCGATCTTTATGGTTTTTGAGTACCCTGATCAATTTACGCAGAAAGCAACTAGGTTTTGCCAAAATTTCGAACGTTTTTCATTGTAAACGTAACCGCTAGAACTATATTGTTTCAAACTTTCACAATCACGATCACATACCTTCCAATAACATTATCTGAAATTCCATTTCATTTGGTTTAGCGGATAGACTTCCATTGGTTCTTATATCGGAGAATTTTTTAAATGACAATCCTGTGCATCAAGATGCCATGCACTAAATATGGAACCTGTACTTGATGTAATTGTAATTTTTATTAGATCTCAAGGACTTGCCTACAATTTTGAGATTTTTTTTTCTTGTAACCTGAATATTGCAATGTGCTGTGTCATACTAAAATTAAGGTGGCTTATTGCAGGATCTGTTTCCGAGTGTGTTTGGCAGCTGAAAAACCACGTTGTGTTATTTTGTCATAAGTAACAATGTTCTGCGAGTATGAAATATTGGAAGATACAACATGGTTTTCGAATCTTTCACAGATATTCTTTGTCATATTGTGACGTCGTGGATGTTTCAGTGGTAACGGAATTAACACTGGTATTGGTGATGCATCACTTTTTATTCACAGCACATACCACCGATACTACATTTAATTAATACATTTAGAAAACTTTAGTAGATATCCGAGCTGGTAACACGATCAGAGACGTTAACGAAGATGGCACTCGTCATCACTGGACGAATGAAATCTCCACACCTCAGCTCGCTGGCGGAGCTTCCCAAACTCTCTCTCTCACTAGCAGGCGTCCGACCAGAAGTCTCTTCTCTTTACGCATGCGTATTACTCAGTTCAGCCGTTGCCATTGGCAGTTTCCTAAAATAGGTATCAAAATGAATTATAGTCCTCGTAGTGTGAGGAGTCTGCTAACGAAGTTCTCTCTAGTCGAGAGCATCATAGGTCTTTCTAGTAGAGAGTTCAGGAGCGTTCTTTACAATATGAACAATTTACTTTCCCAGATGTATGGAAAAAGGTCTATTGATCGGCGAGTTTTAGGCTCATCTCAAATGCTTTAAAGCAAAAAGTGATTTGTTTGCAGAACAGCTAACTAAGAATGACTTGTATAATTTTTCGAGGTAAAATTCAAACAGTACATAATAGTATATAAAGTTATAGATTTCAGTATGTTTTTGATAATGTAATAGTTTTCAGTGTAGTAGAAGTGTAATAGTTTTCAATACATTTGCATTCTTCCAGTAGATGTGATAGAACAATAGATGTGATAGAGATATATCTAGAATTTTATAGATTCATCGCGAAATGATTAACAGATTTTTCCACCACATAATGTGATAAAAGAGATGAACAATTCATTTTTAATTTTAAAAATATCACTAATAAGTCTTAAATTTGACTTTACTTGTTTCAACTTAACGCATATTCTGTGCAATTTTTACTGATCTCAGCATTATTGAAATTCAGTCTAAAATACAAATTAAAACCCTATTGCCAACTTTTCGCCAAAGATTGACCTTATAATTTTAAGCTTTCCCTAGGAATTTTATTTTAATTTCTTTTTAAATCATAGGATTATTTTTCAGTAAACATTTTTTATTAAAAAACTCGAAGAAAATCATTTCATTTTACTGTTTTTATGTTCTAGCAGGCGAGTAAGGGAAATAAATATTTGCTTCAAGTTTCTAGTGCAAAACATTTGTTGCAATCAATGCATTCTAAATTGATCAAGTCTTTTCTTTGTTAAATTAATTCACATGTTTTCATATTGCCTTTTTTTTTACATTAAATAATATAGTACCATTTTTTTCACTTCCATTTGGCTTCGTCGTGTTTAACACAATTTCTATAATTAAGACACAATAACACGCTGAACAAATACTAATTCAGAAGTCAAACAAAAATCAGTGTTGTATTTTCAAATTTTCACAGGATGGTTTTACCAAACCATCATCCTCAGCTGCAAAGTCGCAAATGAACCTAAGAAGCATGCTAAGAAGGAGTTCATTTGCGCTTTTGCAGCTGAAGATGATGGTTCGGTAATACCATCGAAACTAGTCCTGTGAAAATTTGAAAATATAACGCTGCTTTTTATTGTTTGACTTCTGAAACAGTTTTATGTATTAGATTTTATGTTTCTGGTTTGGTTGTAGAGACAGTAGAATTTTTTGAAAGAGGAGAACAGACAAATCAGCAATGTCCTCGGCGGGACTCGAAACGTGGACCTTTCGAATACGCGCTGATCGTGCTGACCACTACACCACGAAGGGGGAGAAATACCTTATATACTCCCCCTTTTAAAGGGCGGCTAAGAATTAGGAGACGCAATCTCCAAATCCTGGTGTTGGAGAATCAGCATCGACCACCGTTTTTAGTTCGGGCTCCACTCTAGAGTCATTAGGTTATTTCGAAGCAGGAGAGATGAAAAATGAGCAATGAAAATGAGCATCGGGACTCGAACCACGGACCTCTCGAATACGCGACGAGCGTGCTGACCACTACACCACGAAGGCATGCTAATAAGGCGGGAGAAATACCTTATATAGTTAGGTTATGGCAATATTGTTGCGCGGGACTAATGCTTAAAAATCATTGACAACTGTAGAAAGGGACATTAAAGGACTTAATTTTGTGGGAGACTTAAACGTTCGTTAGGTTATTCGAGATTAAACGTTAAAGAACATAAACTATTGCAGACTAAACGTTAAAGACTTAAAAGTATCGCAATGATTGTGCAATAACTAAGGCTATCGTAATTGCTCAGCTTAAAATAATTTTAGGTGCTAAACTTAAATTTTACTCTTCGAGTTCTTAGAGCGTCAGCTGAAATGTTCAGATCTGCATATTCTTCAAATATCACATTTATAATTTTCTTTTCAAGGAAGTAGTAAATAATAAATAGTGTTGTATTCTAATTCTTATGATTTTCTTTTCAAGGAAGTAAATAATAAATAGTTCTAATTCTTATAATTTTCTTTTATCGTCTCTTCAATCTTAATCTTTTGCTCTGCTATAACGAGTAACGTGATACCACTATCTCTAAAAAATTTTTGCTTGCCCCTAGAGGTATTTCATGACAATTAAGCTTCTTTATCTTCCCCTCCAGTATTGCTGGAGATTTGATTTTGCTTCCTCTTAGCTGTGGTAAACCTATGCTATTCCTCGTAGTTGGCATTCTGCCTAATCTCGGCATTCTTTTCTTTGATCCCCCTTTTCTTTGTCCTTTGGTCGGTTTCCTCTTTTGTGGGAAAGTGACATTTTTTCTTTTTTCTTTTCGGTCTGTATTCAGTTAATTGGCTCTAAGTTATCTGATGGTTTATAGAGTTAATTGGTTTACAGCGTTTACCTTGTGGCTGTCTTTTTATTCAGACTTTAGTTGTTAAAAATGTTTAATGTCACTTGTTTTCAAGACTATGTGAATAGAAGCTTTAGCTTCAGTCGTTGATCTAGGGAAAAAGAAAAAACAAATTTCCTTAGTTTCACTCTTATATTACTAAAGCTACTATGTGCATTTGTAAACAGAGCTAAACTGCAAGTATTGAAACTGCTAACATGTCGGAAAGCAGATATTTAAAAAAAAAAAAAGTTTTTTTTTTTTTCCTTGGTTTCGAAATTACGTGTTTTAAACGAATTACTCACATAGACACACTGTATATGCTATACGGTAAACTACCAAAATCTTCAAAATATAATAGGAAATGCTTAGCAGTGAAACAGAAAAGAGCATCTAGAAGGAATATGAAATGTTTTCCTACTAAAAAGTGTTCTACCGTATATTCCTGCATATAACGTTTACACCCGTATATAACGCAAATACAAACTACATTTTTTTTTTTTTATTATTATTATTTTTAAGTGTATTCGCCATTTACAGCACACCCTTTTCTTTACCAATAAATATGAAAGATACATGTGAGATGCTCTTATATTTTAAGTCATTCATTCAAAAATTTTTCTCAGACTTCCGAACAATGATATACTGAATTGACAAGCTATACGAGGAACAATATGTATGTGAGCGCCATCTATGCAAAAGGCACAAAAAACGGTTTACATAAAACAACAAGTTACGAAAGATCTCATGTCACTGTAGGACTTGCCTGCTTAGCCGATGGTACAAAAATTAGTCCCGCGGTTACTTTCAAAAGAAACATTGTGCCAAAATATAATTTCTCAAATTGTTTTTTAATTCATATTCACGAAAAAGGATGGGTGCACGAAACGATATGAAATTGTGGACAAGAAATGTTTGGCAATCCAGGAAGTCCTGTCGCAATCCAGGAAGACCTTTTAGTTTTGGACATGTTTGGATCTGATTTAAGGGGTAATACGAAGAAATTGTTAAGTGTAATACAAACATAGCCGTTATTCCAGGAGGGTGAATGCCATTAGATCAGAATTTAGATGTGTGTATCAAATAAAACATTCAAAGAAAGTTAGTTTTAGAAACAGTGGAATATGTGGATGTTAGAAAGTGAAAAAATATGTACAAAAGAAGCCAAATGCGTGATGCCAGTCTAGAGTGTGTGAGTGAAAAATAAAAGCACGGAATGAAGCTAAACCCAATGTAATTCAAAAATGATTTTAAAAATGTAGTATTTCTAATAATCCAGATGGAACGGAAAGTAATTAATTATTTAAGGATCAGATTAAGACTGATGGGGGAAAATGAAACAGAATTCGATGATATGCCTAAAGATGTAACGGAGGACGAATATGAAGAACTTTTTATGTTTTTCGATAATGAAAATTTTTTAGTTCGTAAGTATGTACCAGCATTTAGGTACACAGAAAAAAAAAAAAAAAAAAAAAAGAGGAATGCGAGACTTAGGATATATATTAGATTTATATATAGCAATGTTCTAATATAGGTGTTTTGACACGAATCGGACTTTTTCTGATATAATATATTAATTTTTTTCATTATTTCGATTCTATGGCTCAAATTATGCCAAACTGCCAAGTTCTGTAAAAAATCGTACGAGAAGCTTTTAAAATAATTAGCTCTAAAAAGTTTACCACCTCAGTTAATTTACTGTGATATATAGTTATTAATATCGCTTTTTTAATTAAACTTACTTGATTCTTCCTTTCAAATTCCAAAATTCACTACAAATAAAATTCGCCTATTTTTATGATTTAATTTCTAAACTTTTATTTTTAAATAATTTTTCGAAAAACATTTTGAATAAACCTATAAAAGTTTTGCCATCATACATGTATTTCCAGGCACAACTGCAAAAAATCAGAATTTTTTATTCAAAATTTCCTAAGATATACGTGAGAATTTACGTTTTGAATTTGGCGTATTTATTAGAAGCGATAATAACGAAACTGTGGTTTACGCACTTTTGTTAAAATTAATTGAAAGTATGAACGGTAACTTTTTTTCCGCTCGTGGACAAAGAAGAAAGGAGAGGAAAATAGGTTGCTATAAATTAAGAATTTCGCCAAGTAAATTATTCTTGGCGCAAACTGAAAAATTTCGCTAAGATAATTTTTTTTTTTAATTTCTCCATAAATTTCTCACCAAAAACTATAAAATTTAATATCTGCCCATAATTTGAGTCATCAAATCGAAATATGAAAAAAAATTGGTAAGTTATTTCAGAAAAAGTCTGACTTTTCTGAAAACATTACCTATGTTAGAACAAAGCTATATATAAATCTAATATACTATATCTTAAGTCGTGCTTTCGAGAGATCGAAAACACAATTTGAATTTCGTCAATTGGCCGAGTAGAACGGGAGATATAGAACTGTCATTTTTTTCCCACGCAGTGTACATGTATAAATCTAATTTTTGTATGCTCATCTTTTCCTTATTTTTAAATCTAACAATTTTATATCCGGCGTATACCGTGCAGCCTTAAATTTCGATCTTATCCTTTGTATTAAAAGTACGCTTTATACGCAGGAATATACGGTATATTATTTTAAAATTCAAGCTCGGCGACTGATAAATCTGAGCTGTCGCTCTCTCTAAAACGTGTTTCATATTAATTGGTGAAGTGTTATTTTTTTCCCGTCAACATTCCAATATGCATTGGTTCACCTCCACTTCGCAATGCCATTCATAATATCAACACCTTTTGAATAAAAGTATTAGAGTAATGTATAAAATTTAATTATAAAACGTTTACTAATTCAGAAGTCAAATAACAAAAATCAGCGTTATTTTTTCAAAATTTTCACAGGACTAGTTTCGACGGTTTTACCGAACCATCATCCTCAGCTGCAAAACCGCAATTGAACGAGATAGGATTAATGATTATATAAGATAAGAAAGCCTGGACAAGAATAAGCAAGTGGCGCCATCTGTTGATGAAACCAGAACTAAAGCATAATTTCCTAAGGCCGAAGGCAAAGATGGATTGGAATTAGGATCGTTAACTAGAACAGAAAGATTTTTTTTTGAATGTGAAATGCGTCTAGAAAAACCAGTTCTCCAATAGAAGGTTTTTTTTTTAATAATTTTGGTAGCAAAAAAATTGAAAATGTTATTTTCGGACCAACAATGTTGCGCAACAGAAGACTTCTGTGTTTCCTTTTTTCTAACATATGTCTCATATTCCTTGACGTGAAGTTATAAGGCTGTCTTAGTTTGGACAATGTAAATTAAACCACACTGTTGTTGTTTGACATTTGAATTAGTATTTGTTCGGCATGTTATTGTGTCTTAATTATAAAACTTTTTTTACAACAATTTCCAGATGACACCAGAGCGTATAACTTTAAGGTGGAGAATGAAAGTGAGGAATAAACAGATTTATTAATCGAAGCAAGCTCCCTAGCTGCCTTATCTCACAAGATACATCCCCAAAACAGGATAGCAAATCGGAGGAATCTCCAGAGCTGCCTTATTTCACAAAGTAAATCCCCAAAACAGGATAGCAAATATGTTAACTGATGTCTGGCATGTATTTTACGTTGTTTACCATAAATTACGTTTCAACTTTTAATTTACTCCTCAAACATGTTCTCGAGCTGATTTCCAAATTGTTTCGCTTTATTTACAAACCCATATCTTTGAAACATTTTCACCTGCAAATGGATGACTATAATCCACTGAAAAGGTTCTTAAAACTACATAATTACATTTATACATTAATACCTTACAATGGTAAATATTTTTCGTCTTCGCTACGTTATAAAGACGTCGTAAAAATTACCACGAAGCACTTTGCAACCTCTCGGACCAGTTTGCAACGCCTTTGCTACGTCATGCGCTACTTGGGTATTCGTATTAAACTATGTGATAAATTATTTTTCTGATTTTAGAGGCTTAGTTATCATATCCATTTTAAATAAAAGCTTATTATGTAAACTCTTTTCTTAATTCTATATTATTTTTTTGTTTTTGAGTCTCAGTTGCATGTTATCAGTGACATATTTTGCTATTATTAACGGGGCTCATACACCTTAGACCCCTTAACACCCTTCGAATATGTGACTGTTGCAAGAATTGGGATATTTTTTTTTTATTTTAAAATCAATTACTTCCAACTTTTTACAGCTGTCTACATAATATAGCTGCTTTCTGAAATAATGATCAGAAAGTTTGTGTTGCCACAAATATTTTTGTAATTTAATCCGCTTTGTGACAAAGGTTTTCGTCACATTTCCACCTTGTGCGCACCATATTTTAAAAATGGCTGATGGTACATACTTGAAATTTGACGGAATTCTTTATATGAGCCCTATCTTTTAACAGAACCTAAAATCTGATGAGTATTTCAATATCAAAACATTTTATGGACGAAAACATTACAGATTTTTTTTAATAAAATATATTTTATAAACTCCACTCCAAATGAAATAAAAATTTAACATGATCTTCTTAGAATTTTTTGGTTCACAGTAGTTTCCAAATGTTATAAAAGCTATATATTAAATATGGAATTAAATTATGCAACAGAATGTTTTAAACTGTGCGCGCAAGGTGGAAACATGACGAAAACTTTTGTCAAAAAGCGAATTAAATTATAAAAATATTTGTGGCAACACAAACTTTCTGATGATTATTTCAGAAAGCAGCTATGTTATGTAGTCAGCTGTAAAAGGTTGGAAGTAATTGCTTTTAAAATAAATAAGTTATCCCAATTCTTGCAATAGTCACATATTCGAAAATCTTACGGGTTTTAAGGTGTACGAGTCTTCTTAAACCACAAGCACTAAATTATAAAACAGTAACTGAACAATATTAAGAGAGTAAAATAATCGTTTTGAAGTATAAGTTTCGAAAACTGGGTGTAATAGCTATGTTGCTATAATTAATTAACCTAAAGCTGAAATAAAACATTTATATCGCCAATTCGTCATTAAATGCGTAAAGATTCAAAGTGAAAATGCTTTTTTCTCCCTTTTGCTTCAGACTGCAACACATTTTTGAAAATATAGAAAATCGCTCAATTATTATTTTTTAATCATTCGTGTTTCAAAAAATTTTGATTTATAGTTGGTAAAAATTTCAAAACTGTATATCTGATACATTTATAGATATTGCATTTTAAAAATCAGAAACGTAAAATTGTCTAAAAAATCAAACGATTTTCAAACACTCTCTAAAAATTCGAGAACTAAGTTACAATGTTCGTAAAAATTTCATTGAAACTAATTTTTCCACTGTATTCGATGGTGCAGACAGCAAAACTCTGACATGCTTAGATTGTTCGTTCAATGAAGATATGTGCAAAAATTCGCTTAAGCATTAAATTAAAAAATTCGAAATAGAATTTTCAAGAAACAGTTCGGATACAAAATTTGAACTCGAAGAGCTTATCAAGAAAAAAACTAAACATCGAAGAAAATATTCTACCAGCAATGAAACATCATGGGGGGGGGAGTGGGGGAGTGACTAAAACACAGTACGAATAAAGTAATACAAATTGTATTTCAGTATTTGTTGAAAATCATAGCACTGGCATCAATCAATGTGAAACATTTTAATTCTTTTTGCAGTGAATTTAATTATATTTTTCAAAAATTCATTTTGAAATAAATTTATTTTTAATTCTTTTGCAATGAAATTTGATAATTTTTAAAGTTTCATAACTTTATTTTCAGACAGAGTTGTCTTGCAATTAAAACAATAAGGCGATATTGGAAACGCAATTATTTTAAATTCTTTTGCAATGCAATTAGACCATTTTCAATGTTTTATAAATTTGTTTGGAAGATTTCTCTCGCAGTGCGAATAGTAAAGCGCTATCGATGCCAACGTTGTTAGCACTCTTCGTAAGTGTTGCTAACGATAATATAGCGTCGTTTGGCACTAATCATAGGAAAATTAAGTATGAGCATAATTTAACTGCGAGAGCTGACTAAGGCATTCGATTGTCTTATATAATGGATTGGATTGGATTGTTTAACTATGGCAAAGCACACGAGGGCTATTTGCCTAAAGAGAGGGATGCCTTCGTGGATGACTTTCTAAGGGAAACTGGCTCGTATACACGTCACACATGGGGAAAACCACGAAAACGCCCATGCAGCCAGCCCGTTCGCGGGATTTGAACCTCGGACCGAACTACCAGTGTTCAGCGTCTTTACCGCTCGGCCGCTGGTGGGCCGTTTTATATAATGTAAATGATGTCAAATTATGTACGAACTTTTTTTAGCATATTTGTGAAGACAGCTGGCACTAACGGCGATAAAAAAAATCATTGAATGCTATTAAGTTTTAAATTATCGTCCACTGTTATCAAGATTTATATAAATTCATAATAGCTCGTGTGAATTTTTTTTGGATAGAAAGCTATGCTTCCATTTCAAGTGAAAGCCATTCTTGATTTCAACGTATGAATGTTGTAGGATTATCGGATATAAAATATCCTAAAGGCATGAAAAATAATACCGTTCAAAATAAAAGGAAAAATCGGCAATCATCGCCGTCTACGGAGAAGTAGAAGTACACACATTTGCTTTGAAAATACTATTAAACGAGATCTACACATCAAAAAGGAAAAACGAAAAATATTCGTAGCCTTCGTTTGAAGGATGCAGCCGAGTGTAAAACGAGATACGGAATTCGTTTTTGCAGAAATAATTCATCTCGTGAAAAATGGAAATTTATTTAAGTTATAGATGTAAAAAAAAACTGTATTTGAATTCTTGCTAACATAAAGTTAACAATTTTTTTTTTTTTTTTTTTTTTTTTTTTTTTTTTTTTAGGATAGGGGAAGAGCCTTAAAAGGTGCTTTCAAGAGTCTTTAGGTTTGTAATAAAAGGTGCATGGTCATAACTAATTTTCAATATAACAGAAAATAAACTGAAGAAGAGACGAAAGAAATGTAAGCCTCATTTTTATGTTTTATCAGAACAAAATTTTAACTTTCATATTTAAATAAAAATACTGCTTCCTTATTAACATAATATGAAAGAAATTTGTGTTCACAAGAACAAAGCAATGCCATACACATCAAATTCGACAAACATTATTTAGAAAATACAAAATCTGATGCGTACACATGACTTTCTTGTATGGAATATTAAATTACACGCATTTTTTCCTGCATTTCTATTAAACGTATTTCCTCGAATTTCATTAGAGATATATTTTTCATACAATTAATGCAGTTTCCACTTCGTGACAAGGCAAAAGTGCATAAAACCTCAAACTACTTTTATTAAAAATTGAAAAGTATAGAAAAATATAAAACACCAAATACAGTTAAAACAATTTAAAAAACAAAAAAAATACAATTTAAATTAGAGTTTCTACGGAAAAGCAAGCAATTCGACTAGCCAGCAAGAAGGCACAAAACCGAAACAACAAACGTTTTCGGTGCACAAAACCGAAAATTTACGTTTGGTTCCACTCGGCAAAAAGATACTGAAGGCTCCGAAACTGACTAGTAAATTTCTGCGCCTTCAGTATCTTTTTGCCGTCTGTCAAGTTTCAAATGTGAACAAATGTGGCTGCTCTGATAAAAAAATAGCCGCACTTAAATAACTTTTAAATTATTGATAACTCTACAACTAATGCATGCAAAGTCATTAAAACCTTAACCGGAATATAAGAATATAATTTAATCATTTTTAAAGCCAAAAATTCACAATTTACCAACATTCTAAGAATAAAAAAAACATGAGCTCATAGATCTGAGTAACAGAGTAGTATATATTGTGTATATATGTAAGATATAACAAAATACGAAAGCTTCTTTAAAAGAATAATTTGCGACCTCAAAATTAATATTCTAAATTTGGTGTTCCCCTCCCTAAATTCATCTGTTCTCCCAAATTCGAGATCTTTCTATCGTTATGTAACGCTACTTAAAAAGGGGCAACTAAAACTAAAACTAACCAATCATAGATCAAACTTTTATAAATACCGCTGGCAGTTAATTACGTCATTGTTCTTCTTTCATTCGTCATTCCTTTCCCTAGCTTCCGTCTTGGATAAAGTATCTTCTATCGTCTGCTAAAATGATGTCGCCGCATTAACCTGCATAAATTGTGTATAAGAAATTATCATTAATGGCTATGATTAAAGAGCATATTGTTTACTAAGAATTATTCTAGCGTGTCTGGAAATCTGGAAATAAAGATAATAATTAGCTGCACTTAGTTTGGTATCAACTTCTTCCTCTCGCCCTACAACTCAGCCATCATGACTGTACTTCGAAAGTATGACATATATATATATATATATATATATATATTAGCAAATGCGAGAGGATGGCTTGCTTGTCCTCAAGAGTTAAAGAAGACAGACGGTCTTCTTTGGTGTTTAATGTATTCTATCAACGCCAGTGAAACTAATAGTGTTTGTGAATTTTTCATCATTACATGAATCCTTTGGACTGATCAGGACATTCTTTGCAACATAATTTTTACTTACATTTTATTACTTTTATCTCTTTCTTATTAGTAAAATAAAAGCATTTAAAAATGCAATATCCGTGCGTGTTCTGAAAGTAAAACCTACATATATGTATATATACGTTATAAACGTATATATATATGTGTATATAGTATATACATACGTTTAGTGCGGCCGATTTCAATCAAAGCTGGAAGTACAAAAGATGATGTTATAGCAGTCCTATGTACAAAATTTTAAGTTTTTAAGGCTACTCGTTTTTGAGCTGTGCGAGATGGATACATACATACATACATACGTACGTACAGACGTCACATAAAAGTTTTTCTGAATCCATTTTAAATCCATTCTGCAACCCGTTTGAGGAAAAAGTCCTTTATGTGTCCTTACATGCAGATGTAACGCAAAAATATCGTTAATTGCATTCGATAGGGTCAAAATGGATATTTTCGTTGAAATATGACACCCGAAAATTTTCGCCATTGCAATAATTTCATTACTTCGTACGAGGAAGTTTAAATGGAAAAGGAAACTGATATCAAGTGTATAACTGTAAGTAGCAATGAAACATTGCAGCTTTCGAATTGTTAAAAACGCATGTCAGATGTGTATTAACCAAACATAATCGATTGACAGAGTGAAACAGCATAAGAACTACAAAATTCGTATTTTGAAACTAAGAAACACCTTTCAAACAAAGAAATCAAGCTAAAACTTTTTAATTAAGAGAAATGGTCTCAGAATAAGCAATTGAAAATAACACCCGAGTCATTGATTTTCTGTCATTTAAATATTTCAATATATACGAACAAATATGTCGAAAATTCTAAAGTTATGCTTTTTTTAAATATTTCGTGATATTGCCGTTGAGTTGAATTTTACGTGGTTTAAGAGCAAAGAACATGATATTTAGCAAATAAAGTTAACACACAGAATGTTGAAAAAACGTTCCTTTAAATGCAATATAAAATCTGAAGGCTTTCAGATTTCTTTTTTAATTTTTATTTTAAATAAACTGATAATCATTTAAATACTCTTCTTTTTACCACAAGTTCATTAATTTCTTCTTCAAACGACTAATTTCAAGTACTTCCTTCAAATTGTTTCTAGAATTACTCTGCGTTCCCATCAGTTATATTTTGAAAATTCAGTAAGCATTAAAAACGTTAATATATTATTTTTTGTAGTATTTAGCTATTTCACAACAAAAGGGATTTTCATATTTTGCCAGAAACGTGAATGTGCTTTTGCCAAAACTAAAATTAAAAATATAGTTGATTGATTTACTTAAGAGTAAGTATGTTTCATACACTTATGCCTTTAGTAAATACATCATATCAAGTTACTTCTAATGTCGATTTCATCTTATTTATCATTCAGTCCAGTGGCGTAGCGAGGGTGGTTCAAGGGGGTGCATGATGCCCCGGGCGCAGCTTATAGAGGGGCGCCAAATGGTCTCCAAACAAGATTTTCCGGAAAATTTCAGCTTTTACTTTGATCGATTTCTGGAAAATATATTTAAAATTAATAACTATTCTAATATAATTAATTATTTATTTTCTTGATTTGTCTGATAAAATGTGTCATAAAATGTTGCAGTACATCATCCAAAACGTTCTTTCTGACCACTTCTATTTCTAAAACGTAGAGATATATATTTAAACGAAATGCTTATATATCTCCCGCTTTTTATTTGAAAACGAAAGCACAACCTTGTTATCGTTTTAAAATAGAAACACGACGTCCAAAATCCGATTCCATAATCTGGAAATGACATTTTGGGAAATTCGTAACGCTTCCGCTACAATGGATTGCATTTGACTCTCCTGTAAACGACTGATGGCCTTCCTGGCTACCGATTCAACTAAGTAATCTTGCTGAGACATCGTATATTCACTGCTACGAAGCACTCAACGCATGTGAATTGTGTTTAATCTTCTATTACAAAAGGAATACTGCAGGTCGCTCCTTACTCCTTATCTAAAACGCATAGTTTTCGACGTCACAGACTAAATTTTCATATTTCCAACTTTGTAAACATTATAATTTTCCTTTATAATCTCTTCTATTTTCTTTTGTTCAAAAAGGTTATCGATTATATGGTTATTTCATACCGAACCCACAATATCCCCTAATTGTTTTGAGCAGTGAATGTGACTGCATGACGTTACTCCGAAGTATAAAAGAAACGGAACCTAAAACTCTACTACAGAATATAGAGAAAATGTTTTTCCAAACCTAACAGTCGCACTTCAAATACTACTTGCCCACCAGCGGCCGAGCGGTAAAGTCGCTGAACACTGGTAGTTCGGTCTAAGGTTCTAATCCCACGAAAGGGGTGGCTGCATGGGCGTTTTCGTGGTTTTCCCCATGTGTAACGTGTATACGAGCCAGTTTCCCTTAGAAAGTCCTCCACGAAGGCATCCCTCCCTTTAGGCAGATAGCCCTAGTGTGCTTTGCCATAATTAAATACACCACCACCACACCAAATACTACTTACTATTTCATTATCAAATGCTAGCTATGAACGTTCGTTCAGCAAATTAAAATAAATTTTCACATATTTATAATCAACGATGGAACAAGATCCCCTAAGTCATCTAGCATTTTTAAGTGAAGAAAGAGAAAAATTTGAAAGGATCGACTTTGATGAAGTAAATAATAAATTTGCTTCAGCCAAGGTAAGAAAAATGTATACAAAATAATTAATTTTATTCATGTATTATATTAATATTAATGAATATAAGAGCCCTATCAAGTCGAGATGCACGTGATTGAAGCGAGATGAGGACAAATTAAAATTTTTAAGTTGGCTGGTGGTGTGTCTGACAATTTTAGATCTTTGGCACTCCAAGCACGAACGTATCCGGTTGGCTATGTCCTTTTGCATGCTAGGCCATACAAAATGTTGAGATATCAGTTTCCTCGAAGCCTTGATGCCAGGATGTGGCAGACGACAAAACTGACTAAAAATGGCATGGCGAAATCCGGAGGGAGCATAAGGTCGAAATCTGGAATACTGAACATCACAATAAAGTGATTTTCCACGTGACAGTTGCATAGGTTGCAAGTTGAGATTGGAAGATTTGCTTTTCAAGAGGGTTTGTAGTTTTGAATCCCGGTGTTGTTCATCCGCAAAGGCAGCAAAGTTTATTGGCGAAGGAACGGCTAGTTCTTCAATACGAGACAAGATGTCTGCTACAATATTCTGCGAACTCGCAATATAACGGATATCTGTTGAAAATTGCCCTATGAAGTCTAGGTGTATCATTTGACGAGGAGAAGCTTTATCCGAACGCTGCTGAAAAGCATAGGTTAAGGTTCTGTGAACTGTGAAGATCATACTAGCATATGTCCCTCTAGCATATGCAGAAAATATTTCACAGCTTCATAAATTTCTAATAATCCGTGATCGTAAGTGCTATATCTGGTTTGTGCTGGTGAGAGTTTCTTAGAAAAATATGAAAGTGGTTTCCATAATTCTTGATCTTTCTGTTTTAAAACTGCTCCTATACCTGCTGTTGGTGCGTCAACGTGTAGAGATATTGGTTTATTTTTTGGAAGCAGAAGAGATGAAAAATATGCAACGCCTTCGCCGGGACTCAAACCGTGGACCTCTGGAGTACTGGCCCAGCCTGCAGAACCACTACACCACGAAGGCACGCTAGGAAAGCGGGAGAAATGCCTTATATGCTCCCCTTTTTAAAGGGCGACTGGGGATTTTAGGGGACCCAATCGCTAAATCCTGGGTGTGGAGAATCCTCATTCCACACCCCTTTTACTTCCGGCGCCACTGTACAGACATTAGGATATTTGGAAGCAAGAGAGATTGAAAAATTAGCAACCGCCATCACCGGGAATCCAACCGCGGACCTCTGGAGTACCGGCCCAGAGTGCAGATCCACTACACCACGAAGGCACGCTAGGAAAGTGGGTGAAATATCTTACAAACGTAGAGTCATAATGGTTTAGATGCGGAAGGATATTGCAAATTTGTTGCCGAAATTAAATCATTTTTGCATTTTCGGAACGCTTCGTGAGATTCTGTGGTCCAGGTTATAACACGTTTATCGTTTTGCTTGATTCCAACGAAAACAGAATTTAGAGGCGTTTGTATGGTTGCTGCCTGAGGTAAGAAACGTCGATAAAAATTGAGCATAGCAAGAAATCTTCTTAAGTCCTTCACTGTAGATGGTTCGGGCATATCGCGGATGGCGGTGACTCTATCTGGAAGGGGTCGAACGCCATCAGAGGAAATTTCATGACCAAGAAAGGATACACTTGTTTGGCCGAAAATGCATTTGGAAAGATTAAGACACACTGTACCTTTGAAAACGTTAAAAAAACTGTTCTCAAATGTGATAGGTGTTCTTGCTCTGAAGAGGAGGCGATTAAGACGTCATCAAAATAAGGTACACAAAAGTCGAGGCCGTTTAACACCTGATTCATGAAGCGTAGGAACGTTTGAGAAGCATTGCATAAGCCGAAAGTCATGACCGCAAACTCAAATAGTCCAAAAGGCGTATTGACCGCATTTTTTGGAATATCACTTGAGATAACGGACACTTCGTGATACGCCCGCTCAAGATCAATGGTTGTAAAAATAGCTTTTCACTCTAAAACTTGCATACAATCTTGAATGTGAGGGACTGGGTAACGATCAGGAATTGTAGCTGCATTTAACCAGCGATAATCGCCACTTACCATTTCGTTTCCGAACTAGATGGAGTGGACTGGCGCATGAACTTTTTGAAGGACGGCAAATTCCCTGTTCCATCATGTATTGAAATTCTTCTTTGGAGGCTTTAAGCTTGTCCGGAGGTAAGCGTCTTCATTTAACGGCAATCGGAGGTTGGTAGTTTCAATATAATGTAATACTTCGTGCTTGGGTTTGGAAATACCCATAACTGGGCGCGTGTTTGTAGGGAAATCTCTGAGAAGTTGATGCCATGGGGAGTAGTTACCCGAAATCAGTTTAATGCTAAAATTTTGACTATTGCGAATTACTTCCGGATAAGTTAATTTGGTTGTGGAATATATCAAACGGCGATTCTTAAGATCGACAAGCAAAGAAAATTTTTGAAAAAAGTCAGCGCCATTAATAGGACTTTTAACAGTAGCAATAATGAAGGGCCATTGGAAGTTGCGGTGCAATCCTCAATCAACAGATATCAGGTGTTCACCAAAACCAGGGAAAGGAGAAGGGCTGTTGCTCGAAGTTGGGAACGACAGCGGTCGGAGTTTTGCACGCCTTTTTGTCATCGAAAGGAATTCGGGCTTAAGGTTTCTTGTTTGAATAGGAGTTCCATTTGCTACATAAAGTTGTAACTTGGTAAGGCGTTTTTGTTCTTGAAAATGTGGTGGAACGACAGAGACATCAGCCCCGGTGTCTACAAGAAACCTTAAGCCCGAATTCCTTTCGATGACAAAAAGGCGTGCAAAATTCCGGCCGCTGTCATTCCCAACTTTAAGCAACGGCCCTTCTCGTTTCCCTGGTTGACACGGTGGGTGGCATTTGTTTGCCTTGTTTCCAAATTTGTGGTGGTAAAAACCGGAGGAGGGCTTTTATAACGTTTCCTCAGTTGGCTACGTCGTGTATTTCGACCACGTGATGTGGAACGGTTGCGCTGAAAAGGTTCAGCTTGGATGACTACTAACTGAGCAACCTCTTTAGACAAATCATTAATATAAGCTTGTAACGCCCCAATACCTGGGCCAGGAGCCTGCACTGCGTGTATTTGCGCTGGAATGGCCAGCTCGTGAATTTTATCAGCGATTTCGGGAAGATTTTTAAGTGGCTCGCTACTGGCCGCTAAAAAGGTTTGCATGTTAGATGGGAGTCTATTCATCCATAATGTTTTAAGGATGTTATCCGTTAGGTTACCGGCGGCTAAGTCTGACATTTTAGACAGCAAGTGAGAAGGCCTCATATCACCCAACCGTAAATCGTGCAACAGCTGCTCGATTTTAACTGTCTCGGATTCTTCATAAACAGAAATTAATTTTTTTTTTTAAAGATTTGTATTTGTCCGTAGCCGGTGGATTCAAAATTATTTCACGAGCTGATTGCAGTGATTATTAACGCGGTGATCGCTGTATAAAATTGAGTTTCGTCGGCAGTAATGTGACTCAACTGCGCATCCAATTGAATGAACCATAACGATGGGCCTCAGCGAGAATAAAGGCGGTGGCTTAACTGCCACTCGCTGCAATTGCGAAGCAGCATCGTTGTCAAATACTTTAGATCAATCAAATATGCACAATAATATGTGTGTGTGTGTGTAATTATGGCAAAGCCTCAAGGGCTATCTGCCTAAAGGGAGGGATGCCTTCGTGGAGGACTTTCTAAGGGAAATTGGCTCGTATACACGTTACACATGGGAAAAACCCCGAAAAGGCCCATGCAGCCAGCCCGTTCGCGGGATTTGAACCTCGGAGCGAACTACCAGTGTTCAGCGACTTTACCGCTCAGACGCTGGTGGGCTGCACAATAATAATATATATATAATATGCACAATAATAATATGTATATAAAAATAATCAATATGTATATAGTGACACAGTTTCTTGGTACTTGAAATCAGATAAATTGGAGGCTCAAATGCAGCAGACGATATATATATCTGCTGAAACTATGACAGAAATATGTTGATTCATCGGAATGCGGCACAACGCTTGAAATGACAGGTGAAATGTCTTACTTGCATCTCATCACACTGGATAACTTACTGCTGCTCAGAATTTAGACATATAAACTCCGTATTCGTGCAACATTGAAGGTTGCTATTCGTAATAAATACGTGTCACCAATTATGGTAGAATAATTTTTTGAGACAGATCGTTAAATAATTATAGCAATTGAATGGAAGAAATATTATTTTTGTTTTTGGTTGCTATGGGTTACCAGACTGGCAGAGTTGAGTTGTAGTAGGCAAGTTGCCCGATATCTATTTATCTATAATGTATATACAATTTTTAATTGTTTAAAACTGTACTTTTTAAAAACACTTATATGAAAATAAATAACACCTTTTTAACTAATATCATCGTATGTCTGATTTTCCGCCGACACAGATGCATTTCCGAATCCAAGGCTAGTTTAGTGCAGTTAGGTAGTGACTATTCTTAATATATTTTTGAGTATTTTATGGCAGATTCAGCATTTTATTATTATTTGCATTATTTTCTTATTACGAATATGTTCTGTACATTATATTACTGAAATGTTTTTGTGGGGAGGGCGCGCCAAAAAGGTATTTTGCCCCGGGCGCCAGATATGCTTGCTACGCCACTGATTCAGTCATTTCATTACCTAGAGTTTTCACTTTTAAACTGCCTATTTTTGTATTCAGAAATCTCATTTAATTCAACTATTACATCTTCAATGAGATATTTCTTTCGCTTTCTGTTTATTAAAGAAATATATAGGATAATAAATATCAAACTTCATCGATGAAAAGCATTAATCTTTAACATCATCATTATCATAATATATGGGAACATATATCACTCGAACGACTTTAAAGCGACAAGAAAACATTTTATCACTGGGGTGCTTCCAGATTTGCTCTGGAGTAAAATCAAAATGCTTTAAACTTGCATTATCATTAGTAGCACAAATTATTCTGCATATATTTAGCGGAATATAGAACATGAATCCGTCGACAATGCTAAGATAAATGTCCAGAGCACATAGGAAGGGCATTAACTGGCTGCCATTAAAAGTGATGTATACAAAAGGGAACGTGTTCACAAGATGCATTTTTACGTTCTATTAGAGTATTCCAGTTTCTTTAAGATTTCTTACTATTCTTTGCCGTGAACATTATGACTTATTTTTAATGTAAATATTCGAGTGTCTTTTACACGTAATAATTCATTCAAGACATCTTCTAACTGACTTTATGTTACGTAAAACATGATTAAAGACGCATTTTTTTAGAAAGCGTTCTTTATGTAAGTAGTTAAGTTTTTATATTTCTCATAATATCTTTTGGATTTCAGTTCATTGATTTAAAAAAATATGATGTGTACACCACATGACTTCCTTGTACGGAATATTAAATTATACGCATTTGTTTCTTGCATTTCTTTTAAACTTATTGGATTCAATTAAATCTACTTCGCCGACAGGGCATAAACCACAATAGATTAAATACATTCTTTAAAATTCACTCTAGTATTTGTTTACTACAGCGACACTCTGGCGCTAGATTCACTTAACAGTATTATATTTCGTTCATATTATAACTCATAATGCACAAAATTTATATCATTTAAGGAACAGAATTATCTAATCGTTGCCACATGTTCTATTCAAATACTATAATAAAGCTAGAACGATGTTTAAAAAAAATTAAGCAAACAAAACAAAAAAGAAACAGTTTTCACAGACGATTGAGTATTTCTCATTCAATTAATTAAGTTCTCACTTCGCGAAAAGGCAAAAATACATAAAAACTCAAAATATCTATAATAAAAATTACGAAGTAAATCTTAAACACTTATTTCCTTGAACAAATTCCAGAAAGGATTAAGCATGATAAATGGAGGCGTTATCTTTGTTGTTGCGAAGCTACGTTTCTCTAGATTGGCAACAAATCCACTAGTCTGCTGTTTCAAATGTAAACAAACAATGGTCGGCATTAAGAAAAGGATTAGGCTTAGCTGCAATTAAACAACTTTGAAATTGTTGATAATTCTAAAAATATTGCATAGAGATAGATTTACTAAAGGCATAAAAACCTTAACCGGAAAATAAAAACAACATAATTCAATCATTTTTAAAGCAAAACATGTACAATTTACAAACATATAAGATTAAAGAAACCGAGATCACTGAGCCGGGTAACAGAGTGGATATATATATATAAATATATTTGTATACGTTTGGTGCGGCCGATTGCAACCAAAATACGAGGTGCGTATCTACATGTTATAGCAGTCCTATATACAAAATTTCAAAGTTCTGAGGCCACTCGTTTTTGAGTTATGCGAGATACGCACGTACACACGTACGTACATACGTTCGTACAAACGCCACGAAAAATTCTCTTCAGAATTCATTTTAAAGCATTTTTATAATTTTTTGGAGGAAAAGAGTCTTTTATTCTGTCCTTACGTACAGATATCACGAAAAGCATCGTTAAATTGCATTCGATAGCGCTCAAAATTGATATTTTCGTTGAAATATGCTGCCTGAAATTTTCGCGATTACAATACTTCCTTTTTACTTCGTACAAGGAAGTAAAAAGGGATCGGCATCTTACATGAGTATATATTTCTGCACCACCTTATTAACTTTCCGTGGTAACCCTAACTAATAACCGCAGTCATGAAGAGCTAAATTTAGTCGAAGAATATATTATTGTCATCTGGCTCGTAAATTTCACAATGGATAGAGGAAATTCAACAGCTCTGTCATAAAAATTTGTGATTACGATTTCAACAATCGTGTGAATAGCGAATGATTCATAGCAGTTCTCAGTACCCAACTATTAAAATATTATATATATATATATATATTTACTCTTTGTCATTTTACACATGCGCACCATTTGTTTCTGCCAGCTACTGTATTTCTCTACTATTAGTGTCTCTGGTTTATACTGTCTGCACTAATATGCTACCTTTACATTTAAAAGCACCAAAAATTTGCACCCGGTTGTTTAAATAACTACTTTATTTCCAGTTATTAGTCATCAGCTCTACAGCTCATTAACACCTTACCCTCGAACCAGAATTGATCACGAGATATCTAGTCCACAGTAATTTATTGGTAATTTGCATGTATTTCTTCAAAAAATAATTATCATGTAAAATTGCATACCTATAAATTATTTCTCGACAATATGACTAGGTGAAATTGTTAAGCTACTAACAAAAATGGATTGCGAAGCATAATTCTTGGTTCGATAGGGGATATAGGGCCATGCAGCCCAGGTACTCTGGTGCGTACACCACTCCACTCATGATAAAAGCGCATGTGTAAAAAATGTGCCTTTTAATGCATGAAAAATACAAAATAATATTTGAATATCTTTCTTTAATTTCGCGAACTGTTTTGAATTAAATACTATTCGAATTAATTCCAGCTATTTCGAATTTTGTTTTTTAAAAAAGTAGCTTGATTCTACATATGAATATTAACTGATGTAAAGCATCCTTATTCACTAAAATGTAACCCTAAAATGACAAATTTTTAAGGAAGTTTTAATTTTTAGTCAAAAGGGGCTTTGTCAATGAAGGACTATTGTTTTCGTTTTGCGATTTTGCCTTGGTTCACTATAAATGCCCATTTCACTTTTCAGACTGTTGCCACCAAATGTTAGAGTCCTGCATTATATTTGAAGAAATTAAATAATGAAAAATCTGCATAAATGTATGGATATTTCTCGCATTGTGATAAAACAACGGTACATAGAGCCACCGAACTTTGAATGACGTAATTCTCCTGCGAATATGGGCATGTGAAAGCCCAAATTTGGAATTTGTTTTATTATCGATTTCATATTTTGTAAATCTTAACGAAGTTTTGATTAACAAACTCAAGGATTTCAAACCGAGCAATGGCAATGATGTACAGAAAAAAAAAAAACACATTTTTATCTCCAGCGCGTGAGTCTCTGTATCGGAAATTCTAAAGATATGCTATGCTCATTTTAAAACTATTTTGCGATATTGCTGTAGAACTGAATTTTGCGGTTTAAGTGCGAAGAACGTGATATTTAATAAATAAATGTAACACGCAAAATGTTTAAAAAACGCCCCTTTGGACGTAATTTAAAATCTGAAACATTTCAGATTTCCTTTTTTTATATATTTTAATTTTGTATATTTTTAAATCTTTCCTTTTCTCGCTCTTGATTTGAAAAATATTGCATAAATTATTCACAACTATTTTTACATTTAGGTGATAATAAGCTTTTTAAAATCAATTATTTGTTTAAAAAATAAAATTTAGGAAAATCCTACAAGCCTAATAATAACATCACATAATTAAGGCACAGAGGTACAGAATATAATGCAATTCCATGCCATTTATCACTGCCTATTTTTAACAATCAGAATACGTCCTCCCTCCCCCCCCCAAAAAAAAAATTAAATTTTAGTTAAAATTTAACAACCGGAAGTGGTACTTTATTTGAAGCCCATTAAGACCTGTTTAGACTAGTGGGACTAGTGGGACCCTAGGCAACTCTCAACAACTCCGCTAAATGGAAAAAACCGCTTTCGCTTTAATAACCTTTAATAATAACCTCCCGCAAACCGATACACATACATTTTCGGTTCAAAAACTCAATAGTGAGATTTATATAGAAAGAATAATCGGAAAACAAGGTCCTCACTTTTTCCTTTTACTATTTTTTCAAAAGGGTTTCTTTGTACATCTGTATGTGTGCGGCAAATTTTTCATCCAAAATAAGTCTTATATAAAATTTCCTATTTTTTTAACTTGAGAATTTAAGCTTTCTACATTCTTATAAAGAGTTGATTGGACTTGTGGTAAAATTACAGAACTAAAGGTGACAACAGTTTTTAATTACTTCGTAACCTCAGTTTAATTTAATTACTTCGTAACCTCATAGATCCTCAGTTTTCATTTGTTACACTTTTGTGTCGAATCACAATTAAAAGAAAAATCTGATGTAGACACCACAATGACTTCCTGGTACTACCAATTAAACTGTACACATTTTTTATTGTACTTCATTTAAACTTAATTCCTCGGATTACTTTAACTTAATTAACCGATAACTGAAGTAAAGTTGAAAATGACATCAAAAATTGCGAATCAAAAATTGAAATTAAATATCCCAGTCAATTTTTGATTTTAGGAATCAAACTGCTTATAATTTAATTCTGTCATAGCGACTTTAAACTTTACGTGTGTGCAAGTATAAACTGCATTAAAAGTTAGATTGAAATATTTGCTATTTTTTTTTTTTTTTTTTTTTTTTTTTTTAAATTTGACATTGCCAAGACATGAATATTTTCGTCATTTGGAACACTACGACTAACAATCGCGAAAATAAAAGCCGGGTAAGGACTTTTAAGCCGAAATAAGTGGTATATACAGGGTGCTCATAAAAAATTCCCCCGATATATGAACTCCTAGAGACCTATCCACGCAACCTAATGACATGAGATTTTAGGTATTGCTGTTTGAAGGGGTGCTCTCGAAATCGGGATGATTTAAAACTCTAGAGTTCTCATGGTCACTGCTATAGTGAAAAACACTTCGAATTTTCGAATTCCACTTTTTGCCTGAGTAAACTGATAAGCGCATTGAAAAATAATAAATGACGTTGAAGCTATACACATATGATGAACGTTGCAGGCTTAAAATGTTTGCAAAGAAGTGCACTGTAAAGGATCAATGAGAGGACCACCAGAGAGCAATAAACACCAGAGAGGAGAAGGAAAAAAGTGTTTAACTCTTTCGCATCGAAGTCGCCCGTAACGCCCGTTCATTCAGGCAACGGCAAACCGCCCCAACGCCTCGTTTATTTTCTACCTAGTGCTTTCCCCCTCCACGTTAGTGTACGGCTCATTGGTTTCGCGAGTTGTTAAGAGACATATCAATCATTCTTTTGAAGCAACTAGAGGAGACACACGGAAAGCTATTAACGTTCGCAGGTGCAATCCGGCTCTAAGGTGAAACTGCATACAATGTATAAAACCGCTGAAAACCCCCCAAGAAAGAAACAGTCATTTCACTTAAGTAGGTTATTGTTAATGCTGTAGCTATTTACCAGATAGGGCGAAAGGAAAACTATTCCAAGACAAATTCGTAAACACGGGCGTTTTCGATGTTTGATGAAAACAGATTTGGTCGTCTCTCGATGCGAAAGAGTTAACGGAATTACAATGATCTCTATCTAGAATTTGTCAAGTCTAGGCTGTTGTTTCTTTTTCTTGTTTTACCAGTGAACGTAATGTTTAATTTTCTTACATTTGTAAACGCTGTGTTGTGCACAGAAAGCTCGTATGTGTTGCTACAGTAAAGAAAATTCTCCTTCAATGTATGCATTAGGTTAAAAATAGTTGAATTGCGTGTTTTTAGTGGGATGTTTTGAGCATACATTAACTGTTTTGTTACAGGAGTAACACATACGTAACGTATATTTTCTTCGGAGAGAACATTATCTAGATTGCATCTTTAAATGGTATTCTAGACTCAAATTTATGCTTTTGGGCTCATGTTTTATTCACGTTTTAAATTTTAGGCGACGATTTTAATTGCAAATGACTAAAACACATAATTATACATGGGAAAAATTTCTAAGCACTTATCTACTTAATTTCGCTGGCTGTTCTCCTCTGAAGGATAAATTGTCTTGACTAATGACTAATACATTTTTTCAACCTATGAAACAGAATAGAACTTGTCGTAGAAAGATTCTTTCTTGATTTCTTGTTGCAGAAAGCAATTTAAAAGGAACAGACCTAGTTAAACAAAAGATTACTTTTGTTATTATGAAAGCCCACATGAAAAGTATAAGAATAGATAATTAAAAGGCTACAGAGCTCTAGTTTGCTACTTTCTTAAAAAAAAGAAAGAAAACAATTCTCGTCACAGTGCAAAACAAATTCGAGCATTCAGATATTCTGAGTTACATGCCGGAAATAATGCTTTCATTAAAAGATTGACCAAAGACGAAAAAAATTTTTTCCTGTTGCTTGCTTAGTAGTTACTTAATTTCTTGCAAGCTTAGAGTGGTATAATTTATTCTGTCTAGTTTTGTTTACTAAATCACTACACAATAAATCTTATGCAAAGCAAAAAGGTTATTAAATTAATGCATTCTGTTATTAAACGCGTGATTCTTTTTTTACTATTTTTCGTATTTGCTTCTCTCTGAAAAGGAAAAAAACTAATCCATCCGAACCAAAGTTTCTTAAAATGCGATGTATTACTTTATTTTTATCATAGCCCGTATGCTTGCTGTAATTAACACAGTTATAGTTTTCTTATCACTTTGTACGGTATCACCTTTTTCGGGAAGCATACACTAAGTCAAGAAACCTGAAGCACTCAGGGAATTGAAAACGCAGAACGTAAGATCTTTTTACTTAAATTAATTTTTAACTCAAATAGTATAACATAACGCACTCGTTGTCCTCACAAAGCCAGCCAGCATTTATTATTCAAAAGTAAGAAACTTTTCAAAAGTAAGAAATTCAAATTTAATTTAATTAACATTTTTAATTCAATTTTAAATAATTAAAGGTTAAATCTCAACCTTTAGGAAACCGAAGCGTTCGCTAACCTGTATCCTTAAAATACCAAAACGCCCGTTACCCGTTCCGTCCGTTTCCCCCCTGCCCGTCCATTAACGCCCAAAGAGGTGTGAAGATTTCAAATGGTTTCCTTTCTACTTCCTAACAAAGAAGCTTGTACGAGGGCTATCCAGAAAGTAGATTACGTTTTGGAATAAAAAAATAAACAAAGTATAGGAAACAAATTTTATTATATACAGATGAAAGCCACACTCAAATACTACTTTTCTACATAGTCACCATACAAATTAAGGCATTTATCGTAGCGATGTACGAGCTTGGAAATTCCTTCGTCGAAAAATTCGGCCGCCTGCGCCTTCAACCACTTCGTTACCTCTTCTTGCAGCTGTGCGTCGTCATCAAAACGCTGCATAGCCAGCCACTTCTTCATTGCTGGGAATAGGTGGAAGTCGCTCGGTGCCAGGTCGGGACTGTACGGCGGATGAGGAAACGACTCCCACTTAAAAGATTCAAGAACTTTACGAGTGACATTTGCCGTGTGGGGCCGGGCGTTGTCGTGAATCAACAAGATCTTAGAGCTCAACATTCCTCTGCGCTTGTTTTGAATTGCTCTTCTGAGTTTTTGGAGAGTTTGGCAATACCTTTGAGAGTTTATTGTAGTGCCTCTTTCCAGGAAGTCCACCAAAATTACACCTTTTCTGTCCCAAAAAACAGTCGCCATCATCTTCCTTGCCGACATTGTTTGCATGCATTTCTTGGGTTTTTGGGGAGAACTTGTGTGCCCCCACTGCATTGATTGCAATTTCGTTTCACAGTTCACATGTTTCACCCATGTTTCGTCACCAGTAACGATGCGATCGAGTAAAGAGTCACCATCCTTATGGTAAGCGTCCAAAAAGTTCAACGCTGCAGCGATTCGCTGATTTTTGTGGTCCTCTGTCAAGATTTTTGGAATCCATCTTGCACAAAACTTGTGGTAACCAAGCTTTTCGCTGATGATTTCGTGCAACAAACTTCGCGAAATTTGTGGAAAACTCAAAGAAAGTTCCGTTATTGTGAAATTTCGATTTTCACGGACTTTAGCATCGACTTTTTCGAGAAGTTCGGCGGTCACTATGCTGGGTCTCCCACTTCGATCTTCGTCGTGAACATTGGTTCGGCCATTTTGAAATCTTATGACCCACTGACGCACTCCACCTTCAGTGATAATGTTGTCCCCATACACTTCACGAAGCTGCCGATAGATTTCTATCGGTTTACAGTTTTTTGCAGTCAGAAACCTTATTACTGAGCGCACCTCGCAGCTCGCGGGATTTTCAATTAACGCAGACATTTCAAATCGTCACAATATCTGAACGGAGCACAGCACGAACCTCTCACTAGCACGGCTAGATGCAGACTGAGCTGCGCAACGCTCTGACCCCAAGATGGCTGCGCTAGCCCCGCCCCTAGCGGACACAGACGGAAACGTAATCTACTTCCTGGATGGCCCTCGTATTAGCCTTTTAGGACAAGCGGTCTATAATAAACTGATACAATGCATTTTGGGAAACTGCACCTGGTACTGCATATCTTAGGGTGAGTGAAGAAAACAACATCGCAATCCTGGCCGTTTCGGGCGATTGCAGTCTCTTGAATGAAAGGCCGCCTCGAGCGTTTCGGCTTTCAAAGGATTAATTTGACCAAGGCTACACAGAAATGGCCAACGTGCAAGCTGGCTGAAACCTATTTCAGCGAGACAAGCACTACTGGCAAGATTAAAGCAACGCCGAAGACAGAATGGTGTTGTAGAATTTTAACTATTAAAGGGCGTACAGCAGGCAGAACACGCTGTGTCTAAGCAAACTGAAACCTCAATTTAAATACTATCCGTTTCCATCTCAATGAACATCAGACGTCGAGCAGTAACGTCACTGAACATTGGTAGTTCAGTCCGAGGTTCGAAACCCGTTAAGACAAAACTTTCTACCTCACTTGAATACGCGAGAATTAAAATTAGCATTCTGGCAGGAAAGCGAAAAGAGAGAAATGACAGTAAAGATATTGAACATAAAATAACTGGTTAAATAAAATAAATTAATACTTTACAGCTTAATTGAAAATCTTCTAACTTAATGTGTATTAATTTTTACTATAGATAATTATTAGTCAAAATTTAATGCTCTGATAATAAAGCTCTTAAGTCAATCAAATTATTAAAATTTTAAAAAACATTCCTGCATACGTTTGGGTTTAGTAAAAATATTCCAAATATTTTATCATTCAACGAAAATTTGCTTCATATAATAAGTAAAATTTGAATTTACGGACGTTCTAGAAGGTTTGTGTTTTTGTATTATCTAAAATATTCCATTTTGTAGTGTAGTCTTATATGTAAAAATTTTTTACATGTGTGTTATCCCTGTTCACAATTAATTTTAATTTATTGATTCAAATAACAACTGTTAATAGCAATGAAGTTTTTATTTAGTTAACAAAAGAAACCTTCCCTGAAATTATTAAACAAAAATCATTATATTTTGTATATATGGTTTTCTTCAGGTCACAGTCTTACACTGTGACTTGCTGATATGCCTCAAAAAGCTTAGTGAGAGATTTGGAAATAAGGTAATTGTTGAAAAACTAAAAGATTACATTTGTATGCCTTTATAATAATAACATTTTCTTCTTTAATCACTAATATTGTAAGGTATTCCAATACTTATTAACCCCTTAACTGCAGTGGAAAACGTACAAGATTCATTCCCCAGTGCCCCGGTTTTTCACATATCCGCGCGTAGTTATACGATTTATTAGGGGGAAAATAAGAGCAAGTTTTACTTTCTAAAATTTGTTTAGTTTCACAAAATAAACAGTAAAAAAAAAATGCATGCACAAAATTTAATATTTTGAGTAAAAATATAATAAAAAGATGTAAGTATAATAAAAATGATGTTTTTATTTCGATCAATTCATTTTTAGACCAGTAAAGTGTAATATCATGTTTCAGTGTTATATACCTTGTGAAATCAGTATGCCTATAAAAACATATATTTGTTCTGAATTGGTTGAATGCCACGATATTGTTCTTGATTTTTCGTTTGCAAGGTGTTGTTGGTTCATATACTCGTCTACAAAACGGTTAGTTTCAGTAGTAATATAAAGCACGAGCAGTTCATCAAAAAATAATTCAAGAAAGATAAATGGGTTTGAATCATCCGTTATATCTTTCTTTATTCCTGGAACCTACTACAAAAAGTAAACGAAAACGGAGGACACAGAATAAAAAAATAAAAAAAAAAAATACGTTTTACTCAAACAACACTAGCCAATACCACGCAGTCATTACTTTCAGCACTTTAGACACGTCCCTCTCTCCAATTTCTCCCCACACTTCTCTGAAATAATATCCTCCTTCACATACTTCGTCAAGGTCATTCTGGTGTTGCATTCCAAAAGTCTGCGAATAGTTTAACGGGTAGCAGCGCAAAGCAACTGATAGTATTTTGTAAGGGCGTATATATACGCCCGGGGCAGTTAACGCATCGGCTGAGCAAGGCGTATATATACGCCCGCGGCAGTTAAGGGGTTAATACAGATTCTGCCACTTATTTAACTAATTGGTTAATAAAAGTCAGCTGCTTATTGAGTTTAGATTTCCAGGAACCGAAACAAATACATACTAATCAATAGGAAAACTTTCGTTTATTAAACTTATATCCCTCGCTCATAAATTCGGATTAGTAAAAACTGATTCGTCAATGCCATAATATTCTGCTTATCAAAGATGACTGTTGTTTATCCTTAACTTATTCTATCTTATAGTGCACGTGATTTATTTATTATTCAATTATTTAGCACTTCAATAAAGCGTGTTTTAGTGATATTTTACTACCTACCTCGTCCTTGTGCCTGTAAAGCACTATCTTTAGAGCTCTTTATCGCGACTGAAGTTGAGATCTGCAGAATTTCTTTAACTTGAAATTAAATTTAAGAAAATCCTCTACTGGTCGTAAATAAGTGAGCGCTCTTTCTGAAATACCAGCTAAGAGGAGGTGGAAGTGCAATGTTTGCTTTCAAACATTTAAGGTTTCCGTAGTTAGGTTTTCGGGATTATTCGGGGATTGGATTGTATGGTTCTTCGTTTAAGAGTTTAGTGACACCATTCATGTAAGTGTTTATGTCCATGACTACTATCTGGCCACCTTGGTTGGACTTTGAAATAATAATGACCAGGTTAGAATGAACTTCGCGCGTTGTAGATTTTTCTCTCGCGTTTAGCTTTGGTTTCAAAGGCGTATTGTTGAATTTCACTGTATGGGCGATAAGATGCCTAATCATTTCTTTCTGTGAATCTAAAACTTTACTGAATTTGAAAACGTTTTCGATAGGAGACAAAATCTTTGGAATCCAGGGTTATGAGAAGTTAAAATTATATTTCAGAATTATCTCTAAGCCTTCTGAAAAACTAATGCTAGACATATTAACTTTTGGCTTAATATTTACAATGGGAAGATTTTTTGAAATTATTAAATTGGAAGACTGTAAAAGTAGGTTTTGGAATTAAAATGCAAGGGTATTTCTAGTACAGTTAGGCACATTCTCACTTCTAGACCAAGACTTTTGTTCAATGGCAGTGAAATTTGGATATGAATTTATATAATATTGTAAATATTAATGACTGACATTGTTTGAAGTTTCAGATTCACAAAAAGAAATCATTAGACATCTTATTGCCCTTCTCCTCTAGAGACATCAAATGGCATACTCTTGTTTTAGGACATTATAAGAGTTCTGTTGTTATTCTTTTCTTTCCATCAATTAGCTATAAAATTGCATGTATTTTACAGAAATTTAACTTTCAAAGCTTATATTCTTCTATCAATAAAATTCCGAGTTCCATACTTAAGGGCCTCATTCCGGATGGGAATTCCTGGGGTATTTACAGGATTCCTCGCCAATGTGCTTTAATTTACATTGATCAAACTAAGAGAGCCTTAAAATTTCGCGTTAACGAACATGAAGCATATGTTAAGAAAATGATAACACTGAAGTCCTTTGTTGTTGGTCCGAAAATCCACCACACTTTCCCTTTTTCTGCAGCCAAAAGTATTCAAAAATTATCTTCCATTGGTGAAAATATTTTCTGGGGGCGCATCACATTCAAAAAATATTCTTTCTGTTCTATTTAACGACCCTAATTCCAATCCATTTTTAACTTCAGTCTTTAATAAAATTACGTTTTAGTTTTCTTGTTTCATGGTGCCACTAGCATAACTCCTGTCCAGCCATTCTTATCTTACCTTTTCATTATATTTTATTTCGTTCATTTGCACTTTGGCAGCTGAGTTGTGGAATTAAAACAAACATTATTTCACAAAGGAAATACTTTTTGTTTCAAAATAAAAGCTAGTTTTAATTCATGGCTCACTCAGCATCGTTCAAATTATGTACATCCCTTAGAATAAAACATGTTGCAGATTGTAGGGTTCTTTTTTTTTTTTTTTTTTTTTTTTTTTTTTTTTTTTAATTCTCTCTTGGGTAACTTCCAAACAGAACGACAAATGTTTTGACATCTTAAGCCGTTCTCTAAAATCGATTTAGTCGGGAATAATTAGTGTCAGCAGCAGTCGTTTCATCGCATTGTTGTTATCTGTATTTTTTCTTTCTGCTGAATTTTCCTTTTTATTTCAAGCTACTTTATTTTTGATCTCGCGTTGATTAGCTGACTTTCCCCCCATGATGATTAGATACACTACATAAGTTTATTAGGGTCTATTTTCCTCATGCTTTACTTTGTTTTTGATCTTGCTGAATTTGGTTTGTTTTCCCATGAAATTTTCCTTAAAATGAAAAGAGGGCAATAGGAATATGTTATGCATACTAAGCGGTTTTAATTACTTAATACACAATTAGTATAGCTTAAGTAAGCCATTAAGCGACTGTCTCAATTACATAATTATTGTATTTTTATTACTTATATTATATGGAAGAATTAATTGAACTCTCTACTTTCACACAGCGGGTCATCTGGTATCTTGTAGCTTGTAACACAGCGTCGATTCGAAGTGATTTGGTGACAGTTATAGTAAAGTCCTTATTTTACTCTAACCACCTCATTTTATTTTAAGAAACTTCCCTTTCCCTTCTGATTTGAATTCCCTGACAGAATGCAAATTTAATTCATTATGATTATACATACTGTTTTTGTTTTCAAGTTACTTAACCACAACCTTTGGTTGTTAATTTGCGAGGACCGAGTGAGTGCATGTTCCGTTTAGTTTAGTAAAGTAAAAAAGGTTGTTATAACCTTCGCTGGCAGGCATATGTTTTTTTTCAAGGCATAGCGAGAATTTTCTACTTCGCCTTCAGTAGGGTCTATAGTTTATGACTGTAAAAGAACAAGAAGATTATAAGATAATCTGTGCTATTTTTATATTAATGTAATTAAAATATACGCGCAATAATCTTCCATTTATTCGCTGTAAAATTCAAACTGCAGCGTGCATTAAAGGGACATTGAGAAGGATAACAGCTAATTTCCAGATAAAAGTTCTGTTATTGAAATTTTTGTAGAGCTAAATAAAATTGTATAGGAAAAATTTTAGTGTCACCGAAGGACGAATTTCCAATTAACCATTGGCGAAAGCACTTCAGGGAAGGTACAACGTGTAAATTGAGGCGAAACGAAAGCATATCTCTGAAACATAAGAAAATTAGTTATGTAGAAACAACGTTGAAATCAGATAAACAGTTGTCTATTAGTAATATTTTAGTAAAGTTTATATTAGTTTAACATACTACTGCAATAATTACAGAAAATCTGAAAACGTTTCATGTCTGCGAAAGATGGGTGCCACGTTATGTGTTTGAGATACAAAAGTTTTAGTGTTCAATTACTCTCAAACACTTTTCCAATGAGTGGCAACCAGGTCTGTGTTCTTGATGCCGTTGACTTATTCTAATTGCCATTGACTTATTGCTTATTGTATTGACTTATTTTAGTCTTGATTTATTCTATTTTTGACTAATTTTATTCTTGATTCTTATTATTCTATTCTTGACTTATTCTATTCTTATTCTGTTCTTGACTTATTCTTGAGCTATTGATTTATTCTAATTACCATTGATGAGACTTAGATCAGACATGAAGCTCGGAAAATATAACAGCAGTTCAGCCGATGTAAGAATAAGGACTAATATCGCTCCTCCGGATAAATATAAAGTTTCTGTTTCTTAACTCTTTGAAGACCAAAACGTCCGAGACACCCTTTTATTCAAACGACCACAACCACCCAAAACGACCTAGATTGCGAGGTTGTTTTCTACCCTCACTTTAAGGTTTGCACACATGTGCAGTTTTCCAAATGCACATGTGTGTTGCACACATGTGCAGTTTAGCATGTGCAGTTTTCCAAATGTATTGTGTCAGTTTAATTGCATGCCGCTTCTCTTAAAGTTATTTATTTGTAGTTTGTTATCTTTATTTGTTAGGAAGCAGAAATGATATCATTTGAAATCTTCACACCTCTTTGTGCCTTAATGGATAGGGAGGAGAGGAAATTGCTGTGAATCTCGAAAGCCATATTTTAAGCATACCGGTTAACGAAGGTTTCTGCTTTCTAAGAGCTGAAAGAATTCGATATTGGTTTTGTGTTTTTATGCCTTTTGAATAAAATCGGGATGCAGGTTTTCCGAGAAGTAAACAGAAATTTGAGATTACTGATAATCATTTTGTTAATTCATTTAAAAACAACAGTTAGAAAAATAACAATCTGAATTTATTCATGACGAATGATTTCTCCTTCAGTATAAAAATAAGCCAGACTTGCTAAGGGAGCTTCGGAAAATTGTCTAGCAATCTCGTTACTGTACTCCACGCAGCCCAAATTTCGTAAGAGTAAAGATGATGGTGGTTCAGCACAGTCTGGGAAGTAGTTACTTCCACCAGTTTTCAGAAAAATGTTTGGAACCTGCTTTTGATTAACTAGCGCTTCGCTGGATGCGATGTATATAAATGTCAAAGCCATCATTTCGAAAAGGAAACTTAAAGCACCCCTCTAAATGGCTCGTATTCCGAGCACTGTTCTTTTTAAGGAACTTTCAAAACAGCCTTGTTTCTTCTGTTCTGTTTGTACCTCCTGCAAACTTTACAATTAAGTCCAATCAGCTAAACCCAGTGGTGTAGTTGATAGAGGCTATGACGGTTTGCGCTTTCTTTCATTTGCAACGTGTGAAAACAGAAATATTTGCTAAAATTTAATCTCTTTTCTATCTTTTCTAATTTTCAGATTACGTAACGTCTGCAAGAAGAAAAATAAATGAATTCGGTGAAGTTTACTAGTCTAAGCTTTACTGATGATGTTTGAAAGAAGTCCGTATACACTCCACTAATTACCAAAGGCGAACCACATATGAATAACCATGATGCTGTGCTCCTAATGCAGTATAGGTGTATACGAGCCAGTTTTCCTTAGAAAGCCTTCCACGAAGGCATCCCTCCCCTTAGGCAGATAGCCCTCGAGGATTTGCCGTAATTAAATAACCTAACCTAACCTAATGCTGTATAGAATAGTTGCCTTTGGATAACGCCGCCTCGCAAAACAAAATTATGAACACTTTTAAATACACGAAGTCAGTCTTCCCAACACTGAAATAACATATATGTGATATGACTTGATGGTCAATGGAATTACATCTTTTACTCCTGGAACCCCTCCCTTTACTACTTATATCACTCTGTTTTCGATTTAATTTTGTAGTTTTACCTTATGTTTTAAATCTTGTGTCATATTATTGTATTCACTAATACGCGTTATGTAAAAATTATACTTGAAAAGAAAAAATGTTGAAATGAATGAAACTAAAACTGCAGTGAGGTTTTTATCTATCAGCGTAGGAAAGTCTCTTTTTAATTATTGGACGCTTTATTTAATAGCTATTAGCCTTGCACCTCTACAAGGCCCAAAAGAGGTGGCCATTTCATTATGGAAGCAACTATTATGGATCACCGTTGCTTCCAATAAAAGGACGGATCCGGGATTTGAACCCGGGCCTATCGCTACGGCAGTCAGGGTCACTATCCACTATACCGATTAAGAAGCTTTTAGGTTCTGAAAATGAAAAGGGAAAATACTTGCATATGTTTTGACTTCCAAGCTTGTTTTACTTAAATAAGTTTTAGTAGGGCTGTCAAAGCGTGTTATAAATTATTTCTGGATGCTTAATTGCGTTATTAAGGGAGCTAACTTTACGAGTTTAAAGTATTAAATAAATAAATATTTTTGGTATCGGATTTATCGTGTGAAGTGGATTTTTGAAATAGTTTGCAACATTGACTGCTCTTTTGGGATATATGGATTTAACGCAATTTAAGATTTACTTTTGCAAAATAATTTGCATTTTAATACATATTTTACATATAAATTGTGAAAAATAAATTGCTAACTTTTATTTGCAAAAGATTACAAATGCCTTACTGAATTCGTTTATTTCTCCTTTCTTTAATAATAATAAAATAATAAATATAATTATTCCTTCAATTAATAATTGCTCCTTTAATTAATAAATAAATTATTTCTTTAATTTTAATAATTCATTTATTATAATTATTCCTTTTAATTTAATTATTAATTATAATACATAAATAAAGGTTCAAAATGTTCATATATTTTGTTTAAAACTTGAACCCCATTAAACTGAATATCTATTAAATGCCTCAAAACTGCTTCATTTTAGAATTCACCCTTCTTTTATGATTCGTATATAATGCTCCTGAAGTACATGCTTATTTTAAAGGTTTGGTTTAGTTAATTACAACAAAGCGAATGAAAGCTATCTGCCTGAGGGGTGTAATGCATTCGTGGATGATTTTCTAAGGGAAACTGGATCCTATACACAGGTGACAGGTGACAGGTGATGGAGGACGGGGACGCCTGGTGTTTAACAGAGGTAAACAGGCATATGTCCCGCGCCCTCCCCTATCTACCGGAGGTTTATTGAGATCTTAAAAGATTTATTACATTGCCATACAGGGGCAGATGAGAGATACATTGGCTATTTATATTGTATTACAGATTTAGGTTTGCAAGGTATACGTTACATAACATACTGGTTACACATTTAAGAAAAAAAAAAGAAAAGAAAAAGAAAAAAAAATATTAACATAACACATACATGACATGACACATAAATACTATTAATAAAGAAGGTACATGCGCTTAGCAGAAGGAAGATACTGTATTTCCTCAGATGCAGAGGAGTACTTACATTCACTTAAGACCCTGAATTAGTGGGGTTGGCATAGGTCTTGCCCCAGGGCGGTTATCTGGCTGATTATTCTGCAGATGGTATTCACTGTGCCTTTGTTATTAATCGTTTGAAGGCTATTTGGTTGTCTGCTGGCAAGTGGAGGTGATTATCCTCCGTGAGCGGGCATTCAAAGATGTAATGGTCTGGAGTTCCGAGCGACCCACAGACGCACAAGCCTGTATGAGAGATACCAAATCGCTCAAAATAGGTGGGAAAAGGCCCGTGCCCCGAGATGTAATTAGTGATGGGAGGTATGGAGTATTGGCGCTCCGTTTTCACTCTAGGCAGAAATAAATTGGTTATGCGACCCGTATCACAGGTCTCCCATTCAGCTTGCCACTTCTGCAGACCTTTTTCCTTAAGAGTTCTCTTGAGATACGAGGGTGGCGCTGGAATAGTTACCATCTGTGCAGCTATGTTGCTTGCTGCCTCCTTTGCCAGTTGGTCAGCTGTCTCATTACCCTCGTTGTTAACGTGTGCCTTAGTCCATATTAAATTTACAGTTAGTTGAGGATGTGATTGTAGAATATTCTGGAGGTCCGCTACCAATGGGGAGGTGTGGTTATGGTTGACTAGGGCGAATAGCGTTGACATGCTATCTGTAAACAGCATTGCATCGGTGATCCCGCTGTCAATTGCATGCTGAATCGCAGTGGTAATGGCTATGACTTCAGCCTGGAATGTACTGTTTATTGGTTGAAGATGCCCCTTCCACTCGATTTCCTTGCATCCTCCGTGGTACAGGACGAAGGCACTACCTGTACCCTCGTCGAGCTTGGATCCATCTGTATAGTACTGCATTGGGTACCGTGGATCCTGTATTGTAATTTGCTCGTCACTTCTGCTGACGTGAATCCTTATATTTCTTCCCTTGTGCGCAGGGTGCGTCTCCAGGGTATTCTTTGGATGCTCATACTGAACTGGACTATAAGTGTTTCCTTAGAAGGTAGCTTCCTTCTTTAAATGGATAACAGTAGCGTAAGCAGCTTCAGTTTCTGCGCGTATGTGCAGTGGCATTAGACCAGATAATACCACTGCTGCACTAGTGGCCGTTGTTCTGTAGGCCTTACACAAGAGTAAGGCGTAAGGTCGTTGTATAATTCCCAGCTGTTTGACTTTTCTACCACTCATCGGATTGGCCCATATTGCTGAAGCGTAAAGGGCTATTTTCTCTGAGACTGTAAGATAAAGAATTTTCTGTATGTGGGGATTTTGACCCAAGTTTCGCCCCTGAAATAGGCGGGCTTTTCTTGCTATTTCGGAAGTTCGCTGTTTAATACTTTAGAGGTGGGGAATCCATGTTAATTTTTTGTCCCACAGAAGGCCAAGGTACTTTAAGGTGTTATTGATTTTAATGTTCCTCTGCATTAATTTGATGCATGGTTTGCGTCTCAGGTTGGCTCTTTGCTTCGGTATGATCAGGGCACAGGACTTTTCAGCAGATAGTTGAAGTTTAAGTTTGCCGCAGAGTTCTGCAAAGAGTGCACAAGACTCGGTGCCATTCTTCTCAAGCTCGTCGCGGGTTCTTCCTTGTACTAACAGTGCGGCATCGTCAGCGTAGGCGACGATGGACGTATGTCTTGGCCATGTGGCCTCCAGGATGGCGTTGAAAGTAATCGTCCAAAGAATCGGTCCCGCACACGAGCCTTGCGGACAGCCCCTTTCTTGGTGTTTAGTAGTAACTCCGTTGTTATGAGTTATTAGTAGACTTCTGTCCTGCAGGTAGTGGCAGAGGACGCTGTAGAGATTGATGGGGCAATGCGCTTTCCTGAGTGCCTGCTTGATTGCTGGCCACCAGAGTGTATCAAAGGCACTCTGGAGGTCCAGCGAGATGAAGGCGGTGTGCAGGTTGCCTGATCTATTCCTTTGTATTTCCTCCAAGATAGCGTGCAGAGCATGAGTGGTGGATTGTCCAACTCTAAAGCCGAATTGTCTATTACTGAGATAGCGGCTGCGATGAAGGTGAAATCTGAGTCTATTGACTATTAACTTCTCATATATCTTCCCTAGGGAGGATAGAAGGCATATTGGCCTGAAGGAGCGCGGATTTTCTGCATCTTTATTCTTTTTTAAGAAGAGGACGACTTGTCCCTCTTTAAAGACGCGAGGGAAAACTCGATGGTGCAAGAGCTGATTGAAGAATTTAGTAAAGAAGGATGGTCTTGCCTTGTAGGCTATTCTAAGGATGTTATAATCGATGCCATCGGGTCCCGGTGCCTTTTTGAGACGGAGATGGCGGTAGATCTGTCTGATTTCTGAGTCACTGAAGGGCTCGTCGGCTGGAGTTGCTGGAGGTGTTGAGTCTGCACGTATCTCCCTTTGCTCTGTTGTGTCCTGTGTTGGATCGTCATTCGGGAACAGTGCGTCTAAGTAGGTGGCAGCTGTGGCTCCTGCGATGTCTGTTGTAAGAGAGGGGTGGGCGAAGATCTGTGATGGCTGGTAGATTTTATTAGTCGACAATTTATGGAGGACGCTGTATGGATTGTTATTCTGCGTGCAAAAAGTTCTCCAACTTGTTATCTTTGCTGCGAGGATGTTCTTTTTGTATGATGCCCTTTCCTTACGGAAAATTGAAAGGTAGTGCATTTTTGTGTCCTCGTCGGTTGCTGTTCTTATTCTGCGCCTTAGAGCACGACATTTCTGACGCTGTTGCCTGAGTTCTTTACTCCACCATGAAATGCTGTGCCGTTTCTTGGCAGCTCGCGTTGGAAGCAAATTTGAGCATATGGTCTTAATATTATCCAGAAGATGTTCTGTAAATTCTTCCATCTCGTCTTTGCCGTTGTAGGCTTCTAGTGTCTCCTGTTCTGCTGTTAATAAAGTAGAGAAGACTGCTGTCAGAGGACGGATTTTGGGTTTTGGTAACTTAAAGCGCTTTAAAATACAGATGTTGGTGTCACAGTTGATTGTGAAGGTTATGTAACGGTGATCCGAGCAGCTTAGTTCGTCGCTAACTTTCCAGTCCTGTACTTGCGATAGAGCCGTTCCTGTTGCCAGGGTGACATCTGGCCAACCTTTGCAGTACGTATTATCAAAGGTAGGGGGTGCGCCGCTGGTATTGACCAAATGTAGGTCGTTTGCTGTTAAGTAGTCCTCTAGCGCTTGTCCCTTGGGAGTGATATCTTGGTATCCCCAGTTTACATGATGCGCATTAAGATCACCCCCATAGACTTGTGGCGTTGAATGGCATTTAGATCGGACGTACGTTGCGTTTGCTACGAAATTGTCGATGGAATCTGTTGGGGAGGAGTACGCAGATATAAGAATCAGTTGTGCATTTTTGAGCACAATTAAAACGGCAACAAAGTCTCTGTCCTGTTTAATTAGCAGCGGATTCCAGGCTGGGTTACAACATATTAGACCCGCTCTTGGTGCTTGATCTTGGTTCCTTGCTTTTGACTGGAAGACCTGCCATGCTATAGGGAAACCTGCAATGCGTCCTTCCTGGCAGTACGGCTCCTGGATCATCAGGAAGTCTACAGAATGCTCCGTTGCATGTTGTATCGCCTGTGCTGTAGCAACTTCTGCTCTTTGCAGGTTTATTTGTGTGCAGCGGATTATCTGTGCTGTCGTAGGGTTATTTGATACTGTGGGTATCGGTTGATTATTACTTGTTGCTATTAGTTGGCTGTTAGTACGCTGTGCTGCGTTGTTGCCGTTCAATATATCGTGCGTATATCGGGCATGAGACTGTGTATGCTGCATGCGCGGTTTGATTTTACCACGTGTTCTGAAATTAAAATCGGCACAGTTGATGCAGGTTGGTCTGCTGGCTCTGCATTCCTTAACGCTGTGACTTCCTGAGCAGAAGGCGCAATGTTGCTGGAATTTACATTCACTTTGTAGGTGTCCGAATGCCTGACATCTATAGCACCGTCGCGTATTAAAATATTCTGAGATTCTGTAGACTCTCCATCCGAAGCTGATCTTTTTGAGTTGCGTAAGCTTGTCGTATGTCGCAGGTTCGCATTGGATAATCCACTTTGTTCCATTTCGTCCTTCTTTTAGTCTGTACAGAACCTTTGCTGTGGACTTTGTAAGAGCAAATTCTGAAGCTAGAGTCCTTTCGACCTCCTCCCTCTGTACTTCTGGCGGTACAGCGTGAATTGCAACCCTAGGATGCCTTTTTTCCGGGAGTTTCGTCTGTACAAGTTTTTGACCTTCTTCACTGCCCAATGTATTGGCTAGTTTAGAGAGGTCTTCTTTTGTGGGGCAATCTACTGCCAGTCCTCCTTTTTGGATTTTCCTTATTGCATTAACTCTAACTCCTAAGGTAGCAAGGGGGAATTTTTCATTCAAGGTGGCTTTTAGATCTTTGCCTGTTCCTTTGGCGTCTTGGGCCGGATAGATCAGCAGAGTATGGGTTCTGGGTTTTCTAGACTGGCTGGGCTTCTGAATCAGCTTTGCTGCCTCCGCAAAAGATCTTGGGATGGGAACCTGGGGAATTACAGCTGTTTCTACGTCAGTGAAAGGGCTTGGTGCTGCTGAATCACTTGGTCCTGCGTTAGGTTGGAAGTGCGCTAAGCCGCAACAGACGAGGGTAGATGTGTTTGTGCCTGCCTCGTGTGTTGGCGGTTTTGGACTGAAATCTGGCCCTTCGAGTGCCAACCCTTTTAGCACTTCCAGTGAATCCTTGAGCCTGTTCCTTAAGACTTGGGAAAGAACGTGTTTGCCTCCTCGATAAGTGTCGGCAATTAGACTGATGTCCCTTGCTAGAGCTGCAATTCGCTCTTCGCGTGTAAGCTCAAACGTCAATAAGGCCTCCGTATCCAAGTTATCTTGTGAGGTAGTTCCTGCTTTATCTGATAAAGTTGTCGGACGTGTCATGTCAGAGTGGAACACAGCACTGAGCAATTATGCGCTGAACACTAAAAGACTAGCACTTAGCACTTCGAGATGACACTTGCGTCACACTTGGTGAACTTATAACACTTGACACACTTTAACACACTTTTAGCACTATTGCACGATTGTGCCTCTCTGGGTATCTTGGCAGACAGACTTCTCTGTTCTTCATCTGATATTAATTAGTTGAAATCTAATAATTGTTATCCACGGTAAATGTATTTCTAACTTTGACACACACACTTGCACTATATAAACACTGCACTGCACTGAATTCTGCTATTTATTTCTAACTTTGACACACACACTTGCACTATGTAAACACTGCACTGCACTGAATTCTGCTATTTATTTCTAACTTTGACACACTGCACTATGTAAACACTGCACTGAATTCTGCTATTTATTTCTATCTTTGACACACACACTTGCACTATATAAACACTGCACTGCACTGAATTCTGCTATTTAATTCTAACTTTGACACACACACTTGCACTATGTAAACACTGCACTGCACTGAATTCTGCTATTTATTTCTAACTTTGACACACACACTTGCACTATGTAAAAACTGCACTGCACTGAATTCTGTTATTTAATTCTAACATTGACACACACACTTGCACTATGTAAACACTGCACTGCACTGAATTCTGCTACTTATTTCTAACTTTGACACACATACTTGCACTATGTAAAAACTGCACTGAATTCTGTTATTTATTCTAAGTTTGACACACACACTTGCACTATGTAAATACTGCACTGCACTGAATTCTGTTATTTATTCTAAGTTTGACACACACACTTGCACTATGTAAACACTGCACTGCACTGAATTCTTCTACTTATTTCTAACTTTGACACACACACTTGCACTATGTAAGCACTACACTGCACTGAATTTTGCTAAGTCCAATAAATAGAGGGAAAAAATGTATCTCCGGATCTAATTATCGGAATGACACCAAATTTGGAAACTTCTGTCCGCGAAGGTGAAGTATGAGTAATGGCGTTGGTCCCAGATTGGTGCGTCGAGTTGTTCTTTAATTACTACGTTGAATGATCCTATACACATGAGGAAAGCGACGAAGACGCCAACCCTTTCGCTCAGATTCCTACCCTGGACCGAACGACCAGTATTCAGCGAATTTTCCGCTCGGCCACTAGTAGGTTAGGTTAGGTTATTTTAATTATGGCAAAGTCTCAAGGGCCATCTGCCTAAGGAGAGGGATGCCTTCGTGGAGGACTTTCTAAGGGAGACTGGCTCGTATGCACGTTACACATGGGGAAAAACACGAAAACAACCATGCCGCCAGCCCGTTCGCGGAATTCGAAAATCAGACCGAACTACCAGTGTTCAGCGACTTTACCGCTCGGCCGCTGGTGGGCTCTCGGCCGCTGGTAAGCCCATCGTATATGAACGTGTAGCCTGTAAAAATGATAGGATAATATTTACGAACTAAACCTGCTGTCAACTATTAGTAATAAATTGAAAGAGAGGAAGGTATTATTCTTAAATTAAACTTCACATCGGAATCAGGGCATATCTTTTGTCTTTCTTTTCTACTTACATGTGCCCGTTTATCTTTCTTAAATTAAATGCTTTTAATTGAAATGATTAAAATTGATCAAAAATGATTAAAATAAGGGTAACTGGTCACGAACTGGGGCAAAGGTGCATATTTCGATGCTCAAAATTTCACTGTTATCCGTGCGAAACATTTGTGTAACCATCCAACGACTCCTGCTATAATAATCCGTTTTCATGTTATCCGAAAGTATTTTTCCTCACGTACATACATTGATTTTCATTATCATTATAAACGCCTAATTTAAAAAATCAATTCTATATACCCGTTACATGCGTGCTAGCATTTATGAGGATGATATAGACAATATAATTTGACTACTCAACTGATATATAGCATCTGAGAATGTTAAATTACTAAAGTCATTGATTGCGCCTAAATTATGTTTCCGGTGTAAGAATCATGACTTAAATAAGTGCTAGTTTCGATTAGCGTAAAATAATTTATAACTTTTGAATCTTAATTAGCATATTGCACATTTACTTATTTTAGAATGCTTGACAAAATGCCTTGTGATGACATCACATCAATAAAGGGTCGCAGAATTGTTCCCTCTTCCTGGTAAGTCTCATTATTGGTGGAGTTTCTACCTCATCAATCAAAAGTTACTTTAACCAGCAATTACCTTATAAGCATCAACTTAGATATCTTAGTTTCCCGAAGAATTTCACCCCTTCAGTTTAATCCTAATTTAAAAATCCTAAATTTTCAAAAGTGATTCGATTAATCATTGCTTTATCAAAATTTGCATTTGCCATTTAACTCTTACGTTTATAAATGAACTTTTATAAGAGCATTTTTGTAAAATCTTTAAAGAGCGACTTAAAGAATCATAACATTTTTTTTTTTGAGAGTGATGTTAAGATTATACTCCGGTCTTATGTCAATTCATTTAGAACTGAATATTATTCCATGGCAAATACTAGTCAAAATATCATACGGACTCCACACGACTTCCTTGTATGAACTATTAAAATAAACACAGTATTTTCTGCATTTTATTTATACTTATTTCCTCGAATTCAATGGGCGGAGAGGGGAGGATACGGACGGGACGGGTGATACACGGGAACGGGCGTTTTGGTATTTTAAATAAACGGGTTAACGAAGGCTTCGGTTTTCTAAAGGTTAAACCAATAAAAAAGTTAAAACTATATAAATTAATTGGTTATAAAAAGTATTTTTATATAATTTGAAAGAAGAAACTGATTCGATTTATAGAAATTTGTATAACTTGTAGGGATTTCTATTTATTTTAACTAATAATTTAAAGTTTTATTTGAAACTTTCCTATAAGCCTTCATTCCCCTAAATGTCAGTGCCAGAATAGTTAAATGTTGTAGCACGCGGGAAAGAATGCAAATTTTCCATTTTGAAGGAAGTAGTTAAAAGCCGAGTTTCGGCAGGAGAAAAAGAGAGTTAGGCTCTAGCTAACGTCTCTGTTGTAGGTACGTTTGATTATTGCTGGTTCAAATGGTTTTATTGCATTGCTTTACTGCCACTAGTTTAGAATCTGTTTGAAATTACAGGATCTTGCTGAGCCCTGTAGGCTAATTTTATCACTTGTTAATATTTCGACTTTTAGTTTCAATTGTCTGACTTTCAGTTACCGCCCAAGTAGAGGCGAAGTTTGTTAGCGTCGAGTTGACGCATTGTAAATTTTAAAGAGTTGATAAAGGGTACGTGGACCCTTCTCCTGTGTAGTTTCCTGCTACTCAGGTATACAGATAGAAGTTAACCCGCCTGGACTCTACAAACACTGAAATTCAGATGTTTGAGATTATATTGCAGTTAGAAGCAAAATGTTTAGAAGAACGTTTTAGCTATAAATTGTATTACCATGAGAGGTAAATATTTTGAAGTGAATCAATTATATTAAAATTTCTAACTCAAACCATCTCCCTAGAACAGTAATGGCAAACTAATGACACGAGGACCCGTTTCGGGAGCAACATAGCCCACATTTCCAAAACGATCCACAGAGACAAAAAGTTGTTATAATAGAAAATACCTTTCTCGTGCAATGGCTTCGTCATTGTCAACATATGATGCATTTACTTTGTTCGCGTTCGTGTGCATGGTTGGCAGACGGAAGGATAGCATATTTTATATGTGTTGTTACACCAGCACAAGCCTTAAACTAGGGTTTTCAGAATTTTGGCTCGTAGATCTCAGGAAATTCGCCATAACTCCGTAAGACAACCTCTTGTAAAAGTAACCAAGCGTAATAAAGATATTTACCATTACTTCAAGTTCTATAGTATAACTATAGTTAAGACACAATTCCTATATTTTCCGTGCTCTTCAAGTTTGCTCCTCCAAACTAGCCCTTGATGAAGAACTAAATTATTTAAAAGCAATAGCTATTGATAGGGGCTTTTCACCTAACATTATTAATCAAGCAGTTAAAAAATTAACACTCAACACACTAAAAGGCACACTGTTGTTTTAGGAGATTATAAAAATTCTGTTGTCATTCCCTTCTTTCCATCAATTAGTTATAAAGTTGCACATATTTTGCAGAAATTTAACTTTCGGGTTGTTTATTCTCCCATCAATAAAATTCCGAGTTCCATACTCAAGGATTCCATTCCGGATGTTAATTCTTGGGGTATTTATAGGATTTCTTGCCAGTGTGGTTTAATTTACATTGGCCAAACTAAGAGAGCCTTAACATTTCGCGTCAATAAACATGAGGCATATGTTAGAAAAAAGGAAACGCAGAAGTCTTCTGTCGCTCAACATTGTTGGTCCGAAAATCACACTTTCAATTTTTCTGCTGCCAAAATTATTCAAAAAACATCTTCCATTGGGAAACTGGATTTTCTAGAGGCATTTCACATTCAAAAAAATCTTTCTGTTCTAGTTAACGATCCTAATTCCAATCCATCTTTGCCTTCGGCCTTTAAAGAAATTGTGTTTTAGTTCTGGTTTCACCAACAGATGGCGCCACTTGCTTTTTCTTGCCCTGGCTTTCTTATCTTGTCTAATTACTGTTTCCTATGCTGAGGATGGTGGTTCGGTAAAACCATCGAAGCTAGTCCTGCAAAAATTTTGAAAATATAACGCTGATTTTTGTTGTTTGACTTCTGAATCGAATTGTTATATATAACTATAGTTCTATATAACAATTCGATGACTACAGTTCCATTAATCAATTTGAAGCCCTCTGTGGCTGCTTTAAAGAGGCTCTACTACATTAATGCTTTTATGGTATTTCATTTGTGTATGGAAACATGCACATAAATTCTTTTCTATTTTTGCTATTTTCTGTATCTGCAGTTTGAACCGCGTGACTTATATTTACTACGCAAGGCGTATCTGGATTATCAAACTGGATCTGAATATAAAAGCCATTTCAACTAAGCCTGCATCTCTATATTGAAATCATATTGTAAGAGATTTTAAGGTTTTAGTAATAATTTTGATGCTTTTATTTTAGTTTCAAATGCTTTTTATAAAGATTGTTATTCACAGCATGTAATTTAAAATATATTTAATGCATTTTGCCTATGCTTTGTGGAATTAAAGATAATTTAAATTTGTAAAGTTTTACTAAATAACAATCTAATACCTGCGCTAATTCCTAGAGAGATTTTAGGAAAGTTCTAATGTAGGCGGCAATTATAATGTTAGCTGATTTTTCTGAAACTTAAAATCATTAAGCAAACGGTTTGCTGAAATGCTCTGATTTTTCACCTGCCTTGAGGAAAACGTACCACAAAAACCAAACGAGAAAACGATGCTTATTGATTTAGAAGGGAACATTAGTTCTGCTTTATAAAGGTTTTCTTTCATTTTTGTTACATATATTTCCAATTAGTTTTAAAACGATACGTAAAACTGCTGACAAATGTACTTAAAAATTCTAAACGAAAGGAGATTAAGGAATGAAAATAAAAATAAAAAAATTGTTTCGAGAAATCTATCCATTTGAAAGTTAAATAGTTATAAATTACGTTAATAAATTGCTTTGATTTAGAGTTAGTTCGTTTCTCAAACCTTCGAAAAGTATAATACTTTCTTCAAGATTATATTTCCTCCATCTTAAATGTAAAAAATGAACTTTACCCTTGCAAAAACTTAAGGGGACTTATACACCTTAAACCCCTCATAATCTTCGAATATGTGACTGTCGCAAGAAATGGGATATTTTACTTATTTTAAAAGCAATTACACTTCCAACTTTTTACAGCTGACTACATAATACAACTGCTTTGGAAACTAGTAACCAGAAAGTTTGTGTTGCCACACATATTTTTGTAATTTAGCTCTCTTTGTGACAAAATATTTCGCCACGTTTCCACCTTGCGCGCATGATATTTTAAAAATGGCTAATGGTACATACTTGAAATTGAATGGAATTCTTTATATGGGCACTATTTTCTAACTGAACCAAAATCTGATGAATATATTAATATCGAAAAATTTCATGGAAGAAAACATTAATTTTTTTTAATAAAATACATTTTATAAACTCAACTCAAAATAAAATAAAAATGTCACATGAAATTTTTAGAATTTTAGGTTAACAGTAGTTTCCAAATGTTATAAAAGCTATATATTAAATATAGAATTAAATTATGAAACAGAATGTTTTAAACTGTGCGCGCAAGTTGGAAACATGACGAAAAATGTTGTCACAAATCGGATTAAATTATAAAGATATTTGTGGCAACACGAACTTTCTGATTACTGTTTCAGAAAGCAGCTATATTATGTAGTCAGCTGTAAAAAGTTGGTAGTAATTGCTTGTAAAATAAATAAGTTTTTCCAATTCTTGCAACAGTCACCTATTCGAACATCTTATGGGTTTTAAGGTGTATGAATCCCTTTAAGTCTATGAATAAATTTAAAGCTAAATTTAATTCACCAGTTGCTTTATTTTCAAACTTTGTAATAAATCTGATATTAATTTTCATGTGCCTTTTAAGATAAACTACAGCTGATGCAGAACTCGTTTTGTCTTTTCACTGCCTATTATGCGTATTTCATCTGACAACCCTAAACCGCGTAATAAATTTTCAAATTTCAGCATTTTCTAGAATGAGTTAGTCAAAAATGAATCTCTATGTTTCACATTTTTCCTGATAGTATATGTTAACATTCCAAGTGTGTAGAGACATTTGGTTGTTTACATTGTTGTTTGGTTAGACATTAGGTACCATTAGGCGCCTCTGCAGAGATATTTTAGAAATTTTTTAAAGCAAGGGTAACGAAGAAATCCACAATGCGCTCACTGGGACTCGAACCTGGATCTCTCGAATACGCGCCGAGTGTGCTACCGTTACACAACGAAGGCATGCAGAAAGGAGGAACGAAATACCTAATTGGTGGGTAGCATTATTTTTTAGGCTTAGTGTATTATCCTTCAAAACTAGAGATTAGTAGATGTTGCCAATCAATGAGGACTAAGGTCATCAGCGTAAAAATGAAAAATGTTAAAAAAAACATTGGTTTAAAAGTATTTGGAACAACAGTTATTTTTACCACCATCAGCATAAAATGTACTGTTATGCTCAAAATGTTAACGTTGGGAGGTGATTTTATTTGAAACGAGTACAATTATTTATTACTTTATCACTTTTGAAGTAATACACATCGGAACACACACACGTCATTTTGGACAACTTGAGTTATCTGAAAATATTAACTTTGTAGAAGTACCTTGAGAAGAAAAGATAACATGACCAGAAGATTAATCAAACTATTGTGGTGCGACAGGAATTTGATTTTGATCAAAAAGTCCAAACGTTTATACTCAAAAGATACATCTCTCAAAATTCGGTATCTTGCTGAACAATCAAAAGATGCTTCAACACCATTTGACACTGGAATATACAGCTGAGGTATCCTGAAGGATATCTCTACATGGACGTCTTCTGTAGAGAGTGAGTTAATGTTCTCTAGCAATAATTGCAACAATAATTGCATGTTTCAACAAACGTAATGTTTAAAATGAAAATTTATTTATAGAAATGCCAATCTTTTGAATAGAGAAAGATGTGAATTATATATATATATATATTCAATATATATGTGTGTGTGTGTATATATATATACGCGGCCCACCAGCGGCCGAGCTGTATAGTCGCTGAACACTGGTAGTTCGGTCCCAGGTTCGAATCCCGCGAACGGGCTGGCTGCATGCATGTTTTCTTGGTTTTCCGCATGTGTAACGTGTATACGAGCCAGTTTCTCTTAGAAAGTCCTCCACGAAGGCATCCCTCTGATTAGGCAGATAGCCCTCGAGGCTTTGCCGTAATGAAAGAACCTAACCGTATACATATACAATATATATATATATATATATATTATATATTGATAAATACACGATTAATTGTATTTATAGTATAAATAAGATTTAATTCCAAAGATGAAATTTTGACATAACATATGTCATAGTGGTAAACATATACTTCCAAGGATAAAAATGCTTCCAATGACGTAAATATTTATGCTTTGGTATATTTAATTATAAAGGAATCAGTTTTGTAAAAACTATTTCTATTTTAACTCTCCCTCGGTTCAGATACTTATATTTAGGAAAACTGTGTTCTCGTAATAAAAACAAAGCACAAGTTTGACTCCTTTTGTGAGAAAAGTTGATCTAGATATTCAGTTTCAAATGCTTTGGTGGTTGACGCCATTTTTAGCTTTTCATGAATAAATTATAATAATGAATGAATGAATAAATTATTCATTATTATGTTAATGAATAAATTATAATAATTTGAGGTAGATTTTTACCCCTTAAATAGTGATATTCTTTTGCGATTTTCTAGTTCTGTAATTTATAATTGTATCACAGTTGGATATGCCGAAAGCAATTTCTCACATGTAATTTATACAATTTCAATCACTGGAAGTACGCTATAAACACTCACCCTTTTTCTCGACATTTCTTGTCAAGACGTCCACAACATCTAGAAGTAATACTCAAGTCAGAATCTCTACATAACATCCATGTGTAACGCGTATACGAGCCAGTTTCCCTTAGAAATTCCTCCATAAAGGCATCCCTCCACTTAGGCAGATAACCCTCGAGGCTTTGCCATAATCACACACACACACTCTACATAACATTAAATAGCAAATACTAGCGTGTATGGTATTTAATCCAGATTAAATTAAATTTTTGAAGATTTCTTGTTGCTTGGACTTTCCCAATAATTTGACATTGTGTTAATATCTGAACTATTCAGAATAAAAAAAAGTGTAAATTACACTCTTTATAACTTACCTTTGTGACTTCTTGCATATAACTAAACTGGGGAAAAGAAATTACCATATGATAACATTGGAGGATTTTTATTGTAAAATTTAAATGCTACCAGACAAAGTATTTTCTTGAAGTTTTTAAATTCTAATGTTATTTGCGCGTAAAAGTTTATGAATACCTCGAAAATGTCAGTAAAGACGCAACTGTAGATCAGAATCGAATTTTTGAAAGGTCACGAGAAATTTGTTTTTTAAACTTACTTTACAGGTTATTTTAAAGGCCTTAGAACTGAGCTTAAGCTCTTACTTTTTTGAAGAAATATAAAAATTTAAGCCGATGAACTGTATTCATGATCCTTCTCAGAAAAATATAACGAACAGGATGAAAGACTATGAGGAACTTTAATCTGTTCAGAGCTATGTCATTAAAGTTGACCGATAATCTGGAAAAGAGCGGTGAATTGCTACCATTTTTTTTTTTTTTTTTTTTTTTTTTTTTTTAATCCATTCAACAAATTTGTTCAACTGTTTCCGCTACAAGTTTCAAATTGTTGTTTCTTATTCCTGAGATGTTGAATTTTCAGGAATGCTAGAATTATATCAAATACTTCATTTAGAAAATAGGTACTTCTGATAAATTCCTTAAGCCTGAAGATAAATATCAATGACATGTATGACGCTAATATTATGAAGTTTATTCATAATAAAAACCATTCTTCACACAAATCGCATTATGCGAAAGTAGGTATCTCAAAATCTCGTTTTACTTAAGTGTTTCTTGGTTATACTGTCCAACTCGTTTTTAAGGTTCTAAGTTTTCTTCTCATCCGAGATTATATTTCCAAATATCTGTACTGTTATGATTAAATGTAAATGCAAAACTTTGTACAGTAAATTTCACGTAGCTATAATACCTACCCCACCACTGCAGCAAAAACGGGCTACCATGGTATGGTATGGCAGGTATTGCCAATAGGACGAAATGTATAGTCTTTAATTTACACAAAATCATATGGTATTTTGAAGTTCCGGAAAGTAGTTCTTCTCTGTTCAGTTTGCAATATTAATTTACTTTCGCCGTTACTTCACCATTCGAAAAAACGTAAGATTTTTAATTTAAATACTAAATTTAATCAATCTAATTTCCTGAAAGATTGAGTGATTTAAAGTCATAAATGTATTTCTTTATAATTTAAGTCTATATTTTATTTTTCAATAATCTTACTAATTGATGCAATTTTCAGAACAACTTAACGTATAAGTTGCCTAACTGATGTTTTTCACTAATACGTGGAGTGGTGTTATAAATAAGCGATATTTTACCACCATATTTCGCACCAGATGCAATATTGTTTGGAGTAATTATAAAAATTTAAATCTATTCTGTACCCTTACCATTAATAATTTTTTGTAGAATTTTAGGTAGTTTTTATTAGTTCGTTATTATAATGTTGTAGGAATCTTTACACCTTTAGTTATAGATCAAATACATATATGAGTCGTGGCAAATGGTTAATTGTAAAATATGTAATAAGGATAAAATGTGAGGAAGTATTGCAGATAAAATAGTTTAAATGGTTCAAAAATGTATCTCTATTCCATTCCGCATCTGCGTAAATAAATGCTATTATTAGGAAGCAACTAAGATAAATTATTAGTTTTCGAAAAAAAAAGTATAATTTGTTATTTTATTTAATTTGGTCAATATATAAATATGAGAAATTAAAAATATTAAATAAGTTTAAAAAACTGATATTTTCTATAATATTCAAAGAAGTTAATTAAGAAAAAATTTTGTTTGAAATTAAAATTGTCGTTTTAATATTAAAACTTGAATATTTTTGGCCTCTAAGGCATGGATATTAACCACCACCCACTGATACGGAGGCCTTTCAGTGGTAAAACTTTGAGAAAGAAACCAAAAAGGTGTAAATAGAAAACTCTTTGAAAGATTTCAAACTTTAATGGAGGATCAAAAGAGCTCTTAAAATTCTTAATATTGTTTAGTGTCGCTGTTTGCGTCATTAACCGCAAGGGCCAGGTTTCGAATCCCGGAGAAAGCTTGGAAGGTTGTAAATGTATACCCGCTGACACTCAAAATATACATCTGGTATATGGGACACTCAAAATATACGTCTGGTATATGTATCACTCAAAATATACGTCGAGCCGAACGTCCTCGAGAGAGATTAGTGCTAGGAGATGATGAGTGACAGACCATCAGACTCCATCCCTCGGGGCGCTCTCCTTCGAAATTTAGCTGGAAGTGAGTCAGTCGGACTGTCACTTGTACAGTACTTAAGACTGTTGCCAAAGATGGATGCAACCTAATACCCCTTGCTACGATAAATTTAGTGGGCTTGTTCTGATTACAAGGCAACAAAAAGGTTATTGCCGTTTGGACAGTCAAAGAAACAAAAAGTCATAAAACAAATAATAATCACCGTTAATCCTCGAAGTAATCACCATCGGCATCCAATGTCTTCTGCCTACGAGTAGAGATGCCATCGCTGTAATACTCAATAGTCTTGGACGCAAAGAAGTCCGTGAGGGTCTTTTCGAGGTCTGACAGCTTATTGAAGGATTTCCCACGAAGATGGTTGTCCAGAGAATGGAAAAGGTGGTAGTCTGTTAGTACGAGGTCTGGGGGTATGGTGGATGAGGTAGTGTATCCCAGCCAGTCGCTGGATGGTGTGCCTGCCCCCCAATCACATGAGGCTTCGCGTTGTCATGTAGGAGGAGTACACCCTTACGTTTGACCAATGCTGGCTCTTTATACATCAGTGCCTGATGCACACGTTCCAACTGCTGCGAGTAAAAGTCTGCCGCGATGGTTGTGCTCACGGGCAAACTCACCGTGCACCATTTGGTGATTAGTCCACCAGATACAGAGCATGGTATTGCGTGGGTAGAAAGAAGGTCTCGCAGTGTGAGGCACAGGGTCCCGTAGAAACAACCAATGTCTGGAACACCTAGGTGTGTCCTACTGGACCCACTTTTTATCGCTGGTGTGTACTCGATCAAATATGGATGCATTGTTATGCCCAGTAAGATATGGCAAATAGACAGCGATACGCCGTTACTTGCTTGCATCGGACTGTGAGTGGAGTACCCACTTGATCAGCTTATATGCCTTTCCTATACGGTGCAAATGGGGTTTGATTGTTTCATCAGATACCTGGAAGTGTGCAGCAAGCTCATCATATGTTTGGCTACTGTCACTCTCTATGGCTGCTCTCAGGGACTCATCATCCAGCGCTTGTGGCCGATCTCTACGTGGTGCATCTCTAAGAGACCTATGCCGTGACCTAAACTTCTGGAACCATTGCCTAATGGTTCGCTCGTTAACGGCATCATCTCCAAAGGCCTAGCAAATCTGGAGACTTGATTCTGCTGCTGACAGGCCCACTTTAAAATCATAGAGCAAACAAGTGTTGCCATTGCTCGCTTTGAAATCGTTGAATTTGTTAATCAAAAATTCGTTAAAGTTTTACAAAATATGAAATAGATAATAAAACAAATTCTAGATTTGGCCTTCCAGATGCCCATATTCGAATGGAGGGCTACGCTATTCAGAATTTGATGTCTCTAGGTACCGCTGTATTTTTTAAATGCGCGAACTATACATGCATTTATGCAGATTCTTCATTATTTAATTTCTTGAAATATAATACAGTGCTCTAAAATTTGGTCGCAAGAATTTAAAAAGTGATTTACCGTTTATAGTAAATTAAAGCAAATTGCAAAAAAGAAATTAATAGCCATTTTAGGCTAACACCTTTTGGGCTAAAAATGAATAAAAGATATTCCAAGAAACTGCAGCTATTGCACTTTAATAGCTTACTTTGTTAGTCAGTAACACACAGATTAAATTTTAAATATAAAAATCTTACATTTGGCCGAACAGGAAGATTCCAAAGAAAAGTAAACAACACAAAATCATGTTTCGAGACTAACAATTCTTTCGGGTTAAAAAAAAAAAAATAACACAACAGTAAAAACATGATGTTATTGTAATTTCTCTGACGAATGAAAAAGAAGTAATCTGCTTCATCCCTGCCATGGCCAAAAAAGTGCATATACAAAACAGAAACAGAAACGCAGAACAGAATCACATCTTTTAAAAAGAATTCGGAAGAGCTTAGGAGTTTTCTCAACGATCGCCGGAAAACATCGTCATGCAAGTATTATCGGCACTCTTCCGATTACGGTTACTGGGACACAGCAAAGCCCACACAGGCTGCCTGTTTTTCTAATGTTTTGATGCTTTAGTTGCATATTCTGGTTTACAGCGGGAATTAATTCCGCTATTACCACAACTTATCAGAGAATCCCACGAGGGACCTCACACATAACGGCTCATCAAATTGGTCCACCATAAAGGTGTGTACCTTAAGATAATGTTTGTATAAGAAGACCAACTCTGCCTTTTGTAAAAGACATTTCTAAAGGGAAACTATTTCGTATTTGCATTACAAATGAAAAATCCATGAAACCAACTATATAGCTAACCCTTTTCGTCTGGAGTCAAACCGGAGCTGCTTGGCCACTTCTGTGGCTCGGTGGTCTGTCGGTGTCCGCTGTCTAATACCCAAGCGCCTTAGTTTGCTATATTATTATTTACATTAATGTACTTTTATATTACAATATAAATAGTATCTTTTGTATATATTTTTAGATGTATTCCATATTTAAAAGAAATTATGCACTTTGTAAAGCTAAAATATCCATTTATAATTTCAAACTAATAATTGATATAACAATGATAATTTACACGTAATGAGGTTCCTTAAAATTCAGTTAAACACTTAAACACATTAATTACATTGTCTCTATATAACTATTTTTTCAGTTACGAATATGTATCTGTATTATAAGGAAATGATACACGTTAAATATTGATATTAAATAATTTCAATTTATTCATTTATATATTTATTTATTCTTTGTCAGACTTTCGGTCAACCCGTTTATTTCAGTGCAGTTTTGTTCTTTTATTGGTATATGCATATTTAATTTAGAAAAAATGTTATAAATGCTTCTGAAAATGGTAAACAGATAGCTTTAATAAGCTATTACTTTAGGTTTAATCAAACCGGAGAAACTACATATCTATACCCAGTCATGAGACACGATCTCTGAAGCAACATCGACAATACGAATTTAAAATTTATTTTGATACTCACGAGATGGCACCACATACAAGACGGACTTTAAGATTGCGGTTGAGATTTCTAACCGAAGTTTTGGAAATAATACTATCCGCAACCACTTTAAGCGAATGATTTTTTTTCTGTCTAAATTATACTAAACTTTCCTTTGTTTATGTAACCTTGAGTAAAGGAATTAGTTTTTCAGAGTACAAAAACATTTATAAAATTAAAAAATCTGATGTGTACACCACACGACTTCCTCGTACGGAATATTAAATTATACGTATTTGTTTCTTGCATTTCTTTTAAACTTATTGGATTTAATTAAATCTACTTCGCCGACAGCGCATAAACCACAATAGAATAAAGGCATTCTTTAAAATTCACTCTATTTGTTTAACATAGCGACACTCTGGCATTAGGTTCACTTAACAGTATTATATTTCATTCATATTATAACTCAGACTGTTATCTAATCGTTGCCACATGTTCTTTTCAAATACTATAATAAAGCTAGAACGATGTAAAAAATAAATTAAGCAAACAAAATAAAAAAGGAACAGTTTTTCACAGACGATTGAGTATTTCTCATTCAATTAATTCAGTTTTCACTTCGCGACAAGACAAAAATACATAAAAGCTCAAAATATCTGTATTAAAAATTACTAATTATTAAAAATTAAATTACTAATTATTAAAAATTAAGTAAATCTTAAACACTTATTTCCTCGAAAAAATTCCAGAAAGGATTAAGCATGATTTAATTCGCAATAATAAATGAAGGCGTTATTTTTGTTGTTACGAAGCTTAGTCTCTCTAGATTGGCAACAAATCTACAATTATGCTGTTTCAAATGTAAACAAATATGTCCACTATGTTATTTAAAACTTAACCGCACTTAAACAGCTTTTTAATTGTTGATAATTGTACAAATATTGCTTCCAGAATTACGAAAGGCATAAAACCCTTAACCGGAAGATAAGAACAATATAATTCAATCATTTTTAAAGTAAAAAATGTACAATTTACAAACATATAACAGTAAAGAAACTGAGATCACTGTGCCGAGTAACAGAGTGGATATATATATAAATATAGTATTTATATACGTTTGGTGCGGCCGATTGCAACCAAAATACGAGGTGCACATCTACATGTTATAGCAGTCCTATATACAAAATTTCAACGTTCTGAGGCTACTCGTTTTTGAGTTATGCCAGATACGTACGTTCGTACAGACGCCACGAAAAATTCTCATCAGGATTAATTTTAAAGTAGTTTTATAATTTTTTTTGGAGGAAACGAGTCTTTTATTCTGTCCTTACGTGCAGATATCACGCAAAAACATCGTTAAATTGCATTCGATAGCGGTCAAAATGGATATTTTCGTTGAAATATGCTGCCTGAACCTTTTCGCGATTACAATACTTCCTTTTTACTTCGTACAAGGAAATAAAAACATGATGAAATTTGGCTGTGTGTTTTCCTGAAGTGGTACAGCCAAACATATTTTGGAATGTCATCAACAATTTTATCCCAAAAGGCGTCAGCTCAGAAGGGCTATTGATTTCGTTTTGGCATTTTGCGTTGGTTCACTGTAAACGGCATTTCACTGTTAAAATTAGAACCACCAAATATTAGAGCCCTGCATTATATTTAAAGAAATTAAAATAATAGAAAATCTTCATGAATGTATGTTTATTTCTCGCACTGTAAAAAGCAAACGGTACTTAGAGACATCAAATTTTGAATAACGTAGTACTCCATTCGAATATCGGCATCTAGAAGTCCTGATTTGGAATTTGTTTTATTATCTATTTAATATTTTGTAAAACTTTAACGAGAAACTCAACGATTCCAAAACGAGCAATGGCAACACTGTAGGAGGGAAAAATTATCATCAGCGCCCGCAAGACTTTGTATCATAAATTCTAAAGATATGCCCTTTTTAAATTATTTTATAATATTATTGGTGAATTGAATTTCATAGTATATTATGATATTTAGTATGATATATATACATATGATATTTAGTAAACAAAGGTAACACACAAAACGTTAAAAAAACCCTTTGGGCGTAATATACAATCTAAAAAGCTTTCAGATTTTTTTTTTTTTTTTTTTTTTTTTAAATCGGTAACTTTGTTGTAATAAAAGTTTCATCCCATTCATGCGATTAACACTCGTTATCCAGGTTATAAACAACTCAACACAAATAAGTGGGCAAGTTCCATTTTTCCGGACATCTCACTGTTTTATTCACAGACATATTTTGCTAACAAAGGATTTTCATGTTAAAAAAGACATATTATTTATGGTCTTTAAAACTGTGAATGTAATCAGATGTAACTCAGATAACCATAGGAACTTCTAGAGATTTTAATTTTAAAGGAGAACAACTAAATAAAATCCATTGGATTTCAATAGTAGATATGTCGTGAAAGTCTTGTTTAGAATTAGAGCTGTGTATTAGGAAATCGCAATTTGCAAATTAAAAGATTTCTTCTTAATTTCATCTTCTACTCTACATGTCATCTGTAGAGTCAGCAACGAAGGTAATCACTTAAATCAATTTTTTCAGAAAAATGTTACCTATGGAAAAGGAAAATGGATCATAATTTAACCCGTTTTCTGCAGATTAAATTCTCGCAGTTTTGCCACTTTCCTCTGATAAGGTGGACTGAAAATATAAAGATTCTGCTACCATCTTGGATGAAAAAAAAAAAAAAAAATTAACATTGAACATTTTAAAATGTTGTAAAGTATCTCTGAAAGTAATTTTTGCCGCAATGAAACTTAACTGGAGGGAAACATTTCTGATATTAATTGTATTGATTTTGATGTAGTTAATGGAAGCAAAAGTTAAAAGATATCAGTTATTAGCTCTCCATTTGTACCCGCTTTCACGTTCTAGTTCTGATGGCTTATCATGTTCGAAACAAAAGTCTGTAAAATTTAGTAAAGCAAGGAATAGGGTATAATTTCTAAATTTAGAAGTGCCGAAGTCCTATGGAAGATCATCAGAAAAGAGGAACAAGAATAAATAGATATGTAAAATGGCTAATTAAAATCGTAAAGCGATTAATAATTACAAAAATTAAATAATTAATGATCAGAATAATTTAATAATTTAAATTTAGATTTAACACTATGTAAAAGATAAATAAAAATTTAATAAGTTATTAAATAAATGGTAAAAACCTAAGTAATAAAATAAAATACTGGACCTTGACTTATTTGTAGTTCCAGATGGAATTAAAATTTCACACAAAAACTAAGTGCCGAAGTCCTATGGAAGATCATCAGAAAAGAGGAAAAAGAATAAATAGATATGTAAAATGGCTAATTAAAATCGTAAAGCGATTAATAATTACAAAAATTAAATAATTAATGATCAGAATAATTTAATAATTTAAATTTAGATTTAACACTATGTAAAAGATAAATAAAAATTTAATAAGTTATTAAATAAATGGTAAAAACCTAAGTAATAAAATAATATACTGGACCTTGACTTATTTGTAGTTCCAGATGGAATTAAAATTTCACACAAAAACTAAGTGCCGAAGTCCTATGGAAGATCATCAGAAAAGAGGAACAAGAATAAATAGATATGTAAAATGGCTAATTAAAATCGTAAAGCGATTAATAATTACAAAAATTAAATAATTAATGATCAGAATAATTTAATAATTTAAATTTAGATTTAACACTATGTAAAAGATAAATAAAAATTTAATAAGTTATTAAATAAATGGTAAAAACCTAAGTAATAAAATAAAATACTGGACCTTGACTTATTTGTAGTTCCAGATGGAATTAAAATTTCACACAAAAACTAAGTGCCGAAGTCCTATGGAAGATCATCAGAAAAGAGGAACAAGAATAAATAGATATGTAAAATGGCTAATTAAAATCGTAAAGCGATTAATAATTACAAAAATTAAATAATTAATGATCAGAATAATTTAATAATTTAAATTTAGATTTAACACTATGTAAAAGATAAATAAAAATTTAATTAGTTATTAAATAAATGGTAAAAACCTAAGTAATAAAATAAAATACTGGACCTTGACTTATTTGTAGTTCCAGATGGAATTAAAATTTCACACAAAAACTAAGTGCCGAAGTCCTATGGAAGATCATCAGAAAAGAGGAACAAGAATAAATAGATATGTAAAATGGCTAATTAAAATTGTAAAGCGATTAATAATTACAAAAATTAAATAATTAATGATCAGAATAATTTAATAATTTAAATTTAGATTTAACACTATGTAAAAGATAAATAAAAATTTAATAAGTTATTAAATAAATGGTAAAAACCTAAGTAATAAAATAAAATACTGGACCTTGACTTATTTGTAGTTCCAGATGGAATTAAAATTTCACACAAAAACTAAGTGCCGAAGTCCTATGGAAGATCATCAGAAAAGAGGAACAAGAATAAATAGATATGTAAAATGGCTAATTAAAATCGTAAAGCGATTAATAATTACAAAAATTAAATAATTAATGATCAGAATAATTTAATAATTTAAATTTAGATTTAACACTATGTAAAAGATAAATAAAAATTTAATAAGTTATTAAATAAATGGTAAAAACCTAAGTAATAAAATAAAATACTGGACCTTGACTTATTTGTAGTTCCAGATGGAATTAAAATTTCACACAAAAACTAAGTGCCGAAGTCCTATGGAAGATCATCAGAAAAGAGGAACAAGAATAAATAGATATGTAAAATGGCTAATTAAAATCGTAAAGCGATTAATAATTACAAAAATTAAATAATTAATGATCAGAATAATTTAATAATTTAAATTTAGATTTAACACTATGTAAAAGATAAATAAAAATTTAATTAGTTATTAAATAAATGGTAAAAACCTAAGTAATAAAATAAAATACTGGACCTTGACTTATTTGTAGTTCCAGATGGAATTAAAATTTCACACAAAAACTAAGTGCCGAAGTCCTATGGAAGATCATCAGAAAAGAGGAACAAGAATAAATAGATATGTAAAATGGCTAATTAAAATCGTAAAGCGATTAATAATTACAAAAATTAAATAATTAATGATCAGAATAATTTAATAATTTAAATTTAGATTTAACACTATGTAAAAGATAAATAAAAATTTAATAAGTTATTAAATAAATGGTAAAAACCTAAATAATAAAATAAAATACTGGACCTTGACTTATTTGTAGTTCCAGATGGAATTAAAATTTCACACAAAAACTAAGTGCCGAAGTCCTATGGAAGATCATCAGAAAAGAGGAACAAGAATAAATAGATATGTAAAATGGCTAATTAAAATCGTAAAGCGATTAATAATTACAAAAATTAAATAATTAATGATCAGAATAATTTAATAATTTAAATTTAGATTTAACACTATGTAAAAGATAAATAAAAATTTAATAAGTTATTAAATAAATGGTAAAAACCTAAGTAATAAAATAAAATACTGGACCTTGACTTATTTGTAGTTCCAGATGGAATTAAAATTTCACACAAAAACTAAGTGCCGAAGTCCTATGGAAGATCATGAGAAAAGAGGAACAAGAATAAATAGATATGTAAAATGGCTAATTAAAATCGTAAAGCGATTAATAATTACAAAAATTAAATAATTAATGATCAGAATAATTTAATAATTTAAATTTAGATTTAACACTATGTAAAAGATAAATAAAAATTTAATTAGTTATTAAATAAATGGTAAAAACCTAAGTAATAAAATAAAATACTGGACCTTGACTTATTTGTAGTTCCAGATGGAATTAAAATTTCACACAAAAACTAAGTGCCGAAGTCCTATGGAAGATCATCAGAAAAGAGGAACAAGAATAAATAGATATGTAAAATGGCTAATTAAAATCGTAAAGCGATTAATAATTACAAAAATTAAATAATTAATGATCAGAATAATTTAATAATTTAAATTTAGATTTAACACTATGTAAAAGATAAATAAAAATTTAATAAGTTATTAAATAAATGGTAAAAACCTAAGTAATAAAATAAAATACTGGACCTTGACTTATTTGTAGTTCCAGATGGAATTAAAATTTCACACAAAAACTAAGTGCCGAAGTCCTATGGAAGATCATCAGAAAACAGGAACAAGAATAAATAGATATGTAAAATGGCTAATTAAAATCGTAAAGCGATTAATAATTACAAAAATTAAATAATTAATGATCAGAATAATTTAATAATTTAAATTTAGATTTAACACTATGTAAAAGATAAATAAAAAATTAATAAGTTATTAAATAAATGGTAAAAAGTTAAGTAATAAAATAAAATACTGGACCTTGACTTATTTGTGGTTCCAGATGGAATTACAATTTCACACAAAAACTAAGAAACAGATCAACTCGTTTCTGGTTGAATTTAATCTCTGAATATAAGGTACTGCTTCAGCTGATGATAGAAATAAAAACGATTCTTTTTTCCAAAATATGCCCACCAGCGGCCGAGCGGTAAAGTCGCTGAACACTGGTAGTTCGGTCCGAGGTTCGAATCCCGCGAACGGGCTGGCTGCATGGGCGTTTTCGTGGTTTTCCCCATGTGTAACGTGTATACGAGCCAGTTTCCCTTAGAAAGTCCTCCACGAAAGGCATCCCTCCCCTTAGGCAGATAGCCCTAGTGTGCTTTGCCATAACTAAATACACCACACCACCTTTTTTCCAAAATAAAATGGTTAATGCTTCTTTAATGAATGGTTAATGTCAAATAAAATGGTTAATGCTTCTTTAATGAGACTGGAGAGAATGCTATAAACAGTAATAGAATATAGAGAAAGATTTAACGGATGATATATAGGTATGAAAACAAAGAGAGAAGAGTCTAGCATTTTCTCACCGTGATCTCCTGCCAATGTAATTCTAGCTGTGACGTAAAAAGTGACCGGGGAAGAACTTTTCCCCGTATCCGAGGGTTAGCTAAGGATTAGCTTTAGTTATATTATTCTAAATAATACATTATAAATTAGTTATAAAATATTATAATTTAGTTTTATTCCATTACTGTCGTGCTGAAGCTTGTAAATGCCGAGTTTCTATAAACGAATATGTTCCTTGTATTGTCAAATTTCGCAAGAAGTTTTGTGATTGCATTTTGTGCATGTTTCTTATTTCATATCTAGATCCTTAGTGATTTTTCTGATCTCAGACATCCAACTCATTGAAACCTACAAGTTGTGAGGGAAATTTCTTTGAAATTCCCTCACTTCCTCTCACTTCAGTGTTCAAAGAATCTCTCGGCTCTCCTTTATATAACAATCAGGTAATCAATTTCATTTCACTGCCATTTTTGTCAGAGGACCTTTCCTGTTTGGCTTCTCTTACATGTCAAATCTTGTTATTCCGCCGAACACAAAAAGGTTTTCTGCCCTTAATGTTTTTTGTGCATTTGAAGCTTTATCTGTACCACTCCACCTTATCTAGGAAGTCAAAACTTTGGCGATTATAGCTGTTGATGGATGATTCTCTCATTTTGTTGGAGATAAATGTTTTATCATTTTCCCCCTATTGCATTAGATAGCCATCTTCCGCTAACATAAAATCGCAATTGTATTGATACTGGTTCTGCTCAAGTTCTATTAATATTTTAGCAATGCTGATGCATATATGTGATGACTTAAAACTTGGTTACTCTGTGGAGAATATGATTCTCAGAGTATGACAGAGATTACTGCATAAAATATTATAACAGTCGTAGTGGCCGATTTTAAATAATTCTTTAATTATTTTGCCTTATATACAAAATTCTGATAAAATGGCGCAATAAAAGTTTTCTATAGAACTTTTTACCTTTTCTTGGAGCAATAAGATAGTAATAAGATAGTATTTAAGCTTCTAAAATTGTTATCGATTCAAAATGTATGTAGTTTATCAGCATCATGAACTTTATGAAGAAATTGTGTGACACAGATTAATTTTCGAACTATTATAATTTAAAGATATTTTTAATAGCGACAGATTTGTAGCGAGATTTATAATAGAGCAATTAGTATTTTTAAAAGAGAAATAGAAAACAGATAAATTAAAATAGAAACTTAAGGTTGATTTTTATGCAATTGATTATATATTTTTGTCTTATATTCTTCCTCTTCAAAGAGAAAAACGCTTAGCTTTTAATATCCTTTTTTTTTAGAAAAAAAGCGTTAGAGCAGTAAAAAAAAAAATAAGATAAACATTGCATAGAAATACAATTACGAAATTTTGAACTAAGCACATTTTAAAAATAATGTAGATTATTAAATTTGAAGGTTATGTTTTTGAGAATCATCGCAAATCTTTAGACTCATATAGATAACTCAGTCCTCAGTGCATTCGTAATGGCAGACCGCACATTGAGTTGATAGTGTTAAGCGAATTTCGCTTACTGCGCATGCTTGATGGTGTACATTTGGCGCGGGGAGAAATACTGGCGAGTAAGCAACCCTACATTAGCTTATTCGCGATGTCCGTTGCTGTACAGTCTGGTTCAGTGATGTTTACAATTGCAATATTATGGAACTATGTTTATTCGTTATTTTAACGTCCTTACTGATTGAATTTGCTTTTTTTATTAATATATGTTTCATTTTAATTTAGGCTAATTTGCTGAATTTGCATTTAATATTTGTTAACATATGTTCGTAATAATTCACTATTTAGATTTAATTTGTTTACATGTTATAATTCAGTAATGTAAACTGGATTTTCTCTCCTAGTTTGGTAATGCATGTTGGCGTTTTTTTTTTTTTTTTTTTTTTTTTCTTATTTCAAAGAATTAAGTAAACAGCATTAAGTAACTGCAAAATTCTTCAGTGTTATTTACAAACACTTGCTATATTCCTCAGAAGGAAACAAATCATTCCTTAAAACTTTTTTCTTAATGTTACAATATATAGAAATTTAGGAAATGTTTAAAAAAAAAAAAAAAAAAAAAAAAGCTACTGAACTGTATGTGTATTAAAAAAGATGATACTGTGACATAGTACATAAACATACTAGCATTTATAACATATCAAATTTACTGAAATGGGAAAATACATACCTGAAAGCAATCTTGCAATAGCATTTGGTTTGCAGGTTTTTGCGCAGGGCATTTGTATTTATGCTGATTTCCGTTACCCATTTTTTGCACTCTTCAATCGAATTCATACTTGATCGTATCATTCAGCTTTCCAGTTGTTCGAGCAGTACAGGAAAAAATCGTATTTTAACACAGTAATTACTTTACATTTACATTATACTCTATGAAGATTTAAACGCTAGATTTGTTTACAATCATATGGCGGTACATTTACCATACACCGTATTTATCTTCTTTTCAAATCTCGCCAACATAATAATTACGCCAACTTTTTTTCTGGGCATGCGCAGTATGCGACATTCGTTTAACACTGTTCAACTCAGTGTGCGGTCTACCATTACGCTCAGACATTACGCCATTACGCAAACAACAAAAATCAGCGTTATATTTTCAAAATTTTCACAGGACTAGTTTCGATAGTTTTACCGAACCACCATCCTCAGCTGCAAAACCGAAAATGAACGAAATAGGATATAATGATTAGATAAGATAAGAAAGCCTGGACAAGAATAAGCAAGTGGCGCCATCTGTTGATGAAACCAGAACTAAAGCATAATTTCTTTAAAGGCCGAAGGAAAGATGGATTGGAATTAGGATCGTTAACTAGAACAGGAAGATTTTTTGAATGTGAAATGCCTCTAGAAATCCAGTTCTCCAAAGGAAGATGTTTTTTGAATAATTTTGGCAGCAGAAAGATTGAAAGTGTGATTTTCGGACCATCATCCGACCAACCTGCTTAAAATTTCGCATCAAGGAACATGAGGCATATGTTAGAAAAAAGGAAACACAGAAGTCTTCTGTTGCCCAACATTGTTGGTCCGAAAATCACACTTTCAATTTTTCTCCTGCCAAAATTATTCAAAAAATATCTTTCATTGGAGAACTGGGTTTTCTAGAGGCATTTCACATTCAAAAAAACTTTCTGTTCTTGTTAAAATCCTAATTCCAATCCATCTTTGCCTTCGGCCTTTAAAGAAAGTATGTTTTAGTTCTGGTTTCACCAACAGATGGCGCCACTAGCTTATTTTCTTTCCAGGCTTTCTTATCTTATCTGATCATTATATCCTATTTCGTTCATTTCAGTTTTTGCAGCTGAGGATGGTGCTTCGATAAAACCATGGAAACTAGTCCTGTGAAAATTTGAAAATATAACGCTGATTTTGGTTGAATGACTTCTGAATTTGTATTTTCCAAGTTGTTAATTTTATTTTGTACAAACTGAAGGCTGCACAATTCTCTGAAATCAAATCTATCAAATTGATGTTAACCACATTATCTGACTCATATATTATTGCATCAGTGGGTAAAGGGGTGTTCGAGGAGTTACTTAAAATGACCTCTGTTCCTTGCAATCGAGAACTGGCCTTTTGGGAATTGCATTAAATATCCCGAAAAAAAAAATTAATATGTAAATAAATAAAAACTATACCACTTATATAAAAAACATCAAAATTATTCTTAAAAAAACTGTAGTATTCAACTTTTTGTTTCATGACAATCTATCTAGAGATAAAAGAAGAATGTCATGAACCAGAACTATAACTATCCTATTCTTTGCGTTCGGTTATTTCATCAAATAACTATAATATTCTTTCATTACAACTTTATATCACTTTAGCAATTCATTATTTAATTACATTACCCATAATGAATTTTATTACAATTATTCAATTTCTCTGACCGTAAATATTTTATATTCACTATAACACTATTCAGTATCATAACATTTAATACTTTCTATATTGAGCCTGAAGAACATAATTTTTATAACAATTTCTGTACTAATACTCAAAACCTTTTTTTTTTTTTTTTTTTTTTTTTTTTTTTGCATTTTTCATATTTACCTTATTCTAAATCTATTATTCTATCTAAATCTATTATCTAAATCTATTATTACCTTATTCTAATCTAAATTCATCTATTATTCAAAATATTTTTAAATAAATCAGGAAAATAATTATTTATAATAAAATTTATACTTCCCCCCCAAAAAAAAAAGTTTAAAAAAATTTTAATTCGTTACTAAATTTGTTCAATATAAATGTTGAAAATTAAATTTCTAAAAGCATAAAATTTCAATTTTATTTTCATAAAACGGGGCTACATTTGTAAAATCCAGTATATTGAGAAAAACAGAACTAAGTATTCATATCTGAAAATAGCATATGTATAAATTACTTATTTCATGGTAATAAAAACAAACTTAATCTATGAATTCAAAAACGTGAAATGAAATGAATCAACAAATTCATAAGGGCCATAAACTTTGAAAACAAATATTGAACTATTACATTCTCATTTTCTGAAATATATTTTTCATTTTTTCAAAATAGCATAGTCAGATTACAGAAATTTAACAAAAGCGCTTGATATAAAATTTAAATTCCATCGTACCAGCATTAAATTTGTCTTTCGAAAGTAAATGTATTTTAATACACTTTTACATTCAAAAAAAAAAAATAATTACAGGGTTTTGTTATGGACAAATATATGTTTTAAAAGAATAGTTTTTCTAATCGAAATATTTATCTTTTTCTCTGTAATATACCAACAGACCATATATTCATAATGCAAATAACTGCGCATAACTAACTTAAACATAACAATTAGATAATTAATGTAACAAAAGTTTTGAAAATTTGTAATTTATTATATTTTAACTTATTATTATTTTTCATTTTAGAAATGTAAACAAGTTTCAGGAACAAAATCACAGAACTGAATTTCACAAATTGTCGGCATTGACTATACAAAATTTCGATTTTAATAAATGTTATGGGTGAGTTTGATGTATCGATGATACTTTTTTCAATATTTGATATAAAACTGCTTAAATTAGTTCTTAAAACATTTCGTGTTGAAAAATATTCAAACCTGTTTCGTGTCAGACATTAAAATATTTGCATTTTGGAAGTGGATGGTGTATAGCAACATATCTTCTGAGAAAATTTTGCATTCTTCGTATTTTTACGATTGTGTTTTTTGTGTTAATTCTTTTTATATATATAATATTGAATACATTAATACTGAATATATACTTTTTGAATAAAATTTTACATAGTTAAAAAATACTATTGATTTTCAAAAATATACCAAATATATACCAATATAATATCAAATATTATATTCGTCATATTGGTTATTAAAACCAAATATTATATTGTTATTAAAACCAAATATTTTATTTGTATATAAATTCAAAAATATACCAATATTGTTTGTTTTTTCCTCACGTCTATTTTTATACAATTTGTTCCTTGCTATATGGTATAAATATAACGTGGTCTTGTTTATCAGCAGTTCGTTATTGGATTTTGTGTCCACAGCGCTGTTGTATAATTCTTAAAATGTATTCAAAAGCATTCACTTGCTGTTGAAAAATGGTCAAAAATAGTGGCCCTGCATGACGTTGGCTTTTCTAAACGTGAAATAAGTTTGAAGGTAAATGTCAGCAAGACAGGTGTGCATCAATCTATAATTAAATTCAAAATTTTGGGAAATTATAATGATCTTAACCCGCGGGAAAGCGTGTAGGGTGTATCATACCCCAACCCTACGTAAAAGTAGAATATTGCTAACTTGTGAAACTGAAATTCTGTGCTGCTATCAGTAGCTGAGTTTCTAGTTGTGGTTGACGTTCAGAACCGCTTTTTCTTTGCCTGTGTGTTTCAGAAAAAGATTTATCGGTATTTTGTTTGAACTGGAGTATGACACACCCCACGCGCCTGTCCGCGTAAGTGTTTTTCTGACTGAATATTTAGTTTAGAAATTTATTTATAGAGTGTAACAGTAAATATTTCTACTCGCAAGTGATTTTAAAGTACTTGACATTAAATTCTTAAAAATTTCTAACTGCATTATGGTAAAAAGAATGACTTCCTATGAATTGGAGATGCAACGTCTGTGAGATTTATTAGAAATATTTGAAAGCGATGAAGATTGTATTTCGGAAACTAAAGATGAAACTAGGAATATTTTCTACACTGTTTTGGTTTCGAGAAAGATAAAACATTATGCTTTCAACATTATATAACGATCATACTATAGATGATACTATTGGAGAAAATAAAACATCAATAATTATGAGTTTTTATAATATGACTAAAGAAGCAGTGGATATGGGGAATGAAATCGCGCCAAGGACAGAAGAACGTGAATGCAATGTTTAAAATGTGAAAACATTCTATGCCAAGAAAGAGCACATGAATGTATTTCGTTCAAAGTGTGAAGAAATAAAATAAACATGGTGTATTAGAGATGCAATGAAACTTAGAGGCAGGATGTTTATTTTTTTTTATTATTATTATTTTCATTTTTCTTAATTTTAACTTTAAGATTATTTTGGAAATTAATTTTTTGAAACCCAATTATTATTGACGTATTTATAATGCACACGAACAAGAAAAACAGCTTTAAAACTAAATGAAACTATTTTTATTGTATTTTAAATACTGGGGTATGTGATACCCCACGCGCCCACTCTAGTAACTTTTCTTGGTGCGACTTCCGCCGGGTTGAGAGAAGTGGCCGCCCGAGAAATCTTGTGCACGTGATGAACGTGTGGTAAGAAGGATGACCACTTGATGTCCAACAACCTTCTGCGATAAAGTTAGAGCTGCTCTGGCTGCAAAGGATACCTTCGTCAGTTCGAGTACTATTTCAATACGTTTGACTAAAGATTATGGTTTATTTTCCTATAAATCTGCAACCTCGACTTACTCAAAGAATGAAAAAGAAACGACTTACTTTCGCCAGACAATATCAGAATTGGACCGAACAACAGTGGAGTTACAGTGTTATTTTCTGATGAGTTAAGGGTGCAGCAATTTTCTGCTCATGCGAAATGTATTCGCCGCAAATTTGGAAAAAGATATGATGATAGATATACGATTCCGACAGTAAAACAGCCCCCAAGCCTGATGATATGGGATGCAACGTCTGCGTCTGGTACTGTTGCTGTATATTTCCTGACACCTAAAACCTTGATGAACGGCAGTCGGTACCTTAATTTGTTACGTGACAAGTTGAAGCTTCACTTGGATGTTCACAGATATTCAGTTTTCATGCATGATGAGGCTCCGTGTGACAGGGCAAGGAATGTTAAGGATTATCTGACACCTACTCAAATCCAAGTGCTTGATTGGCTAGGTAACAATCCCATAGATAAATCCCATAGATCTGTCGTGTATTGTGAAAAATAAAGTCTCGGAGAAGCTACCATCCAGTGCTATAGAGCTTGTTGAAGCAATAAAGCATGTGTGGTGTACAGAGATTTCTGAAGCTTATTGTCAGTCTCTTTCTTGTTCATGCCTAAAAGGATTGCAGCAGTGATAAAAAAATAAAGGAGGTTCTTCAAAATACTGACTATACTTCAATAACCTTGTAAGTTTATTTTTTTGTCTTTTATAACATACGTTTTTGTTGCGGAATTCCAACAAATCTGATTCTTCCATGAGTGGTCTTAAACGTTTGCACACGACTGTAATACTCTTGATTTAATTCCGCGAATTTCCAATACTCAGCTAAATCTCTCCTGTTGTGTTTTGTATTTTAATGTTTCATGCTACAGTTTCATATGCAGTGTTCTTAAAATTTTTCTTTTCTAATTATGTGCTATGATGTTATGCATCATTCTACGCAAAATTCTGATTCGCAGCACCTATAAAATCCGCGATTAAATTCATGTAAATGGTAATTCTGGTCAAGACTGTTTTTGCAGATTTATTTTTGAATTTTCCCCTAGAACTCTCAAATACTCTAAGAATTGTTTAAAAACGTTATAAAAATATAAGAAAAAATATTTTACATACTTATAATTTAAACTTGATTTGCAAGATTTTTTAAGATTGATTTTGTTGTGAATCATTTGTTTGTTAGTTAAAATATCTTTAAAATTAGTATCATTAACAAAAAAAAAAAAAAAATAGTGAATTTCTTATTATAAGTTTTTTCTTTTGATTTAAGCATAATCGTGCGTAGCAAAATAAGTAATGAAATGATATTTGATCATTTGTCCTATAAAATGCTAAAAATTATCACTCCTTTTATTTTGAATTATCGAAAAAAAAAGCTGAAAGCTGAAAAAATCTTGTTTAAAAAGAGTTGGTGAATCAAGGAATTCAAAGTTTTAAAATTCATACTATGTAGAAAGCAACAGGAAAAATTCAATACATATTCAATTAATTTGCTTGTATATCTTTCAAAATTAAACAGAAAGATCTAATAAAAAATTAACATGGTGTTAAAGAGTTAGGCTTTACATACGCTTGTTAATTCCGTGGCGCCATCTTGTAGCAGTTAGAATGAACAATGAATGTGAAGTTACGGATAAACATCTACTACATTTGAAGAGCATTAAACATAATTTCTTAAATTTTATTTTTTATTTCTTTTTATTCTATTTTCTTTTTATTTTCTTTAAATCTTATTTCTTAATATTAACCCTTACATCCTTACTTTACTTTACAGTTTTTTAATCGACATCTTGATGTATTACGTGATATTTCTTAAAAATCTTATTGCATATTCATGAAATTAATATTTTAGAATACAGTTTAACAAACCGTTTTTAATTTAGAAAAACAAATACTTGAAATCCCCTGCTTTTAAACCGAAATGTTAACATTTAATACCACTAACTAATATTTATACCACTAACTAGATTTAAAACCAGATAATTTAAATAAATTAAATAATTTAAATAATTACCCCACAAATAAATGTAAAAAAAAAAATTGTAGCAATCAGAATTCTTTATATTTTACGTATACCAACAGCAATAAAGTAAATGCTAAAGTAATAGGTAGAATATTTATTTTTCTTTCTACATTTCAAAGCATATGTGAGTAATAAAATAAAATTTCTAAGATATATATCTTAAGATAAAAATACGGTGTATTTCATTGGAAGTATTTAGTTTATTATTTTAGATACATTGAGAATACTTATAGAACGAAATAAGTACTCGAAAGGGTAAAATATCCAAGGAATAAACATACAGTATATGCATACAATCGATAACATTTTCTCTGAAAAGATATTTTTCCATATATTGTTTAGTGAACTAAAAACCATAGGGCAAAATCACTGTTCAAAATGAACATAATTTTGCACAGAGTTGCTAAAAAGCTGTCTAAATATTTTAGTCGAATTAACTTTCAGGTTCTTTTCAAAAACATCTGCGTCGATTTTTAAGCAATGGAAGTCATTCAGGCGTTCACCTATCATAGAATGATATATACCCACGTCACCATCTTATAAAATTCAAATATTTGCCTCTTCTTTTCCACCAAAGATAAACTGTTAGCATCTGACACTTGGCATTGGAAATATTTCTCTCTTCCTTTCACTAGCTGTCAAGATCTATTTAGAAAACCGATTACATGTCACATTTAAGGGTGTTGAATATCGATTTCATAGCTAGGAGAAAAATTATTCTGTTTTCTTTAGTCCCTTATCTGAAAATTAACAAATCCCATAAAGTCATGCTTTTAAAGTAGCAGTAGTTCCATTGCAACACCAGCTAAAAAAAACCTGAAGTGCATTACCATCCTTCGGCCTTTTTAAGTGAACTTTTTTTGTGTGACGATACAACACCATTGTGCAGTAAGCGTGGCCAAGTTAAGCCCTCAATCACGTATTTTCATTTCTGCTGAATGGATGGCACGCAGCGATAGGGATGGAAAACACGCAGCTTAGAGTGTCTCCTGGGAGTAACGATTCAGGCCTCAGTTAACACAAATGAGAGTGCTGACGCCTGAAGGCACTTTTCAAAACGATGAGTCTGTCTCATGGGGAAATGGTGAAGTTGTTGAATTGATGTGAGAGAAAGAGTGAACATAGAAACGAATTTGTCGATTTAAAATCTTAAACGATGATAGATGAGTGTATCGCAGTATACATTACTGAGGCCGGAATTTACGACCTGAATTAAACATTACTTTTAAAAATATAAAATGTTTAATTGAAAGCACGCTTGAAATTAAATTTGTGTAATTCCATTTTATTAACACTACGAAATTAACAAATTAAACTAAGCAAAATAAATAAATAGGTGAATAATAGTTTCAATAATATCTTTAATCTGTATTGTGTGCTTTGTGATGTAAAAAGAGTCATGGTCAAAGAGATGGTAAAAAGAGAGTCCTTAAACACTCCATAAAGTAGCATCGGGACATAGTGATCTTGCGAGTAAAAAACATCTAGAGAGAAATTTGGAGGATGAAGAAAGAAATAAGGCCATTGCATTGTATAGTCATTACGTTAATTGGAAGCAGAAAAGATGAAAAATATGCAACCGCCTTCGCCGGGAATCGAACCACGGACCTCTGGAACCCTGGCGCAGCGTGCAGAACCACTACACCCCGAAGGACGCCAGGGAAGTGGGAGAAATGCCTTATAGCATATAATTAAACTCCTAAAACATTTATATTTTCCAGGGTAATCAGCGATTTACCCAGAATCGTCGGGAAATTAGTAAAAATGGGACCTCATCACTGATTGACATCACCACTGAGACTGCTATTGCAATAAAAATTTATCCTGCCTTATATACGCGAATTCCAGTGATAAAATCAAGAACAATCAAATATGGGCAAATAGAAAATGTGAAATGCTAATTCTACAGAATAGGGCAATCATAAAGATTACATACAGGGTACTCTGCACGGTGCATCTAGTACCTGCACAGTGCAGGTACTGCACTCCGCAAGTGGCAGTATCCTGATCTCCTAAGACATGAGGAGCTAAACGCCATGTAATGCGATCCTCTAAAAAAGATAATGTAATTTAGAACATTTAAGTAATTCAGTACTCTAGTATTCATTGCCTCTGCAAGAGATTATCATTGCAGTTTCGCGGGGATTTTGCAGTGGTGCAATTGCTTTTGCTAAATGCCTGTGCATACAAGATATACGCATATAAACATATGCGCGTTTGTTGTAATAAATAAATATTTAGTAATGATGAGATACACCTTATTTTGAATTTGATTAAGCTTTCTAATATCTGCTTGGGAAGACGTAGCCCAAGCGCTAAGCGTTTGTAGTTAATAAGTAAATATTTAGTAATATGCTAGGCTTAACACATAAAAGGAATAATGAAGCAATGTCTTTTCCATTTTTGATCAGTATTTAAGCCATGACCAATTATGTGCTTGAGAATGTGTATAACTATGTTCGCTTTACAGACCATACATAAAATATTCCGTTTCCATTCGAGATTGCTATACGTAACCACCCACAAATGTTTAGTACTACTAATTTTCTATACTTCGGCATTGAAAATCAATAATTTCTGAGTAACTGCCTTGTAGGTCTTGCTTCAAATAACTAGTAACTTAGATTCGTTGCCGCTAATGGGAAACATCGAAAAAACTAATCTCAGTGGCGTAACAGCCCTAATGGGCCAAGGCATGCAGTGCCCGAAATCTGCTTTCTTGACCGTGGTCCCGGGTTTGCGTAAGCATATGCCCTGACAAGTGGTCAGCTTGTCACAGAATGGAAAACCTCTACTTGAGCTGTAATTCTGACACAGCTAAGTATAGCTAGTCAAAAATTAAGCAACTTCGTTCAAAAGGCCGATTTTGCCTAAAAATATAATTTTTTATATCATTTTTAAAGGCCACACGCTTAGCTATCAAAAACGTATTTTCTTTTCCTGATATGGTTTTTAGAAGTGGAGATATACCAGTTTTTCTGACAGACGACAAACATAAAGTTATTGTTTGCTACAGCGGAAGTGAAAGTTTAAAGGGCAAAATAGAAATACAATTTTCACTGATTTTTATGTTATTTGTTAACTAAATAAGTTTTAGTATTTCAGTTAGTCTGGAGAATCTGGCAAAATATTTTTATCATGAATATTCTCATTTTCGTTTAGCAACCTGAATAATTGTGTATATATGTCACGTAATATTAATCTCAGAACTTTAAATGCGATTTTTGATAAATCATTTTACGACTTAATGTTCACAGCAGCCATGATATCTCTAAACGTTCCCAATAGAATCACTTGAAATGTTTCATACAGAGTCTGTATAATATTATGCATGATGCAGACTAAGTTAAAAATTTAGCTTTACAGAATTTAAATTATGTAATTTTTTGTTAAATAGTGAGTAAAAGTTTACAATTGGGTGTCCCTTGTTTTTTGGTTATTCTTTTTTTGACGCCAAGATCGGCACCAGGAAAACACAATTTCAAGATGGCCGCTACACAAAACCAAAATAAGAAGTCAAAAAATTGCACAAACTTGGTATCCAGGTACACATCAATCTATTTTCACTTTAAATAAAATCAGAGAATTGCTCAAATTAGGCACTGCGCACTGCCTTAACTTTTTCCATGTACACATCGATCTATTTTCACTTAAAACTATCAGGAAGCTAAAACAAAGTAAATTTGTTCACTTTTGGCGATGAGTAACCAGAAATGGGGTTTCATCGCCAAAAGGGAACAAAATTTGTCGCTAATCGAAGGGGCACCCAATTCTACGCTAGAGCAAAATAGTGTATGAATGTTTTTAAGTTTTTTGTGCGTTGACTAACAAATTTAGCCATACATTACTAGTGAATCAATGTTTTCCAATTTTTCTATTTAACTGTATTCTTATGGTTATTATACATAAAATAAAGTCAAAAATATGTTTTTATTATCATTATTTTCTTGTCAGAGATGATTTACGTTTTTTTGTTAATTTAGATGTAAAATTTTCAGTTTTTTTGCATAAATTTCACAAAATAATGAAATTTTTATCACTTTTCTAATAATTATATTTAAGCGTGAGTGCAATCCAATGAAAAATATCATAAATTTACAAATATAGCAAACATTTTGAATAAAGCCCTTTGAACAATTTCGGTTACCTTAAATAAATGGCTGTATCATCAGCATAGCAAGTTAGTAGTAAGGAAGATATAGTTTTCTGATTTTGGGAAATGAGCCACATAAAAAAGATGTAAAATGAAGCTTAAAGTGGATTCTTATTCACATCTATGTTGATAAGTATATATGATTAGCAGTCTTGTAGTGTCTCACTACAAAAATGCGTTCGTTAATGATAAGAATAATTTCTCAGCTTAAATTCAGGAACAAACAACTGATAAAATCAACCGATTCCTTATACCAGATGCGTTCGATGCCTTCAGCCACGCCTAATATATCGAATGCATTGTAAATTTGGTTGTGCATCGTAGAGCCCAAAATTTCAGTTTGTTCTGACCGATTCAAAATACCAGTTTCTTTCAAATTCTGCATTCGTTATCAGAGAAAAAGAGAAAAATATTTCTGAAGCCTTTTGATGATTCATTGCATCATATGTCTATGCATTATATGTGGCATAGACTTCAGAGAGGCAAGCGAAGACACAGATAGAAATTTAGAGCTGTCAGAATAGTTTTTTAGTTGTCCGTGGGGATTTCTTCAATCTATCATTATCATTGCAACGATAGAAACACTGCCATAGATCTATTATTAGACAGAAGAATATGTTTCTTCGATTTGTTGTTCGACAACAGAAACTCGGTATTCAATTTTTTAAGCCTTATTTTCAACCGTGTCTGCTATGCCTTCCATAGCCTCGAATTTGTTTTTATTATTGCAGAAATTTCTCATTTTGAGTCCTCTTGATAGGCTTTATCTTCTTTTGTCCTGAATCCTTCTTCTCTTGAACTGTCTTGACAGACCTTTCCATCTCTTCTTCGCCTGTTTCCGTACTTTCATAGCCAGTTTACATTTCTTCCTTTAGGAGTTTGACAGCCTCTTCCATTTTTGCTTGGTCTACTTCTATCTCTTCGTTAGCAGATTTAACCTCCCCTTCCATTGTTTCTTGGAATGTAGCGAAGATTGACATCAGCTGTCTTAGATGCTTCTTCATCGCTCTTGTCATAGGCATTCAACTCCACTCTTGTCACCAAAATCTATTAGGATCGTACGGATTCACAATGAATATAATGCAGAGGGAACCAAACAAAGCCTAATGGAATTTATTTTCCGACGACATTTCAGTATTCTGGAATTTTCCCTAGCAAGTGCAAAAGTATTTGTACAGCTCTAAGTATTTTTGCAGCTCGCAAACGTATTTATACAGCTCTTCTCAATATGACAGAGCAAAATCAGTAGTTACAACTTCAGACTACTGAGTTAAATACAAAGCAATGTAAAGCGCCTTAGAGCTAAAGCCTGTACGGTGATCTCTCAAGACTCTGAATTCCGAAATTAAGACTGCAAACTGATGATCACAGAAGCAAAACCTTGTACGGTGATCTTTCAACACTCTGAACGTTCGAGCTCAAAGCTGAAAAGCTGATCGTCTCTTCAGTCCTACATTTGTAGTTTTTCCTCCGCTAGAGAAATTACCAATATCTTCGACTTATTCGAAAGCATGTTCCGTTTTAGTTACATCGCGCCGGATATAATTCTAATTACAAAAGAATCGGACCAAATACCAAATCTTTCCAAACGGTAACCAAGCTTGACGACTTTTGGCAATTTCTTGCCAAATTTGCCGACAAAATTAATCAATCAATCCTTCGCCAGCTAGGCGTTATTTCACCAAGCTAGCGAGATAAGGGTTTACTTCAAAGTTACATGAACTTTGTACCCTTATTTTTCCGTCGATGGTTCAACTTTTGCCTCTCTTACTATAGTATAGAAGAGACATTACAATTCACGTATAATTTCATTCAAATTATTTACACGTTTGCAAAAATCGAAACATTATTCATACGTCAAAGATTTCGCAGTTTTTTACATTTACCATTTCCATTCAATATTGCCAAAACGAAGCTCAACAATAACAACGCAATATACGAGATGTGTTAGACAGATTACTTCATACAAAATGAAGCATCTGCGTGAGAATTTTTCGAAAAGATCCACGCATGAAAAGATTTCATGAGATTAAAATATTATCCTTTTGGATATAAAATGTGAATAAGAAGCTGAATTTAAAGTAATATTTAAAACTGCGTCATTTATACAAAGTTGCATCAGATTTGCAATTAATTTTTTAAATTGAAAGTAGACAAAAACAAATGAAAAAAATGTAAGGCACAGTATGTTTACTGAAAACATTTAAACTACAGTAATAAAACACATTCAAAACACATGGATTTTTTTTTTCAACACTACATTACAATCAAAATGCAGTCTTTCAAAATGAAAGCTGTCATACTGTAGTAACATCATAAAATGTTTAAAATATTTATGTTCATAAAATATAATTCTATAGCGTACAATTTCAGAAGGCTTATGTAGCTTTTTCACTTCACTATCAATGGAAATTATTAACTATTGTAATTAGAGATGATAAACTCTAACGTGACTTTCAAAACGGAAATTTAATGAATAATTTATTATTTGGCAATGTTGCTCCAAGCGTCTACATAGATTAGATTTTATATTGACATAAACCTCAAGGAGTTCACCATTTTCATAAAATTTTGTATTATGTTTCTGCAAATTGTGATTATAAATACATATCTTGTAACAATAATAAGGAGTAAATGCCTACAAGCACTTTCCAAAGCACATTCTTTATCAGCATGTGAAATAAATGTCTTATATTAATTTATAATTGTACCTAAATAATCCTTGTCAGTTCAAAATATTTCGCAACTACTGTCTTAAAATTAGTAACATGTTTAAGAAAGAACGAAGAAAATAAACCTTCTTACGTGCCATATTTGTATATTAACAGTAGTCTGTAGACACATATGTATTTTTTGAAAGCAGGAGAGATGAAAAAATAACAATGCCCTCGCCGGGACTGGAACCGCCGACCTCTCGAATACGCGCCAAACATGCTGACCATTACACTATTAAGGCATGCTAAGAAAGCTGGCGAAATAGATTACAGGCTCCCGCTTTTAAAGGGCGAATGGGGATTAGGGGACCCAATTGCCAAACCCTGGTGGTGGAGAATCATATCATCCAACCCTTTTTTTACCCCCTTTTTTACTGTAGAGACATTAGGATTTTTGAAGCAGGATTCATGAAAAATGATCAGTACCCTCGCCGGGACTGGAATCACGGACCTTTCGAATACGCATCGAGCGTCCTGACCGCTGCACCACGAAGGCATGCTAGAAGACGGGAGAAATACCTTGTAAGTCATATGGCGTTTACAAAATGAACTGGTTGCATAAATTAACATAATGACTAATGATGAATTTCAGTGTTTTGTCCAATAATATTTCTTTGGTTACTTTAAAATCAGTCGGATTAATTCTATATCTCAACCGTTAGGAAATTATCCTAATTAAGTTTAACTTAAAATCTGTCTGTTATTAGATTTCAGACAATCTACATTACTTTTCTGAGTAGCAAAACAAGTTGAATATCATCTCTTTACTTACTATTAATATTCTTCAAAAATAAGTGCCTAAGTTTGTAAATTCTAGAGTTAAATACTAAATATTTTTACGCGCTGAAAACTCTGTACAACTTTTACTTCCTTGTACGAAGTAAAAAGGAAGTATTGCAATCGCGAAAAGTTTCAGGCAGCATATTTCAACGAAAATATCGATTTTGACCGCTATCGAATGCAATTTAACGATGTTTTTGCGTGATATCTGTACGTAAGGACAGAATAAAAGACTCCTTTCCTCCAAAAAAATTATAAAACTCTTTTAAAATGAATTCTGAAGAGTATTTTTCTTGGCGTCTGTACGAAGGTATGAACGTACGTACGTATCTCGCATAACTTAAAAACGAGTAGCCTCAGAACGTTGAAATTTTGTATATAGGACTGCTATAACATGTAGATACGCACCTCGTATTTTGGTTGCAATCGGCCGCACCAAACGTAAATAAATATATTTATATATATATCCACTCTGTTACCCGGCTCAGTGATCTCAGTTTCTTTACTCTTATAGGTTTGTAAATTGTTCATTTTTTGCTTTAAAAATGATTGAATTATGTTGTTTTTGTCTTCCGGTAAAGGTTTTTATGCCTTTAATAAATCTGTATGCAATATTTGTAGAATTATCAACAATTTTAATGTTGTTTAAGTGCCGCTAAGCCTTTTTTTTATGGCAGCCATTGATTGTTTACATTTGAGTTGCCAATTTAGAGAAACGTAGCTTCACAACAACGAAGATAACGCCTTCATTTATTATTGCCAATTAAATCATGCTTAATCCTTTCTGGATTTTTTTCGAGGAAATAAGCGTTTAAGATTTACTTCGTAATTTTTAATATAGATATTTTGAGTTTCTATGTATTTTGACCTTCTCGCGAAATGAGAACTGAATTAATTGAATGAGAAATACTCAATCGTCTTTCAAAAACTGTTTCTTTTTTGCTTTGTTTGCTTAATTTCTTTTATACATTATCTATTACACTATTCTAGCTTTATTATAGTATTTGAATAGAACATGTGGCAACGATTAGATAATTCTATTCTTTAAATGATATACATTTTGTGCATTATGAGCTATAATATGAACGAAATATAATACTGTTAAGTGAATCTAGCACCAGAGTGTCGCTATGGTAAACAAATACTAGAGTGAATTTTAAAGATTGCATTTATTCTATTGTGGTTTATGCGCTGTCGGCGAAGTACATTTAACTCAATCCAATAAGTTTAAATGAAATGCAAGGAAAAATGCGTATAATTTAATATTCCGTACAAGGAAGTCATGTGGTGTACACATCAGATTTTTTTAACCGAATTTGAAAATCAACGGAAACCATATAATTGTGTGCTACGTAAACTTGTTCTCCTTTCAGGACTCCAGGATAATGAAATTCAAATTAAAAACTTCACCCGGTACTGCTTGAGAGTTAAATGCTTCGAAACATAAGACCAAAATCATTTGCGAATGTTTACAGGCATGTTCTTTAAAGTAAGGGTTGCTAACGAAGGCGATGTAGCCTCGCTGGGAATCAATGAAATTTTAAAGGGTGTCAATGAGGCTCAAGGGGTCGATATCCCTGACGGCCGATAATCGAATGTATGTCAGGAACGGCATAACCAAATCAAGTATTAATAAAGCTGATAGTTAATTGTTTATTGATAAATCTATGTCATTTAATAAGGAAGAAATCATGTGAAATATATCTAAACAGGCAATGTAGTAAAATTATGATACAAGAAGTGTTCATAGCATTGAAGATATATGTTTAAGCATAAACCTTATTTTAAATACATGGGTGCACTAAGTTTAGGAATTTAAATGTCATCCAAGAGAATTATCCAGAATAAAAGTTGCTACAGCACCAACATTATTGATATTTGCTCTTCTTACCTAGTTCTTCGTTTAAATAATTTATTACAAACAAAAAACAGATAGAAGATTTTTAAATGGAATGATTTAAGTATTAAGTTAAGCAATTTTATTTCAAATGTTAAGAAAAGTGCATAATTACAACATGCAGATATCTCATTAATTAAAACCTAACTTTCGTGCAATTAGAATCCGTGATTTTGGTTCTGAAAACTTGTTCATATTTTCAAATTTAAAAGCAATGTTAAAAAAGTAATGAAACATAAAACTAGTAAACTATTTTTTTCGAAACTTCAATTCATGTTCTTAGTCTAATTGTACCTCTAAGTTACTCATCTGCAATTATTTGTATTAGTATAATGTTGTATGGTGCACATTATAGAGAAATTTTAAGGGAGGTAATCAGTAAACCATGCTTTTAAATTGGATCTATGCAAGAAAATGATTCGGAATCCCTATTCTAAAGTAATATTCAAAATAATAAAAGAAAAGTAGTAATTATTTTTGGTGGACTGTTGAGTTATGCAGATTTTAGTTTTACATCTTTTGCAAACAATTGTCTTGTTTACAAGACAATTGTTTGCAAAAATTAAGTAAACAAAAAATAAGTAAAATTAATAAAAGTAAACAAAAATTAAGTTAAATAAGTAAACAAAAATTAATAAGTAAACACAAATTAATAAGTAAACAAAAAATTAAGTTAAATTAAGTAAACAAAAATTAAGTAAAATTAAGTAAGCAAAAATTAAATGTAAACAAGTCATTTTCTTTTCTAATTTTCTTGAGAGTTGAGGAACACAGCCTTTTGCAAACATTTCCTTCTTTTGTGATTTCCCTTAAAAGATGAAAAGTGAGATTAATTAAAACGTTCTTTTAAAATGACCCCAGAAACAATTTTTAATTCCTTTCCGTATATCCATTAGTTTTAAACCTGCTTCTCACAGGAACTAATGCTCTTTTGCCTGAAATTAAGGGAAAAACATAATTAAGGAAACATTTGATTTAAAAGTAATTGCAGAGCTTTGAATTGATTAGAAAGTTATTACTAAAACGTGCCCATAATTTTTTGTTGCAGTACTCTGCAGGTTAGCATATAAGTATTGAAATAAGATGGAAAATTATTTCTGGTAGAGTTATTTCATAAATACAGTAAAGAAAAGTAGGGAATCTGTAAAATGGGAGAGGATATCATTTTCGCTTCAGAAATACATGACCATCCTTTACACGTGAAATTAATTTGGTGGTTTTTGTGCTTGCAGAATAATAAAACTATATATTTCACTAGTTAACTAATTATGACACATATTCGAGTGTATCAATACTATTTCAATAGACTAAATGAGTATTACATATAACATGGGAATATGTGTTCATAATATCAACTCAAACAAATCAGCAATATACTGTTAAAGAATATAGTTAATTAACAATAACAATTTGCTGATATCGTGAGATTGCAGATTTGATGAACTTATTCCACATTTTTGCTGTGAGTATTGCCAACGTACCTTTGAAAATGTGAGTTCCGTAAGGTTTCAGTAGGTTATAAAATGTTTATAATAATATGAATCTTTACGTGGTTTTATTCTATTGAAAAAAATATTTTTTCGGAATTGTTCATTGAAATTAAGCGTACGTGAGCAAATCACTTAGTTTCATTCGAATTTATATCTACAGTTCATTATAAAATATATCAAACGTCTAAAGAGTTTGTGTGAATCATCACTGTGTTCTGTAAGGTACCATAGAGACTGAGAAACGGAGTAAAGGACACTTTATTTAACTCAAATAAAAGTTAATAGAAGCACCATTCGTATACAGTCAAACCTACATGGGAAGCCAGACTACGAGGCGCTTATATTACAGTGTAAAAGTGAGGATATTCCTCCAACAGTGGCTTGACTTTTGATTTATACAGGGCTACATGCTTTCTTTGTGTTACGATATCCTAGAAATGCTATATAATGCGTTTGTGATGATAACAGAAATCTCCAAATAACAATGAGTAATGCATAGAATGAGCCAATGACTTTATTTTCCGAAAGGAATATATTAGTTCTGGAATCGGATTCGAGATATCAGCTCGTTTTTTGGAAACCAAAATGATGAGGTATGCCAGCATGAAAATATACAAGATATGTATCACTATTGTGACTTTTGGAAGATTCTCCTGAGAGGCACGTTGATTGATTAGTAATGAGTTACATCCGCTGGTTGGTAGCAGAATGACAAGTTGCCATTATAATAAAGAGAATACAGAAGATCATATTCATTTACTCTGTGGAGAATGTTTCCTGACTAAAAACCTGGCGGCGTAGTTTTCATGAATGACAAACACGCCTCACCTAACTAAGAGCAATATTTACATCTATAATGGACTGAAGTCGTATGCTGTAACGATCTATGCCACTAACTCGCATGCAATTCAAACCTCTGCTTTGTACAGTGCCTGTGATGACACGACATGATACAGATCCCACTCTTTTGTCGGAAAATAAACAAGGTCTAACCCATATCCTGAAAGAACAAAGGCAAACGTCTGTACCAAGGGCTCCTAAATAATTTAGTAGTACATGTCTCACGGTGTAGTGATCGCTGTTAAAGGTGAATATATTTCCTATGGAGAAGTAAACATGTCTGGAAATTCACAGATGCTTTATAATCCATCCTTCACTTGTACCCACCTCTTATGCATAGCTTTTCTGAAATTGTCTTGCTACCATTACTTTACTTTGTTATTATCAACAGGTTTTTGTATTTTATGTTAAATATCAAAACATAGATTGCTGGCCATTGCTATTTCCATTTACGTATATTTTCCTCTATAAAAGCAAAACGTAGCATATCACTATGCTCACATATTGCATATTGTTACGAAATATACAGGCGCAGTAACATGGCTTCCTCGCAAAGCAGTTTAAGGGTTGTCATAAAATGGCAAGAGAAGGCAATGTTGCCACATTTGGCGAGAAATCGCCCATTTGGCAGCATTTGGCGACGAAACTGGCGATATGCCATGGACGGATGGAGAACTTTCTGGAACGAATTTTTACCGGTTTAGCCCAGAATGTTCTCGAACACAATCCGGAAGCTATATAAACCCTGCTGGTCTGCAGTCAGTGTGTGTCTCGTCTAGCGAACTGATAGTCATTGAGCGAGTGTCTCGAAATCTAGCGCCGAGTTGGTCGTCGAGTGCATCGAGAGAGTCTTTTAGTGTATCTCGAATTAGTGCATCGTCGAGTTTTGTCTTAGATTGTGCTGAGTGCTGTGAGTCGAGAGCTATACTCTTGTGTATCGTCGAGTGCATCGCGAGTTGTAGCGTGGAGAGTCTCGAGAGTACGTGGAGTTCCGAGAACGACCGAGCAGAGTTGGGAGCTGTACTCTGGTGCTTTGCAGTGAAGCTTTCACTACCGTTATTGCATGATAACGTGAAGGCTGTGTCGCTGATTGTTCCAGCGTGTTTATAGTGGATTTTCGACGACTGTAAAAGTGTTTTGGAGCTGTCCTGATTAATATTGATAAAAAAAGTGTGTTTCGATATTTCATCAAGTGTCGTCGTTATTCACTCAAAATCCACACAAACCCCGTACGAACATGAAGGAAGAAAATAAAGTAACAACTGGTGTCAGAAAAGAAAAACGCAACAATATATTCCAATTTTTTTTTTACTGTCTTTATTTTAGAATATATTTAGCAAATCTTTTCTTTGTTACTTAAACTTAGAACGTCCTTGTATTCACGTCTAATCGAGTGAATGTAACTGTCGTTGCGAGGATTTAAATGCTATGATCATCCTATAAACAATTTAAGTGACTGCACCGTCAAATCTCTTCCAAACCGCTTTTGTGAAGATGGCGCAGAAGAAATTCAATTCGAGAAATAGAATCAATTAATGAACGACTTAGGAAGGTAATAATGGCAATTACTGTATAATCTAAGGTTGGCAACCTTATCTCTTATCCTGTAACAACAAGCAGCTACGTATGTATAAAATAATAAATGTTTATCATTTTGGGTTATACAACCGACTTATTATTGTCTGTAATCCTAATGTCATTCTAATTTACGTAAATGAAACTGTAAATAGGCTTGCCTTCATCATGAATATTCGAAAAAGGTATGAGACTTACAGCAGTACAGAAAGCAAATATTTTAGTGCAATAGAGTAAACATGTTAACGCAAAATATTACATTATTTTTTTTCTTTAAAGGGAAAGAGTAAATATGCATAGGAAAATCTACTCATTTAGCATGAATTCTGAAAATGGCTCAATATGCCATTATTTCCGACTCACACAAAATGCGGTTATCAAGTAAAATGCTACGATCATAACAAATAAAACGAATGCTTTCGCGTTGCAGCTGAGAGCTCTAACCAATAAGTTGATTATCGTTGTTTACCGTGATTCTTCGTACGATGTAATTATGTTATCGTCGCCAACGGAAGTGTCTTCTGAATAGAAATTTGCAGCGCACACCGAAGTTACATTATCTGTTACCATCTTACTGGATACCTTTTTCGTCTTGGAGTTACTCGGCTTAGAAAATTCAATTTTCATTTACATAATGAGATCGTACACCTGTAACATTTGTTTCAGAATATATAGCTAAATTAGGCACCAGTTTATTTACCTGCAAGGAAAGTTTTCTGGCTCACTATTAAGACATTTCCTTAGATTGCTGATGATGTGCCGAATTCGATTCAGAGTTATGCGAAAGGAATTTTGCTTATGAAACTTTTCCCATTCGAAATAGGCGTGGATCAGTGTTAAATCGAACTCAATAGTTCATTTAAACTGAGCCACAGAATGACAAAATTTAGTTTTATAATTATAGTCTCATAAGGCATTTTCTCTCTCCTTTCAGCATGTCTTTGTAGTGTAACGGTAGCACACTCGTCGCGTATTCGAGAGGTCCAGGTTCGACTCCCGGCGAGAGCATTGCCCTTTTTTCACGTCTCCAGCTTCAAATATATATATATATATATATATATATATATATATATATATATATATATATATTTCAAAAATTGTTATTACTGCTTTGCTTGATAAATTATATATATATATATATATATATAACATCTCTACAGTGTTGCCCGAACTAAAAAGTGGTGGACAATAATTCGTCACCATCAGGATTTGGCGATTGTGTCCCCTAATCTTCAGTCACCCTTTAAAGGGGGGAAGTTAGCATATAAACAACGAAAAGTGGGAGCAGCCCGACCCACCCAACCAAACAAGTTGGTCTTAGCAGATCAATCGTGGAGCATATAATGTATTGCTTAGCCTGTGTAAAATGATAAGGTATGTATATGTTACCGTGAAAGACCGAAATTGGAGAATGTCGACTTTCACCGGAGAATGTCAACATTCACCAAATACGTCGGTGAAAGACCGAATATTTCACTACATTCTTATATATTCGGACCCTCACCGGTGTATGTCGACAATCACAGATATGCTCTGGTGAAAGTCGAAAAGAGAGGCCGTAAAGTGCGAAAAGAGAGGCCATAAATTGCCATAATAGTTTAAGTTGTTGCAATAAATAAGATTTTAATAACATAATTTAGTAAGTTTTTTATTACTGTTATTTTATTTTCTCATTTAGAACGTACTGTATAATTAAGTAAGTTTTTAACTTCTTTTATTTTCCTTTCTCATTTTGAATGTATTGTGTTTTAGGTTCTCATGTTCTTAAGTTCTTATTTCAAGTTTCAAGTGCGTTTATTCGCTACTGAATGACGGAGAAGGAAATATAATATTATTATATGTTTAACATTCACGATTAGTACATGGTGAATGTCGACTTTCACCGCTGTAAGTCACAAATAAGAGTATTTGGAAAATATTTCGGACATACACCAAGAGACTATATGAATGTTGACATTCATCGGTGAAAGTCGACATTCTCCAGATTTCGGTGTTTCACCGTAACATATATATGGTATATAAGGTACTAGCAGCGGGCGCATTCAGACCTATTGTATTTGAGGTAATTTAATGTAATATACGAATGTGCTGCTACCCTTCTGGCTGATAATAATCTGCCTCATGGTTAAGGCAGCACACCCAACACAAACAAAAATACACTTAAAGGATTATGGCAAAAGATTTTAAAAAAAAAAAAAAAAGTTTAAAACAGAAATGCTGTCAAAACACATCAAACTAAAATTGCTAGTATTGTGCAATTGCCGTTTATACAGTTCACTAAATCCTTTGCAAAATCTAAAATTTTTATTGCGCCAGTATAATTCCTTTATGCTAACATGTTATTCCCTAAAATGTCGCAATACGCAGGTTAGTTAGTTAGTTAGTTCTAAGCACTGGCCCCCAGCCCACTTAGTAGGCGAAACCTGATATGAAGGGACAGGCCAAGCCACAAAGCATAACAAAAAAAAAAAAATCTGAAATGTTTCAGATTTTAAATTACGTCCAAAGGGGCGTTTTTTAACATTTTGTGTGTTACCTTTCTTTATTAAATATCATGTTCCTCGCACTTAAACCATAAGATCCAGTGCAACAGCAATATCGCAAAATAGTTTTAAAACGAGCATATCTTTAGAATTTCCGATACAGAGACTCACGCGCTGGAGATAAAAATGTTTTTTTTTGCACAACGTTGCCATTGCTCGCCTGAAATCCTTGAGTTTGTTAATCAAAATTCGTCAAAGTTTTAAAAAATAGGAAATCGATCATAAAACAAATTTCAAATTTCAAATTTGGTCTTCCACATGCTCATATTCGTTGGAGGATTACGTTATTCAAAATTCGATGACTCTATGTACCGTTGTTTTATCACAATACGAGAAATATACATACATTTATGCAGATTTTTCATTATTTAATTTCTTCAAATATAATGCAGGACTCTAACATTTTGTGGCAACAGTTTGAAAAGTGAACCGACATTTATGAGTCCGACGCAAAATGCCAAAACGAAACTAATAGTCCTTCGGGATTCAAATCCCTTTGGACTAATAATTAATTATTTATTAATTATTTTTAATTTTTATCAATTTATATATTAAATTCCTTGTAATTAACATTTAGAATTTAGTAAACTGTTCAATCAGAATTTAGTAAACTGTTCAATCAGATTGCATATACTTTCTGTTAGAATATATAATAGCTATAACAGCTTAGTTTTGAAAGGTTTGGCGAAATTTAGCAATATTTTGTGAGTTCGCGGAATAGGATTTTATGGGCGTAAATGCAATTTGAAGTATTTTGAAAGAAAATTTCAAGGTTGCTTCTTCACTCTACGGAAAATGAAGAATAAAGGCTAGCACAGATCACGAATCACGTAAATATTGAGCTCAAGTGTGACATTAAGAACTTAGTGGAGGATTTTCCGTCATACTGAGCGTCTTGAACTCGGAGTTTTTAATTTTGACCTTAAATTGTCCCTCTATTTATGAAATTTTATTTGTCATATTAATTTCTGTGTTAAGCAAGATAGCAAATCCTGTTATTACTAAGACAATAGTTCACACTTTGGTAATTATCAGTTTAGTAGCTTAATAACGAAGACAGAAGACAAACACGCCAGAGTAAAGCATAAAATTACCAAAACAACAACCTCGTGTTTGCCCTAGATTTTAGTCAAAACTCTATAGATTTCTAGGGCAAATAGGTCCCTCTCCATCAAGAGCAAAGAAACCTGTGACAGACAAATTTCTTAGCTTCTGATGAAGAGGGACCTGTAACTGGTTGCCCTCGAAATTGATATTCTGAATTAACATCCTCTTGGTGCTCCTGATGTACCTGTTTGCTCTTCGGAATCTATAGAGTATTTGCTTCAAACTAGTATTTGACTAGTATTTGCTTCAAACACATTGTTGTTGCTTTGTTAATTTTATAAATTTAATAACGGTTTGCAGTCGGAGAAAAACAAGGCTCAGTTAAACATATGAAACTGTCAACTTTGAAATTAATTGTTGTAATTAACGAAATGATAGCTTATTTTTGTTATGAATTTCTAGTTAGGTGAATCTGCAATCATTGCTAACCCTGGTTGCAGATGATAAAAATATTTTGTTTCTTAACCCGGCGGAAGTCGCACCAAGAAAAGTTACTAGAGTGGGCGCGTGGGGTATCACATACCCCAATATTTAAAATACGATAAAAATAGTTTCATTTAGTTTTAAAGCTGTTTTTCTTGTTCTCGTGTATTATAAATACGTGAATAATAATTGGGTTTCAAAAAATAAATTTCCAAAATAATCTTAGAGTTAAAATTAAGATAAATGAAAATAATAAAAATATAAACATCATGAGTTTCATAGCATCTCTAATACACCATGCTTATTTTATTTCTTCACACTTTGAACGAAATACATTCATGTGTTCTTGGCACAGAATGTTTTCACATTTTAAACATTGCATTCACGTTCTTCTGTCCTTAGCGCGAGGGCAAAAAATTTATCACAACTTTCATACTTAGTTGTTTCGAATTTCATGTATTCGTTTTAATTCTTCGTCGAAACTTCTACTTTTGCAGGAAAGAAAATTACCATTGGCCACCTCCTTGTTATTCTGCCAATTGAATAATTGGCTGACATTTCATCCACTTCTCCTTTAGTCATATTATAAAAACATATAATACCTGACGTTGTATTTTCTCCAATAGTATCATCTATACTATGATCATTATATAATGTTGAAAGCATAAAAACAGTTTTTCCTTTTTTAATGTTTTATCTTTTTCGAAACCAAAACAGTGTAGAAAATATTCCTAGTTTCATCTTCAGTTTCTGAAATCCAATCTTCATCGCTTTCAAATATTTCTAATAAATCTCTCAGGCGTTGCATCTCCAACTCATAGGGAGTCATTCTTTTTACCATAATGCGGTTAGAAATGTTTAAGAATTTAATGTTAAGTACTTTAAAATCACTTGTGAGTAGAAATATTTACTGTTACACTCTAGAAATAAATTTCTGAACTAAATATTCAGTCAGAAAAACACTTACGCGGACAGGCGCGTGGGGTGTGTCATACCCCAGTTCCAACAAAATACGGATAAATCTTTTTCTGAAACACACAGGCAAAGAAAAAGCGGTTCTGAAAGTCAACCACAACTAGAAACTCAGCTACTGAATGCAGCACAGAATTTCAGTTTCACAAGTTAGGAATATTCCACTTTTATGTAGGGTTGGGGTATGATACACCCCACGCGCCTGTCCGCGGGTTAAATTCAAATTCAAATGTTCTTATCCTAAATTCAAATGAAAACACACTTGGCGGTATAATAGACCGCAGAATACAATTCTAGCGGTCTTAAAATAGCAATGCTGAATAATGTTGAAATGCAGAGTTAATACATTTATGCTTCGAATATCAGTAAATATTAATTATTTGAAACAAATAATCAGTATGGATGATTACAAATAAAGGAATTAACTCTTAATAATGTTTAATATGCAAGGAAAGGAATAATATGTGTGAAGAATAAAAAAACAAAATATGTGCCATATTTTTTTTTTATTCTTTTCAGCAACTTATGTGAAGAATAAAAAAAATAAGATAAATATGTAAGTATTGTTTCATTGTTGAGCTAGATTCTCTCAATCCTTGCCTGAAACCAAGTTTAATTCAGTTAAGCTAGATTCTTTGTTGAGTAATCCGTACACCTCTAAATTTACTAGGCGTACAAGGAAGAATTTCAAAGCATGATTTCCGAAAACTTATTAGTGTGTAAAAGCTTAAGACTTATGACGCTTTCAAATGAAAAAAAAGTAGATGCCTAGAGGAATAAAATTTTAAGATATTCATAGCTGGGCATATAAAATTAGAAGAAATCACCCTGCCTTCTAAAGCAATAATTTATTTTAAAAATTTTGATAATATTCTTGAATATTAATATCGGAAACACCTAATTTGTTTCCTTAAACTTTCAAGAAATATTATTTTTCCACATTTTCAGTTCGTGTATTATACAGAAATTTGGATTATGCGGGTTTACCATTCTAAAGAGTTTGCATTACTTGTACTTTAATTATTCTTATATACACACTGAAGAAACTATTAAAAGGATTTCATTTTCCAAAGTAATTAATAGCGAAGTCAAAATTGTAAAAACTAAATATATATTTCCTTGTCCGTATTTTAGCGAAAACTATCTTTGACAATATAATGATGTATGGCAGACACATATCACTTTATACGTTTAAAGAAAGCTTATTGATTGAACGCAAAACGCTCTTCGTATCTTTGGAAAGCGGAAATGAACATTTTTGTTCAAATTTATACTTTATTTATACTTAAGACAAGAAAATTTATTATCGGAAATTGAATAGATGTTATTAAAACGCACGAGGAAAGCTAAATTTTGATAGTTTGACTGTAGATTAAAACATTCAGTTTTAAAAATAAATTTCAGTTAGATTTATCCCTTTATATACGTATCCCTTTATATCGTACTTAACATAGCTTAAATTTATGGCTTTAACACATTTTGTGAGAATGCATGGAAGTCAGAAAACTTTTTAAAAAAACAACTCTAAGTCTTTCGTCTTTTTTTTTTTTTTTTTTTTTTTTTTTTTTTTATTAGCGGAGTGCGTATCATGGGAAAATGAAAAGTATTTTCTGTTGAGGGAAACACTTGTTTCAAGTCCTGTGCGCCAGTGACGCAGTGAGATAAGTGCACAAAAAAGGCAGGAATACTTTTTTTTTTTTTTTTTTTATACATAAGAACATGTCTCCGCGCGGCTTTAGTTTACAATCAAAAATGGCAATTTTATCTTCACTTTTGCTATTGTTGTTTTAAACAGCTGATTTTTAAATACGTGAATTACTTTTCTATATATTTCATTTCTAGAGCACTGCTTAAAAACCGAAGCCTTGGCTAACCTGTATGCTTAAAATACCGAAATGCCCATTTCCATCCATTACCTGCCCCGTCCGTTTCATTCACTCCCGGTACATTAATGCACAAAGAGGTGTGAAGATTTCAAATAATATCCTTTCTACTTCCTAACAAGGAATCTTCCATTAGCCTTTTACGACAAGCTACCTGCAATAAATTGATACAATGCATTTGGAGAACTGTACTGGCTACTGCATACGTTAGGTGGCGGGAAGGAAACACTCAGCCATTTCGGGTGGTTGTGGGAGTTTGAATGAAAGGCTGTGCCGGGCGTTTTGGCCTTCAGAGGGTTAAACTAGCAGATCTGTGGCAACTGCGGAACATTAAATGATTTCAAATGCTAAACTGAAATATACATATCAAGATCAGTTTTCAATTCCCATTTCATTTCATAACTCTCATATATATATGAAATGTAATTTCTCATACATTATTTGTTTTGTGCAGCCGGGACAACAGGAATGAGACAAATTTTGGAATATAAAGTGGTAGGTTTATTTTAGCATCCATTTCACAAGCGTTTCTTATCGTACCTTCAGCAGAAGCCCTATTTATACACATGTGTGCGTCACGAGGCTCATCCAATCAGCGATATTAATTGAAATCACGAGGTGACGCTATCTTCTCATCAGGAGTGTTCTTAAGGACTTTATGTAATATGACAGATTTATGAGTTTGGCAATTTGGCGGGCGCCAACAGGTTAATATATTTTATACTAAAGAAAGGATTTCGCCAAAATTTAGGAACAGGGATGCAATTTAGGTAGAGAATCGCCAACACATTATTAAGCAATATTATTAGATTTTAATTTAATCAATTGATTTAAAAATATCATTACATATATATATATTTTTAAATAATATTTTTAAATTTTTTAAAATTTAATGGTAAAACTGCACGAGATATATTGTCATCTGATGTCTTCAGATTTCAGCTTGCTTAAGTACCGACTTTCAAGTGTCTGAGTAAAATGTTTGCGTTTCTCTTTCTCTAGAAATTAGCTTACGGCATTTGAAACTTTTTCCCTGTGCTTAACATTGCAATTTCTTGTTTTTTTGTAAATAAATTTACAATATTTTTATGTTGACCATTCATGCATTTTTTATGCCTGAGGGTTTTTTTCTTTTGAAAGCCGTCGTGATGCACGTGAACAAAATTATAGTTCAAAAACAAAATTATAATTATATTATATTTATAACTATACAGCTTTCATGAAATGACAAAATGCCCATCACCTGCTTTCTCCTTAAATTTAGAACATACACCTCTTGAGATGCGAATTAGTAACGAATTTATTCCATCTTCTCTCAAACCAGAAAGATTTTATCAGTGGAAAGATTTTAATTATTATTACTAACTCATGAAGCATTCATCATTTATCCGAAATTTATCTTCGAACTCAGTAGCGTGATAGACAAGCCATGCCATACTTCATTTATAATTATGTTAAATATTTTACAATTATATGCATTGCATTCGCATTCGTATCTTTATATTATGTAATATTACAATACAATTTATGTGCCTAAAATATAGCAATGAAATATTATTAATGTAAATCTTCTCTCAGACTATCACTTATAAATCCAGGCGATTTTGGTATCTAATAGAGATGGTCTTCTTCGTATTAATAAAATCAGGACTTAATTACGGAGATAAGTAACGAAAACATTTAGAAAAATATAGCGGTTTAGAGAATTTTAATTGCCAGAGGTTGTTTAAAATACCACAATAAATAACATCTTAAAATACTAGGAGCATAGTTTGTATGTAATCCAAAAAATATTAGTAATGCCGTATATTACAAAGTTTATTTACTAAAATTAAAAAATAGCATTTTTAGATTACATTCATCCAATGAAACCCTGATTTTATGTTTTGTTATTCAAATTCTGAAACAGTTGGAATTTCAAAAAGCAAGTCAACCGTATTATCGGTTATTAGATTAAGACCCAACCGTTTTAAATATTTTGCATTACTGAGATATCAGGTTGCTTAAATTTTAATACTTACCTCCCACAAATGTATCTTTGTTGACTGGAACATCTAGTGCTCAACTGTGTCTCAGTAATTCAGTTTAACATAATCGCGAATAATTTGTAGATGCAAAGAATCGTGTTTTTAAGTCTACTTATTACTTTACAATTGATTCTACATAGATAATTATAATTTAACCAATTTCTGTATCGCTTTCGATTTTTTTTAATGGCCGGGCGATTTATTTTACAGCAATTACCGTATTTTTCGCCGTATAAGACACACTTTTTCTCCCCAAAATCAGGGGGGGGAAAGTGCCTGTGTCTTATACGGCAAATACAAAAGCCCACCATGGCCCTCCGCTGCCCCTCCACCTCTGCATACATACCTTACCGCAGGAACACTCAGCCACTCCGTTCCCTTCCACCTCTTGGCGCCGTCTGAGACCAGGAAGCCCCGCTTTGCCTCGCACTGTATTTGGACGGTCTCTGCCTCGCGCTGCGATTGGCTGAGCGAAGAGGCCCGTGCCTTCGCTCGCTCCCGCGCTGGCTTTGTGCACTTTTTTAGAGTCTCGTAAGCCAGCGCGGGAGCGGGTGAAGGCATGCGTCTCTTCGCTCAGCCAATCGCAGTGCGGGAGCAATCGGGAGCAAGCGGAGGCGCGGATAGCTGTGAGCTGTGATAAATGTAGTATGGTATATCTGAATGAAATATATGATATTTCATACCACCCCATCAAGATGTCGAAGCAGAAGAGACTGGCATATAAAGTTGCTTTCAAGCTGAAAGTAATAAAATTTGCTAAGGAGCATGGAAACAGAGCAGCGGAGAGACACTTTGGGCCAACTCCAACTGAGAAAATGATAAGAGAGTGGAGGAAACAGGAGGATCAGCTCCAAAAGTTGGATAAAAGCAAGCACACCTTGCGTGGACCAACTGCAAAGTGGCCAGAGTTAGAGGTAGAAGTAAAGGAGTGGATCGCACGTCAACAGCAAAATGGACTTTCTATCTCAACAAAAAAGATAATCTATGAGGCCAAACGCATTGCTGTGGAGAAAGGCATTCAGGATTTCACCGGATCCCCATCGTGGTGCTATAGATTTATGAAGAGATCTGGCCTTTCTATGCGCACCAAAACCAGAATTGCACAAAAAATGCCAAAGGAATACTATCACACAAGTGTGTGAATGGGTTAAAAGGTCATGGGACTCCGTAAAAAAAGACATTGTTGTAAAATCATTCAAGAAGTGTGGCATTAGTAATGCCTTGGATGGAACAGAAGACGACGTCTTATTTGACACCAGTGAGGAAGAAAGTGATGACAATGACTGCGTGGATCTGTCCTTCCTCATTTCTGATAGCAGCGAAGAAGAGGAATTCTTGGGGTTAGAATAAAAACATGACAGCCTTATTTTTGTTACTTTCACTATTTGCTGACTGTTTATGAGAGTAAAGATAGCTCTTAGTATGTTACATTGATATAAAATATTTTACTACAGAATTTGGTTCATAATCTCTTTTTTCTAGATTTGCCTCCTTTAAAATTGGGTGCGTCTTATAAGGCGAAAAATACGGTAGCCTTGCACTACTACAAGGGTCGGAAGTGATGGTCATTTCATTATAAAAGCACTTAATAGGGCCACCGTTGCCGCCTATGAAGGAACAGACAGTTAAAAATATGACTTCTTCGGGATTCGAAGCTGGGTCCATCGCTACGGCAGTCAGTGTCACTAACTACATACCATCTAAGCGACTGTATACGGGCTGTCCCCTGCCGTTGCTGGGGTTGTTTAAATTTTAGAAAAAGAAAATTAAGTATGAAATAAATTATGTTTAATAAAATCAACGTTTAATTATAATTAATGAGACTCTGTAAGTTGGTGTTAGATGATAAAATGTTCCAGAATAAGTGATTTTCTTGAAACAGCTGTTCTCTTACATACGATAACTGATCTCCAAACAAGCTGATTGCCGAAATAGATCTATTCAAATCTGATATTGAATATTGTTACGAATTTGGTATTTAAAAAGCTAATGTTAGTTCAATTATAAATTAAATGGTTTTATTTCCCGCGCAGTGCAGCGCGTGACGAATATTAAAAGAAAGCTAAGCCGGAAAAATTGAAAATACAAGAGCGCGTGCATTTAACATTAAATAAATATGTCTTTTTGATTTCGAGAAAGTACCAGAAAATTCTCCCACGCGATTTAAAAATCTTATAAAAGGAAGAAAAACCTCTCAGTTCGTGGTAGTTCAAGATGCATTGGCTGTGGACAGTTCACGGGAGGGTGACCCCCACGTGACTACCACTGCCCAATCTGTGTTTTACAGCAAGGATAAATTTGAATATTTTGTTTAGCTAATCTGTTGCACTTAGTTGTGCCATTTGTCTTCATTTAGATCGCGATATTAGTTTAATTATTCCAATCTGGATAACCTGTTTCAAAACTTGATAATTATTAATATATCCAATATTTCTCATTGCACGCGTAAGCTGCTTTGCTCGGAGTCTGAACTTGGGTGGGTGACCACCCACGTGATAGGCTCCTGCCAATCATCTCCCTCCACTCCACCTCCATTTCACAAAATTTGACAAGTTTCGCCTAGTTGGCGCGGCGTAAATCGCCTTAATTAAAAACTTAAGTACCAACAACGCCTTAGGGCAATTTAACAACAGAGACGGTTAAAGTAGAGGTTGGCTACTAATTGCCGCCTAGCCATTGACTCGATTTCGATTTCGATAGTTCGTAGAAGTTGCTTAGTTTGTTGTTGTTTAGAAAACTGCTCTTGTTGATTGTAGCGAATTCGCGGATTAGCTTTCTTTAGCTGTTTTGAATTAAGTTCTATTGGACATTTGAGTAGTTAAAAGATAACTACTGTGAGATATTGTAATACTGCATGATAATTTGAGAAAATTTAAGCATTTTTGTTGTGATAATAATAAAGTTTTGCTCATTTTTCATCGGACTTTTGCATTCATTTCATAACGAACCCGTACGCACGCAGCAATATTTTTTGAAATACAGTTTTTAAACTGCATTAGTTTCGGAAAAAACATAGCATGATATCACATAACATAATTCTGTACTTAGAAAAATAACAGTAGGAATAATGATAATAATGTAAAAAATAAAACCTGAAATGTTTCAGATTTTAAATTACGTCCAACGGAGCGTTTTATTAACATTTTATGTCTTGCATTTAATAGTCCAAAGAGATTTGAGTCCCGAAGGACTATTACTTTCGTTTTGGCATTTTGCATTAGACTACTATAAATGTCTGTTCACTTTTCAAACTGTTGCCACAAAATGCTAGAGTACTGAATTACATATTTGAAGAAATTAAATAATGAAAAAGCCGCATAAATGTTTGTATATTTCTCGCATTCTGATAAAACAACGGTATCTAGAGCCATCCAATTTTGAATGACGTAATCCTACTGCAAATATGGGCATCGGAAATAACAAATTTGAAATTTGGAATTTGTTTTATTATCGATTTCATATTTTGTAAAACTTGAACGAATTTTTGAGTAACAAACTCAACGATTTAAAAGCGAGCAATAGCAACACTCGACGGGAAAAAAAACTTTTTATCTCCAGCGCGTCAAACTGTGTATCGGAAATTCTAAAGTTAGGCTCATTTTAAAATTACTTCGCGACATTGCTATTGAACTAAATTTTATGGTTTAAGTGCAAAAAACATGATATTTAATAAATAAAAGTAACACATGAAACATTAAAAAGACGCCCCTTTGGACGTAATTTAAAGTCTGAAATATTTCAGATTTTTTTTATTTTGTGTATTCTGCTACAAAAAAAATATTTTTTTTTTAAATATAAAGTTCTTCGCACTTAAAGCATAAAATTCAGTTCAAGAGCAATATCGCAAAATAGTTTTAAAATGAGAATATCTTTAGAATTTCCGATACCGATACTCATGCTCTGGAGATAAAAATGTTTTTCTGTACAACGTTGCCGTTGCTCGCTTTGAAATCCTTGACTTTGTTGATGAAAAATTCGTTAAAGTTCTGCAAAATAGGAAATCGATAATGAAACAAATTCCAAATTTCAAAGTTGGTCCTCCACATGCAATATTCGTAGGAGAATTACTTTATTCAAAATTCAATGTCTCTATGTACCGTTGTTTTATCACAATACGAGAAATATACATGCATTTATGAGGATTTTTCATTATTTAATTTCTTTAAATATAACACATGGCAATAATACTTTGTGGCAACAGTTTGAAAAGTGATTCGCCGTTTGTAGTGATTCGACGCAAAATCGTAAAACGAAAACAATAGTCCTTCAGGGACAAAGCCCCTTTGGACTAAACATTTAAAAAAATCTGAAATGTTTCAGATTTTACATTACGTTCAAGAGGGCGTTTTTAAAAATATTATGTATGCTACCTTTATTTATTAAATGTCATGTTCTTCGTACTTAAATCATAAAATTCAGTTGAAGAGCAATATAATAAAATAATTTTTAAATAAGCATATATCCTTTAGAATTTTAGATACACAGCCTCACGCGCTGGAAATAAAATGTTTTTTTCTGTACAATTTTGGCATTGTTCGCTTTGAAATACAATGGATAATAAAACAAATTTCAATTTTCAAATTTGGGCTTTCACATGCCCATATTGGCACGAGGATTACGTTATACAAAATTTGATAGCTCTAGGTACCGTTGTTTTATCACAGTGCGCGAAACATTCATACATTTATGCAGAATTATTGAATTTCTTTAAATATAATACAGGGCGATAATATTTGGTGGCAACAATTTAAAAAGTGAAACAACGCTTGTAGTGAATCAACGCAAAATGCCAAAACGAAATTCATAATACTTCTGGGTAAATTGAACTAAAAAAAAAATCGTTTGGACTAAAAAAAAAATCTGATGTGTAAACCACATGACTTCCTTGTACGAAATATTAAATTATACGCATTTTTTCTTGCATTTTATTTAAACTTATTAGATTGAGTTAAACCTACTTCGCCGACAGCGTATAAACCACAATAGAATAAATGCATTCTTTAAAATTCACTTTGTTTACCATAGCGACACTCTGGCCCTAGGTTTACTTAATTTATATTTCATTTATATTAGAACTCAGAATGCACAAAATGTATATCATTTAAAGAATTATCTAATCGTTGCAACATGTTCTATTCAAATACTATAATAAAGATAGAACTATGTATAAAAGAAATTAAGCAAACAAAACAAAACAGAAACAGTTTTTCACAGACGATTGAGTATTTCTCATTGAATTAATTCAGTTCTCACTTCGCGAGAAGGCAAAAATACATAAAAACTCAAAATATCTATATTAAAAATTACGAAGTAAATCTCAAACGCTTATTTCCTCGAAAAAATTCCAGAAAGAATTAAGCATGATTTAATTGGCAATAATAAATGAATGCGTTATCTTTGTTTTTGCGAAGCTAAGTTTCTCTAGATTGGCAACAAATCCACTAGTCTCCGGTTTCAAAGGTAAACATTAATGGCCGCCATTAAAAACAGGCTTAGCGGCAATTAAACAACTTTAAAATTGCTGATAATTCTAAACATATTGCACACAGATTTACTAAAGGCATAAAATCCTTAACCGGAAGATAAAAACAACATAATTCAATTATTTTTAAAGCAAAAAATGTGCAATTTACAAACATATAAGAGTAAAGAAACTGAGATTACTGAGCCGGGTAATAGAGTAGGTATATATATAAATACATTTATATACGTTTGGTGCTGCCGATTGCAACCAAAATACGAGGTGCATATCTACATGTTATATCAGTCCTATATACAAAATTTAAACGTTCTGAGGCTACTCGTTTTTGAGTTATGCGAGATACGTACGTACGCACGTACGTACATACGTTCGTACAGACGCCACGAAAAATTCTCTTCAGAATTAATTTTAAAGCAGTTTTATAATTTTTTGAAGGAAAAGAGTATTTTATTCTGTCCTTACGTACAGATATGACGCAAAAACATCGTTAAATTGCATTCGATAGCCGTCAAAATGGGTATTTTCGTTGAAATATGCTGCCTGAATCTTTTCGCGATTACAATACTTCCTTCTTACTTCGTACATGGAAGTAAAAAGGGGGAATCTATTTGTAAACAATTGAATTGTTCTGAATGCAAAACAATTCCAACCCACAAAAATGCCGTCACATATAATTTTTTATTAAACTAACATTTGCTTCTAAAAATCTACAGAAAATTTGCAGTATACATACGTATAGTTTGTTATATACATGCGTATCCGGCTTACGCTGATTGAAAGCACATATTCCTTTTTTAAACAAAGTTAAGTTCGTCTTATTTTAAGAGATTTGAGTAATATTGATTACTTTGTTTCCCTTGTTAAATGCCAAAATTACTCATTAAATGTGTTAGGCTAAAATAAATGTCATCAAATATACGACTTCAGAGAAATCAGATATCTTAATCTTTCTTAATGTCGCAACAGAAGTGGAAAGACCTCTATTCAATTTCCGCTGGAAAGAAATTGCTATTAGTGCATTAGGACGATCTTCGCCGGCACCTAATGAAAAGAAACTGATTCAGCTATTCAAGAAGTTTCCTGTCATTAAGTCGTCAAGTGGTAGGATCTTTCATACGGGTAATTTACTGATAGTATAAGGCAGCTGAAGCTGCGGAACTTTTGTCATGATAATCCGAAAATGAGACATATCCGCGTAGAAATTCTCACCTTTGAATTAGAGAAATATCAGAAAAGTGCAGGGAGTTACAATTAACGTGAAATGATATATCTCAGCTTCAAATTGCATCCTAAATATTTCGTCAGTTTACTGGTGTGTTGTAATTAATGATCAGATTTACAGTGACATGAGGGTTTAGTGTTAAATAAACGTAATTATGTCGTTAAAATTAACGTGTGAGAAACAGATTTAATATGAATACCTTGTATAGCAATATCTGTCTACAACAACTGGATAATTCTATAAATGCATTCTAAATTATGATTTCGTCTTTCAAAATGAATTATAGATACAAATTTAAACAAATTTAGAGCACTTTGCCACATATTCCCCGTGTACGTTTGCTGATATTATCCTGCGCAGACATGTTTGATTTATATTGCTTCCGTGCTTTACTAATTTATCATATGCATTAAGTATCTAATTTCTGCAACTACACATGGACTTTAATGCATATCTAAATAATCTTTAACGAATGATCTCATACATTTGGATTTAATTTTAAAACTTATGAAAATAAATTTTGTTTGCAATTTGAATAAATTTGGGTTACAACACTTCCATTAGCAAAATATTATGAGATAAAATATTAGTATAAAAAAGTAGGTGATAAATTTGCAGTCACCGAAATTTTCGAAATTTTGCATCTAACGAAATTCGGTTTTGTATGGCAATGCAGATAGACGCTTTCGCCCTTGTTTTTCACAGGATGGAAGTGATTCAAACAAGCCTGTTCCTGGGCTATCGAGCGTCAGCGTGCAGTGCAGCCCATAACAAAAATGATCTGAAATAAACCCTTTTACATTACATAAGTTCATTTACCCTCTCAAATGAAAAAAAGCGTACTCAGACATTGAATCAAAGCATTATTGCAGCTATGAAGAGGTCTTAAGGAAGCGACTTCTGAGAGCAACATTTCGCGCTGCTCAAAAGGAGCAAGAATTGCCAACATGGAGTGTGTTTGATGCAGTAAAAGCTATCGCTACAACTTAAGAATCCGTATGATCACAACACATATAGAAATTTTTAGGAGAGCTTGGAGACATAAAAATGCTAATCCTGTTGACAAGTTATATAATAACAACAATTCCACTTTGTAAGGATTATGTTAATTTTTTTAACAGTTAAATTTTAAGTTAAAGTTCCTTTTCTGTCAAATTCTTAACTTTAACTTACTACTTCCGGCCAGAACGTAGTTTTAGAATCACGTTTGAATACATAATGAGGAAGAGCGGTATTTAACCGTGAAGTTCTTTGGTCTTAGCGAGAGAGAATCAGGGTTTCTGATTTGCGCGCGTCTGCCTTTTGGCTACTTTCTCTCTCAAAGCTGTTATTACGCTCGGCCGTACTCAAATCCTTGATAAGCTTCGTAGTCAAATAGAGTTAAGGCGTCAACTCGATTAGAATCTTGATAGCTTCGGCTATATTTCTTTAGTTAATCTTAGTTTTAGTTTAATTCTCAGTCTCTTAAGTTCAAGCCCAAGTGTCGGCTTTGATTGTACGGACAAGACGGAGTTTTGTTAAATCTGATTGGAATAATAAAGGGTTAGTCACCCGTCCATCTTGTTGTTTCCTGTCACACGAACTTAAACGATTATTCTCTAACTTTTTCATAAGATTCGTCGCTTTCTACAGTAACTGAGATTTACACAGTGAAAATCTTACAACTTGATTATGGAATAATCTACAGGATGCTGCGAGCACTGATGTTAGTTATAATGAGTTTCTTAGTACAAATGATAATGCTGTTGTGCGTACTCCAGTGGAATCTGACATACAAACAGTTGTGTCTGAGTTGCAAGAAATATCATAAGGAGGACATTTCATTCCGTCCATACGCCAGGAAACCTCTTATGCACTCTAGAACGTTTCGCTTCAACAACCGAATCGACCTCTTGTTTTACGGAAAGCCGTGAATACAGTTGACCATAAGGTTACCAGCCATTTTCATTCCTATCTGCGACAGCGCAATGTACTGGAATGTTTCGACAAAAAATGACCTGAGAATGCATTTTTTTAAAGTTACAGTACAGTAATTAAGGTTGTACTGTAGAGTGTTTTCTACGACGACATGCATAACATACTGTAGTACTTAAGTAACTATACACTGCAAAAGGTTAATGGGTAGAAGATATTCATTCCAAAAATAAAATTTGAGTTTTCTGTGAGTAGTTCAACACTAAATTCTGATTTGCGGTTTCTTGAGATTCGTGTTAACGAGGGTTTATTGGATATAAATTAATAATTTGTTCTCGACTTTGGAACAAAAAACCTTTTTTTACTGATTTTTTTTTTGGGGGGGGGATCATTGGATAATGAATTTATCCGTTCACAGGTAGCTTTGCTTTACAGGATACCGATCGAATTTTTTACGAAATTTATCCGCCTGCGTACGGGGCATTCGCTGCATATCCGACAGGAACGGGTTTGGGTTCAAGTCGTATGACTAATTGTCTCTACTAAAAATTTCCAAGCTTCAATATATTATATTAAACAGGACTTTCTTAGTAGATAATTCACATAAAAATCATTGCCAAATTAGTCATATGGCCAGACATGTGGTAGACTGAAGGCTTATTCTTTTCGAACTCATTTCTTAAATTCTTAATTTTCTATTTTATTTCTTTTCTTCCTTCCTTCCTCAGTGGCATGACAGCCCGGGCTGGGCCTGGCCTTCAAGAATCGTTTTTCCCAAGCCTCTCTTTTCTTGGCCATGGTCTTCTAGTTAATCACTCTTACCCCCTGAGCGTTACGGGTTTAGCCTTGAAATTTCAAAGTTCCTCAAAATGTCATGAATAAGTGATATTTTCTTGATTTTAATTTTAAAATGACTCTTTCATTTTGTACCTTCATTCCTTTTCTTCCAATATGCATCCAAACTGAAATCAGATACGTTAAAAGCTAGCAGACATTTTCATGTATAATGAATGTGGGTGGCAACCTTCTGTACGGAATTTTCCGGCCTTAACGCTGAGAGGAGTGACGAGGTCCCCTTCCAAACAATCGACCCATCTGAGGATTGGTCGGCCCCTAGTTTTTGTTCCAGTGGACTTGGCCAAGAATATTTTCTGCGCATTTTTTTCTTAGATTCTTAATTCGATTCTTTCTTAATTAATTTTTTAATTAATTATTCTTAATTATTTTAATTTAATTACTTCTAATTTTTATTCTAATCTGAATTATTTTAAAGTAAATTCCTTCTTAATTAATCTTAAAGAATATTCTTCTTAATTACTTCTAACTCTTATTAATTAAATCTTAATTGAATCTTAATTAATCTTTCATTAATTATTTCCTAATTTATTTTTAATTATTTTTAAAATACCTTCATTTCTTAAATTCGTAATTTCTTTGTTCATTTCTTCTTCCAATATCTGATCAGATTCCAGGTTTACCGGAAGCAGTTTAATAGCTCTTTAACAGCATAGTTCTTTTTTAAAGCTATAAAGCTTTTCTTTAAAGCAGAAATGTTTGGCCCGTTAAAGTAAACATGGATACTCAAAATGTAATCATACCGATTCCGACTTGCAAAGAAACTCTTGTGAGTTCTAAATATTTTCAGGACTGTATTAACTTCAGGAACGTTTTTGCGAATTCTGCGTTGGCTAAATATATAATTCAGTAGCAAATTATGTCTTAATTACAATATGAATGCACACAATATCTGGCTAAGTTAAGTTCATAGCAAATAATGTTTAATAAAGAATCCAATAATTTAAAAAGGAATTGCTAGTTTAACGTTTTTTAATTCTAAAGAAAATTAATACACAAAGGTGAACATTTCTCGGAGGAGGCTAATGAGGCACTGACACTTATGGCAACGCGTAATGATAGAATAATAATAATAATGATAATAAAAACTTCGTCAGCTGCAAATAAAAAAAGAAATGTGAAAATTACGACAAAAAATTAACTGCCCCAAAGTCTAGTGATCTGTCACTTAAGAAAATCTTAAAAGGGCAGAAAATATTTGCATGTATTTTCATGACCAGATATTGTTACTTTATAGCACGCTCAGACACAGAGATATTTCGTCAAGACACATACGTGATAGAAATAATTCTAAGATGAACTGAAAATAAAGTAAATTTGCAGAACATGTAGACAAATGAATGTTTCCTTTCCAATACTTTCACTTAGTTTGGCTTAACTTCACTTTGTTTGGCAAATACAGCTCCACTCTCCAAATACAAATATAGTTGGTAAGTTGAATTAAAACTGACTATTTACTTACCTTTTCTGTATTATTTCTTTATTTTTTATAGATAGTATCTAGTTTCGTTTTGATTTACATGCAGAATTCGTGTCGGGGAAGTTTTCTGTAGGCAAGAGTTTCTAAACTACTTTTTTTTTAAATTTATTTTTCTACTTTTAATTGACCTTTTTTAAATTTTAATTTTACTTGCTAATTTCTCAAAATTCCACTTGTTTAAATTTCTTTTTTGTAATTCGCAAAATTTGGATTTACTTTTGGTTTTGAATTTCCATTACTTTGCGTACATGGACGACGAAACACGAATTGACTAATTGAAGAGTTAGGATTGGAGGGAACTTTCACTTGATAAGTCTGTCTCCTGCCTGCTCAACAATTATTCACTTATGCAATTTTATAAATTTTTTAGGATTAAAAAAAGGTTTTTGTAATTGTATATTTATTCATGAAACTTGATACTTGCACTTGCTTTACATATGCTCTCAGAATTTAAATGATATTGTAGATAAGTTCGCAGCAATAATTAATCATTTATTTGTTCGCAATTAAATTTCATTATTTAAAATTTAATTGACTTTAAATTTGCTTTTTACGAAATGAGAATGCTTGTTAAATTCAAATTTCATTCCTTGCAGCAAAGGCGCAAAAGAATTATTTAAATTTAATTTAATCATTTCTTTTAATACATATATAAATATACAGTTAAGAAATGTATATAAGAAGTTATATATACAGAAATCATAGCGCAACAAATGCGCTAAATATGACAATATATATAAATAAGAATTTATATAAGAAACTATATGTAAATATATATATATATATAAGAAGCTACATATACATATACAAAAAATATAGAGCATCAAATGCGCTATGTATGAGAATATATATATATATATAAGAATTTGTATGAGAAATTATATATAAGGATACATAAGAAATATACAGGAAAATATATACAAGAATGTATATAAGAAATATATGTAAGAAAATACGGCACACCGGTGAGCTCATTTTCTCTGTATAAGATCTGGAATGCTATCTTTAAGTTATGAACGGGGATTGGCCAAGAGCTCTATGCAATACAATTGACATAATGCAGGTTCATTTCTCAGTGGCGCAATTTAGAATAAGTTATTACAGTTTTTAAGAAGATATAAGAAGTTTCGCTGATTTAAATTATAATTTCTGTTTATATATTTTTTAGTTTACACACACAGACCTACACACACACATACACACATATATATATATGTATATATATACATAATACATATATAATATTTTGTTGGAAGCAGATGGATGTGGACTGTGCAATGTGACTTTCTTAATTACTCCCAAGTCTTTAATTATGAAATTCTCTTCGAAGATAGAAGCGTCAAACCACTTGCAGCTCACACCTTCATGGGAGGAGACGACAAATTTTTCACTTAGCTCCTGAATCGGTAGCTGTTTATACTTCCAATGCATCTGGTTTTGATTGAAGTTCTTCTGTAACTTGAATATTATTCCTGGTGAATTATAAAACTAATGCTGCGAGATTTTTCGCATTGTGATGATATAGTAGTGTTGTAAATAGGTTGTATAGGTTGTTGTTGAGTTGCTGTAGTGTATTGCGTTGAATAGTTGTATTAAAATTGTGTTGTATTGCGTTGTATTGTATTGTGTTGTATTTAGCGCTAGTGATTGAGGTTGTTTAGTTGTATTTGAATTTGTCATTGGAAGTATTGCTGTAGTGTATCTTCTCATATTGTTGTCATTGATTTGCATTGTCTTGGGTCCTCCTTGAAAGCTATGATCGCTCGTCACGTTTTGCGAACTTGTCCGATTGGATTGTCTTGCTTCTTTTGGTACTTCTCTTCTTCCCCTTTTCTCCGTTTTCTCATCTGAGATTTTCTCCATGTCAGGATTTCCTTATATCAAGTGCCCTTGGGCTTTAATTCTGGAACCGGCAACATTGCTCTTCGCAATAGCTCGGTCAATTATAGAGTCTAAGATGGATGCGGAGCCGATGACCGAGAAGAGCTTCTGAGATAAACGTTTTTCTAGAGAACGTATTCCTTTAACATTACGCAATCAGATGTGTGACTGCGCAGTCAGATGCGGTACTGCGAGAGTGACGGAGAAACTGCAGGACTGTGATGGAGAAATTGTAGATTCAAAAAGCATTTCTTTCCACAGTCCTTTATTTAGCTTGTGGACATACTTTCTTATGACATAGCTTGTTGCTGTAATTTACGGGCATTATACACATTATAAAATTACGGGCATTATACACCCATTACGGGCATTATACACATTATAAAATTTACCTGGGCACAGTATGCGAGGAACAAAGGAAGAAGAATGCAAATACAGCGGTACAGATTATTCAAAGAGAGCTTTCCTTGCTCTCTTTGAATAATCTGTACCGCTGTATTGGCATTCTTCTTGTGTGATTTTCGGTGAGCGGTTTGATTTCTAGTAGTGGTGGTAATTATAGTGAGCGCGTGCCTTTGTAAAGCTAAGCTACTATTGGCTGCTTTTGGGTTTTGTTCCATTTGCATCCAGCGTTATGTATGAGTCAAATGGTCTCGAATTTGGGAGAAAATTGAACAGAGTAAATTTAGTGGTTGCCAATTATTATTAATATTACATATTATTGTGTTAGCACAGCAATCATATTTTATATTTACACACACACACACACACACACACACACACACACACACACACACACACACACACACACACACACACACACACACACACACACACATATATATATATATATATATCAAGCTAGGTAGTAATTACAATTTTGAAAAACTAATTTTGGTCTAGAAAACATCTTGCGCAATATGCTGCAAAATAAGTAAAATATAAAAAAATGTAGTAAGCTCGCCTAAAAGTTACCAAGAGCTGCTGCTCCAAAAGGTTCAACACGTTTTAAAAGAATAATACATACAAAAATCAAACCATTAAACATGTAAGACATTAGAAATTTTATTTTAATTACAGTTTGTCATTACAGATTTCTAAAATATATAAAAAATTAAATTGTTAATCTTTAAGCTTGCAGGCACAGTCCGTATGTTTTTTGTATATTTAGGACTAATAGCTGACCTCTACTTATTTTCGTTTTTATTTTTATTTTAATTTTGATTTTAGTCTAGATTTAAGATGTTTAGGTATTGTTTAACATATTTTAACACCTTTAAGTGTCATTCTGTGCGGACGCGTCGGGAAATTGGAACAGAGAATTGAGACTATTAAAATTTCCAAGACACTTTGTCTAAATTAAAAAAATTTTTGTAGCGAAAAAGTTTCAATTGTCTGTTTCGGCGAAACACGTAATGGAGTTAGCTTAATTCGACGTTCAAATAAATTAAATTTCTCTTGAAAAGCCAGTTTGGAAGTCGAGTTGGGCTAATTTACCATTTTCCGCTTACCTTTTTATCTGATTCTGTTTTTTTAATGGTTTACATGTTTAATGGTTTGATTTCCATATGTATTATTTTTTTAAAACGTGTTGAACCTTTTGGAGCAGCAGCTCTTGGTAACTTTTAGGCGAGCTTACTACATTTATATATATATATATATATATATGTGTGTGTGTGTGTGTGTGTGTGTATTATTCATTATTAAGTATTTTATGTAAAGTTTATTAAGTCTTTATTAAGTACTTATGCACTACTATATTATGTAAGTCACATTTTGTTAGTACACCCGAATTTTAAAGTGTTAGTGCAGAATGGTGTAACTTGGCTTGTTTAAGATACTATATGTGAAACCAAATGAAATGAATAGTCCATATCACACAAAAATGTCGACTAATTGATAATAAATATTATATTTACGAATCAATAAATGTACATGATAATTGCATGATAAAGTATATTTCTTTTGATAATAATCTACCAATAGTGTTTGCTTTCTGTGTTTGCTAAAGAAAAAATTATATAACTGTAGTCTTTCCAACAATGCGTAGTAATAGCTTTTTTTCAGTAATCATCTTAATCTTGCTTTAATTTCTTTTTTCGTAATTATGTATTTTTCATTTCGTAATTATGAAAGCTCTGGGAATATTTCAGATGATAAATATTTTTTCTAATTTTTTTTTTTTATAATAAACCAAAAACATGCTTAAGTTTAGTAAAGAGAAATTATATTTCATTACAAAAGCAGACTGAAGAAATGTAGTATTAATTAATGCAGATAAACAACAATAATAAAGGAAAGGTGCTAGTTTGAAGGAATTAAATTGCATTTACCCTTGCGGTATGATTTATTTTCTGATGATTTCTGCAGCCTTCCTTATACAAAGTTTGAACAGTGAGGTATGTCGTAGCAAGTTATCTCAAACGGCACCATGGAAATGACAGATATCACTTAATATGTCAGAACGTTTATGATTAACGATGATTCCTGAGTGCTTCATTATCAAAGTATGGCTTCTGATGCAACGGGATACTTAATCTTTTCTAGGGGATCTGTCCAGCACCATTCACTACTTTAAATGAGTCTTCTCAAGAAATTTCAGCAAATTACGGAGATTTAAAATTTATTCTTTAAATATGCAATAGGAAGTGCAAGACTCTGTTGATTTGTATTTCTGTTATTTCCTATAAAAATAGCTGACTAAATGGCCCTAATAAATAAAACATTGGTCCCTACATAGACTACGGGAAAAGGTTAAGTGAAGAAATTTTCAGTTGCTGGTATTGATCACTGATATGATTTCTTTCGTGAGTGATATATTATTCTGTTTAGTAAGCGACAAATGAGTTTAGCCTATACTCTGTATAAAATCTAATGCTATGAACAAAATCATATTTTATTATTTTTTTTCTCCTCTTGTATCTGTGTATGTTAATATATTTAGTGGGAAAAGCATGTAAAAACATTTGAAAAAGGCTATAGAGGCATTTAGAATTTTTTTAGATGCTAGGATTGGATTGGATTATTCAATTATGGCAAAGCACGCAAGGGCTATCTGCCTAAAGGGAGGGATGGATTCGTGGAGGACTTTCTAAGGGAACCTGGCTCGTATATACGTTACACATGGGGAAAACCACGAAAACGCCCAAGCAGCCAGCCCGTTCGCGGGATTCGAACCTCGGACTGAACTACCAGTGTTAAACGTCTTTACCGCTCGGCCGCTGGTGGGCTTTAGATGCTAGGAAACGGAACAAACCCGCAATGTCCTCGCTCAGGTTCGCACTCCAGACCTTTGGAGTGTAACTGGAAACACGCTTCGAGCGTGTTTCCAGTTACACTCCGAAGTTATGCGGAAGAAAATACCTTATAAATAACCCGTCGACTGGGGGTAGAAAGAACACAGTCGCCAAATCCTGGTAGTGACGAATTATCGTCCGCCACCATTTTAGTTCGGTCATGACTTCTTAGAGTCATTTAGAATTCGATGTCAAGAAACTGAAGAAACCCGCAATGTCCTCGCCAGGATTCGAACTCCGGACCTTCTGCATACGCTTCGAGCGGACTTCCAGTTACACCACGAAGGCAGGCGGAAACGGGTGAGAAAATACCTTATAACGCATTTTTTGCTCATTGATTAAGGTCGAGTTACTTAACATAAAGCTCTATTTTTAAATTTGGGCAATAATGCAATAGGCATTTTGCTGTTAAAATATTAAATGACATAGGACAATGAAAGAATGAAAGTTGCCAGGGAAGAAAATAAAGGTGCGGTTTCGTTTAGGTTACTCAGTTTAGTTTACCCTTAGGCAGATAGCCCTAGTGGCAAAGCACGCTAGCGCTATCTCCCTATAGGTAGGGATGCCTTCGTGGCGGACTTTCTAAGTGAAACTGGTTGGTATACACGTTACACATGGGGAAAACCACAAAACGCCGGTGAAGCCAGCCCGTTCGCCTTGGTTCGAACCCAGGTCAGAACTACCACTGTTCAGCGATTTTACTGCTCGGCCGCTGGTGGGCGGAATAAAATAAAATAAATAAAGTAAACCATAGTTAAAAAAATAAAAATTAAGAAAGAAACTAGATAATTTCCTTCAAAAGATAATCCAGATAAAGTGATTTTTATTAAAACTTTAGATCATATTTATTCGGTGCATATAACGAAACAAAATGTACTGTTGTAACGTTTCCAGGAATTCTGCATTCAATTTTAACAAGGATTGTTTAATGATAGACAAGTATAGAGAATTAAAAACTAAGAAATTCATTTTAATTACGAACAATATTCCTATCCAAAGATAACTTTCAAGAGATTTCCTTAGAAATTCAACATTTTAGTACAAGAAGCGAAGAAAAATGTAGAATGACAAACTGCGGGATTATTTAGTAAAAATGAAAGCATCGGAAATTTCTTTTAAAAAAATAGAGCCGAAAAGCAAATGATCATATACTATATGTTATTTTTAAATATTAAATAAAGTCTGATTTCTAATACTTTGATTATTTGAAGTAGATTCAAAAGATAAAATTTAGTGGGTCTGTAAGATGACACATGTTTCGGTGTTTCTAAAAATAGGTATGGAAACTTAAACTTGCTCTTAAAACACTGTCGAATAGTTGACTAAGGAAAATCAGACATTTCATACATTTTTATCGAAATTAAATTGTTATAGATTTCAAATATAAAGGAAAAGTTTGATTTACAGGAATTGTTAATTATTGTTAAAATGGCAATATTATCAGTTTGGGAATCTTCTCCACTCAGATTATGAGAGATTACTAAACCGGTTAGCAATCTTTGTAAATGGTGAATATCATATTTGCATCTAAAATGCAACAAAAGAGGATTACAGAAGTACGCTTAATCCCATTTATTCAAAAAGCAGATTTTTATTCAATTGCAGTGGGTTCCACCTATAACATCAGCAAATAATATAAAATTAGCGTTTTAACCTCTTCACACCCGAAGTTAAAATATTTAATTTAAAAATAATTCGTGAAGTTTATATGCTTCCTTTCTGTCTATAGATGGGAAAAAAGAGATTTTTTTTGGTGCATGTATATTTGGGGACCAAAAAATTTAGGTACACATATGTGTACCTTGGGATTCAAATAAGTAAATAGTCTCATATTTTAACACTTATAAATTTCAATATTTAAAACCGCCATTAGATTAAAATGTGAAATAAAAAACATGAACGCAATATAATTTCACAATAACATCCTAATGTATGATTGTTTTATTAATTTTAAATAACTTTAACTAATATTTTATCTTTACATTATTCTGTATCAAAATTTTCAAAATAATTGTTTTTAATACACATAAATACGTTTTACATTTGATACAGAATATTCTCGTTCTTGATATGCACCCTCGCATTCTACGCTTAGATGAAGTTTTGGTATTCATGAGCCTTGGTAAGTGATTTACACCATCCAGACTCGTGTTTTTTCCTGGTTGGCAAATTAGTTTCTTCTGCTTTCTTAGGGAATTCTTCCTCATCTGAACTTGAAGGGAGTCTTAGTCTCTCTCTATTAGTTATTAAATTTTCTTCATATCTGCGCAATGCTGATACATCTAGCATGCGATATTCCATGAGGAATTTAGCACCCGTAAGATTGTTTCGCTTGTAATAGCGTACATGCATCGCCCAACACTTTGATATCACCAAATCCACAAATTGGGAGAAGATTCGAACTGGCCATTTTTTTATCCTCTCAGTACACCGATAGTACGTGAAAGGAATCATTTGCTGTTCCAAAGAAATGTTTTGCGGTCAAGGCAAAATAAAGCATTTTCCCTTGATGGGATTTAAAAAAGGTTTGTACTTTCCAAATTTTATCATCCTTTTCGTGGAATGCTAAATTAACTGCAAAATGAAAATTTTAGGGCAGAGTGAATAGTCTGTCTCTTGCCATTGTTTCATGAAAACATCTTATTGATAGGTTTCTTGACCAATATAGTTCTGCTTGAAAGAATTTCAGTATGCCCATCTAAGAATTGAGACCAACAAGTCGCATTATTTCATTTGCGTTCGTGTTTGCAGTTTTATATTTCTGATGAACAGAATAAAATTAGTTTGGGCAGCTTCTTCTTCAAAACATTCCACGCTCAGGTATTCAAAACACGAAGCCAATTGTGAAAAAAGGCTCTGGAGCTTTCTCAAAGTCATCCTTCAAGCATGTTAACTTGCGTAAATATCAGTTACAACTAATAACATGAAATAACAAAGAAATTACAAACAATAAATTATATTAAAAATATAAAATCAGGTCTGTAATAGCTATACATTGTCTTTATTTTGATGAGTCAAAGAATATGAAGAATAGAAGTCCAATATTATGAATATTATATTTTAATTCAAAAATAAAGCGAGAAAAGGGTAAAAAAAAATCTGTAAAATACAAATAATTTAATGTTACAATTACTTACTAGATGTATATAATCACTTGTGCCTTCAGTGAGCTGTTTCTGAAACGTAAATTTCAGAAACAGTAACTGAAATTATGTAATATTAAAAAAACGTATGGCAGTAGTCAACTGAGCCTAATTTCCCTAACGGACTGACGTCCACGTATGTGGACCTATACACATTTCAATGCATTGCCACAAAAAATAATTTTGACGAACAAACAACAACGTCAAACAAAAGCTCTAACATAAATAGCTCCAAATATTCACTTTAAACATTAATTAAATTACTCATTAATTAATTATTACTTATGTTGTCGAAGACTTTTCGACGGCGCCATTTTTTTCAAAACAATCCGTTTGTAACTCAGATTTCTTCAAAAGTATGCACCTGTGCTGCCAACCATTCGTAAAAATGTAAAGATGAAACATCCTTGTACGCGGTAATCGAGTTGCAATTGAGTAAAAGTGTACTAGAATATTTCCAGCATCGCAAAATTGAAGGTCCACGTATGTGGACCTGTGGAGTCAAGAGGACAAAAGAGTTCACAGTAGTAAATACTAAATAAGGCGGATATCCAAGATATGCAACAGAATATAAATAAAGGAATATCTAGATTTTGCATCTGAAAGTGGTATCTAAATTTTAAAATTCGTAAACTACGTATTATATATTTTAAGCTGTGGAAACTTAAATTGCGAAATGGTGCAAAAAGAATCTATGGTTGTAAAACAATAAAGGACATGTATGGAACAGCATAAAAAACAAACACTAAAGAGGCAACCAAACGCGTCAAGTAGTCAGTTGCAAACAAGAATAGTTAGGAAAACATATTCGGAAATTAAAGATAAATATGATATGAAAATTTCATCTAGCGTAAATAGTCATTTTTTCAAGAAAATATTATAGTGACGGTAATGCCAGAAACGTTTTTGTCAAAGCTTTCCGTCATGGTACAAAACTGCATCAAAGTTTTCTTGATTTTACAATGCAGCAAAGGCGCAAATTTTAATTGTCATTCAAGTAAGATTTCCTAATGCCATTAGAGTACAAAAGCTTTTTAGGGCATTATACTTCAGAATAATATTCCTACAAGTTCACAGCCAAAGGAAAGACGCAGGCCTTTCCCGTCTTTACATGGAAGGCTCGGAACATAAATAATCAACGAATGGTGTATCAGTACCCATACATTCATTATCAGTATTTCTCAGAACAGCAAGCAAAAGGTTAGTTTTTCTCTTTCTCGCAATTACATGGAAAAGGCGCACCTCAACGTTAGCTACTTCATGTTTTATTTGTGTGATGAGGTCAGTTATTTGCAACTTGTTTCTGGACATTTACTTTTCTTCCCATTTTTTATTTTCTGTTATTCCTTCAGCATTTTATTTTGCGGGATATCTAATACATGCTTAGTGATAAACCAGCTTTTCATTTTCTTTCACTATAACTTCTTTATTTCACTTTTTTTTTTAAATTTATAACACTCAATAATTAATTATATTCATTTATATAATATCTGTAGAAGGTTTGGTTTGGTTTATGAGATCACGGTAAAGCCTCGAGTGTTATCTGTCTAAAGGGAGGGATGCCTCCGGGGAGGACTTTCTAAGAGAAACTAGTTCGTATACACGTTACACATGAGGAAATACACGTAAACGCCCATGCAGCCAACCCATTTTCTTAAGATTCGAACTGCCAGAGTCATCGACATCCCCGCTCGGCAATTGATTGGTCAATATATACCTAGAAGAATGTTTATCATGTGCAATGTAAAATCCTTTAAAATGGTTTTAATATACGTAAATTCGATAACATTGTAAACAATTTATTTACCTGTAGTAAGTGGATAACGCAATTGGTTGCGTTCGTGATTCGAAAGTTTACACATTTAATATAACAAGTCCGTCACATCTCTAGATTATGATTAGGAACGGGGAACGTGGGCACCATCCCTTTACCGTTATGGTTAATTGGTTTAGCGCCACGTCCTCCAATATCCAGAGCAAGGCCAGAATAAAACCACACGTGAGACTCGCACCAGACGCCCAGACCCAGCACCCTATTCATCCGGGTAGCAGTCCAGTCGACCAAGTACTCCCGAGGAATACTCTAAGCCAAAATGCCGGGTCCAGTGTTAATTTGTTTCCAGGAATAAAAGGTACAGTGACAAACAAGGGCAGAATCTTTACATAGGTTAACATACAATTACATATTTGATCACATTAAGATTATAGAATTATGACATTAAAGATACCTGGTTATCCGCCAAACAGTAGGTCTATTATAATAACATACATATACAAAATTTGGTTAAGAGTAGTAACAATTTGTGTGGCTACTCGTATTTGACAAATTACCTTTTAAATATAAATCTTACAATTGCACTTATATATGTCATGTTGTTTAGATATAGATTACAAAATATAAATATGCAGACATTGAATATGAGTTATAACAATTAATACATTATTCTGCAAATTAAGGGCCATTCACTTTGTACATATTACTGTTTGAAATTTAAATCCAACAAGTACGCTTATGCATTATGTATTCAAATCATACATGATGCTACATGCATACATTACAAATATTTAACTTACCATTACATATACACAAACACATGCACATGTAAACTCCTGTTAAGAGTATTAACAATTTGTACAGATTATGGGCTACACGTGTTTGGCGTATAACCTATTTTTAAAAAATTTTTTTAAATAATTTAAATAATATAATATAATATATAAATATAATATTAATAATAATAAATAAATTAATATAATAAATATATTTTAATAATAATATAATAATATAAATAATTAAATTTTAAAAATAGGTTATTATACGCCAAACACGTGTTTGGCGTATAATAACCTATTTTTAAATAATAATCTTACAATTACACTTAATTATGTCATACAAAAATGGTAAAAGATTACAAAATACAAACTGCAATTATTGATAATGAGTAGCAGCAGTTTTATGCATTATTCTGCTGATTATGGGCTACTCATTTTTACATGTTACCGTTTTTAAGTTTAAATCCTTCAAGTAGATTCATGCTTTGTAAATTCAAAACGCACAAAATGCTACATATAAATATTACAATTACTTAATCAGTCACTGCATATACATATACCAAATCATATGTTAACCTTTTACTAAGAATAGGGACAATTTGTACAGATAATGGGCTATTAGTATTTGACATTTTACCTTACAGGTAAAATTCTTACAAGGACACATCTCAGACACAGATTACTAGAAATCTAATCGTAATAATATTATAACGTATTTCTCCCGCCTTCTTAGCATGCCTTCGTAGTGTTGTGGTCAGCACGCTCGGCGCGTATTCGAGAGGCCCGTGGCTCGAGTTCCGGCGAAGGCGTTCCTCATTTTTAATCTCTCCTGCTTCGAAATAATCTAATGTCTCTACAGTGGCGCCCGAACTAAAAGATGGTGGATGAATATTCTTCACCACCAGGATTTGGCGATTAGGTACCCTAATCCCCAGTCGCCCTTTAAAATTGGGAGTATATAAGGTATTTCTTCCGCCTTCTTAGCATGCCTTCGTAGTGTAGTGATCAGTACGTACGGCCAGCACGTATTCTAGAGGCCCATGGTTCGAGTCCCGGCGAAGGCATTGCTCATTTTTCATCTCTACAGCTTCGAAATAACGTAATGTCTCTAAAAAATAGTTCTTTCCTATTTGAAAATCTAAAAAAATGCTCTTAAAGAACTCTCTAGTTAATAACTGTTTGCATTACAGGGATATATCCTTCCTATTGATATGTGTCACAGTATTCCTCGCGATGCACACTATACGGAACTTGGTAATCATTGGAGTGGTCTAAATATACAGAATCATGTTGTATGAGAATTTTCTAATTTGAACACCAAAGTCATATTAATATTGCCGTGCAGTAATAATGATTAATGAGATGTAAAATACAACATTTCCTAGTTTTTAGGAATTCAATCAATTAAACGAATTTTCAAAAGTGCCATCTGTTTCTTTTTGTGATACTGAGGATCTATTTTTGCCTTAAAATTCATCAGAATTTGTAGAAAATCTCTTCATTTGAAGAGAAAAAAATATAACTTGTTGCATTGCTTGGATATAACTGATTGCATATAAACAATTAAAATGAAATATAATAAAACTCTTAATTATCTGGTAAGACATTTCTTGAAACTTTGACAATATTTGCTAAAATAAATTTTAATGAGCTTCGGAATATCTAGTCTCTTCTGTAACTCCATTTATATAGAAAACATTCACGCCAAATTTATTCGGTAGGTGTTTTTACTAATGCTTACTTGTCTAACCTATAGTCAGCCCTAACCCAAGCCCACAAAATTCCTCGTGGCAAGAAGCGGAAGATACTGCTCTCTTGGCAACAGCCTTGAGCACACCCTACGTAACAGTACGACTTAACTCAGTTCCGCCCCCAATTTTGATGGAGAGCACTCCGGGGGATAGATCCGAGGGTCTCCCGCTCCTTCTCTACCTACCTCAACCTCTCGAGAGGACTTAAGGCTCATCACATATTTAGAGTGCCTCCATGCCGCACGGCCACTATACATTTACAAACATCCATGCCTTCTCCGGAATTCAAACCCAGGCTCTTTAGCATAGCAGTCCACGACGCTAACCACTATACTGGTTGGGGACTGCTGTCTTTATATAACTATTTGGGTACTCTATTTTTTGTCGTGTTATGTCGCGAATTTCAATTATTAATATGTGTTTTCAGTTATTATTATTATAATATTTTTATTTGTATTCATGTGTATTTTAATCTGGAAAAAAGTATTCTTAAGCTCTTAAGGTTTTATTTAACTCATTATTCTTGAGTTGGAATTGTGACAAAGGCGAGAGACGGTTGCGAGGACACACATCTGGTTTATGGCCTTTTCCAACAATGGAGGCAGTAGGGTATATGTGTCGCCCTTTTTAGTTAATGCGTGTGAAACGGAAATCGTTCGTCTTGTCGCTTTGTAAAAGTTTGCAGTTTTGCGAACTTCAAGACAGTAGGAGGTGTACTAAGTTAGATAATTGGATGCTCGTAAAAGCTAGTTTCACTTGTTAGTTGGGGGTCTAGTTCTTTTTCTCACGTTATGTGTGCAGATGTTTTTCGGATTGCATTGTCAGATTTTCTGGTGTTTGATTCGTCATGGGTGTGTCATTTTCTCAATTTAGATAACTTAAAATCCCGGGATTGGTAAGATTTAATTTTATGATTTTTTTTGAAAGCCTATGAACTCACAAAGGCGGAGAAACCGAGTTTTCCTGGGTGCTTGCACCAGGCTAGAGATCATTCTGATTCTGTTTGCTGATTCTTTCAAGCTAAGAGTAAGAAGAGGAGTGGGGCCTTGACCCCTTGCGGGTCTTGCTCTCGCGGGCGCCGGCTATTGCGTCGGATTTGGAGACATTTGAGTTGCGAAGATGTAAGGCAGTAAAAGAAAAAGTTCGGTGCGGCTTTACCTCCTGCGGGGGGCTTGCGACTTGGTCTGAGGCGAGGTTTCTCGCCGCTTTCCCGCTGATGAGAATTTGTTCGCACGGAGAAAGTGCTCTACGCACAATTTGATTTTACCGTTTCATGGTGTATTTTGTGATCTTTGAATTGTCATGTTAGAGGCTTTCCAGTTAGAATTGTTCGTCATAGACAGGAGAGATTGGTTACAACTAAGAAGTTTGTGCCAAAAGTGCTCTACCCAAAATTTAGTTTCGCCGCTTCATCGTGTATTTTGGAGAGCTTGAATAGTCATGTTTGAGACATTCCAGTTGAAGAAATTTGTCATGAGATACAGATTTGTTCCAGAAGGAGGTATCATGCTTCCCTTGTTCCTGAGATCAATGGACGCTTCTGAAAGTGTTTTGACAAAAAAAGATTGGACACTAAAGATCTTTTCTTTCGGAAATTGTCTCTTACTTAATGGACATATTTAAGACGGTTTCTGAATCAATGGACGCTTCTGAAAGTGTTTTGAAAAAAAAAAAAATGTTTTAGCTCATTTCCAAGTGGATTGGACACTAAAGATTCTTCAATCCAGAAAAACTGTCTTCCATCTGTGAGTGATTTTTAAATTTGTCTACCTCTCTATCTTTTCAAATTACTTAAACGGAAATTATTTATTTTATATATGTAAACTACTAAATGATTAGAATATTTTGAATAATGACTAATTAATTTAAAGTCTGTAAAGGAACGTTTAAAGATTTGTTTTACCGGCTTAATTAGTGAGCTATTGAACGTCAAATATAGTAAACTTACAAATTAATATGAGTATGTTAATTTTGGAATGAGATATGTGTTATTTTCCATTTTAAGGTATATTAATTTTTGTAAGCTGTAAATGCGTGTGACATTATGTGTTACTTTTCAGAGTAAAAATATGTTGTAGGATACTGATCAGTTATCCATTATTTAATTATATAATATATTCAAGAATTTAATAAATGTGTGTTTAAAATTTAATTGCATTTGTGTATTTATGTAGCGTATAATTTACTGTGGTGTGTCATGCCCCTCCATTTGTTTGAGCCGGGAGGCTTTAAGAAACATGGAGTTTAATTGAATTTGGAGTTATTGATATTTCCTTTTACATAGGTTACTCAGAACGCAAACCTAAAAGTTAAATTGTACTACCACTATACGATTGATTGATAGATATGATATACGATTGTTTATTTGATTCATCTTTTGATATATTATGAATAAGAATTTTTTTTAATTATTTGGTATTGGATTTTTTTTTTTTTTTTTTTTTTTTTGTTAATTTTTGTCCGGCACCATCAGTCAAAGTTTAAAGTTAAAAGTATTTAAAAACATAAAATTTTCGGATTTAACAGTCGCAATAGTAGTTGATTTTTATGCTTAAACTTGTAAGCTATTTTTGTTCCTAAATTGCTATTTTGTGCTTATCTGAGAATATAACTAAATGTAAACCCCGTGAATACAATAATGGGTGGAATGCAGAAGTGTGCCGCCATTACCAATAGTCTTGGTAAATTTAGTAATAGAATGCGGTTATGTTCAGTTATGCCTAAATTCGAGCATCTGAGAACTTCTGCGATGCAGTTTTCTGTGATGTAGAATCCCGGAATCTCATGCTCTGTCAATAGAACTCTCACAAAACTTTTCTGAATGGCAGATTTTTGCTTATATCATTTTACTTCAAAGGCATTAAAATCACATAGAGGCAGATTTTGTCCGAGATTCTAACCAAAGCCAGTGGAGTGGCTGATAGACTTCTCTGACCTTTATACATCTGCGGTATCATACACTGAATAATTTTGAATATATTGCGAAAATCAGGATTTGGATTTTACCCTGCATGTGTGTGAAACTTCAAATGCCGCTCGATCGAAACCATAAAGGAGCCCGTAAAGCTAAAAATTGAAGTCATGAATGCGTTTATCAAATTTAACTTCCATCCAATAAATTGCTTTCGAGTTTAAGGAAAACTAGCAGGCAAATACGAAATCTGATAGCAGCATGTTTATTTCCAGTACTGTCAGTGATATCATATAAACTGCGATATTTCGAAGAAGTTAAGATTAATAAACAAACGGATTTTATTTAATCGCTTGCTTAAATCATATGATTTGGATGTAACATTTATTCTAGAAATCTAGTTGCTATAATGTCGTTTTAAATGGAAATTTAATATAAAGCATTAAAACCTTTTACACGCCAATGTTCCATAAATGGAACATCGGATTTCAAATTTTGTAAAAAATGCAGCTTTATTCATATTTATTTGTAAAAATTACTACATGGAGAGAAAATATGGATTGATTTGTAGCAGCAATATAATGCTATTAAAATAAATAGTGTCTTGATTAAAAAATATCATCATTTCACCTTTTTTCTTACTTCCTTCAGAGCAAAAATAAAAATTAAAAAAAAAAAAAATCATATAAAATTAAAAATCCCACAAATGTTTTTATAAATCAATGAAAATAATTAAAAAAGATCATTTTATGGATAGACAGTAAGCTATCATAGAAAGATAATAATTATTTTTTAATATGAGCTAAGAAATATGGATGTTCCAGAAAGGGAACATTGACGTGTAAAGTATATTTTTTAACACGATAAAGCTACTTTGATTACAGGGAATCGAAGCACGGAGAAAGAATTTCCAAATTTGAAAAATTTCAGAAAGTATCAAAAAAAGATGTTTATGACTGTTGATCTGTGTTTGACTCATCAATCCTCCTCTCCCTCAAACACTCCCATAAGGATCTGAAATGGATTACTCACAGTCACTACAGGAAAGCATGTGGCGTTTCTTGATAGGCTAGAGGTTGATTATGACGCGGATGTGAAGGCGTATATATTACAATGTGGACTGAAATCCATGTGATTAGAGATTTCGGTTACAGCCGAAAACATCGCGGGCGAAAACGTCGCGGAGAAAACAACGCAAGGCGAAAACGTCATGATACAAAACATCGTGGGAGAAAACATCGCAGTTCTAATACATAGTGATATAAAATATCGTAGTCCAAAATAAAGCGGTTCAAAAATTTCGCAGTTTAAAAACATCGTCGTCGAAAATATCTTGGTAAAAAATAAAGTATCTACAAATCATCGCATGACGATAACATCGCAGACATGCTTTTCTCAGGCTTTAATAATTGTAAAGGGATATTTCCATAATGATTTATGAGCGCAAGATGGAAAGAAGGATAATTTTTACTTTCATATTTTTTATTAACAAATAAATTTTTGCTGAAAAAGTAAGAAGGAAATTTAAGCATAGGAAATTAAGGCAACTTATAGCATTTAATGAAAATTTAAACTGACATAGTTAACTAACAAAGGTCATTAATAAATAATTTTTTATAAAGTTTTTACTGGTAATTTTTCATTAAAAGTATAATATAAAAATGTTTAGGAAAAGAAAGCTACGGAACTGCATGACCTTATCTATAAAAAATTGCTAATTATGAGATTATTTTCTTCACTTTTGTCAATCTAATACTCTTATAATGAAAAATATTTCTTGTTCTGCTTAAGAATGTTAACTTAAGAATAAACTGAAGTTTCCTTCTTAACTTTTTCAGCAAAAATTGATTAGTTAATAAAAAATATGAAAGTAAAAATTATCTTTCTTTCCATCTCGCTCTCACAAATCATTATGGGAATATCCACTTAAAATTATTAAAGCCTGAAAATAGCAGGTCTGCGATGTTATCTTCCTGCAATGATTTGTCGATACTTTATTTTTTACCGCGATATTTTCGACGACGATATTTTTAAACTGCGAAGTTTTTGTACCGCTTTATTTTCGACGACGATATTTTGTACCACGATGTTTTAGAACTGCGATGTTTCCTCTTTGCGATGTTTTCTCCCACGATGTTTCGTAGCACGACGTTTTCGCCTTGCGTTGTTTTCTCCGCGACGTTTTCGCCCGCGATTATTTTGCTGCGGTGTTATCGGCGGACACCGAGATTTCCATTATTTTCCCGTAGTTTGCATTTTTCATCAGTTCGTGAGCATACGTTTTGCTGATGTCTCATTCGAAACCATTTCATTTCAGAGACATTGGAATGTTTTTATACTTTACCAGATGATAAAGAAGTATTGATATTTGTCAAACTGCATCTAGAAGGAAGTGGATGTTTGACAGATGAGAAAGATATAAATGAAGATATTTTTGAGCCTGTTCTGCCAGCGGATGTATGTGGAAACGTCGAAATTTCTAATAATATAGATGATGAAGAAATATCTCATGAAATCTCATTTGATCCTCAGGAACCTTCATCTACAAAAGGAAGGCCGAAATTGAAGCGGAAACTAATGTCGATTGAGAAAAACATTGAACATCGGCGGGAAAAAAATTAATTTTCACAAAATTCTAAAAACTGGCAGCAATGAAAATATTTGCGAAGTGTTATATTGAAAATATTTGCGAAGTGCGATAGCAAATATGACAGGACCTTTACGCAGTGTAGGAAGGAGGCGTTTTAGTTGCAGATGAAAACTATACAGGACAGTTTTTGGATTACTGTTGTTTAGTGGGTTTCGTTAAGTACCCGGAGAAGATTTATACTGGAGCATTCAAGAAGATTAATCTATTCCAGTTGTATCTTCTGTAATGCTCAGAAACAGATTTAGGAAACAGAAAAAAAAGTATATTATAGATAACCCCGTTGGCAATAGGAGATAAAGTGGGAAAAGTCCCTCCCTTTCATGAAGAAATGGAAAAAAAATTCAGCAGTTTGGCATTTTTCATTCTAAACTGAGTGTGGATCAATAAATGGTCCCGTTTTACGGTCATAATTTGGCTAAAATGTTAACATAATTTGCTAGCAATTATTGTAAGATTCTTACATAAATTACTTTCTGTCAACTACGTAACTTTGTTTTAATTAGTTGGAAAGCTTTTATACTGTGAAAGTTCCATCTCTTCTCCTAAGAAACTTTGGTGGAGCCTAATGAGTCTAAGCGTGTAGCCTGCCTTTCTGCTTAATCTATGTTATGTACGAATAACATTTAGAAATTTATTTACAAATACTGATAAATTGTAGACAAAAATATTGTTTTAAATTTAAATGTTGTTAATCATGTTTTATAAAATAATGTTAAAAAAAAAAAAAAAAAAGTTTTCCGGCAATGTTCCCTTTATGGAACAGGTTATAAATCATGAAACCTTTTTAAAATTCGTTTTTCATAATTCTTATATTTGAGTTTTAAAGTGACTTTACACCACAAAATGTATATGTTACCTTCGCATCATAGTATGGCATTTATAAGGTTAAAAGAACAGGAGTTTAAATCACTATTATTCTCTTTCTTTGTGAAATGTACATGGATGTAGTTCTATTGACGATTTATTATTTATTCTAAAACACGGTATCGTATACATAACTATAGCAAAACAAAATTTTAGATTAAAATTTGACAACATGTTTTAACGTTGCAAAAAAAATTGTCCTAGAATTGCATTCCACAAGAAGAAAAAATTGCTATGTATTGTTCAAAGTATGTAAATACGAAATGGTATAGTTTTGATCTTAGAAAATAGGCTCTATATATTTAGCAACAAGAGCTGTCATCGTAACAACTGCATTGCATTTTCTCTTATAACTCAGGAAAAATGCAAGCAACTCAAAGGTAACATTGTGAGACACAGCATGCTAAATAACGATCAACAGTTTGGCCAGTATGGTAGTATTTGGTTAAGAATTCTAGGTTACCTCCTCAAACAGCAAACGTACTCAGTCAGGTGACAGGTGACGGAGGACCGGGACGCCTGGCGTCTAACAGAGGTAAACAGGCATATGTCCCACACCCTCCCCTATCCAGACGCAACAAATCCCTGTGGCCCCATAAGGGCGCACCGGGAGTTTATCGATACTTCAACATAAATTACTACTTACTCATAAATTACTGCCTACTGATAACATATAAATTCTGCTTTTTCGTAAATTATCGCATACACATAAGTTACTGCTTGTGCTTGTACCTGAATTACTGCTTACACATAAATTACTGCTTACACATGAAATACTGCTTACACATGAAATACTGCTTACATTAATATGACTACATTAATATGGTGCATTAATATGATGCTCAGTTACATATACATGCTACATTACACGTTAATTTGATACATAATTACACATTATTATGATACAAATACTGAAAAACTCTGCTTACACATTAATATGATACACAATTGCATAATACATTGTACATATGGCAACATTCAGTCGCAGTTCACTCATATTGGGTTATTCAGTGCGGAGTATGAAACAAAATGCTGTTTCAGTTAAAGAATATACTACATAGTTGCAATGCACCGTTGCGTTACACATATATACTGTTGCACTATACATAACTGGTACTTTACACATAAGTTACTGCCTGCTGATGACACATAAATTATTACTTATATAAGTTACTGCTTACACTTAAAATTCTGGTTACACATTAATATGATACATTATTACATATAGCATTGTACACATGGCAACATTCGGATCACAGTTTACACGTATTTGGTTATTCAGTGCGGAGTATGAAACAGCACGCTGTTTCAGTCAGGGATTATATTACATAGCTGCATTGTGCATAGTTGCGTTATACCATTGCATTACATACATATTCTGTTGCATTGTACATAAATTACTACGTGCTCATGAATTGCTGCTTACTGATGATACATAAGTTCCTGCTTACAACGTACTCTGTCAAAAAGACGTCGAACAGTTGGTCAAGACATAAGCTGTGGGCCGAGCGGTAAAGTCGCTGAACACTGGTAGCTCGATCCGAGGTTCGAATCCCGCGAACGGGCTGGCTGCATGGACGTTTTCGTGGTTTTCCCCATGTGTAACGTATATACGAGTCAGCTTCCCTTAGAAAGTCCTCCACGAAGGCATCCCTCCTCTTAGGCAGATAGCCCTCGAGGCTTTGCTATAATCACACACACACACACACTTTTTTAAGTTATCCTAAGATGTCCCTTTTTAATTGTCCACGTAGTATTTCGATATGTTTACAATCTGTAAATCCAATCGACCGTGTCAATTTATGTTTTAATGAACAAAAATGCAAATAGTCATGTTTTTTCTCCTTTAATGATATTGAGTTTTTAAAAGATTTTATGCATCTGCAGCAAGTCAACGTACGACAGAATGATTTTTTTCATGCTACACATAAAATAGTTAAATGGTGGACAAAGAATTCCTTGATTAAAAAAAAAAAAAAAAAAAAAAATTCGTTAAGAAGCTTAGAGATAAGCTTTTGAATGAAAAGATTTAAAATAACACTTAAGCTGCTATTCTGTTTTATTTTTTTCTCTAAAGGTGTGGCAAGCAGTAAAATGAATGTTTGCTGTTGTCTAAGATTAAAGTATTATTATTTGGCGCTAAGAATTAAGCAATTGTTAGTATTATTTTGTCTTAGAATTATTATTAAGTATTATTATTATTTGCGCTAAGAATAAAGCAATGTGATTTGCTGAGTGTTAAAAATTTCGAAACTTAGTATAATTTATACAGTTTAGAAAATCAGCACTGCTTTTGTTGTATATATTAATAAAGAATAATAAGAAATAATTTGGCGCTATGAAAAATACATTTCTTAATAAAGTTCTAAAGCAGTTACATTCCCTTTCATAGATGAAAAAAAGTAAATTGAAATTCTCATATAAATCCATAACATTGAAAAGAACAATGGAACAGACAAAAACTGTAACTCTAATATTACTGAAAATACTGACAAAGAAACTCCTACTAGACAGAAAAATTTCTGTGAATTCAAATCCAATATGTACTGGAATAGCACAGTTTTTGTTGTCATTGTGACTAATCTCGCTTGTCTGAAATCAAAACAAACTCACGAAATTTGTCCTGGCAAGGAGATAACATTGCGCCTATCATTGGCAACAGCCTTATGCACCGTACAGAAGACAGCACGACTTTTTCCAGTTCCTGTCCCAGTTTTGAAGAAGAGCACACCGAGAGACGACTCTGAGAGTTTCCCAGCCCTTTTCTCCTGACATCAACCTCTCGAAAGAACTTCCGGCTCGCCGCATATTTTGAGTGCCTACACAGATACTCTGCATTTATAAACATCCATGCCTTCTCCGAAATTTGAACCCAGGTCCTTCGGTACGGCAATTAGATTCATTAACCATTATTCCGATTGCCCGGCAGAATAGCATTAGCTAGAATGCATTATTTTGATTATGGAAGATAATTCAATCTGTTTAAGGGAAAATTTGCATTCATATAGGAGTTTCTAAATGAAACTGAGGTACCGATAAAAAGGGAGCATTGGGGAAGTGAGAGAAGATCTCAAAAAGTGCTCTAAATTCCTGCAGTTTGATTGATGCAAGGACTGAAAGCTTTGCTTCATTGACTCACTGTCACCATGATGAACCTAATCTACTCAGGGAGGAGTCAGAGGTCTTGTCGGACATTGGCTGCTGCTGAGGCCAGAGTTTCAAACCAAAAGTTTAAAAAAAATCCATATGGGATCACCAACTAATGACGGACACGTAAAAAATAAAACAATGCTGATACTAATGGAACAATCTTATTGCAATAAATATTTACAATTATTTAATATTTCCGAGGACTTTAATGTTATAACAATTTTATTCTTTTTTTTAAGAAAATTGTCACCATAGCAACCGTTTGAAATTAAAATTACGATAATGATATTTTCGTTTAGATGAATTTAAAAAAAACGAATTTTTAAATAAGCGTAAATTCTAATTTATTATTTTTAATATTACTGTTAGATAAAATTCTTAATATTTAAATACTTTTAGAGTTCTTAATACGTTTGTACTGCTAAATTACTCCTTCACCAGTAACTAAGTTTCGTTCAACAATTTTAACTGTTAGTAGTTATTTCAGTCTCTAACATTTAATTGAATCTTCATTGTTCTGCCTTTTGGAGATTGTTTAGGAAGTGAGTTTTTTTCATTTATTTTCAATGCATGCTCTTTAATATGGAGAAAGTCTTTAATTTCGTTTTCCAGGATAAAGGCTGGTTTTAATGTGTCAATTCTACTTTGAATTTTTTTCCTCTTATTTAAATAGTGAAATATTTTGTTGTCCGATCAGTCACTATAAATGATCCTTCATAAGGAGGTTCGAATGACTTTCTTACTCTGTCTACTCTCAGAAATACGTGACAGCATGTTTTAAAGTCTTCATGAACGAAAGCATTTTGCCTTGCTACTTTGGTAGACGGTTGCACGGATTTTGGCGAGCGATAGTACTTATGGTAAACCCATTGCTGGACAAGTTATTTATGGTAACCGATTTTTTGTTGTCATTTTTTAAAAAAAATAATGCGTTTTATTATGCATAAATTCCGTGTTTTAAATATTATTTATGGCTTCTAAATATTAAAAATCAATTTTGCATTTTTATTTGAAATATAAATTTTATTGTTTATAATATTTTGTATAATTTACGTTGTGGATTGATGTAATCAATGACGTTACCTTGCTTTAAATGTAATTCGTTTTAATATCTATAAATTTAATATAATGTTTCAAACATAATTTATGGCTGTTAAATATTAAAATATTATTTAATTTTGCATTTTTTGAAAAATGATGTTATTATATGTGATTATTTAAATAATTTTAATTTCAGGCGTGATGTAATCAGCTCCCTGATTAGTTACTGAATATTTGTGCATTACAGCGCCGTTTTAAAATTTTATTATTCATCTCTTCGAATTCCTTAGATTTCATAGGAAACGGATATGTCCCTTTCAAAGATTAATGTAGTTATTGGTAAGTAAGTACCAAGAATTATTGTCTATCGGAATAAAAAAATTGTCCTTTGAGACCTTATTTTGGACAACCTGGCTTTCCTAATCGAAGATTTATTTATAAATTGCTACAAGGGCCAAAGGAAATTTATTTTAAATTTTTGGAGGAATCTTCTCTAATTGATTCTTCAATGAAGTGCGAGAAATGTGGATCACAGATGTGAAGATCGTTAGAAGAGCCGATTCTGAGGACGGCCGTATATGGTATTGTGGTCATGGTGGAAGAAATAACGACTGTAACGGTAAAAAAAAGTATTAAACTTTCCTCATTTTTTACCGGTAATAAACTAATTGCTCTTATTTTAGCTCTAGTGTACGAAGCGTTCCTATTTACTTATTTTAAAGTATTTAAATTTAATTAATATTTTATTCTTTTAAACGTTGGTATGATGGTTTTTAATTCGATATACAATTTACATAATATTTTAATCCAATTAAACGTTGGTTTTATAGCGTGTTAAATGTTTTTATAGCGGTGTTTTTATTCTATTTCTGTGATATGTGAAAGTAATAATTTAACCTTACTTTAGTATTTTATATTTGTAGTAAATGTATTTATTAACATTTGCCTGTCATCTTAAAAAACAACGTTTTCAACAAAAAATTAATCCATTATTTTTAACGATAATTATTTTTTAAAGTTTCGGATACTTTACTATGCGTAAAATAACGTAAAAACACCGGTTTTCAAGATGGCTGACGATTGTAAAAACCGCGCCAAGAATTGCACCAAATGAAATCGCCCAAATCGTGAGCCTTTTAATGCAGATATTACGCTGACATCTGTCCCACTATCAACGAGAAATGGCAAATTCAATTTTTACTTCCTTGTACGAAGTAAAAAGGAAGTATTGTAATCGCGAAAAGTTTCAGGCAACATATTTCAACGAAAATATCCATTTTAACCGCTATCGAATGCAATTTATCGATGTTTTTGTGTGATATCTGTACGTAAGGACAGAATAAAAGACTCTTTTCCTCCAAAAAAATTATAAAACTGCTTTAAAATTAATTCTGAAGAGAATTTTTCGTGGCGTCTGTACGAACGTATGTACGTACTTGCGTGCGTACGTATGTACGTACGTATCTCGCATAACTCAAAAACGAGTAGCCTCAGAACGTTGAAATTTTGTATATAGGACTGCTATAACATGTAGATGTGCACCTCGTATTTTGGTTGCAATCGGCCGCACCAAACGTATATAAATATATTTATATATATATCCACTCTGTTACAATGCTCAGTGATCTCAGTTTCTTTACACTTATATGTTTGAAAATTGTACATTTTTTGCTTTAAGAATGATTGAATTATGCTGTTTTTATCTTCCTGTTAAAGTTTTTATGCTTTCGTAATTCTGGAAGCAATATTTCTACAATTATCAACAATTATCAACAATTTAAAAGCTGTTTAAGTGCGGTTAAGTGTTAAATAACATGGCGGACATATTTGTTTACATTTGAAACAGCAGAATTGTAGATTTGTTGCGAATCTAGAGAGACTAAGCTTCGCAACACAAAAATAACGCCTTCATTTATTATTGCGAATTAAATCACGCTTAATCCTTCCTGGAATTTTTTCGAGGAAATAAGTGTTTAAGATTTACTTCGTAATTTTTAATGCAGATATTTTGAGATTTTATGTATTTTTGCCTTGTCGCGAAGTGAGAACTGAATTAATTGAATGCGAAATACTAAATCGTCTGTGAACAACTGTTTCTCTTCTGTTTTGTTTGCTTAATTTCTTTCATACATCGTTTTAGCTTTATTATAGTATTTGATTAGAACATGTGGCAACGATAATTCTTCAAATGATGTAAATGTTTTGCATTTAGAGTGTCCTTATAGTAAACAAATGTAGTGAATTTTAAAGAGTGCATTTATTCTATTGTGGTTTATGCGCTGTCGACGAAGTAAATTTAATTCAATTCAATCAATTTAAATGAAATTCAAGAAAAAAATGCGTATAATTTAATATTCCGTACAAGGAAGTCATGTGGTGTACACATCAGATTTTTTATCTTTTATAAACAAACGAAATTTGCTACAATCCTTTATGTCTGCAGGAGAGCTTGTCGCCAAATCTACTGCAACATCTAGTTTTCCTGATTTCCATTTATTTGTTTTTTCCTTTAGCATTGTAGGATGTTCTAGATCGACTACGTGAGCGTGAGCGAGGGGTATTATATTTCACTCTTAATCTGACATTTTTAACACTTAATTTTGCCATTTGGTGTTACAAAAATTGAATTCGGTTCAACAGTTCATCACGTGTTGCTTTACTGATTTGGATAGTTACTTCTGTGAGGGTATGCGCATTAAATATTGCTGTACGTGGATTCATATTGTTGATTTTATCGGCCATTATACAAGTTTTGAAGTATCTTCTTCGCTTACTAACAGTATGTTTTTCATTGTTTCTAGTAATTTTTCCAGCCATAAAGTTTTAATGAGATGTTTTGAGATGATTTTTTGATATCCGATTTTTTTAGATGATTAGCAAGAGATCTTAATTATTTCCTTGCTACAATTGCCTTAATTCTGATCTTAATCAATTTCTTTATTCGAATATAATCTATTATATTCGAATATAATATTCGAATATAATAGATTTAAAAATCTATTTTTAGCATCTGTAAATTTGTTGTCTCTATCGCTGTTGACAATGTGCCATATATTTTCTACATATTTAGGCTCTAATTCTGAAACTAAATAACTAAACTTAGTTTCTTCAGCTTTTAAATCCGAAATTTTAAATTGTGCTTCAATTCGAAGAAACCGGATTTCAGGTTTAATGGTCCAGAAAGGAGGAATTTTAATGCTTACCTTGTTTAGTTCAGGCGATACATTTGCTGTTTCATCTGTATTCGGCATCTTTTGTGTTCACCGTGTCACCAATTTCGTGGTCATCAATTAATGATGACACAGAAAAAAATAAAACAATATTGATATAAATGGAACAATTCTGTTACAATAAATATTCACAATTATTTAATCTTCTGAGAATTTTAACATATTTTAAATCCATTCATCAACTTACATTCTTATAAACAACTTTGTCCTTTTTTTAGGAAAACTCTCGCCATAGCAACTATTTGAAAATAAAATTACCGTAATGATATTTTCTTGAGTTTTAGTAAAAATTTTAAAAACGATTTTTTAAATTATTAATATTTAAATATTTTTAGAATTCTTAATACATTTGTACTCCTACACATATATTATTAAATTAGTTTGTATCGAATTATGATAACTTATCATTATATTACTTCTTAAATCTAACAAACTGAAGTAAATTAACTGTTTGATTTTACTGGGGCTGCTTGTTAATATTAAGATGCTTTGAAACACAAATGTGAAAAATTACTTTAATCATACAGTAATCACACGAAATTATGTGATTTATCAAATTTATACAAGCCAGATTATGTAAAAAATTAGTAATGAGAAAACATAATTTTACATGATCCTAAGAAGGTGAAACTAAAGCAAGATATATGTGTTCAAAGGATTTTCGATAAGGAATATGAAAATAGCTTATGCAGTTATTTTGAAGTATGTGCGGTCTGAATATAGTCAAGTATGCGTGGGTTATTCTGATTATAAAAGGACCTTTTCAGTGGCTTTCGAATAGAAATCCTAGTATTTACTTGACATAAAGAAAATTCACGAAAATTTCGATGCAGCAAACAACCAGCTCCAATTACAAAGAACTGTAAGAGGAAGGTTAGGTTTCAGGTTTTAGGAGCTTAAATAATTGGTCGCGACTGGTCTGTTTGGATAGAATCGAAATGGAGAACTCCCGAAGTCGCATTAAATTACTTGCATTGGAGAAAATACTATACTTTTGTATAAAACTATACGTATATATATTTATTTTTAAATATTTATGTCTATATGAAAGAAACTTAGAAAATAATGCGAACAAAACATTATGAAGAATTTTAAATAGGAATATCCAAAACGAAAGGGTTTGGAATTTTATAAGAACCATTATCATTTAGAAAATCCTTCTCAAAGGCATCCTTTCGTTTAGGTAAGAATGAACTCGCATGTTCTGCCATAGAAGCAAGTTAACATAAATAAAATTATAAATATATGAATAACGACTGAAATAAGCTGAATCCAAATAAAGTAACTTATAATTATATCGAATAAAATGTAAAGAAAGCAGAAAAACTTTAAAAAAAAACATTGATTAATGTTTTTTAAGAATAACCTATTAACGTAACATAATATTTTCACTCTATTATCGCTCTTTCCCCATGCAACATCAATGCCTGGCATCTATTCTTCTTTTGAAGATAAAATGCTTAGAATACAAAGAAGTTTGAGAAATTAAACCAAATTTGTTTTAAAAAGTAATAGTATGTAAATACATTTTCTGTAATAAATTAACCAAATAAACATTCCAACAAGGATTATAGGATTATAATGAAATAAATGTTTATTTTAAATAAATGTTTTCTGTAGAGTGAGAATTTATAAGTCATTTATAAATTTGCAAACATTTATAAAATTTAGGACTAAACATATAAATATTTAAATTGAATAGAACTTCTGAGGTAAGATATTTTCCTTTGAAATAAGATGCCACAGAGAAAAAAAAAATTAGAAGCATTTGTTAACATTTGAGTTGATATATCCTTGTTATTTCAAATTGCAGAGACAAAACATTGAAAATTAAAAGAGCTCTTCCGTGCAATTGCCTTAAACAAATTTCTCAGAACGTCACCAGTATTAGAAAAAATTTCAATTTTCAGTGATTACTTTTCCCAAAATTGTTTAATTAGGAGTAACTCTTGAATTTATGAAACTATTTATAGCGTTTAGAAAAAAATTATTCTTAAAAAATTCAAAACGTTCAGAGAAATATTGATCATTGCTAAGAATAAATTTGTGATTCTTTTTCCCTTTCGGTGTTAAAGAGAATTTTTCTAAGAAGAGAAAACAAAAATGGAAGAGTTTAATGAAATAAATTCAGATTCTCGAATCTATAGAAAATATTCCAAGAAAGATTAAAAATTGAAACATTAAACTTAAACTACACAAAATTTGCAAAACGTTGCTTCGAAATAAAAATATGAGCAGAAATTAAATGCATGTATTGCAATCTCTCAGAAAAATAATTTTTAATTAATTAATTTTCATTATTTTACTTTTCCGATTTTGCTTTTCCGTTCATTGCTTTAAAAGCAATAATCAAAGAAACAAACAAACTAATTTCCGCTTTCGATTTTTGGAATTTTTCCAACTCAGAATGCTAGCTGGTAAGGATAATCCCAATTTATTATGTTAAAAAATTCATTACATAGTATTATCAGAGTAAAAACAAGAAATTTTGTTTTATTACTTGCTATGGGCTAATAAATCCTTCATCCAGGGTTCCACTAGCACAACATTATTGCCTGATTAACATCATAAACTCCTTCCAATCATGAATGCATTAACACCATAATATTAATCTGGTTTGTTGTACGAAAGTCATACGTTAAGGAAGGAACTTTGTAGAGACATTAGTATTTTTGAAAGTCGGAGACTTGAAAAAATGAACAATGCTCTCGCCGGGAATCAAGCCACTGACCTCCCGAATACAGCGTCTAGAGTGCAGATCCTTGCACCATGAAGGCATGCTAAGAAGGCGGGAGAAATACCTTAATTAAAATATCGATTGTCTTCAGCAGACATTAAAAAGTATAAAAAATGTGCTTCTTAGGAGATGCAAAATAGAACAGATTATGATTAAATGTATTAATCGCATGTAAATACTATTATTGTATTGCGTTGTTGTGACTGACCTCACTTGTCTCACAGTAACATCAGAAGAAGCTCACAAAATTCACCGTGGCAAGGATTGCAAGTTTGCTCCTATTGTTTTCGAGTTTTGAGCACAGTACAGGGTATGAGGTACCTCTCCCGCCTTCTTAGCATGCCTTTGTGGTGTAGTGGTCAGCACACTAGACGCTGCATTCTAGAGGTCCGTGGTTCGAGTCCCGGCAAGGGCATTGCTCATTTCTAACTTTCTTGCTTTCAAAAATCCAATGTTTGTACAGTGGCGCCCGAATTAAGAAAAGGTGGTGGATTATGATTCTCCACCACCAGGATTTGTTGATTGGATGCCCTAATCCCCAATTGCCCTTTAAAAGGGGGAGTATATAAGGTATTTCTCCCGTGTTCTTAAGTGTGCCTTCGTGGTGTAGTGGTCAGCACACTCGACGCGTATTCGAGAGGTCTGTGGTTTGAGTTCCGGCGAGGGCATTGCGCATTTTTTATCTCACCTGCTTCTAAATACCTAGTGTCTCCACAATGTGACAGTACGCCTCAGCTCCGCCACCAATTTTGATGGAAAGAACCCTGGTAGGGAAGGGTCAGATGTCTGCAACCCCTCATCCCCTAGCATCAGCCTAGGACTTTCGGCTCGCCGCATATTCAGAATGCTTCCCGCTGCACGGACACCATACATTTACAAAAATCCATGCCTTCTCCAGGATTCGAGCCCAGGCCCGCAGTAGGCTCCCCTAATGACTATACCATCTGGGTGGATGGAAGTACTTGTCCGGGCCTGAAACTATTTTTCATATTGCTATATATCACAAACATGTTCTAGAGTACAGGTATTATAATTATTTACTGAAAAAATGGGTGTTACAAATTGGAATTTTGAGATGTACGATCCAATGTAGTATTAACGACAGTATGCAATGTTTGCAAATTTTGAAGTATTTTATTCTTATTTATTTTTTCCATTTAAATGAGAATAACGTAAAAATTCAAAAACGGAATAATTAATATGATCATTATTTTACTGTATAAGTTCTGGTAAGTACCATTTTACTTTCCGCCAAAGGTACTATCTAACTGACTTCATGAACACTATACAGTCATTAAGTTATTTGGTGCCCGCCGATAACATCGTGGCAAAAACATCGCGGACGAAAACGTCGCGGAGAAAACAACGCAAGGAGAAAACGTCGTGCTACGAAACATCGTGGGAGAAAACATCGCAAAGAGAAAACATCGCAGTTCTAAAATATCGCGGTACAAAACATCGTCGTCGAAAAGAAAGCGGTTCAAAAACTTCGCAGTTTAAAAACATCGTCGTCGAAAATATCGTAGTAAAAAATAAAGTATCTACAAATGATCGCATGACGATAACATCGCAGACATTCTTTTTTCGGGTTTTAATAATTGGAAATGGATATTCCCATAATGATTTGTGAGCGCAAGATGTAAAGAAGGATAATTTTTACTTTCACATTTTTTAAATAACTAATAAATTTTTGCTGAAAAAGTAAGAAAGAAATTTAAGCATAAATAATTAAATGCAACTTGTAGCTTATACTTTTCATGAAAAATTACCAGTAAAAGCATTACAAAAATTATTTATTAATGGCCTTTGTTAGTTGACTATGTCGGTTTAAAATTCCATTAAGTGCTATAAGTTGCATTAATTTTCTATGCTTAAGTTTCGTTCTTATTTTCTCAGCAAACATTTATTAGTTAATAAAAAAATATGAAAGTAAAAATTATCCTTCTTTCCATCTTGCGCTCACAAATCATTATGGGAATATCCATTTACAGTTATTAAAGAATGTCTCCGAAACGCATCTCTGAAAAAAGCATATCTGCGATGTTATCATCATGCGATGATTTGTAGATACTTTATTTTTTACCACGATATTTTCGACGACGATGTTTTTAACCCGCGAAGATTTTGAACCGCTTTATTTTCGACGACGATATTTTGTACCACGATGTTTTAGAACTGCGATGTTTTCTCTTTGCGATGTTTTCTTCCACGATGTTTTGTAGCACGACGTTTTAGCCTTGCGTTGTTTTCTCTGCGACGTTTTCGTCCGCGATGTTTTTGCTGCGATGTTTTTGGCTGTAACCAAGTTATTTTGAAGCAGGAGAGGTCAGAAATGTGCAATGCCCTTACAAGGACTGGAACTGGACCTTCCGAATACGAACCGAGCGTGCTACTGTTACATCACAAAGGCATAATGGAGGGACCGAGAAAGTACTTTACAACACAACAACAAGCCAATAGTATTTTTACTGTCTTGTACTAAGTACAAATGTCTACATTGGAACTGAATTGAAAGGTAAGTTAGAAAACATTAACTCCAAATCATCAGTTCATTGTCAGGAGCTGAATACTGGTTTCCCCATCTCAGCGGCAAAATATTAAATACTCTTGAAGAGGAAGTTATATTTACAAATTTGTATCTGAAGTCTAATAATTAAAATTTGAATGCTGACTATTATTTTATCAGCAGCATTCTGCATTCCTTAATGTTTATGATTAACTGATGCGTACAGGATGCGTACTGATGAGAGGACAACTGATAAAAGGCAGCTATACGAACAATATTCTGAATTATTCTTTATTCTGATAGAAAGCAACAATGCGAGCAATATTTGTTATAGAATGTATGGCCGGAGCGTAAGCGGAGAAAACTTAAAGGGTAGTTTTCCTTTGTCACATTAAAGAATTAACACAAGGATGAGAGGAGATACTTCAGAAAACATTTAATTAACAGAACATGCTCATAGAAATCTTCAAATGACTTTTTTGCCAGCTGTAATGCAGGCTTCACATATGCGGGATAAGAGATTGACGGACATTTGCGAAGACACCAGGCATTTTCCGAATAGCGCCGTCAACAACGGCGATCCTGGCATCTAAATCCATATTGGTTTCAATGGGGGACTCGTAGATTAGGCTTTTCATATGAGCCCACGAGAAAAAGTCCAAACATGAGACATCCGGTGATCTCGGTAGCCAAGCTTTGGGACTACCTCGATCAATCCATCTCCCAGTAAATTTCGTGGTTCTTAAAATCAGCAGTCCTCTCGGCAATCCAAGGTAAAAATGCCATTTTGTGCGGGGACCGACCCATTCTATACCATTTACTTAAAATGGCACCTAGCGGCTCGTCTTTTGCTTTCCGTGCTATACATTCTATGACGAATATTGTCGTATCACCCCCTAAAATTTTGCCCTCTTGTTCAGATTTACCTCGCACAGAGGCTGTTCACATATTTTTTAGATGATGTATATTGTATTCACAAAACTAAATTACAAAAAATTCTAAATTTTTAAATGTTCTATTTGATATCCCTTATTCTGAACTATCTTTCGACACCGCAATTTCCAAGATAATAATGCCTTTTGGAAGTGGCAAAAGAGGTATTCTATCCCATTCCTCCTGAACAGCTTTCCAGTTAGGGTTTTGGGACAACGTTTGGATAATGTAGTTTTTAAAAATCCGATTGCACAAAAACCCATAGGTGACACATCGGGAGATTTAGTAGGGATATCATTGAAGGGTATGGCCTTGATACCAGTTTTTTGTTCCATTTCGTTTAGGAAATTTACAGTGGATTATGATGTGTGATTGCTAGCTTTGTCCTGATGGAGTCTCACAGATGGTTTGGCACTGTGGGTAAAGCGATGGTATTTCATTCAGAAAAATTGGCGATAAAATATGTTCCTGATAGTATTTGGAGTTAATCTTGACATTTTATTGCACTCTCTTTATTTTTAACTTGACATTATAAGAAAAACCACCAACAATCATGAATCCCTTAGAAAAACTTTCTTTCGATTCTTTGAACCATGTGCTTAAATATTGTTTCCCCTTTTATGATAATAAATGGTTCTTTTTTTGTTACAGTCATTTAAATACACTCATGCTTCATGTTTTTGTGACAACTGTTTTCCATTTTTTTTTGATAAGTGTTTCTCATATAGATGAACATTGCGATTTTTCGCTTTCTTAAGATTTAAATCAACGTCATTTTGTTTACAATGGACACCGAGCATTTTAATGATTTTGCAACTGTACTTTGACTAGGGGGATTTTCTTTTAACACTAAACAACGTGCCTTTGTAATAGTCGAAGATGTCCTTTTTTTTTCCTTGTATACTTGTTTGGAATTTTTGTCCCACTTGAGGCTCCAATTTGACGTTTTCTTCCTTTCTTGTTGATGATATTACTTATCGACGCTTTAGATATCACAAAACCATGACTTTCACATCGTTTTTGGATAACGGAGTATGCATATTTCTCTTCGGAAAGAGCGTAAATGTAGCCTTCGAACCACTGCTTTGTTTAATTCGCCATTTTGAATAAAAACAAAATTTTCAAGACACAGACGATAATTTTGACTTTTGAAAACATAGTACAATTGCAATTACTTCTTTTGCAGCAAACGAGTTTTTATTACCGCTTACCAAAATTGTCTAAAAAATGTGCGAACATCCTCTGTAAAATGGTTTCAAATATGCACGAAACTGCGTTGCGCATTTTAGAGAATTCTACGAAAATGGTTTGTAAAAGATTACTTTCTTTTTAAAAGCGGGTACAACCTGTCCAGTTTCTTTTATCAGAGGTAAACATATGGGATTTCTTCATTTGTTTATTCGGTAGAATTAACTAAGCTTTTTATTAATTTTAATAAAATTATTTCTCCTTTAAATAGTATTGTGAAAATTGCGTTATTTATTTCTTTTTTGTAAAGGCAAAGTTCAAAACATAGTTAACATATCATAGATAAAGATAAAAGGAAACAGAATATTTAAAAATTGAATTATCTAAACTAATCTTATTGTACTATTTTAATACGAATTAACAAATTTAAGAGACATTTCTAAATTCACAGCTTACTATCTAAGCTTTGCGTTTTTACGATAGTATTTATGAACCAAACAAGTGCAAACTTTAATTTGAGCTGACACAAAATAAATGAAAACTCACGTGATTTGTGACACATGCTTAAGGTTTAAAAAAAATCATTTCATCTTGCCGAGTTCTTCTCTTGAAAATGACATTCAGAGGCTTGAAAAATATGATTATGATATTTAAAAATTTTACGCATGTAAATTAAGTACTTCATTTCATTTTCTCTGTCATAATTTCTGTCATAATTTCTTCTTGGTCTTTAAGCTCCAGGTTTTTAACTCTAAAGAATTCTTTTCAAATTAATTTTACCTATGTGCTCTCTAACGGATAATTTGCTATGACAAATGTTATATGAAGATGCCTTATGTAATCTTTTCCGTATTTTCTCCTAATTCAGTTCTTTATAGCGATATTAAAGTTTTATTATTACAACCTGTCAAAACCGAGAGCGATGTAAGTTAATTTATTAAATAAAATATTAAATAGCCTTGATAAAATATAAGAGGAATTTAAAGATTGTTTGAGATGAAATTATAAATTTTTCTTTAAACATATAATAGCTTGGGAGACTTTTCTTACTTCTTCTCTGTTTGGTCTCATTAAATTTTTAACTTATTACATTCATTATATCAATATTCTGTCTTTTATTATAACTTTCAAAGCTTTTAAGGTTTATACGAAGGCTAATTACTATCTGAAGTGAACATTTAAAATACATTTAACGATTTGAGGAAATGTTAAGTGTAATTTATTAAAAAAAATCAATTAAATACTCATCAAATGTGTTCCTTGCTATTAAAAATGCATATTTTATATAGCTAGACAAGTTTTCTGTCTATCGCATCTAACGCATACATCGTACTTCGTGGAAAGGATGAATTAACGATAGGGAAGTCTTCAGATAAAATGGGATGAATGCATTTAATTTGAAGCATGGAATAATGGCCTTTGTTTTAGAGCATGTCCTAGATCAGAGCTAGAAAATATCTTTTTTTTTAGTAAGTTATCTTACTGCCTTACATGTTCGCAAAGTAAGTGTTCTTCTGGCATTGCGTATCCTGTGTATTAATAAATCCAACTGTTTCTGCATTAATTTACTATTTTTTTAAACTGATATATGTATATAACTGTAGGACATAATTAGCAGAACTTTTCCCTTCCTGAACCCTGAAGCAATCCGAAACCAATAATTTACGTTACGTTACGTAGACGTTACTACTATAGTAAATATGTGCATGTTTATTATAGCAAGTAGTACTTATATTTTTTAAATATTTTGAGATGTATTTTAAATCTTTTACTTTGTGACTCTTATATTTTGATTCTTTTCTTCAGTTTTTGAATTCTAATTTTTCTTTGTGTATATGTGCGTATGCCATTTCAGATTTTTTGGGAGTTTAATAAGACACTTGGGATTATTGCTATCTCTCCATCTACAATTTAGAATTCTAATTTTTATTTCTGTTAACCACTTCGTTAAATGCTAATGCTAGTGGCTGTGGTAACCGGCGGCAGGTTGCGCGGATGACCCTATGTAAGGATTAGTAACGGACTAGGTTGCTATTTTGTTTAGAACATTTATTCAGGTTGAGTATTACCTACTGCGTTTTTAAACGTAAAATATATTTATTAAAATTTATGAGAAGTTCTATTACAATATCTGACAACATGGGAAACATAAAACAATTATTGTAGGTAAAGTTATCGTCTTCGTTATGTGAGGATCTTGCTAACAGCTAGTCTCTCTGGTCGAGAGTTCCAGAGCATTCTGGAGTGTCGTTCCTTTAGAAACAATCTTCAGATTGAATTAGCCACGCCTCCTTAATTTTTCAGGTGTATTTTACATCATCTGATTCGTTACATCTGGAAAAATATCAGATGAAAGGCAAGATCATTGGTCCGTCAGCCTTCATGAAATCGAGAGGCTTTGACGACAGACACAGTGCAGAAAGCTAAAATCTTTTGAAACTAATCTTCAAGTTATGTCTCTTTTACTGTCAACCAGAACGAATTATTGCACCTGCGATGTCAGACCATGTCGTTTCACACATCGTAACAGCTTGCAAACAGTGACTTGTGGAGGACCGCACACACGATTTTTTCATCTCTGTGTGATCCGCCGCATGGTAATGAATTTTATGATAAAATCTCTTTCTCTATAAAAAGATGCTTTGTGGGGTTTATTTAATAAAATTAGCAGTTAATTTTATTTTTGAAGCAACTTTTCCTATTGCTCTCGCTTTTAACTCACACTTCCTTGCCAGAATAGGAGTTCAGCGTCTCTCGTTAAGCAAAGTAGGGTAGAAAGCTACTATTTAAGACAGTATCTGAGTCACTTCGGACAGAACGTGTACTGCCTTTCGGCCATGTCGTTTCTTTGCAATTTAAGCTTGCGATTTTACGGCCGTGTACATTACTTGCCGGTTAATTTACGTCGGTGGTAGGAACAAAAGCCAACTGCGCTACAAAATATTTCTGTACAGCTTCAGCTGATAATTTCACTGAGGATTAGTTTTTATTTTTTAATTATGTTTTGAGCTGCCGCCAAAAGTATTGGAGAAGCCCTGTAAGCACCAGGATTGCCAACTGTACGGACTGCTCCTCATTTGAACAAAAGGGTCTTTTCATACTTCCTGTGTCTTGATAGTGATACAATTTCCACTGTATTAGTCAACGAAGTTAACGAATAGCCGCTTCCCAATTCAATCTAGAGAAAAAAGTAACTTCAATTCAGCTAGAAATCTTACAGCATTTGCTAAACAATGCATAATGTTTTCCATTTATTTTGAATATAATAAAGTGGTGTTGCTCAAGAAACGTAAATAAATCATAACTCATGGGTGAAGGAAAAGGGCAGCCTCTGTAAGTCGTGAGACCCGAGAACCAATGGTAGAGGACTGACTGAGCTCAGATGTCTGTAGGTTTTAGCTGGTTATAGTGGAGTAGCCTTCACGCCTTGGGTGGCCCTACCAGGAATATACACTCCCGACGTACTTCGCCTATTCCACCCAGTGCCACCCCCTCGCCACGTTGAGGCAGCTTAGAGGTCTTGTTAAAATAGGCGGTCTACAGGTCTTGTTAAAGTAAAGAAAAGAAATTCTGACTTCAGTTCGATTTTTAAGAGTGAGCTTATAGCCATCGAAGAGAGACTAAACGCTGTTCCCGCCTTTACCAGATCTTAAGGCAGCATGGCTTTATTCTGGCAGTCGTAGTGCCATTCAACATCTTTCAAACTGGTGAAGTGTTTGTGATAGGGCCGAAATTGCAATTCTTAGCAAGCTTAAGCAGGTATCGTCACTCTGTGAAGTGCACCTTCAGTGGATTCCTTCCCATGTTGACATTTGGGGGAATGAAATGGCAAACGTTCTGGCGAAGGAGGTTCCTGAAGAACCATTGCCAGTTACCAATTCATTGATATATCTTAAACTGTATTCCATTAGAAGATATGCAGACAGGCGAATTTGGCTCGTTCCCCCGAATCATCCCTGGTATCAAGCTGATTGTACTGGAAGAGCTCCTGCTATTCATTGCAAAAGATGTGTTCAGACAACACTTTCCCGATTCATCAGTGGACACCTGAAATGACTCAAGATGCACTCAAGAGGTCTCAAGATGCACCCAGTTTGTTCTAAATGTCAAAATGCACCGTCAACACCGGCACAATCTTTAAGTGCCTGGACGTGTCTCTTGAGAACCTTTACAAGTCTCCTAAGCTTGTTTTCGATTTCGCGAAGGTGAATGGACTCGTGGACCTCGTCTAGTATATTCCTAGACATGGAGATTAATAGCAACAACAAATAAATCATTGAAAATTCTTTACCTTACCTGGAAACATAAATTAAAAAATTGATTTTTTGTTTTATGAATAAGGAAAATTGGCTCCTGTTGTTTTATAATCGGTTGATTCGAAAACTCTAATAAAACTTTTCGCATTAATGTCATATCTGCAATGTAATTAGTGATAATATATAGATTTTAAATACTCCTACTTACATGTTTTTAATTTTATCCAAACGAATAAAATGCTCCTATTACAGCTAAATGTTCTCGCTGTTGCAACTTTTTAATAAAATAATTTTTAAAACGTTAGCAAAAATTGATTTCATTAGAAATTATCATAAACATGTGGTCAACCGGTTTGCAAAATTACCTCGTAATGCAGAAAATCTGCTAGCTTTTCACAAATTTAAAATCCCCGGAAGCATGCAAAATGATGATGCACGTTTTAGTTTTCTATTTGTACATTTTTAATTATTTATATAAATAGAATTAAATTCTATTAAAATATTTTAATTTAAATATATAAATATAATTTAATTAACCCATTTTTAATAGATTCTTTAAAGAATTGACAGTTAGTGTGTGGTTTTCAGTTTTGTTTCTTGCTTTTACTCTATACTGGTTTTTTTGAAGTTTTAGATTTTTAAAGGAACGTAAAAATATAAACAATAATTTTAAACAACTATTTTTAATTATTACGCAATATAAATGTTCAAATCTTATTTTAAAGTATTGATTCAAGTTTCCATTTTTTATTTCCTGTTGTTTTATTTGCATCTGGCATCTATTTCGTTACTGATAGGCAACGCTTTTATCGTTTGAAAGCTGTTTATATTCTTTTCGCGATATCGCTGTAGTTAGGCTTGGACCTACAACCAAAATGAAAATAGAGTCGGTCCTGCATTCTACCTCTGCGCTATCGTTTCATCTATTATAAAAATGTCTTTATTCTTCACTTTCAGCAAAGTTGATTAGCATCTGAGTGACCCGGAAACCGGTGATCCGAGCAACGCCATCTATTGTTGACTATGTCAAATGCTCGTTATGGGTCTTATTTGATTAAATATTGATAATAATGCAATTCCTTAGTTTTAGATCTTTTTCCTTTGTACATGCCTAAATGAACTATCTTGGAACCAAATTTCAGGTATATAAATAATTTGGAAGTTTCATAATTTTGATGACTGAGGCAGTCAGTGAGTGATAAAAATGACGCTTTTCAGACCTTAAAAATTCCATAACTATAAGAGGCAGATTAGTGAAATTTGGGATGATTCTAAGTGTTCAAGGGAGCTCCATTAGACATAAATTGCAAGTATGTACTTCTATAGTTTTTAATTAATGCGTGGGTCGAAATTAGCTTGAAATGGTTCGTGTAAGATATACACGGCAGGTGTTTCGCTGTTTTCTCTTCCGTCTGTTCTGAACTTAGCTGATACACCACCGTGTTTTGGCGGCAATAATTTAAAAAGTGATTTGCCGTTTTTAGTGAAACGCCACAAAATGCCGTTTTGAGACTAAACGCCCTTCTATGCTACCTCAGCCTCACGAGCTGAAATGAAATTTATTTTAGAACATAACAATGCCATCGGACACCGCCAGGTGGACAAAACATCTTTAGAACTTCATGAACCAACCTTTAAAACGTCATGAACCACTAAAATGTATAATTTCCTATTTGGCGGACTACTAATATGAGTTATGTGGTCTGATATCTGCGAAGCATTCAAACTGACCCTACTAATATGAATTTAGAAAAAAAATTGTAAATATATTTTTATAATAATAATCAGGAAACTTTTATTTTATTAGTGTGAAATGCACCCAAAACATCTTCACAGGATTTCAATACGCAAGGCTTGAATAACTCTTCTCCGATCGTATATGGCATTTTTTTTTTCTGCATTTGAAGTGCTATCAGATAGAAAGCCTTTGATAGGGACTTATCTTAAACAACCATATTTTTAAGGTAATTAACTTAGTTTTTCATATTTTCACACATTTTTTTAAAATATTCAAGTAGCTAAATCTAGGTGTTTTGAATTTAGTGTCTTTCGAGTTCTGAAGGTTTCATGGCATCATTATATATAAACTCTGAGAACAGATAATACCAAAAACCGTGGATTCAGCTAACTACCGGGTTTAGGAATAAATCCAAATTTCAAATAGTCTATATCACATTTTCTTGTTATTTTGGGTTTTTTTCTTTCGTTCCTCCAGTTTGAACGTACTTTCCAATGTTGTCTGACCGTGAAGAGGAATGTGGATGATTTGATTCATTGATCACTTCTTTGTAATCAATGAATCAAAGCATTGATTCATTGATTACAGAGAAGTAATCTTCTCTTCACTAAAACTATTTTTCATTAGTTATTCTATCTTTAGTTTTACTAAAGAAATGCAAAATTTTCTCTTGCTTTTTCTTATTCATTATGTGTCTATTATCTATTTAATTTGAATCTGAAAACCATAAAAAATTAAAGAAAATTATTAATGAGTGAAAAGTGTCCGTAAAATGTGCACAAATTATGTCCTAATTTTTCTGCGGACCATTTGAAATTTTTCACGTACTGTCGGTTGGCAACCGAGGTACTAAGAAGATATGAATATTATTAAAATTCACTAGCAGGATTGTTACAAATTTATTCCAAATTCAGCGAAGTTTAAATAATTACACTACACATATTATATTTTTAGATTTTTAATTAGTTTAAATGTTGAGTTTTCAGTTAATCCTTAAAATTAACGTGCCTCGAAATATGTCCAATCTTTGTCGTTTATACAGAAAGATACAGAATCGCGCTTTAGATGTGTCGTCAGATAAAGCCGTAGAGTGTTAGTTAGAAACGTTAATAAAAACTAAGTGCAGATACTGCTGAAATATTTAAAGAAAGGAAACTGACATGATCTTAAAATCAATTTATGCTAAAATAAACTTCCTGTTTTTAAAAACAAAAAAGTTAGATTTTCCAGCGAATTTAGTATATCTAAAATTTACATCTAAGGAACGATATTATAACATAATACAAAACTATTTAAATAATTAATTTTGATCATTCTAATGCTTTTATTATTTTAATTTATCAACACAAATTTGTTCCATTACGAGAAATAGTTAATTTCGGAAAATAACTTTATATCGCACAGTATTCAGGTATACAGACTTAAAATTATTTAATTATTAATCTTACAGCAAGTCATTTTCTTGAAAGTTGAAAGTAATTTCTAAAGACTGAGTTTTAAAATCAACGTTTAGCTTTTGACAGGAAATGAGATTAAAAAGAATCTTAATATAATTTCTTATAAGCAAACCAGTGTTATAATTTTATATAAACAAAAAAAAAAAAAAAAAAAAACTGCGTCTTCATTTTAAAGCAATATTTTATCTGAACACGTGAAGAAGACGGTTGGGTAATTGTAATGGAAATGAGCGGATTCAGAAATACCAAAATGTTTATAACTTTAGTAATATTTAGAGATTTGAAGTTTTCCATTAGTTTTAAACTCATTTTTATTATGATTTAGGATAGAAAACGTCCTTACGTTGCAAGGGATCATTAATCACCTCGCAGATAGGCTGGATAATTCATTCAAAAATATCTCATTTTCAGTAAATGTTTGTCATTTCGAGTTAGTTAACATTATTTGTAGGATCTTCATATTTATTTTAGAATTTTCAGAATTCGTTTTATAAAATGCAAACTTTAAAAATGATAAATTATGACTGAATCGAAATTCAGCGTAGCGTCTTTTAGCATCTTTCAAAAATAAATATTTTAAGACGAAAAATGCTTGTCATAATTCGACTGTGATTTTGCTATATAAATAATGTGTAGAAGGTAAACCAAAATTCCAATATCAAAGCGTAATATACTGCAATCAAAATACACGACTGAATAATACGTAAACGCGTATCTGTTTTCAGTATTCTTTTATTTAACATATAGCATTATTTACATATTTATTATTATGGCATATTTTATATATATTTTATCATATAGTATTATTTAGCATCTTGAAGTTGTTTATCCGACAATAGACTATAACTAGTAGATATTAATTAGCGAAAAAAGCAAAACATTAATAATTAATAAATAATAATAATGTAATGAATATATAATCCTGTAATGAATGAATAATAGTACAATGCCTGAAAAGTTGTATTTAATAAAATATAATTCCAATGTCACTTTTCTGATCAAGGACGACGTTTTGCAGAAAGAACAACGGAAAAGATCATAAATAATTTTCTTAATGAGTAAATTGGTATTAAATTCAATTCATACATTCATAATTTTCCTTCTTGATATTAATTAACTATAAATTAATATTATTGTTTAAAACACAGCAAACTACTGAACTAGTAGAGAATAACAAACTGAGAATTCTGCAGAACATTTATTGAGAATTGCGAGATAAATATATATATATATAGAGAGAGAGAGAGAGAGAGAGAGAGATAGGGAGAAAAACAAGTTTTAAACCCAACAAATATTCAAACAATGCGTATGCAAATATAAAAAAAAAAAAAAATGTGAATTTATTTGTTTAAGCAATAAACCACTGTGGATAACTGCACTGCTCAAAAGAATTAAGAAATATTGTAAGTTCGGGATGAATTAATCATGCAATCTAAAATGTTTTCAACAAAAATGAAATATATGAGGACAGAACGGAAAAGTATAACGTTTACAAAGTTGGTAATATGTAAATTATATCTGTGACATCGAAACCCACGTGTTTTAGCTAAAAAGCGAAAAGCAACATGCAACGAAAAGCATCTGTAGGAGGAGATTAAAATTATTCGCTGAAGATCATGATAAGATTGTGCAACAGCACAAAATGAGGATTGGTATTTAACACTAACGGCCAGAAGAAGCCGTAGTACAAACGCCACTTTCTTGCAACAGCACCTTAGGAGGGCTATTGGTATAGTTCGACCGTCTCAAGCGCAACCCTGGTTGGCATTCTGCCAAAACACATAGACTCGTCCAAAAGGGGCGGAATTACTTGCTGCGACATGAAAGGTCTTCTCTTCTCTGGAAAGACCTATGCTGGAGGGAAAGAAAGTCCCCATCCTTTCACCCTATTTTGAGAATAATTCGGTCCGAATGGCGCATGCGTGTTTGCGCTCATGGTCGCAGATGAGGCGGTCGAACTTTACCAAAGTTTCGATTCAGACTGTTTAAAACAGACTCCACTGTGTGGGTGTTTATACTGAAAGACAGACCTATGGTTTGTGTTCCGTTGACACAGAATTACCGTGCTTTGCGCAGAAGATGGGCATAGGGAAATTCTCAGATGGAGGCGAGATGAGTGGAGCAACGTGCTTGCCAAGGACGAATCCCGCTTTAGTGTACAGGCTGACAATAGACAGATTCTCATTTGGAGAGAACATAGTAACGGAATATTTCTGCATTTCTGCATGAAAGTGTCTGATTTGGAGAAGCGAAGTGATGGTCCATGCGGATATTTCTGTCAATGACAGCACCGACTGCATATTACCAGGAATGGAAAACTAACGCTTTAGCGATGGATGAGATCCTCAGATTTATTGCGTTCCTTTACGCACCATCAAACGGGGGATGGATTCATCTTTATTGTTCAGTCCACATTGTGCTCTGCTCGTGGACAATTTTCGTTTTGACGAGAACGCCAATGGAATCCTTCGAATGGGAACAATATCGCGCTTATTACCCCTAGAAATTATTCAATAGTTTAAATGCTCCCTTCTGCAGTAGTGACAGGGAATAAGTCTCCCAATGATAACCTCATTGATTTCATGCGTTGTAGTTGTGGGGCATTGCTTTCGGTCAGAGGAAACCATATCCCTTATTGAAACTCCTTTGTTTCCGATGAATCACATTTTTTGTTTATTTGTGTCATATGCCCAAAATGTGCATTTTTGTTAAGTATCCCAATAAAATTTAATAATTCCTTGTTCTACACTTCTTTTTCTTTTCTCATATCTTAAAGCACATCTACAACATATATAAGTAATCAAAACATTTCGTCATCGGCAGTTCATATGCAAAGTCATAATATTCCCTTATTGTTTTGAGCAGTACATATTAGTCCAAGCATGAGATAAATAAAGGCTTAAAACATGTGGGCGCACATGAAGGTAGGGCAAATAATAAGGAAAGAAATGTGTCAAAAATTGAAATTTCTCGTTACATCGTAGTCGATGGGTTAGTGTCAAGTGAAGCAAATGGAACGCGATTTCTTAACTGATAATAACACAAATTTTCTGAATTTTAAATTTCCTTAAACGGCAGAATTTACAAATCGTTTTGTGCCTTTATCAGTCCAACTCCTAGAGGCTGAAATCAGAACTTTTTTTCAATTTACTATGAATTCAAAATCCAAATATGTGCATAAAAGCGCCAACTAAACCCTTCTTTGATCCAAATAAACAAAACATATCACACAAAGCAATACTGAAGCCGAATACAAACAACACTTCAAGCTGGAAACATTGAATCAAAATGTATCCCGTAACAATCACTTTTGAATAAGAAAACGACTATTCTGCCAAAGATTAAAGAAACAAAATTAAATCAGCACAAATCAATCTAAAAACACTGCAAATATTAAATGATCATGCGATCGAAGTTCTGAGCTGAGTTAAACCTAACATGTGCTTTATATTAAATAAACAATTTGAACTGCTAAATTAAAACTAAAAAAAACTTTATAAAAGCGTAGCATGTAAAATAAATGTAAACAGAACAGAAAAGAAATGAATTTAACTTAAATTTGCAGCCGTGTGGAAACTCCATGGTAATTCCACTACATGAAAAACCGCCAGATGATCAAACTCATGCACAGAGGTGAAATAAGAACGGACACAAATATTGAAAGTACAACAACAAAAAAACCAGTGTCTTAGGTGACTTTAAAAATAATCGAATACAAAAAAGTAATGAACAAAGCAAAATATTTGCTTTTCCGAAAATAGCATCTTCAGTGGGTTGGTATACAGAAAAATGCAAAAGGAAAAGTCTGTTGAGATAATGATTGCACAACGGAGCAAATTAATTAACAGATGCACATTTAAAAATCAGTTAAAAAAAACAAATTGTGCAACTACCAGCCCCATTTCAATAAGCTGAAAATGAAAATGAGAATGGAAAGCAACAACAGAAGTGAAAAATATCAAAATATCTAGTAAAAAAATTTAAATAAAAAAGTTTTGAAAAGTGTAGGTAAAAGCAATTCTTCCCTGTCGATGGTGTATTGAGAATACGTCAAAGCACACGAGGGCTATCTGACTAAGGGATCCCTTCGTGGAGGACTTTCTAAGGGAAACTGGCTGGTATACACGTTACACATGAGGAAAACCACGGAAACGCCCATGAAACCAGCCCGTTCGCGGGATTCGAACCTCGGACCGAACTACCAGTGTTCAGCGATTTTACCGCTCGGCCGCTGTTTTCCCTGGCGAACCAGCCATTGAAAAACAGTATAATGAGCAAAATTTGCAAATTCTTGGAAAGCATATAATTCAATTCGAAGCATAAATTTTGCAAACAATTAGGAAAAGAAAATTTTTAAATGAATTAAAATTTAATATTGTATTTAATATAAAGAAGTAAGCAGGAAACTGCTAATAATTTAATCTAAACTTTTACTAGCCTTACAGGGAATTTAGAGTACATTAGTTAAGTAAAAAATTATTATTAGAATTTACATATAAAAAATAGATAATTAAACCGAAATAAAGTTTCCAGTTAGAAAAGTGAGGATTAAATAATTTTTTATACCTCATATGCAGTAAAACCATGTACAACAATCTTTATTGTTTTCTAAAACGCGAAAGAAACGATGTGTCTTTTAGTCAAAATAATTTCATCAGAAGTAAAAAATGTATATTTGGAAAATGAAAAAGCTAAGTTGTATAAGAACTAAAACTCCTTAAAATTTAAATATTAAAAAGAAATAAAAATGTGAGCATAACAAAATGGAGTAGGTGAACACAAAAATAAAACAGAGGTGAAATCAAATTGAATATGAATTTAATCCACAGAACATAAAAAAGCAAGCAAATTAAGTTTGGAATGTCCGCTAAAAGCTGAGGACATTGAAAAATTAATAAATTTAAAAGCTTCAAAAGTAATATATATATATATATATATATATATACTCGTATGTGTGTGCATATCTTACACATACACACACACATATGTATATATATATATATAATATACAACTTGAATTTATCTATCCATCTCTCTCTCTCTCTGTATATATATATATATATATATATATATCTTGAATTGAAGCAATTCAACGATTTTTTTTTTAAAATATTATCATGTTCTTCTCTTTTAAAAGAAACTTTTCAAATAATTTATTTTGTTTATGTTTTATTAAAGAGCATTTATTTTATTAATAAACGTTTTCTCTCTGTAAATTTTATTGTCTGTAATTTTATTCAAATTCGTTGAAATTTTATGATTAGTTTTCAAAGACAAATAAATGTTTTATTAATTCCAAGTTATTTATTTAATAGAACTTATATATTCGAGAATAGTACATTTACTAAAAGGAAGACCTCGGCGAATAATTTTACATATTAAACAAGACAAATAAAGGCTTTTTCCCTAAGTGTATTATTTCCATTTATTTTAAATAAAATTGTAGTCTGCCCAGCATGAACTTTTATATCATGATTCAGAAATTAAAAATATCCTAAATTTCAAGTTTTATATTTCATAATTTTAGAAAAATTAAAATTTTCAGGAAAAGATTTATAATACTCGGATTCCTATAATTCAGCCTACTGCAATCCGCGGAACAAGGCTGAAATTTTGATTGTTTTGTATTCCATGCTATTTGTGTTTTAACGAAGGCTTTGCTCTGGGCAACATCTATGGGTAGAAATTGCAGAGGTGTGGTGCGAGAGACGGATAGTTTCGAAGGACAAAACCTGGGTTTGTTTCCTGCGAGCGGGATTCTCTACCAGTGCACAACTTCTGTGCACTAGATCCAGCAATTCCGCCTCTTCCAAATTTGAGAGCGCTGAGTTGCCGAACGAAAAATTTATTTTGAGGAAAGCGAATTTAAAGTTTTTCTTCAAATTTATCTTTAACCAGTTCGCCGTTAGGAAAATCGTAAACATTTCGTGCCATTTTTCGCATCCAAAGGTAAACTTTTTGTGTCTAAAACTGGGTTCAGAATATTGCTTTCCCCCTTTCACCACCTGTGAAAGCCTATTTAGAAGTTCTGTTCAAATCAGATTGAACAGCGTACCTGTCACACTGAAGGATGGTGAATAACGACCCCCTAAGGAGCAACATAAAACACAAAGACTGGTGTAATCCTTAGAGCAGATATTTTTCTCTTTGCACCCTCCCCACTTCCATTTCCTGCACCTAACCCCAAATCTATTGCAATGTAAATGTAATTTTTAATTGTCAAGAAAAAGCTTTATATAACGTAAAAATAAGGGCATTAGCTAGTATTTGAAATATCCTTGAATTTTTTTGTTTTATTATTTTCTTGATGGCCTGTAACAAAAGAGAAGAATTGAATCGTTAAGAATTGAAAGGATAGCATTCAAATTCCTTTGTCCGTTAATAGAAAAGGAGAAAGCTGTTGTGGATCCCATAAGATATGTTGAGGGGGTAGCTAGTCGAAGAAAGTGTCCCCATCCTTTACTTTCCTGAAACAGCCCCGCTGTGATCCTAATGCAACACCGCTGAGAAGATAAGTAACCCATCAATCACCCCTTTTGATTTTCGACTCATTCTGTGGGGGTTGGAAAAACGTCGCTGCGTCGTATGTGTCTCGGGGGTTACGGTTCAGACCAAATTTCACCCCGACGAGAGTCTGCCGACGCTAACGGATGACGATGCCTTTTCTGTGAACGTATTTCTCTCGGGGCAAACGGTGAACTGGTTAATACATGGTCATGAGAAACAGCAAACTAACTTTAAATATGAATATGTAAAATACTAGATAACATTTTCGTATCATTTAACTATTTTTTAATCTCATAATAGTAAATATAAGAAAAATAAACATATCGCAAGTTGGTATGTGATTCGAAGTTAGAGGTAGAAACAATTGATATATTATATCGAATGAAACTTCTAAAATTGGCCCGCATCATATATTTTACTTTCATTTATTACATTTACATTATCTTTTAATGCTTTACAATATTTTTTACTATTTTTGTTTTTTTCAAGCATGTAAACTTCTTTTCAAAGGTTCAAGCGGCGTTGATCCCGCTTTTTTTGCAAAGAGTAGGGAAAACGAGTTTGTTTCCTCCAGTTCTACGCGTATAAAATTTATATAATCAAAGTTAAATTCCTTAATATTTGTCAATACTGACATTTCTAGCTTCTTTTTAGAAATAAACCCTTCTTTTGGGTAAATATATAAAATAACATCAATAAATAACTGCTGAAATACATTTTTTTACATTTTCTCCAAAATTTAAAGGGCAAAGATGTTTACACATTTTAAATGCTTGTAACTTCTTTAAAAATTAGAATACTTGAACTCGGTTGTTTTGCATACGATGTAGTTACGTATGTGGAATATTACGAAAGTAAAAACACAAATTCAATATTTTAGTTGATTTTTAGCTATTTTCATTCATATATTCAGCTATATTCAGCTATTTAAGTCCATCGTTCTCTTAAGTAACAGATAAATGTCAGTCATATATAATTAAAAAAAACCATAAGTAAATGAACAATGAGGATCAACTCCCCGTTCAGAATTTGCACGCTATTGAAATGAAGTATATAGTCACGAAAGAATCAAGTCTGATCTCTAGAGTCCAAGTCTAAAGGAACATACTTTATGTTCCATAATCCAGCACTAAATGTTTTGCCAAAGCAAAGTATTGTGCAGTTCATGCAAGATTCAAGCCATATAACTCAGAGGTACTGGAATTTGTACTAAATCATAGTAATAAAATCCAAAAGTTCAATCAAGATGTTTGTTGATTCCAGTACAATTAACAGTTGTCATATAATTGTAACCATGGGTTAAAGAAGATCATACCAGATATACACAATATAGAACAAACATTATGTTTCCATACTTGGTCATAAATGTGCCAGGAGAAAAAAACTATGACACAATTATATGTTAATCTACACAGGAACAGATAGCCTAATATTGAGAGACTTGCATTCATGACGTTGAACAAAAGATTACCTCAAATACAATTAAGCATGCTGTACACTTTATGCTGTTGCTTTTGAATGAAAAAAAAATGCCATAACGTTTATAAGAAATCAGATGTTACAATTACTAAAAGTACAATTGTATTATTTCGTAGGTATGTCATTCCAGATATTCACTGTTTCATATAAGTGAAAACAAAATTTGATTATGTACAGATTCAAACAAGAATATTTAGCAGTAAGATAGAATATAGTGTAAATATGGAAAGTTCGCGCCAGATATATGAAGAGATAAAAGAAGAAAGTCGATCGCTAAACTAAAGTAATCTAAGTCAACACTACATGATATTACACATTATTATATTTGTATTCAAAACCTAGTTATTAATGCAAGTAAGAGATATACGCAAAAGGTATACTATACTGGTTGAAATACATACAATATTACTTATTTCATATAAAACTTACTAATTACACAAAACATATTACATATTGTTACATAATGCTCAATGTACACTCATGTCCATAAATTAAGGGTAATGCAAAATCAGGCAAAGGAAGAGTTAGAAGCAAAACAAATTTGACTTATTTGTAAAGCTCATTTATTAAACAAAACGTAAACAGCAAAAAAAGATGCTATATGTTTGATATTATTAAAAACATTAGCGAATTTTTCTCCCTGAAGCAAATTACAAAAAAAAAAAAACCTATTTACAAAAAACCAATATTACATGGTTGGTATGATTGTTAATACATTATATGTCTCCCAGACGATGCAATACAGTCCGTACAACGCCTAGGCATGCTGAGTGTCAAATTATCGATCTCATCTTGGGGGATATTACACCACTCATAAAGCAATGCTTTCCGAAGTTCCGGTAGACATGTAGGAGAAGGTTGACAGTCTGCAACTCGTCGGCCAAGCATGTACACACGTGCTGTACTGGATTAATGTCCGGTGAGAATGCTGGCCAGTCCATACGGGTGATATCCTCCGATTGAAGGCATTCGCTTACGATGTTTGCACGGTCAGGACGGGCATTGTCATCCATAAACACAAATTGTTTGCCCATGGCGCCCCGAAACAAACGTACATGTTGTTCCAGAATGACGTCCGATAGATTTGGCTTGTCATGGTTCCAATTTGAACATGCAGGTCAGTTCTGGAACCCAGAATAATTCCACCCCAAACGAGCACGCCTGCACTACTGTAACGGTGTCGTTCAATGATGTTTTCTTGGTGGTAACGGGTACCTGGAGCTCTCCATATGAAAGTCCTGCGAGAATCAGACTGAAAGCTAAACCTGGACTCCTCGGAAAACACCACAAAAAGCGCACTGTTGTAGTGTCCACAATGCATTGTCTCTACTCCAAGCTAACCGCAGGCGACAGTGAATTGTAGTAAGTGGAACGCATCTGACAGGTCTACGAGCATATAGACCAATCTACCCTAAGCGTCTGTACACGGTCTGCCTTAAAATTGTCGTACTAGTGGCTGATGAGAGCCGACGAGACAGGTCTGAAGCTGTGATCCGCCTGTTTCTTTTGGCAGTAACTGCCGAATACCGGGCCTCATTCGGCGTTGTGACTCTGGGGCTACCTGTGCTGTCACATTTACTCACATTACCATCATCTTGGAATCGTTGCCAAAGTCTAGATATGACACTCTGGGCAATTCCAAGTTCGTCTGCTACTTACTTCCACTTGGGTACGCCCACATTCCAAACAGCCGATATTTCTACGACGTAAAAAATCATCCAAATGCGTCCTTTGTGTCATAACTATTCGGTTATTGCACTGAAATGCTTATAAAGCGCCTGCGAACAATTTTACTTCTTTGCCTGTATTCCTTATATATCACTCTCTTATACTGTCGTCATTGTGACGTACCATCGGTGTCATCTGGTTACTTCCTGAAATTTGCATATGATTCTTGAAGATGTGTGTAGTGATTTTACAGGTGATATATTTTTTTTAGAGTTCGATTTCCGCGTGACTCCGAATTATCCTTAATTTATGGACATGAGTGTAATTACAACCCGCAGTTACTACTTCAAACTATTTAAAACTGTTACACAGGACACCGCCCAACCAGTATAGTGGTTAGCGTCGTTGACTGCCGTGCCGAAGGGCCTGGTTTTGAATCCCAGAGAAGGCATGGATATTTGTAAATGTATAGTATCGGTTCGGCATGGCGGCACTCTAAATATGCGGCTAGCCAAAAGTCTTCTCGTGCGACTTAGTGGAAGAGGAAAGGGGTGGGAGACCCTTGGACTCGTCGCTACATCAAAATTGGGGGCGGAACTGAGCTAAATCGCACTGTCACCTGTAAGATGCTGATGCTGTCTCGCATCTTTAAAACCCTATTAAGAACGTTAAACTAAAGGCAATAGAATATGTTTCAAATCTCTAAGCTTATACGATCTAACCTTCTTTGCTACCATGCAATGTAACTAGATCTCAGTGTCAAACCTTGCGACTTCTCGCACAGGCGTGAACATCCACACAACGGCGAAAGGGTGTAAAAACCCTTTTATTAATTTATTAATCCTAAAGGCATGGACTTGCGGTTGCGTACAAAAGCACCGACGATTTGCTATGAGAACTTAAATGTACACTTCGGAAAAAAAAAAAAAAAAAAAAAGGAGGGGAGCAGTTTCGTATTTTCTATTCTACTAGGCCGACTGACGAAATTTTAATTGTGTTTTCCATGTCTCGAAAGGGCCCACCAGCGGCCGAGCGGTAAAGTCGCTGAACACTGGTAGTTCGGTCCGAGGTTCGAATCCCGCGAACGGGCTGGCTGCATGGGCGTTTTCGTGGTTTTCCCCATGTGTAACGTGTATACGAGCCAGTTTCCCTTAGAAAGTCCTCCACGAAAGGCATCCCTCCCCTTAGGCAGATAGCCCTAGTGTGCTTTGCCATAATTAAATACACGACGACGCCATGTCTCGAAAGCGACACTTAGGATATATATTAGATATACATAACATACCAACTTTTCCCTGTTTCGATTCTACTACTCAAATTATGGGTAGCTATTAAATTTTGTAATTTTTGGTGAGAAATTTTTAAAAAATTATCTTGGCGAATTTTTTTTCAGTTTGCGCCAAGAATAATTCACTTGGCGAACTTCTTACTTTACAGCAACCTATTTTTCCTAACGAAGTGCGTAAACAACATTTTCGTTAATTAAGACACAATAACACGCCGAATAAATACTAATTCAGAAGTCAAACAACAAAAATCAGCGTTATATTTACAAAATTTTGTAAATATAATTTGAATAACTATATTTACAAAATTTTGTAAATATAACGCTGATTTTTGTTGTTTGACTTCTGAATTAATATTTTCGTTATTATCCCTTATAATAAATATGCCAATTTTTTAAAACACACCAAAATGTAAATTCAAGTATATCTCAGGAAATTTTGAATAAGAAACTCTAATTTTTGGCAGGTAGGCTTAGAAATAAATCTACTTTAAGGTGATTTCAAAACTTTTATATTTTATAATTCAAAATGTTTTTCGAAATATTTATAAAAATTATTTAAAAGTACAAATTTTTAAAATAAATGACAAAAATAGCCGAATTTCATTTGGAATGAACTTAAATTTCAAAATATGAAAGAAAGAATCAAATTAGCTTAATAAAATATATATATATATATTAATAAATATATATCACATTCAATTACCATGGATGAGCTAAAATTTTGAGAGCCATTTTTTTTTTTAAAAACTACTCATGCGACTTTTACGAAACTTGGCAGTATGGCATAATTTGAGTCGTAGAATCGAAATATGGAAAGAAAGTGATATGTTATTTCAGGAAAAGTCCGATTTTGTGTAAAAATACCTATGTTAAAACAATGCTATATGTAAATCTAATACATATCCTAAGTCGCGCTTTCGTGACATGAAAAACGCAAGTTGAATTCCGTCAAACGGCCCAGCAGAGCGTGAGATATAGAACTGTCCCTTTTTTTTTTTTTTTTTTTTTTTGTAGTGTACTTTAACAATAAATTCAAAATGTAAGGATGTAGTGCTAGACTACATAATTCAACCTACACTGACAATATACTAACTAGATGGCCAGAATGCGTATATGCTACTAAGGTTAACAGCTGGAGGACAAAACAGCAAACGCGCGAAATCACATTCTGTCTAACCTTTTCGTTTCAACCTTTTGAACACTTTCATTCACCTACTTAAGGGGACTCATACACCTTAAAACGCATAAGATCTTCGAATAGGTGACTGCTGCAAGAATTGGGATAACTTATTTATTTTAAACGCAATTATTTCCAACTTTTTAAAGCTGACTACATAATATAGCTGCTTTGTGAAATAGTAATCAGAAAAATTGTGTTGCCACAAATATTTTTATAATTTAATCCGCTTTGTGACAAAATGTTTCGTCATGTTTACACCTTGCGCGCACAGTTTAAAACATTATGTTGCATAATTTAATTCCATATTTAATATATAGCTTTTATAACATTTGGAAACTACTGTGAACCTAAAATTCTAAAAATTTCAAGTTAAATTTATATTTTATTTGGATTTGAGTTTATAAAATGTATTTTATTTAAAATTCTGTAATGTTTTCGCCCATAAAATTTTTCAATATTAAAACATTCATCAAATTTTTGGTTTAGAAAATATTACCCATATAAAGAATTCTATCAAATTTCGAGTATGTACCATTAGCCATTTTTAAAATATCATGCGCGCAAGGTGGAAACATGGCGAAATATTTTGTCACAAAGAGGATTAAATTACAAAACTAATTGTGGCAACACAAACTTTCTGGTTACTAGTTTCCAAAGCGGCTATATTATGTAGACAGCTGTAAAAAATTAGAAGTAATTGCTTTTAAAATAAATAAAATATCTCAATTCTTGCAACAGTTGCATATTCGAAGATCATAAGTGGTTTTAAGGTGTATGAGCCCCCTTAATGAGCATCCTGGAGAGGAAATGCCAAGAGAAACAGGAGCATTCAGAAAAGATACCAAAATTAAAATAACTGCTTAGTAAAGCTAAGGAGAATGTTACAAGCTAACACAGTGATATCTCAGAACTCTCAATACTTAGAGCTAAATTCTGAACTAAACTGGAAACTGACGCTTTCTGCGATCTAATATAGTTTTATTGTGTCCGCCGAGATATTTCCAATGCCTTCGATTTGTCGAAAATTTTGACAAGCATACATTGTTACAGTTACAGTTATATAGAGATCCGACTAAATACAGTTATACAAAGTTCGGAACAAATTGTCTGTCGCCAAATGGTTGCCAAAATTGGATATTTTCTCAAAATTTTGAGACAAGAATGAGTCGCCAAAAGTATCGCCAACTTGGCGTTATCTTGCGAAATTGGTGATATAGCCATTTACCTCAATGTTAAATGGACTTACCGCTGTAACCTTGTTTTTCCGGCGATGCTTCAGTTCTTGGGAACCTTCATGTAACAAGAGATACTAAAATTGACATATAATGTCACTAAAATTATTTACATATATACAAAATCTGTAGCAATATTCAAAATAATATACGAGCGGCACCTAACAATGGTATTTTTGCGGAAAATCAAGACTGATTTTTTCGATTCACAGCTCCGGCAATAGAAAATCTAAATCAATCAGAAAAATTAGGTCATTAGGGGATCTAAATCTAGCAATTTACTAAGATATAAATCTAAACATAGGTTCATGTAAGTACAGAATAATTATCATGATATTTCAGATGTTTATTTAAATAAAATACATGATGATGATAATTATAAAAGTTGCTAAAATTTGCAGTTTCACTTATGATGCAACACGTATATAACAGCACTGAGCTATTTCGAAAACGTTTAAATAAAAAATTCACTGCAAAAGATGAGAAAAGGCAAACCTATTTACAGTGTCTTACAAAATACAATGCTACTTGAGTAGAAGAGACACAATTTCTTAGCTCAAAAATGGTATATTCAAAGTTAAAATAAAAGTTAAAATAAAATTGACAAAGTTAAAATACAATTGAGCTTACACTTACGAATAAAGACACATAAAAGTTATTTAGGTTTGCCGTCAAAGATATTATTGTAGATCGGATTATGTTTCTTAATGATCTTATTAAATATTTTTTAAATAAAATAAAAGCTCCCATTTAATATTTAGGCGGCTTCATTTTTAGACTCAACGGAAAGAAATTTTAAATTTTCTATTTATGGGTTCTAATATAATAGCTGAATAATATAGTTTCAAATTAGGATATTTCAATTTTGTGAGAATCAGATTTTTGAGTAAGATTTATTAATGCGATTTATGAGAAAGGTATGCTTTTAAATTCAGTTTTTATATATCTTAGAAATATTAAAATTGTGAAATTAAAAACTAAAAACCTCAAATATAAAAAGAAGTTTCCAAGGATCATGGTTCATTCTGAAGTAGAGATAATAAGTGCTTATCTAAAAATTCCAATAAAAACAGTATTTGAGAAAAAAATATATATATATATTTACTCATTTTCTGCTCATAAGCTCCATATGTTGTTTTTTGTTTTTTCAAATTTTTATTAAAGAAGAAAGACCCGTTTAAGCTCGTAAAAAGTAGTTCCGATGGGAAAATTGAAAAGGAAATTTATTTTTCTTGTCAAAGAAATAATTTTAAGAACGTGCCAGAGTTAGTTTAATCCCCTAAACTCGAAAAGATATTGATAATGTTTAACATAAACAGCTTATGTATCGTGGATGAGATGACAAGAAAACAATAGAATGTAATAAAGTTTAGCATTTTACTTTAAACTGGTGTAAACATAATAACGTTTTTATAATATAAAACTCGTTTGTTTATTTTAACATCCTTTTCAATACATTTACATTTTAATCTAGAAAGGAGACTGCAAATAGCTGAATAATAAACTACTGAGAAAACAATATGTGTTCCATTCCATTTATTCGGTGATAAAATATTGGAAAAATTAATTCAAAAATTTGGAATTCAGTTTATGAAACTAAATTAAATTGCATATTTGGAACTTAACTTTTCTTGCTATTACAAAGCGATTTTATAAATATCCTCAAGAACATAACGAATCTTGTGGATTTAGTTTGAGAAACAAACGAAATAAAACTGATAAAATTTATCATCCCGTAAAACATAATAATTTCAAAACAAATCAATATTTGGACAATTTATAAATTTGATAATGATTACATTTGATATAATTTGATAATGAGTTCTACATTTAGAAATCTGCCCTCATTACATCATTATCAACGGTTAGAATTCTATGAAATAATTGCTAGACAACTGGCGAATTACCTGAACTAAGCGAGTATAAATCAGATATTACTTCACGTTTTATCAGGAATGTGGGATCCGTTTTCCTCGTACTTATGTTTCAAACGTTTTTGAAAAATTCCGGAGCATTTCAAGTGTAGATTTTTAAGTTTTAATATTTAAGATAAACCGATGTTATAAAAATATTAATTATAAAAAAGCAAGAGATAACTCTGAGGATACTAAATATTTTTGTATATTTAATTGAAACAGTAATTGTGATATATATGTAACTAGCGGGCAAGGCCGCCAGATGAGCGCTCTGTGGCCGAAGCAAAATATGTAAGTTCTATGTACAACTGAAATGAAATTGAATAAAAACATGTCTATATGAATGAAATCAGTTCATTCTTCAGCAGTCTTTAGCAATCTTGCTTTTAAACAAGAAGAAAGGAGATGAAGACTTTGACGAACACCGTTTCATCCAATCCGTGAGGCTAGGTAAGTTAGAAGCCTTCATTCTTTCCAAACAAGAACTAATTCATAAATAATTTTTTGTTGCCAAACCAAGAAACATCAACTTCAGGTTAATACGTATACGCATAACGTCATGATTAAAATTCAGTAATGTTAATTAATAGAACTACATATTCCCAGTATCAATATCAAGTTCAATATCAACATTTTCTCAATATCAATAAAGGAATTAAAGTGGCAATAACATATCGTGCCAATTATACTAATTTGAAACAAAAAAATCTGATGTGTACACCACATGACTTCCTTGTACGGAATATTAAATTATAAGCATTTTTTCTTGCATTTTATTTAAACTTATTAGATTGAATTAAACCTACTTCGCCGACAGCACATAAATCACAATTAGTAAATCACACATAAACCACGAAGTAAATCTTAAACGCTTATTTCCTCAAAAAATTCCAGAAAGGATTAAGCATGATTTAAATAATAAATGAAGACGTTATCTTTGTTGTTGCAAAGCTATGTTTCTCTTGATTGGCAGCAAATCCGCTATTCAGCTGTTTCAAATGTAACTCATGTGTAGATCTCCTCTTTTTGGTGTTGTCTCTAGACAGGGGTGGACGCGGTGCTATACCGATTAACCTAATGGTAAAGGGACAGTTCCCGCATCCGCCGTCACTTGTCACTTGTTTCAAATGTAAACAAGAGGAATGGCCGCCATCAAATTAAGCTTAGAGGCACTTAAACAATTTTAAAATTGTTGATAATTCGAAAAATATTGCATAAAGATTTACTAGAGGCATAAAACCCTTAACCGGAAGATAAAAACGACATAATTCAATCATTTTTAAAGCAAAAAATGTACAATTTACGAACATATAAGAGTAAAGAAACTGAGATCACTGAGCCGGGTAACAGAGTGGATATATTTATAAATATATTTATATACGTTTGGCGCGGCCGATTGAAACCAAAATACGAGGTGCACATCTCGTATTTTGGTCTACATGTTATAGTAGTCTTATATACAAAATTTCAACGTTCTGAGGCTACTGGTTTTTGAGTTATGCGAGATACGTACGTACGCACGTACGTACATACGTTCGTACAGACGCCACAAAGAATTCTCTCCAGAATTCATTTTAAAGCAGTTTTTCAGTTTTTTTTTTTTTTTTTTTTTTTTTTTTTTAGGAAAAGAGTCTTTTATTCTGACCTTACGTACATATATCACGCAAAAACATCGTTAAATAGCATTCGAAAGCGGTCAAAGTGGATATTTTCGTTGCCAACAGCAGCTATTTACTTAAAATGCTGATATTAACAAAACCCTTAAAACATAAAAAGATGTTACCTGCAATAGCGTGTTTTCTTCAACGTCAGAGTATGACCTTATATAATAATAATAATATATTTAAAGTTTTGTCATGCTATTTTTAGTCCAAAGGGGCGATTAGCCAAGAAGGACTATTAATTTCGTTTTTGGCATTTTGCGTTGATTCACTATGAACGTTTATTCACTTTTTAAAGTGTTACCAGTTAGGCCCCTTTATTATATTTAAAGAAATTAAATAATGAAGACTCTGCATAAATGTATGTATGTTTCTCGCATTAGGATAAAACAAATGTACCTAGAGCCATCCAATTTTGATTAATGTACGTTTCCATCCGAATATGGGCATCTGGAAGCCCAAATTTGGAATTTGTTTTATTATCGATTTCACATTTTGTAAAGCATTTATGAGCTTTTGATTAAGAAACTCAAGAATTTCAAAGCGAGCAATGGCAACACTGTACGATAAAGGAATACATTTTTATCTCCAGCGCGCGAGACTGCGTATCGGAAATTCTAAAGATATCCTCATTTTTAAATTATTTCGCGATATTGATGTTTAACTGAATTTTAGGGCTTAAGTGCGAAGAACATGATATTTAATACATAAAGGTAAAACACAAAATGTTAAAAAAAAAACGCCCCTTTGGACGTAATTTAAAATCTGAAGCATTTAAGATTTTCTAAAATTTGAAACCTTTCAGATTGTTTTTAAAAACTTTTTTTTTAATTTCATATTTTGTAAAACGTACAAATTTCAGTATTTGAAAGAGAGCAGTGGCAACACTTTTCGAAATAAAGCAGATTTTCGCCTCCAGCGTGTCAGACTGTTTCCACTCTGAAAATTGAAGGCGAAAATTAGTGTCTTTTGTGAGTTTTTAATTAATATCTTTGCTAATTAGAATCGTACGAAGATGAGACTGATAGAAATGGCGTCTCACGAATTTTTGGAATTCGGGGTTACCTTTCTCGAACCTTAACTACCTGCCGTTCCGGAGGAGGTAATGCCACAAACAACCAACAAAACAGACGCTCACAGATGTTAATAGTATAGATGATTTAGTATAGGTAGGAAACCATTAACTGATATTTACTGAAATTGTAGTGTGTAGAAAGTTTCATTTCTTTCTAAGGGATTTTAAAACTTTCTAGCGTTTTTTAGCCAAGACACAACTGATGGAAGAACTAGTTTTGAAGAAAATAAGGTTTTATAGCAGAACTGAAAGAAAAAACAAAAGTTTTGATTTCTCAGCTAATATGGAGATAAAAATAAATATTAAACAAGGTTTTCCCGATTTTCACTTCCGATTACTGAACACTAAAGTTTATTGTACGATTTAAAAAAAAGCAGTTTGTAATTCAGCATTTAAGTATCGAAGTTATGTAAATGCTAAAGAAGTTTTATGTGAATATCGAGTTTTGAAAACTTACACTAATCCCAGCCACTGAAGAAAAAGAATCTTAATAAAAATAAAGATAGTTAAGATTTAAAAGAAATACAAAGAAAAAAGAAGGTAAAATAGGTAAGAAATAGGTAAAATTAGATCTCATTCTTATAATCATCATCTTATTCCGCCGCCCAACCGGTATACTGGTTAGCGTTGCTGACTGCCGTGCCGAAGGGTCTAGGTTCCAATCACGGAGAAGGCATAGATGTTTATAAATGTATAGTGTCTCTGCGGCATGGCGGCACTGTTAATATGTGGCAAGCTGAAAGTCCTCTCGTGTGGTTTGGTGGAAGGGAAGACGGTTGGGAGACCCTCGGACGCGTCATCCCCCGGGGTGATTTTCATCAAAATTGGGGGTAGAACCGAGCTAATTCGAACTGTCACCTGTAAGATGCTCAAGGGTGTTGCCAAAGACAGGAGTAAACTAGCGGTCCTTGCCACGAGGACTGTTTCGTGGGCTTTGGTTGATGTTACTCTCAAACAAGAGAGAATAAGTAACAACAGTACATGTTATTCTAATCAAAACTAAAGTGACTTTTCTTCCCAAATTCGAATGGAAATATTAAATAGTAGAGTAGTCGTTTTGAACATACACAATTTTTAAATTATTAGAAAAAAGAAATAATTATGGCCCAAATTTTAAAGTTTCGCTTAGACACTTCAATATTACCAAAGTCTGTAGCCAGAGCATTTATATACGTATTCACATAATATCCCAGATTTCTACAAGAAAAATATAGCTAGTACATTTTTTTATATTGTAGAATTATGTTTTTAGAAAAAAACATAATCGATTTGGTAAACTTTATAAAACGTTCATATTATTGTAAGAAATGTCTGGAAATTTCTGCCGTGGTGTATTTTTAAGGGATGTGGACTGAAGAGTGCAAAAGTAAACTTAGAAAGTAACCTTCACATTTCGTCTTCCACTATCTCGGAAGGGGGAAGGGAAGATAGCTTTTATTCGTAACTGACCTAATGCAGCAGAAAGTTTCTTCAACGTTGTATGAAAATATTTGGTTAGGAAGTCTAGCGTAAGTCAGATAGGAAAGAAGGTTAAATTAAGATAACGCATGGTGGGAAGAAAAATATTTTTTTTTTTTTACTTTCCTTCGATAAAATTAAAAATTGGATGTGTATGTTACATACCTAACCTAAATGAAACGCAAATAATATTCCCGTAAAGAATGAAGCTGCGATTTTTATAACGGAAATTCTCATTGAAAATCTGAAGCAATGGTAATTGCTTTATTTTAGCAAATAATATAAGAACATTACTTCCTCAGTGACCTGATGGACTTAACATCACATTTTGAGGATTTACATAAAAACTCAGAATAAGTTTCAAATTGCTTTGTTAATAATGTATGATAACAGGGAAATAAAATAATAAATCCAACTTTAAAGAAAACATATGGATTTTCACAAACTCGTAAAAAATACCTATATTTAAATTATCATTAAATATCCTTTCGTGTATTTTTAACCACTGCTTGATAATTACGTATTAGCGCAACAACCATGGCGCAGTTCGGAGATTTTTTTACAGAACAAAAATAGGATTCGGAGAATTTTCTAATTGGAATTTACGGATGGATATGGCAACCTGAAGAACTGTTATGAGCATGGTTGTCAGAGTTTAGAGACTTCTGAAAACTTTGAACTATGGTGATTGTGATAATATGTAAGTACCAATACTTTTGCATGCAAAATCAGATTAAAAGTGAATTACTCAGAATATGAAGAAGTTATAGCGGAGTTTACCTCGAAGACCCGTAGGTCGTATGCCAAAGAGAACATAGTTCATTATTCATTATTCTTGCTACGAGGGAAGAAAATTATATTTCTGCAAAGAAAGTACCAATATTCAATTTCTTCAAGTTACAAATACTTATCTGTCTCGATGTATAACGATGCTAAGAAAACTAACTAAAAATATATGTGTAATGTTGGCTATCTAAAATCACCTAAGGAATGAAGCCGTCTCTATTCTGAAAAAGAATCATACTAAAAACATAACATATTTTGGATATCTGTACGTGATATTATGCAGTTAATGTAAAAGCAAATTCGAATACAATAATAGATGACAACTACAGAAATAATTTAACTTCTAACATAATTTTATATGTTTTTGTTTAAAACAGGTAAACTTTTCGATAATTTTAAAGAAAAAATAACAAAATGATTAAGGACATACCTGCGTAATATACTTCCATGAGAATACTGTATGTGAACAAATTCCACTTTGTTTTATTATAGATTAGCACTGTGCAAACTTGTGTTTTTCGCTCTTGCACATAAAATCATCAATTTATTACATTAATAAAATAAATTTTGGGGCTCTAATGAAATAAATTTTTCGGGCTTTAACAAATATGTCGATCAACACGCACATGAATTCAAAATATTGAAACAATTAAGATACAATAACACGCCGAAAAAATATTAATTCAGAAGTCAAACAACAAAAATCAGCGTTATATTTTCAAATTTTCACAGGACTAGTTTCGATGGTTTTACCGAACAATCATCCTCAGCTTCAAAAGCGCAAATGAACAAGATAAGATTTAATGATTAGATGAGATAAGAAAGCCTGGACAGTAGATAAGCCACTGACGCCATCTGTTGATGAAATCAGAATTAAAATATAATTTCTTTAAAGGCTGAAGGCAAAGATAGATTGGAATTAGGGTCGTTAACTAGAACAGAAAGATTTTTTTGAATGTGAAATACCTCTAGAAAATCCAGTTCACCAATGGAAGATGTTGTTTGAATAATTTTGGCAGCAGAAAAATTGAAAGATGTTTGAATAATTTGGCAGCAGAAAAATTGAAATTGGAATTTTCGGACGAGCCATGTTGGGCAACAGAAGACTTCTGTGTTTCCTTTTTCTAACATATGCCTCATGTTCCTTAACTCGAAATTTTAAGGCTCTCTTAGTTTGGCCAATATAAATTAAGCCACACTGGCAAGGAATCCTGTAAATACCCCAGGAATTCATATCCGGAATGGGGTCCTTGAGTATGGAACTCGGAATTTTATTGATGGGAGAATAAACGACCCGAAAGTTAAATTTCTTCAAAATACGTGCAACTTTATAGCTAATTGATGGAAAGATGGGAATGTCAACATAATTTTTATAATCTCTAAGACAAGATTGTGCCTTTTTTTGATTGCAGTTTTTCTTTTTTGAGTCCGAATCCGACCGATTGCAGGTCCGGGTTCCATACTCAAGGCCCCCATTCCGGATATGAATTCCTGGGGTATTTACAGGATTTCTTGCAGGTGTGGCTTATTTTATATTGGTAAAACTAAGACAGCCTTAAAATTTCGCGTGAAGGAACATGAGGCATATGTTAGAAAAAAGGAAACACAGAAGTCTTCTGTTTCCCAACATTGTTGCCCCGAAAATCACAGTTTCAATTTTTCTTCTGCCAAAATTATTGAAAAAACTTCTTCCATTGGTGAACTGGATTTTCTAGAGGTATTTTACATTCAAAAAAAATCTTTCTATTCTATTAAACGACTCTAATTCTAATCCTTCTTTGCCTTCAGCCTTTATAGAAATTATATTTTAGTTCTAGTTTCATCAACAGATGGCGCCACTAGTTTTTCTCCTGTCCAGGCTTTATTATCTTATCTAATCATTATATCTTATCTCGTTCATTTGTTCTTTTGCAGCTGAGGCTGATCGTTCGGTAAAACCATGGAAACTAGTCCTGTGAAAATTGGAAAATATATCGCTGATTTTTGTTGTTTGACTTCTGAATTAATACTGAAACTGAGTAAAATTCCTTTAATTTGAAATTTAAAGTGTAATGCAGGTTGATAAGAAAACCTTAGATATACATGTAAGACATAACCTCATTAACTAATAGCTAAACCTATTTTTTCGCATAATTGTTGATGCTTTGAACAAGCCTTAAAATAGCTAAACTACAATAAAAATACTAAAACTTGTTTCGAAATTTTGCTATAATTAGAAAGAATTGCGATTGCTTCAACCAAGCAGAAAAAAAAAAATACGAGTCGGGTATTTTCATTATTATTTTGGAAGTACAGTCTATACGGTACTTACTATTATCCCATTCGACTCTCAAGCAGCACAATTTAGATCAATTTATGGATGACCGTGTCCTTTAGATTTCCGCAGGAACGACTTGCAGCCTTTGCAAAAAATTTCAACCAGTGGTCGACGGGATAATACTTAAATACCAAATATATTTACCATTCTTAAAGAAATACAATATCGAAACATATTCTTCCATACTGTATTTCGTAACTTAATCATGAAATGTAATATAAGTGAATAGTTTATTAGTCCAAAGGAGCGTTAGCCCAGGAGGGCTATTAGTTTCGAAACAGTATTTATCACTTTAAAATTCTTGACCACTTTTCGAAATGTTACCACCAAATATTATCGCCCTGTATTATAACATAAAGAAATGAAATAATGAAAAATCTGCATGAATGTAAGTACGTTTCTCGCACTGGGAAAAATGACGGTACCTAGAACAATCAAAATTTGAATGACGTAATCGTCCACCCGAACATGGAACCCACCCGGAAGCCGGAAATTGGAAATTGTTTTGTTATATATTACATATTTACTAAAACACCACATGACTTCCTTGTACGGAATATTAAATTATACGCATTTTTTCCTGCATTTCATTTAAACTTATTGGATAGAATTAAATCTACTTCGTCGATAGCGCATGAATCAAAATAGAATAAATGCATTCTTTAAAATTCACTATATTTGTTTACCATAGCGACATTCTGGCGCTAGGTTCACTTAACAGCGATACACTTCATTCATTTTATAACTCAGAATGCGCAAAATTGATATCTTCTGAAAAATTATCTAATTGTTCCCACATGTTCTATTCAAATACTATAATAAATCACTTATTTTCTTGAATAATTTCAGAATGGATTAAGCATGATTTAATTCGCAATAGTAAAAGAACGCGTTTTCCAAATGTAAACAAATATGGCTGGTATGGTAAACAAAAATGAGGTTTAGCCGCACTCGCACATTTTTTAAATTGTGGATAATTCTACAAATATTATATGCAGATTTATTAAAGGCATAAAACCCTTAGACGGAAGATAAGAACAACATAATTAAATCATTTTTAAAGCAAAAAATGCACAGTTTACTAACATATAAGAATACAAAAATTGAGTTCAATGAGCTAAGTAACAGAGTGGGAAAATATATATCTATTTATATACATTGGTGATGCCAATTACAACCAAATATAGAGGTGCGCATGTACATGTTATAGCAGCCCTCTCTACAAAATTTCAACGTCCTGAGTCTATTCTTTTTTGAGTTACGCGAGATATATACATACATACGTACGTATAAACACTTTGAAAAAATCTCTTCTAAGTCCATTTTAAAGCAGTTTTATAATTCTTTTGGGAAAACAAAATCTTTTATCTGTCCTTACGTACAGATATCACGCAAAAATATCGTTAAATTGCATTCGATAGCTTTCAAAATTGATATTTTCGATGAAATATGGCATCCGGAATTTTTCATGATTATAATATTTCCTTTACTTCATACAAGGAAGTAATAAACTAAACCAAACCATGTAAGATATTATTTTCTAATTTCCACCATATTCTTCAAAATTTTGATATATGATATGCCGTTTGAGAAAATGCAAAACTGCTGAGTGAAAAGGAGATTAAAAATAATCAGATGAAGCCTTTAATTATGGGCATATTGTTGGGTTGCGTTGCAAAGAGTTGATTAATCGCATTACCATGGGAGCATAATTAATTTAATTATAAATTGAACAAAGGGTTTCATTTTGATAATGAGCAATTACAAACAATTGAATTTTAGGTAGCTTTGGATTTCAAATTAAATTTGGAGTATAATCTCTAATAGGAGCAGTTATTTAATTTCATATTTCATTTCCGTTTAATTTCTAAACCGTATTTAGGTAAATACATTATAGGTATTGCTTATTTTATATGCTCTGCAATTGTTATAGTTACTAAACAATTATATATATGCCGTTCAGTAAATATAGCCTCAGACGTATACAACTAGGTTATTGGCACTAGTGTTTCTTAGAAAGCTTTAAAATGATTATGTCCCAATATAATTTACCTTTAAAATAAAGGTGAAAAATATTGAGACATAATCATTCTTACCTCTGTTTTTAACCCTTCGTATAAGTAGATTTTACATTAATAAATGACACTTAATGAAATATTTGTCTAAAATTTAAATATAAAATTACAAATTGTCTGTAAATTTAGGATTAAACTACTTCGTAGAGAAATGCAGCATAGAAAAATTCATGTTAGTTTAAGTATAATTAAAGTTGTCAAAGAATGTAAGCGAAGAATAATAGTTCTCATCTTTCCATTAAGAATTTTGAGGAATTTATTTACACCTTACAAATAGCAGCCATTTATTGTCTCTTTTTCCTTATTGACTGAAATGAATAATATAAATTTTTTATTGTTATTTCTGAAGAGGTTAAATACAGTCAGAATTATAATTATGTTAGTTCACAAAAAACAGTATAACTAAAAGTACCATATATAAAGTAACTAAATATCCCCAAATTTTGCTGTTAAATGATAATTTTTACATATGTAATTTTTTTCGTAAAGAATAGGAATAAGTGAATTAAAAGTTTTAGTTTTGAACAATATAAATTTAATGCTAATATTAAATTCGTTGTGACTGAATATTGCTGCTTAATCTTTTATATGTCGTACGTTTATTCACTAAATTAATATTGGAATAAGATTCTTTTTTTAACGAGCACTTTACAAAAAACGTAAACATTTACTTCCAGTAACTTCAAATCGTTTTTAATAAACTAAATATGAATCCTCTTAATAAGAACGAAGATCGTACTTGACATTTCATATGCGTAATTAATATGCAAACAAATGAAAGAAAATAATTCACAAGCTTTATTAATTAATAGAAAAATAAATAGGTATATAATAAATACTGATAACCATATTTTAAAGACTGTTAAAGAAAAGCATGCGTTATTTATAGAATAACGAATTTTCATGTGATAATATAAAACAGTCTTATTGTGTATTTTACCTCATTATTTTATTGGTACAACGATAAAAAATAATTAAATTAATTATGTTTTTAGCCAGCTTATGGTTTTGATAAATTATCTATTCAGGATATTTAACACTTTAGAACTAATACTAACTAAAATAACTTTAAAAAATAGGATTGATGATATACTTTCGAAAGATAAATATGAGAAGAAAACTGAAGCTTTAGTGTCTGGATCTGGCAACTTTATCTTCGGACGAAAAGGAACAAATTTCACAGCAAATACTTAAAAAAGATGTTTAAGACTAAAAAAATCCAATCGTAGGCACTTATTTATTTTGTGAAGCTCAATAACTGAATCAACATAGAGACGTAAAAGATTTAATACGTTAGAAAATCGGAAAAGATAGGTTATTAGAGGAGCTTATTGTGGCCAACTGGATCATGGGTGTTGATTTTGTATGTTTTTGCAGATTTTTCTCCCCCAGTTTAATAGCTCATCAAGTTTACACAAAAATAAGATACGTAATCATCTCAACTCGGTGTTAACCTTATCTTTTCTTATTACGTTTGATAATGCTAAATTTATCTTTGAACACGACAGTTGAAAAGGATAGGATCTGAATCAAATTACCATCTAGGATTTCTATGTCAATAAGCGCCTTGCACTGAGGTATATTGTGCATTTTGTTTGCTTCTAATTTAAATTGATATTAATTTTAAATTTGAAATAATTGATTGTTCTGATGTTCAAAGACTTTTTTAAGTGCTACTGATTTTATTGCTTTGAGTTCCAGTTGTGATTTACTTCTACTGGTAATATTTTAATGCTTATTATAATTAATTTTTTTGAAGAAATTTAATTCATATTTTAGATTTTGTTTAGTTTTACTCTTTGATTTAATTGCTGTTTGATTAGTTTTTCAAAAGGGGGGTTATTGAACTGTGAGTTTGCTAAATTTTAATTTGGTTCTTCTGTTTGCACTAAATAGTACTTTCACTTAATTATTCTGTTAATTTTAAAATTTAATTTTTCCCTCTCTTCCTTTACGAGAAAGACTTTTTGGTTACTTCCTTTACGAGTCTTTGGTTTCTGACTATGCCTGATAAAAATTTTGTGTAACTATTAAAGAATGTGGTATCTGCAAAAAATAGTATTGCACCACAAAGCATTGTCCGAACTCCAAAAGAATTTGAACTTTTCATTCGAAACTATTTTCTTATCAATTTTCGTGATGCTGGGCTTGGTATTTTGTGGGCCGTCCCATTTCGGTGACGTTTTAGAGACATTGGGTTATTTGGAGGCAGGAAAAATAAAAATATGCAATCGCCTTCGCCGGGAATCGAACCACGGACCGCTGAAATACTGGCTCAGTGTGCTGACCACTACAACACGAAGGCACGCTAGGAAGGCGGGGAGAAATACCTTACAACTTTGCTGAGGTTAGCAAAACGTATATACTCTCGTGACCGTTCAAGGAAGGGCTGACTGCGGGGTACGAAAACGGAATATGTTTACCTACTGGACAATTGAGGCGTGAGCTTTCGTTAACTTGCTGGACATTCCCCGCTGGCTGACCTTTCCACGGACACAGTTTAAAAAGAAAAAGAAGCGATTTTCGCCAAGTTTGGAACACTGCTTTTCGACGCCTTTGCTGTAATCACATCGTATTCTACTGAAGAAGACAGCAACACTTTCGCGTATCCTAGAAATTAAATGTCGTTAATTCTTTGCCTGAGAGGGGGCATTCGAATCGGAGCAGCGGGAGGAAGAACTGCAAGTTTTCTGACAATTTCAAGACTCGGAAATGCTGAAAAATAGGACAACATCAATGTTTCGAGGTTAGCGTGACAAAATTCAGAGAAATATTCCCTTAACGCTGGTGCCGTGCCATATCTAGAATCATTTGTCTGCCATCCATCTCAACCATATCCCAAGATCGCGCTCGAAATCATCCGAGGTAAGCTCAGCGGATGTTTGACAATAACAAGGACACTACAAGGGACATTTTTTTTTTTTTTTTACTATGCAACATTTTGTCTCCATCAATGGCTTTTGAAATGTGTGATGCGTGTCACCCTAAATGGGTTCTCCATTAGTGCAATGGAAGGTTGGACCGAGAAGGCCACTGGATAGCACTTCCGAAAGAAAAACGAGCCTCCAGTTCCCTGCAATTAATTACACTCATGTCCATAAATTAAGGATAATTCGGAGTCACTCGGAAATCGAACTCTAAAATAAATATATCACCTGTAAAATCACTACACACATCTTCAAGAATCATATGCAAATTTCAGGAAGTAACCAGATGACACCGATGGTACGTCACAATGACGAGAGTGTAAGAGAGTGATATATAAGGAATACAGGCAAAGAAGTAAAATTGTTCGCAGGCGCTTTATAAGCATTTCAGTGTAATAACCGAATAGTTATGACACAAAGGACCCATTCGGATGATTATTTACGTGGTACAATTATCGGCCATCTGGAATGTGGGCCTACCCAACTGGAAGTATCAAACGAACTCAGAGTGTCAACTCCAGACTTTGGCAACGGTTCCAAGATGATGGTAATGTGAGTAGATGTTGCAGCACAGGTCCCCCCAGAGTTACAACGTCGAATGATGACCTGTATTTGGCAATTACTGCCAAAAGAAAAAGGCGGAGCACAGCCTCAGACCTGTCTCGTCAGCTCTCTTCAGCCACTGGTACGACAATTTCAAGGCAGACCGTGTACAGGCGCTTAGGACAGATTGGTCTATATGCTCGTAGACCTCTCAGATGCGTTCCACTTACTGCAACTCACTGTCGCCTGCGGTTAGCCTGGAGTAGAGAGCATGCATTGTGGACACCGTAACAGTGGGCTTGTGTGATGTTTTCCGACGAGTCCAGGTTTAGCTTGCAGTCAGATTCTCACCGGACTTTCATAGGGAGAGCTCCAGGTACCCGTTACCACCAAGAAAACATCATTGGACGACACCGTTACGGTGGTGCAGGAGTGCTCGTTTCGGGTGGAATTATTCTGGGTTCCAGAACTGACCTGCATGTTCAAATTGGAACCATGACAAGCCAAATCTATCGGACGTCATTCTGGAACAACATGTACGTTTGTTTCGGGGCGCCATGGGCGCACAATTTGTGTTTATGGATGACAATACCCGTCCTCACCGTTGAAACATCGTAAGGGAATGCCTTCAATCGGAGGATATCACCCGTATGGACTGGCCAGCATTCTCACCGGACATTAATCCAGTGCAGCACGTGTGGGACATGCTTGGCCGACGAGTTGCTGCCCGTCAACCTCCTCTTACATGTCTACCGGAACTTCGAAGTACATTGCTTTTTGAGTGGTGTAATATCCCCCAAGATCAGATCGATAATTTGATGCTCAGCATGCCTAGGCTTTGTACGGACAGTATTACGTCGTCTGGGAGACATATAATGTATTAACAATCATACCAACCATGTAATATTGGTTTTTTATAAATGGGTCTTTTTTTTTTTAATTTGCTCCAGCGAGAAAAAATCGCTAATTTTTTTTAATGATATCAAATATATAGCATCTTTTTTTGCTCTTTACCTTTTGTTTAATAAATAAGCTTTACAAATAAGTCAAATTTGTTTTGCTTCTAACTCTTCCTTTGCCTGATTTTGCATTATCCTTAATTTATGGACATGAGTGTATTTTCAAGCATATCATTGTCTCTTTTCAGATTATTAGTCTTTCAAGTGCTAGTTCCGAGCTTTTTACAGTGTGGATCTGTTCAGCTATTGCCAAGCCACCTTGAGAGAGGGTCACACCTTCCAAGTAAAATTTTGCAGTTTGGTACTGTTTATTGCCAAAGTCCGTCATAATTGGTTCATGTTTAATTTTGAAATTTAAGTAAAACTGTTTGTAAGAAAAAGATATTGTTAAAAACAATTGGGTAATTAATTTTTTAAAACATTCTAATATTGGAGATTTGGAATTTGTTAAAGTTGAGAATTTATTTTTCATTTTTATATTTATTTGGTCAATAGCTAATTGTAGTTGTATATCCAGTACCTACGGATTTGTTAATTTTTTAAGAAATGGCTTGATATGATTTTTTTCAGATCATTAAAAATGCTAACTAATGCCTCTAGTGTGAAAATTATGCGCAAAATTTAAACGTATTTATGCCGATAGGATTAATTGGGAAGTCTACATGCCAATATAACTTAGCAGGTGTGTTTTTAATTATATTAATGACTTGATCTTCCAACATTCATTGTGAACATTCGCCATGTTGTTACGTAATAGATTTCAAATAATAAAATACGATTATTGTAAAACAAAACGAGTTTGTTTATTTTAGAATTTTTGTCACATTTATATTTCCGCTGCACTACTAACTAGGTTATGACATTATATTTAAACAATGCAATTTCTTTTAATTATTTTTGTTTGAATTGAACACCTAGATATTGATCTAATTATTCTCACTTATTTTATTAACAAGGCAATTCTGTATGTTGTACACTTATACGCAATAACTAGCGTAGGTGATAAATCATATCTTGAAAATTTTTATTTAAGGCAAATTTTAACCAAAACACACTCAAAATGAATTTCAATACTAATTAATGCTGCAGGATATAGATTGTAAAGAAGATTATAACTGCAATTTGTATCACACAAAGTTTACTTGGAATTTATATGCGGACGCACATCGCTTTTACCTTTCATAAAATTTAACTTCAGTATATTGTCAGAAACCATGATAGCGGAAACAGTGCATTATCTTCTGTTCTGTACTTTGCATGTGTTATATACTGCAATCTTGTAATAAAACAAGCATCATTTTCATTTGTCAATGAAAAAATTTACACATTGAAAAAAAGCAGTGGCAATAGTTTTTTAAATAATAGCTTATCAAAGCAATTGGTGTCATTATCTTGAAATAGTCTGACCTATGTAACAATGAACTATAACAAACCTCATAAAAGTTTTATGACATAAGAGTTCGTTTATGGTCAAGCGCGCTTAATAATAAAGAATGAAAATTTTGAATGGAAGAATGAAATCCGTTTCATTGTTATTAACCTAAGAATCATTCTTTATGTAAGATTCAGAACTATATTGTTACGGATTTTGTATATATATAAGTAACTTTAGTAAAATTATAGTATTTTTTATATAATGTTGCATGAAATGCTTGAAAGAGACGATGCGCTTCTCGAAAGATAACAATACAGGATCAAGACTATTTAACACTGAGTAAAGGGTATCTCGGTAAACTGGTAAGATATCGCCAGGCTGGCGATGCTTTTGGCAACTAATTTTTGTTCCCAAATTTGGCGAGAAATCACCAAAAGTCGCCAAACTTGGCTACCATTCGGAGACATTTTTGTCATTCCCTGTACTGGCGATATTTTTGTCCGTTCCGTGTTGTATTGTCACTAAACAACGTTAACCGTATCAGTATATGCCTTCCAGTAATTTTGAGGAGTAGACCGTAGTAGAGATTTCTCAGCAGCCGGAAAGAACTATATAAGACCGCGGAAAGTCTCAGTTTTCTCTTTTTAGTTCAGAGCTGAATACTGATATATCCGTGACAGCTTGGTTTTTTAGATGCGCTTTGGATTTTCATTGCGTTGTGTTTAGCGGTCGTAGTAGTTTGAAGTACAAGTACTTGTTGTACTGAGAAGTGATGTACGAGTATTTTAGTGAAAAGATCCAGAACTGTTAAATATTTCTTTTGGTAAAATAAATTTTATCGATCTATCATCGACTCTGTGTGCATTCAATCCATTACGAACCCGTACTCACTAAAAATATTGTTACGAAATGTACAGGCCCGGTGAGATAGCTTCCCCGCAAAGCAGTTTTAGGGTTGCCATAAAAATGGCAAGGGAAGGCAGGGTTGCCATATTTGACGAGAAATCGCCCTTTTGGCGAAAAATTGGCGATATACCATGGACGGATGGAGAACCTTCTGAACGAATTCTTACCGGTTTAGCCCAGAATGTTCCCGAACACAAGCCGAAAGCTATATAAACCCCGCTGGTCCGCAGTCAGTGAGTGTGTGTCTCTCATAGTGTGTGTGCCTCGTCTAGAATGCGAGTTAGTCAGTATCGAGTTGGTGTTTCGTCTAGCGAGCCAATCCCTGCGGAGTCGATCGAGTTGACAGCCGGGCAGCGAGTGCCGAGTGTGTCGTCGAGTGCACCGAAAGAGTCTCGTAGTGTATCGCGTTCAGTGCATCGTCGAGAGAGCGTGTTGAGCTCCGGGAACGACTGAACCGAAGAGTCGGGAGCTGTGCTCGTGTGTCGTCGAGTGCATCGCGAGTTGTAGCGTGGAGAGTTTCAAGAGTAGGTGGAGTTCCGAGAACGAACAAGCAGAGTCGGGAGCTGTACTCCGGAAAGCAGAGTTGGGTGCTTTGCAGGAAGCTGTCTCCATTTTGATAGCCTGATAACCTGAAGGCTGTGTCGCTGATCGTGTCAGCGTGTTTATAGTAGTTCATTGACGACTAAAAAACGTGTTTTGGAGCTGTCCTGACAATACTGGCTAATAAAGTGTGTTTCGATACTTCATCAAGTGTCGTCGTTATTCACTCCAAATCCACACGAAACCCGTACGAACGTGAAGGAAGAAAATAACGTAACAGCTGGTGTCAGGAAGAGATAAAAGTAACGATATGCTTTCTTTATCAATGATCTCATTTTAGAAAGATTCACTTAACTGCAGACTACCCAATTTAAAAAGTTTCTAACTGCGGACTATCCAATTTAAAATGTTTTTAATTATTTAATGAGCATTAGAGGATGAGCAAAATCTAAAGGAATGTAACCATCAAACTTTCTAAAATTGTGGAAACTCTCAAATGAATAATGAGGGCAAATGTTTTCTATAAATGACACTCCTATACTACTGCAAGCAATAATTCTCTTGAAATCGAGTTAATGTTTACGCTTTTAGCTTTAAAAACCACTTGTCGATTGAAGGATAAATATGAGTTCTCCCCAAGCAAAACAAAATGTCATTAAGCATTTCGAAAAACTTTTAAAATAAATACAATTTGTAATAGTAAGGAATTTTGCTTACCCAAAGCGATAAACAGTAAATGCCACAAAAACGTATTGAAATAAGACTATATTACGAAACGTACGTACAGTTTATAATAATTCAAGATTTAATTGAGATCTTTTTATGGTAATGGGAAATTGCGATATTTATCGATACATTTATATGCGCATTAAATTTAGATAACATCTAAGATTTAAATGAAACTCTCTAAGCTTCAATACACTGTTTTATGTAATGAACTCGATAATTATGTTTACATTTTGCTTACTCTCTTCAGATGCACAGAACACTGGTATCTAAAAGTAATTATTCGAAATACTGCATAAAATTTTAACAAATCTTGAAGAACGATCGCAGTTTTAACAACGTAATTACTAAAATGTGAATAAAATATATAAGGCACTTTCAACTTAATTTTGCATTTGGTTATCCGAATTACGATAAAGACTATTTATAAAAATTTGATAATTATTCGATATAACTTGTAAAACAGATCAGGAAGGATAAACAGTCACAGTTTATTGGATCGTAATAAACTGCAGTTTATTGTGACAAATCTGATTCTCTGTTTGAAATACTCAGCGTAAGTTCTTCGAGATATTTCTTTGTCATTACATTGATTAGTTAATTATGAATAATATACTGATGCATTTCGAAAGATTTATAAATAATTTATGGGTTTTCAAATGGCGACAGTTAAATAATTGACGGTTTTGAAGTTAAGTTGCTAATTTTAAAAGTGTATAACGTTCTAATTAGCGCAAGATTAGACGGAAAAATGGAAAACAAGAAGAACAACGAAAGCGCTTTGAATTGCTGATAGGATTATTATGACATAAGGTATTAATTAACTAAGAAATTAATTCTTTGCTTTATACATAAGACATGTTTTCCGTATTTTAAAATATTTACTTACAGATTTGCAGAGTAAGTATAAAATAAATTACTTTTGAAGTTATTGTGTTTTTGTGCTATATTTTTGCTGCTTATTTTCGTAATTAATTTGTAGTTACGTACGTTAAATGCTTCATTCAAGCATACCAGCATTTATATTTAACAGATTCCAACATTTCGGTATGATGAACAACATCATGCAAGTCAGTAAATGTTACCACCGATGGTATCTACTGCAAGATAATATTACTGTATATTATGATATTAATGGGAGTATATTACTACATGTTATTATTGTATATTATTGGGTTGAGTAGAAAGTAATTTCGCTTTGTACAAATAGATAGCGTTATGTGTCGTTTTGTTATTCTTCTCTCATTTTTATATTTTTTTATCTTTTGATATTTAGCAGCTGACACTTTTAGGTTGTTACAGAAACAAATTACGTTTTATCAACTGTAAATTTACGGTTAATTTTAGCATTGGGGGCAAAAATAAACATTTTTGACTTTATGTTTTTTTTTTTTTTTAATAAAGACAATAAAGCAGCTGAGGTTCACAAAGAGATACTTGAAGTCTAGAGTGTTGAGTGATTAACAGAATGCATGCGTCAGAATTGGTTTAAAAAATTTCGTTCTGGAGATTTTTCACTTGAAGATGACAACGTTGTGCGAGAGGCTGCAGATTTAAATATATCACATACAACAATTGAAAATCACATAAGATGTCTTGCATTCGATATTTTGGTTCCGCAGGAAATGAAAAAAATTCTCTTGACACAACGAATAAATATTTGCGACAATTTTAAACGCAATACAGTCAACTCTTTTTTTATATGAATTATAACTATTGATGGAAATTGGATCGTCTACAATAACATTAATTGAAAAAGATTATGGTCCCAACATAATGAAACAGTACAAATTATGTCGAAAACTAAATTGAATCAGTAAAAGACCACGCGGTCAATTTGGTGGCACTACAAAGGTGTTTATTTTCAGCTGCCTCCAAGAAATTAAAAGATCGACTCGGATGTTTACTGCCAACAACTTATGAAACTGGAGGAAGCAATCAAACAAAAAATGCCAAAATCGGCACATCTAAAAGTAATCTTGTTCCACCAAAACGACAATGTCAGGCATCACACATCTTTAGCAACATGGACGAAGTTATTCGAGCTTGGTTGGAAAGTAATGTCGCATCCTCCATATAGATCCGAATTTGCACCATCGGATTCTCACTTGTTTCGCAGCCTACAAAGCTTCATAAATGGCAAAATTTTCAGTAATAACAATGACCTCCAATCTCACTTGGTCGAAGTTTTTGCTCATAAAGACCTAAACTTGCTTTAGCGTGGAATTATGAAGTTGCCAGAAAGATGGTAAAAGGTCATCTAACAAATTTGATACACGTAGTTTTATTTCAGAATAAAAAACTGAAATTACTTGCCAATCCAATGGTATCGTTTTAGTTTTTGCGAACTAATTTTTGTGTTCGTGGAAGGTATATATATATATCATTTTGTAGAGTCATTAGGATTTTTTGCAGAAGCAGGATACAGTATAAATGCGCAATGCCCTCGCCGGTACTCGAGTCTGGACCTCTTGTATAGGCGCCGAGTGTGCTAACAGTTACACTACGAAGGCGTACTGGAAGGAGAGAGATATTTGTCATAAATACATAATTATCCGTTATTTTTATTTATCTTCCTCAAATATCTTCTTGTAAAAATAAAAGAAAAAAATTTAAATCACGGATGAATACTGTGATTAGCTGCCAGAGGAGGATTGCTGTTTAGCATGCAAATTATAATCGTTATGTTAAATTTGTAAAATTCTGTCTGAAGAAACGAATATATCAACTTCATTTTAATGCAGTATACAGGAATTTGCTAGATTTGCATTAAATAAACCAAACTTCTGTTTTAGTAGTTTCTTTTATAAACATAATATGCAATTTACTTTTAGATTTAATCCTTAGTTGAATTCCTTTTAGTCCAAATAAATTCATCTATATCATCTCTACTTACATACTTGCATATTTCTGTCCTTTCCTCTATAATGAAAAAAAGAAAAACATTTCTTATCCAGCCAACCACCTCAAACAAACTTCAATCCAATCCAAAAGAATAGACAACGTCCCAAACCTAATGTTTTTTTATTTCCAATTTAAAAAAAAAAAAAAAAAATATATTTTCCTTTTCCAAAAGACAAAAAAGACACCTAAAAAGTTTAAAAGTCTCCAGTTAAGACTTTCTACAAGAAAATAAACTCTAGATAAGAAAGGATTGAGGACTGTGTTTATTCTGTTGAACCAGGTGTTGATAGATGTTTTCTAATCCTTATTCGTTTCACGACATCAGTTATTTTATTGGTTACCGATAAAGAAACAGTGAACAATAAGATCTATAATAATAGATTTAGAGGAAGTAAAGCAGAAAACATATGAGATTATCCCAGTTTCGGAGGCAGATGTTTTATCATCATATACTAGAGCAAAAAATGTGAGGGAATTGGGAAGATTCTTTTATTATTTTCTTTTAGTTTATAAGATATTTCTCCCGCCTTCTTAGCAGGCCTTCGTGGTGCGGTGGTCTGCACGCTCAGCGCGTAATTGAGATGTCCGTGGTTCGATTCCCGGCGAAGACGTTTGCATATTTTGCATCTTGCCTGCTTCCAAAAAATACCTAATGTCTCTACAATGGCGCCCGAACTAAAAGGATGGTGGATGATGATTTTCCATATATTTTTCATCTTGCCTGCTTCCAAAAAATACCTAATGTATCTACAAGTTAATACAGTTGCAGTGGTATGTATTGAAAATGTTTTGAAATTATTATGGCTTCATCTAAAAACAAAACAAGGAGATTATTTTTAGTGTATGAGTTGCATTTCTTAAATTATTCAAAGTATTTATTTTATAGATAGTATGAGAAATTTCAAGGCATAATTGGCATTAACTTTCAAATTATTATTTGCTCTCTAAAGTCATATGTATGAAATAATAAAAAATGCTGACATAAAAATGAAGCGTGCATACATAGTGCATTTTCTATCCCTAAAATACACTATATGGAATTGTAGAAGATCATCTTTGTTTAAGCATTTTTTTCACAAACTAAAGCAAGGTAAGGTTTAAGAGGGTACATCCACTGTTCGAAAATTTCACGTAAACGTTTCACAATTTTACATGTAATAACTATTGGATCAGTAGAGCAGCAGTCTACAGCAAACTTGCAGGTGAAAAAAAGCGAAAAACAAATGCGAAATTATTACGTCAAAATTTAGGCTAACAGCAATTTTGGTTAGGCTCGGCTTAATTCTGATTGGTTAATGTAAGTTTCAATTTGCTTTCTCTACTATTACCATTAGGTGAAGCGCTATGTTTGTCAAAGTGTAGTTAGCGTTACATACTAATTATATCAGAGAGATTAATTTCGAAATGACACAGTTTACTGAAATTTATTAAAAATAAGTTACTATTTTTAAGACTGAGAGGCGAAAATTCTAAATTAGAAAGGGCAGTCAAAGAATTATTATAAATTAAAGTATATATTTCATGTTATATGACTATATACATATTGAAATAAAATGAATGAGAAGTAAATGCTTTTTAATACGCAGCATTCCTCGAAAAATGTAGGAAATTAGTATTTCTGTAAACTGGAATATGAAGAAATTTGTACTGTAAGAAGTTTTTCTACTTTTTTATAGGATATGGGAACAGTAATCCGATTAGATTAAATCTTCAATTGTTTCTCATCAAAGTATTTATAGCCATCATATGTTTACTTAGTGTTCTGTTTCTTATATTTAATATTTGCCAATTAAATAATGAATCATTTACGGTCATCTTTCTATATTCAAATTTCGCCCTCGATGCTCGTCAGAGGTGAATAGAACTGGTGGAGCATAGCATCTCAACTCAAATACCTACCAAAGCTATTTTCCTTGCAGTTGAAAGATCACGAAATCATAATACAAACTAATACATTGTAGTCATCTCCAGTCAGAAATATTTTGTAAATAAATTCTATGATTCTGTGTCATCCAAACGACCACAGAAACTGAACATATCCCACCAGAAATACCATCAAATCCGCAGTTACAAATTTTAAAGCCAATTTCAGCGCCCTCTTGTTTATTTAAATATGGATAAGGGAACTTTTACGGAAAGGAGTCTAAGTTCACAGTGAATACCAAACCAGTTAGGAGTAAATCCTTCATCTTATAAGGAAATCATTATTTTCCCCCCTTGCCTGTCTTTTTTTAATCAGTTTGCACACATTATTTTATAATATTATAATTTTCATGATAGTATATTCACAGATTAATCATAGGCAAAAAAGGCTCCCTTTCTTTGCGAGAGGAAGGGTTAATGAATTTAACAAAAACGCAATATATACTTATATATCAATGCACACATTAAGTAGGTAACACAAAATACCAATTAAGAATTAATATTAAATATTAGAAGGCAATAACCCCTTTTACCAACATGCTAACACTACAGAAGTATTTCTGATAAGTATTAGAGGAAGAAATCCCAAACTTATGACCAAGTAGACTTAGTAACTTAACTAACGACTAAGTAGACGAAGTAAATTATTTATGCGTTAACTATATTAAAAACAGAAGAATAAAATATACAAAAGATTAAGTTTGACTTTTAAAATTACAACTTAGTTTAAAGTTCAAATTATTATCATTGAAATAAGATAGCAAACAAATTACACAGCAATTTTTCATTTCATTACAACAATAACCATTCTCAATTTAATTATAACAAAACAAATAAAGTAGTTTTTTTATTTCAGAAAGCCTTGAGTACATAATCATTGATTTTTACAGTAATAGAAATATTTTTTTTTCATTTACTCCATCCTTCCCCACAAAAAAAAAAAAAAAAAAAAAAAAAAAAAATATGAAACGTATTTCCATTTACTTAAAGCTCAAAAAGACTGCAAACTTTTGTAAGAAATAAAATAAATTTTAAAAAGCTAAAACTGGAAAAAGGACAAATGAATTTTTTTCCGTTCCTTTACTATTATTGAACTCTTGATTTACTTCAAAATTCTCTTTTCTCGTAGTTTATATTTACCGTACTATATTTACACTCCTTGTCTATACTTATATTAATTATTTTCTTCATTTGATTGACTTATTTTATTTAAATTAAAAAATACACACATATTTACTTATCACTGTATTCCTTTCTTACTATTTACCAATGAAACTGAAGAAAAAAGGGAGAAAATGTGACAATCGGATTATATTCCTGTGAAATTTTTGCATTAGAAAATCCTTATTATGGTGCCAGTTACTTATGGGTTTAGTGTTTTTGAATGAGACCTATGTCATGGACTCTATTCCTAGCAAAAGTTACCTTGAATCTTTAAAAATACTCTGGAAGCTTATACTATCAAAGTGGGGTTGCAGGTAGTCAATTTTACAGAAAATCTTGTTACAATCTTGGTAAAATTTACAAGTAATCTTTCTGCTATTTTTAAATTTAAAATCTACAACCCAAAAAATCTTGCCCTTAATTTTCGTGGAAAAAATTCAAGAATATAGATAAGCAGATGTAAATACTCATGCTTTATAAAGTTAATTATCAAATCTCGCATAACTATTAGGCAGGGATTCGTAGAGAAATATAAAATTTGGTAAGGTTGCAGGGTTTATATTTATTTTAACTAACATTTATTTTAAGTTTAAACTATCTTTCCTGTCAAGCCTTACTTTCCCCTGGAACTGCCAATGCCAGAGTATGTAAATTTTAGTAGAACGCGCAAGGATTGAAATTATCAGCGGAAGTATTCTGAGTTAAATAGAAAGGAGACGAGTTCGAAAGTGTGCTTTCTTGCTTCACGAGTGTGGAGGTGGCTAGATAGAAATTGAAGTACCACGCGTTTCGGCTTGTGTGCTTACCTCGGCAAATAGTTAATCTTTCAACGTAATATTCAGAGTTTGTTGAATTATCAGCGGTATTTTAGAACGCGGTGAGGTTAGTTACGTTTAGAGAGCCTCGTAGTTAGTCACTTGTTATTATCTCTTTTCAGTTTCTTATTTTTATTTTACCGCCGGGTCGGCGTAGTTTGTGAGCGTCAAGAGCACGCATTTGTAATTTCTAAAGTTGAAGAAAAAGGGATTTAAACCCTTCACAAGACTTTGGTCTATTTCCAGTTCTCAGCAGTCACCACTTTGTTGCGTGCAGGTTGGAAGCGCGCAACTTTACAAGGTTTTAAAACTTTTTTGAAGAAGTTAATTATAGTACTACAGAGTATGGGAATTTGTTTCATTTGATTTCTAATAACACATGGCAACTTTAATTTGCCTCTTAATAAAGTTGTGAGGTTAACAGCTAATGAAAAATTACTGAACAAAATTTTAAACATTTAAGTAAAGAATTTTCTTTATATACCTTTTTTCTTCTTTTCTCTAGTCTCGTTTAGTATTTATTTAAAAAATGCATTTAATGTTAGAAACTGATCCATAAAAAAACTTCATTTTGCTCTTTCCTTGGAAAAAAATCACTTATCATAGGAAACTTATATACTTTTATCTCTCATTAATTTTGCTTTTTCCCTGAAAAAAAAATTAATCATCTGTAATAAGCAACTTGGATTGTTTTATCTCTCGGTAGTCACTTATTACGTCCATATCTAACTCAATGTATGCACATTATGTCTAATAAGAATTAATCACTATCTTCGATGCTATTAATTAGAAAGGACTTTGAAGGAAATTTAAGTTTAAGCTTGTTAAAATACGGTGCACCGATAAAAGTCATTAGCGATAACGGAAAACAATTCATTAGTCAAATATTTGAAAACATATGCACTGGACTTGGCATACGCAATATCAATATGGTTCGTATAGACCACAGACAAACATAGCAGAAAGAGTGAATAAAAACATCGTAAAAATAATTCGCAGTTACGTTAGCACACATCACAAGCGCTGGGATGGCCACATAAATGAATTAGCTTATGCTTTAAGAACGGCAAATCACGATACTACGGGAAAAACCCCAGCAGAATTATTTTTAGGCCGAAAGTTAATTACGCCTTTAGATAAATCATTCTTTGTGCAACAAAGAGAGCAAGAATTTAAACAGAAAGACGTGCAAACACTTATTGACCAGGCAGTTAAAAGCTCGGATACGGCAAGAAATAGGCAAAAATTATATTATGATAGAAAACGCCGTGAAGCAGATATTAAAGTTGGGGTAAAGTGTCGAAGCGGAAATTTTCTTTATCAAGTGTCCCAGACAATTTTACTGCAAAGTTAGCTCCAAAATTTGAAGGCCCCTATGTAATTCAGGAAATCAAAGGAGTCGTATTGTACCTTAAGAACGAGAGAGGGGAAATCTGTAAAGCAAGTCCCGACCAGGTGAAAAAATATTATAATCAAAATGATTTTGAAATCCTTAAAAGTTTCTTGCAGGAATCAAGCGTAAAAGAAAAGGTCCAGAATTAACGTCACCCGTTCCACCACCCAAGAAACAGAGAACTGAAGAGAAACCTAGCCCTTCTACAACCCATGCGACGGTACAGAAAAGAAGAAACGAAAACTTTCAGACTCCAGCATTTAAGAAAAACAAGAAAGCAAAGCCGCCGCGTAAAGGAACCTTGGTAAAGAGGAAAACACCACTTACAACTTATCGCAGTAGAAATTCTACATCGAGGAGAACGCTCCCAGGGCCAGAGAGTCAGATACAAACAAGGCCGCCGTTCCCGAAAAGGAAAAGACAGCAGAAGGAACGAAAGGACCACCACCAACAGAAGAAATTCAAGCATGACTTCAGACCGGAGGACGCCAATACCAGCCGTCCAGGGGAAAAACGGAAAAGACAGCAACCCGACGACTACCACTCCAAGAGGCCAGCATGCAGAGGGCGAAAACAAAAAAGTAACGTGGACGACACTCGGAGGACATTAAGGAGAAGACTGACGTCCATGAAGCTTATAACGTGGGAGCAGTTCTGCCAGAAAAGAATGTCGGAGTTCCAATCATCGAAAACTCAAAGATAAGTTAAAATCTTCTATAATTTTTTTTTTCTTTTGTTTCGAAATGTTATGCGTAAATACGAAGTTCTATGTTTTGACGGAAGTCAATGTGTCTCGGTTGAGACTTAGTTTTGTTTTACTTTATTTAGCTAAGGCAAAAGTATTATTTTCTTTAAGTATAAAATCTGAGAACAAGCAGTTTCTGTTGGTCGAAAGACTAATTCTGTTATGTTAAAGCCAAAATTTGGCCGAAGATAAAAATAACTTCGTATTCTTGTATTAATAAGAACTTTAGTTTCAGTGCCGCCAGCTTGGCGAAGAATGAGTAAAGTAAAAATTTATTTTTCTCTTATTCATGTTATGGTAAATTGTAAAAATCATATGTATTACAATTTTGTAAATATACGCAAATACTTGAAAGTTATGTAAAAGTAGAATTTGGTCTAGAAGCATAAAATTTTAGATGCTAAAAGTAAATGCTTAAAAGCAATGAATTCAAATTTAAGTATTAAACTGTAGACAAAATCATGCTTTAGAGCGAAAGCCTACATGTCTAAAGATGAATGAGGGGGAAGTTAGAATGAATGTGTTTTGTAGGGTTCTCCACCTACACTTGAATTTTAAGAATGTTAAAGTAGCTGATCGAGTTGTAGAATGTCGAGTAAGGTGTGTCTATTTGGTCGTTGAATTCTAACAAATCATGGTGGTTAGGGGAAGTGTTGCAATACTAAAACACGAATTTTCCCGATTGACACCACACATGGTGGAGAGCCAGGGTAAAGTTAAATTCATGTTTGAATACTTGAATGAATGTGAATTAAGCAGTAACTAAGGAAAATAAATCGTTTAAAAACAAAAATTTATTCACTGTCAAGAAAGTGTATATTATAAAGTATTTAGAAAGATACTGATACTTATTCCTTAAGGATGCTGGAAGGAAGAGAAGAGATTGATTGCTGAAGTCCAGGAAAGGTTGCTGTAAGAAGAGAGAATTAAAATAAGTATCTACAGAAATTTATTCTACCTTTTGTGACATAAGATTTTTTTTGTGTAAACGAGACTCTTAAAATTTAGTTCAGAATTGTAGAAACTTTTCAACAGGTCGTTTGTAGGACCTGCTTCCAAGTTTTCCAAATTCTGGTAGCGGCAAATGTAGGGTTTATATTTATTTTAACTAACATTTATTTTAAGTTTAAACTATCTTTCCTGTCAGGTCTTACTTTTCCCTGGAACTGCCAATGCCAGAGTATGTAAATTTTAGTAGAACGCGCAAGGATTGAAATTATCAGCGGAAGTATTCTGAGTTAAATAGAAAGGAAACGAGTTCGAAAGTGTGCTTTCTTGCTTCACGAGTGTGGAGGTGGCTAGTTAGAAATTGAAGTACCACGCGTTTTGGCCTGTGTGCTTGCCTCGGCAAATAGTTAATCTTTCAACGTAATATTCAGAGTTTGTTGAATTATCAGCGGTATTTTAGAACGCGGTGAGGTTAGTTACGTTTAGAGAGCCTCGTAGTTAGTCACTTGTTATTATCTCTTTTCAGTTTCTTATTTTTATTTTACCGCCGGGTCGGCGTAGTTTGTGAGCGTCAAGAGCACGCATTTGTAATTTCTAAAGTTGAAGAAAAAGGGATTTAAACCCTTCTCAAGATTTTGGTCTATTTCCAGTTCTCAGCAGTCACCACTTTGTTGCGTGCAGGTTGGAAGCGCGCAACTTTACAAGGTTTTAAAACTTTTTTGAAGAAGTTAATTATAGTACTACAGAGTATGGGAATTTGTTTCATTTGATTTCTAATAACACATGGCAACTTTAATTTGCCTCTTAATAAAGTTGTGAGGTTAACAGCTAATGAAAAATTACTGAACAAAATTTTAAACATTTAAGTAAAGAATTTTCTTTATATACCTGTTTTCTTCTTTTCTCTAGTCTCGTTTAGTATTTATTTAAAAAATGCATTTAATGTTAGAAACTGATCCATAAAAAAACTTCATTTTGCTCTTTCCTTGGAAAAAAATCACCTATCATAGAAAACTTATATACTTTTATCTCTCATTAATTTTGCTTTTTCCCTGAAAAAAAAAATTAATCATCTGTAATAAGCAACTTGGATTGTTTTATCTCTCGGTAGTCACTTATTACGTCCATATCTAACTCAATGTATGCACGTTATGTCTAATAAGAATTAATCACTCTCTTCGATGCTATTAATTAGAAAGGGGTGTGTGTGTGTGTGATCATGGCAAAGCCTCAAGGGCTATCTGCCTAAGGGGAGGGATGCCTTCGTGGAGGACTTTCTAAGGGAAACTGGCTCGTATACACGTTACACATGGGGAAAACCACGAAAACGCCCATGGAGCCAGCCCTTTTGCGGGATTCGAACCTCGGACCGAACTACCAGTGTTCAGCGACTGTACCGCTCGGCCGCTGGTGGGCCCTTAATTAGAAAGGACTTTGAAGGAAATTTAAGTTTAAGCTTGTCAGTATGTTTTTCATCCATCATCATCCTATAAAAGCTGTCATAAATGTTTTTCTTGTTGAGCTGTCGTTTCAAATGGGTTAAAACTCACGTAATTTAAAAGTATAGTGTCATAAATTCATTTTCAGAAACTCTCAAGAGTAGGACAGTTTTCTAGCCTTAGGTGTCCTTTGTGCTACTTTTGTTTCCTTTCATTAGATTATAAAGGAAAAAAAAAGTCATATTAAAAAGTGAACGTTTCAACCCACAAATTCACATAATATTTGATTTAAGAAGAGGTAAAAGATTATTAAAAAGCCTTATTATCAAATTTATTGTAAAAAGCAATTTTTTATGAACTGGAAAATAAAATTTTATATCATACAATACTATTAAGTTTTACTAACAGATTAAATAAGCAAAATGTATCAGAAAATTTATTAAAATGTTTTGTAATATTTAAAATGAATTCAATAGTAAGCTTAATCACAAATAGATGACAATAATATTCTTAACAATAAGATGTTTGCATGGTATTTAGTTTATTTTGTAAAAGAAGTTTTTAGATAAAAATTAATTTATTACTTTTTAGCTTATTATTATTTATTATTTATTAATCGGTGCTATTTGAATTACTTAACCGCAGTCAAGATGATCTGGGCTCTCTGCATGAGGATTTGTCCAGTTCTCAAAATGGATGTCATCCATTTTGAGAGCATCTACTCTTCCATAGATACACTGGTGGATGTCGCAAACGGTTATATAGCGCGCAGAAAAGTGTGTTAGGATGCCAAATGAAATAAAATAATGCCAGAATACTAGGGCATAAAAAACAATTTATTTTGCTAAGAAATTCAGGAGGCTCTGAAAAGAATTCAATGGACAAAATGGCCATTTTGTTCTGGATTCGTAAAAGTGAAAAAAATGCAATTTCCGTCCGCAGGCATTCTGATATAAGATGCTATTACAGGATACGACCACCATGGAGGGCGATGCAAGATTCCACACGCCGTGTCATGATTTGCAAAATATTGTCCAGCAGCTGTTGAGATAATTTATCCCATTCCTCTTTTAGTGCACGGTGTAGAGTTTCCTTGTTTATTGGAAGTCATTGTCGACCATCAAGACCTCCCCAAAGCATTTCAAACAGTTTCAATGGGAAACAGATCTGGATAACATGCTGACTATGCGAGGTGTTGAATATCCTCGTTCTCAAGACACACCTGGACAACGACCTTTCAATAACATAATGCGTTGTCGTTCATGAAAACAAATTTATGACCAAACAGCTCCACAAAACATGCGAATATGAGGCAGCAGAACATCATTATTGTTTCGCTGTCCGTTGTAATACGGCCGTTGACCATACCATGAGATTACATATAGGATATTGGTTTGTTTTCTGTATGTCTGCCGTATTATGCAGCACCACTCTCACGCCAAATCTGCTGGCATCTACAATCCGATGACAGACTGAACCTACTCTCACCTGAGAATAATATACAAGCCGAGTCGTCTCTCCTCCAATCGCGATGCTGACGATACTATTATAAATGGGCGGAAGGGTGACATCTAGGCAATGGAAATGCACACAGTAGAATGACTGGGGTATAGTCTTCCTTGAGGCAAATGTCTGGCTATTGATTTTCGGGAGATTAGCTTGCCAGTAGCAGCAAGTAACTGATGTACTACCTCAGTAATTGTGCTGCGCCGGTTACTTTCTGTCGATATTACTGCGTAACTACATTTTGCAGCTTCGTACTGCAAATACGACCTCCCTCGCGACATTTGTACCCATTTCATTTTTTTGAAATGATTTTCAGAGCCTTGAAACAGCACTGTGGTTGACGTTGAGCCCCCTAGTAACATCTGTTATTTTTCGATCTTCTTGAATTTTGGCAATTTTCCGACCACGTGTGGGATCATCTACATGATGTCAGGAAGTGGCGACGTGTGTAAACTCGTGTTCATCTATGCACGTAAAATCATTTACATGAAGGTCAAACCGAAAATTCCATTCTTTCTTTTTAAATTTTGCTTTTGAAATACAATGATCAATAAGCGTCAAATCTTTTCTTCTTTTCAGCTCTATCCCATGATGAACAACGTCGGCAATCCAAAATTTGGATACGCATAACACGTCTTACTGTATCTCGCGACTGGCGGATTTCCGGAACCGACCGTTGGCGGTAGGAGACCCGGGGTTTGATTCAAGGATGCGGGTGTCGAGGGAGGTGTGGTTCACCACGTCTTCCTCAGTTCAGCATCGGCCTCCTCGTGGCGCTCGCTGGTAACTATGTTGGTCTTGCCTGGCATAGGAAAACGATACTGGAACAACTAACCCTGCGGTCCGACGGAGCGGAATTACCCGAAGCGACCATTTATGGTAGGACACCCGGAGTTCTTCCAGTCTATCAGCTTCCGCCTACAGAGCAAATAATCAGTCTTCACATAGATTAGAACCATCGTTTATTCGGTGGTCGGTTCAGGCTTGGCCGGGACCCTACTAGTACTGTCTGGTCTTGGGCCCTGGCTGTGGTGCCCAAGACCAGACATGGTCTGATATCTAGATATGGTCTGATATCTAGATATGGTCTGATATCGCTACATGGTCTGATATCGATGGCTGTCCGAGGGGGTTGACTCCTCTCGGTCGGTGTGGAGAGACGGATGACGTCTGGCTTTATAGTGTCTTAGAAATAGTACCGCGTGAGAGAGTGGTAACCCTCTCGTGGGAATTGTTACTTTGTAACTTTGTGCTTTGTGATTTAAGAAGTCGGAGTTGAGATCGGCCCTGCGGATGTCTTTGTGATGGTCGCCCGTCGGTCTCTTCTCCGATGAATTTTTCTCAGGGATTTTGTTGCTTCTGCAGCGACTGGGAGGGGTGACGCCCTCTCGGATAGGCTCTGGAGTCTCAGTTCTATTAATCTTGTATAGAATTCTTCTGGGGCAAGGGCTCTTACTCCAGCGAACTGTATCCCGCAACTTATACTAATTTCCATATTCTTCTGCCTTCCATTTCGCGGCTGCTATTGCTGCTAGAATCATCCGTCCTTAACAATTATCTACCAGAGTATAATGCAACCGGACGTACACTGAGAAATTAAGCACACATTTTTAAAAAGCTTTCTCAAAGCTGCTACACTCACACTTACTTATATCTCCATCAGTTTCAAATAAATTTAAAATATCCCTCAAATTCTTTCTGATTCTTGCAACTGATACTGCAAAATGACTTAGTGTTTTAATATTCTCTCTAATTATTGTTTAATACATTGCAAATGATCACGGCGTTTCGTTATTTCACAGTATTATAACTGTCGAATCTCATGTGAGATAAACTCAAAACACGGAGGTTTTTACTATTATTGCAAAATGTTATTCACTTTTCTATTAGTATTATGCAGCTTCGGCTTTTTGTATATCTATCGAGAATAGTACTCATAAACGGCTGAAAGGCTTGCATATTTATTTGAAATGTTTCGTTATCTATGTATATTTGTAATTAGGTATTTACGTTTCTAATTAGTTGATGATTAGTTGGTCAATTGAAAATCCGAAAGACATAACTGCTATGTTAATACACTGAATAAAGTAATTCCAGCAATATATTCGATAATTGGGTGTTATTCATTTCCTTATGCAGCAAAGATTATTTCTTTTTCCTTGTTAAAATTCAGCTGCTTTTAGAAAGTAAATTTTGTTAAAATAATAATTTTAGATTTTAATGATCATCTTTTAAAACAGATTTCCAAAACTACATAACGTATTAAAGGGAAATGATGAAGGAATTAGCAAATAGTTGCAAAACAAAACAGAAAAAAAAGCATATAAAATTTATAGCATATTTGTAACGATGTTATAGAGAACATAATTTAAAACTTGAGAATTTTGTTTGATAAAATTAAAAGATGTATATAACTTCAGCAGAACAAATTTATTTTACAATTGAAGCATAAAAATTCAGAAATGAGTTGATTCATGCATAGCTGTTATAATGAAAATGGAATTCCTCCGCTAGTGTGAAGACCTCATTATGGGATCAGATCTGAAAACACAAAGCGTAATTATCATGAATTTTCTCAATTAGAATCAGTTTTGGAAATACACTTCTCAACGATTTATCACACTCATTATCTAGATCGTAATGCCTTGAAAAAGATTTAGTAATCACTTACCATGAAAACAAAGCATCGAGGTTCCACAAAGTACTCTGCAAATTCAGAAGTTAGGAAGATAATTATTTTACACTGGACTATTAAAATTCAATTTTATTTACAGCAAAATTACTCAGATGATTATTATTAGAGAAATATTTCTATATAGTTGGATCCGCAGTCTGTTTTATTGAATTTCGAACACGGTTATGAAAATACATTCAAGTAAGTGCAGTATATTGATGATAATAGAGCTATAATGATGTGCAGTATATTGATGATAATAGAGTAACTGATGTACTACCTCAGTAATTGTGCTGCGCCGGTTACTTTCTGTCGATAGTACTACCTCCTGCAGGCTTCGTAATGCAAATACGATCTCCGTCGCGACATTTGTACCCATTTCATTTCTTTAAAATGATTTTCAAAGCCTTGAAACAGCACTGTGATTGACGTTGAGCTCCCTAGTAACATCTGTTATTTTTCGATCTTCTTGAATTTTGGCAATATTCCGACCACGTGTAAGATCATCTACGTGATGTCAGGAAGTGGCGACATGTGTAAACTCGTGTTCATCTATTCACGTAAATTCATTTGCATGGTCAAACCGAAAATTTCATTCTTTCTTTTTAAATTTTGCTTTTGAAATACAATGATCAATAAGCGTCAAATCTTTTCTTCTTTTCAGCTCTATCCCATGATGAACAACGTCGGCAATCCAAAATTTGTTTAAACAGGTTTTCATCATTTCAGGCAGATCTCAAAATAATAATTTTCACTCATTATTATTTAATTTATCATAGCCTGATTTTCTTTCTTTTCCTAATTTTTCACTTCAGATAATGCTTAAGCCTTGTTTCAGGACAGGACAGGAAAAAGTGCAGGGGGCACCACGACATCGTCATAGACAAAAATGGTATTGCCCCACTGCACTAACCTTTTCTGGCATTTATTAAGACAAAAGATTACAAGTCATTACATTACGCAGTTGACATAATAAATTACATTAAAGTAAAAAGTTATTTTACTTTAATATTTAATAACTTCAATTTCAATTTTTTAACATTTCAATGTTTAATAACTTCAATTTCCGCGTGAAATATTATAAGGTATTTTGTCCCTTGTTTCCGAATTCCTTTGTGGTGTAATTGAAAGCATACTCGAAGCGTATTCAAGAGGTCCAGGGTTCGAGTCCGGCGAGGGCATTGCACAATTTCCACATCTAAAAAAAAAAAAAAAAAAACTAATGATTTTGTAGAGACATTAGGTATTTTTTGAAAGCAGGACAGATGAAAAATGACCAGTGCCCTCGCCTCGACTCGAACCCTGGACTTCTCGAATACGCACCCAGTGCGCTGACCATTACACCACGAAGGCATGCTAAAAAGGCGGAAGGAATATCTTACATACTCCCCCTTTGAAAGGACGACTGAGTCACCAAATCCTGGTGGTGAAGAATCATCAACCACTACCTTTTTTTAGTTCGGGCGCTACTGTAGAGAGATTCAGTTATTTCGAAGCAGAACACAAAAAAATGAGCAATGCCCTCGCTGAATCTCGAATCACGGACCTTTCGAATACGCGCCGAGCATGCTGACCACTACACCACGAAGGTATGCTAAGAAGGCGGGAGAAATACCTCGTAATTATGCAACATAGTATTTGTTTATGATTGTAAGGGCTTTTTGTAATAGGACGCCTTAAATCCGTAGTTCCGAATTCTTCTCGTAAAGATGCAGGTAGAAAAGTAGGTCAAAGGTGAAAACTTAACTTTACTATCCATTAATTGAGGGTAAAGTGCAATTAAAATGATAGCAAACTAAATTCAAGATCTCATCCTTAAATTATAACACAATAGTCAGCTTCTCTGACGCAAAATTACGATGTGATTGCAAGATTATCTTAACTCAAATATGCAACAGACTGAATGATAGCTAATTTTCTAAAGACTTACCGAAATTGGTCAATTATCTCTTTCATTGCTACTGCAGTTCTACTATTTATTACTACTGTGGCTCTTTTATTGTTACTGTAAGGAATTTGAGCAGGCATTCGCAGAAGCATGGAAAAAGCTTCAACAGGCTGACAATTAAGATTTACATCCTACTGTTAAATTACCCCGCTTGCCATTCAGTTTAGGTAAACATCTTATCTGAGTGAGTACTCTGAGTAATACAAAAGTATCTGAAAATAATGAACTCAAACTGTTAATGAAACTTAAATTATAATTGTCCCAATTTCACTTAACATATAAGCAACTAATATTTCATTTCCTGCAGAAAGGGGGATTATCATTCTTTTTCTTTATTATAAACGATATTATTTATCGAGCGTTTATATATTGTAGGGTTTATATTTATTTTAACTAACATTTATTTTATGTTTAAGCTATCGTTCCTGTCAAGCCTTTACCTTCCCCTAGAATTGCCAATGCCAGAGTATGTAAATTGTAGTAGAACGTGCAGTATATTCAAATTTTATCAGACGTAAGTTGAGAGTTGAGTTTAAATAGAAAGGAAACGAGATTGTATGTGTGCTTCTTGAATCGCGAACGTGAAGGTTGCTAGGTAGAAATTTAAGAACCGCGCGTTTCGGCCTGTGTACCTATCTCGGCAGTTCGTTGAGTCTTTCAACTGCTTAATCAGTAAGCTTACCAGGATCAATGTTCCTTCTTACCTTCTTCGGGAACATACAAGGACCTGACTCGGAACAGAGAGCTTACTAAAGCTATGTTCACTAATTGTGGTAAGTAGACAGGATACAGACGAAGGGTATACAAAACCCTTTATTTTTCTCTATATACAATAACTTCCGTACTTCGGAATACACAGACCCGCCACTTGGGGTCTAACGTAAAAGTATAAAAAAAAAACTAAACTCTAATTAACATTAGAATAATAAACGTGGAAGATTGGCCTTATATTAACAGGAAGCGTATGTAGTACAGCGAACTGTGAACACTACAATACGTTTTAAAATTTATCAAGAGGATTAAAACCTCTGGCCTGGAAGGCAACAAGCAACTGCGTAACTTCTAAGGTAAGCGGCCTGCTTCGAACTCACAGCTGGCCCACCAGCGGCCGAGCGGTAAAGTCGCTGAACACTGGTAGTTCGGTCCGAGGTTCGAATCCCGCGAACGGGCTGGCTGCATGGGCGTTTTCGTGGTTTTCCCCATGTGTAACGTGTATACGAGCCAGTTTCCCTTAGAAAGTCCTCCACGAAAGGCATTCCTCCCCTTAGGCAGATAGCCCTCGTGTGCTTTGCCATAATTAAATACACCATACACCACACCACACCGAACTCACAGCTTCCTCTCTCTCGCTTGGCAAAAGGCCACAACTTAAATACTTGGCGTTCGCCAGACAAACTTTGCATAAAAACCTTAACGCTTATAATTCTGGCCGGAAGTAGAAAATAAGAAGTGATAGTAAAGATTTAAAATAAAAATAAACGTTAGTAAAACTTAAGATCCTTACATACTTCCCGCCAGAGTTAATTAGTTTGTAACTGAGGTCTAAAACGACCTTGTTGAAAACTTTTAGCTCTAGAATCTAACGCGAGGCCAATCTTTTACAAACATACTTCGCTAGAAACTAGAAATTTAAAAGAAAGAATTTTTTTTTTTTTTTTTTTTTTTTTTTTTTTACAACAGCAGCTCCCAGGATATACAACATTTTTTTTTTTCATCTGTACTGCATCTAAACAAGAGCTTTTATTCAATTCTGGTTCCTTCCAGAGATCTGGAAGGAAAACTAGTTTAATGAAATGTTACACAATGAAATGGCAAGTAACATATACAATTATACTTCTCTTAACATTCTTATTTCATTCATGACTATTTTAATTATCTCTCCCCGTGCTCTCTGACATGTGTTGTAAAAGAACACCAAACACGAATGTGTTTCTGTCTACGTGTTCCACACTTCCTCCTACAATCAAAACACTAACGTGTTAAAATTCAACATAACAAGACCTCTTAACACACCCTAATTTCAACTCTAAACCCTGAGGTACTATTCTGAAAGTGTCTAACTCTAAAGTGTAGCGTCAGAGAGCCTAACTACATCATTCAACCTTTAACACATATTCGCCATGCTTTAATCTTTTTACAGTCACAGGAATAATAAAAAAAAATTAACATTCACTTTTACCATATCACGGTATTTCTTAGCATTTAAAATAACAGTTCACATTGTATATAAGAACATATCAACATGCCGTTAATTTTACACATTTGAAAACATACATTAGTAGTACATTGTTAACTTCTATTCTTTTCAAAGCAAGTGCCAATTCTTTCTACATTGAAATACTACATTTCAAAAAGTCTTTCAGACTAAACTTCTTTCTTGCTAGAATGTTTTAAATAAAATTTATACAATAACGTTTTTCAATATTTAAGTCTTTACACAACGCTATTATACATCAACTTTAGTTTTACGCGCGAGTAATTGAAAAACATAATATTAAAATCGGTAACAACTGATTTCTCGCCCTTCTGGCGATAAAGGTAGACCTCGCATGAGGTAAAACTTCTTGAAATCTGCCACTTGCAGTAAGAATGAAAGATTAACTTAAGTTTGCAAAGTAACATAAAATTTTACTTATCTTTGTGATATTCGGACATCCTTTTCTGGGCCCAGTCTTTAAAGGTATTGCAGACAGTAGTTTGATTTATCCTCCTTCTTGTACGGCCTCGCCCTTCAGTGCCTTCCTCTGGAAGCTTCCTTTTTTCACCAGTTCGGTCACCCTTGAATACCTTCTTTTTCTCCTCTGCTTGTGGTCTTGGCCGTTTGATGGCAGCTGGTCTTGGCGGAACCGGGAAACTTCTTTCGTGTGCCTGCTTGGACCTCGTTGTTGGCCGTTCAAATTTTCCTTGTAACTTTTCCTCCGCCGCTGATGGCCCTTCCGCAGTTCGGCTACATTTACTGCGGAGAGTCCTGTCGGATGAGTCGATCTTCCGTTTTAGAGCCGGGTTATAGTTGCCGTCATTTCTCCTGGTTCTCTTCACATACGTCGACCTTCTCCCTTCTTCATTCTGGGGGTGTTCGTGAACTCTCTTTTCTAGACGGTGGAACGGCTTCTTTTTCTTGCTACCTTCAATTTTTCCGCGGGGCAATTTTCTTTTCACTTGCCTCTTGCCTCTTATTGGCTTGCCCTTGTACTTGTCGTTTTTCCACCTCTGGAGCTTGTGCCTGTGGTGTCTGCCGTGTCGGATCCTGCAAAAGATCTGAAAATATTTACATTTTATTACGATCGAAGTAGAGCTTGATTTGATCAATGTTTGCGGAACAGGTTTCACCATTTCTGGCTTTTAACACTACTACAGCGTGAGTTATTTTTTCTATAACATATGGTCCTTCAAATCGTGGAAAAAATTTGGCAATTTTATCTTCTGGTGCTGAAGAAAGTGAATGCTTAATTTTTAAAACTTCATCCCCTACTTTATAAGTTACTCCCCGTCGTTTCAAATCATAATATAACTTCTGTTTTCTTTGTGCTACTTCCGTATTCTTTTTTGCTTCTTTTATTAGTTTTTCTATATCACCCATTTTAAATTCTGGGGCTCTTTGTTGCACATAAGATAATTTATCTAACGGTGTTATAATCTTTCTGCCTAGAAATAACTCAGCAGGAGTTTTGCCCGTTGTATCATGTTTTGCGGTCCTAAGGGCGAAAGCAAATTCATTGACATAGTTATCCCAGCTTTTATGAAAATTTTTAACATAACTACGGATAATTTTCACTATATTTCTGTTGACCCGTTCCGCTATATTTGATTGCGGCCGATACGGGACCATTTTTAAATGACGTATGCCCAGTTTTTGGCACATGTCTTCAAATATATTACTTACAAATTGAGGACCATTATCCGATATAACTTTTAGGGGTGCCCCGTATTTTAAAATATATTTATTTAAAATAGAATCAGTAACTAATTTCGCGGAGGCTCGTTTTAAGGGAACAATTTCGGTCCATTTACTAAAATGATCAACCATAACAAGGAGATAGCGACTTTTATTTAACTGACTTTTTGGGAAAGGGCCCAATAAATCGATGCCAATTATTTCATTTGGAAATTCGGATTTAATACTATTTAGAAACCCGGCCGGGCGGAAAATAATATAATTAACTGCTTGACATGTTGGGCAGACTGGACATACGCCCTTGTTAACTTTTGCAGTTCAGGAAAGTAGACTGCCTCGCGTACGCGTTGGATAGTTTTTCGAATACCAGCATGAGAAGCTAAAGGGCTGTCATGGAGCTCCTGCAGGATATTTAATCTAAGACTAGCTGGGATAACAGGTCGAAATTCGTTGTTGGAATTCGTAGTTTTTGTATAGAATAATAGACCATCTATTAGTTCGTAATGGGCCGCCCTATTTCTTATCGCCACAATATCTTGGTGGCTAAAATTTTCAGGATCCTTCAAATACTCATAAATGCTTCCAAACTCAGGATCCTTACCAAGTTCGGTTATTACAGTTTCTCGGGAATTTATTGTACATGCTGTAAGCATTGCCACCTTTACGGTATTTCCTTGTTTGTCTATTTTAATTCTTGATAGGGCATCTGCTACGATATTTTCCTTTCCAGGGGTATGCTTGATTACCAGATTATATTCTTGCAGCTTGAGTGCCCATCTTATTAACCTTGGGGATAAATTTTTCCCTGAGTACAATCTAGTTACCGCCGCATGATCAGAGTACACTGTTATCGGCGCCTTTCCAAAATAGACTCGGAACTTTTGCACTGCTAACAGAACTGCAAGTGCCTCTCTCTCGGTCGCGGAATAGTTTCTTTGTGTTTGATTTAAAGTTCGACTAAAAAATGCCACGGACTGCTGATTTTGCGAAAGTACCGCTCCTACCGCATAATCCGAAGCATCCGCTGAAATTTCTAAATTCTCATCCTTTTCAGGAAATTTCAACACAGGGGCTTGCGTTAATGCTTGTATTGGCTTCGGCCGTCCACGAGAATCTTGCCTTTTTCCTTTTTAATTTTAACAATGGCTCAGCAATAGCTGCAAAATTTTTTATAAAGGACCTATAATATGAAAAAAGTCCTAGAAAAGAAGAGAGCTTCTTTGCCGTGTTTGGAGTCGGATACTTTTGTACAGCGATTATTTTTGATTCATCTGTCTCGATCCCTTTTTGAGATATTTTGTAACCTAAATATTTTAATTCAGGGGCTGCAAATTTGCACTTTTCGACATTAACTTTTAGACCGGCCTCATTTAATAAAGAAAACACCTGTCTTAAATCCTGTACATGTTGGTCGAGATTATCACTAGTAATAATGATATCGTCTAAATAGATAAATGTGGACTTTCCAAGAACAGGTCTTAACACAATGTCCATGCATCGCTGAAATGTTGCCGGGGCCCCTGAAAGGCCAAACGGCATACGCAAAAATGCATAAGTGCCAGACTTGGTTATAAAAGCAGTCTTAGGCACGTTCTCAGGCCTCACCCCTATTTGAAAATAACCAGTCGTTAAGTCTAAAGTCGTCATAAATTTGGTTGATTTTATGTTCCTTAGAATTTCTTCTATAATCGGTAACGGATATACCGGATATTTAGTTATGGAGTTTAATTTACGGTAATCAATAGCGAATCTCCATCTTTTTGGATGCGTCAAAGGATAGTCATTATTTTTCTTACATAAAACCACCGGGCTAGCATAACTACTTGAGATGCGCGTTATGATCTTTTTACGTAACATATCGGTAATATGCCATTCTATAATTTTTTCCTTATTCTTATCATACCGGTATGGTTTTTGACGAACTGGCATTGCATCTCCGGTGTCAATACTATGGTTAGTAACCTGAGTAAATCCTGGAATATCACTAAATAACGAAGCAAATTCACTTACCACTTGTCGGATTCTTCCTTGCTCGTCATTAGGGAGGTGGTCAAGTTTTAACATCGGCGGTTCAGCGTTTTCTGTACGAACTGGTTTCATTGTCAGCTTAAGGGACGCTTCATTAAAATCCAGCGTAGCTTGTGCTTCTGAAAGAAAATCTATTCCTAAAATTAAATGTGCTTGCAGATTCTTTACTATAAAAAACATCACCTTTACTTGTTCGTCCTTGATACGGATATACAAAGGTACTTTACCTACGCACTTACATTTTTCTCCTTGCGCCGCTAACACTGTCGTATTATCCGCATTATATATGCGGTATTTGCGAAAATACTTCCTAAAAAAATTTTCTGCCACACAGGAACACTGCGCGACGGTATCCAGGAGTGCGGTGGCTGGGATATTATTCACCAAGACTTCAATCTTCGGAAGAGTCAAATTTTTCACCATTACTGTATTTAACTTGTAGGAAGAGGGGTTTTCTTGGCCTTCGGATTTCCGCACCCTCCCGTCAGCAGAAATCCGTTCTAGTTTAAATTATTTTTCCTTTCCGTGCTTTCCTTCTTTTTCCACTGGCCTTGAGACTTTTTTCCTGGGATGCTATTGAACTGTCGACTTTTGCCGGCTGTTTTTGAATGTTCGGGTTTCCTTGCCCACTCATTCGCTTTTTCTCCGTAGCCGTGTGCTTGAGTTTGCTGTAGTCTTGGCGTACCAAATTGGTTTCGCTGTTGATATTGGCGTCTTCTTTCGACGTCCGCCGTTCTTCTACTTTCAAACTGGATTGCTAGCTCAAATAACTTTTCCAGTGTAGTCGGATTTCTTAATTCAATAAAGTCTTGCACATGGGGCAGTAACCTCGGCAAAATCACTTGAATTATTTCAGGATCCGGACGGTTTCTATACAAGAGCTTGAAAACGTGAATTTTTCTTAAAATAAAGCTCGAGAGGTTTTCGATTCTTTGTTGATATATACTGAAAATTTCCGTGTCTAATTTCGCACGATCCCTTACAACAGGGAAGGCTTTTAGTAGGGCAGTCTTGAAATTTTCGTAAGTATATGTGGGACTTCCTGCTTGACCCAAGAGACTTCTGCCTATACATTTGAACCAGTTAAGAGCTTGTCCCCTCAAAGCGCTGGTATCTAAGGTAACTTTTTGAAATTCGTGCACGGGATAGAGCATGAAGTGGTTATCCAATTTTTCCAAAAAACTGGTTACCGGTGAGTTTCCGTTAAATATTGCTTCTGGTTTCATCGAAGCGCGCATGGTCTGGACGATGTAACCAAATCCTTCCATGGCGGCAGCTGGCATTTCTGGATTCTGAGCCGTTTCTGCAGGCAGCACAGGTTCTTCTTGAAACTCGGCCATGGTTATTCTTCTTCGTTGGGCGCCACTATCAGGATCAATGTTCCTTCTTACCTTCTTCGGGAACATACAAGGACCTGACTCGGAACAGAGAGCTTACTAAAGCTATGCTCACTAATTGTGGTAAGTAGACAGGATACAGACGAAGGGTATACAAAACCCTTTATTTTTCTCTATATACAATAACTTCCGTACTTCGGAATACACTGACCCGCCACTTGGGGTCTAACGTAAAAGTATAAAAAATAAAACTAAACTCTAATTTAACTTTAGAATAATAAACGTGGAAGATTGGCCTTATATTAACAGGAAGCGTATGTAGTACAGCGAACTGTGAACACTACAATACGTTTTAAAATTTATCAAGAGGATTAAAACCTCTGGCCTGGAAGGCAACTAGCAACTGCGTAACATCTAAGGTAAGCGGCCTGCTTCGAACTCACTGCTTCCTCTCTCTCGCTGGCAAAAGGCCACAACTTAAATACTTGGCGTTCGCCAGACAAACTTTGCATAAAAACCTTAACGCTTATAATTCTGTGCCGGAAGTAGAAAATAAGAAGTGATAGTAAAGATTTAAAATAAAAATAAACGTTAGTAAAACTTAAGATCCTTACAAGCTCACTGAATCTCAACTGTATTTTAGAACGCGGTTAGGTTAGTTACGATTTCAGACCCTCGTAGGTAGTGATCTAGTTGTATATTCATCCTGTCATTAATTTTTAGTTTCACATTCCGTTTTGTTAAACTGCCGGGTTGGCGTAGTTTGTGAGCGTCAAGTGAACGCAGCTGTTATTTCTAAATGGAATAAAAAGGGCTTTAACCCTTTTTACGTGTTTGTGTAAATTTACAGTCCATAGCAGTCACTACCACGGTTGCTGACAAGTTGGGGCCACACTATACTACAATATCTTTATTACAAAACTTCTACAGAATTTTTATATTAAAAAAAAATTATAATGTTTGGTATCTTTTGCAATCCTCTAATAGTGCCCAAACTCTTGGTAAAAGTTAAGCGAATTATCGTTAAGTCTAGAATAATAACTGAAACTTGAGAAGGATGCAAAAGACCCTTTTATATATAACTAAGAAAATAGAAGTACATTTGGTGCTTAAAGCTTTTTCAGCACTTACAGCGAGATAACTTCAAGTAACATCCAGTTCAAAAGTAAAATTGAAATTGAAGTAAATAGGTAGCTAAAGGCTACACAAATCAATTTAACGCAAAGCTAGCTCAAATTAAGCGGCGTGAAGATTCATTCTCGGTAATTCTAATGCAAGGCCGAAGTATGTATCTGATCTAGCAACCTAGTATGGTGGCCTCGAGAGGAAGAGCATGCTTTCATCTTACAGTCCAAAACCTCATCTTAAATACACGCGAACTAATTTCATTCTGGTTGGAAAAAGGAAGGGATAAGAAACATGAAATAACTGATTAATTAGCGTAATTATCTCACAGAATGAATATGATTCCTTGGGCAGAAATGTAATCTTCTAGTTTAAGGGGACTCATACACCTTAAAACCCATAAGATGTTCGAATAGGTGACTGTTGCAAGAATTGGGATAACTTATTTATTTTAAAAGCAATTACTACCAACTTTTTACAGCTGACTACATAATATAGCTGCTTTCTGAAATAGTAATCAGAAAGTTTGTGTTGCCACAAATATTTTTATAATTTAATCCGTTTTGTGACAACAGTTTTCGCCATGTTTCCAACTTGCGCGCACAGTTTAAAACATTCTGTTTCATAATTTAATTCCATATTTAATATATAGCTTTCATAACATTTAGAAACTACTGTAAACCTAAATTTCTAAAAATTTCACGTTAAATTTTTATTTTATTTTGAGTTTAGTTTATAAAATGTATTTTATTAAAAACATTTTTAATGTAGCATTAAATACATAGCATTTTGTTTTTAATTTGATTTAATGTCCATAAAATTTTTCAATATTAAAATATTCATCAGATTGTTGGTTCAGTTAGATAATAGTGCCCATATAAAGAATTCCATCCAATTTCAAGTATGTACCATTAGCAATTTTTAAAATATCATGCGCGCAAGGTGGAAACATAGTGAAATATTTTGTCACGAAGAGGATGAAATTATAAAAATATTTGTGGCAACACAAACTTTCTGGTTATTAGTTTCCAAAGCAGCTATATTATGTAGTCAGCTGTAAAAAGTTGGAAGTAATTGCTTTCAAAATAAATAAAATATCCCAATTCTCTCAAAAGTCACATATTCGAAGATCATGAGGGGTTTAAGGTGTATGTATGAGTCCCCTTAAATATGTTTATATGGTGTAATTTTAACTCATAAAATTTTTGTGTTTATATGGGGTAATTTTAACTCATAAAATGTTTAAATGCAGTAGACGATAATTTGTTTCTTAATGTAAAAGTTGTTGCCAATGGAATTTTTAATGCTATGTTAAATGCAATTACACGTTTAATTAGACTTCTTTATAAATAAAAATATAATAATAATCTTTGTACTTCCTGAAGCTTCTTTTCTCAAACGTCACATGTAACGTCACGTTGATGTAATTTCAGCAAGTTTATGTTATTATCTTTATCGTGCTGACGTTTAAATTGTTTTTCTCCCAAAATGTAAACTTGTAGGTGTGTATTCCATCTTTCATAATAAAATAATTTACGATTTGTACTAAAATTACAGTTGTCGATTAGTTTTGAAAGTATCTTGTTGTAGCTAAATAACAATAGAAATTCTGTCTTGAGTATTCCACTATTTAAGACCTCTCAAACAACTGCAACGTTATCGGGAAAGCTAGCAATATCAGCGGATTTAAAATCAAATATGGAAAATGTTTCAGCATTCCAATCGCTTCTGTAAAGTATGTGTATGTTGAATCAGTGGATCTGAAATCTCTGTGTTGCTGATATATATTAAGATACATGATAGGAAACACTCTAATGATTCTCTTGGGTGTTAACGATCAAAACTGGAAGCCTAAGTTGACTGAGGCTTTGCTGTGCATAGAACTTCTTGAAGTTACAGCAATCAATGCACGTAGTAGCATTTTAATCTCAAATTCCTTTCTTAACATAAACATTGCAAGATGATGCGTGTTTAAATATATTTATACAATAGTAAAAATGGAAGACAAAAGATTAGAAAGAAGTAGGTCCTTAAATATGTACCAGGTAATTTATCAAAATCACATTAATGTATCAAAATAATATTACTTCTATTTGTCTGAAATAAATTATTATTAATAACAGTTTCAATTATGAAGCAATTTCCAACGTTTCTCCTTTCAAACCTTTAAAAAATATATGTTATCTTCCCGTTTAGGTATTTGCTCGCAGAAGAAATTTAATCAATTTTGCTTCTTACTTAAAAACAAAATTATGCATTGAAAAATATCGATTTTACTTTTAGTTTTCCTAGCACTTCCATTAACGATCAATCGATAAGAGCCTATGAAATCAAGCTCAGGAGTTTTTGAGGAGTTTTATGAAGCGTAGAAGGTGGTTTCTCTGAAATCTTTCTAAGTTTTTTTTTTTTTTTTTTTTTTTAAACTTCGAAAGATCTTTTTTGTTTGCAAGAAGGAATCTTTTAGCTTTTATATTCGACACTTTTCCACCTCTGAAAGCAAATATTAACATTAACAAGTTTTTAAGGTGAATGCGAGCAAATATTCAACTTAGTAGAAAAGTAGTTTACTGAAGCCAATGAAATAAAATGCAAGAAATATTCATCAGGAAAAGAAATGCCTTGATTATTCAGCAAATGCATAAACTGAGTGTAAATAGCCAAAGAAGCGTTAATTTTAGGAATTTATGCATGCTTATGAAATTTTTAATGCATTTTTCGGCTGTATTTTACTTTCTTGTCCGAAGTAAAAGAGATATTGTAATTGCGAAAAATTTCGAATGTCATATTTCAACGAAAATATCCATTTTAATCGCTCTCGATTCCATCTGAACCATGTTTTGCGTTACATCTGTACGTACGGAAAGAATAAAGGACTTTTTTTTCCCAAAACGGATTGTGAAATGGATTTAAAATGATTTCAGAAGAGAAATTATCGTGACGTATGTATGTATCGCGCGAACTCAAAAATGTGTTGTCTCAGAACGTTGAAATTTTGTATATGGTATTGCTATAACATGTAGATGTGTACCACCCCTTTTAGTTGCAATCGGCCGCACCAAAAGTATACATACATATATATATACCCCCTCTGTTATTCACCTCGGTGAGCTCAGTTTTTTTTTTTTTTTTTCATTTTTATATCTTATTAAATTGTGCATTTTTTGCTTTAAAAATGACTGTATTATATTATTCATGTCTTTCGGTTAAGGATTTTACGCTTTTAATTAATCTGCATGCAATAGTTGTTGAATATCAAAAATTTGAAAGTTGGCGGCCATGTCTAAATTTTATTTACCATAGCAAGTATATTTGTTTGCAAATGAAACTTAGCAGAATAGTGAATTAAGTCAGTTTCTGCATCTTCAGTGTTTTTTCGCCGGTTGGGAGGAAAATTTAAATTTCAGTTTTGTACACCGACAAATCTGCCTTGTTGCCTGCTGGTCGAATTGCTCTTTTTTGCGTAGAAACTCTAATTTTAAATGTAAAATTTGTTTTTTAATTGTTTTAACTTTATTAGTCCAAAGGGGCTTTGTCCATGAAGGACTATTGTTTTCGTTTTGCGAATTTGCGTTAATGCTTGGATTCAATAACACTGCACCACCGCATATTGAGTCAGGCAGTGTAAATTACTGAAAGAAGCTGTTGCGGATCGAATGGCCTCTGTAGCTGCGCCATTCGTGGATTTAAGTTCACCAGACTTTCGTTCTATGATTACGTAAAAATTAATGTTAATACACGAAATTTCCATATGCTACAGGAACTTTAAACTACTACTTGTGATTTCATTAAGAACACTGCTCTCAAGACAATTGCAAGAGTCTTCTGAAACGAAGTGAAACATACGCAGCTTATGTATCTTGATATTCATGAGAACCATTCCTACGAACTACTGTACTGGCAAGCCGATGTTATATTATGCTGTTATATTATTGCATGACAGGTGTATAATGTTTCTCGAATGCGCTGTATTATTACCATAACAATAATCTGAGTACAGTCCGTGGCATATTAATTAGTCCAAAAGGGCAATTTGCCCAGAAGGACTGTTAGTTTCGTTTCGGCTTATAAGGACTGTTAATTCCGTTTCGGCATATTCCTTTGGTTCAATATAAATGTAGGTTCACTTTTCAAATTGTTGCTGCCAAATATTATCACCCTGTATTATATTTAAAGAAATTAAGTAATGAGGAATCTGCATAAATGTATGTATGTTTCTCGCATTGTGATAAAACAACGGTAACTGGAGCCTTCAAATTTTAAACAACATACGTTTCCACCCGAATATTGGCATCTGGAACCCCAAATTTGGAATTAATTTTTTTATTATCTATTTCATACTTTGCAAAATTTTAACGAATTTTTGAATAACAAACTTATCGATTTAAAAGCGAGCAATGGCAATACGGGGGGAAAAAAAGCCTTTTTATCTCCAGCGAGCGAGAGTGTTTATCGCAAATTCTAAAGCTATTCTCATTTTAAAATTATTTTTCGATATTTCTATTAAACTGAATTTTATTGTTTAAGTGCGGAGAACATGATATTTAATAAATAAAGTAGACACACAAAACGTTAAAAAATGTCCCTTTGGGCGTAATTTAAAATCATGCTATTTTTAATAAATGTATTTTGTTTTTTGTGTACTTTCATCAAATGTACTCCAATGAATATATGCAGTGTTTTGCCCTTATCTGCTACATATAAGGCTTCGAAACAAAAAATTCGCACATCATAAAAGAACAAAAGTTTGTAATCAAATTCTCATCTCTCTTAGTACATCTTAGAAACATCCATTGAAACTTGGGTATAATGAGAAACCTCAGGCGATGACAAAATATTATTTCTTAATGAGCTTTTCTCTTTGTATTACAGAAGAGTGCAATGTGTATGTGAGTAATCATAAACAAAAATCTCGTTACCTCATTTTCCTTAGTTACTCTTTTGATCTGATTATGTCTGTGCTCACTGTAATGAAGTTCGATCGTAAACTTTCGCGTAAACTCTCACATACGTCTAAGCAGGCCTTTCTTGTCATGATAAACATCTTAATTAGTTGCCAATTTAATACCACCGTTCGAAAGTCAGTGTGCATGCATTATTTCTACATTTCTACTCATTAACTTTGTTGTATTTATATGAACGATGATAGAAATGAGTTAAGTAAATTAGAATGCATCTGCAGAATGAAATGCATTACCTTTTAAATAAGTTTTACCTTGTTGTCAAGCGTTTAGATTTTTATTCTTTTATCATATGCAGTTACATTCACCGTCAAAAGTTACTTGGAAAGAAGTTAATTGCATACGACTTAATTATATCGAAAGGTCGTGCTGCTTTTATATAAAGGATAAAATAATTTCTAGTTGATTCTGAACTCCCCCCCCCGAAAAGAAAAAAAAAAAAAAAAAACTAAATTAAAACGTATAAAAATCAGAAAGATGACAAGATAAGATTCCCTACAGTGTGTTGCCACTGATCACTTTGAAATCGTTGAGTTTCTTAATAAAACTTTCTTCAAAAAATCTGAAATAGATAATAAAACAAAATTAAAATTCAAGATTCGGGCTTCCAGGTGCTCATATTCGGGCGGAGGACTACGTTATTCAACATTTGATGGCCGAATGTATCGTTGTTTTTCACAATGCGAGAAACATTCTACTTTATTTAATTTCTATTGAAATAATACGATTTGGTGGCAACAAATTTAAAAGTGTTACGCCGATTATAGTGATTCGACACTAAATGTTGTTTCGAGACTAATAACCCATCTGGGCTACCGCTTCTTTGGTCTAAAAAATAAAAAAAGTAAATTAAAAAATAAATAAATAAATAAATAAAAATAAAAAAAAAAAAAGGAAAAAAAAAATCTGAAAGGTTTCAGATTTTAAATTACGTCCAAAGGGGAATTTTTTAAACGTTTTTTGCGTTACCTTAATTTATCAAATATCATATTCTTTGCACTTAAACCACAAAATTCAGTTCAGTAGCAATGTGGCAGAATAATTCTAAAATGAGCCTATCTTTAGAATTTCCAATACACAGTCACACGCGCTGGAGATGAAAAGGTTTCCCCCCCCCCCCCCGTAGAGTGTTGCTATTGCTGGCTTTGAAATCGTTGAGTTTGTTACTCAAAGATTCGTTAAAGTTTTACAAATGAAATCGATCATAAAACAAAATCCAAATTTCAAATTTGGTCTTAAGCATGTCCATATTCGTACGAGGATAACGTCACTCGAAATTCGATGGCTCTATATACCGTTGTTTTATCACAATGCGAGAAATATACATACATTTATGCAGATTTTTCTTTATTTAATTTCTTCAAATATAATGCAGGATTCTAATATTTGGTGGCAACAGTTTGAAAGTGAAGCGGACATTTATAGTGATTCAACGCAAGATCGCAAAACGAAAACTATAAACTTCGGGGAAAAAGCCCCTTTGGACTAAAAAAAAAAAATTGGAATGTTTCAGATTTTAAATTACGTCCAAAGGAGCGTTCATCAAAACATTTTGTCTGTTACCTTTATTTATTAAATATTACGTTCTTTGTACTTAAACCATAAAATTCAGTTCAAGAGCAATATCGCAAAAAAAAATTTTAAATTGACCATATCTTTAGAAGTTCCGATTTACAGTAAAACCCATCGGAGATACTTCCCCCCCCCTCCCGTACAGTGTTGCCATTGCTAGCTTTGAAATCTAGCTGAGTTTTTAATCAAAAATTTGTTTTGGTTTCACAAAATATGAAATTGATAATAAAACAAATTTCAAATTTGTGCTTCCACATGCCCATATTCGCAGTAGGATTACGTCATTCAAAACTCGATGGCTCTATGTACCGTTGTTTTTCCACAGTGAGAGAAATATACATACATTTATGCAGATTTTTCATTATTTAATTTCTTCAACAATAATGCAGGACTCTAACATTTGGTGGCAACAGTTAACAGACATTTATAGTGAACCAACGCAAAATCGCAAAAAGAAAACAATAGTCCTTCAGTGACAAAGCCCCTTTGGACTAAAAATGTATGAAAGGTTTCAGATTTTAAATTACCACCGAAGGGGCATTTTTAATGCTCTGTGTGTTACCTTTATTTATTAAATATCATGTTCTACGTATTCAAACCATAAAATTCAGTTCAACAGCAATATCGCAAAGTAAATTTAAAATGAACTTATCTTTGAAATTTCCGATAAAGTGTCTTGCTTCGTTGGAGATAAACTCATTTTGTTTTCCCTTTTTACTTCCTTGTACCAAGTAAAAAGGAAGTATTGTAATCGCGAAAAGTTTCAGGCAGCATATTTCAACGAAAATATCCATTTCGAATGCAATTTAACGATGTTTTTGCGTGATATCTGTACGTAAGGACAGAATAAAATACCCTTTTCCTTCAAAAAAATTATAAAACTGCTTTAAAATTAATTCTGAAGAGAATTTTTCGTGGCGTCTGTACGAACGTATGTACTTACGTGCGTACGCACGTATCTCGCATAACTCAAAAACGAGTAGCCTCAGGATGTTGAAATTTTGTATATAGGACTGCTGTAACATGTAGATGTGCACCTCGTATTTTGGTTGCAATCGGCCGCACCAAAGGTATATAAATATCTTTATATATATATATATACACTCTGTTCTCTCTGTTATAAGAGTAAAGAAACTGAGATCACCCGGCTCAGTGATCTCAGTTTCTTTACTCTATGTTTGTAAATTGTACATTTTTTGCTTTAAAAATGATTGTATTATGTTGTTTTTATCTTCCGGTTAAGGTTTTTATGCCTTTAGTAAATCTGTATGCAATATTTTTAGATTTAGCAACAATTTTAAAGTTGTCTAAGTGCCGCTAAGCCTTTTTTTAATGGCGGCCATTGATGTTTACATTTGAAACAGGAGACTAGTGGATTTGTTGCCAATCTAGAGAAACTTAGCTTCGCAACAACAAAGATAACGCATTCATTTATTATTGCAAATTAAATCATGCTTAATTCTTTCTGGAATTTTTTCGAGGAAATAAGAGTTTAAGATTTACTTCTTAATTTTTAATATAGATATTTTGACTTTTTATATATTTTTGCCTTCTCGCTAAGTGAGATTTGAATTAATTGAATGAGAAATACTCAATCGCCTGTGAAAAACTGTTTCTTTTTTGCTTTGTTGCTTAATTTCTTTTATACATCATTCTAGCTTTATTACAGTATTTGAATAGAACATGTGGAAACGATTAGATAATTCTATTCTTTAAATGATATCAATTTTGTGCGTTATGAGTTATAATATGAACGAAATATATAAGTTAACTGTTATATTATTATTGGATTATATAACAGTTAACTTAGTTTCCGTTATATAATTATTATATAAGTTAACTGTTATATAATTATTATTACTGTTAAGTGAATCTAGCGCCGGAGTGTCGCTATGGTAAACAAAGAGTGAATTTTAAAGAATGCATTTATTCTATTGTGGTTTATGCGCTGTCGGCGAAGTAGATTTAATTAAATCCAATAAGTTTAAATGAAATGCAAGAAAAAATGCGTATAATTTAATATTCCGTACAAAGAAGTCAAGTGGTGTACACATCAGATTTTTTTCGTAGAATGTTGAAATTGCTGCCCTTGAAATCGTTCGGTTTTTAATCAAAACATCGTTGGGGTGTTACAAAATATGAAATTGATAATAAAACAAATTTCAAATTCAAATTTGAAAAGCAACAATTTGAAAAGTGATTCGCCGTTTATAGGTTTCAACGCAAAATGCCAAAACGAAATTAAAAGTCCTTAAGGACAAAGTGCCCCTTTGAACTAATAAATAAATAAAAATTCAGTTCAACTTCGTACTGAAGGTGTGAAAAATTTATTCTTTATAACGCTTTTATGCAAAGTGAAAAGTACTGTTTATAAATTATTTTGTTGAAGGTAATTTTTCATAAGGGAAATGAGAGGGTAATGTGAAATATATAATTAATTCATAATATAAATAAAAATTAGTACCGTTAAGAGCATTTTATCAAATTTTACAACAGCCTCAGTTTCAAGATAAAAGTACACTATTTTCTATTTTAATGGATAGAAATGTATTTTCTTTGTACGCTTAATTAAAAAATATCTTTAATGTGCACATTAGTATTGTTTTGCACGTGATTAAGACACAGAGAAAACGTTTACCATAAATCTTTCCTTATCTTGGGAGGCGTAAACTGCGAGATAAAGAAAGCAGAATTTGACCGAGATGTACTTAGCCGTGGTTCTTGAAAAATAAGTGGAAATATAATTGTACACTGAAAGTCAAAGCAGCTATTGTAGATAAAAATAAATATAAGGAAAGTGATTGTCGAAATTTCCGTTTTACTGATATGGCTGCTCAGCGGAAGAATTAAACTTCAACTACTCGCAACAGATTTTATTCATATATTAATCATGGCTCACTGATTTATGTTTGCTAGACTGAATTGATTCCATATAATTTTGTTTCTAACTGAAAGTGTCTTGCGTCACTGGCCCTGAAAATTTTAAAAACGAAAAAAACAAATGAACTATGCAAAATAACATTCCTTGGAAGAATTGTTTTTTACTGCCAGCAGCTATTATCTTAGTTTTGGTTTTTCAGATAAATTACTTGCTGAACATTTTGACAGCGCGCTACCGTATATATGAAAATTGCAATATTACTCAAAGACATTTTTTTAGTTAATACGTTTTAGAGTCATTATGTTATTTTGAAGCAGGAGATGAGAATAATGTGCAATACCTTCGCCGGGACTCAAACCTGGAATTCTTGAGTACTTTAGAGAGAGGCAAAGAGGGAGAAAATATCAAATCCTTTTGGTGACGAATTTTCATCCATCACCTTTTATTTTTGGGTGCCACTGTAGAGTCATTAAGTTATTTTGAAGCAGGAAATGGAGAAAATATCCCATACCATTGCCGGGATTCGAATATGGATCTCTCGAATACGCGCCGAGTATGCTACCATTACACCACGAAGGGATGCTGGAAAAAGGTAGAAAATACCTTATATCAATGAATTTTTATTCGAAATGTACGAAGAGGTTTGTTCACATAAGATTCAGTTTAAAAATACAATTACATACTCCTTTTTGTATTAAAGCATTTATTATTTAATTAGTTTTATATGCATTATTTGAGATTTTTTCAACCCCAAGATTTTGTTAGATTATCAGACTACTTTTTAGTCATTATGATTGATTAAAACCTACAACCCACTCAGATATATGTGTCCAGACTGAAACTGTCCTTGTGCTCTTGTTCTATTATATGATTTTTTTTCTAACTTCATCCACCAAACGTTTGAAAGATTATGTACCCATTCAATGCTGAGAGGGTAACCTTCCGCCATATAAATTGGGCAGTTATTCTAACGTTAAGCCAATATAAAAGCATGCATTGGTTTATCATCATCTGGTTTATAAGCACTGGAACTTAACATTTTGAAACTGTCTGTTTGGAAAGTGGCTGTTGCCATTAAGCAGTCACGGGGATACTAAGGACAATAACTCCTGCACTAAAGAATGTAACATTATATCGTAGCAGACCAGCGTAAGTCATGAGTCATGACAAAGTATCTTTTAATAGAATTATCCGGAATAGGCTGTGAATATTAAAAAAAAAAAAAAAAAAAAAAAAAAAAAAAAAAAAAAAACAGATAAAATCGCCAACTTTTCACAAGGGCCTTTGCTTCCAAACTTGACGTCTGGAACACTATGTATATTAATTTGCATCTAAAAACATTTTGCAGCTACATTTTCTTTAAAATTCGTTAACACTATGCCACGTCTGAAATGCAAATACTAGGTATGCATGTTGCGCAGTAAATCAATATGGTACAGGAGTTAATATTTTATGTTTATGTCTGAAATGTTCTACATATTTTTATTTTCTTTTTTAATACATTAAGTACAAAATTTTAAATCTATTTCTTATTTTACACTCAACACTATATAGCAGGATCAGCAAGAGCTCTTTAGAAGACCATGATTATTTCTAAAGTCTTGCATTGGATCATGTACGAGGGAAAATACCTGTGCAATTTCACAAAAACCATACCTAAACTACCCTCAACGTGTCAAATTTCGAAGGTTCGTGTCAACGTGTTAAATTCCAGTGTTAACGTCATTGACCAATTAATTGACGTCATTGACCTGGTGACCAATTAAATTTAAAATTATCCGAAATGGCATGGCAACCTATGCTGTATTGGACGGTAGTGGCATAAGCCATCTGAGTGGGTACCGCGATAGCCAGTTTTAAACAGTTTCAGTGTTTTCTCAGATCTTCGTAGCCTCCGTGTCCGCAGAGTGGTATCAGTAGAAAACCAGCGTAGTGGTATTGTCCCATAGAGAGAGTTCTATTAAAAAGACTGATTCATTGCCAGATTGGGGAGCCTGGGGTTGTTGCGGGAAGTGAGATTTACTTAGATTCTTCTAAGAAGCATGAACCTCTGCGACCCCACCTTCCGCCTTATACGGAATGAAAGGGGTAATGTTAAGCATGTGTAGTGTCCAAAGGCTGATCACATGCGATTATTATTATTACTCATCACATAGGATGAAATGAAGAGTGTATTCATTTACACCAAAGTTCAGATGACCCAAATCAGGGTTAAGCTGTAATTATAATAAATTTCTTGCTGGTTGAAAATCGCTTTTTTTATAGCAAAGTGACCTAAGTTTGAGTTTAATCCTAATCCCAGATACTTAAAAATTAACCTCATTTTATCTTCTTGTAGTTACAAATTAACATTCTTTTTTACCATTCAGACTGCTGTGCATAATTTAGTCAAATTGTTCTGCTCAGTACATTTCTTTCCTTCAGTGGTCTTGGAGAACTGAGTGATATATATCTCATTTAATTTAACATGTCGATTTATTTTTCTTCTATTTAAATTAAATTATTATCAACGCTGACTCTATATTATTATCTGAATTCACTCTTCGTCAAAAAAAGAAATTTTTTTTTTCATTCTTTACTTCCTGCTTATGCGCATTTTCATTTCTATCAGATGTTTTTCATCCACTGCAGCAACACATTTTTAAAGTTTTTTCTTGCAACTGATTGCTTGACTCTCAAAGAGAGAAATATACTTGACTTCACTTAATTATAGAGCAGTGACATTCTCAGCAAACACTTTAATTAGCCAAGTTTTCCTTTCTTCTCTCATCCTATCATTTTTCTCTTTATCCTCAAAAGACCGTCTGGCATTTAGGTAAATAGCTGCTTAATTTTATCACAAAATTAGTTTGCAGTCCTGTACAGTACTTGATTTGAAGTTTATTTAGTTTGATGGTTTTTATTAAAATAATAGAATGGAGATAAAATTTAATGTTACATTTAGTTTCTTAGAGCTCAAACTTATTAGAGCTCAAACTTGCTGCCAGCAACAAAATCTGAAAATTGCAAAATGTTAGCTTTAATGCATTTCCAGTATAGCCCGGATGTATAAACCGGCAATTAAAGAAACAAGCAGGTAGCAGCATTTTCTACGTGCGTACAGTGGTAAGTATAGTTAAAAAAATCATAATTGAATTAGAAAAATTCTCTTAGTCGTTTAAGATGAAAGGTTATCGACAGATTTAGAGCTCGCAATTCCAAGATGACGTAGAGCCAATAACCTCAAATTTACAAAAACATGGACAACGTTTCATGAGAATTATTCTAGAGAGCTGGTAGCATTGCTCGAAAACCAGAGTGGATTGGCTCAAGAGTAATAATACTCAGACTATGACCTAGAAACAAAGATTTGATGCTCCCAGGTAGAAAACAACTGAACATCTCCTGTGGATTTTGCCAGTGTATTTTGAATAATTATTATCAAGGTAAACTGTGCATAAGAGGACAGCACAGGAACGAGATTTCGGTCTTATGATCTTTTCTGTTTTCTGGTGAGTTAAAATAGAGAATAAAAATAAATTATCTGTAGTATTTTTCAAGAGAGAACCTAGGACACTATAATTTTCAGACAAGGAAAGTCAACATTGTAATGATTACGAGTCTTTGTGTGAAATGCTCCTTTATAACACATTTGTTTTCCATTTCACATTTCATATGGGGTGAGTTGCCCATAAGAATTACCCACATGAACTTGAGTTTAACTAACCCTTAATAGTTTACATTACATCTTTCCTTTATGCCTCGTTTCATTACGTGCTCATTGACTGTTTACCACCAAAGCAAGTTTACTGGAACCATTTAATAATTATCCCAAAATACAACACATTTTGGAAGTTCTTCAAAAAATATATTTCTAGGAGACTACAACCGAGTTTTCTGGATTGTGTCTTGTGCTATGTCAGGGCTTTCTTCATAGTTTTCATTTTCCTACATCATTATTATAATTGCACAGCATTTTCTGACAGGAGGCTTACAGACACAGTGACAGGAAACAAAATTGACAAGCACATAATGCAGATGAGCTCTCGAATTCAGTAGTTCTAATGTCTAAAGAATGCTTGGATTCTGACTGTATTAAGTTTAAATTATTGCCACCGTAAAAAATCTCAAATCAGGTCTAATCTATAAGTTGAAGAGTTATGTTTAGTTGTTTAGTTTATATTCTCATTAATTTTAATCTTCATTCTGATGGTGACTTCGTAATTCCCTTGTGTGTTTTTAAATTATAAAATTATATATTATAGTGATCTAAAATCTAATTTCGGATATTCACTTCTTCACTAAGGACAATAACTCCTGCACTAAAGAATGTAACATTATATCGTAGTTGTTCCCGAGCTATCTTTAGCCTGTCTTCTTCATTCATAAAAATACTTACCCCTCAGGGGTGCAATATAAATTCAAATTTTACCCTTCACATGCTTGTTTATTCTGGAGATATTTTATGTGTCTCGAAATTCTTGGCTTGGATTATTTCTCAGCGGTAGATCAAAGTATGCTATCAAGATTACATTCACAACCAAAACAGCGTAATTGCATTTGAAACTAAGCCCATGATTTATTTGAATTCTTGCAATTCCACGATGACAATCAAAGCACAAATTACAATTTTACCTTTGATGGGAATGGCAGTTTGATGGACGTATATTTAATACGTTTCGAGAAGTTACTATGCATTAGTTAATTTTGTCCAGCATATGATTGTAGGAGTAAAACGTATTTATTGCATTTTGTTAGACTATAATATATCATTTAGACATTTCAATATTTTCACTCTTTTTAACTTTTCAAAATTAAGAAATGTTTTTTAATGAAAGATATTTCACTTTTAATACATATTTAAGAAGTTGGGCAACTGGGAAGTGGTATTTTACTTGAAGCCCATAACAGCTCTTAATGAATAATAATATGAAATTATAATGCAAAATTTCTCAAATTTAGAGCTTAAGGCTTTTATATTAATAAGAATAGCAAATTAAATTTTGACTAAAATTCCTAACTGAAAGTTATATTTCACTCTGTATATTTCTGGAATTTTAGCTAACATGATTTACACTCCAAGCATTTCGTAAAATGGGGACCAACATTTTCACCTATGGGTCAACATCACCTGCGTGTCTGCAGAACTTATATTCATGGAGATGCTTATTTATAGATATTGGGAAGGTACAAGACTCATTTGTGGTTTTGCAGCTGAGGATGGTGGTTCGGTAAAACTATCGAAACTAGTCCTGTGAAAATTTTGTAAATACAACGCTGATTTTGTTGTTTGACTTCTGAATTAGGTACAAGTCTATTGGGGCGATAACTGAATTCAAGTTTTTATAAAACATAAAATTTTCAATGTCTAAAGTTTAGTACGTATATTCCCAACATAATGAAACAAAATTATTCAGAATATAATGAAATACAATCTATAAATATTTAAGAAATTCTAAGAGTCGCTAATTGAAGACAGAGATCCTGAGCAAAGTTCACCTGAAAAATTATTTTACGAGTTGTTGGATAATAAAGACTAATATTCAACAATAATCATCTTAAGTGTAGGAAAAAGCTGTGAACCATATATCATTAAGAACTAATCTAACGTTAAAAGGAGAAAAAAGAAGGAAAACGTAACTAAATCGAATTTCAAAATGTCGCTTTGAGGTGTGAAACAGGCATCTTCAGTAATGTGTTGAACCGTGGCCTTCGAGATAACATGGCCTGGTAAGCTGCGAGTGACGTCACGAAAGGCGTCTGATCCTTCCGTGACTTTCTTTGCTTCAGATTTGAATACGAGCGTTTCGTTCGATGTTTAGAGTGTTTTGTTTTTAATAATGCATAATAATTAAATTTCCAGAGACTTGAATGGAAAACGTATATAAAAGGTCGTATATTCATTTGCAGTTAAGATTAATAACTTAATAAATATTATTTTTTAAGAAATATTAACGAAATTTTCTATGCCATGTTTTAGGTTATCTTGTGCATTTTTTTTTACACTGTATTGTAATAATTTGTTAGGATACACTCAAAAAAGAAAGTTTTGAAATAAGTAAATAAAAAGGCTGTTATTTATTAACATAAAAATGTCTTTATAGTTTGAGAAGGAGAGGAATGAAAAGAATGAAAAGATTTAGAAATATAAATAATTCACTAACAAAAGTAAATATAATTTAGCAAATTAAATGACATAAAAAATTATTTTTCCTTAAAACTATAAATATTTCAGAGTTTCCAAACATTATGCAAATGCATTTTTAATTCATTTAAATTACTATTTAATAAAATGAATAGCAGTTCAAAAGCCACAGAAAAAATTTAAATCCCCAATTTTTAAATTAAATAAATTACAATTTTGCTGCACCATTACAGAAAATGAATAATTTTCACATATTTATATGTTATCTATAGCAATAATTATAATAATATTTACATTATTACTTATATGTAGATGCATAATAAATAATATATTTACAAATAAAAGCCATCCATATAATGTTTCACGAAAGCGTAAAATCAATAAATTTGCCTACGAAAACCGCAAAACAACTATACATAGAACAAACCATTATTTCTGTCTAATTAGCAAATACTGTGCAAGCTGTACTAGTATACTGAAGCAATAATTAATCACAATTGATAATTTATTTTGAAAAATTATGAAGTATTATTAAATAATAAGGAAACAGCAAAAGGATTAATAAATTTAAATGTAAAAGATACATTATTGAAAATATATTTGAACTGCATCATATTTAGTACACTATTTTTAAAAAATAAAACAATGTCATTTACATACTCATATCGTTTCATCACGTATTCTTGACTTTTTTAAGTTTCCTTTCATCGATTTTTGTATGCATATTATTTTGAAGAACTTTAGTATAATTGTTTAAACAATATTTGAAATGGTTCTCATTTTTTTAATCTGCTAGAAAAGGGAATTCCACACATTAAACAAGTTTCATGAACATCAAACATGTTAATGTTTTGTACATATATCTCGGTGAGTTTGACCAGTAAAGAATGTTTTCAACTTCTTTACTGGTTCTTCTTTACTTTTAACTGGAACAACTTCCTCTCCTAGATAAACTGCTATATCCATATGAAGCGATACAAAAATACTTTTCTCAATTTCAGGATGTGAATGAAATCTGAGCAATAAAATATAAATACCAGCAGCAGATTTGTGTAAAATAATATTTGAAGTATCTGAAATATTTAACTTATTCGGTAACATAGAAGAAAAATCCTCAAATGATGCTATTTTGTCCTTCCTCAAAAATTCATTAAAAATATGCTTCTCCATCTTAGTTCTTTTTTCCTCCCTGCTCATCCTCTGAGGGGTTGGACTTTCAGATAAGTATTTTGGACAACCAGAAAAACTGCATGAGTAAGCATCGTTATTTAATTTAGGATGCCCTCTGCACATCTGAATAAAAGTACCTTCGTTTGTTGGTAAATAATCATAGCGAATAATATCAGCTTTTCGAAAATGTTTTTCACACACAACGCTGCGATCACTTGGAATAAAAATTTTCCTTGGAATTCTCGTTTTACCGTATCTTTTTGAAATTTGAATACTTATTCATTGGTGAAATCGTAATTGGATTTGCATGCTGGAACGCAACATCTTGCAGGTATGATGAAGACAGCTCTACATAGACGTCGATCGTTATTCTTGTTAACAAATAAGTTAACTAGTAATCTCAATTTAAAAACGAAAATATCCTTAACAACATTACTTAAATTTAGCAATAAAAAAGACACGAATAATAAAAAAATACAGCACGCAATCAACGTAATAAGAAGTCTTCGCTTGCAATGTCCACACAATGCAATGCGAAGGGTGAAAGTTCAGACGCCTTACGTGACGTCAAATCACGTGATTCTGCAGCTGACCAGGCCATCTAATCTCGAAGGCCACGGTTGAACATGGTTTTTGATCTCTGATGTCTACCAGCCACATATTAGCAAGCAACAGACTTTTCATCCTTTCGTCAATACTCATGAGATGTATTTCAAATCTGCATAAATTACCTGATTCCTTAGAATACTTTAATAAAAATTTTATTTCCTTATTTTGTTTAGTGAACTTGAAATAATTTTCTCTCAGATTTAAAAATTGTGGCCATTATGTAATTACTGTAAAAATCAAAGATGAGTATGTTAGTTGCGACAAACGGGCCATGAATCTTCACTACTGGTGATACTCCTCAGTAAACGACGGATATCTGTAAAGAGAAAGTGATAAAAGTAAAGAATGTATAAGTAAAGAATATGGTTAACTGGCATGAAGAGTTTTTACCCACGTTGGGAATAATCTGTAACATTGCTTGAATAGTCAGATATAGGTGAATGCTGAATGAAAGTGAATTTTAATAAAATTGAATTCCGAGTTCCATGCTCAAGGACCCCATTCCGGATATGAATTCTTGGGGTATTTATAGGATTCCTTGCCTGTGTGGTTTGATTTACATTGGCCAAACTGAGAGAGCCTTAAAATTTCGGGTCAAGAAACATGATGCATATGTTAGAAAAAAAGGAAACACAGAAATCTTCTGTTGCTCAACATTGTTGGTCCGAAAATCACACTTTCAATTTTTCCGCTGCCAAAATTATTCAAAAAACATCTTCCATTGGAGAACTGGATTTTCTAGAGGCATTTCACATTGAAAAAAATGTTTCTGTTCTAGTTAACGATCCTAATTCCAATCCATCATTGCCTTCGGCCTTTAAAGGAATTATGTTTTAGTTCTGGTTTCACCAACAGATGGCGCCACTTGCTTATTCTTGTCCAGGCTTTCTTATCTTATCTAATCATTATTTCTTATCTTGTTCATTTGCGGTTTTGCAGCTGAGGATGGTGGTTCGGTAAAACCATCGAAACTAGTCCTGTGAAAATTTTGAAAATATAACGCTGATTTTTGTTGTTTGATTTCTGAATTAGTATTTGTTCGGCGTGTTATTGTCTTTTAATTAATAGAGTACGCTATTGAGAGTACTGGTTCAAAAGCAGAGGAGTACATTTTACTTCTGGATAATTGGACACTTTACCCCTTTCGTAAAAGGAAGTGAAGGATTTTGAAAAATAAAAGGAACTTGCCTATTATGGAATTTATTAATATTATTATTCATTTAAATCGAGGTAGTAAATGTCGCACAAATGCAACACCTCACTAATATAGGTCAGTATAGATTTAAAAAAAGCGGACGTTGAAAATACATATAAAATTTAGATACATTTTTGGTCGTTAATGTGCAGACTGTGTCCTATTTGAAAATTGTACTTTGAAAATCATGTGTATATAAATTCAAAATGCATCCAAAAATAATTAGTTTCGAGAAATGAATTGTTCATACATGATCAAGAAATTCATATAAGCCATACTCGTTTCCCATATGAACTTAACCTTTTTATCTACCAGTATGTTTTGAAAAGCTAACATAGCTCTTTAAGAATTTCAGAAGTCGTTTCACGAAATGATTTTAAATTCTGAGCACGATTAAATTATTTTTCCTCTTCAAAATCGATAGCGAATCTTAAGACTTCAGAGTGAATTTAGATCACAAGCAGAAGGCTTTTTCTTTCAGAAACAGAAGTAAGGAATAAAAGACCATGAAAGGGATTTACAAACCTTCAGATTTTGCTTTAGATTTAATCGAAGTACGTGACTTTCTCTTTAATTGATGAAAAGCAGCTTTAAACAGCTTAATATTTAGTGAAAGTTAAACGCGATAATCACTTTCCATCTCACATTTAAATGCAAAAGGTAAACTTTACTTTTCGAGTTGTATAAGTGTTTTGTTCAATTTCTATGTGAGATTATACAGTCATTTTACCCCAGAATAAATTTTGTGAGAAAAACTGGAGATTTAGAAAAATACTCTTTAATAGGACCCTTCTTTTCCTGATGTGTGGATTACATTATATACTCCATTTACACAATTAATATTAGCAAAAATGGTAAAATTTAATTAAAATAATTAAGCGAAATTTCTTAGAAAATAGATATATTCAAAGTACCAAATTTTAATAAAATACAAACAAGTTTTTTTTAGTCATGTAGCGTAGAAGACAGAATACTGAAAATATTTCTTCAAAAACTCTGTGTAATCTCGGGCGTTCAAAAAACCACTATACAGTTGTGGCAAAAATTGCGGACACTTTTGGAAATTTTTATGTCTTTGAAATTTGTATGCTTATAGAAAATGTTACGTTTGCAAACTTGTATATATTCATTTTAAAGATAATTTATTACTGAATTCAATACAAAACACAAAATTCAATTATTTGCAATACGAAAAAAGTTATATGAACTTTAATATAAATAAAAAAACACAGTTATGAAGTGGTTTGTAATGTCTAGCTTTCCTGGCTAATCACTGTTCTTGTTCTGAGAACCAATCAAATGTTATTAACTGCCAGTAGAAGCTGACATCATGTTTACACTTGAAACAATTCATTATTTTGCTTTATTCTGTAGAAGGAGGACCTATTCCAGATACACTGCAATTACAAGTAGGAATTTTTGCAAAAATTTCTAATATTTAGTCAAGAAGCAGTGACATCAAAGAAAAAAGTAGATTGGACACCTAGAAAGAGATGTAATATTATTGTGTTACGAGAAAGTAGTCTTTCCTATGCTGAAATTGCAAGACAGGTGAGTGGTTCATTGACTACATCTGGAGTCCGAAAGTTTTGTTTACGATATCAGGAGACAAATTCAATAAAAAACAAAGAAGGAAAAGGCCGAAAAAGGTGAACCACATCTATTGATGACAGAAGAATAAAAAGACTATGTCTCCAGGATAGAAAAATGTCATCAGCGGTCATCAGAAGTGATCTGAATGATGCTGGTGATTCTGTCAGTTCAAGATTAATCAGAAGAAGATTAACAGATGTTGGACTGAGAGGTAGAGTTCCACGAAAAAAGCCTTATCTTAATTTTCAGCAACGAAAAAAAAAACACTACAGTGGGCAAAGGAACACATTAATTGCACAGATGATCAGTGGTCACAAGTTATATGGAGTAATGAAACTAAGATACCGTTATTAGGTAGTGATGGGCGAAAATATGAAAGACATAGAATAGGAGAAGAGCTACATCCTGATTGCATTCAAGCAGCTATGAAGAACCCAGTTAGTGTTATGATTTGGTCATGCATGTCAGCAGATGGTATTGGTCGCCTTCATGTCATCGATGGGACACTGAAGGCCAGAAAATACATTGACACTATTCTAGTAGAACAAAAACTTCTACCTTCCATCAGAAATCTCTTTCCCAACAATACTTCGTTTATTTTTCAACAGGATTCTGCTCCTTGCCACACGGCCAAAATATCGAAAGAGTGGTTTCGTACAAAGAGCATTAAATTGTTGTCATGGCCAGGAAACAGTCCTGATGTCAATCCTATCGAAAATTTGTGGCACCGTTTGAAAACTCTTGTCCGAATGAGGCGCCCATCAAATAAAAGGGAACTAATTGAGGCTATAATTGTTTCTTGGCATCATGTAATAACGAAAGAAGAGCTTAAAACTCTTGCCAGCTCAATGAAACTTCGATGTGAAGCTGTAATCAAAAATAAAGGGCATCCTACTAAGTACTGATAACTCACTGCAATCATCACTATCTAATGTATATCGATAACTATTATCGTTTAACTTTTTTTGTATTGCAAATAATTGAATTTTGTATTGAATTCAGTAATAAATTCTCTTTAAAATGATATATACAAGTTTGCATTTTGTGAAACGTAACGTTTTCTATAAGCATACAAAGTTCAAAAACATAAAAATTTCCAAAAGTGCTCACAATTCTGGCTACCACTGTATGTTAGGTTTATAAATACTAATAATGGATTTAACTGTTGAGAATAACTTTAAAATTTCTGTAAATGAAAATATTTAAAAAACACGATTAGATTTTGAGCTATAAAAATGCTACTAAAATGGCAGAGAAATAGGCAAAATATTCAATTGCAGGATTGACGCAAAATGTACTATGCATTACCAAATAAATGTATTCTGGAAAACAGAGTGATCGTATCCAAAATATTTGCCAGTCATATAACGTGGGCAAACAGGTATTCCTGTTTATTTTTCTTATTGCCTAATATAGGTAAGCCTGATGATATTTAGTACTGATGATGATTCTATGTAAGTTATTCTGTTCAATACTTCAATTTTAATGTCCTTGAACATTATTACTTTTTGTTATGCTTAAGTTAAGCAAAATTATCCTATTGAATAAAGATTTCGTAGTTAAAATTTTTGACTTATGATTCTTTAATTCTGTGCTTGAGGAAACGTACTCATTACGCCTTCAGTGCTAATGCACAACCAACAATTATACTTAAAGAAATTAAATAATGAAGAACATGCATGAACGTATGTATGTTTCTGGCACTGTGAAAAAACAACGTACCTAGATATATCAAATTTTGAAGTCCTCGACACGAATATAGACATCTGGAAGACCAAATTTGGAATTTGTTTTATTATCTATTTCATAATTTGTAAATCTTTAACGAGATTTTAATTAACAAACTCGACGATTTCAAAGCGAACAATGGCAACGCTGTACAGGAACACACACACACACACAAAAAAAAAAAAAAAAAAAAAAAAAAAAAAAAAAAAAAAAACAACAAAAAAAAAAAAATTATCCCCAGTTTGCGAGACTGTGTATCAGAAATTCTAAAGCAATGCTCTTTTAAATATTTTGTGATCTGGCTGTTGAACTGAATTTTATGGTTCAAGTGCAAAGAGCAAGATATTTAATAAATAAAGGCATTATATAAAACGTTAAATAAACGCCCCTTTGGGCGTATTATAAAATCTGAAATCTTTCAGTTCTTTTAATTTTTTTCTCATTTCTTCTTATTATTATTTTAGCATCAGAATGCAGCGATGTAGTTAAGAAAAGGTCCGTTATCTTATACAAGTAAAGAATATCTTTTCCGATAACTGCTCTAGCAAATTTTACAATTATTGCAGTAGGATATAATCAGTCAAAGAAAATGTGGTGGTGTGGTGTGGTGTATTTAATTACGGCAAAGCACACTAGGGCTATCTGCCTAAGGGGAGGGATGCCTTCGTGGAGGACTTTCTAAGGGAAATTGGCTCGTATACACGTTACACATGGGGAAAACCACGAAAACGTCCATGCAGCCAGCCCGTTCGCGGGATTCGAACCTCAGACCGAACTACCAGTGTTCAGCGACTTTACCGCTCGGCCGCTGGTGGGACTTCAAAGAAAAATATGACTTATTTTAGGTGGAAATGTTTTATACAATTATAAAACCTTTAGCTTAATTAAAATCAGGAAATGGAAGCGGAAAATAAATAAAAATGAAACCATAATTTCTATAATATGCTAAAATGTTTATATTGCTAAAAGGTGAATTATACATATGAGAATTATAATTGTGTAAATTTGTGATTTGTTTTAGTGTATCAAGATATAGTATGGCTATGTGAATTTTTTTATTTGTTGCATTCGGCGACAAAAGATTCTCATGAAGAACCATAATTATTCGGAATTTTTATGAACAAGGGCTTTCCCAAATTGGGCTGAATGTTTGAAAAGGATCTAAAATTGCGATTTCTCTAAAAATATGTGAAGTGTTTTTGAAAATATGAATTTATTCTAAGAAATATAATATTTTCATTTGTATTCTGCAGAAATTTTTTCTTCTATATTAATTTAAAATTATTTAGCTCAAAATATCATGATTTGTATTTTCTGTACTACCATATTCTCCGTTGCTGTTGTTGTAGCTTATGCTCACTTGTCTGACGTAGTCAGTCTAAGTCTATGAAATTTCTCGTGCCAAAGAGCGCTGGAATACGCCTGCCGTTGGCAACAGCCTTGAGCACCTTGCAGGTGACAGTGGGATTTAACTCAGGTCATATTTTCTTTGAATTTTTATCACGATTTTAAACAGGTTTTTCTCTCTCTAAGCCATTTTTAAGGGAAATATGTAAGGCAAAGCATATATAAATACAAATTCTTACTTAATTTTTCAACAGCGGCTTATCTCGGCATTTTAAATTTCTTGTTTCCGATTTTTAACCCTAAAAATAATAGCTGCTTATACTAAATCTCTCCAAATCTCTCCATTTCGAACTAATTCATGACATATGGTGACATATCTATTGCTTAACATAGATATGGGGGAGTATTTACATATGCAAATATCTTATCCCCTTCATTCCCTTTCAAGTTGAAATATTTCTTAGCATCAAAAACAAGAACAATTAAAATATACTAACATATACTAATAAGTTATAAATTCAAAACATTTAAAGGATTTTAATGTTTTATCAGCCCTTAAAAGACTGGTTTATTTACGGTTTACAGCCGAAAACATCGCTCGCGGCAAAACATCGCGGACGAAAACGTCGCGGAGAAAACAACGCAAGGCGAAAACGTCGTGCTACAAAACATCGTGGGAGAAATCATCGCAAAGGGAAAACATCGCGGTTCTGAAACATCGTAGTGCAAAACATCGTCGTCGAAAATAAAGCGGTTCAAAAACTTCTCAGTTTAAAAACATCGTCGTTGAAAATATCGTGGTAAAAAATAAAGTATCTACAAATCATCGCATGACGATAACATCACAGACATGCTTTTATCAGGCTTTAATAACTGTAAATGGATATTTTTATAATGATTTATGAGCTCAAGAGGGAAAGAAGGATAATTTTTACTTTCATATTTTTTATTCACTAATAGAATCACTCAATAGAATTTTAAACCGACATAGTTAACTAACAAAGGCCATTAATAAATCATTTTTATAAAGTTTTTACTTGTAATTTTTCATGAAAAGTACAATATAAATTGCATTTAATTAATTAATGCAAAAATTTAACTTTTTCAGCAAAAATTTATTAGTCTATAAAAAACTGTGAAAGTAAAAATTATCCTTCTTTACATCTTGCGCTCATAAATCCTTATGAGAACCATATTTCCATTTACCGTTATTATAGCCTGAAAAAAGCATGTTTGCGATGTTATCGTCATGCGATGATTTGTAGATACTTTATTTTTTACCACGATATTTTCGACGACGATGTTTTTAAACTGCGAAGTTTTTGAACCGCTTTATTTTCAACGACGATGTTTTGTACCACGATGCGATGTTTTCTCTTTGCGATGTTTCCTCCCACGATGTTTTGTAGCACGACGTTTTTGCCTTGCGTTCTTTTCTCCGCGATGTATTTGCCGCGATGTTATCGGCGGACACCTTATTTACTCATATTAATTACTTATGTTAGTCTTGAAAGTGTATTTTGCGTCGAATCTCTGAAATGCTTTGTATCACTTTTTAAATTTTTGCCACCAAATAATATCATCCCGTACTATATTCAAAGAAATAAATTAATAAAGAATCTGCATGCATGTATGCAAGTTTCTATAGCCGTCAAATTCGGTATCTATAGCCATCAGATTCTGAATAACGTAATCCTCCACCCGAACATGCGCATCTGGAAGACCTAATTTTGAATTTTGAATTTGTTTTATTTTCCATTTCATATATTGTAAAGCATTTATGAGTTTTTATTAAGAAACTCAACGATTTCAAAGCGAGCAATGGCTACATCATACGTAATAAAACATTTTTATCTCCAGCGCGCAAGACTGCCTATTTGAAATTCTAAAATTGTGCTGATTTGATATATTTGTGATTTAGCTGCTAAAGCGAATTTTATATCGCGTAAGCGTCGAGAACATGTTATTTAATAAATAAAGTAGACACGCAAATATATTAATATTAAAAAGACGAAAAAAAGTTATTTTAAAGTCAGCTTAGTAAGAAAACTAAACATTGATATGATGAATTGATAAGAGGAAAGAAGATGAAAAACAGAAAAACGTATGCCGACACTTAAGTCTGCAAGGGGAATTTTAAACGTATGCTGATTTTAAAAGTTTCGCGATTTTGCTGTTGAATTGTACATGGAGTAAGTTCGAAGAAATGATGCTTAATATAAAGCTAAAGAAACAAATAAATAGGTTAGGAGTGAGTGCAACAGCGGAGTGGTAAACGAAAAGCTCAGCGATAGGGTAAAATATTTTAAAAGCGTTTTTAGGTGGCCGTTAAAATCTGAAACTTTTCAGAGTTTATGTTTTTTTTTTATTATAGTCCAAAGGGATTTGAATCCCGAAGGACTATTTGTTTCGTTTTGGCATTTTGCGTCGGACGGATAAATGTCGGTTCACTTTTCAAACTGTTGCCATAAAATGTTAGAGTCCTGCATTATATTTGAAGAAATTAAATAATGAAAAATCTGCGTAAATGTATGTATATTTCTCACATTGTGATAAAACAACGGTACATAGAGTCATCGAATTTTGAATAACGTAATCCTCCAACGAATATGAGCATGTGGAAGACCAAATTTGAAATTTGAAATTTGTTTTATGATTGATTTCCTATTTTTTAAAACTTTGACGAATTTTTGATTAACAAACTCAAGGATTTCAAAGCGAGCAATGGCAACGTTGTGCAGAAAAAACATTTTTATCTCCAGCGCGTGAGTCTCTGTATCTTCTAAAGATATGCTCGTTTTAAAACTATTTTGCGATATTGCTGTTGCACTGGATCTTATGGTTTAAGTGCGAGGAACATGATATTTAATAAAGAAAGGTAACACACAAAATGTTAAAAGCGCCCCTTTGGACGTAATTTAAAATCTGAAACATTTCAGATTTTTTTTTTTTTTTTCTATTTTAATAAATTTATATTAATTTGCTTTCACTTTATGTTTGGTTTGTGAGTTTGGGATTCAAACTGCTCTTTACTTGTGCCTTCCTGTTGTATATTTTTCCATTATTCGTTGATATAAGTACTGCTTGACGTTGAATTTGCTACAGGAAGGAAAGTAAGTATGAGAATCTTATTTATCGCACATATACTCTTTAATGAGAGAGAGACATGATTAAGTCATCCATGATCCATCATCATGCTGTTTGCTGAAAGGGATTCGTCCCAAATTAAGGCGTGGTGCAACTCCTGTGTTCAGTGCTGTCGCTCGTCGCCTATTGTAGGAATGCCAGTCTCTGCTGCTGTGTCAAGAGTGGCTGTGACGATAGTCGCCAAATAACTGTCCGGTGGTCCAGACGTCACCGCATTGCCCGAGCGGACAATTGTTGGTCTGCATCCGAACTAAGTTCTTGACTCAGGGGGCGTGGCGAGACTGTATGATCCCGCAAGCCGGAGAGGACATGTCAATCCTCTTGGTAGTGGCTCGGAGCTTCTGAGATCCTGCATAGCATTCACTATGCTCTCTTCAACCCACTAATTCCATAATTGCTTGACATCATTAGATCTCGACTAACAACAGCAGTTGTGTCGCAGAATGGTAACCCGCAGGCCACGATCTGGCGCACGGTCTAATTCTGAGATATATTGGTAGGAGTTTTCCATTTTTACCATATGCATAACACGATCTTTACACACGCACACGAAAAAAGCTCACATGACGTTTGCAAATGAGAAATTTATTGTGCAGTATTCCCATTTAAACGCAGTGTATATGGCGTTACTTGCTTTTTGCTCATGCCCTGAAATGCTAATTATTTGCATATCACAGCATGCAGTACCTTTCATATAAATTTGATGTTTGTGGCATGCTACCTTCATTCATGGTGAAGACGTTCTAATGACCAACAATGTATTTTATCTCATTCTTACAACACATACACATAGCTATATATAATTTAATGAAAGCAAATTTTTAGCAGTAGTGATATAGAAACACTGAGAAGTAGAAGCGTCACAATGTTGTTCGGCGTAGAACGTAGATCAATACTAAAGACGAAACTCGGCAGCCGAGGCAAATTAAATCTTAATTTCATTTAAATAAACATGTTGCGGTTACAAACAACTTAGCACATTATTTGCGCCTATTTCAGAAACATTTACATTTTTGACACTGTTGCAATAGGAAAGGTGTATAGCGAAATTGCGTCCAAGCAGCACACAGAGAGAAACTAAAGTGCGCATTTATCCAGTATGGAAGCTCACGAAGAGGAAGGTTTTGGTTTAGATTAGAAAAGTTTCAGTTTCCGAAATTCTGAGTTCAAGTTCTCAATTAGCTATGTCATCAGGATTATGCAAGTCATGCGACACACATTTATCTACAAATGACGCAGTCTAGAAACGTTATTATTATTTTTTTTTTTTTGAAAATAAAGAGGAAATAACCAAATTAAAAACCAGGACTGTTACTAAATTATATTATAAAGCTAATTTACATATTTTTATCATACATATATATTTGCTGCATGCCGCCTTCTTGGAGAGGCAATTTTAATGGCCAACAGCGTATTCTATCTCATTCATATATATATATACTACATAAGTATACCACACTGTAAAAAATTTTGAAGTCACATGTTGACGACAGATCATGGCAACGAAAAAGCTTGCAGTCATGGCCGATTTAAATATTGCTTTCTATTTCTCTTTGAAATACGTTTTCAGATTAGCACAAATAATTTGGAGAAGTAAGCATGTGTTGTTAAAGAAATACATCAGTACCGTACACAAATTTTGAAATACATTGTACGTCTGTGGCATGGTAGCACAAAAAGGAGAAAGGAAAACCTAATGTTATTAATTAATCATAATGAAAGCTTATTTCCAAGAGATTTGTGTTACATTTGAGATACTTTCCCATTAACTGTTAAAAGTTTCGATATTGGCTGTTTAAGTTTCAGTTTTCAAAATTATCTAAGGTTAATTAAGGTTAATTATTATTCACCTTAACTAAGAGTCATATGACATGGAATTAATTTTAAAATAACGCAGTTTAGAGGAATTTATTATTATTATTTTTTCTTCCAATGGAGGTCACTTGCCTATAACGGCATTAGCAACTCCTAAGACCAGATGTGGTGGCCATTTTCTTGTGGAGGCACCTAATAGGCTATCACCATTATCTCCTACGAAAGGACAAACAATTTTATACCCATGCCTTCTCCAGGATTCGAACCCGGGCCTTTCGTTATCGCAGTCAGGATCTCCTATACCGTCTAGGTGGCGAGAGATTTAATATAAAGAAATACTATTTCTAGGGAAAGTGGAAAATCTATATTAAAATAGAAAGTATATTTGCAGAAATAATTTGAATTTTTTATATCATGTTCATTAAAATAATTACCGTCTTATCTCTGGTCTTATCTTCAAGCTGATTTTAAAGAAATGGTTTTGTTTCCTCTTATGGTAGAATAGCGTGTAATAAAATTAAACCAGTTTCACCGTACGAACATGGCGTCTTTTAAGAAGACTGCGCTTTTACTCAGCAATGATCATTTCTTCTAAATAGTTGCCATTCTAACTGTTGAATAAAAGTAAACATGTTCCAAACTCATGCTTGTAGATAATTTAGTGCTGGTAAAACTTTGAAAACTGTGATGGTGAAATGAGATCTTTTCTTTTAAGCTTGTATCATAAATATCCACGGAATGCAACCAGAGAGTTTAATATCTTTATAGCATGGCTGTTAAGCAGAATTATCGTTTGCGTTACAAAATGAGGTGATTTCTTGTGGAGTTGCAGGAAATTGTATTATATTAAATTTAAAAGCACAATTCGTATGTGAAGCATTTGAATATTTTATAGACGACTACTATGGCTCAGATTCACTAACAGATTGAAAACTGAACGCCTGATATTCGCTACGGTACGAATTGCATTGAAATGAGTGTAGGAGAATTAAAAGGTAGAGTCTATGAGAGCACAGCTGAAGAGACACTTGGAAACCTATACTAGATTTTGCCTCAAATCAGGTTACTGACCATAAAGGATAAGTAAAATAAAATTTTGATTTAAATCATTTCCCGTACCCTAATTACTAACGTTTTGGATAAATAAAAGCAATAGTAAGAATTTATAATAATAATCAATTGATAATACGTAATTCATTTATATTCATAACGGCGATATGAAGGTTAATTTTATTTATCTAATACATTTCCTGTTGGAAAGATAAACTTTAACTGGAAAGATAAAACCTTTTAGATAAACAAAATAAATCTTATTGTATTTAGAAGATATTTTACAAATTATATACTGGCTAATTATTTTATACTCTAAAGATGGTGATTTTGATGATGTTACATTGAGACTTGCATTTTTTCAAATCAGTGTAATTTCAAACACTTGCAATATAATTTCAGGAAATATTTTTGAATGATTGTAGACATGGTGTAATAAGGTATTTTCGCCCTCCTTTCAGCATGCCTTCTTGGTGTAACGATAGCACACTCAGAGCGTATTCGAAAGGTCCAGGTTCGAGTCTCGCTGTAGGAATTGCACATTATTCACGTCTCCTGCTTTAAAATAAACTAATGGCTCTACAAATAGCGTCTGAACTAAAGATAGTGAAAAATAATTCTTTACCACTAGTATTTGGCGACTAATCCACATGTGGGATATATATGATATTTTCTCCTTCGTTCCAGCATGCCTTCGAGGTGTAACGATAGCATATTCGGCGAGTATTCGAGAGGTCAAGGTTCGAGTTCCAGTGAGGACATTGCTCATTTTTCACCGTTCGAGTTCCAGTGAGGACGTTGCCCATTTTTCACCATTCCTCCATCAAAAAGAACTCTACAGAGTTTAAGATTTTAATATTATACGTATGAACTTTCTACTGATAAACACGAACAATATTTATTATAGAATGCATGAGAAAGTGTATAATAATTTAGGAGAAATTTTAAGAGATAAGTCATATTTTCGATACTAGTAACTTTTACCAAACAAGAAGATTGCGTAATATTGTCTTTAAAGTCTTATATAGTCATTAGTTTTTTTCGATAAAAAAGACGTGAAATTGTGCAATGCTCTTGTTGCGATTCGAACTCCTGACCACCCGCTAAGCGTCGAGATGGCTTCCAGTTCCATCATGAAAGCATACGGAAAGGAGGGAAAATTTACAGTTTATAAAAATTTATAATATTAAAGTATTATAGTATTTATAGTATTACAGTATTATAGTATTTATAGTAGTATAGTATTATAGTATTATAGTATTATAGTATTATAGTATTTATAGTATTATGAGAAAATTTATAGACCTACATAATCACACCATACACCGTCAACAGCGACAACGTTTCAAATCTCTTTTACGTTTTTTATAACCCTTTAATACATGCATGTTTATCATAAGATATATATCTACGGAGTAATCAAATCTGTGCCAAATTCTGTGTATCATATCCTCCCTAACTCGGCTTGCAATGCATGCGTTATCTGATCATGAAGTTTCAGGATAGACATGGGCAAAGGTACCACATGAAAGCAGTCTTCCACGAATGCTCCAGCAGTCACACAATGAAAAGTCCGGGAACATAATGGGGAAGGAGAAAATTGTCAACTCTAGGGAACAAAATGGAAAAGGAGATTATTGTCGTCTCCATTCGAAATGTATCCGATCCAGCGGTTGTAAGAAAACACGCCTGGAAATCACTAGCAATTTCCTTTTGAAACAGAGGATGACAGAAAATCTTATCCAATTTTAGAATGTAACTGTCGTATCTAAAATGCAGCTAGGATAGCAACCGACTTTCTAAAACATTAAGAGATGAATGGTCTGCCATGTTTGTTTATGGAATGAGAAAAGGTCTGTCCATATCTCAGGTTAATAAAAAAGCATAGATTTTTGGAATCTGGCCTGGGCGAGTCTTTTTTAAAATTTTAAGTCATGCTGCATCTTAAAACAGAGTTCTTAGAAAGCCTTTTGCTGCTTCGATATTATTTTGAAAACTTCTCGGTCCTCGGTAACTCTGAGATAGAAATTGTTGGTAAAGAATAAACAACCTGGATATTTGCAGTTGCTAATTCTGTGCATTGCACGCGTGTAACTTGAGAAATGAGTTGTAATTAAGTTTTGAATATGCATAGCCGTTTTATTCACGCTTTTCAAAAACAACAGACAAATCAAATATTTGGGTACTGTTCTGTTATCAAGACCGGAATCAGAAATGCATGTATGTGCTCTTTTATGCATGCATATATGTAGATACGTATGTGTGTACACACACAGATATACGTGCATACATATACACATTTCAGAATCCGGTCCAATAGCAGAAGGCTACCAAAATTCGACTGTATGTCTCAGATAATTTTGATAAAGGAAGATTTTCTCTTCAAACTATACATACTAAACGCCGCTCAACCAGCATAGTGGTTAGAGACGTTGACTGCCGTCTAGAAGTGACCGCGATCGAAACCCAGAAAAAGCACGCATGTTTGTAAATGTATAGTGTCCGTACGGCTTTGGGGCACTCTAATTGTGCAGCGAGTCAAAGGTCCTGTCTAGAGGTTGGGTGTAGAGAAAGAGGGGTGGGAGACCCTGGGACCTGTCCCCCAGGAATGCTTTTCTATCAAAATTTTGGACGGAATTGAGCAAAGTCGAACTGTGATTTATATGTTGCTCTAGGTTGCTGTCAACGAGAGACGTCACCCTGCGCTCCTCGCCACGAGAAATTTTTTAGACATGTGCATGTCTATGTGCACATTTCTATGACAGATGTGCACATGTCTATAACAGATGTACAAATGTCTATGACTATGTGTCACAAGTCTATGACTATGTGTCACATGCCTATATGATGTCTATGGGCAGACGAAGACGAGTGGGCATGAGTGAACAACAATCATGGTGTTTGAGGGATTTCCACATGTTGCCAATAACTAATATTAACTTTTGGGCTTGTAATGTTTGTTTCAATTAGCATTTTTTATTCACGTTAAATCTGTTTCCTAATTCTTCTATTTCTTCTGTTTCACTTATATATGAGCAAACATTTAAATAATATATTAATATTAGGGAATGATGATTACGCTCACAGGCCGTAAAAAACTTCTTCGTTGTTTATGATGTAAACAGTATTGTCTGCTTTTTTATAATTTCTTGGTTTAAAATAGACTTTTCAAGATCATAATGAACTTCCCTTCATTTTCGATCATAGCGTGCGTCATCATGATGCAAGAGAGTTAAGCAACTTTAGAAAAGTAGAGGATTCGACATTCCTTTTCCCACATTACTCGTTACCATGGTAATGAGGCATAGTTTTGGAGGCGAAAGTGGCCTCGAAATGCCTATTCTAAAATAACATATCATAGTGAGTTAGCCCTTTGCTGTGGAATATTATCGTAAATTTTATCAAGGCAAGTACTAGAACTTAAATTTGTGAATTGCAAAATATTTGAATTCCTTGGTTTCTTATTCCAAAGAGAAATAAAAGTCAATTTCGTTTCGTTATTTTAGTTTTGAACTTCAAACTGTGTTCGTTATTTTAGTTTTGAACTTCAGATTTATATTGCGTTATTTCTATTGCATTTATTTGGTATTCTGTTGATTTAATAAAAGCTGGAAGGAAAATTTTCTTTCAGTCTAGAAATTTTGGCTAATTTTAGATTTAATATATTGGGGTTTAACTTTACAGTGTAAAATTTTTACATTTATTGACTTTAATAGTATTTCTATAACTTTACTTTAAAAGTATTCTTTATATCAGAACATACCAACATTTGAATACATAAGATATCTCAAATATAATTTTTTTGAAAATATTTTTTAATTATTAAACTTTGTTTTTAGTAATTAAAACAGGGTCTTTTTGTTAAAATTTATAATTGTTTTCTCTTTACTGTTAAACAATGGAGAACATGCATGTAATATGTATGCATGCATGCACGATATTTGTTTATATTGAGTAAAAATATATTTGGAGTAATTAAAAGTAAATTTGGTGATACCTAGAGCCATCAAAATTTGAGCACACATAGTTATTCATCCCAGTACGTGCACTTTGAAGTTAGAATTCGCAGTGTCGATTTTGTTTTTGAATTTTTTTTTGCGAATTCTTATTAATTCTTGATTAACAAACTCGGGGATTTACTTCTCCGTTTAAAGAGCGACAAGGTGACCTAATAGTCAAATCCTGGTAGTGATGATTTATTATCAACTACCTTTTCGTTCGGGCGTCACTGAGTTTTAGACTTTTAGGACCCAGGAAATTGAGAAATCCTGAATGCTCTCGCCAGGACTAGAATCTTGGACCTCTAGAATACGGGTCGACTATGCTTTCAATTACACAACGAAGACATGTGGAGAGGAGGGAGAAAGTACCTTATAACTTAGTCTAATTTAGTTTAACAGTATCATTTTTGCATCCAGAATCAAATTAAAAGTAACTTTAATCAATAATTAAAAATATGGTTTCAGAAATCATTTACTAATAATAGTATTAATTTTTTAATTTAAGGGGGCTCATACACCTTAAACCCCTTATGATCTTCGAATATGTGACTGTTGCAAGAATTGGGATATTATATTTATTTAAAAAAACAATTACTTCCAACTTTTTACAGCTGACTACATAACATAGCTGCTTTGGAAACTAGTAACCAGAAAGTGTGTGTTGCCACAAATATTTTTGTAATTTAATCCGATTTGTGACAAAAGTTTTTGTCATGTTTCCACATTGCGCGCATGATATTTTAAAAATGGCTAATGGTACACACTTGAAATTTGATGGAATTCTTTACATGGGTAGTATTTTCTAACTGAACCTAAAATCTGATGACTATTTTAATATTAAAAAAAAATCTATGGACGAAAGCACTGCAGACTTTTTTAATAAAATACATTTTATAAACTGAACTCCAAATAAAATAAAAATTTAACATGAAATTCTTAGAATTTTTGGTTCACAGTAGTTTCCAAATGTTATGAAAGCTATATATTATATATGGAAATAAATTACGGAATAGAATGTTTTAAACTGTGCGCGCAAGGTGGAAACATGACGAAAAACTTTGTCTCAAAAAGGATTAAATTATAAAAATATTTGTGGCAACACAAACTTTCTGATTCCTATTTCAGAAAGCAGCTATATTATGTAGTCAGCTGTAAAATGTTGGAAGTAATTGCTTTTAAAATTAATAAGTTATCCCAATTCTTGCAACAGTCACACATTCGAAGATCTTATGGTTTTTAAGATGTACGAGTCGCCTTAATGTTGTACGGACTTATCCATACATAAACGAAGCGAGAGCATCATAATAGTGACGTTTTCTCCCCAAAACTTTGCTTAGGAGATATTGCGTGGTTTTATACAACGAATATATGCTCCACACTGTCTCAGATACAAAAATATTTAATCACTTGCCTATCCTGTAAAGAAATCTTCAATGTGTTTGAATATTAGTTAGGTAATATCCGTATTATTTTAGACTTAAACACACGCATAGTAATTTTTAGTTAAACAATACTTTTAATCCCAACAACAAGCGGCGAAATCGCTGAACACTGGTAGTTTCGACCAGAGTTCAACCCCAGGCGAATGGGCAACCCCCAGGCGAATGGTTTTTTCCCTGTATACCGTTTACACGAGCCAGTTTCCCTTACAAAGTCCCCAACGAAGGCATCCTTTCCTTTAGGTTAGATAGCTCTACTGTGTTTTTCCATAAGCTCAATAAACCAAAAACCAATGCTTTCAAACTGCACACATCAGTGTAATTAACTGCATCTACTCCTTCATTTTAATTATTTATTCACTTTTAATACCAGTCACTGACGAACGTGACTAGAAAATGACGTTCAACTCAATTTTAGCTTCAGAAAAATTATTCATCGCGTTGCTCTGTATGTCTTGAAACAGAAAAATAACAAAAAAATTGAATTAAATTTCGAAGAGTGGAAGTCCTGAACGAGGTTATATGAGTTTGTAGATTTCGTTGTTACAGCACATAATGTGAAAAGATTCTGAGAACGTTCCTTCTTCAAAATAGCCTTTAGTCCCTAAGGTGCGATCAATATCGAAACCAATATACCTCTATGTGGACCAAAATAAAGGGAAAGGGAAAATGTAAAAATTCTTTCGCATGTAGTTTCATAGATAGTTTTCGGAGTAGAGTGATCGATATTTCCGCAGTCTGGGACTAAGCTTGATTTAAAAATGATGCATAAAATAAATAAATAAATAAAAAAACAAAATTTGAAATGTTTCAGATTTTAAATTACGTCCAAAGGGGCGTTTTTTAACATTTTGTGTGTTACCTTTCTTTATTAAATATCATGTTCCTCGCACTTAAACCATAAGATCCAGTGCAACAGCAATATCGCAAAATAGTTTTAAAACGAGCATATCTTTAGAATTTCCGATACAGAGACTCACGCGCTGGAGATAAAAAGGTTTTTTCTGCACAACGTTGCCATTGCTCGCTTTGAAATCCTTGAGTTTGTTAATCAAAAATTCGTCAAAGTTTTAAAAAATAGGAAATCGATCATAAAACAAATTTCAAATTTCAAATTTGGTCTTCCACATGCTCATATTCGTTGGAGGATTACGTTATTCAAAATTCGATGACTCTATGTACCGTTGTTTTATCACAATGTGAGAAATATACATACATTTACGCAGGTTTTTCATTATTTAATTTCTTCAAATATAATGCAGGACTCTAACATTTTATGGCAACAGTTTGAAAAGTGAACCGACATTTATCCGTCCGACGCAAAATGCCAAAACGAAACAAATAGTCCTTCGGGATTCAAATCCCTTTGGACTATAATAAAAAAAAAACATAAACTCTGAAAAGTTTCAGATTTTAACGGCCACCTAAAAACGCTTTTAAAATATTTTACCCTATCGCTGAGCTTTTCGTTTACCACTCCGCTGTTACACTCACTCCTAACCTATTTATTTGTTTCTTTAGCTTTAGCTTTGAGATTTTATATAACGCTCAAAGGGACTTTTTAACACTTTGTATGTTACCTTTATTTATTAAATATCATGTTCTTTGCACTTAAACCATAAAATTCAGTTCAACAGCAATGTTGCAAAATAATTTTAAAATGAGCATACCTTTAGAATTTCCCATACACAGTCTCGCGCGCTGGAGATAAAAATGTTTTTTCTGTACAACGTTGCCATTGCTCGCTTTGAAATCCTTGAGTTTCTTAGTTAAAAATTCGTTAAAATTTTACAAAATATGAAATCGACAATAAGACAATTTCAAAATTCAAATTTGTGCTTCCAGTTACCCATATTCGCAGGAGGATTAAGTTATTCAAAATCGAATGGCATTAGGTACCGTTGTTTTATCACAATGCAGGAAACATACATACATTTATATTCATCACTATTTATTATTTTTTTAATATAATACAGGGCGATAATATTTAATGGCAAAAGTTTGAAAAGTTAAACAAAGCTTATAGTGAATCGACGCAAAATGCCGTAACGAAATTAATAGCCCTTCTGGACAAATGGCCCTTTTGACTAAAAGCTAAAAATTTATATGGATTGAAGATTTGTTTTATTTCTCAATAAAAATTTTAGATACGCGTAGATTTGGTTATAAGTTTCTATGAATGATAAGCGATAAGCGATAAGTGACGGAGGACGTGGGCACTGTCCCTTTACCATTTGGGTTAATCAGTACAGCACCACGTCCACTTTTATCTTACATTTCATATTGCATTATATATTACGATACATGATTTACACATTGCATTATATACTACATATCAAATTAATACCTTACCCTAACATTACATTAACTTCACATCACCTTATTACATTAAAATTCTTTCCTAATAAACCCTATATTGGTACATTATGAAAGGGTTATTTTGTTTAGGATTCGCATTAGACACAGGATACGCATTATATTACCATTATACACTGGGTACGCATTGCATTATATACGGTGACATTAATGATAGATAGGAGCATTATACGCAGCACATTATAAGCACGATACGGATTAAATTATTCACAGGAAATTAGTTATACACAGGCATTGCATTAAACAGGATAAATTGTACACATGATAGGCTTTATACACTGGATGCATATTGAATTGTCATGCCAATTGTACCCGTTACTCGATACACTGCCTATATCGTTATGCATAATACTATTACACAGTTTGCGTTCACATTGTTTCAGTTGGGCTTTGCATTGTGTGTAATGTAGTAAGTAATGTAGTATGTACTGCTTATTAATCAGTACATACTACATTACTTACTACATTACATACTACATTACATATTACATTATATATTGTTATATATATGACACTATTACGATTACATTATATATTATGATACATATGACACTATTACGATTACATTACATATTACATTATATATTCTGATATATATGACACTATTACGATTACATTATATGATGAAGTAATTGCTAATATTACCTCGCCTCGATATATATAAGATTTTAAATAAGGAAAATGAATGAACAAAGCCTACAAATTCCACGGCTTACTTAAATTTTAAATATGTATATTTAATTTTTCCAGAAACAGTTTCAACATTTGAGAAATTGGGTTTTAATTTTATAGAGTAAGTGTTCCATTACAATCAGGAAATAACTAAAAAGAATAAATGTGCTATCAAATTAAGGAAAATGACATCTGGATGCATTTATATTAGAAAATAAAAGATCATTTACTACAAATTTAATTCTATTAAGGGCATTTACGTATTTCATAACTTTTTAATTTATCTGCCTTTTCTGGCAATTCGAAAGTCATTTTCAATCTCACTGTAAATATACAGTACCACTACAAGTATACAATGAGAATGCTGTAAATATACAGTATTCGCATTTTATGGAAATGATATTCTACTGATTTTTTTAAAACATTTTGAAGTAAAGATTTGGCATTTTCAATATTAATCGTCTGCTATTGTTTTGTTTTGAATAGAATGCAGAATACGAGCTTTATAGCTAAAATGACTTTTACAATTGATAGATGGCTTGAAGGTTGCGTAAATAAATTTTTCAAGGAAAATTATTCGTATGAACAAAATGCACAGCTGTTAAAAAATCCCATTGTTTCGTTTCAAAGAAATGTATTTTTAATATGGTAAATGCTAAACTTTAGAGAAGGGAAAACAGCTATGTGAAAGTAACAATGAAAGAAATCTCATGTATACACCACATGACTTCTTTGTACGGGATATTAAATTATATGTAATTTTCGTGAGTTTCATTTAAACATATTGATTTAACAGTTAACAAATTTTGAATCAAATCTACTTCATGGATAGCGCATAAGCCACAATAGAATACACGCACTCTTTAAAGTTCACTATACCTATTTACAATAGTAAAACTTCAGCGCTAAGTTCACTTCATGGATAGCGCATAAGCCACAATAGAATACACGCACTCTTTAAAGTTCACTATACCTATTTACAATAGTAAAACTTCAGCGCTAAGTTCACTTAACAGCATTACATCTCATTTATTTTATAACTTAGAATGCACAAAAATTATATCAGCTGAAGAATTACCACAAGTTCTCTTCAAATAGTACAATAAATTAAAAGCGATATGTAAAAGAAATTAAACAAATAAAAAAGAAACAGTTTTTAGCAGACATTTCAGCGCCGCTTACCTAATGCGCCTGCGCTACAAATTAATTTAGTTCTCACTTCAAACCAAGGCAAAAATACATAAAATTTCGAATTATTTTCATTAATAATTGAAAGATATAGAAAAACATAAAACACCAAGTATAGTTAAAACAATTAAAAAACAATTTTTACAATTGCAATTTCAGTTTCAACCCCGAAACATGATAATAAATTAAATGATAATCGCAGAATGAATTAAATATAATTTAATTCGCAATAATAAAAAAGAAGTTACTTTGTTGTTGCGAAGCTTAGTTTCTCTAGATTGGCAACAAATCCACTATTCTGTTTAGTTTCAAATGTAAACAAACATAGCAGCCGTGGTAATCAAAAATCAGGCTTAGCCACACTTAGAAAACTTTTAAATTGTTGATAATTCCACAATTATTGCATACAGTTTAACTAAAGGCATAACAATCTTAAGCAGAACAACATAATTCAATCCTTTTTAAACAACGAAAAAATGCACAATTTACAATCTACAAACATATAAGAATAAAGAAACTGAGATCACTGAGCCGACTAACAGAGCTAACATATATATATATATATATATATATATATATATGTTAGCACTGTTATAACAAATTTTTAAAACTGATATATATATACCCTTGGTGCGGCCGATTGCAACCAAAATACGAGGTGCACATCTACATGTTATAGCAATCCTAAATACAAAATTTTAACGTTCTGAGGCTAGTCATTTTTGAGTTATGCGAGATACGTACGTGCAGACGCCCCGAAAAATTCTCTTCAGAATTCATTTTAAATCAGTTTTAAAAATTTGTTTTGGTGGGAAACGAATCCTTTATTCTGTCCTTGCGAACGGATGTCAAGTAAAAACGTTGTTAAATTGAATTCGATAGCGGTCAAAATGGATATTTTCGTTGAAATATGATGTCTGAAATTTTTCGCGATTACAATACCTTCTTTTTACTAAGTATAAGGAAGTCAAAAATGGCTACTAAACCTCATTCTAAGCTCGTTTTAAACGCGGGTAAATATGAAGAAAGTGAAGTCTCTTAGCCTGAAAAAAAATCCAGTCACTTAAAGATCCATTGCATCTGAAATGGGAATGTCTTCTGTCTCTCAAAAAATTCATTCCTAAAGAATTCAAGTTAGAAAAGACGTTAAACCATAAGTCCATCTCTCTTTTGCCAAAGAATATTGCGAAACGAAAAACAAATTGTAGAAAAGTACAGGGTGATTATAATTAAAGTTTAAGTTTCAAAACGCTATAAAAAAAGAAGCACTCGTGAAAATGTCGTCAAATTTGAAAGGAATGTTATTGAAGAAGGCGGAAAGCGTATGGCAGAAGAAAAAAATTAGTTTCAAAAGTTAGCAACAGATGGCGCTGCAAGCGGAAGAAGACGTAAATTAAAATGTTAGTTAAATTTCAGCCTTATAAAGCCGCCAGGTACCAGGCTGTTCCTCACTTCGCGTCTCAGACGTTCGCCATGGGTGTTTCACTGCAGGACCGCGCTCTGCTGGTAAAGCTGTATTACAAGAATGATGATTGTGCAAGAGTAGCTCTGCAAAAATTCAAGACACTGAAGGGTATAAAAGAAGGCGTTGGCCCAATGAGTGTCGTATGTCTAAAGAAAATGATGCAAAAATTCGAAACGACAGGTTCGTTTGATGTGCAATCTGGTAGAGGGAGAAAACGAGTGCATTCGACGGTAGTTGAAGAAGTGGCCACAGCATTACAGGAGGGGTCGGCCGGTGGTGTGCAACCGTGCAGTGCACGAGGAATTGCCCGAACATTTGACAGGCCTACGAGCACGGTGCTGAAAATTGTACGAAACATCCTGCAATGCTATATGTACGAAATTGGCCATGTACAAGAGTTGCTTCCGTCTGACCTGACAGCTAGGGAGACGTTTGCGTTAGAATTCCTGGCTCGCATGGAAGTGGATAATGAATGGCCGTGGAAAATTTTGTGGACAGATGAAGCCCATTTCCATCGGACAGGATACGTGAATACCCAGAATTGTCGAATATGGGCAACAGAAAATCCACTGGCAACGCACCCCGTACCACTTCATCCTGAAAAGGTCACGGTATAGTGTGGCTTTACGGCATCATTCATCCTACAACCATTTTTTCCGAGCAGACGGGTGCTTCCGGTACTGTTACCGCAAGGGTCACTGGTCAGAGGTATGCGTCTCTTTTGCGCAACCACGTGATTCCAGCTCTACAAGAGCGTGGATGAAATCATTTTTATGCAAGATGGCGCTCCTCCGCACATTGCACATCCCGTGAAGCAGCTGCTGAGGCGCCATTTCGGAAATGCTCGAATTATCAGCTGTCATTTCCCTACAGCCTGGCCGTCCCGATCACCTGATTTCTGGCTCCGTGTGATTTCTGGCTGTGGGGATATCTGAAGGATGTTGTGTTCCGTGCTCCAATTGCAAATTTAGCGGAATTAAAGGCACGCATTTCGCAACAACTTCTGAACATCACCCCGCAGACACTGAGATCCGTTGTGGAACATGCTGTTTGTCGCTTTCAACTTGTTGCACACAACGGTGGACACCATACTGAACATGTTTTGCGCCAGTTCCGAACTTCTTTGATGAATGGTTCTTATGCGGTATGTCGCCGCAAAACTCTTGAAACCGATTTGTCCCTTTCGATGTGATATGTAAGAAATGTATAGTGATGCAAATAAAATTATTCAACAATTCTAATTTGTCAATGCGTTTTAATGCGTAACTTCCACCTTAGCCATCATTTCTCGTTTCTCGTCGTGATTCTGTCGCTTACAGCGCCATCTGTTGCTAATTTTTGAAGCTAATTTTTTTCTTCTGCCATACGCTTTCCGCCTTCTTCAATAACATTCCTTTCAAATTTCACATCATTTTCATCAATGGTTCTTTTTTTATAGCGTTTTGAAACTTAAACTTTAATTATAATCACCCTGTATATGCAAAACACCTAGATTCTGATAAATGGAAATTTGTGGAAGAACTTCATGAGGCATGGGTACATTTGGGTAATATAATAAAAAAGATCAATTCTCTGATGAAATTAGTTGAGAGAAAATTTCCCGAAATGACTGACCAGGATTTTGTTAGAACCTTAAATTGAAATTCCAAAGTGTATTAAAGAAAGTTATAATTAATTTATTATCTATCAGCATTCTTAAAATTGTTAATCAATTTTTGGAAGAAGAATTTCCAGCTGTATATGGAATGAACATCCATAAAACTGAGCTTCATATTCGCTAAGCTGCTAGTCACACGTTTAAGTTAACTGTCGATAATTTAGCAAACCAAAATTCCGAAACAAAATTAAAGTGTAATTTAATGAAATTCCTTTAAAATCGTTTGATGTTTCTCTTACGGATTTTTGCGCTTTCATTTTATTAAAATTAGCCTCAGGAAAATGACATCCAAGAACATTGGAAGGAAGAACACTGGAAAATGACCGAAGAGGAGTGTGTTAAATTTGGAATAACGGTGTTAAAATAAGTTTATTTTCACGAAACATTCGAACCGAAGCTGTAGCCAAGAATCAAGGCTATCATAGAGAAGTTTATCCCTGCAAGAAATACCCACTTTATGTAAATTAATTAACAAAATTGTTTCTATAAAGTGCAAAGAAATTTCTGTATACTGGAATGAATGATGTCGTAGTTGAATAAAACACTGATTCAACAAAACATTCTGTCTAAACTAGACAATTATTTGTCACACAAAAAGTAGAAAATGTTGCCAAGACCATTCTCGAGCTACAGTATTCATTCAAAATTTGCCATGTGTAAGAAGTGAAAAGTGACGGAGGACGCGAGCACCACCCGTCTACCACAGCGGTTGATTGGTATAGCACAGCGTCATCCTTGTTTAGAGTACACTAAGATGTTATGAGAAAAGGTGAAAGACCACACGAACTGCTCACACCAGTCGCACACTAATATTTCTATAAATATGCTGCAATTGTTGGTTATGTTACATATGTTAATTCCAATTGTAAGATTTGTAGTGCAGTTCCAGTTGAAACAATACCAATTGAGCATTATTTAGACTGAGTATTAAATTATTTAGATGCCGTTTTATGCACCGAACTAATATATTATTAGATTTTGCATAGATTTGTACGGAGTTCCGATAATTTGGTTGAGGGTCACTCTGTCAAATAATGCTCCGGTGTGGCCGTAGTGTCCCAGACACATTGATCACTATTAGTAATAGCATGGCGTGCAAAGTAGACCGGGAAGAGCCGTATTAGTAATAGCATGGCGTGCAAAGTAGACCGGGAAGAGCTGTGTTCCGATATACATCGAATCGTATGTTGCTTGGCCAATTTTCTGTCAGTGTCTACATAAGAAATATGATAATGGGTACGCTTGCCAGTGTCGCCAGAATCTCAATCTTCCTGCCACATTGAAATGACTTAAAGGCGAGTAGCACGAATCAGATAGGAGACAGGCCAAGGTGTTTGTACTTCTTCTGCGTTTTAAAGCTGCGTCTTTCGCGGGGAGATCTGCTGTCTCATTACCAAAAGTTCCAGAATGTGCTTTTGTCCATTGTAGGTTTACCAAAAAATGATGATTCCTGCTTAGAAGTTTCTGAATATAGGAAATAATTGTAGAAATTTTACTTGGGTTTTGTACTGCCTGATGTCATGCTGTCAGAATGAATCTCCCCGTATGTTTGTTCATTTGTTATAAGATATTCCATTGCTTTCTAATGCACAAGAAATTATTTATAGTTAATATCGATGCAAGCGAAGAAGACCGTATGCAACAGAACCTCAAACAAGATTTTCTATAGATGGAAAAAAAGTGAAAGACAAAGAAATGTTGGGTTAATGCGGCTAGCCCCTCCATCCCCCTATCTTTCAGCTTAATTCTGATATACATTTTTTGAGATTTTAGCCCAAAGGCCTGGAAGAGCTTTTAGTTTGGAAACGGTATATTGAATTGAATTATTGAAAGCGTTGTATGACTTTTCAAATTATTACCACAAAAAATTAAAGCCCTGATTTATATTGAAAGAAATTAAATAATAAAGAAAGATGAATGTATGAATATTTCTCGCATAATGCAAACACAACGATATCTAGAGCCATCAAGTCTTTAGTAACGTAGTAGTCACCGAATACGAGCAACTGGAACCTCGAATTTTGAATTTTTTTTATTGCTTACTTCATATTTTGTTAAACTTTAACGAATTTTTGATTAACGAGCTCAACGATTTCAAAAAGAGGAGTGGCAACGCTGCACGAAAAAAACAAACATTTCTATCTCCAGAGCATGAGACTATCTACCGAAAATTCTAAAGATATACTTTTTACTGCCTTGTACGAAGTAAAAAGGAAGTATTGTAATCGCGAAAAGTTTTAGGCAGCATATTTCAACGAAAATATCCATTTCGAATGCAATTTAACGATGTTTTTGCTTGATATCTGTACGTAAGGACAGAATAAAATACTCTTTTCCTTCAAAAAAATTATAAAACTGCTTCAAAATTAATTCTGCAGAGAATTTCTCGTGGCGTCTGTACGAACGTACGTACGTACTTGCGTACGTACATATCTCGCATAACTCAAAAACGAGTAGCCTCAGGACGTTGCAATTTTGTACATAGGACTGCTATAACATGCAGATGTGCACATCGTATTTTGGTTGCAATCGGCCGCACCAAACGTATATAAATATATTTATATATATATCCACTCTGTTACCCGGCTCAGTGATCTCAGTTTCTTTACTCTATGTTTGTAAATTATACATTTTTTGCTTTAAAAATTGTTTTATGTTGTTTTTATCTTCCGGTTAAGGTTTTTATGCCTTTAGTAAATTTGTATGCAATATTTTTAGAATTATCAACAATTTTAAATTTGTCTAAGCGCCGCTAAGCCTTTTTTTAATGGCGGCCATTGATGTTTACATTTGAAACAGCAGACTAGTGAATTTGTTGCCAATCTAGAGAAACTTAGCTTCGAAACAACAAAAATAACGCATTCATTTATTATTGCCAATTAAATCATGCTTAATTCTTTCTGGAATTTTTTTCGAGGAAATAAGTGTTTAAGATTTACTTCGTAATTTTTTATATAGATATTTTAAGTTTTTATGTATTTTTGCCTTCTCGCGAAGTGAGAACTGAATTAATTAAATGAGAAATACTCAATCGTCTGTGAAAAACTGTTTCTTTTTTGTTTTGTTTGCTTAATTTCTTTTATACATCATTCAAGCTTTATTATAGTATTTGAATAGAACATGTGGCAACGATTAGATAATTCTATTCTTTAAATGATATAAATTTTGTGCATTATGAGTTATAATATGAACGAAATATATAAGTTAATTGTTATATAATTATTGGATTATATAACAGTTAACTTAGTTTCCGATATATAATTATTATGTAAGTTAACTGTTGTATAATTATTAATACTGTTAAGTGAATCCAGCGCCGGAGTGTCGCTATGGTAAACAAATACTAGAGTGAATTTTAAAGAATGCATTTATTCTATTGTGGTTTATGCGCTGTCGGCGAAGTAGATTTAATTCAGTCCAATAAGTTTAAATGAAATGCAAGAAAAAATGCGTATAATTTAATATTAATAATAATAAAAGAAGTCATGTGGTGTTCACATCAGATTTTTTAAAATATTTTTTACCCAATGAGACGTTAATCCAGTTGCTCTTGGAACGTACATGTATACGTAAGTGAAGAAAAATGCCTCTTTGAGGGTAATATAAGATCTGAAAGCTTTCAGATATTATTTTATATCTTGTAAAACTTTAATAAACTTCTTCTTTACTTTTTTTTTTTTTTTTTTTTTTAAAGTTTTATGAGACAATTCTTTGGCTGACGCTGATGTTCGGGCACATTGTGAGATGAAACAGTTTTTCACTTCGATGTCAGCTGTATCAGCACATATAAATATATTCAGCTTAGGGAGTTAGCTAGGGGAAGTTTAAGTAATTTTACCTCTTCATCAAAATGATATATTCTGACAATTCTTGCATAGTATGTTTGTTATGATTTTATGTATTGTTTCATGGAATTATGAAAAAACATGTAAAATAAATATGGTTTTCCAGACCAACTAAACATTCATTTTCTATGTGCATAATAACCATTGCAGTTTTGTGGAAGAGTGCCATACAGTAAGGCGTGGAAACAGAGAAGAGTAGTATGCATCGATTATCATTCTATCATACGACTTAAAGAACAGAATTCAAAATTTTTGAAAACGCTGAGCTGGTTTTAGCATCTTTGCGAGTTCACTCTGACTTTATAAGGTATTTCTCCCGCTTTCCTAGCGCGCCTTCGTGGTGTAGTGGTTCTGCACGCTGGGCCGGTATTCCAGAGGTCCGCGGTTCGAATCCCGGCAAAAGCAGTTGCTGAGTTTTCCTCTATTCTATTTCCAAAAATTACCTAATGTCTCTACAACTTATTATCAAAGTTAAATGAAAACGTTTGAATGGAATGCACATTTAACGAGGCTTTTATAAGTTGTCATTAAATAAAAAAGAAAAAAAAAAATCTCAGTGTTTCACGGATTCTTCTTATTTGACACTGCTTTGTGAAAGAAAAGGATTTTCGCAGAAGTTCCCAAAACGTACATTTATGCATTCTCTTTAATGCTAATATCGAACTAAGTACTGTATAATTAAGGATTGATCACGCTTGTTCTCCGAAATGTAAATTCAATTACATTGCAATGAAAGACTTTAAAAATTATCGTCACGATATCATAGCACGAGACATTTTTCCGATTATAAACGGATATTAACAATCAAATATTATAACGATCATACGAGAATGCGTTGACGCGTTTTTCAGATGAAAATGATCTGTTATTCAAAACAATTCAATATATCAGAAAGAAGTTTTCATTCAAAAATTAATTTTAAATCTAAATAGCAACTTTATGACTTTATGAAACGCTTAGGCAATTGAACACCGGTGAAACTTTGTTTATAAAAATTCTCATCTTGAAAGGCATTTCCCAATTTATCATTATACAGCGATATTTTAAATGAATGTTTAGTTTATTGTAAATTGTTAATTATTAGCTCAGTTCTTTTAGTTACCTTTATGCAAGAAGCAATTAAAGTGCATCTAAAAACTCCAAAAGATGTAAATAATGTATTAAACCTGTTTCCTGAAATCTTCGATATGTTTCCTATTTAAATGTTAGCAAATTTTCAAATAAAAGGTTAATATTCGATTAAGTAAACAGATTTCCCGATTCCAATATAGAAGGGTGTGTGTGTGTGTGATTATGGCAAAGCGTCGAGGGCTATCTGCCTAAGAGGAGGGATGTCTTCGTGGAGGACTTTCTAAGGGAAACTGGCTCGTATACACATTACACATGGGGAAAACCACGAAAACGCCCATGCAGCCAGCCCGTTCGCGGGATTCGAACCTCGGACCGAACTTCCAGTGTTCAGCGAATTTACCGCTCGGCCGCTGGTGGGTACCCACCCAATATAGAAGGAAAGGGTCGTATAATTTTTCTGCGTTATGTTCTCTTAACTCTCAAAGGTCATGTCTTCAGCGTGATGGAAAAACCAAGTTTCTATCTCTCAACGCATTTACTAACCTTCGGCCATCTTCTGCTCAACTAACGGCTTTCTCAGAGCAACCACAGACCAGAAAAGGGAATTTCACTGAAGTTTGCTGTAACGATTATATCTTAATGTTCGTCACTATTCCTACAATTTGCAAAACACTGTGTTTTGAGCAAGCAAGATGAAAAGCCAAGCTATATGTCAAAGAAATGACTATAAAGTATCTAAAAGATAAATGATAAATTATATTGTAGGGTTTATATTTATTTTAACTAACATTTATTTTAAGTTTAAACTATCTTTCCTGTCAAGCCTTACTTTCCCCTGGAATTGCCAAAGCCAGAGTATGTAAATTTTAGTAGAACGCGCAAGTATTCAAATTATCAGCGGAAGTAATTTGAGTTAAATAGAAGGGAAACGAGTTTGTAGGTGTGCTTTCTTGCTTCACGAGCGTGAAGGTTGCTAGGTAGAAATTGAAGAACCGCGCCTTTCGGCATGTGTGCTTGCCTCGGCAGGTAGTTGAATCTTTCAACTTAATATTCAGAAAGTTTGCTGAAATATCAGCTGTATCGTAGAACGCGGTTAGGTTAGTTACGTTTAGAGAGCCTCGTAGGTAGTAACTTGTTATTATTCATTTTTAGTTTCTTATTTTTATTTAACCGCCGGGTCGGCGTAGTTTGTGAGCGTCAAGTGCACGCATCTGTAACTTCTAAAGTAGAATAAAAAGGGAGTTAAACCCTTCTTAAGAGTTTTGTGTACTTTCCAGTTCATAGTTGCGTGTATGTTGGGGCCGCGCAACACCACAAAATAAGATCTACAATCATCACTACATAACGTGAAGCGAGAGAAAAAGGGATGTAATGTAGGTAATGGAATTAACTGCAGCCCCAGCGGACTGATTGGATTATGGCAAGATCAGAATTTAGCGTGGGATATTTGCATTGCTTGAAAAATGAATTCTTGTGATAGCAAAGTACGAAGCTGCATCCTGAACTTAGGATTAAGGTGGGAAGTCTCTATTAAAGAGCAAATATTTCTTTGCAAAGGAATCGATTATCTCTGCATTCGTATCTCACTCTAAGATTCAAATTGACAGGTAGTGATGACAGGTAGGTGATTTACCTGGCCTCGTCCTTTAAATTGTGAAATGTATATTTCACCAGATTTCACCTGACTGGATAGCGCTTTCTCAGGTTGTGATAATAAACAGGAAAAATTCGGAGATTTCATTGGGGCACTTCAAAATATGCACGAATCGACAACAGCACTGCAAATTGGTAAACTGCACTACCTCAATTTACTCCTTGTACCTTAATGTTAAACACTGCAAATTAATGAGAAGTGATTGCCAGTGCTACTAAAGTAATGAACTTGTACCTTAAATTAGGTCGTGTCCAATAATTAACCGTTGCGTAAGCGTAGAATGTCTGGAACGATGATACCGGGAAAGCCGGTATCATCCTTCCAGACATTCTACCAGCTGCATCTGTAAACGAATGTGAAACGAAGTACTTTTTTAGAATTTAGTTCAGTGGTATGTAAATATCTGAAAATCATACTGTCGCAGAAGTAGATTTAGTCTAACTCACGCTGAGATTAATCAGCTGTTGTTAACCTGGAACAAATATTCAGAATTGTTTTATACTTTGCAAATATTGGCTTCCAGTTCAGTTGTACCTCGAACTTGTCCAACATATTTTGTGGAAACTGAAATCTTTTGTAGGACTTCACTAAAACCTCTTGTGGAAATGAAGGTTACACTGAAGTAAACGGTCAGAATGGTTTTGTACCTTAAAAATGTTAGCTTCCAGTTCAGTCGTTCCCTAAACATGACTAAAATCTTTTGTGGAAACATCTTTTTGTCTTCTAAAAGTTTTATAATGTTTTCAATTTCAGAAGAAGAGAAAAAGTTTAAATGGCGTTTTTGTGCGGAGGAAAATAAAATATAATTGCAGTAAAAATGAATAAAATTTAATGTTAAGTAAGGGAAAATTTAAAAATACCTAGACGGATACTTTAATAACCTGTTAGAAGATAGTCTGTAATATGTAAGGACTTTGATTTAAAACAAAAGGTTTTAATTAGCGAAATTCTTTAAAGTGAAGCAAATTCTGTACAGTCTGAAAATGCCTGTAATAGTGACAAAATATAATTTAAAATATTAGAATGAGGGGAACGTTATTAATGAAAATTAAATGATATATTTTAAATTTTCGCAGTTCATTACTTTTGTCTACAGTATAACTGCAATCATTTCTCCATTTTTAAAAATAATCTATCGAAAAGAAAGGAGGATATATCGAAAGAAAAGGGTTAAGCCTAGATCTTATATTAAAGCACTAAGACAAAGGTATCCGCGGTTTCTTAACCAGCACAGCTTTATTTAACAGAAAAGTTTGTTGACAGGAGCCATAACAAGAGAGACAGATGCTCTTGTCAGCGCTAACTAAGTTGTGAGTAATTACGAACTTCGAAAAGGGGACACAGCGCACTTTTCAGAGTTAACTATCTGAAGTCTAGACGATACAGAAGATGCAGCGCTACGAAATTTGAAAATTAGGAATTTAGATTTTTGTTGCATTCATATGTATGAAAATTAAGTAAATATAAAAAGCAGTAGAATACAATTATAAAAGTTGACTCTAACTATACTCAAATAAAATGGAGCTGGATTACAGTAGTATAAGTATTATTACTGCTTCACTTGTAGAGTCATTAGGTTTTTTGTATCAGGGTATATGAAAAATAACCAATGCCCTCGCTGGAGCTCGAACCTAGACCTCTCGAATATGCGTCAAGTGTGCTACCGTTATACCACGAAGGCATATTAGAAGGAGGGACAAAATACCTCCTCTACTCCCCCTTTTAAAAGGTGACTGGGGACTAAAGGAACCAATGGCCGAATCCTGCTGGTGACGAATTATCATCCATCGCCTTTTAGTATGGGTGACACTATAAAGCTATTAGATTTTTTTGAAGCAAGAGATGTGAAAGATGAGCAATGCTCTTACCGGGACTCGAACCTGTAACTCTAGAATACGTCGCGAGTGTGCTACCTTTAAACCAAGAAAGCACGTTGGAAGGACTCCTATACTCCTATAACCCCCTTTTAAAAGGTGACTGGGGACTAAAGGAACCAATCGCCTAATCCTGCTGGTGACGAATTATCATCCATCACCTTTTAGTACGGATGCCACTTTAAAGCCATTGTATTTTTTTGAAACAAGCGATATGAAAGATGAGCAATGCTCTTACCAAGACTCGAACCTGTAACTCTAGAATACGTCGCAAGTGTACTACCTTTAGACCAAGAAAACATTCTGGAAGGACTCCTATACTCCTATACTCCCCCTTTAAAAAGGTGACTGGGGACTAAAGGAACCAATCGCCGAATCCTGCTGGTGACGAATTATCATCCATCACCTTTTAGTATGAATGCCACTGTAAAGCCATTAGATTTTTTTGAAGCAAGAGATGTGAAAGATGAGCAATGATCTTACCGGGACTAGAAACTGTAACTCTAGAATACGTCGCGAGTGTGCTACCTTTAGACCAAGAAAGCATGCTGGAAGGTCTCCTATACTCCTATACCCCCTTTTTTAAAAGGTGACTGGGGACTAAAGGAACCAATCGCCGAATCCTGCTGGTCACGAATTATCATCCATCACCTTTTAGTACGGGTGCCACTGTAAAGTCATTAGATTTTTTTGAAGCAAGAGATGTGAAAGATGAGCAATGCTCTTAGCGGGACTCGAACCTGTAACTCTAGAATACGTCGCGAGTGTACTACCTTTAGACCAAGAAAACAGGCTGGAAGGACTCCTATACTCCTATACTCCCCCTTTTAAAAGGTGACTGGGGACTAAAGGAACCAATCGCCGAATCCTGCTGGTGACGAATTATCATCCATCACCTTTTAGTACGGGTGCCACTGTAAAGCCATTATATTTTTTTTGAAACAAGCGATGTGAAAGATGAGCAATGCTCTTACCGGGACTAGAACCTGTAACTCTAGAATACGTCGCGAGTGTGCTACCTTTAGACCAAGAAAGCATGCTGGAAGGGGGGAGGAAATGCCATATAAACTGACAAGCATATTTTGATGATGACTATTCTAAAACATTTTGTTGAAATTTGTATAGTTTTCACTATGCAAATTCGTAACGTTTAGGTAACTTAAACTCGTAACATAAAGGTTTTTAAAATTTTACAAAATATGAAATAGATAATAAAATAAATTCGAAATTCAAAATTCAGATTTTCAGTTGCCCACATCCGAACAGAGCACTACGTTATTCAAAATTTAATGGCTCTACGTACCATTGTTTTTCACAATACTAGAAAATATACATGTGTGGTACGATAATACATACATCATGCAGATTCTTCATTATCTAATTTATTTAAATATAATACAGAGCAATATTATTTGGTGGCAGCAATTTGAAACGCTATATGCCCTTAACAGTGATTCTACGAAATTCGATAGGTAGAGTTCATCCTTACGGACTGGACGAAACGACGTTCGCCAAAGTCCTCCTCTCCTTTCTTATTGCTTAAAAGCAAAATTGCTGCATTACAGTGATTCAACGCAAAATGCCTTGAGACTAACGTTCCTCTTTGGCTAAGAGCCTCATATTGATCAAAAATGTTTTTAACATACTAAGAATTAGTAAGCCTGTCATTATATCATACCAAATATCTTCCAACAATATAATACGAAAACATTATGCTTGTCAATAATTTCACAATCATAATGAAATTTTGGTGAAAGTAATTTAAAGTAATGATTATATTGTAAGGATCCTAAGTTTTACTAACGTTTATTTTATTTTAAAACTGTACTATCACTTCTTATTTTCTACTTCCGGCCAGAATTAAACGCTTTATCTTATTTATGCAAATTGTCTTGCTAACGCCAAGTACTTAAGTTGTGGCTTTTCGCGAAGCAAGAGAGAGGAAGGAGTTATTGGAAGCAAGCCGCTTGCCACTGTAGTTTTACGAGTTTTCACTCTGTTGCTGGTTGCCTTCAAGGCCAGAGGTTTAGCCCTCTTGATAATTGCAGACGTATCGTAGTTTTAGCAGCTCGGCGTACTACATAAGTACCTTTCTTTAAATAAAGGCCAATCTTAGTGCTAGGCATATGTATACTAATTCAAAATTAGTTTTAGTTAGTAGTTTTTATATTCTGAAGTTCAGACCACAAGTGGTTAGTCTCTGTATTCCGAAGTTTCGGAAATTCATGTAAAGTGTAGAAAATAAAGGGTTTCGTATACCCTTCCTGCTTGTATTGTCTACTTCACATATTCCTGAACATAGCTTGAGTAAGCTCCCTGTTCCTATTCAGAACCATTCATGTTTCCGAAGCAAGTCAAAAGAAACACTAGTCCTGATAATATGTCAAAGCTATGTATATACGCTAACAATTATGTAATTGCACAATTCAATTATTTATTATTACATCTAAACCAGTCTGGTGTGAATTTATTATTCAGAACTTTTAGTTAACTTTGAATACGCATCAGTATCAAAAATAAATTTACAATACATTAATTTATATCAATTTACAGTAGTTACCAACACTCATACACGAAGACATGCAAAATCACACATGTATATTTAAATATCCTCCTATGCGAATGCAAGAGTAAGAATAAGTTCGTATGAAAGGCCAAAGATGCTACCTAAGATTATGTTCTCACGAAGCTATAGATCAATTCCCAGTGCACGTTTGTTTTCGCGTATAACAAGGCAATTCAGAATCAGATATCTGACGACTTGCATTCCGTAGATTGCTTACTCAGAAATACTATCCGTTATACATTTGATATCATAGAATAACAGAGGTACAATTTAGGCATGGTTCGATATTATAAGGACATAGTATGAAACGATGTCGTTAATGCACAGTGTGCAGAATGAGTAATATGCGTATTATCGTATCTTACCACGTGCATGTGAATTAAATGGATTAAATATCTTCAAAATCGATGCAGAATCGTACTGCAATGTTTTGACCTTCGTTAAAATTATCTTATTTTTAATTTAAAAGATTTTTTTTATTTTTAGCTATGTAACACCCAACCAGATTCTGATTAAATCAGAAAATGCAAAAGCTTTAGCCAAATAATATTTCAGGTCACTTAGAAATCTAAAATGAATCATTTACCATTATATAAAAGAAATGAAAAGTTCAAGAAGTACTAGTATTGCTCTGCAAATTAGTGTCCAAAACTGAAATTATGAAAATAAAAGAAAATCATTTTATAGCGAAATTTATGCAAATAAGAACTCATACTTCTTCCTCATTGCATTATATTTTACATTACAATTTTGAAAACAGAAGAAGATCGATTATAAATCCACATTTGTAATTATAATCATTGATCGTTTTTACTGTGGTTGTCCTTATTTTCGGGCGTTATGTAGTTGTTGAAATTTAGTCATTGTGTTGATGTCATGAAATGCAATATAAATATTAAATGCTAAATTGATGAGAAAATATTCGTAATTTTACGTTAATTTGTAGAGACATTAGGATTTTTTTTTGGAAAAGCCTGAGAGATGAAAAACTAAAAGCTAAAGTCCTTAACTAAAGGCCCGATCTAAAAAGGCTTGTCTGCCTTTTAGTTTGAGCGATACTGTAGAGATATTAAGATTTTTTTGAAGCAGAAAAAAGGGAAAATAAGCAAGCGCCTTCACCTAGTATCGAACCACGGACCTCTGAAACACCGGTTCAGCCAACTGACCACTACTCCATGAAAGCACGCTAGGAAAGCGGGAGAAATAACTTATAGTTTAATAGATGTTTCTGTACAGATATTAACTAATACCTCTACGTCTTTCATTTTTTATACATTTTAACAGTTAAGATTTTAATTCCTCTCTTCCGAACAAAGATGATTGATAATAATCCAAAGACTAGAGGAAGGTTCAATATCGTCTCTGTCCTTCATCTGCTTCAGAAGATTTCCAACTTCTTATTTCGTAAAAGGAGATTGATTAAGGGATAATACGACTAACATGGATATTTAGAACAGGTTGAGCGAGAGCAAAAATCACAGAAAGGTCAGCTCGAAACACTGTTCACAGATGACTTCGGTTCTAGAAACTTTTCTTCTAATCTTAGTATTTCTCTCTGGAGTCTTTCACTCACATAAATTTTTGCTTTTTATCGACGTACCTTTGCAGAAGTAATATTGGGTATCCAGGTGGCGTAATGGCAAACCGCACATTGAACTGATCAGTGTTAAATGAATTTCGCTTACTGTGCATGCTCAGAATAGAATTTGGCACAACTACAACTTTGGCGAAATTTTAAAAGAAGATAAATACGATATATGGTTGATATTGTGTTATTTGGGCGGAAACCGTTCCGAGGTTTTAAGACTTGTTAGGCTGTAAGTTGCTTCATTATTTAGAGTGTAACTATCGATTGCAAACTACGCAAATTTCGTTTAAGAAGGCTTAAAAATCAGGAAAGATTACAAGATATATTAGCTGATGCTTATTGATTATACTTCTGAGGAATAAAAGCAAATGAGTATTTACCATACGTTCCGTTCGTATATATTTTCTCAAATTAAGGAATAAATTCAGTTCCAATTACTGTATTAATTTAAATTTCTGAATTAAAGTGAAATAGCTGATATTAATTGTAATATTTATCAACAAAATAAACCAAAATGAAATGAAACAGAAGCACATGCAATAAGCCCACAACAAATTTCTATAGTAATGCAATTGTAAAAAAAAGGTAGCGCCCCCCCCAACATGACTAACAGCCTTGTGTAGGGTTGCTTATGCTTAGTCGCCAAGATTTCCTCCCACACCAGTGGTATACTATTGAGCATGCGCAGTAAGCAAAATTCGATACCATTGATCAATTCAATGTGCAGTTTGCCATTACACATCCGGCTGTTTATGCATATATTTCTGTAATCTGTTTAATATGATCCTTTCATATATTTTTTTCAGTTAAGAATTTCGTTACATGTCTGTACGCCTCTTATTTCATACTGATGCTGAGCTTCCATTTTTCCTTTATAATCAATAACGCAGTTTCCCTCAAATAAGTCATCTTGGTTTTCAGAGCTGTACTTATGTGGTGTCGCATGGGATTCTAGAAATCTTCGGAGAAAATTGCTCCTAGGGCTTTGAAAACTTGTATTCCCGAAACTTAAAGTTGCCAAATTGTTGATAAATTAGCAAATGTCGCCAAGATTGGTCAAGAGCATTTTTTTTTTTTTTTTTTTGGAGTTCTACATGAGTTACTTTGAAAACCTACAGGTTGTTGGATTTAAAATCACAATTTCTACAATGCTGTACAAGAAATAAATATTTAGATACAAAATAAGAGACTAAAAATTCAATTATACATCAAACTCATCAAAAATAACTAAAAATTCTTTAGATAAAAAATTTAAGCAAATAAGTAAATGAAACAATACAAAATATTTAAATAACTGCAATTTAAATATCTGCAGAAATTTAGAGCAATACTGTAATAACAGTAGATGGTGAATATTCGTTTTTCTCGCATAAACTCTCATGCATATATTTTTGATTCCAAAAAGAGTTTGTGACATCAGTAAGAGTAACAAGAAATACGCTGATATGTATTTAATCTGCAGGTTATAATAATAAATGAATTAATCAATACACAATATTGAAATAACTGCAAATTAAATACGTACAGAAATTTACAACAATACAGTAGCAATAACAGATGGAGCACGTTTTTTTTTTCTCTCACATAAACTCTCAGGCATATATTTTGATTCGAAAAAGAATTTGTCACATCAGCCATAAGCGTAGCAAGAAATACATTGATACGCATTTAATATACAGGTTATAATGCTTTTAGGCAACAATGATTTTGAATTACTGCATATAGTGAAATTTGTTTTTATTCCTTAATCTAAATTACTTTGATTTTTCGTGCCGAGGTATTGTATTGTTTGTAATTAAGTATACCAACCTGTTTGAAAAGTGGAATAGAATAGTATTTCTTAAGGAATGACCATACGCAAGACTTTCAAAAGCGATATTTTGAATATTTGTGAAAATTATTAGTGAAAGTTTAAATTATTTTCCCTCATTCTGAATCTAATATTACTATTATTACTATTTAAAATATTTCGAGTATATTGAAAGAATATACATACAAAATTAGAAAATTGAAAAGTATATTTATCTCACTGATTTTTTCAAAGCTGGAGTTTTTTCATTAATCATTTCATTTTTAATGTATTCATATATTCTCAATCAATGTTCAGCTGTAATTTCAAAAGCTAACGAACATTGTTTACTGATATCCAAATATCGCAGAGATAAATAAATATGCGCGCAGATGGAAATGAACGTAGTGTTATTTATAATATAGAACTAACATTTAAGAAAATAAAATTATGATATGCGCATCAAAGTATTTATTTTAAATATATTATAAACGCTTAACACCCTTGAATTAAACCAATTAAATTATATTTTATTGAACTGTCCAATAAAATATAAATTCAATATGAAGAAATAAATGGACAAGGATTTAATTATACTGAAATACAGTTAGAAAAACTAATTTTTACACTTGGCGAATTAAACCTAATAACATATAATCGAAAATTTCGTATTACACACCTTTCTATATATTAAAAAATTTAAATTTTGGGTACAAGCTATCTCTTGGAAGTGATCATTTACTTAATGTTTATATCTACTTTTCTAATTAGCTGGATGACATTTACAGGCCATATCAGAACTTTTTAGTATTGGTTTCGTTACATAACCTTTAAAACGTTTCTTGTCAAAAGAATTCTGCTTATTAGCATTTACTCATATTAAGTTTACCAATGTCAAGCATTGCTCTCAATCTTGAACTCATAATAGAATAACAAAGGGAACTTAAGTATTATTTGATTAAAAAAATATTTCAAATAAGAAATTAATACGCGCATTAGCCACTATGAACTCTGGTTATGTGGTCGACATTTCATCTATAATTAATTACGCTGTTCTCACTCATATATACGACACCTTCCATAATCTTCTTAGTTCATGGTTCGGAATCAATATTAAAAAATCTGATGTGTACACCACATGACTTCCTTGTACGGAATATTAAATTATACGCATTTTTTCTTGCATTTCATTTAAACTTATTGGATTGAATTAAATCTACTACGCCGACAGCGCATAAACCACAATAATATAAATGCACTCTTTAACATTCACTCTAGTATTTGTTTACCATAGCGACACTCTGGCACTAGGTTCACTTAACAGTATTAATAATTATATAACAGTTAACTTATATAATGAGTATATAACGGAAACTAAGTTAACTGTTATATAATCCAACAATTATATAACAATTAACTTATATATTTCGTTCATATTATAACTCATAATGCACAAAATTTATATAAATTAAAGAATAGAATTATCTAATCGTTGCCACATGTTTTATTCAAATACTATAATAAAGCTAGATGTATAAAAGAAATTAAGCAAACAAAACAAAAAAGAAACAGTTTTTCACGGACGATTCAGTATTTCTCATTTAATTAATTCAGTTCTCACTTCACGAAAAGGCAAAAATGCATAAAAACTCAAAATATCTATATTAAAAATTACGAAGTATATCTTAAACACTTATTTCCTCGAAAAAATTTCAGAAAGAATTAAGCATGATTTAATTGGCAATAATAAATGAATGCATTTATCTTTGTTGTTGCGAAGCTAAATTTCTCTAGATTGGCAACAAATCCACTACTCTCTTGTTTCACATGTAAACATCAATGGCCGCCATAAAAAGGAGGCTTAGCGGCCCTTAGAAAACTTTAACATTTTTGATAATTCTGAAAATATTGCACACAGATTTACTAAAAGCATAAAAACCTTAACCGGAAGATAAAAACAACATAATACAATCATTTTTAAAGCAGAAAATGTACAATTTACAAACATATAAGAGTTAAGAAACTGAGATCACTGAACCGGGTAACAGAGTGGATATATATATAAATATATTTATATACGTTTGGTGCTGCCGATTGCAACCAAAATACGAGGTGCACATCTAAATGTTATAGCAGTCATATATACAAAATTTCAACGTTGTTGAGTTATGCGAGATACGTACGTACGCACGTACGTAAATACGTTCGTACAGACGCCACGAAAAATTCTCTTCAGAATTAATTTTAAAGCAGTTTTATAATTTTTTTGAAGGAAAAGATTATTTTATTCTGTCCTTACGTACAGATATCGCGCAAATACATCGTTAAATTGCATTCGATAGCGGTCAAAGCGGATATTTTCGTTGAAATATGCTGCCTGAAACTTTTCGCGATTACAATACTTCCTTTTTACTTCGTACAAGGAAGTAAAAAGAGTGACTTAATCCCAATCAAAATACGTCCTCTTTATAGTTCTGTAAATCCTCTGCTTAATGTTACTAATACGTGGCATTTAAGAATTCATAGTACATGTGTTTACAATAATATACGTTTCAGAAGGCATTTATTCTCTTATCTTACTTACCTATATAAAATCAATACCCTTGTTGATAAAATTATAAATGAACTGCTTTTCCGTGGGAAGGTCAAATCCCAGAGTCAATAATATGTAACTGATTTAATACTTGACTAACTGAATCAAAATTGAATGTAATTCAGTTACAATGCAATTCAGTAATAATGTAATTCAGTAATGACGGAACACTTCAGTGATAAAGTAATTGAATAATAATGGAATTAAAAAGTAATTGCAAATATAAGTAGATCAATATAATGTAATTAATTACATTGTAATTGCAATTACTTATACACACATTTACATTGTAACTCCAGATACTAATATTGTAATTACAATGTGATAATGGAATTACAATGATAAATAAAGCAATTACTTATACATACATTTACACTGTAACTGCAGTTAATACTTTTAGAATTACAATGTAGAAATGTATTTACAATAGCTATTAAACCAATTATATTTTAACTGTAATTTCAGATCTTTCAGTTACAATGCAACTGTAATTATAAATTGGGGAATTACAGTTAATTTCATTACGATGCAATTGTATTATAAATTATACAATTGCAGTATAATTATAATCGCAATTGATTCAATCACATTGAAAATAATTATTCAACTGCTATATAATTGTGTCATAAATTGTACAATTACAACATAATTGTAATTGCAGGTAATTCAATTACAATGTAATTATAATTCATGATTTATAGTTAGGATTACATTTCAATTACAACTACAATATATATTACAATTATAGCCCCGGTATTATACTGCTTATTATTATACTGCCAGCCAATTATACTCTTATGAACATCAACTGGTATTACAGTGTAAATCAAAAGAATTCGTTAGTACTAGCACATTATTACACTTTGAGAAAGCGCATTATTTTTGTTCAAGATATATATGTGATGTACCAGCTTTTGTCCAGAATGAATACATTGGTGAAGAATCATAGATGTCGTAGCTTAAATTATCAGACGATAATAAGTTTAAAAAACAGGATCCATTTATTATTAGTCAGGAGAAATAGCAGTTACAAAATCAGATATCCGGAGTAAATAAAAAAGAATTACTAATACATTTTTGTATGAAGTTTATGGCATCGTGACATTTAAGAAAAAGCCCCAGATATTCTTTTACGAGTCCTTTTATAGCCTCTGGAAAGGCGGAGCTTCAAAGAAATGACGTCAGCCTCGTCAGCCAATCCAGTTCGCTTTAAATATTTCCAGAACATTCTATAACTGTATGTGTAGAAAAGGCGGGAAAAACAACTTGAATACGGGGCTGTGGATTTAATTCAACGTACTTTCAAATAAGAGTCCGTCGCTATTAAAAAATGAAAAGAACATACACTTAGAATTTTAAGTGTATTCTTGACTATGGAATTTTATTATTACATATATATATATATATATGGTCACTTTACTTAACCTGAAAAACTGTCTTTGAAAAATAAAACTTGCAGACACGATTATGCCTCTGAAACTAGTGGACGAAATGAGTGTATATAATCTAGAAGCAGTTCTGTTTTTGATATAAATGAAGCTATAATTATACTATAATTACAGTTATAACGTGGAAGTATTTAGAATTACAATATAACTGTAGAAGGAACTAAGTTTTCGTCTTCGCAATAACCGAGTAGTTAAGGTTTGGTTTGGTTTATTTGAATAAAGAGACAAAGCACCAGAGGGTTATCTGCCTAAGGGAAGAAAAATTCCGTGGAGAACTTTGTGAGGGAAACTGGCTCATATTCACATTATCCATCGAGAAAACTACGAAAACACCCCATGCAGTCAGTCCGTTCACGGAATGTGAAACTTGGACCGAACTACCAGTGTTTCGTAGCTTTACTGCTCGGCCGCTGGTCGGCTCCAGAGTAATTAAGACATTTTTGAACAGAGGTAGATCAATTCGGATTCGAAATTCAGCGAACAATCTAGATGTCTGGATATCTTCGTGGTTTTCCTTCCATGAATAAAAATCCGTTTGGCTTAGAAAGTCCTCCACGAAGACATCCTTAGGCTTCCCATATGCCCCTATATACTTTGAAGACATCAATTAAATAAACAATTAGCTCATGCGTTTCCTAACCTTTTTTCCTCAACAGCGCACGCTAACGCTCCAACCTCTAGAGGCGATACAATTGGGACAATTTTCACATAGTTTAGGTATAAGCACACAAAGATAATGGTAGACGCTAAAGCAGCTACCTAAAAATGAAGAATATAGTTAGACATTGACTGTCTCCCAGTGTTGAATAAGGAGAACCAAACTCTCAATGGCAAACTTCGATATCAAACCATATATATAACGCTTCCACAACCAAGAGGCAGACTAGATAGTACCATATGGTCCCTGACGAGCCTAAGCCATCCGAATGAACGGAGGTTCTATTCATATGAAGAGTAATTGTATACGTTCCTGTAAACGAGACTGCCTAAATACAGATTCCGGAATCGACTCGACTACCGGGGAAGCCTATGAAGGGACAGACAATTTACATTCATGCCTTCTTCAGGATTCAAACCCGGGCCCTTCGGTATTGTAGTCAGATTCCCTAACCATTTTCCCATTGGGCGGCACCTAAAATAATACAAAATTTCTGCTCATCTGCGTGTCGATAATAAGCATGTACAAATGTACACGTATTTACTTTTATACGAAATATTTGCTGCATGAGCAATTCGCTTGCAGCAAAAGTTACATAAACTATGCATTTCAGATATGTCTGGTATTAATAAAATCATAATTCATATGTAATGCCAATACTAGAAATTGTAGTTCACATATTATTTAAGCAAGATGCTTTTGGAGAGAAAAATAAAGCCATTTTTCTGCAGACAACTGCACCTCCAGAGATTTCTTCTTAATAAATGAAGAAGTAAATGATTTATTTTTGTGTGATTATTGTGTTGTGGAGTGACGAGCAGTTATTCAGGAAGTTATAACGCTTTAACAGAATTATTTGATTCACATGCTGGAATGCTACTAATACCAAATGTCGAGGAGAAACAATTTTTGATAAAATATTGAAAAATATCCAAAACTACCTTCAAGTACATAGAGTTCCCAAAGTAATTTGCTAATTAAAGAACATTCATGTAATTTAGTGCTACTCTTCTTTATTTCTACCTAAGGCTATGGAAAATAACTCGAACAGGTGCATACACTCCTAGAGTCATTAGGTTTCGAAGGAGGAGACATAAAATTTGGCAATGCCCTCGACTGGACTCGAATCTGGACCTTCCGAATACGCCAAGTGTGCTGTCGTTACATAACGAAAGCATGCTTGAAAGAGGCAGAAAATACCTTATGTAACTCCCTTTTAAAGCGCGAATGAGGATTAGGGGACCCAGTCGCCAAATCCTGGTGGTTAAACATCATCATCATCCACCAACTCTTAGTTCGAGCGCCACTGTAGAGTCGTTAGGTTATTCTGATGCTGGGGACATGAAAAATGAGCAGTTGAAGCTAAAATTCATCAATGTGCAAGCTCACATTGTGACCTTATAATAATTTGAGCTAAACTCGGAACTCAACTCTGAACATAACTCTGCACTGATGTCTTCTCCGGTCTTACTTAAATTTAACCCTTCTAAAAAGTTTGCAATACTTCTGATTTCTGAAAATTACTGAAACGCAATATACAGTTACAGTTTCGTAGCTACGCCTACAGTTACGTAGTTATCAGACCAGTTATAGTCATTCAAAGATCAGAACAAAATGTCAGCAAACAGCCACCACGTTTGATGACTTTTGGAAATTTCTTGCCAAATATGGCAACAAAAATTAATTGCGAAAACCATCGTCAGCTTGGAGCTATCATTCCAATTTGGAGAGGTGGCCATTTATCTCAATATTACATGGACTTGTAAGCTTGTTTTACATCATGGCTTTGCTCTCTTGAGACTATTCATGTTAAATTATGCAACAGATACTACAATTTAGATGTAAGTTCATTAAAATCATATATATATATATATATATATATATATACAAAATTCGTGACAATATTACGTACTTAATGGCGATTTAGTTTGCTGATGATTATAGATTAATTTTGAAAATGAAATTGATTGAAATATGATTAAGTCTCATAAGCTACATAAATATTTCCGGTTAACCCGAAGGAAAGCGCGTGGGGTGTATCGTACCCCAATCCTACATAAAAGTGGAATATTCTTAACTTGTGAAACTGAAATTCTGCGCTGATTTCAGTAGCTGAGTTTCTAGTTGTGGTTGGCGTTCAAACCAGCTTTTTCTTTGCCTGTGCGTTTCAGAAAAATATTTATCGGTACTTTGTTGGAACTGGGGTATGACACACCCCACGCACCTGTCCGCGTAAGTGTTTTTCTGACTTAATATTTAGTTCAGAAATTTATTTCTAGAGTGTAACAGTAAATATTTCTACTCGCAAGCAATTTTAAAGTACTTGACATTAAATTCTTAAAAGTTTCTAACTGCATTATGGTAAAAAGAATGACTTCCTATGAATTTGAAATGCAACGCCTGTGAGATTTATTAGAAATATTTGAAAGCGATGAAGATTGCATTTCGGAAACTGAAGATGGAACTAGGAATATTTTCTACACTGTTTTCGTTTCGAAAAAGATAAAAGATTAATACCTGATGTTCCTAAAAAGGAAAAACTGTTCTTATGCTTTCAACATTATATAACGATCATACTACTGGAGAACATAAAACGTCACGAATTATATGTTTTTATAATATGACTAAAGGAGCAGTGTATAAGGGGGATGAAATGTCAGCCAATTATTCAATTGCCAGAATAACAAGGAGGTGGCCAATGGTAATTTTCTTTCATGCACTGAATGTTGCTGTAATAAATGCTTGAATTATATTACATTCAACTGCTAACCCACCAACCAGAAACAGAAGTCTGTTTTTGAAGGCATTTAAATTAATGAAAAAATGTATTGAACAAAGAAGCAGAGATTAATACTTAACAGAGATTTATTAATTTCTTGGTATTAAGCAGAGCTTAATACCAAGAAACTGACGTACTGCATGCAAAACAAAAGCACAAGTTTCGACGAATAATTAAAACGCATGTAAGAAATTCGAAACAATTAAGTATGAAAGATGTGATAATTTTTTTGCCCTCACGCTAAGGGCAGAAGAACGTGAATGCAATGTTTAAAAGATGAAAACATTCTGTGCCAAGAACACATGAATGTATTTCGTTCATAGTGTGAACCAATAAAATAAGTATTGTGTATTAGAGATGCAATGAAACTTAGAGGAATGATGTTTATTTTTTTATTATTTTCATTTATCTTAATTTTAACTCTAAGATTATTTTGGAAATTAATTTTTTGAAACCCAATTATTATTCACGTATTCATAATACACGAGAGCAAGAAAAACAGCTTTAAAACTAAATAAAACTATTTTTATCGTATTTTTAATATTGGGGTAAGTGATACCCCACGCGCCCACTCTAGTATCTTTTCTTGGTGCGACTTCCGGCGGGTTAAATAATAAACGGTGTATATTGCAAATAATTACGCCCTCGTGAATTTTAAAGAAAGATTTCGTTCAAAAACGTAAGAAAACTCCAGAATTAAAATTTGACTAGTACATTTTAATATTACATTTAGGCTTTGATGAAATTCCTAACATCTATTGCAGAGCTCCGTTTTCAAATTATAATCATCTGTATCCACATGAACAAGAAACAAATGTAGGTTATGTAATAAGTTGCACAAGTTGAACGTAAGATGCTCTAGCATGGTTGACTGAGAAAAGTCTGGATGGAACTTCAACATGCATTTTCGCCATTCTAATATCATTGAAATTAACTAATTTCATCACTTGATCCAAGTATAATTTAAACCATACATACCTGAAGTGGGAATTACTTTGTTCCTTGGCCAAACTTATTTAGACACTGCCTAGACAGTAAATATTACAGTATTTTATGTTTTCGAAATTTAAGCCTTAAATGTGGAAAATCAAAATACAAATGTAACCGGAATTCTGGTAATTAATTTAACAAACGCACACATGAAGACATCAACAATTTTAATCTTTGGAGCCAAAATATTTTTCTTATGAACGTCTGTTATGGCAATATAATTGCTCCGAAGCTTCGGTTTCCAAATCCGTTTTATGAAATTTTCTGTTTATTTTTCTGTCCCTGAATTGTCTTTACGACTTTGTGACATTCAGACAATTAAGAATTTTAGCTTAAAGTGCTTATTATTATTATTATTATTTCATTATCGAAACTGCTGAATCCAGACATATTTGCAGAGCCATGATTACATATTTTTTTTTTTTTTACCTGAGGCAAAGCGGTAAATGTGCGCCCCTCTATACAATGCAAGATTATTTACCTATTTGTGTGTGGAGGGGGGATATATAAATAATTCTAAACGATGTCTGAAAAGCATATTATTATACAATATTGATTGTTTAAAAGTTTTGGTTTTACATTTATTAAGTTCTTTTTTGCATTTATTAGATTATTTGAAATTTATTAATTATGAATTTCAAAAATTTTCGTCTTTGTGAAACATTCTTTCTAAATTTCTTACTTTATGCCTTTAATATACATACATATAATGATACATATAGAACAATTTGTATTTATAATATTTTTTATTTTTGCATTGTATTTTTATATATATTTTATGTATTTATTATATTTTATGTATTTATATATATTTTATGCTCATTAAAATAACAATTGATAGTGAAAATATAATAACTCTTACAGTAATATTTAATTATAACTTTGTATATTCCACAAAGTGAAACATATATAATAGTAAAACATTTGGAAATGGAAAGCATTAAAAATATGCTTTTGGGAAAAGGGCAAACAAAGCTAAGTATAAATAAAATATCCGTTCAAAATTGATGGCGTAAAAGTTTCAAGCATATTTATAATTTAATTTATCTTGCTTTTAAAGAAACAAAATCATCAATAGTTTTTTTGAAAATCTATTTGAATACTTATGTTCTATAGAGAGAATGGCCATGTTTGAAACTTTTTCTTAACCTAGTGAAGATCTCTTAGATGTCTTTATTATTTTAAGTTTGCTAAAGCTTCTTTCGCCACTAGCTACAGTGATTGGCAACGTTAAAAAATTCTTAAAGCTGCTTCCAAATTTGGATAGGACTGAACTAAGTTATAATCGTAAATTATTTTTAAAAGTTCTAAGCTTGTAGCTGCCTTTGTGTCCGGAATTATTGAAATAGTATGGTTTTTAAAAGTAGGTATTTCTGACTGAGTTTCTTCCGAATTCATATAATTTGGATATTTAAGTGCTTAGTTATAAGCTGCCGCCTTTAAATTATTTAAATCTAATGACATTAATTGTTCAGCAATAAGAAACTGAAAATCGGAAGAGATTTCATTTAACTTTTCTTATCGTCATTTGAATTGTGAAATTAAAGCATCAAACACATCTTCAATTTCTATAAAAATATATTTTCTTCGAAAACTACAATTTATATCAGGTGATTCCTCACAATTTGATTTTTTAACTTTTCGTTTATCTTCAAATTCTGATGATATATTCATCTCTAAAGCTGAAGTTTTGCATTTTTCAAAAATACATTGAGAAATATTTTCTCTCACTTGCCGTAATCAAAGACATAATCCCTCTATTAAGCCTGCGGCTTTATAGACAGTTATAGTTTTTGACTGCAAGACTTTATTTACTTTTTCGATTTGCAATATTAAATTCCACGCATATGACAGACATAAAAATTTTAAATTGATTTGCTTCAAAATGCTGTTCTTTCAGCCCATTGGAAATATGTGTGATTGAATTCCATATCTTTCAATAATCTATGTAGTTTTGCTAATTGTAGATCTAATTCTTTAACAGCATTTGCTGTTGATGACCATCGTGTATCCGTATGACCTTTTAAGGTTGTTTTCAAAACAGGCATATATGCATGCATCCCATCTACTCGTTGAAGACACAAAAAAAATTACAGTGCTCTCTGTGCAGCGCCAAAATATATTAGTATACTTGAATTTTTTGGGAAATAAAAAGAAAAGGAAAAAAAAATCCTAAAACGAAAATCTGAAAATTTTCAGATTTATTCAGAAGTACTATAAACCACTATTATAAAGTCTCTTCTTTCTTACGCATTTCCCGCTTAAATTTCAAATAATAATAATAATGACAATAATAAAAAAAACTGATGATTTTATTTTTATAGTATTTAGAAGTACTTTGCTAAATAAAATTTGTCTTTTCCTGTTTCGAAGTTTCTCAACATAAAATTTGTAAGAAAATCACGAACTAAACCTGCCAGAGTTTAACTGTTTTCACCATCAAATAGAGCGGAAATAAAATTCTTCCAGTGAAACTTGCATGAAAATTGTAATTTTATTTCTAAATGTTTGAAAACTGTTTGATTTTTTAAACTATTTTACAGCTATGATTTTAAAATTTCAACATTTAGAAATGCATCGGATGTAAAGATTTGAAATTTTCATAGATTATGAAACAAACTTTTAAAATAAGAATGGTTAAAAAAATTAAGTAATTAAACGATTTTCTACATTTGAAAAAAAATGTGTGGATTTTGAATAAAATATTAATGATAAATGACTGAACACCTTTTTAGAACCTTGAGTAATTGTGAAAGCAGTTAAGTGTTGAAGTCAAATAATTCGTTAAACGAAATTAAACAAAAATTTTTGCTCAGGTGTATCACTAAAAAATATTATCTCTGACAGAGCTTATTCGTGTTACGAAAATTTTAAATAACCCTCCCCCCCAAAAAAAAATCTTACTTACAGCGTCACTTCATGCGCAGCGGTCAGCCAACTTTAACATTTCGTGAATTTAGTGCTAGTTTTGTAAAAGTCTCGTATTTGTAACGTAAACTTACGAGCTCTAGAACGACTTCAGAGAAATAATACTTGGGTTTTTAAGAGCAGGCAGACAGAGTCGGAAGAGTGTGCGTGATTATGGCAAAGTCTCGAGAGCTATCTGCCTAAGGGGAGGGATGCCTTCGTGGAGGACTTTCTAAAGGAATTCTCATACACGTTACACATGGATAAAATCACGAAAACGCCCACGCAGCCAGCCCGTTCGCGTGATTCGAACCTCGGACCGAACTACCAGTGTTCAGCGACTTTACCGCTCGGCCGCTGGTGGGCCCCCAGAGTCGGAAGAAGGGTGTAAATAGCCCTGTTTTTCGATCACAAAGAACTGGCAGTCGACCCTGTCAAACAGGCAGAACACGCTTTATAAGAAAGTTGCTAAACCTTAGATTAAAAAGCCTTTCTTTCTCATTGAATCTGAATAAACGCATGTGTTAAATATTTTGCATAATCACCTGTAGTAACGAAACCGCGGTCAATAAAAGGAGGTGATTTCCTTGGTAGCAGTGCAGTTCATCTTCAGTTCGAGCCAGAGTAGACCTGCCCGGGGAAGAAGCCAGGGGATGATAGGTTCCGGTTGCAGTCTTGTTCCGGTTCCCGTACTGTTTCGGTTCCCGTCCTGTTCCGTTTCCCGTCTTGTTGTCTTGTTCCGGTTCCAGTCTTGTTCTGGTTCCAGTCCTGTTCCGGTCTTGATCCGGTCCTGATGCGGTCCTGTTACAGTTCCTGTCCGGCAATTTAAGTCCCAAACACGTAGGAGCTGAAGTCTGAATCCAGCGAATTTAAAATGGAGATATATGCCGAAAGGGCCAGATGGATTTTGTCCTTTTAAAGAAAGTGTTCTTCACCCTGCCCTAATAGATGAAAGTTTAAAGCATTTTGAATGTTTCCACCTAAGATGTTAAGTTTTCGTTTATGATGTTAAGTTTTTCATCATTTTTGAAGTTCCAGTTGAATAAACCATTAAGTTTTAGACAAGGTTTTGTGTTCTTCAGAAATTTTAGATTCGAAAACAGATACATCACATAGGATTTAATGGGAAAAATTAACACATGCTATATAATTTACATTCTGGCATGCAAAGCGTGGGTGAGAGAAAGAGCGAAATGAAAAGTCGATTTAATTTAAAAAATAAGTATTAGTTAAATTAATTATTCCTCTCAAGTTACCAGCATATAAATAGTGGTACAATGACTAAAAATAAGCCAAGGAATGCATTGTGATAGTAAGGTATTTTATTATTTTCATAACATCTGTGGATTTATTTCAAGTGTTAAGACGCCTTAAAACTTGAACGCAAGTGAAGACGAGTTTCTGAATCAGTGTCTGTCTAATGATACCCATGTGATCTAATTACGAAATAGTCTATATTCTACACTCATGTCCATAAATTAAGAATAATTCGGAGTCATGCGGAAATCGAACTCTAAAATAAATATATCACCCGTAAAATCACTACACACATCTTCAAGAATCATATGCAAATTTCGGGAAGTAACCAGATGACACCTATGGTACGTCAGAATGACGAGACTGTAAGAGAGTGATATATAAGGAATACAGGCAAAGAAGTAAAATTGTTCGCAAGCGCTTTCTAAGCATCTCAGTGTAATAACCGAATAGTTATGACACAAAGGACGCATTTGGATGATTTTTTATGTGGTAGAATTATCGTCCGTCTGGAATGTGGGCGTACCCAACTGGAAGTATCAGACGAACTTGGAATTACCCAGAGTGTCATCTCCAGGCTTTGGCAACGATTCCAAGATGATCGTAATGTGAGTAGACGTTAAAGCACAGGTCGCCCCAGAGTTACAACGCCGAATGAGGACCGGTATTTGGCAGTTACTGCCAAAGGAAAAAGGCGGAGCACAGCCTCAGACCTGTCTCGTCAGCTCTCTTCAGCCACTGGTACGACAATTTCAAGGCAGACCGTGTACAGGCGCTTAGGGCAGATTGGTCTATATGCTCGTAGACCTATCAGATGCGTTCCACTTACTGCAACTCATGTCGCCTGCGGTTAGCCTGGAGTAGAGAGCATGCATTGTGGACACCGCAACAGTGGGCTTGTGTGATGTTTTCCGACGAGGCCAGGTTTAGCTTTCAGTCTGATTCTCGCCGAACGTTCATATGGAGAGCTCCAGGTACCCGTTACCACCAAGAAAATATCATTGAAAAACCCTGTTACGGTGGTGCAGGAGTGCTCATATGGGGTGGAATTATTCTGGGTTCCAGAACTGACTTGCATGTTCAAATTGGAACCATGACAAACCAAATCTATCGGGACGTCACTCTGGAACAACATGTACTTTTGTTTCGGGGCGCCATGGGCAAACAATTTGTGTTTATGGATGACATCGCCCGTCCTCACCGTGCAAACATCGCAAGCGAATGCCTTCAATCGGAGGATATCATGCGTATGGACTGGCCAGCATTCTCACCGGACCTGAATCCAGTGGAGCACGTGTGGGACATACGTGGCCGAGGAGTTCCAGCCCGTCAACCTCCTCCTACATATCTACCGGAACTTCAGAGAGCAATGCTTTTTGAGTGGTGTAGTATCCTCCAAGATCTGATCGATAATTTGATACTCAACATGCCTAGGCGTTGTACGGACTGTATTGCACCGTCTGGGAGACATACAATGTATTAACAATCATACCAACCATGTAATATTGATTTTTTTGTAAATAGATTGTTTTTGGAATTTGCTCCAGGGAGAAAAATTCGCTAATTTTTTTAATAATATCAAACATATAGCATCTTTTTTTGCTCTTTACCTTTTGTTTAATAAATAAGTTTTACAAATAAGTCAAATTTGTTTTGCTTCTAACTCTTCCTTTACCTGATTTTGCATTATCCTTAATTTAGGGACATGAGTGTATTTTGCTACATGTTCGAGTTAAAAAATCACTGTTCAGTGAAAAGATTTTATTTATAAAGGTATCTTATTCTGTAATTTAGTAGTTTATTCCTGCTATACGTTGTCTTATGGAATCAAACATTTTATAAAAGTGAAACCAACCTCTTTGTTGAAAAGATTTCCTTAGTGGAGTAAGCTGCAATAATCAAAATCAAATTATTTTTTCTTATATGCTTTAACATTATTGTACATACTAAATTTCAACGCAATAGACTTAAATCAGTATAGAATACTGCTAGAAATTGAATTTTCAACCACATTAGCAGCTTTTTTATGTACTTCGAATTTTTAAAAGAATATAACGAAACATGAAATACTCCTGAAGCGTTATTCACATTTCAGGAGGCTTGGATTAGAATAAACGAGAAAGAAACCCAAAACATTAAAAAACAGAATGTAATGAAATTTACAACTCCTTCGTTACGCATCCAACTTACGCATCCTTCGTATTATGGATGTTTGTGTAATATGCTTCCATCTAATAAGTGTGCTATATTGGGTATCTATGTGTGTATTTTGAGTCAACTTTATTTAGAACTGAACTTATAAAACCATATTTATAGGAATGAATGCTTTATTAAATCATATTATAAATTCATAGATTATGTTGCGCATAGATATCCTCACATATTTATCGAGCATGTTTATTTAAAAAACATATCTAAATATTCTTTTAAAAACAAATATCATGGGTGGAAAGAAAATACGTACGTAAACATAACTTTTATATAAATACTCCATGGGACTTGGAAAAGCTCTATAACTGATGATTTTATGGTAGAATTTTATAAAATATAAAGTACTAACCTATTTATTTAAGACATAGCATGTTTACTATCCATAAACTACAAACTTATGAGAAGAAAACGCTATATATATTTCAGTGCTCCGAGGTTTTCCTGACATTTATAAAGTGCTGAATGTTGAACAGAGAGCCTTGTAAACATATGACCCAGCAAAACAGCAATATCGTATAAAGCAGCTTTCACTGCTTGACAGAAGGTAGATTTATCTTTTCCCTTCTAAAATTTATCTTACAACTTGAAGAGGAATCCAATTTTCACATTTCTGTTGACAGACTCGAAACAATTTACACGAAACTTTCAACAGAACTGATGATAGAGAGTGTTAAAGGATGTCTTTCATTTGCATTGTACTATTTATCTGAAAACTGAATGAGAAAGTAGAGATAGTTAGGTTAATAGAATACCTGAATAAATGCTATCGCTTTCTTAAAAGAATTGAATTCCTGTTTATCTATATAAACTGCTAGCTAATGAAAATTAATGTATTGTTACCTAAAGAATAATTTTAAAATTAGTATATTTTTAACAATATACAATGTTAACTTCATGAACGCGTAGAATTTAGATCATTTACACAAAATATACTTAAAATGCTAAAAGAAACATGTATTGATTCTGACTCCATACAATATTGCTTTACATCTTTACTTCCTTGTATTAAGAAAAAAAAAAAGAAGTACTGTAATTGTGAAATTTGTCTGTCATCATATTCAACGAAAATATACGTTTTGATCTCTATCGAATGCAATTTAATGATATTTGTGCGTTACATCTGTACGTAAGGATAGGATAAACGAATAATTTTCCCAAAATGCGTTTCAAAAATGATTTAAAATTGATTCAGAAGAGAATTTGTCGTTACTTATGTACGTATTTATGTACACTGCTCAAAAAAAAAAAAAAAAAAAAAAAAAAAAAAATGGGACAGTGCTGTATCTCCCGTTCTACTGGGCCGATTGAAAAAAATTCAAACTGCGATTTTCATGTCTCGAAAGCGCGACTTAGGATATATATTTGATTTATATATAGCACTATTCTAACATAGGTATTTTGACACAAAATAGGACTTTTTCTGAAATAACATACCAATTTTTTCCATATTTCGATTCTACGGCTCAAATTATGCCAGAATACCAAGTTTTGTAAAAATCGTACGAGTAGTTTTTAAAATATTAGCTCTCAAAATTTTAGCTCCTCAATGTTAATTGAATTTGGCAAATATTTATTAATATCTCTTTTTTTACTAAACTTTTTTTTATTTTTTCTCTCACATTTCGAAATTTAGTTTCATTCCAAATAAAATTTACCCATTTTTTGTGTTTTATTTTTTAAATTTCTATTTTTAAATAATTTTTATAAATTTTTCGAAAAAAAATTTTGAATTATAACCTATAAAAGTTTTACCATTATCATAAAGTAGGTGTATTTTTAAGCATATCTGCAAAAAATTAGACTTTTTTATTCAAAATTTTCTAAGATATACACGAATTTACATATTATCGCGTTTTGAAATTTGGCATCATTTTTTTGAGCGATAATAACGCCAAATGTGGTCTATGGATTTTTGTTACACTGAATTGCCACAGCTATTTTTAACCTTAAATTTCAAGTGAAATTTTACGGAGAATTAATTATATGAAATTTTTTCCCACAATAAGGCGTAATAAATATTTATTAATACTATATGAAAATCTATTTTTTAAATTATAGATGATATTCAAATTTTTAACAATTTTTTTAAATTTCTCTCTTTTTTCTTTTTTTAAAAAAAATAAGAGTACGTTTTTCTAAGAGTAAATTTTTACCTTCGGCGTTTTATCGTCTGCTACTTTACTTCATTTAAATCGAATTGTCTAAAACTGAGAATTTTCTTTTAATGTTTATTTGAATTTAATGAAAATATTTTATGACATTAACTGCATAATTTATTTCTAAACAAACTGTTGCTTTTGAAGTGGCTGAAAGAGTGGCAGATACTATCATCCATATTTTTAAAGCATAGTATATTTTTATAGAAATATAAGATTTTGAATAATCATTTTTATAAAAGTGAAATTATGATACAAACATACAACCCTGTAGAGACTGAATTAATGGAAGTTCAATGGTTATGTAGAAATGATCTGCAGCTACTTAATAGCTGGATAAGTCAGCAGATCCTGTGGACAAGCAAGAATAATTATATAAACAGCACCCAACATTCTGTATTTTTGTATTTAATGTCAATTTAATCTGTAAAAATGTATTTTTGTGCGTAGCTTATTTTCATTATATCCTTAAAATTCTAATTTAGAATGTAATTTTCAAGAACTGAATCCTAATTATCAGTAATATAATAAGTAATTATTACGGTTATTAATAAATCCTTCTTATAAAGTAATTGCAAATATTTCAAAAAAACTTTCTGTCTGAATGCAAATGTTTTTCTATGCAAATTTTTTTATTTATAATAATCAAGATTGCACACGATATTATTTATTTGCACTTCAATTTTTACCGTCAGCTCTAGTAGAAGTTACAAATCAATTATATTTAATTAAGGATTGGATTGGATTATTTAATTATGGCAAAGCACACGAGGGATATCTGCCTAAAGGGAGGGATGCCTTCGTGGAGGACTTTCTAAGGTAAACTGGCTCGTATACGCGTTACACATGGGGAAAACCACTAAAACGCCCATGCAGCCAGCCCGTTCGCGGGATTCGAACTTCCAGTGCTCAGCGTCTTTACCGCTCGGCCGCTAGTGGGCTATTTAATTAAGGAATGACCATCTAAATTTAGAAACAGCGTACCGTAACAGCAATTCAATTATTGGCGCCGTATCTTTCGTGTTACTCCTGATTGGCAAGCTACATGATTTTTAATGAGTATTCGGGTTTTGCTAGTAACTTCATTTGGAAATCGCGCTTAAACTAGGTTAGTTGGTTATTTGAACATAGAAAGAATATGGGAGCTATTTAAGATGCTTTCATAGAGAACCTTTGTAAAGAGAACCTAGAAAACTACGAAAACCAACCATGCAAAACCCTGGGTTAGACTTCGCAACAAACAGTTAGTATTTAACAATCTTCAAATGCTAGGCAACTGGTGAGGCTCCAATTAAATCTCCAATTTGATATTTTATTTGTAAATATTTAAAATATTGTTGTATACTTAGACACAAAAAGCAGAACTACCAAGCCGTAGTGCAAATGAATATTCATTTTCTTTTGCAATAATTGTATTCACTTAATATTCTTGGAATATGAGCTAAAGATGGAACGTTCTCGGAAGATTAAAGAAGTGTTTAAATCCAGTGATATAAGGTTTGTCTTAGAAGCTCAGGATCAAAACGATTCTGCAATTGCCCCAGTAGTTGACTTGTAAATGGTTGTGAATTAAGCAGATGACTTTTAATCTTACGTTTTCAGTCAGACAACGTATTCCAAATGTTTTGTATTGCATGACAATGCATCTTTTCATTATTCAATAACCAGTCGGAGAACCGCTTGTGTTCCGAAAATAAGTATGTGTACTCAATCGTCCTGCATGTTTTTCAAATTAGTCTTCTTGTGATTTTTTTTTCTTTCCCAAAAACTAAAGTTGCCTCTCAAAGGAAAGTTTTTTGATATTGAAGAGACAAAAGGAGTATGACATCTACTTTTAGAAGCATGTCAAAAACAGATCTCTACAAGCCTTCTCTTCCATTACATGTTGTGCAGTCAGACAAAAAGTTGCATCAGCGTAAATTCTATAATCTATTTTTATTACACTCTGATTATTTTACTAACATACAGTGAATATATACTAAATCTTTTACATCAGCTTAACTAATTCGGAATTTTTGACGGAATTGTTGTCGGAACTAGGACTTAGAAGATAGGTCATATTGAATATTTCGATAATCCAATAAATTCAAGGTCGAAGTTTCAATATTTTATTTTCGGAGGGGAATTGTTTTCAGTTTTGTTCCATTATCCTAAGTATATTTGCTTCGATTCTTTATTTTTTCTATAAAAGCGGAAATCTTACGCATGGTATACATATAACGCATAGCTTCAATTAAAATTTAACAATATACAGGGTGTTTATAATTAAAGTTCCACATTGAAACGGTCATAAAACAAAAACTACTGGATCAAATGTTATCAAACCTGGTAATCGTGTAAAAGAGATCATAGGAATTTATTTTCCGCGAAAAAAGGGAAGTTCCAAACCTCACCACCAGGGGGAAAATGCCGCTGTATGCAATATTTTTAAACGAAATATGGGTCGGAATCTAACTTAACCTTTTGTTACACTGGTTTAATATGTTGCATACCCTTAAGAAATTTTGAAGTAAGAAAATTACTGTTTAAATGCGTTAAATTCGATAAACGTCGAGTGCGCCATTCGTGTGAGAAATTCGTCCGTGAAAACCACGAATTAGCGATTACAAAATGTGAGATCGCAAATCACTCGCACAAGTGCGTACAATCTGGAAATCGTTTTCTTACAGATCGCTAAATTGTAATTTTTGAAGCCTGAATTCGGCCCTAAAACATGAAGATACTGATTCAAAACGCTTTTAATCGATTTGGGCCAAAAAAATCCTTCATGTTATCTATCTAATTCTATTGCATTCTCCTACTGCATTCGATTGCATAGCAGTCATTCCACCAGCTAGTTTTATAACTGAACCATTTTTCTCTGAAGAACAGTCGACAGCTGGACTACTGTGATTGCACTCACTTAGAGTCAATGTTAAAATGTTTCGTGATACATGAACTGCAGTAACGTGGCATTTTAGATACTACGATTTTTATGCACGGCTGGGCCCCACCTCACGTGTGTCGCACAGTTACTTAGGCAACATTTCACGAATGAACGTCTTATACGCCAACACTTCCCCTCTTCCCACCAGACCTCAACCTCTGTGACTTTTAGCTATGGGGTTTTCTCAAAAGCACTGTTTATGGTGATAATCTAAACAATTTGGCAGAAATGAAAAATGTTAAACACTGATATGTCCGTAACATTCCTCCCGATATGCTAAGAGCTGCTGTTGAGAATGCAGTAACAGGATTTAACTTGCTTTCGGAAAATGCTAGACGCTACATTGAACATGCTTTGTAACACGTTTCGGAAAATATTAAACACATTTTAAGCAGATGTTTCCGTGTCTTATTTCATTTAAGAATCTTGTATATAGCGTCATTTTTCCCCTGGTGATGAGTTTTTTTAACTATTTTTTCCTCGCTGAAAATAAATTCTCATAACCTCCTTTACACGATTCCCAAGTTTGATAACATTTGGTACGGTAGTTTTCCTTTTATGACCATTTCAAATTGGAACTTTAATTATAACCACCATGCAAATTAAACTTTAAAAATTTTACAGTTTGGTTCAAGTCCCAGCTTTAAAAATATATATATATAAATATAATCTTTTATATTAATTCTCTTAGGAAGAATGTTTTAAGAAGCTAACTTTTCTCTCGCGTTATAGATTGTATAAAAAAACATGATCTTTAATATGATTTAGATTGTTTCAGCCGATATAAGAATCGGGTTACTCGGTGGTACAGAATTAACCCTGCTGGACTGTTTTATTTCTTTGTCATTTAGCAAAAATCTTTTAATTAAAATATTTATCCTTTGGACTTCGCTTTTTTTCATTTATAGTTAAAATGACTAGAAAAGGAAAAGCTGTCTTCAGCTGAAACGCAATTCATGTAATTGACATTTTAAAAAAATTGACAAGAAAGCAAAATTTATGGAAGTCTAGCAATCGAAAAATCTTAATTTTCTTGTGTGTGCACTGAAAATAACTGTAGAAGGAAAGAAGAACATTAGGGAGAACAGTAAGCAAAAATTTGCAGGGAAATTTGGCTGTCAGACATACCAAGATGTTTCAAAAAGTTAGACGCTTATGAAGATACTTTCAGGATACTTCAATGAATTTAGGTGTTCAAAGAAAAAACACTTGGACGTGTACACCAGCAAATACCATTAATTGAGCTTGTGGTTAACAGAAAAGACAATATGGTTTAGACTATATGGTTGTATAAATTTAAATTACGTTATAGAACATCATATCGTATCATAAATGGAGAATCCCATGATTTTCTCATTCGAATTATTTGAAGATTCAGGAGTTTATCCAGTGATGTATGTGGATGTCACCTAAAGATGTTTTTTTTTTCCTCCTGATGAAACAGCCGCCGAGCGATAAAGTTACTGAACGCTGGTAGTTCTGTCCGAGGTCCGAATCCCGCGAACGGGCTGGCTGCTTGGGCATTTTCGTGGTTTTCCCCATGTGCAACGTGTATGCCAGCCAGTTTCCCTTAGAAAGTCCTCCACGAAGGCATCCCTCCCCTTAGGCAGATAGCCCTAGTGTGATTTGTCATAATTAAATAAACCAAAACCCCTTGATGAAACCAGTCTTTCCTTTCATCTCATACCTTCAAAATGTTTAGCCTCTAAAGACTGATAAACGCTCTGACCAAATATTGATGAAATGGATTGAATTGAATTATTAAGTTACGTCAAAGCAGGGCTATCTGCCTAAAAGGAAGGGTGCCTTTGTGAAGAACTTTCTAAGGGAAATCAGCTGGCATACACGGTACACATGAGAAAATCCACGAAAACGCCCATGCAACCAGCCTGTTTACCGGGATTCGAACCCCGGAGTGAACTATCAGTGTTCAGCGACTTTACCGCTTGGCCGTTTGTGGGCCTTTATGAAATGGAAGGCGATAACTTTATTTAAAATGACTGTCAGAAATATCAAGATATTTCGAAAATTTGGATACTTTTTAATATACTTGCGGAATGCCTAAAGAAAAAATACATTTTACGGTAAATTTTAGTATTTGTATTTTTTTTTTTTTAATTTAAAACTTTTTAATCTTATGATATTTGATTTTTACGATTTCAAAATTAAAATATTTGACTAAAATATGAATAACATTTAAGAAGCCAAATGTAGGATAAAATTGTGTAAAGCAATGGGCACAATGATAAAACTGTTTAAAGCAGTGTATGCAAGTCATCCTAAGTTAAAATGTCGCAATCCTAAGTTAAATGTCTCTCTTATTTATATATATCTTTTCTGAACGGAACATTGAAAGGCGTGTTAACTGTGCTCTACTGTATTTTCTCTTTTAATATATGCAGTTTCCAAACGCATCGTAGTCTGGGTTACAAAGTATTCCTCCGAAAGAAACGCAATTCAAATAAATAAAATCAAATTCTGGAAAATTTATATTAATAAATATATTTAAAATGCTCAATTCGAAGGAATAAATAGAAAATTTTAAAACAATTATCTAAGAGACAATGCAACACAAACAATTAAAATAAAAGTTAAGAATTTAAAAATTACCTAAAATAATAACTATGACGAAAAATATATATAAAGAAAACTATTTGAAAAAAAAAATAAATGCTGCACCTTTATTTAAGCAGTTCGAATAGGTAAGTAGAAATTTTTAAAACAGTTATTCGAAAAAAAAAAAAAAAAACCATGCAACTTAAACAGTTAAAATGAAATTCGAAAAAGAAAAAATTACTTAAAATAATAAGTTATATTAAAAATATAATATAAAGAATATTATTTGGAAAAAAGGAACGATGGTGACATTTTTTTCCGCTCACGCGAAAGGAAACTAGGTTGCCATATATTAAGAAGTTCGCCAAGTGAACTATTCTTGACGCAAACTGACAAAAAAGTGCCAACATAAATTTGTGAATTTCTCCGTAAATTTCGATCCAAATTTCACAAAATTTCATACTTAGGCGTAATTTGAGTCGTAGAATCGAAATATGTAAAAACATTGGTATGTTCTTTCAGAGTAAGTCCGATTTTGTGTCAAAATACCTATGTTAGAATAGTGATATATATAAATCTAATATATATATATATTTTTTTTTTTGAGCAGTGTACGTACTTAACGACAAAGTTATGTATTTTTCTCGTAAAACTCAAAAACAAGTAGCGTGAGAACGTTGAAATTTCGTACATGGGACTGCTGTAAATTGTAGAAGACTGCTGTAATTTTTGTTTGCAATCGGCCGTAGCAAAAGTATATAAATGAATATATATTCATGATATTCATGGGCCTTGTAACTTCATGAACTTGGAACTTATGGATTCATGGGACTTGAACTATATATATATATATATATATATACACTCAAGTCCATAAATTGAGGATAATGCAAAATCAGGCAAAAGAAGAGTTAGAAGCAAAACAAATTTGACTTATTTGTAAAGCTTATTTATTAAACAAAAGGTAAAGAGCAAAAAAAAAAATATATATATATATATACTATATGTTTGATATTATTAAAAAAATTAGCGATTTTTTCTCCCTGGAGCAAAATACAAAAAAAACCTTATTTACAAAAAAAGAATATTACATGGTTTGTATGATTGTTAATATATTGTGTCTCTCCCAGACGATGCAATACAGTCCGTACAACGCCTAGGCATGCACAGTATCAAATTATCGATCTGATCTTGGGGGATATTACACCACTCAAAAAGCAATGCTCTCCGAAGTTCCGGTAGACATGTAGGAGGAAGTTGACGGGCTGCAACTCGTCGGCCAATCATATCCCACACGTGCTCTACTGGATTCAAATCAGGTGCGAATGCTGGCCAGTCCATACGGGTGATATTCTCCGATTGAAGGCATTCGGTTATGATGTTTGCACGGAGAGGACGGGCTTTGTCATCTATAAACATAAATTGTGTGCCCATGGCGGCCTGAAACAAACGTACATGTTGTTTCAGAATGACGTCCCGATACATTTGGCTTGTCATGGTTCCAATTTGAACATGCAGGTCAGCTCTGGAACCCAGAATAATTCCACCCCAAACGAGCACTCCTGCACCACCGTAACGGTGTCGTTCAAAGATGTTTTTTTGGTAGTAACGGGTACCTGTAGCTCTCCAGATGCCACATTCCAGACGGCCGATAATTCTACCACATAAAAAATCCTCTCAAATGCGTCCTTTGTGTCATAACTATTCGATTATTGCACTGAAATGCTTATAAAGCGCCTGCGAACAATTTTACTTCTTTGCCTGTATTCCTTATATATCACTCTCTTACACTCTCGTCATTGTGACGTACCATCGGTGTCATCTGGTTACTTCCTGAAATTTGCATATGATTCTTGAAGATGCGTGTAGTGATTTTACAGGTGATACATTTATTTTAGAGTTCGATTTCCGCGTGACTCCGATTTATCCTTAATTTATGGACATGAGTGTATATATATATATATATATATATATATACACTCATGTCCATAAATTATATATATATATATATATATATATATATATATATATATATATAACAGAGTGGGTTCTATACCACTCTGTTACTCGGTTTTAACAGAGTGGGTATATATATATATATATATATATATATATATATATATATATATACCCACTCTGTTACTCGGCTCCGTGAGCTCCCCAAATTTTACTTTCTTGTATGTAAAATATGTATTGTAATCAAGAAAAATTCCGGGCACTATAGTTCAACGAAAATATCCATTTTGGTCGCCATCAAATGCAGTTTAACGATGTTTTTGCAGGTAAGGGCAGAATACAGGACTCTTTTTCTCCCAAAGAATTATAAAATTGATATACATCTATATCCACTCTGTTACTCGGCTCCGTAAGAATAGTTTTTTAATAATAATTTTAATCCGTAAGAATATTTTTTTTTATCCTATGTTGTTAAATTATGCATTTTTTGCTTTAAAAAATGATTGAATTATGTGGTTCTTATCTTCCAGTTAAGTTATTTCATACTTGCATGTTATAGTTGTAGAATTATCAAGAATGTAGAAGTTGTTTAAGTGCCGCTAAACCTATATTTTCTTAGCAATATAGTGAATTTTTTGCCAAGCTTTTGCCAAGCTTGTTTTAACTGTATTTATGTTTTATATTTTTCTATGTCTTTCAATTTTTAATAAAGATCATTTGAGGTTTTATGTATTTTTGCCTTGTCGCGAAGTGAGAACTGAATTAATTTAATGAGAAATATATATCTAATGGAATTCGAGGAAATAATTTTAAACGAAATGCAATAAAAAATGGGTATAGTTTAATGCTCTGTACAAGGAATGTCATGTGGTATTACATCAGATTATTTTTATTCTTATACGTTGGTAAATAATGAATGTTTGCTCTTAAAATGACTAATTGATGTTGTTCTTATCTTTCCGTTAAGGGTTTTTATGCGTTTAGTTAATCTGCATTCAATAGTTATAGAATTATCAACAATTTAAAAGTTGCTTAAGTGCGGCTGAGCCTAGTGTTTTTACCATATCAGCCATATGCGTTTACATTTGAAACGTAATAAAACTGTATTTGGTATGTTATATTTGTTTGTCATTTTCAATTTTTAATACAGATATTTGGAGGTTTTCACTCCTATTTGCCTTGCTGCGACGTGAGAACTGAATTAATTGAATGAGAAATATATCTCTAATGAAATTCGAGGAATCAAGTTTAATGATATGCAGCAAAAAATACGTATAATTTAATATTCCATACAAGGAAGTCATGGAGCGCCCACATCAGCATTTCTTGTAATTGAGATGTATATATTTTCTGTTGTTTTATACCATCTAAAAGAAATACCACTCTGAATCGTGATATTCTTATGTTTTGTATCGTAATATTCATTTTCTGCTTTCAAAGTTGTCTTCGTGCTTGTCATTTCTGTTTTCATTACGAAATTTTGTCCGCGCATTATGGGATTACAAATGAAACTATCATTTTTAAATATATTATTAACATTTGATCATTGAAAACAAAATGGTATCGAATATCGTTTTAATATGTAAGAAAAATGGCCTTCGCGTTCCACATTAAGGTAATTTGAGATACATCAGCCTCATTTTCGCTTTAGAAAAAGTGCCTAGATAAACATTTACTACACAATAAAAAACTAAGTTTTTTTTGGGGGGGGCAAAGTTAAAATTTTTTTCCTCCTCACCAGAGCTATAAAAATGCTCTCCTGTACCTGGAAGACATAGAGGATTAAGGTAAGAAGAGGTATTTACACAGAATTCTAGTGTTCCATGACATTAAAAGTGCTTTTGATCACACCTGCTGGCCTGGGAATGGGCCTTTATATAGAGGGAGAATGTCCATGCTAAAGATAAGGCTGTAAAGCCTACTTCAAAAGCAGAAACATCGTGTTTAAGAAGAAAGCCCACACAAATTAGGCTAGATAATTTCCTCAAGAATTGGGATAAGCTATGGCAATACTCCGTAAAAAGAAAAGATTTTCTGCATTATTGTAAAATTAAAAGCAGTATAAAACCTCAAGCATAGATGTTAATTAAATTATCAGCGAGCATGGAAGATTTCCCTATTATTCTAATAGGTGTAGACTTCAAGATAATGATAAATGCGAAACACGCAATGTGACTAGAGATGCTCGCCATTTTGTTGAGAGTGTGCTATTACTACAGACATAAAAAGTGCAGAAGAGAACTTTCAAACATTGAACTGCAATAGCGTAGCAGTGAAAAGGATTGCAGAAAAAATTATGGCAAGAATAGGTCAAGATCGAAAAAACAAATAGGCATAATATGTTAGTTTGCATGTGGGTGCGTGTTTGTATTAGTTTTTTGAGTGTTTTTCCTTTCTTTAAGTTTTTTTCTAATGCTCTGTTTTTTTCCTGGTTTGTTTACCAGTATATGAAATATAAAAAATCTGATGTGTACACCACATGACTTCCTTGTACGGAATATTAAATTACACGCATTTTTTCTTGCATTTCATTTAAACTTAATGGACTGAATTAAATCTACTTCGCCGACAGCGCATAAACCACAATAGAATAAATGCATTCTTTAAAATTCACTCTAGTATTTGTTTAGCATAGCGACACTCTGGCGCTAGATTCACTTAACAGTAGTAATAATTATATAACAGTTAACTTATATAATAATTATATAACGGAAACTAAGTTAACTGTTATATAATCTAATAATTATATAACAGTTAACCTATATATTCCGTTCATATTATAACTCATAATGCACAAAATATATATCATTTAAAGAATAGAAATATCTAATCGTTGCCACATGTTCTATTCAAATACTATAATAAAGCTAGAATGATGTATAAAAGAAATTAACCAAACCAAACAAAAAAGAAACAGTTTCTCACAGACGATTGAGTATTTCTCATTTAATTAATTCAGTTCTCACTTCGCGAGAAGGCAAAAATACATAAAAACTCAAAATATCTATATTAAAAATTACGAAGTAAATCTTAAACACTTATTTCCTCGAACAAATTCCAGAAAGGATTAAGCACGATAAATGAAGGCGTTACCTTTGTTGTTGCGAAGCTACGTTTCTCTAGATTGGCAACAAATCCACTAGTCTACTGTTTCAAATGTAAACAAACAATGGTGGCCATTAAGAAAAGGATTAGGCTTAGCTGCACTTAAACAACTTTGAAATTGTTGATAATTCTAAAAATATCGCATACAGATTTACTAAAGGCATAAAACCCTTAACCGGAAGATAAAAACAACATAATACAATCATTTTTAAAGCAAAAAATGTTCAATTTACAAACATATAAGAGTAAAGAATCTGAGATCACTGAGCCGGGTAACAGAGTGGTTATATATATAAATATATTTATATACGTTTGGTGAGGCCGATTGCAACCAAAATACGAGGTGCACATCTACATGTTATAGCAGTCCTATATACAAAATTTCAACGTCCTGAGGGTACTCGTTTTTGAGTTATGCGAAATACGTACGTACGCACGTACGTACATACGTTCGTACAGACGCCACGAAAAATTCTCTTCAGAATTAATTTTAAAGCAGTTTTATAATTTTTTTGAAGGAAAAGAGTATTTTATTCTGTCCTTACGTACACATATCACGCAAAAACATCGTTAAATTGCATTCGATAGCGTCAAAATGCATATTTTCGTTGAAATATGCTGCCTGAAACTTTTACAATACTTCCTTTTTACAATACTTCTTTTTTACTTCGTACAAGGAAGTAAAAATCAGAGTTGTATATATTAGTACCTTTAGGTTGTGTTCTTTGATTTCTCTTTTGTTATCTTATTCTAATTTGTTTTTGGTTCGTTCGTTTTTGGTTGTTTTTGGCTTGCACTGGCGCAACCCGTGAATTGTCCATGAGGCGACGAAAGTTCTGTCTGGAGCGTCGGTCAGCACACCCTTCATCGCATGACGTGCCTTTCTATAACCGAGAGTGGTTTTTTAGGGGTGAAGGGAGGGGAACAGGAGATGGAACAGTGTGTAGTATCTTCCGCAGGATTAGAACTCAAGACCTCCTGATAACGTGTTGGAGGTGTTTCCAGTTACACCACGAAGGCACGCGGAAAGGGAAAATAAAATATACCTCTTTTTCGTTTTTCAAAATAGCTGGTGGTCCATGTAATATTGTTTAATATCTACGCTTTTCGACTTAAGACATTTATATTGCTGTCTTTTGGCCATGTGTTTGGAGACTGTCTTCAAGTCTCGGGTTTTGTACCATAACTGTGGTTTTTAATTATGAATGATCTTATTACTAGACTCTGAGATTGTCCGTGGTGTCAAACAATAATTTTTTCTAAATGGGGTGTCAAGGGAACTGTCCCCAAACTCTTTTGAATTAGGCTCTAAAATAAAGCGTGTCAGTTGCACAAATCAGCAATATAATCTTTCGACACTAGATTAAGCGAAAGAATCAGTGAACCTAAATATTTCGGCATTATTCTTGATCACAAGTTTTGCTAGAAAAATCCTATTATATGTTTATCTAAAAAAATGTGAAAAACAGAATTGAAAACTTGACCGCTTCTTTATATTATTTTTATATTTTAATATAACTTAATACGAGGGCATTTCGAAAAGTAAAGATACAATGGCTTGCATTCCTTAAAAAAACATTTATTTAGAAAACGTCAGTTACATCTTATTAACTGGATTATTTATTATTTTTCGACATAATCACCCCCGTTATCCAAACATTTGTTACGTCGGTGCACAAGCTTTTGTATCCCTCAGTCATAGAAGGTTGCCGCCTGTTGGAACCCAGCTCGCACACAATTTCCTGTACCCAAACTTGACAGTTACACCTTCATAAAGAGTTGTCATTGACACTTCTGGTATGATCTGACGCAATTCTTTCAATTTGAGACGCCTATTCGCACGAATTGCTTCCTCTGTTCTCTGAAGAAGGGCATCAGAGATCACAGATGGCCGACCTGTTCTTTGTTCGTCATGAACATCGGTCCTACCTTTAGAGAAATGAAGGCATTTCATTACATTTTGTCGATTCATAACGTTCCCATAAACAGAAACAATTTCTTTGTGAATATCCGCTGGTCGCTGACCTTTTACATGAAGAAAACGTATGACGGAGAGCACTTCGCATTTGGCGGGATTCTGAATCGGCGCAGCCATTTTTAACACGACCTACTCCAACCAGAATCAACGTTGAAACGACCGCGGGGAGAAAGCTAACGGTCCAAGGTTAACACCTGTGTTGCCAACTTGCTCACCAAAACTTTTAATTTCCTCTTGCGTACGGAGTATTTTTACATTTCGAAATGCCCTCGTATATAACTTAATATTTTTTGCTTAAAATTTGATGTTATTCGCATAATTAATAAACTGGTTATAGTTCCTTTTGTTTGTTATGCCTTTAAGTTACAAAGAAAATTTAGAATAGAAGATTAATTCCTACATTACTCACAGATTTCAAAGACGTATTTCACTAAGAGCCTTGGTTACAGAACAGTTAGCTATGAATTTTCTTCTGCAATTGTCGGTTTACCCGTCGAACGATCTTCTTGTTTTACATGGTAGAGAATTTATAGGTGTTGTTTCAGAACGTTTTTTAACTTGCTGATCGTCTGCCAAATCAAATTAAAATTTACTAGAATTCTGTTGAAGATAGTTTTCTAAGTGCGTATTATACAAATGGCAGTAAAATGTAGTTTTTCATCATTGCCGTGAACCGGAATACATACTCTTAGTACATATAGAATACATATTGAATTTCAAATAAATACGGTGCTTTTCAAGCCGAATTACTGTGAGTTGTGAATCACTTAAGTGGGCATCCAATTATTGTTTGTTAAGCCCTAATTTTCTTATTTGCACTGATCCTATTTGATCCTTGTATTCTCTTATGGAAATCGTCTCCTGTGGTAAATTAATTGTCGCTTCTGAAGCGATTCTAAACATCTTAATAAAAAAAGTGTTGATGTTTTTTTATGTCATGTGCGTGGCCATACTGGCAATCTAAGAAATGAATAGGCTAATTAGTTGTCAAAATACGCTGCCAGCCTTCAAGGTACAGAACAATGACACTGTCTATGTCATTTTTCAAGAAACAAAAATGGAATAAATCCATTCTCGCGTGAAATGAAGTATACGAAATTCTTCTACTACCTCTCTGACTAAATTATTTTTTCCTTCTATTCCTTCTGTTCAATAATAAACACTTTTTCTGAAATTTTGAAATTATTAATTTCTAACTGGGTACGATTATTTCAAGTGATATCTCAAGATATTTGGGCTAAAGTCTTCTGTTCCTGTAGCTTCGGGGAAGTACAAAATGGCGAGCATTTGCTGTTTTACTTCTCTTCTATGCTCTTCTTTACTCCATCTATGTTCTTCTATGTTCTGTATGTTTTTTTTCTATGTTCTTTTGTACTCCTTCTATGTTCTGTACGTTTCTCGTTTACTTCTATGCCCAAAGCTCTCGAAAGAAAAAAAATCATTTCTAAGTTAAATGCTAAGTTTCGTTGACTTCACATGAGTTTGTTCAAGAATTTTCTTCTTTTTGTATATTTCTTAAGCTTTATCTGTGAATTTGTAACTTTATTATGTAACTTTATTTTATTTTGTCCTCTGTTGTTACTCTTTTTTTACTTAACTCTGTAAGCTTAGTTTAATACTATGTGGTGCATATTATTGTTATGAGGTTTAATTGCAAAGAAAACAAGAAAAGTATGCGAAGTATGCGTACGTATGTATTGCCTTTCATAGATAACATTTGTTGTCGCTAAGGTTTATTAAGTTCTTTGAATATTTTCATTACTATAATTTCTGATAGAATTTTAAATATCATTCTTCGGTTCGAAACGTTTCTTATTAAATTTAGAGCCTTGTATTTCGGTAGCAGCCTTCGGTAGCAGAACTACCATCTCTCCAAAATAAAAAATAAGTTTTCTAAATGACAATTATCAAACAATCGCTCAGAGGGTCTTAATGCTCTCTTCTAATAACACGTGCACAAATGCATGATCCTTTCGGAGCAATGTAACTTAACTAGGAAGAATGAAAAAAATTCCATTTCAGAATTATTTGCCGCCTCTCAGATTCTCTTGTACCTTCGCTGACGTACTTTTGAATGAACGCATATTAAATTACTTCTACCGTAACGTCAGCTTGCTTTGGCGTTTTTTCTCATTAATGCCATGTTACGGCATTTTTAATGCTTAAAATTATTTACCCCAGTGATGGTTCTCTAAAGTAACAGAATTAGTATTACTGGTAGTTGAAAAATGTCGATGTGCTGCTATTTCTAAGGAAATAAAGGTGTTCGATATTGTTACTAGCATGACCTGAAATAGTACAATGATACAATGTACAGTGAGAAAATTTCATTTCTCGTTTCTCATTTATCTTTTACAGTTCTGGCTATAATATTAGAACAAGTATCAAGAAAATACCATTGGGCACAGGATTGGATATCAGAGAATACATTAATGCTTGTAAATGTATAGTAATTTTGACAAGACACTTAAAACACAGAGACACTTAAAACAAGAGAGAAAGACACTTAAAACACAGAGAAATAAAGACACTTAAAACACAGAGAGAGAAAGAGAGTCAAAGGTACTCTTGCGAAGTTTGTGATAGGAGGAGAGGGACAGGAAATTCTCGAACTCATTTCCTAAGCTGTTGTCCTTTGAAATTTGGCACAAGTGTAATTTGATAGCTCCATATGGTGCATCTTGTGCAAAATACTCAGTTTTGATGCAGCTAAATGACTGATGGGCATTGGCCTTTCCTGGCAAAGCCTTCTGTGGCAGTTGTCCAAATATTTGGGAAAATAATAAAGATATGATGCATTAAATGTTGAGATTGCTTTACAATATATAATGTATCACTTAAATTTGATTATATTTATATGTTGCAGAAATTTCCTCTTTTATGTAGCGCTTATCATTTCACAACCATAGTAAGTCTTGGAATATATTATTGGCGAATATGTAATTCCTAGCGAAGCTTGAGAAATTTTGTTCTTCATCAGGATTTTTATTGCAATCAGATGGCCATTCCACATCCTCACGCCTTAACCTTTACGCGTCGGCGCACCTTTGTTTAAGACGCTGGTGCGGGACGGAAGAGAATCGAAGGCAGTTACCGTACAGGGCGGAGGTTTTGCATGGCTAAGCCTAATTTTATAACAAAAATCAGAAAAACAAAAGTTTCGCTTCTAGCATCGTAACTTTTGGTATCATTTTAGATTATTACTTGAGCTCTTATATATGTTAAAATTAGCCCTTAAAACATTTTTTATTTTATTTTACATGAAAATATACTTAAAAAATTGCTTATCTTCAAAAATAATTTTCGGAAGCTCTATTCAAATTATTCCACAGTTTTAATTGATAAAATCCATCAATAGAGTTTAAAATTAATAAAAATAACACAATAAAGGCTATTTACAGTAAGAAGTAACAAAATTTAAAATGAAAACGAGTGGGGTAAATCTCGAAGCACAGAGAAGTATCACTTTGTAACTCTTGGAAATAGTATCACATTTTAACTCTTTAGGAAATTAATCAGTAGTCTCATTTGCGTTACTAAATGGTTCACTAACCATACGAGGGTATTCTTCCTTTGATAAATAGCGCCTTTCCGCCATAATAGACTGGAGGTGAAGCTTTCCTAAATAAAAAAAGAAGGAACGGAAATATATCTGAAGGTAATGCAAAACGTAAAAAAACTCCGCACAGTAACCCTAAAATACCGTACATAGTAGAGGAAAAAATAGAATAAAAAAAGGAATTGGATATAAATCAGATACGAGAATGTTTTCATTAGCACGCAGCGATTTAAAGAGCTCTGTTTACGCTTTCCCTCCAACCCCCCTCGAACAGCCATGGAGGTAGGGCCAACCCGCGCTAGAAGTGAAGCAGTGCTTTGCAGCTTGGTTCACCAGATGGGGTGTTCTTTGTTTACATTCAGAAGCTCGCTTGACAAGAATCTGATAGTATTTCGACACACGACAGTTCCATAGAAATCGAAAAAGGGACACTTTCGCATGAAAGAAACATTCATAGTGTGATGGATAATAGCAATTTGTATAGTTTAGTGACATTTACGCAAAAATCACATCTTGGTTATTTTTCAGTAACTAACAACAGTGATTTTGATTATAGCTGGTTACGTTGTTCACAGAATTTCTGCAAAAATTAAATGTGCTTCTTGTGTAAGTGCATTATATGGGCAGCAGTCTACTATCTGCTACAAATCGCTTATTTGTTATAAAAGTAAAGGATACTTAGTTTATCCATCAAATGATGTTTTTAAAATTTGCAAATCCTTGTGAAGAAGGATTTAGGTATTTTTTGAACTTGAATGGTGGAAAAATGATTAAGCACAAACACATCATTTTAAGAGTAGAAATACTAGTATTAAGTAAACTGGAAGGACAAAGCCTGTTCACATCTTTAAATGAACATTTGCTTGAAAGTGATCCAGTGCATAACCACATTTTACATTTAATGAGAGCAATTATTAAACAATATTTGCAAATAAGATAATCTTGTTTTTGCAAAAATGTTGTAAATAACTCAGTATCTATGCGTCAGTTGTACACAAAACTTATCTTATTTCATGGTCAGTGATTAATAGAGTTAGTTTTAAGCAATATGTTAAAAGGTATTGTAAAGCAAATGCTATGAGATGCGCACTTAAGAACGTAATCAGGAGTTTTGGAATATGTATTGTTGAAATGAAAGGTAAAAAAAAAATCTGATGAGTATAATTAAAAGAATTACTCCTCTTACATTTTATAATAACTCAGTTACAAGTTTTAAATAATACTTTAAAAAAAAAAAAACTTATTTTATTCCCTTTCAGAAATGTTCAAAGAAAGTCAAGTACTATTTAAAGTATTTCGCTAATTCTTAATAATTCTCTAATTTAAAATGAACCGAATAGAGCATTAATTATAAATTGACTTACATTTTTCGATTTAAAAGATGCCTCAGAAGCCAAAAAATCATGTCATATTTAAGAAAGTATTTTAGGAAGAAGCTCTATAAATAGAAAAGAAATAATGCATAATTTTAATATTAATAATACAATAAACTTTGATCTTAATTTTTGTACCTTAAACGAATAAAATCCAATTACCTTAATTTTTTTCCTAATGTAATTAACGAAAATTTGTGAAAATATTTCATTCCAATTAAACCATTCTGAGAAAACTGTCCTGTGAAAAGTATAGCATTTAATTCCGTTCAGAATGAAATGTTGTTTAAAAATATGTTGTTTTCACATACTTAGGACTCTGAAGTGTTGTAGAAAAAGAAAATATATACATTTATATGTATATTTACGACGTAATTACAAAATATTTACATACGAACGCGTCAAATTCCATTGCACTCAATGGTAAATGACCCAATGTTTTGGTCACCACGTAGGGATCGCCGGTGCTTCAGAGCAGAGTACGGGAGAAACTTGTTTAGGGCGACTCCATCTTACTTCCTACCTCCATGCGAACAGCTGATGAGTAAAATACCAAAGCAGAATATATCAAACTCAAGGTCAGGAACCTAAAACTGTGTTCATTTCAAAAGTAATGGACACAGGATGCCATCTAGTGGCCTTCAGAAAAACGTTCCACCTTAAAATGTAACCTTTGAATGCGATCTTTACTGATGCGTGGATGGGACGCACGACTGTAAGAGACGTTCTTAGGAAATGCGTATATGGGACGCCCGTCCTGAAAGGGTTAATGTCAAATTACATAATCGAAATCATTAAATATCGAATAACCTGTCAAAGATAAATATAGTCTCTTTTTCTGTCTTATTTATTGTTAAATACTTGCAACTTGATAAGTGTAATAGTTTTAAAGTTTCTCTGCGGCACGAGTTCAAAGCCTTCTTTTTCGCGGAGGCAAGACCAAAGCCTCTCCTTTCGATATTACCTATATACTACAGAAGCATGCAGCCAGTTTTAATTATTTTACTTCTGCTAGACGAAGTTTGACTCCTAGACGATTATTGATACCTAGTAATTTTCAATATATGTTAATTCATCATTAAACTGACTTATTTCTGCGTTACCAAAGCCTGTAACCAGTGTGTCTTCTGAAACTGGCTGGAAAGCTATTATATTGTTCAAGAGTCAAACGTTTCATAATGGTTTCTCTTTTTTAAAGTGAGTGTAAAATTTTATTAATCCTAAAACAGAGACTGGGAGATTATATAAAAATATAAATTCGTAAATTTTACGAAGTGATTCTTTTCATATTAAGAAATGTCAAAACTTCTTTACTATTACACAGTGTACACGGCTTTTGCTAGACTATTAAATTTCAGTCTTTTTCCCACAAAGGATTTTGTAAGCGCATAAACCAATGGATCATCTGCCCGTCGACGGCGAACTGAAATGAAGCAACTAAGTGCGTTCTTGATCTTCCTATCTATCCAGAGCTAATCGTTTTTCCCAGATGCAGTATTGCTATGAAAGGGCCTGTAGTTCTTAAATGCTCTTTTTAATCGTGTAAATGCTTAAGCAAATTTGGATTTTATTCCAGAAATAGTTTCAATGTAATTAAGTTTAACGGAGTTTCAAGATTAATCAATTTCATTTTTTATTCTAAACATTCACTGAAAACTAATATATTTTGTTATTAGCAAGTGGCACCATTACTGGTCTTGTTATTTAAAGATTTAATATTCAGTAGAGCATATAACTCTAATTACTTTTAAAATCTTCCGAGTTATTTAAAACTTTCGGTTACAGTTTTGAGGTAGCATTTTAAGGGGGCTCATACACCTTGAACCCTTTATGATCTTCGAATATGTGACTGTTGCAAGAATTAGGCTATTTTATGTATTTTAAAAGCAATTACTTCTAACCTTGTACAGCTGACTACATAATATAGCTGCTTTGGAAACTAGTAACCAGAAAGTTTGTGTTGCCACAAATATTTTTGTAATTTAATCCTCTTTGTGACAAAATATTTCGCCATGTTTCCACCTTGCGCGCATGATATTTAAAAAATGGCTAATGGTACATACTTTAATTTGGATGGAATTCTTTATATGGGCACTATTTTCTAACTGAACCAAATATCTGATAAATATTGTAATATTAAAAAATTTTATGGACGAAAACATTACAAATTTTTTTAATAAAATACATTTTATAAACTCACTTCCAAATAAAATAAAAATTGAACATGAAATTTTTAGAATTTTAGGTTCACAGTGGTTTCCAAATGTTATAAAAGTTATGTATTAAATATGGAATTAAATTATGCAACAGAATATTTTAAACTGTGCGCTCAAGGTGGAAACATGACGAACACTTTTGTCACAAAGCGGATTAAATTATAAAAATATTTGTGGCAACACAAACTTTCTAATTACTATTTCAGAAAGCAGCTATATTATGCACTCAGGTGTAAAACGTTGGAAGTAATTGCTTTTAAAATAACAAAGTTATGTCAATTCTTGCAATAGTCACATATTTGAAGATCTTTTGGGTTTTAAAGTGTATGAGTCCCCTTAATATATTGACAGATGGGGTAAACTGACAACGTAGAGTTTGATAGAGAACTTTTAAGACCATCCAGGAAGAATTTATATTCAGAATTCCTAACATTTAATGTTCTGTTTCTATGACTATTAACTTTATGGAACTAACGTGTAGAGGCAAGAAATAATATGAAATAGCGGTTAAATAAAGAAAATAGGAATTTACAGAAGTGAATTACTTGAAGAAGTAGTTCAAATACTAACGATAGTGGGAAAAATAAAGAAAGTATAGACCTAAGTAATGTAGAAAAAAATGTTGAGAAGAGTCAGAGGCACTCTCGTCTTTCCTGAAACCAATTTCCGACTTCCGCGGGCGTATTTCCTCTTGTGTGGGTTGCAATGTAATGTTTTTTTATTCTGCTCACGAACGAGTATTCTCGCTTTTAGATGATGTCTGTGTTCTCTAAATAAAAAGCTATACTTGAAAATGCTTAAACTCTCTCCCTATCACAGATTTTAGACTTATAGAAGTTAGAGTGGTCACAAACTTTGTTTCATATTTTACGAAGATATTCAAGTAGTTTAAGAAAGAATATTTTTCTGTTAATTTTATTGAATTTAGTTGACAGAGACGTTTCGTTTCTGAGGAAAAAAAAAAAACCTTTGTTTTCGACGTCAGGCTGAAGTACATTTCTCAACTACCAACTTTTTGTGTTTACTTCTTCTGTGTCTAGAGATAGCAACAAGCAGTAAATTATTAAAACCTTTGTTATAGGGGGACGGAACGAATTTCATGGAACACGATGCGGAAGTATCTGAAATGGTTATTCTCCGGAAACCACAAAATGTTGTAAAAATTCGGTAAGTAAACATACCCCTTTAATTGAACATCACGGTTTGAGAACTAAAACTGGGCCATCCTTTCGTCGGTGGCAATATCGTTAAGGGCAATGTGGGGGGGCGGTAAACACACGTACACTCAAATCTGATTTTGTGCAGTCTCTTTTTGTGTAATTTTTTTATTTGTGCTATTTTTTTTTTCTTTTTTGTGCGGCATATGAAAATCTCAACCAAATTGGAACATAATTGACAAAGTTATCAATAAAAAATTAAATAATCAATAAACAAACGAGCTTCAATCTTGTATATCTGGCTCCCGAGGCATATATCCAAGCGTCTAGTGAACAACAGCCGTCGCATAAACTGATCACCGACCACATGGTGACTGAGAAAGTCAACTCTAAACGAGTGCGAGGTACTATCTACAAGCGACGAAAGCGATTTTGAACCAGTTTACCGCAAGAAAGTTCGCGTATTGTTAGATAGGATAATGGTTATATGTTTTGAAAAGTTTTATACGTGTAAAATAAGTGCATATGTAAATAAAATATTTATAAATGTTCACATGTGTATTTTCTAAATCAGATCTAAAAGATCTGGCGACATTCCAAGTAACCGCCAAGCCTCATGTCTGGATTTCCTTTAAAAATGCAATTCCTAGTTATTTCGTAAGGTTTCAAATTATTTTCTACGCGAGATTTCTTTTATGCAATCCCTACTCACTGCATAAAAGAATAATTTTTAAGTTGTGTAGCGAAAACTATTTTTATAGCTACTCGTTTTTTTATAGCTATTACTCGTGAAGTTTCGTGCGACATTTTTATGAGATCCCTATCCACCGCACAAAAACAGGTTTGAGAGTGTATTTAAAAGATGAAATTCAAAGTTTTGTCAAAGATAGTTATGCAAAATTATTCGACGAATCAACTTCTTGTGATATGCATAGCGAAAATGTACGCAGTAGAAAGTCAGTAAATATGCAGATATCTGGTTCTTACATTTAAGAACCACTTTGTGTCTCAAGAGTAAATTAAAAAGAAACTGTAGTAATGAGAAAATTCTGAATAAATTTTCGAATTGCATAATAGCTGTATACTCGGAGACTAATCAGCTGTGTGTATTCGATATTTGTGATAGTTTGAGAGTCATCGAAGCGTAAAAAAATATTAGGCCAATTTTCTGTTCGCCAAAGAGCTGAAACAGTTTGAAATGAGATGCGAGATATCAGCTCATTTGGCATGGAAAAGGTAATTGGTTTTGGTTTATTTAATTATGGCAAAGCACACTAGGGCTATCTGCCTAAGAGAAGGGATGCCTTCGTGGAGGACTTTCTAAGGGAAACTGGCTCGTATACACGTTACACATGGGGAAAACCACGAAAACGCCCATGCAGCCAGCCCGTTCGCGGGACTCGAACCTCAGACCGAACTACCAGCGTTCAGCGACTTTGCCGCTCGGCCGCTGGTGGGCCATGGAAAAAGGTAAAGCAGAGCGGTAAGAAAATCTAAACGAATGACGTCATCGCTCTTGTTCAGCAGAGATCATGTTTGGTGCCTTAATGACTGAGGAACAAGAAGTGTTGAACTATGTCATTATGATGGGCGACAACTACTATTGTAAAACCTTTATTGAACACCATGTTTACTTAGTTTGTGATGCCGCTGGAGATTTTTTTATGCAATATAGTTATTGGTTCATCCGATTACGACAGCGGAATTTTTTATGGATGATGAGCGTATTCATCGAATCTATTGGCCTGCACTGTTACTCAGTCAAGTCGTATGATACTAAAAAATAGCTTTCGCGTCTGCTCTCATCCAATTCAACCATGCAGATAATTCTTTTGCAAAATGCGTTCCTTTTTATTATTTCTAAGAGATGATTGATTGTTAACATGTCTTAGGTGCTGGTAAATAAACAGTTTAGGTTACTCATCTCTTTTCACAGAAAATTTTCTTTCTATGTAAAAGTGAGACATATCCTTGGCATGCGTGTAGTTCTTAAAGCAGCAGCAGCAGTGCAAAGTTTACGTTTTATCAATTAAACGAGTAAATTTGGGCTAACTTCTAAAATGTCTTCCTTTATAGTTTTTAAATAAAGGTAAAATAATGAATTTCATCTCTGCTTGTATTAGCTTTGTTAAATCAATCCTATTAAATATTGCTATCTACTCTGAAACGCTTCAATTAAATGTGTTTATATATGAGACAAAAGTATCCTATTTATGTTTCTGAAAATAAACGTCTTTTGGAATCAAACGATGTAAAACATTCTTCGCTACAGGCTTCAGTTAAATGTCTCAAAATTTTTGTATGCCGTATCGTTCCATTTGCTAAACGAGGAATGTGTTCCTTTATATCTATCTATCCATCTATCTATCTATCTATCTATCTATCTATATATATATATATATATATATATATATATTATGTATATATAATACATGTATATTAAATTACGTTTAATTTTATAATGATATTAATATTAACATCATAACAAAAAAAATATACAGAATCTACACATTCCAGTACAAAGAAACACATGAAATTGCTGTTATTGTTTTCTTTTTTTTAAAATTATCAAAAATGAAACTTTGCATAACGTGCATAAAAAAAGAAAACTTTACGTTTTTCATATCTAAAGAATCTTTTAACAAACGTTAAAAGATTCGTTAAAGTATTCGTTAAAGTAAACGTTAAAGTATCAGAAATAATCTGCATGGTAAATACGGTGTCCGCCGATAACATCGCGGACGAAAACGTCGCCGAGAAAACAACGCAAGGCGAAAACGTCGTGCTGCAAAACATCGTGGGAGAAAACATCGCAAAGAGAAAACATCGCAGTGCTAAAACATCGTGGTACAAAACTTCCCAGTTTAAAAGCATCGCCGTCGAAAATATCGCGGTAAAAAATAAAGTATCTACAAATCATCGCATGATGATAACATCGCAGAAATGATTTTTTCAGGTTTGAATAATTGTAAATGGATATTCCCATAATGATTTGTGAGCGCAAGATGTAAAGAAGGATAATTTTTACTTTAACATTTTTTTATTAACTAATAAATTTTTGCTGAAAAAGTTAGAAGGTAACTTAAGCATAGAAAATTAAATGCAACTTATAGATTACACTTTTCATGAAAAATTACCAGTAGAAACTTCATAAAAAATGATTTATTAATGGCCTTTGTTAGTTAGCTACGTCGGTTTAAAATTATCTTAAGTGCTATAAGTTGCATTAATTTCCTATGCTTATGATTCCTTCTTATTTTCTCAGAAAATATTTATTTGCTAATAAAAAATATGAAAGTAAAAATTATAGTTCTTTCCATCTTGCGCTCACAAATCATTATGGGAATATCCATTTACAATTATTCAAACCTGAAAAAATCATGTGTGCGATGTTATCGTCTTGCGATGATTTGTAGATACTTTATTTTTTACCACGATATTTTCGACGACGATGTTTTTAAACTGTGAAGTTTTTGAACCGCTTTATTTTCGACGACGATGTTTTGTACCACGATGTTTTACAACTACGATGTTTTCTCTTTGCGATGTTTTTTACCACGATGTTTTGTAGCACGACGTTTTCGCCTTGCGTTGTTTTCTCCGCGACGTTTTCGTCCGCGATGTTTTTGCCGCGATGTTTTCGGCTGTAACCGGTAAATACAGCTGAGTTCAATACAGAATCCCTGTAAATTAATCAAGAAATAAATAACATTTTTCATTTAATAGCACATGAAAATTGGTAAGATATGAGTCTCTAAATTATTACGAAATGATACGCAATGCACCACTGAACAAAGAGAGCAGTGGAAAGAAATTGTATATTTCTGAACGTGAGATTTATTACTTTTACTTTAAAATTAATTACTTTAAAAAATTAAGTATATGCTATAACTTTAAAAATTCAGATGAAAAAGATACAGTTAATAAATCTGGATACCACATAAGAATACTGGCAAAATATTTAAAAAGGAATTTCTTTTCTCACTAATCAAAAGTTAGATAGCTATATCATTATTCATACATTAATTTCTAACATATTTGAAATAGTGTAAAAGAAGCTTAGAAATTAATAAGATTTATTTTTCTTTTACCTTCACAAGCTAATTGAGAATGTAAATATTTTACGAATATCAAATATTAAATTTCTTAAAAATTATCCTTAGAACCCGTTGCACTTTGGGTTATATTAAATACGAAATCCAGAAATATCACGACACTGCAATTCTAAGCATATCTGGTGTGGAGCAAGGAAGTCTTAAATTCGTATGAAAATCTTCCAGTTAAAAATATTTTTTTAAAGTTGGTGTTCTACAAATATAACCAGAATTAGCATTAGATATTTTGATTCAGTAGATGTATAAATATATGTGAAAAACTTATAACGCATTTTCTCCCGCCTTCCAGCATGCCTTCGCAGTATAACCGAAGCACATATTAGTCCCGGCGAGGGAACTGCAAAAAAAAAAAAATATATGACTTTACAGTGGCGCCCGAACCGAAAGGTAGTGGACAATAATTCATCACCACCAGATTTTGCGATTGGGTCCTTTAATACCCAGGCCCCTTAAGAGGTCTCATACACCTTAAACCCCTTACGATCTTCGAATATGTGACTGTTGCAAGAAATGGGATATTTTATTTATTTTAAAAGCAATTACTTCCATTACAGCTGACTACATAATATAGCTGCTTTGGGAATTAGTAACCAGAAAGTTTGTGTTGCCACAAATATTTTTGTAATTTAATCCACTTTGTGACAAAATATTTCGTCATATTTCCACCTTGCGCGCATGATATTTTAAAAATGGCTAATGGTACATACTTGAAACTGGATGGAATTCTTTATATGTGTACTATTTTCTAACTGAACCAACAATCTGATGAATGTTTTAATACTGAAAAATTTTATGGACGGAAACATTAAAAATTTTGTTCATAAAATATATTTTATAAACTCAAAATAAAATAAAAATTTAACATGAAATTTTTATAATTTTAGGTTCACAGTAGTTTCCAAATGTTATGAAAGCTACATATTAAATATGGAATCAAATTATGCAACAGAATGTTTTAAACTGTGTGCGCAAGGTGGAAGCATGAAGAAAACTTTTGTCACAAAGCGGATTAAATTTTAAAATATTTGTGGCAACACAAACTTTCTAATTACTATTTGAGAAAGCAACTATATTATGTAGTCAGCTGTAAAAGCATGGGAGCAATTGCTTTTAAAATAAATGAGTTATCTTAATTCTTGCAACAGTCACATATTCGAAGATCTTATGGTTTTCAAGGTGTACGAGTCCCTTTAAACGATGGAGTATATCAGGTAGTTTCTCTCAGCATGCCTTCGTGGTGCAACAGTAGTACATTCGGTGGGTATTCGAAAGGGCCAGGTTCGATTCCAGGCGAAGGCATTGCACATTTTACATATCATTGCTACAAAATAGTTTATTTTGACTCTACAACTTACTTAGAAATATCTTCAAGCGAATGTGTAAAAGCAAATTAAAATAAGCGAAAAGTGTTTCGCCAAAATGACATATTGTTACGGTTTTTGTATTGATTCAGTTAATTTGCTCTTTTTAATAGAATTGTTATTAAATTGTTTCATTTCCACGTGCAATGCTTCACGCGACTTATTTGAAAAGAAAGCTACACCGGAAAAATTAAAATACACGAGCACGCGCATTTAATAAATATATATCTCGTAATTGTACGCTTTTGCTTTTCGAGAAAATTCTAGAATATTCTCGTGCATTTTAAAAAGCTTATAAAAGCGGGATCGAAATCTCTCAGCTCAGTTTTGTTTAGAAATCTGTTATTGTTTGCTGTAGCGATGTAGCGGCGAGATTGGATTAGTTTTCTGTGCGTTTCTCCGTTTTGAAATAATAAGTTCTGTTGAACGTTATAGCAGTTTAAAAGATAACTACTGTGAGATAATTAGCGATTATGTCTGACGAAATATAAGCATTTTGTTTTATTTGTTCTGATAATAATAAATTTTTATTCACTTTTTCATCAGACTTGTGCATTCAATTTATTACGAACCCATACGTACACGATAATATTTATAATTTACGTATTTTTGCACTTAAATTACTTAAAACATTCTTTTCAAGTATTACGCTTGAAGATGTGACAATATTATTCGCGACAATTTATTCTTCTATAAGTTCTTTCCTTGGTAATGAAAGCCATTAAAAATAAACCTAGAGAGCATATTCACTAACAACCTTCCAAATATCTTTTCTTGGATAACACCAGAAAAGAGGAATTTAAGACTGGATGAGAGTAACAGAAGCAAATCCATAGTATCAAGATCGAAAATAGATGTCTTAATTGGTCTTACGACACCCAGCGGCATACAAAATAACAAGGTTGTCATATACAGCTGATTGATCCTCTCAACTTCTTGCGGTATTTGCTGGGGGAAATCATAAAACGTGCAGCGGATATTTTGTAGGTTTCCCTTTCCATCGCGCGGAGATGTTCGACTTCGTATTTTGTGGCTAAATATGTTACCGTGGAGTTCTGAGAGTCTATAACTTGTAAGTACAGAAGAGAACATACTGTTTCATGTATAGAATACAATGCAAATTCAAATATTGTATAGAAGCAATTTGTTCTTCAATAGGAATTTTCGGCTTTTTTATTTTTATCCTAATCATATGCATTGTTTCTTTAAAACTATTCTATACAAATATGCTTATTTAAATTAACCCCATTTCTTTGTATATATTTAGAAAATATGTAATGATGGATTATTTAGTTTAAGCAAAGCGCAAGAGATGTATCTGCCAAAATGTCATCCCAATTTCTGGAAGTCTCCAAGGGTTCTTTTTTTTTTTTTTTCAAGCCCAAATGGCATTAGCCAAGAAGGGCTATTAGTCTCCAAACGAGATTTTGTGTTCAGTCACTATAAAAGTCGGAATCACTTTTGTAATTGTTGTCAGCAAATTTTATCGACTTGTTTTATGTTTAAAGAAATTAAGTAATAAAGAAGCTGCATGAACGCATGTATCTTTCTCACGCTGTGAGAAAACAACGATACCTAGAGCGATCAAATTTTGAATAACGTAGCCCTGCACCTGAATATCAGCATCTAGAAGCCCGAATTTAGAATTTCGAAGTAGTTCTATTTCATATTTTGTAAAACTTACAATTTTTTTTTCATTAAAACCCCTCAGCGAATTCAAAGCAAGCAGTGGCAACATTGTAGGGGATAAAGCATTTTTATCCTTTTATTTTTCTAAAGATATGATGTTTTTAAATATTTTGAGCTCAAAGTGGCGTCAGTGCAAATGCTCTCGAAATGTGTATGTGTCTTCAAATGAATAATGTCTTTAGGGCATAATATATCTGAAGACTTCCAGATTTTTTTTTTATCCCTAATTTTAGCTCATCGTGTTGCACAAGACTTCCAAAAGCAAGTTTATAGTTTATACCACTAAAAAAAAACAAACAAACAAAAATAAAATAAAATAAAATAAAATAAAAAAATAAAAAAAAAACGTACAGTAGCACTAGAAATGAGAGAAAATTATTAAAAAAAATACAAAAATTAAATAAATAAATAAATGAAACTAAAATTTAAAACAAAATAACAATAAATAAATAAAAAAAATCTGAAAAATTTCACATTTTAAATTACGTTTAAAAGATTTTTTTTTTTTTTTTTTAACATTTTGTCTGTTAGCTTTATTTACTAAATATCACGTTCTTCGCACTTAAACCAAGATATTGAGTTCAAGAGCAATATCGCAAAATAGTTTTAAATTGAGCATATCTTTAGAATGTCCGATTCGGAGTCTTGCGAGCTGGAGAAAGAAATGTTTTTTTCTGTGCGACGTTGCCAATGCTAGCTTTTAAATCGTTGAGTTTGTTAATCAAAAATTCGTACAAAATCGATAATAAAACAGATTCCAAGTTTGGGCTTCCACATGCCCATATTCGCAGTAGGAGTACGTCATTCAAACTTCGATGACTCTACGTACGGTTGTTTTATCACAATGCGAGAAATAGTCATACATTTATGCAGATTTTTTATTATTTAATTTCTTCAAATATAAAGCAGGACTCTAACATTTGGTGGCAACAGGTTGAAAAGTGAAACGGACATTTATAGTGAACCAACGCAAAATCGCAAAACGAAAACAATAGTCCTTCCTTCACGGACAAAGTCCCTTTCGGACTAAAAAGTCTGAAAGCTTTGAGATTTTATATAACGCTCAAAGGGACTTTTTAACACTTTGTATGTTGCCTTTATTTATTAAACATGTTGTTCGCATTAAAACCATAAAATTCAATTCAACAGTAATATCGCAAAATAATTTAAAAAGAGCATATCTGTAGAATTTCCGATACACAGTCTCGCGCACTGGAGATAATTTTTTTTTTCCGTACAGTGTTGCCATTGCTCGCTTTGAAATCGTCGAGTTTCTTAATCAAAAACTCATTACAAAATATGAAATAGATAATTAAACAATTTCCAGATTCACAATTTAGGCTTCCAAATGCCCATATTCTGGTGGAGACGTACGTTATTCAAAATTTGATGGCTCTAAGAGCCGTTACCTACATTATTTAACTTCTTTAAATATAATACAGGACAACAATATGTTGTGGCAATAGTTTGAAAAGTGAATCGACGCAATACATTATGATATGTAGTATTAAATGCAAAAGTTCTTACTATTAGTATGTGCAAAGTGTTTGCAGACATAGAACGAATTTATTGGCTCAGTTCACATTTTAATGTCTTTTGCTAAAAGAATTAGATACAGTTTAACTAGTTTTTTTTTGGGGGGGGGGAAATTTCCAAATTAAAATTTTGCTCGCTTGGAAAATCATAGATTTAGGATTAATTATTGACTTGCATCTTCCTTCACGGAATAATTAATTGCCAATATCTCCGTCAGCTACTTACATAAATGCGTATAATTCATTGCATTCGTTTTCTTAAAGAAAAAGCTAATCGGACTTCTTGTTTCACGCAGGTAACTTGAAAATGAGATTTTTATTTAGGAAACCCTGGCGTTAAAAAACTGAAATTGTTTATATGAGTTTCCGTACTTTATAAAGATAAACGCTTTATTTTTGTAAGTGCGAGTGCATATTTTGATCAATATTTAAAGAAATTAAATTTATAGCCAATTTTTTTAAAATATTTTTGCTTCAGATCAGTTTTAAAATAAAGTGTTTTTTCGGAGGAAGAGGAGTAGCTTAAACAGAATTTCCACCTCATCATGGAAAAAAAAAATAAATTGTGTTTGTTCAAATTTGCAACCTTAGCATGTAACCTCAAACATTTAATTACTGAACGTTATATTACTTATTCAGAAGTCAAACAACAAAAATCAGCGTTAATTTTCAAAATTTTCACAGGACTAGTTTCGATGGTTTTACCGAACCACCATCCTCAGCTTCAAAATCGCAAATAAACAAGATAGGAAATAATGATAAGATAAGAAAGCCTGAACAAGAATAAGCAAGTGGCGCCATCTGTTGGTGAAACCAGAACTAAAACATAATTTCTTTAAAGGCCAAAGGTAAAGATGGATTGGAATTAGGATCGTTAACAAGAACAGAAAGATTTTTTTGAATGTGAAATGCCTCTAGAAAATCCAGTTCTCCAGTGGAAGATATATTACAAGTTATATTACTTGTTGAATTATCTTTTTATTTCTTTATAATCTATTTCTACCGCCTTCTTAGCTGCCTTCGTAGTGGAGGGGTCAGCACGATGGGCGCGTATTCCAGAAGTCCGACGTTCGATTTCCGGCGAGGTCGTTACTCATTTTTCATCACTACTACTTTAAAAATAACATAAATATTGACTTTAAAAATAACATAAACTATATTGACGCCCAAAATAAAGGAGTGATGGGTGATGATTCTCCACACCCAGGATCTGGCAATAGGGTTCCTTAAAAACCCCAGTCACCCTTTAAAAGAGGGAGTATATAAGGACCCATCTCCAGCCCTTCTTAACATGCCTTCGTAGAGTAGTGGTCTGCACGCAGGGCGCGTATTCCAGAGGTCAGCGGTTCGATTTCCGGAGAGGGCGTTGCTGAATTTCCATCTTTCTCGCTTCCGAAAAAATCCTAATGCCTCTACATCTTTAATGCCACAATTATTTTTTTTTTAAATTTGATGGCATAGTTTTCTTTTGATAATTATGTTCAGATTCATATGATAGCTATATTTCTTTTAATTTGATGAGTTTGCAATTAATTAAATGGCCTTCAGATTAAGATCTCTAGGCACAGTTACATTACATAGCAAGTTTATGCGCGTTCTTCTCTTGATTAAGAAGAGGACATTTGCGAAATGCTTAATGAAATGCTAATTCCTGTTTTGCACTGTTTTCATTAACTTTTTGTTCTGTGACTTCTTTCTCATGTGTTTTTAATTATATTACGAACGCATGCGGAAAGGAAGGATAAAATACCTTCCGTTGTTCCTTTCAGTTCTTGTACACTTCCTTTTTAAAGGGTGAATGAGGATTAGGGTCCCAATCACCATATCCGGTGATGACGAATTATAATCCACCATCTTTTAGTTTGGCCGCCATTTGTAAAATAATTAGGTGTTTTCCGAAATAGGACACGTGACAAACTTGCAATACTCTTACCGGGACTCGAACTCTGGACCTCACGAATACGCGTCGAGTGTGCTTCCAATGACACCCCGATGACATGCTAAAAGGAGCGAGTCAGTACATCCACACGAAAGAAAAATTTGCAGACAAAATAAAAAATGAAGTAATAACAAATTGAAATGAAATAAACATGAATTTCTTAAAATTATTCTACATTGGGTAGATAAACACATAATTTTTTTATTCACTTATTGCAACATTAATTGTATTGGAAAGATTTAATTGACATTTAATACATGAATGTACAATAGAAATAAGCTTTTGTAAAACTGTCTAGACAGAACATATATCTTCCTATTTGAGTTTTATATCTTGACGGTTTCTCGAGGTAAATGTTTGTTCTTGACTTCACTGAATTTCAAATGTTTGCCCGCTTCAAACAACATCTGTTCTTTTCTTAACACTTCATTTCTCTGTGGAATCAATGTATGCCCCCTTTATTGATATGGGTATTAATAGAGATTATAGTGTTTAGTAAAAAGCAAAATATTTTCGTTGATAAATATATTTCAGTAACGCAAGTGCAATTTTCGATGTAAGGTAGTTCAATAAAAGACTTAATTCAGTTTTAAAGCAGAAGTTTCATGATGCTTAACATTTAAAATGAGAGAAGAAGTGAACCACTATCCTGTGTACTGGAGAACGGTTTAGTTCTGAAATGCAAGATGTGTCATACATTTAGAAACTTTAAAGAAATCATATGAAATCAATAAATCAATAATTTGTAGTACCAGAGAGCGGTTGGCACCTAAAGCACTTATCACACAGCAGAATGTATATAACTTCAGAAAAAAATTTAAGTTTATAATTTCACCAGGAGAAGGTGTTATTAGAATCATACTATGTAGAAACGAATAAAGAGAAATAAAGTAAAACAACATTTCTTCGTTTACATTTTTAAACATAAAGCACATTACAATGGTTATGATATTGTTGCGTGTGAATGTGTTCGTAATAGATTGAATGCAAACAGATAAAGTGATACGTTAATAAAATTTATTTTATTAAAATAAACACTTCAGATTTCTGAAATTTATACTCTGAAAATTATATTCTTCCCAATCAGGATTTAGCGATTGGGTTCCATAAACCCCAGCCGCCCTTTAAAAGTGGGAGTATATAATGTATTTTCTTCCTCCTTGTAGCATGTCTTCGAGGTGTAACGGCAGCACACTCGACGCGTATTCGAAAGATCCAGGCTCCAGTGCCGGCGAAGATATTGCTAATTTAGCCTGTACTTCTGCTTCAAAAGGACCTAATGACTCTACACTGGCGCCCTGAACTGAAAGGTGGTGGACTACTGAAAAGGTTCGTCACCACTAGGATTTGGCAATTGGTCCCTTAAGTCCCAGCCGCCCTTTAAAAGAGGAGTATATAAGATATTTTTCCCTCCTTGCAGCATGCCCTTTGGGTGTAACCAGTAGCACACTCGGTGCGTATTAGAGAGGTCCAGGTTCGAGTCCTTGCGAAGGCATTGCTCATTTTTCATGTACTCCTGCTTCAAAATAACGTAATGACTCTACAAAGTGTGGGATGTTATCGATGAAGAACTTTTAAGCGCAAACACTAGCCCAGGGGTCGCCAAACTTTTTTGATCATCGCCCCCTATATCATTTTTCGAAATCTCCATAGACCACCACAAAGGTTATTTTCAGGTAATTAAAATAAAACTATATATTAGTTTAATCATTTAATAAATCAGAAACAGTAAGTAAAGTAGCTACAGATTTTTTACTTCTTAATGAGATGAGTGTGCCTGGTGTTTTTTGGCAAGGTTCGCTATATTGGGTTCGAAATTAGTCAATTTTAACCGTAAATCCCCTCGAAGCTCCACATTTAATTTATTTCTGTTTTTAGTTAAAATTGAATTAGCGTGACTGAAACCGGCTTCAACCATATACGAACTTGGAAACGCCAGCATAAATGGCTGAGCCATTTCGTAAAGTTTCAAGTATTTTTGCTTTATATTTATATTAGTCCAAAATTTATGTATTGTCAAATTTTTAATAAGCGTTCTTGCTTCAAGATGGGACAATAGTTCAGCAAGCTCATCTTGCATGTTGATGTCGACGTTATCAATTTGCGTCGAAAATGGCGCAATAAGGAAAAAACCCATAAGGAAAAAAGGGGCAGATTGTTTTCTGATTTGTTATTTTATTTTCTATAAAGAATATAATATTAAGTCAATTATAAAACATATTTTAAATTTTTACGTACGCAGTTAGATATGTGTGATTTGCGTATTAAGAACTGTTTTTCTTTCGAGTCCCAATAGACCCCCATTCGACCCCTTGGGTCAGATAGACCCGTACTGTTGTTAAATAGACCCCTAGGGGTCTACATAGACCACTTTGACGACCCCTGCACTAGCCAGTTTACGGAAAACTAGCTAGTGTTTACGCTACGTATCCAGGAAGCAAACCTGAGGCAAGTTCCGGGTTTCATTTCGTTAGATTCAATAGCCACTGGGTTTTCTAATAAAGGAAATTTTAGTAAAACATCAAAATTTGGTATCAGCATTCATGAAATTTTGGAATTATTGATGTGTGCAACCTATGATAATACTGAAAAATTCTTTGGTTGTCTTAGACTAATTATGTTTTATGAAGTAAATGCTTACATTTTCATGCGTTTATAATTTTATTGAGAAAATTTAAATAATGAGGTAAAATTGAGTAAAAGCATCATTAAATGTAATAAGTAATATTTGATAACTTGTCATATTTTATTGATGCTTATGAAGCAGTTTCTTGCAAAAAATATCTTATTTATAAAAGAAAATGCTTCATTATGTACAAAGAGCAATTTTAATAAATCCTGTGAATTTTAATTAATTCTTCACATTATTTTTCGTCTCTCTATTAAAAGCATACTTAAAAATTCTAAAAGTTGCATTAACTTATATTAGCTTAAATTCGAGATCATAAGAAGTTCTAAATGGGTAATTAATTTATGTCATTGTGATTTCCATTTTAATATGACTTGAGCATTTATTAAAGCATTGAGAGGTACAGTGTACCTAAAGAGTATTTCAGCAGACTTCTAAAAGCAAATATGCTTCAGGCATGTAAAAGTGTATAATAATATTACATGCTCAAAACCTTATTAACAGAGCTCATTTTTTAAAAGTTTCAGAATACTTTAAGAAAAATTTTGAAGAGTATTACATATATATTAAAATTAGGTTGCTTATGTGCATTTCAGATAGACCTACCTTATTTGATGAAATTTCAGTGTATTTTAATAAAGGCATGAAAAAAAAATTAAAGCAGGAAGATGTTTAATGTGGTATTTGAGAGCATATATATTACATGTGACATTTTTCTGCAATTTTGATGACATCCAAAATGAAAGTTTTAATTTTCATAAGATGCTACATTTTTAATACTTAGCGAACAAGTAGAAAAATTTGCTTGGCTTATTTTTCTTTTACGAAAGAGCAGAAAATTAGATTTGTAGAGAATGAAGGCAGAAATAAAATGTCTGAGAGGTCAAATTTGATTATATATTTAATCATGCACCATAAGAAAATGTTAATTGAAGAAGAAAATGTAGTTTGGAGAGTTACGAAAATTATTGTTACGTGCCTGCGGGTGCGTAATTGATTGAACGCGCACAAAACAGATAATGACTTGATAAAATTTATTTCCCTCCCCCCCCGAAAAAAAAGAAACCACTTTTAATTCTCAAACTTAAACAAAAGTACTCGTACAGCTCTTCTCAGTTTGACAGAAGAGAATCAGTATTCACCACTTCAAACTACTAAGAATATTAAACACAACGCCATACAAAGTGCATCTAAATGGCGAAGCTGGCACAGAGATCTCTCAATCTTCTAAACTCAAACCTGAACTAAAAACTGAGATCTGATGCTCTCTCGTCTCTTAAATAGTTTACCCCCAGCCCGGAGATGTTTCCAGTAACTTCCGTTTCTGGAAATTACTGGAAGGCATATAAAATTACAGCTACATATAGGGATGTGACCAGAATGCCGCTAAATAGTTGCCAAGTTTGTCAATTTTGGGCGACAAAAATTAGTCGCCAATACCGTCGCTTCCTTAGTAGTGACACCTCGCCGTTTTACCTCAATGTTAAATGGACTTCCCCTCTAACCTTATTTTTCCGGCAATAAAACATTAACTAAATCAATAAAATGCGCATCAATTTACAAATTTATGTACACATAGGACCATGGTCTTTATTTACATTATATACGCTGCATACTATTTATTGCCTTAGTAAGGGGCGATTGTAAGCTTGAAATCTGATGAATAGCGGATCCAAACTATAACGTCATTCAGCCTGTTTAGGATCGTCTCAGGGGGACTGCAGTTTAGAAGAGTGTGCTTTCTGTGAAATCGTACTTCATGACTACATCTTGTCACCTTCTTTGAATCAATGTCCTGTAGCTGTGTCCTATCCAGTTTTTATCTTCTCCGTTGCCAAGTTGACTCGCTCCCGTGCAAAAGTTCGCATTACTTTGTAGGGTTTATATAAGTTTAAACTATCTTTCCTGTCAAGCCTTACTTTCCCCTGGAATTGCCAGTGCCAGAGTATGTAAATTTTAGTAGAACGCGCAAAGTATTCAAAATTGTCAGCGGAAGTAATCTGAGTTAAATAGAAGGGAAACGAGTTCGAAACTGTGCTTTCTTGCTTCACGAGCGTGAAGGTGGCTAGGTAGAAATTGAAGAACCACGCGTTTCGGCCTGTGTGCTTGCCTCGGCAGATAGTTGAATCTTTAAACTTAATATTCAGAAGTTTTCTGGATTATCAGCGGTATCTTAGAACGTGGTTAGGTTAGTTACGTTTAGAGAGTCTCGTACGTAGTCACTTGTTATTATTCGTTTTTAGTTTCTTATTTTTATTTTACCGCCTTATTTTTATTTAAGGTTGGGGCCACGCAACATTACAACTTCAAACATTGTCTGAAGCTCCTCAATGTAATCCTCAGGCGAGGGAGGCGTATCTGGAGGGTGATTGAGCAACTCTAAACAGTGGATCACTTGGCTTACGGGCCAATGAAGAACGTATCCAGGTGAAAGACGTGGTGTGATCTGCAGACACTTTGAGAACTGATTTTTCGAACGCGCATTGATATCTCCAATGATAACCGGGACTTCGCTTGTCTGAGGGCCAAGAATACATAGGCGTCAGAATTATGTCCAGCTGTCTCTATCGATTTCTTAAAGCTGTCCACTTTATCGAAGGCAACAATAGAAATTCTGCCACCGATTTGTTGTTCGACAGAAGAAACACTTTTTCCAATTTATTTTCGTCAGCAGAGATTCTTTATTCAGTTTTCCAACTTAATTTTGAACTGTGTTTACGCTGCTTTCCAAAAACGTCGAATTTGTTTTCTATTATCGCAATAATTTCTCTTTTTATTTCTTCTTGACCTGCTTCAATCTTTCCTTGGCCTTCAATCTTTCCGTGGCCAGATTAATGGAAAAATTCCTTCACCTTCAATCTTTCCATCTCCTCTTTAACGAAATCTTGCACGGCTTTCATTTCTTCTTTAAATGAGGCAAAGGCTGTTAGCAGTTGTCTTAGATGCTCATCCATCGCTCTTGTCGCCGGCATTCAATCCCACTTCTGAAGCCAAAATTCTTACTTGGATAAGCGTTCATAAGGCATTAATTAAACGCACACAGAAACAATGATAGCTTGGTTAGATTTATTTTAGCAAGTGAAACAGTCCTGGAACGTTTCACAAAATTGTTTGTACAGCTCTTCTTAGTATGACAGAACATAGTCCGTAGTACCACTTCAAGTTACTAAGAACGTTGAACACAACGCAGTACAAAATGTATCTAAAGATCGAAGCTGTCAACGGAGAGCTCTCAATAATCCGAAGTCAACTCTGAATTATAAGCTAAGAATTGATGCTCTTTCCGATCTTATCTTATATAATTTTCCCCGGTGCCGGGAAATATCTAGTACCTTCCACTTCTCGAAATTAAGTAACCCGACTGCTATACCATAGGGCCCTGGTAAAAATCCTGGAGAAGGCATGGTTGTAACCGTCCGTCCCTTCATAGTAGCAAAGGTGGCCTCTCAACTAAGTGACCACCGCTTTGGGCCTTAGTGGTGGCCGACGCCTATATAATGACTGTACCCGCCACTGGAGAGGATACAAAGTCCTGCATCCGAATATTTGCACCTGGAAGCCCGATATTAAATTTGTTTTACCGTCTATTTCGCAATTTGTAAAACGTTCACGAATTTTTGATTAACATACTCAATGATTTCAAAGCACGCAATGGCAACACTGTGAAAAAAAATTATCTCCAGCGCACGAGACTATCGAAAATGCTGTTTTTAAATATTTTTAGCCCAAATGCTCTCAAAACTTTTATGTAGTTGTAAATGTAGAAACGCTTCTTTGGGCTCAATATAAAATGTGAAAGCTTTCAGATTTTTTTTAAATTGTTTTTTAGCTTCGTGAAATGTCAGGGTGGCACTATTCCTGAAATTGGAGTTGCATTCTGAAAAATCTATAGAATGTAGTTCTTTATTTAATTTCGTGCATTAAAATTCTACGTTTAACAAAGGTTTATATAATGAAGCAGGCATTTAAAGTATCCCAATAGAAGGACGACCTCACTGCTAATGCTTCTTACAGAAGAAATAGCTTTCTAATTTCTGCACAAGAGCAACTGCGTATCACTAAATTAAGTTTCTTTAAGCCCCTCAATACATTTGACATGAAAATTATAATAGGAGACGCAGTATCAATTATTACGTGATCGCAGTAATACTATGTTGGGAAGATAAGATAGTTTTCTTGTCGAAACCTTAATAGAAAGCGGATTCCACGCTTATATGATGTACACGTGAAGCAAAAGATATTTGACACCGATATGAAGTTCACGTTATATTTGCTGGACATGAGAAAATATCAAGAGGCCACGGGAAGAAAAATCGATAAGTGATGATCAAGATTGCAAACACTGAAAACCATTTAAGAGGATGCTAGTACAAAATTAGGGAATTAATTACAACACATACCTAAAAATAAAGAGAATGTTTGCCCACGAAAATTTGAGTTATATGTTGAAAGTGCTTCAGTTATCTACGTTTGTTCATGTAATTCAACCATATATGGGTCACAAAAGTGTATGTTGTAGGAAAACTATAAATATACTCTCGAGTAGTTAAAGTGCTATGGGTAGTTTCCAATAAAACTTAGCAAGAGGAAAGTTATTGTGATGTTGTAGAATTAATTTTAAGAAAATTCAGATTTGAGACGAAAAAAGAAAATAAATTCCTAATTGTGTGTTTACATTCAATTAAAACTCCTCCTTCTCAGATTTAACTATCACATGTAGTTACAATATAGTCAAGAAATTCAACCATTTCTAGCAAATTTTTGTATTTTTCTGTGGAAACCGGATGTTCAGAACTTATGGAACACTTAACTATTTATGCCGGGCCTAGGTATTTAGAATTTATAGGAAACAGAGATGTTTGCTTCAGTACCGCACTATACTTTGAATGAATAATTGTGCTAGTAAGAACAGTAAGGATTAAATATGAAAGAAAATACATAGGAAATACGGAATTTATGAAATATTTAAGTGCAGATAGTTTTAAAACACTACCGACGTAGTCATGAAGCTAACGCTATTTATCAACTCCTACACATAACAAACAATTAAAATAAATTTCTGTACATATAATGGAAATAATCATTGTTTATTTTATACGGTCTGTCGTTGTTTAGCATAAATTAGACCAAAACTCTAAAAGATAAGTAGAGAAACTTCACTGTGTCTTCTAAATACCACAGAGACAATGAAAGGGCGTAAAGGACCCTTTTATCAATTCAGATAGAGTTTGTTGTACTGTTGTGTTGTGCCTTATCTCACTTATCTGACATCATGTAAACTTTTAACAGGAGTCTTGGCTTTTAACAGGAGTCCAAATCTAATCAATGAACTAAAACTAAAGAAATTTAAGTATAGCCTGATGGATTCCCAGTATAAGCACACAGGCTAGCTCTGATCGAATTCAACACAAACAAGCCTAATGACAATAATAACTCAACGCGGCAGAATACTAATCGTTAGAGAATCAAAGTTACAACATGATTTTCGAGCAGGCAGCAAATGCTCTGATTTCACTTCTCAAAAACCTTCCTTTAAATACGTTCTTCTTTTTACCTAATTTGAATATCGCGCGAGCTAGAAATTTACATTCTGGCTGGGAAATAGAAATGAGGCTAATAGAAAAGAAAATTAACATAAAATAAAGGATTAGAAATTTAAATGATATTCCACAAGTTATATGCTAGGTTATATTAGGCAGAAAGTATTTTTACTTCCTTGTACGATGTAAAAAGGAAGTATTGTAATCGCAAAAAGTTTCAGGCAGCATATTTCAACGAAAATATCCATTTTGACCGCTATCGAATGCAATTTAACGATGTTTTTGCGTGATATCTGTACGTAAGGACAGAGTAAAATACTCTTTTCCTTCAAAAAAATATAAAACTGCTTTAAAACGAATTCTGAAGAGAATTTTTCGTGGCGTCTGTACGAACGTATGTACGTCCGTGCGTACGTACGTATCTCGTATAACTCAAAAACGAGTAGCCTCAGGACGTTGAAATTTTGTATATAGAACTGCTATAACATGTAGATGTGCACCTCGTATTTTGGTTGCAATCGGCCGCACCAAACGTATGTTATATAGAAAAAAGTTTCGACACCAAGGTTAAATAGTTTTACTTCAAGGTACCATGTTATATCTGAAATTCCTATATGTTAAATGTTAAATATGAAACTACTTGCCGTGAAAAGGTTTCTACTTCCTCTTAGGGAGGAAAACTAAACTCTTAAGAATTTTCCAACTAACAAAATTTTAGTGATCGTATAGTGAAACGTGTACAGCATTTTTGCGTTGTGAAAAAAAATGCATCCCGGGACCGCGCCGTGAGCGGATCGAAAACATAAAACATATACAAGATATAAAGGAAAAGTTCATATTAAATATATAAAGAAAACATACTGTAAGAGGTTCCAGATTAACTATCAGTTTATTCAATTACATCACAATATGAAAAATCTTAACCTCATCTGAGAGTCTTTTCATTTAAATTCATAAAAAAAACTTAAGGTTTGTCTGGTAATTTAAAAGAAAGGAAAGGGAAACAATTTAAGGCCTGAGAGTTAAATTTTAGATTCGACGTTGTTTTAACTGCTAAGGACGTTTTTGAAAAACTTGCTTAAAGTTCAAACACACCAAAAAAAAATAAAACTTATCTTGAGGGGACATCTTGAAGTGGAAGACTCGTATCTTATCAAGCGTTGATGTCGGCCGGGCTCATCTTGACACTGGTACTTTATTTCTTTCACTGTAGAACAGAAACAGGAGCACTGCTGCCCATGACGGCTATCCGCTTGGTCCTGAAAGTCCTATGTCAACACGCAGGTAACTCGTTCAAATTTCGCCTCTTTACCAGCACGCCGCAAGGAAGAGGGTTTTCAGCCTCAGGTCAGAAACGTTTTTTCTAGGCAATTACGGCTCGCCTGTTCTTACTCATCCCAAGAGCAAGCTTCACGAGTAACGTCCCAAGTAAGTTCCACCCGCCAGTCAGTAAGAGAGAGAATCCAACTCGAATTTCCTCGAAGCCAGTTTTCAAGAGCAACGTCCACTAGTCCAGCAAGCCCGAAAGTCAGCGAGTCCAAGAGTGAGTGCGTAAGCGAGTCCAGAGTCAATCAATAAGAGAGTCTCGCCTCTTAACCCAAAACGCGGCCGGGGAGCATATTTGCCGCTCCCCGCCGGAAAACATCTCTCGTAGTCAATTACATTTATCTCCTTCAAGCCAGTTTTCAAGAGCAACGTCCACTTGTCCAGCCAGCCCAAAAATCAGCGAGTCAGTCCGAGAGTCAGCCAAAAAGTGAATCCAACTCGAATTTTCCTTCGTCTCCTTCACAACCCGGGCTCCCACTATGGCTTCACTTATCGCCCCCTTAATTATGGCAAAATCTTCGTTTTCAACTCCAGAATGCGGAAATAAGGGTGATCGCGCATGCGCGCCCTTCTTCACTTAGCCAACAACCGGACCCTCAATCGCCAAAAACCTGAATGACTTACATTGAAAGACAAGTAGCAACCTTTGACCTTTCCGTCACGTACTTTCCTCTCTTAAGGTCAACTAACAATGAAAATTCTTTCTCGAACATTCTAAAGGACAAGGCGCGCGAAATCATGACTTGGCAAAAATTGCCTCCCTTTCCCTGCTTCTTTCACAATGAATAAAGGTTTGTACCAGATTTGCAAATAAAAGAAAATAAATAATATTCATTTAAACTAAATAATATTTCCAGAAGCATCTGTTTTTCCACAAAATTAAAGCCTTAAAATAAATAATTCATAATCAAATAAAAATTAAGATTTCCATAAATCATAAAATCATTCACATAGTTTTTACAACGCTATCAGATAATTTCTCTACATAACACGTATATAAATATATTTATATAAATATCCACTCTGTTACCCGGCTCAGTGATCTCAGTTTCTTTACTCTTATATGTTTGTAAATTGTACATTTTTTGCTTTAAAAATGATTGTATTATGTTGTTTTTATCTTCCGGTTAAGGTTTTTATGCCTTTAGTAAATCTGTGTGCAACATTTTTAGAATTATCAACAATTTTAAAGTTGTCTAAGTGCCGCTAAGCCTTTTTTTAAGGGCGGCCATTGATGTTTACATTTGAAACAGGAGACTAGTGGATTTGTTGCCAATCTAGAGAAACTTAGCTTTGTAACAACAAAGATAGCACATTCATTTATTATTGCCAATTAAATCATGCTTAATTCTTTCTGGAATTTTTTCGAGGAAATAAGTGTTGAAGCTTAACTTCGTAATTTTTAATATAGATATTTTGAGTTTTTATGTATTTTTGCCTTCTCGCGAAGTGAGAACTGAATTAATTAAATGAGAAATACTCAATCGTCTGTGAAAAACTGTTTCTTTTTTTGTTTCGTTTGCTTAATTTCTTTTATACATCATTCTAGCTTTATTATAGTACTTGAATAGAACATAAACGTTAACTTAGTTTCCGTTATATAATTATTATATAAGTTAAATGTTAAATAATTATTAATACTGTTAAGTGAATCTAGCGCCAGAGTGTAGCTATGGTAAACAAATACTAGAGTGAATTTAAAGGAATGCATTTATTCTATTGTGGTTTATGCGCTGGCGGCGAAGTAGATTTAATTCAATCCAATAAGTTTAAATGAAATGCAAGAAAAAATGCGCATAATTTAATATTCCGTACAAGGAAGTCATGTGGTGTACACATCAGATTTTTTTTCATTTACAAACCTTATTAAACAAATACCAAAACATAATGGACTGAAATAACTGGCGTCAGTGTTATTACCTACATGCCGTTAATTACAGAGTTCATTATTTTATGTTATATGCAAACATTTTTGAGATGTTTAAAAATATTTACCAGTTACAAAGGTGTACTAACTACTAATTTATATGAATCTATAGCAGTGCCATATAGAATAGACACAACCAGTTAATTAAAACACAAATATGAGAAATTTTATGACGGTAATCGTAAGGTAATGAATGCAGGGATTTAAATTGAATCAAGTGCACAATTATAATATTAAGTTGTAATTATTATTAAATATTTTAATCTTCTCACTGTCTCATTTCTTTGCCGACTCTACTAAACTACTATTTCATAAATTTGATTCAAAACTAAATAATGCCATATGATAAGCTGCACATTTTCGATATAGTTGTTTATGAGTTTAGCTTATAAGTAAATGCAATTGAACGTGATCGGAATATACTTTTAGTATAACAAGGTGCTATCTTTGATTTATTAACTTCCCAAGACAAACATTTAATCTTGAGAAAGAAGTTAAAACTTGATTACTAAACAAGTTAAGATAAAAGAAAAATCTGCAAGGTTTCAGATTATAACGATCACTCAAAATGTTTTGTTAAGGTTTTCTTACGCTCTCATTGAGTATACAGTCCCATTCTGCTGTTCTTCTCACTCTTACTAATACTTTTTTTGTCTTTATTATAAAGCATCATTTTCTTCGCACTTACGTCCATATATTTTTCAAACGTTTTGCGTGTTTTCTTTATTTATTAAATATCACGTGCTTGGCTCTTACGCCACTTCAAACACGATAGAATAACGAAATCGCAAAATATTTAAAAAATCATATCTTAAGAATTTTCGATAAACAGTCTCGCGCACCGAACATAAAATAGGTTCCCCCCTCGTACAGTTTCACCACTGCTCGCTTTGAAATCGTTGAGTTTGTTAATCAAAAATTCGTTAACGTTTTAGGAAATATGAAAAAGACAATAAAACAAATTTGAAATTCCAAATTTGGGCTTCCAGGTGCTCATATGTGGATGGAAGACTACGTTATTCAAAATTTGATGACTCTACGTTCCATTGCTTTTTCACAATGCATGCAAAACGTATACATTCACGCAGATTCTTCATTTTCTTTAAACATAATACAGGGCGATAATATTTGGTGACAACAATCAGAAAAGTGATACGCCGCTTATAGCGATTCAAGGAAAAAATGCCTTTTTGAGACAATCGTCTATCCCATTCGGGACTAACGTCCCTTTTGGGCTGATGATAAACATCTTCAGTTCGGTTTATTTTAATTGTTAGAAGTACTATTGAATTATTTGTATAGGCATCTGTTTTCATCATTTAACAAAACTGAATTTAGCTGATGCAGCTATTGGACAATATTAAATCACATGCTGGAAAACTTGCTCAACCGAAACTTAATATGAAATTTCTATTAGTCCGCTTTTAGCAACAACTTCCAAAATAAACAGATACATAAAAATGTAATCAATGAAAACTTAATGACAAAAGCCAAACCCCATTAAAAAGTAATAATAAAATGCGGTGCGCGAGACTGTTTATCGAAAATTCTTAAGATATGATGTTTTTAAATATTTTGCGATTTCGTTATTCTATCGCGTTTGATGTGGCGTAAGAGCCAAGCACGTGATATTTAATAAATAAAGAAAACACGCAAAACGTTTGAAAAATATATGGACGTAAGTGCGAAGAAAATGATGCTTTATAATAAAGACAAAAAAAAAAAAAAAGTATTAGTAAGAGTGAGAGGATCAGAAGAATGGTAGACTGTATACTCAATGAGAGCGTAAAAAAACCTTAACAAAACCTTTTGAGTGATCGTTATAAGCTGAAACCTTTCAGAATTTTTCTTTTATCTTAACTTGTTTGGTAATCAAGTATAAAGTTGTCTGAGTATAAAGTTGTCTGCGTGATGGTAAAGGTTGTAAAAAATGACGAATACTAAATCAAAAATTAAATTTATTTAAATATATTTGTTTTTCATTGGAAGCTCTTTATGAAAGTCCTCTATTTGTTACTTTTTATGATCAACATTATATGATTAATAACGCTGTTATCTTACTTTGTTGTGAATTTTAAGAAAAGCATTATATTGCTTTCGGAGAAATACTGTATATTTTCCTGTAACTGGTAACGTTAGGTTGAAATGTTATACTGTGTGTTGTATTTTTGCCTACATTTGGTCACGTTAAACTGATTCAGGAAAATTTTTCTTAATATGGTCGGTTAAAGTAAGAACAAATTACATGAAATCCGTTCTCTTCAGAAGAAAAAAAAATTCCAAATATTATACAAGAAACTAAAATTTTCCACCTTTGTTTATAATACTTTTATACTTTTCAAGTCCGTTTTAGAGAGCAAGTATAGTACGGTAAAACAGCTTCTATACTTCTGATTAAGATTTGGTAGACCTCACAGAATGTTTTCGAATTTAAACAAGTTAGGATGTAATAGAAAGATCCATATTTAATTATTAATTATCTTTTGGTTTTCCTAAAAATTGCTGCTTAGTTTTATCATCCATATTAAAAATGTATAAGAACAACAAAAATAAAGCGAAAATTTTGTTTTGAAATTTTCAGTTTTATTTAACAAAACAATACATGACACGGGAAAATGTAAATAATGCGAAATAAATGACTAGTGATTTAAAGATTCGTGAAAATGAGAAAAGGTTTTGCAGTTTAAAAAATATCTACATGCACTTGTTTTTATTATTACGAACGAATTATGTATAGGTAATGCCAGCATAAGTTTCTTTTCCATTGTACTGTCATGCAAAATTACCTTTTAAATGTAAAACTAAAAAATAATGCAGTAAGTTTTCCTTAAGCCAACCACTGATAGCGCAAGACCACTATTGTCATCTGAGAAAGTAATCGCTCTAAAAGGGTTGGGGATTAGTACCCGTAATTATCTATATCCTGTATGGGAGGAAGGATTCGCTTCGCTCTGTTTAAGAGAGGTGGACCTCATATAATGTTTCAATGCATTTTATCTGATTGGGACCGAAATTTAAATCTATTCATAGACAATGATTAATCTCAACTTAAGGCGCATTTCAGAACACAGCAGCCTTTTAAAAAGTACTAATATTTATGTGCTCCCGAAACAAAACGAGAATTGGACAAAATGCTTCACTTTAGGCTTCTGAGAAAACGTATGAGAAACCATAACCTTGATGAAACGCAGGTATTTCAGTATTTAATATATGCAGGACAAAATGCTTTTAAATAAACAGACATCTTTACTTCCTTGTACAAAGTAAAGGGAGTATTGTAATCGCGAAATGTCCGGGTATAATGTTTCGACGATGTGCCCATTTTGACCGCTCTTTATTCCATTTAAACGATGTTTTGTACGGATGTACGTACGGATGGAATAAAGGACTATTTCGCGGAACGGATTGTAAAATGGATTTCAAATAGATTCAGATGAGATTTTTTTTTCGTGCCGTCTGCGCGTACGTATGGTATACGAGCCAGTTTCCCTTCGAAAGTCCTCCACGAAGGCATCCCTCCCCTTAGGCAGATAGCCCTCGTGAGCTTTGCCATACTTAAATACACACACACGTACGTACGTATGTATATCGCATAAGTCTAAAACGAGTAGCGTCAGACCGTTTAAAATTTACATATGGGTCTACTATAACATTTATTTGGATACCTCCCTTTTTGGTTGCAATCGACTGTACCGAAAGTATATGCATGCAGGGTGTTTTTAAAGTCTATATACATTTTGGCTTAAATAGGCTTTATTTTGAAATATTAAGTTACTTTCATAAAAATGCACTATGAACACTAAATTAGTAAAATTCAATGTGCTGCGTCGGGGTGTCTAGGCCCAACTTCCACCTTTCCACTACATTCCGGAACAACTTATTCAAACTTGTTGCTGTGCTTTCAGCCGCTGAAATCATAATTGACACTTTTAAGTGTTCAATGCTGCCAGTCTTCACTTGAACTTGACAAAACCCCATACGAAAACGTCTAGGGGACAGTCTGGTGATCCCAGTGGCGTAGCAAGCATAACTGGCACCCGGGGCAAAATACCTTTTTGGCGCGCCCCCCAAAAAAACACTTATAGTAATATAATGTGTAGAATATATTCGTAATAAAAAATAATGCAAATAATATTAAAATGCTGAATCTGCCATAAAATACTCTAAAATATATTAAGAATAGTCACTACCTAACCACACTAGCATTGGATTCTGAAATGTATCTGTATCGGCGGAAAAATCAGACTTACGATGATCTAGAATTAGTTAAAGAAGTATTATTTATTTTACATATTTTTATAATTGTTTTCAAAAAAGTACAGTTTTTAAACAATTAAAATTTTATATTATAGATAAGTAGATATATTTTTAATAATAATACACTGTTATAATACATTAATATAATTAATTACTATGTATACATTTTTCTTGCCTTGGATGAAGCAAATTTATCAATTACTTTGTAGGGTTTATATTTATATTAACTAAAATTTATTTTAAGTTTAAACTATCTTACCTGTCAAGCCTTACTTTCCCCTGGAATTGCCAATGCCAGAGTATGTAAATTTTAGTAGAACGCGCAAGTATTCAAATTATCAGCGGAAGTAATTTGAGTTAAATAGAAGGGAAACGAGTTTGTAGGTGTGCTTTCTTGCTTCACGAGCGTGAAGGTTGCTAGGTAGAAATTGAAGAACCGCGCCTTTCGGCATGTGTGCTTGCCTCGGCAGATAGTTGAATCTTTCAACTTAATATTCAGAAAGTTTGCTGAAATATCAGCTGTATCTTAGAACACGGTTAGGTTAGTTACGTTTAGAGAGCCTCGTAGGTAGTAACTTGTTATTATTCATTTTTAGTTTCTTATTTTTATTTTACCGCCGAGTCGGCGTAGTTTGTGAGCGTCAAGTGCACGCATCTGTAACTTCTAAAGTAGAATAAAAAGGGAGTTAAACCCTTCTTAAGAGTTTTGTGTTCTTTCCAGTTCATAGCAGTCACTATTATTGTTGCGTGTAGGTTGGGGCCGCGCAATACCACAACTTCATCCTGAAGTCGATCCTTTCAAATTCTTCTCTTTTCACATTCAAAAATGCCAGATGACTTAGGGGATCTTGTCCCATCGTTGATTGTAAATATGTCAAAATTAATTTTAATTTGCTGATCGAACGTTCATAGCTAGCATTTGATAATGAAATAGTTAGGAGTACTTGAAGTGCGACTCTTAGGTTTAGAAAAACATTTTCTCTATAGATATGTAATGCAGTTTTAGAACATCTTGCAGTCACATTCACTGCTCCAAACAATTAGGGAATATTGTGGTTCGGTATGAAATAACCCTAAAATCAACAATCTATTTCAGAAAAGGAAATAGAAGAGATTATAAAGAAAAATTATAATGTTTACAAAATTGGGAATATGTAAATTTAGTTTGTGACGTCGAAAACTATGCGTTTTAGATAAGGAGTAAGGAGCGGCCTGCAGCATTTCTTTTGTTGTAGCAGATTAAAAACAATTGACACGCGTTGACTGCTTTGTAGCAATGAATATTTGATGTCTCAGAAAGATGACTTAGTTGAATCGGTAACCAGAAAGGCCATCAGTCGTTTACAGGAGAGTCAAACGCAATCCTTTGTAGCGGAAGAGTCAGGAGTTTCCAAAAATGTAATTTCCAGACCATGGAATCGGTTTCTGGAAAATGGATATTTTGAAAAATTCGGGACAAGGTCGTGTTATCGTTTTAAAGTAAAAACCGGGAGCTATACGTGCATTTCCTTTAAAAAAATAAAAATATATCTCTATTTTAGAGAAATAAAGTGGTCAGAAAGAATGTTTTGTATACGGAGATATTTGGTTGATGTACTTCAAACATTTTATTACACATTTTATCAGGCAATACAAGGAAATAAATAATTAATTGTATTACAGTGATTATTAATTTTAAATACATTTTCCAGACATCTATCAAAATAAAAATTTAAATTTACCGGAAAATCTTGTTTGGAGACCATTTGGCGCCAAAATGGGCAGGTGCCCCATCCTGTTGGTAGACCACAGTGTCAATAATGCCATCTGATACTAGCTGTAGTTCAAAATATTGTTGCAACAATCGACACAACTTTCTGCAGTGATGGTCCTTTCTGGAAACATGAAAGGTCCACACAGCTTAGTTATTTCAATACATACATTAACTTTAGGTGTCTCTGCCTGATATTCGTATAACACATTTGGTTACTCAATAGCCTTCATTTGTCAAATATGCTTATTAATATGGCCACTGAGATGGAATTCGTGCTTCGTCGCTCAAGAGAACATTCTCCAATAAGTTCTGATTTTCCACAGCTTCCAATAACATATGGCATGCCAATCTGCATAGTCTTCGGCTACAAGCTTATTTACAGTCTTAATGTTGTAGACATCCTTGTTAAAATGATAGCGTTATTGGTGCTAATATTAGTGGTGCTAGTTATTCGTGCTAGTTTTCCAAACAATAGTATGCGAAATACCGAGTTCCCGGCTGAGTCTTCATGTAGATGCCTGGGAGCTACGCGTAATTGCTTTTTGTACGCTGTACTCAACTTGTCGAGTAACCGAAGGTCTCCGAGAATGGTCTCCAACTTTAACACTACCAGTTCGCTTGAATTTGTTCACCAATATTTTCATAGCTGTTCTGGTAGGAACTCGTTTTCTGAAATTGTGGCGAAGTCCTCCTGTACCTGTTGATACGTTAATCCACGTTACACGGGCGCAAACAACGGCTATTCATCCCTCTATTGACAGCATTCCTTCAGATCGCCTCCAAAGAAATTAGAATTAGAACATATTTCTCAAAAATGTATAGAGACTTTATAAAAACCCGGTATATCCACTCTGCTACCCTGCTGGCTGAACTAAATTTTTTATTCTTACAGTTTAGTAAATTGTGCATTTCTTGCTTTAAAACTGATTGAATTATGTTGTTACTAGTATGTTCAGGTTAATGTTTTTATACTCTTTGTTAATTTCATCCAATAGTTGTAGAATTATCAACAATTTAAACGCTGTTAAAATGCTACTAAACGTAAAGAAACTGCCATTTGTTTACATTTGAAACTCTTGGTAGAACAGTGAATTAAGTCAGTTTCTGCACCAACATTATAGTCTTTTTGCCAAGTGGGACCAAAAGTAGCCTTTCGGTTTTGAGCACCGAAAAGGTCTGTCTTCCTGTCCGAAGGTTGAATTGCTTTCTTTTGCGTAGAAACTGTAATTTTAATTGTAAAAAGCATTTTAACTGTATTTTTTGTTCTAAGTTATTCTGTAATTTAGAATTTTTAATGAATATATATTGAGTTTTTATGTATTTTTTTTTTATTTATTTATTTATTTTTTTTTTTTTACCTTGCTGTGAAGTGAGAACTGAATTAATTGAATGAGAAATATATATCTAATGAAATTCCAGGAAATAGGTTTAAATGAATTGCAGCAAAAACGTGTATATAATTCAATATGTTGTACAAGGAAATCATACATTGTCCACATCAGATTTTTCTATCAACTAAAAGCATTCAGTTTGTCCGAAAGCATTGTGATAATTTTAAAGACAACAAAAATGAAAGAAGTTTTCTTTGCTGAAAGTATCATTTCAGTTATATATATAAATTTCAATATTATTTAAGACTTGCTTCCAAATAAATATATTTCCGCTATCTATCATAAATTAAATTAGAGTTTCTCTATCAGCGGAATTAATTTAATACTTCCTCCGAAACTAACATAGTTTCATATTTAATTATTTAGATAGTATATGGTTATTAGATTTAATTCGCGTTCGACTACGTTATATCTGTGAAAGGCTAACATCTATCACATAATTTATCTAATCTAATTACGAAAAGCCGAAAATTATTCAAGAACACGAAACTTATTTCAGTAAATGTGAGATTTATCGCAACATTTCAACAGGAAGATCTTTTGGAGCATGAAATTTCGATTCAATAAACAACTGGCTCTGAAATCATTAAATTCTATACCAGCAGTTTTTAAAATATCGACAGTGCTTTGCAATGTTTACATGTCTTGAACGAAAGTCAACCATTTTCCAATTTCCATTCTAAATTTTAAGACCCTCCTTTAAATCTCCTTTATACGTATGAATGAATTTAATTGAATTACTTTAAAGATATTGATTTGTAGATTCTAAACGTTTAGAGTTTAAAATTTGTTCTTTGTACAGGCAAGAAAATCAAATATTTCATTCTAACTGGAAGAGAAATGGCTCTACCAGCGGCCGAACGGTAAAGTCACTGAACACTAGTAGGTCGCTGAATACCGGGGTTCAAATCTGAACGGGTTCCTCCCGTTCAATAAATGATGTTGAATTATGTTGAAAATTATGTTGAATAAATTGTTCATAAATTATGTTGAATTATGTTGTTCATAAATTATGTTGAATTATGTTGTTCATAAATTAAGATGAATGGTTTTTCTCCCATGTTTAAGGTCTATGCGTGCCAGGTGCCTTAGCAAATCTTCCTCAAAGGAATTCCATGCTTTAGGCAGATAGCTCTCGAGAGCTTTGCTATAATCAAATACGCTAAAACAAACTAACTGTAAGAGAAACGTATTACTGTAAATATTCAAATAAAAAGTAAATAAGCAAATAAATATGAATAATACTAGATTATCGTTATATATTTTGGTTATATATTTTGAATATATCGTTATAGATTTTGAATATACTTCTCGTAACACATACCTAAACATTCTCCTCTGTCCTAAACAGACTTGCGACAGTATTTTCTGCTAATATGACGCACTTATTTCCTCGAATTTCATTAGAGATGTATTTCCCATTCAATTAATTAAGTTCTCACTTCGCGGCAAGGCAAAAATAATAATAGAAACAAAAAATCATTAAAAATTTAAAGGCATAGAAAAACATAAAAGTTGCAAATATAGTTAAAAAAATCTGATGCACCACATGACTTCCTTGTACGGAATATTAAATTATACGCATGTTTCCTTGCATTTTATTTTAACTTATTGGATTGAATTAAATCTACTTCGCCGACAGCGCATAAACCACAATAGAATAAATGTATTCTTTAAAATTCACTCTAGTATTTGTTTACCATAGCGACACTCTGGCGGTAGATTCACTTAACAGTATTAATAATTATATAACAGTTAACTTATATATTAATTATATAACGGAAACTAAGTTAACTGTTATATAATTCAATAATTATATAACAGTTGACCTATATATTTCGTTTATATTATAACTCATAATGCAAAAAATTTATATCATTTAAAGAATAGAATTATCTAATCGTTGCAACGTGTTCTATTCAAATAGTATAATAAAGCTAGAATGATGTATAAAAGAAATTAAGCAAACAAAACAAAAAAGCACCAGTTTTCGCAGACGATTGAGTATTTCTCATTCAATTAATTCAGTTCTCACTTCGCGAGAAGGCAAAAATACATAAAAACTCAAAATATACATATTAAAAACTACGAAGTAAATCTTAAACACTTATTTACTTGAAAAAAAATCCAGAAAGAATAAAGCATGATTTAATTGGCAATAATAAATGAATGCATTATCTTTGTTGTTGCGAAGCTAAGTTTCTCTAGATTGGCAACAAATCCACTAGTCACCTGTTTCAAATGTAAACGTCAATGGCCGCCATAAAAAAAGGCTTAGCGGCACTTAGACAACTTTAAAATTGTTGATAATTCTAAAAATATTGCATACAGATTTACTAAAGGCATAAAAACCTTAACCGGAAGATAAAAACAACATAATACAATCATTTTTAAAGCAAAAAATATACAATTTACAAACATATAAGTGTAAAGAAACTGAGATCACTGAGCCGGGTAACAGAATGGATATATATATAAATATATTATATACGTTTAATGCGACCGATTGCAACCAAAATACGAGGTGCATATCTACATGTTATAGCAGTCCTGTATACAAAATTTCAACGTCCTGGGGCAGGAAAAGAGTCCTTTATTCTGTCCTTACGTACAGATAGCACGCAAAAACATCGTTAAATTGCATTCGATAGCGGTCAAAATGGATATTTTCGTTGAAATATGCTGTCTGAAACTTTTCGCGATTACAATACTTTCTTTTTACTTCGTATAAGGAAGTAAAAATTACAATTAAAATTAAAGTTTCTACGCAAAAACAAGTAATTCGGCCAGCGTGGAAGAAGACACATTTTTCGGTGCACAAAACTTTCAAGTTTACTTTTGGCCTCACTCGGCAAATAGACACTGGAGGCGTAGAATTTGATTTAATTTGTTGTGGACGCTATGCTGGGTTAATATATGAGATAATTTAATAGCTTAAATGATAATTTCGGAATGGATTAAGCGTAATTTTATTCGCAATATTAAAAGAAGACGCTACTTTGTTGTTGCGAAGCTTAGTTTCTCTAAATTGGCAACAAATGTATTACTCTGCTAAGTTTCAAATGCAAACAAGTATGGCTGCTTTTGTAAAAATATTAGGCTTAGTTGCACTTAAATAATTTTTAAATTGTTGATAATTCTGCAACTATAACATGCATGTTAGCTAAGACATAAAAACCTTAACCGGAAGATACGAACAACATAATAATTTTTAAAGCACAATATGCAAAATTTACAAACATATAAGAAAAAAGAAACTGAGCTCACTGAGGCGAGTATCGGAGTGGATATATATATATATGTAATAGTAAAATTCCATAGTCAAGGATACACTTAAAATTCTAACGGTATGTTCTTTTCATTTTTAATGGCGACGGTCTGTTATTTAAAAGTACGTGGAATTAAATCCACAGCTCCGTAATCAAGTTGTTTTTCCCGCCTTTTCTACACGTACAGTTATATACAGTTATAGAATGTTCTGGAAATATTTAAAGCGAACTGAATTGGTTGACGAGGCTGACGTCATTTCATTGAAGCTCCGCCTTTCCAGAGTCTATAAAAAGACTCGCAAAAGAATATCGGGGGCTTTTCTTTAATGCAACGATGCAGTAAACTTCACATAAAAAGTTATTAGTAATTCTTTTTATTTACTCCGGATATCTGATTTCGTAACTGCTATTTCTCCTGAATAATAATAAATGGATCCTGTTTTTTGTTTTAAACTTATCGTCTGATAGTTAAAGCTACGACTAAAGCTGGTATATCATATATATATATATATATATATATACTTTTAGTGCAGCCGATTTGCGACCAGAAAAGGAGGTGCACATCTACATGACACGAATCCCACATATAAAGTTTCAACGTTCTGAGGCTATTAGTTTTTGAGTTACGCGAGGTACATGCATACGTATGTGCAAACACCACGAAGAAATGTTTTCTGAATCCATTTTAATTAAATTTTATAATTTGTTTGGAGGAAAAGAGTCCTTTATTGTGCCCTTACGTACAGATGTCTCGGAAAAATATCGTTAAATTGCATTTAATAGTGATCAAAATGGATATATTGGTTGAAATAATGGTACCCGGATTTTTTCGTGATTACAATACTTCCTTTACTTCGTACAAGAAAGTAAGAAGTAAAAATCCAAATAGTAAAAAGCTTTTCTCAGAAAAATTGCCTGGTTGAAACTTGGGACGGTGTGACCTATGCAGTAAAAATAATGGTAATGGGATTAAATGATCCGACTTAATTTGCGATACTTGTAAAAAATGAATTAATTTAATTTGTGCTTTGCAGCACAAATTAAATTAATTCATTCAGAAACTCTTTTTGTCTATGATCTAAAACTCTCGGCTAAAATAATCTTAAAGCTAATTTGCATTCTGGAGGGGAATACGGAAAATAGAAGTTAAAGTAAATATCAAAATTATAATAACTGGCACTACTGTAATATGTGAGAATATAAACAATGTGTTTTAGTAAAAATTGCTTTTTATATAAAGTTAATTATAACCGTTTCTATTATTTTCAAAAAAAAAAAAAAAAAAACTACGAAATTTGTTTCGCACTTTTAGCATATATACAAGAAAATTCTTCAGCACTTAAACGGTTAAAACAGTGTTCTGCAAGAGAATGCAAATGGTGGGGTAGTTGCATATATAGAGCTGCTGAAATCTAACAGCGCGACACGAGTGCCAGAAACTCTTTTTGTCTATGATCTAAAACTCTCGGCTAAAATAATCTTAAAGCTAATTTGCATTCTGGAGGCGAATACGGAAAATAGAAGTTAAAGTAAAGATCAAAATTATAATAACTGGCTAATCAAAATCAGACTGTTAGAAATGAAATAGTCCAAAGATATTTCTGATGTCACATGTTTAAATAAAGCAACTTTTTATTTTTTCATTTACAATTTATTTTTTAAGAATTTGTTTATTTTACTTCCAAAAGACGTTTTGTCATTGATTTCAGTTTGGAAGTAAATAGTTTCTAATAAGAAGCCATATCAACAACACTTTTAATAAAGTGAAATATAAAGGCTGCTGTACTTGTTAATTATTCTTTCTTCTCTTCATCTGTTTATTCTTTGTTCTCCTTTTATTCTTTTAAACCTCTACAGCTGTAATCGTAACATTTGTTCTGAGCTTTCTTTGAGTAAAACATAAGAACAGTTTTTCACATTTATTTAAACTATAATATTAATATCCATGAAGGAGGATTGAGATTTTCTCTTTTACCTCTTCATTTGTTCATTATTTCTTCTTCTTATACATTTAAACCGCTGTATCTGATATCTTAACGTTTATTCCGAGTTTTCTTTGAGTAGAATATTAAGTATATTTTTCAACATTTATTTAAACTATAGAATCCATGGAGGTTTAGTTTAAGTAATTATGGAGAAGCCTCGAGGGCTATCTGCCTAAAAGAAGTGATGCCTTCCCTAAGGACATTCTAAGGAAAACTGGTTCGTATGGTCATTACACACGGAGAAAAGTACAATAAGCCAGTCTGTTCAAGGAATTCGAACATCGGATCGAACTACCAGCGTTCATTCGACTTTACCTCTTGGCAGCTGGTGGGTCCTATGCATGAAGGAAGATTTGAAATAACAGTACAGATTGGAAAACACTCAGTTATAAGACGCAAAACCCATTAACAGAAACACATAGTTAGTAACACAGATAGTGTCACATACACTTACATAAATAAATTTACATACACTGTACCGACATTAGGTTATTTCGAAGCAGGAGACATGAAAAATGAGCAATGCTCTCGCTGGGACTTAACATGAGAAACTAACTTCTCGAATACGCGTCGAGTGTGCTAATCACTACACCACGAAGGCATGCTAAGAAGGCGGGAGAAATACCTTATATGCCCCCTTTTTTAAAGGTCGACTGGAGATTAGGGGACGCAATCGCCAAATCCTGGTGGTGGAGAATCATCATCCACCACCGTTTTTAGTCCGGGCGCTACAGTAGAGACATTAACTGTCTCTGCAAGACTCAAGCTCTTTAATGCCGAAGTCCTCATAGTTTAGAAGGCAACTACTTAGGTGTCACTCTCAATGACAAGTTCACTTGGAGTGATCACATATATAATGTACGAGGCAAAGCCCTCTCCACTATGCAAAATCTATTTCCGCTTATAGGAAAATTTTCTAAACTAGATCTTCTAAAGAAGAGGCATGTTTACACAGCTATTATAAGGCCTATTATTACCTATGCCTCGCATACCTGGGCAGCGGTTACTAATAAAGATCTAAATAAACTTCAGATCATACGAAATTAGTACTTACGGCATATTACTCAAGCTCACTTCTATGTATCCAACGACACTCTGCACAATGATTTAAAAGTTGAGCGTATAGAAGACTTCATCCATCGTACGAACAAAACGTTCTTTACAAAGGACAAACTCTGCTCCCATTTAAATGGTTTTAATACATTCGACTATATTATTTTACCTGAGGATGCAAATATTAGACCTTACGCGGCCCACCTCACCTGTGACCCAAATTTTACAACTTAATTGCACTTTTGTATATATGTGTAAATAATTAAGACACAATAACACGCCGATTAAATACTAATTCAGAAGACAAACAACAAAAATCAGCGTTATATTTACAAAATTTTTCACAGGGCTAGTTTCGATGGTTTTACCGAACCACCATCCTCAGCTGCAAAACCGCAAATGAACAAGATAGGAAAAAATGATTAGATAAGATAAGAAAGCCTGGACAAGAATAAGCAAGTGGCGCCATCTGTTGGTGAAACCAGAACTAAAAGATAGTTTCTTTAAAGGCCGAAGGCAAATTTGGATTGGAATTAGGATCGTTAACTAGAACAGAAAGATTTCTATGAATGTGAAATGCCTCCAGAAAATCCAGTTTTCCAATGGAAGATGTTTTTTGAATAATTTTGGCAGCAGAAAAATTGAAAGTGTGATTTTCGGACCAACAATGTTGCGCAACAGATGACTTCTGTGCTTCCTTTTTACTAACGTATGCCTCATGTTCCTTGACGCGAAATTTTAAGGCTCTCTTAGTTTGGCCAATGTAAATTAAACCACACTGGCAAGGAATCCTATGAATACCCCAGGAATTCATATCCGGAATGGGGTCCTTAAGTATGAAACTCGGAATTTTATTGATGGGAGGATAACAGTTTCACCAACAGATGGCGCCACTTGCTTATTCTTGTCCAGGCTTTCTTATCTTATCTAATCATTTTTCTTGTCTTGTTCATTTGCGGTTTTGCAGCTGAGGATGGTTGTTCGGTAAAACCATCGAAATTAGTCCTGTGAAAAATTTTGTAAATATAACGCAGATTTTTGTTGTTTGTCTTCTGAATTAGTATGTGTAAATAGTTTGTATTTTTCACATTTATCCTTGACTTCTAATTTTACTGTATTGATTTATTCTTAGTAAACAAAAAGTTTGTATACCTGTATTTTATTCTTATGTATGTTTTTGATAACATCAGTCAGATTCCCTTACTCTTGTCAAGCCTATACTGGTTTTCGGTCTCATGTTTTGTTTTCTATAACCTTGTGGTGCAAGCTCACCCCCTCTCTTCACCTCACACCTCCTCTTACCAGTCTGACTTTTACGTCATATGCCCATATTGGAGAATTATCAATGAGACGGCAGCATCTCACATATTAGCGATAGCCCGGCAATACATGTATTGATTGATTGATTGATTGATATAGACATTAAGTTATTCAGAAGCAGAAAACATGGAAAATGTGCAATGCTCTCGCCGGGACTCGAATCTCGCATCCCTCGAATACAAGCCGACCGTGCTGACCATTATACCGCGAAGGCATGCTAAGAAGGCGGGAGAAATACCATGCATACATAAGTTTTATATCCCAGGACAAATACAGAATTCTATACTTATCACTTTTCAGTGCAATATTTCGCGATTATTATTTCTCACTGAAGCTTGCATTTTAAGAACACTTATATCAAAAATCCGTAATTGAGGGTATTAGTCGTTTGATAAGTGTAAATAAAAGTTAATGAAATCGGTATATTAAAACATACGAATAAGATTTATATCAAGGCGTAAATTAATTTGATGTTCTATAGCGAAAGTCATTCTCGTTTTTAGTAATGAAACTAATATAGAACTGGACTCCAAATCCTTAAATTTTTTCCTCTTTGAATAATATCAATAATAAATTCATTAATTTAGGAAAAATATATAGCCAAGACATGTAAAAGCGTGTCAGAGACCACGTCACTAGAACATTAGTGATCAAGATTTAACCCTTTCCGGGATGCTACCTTTTAAAGTCGGAGTTTTGATTTAAAAAAAAGGTAGGCAGTCTAATTAGGGCTAGAGGAGTACACAAGTAAAATTTTGTGAAGACAGCTCTTATCGTTTTATTTCTGTGGGTGTGCCCAAAGTGGGCACACATTGAATAGAGCTTCGAAAAGAGTGCTGAAATGAGCATTGTTGTCAATGAACTGACCGATGAAATGCGGAGAAACAAATAATACAGACTTTCATATGTCCTAGATTATCGGTGAGCCCGGTCTGGGCACACCTAGGGTTCGCCGTTTGATTTTAAGCAAGATTTCAAGGTAAAAATTTAAAACTAATACAGAATAAGGAGATTAGCATACAGCCAAAAAATAACATAGAAATTTCTTTTCAAACAATTCCTTTTATACCCTAAAAAACATCTGGAAGATTACTTTGAAAAATGAGCGTCTTAAAAAAATTAACATGGCTAAAATATATGGACTGGTTTGTGTTGAGCTGCCATCTACTATAAATAAAGAAAGTTCAGAGTAGCCTATAAATCCTTTTTCATTCAATTTTTCTGTGCGTACAAAAGGAAATTTTTAGGTGTGTCCAGACCGGACAGACTGTGCCGTAAAGGGTTAAAATAAAACGGAACCGTTCTAAGTCATGAGATAAATACTTTTACGGACAAAGCAAAATTTTAGAATATGATTCTGTGAATGTTAAATTTAGTATAATAATTATTTTATGTTTAACTTCTAAACATTAATAATAACTTTTTTTTTTCTTTTTTTTTTTTTAATTTTAATGAAGTTAATGTCAAAGTTACTTCAGGTGAAATGTTAATTATGTGCAAACTGCTTAAATTATAGCTTAAAAGATCTGATTTAATACCGTTATTAAATAATACAAACAGTTAAAATAAGTCTAAAAGTCTAAATACAGCAATTGAAAATGTGTTAAAAACACAGGAGTAAATGCCTAGAAGAATAACAGAAAGTCTTAAAAATCGACGAAATTTTTATCCGGTATAAGGTAAACTTACAAAAGCATACACAATTTTGGACACATTAAACATCTCTCGTTTTTCATTCAGTAGCACAATTTTGGCATTGCAATCGTAACAGTAATTTATATAAGTAAATATATTTATGTTTAAAATTTTTAATATTTGCTAATTGTATAATTTAATCGATTATTAAAATATTGCTGAATATCATTATTAAATTTTTATTAGAAACGGAAACAGGCGGTAATCGCTCGTATATTTGGTGTAATCATACAGACACGAATCTAATAATATAGGACTGATGTATATTCCTTATGTACACTGATATATCTCTCTATTTCTTCATGTTTAAAATTTTAGGATAATTCAACCATTATTTGGAGTTACTTTTAATATAAACATGCCCTTCATTTGAAATGAATTCTAAACAAGGCTTCCAGTTTCATATTATTAAATTTCACATATATATCTCATATTAATTCTATTTTTTTATCCATTCTGTCATCAGCATTCCTGGTCATTAGGCCTCGAATCCATTATCAAGATAGGATTTCAGAGAAATTTTGAGCTGTGAGACTCCCTTCTCCGTTAGCAGCAGGCTATATCTCTTGATGAATCATCTGTCTTTTATATGTTAACAGGGAGGTGATACTGATAATAGAGGCGTTGGCTTACACTTTTCTATAACGGATAATATGCATTTTTCTATAATTAGTAAGGTCAACAGATATTAAGTTGAGTTCCATTAATATTTGCAGCATTATAGTTCGAAAGCACTAGAATATTTATTAGATATTTCACGATTTTTGAGATATTTGTTATAATAACTTACATAGCATATAAACACTTCTTCCTGTATGAAATAAGCTAGTAAATATTTCATACTATTTGTTATTTGAAAAGAAAATTTTGGCAGTTTTGACAGAAGGATGAGCGGCAAAATTACCGTGTTAACAAAAGAACTTCCCGATTTCTATATCTTAATTCTATATCTTAATTTATTAGCACACTGGAAAATGTTTCTAATGACATCTACGCTCTGTGTGTTGTACAGTTAAAAGAAACATTTTTACAAACTTTTTTACTTCCTTGTACGACGTAAAAAGGAAGTATTGTAATCGCGAAAAGTTTCAGGCAGAAAATTTCAACAAAAATATCCATTTTGGCCGCTATCGAATGCAATTTAAGGATGTTTTTGCGTGATATCTGTACGTAAGGACAGAATAAAATACTCTTTTCCTCCAAAAAATTATAAAACTGCTTTAAAATGAATTCTAAAGAGAATATTTCGTGGCGTCTGTACGAACGTATGTACGTACGAGCGTACGTACGTATCTCGCATAACTCAAAAACGAGTAGCCTTAGGACGTTGAAATTTTGTATATAGGACTGCTATAACATGTAGATGTGCACCTCGTATTTTGGTTACTATCGGCAGCACCAAACGTATATAAATATATTTATATATATATCCACTCTGTTACCCGGGTCAGTGATCTCAGTTTCTTTACTCTTATATGTTTGTAAATTGTACATTTTTTGCTTTAAAAATGATTGTATTATGTTGTTTTTATTTTCCGGTAAAGGTTTTTATGCCCTTAGTAAATGTGTATGCAATATTTTTAGAATTATCAACAATTTTAAAGTTACCTAAGTGCCGCTAAGCCTTTCTTTAACGGCAGCCATTGATGTTCACATTTGATACAGGAGACTAGTGGATTTGTTGCCAATCTAGAGAAACTTAGCTTCGCAACAACAAAAATAACGCATTCATTTATTATTGCGAATTAAATCACGCTTAATCCTTTCCGGAATTTTTTCGAGGAAATAAGTGTTTGAGATTTACTTCGTAATTTTTAATACAGATATTTTGCGTTTTTATGTATTTTTGCCTTCTCGCGAAGTGAGAACTGAATTAATTCAATGAGAAATACTCAATCGTCTGTGAAAAATTGTTTCTTTTTTTTTTTTTTTTTTTTTTTTTTTTGCTAGCTTAATTTTTTTTATACATCATTCTAGCTTTATTATAGTATTTGAATAAAACATGTGGTAACGATTAGATAATTCTATTCTTTAAATGATATAAATTTTGTGCATTATGAGTAATAATATAAACGAAATATATAAGTTAACTGTTATACAATTATTGGATTATATAACAGTTAACTTAGTTTCCGTTATATAATTATTATATAAGTTAATTGTTATATAATTATTAATACTGTTAAATGAATATAGCGCCAGAATGTGTCGCTATTGTAAAGAAATACTAGAGTGAACTTTAAAGAATGCATTTATTCTATTGTGGTTTATGCGCTGTCGGCGAAGTAGCTTTAATTCAATCCAATAAGTTTAAATGAAATGCAAGAAAAAATGCGTATAATTTAATATTCCGTACAAGGAAGTCATGTGGTGTACACATCAGATTTTTTAAAATTAAAAAACATAAACAATTCTCCACGTGCCACAAAGTATCGCATGAGGCTTACAAAAGTAAGTAATAAACAGTAAGAAAAAAATTAATGCAATATTATGAAAGATTACTGCTCTCGTAATAAAAAAAACTGAGGGAAACCTAGGTCTAATTAATATTAATACTTTATAGTGCTAGGTTCTAGATTTTTCTTTCACTGTCATATTTAGAAACACATGTTCAACATTTTTATTGCCACCGACGCTGCAATCATAAAAAAGTCTCTGGACGCAAATTAAATCTGCTCAGGTAATTTTCAAAGTTTCGGTGGCCAGTGAAAAATTGGGTTCTTTTATAATGTGTAAGAAAATGATGAATCTCATTTTGATTGAAGGGAAAAATCGCTTAGTTAAGTTTCCTTTATTTGCACTAACGTATTCTTCATTTCACGACTCAAAATACTGTCATTCAAGACCTTCTTATAAAAGAATCTGGAACTGACTTAGCTTATTTTCCAATAACTGTATTTTTCGCTTTTGTGCTCTTGTCACATAAGCACATACTGAAACCTCAATTCAATTATTTTGTTGTAATTACTTTATGACTTAATTAAAGGAATCTAAACCCAAAATTTTGCATATTAAAACTCCCTAAGCAAAATTCTTAGCACCGATTTTAGCTTGAAATTTCATTATAGGTGCATTCATGGGAAAAGTATCTTTGCGATACGTTTTGAACAAATATAACAATAACTGTTTGCGCTTTTAGTTTCTCGTGTTATTTACCCGCTTACTGATACAGTTTTACGTTTTACGCTTTTCATTAATATTTCTAAAAGGATCTAATGAAATCTATTTAAGGAAATTTTATTTTGCATGAAGGATAGGAAATGTAGTTATTCTATCAGGTTCAGTGTTCCTCCTTACTTGCTTGGGGAACATAAAATGACCTGACTCGGAACAGGGAGCTTACTAAAGCTATGTTCAATAAATGTGGGAAGTAGACAAGATACACAGGAAGGGTATACGAAACCCTTTATTTTTCTCTCTTTACAATGATTTCCCGACTTCGGAATACAGAGACCAACCACTTGTGGTCTGAACGTAAGAATATAAAAATATTAACTAAATTCTAACTAAACTAACTTTGGATTAATAAACAAGTGGCTACTTGAAGATTGGCCGTAAATTAACAGAAAGGCCGTATGTAGTACAGAGAACTGTTAACACTACGATACGTTTAAGATTATCAGGAGGATTAAACCTCTGGCCTTGAAGGCAACCAGCAACCGAGTAAAACTGCAATGGCAAGCGGCCCGCTCCTAATCACTCCTTCCTCTCTCTTGCTTGGCAAAAACCCACAACTTAAGTACTTGGTGTTCGCAAGACAAATTTGCATAAATAAGTTAAAGCTTTTAATTCTGGCCGGAACTAGAAAATAAGAAGTGATAGTAAAGATTTAAAATAAAATAAACGTTAGTAAAACTTAAGATCCTTACAATTCTAAAAGACGTTTGTTTAGAAACAATGATTTTTTCTTTATGTAAGCTACAAAATAGGTACTGAAAAGCTGATTTCAGAGAAAGGAACAAATTAAACCCATCAAAGAACAATATATTTGTTTTCTTCCTTAAAATATACCGAACAAATGTAAACGAATGTATGAAATTGTATAATTTCCTTTCTTAAGAATCTATAAATGTTTGTTTTGTGTTGAGAGCTATATTGATCAGAATATATTCGAACGGATTGATATTGTATTGATTACACGCAGAACGAAAAGAAAATTTATAAAATTTATTCTTCCAAAAGCACTTTACAGTTCTAGGACTTTTTACGCAAAAGTATTCATACAGCTCTTCCGTGTATGGCAGAGCACAATCAGTATTTACCACTTCGAGCTATTACGAACGTTGAACACAAAGTAATGCAAGGAACCTGAAAAGAGTAAGTTCGCAGGGTGATCTTTAAATACTCTGAGATAAACGATAAAACGATGCTTGCTGCGGTCTTACTTTTACCCTATTCTAGTAAGTTCGATTTCTCGAAATTTGCTGAAAGGCATACGCAGTTACATAAGGATCAGACAAATTACAGTTACACAGGAATCGGAAAACCATATAGCCAAATGGTCGTCAGGTTTGGAGACGTTTAGCGATATTTCGCCAAATTTGGAGGTACAAATTAGTCGCCCAACCCATTGGCAGGTCTTTGCTTTCTCGCCTATTATTCGAGATGTCCATTTACATAAATGTTTAATGGATTTACACTTATAAGCTTATTCTTCCGATTATACTTCCATTCTGAAGATCTTCATGTTATATTATAAAATTTGCATATAAATTCACTAAAAGTATTTACATATGAACAAAATTCGTAAACTTGCCCTTTCCCAAAGACTGCACATGTTGGACAGCGAAGCAGGTCGTTTCGACGCTGACGTTTCGACGCCAACGGTTCGACGCCAACGTTTCGACGCCGGGGCAGTTCGACGTCGTACGTTTTGACGCAGGGGCAGTTCGACGCCATATTTTTTTTTGTATTTTTATTTATTTTTAGAATAAATATGAAGCAATATAAATAAGTAATATGACTAATTTTTATTTATTGAATTAGCGATTGTTCGCATGCATATTTGCAATAAATATATGTGTGAAAGTGTTCTAAATTTTAGTTTGTGTCCCAGATTAGTGAAAAGCCCCCTCACTAACGTCAAGGTCCCAGGACATGAGGGAGGGTTATTTTTATTTATTTATTTCACAAAATAGCATCAGAAAGGCAAATTTATATTGCAGACAAATATAATTACAGATAAATAAGATTACAGATAAATAAGATTACAGATAAATAAGATAACACATAAATAAGATTAGAGATAAATAAGATTACATCACAGAACTGTTATTATAGTAATCCATTCCAAAGTTATGCGCCACACCTTTCAGACACACATTCCATTATTTCTCGATTTTCAAAATCTTCAACTATTACTTTAATTCTCATATCAACCGCTTGTGCGGCGATTCATCTCTGCGTACAAATTGTTCATAACATTGATCAATTGATTTTTGAACACACCTGACACCATCTATGAATTCGCATAATGTAGGTTGTGAAACACTAAATGAAGGACCTGCATGAATGTATGTATGTTTCTCACATTGTGAAAAAACAATGGTACATGGATGGATCTGATGGCCAGCAATTTCTGAATAACGTAATCTTCCACCCAAATATGGGCACCTGGAAGTCCGAATTCGAATTTGTTTCATTATATAGTTCATATTTTGTAAAACTTTAATGAATTTTTGATTAACATGCACAACGATTTCAAGGCGAGCAATGGCAACACTGTAGGAAAAAAAAAAATTGTCTGTACCTCGCGAGACTATATATTGGAAATTCTAATTTTATGGAGTACTTTTAAATATTTTATGATATTGCTGTTGAACTGAATTTTAAGAGCGAAGAGCATGATATTTACCGTATTTACCCGCGTATAAGTCGATACCGCGTATAAGTTGACCCCCCCACTTCGACATAAAAAATTCGTAGAAAATAAGAAACCCGCGTATAAGTTGACGCCCCACTTCCGAAATCGATCTAGAAACTTCGAAAAAAATTTTTTAAGTACTACATTTATTTAAAATCATCTGAGAAAAAAAGTAAATTTACGATAAAAAATACCTTGGTAAATAAACAAAATCAAAATCCTTCAACGTCCGATTCATGGTCAGATTCGCCAAACATTTCATAGAACTCTTCTGTCGTCATTGGCTCGTCATTCATATTTTCAGTCTCGAACTCTGTATTGTTACAATCACTACTAGAGCCTTCTTCGTCATTTTCACGTTCAAAAACAGTATCATCTTCCGTGCCGTCTAGTTCGTTGCTAATACAACATTTTTTAAAAGATTTTATAATAATTTCAGAGGGACTCAGTAATTATTTCGTCACATAATTTAAGTCATGAAACTACTTCAAGTGACTAAGTGACTAAGTTACTAAGTGACTTATTTGATAAATCGTCCAATTTGAGTGCGGGAAGAAAACAGCTGCATTATATAATGAAATTTTTGAACTTCCGATTCTTTTAATTTTTTATAGCCTCGCGTATAAGTCGACCCCCCACTTTGAAGTCATTTTTTTCCAAAATATCTCGACTTATACGCGGGTATATACTATAATAAATAAAGTGACACACGACGTTAAAAAACCGCCGCTTTGGTCGTAATATAAAATCTGAAAGCCTTCAGTTTTATTGGTATTTTTTTCCCATGTTTAAATTCTGAATAACGGTGTACCAGAAGATTCGTCAAAATCGCTCTTGAAAAGAAATAAATAAAAGAAATGGCGCCATACTGGAATTCTAACGCAATTTACATGTAAGGAATGTAGCATTATTATTATCATAAAGGAAACTGAATGTAAACACGCGCAACAATAGCCACATTCTAATTTTAAGATCTCTTAATAACTAAAGTAAATCTATTGAAAGCGCTTTTGAGGAAAAAGCCTTAAAAGTCAAACTTTTGAATAAGTTTGGGAACAGTCGAAAAAATAATAGAAGTCGGAGGTAATTGAAATTTAAAGAAAGGTACCTTTTATAATCTTCGGCTTTCTTTAAACGCTGTGAAAGACGTCGTATTTACTTCGCCCAGTTTATTTCTAGTCCATAGTATGCTTAAGGATACAGTGAACTTTAAAAATTACTTTTTAAGTTTTTGTGTCTTCAGCAAGAAATTTTATACATATACATATTATCACATCAGTTTATAAAATATATGTTCAAAATTTCAATTTATTTTAAATTAAAATTTTTAAAAACAAATAATTAATTATTTTAATTAAAGATTTAAAATGCTCTTTGAGCGGCAATTTTCAGTATTTCTTCCTAAATTAGTTTTTTATGTTTTTGTGTTTCCAGCAAGAAATTTTATACATATACATATTATCCCATCAGTTTATAAAATATATGTTCAAAATTTCAATTTATTTTAAACTAAAATTTTTAAAAACAAAAAAATTAATTATTTTGATTAAAGATTTAAAATGCTCTTTGCGTGGTAATTTTCAATATTTCTTCCTAATTTTTCCTTTAAGTTAGTTTAAAGACTTGAAAAAATTTTTTGTGTATCCGTTATTGAATATGATGGATCAGAAATTTTTAAAAAGGATTTTTGTTACCTTAAACCCAGTTTTCGGAAAAGGGCACTTTTTGTTAAACATCATCTCAAGTTTAAACTTCTTAATAACCTCATATCAAAAATGCATAGACAGATCTACTGTAACATTAAACTAAATAGTTTCTTCCAAATATCATTCATTTTTAACTAAAAAAGAGACGCACGGAGCATTTTCAAGACATACGAACTGCGAAAACGCTTTTTTGAGAAAATCGAATTTCAAGCTTTTCTTCAAACTTACCTTTACTACATGGTCATGAGAAACAGAAAATTAGCTTTAAATATAAATATATATACACTAAATAAAATTTTCGTATAATTTAACTATTTTTAATTTCACAATATTAACCCACCGGGCGGCTCGCATTCAAATCTATTTACGTCTGGAAAACTGCAGTAAAAATTAACCATGTTTACAATTTTTTTTTCATTTAGATTGAACCAAAATTGCCCTAAAAACAGCCTTTGTTAGATTTTCCTCCCCCCTCCTTGTAAGGCGATCAACAAGTCGTTTCACTTAAGTGATGGTTTCCTACTGTCCTTTGATTAGCTAGAGGCGATTAAGCAGATGGGCTGCTTTTGCCCCTTACGGAGGAAGGAACACGTTTTGTGTCCATGCTTTGGTTAGACGAAAAAAGATATTTTTTTCTGGAAATCCAAAAGAGAAAAGGAAGTTTTGTATTGCCTTGTTACCAATTTTGTGCATATTTCTAATCTTAATTGCTTATCAGAGCCGTGCCAAGATATTTTTTCACCTGAGGCAGAAAGGTCAATGCGCGTCCATATAAATATAAAAATAGCTTCACTTGTATTAAGCAAAAGTAATTGCATTAAATCAAAATGTCATAACTCTTATAGCATAATTATACCATAATTCTTAAAGTATTTTTTAATCGTAGTTTTATAAATTCAAAGAAATAATGTGGCCAATTATTTATAATTTTCAAATGAAATCGTTAAAAAATTCGTTTTTGATAAATAAGAAATAACACTGAAATGCATATTGCATTAATTTCCAGGTTTTCTTGCAATTTTTTTTTGGTTTGTTTTATTGATTTAAGTTTGACGAAGCCTATCTCCCCTAATAATTAAAGTAATTTTCGAATTCGTATAGCCAATTTGGAGCCTCTTCTAGTGATTCACATGCCTGACCTTTTTCCCGGCTTTTTAGCTTATTAAGTATAAATGTTATTGATTTTTATTGCGTTTCGGTATTTTAATGTACGTTTATATAATGTTAATTTGTTTTTATATGCATATTTCAGTAATATAATCTTACGACTAGTGAGACAGTGTAGTTTAACTAATTTTCTGCTTTTGATTCATGTTATCGAGCTTTAACGCTAAGAAAAAATTTATAAGAGGCTTAAAATACCCAATTACTATTGAAAGCTACATGTAATTGATAATTAAATTACTATTAAAATAACAAACACATGCTCAGTGTCAGTCATTTCGACATAATGTTTGTAATTCATTTTACCACAAATTTATTTCGTTTATCTTGTTTCATATTTATAAAAGGGGAGTTTACCTTTATCGCATTTATTGGTTGATAGAAGTTATGAAATATTGAATATTTTGAAACAAATTTCACTCATAATAACCTTATTAAAAATTTTCTACATATAGAAAAGATGTCACAGATACCTCTCAGTTTCCGAACTAAATTACATGGTACTGCAATTCGGTGCATTTTCATATGATTATTTTTGACAGAAAGAGTTACCTTACGTAAATCACAAAAGAACATTGTTTTAATTCTTAATTAAATATAGCACTTGTATTAAATTGCTAAAATTCATTGTTAGGAAAATCTCGCTCTAAAAAATTAGACACTTTTACCTTTCAAAGTGGAATTTTTGTGGTTTTCTCTGTGCATAATGTGGGCGCGAGTAAGTTTTTCTTAGAATGTCCTCCACGGAGGCATTCCTCCCTTTAGGCAGATAGCTCTCGCGTGCTTTAAATAAAGCAAACCAAAACAAAAGCTTCAAAATTGGTGTTTAACATTTTTTTGGGTTCAAATGCGCAAATTACTTAGAGATCTCAATTCACGTTATCAAATGTTATTATTTAAATAAATAAAAGCAAGCTGAGGATTTCCATTTAAATTGTTTGTTTTAAAATAAAAAATAAGAACAGTAAGTTTTGAATAAATCTTGTCAACATCAAGCAGGGACAGGAACATGCCAATGTAAAATTTAATATTAGGCCAAAAAGAAACGCTTTGACATAGATTTTGGATAAAACTTAATCAAATTCGCAGGTAGTCAGAGACAGGCCTTTTTTCAGTAGAGAGAAAAAAATGTTTCTGAAGTATTTGTGTATTTATTACATAAATGTTTTAATGCTTCCATAGCACTGCTAATCAATAAAATTTATTTGATGAAAAGTAGGAAGTTTGCTTTTAAAATTCCGATTTTTCAACCTTTTTCAGTGACATATGTGGCATCGAAAAACACGTCTGGCCAGGAAGCAGATTAATGGCTGAAAAATTCTTAGAATTTAAAGAGGCATCGAACAAGAAAATTTAGGGATGGCGAAATTCTAAGAATTTGGCATTTGACAACGGCAAAAGTTTTAGAATGTAGAGAGCTACAGAATTTAGGCAGGGCAAAATATTTTAAATTTATAGAACATAGGTCAGTAGAATTAAGATCCCACAGCGATTGCACTGAGGAACAAATCGACTTGCTTTTCGATTATGCGGATGGACGCAGATTAACTTCCGAAAGCTCAGTGAAGCAAGAGCTATACATAATGCAGCTATTTACGATTTCTGCTATAATAAACTGAAATTTAATATAATAATTTAACACTATATATCAGTTTACGAAAACATGATGATACTTTTGAGAAATTTTCTTTAATTCCCCAGTACGCTAAAAAAAAAAAAAAAAAAAAAAAAAAAGTACAATACATTATATAATGATATTACTAACAAAATGATGCCGAAGACGCATTTAATTTTTATCTTTTTATTAATCTAAATATATATGTCATTGGGTTATAATTTTGCAAATTAAAAATGTTCAATAATATAATATGTGATTATGGTATGGTACTATTCAAGGCAAAGCACACGAGGGTTATCTGCCTAAATAGACGGATGCCTTCATGGAGGGCTTTCTAAGGGAAACTGGCTCGTATACACGTTACACATGGGGAAAACCACAAAAAAGACCATGCATCCAGCCCGTTCGCGGGATTCGAACCCCGAGCCGAACTACCAGTGTTCAGCGTCTTTACCGCTCGGCCGCTGGTGGGTAATATGTGATTATGAAAGCTGTGTAAAAGAAGAAAAATTCTTGCACATTCGTCAGGCAGCATACGATGGGCACCTGCTTGAGGAAAAGAATGCGTTTGTAGATGACTTTTTCAGGAAAACTGGTTTGGTATATTCAACCTAAAATTCACCAAAATACCAAGCAACGAACGCATTCGCCAGAATTCAAACTTAGGCAAAATTACCAGTGTTCAGTTGCAAAAGAGAGTTAACAACATAAACAGGCAACATGTCTGAAATTAGTATTTATTGCATTCAACAGTGATATGATTTTCTGATATAATTTAATGGAATATCACTGTAAAGGAATGGGAATCTTTTTTTTTTTTTTTTTTTTTTTTTTTTTTTGTAAAGAGATTTTTTTCCGCTCTGTTTTCAACATTTGGTTGAAATGCGAATTAAATAAATATTTACAAATGCAGAATATTGGATAGTTATTGAAGATTTCGAGATTCAGTTTCTGAAATCCATTTCATGTGTCATTTCCTTAAAAAGGTGATACTGAAACCAACTTTCGAGGAGTAAAATGATTACTAGAAAAGAGTTTCCGATTTCTTTCATTCTTTTATTCCCATTATAAATTTATCCCGTAGTTCTTAGAACATTCTTCTATCCGTAAGTGATGATTTGCTTTCCGAGAAAATTTTCTGAAAGGAATCATTTACTTAGTCTTTCAAACCATGGGAAAATCTTGCCATCGTCGGTACTTAATACCCTTCATTTACTGAGATAACCTGCTTTGTTATAAGTATGGTACTTGTTTTCTGATTTTTTACTGAATTTGCATGCTCAAAGCTATCTAAATAAAGAAACGCTATTGTGAATATCAGAGTATGAGTGCGTATATGAAAGGGTTATATATTTTTCAGAATTCCCCTATGAGCTGTTTATTCTTATGGCAGAAAGAGGAAATGCTTGCATACATCGCCATTCCCGGAAACTAGACAGTACGGAAAACATTACTAGACAGTCCAGTTTACCAAACAATAGAGTTTATCTGATTCCTAGTTGTAAAAGCTGACAGTTATAAATTATTATGTTCATGGCGACCTTCAGAAGACATCAAATTACTTCAAAAGTTCCGCTGCTATAAATTTTCAGACTGCAATTTTGTTCCTTTAAATTTTCGAAAATACCTATTTTTTAAGTATTTTTCGGTACTTATATTAATATTGATACAAAAAATATAGAAAGCACCAAACGTAGCTATGATGTATTTCAATTTGTCCTTAGTATTTTCTCACATATAGTATTAACACTTTGTCTACACGTTTCTAAAGTTTCACCATAGTAAGCCTTCTCTTTCCGAATGTATTCAGTTCCTTTTCGCTTTCGTTTTCTGCTTCTTCTTCTTTTTTTAATTTAATTTATTTATTTATTTAATGTTACCATATCCTGAGTTTTACTCTAGCTATTAGCTAGAGTAGCTACTAGGTAGCATTCATTATAGTACATTCATTATATTCATATAGCTACTAGCTAGCATTCATTATAGTACAAAAACTAATATAGCTTGTCAGTATCTTGTCAATATACATTTTTATCTTCAATAAAATCCACTAATTCGATTGGTGCTGTTAAATTACAATTTAATACTTTAGCCAATTATTCTGATTACAGCGATTTAAATTCGATTTTAGGCAACATATGCATTCTTTCAGAAAACGCGATATATTGAGCACCGCTGTTACAAGTAAATACTGTACATTCAACCATTTCATAATATGTAAATGTAGCATAACTTCTTTTCGAGTGCTTACACTGAGAGTCTCCTTCAGGTAAATCTTAATGGAACTTTATTTCATGAAAATTTAGAAGTATTATAAAAGCCTCAGAATTATTTCCATTGCAAACATTGATGAATTATGCAGAAAAATATATAAGAAAAACATCAATGAGAAACTATTATCCAATATAGATTTCATGACAGTAGTAAAACATTTTTTCAGTACCGACGGTATTAAAAAGCTCAATATTGTGATAAGCTAAATAAAATAAAACAGTATTAAAAGTTTAATATTGTGATAAGTAAAAGTATACTAATCTATAACACTCATTTGATATTTTTGCCATTAGAACTATAATGTAATTCTAACCGTTAAAGTAACATTGTATTTGTATTAACTAGAATTATAATTGTAATTTCAATTAAATTTATCAGTACTCGTTTTCCTGCACCTTGAGGGAGACGCGTTATTTTCTTTTTCTGTTATATAAAATACTCTCCTCAGAAAAAAATGTCTCTAGACATGATTCTGTCTCCAAAATTAATGGATGAGGTGAACAGAAATAATGTTGGAACAGCCTTTGGGCAAGTGCTGCGAGTATGCGAAATGTAAGACTGTAATTAAATTTCGACCATCCTGGAGACTACACTTTCTTAGAATATTGCCATTCGACAAATTATAAGACCTTCCATTTATCTTTAAAGTTTAAGCTATCTGTTATTGACTGAGAAAAGCTGGTAATTCATTGTAGTTACTTTGTAGTTAAAACTACAACTAATGCAGATATAATTGTAATTGTGCCGCCCAGATGGTATAGTGGTTAGGGAAGTCTGACTGCGATACCGAAGGGCCTGAATTCGAATCCCGGAGAAGGCATGGCTTTAACTGTTCGTCCTTTCATAGGAGGCGACAGTGGCCGTCATATTAGATGCCTCCATAATAAAGTGACTGCAACTTCTGGCCTTGTATAGACTAATGGACTGTGTTGCACTGTAACTATTCCCAATCTGCCATTGGGGAAAAAATAAAATAATAATAATAATAATAATTGTAATACAATGATTGTTCGAATTACAATATAACTTCAAAAGCAATTAGATTTTTCGCTCAGCAGAGTAATAAATCGTCTTTTGAATACTACTAGTTCAAATCGGATGCCCATTTTGGCAAACAATCTAAATGTTTAGATAGCTCCGTGGATTTCCTTATGTGTAACATGAATACAAATCATTTTATTTTAGAAAGTTTTCTATGAGTACATCATTCTTCTTAAACGTGTCGTTGCATTCAATTAAATAAAGATCTTTTCCTGCTTTTATTAACGGGTGATGTGAACATGAGCCAGTTTCCCTTAGAAAGTCCTCCACAGAAGCATCTTTGCAGTCATTACCGTAATCCAAATAATATGACAATCACAGGTGCATAAGAAAATTGTACTTTTATTTGTTCTTACGTGAAACAATGAAGGAAAATAGTTCATGCAAGTACTTTCACTTGTAACTGAATAATGCATTTTAATTATTTATGGAAAATGTGTGTTATGTTGAATAAAAGACCAATTCGTAATTTTTTTTTCCAATGGCAGGTAGTAGACGTTTATAGACAGTGATCACTATTAAGGCCGGTCATGTTATTAAGGAAGGAACTAATACGTGGGCCACCGTTGCCACCTATGAAGAGGACGAACAAATTACATTCATGCATCAATTCCCGGATAGAAAAAATTCTATCCGGGATTCGAACCCAGGCTCATCGGTACGGCAACCAGAGTTACGAACCGCTTTATTGTCTGGGCGGTAATTCATAATAAATGGATTTAGTAAAATGTCTAATACACACAGCAATTAAGCATACTGATTGCTGATCAGAATCCTTTTTTACCAGCTAAAGCAATAGGTTGGATAAAATTATGAGACTTAGTTTAGTCCTTGATGATCTCCTTTCTGAAAAGAAAAGGATAAATGTAATTTTTATGATTTATTTCTTGTGTAATGTAAACAAGACAAGCGTCCCGTAACAAATCCTTTGCGAAAACATCCCTTTGCACTGGCATAAACTCTTTGCTTGCTTTCCCTTAATCTTGTAATTTAAGTTCACATGTATATCGAAGATCATAAACATACATATTTGCTTACTAACGTTATGTGCTTTTCGGTCTATATAAAATATTTCCTTTAAATAAACTCCTATTTATGCTGGTACCACAAACTACAATATATGTAAGATGATTCAAAAGACATGACAGAAAATATTAATATTTTTCTTATAAGTGATTATCCCGTTGTATTACTTAAAAACTCATTATCCAAAATGCAGAAGCATTTCGAATATAATATTATTGACTGTAATTTTCAAATGTTATCACGATTTCCTTAGCCTATGTCACTGAAATTATAAGGGGCAGTTGTTTTTCTGATTAAATAGTTACAATCATCTGCTGCGCAATTTTAATTAAGAGGTCATTACAATAGCATTGTAATTTTTATTAGATTATATAATTACAGTTATACTGTTTATTAAATTAGATTTCACAATTAAAATGCAATTATAATTAAAATGCATTTGAGTAAATTGTATATGTAATTAAAAATTGTTACATTGTAATTACAAGATAATTGCATAATATTATTCCAATTACTATGTGTTTTCAATTGCATTCTGCAATTACATTTGCAATTAAGATCATGATTTTCCTGGGCTCCGTAACTTCTTTTATCAGAAACAATTGCTATCCTAATTACATTATTATAATTACTTACTGGAGTTACAATGACAGTGTAACTGTAATTAGATTATATGATTGCAGTTGCATTGAATATGAAATTGGATTTCACAAATACAGAGTAATTGTAATTTAAATGAAATTACGTAAATTGTAATTGTAATTAAAAAAACAGCTACTTTTTAACTACAACTACTTAGTAATTGCATACTACACTTAAAATTAAAATTATGATCATAATTTCAGTATGTTAAGGAATTCTATTTATCAGAGACAATTACTTTCCTAATTACATAGTTATAATTACCTACTGCAATTGCAGTTAAAATTACGTTGTAATTAGCTAATATTACCGTAGTTGTGATTAGATGCAATAAAATTTGTAATTGTAATTAGATTATATAATTATAATGTTTGTGATTATCATTGCCCCTCAGGGGGCTAACTTTTGTGAGTACGGGTGTGGCAATCCCGAGGTACCCTAGCCCTTCAGGGGATCATCTTCTTGGTGAGACGGGTGTCACGATCCTGGAGCCCCAGTGATCTTTCCTCTTTTCTGTCTCCTCTCCTCTTGGCTGGAACATTTTCCCTTCCCTTCTCCCTTGTGGTTTCTCTCTACGGAGTTTGGGGCTCGTCACGAGAGGCTGGAACAGACCTTGTCTCTAGTTTTCGAGTGGCGAGAAAACTGCCCACGTGTTTGCCGTGCGTGGAGACCCGTGTCGCTGGAAACGAGGGTCCTGGTAGTTGAGGGGCGAGGTACTGTACCCAACACACTGCTTTGGCCTCTGCTTCAGCTAAACGGGAGGCACCTTAGTCGTCCTCACGGGTGTCAATCGGCTGGTCACTAGTCCTTGTGTCAGTGGCTTGGGGTCATGCTCTCGGGAGTACCTGCTTTCGGGAAAGCCGACTGTGGGGCTTCAGTTTGCGTATAGGTACGGCTAGCCCTAACACAGGAATCTGTGTTCCCTTGTAGGGCTCCGTGGTGGGTGGGGCCGTCGGACCCGAATTTTTTTCTCTTTCAAATATGGCTTCTTTATTCATTCTAAAAAAACCCGAGTCAAATGAAACGAACAAAGAAATTGAAATTGTTGACAAATCTATTAACAAAAAGATCCGTACAGATGCAAATGACAAAGATAGTGAAATTATTGACAAATCCAGTACCAAGAAGATCCGAACCAATGCAAATGCCAAAGAATCTACTGATTGTCCACGCTTCCTTGTTATCTCTAGTCCTTCTGGTGAACTGCAAAAGATGTCGCCTTTTCTCGTAAACAAATATATACATTCATGTATAGGTGAGCCAAGGAACATAAAGCGTCTCCGGTCAGGAGACCTGCTTATTGATACCATGTCGGCCACCCAGTCTGCTTCTCTTTCCGGACAAACCAAATTTAGAGAAATATCTATAACTGTGTCAGCGCACAAAACACTTAATTTTTGTAGAGGTGTGATCTCGGAGATCGACCTTCTGTGTGTATATATTTGTTCTGTGTGTATATATTTGTTACGGAAGGTAAGTTGATCGATACAAAACACGTGATCCTTACCTTCAACACGCCTGATCTGCCTAAGAATATTAAGGCTGGATATCTAAATCTTCCTGTAAGACCTTATATTCCTAACCCTATGCGATGTTTCCAGTGCCAGCGTTTCGGCCATTCTAAGATGACCTGTCGTGTCAGCCTCACATGCGCCCGATGCTCACAGATTGGCCACGATTCCGAAAATTGTACCGCTTCGCCTTCGTGTATAAATTGCAAGGGTCAGCACCCAGCATTTTCACGCCTGTGCCCAAAATGGAAATCCGAAAAAGAAGTACAGACTCTTAAAGTTACCAGGAACATCTCGTATGCTGAAGCCAGAAAACTAGTTCAAAGCACACAGCTCCAATCAAACAAATATTATGCCAGTGCAGTTAAAACAACACGTAGCATTGCCACCCAAACATCAATAGGCACGCAGACTAAACCAAATAAAACCCAATCGACTATATCCACCAAGAAAACAGAAAAGTCAACTCATTTAATACAAAATAAAGAAACAGTCATTCAAAGTAAACCCAAAACTGCCACTAAAAAGTATCAAATAAAAATAGAAGTTCCAGCAATAGCTCTTTTGACGAAATGATTTCTGAATCTGCGGATTCAGACACTATGGAAGTAGAGGAGGGTCTAGAATTTCCCAGGCATCTACTTCCACGAAAAACCAAACAAGAGCACAGAAAGAACAAAAACCAGACATAATGGCCACCCTCGTCTCATGGAACTGTCGCGGTTTCCACCGAAATTTGCTCGACATCAAAGCCATAATTAATGCTTATCATCCTGTATGCTTCGCAGTACAGGAAACAAATCTAAAACCAGAACAACAGGCAAAACTTCGGAGGTTTTCCTTCGTCAGGAAAGATAACCTTGCAGGTGAGCGTGCCAATGGAGGTGGAGGTCTCCTCACCTCACTGGATTATCCCTCAAATGTGCTTTCTTTGACGACATCCCTCCAAGTTGTCGCTACTCAAACAAATTTTGATATTGTTGTTACAGTCGTTTCTCTGTATTTGCCTCCAAATGAGCATATTGATCAGCAAGATTTAAATGGTCTTCTAGAGCAGCTGCCTGAGCCTTTCATCGTAATAGGAGATTTTAACGGCCATAGTCCGCTCTGGGGTAGTAAAGATACAAATTGCCGAGGAAGACAAATTGAGCAGATGATCGAAGATCATAGCCTTTGTCTCCTGAATAATGGGCAGGATACTTACTTCCATGAGCCTTCAAGGACATTCCACGCTCTCGACCTTGCCATCTGTTCACCGTCTCTGTTGCCATTTTGCACTTTTAGTGTCGGAAATGACCTGTACAACAGCGATTATTATCCCATTTTTGTATCTCTTGCACGAAGAGGAGCAAACCCCATGTCGAGACTCCCTCGGTTTATACTAGACAGGACTGGGAACTCTTCTCTTCCTCCGCAGAGCTCACAGAGGAAATGGTAGAAGATGTGCATATCGATGACGCTGTGGAAGCTGTTACTAATACTATTATTCAGGCAGCTATGCTTTCGATTTCTAGATCATCAGGAAAAATACTAAAATATTCGAAACCGTGGTGGAATCGCGACTGTCATGAAGCACTGAAAAAACAGAAAAAAGCATGGGGTATTTTTCGTAGATATCCGACTCTGCGAAACCTCATAGCCTTTAAAAGAGCCAAAGCAAATGCACGAAAAGTAAGAAGGCAGAGCCAGAGGGATTCCTGGATTTCATATGTGTCGTCAATAACATCCTCCACGCCTAGTAAGCGGGTTTGGGAAAGAGTTCGAAAAGCATGCGGCATATATAAAGACCACTCACTTTCCTTTTTGGAAAAAGATGGCCGAGTGATTAGCTCCATAGAAGAAATTGCGAATACTATTGGTGAGACATTTGCTGCCGTTTCTTCCAGCAGAAACTATACACCTGCATTTTTCTCTATGAAGCAGCACTCTGAAATAAATCCCATCGCATTCAACTCTTCCAAATCTGAGCCTTACAATAGAGCATTTACTATGGTGGAATTAAGGAGTGCTTTATTGCAGACACATAGGTCTTCTCCGGGTCTTGATGGCGTGAATTACGAAATGCTAAAGCATCTGTCCTATAAGTCACTGAATGCCCTTCTCACTCTTTACAATAGGGTGTGGAAGGAGCGTACCTTTCCCAGTGCATGGAGGAGAGCTGTTGTCATTCCTATTGCTAAGCCAGGGAAAGATCCAAGGAATCCCTCCAACTATCGGCCAATTGCCCTTACGAGTTGCCTCTGCAAACTGTTTGAAAAGATGGTAAACAGCCGCCTAGTCTACTTCTTGGAAAAAAATAATATTATATCACCTTATCAAAGCAGTTTTCGGAAAGGGAGAACAACCGTAGATAACATGCTCCTCTTAGAGACATCCATTCGAAAAGCTTTTGTAAGAAAAAATCACCTTGTCTCAATTTTCTTCGATATAGAGAAAGCTTATGATAAGGCATGGAGATACGGTATACTTCGCGATCTTCACGAGAGTGGCTTGCGCGGCAACCTACCAATTTTCATTCAGAATTTCCTGAACGCTAGAACTTTTCAAGTAAGAATTGGCTCTGTTTTTTCGGATGTTTTTCAACAGGAAGAGGGTGTGCCTCAAGGCTGTGTGCTTAGTGTAACCCTGTTTAGTTTAAAAATAAACTCAGTACTAAAAGAACTTCCTTCCACCATCTTAGGATCTCTATATGTTGATGATCTGCAGATTAGCTGTCGAGGGGCAGACATGAGATACGTAGAGAGGCAGTTGCAGATAGCTCTGAATAAGATCCAAGAATGGTCAAACAAACAGGGATTTACTTTTTCCAAACAAAAAACTGTGCGTGTGCACTTTTGTAGGAAGCGAGGTCTCCATCCTGAACCTGAGTTATATCTCAATGGTTCAATTATTTTAGTTGCGCCCGAAGTAAAATTTTTAGGAGTGACGTTCGACCAGAAATTGACTTTCCTTCCTCATGTTTTAAACCTGAGAAAGAAGTGTCTAAAAACACTAAATATTTTAAAAGTGTTAGCGAACACCTCCTGGGGTGCAGAGCGTTGCTCCATGCTTCGCATTTACAGAGCCCTGGTTCGCTCTAGACTGGACTATGGCTCAGTTGTTTACGGATCCGCTCGGTCATCAGTTTTGTTAAAACTCGATCCTGTTCACCATCAAGCTCTGCGGATTTGTTCAGGAGCTTTCAGAACTTCTCCTGTCCAGAGCCTGTATGTTGAATCTAACGAACCATCACTTTATCTGAGGCGTGAGCAATTGTCCCTATTGCAATATTTTAATATTCTATCACAACCTGAACATCCCAATAAACTGTACTTACTTGATGATGTGTGTAGCACTTTATTTGAAACACGTCCATCCTGTGTTCCTACCTTTCCTTTAAGAGTTCGCCCTATCATTGAGGAACTTTCCCTGTCTGATATGCGCCCCCAAGCAGTACAGAATTTTGAATTCCCACCTTGGGAAAATGCACGGATTCAGCTTCTTGATGTTTTCAAGCATCACGTCAAGGCAAGCACCAATGACATCATTTATAGACAACGCTTCGCTGAGCACAGGCACAAATATTGCAGTTATCTTCCAGTTTATACAGATGGATCCAAGTCAACAGATCATGTCGGGATGGCATTTGTAATTGAAGACCACATGGAGGGCAGATGCTTGCACCATGCCTCCTCTGTCTTAACATCTGAATTAACTGCAATATATTATTGTCTTTTGTACATCTCTAGGCTCTGCCACAAAAAGTTTATAGTTTATAGTTTATAGTTTATATAGTGCACTGAAATCTTTAGAAGCTTTTTCTAACACTCAAAACCCAGTCATAGTGGATGTTCTCAAGATACATATAAACCTAACGAGTCGTGGATATGAAATTCTATACTGCTGGGTTCCCGGTCATGTGGGAATTAAAGGGAATGAGCTGGCAGATATCACAGCCAAATCTGCTGTTGAACTGTCCAATCGCCTCATCCCTTTTGGAGACATATGTTGTGTTGTGAAAAAGAAGATACGAAAAAAATGGCAGCAATTTTGGGATGTTCAGCGTCAAAACAAGTTAAGACATGTAAAGCCTAGAATTGAGCATTGGGATTTTGCTGGAAATCGTAAAAAAGAAGTTCTTTTGACTCGCCTCAGAATTGGTCACACAAGAGTGACACATGGCTACCTTTTAAAAGCAGAGAATGAGCCTGTTTGTTCAAATTGTAATGTTTGTCTATCTGTCCGTCATATTTTAATTGAGTGTCCATATTTTAATAATCTTCGTCAGAAGTATTTTAATAGCTGTCACTTACCTCTCGACCGTTTAATCGGAAGGGAGGTGAATTGTAATTTATTTTATTATTTAAAAGAGACTGGCTTTTATCACCTAATGTAATTTGTTTTGAAAATTGTGTCTTGAATTTTAAATGTGTGGTTTTAACTTGTTTTTATATGACTTCATCCTCTGGATTTGACACATTTGTCTACTTGTTTTTATTTATTGTATTTTAATTTCATCAATTGTACTCACCCCATCTCGCGTTTGGCGCACTATAATCAACTTTGGTTTTGCGCCATAATCTCTCACTCACTCACTCACTCACTCACTGTGATTATCATTGCATTGTAATTGTAAGACTAAAGAATTAAAATGCAATTACATACATTATTGTTGCATTTATAAAGTACTTACTTTCTAATTGTAATTGGGAAGCTAATTAGAATTGCAATAAAATTGAAATCACATATTTCAAAATATTGTTGCAGTTTCTTGCAATTTTAATTTTAATTCCAATTACATTTTGCCAAACTGCATCTAAAATTTGCAGAATAATTAGGCTGGAAAATGAAAATTCTCTTTACGAATATAAACATTTAAGTTTACTATAGTTGGTATAAGCACAGAACAGCTGGAACAGCTGGAAGTTTTGAACGAGCTATTTATTCCGAGCTGTTATTCAAAACCTAACGATAAAACCCATTTGCCCCTAGCGAATAGATAGTTTCCTCTCCTCAGTTACCTCCCGCAGATAAAAAAATATCACCTGTCAGTTTACAATAAGAGCAGAGAGGGGAGAGCACTCTGAGACAGGCCGTATATATGCTGCTTCGCCGTTTCGTGCCAAAATTTAAGTTTACGTATATATGCTGCCTTGCCGCCATGAGAACCAAAATATTTGGACGCATATATGCTGCCTTGCCGCTATGAGAGCCATTATTTTCAAACGCATATATACGGCCTTGCCGACTGGAGGGTTAAAGAGGTGGATATTAAAGAATTAAAAATATTTTGATATATTTCTGTATTGTGTTTATATTTAGATGAATTTTTACCCAGCCGAAGGTAGATGAAGCCCTTTTCATGAGAGTGTAAGGATAACATAATTTCTGTGCTTTAAAATAATAGGTCAAAGAAAAATACATGTTTTGAAAGTACTTTTTTTATTGATAAATATTTTCTCCATAGTATTCACGTATTTTCGTTCTAATAATAATAATCTCTGGTTATATACAAGTATTACGTTTATGTTTTGTATAGCAAGAAGCCCTCCCAAAAAAAGAGTTATTTATTTGAATATGTATGGCAGCGGTAGTTTAGCGTTGGTTCGTTTTCCACTTTTCCGCTTACACATTTATCCAAAAAATAGAAAAACTCAGAGATATTAATTAAAAATTCTTAAAACGCTAATTTTCGCCCTCATTTTTCCAAATGGCAACAGGGATACAACAGCAACAATAGCCTCGTGCCATTATTGCTGATGTAATGAGAGAGAATTATCGATTTTATGCGATTTTATCAAAGACAAATGAATAAAACAAAAATTAAAAAAATAAAATTTGAAACCTCATTCAAATTTTGGAAACCTCGTTTCGAGGTACACTGGCTCTTGTCTAGATGCACCTATGTAGCAAATTCGTAGCCCTGGGTCTATTAGCTTACACTCAGCCCAAACGAAAGACAGACACATAGAATCTTCCTTCTATTATGAGTTATATATCAGAATACCTTTCATTGTTACATATTCAAGGAATCCTTTTAATAGCGTTCGAAACAATGAATTTACGAATAATTGTTTTAGGCTTTTGTTGAATTACAACAAAGTTAATGTACACATTTTTAACAATGCTTATAAACCATAATCATTAGAGACACCGAATCTAGTGGTGCTAAAAACTTACGTGTGGAGCTTATTTGCTTAAACTTGTTATTTTTAATGCTGAAATCGAATTGGAACCATTTTTAGAAATGGAGTTCTTTTTTTTCACAGTATTGTGCTACGTTTTTATACCAACACCCTTTATCGACAGCCTATTGGGCATACTTATTTGTTTTGCGACTGTGTTTCTTTTGTTTCCTGGAAGAGAAGAGAAAACTCGGAAAAATAATGATGAAAACTCTATTAACCGTAATGAACACAAGTTTAACACCGGAAAGAAGGTACTTAATTTAGATTTCCTTGATTCATATGATGATTCCTTTGATGTGGATATAAACAGTGACACCGATCTCCTCGAAGTTAATAACGAAGCTTTTGATAATAATCTTCTTAATTTGCATACTGATAGTGATACTGACCACATCCACCATTTTGCCAAAGATTTCGATAATAATCCTTATGATGTGCACAATATCAGCGATGAAAACCAATTTAATTACCTCCAACATGAAACAGAAAAGGATTTTGATTTTCCAAAACCTGATAACTCAGGTAATCAAATAGGCACGAATAGCAGTATAACCATGTTGAACCAAGAAGAATTAAGTTTGAATGCCTGTTTTAAATCATTGGATGCTGAATGCATTGTATCGCATAACGATCTTGGAGCACAAAGTGACATCGATTCTGGTAATCTCCTTAACACAATTAATGAACCAGGAATTAATGGCAAAGTGGATCAAATAGACAGAATAGAACTCAAACCAATTCAAGATTCTCAAGAACACCCTGTTGATGCCATCGTTGGTACCGTCCCTGTTATCTATATTGATGACGAATACACTCAACATCCTTCTTCGACTCATAGCAAGCGTTTCAAAATTTCAAACCTAAGAAAACCATTACTAAAATATTTCTGCTTTAAAAAATTTAAATTAAGCAAAGGACTTATAGCATATTATCTAGATCTCAGATAAGTTTACACAATTTCAATTCATATTCGTCAAAAATTTGTTTGTTATGACACCAATACCTTCTACGAATCATAGCAAGCGTTTCAAAATTTCAAACCTAAGAAAACCATTAGTAAAATATTTCTGCTTTAAAAAATTAAAAATAAACCAAGGACTTATAGCATATTATCGAGATCTCAAATAAGTTTACACAATTGCAATTCACATTCGTCAAACATTCGTTTGCCATGACGCCATTCTCATTGACTGACCACTGACAGACTAAAAATTGGACATTCACTGAACAGGGACCGAGAAAGGGAACATCTCCTTGCCTGACCAGTGACTGAATAAAAATTGGACTTTGACTGAAAAATGACTGACTAAGTGACGATCTCATTGACTGAGCATTGGATTTGGACGGAAAAAATTGCCTTATTCGATAAGAGAGAGGAAGGATGTTTTCAGTCCAATTGATTTCGCTACAGCTGAAATGCAAACAGAAAGTCATTTTAAAATTCTTTTTTGCGGCTACATTTCAGAACTGTAAAATTAAAATGAAATTATATCTTAACCTGAAATTAAAATGATTATTTGCAGTTAAATGCTATTGCTAAATTACTTTTTCTTGTGTTCTTAAATTAATTTACTAGTTTACACACCATATTCAGTTATGATTAACCAATATGCTCTATTTTTAACTATAACTTCTCATTGAATTAAGGAAAGCTGTAGCTATTATTGAAATTTTTCTTAGGCATATTTTCCCTTGTTGTCTGTGCTCCCAATTCGAAGTGACCGTCAGCCACTTCCTTTGTGTTTTTCGTTAGTGATTTGTCGGCATTTCGCATAAAAAATCTCCAGATTATCATTAAAACACGAATAAGGATGTTATTTTTTATTTTAGATTTTTTTCTCTCTGTGGCCTTCATGTCAAAACGTACTAGAAATAATAAATGAGAATATATTGCTTTCTTTTCAAACAAAGTATTTTCAATATGTGTTCCATAGCAATATCCTCTGTCATTAAGATTGCTAAGAGTTTTACCCTGTTTCATTCCTCGCCAACGTGCTGGCTGCATGGTTGGCTTCTGCAGTTTCCCTTATCTCAACGTATATGAGGCAATTTCCCTTAGAACGTTCTCCGCAAAGCCCTCCCTCGCGCCAGGTACGTAACCATCCTTTTCTTTGCCTTTTTCAAATAACCTGACTTTTACTCAAACAAATCAGTCATGACATGAAATTTGGAAGAAATGGATTTAAATAATTTTTTATAAAAATGTCTCGATTGGATATATACTGGAAGTTAAAGAATTTACAAACCCAGAGATACAGGAAAAACAAATATTAAACTGAAAGCTTTCAGACTTTGTATTACGCGCAAAGTGATCATTTTTCTCATTTGCACACATAGACGTTTGAAAAAAAATTCGGGCTAATATCCGTCTGGGTTAAAAATATTTAAAAACAGCGTATTTTATAAATTACAAAATGAAATTTTCATATATTTGAATAAATATTTATGAGGCATTATTAATAAAAATGAGAATAAAGGAAACACTATGAATAATCCTCAAACGTTTAGTCTGAAATTTAAAATTCAACAAACCTATCGCAAACCACTGAGTACAGGGGGTGTTCAGGTATTTTTTTAAGGATTTTGCAAATATTTAGATATATAAACACATCTTATAATCTCATTTTCTAATATATTCCGTCTGAGAGTCCTTTTGTAGAACCATCATATTACATCTTGATTTCCAAGAGAAAAGCCTTTTCCTGAAAACATCAAGGTTGATTTTATGCCACTTCTACCTCAAAATGTTCCACAGTCCATCCAATGTTTGGGTATGCCACGTATAAAGAGCTTGTTTTAAACGTAAAATGCACATTAATCCATGGGAGACAAATCAGGAGATTTCGAGGATATGCATCTAGAGGGTACAGCTTTAATTCCGGTTTCATATCTTACTTTTTCAAACCATAAAGCAGTAGATTTAGAGGTATGAATTGTAGCCTTGACCTTATGGAACTTAATACATTCAAGATCTTTTGGATAAAGAGATGACATTTCGTCTTTTAATATAGGTGTTTAAAGTTTTTTCTGATTGTGATCCGAATTAATTTTGATATTTGTTTCTACTTTCCTTACTTTAAGTTTCTCGTTATAAAAGAATCCAGTAAGAGCAATAAAACCTTTAGAAAAATTGTCCTTGATTTTTCTGAACCAATATACTGTGTCTTTTTCTCCTCTTTTTTGGTAGTAAATTAATCTTTTTCTATTGCAATCGTTATACGTATGTCCAAGCTTCATGTGTTGTAACTACACTGAAGTGCCGCTAAATTAGGGATAGACATGGGTATGCAAATTTAATAGCGCTGCGCCGCATCTGGGCTTACGTGAGGAATTTGTGCTAAATGCACATAATGCTAGCACTGTGGTTGTTGATAATCAGTGGTTTCACATACCAGTATAGGTAAACTTTATGACATAGACAGCTTCAATATCGGGCAGATAGTAGTCACTCGTCGCATGGGAAATACAATTTCCAAAATCCTCAGCGGGACAGCATTTTAACATTAGACAGTGTCAAGTGCATACCGAAAATGCACGGATGGCGGAAAAACGAACTAGCGATGGGGCAAAGTGCAAAGCACAGTTAACTTAGAATAATCGTCGAGTTTTAATCGTCGAGTGAGACGTCTCAGCCGTATTGTACACGGTCGACGAAGTAAATAATAGCTCAAATTACCCCCTAGCTGAAGCAGGCGACAGTCAGTAAAAGATCGTGTATCGCTCCCTTCAACATATGGCCTTCGTAAGCCGTAGACACACGAGGGTACCTTTCCTAAATACATGCCATCGAGTTGCTATTCTTACCTTGGCAGAAAAATATAGAGAATAGACACTAGTGGAGTTGAAATGTGTAGGAGCGATGAGTCTCGATCCGTCTAATTAACCCCGGTTGTGGGGGAGCTGGTAGTAGACAGCTTTCTGAGCCTCGTAGTAGACAGCCCTGCCTTGAATTCTACTGAGCATCTTTCCAAATTAGTATATCTTATTATTGAGGAATGTAGAGGATTGAAGTTTTATAGTCTATTCACTCGGTTTTGCATGTTCAGAATGTCTGTTATGATGGTCGTATGAAATGTTGTCGCCTGGTATGATATCAGAATGTCGTCTGTTGTGATCGTTCCGTATGTAAGCATATGATTGATCTTATTATTTATAGCCCTTCCTAGGGATAAATACATTACCTCTAATGATATATAGGTCATAGGGCTTCGCTTATTTAATAGGAACACGACCCTGAAATCTTTACCTATCCATATCTGTCTTTAGTGGGTATCATAAACGTGAAAAATAAATTCAAATGATGGAACAAACCTGTGCACTTGAAGTTCTGAATCACATACAATGTGGCAATATGTAACAGTGGCAAAACTTAGGTAAAATAGCGATTTAAATATATCTGAAGCATAACTTTTAAATCGTAAAAGGAAAGTAGCACATCTGTAGTATAAAAACTTTATACATATCGTTCTCCTCGTAGGTGCTACAGCTGTAGCGTCTTCCTACTTCCGTGTCTTGAAGCTAGCGGAATAGCGTAGGGGTAGTTGTTGAGGCATACAAAAGGAGTGGGCAGAGCATAGTTGCACAGACCAGTTGTCGAAATTTTTAACACATAATACACATCAAAGTGCTGCCCCAGAGGGCGCAAGATCCATATCGATTTGCCAGCACTAATTAAGGAAATATAATAAAGAATAAATAATTAAAAGTAGAAAAAACACTATATACACTATGCACATCGATCACCAAAACTCATTTTGGTGTATTTTTCTTGCTAATTATGTAACGTAAGTTAACGTTACGCTAAATAGTTGATTTTATCTTAACCCACCGGGCGGCTCGCATTCAAATCTGGAACGTCTGGAAAACTGCAGTAAAAATTACCATGTTTACAATTTTTTTTTTTTTTTTTTTTTTTTTTTTCATTTAGAGTGAACCAAAATTGTCCTGAAAACGGCCTTTGTTAGATTTTCTTCCCCACTTCTTGTAAGGCGATCAACAAGTCGTTTCACTTAAGCGATGGTTTCCTACTGTCCTTTTGCCCACCAGCGGCCGAGCGGTAAAGTCGCTGAACACTGGTAGTTCGGTCCGAGGTTCGAATCCCGCGAACGGGCTGGCTGCATGGGCGTTTTCGTGGTTTTCCCCATGTGTAACGTGTATACGAGCCAGTTTCCCTTAGAAAGTCCTCCACGAAAGGCATCCCTCCCCTTAGGCAGATAGCCCTAGTGTGCTTTGCCATAATTAAATACACCACAGCACACCACACCTACTGTCCTTTGATTACCGTCTAGAGGCGATTAAGCAGATGAGCTGCTTTTGCCCCTTACGGACGAAGGAACACGTTTTGTGTCCATGCTTCGGTTAGACGAAAAAAGATATTTTTTTCTAGAAATCCAAAAGAGAAAAGGAAGTTTTGTATCGCCTTGTTACTAATTTTGTGCATATTTCTAATCCTAATTGCTTATCAGAGCCGTGCCAAGATATTTTTTCACCTGAGGCAGAAAGGCAATGCGCGTCCATATAAATATAAAAATAGCTTCACTTGTATTAAGCAAAAGAAATTGCATTAAATCAAAATGTCATAACTCTTATAGCATAATTATACCATAATTCTTAAAGTATTTTTTAATCGTAGTTTTATAAATTCAACGAAATAATGTGGCCAATTATTTATAATTTTCAAATGAAAACGTTAAAAAATTCGTTTTTGATAAATAAGAAATAACACTGAAATGCATATTGCATTAATTTCCAGGTTTTCTTGCAATTTTTTTTGGTTTGTTTTATTGATTTAAGTTTGACGAAGCCTATCTCCTCTAATAGTTAAAGTAATTTTCGAATTCGTATAGACAATTTGGGGCCTCTTCTAGTGATTCACATGCCTGACCTTTTTCCCGGCTTTTTAGCTTATTAAGTATAAATGTTATTGATTTTTATTGCGTTTCGGTATTTTAATGTACGTTTATAGAATGTTAATTTGTTTTTATATGCATATTTCAGTAATATAATCTTACGACTAGTGAGACAGTGTAGTTTAACTAATTTTCTGCTTTTGATTCATGTTATCGAGCTTTAACGCTAAGAAAAAATTTATAAGAGGCTTAAAATACCTAATTTCTATTGAAAGCTACATGTAATTGATAATTAAATTACTATTAAAATAACAAACACATGCTCAGTGTCAGTCATTTCGACATAATGTTTGTAATTCATTTTACCACAAATTTATTTCGTTTATCTTGTTTCATATTTATAAAAGGGGAGTTTACCTTTATCGCATTTATTGGTTCATAGAAATTATGAAATATTGAATATTTTGAAACAAATTTCACCCATAATAACCTTATTAAATATTTTCTATGATATTAAATATTTCTAAGATGTCGCAGATACCTCTCAGTTTCCGAACTAAATTACACGGTACTGAAATTCGGTGCATTTTCATATGATTATTGACAGAAAGAGTTACCTTACGTAAATCACAAAAGAACACTGTTTTAATTCTTAATTAAATATAGCACTTGTATTAAATTGCTAAAATTCATTGTTAGGAAAATCTCGCTCTAAAAAATTAGACACTTTTACGTTTCAAAGTGGAATTTTTGTGGTTTTCTCTGTGCATAATGTGGGCGCGAGTATGTTTTTCTTAGAATGTCCTCCACGGAGGCAATCCTCCCTTTAGGCAGATAGCTCTCGCGTGGTTTGAAGGAAAAATAAAGCAAACCAAAACAAAAGCTTCAAAATTGGTGTTTAACATTTTTTTGGGTTCAAATATGCAAATTACTTAGAGATCTCAATTCACATTATCAAATGTCATTATTTAAATAAATAAAAGCAAGCTGAGGATTTCCATTTAAATTGTTTGTTTTAAAATAAAAAATAAGAACAGTAAGTTTTGAATAAATCTTGTCAACATCAAGCAGGGACAGGAACATGCCAATGTAAAATTTAATATTAGGCCAAAAAGAAACGCTTTGACGTAGATTTTGGACTTAATCAAATTCGCAGATAGTCAGAGACAGGCCTTTCTTCAGTAGAGAGCAAAAAAATGTTTCTGAAGTATTTGTGTATTTATTACATAAATGTTTTAATGCTTCCATAGCACTGCTAATCGATAAAATTTATTTGATGAAAAGTAGGAAGTTTGCTTTTAAAATTCCGATTTTTCAACCTTTTTCAGTGACATATGTGGCATCGAAAAGCACGTCTGGCCAGGAGGCAGATTAATGGCTGAAAAATTCTTAGAATTTAAAGAGGCATCGAACAAGAAAATTTAGGGATGGCGAAATTCTAAGAATTTGGCACTTGACAACGGACAAAGTTTTAGAATGTAGAAAGCTACTGAATTTAGGCAGGGCAAAATATTTTAAATTTATAGAACATCGGTCAGTAGAATTAAGATCCCACAGCGATTGCACTGAGAAACAAATCGATCTGCTTCTCGATTATGCGGATGGACGCAGATAACCTTCCGAAAGCTTAGTGAAAGCAAGAGCTATACATAATGCAGCTATTTACGATTTCTGCTATAATAAACTGAAATTTAATATAATAATTGAACACTATATATCAGTTTACGAAAACATGTTGATACTTTTAAGAAATTTTCTTTAATTCCCCAGTGCACTAAAAAAAAAAAAAAAAAAAAAAAGTACAAAACATTATATAATGATATTACTAACAAAATGATGCCGATGACGCATTTAATTTTTATCTTTTTATTAATCTAAATAAATATGTCATTGGGTTTTCCATAACTTATAGTTTTGCAAATTAAAAATGTTCAATAATATAATATGTGATTATGGTATGGTACTATTCATGGCAAAGCACACGAGGGTTATCTGCCTAAATAGAGGGATGCCTTCATGGAGGGCTTTCTAAGGGAAACTGGCTCGTATACACGTTACACATGGGGAAAACCACGAAAACCACCATGCATCCAGCCCGTTCGCGGGATTCGAACATCGGACCGAACTATCAGTGTTCAGCGTCTTTAACGCTCGGCCGCTGGTGAGTAATATGTGATTAATGAAGCTGTGTAAAAGAAGAAAAATTCTTGCACATTCGTCAGGCATCATACGATGGGCACCTGCTTGACGAAAAGGATGCGTTTGTAGATGACTTTTTCAGGAAAACTGGTTTGGTATATTCAACCTAAAATTCACCAAAATACCAAGCAACGAACGCATTCGCCAGAATTCAAACTTAGGCAAAATTACCAGTGTTCAGTTGCAAAAGAGAGTTAACAACATAAACAGGCAACATGTCTGAAATTAGTATTTATTGCATTCAACAGTGATATGATTTTCTGATATAATTTAATGGAATATCACTGTAAAGGAATGGGAAACTTTTTTTTTTTTTTTTTTTTTTTTTTTTTTTGTAAAGAGATTTTTTTCCGCTCTGTTTTCAACATTTGGTTGAAATGCGAATTAAATAAATATTTACAAATGCAGAATATTGGATAGTTATTGAAGATTTCGAGATTCAGTTTCTGAAATCCATTTCATGTGTCATTTCCTTAAAAAGGTGATACTGAAACCAACTTTCGAGGAGTAAAATGATTACTAGAAAAGAGTTTCCGATTTCTTTCATTCTTTTATTCCCATTATAAATTTATCCCGTAGTTCTTAGAACATTCTTCTATCCGTAAGTGATGATTTGCTTTCCGAGAAAATTTTCTGAAAGGAATCATTTACTTAGTCTTTCAAACCATGGGAAAATCTTGCCATCGTCGGTACTTAATACCCTTCATTTACTGAGATAACCTGCTTTGTTATAAGTATGGTACTTGTTTTCTGATTTTTTACTGAATTTGCATGCTCAAAGCTATCTAAATAAAGAAACGCTATTGTGAATATCAGAGTATGAGTGCGTATATGAAAGGGTTATATATTTTTCAGAATTCCCCTATGAGCTGTTTATTCTTATGGCAGAAAGAGGAAATGCTTGCATACATCGCCATTCCCGGAAACTAGACAGTACGGAAAACATTACTAGACAGTCCAGTTTACCAAACAATAGAGTTTATCTGATTCCTAGTTGTAAAAGCTGACAGTTATAAATTATTATGTTCATGGCGACCTTCAGAAGACATCAAATTACTTCAAAAGTTCCGCTGCTATAAATTTTCAGACTGCAATTTTGTTCCTTTAAATTTTCGAAAATACCTATTTTTTAAGTATTTTTCGGTACTTATATTAATATTGATACAAAAAATATAGAAAGCACCAAACGTAGCTATGATGTATTTCAATTTGTCCTTAGTATTTTCTCACATATAGTATTAACACTTTGTCTACACGTTTCTAAAGTTTCACCATAGTAAGCCTTCTCTTTCCGAATGTATTCAGTTCCTTTTCGCTTTCGTTTTCTGCTTCTTCTTCTTTTTTTAATTTAATTTATTTATTTATTTAATGTTACCATATCCTGAGTTTTACTCTAGCTATTAGCTAGAGTAGCTACTAGGTAGCATTCATTATAGTACATTCATTATATTCATATAGCTACTAGCTAGCATTCATTATAGTACAAAAACTAATATAGCTTGTCAATATCAACACATTTTTATCTTCAACAAAATCCACTAATTCGATTGATGCTGTAAAAATTACAATTTAATACTTTAGCCAATTATTCTGATTATAGTGATTTAAATTCGATTTTAGGCAACATATGCATTCTTTCAGAAAACGCGATATATTGAGCACCGCTGTTACAAGTAAATACTGTACATTCAACCATTTCATAATATGTAAATGTAACATAACTTCTTTTCGAGTGCTTGCACTGAGAGTCTCCTTCAAGTAAACCTTAATGGAACTTTATTTCATGAAAATTTAGAAGTATTATAAAAGCCTCAGAATTATTTCCATTGCAAACATTTATGAATTATGCAGAAAAATATATAAGAAAAACATCAATGAGAAACTATTATCGAATATACATTTCATGACAGTAGTAAAACATTTTTTCAGTACCGACGGTATTAAAAAGCTCAATATTGTGATAAGCAAAATAAAATAAAAGGGTATTAAAAGTTTAATATTGTGATAAGTATACGAATCTATAACACTCATTTGATATTTTTGCCATTAGAACTAATTCTAACCATTAAAGTAACATTGTATTTCTATTAACTAGAATTATAATTGTAATTTCAATTAAATTTATCAGTACTCGTTGTTTCCTGCACCTTGAGGGAGACGCATTATTATTATTTTTTTCTATTATATAAAATACTATCCTCAGAAAAAAATGTCTCTAGACATGATTCTGTCTCCAAAATTAATGGATGATGTGAACAGAAATAATCTTGGAACAGCCTTTGGGCAAGTGCTGCGAGTATGCGAAATGTAAGACTGTAATTAAACTTCGACCATCCTGGAGACTACACTTTCTTCGAATATTGCCATTCGACAAATTATAAGACATTCCATTTATCTTTAAAGTTTAAGCTATCTGTTATTGACTGAGAAAAGCTGGTAATTCATTGTAGTTACTTTGTAGTTAAAACTACAACTAATGCAGTTATAATTGTAATTAATCCCAATGGCAGGTAGTAGCCGTTTATAGACATTGATCACTACTAAGGCCGGTCATGTTATTAAGGAGGGAACTAATACGTGGGCCACCGTTGCCACCTATGAAGAGGACGAACACATTACATTCATGCCCTATCCGGGATTCGAACCCAGGCTCTTCGGTACGGCAACCAGAGGCACGAACCGCTTCACTGTCTGGGCGGTAATTCATAATAAATGGATTTAGTAAAATGTCTAATACACACAGCAATTAAGCATACTGATTGCTGATCAGAATCTTTTTTTACCAGCTAAAGCAATAAGTTGGATAAAATTATGAGACTTAGTTTAGTCCTTGATGATCTCCTTTCTGAAAAGAAAAGGATAAATGTAATTTTTATGATTTATTTCTTGTGTAATGTAAACAAGACAGGCGTTCCGTAACAAATCCTTTGCGAAAACATCCCTTTGCACTGGCATAAACTCTTTGCTTGCTTTCCCTTAATCTTGTAATTTATGTTCACATGTATATCGAAGATCATAAGCATACATATCTTTAAATAAACTCCTATTTATGCTGGTACCACAAACTACAATATATGTAAGATGATTCAGAAGACATGACAGAAAATATTAATATTTTTCTTATAAGTGATTATCCCGTTGTATTATTTAAAAACTCTATCTAAAATGCAGAAACATTTCGAATATAATATTATTGACTGTAATTTTCAAATATTATCACGATTTCCTTAGCCTATGTCACTGAAATTATAAGGGGCAGTTGTTTTTCTGATTAAATAGTTACAATCATCTGCTGCGCAATTTTAATTAAGAGGTCATTACAATTCCATTGTAATTTTTATTAGATTATATAATTACAGTTATACTGTTTATTAAATTAGATTTCACAATTAAAATGCAATTATAATTAAAACGCATTTGAGTAAATTGTATATGTAATTAAAAATTGTTACATTGTAATTACAAGATAATTGCATAATATTATTCCAATTACTATGTGTTTTCAATTGCATTCTGCAATTACATTTGCAATTAAGATCATGATTTTCCTGGGCTCCGTAACTTCTTTTATCAGAAACAATTGCTATCCTAATTACATTATTATAATTACTTACTGGAGTTACAATGACAGTGTAATTGTAATTAGATTATATGATTGCAGTTGCATTGAATATGAAATTGGATTTCACAAATATAAAGTAATTGTAATTTAAATGAAATTACGTAAATTGTAATTGTAATTAAAAGAAAACAGCTACTTTTTAACTATAACTACTTACTAATTGCATACTACACTTAGAATTACAATTATGATCATAATTTCACTATGTTAAGTAATTCTAATTATCAGAGACAATTACTTTCCTAATTACGTAGTTATAATTACCTACTGCAATTGCAGTTAAAATTACGTTGTAATTAGCTAATATTACCGTAGTTGTGATTAGATGCAATAAAATTTGTAATTGTAATTAGATTATATAATTATAATGTTTGTGATTATCATTGCATTGTAATTGTAAGACTTAAGAATTAAAATGCAATTACATACATCATTGTTGCATTTAAAAAGTACTTACTTTCTAATTGTAATTGCGAAGCTAATTACAATTGCAATATAATTGAAATCACATATTTCAAAATATTGTTGCAGTTTCTTGCAATTTTAATTTTAATTCCAATTACATTTTGCCAAACTGCATCTAAAATTTGGAGAATAATTAGGCAGGAAAATGAAAATTCTCTTTACGAATATAAACATTTAAGTTTACTATAGCTGGTATAAGCACAGAACAGCTGGAAGTTTTGAACGAGCTATTTATTCCGAGCTGTTATTCAAAACCTAACGATAAAACCCATTTGCCCCTAGAGAATAGATAATATCCTAATATCCTCTCCTCAATTACCTCCCGCAGAGAAAATTATCACCTGTCAGTTTACATTAAGAGCAGAGAGGGCAGGGCACTCTGAGACAGGCCGTATATATGCTGCTTTGCCGTTTCGTGCCAAAATTTAAGTTTACGTATATATGCTGCCTTGCCGCCATGAGGACCAAAATATTTGGACGCATATATGCTGCCTTGCCGCTATGAGAGCCATTATTTTCGAACGCATATATACGGCCTTGCCGCCTGGAGGGTTAAATTTGACAAAAATAAACATATCGCAAACTGGTATGTGACTCGAAGTTAGAGGTCGAAACAATTTATGCATTATATCCAATGAAACTTATAAAATTCATCTGCATCATATGTTTTACCTTCATTTGTTACATTTACATTATTTTTAAGGCTTTACAAATTTTTTTATTATTTCTGTTTTTTCCAAGTATGTAAATTCCTCTTTCTGCTTTGGTTCAAGCGACGTTGATCGAGCTTTTTTGCAACGAGTAGGGAAAACGAGTTGGTTTCCTCCTGTTCTACGCCTTTAGCATTTACATAACTAAAGTTAAATTCATTAATAGTTGTCAATACTTGACATTTCTAGCTTTTTTTTAAAGAAATAAAGCATTAATTAATATTGTTGGTCATATATAATTAATATTGCTCAAATATATAAATTATAACATCGGTAAATAACTGCTGAAATAAATTTTTTTACATTTTCTCCAAAATATAAGGGGCAACGTTTACGCTGTTTGCACATTTTAAATGCTTGTAAATTCTTTAAAAATTAGAATATTTGAACTCGGTTTTTTGCATATGATGTAGTTATGTATGTAGAATATTATGAGAGTAATAAAACAAACTCAATATTTTGGTTTAGCTATTTTAAAGTACACCATCCCCTTAAGACTATTGTTTGTAATTTGTTTACATATCAAATGACTTAGAAATTTATATTAATTATTAATTTAACTGTATTTTTTTCAGTTACTTTTACTTTAAGAAATTAATACGAGGGGAAATATACGAAATTTTATTATATATATAATATTATTTCGAAACATGTTTAATGAAACAACAAAGTAGCAGAAAAGGTTAAACTAAACAATAAATGAACAAACACCAGAAGTTATTTTTCTAACGAACTGGCCTTTGTCGGGAAATGTTAGAAAGTTTATTCCCAGAACATTCTAAAATCCCTATGAGTATAAAAATATCTCTAAAGCACGTTGTCTACAATTACTTCATTTAATTAGAAAGCAGGAAGAAAATGTATTGGATTTACGAAACGCTTTCACAGCATTTTATATATTTGTTGCTTCTTTTCCTCCTAAATTTCATACAAAGCCATCTTAAGAACAGTCCATGGAAAAGTCTGATGAAAGCTTTTCAAAATAAATTAGATTAACTTACTGGGAGCTATTGTATCTTTGTTTGAAAAATCTAAGGTAAACGTCTCTTTTAGTGAGAATTTCTCATATTTCTTCTTGCAAGCAAAACTTTCTCAATAAGTCAAAGAACGAATGGTTGGTTCTCAGATTAAATTAAAGGTTACTCGTATAGGGAATAAAAGGATACAGCTTTTAAAAGAAAATTCATCTTATATGGAAAAGGTTCTTTAAATATATATATCTTTCATTAAACTAGCGAGTTTCAGAATGTAGCGGTTTCTGAGTATTTATTCAAACCTCAGTTAAAATGTTTCTTAGACTTTCTTACTGGGTACGTGCTTGTTGACAGAAAATCAGATCATTTAAAATGCAGATATGAGTTTAGAAAATTGCCAAAAATAATGTCGAAATTATTTTTTTCATTTGAAAACAGTTTTATAATAATTCTACCTTTTTTATATGACTTTGTTGCTTTTTTACTACCTTGCACGAAGTAAAGAAAGTATTGTAATCCAAAAAATTTCGGCTATCATATTTCAACGAAACTATCCATTTGGACCGCTATCGAATGCTATTTAACGATGTTTTTGCGTGACCTCTGTACATAAGGAGAAAACAAAGGGCTCTTTTTTCCTAAACAGATTATAAAATTTCTTCTAAAATCGATTTAGAAGCGATTTTTTTTCGTGACGTGTGTACGTGTGTACGTAAGGTATGTATGTATGTATGTATGCATCTCGCATAACTCAAAAACGAGCAACCTCAGAACGTTGAAATTTTGTACATAGGACTGCTATAACATGCAGTTGTGCACCTCCCATTTGGCTTCAATAGGCTGCACCAAATATATATATATATACGATGGCTTTGACAGTATTAACCTGGTGCAAGGTTTCGCCAATAGATTTCGAACTCTGCTGCTTCAAGCTACCAGTGAATCATCAAGTTCGTTATCGGTGTGTGATTTAACAGCATGTTCAAAAAGTGCTCTGAAATCATTGAGTATCTGTAAGTTCAAAATGGAAAAGTATTTCGAATCAGGGTCATTGCCGCCAACGCTGTGAAGTATGGTTACTGGTTCTCGCTTGCTTCGAATATTGACAATTTCGAAGATTGACAACTTCGAATATTAATTTCCAATCATCGCGTAAAAAGAAAATTTTTAACATTTTCTATTCAAAAATTATTATTGAATCATTTTTATTGGGGAAACTGCATAATATTTGTGAATTTGTATCATACAAAAACATTGCAATTATATGAGAAAAGATCATGATCTAGGATTGGACATAGTTAAAAGCTTGTAAGCTATGTCCTGGATGTTTCTTCATGTCTTTCCTCATACTTCCTGCTTCACTAATCTACTAATGCTTTGCTCACCCGGCTTCTTGTTTTTTTTTTGGGGGGGGGGAAGATGTAAAATATAAAACAATACGATGGTTCTGCTCTTCGCAAAGACGGAAACTTTAATTAACATTCTGCAATTCAGGATCTTCCCCCTAGACCAGTACCTTCAAGAATTTGCTAGCCTATTACGTAACCGCTACTATAAATAATGAATGTGAGCCAATCTGCATTCCATAACAAGCAAAGTGTTGCGCTCCTTATGCTGGACGTGGCAAAAGCCTTTGACCGCGTCTGGCATGAGGGGCTCGTCTCCAAGCTTATCAACTTGGGGCTTCCCAGAGAACTCATTCTTCTGATCTTCTCCTTTTTGCAGAACCGCACTTTCTTCGTCGCTCAAGGAAATGAAAAATCCAATTCAAGACCTATAAGGTCCAGCGTCCCACAAGGAAGTATTCTCGGTCCAGTGCTATATCTTTTCTACATATCAGATTTTCCTCACCCTGGTTTGGTACAAGTACTCTCTGTTAGCATGTTATGCCGACGATACGGAGATTGCAATTAAATCCATCCAAGCTAATCATGCAATAGACAAAATGCAAAATTACCTCTTTGCTGCAGAAGACTGGTGCACGAATTGGCGCGTAAAAATCAATGATAGCAAGTCACATCTTTTAATTCTTAGCAAAACGAAGATAAACATTGCTTTTAAAGATCTCTACTTTTTCCAGAAAGCTGTCTCTCTGGTCACAAAGGCCAAATACTTAGGAATTATTTTGAACCAAAGGCTCACATGGTCTAACCACATTAATAGTATCAAGAGCAAAGCCATGGGCATAATATGGAGATTTCTCCCGGTCATTGGAAAATATTCAAATCTTAGCTTGCGTACCAAAAAACATATATATATATACCACTTGCATTCGATTGATACTTTGTTATGCTGCTCCTGCTTGGAAACACAACGGTCACTCAAACTCAACTTCAATTACAAGTAGTTCAAAACAAGTTTCTGCGCATTATTACTGATTCACACTATCTTATCCGCAATAAACTTTTACACAGAGAATTAAACCTTGAGACGATTCCAGATTACATCAGAAGATCTAATGAACAATTCTTCAACAAAGCTGTGCTATTTGACTTTGTTAAGTACTCCCAAGTCTTTAATTATGAAATTCTCTTCGAAGATAGAAGCGTCAGACCACTTGCAGCTCACACCTTCATGGGAGGAGACGACAACGTTTTCACTTAGCTCCTCAATTGGTAGCTGTTCATAATTCCAATGCATCTGATTTTGATTGAAGTTCTTCTGTAGCTTGAATATTATTCTTGGTGAATTATAAAACTAATGCTGTGAGATTTTTCGCATTGTGATGATATAGTAGTGTTGTAAATAGGTTGCTTATGTTGTTGTTGAGCTGCTGTAGTGTATTGCGTCGAATAGTTGCATTAAAATTGTGTTGTATAGTTGTATTGTATTGTGTTGTATTTAGCACTATTGATTGAAGTGTTTAGTTGTATTTGAATTTGTCATTGGAACTATTGCTGTAGTGTATTTTCTCATATTGTTGTCATTTATTTGCATTGTCTTGGGTCCTCTTTGAAAGCTATGATCGCTCGTCACGTTTTGCGAACTTAACCGATTGGATTGTGTTTCTCATTATGGTACTTCTCTTCTTCCCCTTTTCTCCGTTTTCTCATCTGAGATTTTCTCCACGTCCGGATTTCTTTATATCAAGTGCCCTTGGGCTTTAATTCTGGAACCGGCAACATTGCTCTTCGCAATAGCTCGGTCAATTATAAAGTCTTTTGCGTCAGAAGCTCACCTCTCCTCCTGTGCTGTGTACATCTTGCTGCTGCTTGATTTACGTTTTTTGCTTTAAAAATGATTGAATTTTGTTGTTATGTTGCTCTTGTCTTCCGGTTAAGGTTTTTAAGCCTTTAGTTAATCTGTATGCAATAGTTGCATAATTATAAGAAATTTAAAAGTTTTTAAGTCTGCCTAAGCCTTTTTTTCTACCATTGCAGCCATACTTATTTGCATTTGAAACTTAACAGAATGGTGAATTAAGTCAGTTGCTGCACCTTCAATGTTTTTTTGCCTACTGGAACGAAAAATAAATTTTCAATTTTGCGCGTCTTGCCCGCTGGCTGAATTGTTTGCTTTTGCGGAGAAACTCTAATTTAAAAAAAATATATATAGTTTTTTTTAATTGTTTTAACTGTACCTGGTGTTTCATGTTTTCCCATATTTTGCAAATTTATTGAAGATATTTTGAGGTTTTATGTATTTCTGCCTATCCGCGAAGTGAAAACTGAATTAAGTGAATGAGAAATATATCGCTACCGAATTTCGAGAAAATAAGTTTAAATAAAATGCGGTAGAAAATGCGCATAACTTAATATTTCGTTCAAGGAAGTTATGTGGTGTCCGCATCAGACTTTTTATTAGAGAATAAATTATATATGTTGTATAAAAACTGAAATTTGATAGACAGTAGCGAGAAGTTGGTTTATTTAAGGAACGGTTTTGAAATGCATTTAAAATGAAACTTCTAAATTAAATAATGAACTTTCCTAGGAGACGCAGCAAAATAGACTTGTCTTCCAGAATTACAGATTCCAAAAGTTAAATTTAATAAGTCTTGACTAAAGTAAATATTAGTGCAATTAATTATATGCAAACAATATGGCTTAATTGCTCTAAAAATTATGTATTATAATAACAGTCTATATATTAATTTTAAGCCACATTTTTATATTTAACATGAATTTATTTTATATTGAAATTATATTTTATATTGAAATTATATTTTATATTGAATTATATTTTATATTGAAATTTCACATTCCTATCTGAGAAACTGTTTTAGTATGAAGTAAATTTAACATAAGCCTGTACTGTAATTTTTCAGATTCTAGCTTAAGTCCAAAAGCAGCCCAAAGTAATAATATTGTATTGTGAAATCACTTAAATTTATTTATCAAATTATTGAAATGGGATTATTTCGTAATGAAATATGGTTTATTTTCAGTATACGTAGGTTGCATTAATTGAAAAGTTGCACAGAATTGTGAATTCCAAATTTTTTTTAAAATTCTTTACGATTAGAAAGCATACAAAGTTTTCTCTTCCCATAGGAAAGAATATTTTTCGTTAATTGTTATATATATTCTAATCTTAATTAGGTAATTAGAAAGACCTTTGGACTAGATATATAATATGTGGTTTAAGATAGGTTTTGCTCGAATGTAAATGATATTTATATCATTATTTGAATTAATATAGTAGATAGTACTTACGGAGTAATTATTAATTACTGAAATTAAATATTCTAATTCAAAATGACAACAAAATTCGTGTACTAAAACTGTAATACTGCTAAAACATTTACAGCATTTGAAAAATTCGAAATCATCGTTAAAAATACGGCTTCTAAATAGTTACTATTTTTACTTCGATGAGCATTTTTTTGTTATGAACTAGAAAATTAATAAAAGTTATTTTGCTTTGTAGATTGGAAATAAAAATTAAATAAGATATTTCTGTTAAGTCAATATTCTACGTTTCCAAAATAAATATTTTTCTTTATTTTGAAAGTAATATACCTCAAGTTTGAAAATGTATCTGTAAGTTATTAGAACTGATAGAAACGACAAACGTATTTATTAATGTAGTCCATTTTTTAAACAGTCTTCTGATTTTTGAGAATCATATTTTCTCTGTATTTTGAGCAGCATACACTGACTTGAATACTATTGCATTTCAGGCCAAGGTAGATTATGGTACAACTATTTCTTTTAACTCTGTTATAGAGGCTCAAATACGTTTTTGAAGTTAAATTATTCCTGCGCATTATAAGGTAATAAAATATACGCAAACAGAAAAAGAAAAACATGTAAAAAAATTCATACTTCTGTGAGGCTTTGGAAATTAAGTTGAACAGTGTACATTAGTTAACACTCTATGATAAATAATATCTTATGCTCTAATTGACGATTTAAGTGTTAAAATTGTTGGAAAAATCATGTACCTTAAGCATGATGTTGTTTTATAGCATTTTTTGCTTCATTTTTCCAATTTAAAAAAGAATCGTTTTCAGAATTTTAAAAGTTTTTAGAATTTCAGATTTGAAAATGGCATCGGAAAAGGTCACGCTCTCCTGCATCCGTGGATACAAATTCGTATTCTGTATCGCTCCATTTCATAAATTAAAATATATATTATTATTAAATTATTATTTATTACCGAATAATGTAAAACAGTTTTTTAAATATTTTAATGAAACGTTCCTCAAAATTGATTTATTATTACATTTTAAAACGAATAATTTTTATACTGCTTATGAGGACAATATGAACAAACCAGTAGTTGGCAAATTGTCTGCAGTTTTGAGAAAATCTGTTTTTTGGTATTCATAATACTGTCTTAATTTCATACACAAGTCTTTAGATAAAACTAATACCAATGATAATCACACAATTCATTATTTTTATCACAGGAGCACAATTATCGAGTTGCTACGAAAAAATATAAATTCAAAAAGGAAGCAAAATTTGATATTTTTGTATTAGATTTCATTCTTTCCCAAGGGAATTTTGCTTTCACTTCCTTAGATTCGAATATGTGAAACACGCAGCAAACCAGTCTGGCTATTTTGCTGGAACAGCTCTTCATATAAATACAGATCAAATATTGCTCCTAAGCCTAGAAGCATTTTCAGTAATTTACTAGGAATTTATTTGTGTGCAAAATACATGAAAGAAGATTTCCAAATTTTTAGTTATCATCCCGAAAGGGGATTTTAGTCTCAAAATGGAATTTTGCGTTTGTTCATTATAAGCAGCATTCCACTTTTCAATTTGTTGCCAACAAAAGCTATCTTCCTGTATTATTTTTAAAGATATTCAAGAAGGAAGAATCCACATATATGTATATGAATTTCTGCGCATGATGAAAACATGGTACTTGAGCCTCAAATTTAAAGAACATAGTCCTCCACCCGATTACAGGTCCTGGAAGCCCAAATTTCGAATTAGTTTTATTATTTTTAGTCCATATACGGGAAGTTAGTTTCAAATGGCATATTAGTCTCGAAATGGCATTTTGCGTAGAATCATTAAAAACGGAGTTGAAAATTTTCAAATTTGTTTTAAATTTGTTGGCTCTATTTATAGTAATATCTTCACAATGCTCGAAACGTACATGCATGCGTGCATATTCTTCATTATTTAATTTCTTTAAAAAATCAGGGCTATAATATATGTTGGCAACAATCTGAAAAGTGATACAGCATTTTATAGCGGTTCAACGCAAAAATTCCGTTTCGAGACTAATAGTCCATTTAACGTCTGTTTTGGGATAAAAATTGGTTAGCAGGAGTCAGTGTAATAACCAGATTGGTAGACTGCGAGCTTAGCGAGACCGTAGGTTCGGTTTCGGTTTATTAGATTACGGCAATGCTCTCGAGGGCTATCTGACTTAAGGGAGGGATGCCTTCGTGGAGGACTTTCTAAGGGAAACTGGCTCGTATACACGTTACACATGGGGAAAACCACGAAAACACCCATGCAGCCAGCCCGTTCGCGGGATTCGAACCTCGGACCGAACTACCAGTGCTCTGCGACGTTACCGCTCGGCCGCTGGCGGGTAAGCTCAAACCTGGAATAGGTAATTGGTTGCTAAAAGCAAATCAAAGGTAATTTAAGCAGGAATTACCTTTGCTTTGCTATATGTTAGCCTGATGGAGCCTGTTAGTGGAGCCTGATGCTTTGACCTCTGGTTACCATGGTCTCTAGTTGACATTTTTATAGTCATCAGGTAAGCGAGATTAACTAAAAAAACCGTGATAGCGTGGAGTGAACAGTAACTTGGAAATGTGTGTGCGATCTTGAATTTGGCATTTTTACATCCCTTACCATTTAGTTAAATCAATTAGGAACGTGTATCAGGATCATTTGTGTTGACATATAGAGGAAATATAGTACTAATCTTGTTTCAATGATTATATTTTACGTTTGGCTTTAGAGATCTTGTCATTTGGTTTACATATTAAAAATTCAAAGGGGTTTGCCATATGCTGTTAATCGCGAACATCTGAAAACGTGGATACAAGGGACGGCATGCTTTCACAATTTATTGCATCGTTACGAATTTTGTAATTATGTAAATAACTTTAAATAAATTTTATGTGAAATTGTAATATTTTAATTATTAGTGTGACATGAAATGCTTCAGCAAGACGGAACAAGTCTACTTAACATTGAGGTATCTCGTTAATATGGAAAGATATTGCCAAGATGTTAATGGATTTAGAGACTAATTTTTGTGACAACCATTTGGCGATATTTTGGTTTAGTCCGCGTATAACTAAGTGGCACTGTAACTAAATAACTGAAATTGATCCCTTCGTGTAAATGCAACCATATATGGCCCTTATACGTAAATTTAACTGAGTATGTCTCCCAGGAATTTTGAGAAATGGATACTACTACAGTTTTCTCAGCATTTGAGGATTATATAAGCCCGAAAAGAGCGTCAGTTCTCAGGTTCTCAGTTCAAAATCGACTATGGAGTACTGAGAATCTACGCTTGAGCTTCGCTCTTTAGATGGGCTTGGCGATGCGTTGTGTTTAACGCCGTCAGTAGTTTGAAGTATGTGTACTGTTAGTAGTTTGAAGTATGTAATGTTGACTGCGCAGCTAGGTTAATGTTTACAGTCGATATCTCGAGTCGAGTACCGAGTAAATGATATTTACTGCTTGCATTTCATATTTTGCAGTCCGATTGCAAACTATAAAGGACAGCTACCATGGTTGAATTGAGCTGGTAAGCTTTAGCTTTTTTCAGCTACCTTTATTACTGTGTAAAATAAAAAGGGTTGATTTTGGTTTAGTGAGGATGCGGTAAAGCAGACTATGGCTATATGAATAAGCGGTTGGGATTTCCTAAGGAAAAATGGCTTATATGCACGTTGCGTATGGGGAAAACCACGAAAACTCCCCTGCAGCCAGCCCGTTCGCCTGGAATCTAACACAGGTCGAAACTACCAGTATTCAGTTATATTTCCGCTCGGCCGCTGATAGGCTTCTAAAATATAACACAGCTTTCAAGCAATATGTATATCAGTAAAATTATAATTAAATACTGATTTTCATTTTATTTTACACTTAGAGGGTATGCAATATTGATATATTTTAAATTTTGTTTTAACATTTACTTTTCAAAGAATGGATAACGGTTCTACAAAATGAAGGAAAAAGGTTTATATGAATTCACTCAGTCGACAGAATAAAAGGATCACTATTTTTACAATGAAGTAATAAAAGGTCATTGTTTGTTATATTTACTAAATGTTTTGATCATGTAAATTGACTATTTAACACATATGACGTACCTTTCTGATTACATCATCTAGAACTGTTAATTAATAATGAGATTTTGTCCAAGAATATCTCTATGTATTCAGTACTTATTATGAAATAATTCAGACTTTCGTGATACTCTATGCCAGGGGTCGTCAAAGTGGTCTATATAGACCCCTGGGGGTCTATTTAACAACAGTACGGGTCTATCTGACCCAAGGGGTCGAATGGGGGTGTATTGGGACTCGAAGGAAAAACAGTTCTTAATACGCAAATCACACATATCTAACTGCGTACGTAAAAATTTAAAATATTTTTATAATTGACTTAATATTATATTCTTTATAGAAAATAAAATAATAAATCAGAAAACAATCGGCCCCTTTTTTCCTTATGGGTTTTTCCTTATTGCGCCATTTTCGGCGCAAATTGATAACGTCGGCATCAACATGCAAGATGAGCTTGCTGAACTATTGTCCGATCTTGAAGCAAAAACGCTTATTAAAAATTTGACAATACATAAATTTTGAACTAATATAAATATAAAGCAAAAATATGTGAAACTTTACGAAATGGCTCAGCCATTTATGCTGGAGTTTCCAAGTTCGTATATGGTTGAAGCCGGTTTCAGTCACGTTAATTCAATTTTAACTAAAAACAGAAATAAATTAAATGTGGAGCTTCGAGGGTACTTACGGTTAACATTGACTAATTTCGAACCCAATATAGCGAACCTTGCCAAAAAACAACAGGCACACTCATCTCATTAAGAAGTAAAATATCTGTAGCTACTTTACTTACTGTTTCTGATTTATTAAATATTTAAACTAATATATAGTTTTATTTTAATTACCTGAAAATTACCTTTGTGGGGGTCTATGGAGATTTCGAAAAATTATATAGGAGGCGATGATCAAAAAAGTTTGGCGACCCCTGCTCTATGCAACCATCAAACGCAAAAGTGAAATTTGTTTTTCCTATTGGTTTTCAGGCTTATTGTTTTTTTTTTTTTTTTTTTTCATTTTCCTTTCCTTAGCTATTTCCTTTCCTCTCTCAAATAGCAATCATGGTGATGAGTCTCGCTTTCCAGCATTTATAGTACCACTTACTTTCGTTTTATTTCCCATCGCTCACGAAGTCAGCTTTGGTGCAGTTTCTTCTATTGCTTTGGCTTACGCCATTTACTAAATCTGCTCTTTTATTGAATTTCGGAGTCATTTTATGCTGTACTTCAATGTAAATCTTCGCAGTACATTCTCAAAAGAATATTACTCGAATTCGTTGTTCATATTTATAGTTAAAGCGATGTACATTTTGCGGCTAAACCATTTCTAACTCTAGCAACAAATTTATTCTATAGCTATCTAGGAAGTTGTATTACGTTTGGTTTGTGAAAAACTCTAGATTTTCATTCGTACTCTTCTATTCCGTTAAAAATAGTTTTGTGTTTACTCCTCCGTTACTCTTTTCCATTTATTTTCTTTGAGTTTTGAATGAACGTTCTCCAGAACAGAGGGAGCTTTTATGAATAACACCATCATCACATTTATCGCTTTCTAGCTATTACAATAGCACTCAGGATTTAACTTTTCGAAGCTGTCAAAAATATTTTGCACTCTGCAGATGCATTTCTTAGAAAGCAAAAAGTCATCCTCAGTGGTCATTCTCTACCCTAATTAAGGATTTTTTAAACTCCGTACTACACCAGAATTCAGGTATATAAACTGTAGATATACGAACTATTTAGCCATTCTAATTACAATATAAAAATACCAAACGCACCTCTGAATTTTTTTACCAAGACAATCGTAGCTATCGTATTATTAAAAGTGCAATACTTTCCTATTATAATGATGACTTATGCATCTTGCTTTCGCATGTTATGTAGATGTTGCGTTCATGTATAACATGCCTAGAAGAATATCTATAAATAGCGAGCTTAAAATTCTTGTAATTTAAAGGGAACTTCGTCCTGCTAGAACTTCAAAACTATATATGATCTAATGTTTAATGCTATAAGAATATATAAACGTCAATCCATAACTACACTCATGTCCATAAATTAAGGATAATTCGGAGTCACGTGGAAATCGAACTCTAAAATAAATATATCACCTGTAAAATCACTATACACGTCTTCAAGAATCATATGCAAATTTCAAGAAGTAACCAGATGACACCGATGGTGTAACAATGACGAGAGTGTAACATAAAGAATACAGGCAAGGAAGTAAAATTGTTCGCAGGCGCTTTATAAGCATTTCAGTGCAATAACCCAATAGTTATGACACAAAGGACGCATTTGGATGATTTTTTACGTGGTAGAATTATCGACGGTCTGGAATGTGGGCGTACCCAACTGGAAGTATAAGATGAACTTGGAATTGTCATCTCCAGGCCACAGTGTCATCTCCAGGCTTGGCAACGATTCCAAGATGATGGTAATGTGAGTAGACGTTACAGCACAGGTAGCCCCAGAGTTACAACGCCGAATGAGGACCGGTATTTGGCAGTTACTGCCAAAAGAAAGAGGCGGAGCACAGCCTCAGACCTGTCTCATCAACTCTTCTCAGCTACTGGTACGACAATTTCAAGGCAGACCGTGTACAGACGCTTAGGGCAGATTGGTCTATATGCTCGTAGATCTGTCAGATGTGTTCCACTTACTGCAACTCACTGTCGCCTGCGGTTAGCCTGGAGTAGAGAGTATGCATTGTGGACACCGCAACAATGGGCTAGTGTGATGTTTTCCGACGAGTCCAGGTTTAGCTTGCAGTCTGATTCTCGCCGGACGTTCGTATGGAGAGACCCAGGTAACCGTTACCACCAAAAAAACATCATTGAACGACACCGCTACGGTGGTGCAGGAGCGCTCGTTTGGAGTGGAATTATTCTGGGTTCCTTAACTGACCTGCATGTTCAAATTGGAACCATGACAAGCCAAATCTATCGGGATGTCATTCATTAACAACATGTACGTTTGTTTCGGGGCGCACAATTTGTGTTTATGGATGACAACGCCCGTCCTCACCGTGCAAACATCGCAAGCGAATGACTTCAATCGGAGGATATCACCCGTATGGACTGGCCAGCATTCTCACCGGACCTGAATCCAGTAGAGCACGTGTGGGACATACGTGGTCGAGGAGTTGCAGCCCGTCAACCTCCTCCTTCATGTCTACCGGAACTTCGGAGAGCATTGCTTTTTGAGTGGTGTAGTATCCTCCAAGATCTGATCGATAATTTGATACTCAACATGCCTAGGCGTTGTACGGACTGTATTGCACCGTCTGGGAGACATACAATGTATTAACAATCATACCAACCATGTAATATTGATTTTTTTGTAAATAGATTGTTTTTGGAATTTGCTCCAGGGAGAAAAATTCGCTAATTTTTTTAATAATATCAAACATATAGCATCTTTTTTGCTCTTTACCTTTGTTTAATAAATAAGCTTTACAAGTCAAATTTGTTTTGCTTCTATCTCTTCCTTTGCCTGATTTTGCATTTTTCTTAATTTATGGACATGAGTGTAATATTTTGGGTATTTTTAAATATCGTGTAAGGAATATTTTAATTTTTTAACATTTATTTTTAATTTTGAAAACCTTTCATTTAAATTCATGTTTCCCACCTACAACTCCCTACCAGAATACGTTTCTAGTATCGCGTTGCATGCAAATGAGATAGAAAGAGTATTTAAAGGAAGTTTTCGCTTACTTCATCAGAAGAGTTGCTCCACCTAACTACGCTCTGACGTATTACACGTGCCTTCTGCTATTCGCCGGTTAATTTAATTAAGAACCAACTACGTTAGATAATTTTGTACAGTTTCCGCTATGTTTAGTTTGGCATTAGATTAGTTTCTTATCTTGATTTAAAGCCCAAGTAAAGCCTTTTCTGTAAGCCCGAGAAAAAAGGGGCCCGCCTATATCTTTCCTATTTGGGCGATTTTGCGCCAAATGTGGCACCCTGTCTTTACCTGCTACTTTCTGGAAGCCTTAAGCCTGCCGTTGAGCTATCTCACCGCATTTTGCAGCAATATTATAGCTAAAATCTTTCTTTTTTTTCTTTTTTTTCTTTGTTTTACTTATTTTGACCTAGTTTGTATTTCATCTTCTACTGTAAATTACTAAATATAAGGATACTTTTATTCCTTTAAAAATAAAGCTTCAGACTGCTTGGTAATGATACATTTGTCTTACTAAAACTCAGTATTCAGAGCTCTAAAACTCTGGAACCAAATTTTTTGCTACATTTAAATTAGCATTTAATCAATCTTTTTAAATTTTATAGACTGTCAGATTTCATATTAATCTACCCTCATTGTCGGGGTTGTTTCAAAAAAATTACCTAATGTTGAAAATTAGAAGCCGCTGGATGTGCATTTATTGCAATGGGAGTACATATATTTTAATTAGAGCTACGTGTATAAATTGGATATTTAAGGAACTACAACCTGAAGTATTATTTTTCAAAATAACTACATATGCTGAGAATTTATAATTTAGGCTTGTAGTTTTAATTAAAAAGAGAAATGTAGTTGTAACATAGCAATTGCAATCTTTGCTCCATTACGAAACCAGGACGAGAAGTAATTTTGAATTCCAGAAAAGTAATTCTCCTTCGAACAGCTAATTAGTAACTATAGATTTAGAAATATGTAACCTTAATATTAATCAAAGGAAGATGAAAACAAACGAAGCAAAGTCGGTATGTAACGTATGTTAAGTTAAATTAAGACTGATTATAAGTAATCAACATCTTGTTAAATGTCATTCGAACTTTATGGGTACACAAAAATGTGAAAAGCAAAGTATCATTTATATTTTAACGTTAAATGGCTCTGTATTGTTTCCAATTAAGAGAGTGCATAATCGTAAAACACAAAGTATGAATTAGCACGAGGCCTATGATTAATGATGAGGTAGGAAAGCAAATTAAATTTTGAAATATTAGGCCTATTACTAAAACCAAAAAAGCACGCTTATTATCTTCAAAATTTCTGCATTTGCATACGTTTCAGAACAAAGTAAACAACTTGCATTTTAAGACATGTATTGCGTTTTTATTGACAGGAATTTCTATACTTTCTTCATCCATGAAAATACTACATAATTTGAAGTTTTTATAGTTCCTGCTTTCGTTTTATTTATTTTGAAGATGGAGGGTCATGAAACAGGTGCTTTTCTACGAATTTATTTATAAGCAATTAAAATGTCTATTACGTTTTGATAAAAATATCGTCATACTGGTGTTAAATATCAAGTTACTTACGAAATTTACTGGCACTATAAATAAATGTAAATTCTACTCATTGAACATAACTAGAGTATAACTAAGTCATATGCAATATATATTGAACAAGATGTAATGTGTATACACAATATATCCTTTCAAATAAGGCAACATCGTAAAAATTTGACAGATAAACCTATTGTATATTTTGCCTTGTGTAGAAAAAATGTAAAACCAGTTTAAGTAATCCAGTGTATAAACAGTAAAAATTAAAAAGAAAGCATAAAGTTTCAGTTCATTGAATTTAGGTTACAGGGATATTTTACAACATACGTATGTGGCTTCACATATGCTTAACGGTTGAAAGTTTCACCCCCGTAAACATACCTCCGTACCACAAATGCATGTTAGGCACCCAGCCAATGAAGAATGCAGAGTATGTAAATTTAACAGGTCCTCTAAACGTTTGGCAAAAGAAGCCACCTTCAAAAAGAAAGGAACTTGTTTGTCAGACATATTAAAAAATAGCTTTAACAAATTCTGGGAAACGGAAATGTTTTTTTCATTCTAGCAACTTGTGAGAGAATTAGTGTTAACACAAGCACAGAATTATTTCTAAATGTAATGTCAAACGTGTCATTACAGTTAGAGAAATTACAGGTGCTGATTATTAAATATAGTAACTGACGTTTCAATTCAATTAAATACAGTGTTTTTTCTGTTGAAACACTATAATTACACAGTTATTCGGATTTGTAATCATTTCTAAAAATTACGTTTCTTCGACACCTTAGTCGAAATTACCACCAGAGTCGTAAAATATGTATTCATAATTTTACCAGAGAGAGGGGTTAACATTAAATAAAAACTAATTAAATTTACACACGAAACTAGTGTGAGAAACATAAAACTTTAAAACTTAAAAGTTAAATAAAGTCAAACCAAAACAACCTAAAAAAAAAAAAAAAAAAAACAGTACAGATAAACCAAAAGTAAATTTAAGTTCTTAAATAAAAAAAATTTTAAAGTTAAAAACCAAACTTCACTAAAGGATAAAAATATTAACACTGCCAAACTTACTTTAAAGTTAACCAATTATAGCTTAAGAAATTAATTACAACAATAACTTTAAACTGAGCAAAATCAAATTAATAAAATTCAGTTACTGGAAAAACGGAATTAAGAAGCAATAAATTACTGATAAATTGGAATTAAAAAAAACAATATTACATAAAACTGACAATAAATGAGCAATAAATACTCTAAGAATTATTTTGTGTCATAAAAATTCAAAATAGGGTTCAAGAACTGCTAAAATTTGACACTTTTTTTTCGTGCGTGGTGTTTGTTTAATTATCTGAAAACAAAAATCCAAAAATGTATCGTTAAAATGTGATTTTGCGCTAATCTTGAACCCAAAATTAAGAAAAAAATAGAAAATTAAAAATCCAGGACACTTTAAAAAAATCGACTTTTTTAAACAGTTTTCAATAAATACTATTTATTATTAATATTTAATTTTTTTTAAGTTCAAAATATGACCAGTAAGTTAAAGAGCATCTGCGTGAAATTTGAAGTCTATCGATCAAATAAATTTTGAGCTATGTTGCACCCAACGCGAAAAGATGTGTCTTACAAAAAGTCGTTTAAAGATTTCGATAGGAAAACGTAGTACTTAAGTAATAATGTTATGAAGAAAGAAGTTTCGACTTCAAGGTTAAATAGCTTTACTTCAAGGTACCATGTTATATCTGAAATTCCTATATGTTAAATGTTAAATATGAAACTACTTGCCGTGAAAAGGTTTCTACTTCCTCTTAGGGAGGAAAACTAAACTCTTAAGAATTTGCCAACTAACAAAATTTTAGTGATCGTATAGTGAAACGTGTACAGCATTTTTGCGTTGTGAAAAAAAAATGCATCCCGGGACCGCGCCGTGAGAGGATCGAAAACTTAAGAAAAACATATACAGGAAATATAGGAAAAAACATATTAAATATATAAAGAAAACATACTGTAAGAGGTTCCAGATTAACTATCAGTTTATTCAATTACATCACAATATGAAAAATCTTAACCTCATCTGAGAGTCTTTTCATTTAAATTCATAAAAAAAAAACTTAAGGTTTGTCTGGTAATTTAAAGAAAGGAAAGGGAAACAATTTAAGGCCTGAGAGTTAAATTTTAGATTCGACGTTGTTTTTACTGCTAAGGACGTTTTTGAAAAACTTGCCTAAAGTTCAACACACCAAAAAAAATAAAACTTATCTTGAGGGGACATCTTGAAGTGGAGGACTCGTATCTTAATAAGAGTTGACGTCGACCGGGCTCATCGTTACACTGGTATGTTATTTTTCCACTGTAGAACAGGAACAGGAGCACTGCTGCCCAGGACGGCTATCCGCTTGGTCCTGAAAGTCCTATGTCAACACGCAGGTAACTCGTTCAAATTTCGCCTCTTTACCAGCACGCCGCAAGGAAGAGGGTTTTCAGCTTCAGGTCAGAAACGCATTTTCTAGGCAATTACGGCTAGCCTGTTGTTACTCATCCCAAGAGCAAGCTTCACGAGTTACGTCCCAAGTAAGTTCCACCCGCCAGTCAGTAAGAGAGAGAATCCAACTCGAATTTCCTTCAAGCCAGTTTTCAAGAGCAACGTCCAGAAGTCCAGCAAGCCCGAAAGTCAGCGAGTCCAAGAGTGAGTGCGTCAAAAAGTGAATCCAACTCGAATTTTCCTTCGTCTCCTTCACAACCCGGGCTCCCACTATGGCTTCACTTATCGCCCCCTTAATTATGGCAAAATCTTCGTTTTCAACCCCTGAATGCGGAAATAAGGGTGATTGCGCATGCGCGCCTTTCTTCACTTAGCCAACAACCGGACCCTCAATCGCCAAAAACCTGAATGACTTACATTGAAAGACAAGTAGCAACCTTTGACCTTTCTGTCACGTACTTTCCTCTCTTAAGGTCAACTAACAATGAAAATTCTTTCTCGAACATTCTAAAGGACAACGCGCGCGAAATCATGACTTGGCAAAAATTTGCCTCCCTTTCCCTGCTTCTTTCACAATGAATAAAAGTTTGTACAAGATTTGCAAATAAAAGAAAATAAATAATATTCATTTAAACTAAATAATATTTCCAGAAGCATCTGTTTTTCCCCAAAATTAAAGCCTTAAAATAAATAATTCATAAACAAAATAAAATTTAAATTTCCATAAATCAGAAAATCATTCACCTCATTTTTATAACGCTATCAGATAATTTCTCTACATAACAATAATTAAACAGGCATACCGCTGTATAGGCAGCGATATCTATGTCAGCTGATATTGATATTTTAATGAATTACCAACTAGTTTGAAACCATGCGAGACTATTGTTAAATATTCTTCTTCTGTTGTGACTTATCTCGCTTGTCTGATGATAAAATCAGCTCAAGCCTACAAAAGTCATGTGTGTGTGTGTGTGTATTTAATTATGGCAAAGCACACTAGGGCTATCTGCCTAAGGGGAGGGGTGCCTTAGTGGAGGACTTTCTAAGGGAAACTGGCTCGTATACACGTTACACATGGGGAAAACCACGAAAACACCCATGCAGCCAGCCCGTTCACGGGATTCGAACCTCGGACCGAACTACCAGTGTTCAGCGATTTTACCGCTTTGCCGCTGGTGGGCCCTACAAAAGTCATAGTGGCTAGGAGTGCAAGATCGCGGCTGTCGTTGGTAAGAGCTTTGTGCACCATACTGGTCATAATAGGACTTTGTCCAGTTTCACTCCTAATTTTGATGAAGAGAACGTCAAGGGGATGGTTCCGAGGGACTCCCAGCTCTCTTCTCTTTCCACCAACCTCTCAAGAGGACTTTCGGTTCACGGCATATTTAGAATGCCTCAACGCTGCGCGGAAACTATACATTTACAAACAACCATGCCTTCTCTGGGATTCGAGCCCGGAACTTTTGATATGGCAGTCAGCGACTCTAATAACTATACCGGTTGGACGCCTGTTAAAACATTTCTCTCACATACTAAAAGGGATAGAGTTATGGCTGTATAACTGAAGAATAAAGTAGATGTTGCAAAGTTTTGAGAACGCTGTTGCTACTAGTGAATCTTTAATACACTTACAAAAGTTATGCACAAAGATGTAACATGAAAAAAAAAAAAAAATCTGAAATGTTTCAGATTTTAAATTACGTCCAAAGGGGCGTTTTTTAACATTTTTTGTGTTACCTATCTTTATTAAATATCATGTTCCTCGCACTTAAACCATAAGATACACTGCAACAGCAATATCGCAAAATAGTTTTAAAATGAGCATATCTTTAGAATTTCCGATACAGAGACTCACGCGCTGGAGATAAAAATGATTTTTCTGCACAACGTTGCCATTGCTCGCTTTGAAATCCTTGAGTTTGTTAAACAAAAATTCGTCAAAGTTTTAAAAAATAGGAAATCGATCATAAAACAAATTTCAAATTTCAAATTTGGTCTTCCACGTGCTCATATTCGTTGGAGGATTACGTTATTCAAAATTCGATGACTCTATGTACCGTTATTTTATGACAATGTGAGAAATATACATACATTTACGCAGATTTTCATTATTTAATTTCTTCAAATATAATGCAGGACTCTAACATTTTATGGCAACAGTTTGAAAAGTGAACCGACATTTATCCGTCCGACGCAAAATGCCAAAACGAAAGTAATAGTCCTTCGGGACTCAAGTCCCTTTGGACTAATAAAATAAAATAAAATAAAATCAACAAATACCGCTTTGGTTTACACAGAATTCGGCAGGAAAGTAACATATATATTTATGCATAAAACAAAATCAGTAATTATATACAGAAATAAAAACAATATTAAATTTTTGTCAGTTATCAGATAATGACATACTGGAGACTTAAACAGAATTATGTATAAAGCGAAAATAAACAGCATACAATGAAAAAAAAAAGACATTAATAGGGTATGTGATCCCCCCTCATCTGTATGCAAAGTTTACACCTTGTGACCATGATTTCAATTATGTGGTCAACCACCGCAGAATTAAGCAATTGCCATTCTTCTTGTAGAGCAGTTTCCAGCTCAATAAGAGTGGTTGAAGGTAGGAAACGCGAAGATACAGCACGACCGAGAGCATCCCAAAGATTTTCAATGGGATTAAGGTCGGGCGAATATGCTAGCCACGCCTTTCACTCTCCAGGTAGTCATCCACGATGGCAGGTCTAGGGGGACGTGCGTTATCGTCCATTGAAACAAAAGTAGGGCCAATTGCTACAAAGTACAATCTCACAATGCGTTCTAGGACTTCATATCGATACCGGAAAGCCGTCAAAGAACCCTGTTTAAAGATGTGCAGGTCGGTGCATACTAATGTGCATACTAATGAAATCCCTGTCCACACCATAATGCTTCTGCCTCGGAATGCGTGATGTTCGGTAATGTTTTGGGACTGATTGCGTGTTCGTTGTTCATGCCATATCCTTATACGCTTGTCATCTGGCTCCAGAGCAAATCTTGACTCATCAGTAAACATGACATTGCCCCAGTTAGATACATTTCAATTGACATGTTACTGGCACCACTGTAATCGTAACCGTTTTGATTGGACGGATAGAGGAACGCAAACTCGAAGTACACGGGCGTACAGTCCACTCATATGTAATCTTCGGCGTACAGTAGCGGCAGATATCGCCTTACCAATGGACTCTGTTACCATAGATGTGACACGTGTGGAGGTCGCTCTGCGATTCCGGAGCTGCTTTACCGGAGGTTGTAACCCTTGGGCCACTGGCTACGGGCCTTCGGACACCTGTCTATGTGGTTTGGAATTGTTTCCATAAACGTGAATTTACACAATGATGAACGCCGAAGAAAAGAACAACATCTGTGATCGACTGTCCTGCTTCAATTCGCCCCACAGCACGCTAGCGCTCAGAATCTTCCATTTGTCTTCTGGAAGTCATAGAAACACGTAAGTCTTGAAAACAAATTTTACGAAAGTTTTAAACGCCTTCTATCAGCACTTACAATAAACTTCTGTAACCCTTCATAAGGCTGACTTCTTATAAGACTGCCTTTTTTGCATATTTCTTGACATGAAAGCGCGATTGGCTGTTGCCTAACAGATTTGCATACTTCCATCTACCTCTGCAGCGAATTGCATCCTCTTCAATTCTGATTGGCTTCTGGAAATTAGCATTTTCCTCTCCGTGCTTAACTTTTGGAAGTGAGTGTAGATTATGTTATTATAGAGAGAAAAGACTGATATGGCCGCGAGAAATCAGTTATAATTTTGCGAACTATGCGTAAAATAAAAGTATTGAAGAAAAACTGAGACAGGGCTGTGAATGTGTTCTTAGAGTAATTAGAGTTAAGTCGACTTGTTAGGCTGAGATATTACAAAATCCCCTATGTAGTGATTAGAAATTTTATTCAGTTAAACTTTCGATTCCGCAAAGACAGTACACGAGGTGCTTGTGCTTTGGTCATCTTAAAATAACTGCAGAATTCATTGAACCTATTTGGGTTATGCTGGACGATATGAAATTATACAATGTAAAAAAGAGAGTGATTTGTTGTGCAAACAGTAAAATGAGCTATGCAAAATTTGAGACTGAATACAATACTGAACATAACAAAGATGTCAAAAGATTGTTCTGTCAGTCAAAATTTAATAATTAACAATCATATGCATTGTGGAATTCATAAACTTGTTATCTTGAAATTTGATATACTCGGTTATTATTATTGCCTATGCAGTGTTAAATAAGCTGAAGTATTTTTATTGGTTTAATAGTTTTCGTTCTTTTAAGAGATTTGGAATCTTCAACGCGGTGAAGAAGGTATTGTATTATCTTATTTTGTTTTATGAAATTTTCAGCCTTTATTTTGCCTCTATGAATTTCCATTTTAACTGACATACTTAGCATTAATTTGACTCACTGTGTTCTGGCAGCACGCCAACTCACTGAGAACTTATGAAGATCACTAAATTTATTAAAGGGACTTCTGATGTTTCCCATTTTCAAGAAACTTACTGTAAAGATAATAACATTTAGTATACAGAGACGCAGCTGAGTGTCGTATATAATGAAGGAGGTAGACCGAACATTGTTTTCTTTAATAAAAATTTGATATTTGTGGCAGATCACGTGACCCCAATGACCAGCAACTAAACGAATTTTGATCCCCTTGGTATTATTACAGTTTACTTCTCCTCTGCCAAGGATTTAAATGATTATTTATCTGAAACGTTTACAGCTTACTTCTCCTCTGCAAAGGATTTAAATGATCATTTATTAATCAAATCACGTTTATTTGCGCTTTTGCATCTGAGGATGATAGTTCGGTAAAACCTTCAAACGTAGTCCTATGAAAATTTGAAAATATAACGCTGCTTTTTGTTGCTTGACTTCTAAATAAATATCTTGGTTATTTATCTGAGTTGAATGATATTTTAGTCGTTTTATAGTTGCTGGTGATATTAACGCAAGCATTTTAGCTGCGGAGAAAATGTAAATGATTCTCTGGGTATCTTAATTGTTGATTTTATTTTAGCTATTAACTTAATTTTATATATTTTAGTTCTACACCAAAATTGCCCTTGGGCTGTCGAAAAGGGATATACATATTTAGTCTCGAGTTTAAACACGATTAAGGCTAGTGATTTGTAAGTTTGAAATGTTTATAATATTCCTTAAAACTTTATCTGTACTAAATGTGAGGAACTCAATGAACTAAGTAGAGACTCATTGCTGAGTTCGAGTATTTAACGGCAGATTTTTTTAAAGTATTAAAATATCATTTTATTCATTCAAATACATAATAACAGATGTTCTCTTCTCGGGCTTTTAAATCAGGATAAAAAAATAAGAAACTAATCTAATACTAAACTATACAAGCACTTAGCTAAAGCTAGGCACAAATAGTTGGCCCTTAATTTAGCCCAGCCGAGGCTTATCAATAGCAACATACAATAAGGCCGAACGCAGTAGATTTTAAAACGAAGTAAATTCTCTCTTTCTCGAATACATTGAAACTTCCTTAAATAGTCCTTCTAAATCATTTGCATAAATACGGGATACTAAAAAGTCATTCCGGTAGGGAATAGTAGATGGGAAACTACAATAGACAGAAAAGCATGTTTAAACTTAAAATAACTGTAAGAAACTCAAAGTAACCTTTACATGTCAAAAAATAAATCGCTTAGGAATCATAATTATGCACTCTTTTGAAAAAAAAAAAAAATCTAAGCACCATGAATTAAGTGGTTGTTTTTGTTGAAATTGAATATGTGCATACACAGATAATAAAATGATTAAAAATCCAAGGTCGTAGAACCTCTTCACGGCTGGCAATCACCGATTGAGTGTTCAAATATTAGAAGTTGGTAGATCCGCCCCTGGCAGCAATGCATGCTTGAATTCGTCGAGGCAAGGAGTGGTAGAGGTTCCTAATGTCATCCTGCGGCACATTATGCCAGCCATTCATCAGTTGTCGCTCCAGATCTGCGATATTTTGTGGTGCCCGTATCTGGAGGCCTACCATGCCTCAGACATGCTCGATTGGTGAAAGGTCTAGTGACCTTGCTGGCCAAGGAAGAGCATCAACCGCACGGAGACAATCCAGAGATATGCGAGCTGTAAGTGGCCTGGCATTATCTTGTTGGAAATTGGCCCCAGAATGAAGTGACATGAAGGGTAATGCAACCGGCCGCAGGATGGTATGAACATATCGTTTGTCTGTTAAAGATGTACGAAGGATGACTAAAGATGACCTGCTGTCATAAGAAATAGCGATTCACACCCTCACACCAGTGTTTTATGGCTGTATACTTTTGTAAAACAAAGCCTGATTGGGACTCAATGGGTGTATGGTACTCAATGGGTGTATGGCTCATTGGTTTCGCGAGTTGTTAAAAGACATGTCAATCATTCTTTTGAAGCAAATAAAGGAGAAATACGGAAAGCTATTGACGTTCGCAGGTGCAATCCGGCCCTAAGGTGAAACTGCACACAATGGATGAAACCGCAGGAGGAAAGGAAAACTATTCCAAGACAAATTCGTAAACCCGGCTGTTTTCGATGTTTGTTGAAAACAGATTTGGTTGTCTCTCGATGCGAAAGAGTTAAAGGCCTCTGTAAGCGTAATCGCGCCTCAGACAAGCGCCGTGAGATGTTGGGCGGTACTACGGGAGGTATAGACGTAGCTAGTAGTGCGTTAAATAATTGATAATAATACCGTTGTGCGGTTCGGGGCCTGGCGAACAAACATCCTATCTTGCCTCGCATTTGTGCTCCTTGGTATTCCAAAGCCTTCATTTCGTCGACAATTTCCTTGTAGCAACCATTGCTGCCAACATCTTTGCACAGCAGTGCCTGTACGCTGCAGGTAACTGCCTGTTGCTCGGTATGACCACCCAGCTTCACGCAATCCTCAATGCGACAATGTTCGTTAGACAACGTTCGTTTAGACAAAGTCGTTTAGTTGTCTCTAAGGTCTTCGATATCGTCGTAAAGGCATCTTTAGTTGCTTCTTTATGGAATTACAATGGCAGCAACAAGAAAAGATAAATTTCCCGCTTCTGTTACTGGTTTTATACTTTGCGAATTGCGCACTGTAAATACGCGCTATAATCGCAATTCCTGTTCATTTGCCTTGAAACTTTGATCATTTGCATGTTCGATCAAGATGTCTTTGCATACCAAATTTCGTCACGATCGCAAAAGTCCGTTTTGATGCTCCCATTTTTTTTGCAAAAGAGTGTATTTTGGTTAGAAGAGTTGAAAATAAAAGGAAGACTAAGCCTGAAAAACTTTTAGAATTATTTCAATAACTAGATCAGGAGAGATATGAATTTTGTAAATTGTAAATTTACACCTACTAAAGAGCAAAACTTTGTGATAGAGTTGAAAAATTTTGTGGTTATATAAGACGAAAAACTTTTTTTAAATGAAAAATCTCGATAAATGTTAAGAACAGTTGGTCGAATGACAAATTAAATACTACGAAAAGAAAAAGCGTTTATAAATTTACATTTAATCATCGAAATAGGTGTTGTAATTGAATAAATGTAATTGATCACTGTAGTAAATATAAGTATTACTAAACTGAAATCTGTACCAAGTCCGTGGAGTGTTTCCGTGGGCTTCTGCTTAATTGAAACCTGCTGTAAACTTTTAGACGGATAGAGCTTTGAAGTGTAGAATCTGGTTTTCGAAAAAAGTTTGAAGGATATCCACTGCTTCTGCTCTCAGAGAAGAGGCAAGATGACAGGCTTTAAAACTGCCTTTTCATGTCGTTATGCATTTCTTTAAGGTGATAACTTCTTTGGCGATAGCATCAGAAACCCAGTTTTCAATTTGATAATACAGTACTAAATGCAATTGATCATTGTAATATTGGAATTGAATAAATGTAATTGATTAGTGTATTAGATGTAACTGTAACTCGATCGTCATATTGTCTTCCATTAATTTCGAGAAGCAAAAAGTACTAGAAATATCTCAGCGGCTGGGTGAAAACTATATACAAGGCTGGAGAGTGTGTATCTGCTTATGGTAGTTGTTTTGGTTGCAAGTTATTAGTTCAGCATTAACTGAGGTATCTTCGGGTTAGCTTTCTCTTTAGATAGCTTTATTGCGTTGTGTTTAACGTTATTAATAGCTTGAAGTATGAGTACTGATTGTGCTCTGTGATACTGTGAAAACCATGCACGAGTATTTCTGTGAAAACTTCTAGAATTTTAAGTGTTTCTCTTGATAGAATAAACTTTATTAACATATCCTCAGACCTGTTTACATTAAATCTATTAAGAAACCGTACGCATGCAATAAAAAAACGTCCGAAGAAAATATCTGAATTTATATTAGTCATACGTGATGTAATATTATATTATAGTTATTTCATTCTGTAATGTTTAGTACATTTTTCATAATCGACACAGTTTAAGAGCTTCCTCAATCTATTTTAATTTATATATATTTTCCAAAAAAGGGGGAATAATGAGCAAAGATAAATATTACCTTTTAAAACTGGCAAACCACTCAGAGTAATCAGCATAACAATGAAGGCTGTAATGCCGTTTAAGATAAGATATTTCCACTAGGCCGGATATTTCATCTAATTAATCCAAAATTTTGATTTTATTTAAAATAGAGTTTCCTCATTCGTTTAAAATCATGTGGCTCCTGACAACAATAGATTCCGTTTCTGATTTTAAAACCAGCAGCAGAGTGAGAGCTAAAACATTGATAGATATTTGAAAAATTGCAAATATTCAGTACAATAAACCGTTTTAAATTCCAGAAGATATGTGTTTAGAAATTTATATTTGGATCTATTCCATGGTGCAATAATCGAAATTCTGGTAAGTACACTCATGTCCATAAATTAAGGATAATGCAAACTCAGGCAAAGGAAGAGTTAGAAGCAAAACAAATTTGACTTATTTGTAAAGCTTATTTATTTAACAAAAGGTAAAGAGCAAAACAAGATGCTATATGTTTGATATTATTAAAAATATTAGCGATTTTTTCTCCCTGGAGCAAATTACAAAAAAAAAACCTATTTACAAAAAATCTATATTACATGGTTGGTATGATTGCTAATACATTGTATGTCTCCCAGATGATGCAATACAGTCCGTACAACGCCTAGGCATGCTGAGTATCAAATTATCGATCTGATCTTGGGGGAAATTGCACCACTCAAAAAGCAATGCTGTCCGAAGTTCCGGTAGACATGTAGGAGGAGGTTGAAGGGCTGCAACTCGACGGCCAAGCATGTACCACACATGCTCTACTGGATTCAAGACCGGTAAGAATGCTGGCCAGTCCATACGGGTGATATTCTACGATTGAAGGCATTCACTTACGATATTTGCACGGTGAGGACGGGCGTTGTCATCCATAAACACAAATTGTGCGCCCATGGCGCCTTAAACAAACGTACATGTTGTTAATGAATGACATCCCGATAGATTTGGCTTGTCATGGTCCCAATTTGAACATGCAGGTAAGTTCTGGAACCCAGAATAATTCCACTCCAAACGAGCGCTCCTGCACCACCGTAGCGGTGTCGTTCAATGATGTTTTTTTGGTGGTAACGGTTACCTGGGTCTCTCCATACGAACGTCCGGCGAGAATCAGACTGCAAGCTAAACCTGGACTCGTCGGAAAACATCACACAAGCCCGCTGTTGCGGTGTCCACAATGCATGCTCTCTACTCCAGGCTAACCGCAGGCGACAGTGAGTTGCAGTAAGTGGAACGCATCTGACAGGTCTACGAGCATATAGACCAATCTTCCCTAAGCGTCTGTACATATGCCTTGAAATTGTCGTACCAGTGGCTGAAGAGAGCTGATGAGACAGGTCTGATGCTGTGCTCCGGCTGTTTCTTTTGGCAGTAACTGCCAAATACTGGTCCTCATCCGTCGTTGCAACTCTGGGGCGACCCGTGCTGTAACGTCTACTCACTTTACCATCATCTTGGAATCGTTGCCAAAGCCTGGAGATGACACTCTGGGCAATTCCAAGTTCGTCTGATACTTCCAGTTGGGTAAGCTCACATTCCAGACTACTGATAATTCTACCACGTAAAAAATCATCCAAATGCGTAATTTGTGTCATTACTATTCGGTTATTGCACTGAAATGCTTATAAAGCGCCTGCGAACAATTTTACTTCTTTGCCTGTATTCCTTATATATCACTCTCTTACACTCTCAACATTTTGACGTACCATCGGTGTCATCTGGTTACTTTCTGAAATTGGCATATAATTCTTGAAGATGTGTGTAGTGATTTTACATGTGATATATTTTTTTTAGAGTTCGATTTCCGCGTTACTCCGAATTATCCTTAATTTATGGACATGAGTGTAATTAATTTGGTCAGTGAGCAAGGATATGATAGAAAACTCAACAACAACAATAATAACAAATGCGGTATAGAGTGATGAAGAAATAGATCCAACGCAATTGCTTCTGAGCAAAATTTAAAGAAAATTAAATTGCACAGAAAATGTTAAAATGAATTTTACTTCAAACAAGGAAGAAAACCAAGCTAAATACAACATAATAAGTAAAAAAATTCAACACCATTTCTTAACTTGTGTAATAATTTTGGTCTTTAGGTAATTGAGAACAGAAACGAATATATTAAGACACGAAAAATCTTTAAAATGCATCGAAAAAAATATTACTTCAAAAATCCAGAAATTGTTATAAATAAAACACAGTGTAACTCTTGTTTCATACAAATAAATATTATAAAACAAAGTGTGCGGTAAATCCTGAATCAGTTGAAAAATTCCAGATTACATAATTTTGTGATTTCGAGATTTCTTATTTCAAGTGACAATGGTAGGCAGTGTAATTTACGATCACCAGACTTATTTTGAATCTGTAATGCATCATGTTATATACAACAAAAATGATGCAAATTCCGAATTTCAAGCATTTTTCCTGTCTGTCATTAGTCGAACCAATAACATCTCAAACAGTTACAAATCTCGAACTATGAGGTATCAGTAAGTAGGACAATGGACCAAGGAGATGGGGCATCCAGACCAAGCTTATAAATGAAGCCATTACACAGTTAACACCCACCTTTCTGGTTTAGCTCCTGTTTGTACCAAATAACTTATGTGTCACTCCCTCTACTCTCACCTTAATCCTCCTATTTTACACGTCTAGACCTTTCAACCTCAGGCGCCCGCATGGGAAAATTTCATCGAGCCGGTAACATCGCGCTCCGCGCTATAAGTCCGTCAATACCGTTTTTTTTGGTTGGTAATGCCCCAATCCCAGGGGCGATCCGAGGAAACTAACCCCCGATCAACCCGGGGAAACAATTCACAAAGTCTGGATAAATACAATGCTAAGTTTGTGACATGTTCATCAACAAAGAGAACAGAATTCAAAAGATCTGTCTCCAGTGTTGACCAGGGGGAGGAGATTCTTTAGTCTCCTTAGAGATTCTTTGGCCAAACCACCTGAACAACCATGTAGGTAAGAAAGGAATTCCTACCTCCATGTGAACAACCTTTGAAATCAAACCATGTAGCGTTCCCACAACGAAGGGGTAAACAAAACAGTAATATATGGTCTCTGCCAAGCGTAAATCTACCACCATATAAACGATGGTTTTAATCACTGTGAAGACTATTAATTTGTTAATTCCCCCCCCCGGAAGTCGAGCCTATCTAGATATTGACCTAGTCACAACCGCAGAATTGCTCCCAGTCGACCTCCGGCGGGAACCATAAGTAGGAACCAATTTTGTTCAAAACGGTCCTCCATGAAGGCGGTTTTACTTTCGCAAATAACCATAGTGTGCTTTGCTAAGATTTGATCTAATGGAATCTATCATGTTTTGATATTAGACTAATAATCGAAATTGGCAATTATAATCATTGCCATAAACGTTGTGCAACAAGAAGAAGCCATGCAATGGTATTTATGCTTGACAGGAAGGCAAGTATAGTTAGATATATAAATCATTAGAAATACAGCTTGAACGCACTTGCTTCATGCTCCAGAAGCAGTCGCTTTCCATGGGGCTCGAAAACGATACTCTGCGGCATTTTGCCTGTACTTTATTGGAAGAACAATCAGGAATAGTTTTTGGGTTGTAAAGACATTAGATAGCAGGAGTTGTGAAAAATGAGCATTGCCCTTCTCGAACTCGAACCTCGGACTTCGCAAATACACCCCGAGCGTGCTAACCACTACACTACGAAGACATACTAAGAAGGCGGGAGAAGTACCTTATATACTTTCCCTTAAAAGGCCATTTTTAGGAATTTTTAGGAATTTTAGGGAATTAGGGAACTCAGTCGTCAAATCCTGGTGGTGAAGAATCATCATCCACCAACTTTATTTTAGTTCGGGCTCCACTGTAGAGACATTAGGTTATTCCGAAGGAGGTGGAATGAAACTGAGCAGTGCCCTAACTGTGAATTAAACCTCGGACCTCCCGAATACGCCCAGAGTGTGCTGCCCGCTACACCACGAAGGCATGCTAAGAAGGCGGTAGAAATACCTTATAGAATCATTATTTCCTGGTAATGAGTTCAGATAGTAACCCACTGCCTAGTCCGTTTTGAATTTACTGTGAGAAGTGTTTTGACCCTTGAAGGAGAAACGTATTGCATACAATACGGCCAAGCTCTCGATATCCTCGCGAAAACAGTATCCAAAACGACCATCATTACACACGCACCCTGCGTCAGTTGCATCATTGTCCACCATTCAAACATTGGTATCACTTTCAATAGCAACCTTTATGTCTTTCCGCACCATTATGAGGTGCCTCACTGAAAGGTATAAAGTATGGCTATCCCCGTCATATGTGCTCCCAATTACGGTCACCTTCATTCGGAGTGGCATCTCCCCTGACAAGACTGTGAATTAACTTAGGAATGAGGTATGAGGAAAGTGATGACGAATGATGATTTGGGTTGTGATGACGAAAGTGTACGTGTGTGACACCCCATTGGTGAATTTTTCAATTTCGCTTGCAAGTTACATAGGCTAGCCATCCATCCGGTGTAGTGATTAGTGACTCTGACTACTGTTGTGATGGCTCCGGCTTCGAATCGCGAAGAGGGCATGGTTGTAACGTTCAGAGTAAGTTATATGCATTTTGTGATGCACATGATGCATAAAATCCTAATGTTGACAAATCAAATCAAGGAATGAAAGCACAAGAAAATCACGAATGAAGCGGATCTTATTTTGTTAACTCCTTTACATTGTGAAACTAGTTAACTCATTTGCATTGCGAGAAATTTAAATATTTTGTTATTTGGCAATTTTTAATGATACACTGTCTTTCATTAAACATTCGAATAATTCTGTAATCATTGAAAATACTGATGAGTTTAAAATATGGAGAAACGTAAATTACGACACAAATGAATTTCTTGCACAAATAACTTTAACAATCATCCTCGATCAGGAAACATTCATTTAACATCACACATGAATTAGACAACATTGACACGCCTAAGGGAAACTAAATTATTTCGCTTCCTTTACTTTCAACCATCAGTGATTCCATTTAAATGATTTGAATAAAGTAATACATGATTTGAAAGTCTTTCAAATTAAATTGAAATAAAGTTCTTTCGCAATAAATAGAAACTTCTTTCTTATACATTGCAATTGCATCTTTATTTGCAGTTCTAAATTCCGTGCTTTATAAACCTGAGCTTTTAAAAAAACTTTTCTCGAAAATAGAGACATTAATAAAAGTATGTTTTGGAATCAGTAGCGGAGACATACCTTTTGTGTAAGACAATCGCACTATGAGTAGTTATTAAGAAAATATACTCCAATTAATAATTTCAATATGTCTACCAGATAATATTTTATTACAATAATGATTGTATGGACTTCCGTTGTCCTTTTAAGAAACAACCTAGCCTGGTCAGAAAGCCAGACCCTGAGTTTTGTGACAGTTTTACAAGACGAAAAGAAATTCCATGTCTTTCTCTCAACCTTCAGCTAAAATGGAATCCAAATCCATCCAAAATTTCCGACATAAATGGAATCCAAAATTTCCGACATAAGTGTGTCAGAAGATTTCAGACCTCAAATACTGTGACATTTGATTTAGAAAGTTACTTGAAATCATGGACACACACTGGTAACCCAGCATTACTGCAATGCTGAAACACTTCATACAGCACCAGGTATCATCGATTTCCACAGAAATGTTGTTTTCGTTGTCCACGTGTCTTATCTCATCTTCAGGTAATTATTAGGAATAATGATTGCCCAATGCACTTCCTTCAAGGCACTTTGCGTTCTTTTATGGAAATTTTAACTAAAGGAAAACACACTTCAGCGTGTTTCTTACACTAAAGGAAACACACTTCAGTGTCAAAACTAGTGTGTCTAAAGACAGGGCGAACCTCGTGGAAGATATTTAAAAAAAAACATTAGCTGATATTCATATTATATGCAGGCGAAATCATAAAAACTCTTTTAGAATACGCCTAACGGTAAAATATAAACCACAATCGAGATATCAATCTTCTGTGGTATCTCAGTACAGTTCCTGCTGTTCTGTGAAACGTTTTTTATGGACGAAGCGCGGTCTAGAGACATAATGTTAACCCTTTGATGGTTATGAACGAGTTCAGCTCGCAATCGAATCGTGCTTCATAATGCGCGCAAACGAGTTCCGCTCGGGAGCCAGATTTTGACCGAAATGGTTACTAACGAGCACTACTCGCGTAGTGAAATTTTTCCCCAATGCGCGCTGACGAGCTGACTTCGTTCGCCATTATTATTCTGCACTGATTGTGTTTCAAACCAATGCTACTCGCGAAATTTAGTTAGTTTTACTGTCTACAGATGGCAGTACGTGTTCCATGAATTTCTTTGCATAATGAAGGTGGATTTTTTTTTTGGCCTTGTTCATTTTATACGTATTTTGGCGCGGTTTTTAGGGTGTTTGTACAGTAAAATGGCTCAAAAGCGAAAGTTAGATAGTTATGATGATGATTATGATTGTGATTCAGAAAGCTTATCAAGTTTTGAATCTGATGAAGACTTTGTTCACAGTATTTCAAGCTCAGAAGACGATTCAAGCGATGAGGAAGATTTTTCGAGTGTTCGACAGTGAGGTATAATTGATTCAAGTTCTCACGCTCCTAGCCGATTTAGTTTTACTGGTGATGTAGGCATGAAAGCTTGCGTGACAAATATTTCTGATCCACTAGAGTATTTTGAGCTGTTTTTTACTGATGGGATTATAAATCATATTGTTACGGAAACCAACATTTTTGCATAATGCCCCATTATGTGCAATTCCATGTTTTAAAGTATATCACACACAAAAAGATTTTTAGGTAATTACTGTATTTATATTGTGCTTCATAAAGTTTTACATTAGTTGTATTTATTTAGTCCTTTCAATTTAATATTTGTCTTATATAATTAACTATTATTATTTATATAATTGGTTATAATCATTTATAATTTACTGTTTAATAATTATTTTAAAGTACGTAAAAACTGTTATTTATGTACTACAAATACTTTAAGAAATTTTTAAAACGCGCGAGGCGAGCTATCTACGGAATCGCCAGAGAAAGCATTTTCGGAAGAACGGCGAGGGAAAACAGCTGCCACTTTCGACTACTGTTTACTCCTAATGCTGCGCGAATTAAGTAAACGGTAACTGCTCATTTCCATAACCGTCAAAGGGTTAATTAAAGAATAAAAAATTCCATAACCGTCAAAGGGTTAATGATACACTTTAATTAGAAGACAAAACAATGACGTAATATTTTTGTGTGCTTAATCTGTTATTGCAATTCCAATCTCATTGCAATGTAAATCTTCAAAATTTGAATACGTTGAGACTTTTTGGAGAGAGTTTCAGGACTTTCCTACATTTTGTTGCACAAAATATTAAGCATTTCTGTTCTATTTATCATGATGCTTTACTCATTGAATTTACTCATTATTTGTATTACATAACTATGTTAAAATAATGTGACAATTACATAACCATGTTATAATATTGATCTAAAAATACAATTATTACATTCTGAATTGAATTATTGAATAATCACATCTTAAAGTTGAAGTTAGATGCTCTTAAAATTGAAATCACCTTTTTTACATTTTACACAATTTTTATATCTTGAATTTAAAATTCTTAAATTCTAGTATAAATTGTAAGCTGCATTATTAAGGTCACTGATATGATGTTCCGCGAATATATCTAACATCACGGATAAAATGTTTTCTTCAAAAATAGTAAACTACAATTTAGGAAGAAGCATTTCAACTTAAAGAAACTTAACTGCTCAGTAACTGAAAAACATAAGGAACAAGAATTTTTATTTTAGAAAAAGGAATTTTTAAAGTTCTTTATCTTAATGCTAACATGCATGTGATTAACTAAATTTCACATCAAACTATGCAAACGAAAATTCAAGAATTTGATACTCTAAACATGAAGAACTATTTGAATTAAAATATTGTTTTTAAAAGGAATAATATTTTTTTTTAAAACGTACTGCGCATTAAAAAAATAACTTCAGATTTTCAAAGGTTATAAATGAAGCAAAATCAGTTTTAAAAAGGTTTTAAAATGACTGACATTTTAAAAAGAAATGGTAATTTTAAGAGTTTTTTAAAGAGATTTCCTGTTGCTCCAAATGGCGTTTTCAATTAAGTTAGCAGCAAAGAAGCTGTTAGAATTATTCTTTTTAGTTGTATTTTTGTTCTTCGTCCGAGAAAAATGTCCAAGCCATTTTAAGGGGACAGTACACCTTTAAAATTTTCAAAAATTCGATTTTTCAATTTTCTGATATTTTTATAGCCCAATCATTTCTGAGTAATTTGACGCAATTGTTTTTTTCATACGTTCATTAGTTTGCGAGATATTGAAAATAATGTAAATATCGAAGCAGCTGTTTTTCTTACACCCGCAATGATCGTGGCAGCTGCTGTAGTGTTTGTTTATAGTTTTAAAGGGCCTCAGTTTGGATTTCGTGTGCTGAAAGCCAGCCATTGCTATTTTTAAATAAAAATATGCCAGTGGAAGAAGACGAGATGAAACGTTACTTCTACTTTAATTTTGTTTTGATACGTTATCGCTTGCTTATCACGTTGTAGTAGAAAATGAGAGCTAAGTTTGAGAACTGTGATTTCGTTTGAAGTTTGTTGCCTTGTTTATAAGATTTTACCGTGGTTTATTGTGTGTATTTACTGATTATATTAACTAAATAGTACGCTTTAAATACTCTTTACAAGTACTTTATTAACTTAGTTATGAATATGGATTGTGAAACTCCTAAACGTTCTTCTGGCAAGCGTCAGAAGAAGCGAAAGTTTCATGGTAATCGTTTCACAACACCAGACAAGCAAAGCATTTTTGTGAGTGCTTCAGCAAGAAAACTTAATTCTAGTTGTTTTGAAAACGTAACTGTTGATTCTAAATTTAAAGGATATAGAATTTTGGATATCGAAATTTTATTCAGTAATATTTCCAAGTATCTGTGTTGTAAACAATGTGGATCAGATGTACAAGTGTGCGAAAACAACACTAATGGATTATCTTCAAAATTTTTTCTGCTTTGCGATACTTGTGGTGAACTGACTTCTTTTTATTCTTCGTCTATGATGGGTGACAAGAAAAACATTCCAGAAATTAATGAAAGATTTATGTATGGAATGAGATGTATTAGTCAAGGTCTTGCAGGTATGCGCACATTTTGTGGTGTAATGGACTTACCACCACCTATCCAAAAATCTGCATATTGTAGAAAATTAAGAAAAATGCTGTCGACAACTTCAAAAATTGCCGAAATGTCTATGTCGTATGCTGCGAAACAAGAAATTGAAGCAACTGGCTGCTCAGACCTCACAGTTAGTGGGGATGGATCATGGAAAACGCGCGGCCATTCATCACGCGTGGGATTTGCGAGTGTAATTGGTGCAGAAACTGGTAAAATTTTAGACATTGAGGTACTTTCATCATACTGTAAAGGTTGTGAATCTTGGAAAGGGCCAAAGTATGGGGCACAATATCTTTTATGGAAAGCAAATCATGAACAAAAATGTATCAAAAATCACGAAGGATCTGCAGGTAAGATGGAAGTTGATGGAATATGTAAAATATTCAATCGTTCCATAGAAAAGCACAGTGTCCAATATGTCAGCTATATTGGGGATGGTGATACGAAAACATTTTCTGAATTGCAGAAAAATCATAACTATGGAAGTGATATTGTGTTGAAAAAAATCGAATGTGTTGGTCATGTACAGAAACGAATGGGTAATAGGTTGCGACAATTAAAAATCAATATGAGAGGAAAACAATTGGCTGATCATAAGCCACTAAGTGGAAAAGATCGATTAACAGATAAAGTTATAGATGAAATCACAACGTACTATGGTAATGCTATTAGGAGCAACAAGGGATCATGCATGGATATGCGTAAAGCTGTGTGGGCTATATTCTATCATAAACGTTCTACCGATGATGAACCTCTTCACGAATTTTGTCCACAAGGTGAGAATTCATGGTGTGCGTTCCAAAGAGCAAAAGCTGCTGGTTCTGAGAAAGGATTCCAACACAAGAACAGCATGCCAGCTGCAGTGATGGACTGTATAAAACCTATATTTAAAGATCTTTCAGATCCCAAACTTTTGAAACGTTGCCTTGGGGCAAAAACACAAAACTCCAATGAATCATTTAATTCCCTTGTGTGGAAACTATGCCCCAAAACAAGCGGATCGAGTAAACTTATCGCACAGCTTGCTGCATATGAAGCAATTATATCATTCAATGATGGGAGAATAGGTCGACTTGAATGTATAAAAAGAATGGGCTTTCGTGTAGGACAGTATGCAATTGAATCAGCAAAAAAAGCTGATAAAAGCCGAATTTTTGATGCAGAAATTAGTAGTTCAGCTATGAGTTTAGAAAGTCGCAGAGCAAAACGCATGGCAAACTCTGTAAAATTTGAAACTCAGAAAGAAATAGAGGGCATTCTATATGAAGCTGGAAAATTTTAAAGCTGCTTTATATTTTCTTTAATAAATTAAAATATTCTATAATACTTGTGTTATATAGATCTCTATTATATAGACTATGATCAACTTTTAACTATCACTTAAATTTTCTTCTTTTATTTAAGTGAATTTGCAAATTTTGTATTTTTTTAAAGAATTTAGCTTTTTTTCGAAGATATTTGTGCCACGTAAGTATACATAAGAAGTTATATTTTTGTCATTTTTTGATGTTTCATTCCAAAATTTATTAATACACTGGCAAATAGTCATAGTTACATGTATAAAATGTATTTTTTCATGAAAGTTCAAAATAGATTACTTTATTCATAAATTTATACTTTAATTGCATTTATCTCAAAACGCTGTTTTACAACTGTAAACACTTAACAACAATTATGATTACCCTTGTGTTCTACTGACATTGATATACATTGTAAATTAACACTTTTATGACCATCTTAAAAGCAAAAATTATGCAAAATTAATTTTTATATATATATTGTAATATTTAAGAATAAAAATTTTAAAATAATTAATATATAATAGAACAAAATTAGAAACACAATCTTTTCTTTAATTTAGCATTAAATTTATTACTAAAAAATAAATATAAAATTAAATATCTGGCGCGCAGTGAAAAGTTGAATTTTCGAAAAATGAAAACATAATTTTATTTAAGATAATTTTTAAGTATCTAAATATTAAATTTTCTTCATTAATTATTTTTTTTATTTTATTATAAATAATGGATCTACATACTCTGAAAGTTTTATGCATATAACTGGAATAGTTGTTTTTTAAAAAAATGAGAAACATTGGTCAAATTTTGAACATTTTCGGATTGTTAAAGGTGTACTGTCCCCTTAAAGCAACTGTCTGTAAAGAATTCTATTTATTTGCAGAATTTTTAAAGTCTTATCCGCATTTCAGATTTGCAGACTCAGAATTCGCTTTGCAAACTTTTATTTATTTATCCATATATTTCTTATTTAAATTATATTTAGATTTGTTACATTATTTTTCATTCAATATTTACTACCTGCATGTCTGTAATTAGAGTTATACTTTTACTATTATGCTACAAAATTATATTATGATTTGTTATTACTTTTATCTGCTGTGTTATCTTTCTGGAACGATCATAATGTATTTTATAAAACACTGATAAATAAGTGTTTCATACCAACGCAGAAATGTTAAATTCGTGAGAATTTTTCATATATTTTTGCCTAATAGTTTTAATTTTAAATTAAGGTACTTTTCTATCACTCTTCTCTTCATCCACGCTTTTCATATTAGAATGTAAATAAGATAGCGAGCCTTTACTTAGATTGAGAGAGAAAGAAGTGCTGTTTAAGCAAACATTTTGAAAGTTGATTTTAGAGCACATTCTGCCTACTTGAGGCCACGTAGTTACTGTGACTAAATCGGGATTTGATTATGTGGCGTTGAATTTTCCTAGCCATTAAGCTTTTCTCTCCGGTTTTCTACAAACCAGAGCCTTCCTGCGCGTTACTTTATCCTGCGAGCCGTTAGATTAACGGCTCGCAGGATAACTACATTTGAGTTTAGTTCAAAATTACTTATTTAAGCTAAGTCAGAAGTGTTGCCTTATGTAAGCCCAAGTGCGGCCATCTAGGTAGATCTTTGTGTTTAATAAAAGTATCTTACGCAACCTTCTTCTGATTTTTGTTTGTATCACAAGACTTAAAGATCTTATACAGTTTGAAAGCCAGTTTAGCAAGAATTTTACTTTTACTGGTGCCTCAACTAACCCCGACTGGGGCTACTACAGTTTAAGCTTCTATACAGAGTCGTAGCTAGGGTTTTCAGCGCCCAGGGACAACTGAAGATTTCACGCCCCCTACTGCTTGACAAGGATTGAAAACATTTAATTCTAAAATGTCGTAACATCAGTTTGGCGCCCCTTGGATTCTGAGCCCGGGGTCAGATGCCCCCCTTGCCCCCTCTAGCTACGCCCCTGCTTCTATAGCTTCTTAAAGATCTTCTGCAGTTTTCTTGAGCTCATAATTTTATGCTACCAAAGGTAGTCAGAATTTTTAAATTATTAAAATACTTTTAGAATTTCAACTAAACATCTTAATTTTATCAAATGTGAATTTCCAACGGAGTGATATGAAACATGAATTGGAAATATTCAGGATTCGTTCATGAACTCATGCAACAAGAATATCTGAAAAATTGCTTCTTATTGTTTCAAACGTAAACAACACAAATCATTGTTCTTATAGCTCAAGCATTCATATTTCAAAACACACACTTTATGCTATCATTAAAAATACACAATTTTGCATCGTTCTCTATTTTTCTGTTGTAATGTGGCCATAAAATAGTGATACTCATATTTAAGTTTTCTTCAGTAGAAAATAAATGGACAAAGGAAACCTGTTTTGTTTGAATTTTCAGAAAAATACATTAGATCTCAAAGTATATGTTTCAAAGAGAAGATAAAATATTTCCATTACATTCTTTGAAATATATTGAAGGATATTCCTGTTTATATAAATGCTCAAATGAATCATTCTTTTGTATCCAATGATACTCTGAATAACTTTTCAAAGAGTAAAACATATTTCTGCCATGGATACAAACAACATGCTTTATTTATAGATATCATAAGCTATGTTTCTCAAAAAATCTGTTTGGGTATTTTTTTATTTCACTGCAAACTGAATAATGATCCCAAAGTAATTTTCAGTGGCAGAACATAAAAATAACAGTTAATTTCATTCAGTTAAAGTGTTGCAAACCGAATAGTAGAAACTTAACCTATGACGTAACTGCTACTGTTTGTTTTGTAGTGACAGAGACGATTACTAGCAAAATTACTAAAAAAAGGTAACATGAAGGAAAAAAAATGATATATGTATGAAAATGCCGAAGGCCAATGCAAATGGGAGAATTACGAATTAGTGACATTTGAATGGCATGCTACGTTTTTCCATAGATAACCTTATCTTAGACTGTCCTAGACCTTGTAATATACTCAAACAGTTTCAGGGATACACATATCTAAGTCTCATCTTCAGGACGAAAAATATTTTACAGAGGATGCGGAGCCAACAGTCGAATAAATCTTTCATGTAAATCGTTTTCCTGGTATAACAAATGGCCACGCGCAAAAAGTCCTTTAAATTTTCTATCAACGCCATCAGGTGATGAGTAGTGGAGAAACTGAACATTTGTACACATACATCTCTTCTTACTGTATCTGCACTTATTCTAATTTGTCACATTTTGCTTTCTTTCATTTTGTCGTTGCTGTGCGTGATAGTGTTAGCCACCCTTAGTAATTGTCCGACAGTCTAGGCTTAAACGATTCAAATAAAATACGTTAGCACAGAATAATCGTCCAAATAATTAATCGCTATTGGCTCGCGATATGAGCATAAAATGCAAGCATGATCAATCCAAATCAGTGAAAGTAAGCCCGTAGGTAATCGGGTCCATTAAACGCCTGAATTTTGCTACCGCAGCATACTTAGGCGAATTCCCGATTGCAGAATGTCCCAAATCCTTCCACTACATATGTGCAATGAATTTGCATGAAAAGTCTATTTGTATATGAAATTTATCTAGAGACTCAGAGAATAGGACCTAATGCTTTTATTATATTTCTTCATGACTGTTGCTTTTATCTTGTTGAGAATCAATGTTTTAATCAAAGTTGATTTCGTTATGTCTTAAAATGTCGATAGAAAATTCAATGCATAACTCTGAATAGCCTTAGTTTCAAGATAATGGCTCGACAGTAGAAGTTCAAACCTAAAAATATACCAGAGAAAATTATTAAGTTAGATAAAGTCTTGTTAAGTTTACAACTGAAAAGAGCTGTTTAATTTCTAACAACAAAAAAAAAAAAAAAAAAAAAAAAAAAAAAATCACAAGTAAGTAATTCACAAAAAACACTAAAGCCATCTCCGTATGTCCTATCAAAAATAGAACTGTCTATGCAGACATAAAGCTCCTTAGTGTAAGGGAAACGTTTTTATACAGTCTGAATCTGAAGTGCAATAGTACGAATTTTATCTGATAATGTGTCTTTTTTTTTTTTTTTTTTTTTTTTTTTATATATATGCAATATAAAACTTCCTCAAGATTCACATCAAATGCTATATTGAAGGGTCTTATAGTGTATCACAGACTGTTAGTAGTTATAGTATATCACAGACTATTTAGAGCTTTACGGCAACCCGAGAACCGTTTTAATGAGGAGGAAGGGTGTTGAGTTGAAGAGGAAACGGGAGAAGGAAGCACCGAGAAACGGTGTAATGAATCTAAATGATGGACCTTGACGATGATAAGAAATTAAGTACTCTTTGGGTTGAAGACGGCTATGAATTTATTGTGAGAAACAAATAACTTAATTTCGGCAAACTTTCCAGAGAAAGAGGAAAGCAATTATTCTAGAAGCCTCCACCCATTTTCAAGATTAAAATAAAACTCTTGAAAGAACACATTAAGGCTTAGTAGTTGCACGTAAAATTAGACTGATTCTCTTTATTAATGTATAGCTGGTTATAGCTGGATTACTGATGCTGAACAGCCTGGAAGTTTGGAAAGTCTACATTCAAGTATGTATGTGCATATCATTAATCTTCCAGTCAAGCTTATCTGTGTCTAACTAAGGACTGCTCGTATGATAAATGAACACCTTAAAGGATAATGTTGATCACGGTAATGCATTTCATCACACGAATTAAAAAATCTTGTATTTAATAGTGTTTACCAAAATAGAGACAAAGTAGAATTTTTGTTAAGAATAAAGAGCACAATGAAAGAATGTTCGTCAGTAACTAGCCAAATCCTTTTAGTCATTTAAAATTTCTCATTTTACTATAAACATCTTCTCGCTAATCAGAAATGTTGGAAAAACGAATGATGTTTTAATATAGATTGAATATTTATAAATAAATTGAGAGTACGGGAATGATATTAACAGGGACAGTGTGAAAGATATGACTTTCAATACATACTTTCAGTACAGTTTTCAATGTGAAAACTCTTTAATACAGCAGTTCTCAACCTTTTGACTAACGCAAAGCATCTAAACAAAAACTGAAAATTTAGTACTTTTAGTACATTTTACAATGATTATTTAGCAATGTCTCAATAGAACTATTAAAAAAAATCCAGATTTACTGATTGGAATTTGTTTAATACAGCAGCTCTTGAAATTATATTTCGATGATAAGCTCATAAGTATAACTGTTTCTAGACATTATTTTGCTACCTTTTATAATTTCAAATGTTAAAATCCTATTTGAAATGTTAGAACGTTCAACGCCACAGAAGTCTAATCGCTGGTAAATCAAGTATAGCAATGTGACCTTCAGGCAGGCAGAACACGCTCTAAATTCACCTTCCAAAACCTTCCCTTAAATACTAACTTCTATCAACCTCAATTTGAATACTGGCGCGCTAATTCATTTACATTCTGGCAAGAAAGCGTGGGCTGAAAGCAAGATCTCTAAGAAAAGTTTCTTCAGAATAAGATTAAATTTTGAGTGATTTAAGTAAATCCCCACAAAGTGAATAGGATGTCTTTTAATCTATGAGCATTCGCAAAGTCTACATAAAGACCATGATTACAGTTATTTCCAAACGTTAAAAATTCTATTACACTACTTTCGACTTACTTTTTTTACTTATTTTAGGCCTGACAGATGAGATTGTGTTGACTTCATTCATTAGTTTCTTATTTTTATTTTATTTCCATTACTTATTTGCTGTTGGCTCCCCCTTCTCCAAGGATTTATTTTCTTCTTTTTTTCCGGAAAAAATTTGTTCCCTTGTCAATCACCACAGAAATAGACAAGATTCTACATAAAATAGTTCCAGTCAAAAGGGTTTGTTTTCTGTCTCATTTTTGAAATGAGTTTTCAGCTTTTCTTAAAAAATTATATTGAAACATTTTGCGTCAAGATAGTTTTCAATTTATCCTAAAATTCAAAATGTTTCATCAAAACAGAATTTGAACATTAATTCCCTTCTCATGCTCACAGAATCAAACCATTACTTCTGGGGATGCAAATTAAAGTAACAGTAAATTTGAGAATTAAATCTTAGTAATGAAAGAGTATACACTTTTTTAAACTCGAAATTGGCTCAAAAATTTCCCACTGGCGTAAACATGGGGACTCATACACCTTAAATCCCTCATGATCTTCGAATATGCGACTGTTGCAAGAATTGGGATAAATTATTTATTTTAAAAGCAATTACTACCAACTTTTTACAGCTGACTACATAATATAGCTGCTTTAGAAACTAGTAAACAGAAAGTTTGTGTTGCCACAAATAGTTTTGTAATTTAATCCTCTTTGTGACAAAATATTTCGCCATGTTTCCACCTTGCGCGCATCATATTTTAAATGGCTAATGGTACATACTTGAAATTGGATGGAATTCTTTATATGGGCACTATTTTCAAACTGAACCAACAATCTGATAAATATTTTAATATTGAAAAATTTTCTGGACGAAAACATTACAAATTTTGTTAATAAAATACATTTTATAAACTCAACTCAAAATAAAATAAAAATTGAACATGAAATTTTTAGAATTTTAAGTTCACAGTAGTTTCCAAATGTTATAAAAGCTATATATTAAATATGGAATTAAATTATGAAACAGAATGTTTTAAACTGTGCGCGCAAGTTGGAAGCATGATGAAAAATGTTGTCACAAAGCGGATTAAATTATAAAAATATTTGTGACAACACAAACTTTCTGATGTATTTCAGAAAGCAGCTATATTATGTAGTCAGCTGTAAAAAGTTGCTAGTAATTGCTCTTAAAATAAATAAGTTATCCCAATTCTTGCAAGTCACATATTCGAACATCTTATGGGTTTTAAAGGTGTATGAGTCCCCTTAAATATACAGCTATAACGCAAAGTAGATGTTTCAGAAGATTTCTTCCCTCAAAATTTAGAAGATTTTTCTGCGATAGTATACGATTTGCGGATGCAGATGTGAATAATATTGAACTTAAAATACTTTACTACAGATAAAATCAAATATCAGAATTAACAGTTTAGGTTGCTATTTGACTTCTACAATAATCATAATTAACATTTAAAAACTTAACTTGTAATATTACAAAAATTTAAAAAACGAATATAGTATTATGTAAACATTAAATAAATGAATAAATAAATTAAATTTGTGTGTAAATGAAATTAGGAATGACAGATTTTCATTTCAGTTATTTTGTTCTGACGACATTCCTGATTTTCGTAAATGTAAAAGTGAGTAAGTAATCTGCTTACAGATTTTTAATTGAAAATGAAATGATTTCTTGCTGTCATCAGATCATTTAATGTATTTAAAAAATTTTCTGAGCATATGAAGCACCGATTTTTCCCTGTTCATCTTTTCTATCTCATAGTAGCATATGAAATAATAATTTTATTCTTGACTTCATTCCTAACATGAAGAATTTTACCTAATTTTTTATATCAGCTTGGCAGTTTTTGATAGTAAAGCAAGGAAACATGAGCTAATAATAAATGACCCTCATAAAAGAAAATAAAAATAAAATTTCACATAGGAAAATAGAAAAAAAATTTCTTAAAAAACTTGTTTACTGTACTTTAAGTTCTCGTAAAATATATTGAATTTTGTTAATCCTATGAAAGCTTGGTTGAAAATAAATCAAAAGTCTTTGATGTTGTGTTCGATACAGAGCATTTCAGAAACTCGCTCACTGATTGGAAATAAATTGAAAACACTCATTAAAAAAGGATTATACCAGAAACAAAGTTGGACTTTCGTTCTTTATGAGAATTTATTTTTAAAACTTGTTTATAAAACTTTTATGACTCTTTCAACAGAACAACAAGTGATTCTTCCATAGAATAAAATTAGTTATAATAAACGTTACATTTTAATTGTTTTTATTCTGCTGACTGCCTAATAAAACCCGTTATCCTGTAAAGCATCAACAGAATATGGATGAAGGATGTTTCCAAATGTTCAAGTTCGCCACTATTATTATTTTATGTATTTAAAAGGCGTTATCAATCTCAATATCATTCCTCTTACTTACGCAAAATACTTCACTATCTGTGCATACATTACGTATTAATAAAAGTAAATAATAATTAGTTAATAATAATACAGATGCGATTAAATTTAGTAAATAAATTCTATTTCACAAGGTTAAAAATACTGCAAAGGGAGATAGATATATGCATGACAGATTAAACAAAATTGGAAACTGAATAAATTAATAGCATCCTCATGTATTTGAGAGTAAAAATTATAAAACCTTAGCAAGAGAAGTACATCAATACGTAAAGAAACACTAGAAATTTGCCCTTGAGCCCATCAGATATTTGTGAGTGCAGCCACTGTGGGTCATGTTTTCGCGGAGCGAACTCCATCAGGTGTAAAACTTCTTAGGTAGATTGCAACAGTGGCTAACACCACAATGACAGTAACACAGCAAGAAATTCCCTTTTAATAAATATGTGTAAATAGAGCTATACACGTTTTCAAGAAAGCCCCCAATCTTGTAATTTGAAGGTCATTTCTAATCTTATGTAGTCATTTCTAGTCTTATGTAGTCTTGTAATTTGAAGGTCATTTCTAATCTTATGTAGTCATTTCTAGTCTTATGTAGTCTTGTAATTTGAAGGTCATTTCTAATCTTATGTAGTCATTTCTAGTGTTATGTAGTCTTGTAATTTGAAGGTCATTTCTAGTCTTATGGTTTACGTTATAACTTATGTTATAGAGTTTGATTTTCTACGGTGGCATAAACTAGTTATAAACGCCATGCGGACGTTATGAGAGCGAATTATCGCTATGTCTGAAATTAACGACTAGGCATTTGAAGGTCATTTCTAGTTTTATGGTTTATGTTATAGAGTTTGATTTTCTATGGTGACATAAACTATCTATAAACTCCATGCGGGACGTAGAGCGAATTATCTCTATGTCTGAAGTTAACGACATAGTCTGGGGAACGTTTTAAAGCAAAATATTTTATCAAAACAGAATTCTAACATAAGTTTCCTTCTCGTGCCCACAGAATCAAGCCATTACTTGTGGGGATGCAAATTAAAGTAATAGTAAATTTGAGAATTAAAACTTAGTAATCAAAGAGGACACACTTTGTTTAACTCGAAATTGGCTCAAACATTTCCTACTGGAGTAAACAAAAGTTAAATACAGCAGCAATAACGCAACACCGAAGAGTTAAACTCTTGTTAGAGCTAGTGAAACCTCGAGAGGCAGAAATACTCCGGAAACCTCAACTTAAGTACTCTTAAACTAATCTGCATTCTAGTAAAGGAACGGAAAAGAGAAGTGAAAATAAAGATTTAAATAATAAAATAACTGGTTAGGTACAATAATAGTATCCCTACTACATATTATAGGTTTTAAAGATCAGAAAGGGAGATTATGAAACATCTTATATAGAATTTAAAGCGAATGTACAAAACTCAAAGGAAAGCCGAGTGGTAAAATCGCTAAAAACTTGTAGTTCGGTCCAGGTTTCGAATTCCGGTGAACGGGCTGGCTGCATGGGCGTGTTCGTGATTTTCCCCATGTGTAAGTCTTATACGAGCCAGTTTCTTTTAAAAAACCCTCCACGAAGACATCCATTCCCTTATGCACATAAATGTCTTGTTTTGCAGTAATTAAATAAAATAAACTGAGTCAAACCCAAATTCAGAGTTCTAAATCGAAAATCTGCGCAACAAAGAATGAGCGAAACAAGTACACAGTTAAGCAAATATAAATTGTCATAGCCTTAAGCACACATAAAAGCCAAGTGAACTGCATTTCGCAATAGCGACAAAACATTTATCATTCGTATTTTAAAAAATAACGTCGCATTCTTAAGAAAGCCTCAATAATATTTTTTGAAATTGATATTACAAAAAATGGGTTCTAATAAGGAATGTGTTTACCTCTAGCAGCCATGCTATGAATTAAATTGTTGGTCACTGAAACGGGAAGTAACGACCAAGTAAACCTTTTTCAAGCTCCTCTAACGGCCTCGCAGCAGGGTTAAAAGAGCAACCTTTCTTTTAAAATAGTCCCAGAAATGCTCTATCGGATTCAGGTCTGGAGATTGAGTTAGCTGTTCCATCCGCTCCATACCGTGAGCCTCAAGATATTCCTCAGCAACGCGAGCTCGGTGTGGTCGTGCGTTGTCGTCCATCAGAAGAAATCTCCGACCAATAGGATCCTTGATCAATATGGGCGGACATATTGATCAAGGATCTCGTCTCGAAATCTCACGCCGGTCAAAGTTCCTCCATGGATCACATGCGGCTCAGTGTGAGCACCAAGAGAGATCCAAGCTCAAACCATTTTCCACCACCTCTGTAACTGTTCTTTCGACAACATAGGATTGGTTTTCTTTGATGCGTTGTTCATTCAGATCAGCTGACGACATGACTCACTCTCCAGTGGGAATCTGAACTCGTCTATGAAGAGAACAGATGCCTATTGCTGACTTGTCGTGAAGAGGTCTTCTCTTGTCCAACATAAACGCTCACCTCTGTGTCCTCGGGTCACATGTATTTTGTAGTCACTGAGCATTATAGTACCTGATATTCTTGTCTCTGTTGCCATTAATGATCTGCCGTGAGCTGAGACACACTGATGTTGCTTGTTCTTCGGGCTGAAACAGCTCAATATTGATCTCCCGCATGTGTTACAACACTTGATCTGCTTGGAACGTGTCTTCTACACACGGAATTCTGGGATTCAAACTGATTCCACAGTCGGTGGTGGACCATATTACAGAAGACATTGAGACATCTAGCAGCATCAGCTTGTGACATCCCCATTTCCATTCATCCGATTGCCCTCCACCTCAACGAATCTACCGAAGGACTTCCCTTGAACATTCATAGACTGTCCGGGATATTGTCAGCGAAACTGTTAATAATAATTGAAGATCAACACTCCTGAACAAATTTTAGTTTTTGAATTTTTGTCCAAGTATTAATTTCCTTAAAATAAAAGTGTTAGCTAGTGTTTTTGCATACATTTTCTGCATGTATGCATATAGTAAACTGTGAATTTAACTGTAACTGACATATTTGTAATGGTGAGTTTGAAAAACAGGCTGTTTCTTACTTTTTGCCTGAAAAACTGAAGATGTTAGAGTTTAGCAAAGTTGAATATAAAAATATGGCTGGAAATATTAAGAGAACATTAAGTTATTATTTTATACAGATCGGAATACGCCATCCGAAAAGTTTCTTGTTAAGCGTAATATAAATTGAAGATTCAACACCTTGTTGTTAACAGCGCAAAATTTTACCTGCAAAATATAGAAATTATATTTCATGTGTTTGTATTTGCTTAGTTAAACTACCAGTTTATGACCGTAATACATTCAAATGCTTTGAGATTCATTTGGCATCATCTCCTTCATTAACACTAAAACTAGAAATATAAGATTTTAACCCCCGAGCTCGCGCACTTGGTCCAGTGGACCCGAGCAATTAAAGAAACTTTTCTCAAAGCACACCTCTTTTATGCAAATTGTTCAGCTTCAGTGTAGTCGTGTCTTAGGTCGACCTCTCTATATTTCCAAAGTTACCTCGCTGGGATTTTGTTTCGGAGTCGTGATTTGATCAGATCGTGGCTTTTAGACCAAGAGCGCCTATTAGTATTACTATTACATAGTTGATTTGTGACAGTATAGAAAGCGGCAAACCTGTCCCGTTATTTAACTTGCAACAAAGAAATAATGCAAAAATTAGATATATCAACTGGCGGAAGAATGTATTGAAGAAAATGAGGATGGAAGTGATCATGAATTTTCACTTCACATGATACTGATTCAGACAGTGATATTGATTGTGAAAACGAGAGTTAAAAATGACATAAATTGCTTTATTAAAAAAAAGTTCTCGAAAAAAAAAAAAAAAAAAAGATGGAGTTTTTACCCAGCGAAAAAGCACAGGAAAACAAAGATACGTAATGTGAAAAGTATTTGTATTTGGAATAGACGGAAACACTTTTTCAGAGTTCTGCTAACATTTGATGTTGCATTTTTTCTTTCCGCCTACAGTGCTAATAAAGAAAATAACAATCGATACAGAGTAAAGGTATATCATCTTTTTCCTATGCTAATATATAATATGATTTATTTTAAGAAATTTTATTTCGTAAAAGCATTTAAAGAAATTAAAAATTTTAATGCGCATTTTTTAGATTTGATCATAAAATTTATTATTGACAGAGATGTAATATCTTTTCTCAAAATTTACATTTTTACTTCCTTGTACGAAGTAAAAAGGAAGTATTATAATCGCGAAAAGTTTCAAGCAGCATATTTCAACAAAAATATCCATTTTCACCTCTATCGAATGCGATTTAACGATGTTTTTAGGTGATATCTGCACGTAAGGACAGAATAAAATACTCTTTTTGTTCAAAAAAATTATAAAACTGCTTTAAAATTAATTCGCAAGAGAATTTTTCGTGGCGTCTGTACGAACGTATGTACATACGTGCGTAGGTACGTTCTTGCGTACGTACGTAACTCGCATAACTCAAAAACGAGTAGCCTCAGAACGTTGAAATTTTGTATATAGGACTGCTATAACATGTAGATGTGCACCTCGTATTTTGGTTGCAATCGGCCGCACCAAACGTATATAAATATATTTATATATATATCCACTTTGTTACCCGGCTCAGTGATCTCAGTTTCTTTACTCTTATATGTTTGTAAATTGTAATATTTTTGCTTTAAAAATGATTGAATTATGTTGTTTTTATCTTCCGGTTAAGGATTTTATGCCTTTAGTAAATCTGTGTGCAATATGTTTAGAATTATCAGCAATTTTAAAGTTGTTTAATTGCCGCTAAGCCTGTTCTTAATGGGGGCCATTGATGTTTACATTTGAAACAGGAAACTAGTGGATTTGTTGCCAATCTAGAGAAACTTAGCTTCGCAACAACAAAGATAACGCATTCATTTATTATTGCCAATTAAATCATGCTTAATTCTTTCTGGAATTTTTTCGAGGAAATACGTGTTTGAGATTTACTTCGTAATTTTTAATATAGATATTTTGAGTTTTTATGTACTTTTGTCTTCTCGCGAAGTGAGAACTGAATTAATTAAATGAGAAATACTCAATCGTCTGTGAAAAACTGTTTTTTTTTTTTTTTTTTTTTTTTGTTTTGTTTGCTTAATTTCTTTTATACATCATTCTAGCTTTATTATAGCATTTGAATAGAACATGTGGCAACAATTAGATAATTCTATTCTTTAAATGATATAAATTTCGTGCATTATGAGTTATAACATGAAGGAAATATATACATTAACGGTTATATAATTATTGAATTATATAACAGTTAACTTAGATTCCGTTATATAATTATTATATAATTTAACTGTTATATAATTATTAATAGTGTTAAGTGAATCTAGCGCCAGAGTGTCGCTATGGTAAACAAATACTAAAGTGAATTTTAAAGAATGCATTTATTCTATTGTGGTTTATGCGCTGTCGGCGAAGTAGATTGAATTCAATCCAATAAGTTTAAATGAAATGTGAGAAAAAATGCGTATAATTTAATATTCCAATTTAATATTCCAATACAAGGTAGTCATGTGGTGTAGACATCAGATTTTGTTTTTCAATAAACACGAATCGAGTGTTTTTTGGACCCAGAGCGCGCGCTCGTGTGCTCTCGGGTTAAAGCGTGAATACAGGATTTTAGCAAGAAATCTCATGAAAACTTTCCTGACAGATAATTAGTCATATCTTGGGATATTGGTTCTGGTTAAAGATATTATGTACGTTTTTGCGTAACAATAATTGTAAATAAAATACATGAGTGTAAGTATATATGACAAAGTGTATACTAACCGAAATCAGATTTTAATTTTACATTTCCCGTTTTCTTTTTCTTTGCTGCGTAATAAGTATTTCCGAAATTTTGCATTTGGTGTTTGTCCTTTAACATCTAGAATAACAGCTTTCAGCGCCAGATGGCTGTAATCTCTGTTTTTCAACCAGCTGTCACACAAAACTCTTTTGATCCGTAACAGATAGGGAGGGGAGGGGGTCCTACAAGCAAAAACTACCTTAGGGGTGCAGTTCTATTTTTATTAATCCCGATTGCAAAAGAATGTTATTTTTATTCAGATGCGGCTGCAGAAATCTTCTTCTTACACGAACTTTGCGCAAAATTGTATCTGAATTTGTCAAGTATAGGTATGATATCTATAATTTGAATATTGCAGCTGCTGTACGAACTTTTTGTACACTCAATAAATACTTATTTTTAAGCAATAATTGTATTTCACGACTAGAAAGGATAATATCGCGATTTTTGTTTAAGAAAAATTAATCATGTTCTTTCAGTCATTTTAAAAGAAAATGTGTTTAATTTTTTTTAGCCTAAAGGGGAGTTAGACCCAAAGAGCTATTATTATCCAAAACGCCCTTTGAGCGTCATAAAAAATCTGAAAGCTTTCAGATTTCCTTTTTTGTATATACATACATAGCTTACATTTTTCTCTTTTATCTCCGTATTTCATTTGTACTTTTGCCATTTTACATAATCTCAAAAGTAAATTAGTATGCTTAGAACTTGTTTTCTAACTAAAAATATATTGCATTAAACATACTAAGAAAATTATAATTAGTTATGTTAATTAAACTTTAAAACACTGGGTTGCTCTTAAACAGAAGAGCTTATTCAAAATCTTTGATCAGATTAAGTAATATTTGGTACATCGTGTCATTTCATAACTAGAAACCCCGGCGGTCATACGAAATGACCGCTGTTCCAGATATTATAAATTGTAATTAAAATGATTCGTGCAATGGTGACTGCTAATTCAAACTGAATTACCCAGCCACAGGCGGCGAGGACGACCCTTTGCTTACTGCCCCACTGGTTTCCCCCTTCTACTTGCTTAATTGCTTAGAGTGCAATGTAGGAAAATGCTTAATTGCTTAGAGTACAATGCTTAGAGTGCAATGTAGGAAAATGTACATTTCTTAAGAGCCACCGCTAGCTCAATAAATAAAGGTGATTTAAATAATAAAATGTTAATTCACATGTCAAAGATCTCTTTGTGCACAACATTTCTTGTGTAGATCTTACATCATTTTTAAGCTCGCGTTGCAGAGGACACTCAATTATTTTTAATTTTACGTTCGTTCTTTCACGAACTCTTGAACAGGCAACATAAAGTTGACCGTGTCCAAATGCAGGCGTAGGTAAAGATACCAAAACGCTTAAGCGTTTGGCCCTGAGACTTATGGATGGTCATAGCAAAGGCAAGTTTTACAGGGAATTGTCTACGTCTCAATTAAAACGGGAACAACCCTGTGCCGTGGCAACTTCACCCCATTGGCTAGTACAGTTACGCAAGCAACCAATAAACTATTGGCGAAAAACAGACACCTAAGCCGCATCTAATAAAGATATTTATTTATTTCATTTTATTTGTTTTTTCATCGTTGTCGGTTTTTTGCCGGTTGCATATTTCCGAATTCTATTATATATAGATGTTAAATGCACGTGCTCTTGTGTTTTTAATTTTTCCGGCTTAGCTTCCTTATAATATTCGTCACGCGCAGCACTGCACTGGAATAAAACAATTTTCAGTTACGCAAGCAACCCATAAACTACCGGCGATAAACACTTAAGCCGCATATATATAAGATATGGGATAAGTAATTAACAGGTTTAAATTTCGGTTCAGCTTTATGTTCCGGCATTTATATATGTGGTGTTTTCTTTGTTCAGTTAAGCATTCAGAAGCCTATAGTATATATTGCATTCTTCCAATTTGTTAATATTATTTCGGAATGTAGCGGGTCTCCAATGATTTGTTTTCCGTGCTGCATTTTTCCTTTCTTAAAAACTGTTTAATTATTAAAATGATGTAACAAACCTTTTAAATGTCCCAGCAATCTAGAGTCACAAGAAATGAGATCAGAGGAAAAGACAGGCAATTTCTCAAGTATTGCCATAGGATTTGCTGTACTATCAAAGCAAGGTTATGGGATGTCCCTTTCCACGAAAGCATAGTTGTGTGAGTGCATTCATTCACTTTGCTAGTTTTAATGATATGTTTGTCTTATGTGTTTCATCTGTTCGAGACTGCGCGGACTGGGTCCCAACTGAGAGGCCTCCATGTTTGGCAGGGGATGGACAGCAAGTCGAAATTCCACGAGAGGATAGACGTTAACGGATTACGCTACCGCCATGGGGCCCCCAATCCGAAACGGCAGACTTTAAAGTTTCTATAAAATGGATTCGTTGAAACTGTCCAGCACACTATAAGGTATTTTTCCCGCCTTCCTACCGTGCCTTCGTGGTGTAGTGGTTCTGCACGCTGAGCTAGCATTCCAGAGGTCTGTGGTTCGATTCCTGGCAAAAGCGGTTGCTAATTTTTCATCTCTACGGCTACCAAAAAAATCATAATATCTCTACAATACATTCGAACTAGTTTGTCGGCTTCAAGAAAATACCAGACACGAGTTTGACCACTGACAAGAATTATTGGAGCTTGAATGAAAAATGTTACCACACGTATCATACTCATCCGATTTTGTACCCTCAGACTTTTACTCGTTTTGGTCTCTTCCAAATTTTTTTCTTGGTACGACATTCAATTTAGATGAAGCCGTATATCAGCATGTTGTTCTGCTTTTCTCCAATAAAGTGTGTGTGTGTGTAATTAGGGCAAAGCCTCGAGGGCTATCTGCCTAAGGGGAGGAATGCCTTCGTGGAGGACTTTCTAAGGGGAACTGGCTCGTATACACGTTACACATGGGGAAAACCACGAAAACGCCCATGCAGCCAGCCCGTTCGCGGGATTCGAACCTCGAACCGAACTACCAGTGTTCAGCGACTTTACCGCTCGGCCGCTGGTAGGCCCCTTTCTCCAATAAAGATCCGATTATTTACTCCGATTCTTTTATGATTTTTTCCCGAAGTTTCTCCGATTCTTTTACGAATAAGAAATTACGAAGCCCATTAAAAGAAAGAAAAAAATATCAAACAGAACGGGCAATATAATATTAAACTGATCATTGTTCTTTATATCAATAAAGGACCTTTGAAGAACATAAAAAAAATGTGTCATGACTTTTGCAGAAAGCCCAGTAACACTACAGCTTTGTTAGTTAATACTGCGCAGCATTAATTAATAATGTTAAACTCTTCTTCAGCATCCAAGAGGATAGAAATCACAGAACACTGATAGTTAGACACTCCCATAAGTTACGACAGATCGCCTAACTGTATGAGTGCTTTCACAGTTTTCCTCATGTGTAACTGCGCCACTTCTCTTTAGAATGCCCTCCATAAAGCAAACTTGTCCTTAGGTAGAATGCCCTGTATTCTTTACAATCAAATTGATTTCAAAGCTAATGCACGCTCATCAATTCGTTCTAATTTATGTAAAAAAATGTCAGTTTCTTAAAACGAAAATTTACTGCGATTATGGATTACACTTCAGTTTCTTGTATTCTGTCTCTGTATGTATGCATTAGAAAAACATTTGCAATTATACGTGTGGTCGGATAATGCTGTTCAGGATCTGTTTATTGCCGATACCAATTTAAGCATGATCCCATTAGCTTTGCTATTCTATTTTCTTGGATATTATAATCGATTCTTAATAATTGAATGTTCCAACTTACTGTCTGCTACTTACGAGGTATACAAATATTACTAAACTTCAGTTAAATTCTATATGTATGACATGTTTAAATTATTAATAAAGTTCAATATTTGTATCAAAATATCTGCATCTGCAGAAAAATTTAATTTTATTGTCAGATATATTATTCTACATTTTTCGAAAACATATGTAGGCCTGGAGTAAATTGATCGAAAGTTCCGCATTCAGGACATAAGTTTATCGTGGTGTTGTGTCGTATGCTTATTTATGTGTCTTTCTTTATATGCGCATTCCACAACCCGTTCCCGATATCGACATTTAGATGCATTTATCATGCCTCAGGCTAATGGTTGAAATACAGAAGCGGTATTTGATGGGAAAAGCCGTCATCAAATAGTCGATAACCTCACAGTGTGTTTCGAGCAAATAATTACACAAAAGGGACAAAAAAAAAAAAAAAAAAAAAAAAAAAAATCCGACTGCTCCTTTTTTTTATTTGTTTTATTTCTGTTTCTAGTTAAAAACCCAATTTTTGAATAATGCACTAGGAATCCAGACGTTTCTATGTAATATGTGTATGAAATCACAAACTGGTGTTCTCTTTAAGAGTTTTAAAATACTATTTTTACTCTTCGATGCGGATGAATTTTATGTAAACCCAAATCAGTATCGGTATTGTGAATTTAGCATTTTGAATGCAAAATCTAAAATTTTTGGTGGATTTAGGATGAATATTGTGAAATTAGCACTTGACTTTTTTTAAATTCATATTACAATTTATTTATAAGTAATTCTTAATTTGCTTCTGATTATATAATTTTCATGCATATATCAGTTACTCAGTTCAATTTAATTCATCTCTTGTTTTTGAGCACTTGTAGATTTATCAAGTCATTTGTTTGAAGCAAGAGACGTGAAAAATGTGCAGTGTCCTCAAAGGAACTCAAATATGGACCCCTCGAATACGCGCCGAATGTGTTACCATTACACCACGCAGTGATGATGGAAGGAGTCAGAAAATTCCCTATATGCTCCGTGCCTTCATAGTCATATAGAAGGCTTCGCTTACTAAGTGGGCTGAGAGCCAGTGCTTAGAACTAACTAACTAACTAACCTTATATACTCCCTCTTTTAAAGAGCGAATGGAGACCGATTCGCCAAATCCTGGTGGCGATGAATTATTGTTCATCACCTTTTAGCTCAGAAGCCACTATTGATTCATTAGGTTATTTTAAAGCAGGAGACATGAAAAATGAGCCACAACCTCGCCGGGGCTCGAACTTGGATCTCTCGAATGCACGCCGAGTGGGTTACCGTTACACCACGAAAGCATTGCTGGAAGAAGGGAGGATATGCCTCATACACTTGTTTTTTCAACACCACTTATTTTCTAATTAGTTATATGTTCGTCAATAAACTGCCTTTTATTGCAAAGAAAGATAATTGAATATCCATGGAGTTAATTTAGCAATATATGTTATTTGTCTTTCATCCTTAATTGCCGCAACTACTCCAACTAAGTAACTACTAAATATCGCAACTACTAAGTAGAACCGTGTAAAATATATGTGGCAGATGATGATTTTAATGTCTAAATTAAAGCTCTATCGTACTAAACATGCAAAGATTGTGGAGAATGTGGAACTCAATTTTTCGAAGAAAATTTGATTCGTGAGGTAGCTGATAGTATACTTAATATCTTATTCGATAAATCAGAGGATATATCAGCGTTGAAATACATAAGAACTGTTATCCTGTAGTGCTGTTTGAAAGAAATATAGAAAACATAAACAAATGAACATTTATTATTAGGATATTATATTTAGAATAAAAAATAATAATGAAAAATGTCTTACAAAAGAGAGCTTTTATTGAAAACTCATAAAGTAATTAATAAATTAGAAGAAAAGTAATTTACCCCATAATTTAATAGAAACAAGAGAATAAATAATTGCCATAACACAAATGATCTGCAATCTTATATCATGAATAATAAAAATGCGAGGATACATTAATATATCTATAAAGTTAGTGGTTTGTGCTTTTGCAATGCAATTATTAGATTCCGCTGTTTTGGTGCCTACATTTTATTATCCGTGATGTAAAATTTTAGGTACAATTTATAAAGATAATTATTTAATTACTTGCTTCCTTTGAATTACGTGAAAAATTATTTTTCTCCTTTTATTCCTTAATTGTTTGATGAATTTTATGTAAAGTTTATTTTATACAAACTTTTCTATTTTTTCCCACGTTGTAGTCTAATTTACATGTTATCAATCCTATCCTTCAGTATTAGTACTTTATGACCAAATATATTATTAAATATGTTATTTATAAGGGAAACTGGCTCGTATGGTCATTACACATGGAGAAAAGTACAATAAACCAGTCTATTCTGGGAATTCGAACATCGGACTGAACTACCAGCTTTCAGGCGACTTTACCGCTTGGCAGCTGGTGGGCCCTATGCATGAAGGAAGATTTGAAATAACAGTAGAGATTGGAGAACACTCAATTATAAGATGCAAAACCCATTAACAGAAATACGTAGTTAGTAACACAGATAGTTTTACATACACTTACTTTACATAAATAAATTTACATGCAGTGTACCGACATTAGGTTAATTTGAAGCAGAGGTACATGAAAAATCATCGAATCCCTCGCCGGGATTCGAACCTGGACCTCTTGAATGCGCGTCAAGTGTGCTACCGTTACACCGCGAAGCATGCAGAAAGGAGAGAGAAAATACCTTATATAGTTATTTTTATTTTTAAACATGCTTTCCTTTCATTCCTTATTTCCCACCAATTATTTTCCACCCGAATGAATTTTCAGGATCTCCTGAATAGTTTTATGTAAATGTAGTAGAACCAGTATTTAAGTTGAAGTCTCAGTGACTTCAGTAAAAGAGCTTAGACTTCTTAGTATAGCATGTTCTGGCTTCTGGCGACGTCGTTCCTTTATTATGTGCCTGCTGGTATTCGCAGACGAACTTTAAATAAGGGCCAACTCTGTTAGTTATTTCCATTAGCTTTGGCTGATTTTAGTTTAGTTAGCGTTGGATTAGTTTCTTATTCGTATCTTAAGTTAAATCCTAAGTAAAGGCTTCCTGTAAGCCCAAGAGAGGCCATCTGTTTATCATTATTGAGTTAATAAAAGAGTAATTTAACATCCCTTTGGATTTGTGACTTGTCCACGTGAACTCAGGGATAATTTGCTTCACAGTTCATAAGCATTCCAGCTTACAAGGACCACAAATGTTACTAAAACATTATAAAATTACTTTTAAATGCTAATCAGTCGTTTAACTCTTTTGTTTTTGAAATTGATAAAAAAAATGAATACCAAAAGACGAAGAACCAGCAGCTATAAAACGGCAGACGTAGTAAACTTAATTTCTTTGCAATAATTATTTGTAGCCAGCGGAGGGAGAAAACTAATATAATGTAATAATATCATAACCCTAAAATTACGTTTCGAAGCAATCCACAAGAAAGTACCGATACGTTTCCATTCGGTTTGATAATTGTAGCATATTTTTTAAACAATGTGGAAAATCACCTAGTTAACATTTTATCATTTTTGTGTTGAAAGAGGGGAAGTAATTATTTTAAAATGGGCGTAAAATAGTCAAAATAACTGAGCGATTTTCGCAAATTCGCCAAAGGATCATATTTTAGATTAATAATTTCGTGCAAATTTTCTTAAAAAGATTGCTTTTCGCTATGTGGGAGGGTGCAAACAGTAAAGATCTGAAATTTTTGCTTTTTTCGTCGAACGAAGATATGTGCAAAAAAACCATTACCGCATTAAATAAAAAATCCAAATCCAAATCTAAATCCAATTTTCAAAAATCGTTTAAACATATGGAATTGTCATCCATATCGAATATGTGGGAAAGTCTTACCAAGTAGTAGCTTAAAAATAACTAGAATAAAAAGATTAACTTACCAAGTAGTAGTTTAAAAATCGATTAAATTTTTTTTTATTATTGTAACCGCAAACTCCACGAATGGTGTAATACATATAAAATATTTCATGAACTAAAATGGGAAAAATAAAGTATAGTTAATTGAAGAGATTAAATTAATAGAATTAATAAATAGAATGGAATCTTCATAGAATTAATCTTTATAGCACGAATGATGAAAGCATGGTTTTCTGAATAACGATATAAATCAACCGAATTGAACGGTCAATAAGCTTTTATCATTATAAACGTATCAAAAACGCTATTTTTAATTATGTTTAAAAAGGTATGCAAAGTCCACAGTTTACAAATATGAGTATTATGCTTGCGATCATTAGTCTGATAAAGTTTATAATGCAAAAATAGCCCCATATTTGGGGGCTCTATTTCAAGGCTTGAATTAAAATATTTAAATGCATTAACTGCCCCCAAGCGGAATAGTAGTTAGTGACTCGGACTGCCGCACCGAAAGGCCCAGATTCAAACCCCGAAGGCATGGATGTTTGTAAACGTATATTGTTTATGCGGCTTGTAGGCACTCTAAATATGGGGCGACCTTACAGCCTTTTCGAGAGGTTGTGGTAGGTTAGAGGAGTGGGAGACCCTCGGACCCTTTTAAGGAATATATAGTAATATATTTTTCTTATTTTTTATTGTTTTAATTTTATTTTTTCGTTTGTTTGTTTGTTTTGTTTTAAAGATAGTAGATGTTATCCTGTATAAGTCTTATAGGCAAATTATTATCTCTGTTCAGCAATTATGTAACTTCTAATAGTATGTAGCTATAGCTTTATAATAAGTACATTTAACTTTGGTCATTTGAATATGCTGGTTTTAATCGATTCTGTTGTAACTATTAGTTTATATAAAAGTGTGAATCTGACATTTAATTCATAACGGGATCTATTAACCTTGTGTAGCTGTAAATTTTGTATTTAATTAATAATGTGCTCTGTTAATCCTTTTGCAAAATAACCTCTAGAAACTGTTTAGTAAAATGAATCTTTAGCGATTTCCAACAAAGAGGAAATTTAACTGCTCAGTAAGTCATAACAAATAGCTGTATTTAACACCCTAGCATCGAAAATATATAGCATTATATGTAAAATTGTATGTACATGTGGCACGCTTACCTTCTGGAGAATTGTTAAAAATGCCATCTTGCCTGCTAGCTGTAACCACGGACAGCAGATATTAGATGACATCTGCCAGCATGATAATTACACCGAGAGACTCGTTATGTCTTAGGGTTGGTAGTCATATTGGTAGTGTTTCCGAGTGCTCGTTCTTAAAATTGAGTTCGGAACTAAGCTTAAGTCGGGCTGTCACATGTATGTTGCTCAAAACTCTTGCCAACGACAGGCTGATTTGACTCCTTGCCGCCATGAATGTTGTGGGCTTGTGCTGATTATTGTCAAACAAGTGAGACTAGGGTGTCCGCCGATAACATCGCTGCAAAAACATCGCGGACGAAAACGTCGCGCTACAAAACAACGTGGGAGAAAACATCGCGCTACAAAACAACGTGGGAGAAAACATCGCAGTTCTGAAACATATTGGTACAAAACATCGTCGTCGAAAAAAAAGCGGTTCAAAAACTTCGCAGTTTAAAAACATCGTCGTCGAAAATATCGTAGTAAAAAATAAAATATCTACAAATCATTGCATGACGATAACATCGCAGACATGCTTTTTTTAGGCTTTAATAACTGTAAATGGATATTCCCGTAATGATTTGTGAGCGCAAGATGGAAAGAGGGATAATTTTTACTTTCACGTTTTTAATTATCTGAAAAATTACCAATAAAAACTTTATAAAAACATTATTTATTAATGGCCTTTTTTAGTTAATTATGGCGGTTTAAAATTCTATTAAGTGCTATAAGTTGCATTAATTTTCTATGCTTAAGTTTCCTTTTTATTTTCTCAGCAAAAATTTATTAATTTTTATTAATTAATATAAAATTAAGTATGAAAGTAAAAATTATCCCTCTTTCCATCTTGCGCTCACAAATTATTACAGGCATATCCATTTATTGTTATTAAAGCCTGTAAAAAGAATTTTTGCGATGTTATCGTCATGCGATGATTTGTAGATACTTTATTTTTTACCACGATATTTTCGACGACGATGTTTTTAAACTGCGAAGTTTTTGAACCGCTTTATTTTCGACGACGATGTTTTTACCACGATGTTTTAGAACTGCGATGTTTTCTTTTTGCGATGTTTTCTCCCACGATGTTTTGTAGCACGACGTTTTCGCCTTGCGTTGTTTTCTCCGCGACGTTTTCGCCTGCGATGTTTTTGTCACGATGTTTTCGGCTGTAACCGAGACTAGTAACAACAACAAAAATTCATAAATTTATCCATTTAACTAAAACTGATATGAAAATTTCCAACTTTGCAATCATTCGTTCAGCCCAAGATCATCTGAATATCACTACCTAATTTCACTGAACAAGTGAGATCCTTCATTTTGAAATACAATATTGAGTTTTCATCCTATCATGTGCTTTCCACCACTTCCTAAAATATCAAATTTATACCCATCTGAGAGTATAATCGAATTAATAAAAATCTCGATGTCATCTCAAGTGACCTGTAACCTTACCTTTGATTTAGTTTACATAGAAATGGCTTTCTTCTAGCTTTGAAGCATAAAAGTTACATTTTTAAAGTATCTCCAATAGTTTGTTCATTAGAAGACTTGATAAACATTCGTTGGGATTCTGGTCAACGAAACTTTATCAAGTTTGTTAATGAATTCAGTTTGAGTGCAGTGGATTACAGCTAATCTTATGAACGATCGTCCCTGTTGTTGAGTGTTAGTGAAACACCTTGTGCAACTTTTTCGCAGTTTGTTATTAAGTAAATTCGTTTTATTTCAAAATTATGTTATGAAAAGTAGACTTTCTTATACTAAATATTTCGACTCTTTTTCTCTGAATTTTTCGCAACTGTAATATAAATCTAGGTTTTTCTCACATCAATAAAAACGAGATATTTTCTTGACCCATGTCAACAAAGTAGCTGCTCAACTTTAACTTTTCTGGGTTTCCAATTTTTCTCCCAAGAACTGCCAGAACTGGCTTTTTATCGTATTTTATACCTCAAAGCGCCATACATTTCTTGTTAAGTCAAGAGTTTTAAAACATCTAATAATTTATAAATTAGTTTTACTAATTTTATTTATCGTAGCTGATTCCACCTGTATGCAGACAGAGAAAACAATAAAAAAATATTTAGTTTTGGAATAATAGTTGATTTTCTATCATTAAACGCTTCTAAATTTCCTATGCCGTAATACTTTCTTGAGTCACTGTATATCTTATATTAGAAAAGACGAAGAAAACTTGTGTGCCGTGGACGCAGTGATCAATGTTCACGTTTGCAGAGTATTAATTTTTAGCATACGTCTTTATAATTGTTTTGTTATACTATTTATATTTTGGATGTAAATTGATAAAAATATCCGGATAATGAAGATAACCAAATTTGGTACTATTAGCTTCCTTGTAAAAATTTTACTGTTTGGAGTTGTAAAAAAACTTTCCAAATTGTTGGTTAATACTTTTATCCTCTAACATGTTTATTAACAAATTTTATACTAATTGCTTACACATAAAATCTAAATCACAATTTAGAAATATTGGGAAACATAAAACTACTTAATTTAATTCTTTTTTGTTTTGATGCTGAGGGTGGCAATGCTTTGTTAAGCAATTTGAAATGGAATCCTAAGTCTTAAATTTTTTATTTTGGAAAATAGGCACGATATAGTTTTATATATTTAAAATTGTGAATTTTAGGATTATGATAATACATTTAGTAAGATATTATGAGCTTGATTACTGTGATAAACTGTTATTAACTGATTTGCATTCCGCGAACTGAAGTGATAATAGTTTTAAGATATTATTATATAAGATTACGTAGATGAATCTTCATTATTATTATTGCATTAGTTAATTTTCCATTGTTAAGAATAATATCAGCATCTTGGTTAATATGATTCAGAAAGGTGAAGGGGGAAAAAGGGGCTAAGAGAAAAGAAAAGGTGTCTGGCATTGGCGCACTCAGTTGATCAATGCCTACTTAAGAAAAATAAAATCATCTCGAAAATGAAACTGTATGAGACAGGTCATTGGGTAATCAAAAAATTTAATTCTCTCCGAGCATTTGAGAATTTACTTCAATATTAACACATCAAGAAGTTTACTCCATACAGATGACTGAGGACTGAAAACAATAGTTGAACGTTAGAGAGGACACAGGTACATTGATTGGCCATTTCAATTTAAAGTATTATTGGATTCTTTGAAGAATCATGAACTTACTAGCTATAGAAAAAAGCTGAATATAATGCAGATTCCACATTTCGCATGATTTATTTACGATTTTAAAATCTTGTTCGGCATTTTGGTTAAATTTATATAAAAGCAAGACATCCGATTACACACCTGCAATCTTGCATCTCGATATGTGCACATCGAGGCTGGAATATCCTCTGTTCCGTTGTAACATTCGACCCATCAGCGGCCGAGCGGTAAAGTCACTGAACACTGTTAGAAAAAAGGAAACACAGAAGTCTTCTGTTGCTCAACATTGTTGGTCCGAAAACCACACTTTCAGTTTTTCTGCTGCCGAAATTATTCAAAAAACATCTTCCATTGGAGAACTGGATTTTCTAGAGGCATTTCACATTCATAAAAATCTTTCTGTTCTAGTTAACGATCCTAATTCCAATCCAAATTTGCCTTCGGCCTTTAAAGAATTATGTTTTAGTTCTGGTTTCACCAACAGATGGCGCCACTTGCTTATTCTTGTCCAAGCTTTCTTATCTTATCTAATCATTATTTCCTATCTGGTTCATTTGCGGTTTTGCAGCTGAAGATGGTGGTTCGGTAAAACCATCGAAACTAGTCCTGTGAAAATTTGGTAAATATAACGCTGATTTTTGTTGTTTGACTTCTGAATTAGTATTTATTCGGCGTGTTGTTGTGTCTTAATCACTGGTTGTTCTGTCCGAGGTTCGAATACCGTGAACGAGCTGGCGCATGGGCGATTTTGTGGTTTTCCCCATGTGTAACGTGTATACCAGCCAGTTTTCTTTAGAACGTCCTGCACGGAGGCATCCCTCCCCTTAGGAAAATATCTCTCGGGGCTTTGCCATAATCACATAAACCAAAACAAAGCGTTGTAACACCCAAATAACCTCCTCTGCCTGGTAAGTAAGAGTTGCAGGCAGCTAGATTCGTGTGTAATAACCAGCAAGGGGATGTTCACGAAGAAAATTAAAATTCTTCTTTGTGTGGAATGAGGCAAAGTGCTGGTTTAGAAAAGTGCTAATTGTAACAAGGAAATTAATTAGATGGATACGAGTCGTTTCTTGTAGTCGTGGTTCAGGATTTGAAATAAAATTATGATGATTATGTTTTGATGATGCTCGAAATTGTAGAGAGAAGGATGCTGCTATTTCTCTAACAGCATTTATTTTGTAGAATTTCTTATCTTATAGAGATTCGGTTTTTCATCATAAATCTATATTGGGAAAGAGGAAAACCAAAGCTAAACGGATTAGTGTTTCATATAGCATTAATTTATAGTTAAAAGATAACTATTTACAAAAGAAAAAAATAGGGTTTTGATTTATTTAATTAGTTTCACTTTGATTTATTTGTTAAACAATATTATTTATTAATATTATTTTAAGCATTTGGTTAACAATATAAAAACTAAATATCTACGCTAAATATTTATAACTTTGCAACATTACAATTATAGATGCAAATAATTATGTATATCCTAATGAAAGATTTTAAGTAAAATGGGACTTTTTGCAAAACTTTCAAACCACAAAACTGTTTAATTTCATTTCATTAAAATAACTATTTTTAAAAAAATGCATTTTCTATCATCTATTTTTTTTTTTACTTCAAATTAATAGTTATTTTAACTTTGCATTTAAAATATTAAAAATATACGTTTCAATAATCATTAGAGTTCTCGTATGATTTTTTCAATAAAGCTACTATTTTTGCTGAATATATAAAGAAACTTCATTCGGAGGTGGATCTGTGAATTCTGAAATTATCTGCACTACGAACGCCACATATTTTGACCAAGTTATCGCTATTTATTTCTCCATAAGTTAGGATAATATATTCTAATTACATTATTACATATGTCCTTGTAATGAGTGTAGTAAACAGGTGTGCAATCTAATGATTAGAAAACATGCTATAGAATGCGAAATCATACATAATATTGGGCCTGTTGCCTTTATAACCCGTTTCAAATCAATTCATACTTCGAGCTAGTGTGTCCTGGTTTGTAATGAAATGTGACTGCGACATTAGCATATGACAACGAAATCAGGTCTGGTAATCCTGGTCCTTTTCCACTCAATAATTTCATCTAAGAGCATAGAATGGAAATCTGCTTTCCTATTGTTTCGCTATTTAATTTATTATTAAAGGTGTATATGAGCAAAATTTGAATTTCTTCAAGATTAAGTCGCAAAATGAATTTTTGTCTTAAACGAGAAAAAAATAGGTCGTAAAGTTCTACCTGAAATAAGTCCTTTAATTGGTAGAACCTCGCAGAACTTTGTGGCGGCGGCTATTCAGTACGTTCTTGTGCGTAAATAACAACCTCGAAGAATAATTTAAATACCCTTTTATTTGAACTTACAGTATTTAGAGACGGCTCCTGGACGTACAGAAAGCCAACACCATTTTACGTGAACATAAAATTGAATACGTAAAATTAAGCTAAAGTTCATTAAACAACCTAAGCAGAGTTGTTAACCACGTAATTGGCTCTTATCTAAAACTCTCCGGAGTATACTGACACGCACATAATAAAAACGGCTATAAACCATCAGACTTTAACTGGTAGCAACAACGTGTACGAACGGTAGAACATACTCTCTCTCTCTCTCTCTCTAGATGTCTAATTAAAGTAACTCGGACCTCAGCTTAAATAGTAGTTTCTCCCCTTTGTATAAAGTGTGAAACTGAAATCTCATTCTGGTAGTAAAACGTAGGTAGGAAAATTAGAACGTATAGGAAAGGCTTGTCTCAAAATAAAAATAACTATTAAAAAAATAAAGTAAAATCCTACAAGGTTTTTTAATGGCAGATTATGAACAGTTACAGCAAAAATACAAGAACAAAGAACATAGAATACAGCAATACAATGAGAAAACAAACAGCTGCAACAAAGTCCATTAATCTAACATACCTCTTGCCTCCCAGTAACGCCAGAAAGTCTTGCGCAGAGCAGGACTGTGGGGTAGATGTGCGGTGTCCATCACCTTTCCAGAGCTGCACAGTGTGCATATCGGAGAAGGAAAAATTTTGAATCTATGAAGATGATATTGTAGGCAGTCATGTCCGGTGGCAAGGCGGAATTGAGCGACCTCTCTACGCCTTGGGCAATTATACAAATTCGAGATAGCATTCTTCCAAGACTTATGAGAAACACGATGATAGAGATCTTCCTGAACACGTACTTTGATAGAACTTTTAATAAGGTCCCTAACAGTATGGAAAGGCAAAGGATATTCTGCATGATTAAAGCACCTTTTTTTGCCAAGAAGTCGGCTTTCTCGTTACCTGGAACCCCACAGTGGGCAGGAACCCACTGGAGAACAATAGTTTTCTCAAGTGAAGCCAGGTTTTGTAGATAAAGTCGACAATCCAATATGTCCTGTGATATGGGATTTTTATCTGAAACGATATCCAACAAAGCAGCTCGTGAATCACTGAGTATAACAGCTCTTGAACATTTTTCCAAGTGGCATGGTAGCTGGTACAGAGCTGTGCGAATCGCAGCAATTTCACCGTCATACGCATAACCTCGTCCCACAGGGATGTAGAAAGAGAAAATTTCGGAGAAAACTCCGCCACCTGCATTAGGGCCATCAGACAGGAGGGGATCCATCAGTGAAGATCCGAAGCCACTCTGGCTCAGGGTAAAAATTATTTAATACATCGAAATCGATGGCTTTCAAATAGACGAATCCGTATTACGTTTCGTTACTTTTTGACCCAGGTCAAGATTAATCCAGAAAGATTTCAAATTTATTCGATTTTGTAGTGGAACAAGTAATTCTGGTTCATGCATTAAATCAAGTGAATTTTATAACTGAAAAACACTCTGTAGAAAGCGCATCTGGGTCTTTAGATTTCTAGTCAGATCTTGATTGACTTCATTCCAGAGTGAAAGACACCCACGAAATTAAAGGAGCCCATAATAAAAGGTTAACTGCGTAAAATCTAATTACAAACACATTAAATCTTAAGTGGTAATTATATAAAATCAATTTCATTGATAAATGCTGCGAATAAGAATAATATTAAATATATTCCTTCTATTAATGTTTAGACTTTTGCTGAATATATTTAATAGTGCTTTCTGGGCTTTAGGAGTGTAAAAATGACATAACATACATTTTACAGTTGAAGGAAATTTGGTTAGTATTTAATAAACATCGGAGCATGAATAGAAAACACATTTTCCTGCTTATGCTTCTACCATAACTTCCAAATAATCATTATAATATAACTATACTCGGTGTATAGCCGACACTCAGCGTGGATTATCTAAAAATTTAATACAGAAGACACATTTATCCAATAGCCAAAGGGAATCCATTATAAAATATGTTAAAATCAAAATGCATCATAAGGCCACGGTGCTTAACAACTGGTGGGTACCTGTGGCATCTAACGCACCAGAACTCCCAAAATTCCAAGATGCTGTGGAAAAGTGGATTTCAAGAAAATCCAGGAAGCAGCTACAAAGTCATGCATATGGTTTTACATGGATTGAGTCCACTCCAAATGTTAGTAATGACACACCTTGAATTTACAGCTTAATGTGTGGAACCTTAAGAACTGGTAAGCGAATAATCGTTTAGTTCAGAAAGATAAAAACGTAACGAAGAGTTACTTAACCTTTATTATTCAAAATAAACTTAACAGTTGACTCCTTATTGGAGTTTACAGCAAAGTCTCCACTTGGGCTTGAACCCAGGAATACTAAGAAGTAAAACTTAACTAAAGAGATATAGCCAAAGCTATCGAGATTCCATAAGAGTTGGCCCATTAACGCTAACTAATGGCGAAGCTATCAAGGGCCTAAAGTACGGCCGAGCGCCAAAATAGCTTAAGAGAGAGTATAGCCAAAAGGCGAATGCACGCTGCTTAGAAGTTCTGGCGGTCTAACGAAGTCAGTGGAACTTCAACTTTAAATACTTGCTCTTACCTCATTCGCAGTTAACCGCGATTCTGAAAACACGTTCCGGAAGGAAACTGTAAGATGAAATTAAGAAGGATAGGAAAGTGACTTTAACTCAAAATTAACTGTTAAAAACTTAGGATAAGCCTTACTTGATAGAGAATTTAAAGGTGCTGTTAGTTCGTGTAGTCAGATTTTGGAAAGAAATTATACAATGATGGCATAGCTATGCAGAGTGTGAAAATTAAATAAGCAAATGCTTTAATTTTAGCTGACAATGACTGGTTTAGCTCTCATTTAGAAAACAGCTTTATGTGCATAGTGTCTTTTTATTTTCGAGAAACAGAGGGTCGGGATTAGTGCTCGGTTCGTTCATGACATTTTTGTTGAAGAATATTCTTTCAGTTTTTCTAAATAATTTTATTTAATAATAATCTAAATAATAATAATCTAAATATTTTTTCTAAATAATTTTATTTAGAAAAACTGAAATTTTTATTTTTCTAAAAATGTTTTATTTGGGATGACAAACATAATTAATTATATTGTAAGGATCTTAAGTTTTACTAACGTTTATTTTATTTTAAATCTTTACTATCACTTCTTATTTTCTACTTCCGGCCAGAATTATAAGCGTTAACGTATTTATGCAAAGTTTGTCTGGCGAGCGCCAAGTATTTAAGTTGTGGCTTTTTGCCAAGCGAAAGAGAGGAAGAAGTTAGTTGAAGCAGGCCGCTTACCTTAGAAGTTTTACTCAGTTGCTGGTTGCCTTCCAGGCCAGAGGTTTAATCCTCTTGATAATTTTTAAACGTATTGTAGTGTTCACAGTTCTCTGTACTACATACGGCTTCCTGTTAATATAAGGCCAATCTTCCACGTTTATTATTTTAAAGTTAAATTAGAGTTTAGATTTATTTTTATATTCTTAAGTTCAGACCACGAGTAGTGGGTCTTTGTATTCCGAAGTACGGAAGTTATTGTAAATAGAGAAAAAATAAAGGGTTTTGTATACCCTTCTTGTGTATCCTGTCTACTTCCCACAGTTAATGAACATAGCTTTAGTAAGCTCTCTGTTCCGAGTCAGGTCCTTGCATGTTCCCGAAGAAAGTAAGACGGAACATTGAACCTGATAGTGGCGCCCAACGAAGAAGAATAACCATGGCCGAGTTTCAAAAAGAACCTGTGCTGCCTGCAGAAGCGGCTCAGAATCCAGAAATGCCAGCTGCCGCCCTGGAAGGATTTGGTTACACAGTCCAGACCATGCGCGCTTCGATGAAACCAGAAGAAACATTTAATGGAAACTCACCGGTAACCAGTTTTTTGGAAAAATTGGATGACCACTTCATGCTCTACCCCGTGCAAGAATTTCGAAAAGTTACCTTAGCTACCAGCGCTTTGAGGGGCCAAGCGCTTAACTGGTTCAAGTGTATAGGCAGAAGGTCAAGCAGGTCTTGGGTCAAGCAGGAAGTCCCACCTATACTTACGAGAATTTCAAGTCTGCCCTACTAAACGCCTTCCCTGTTGTAAGGGATCGTGCGAAATTAGAAACGGAACTTTTCAGTATATATCAGCAAAGAATCGAAAATCTCTCAAGCTTTATTTTAAGAAAAATTCACGTCTTCAAACTCTTGTATGGAAACCGTCCGTATCCTGAGATAATTCAAGTGATATTGCCGAGGTTACTGCCCCAAGTGCAAGACTTTATTGAATTAAGAAATCCGACTACACTGGAAAAGTTATTTGAGCTAGCAATCCAGTTTGAATGTAGAAGAAAGGCGGATATTGAAAGAAGACGCCAATATCAACAGCGAAACCAATTTGGTGCGCCAAGACTACAGCAAACTCAAGCACACGGCTACGGAAGCAAAGCGAATCAGTGGGCAAGGAAACCCGAGCATTCAAAAACAGCAGGCGAACGTCGACAGTTCAATAGCAATCCAGGAAAAAAGTCTCAAGGCCAGTGGAAAAAGAAGGAAAGCACGGAAATGAAAAATAATTTAAACTAAAACGGATTTCTGCTGACGAGAGGGTGCGGAAATCCGAAGGCCACGAAAACCCCTCTTCCTTCAAGTTAAATACAGTAATGGTGAAAAATTTGACTCTTCCGAAGATTGAAGTGTTGGTGAATAATATCCCAGCCACCGCAATCCTGGATACAGGCGCGCAGTGTTCCTGTGTGGCAGAAGATTTTTTTAGGAAGTATTTTCGGAAATACCGCATATATAATTCGGATAATACGCAGTGTTAGCGGCGCAAGGAGAAAAATGTAAGTGTATAGGTAAATTACCGCTGTATGTCCGTATCAAGGACGAACAAGTAAAGGTGATGTTTTTCATACTAAAGAATCTGCAAGCACATATTATTTTAGGAATAGATTTTCTTTCAGAGGCACAAGGAACGCTGGATTTTGAGGAAGCGTCCCTTAAGCTGACAATGAAACCAGTTCGTGGAGAAAAGGCTGAACCGCCGATGTTGAATCTTGACCACCTGCCTAATGAAGAACAGCGAAGAATCCGACAAGTGGTAAGTGAATTTGCTTCGTTATTTAGTGATATTCCAGGATTTACTCAGGTTACTAACCATAGTATTGACACCGGAGATTCAATGCCAGTTCCCCACAAAGCATACCGGTATGATAAGAATAAGGAAAAAATTATAGAATGGCATATCACCGATATGCTAAGTAAAAAGATCATAACGCCCATCTCAAGTAGTTATGCTAGCCCGGTGGTTTTATGTAAGAAAAATAATGACTATCCTTTGACACATCCAAAAAGGTGGAGATTCGCAATTGACTACCGTAAATTAAACTCCATAAGTAAATATCCGGTATATCCGTTACCTATTATTGAAGAAATTCTAAGGAACATAACATCCACCAAATATATGACGACTTTAGACTTAACGACTGGTTATTTTCAAATAGGGGTTAAGCCTGAGGACGTGCCTAAGCCTGCTTTTATAACCAAGTCTGGCACTTATGCATTTTTGCGTATGCCGTTTGGCCTTTCAGGGGCGCCGGCAACATTTCAGCGATGTATGGACATTGTGTTAAGACCTGTTCTTGGAAAGTCCACATTTATCTATTTAGACGATATCATTATTACTAGTGATAATCTCGACCAACATGTACAGGACTTAAGACAAGTGTTTTCTTTATTAAATGAGGCCGGTCTAAAAGTTAATGTCGAAAAGTGCAAATTTGCAGCCCCTGAATTAAAATATTTAGATTACAAAATATCTCAGAAAGGAATAGAGACAGACGAATCAAAAATAATCGCTGTACAAAAGTATCCGACTCCAAACACGGCGAAGAAGCTCTCTTCTTTTCTAGGACTTTGTTCATATTATAGGTCCTTTATAAAAAATTTTGCAGCTATTGCTGAACCATTGTTAAAATTAAAAAGGAAAAAGGCAAGATTCTCGTGGACGGCCGAAGCCAATAGTGCTTTCGAAAAATTAAAACAATCATTAACGCAAGCCCCTGTGTTGAAATTTCCTGAAAAAGATGAGAATTTAGAAATTTCAGCGAATGCTTCGGATTATGCGGTAGGAGCGGTACTTTCGCAAAATCAACAGCCCGTGGCATTTTTTAGCCGAACTTTAAATCAAACACAAAGAAACTATTCCGCGACCGAGAGAGAGGCACTTGCAGTTCTGTTAGCAGTGCAAAAGTTCCGAGTCTATTTTGGAAAGGCGCCAATAACAGTGTACTCTGATCATGCGGCGGTAACTAGATTGTACTCAGGGAAAAACTTATCCCCAAGGTTAATAAGATGGGCACTCAAGCTACAAGAATATAATCTGGTAATCAAGCATACCCCCGGAAAGGAAAATATCGTAGCAGATGCCCTATCGAGAATTAGAATAGATGAAGAAGGTAATACAGTAAAGGTGGCAATGCTCACAGCATGTACAATAAATTCTCGAGAAACTGTAATAACCGAACTGGGTAAGCATCCTGAGTTTAGAAGCATTTATGAGTATTAAAAGGATCCTGAAAATTTTAGCCACCAAGATATTGTGGCGATAAGAAATAGGGCGGCTCATTACGAACTAATAGATGGTCTATTATTCTATACAAAAACTACGAATTCCAACAACGAATTTCGACCTGTTATCCCAGCTAGTCTTAGATTAAATATCCTGCAGGAGCTCCATGACAGCCCTTTAGCTTCTCATGCTGGTATTCGAAAAACTATCCAACGCGTACGCGAGGCAGTCTACTTTCCTGAACTGCAAAAGTTAACAAGGGCGTATGTCCAGTCTGCCCAACATGTCAAGCAGTTAATTATATTAATTTCCGCTCGGCCGGGATTCTAAATAGTATTAAATCCGAATTTCCAAATGAAATAAATGGCATCGATTTATTGGGCCCTTTCCCAAAAAGTCAGTTAAATAAAAGTCGCTGTCTCCTTGTTATGGTTGATCATTTTAGTAAATGGACCGAAATTGTTCCCTTAAAACGAGCCTCCGCGAAATTAGTTACTAATTCTATTTTAAATAAATATATTTTAAAATACGGGGCGCCCCTAAACGTTATATCGGATAATGGTCCTCAATTTGTAAGTAATGTATTTGAAGACATGTGCCAAAAACTAGGCATACGTCATTTAAAAATGGTCCCGTATCGGCCGCAATCAAATATAGCGGAACAGGTCAATAGAAATATAGTGAAAATTATCCGTAGTTATGTTAAAAATTTTCATAAAAGCTGGGATAACTATGTCAATGAATTGGCCTTCGCCCTTAGGACGGGCAAAACTCCTGCTGAGTTATTTTTAGGCAGAAAGATTATAACGCCGTTAGATAAATTATTTTATGTGCAACAAAGAGCCCCAGAATTTAAAATGGGTGATATAGAAAAACTAATTAAAGAAGCAAAAAAGAATACTGAAGTAGCACAGAGAAAACAAAAGCTATATTATAACTTGAAACGACGGGGAGTAACTTATAAAGTAGGGGATGAAGTATTAAAAATTAAGCATTCACTTTCTTCAGCACCAGAAGATAAATCTGCCAAATTTTTTCCACGATTTGAAGGACCATATGTCATAGAAAAAATAACTCACGTTGTAGTGGTGTTAAAAGATAGAAATGGTGAAACCTGCTCCGCAAACATTGATCAAATCAAACCCTACTATGATCGTAATAAAATGCAAATATTTACAGATCTTTTGCAGGATCCGGCACGGCAGACACCGCAGGCACAAGCTCCAGTGGTGGAACAACGACAAGTACAAGGGCAAGCCATTAAGAGGCAGGAGCAAGTGAAAAGAAAGTTTCCCCGCGGGAAAATTGAAGGTAACAAGAAAAAGAAGCCGTTCCACCGTCCAGAAAATTGAGCTCACGAACACCCCCACAATGAAGAAGGGGGAAGGACGACGTATGCAAAGAGAGCCAGGAGAAATGACGGCAACTATAACCCGGCTCTAAAACGGAAGATCTACTCATCCGACAGGACTCTCCGCAGCAAATGTCGCCGAACTGCGGAAGGGCCACCAACGGCGGAGGAAAAGTTACAGGGAAAATTTGAACGGCCAGCAACGAGGTACAAGCAGGAACACGAAAGAAGTTTCCCGGTTCCGCCAAGACCAGCTGCCATCAAACGGCCAAGATCACAGGCAGAGGCGAAAAAGAAGGTATAAAGAAAGCTTCTAGAGGAAAGCACTGAAGGGCGAGCCCGCACACGAAGGAGGATAAATCAAACAACAATCTACGCTACTTTCCAGGAATGGGCCCAGAAAAGAATGTCCGAATATCACAAAGATAAGTAAAATTTTATGTTACTTTGCAAACTTAAGTTAATTTTTCATTCTTACTGCAAGTGGCAGATTTCAAGAAGTTTTACCTCATGCGAGGTCTACCTTTATCGCCAAAAGGGCGAGAAATGAGTTGTTACCGATTTTGGTATTATGTTTTTCAATTACTCGCGCGTAAAACTAAAGTTGATGTATAATAGCGATGTGTAAATACTTAAATATTGTACAAGTTATTGTATAAATTTTATTTAAAGCATTCTGGCAAGAAAGAAGTTTTAGTCTGAAAGACTTTTTGAAATCTAGTATTTCAATGTAGAAAGAATTGTCACTTGCTTTGAAAAGAATAGAAGTTAACAATGTACTACTAATGTATGTTTTCAAATGTGTAAAATTAACGGCATGTTAATATGTTCTTATATACAATGTGAACTGTTATTTTAAATGTTAAGTAATACCGTGATATGGTAAAAGTGAAAGTAATGTTTAATTTTTTTTTTATTCGTGTGACTGTAAAAAGCCTAAATCATGGTGAATATGTGTTAAAGGTTGAATGATGTAGTTAGGCTCTCTGACGCTACACTTCAGAGTTAGCCACTTTCAGAATAGTACCTCAGGGTTTAGAGTTGAAATTAGGGTGTGTTACGAGGTCTTGGTATGTTGAATTTTAACACGTTAGTGTTTTGATTGTAGGAGGAAGTGTTGAACACGTACACAGAAACACATTCGTGTTTGGTGTTCTTTTACAACACATGTCAGAGAGCACGGGGAGAGATAATTAAAATAGTCATGAATGAAATAAGAATGTTAAGAGAAATATAATTATACATGTTACTTGCCATTTCATTGTGTAACATTTCATTAAACTAGTTTTCCTTCCAGATCTCTGGAAGGAACCAGATTTGAATAAAAGCTCCTGTTTAGATGCAGTACAGATGAAAAAATTGCGTATCCTGGGAGCTGCTATTGTAAAAACAAATTTCTTTCTTTTAAATTTCTAATTTCTAGCGAAAAATGTTTGTAAAAGATTGGCCTCGCGTTAGATTCTAGAGCTAAAAGTTTTCAACAAGGTCGTTTTAGACCTCAGTTTCAAACTAATTAACTCTGGCGGGAAGTATGTAAGGATCTTAAGTTTTACTAACGTTTATTTCATTTTAAATCTTTACTATCACTTCTTATTTTCTACTTCCGGCAAGAATTATAAGCGTTAACGTATTTATGCAAAGTTTGTCTGGCGAGCGCCAAGTATTTAAGTTATGGCTTTTTGCCAAGCGAAAGAGAGGAAGCAGTTAGTCGAAGCAGGCCGCTTACCTTAGAAGTTTTACTCAGTTGCTGGTTGCCTTCCAGGCCAGAGGTTTAATCATCTTGATAATTTTTAAACGTATAAAACGTAAGTTTTCACGTAAAACGTAAGTGTTTTAAACGTAAGTGTTCACAGTTCTCTGTACTACATACGGCTTCCTGTTAATATAAGGCCAATCTTCCACGTTTATTATTTTAAAGTTAAATTAGAGTTTAGTTTTATTTTTATATTCTTACGTTCAGACCACGAGTAGTGGGTCTTTGTATTCCGAAGTACGGAAGTTATTATAAATAGAGAAAAAATAAAGTGTTTTGTATACCCTTCCTGTGTATCCTGTCTACTTCCCACAGTTATTGAACATAGCTTTAGTAAGCTCTCTGTTCCGAGTCAGGTCCTTGCATGTTCCCGAAGAAAGTAAGACGGAACATTGAATCTGATAATATTACTTTCTTTCATCTTCCAGAGACTGTTTGCACCTTTTTATATGATATTCAAATGTACTTACAGAAATATTTTACCTACAATTTTTGTATTTTAAATGTTCTATGTGACATTCTTCTCTATCTGAGCTTTCTACACCGTAATTTCCAAGACAACAAATATTATGTAATATAATACATACAACATAATATTACAAATATTATGTAACACCGGGAGTTATATTTTATCCCAATTCTCTTGAACATCTTTCCAATGTACAAGGACGATTATGGGTCGACGTTTGGACAATCAGATTTTTAAAGGTCCAAAGGAGGAAAAATCCATGGTTGGTTTATCAGGAGATTTAGTAGGGTATGAGTGAAGGGTATGTTGATGCCAGTTTCTTGTTTTATTTTTGTCCAGGAAATTAACATTGGATTTTGATGTGAGACTGCTTACGTTTTCTTGATGTAGTTCTATTGCTTGATGACACTGTGTACGAAGAGAAGCTATTTCATATTTGAAAATTGGGTAGAAAATACTTTCCTGATAATATGTACAGTTGACATTAACATTTTTCTCCACTCTCTTTATTTTTAACTGACCGTTCTCTGAAAATCAATCAAAAATCATAAAGCCCTTCGACTAACTTTCTTTGTATTCTTTGAACCATGTTTGAAATTTTTTTCTCATCTTTGATGATAATAAATGGATCTCTTTTTAATGCAGCCATTTGAAGACAACCAAGTTTCATCTATTGTGACAACATTTTTCCATTTTTGTCCGGATATATGTTTCTAATAAAGAATTCTGCAGCGCATTCTGCGTTCGGCGATAAGTTGTGAAGAAAGACGATGCATATGATTTTATTTTATTTATTTATTTATTTATTTATTTTTTTGTCTTCTTAAGATTCAAATCAGCACTGATCACTTTACTCATTTTAATGTTTTTGATCCAGTTGATTCGGTAGATTTTCTTTTAATATTAAAGATTTGCAACATTCGAAACAAGTTTTCCACTTGAAGTCAAATTTTGACGTGTTTTCCTTTCTTGTTGACAATATTACCTATCGTAGCTTTAGGTATCGAAAAACTATGCTTTTCACATCTAACTAGATACGAATAATTTTCTTTGAGCGCCATTTTTGCATGAAACCAAACCTGTCAAGTAAGACACAATAATTTATAATTTCAAAAATATGGTTGTAGTTTAAAAAAAATAAATAAATAAAAATAAATTCCAAGCAGATAAATTTTTCATTGCAAAGCAAAATCGTCTAAAAATGTGCAAATAGCCTTAGTAGAAGTTGTTTCTGATAGGCAGCGAAGAAATACATTCTTTTCAAAAGCACAGCAGTTCAGTACAGCAGTTCAGTTTTTCGCTGTTAGCTGCTTTCAAGTCTTCCAGTCTGTTTAAATTAGTGAACCAAAACCAAATAATAAATAGGTAAAAATTATAGTGCTTGAAATGAGTAAAAAATGAGAAATATTCTTTCGCAGTTTCTGTGAGATTTGAGGTATGTAAAGAATTCTTCAGATCTTTCAAATGTCAAACTTCAGAAATTTGCTGAAAACTTGACTTTTGACATGAGGGTTGACACCGAAATATTGATTTCCTTTTCTATACTGTAAGTGTGTAGAAGAAAAAGTTATCGAAAGAAAAAGAAATATACATTTTCGGCATGACGAAAAAAGACAGATAGAAACCTGATGCTGTGTATGGTTTTATAGTCTACAATATCTTGTTTTCTTAGCTATCATGCAAGGTGTCTAGATCTCAAAGTTTAACCCTCGCACAGCTGTGAAGAGTAACATAATAGGGGAAATGTGTAAAAAGGTCTTTTTCTGATCAGAACTCTTTAACAGTAAAGCATGGACATTTTGTTTACAAAACACGGACTACTTGTGGGGAGAACGTAAAGGTAAATATAATAATAAATTTGTAAATAAATATAATTCTTAAATTCAAGTTAAGAAGTAATGTTAGACTTCACAACTTAATTTAACCTGACAGGCTCACTGACTGCCTATTTCAGAGATTCAGGATTCGAGTCCCGTCGAGGGCATTGCACATTTTTACCGTCTCGAGATTGAAAAAAAAAAAAAAATCTGATGTGTACACCACATGACTTCCTTGTACGGAATATAAAATTATACGCATTTTTTCTTGCATTTTATTTAAACTTATTGGATTGAATTAAATCTACTTCGCCGACAGTGCATAAACCACAATAGAATAAAAGCATTCTTTAAAATTCAGTCTAGTATTTGTTTACCATAGCGACACTCTGGCGCTAGATTCACTTAACAGTATTAATAATTATATAACAGTTAACGTATATAATAATTATATAACGGAAATTAAGTTAACTGTTATATAATCCAATAATTATATAACAGTTAACTTATATATTTCGTTCATATTATAACTCATAATGTACAAAATGTATATCATTTAAAGAATAGAATTATCTAATCGTTGCCACATGTTCTATTCAAATACTATAATAAAACTAGAATGATGTATAAAAGAACAAAAGCAAACAAAACAAAAATGAAACAGTTTTTCACAGACGATTGAGTATTTCTCATTTAATTAATTCAGTCCTCACATCGCGAGAAGGCAAAAACAGATAAAAACTCAAAACATCTATATTAAAAATTACGAAGTAAATCTTAAAATCCTCGAAAAAATTCCAGAAAGAATTAAGAATGATTTAAAATCCTCGAAAAAATTCCAGAAAGAATTAAGAATGATTTAATTGGCAATAATAAATGAATGCGTTATCCTTGTTGTTGCGAAACTAAGTTTCTCTAGATTGACAACAAATCCACTAGTGTCCTGTTTCAAATGTAAACATCAATGGCCGCCATAAAAAAAGGCTTAGCGGCCCTTAGACAACTTTAAATTGTTGATAATTCTAAATATATTGCATACAGATTTACTAAAGGCATAAAAACCTTAAAACCGGAAGATAAAAACAACATAATACAATAATTTTTAAAGCAAAAAATGTACAATTTACAAACATATAAGAGTAAAGAAACTGAGATCACTGAGCCTTGTAACAGAGTGGATATATATATAAATATATTTATATACGTTTGGTGCTGCCGATAGTAACCAAAATACGAGGTGCACATCTACATGTTATAGCAGTCCTATATACAAAATTTCAACGTTCTGAGGCTACTCGTTTTTGAGTTATGCGAGATACGTACGTACGCACGTACGTACATACGTTCGTACAGACGCCACAAAAAATTCTCTTCAGAATTAATTTTAAAGCAGTTTTATAATTTTTTGAAACTTTTCGCGATTACAATACTTCCTTTTTACTTCGTACAAGGAAGTAAAAATATTGATTCTACAAGTGGTGACCGAACTAAAATGCGGTGGACGATAATCAGTGGAAATCAAGATTTCTTGATTTGTTCCATAATTCCCAGTCGCCCTTCAAAAGGGGGAGTATATAAGGTATTTTCTCACTCTTTTCTGCATGCCTTTCATGTTGTAATTGGAAGCATATCCCACGGGTATTCGAGGATTCAGCGTTCGAGTCTCGGGGAGGGTACTGCACATTTTTTAGTCTCCATCAGCTAAACCCCACCCCCCAAAAAAATAATGACTCTGCAAGATAATTACACAAAAAGAAAACGTACCGGAAAAGTCACTAAATGTCATTAATAACACAACAATATGCTCTATTTTCATGCTAATAATAAATGCTTAAATTCATGCCTTCTCTAATGGATATGTCTTGAAGTTTTGATGAAAAAAATAAACGAAAATCGATGACAATTTTATTTTACCTTCATAAAGGCCTAAAATGTTTTAAATGTTCAAAATTTTTTATTATAAAAAACATAAAAAAAAAAAAAATCTGAAATGTTTCAGATTTTAAATTACGTCCAAAGGGGCGTTTTTTAACATTTTGTGTGTTACCTTTCTTTATTAAATATCATGTTCCTCGCACTTAAACCATAAGATCCAGTGCAACAGCAATATCGCAAAATAGTTTTAAAACGAGCATATCTTTAGAATTTCCGATACAGAGACTCACGCGCTGGAGATAAAAATGTTTTTTCTGCACAACGTTGCCATTGCTCGCTTTGAAATCCTTGAGTTTGTTAATCAAAAATTCGTCAAAGTTTTAAAAAATAAGAAATCGATCATAAAACAAATTTCAAATTTCAAATTTGGTCTTCCACGTGCTCGTATTCGTTGGAGGATTACGTTATTCAAAATTCGATGACTCTATGTACCGTTGTTTTATCAGAATACGAGAAATATACAAACATTTATGCAGATTTTTCATTATTTAATTTCTTCAAATATAATGCAGGACTCTAACATTTTGTGGCAACAGTTTGAAAAGTCAACCGACATTTATGAGTCCGACGCAAAATGCCAAAACGAAACTAATAGTCCTTCGGGATTCAAATCCCTTTGGACTAATAATACTCTAAGTCATTTATTTTTGTTTATTTCTGCGATTGCTACTTATTTTTTATCCTTGAGACGTATTACCTTAAAAAAATTGTAAAACCAAATAACAAAGAAATATTAAATCATTGCCTGTATACATAAACGGTATTTCTTCAGAATTAGTTATCAGTTATAAAAGCAAAGTTTTGTCTTTATCAATATTTTTTTTTCTTCAAGCTTGCCTTGATTCCTTTGTGCTTTGATATTATTAAAACCTGCTGAAAGAATTGCAAGATTTTAAAAAAGAATAGAAGGAATACAGAACTTAGAATGTTCATTAATTTAACTGTTACAAGAACACGCATTTTAATCAGTCATATATTCTTTTGATGTTTCACAATAGCAAAATAAAAGTAAAGTATTTTAAATCTTTGATATGCTCATTATGGACAAATATATTTTTATCGAAGAATTATTATTTGGCATGTGATTTAAAAAAATAATGCAACTAATTATTTTCAAATATTCGTGTCTTCAAAAGAGAATTTATTTTCTAACAACAGCAGCCATATTTTCCAAGCATAAGATAAAAAACTTACTTAAGAAAGACAATTCATATATTTTCAACCTATTAGTGTGCTAACTTTAAATGAGTGCGTGTATATGTGTAAATTAATTCTACTGCGATTGGATAGAAAGTCATTAAATGCTATTCATAAGCCTTTCAGCAAATTATTTTTAAAATGTAATAGTTTGTAAATTTACGAAAATATATCTTGAAAACCCTACGTGATACTATGAAGACGAAGATAGAAGATAGAATAGAACTTTAATAGGTAGATTTGGATTCCATAAACTAATTGCAACAGCATTTCCAAAGAGAATTCTAAATTTCGAATATTGACAAGAAGCTCTCGAATCAAATTTACCCTTTGTGAGTATTTAATAGCCTGGAATGAGAATTTCGACATTGTTATACGCTCTCATTTGTTCTCTAAATCAACTACTAATAGAAAACACATTATTTATAAATTAACTGATGTACACTGGAGATCTGAAAACAGAGAGAAATGGTTGGCATAATTCACTAACATTACATATTTGTTACAATTTGTGTATGCAGATGAGCTGTTCCTAAAACGAAGCTGCAAATAGTATGGTTTACTTGATTACGGGAAAGCACGTGTGGGCCATCTGCTCAAGAGAAGAGATACCTTCGTGCAGGACTTTCTAAGGAAAACAGACCTCGTATCTACCTTACACAAGAGAAAAACCCTCATACAGCCAATCCGTTAGCCTGGAATCGAACCCAAGTCAACTACCAGAGTTCAGATTCCTTGCTGATTCGCCGCAAGTGTTTTCGAGGCTTCTGCAAGAATGTCCATCTGTATTAGAATTATCTTTACTATTATATCAAAGAATCATTTGCGTACTTTCAGTCCCATTCGACAATACATCGCATTACAAAAGATGTTATTTTATAAATTTTGCTCACACTTTTGCCATCAGTTCTGTTACAGCTTTGCACAGTGATTTCGCTCAGTTACACACCGAAGAACTGCAATTATTCAGGCGCAAAGATTTGGACGAAGCAATTGGATTTGGCTTCTCTGTTAGATTAAGAAAATCATTTGTTTAATTTCCCGAAAAAATGTCGTCTAATATATGTATTTGTAATTTAGCATTTTACATAAATTATTTATTTCTTACTTTTAGAAAATAACATAATTTTCTTCATTTATGTCTTAATTAATTTCGCTAGAAATTGCAAATTCGCAGCAGTATAAATTTGAGATATTTGCTGTCGTAATGATTAAATTATATCTGTATTACACAAGATCAACGGAATCAAATGGGTATTGCACTGATCCGAATTTAAACTTGTATATATATTAAAAGACAGGAAAATCTCCGCACTTTTAGTAAAATTCCTCTAATTTCTTTCTGTAATAAAAGCAGAATTATTTATAAGGTATTTATCCAGCCTTCTTAGCATGCCATCGTGATGTAGCGGTCAGCACACTCGGCGCGTATTCGAGAGGTCCGTGTTCTTGTCAAGCCGAAGGCATTTTCCTCATTTTTCACGTCTCCTGCTCCCAAATAAACTGATGTCTCTACAGTGGCTCCCGAACTAAAAAAAAAAAAAAAAAAAAAAAAAAAAGGTTGCGGAAGATAATTTTCCACCACTAGGATTTGGCGAGTGGGTCCCCTAATCCTAGTCTCCCTTTAAAAGTGGGAGTATATAAAGTATTTCTCCTGCTTTCTTAACATGCTTTGATGGTGTAGTGGTCAGCAGGCTCGGCACGTATTCGAGAAGTCCGTGCTTCGAGCCCGGCGAATCCAAAATCCATCCTAGTCATTACGGATTCAACATTTTAACATTCTAGGGAATCAGAATTCTTCCTCTTCAGAATCTATCTTACTTTCACCATACTGCCCACGTGCTACTCCATCAACAATTACTACTTCTTTTTCTCTTTTTTTATTACATATTGTTACGAATTTAGTATTTAAAAAGCTAATGTTAGTTCAATTATAAATTAAATGGTTTTATTTCCCGTGCAGTGCAGCGCGTGTAGACGAATATTAAAAGAAAGCCGGAAAATTGAAAATACGAGAGCGCGTGCATTAAACATTTAATAAATATCTCTTTTTGATTTCGAGTACTAGAAAGTACTAGAAAATTCTCGCGAGCGATTTTAAAATCTTATAAAAGGAGGAAAACCTCTCAATTCGAGTAGTTAGTTAGTTTGTTGTTGTTTAAGAGTTTGCTTAGAAAACTGCTCTTGTTGACTGTAACGAATTCGCGGATTAGCTTTCTTTAGCTGTTTTGAATTAAGTTCTTTTGAACGTTCGAGTAGTCAAAAGATAACTACTGTGAGATATTGTAATACTGCACGAATATTTTAGGAAGTTTAAGCATATTTGTTGTGATAATAATAAATTTTTTTCATTTTTCATCGGACTTGTGCATTCATTTCGTAACGAACCCGTATGCACGCAACAATATATATTTGTTTTTATTAATTTTTTAATTAGTCATATAATTACATTAAAGTAGATAGAGCAGCAAAAAATGCCACAGATTATGCAAAAAATAAAAACATTTTATTGACATATACATATTGATCACTTCCTTCGTTTTAATTTTTCGTTATTTTAGGTATGCCGTAGGAACACATTTATGCTTATTAGGCTTTCTTTCATAGATTATGTGGGCCTCACCAGCGGCCGAGCTGTAAAATCGCTGAACACTGGTAGTTCGGTCCGAAGCTCGAATCCCGCGAACGGGCTGGCTGCATGGGCGTTTTCGTGGCTTTCCCCATGTGTAACGTGCATACGAGCCAGTTTCTCTTAGAAAGTCCTCTACGAAAGGCATCCATTCCTTTAGGCAGATAGCCCTAGTGTGCTTTGCCGTATTCTCAATACGTACACACGCATAAATTTTGTATTTTGTTAGAAATAGCATATACTGATATTTTTTGTTTGTATGCATACTGGAGTTATAAAAGACTTTGTAACTTATATTGCAATTTAATTTTGTACAAAGTTCTGTGTTTATCTATTTCACCCGCATTTCATTTCTTTCTGCATTTCAGAGAATTCTCACCTTGACTATTTGATTATTGTTCTTTCGTTAAAGTTCTTGTGCACGGTATGGTAAAGACAAGTTGTTTATTGTTTTCTTGAAAGGCCATATATATATACATGCTTTATTATCTGATAAGACAATATTTGCTTTTAGTGTATTTATAAGTTACATTTCATATAACAATGTATCACTGTTCGATAAAATATTTAATAAATTAGTAATTTTCATTACATTATTGCTAAGGCAATTCATGGTTTTATATTAAAAATAAAAAAAGTATTATTTATCTGTGAAATTTCATTAAAATGTTATTAAATTTGTTATTCGTTTATTGCCATATAATGGCAAAAAATAAAAAGAAGCACCAAAAATGGCTATTCAACCGCTTTTTAAAATTAATTTCTCACTTTCCGCATAGCTTGATTCATTTCTGTAAAAGTTAATATACCGGATTACATAATTACAAGTGATCATAAAATCGATATATTGATGAAAAGGATACTTGAGGCAAACCGTTTTCCTGATCACCATCATCAATGAAATCAAATTTCGGATTACTGTGTGGCAGTTACCGTGTCCTTGTGTGGGAAAGACCAGCGGCCGAGCGGTAAAATCGCTGAACACTGGTAGTTCGGTCCAAGTTTCGAATCCCGCGAACGGGCTGGCTGCATGGGCGTTTTCGTGGTTTTCCCCATGTGTAACGTGTATACGAGCCAGTTTCCCTTAGAAAGTTCTCCACGAAGGCATTCCTCCCCTTAGGCAGACAGCCCTAGTGTGCTTTGTCGTATTCTCAATACACCAACACCCTGTGGGGGGTGGAAATAGGTTTTTAATGCAGGGTAGAAATGTGCAAGCGCCTCACCTCTTTTATTAAGACTTTGTCTGGACTGCAAATTTTTTCGTATTCTATTTCCAGAAAGTCAAAGATTTCCTGTAATTATTCCTCACTTTGAACTGGAGCTAAATTCAGAATAATCTCTGTCTAGCAAACTTTCAACCCATATGAGAATATTTTGTAATTACATATTTTGAAGCATTGTAGAAGACTTAGCAATAACAGTTTTCTGTTAATAAGTCTTCATTGACATCTTCTTTACGACATTTTCATTAAATCTACGTACTCAGAATTATAAATTAGGTAATTTACAGATGCATTGTCTGCCTCGGATGAAATTAATTTTGCTGGATCGATACCATACTTTCGAAGTTACTGCTTCATACTGTCTGTTACGAGATATGTAGTTTTTCTAACATCTTGATTAAAATCTAATATTTTGTGAAATATTCATTCTGTGTTATCAAAATAACGCAGCGAAATGGGAAAGAAGTTTTCATTGCCTCATTCATTGTTTCATTCTTAGTGTATTCAGAAATGGAATTAGATAAGGATCTCATTTTCTCGAATGCTAATTTTACAGACACGGGGCATAAAATAATTTCAGCAGTGTTTTCAAATTTTCGAACTTTTCTTATTTTCACTCGTTATTTGATTCAGAACAGCCTCAGATACGCAAGATGCTGACTAGCCTAAGCAATTTCATTTTATCTTTCTGTTAAATCCAATCTCGTCAGGTTTATTGGGAAACGCATATATTTGTAAGTAGCATATTTTGAAAGAGAAATGTTGAAGATTTTTGTGATCTTTACCATTATTATTAAAGTTGACAGCATTTTCCTCATCCTGTTCCCAAGTAAGAGCTTAAGAACGTAACTTATATTTTCCAGTGTTTGTATCTCTCATTAAAATTCAGGCATTATATTTTAGCTTAATGTACCGTTTCACATTCAAATGAGTGAAGTACTTTGTCTTTTAAGAGGCCGGTGGCAATGTTTCTGAAAATAATTATTAAACCTAAAAATAAAAAGAACTAAAAAGCGAATTATGTATTTCTTAGAATTTGCTGTTCTTAACCCCCTTCGAGGCGGGTAGCGAAAACGCGCACTTATCGCGGAGGCCGGCAGTGTCTTACGCGAGCGTCTCTCCAGGGCCGGGAGCTTTTTTGCTACTAAGCCTAAATCCATGAAATTTCCGAAGTATCAACGCATTGTTTAATAATGCTCTATAGAGTATTTAAACGGCTTATGCTTTATAGATATTTATATATATATATACTTTAATTACCTTATTTCTTGTTTAAATGCATATTTTACACAGTTTATTACTCACCATTTTATGACTTTTAACATTATACCTCTGAAAACTAAATATAGCACTTAAAATTATCTTTTCGTATGAAAAATTTGAAAACAGGGATCTACACACAGTCCTACGTTACATTCCTTGCACTCGTAATAACTCATTTGCCGTTTTGGAGGATTTTTCCGGGAATGTGAACAAACGAAGCATCGTCGTCTCATTTTCTTATCAGTCTCTTCTGAACAAAGTTTTGGAAAATGTCTTTCAGTTAATCTTTCAGAATCAATATCAGAATATCAGAATTTCGGAATCAATATCTGAAACATTCTGCATCATTTCTGCTATTTCATGCTCTGTTAAACATTTTCGACGCTTCGACATTGCAACGGTAAAAACAGAAAGAATTCACGTCTAACAAGATATAATTATTTTCTAAAAACTGAACTGCAAACCGAAATACTCAACGCTTTAGCGCATATAAAACTTCTGCTTACAGTAAACAACTACCACGTGCGAATAAAGTGCGATTTAAAGAGACGTAATAAATCACGCCATTCGGAAACATTTAGTTCCCCGTTTGTTTATATAATCAAAAACACGTCTATGTGAGTCATGCTTCTCTCATTTCGAGTAGAAGGTCTAATGTAGATGTACCTGAAACCATAGGGACATACAGTGCCATCTTGTGGCAGAAATTATAGTTTGAAAAACGTTCCAGGACACTGGACAAATACGTGACAGTCGGTAGTAAACGGGAAAAGGCTCTGTCGCACCTGCGTGTCGGCCGGGAGGTGAGTGTGTTCGTTGCTAGCACGTAGACGTGACAGTCGGCGCGAAGGGGTTTTAAACTAAAACTGCTAGTTGTTGCATTAGATTATTAATGGATTTGCATTAAATGTTGTAAGAATGTATTTAAACTAAAATTGCTAGTTTTTGCATTAGATTAGTAATGGATTTGCATTAAATGTTGTAAGAATGTATTTATTTTTTTATCAAACTACATATTTTATGTTACTGTCATTGTCTCTTTCCGTTTTCTGCCAGAATGCTAATTTTTAGTTCGCGCTTATTCAGATGAGTCAAAAGAAGACAGTATTTAAAGGGAAGTTTTAGATAGTTTAATCGCAGCGGGTATAGCATGCTGAAGTCCACGTTACTTGTTGAAAATCTACAGTTTCTTAATGTTCGGAAATGGTTGCTCTTTGCATATTTTCAGAAACTTTTCCTTGTTTATGTTACGGTCATCTGCTCTTCCTTCATAGTGAGATTAAAATAATGAAACTACAACCTCCTCTTCTGTTATACCAAATTCTGATGAGCAAACCTATTACACGAAAGGATGGACACTTTAACAAAGTTTAAGACTAAAAGGGACATTTTCTAAACGTTTTGTGTGTTACCTTTATTTATTAAATAGCATGTTCTTCGCTCTTAAAACATAAATTTCAGTTCAAAAGCAATGTCGCAAATTAATTTTTAAATGAGCATATCTTAGAATTTCCGATACACAGTCTCGTGCTTCTGGAGGTAAAAATGTTTTTTCTTTCCCCTTACAGTATTGCTATTGCTCTCTTTGAAATCGTTGAGTTTATTAATAAAAAAAAATCTGAAATATTTCAGATTTTAAATTGCGTCCAAAGGGGCGTTTTTTACCGTTTTGTGTGTTACCTTTATTTGTTAAATATCATGTTCTTCCCTCTTAAACATAACTTTTATTTCAATAGCAATGTCGCAAAATATGTTTAAAATGAGACTATCTTTAGAATTTCCGATACACAGTCCCGCGCTCTGGAGATAAAAATGTTCCCTTCCTCCGCGTAGATTGCTGCCATTTCTCGCTTTCAAATCGTTGAGTCTGTTACTCAGAAATTCGCTAAAGTTTTACAAAATATGAAATCGATTATAAAACAAATTTCAAATTTCAAATTTGGGCTTCCACATGATCATATTCGTAAGGGGGAAAATCCGATTTACAGTGAAACGCATTGGAGATACTTTCCCCCCCTCCCGTATAGTGTTGCCATTGCTAGCTTTCAAATCTAGCTGAGTTTGTTAATCAAAAATTCGTTCTAATTTCACAAAATATGAAATCGATAATAAAACAAATTTCAAATTTGATCTTCTACATGCCCATATTCGCAGTAGGATTACGTCATTCAAAATTCGATGGCTCTAGGTACTGTTGTTTTATCACAATGCGAGAAATATACATACATTTATGCAGACTTTTCATTATTTAATTTCTTCAAATATAATGCAGGACTCTAACATTTGGTGGCAACAGTTTGAAAAATGAAACGGACATTTATAGTGATTCAACCCAAAATTGCAAAACGAAAACAATAGTCCTTCAGGGACAGAACCTCTTTGGACTAAAAATTCGTTAAAGTGCTATAAAATACGGAATCGATAATAAAGCAAATTTCAAATTCCAAACTAGGCTTTCCGGATGCCCATATTGGGTGAAAGATTGCGTTATTAAAAATTGGATGGCTCTAGGTACGGTTGTTTTATCATAACGCGAGAAATATACATACATTTATGCATATTTTTAATTTTTTATTTCTTTAAATGTAACACAAGGCGATAATGTTTGATAGCAACAATTTGAAAAGTCAACAATTTGAAATATTTGACAATTTGAAAAATCAACGTTTATAGTGAATCAGCGCAAAATACCAAAACGAAATTAGTAGTTCCAGCTGAGTACAAAATATTACAAGTCCGTAACTTCTTTGTCATCATAAAAGTTAAAAATGACTTCTAAAATCATAACATAACTGATGCACGATAAAATTGCTATTGAATACCTAGATTCCATTTATAATCGCAAGCTCGAGAATTTGCATTAAGAACTGAAGCATCCGGTTTGAAAAATTGGAGAAGTGGCAACTGTATTTCCAGTAGTTTTAAAATAATAATATGAACATCCGGGTACACGGAAACTAAAAACAGTCTACTACGTTAGACATAAAGAGTTTTGTCAAAAATAAAAATGAATATGTGAAAAGTTCAAGATTTTAACGGTTGCCCAAAAGATATTGCTAAAAGTTTTTTTTTACGCTTTCGCCGATTTCGCAGTGTATTTGTCTGCACTTCTTCTTAACCCATTTTTTTCTTTCTTTTTGTGTTTCTAGCTTTATTAGCAAGTATCGTTTTCTTTACACTTATGCTACATACATTTAAACTGCGAAATCACAAAATTGTTAAAAGCTTCATACTATCATATGTTTAGAATTCCATATACATTGTTAAGTGTTGGCATATGTTTATATATTTTTTTTTTCGTCTCTTCAATCAATCCATCAAATGAGCATTGAAGTTTTCTTGTAAGATAGAAAAAAAATATTTATGTAGTTAAATTTAGATATCATGTTTTACGCAATTACTTCATCTAAAATTCAATTCAATACTTAAAAACAGCTTACCTTAAAGATTTTCGAGCCGCCCAACCGGAATACGGTTTACGAAGCTGACTGCCGTTCAAGTTTGAAATCTGGAGAAGATATGGATGTTTGTAAGTGCATAGTGTCTATGCGGCATGAGGTCACTTTAAATATGTGGCAAGCCGAAAGTCCTCTCGAGAGGTTGGTAGTAGGAGAAGAGGGTAACAGACTGTCAGACCCGTTCTCCCGGGGTGCTCTGCTTCAAAATATGGGAGGGAACTGAGACAAGTCGTACCGTAACCTGTATGGTGCTCAAGGGTCTTGGCAACAATAGGCGCAATCTGGATTCCTTGTTACGATGAATTTTATGGACTTGCTTTGAAATCAGAGACCTACAGACAAACAAAATTTCAGATACAGAGGCGTGCGTACTGGAAAAAAAAATATATTATTCCGCACAGTGTTGCCACCGCTGACTTTTAAATCGTTGAGTTGATTAACCAAAAATTCATTAAAGTTTTTACCAGATATGAAATATAAATTTCGAAATTACAAATTCGGGCTGCCAATATTCGTTTAGAGGACTACTTTATTCTAAATCTAGGTACCGGAGACCGGAGACCACTGGGTGAGCAACTGTGCCGCCATGAAGATTTTCAGCTTTATTGCTCAATCAGTGGGACCACGTTTATTTAAAATTTTATATTACAATAAAAATTTTGAATTTTGATATATACATAATTTTGAATTTGAGATACATTGACAGAACTCATATAAATATTAACAGAAATTTTGATGGTACGTACGTAGAATATAGAATGCATAATGTAGAATACAAATAAAGATTTAGATATAAAATTGTGGTTATATACATAATAAATAAATTAGGATTTTGATGATTTGTTAAAATGCAATTTTTTCTTCCTTGTACGAAGTAAAAAGGAAGTATTGTAATCGCGAAAAGTTTCAGGCAGCATATTTCAACGAATATATCCATTTTGAACCGCTATCGAATGCACTTTAACGATGTTTTTGCGTGATATCCGTACGTAACGACAGAATAAAATACTCTTTTCCTTCAAAAAAATTATAAAACTGCTTTAAAATTAATTCTGAAGAGAATTTTTCGTGGCGTCTGTACGAACGTATGTACGTACTTGCGTACGTACGTATCTCGCGTAACTCAAAAACGAGTAGCCTGAGAATGTTGAAATATTGTATATGGGACTGCTATAACATGTAGATGTGCACCTCGTATTTTGGTTGCAATATGCCGCACCAAACGTATATAAATATATTTATATATATATCCCCTCTGTTACCCGGCTCAGTGATCTCAGTTTCTTTACTCTTATATGTTTGTAAATTGTACATTTTTTGCTTTAAAAATGATTGTATTGTGTTGTTTTTATCTTCCGGTTAAGGTTTTTTTGCCTTTAGTAAATCTGTGTGCAATATTTTTAGAATTATCAACAATTTTAAAGTTGTCTAAGTGCCGCTAAGCTTTTTTTTTTTTTTTTTATTTTTTTTTATGGCGGCTATTGATGTTTACATTTGAAACAGGAGATTAGTGGATTTGTTGCCAATCTAGAGAAGCTTAGCTTCGCAACAACAAAGATAACGCATTCATTTATTATTGAGAATTAAATCATGCTTAATTTTTCTGGAATTTTTTCGAGGAAATAAGTGTTTAAGATTTACTTCCTAATTTGTAATATAGATATTTTGAGTTTTTATTTATTTTTGCCTTCTCGCGAAAAGAGAACTGAATTAATGAAATGAGAAATACTGAATCGTCTGTGAAAAACTGTTTCGTTTTTGTTTTGTTTGCTTAATTTCTTTTATACATTATTCTAGCTTTATTATAGTATTTGAATAGAACATGTGGCAACGATTAGATAATTCTATTCTTTAAATGATATAAATTTTGTGCATTATGAGTTATAATATGAACGAAATATATATGTTAACTGTTATATAATTATTGGATTATATAACAGTTAACTTAGATTCCGTTATATAATTATTATATATGTTAACTGTTGTATAATTATTAATACTGTTAAGTGAATCTAGCGCCAGATTGTCGCTATGGTAAACAAAGTGAATTTTAAAGAATGCATTTATTCTATTGTGGTTTATGCACTGTCGGCGAAGTAGATTTAATTCAATCCAATATGTTCAAATGGAATGCAAGAACAAATGTGTATCATTTAATATTCCGTACAAGGAAGTCATGTGGTGTACACATCAGATTTTTTCACAATGCGAGGAACATACATACATACGTAAATGCAGGTTCTTCATTCTTTAATTTTATTAAAAATAATACAGGGCGATAATAGTTTGTGGCAACAATTTGAAAAATGATACGTCGTTTATAGTGAACCTGCGTAAAATACTATTTCGAGAGTGATATCCCTTTTTGGCTAAAAAAAAAAAAAAAAAAAAAAAAAAAAAAAAAAGAACAGAATATCGTATGTTTTTAAGTATACTTCTGTTTTGTATCATGCTTTCAAGCATTTCTGACAAGCATTTCAAGCATATTTTTCATGCTTTCAGGCATGATCTAATTTTAGCTCACAAATTTCCTGATAGAGTGTAGTTTTAGAATCGCGGTTAAATGCAAATGAAGGAAGAACAAGTATTTAAAGTTAAAGTTCGATTTATTCGTTAGAGAGCCAGAGATTCTGAGGTAAAAGTTTACAATTGGGTGCCCCTTGTTTTTTTGGCGATTCTCCGACGCCAAGATCGCCGCAAGGAAGGCACAATTTCAAGATGGCCGCTACACAAAATCAATATAAGAAGTCAAAGAATTGCACAAACTCTGTGTCCATGTACACATCGATCTGTTTTCAGTAAAAAAAAATCCTATAATTGCACAAATTAGGCATTGCGCATTGCCTTAAATTTACCCAAGTACACATTAATCTATTTTCATTTAAATAAAATCAGAAAGCTAAAACTAAGTTAAAACTGTCATGGTAACCAGAAGTGAGGTTTCATCGCCAAAATTTTTATAAAATTGTTGCTAATCGAAGCGGCGCCCAATTATACACTAGAGCCGATTCTGACTAGCACGTGTTCTCTTTTTTGGCCACACTCTCTCTAAGCTATTAATACCCTCGGTCGTATTTCAGGCCCTTCATAGATTTGCAGTTTAGTTAACATTTAGGGGCCAACGCCTGTAGAATTTTGATAGCTTCGACTATATATTTTTAGTTAAGCATTAGTTAAGTTTTATTTCTCAATATTCTTGAGTTCAAGCTCAAGTGGAGGCTTTTATGTACATCCTGAGAAAGGTCCACCTGTAAAACTTTATTTTGAGTAATAAAGGGTAATTACTCAAGTTTACTTACTTTTCAAGTTTACGTGTCTGTTTCCTGAAATAAAGCTAAAATTCGCTTACCGCTTAATGTTCCGTACACTTAGTTGTAAATTCTAGGTAGGAACCTTATAATCCTAAAAAATCTGACAATGTATTTACAACATCATATTTCTGATGAAGAATATGATTTTGTGTGCAGTTTTGATGAAAGCTAAAGTACTGAAAACATTTACTTGAAAGATTCTGTGAACAATGTAAGTAACGTTGTCTGTTTTCTACTAGCAAATCATTCTTATAAATACTACCATGAAAGCAATTAATTTTCTGACAAAGTTCAATTGATTTTAACTCCTGCTAGAATACTATATAAAGGCGACAAAAATGTTTTGAAAATTGTATCATTTTTAACGTATTTACTGAATGCCCTTCCTTTGCAGATCTGGAGTAGATGGATTAACGCCACTAGTGCACTGAACCACTCATACCATTGACAAAAGCTAAAGAACTTTCAACTTATTTTATAAACAGTTCTTCTGCTATATGATTAACTGTGTTACACAATTTTCTCGTTATAAAAAGGAAGTAAAACAACTTCGAAAATTGCGTTTATTTCTATATCAATAAGTCTGAGATTAAAAACACAGCTGAGCTGCGATTTCGATCAGTTTTATAACTTATATCAAATTTTTGTTTTGCAGCCATAAATATCACCGAACTCCTATATTTATTTATCATTTCGCTTCACTTGCTAAAAACCGAATTCTAAAGTTAATAGAGTCGTTCATATGTAATATCCAGTAATCTTTATCGAAGTGCCGGAAAGGTCAGTAAACTCTCGAGCTTCTTCAACCGCTGGTAGGGGAAGGTCCAGCCAGTCAGATTACTTGAGTTGGAAATCCATAAAAAATGTATAATACTTCATCAGTTCGGACTTCCCTGCACTGTAAAAGAAATTTATGCTGTCAGTTACGTAGCATTAATATAAAGTGCTTTTAAATTTTCACGAAGATAATTTCTTTCTAAAATTAATTCCGTAAACAAAAATAAAAATAAATTGCCTATCTGTAGATATAAAAGTTATATCCTGAAGAGGATGAAATTATTTCTCATTTTTGTGCCTGATTTTGTATGACAATTTTTTAATTTTTTTCTACCAAAAAATAATTTCGAGGAGAAATAAGTTTACATGATATATGTTGTAGAGTTATACATGATATATGTTGTAGAGTTATACATGATATATGTTATACATGATATATGTTGTACAGTTATACATGATATATGTTATACATGATATATGTTGTACATGAGATATGTTATTTTTTTGGAAACAGGAGATTTAAAAAATGAGTAGCGCCTTAGACGGACTCTGGAATACGCGCCAGACGACCACATCACGAAGGCATGTAGAGATACGTTATAATGTAAACGAACTTTTCGAAATTAAGCTAACCTAACTGCAGCTAACTTATTTTTACAAAATATATGTTGTTGCGTGCATACGAGTTCTTAATAGATCGAATACATACAGAACCGATGATGGCTTAATAATTTTTTTACCATAATAAGCACTCCATAGTTCTGGAACTTTCAACAAAAATAGTAGTACTATCAGTAGTTACATTGCGAGTACAATCAGTAGTTACATTGCGAGTACAATCAGTAGTTACATTGCGAACTACTAAGAACATTAAACACAACGCCATGCACAGCGCATCTAAAGAGTGATGTTAGCACTGACATCACTATACTCCAAATTCAGTTCTGAACTAACAACTGGGAGCAGATGTCCTCTCCTGTCTTAAATCGGTTTCACCCGAGCCGCCGAGAAATTTCTAAGAAATTCCTTTTCTCAAAATTACTGGAAGGCATATAAAGTTACATCTAAGCACCGAATACGGTCACAGTTGCATATAGCAATCAATAGGCTAGTAAAATAAACTTCACAAAAATTATCTACATATGTACAAAATTCGAAACATAATTTATCCAGGATTAAAAAAAAAATAAGTCCAATCTTAAAAACCCATTCAAGATTAATTTTGTATTTCACAAAGCTTAGCCAAGCCTTTATTTTAATTTAGTTCATTTTGTGTAATACCGAAAAATAGGGATAACATTTTAATATAGCCTAATTTTAAACCTTTTCCTTAATATTACCTATATTTTGATGAAATATAATATAGTTGACTGTAATATAATATATTACTTTCTCTCTCTATCACTTAATATAACACAAACAGCTTATATTTCACTCAATACTTACAGAAAACTACGTATTAAAAAAATCTGCTGAGGGTATTTACAAAAATATTAAATGTGTTTTATAATTAAATAATTTATCTGAAAAATTTAAAATAAGGAACCTTTTCTTCGCTAGGAAGTCTTGCTTATGCACCCAAAATTTACGGCTATGCTTATACGCGGATCCTAGCTATAAAAACGTTAATTTTAAGTTTAAAATCACAGTACGTATAATGATTATTAAGAAATTGTTTCAGTAACGGTGGAACCAATTTTTAATAATCAATTTAATAATTAAAGAAAACCATCAAGAAACAGCTTTTCGACTCAGGATATATTTTACTCTTAATAAAAACTGGCTATATGATCATAAACAATAATTACAAGAAGTTGCCGGTTAAACATAGAAAAGTGTTTGTATACAGCACTCTTGTACGCTGTTTAAAGCGTTTCAGCCTAAACATAAAATATGCATTTACAGAGATTACGATAAGGGGAATTACAGAAAGGGGGAAATTACGAAACATAAAAGAATAACACTCCAAATTCTCTCCAGAAGTCTGTAAAAAATCGTTTCCAATTATGATAGTTTAATATAAATTTTAACCTTTATATTTAGCTCACATTTCTTTTACATTACGCTCATTTTGAGAACATGTGATTGGCTTATTTCATTTCATTTAATTTTTATTTCCGTTACATAGATTTCGACAGTCTCCGCGCAAAATGCAATTAGTATGGCTAAGTTGTCTTTGTGCATTACGGCCTGAGGCGCAGTCTTGTAGACTTTTAATAATTGTTAGAGTATAATAGTTAAAGTATAATTGTTAGTATGTTATATATAGCATTAGTAATTCAAATATGTTACTCTGTTATAATAGAATTATGTTAAAAATTATAAAAGTTTATTCAAATCAATATTCTTTGTATACGGTTAAGAGGTGCCTTGTCTCGTGTCATATAAAAAGTAGGATATATGCAAATAAAACTTGCTTTGTATATTTTTAGAATAATGATTACTAAATCTAATATTAATAATGATATCTGTTGAAATTTCTTGTCATTTTTCTGCAAAATGTTAAGGTGAACGAGTTGTCTGCCTGTAAGCTATTCTCTCCCTCCCTAACGAATGGCTTCGTGGTGTAGCTGTATGCAAACTCGACGAGTATTCGAGAAATCTATATTTTTGAGCCACGGCGAGGGCATTACACATTTTTCACATCTCCTGTTTAAAAATAAATAAATAAAATAAAACCTAAAAGCTTTCAGATTTTATATTGCTCCCAAATGGACACATACATTCATTTACAGACACATAAACTTTTCGGGACTATCCGAGCTAAAATATATAAAAACAGCATATTTTGCATTTCTTGGCCGGCTTTTATTTCGGCTTTCATCTCTTTCAGTCCGGCTTTTACAGCTGCTAAGAATTCTGTAAACTTCATTTCCTCCGCCATGTCTTTCTCCTGCAGGCGGATCACTGGCATTCACTCGTAAACCTCACTCGTGATACCAGTTGTTGTGTTTCTGTACGGGTTCGCGGATTTGGAGTCATTACGACAACACTTCGTGAAGAATATTTAGCCAGTATTATTCAGGACGGTTCCAAAAACACGTTTATAGTTGTCGAAAAACTACGAAGAGCAGTCTGAAACAATCAGCAACACAGTTTTTTGGTTATCAGGCTATAACGTTGAACACAGCTTCACGACAAAGCACTAGTGTACAGCTCCCGACTCAATTCGATCTTTCTCGGAGCTCAACGTACTCTCGAGACTCTCCACGCTACAACTCGCGATGCACTCGACGATACACTCAATAGCCTCAACGATGCACTAACTCGCGATATACTCGACGACCAACTCGACACTAGACTACGACCAACTCAATAGACCTCATGTACAGGCAGGTTATATAAAGCTTCTGCTTTCGAGAACATTCTGGCCCAAACCGGTAAGAGTTCGGTTCAGAATGTTCCCCATCCGTCTATGGCATATCGCGAATTTTGCCGCCAAATGTTCGACTTCATGTCAGATCTGGGAACTCTGCCTTTTCCTTTCACTTTTGGCAACCCTAAACCTGCCTTGCGGGAAAACTATCTTACCGCCTCTGGGTTTTCGTAACACTGCTCCCTCCCAAGGGGGAAATGGTAGTGCTTGCCCTCTCAAAGACACTGCCCGCTCCCCCGGTAGGGAGCAGGGTGGAATCCTTGCGAATCCTTGGTCAGAAGCCAAATTCGATAGAAACGAAACGTAATAAAACAAACAAATAACATAACTAAAGAAACAAATATTTACACCAATATATATATTTACAAGTTATATGCACAAATTAACCACATAACAATTCTAAATTATACAAATTAAAGTTCAGAATGAATTTCAGTCTCAGGCTTTTCATTAAGTTATACCCGTGTCAAATACTCTTTCAATGCAGTTCTCAGTTGTATTTCTGTTTTGCATATCTCAGTCTGAAGGTTCAGTCTTTTCATACTTTTCATCCACAGGAAGATTTGAAACAATTTGCTCACTACTCTGTAGTTTATTTGCATCATCTGCACATTTCACCTTGGTATTTTAGCAGTCGTTACATGCTTATTTGTCCCTATTTCCTGAGAACCAGTTCCGATTTTTGCATCAGAGTTATAGAATCTGATTCTTTGGTAACAAAAGTATCCTATTTTAAAATCAAGTTGGTGTCTATACAACTTGTTGTGGAGACACACACTTAGTTTGTGAAGTGGGTGAATTTTCTTGCATTAATGGAGCTCTCTGCGTAAGCTGAACATCAACTTTTTCCATCACTGCATCATATGCATTTTCAGATAGTTCAGTATTTGCTAACTGTCGCATTTTCACTTTCTTCCACTTCTACTTCAGGCACTTTAAAATCAAAAGCTTCTTTTCCGTCCTTTATTCCTTCGTGTTTTCGTACTTTTTTTCAAATTTCGTTAGATGTTTCATAAATAATTTGTTGTTATTTTTCAGATAATTCACCAGCTACTTCCTTCATATCTTCATACTTTCATTTTTCAGATGCCACTGTCATTTTCAGATCTTCTTTTATGGCTCCAGTTTCTTCTGCAAGCTCCACTTTCATCCGTTGGAGTTGCTCTAGCAGTTTTTCTTGGCCGGTTTATATTTCGGCTTTTCCAGTCAGGCTTTTACAGATGCTAAGAAGTCTGTAAACTTCATTTCCTCCACCATGGTTTTCTCCTGCAGGCGGATCATATAGGATTTTCACAGTACGTACAGTACGTTTACGTACAGTGTTTACCTGATTTATAAGGATAAGGATAAGGAACGGGGGACGTGGGCACTATGCCTCTACCATACGGTTAATTGGTATAGCACCACGTCCACCATGATCTAGAGAACCCTTAAGACAACACTAATTCAAATACGTGAGTACATTATTGAAAATGAATGGTTGATTACAAACAATTGTGGTATACCTTGGCAGTAAAATTGTTGCATTTGTGTAAATAACAAGTTGCATTTGTGTAAGTAACAAGTTACGATAAAGACAAAGATGTAGTGATAGTCTGTAAAGTGCTAACGATTAGTATTCCAGTTGTTGCCATTAAAAGAGGATACTTCCTGCTGTAATAGTCACTCCAGGGTCATTTATTCTGCTGCGCAGAGGTCCGTGCCGAGACTGGCTAGCTTCTCCATAATTTTGATAAGCTGCCGGCAGAGGTGCTTCTGTTTGACCATGAGCTTACAGAATGCCTGTGTGTTTGCAGTGGGAATACGTATTACCTGATTTATGTCCATCTCTTGGATTACACAGTGACAATATATGAACGATTTCTGCAGAAACTCATTATACAGAAGAAGAGCAGATAAAATAGCGGCCAAGTGTCAATTGGCTTACCGCGGCTGCTTATAGATAGTATAGAGAAGGTTAGCAACCAAGGTAGGATTGCCCGTTTCTAATTAAATCAAATAGTTTAATTAAGAATCGCATTACTTACTGGTTAGACTCGGCTAATTTTAGTCATTAACTTCATATTATAAAACAGGCTTCAGGTATACTTGGGAATAACACCGGATACTGTATAATTACCAAACTTTTTTAATTTGTGTCATTTTGTGCTATCTAATAATATCTATTACTGCTATGTTAATTTAATTACAATTTCTAACGCTACAATTTTGCTGTGCATTTAATTTGTACTCTGCTCAGAAGGCTCCAGCTCCCATTACAATTCTGTTTTGTTTACCGCAGTTCAAACTGGCTCATTAATTATATTAATTGCCAATATAATTCTCTTGTATCAGTATTTGATAATATGTTTTTACGGAATGCATAAGCAGTAGCATTTCTTATCAGAGCATTATGATTTAGTTTCCCTGTACTTTATTCTAAATTTTTATGTGTGATATTTGGTTTACCAACGTGTTTTAATTAGGCAGTAATTAAACATAAATAGTAATACTATATCATTTGTGTGTATTTCTGTGCATATAATCTATTCCGTGAATGTATAATAGTACTCTTACAGCATTCTGGTCACCTTTTTGATTATTCTATTTTATTAATTAACATTAATTAATCTGTTGATCATTAATCATATTTCTTCGAATAAGAGCATTAGCGTTACTTAAAGTGCAAGTGTCTGTGAATTACGAGCAGAGTTAGTGTCACTGAAATTTTACTGCAGTGAAAGTGAATAAGTGATTATTAAGTGCTCACAGTGATACGTGTGCAAGTAATTAGTGCACAAAAAGTGCATTAGAGATTAGTGCTGATTAGTGTCACAGTGAAATTTTACTACAGTGAAAGTGAATAAGTGATTATTAAGTGCTTACAGTGATACGTGTACAAGTAATTAGTGCACAAAAAGTGCATTAGTGATTAGTGCTGATTAGCACAAGTGCATTTACGTTCAGTGAGGGAATTTATGAGCAGAGTAAGTGTCACAGTGAAATTTTTACTACAGTGAAGTGTATAAGTGATCTTTAAGTTTAACAGTGATACCTGTGAAGCGACTTCTGTGTGTTTCTATGTGATTTTACTCTTTGCATCAAATTCAGTGCACCATCTCAAGTCCACAATTGTTTCTCGCATTATATAGTGCAAGTGATTGCTACTATGACACGGCCATCAACCTCAGTGGCTGAGTACGACAATTCTAACTGCGACTCTGATCCGGCAACTCTTGCTGGCTCAGAATTAGACACACAAAAATCAGTAAGCTCTGCGAAAGTCTTAGGAAAACAGCCTCCATACAACAAATTACATACCAAAACCAGAAGCAGCAGACGTCTGTACCAACACTCCCTCCATAGTCTGTAGCGGTTCATTGCACGGCACAGCTCCCAACGAAGGTACCAACGACTCATCAGCGCTTAGCGATACCGTTGTCAGAGTCAAAACACACGCGCAAGCAACCAAACCGAAGCCAAAACATACGGTTTTAATTTATCCCTCTGAGGGTACTGCACAGGGTAATAAGGACCTAAAAGCTGTCCTTAACGAAAATTTCCCTGTTCAGAAGCTTGGAGTTAAAATCTCCTCCATTTGAAATCTACAGAAAGGAGGACTAGCTGTAGACTGTGATTCCAAAGAGGACGTGACCAAGCTCACTACTATTTTAGAAAGCACGTAGGGACAAGTAATAGTCAAGATCAAGCAACCACTGACTAGACTGGGACGAGTGGCTATCCACAACGTATCTCCTAACGTCCAGCCAGAAGAGATAGAGAATGCACTCGCCTCAGAACTCCACCTCACCAAAACAACAGCCAAAGTCATGTACCGACTCAAGGACAGAGGAAACACCGTCAAATGGATACTTGAATGTCAACCAGCGGCATTTAGAAGCCTCCCCCAGTCATCCAAGCTCTTCATTGGGTGGAGAGGACATAGGATTGCTGAGCACTTCGACACAAAAAGATGTTTCCGATGCCAGGAGTTTGGCCATCTGCAGCAAACATGCACCAATAGAATCTACTGCGCCTTCCGCTCTGGAAGTCACAGTGTTAAGGACTGTCACGCCAGTAGGCCAACATGCATCAACCGTTCAGAAGCCAACTATAAAACGCGCAGCACAATGCCATGCAACCATCCGGCCTATGATACCAACTGCCCAACGTATGGACGATACATCGAACGCGTCAGAAGGAGCACTCTCTATGAATAATGAACAAGATCCGAACAGCACGACAACAAGCGATACGCGGGCCAACCCAAGAAACTTCAAGTGCGGAAGCTAATTCTAATCAAGCACAGATAAAGTGCACACAAATTAACTTACAACGGGCGGTAGCCGCGGCCACGCCGGTAGTCCAGCATGCTATTCAATATAACTTATATTTCTTGATAATTAAAGAACCTTATTGTCGCGAGCAAGCCTACCACTGGCATGGAAAATGTTTCAGAAGAAAGCCAATGCAGAACAAGCACCACGGGCTACCATTGTCTGCTGCAACCCCTCCTGGTCTTCATACGTAGTAACCATAGAAAGAGACTTCGTTACTATTCTAGTCATCTTTGAAGAGCAGCAATTCCTCCTAACCTCCGTCTACTCCCCACCCACGGAAGGTCTTACGGATGTGACTTGCAACTTTATACGAGTGAAACAGAAATGCCCAACAGTACCTCACGTCGTTGGAAAAGATTTCAATGCACGCAATATTATATGGGGCTACCAAGACACAACGCCTAAAGAGCAAGACATGGAAGACTTTATGGCCTGTCACGATCTACATTTGCATAATAGTCAAGGGGCACAACCAACCTATGACAGTATCTATCATAAAGGATGGCCTGATCTTACACTCTCAACTGCTAATTTTGCCAACAACTTTAGCTCATGGGATGTTCTAGATGATGAGAGTAACTCAGATCATCGATACATCCACTTCACACTAACACTTGAAGCCAGCATTAATATCCTCCAGAGATTCAAACTACCGAGCGGAAAGATACGACGACTGAAGAATGCCTTTCAGGAGCTGTTCATCAAAGAAGAAGACATACTAGAAGAGCTTACCACCCCACAAGAACTGGATGATTACACAGAGAACATTCTGTCATTACTCAGCCAAATATGTCAGCAGATCCTCCCTACAAGGAGCGCCAAAAAACTAAAAGGCATATCCTGGTGGACGAGAAGACTAAGAGAGATGAAACAGAGGTGCAGTGCTCTGCGCCGCCGCCTCAGATCTGCTACCAACGAAACTGTAGCTTCCAACATCCTTACGGCCTTTCGGCAAGAAAGGGCCGCCTACAAGAAAGCAATTCTTGAAGCTAAAATTAACTTTCTGGGATCTTTCTGCACCAGTAACAGTAATCCATATGGAATTTTACACAAACTGGCAAAGCAGATCTTCCAACCAGCGCAAGTACCAGTTCAACCAACAGCACCACATACTATGGACGTAGCGGCCTCCACCGTCAAGGAACTTTTAAATGCTATCTTTCACACAGATGATACACAAGCAGATACTTTAGAACAGAGGCAAATTAGAGAAGATACAAGCTCGCCATGCACACCGAAGTCTCCTGTGCAGTTTTCTGCACAGGAGATACGTAATATCTTCAGGTATCTGCCACTAAAAAAGCCTCCGGGTCCAGACGGACTCGATTACGCAGTTATCAAAGTTGCATATCAGGCACGACCATCCTACTTCCATAAATACTACAACCAGCTTCTGCATTATAAAATATTCCCCACAGCCTTCAAAAAAGTCAATGTGGTATTATTTTTAAAAAAGGATTAAGACCCCCTAGTATCGAGTTCCTTTAGGCCAATCTGCCTTCTGTCGGCGATGGGAAAGATCTACGAGAAGCTTATCGTCAACAGGCTAAAATTTTATCTACATCAATACCAAAGCATTAGCCCAAGACAATTTGGCTTCAAATCAGGCAGTTCTACCACTCATGCTCTGCAGCGAATCCATGAAGTCATAATTCAGAACAAATCGCAGGGCTACAAGACGGCTTTTATATCGATAGATTTGCAAAGTGCGTTCGATGCCATCTGGTGGCCTGCCATCAGGCAGGCCCTCAGAGAGGCAAGATACCGAAGAAATATCTATCAAGTCCTGGACAACTATCTGGCAGACCGGCAACTGATGATCTCTAACAATAGTACTGTTTCAATAACACAAGTGAGAGGATGTCCACAGGGGTCCTGTGCAGGGCCTGTGCTATGGAACCTCACCTTTAATAAAATCTTAGGCAAGGTGGCCACAACATACTGTGTTAGTTGCATACGCGGACGACGCGGCATTACTGGTCAGAGGCCTCACACGCGCTGAGCTTGAAGCCCACGGCAGTGAGTCATGCACTATCTTTGCCAACCTCTGCGAAGAGCTAAAACTCCAAATATCCACCACAGAGTCCACTGCAATCATCTTTCCAAGAAAGGGTACAAATCCAACACGTAGCCCATGTATCAAACTACAAGGCCGGAATATTAAGGTCGTAAAAACTTTAAGATACTTTGGGGTAATATGGGACCCAGGTCTGAATTGGCTTCCGCATATCCAGGCACAAAAGATTAAAACATCTGCAATTGCCAGGAGATCACGACAATTCCGAGGCCGGAACTGGGGACGGAATCCCCACATTCAAAAGGTACTTTACAAAACTGTAGCTGAGAAGGTGGCACTCTATGCGGCAGCTAAATGGGCACAACCCATGACCGCACGCAAGGTTAAGCAACTCCTATCACTACAGCGCCCATTCGCCCTAGGTTTATGCAGAACTTACCGTACCAGTGCAACTTATGCAGTACTCACCTTGGCAGGCATCATGCCACTTCATATCCAAGCGGAGCTAGAGGCCACATATACTAAAATAATACATCTACAGAAAGACGCAACCTTTGCAGGCACCTTACATAACCCTGCAAATTACGAACATCCATGTACTCCTGTCCACACCCACCCAGCACACAAGGGACTTGGCATTCACACTATCCTCAAACCGTCACGACCAGAAGGAAACCCTAATATGCACGCGTTCTACACAGATGGCTTGAAAAGTGCTGAGGGTGTAGGTAGTGCCTTTATATACTACAGGCAAGGCCATGCTGAACACCATTGGAAAGGGCACCTCAATCCAAATAATAGCATTTTTTAAGCAGAAGTTGTTGCCATAACAGCTGCCATTGATTACATGGCGCTCAACAACATCACACATGTGCAGCTTTATACAGACAGTATGTCGACACTGCTTGCTCTTGACAAACATAGACACGCCTCCCCGCTGATCATACGACTGCAGCATATCCTAAAAGGTAATCGGCACGCTGTTGTTGTTGTTGTTGACCTAGTATGGATTAAAGCCCATGCAGGTAACATGGGTAATGAGACAGCGGATGAACTCGCTAAGGAGGCTGCTTCGAAACAAAATGCCAGACCGATATCAGTATCAGCACCACCATCTTTCCTCCAAAAGTCAACTGCGAAATGCCGCTATCCAGTGGTGGCAAAGATAATGGGATCAGGGCGACACGGGAAGGACAGCGCATAGCTTCTTGCCAAAAGTAACCACGGAGCGCCTTATGGCAATTGCTCCCCTTACCAACCTCTTTACTGGTCATGGTCCCTTCCCGGATTACTGGTCATAGTCCCTTCCCGGATTGCGCCGCACCATCTCAACCACGGATCGCTGTGTTTGCGGGGGTGAGGGGTCACCGGACCATTATATCTTTCAGTGCCCACTCACGGAACAGTTCCACTTCCCGATACCAGCCAATATCTCAGCATTTCACAAGTTCCTAGCCAAAAACAGAGCGGCCATAAATAAAATCTGCAAAGTAATAACCACCATTGCAGCATATGGCCAAGACCTGTGTCAACCAGAGTAATAGGGCTTATATGTATTACTTGCACTGACATATGCACTCTAATGCTCTACCATCTAATCTCTCACTGCATAGGGAGCAGAAGAAAATTGAACACCATTTTTAGGTGTTTAATTTTCTTCTTTTGTTATAACCTATTAAGTGTTTTTTTTCCTTTTTTTTTTCTTTTTCTTTTTTTCCGTGCCTGTATGTTAATTCAAATGTACTTCAAATGCCAGATGTTGAACAGTTGCCCCTGTATGGCCATGTATCCACACCTATAATTATTAAATAAACTCCAGGGGAGGACGCGGGCCATATGCCTTTTAACCTCTGTTAAACTTCAGGCGCCCCTGTCCTCCGTCACCTGTCACCTGCAGGCGGATCACTGGCATTCACTCGTAGACCTCACTCCTGACATCAGTTGCTTTTCTGTACGGGTTTTCCCGGACTTGGAGTGATTAAAGACAACACTTGATGAAGAATGAAAACACCATTCATTTAGCCAGTATTATTCAGGAAGGAAAGTTCCAAAAACACGTCTGCAGTCGTGGAAACACAACGACAAGCAAGCTGAAACAATCAGAAGCACTAAAAACTGTGTTGCTGATTGTTTCAGCTTGCACAGTGCGCTATTAAGCTATAACGGTGAGGACAGCTTCATGGCAAAGCACTAGAGAACAGCTCCTGACTCGCTTCTGTCGTTCTCGAAACTCAACGTACTTTCGAGATTTTCCTTGCTACAACTCGCGATGCACTACGAGACTCTCGATAGCCTCAACGATGCATCAACTCGCGATACACTCCCGTTTGTAGTGATTCATCGCAAAATGCCGTTTCGAGACTAATAACCCTTCTGGGCTAAAAAAGACTAATTACCATTTGGGCTAAAAAAGGAAACAAATCTAATGACTGTACAAGTGGGGCCCGAACTAAAAGGTATGCACGATAATTCGTCAACACCAGGATTTGGCAATTGGGTCCCCTAGTCACCAATCACCCTTTAAAAGAGGAGTATATAAGGTATTTTCACCGTCATTTCCTCATGCGTTGCCCAATGGTTAATACTAACTGTGTAAATAAATAAGTAAAAAAGAAAGCAAATGTGCGTTTTCGTAATTGTGCTACTTAAAAGATTATACTCTTAGGATTTCGAAAATTTCATACCTAGATATTGTAAAATGGTCACAAATTTTATTCCATTTATGTCTGCCCAGTATAGGAAAGGGGAGCTAGTGAACGCGTTATTAAATATCCCGTGGTTGTGGGGCAACAGTCTACGAAAAAAAAAAAAAAAAAAAAAAAATTATCTCCAGCCCGCGAGACTGTGTATCGGGAATTCTAAGGATATGCTAATTTTTAAATTATTGTGCCGATATTGCTGTTGAACTGCATTTTATGGTTTAAGTGCAAAGAACATGATACTTAATTAATAAAGGTAACACACAAAACGTTAAAAAACGCCTCTTTTTGCGTGATGTAAAATCTGAAACCGTTCAGAATTTTTTTTTTTTTTTTTTTTTTTTTTTTTTTTTTTTTTTTTTACAAAATAACTTTTTTATTTTATTAACCTCTTTAAAAAAAAGTATTAGTACATTTTCACGAAAAAATATAGTATAAAAAAAAAGATCAGAAATAGGAACACGTGTAAGTTTATAATTATTTCTATTAGCACATACATTGCAGTAAATTTTACTAATTTTCAGATGTTGAGTACTTACGTTTCCTTTTTGCTTTATACAATAAAAAAATTGTTAATTAATATAAAATTATGAAACATACAACTTATTTCTTTTATGTTTCCAAATAATTACGCGAAAATTCACTTATTTATTTTTTTTTCCTCTTAAAACGGACATCTGAGATGTTATCATCATATGATTATTTTATATGCATTTTTTTTTGCCCGACAAAAAGCTAAAACAGCGAAATTTTTGCTTCGCTTTATTTTCTACCACAGTGTTTTAAACCATGATATTTTAGAACTGCGATTTCCATTTGCTTTCTATCGTTGAACACTATTAGTTAGGTCCAAGATTCGAATCCTTCGAACGGGCTGGCTGCATGGGTGTTTTTGTGGTTTTACCATATGTAATGTGTATACGAGCCAGTTTCCCTTAAAAAGTCCTCCACGAAGGCATCTCTCCCTTAAGGCATTAGCCCTCGAGTGCTTTGCCGTAATCTAATAAACCAACCAACCAGACCAACCTTTGCTTTCTTTTCCCACACGATATTTTTACAACGATTTTCGATATTTTCGTCTATGAAAGAGAAATAACATACGAGGAGCACATCTTTTATCATCTAAAATCAAAATATAGTGAAATCAATCAAAATCTTATAAGTGATAGATGGTACGATTTTCAATGTCTCTGGTGACTGAATTAATGACAAGATATGAAGTATTGTGTAGAAGTAAAAGATAGAAAATGTTCTGAAGTGAAAAATACTTGACTTCCTTATACGGCGTATTAAGTTATACACATTTGTACTGCATTTCAATTAAGCTGATTTCCTCGAATTTCATTAGAGATATATTCATCATTCAATTAATACAGCTTTTACTTTGCGGCAAGGCAAAAATGCATAAAAACTCAAAACATCCTCATTAAAAATTGTTAACTACAGTATGAGCCGAAACATCAAATACAGTTAACAGTTAAGAAAACACATTTTACAATTAAAATTAGAGTTTCCTCACAAAAAGAAGCAATTCGGCTAACTGGCAGGAAGACAGATTTTTCTGTGCGCAAAATTCAAATGTTACTTTCGGCCCACTCTGCAAAAAGTTGACGTTGGTGCAGAAACTGACTTAATTCACTATTCTAATAAGATTTTCAAAGGTAAATAAATGGCAGCTGCGTTAGGCTTTGTAGCACTTAAACAACTTTAAAAATTTTCGATAAATCTACAACTATTGCATGCAGGTTATAACTAAAGGCATAGAAACCTTAACCAGAGCATAAGAACAACATAATTAATCAGTTTACCGTTTGCCCCGAGAAAGATACGTTCACAGGAAAGGCATCGTCATCCATTAGCGTCGGCAGACTCTCGTCGGGGTGAAATTTAGGCTGAACCGTAACCCCCGAGACACATACGACGATAGCCCCCACAGAATGAGTCGAAAATCAAAAGGGGTGATTGATGGGTTACTTATCTTCTCAGCGGCGTCGCATTAGGATCACAGCGGGGCTGTTTCAGGAAAGTAAAGGATGGGGACACTTTCTTCGAATAGCTATCCCCTCAACAATTCCATGGAGGTAGGAAGTCCTACCTCCATGAACATATCTTATGAGATCCACAACAGCTTTCTCCCTTTCTATTAACGAACAAAGGGATTTGAATGCTATCTTTTTAATTCTTAACGATTCAAATCTTCTCTTTTGTTACAGGCCATCAAAATAATAAAACAAAATTCAAGAACATTTCAAATACTAGCTAATGCCCTTATTTATATAAAGCTTTTTCTGGACAATTAAGAATTACATTTACATTGTAATAGATTGCAATAGATTTGGGGTTGGGTGCAGGAAGTGGAAGTGGGGTTGAGTGCAAAGGGAAAAATATCTGCTCTAAGGACTATACCAGTCTTTGTGTTTTATGTTGCCCCTTAGGGGGTCGTTATTCAAAATCCTTCAGTGTGACAGCTACGCTGTTCAATCTGATTTGAACAGAACTTCTAAATAGGCTTTCACAGGTTGTGAAAGGGGGAAAGAAATACTCTGAGCCCAGTTTTAGACACAAAAAGTTTACCTTTGGATGCGAAAAATGGCACGAAATGTTTGCGACTTTCCTAACGGCGAACTGGTTAAATCACTTTTAAAGCAAAAAATGGACAATTTACCAACATATAAGAATAAAAACTGAGCTCACCTAGCCGAGTAACGAAGTGAATAAATATATATATTTATACACTTTTGTTGATGCCGATTGCAACCAAAAAACAGAGGGTGCGCAACTACATATTATAAAAGTCCCATATACAAAATTTCAATGTTCAGACGCTACTCGTTTATGAGTTATGCGAGATCCATACCTTCACGTGTCACGCAAAAACTTCGTTCCGATGGATTTGAGAGCTGTCAAAATGGATATTTTTGTAGAAATACGATATCCGAAATTTTTCGAGATTACAATACTTTCTTTATTTGTTACAAGAAAATAAAAAGAATCATTTGCCAATAACCATTTCTTTTTTTTTTTTTTTTTTTTTTTAATTTTCACGTCAAGTCAATGATTTTTATGCATGCTCTAATGAATGTCAAGAAAGAAATCGAGATTGTAGTTTGGTTGAAGCTTTGAAAAACGACACTCCTCTTTAGAAAGTTAATGCGTATTTTAATAAGTAATGCAGTTCTTGGTAATATATTGTTACGAAAGGTCCAGGCGCGGTGAGATAGTTTCCCCGCAAAGCAGGTTTAGGGTTGCCATAAAACGGCAAGGGAAGGCAGGGTTGCCACATTTGGCGACAAAATTGGCGATATGCCATGGACGGATGGAGAAACTTCTGGAACGAATTCTTACCGGTTTAGCCCAGAATGTTCTCGAACACAAGCCAAAAACTATATAAACCCTGCTGGTCCGCAGTCAGTTAATGTGCCTCGTCTAGCGAGCTGATAGTCAGTCATTGAGTGAGTGTCTCAATGTCTAGCACCGAGTTGGTCGTCGAGTGCATTGAGAGAGTCTTTAGTGTATCGCGAGTTAGTGCATCGTCAAGTTTTGTCTTAAGCCCATATCACACGGCGTTTATTTCACACGAACAACTATTTCGGACAATTTTTATGCCTGGTGTACTATTGAAAGAAAGACGTGCAACTTTTTCCTTCCTTTCGAAAAAAGTTGCATGTTGTTCGTTTTCAACCATTCAGCTATCAGCGTCGAATGCTGTTAGCTTGTTTGTAATGGACAACCAGTTTCCCCTGTGTTAGCCCTAAAGCAATGTGTGGTGATTGGCTGTTGTGACAAAGCAGAAAAATTGTTCCAAACAGTTGTTCTTTTGCAACAAGCCGACGTGTGATAGCAGCCTTCGGAAACGACTTCGGAAACGAAGAGTGTGCAGAGCTTCGGAAACGACTGAACCGAGTCGACAGCTGTACTCTTATGTCGTCGAGTTCACCCCGAGTTTTAGCGTGGAGATCTCGAGAATACGTATAGTTCCGAGAACGACCGAGGAAAGTCGGGAGCTGTAGTCTAGTGCTTTGCCGTAATACCCTGAAGGCTGTGTCGCTGATTGTTCGAAGTGTCTTTGGAGCTGTGACTTTGGACGTCTGTAAAAAGTGACTTTGGATTTAATTCTTTATTAAATTTAATTCTGAGTAATATTATTTGACATTTATTTTAAAATACTTCTCACAAAGGTTAAAAAATATCATTATCGATGTTCTTAATTAAAGTTTTCAAGAGTAAAACTCCCGAGACGACCTTTCATTAAAGCGACCAAAACCACCCGATAACGACCCAGATTGCGATGTTGTTTTCTTCTCTTCCAAGGTATGCATTAGCAGGTGCAATTTTCCAAATGCGTTGCATCAATTTATTGCAGACAGCTTGTCCTAAAGGGATTTATTTGTGGTTTCTTATCTTAAGTATGTGCGTGACCAGACACATCTTTGTGCGTCAATGGACGGAGAGGGGAGGCAAATATTGTGAATCCCGAAAGACATTTCTTTGCGTTTCGTTATGTTAAGCTTACAGGTCAGCGATGGCTTCGGATTTCTAAGTATTAATAATTCATTTTAAAATATGATTTGCTGCTCAGGTAATAAAATGTTCGATACAGTACTATTTTCTAACCACCTCAAGAAAGTAAGCAGATAGGGAAAGCAAATACAAAAATAAAAAAATCTGATGTGTACACCCCATGACTTCCTTGTACGGAATATTAAATTATACGCACTTTTTCTTGCATTTGATTTAAACTTATTGCATTGAACTAAATCTACTTCGCCGACAGCGCATAAACCACAACAGAATAAGTGCATTCTTTAAAATTCACTCTTGTATTTGTTTACCATAGCGACACTCTGGCGCTAGGTTCACTTAACAGTATCAATAATTATATAACAGTTAACTTATATAATAATTATATAACGGAAACTGTTATATAATCCGATAATTATATAACAGTTAACTTATATATTTCGTTCATATTATAACTCATGATACACAAAATTTATATCATTTAAAGAATAGAATTATCTAATCGTTGTCACATGTTCTATTCAAATACTATAATAAAGCTAGAACGATGTATCAAAGAAATTAAGCAAACAAAACAAAAAAGAAACAGTTTTTCACAGAAGATTGAGCATTTCTCATTTAATTAATTAATTTCTCACTTTGCAACAAGGCAAAAATTCATAAAAACTCAAAATATCTATATTAAAAATTACGAACTAACTCTTAAACACTTATTTCCTCGAAAAAATTCCAGCAAGATTAAAATTAAGCAGGATTTAATTGGCAATAATAAACGAATGCGTTATCTTTGTTGTTGCGAAGCTAAGTGTCTCTACATTGGCAACAAATCCACTAGTCTCCTGTTTCAAATGTTAACATCAATGGCCGCCATAAAAAAGGCTTAGCGGCACTTAGACAACTTTAAAATTGTTGACAATTCTAAAATTATTGCACACAGATTCACTAAAGCCATAAAAACCTTAACCGGAAGATAAAAACAACATAATACAATCGTTTTTAAAGCAAAAAATGTACAATTTACAAACATATAAGAGTGAAGAAACTGAGATCACTGATCCGGCTAACAGAGTGGATATATATATATATAAATACATTTATATACGTTTGGTGCGGCCGATTGCAACCAAAATACGAGGTGCACATCTACATGTTATAGCAGTCCTCTATACAAAATTTCAATGTTCTGAGGCTATTCGTTTTTGAGTTATGCGAGATACGTACGTACGCACGTACGAACGTATGTATGTACGAGGCACGTACGTACGTACAAATTTCTCTTCAGAATTAATTTTAAAGCAGTTTTATAATTTTTTTGAAGGAAAAGAATATTTTATTCTGTCCTTAAGTACAGATATCACGCAAAAACATCGTTAAATTGCATTCCATAGCGGTGAAAATGGATATTTTCGTTGAAATATGCTGCCTGAAACTTTTCGCGATTACAATACTTCCTTTTTACTTCGTACAAGGAAGTAAAAAAATGGTTATTATATGTAGTTTAGAATAACAAAAGTTCAAACATTTTTTTGAAAGTTCATTATTCTCTATAAAACTAAGGAAAATATTATTGCAAACATTAACGGTTCAATGTTGCATCTTTAATATTACTTAATGCATTAGCATTTAATTCGATTAGATTTATTTAAACGTAAATCTCGATGTATAATCATTATTGATTTTAATTAAAAATGGAGATTTATGGAAGTGATGTATACTAGAAAGGACTGAGAGCCACCAAAATGCAACCTTTCACTAACAATAACTTTGCAGGAATGATTTAAGCATCTCTAAAGTATCTGGTAAAATGTATATCCAGTTAACCAGATTTAAATTAATTTCCCATTTCATTTAGTAATCCCCTCCATCGCATCCTCCATCTCAGAATATGCAGACTTATGTGGTATAAAATAAAAATATGCGTAGTAATCATTTATGAAGCAGATCATAGCTGACTGACTGCAGTGTCCTAATTTTACGTGACTGCGTATCCAAAGTACATTTTAAAGCTGCTACTTTGTAGATTACCAAGTAGGCGAGAGCAGACCAGCTGGGAAGTTTACCTTATAAATCTTGTAAATAAGCTTAATAATTTCCGGCTAAATTAATTAATAATTTTAAGCTAGTTAATATCTCTTACATGCCTGGAAATGTACTTTCAGTTTAGGTGTTTCTGTGCGTTATAGATAAAATATATAAAGCAACTATTACAGTTAAAATAAACAGTAATACTAATTCAGAAGTCAAACAACAAAAATCAGCGTTTTATTTACAAAATTTTCACAGGACTAGTTTCGATGGTTTTACCGCCCCACCATCCTCAGCTGCAAAATCGCAAATGGACAAAATAGGAAATAATGATTAGATAAGATAAGAAAGCCTGGACAAAAATAGGCAAGTGGCGCCATCTGTTGGTGAAACTAGAACTAAAACATAATTTCTTTAAAGGCCGAAGGCAAAGTTGGATTGGAATTAGGATCGTTAACTAGAACAGAAAGATTTAACAGACAGTAATAGTTGGCTTGCAAAATTAGAAAAAAGTCTGGCGAAATATCTGCATTTGTGAGATCAATTCTCAGTTTATAGCTTTTGACAAAATACATAGCGCTTTATTGTTTCAAAATTCTCTAACTTCTAAATGACAAGCTTCAGAATTTTCATCACAAATTAAGCTGAAAATATACAGGCAGTGTTAAAAATAAGAACAATTACCATTGAATTCACTGGTACAAAACAATCTATATTTTAAAATGCTTATATTCTTTTATTTTACTAATTACACTTTTCTAAAGATAAAGAAGAAATTTAAGGAAAATGAGGTAAGACAGGGAAGTCGTAGGACGGATTAAGTCGTAGGGTAAATTAAGAATGTATCATGAAAGTCTAATGTATAAGCCTCATTATCCTTTCCTGCATAATGCTTCATGTTTAAAATTCCTCCAGGATGTGTTGCTAAAAGTGTTACATCATAAAGAGGTTGCAGAGATATTAGGTTATTTGGAAGCGGGAGAGATGAAAACTGAGGAACGCCTTCGTCGGGAATCGAATTATGGACCTCCGGAACATTCGCCCAGCCTGTACGCCACCACCCCACGAAGGCATGCTAGGAAGGCGGGAGAAATACCTTATATACTCCCCCTTTTAAAGGGCGACTGGGGATTTTTAGGGGACCTAATAGCCAAATCCTAGGTGTGGAAAATCATCATTCACCATTCTTTTAGTTCGGGCGCCACTGTAGAGACATTAGGTTAATTGGAAGCAGGAGAGATGAAAAATGAGCAACGCTTTCACCGGGAATCGAATCACGGACCCCTGGAATACGCGCCTACCGTGCGGACCACCAAACCACGAAGGCACGTCAAGAAGGAGGGAGAAATACCTTATGAGTTATATGAAAAGAGAAAGAGAAAGACAATTAATTTGATCTTTTTCTTCTTTTCGTTTCCTTGAAGGCTTGTCTTGCTTAGAGATTATAAAAAAACGTTACATGGAAGGAAATAAAGGACATTTTAGTTGTATTCATTTTATAGGATTGGTTACTGTTAATGTTTTTTGAATAATGTTTTATAAAATGTACGCATTATGCATGTTATTTTAAGTCACTGGTTAAGCTCTGGGGGAAATGGTTGGCTGTCAATAAAATGCAGTAAATTTGCCATCAGGTAGTTAAGTAGAAAGTGTAAGAATATTTCAAAATATAATATTATTCTCAATGTGTGTCTTTAGCAACTATCTATGATTTACACGATTTGCACTTTATGTCATGAAATCTATAATTTTACTCATTTACAATTTGTAAGATAGTATTGTAATGCCAGCTTCATACTTACTATTCTGATGCAAAGTTTACCATAAAATGGAGGTTGCTGGGAGGTCAAGTGTTAGACTGATACGGAATACACATTTCATTTTATTCTTCAGAATTTCCCTTTCTTATACTCCTTCCGTTCTCCACAATAAGCACCCGAACGCCCATTACTCGTAACCGGATTTCTTTTCGTCGAATGGGATTCACATGGTATTTTTTATAGTTGATTTTAGGTGTGAATACCTGTTCCCTAATGTATGGAATTGCAAGCATGCTTCCAGTATTACATTGTAGAGCAATGGTTAACATCTCCTAGGAATTTTATTGCCGTATGCAATAGCATACTTCAACCCGACCTTGGTAATTAACAGTACGCTAATAGCATAGTTTAGTAAAATACGAGGGCAATCCCAAAAAAAGGTCTCCTATTTTTTGGGGACGTAGAGAAAGTTTTAATACTGTTGTTGGCAACACTGTTGTGAGTGGTGCTTTCTCCACTACCACATAAGCACACAGGCGCTTCGCTCGGATGCTCAGTCTTGGCTTGGCAGCCATTCGAAATAGAGCTCCCGATAGACGTTACCGCCAAGTGCGAAGTGCGCGCAGTTATTCGATTTTTGAATGCAAAAGGCGTTAAACAGGTTGAAATTCACCGCCTATTGACGGAAGTGTATGGACAGACGTGCATGGATGTCAAGAAAGTTCGCAAGTGGTGTAGAGAATTTACAGCCAGTCGTACTGAAATTCATAACGAAGAAAGGAGCGGGAGGCCGTCAATTGCCGATGAGACAATCGCGAAAGTTAAGGAACTTGTGCGTAAAGATCGGAGGATCACTCTGGATGCTGTCTGCATTTTGGTTCCTGAGGTTTTCAGAAGCACCATTCACAGGATTTTACGGAAAAGTTGCAATATCGGAAGGTGTGTGCAAGATGGGTTCCGCGTATGTTGACAGAAGACCACAAACAGCAACGGGTTTATTCTTCCCGCGAATTTCTTCGCCGCTATGGAGACGAAAAGGACAACTTCTTGGACTTCCTGGAAAGATGAGGGTCAACACTTCCTGAAGGGCATGGCGGCAAGCTGGTATGACATGGGCATTGTAAAACTGCCACAGCGTCTACAAAAATGCATCGATTGAAATGGCGATTATGTTGAAAAATAAAGCATTCTTCAATCTTTAAAGAGATGTAGCAATTATAGAAAATAAATGTTTCTTTGTATATCTAAAAATATTGGAGACCTTTTTTTTGGGATTGCCCTCGTAATCTCAACCGTCAAAATTTGTCATTTTCTACATATTCAAGTTTGCATCACAGCTAAATCTGGTCCTACCACAGAATCAGTTACTTCAGAAACGGTTACAGAATCGGTTATCTTGGGTTTGAATATGAATTAGATGAGTATATTGATTACTATATCAGGTACTCTCAAATATATCCCCATGTTACCAAACAACTTCAGTTTTCTAGAGATTTACTACTTGATAACTTTCTTTGTCCAAAGAAAAACAAAGAATGTGCAACTCGGGTATAGAAAGCAATAGAAGGTTTTTATATGTTCCATTTGTTTCGGTTTTCTGTTTCTTTTTTCTGATTCTGTAACTGTCTAAAGGCAAAGTTAAACACTCCAGATTTTACTGAATATTAATTTTCTTCATTAAGTTAAAAGTGTCATCGTATGATTTATTAGAAAATGTAGATTAAAATAAGTAAATACGGAATAAACCGATGGGAGAAAGGTTTTTGTCCTGGGAAAAAGTATAATACTTTTAATTACTTTTAATTATGATATACTTCACAGCATGTCACTTTTAAACGCAATTACCATACCCAACAAGGCGAATTTAATCTGTTTTAAGCTTTTCCTTACTAAATTGGCTTTCATGCTTTCAGCTTTTTTTAACGTTATTCATGATTTCGTGGTAATCTGGAGACTGGATGAAGTGTTGGAAGTAGATGAAGATTTTTTTTTTCATTATTTTCACTTTCTTTCTTTTAAGTGCTTACTCATTGTCTTGAGGGAAATATAAAAAGCGTAAAATGAAAGATGTTAGGCGAAATTTCTTAATTTTCTTCAGTCATGTATTTTGTTTTGTTTTGTTGTTACTTCTGGTTGTTATACTTATTTGATTTTAAATTACCATTTAGGTCTTTTGCTGTTGTCGCTGTTTAGCTTCAGAATTTCGCTGTTGAAACAGTAGCACAAGATGGTACAAAGCCATGAGATTATTTGAATCTTATATTAAGTCGAAATATATTCCTAGTTGGGACATACAGTACATACGTAGATGGATAAATCCCTCAATTTGACTTCCGTTTACAGATTATTAACATTATATGCAATGTATTTTTCTTTTCTCAGCCCAAAAGGGCTATTTTTCTAGAAACGAGATTTAAAATGTTTAATTTTTCATTCGAGCTTTTGACACCCTGCAAAATGTAACATATATAGCTTTCATATTTAATCTATATTGATTAAAGAATTACTTATTATTGATTAAAGAATTACCTATTATTGATTAAAAAATTACCGGTCTAAGCATTGGATGTAGTTTTTAAAAATATTATTATTTTACTTTTTAATATGATTGATTTAAATAAAACTGCATTTAATTCTTAATACATCTAATTAAAAAGTAAATGCTTTTAAAGAATTATATTACATATTTTCTCATCTCTCATATATGCAGAAGACATATAACGTTCACATGCTATTCTGAATGTATATTCACCTGCTGTATTATATAATGTTCCATTGTTTGACCTAGGGCATCTCCATTCATAATCTCTATTGATAAACTATTTTAAAATTTATTAAAGATCTCTTTTACGTGACCGTCAAAATTTGAATATTTAAAGATATTTTAATTAGTCATTTAATTATTTTTCTATTTTTGTGGTCACACAGAATGAGAAACTGCTTAGCTTTGGAAGCTGAAATAAATGTTAAATATAATAAATACGATCACATATGTCAGAACGGAGGAAAGAAGAGGCATCCGCTTCTGTTTTGTTGAAATTTTGTTTAATTTTTTGTTGTACATTTCTCCTTTGGATATACAAAACTCATGTCTTTAGAATCACAGAAAAATGTATATCTCTTTAAGGCACAAATACATTTTCGATATTAAAATGTACTAAATTTTAATATGCTTTTACGTAAGACGTAGAGAAATTGTATTATATAAACTTGCGAATCACATAAATAGTTCAAATAGTCAAATAATCACAGCTAGTATACGCGGAATTCTTTCATTCCAAGAATATTATTTCACCTTTTGTATTGTCGTTAATTCTGTAAATACCCACAAATTCATTTATCATCAAGTGTTGATCGTCTAAAAATTGGTTTATAACTTTGTTTGATAAAATGCAACAGCAGTTCAATCAGTTTCATTTAATTTCATCTTATTAAATGCATTAATGTTATTATACTCTGTAATGTAAGCAATAGTTGTCGATTGTAAAACAAACTGCATCTTGGTATGATAATAGACATCTCCGGCACATCACAAGAATCCAGATTGCTGTTGTGGGTGGCGCCAAACGTTACTGTATGAAATACTAAATAACATTGTAAACTGCCTGCAGGCAGAGAACTTTAAGGAAGCAATGGATTATCGTAATTCTTAACAGTTATAAAAGGATATGGCAATGGTATCTGCTTATCTGTGGTACAAGCATATGTCTCTTATTTATACCAGTCAAATTTGCTAAAAGTATGTGACAGACATGCCTAAATGTTTACGTTTTGAGTAATATATAAATGTAACCAAATGTTAATTTCTCTTAAAAATGTGTTGGTACATTTCTCTGACGTAGTTGCAAGAACTTTACATTTGAAATCTTTTTTTCCCTTATTCTTGTGATTCCTTCAATCTTGTATGCACCTTTTTATATTTTTTATCTTGTCTTTTTCATCTTTCTCTCATATATAGGTATAGATAAATATATATGCATATATATATATATATATATATTTATATCTAAATCTGTTGTATGATCTTTCACTCAGTGCGAAATTGAGTTATTCTACTACTTGCGCAATTGCTGCAAAGTAAGTTAATAATAATTTATTTACTAAAGAAATATTGATTATATTATCTCCTAAGATTAATTTTAGTAGAAATATCTTAAAAGAGTGAATCCATACTTAGAAAGTTTAATTTCGAAAATTGTTTTAAAGTAACTTGAATGTAAATTCTTAAAAATGTTTAACGGGGACTGGAACAAAAACATGAATAACAAAATTTCAATTGTAAAAAGAAATAAATTAAAAGCAAGTAATTAAATTAAATGCAAGTTGTAATGTTGCGCGCTTCCAACCTGCACGCAACAATAGTGGTGACTGCTAAGAACTGGAAAGTAGACAAAGTCTTGAGAAGGGTTTAAATCCCTTTTTATTCAACTTTAGAAATTACAAATGCGTGCTCTTGACGCTCACAAACTACGCCGACCCGGCGGTAAAATAAAAATAAGAAACTAAAAAAAAAAAAAAAAAAGAATAGTAACAAGTGACTAACTACGAGGCTCTCTAAACGTAACTAACCTCACCGCGTTCTAAGATACCGCTGATAATTCAGCAAACTTCTGAATATTACGTTGAAAGATTAACAATCTGCCGAGGCAAGCACACAGGCCGAAACGCGTGGTTCTTATATTTCTAACTAGCCACCTCCACGCTCGTAAAGCAAGAAAGCACACCTTCGAACTCGTTTGCCTTCTATTTAACTCAGATTACTTCCGCTGACAATTTGAATTCTTGCGCGTTCTACTAAAATTTACATACCCTGGCATTGGCAATTCCAGGGGAAAGTAAGGCTTGACAGGAAAGATAGTTTAAACTTAAAATAAATGTTAGTTAAAATTAATATAAACCCTACATTTGCCGCTGCCAGAATTTGGTAAACTTGGAAGCAGGTCCTAGAAACGACCTGTTGAAAAGTTTCCACAATTCTGAACTAAATTTTAAGAGCCTCGTTTACATAAAAAATCTGTTTTTTCACTAAAGGTAGAATAAATTTCTGTAGATACTTATTTAACTCTCTCTTCTTACAGCAACCTTTCCTGGACTTCAGTAATCAATCTGTTCTCTTCCTTCCAGCATCTGGAAGGAATAAGTATCAGTATCTTTCTAAATACATTATAATTTACACTTTCTTGACACTGAATAAGTTTTTGTTTTTGAACAATTTATTTTCCTTAGTTACTGCTTAATTCACATTCATTCAAGTATTCAAACATGAATTTAACTTTACCCTGGCTCTCCACAAGGTATTCAAACGGGAATATTCGGGAATATTGACGAACGGGAATTCAAACGGGAAAAACGGGAATATTCGTGTTTTAGTATTGCAACACTTCCCCTAACCACAATGATTTGTTAGAATTCAACGACCAAATAGACACACCTTACTCGACATTCTACAACTCGATGGGCTATTTTAACATTCTTAAAATTCAAGTGTAGGTGGTGAACCCTACAAAACACATTCATTCTGAATTCCCCCTCATTCATCTTTACACATGCAGGCTTTCGCTCTATAGCATGATTTTATCTACAGTTTAATACTTAATTTGAATTCATTGCTTTTGAGCATTTACTTTTAGCATCTAAAATTTTATGCTTCTACACTAACTTCTACTTTTACATAACTTTCAAGCATTTACGTATATTTCCAAATTCTAATACATATGATTTTTACAATTTACCATAAAACGAATAAGAGAAAATAAATTTTTACTTTACTCATTCTTCGCCAAGCTGGCGGCACTGAAACTAAAGTTTTTATTAATACAAGGATACGAAGTTATTTTTATCTTCGGCCAAATTTTGTCTTTAACATAACAGAATTAGTCTTTCGACCAACAGAAACTGCTTGTTCTTAGATTTTATACTTAAAGAAAATAATACTTTTGCCTTAGTTAAATAAAGTAAAACAAAACTAAGTCACAACCGAGACACATTGATTTCCGTCAAAACATAGAACTTCGTATTTACGCATAACATTTCGGAACAAAAGAAAAAAAAATATAGAAGATTTTAACTTATCTTTGAGTTTTCGATGATTGGAACTCCGACATCCTCTTCTGGCAGAACTGCTCCTACGTTATAGATTTCATCGACGTCAGTCGTCCCCTTAGTCCTTCGAGTGTCGTCCACGTTGCTTTTTCTTTTTCGCCCTCTGCATGCTGGCCTCTTGGAGTGGTAGTCGTCGGGTTGCTGTCTTTTCCGTTTTGCCCCTGGACGGCTGGTCTTGGCGTCCTTCGGTCTGGAATCATGCTTGAATTTCTTCTGTTGATGGTGGTCTTTTCGTTCCTCCTGCTGTCTTTTCGTTCTCGTGGACGGCGGCCTTGTTTGCACCTGACTCTCTGGCCCTGGAAGCGTTCTCCTCGATGCAGAATTTCTACTGCGATACGTTGTAAGTGGTGTTTTCCTCTTTACCAAAGTTTCTTTACGCGGCGGCTTTGCTTTCTTGTATTTCTTAAATGCTGGAGTCTGACCGTTTTCATTTCTTCTTTTCGGTACCGTCGCATGACTTGTAGAAGGGCTAGGTTTCTCTTCAGTTCTCTGCTTCTTGAGGGGTGGAACGGGTGACGTTATTTCTGGACCTTCTATTTCTTTTACGCTTGAGTCCTGCAAGAAACTTTTAAGGATTTCAAAATCATTTTGATTATAATATTTTTTTACCTGGTCGGGACTTGCTTTACAGATTTCCCCTCTCTCGTTCTTAAGGTACAATACGACTCCTTTGATTTCCTGAATTACATAGGGGCCTTCAAATTTTGGAGCTAAATTTGCAGTAAAATTGTCTGGGGCACTTGATAAAGAAAGTTTCCGCTTCAAAACTTTATCCCCAACTTTAAAATCTGCTTCACGGCGTTCTCTATCGTAATACACTTTTTGCTTATTTCTTGCCGTATCCGAGCGTTTAAGCGCCTGATCAATAAGTTTTTGCACATCTTTCTGTTTAAACTCTTGCTCTCTTTGTTGCACAAAGAATAATTTATCTAATGGCGTAATTAACTTCCGTCCAAAAAATAATTCTGCTGGGGTTTTTCCCGTAGTATCGTGATTTGTCGTTCTTAAAGCATAAGCTAACTCATTTATGTAGCCATCCCAGCGCTTGTGATGTGTGCTAACATAACTTCGAATTATTTTTACAATGTTTTTATTAACTCTTTCTGCTATGTTTGCCTGTGGTCTATACGGAACCATTTTGATATGGCGTATGCAAAGTCCAGTGCATATGTTTTCAAATATTTGTCTAACGAGTTGTTTCCGTTATCGCTAATGACTTTTATCGGTGCACCGTATTTTAAAATGTATCTGTGTAAGAATGCATCTGCGACTGTTTTGGCTGACGCGCGTTTAAGTGGAACAATTTCTGTCCATTTTGAAAAATGATCTACAATTACTAAAAGAAAACGATTTTTATTTAACTCACTCTGGGAGAAAAGACCAAGAAGATCTATGCCTAAAATTTCATTCGGAAATGTAGCGCGAATGCTATTTAAGTACCCGGCCGGGCTGTAATTAATATCATTTATTAACTGACATTGATTGCAGGACCTGACATACGCAGTTACTATTTTGTATAATTGAGGGAAATATACCGCCTCGTGTACCCTTTTTAAAGCCTTTCTGACCCCTAAATGACCTGCTGTTTTCGCGTCGTGTAATTGCTTCAAAATGCTTAATCGAAGCGAGGCTGGGATGACTGGTTTGTACTCGAGATTTTCGTTTGTTGTTTTCGTATAAAATAATAAATTATCTATTATTTCATAGTTTTCTGCTCTATTTCTTATCGCATCGATATCTGTGTGCTCAAAGCTTTCGGGGTCTTTCAAATATGCATAGATACTTCCAAATTCAGGATCAGCTTTCAATTCAGCAATAATTGTTTCTCTAGAATCTAAAATTCTTGAAGTCAACACAGAGCATTTAAGTTCATTGCCTTCATCGTCCAGTTTTATACGAGAAATTGCGTCAGCTACATTGTTTTCCTTAACCGGTTTATATTTGATTATGAGATTATATTCTTGGAGTTTTAAAGCCCATCTTATTAACCAGGGCGTTAGGTTTTTCCCCGATTTAAGTCTACCAACAGCCGCATGATCCGAAAAGACTGTTACTGGCGCTTTGCCGAAATAAACTCTAAATTTGTGTACAGCCATTAATACGGCTAATGTTTCTCTCTCTGTAGCTGTATAATTCCTTTGTATAGGATTCAACGTTTTACTAAAAAATGCCAAAGGATGGCAATTTTGCATAAGAACCGCACCCACAGCATAGTCCGACGCATCTGCTGCAATTTCCAGGTTTTCGTCCCCCTCCGGCAATTTCAAAACAGGGGCATTGATGAGCGCTTCTTTTAACCTTTCAAATGCAGTATTTGCTTCCGCTGTCCACGTGAATTTACTTTTCTTTCTTTTAATTACTAACAAGGGTTCAACAATATTAGCAAAATCTTTTATGAATGACCGATAATAAGAACATAACCCAAGGAAAGAAGAAAGTTTCCTGGCGGTGTTGGGAGGTGGGAAATTCTTCAAAAATTTATTTTTGAATCTTGCGTTTCTATACCCTTTTGCGAAATTTTACAACCGAGATATTTAAGTTCTTTAGTTGCGAACTTGCATTTTGAGGCGTTAATTGTAAGACCGGCCTCTTTTAACAATTTAAAAACTTCTTCTAGATCTTTAATATGTTTTTCCAATGTACTACTCGTTATAATTATATCATCTAGATAGATTAAAGTCGATTTTCCTAGGACAGGCTTTAGAACAATGTCCATAGCTCTCTGTAATGTTGATGGGGCCCCACACAACCCAAAGGGCATGCGTAAAAATGCATAAGTGCCCGATTTTGTTATAAACGCGGTTTTATGTATGTCTTTGGGTCTCATAGTTATTTGATAGTAGCCAGACGTTAAGTCCAAAGTAGTCATGTATCTTGTAGATTTAATCTTTCTAATAATTTCCTCTATAACCGGCAAAGGGTAAACTGGGAATTTAGTAACACTATTAAGTTTTCTGTAGTCGATAGCAAACCTCCAAGCCCTTTTATCCGAAGGAGGAAACTCGTTCTTTTTCCTACATAGTACGACTGGACTCGCGTACTCACTATTTATGGGCGTTATTATTTGATTCTTTAACATTTCCTGAATATGTTCTTCTATGATTTGCTCTTTCTGTTTATCATAGCGGTAAGGTTTAGTCCTACAGAGTTTTCCGGCAGTTAACTGTATCTCATGCGTAACTATTTGTCAACTACCAGGCCGTTCTGAAAACAAGTTTGAAAAAGTACTCACCACTTGCTGGATGGCTTGGCTTTCATGGCCATTCAAATGGCTAAGGTCGACTTGCGGTTGTTCCACTGGTTCCACCACCCTCCTGTCCATCACCAGCACAATAGAACTTTCCTGGAAATTCAGTTTGGCCCTCGCGGCCCTTAAAAACTCCATACCTAAAATAAGTGGATTTTGCAAGTTTTTTACTACAAAAATTAATACTTTAAGGCTTTCGTTTTGAACTTGTATTTTTAAAGATAGTTTTCCGATACATTGACAAGTTTGTCCTTGCGCTGCTATGATTTCTGTGTTTTTATTTTTAAATAATCGTAACCTATTAAAGTTCTTCTTAAAAAAAATATCACTCATAAAATTACCTTCCGCTCCTGTATCGATGAGGGCTTCTACTGGTAATCGCCAACCAGGACTTGTATAATTGGTAACTGTGAGTTCTTTACAATGACCGTATTTAAGTGCCTTCTTGAGGGTTTTTTCAAAACTTCCGGGGTCTAGACCCTTAGCTTTCACAGGCCCCTCTACTCGTTTAAAGCTTTCCTTTCAACTTATGCCTTCTGGGTACGCGGACGGTTGTTTTAAAATTTCCTTTTTGGGCCTTGACCTTCGTGCTTTGTTGAGTTAGCTTGATAGCTCTTTCCCTCATAAGAGCGGTTTGCATTTCTGGTCTGCTCATTTGAAGATTGCCTTCGGATACTTTGAGAATAAGATGCCCCTCTAGCTTTTTCCGCTATTCTGCGATTTTGGAACTTGACCGCCAATTCGAAGAGCTCCTGCAATGTGCTTGGGTTTCTAATTTCGAAGTAGTCTTGAACAGCAGGTAACAATCTTGGTAAGATTTTTTCAATAATCTCCGCGTCGGGTTTCTTCCCATACGGCATATCCCTCAGCTTAATTTTTCGCAGAATAAAGTCCGTCAACTCTTCTATATCCCGTTGATAAAAACTATATAGTTCGTCTTCTAGCCTTGCTCGATCTTTCACTATGGGGAAGGCCTTTAATAAAGATTTTTTGAAATTTTCAAATGTATATGTCTGGCCTCCGAATTCCCCTAATAAATATTTGCCTATATCCTTCCACCATAGCGCGGCTTCTCCTCTTAGTGCAGATGTGGCGATGGCAACTTTTTGTCTTTCAGGCACAGGGTAGAGCTAGAAGTGATTTTCTAGGCCTTCTAGAAATATCGCCACCGAATTTTTTCCGTCGAAATTGACGTTTGGCTTGATTGACACTCTCATCGTCTGGACCAGGTATCCAAATCCTTCCAACCTGTACACCACGAAGGCATGCAGGAAGGATGGAGAAAATACATTATACAACAAGGACGAAAATTTAAATTATCCTGAGAAGAATTTACATCTCTGGTACACCTTCTTCATGGGATGGGTGAATTAACAGCAGTAAGCGAATAAGTTTTTTCCAGAACTGTTAATGACGAAAATTTATTGAATTTTAAAATTCAGTTAGCAATTAAAAAATATGTCTCCAAAATCCTATATAAGTTCTGTGGGCTAGAATGTGAAGGTCATCTTGTCAAGACTAGTGTTTCTCTTGATTTGCTTTGGAAACATGGTATGCCCTGAATAAGAACGGAGAGCTTACTCAAGCTGTGTTCAAGATTTGTGTATAACAGACAACACAAGCTGGAAGGGTATACGAAACACTTTATTTTCAGTAATTTACAGGCACTTCCGAACTTCGGAATACAGAGACCAACCACTTGTGGTCTGAACGTAAGAATATAAAACTACGAACTAAAACTCTAACTAAAAACGGTAACTTTGAATTAGTATACAAATGCCTAGCACTAAGACTGGCCTTTATTTAAAAAATATGATGTCTACACCACATGACTTCCTTGTATGGAATATTAAATTATACGCATTTTTTCTTGCGTTTCATTTAACTTATTAGATTGAATTACACATACTTCGCCGACAGCGCATAAACCACAATAGAATAAATGCTTTCTTTAAAATTCACTTTGTTTACCATAGCGACACTCTGGCGCTAGGTTTACTTAACAGTATTATATTTCCTTCAGATTGTAACTCAGACTGCACAAAATTTATATCATTTAAAGAATTATCTAATCGTTGCCACATGTTCTATTCAAGTACTATAACAAAGCTAGAACGATGCATAAAATAAATTAAGCAAACAAAACGAAAAAGAAACAGTTTTTCACAGCCGATTGAGTATTTCTCATTCAATTAATTCAGTTTTCACTTCGCGACAAGGCAAAAATACATAAAAACTCAAAATATCTGTATCAAAAATTACGAAGTAAATCTTAAACACTTATTTCCTCGAAAAAATTCCAGAAAGGATTAAGCATGATTTAATTCGCAATAATAAATGAAGGCGTTATTTTTGTGTTGCGAAGCTTAGTCTCTCTAGATTGGCAACAAATCTACAATTCTGCTGTTTGAAATGTAAACAAATATGTCCGCCATGTTATTTAAGACTTAACTGCACTTAAACAGCTTTTAAATTGTTGATAATATTGCTTCCAGACAAACAAATATTGCTTCCAGAATTACGAAAGGCATAAAAACTTTAACCAGAAGATAAGAACAACATAATTCAATCATTTTTAAAGCAAAAAATGTACAATTTACAAACATATAAGAGTAAAGAAACTGAGATTACTGAGCCGGTAACAGAGTGGATATATTTATAAATAAATTTATATACAATTGGCGCGGTGGATTGAAACCAAAATACGAGGTGCACATCTACATGTTATAGTAGTCTTATATACACAATTTGAACGTTCTGAGGCTACTCGTTTTTGAGTTATGCGAGATACGTACGTACATACGTTCGTACAGACGCCACGAAAAATTATCTTTAGAATTTATTTTAAAGCAGTTTTTTAGTTTTTTTGGAGGAAAAGAGTCTTTTATTCTGTCCTTAGGTATAGATATCACGCAAAAACATCGTTAAATTGCATTCGAAAGCGGTCAAAGTGGATATTTTCGTTGAAATATGCCGCCTGAAGCTTTTCGCGATTACAATACTTGCTTTTTACTTCGTACAAGGAAGTAAAAGCTGCTGAAACTACAATACGTTTGCAAATATCAAGAGGGCTAAACCTTTGGCCTTAAAGGCAACCAACAACCGAGTGAAAATTCGTAAAACTGCAGTGGCAAGCGGCTTGCTTCCTAAAACTCCTTCTCTCTCCCGCTTGGCGAAAAGCTACAACTTAAGTACTTGACAATTACAACTTAAGTACTTAAGTTAAGACAATTTGCATAAACAAGTTAAAGCATTTAATTCTGGCCGGAAGTAGAAAATAAGAAGTGATAGTACAGTTTTAAAATAAAATAAAGGTTAGTAAAACTTAGGATCCTTACAATCTTAACAAACTTTTTACGACACTTAACCCATTCCGATCCAAAAATGGATCGAATCAATCAAACCAGTAACCGTAAAGTCCACCGTAAATCCATTGATTTGAACTTAAAAGTATGATGCAAATCTATGCAATCAAATTGATTTATTTAACAAAAATACTAAATATGCTAAAAACAGTAAAGTTTGTAATCTGTAGCAATCGAGCTCTTCGTCCTAAAGCATGTGTTAATATTTAGCTTTAGCTTCTGGTTCGTAGTGGAAAATACGCCTAGATGTACGTCCTTCCAGATGTGAATGAAAACGTCGTGCCTTTAATGTACAAATTTACAGCAATGACATAAATTCATACATCCATAACGAAAGTGAGTAAAAACATAGCTAGATCTATGTATTCTAATAAAAAAATACTTTCGGTTAGACTGAGATAACCAAGTGAAAAGTGCAATAAAAAAAATTAGTGTGCATTAAAACTACTAAAAGAAAATCGCTTTATCAATGCTAGTAGTTCTGTACCAACACAAAGATGATTAACCATACAAACGAGGTATACAAGCAACAATTCACAACAACAGCAGTTGGGTGTCAGCTATAATATTGTTTATACCTTCCTTTAGTTACTAACTATAGTAAAATGTCTAAAATATTAAGGTATTTGTTACTCTTTTCACCAAACGAAAAACAAAATGAAAACGAGAAATAAATAAAAAATGTTTTTCTTTCAATTCTATGCACTTTTGAAGACCAAACGTATGTTACACCTAAACTTGAATTCCTTAAAGGAAGACATTTTATCCTTAAATGAATATACCGTATCGAATGGCCCGGGTTCGCATCCCGAAGAAGACATGGATATAATTTGTTCGTCCCTTCACAGAAGGAAACGGTAGCCGATCTATTAGATGGCTCCGTAATAAAGTGACCACCACTTACGGCTTTAGTAGTGGCTTTGGCCAATGAACGGCTTATGCCCGATAATGGAAAAGAAAAAAATAAATCAAATGTTACCAATATTTATCAAAGAAATGTAAACTTATTTGTTTAACTTAAGAAATATATATATATATATAAAGCAAAGTAAATAGCTAAAAATAAATATTTAGACACAGACAATTGAAATTCTCTTCAAATCGAAACTTTAACCGTGTGAAAATAAATGAGAAAGATGTTCAGAAGTTGAAACCCCTCATCATCGGAACACATATCTCAAAATGGAGTATACGAAGAAAATGACGTGAGGACAAAATTCAATATCAATTTTAAGAACAGAGGGTCCTCAAGAGGAAGCAACATTTTGAAAATTAATTTTTGTTATTGAGTCGTTATCCATGTTTCAAGTCTAGAGATTAGGAAATACTGCGCTGACTATTTTTGCGACGGTGACAATATTATAATTTAGACGAAAGCTTAAAGGAGATAGAAGTTCGGTCCAGTCATATTTTTTCTCTTTTTTAAATATTTATACTTTGAAGAAAGTATTCTCAAAGACGTATGAGTATTAGATTGGACTATTCTAATCCTCGACACATCGCATCTTGAAAAATTTTAAGACACGAAAATTCAAAATTTCGCTCACTTTTCGATATTCAGATATTAAAATTTTAATGTAAAATATCATTATCTTTAACTGAAAGATTTGGAAAAACAAATTTTATTCAAATCAATTACAAACAGAGATAAAAAGAAGGATGACGCTAAAGTTGATTGTTACCTTACGTTTCATTGCCCCTGAATTGAAAACCACTCATTAACACTGCCATTTCCCCTCTGCATTGTATTACTTTGTATCACTTAATTACTTTAAACAATTTTTCGCAAATATATCCGTGTGTGATTAAATAATCAACTTTCTTCGTGGGGTATACTGATCGAACATCAACATTCTTGATCTAATCAGTGCCTTCTAACATGGCGGTTGCAATTTCAGCGGGCATAAATTATCAGTATCACTTTGTGTGGCTTTCTGTTTCATACACTTCATTTTTAGAGAGGACTAAAGTTTCTTCTTTAGTATTTATTTGTGTTAATTTTTGAAATAATACTTTGTCCTTTCTGCGTGCTATGATTTAGAAATATTTTAGAAAAACAAAAATATTTGACCTATCCTCAAATATGTTTTAAAAGTGATATCAAGAAGAATATGAGCAGAACTTAAGGGTTTCAATCTTATAGTTTTATTTACATCTTTCTAATAAAAATATACTGATGGTTATAGCAACTCTTTCTTTTAAGTGGCCTAAACTACGAGGTCTAAACGTCTATATGAGGGATAGTCCCCAGGTCTTAATTACAACAGAAATTCAATACACTAGGATTAAGGGGCCCCGGACCTGGCTAGCTCAAGATTGTCTTTACACATTTGAACGCCCCAACCCCTAGAGCCGATCCAAGGAGGCATAAGACCCCGGTCAACCCAGGGGGACCATTTTATGTCACAAAATCTGGCTAATTGTTAAACACAAAGTTAGGGGTGGAGGGGCCACGCAATCACCTAAAAATCAAGGAGTGCTTGTTTGACATCGCCTATTCCCCAGTGTTGTTGACCAAGAGGAGCCAGGACAACCTTCGATATCAAACGATGTAGCGTCCTCACAACCAAGGGGCAGACAAAAACATATGGTCCCTACCAAGGGACCATAAGGGACCACTTACAACAACCATGAACCTATCACCGAATGGTACTAGTCACTGTTAATTTTCCTCCAGATGTCGAGGCTTTCTGTATATTTACCTAGCCAGAACGCTGAGATTGCTTCCAGCCCATCCCCGGAGGGAAGAACAAAAAGTCAAAGAACCTTTTATTCTTTCATCATAATTTCACAGATAAGCCAGAAGATCACTTGGGCTTCACTTCTGGCTTCAGAATATATCTGGTTCACAGATAACGATGAACAAACACAGCCAACACATCTGGCCTTACTCAAAACAGGCAAACGATTAACTGAAAATAAAATATAGCAAATTTAGCTTAACGGCCCACATGATAGTTTAACGTGCTGAAAGGCTCTGACTCGTATAAGTCCGCAGAAATATGCCTAATGGCCAGAAGAACTCAGCGCCACAGCAATCTAATCACTAATAATTCAAAATAGCAACGTGGTCTTCAAGTAGGTATAACACGTTCTCTGTAACTAACTTAAATCACTTTCCAACACCTTCTTTTATATAGCACGTCTTTCTTCTTCATTTTGAACATACGCGCTAGCTTATTAACATTCTGGCAAGAAAACGTGGTTGAAAAGAAGACTGAAAGGGAAAACTAAAAATTTTACTAAAACTTTTGCTAAAAATTAGCTAAAATTAGCTTTAACTAAAAATTAGCTGACAGTTAAATTAAATAAATCTCCACATGGTCATTAAACTTCTCCACCATGAATAAAAGTTATTAGCAAAATAATATAACTTTTACAAGTACATTATAATAAAGAAAAATGAAATGAATAAAATTTCAGGTAACTTTGAAATACAGAATATGCAGAAAACTGTTCTATGACAACCAACTCTGGGAAAATTAGCAAATCTTAATAAATTGGGGATGGTATCGAACAGACCAGCTTTTGAAATTAAAGATACCATACTTAAAATGTAACCTCATGTATTTAGGGTACATTTTGCTGCTTTAACTTATTTGTAAAAAAAAAAATATTTATCCTGTCCTTAACTGTGAAAAATCTTAGTAGATTTTCATTTAGAAGTCACGTTTTAAGATACGGATTTATTAATATTTTTATATCGATTAAAAATATTTCTCCAGAAAATATAATAAATAATAACATTATTTGAAAACTCATTACATGTGCAATTTTTATTACATACGATGTACAAATACATTGAATGATTATTTAAGTTCAGATAGTAAATTGTTATCAGATATTTATAAGATGACAGTTCTACTTATCAAACAACTAGATATTTTAAAATCCACTTTTAATAAAAATTCTTCTAAAATATTTAAACAATTGCTATATATTGACGCTTGTTATTCACCCATTGTCAAAAATAGCTAGATTGACGAAAATGTCCACTATGGTCTTGGTGAATGAAATTTGGATTTGGGTTTTAGGGTTATAGAACACATGAGAGTCTGGAATCCTTTCAATACAGGAATGCAATAACCTCGTATTAGAGATCTAATAATAGATAGGAACTTCCAGAATAGAGGAATGGTTTGAACTCGCGAATAGTTTCAGATTATTTTCTGGCAGAGTGTGCATTTGAACGTGCCGTTGTCAACACTGAAGTCACAAAGTTTGTAATTACCTTTTAATCTAGGTAACTGCCAGGCTCTGGTAACAAATTACGTTTATGGTCGTAACTCTCTATCCACTCTGTACATAAATTAGCTTAGTTCTGTTAAGGTGATAGTTCATTAGTCTCAGACATTATGCGTCCTTACTTTACAACAGTAGACAGACTAATCATTACTTTTCTTAAGTTGGACTATAGGAAACATTTGGTGTATATAATGCGTACTGAAGATTGTTACATTTAAGACTATTTTTATAATTTTCTCCATTCACAGAATAGTCGTGAAATTTAAGGAAATTGTTTATACTGTTTACAAATATTACCTCGTTATGTAAAAATATAGTGTAAGTCTGCCAGTAATAAATATATTTTGAGGTTTATTTAATTACTTTTCAGCTATATTTTTCGTTGTCTCCAGAAAATATAATTAGATAGAATTTCAGAAAAATAAAATAAAAACATTAAAATATAATCTGAAAGCTTACAGTTTTTATATTACGCCCAAACGAACGTGTTTTTTTTTTTTTTTTTTTTTTTTTTTTTTTTTCCCCGCTGCAGATAAAAAAAAGTCTCATTTTCTGACTGTCTACAGTGTTGCCACTACTTGCTTTGAAATAATTGAGTTTTTATCAAAAATGTTTTAAGCTTTACAAAATAAAAATAGGCAATAAAATAAATTCTAAACTCCAAAGTCGGGCTACCAGGTATTCATATTTGGGTGGAGAATTGGTGACTTTAGGTACCGTTAAATTTTGACAGCGCGAGAAACGTACATACGTTCATGACGATTCTTCATTATTTCTTTCCTTCAAATAAAATACAAGGCGATAATATTTGGTGGCAACAATTAGAAAAGTGATTCAGCTGTTTGTAGTGGTTCAACGCTTTCTAGGCTACTCCTAGAGGCCTCCTTCTCCATTTGGGCTAAGAATTTTACTGATACAATTTCCATTTTCGTTAACATTTGGTAAAGTATTATTTACATTTTCCGAAATTTAGAAATTTTCTGAATTTCCTTTTCTGTTGAATGTTACTAATTCGAATTTTTAACCATACAGTTATTTACTAAATTAAATTTTTCGAAGCTCTAGGGTATATAAAATGACCACGTAAGTACAGAAATTCAAAAATATCACATGAATTCTTTAAGCTTTCACAAAAGCAACAAGAATATTTTGGCAAGTATGGAAAATTCGAAGAACAAATCCGTTTGAAATAAGATATAGTCTTTATATTTTTAGTTTATTTTTTCTGTATAAATCAAAAATAATATCTAAAATTTTGACGAACACTGGGAAAAAATTGGGAATTTTCTTAGAGAATCAGGTTAAGATTGCAAAACCTTTCTCATAATCTTTCTTTTAATTTTTCTTCCCAAACAGAAAATGCTTATAAGTATGAAAATATGGATATTTTGAGTCTAAAACTCTCCTCAGACGGAATTGTTTCATTAAAAGCACAAGACACAAGAAGCTTATCCTAAATCTCGTTCTAGGTTTGAGACAAAATATTGCGAGAAGTAAGCTGCAGGTCCGTAACATTTACATCTCAAGACTAATTTTAGGTCCAAGATTTTTAAGTTCCCCCAGTTTTTGAAAACAACATTACAATCATAAGCATGCATTATTTACTGAAATTCTAACCTGAACCAGTCCACTAGCAGCCGAGTAATAAAATCATTGAACGACGGAAGTTCCGACCTAGAATACAGGTGAACGAGCTGGCTGCATGAGCGGTTTCGTGATTTTCTCCATGTCTAACCTAAAAGCCAGTATCCCTTAAAAAGCCCTCCACGAAGACATCCATCCGTTTAGGCAGATAGCCCTAGTGTGTTTTGCCATAATAAACTAACCTAAACATCTTACAATAAACTATGTCAATCTGCGTACTTGCTAGCCTCCATACTACCTAAAAGCTAGCATTTTGTTCAGGCTTTCATATCATACCACTCTCTTAAATTTCTGAATTTTAAAATTGTATAATGCTTTTTTTCATTATTTTATGAATTAAATATTTATATATATGTACAAATATAACCAATAATTTAATATCTTTACTACTGTCTCCATCAATCAATAGGGATTTTTATTTTTTAATTTGTTGTTAAATAATATGCATGCGCTTTACGAAAAGTCGCGTTACATCAATCACTATTGCCATATTAATATTTAGCAGAGATTGGGACAACAATTTTAATTATTTCAGCTCTTAATTTGTTGACAATTTGGAAAAGTTAGGAAAAAATAAGTTCTGCCCTCAAAATCCTCAAAAACTGCTATAAAAATTTGACTTAAAACGCTTTAGAATTTTACGACACCCTACTTTTTATCTCAATCATGCATTAATAAGTTTATCCACGTTCTAATTTTAAGAATTAATAGAGGATGTAGAATTATTAAAGTTACTAAAATACGAATATTCAAAATTTTTGAAATGATACAGTAGTTTTAGCTGAAACAAATTGCAGTCTCTAAATCTCTCTAGGCTAACCAGAGTGACTAAAAGCCCGAACTTTTACCAGAATTCTTACCGAACTCGCTCTGCTTCCATCTGCGTAGTTTTACACGGCTGCACTGGTTTTCTGAAGTGTAACATAAATGGAATTCGATTTCTTTATAAAGGTTTTCATGAAGTCTTTATTCATCAGAGACAGATAAGTAGATAATTTAGTTTGAGTGTACGAGATATATTACAGTGTTGGTGTATTTAATTATGGCAAAGCACAAGAGGGCTATCTGCCTAAGGGGAGGGATGCCTTCGTGGAGGACTTTCTAAAGGGAACTGGCTCGTATACACCTAACACATGGGGAAAACCACGAAAACGCCCATGCAGCCAGCCCGTTCGCGGGATTCGAACCTCGGACCGAACAACCAGTGTTCAGAGACTTTACCGCTCGGCCGCTGGTGGGCCCGAGATATATTATGATTTCTAATAAATGTTTTATAACTGAAGCACAGAAGAAGTTGTTTAAAATACTTATTAGTATTGTAGGCAAATTTCTAGTCTAAGCATTATCTATATCGCATTTCTGTCATCGTAATCTTGCAAAAAAAAAAAAAAAAAAAAAAAAAAAAAAAATCGAGGAAAATTATTTGTCTTTGCATTCTCTTTAAGTTCAAAATTACTCTAATAATATCTCTCAGAATCTTTTTAACCATTGAGACATCCCTAATAAAATATAAACTTAAGTAAATAAATTGAAAAAATACACATATCTGTTTAAAAACATATATATTGTTACGAATTTTGTACTTATAATTTTAGTAGAATTTTAAGTAAAATTGTTGTATTTCTTTTGTAACATGAAAAATATAAACAGAAGTTATGCCGGAAACGTAAGAATACAGGGTCAAGTGCTTTAGAATTGTGTAAAAGGGGTATCTCGGTAATGTGGCGAGATATCGCCAAACTGACAACGATTTTAGCAACTTATTTTGTCCCCAAATTTTTCGAAAAATTGCAAAAACTCGCCAAATCTGAGGATTATTTGGCGATATTTTGATCCGGTCCCTGTATCACAATAAGTATTGAATTGAATAAATGCAATTGACACTGTGTTAGCTGTAACCATAGTTCAACTCTTGTATTACTTTTCAGTAATTTCGAGAAGCAGAAAGTACTAGAAATATCTCTGCATCCGGTGGAACAGAATGAAGGAACGGAGAGAATGCATTTCAGTTCAGTTGCTTAGTTATTGTTGCGAGCTGTAGTTCCGCGTGAACTGAGATTAATCCATGTTAGCTTTCTCCTTAGATTCGCTAGAGATGCGTTGTGTTTAACATTCTTAGTAGATTGAATTACAACTACTGATTTTTCTGTGTGATACTATGAACACTTGTAAGAATATTTCTGTTGGAAAATTGCGAAGTTCAGATATATTTCGTTTGATAAAACTATATTTTTATTAACCTATTATCGGACTTGTGCATTCAATCTATTACGAACCCGTACGCACGGAAGAAATAGATAGATATATATATTCTATTATATGAACACTCAAAATATTCATCTTAAGAATAATGCAGGTATGTTTTTGTTGTGTTCTCTGAGAATCAGATCAAATGTTTGCATTGAATGTTATGGTGTTTGACCAAATGATTGCATTCAATTCAATGATCAAATGTTTAGTTCAGAAATACTGGAAGTTTTACTAGCATTTACTTAGATGGAAAGCTAAGTAAAAATGTCCTGTAGATATTTGTTTGTGAAATATTTCCTTTTTTGTGCAAAATGAGACAGATAAATTGCAGTCTCGAAATTTATACCAGAAACATGGAATTTATGTCTAGGTACTTTAAAATACTTACTTTACATTCAAGTATATTTTACAACTAAAGCGAATAGTTTGCAAATGTGTTTTCAATGCAGTACTAACAATTTTGTTTCCACTCTAACTTACATGACAAATACGAAGGGTGTAATCGAAATTCGAATTTTACCATTGAATAATAAAATGCAATAAAAAATATAGCAGGAGCTTTTTGTCATTGCTAGCCGGACGTGCTACGAATTATATAACAGAGGCACGCAGTCCGGAAGACAGTAATTCTGTACATTTCTTACTTGCTCATTGAAAGAAACGGGAACATAACCATTCGAAAGTTAAAGTCCAGAAATTATGAAACAAACGCAGTTGGACCCAAACATGATAATTTAAGAAACGTGTTTACTAATTTTTACAAAAAGTAAATAAATATTACAGATTTTCTTTGCATGGAATAGCTTAAAATCTATCATTAATGCTTCCCAATTTTAATCAGAAAATTACGTATTATGTACTGCATAATATTCTACAGTTGTAAATTAAACTTCATTCTAAAATATCAAACGAGCTCTTTGCCAAGCGATCTCGAAACACATTTTAGCATTTTGAAACCTTTATAACGGCAATAGAACAACAATGATTTTGAACTACTATTTTCTGCTTTTCTTCGGAAATTTTATTTTCGGGCAAACAGTAAGATTTTCAAAATGTATTACTTGAATTCATACCGAATTTCATAGCTCCGTCGTTGATACACTTGTAGTGTTGCGTGGCCCCAACTTGTCAGCAACTATGGTAGTGACTGCTATGAACTGTAAATTACACAAACTCGTAAGAAGGGTTTCAAAGCCCTTTTTATTCCACTTTAGAAATAACAGCTGCGTTCACTTGACGCTCACAAACTACGCCGACCCGACGGTTTAACAAAACAGAAATGTGAAACTGAAAATAAATGACAGGATGAATAAATAACGAGATCACTACCTACGAGGCTCTGAAATCGTAACTAACGTAACCGCGTTCTAAAATACAGCTGAGATTCAGCGAGCTTACTGATAAGCAGTTGAAGATTCAAGAAACTGCCGAAATAGGCACACAGGCCGAAACGCGTGGTTCTTAAATTTCTACCTAGCAACCTTCACGATCGCGATTCAAGAAGCACACCTACAATCTCGTTTTCCTTCTATTTAAACTCAACTTATTTCTGCTAAAATTTGAATATTCTGCGCGTTTTACTACAATTTACATACTCTGGCATTGGCAATTCTAGGAGAAAGTGTGTGTGTGTGTGTGATTATGGCAAAGCCTCGAGGACTATCTGCCTAAGGGGAGGGATGGCTTCTTGGAGGACTTTCTAAGGGAAACTGGCTCGTATACAGGTTACACATGGGGAAAACCACGAAAACGCCCATGCAGCCAGCCCGTTCGCGGGATTCGAACCTCGGACCGAACTACCAGTGTTCAGCGACTTTACCGCTCGGCCGCTGGTGGGCTCTAGGAGAAAGTAAAAGCTTGACAGGAAAGATAGCTTAAAATAAATGTTAATTAAAATAAATATAAACCCTACACACTTATTAGACACAGTTCTGAGCTTACGATATAAAATGGTCTACAGGAATTTTGAGGATATGAAACAATTTAGTGAACTACAAGGTGTTTGCAGTTTATGGACATTTCCTTGTTAAATCTTGAATATATACCATCCTGTAAACATTTCCAAGAGTATAAGTATTTCATTGCTTAATAATTTTTTATATCGGTAGATGGAGATTGATAATTAGATTCAGTTTGTGATTTTTTCCATAACAATAATTATAATACAAATATATTCAATTTTATGAATGTCTTAATATATGGTACGTTGCGGGGAAAATAAAAGACAGTTCTATATCTCCCGTTCTACTGGACAGATTGACGAAATTCAAATTGTGGTTTTTATGTCTCGAAAGCGCGACTTAGGATATATATTAGATTTATATATTAAATTGTTCTAATGTAGCTATTCTGACACAAAATCGGACTTTTTCTGAAATAACATGCCAATTTTTTTCCACATTTTGATTCTACGATTCAAATTATGCCCAACTGCCAAATTTTGTAAAAATCGCATCAGTAGATTTTTAAAAATTTAACTTTCAAAATTTTAACTCCTCAATATTAATTGAATTTGATATATGCATATTATCTCATCCTTCATTAAACTTACTTGATTACTTTTTCCAGAATTCTAAATTTCGGCTCAATCCAAATATAATTTGCACATTCTTTATGACTTATTTTTTAATTTTGTATTTAAATATTTTTTATAATTTTTTTTGAAAACCATTTGTGTTATAACCAATGAAATTTTTAACATCATTTTAAAGTAGATGTATTTCTAAGCACACCTGCAAAAATTAGAGTTTTTTATTCAAAATTTCCTAAGATATACGTAAATTCATATTTTGGTGCGTATGGAAATTTGGCGTATGTAATATGAGCGATAATAACGAAAATGAGACTTTCGCACTTTGTTAAAATTATTTGAAGGAAAGAACGATGGACTTTTTTTCCTCTCGTGCATCAATAAAAAAAAAGGAAAGTAAATAAGTTACTATAAATAAGGAATTCCGCGAACTGAAAAAGTGCGCCAAGGTAAATTTTTGAATTTCTCCGTAAAATTCGCTCCAAATTTTACAAAATTTATTATTTAGGCATACTTTGAGTCCTAGAATCGCAATACAGAATACAATTGGCATGTCATTTAAGAAAAAGTCCGATTTTGTGTCAAATACCTATATTATAACATTATCATATAAAATGGTAATATATATCCTAAGTCACGCTTTCGAGACATGAAAAACGCAATTTGAATTTCGTCAATCGCTCAGTAGAACGGGAAATATAGAACTATCCCATTTTTGCTTTTGCGCAATGTACGTAGATTATTACTAAAAGAAGAAATACCTTCGCTTTCAATATTCTATAGAGATATATGTGAACTTCCTTTTACGAATTCTGATAATAGTTTCATTCTAAGCATTAATCAGTTTATTAATAACAGTATTAGGCGAAAACTTCTAGAGTATAAGCTTGAAGAAGACACATTGCTTACAGCCTTTCAGTACCTAATTTATAAGGATTCTGTTATCGATTGTTACATGAATGATTTTTCCATTCAGATATTCGTTTAGGTTCATCGGAAGATATGAGAAATGTGAGATATTGTCAGAGTCAAAAAAGGGATTCAAACGTCCTTGCTTTGTCTGAAATAACTGGTATTGACTTGATTGAGACGATTTTGATTAGGTAGGTTGTGATGGAGAGAATATCATCCCTGCATGTTGCCAAAGCCTGGAGATGACACTCTGGGCAATTCCAAGTTCGTCTGATACTTCCAGTTCGGTACGCCCACATTCCAGACGGCCGATAATTCTACCACGTAAAAAATCATCCAAATGCGTTCTTTGTGTCATAACTATTCGGTTATTGCACTGAAATGCTTATAAAGCGCCTGCGAACAATTTTACCTCTTTGCCTGTATTCCTTATATATCACTCTCTTACAGTCTCGTCATTGTGACGTACCATCGGTGTCATCTGGTTACTTCCTGAAATTTGCATATGATTCTTGAAGATGTGTGTAGTGATTTTACTGGTGATATATTTATTTTAGAGTTCGATTTCCGCGTGACTCCGAATTTATGGACATGAGTGTAGTAAGAGCTTGCTATTTTACGAACCATGCATATTAATTGCTCTCTCTGTAATATCTCTCTTAATATATCTGTGCAGCTTCGGCTGATTATTCGAATTGGAATGAATTTAGTATTGCGTTTTCGGTTTTTAATGTAAATGGATAAGTCTATTTGTAAGCCCAAGCGGAACAATATGTGAATATTTGAGGTTAACATAAAAGGGTATTTTATTCATCGTCCGTTAATGTTATTTATTCATCGTTCTTTAAGCCTACTTCTGAAACCGTTTGCCTCTTCTTCTGCTGTTTTTAATGACTCAGTAGAACCTAGCGAATAGTCGCTGTACAGTTCTAGTAGGTTCTAGCATTCAAATAACTTTAATTTAGCTAGAAGATTAAAATTTAAAGTATGTCGAAACGCAAAGACACTGGAGTTGAAAAGCAAAGACTTAGAGTTTTATAAAGAAATCCATTTGTTGTATTAACCTCATTTGAGACGGTACATGGGTCTAAACATAACCATGAAACTGAATTTAGATGATTCTGAGTGATAACCAGAGTCAGTGTAGTTTTTATCAATCTATTGACTTGCTTCAAATATTCCAAAAATACTGTCTTAGTTTTCCTTGCGTAGAAATTAGTGCTTTCTGAGATAGAGACAGTTCTAGACATTGATGAATAAAAGACATATATACAGTTACTGATAATTTCTTTTTGTATCGTTACGGTTTTCGTATTTAGTTTGCTATTTTTAGTAGATTTTTTATGAAAATTTGTTTTATATTCCCGTGTATTGCAGCACGAGATTTATTTGAAGAGAAAGCTACACCGGAAAATACTAAAATACAAGAGCAGACGCATTTCACATTTTAATAAATCTATATCTCATAATTGTACTCTTTTGCTATCCAGAAAAATCGAGAAAATACTAAAGTATTCTCGTGAACGATTGAAAAGCTTATAAAAGCCGGATTAAAACATCTCAATTCAGTTGTTTACTTAGTTCTTGTTCTTGACTGTAGCGAATTCGCGGTGAAATCGGATTAGCTTTCTCTATTTTGATTTAAGTTCTTTTGAATGATTTAATAGTTTAAAATGTAACTACTGTGAAATATTGCGATATTGTACTCATATCTCAGAGGAAATTTCAGCATTTTGTTTTATTTATTGTGATAAGAATAAATTTTATTCACTTTTCATCGGATTTGTGCATTCAATTTATTACGAACCCGTAAGCACGCAAGATTATGATCGGTACAAGCTTTTGTTAATTTAGATTTCTCTCTGTGAAACATCTCATTGAAAGAATTTGATTTTTGTTCCAGTTTAGAATGCAAAATGGATTGACAAAATTATCTGCCAAAGGTAGATGTAATCGGGGAATATTTGCTCCAATTATAATGCATTTGTGTCACTTACAAATTTCTTTTTACCTTTCAACGGTACATAAAATAGTTATTATCCTTACTAGAAGGACCCGAAGGTAAGAAATTTTAAAATGAAACACATTGTCGAGGAATTATCGTTGAATGCTGCATGAAACTTGATTTTCATATGGGGTAAAATTCGTAACAGGGAAATTATCTTCACAATATTTAATTACTGAGGGCTTTAAAGCGTGCTTATGAGATATCTAAATCTGAAACATGACGTTACCGAGAAAGAGACTGTTTAAATAGAGTATCAAAGGGAAAAGTTTATCTTAATTTAGGCCTATTTTTGACAATGAACAAGATAACTGGAAAATAAAGAATCTGGAAAATAAGTGAATGTATAGCCTAGTACTCATGTTCCTATTGCATTTACTTAGAACGAGCACCAGTATTAAAAATCCTTTAGAATGAAAACCTGAGAATTTCGGAAAAGAAGAATACAAACGTATTTGTGTTAAACAAAATAAAAGCTGAAACTTGTAGAGTCCCTAGGTTTTTTTATATGCTCGAAATGTGAAGAATGTGTGATACCCTTGCTGGGACTCGTACCCTGGATCTCTGGATTACGCGTCGAGTATGCTTCCAATTACACCACGAATGCATGCGAGAAGAAGGGAGAAAAATACCTTAGGAAACATCCAGCGTTTTGTTATATTTCTTGTGATAGGAATAAATTTTATTAACATTGTATCAGACTTGAGAATTCAGTCTATTACGAACGCGAACGCACGCAACAGTTTTGATGTGAGGAGTGGAATTTAATACTCGAAGCGCCGGAGCAGTCACTTTGACTATTTTCGTCATTTCACCGTGGATTCCTAAAAAACCTTTATCTTAAGAAGTCTCAAAATTGTTTTTCCTAAAAAACCTCTAAAATTATTGGTTCCAAATATGAATCTAATAAAATAAAAATTAACAAAGATATTATTAGTTATACCTAAAAGCGCGACGAGCATTTATATTGACTGCTAGTAATTCTGAGTAGATTAATCTTGTTATCTCGCTCAGAAAACACTTTTTCTTCGAAAAACATCTGGTGTACACATTCTTTCCATTCACTGATTATTTACAAAAGGATATACTTCCTCTCAGAAAACACCTTTTCTTGGAAAAACATCTGCCCTACGCATTCCTTTTCATTCTCTGTTTCATTCTCTCTCTACCTTCCTGTCAATAGTCCATACCTTTTGGCGAAATGTTACAGTCATTAGTTTGCAGTAGTTGAGGTTATTTGAGTCAGTTTATGTTTTGTGGCATTTCATTATTTCAAGTGTACTGTAATGGCAGCTCGAAGGCCGCCATATCTGAGTTCAGAAGAAATTGTACAATTTTTACAGGATTTATCTGAAAATGGATCCGATGTTGAAGAATACAATATTGATGATGATAGGAAATACGAGCCTCCACAAAACTTTGAGGGAAATAATAGTTCTAGTGATTCTGAAGAGAGCACGGAGACGTAATCGTTGGCCCAAGATTCTCAGCTCATCGATATTTACGCAGCAAATATTTCATCATCAATAATGGCAGCGTACACATCAGCTGAAATAGGTGAGAAATATTTTTTTTTGTTATTTTGTTATATTCTTATTTTTTTGATAATTTCTGATGTACTTAACGTTTTTTAAAAACATAATGAATCATTTATTGTCAAAAATACAGGTATACTATCTTTTTAGGTTCTACTAATGTACAAGGCACAGTATCAAAGAGAAAACATGATTTACCTATTGGGTTGTTCGGAAAGTAATTTCGTTTTTTCTCGTCAGAGAACTTAATTACATTTTTTCGAAACCAACTTCACACTTAAGCCGCATAACCATTATATGTCTTGAGAGCTGATATTACAAGGCTTGTGTGTGAAAAAGTTCTATTAATTCTACGCAGTAGTTTTTGGTTGGTGCCCTTTTAAATATGGAGAGCAATAAGCAGCATTTTCGTCATATTTTACTTTTTTACTTCAGAAAAGGTAAAAATGTTGTCCAAGCGAGGAAAAAAGCGAGGATGTGTATGGAGAAGGCGTGTTAACAGTACGCCAGTGCCAGAACTGCTTTGCAAAGTTTCGATCCGGCAATTTTGATGTCGAAGATGCACCACGGTCTGGAAGGCCGGTCGAAGCTGACAAAGATGCGATAAAGGCATTAGTTGATGAAAATCGGCGAATAACCACACGAGATATCGGTGAGAGGTTAAATTTGTCGAATTCGACTGTTTATGGCCACTTGAAAGGCCTGGGCTTACCCTCGAGTGTGGGTGCCCCATGTTCTTACGGAGCGAAATTTGTGTCGTCGCGTTGACGTGTGTGATTCGCTCCTCAAACGTCAGGAAAATGATCCATTTTTGAAGCGGATTATTACTGGGGACGAAAAATGGGTCGTATACAACAATGTGAAACGCAAGAGGTCATGGAGCAGAAAAGATGAACCGGCTCAAAGCGTTTCAAAAGCCAACATTCACCAAAAAAAGGTGATGCTGTCCGTTTGGTGGGATTTCAAAGGAATCTTTTTTTTTTTTTTTTTTTTTTTTGAGCTTTTACCGGACAATTCGGAAGTCTATTGTCATCAGCTGGACAAATTGAATGATGCACTTAAACAGAAGAGGCCAGAATTAACCAACAGGAAGGGTGTAGTGTTCCAACAGGATAATGCGAGACCTCATACAAGTTTGGTCACTCGCCAAAAGCTTTTACAGCTTGAATGGAACATACTGCAACACCCACCATATTCTCCAGATCTGGCGCCTTCCGATTATTATTTGTTCCGGTCCCTGCAAAATGTTTTGGATGGTAAAACCTTTACCTCAAATGAAGATGTCAAAAACCACCTGAATCAGTTTTTTGCCAGCAAGAACCAAAACTTTTATGAGCGGGGAATCATGTTACTGCCAGAAAGATGGCAAAAGGTGTTGGACCAAAATGGCCAATATATAATTTAATAAAATATTTATTCATTATACGAAAATTGTCTTTCATGTTCCCCCAAAAAAACGAAATTACTTCCCGAACAACCCAATAATTCAAAATATGCATGGAGAAGAAAAGAAGTCTTTCCCAGAACCACGACGAAGGTTCTATATTTGTCTGGAAAGATGGAGCCTCGTGGACTGTGACATCTACTTCACAAACTACAACTGAGAAATATGGAGCTTAAAATGTGCTAAAAGAAATGCCGAGTCGAACACCTTATTCAAAAAGAAATGTCGGGGACAATGCGTCAAGTGCTTGGAGGTTATTTGTGGATGAATCGATGTTACGCCATATCAAAAAGTGCACAGGAACCGAGGCAGTTTTAAACAATGAAGAAAACTGGACAAAATCTTTAGAGGAGCTTGATACTATGAAATATCTATTTAACTTAAAGTCAACTAGGACGCAGGGTTTAGAAAGTGATAAGTTTGTAGTGTTTTCCAGATATTTGGAATAAATTTATGCAGAATTGTGCGATTTCCTATAAGCCAGGAAAAAATCTAGTTGCGGATGAGCAGTTATTTCCATCCAAAGCCAGGTGCACGTTTATTCAGTATATGCCGAAAAAAACATGCAAATTCGTATTAAATTTTGGATGTTAGTCGATGCAGACTCCTAGTTTATGTGCAGTGTTTTTCCATATCTGGAAAAGATACATCAAGAATTGAAACAGAAAGTCTTCCTGAAAATGTAGGAATGCGTTTTCTAAGCCGTTATCTGAATTCAGGTAGAACTTTGACTGCGGGCAATTACTTTTCCTCACTATCATTAGCTAAACAACTTAGAATGAAAAACACAAGTTTTGTGGGCACAGTAAGAAGAAATCGAAAAGAAATTCCGCATGAAGTAAGGATATCAAAAACCTGGGTGTTTGAAACAGTTTTGCTAAAGAAAACAACACTGACGCTCTGTCAGGGAAAAAGGAATAAAAATGACCTACTACTAAGTGCCTTACATCCAACGTGTAAATGTAGAATCACAAATTAAGAAAAAAAAAAACTTCCAGAAACAGTAGAGTTCTACAACAAAACCAAATGGTAGTTGATATCCTTGACCAGATGACGCGTAAATATTCTGTTCGGGTTAATTCACATAGATGGCCTGAGCATGTTTTCTATAATATGCTGAATTTAGCAGGAACGAATGCTTACGTTATCTACCATAAGCTAAGTGATAAAAGTATTACAAGACAAAGCTTCCTATTTCAATTAGCAGAGGAGTAAGAGAATTTCATTTAAGCAGAAGAAATCTAAAACACAAGACTTCGCCAGGAAATTTCCAACTCTAGCAACAGACTCTTAAAGAAAAGACATCAATGCCAGATTGAACTTTGTAACAACAACAAAACAAGTGATATGTGTAAAAAATGCTCATATTATGCGTCTGGAAAATGTAACTTCCAGTACTGAAAAAATTGTGCTGCATAAAAATTGCGAAAAGCTGTAAAATGCGTTTTATTAACGGTAAGTTTAAATTTATAATAAAATATTTATTTATTTTTTAAAATAATCTGTTGTTATTTAAAGAAGTTCTTAAAGAACTAAAATTAACATTCTTAAAAGCGTTATAAGCCGTTTAAATTTTTATATATACATTTAATTCGCTGAGCAGTCAATTTGACTACCGTTGGCGCTTCTAGGTAGCGAGAAAGCTCGGCGCTTCTAATGTTGATGCCATTCACGAGACCGATGGAGGAGCAGTTAAGAAAGCTTATGACAGCCTTTGCTGCATTTAAAGAAGAAATGAAAGATTCCGTTAAAGAAGAGAGGAATTCAATTAAAGTAGAGATGAAAGCGGTTAAGTATCGGTTAAAAAAAACCTGAAAGCCGTTTAAGAGGCGATGAATGTTGGTCAAGAAACAGTTAAAGAAGATATAAAAGCTGGTCATGAAAAAGATTGAAACAGTACAAGGAGAGATGAAAAGAGAACTTACCTGCGTAATAGAAAATAAAATTGAGACTATGGAAGGCAGAATCGACGCAGTTGAAAATAAAGTTGGACAAATTTAGGAAAGAATTTCCTTTGTGTCTTTTGACTAGATTTCGAAGCTATATCCGGAGCGTTGGAGCTGCGCTTTGGCGAGAAATGTGTAAAAGATTACAGAAGGCTTCAATTAAAATCCCTTCAACATAAGCCCACGGAAACACTCCAGGAACTTGCTAAGGATTTTGAAAGGCTGTCTCATCTCACCTTTTCGGAATGTCCGACAGAAACGAGAGATATGCTAAACTTGCAGTACTTTATCGACAGAATCCGGGTTTCTGAAATACAGAAAGTACTGCGAATGGCCGATGGGTGCTCTGGTGTACGCCAGTACTTAAAAAGTGCTCTGGTGTACGCCATGGAATTCTAGGCAACCCAGCAAGCAACTCATAGAGACTGCCAACCAGTCAACCAGTCAGAACTCTGCAAGTCTACGAGCCAGTCAATCAAGTGATGGCTCTTTTAGATGATTTATACAAACAAGTCAATGCTTTGATACTGTGTAGCAGTGAGAACAAACTGGCTCTAAAGTGCTGTAAATGTGGTACTGAAGGCCACATACGACGTAATTGCAGAACAGCCCATTACGAAACCGTATGCACGCAAAAAGTCTGTTGTTTCAACATACAATTTCTACAAATTTTGCGTTTTCATAAGAAACATTGTTTTTAACAATAAATAAATATTGTCCATTGTTAATGCAAAATTTCTTTACATTATAATAAACATTCCAAATATGTTATTTATGTTGTTCATTGTTAAAATATCTCAGGTATGACTCTCTTTCAAATTCTTTTTTCGTTTTAAAAACTGAAATTCAAAGCTAGAACTTTTTTTGCATGACTTTCATATTCAAATCTAATAAATTTAAGTAGATACAGACATTGCAAGAAATATATCGTTTTAGCTTCAAATGACATGTATTTTTGCAGAATGTGCTTTTGCAAAAACGTCTCTTAATAAAATTAACAGTAGGCTTTGCTTTTCATTTAATCTTTGCTTCTCCTCTCTGCTCAAAACTAAGAATAGGTCGTTACGGGTAATGTTTGTTCACAGTGTTTTGCAATTAGAAATCTAAAAATAATCTCATTAAGACTTGTTATTTTTTATGATTTAAATCCATTCAAACCTGAAAAAATACTAATGAGAATTCGGAAATATTATTGTAATAGATTTATAAATAATGAGAAAGATTTATATATAAGTATATACATCTAAAAATAATTTAGAAGATCTCTATACCTTTAACAAATTGAAAAAAAAAATGGAACAATTCATGTAAATACGTTTTTATCTTGCTCAGATAGGGTCATAATTACCCTTTTCTACACCCTACAGTAATTTTAGCAAACGTTTTATATCTGTTAAGGGAGAACATTAAAATTTTTAAAATAGTGAACTACTTCACTACTGCCCAAAGTGAAATGAAATATTTTTAAACTCTTTGGAGTCTGAGAATGCATTTACCATATAACGTGCACTTACAATTTCGAAATACAATTATATATATTTTAGGTATATTAATCGTATAACATCCACCTTTCTCTTTAAGAAGCCACCTGAAAAATGCATATGCGATGCTCTTATCTTTTGAAGAATTCGAAAACTTCCCAGGCGTTCGAAGAAAGTTTTATTGAACTGAGAAGCGATATAGGAAACAGTACGTGTGTAAAGGGAAATGCTTGAGGGAGTAAATAATTCTCCAAATGGGGTGGGATGTATTCAATGCAGTTGTGCACAAGAATGTTTTTCTAGGGTTTTTGAGAAAAGGGCGAAATAGTACGGAATAAGAATATACTTCCGATTCGAATGAATTCTCGGAATTAGGAGTCAGATATTTCCTTTTTCTGCAGTTATGATTTTGAAGTGAACTTCGAAGGCTTTAATAAATCGCATTTGCTTTAGCTAACATACAGACGATATAGTGTTCCTCTTAGTAGTAAATATATCTCCTCCCGAACGAAATATATACAATACTGGTTTAAAATGCAAAGTCAATTTCAATTTGCGAAAGAAAATGGAAGTCGTGTTACAGCAAAGATGTTTGGTATTGATGAAAGCTCCATATGTAAATGGAAGAAAAAAGATATCACAGTAATTAATATACCGGAATTAGGAATTCTCAGAAATAGGAGTCAGATGTTTTCTCTTTCTGCAGTGATTTGAAGCCGTGATTTTAAAGTGGACATCGCAGACATAAGTAAATCGCATTTCCTTTAGATACAATTGATCTAGTGTTCCTTTTAGAGGTAAATATGGTTCATTCCAAAGGAAACAACACAGTGCTAGTTTCAAATGCAAGATCAATCAGTTTGCGATATAAAAATAATCTTGCTGTAGTAATGATGTTTGATGTTGGTGAAAGATGGAATGGATAATGATTATTTATTTATGGATCAGAGTAACAGTGATGGTAAAGACGAAAATGAATTCGATGATGTGCCTGAAGATATAAAGAAATAGGAACATTACAAACCTTTAATAGTATCCGATAATCAAGGTTTTCAATTTCATAAGGTATGTCTTTTCTTTTAAATAAACAACATTTAGGTACAATTAAAAATCTAATTTTTGTATGCTGAATTTTTCCTTAATTTTTATCTATCAATTTTATACCCGGCGTATAACACGCGCATCCATAAATTTTGGTTCAGTACAAATTCCGTGATCCGGACTCGTCGGGACTTCGGCGATTGCGGATTAGGGTTTTTTTCCGGATTATAGATCATCAATATAAATCTGGTGAGATGGAATACAGAAATTATACAATTAAAAATATTAAACCGTAATTTATGAAATAAAGAGCAATTATGATCTAAAGGGTATCAAAATTTACTAAAAAAGCGCTTAATATTGATTTGTTTACTTTACTAAACATTTCTTTCAATGTAAGTTGTTTGCTTCGTTTTTTTTGAGCTAAACACGCATGCGTAAACCATAATCTAATTACATGCATGAAGAGAAAATATCATCTAAAGGGTAATAAAATTTACAAAAAAAAAGCTTAATATTTATTTGTTTACATTATTAAACATTTCATTCAATGTGAGTTGTTTAAGTTGCTTCGTTTTTTGTGCTAAACGCGCATGCGTAACATTAAACGCGCATGCGTAAAGCGTACAATAAAAGTTTGTGGCTTTGAGGTCCGGATTATAGATCATTCCGGATAATGGACGTCCAGATTACGGACTTTCTACTGTATTGTTTTTTGGTCTCCAGTCTAGAATTGGGTGCCCCTTTGATGAGCGACTTTTTTTTATAAAAATTTTGGCGATGGAACCACACTTCTTGTTACCATGATAGTTTTAACTGTGTTTGAGCTTCCTGATTTTATTCAAAAGAAAATAGATTGATGTGTACAGTGGCGGCCAAAATTATGGACACTTTTGGAAATTTTTGTTTTTGTACTTTGTATGCTTATAGAAAATATTACGTTTCGCAAAATACAAACTTGTATATATCATTTTAAAGATAATTTATTACTGAATTCAATACAAAACACAAAATTCAATTATTTGCAATACAAAAAAGTTATCTGTACTTTAATACAAATAAAAAAACACAGTTATGAAGTGGTTTGTAATGTCTAGCTTTCCTGGCCAATCACTGTTCTTGTTCTGAGAACCAATCAAATGTTAGTAACTGTCAGTAGAAGCTGACATCATGTTTACACTTGAAACAATTCATTATTTTGCTTTGGTCTGTAGAAGGAGAATCTGTTTCTTATACACTGCAATTGCAAGTAGGAATTTTTGTAAAATTTTTTAATATTTAGTCAAGAAGCAATGACATCAAATAAAAGTGTAGATTGGACACCTAGAAAGAGATGTAGTATTATTGTGTTACGAGAAAGTGATGTTTCCTATGCTGAAATTGCAAGACAGGTGGGTGGTTCAGTGACTACATCTGGAGTCCGAAAGTTTTATTTAAGATATCAGGAGACAAATTCAATAAAAAACAAAGAAGAAAAAGGCCGAAAAAGGTGCACCACATCTATTGATGACAGAAGAATGAAACGATTATGTCTCCAAGATAAATGTCATCAGCGGCCACCAGAAGTGATCTGAATGATGCTGGCGTTTCTGTCAGTTCAAGAACAATCAGGATTAGATTAACAGATGTTGGATTGAGAGGTAGAATTCCACGAAAAAAGCTGTAATGCCCATAACCCGAGAAGGAGAAGGAAAAGCCTGGCCAGCGGAATAATTAGTCCGACGGAGCAGGTGGTTCGTTGGACGGAAGGAGGAACAAGAAGGCGAGGGGGGCGAAGAGGACTTTGCACCCTGGTTGTCGGACGGGACGGTCCGATTTTTTTTGGCGGGAAAGGATCGCCATTTTCTTTCGTGATGCAGAGATTGTTTTTCTCATCCGGAGGAGACCATGCCGGACTTACCTGTTCATGCTTGTACATTTATGTATAATAATCAAGAATTGTTTACTTATTAAAGTTATTGTTAAACAAACAAAAAAATGGGTGTCATCTATGCGTCGATCGACGGTGACATGTGTGAAGCAACTGAACCGTACGCTACGGATAATACAACGATGCTTATCTGTCTCGGCACGACTACCACAGTCAACTACAAAAGCCTTATCTTAATTTTCGGCAACGAAAAATAAAGACTACAGTGGGCAAAGGGTCACATTAATTGGACAGATGATCAGTGGTCACAAGTTATATGCAATGATGAAACTAAGATATCGTTATTCGGTACTGATGGGCGAAAATATGTAAGACGTAGAATAGAAGAGCTACATCCTGACTGCATTCAAGCAACTGTGAAGAACCCAGTTAGTGTTATGATTTGGTCATGCATGTCAGCAGATGGTATTGCTCGCCTTCATGTCATCGATGGGACACTGAATGCCACAAAATACATTGACACTATTCTAGAACCGACACTTCTACCTTCCATCAGAGATCTCTTTCCCAGCAACGCTTCGTTTATTTTTCAGCAAGATTCTGCTCCTTGCCACACGGCCAAAGTATCGAAAGAGTGGTTTCGTACAAAGAGCATTAAATTGTTGTCATGACCAGAAAACAGTCCTGACCTCAATCCTATCGAAAATTTGTGGCACCGTTTGAAAACTCTTGTCCGAATGAGGCGCCCATCAAATATGAGGGAACTAATTGAGGCTATAATTGTTTCCTGGCATAATGTAATAACGAAAGAAGAGCTTAAAACTCTTGTCAGCTCAATGAAACGTCGATGTGAAGCTGTAATAAAAAATAAAGGGTAAGTGCTGATAACTCACTGCAATCATCACTATCTAATGTATATCGATAACTATTATCGTTTAACGTTTTTTGTATTGCAAATAATTGAATTTTGTGTTTTGTATCGAATTCAGTATTAAATTATCTTTAAAATGATATATACAAGTTAGCATTTTGTGAAACGTAACGTTTTCTATGAGCATACAAACTTCAAAAACAAAAAAATTTTCAAAAGTGTCCACAATTTTGGCCACCACTGTACATGGGCAAATTTAAGGCAGTGCGCAATGCCTAGTTTGTGCAATTCTAGGATTTTTTTTTTTTTTTTAAGTGAAAGCAGATCGATGTATACATGGACACAGTGTTTGTGCAATTCTTTGACTTCTTATTTTGGTTTTGCGTAGCGCCCATCTTGAAATTGTGCCTTCCTGTCGCCGATCTTGACGTCAAAAAAGAATCGCCAAAAAACAAGGGGCACCCATTGTAAACGTTTACCATTTTTTAGATTCAAAGTGCGAGTTATACGCCGGGATGTACGGTTATTCACTCTGTTCAATATCTTATTGCACATCCATGTGACCGCCCAAATGGGATAGTGGTTAGCTACGTTGACTGCCGTACCGAAGAGCCCAGGTTCAAATTCCGTAGAAGATATGTATGTTTTAAATGCATAGTGTCTGTGCGGCATGGGGACACTCAAAATAAGCGGCCAGCCAAAAGTCCTCTCGACAGCATGATGGTAAGGAAGAGGGAATTAAATCGTGCTGCCGTAAGGATGTTTAGAGTTGGTGAAAAATGGAAGGGATGATGATTGTTTATTTATGTTCATTTAAGTATGTCATTTCTTTTAAATAAACAGAATTTAGGTAGATTTAAATTTTTGTATGCCGATTTTTCCTGATTTTAATCTATCATTTTTATATCCGGCGTAAAATGCGTACCCGTAAATTTCGATGTTATTTTCTATGTTAGAAGTGTACGTTATACGGTGGAATACACGGTAATTGCTTGAAACAGATTTCTTGTAATAAAAATAAGCTTTTTCTGCTATGGACGAGTCCTAAAAGTGCCAAATTTTCACCTTGTCTTTCTAGACAAAAAGCCATATTAGATATTATTATGTTCAGTTAGGAAATCAATTAGTGAAAAGACTCGCCTTGCATTTCTCAACTCACCATATTTACACAATTAATGGAACTCTATGCTAATGATTCCTTCCAATTCTTCAAAATTAATTTTAAGCCAGTAAAAGGGGAGAAGGAGGTAATTTCTTGAGAACTGACTGACGTAAACAATAGATTATGATTAGTAGGAAAATTATAAAAGTTATTTATTTGGTTTATGGCAGATAATCACTTGAATTCCTTCTCTAGAACATCCGTCATCACATTTGCATTAGAAATGAGAGGTTCAAATTAAAAATGTCCCGTGCATTATAAAATCTCTCATGTAAAGATGAGACGAAAACTTGGAGCAGAAGTTTTAACGTTCAAGTGTTGCATATTTTTAATCACTGGTAGTGAAGAACAAAATAATAATTAACGTCAATTGAAGTGAAATTGCAGTATTGCGAATGATTTGAGATCTGCTGTTGAAAGGGGAATTTAAATTAGTCTAAAGAATTAAAGTAGACGCACGTTTACACTTGCCGTATATTAACGTATGTGTGCAAAATTAAAAAAATCCAGTCAAAATGGCAGATTCATGTATTCTCGAAAATTGAACCGACAAGGGGAATGTGTGAGGGAGGAATTTTAACTCATTCCAACCTCTTTAACCAGTCAAAATAAATGGAGATGAATTTAAGTTGAATGCAGAAAGAATACCAAACTCATCGTTCTTTGATTTTTAGGAGAAAACATTGTTGGCTTAGAAATAGGAAATGACAGATCTTGGATTATTATTCTTATGTCAAAATATTTTTTTTTAATATTTCAGTAGAATCTTGCGCAGGATTGCAATCACAGTTAATTGGTTTTAACTGCGGAAAACTGGGTTTTGCATTTGAATTTAAGTATTTGAAGATTCTTTTGCTAACTTGAAAAGATTGCTGTTAGAGAAAAGTGCCACGTAATCACGATGAGGATCATACTGAACTTTGACTCTTGAAAAATTCACTTAAAATAATAGATGGAAAGCAAAAACAGAGTAACAAAGCAAATACTTTGATAATACTATGCACATAATGAAACCTGCTGGTTTCAGTCTACTGGTAGTTAAGTTTACATATACTGAGCACTGTAATTTAGATTAACCTCTCTGAAATATTTTGAGGCTGTCAAAGTGTGGAACTAGTTTCATACCACTTGTTTTGTATTACCTGAGAAATGCTTGGCGCCAGAGCGGAATCTTGGCTAATGGCGCATGCGCCGCCAGAATTGGCACTGAAATGTATTCTGTGAGAAACATGATTTTGTGGTACATTCGAAGTTGCGATTCATATGTTACTCTAAGGTGAAACCTAGCGCCAGAGTGTCGCTATGGAAAATAAATGTATTGAAACTGTGTAATGTGTGTGGAGTTATTTTATTATGATATATAGCTATCGACGGGAAATATAATAAGTCAATTCATGTTTTGTGGTCCGTCGAGCCGGAGCAGCTAATGAAGTTTTTGAGACTGTGATATTACTTTCGGTTTGTGAAATGAAGAACTATATAGGATACTTCAAGACTGAAGTTCTGTAGAAACGAAAGGGTAAGTACCCTCCTCCTTTTTGAAGCTCTTTATTTGTTTATTGACTTTTGCTAATTAAAATGTCACTAAAGGAGGTATTAGCGAAAAAACGTACATTGAAAACGCAGTTAACAAAGTTAAAACAAAAAATTGCGGACGAAAATGTCCAAGGAAGTGACTTGGAAGTACTAAAGAATAAATTTAAAGTGTTTGAGACAGAAATAAATTCTAATTTCGATTCTTTGTTAAAGTTATGTACGGAAGAAAGTATTGATGCTTGTGTAAAAGAGAAAGAAGAGATTGACGATATTCTCTTAGATGTAGAAGTCGAATTAAATCGTAAATTAGCTAAACTTTCCAAAGAAATTAAATCGGAGCCTTCGGTTTGCACGAATACTGAGAATAATGTTAAATTACCCAAAATTAGTTTGCCAACGTTTTCGGGTAACTTACATGAGTGGCTTTCATTTAAGGGGACTCGTACACCTTAAAACCCATTAGATCTTCGAATATGTGACTGTTGCAAGAATTCGGATAATTTATTTATTTTAAAAGCAATTACTTCCAACTTTTTACCGCTGACTACATAATATAGCTGTTTGCTGAAATAATAATCAGAAAATGTGCGTTTCCACAAATATTTTTATAATTTAATCCGTTTTGTGACAAAATGTTTCGTCAAGTTTCCACCTTGCGCGCACAGTTTAAAACATTCTGTTGCATAATTTAATTCCATGTTTAATATATAGCTTTTATAACATTTGGAAAATACTGTGAACCTAAAATTCTAAGAATTTCATGTTAAATTTTTATTTTATTTGGAGTTGAGTCTATAAAATGTATTTTATTAAAAAAATCTGTAATGTTTTCGTGCATAAAAATTTTTAGTATTAAAATATTCATCAGATTTTGGGTTCAGTTAGAAAATAGTGCCCATATAAAGAATTCCATCCAATTTCAAGTATGTACCATTAGCCATTTTTAAAATATCATGCGCGCAAGGTGGAAACATGACCAATTATTTTGTCACAAAGCGGATTAAGTTAGAAAAACATTTGTGGCAACACAAACTTTCTGGTGATTAGTTTCCAAAGCAGCTATATTATGTAGTCAGCTGTAAAAAGTTGGAAGTAATTTCTTTTAAAATAAATAAAATATCATAATTCTCGCAACAGACACATATTCGAAGATCATAAGGGGTTTAAGGTGTATGAGCCCCCTTAAAGATATCTTTTTTGCCAGTGTTGATTCAAATCCTCATTTAACAGATGCAGTCAAATTACAGTACTTAAAATCTGCGCTAAGAGGAGATGCTTATCATATTGTGCAGTCAATATCCATAGTTGACTCTAATTATAAATTACCTTTTTCATTACTAGAAGAAAGGTTCTCTAATCACTGTGAACAAGTGTATGCTCATCTGAGACGATTTATGAATATGCATCCTATGCAAAATGAGTCTGCGTCAGCAATATTAAACTTAATTGACATTACAAATGAATGCGTGGGATCATTAGAAGTTTTAAATCAGAGTGTTAACGGTTTTTCTTCCAATGTATTCGCATACATTTTAGAGCAAAAATTAGATCCTAACACCAAAATATGGTGGGAAAGAAAATTAGAGAAAGAGAATTTGCCTAATTTAACAGATCTTATAGAATTTCTTAAGGATCATGCAAGAACTCTTAACGCTTCAAAGAGTGTGACTAACACAAAAAAAGTGACACATAGAGTTACCGCTGTCGTTTCTAATGCAAATGAAAATCATATGCAGAATTGGTGTAGGTTATGTAATTTGAGCAATTACAAGCTTGTTAATTGTCCTAAATTTCAGAAATTAAGTGTAAAAGAAAGGGTAGAATTTGTGAAAAAACAGAATTTATGTTTTTATTGTTTTAATTTGCACAGTGTGAGAAATTGCCATTCTAATTACTTGTGCAAGAAGTGTAAGAAAAAACATAGCTTTCTCTTGTGTTATCAAAACAAAAATAATACCGTTGGCAACACAGTAAAAAGAGCAAACACTTTAGATCAGGAGTTAGGTGATCAAAACAGCAATGTGTTAAATGTACACGCACCTGCATTTCAAGCTAAAACTCAAAACCAAACCTTTATAGCCGCTACGGGTACTAATAGTGGGAAAACGTGATTTTATCTACTACCTTTGTATTCATTGAGACTAATGATGGAACTTTAATTAAGGTGAAAGCGTTATGTGATAGTGGAAGTGTTTCTTGTTTTTGTAATACTGAATTAGCGGATATACTTAATTTAAAAAGGGAAGAGACAAATATTTCGGTTTGCAGTATATCAGGTATTTCAACTACGATAAAAAGAAAAGGAGTTGCCCTTATCTGTAATCAGGAACAAACGTATAAAAGGAAACTAGAGGTTTTGGTAATTCCAAAAATAGCAGGTTTAACTCCCGCAAAGTTTATCCATGTTAGTAACCTTGTGATTCCTGAGAAGGTGAATTTAGCGGATCCGGAATTTTATATACCAGAGAAAGTAAACCTGTTGCTTGGCGCGGAATTTTTTTATGATATGTTACGAGCTCGTAAAATCTATGTTCCTAATACCGGCTTGATATTACAAAATAGTGTGTTTGGATATATAGTTAGTGGAAATGTAAATGATTCACGGAGAAATAATTTATCGTATTGTGGGTTAATAAATGATAATTCAGAGAGTGAATTGAAAATGTTTTTCGAACTAGAATCATTAGGAATTAAAGATGATCCTTATTGTCATGTGGAAGACAAAGCATTGGAAATATTTAATAAGACAGTTTGTTTTAAAGCTGGTCGCTACGAGGTTACTTTACCTTGGAAAGGGAACTGGATGGAATTAGCCGATAATTACCGAGTAGCGGAAAATAGATTAAAAACTCTTGTAAAGCGAATGAATTATGACAAGACAATGTTTTCTACATATAGTGAAATATTAGATGATTATCTCAAGCAAGGCATCATTGAAAGAGTGTCAGATGGAAATATACCTATCGGTAAACCAGTATTTTACCTACCACACCAACCGGTATTTAGAGAAACCAGTGCTTCAACGAAGACTAGAATAGTGTTTGATGGCAGCTCACATGAGTTCGGGCAGCTATCACTGAACGATTGTCTATGAACAGGGACAAATTAAATCCTAATATGTTCCATTTGCTAATTAATTTCCGATTAAATAAAGTTGCAATTTCAGCGGAGGTAGAAAAAGCATTTTTGCAGATTGCTTTGGCAGAAAAGGATCAAGACGCAGTGCGATTCCTGTTTGTGGAAAACACACAATTAAATTATCTAAAACTAGCGACATATAGATTCAGGCGCGTAAATTTTGGGATTAAGTCAAGTCCGTTTTTGTTGGCTGCAACAATTAAAGAACACATTAGAAAATATCGAGATGAGCATCCAGATGTATTTGAAATATTGAATTCTTGTGTTTATGTTGATAATTTTATTACTGGACAGGACAGTATAGATGAGGCTTTAAGCTTATCGCGTAAAGCAAAACAAATTATGAGTGCAGCAAATATGAACTTGCGTAAATGGGTATCCAATGATCATGAGCTGATGAGAAAATGGGAAAAAAAAAGATTTCGAGATCCACCCACATAAAATCAATGACTCAAACGAGACACTTAAGATCTTCGGAATATCTTGGGATACTAATGAAGACAGTCTGAGTATAGACACAGACAGTTTGATGGAATTTCTTAAGAATAAGCGTAATACGAAACGAAAACTGCCGGGAAGATTTTTGATCCCTTTGAGTTAATAACTCCATTTACTGTTAGACTTAAATTTTTGCTACAAGAACTTTGGGTTCGAAAATTGACATGGGATGATGAACTACCTACAGATATCTGTCAAGAGTGGGCAAAGTGGTGCTGTGAGTGTTATCATCTAAGTAAAGTTGCAGTTCCAAGATTCATTTTGAATCCCGAAGCCGATTCCATAGAGATCCATTGCTTTTCAGATGCCAGTCAGAGGGCGTACGATACTGTTGTCTACGTAAAACTGCGTAAACAAGAAGAACTTTCTGTGAGTTTCGTCGCATCAAAATGTCGTGTTGCACCTGTGAAAAGAATTACGTTACCTAGTCATGAATTACGTGGTGCATTACTAGCAGCGCGTTTAGGTTCTGGAGTTAAAAAATTGCTCGATCAAAAGAAATCCTCGAGAATATATTATTGGACTGATGCCAAAATAGTGCTATGCTGGATTAAAGGTACCAGTACCAAATGGAAATCTTTCATCGCCAACAGAGTTAACGAGATTAGGAAGTTAACACAGCCGACAGAGTGGTTCTTATGTTCAACAAAAGAGAACCCAGCAGATGTTATGATGCGTGGTGTTCAAATTGACTTTCTTGTGAACTGTTCCAAATGGTGGTCATGCTGTGACTTTCTAAGATGCTCAGAGATTCCTCATTAGGACTTATCAATTTAGTTGAAGAAGTGTTTCCAAATGAACTTAAAAAGGACAATGAATAACTATTCTAACTTAGTTTTAAATGCATGTAATGAACCAAACCTCTTTAATGATATTCTTAATTTGTCTTCTAATTATACTAAACTTATTCGTATTGTAATTTTAATATTCATTTTAGGTTTATCCATAATCTTAAGAACCCTCAGGTAAGGAAGTACGGAGTACTTACTTTAGAAGAGATAAAGTATGCTGAGGTGTATATTTTATTAGAGGCCCAAAAACGTGATTTCAGAGACGAAATAAATCAATTAAAAAGAGGTAAGTGTGCAAAACTCAAAAGTAAATTAGCATCACTGAATGTGTTTCTTGATAACATGGGGCTAATTAGAGTGGGCGGACGATTGTCCTTTTCGGACCTACCCGCTAATAGTAAACACCCTATAGTTTTACCTAGTAAATATCGTTTAACTACTATTATTTTAGAGCATTTTCATTTAAAGTACTTTCAGTTAGGATCACAATCACTGTTACATCAGGTAAGACAAAGGTTCTGGCCGCTCAATGGCAGAAATAATTGTCGAAAGATCATCTACAGATGTGTGACATGTTTTAAGAACAAACCCATCACAGTTTAACAAATAATAGACGAGTTCCCCAAAGAGCGTGTCACACCATCATACCCATTTAACATAACTGGTGTTGATTTCTGCGGCCCATTTGCAATAAAGTTTAAGAATCAACGTAAGGGAGTTTTGAACAAAATTTATGTCGTAGTATATGTATGTATGAGTACAAAAGCCACTTAGACAAAGTACTTAGACTTTGTGACAGACCAAACTAGCCAATCTTTTATTTCGAGCTTTAAACGTTTTTTCTCTAGAAGGGGAAATTGTACTGGAATAATGAGTGATAATTCTAAAACCTTTATTGGTACTAGTGTAGAAATCAAGATTGGTTGAGTGTCCAGAAAATTTGGAAATCAAGTCGCAAATCAAGTTCCAAAAAAAATGCAAAATTGGTTGAGTGTCCAGATGAGAATTTAGCGAGTTTTTATACCACTGAAGGTATAGAGTGGAGATTTATTCCTCCAAAGTCGGCAAATTTCGGCGGAATTTGGGAGGCCGGGGTTAAATCATTTAAGAGTCATTTGAAGAGAGTTATTTTTAATCAGTGTTTAAATTTAGAAGACTTTTTAAATGTTTTAACTGAAATTGAAGGAGTATTGAACTCAAGACCTCTTACTCCAATTTCAGCTGATTACAGTAATTTTGAAACTTTGACCCCAAGTCACTTTTAGGTTGGTAGACCTATCACAACTCTAGCTGAGCCAGATTTATCCAACATAAATGAAAACAGACTTTCTAAATGGCAAAGAATCACTAAGTATACACAAAAAATTTGGAAAATATGGAAACGTGATTATCTTAATAATTTACAAGAACGTCACAAGTGGAAATTTTTAAAGTATGATGTTCAGTTGGGAACTCTTGTATTAATAAAAGATGAAAATTTGCCTTCAACCAAATGGCTAGTGGGGAGAATAGCTGAGGTTTTTCATGGTAGGAATAACAAAATAAGAGTAGTAACTGTAAGATTCCCTAATCAGCATTTGCTGAAACGAAATGTTCGAGATATATGTATACTTCCTGTAGAATGATGGTTTGTTTCTATTATAAACTGGTGTTTGTTGTAATAATTTGAATGTATATTTTTCAATATTGTGATTTGTTATTGTGAAGTAATTTATTGTAGTGCCTTTATATTTACATTTATTGAAATAATAGTTTTGAAATTGTTAATTTTATTGCCGGGAGTGTTTTGTACTAGCTGAGAAATGCTTGGCGCCAGAGCGGAATCTTGGCTAATGGCGCATGCGCCGCCGGAAATGGCACTGAAATGTATTCTGTGAGAAACTTGATTTTGTGGTCCATTCGAAGTTGCGATTCATATGTTACTCTGTAAGGTGAAACCTAGCGTCAGAGTGTCGCTATGGAAAATAAATGTATTGAAACTGTGTAATGTGTGTGGAGTTATTTTATTATGATATATAGCTATCGACGGGAAATAGAATAAGTCAATTCACCAATTTTTACCGTTATATAAAATGCACTTCTCACAGGTTCCAGAGTTTTCTATCTTACGTAACGTTTTAATGCAGATACCTCTTCTCCAATCAAAATAATTCTAAACCAAAACTCAGAACTGAATCTTTCCCACTCCCAGGCTTCTTCCTATGAAAGTACTATAACCTTCTCCTTTTTCCGCGTTAGCTCTCCTGCTGGTAAGACGCTTTTCATCCATGCTGCTGCCGCTTACTCGCTTAAGATGACGTCGTACTTCAAAATGGGAGTTATTCTATTCAAATACTATTAAGAAATATCTTGTCTGAAAAAGGATGATATGATATGCATGGAAAAAATAAAGATTCTGATGTTTCAAGATATGTTGTGCTAAATTGCGTCATCATGCTTTCCACTCTGCCACCTTCAAGCCACTACGGTCTTCTCGGTCATCTACGCAGTATCGTAAGCTGTTGGGAGGTCCACTGCTTTCACCTACGTATTTGAAATCATTACATATATATATATATATATATGTATATATATATATATATGTGTGTGTGTGTGTGTGTGTGTGTGTATGTGTATGAAAACCAATTCCAATATACTAATTAATTTAGATGCTTTAAGTTTGTTCTACTTCAGTCCTGCAGCTATAGCGCAGGACGAGTTAAAAAAAAAATTACTTCCAATTTTTATATTTCTTTATATATACATATATGTATAACATAGAAATGCAGAAATACCGATGGCGTAGATACTTGATAGCTTAACACATAGATGGCATATTGAAGAGGAAGAATTCTGATTGCGTAGAATGTTAAATGCTTAATGACTGCAATGCTTAACTTAGCAGTCGAGGCGGATTAAATTCAATTTTTATTTAAATTGACATTTGTGGCCAAAATTAAATTGGCACTCTAATCATACCTTTTTTCCAGCACATTTGCATTTTTAATACTGTTGCGATAGGAAAAGAGTACAGAGAAATTTTGTCCAAGCAGCACACAGAGAGAAGCTGATGGCGCAGATTTGTACAATATGGCAATCTGTTAAGAGAAATGTTTTGGTTTAGGTTATAAAGGTTTCAGTTCGCAGAGTTTAGGTTCCGATTTAATTACGTCTTCACTGTTACGCATGCTCTGGCATAGATTTATCTAGAAATGACGCACTTCAGAAACGCTATTGTTTTTTTTAGAATAAAGAGTAAATACAAAAATTAAGAATGAGGAATTAAGAGATTATTACTAAATGAAATTATAAATCTGATTTACATATTTGTATCTTATATATATAATAATTTTTTAAATATGTCCTACGTTATTATATATATAGATATATATAATTGAAATTATAAATCTGATTTGCATATTTTTATCTTATATATATATATATATATGAGAAATCTTAGAAAGCTCGCCAAAAAGTTACCAGGAGCTGTGGCTCCAAGAAAAGTTCAACACATTATTTTAAAAAACAATGCAATTGAAAAGTGAAAAATTATGCTACACGTGAAATTAAACACAGTAAAATACTAATCGTTGGAAACTAGTAACGGCAAAAAATACAGTAAAATACCTATCGATGTGACAAGTGAAATGTTAAAACATAGAAAAACCAATCGATGGAACAAGTTAAAACATAAAACAAACATAAACATATAAAAATATAAAGCGGAAAATGGTAAATTAGCCGAATTCGAAGTCCAATCTGGCTTTTCAAGGCAAATTTCTAGTTTAAAGTCGAATCAATAGACGAATTGTCTTAGAAAATTTATTAGTCTCAATTCTCTGTTCCAATTTCCCAAGGAGTCCGCACAAAAAGACACATTAAGGTGTTAAAAGATGTAAAAACAATACCGATGTACAGTAGTAATTAAGATAAAAATAAATAGCAGTCTGCTATTAGTAAAAAAATACAAAAAATTACGGGCTAGACCTGCAAGCCTTAAGAATTATACTTTTATAAATTTTAGAAATCAGAAATTAAATTTAAAATTTAAATCAAAACACACAGTGGGTCTTGCTAAGACCAAGAAAAAATATTTTTAGTAAAAGAAACAGAAAACACAGACCTGTGGCTATGCAGAGTGCTCCATCGTGAAAGTAAGTTGAAAAGGGGTTGTAAATCCCCTCTGTGTCCTTCATCGCCATCCCACTCGTCGTGTGACGTAAGTAGGAAGGGACAATGTCACTGGGCAACAGCAAATGCGGTTAGACTGTCCGTTGGCTGTAACGCATCCCTAATTTTCAAAGGGGGGTCGGAAGACTCGGAAAAACATGGAAAGATTTCAAAATGGCGTCAGTCAAGTTGTTTGAAGAAAAAACTGTTTCTAAAAGTGAAAATGGCTAATTCAGCTAAAATTACTCAACATGGCTACAAAAGTAAGAGATAAAGGAAAAAACAGTCATTTGTTAATAAAAGTCGTAATTCTTCAAGCTAGAGGGCGATCAAGCTACAATGAAAAAGGAAAACGCCCGATTTTTAATAAAAGTAGTAAAATTGGCCATCAAAGTAGTTTAAAACTATTTAAACAATAGTATTAAAAGTATTGTGCCAAAATTTTTTGGAGAAAAGAAAATGTAGTGACAAGAATTATCTGTACATTTTTACATTAGATTCTCTGAACCAGCCATCAACTTTATACCGTCCCATTGGACTTTAAGCATAAAAGTAGCTAGTAAAAAGCTAGTAAATATTTCTTCAAGTGGTAAAGTAGTATAGAAGTCATAGCATTGGATATGGTCTATTTTGAGTGAATTTACAGTTTTCAGAACCAGTTCGTTACTTCAAATCATCCAGTTGCAATGCAGATCCTTAAAATCATAGTTATTAATTAGGTCACGTATTAGTCGAAGTTTTTGTGCAAAAAGATAATATGTTTCTTTAAGATAACTTTTGGTACTATTAGCTATAAACCTGAATTTTATCGGAGACTTTTGGTAGTGCATAGAGATTGGCAAACCTGTTGTTATATTTCTGGGGATGTATTTTAAGTCTTTTATGAAGTGCGCTAAATTTATTGAGAAGAATTTTAGTGCTGGTAGTAATTTTTTGGTAAGTGCATGCGTTATTTAACTCATTATGCAGAAGGTTGAAGTAAAACTGTTTTCAAATAACACTAAAATTGTTGCTGGCTTTGTTAATCTTCGTGATGATAAAGTTATCTTGCAGTTTTTGAATAAGATCCTCCAGATGCTTTTTATTGTGTAAAGACTTGAAAGAAGGTGACTTAAAAAGGAAATGTTGAAATTCTTTAATTAGTGCAGCTTTCCATTCAAGAAAAGTTGTAGTAGGTAAATTAGATCTATTACTAGCTAATATGATAAATTTATCAAGATCATTATTGAATTGTTTGAGGCAAAAGTGCTTATTAATACCGAAAGTAGGACGAAATTTGGTGCTAAGTTGCATAAGTGTGCGCAATTCTATATCTTCAATGACATTGAGATCTCCAGTAATAACATGTTGGTGGAAAGGATCGACATATTTATTGTAGACAGGCATTAGGCAATTACATTTGTTATTTTCTTGTATAACGTGGTGGTTGATAACTACTTGATTTATTTTTATCTTAATTACTACTGTACATCGGTATTGTTTTTACATCTTTTAACACCTTAATGTGTCTTTTTGTGCGGACGCGTCGGGAAATTGGAACAGAGAATTGAGATTAATAAATTTTGCAAGACAATTCGTGTATTTAATTAAAATTTTGTAATGCAAAAGTTTTAATTGTCTATTTCGGCGAAACACGTAATGGAGTTAGTTTGATTCGACTTTCAACTAGAAATTTCCCTTGAAAAGCCAGGTTGGACTTCGAATTCAGCTAATTTACCATTTTCCGCTTTATATTTTTTTATGTTTATGTTTGTTTTATGTTTTAACGTCTTCTTTCGATTGGTTTTTCTATGTTTTAACTTTTCACTTGTCACATCGATAGGTATTTTACTTTATTTTTTGCGTTACTAGTTTCCAAAGATTAGTATTTTACTGTGTTTAATTTCACGTGTGGCATAATTTTTCACTTTTCAATTACACTGTTTTTTTAAAAAAATGTGTTGAACTTTTCTTGGAGCCACAGCTCCTGGTAACTTTTTGGCGAGCTTTCTAAGATTTCTCATGTCTTTAATTTTGCAGCAGATTGCGCAACAAAAATTATTTAGACCAAATTGGTCTTACAGTGTTGTACTAACTACCTTACTTGTTAATTGTATATATATATATATATATAATAGGAAGAAAAATTATAGTGAGCTCGCCAAAAAGTTACCAGGAGCTGTGGCTCCAAGAAATAGTTCAACGCAGTAATATTTTAAAATAATGACATTGAAGGGGGAAAAATTAGCCTACACGCGAAATAAAATGCAGAATATAAGAAACTGTTAAAATCAATCGTTTGAAACACGTAAAAAGCAAAGAATACAGTAAAAACCTATGGATGTGATAAGTGAAAAGTTAACACATATAAAAAGCTGATCGACGGAACAAGTTAAAACATAATTAAAACATATGAAAAACATAAAATTACAAAAATTATAAAAATTACAAAGCGGAAAATGGTAAATTACCTTACTTGTTAATTACGCTTTGTAATTTTTATAATTTTTGTAATTTTATGTTTTTCATATGTTTTAATTTTTTTTTAACTTGTTCCGTCGATCAGTTTTTTATATGTGTTAACTTTTCACTTATCACATCGATAGGTTTTAACTATTCTGACCAACGATTGATTTTAACTATTCTGCAATTTATTTCAACGATATTCTGCAATTTATTTCGCGTGTAGGCTAATTTTTCCCCCTTCAATGTCATTATTTTAAAATAATACTGCGTTAAACTATTTCTTGGAGCCACAGCTCCTGGTGACTTTTTGGCGAGCTCACTACAATTTTTCTTTCTATTATTTCATGATTTTTGCAGCATATCGCGCAAAACATTTTTAAGACCAAATAGGTCTCACAGCACAGTACTTATTAGCTTTTCAATTTTATATATATATTAGTGCAGGACGGATTTAAAAAAAAATTCTTTAAAATTTTTAGCCTATTATTTGTTTCTCTCGTTTCTCTCTCTCTCTCTCTATATATATATATATATAAACTAAATGCGATTTATGAATTACCTAAAATTAAAATTGCACCCACGATTAATTTTATAACTAAACTGCGAAAGAAGGCGCGAAGAATGGCAGCTATCTATTATGAATCAAGTTTTTTTCACTTGCGAAAATATGCACTTAACGGAAAATGTGGTACCCAAAAGGAAATAAAAAGCTGATCAATCTTCTACTTCAAGGAGAACAGAAAGTATCCAGCGGAGGTTCGATCAATATTTTTAAGTGTTATTTTGGAGTTAGACTAAGAATTTCAACAAAAACCTTTCAGATAAATGTATATTATCGTCCAAACTACCAACAGGAGTTTTGAAATACTATTGCCAGTCACTGCATGAAAATTTCGTATTTTTTTCTCAATTACAAAAAACTATATTGCTTATATTTAGCAATTAAAAACAACATATTATGCTTCTTTATATCTTTTACCTTCATTTCATCTATGATAATCTACCTGTTTAACATATTTTTATAAACACTCGCTTCATTAGCACAGTCGTTTCTAAGCCTATATATCATGCACTCGGATACAGAAAAATTATTTTTACAAACCTTAGCATCATTCGTGTAATGAACTTACGATGTTCTTAATACTGTATATTGTGCACTTTGATAGAGACTACGTTCTTAGTTCTATATATTATGTACTTTGATGCAGACTAAGTGCTTATTTTGTGGTGTTCTATTTATTTTCAATAATAGTTATTTTTTTTGTGAGCCTTTCTTGAATTCTGTTACTTCCCCTCGAACTTCCTCGCCACGTTGTAAGTGAAGTATAGTAGATGACGGTTTTTAAACTGTTGGAGCGAAGAAATTAGACATTTCACTATTTTGATCGCACGCTTGTTACTTTCTACCAGCTGTTAATTTTATTAGCGGCTACATATTCTTACCGTCCAGTTAGTGTCCACAGGTGTCGGTTTCTGAGTCGATTGTTAGTTTAAATTGTATTGTGTAGTCTCGCGCGAATCTTTACTTTAAATTTAGTATTACATTACATTTAGTTCTCCCCTCAAGCGGTCAGTGTTTTTTTTTTAATTTTATTTATTTATTATTATTTTTTATTATTTTTAATGGTGTGTGTGTGTGTCTGCGTGTGTATGTGTAAGCACATAAGTCCGCGCCATCTGTTAAAGAATTTGTGATCAACATAAGGGTCTTTTACATCCTTTCTCTGTTTGTGTTCATCTACAAGCCTATGCGAGAATACGCAAGTAACAACGCTTATGTCGATCTAGTTACATTTTATGATAGCTAAGCGTATTAAATCCTACAGCTTGCCTCCTTACAATTGACAACTGAGAGCAAGATCCGGATACCCGGACGGCTTACACAGACTATTTGGGTATTGTCCGAATCCCGCAACTGCCCAGAACAACTCCTTAAAACAGAAAGGTTTGTTATTGCCATGCAAGTACTGGTTGTTAAATTTTTAGAAATAATTTGCTTTTTACAATTACATAAAACTTGCAATAAATCGTTCACTAACTTACAAATAGCACGTAAACTGTTCAGTAAAGACTGACACATCTTTCTGCAATAATAAGATTTAATATTGCAAAAAATGTATTTGAAGGAAAATTAATAAATTATACAAATAAAATAAATAAATAAAGTCTTAAAATTACTTCGGTGAAGAACAGCTTATTAGTTTGTCTTGCGTAAATGCAGTACGAGAATGGATGTCAGATGGAATCTTCTTTTTGGAATCTATTAGACTTACTTACCAACAGCTAAGTTGCTATACCGCCTGTTATACACTGATTATCAATAAGTATTTGGACACCTATTCAAATGGCGATATCTGCGGTCCTAAGGTACGTCACGGACTTCGCCGGTATATATCGTGTAGGAAACAGCATCGGCTTTAGTCGCATGCAAGATGCTTCTCAGTTCGGAGCTCTCTGATTTCGAGAAAGGTATAATTATCGGGTATCACAAGTTTGGCCGATCCTTAAGGGACGTATCTAGCGATCGGAAGCACCCCAAAATCGACAGTGGCCTATGTGATTAAGAAGTGTAAGGTGAGCGGTTATTGTCGGAATGTTCCCCGAGTCGGCAGACTAACGAAACTGGGAGACAGAGAATGACGAGTGCTGTCCAGAGAAATTCGGAAGAACCGCACACAACCGATGGCCCTCATCCGCGAGGAGTTTCAACAGGCATCCGGTAGTATTGTTTCAATGACTACCATCCGTAAGGAAGCACATCTGCTTGGTTTTCATGGTCGTGCTGCTGCCCATCAGCCTTTGATCATAAATTCCAACCGCGCTGCTCGGTTAATGTGGTGCAAAGCACATCGAAATTGGACCGTAGATCAGTTCTTTGGAGTGACGAATCAAGGTTCACCCTTTACCTTTCGGAAGGCAGGGTCTGGGTATGGCGTCTACCTGGAGAACGTCTCTTGCCAGCATGCATTGTGCCAACAGTCAAGTTCGGCGGAGGTGGAATTATGGTCTGGGGGTGATTCTCCTGGTATGGGCTGGGACCCTTGGTCCCCGTTCATGGTGCCAATGGAATTCATCCAATGGATTGGCCTGCCCAGAGTCCAGACCTGAACTCTATCGAGAACCTCTGGAACGAGTTGCATCGCCGAATTCAGGGGTGCACTACACGTGCAAAATCGGTGAAGGAACTCCTATGTCTTCTCCAAGCAGAGTGGAAGAAAATACCACTAGCTGTCATACAATGGCTTGTGAAAAGTATGCCCCAGAGGGTCCACGCTGTAATTACCTCTTGTGGAGGCTCTACCAAGTATTGATTTCGAATAAAGTTAGTTTTTCTTTTCTATCAGAGGTGTCCAAATACTTATTGGTAGTCAGTGTGTGACTATCAGCATTTATATTCTATTGGTGGAGCATTCTATTGTCGCTAGGCGCAGCCAAAAGTCTCTATGAAATATTAAATTTGTACCGGAGTTTATATAAATAAAGTTACATCGGAAGATGGGTATTTGTGACCTGCGGTTATTAATGAAAATTTGTCAAGGCTTTATGACTGTTCTGAATGAGGATTTTAGCAATGTTTTATGCGTTGTTATGTACTCTCGGACGTAAATTACAGTTTAGACACTAGAATAGATTCCAACGTTAGAAAACATTTATGGATTTTTTTTAATTTTTTGCGCCATTGTGTATGTGACCATTTGCCATCCACCGAACAGCTAAGGCCGTTGCACGAGAACTGAATTCTGCTGAAATTTACTAATTCTCAAATGATAAGCTTTCAGCGCACTATCGTTCTGCTATATGAAGCATTTTCATTTTATTTTAAATTTTTGGCTGCTTGCAAATTTTTAAAAACACAATCATTTTAATAATTAAAATCATTATTTTCTTTTTGACCAGTATCTCTAACAAATGTAAAGGAAAGCACGTTTAAGATGTAGTTCAGAAAATTAAAAATTTTATACATATTTGCACTTTTATTGTAATTAATAAAACATGTTTTAATGCCAATTGCTATGAAATCTGACACAGAGTTCTTCTACATTTTTGTCAATGCATTTTTCTAGATACACTAGAACACATTTTAACTAATATACACAACATTCCAAATGCATGCTTGGAAACGATGGATAACTAAGTTACCTTTTGATGTTTTCTGAGAACCGAATCTGCATTTACTATAAAATAAGCGGATGTAATTTAAAAATAAGTTAGGTGAGATAATCTTATGAAAATTTATTTCAACGAAATTATACAGCTATAAAAACTAAAATATTTTCTCCTCCCTAATACAAAATGCAAAACTAATTTCTATTCCTTTTCCTTTTTTTATCTAACTGCGAAAATCACTTTTACTTGAATAAGAAAAAACAATAAAAATACATTTCTTTACATAGAACAAAATGATAAACCCATAAGCATGGTTAAGTTTTACATTACTAAACGTAGAAAAAGCTTAGCAATAGACGTTCTGCTGCCAAAATTACTCAAAAAACATCTGCCATTGAAGAACTGGATTTTTTTCAAGAGGCATTTCACATTCAAAAAAATATTTCTGTTCTACTTAACGACCCTAATTCTAATCCATCTTTGCCTTCAGCCTTTAAAGAAATTATGTTTTAGTTCTGATTTCATCAACAGATGGCGCCAGTAGCTTATCTCCTATCCAGGCTTTCATATCTTATCTTATCTAATCATTAAATCTTATCTCGTTCATTTGCGCTTTTGCAGCTGAGGATGATGGTTCAGTAAATCCATCGAAACTAGTCCTGTGAAAAATAAAAAATATAACGTTGATTTTTGTTGTTTGACTTCTAAATTAATATTTGTTCGTGTGTTATTGTTTCTTAATTAAACGCAGAAGTTAAATTTTGTCAGGCAAATTACATCGCTTGGTTGTTTATTCCCTCTTTGTCAGAATTTAAGACTATAATTGTATTATTTTCTTTATTTTTAAATGAATAAAGCTGTAACCTGTAACCTAGCACCTTTAAAAACTGTTGGTCAACACAATTTCGTAATGAAAAGCAGTGAGTAGCTATTTTAAGGTGCAACTGGCTGTTAATCTATTAAACGGTAAGATTTCTCCTTTAAACAGCCTATATCAGAAAAAATATAGACTTCAAACTTTCTAGCTGGATATTTTTTATACAAAATGGAAAAAAAAAAAAAAAAAAAAGTTCTAACCAAGAGAATGCCGAACTCTGAAAACAAAAGATGTATTCAGGACAGTTACTATTTCAAGTCTCTAAGTAGAGTTTTGCCACAATATGTAACGTAAATTTATGAGTAACATATCGTATACAGTTCGTTCTGCCTAGACAGTTTCTAAATAGCTAAGAAAACCTGTCATCAAAATCGCGTCTATCACTCAAGATTCTCACATTTTCCACCTCTGAAGAAAATAGCTGATATTCCTTCCAAATACTTTGAAAAGCTATGCTCCGCAATGGAGATTATAAGCCTGTGATTTGACATTTAATATTAATTACAGTTCGTTATTAATTAGTTGTTTAAACCAAAATTTCCATATATTTCGTTAAGCTAAACCGAACTAATATTAGACGGTTTGTCTCCAAAAAAAGCACCTGAAGTAAACTTTTAAGGGGACTCATACACCTTAAAACCCATAAGATCTTCGAATAGGTGACTGTTGCAAGAATTGGGATAACTTAATTATTTTAAAAGCAATTACTTCGAACTTTTTACAGCTGACTACATAATATAGCTGCTTTCTGAAATAGCAATCAGAAAGTTTGTGTTGCCACAAATATTTTTATAATTTAATTCGCTTTGTGACAACATTTTTCGTCATGTTTTTAACCTGCGCGCACAGTTTGAAACATTCTGTTTCATAATTTAATTCCATATTTAATATGTAGCTTTTTATAACATTTGGAAACTACTGTGAACCTAAAATTCTAATAATTTCATGTTAAATTTTTATTTTATTTTGAGTTGAGTTTGTAAAATTTATTTTATTAAAAAAAAATTGTAATGTTTTCGTCCATAAAAGTTTTCAATATTAAAATATTCATCAGATTGTTGGTTCAGTTAGAAAATAGTGCCCATATAAAGAATTCCATCAAATTTAAAGTGTGTACCATTAGCCATTTTTAAAATATCATGCGCGCAAGGTGGAAACATGGCGAAATATTTTGTCACAAAGAGGATTAAATTACAAAAATATTTGTTGTGTTCTGGTTACTAGTTTCCAAAGCAGCTAGCTGTAAAAGGTTGGAAGTAATTGCTTTTAAAATAAATAAAATATCCGAATTCTTGCAACAGTCACATATTCGAAGATCATTAGGGGTTTAAGGTGTATGAGTCCCCTTATAAAAAATCAACAATGGTCTTCATGGTTTTCACAATTACCTTAGTAACAAATATATTAAATGTTTGCTTTCGATTTAACTTTTTACTCTCCACTTAGAAACATGCAAGATTAAAAAAAATCGAAACAATAGAAAATGCCCATGAATGCTGCAGACCTAATAAGGCAAAAATTGTTAAAAGATAAGTTCTCAAATGTATAATATTCTTTTCTAATCATTGTCACTACGGTTAAGTTTGGGTTGCAGAAGAGACTTCAGTAGCATAGCATTCTGACTAATGGAATCTGTGCTTGGATCACTTAACTCTTTCGCATCGAAGTCGCCCAAGCGCCCGAGCATTCAGACATCGGCTGGACGCCCGAATAATTTGCTACCCAGTGTTTTCCCCCATCACATTACTGCATTACTCATTGCTTTCAGGTGTTGTTAAATCACATGTCAATCATTCTTTTGAAGCTACTAAAAGTAGCTTCCTTGTTTCCTTTGTTCCTTCCTTTCCTTTGTTTACTGTCAGTGTTTAGCTTTTGATGCCCGAAGTTGCAATCCCGTCCCAAGGGGGAACTTCACGCAGTGTCAAAGCATCGAAGAAAGAAGTTCTCGCTTTACTAAGGCTATTGTTAGCACTGTAACTCTGTAAGAGTTAAAGAACATTTTAGAAATCCAATTAATAAAATTGGGCTTTCTCTTTCTTATATTTCTCAAATACGTATGTATATTATTTCACATGCGGAGGGATATATAAGCAGATATACTGTCATCAGAAACCTGAAACTGCATTTAAGAAAATGGTCAGAATAGAAAAGTAAATATATCGATTAAATACATGTCGTTAATAATAAATCACCATCCAAAGAAGAAAAGTGAAAAGAATTTCCACAGTTCTTTATCTACTTAAATACAGTCTATTGTGTTAGCATACATTTCTTGTTTCATTTCGCAGATAAAGAAATATATGATAGAAAGTTAGAAAAATCAAACAATATTCAGCAACAAATATAAGCAATCAATATTAAAAAAAATATGAAGAACTAAGTTTCTTAAAAGGAAATAAATAAACTCAATATCAAACAAAATAAGAAACCGGGCAGCAAAACAGTGAAAGAAATCGAAATTGTAATCGTCAGAAACTCTTTTAAAAAAGCAGATAACAATTCGATGTACCACTAATAATTCCCCTTTGGTCTCTTTCAAACGATTGTGAAGCTAAATGGTCTATGGAATTTTTAAGGTACATAATCTTTATTCCGCGTAAAGCTTTTGAAACGATTTTGCACAAATAATGCACTACTACATTAAACTGTAAAAAACATCGTAGCTAAATTTCAACAAACCTTTAATGAATTGTAACTTGCTTAGCATTAATATTTACACTGCCATCTGTAAGTTATAAATTAAATCAATTATTATTTTCTTAGGTTTCTTTTTACTTAAACAAAATGAAATACTCGTTCCTTACTTCCCATTCTCTTGTAAGAATAACAGGAGCCCACCAGTGGCCGAGCGGTAAAGTCGCTGAACACTGGTAGTTCGGTCCGAGGTTCTAATCCCGCGAACGGGCTGGCTGCATGGGCGTTTTCGTGGTTTTCCCCATATGTAACGTGTGTACGAGCCAGTTTCCCTTGGAACGTCCTCCACGAAGGCATCCCTCCTCTTAAGCAGATAGCTCTCGAGGCTTTGCCATACTCTCACACACACAGTAAGTATAACAGCTTGAGAAACAAGTAAACAAAAATCACAAATTCTAAAATATAACTATTTTAATACGAGTAATATATTTTAATACTAAGAGGTGCTTTCATGAAATGACTAACAAAGAAAAAATATTAAAATAAATAAATATGAACTATATAAAATTAGAATAAGAAACTTTGAATGAGTTCATATTTTAGCGATTGCTCAAACGGATTTGTTATGGATTTTTACACTCAGTAGTCTACCAGTCTGTTGTTATACTCCCTCTTGCTAACCATTCTTTTGTCTCTTTAAATTCACTATTATGCATAATTTTATTCGCACTTTTGCTATATAAAGTTCAACAGCAAAATTAAAAAAAAAAAAAAAAAAAAAAAAAAAAAAAAAAAAAATTGAAAACTTCAGAGCAGGATATGTTTAGAATTCTCGATTCCCTGTTAAATGTTGACATATATTTTTTTAGTCTTTTATCAGTTTATCATGTTGTAAGGTTTATTCTAATTTTGTAACAGTTATTTTAAGTTAGTCACATTTTCTCATCTCTTCTAATTTGAGCTTACAAGTCCTTACCAGAATGAGTTTTTAGCATCGTTTTAAATGCAAATGAGTATTAGAGAATATTTAAGTCGAAGTTCCACTGACTTCGGTAGAGAGAATCAGATTCCCTAAATAGCGCATGTATGCCTCTGGGCTACGTCACTCTAAGCTGTTACTGCGCTCGGCCGTTTTACGTGGCCTTGATATCTTCTCCAGGTAATTTAATATTAGAGGCTGACTAGTTAGAAACTGTGTTAGCTTCGGCTAAATCTCTTTAGTTAGTCATTAGTTCAGTTCTTAATTCTTACGCTTTTGAGTTTAAGCCCAAGTGGAAGTTTTGTTGTACGTCCTGAGTGTGGTATTGTGTGTAAATCACTATCTAACTAGATACTTACAAGTATCAAATCAAAGTTACATGTGCCCAATATTTGCTGGCCTGAAAACCGATATTTCGTACATTGCGTTGTAACCTTAATGTAGAGAATAATAAAATGTTTCACTTACCCAAAAACACACGCATGAGACTTTCGGAGACAATTTTCCTTTTTCAATCTCACTTTATTTAATTACTTAAGCATTATCTGGATTAAACATATCATATTAATAACATAGGACACAAAATATAAAAGAACTGCACAGCCCTGCGAAAATAGAAGATCAATAATAATCACAGTTCTTCTTCCGTTATCTCACTGGAAATTTCTCAGCGATACGTACACCATTTCTGGATTCATGTAAATACCCCAGGAATTCATATCCGGAATGGGGTCCTTGAGTATGAACACACAAAAAGGCACACTCTTGTTTGAGGTGATTATAAAAATTCTGTTGTCATTCCCTTCTTTCCATCAATAAGCTATAAAGTTGCACATATTTTGCAGAAATTTAACTTTCGGGTTGTTTATTCTCCCATCAATAAAATTCCGAGTTCCGTACTCAAAGACCCCATTCCGGATATGAATTCCGGGGGTATTTATAGGATTCCTTGCCAGTGTGGTTTAATTTACATTGGCCAAACTAAGAGAGCCTTAAAATTTCGCGTCAAGGAACATGAGGCATATGTTAGAAAAAAGGAAACACAGAAGTCTTCTGTTGCTCAACATTGTTGGTCCGAAAATCACACTTTCAATTTTTCTGCTGCCAAAATTATTCAAAAAACATCTTCCATTGGAGAACTGGATTTTCTAGAGGCATTTCACATTCATAAAAATCTTTCTGTTCTAGTTAACGATCCTAATTCCAATCCATCTTTGCCTTCGACCTTTAAAGAAATTATGTTTTAGTTCTGGTTTCATCAACAGATGGCGCCACTTGCTTATTCTTGTCAAGGCTTTCTTATCTTATCTAATCATTATTTCCTAACTTGTCCATTTACGGTTTTGCAGCTGAGGATGGTGGTTCGGTAAAACCATCGAAACTAGTCCTGTGAAAATTTTGAAAATATAACGCTGATTTTTGGTTGTTTGACTTCTGAATTAGTATTTGTTCGGCGTGCTATTGTGTCTTAATATATCTGTATGTTTGCATTATTTTATTTTTTATTGGTCTCACGTGTCTGGTAAAATGTTCTGAAATATCTGTGATTATTTACATCATTGAAGAAGTGACGATTATATTACGATTTAATTTTTATAATTCTGTAAGGATATCCGAGCCAACTATATATCTTTATTTCGAGCAAATCAAGGGGAATTAACCCTTCTTGAATTTACGGTTCTGTTTTTGGACTTAAGCGATTATTCGCTTAGCTGTTCACTAAGTTCCTTAACACTTAGTAGAATAAAAGGTAGAAACCCTACAATCTTTATTATAACAATCTGATGGTTTCTAGGGCGCTGATGAGTACAAAGAAAAGAGCCACATCAATAATTTTCTGCTGTCAGAGGTGGTTGGCGATGTGACTTAAGAAATCATAATTTGCCTTAAAATATAAATTTTAGAAACACCTCAGTTTTCACAAAAGTATCTTATTCATATGCGGCTTAAGTGTCTGTTTGTCGCCGATAGTTTATTGGTTGCTTGCGTAACTGTACTAGCCAATGGGGTGAAGTTGCCACGGCACTCAAATAGTTCATATACACTTATACCATACATGCAGTTATCATTGTTTTAATTAAATTATCATGGTATTTAAGAACATTTAAATATTTTTAATTCACACAATTGTTGATTATTATGCATTTAACTATATTTACGTATAAATTACTTAGAAACTTGCAAACGTTGAGAAATTAAAGGAGACGAAACAACTAACATCAACGTAGTACATCTCATCGTGTAGGTTTACCCAAACTCCTATGTTAAATATCCTTTCGCGTAAAGAGTTTAAAATTTTGCCCGATTTTATTCCGACATTGTATGTTAAACTACATTTTGAGCTGAACGCGAATTGAGCGTGTCAGGGGGAACGTGAACATTTGTTTGCATTAGCAATCATCTGTTTTTGAAATGGTTTACAACTGAACGCAAGAGTTCGTGAGTTCCTGTTTGAGAGTTCATGAAAGAACGGACGTAAAATTAAAAATAATTGATGGTTGTCTGCAAGGCGAGCTTAAAAATGATGGAAAGATCTACATAAGAAACGTTGTGTACAAAGAGATCTTTGACATGTGAATTAACCTTTTATTATTTAAATCACCTTTACTTATTGAGCTAGCGGTGGTTCTTAAGAAATGTACCGCCAGTGGTTTCCTTCATTGCACTGTACTTTAAGCAATTAAACAAATAGAAGGGGGAAACCCCGTTGGGCAGTAAGCAAAGGGGCTTCCTCACCGTCTGCCCTGGATAATGCAGTTTGAATTAGAAGACACCTTTGCACAAATCACTTTAATTACAATATATCTAGAACAGCGGTCATTAATAATATCTAGAACAGCGGTCATTTCGTATAACCGCCGGGCTTTCTAGTGTTATTATAATCTTATACAGTGAAAATATTTTTAAGCTATTGTGTGTTTATAACCTTTCGTTGAATTACATTTCTCATGTCTGATATGTAGTTAAGCTGCTTATGTGTACTTTTTTGCAGTAAAATGTAGTAGAGACATTACGTTTATTTTGAAGCAGGAAACATAAAAAATGAGCAATGCTCTCAGTGGGACTCGAACCACGGACTTCTTGAATACGCTCCGAGTGTGCTGACAATTACACTACGAAGGTATGCTGAGGCGGCGGCAGATATACCTTATAATGTAAATGAGCTCAATAAATTTTGCTCTCTGATTGAGATAAAGGAAACAACGTATTTTTCACATATTTTCTACTAAAAAAAATTGGTCAGTGACGTTAATAATCAAAATTAAGATATGAAAGCGAAAGGTTAATAGAAAAGTAGATTAATGATAAATTTTCATTTGACTTTGTTGTTGTCATCTGGGTCCAACAACGATGGTAATTTAATAAACTAGCAAATGGCATTTCGAAACCCGAATTGGAATAATATGTGAAAAATTACCAAATTTATCATTTAGTAAATAATGGTTGTGTCTTTTACAGTAACATTAATTATTAATTAGTGTGGGCTTCTTTAGTGTAATTAGTAATTAGTGTGGGCTTCTTTAGTGTAATTAATAATTAGTGTGGGCTTCTTTAGCGTGGTACAAAAGTAAGCCAATAGGCTTGTTTTCGTATCAAAATAAGCCAATAAGCTTGCTCGACGCTTGAACATGAAGAATGACGCATGTCATACGTTTTTGATGCTTGATTATGTTTCGTGGCCGCTATAGGCGGAAGTAATATACTATGTAAACTATTTTCCATCTCATCTGACCTTGAAGATTTTAATCATTTAACACCATACAAAAAAAGATATTTATTTCATGTAAACAGTCTGGCATGAAGACAAAATAATTAAAGTTGTTAGCATTTTGGAGGTTTACAGGGGTGCGAAATTAGTAGAAACAGCTGCCATCCCTGGTAGCTAAAACGAGCCTTACCCGATTAGGTATGGAGTCAAACTGGGCTTGGATGACAGAAATGGACACTCATTCCATGCTGCTTCATGTCTATTCCGCACTTCTTCAACCGTATTAGCTGGAGAATGGTGGTGGGCCAGTCTCTCAGGAACCCCTGACCAGATGTTTTAATGGGTGACAAATCTGAGAACCGTGTAGGCCAGGGAATCAATCGAGATACCCTGTGTATCGAAGAAGGTCAAAATATGACGTGCAACATGTGGTCTTGCATTATCGTTTTGGAACATGGCGTTTGGGAGCCTCGAAGATAGGGCACAACATAAGATGTAAGAAATGTACCCATCTGCGTTCAAATTACCGTGGATCCGAACTAGAGATAGGCGTGTCATGTACCCATTTACTCCCCAAACCATCACACCAGGAGCATGGCCCATATGACGATACCGAATGCAAGCAGGAGACGTGCAGTGTCCTCGGAGCCTCCAGACACATATACGGCCATCAAAATACTACACGTAGAGCCAGATTCGTTTGAAAAGGCTAGGGCAGAGATGGGCAAACTACGGCCCCATGGAAGGTTCCATCCGGCCCGCGGATAAAATTTTAATTTAACGGTCCGAGGCAAATTAAAAGAAATATATATTTATATATTATATATCCATCTCATTTTCTACTTTGTTTAAATATTATTCTTTTCTTCGTTTTTTTCAAAGGACTTGTGGTTTTTTACTTTCTCTATTTTTGTTCTACGAAACATAAATCGAGGGAAATAGCAAGCACAGACAGCTTTCAATCGGTAAAGTGTTAAAAGCGGAAGTTCATTATTAGCTATAGCTGTAGATTGGCGCCAACAAGTGCTATCTTTTTCTCGGGGAGCACACATATGGGAATCCAATATAGGCGATTTAGACCTCACATGTGGCATTTTAAGCTCCAGCCAGCGGCTTTTTCTTTTGGCGCGAGTTTATTATTGATAGCGTAGCTACTGCTTGTTTGGGTTATTCGTAAAATATTTGAACCCCAAAATGGCTACTAAAAAACGTAAAGTTGATTCAGAGTGCCGTGCATTTAACGATGAACGGCCCTGGAATTTTTTTTTTTTTTTTTTTTTTTTTTTTTACAATAGTAAAAGATAAACCAGTGTGTCTCATCCGCAGTTAAGCTGTAGCAGTCTACAAAGAAGCAAATGAAAGAGGGCATTGTGTCATTCTTCCCATGAGAAACAGTGCTCTGCGAAGTGTGAAATGTTAGAAGATGCAGATTAGCATTCGGGCATTCTTTGTCATATGAGCGACTTGAATGTCAAGATGCATGGAAAAATCAATTTATTGACGATATCTGGGCCCATCTCAAAGCTTTTAAACTAAAACTTAATCTGTTTGCTGAGCAGGTAGCTAAGAACGACCTGTCTCATTTCCCGAGCTTTAATTCAATACCCTCAGTAAATGAAGAGAAGCTTAAGAATTATGAAGATGGCTTGAAAAACCTGCATTGAGTTCGCATGCAGGATTTCAAGATTTCAGTGCCATTCAAATAGAATTGGTTATTTTTACCATGCCTTTCAACGTAAATTGTGAAGCATTGAAGTCATATCTGCAGCTTGAATTATTTGAGTTGCAATCTAACAATCATCTCAAGCAGTTGTTTCTAAATATGCCAAAGTTAGAGATTTACTAATCATTATCGAAAGTAAATTTCCCAAACTTAATATCTCACGCTCAGAAAATTAGTGCTATGTTTGCATCATGTGAACAAATGTTTTCAACTAAGAACCTTAGAAAGAATTATTTGAGAAGCAGACTGACAGATGAGCATTTAGTCTCGTTCCATAGAATTAGTACATCTCACTTCGAACCTCAATATAAGGAACTTTTAAAAATGAACATTTTTAGATTATTGGACCGCCACCAAAAACGTTTGCCCATCCCTGTGCCAGAGTGTAGCACTCCTGTATCCAGATTTGTCGCTTGGCGCACCAGAGTCACTATCTCTCTCTATGCTGCATTCTCAAGAGAAGCCGAAGTAATTGTCCCCCTGCTGATAGTCCACGCTGCTGCAAACCTCGACACAGAACTTTTACTTTCATATCAAATACTTCCAGATCATTAATAATCTACCAACCGTTCAATTACATTTTTCCTAACAGCTCATGGTCCATTGACAGAATACCTTAATAGACCAGGACTTCACCATACAAATCTCTGTACCTGTGGAACTAAATGCACAATAGATCATTATCGCTTTCACTGCAACCTTACCAAAGATTATCAACTTAAGCATACAATTTAACTTCTGCTCAGTTATGGTTTCAACAGTTATTGAAAAGTAATATTCTAAGAAATCAACTTCAAAATATTGTAAATTATATCTCCACAAACGTCGATAATTTTAAAGGAACTTGAAATTACATTATTTATGTTCATTTACCTTACTTAATACACCATCCTTTTTGCTATCTCATTTTAACTACTTACTTCTTAAAAATGCATTTGCATTTGCTTTCACTAAAGACCATCCTTATTTAAGTACGTCTTCAAGATCTCTCATGGTCTATAAAGAATTTACTTTCCAACTCCATCTCCTTAATATAATATATAAATTTTAAATATATTAATCAAATCTCAACTGAACCGTATTAGTCAATACATTTACTTAAGAATTACTCTCTATGAAGAACTTCCAAGAACTTTTCATTCAAGCCATCCTAATTTATTCAAAAACTATTCCTGATCAACTTTTATCCAAATACTTCTCTTCAATCTCCATTCAAGAACTCTCTAATCAAAAACTATACTCTTATTCTAACTATTTGAACATACAATTTAAATCGCAAACACTTTCATCGTTCCTTAGGTTTATGTACTCATACTGCCGTAATAACTTTTAAGAAAACCATTTTCCTTAGTATTAGTCGTATAAAATTCACTCAAATGTGCAATCGATAACGAAATTTGAGCAGTTCCATAAATGAATCTCTGATTAGGAGGAATTGGAAGCAGTAATTCAACATCAAAACTTGAGTCAACAGAAAGCCTCATTAATTAACCTAGATTATAAATCTTAGCTACTGGAAACTGTGAAGTTATCACCCGTAGGCTGATGGTTGAATCTAATATGAAGCTCGAAATATTTCCAAACTATTAAATGACTTACATTCATTCTATAAATTAAATATATTCATTTGCTTTCATATTATATAATCTCATTCGCTACTACCATAATTATGAATTTCGTAATATGTGTTATTCGTTATTAATATTAATTAATATAATTAAAATAATAAATATAAATATATACTATATTACTACACACATGCTATGATACACTGGTGTGCAAAAATTAAGGACGAAGTCGGAAAAATAGCATATCAGCTGAACGAAGAGGCAGAGCGGACAGAAAGACAAATCAGGAGAATAAGTAAGGTGATGTACGGTAGCACATGCGTAGATATGCAGGTAGACGTAATGGGGGTATGTCTGAGTAGTATAAAGCATGTTGTCGGTGTAAGATCAGTATTTCTGGCAAAGAGATTGCACGCCGTATAGCAGTTAAAATCACACCGAGTTGCTGCCTCAGCGAGAAATGGCGAATAATCAATCTGGTAGACGACATCTGGATGCTTTTACCCGAGGTCGAATCATTGGGAAGTTGGAGGAAGGCCGCAGTGTGACAAGTGTGGCTGCAGAGTTTGGAATCGCTCACAGCATCGTTTCACGATTTTGGAGACAATTTCAAACTACAGGAACAGCTATCCGGAGGTTTAGTAATGGTCGTCCACGAGGAACCACACCCGCAGATGACCGGTATATTGCCTTACAGGCCGGAAGAAACAGGCGGCAGACAGCGGGAGAAATCGCTAGACACACGACACAGGCGACTGGACGACCGATATCGCGTTTTACCGTGGCCAGAAGACTGCACGGTGGTGGTCTGTTTGCACGACGCCCTGTACGGTGTGTACCTCTAACGCCTGCCCATCGGAGAAGGCGTTCTCTGTGGTGCCGGGAACACCGGAATTGGAGAGACAATGAATGGGGACGAGTACTCTTTACAGATGAGAGCAGATTCAGTCTGAGTAGGGATTCTCATCGCATACTCATCTGGACAGAGCGGGGAAGCCACAATCATCCCTCGAACATCATTGAAAGGGATAGGGATCGAGGTGGCGGTCTTCTCGTTTGGGAAGGCATCATGCTTGGTAGTCGTACAGACCTTCACATCTTCGACGCAGGTTCAGTCAACGGATCCCGTTATAGTAACGAGATTCTTCTTCCATATGTGCGTCTTTTTAGAGGCGCTATGGGTCCGCAGTTCCTTTTCATGGACGACAATGCACCATGTCATCGCACAGTAGCTGCCGAACAGCTCTTAGAGAGTGAAGATATTGAACGTATGGATTGGCCGGCACGATCTTCGGATCTCAATCCCATCGAGCATGTATGGGATTTTCTAGGCAGAGGCTTGGCAGCTCGTACCTTACCACAAGTAACGATTCCGGAGCTTCGATTGGCGCTGCAAGACGAATGGGCAGCAATGCTTCAACAACTCATTGACACCCTCATTCTCAGCATGGGCAGACGCTGTGAAACCTGCCTAGAAGTCAGGGGAGATCATATCCCCTATTAAAGACCGGATATTTCTTGCTGGACACCCATCACAGGGATGTTTCGGCCTTCAGTCGCATTGCGCTCGATGCTACTTTTTCAATAAAGCTTCTTTTTATACCTCTTATTTCTCTTTTAGTAAGTGTTGCTTACATTACTCATGTCCTTATGTATTGGGGATCATACGGTATTAAATGTGTTGATTTGGAAAGCTTTTGTTCAAAGTTATATTGAAAAAACCGTCTCGTCCTTAATTTTTGCACACCAGTGTACTATAGCAATATTATAATTCCTACTGCTAACATTTTGCAAGTTCGAAATATTTCCAAATAATTTCTGAAAACAAAATCCTTAAGGAAAATAAAGTAAATAAGTAAGAAATGATACCTGAAACACCAATATTTAAAAATGAACAGATTTTTCATTAAAATCATGGATATTTTTATGTTTTATATGATAGAAATAGTTTCCTTTAGTAATATTATTTAAGATACATTTTAGTTTTCATTATTTCAAATTATGGATGATAATTACTATTATGATTAAAATATAACTCAAGAAATCTTACATTTAAATTAAAAGTGCTTCGCTATGACATGCAAAAATGGCAGAATATTTAAAAGTTAAAATTTATTGATCTTGCCCACTCAATTGATTGCAGATCATTGCTAGTTTAATATTAATGTCTATCTCAAGTTTAAACATTTGTTAGAGTTCATGGAGTTATACGAAGACTTAAGATTAATTTTCTTTACTAGCATGACACTTCTAAAAGCAGTCTTCACAGAATCAGACGTTTTCATTGTTTTTAATCTTACCTTTACAATAAAAATCTACAACAGCAATGACAAAATATTATTGTGATACAAACAGCTGCATTGTATGACTTATATATTTTGGAAATATTCCATAAACAAAGGTAACTGCTTCCGTTTTATTATATAAATAACATCATCTGTTTAGTATACATGGTTCATATTCATCTACTTAGTATGTATGGTTTATATTCATCTGCTTAGTATATATGGTTCATATTAATTTAAAACTTAATTTATGTTTCGAACAGCTAAATATATAATTCGACAAAAATTTAAATTTTTGGCATTTTAAACTCTCAATCATTCCGTGTTTTAAATTTAAATTAACAGACACGTCGTTTGAAGTCAATTATGTGTTTCGTTATCAGTCTATAAGAACATTGAACTGATTTTTATAGTTTAAAATCGGAAAGATGATTTTATCCGAAGTTTTTCAAAATAGAAGAAACAGTTACAAATCGGATATCACTTTTCAGAGAATAACTTAATTACATTCAAAAGCGAACATCATTTTCCAATGAAATTTTTAAGAATAAATCATTATTTCTTATTACGTGGGATTGTTATGTTCAAAAAATGTTGCTCACTCAATGCCAAATTGGTGACCAGACATTTTTAGACAGATCTCTGGGTTCTAATTTATAAGATCGGTAAGATCCACAGTTTTTTTCACACGGTGCACGCTTGTTCCGTTTCCATGTAGCATATATGTCACGAATCCTCTCATTAATCATGAATAAAACGTTTTATCAGGAAGAGCAATTCTCAGGAATACTTCAGCCAATAATTTTTCATTTCTGGCGATCACAATTTAGGCATACATCTGTCATCTGGCGCAGACCTACGACATCTCTAGTTTTTCTTTCGGTATTGATCCAAAACTAACGTCCTTTTCCGGAACAGGTATAGGTAAAAGAATGGGGCACTAGCTGTGTACCATGGGTCAACTGATAATGCTTTCCAGTACTAACTAATTCTTTTAAAAAAAATCCAAGAAAGAAGAAAGGATGAGGAAATGAGCAACTGAAACTTTCCAAAGGATCTAGAGTTTACATATTATGGTGCATCGTGCCATCCCACTTACACCCCGTATCCAATGTTTATTATAAATAATGATTTAGGATGTAAAGAGACTACAATATAGTTTCAATACAATTTGAAATTCACAAATTAAAGTGAACATCTGGTTTCGTTTAACAAAAATAACAAAAAAACACAAAAAGTATACAGATAAACATAATGAGATAATTATAACAAGTACTGGTAAGACAATCTATAATGAATTGTAATAATAATTCTAAAGACGTGTCCGTGGGATTATGATCAACAAAATATAAATTACATTTTAAAGTGTTATTACATTTTACAAAGTTCACAAGTGGACTCATTTTGTACATATTCGTAGGATGTAAAATGTTAAATACATTTATGCAGTAGGATAGCTTGTAGAGCCATTAGGATTTTGAAGCACAAGAGATGAAAAATGAACAATGCCCTCGCCGGGACTGGAACCTGGAATTCTCGAATATGCAGTATGCTAGTGTTACAACACAAAGGCATGCAGAAAAGAAGGGAGAAAATACCTTATAAACTTACACTTGATAAAGATCTAGTCCGTAGGAAGAGAATTGTTGCATTTTTTTTTTTTTTTTTTTTTTTTGAAATTTAGGATATTGATGTTTATCTTTAAGTAGAAACATTTGGAATGTTTAGTAGTTAGTTAGAATGATAGTAGTTTGAGGGGATTTTATATGAATATCCTCATTTAAAGAGTATGAGAAAGTGTAACAGTAACATAAAGTGACCACTGTCCTTTCTGAGTTACCTGATTATCAGCTTTAGCACCCACAGAGGTCACGTATATACTCACTGAAAGCAACTGCAGCAAGCTTGACGTAAAGATTATCAGTTGAATTCACATAACATCAACCTAGGTAATTTTCTCATTTTATTATTTTTTATCTGATAGAATAACTAAATTAAAATTAAAAAGTCTGGTGTGTACACCACATGACTTCCTTCTACGGAATATTAAATTATACGCATTTGTTGCTGCATTTCATTTAAACATATTTCCTCGAATTTCATCAGATATGTATCTCTGATTCAATTAATTAAGTTCTCCCTTCGAGGCAAGGCCGAAACACATGAAATCTCAAAATAGCTTTATGAAAAATTGAAAAATATAGAAAAATATGAAACACCACACAATTAAAACACTAAAAATAACTTTTTTTATAAATAAAATTAGAGTTTTTACGCAAAAACAAGCAATTCGGCCAGAGGGGAAGAAGACAGATTTTTCGGTGCACAAAACTGAAAGTTCACTTTTGGCACAATTCGGCAAAAAGACATTAATGGTGCAGAAACAGCCTTAATTCACTATTCTGCTAAGTTTCATATGTAAACAAATACGGCTGTTATGATTAAAAAAAATTAGGCTATTACATGCACATTAACTAAGGGCATAAAAACCTTAACCAGAAGATGAGAACAACATAATTCAATCACTTTTAAAGCAAAAAATGCACAATTTACTAACATGTAAAAATAAAAAAATCTGATGTGTACACCACATGACTTCTTTGTACGGAATATTAAATTATACGCATTTTTTCTTGCATTTCATTTAAACTTATTGGATTGAATTAAATCTACTTCGACGCCGCATAAAGCACAATAGAATAAATGCATTCCTTAAAATTCACTTTGTTTACCATAGCGACACTCTGGCGCTTGTCTCACTTAATAGTATTATATTTCGTTCCTATTATAACTCAGAATGCACAAAATTTATATCATTTAAAGAATTATCTAATCGTTGCCACATGTTCTATTCAAATACTATAATAAAGCTAGAACGATGTATAAAAGAAATTAAGCAAACAAAACAAAAATGAAACAGTTTTTCACAGACCATTGAGTATTTCTCATTCAATTAATTCAGTTTTCACTTCGCGACAAGGCAAAAATACATAAAAACTCAAAATATCTGTATTAAATATTACGAAGTAGATCGTAAACGCTTATTTCCTCAAAAAAATTCCAGAAAGGATTAAGCATGATTTAAATAATAAATGAAGGCGTTATCTTTGTTGTTACGAATCTAAGTTTCTCTAGATTGGCAACAAATTTGCTATCCTGCTGTTTCAAATGTAAACAAGGGCAATGGTGGCCATCAAAAACATTATTAGGCTTAGGGGCACTTAAACAAATTTAAAATTGTTGATAATTCTAAAAATATTGCATACAGATTTACTAAAGGCATAAAAACCTTAACCGGAAGATAAGAACAACATAATTCAATCATTTTTAAAGCAAAAAAATTGCAATTTACAAACATATAAGAGTAAAGAAACTGAGATCACTGAGCCGGGTAACAGAGGGGATTTATATATAAATATATTTATATACGTTTGGTGCGGCCGATTGCAACCAAAATACGAGATGCACATCTACATGTTATAGCAGTCCTTATACAAATTTCAACGTTCTGAGGCTAATCGTTTTTGAGTTATGCGAGATACGTACGTACATACGTTCGTAGAGACGCCACGAAAAATTCTCTTCAGAATTCATTTTAAAGCAGTTTTATAATTTTTTGGAGGAAAAGAGTGTTTTATTCTCTCCTTACGTACATATATCACAGAAATACATCGTTAAACTGCATTTGAAAGAGATCAAAATGGAATATTTTCGTTGAAATATGTTGCCTGAAACTTTTCGCTATTACAATACTTCCTTTTTATTTCGTACAAGGAAGTAAAAAACTGAGCTCACCGAAACGAGTTGCACAGTGGGTATATATATATATATATATATATATATATATATATATACTTTTGGTGCGCCGACTGCAACAAAAAAGGGAGGTCCAGAACTACATGTTATAGAAGTCCTATATACAAAATTTCAACGTTCTGAGGCTACTCGTTTTTGAGTTATGTGAGATACATACATATATACGTACGTATACATACATACGCATAGACGCCGCGAAAAAAATCTCTTCTGAATCCATTTTAAATGTGTTATAATTTGTTTGGAGAAAAGAGTCCTTTATTCTGTCCTTACGTACAGATGACATCATTAAACAAAACTTCAAACACATCATTAAATTGCATTCGATAGGGATCAAAATGAATATTTTCGTTGAAATACTATACCCGAAAATTTTCGCGATTACAGTATTCACTTTAATTCGCGCTATGAAGTAAAAATGAAGCAAATTTCTACTTAATGAGAAAAATACCAATATTAAAATTCTGAAACTGAAATTATCAATAATTTAAATGGATACAATTTGTAGAAGTTTCTGAGCTCGATTATACCGTACAAATTTGGAGACTGACTGAATAAACATAACTGAGAAATATAAATTGAAATGTTGCTCATCTTAAGAAATCTGCTATTAATCTTAGGCGAATAAACCTGGAATGATATCTGAAAGATACCATTTGAGTCAGAAAAAAACATTTTATTGCTTTAGCGAAAATAAAATTTTATGGAAGCATATTTTAGCATGTGCTCTTAAATGGCTCATTTATTTGGAGTAAAAACGATTTTCGTCTAAATATGAAAAACAACTTCCAAATTACATTTCCCCCTTTTTTATGGAAACCAGCTTCCGTTATCGGAGCAACGAATAAATTTATTTTTTTCAAAAACTAAAAAATTATTTATTTTTCATGCCATCTTAAAAGGATTTAATAAGCAATGATATGACATGATATGTATAAGGCATATTTTTTCCCTTTTATAATGATTCTTTCGTTTAACATAATCCCACTAGATAGTTACATTTGCATTAATATAAAATCTAAAAGCGAATAACGTTTTCGACTATTTTTGATCTACATTTAGTAACGCCTTTCTCATTTTGTTAAGCTTCATCTAATAGGATATTTTAGCAACCCTTTAAACTTAATTTGACGCTTTTGTTTCTAATATTATAAATTTTAATAGCTTTTCTCCTTTTTGTGTTTTAGGTTAAAGATCTTGTACGAGCGAAGAAACGATCAGCTTATAATGTATTATTTTCCCTCCTTCGTTAGGTCCACCATCGACCGAGTGGTAGTCGCTAAATACGGGTAGTTCGGTCCGAGTTTCGAATCTCGATAACGGGCTGCCTGCATGGGGGTTTTCGTCGTTTTCCCCAAGTGTAACTTGTAAACGAGCCAGTTTTCCTTCGGAAACTCTCCTCGAAGGCATTCCTTCCCAAACAGATAGCTCTTGAATCCTTTGCCATAATCAAATAAACCAAACTACGTTGGTTAGCATCAGAAGATCCAAAGTTCGAGTTCCCGCAAGGGCATTGTTCACTTTTTACATTACTTTTTTTCTGATCTTCTCCCTTTTTTTTATTCTGATTTTTATATTACCTTATTTCTCTTTAAATATTAATTAATAAATATGGACTTTTTCATTTATAAAAATCAAAACTAAACAATTGAAATTGTTCTCATAGAATATTTTGTATTTGCTGTGTGCAATTCATAATTTAATATTTATTAAATTACATTATTCTTTCAAGGGGGATCATACACCTTAAACCCCTTATGATCTTCGAATAATGAACTGTTGCAAGAATTGGGATCGTTTATTTAATTTAAACGCCATTGCTTCCAACTTTTTACAGCTGACTACATAATATAGCTGCTTTGGAAACTAGTAACCAGAGAGTTTGTGCTGCCACAAAAATTTTTGTAATTTAATCCGCTTGATGACAAAAGTTTTCGTCATGTTTCCACCTTGCGCGCATGATATTTTAAAAATGGCTAATGGTACATACTTGAAATTGGATGGAATTCTTTATATGGGCACTGTTTTCTAACTGAACCAAAAATCTGATGAATATTTTAATATTAAAAAATTTTACGTACGAAAATATTACAGATTTTTTTAATAAAATAAATTTTATAAACTCAACTCCAAATAAAATACAAATTTAACATTAAATTCTTAGAATTTTTGGTTCATAGTAGTTTCCAAATGTTATAAAAGCTATATATTAAATATGGAATTAAATTATGCAACAGAATGTTTTAGACTTTGCGCGCAAGGTGGAAATATGAAAAAAAAAATTTGTCACTAAGCGGATTCACTTATAAAAATATTTGTGGCAACACAAACTTTCTGATGACTATTTCAGAAAGAAGTTATATTATGTAGTGAGCTGTGAAAAGTTGGAAGTAATTGCTTTTAAAATAAATAAGTTAACCCAATTCTTGCAACAGTCACATATTCGAAGATCTTATGGGCTTTAAGCTGTACGAGTCCCCTTAATTCTTATAATTTTCATATGTATGTTTTAATTATGATATAACAAATATATTTGGTGGTGTATTTAATTATGGCAAAGCACACGAAGGCTATTTGCCTAAGGGGAAGGATGCCTTCGTGGAGGACTTTCTAAGGAAAACTGGCTCGTATACACGTTACACATGGGGAAAACCACGAAACACCCATACAGCCAGCCCGATCGCGGGATTCGAACCTCGGACCGAACTACCAGTGTTCAGCGACTTTACCGCTCGGCCGCTGGTGGGCCAACAAATATATTTGAAGCATCTGTAATGTAATTACTGTAAAATATTTTAAAAGAAGGCTTTTAACCTAACTTTATTTACAAAATAGTCCCACATAATATGATTGTACTCGTAATTGAGTCACGCTATATGAACCACAATTTTGCTAATAATAATAATAAAAGTGGATAGAGAATCTAACACTTGCTGCAAAACATCTACTATTACCAGATCGGAAGATTTACAAAAGTTCCCTGATGAAATGGTGAAAGACCGGAAGGCATGGTCTATCTCATGTAACTTATTCACGTGCCCTGTAGGCCAATAAAGCATTTATCTTACGAGTGAGTTATGAGAACAGTAATAAGTAATCGGTTATTAATAGTCTTTCCTTCGATACATTTCCTTTCATTTCTTCGATTCATAATAACACACCCAAAGAGCAAGCTAATGTAACTGTTCGGCTCTTCAGAATTTTGTTTCATGGAGTCTAAACAAATGTCGTACCCGTAAGTGTATATCCCATTTAAGTTCTTCAAATATTGCATTGCATAGCAATGAATGGAATAGCACACATCGTACCAATTTTTTTTTTTCAAATTCCAGAGAGTTATGAAAATGCTATAGCAAATTCAATGTTTATTAAAAAATTCCAGTCAGGCATATTAAGTGAATGAAACAACTACAATCTGCGAAAAAAGGTGAATGAAAGAGGCTACTTGAATTTATGTTTCCAGGTCTGGCATTATGGAAAGTTAAAGTAGACCATGAAAAATGACGTTTATTTTTTTTTTTGAATGCCCGTGTATGCTATTTTTTTTTCTCTGTGTGTGTTATTTATTTATATTTGTTCATTCACAGTAAATGATGTTATTCAATGATATTAACTAGAGTAAACTGCTTATTTTGGTTTAAGTGGTTTTCTTTTTCCTGTTGAAAAATGCATGCTTATAAATTTTCGTATGTGTAACTTCAGCTTTCATAAATTGAATAGTAATTAATAATTTACCATCAGCTTTCATTAAAATATTTAAAAAATCTGATGTGTACACCACATGACTTCCTTGTACGGAATATTAAATTATACGCAGTTTTCTTGCATGTCATTTAAACTTATTGGATTGAATTAAATCTACTTCGCCGACAGCGGATAAACCACAATAGAATATATGCATTCTTTAAAATTTACTCTTTGTTTACCATAGTGACACTCTGGAGCTAGGTTCACTTAAGAGTATTTTATTTCTTTCATATGCACAGAATGCACAAAATATATATCATTTAAAGAATTATCTAATCGTTGCCACATGTTCTATTCAAATACTATAATAAAGCTAGAACAATGTATAAAAAAAAAAAAAAAAAAAAAAAAGTAAAAAAGGATGATCCTTTAGGCAGATAGCTCTCATGTGCTTTGCCGTAATCAGATAAGCCGAAGCTCATAAGTGCACTAAATAGAAGCAGTTTTAAATCAGTGGCATTAACTGAAGGATGAATGTACACAAAATGCAAATGTGGACAATTCACTGTGCAGGCGTACAGCGTACGATGTCGTCAACGTAATTTTTGCTAATTTGCTGAAGAGTAATTCCAAATTCCAAAATTCTTCTTGTATTGTATACCTTCGTCTGTCAAACGACAGATAAACTAACTCTCTATGTCTTGTAGTCACGGAGATCTAAGATCCCGCAAAAGCGTCACGATTTTTTTCTTTCCACAGGCCACCACGGAAGAACATAAGTCTACGTTAAAAAGGAGTTATGAAATATTGAGGTTTTGGTAAATGTAACTTTTAATATGGTCCAAGTAATTTGATTTCATTACATATTCTTCATATCATAAACTATAGCACTGGAAAGATTTCAATTTTTGCCACTTTGAGACTTATATATTTATCGTTTTGAGTAATATAAATTCTTTTGCTGTTTCGAGTAATATAAATCCTTTTGGAGTCTCGAGCGAAACCTATCAGGATTTGCGTTCATCTTTACTTGCTTTGGAAACATGAACTGTCCTGACTCGGAACAGGGAGCTTACACAAGCTATGTTCAATAAATTGTGAAGTAGACAATACACACAGTAAGGGTATACGAAACCCTTTATTTTTCTATCTTTGCAGAGATTTCCGGAACTTCGGAATACAGAAACCAACCACTTGTGGTCTGAACGTAAGAATATAAAACTACTAACTAAAACTCTAACTAAAACTAACTTTGGATTAATATACAAGTGCCTAACTTTAAGATTGGCCGTTACTTAACAAAATCCGTATGTAGTACAGAGAGCTGCTAAAACTACGATACGTTTGAAATTATCAAGAGGACTAAACCTCTGGCCTTGAAGGCAACCAGCAACCGAGTAAAACTAATATGGCAAGTGGCCTGCTTCTAATAACTCCTTCCTCTCTCTTGCTTGGCAAAAAGCCACAACTTAAGTACTTGGCATTAGCAAGACAAATTTGCATAAATAAGTTAAAGCTTTTAATTCTGGCCGGAAGTAGAAAATAAGAAGTGATAGTAAAGATTTAAAATAAAATAAACGTTAGTAAAACTTAGGATCCTTACAAACCTTTTAAGCTTTAATTTTCATCTCTCCATGGAGATATTTCATACAGAAAATAATCGGATTTAATATTATAATTTCGATCATCATTTATTCCATTTGGACTTTTAAATTTCAGATAATTACAACTAATTTACGATTTCTGGAAAATGGTATTTTTTCACTAAGAAAATGACTAGAATAGCAATGATAGGGTTTTAAAAATGTAATTCTATTTTCAAGGAAGGATAATTTGCTAGTCTCAACTGATTTCCCAAGTGAATGAAAATCGCATTTCATAACGGTTCAAAAGTTTCTAGAGCATCATAGTAAACAATTGCTTCATAGTGATCCATTTTCGCATTTTTAAATTTTGTTATAAGTTTAAACACTTAGATATATTAGTAAATAGACATATTCAACCATAGAATAGTTTAGCATTTAACGGGGTTTTTTTATTTCCTGACTTGAAACTGAAATTCATTCATCACATTATTGAAAATTGGCTTTAAAACTTTACCTTATTAACTGCAACCAAATTATTAAAGAATCTATCACAGAGTCAATGCTGGAATAGTTTTGAAAAATATAATGTGAACATAAATGCTATATAATGAAAAAAAAGTTTCCTGGACGAAATGAACGAAATTTTACTCTGCTAATCTGAATATTTTATAACAAAGGCAGTTTGATCGATGCCTTTGAAACGTTAAAGGATTTGCATGTAATTATAAATGTCATTAAAGGAAAATGATGGATTATTCATCCAAAATTCCTCATTTGCAGTTTTGTTATGGATTCAAAACGGGTAATAAGAAGATTTTTTTTTAATAATTTTCACCATCTTCCGTAAAATGACACTTAAATGATAACCGCGAATTATTAGATGTTCAGCATTTGGATTGCCATAACAGAAAACCAGCTTTCATTTTTCAGTATGTGTATTTGCTGGCAACGTAAGTCACCACCCATCGAGTTATTTTGCCAATTACCTAATTAAGATACGTCGAATTGCTTACGTTTTCTCTTATCATATTTAGGGAATAACGGCAAAGGAGTTTTAACATATAACGTACAGTGTTTCATTGAATCAAAAGTGGTAATTATATAATTAATTACAGAGGAAGTTTTATTTTGATTATTTGGCTCTTCTAGATTTATATAGCTGGAGTTGTATTTACCTAATTAAATAATTATTAAGTTATCTTATTGTAAAAAGAGAACTGATATTTTACTGGAACTATTTACTTAACACTCGAATGATGTCCTTATATCTATGAGGATACACACTGATGTTTTTTCTTATTGCAAGTGAAGCTGTAAGGTGGCAGGTCCATCTTCCTCTCTACCTTCCTAGCCTGTGGGAAGTCAAACATCAGTGTAGTGCTAACCTTGTGAAGTGAAAATTATCTTCTGTAGTAGCTCGATTATCTCTCAGATGCGACGCCAGCAAATTCGTAAGTAATTTGTTCATCTATATTTTTGTTTTTAATTCTTTTTTTTTTTTTTTGTTTTATTGCAATTATTCAGCATTTAGATAATCTAGGCCAGCGGTTTTCAACCTTTTGACTAACGCGTACCATCCAAACAAAAATTGAAAACCTTCAGTACCATTACTACAAAGTATTACTACCACCACCACACTTGAAAAAAGCTCAGATCCCATAAATTTACGAGTATTAGAGAAAAAAACTCAGACGGGATGTTGAGGTTTTAATTTTTGAATTGAGTAGTTAAAAATACTTTGCTTCTTTGCGTGCCACATATTTGTCTCTTGCATACTGCCAGTGGTACGCGTACCACCGCGGATCCTGATGCAGTCGTGATGGACCCTGATCTAGTCCATCATTAATTTAACCATTTTGCCATAAATTATGTTCCCTTCAAAAACACTCGCATATATATCTCAGATATACAAGGTTACCAATTACTTCTTGTTCTTCGATTTGTTTCATTATTTATTAATTTCATAAGTTTCACTGAATATTACTTGTACTTAACCATACTTCAGAAGAATACGCACTTACGCGTATTTTTCCCCACTACAGATATAAAATGACATAACGGAAACAGTTTTTGAACTTGAATAATCCAGATGATATAGCAAGAATCCACCAAATTTTATTTGAGGGCATATATGATGATGAAGTTCAACCTGAAGCTTCATCTTATGATTTAGAAGAGGAAGAATGTGACACTGATATTTCAGAGGGAAGTGAAGATCGAGAGGAAGACACGGGAACAGAGCAGAGCAGCACAGATATTGGTTCTAATGAAGAAGAAGAGGAGGATTTTTACCTTTGTCGCCGAAAGCAGGCTAAAAAGGTTATAGATTCGTTTACTTGGAAAAAAACTCCTTACAGTCAATGAAAGAGGACTTCCAAGCATAATTTAATCAAGCGGCAGGTGTGATAGGAAAGGCTCAAAAGATTACTAAAGTTTTGGATACTTGGAAGTGTCTCATTGACGATGGCAGGATAGCTGTGATTGTTAGATATACAAATCAGCATATTGAAACATAAGTCCAAATTATCCACAGCCTAAGTTTGCGCAGTACTGAAATATATGTCTTCATAGGCCTTTTATACTTGGCAGGACACTACAAGGCTGGAGGAATCAATCTTGAAGATATGTGGGATGAAAATGGGTTTGGCATAAAAATCTTCCGTCTGACTATGTCGCTCTTTAGGTTTAGATTCTTACTACAAACTCCGAGATTTTGTGATAAGGAAAAAAGACTGCAGAGAGGAGCAGATGACCATTTAGCGCATATTCGTGATTTTTTTGAAAAGTTTGTAAACAACTGCAGGGATTGCTACTGTGTTGGATCTGATGTCACAATCGATGAAAAGCTAGAGGCCTTTAGAGGTTGGAGGTATGATGAAAAGCTAGAGGCCTTTAGAGGTTAGAGCCCATGTATTCAATACATCATCAAACCCAGCAAAAATGTCATCAAACCCAGCAAAATATGGAATAAAAATATTTGCAATTGTTGATTCTAAAATATTTTATACTGCCGATTTAGAAATTTATCCTGGGAAACAACCTGAAGGGCCATTCCAATTTAGTAACAAACCCACAGACATAGTACAAAGATTAGTTATTCTTATCACTAACTCTGGACGTAATGTGACTGCTGATAATTGGTTCAGCGATGTGACACTTCTTCAAACCTTATCAGGAAAGAATCTCTTGTCTTATGTGGGAACACTAAAAAAGAACAAATGACAGCTTCTTAAAGAGATGAGAGAAGTCAAACACAGAGAAAATTTTTCCAGCATTTTTGCATTCCGAAAAGAAGGATCACTAGTATCATATGTCCCGCAAAATAGAAGTAAAAAGAAAAAGTACTGCTTATTACAAGTTTACACATGGATGATGCAATCTATGACACTACTGGTGACAAGAAAACGTCTGAGGTGATATCTTACTACAATGAACATAAAATTGGAGTAGATATTGTTGACAAAATGTGTTCAGATTACAATGCAGCAAGGGGTACCAGAAGATGGCCGATGGTTGTATTTTATTCAGTGTTAAATATAGCTGGAATCAATTCTTAAGTTATTCATGTGGGAAATGAAAATGAACCACGCAAACGTCGGCTGTTTCTTCGAAGACTTGAAAGAGATATAATTGATAATCACTTAATTAGGCGATCTCTAATGCCCTGTTTACCTCGGTCAATTTCTTGGAAACTTTCATCTTGAAATCCAGAACTCATGTCAACTCAACAACGAGATTGGCATTCTTCACGTCAACTCGCCAACGTTCGTTTGCGAAAAGAAGACTGACGAAGTACACCTGTAAGTCTTGTGGGCAGTATTTATGTCTGCAGTATTGTATTTTCATTTGTATTGATGGATGTCATAGAATGTCAAAGAACGAAGAAGACCATGAGTAGTTTGCTAGGGTTATTTTTTCTTAAGGGTTTATTTTTTAAGCATGTTTCTTTAAAGAGGAAAACAAAACTGTAGTTATTTCCTTGCTTTTATAACGTACTTAGTTATATTTTCTTTTCCCACTTGTTATTTTGTAAGCTTTCGGCTATTAAAAAGGTTAAATAATGTTTCTTCTATTCCTTTATTACCTTTGTCTAAGATACTAGTTTAAATAATAGATATATTGCATAATTTATATCATGTATCTCACAGATACGACAGTAATGACAAAAGGTTTTTTGGGGGATAGCATTGGATTGTTAAACATAAAAATAATTAGCATTCTCTCGAACCCTTTGTTTTTAATTTTAAATACATATGATAGATTTACATTTACTGGACTACAATTCCAATTTTACATCTTCAGTGTACTAACCCACCTATTTAGCTGTCAGTAATTGGTGCAAGTTAATTTTTTGTTACAAAATATTAGGCATGACCTATGATGCCGAGCTAGAATGCTTAAACATAAGTAAATATTCAGTTCTCTTACACGTCAATATGACGCAGACAGGGCGTGAAATTTTTTTTCTTTCATGATTCAGAGTGACTGCAGCCAAGAACATTCGCTCGTTTTTGAATAAATTTCAGTCTCAAGTCGTAATTAGTTTATTTTTGCTATCATGGCTTCAGCATGGAGCTCAGCTGTTGGAAAGCTTATTGAAGTCATTAAGGATGGAAATGTATTATTTCAGCTTAAATATGATACATAAAATTCATTGCCTAGGCAATTGATCATAGAAGAATTAGATGCAGCCTTGATTTCATTGGTAAAACATTATGATGATTTAATAAAAACAGAAGCATGTCAGTCATTTTTAATGAAATTTAAAATTATGCAGACTGGCAAAATGAGTTCGCATAAATTTTGAGAAAGTTTCTATCTGTTTTGAGGACAATCAATTATAGAACCTTTTCCTCAGGAAGGAGAAAAATGTACACTAGATGGAATGTTTCTGTTAAAGTTGCCGGGTCCGTTAATTTATTGTTTTCTAAATTTAGCAAAAGCGCAAACTTGTTTCTGTTTAAATTTCTGGACCAAAATTTTCTTACTTCTGAAGAAAAAGAGTGGCTTAAGTCAAATTGCTTTCGTACGTGACAGAACTTTGTTCAAAATTTATACTATTATAGGAGGATTACGTTATTCAAAATTTGCTGTCTCTAGGTGTCGTTCTTTTTTCAAATTGCGAGAAACATTGATACTTTCAAGCAGATTCTTCATCATTTAATTTCTTTAAATATAATACTGAGCGATAATATTTAGTGGAAAAAATTTGGAAAGTAATACAACGTTTTTAGTGATTCAACTCAATATCCCGTCTCGAGACTTTAGCCCTTCTGGGCTAACACCCCAATGATCAATAATTAACAAACTGCACCTAATGGTAAGAAAGTATGATGAGACAGAAACAGATAACCGCTTTATCTATTTAAAATACATTAAATGATAACATATTTGAAACCATATCAAGACATCATTAATGGAATATAATTATTTCGAAAAATAACTTTTGTTAACAGGAAAAGAAAAAAATAATAAATAATTTAATTGTTAGATCTAATTCGTTTAGCTGTCATAAAATGTTAACTAGACCTATCTAAGAGATGATACTTGCGAATTCTCGCACAGGTTTGAACACAACCGCAGAAAGTCTGTACAATAATCTTCTACTGATCACAATATTATTAACAGACGGCATGGACTTAAGGTGCGTACAAAACCTACCACTTGCAGTTAGAACTTAAGGATAATGTAAGACTAAATTTAAAGTTAAGGAGTATCGGAAGACTACACAATTCAATTTAAGCTAATAGTTTGATTCAAAACCTACACCGGCAGAATAATAATTCGGCGGCAAGAATGCGTAACCAATAGTAAAGTTAGCAGCTGGAAGAAAATAGCAACTTAGTATGCGCTGACAGTAGCTAAATCACGCTCCGACTAAACTTTCCGCTCCTACAGTTTAAATGATCTCGTTAACTCGTTAAAAAAAAAAAAAAAAAAAAAAAACCTATAGAATTTATTGAATTAAAGGTCTGTAATAAAAATCATGATGAGCATTCTTAATATAAACCATACCTTTATAAAATACTAAACTTATACTGAGTTTAAACTCAATAACGTATAATACATAATTAATTAAGACATAAATTAATTAATTTATTTAATTTAAGACATAAATTAGCATTCGATCAGGGAAAAAAGCCCCTACACTTAAATGGAAAATGAATCATACAGCAGCGTTTGATTGATATATCAGAAAATTAATATAAAATATTAAAAAAGAAATGTAGCAATGAAGACAATATTACTTTAAGTTCTATACTAAATGTGTTACTATGGCCTGGTTACATCGAACTTAATATTTTAATATCAGGATCAAGTTTGGAGAGGTAATATCTAAATAAGAAGCAGCATCAATTTCTAAGCTCATTGTTTTTAACATATGAGTAGGATGAAAATGCTGTTTCTTAAAATGCAGTGTTTCTAAATAGCATTAAATATTTCAATGTCTTGTCTTTTGTTTTCCAAGTTTATCTCTTATTGAAATACAAAATGAGTTTAATACATTCTTTCTTAAAATGAGCCTCCATGGAGGAATCGATTGAAATTTGTTTTTTCTCCAAAAACAGTAATTTTGGGGCATTTTAAAGGAAATTGTCACTTAAAGGATATGAAATCCAGTTATTTTCTGCACATCATTTGGTAAAGGAAGCCATTTGAATGGCTCTCAAATTCTTTTCCAGGTGGGTAATTATGAACTCTTTGATATGGTACGGTATTGAAGTTCATTTTCTGATAAGAATTACGGTATTTTAAATATTTCGGTCTCATTTTTTATCATTATGTGTTTGATTACTGAAAGGCATAACATTTTAATTACAAAATCAGTTTTTTTCAGACACGTCGAAATTAGTAATAATGGCATAGCTATTAAAAAAATAAAATTTTCACAGCAACATTTCCTAATACTAGTTTAAGGTAGGATTTTATATCTATTTCATCGCCTCATGAAGTCCTAACAACATATTTAAAAATAGAAAGCAGTTACATGATGAAAATAAATTTAAAATATTTCTTAAAAGCATAACATTCCTTGTGGTTTTAATGTAATTTGAAAGTACAGCATAATGAAGGGGAAAAAAATGGCATTTACATGCTTCTTTTTAAGTATTCGCTGCAAAATTATAAAATAAACATTAATGCTATAAAATTATAATAACTAGAATATTAAGTCGTGATTAATGCCATTACTCAACGTTTTCATATGCCTCATTTTCTTAAAATAAAAGCGCTGCTTTCATTGTAGAAGTAATTACCCAAATGCTAAGTATAGTTAATACATTTAAACACCGCCAGGATAGCTAACTTTCTTTAAAAAATAATAAACTATTGCATTTCACTTGCTCATTAGTTTTCTCAGTGAAAGTCATAATAAATTAAGGAAGAAAATTTCATTTTAAATTAGTGCCAGAAATTAATCTCGAGTGCATACTTGGAAAATCAGCAACCAGTTATCCGACTAATTAAGAGATCTCGAATAAGAAAATAGTTTATTTATACCATCTGAGTATTTTCTTTAAACGTTTGAGTAATACTGGCAAAAAATGTGGAGACTACTAATTATTTTCTGAAATGCAGCAGCACAGCAGTTAAGATAACAAGCTTTGATAATTGCACCATGAGGAATGATGGTCCATATTTTCTGAGAAAATAAATCTTAACGAATAACTTTTGATTAAACTTAAAAACAAAGAATTTAAATATAAGCCTTGTAAATTAGCAAAGGATTTAGTTATAATGTTGCTGCAATATTATTAATTTATATATGTTTCTGCGTTAAATTCTTCTGAGACTTCCTCCAAATCGTTACACATTTAGAATGGCAAGCGGTATGAGAAAAGCAAATTTTTTAAGAATTAGTTATTATTATTTTTAATTATTATGTGTATTATTATTTAATTTATTTATTATCATTTAAAATTCGTTAAAAATTATTACGTTTATTTAAAAATGCTAGTAGGCTGTTGTGAAAACTTTTGCAGGCTGAATGAATTTTAAAAGACTTAATATAATTATAATTTTCCTATTAATAGAGTAATAGGATGAGTTATAATAATAATTTCCTATATTTCAAAAGTATATCTTTGTTTGTAATATATGCATCCGGATTAAAAATGCCTATAAGTGAAAAGAAAGTTTTCTTTTTTAAAATTTTATTTAAATGAATCCTATATGCAAATTAAAAATTTGAAAGCATTTTCATATTAATTAAGGACTCTATACCGATATATTTCTAATTCATTAATGATAATTATTTTCAATTATAATTTTTATTTATTATATCTGTTCAAAATATCAGTGACGCAAATATTATTCATTTTAAATTTCACTTTGAAGAAAATGGCGGAAAAATTTTAATGTTTGTGTTACACTTTACATGCTAATGTAACAGCAGTAGATTGATCTAAGGAAAAGTCATTTGGAATAATTTTTTTGAATTCTGAAATTTCGCCCAATGACCTTTTTCTATGAGAAAATATCTAGTTGTTCATTGCATATGCACTAATTGTCTTTTTTATAAAAATACAAACAATTGTTTATGGCTATTTTTGTTTCTTCTGTGCAAAATACAAATTTCGCGAATACTTATATGTTTTATGCATTTATTTAGTTACATGTATTTAGTGAATTTTAGCACTAAGATCTCCTAATTAATAAAGGGCGCTTCAATATGATAAAAATACATAATTTCTAAACCGGCTTAATTTTTTTTTATTTTTTTTTCCTTTCGTTCGCCAGGTTTTTATTACACATATGTTTATTTCAGTGTTAGGAAGCAATTATGAATGTAATATTAAACACCAGTAATGTAGGTGCTTACTCACTTGCAGAGATTTATATTTATTTTTACTAATAATTTAAATTTAGTTCAGACATTCCCCTAGTTGTCAGTGCCAGAATAGTTAAATTTTGGTAGCACGCGTAGAAGAATGCAAATTCTACCTTGAGAAGAAAAGTTTAACTACCGAGTTTTTAGAAGAAGAGTTAGAGAGTTGGGCTGTAGCTGCCGTCTCTGCTGTAGGAACGTTTGCTGATTGCTGGTTCAAGTGGCTTACTTGCATTTATCTGCTGCCACTAGTTTTAGAAGGGGGTTGAAGTTCGGGATTTCGCTGAGCCCTGTAGTCTAGATATATCGTTTGTTAATATCTTCAAATTTTTAGTTTCTATTCTCTGACTTTCAGTTACCGCCCAAGTAGAAGCGAAGTTTGTTAGCGTCAAGCAGATGCATTGTAAATTAAAAAAGTTAATAAAGGGTTTGAACCTCTGTCCTGTGCAATTCCTAGTACTCCAATTAAACAGATAGAAGTTGACTCACGTAGGTCGTTACAACTAATGCCGTTTATAAATAATTCACCAGAATGAATAATTAATGGTTTATTTTTATGCATCGAAACCTTTTGTAGGTACTTTAATATTTGCTTTTACTCCAACAAGAAAATGTTACATGAATTTGTGAAGTTTTATCGATTTATTTTTAACTAATAGTTAATTTTAAATTAGTTACTTTTCTATCACTCTCTTTTCACCCATGCTTTTCATGCCAGGATGGGAAGGAGATAGGTATCCTTTATTCAGATTGAGGGATGAAGATGTGTTATTTAAGCGGGGGTTACGGAAGTTAATTTTATGCTCGTTTTGCGTACTTCAGACCATAATGTTGACCATACGTTGAGTGATTCTAGCCATTTAGCTTTGTCTCGCAGATTTTCTACAAATCAGAGCACGTTTCCCTGCACGTTTAAATTATCCTGTGAGCCGTTAGGCTAAAGCCCAGAGAGGTATTGCAACATGATCACAAACTTCTTTCTAAACAGTTACCAGTTTGTAGGTTTCAGGTTAATTTTAGAGCCTCACACTCCTTGGTAGTATAAACTAGTGAAATCTAGATATACTACAAAGTAATCTAGTACATTTGAATTAGTTCAGGATTACCTGCTTAAGTTAACACTGAAATGCTGGCTCGTGTATACTCAATTTGGGTCATTGTTATTTCTTTGTGCTAAAATAAAAGGGCTATTTACACCTTTTCTCTGAATTTTAAGAGAAGAGGGTTATTCCTCTGTAGATTTTCTAGAGTTCACTAGTTTATACTACAAAGGAGAATGAAACTCTACAAATTAACGTAAACCCCACAAACTGGTAACTATTTAGAAATTAGTTTGTGATCATGTTGTAGTACCTCTCTTGGTTTTAATAAAATTCATTTACAAAATCTCCAGTGTTATCTGTAATAAAATTTAATACTCAACAATGTGTGATACTGAAAATTGTAGTCTGGTTTCTTGCAAATTTATGAGAGATGCGTGGTATGCATTAAAAATTTTGCTCTAAGCGTTTTCTTTTCGTCTATATTTATGAAGAATTTAGTCAAAACTGATGAGTTTAAAATTGTGGGTAAAATGTATTTCATGCATTTTTAAATATATGCATTTACGTTTCTTACATTTTATTGCTGCATACATTATGGAATATCACATAAAAAAAGTACAAAAAGCGCAGGAAAATTGCTGCATCATTGCAGACTAAATTATTGCAATTATATTTGTTAGGAAGAAGAATATGGTTTCTCGTGAATATTGTCTAATAACTACTGTATTGTAACACAATTCTTTTTAAAACATTTTCAAAGCACGCTTAAAAGTATACACATATATAATTGTTTTTAGATTGTATCAATATTTCTAATTTTCTTTGCCATCCTGAGCTAAGTTGTTTAATGACTGCTGACATTTTAAAATATCAACTGATTCAAAGGAAGAAATGGCTAGAAGAGCAGCTTTAGAATGAAAAAGTATGACAACCTTTGGAAAAGGTTCAAGGTGACATTGCAGTTGGGATAAGGCTATGCGTATGTCCATGATCTCAGCATCAATAGCAGTCCTGTTTCTTCGAACGGGCTTGTGAAATGATAAAAATCGTGTAAAAGACACCAGTATCTGCATTAACACTGTCAGCCAAAATAGAGAGATCCTAAACATTTGTAGTCATTCTCTCTCAAAATATAAAGCATTAATTATTTCCAAAGGCGTAGATTTTAAAATCTGATCATTTGCTTCTTTTTTGATTATTTCGTGTAACAGATTAATTCTGACTATATGTTATCAGGTTCAGTGTTCCGCCTTACTTGCTTGGGGAACATTCATGAACCTGACTCGGAACAGGGAGCTTACTAAAGCTATGTTCAATAAATGTGGGAAATAGACAAGATACACAGGAAGGGTATACGAAACCCTTTATTTTTAACTCTTTACAATGATTTCCGTACTTCGGAATACAGAGACCAACCACTTGTGGTCTGAACGTAACTCTAACTTAACTTTGAAATAATAAACAAGGGCCTACGTGGAAGATTGGCCGTATATTAACAGGAAGCCGTATGTAGTACAGAGAACTGTTAACACTACAATACGTTTAAAATTATCAAGAGGATTAAACCTCTGGCCTGGAAGGCAACCAGCAACCGAGTAAAACTGCTAAGGCAAGCGGCCTGCTTCGACTAACTCCTTCCTCTCTCTCGCTTGGCAAAAAGCCACAACTTAAGTACTTGGCGTTCGCCAGACAAATTTGCATAAATAAGTTAAAGCTTTTAATTCTGGCCGGAAGTAGAAAATAAGAAGTGATAGTAAAGATTTAAAATAAAATAAACGTTAGTAAAACTTAAGATCCTTACAATGTTTCCTTACATATCAGTTGGACATCGTGGTTTCACAAAATTTCCGGCTTCCGCATCTAAGGCTTAGTTGATATCTGACGGAAAGGCAGCCTAAAGTAAACCATCTTATGTTTTAACGTTTCTCTCCATCAAAAAAGGCAATAGTTCCACAGGGAAAAGCAATCTGGTCAACATAAAATTTTCCCATAGAATTACTCCTTTCTCTTTCGCAATGGATTTAGTGCACATATGGCGTATAGCTAGTAAAAGTTCATTAACTGTGGCGATTTTGATAGCACCAGTGATAAGTCGGATAGCTTGGTTGTGAAGTCTTTCGAGTGTTTCGATCATTTTATTAAATGCTACCACGAGAGGCTCTCAAAAGTAAGCGATAAGAGGTAGAATATAGGGGTTGTATGTCAAATTAAAATTGCTTTTTAGAACAGCTCCATTTAGATTCAGCAATTATCTTCAATGAATTTATAGGGGTTGTGTGTCAAATTAAGAGTGGTTTTTAGAACAGCTTCATTTAGAATCAGCAATTCCCTTTAATGAGTTTAGCCTTTTTTTCCTTAGTAGCGCGTTCTAAAATCATTTTAACAAGCTATTTCCAAGTCTTTGGTCGAAAACGAGAGCCACGGACTGAAGCTGTTGTTTTCCTGCACGGGTGAACCCTAATATAAAAGTTATAATTCCAAAGGCTGGTGTGTAAGTGTACAGTGAATGCTTAGCACCAGATTTTTCAGTTTCAGTTATGAGACTATTTATGCATATGCTTAACAGAAGGCAACTGGCAACAGCTCTATGTGAGAAGCCAGACTTAAAAGCTTTTCTTACTGAAAACAGCCTTCATAACGAACTCTGCACATTCGCTGGCTAAGAAATCTCTTGAACCAACGAAACAGATTTGAGTAAACTTTAGTAAATGAACGCAAATAATTTGTCATTCAATGGATTACCAACACATTGTGGCTATCGTGGGAATGAGAAGATTTACTGTCAAAAATAAGAACCAGTATTTTCTAGACAACTGATAACCACATTCGTTTTTACATTTGCAAAAAGGTAATAACAAATTACTACAGAGAAGCGTTTTGGATGCATGTTACTGACAGCAACAGCCATGAATGAATTAAAATAATTTTTGACATTCCTTTATGGCTCAGAAAGAAATCTGTTGCCATCTTTCGCCTTGTTGGCTGGCCATGATTTTCTTTTAAAACATCTGCATTGAATGACCATTTCCCAAAGCCCTATTTGTAAATTCTGCAAACTTCATGAGGATATAGATGCCTGGCATCTGAGTCGTTGCTCTGCAGTAAATTGCTGGATCACTGAGAGATATTCGGAAGTAAGACACAAAGTAGATATGTAGATTATACTGAGGACTGTTTTTAGTTTTGTTGTTTTTTTATATTCGCTTGTTCTGCCTATAGCTGCCTTTGTAATTTGCCATTAGAAATAAAAAAAAATATTTATAATTTTCAGTTGAACTACATATGTATTTCAGTGCAAGGTTTCATTGCCCGTGAGTTTAGAAGCAAATACAAGTGCAGCCACGGGATATTAGCAAAAGAATATCGTTGTAAAAGCTCATTCTAAATATTGTATTGATGCAAATGAATGGGACAAACATATTTAAGGCCTTTGAGCACATACATGGTTTATGAAATTTGACTATTATATGAAGTTAGGTTATTTGAATATAGCAAAGTACACTAGGGCTATTTATCTCAGAAAAGTGATGCCTTCTTTAAGTGCTTTTTAGGTGAAATTGGCTCGTATCCACATGGGAAAAGTATGGAAAAAATTGCATAGTTAACACATAAGTAAAGCGGCGAAAACCAATTATGCAGGTAGGCACTCCTCTGGTGTTCGAAACCCGGTCAGACTAACAGCATTTAATAGATTTAACTATTAGCTAGTATTTGAGCTGAGATGCATATAAATATGTTCAGTCTACATCATCAACAAGTCAGATAAAGTTTTTTGTTGTGTAAGTAAGAGTATCAGAGTTTAAAACCAAGCCATAGTAAACTTTTACAATGATTTCCAGTTTTAAAAATCCTTGGAAGTGTTGATGGGACGCTTCCATGTGACTTCATGTGTATGTGATCAAGACATGTTGGACAGAAGGTGCAATAATATCAGTTTATGTGACATGCTAATGTTAAAAATAATTGCTTTAGATTTTCTCAAATGTATTTCAAAAGTTACTGTTAAAAAGAATTTAGTTTAAAAGACACTTTTCATCAAATACTTTTATTAGATAGAATACTTAATAGAATGCTTTAATTGATGTTAACGAATTCTTAATAGAATTTTTTGAGACAGTAATTTCTGTCTTTACAGTGCATAAACATTCGAAGGAATACATGTAGTAGAATTATTTTCTTTCTTTAAACAATTCCAAAATGATTACATAAATTCTTTCATGATTTTAGAAAAACGTAGCTACTTATAATGCGATCGAAATTTAAGTAAACAAGTAAAGTATTTTCCATTTTTGTCCTCAATATGATCAAGAAAGAAATTAAAATGTGAAAGTGTTATTATAAACTGTGAAAGAGTCATTAATTGCTTGTTTATAAACCAGTTTCGAATGAAACACCTGCCTTCGAGCTGGCCGATAAACTTTATTACATCCCTTCTTCTTATTTAATGTAGGTGTAAGAATCTCTAGAGGCCATTAATGAATTAAAACTTAGGGAAATCTCAAATGTCCTTTTTTCCATAAAGATAGGTTAAGTGTTAATTAAAGGGATGTAGGAAAACCTAAACTCATTTAAAACTTTCAAAGCAGGAACCAAAATTTATTCATCTCCTTCGGGGAATGATTGTTTTTAAGCAAACTAGTATTTACGTGCTGGTAGAAAGAAGGAAGAGGCATTTGTATTTTTCTTCACACTTCTTGAATAATCTAATTTGGGAGTTGGATTTATTGCTTTTATTACTAAAAGGATTAAAGTAAATTCAACCGTGTTCAAAATAAAAATGCTAATTTGTGTATATCCTAAGTTATCTAAATTTTATAAGTGTTTTTTGGCTAGCTCTTATTACACTCATCAAGCATTTCAAAGCCCAAATTCTAAGCGACGTATTTTCCTTTGTGTAAATCCATAATTGCACCTAAGCTTGAGTAACGTTATATATACATTTACCCAGGCATAAACGTGTGAGAATTTCTAGCGGCACGCATTAAGCAGCTTGAAAGGACATTCATAGGTGATGTAACGTTAATAGTACTGCTTGCATTTAATCAAAATCTGATTTCAGAGCTGTTATACAGTCTATCATTAAATTGAAGCTTATAACCGTCATAATCTGCAAACATATCCTGAAATGATGTTGTATGATTCTAAATTATCTAATGCTTTATGTTATGATCAGATTGGTTAGAGTTTAGATCACTGGCGAGTTTTCAGACACGGCAAAGGCTTTCATTAGTTAGAAACGAATATCACAAAATCTTGAAGAAATGCACATCTTTTAAGTACATTCAGAGTAAATATGTTTTGAAAGGTTTTATACTGTTAAAATACAACTATGCTACTGCGATGCAGGCGTTGATCGAAATTTCTGACAGAACACTTAAATTCGCACACACTTTCCAATCCTGTTGATTAGCTTCGATTTTACATCTCTAATCCGCATTTATGACACCAGGATGGTACAGTGATTAGTGGAGACTACTGCAGTACCGAAGGGCTCGAGTTCGAATCAAGGAGAACGCTGTGAAGACCAGACATATGCACACCTCGTACTCCCAGGTGCTTAATGAGAGCTTCCTGTTTTGTTCAGAGACAAAATGGACAGAAGAACGTTGGAGAAAGGTGTAGCGAAAAACCTCTGGTGTGGTTTCCGGTCATAAGGGACTAATTAAACCCATTCTAGGTTTTTAATAAAACGAAGAGAGGGCTTTGTGTAAAGAGCGTTTTGGTGCTGTGAACGAGTGAAAGCACACACATCCCAGCGTCGTCTCCGCGTCAGCGGCCTTTGTATATATTATAGCTGAAATTATGTGATTATTTTTACTTAATACTCAAGAAATTCCCATTAAGTTTTTAACATAAATATTTAAAAGACATCCGTTCTTTTCTTTCACCCAACACGGGTGTTCAGACGTTATAACGCATAAATGTTTGTAAATGTGTAGTTTCGTTTTCAGCATGGAGGCACTGTAAATATATGGCTAGACCAGTCCTTTCGTGTGGGTTGTTGGCAGGAGAGAGAGGTGGGAGACCATCGGACAAGCCTCCTCAGCGTGCAATGCCTTAAAATGGGGGGGGGGGGGTTGGAAATAGAAGTCAAGCCTTCTTGATTCTTTGGCAACACTTCCTCCATGAAATTCATGAACAAAACAACAGCAACAACAACAATCCACATTTATACGTAATTTATATGTTATATTTACTCTGCTGACCATCCAAAATTAAACGCAAAGAAGGACAATATCAAATCCAAATTTGTTTCGGAGATGACATATAACATCGATATTAATTTGAAGCACAGTCTTCTTTGAAGTGAGTAAAGACGAGAAAATCTTCAATGAGTGTTGCCTCCACGTTGATCAGTAACAGTTGCTACACTCTGTGGCATTTGAGAGAAAGAGGCTTTGGATGTGTTATTGGGGAATAGCAATCAAGGTTGCCTCTACATATACTCAAAGTTAATCTGATGCACCCGCGGGAACGGCATGCCGGAATAGGCATTCTAGAATCATTGATCAGACATGTTCAATGGGTGACAGATCTGGAGAATGGGCAAGTCAGGGTAATAATGCAATATGGTGAGCTAAGAAGATAACGCGAATATTGCGCCTAACATATGGTTGGGCATTGTCCTTACCGATATTGCCTACTAGGCTGGTTGTGGGTGTTAAATACAACACCACTCAAACCCCATAACACTGGGTGTAGGATCAATAAGACGATGCCTAGCACAACATTCGAGCAGCTTCTCTCCACGATGTCTGTAGGCAGAAGCGAGATTCGTTCGAAGGCATAATATCATGACATTCGATAGTCCATTTTTGTCGTTCAGTGCATCGCTGCGAACGCAAACACCTGTGGTTTCAAGTGAAAACTAAGCGAAGCAATGGGCACCTAATGAACAGTCCATTGTACTGTAAACGACGTCGAATTGTTCGCATAGATACATGGATGTGGCAGTGCACTACATTAGTGCCATGTGCACTATACTATTCCTATCTTCTCCTAGAATTGTGCAACAAAGCTGTTGAAATTGCTGCTGTCCGTCAGTCATTCGCTCCTATTTGCACTGATTCCCTATTAGCATGATTGTTCCTCACCTACGTCGGGCACTACGATCGATTGCCCAGAAGGATAATCCGGCCTCTATGTATGCAACGATTCTGTCTCAGTCGAACTCAGGAATGTGTTCGAATGATGCTCGTTTTTTTTTTTTTTTTTTTTTTTTTTTTTTTGTGCTAGGCATGCTGAAGTTGCACACACAAAAATCTCACAACAAAACAAATTTACGTTATTCAAAACAGCATTCCTCCCGTTGTATACGGATTAAAGGGAGCGGTGCACTCGCCCATGATGACTGTGTGCTCTAAAATTATAATCATTTTGCGGTACACACGTGCCGCAAGTTTTATGCTGTTTGAATGCTTGCTTTATGATTTTGCATTTTGGATGATCAGCAGTCTACATAACTATGCACTAACGATGAGCAAAACGTAAACATCTTGATGAAAATTTAGTCTGTAAGACAGATAAAGTTATTTTTATTATTTTTAGGATAATATTCTGTACTGTACTTTTTTACTGTTTAATCAACCTGAACAGATTGGTAACTTCCAAACAAAAGTAATGTAGTTTAATTACATTATCAGATATATAAATATTTACTTATACGTTTTAAAGCAAAGCAAGAAGAAGAAAGTAAATTCTTGGTTTTAATGCTTTGAAAATAACAAAAGTTATTTCCAGTGAAATATGTTGGCTCATTTGGCAGTTAGTACTTTTATTGGTTTAATAAACTCCATAGTAAGAAGCGGAAGGAGTTTATGTTCAATTTAATAATCTAAGCAATATCAAGAGGAAAATATTTTGGGAAGTCTGGTGTGTCATATTTGGAAAGCCATATGGAAATAGGTCGGAAAAATATAAATGTCGAAATTACTGTAAATGTTTCTATTACAATTTACTTGCAAAAATATAAATGACGAAGTTACTGTAATGTGTCTGTTACAATTTATTTGAAAAGAAGAATGAGAAAGAAACAAGCTTAAAGCGCGAAATATAAAATTTTGTTTGAAACTTTAACTGAGCAGAATTGGAAAACAACGGAGCAGGAAAAATTTGCTTTTATTGGAAGGCTGCATAAATGTATCAGAGCTCATTTTATGGGATGAAAAAGAAGAAAACAAAATAAAGCTCTTCAACATTAAATTCTCTGTTTGAATAATGCAATATGCCTTTGGAAAAAACACTTTCAACTATTTTATATTTAAATTTAAAAACAAAATCAATTTATCTTTTTTTATTTTCCTCTACGAACGGTGAATATTTACATTTGTGTGCAATATCTTCAGTAAAAACCAATATTTTGCTCTTGGCACTTTCAAATGGCAATCAAGAGCATCGATAGAAATAAAAAGTTTTATATTAGCATTTGCTACTTAAACTTTTGTAAGATTTCTTATTTGTATAGCGTACCATCAATCAGTATACCTTGTCATTCTTATTTCATATAAACGCTGATCAATATTCTGCTTTATTTCCTGCATATGGATTTTGAGAGCCTAAGAGATAACGAGGATCAGTGCTAATGCTTACAATCGATTTCGCCTAATATTTGAAAATCGGTAAATATTAGGAAAATATATATATTAACAGAGAACGTGTTAATATCAGAAATATCTCTGTGATAAAACACTATAATTATATTTAAAATGTAGTTCTTATATATAAAATAAACATATGGGAAAAAAAGTAAATTATTTTAACTGTAATGTTAAAATTTGAAAAATATGATGTAGAGGGAGTTTCAAAACAGTAAAATGTTCCAATAAAATAATATTTCAATTTGTTTATATCTAATTCATGCGTCATCTATTCGAATAACTGTTACTAAATTATTTTCTTTTGATTGATTGTTCGTCTCATTAATTAATCACAAATTACGTTTTCATGTATGACTGTTCAATGAGACAAAAATTAATAACATGCATTGTCATATTAAGCAATAATTACACATATGGACATCAAAAATTGAAAGTTGAGATTGTGATAACATATTGCTGAAAAGCTGTTAAAGTTATTGTAATGACTCATAATAATTTTCTTAAGAGATTATTACGATTTTCTATTATGTAAGCTTATAAGGTATTTCTCTCGCCTTTTTAGCATGCCTTCGTGGTGTGGTGGTCTGCACCGTGGGCACGTATTCTAGAGGTCCAAGGTTCGATTCCCAGTGAAGACGTTGCTCATTTTTTTTTTATCACTCCCGCTTAAAAAATAAATTAATGTATCTACAGTGATGTCCAAACTAAAATGGTGGTGGATGATGATTCTCCACGCCCAGGATTTGGCGACTGGGCCCCCTAAACAACTCTTACAACCCTTTAAAAGGGGGAGTATATAAGGTATTTTTCCCGCCTTTGTAGCATGCTTTTACGTGGTGTGGTAATCTGCACGCTGGTCGCGTATTCCAGAGCTTCGTGGTTGGCGAAGAAGTTGGTCATTTTTCATCTCTCCGGCCTCAAAATACCTAATGGCTCTACAAGCTTGTGTTGTTGCTTTCAATGACTGGACATTTGTAATTCATTGCACTTATTGTTTTAAATGGCCAGACACTTACAACTTATTACAGTGATGTGGTGTGACCATCAATCATCGGACATTCAGTATTTTCATCACAGACAAAATCGTTCAAGGTGCAGCACAAGGGTTTGCAAATTTATCAGAACATCAGTAGATTCCAGTTATTGCTTCAACTTTTGCACATTTGACCGCTAACAGCATATATCTATCTCATACCAAATTTGAGAAATTTTACAGTTTCAATGGCTTTTCTGATCTTTTTGTTGCAGATGCTGAAGATGCAAGCTTTTTCATCTGCTTTCGGTCTAGATCCACACTCAAAGTACACTAGTGATAAGGGCTCCCAGACCTGTAACACACTTGAGCTTCCTTACTCGGTTAAAATGCTTGAACCCTTAGAGGCGATTCAGAAAGGCATAACTTTCCCTGATTAACCAAGGAACATAGAAATGCGCAAAGTCTGAGTAAACGCAACGCTTGTCAGTGACATTATCGTTAACAAAGAATACACAAGTCAAGATGGTCTGTCCTCCAGTGTTGACTAGGGGGAGCCCCCGGACAACTTTCAATATCTTGGCCATGATGCTCCCTCACAATTAAGGGGCAGACAAGATGTGCTCCATAGTTGTCCCTGCCAGATGGGTCCATGCCAAGTCTGAACCTACTACCATATAAACAGTGGTTCTAGTCATTGTGAAGACTGATTATTTACGCTAGAAGTCGAGTCTGTCTAGGTGCAGGTTCTAGCCAGAATGCCGGGAGTTGCCCCCCATTAGACCCCAGGGGGAGGGAAATACTTGTAATCAACAGGTACTATTCTTCATTGTTATGGAACACGGCTGCACACAAACAGTCTACTTCTTACGTTGCGTTCTCTTTATATATTCATCTCTTACGACTTTATCAGTTATACTTGTTCCCGATCTAGGGATTAGACTCTTTTCCTGGGTTTTGGTTAGGTTATCAGGACTACTATTTCTTCTTATCTGTTTTGGAAATATGGAAGTGTCCTGAGTACAACAGCGAGTTTCTAAACTATGTTCTTGTAAATTGTAGAAGAGATGACAAGAAAAGGAAGGACTTACCCACCTTTTGTTCTTCACAATTCACAGGTGCTCCCGCACTTCGGGATACAAAGACCACCACTTGTGGTCTGAACGTAAGAAAATGAGAACTGCAAGCTAACTAAATTTATATAAGAGCTAAACTCGGATACTTTACACAGACTAGTAATACTAAGATTAGCCTTTTAGACTTTTATGTATGTAGTACGCAAACTGCGGGAAAACTACAATACGTCTTCAATATCAAAAGGACTAAACCTCTAGCCTTAACCCATTTCAGGGCGGACGTCCCATATACGCATTCCCTAAGAACGTCTCTTACAGCCGGGTGTCCCATCCACGCATCACTAGAGATTGCATTCAGAGGACGGGTGATGCTTATACGCATTTTAAGCTGGAGCGTTTTCCTGAAGGCCACTAGATGTCATCCTATGTCCATTATTTTTTAAATGAACACAGATTTAGGTTTCTGACCTTGAGTTTGATATATTCTGTCTGACTTTGGTATTTTACTCATCAATTGTTGCAAGGGTGGGGGGAGGGAAAGCGTAAACAGAGGTGGGTTCTTTAAATAGCCGGGTGCTAATATAAGCATTCGCTTGTTTAATTTATATCCAATTCCTTTTTTTTATTCTATTTTTTCCCTCGACTATATACGGTCTTTCACGGTTACTATGTGGAATTCTGTTACGTTTTGCATTGCCTTCAGATATATTTCCGTTTTTTCTCTTTTTATTTCGGAAAGCCTCACCTCCAGTCTATTATGGCAGGAAGGCACTATTTATCAGAGGAAGAATACTCTCGTATGGTTAATGAATCATTTACTAACGCAGATGAGAGCGATGATTCTTTTTATAAAGAGTTAGAAAGTGATAATTTTTCTAAGACTTAGAAAGGGATATTTCTCCGTGCTAAACGACTATCCTAAAAAAAACTATATACGGTCTTTTAGGGTTACTATGTGGAATTCTGTTACGTTTTGCAATGCCTCCAAATATATTTCCGTTTCTTCTCTTTTTATTTCGAAAAGCCTCACCTCCAGTCTATTATGGCGGGAAGGCGCTATTTATCAGAGGAAAAATACCCTCGTATGCTTAATGAATCATTTACTAACGCAGATGAGGGCGATGATTATTTTTCTAAAGAGTTAGAAAGTGATACTTCTTCTAAGAGTTAGAAAGGGATACTTCTCCGTGCTTCGAGATTTACCACAGTCTTCATTTTAAACTTTGTTACTTCTTACTGTAAATAGTCTTAATTGTGTTGTTTTATTAATTTTAAACTTTGTTGATGGATTTTATCAATTAAAACTGTGGAATAATTTGAATAGCGCTTCCTAAAATTATTTTACAAGGTAAGGAAAATTTTAAGTATATTTTCATGTAAAATAAAGAAAAAAACGCTATTAAGTGCTAATTTTAACATATATAAGAGCTCAAGCAATGATCTAAAATGATACCAAAAATTACGATGCTAGAAGCGAAACTTTTTTTTTCTGACATTTTTTATAAAATTAGGCTAAGCGATGCAAAACCTCCGTCCTGTACGGTGATTTCCTTCGATTCCCTTTCTTCCCGCATGAGCGTTTAAACAAAAGAGGCGCCGTCGCGAAAAAGTTTTAAAGGCGGACAACAACTGAATGAAAGCGCGCGTGAAATAAAATGGCAAGAAGGCTCAATCTTTCTCTCCCCGCTTGGCGAAAGGCCACAACTTAAATACTTAAGAGTTTGCAAGCACAATTTGCATAAGTCGACTAACGTGTTTATTCTGACCGGAAGTGGAAAATAAGAGAGGATAGCAAAGTTTTAAAATAAAATAAACGTTAGCAAAACTTAAAATCTGTATAAGGTACGTAAGCTGTTCGCTTTCTTAGTTTGCAGAAAAGCTGCCATTCTTAACCAGAATGTACCTTCTATGGCAGGCTGCCATTCCTATCGGTGCTATAAAGCAAAGATGGTAAGTTACTATTTGGGTACCAAAGGCAGTAAATCAGTCACGTCAGAGACTTAGTTTGGTTCAATGTTATCTGTGAGAGTCGTTTATTAGAGTTTACTCTATATGAGTGAAATGGGTAATTTATGATTATTTTTCATGCTTGAAGGAAAATTAGATTTATATTTTGTTTCTCCTGCAATGTTTATAACTATTTATTTCTCAGTATGCTGCTATTAGGTTCAATAAAATGCTAATTTAACTTTCTGATTATCTTGTGTAGTTACTGAAGACGTCTTCACGAGCCCGTAGCCCGCAACAATATTTACATCTTAAAAAAAAATATTTTAACACATTGAAATGTTCAGTTCCATTCATCATTTACTTGCATGGTTGCACAACTTTAGTCTGTTGCAATAACTTTTTAACGGAACTAAACTTTGGAATTTGGATTTTACGAAAGTTTTCGAATAAATTTTTCACATTTTAAATATTTCTATTTTTTAAAACGTTAGTTCCAATTCTCATATACTTTTCGATTGATTTGTAAAAGGCTGTTGTGCAAGCGTTTCATCATAACAACAGGATACCATCATTGCTAAATTTCTGTGTAAATCTACCAGATGGGAAATTCTACCTTTATACAAATTTCTAACATTTCAACTCTGTCTGTCCGTATTCAGATGTAGAATATTTTTCATTTAGTATGAATTTGGTGTCGTAACTGAAAGCAACAATCTTTTTGCATAAAAGAAGGATATACTGATAGAAAATGTTTCTTGTGATGCAGTGTATAACATCTCACCTAGCATACTAAGTTGATGTTTACGTTAAAATAATTCCTGAATTTAGTAAAAGCTTCATAAAGGAGGCCGTTCAGCAGCAGTTTCAGAAAACAACTTCTAATGATAACAGAAATATAAAAAAAAACCTCCCAAAATTGTAGCTTTTAAGCATAAGAACGAAGTAATGTACTTTTTATGGCACCTAGTATTTTACATTTGCTGTGTGGTACTTATCTAAAATGTAAGAATTGAAGAACAATAAGTCAAACTGAATCTATGGTTCTCAGATTTATATTTTCTTTATCAGTTTTAGTGATCTAGTGTTAGATGTTTGTTAACAGAGCTTAAATTTCTTAAACGGATTTTGTTTACATAATTATTCTGGAAAAAATCTTAGACATTTGCATTTTAAGTGCAGTAAATAAAACTCTGTATTGTAACGAGCGTATACTGAATTAAGGAAATCATAAGAACTATAACTGCTTGTGAAATACTTTATTAGCGAATTGGAGTCAAATATGCAAATGTTTTACGAATATACATCCCTAATTTGTGTTTTTGTCATATTAATTGCATAACAGTGTACTTTATATGAAAAGTATTTTTAATTTTCCCTATTCCTCAAAAAGGTTCGGAAATATAAAGTGAGCTGCATGCATTTTAAAATTTTCTTATGCTGTCAAATATAAAACCACTTATTACCTGCATTAAAAAACTGTAAATTATTATTTCATTTTTTTGTTCTAATGCTGTTGTAGACAATGGGGTATACACATTAAACAAATACTAACCTTGCATTTTTATAAAAACTGTATATTTAAAATTAATATTGCATAAGCTTTAGTTTTTCCCGAAGCAGGAAACATGAAATGTATGCATTTCCCTCGCCAGGATTGAAACTTTGGACCTTCAGTTGCTAGCCGGATGTGCTTCCCAATTACACCCTGCAACAAATAGAGGGAAAATAACTTATATTCTGCCGTATTTAATTGGTGATTGAAAAAGCTGGGACCCAATATCCAAATCCTGATAGTAGCGAATTATCATCCACGGGCGCCAATGTAGTGTTCTTAGAAACCAAAAATATGCGAAATTCTCAGTGCCCTGACCAGGATTCGACCTCCCAGCCTTCCGATTCCTTGGATGCTCTTTCAAATTACGCTATGAAGGTGCGGTAAAAAGAGAGAAAATATCTTACAATATAAATTTTATATACATATTTTTAATTCAGCAGCAGTACACATTAATAGGTCAAAATAATTCGTTCTCTAGTCAGCATATAATTCTATACATTCAAAGACATATGAACGAAAAAAATAAAAATAACAGCAACAAGAAAAGTTAATAAAAACGGTATTTATTGTGAAACCAACTAGCGTGGTGATTTTGGTTTTGTTTTCTTCTCTGCTAGTTATCTCATACGTGCATAGTGACAGCAGCATAACTCGAAGATTTGCGGCATGTCTTTGAAGCCGCAGGTATCCATTTCTTTGCAACTGCGAAGACGAAAAACAATCTGGACTGTTACATGACATCTACGCTCATCTTTGTAAGAACATTCTTTCTTTTATTCTGTCAGGCAAGATTATATATTTTCCTCAGATATGCTAATAGCAATTATAAGAAATCTCGTAACAATATCATTCCTTTGTGTTCAGTCTGCAGCATTAAACCTGTATTCTTATGGCATTTCTTATTCTGAGATTACACAAAGTAATAACCTGAAAACAAATCTGGATTCCATTAAGATACAAGTATTTTCGGAATCCTAGTATTTAGGATTAATTGTTGAGTGGCAAACCCAGCAGCTATAATCTCCCAGTGAAACAGAAGTAGCACTTGGGCCTAGAGTTCAACTAGGCGAATAAACTCCAGACACCGTCATTTCACTCAAATGTATGATAACATCCATTAATGTAAACATGCAGTTATTAAGGTATAATACATATACTAAATAGCTTTCAAAGCAATGGATTTTAAAACATCTTCGGATAAATGTAATTTCTATTCTAACTGCGTAGTCCGTTCTGCTCTTTTGTACTATAACATTCATCGAAATAATCACAGCAAGTATCATTATTACAGTTTTATCAAGATTATTTAAATCATATTTAAATTTCTAGGTGCTCAAAATGGCACTAAGTAATTATTTCATTGATATCATTTGTGAGTAATTGCATTAGCGTCTTCTATAAGCATAAAATTTTCCGGTGAGCCATATTTTAAAAAATCTGATGTCTACACCACATGACCTCTTTGTACGGAATATTAAATTATACGCATTTTTTCTTGCATTTCATTTAAACTTGCTGGATTGAATTAAATCTATTTCGCCGACAGCGCATAAACTATAATAGAATAAATGCATTCTTTAACATTCACTGTAGTATATGTTTACCATAGCGGCACTCTGGCGCTAGATTCACTTAACAGTATTATATTTCGTTCATATTACAATTCTTAATGCACAAAATTTATATCATTTAAAGAATAGAATTTTCTAATCGTTGCCACATGTTCTATTCAAATACTATAATAAAGCTAGAATGATGTATACAAGAAATTAAGCAAACGAAACAAAAAAGAAACAGTTTTTCACAGACGATTGAGTATTTCTCATTAAATTAATTCAGTTCTCACTTCGCGAGAAGGCAAAACTACTTAAAAACTCAAAATATCTATATTAAAAATTACGAAGTATATCTTAAACACTTATTTCCTCGAAAAAATTCCAGAAAGGATTAAGCATGATTTAATTGGCAATAATAAATGAAGGCGTTATCTTTGTTGTTGCGAAGCTAAGTTTCTCTAGATTGGCAACAAATCCACTAGTCTGCTGTTTCAAATGTAAAAAATCAATGGCCGCCGTTAAAAAAAAAGTCTTAGCGGCACTTAAACAACTTTAAAATTGTTGATAATTCTAAAAAGATTGCACACAGATTTACTAAAGGCATAAAAACCTGAACCGGAAGATAAGAACAACATATATCAATCATTTTTAAAGCAAAAAATGTACAATTTGCAAACATATAAGAGTAAAGACACTGAGATCACTGAGCCGGGTAACAGAGTGATATATATATAAATAATTTATATACGTTTGGTGCGACCGATTGCAACCAAAATACGAGGTGCACATCTACATGTTATAGCCGTTCCTATGCACAAAATTTCAACGTTCTGAGGCTACTCGTTTTTGAGTTATGCACGTACGTATATACGTTCGTACAGACGCCATGAAAAATTCTCTTCAGAATTAATTTTAAAGGAGTTTTATAATTTTTTTGGAGGAAGCGAGTCTTTTACTCTGTTCTTACGTACAGATGTTGTGCAAAAACATCGTTAAATTGCATTCAATAGCGGTCAAAATGGATATTTTCGTTGAAATATGCTGTCTGAAACTCTTCGCGTTTACAATGCTTCCTTTTTACTTCGTACAAGTAAGTAAGAACATTGTAAACATGTAAACAGCAGCATAACATGAACAGAAGTTTTTTTTTTTCCCTACTGAAGCTCTTTGAATAAGAATATTTAATACACAATTTTTCTCCATAATTTAAACCGTGAAACTTATAAGGTATATTTTCCCATTTCCCGGCATGCCTCCGTGGTGTAACGGTAGCACACGCAGCACGTATTCGAGGGGTCCAGGTTCGAATCCCGGTGAGGACATTGCACATTTTTAACATCTTCTTCATCAATATAACCTAATGACTCTACAGTGTCACCCGAACTGAAAGATGGCGGACAATAATTGGTCACCAACAGGATTTAGGGCTTGGGTCCCCTCATCCTCAGTCTCCCTTAAACAGTGAAGCCTAAGGTATTTTCTCCCACTTTCCAGCATGCCTTCTTAGTGCAACGGTAGCACACACGGCGCGTATTCGAGAGTTCCGGGATGGAGACTAGGCGAGGTCATTGACATTTTTCATATACTCCAGCTCCAAAATAACGTACTGGACTCTGTAACTTTACAACTTCATTTACGTCATAACTTAAAATCCTCTTGCCAAATTTTACTATTCATCATTGAGTTTGACCAGCCGATGAATACCTTTTCTAAATGTCATTAGCCCACCAGCGGCCGAGCGGTAAAGTCGCTGAACACTGGTAGTTCGGTCCGAGGTTAGAATCCCGCGAACGGGCTGGCTGCATGAATGTTTTCGTGGTTTTCCCCATGTGTAACGTGTATACGAGCCACTCTCCCTTAGAACGTCCTCCACGAAGGCATCCCTCCCTTAGGCAGATAGCCCTCGAGGCTTTGCCGTAATTAAATAACCTAACCTAACCTAACCTAAATGTCAATAATTAGTAATAATTAATTCATATTAAAATTCTAGCAGGATTCCTTCAGTAATGTACAATTGTATATTAATTTCTAGAATTAAGTAGTAGTCGAGCAGCATACCTGATTTTTCATTTTTCTTTGTAACGTGTTTTCATTGTGTATTCTGATGAAAACATTCTCCATGATTACGTTACAAATTTCTCGTGGAAAAATAATCAATTTGGCAATTACGAAAGCATAATTAATGAATTACAAGCTTTTTAATGCATTACGACTGTATATTTTATAATTTTTCTTAAATACACTATAAATGGTGTATAAGTATTTTATACATAAATAAAAATGTTACAAATAAATTAATAAATAAATCTGAAAGCTTTCAGATTTTATATTATGCTCAAAGGGGTGTTTTTTTTAATGTTTTGTCTGTTAATTTTATTTATTAAATATCATGTTTTTTTTCACTTAAACTATAAAATTCAATTCAACTACAATATCATAAATATTTAAAAAGAGCATAGCTTTAGAATTTTAGATACACAGTCTCGCGCGCTGGATATGAAACCGTTTTTGTTTCGTACAGTGTTGCCACTGCTCGCTTTGAAATCCTTGTGTTTGCTAATCAAAAATTTGTTAGAGTTTTACAAAATAGGAGACACAAAATAAAACAAATTCCAAATTCCGAATTTGGGCTTCCAGATGCCTATATTCAGTCCGAGGACTACGTTATTCGAAATTTGATATCTTTAGGTACCGTTATTTTTCACTATTCAAGATAAATTCATGCATTCATGATATTTCATTATTTAATTTCTTTCAATATAATGCAGGCTTATAATATTTGGTGGCACCAATTTGAAAAGTGAACCGCCCTTTTACAGTGGATGACGAAAAATGACAAAACGAAATTAATAGTCGTGCTGGCAAATTGCCTCTTTTGACTAATGAAGAAACCACCTTCTCCATCGCAAATGAAATGCATTCGACCACGATATTATTTACCACGATATGTTTTATAAAATTACATTTCCCCACGATATCTTTAATAAATAAGAAAGTTGTGCATTGTAATGTAATACAACACCATGTACATGGTGTACATGGTCATGTACATGACAATTCATATCTACTTATTATAACTTCTTATAGACTGGATATTGGAACTCATTACAGATGAAGGTAAAGAAATAGCTGGCAGCTGATATTAGTAAACCAAGACAAATGCTTTCGTTTGTAATTTAGTAGAACTGGTTTTTCAAATCCACGAAGCCTAAAGTTCATAAACCGTTGAATTTCATGAAGCGCATTACTATTCTTTCACTATCTGCTCTCTAATTCTGCTTGTATCATGTGAAAAAAGATACTGGTTAATAACTTGAAATCTGACAATAATTTATAATTTTTTGCAAGATGTGAATTAAAAATTTATTTCTTTTCTCTTCTCTGTATTCGCATTTCAAGATATATTAAACAGAAGTAAAATTTCTTTAATTTCTTTTGACATCGATTTCTTCAGAAATTCGTTCATTTATATGAACAAAGACTTCGCTAAGTTTAAGAACTTAATGAATGACATCTTTAAATTCTTTTATAATGAAATTCGCTTGAAAAGTGAACTTTGCTTCTGCTGCTGTATTATTCTTCGTTTGAAACTTTGAATTACATATAATCCTTTCTTACATATAACTTTGAATTACATATAATCCTTTCTTATATTTTACAAACGAACTTTCAATGTATCTATGCTTAGTAACTTATTAAAGCCTTAGGTAAAATGATAAACTCTTAAGAAATGTGCTTGCTTTCTCATGCTAATTAATATAGATTTAAATGTGTATGACTTCTGTAATGCAACAAATAATTTCTAAAATACTTATTGTTTAAATATTCTCACGAATTTTGGGCATAGATACATGATTTTAGTGCCATTATATGTGAAATTGTTGTACTTTTCTGTGTAGTGTAACGCGAAAAATCTGAAGAGAGAAGATAGTGCATTTAACTTTGAGTAAATGGGTATCTCAGTAATTTGGCGAGATATCACCATGCTGGCAACGGTTTTGGTGAGTTATTTCATCACCATGTTTGGGAGAAATCGCCAAAAGTCGCTAAATTTGGCGACTATTTGGCTACATTTTAGTCCGCTTCCTGTATCAGCGTAATATGTATTGAAATTGAATTAATGTAGTTGACTACAGTGTTAGCTGTAACCGTAGTTCCATCCTCGTATTGCTTTCCAGTCATTTTGAGAAGCAGAAAGTACTGTAAATATCTCGGCGGTCATTTGAAAACTACATTAGGAGGAAGAGCATCTGCTCTCAGTTGTTTAGTTGTTATTATTGCGAGTTGTTAGTTCAGCGTGAGATTAGGGATATTTCCATGTTGACTTTCTTTTTAGATATGCATTGCATTGCATCGTGTTTAACATTCTTAGCAGTTTGAAGAGGGACTACTTATTGTACTCTGTGATCTTTCGAACACCATTTCTGTCGAATATTCCAGAACTTAAAAGTGTTTCTATTAATAAAACTAATTTCAATAACCTATCATCGGACATGTGTGCATGTTACGAACCCGTACGCCGCAGTAATATATTAATTTTCATATTTAGATCCCTCATAAATTTTTTGCAATAATTATGTTCCATTCCTAACTCAATAGTTTTTCAATCAAAATCTTTTTTTTTTTTTTTTTTTTTTTTTTTTTTTTTTTTTAAAGCAGCTCATCTTTTTATTCGCGAAGGTTTTAAACGTTTTGCCTTCAGAGAAGTTTTGCATGCAAAACGATTTGCATAATTTTTTCTTCGTTACTTTAGCTTAAAGTGTAAAAGTATTTATTCATTCTTAATTTACTTTTAATAACATCGTAGAAAAATTCCCTGCTGAGTTGTTTTTCATATGTCTAAGTAACGTTTTCAGGTTTGATTACTTTTCTTTGATTTCTTTTCCATATTTCTGAAATTGTAAAGTAGCCTACAGTTTACATTTTTTCTAACTTGGATATTCTTATCCTGCTCAAATAAAATAAAACAATTTTAATCCAGAGTTAATTACAGTGTTGCTTTAAAATAAAAGGATAAAAAATCGCACGAGCATCTTTGTACACAACTACACCACGATGCCTATGTGGTGCTCAGGGTATGTGTGCCTATACAAAGATGAATGCTCTTTAGCTAACAATAATGTGTGAATAATGTTAAACTTTTCAAATCCAAATCTTGATCAATCAACAGAAATAAAATGGAATTAAGCTTCACTATTTTTAATCTAGTATTTGTTTCTATATTTAATGAAATCTATATATTTTTCTCGCATTTGATTCAACTCTGGCAACACATTTTATGCTGCCTCTCTTCCTTTTATGAACTAATATTATCAAGCATGAATTCCACGCCATTACAAAAATTTTTCATTTCATGTTTATTTATATATAAATACATGATAACAGGATGACGTAACCAAGTATAAATGCTATGATTTGATATATCATTCGTTTTTAAGTCCATTGTTATGCAAACATATTTCAGAAACGTAAATAACTATAAGTTATAAAAGCGTGTTTAATGTGACAGCGTAACTAATTTTGATGATATGTATATTGACATTTGCAAAGTGAAAAATAGACTATCCTAATGACTGTAATGAATTATAGTGCATTAAAATGCATTAAAATGAAAGCAATGTATGTAATGATATACCTTATTGTACACACTCGGTGAATTTATTTTCTTAATGCCAATTATATCTATAATCTAATACTTGCATTTTTTGAATCACACGGAATTATGTTACATAGAATACCAAACAGTGATTCACATCTGCCACGAGGTTTGGCGTATTGTTACATCTGTGATCTGTTTCATTTAATGTGGAATTTGTGACGGAAAATCTGACACGACGATTGCCACTTTACATATAGAGTGACATACAGGGATTCGTGTTAAAATGCCCAAATATAATATTTGATGCTTCCTAAACCTTATTAAAAATGTCTCCATTTTTCGCGTTAAATAGTGAGTTAGTTATATTTCATGTAAAGTTGTACTGTTTTGTAATATTTTCGTTTAAAGGTAAAATATAACTTCATTAAAAATAAAATATTAATGGTCTTTTTTATAAAAAGACATACAAAAGACAGACATTTTTTTTCATAATCCCCTTTGGAAAAGATTGTTTAAAAATTTTCGTCTTTATTTAATGAAAATGTATAGATATTACGTTCAGTTATATTCAGTTTCAAACAGCAGTTTGTAATCATATTTTAATTTATTCTATTTTCGATTAAAACACGGTAAAGCCGTTTTAAAAATAAACTGATTTCCAAATAAAAATATATATTCACGGAAATAAATTACTTCTCAAATTCCTTTTTTTAATCATTGTTTTGTTGCAAAGTTCTCATTCTTTTTATATGAAACAAAAGTATATATTCCTTTTCCTCATTAGATATCCCATTTGCATGTTACTTAAGTAAATAATATTATTTCTCATGTTCAAATATAGCTGTATTCTTTGTAAATTAATATAAATATAGATACAGTCCTTTTAAAAAATATTTCCTTGTGACGTGTTACACTGAGAGCTGTAGGACTGATAAAAAATTTTGTTCTGCATTTGGTGTATTCAGAAATGATCTTGAATTCGAAAAATTTCAATACAGAACTTGCGATGAATGCACGGTTTTCATATCTGAACTTAAGTGTTTCAATTTAGACATGGATCCCTGAATGGGAACAAAAGATTCAGATTATCTCTGCTTTTTCAGATTATCTCATTTGTACCGATTTTGTTTCATCTTTTCAGACTTTCATCTTTCAGAAACTTCAGACATTTTTCAGAAAAAAAATGTTTTTCTTCTTCTAATAACATAATCGTTGAGTTACAAAGATAACTTAAAGACCTAAAAGATGAAAATATTTCGCTTGCTTTTGCATTTGTTCGTGGATATATGGGTGCTGCTGGGAATGAACTGGTCGATTTATTCGCAAAGACTGCTACCAAGTGCGAGGTCGACATTTTTTTCAATATCCCTAAATCCTTTCATAAGAGAGTGATGAATGAAACTATTGTGGAGTAGTGGAGCCCTGGATTCGTTGATTTAAATAAAGGCAGCTTAACTAAGATATTTTTCCTTCAATCAAAATGAGCTTCTTATGTCATCATTTTTTCGCGTTATAAAATTACTCAATACCTTACTGGCCATGGACACTTTAAAAGTTATCTTAGCAAATTTAAGTCTGGTGTAGGGACTTTTTGTTATTGCAGAGCTCGTGGCTAGGAAAATATTGAACTGTGCTCCAGATTTGACAGTGAAAAAAAGATCTTAAAACTGGTTCTTAAAAAATATTAACATTAAGTAGCTAGCTGATTTTCATCAGTTTATTTTCGAGAGAAATGTCTTTGATTATGTTTCGAAATTCACTGTAATGTATTGTAATAAACCATAAGTTTATATATATATATATATTAATTTTTCCTTCTCTGCTCATTTTTTTGTGTTGTGTTTCATACTTATTGACCCATGTAACTATTGACCATGTCTTTGACTTATTGACCATGTCTTTGACTATGTTTCGAAATTCAATGTAATGTATTGTAATAAACCATAAGTTTATATATATATTTTAACTTTTCCTTCTCTGTTCATTTTTTTTGTGTTGTGTTTCATACTTATTGACCCATCTAACACTTTGTGGTACACGAGGAATTAAAAAATATAACCACAGATACTTTTATTTCTCATGCTCGAATATATTACAGTAATAAATATACTAATGAAGTGTACAAAGCGTTCTTGGGAAATGTTTACTAAATTAGATTTTTAAAGATTTTTATCTTATTTATCGAATTGAACAAATTCTAATTAGTAATACTATTCAAATTCACTATATCCACCCAATTTCGGGAAATATCCTCTTTTATGTACTGTTAAACACTAAGAGAAAAACACACACAGTAGACCATTACAATATAAATAATAAAATTATATGTTTATATTAATTTAGAAGTTAAAACCATGCATAAGTGCATGGACTGAAATCAGAAGAACCGTGATTATAATTTGACATTTTTATTGACACTAAGAGAAGGAAGTTTTATTGGAGGTTCATAAACGAAAAAAAGCTCTATTTATTGAATTTTCAAAAGTCAAATAAATATGAGAGATTATTTTATTTGATTTTGCAGGCATATTTCTAATTCTAATTCTTTTTACTAAGAGCTCTTTTTAAATGGAATTGTAATTAATATAAAACAATCCTGCTCCAATTTTTTATGCACTTTTAGGGGAAAGAAAATTCCGTTATATAAAATGTTCCTTCATTCTAATGTGTCAGATCTTAGAAGAAAACATGGAAAGTTTCTCCATAAAGATAAAAGCTCCAGAATTTAATTCCATCCGTTCGGAAAAGAGGCTGGAAACCGCGGTAAACTTCGAGAGATTTTGAGGAACTACGTTTCAAAGAAACATAAATTTAATTTGGATATTTACGATGCTGCCTGTGCATTTTCGCTTTAAAAAACTTAAGGATACATACTGCCATACTAAGAAAAAGAAATACAATAATAATAAAAAAGAGCGTAACAACTCCCGTGTTTACGATTTACGTCGATTTATCGGATTACGAAAGTGTTCTTATCCGTTTCCGTTATTTATTCCATTTGAATAATTCAATCTACCTTCCCATGACTATATTGATTAAATTAGCACTTCCGTTTTCCATTTGAAAATAAAATATACTTTTGAGGAAAAGTTAAAAAACATGAAGATAAAAAGTAAAGCGTATTGACAGTTTGATATATATATATATTATATATATATATATATATATATATATGCATTATATTTATTATTTAATCAACGCGAATATCATATATTTAATTATGTTAAGAAGACAAAAAATGTTACTGTAGAATGCCTCCCAGACAAAGAAATGAATTAATTTATCCAATAAAATTAGTTTTGTAGCTTTTTCTTTTGTTCTTAGAATGAAATTTGTGCGTAAAATCTTTAAAATACACTTAAACTATACAAACATGCAATCACAATAAGCAACAGAGCAAACATTGTTAATAAGTAAAGTAAAACTTCTCTTATATTCTCAGCCTTCTGTTACATGGAAATGCTTTTAAATCGGAGATGATTAATAACGAGTTGCTGATCTTATAGCTGCCATCACATGATGAGGCATTTATTTAATCATTCAAAATATCTGAGGAATTGTTAGAGTTGTCCTTACCAAAAGCCCTTCGGAATTTCTGATAATAAATTAAGGACGCTGGTGATTGGTGACGTAGTTACAACTCTTTCTGAGAGTTACCAAAAGTATTTAGTACAGTTAAAACTGGGAAACTCGTATGTTACTTCAGCAGCGACAATTTAGTGGAATGATTCTCGAACCAAATGTCAACCACTGGTATCTCTGACAGGATCAGTTACACTACTAGTAAATTTCAGTTCTATTTTTCATAGCACCAAAAAAAATGAAGGTTACGTTCAAGAGGCATTAGGTTATTTAGGATCAGGAGACGTGAGAAATATGCAGTGTCCTTGCCGGAAATCGAACCACGGACCTATCGAATATGCGCCTGGCGTGCTGACCACTACACCATGAAGGCATGCTAAGAAGACGGGAGAAATACCTTTTAAAGTGATCGCACACCAGATCTTCGTATGAGAAACAATGATGTTTGTTGGTTCAAGTATTAAATGTCTCAAAGATTGTTAAGAGAAAACATCTCTTCCTTTTATCCAACCAACATAACCCTGCATGATTTCAAACTATCACACTGGATCCATGGCATTATGGGCTGGTATCAGAGTGATCTAGGCATATTCCAGACTCATCACTCCATGCTTCTTGCTTCCAATCAGCGGTGGTCAGCCTATGGTGTTTTTCGAGCCAGCAAGACGTGGAGTGGAATAAGAAGTAGTACACTGGTGTGCAAAAATTAAGGACGAAGTCGAAAAATTAGCATATCAGCTGAACGAAGAGGCAGAGCGGACAGAAAGACCAATCAGGAGATTACGTAAGGTGATGTACGGTAGCACATGCGCAGATATGCAGGTAGACGTAATGGGGGAGTGTCTGAGTAGTATAAAGCATGTTGTCGGTGTAAGATCAGTATTTCTGGCAAAGAGATTGCACGCAGTATAGCAGTTAAAATCACACCGAGTTGCTGCCTCAGCGAGAAATGGCGAATAATCAATCCGTTAGACGACATCTGGATGCTTTTACCCGAGGTCGAATCATTGCGAAGTTGGAGGAAGGCCGCAGTGTGACAAGTGTGGCTGCAGAGTTCGGAATTGCTCACAGCATCGTTTCACGACTTTGGAGACAATTTCAAGCTACAGGAACAGCTATCCGAGGGTTTAGTAGTGGTCGTCCACGAGGAACCACACCCGCAGATGACCGGTGTATTGCCTTACAGGCCAGAAGAAACAGGCGGCAGACAGCGGGAGAAATCGCTAGACACACGACACAGGCGCCTGGACGACCGATATCGCGTTTTACCGTAGCCAGAAGACTGCACGGTGGTGGTCTGTTTGCACGACGCCATGTAAGGTGTGTACCTCTAACGCCTGCCCATCGGAGAAGGCGTTCTCTGTGGTGCCGGGAACACCGGAATTGGAGAGACAATGAATGGGGACGAGTACTCTTTACAAATGAGAGCAGATTCAGTCTGAGTAGCGATTCTCATCGCATACTCATCTGGAGAGAGCGGGGAAGCCGCAATCATCCCTCGAACATCATTGAAAGGGACAGGTATGGAGGTGGCTGTGTTCTCGTTTGCGAAGGCATCATGCTTGTTAGTCGTACAGACCTTCACATCTTCGACGCAGGTTCAGTCAACGGGACCCGTTATTGTAACGAGATTCTTCTTCCATATGTGCGTCTTTTTAGAGGCGCTATGAGTCCGCAGTTCCTTTTCATGGACGACAATGCAACATGTCATCGCACAATAGCTGCCGAACAGCTCTTAGAGAGTGAAGATATTGAACGTATGGATTGGCCGGCACGATTACCGGATCTCAATCCCATCGAGCATGTATGGAATTTTCTAAGCAGACGCTTGGCAGCTCGTACCTTACCACCAGTAACGATTCCGGAGCTTCGATTGGCGCTGCAAGACGAATGGGCAGCAATGCCTCAACAACTCATTGACACCCTCATTCTCAGCATGGGCAGACGCTGTGAAACCTTCCTAGCAGTCAGGGGAGATCATATCCCCTATTAAAGACCGGATGTTTTTTGCTGGACACCCATCACAGGGATGTTTCGGCCTTCAGTCGCATTGCGCTACATGCAACTTTTTCAATAAAGCTTCTTTTTATCCCTCTGATTTCTCTTTTAGTATGTGTTGCTTACATTACTCATGTCCTTACGTATTGTGGATCTTACGGTATTAAATGTGTTGATTTGGAAAGCTTTTGTACAAAGTTATATTGAAAAAACCGTCCCGTCCTTAATTTTTGCACACCAGTGTATTTTCGTCCGCTTTAAGCATCTGAGCTCATACAGTGATGTGATTGCCGCAGAGTTTGTCAGTTCACTACCGGCTGATCTCCTTTCTGAGTTAAGTGGTATGGATGTCTCTGGTTACTTAGGATACGGCTGAATCATCAACAGAAAATATATTACGATAACTGAAGACTGTTTGTTCATTATAGTTTGCTTTATTATTCTTTCTTTCCCTATTTTCTATGTACTCTCTTCTTACTTTTGAAATTCCGGAAACAAAAACGCCCTTCTCCAACTTTTTCTCAAATTTAATTACCCATGCAGTATCGATCTAAGAAATACCTTAAGAAACTTAAGAATCTTAAGAAATTGGTTAGACTTTACTACATAGATATATATATCCTACTGCTAATGTGGCAGCAGTGCCACGATACTTGCACAGTGCTGTTTGTCCCTTATAACGCATTTTTGCCGCCTTCCTAGCGTGCCCTCTGGGTGTAGTGGTTCTGCACCCTGGGCTGGTATTCCAGAGGACCGTGGTTCGAATCCCGGCGAAGGCGATTACTTGTTTGTCATCTTGCCTGCTTCCCAAAATTACCTAATGTCTCTACACCCTAATTAAAGGCCCTTCATCATATATAAAATAGATTTAAGCAAAAGGCCTTGCTAAATAGTTTGATGATACAAACAAAACTGTATCTGCAAGTGTAAAATTGAAATAGCTTAACATACGCATTCTAACCTCAACAGGGAAAACAAAGAAATCAATTTCCTAGTTAACGATATGATAACTTCCATTATCGCGGAAATAACAGAAGTAGCAATTTAACTAACATTTTATGCAAACAATAAAAATTGGCTTTTATGGATAAAGAATGTAGTAAGTATATTGCATTCTTCTGCTATGTATAGTACCTTAAAGAATGTTCTTCAGGTACTACAAGACTGACATGCCTCTAGTTTGAATTAAGATGATAAAGTCGTATAAAGTTTAAAGTAACCTTTTCATTGAACCATTTAAAAAATTTGGCTCTAAATCGTTCTGCTTGGTGACAGTTTCATGGTCGACAGAAATTAAACCTAAGTGCAAATGAAATTTACATAGGAAGGTATGGTGCTCATCACATGTGGAAATTTGTTTGATTCTGCACACATATTAAGCACATGTATACACATTATGAACGCATTATATACATAATTTTGCACACACATTACACACCAACATTCTGTTGCATATAAGGGAGTGAAACTTAAGTTTTCGATATTGATTTCATTATCATCCAACTCTGATTTTATTAGGACAAAAACTCATACGTTTGATCGAGTCATTGATGGAACTCCAAGGTACATTTTTCTTAGCTTTTCCCACTTAGATCGAATCAGTAAAAGCATCTTTCCGAGTGTTTCGAAGTTTTTTTGCTAACAATAAAGCTTGTATGAACAATGTTCTCAACTATATCAATATATTGGTGGAACAACATATGTTGTACGCATGCACTTTTTTACGAATATTTACCTTATAAATACTCAATTGATCTTTGCAGCTGTTTGAACGTCAAATCATCTAGCCGAGAAGCCATTTGAGTATTTCCGTGGGCTTCTGTTGACGGGATTTTTATTGAAGCCTGCTGCACTCTATTAAACATTTCTTTCCGAAGCTCTAGTGTGCTAAACAGAGCTTTGAAGTCAATCCTTTAGTTTTCTGGAAGAATTTGAAAGATATCCGAGGCATCTGCTGTCAGGAAAGTGGCGAGATGACAGGCCTTAACTTGGGAATCCCATCAATTCGCTTCCGACACTATTGAAAAGAGTATCAACTTCTTTGGCGATAGCAGCAGAAACCCTGTCACCAATTTGAGGTTCCACGGCAGAAACTTTATTGGTTTTCTAACTATGCAGGTAATTTCTCTTTCCATTTCTTCTTGGCCTGCTTCAGTTTTTTTGACCAGCCTTCATCTTCTCTTTAACGCATTCTTGACACAATACATCTCTTCTTTAACGAAGCTGACGGCGTCTTCCGTCTTTTCTTGAAATGCAGCAAAGGCAATCACGAGCTGTCTTAATATTTTTTCCATCGCTCTTGCCACTGACATTCAATATTCAATATCACCTCTGATTCCAAAACCTGTTGCGTGCGAACGGGTTTGTAATAGATTGAATGCACAAGTCCGATAAAAGGTTAATAAAATGTATTGTTATCAAAAGAAATATAACGGAATGCTGGAATTTTCATCAGAGATATTCGGACAAGTCTTCAAAATACCGCGCAATATATTCAGTAGTTATACTTTAAACTACTAAAAAAGTTAATATATAACGCAGAGGAAAGCGTTATCTGAAGAGAAAGCTATTTCCAATTTATCTCATTTCGCGTGGAAATACTACTCACAATAACACTAACTAAGCAAGTGACCTGAGATGTTCTCTTCTTATAGCATTCAATCGATCACGAGGAATTTCTAGTAAGTTTTGTTTATCGAGATTTCTGGAAATCAATAAGAGGATGTAATTACGGTTGCAGTTAAAACAGTAGTCACTTACATTTATTGAATTTTAATATAAAATTACCGAGATATCCATTTATTCAATGTTAAGTGCGCGAACTCCTGTATTTTTTTTTTTTTTTTTTTACTTTTCGGACATAGCTTTCTCTTAAAATTTGTCTCGCGCTGCGTTGCATGCTGTAATACAACAATTATAATTATAATTCTTCTAAAATTTGTTATTTAAACAGAAAATTCGTAACATTAAGAAGTATTGTAATCGCGAAAAGCTTCAGGCAGCATATTTCAACGAAAATATCCACTTTGACAGCTTTCGAATGCAATTTAACGATGTTTTTGCGTGATATCTGTACGTAAGGACAGAATAAAAGACTCTTTTCCTCCAAAAAAACTAAAAAAACTGCTTTAAAATGAATTCTGAAGAGAATTTTTCGTGGCGTCTGTACGTACGTACGTACGTATCTCGCATATCTCAAAAACGAGTAGCCTCAGAACGTTGAAATTTTGTATATAAGACTACTTTAACATGCAGATGTGCACCTCGTATTTTGGTTTCAAACGGCCCCACCAAACTTATATAAATATATTTATAAATATATCCAATCTGTTACCCGGCTCAGTGATCTCAGTTTCTTTACTCTTATTTGTTTGTAAACTGTACATTTTTTGCTTTAAAAATGATTGAATTATCTTGTTTTTATCTTCCGGTTAAGGGTTTTATGCCTTTAGTAAATCTGTATGCAATATTTTTAGAATTATCAAAAATTTTAAAATTGTTTAAGTGCCGCTAAGCCTAATTTGATGGCGGCCATTGCTCTTGTTTACATTTGAAACAGCTGAAACTTAGCTTCGCAAAAACAAAGATAACGCCTTCATTTATTATTTAAATCATGCTTAATCCTTTCTTTAATTTTTTCGAGGAAATAAGCGTTTAAAATTTACTTCGTAATTTTTAATACAGATATTTTAAGTTTTTATGTATTTTTGCCTTGTCGCGAAGTGAAAACTGAATTAATTGAATGAGAAATACTCAATCGTCTTTGAAAAACTGTTTCTTTTTGGTTTTGTTTGCTCAATTTCTTTTATACAACGTTCTCGCTTTATTATAGTATTTGAATAGAATATGTGGCAACGATTAGATAATTCTTGAAATTATATAAATTTTGTGCATTCTGAGTTATAATATGAACGAAATATAATACTGTTAAGTGAACCTAGCGCCAGAGTGGGGCTATGGTAAACAAAGTGAATTTTAAAGAATGCATTTATTCCTTTGTGGTTTATGCGCTGTCGGCAAATTAGGTTTAATTCAATCTAATAAGTTTAAATGAAATGCAAGAAAAAATGCGTATAATTTAATACCGTACAAGGAAGTCATGTGGTGTGCACATCAGATTTTTTTTTTTTTTAATTGATAACAATTTTAAGCGCTTTGCCGCTCGAGCGGCTATATTTTAAAGAAAAATATATCGAATGTGAAAATATCTATGGCAACCTCTAACACTTTATCGGGAATTCTAAATATATGCTGTGTTTAAATATTCTGTGGTTAGTCTGTTGAGATGAATTGTGTATGGTGTAAGTGCGATCAAAGTGATAATTAATAATGAAGTAAACCGATAGGACGTCGATAATAAAAAGACATTTTTTGTTATCCACCTTACTAAGAAAAGTGAATATTGATATAATGAACTGAGAAGAGACTGAATAATTAGAAAAATGTGTGCTAGCACTTAACATTATTTCGAGAATTCTAAACAGTTGCTACGCAAGCTTTTAAATTTCTGTTTTATTTTATTGGTGCTACTTTGGTAGACGGTTGCACGGATTTTGGCGAGTTTTTGGCAATTTTCCTTTTGGCGAGTAATGCGACTTATGGTAAACCCATTGCTGGATAAGTTATTTATGGTAACCGATACTTTGTTGACATTTTATTTAAAAAATAATGCGTGTTATTATGCATAAATTCCGTGTTTTAAATATTATTTATGGCTTCTAAATATTAAAAATCAATTTAATTTTGCATTTTTATTTGAAATAAAAAATTTATTCTTTATCATATTTTATGAAATTTTATGCTGTGGATGATGTACTCAGTGACGTCACCTTACTTTAAAAGTAATTGGTTTTAATATCTATAAATTTAATCTAATGTTTTAAACATTATTTATGGCTGTTAAATATTAAAATACAATTTAATTTTGCATTTCTTTTTTAAAATGATTTTATTATGTATGAATATTTGAATAATTTTAATTCTAGGCGTGATGTAATCAGCTCTCTGATTGGTTTTAGAATATTTGTGCATTAATGAGCTGTAATCAGCTCCCTGATAGGTTGCTGAAAATTTGTGCATTACCGCGCCATTTTAAAATTTAATTCATATCTTCGAATTCCTTCAAAAATGTCTCCTTCAAAGATGAATTTTGTTTTTGATAAGTAACAAGAATTTTTGGTTTCGGAATCAAAAAATTATCCTTTCAGACCTTATTTTCGCCAGCCTGGCTTTCCTAATCAAAGAGATTTATTTATTCTTACAAGGGTCAGAGGAGATTTATTTAAAATTTTTGAAGGAAACGTCGCTAATTGTTTCTTCAATGAAGTGCGAAAATGTAGATCACAGATGAAGACCGTTAGAAGAGCCGACTCTGAGACGGCCGTATATGATATTGTGGTCATGTTGGAAGAAATAACCGTTGTAACGATAAGAAAATTATTAGACATTCCTCCTTTTTTACCGACAATAAACTAATTGCTGTCATTTTAGCTCTAGTGTACGAAGCGTTCTTATTTACTTATTTTAAAGTATTTAATTTAAGTAATATTTTAATTCTTTAAACGTTGGCATGATGGGTTTTAATTCGATATTCAATTTACGTAATATTTTAATCCAATTAAACGTTGGCGCAGTGTTTTTATAGTGGTATTTTTATTCTATTTCTATGCTATATGAAAGTAATAATTTAACCTTTCTTTAGTATTTTATACTCGTAGTAAATGTATTTATTCTATATAATATATATGTATTATATTCTATATAACGTATTTTAAAGTATTTAAATTTAATAATATTCTAATTCTTTTAAATGTTGGATGATGTTTTTTATTTCGATATTCAATTTCAGTAATATTTTAATCTAATTAAACGTTGGCACAATGTTTTTATAGCGGTGTTTTTATTCTCTTCTTTGCTATATGAAAGTAATAATAACCTTACTTTAGTATTTTATACTCATAGTAAATGTATTTATTTACACTTGCTTGCCATCTTAAAAAACGACATTTTCAACAAAAAAATTAATCCATTATTTCTAACGATGGTACTTTTCCGTTTTGCCGGCGCAAGCGATAAAGTCGCCAATAATGGTACAACCGATGCCAAACGGAATATTCTCGCTGGTAACCTTTTACACCTCATTCAGATAGTTCAGTTTTATGTCTAAAGCCATTTTCGGCAATTAAATTAATTAGGATGCAATCACAGCGCTTACCCGAAGCCGAAAATATAGAAAAGGTAAAGTCAAGGGTTAAATTCATCAATTCTAATGAGAATGCATTAGCGAAGTAAAGCACTGCAGTTTTACATAATTTCTGAGTAAGCTATTCGTACGAATTGAAGTATTTCTTGCGTTTAAACTTGTGTTCCAAATTAAGATTTAACTTGAAATTAATGTAGATAATTACTGAGAGCATTATATTTTTGTAGAGTAGTATACGTGAGATGACATCGCTTGGGGTCACGTGATATGAACCGGCGAAACAGGATGTTGAACCATGAAAGCATAGTAAATTCTTAAATTAATGTCTTTTTATAAATTTATTGTCTTTATTTATTGGCTTTTTATAAAATTTGAAACGATATTAAAATGTTTATGCCTTCAAAAAAAGAATTCTTAGGACTAAAATTTTTTAAATATTTTTTGTGTGTATAATGTATGTTGTCGCCAATAAAGTCTGCTTGGCGAGATTTGCGCCGGCGAAACGGAAAAGTACCCTAACGATATTTATTTATTTTTTTTTTTTAAGTTTCGAATACTTTACTTTGCGTAAAAACAGCGTTTTTTAAGATGGCTGACGTTTGTAGAAATCGCGCCAACAATTGCGCCAACGTAAATCGCCAAAAATCCGTGCAACCGTCTACCAAAGTAGCACCATTTTATTGATCAACTGCATCAACTGTACTGAAAGTTCGAATAAAGCGATGTTTAGAAATAAGGTTAATAAGTATGGGAAATGAGAATTTAGCAGGATTGAGTACAAGAGCCAGATTGGCAGACTTCGAGAACATTAACAATCTTTGCAAACCCTTTTGGGGGCCGTTAAAATCGGAAATTTTTAAGTTTTTTTCCCTTAATGATACTCGAAAAGTACTGAAATGGAGTTTCTCCTGTGAGAAGAAATTAATGAGGGAGCTTGCTTTTCCATTTCTACTTTTATCTTAAGGAGTAATGAGCTTAGGGACAGAAAAGAAATAATTGCAGACATGATGATTTGAATCTATGCGGCTATAGTAGGTGCGCAAACTTATGCTTTCTATTTTATTTAAACTGCACTTTTAAAATTCTTTTTGAAACTTTGTTAATGTAGATGTTTTAACATTTGCTTATTATGTACTAATAAATACGCGCATATCGTATTTAAATTTGGAAATTTATTTCATGTTTCAAATGTGACTTTCTAGACTGTTGCCAATGTCATATGATTTGGCAGGAAGGACATTTTTTATGTCATTTAAAAATTGTTCTAGGCACATTTCCGTTTCGCCGGCGCAAATCTCGCCAAGCAGACTATATTGGCGACAACATACAGTATACATATAAAAAATTTTTTAAAAAGTTAGTTCTAAGAATTCTTTTTTGAAGGCATAAACATTTTAATATCGCTTAAACTTTTTTATAAAAAACCAATACGTAAAGACAATAAATTTGTAAAAAGACATTAATTTAAGAATTTACTATGCTTTCATGGTTCAACATCTGATTCGACGGTTCATATCACGTGACTCCAAGCGATCTCATCTCAAGTAAACTACTCTACAAAAATCTAATGCTCTCAGTAATTATCTACATGCATTTCAAGTTAAATCTTAATTTGGAACACAAATTTAAATGCAAGAAATGTTTCAATTCGTACGAATAGCTTACTCAGAAATCATGTAAAACTGCAGTGCTTTACTTCGCTAATGCATTTTCATTAGAATTGATGAATTTAACCCTTGACTTTGCCTATTCAATATTTCGGCTTCGGGTAAGCACTGTGATTGCATCCTAATTGACTTAATTACCGAAAATGGCCTTAGACATAAAATTGAACTATCTGATAAAAATTCTAAGTAATTATATGCCAGTATTGGGAGAAACAATCAGTCTGATAAGAAAAAGCTGCGACTTGTTTTGAAAATGAGGCGTAAAAGGTTACCAGCGAGAATATTCCGTTTGGCATCGGTTGTACCATTATTGGCGACTTTATCGCTTGCGCCGGCAAAACGGAAAAGTACCTTTTTCTAATAATATTTGGCTGTACAAAAGGGTAAGTGCTATGTTTTCAAGGAAGTAAACATTTAAATATTTAATATGTGCATTAACTAGTTAGTAAATGACATAAGTGAGATATAAATGTAAACAAAACCATATAACTGCAAACTAAGCAAACATTTTCATACATACTTTAGTACTGCGTGACAATTTTGATGATAATAATTGAATTTAAATATATTAACTCTTTTAATTACATGTTTAGCATACTTTTCCTTTTTGACGGTAGTATTCCGTTAGAGCAGCTACAACAACTTGTTCTCAAAATCCTCCGATGAAGTTAATTTGTGACCTACTCTAAAGTCTTTTTACAAAAAAGAAAAAACGTTTGACGTGTTCTTCCGGAACAGTGGGTATTCGGGAGTTTATGCTGGGAAAGCAACGCGAATGGCAGGAGTATATTTTCAGACTGCTAAGAAAAGGACGTAAAAAAGAGTCATTAAAAAAATTTTGCTTATGAATATTTCATTGTGAATCACAGTTGTGATTTTGTACACCTCGAAACTGGATATTATATCCAAACTGTGGACTGATTGTAGGGCAGTGCTAAATGGAGAAATAAACGTTATTGGGACACTGCTCACCACCATATAGAGTCGTATTTGATGGAATTTATGTGGCGACGGTTACATTCGAAAACTGAAATTTTTTTCTGCAGTATTGAATGATATTTCTTATTTTATGCCACCGGTTTAGAATGAATTTAGTTTCGTTTTGTTATTTTTTATTTATGTGTGGAGTTCACATTAAAATATTAAAAAGAAAAATGTACTTTCTATAAAAATTTTTAAGAAAAATGTACTTTAAACAAAACGCATTTCTTTTTAGGTTTTTGAACTCTATTATTATTTTATTATTTATTTATACCCAGCAACAATTGGACACAAATAAAAAGTGAAGCATTTTAACTATTCTTTAATTAAATTATATACAATCATGCATATCCATGCCTATTTTAATTTTCGTCATTACTAAAGTTTAGTTAATAAAATTTCTAATATTTTTTTCATAAATTTCTTTTGAAGTTTTGTGAATATTTATGTATACTATATGTGTTATTATTGGGAGTGTGAGACAGAAATAAGAATAATTGATTTTAAAAATAATTACATGAATTGAATCTTCATATAGTGGTTATTTACTTAAGATAACCACCTCTGACAGGGGTACATTTATCAGGATCATACTGTTACGAAATGTTCCGGTACGGTAAGATAGCTTCCCCGCAAAATAGTTTTAAGTTTGCCATAAATGGCAAGGGAAGGCAGGGTTGCCACATTTGGCGAGAAATCGACCTTTTGGCGAAAAAATTGGCGATATACCATGGACGAATGGAGAACCTTCTGGAACGAATTCTTACCAGTTTAGCCCAGAATGTTCTCAAACACAAGCCGACAGCTATATAAACCATGCTGGTCCGCAGTCAGTTAGTGTGTGTCTCAGAGAGTGTACCTCGTCGAGCGAGCCGTGCGGAGTCGATCGAGTTGACAGCCGGGCAGCGAGTGCTGAGTGGGTCGTCGAGTTCACCGAAGGAGTCTCTTAGTGTATCGCGGCTAGTGCATCGTCGAGAGAGCGCGTTGAGCTCCGGAAACGACTGAACCAAGGAGTCGGGAGCTGTGCTCGTGTGTCGTCGAGTGCATTGCGAGTTGTAGCTTGGAGACTCTCGAGAGTACGTGGAGTTCCGAGAACGACCAAGCAGAGTCGGGAGCTGTACTCCGGAAAGAAGAGTCGGGTGCTTTGCAGAATGTTTCCTCGTTATTGCCTGACAGCGTGAAGGCTGTGTCGCTGATTGTTCCAGCGTGTTTATAGTAGATCTTCAGCGACTGTAAAAAGTGTTATTGGAGCTGTTCTGATTAATATTGGCTAAATAAAGTGTGTTTCGATACTTCATCAAGTGTCGTCGTTATTCACTCCAAATCTACAAACTCCGTAAGAACGTGAAGGAAGAAAATAACGCAACAACTGGTGTCAGGAAAAAAAAAAAAAAAAAAAAAAAAAAAAAAAGAAAACGTAACAATACGTTGAATAACAGCCCTTGCAATTCATAATTGTTCTGTAAGGCGACAAGAATTTTGTCTTTAGCTGGGGTTATGGTTAATCGTTTTAGAGAAGTTTTACTGTATAACCACTGAAATATAAAGCGTAATACAGATATATGCTGTGAGATACTATCCTATATATATATACAAGATAAAATACATGAAAGCAAACTTCTAATTTTAATTGGCCATAATCTCCTAGTTTTATTTAATTTGTGCCCTCATCTCTCTCTGTCTTCAAAATAACACTATAAATCTAAACTGCGTCATTCGAATTAATCATGCGATCTTACGCAATGCGATCTTATGCGATCTTACCCTTAGGGCATGTATCTCTAGCCCATTCAAAGTTATTTATAAACCAACCCCTTTTTTGATTCCCTCCCTTCTTCTTCTGGGGCCCACCAGCGGCCGAGCGGTAAAGTCGCTGAACACTGGTAGTTCGGTCCGAGGTTCGAATCTCGCGAACGGGCTGGCTGCATAGGTGTTTTCGTGGTTTCCCCCATGTGTAACGTGTATACAAGCCAGTTTTCCTTGCCTTCATGGAGGTTCCTTAGAAAGTCCTCCACGAAGGCATCCCTCCCCTCCCACCACCCTTCTTCTTCTGAAGTACTGCGACACACTCTCTCTTTTCGCTTACGCTTTCATCCTGAGACGTTTCTGCAATCGTTCATGTTCGGTTTCATTGCCATTGTATTAAAATTGTTATTCAGGTTTTATTCGGGGAAGATTATTAAATTTTCGTGTTATTAGTAAGTATAAGTTTGTCAAAAATTTTGAATTAATGTTAAGAATTTTGTAATTATTTTGGTAACAAGATAAATATTTTGGAATTATTTCGTACATAAGATCATTGTCTGAAAACTTAATTTTTAAGAATTTTCTAATTATTTTGAGAATGATGTCTATATGAAATATAAATTTAAAAAAATAATTAAATGGGAGAATATTAAATATTGTTAAAATTAACATAGAAAATCCTAAGATTTAAGAAACTGACCAATCGTAATAAAATTTATATCAGAAATTAATTAAGACTAATATGTATTAAAATTCGTTAGGAATTATGGTCAATGAATGTTATAATTATCAATAATTTTATGTTAAATATAAAGTATGTTTAGGGAGTACTGGTTCATAAATAGAGGCATGTTTCACCTCTGCATAATTGATCCATTTACCCTCCTCAAAATATATAAAAATCAAAAGTTTCTACTTTATTTAATTTTCATATAGAATTTATATTTGAATTTATAATTGAGTGGAATATTTTTTAATATAATGGAATTTTGTAATGCAGTTCGCAGAGGCCAGTTACCTTATACAAGGAACGGAAGTCTTCCAGGTAATTGTCCAAATAGCTGGATATGCGTGTACTACGAGAAAGCTGTAGGGTCTTCTAGTTTTGTGTAATATAAGAAAATTGTGAAACATAATAATAAAAGTAAAAGTAATAATTTCAATAATGCTATTACAAGTTTTAAAGTATTACTTATTAATGTGAAAATTAGTAAATTAGTAATAATTAATGGGTATGTAAAATTTTTATAATTGTGATATTAGGTGGAAAAATTTTTGAAAATCTTTCCCTGAAGTATCAAAATTGTGATTTAAATGATACAGAAAGAAGAACGTTTCACAGATTGTACTCAAATTTTAATAGGAATTTTGACTCCCTCTCTTCTTCCTCTGTAGTACTGCGACACTTTCTCTCTTTTCGCTTATGCTTTCTTCTTGTTAAGACGCTTCTGCAATCGTCCGTGTTCGCTTCCATTGCCATTGTATCAAAATTGTTCTGAAAATAGGCACGATTGGTGTGCCAAGTGAATTGTGTCCCTAAATCTGAATTTAAATAAACATTTAATTTAATCCGGCTCGACTGTTTCTTTATCAAAATGAACAGGCGCTCTAAGCATCAAATATCTACGCCATCAGTATTTCTGCATATCTACATCTCAGTGTTCTTAGATTGGTGCTTCTATAATTGTGCTATTATTACACACACACACACACACACACACATATATACACATCATTTGATGTCTACGAAACATTACTTTATTAACTTTATGTTAATCCATTAGGAGAATTTAAAATTCCGCAACTTTAATTTATAGAAACATTTTATAATGTATTTATACTGACATGCGTAGAAAACTGGCCTAGGCCTGTAGGATTCTAGGTATTTCAATATTTATTAAAACTGTTCACAGTGAATTTCACTTGAAGTTATTTTTCATGATTTACTTTCCCCCTGAAACGGTTCTGTGCATTTCATGTGTGCTAACTATGTACTTTTGCCGTTTTTATAGGGATTTAGCTTACAGGAGTACTATAATTCTAGAGTTACTTATAATAGTTATAATTACTAATTTTTATTTCAATCTGGTTCTGTTCTAGAATTCTATTGGTTCATGTGTTATTTTAATGGGATTTCTTTAGGTGTGTACTCATAAAATCATTACTGAGTTTGCTTACGAGGATTTAGCCTACGGGTATTCATGCATTTCTACAGGCTTTTTGCTTTTTGGCAACTGGTTTTTAGGATATTTTGGCCTACGAGTGTCTATAAAGGTCTACTATTTTTTGTATTGGTTTTTATAAGAATTAGGTCTACGGTACCCGTAAAAGTGTACGGGTGTTTTTACTGCTTTTAGGAGGATCTGCCTTATGGACTCCCTTACAGGTCTAGTGTTTTTTCTAAAGGTACACGTATAATTTTTATTACTTTATAGGGGACGTTCTAAGCAAGGCACTCAGTACTATTTCAGTTACTGTAAAATTTACGAGTAAGTTAAATTTGCATAGATGCCTTTTTATTACTTAATAGTATAATATATATTTCTATATTTTAAAATATTTATATATTTTCACAGGAAACACGCGAATTCCCGAAGCTGGTCAAATCGGAATGTTTTCATGCTGAATCGGTCGACAAAGAAGCCCATGCTTGTTTGTTACGTAAAGTGCTATTATGGAATGAATATCTTCCTGTATCCCTTTCCGGCACGCTACCTTTTAAAGCTGGAATTTCGACACGAAAACGAATAGGCAGTATAATCAGGCCTAGAAGAGCACAGGGGTAAAATTTTGTGAAGATATCACTTATCGTTTTGATTCTATGGGTGCGTTCAAAGCGGACAGACTGAATGAATAGAGTTTCGAAACGATTGCTGAAACGAGCATTGCTGGGAAGCGCGTAAAAGAGTAAGAGATTTTGCCTACGCTTAATAAACACTAGATTCTGAATACCGTAGCAGATTTAGCATTATCCAGTGTGCACCATGGGCAGGCCTGCGACTCTACATCCCCTAAAATTGCACTTCTTGGTTATATGATGATTACCTGCATATGAATGGGAAAATGTAACTTAAGTATATGATACTTATATTATTTACATTTCATATTTACACTACCGTCTATTTTTTCATGGTGGTACTTTTCGAATCACGTGACACCACCTTTGAAAAAGCACAACGCAATATTGCATGTTTTTCACATGTACCGAGATCTGTAGATTCACTATCTGAAAACACTTAATATACCACTTTCAGTGCTTCAGAAATGGTCAGCTCACTCCGATCCATTTGCAAACTAATTAAAAATCCGAAAAAAAATAAACTTATATTATATCTACAATTTTGAAATTATAATTTATAATATAAAATTAAATAAACTTCTACAACTCAAAACTATTAAACGTACTGCTAACAAAACTTCTTTGAACGAAAGCGAAAGAGGAAGAGAGAACTAACTGCTCTAGTGAAAACCAAACAGCTAACTGATAAAATTACCTTCAGAAGATCATCCCAGCAATCTCTTAGCTGATAACCAAACCTCACCCCTCATCCCCGAAAAAAAGAGAGAAAAACAGGAAATGAAACACAGATGTGAACCCACCTTTCTATGTTAATGGGCTGACCGATTAGCTGCAGAGAAACAAAGATGCAGCTGCCTCTCAGTGACATAGTCTCGCAGTGAGCCCGCTCTGGGTATACCTGATGTTCACCGTTCGATTTTAGGTAATATTTCAAGGTAAAAAGTTAAAACTAATATAGAATAAAGAAAACAGCATACAACCAAAAAAATAACATAGAAATTTCTTTTCAAACAATTCCTTTCATGCAAATTTTCTTTGAAAAATGAGGGTCTTCAAAAACTGAACATGGCTAAAATATATGGACTGGTTAATCTTGGACTGCCATTTATTGTTAATAAAGTAGGTTCAGAGTAACCTATAAATCCTTTCTCATTCAATTTTTCTGTGCATACAGAAGAAAAGTTTTAAGTGGGTCCAGAGCGGGTACACCGTGCCGCAAAGGTGTATACTACGACTAAAATTTAACTATGTTTTTAACAATTCGGCATATACGACTTGCAGAATGAAAGCCACTCATCAGATTTCAAAGAAATATATCCCATGAATTCATATCAAAGGGCTAGATCAGTATAACATTGAAACAGCAATGTTACATTGGCTTGAAATATTCACGTAATTGTGCTGTTTAAAGTTGTAATTTTAAACTGAATGCAAGTATTGAAATTCTTCAAAACCTACTAAAATTTCGCCTATGTTTCGATTTAAAAAAGGGAGTTTCCAAAGAAAATGAAATAAAATGCGAGTGTTTGTTGATTTTGTCGTTCAAAGGAACCTCTTGAAGCGTAGGTTTTCACTTCGGCTGTTGATTATTTTTGTGTAACATAAAAGTTGTAGTCGCTGCTAGTCAGAAAAGAAAGGTGCTTCAACTGTCATGTCTCTTCTGAATAGCAGCATAGCAATCTGTGTATACAAAGTTCTTTTCTTGAGATGTTTGAACTCCTCTTGAATTCAAATGAGATCGAAATACTTCAGATTTCAGTTTGAAGGCTCAGCAAGCACAAAAGCAAATGCCTTATAAACTGCGAAAAGCATGTCACTATTAAGTTGTCTTGTGCCACCATGCTTACAGAATAAAAACTGGCATACGCATGAAATGATTGAAAACTTTGACGCGTTTAAAAAATTATTTTTTTTTTTTTTTACAACAAAAGATAACTTCTTACATTCTTTGGGTTCGAATATGTGTTCTACGTTTTAGAAAAAAAATATTTATATATGCGGGAGATATATAGGATTTCTTAATAAGAAATTCATTTTCTTAAATTAAGTCTCAGGATAAAATATGTATAGTAAGTTATGTGAGGAATTTCAGAGGGTGATAGACTAATATCTCTTATATTATTACTGGCGGTTATACAGAAACTTGTAATAATACAGGAAAATCAATATACGTCACTGTCACGCTTTCTTAAAATACCTCGTGCCACATACTGATCTGCTACCGTTCTGCAATAAGTATTGAACTCATGACAATATAAGAACGTGAGAGGGGTAATATAGTTTTTAAAGTAAAAGAGGTAATGAAAAAACTATTAAATTATAAATATATAATATCTAATTACGATATTGATATTTTTTTTTAATTTTTAACCAGTAAACATTACTCCGTTTTAGTGGAGAAAATATTTTTATATGTGGGCTGGAGCTTTAAAATTAAAAATACTACATTTGTATAATCTCCTTTACCGCAGAAAGAATTAACCTCTTAAAATATTTGCACTTGTATATTTCTGCATTCATGACATGATCTGTTACCCAAAGCGAAAAAACGAATTCTGAAACATAAACCCGCAGTCAAAAAGATAATTTTTATTTTTTATTTTTCTGTTTCTCGAGAATGTTTTTTCATGTTAACTGGGATGAGAAAGCTGCTAGATAAGTTGGAAAATACCGTTCTCAACATTTTAGCTTTTTTGCCATAACATTGTAAATATAAATATTATGATCATGTCCTATCGTATTCAATTAATTAAAAACAGAGTTTATTTGTTTACAAGTAAAACTCCGATTATCCGAGTTAATGTGGACCCACTCATTGGGATACGCGAAAACACTTACAACATGGATTTATGCAAAAAAAAAAAAAAAAAAAAAATAACTATAGGATTATTATTCATACAATAGGGAATTTACTAACATATTTAGGTAGGTACATAGGGATACATGTAGTACTAAATGTGATACGAACTATGAGCTTGAAAACACATATCTGTAACAGGAATGAGGTTTTGTACAGTATACATTGTGATATCTGGCGACTGTTTGGCGATCAACAGAGCATGCTTGGCGCGGGTAGCTCTTCTTCGAGAAGGGTTAATGTATTTATTAGGAGTTGCATGTTAGCCTCGGAAGAGGAAGGTAGTAGATTGTACTATGCGGTAGGAGCGACGTACTGCTCTGAGTAACTATTATATTATTATTTGAATTATATATTTAATAAATGTTTGTTTCGTCTTGCTAAATGGTGCCTTGTTAAACCACGAAGTCATCACAACACGCTCTCTTACGAAATAACCAGAGAGGTTAGAAGCTTAGAGCGTTGAAAACGGAAGAGGCGTAAAGTTAAGCCTAACTAACGAAAGAAGTGTTCATTTGCAAAAGAGTAAAAACGTGAGAATTATTTAATCGAGAGTTTGAAAGGCTTGATTCTAAAGGAAAATAGAAGAAAATGTTCAAAAACGCAAAGAAAGAGGATTTAGTAACAGTTCTATTGGAAATTGGCGAAGAAGCATCCCCAGATTTGAAGCTGGTAGAACTGAAACACAAACTCCAGAATAGCAAGGAATACATCGAAGATGCTGATTTCGTGAAAGAAATTCTGATTACTACAGTGGAGAATAGAAAAAGAAAAGAAGAAATGGAAAGAATGCAAATGGAAGAAGAAAGAATAAGAACAGAAAGAGAACACGAAATAGAACTAGCGAAGATTCGAGCAACTCAAAATGAAGGAAGTAGAAGTCCAACACCTTTAATCCAAAACACAGAACGAGAAACCGAAATTTCACTGGACAAGCTGATCAAAGGAGTAGAAACACTGACTATACCAGTACCGAAGAGAGCAGAAGAATGGAATATATTTTTCGATTCTATCGAAAGAGCATTTAAGCACAAGAAGGTTCCTGAAGAATACAAATCAGAAATATTATTGAAATTAATTGGAGAAAAAGCTTCAAATGTTCTTGTTTATATAAAGGAGGAAGATCTGCAAAATTACGAAAAAGTGAAAACTCTTGTTCTGAAGGAATATCAACCTACTCCTCAAACCTGTTTAGAAAACTTCAGAAAAACTAAACGTTATTCCGGCGAAACGCATATCCAGTTCGCTTCAAGACTAACAGCTACATGGGACTATTACTGCAAGTCAAGAGAAGTAAAGGATTTCGAAACACTCAAGGAGTTAATTATTTCCGATAAATTATTCCAAGCATTAGATGAAGAAACAGCTGCACACGTCGCAATACGCCAAGGAAATAAATGGCTGAAGCCTCAAGAATTAGCTACAGAATGTGATATTTATTTCACGGCCAAAGGAAAATCTTTCGACGAAGTTCGAAATGGAATTAAGCGATCACCGAGATTCCTGGATACAACATGTGCACACGACAAATATATTCCACCACCCATGAGAAAAGAATATCCAAAACACGAAAGATTTCACGCGAGAAGAAAAGAATGTTATATTTGTGGAAATTATCAACACATCGCGAGAGATTGCCCAGACAAAAGAAGAAAGAACGAAACTGCAGTAAATAAGAAGGGAAAGGATGATTCCAAAACTCAAAAAAATTCAAACAGAACATCAAAAGAAGAAGCCATCGTAGCTAAAGTAGACTCATCCCATCTACGATCTGAATTCGCAGAACGCATCGTTCAACCACTGCAAAAAGTAGATATTTTTATTAACACTGAGAAAATCGAAGCTATCGTAGACTCTGGAACGCAGATAACGATCGTACATTCATCGCTCATTCCAAATTTAGAGGAGAGAGAAGGAGGTAAAATTAAGCTAACACCTGCTTTCGGACAACCAATTGAAGCAAAAGTTTGCCGTGTACCTATTTACCATAAAGATCATGGAAGCAATATATTTAATTTTGTGGATACATTAATTGCAGTGACTGATAAGCTAAATGTGCCTTGCCTAATAACTCCAGAAATATACGAACTGTTGATTAATCCTGCGGCAGAAGAACCAAACGCAGAAAGAAATAATTACGAAAGCGAAAACTTACAAACTTTATTCGCCAATGCACAGTCAAACGACAGCGTCGATCCCCCCCCCCCGCTAATGCTTATGGAGGAGAAAAACGAAGAGGAGGAAGGGAAGAAGGCGAGTGTTTATGTAAACACAGACTTATCGTCTGCTGAACGCCTACGCGAAGAGCAAGTTAACTGTCCCTCGCTGAGAGAAGCATGGAAGCTAGCAATAGAAAAAAAAGGAAATTATTTATTTATTGATCATCTTTTACATCACCAAGAAAAAATATTAGGACAGAATGTTTTTCAGTTAGTGCTTCCACTTAGTAGAAGAGCACAAGTGTTGGAATTAGCACATAGTTCCATTTTCGGTGCACATCTTGGGATAAGAAAAACAAAGGAGCGAATACGATATTCATTTTATTGGCCTGGATTAGCACAAGATGTTGAAACCTTTTGTAAAACGTGCAAAGATTGTCAGTTGAAAAGTCCAGAAAAGCGATCTGACAAGATTCCCATCACACCGGTCAGAAGCCCGGGATTACCTTTCGAAACAGTTAACATCGACATTATTGGACCTATTGAACCTTCCTCTGCTAGGAAACATAAATATGTGTTATGTCTGGTAGATCAACATTCCCGATGGCCAGAAGCCATTCCACTGAGAAGCTTGACAGCAAAAGCCACTTGCGACGCGCTTTTGGAGATTTTCATGAGAACAGGAATCCCTAATACAATAGCTAGTGACAACGGAAGTAACTTCGTTTCAAAATTAACTAAAGAATTCCAGAAAAGACTAGGTTCTCACCCTAGGTTCTCTACACCTGCTTACAGTGCTTCAAATGGATTAGTAGAAAGATGGAACAAGTCCTTCAAGCAAATGTTACATCATGTCATCAGGACTGATCCTTCGAATTGGGATAAGCACATCCCATACCTGCTCTTTGCATACAGAGAAGTACCAAACTGCACCACGGGTGTCTCACCATTTCAGCTGATGTATGGAAGACGACCAAGAGGTCCTTTAGCAGTACTGAAGTCTTCATGGTCAGGAGAAATACCTATACCACCTAATCTAAGTGAATCGGCAGTGGATTACTTACAACTTTTAAAAATAAGGTTAGAACAAGCAGCCGAACAAGTCAATTTAATTGCAAGTGATAAACAACAAAAATATGCTGAGTACTTTAATCGGAGAACAATACCAAAAAATTTCAAAATCGAAGAACAAGTTTATTTACTCATACCAGATTCAAATAACAAACTCTATGCACGATGGACTGGTCCAGGAGAAATCGTGAATCATTGCCCACCTCATTCCTATAAAGTAAAACTACCTGATGGAAAGATCAAACATGTTCATGCAAATAAAATTAGAAAATTCCAAGCTAGTGTCAATGCAGTTGGAGTGATATTTGAAAATGAAGAAGAATTTGGAGAAATTATAACTTTACCAGGAAAAGATCTCTCGACCCCCCTGGAAGATTTTAAAATAGATGCAAATCTGAATTTAGAAAATTTGAATCCGCAGCAGAGAAGAAAATTGATAGCTCTTATCAACAAACACCGAGCACTATTCACCGGAAAGCTGAAAATAGCTAAAGTTGAAGCTCATAAAATTAGATTAATACCCAATATGGAGAGGAAGAAACCTTACATTTATAGGATTCCTGAAGCATTGAAACCCAAGGTCGATGAAGAAGTAGAAGAATTATTGAAATCGGGACTAATAGAAGAAAGTAATGCAGAAATAGCTCATCCAGTAGTTTGTGTAAGCAAAAAAAATGGAGATATCAGATTGTGCTTAGATTATCGAGCTTTGAATGCAGTGACGAAGCCAGATGACTTTCCTATGCAAAATGCCATTGATTTAATGTACAGTATAGGAAGAGCCAACGTCATAACAACTTTAGATTTGCTGAAAGGATATTGGGCAATTCCCATGGAGGAACAAAGTAAAGAGTACACATCGTTCAAAACTCATCGAGGTCAATATCAGTTTAAAGTGCTACCCTTTGGATTAAGGAACGCAGCAGCAACTTTTCAGAGAGTAATGAATAACGCGCTGAAAGAATTTCAACAATTTTCAAGAGCCTATATTGATGACATAGCTATATTTTCCATGGATTTCGACACTCATCTCCAACATCTGGATAAAGTTTTTACCAAACTAGAGTCACTTGGATTTACTATCAATTCGAAGAAATGTTCGTTTGCAAAATCTCAAATTAAATATTTAGGACACATCATTGGATCAGGAAAACATCAACCAGATCCCGAGAAAATAGAGGCAATCAAGAAGCTGGAAACGCCGAAAACGAAAAGAGATCTTAAAAGTCTGTTAGGACTATGTAATTATTATCGCGATTATATCCCAGGGTATGCAGAGATCGCCTACCCACTCACAGAACTCACGAAAAATAAACAACCGGAAATACTCGAATGGAAAGAAATTCATGAGTCAACATTTCAACAACTGAAGGAACGATTAGCGATGTCAACGGAGCTGATCACCCCAACACTGCAGGATCCGTTTGTCATTCATTCTGATGCATCCCAAATCGGAATAGGTGCATGTTTGTCACAGCAAAGGGGAGAGAAGCAATTTCCCATCTGCTACGCGAGCAAGAAATTATCGAAACCTCAACAGAGCTGGCCGACTATAGAGCGTGAAGCTTATGCTATAGTATGGGCATTGAAGAAGTTTGAACCTTGGATATTCGGTTCATCGGTGAAAATTGTGACTGATCATAATCCTCTAGCCTTTATAGTGAGAAATGCTCCGCAATCGTCCAAATTACAACGATGGGCCATAGCTTTGCAGAAATATAATCTCGAAATAGAACATTGCCCTGGAAAAAAACTGTCAAACGCGGATGCATTATCCAGACTTCCCACTTGTGAACTTTGAACATTAATTTACTGTTCATCTTCACGAACATTTTGTATAGTTAATAATTATATAGTTTTCTTTGCTTTTCATAATCATTTTACAATTTTGTGCAAATAAGATGTTTATGTAATTTGAAATAGATAGAGAAATTATTGGATAACAAATATTCGAGGTAAGTGGTAAATTTAGATATTTGTCTCCCAAGGATTTAAATCATGCTGCAGCATCATTAATTAAAAGGAATGTTAAGAATATAATTTTATATATATATAAGAAACTTAATAATTTTACTGTCATCATTGGAATAATACTAGGGTATATTTTAACATGTTTATAAAAGAAAATATCAACTTGGTTTCTTTGAATTAAGAATTGATAAATTGTTACAATAATAATAAGGTTCGGAACAAGTGAAGTTAAAAATGATTTATCTATGTTTATATATAAAAATGTGTTATCTATGTTTATGTAGTAAATTGAGGTATGTCTATAGTAATTGAGATTTGAAAATTAGGAGAGAATGTATAAAAGTATATGTAGTTTTTTTTTTCTTTTTCACGTTGATCGCAAACAGTTGCTAGATTTTAGTTTCCAGATTGCTGATTGATTTGTAAATAATATCAACAACAATCTTACGACGGGGGTGTGATATCTGGCGACTGTTTGGCGATCAACAGAGCATGCTTGGCGCGGGTAGCTCTTCTTCGAGAAGGGTTAATGTATTTATTAGGAGTTGCATGTTAGCCTCGGAAGAGGAAGGTAGTAGATTGTACTATGCGGTAGGAGCGACGTACTGCTCTGAGTAACTATTATATTATTATTTGAATTATATATTTAATAAATGTTTGTTTCGTCTTGCTAAATGGTGCCTTGTTAAACCACGAAGTCATCACATACATACCATATCGCACATTTTTAAATAGTAACAACTTCCTATTTGATTGTGATGCCTTGTTTCCTTTCCGAATATTGCACAGACGTTGCAACATCATAACGTCGGCTTGTTTCACGTTGTCTTGCTAATCAGCATAGAGCATGATTCTTTTCTTATTTTTGGGTCAAATGTCACTTCCCTAATTTTAGAACTACTGGTCACTTTTCTAATAGTTTCACCATGATCCAGAGTGTTAATGGAAGCAAACGTTTCTCCTAGAGATGAAAGCATGTGTTTTCTTCTACTAGTCATTATTCGACGAGCAGCCATTAAAACACACACACTCACAAAATGCCAAAGTCGCTCCCACTATTCTGTTGTTGCCCAACAAACTTCGTACTATCCGATATGAGGACTAATTTTATATAAAATTAATATCAAGAATGGCAGGAAGTTGGTCGGCCAAATAAAGGTTGGGCTGAGAAGCAGGCGTCGGAAATACTAGATAAGGAATAAAAATAAAGGACGCTTTTCGCTTTCAACGTTTGTAGTGAAATTGTTTCCTTTTCCTTAATAAGAACCTGGACACTGGACGGTATGTTAGAAACAATTTCTTTATAAAGATTTCGTACGGCGATGATCTGGATGAAGGAATGTTAATATAGTTTCTGTGTAGGCGGCAGCTTTTGTAAAATAAGTCTTGAATTGAAGATAGAGGCCATTTATTTTTATGGGTACCTTGATCTGGGTTGCGAATAGAAGATGCAAGCAAATGTACTGTTCATTTTAGGAGACGTTTTGTTGGGGCGTGATGTATTTCGATTTTTTCCTAGGAAGAGGATATTATCCTGAGATTTCTCGCACTGTTGATAAAGAATGATGTGCGGCGCCTATTCTAATTTTTCCTCAGTTGTAATTGGATCAAATAAGCTCGTGGCAAACAATTAATTTTAAATGAGGCTTAGTTGCGTCAGAAGTTTCTTCTAAATAATAATTAGGCGAGAAGATGAAGAAGAAGAAAGGGGGAGAGAGAATGCGTGCGAGAACTAGTACAAAGATGGACAGGTTTTCTGAGTTGGGAGAAAGAACACTTTAGTGATGATGACTAGTAGAAAAGTGCAGGTTTTTCCTAGGATGGAAAACGATAATTTTATTGGTGACAACTAGCAGGAGGGTGTGAAAATGAAGGAGATAAATGACAGTATTGCGGTAATGACTCCCGTGCATGTGCAAGGTTAAAGAAATTTTACTAGAGACGTATCAGATTCAAGAAAGATGAATCAGCTGTATTGAATGATTAAATGTACGATGTAGGAGAAATATATGAATTTATAAATCTTCTGATAAGAAAATGAGATAATCTGTGTGTTCTGTTCCCAAAGCATAAGTAGACTTTCCCGTTGGTTCCGATTGCTGATACGGAATTATTCTGGCGTTGTGTTCCTCTTTTCTCACCAATGTAAAGAGACTGTTGGGAACTGATATTTAGCCTGGTGAGGTAAACGCCTCCACTTTGCAAACAATATGGAACGGTCATAAATACTATACGTGACCATGTTAAGGACAGGTTTCATGAATTATTAAGCAATCTGACTCTCCGAAAGATAATCTTCAGCATTGCGAAAGTTGTTTTCACGCAACAGTGCAGGTTCCCGGGGTCTGCGCAATGTAAATGCTCTTCATCTCTTCCTTGTCTGTAGTGATGATTATGTAAAACTAAGTGATGTTTTTTGTATGTATAAATTTAATATTCAATGTGGGATTTCGTAGCTCATAGCTAAAATGTGAATATTTATTCGGGAGTTTAATCCAGACATTAGAATAGGTTGTATTTATATGTCTATTTTGATCTTAATAACTTATTGGGGTAGTTACGAAAATGTGTAAAGAAAAGGAAGAATTTAGCAGCTAAGATTTTGCGTTTATTTACGATAATAGTTTCTGACCACGAAAGATACAGTTAAAGAATTTAAAACAGAAATATTTAGATCGAAGCTGGGTATATGTGATCGCGGCTGTACTAAATTCCCAAATTGTTCTTTTAGGCTGTAAATATTTGTAGATGTACTGATTGTCACAATGATTCATTTATGTTGAGGATTGAAAGTACTCCCTCTAATTTATCAAAAAATATAATTCATGTTTTTTGCACCAACTAAATTCCTTCTGAGCAAATTTTATCATTCGTGTTTTATTGCGCCAATTAAAATCCCTTATGCAACACTAAAAGCTTAATGGTTTGCCACTCAAAGCGTGCAAGAATCGAGACTACCGAGCTCAAACGTACTAAGGCTGGAGTTTTTATCTTTGAGTTTTTGATCATAACTGAAATCCATGTCTACAGGTTGTTTACCTTTTGAGGATATTTATTTTTTGTTCTATTTATTGCATTGTGCTTGGATAACATGGAACTTTGAAAAATAATTGTTTAAAATTTGTATAATCGGTGATCTACTGTATTTACATTGGCATTAGTTATTAAAGCGAAAAATTATTTCTGCTCAAAACTAAACTGATCAGTTCTTTTCAACGCAGTGAGTTCTAGGTATGTAGCTTTTACACTTTAATATTGTTGCTTTTACACTTTAATATTGTTGCTTTCCGATCTGTTGATGCGTATTTAACAAGCCTTTGTAAATTTGCTGCTAATCGCTGCACCAGTATGAGTACACTTTATATTAAACTATAGTCTTTTTTTGTCTAAGAGGTCAGTCAGTAGGCATAGGTATCAAGAATCCTTTATAATTATTCTAAGCCAAAGTGCATGCATGTGCAAAAAAATTAAAGTAAATAATTTCGAACCAAAGAAAACAGATCTGGTATTTTTTTTAAATCCTAATTTATTATTTAAAATTGAAAACAAAAATATTTTAACTCGTAAATTTTTAAAAACCTAATTTATTTAAAAGAAGTTGATTTATTTAACCAATTGTTTTACATTTATTTACTTAGCACATTGCTTTTGATTTAACCAAAGGTTATTCCTGTTTAACACTCAAAATTTCTTTTTATAATGCTAATTTTGCAGTAATTTGTGTTTTGGCGGCACTTAGAAGCAAATTATACCTTGGTTATTTATTATTTTTTTTAAAGTTTAAAACATTTTCAAGACTTTTTAAAGGTTTTTAATGCACTTTATTTCAAATAATTAATTTTTATTTAACAATTTCTTTTAAACATTTCGTTTACATTGTTTCAAGAATTTACAATCATAAACATATAATTCAGACGCGTGGCTTTGTTGAAAATTCTTCAGCTGCTCCTTCAAAAAGTGCAAGGAATTGTCAGTGCTATTTGTTGTATCAATTTTATTATATTATGTTAATTTTATTGTTGTTATTTCATTGAATTGTTTTTGCTTCGATTTTTATGATTGCACATCTGATTAGACTGTTAATATCTTTAATAATTTAATTTATGATTTAATTATTCTTTCTTAATTATATATATATATATATATATATATATATATATATGATGTACCAGCTTTTGTCGTAGCTTAAATTATCAGAAGATAAGTTTACAAAACAGGATCCATTTTAATATTCAGGAGAAAGTAGCAGTTACAAAATCAGATATCCGGAGTAAATAAAAAGAATTACTAATAACTTTTTATATGAAGTTTACTGCATCGTAGCATTAAAGAAAATTTCCCGATATTCCTTTGTGAGTCCTTTCATAGCCTCTGGAAAGGCGGAGCTTCCAAGAAATGACGTCAGCCTTGTCAGCCAATCCAGTTCGCTTTAAATATTTCCAGAACATTCTATAACTGTACGTGTAGCAAAGGCGGGAAAAACAACTTGACTACGGGGCTGTGGATTTAATTCCACGTGCTTTCAAATAAGAGAACATCGCCTTTAAAAATGAAAAGAATATGTAGTTAGAATTTTAAATGTATTCTTGACTATGGAATTTTATTATTATTATATATATATATATATATAATAATTTATTTCCTAAACCGTATTGATTAATTGATTATATTATCTCCTAAGTTTAATTAAAGTAGAAATATTTTAAAAGTGTGCATCCATACTGGTAAGTTATATTTTGAAAGATGTTTTGAAGTAATTTGAAAGCAAAATGTTAATAATGTTTTAACGGGGACTGGAGTTAAATCATCACGAAGAATAATATTACAATTGCAAAAGTAAAAATTAAAACATGTAATTATTGTCATTGATCGGAAATTAGTTGACTTTTCAAGGAGAACAAACCAACTCCCGTTCAATGATCAATAATTGATAGAAATACGTAAATATGAAAGTGTTTCGTCTTTACTCGAGTTATAAATTAAAGCCAAACCGGCAATTCTAGTCAGGCCAAATATTTCCGCGAATAGTTGTTACTCAAAGAATTGATTCTCATGAAGCATTTTACTCAATTCAATTTATATACGTATATATATCATTAGTATATATATATATATACGTATATATATATACAGGATGATTCAACAATTCGGTTACAAACTTTCAGAAAAGACAGTGTACGCCTAGATGATGGAAAATCACGCAACAGTGCATTCTTGCACTGTTGTGATGACACAAAGCGCAAGAAATGGTGGATAAAAACAGGCTGAAAAAACATGCTTATTACGCTCAATGCAGCTAAAATGTTGGGAATGTTAAATTTTAGTATACATTAAGAGACTTGATGTGTGTCCTCACCTGAGTAAACGTATCCTTAAATTTATATCGGCAGGTGTGGTCCGGTGCCTTGGCCAGTAAAACATGTTGAGGTATCTTCCAGAACATCAAATCTTCCATGCACCGGAAATTTGAAACCTGCATCACTGTACGGAATCGTAATTTCAATGTCGTAAAATTTAGTTTTTATTTCTTTCATTCGGTTTCTGTTTTAATTTCTTGGTTTCTGCTGTACTAAGCATAATAAACACGTTTTCTTCCCCTGTTCGTGTCCGTCGTTTCTTGTGTTTCATGCGGCAATGCGGCAGAAAAGCGTTTCCGACCATGCACTGCTATGTGATTTTTCCATCAGCCAAACATACTATGTCTCTCCTGAAAGTTTGTAATCGAATTGCTGAAACATTCTATATAAACATTCATATATAACTAGACTGAGAAATTCATACACGAATAAACAAACATGTATTTAAATAATAACTAGATAGTGATTTATATAGGTAGTAAGTTTAAAAAAACTGTGCTATTTGACTACACAATTTTCATCGTCACGCTATATATCATTAGTTTATTAGCACCTTATAACATTAGTTTTATTTATCAAGTATCTGTGCGCATTATCGTTTCTGTGCGAATTATAATGATATAGAAACTTTGGCAGAAAATTCTTTGAAAAAAAGATGTTAAATGCTTCAACAAAATTTAAATGGATAGTTAAAAAAAAATGGATGTGCCCAACATACGTAAATCCAAATGCTTTGAAGTTGAATTTTAAAATATTTTAAACTGAAACACGTTTAAAAGAATATCCACTTTTCTTATAATACAAAATATCTAAAAGCTGTCTTTGCAAGCTCCTAAACGGATTAAATCTTGTGTAAAATTTTATGTGTTATTAAAATGTTCATCTCACGTAAACTTTTCTGTGTTATTAAATAATAAAAAATATAGTATTAAATTCTATTGTTTTATTTTATTGCAATCTAATTCCTGCCGAAGAAAGAATTCCTTAGAGGCTACGCAATTTACTAAGAATTTTCCTTTAGCTTTCATCAGAGCCCCCCTCCCCTCAATAGAACTATCCATTTCTTAAACATAGGAATTTATTTCTTATAGGAAACAAAATTTGAAAGAATTATTTTACTAACCTAAACTATAAAAGTATATTAATCTGAAGATTCGAATGAATACAAAAGACATACACTAGACATTTTTAATGCTTTTTCTCATCCACAATTTGTTAAACATTACTGACGGAAGAGTACTAAAAAATTAAGAATTTTGCTATATACACAATGCAAGGTTTATGAAAAATATTTGTGACTATTTATATGTGGTACCTAAATGGTTAGGTTATTTAGTTATGGCAAAGCCTCAAGGGCTATCTGCCTAAGGGGAGGGATGCCTTCGTGGAGGACTTTCTAAGGGAAACTGGCTCGTATACACGTTACACATGGGGAAAACCACGAAAAATACCCATGCAGCCAGCCCGTTCGCGGGATTCGAACCTCGGAGAGAAATACCAGTGTTCAGCGACTTTACCGCTCGGCCGCTGGTGGGCTCGTGTTACCTAAATGAAAAGGCACCTAAATGAAAAGGTAACAAATGAGAATTAAAATAAAAGTTCATTTACTCCACTTAAAAAAACATCTAAAAGTTGCACATAAACATTTTAAGGCTATTTTGTTTTACTTGAAATCTGAATTTTCTAATATAACGCTACTAATGCCATAGTGCGAGAACAAAAATTATTTCCGTTTTTTAACCCTTTGACGCGCGCGATATTATTTTACAATATTTTTAACTAAAAAGTAGGTGGTTAACTAAAACTAACTAGTTTGTTAACTAAAACGTTTAGTGGTAAAATTCCAACAACAATGTTTTGAAACAGAACTTTTGATTACTGACACACCTCTTTCATCTCAGTATGGTGCATTATTAGGAACTAAATTTCTTGTAGACAATAACATGCATTTGGATTTCTCCACGTCTCAACTGTTAGGATCAAATGTAATTCTTAAGATACGTTTAAAACTGCTTGTTCATCAAGGACTAGGGATTAAACGTCAAATAAATCCTGCGAGTTAAATAGAGCTAAATCTATTCATGCTGAATCGAAGATCTTCAGATATTTCCTACAACATTTATGGTAATTAGGTTTTTTGGTAAGCTAGGTTCAGAAATGGTAGAAGGAGGAATACAGAATGCTGTTATGAGAAACAGAGAGGTAGACAGAATGCTGCTATGAGATATGGTTGAGGGAGAGAGACAAAATGTTGTCCTGAGATATGGTTCAGCGAGGGAGACAGAATGCTGTTATGAGAAATATAGAGGGAGACAGAATGCTGTTATGTGAAATGGATAGGAAGACAGAATACTGTTATGAAATACGGTTGAGAGAGGATGACAGAATTCTGTTATGAGGAATAGAGACAGAGACAGAATGCTGTTATAAGAAATGGAGAGGGAGACAGAATACTGTTATGAGATACGGTTGAGAGAGAGAGTAAGAAGGTTGTTACGAGAAATGGAGAGGGAGACAAAATGCTGCTATGAGACAGCGCAGATGTCTTTAAAATATTCGAAAATACGGGCGCGTATGGTGCGCATTTTCTCCGAACAACACTTTCGGTTTCAAGGTAGTAAACAAGGACTTGTTAAAAAGAAATTTCTATGTGATTTTCCTGGATATATGCTAATCTCCTTATACTATATTAGTTTTAAATTTTTACCATAAAATTTTACCTAAAATAAGATGGCGCCACTTGCTTATTATTGTCCAGGCTTTCTTATCTTATCTAATCATTATTTCCTATCTGGTTCATTTGCGGTTTTGCAGCTGAAGATGGTGGTTCGGTAAAACCATCGAAACTAGTCCTGTGAAAATTTTGTAAATATATCGCTGATTTTTGTTGTTTGACTTCTGAATTAGTATCATATACCCAAGTTAATTTTTTTTCACTTATACGCATGTAATCATCATATTACCAAGAAGAAATCCTTTTTGGGGGAGAAAATAGCAGGCCTCCCCGTGGCACACCCAGAGTAATGCTAAAGGTGTACGGTAGTCAGAATCTAGTGTTTTTTTAATCGTAGGCAAAATCTTTTGCTATATTACGCGCTTCCCAGCAATTCTCGCTTCAATCTTCTTTTCGAAGCTCTATTCATTCAATGAGCCCGTTCTGGGCACATCCAAAGAATTAAAACTGTAAGTGCTATTTTTACAAAATTTTATCTGTGTACTCTTTTAGGCCTGATTACACTGCTTACCTTTTTTTTTTTTTTTTTTTTTTTTTTTTTTTGTCGAAATTTAAACTGTAAGTTTCAGGTTCGTTCCGGGTGACAGGATGTCGGGAATCATTATTTAACCCTTTAACTGGCAAGTTATTTGGATGATTTGGGTACACAAATTGTCAAAATATTTTATTGCAAAATTCAAATGTTTAGTACAAAATAAAATATACTTAAGTAGTTAAAAATTTATATTTTGAAGTACATACGTAAAGTTTTTAAAGTCTTGTAGCCACTGTATATTTGCTTGAGACGGCTGCCACTCAACATGGCAGTTGTAAAGTTCGCTTCTAGTGGAGCATTATTTTCTAAAAATGAAAGAAATTAATTATTTTCTAAAAAATAAATAAATGAAAAAATAAAAAAATAAAAGTGAATACCTATTAGTAGTTCAGTAATTCAATCTCGTGTGGTACAACTGGAAACACTTTTCCAAGCACAAACTAACTCCACAATTACTACACCAGAATCTTGTTTCCTTCCTTATCTTTTTCCCATTTTTATCCTTTTTCGAACAACACACTTTGTACTGTATTGTAGGCTCACGTTTCGCAGGAGTAGGAGGAATATGGGAAATAAAATGTCGTTCAGTAAGACGGGCAGGGTTATCCATTGTAGGTGGTCTGCCAACATTCTTTTGTCCAGAAGCTGCATCATCATATTTATGTAAAAGCTCTTCTACAAATTGGATTCAAAATTCTAAAAATGTAACGTTTCCCAACTACATTTTTATAGAGCAAATATCAGTTCCAGAGTACCTTGTCTAGTAAATGTAAAAATATCTTTTTATAATATTTTTTATGACGTTTACGGATTGTTGGATGAAAAGGATATTTCCTGATTACAATGATCTACACCACCCATAGTTAGACTACAGTCAGAAACAATCTTCCGCTTGAGTGTATCTTTACTTTTTTATTTTTGAGGCTGACCATGGAAGTATCATGAATACTGCTCATCAAACGCACATCCTTCATCTTCGGTTGAAGAATCTAAATCATCTATATAACGTTTCAAAAACTGGACGCCATTTTACAACAAAAAGATCCCGTGCACATTGAACTAAAGAACTTATAACCTCTAACCTTCGAAATCTTCAGTAAAGTGCTGGCATCTATTCAACTGAGCGCACATTAACTTTTCCCGAAATACAGTCGGGTTTGACAAAGAGATGAAGCCGAAATAAACGTCTCACGATATATATTCGGGTATAACAATACGATGCACTCAAAAAAAAAAAAATTACCCCGAGTAATACTCGGGCGTGACATTTTCGAACATCAGCCCCGTGCCCGAGATTATCTCGGGCATGACAGTTAAAAGGTTAAAGGAAACACGGGTTTATCCTTAAATAATGATGGGATCTAATTATTTTAGATTTAAATTACGATAAAGATACTAATAAATCTCCTCTAGGAATATACATATTTGTTAACTTAATATTTTTGTACACAAAGATAAATCCTGGAAGTGAGAAACATTTTAAAACCTACAGGCTAATCTACGAAAACACCTGTGAGTAGTATTCTACTACGTTACGTTATTCTCGCCATTTGGCTTGTTACACCGACCCTAGGTAAGAACCAGCTTGCGCGTTACTAAATTTGTACAGCCTCTAGGCCAACGTACTTTTCTTAGTTTTAATTAATCCATTATCTTTGATTTAAGCCATAATTCTTGGCTTTTGTAAGCACTAATTATGCCGTCTGTTAACTTTTATTCGAGTCAAATGAAATGGTCCTTTACGTTCTTACCCCATCTCTGTGGTTCTTACAAGACATAGCAATAATTCGCATTTAGTCTTAAAAGTTCTAGTACATTCGATGTTACCAAAGAATACAAGACTCTAGACGATTTATTTGATTATTCCTTTCTAACGCAAGACACTTAATTTAATTCTAAATTTCAATGAAAAAAATTGCAGATTCTAGTATGGACTATTAATTTCGAATTGCACTAATGCGTAGGAGAAAAACTGATTCGGAAGTTGAATTTAGAAGAGAAAAAATGCAGTTGAGCATTAACTAGGAAAAAATGGATGAATGAGAAAACAAAATGTAAGTACTTTTAACGACAATGATGTCTGTAATAACAAGAAAACTTTTTCTGATAACTTACCAATAACAAAATAGAAAAATAACTGTCAACAGCTCTCAAATAATTGAATTTCAGAATAAAACTTGAATAAAAAGATAAAAATTCAAGACTCGAAAAATGTAAGATTAGAAGAACTACTTTTTTTGCATAATATAAGGACATCGTTTGACATGGGAAAAGAGACAAACTACAACTCTTTTTAACGTGGCGGAAATTAAATTTACTATATGCCTTCTAAGGAAATTAATGAACTGAAATATCCTTAGCAGAGAGTTTCAAGAGTAAAGTCAAAACAAGATTAACGAGGTTCGTTATAGTTAAGGCATATGTAACTTTCAAGCATTTTTACTGACATAGAAGTATATATGAAGTGAATAAAACAGAGAAAACTTGAAAAAAATAGTTATAAAGAAATTATTAAACAAACTATCAATTTTACTCTAAAAGAATTTAGATTATGTTGTAAAAGGAGCTTGAAATGGAGGGATGACATAATGTCCCCAAACTCATTAGAAAATATAATTGGGAAAAACACGTGAGATTTCAACAGATGTTCAGAAACGTACTACATTATAAGGGATCTCATACACCTTAAAACCCATAATATGTTCGAATAGGTGACTCTTGCAAGAATTGGGATAACTTATTTATTTTAAAAGCAATTACTACCAACTTTTTACAGCTGACTACATAATATAGCTGCTTTCTGAAATAGTAATCAGAAAGTTTGTGTTGCCACAAATATTTTTATAATTTAATCCGCTTTGGGACAACATTTTTCGTCCTGTTTCCAACTTGCGCGCACAGTTTAGAACATTATGTTTCATAATTTAATTCCATATTTAATATATAGCTTTTATAACATTTGGAAACTACTGTGAACCTAAAATTATAGAAATTTCATGTTAAATTTTTTATTTTATTGAGTTCAGTTTATAAAATATATTTTATGAACAAAATTTTTAATGTTTTCGTCCATAAAATTTTTCAGTATTAAAACATTCATCAGATTGTTGGTTCAGTTAGAAAATAGTACCCATATAAAGAATTCCATCTAATTTCAAGTATGCACCATTAGCCATTTTTAAAATATCCTGCGCGCAAGGTGAAAACATGGCGAAATATTTTGTCACAAAGAGGATTAAATTACAAAAGTATTTGTGGCAACACAAACTTTCTGGTTACTATTTTCCAAATCAGCTATGTTATGTAGTCAACTGTAAAAAGTTGGAAGTAATTGCTTTTAAAATAAATAAAATATCCCAATTCTTGCAACAGTCACATATTCGAAGATCATGAGGGGTTTAAGGTGTATGAGTCCCCTTAAGTTTTCTCTATTACCCGATTCTAATTGAAAACATGGGAATTACTATCAAGGCAACAAACCAAAAGAGAAAATTTTTTAAAGACGTTCACTCTTAAAATGGTGCCAGAAAATATCAGTAATTTTTTTATGGGAAATTCTCATTTCTGGCAGTGATGTATTGCATTTAGAAATCCATTTACGCTTACCTTTTAAATCAAAGATAATAGGTAAACTAAAGTTAATGAAGTTTATATATAGCCTAACAGATTCACTGTAAAAGAAGTGCGCAAACTGGCTCTGACCGAAGTCAGCTTAAACAATCCTAATGACAAGAATAATTCTAATCGAGGGAACCAAAGTTAGTAATGTGGTTGTTAAGCGTTCATTTCAAAATAAGCTTTCATTTAAACCTTCTAAGTACTTCATTCTTTCTACCTAATTTGAATATCGCGCCCCCTGGAAATTTACATTCTGGCAGGGAAATGAAACGAAACTTGATAGAAAAAGCATTTTAACTTAACTGGTTAGAAAATTTAAAATGACACCTTATTTGCTCACTTAACTACTAAAATGGGATCGAACATCAAAAGGGATAGTAACAGATTTAGGCTTAGAAACATTTAGAGTTAAGTTACGAATACGCTTTTGAAAATTTTATAGTATAAGTATTGTTAGAATGACAGGTGGAAAATTGAATTATTACTTTTTCCAACTTTAAAAGATTTTCACCCGGCGGATGTCGCACCAAGACAAGTTACTAGAGTGGGCGCGTGGGGTGTCACATACCCCAATATTTAAAATACGATAAAAAATAGTTTTATTTAGTTTTCAAGCTGTTTTTCTTGTTCTCGTGTATTATAAATACGTGAATAATAATTGGGTTTCAAAAAATTAATTTCCAAAATAATCTTAGAGTTAAAATTATGATAAAAGAAAATAATAAAAAAATTAAACATCCTGCCTCTAAGCTTGATTGCATCTCTAATACACAATGCTTATTTTATTTCTTTACACTTTGAACGAAATACATTCATGAGTTCTTGGCACAGAATGTTTTCACATTTTAAACATTGCATTCACGTTCTTCTGTCCTTGGCGCACGGGCAATTTATCACATCTTTCACACTTAGTTGTTTCGAATTTCATGTATTCGTTTTAATTCTTCGTCGAAACTTCTGCTTTTGTTTTGCATGCAGTACGTCAGTTTCTTGGTAAAGTATTAATCTCTGATCTTTGTTCAATACTTTTTTTCATTAATTGTAATGCTAAGTCCTTCAAAAACAGACTTCTGTTTCTAGTTGGGAGATTAGCAGTTGAATATAATATAATTCAAGCATATATTACAGCGACATTCAGTGCAGGAAAGAAAATTACCTTTGCCCCTTCCTGATTATTCTGGCAATTGAATAATTGGCTGACATTTCATCCCCCATATCCACTGCTCCTTTAGTCATATTATAAAAGCATACAATTCCTTACGTTTTATTTTCTCCAATAGTATGATCGTTATATAATGTTGAAAGCATAAGAACAGTTTTTTCCGTTTTTAGGAACATCAGGTATTACTCTTTTATCTTTTTACACGAAAACAGTGTAGAAAATACTCCTAGTTCCATCTTCAGTTTCCGAAATGCAATCTTCATCGCTTTCAAATATTTCTAATAAATCTCACAGGCGTTGCATTTCAAATTCATAGAAAGTGATTCTTTTTACCATAATGCGGTTAGAAATTTTTAAGAATTTAATGTCAAGTACTTTAAAATCACTTGCGAGTAGAAATATTTACTGTTACACTCTATAAATAAATTTCTGAACTAAATATTCAGTCAGAAAAACACTTACGCGGACAGGCGCGTGGGGTGTGTCATACCCCAGTTCCAACAACATACCGATAAATCTTTTTCTGAAACACACAGGCAAAGAAAAAGCGGTTCTGAAAGTCAACCACAACTAGCAACTCAGCTACTGAATGCGGCACAGAATTTCAGTTTCACAAGTTAGGAATATTCCACTTTTATGTAGGAGAGGGTAATGATACAGCCCATTCGCTTTCCCGTGGGTTAAAGAAAAGACATATCACATTCGTCAACCATGTAATAACGGAATTTGATTGTCAGAAAACATTGTAGAAACACTCTTTAGAAGATATACTTGATGTAACATGAACCCACGCATTTTGTGTTGTTATTTAAGCAGAATTAGAGTATCTTTCCATCGTTTAGTGCGCGGCACGTTTTGTACAGGAGAGGTTAAGTAAAGAAATTCAGACACCTATAATACCACTGTCAAATTAATTTCTGGATGTCTCATCTTCTGACTTCGCTTTTCGTTCTACAAAGGTGACAAGATGATCGTAATGACACGATGGACATTTGCCAGTGCTTTCAGGAACATCAAAAACATTAAAGAAAGGATGTGTGTTCGGATATATAGTACTTCAGAGATGACTAGGTAATAATACTCTTGCCTTCTACTTGTTCGTAGTTTTGCAGTAAAAGAACCAAAACACAATTTACCCGCCAGTAAACTCTATTGTGCAGGGAAGTTCCAAAAACACGTTTGCAATCTTCGAAAAAGTATGACAAACACGCTGAAGAGATCAGTACCACATCCTTCAGTCTGTAACGGTGAAGACAGCTTCAGAGCAAAGAACTAAACTACAGCTCCCAACTCGGACGATCGTTCTCAGGAAAATCTCTGAACTCAAGACACACTACTCACCGTATAAGATAGGACTAATAGCAGCTATATATATATATATATATATATATATATATTCCCATAAAGGATGGGTTATATATAGTTTAAACTACCTTCGAGAATATTCCCGAGAATACCGCTAAAATGCGTTCTATAGAATGTTCTCTGTCCGTTCACGGCATATCTCCAATTCTGTCACCAAATATCGCCGAATGGGCGATTTCGCACCAAAATGTACAACCGTAACTTAACCTGCCACTTTGTGGTAACCCTAAGCCCACCGTCGACTTACCCTGCTCAGCCAGTAGATTTCTTTCTTCGTTCCGCTGGAGGAGCTCCGTTTCCGACCCGCTTTGCGAGAAGCTATCTCCTCGCGCAGCCGCTGGGAATTTACCAAATGTCCCAGATTACACTATTTTTTTGAAAAAGAGTTTGAGACATTTTTATTATATTTCTTTATGCATGAGAAATATCTCACATTAACCTTAAAAAATGTTTTAACTTTTGCGTTGCTATTTTTTTAAATTTAAAATTGGGACCTAAAACTCCTGATGGGATCTAATTGAGCCATTTAATTGATGGGGCTTTAAAGTCCCGTAGTGTTAAATAAAAGGGTTAAACAAGTATATATATTTATACATATGTATATATATATATATATATATATATACCAGAGGTGTGTCATAAATTCGTGCAAAGTTCAAAAATTCATAATAAAAGAAGAAATGCACGGAAAACATTTCTGTTTGCGCCGATATGGTCAGAAAGACATCTGATTCTTTTCCATGCAAATAAATAAATAAATAAATAAATCCAAAATGTAACTGATAGAGGGTGCTTACACGTTATACTAAGACGTTTTATTAAAATCACGCAAACAGAAACAGGCAATCGAACAGATCACAATAACATGATACTATGCATTTATTTTATGTTACAGATGTTCAACATGACCACCACCCCAAGGAAATAGGCAAGTGAAGCGCCTCACTACGCCCATTACAGCGGAGTGTAGCATTTTGCCATTGATGGCAGCAACGTTCAGACGAAAGGCCTTTTTCAGTTCCACCAGTGTGGTTGGGGAGCCACGGTACACACGAAACTTTAAGTATCCCCATAACCAAAAATCTGCCAGGGTCAAGTCTGGTGATCTTGAGGGCACTGAATCTTACAACCGCGGCTTATCACTCGGTGTTCGGTGAAAGATTCCAACAGGAACGTCTTAACGTCGCGTGCAATGTGGAGCGGGGCAGCATCCTGCATGAAAGTGACAACAGGTAACGCATGTCTTTCCTGCAATGCAGGCACAACGTGGTCACGCAAAACCGTAAGATACCGTGCTACAGTGAGTGCACAGATTTTCACGCCGGATACAGGACAGGGTTCTTCAAAAAAGAAAGGGCCTAGTATAAAAGACGCGGTGAAACCACACCAAACAGTCACATGAGGAGAATGCAGTGGCTGGCTCTGGTACTCACGAGTGTTTGACGTCGCCCAAATACGAATGTTTTGCGTATTGACGTCACCATGCAGTGAAAAGTGGGCTTCATCTGTTCACATGATGTTCAGCAAACATTGTGGTTTACATGTAGCCCAGCGCCCATTTAGCAAGCTTTTGTCTTGCATCTGTATCTGCCGGTTATAACTGGTGAAGTCGCCGGATGTCGTACGGGTACAAATCCAACATTCCGTGCAGAATACGTCGAGGTGACACTTCCGGAATCCCCGTTCATCTCTCAGCTTCACGAGCATTGCTACTCCTCGTTGATGTCTCGGCTGCCATATCTTTCATGACACTTTGTACCACGTGGACACGGTCCGCTCTCAACGGTGGTCTACCACTTCGTTCACGATCCTCCAAACTGCCCGTTTCCTCAAAACGTCGTACTAAAATCCGTATCCCATTCAATGAAATGGGGCTTTTTTGCGTCTTCAGTCCTTTCTCCGTGCGAAACTTTCGCTATGTAACATTTGTGGATCCACCATTCTTGTAGAACAATTTAAGCTCCAACGCCCGATCTGCTAAAGAAAGCATGCTGCCGGCTTCGAATGATAGATCCGTTTCCAGACAAGTGTTTGCATAAAATATCTCAGTATGACATATGAGCGCCCTCTGTCGGTTACATTTGGAAACATTTCTTTTTTACATGGAAAAAAATCCAATGTCTTTGTAAATATTGGCGCAAACACAAAATTTTTCCATGCCTTCCTTCTTTTTTTACGGAATTTTTAACTTTGCACGAATTTATGACGCACCCGGTATATATATATATATATATAGAAGCATTTTGTTAATGCGTATGGAATGGATGGCAAAATGCAAGAAACAAAAGGATAGCTTTTTAGCCCAAAAGGCGAGATAGCTCATATGGGCTATTAGTTCCGAAACGGGACTTTTTGGTCAATCACTATAAAATTGTTGTATGATTTTAATGCATTTGCAAATTGTTGCCACCAAATATTATCGTTGTGTGTTATTTTTAAATAAGTTAAATAACGAAGAATATGCACGAATGTATGGATGTTTCTCACATTGTGAAGAAAACGACTGTAACTAAAGGCTTCAAGTTTGACAAACGCAGCCCTCCATCCAAAATAAATGCCCCTTTAAGCTCGAAAGTCTGAATTTCGAATCTGTTTTATTATTGATATCATATCTTGTAAAATCATAGTCAGTTTTTACTAACGAACTCAACTATGTGCAAACGATCAAAAGCAACACTGTACAAAATAAAATATTTTGTCTCCAGCTTGCAAGACTGTCTATCTGGAATTTTAAGGATATGATGTTTTTAAATATGTTTTAATTTTTCAGTTGAATATTATGTGGTCTCAGTATAAAAAATGTGATATTTAGTAAATAAAGTTAATACACAATATGTAATAAAAATTGAAAAATATTATTCCAACACTTAACACTGCATCCAAAATTCTAAATACATACTGCTAGTATGCTTTTAAAATTTTTATAATTTTACTTTTAATTGCATATGGCGTAGGTGAGAAGCAAATGATGCTCAATAATTAAGCTAAAAAGCTAAAAAAAATGGTTTCGCACCAGGACACTGTGAGATTACGAGCTCAGATAGAACGTAAAAAAATAATTTAACGAATCGTTTTGAAGAATCATTAAAACTTGAAATTTTTGAAATCTTTTTCATTCATTTATTTATTATTTTTTAAATTTTATTTTAAGGAAATTTTTAAATCGCTTTTAAGTTTTAATTGGGTAGAATACTTTTTAAATTAGTTAAAAAAATATGAGATGTTGCATTAGAAATTTTAAATTCAATATGATCAGCAATTACAGAGTCTTTTGTTTGGCAACAGCATGACGCATTAAACAAATTTAAAAAAATCTGATGTGTACACCACATGACTTCGTTGTACGCAGTATTAAATTATACGCATTTTCTCTTGCATTTCATTTAAACTTATTAGATTAAATTAAACCGACACCCCATAAACAACAATAGAATAAATGCATTCTTTAAAATTCACTTTGTTTACCATAGCGACACTCTGGCGCTAGGTTCACTTAACAGTATTATATTTTGTTCATATTATAACTCAGAATGCACAAAATTTATATCATTTAAAGAATTATCTAATCGTTGCCACATGTTCTATTCAAATACTATAATAAAGCTAGAACGATGCATAAAAGAAATTAAGCATACAAAACAAAAAAGAAACAGTTTTTCACAGACGATTGAGTATTTCTCATTCAATGAATTCAGTTTTCACTTTGCAACAAGGCAAAAATATATAAAAACTCAAAATATCTGTATTAAAAATTACGAAGTAAATATTAACGCATATTTCCTCGAAAAAATTAAAGAAAGGATTAAGTATGATTTAAATAATAAATGAAGGCGTTATCTTTATTGTTGCGAAGCTAAGTTTCTCTAGATTGGCAACAAATCCGCTATCCTGCTGTTTCAAATGTAAACAAGAGCAATGGCCGCCATCAAATTAGGCTTAGCAGCACTTAAACAAATTTAAAATTGTTGATAATTCCAAAATATTTCATACAGATTTACGAAAGGCTTAAAACCCTTAACCGGAAGATAAAAATCATTTTAAAGCAAAAAATGTACAATTTGCAAACATATAAGTGTAAAGAAACTGAGATCACTGAGCCGGGTAACAGAGTGGATATATACATAAATATATTTATATACGTTTGGTGCGGCCGATTGCAAAAAAAATACGAGGTACACATCTACATATTATAGCAGTCCTATATACAAAATTTCAGCGTTCTGAGGCTACTCGTTTTTGAGTTATGCGAGATACGTACTTACGCACGCACGTACGTACGTACGTACATACGTTCGTACAGACGCCACGAAAAATTCTCTTCAGAATTCATTTTAAAGCAGTTTTATAATTTTTTTGGAGGAAAAGTGTGTTTTATTCTGTCCTTACGTACATATATCACTAAAATACATCGTTAAATTGCATTTGAAAAGGTCAAAATGGGATATTTTCGTTGAAATATGCTGCCTGAAACTTTTCGCGATTACAATACTTCTTTTTTACTTCGTACAAGGAAGTAAAAATCAACCAGAGTATACTCTTTTGCGTATAGCAAAAGAATAATACGGTTAAATCTCGATTAATTAGGGACGGAATTAACTTCTTTGCATATTAAATGGGCCCTGTCTACCACGAGACTGTGGAAATTGCTATCAGAAATCATCAACATTAAAGGATACGGCCTACAAACACATAAAAGGGAAAAGAACACTTTTGGGATAGTACCAATAATAAAAAATAGGAAATGTAGCATAAACTCTGTAGATGTGAAAAAAAATTCTAACCGACTACTTTACGCCAGAATGAACTTGACGTGTTTCATGTTACATTGTAAATACTGTTTCTAATGACATATAACATTGTATAACATTACTTCTTCCGATCTAATGATATATATTCTTCGATTTACTGCGTATTTTTTCGATTTAATTAGGAGTTCTTTTTTTTTTTTTTTTTTTTTAAGGTTTAAGTTCTGTGTCCAAGTAAACTAATTTATTCCTCAGATTACATTGCTTCAGAATGCACGCAAATTGATTTAAAAGTAATTTATGTTACTATATGGGTAATTACTCTCTTCTCAGGTGCTCTCGAATTACTTATGAATTTTAGTTAACAAGGGAAATCATTCTAACAAGCGATAATCAGAAGTTCACTGTAATTGAATTATTGTTATGATAATTTATAGATGTAACAATAATTATGTCAATTAATGGAAGTACATAATAATAATTATGTTTATTAAAAATAATATATTGCCAGAATATTTGGCATGGAATGAGTTTCACGTCTTTTTTTCTCTTTTTCATTTGTTGCGTGCGCACGGGTTCGTTACAGATTGAAGGCACATATATCCAATGATAGGTTAATACAATTTATTTTATCAAAAGAAACACTTCAGAAATCTGTAACTTTTCCCAAAATAATCGTAAAACTCTTCACAGTAACACAGTGCAATCAGTAGTTACACTTCAAATTACTATGAATGTTAAACACAACACAGTGCAAAAATGCAGCTAAAGAGAAATCTAACCGAAGAAATTTCAGTACTCCGAATTCATGCTGAGCTAACAGCTAACAACAACGACTGAGAGAAAATGTTCTTTTCGGCCTTATATAGTCCGCCGACATATTTCTAGTACTTTCTGCTTCTCGGAATTACTGGAAGGCAACATGAGCGTCGAAATACGGTTACAGCTAATATAATGATCAATTACAATTATTCAATTACAATATCTATTACGGTGATACAGGGATCGGACCCAAATGCCACCAAATGGTCGCCAAGTTTCGCGACTTTTGGCGATTTCTCTAAAATTTGGCTACAAAAAGCGTTGCCACTATGGCGATATCTCGCCAAATTACCGAAATACTCATTTACTCAAATATAAGTAGACTTGCCCCTATATTCTTATGTTTGCGGCAGAGCTTGCCTGTTTTGATTTTTTCGCATTATATTACATGGAAAAATAAGATAATTTCACATGTAATTGCACTTAACTCATATATCTAAATCTAGTCAGGATACTATTGTAAATCGTAGAAGTATTTCCCTGAATGGATTTAGAAATATTAATCTATATAAGCGTTAACGCTGTGAGCTACGAGCAAATAGGTATTGCTTTAATATTATGTTTAAAAAATTTAAATGCTTCCTTTATAAAAAAATTTAAAAAAAATTAAAAAGGTATTCGGGAAAAAAGGATTGTCTAAATTTTAAAAGATTGAAATTTGTACATACTTTCTTTTATTCTTCATACTGAACAACAAAGAATTGTTAATTACAATATGCTTATTAATTATAGATTGTTAGAATGTGGAATTAAATGCCGAAAAAGTATTCTAGAATTTAAACATAGGCTAATTTTATCCCACTGATATACTTTTCTCCTGCTTCTAAAATACATGGTGTGTGTGTGGTGTATTTAATTATGGCAAAGCACACTAGGGCTATCTGCCTAAGGGGAGGGATGCCTTCGTGGAGTACTTTCTAAGGAAAACTGACTCGTATACACGTTGCACATGGGGAGGGCCACGAAAACGCCCATGCAGCCAGCACGTTCGCGGGATTCGAACCTCGGACCGAACTACCAGTGTTCAGCGACTTTACCGCTCGGCCGCTGGTGGGCCCTCTAAAATATATGAGTTTTACAAGCGAAGATGTAATTATTCTCATTCAACCTGGAGAAATATTTGCGGACTATTCACACAAACGTTTAAATTTACTAAAATCGCAGACCTCTTGTACACAACGAACGAAAAAGTTAGTTATATTTTTAACTTGAAATTAATAGGAACAAATTTAGGAACGATAGCTCTGTTAATTGCTTTCTTGAAAAGAATAAATGTCGAGAATGACTGAAAAATAGAATTTATTCAACATGTTGTTTGTGACAGAGTTTTTGCTTCATCATAATACATTAAAAAAGAAAAGAAATAAAAATTAAAATTAAATAAATGGCAACAGTCCTGCAATGCAGAACAAAATAAAGATGAGAAAAAATAAATGAAAAATCCATACAAAACTGAGCATAAAATGAGGAAATAAATTAGCAGTGTGGTAAAGAAATTCCATTGGTCTTACGAGAAGAATTTCTATTTTAAGATACAACTCAGAAGTCTTTTGAGCGCCATCAAAAGGAAAGAGCAAATTAAAAAAGCAGTGTTTGCTCAAGCCGTTTTGAAGGGCCAAGATCAGATTTAAAATAAAAAAAATTAAATGAATGTAGAAGTGTTCGATAGTTTTCTCTAGCAGTAGAAATATAACCGTTGGTAATTTATTTCCTTTTATGGCGAGCATTAACCATTTCAAGCTTTGGCCTACATTAAGGCCAGAATCAGAATGTCGTTTTATTATGGAGGTACCTAAAAAATGGCCACTGTTGCCTCCTCTGAAGGAACAGAGTAATTATGCCGTATCTTCTCCGAGATACAAACCCGGGTACTTCAGTCAGATTTTCCCTTCTGGGCAGCTTGTTGATAGTTAAAGCATAGACGTAAAAATCAGGCATCTTACAGGCTAACAATTACTTCATTTTGTAGTTTTTAGAACTAAACTCTGTATTACGTAATATGAAATTACAGAATTTTAGAAAAGGAATTGGAAGAGGAATTTAGAATTTTAGAAGAGAAAATTCTGTAAATTTATTTACGATAATTCATTAAACATTGAGCAAATAAACTCCTTGAAAACAGCAGAATATATATTACACTCTTTGTTAAAAATTTACACACTCTGCAGAGTATAAATTTGTAAAATTTCACTTGATCTATTAAAGTTAATTAGTCCACTAGCTCTAACAGACGTGAAGTCAGCTATCACTATCTATGAAACAATGACCAGGTCGTGAGAAGATAAAAAATATTCTTTTTATTTGAACAGATTTAGAACACAAAAGTACTTTCGTATGCTACAAAATAAACCACAAGCCGTTGGGGTGCAACTGAATAGAAGAGTAAGATTTAAGTTAAACGTAAATAGCAGTCAAAGATTACACAATTAATTACTATACTAGGACATGGCTTACTATACTACCAGAGACAGAATTTTAAGTGGTAGAAGCGATGGAACGCAAGGCCAAATAATTACAACTATCAGACATTTCACATCATGCCAGAAATACGCTTACCATAAAGTCAAAAAAAAAAAAAAAAAAAAAAAAAAAGTTTAAATACTGACTACTCATTTGTATTTTGAGAATTAATGCGAAAGGAAAAAGCTGTAATAAAGAAGAAAAGTGAAATATAAACTGGCTAATTAACATGAAATCCCTACAAAATTCTTAAAGACAGTAGAATATCTTATGTATTACAAGTCAATACACTCAGCTTCTTATACTTTATATGTTGCTCGATATCGCAATGAAGCTAAAAACCATTAGAATTGCTTACAGAACTCTCTGAGTTAATTTATTAATTATTTCTGAGAGTTAAATTGCTAAAATTTTCAAAAGTTTAATTCTTCAAAAAATTTGCGTTTCTCCTTTAGCTCTTATGATGTGATTTTTTAACATGCAGTAAATATACACTTCAAATATTTACTGTAAGACAAAACACTGTGGAAAAGAATTAAAAATTTTCTTTGAAATATTTATGCAGAGAAAAATAGTCTGAATATTTGGCTCAGACTAGAAACCGTTGATCTGCGGTGTTTTAAATAAGAATAAACTGACTACAAGAAATCTCGAAATTTATTTTAGGCGAAATGTTTTCAAAAATAAATTTGTTATGTCCATGAATTGTCCAGAGTTACAATGAGTATAGATTGAAGAGTCTTTAAGTCAAATTTAAAAAAGAAGGACATTCAAACAATCGTGCCGATCCAAAGACGAAATAAATAACTGGCTTTGAACTAGTCCACTTCCAGGCCTTTCCCTCAGCTTCATTTCGTAGGTAGAAACCTCTCTTAACTTCTAATTTAATATGATTTTAATGGGGTGTAACGTGACAGGCCTCCACATGGTGCACCCTGGTTAAAGCTAAATATTTCACAGCGTAGCCTCACTTCCTTGTTCTTCTGAGCATTTGGAGTATATTACATTATGGCAAAGAATGGGCTGTGAATCTTGTAGTGGAATGCCAGTGGCCTTTGACAGAATAAGAAGACCCAGATTATGAATGTCACTCATTCTCAAGATATCGACTTATTTTCTATTGTCGAAGCTAACCTGTCCTCAGATGATGTATGTAGATACTCATTACCTGGTTTTTATTTGCATCTTCTACCAAAATGAAGAAGAACTGCCAGTGGCATGCTGGTAGCTGTAAAGCAAAGTCTAATATGGTTTTAATTACATAATTTCAGTAAGAAAATTTTATTACATTTCTTTGATAACAAATGGGCACCTCTGCGACTTATCGGATGTCCGTATGTGGACCCATTTTGTTATGTCCATATTTGTTATATCCAGTTAGTCAAAAATAAATTTGTTACTAGGGATGATAAGAACAAAAATGAACCATTTTTATTTTATCTGCAAATAAGTTATCTAGAGATAAGAAAATATTTAAAATATGATTTTTAATAATAATTACTTTAGACAACTTTGATGTTAAACTTATTTGAAATTAGGAAAAGTAAATCTGCTCTAGTTCCATCTTTTGATACGGCAACATATATTTTTTTTTCTTTGTTTAATAATTACTTTTTTGGTCTCACTAATTCAATTATAGTTAGGCTTAAAACAACTGTTGCAATTTTCAACGAAAAATAAAATATGAAAAAAATAATTGACATAGTTAATTGGTTTAAAGAGAATCTGATTAGCAGGTCTAAAAAGTCTTTGCTCGTGCTGGAAAAGCTTGTTTGATAAATGTCATACTTAGCGTTGACATTGAAAAATAAAAATGGTAAATAAAAGAGGGGAAAAACTGAGTTCAATATATATTTTTTTTAACCCTGCGTTACATCCTTAAAAAGAGAGCAAATCTAAAGCATATGTTTCAAATCCGTTTTTTTTAACCTATTTCCTTAAAATATCAATATCAAAAGTAATATTCCGTTATAAAACGCATGATTTCATATTTCAGAACATTCTTTTATAGTTGAATTAGAGAATTTTCATGTAATTTAATTTGGAAGAAAGACATGAATACATTTATTGACTTTCATGCGCATGAGAAATAAATCGTCACTTTAAGCTTACTAGACATTATTTTCCAATTACAAAACTATAAGATATACTATAAGACGCAATAGATAAGTATTGTTTATACCAGATGATTAGTGTGCCATCACCATCGAGCTAAAATGTTATCTTTGAAAACCAGAGCGCATTGTCAACATGAAAGAACACCATACAAGGAAACTATAGGTTTCCAACGGAAACACGAAAAAATAAAATAAAAATTAATCGAATAATAAATGTAATCATTTCAGAGTATTGCTACTTGTATGCGCCTCAAAATTTCCGACTGTGGTCTGGGAAATACGGTGATACTAAGTAATACTCCTATATATCCAACTGACGGACTTAAGAGAACTAACTGGATGAACTGAAACTCCTTCTGAACTCACGAAATGTTATAGGCATTTAATCCTGATGGTGGTATGAACTGTGTAGCTCTTTCTCGAGAAATCACAACACTTTATCATTCTTATAGGTGCAGTATTCTTTTTTTCAATGATTTCATGGATACTGGTGCGCAAAACACTGCGTTATTTTGTGTAAGATTCGAATATGAACCACTTGTCAGGTTTCGATGTGCGTATTTCTACAAAGGTCGCTGCATAAAGGTAAGAGGATTTTTCTAGCATAAATGCATTAGCTAATGTGATAATATAAAACGGCAATGGTCGTTATAAACTTCGTTCACACAGTGGTTTACTGACATAGCAGGTTTAAACCGAGCTCGGCTTGCTACGTAACAGAAACTAGTGGTACTTTTCTGTTTCGCCGGAGGCCCACCAGCGGCCGAGCGGTAAAGTCGCTGAACACTGGTAGTTCGGTCCGAGGTTCGAATCCCGCGAACGGGCTGGCTGCATGGGTGTTTTCGTGGTTTTCCCCATGTGTAACGTGTATACGAGCCAGTTTCCCTTAGAAAGTCCTCCACGAAGGCATTCCTCCTCTCTTAGGCAAATAGCCCTAGTGTGCTTTGCCATAATCAAATACACCACACCGTTTCGCCGGCGCAAATCTCGCCAAGCAGATTTTATTGGTGACAACACACAGTATACACATAAAAATGTTAACAAATGTTAGTTCTAAGAAATTTTATTTTGAATTTTTTTTATGAACATTTTAATATCGTTTAAAATTTTGTAAAAAAACAATAAACAACGACAATAAATTTGAAAAAAGAAGACTTTAATTTAAGAATTTACTATGCTCTCATGGTTCAACATCCTGATTTACCGGTTCATATCACCTGACCCCAAGTGATCTCTTCTAACGTAAAGTACGCTACAAAAATCTAATTCTCTCTACATTCTCTACATTCTTATCTACATTAATTTAAAGTTAAATCTTAAATTAAATCTTATGAAAAGAAGTTTAAATGCAATAATTATTTCAATTTGCACGAATAGCTTACTCCGAAGTTTACTTCGCTAGTGCATTCTCATTAGAATTGATGAATATAACTCTTGACTTTGCCTTTTCTATATTTTTGTCTTCGAGGGGAGCGGTGTGTTTGCATCCTAATTGACTTAATTACCGCGAATGGCCTTAGGGCATAAAATTGAACTATCTGGTAAAATTTCTATTTAACTGTATGTCAGTTTTGAAAGAAGCAATCAATCTGATAAGAAATGGCTGCGATTTGTTTTGAAAATGAGGCGTAGAAGGTTACCAGCGACGATATTCCATTTGGCATCGGTTGTACCAGTTTTGGCGACTTTATCGCCAGCGTCGGCAGAATGGAAAAGTACCAAACTAGTTTAAGGATTTTTCCAAAAAAGTTCTAACTTTTCAAATTTTTGACAAGTTGGTATAAGAACCACCAATCACAGCCAAGCAAACATCGGTCGACGGTTTTTCTGTATCGCCTACTCATTTACGCATGCGCAATATTCTCTTCGCTGATTGGCTATGACTGAAAACCTGTTAAACAGATTTGAGTGGACTTAATGACTTTTAGACCTTAAATCTTAAAGCTTTAAGACTACAAAACCACAGGTGATACAACTTGATAAAAAGTGCGATTACTTCCCACAGTTGTCGCTTTATTAAGTCAAGCTGAAGAGGCCGAACTTAAAGTTGTCTTTCAACTCACGTAAGATGATGTATACCAACAGACACCTGATACATGCTGCACAGATTACTCAAGCCTTCTTCGTAGGGAAACGAAAAAAAAAAAAAAAAATGTTGTTGGATCCCTGACATAATCTGACCTTAAACATATTACCAGATGAATAAGAATATGGTAACTAAACAAGTGACTAATTATTTTTTTCCAACACTTAATACAAATGCACTAAAGGTTAAAGTTATGAATGTTAGAAGGTCATAAAACAATGAGTTTGGGCTGTTAATATGTTTGTGCTTATCTGAAAATTTATGCGTTTGTTAAATCAATTAACATTAGCAATATGCGACGTTTTTACTTCCTTGTACGAAGTAAAAAGGAAGTATTGTAATCGCGAAAAGCTTCAGGCAACATATTTCAACGAAAATATCCACTTCGACCGCTTTCGAATGCAATTTAACGATGTTTTTGCGTGATATCTGTACGTAAGAACAGAATAAAATACTCTTTTCCTTCAAAAAAATTATAAAACTACTTTAAAATTAATTCTGAAGAGAATTTTTCGTGGCGTCTGTACGAACGTATGTATGTACGTGCGTACGTACGTATCTCGCATAACTCAAAAACGAGTAGCCTCAGAACGTTGAAATTTTGTATATAAGACTACTGTAACATGTAGATGTGCACCTCGTTTTTTAGTTTCAATCGGCCGCGCCAAACGTCCACTCTGTTACCCGTCTCAGTAATCCAGGTTTCTTTCCTCTTATATTATCAGGTTCAATGTTTCTTCTAACCTTCTTTGGAAACATACAATGACCTGACTAGGAACAGAGAGCTTACTAAAGCTATGTTCACTAATTGTAGTAAGTAGACAGGATACAGACGAAGGGTATACAAAACCCTTTATTTTTCTTTATATACAATGACTTCCGTACTTCGGAATACAATGACCCTCCACTCGGGGTCTAACGTAAAAGGTATAAAAATAAAACTAAACTCTAATTTAACTTTAGAATAACACACGTGGAAGATTGGCCTTATAATAACAGGAAGCGTATGTAGCACAGAGACTGTGAACACTACAATACGTTTAATTTATCAAGAGGATTAAAACCTCTGGCCTAGAAGGCAAATAGCAACTGCGTAACTTCTAAGGTAAGCGGCCTGCTTCGAACTCACTGCTTCCTCTCTCTTCTGCTTGGCAAAAAGGCCACACTTAAATACTTGGCGTTCGCCAGACAAACTTTGCATAAAATCCTTAACGCTTATAATTCTGGCCGGAAGTAGAAAATAAGAAGTGATAGTAAAGATTTAAAATAAAATAAACGTTAGTAAAACTTAAGATCCTTACAATATGATTGTAAATTGTACATTTTTGATTTAAAAATGATTGAATTATGTTATTTTTATCTTCCGGTTAAGGGTTTTATGCCTTTAGTAAATCTGTATGCAATATTTTTAGAATTATCGACAATTTAAAAATTGTTTAAGTGCCGGTAAGCCTAATTTGATGGCGGCCATTGCTCTTGTTTACATTTGAAACAACTGAGTAGCGGATTTGTTGCCATTCTAGAGAAACGTAGCTTCGCAACAACAAAGATAACGCTTTCATTTATTATTTAAATCATGCTTAATCCTTTCTGGATTTTTTTTTCGAGGAAATAAGCATTTAAGATTTACTTCGTAATTTTTAACACAGACATTTTGAGTTATGTATTTTTGCCTTGTCGCGAAGTGAAAACTGAAATGAGAAATACTCAATCATCTGTGAAAAACTGTTTCTTTTTGTTTGCTTAATTTCTTTTATACATAGTTCTACCTTTTTTATAGTATTTGAATAGAACATGTGCGAAAAATTAGATAATTCTTTAAATGATATAAATTTTGTGCATTCTGAGTTATAATATGAACGAAATGTAATACTGTTAAGTAAACCTAGCGCCAGAGTGTCGCTATGGTAAACAAAGTGAATTTTAAAGAATGCATTTATTCTATTGTGGTTTATGCGCTGTCGGCGAAGTAGGTTTAATTCAATCTAATACGTTTAAATGAAATGCAAGACAAAATGCGTATAATTTAATATTCCGCCGAAGGAAGTCATGTGGTGTACACATCAGATTTTTTTTTTTTTATTATTATTCTTGTGCTTGTTCCCTTATGTTGCTAATTTGCAGTATTTATTCACACCCATATTCTATTTTATTATAACTTCGAATATTTTTTTGTTTTTGTTTCTCTTTTTAGGCTTTAAATATAAATTTCATTTTAATCATTTAAATCAAAAATTAATTTCTTCATTCAGACTCTACGCTGCATATTTTTGTTCTTCGATTTACGCGTATTAAAATACTATAAAAAAGTGGTAAATACTCTGCCGAAAATTTTATCGTCATGGATAAACATGACAAACTGAAGATATATTTTCAAAAGAAAACACCAGAAAAGTAGAAAGTAGGGGGAACAATAACACTCTGAATTTTTAAATTAATGTATAATTCAAAGGTACATTTACATAAATTCCTTTTTTAACTTTGAAAATGAATGTTTATCTAAGCTATAATAAAAATATATGTTTATTTCATTGCGTTCCGTTCATTATTTAATGTTTAGTATTATATTTTCAAAGTTATTTCATTAATTTATAATCTAAAATAGGCTAAATCCGCCTGGTTAAACATTGAAATTTGTCTGACACTGTGTGATCGGTTTTTGGCGTATTACTCATAATTTATTCGTTAACAACAAGCAAGAATCCTCTCATAAAATAGACGGATTCTTCATTTGTGCTGCTTTTATTGAGAAATTTATTTGGGCAGTTTCTCACATTTACTATGTATGCATGAAGAGCGTCAGGAATCGCAAGAATTCTAGTCGAACATTCAGATCGGGAGAGTAACAAGTTTATTCAATTTAAATATACACACAAAAAAGTATTCGTAACTAGATCTACACATAGTTTTACCTAATTTACGGAAATTCAATAGTTATGTTATAAGGTATTTCTCCCAATTCCCTAGCGTGCCTTCGTGGTGTAACGGTAACACGATGTAACTGTATTCCAGAAGTCCGTGGTTCGGTTCCCGGCGAAGACTGTTGCATATTTTCCATCTTTTCGGCTTCCAATTAAACTAATGACACTACAATGTTATTTATTTCGTTTTTCCATCTACAAGAATATAAAATTTCCAGAAATTATCAGCAGCTTTAGTGTATTTCCACTCATGTCCATAAATTAAGGATAATTCTGAGTCACGCGGAAATCGAACTCTAAAATAAATATATCACCTTTAAAATCACTACACACATCTTCAAGAATCATATGCAAATTTCAGGAAGTAACCAGATGACACCGATGGTACGTCACAATGACGAGAGTGTAACAGCGTGATATATAAGGAATACAGGCAAAGAGGTAAAATTGTTCTCAGGCGCTTTATATGCATTTCAGAGCAATAACCGAATAGTTATGACACAAAGAACGCATTTGTATGATTTTTTTACGTGGTAGAATTATCGGCCGTCTGAAATGTGGGCGTACCGAACTGGAAGTATCAGACGAACTTGGAATTGCCCAGAGTGTCATCTCCAGGCTTTGGGAACGATTCCAAGATGGTGGTAATGTGAGTAGACGTTACAGCACAGGTAGCCCCAGAGTTACAACGCCGAATGAGGACCGGTATTTGGCAGTTACAGCCAAAAGAAACAGGCGAAGCACAGCCACAGACCTGTCTCGTCAGCTCTCTTCAGCCACTGGTACGACAATTTCAAGGCAGTCCGTGTACAGACGCTTAGGGCAGATTGGTCTATATGCTCGTAGACCTGCCAGATGCGTTCCACTTACTGCAACTCACTGTCGCCTGCGGTTAGCCTGGAGTAGAGAGCATGCGTTGTGGACACCGCAACAAAAGGGCTTGTGTGATGTTTTCCGACGAGTCCAGGACGCCTATTCTATGATCACTGGATCTGTCTACAACTTAAGCGAACAATATTGACTCAAAGAAACCGGTATGGACAGCTATCAACAACTTATCGGAGAAAGCCATTCTGTGGTCCTCAGTTGGTGGGCGGGTGGGTCCATTTAACTTTACTGAAAGGGGACAAGGCTTCAAGGAGCTTTAGACCAATCGCAGTACAGACGAGTGACGAAATTTATAGCGCGCGCTGGCTGAAGTTCTAGGAATATCCTCCCATTATTTCACTAACTCACACGCTGCATTTGTAGTTCGAAAAAAATTGCACAAAACAGTATTATGACCAACACGCAGCGGAATATGCTGCTGTGTTATGTGAAGGAAAATTCCGTTTTTTAAGGGAAAACTTAACTCAGGAATTTAGAGCTAAGAAATAAAGAGTGATATGGGATACCACGAAAGCAATGGTAAATAGATAAAAGTAAATGAATTAAGCTTACTTCAAATCCTTTTAATAAACAATTTTAATCATTTAAATTTATAATATGATTAATTTGCATTACAATCTAATAGCAAACTAAGTTTTTTTTTTCCTTTTTTTTTTTTTTTTTTTCCATGCTTACATTAAAACTGTTTTCCCGCAATTTATTTTACAGTTACTATTGGAAAAATATTTCTTTACATAATAAATTAGAAAGAAAATATTTCTTTCTTAATATTTCTTCCCTTTTTTTTTTTTTTTTTTTTTTTTTTTTTTTTATTTTCTTTTACTATGAAAATTATTTCTCTCAGGAAAAGAAATAAAATTCATTCGCTATTACAGTATGGCCGATTGCTGCTGCATTCAACTATCACACACGCATCAAAATGCTTTATTTTAAATAATTTATTCTATAATTAACATGAAAGAAAATATTTTTTCAATATAAAATATATAACCAAAATTAAACTAATCTATCCTGTATGTGTGATTAATTCGTTTTGCAATTTTTGTCACACAATTACTAACACCTTTTTTTTTTTAATATTACATTGCTGTTACTTGAATTTTTTATATATATAAGAACTGCTCAGTTTAAATATTCTTCCTTCTCAAAAGATTTTATTCTGTGAAAATAATTAAAATATAGTAATATTTTCACAGTGTAAGTACTAAAGTAAAAATAATCAGTGTAGGTCTCTTGCAGTTGAAGTCCTTGTGAAACAAGCGTTTCGACACATTTTAAATAGAAAACTAATAATAATCAATATCTCTTTTACAATATAAAAATGAGAATTCTATGAGCAGTTTTTTTTTTTTTTTTTTGTTGTTGTTGTTGTTGTTGTTAAATTTGCAAAGAAACAATGATTTTTTAATACTATAATAGGTTACAAAAGTACTATTCCATGAATAAACCCTCAGTCTTATAGCATTGTTACTTTATAGCATAATACAATAATAATGCAGTATAATTCTACTAGCAAGCCCACCAGCTGCCGAGCGGTAGAGTCGCTGAACGCAGGTAGTTTGGTCCGAGGTTTGAATCCCGGGAACGAGCTAGCCGGCGTTGTTGTGGCTTTCCACATGTGTAACTTGTATACGAGCCAGTTTCCCTTAGAAAGTCCTCACTTAGAAACCAGTTTTAAAACGTAATAAAATTATACACAAAATAATAATAATAATAAATAAATAAATAAATCTGAAAGCCTTCAGATTTTATATTACTTCCAAAGGGCCATTATTTAACGTTTTGCGTGTTATCTTTATTTATTAAATATCATGTTTTCCGCACTTAAACCATAAAATTCAATTCAACAGCAATATCATATAATTTAAAAAAAGCATATCTTTAGAATTTCCGATACATAATCTCCCGCGCTAGAGATGAAAATGTTTTTTTCTGTACAATGTTGCTATTGCTCGCTTTGAAATCGTTGGGTTTCTTAATCAAAAACTCATAAATGCTTTACAAAATATGAAATAGATAATAAAACAAATTCTCAGTTCCAAATTTGGGCCTCCAGATGCCTATATTAGGGTGGAGGATTACGTTATTCAGAATTTCATGGCTCTAAGTAGCGTTGTTTTATCACTGTGCGAGAAACATTCATACATTCTGTAGATTCCTCATTATTTAATTTCTTTAAATATAATAGAGTGCGATAATACTTGGTGGCAACGATTTGAAAAGTGAAACGCCACAAAATGGCAAAACGAAATTAATAATTAATAGCCCCTCTGAGCTAAAACTTATTTTTGAAAGTATCACATTAGTAGTAGTACAGCTACTGAAAAAGATATTATAAAGCTATTTTATAGTTTTATAATTTTTTTTTTTAAATTTTTATTTTACAGTAGTGTGAATTTCGCGTAATAATGAACGACATTCCTTTTTGTGTTCACAGTATTATTGGTAAGGTATTCAACTGTTAGATTTTAAAGTAAACGTAATTCTTGCTGTACATAAATTGAGTAGAAGCTTATCGGATGTCTACATTTGTGTTAAATAAAGAAAGTTTATGTGCTTGATAAACTTATCATCTTCTACATTTTTAAAGCATACAATTACAATTTATATCTATAATTTCTGGAATAGTATAACTTTTCTTTCAGTAGAAATTGCGTTCTTGTTTTCTGAATGTGGCTCCAAATACTCTCTCAGTTCATCGCAAATTAAAATAACTATAAATTTTGGCAATCTCAAATACGCAACGAAAACATCTTTTGGCAGAGCAAAAGCATCAATATATTTTCTATAAATTCGCCACCGATTCAGAGATCTACGACCGTAATCTTCGTTTAAATATGAAAAAATCAGCAGCGAAAACACATACAAAGCCATTGTCTACTTAGTACGTCAACTGCACAACCCTGATTGACGGCGCGGCAACACTTTTTCACGCGCTTTCGACAACTTCCGTACTCAGAGAATATAGGATGTCGGGCAGACCTGTTTTTTACTAGCAGCGACATCTGGCGGCCCACAACTTGCTGTCGACTCTCGTAGCGTAGAATAACCGTCCAGGTTTAGCTTGCAGTCTGATTCCCGTCAGAATTTCATATCGAGTGCTCCAGGTACCCGTTACCACCAAGAACACATCATTGAACAACACCGTTACAGTGGTGCAGTAGTGCTCGTTTGAGGTGGAATTATTCTATGTTCCAGAACTGATCTACATGTTCAAATTAAAACCATGACAAGTCAAATCTATCGGAACGTCATTCTGGAACAACATGTACGTTTGTTTCGGGGCGCCATGGGCGCACAATTTGTGTTTATGTATGACAACGCCCGTCCTCACCGTGCAAACCATCGTAAGCGGATGGCTTCAATCGGAGGATATCACCCGTATGGAATGGCCAGCATTCTCACCGGACTTGAATCCAGTAGAACACGTGTGGGATATGTTTGGCCGACGAGTTGCAGCCCGTCAACCTCCTCCTTCATGTCTACCGGAACTTCGGAGAGCATTGCTTTTTGAGTGGTGTAATATCCCCCAAGATCAGATCGATAATTTGATACTCAGCATGCCTAGGCGTTGTAAGGACTGTATTGCATCGTCTGGGAGACATACAATGTATTAACAATCATACCAACTATGTAATATTGGTTTTTTGTAAATAGTTTTTTTTTTTTTTTTTTTTTTTTTTTTTTTTTTTTGTAATTTGCTCCAGGGAGAAAAAATCGCGAATTTTTTTAATAGTATCGAACATATAGCATCTTTTTTTTTTTTTGCTCTTTACCTTTTGTTTAACAAATAAGCTTTACAAATAAGTAAAATTTGTTTTGCTCCTAACTCTTCCTATACCTGATTTTGCATTATCCTTAATTTATGGACATGAGTGTAGTATTATAAACAAATATAATTTCTTTTGAATTCGTGCCGGATATAAGGCTTTGTGTGTCTCCCTAACACGGTGTAACATTTAATTTAAGTAGCAGTTATCAATTTTTTCACACTTTCCTTTGTACCTTTTTCAGTCGCGTACTCGCTCAGTCCAGAAGGTTATGCAGATTTTAAGGAAAGGGGCGTAGTTTAAATTGAGAGGAAGAATCGTAACCAGCATCTTGTTTTCGAATTTATTATTTCTGCCCATTATTGCTCCTTTGAGTTTCGTGGAAGTGCTGTTAGATTGAATGTAGTCGCAGATGATTAGACACATGTCTTGCTAAAAGCGTAATTTATTAAAGCAGGTTTTGCGACACAGATATTGTTTACGGCTTTGAATAAGAGCACTGGGGTTCTAGATAGTGAAAGAAATTGCTGCACTTTCTAGCCAGTAGCTATAGATCTAAGAGACATAACTTATGTTGTATTATTTTAACTTACAAGTGTAGAGAAAATAAATAAAGTTAAAATTTTACATTTTTGTATCTTTATGACTTTCCCATTTTAAGCTATAGCATGCCATCACAGTAATAACCGCGTGTGAGGATGAGTGGGTGGTCGAATCAGTTACGAGCTGTCATATCAAAAAAAAACGAGACTGGTCCAATAAATCATTATACTTACAGAATCAGTTTTTGCAGGACATTATCACCTTCAAAGTAGTCTCCTTCAGCATTCTCACACTTCTACATTCGGTGCTGCCATTGCTGCCAACAGTTCTGGAACGAGGTTTTGGCAGGTCCTTCAGGGGACTCTCCGTTTTTGCCTGAATCTCTTCAACTTAGGTAGAATGACTTCCTTTTAAGCAAGATTTAACTTTAAAAAAATTAAAATGTTTCATGGAGCCAAATCAGGTGAATAAAGAGGATTCCCCGTCACAATAATGTTTTGGCTGGTCAGAAACTGCTTGACAGATAGGGCCGTGTGAGCGGGTGCATCGTCCTCGTGCAACAGCCATTTATCACTCCACAACTGTTGCCTTTTTCTCACTAATTTTTTCCCGAAGTCTTTTTAGTATTTCAATGTAGTAGTAATACTGATTAACAATCTGACCCCTGGGAAAGGACTCAAATATTACATTTCCATTAATGTCGAAGAAGACAGTTAATATTGCCTTTAATTTTGAATTTGAAATGCTTGCTTTTTCCCTTTTCCCAGGAAACCGCTTATTTCATTCAAACGCACGTGCACGAGACAAAGTTTAATCTACATAAGCCTCAGTTAACGTTTGAAATGTTTCCGTGGCTGATTTCGTAAGTTTCACAAGAATATTGATGTTGATTCGCTGTGTTCGGTTTTTATATTAGACATTTTTTTCCGGCAGAATGCAGTTGTATATGTTCACTCAATGATGCAATACTTCTAACTTGTGCGATCGATTAGGTCGAAACTGGCTGCATGGATAGAGGAGTTATATGGAATGACATCACTACAATAGCTGCTGCCATCTCCACTCTTTTTTCAACACTTAGTCAACTGCAAGATGCTTAGTCTCGTCTTTTTTTTTTTTTTTTTTTTTTTTTTTTTTTTTTTTTTTTTGTGTGTGTGTGTGTGTGTGTGTATGTGTTTTTGTGGCTCAGCTTGTACTTAAATAGAATGCCTCTCCCCTCCCTCAATTTTTATAAGTGAGTAAGATTTTTTCATTCTTGAAAGTTTCGTTTACTCTTCTTTTCTGTATTTAATATAAATTTTTGTTTACATTACATGAAATAAAAAATTCAGACATTGTTAATTTATTTTTTACATACATTTAGTTTCATCCGTACAGCTGCTGAAATACAGAGCATGTTTACTGTGGATCGATTGGCGATCATCCTTTTTAAGCTTCGTCCACAGATTTTAAGACACAAAGAATGTGGAAATGATTAGAAACTACAAGAAATTTTTCGACGGGAATAAACGTTTAAATTAAGCTATAAAAAATCTCCTGCATTCATTGGCAATGCAAATTTAAACTTTTATTGCCATTAATAAAAATTCGTTATCATGTAATGACAATATAACTATTAAGATATTAAGTTTTATCAATGCAATCGCAGTCGAGGGTTGCTAAAGACTTTTTATCATAGAATTAATCCTAGGGATCTTATCGCCTAAATAACAGGCAACTTAGACTAGCGTTAATTTTAGAGTTCATATTAAATAAGTAATGAATTGAAAGCTACTTTTTGAGGCCTGGTACAGATGTATCTTATTTCAAGATGAATATTATTTTACTTAAAACTAATTCTTCGGGAACCCAAATTACTGTCTCCAAACAACTGAAAATAAAAACTACGTATGATCTGTAATATATCATCAAAATAATTAAAATACCACTTTGTCCGCTTACATAATGTATCATCAAAAATTTCCAAATCTTAGTCACATTTTATTACTTTTCTTAGCTATTTACTTTTGTGTTTTATTCTGCTAGAAATATTCACAAAATGTCAGTTATTTACTATCATTATGTAGCATTAAAAATATTAATAAAAAAATTTAGTAATGTCATTCGCTTATGAATATTTTAATATAAAGATTGGCTTGTTTTATGTGATTACGGCAAAGCCTCGAGGGTTATCAGCCTAAGCGAAGAGATGCCTTTATATAGGACTTTCTAAGGAAAACAGACTCGTATACAGGGTACACATGAACAAAACCATGAACACGTTCATGTAGCCAAAGCCTATTCGCGGTTTGCCAACCACGGACCGAACTACCAGTTTTCAGGGACTTTACGGCTCTGGTGGTAAAGTCGCGGAACAGGTATTATGAAAAATAGACATTTATTTAATAAGAATATCTTAAGAATTATATTCCTCTTCTATTAATTTTAAACCAGCAAAATAATTTTCCTTAAGTAAGCTGCGAATGAGTTACGGAATTACTATTACTTACATTTAATTACATTCTTACTGTAATTAATTTATTCATATGATCTGTAAATGTAAATAAAAGTAATATCCCTGCACAGTTGAATATTACGTAGTTTAATGGAAGATTTCAAAAACAAAATTAATGGTAATGCTTTTTACTTCCTTGTACGAAGTAAAAAGGAAGTATTATAATCGCGAAAAGCTTGAGGCAGCATATTTCAACGAAAATATCCACTTTGACCGCTTTCGAATGCAATTTAAAGATGCTTTTGCGTAATATCTATACGTAAGGACAAAATAAAAGACTCTTTTCCTCCAAAAAAACTAAAAAATTGCTTTAAAATGAGTTCTGAAGAGAATTTTTCGTGGCGTCTGTACGAACGTATATGTACGTACGTACGTACGTGCGTGCGTACGTACGTATCTCGCATAACTCAAAAACGAGTAGCCTCAGAACGTTGAAGTTTTGCATATAAGACTTCTATAACATGTAGATGTGCACCTCGTATTTTGGTTTCAATCGGCCGCGCCAAACGTATATAAATATATTTATAAATATATCCACTCTGTTACCCGGCTCAGTGATCTCAGTTTCTTTACTCTTATATGTTTGTAAATTGTACATTTTTTGCTTTGAAAATGATTGTACTATGTTGTTTTTATCTTCCAGTTAAGGTTTTTATGCGTTTGGTAAATCTGTACGCAATAGTTTTAGAATTATCAACAATTTAAAGTTGTCTAAGTGCCGCTAAGCCTTTTTTATATGGCGGCCATTGATGTTTACATTTGAAACAGGAGACTAGTAAACTTGTTGCCAATCTAAAGAAACTTAGTTTCGCAACAACAAAAATAACGCATTCATTTATTATTACCAATTAAATCATGCTTAATTCTTTCTGGAAATTTTTCGAGGAAATAAGTGTTTGAGAGTTACTTCGTAATTTTTAATATAGATATTTTGAGTTTTTATGTATTTTTGCCTTCTCGCGAAATGAGAACTGAATTAATGAAATGAAAATACTCAATCGTCTGAGAAAAACTGTTTCTTTTTTGTTTTGTTTGCTTAATTTCTTTTATACATCGTTCTAGCTTTATTATAGTATTTGAATAGAACATTTGGCAACGATTAGATAATTATATTCTTTAAATGATATAAATTTTGTGCATTATGAGTTATAATATGAACGAAATATATAAGTTAACTGTTATATAATTATTGGATTATATAACAGTTTCCGTTATAAAATTATTATATAATTTAACTGTTATATAATTATTAATACTGTTAAGTGAATCTAGCGCCAGAGTGTCGCTATGGTAAACAAATACTAGAGTGAATTTTAAAGAATGCATTTATTCTACTGTGGTTAATGCGCTGTCGGCGAAGTAGATTTAATTCAATCCAATAAGTTTAAATGAAATGAAAAAAAAAAAATGCGTGTAATTTAATATTCCGTACAAGGAAGTCATGTGGTGTACACATAAGATTTTTTAATCTTCTATTCATTTAGTCTGCTTTTAAATAAAAAAATGTAAGCTCGACTACTATATTATTATCGTAGTATGTATACATGTTTTAATGAATTATCCTGTCATATAAAGGATATCCGAATTATGCAGATGGTGATGTAAGGAATATTTGAGTCATGTTTACTACCATTAAAAACGCAAACAAAGATTCCAATTCAAATTTTCTATGTTGTAAATTTTAAGATTACTCTGATATTCCTGACTGGAATAATATAATATATGACTTCAGAAAGATTATGCCATCAAATTGCATTTATCACAAACGTTATAAAAAATGAAAAATTTGGTAAGACGTATTCGTTCTTGAATGATTCATTTACTACTAAAACACTGTGTGTGTAAAACACTGTGTTCTCATTTAAGTATTTAATATATATTTTTATTCATATTACAGAAAGAAACAGTTCAGACATTGTTATTTCATATTTTGCAGACTAAATTCATCTGTGCAGTTTCTGAAATACACAGAATATTCGCTTTAAATCGATTGGCGATCATCTTTTTTAAGCCTTAACATTAAATTTTAAGTTAAAAAATCTGATGTGTAAACCATATGACTTCCTTGTACGGAATATTGAATTATACGCATATTTCTTGCATTTCATTTAAACTTATTGGATTGAATTAAATCTACTTCGCCGACAGCGCATAAACCACAATAGAATAAATGCATTCCTTAAAATTCACTATATTTGTTTACCATAGCGACACTCTGGCGCTAGGCTCACTTAACTGTATTATATTTCTTTCATATTATAACTCAGAATGCAAAAAAACGTTTAAGCAAATAAAACAAAAAAGAAACAGTTTTTCATAGGGGACTGAGTATTTCTCATTCAATTAATTCAGTTGCCACTTCGCGACAAGGCAAAAATACATAAAAACTCAAAATATCTATGTTAAAAATTACGAAGTAAATCTTAAACACTTATTTCCTCGAAAACATTCCAGAAAGGGTTATGCATGATTTAATTCGCAATAATAAATGAAGGCGTTATCTTTGTTGTTGCGAAGTTGAATTTCTCTATATTGGCGAAAAATCCACTAGTCTGCTGTTTCAAATGTAAAGAAGCAATGGCCGCCATCGAAAAAATTATTAGGCTTAGCGGCACTTAAACAACTTTAAAATTGTTGATAATTCTAAGAATATTGCATACAGATTTACTAAAGGTATAAAAACCTTGACCGGAAGATAAGAACAACATGATTCAATCATTTTTAAAGCAAAAAATGTACAATTTATTAACATATAAGAATAAAGAAACTGAGATCACTGAGAAGGGTAACAGAGTGGATATATATATAAATATATTTATATACGTTTGGTGCGGCCGATTGCAACCAAAATACGAGGGGCACATCTACATGTTATAGCAGACCTATATACAAAATTTCAACGTTCTGACGCTACTCGTTTTTGAGTTATGCGAGATACGTACGTACATACGTTCGTACAGACGCCACGAAAAATTCTCTTCAGAATTGATTTTAAAGCATTTTTATAATTTTTTTTTGCAGTAAAAGAGTCTTTTATTCTGTCCTTACGTACAGATATCACGCAAAAACATCATTAAATTGCATTCGATAGCGGTCAAAATGGATATTTTCATTGAAATATGCTGCCTGAAACGTTTCGATAATTTTCGATACAATACTCCTTTTTTACTTCGTACAAGGAAGTAAAAAAGGTGGAAATGATTAGAAGTTATAGCAAATTTTTCGTATTATTTAGAAACATTATCATTGAAAAAATTTCATTAAATTCATTTCATGATTGAATTAAGGGGGCTCATACACATTAAACCCCTTATGATCTTCGAATATGAGACTGTTGCAAGAATAGAGATATTTTATTTATTTTAAAAGCAATTACTTCCAATTTTTTACAGATGACTACATAATATAGCTGCTTTAGAAACTAGTAACCAGAATGTTTGTGTTACCACAAATAGTTTTGTAATTTAATCCGCTTTGTGACAAAATATTTCGTCATGTTTTCACCTTGCGCACATGATATTTTAAAAATGGCTAATGGTACGTATTTGAAATTTCATGGAATTCTTTATATGCGAACTATTTTCTAAGTGAACAAAAACTCTGATGAATATTTTAATATTAAAAAAATTTTATGCACGAAAACATTACAGATTTTTTAATAAAATACATTTTATAAATTCAACACCAAATAAAATAAAAATTTAACATTAAACTCTTAGAATTTGAGGTTCACAGTAGTTTCCAAATGTTATAAAAGCTATATATTAAATATGAAATTAAATTATGCAACAGAATGTTTCAAACAGTGCGCGCTAGGTGGAAACTTGACGAAAAATGTTGTCACAAAGCGGATTAAATTATAAAAATATCTGTGGCAACACAAACGTTCTGATGACTATTTCAGAAAGCCACTATATTTTGCATCCAGCTGTAAAAAGTTGGAAGTAATTGCTTTTAAAATAAATAAGTTATCCCAATTCTTGCAACAGTCACATATTTGAAGATCTTATGAATTTTAAGGTGTATGAGTCCCCTTAAATAATTATTTACATATATTTAAACTATTAATTTAATTTCACGCATTTGAATAAAAATCATATTCAATTTTCAACGAATGTAAATCCTTAACCTTTTCTACCCAATGCTAATTTCTTAAGCTTTTAGATATGGTAAGTCTCTTTGTTAGATGTACTCTTTGTTAGTGCTTCTTGGTTATTTATAAACCATAAGTACTGCGACTTGAATCACAACAATGAAAAAATTAAATAAAATGCTCTGGAGAATGCTGAAGATGTTCATCGGCAAATAGAGATGGAAAAAACTTTTCCAGAGCAGCACCGCAATACGCATGTCTCGCTGCATTATCATGCAACGGGATTGGACGGCAGGTTTCAACTGTCATCGCCATCTGGGAGAAGGCGGCTGAACCACTCTCTGCAAATGAATGAAAACAAAATGAAACAGAAAACGGAGAGTGTAGCTCGAGGTAACTGCCAGTTGCTCCCGGTCCAGACATGGAGAGAGAAGGATATCCAGAAAGTTGCTGCAGTTAGGTTACAGGTTTGCTGATACCAAATGCTACTCAGACGATTTCAGCCTCTTTAAAATATATGTATGTTTAATAATGTTTGAGTAAATTTAAATCGTAGGTAAAAATTAGCAAAATTTTAAATCTCGCTCCGCTTAAATAAATGTGGGCTTTAGTTAGTAAACTCTGTAAATATCCCCATACAACAAGCTGTCAGTGGATAAGGTAAGCAGCCTATTTAGTTTATTAAATATAATTTCACATTATAGTAGTATTTATCATAAATTGTTTCATGGAAGTCTCATTATAATTCAAACATTCATGAAGTTAATATAATAAATTATAAGTGAAACACCAAGTCTAAATATGTTGTTTAGAAATATTCTAATTTTAATAAAATATCAGGATATTTCTAAAATACAGAAGAATAAATTGCTGTTATATAAATTATATAAATATGATAAAATATTAAATTATTTAAATATGATAAAATACTAAATTATATAGATATGCAGATATATTAGATTTGTTTCCATGAAATAATTCTTAAATGCGGTACATGTAAAATATATTTTCTCTTAATAAATAAATGCGAAAATTCAGTTACCCGAATTGTAAACCAATTTGTTATCGTCATGTTCTTTAGTTCTTACTAGCAGCAGTATGTATTGCTTCAAATATTAATCAGCCTAAACATTAGGCCATATTTATATTTTGTGTAATTGTTAGAATTACAGAAGTTACAAAAATAAACTGACGGTAATAAACACATGTATTATTAATACCAGAAGAATGTAAATAGTTGAAAGCCAGCTGACGGTAATAAACCGTCAGCTAGCTATAGCCGAAGAAAATTTAGCAAAAATAAGCTGACTGTAATAAACAAGTGTATTTAATACCAGAATAATGTAAATAGTTAAAAATAAATTTCTGTTTTTTCATTTTTTAATTAATTTTCAGATCAATATTTGGAGAATAATAAAAGGTTGTTGATATCTGTTAATTCTCATTTGCTATATCTTAACAACAACGCAATTGAAGCTTTAATGAGTCTCAGAAATTTACCACCTTCGTATTGATAGATAAATCGATCGTCTTCGTGGCAATGAATGTTAAAATTTGTGTTATAATTTTAACATCGTAATTTAGCCCTTCACATTTCATCCCTCTTGCTTGGATGGAGATATGTGCAGTCAGTAATAACAAAACCCAGCCAATAATAAAAACGAGGACATGGTAAAAATCATTTCTATGTATATTTGCCAGTCACATACGTATCTGTGACACCTTTTGCCTAAATAACCCCTAGTGTTAGCAAGGAGATCCTTTCAGAATGCTTCTTGTGCTAATGCACGATTTTGCAGGTATTATAGTAATAAAATCTTCGTGTAAACCTTTCGGCACAACGGGGCATATATTTCCCGCAGACTTTTCCAAGACATCCTGTGGGATAAATAAGCTTGAAATTTAGTGGAATGCATATCCCACTGGGTTTCTGTGATTACTTTACCTGATATATCATTATCATATATAAATAATATATCAGGTAATGATATATCAAGTCTTATTTTTTTTTGAAAAGAAAAGAACTGGTGTTAAAAGGGTTAAAAAAAATCTCACAGTGCTCTCGGATTAACCTAGAGATCGACAAATCTCACGGACTGGAATGGAAGGTTCGTTGTTGTGTAATAATTCATAATGAATTTGAGATTTGTGTATTAGTTCATACTGGATTTATTGCATATGTTTTCATTTAAACAAGGGTTTCTCTAAATACGTTGTATTTCACAAAAGACTAGAGAAAAATATAGGTTAGCTAGAAGCAGGTGATTTATCCCGTGCTGTCAACCACTCGGAATTAAAGGGTCGGCGCTACTGCAGCCAACAGCTACGAACATTCCTCAACTCAATTTCAACACTGAACACTCATTTGTATTTAAGGAAGTTATGGGAAATTACGGCTTCGTTTTAATTGTAAATGCTTCTTAACTGCTCATTACTTCCAGTGTCACAGTTATGATAAAAAGCAGTTGAAAATATACCTTGAAATTTTGCGTGAAAAGAGGCAATGTCACTTTTCGGAGGTTAGAGTTTTTTCTCGGGAATATCGCTGTAAAGTTTCTACCTTTCTGTGTTGCTTGGAGGGAGATTAAGAATTTCATTTATAGAAATTTATAACTAATGACCAGACAATGATGGATTTAGAGGCGGTTTTCATTTTTGAAGGCAATCTAGACGGGAGAGTAGTTAGTAACTTTAACTACCGCTTTTGTCACCCGATTTTGAATCCCAAATAAGGTATGAATGTAATTTGTCCTTCCCTTTATATGTGGCTACGATGGCACTTTTAATAAGTGCCTCCATAATAAAGAGACCAATGGTTCGGGCCTTAGTAATAGGCAAGTCCTATAAACGGCTACAACCTACCATTGGAAAAATAATTCCGACGAAAAAATAAAGCTTCCCAGGTTCTCCTCGTCTCTCAAAAGGAAAGCGTTAGGTCGGCTATTGAGAAGAAGAGGAAATGTTGCTAAAGGGAGAAAAAGTGAAGCGTTTCGATTTTGACTTCAGGCCTATTGGATTAAGACGTGTCCTTTCTATTGAGAAGAAGATATAATTTTCTTCGCTCTATCTGGTTTTGGTGAGGCTAACTTGGTTGTCCGGTATCGTCATGTTTTCATTTATTCAGCAGCTGTGATTGAGCTCGACTTGTTTATACCATTCTCGCTAAAGGTGTTGAAAATGAAGTTAACGATCCTGCGAAAGTGCACGGTTCAACGGGCAGCTGCGTTCTTCCCTTAAGAGACTGATGGACTTAAAAAAGTCACAAGGAGATGTCTGATTCTGCTGTGGCTTATCAAAAGGGAACTCGTAATTATGATATCCTGCTGCGAATCGTCTTTTTATTGGGTGCAGATCCGTAGAAATGTAACACATTTATGGAAAACCATACTTAAATGATAACATATTTATTTCATTATGAATTAGGATACAAGTATTGAATTCATTATGGAATGGTACACAACATCGTGGTCAATTAGCTGCTGCACATTTCAAATGAAATTCTTACTTCTTATCTTGTGCTTATCTCATTTAGAATTTGTATCTTTCTAGCGACTAAGACTTTCACATAAAATTCTGAAACCACCAAATGTCATCAATCGGAACTTCAACTTTCCCATGATACCGATGTTGGTCATCCCAGAGCATGTGTTCTCTACTGTCGCATTCCTTTTCCATTCGCATAATCATACCCTTAGATATGGATTCCATTCTAAGTCTTCGAATAATCGAAATGCTGGGAAAATATGACAAAAAATTCTGAAAGCTTTCAGATTTTACGTAACGCCCAAAGGGGCGTTTTTTTTTAACATTTTGTGACTTACCTTCGCACTTAAACCATAAAACTCAGTTCAGCAATATCGCAGAAAATGAGCATATCTTTAGAATTTCCGAAACACAGTCTCGCGCTCTGGAAACTTTTTTTTTTTTTTTTTTTTTTTGTATAGCTTTGCCATTGTTCGCATTGAAATCGTTGAGTTGCTTAATCAAAAATTCTTTAATGTCTGACAAAATATGAAATAGATAATAAAACAAATTCCAAATTAGGGCTTATAGATGCCTATATTTGCTGTAGAATTACGTTAGTCAAAATTTGATGCGTCTAGGTGCCGCTGTTTTACCACTATGCGAGAAACATATATACATTTATGTGGATTCTTCATTATTTAATTTCTTTAAATATAATACAAAACTGTAGTACTTGGTGGCAACAGTTTGGAAAGTGAATCAAAGCAGAAAGTGAATCGACGCAAAATGACAAAACGAAATCAATAGCCCTACCGTTTGGGCTAATAAAGAAAACCCTTTAGTACAAATGACTTCCTTTTTCAAACTCACACTAGTTTTACTTATGTATCTTGTATATAAGCATAAATATTTAAGTTTATTTACATAAGCTTAAAGGAAGTGTTTAATAATATCAACCCTTTCATTTGTTCAGAGTCATTTTGACAATTGCCCACCAGCGGCCGAGCGGTAAAGTCGCTGAACACTGGTAGTTCGGTCCGAGGTTTGAATCCCGCGAACGGGCTGGCTGCATGGGCGTTTTCATGGTTTTCCCCATGTGTAACTTGTATACGAGCCAGTTTCCCTTAGAAAGTCCTCCACGAAGGCATCCCTCCCCTTAGGCAGATAGCCCTCGTGTGCTTTGCCATAATTAAATACACCAATACACCAACACCAATACATTTTGACAATTTGTAAAAAATGTGTAAACTTTTATTTGCCATAAGACTGAAGCAGACGTTAAAAATATCTGAAGACTTGATGCAAACTGATATTTAGAGTGAAATAATATTTTCAATTTTATTTCAGCTTGTTATGTCGATATTAAATCCATAATTAACTAACACGAAATTCCAGAATTAAATCACTAAGTCCATAAGCAACTTGGTCACGTTTAAGAGCTTCAATTACATAAATGCAACAAGTACAACTTTATAACTGTTTTAGGATTTACTGAATATGCATAGTATTATTTTAAGATTTAAATAAAGAGTTATTTATAATAAATTAAGTCTTGTGAGGTTTTAATGGTGAAGAAAATAAATTCCTTAACTAAATGTATATTCCGAATCGCATATACTACATAGTTTAAATAGACTTTCAGCAATGAATGTCGCTTTTAATTAAAAGAATTAATAGCATAGCGTCTTCCTTAATCCCCAGGGAGGAATAAGTTCTCGCAGACATTTAGCGAAGGATTTAAAGTAAAGCTTTTCTGATACCGGTTGAGACCTCTATCTGCATTAATTATTTTATTGACATAAGAGAACTGAATGAAAGTTGGGCACCTGAGTCTTTAATCAAATTCTTAGTAATCTGTTTAATTAATAACTGCTGACAATTTGAACATAGTTCGGAAACTTATAGTCTTTCAACTATATTCTAAATGCATTTAAACTCGATAGTTTCTGAGTTCTTAAATTACGTGAAATAAACAAACACGCCAGATGAGCTGGCTTTGACCAGAGCAAACTTTATAAGTTCTATGTACACTTTGAAAGAAAGTGCTTTATTCAGTATGCATTAAATTGGTTCATTCTTTCCAAGCAACAACAACCAATTCGTAAATAATATTTTTTTTTGCCAAACCAGGAAACAAAAACGTTTGTCACTTACCTAATACGCATATGTATGACGTCATGATTTAAATTTAATATAATATGGCAACTTTTTCTCAGTATCAATAAAAGAATTAACGAGGTAATAACATACCCCATCAGTTCTCCTAACTTGAAGCAATGCAGTTGCCAAGAGTAGCTATTAATTTAAAATGATGATAATGACGAAACAGTTTCGACACATAATGACGTCACGTGCAATCGTCTGCTTTTTTTAACGTCAGAATATGACCTTACATAATAATTATATGTTAATGTAATTAATTTTATTTCATATTTTGTAAAACTTAAAAAAAAATTATTAACAAACGCTACGATTTGAAAGCGTGTAGTGGCAAGACTTTTGGAATTAAAGAGGATTTTTATCTCCAGTGCGAGAGAATATTACCACTCGGAAAATTAGGGTTTTCAGAGTTTTTAATTAATATCTAGGGCTGACTGAAATCGCACGAAGATGATAATAGTAGAGATGGCTTCCTACGAATTTTTGAAATCAGGGAACAACTCTTTCGAAACTCAACTCCCTGTCGGTCCAGAGGAGATAATGTCGCAAACAAACAAACAGACGCGCACAGATTTTAATATAGTATTTTAATTTTTGTTGATATATGTACAGAATGTTTCACAAACGTGTTCGCACACTTTAACCCGGTGGAAGTCGCACCAAGAAAAGTTACTAGAGTGGGCGCGTGTGGTATCACATACCCCAATATTTAAAATACGATAAAAATAGTTTCATTTAGTTTTAAAGCTGTTTTTCTTGTTCTCGTGTATTATAATTATGTGAGTATTAATTGGATTTCAAAAAATTAATTTCCAAAATAATCTTAGAGTTAAAATTAAGACAAGTGAAAATAATAAAAAAATAAACATCATGCCTCTAAGTTTCATTGCATCTGTAATACACAAAGCTTATTTTATTTTTTCACACTTTAAACTTAAAATACATTCATGTGTTCTTGGCACAGAATGTTTTCACATTTTAAATATTACACTCACGTTCTTCCGTCCTTGGCGCGAGGGCAAACATTTATCACACCTTTCATACTTAGTTGTTTCGAATTTCATGTATTCGTTTTAATCCTTCGTCGAAACTTCTGCTTTTGTTTTGCATGCAGTACGTCAGTTTCTTGGTAAAGCATTAATCTCTGACCGTTGTTCAATACTTTTTTTCATTAATTGTAATGCTAAGTCCTTCGAAAACAGACTTCTTTTTCTGGTTGGTGGATTAGCATTTGAATGTAATATAATTCAAGTATTTATTACAGCAACATTCAGTGCAGGAAAGAAAATTACCATTGGCCAACTTCTTGTTATTCTGGCAATTGAATAATTGGCTGACATTTCATCCCCCATATCGACTGCTCGTTTAGTCATATTATAAAAACATATAGTTCCTGACGTTTTATTTTCTCCTATAGTATCATCTATAGTATGATCGTTATATAATGTTGAAAGCATAAAAACAGTTTTTCCTTTTTTAGGAACATTAGGAATTAATGTTTTATCTTTTTCAAAACCAAAACAGTATAGAAAATATTCTTCGTTTCATCTTCAGTTTCCGAAATGCAATCTTCATCGCTTTCAAATATTTCTAATAAATCTCACATGCGTTGCAACTCCAGTTCATAGGGACTCATTCATTTTACCATAATGCAGTTAGAAATTTTTAAGAATTTAATGTCAAGTATTTTAAAATCACTTGCGAGTAGAAATATTTATTGTTACACTCTAGAAATAAATTTCTGAACTTAATATTCAGTCAGAAAAACACTTACGCGGCTAGGCGCGTGGGGTGTGTCATACCCCAGTTCCAACAAAATACCAATAAATATTTTTCTGAAACACACAGGCAATGAAAAAGCGGTTCTGAAAGTCAGCCGCAACTAGAAACTCAGCTACTAAAAGCAGCACAGAATTTCAGTTTCACAAGTTAGGAATATTCCACTTTTACGTAGGGTTGGGGTATGATACACCCCACGCACTTTCCTGCATGTTAATTGCTTTTAATTTATGTTCCTTGTTAGACAGTTACCACTCTTCGTTTATATAGATATATATATTCTAGAGGTATTTTGTCTCTATATACATACTCTCTGCATATAGAGACTTGCATAACATAAGATTTTATATATATATATATAGGGCCCGTGTTCGAATCCCGCAGAAAGAATGGCTTTAGTTGTTCGTCCCTTCATGGGAGGTAACGGCGGCCCACCTATTATGTGCTTCCACAATAAAGTGGCCAAAATTTCCGGCTTTGTGGCCTCTACAATAAAAATGGCCACTTCCAGCCTTCATATATATATATATATACATGTATGTGTGTGTGTTCAAAAGATTGAAATACTGTAGACAAAAATTATAACTTTAATTTTTTATCGTCAATTTTAATTTAGTTATTTCACGTTTTTTGCTCTAAAAGTATTAACTGCTTATAATGCAGCTCTCTGAACCCGTTATTTCAAAATATATTCTATTTGAATAAATAAAGGGTTTTTAAAATATTTTAGTTATGGTATAATACAAAAGAAACATTCCCTGAAGAATCATACTAATTTTTTGACTCAGGAATAAGAGGATTATTTGAACTGGATTGGATGCTAAAATATTCCTACATAATTCTACAAGTTGCACTAATCAAAAGTATAATACCTAAAATTTAAAGTCTTTAATTTTTAAAAAATTATTATTTATGGTAAAGTTTCAAAATATATATTTTCCACATCGTATTTTTTATTTTTAAAGTTTTAACGCGTTTTCTCTAGAAACGCTTTGTTGCTCTAAAATATCTGTTCTGCTTTTAAACTTAAGAACCAAAACGAATTCCTTGCCAGTGCGGTTTAATTTACATTGGCCAAACTAAGAGAGCCTTAAAATTTCGCGTCAAAGAACATGAGGCATATGTTAGAAAAAAGGAAACACAGAAGTCTTCTGTTGCTCAACATTGTTGATCCGAAAATCACACTTTCAATTTTTCTGCTGCCAAAATTATTCAAAAAACATCTTCCATTGGAGAACTGGATTTTCTAGAGGCATTTCACATTCATAAAAATCTTTCTGTTCTAGTTAACGATCCTAATTCCAATCCAAATTTGCCTTCGGCTTTTAGAGAAATTATGTTTTAGTTCTGGTTTCGCCAACAGATGGCGCCACTTGCTTATTCTTGTCCAGGCTTTCTTATCTTATCTAAACATCATTTCCTATCTTTTTCATTTGCGGTTTTGCAGCTGAAGATGATGGTTCGGTAAAACCATCGAAACTAGTCCTGTGAAAATTTTGTGAATTAACGCTGATTTTTGTTGTTTGACTTCTGAATCAACCAAAACGTAATTAACCAATAGAGATAAAACTTAACCAAGTTCATATCAGTCTAATCCGAATTTTCATCTTACATAATGTAGCATTCTTTCATAGAATTTCACTCTGCCAACATTTTGCAGCGTGCTGCTCTTTCCTCCATTGAAATCAATGTTATAAAGATGTAGAAAACGCACAAATGTCATCAACAACGGACCCGCAACTAACGCCCGTTGCCTTGCGCAGTTCAAGTTAAGAATATGCTTTTCAAGAATAAAAAAATATTAAAGCGGCAAAATCGACAACATCGTTTAGGCAGCAAGCTGCGTCACTCGGTCCATATATTCTCGGATGAGTCAACAACATCTAAATTATTAAATACTATAGCTATACACTGAAGTGACAAAAGTCATGGGATACCTCCTAATATTTTGTCGGTCCTCCTTTTGCCCGGCGAAGTGCAGCAACTCGACGTGGCATGGACTCAACAAGTCGTTGGATGTCCCCTGCAGGAATATTGAGCCATGCTGCCTCTATAGACGTCCATAATCGTAAAAGTGTTGACGGTGCAAGGTTTTGGGCACGAAATGACCTCTCGATGCTGTCTCCTAAATTTTCGTTTAGGTGACCAGATCATTCGCTGGTATTGTCCAGAATGTTCTTCTAATCAATCACGAACAATTGTGGCCCGGTGACATGGCGCAATGTCATCCATAAAAATCCCATCGTTGTTTGAGTACGTGAAGTCCATGAATGGCTGTAAGTGATCTCCAAGTAGCTGAAGGTATCCATTTCCAGTCAATGATCGGTTCGGTTGCACCAGACGACGGAGTCCATGCCATGTAAAAACAGCCCAGACCATTATGGAACCACCACCAGCTTGAACAGTGCCTTGTTGACAACTTGGGTCCATGGCTTCGTGGGGTCTGCGCCATACTCGAACACTACCATCAGCTCTTACCAACTGAAATCGTGACTCATCTGACCAAGACACGGTTTTCCATTCGTTTAGGGACCAACCGATATGCTCACGAGCCCACGAGAGTCGCCGCAGGCGATGTCGTGCTGTCAGTAAAGACACTCGAGTCTGTCTTCTGCTAGCATAGCCCAAGGAAGACAAATTTCGCCGCACTGTCCTATCGGACACGTCCCTCGTACGTCCCACATTGATTTCTGCGGTTATTTGACGCAGTGTTGCTTGTCTGTGAACAAGCAATAAACTGAAAAGCAGACGAAACAATAAACTGCAAATAATGTGACACTTAACATAGAAATCACATAAAAAATAAATAGTTTTTACAGTTAACGATTACTGCGAATAATTTTTATGTTAAGCATTTACCAAGAATAATTATTCGAAGTTCGTACATAGATTTTTACATAAATGCAGGTAATTCGAATAATATGTTTATGTTATATTCATTTGCGAGCGAATAAATGGTAAAAACTCACAATAAAGTGTGATATTTCGAATTCTAAATATTAACTCTGTATAAAGCGTGACAAATCTCATTATGAGTATTATAATTCTCATTCTACTGAAGGTGTGTTAAAATTATCTATAGTTGATATGCTGTCGTGCTTTTAAAACATTACCTATTAACGTTCGTACATAATAATATGAAAACATTTTTATCTATAGTTGCAAATGCATGCTGTTGCTAGCAGAAATATATGTAGGCGGTGAAATTTGTGTCAAAATCTTCCATACATATGCTATACAAAAATTTGTGTATACTATACAAAATTTGACCTCTTACATAATTTTTCTGAATGTTATAAATTAAAGTTTGCATTTTTGCTAGGTAATTAAAGCAATGATCTTCTCAGATAATTAACGTAATACGAATTTACTTAAATTCCATGTAGAATTCTGACATAAGCTCGTGCAAATTAATAAACATTTTAAAATTAATTTTATTTTTCAAGCCACGGGCTGAGTTAGACATATTTGATACCTGAAAACTCATAAATTTTCTTTTTAATTCCTTGCAAGAAATATTGTAATCGCGAAAAATTTGGAGTACCATATTTCGGTGCAAATATCCATTTTGATCGCTCTCTAATCCATTAGAACGATGTTTTGCGTGACATCTGTACGTACGGACATAATAAAGGACTCTTTCTCCCAAACTAGATTGTAAAATGGATTTAAAACAGATTCAGAAATAGATCTTTTTGTGGCGTGTGTAATTACGTTCGCATGTATGCAACTCGCATACCTCAAAAAAAGAGTAGATTCAGAAAGTTGAAATTTTATGTGTGGAACTGCTATAACATGTAGTTGTGCACCTCATTTTCTCGTTCATACCAAAAGTATATATATATTATACATATAGGGTGTTTCAACAAACCGGTTACAAACTTTCAGGAAAGACAAAAGACATCTAGACGATGGAAAAACACATAGCAAAGAATGGTCGGAAATGCTTTCCTGGCGCAGTATTGATGACACAAAACACAAGAAAGTGTAACGTATTTACGTTTCTACTCTACCAACATAATTCCACTAAGAAATGTAAATTAAGGTAGGCGATTATTCGCAAAGAATATCCGTAGACGATGCGCGCGCTTAAAAAATGTTTTTCAGTTATTCTGTAAGTTGTGACTAAGTAAGTTGGTTGTTGGTTTCAAAATGGCGAGAGTTCTTTAAAACTTCATTACAAAAGAAAGAACACAAGCAGGGTGAGAATATATGTTTATTATGCATATTTCAGTGGAAACCAATAAATAAGAACAAAAACAAATGATCGTCATCAAAGAAAGTGTTCGAAATTTCCTTCGAAATGTATATTCAACACGCGATCAGCAGGGTGGTCCAGTGCACTGGCTAGCAAGGTCGCCAGACCTCACTTGCATTGACTAATTTCGGTGGGGCTACCCCGGCACTGTTGGGTACGTCCGGGACGCGTAATGGCAAACCGCACATTGAGTTGATCAATGTTAACGAATTTCGCTCAGTGCGCATGTTCAGTGGCGTACCATTGGCGTGGGAGGAAATAAATACTGGAGACTAAGCATAAGCAACCCTGCACAAGTCTGTTCGTCATGTAGATCTTATCGACTGTTTACAATACTATGGAAATTTGTTTCTGTTTATTGAATTTGCTTCTGTTTCATTTCAGTTTGGTTTATTTTGTGCATAAACATTACATTTAATATCAGTTATTTATAATAATGTCTTTGACTTTAATTCAGTGATTTAAACTCGATTTATTCCTTAATTTGTTAAAATATATACGAATGAAACGTATGGCAAATACTCGATCGCTTTTATTCCTCAGAAGAATAATCAATAAATATTCAGCTAATATATTTTGCAATGTTTCCTGTTCTGTAATCTTTCTTAAACGAAAATTTGCTAATTTACAATCGGTTTTTACACTCTAAGTAGATAACAGAAAATCAGCAATATACCGAATTTATCCTCTTTTAAAATTGTGCCAAATTCCCCTCTGGGCATGCACAGAGTGCGAAATTCGTTTAACATTGACCAACTAAATGTGCAATTTGCCATAACGCGTCCGGGACACGCGTGGAATTTTCCAGAACATCAGATCTTCCATGTTCCGGAGATGTGAGGCTTCCATGGCTGGGAGGGAACGGGATTTAAAGCACCGTCTTTCATGATAATCATTGTCTGTTTGTTTTTTGTGTTGCCACTGCCTTTCCAGGAAAATGTTTCCGATCATGCATTGCTATGTGATTTTTCATCATCAAGGTGTGCTCGATCTCTCCTAAAAGTTTGCAACCGATTTGCTGAAACATCCGGTATATATATCCACTCTGTTACCCGACTCGGTTAGCTTAGTTTTTCTATTCTTATATAATGATAAATTGCTTATTTTTTGCTTTAAATGTTATTGAATTATGTTGTTCTCACGGTCCGTTGAAGGTTTTGATGCTTTTGTTAATCTGCATTTAATAGTTGTATAATTTGGTTTCAAAGACTTATTGTTGAATTTCACATTATGAGAAGATGTTAATTGTTAACATCTTATCGATCATAATGTGAAACTCAACAATAAGCTTTTGAAATTAATAATTCTTAGCGATTAGCGATGATGTATAATTATATAATTATTAACGATTTAAAATTTAAGTCGTACTAATCAAACGAGGTCACTACTTGTTTATATTTGAAACTCTTAATAGACTAGTGAATTAAATCAGTTTCTGCACCAATTTCGGTGCTACTTTGGCGATTTTTGGCGATTTTTTTGGCGAGTGATACGATTTATAGTAACCCATTGCTAGACAAGTTGTTTATTGTAACCGATATTTTGTTGTCATTTTATTTAAAAAATAATTCGTTTTATTATTCATAAATTCCGTGTCTTAAATATTATTTGTGAATTCAAAATAATAAAAATGAATTTAATTTTGCATTTTTATCTGAGATAAAAATTTTATTATTTATGATATTTTATGGAATTTTATGTTGTGAATGATGTAATGAATGACGTCACAAAGTATTTTAAAAGTAATTGGTTTTAATATCTATAAATTTAATCTAATGTTTTAAACATTATTTATGGCTGTTAAATATTAAAATACAATTTAATTTTGCTTTTTTTTAATATGATATTTTTATGAATGATTATTTAAATAATTTTAATTATATGCGTGGTGTAATCAGCCTCTTGATTGGTTACTGAATATTTGTGCATTACCGCGCCATTTTAAAATTTTATTATTCATCTCTTCGAATTCCTCACATTTCAAAGGGAATGGATGTGTCCGTTTCGAATATGAATGTTGTTATTGGTAATTACCAAGAATTATTGGTATCGGAATAAAAAAATTGCCATTTGAAACCTTATTTTGGCCAACCTTGCTTTCCTAATCGAACATTTATTTTATAAATTGTTAATAGCGTCAGAGGAAATTTATTTGGCATTTTTGGAGAAAACCTGGCTAATTGTTTCTTCAATGAAGTGTGAGAGATGTGAATCACACAGCTAAAGATCGTTAGCGGACCGGTTTTTTTTTTTTTTTGTGTGTGTGTGTGTGTGTGTGTGTGTGTTACTTATCAATATACGACAGGTTAAAAAATGTAAATACATAATTTTCTTTTACTTCATAATTGTATACTTTAATTTTTATTAAAAAATTAATACAATATTTTCAAAAATTCCTGAGATATTTATTGCCGCATATGTTTTAATGTTAAAAAATTAAATCCTATAAAACTTATTTTAAAGTATTTAAGTAATGTTTTAATTATTTTAAATGTTGGTATGATGTTCTTAATTCGATATTCAATTTAAGTAATATTTTAATCCAATTAAATGCTGCGCAATGTTTTCATAGCGGTGTTTTTATTCTATTATATGAAAGTAATAATTTAATCTTACTTTAGCATTTTATAGTCTTAGTAAATGTATTTATGTACATTTGCCAGCCATCTTAATAAACAACGCTTTCCACAAAAAATTAATCCATTATTTTTAACGATATTTATATTTTTTTAAGTTTCGAATACTTTACTATATGCGTAAAATACGTAAAAACAGCATTTTTCAAAATGGCTGACGACTGTAAAAACCGCGCCAACAATTGCGCCAATGTAAATCGCCAAAAATCCGTGCAACCGTCTACCAAAGTAGCACCCCAATTTCAGTGTCTTTTCCCCGAATGGGACCAGAAGTAAAATTTGAAGTTTTGTGCACTGAAAAATCTGTCTTTCTGCACTCTCGCCGAATTGCTTGTTTTGGTTTAGAAACTCCAATTTTAATTAAACATGGTTTTAGCTGTATCTCATGTTTTATGTTTTTCTATATTTCGCAATTTTAATGAAGATGTTTGGAGATTATGCATTTTTGCCTTGCCGTGAAGTGAGAGCTGAATTAACTGAATGAGAAATATATCTTTAATGAAATTCGAGGAAACAAGTTGAAATAATATGGAGCAAAAAAAGTGTCTAATTTAGTAGGCTGTACAAGGAAGTCATGTGGTGTTTACGTCAGATTTTGTTTAAACTTCATATTATAATAAAATCAGATTTTGTATCTCATTCTATTCCAGTCATATGAAACACTATCAAAACACTAAATGTAGAATGCAATTCCCCTCTTACTTTACATTAAAATAAATGTTAGAATGCAAACTTACATTATAGTGCTAAGTTATTAAGATAATAATTATATATGTACGAAGGTGCACATTTATGTAGATGTTGTTTACGCTGACCTCTGGTAACCGCCAGTTCGTTTGCAGCAACATTCCTATTTTTGTTTCACATTTTTATTAAAGTAGAAATTATACGTAAGCATATTTTCCACAATATACGTAAAGCTAAATGTATGAAATTAAACTGCAAGTAAGCATTTACTTATAGATATTAATTTCGTAAAATAAATTGAGACTTAAATTGTCATTTTTTTACCATAATCTTAAAAAAGGCGAATAATTGATTGTATGTAGTTTTATTCCATATATAGCACAAGTATTTCAGAAACAGAAAGATACTGAAGTCCGTTTTGAAAATGTACATTGGCTTGAAAAATCGAACTAAGGGCATTGGAATGTATAACGACGTCGTTGACGTGGAGGTAAAATGCATCCCAGAAAGCAGTAAATTGCATTTAGCTCAAAGCCATGGATCAAATACATTATGTTTTTTCCTCTATAGTAAGCTGCATTATAAAAAGTCTTATGTTTTTAAATAGAAACTAGATCTTTTAAGGATAAATTATTTGAAGAAAGAAAAATTCGAAACATAAAAATTGCATTTTATAGCCAAATAGTACATAGGTTATTTGAAAGTCACCGCTTTCTTTTACATTTTTACATTACATATTACACATTTAGATGCTACCTGCATAGCAATATTAAAGAAAAAGAAATTTTTGCTTAAAAATATATGTATTATTTTATAAATTATTAATTGAAAGTATTAATTTAGATAAATGATTTGATTTTACGCTGTAAGATGTACATATGCGTACAGGTAATGAATTTTAAAGCATTTGTGTTGTAATATCAATGAACTAAAAGATTTAACCATCAGGATATCAAATTTATTAAATATATTTTACCTAATAGTGGCCCTGTATTTTATAGGTAAAAAACAAATGCTGTAAAATATTTTAAGCTAGGTTTGAGTAATTATGTTATAATTTTTAATCTTTAAATGAATATCTTTATTATTATATTTCTCTCTAAATAAATGAACCTGAGTTGTCTTTTGTAAATTCAACTGTAATTATTTATTATAAGTGCAGAGATTGTAAATTCAAAATGCTTCAAATTATAAAATACTTAAAATAAGTATTTCAATAGTTAAGCACAGCCTGATACACATATAGAAAAAATATTTAGTATATCTAACTAGAAGAAGAAGGACATCGTGGAAATTCCATATTTCTATTTCTGGCAAGTTTCATTATTAATTAATTTTGTTTATTTATAAATTAATGAATCTATGAATTATTTTAGTTGAGATGGAAACATCCTTTGTATGAGTACATTAACTTTGCTCAATCAGTTTTTTCTGTCATCATTTCAAACTTTCAGTGCTTAATTTTACTCGAAAAATTAATTTAAATGCCGCCAGACGATATGGCGATTAGCGGAGCCCAACTGTGATACCAAAGGGCTCGGGTTTGAATCCCGGAGAAGGCATTTGGATGTAAAATTGTCTGTCTTTTCATAGGAGGTAACGGTGGCCGCCGATTAGGTGCCTCCACAATAAAATGGCTACCACCTCTGGCCTTAGTAGTGGCCAATGCCGTTATAGGCAAGTGCCCGCCATTTGTAAAAAAATTTTTAATGCTTCTCAACTTTTAAAATTTGCCACTGTAATTAAGGCTCCTCTTGAACGTTGATTTCTCTAGAAGCACAAGATCAAAATAAATGCTAAAAAGGCGAACAGTTTTAAGCTCAATTTCAATATGAAATCATTTCTCAAATCCGAATTTCCCGTAAGCTTTATTACTTTTGGATGAATTCTGATTTCTGAGGAGACAGCAAATTCATGGCTTAGAAGCCATATATTATCCTGTAGGTTATCTTCAAGCCCTTACGACGCAAATGAAATGTATTATTATTATTTTATGCAATATTAAGTTAGAGAAAGTAGCGTTAACTTAAAATGATAAAAATGTTACTAAAATTTTAATTTTCCGAAATTATAGTTTCATATAATTACTGTTCTTAATGGCTTGATTTAAACATAATCTTGATATAAGATGAGATAATATAATATATATATACTTGATATAAGTCTTAAATTTTAAATATATATAATAATAAGTAAATAAGGGTATAAATAATCTATACATACTTTATTACAGATATTGTTAACAATTTACAACAGTAGTAGTAAGCTAAATATTTTTTTTTTTTGTGACTTATTGCACGTACTATAAATGTTTAACAATGCTGTTAATAAAAATAACCTCCCATACAATTATGTGTTAAATTCTTGGAGGCATTAATAATTATTAGCTTCAAGTGACAAATTAAAGTTACTAACAAGTGCCATTTTACCCTCTGCTGTACCATTATTTATGAAAATGAACATTTCTAAATAACTCTTAATCTGATAAAAAAAAGTTAAGGCAATACTTTGATAAAATGCACTGAAATGTGATCTGTGTCTGAAACCTTTAATCATGAAAACATAGAGTTCTTTTTATTTATTTATTTATTTATTTATTTATTTATTTATGTTGTTAAGCATTGTGAGAATTTGACTAAGGGCATTTGAAAATCAATGGGAATCATATAAAACGTTACTGGAACACTCCATTCCTAGACTGCGCTAAGTCTGCTTAAATAAAAAAAATTGTTTATCTAGTTTTGAAATGTATTATGATGGAAGTACACACTTATTAGGACCGATATTTAATTCCATATTTCACAAAACTAACTCTATCGCATTCTTTTTTTAGAGAGCGTCTAAGGTTAAGATCTATCCAGCCATTTTTATTTTAGTTTGTTTAACCGATTCAGTCAAAATTGCTCGAAGGACGAAACGTAAAATTACTCATTTTCATTTCGTAGATGAATAAAAACAAGAAAACACCCACACAAATATCCCGAGATTCAAACCTAGATGGAATTGCAAGTGGTTAGGGGTCTAATCCACTTGACAATTCGTTAGCCCTTTGATTTGGGAATGAACGGTTCTAGGCTAAATCTTTATAAGAAGCATTGTAAAAATGGATAAGCATGATTGAATGATGGAATAAAAGTGCTAGCAAAAAGTTATTAATTTAATTTCAAGTGTTGCATCATATAACCAGCATTCTAGACGTCGAAAGGCAAACTAAATTTCAGTAATAACCTATTATGGGGCCTATCAGTGGCCGAGCGGTAAAATCGCTGAAAACTGGTTGTTCGGTCCGGGGTTTGAATCCCGGAGAACGGGCTGGCTGCATGGACATTTTCGTGTTTTTCTCCATGTGTAACGTGTATACGAGCCAGTTTCCCTTAGAACGCCCTTCACGAAGGCATCCCTCCCCTTAACTCTTTCGCATCGAAAGACGATCAAATCTGTTTTCAACAAACATCGAAAACGCCCGTGTTTACGAATTTGTCTTGGAATAATTTTCCTTTCCCCCTGCCTGGTAGATCCATTGTGTGCAGTTTCACCTTAGGGCTGGATTGCACCTGCGAACGTCAATAGCTTTCCGTATTTCTCCTTTATTTGCTTCAAAAGAATGATTGACATGTCTTTTAACAACTCGCGAAACCAATGAGCCATACACTAACGTGGAGGGGAAAGAACTAGGTAGAAAATAAACGAGGCGTTGGGGCGGTTTGCCGTTGCCTGAATGAACGGGCACTACGGGAGACTTCGATGCGAAAGAGTTAAGCTGTCGATTGCTTTGCTATAACCAAATAAACCAAACAAAATTAGTAATCCATTACGTGTCATTGAATATATCATCAAAATTATGCTTTGACACAAATGTGATGATAATTGTTTACTATCATATTTAACTATCTTCTGTGATAAACAGTGCTAGTTCAAAGTTTCCGACACTCAAATGAAGTATCAATCCCCTTGCCTGCTGTAACATCCTTTGCTTTAATTCCAAATGGCATAAGAGTATTCCTTTGAAATCATGCTGCAGAGCGAAGAAAATATTTGTCATCTGAGTGCTAAATGGAGTTTGGAATATGCGCTTGGTATTCTAAAACTGAGTGCGGACGCAATGACAGAGGCACTTATGTTTAATAAGTATATTATTAATTCAGAAGTCAAACAGCAAAAATCAGCGTTATATTTACAAAATTTTCACAGGACTAGTTTCGATGGTTTTACCGAACCACCGTCTTCAGCTGCAAAACCGCAAATGAGCAAGATAGGAAATAATGATTAGATAAGATAAGAAAGCCTGGACAAGAATAAGCATGTGGCGCCATCTGTTGGAGAAACCAGAACTAAAACATAATTTCTTTAAAGGCCGAAGGCAAATTTGGATTGGAATTAGGATCGTTAACTAGAACAGAAAGATTTTTATGAATGTGAAATGCCTCTAGAAAATCCAATTCTCCAATGGAAGATGTTTTTTGAATAATTTTGGCAGCAGAAAAGCTGAAAGTGTGGTTTTCGGACCAACAATGTTGAGCAACAGAAGACTTCTGTGTTTATTTTTTTCTAACATATGCCTCATGTTCCTTGAAGCGAAATTTTAAGGCTCTCTTAGTTTGGCCAATGTAAATTAAACCACACTGGCAAGGAATCCTATAATTACCCCAGGAATTCATATCCGGAATGGTCTCCTTGAGTATGGAACTCGGAATTTTATTGATGGGACAATAAACAACCCGAAAGTTAAATTTCTGCAAAATATGTGCAACTTTATAGCTAATTGATGGAAAGAAGGGAATGACAACAGAATTTTTACAATCTCCTAAAACAAGAGTGTTTCTTTTAGTGTGTTGAGATGAGAATTTTTTAACTGCTTGATTAATAATGTTGGGTGGAAAGCCCCTGTCAATAGCTATTGCTTTTAAATAATTTAGTTCTTCAAAGTGAAGAACTAAATATCCCTATATCTAACAGAAATTTCATCAAATGTGATAACAATTTGCCTGTAAGCATATTTGGGTCAAAGCAATGCATTCTATAAAAAGTTTATATTCTGTGACATGGACCTAATAGCCATTGCTCATCATTACACTTCTAGGTTTCGATTTCAAGTGTTTAACTGAGCCCAACAGAGGCCGAGCGGTAAAGTCGCTGAACACTGGGTAGTTCGGTCCGAGGTTCGAATCCCGCGAACGGGCCGGCTGCATTGGTGTTTTCGTGGTTTTCCCCATGTGTAACGTGTATAGGAGCCAGTCTCCCTTTAGAAAGTCCTCCACGAAGGCATCCCTCCTCTTAGGCAGATAACCCTAGTGTGCTTTGACATAATTAAATACACCCACACCAAGCGTTTAACTTTGTAATTTTCTCTTAATTTGTATTTTCGTCCAGTGTTGAACTAGATTATCCAAATTCCTAATTTTATGATGGAAGACATCAAATTTGTTTTTATATTATACAACACAACTTTCTTTTCTAGTCAGAGTTATACTGAGGTTTGGACTAAAATTCGCATTTATTCTTACTCAGCATTATTTTTTATGCAGAATGAACAAAAAGTTTTTCAAATTAAACTAAAACTTAATTTTTACATTTCACTAATGTTCTTCAAACAGCTATTAATATTCCTTACTTAGGTGAATTAAACATCATTTTCGTATTCTTGAAAGGCTGAGTCGCATTCAAAAGTTAATATATTTTATAACTATTTAAACTTCATTTTAATATAATGATTTTTAAGATGAGTTTATCCATCACGAGCATAGTGTTCAGGACGCACAAATATATACTATTGTAAGTGATAATTTTGATTTGGAAAATGTATCAACACTTTCTGTAAACGCGTCTGCAGCTGCTTATTATTTTGATTTTCTGTAGTGCTAATTTTTTACTTAGAGAAGTGATATTTAGTACCGATAATTATTTATGTTCTCAGAACTTTTGGTCAGTCTGAAAGATAGTTATCTTATGGCAGTGGTCGCCATGGAAGGATTCAAGTTATTTTACAGTTATATATATGAAATATTTTTTATTAAGTCATCATAACAAAAGCAGCTTACGCTTAAACCTTGGAAGTAAGATATTGTCCAGAAGGTGAGGTTTCTTAACGCAATTTCGGGGCAAGAAAAACAGCCAACTTACATTTAATTTGTTATTTTATCAGTAAACTGTAGCCATAGTTGACACTGGCGTCATATAAACCCCTATGTTGCTTTCTAACAACAAGCAGTAAACCTTCGTTTGGTTAGTAAATTAGTTTACAGTAGTCAGAATATAATTAAATCCTTTTACGACAGAACCTAACGTAATTTAGCAAGATTATCCAAGAGCGTAATTCTTGACTTGGCTTTAGCTTTGGATGTTTATTCTACACTATTCCAGGATAATTTGATTACTAAATAGCAGAGGAACATAATATCGTATTTAATCTAGAAACACATGAAGAAACTATGCTGTAAAAGATATAAAGATTTATTAGTCAAACATACTATAACACATTTTGACCAAATTTTCAAATTTCAAGTAAACAAATAGGTTTCTGAGACATTTAACTAATGTGAAACTTGTGAGTTTGAAATATCACTGTTGCCGTAAGAAGAAATGCAAAGTCAAGAATACCGAAGAATCCAGACATTTTGTAGTCTAATCGTAATCAATAAAGCTTCAATTTGGGATTTTGGTTAATTAATTTAAAAGTTTAATCAAATAAAAATTACACAAGTATTGTTTATTTAAGAGGGGAAAAATAACCAAAAAGTATTAATATGTTTCCTGCCATAGGCGACGATATTGAGACTTATTTCACATTAAATTTAAATATAGCTTTACGTCATAGAATATATATATTTAGCCTTATTTCGCAATAATATATTTTACTCGTACCAGCCTTATCTCATACATAAAGATGAGGAATTTTTTCCCACCAAATTAAGAATTTTGAACGGCTTAGAAATCATACAGAATAACGTGATTATATATAAGTAAATCATATGAAATATATTATGAGAAATGTTGTTAGAATAAGATTGAAAAACCTAAGATTCTAATGAATAATGTTACTTACTAATGTACTGTAATGGCACATGAATTTTGTCTTCACTAATTATATATTTGTTTTTCATATTAATTTAACTAAAAAAAGGAGTATGGTTTCTGAGATGAAATACAATTTGCATTTCTGTGCATTTTTATCAAAAATAATGAGCTTAATATATTAAACAATTTTGATAATTATTCTGTTTTCGGTTTCAAATCTTAGATAATTGAACTTGGGCATTGGATAATTCCGCTCATAAATTTGGTTCGAATAAATATAATAAGAAAATAAAAATTGTTCTCTCATAAATTAATTCGTTCTGATTGCTGAAAGGTGACTATTTTTATGTAACAATAATAAAACAAATTAAATTATATGACTTTCTTTTGCTTCAGTAACAGAAATAATCAGAATCAGAATAAGTACAATCAGAATATCCTGTTGCAGTGGTCATTGTGCATTATATTATCAGCATTTCTAGGGGAGTACTTCCAAAATTTTTATCGATACATTATGTTACGTTATTCCTCATAACACTTAATACACTGCTGGCCAACTGCAACACCACGAAGGAAAGCAAATACATAAAAATATATTTATTGTACGTAAACAGTATGGCATGAAGACAAAATGATTAAATTTGTAAGCAGTTTGAGTGGTGCGAAATTAGTAGAAACAGCTGTCAGCCCTGGCAGCTAAAACGGCCCTTATCCAGTTAGGCATGGAAGTGAACTGGGCATGGATGACAGAAACGGGGCAACTCATTCCATGCTGCTTGAAGTCTATCCCACACTTCAACAATCATATTTGCTGGAAAGGAGTGGCGGGCCAGTCTCTCAACAACCCATGACCAGACTTTTTCAGTGGGTGACAGAACTGGAGGCCGTGCAGACCAGGGCAGCAAGCAAATATCCTGAGTATCGAGAAAGGTCAGAACACGACGTGCAACATGTGGTCTTTCATTATCTTGGTGGAAAGATGGTGTTTGGAAGGCCTCGACGATGGGGCAGAACCAGTAGACGTAAGATGTCAGAAATGTACCCATGTCAGAAATGTTCAAATTACTGTCGATCCGAACTAGAGATGTGCGTGTCTTGTACCCAATATCTGCCCAAACCACCAGACCACATGCAGGGCCCTTATGCCGATATCGAATGTGCGGTACATTCGAATGTGCGGTACTCAGATACTCCAGACACGTATACGGCGATCAGAATACTGCACGTAGAACCGGGAGTCATTTCAAAAGGCGACATTGTACCACTCCTGTATCCAGCATTTTCGTATGGCGCACCAGAGTTGACGTCTCTGTTATACTGCATTGTCAAGGAAATCTGAAGTAATTGTCACCTTGCTGAAAGTCCCCGCCGCTGCAAACGTCGGGGCATCATACGAGCTGATACTGGGCGTGCTGCAAACATTTCCATTCGATGAGTCATGGTCCGTAATGTGCTCGTATGGTTTTGCAGGGCTGTCTTTACAATACGTCTGTCCTCTCTAGCCCTAGTCATGTGAGGGCGTTGAGATCATGCATGCCCTTCAGTATGGCTCTCAGTAACCCATTGATTCCATATTAGCACAACAGAAGTTGTATGTCAACCAGCGGGACGGGCGATATCACAGAACGGTAATCCACATTCTCGATAAGCAATGAGCTTATTCCGACGCTTGCTGGTAACCATTTTTTCTAATTATTTGAGGCATAATACGATATTCTGACCAAAATCCGACCTTACAAAGTGCTTCGTGCATAAGAAATCCACACAACTTTTCTTTTATCCAGTGCTTCAGATGTCATTTCTCCCTTCCGCGTCAACTAAACGCGCTGAAATACTAACCATTTGCATATACCAATCTCTTCTGCCTTCCATGTGATTTTGACGTTTGACAGATCATTCTTTCCTATGCCTTCAATTGTCAGTAGTGTATCACCTAGTTTTAACTGCTGTTCCTACAGTGATAACAAAACTGTCCCATACTTCTGACTGAAAAAGTGTCGCCAATCATCAGTAGCTTTCGTGATCACTGTTGACAATGGGTTCAACCTGGCCAAGTAACCGTGAATCATTGCAGTTTGATAACCAATGATTAGATCACCCGTGACTAAATTGTATGTCACCAGAAATCGACAGTTCTTATGAACACCGAGATGCTTTGGTTAATTTTATTTTTTGAAATTAACTCAAAATTTCCTTCTGCCTTATACTATTGCCTATGAATTGATCCCCAGTGAACATCAAATGTACCAAGGTGACCTATAATCCTGACGGTCTGTCACTAGTGTACTGTATTTCCATTTAATTTAAAATCTATCTAAACACATTGCACTTTTCACAGTGATAACCCATTGATCCTTACTGTGTGATAGTGACTCACTGCTTATAGATCACTGCATAATGAGCGTCAGCATGTATATTACTAGTGACCAACTGTTTCCTTAGTACCACAGAGATCCACTGACTGTTGATACCTAGTGACTTTCAACTTGTAAATTATCAGTTAAAGTAGTAGGCATTGATGACCAACAATTTTTAGAAGCCTAGATTAGCTTTCATTTAAGTTAAATCTAAGTATCTGTCTGAATTCACAGCATCGCTGTACAGTGATGGCCTATGGGTTGTGATCCATTAGCTGAAGATTGTAGAAACATTAGGTATTTTTGCAAGCAGGAAGGATGAAAAATGAACAGTGCCTTCGCCGAGAATCGAATCGCGGACCTCTGGAATACCGGCCCAGTGTTCAAACCACTACACTACGAAGGCACGCCAAGAAGGTGGGAGTACCTTATAAGATGACTTATGATTTTGAAAGGTACTGATGGGTATTGGTTACCAATAGGCTTTATGGATACAGGTGAGCTTCTTTTTAATTCAAAGGTCGAAAATTACTTACTCTACTTTACTTTAGTGGAACTAAAGGTTCTACTTTACTTTAGATCATGGTTCATGATCTAAAGTTATCTAATCTAATCTTTAGTTCATGGTTCTACTTTACTTTAGGAGAACTTACTCTACTTTAGTGGTTGCAGTTTAATTAGGTTCTGATCGAATAGCGAAATGATTAAATCGAAATGAGGTTCAAATTGTACGTTAAAGGTGGTCGACAACTTTCGAGGTCACATGTAATCTTAATGGAGTTCTTTTCATTGTTTTGCCCTTAGAATCTTTCAAAAAGAAGTATTTCAAAATTTTTTGGAAGTTGTGCTGGATATGTTTTGCATTCGCCTTAACAAGATTGTCATTTGAAGAAAAATATGATATTATTATGTGTCTAGCGCATAATTTGCTTTTGATTTATTGTCTCTACGGGAGTATAATGTGTTTATTTTCTACGCGTCCTGCGTATAGCAATTTGGTAAAGTATTTCCTTTCGGCAAAGCATAAAAACTTCTTTTTATATTTCGAATTTAATTATTATGTAATTGCTTAGTGGGATGACAAGCCCTCAGATTTTTTACTCACAATTCCAATTCGAGAATCGCAACGGATGTTGGCTAAAGCGATTAAAAATAGACCGGTTTAAAGGTCACTCGCTCTCTTCTCTCTTCCTCTTTAAATGGTGCTCACGTACTTTTAACTCTTTAAACTCCAGACCCTTGGCTAAGCTGTATCCTCAAAATACAGAACCGCCCGAAATACTCTTCCAGTTTCACAGCAAATTTCCTCCACTCCCCGTTCATTAACGCAGAAAATGGGTGTGAAGATTTCGAATGACATCCTTTGTACTTTCTGACAAAGATTCCATTAGCCTTTGACCGAGTTCTTTATAACACTATTCTCAAGTTCAGACCAACAAGCCTTTCTCACATTGTTATGATCCCGACTGAGATTTTGTTTATTTCCATTATTTTTATAGGAAGGAATAAATTGATTAAAATAAATATAACTCTTAAATTTTAAAACTACACTTTTATTGTGTTTATAGCTTAAAGGCACACTGTAACACAAAAGAATCAAAAACGAAATGTCACGATCAACCAAAAGATAAGAAACCTCTTAGGACAAGCTGTCTGCAGTAAACTGGTACAATGCATTTGGGGAAACTGAACCTGCTACTGCACATCTTAGGAGGAGGGAAGAAAACGAGATTACAATCTCGGCCGTTTTCGGGCAGTTGTGGTTGTTTCAATGTAGAGCCGTCTGGGGGCCGATTGGATGTGAAAGAGTTAAGAAAGGCTGCAAGACATCTCTGGTAACTTTCCTTTATATTTGGGCATTTCCATTTTCGTTGGTGCTTATTTCGTTCTGGTGCTTCTTCATTTAATTATTATTTTTCCATACCCATGAAAGTGTTCAAAATTCGTTATCAAGGTTTTCCTCATTGCATGCGCTGCTAGGATGAAGAAGCATTCCTAATTACAGATTTGAAATACCTATTGAATTGCTTTACGCCATAGTCACGATATCCAACAAGCAAAAATTTTGTACAAAAAAAAAAAAAAAAAAAAAATAGAGGGATATTTTTATTTCTTACCAAGTCCTGGAGTTGCCTGCAAACACGACATCGAAATTTAGTAAGTGACTTTTTCGATGTTTCCAGATTTTCGTTTTCCTTCGTGTGCTGTTCTTCTCCGACTAACTCGCGAATATTCTTTGTTGCTGGGGTTACGTAGATTTCTTGTCCCGAAACATTTATCAATATTTCTGCCATGGTTTTAAGATTTTGAATAAATACGTGTTTCGCAGATGCGTGCTCTTTTTTGGTACTATGAATGCATAAGTCAATGTTTATTTTTTATCTAATTTTAGGTTATTAAGACACTCTAAAAAACACTCTCATTCTCTTTTATTTGGGTTATTCCAGCAGCAGCGCAGAAGATTAATTAAATATATATCTTTAAATATTTAACTTGTAGTTTTGCTATCGTGACCGTCAAATTTTAAGCATTGTTAATAGTCTCTTCTTTTTGTCCTACTACAGGACTAAATCTTATAACATTTTGTATCGGGACTTTCTAAATTCTATAACATTTGGTGGCATTTAAAAGCAATAAAAGCATGCATGAATAACTTAAACCTTTGTTTCTTAATAATATATCAAACTGATATATAATGAAGTGCACAAAGTATATTATTTTGTGTATATAACCCAGAAACGTTTAGTTTCATGAAAGTGCATTTTCTTGTTTAGCATATGATACCTCGAATTCTTCATTTACGTTGCTTTAATTAGTTCTAAAATGTAGTAAAAATTAAAATTACTAACCTCCTATACGTGATAACTATGTACCCTAATATTTAATGGTATTTTTCTATATTAAAGTAATGTATCTGATTATAGAATATCAAATAACTGGGTATGTGGTATGATAAATAAATTATAAGAAAGTACTAAAGTTTTCGATATATTTCTACATCATCTAAAAATCACTTAGAGGATATTTGTAATATCGTCGAAACGCGCTTCCTTGTTCGCATTTTAATCACCTTGTTCTAAAACCTTGTTCGCATTTTAATCACGCCATTTGAAATATCAACTGGGAAGTTTTTGAATAATTTTGAGACACCTTTTAATGACTGCAGTTTGGATTATCTCTTAAGGCAACGAAGTCTGAATTCAGATAAATGGAAAGAATGCGTATTGCACTTATTCCCTAATGAAATCGTGCTAGCTGCAACGGCCGTTTCTGTAACAGGCCAAAATAAACTCTTCTACCGTTTCTTCGGGCTGCCGAAGTTTGGTGACATATTTACATTTAACACGATGGTTGATGCTCATATCATAGTTAAAGAGAAATTCTTCGTGAAGTTAAAATTCTAGGAAGGTCTGATGTTAAGATTATACACAGAATCATTAAACCCCTAGGGAAATTAGAAGGGTGGAAGTTATGAAATGTATATGCTAAAGAATATTAACTTTTTACAACTCTTTGAAGAAAGTTCTATTAAAACCTCAAACCTAGAGCATTTGATATGAAACGTAAAAAAGTTAAAATGTAATAGTCGTTAAACTTAATGCGTACGTCGAAATCTTAGGTAAAATACATCGATCTAATTAAATATTATTATTACATGTAGAAACTACTACAATAATATTTCGCGATACCAAAATAGTAATTTAGATTAAATTTATTTTATGTTTAAAATTTCTACAAATTCATTAACACATTAAATTTTGTATATAACGCAAAGTTTACAAATTACTATGTAGAATTGTAAATTAATTTATTACTATAGATATTTACAAATAAATCTAAGGAAATATTATTGCAATAAAATAATACATAGTGCTGATAAATAGAGGGAGCATTTACTGCATATTACTAAACGTATTATCCATACTCATATCATATTTATTGGTACATGCACAGCTGGAACTGGAAGTTGTAAATCATTCATTTTAATAGCCTCAAGTAGAGCAATCTGCTCTGTAACAATAGTGCAAAGACCTTCAAAAGTTACTGTCCAGAAACATAAACTCGCTTGTCTCTATCTGTAAAAAAGCACTTTAATGGGTTTAAGGAAACGTATTACTGAATTCCACGAATACCTGCTTCCGTATTCTTACAGACCAGCGAGACGTATTGCGATATGTCTGGTTTTTCATAACTTAACCATATGTATTATCTCTCACATTCAGCTTAAGATAAGAGATTTTACATGGCTCTTTAAATAAAGCTAAATTTAAATTGAATGGGTGAGCATGTCTGTGTATTGAATAAGTACATTAGCATTTCTTTCAATCGCCAATACTAATAATAATTATGCTTATAACTATTTTTCATTAACACATATGCGCACATTTTCCTGTAATAACTTCGATAATACTGTAGGGTTTATATTTATTTTAACTAACATTTATTTTAAGTTTAAACTATCTTTCCTGTCAAGCCTTACTTCCCCTGGAACTGCCAATGCCAGAGTATGTAAATTTTAGTAGAACGCGCAAGGATTCAAATTATCAGCGGAAGTATTCTGAGTTAAATAGAAAGGAAACGAGTTCGAGGTGTGCTGTTCTTACTTCACGAGCGCGGAGGTAGTTAGCCAGAAATAGAAGAACCCCGCGTTTCGGCCTGTGTGCTTGCCTCGGAGAATTGTTAATTGTTCAACGTGATATTCTTTTCTTTTCAGGTTCTTATTTTTATTTTACCGCCGGGTCGGCGTAGTTTGTGAGCGTCAAGAGCACGCAATTGTAAATTCTTAAGTTGAATAAAAAGGGACCTAAACCCTTAGCAAGACTCTGTCTATTTTCCAGTTTCAACAGTCACCTCTTGGTTGCGTGCAAGTTGGAGGCGCGCAACTCTACAATACATAACGATGATTTGATATTAAATTACTTAATTTTTATGTAAAAATTAGCTTCAACCTAGTGCAAGTAGAGATGGATGATCCGCTTTGGAATCGATTAAAAGAACCGATTCCCTTTACTGGGAGAATAATTAGTATTCCGGGGGCAGTTCTTTATTAACAGTTCACCGAGAACTGATGGAAACGTCTCTGACCTACTTTTTATATGTGTATGTATGTTATGTATGTATATACGTGTGCTTTTGGCTCGGTACAGGTCAGTTCGACGCCAACGGTTAGACGCCAATGTTTCGACGCGTGGTCAATTCGACACGAGGTCGTTTCGATGCGGGGGTCAGTTCGACACCATACTTTTTTTGCTTTTGTTTGACGCCATACTTTTCGTATTTTTATTTATTTTTAGAATAAGTTTGCATCATCATTCAAATAAATTTGGTGTCATCATCATTTTTTGTTTCACACCCCACATTATGGGAATTCATAGATGGTCTCAGGCGTGTTCAAAAATCAGTTGATCAATGTTACGAAAAATTTGTACGTGGAGATGAACCACCGCACAAGCGGAATAGGTATCTGCGAGCTGATATGAGAATTAAAGTAATAGTTGAAGATTTTGAAAAATCGAGAAATATTGGATAATCTGAAATATGTGGGGCATAACTTTGCAATGGATTAGTATAATAACAGTTCTGTGATGTAATCTTATTTATCTCTTATCTTGTTTATGTGTAATCTTATTCATTTGTAATTATATTTGTCTGCAATAAAATATAACTACTTTGTAACCATATGTTTATTTACCATTTGTGTATTTTGCTTTTTGATGCTGTTTTGTGAAATAAATAAATAAAAAAAAAACCTCCCTCGTGTTCCGGGGCCTTGACATTGGTGAGGGGTTATTCTGGGAGTCCTTACAAATCTAGAATTTCACACATATACACACATATATATATTTAAAATATGCATGCGAAGAATCGCTAATTCAATAAATAAAAATCAGTCATATTACTTATTTATATTTATTTATTTATTCTAAAAATAAATAAAAATACGGAAAAAAATATGGCATCGAACTGCCCCTGCGTCGAAACTTACTGCGCCGAACTGCCCCGGCGTCGAAACGTTGGCGTCGAACCGTGGCGTCGAACCGTCGGCGTCGAAACGACCTTCTTCACTTTTGGCTTGCTTTGTGCTCCATCTAGTATTTAAAATACAAAACATTAAATAAACCGACGCCCTCTGTTTGCGAACGGATGAAGTTTCTTTCCCATTTGGCACTGCGAGAATCTGTTTAAAGTAAATAGATTATAGGAGCTAGCTCTTCGGATTCCCAGCTATTTTCCGCTACGACACTAGTGGCAAATCTGTGTCTTTCGAAGTCGTGATTTTTCGCACATTTCACCACTCCTGCTCTAGCTGCGGATCTGATTCTGATTGCTCTTTCAAATCTGGCGTCTGCGGAGCATTTGGTCTTTTCGCTTCCTCGGAGCTGTTCCTTTGAGTTTCACTTCGATTCTTTGAATACTGTCATAATATAGCGATGTGTATTAGGTATTACCATTTTTATACAATATTACTGTAATATTTATGAGAAATAATAAATTATATCTCTATTTATTTACTTTTATTACAAATGTCCTGTAATCAAGTGCTACGAAATTCTCTTTAAGCTTCTTAGAATTAGAATATATTTATAACCATAAATTTTCCCATCTAATGTATTGTTTCAAGGTTGCAGAACAAAATGTAGATCCTACCGAACAGAAGAAACTTGAGCTACACTGACTACCAATAAGTATTTGGACACCTATGCAAATGACGATATCTGCAGTCCTAAGGTACGTCACGGACTCCCTTGGTATATATCGTGTAGGAAACAGCATCGGCTTTAGTTGCATGCAAAATGCCTCGCAGTTCGGAGCTCTCTGATTTCGAGAAAGGTATAATAATCGGGTATCACAGATGTGGACGATCCTTAAGTAACATACCTAGCGATCTGAAGTACCCAAAATCGACAGTGGCCTATGTGATTAAGAAGTGGAAGGTGAGCGGTGATTGTCGGAATGTGTCCCGAGTCGGCAGACCAACAAAATTGGGAGATAGAGACCGAACAGTGCTGTCCAGAAAAATTCGGAAGAACCGCACCCAACCGATGGCCCTCATCCGCGATGAGTTTCAACAGGCATCCGGGAGTATTGTTTCAATGAATACCATCCGTAAGGAAGCACATCTGCTTGGTTTTCATAGTCGTGCTGCTGCCCATAAGCCTTTGATCACAAAGTCCAACCGCGCTGCTCCGTTAATGTGGTGCAAAGCACATCGAAATCAAGTGGAAACGGGTTCTTTGGAGTGAAAAATCAAGGTTCACCCTTTACCGTTCGGATGGCAGGGTCTGGGTCTGGCGTTTACCTGGAGAACGTCTCCTGCCAGAATGCATTGTGCCAACAGTCAAGTTCGGTGGAGGTGGAATTATGGTCTAGGGGTGTTTGTCCTGGTATGGGCTGGGACCCTTGATCCCCATTAATAGTAAGCTCAACTCCGATGCCTACTGCACTATTTTGGATGACAATGTGCTTCCTACGTTGTGGCAGTTTTACGGGTTGAACCCCTGTTACTTTCAGGACGACAATGCAAGGTGTCATGTTTCGACGTTAACCAAGGCTTGGTATGGTGCCAATGGAGTTCATCGAATAGACTGGCCTGCCCAGAGTCCAGACCTGAACCCTATCGAGAACCTCTGGGACGAGTTGCATCGCCGAATTCAGGGGTGCACTATCCGTGCAAAATCGGTGAAAGAACTTCTATGTCTTCTCCAAGCCGGGTGGAAGAAAATACCACTAGCTGTCATACAAAGACTTGTGGAAAGTATACCCCGGAGGGTCCACTCTGTAATTACCTCTCGTGGAGGCTCTACCAACTATTGATTTTGAATAAAGTTAGTTTTTCTTTTCTATCACAGACGTGCAAATACTTATTGGTACTCAGTGTACATTTGGTATCATTTTGTCGAATTAGGTATGAAAAGAAAATGCCTATATTGTTAGCAAACAATTTCCAGTTCTTTGGGATCCGCCTCCAGTCTAAAAATTTATTTTTACACTTTTCTAAAGTAGCAACAAAATATCTATTATAGTAATGAAATAATGTAATCTTTAGGAAAATTGAGTTTAGTTTTCATTTTTTTTAACTTTAAGCATGTTTTTTATTCCAGATTTTTATTGTTGTTCTATTGTATAGTTTAAGGAATTTCAAAAGTACAATTGAAAGGAATCAGTCCAGCTAGGGGGCAATTTGGTTGAGTCGATTCCAACGATCTCACTCCTTGTTCAATTCTTTCTGCTTTTCACTCATCTCCGTATACCGCTCTTAATTCATGCCTGTTCCGAACGCATTCATCAAGGTAATTGTTAGTGGGCGGTGAATAGTTAAAAGGAACTGATTCCTTTCAGTGAGCTAAAGGTGACGATGCGTTAAAGGAACGGTTTTGTCCATCTCTAGTGCAAAGTTTAACTTAAGTTTGGCACTGAAATTGAGTGGCATTAGGCCGAAGCATGAGTTTTAAGAATCGAAAAATGAATGAAAAAATACTAATCTGAATATTCGACTACTTAGTGATGACGTTGACCTTAAATAGGAATTGCAATCCATTAATTCATTTTATTTTCAAAAGAAGAATGCAACTTCAAATTACGATACATATTCTAGGAGTGAACGTAGTGTACAGAATAAAGGCTAAGTTGAGAAATGATAGTCAACGCCTGCCTATCGATTAACTTTCTGTAAAAATAACTTTGTGTGGTAATTTGAAATTATTAAAAAGTTAAAACATATATATTCATTAATGATAAACATATACGAATAAGTAGAAGGCGTGAGAATGAAATGCTAACAAATGCTAAGATTTACTAGAAAATATTCTGTAAATGTTTTTCCAATTAACAAGCATTTAGATAGTCTTAAGTGTATATTAAATATACCTCTAAGGACTACACGCATGTCAGCCTTGCAGATGTGTAAAAGGACTTATCGTAAATTCGTCATTGCTTTATTCGTCATTGTGGTGGAAAAACATTACATTTTCCGTTTCTTGAAAGCCAAAATTATTCAAAAAAAAAAAAAAAAAAAAATTCCTCCATGAAAATTTCTTAGTTCTGACTAATAATCTCTATTCTAATCCCTTTTTACTGTCATCATTTCAAGAAATAATTTTCTAGCTGGATTTTCATTAGCATTTCGATCAATAGATGGCTACATTAGCTTTTTTGTCTGTTGTATTTTATGTAGGCAGATGCTTTTATTTCGTGATTATTTATCCCGTAGCTGAAGAGGATTGTTCTGTTCAACTTTTGCAACTCTACTTTTGAAAATTAAGTAATGTCTATCGTTTTTACTCGTGGTGTCTTCAACAGTTGCTTATGCTCTTTTATGATATTTAATATTGTGTTGAACGCCCAGCTGCGGCAAGATAGCTTCCCCGCAAAGCGTGTTAAGGGTTGCCAGAAAGTAGCAAGGAAAGGTGGGTTTGCCAGATTTGGCGACAAAATTCAAGATATGCCATAGAGAACATTCTCGAAAGAATTATTAGCGGGTTTCACCAGAATGTTCTCGAAGACAGATCAAAAGCTATATAAACCCTGCCTGTATGCGGAGTAGCAGTTAATCTTGAGAGAGTATCTTGAGTAGTAGAGTAAGTTAAGTTCAGTAGTAATATTTTAAGTTCAGAGATTAGCTTGAGGGCTACCGAACTGAGTCGGAAGCTGTACTTTAGTGCTTGCGTGAAGCTGTCTTCACCGTTGTAGCCTGAAAGTTGTGCTGCTGATTCTTTAAGCGTGTTTATAGTGGTCTTTCGATGACTGTGAACGTGGCTTTAAAACCCTCCTGTGTAATATTGGCGAATAAAATGCGTTTTGATTTTTCATCAAATGTTATCATAAATTACTCCAAATCCACAAACCCGTAGAAACAACATACATTTAAAACTTAATGCATTTATTTTTTTTCATTAAAGTGATTAATTTAAAAGCAATAAAGGCGCTTCCAAAATACTGGAATCTTTATTTATTTAACAATCTGTTAGAAGTTACAAATCAAGTATACATAATCTTTATCATATTCGATTAATGATTTTAAACCTTTTTGCAGCATTATTTTAAATAATAAAATGCGTTTAAATCCCCATACGTTACGTATCATGAATTAAAATAACTTGGACTTGAGGGAAAAAAAATCTTCAGTGACAAAGCTTCTTTGGTTTAAAAAAAAAAGGGCAGATCTGTTCTATATTTCCCTTTTTACTGCGACAATTGACTAAATTCCAACTGCGTTTTTCATCTCGAGATGGCGTGACTTAAGGATATATTAGATTTATATATATAGCACTGTTCTAACATAGGTATTTTGACACAAAATTGGACTTGCCAAAAATGACATGACAATTTTTTTTCCATATTTCGATTCTACGACTCACATTATTCCTAAATATTAAAATTTGTAAAAGCTGGTGCGAAATTTATGGAGAAATTTAAAATTTATTTTGGCGATTTTTTTTTCAATTTTCGCCAAGAATAATTCACTTGGCGAACTTCTTACTTTATAGCAACCTATTTTCCTTTCCTTTTTTTCATTGCAAATGAGGAGGGGTAGTTATCGTTCATTATTTCAAATAATTTTAATAAAGTGCGGAAACCACATTTGGCGTTATTATCGCTTACAACAAGTATGCTAAATGTCAAATGGCACCAATATATAAATTCACGTATATCCTAGGAAATTTGAAATAAAAAACTATATTTTTTTCAGGTATACTTAGAAATACATCAACTTTAAGATGACGGTAAATATGTTATAGGTTATAATTCAAAATGTTTTTCGAAAAATTTATAAAAATTATTTAAAAATACAAATTTTAAAATCAAATCATAAAAATAGGTGAATTTTATTTGGAATGAACCTAAATTCAGAATTCTGGAAGAAGGAATCAAGTAAGTTTATTAAAAACAGAGATATTAATAAATATATATCAAATTATCATTGAGGAGCTAAAATTTTGAGAGCTAATTTTTTTTAAATTACTCGTGCCATTTTTCCGAAACGGGATCATTTTGGCATAATTTGAGTCGTAAAATCGAAATATGGAAAAACATTGTCGATTTTTTTTCAAATACCTATATTATTAGAACAATGCTATATATAAATCTAATGCATATCCTAAGTCGCGCCTTCGAGACATGAAAATCACAAGTTGAATTTTGTCAAACGACTCAGTAGAATGGGAGATATAGAACTGCTCCATTTTTTTCGCAGTGTACATGTAATTTATATATAGTTTATAAGTTATATAAAGTTTAGTTATAGTTTATTGTTTCATTTATAAAGAAGTGCTATAAGACTTTTCTGTTCAAAAGCCGCAATACAACGTTTAGCACTATTTTGCTATTGTTATTCATGAAATTAAAGTGAGAGTAAATTAGATTTTCAAATTTAAAAGCATCAGTAATATTATTTTTCGAAACCCTTCTTTATTTACCTGTACAGCATAATGCTCTTTTTGAGAGTAATTTACAACCCAAATGCTTGTTCTAGAATATATAAATTCCTACTTTTTATATTATTACTTTTTTTTGTTCCCATCAATTATTACGGAGTAAGAATACCAATTCTTTCACTTTGCTTTCAATTTTTCTTTCTCATAATTTAAAGTTTCTCTAAAATTCTTATTTATTTACATTGGCAGTACATTTCTTCGAATCTAAATTTTAATTTTGTTTTTCTGAGAAATAAATGTTATATAAAATTCTTACCTTAGTTTACTTTTCACGTCTTAAACACCGTGTGACCTTAAGTAAAAAAGTTAAAATTAAACTGTTGAATAGGTGCTGACATTGTAAACGAAAGGCTGTAATTACAAATATCTTCGGGAGGAAAATTCCTTTCAAGTTAACAGACATTTAAATTTATAGTGTATACATTCCATTCTTTTCGTATCTTTTCCCTTGATATCTTTTAGGAAAATTTCCAAACGAATATCTATAAAGAAACTAAATAGAAATTACTTTTCTAATACACATGTTTAATATTTCAAAAGGCAGCAGACGGTTTACGTAAGTAAACTAAACGTTTGTAAAGATATTGAAAATTGTCAGAAAAGCTTGAAATTTTCTTTTGTATATTGCCAGTAAAATATAATAATCTTGAAAATGCACGAATCTAAATAAGAAAATGATTTGAGAATTTTATTTACTTTTAGAGAACACAGTTAAATGTATAAAACTGTTTGCGTATCTATGTTATACCCATGTACAAAAAAATATTTTTAATTATGTTTATTTTTAGTTAGGATTTTTTTTAGCTAGGTTAAACCCATCATTTATTTTCTTATCTCTTACATTTATTTTCTCGGAGAATTCTTTTGACATAAACATGTAAATGCTAACAATATTTAAGTAACAGTTAAAATATGGTAGATTTGGTAAGTTCGTATTCATCGTATTAAAATTCCGAGCTTGTATAAGTTGTAAATTGTGACTGCTGTGTGTATAATATTAATTGAGCACCAACCTTAAGGGTGAATACTGATGTTTTATCTCAGATGATTGTATGAAGTTGATCATCTGGTTGGCTTATTTAGCAGCAAGTTTGGTTTAGTTGATTGTGGCAAAGAACACTATGGTTATCTGCCTAAGGATAGGGATGCCTTCGTGGAGCACGTTCTAAGGGAAACTGATACGTATACACGCTACGCATGGGGAAAACCACGAAGAAGACCATGCATCCAGCCCAGTTGTCTGGAATCAAACCCAGGTCCAAACTACCAATGTTCAGGGATTTTACAGCTCTATTGCTTGTTGGTTCAAATAGCAGCAAGAAAATATAAATTCCATCTACTTTGAATTCATATTTTCTTAATTGCAATTATGTAAATATAGTTGAGAAATTATTTGTTATTATTTCTCAATTATAATTATGTATATATTTCTTTCTGTCTACTTTTTTTTGACACTGTGCATACGTTGTTTGATAGATATAAAATGTTTGTTAGAATATTTCTGTTCGATTTCCAACTGAAATTTAATTAGGAAAATACAGTTAGAGTTTCCGAAGGAGAATATATTTTATTGAACATTATATTTTATAAGTAGCAAAAATTTGCCGTTTAAAAAAGAAAGTGATTGCAGTGGTAGTGAAAATGTATCGTATTGGTTTCAACATAATATGTTTAAGGTAATTTTTTCTTGTAAAGTTAGATAATTATATTTCTAAGCTTTCCGAAATATGCGGCAGAGCTTCTTGCATTAAAAGCAGCCATCAATTTGGCAAAATATCAATTAGGATTAAAGGTCAGCATATATAGCGACTCTGCCTCAAGTTTGGAGTCCATCCGAGGGCACAAGACAAGGAGTCCTTTGGTGCAAGATATTCAGAAAATTCTTCTAAGTATCCCACCAGATGACAGACCTATCCTGATCTGGGTTCCAGCTCATGTGGGTATTACTGGCAATGAAGCGGCAGACCTGCTTGCGAAATCGGCTGCCAATGACTCCAGTAAATTGGAAAACGCAGTAAGTGTTCCGCAGTCCTATTTAAAAAAAAACACGCTCAATAGCCTTTTTCAAGAATGGCAGAAAAGATGGGAAAGGGAAAGCACAGGGAGGAGAACCTACAAGTTCTTTCCAAAAGTCGCGTGCTCAGTTAATACATACAGCGGAGCACAAACTCAATTCTACACTGGCCATGGTCCCTTCCCACATTACCTTAAGAGATTCGGCATACGAGCATCAGATTTGTGTGAATGTGGTGCGGTAGGTGATGCAGATCATTTCCTCTTTAACTGCCCACAAACCAATAAACTGCATTTAAAAATGCCAAGCAGTGAATACTGGCCGCAATGGGCGGAGAATACCCGCGGCAACAAGCAGACGAAAACTAAAATAGAGGAGGTAATCAGGCTTTGCTCAGCAAGATTCTAAGAAATTCTCCCCCTCTCTTGAGAATTGTATCTTCGCAGCATAATTTTAATACCAATTCAAAATACTACAACAACTGAACATCAACACTAGGAAAATAGCTCACCCCGTAGAATAATAACAGGACTGTAAGAGCAAAACTATTGTAATGTAAGCATATTACTATCCAGTTTATATGTACTTGATAAAAATAATATTGTAAAGCAGTTTAAATGATATTGAAAACCCAGTCAATGTGTAAATGAATTACAAGTTTAATTTTGATTATCTCAGTAAAAGTATTGTAAATATGAATTCATATAATGTCTAAATGTACACATAGCTGTCATGAATTTATGTATCTGTCATATGTAACTTGTACAAGACAATGATTGTAATCAACATATCTATGCTTATTCACAGGCCTTGTATGCCCATGTAATATTTATATGTATATTCTTACACGGAGGAAATTTTCCCTTCTGCCAGGATGACTACTAACACTGTAAGACTTTTACAACAAAGTCAGGTCAGTGGTTATCTCAGGCGGCGCTCAGTAATGCAGACATGATTTTAAAAATTCAGTACAATAAAATGTTCCCTTTGTTCAAAAAATAATATTTGAAAAACATCCGTAATTTCCATAAGAATCATTTATTTTTTAATTCTCGCACAGAAGACCTGGAAAAGATCTGAATGTGTAAAATTACTGGCTCGTGATTCTACACATTCTTGTACACTAGCATATTGTGAGTGTGATGAAGCACCATCTCATTCATTAGAAACTTTTATGCCGTTCGTTCCCGATTCACGGCAGATCTCTCGAAAGACACCATTTCACATAACATTTGATACAACCTTGGAAAAATCTGTGTTTTCTGTAGAAGAAGGGAAAATGTAGTTTATACATGCTGTTTATGATTCATCTGAAAGTGTACTTTTCAAAAGGTATGCTTTGAAGAAAATATTAATACTGAATTTGTGTTTGTTAGATTTAGTATTTTATTTAATATAAATATCTTGTGAAAACTACTGTGTCTGCCACAGTCAATAATATAAATAGTTTCTATGTTTGATAAGCTATTTTTTATAATTTCCAAAAATATTTCTTTTAAATTATAGGTGAATTTTTGTAACAAGAAATACAGTTTTTTATTTGCAGCATAAAAGTGCGTCATAGTTCGATCAGGAAACATTCATATTCACATTTGAAGGAGCTGAATTTTATTTTAAAATTACAGAAAGGCTGCAAATCGCAAACACCATCATAAAATTAACAATGCGTTTAGCTATATTTTTATGCGCTGGATTCATTAATTTTGTTTTATTGAACGAAATGTTATCTTTTGATGCTACTCCTGTTTGCTTAAAACGGTTTAAAGTTACCATTTTTTGTTTGGATGTGTGAAGAATAAAGCGATCATTATTAAAAAAGTTTCATCAGAAAAAAAAAAAATAAACCCGATTTATTTGACTTCATATACTAAGAAATCATAATACGGTGGTATGAAGTACAATTTCTAAAGAACGTTTTCGTTTGGCAAGTTAACGGATCCTTTGTAAAAGTCAAAATTCTTTTTAGGGTGTCACTAAAAAAGCAAGATGATTGACTTGTACCTAAAGAATAATGTTGAAGTATCGTAGGTGGTAGTAAAGTAAATGTTATTCTTTGACACAGTGTTTAAATAAGTTCTTCAAACACATTTCAATCCGAGAAAGGAAAATGGAAGTTGGAGATTTTGGCATTTACTCAACCGTTAAGTTTCCCAAATTCAACAAGCAGTGAAGAAATGAAAATAAAAAGTTTCAGAGTTCCAAAAATGTAATTTTTTGACAAAGCGAATCATCTAAGTGATAATAATATTTTCAGAAGTATGTTTGTCTATATGAATTTTTTAAGTTCTGTTACAGACCTCTAATGTATTCCTTGGGCACATTCGCAACATAAATTAAATTTTTCTAACCGTTTGATGTTAAACTATAAGGAAAGATGAGAAATTTTGAGTTATATAGTTAAATGATGCAATCCTGTTTTGTCCTACAGAATATTTACCAGGATTTCAAACTTAAATATGAAATTATATAAATTTAGACAAGCTGAACATTCATTATTACACATTTATAAACGTGATATATTTTAAATTTAAAATTATTGGAAATGTTTATCATAATTTCATTGTTCTTTCCATTAATTTCGCCTGAATTTCTTTATTAGCAATGTATAGCAAATTTATTATTTAGTGTTTGCCTTTCTTATACAGTGATGTTTGCGGAAAATGCAGCAACATGAAAGAATTGTCGGAAATGAAAGACATTAAATCTACGCATTACTGATAGTGGTACAAATGAAAGATCAAATTTACAAGCCAAAAAACAAAACGAACGTCGGAAATCAGTATATTGCGTGTCCGCCACACTGAGCGTTGAGAACTTGCACACGTCATGACATTGAATCACGCAGGTTCTGAATGTAATCCTGGGGAATGGTATTACATATGACTTCAACAAGACGCCAAAGTTCAGTCTTAGTGTCATGGTGTGTGCCACACCAGCTGTACGAGCGAGTTGTCCACTGGTAAAATTCCAGACATGCTCACTGGGCAACATATCCGAGAATAAGCAGACCATAGAAGACTCAAAACTTGTGCCCTAAAGAAGGCTTGCGCAGTCTGAGAAACACGTGTAAGGGGATTATCCTGCTGAAATATAGCGTTCGGAATGTGAGGGACCTCTGACTCTACAACCTCTCTTATGTAGCGATTACTGTTAAGGTTGACCGAAGTCTGCATTGGATGGGATCGAGAATTATACCCAATACGATGAGGCCTGGCGTTTCTGAGGTGTGATGCTGCATAACACACTGTGGGAGCAGATGTTCCATTCTGTAACGTTTGACGCGTACTCCAGAGTTTAGAGAGATTCATCGGAGAAAACAACTTTATGTCACACGGCATGCACGCATTATGCTGCTGTGCCTATTGAATTCGGATACGTCTGTGGTTCAGCAACAGGGAAATCCTGCGTAGAAGAACCCTTGCACGCAGTTCATACTGCAGCAGACGGCGACGAACTGTGGAGCTAGACAACACATTATCTGTAGCCTTGCTCCAAGGTTTTGCTGTATAATAAATAAATATACACAGGTACGGTCACGAGAGGATACTGTACGATTCGTCACGGTCATGCGGATGAGGTGTTTGTCTTGCCATGCAGTTGTGGTATTGCGTGCCCCACTGCCAGGATTTCGTCTTGTTTGGTTCTTCTTTGTCCATTTCTTCCAAACTCGCATCGCTGTTGTAGCATTCCGCTGCGTTCGAGCTGCGAATGCTCGCTACGAATGTACACCCTCTCGCATAAGTACGATGCGGCCTCGTTGGAGCTCCGTTAATTTTTCTTATGCCACCTTCCGCCGTTGACGAGGCATATCGACCATGAATTAAACATTCAACACAAACAGAAGACGATAAACAGATTTCAGCACAACTTTGCAGTCCTTTATAAGCGGCCGGTTCTCATACAACGCCCACAAAATCACTTTGTAATTCTAATCATTTGCGTGTCTTACCTCACTTTGCATTTCCTGTATGTTTAGCTGAATTTGCGTAAATCCTTTTATATGTTGCAATTTTCACATAATTAATTTTTGCATTAGTGTGTAATTAAAGTAACCGAAAGCAGATTTCGTATTAGCCGGACCTTATTTACAAAATGTTTATTTCTTATGGAAAGATAAAAAAAAAATATTATCATAAGTATTCAGAATAATGAAAAATTTCTATGGGAATGCGAAAAGGGGAAGGAGATGCGTGGGGATGCTTCTTAGAGTAGATCCTGTGACAGTATTTACGAACTTTCTGTTTGAGTTCAGATTTGATTTAACGTAACCAAGTAAGCGTAGTCTTTAAGTTAAGCTGTTTAAAATATTGCATTTATTTATTTATATTAATGCCAGACATTGGGCCACTAAGCCATTAGCCATGATCGTACTTCTTAATACTTAAAAAGAATAGAATTAAAGGATAATGCTGCAGTGCATTCGTCAATATGCTCCTTATCCACGGACTGTGGATAAAGAGCATATTGATAATCGTGAGATGAGCATTTAGATGAGTACAAAATGAGCATTTAGATGAGCACAAAATGAGCATTTAGATAACCGTGCCCAATCAAAGACGAAATAATGTCACGGCTACAGGACAAGGAAAATCCGGAACAACTGGCTCAGAGCTATTGAGACAATCCCAGGCCTTTTCATTTGCTTCATTTGATAGGCAAGTGACAAAACTCCTCTTAAACTCTAATTTAATTAGAGATTTTACAGAATTAAAAGGTCATATGGTTATTAGTGATTTGTAGAATAGGTGTTACTTTCTTTGCCCGGAAACCGGCTCTTTTATTTTCCTGGATGTCACAAAGAGCAGGAATCCAAAGAAAAACAATTTGTAGAGACATTAGGTATTTTTTGGAGGCCCAGGGTTCGTAGCGGTCCTTACAAGTGGTTATAAGTCCTTATATTTGAAAATAAAATATAAAGGCCCTCATAGGTGCTTACGTTTTCTTTAAAGCCCTTATTTTTTTGTTTTTAGTGCTTATTTTTTGCTTTTAGGGCTTTTTTTTAATCCTTTGTTTTTAATGAACGCGCATTTTATCCCCGTACCAAAGCCGAAACTAAATAAACAACTTTTTTACCTTATATGCAACGTCAGATGGTGAATCGTACTCCCGGAAATTGCTTTTCCCTTCCTTCCTCTGCATTAACGTAACCTATGGTGCGCGCGAGAGTACAGACAGGTGCACGTCGTTCTCTTGGCCAAAGAATTGCGAAAACGGTAGAAAATTCCGGTACATTCGGTATTCTTTTCCTCCCACCCAAATACTACACACGTTTGAATTTCTATCAAGATTTTAATAATTTGCATTCTCGTTCCGCGTGGTCAGTTCATATTCACGTTTTTATGTGATCGTTATGCTTATATTATGAGCATATGTATGACTATTTATAATAATATAGTTTCAGTAACTGCTGAAGTATAGATAAACTTCCAAAAATGGGTGTGTTTTTTACACAGATTAGCTTTCTAAGGAATAATATTCGGAATGGCTTAAATAAAAGGAAAGTAATCGAATAGTCAAAATAATTTCATTTTCTTTGCCAATACATTATACAGTACGGAGGTTGGGAGTTTCTCCGCAAAATCTGTAATATTGAAGCAGCGGACTTTTTTTTTTGTCACTGTCCTATCTGGATTGAATAGGATTAAAAGTTTTTGCGGTCTACCCAACCCAAGCGAAGATTGATTCTATTCCGGAAATTTAATACAGTCTGTTGAAAATTAGAATCAGAAACACCCCAGATTAGTAAGTCTGTATCTTTTCCTTTATTTAGTTCTTTATTCTCCGAATACCGGCAGGTGTTGATTCCGATTGCGTAATATCACATATGGAGGAATTACGCGGCACGTATTGCGCGATAACGTTTGCGGTATTTTGCATTGATAATTAATTTTGATGTTCAGTCTGAGATTTGTTTATGAACACTTAAAAGAGTTTTACTGTGCTTTCTAAGCAGAATATTTCTCAGTTCCGTTTGTTTTTATATGATGCACAATATCGAAATGTCGAAATCATTTATTTAGCCTAAATTTAAATCGAAAGAACGGCTACAATCTCCCCCACTCCTCTTTTTCCAATTACTATCCGGAAATTTCCGAGTATGCGGGTTAGTTAAGCTTTTACTGTTAAAGGATGACTGCATGAAGCAAAATACCGTCTTCTGATTTCAGAAATGTGCCTCTTTTTTACTTAAATTACTTTGTTTGGGATATATGTTAAGGGAAAACTGTTATGGAATGAAAATTTAGAAAATGTTCAGAATTTTGATTGAAGTTGAATTATTTAAATATTAATATGAGTGGAAAAATAAATTGTATTTATTAATAGGTGCCAAACGAATACAATTAATATGGCTTATTATTATTTATTTTCTATATTTTCAGCTGAAATATCATCAGTAAATTTTGTAATATAGTTTAGTTCTGCATAGTTTTTTTTTCTCTCACTGTAAACTAATTATGTAAATTGAACTGCCATTTAAAATTAAAAAAAAAGTTAATTGTTTTCCATTTTTGAGGTAATGCTCATTCTCCTAATAAATATAGCATTGCTCATATTTTAAATTACAAGTCTAATTTTTCTTTTAAGGTTATGCAGTTGTGTATAATGTAATTAGACAGGTGCTTATTTTTTCCTTAAAGTGTGCTTGAAAAGTGCTTATTTTTTTAACTAAAAATGGCTATGAACCCTGAGGCCGGAGAGATGAAAAATTACTAAACGCCTTTCTCGGGAATTGAACCACGGACCTCTGGATACCGGCCCAGCGTGCAGAAACACTACACCATGAAGTTAAGCTAAGAAAGCAGAAGAAATACCTTATATACTCTAATTTATAAAGGGCGACTGGGGTTTTTATGGGATCCAATCACCAAATGCTGGGTGTGGAGAATCCTCATCCAACACCCTTTTAGTTCGGGCGCCACTGTAGAGACATTAGGTATTTTTTGGAAGCAGCCAAGATAAAAAATGAGCAATCGCCTTCTCCGGAAATCGTACCACGGACCTCTAAAATACCGACCCAGAGTGCAGAACCAGTACACAACGAAGTCAGGTTAAGAAAGCGAGAGAAATACCTTATAAATTGAGTCAGCCAGAATGTTGAGAATCGTTTTACATTCGTGCATTTGTTTGGAAGTACACAATTTATTGTTAGAGATAGCTTGCAAAGCAGATTTGCTATCCAACAAAATATGACCCCGAGCAAAATTGCTTTTAGGAGCGCTTAAATGATTCAGAAAATAAATATAGCCTCAACTTCCCCATCAAAAACTAGTATTATCTCTTCCTACTGCCTACCAGAATGCAAAGTGGTTGTTAGTGGCCTAACAGAATGCAATAGATTCCTGCACCAGATCCAGTACCTCGCTGAATCCTGGATCAGTCGGTGTAAATGTGTGTTCAGTGGTTACTGGGATATGTTCTATCAATAGCTTCATAAGCAATGGCTCTGATCTGGAGAATGGGCATCTCACTCTTATCAATTTTCTCGTCAAGTTCAAGATATATACAGAAGTCATCGTAATCAAGATATACACAGGTACAGTCGTCACATTCATTTCTCGAACATGATCTAGGTCTTCTGCTAATTAATAACCAATTCGGTTGAAACTCACTTGTGTCTTTAAATTGCTTTCATTCTTAAAAATGTAATTCCTCTAATATTTATTATTTGGAGATCCTGCAAACTTGCAGCATTTTCACGAATGTTACGCATAACAAGAGAAATGTTGGTTTACGCTTCCATAGTCGCTGTGGAGCTAAATTTAACTGCAACTGTTAGGCGAAGATATTGGTTTGGTAATTTTGCTAAAACATTCACTGTAATCATCGACGACGTTGAAGCAACCACCAAAAGTTCATTACAGTAGTAAAATAATGGTTAAATGCAAATTTTATCTGTATCTATGAAATGTTTTCTGTTGTACAACCATCGGCAGACCGCAAACCGTTTCACAATTAGAAATCTCCTTTCGGATTTTTCCAACATGTAAGGAATATGTCCATACCAATTCAAACGGGAATCGAGTTTGTATCCCAAATAGGTAACGTTATTACTAACAGATATTACTTCATCATGGTAAACACAGTGTGGTAAAAAGTACTTCCTATTAATGGTAAAAAACTGGTAATTAGTTTGGTCTATATTTCAAACAATGTTATTATTCCTGAACCAAAGATCCAGTCTCCCCAAGGCGTCACTGAGATTAACATTCACGCTTTGCTGTCGACATGTTGAAGCACATCTCCAGAAGACTAGATCGTCAGCGAACAGTGTAGTCTTAACTTCAGGGTCCAACATCAAAATATCTAGCAAATCATTCACGATAATATTAAAAATTAAAGGGCTTATTACAGCGCCCTGAGGAAGACCAGTTTTGGCTGTCAATAAAAGGATTTCCTCTGGCCATAGCGAAGCCTAAAAAATCTTTGGTTGATAAAGGATAATCATTTTACCCTCTACACTAAGGGAATGAAGTCTTTCAATAAGCTTGAAGGGACAGACTCTGTCATAGGCAGATTTAAATCCACAAAAAATGCCAAGGTGGACTTGCGTTTATCTAGGGAATCATTTATGTCTTGGCAAAAGTAGATAACGCTCTGAGCTGTACCGGCTCAGAGCGTATCTACTTTTGCCCTTTGAACCTTCTACGTAGGCCGGCTTAAGTTCTAAAACCGGCCTACGTAGAAGATAATAAATTATTATGCTTCAAAAACCAACTCAATCTTGACATAATCATGTTCTCCATGGCCTTAGCCAAGATGAAGTTCAATAAAATAGGTCTGTAACTGTTAATTTGATCACTAGGGTTATTCTTCTTTAATATAAGAATAACATCTTTTAGTCAAGTAGAGGGAACACTGTTATGCCAGTTCTTGTTCAGTAGCGCAAAACGAGCAATAGGTCCCATATTCTTCAAAAAGTCGGCACGGATGTTATCTGGTCCTGGAGTTTTGACAGACTTCAACCGACGAATAACCTCATTTGAGTTCTGAGAAGATCGAGTATTTTGCATTATTTTTCTGTAAGAGAGTACATTTCGTCTAGTATGGCGTTGGTTCTTCTTTAAATCAGCTTCCACGCTTTCAGAGCCAACACAAAATTTCGCAAAAGAACAAGCCATCTTTGTCATTAGAAATATTCTTGTTCAAAGTCATCATGAGTTGTTTTATCGCTTTAGTGCCAGAGTCTTTTAATTTGTTTAAAAAAGTAACAAACTTTCTTCCCATATCTTCTAAAATCAATGTTGTTGAGAAAATTGTTAAAGCAATTACGCTTTGCCATATTAGTTTCTCTTTTTAAAAGCTTTTTCTCCTATCTCGAATATGGGCAGCGTCTTTGGTTTCCTTTTACAGACGATCCTTACAGCTTTTTCTTTAAGATCTTCCATCTCACAGGTTCAGAAAGGCTTAAATCGGTTAATTTCGCCTCTTGCGATTCCCTCTTTTACTGATTCCATAATAGTGGAATAAAAAAGAGAGGTGACGGCATGAATACTTTTATCTCCACTGGGATAAAATCTGCGAAGTTTTTGTTCCAGATGATTTCTATAATTCTTCCAACTTGTGTTGTTGTCTTAAACTGCCGATTCCTCTTAATATTTCCATTACTTAATAGTTTGGATTTGTTTCCTTCTGTATATGGATATATTTGTAATGATAATTCGATAGTTTGAAGACGGATTATATAAGACATTTCTGAAATTGTTCTCAATAATGTCTTCAGATAGAATGACTAAATCAGGATTATTTTGAGTACCATTATAGTGCAAGCAAGAGAAAGGTTCTGATGTAAAATAAATAAATTCTAATTTCTGAGAGTTTACAAGATCCCCTATAACTATGCCTGCGGTGTTACTGTCATTATAGCCTCGTTCTTTACAGTGTGCATTAAAAATATACAACGAGAGTTTTCTAAGAAGGGAAACGCTGCTAAAATTCAACTTCTGATTGCTTGAAGAGCTATAGCATATAAAGGCAAAAAGTTATTTCTGTCTTTACAGACTTTAACCTATTAGCGCTCAGTGTCCTCATTTGAGGACGCTGTAAAAAATTGTTATTCCCTGCATTAAATTAAAAAAAAAATTTTATATGTACAATTTGGTCCGATAGATGACATAACCATACAATGGGAGATGTGCAATTATTTTGGAACTAAGTAAAATTGCGCGGGAAAGATAAAGTATAATTTACCCGTTTTTTGGTAATCGCGTTGTTTATTTTATGTTCCACTGTATGGCTCTGGATTTATGAGGTAAATTCTTTCAATTTGTTATAAATATAATCTAGATAGCCCATATTGTGTCATTAGCATGTTTGTTAATATTTATTGTTGTAAATATATCCGTAATAAACAGGAAAACATATCCGTCCTCGTTTGAGGACACTGGGCGTTTGGGTATAGTTTTTATGCAGTATTCAGATTTATTTTTTAAGTGTTTGTTACTTTTGTTGCAGAAAAACTATAAATAAATCTTGAAAAATGAGTAGAAATAAAATATTTAAAAGCTTAGAAGAGGCGACTGCTTATCTTTTTTCTGAAGAAATAAAAGCAGATATTATATCGATGCCTCCGGATGTGGATGATCTAACAGATGAGCAATTCAATGATGATAATTTGGGTACTCCAGTTGTATCAGATGTTGCAGGTACATTAGAAATTACAATGACAGATGATAATGATAACCCTATTATTTCGGATAAGAAAAAGGAAAACAATTCCCGTAAACGTAAAAGAGAGTCAATTGTATGGACGAATGAAAGCCCGGCTTACACATTTGGGAATTTGGAAAATTTGTCCAAGAGAAATTCTGATATATTGACAGCGCAAACTAATAATATGAGTCCAGTTGAGCTGTTTGAAGAATTTTTTACTGACAGTGTTTATGATATGATCGTAGAGGAAACTAATCGATATGCTCACGAAATGAAAAATAAATTGAATTATAATGTGACTAAAGATGAAATAAAAACATTTATAGGTTTTTTGATACTTTCGGGCTATCATACTTTACCCAGTGAACGGGACTACTGGGCAGAAGCAGATGATTTAGGAGTAACAATAGTGAAGAATGCTATGACTAGAAATTTCTACTTAGAGCTCAAAAGATTATTGCATTTCCAAGATAATAAATTACATCAATATAACAAGAATGATAAATCATTTAAAATACGTCCCTTGTTAGAAATGCTTTCCAAGAATTTTCAAAAATGGGGCATTTTCCATGAAAATTTGTCTGTTGATGAAATGATCGTCCGGTATTATGGTCATCATACACTGAAACAGTTTATAAAATCTAAACCTATTAGATTTGGGTATAAACTCTGGGCTCTGTATGGCAACGATGGATACTGTTATAACTTTGCACTGTATTGTGGAAAGGAAACAAATACTTCCGAATCTGACAAACTGCCTTTAGGTACAAAAGTGGTGCTAAATCTACTATCTATTGTAGAAGATCCGAAGAGCCATCGTGTTCATTTTGATAATTATTTTACCAGGCGTGCGTTACTAAAAAACTGAAAGAACTGAAGTTTAGAGCTAGTGGAACAATTCGAGAAAATCGTACTGAAAAATGCCCAATAATGGATGACAAGAAAATGAGTAAGAAAGAGAGAGGGGTTTTACGATAGTAAATTTGACACAACAAATGAAATTCTTGTTGTCAAATGGAAAGACAATAAATGTGTTTCATTGGCCACTAATTTTGACACAATAATGCCGCTATCTTCAGTACAAAGATGGTGTGTGTGTGTTTATTTAATTATGGCAAAGCACACTAGGGCTATCTGCCTAAGGGGAGGGATGCCTTCGTGGAGGACTTTCTAAGGGAAACTGGCTCGTATACACGTTACACATGGGGAAAACCACGAAAACACCCCTGCAGCCAGCCCGTTCGCGGGATTCGAACCTCGGACCGAACTACCAGTGTTCAGCGACTTTACCGCTCGGCCGCTGGTGGGCTCAGTACAAAGATGGAGTGTAGAGAAAAAAAAGAAAAGGTGAAAGTAAATCAGCCTCATGCTATAAGTTCCTATACCTCATTTATGGGGGGTGTCGACCTTCATGATTGGCTTCTTGAGAAACATTCTATAGCCATACGAGGAAAGAAATGGTATTTTTGTCTTATTACTAGGATGATAGATATGGCTGTTGTAAATGCCTATCTCATTTATAAAAGGATCCATCGTTCAATGTCAATCAAAGATTTTAGGAGATACATTGCAGTAACCTATTTGAAGAAAGGAGCCGACTCAAAAGCAATCCTAGGAAGACCAGTACAAAGGAGGATAACATGCAGATCGAACGTGCTTCCTGACATAAAATTCGACAAAATACAGCATGTTATTGGTAAAAGAGATAAACAAAGGCGTTGCAAATATGACAATTGTGCCTCAAAGCCAAGAACATATTGCATGAAATGCAATGTAACATTGTGCATTCAATGCTTTCCTCTTTTCCATAAAAAAAATCTATCTTAAAAATGTAAAAAAAAAAAAGTTTTCTTACACGTCTTAAAATAAATTTTGATTTTTAACATTATTTTGTCTATTAGTTTGTTTATATATTAAAACTAAATCATTTTATGTAAAAAATTTTGATTTTTCAAAATTTTACATTTTTATATACAAACGCCCAGTGTCCTCAAATGAGGACGGCTTAAAAAATATGGTTGCAGTTAAAAATTTTCAAAATGCTTTTGAAATACTTTTAATTTATGCATTTCTAACAATGTCTATCAATTTCAAGGCAAAATTTCAAGAATTGTTAATTTGGGCGTTAATGGGTTAAGTTTGGCCAATACGGTTCTGATAGTATTGCATTGTTGATTGTTGCGTGCGTACGGGTTCGTTATGAAATTAATGCACAAGTCCGATGAAAAATGAACAAAATTTATTATTATCATAACAAATAAAACAAAAGCTTAAATTTCCTCAGATATGCGTACAGTATTACAATATCTCAGAGTAGTTATCTTTTAACTACTCAAACGTTCAACAGAACTTATTTCAAAACAGCTAGAGAAAGTTAATCTGCGAATTCGCTACAGTTTAGTTTAGTGACGGAGGACGTGGGCACCACCCCTTTACCATTATGGTTAATTGGTTTAGCGCCACGTCCACCCTTATCTAAAGCTGACTCATGTTAGAGCCACACGAGATCCACTCATAGGGCACATTGATTAGTGTTACATTAGTGTTAGAAACATAGATATTAAAAATGGCTACATATGTGTGAACACAGTACTTATGAACCAAACTTTAGCAAGTGACACATAAGGTTACAATTCAATACCCTAGCAAGTAATTTTAGCAAGTTACATATAAAGTTTACAATTCAATACATAAAGAAGATATATCATACGTAATGATTATATTATACTGTTGTGATTGATAAGTGACGATATTGTCAACATGAATTTACTAATGCAAAATTCAACATTTAAACTCAGTGTACAAAAACCCAAGAACATACAAATGCTTATATTTCATACATTGCCAACTTAAAAAAATTATAGTGGAGAAGTATAAAAATACTTAGATCTCACATAAGTCTCTAATATTCTGAATGCCATTGTTAACTTTTATATTACAGCTTACTACTAAAGACACAGTTATTATATTAAAATTGGATATTAATACAGTTAAATGAATAATTGCACTTAGACTATAAATACACTATAAAAACATTAATTCTTTACAATTTCTAAAATGCAATGATTCAAAACAATGATTATATGCGAATATTAGAACAATGATTCACTATAAATATACAATGATTCAATACTATTACTTAAATTAATGATAATACTATTCATATTATTAAACATATATGCCATGTTGACATCAAAATAATATTTTTTTCATACAGGTGCTTATTACTGAAATGATGTTACATATTACTAGCAAGCAATTCAAAAATAAGATATGTACAGTACAATTTTACTTGCACATTGGAAATACTATACAAATAAATAATACAATACAATGATTCCGTACGTTTACTCATGAATAATTCAATATTATGATTCTATATTCAAATGCAATGATTCAATACAACAATTCTATGCGCTTATTAGAACAAAAATCTATATAATTATTCAAAATTTCAATATTATTGCTCAAATTAATAAAAATACCAGTTATATTATAAACCTCACTACCCAAGTGACACAAACATTTAAATTACACCATTAATTAATCATTACAGCAATGATATTACATGTTACTTGAAAGCAGTTAATTATAAATTATGTACTGTACAGTTTTACCTTGCACACTGAATATTATAAATAATGTAATGATGCAATACAGTGATATTATACTGCTTCTTTAGACCATGTACCAAAGCAATAATTATATGCAGTGACTGAAGTATAAAGATTACGATACAAGTATTCAGTGATTTAATATATATATTCAGATTTGTTGTAATACTATATATGTTATTAATAACATTTAAGTATATGGGTATAGTCATTTAAGTACCTATTATAAACAAACTCTTAAAATAACTGCTGAATTGAGAGGTTTTTCTTCCTTCTTATAAGTTTTTAAATCACTCGGGAGATTATTCTAGCAATTTCTCGAAGTCAGATTGGATTGGATTATTCAATTATGGCAAAGCACACGAGGGCTATCTTCGTAAAAGGAGGGATGCCCTCGTGGAGGACTTTCTAAGGGAAACTGGCTCGTATACACGTTACACATGGGGAAAACCACGAAAATGCATACACTTTACCGCTCGGTCGCTGGTGGGCTTCTCGAAGTCAGAAAGAGATATTTATTTATTAAATGTTAAATGCACGCGCTCTTGTATTTTTATTTTCCGACTTAGCTTTTTCTTAATATTCGTCACACGCTGCACTGCACGGGGAATAAATCAATTTAATATATTATTCTACTAACATTAGCTATTTAAATACCAAATCTGTAACAGTATGTTGTAGATCACTAATGACAGAAAAAGAAGATGTTAGTTTTGCCTTATGCTTATCCGAATTCAACTGGCAATTTTTCTTGATTTTGGTAGAAGATGAAAAAAAAAAAAAAAAAAAAAAAAAAAAAAAAAAAAAAAGATAATGAGTATGTATAAAAAAAAAACCAGGGAATGAGTAGGTATATTTTAGTTTCGGCAATAAAAAATAAGTCAGCATCTTTAGAATGAGTCACATTCATGATCTATGTTTTCTTATTCTGAGAAAGGCCACCGCATTTCATTTCAAGATTCACAGCTTATTCTTTGCTATAATGTAAATAATAGTGTGGTGTATTTAATTACGGCAAAGCACACTAGGGCTATCTGCATAAGGGTAGGGATGCCTTCGTGGAGGACTTTCTAAGGGAAACTGGCTCGTATACACGTTACACATGCGGAAAACCACGAAAACACCCATGAAGGCAGCCCGTTTGCGGGATTCGAACCTCGGAGCGAACTACCAGTGTTCAGCGACTTTACCGCTCGGCCGCTGGTGGGCTGTAATGTAAAGCATGAGGAGGCAACGCTGTGGCAGATTTAGTATTAACCAGAGTGCACCACTAGGAGGCCTGTCATGTTACATCCCATTGTTTTAAATATAGATGAATTGTTAACATATATACTATCATTTATGACACGTGTTATTCCTTCTTGTTGCTGTCGGATTGATTCTGTTTTTTCGCATAAATGTAGGCATGTTCCGTAGTATATCTCCTGTATATTACGTCACTTTTTCTCGTAAGATTTCTACGGGATAAATAAAACATACTGTTTTTCCTATGGTGCTGAGAGCTCTGCAATGAATTAAGAAATTTACGTCTTTAATGTTTGCTTTGATTTAACAACCAATAACTTTAAATTACTCACTTTATTTTGATGAAAACTTAAATCTGTTTTATTAAAATTTTATTTTGTTACTAAACATGCACCATGCCCACAAATGTGCTTTCCAGTTAGAACAATGTATTAAATAAAGCACATATTCAGGCTTTAAGATTTTACAATTTAAAAAATCAGTTTGTAAAAATTAAGAAATGTAATTGTGTGTACCTTTCGATCCCTTTATTTATTTTAGGAAAATATTACACTCACGATAAAAGAAATAAAATTAAAGAATTAACGGTGCTACTTTGGTAGACGGTTGCATGGATTTGGGCGACTTTTTGGCGATTTGCCTTTTGACGAGTAATACAACTTATGGTAAACCCATTGCTGGATAAGTTATTTATGGTAACTGATACTTTGTTGTCATTTTATTAAAAAATAATGCGTTTTATTAGGCATAACTTCCGTGTTTTAAATATTATTTATGGCTTCTAAATATTAAAAATCAATTTAATTTTACATTTTTATTTGAAATAAAAATTTTGTTGTTATAATATTTTATATAATTTTATGTTGTGGGTGATGCAATCAATGACGTCACCTTACTTAAAAGGTAATTGGTTTTATTAATATCTATAAATGTAATCTAATGTTTTAAAACATTATTTATGTCTGTTAAATATTAAAATAAAATTTAATTTTGCATTTATTTTAAAATGATTTTATTATGAATGATTATTTAAATAATTTTAATTCTATGCGTGATGTAATCAGCTCCCTGATTGGTTACTGAAATATTTGTGCATTACCGCGCCATTTAAAATTTTATTATTCATCTCTTCGAATTCCTCGGATTTCAAATGGAATGGATATCTCCGTTTCGAAGACGAATGTTGTTATTGGTAATTACCAAGAATTATTGGTATTGGAATAAAAAATTGCCCTTTGAAACTTTATTTTGACCAACCTGTCTTTCCTAATCAAAAGATTTATTTATAAATTGTTAATAGCGTCAGAGGAAATTTTGGAGGAAACCTCGCTAGTTGCTTCTTCAATGAAGTGCGAGATATTTCGATAACAGATGAAGATGGTTAAAAGATCCGATTCAATTATGATTTCGATTTTTTTTTGTGGTACTTATCAATAAACAAGAGGTTAAATTACTTAACAAAATGTGAGTACATATTTTTTCTTTTCTTTTATAATTGTATACTTCAATTTTGTTAAAAAATTAATACAGTATTTTCAAAAAATTGCTGAGATAATTATTGTCACATATGTTTTAATGTTAATTATATTTTATATAACGTATTTTAAAGTATTTGAATTTAATAATATTCTAATTCTTTTAAATGTTGTAAGATGGTTTTTAATTCGATATTCAATTTCAGTAATATTTTAATCTAATTTAACGTTGGCACAATGTTTTTATAGCGGTGTTTTTATTCTCTTTTTGCTATATGAAAGTAATAATAGCCTTACTTTAGTATTTTATACTCATAGTAGAATGTATTTAATTTACACCTGCCTGCCATCTTAAAAAAAGACATTTTCAACAAAAAATTAATCCATTACTTTTAACGATATTTATTTATTTATTTTTTTTTAAAGTTTCGAATACTTTACTAAGCGTAAAAACAGCGTTTTTCAAGATGGCTGACGATTGTAAAAATCGCGCCAACAATTGCGCCAACGTAAATCGCCAAAAATCCATGCAACCGTCTACCAAAGTAGCACCGAATTAACTTTCGTATTATAAAATTGACTGAGATAATTTAATTTTGAAAATTTCAGATAGCTTTTCCTGAAACAGAGGTGCTACTTTCGTAGACGGTTGCGCGGATTTTTGGCGATTTACGTTGGCGCAATTGTTGGCACGCTTTTTACAATCGTCAGCTATTTTGAAAAACACTGTTTTCACGTATTTTAGCGCATAGTAAAGTATTCGAAACTTAAAAAAAAAAAAATAAATAAATACCGTTAAAAGTAATGGATTAATTTTTTGTTGAGAAAGTTTTTTTCTAAGATGGCAGGCAAATGTAAATAAATACATTTTAATATGAATATAAAATACTAAAGTAAAGTTATTATTACTTTCATATAGCAAAGAAATACAAAAACACCACTATAATAACATTGCGCCAAAGTTTAATTGGATTAAAATATTAATTTAAATTGAATATTGGGGCCCACCAGCGGCCGAGCGGTAACGTCGCTGAACACTGGTAGTTCGGTCCGAGGTTCGAATCCCGCGAACGGGCTGGCTGCATGGGTGTTTTCGTGGTTTTCCCATGTGTAGCGTGCATACGAGCCAGTTTCCCTTAAAATTCCTCCACGAAGGCATCCCTCCCTTAAGGCAGATAGCCCTCGAGTGCTTTGCCATAATCTAATAAACCAAACCAAACTAAATTGAATATTGAATTAAAAACATCATACCAACTTTTAAAAGAATTAAAATATTACTTAAATTGAATATCGAATGAAAAACATCATACCAACGTCTAAAACAATTAAAATATTACTTGAATTCAATCCTTTAAAATAAATTTTATAGGGTATAATTATTTAGAAATTAAAACATATGTGGCAATAAATATCTGGGCAATTTTTGAAAACAATGTACCACAAAAAATCGGAATCATGATTTAGATATCAATGAAAAAATTTGAAAAATGTAATATAGTTAAAAAATTTAATCTAAGGAAAGAAAAATTGAAAAATATTTTTTAAAACATTTGAAAAATGTAATCTAAGGAATTCGAAGAGATGAATAATAAAATTTTAAAATGGCGCAATAATTCAGTAACCAATCAGGGAGTACTTATAGCTCGATAATGCACAAATATTCTGTAACCAATCAGGGAGCTGTTTACATCACGCATAGAATTAAAATTATTTAAATAATTTTTAAAGAATGTAAAATTAAATTATATTTTTAATATTTAACAGCCATAAATAATGTTTAAAACATTAGATTAAATTTATAGATATTAAAACCAATTACTTTTAAGTATGTGACGTCGATTCATTACATCAACCACAACATAAAATATCATAAACAATAAATTTTAATTTCAAATAAAAATGCAAAATTAAATTGATTTTTAATATTTAGAATCCATAAATAATATTTAAAACACGGAATTTATGCATAATAAAACGCATTATTTAAAAAATAAAATGACAACAATGTATCGGTTGCCATAAATAACATGTCTAGCAATGGATGTACCATGCGTTGATATGCAGACTTTCTAGAAAAGTTTGGATCAAATGAAAATTTTTAAAGAGAGCATAATTTTTATTAGAGAATGTTAATGGAAATAGTAGAACCAGTCTGTATAAGCTTTTGAAAAGGAATATAAATTACAGATGGAAACGAATTTTTTTCCATAATCAATTATAAAGACGTTGTATTTTTGAAACTGATGGGAAAATCTCTCTTAGCTATTGTAAAATCTATAGCTATTGTAAGATGTATACCTTTCAGTAATTTCGAGAAATGGAAGGTACTGGGAATTTCTCAACGGTCGGGAAAAAACTGCATACGACCGGAGAGAGGTTCAGTTCTCTTTTAATGCAAAGCTGACTTCGGAGTATTGGGAGATCTCCGTGCCAACTTCCACTCTTCGGATGAGTTTTGCATGGCGTTATAATTAACGTTATTTCGTGGTGTGAATTTGTAACTACCGACTGTGCTCTTTCCTACTGAAAAGAGCTGTACGAGTGGTTTTGGGAAAAGTACCGAAACTGTAACGTGTATCTTTTTTTGAAAAGAAAAATATCATGCTCTCACATCGTTTCTGTGTGCATTCGATTCATTACAAAGCCGTACGCATGTATGTAATGGATGTTATGTAAACGCATGTCATGTAAATATAACTTAACCCGGCGGAAGTCGCACCAAGAAAAGTTCCTAGAGTGTGCGCGTGGATTATCACATACCCCAATATTTAAAATACGATAAAAATAGTTTCATTTAGTTTTAAAGCTGTTTTTCTTGTTCTCGTGTATTATAAATACGTGAAAAATAATTGGGTTTCAAAAATTAATTTCCAAAATAATCTTAGAGTTAAAATTAAGATAAATGAAAATAATAAAAAAATAAAGATCATGCCTCTAAGTTTCATTGCATCTCTAATACACAATGCTTATTTTATTTCTTCACACTTTGAACGAAATGCATTCATGTGTTCTTGGCACAGAATGTTTTCACATTTTAAACATTGCATTCACGTTCTTCTGTCCTTGGCGCGAGGGCAAAAAATTTATCACATCTTTCATACTTAGTTGTTTCGAATTTAATGTATTCGTTTTAATTCTTCGTCGAAACTTCTGCTTTTGTTTTGCATGCAGTACGTCAGTTTCTTGGTAAAGTATTAATCTCTGATCTTTGTTCAATACTCTTTTCCATTAATTGTAATGCTAAGTCCTTCAGAAACAGACTTCTGTTTCTGGTTGGTGGATTAGCAGTTGAATGTAATATAATTCAAGTATTTATTACAGCAACATTCAGTGAAGTAAAGAAAATTACCATTGACCACCTTGTTTTTCTGGCAATGGAATAATTGGCTGACATTTCATCCCCAATACCCACTGCTCCTTTAGTCATATTATAAAAACGTATAATTCCTGACGTTTTATTTTCTTCAATAGTATCATCTATAGTATGATCGTTATATAATGTTGAAAGCATAAAAACAGTTTTTCCTTTTTTAGGAACATCAGTAATTAATGTTTTACCTTTTTCGAAACCAAACCAGTGTCGAAAATATTCCTAGTTGCACCTTTAGTTTTCGAAATGCAATCTTCATTGCTTTCGAATATTTCTAATAAATCTCACACATGTTTCATCTCCAATTCATAGGGAGTCATTAATTTTACCATAATGCAAATAGAAATTTTTAAGAATTTAATGTCAAGTACTTTAAAATCACTTGCGAGTAGAAATATTTACTGTTGCACTCTATAAATAAATTTCTAAACTAAATATTAAGTCAGAAAAACACTTACGCGGACAGGCGCGTGGGATATGTTATACCCCAGTTCCAACAAAATACCGACAAATCTTTTTCTGAAACACACAGGCAAAGAAAAAGCTGTTCTAAACGTCAACCACAACTAGAAACTCATGCACTGAAATCAGAGTAGAATTTCTACTTTATTTACATATTCTACTTTTATGTAGGTTTGGGGTATGATAGACCCCACGCGCTTTCCCGCGGGTTAAAATCCTATATGAATTCTTATAAAAATCTGATGACGTATATGTTTAAATTGGATGCAGATATTAAAGCTAACAGATCTTTAACAATGTTCGTCATGGAATTTACATTGCATTCATTTTAGGAAGTTTTAAATTAAGTATTTTATTCCGTAGCTCAGGGTTGATAACATCACGTGAAATTTGAAAATGTGTTCAAGCTTATTTTCTGTTTAAATTCAATTCAAAAAATTACTTGGTAGATAAATATGAATCCCAGGGCAATTAATACATGGAAATTCGTATAAAGTAGAAAAATAAGTCATTTAAAATGTTTTTATTATGTCGTTTATAGCAGACTTTGATTTAAGAACAGAAAATTTTCACATAGTAGAATAAATCATTTTAAAATTTTCCTTTTCAGAAAATTTAACATAATAACGAGATCTTCAAGGGTTTATCGAAAAACTGGAAAATAAGAAGTTTACAGATCTATTCTTCAAGAATACAGCTTAAAGTAAACGCATTTTTTCTTAAGACTTTTATCTTTGAATTTGAATTAATATAAAATGCAAGATGATATGGAAATATATGATATGGAAATGCGTTTATTATCCAGTCTAAGAATTCTTTTCTCTTTGTTTCTACTCTAAAAATGTTCATATATGGCAGTTATTTATTCTGTTGTTTTCCCGAAAAAGGAAGGCAGTCTTATGCTTGAACGTAATGTTATTGAATATTTTTGAAGACCTATATACGGTGTAACATTTATGAGTATATTTCTCAAATATTCTTGGAGAATTTGTGAGGTAGACTGAAATTTTATCTCGGGAAAATAAAATAAACTCTATACATTCTCAACATCACATTTTTCCAATCATTTTGAAAACACGAAATATTTTTAGATGCCTAACATCGTAATAAAATAGAAGAAAAGTTACATTATAAGATTTTCCAATATCAATTATTTGTGATGTAAAATGCAACTCTGAAAATTTTATAGTGATTTTCCCTAAGATGTAAACGCGATGTTACCAATTTTAGGACAATTTAAAAGTTTCTATATTAAAAGTGCATTCTGCAATATCTTACAAAGTAGTTATTTCTATACACAATAGTTACACTGCACTTAAAAGAAAAATTTTAAAAAAAGATTTTAAAGGCCAAGAAATCTAAACAGGACTCTCATGAGAATAATTAAGTCCCTGAATATTAGTAACTCTTTTTAATGCCTGAATTCCGGTAACTGAATGAATTGGGTGGGCTAAACTTTGGAATATGGTAACAGGTAGTTTGGCGACATTTTGGTAAGGCGATAAAGGTTACTAGCTAGGACTTTAGCAGTGTACATGGACAAAGTCAAGAGTCTGCGCAATGCCATTTTTGTGCAATTCTGGGATGTGTTTTTTTAAGTGAAAATAAGTCGACGTGTACATGGATGATACCTTGTATGTGCAATTCTTAAAAACGCGGCAAGCAGTGGGCGATTCTGCACTTTCTTCCAATTTCGCACCTAATCTTCGTCATGATTAAGCACTTTTGTTCCATGAAAGTTCTAGCATAAGCGTAATTAGGTTAGCAGATTGTTGGAAACAAATGTTGAGAAAACAAAATGCCTATACTTCGTGAAAACAAAATGACGTCCAAACAAAAACTAGCAGGTTGCTGTAGCAGGGTTTGTCGCCAAAAAATCGCCAAGTTACCATAATCCAAAGATTAACCATTGGATGAAGCCAGCATGATGTTTCGCATTTGCAGTGCTGATAGAAAGCCAATTCTTTATAAGCGTCTATTAACTTCCGTCCAAACCCAAAATGCCCTCCGCAGCTGAGCGGTAAAGTTGCTGAACACTAGTAGCTCGTCACGGACTCGAAACTCTTCAAGAATAAATACGGTCCGCTGCATGGCAGTTTTTGAGGTTTCGTCGTATGTAATATGAGTAAGGACCAGTTTCTCCTAATAATTTTTACAGGATGGTAGTCTTCCTTTTATAGAGATATTTCTAACATGCATTCATGATTCAAACGCCATCCTAAGATGTAATTCCTCATAGGTTGAACTCTGCGTAGTAAGTTATCTATATACTAATATTTATCTTCTGAGTTCAAATAAGTCTAGATTACCGGATAATTTCCTTTTCAAGTCAAATTCTAGAGACATTAGGTATTTTTGGAAGCAGTCAAGATGAAAAATGAGTTACGCTTTCGCCGGCAATCGCACCGCGGACCTCTGGTATACGCGCCCAGCGTGCAGAACACCACACCACGAAGGCATGCCAAGAAGGCGGGAGAAATACCTTATAAAATTAAATTTCTTTTTCAGTCGTTCACTTAAAATTGTATGCACTAAATAGAACTTTTAGTGATTATCCAAGGGTGGAAAATTGCGATTTTCATTAAAATTATTCTTTGGAATTTAATGTTTAAAGAGGAGTCTGTTACTGCTACTCCATAACATTTTGAGATTTGAAAGATCATTAATATAAATATGTATAATAACGGAATATAAATAATAAGAATTTTCCCATTTAATTAGTAGAGAGAATGATAAACTAATGCTTAAACTCCAGTACAGAAAAGAACAATACATGCATTTAAAAGTTTTAAAAAAAGTGTAATTAAACAGAAAATGAATTTGCAATCTAATTAAATCAGACAAACATTTCCCCAATTCGAGCAGAAAGGTATGAATTAAAATGTTTTCCTTTGAGATTTCTTTATTAAAATTTTTGCCTCCAGTACAAACATAGCTACTTAACTTTAAATTCGTTGTAAGTAATATTTAAATTTCATAAAATTAATTTTGATTTGGATAACCTTTACTATCAATTCTTGTTTCCACTTACAACTTCCTACTAGAATGAGCTTTTAGAATCACTTTGAATGCAAATAAGTTAGAAGAAGTATTTAAAGACGGTTCAAATTACTTAGAGAGAGACAGCTAGTAATCATGACTAGCGGGTGTTTGCTTTTGGGCAAAGTTACTCTTGAAGCTGTTACGCTTATTCATATTATTACGTGCCTTTTGATATTCGCCGGCTAGTTTAAATTAAGGCAAACTACGTTAGATACTTCTCTTTAGCTTAGACTAAGTCTCTTTTAGTTAGCTATAGTTTAGTTCTCATTTCTTATTCTGAGTTTAAGCCTGAGTTGAGGCTTTGTTGTAAGCCCGAGAAAGGCACCAACTGTTATTGTTATTTGAGTGAAATAAAGGGGCAGCTTAACCCTTCTTGAGTCTATGATTTATTTGTTTAAGGGGGCTCATACACCTTAGACCCCTTAACACCCTTCGAATATGTGACTGTTGCAAGAATTGGGATATTTTATTTATTTTAAAATCAATTACTTCCAACTTTTTACAGCTGTCTACATAATATAGCTGCTTTCTGAAATAGTGATCAGAAAGTTTGTGTTGCCACAAATATTTTTGTAATTTAATCCGCTTTGTGACAAAAGTTTTCATCACATTTCCACCTTGCGCGCACGATATTTTCAAAATGGCTGATGGTACATACTTGAAATTTGATGGAATTCTTTATATGAGCCCTATCTTTTAACAGAACCTAAAATCTGATGAGTATTTCAATATTAAAACATTTTATGGACGAAAACATTACAGATTTTTTTTAATAAAATATATTTTATAAACTCCACTCCAAACAAAATAAAAATTTAACATGAACTTCTTAGAATTTTTTGGTTCACAGTAGTTCCCAAATGTTATAAAAGCTTGGAATCAAATTATGCAACAGAATGTTTTAAACTGTGCGCGCAAGGTGGAAACATGACGAAAACTTTTGTCAAAAAGCGGATTAAATTATAAAAATATTTGTGGCAAAACAAACTTTCTGATGATTATTTCAGAAAGCAGCTATGTTATGTAGTCAGCTGTAAAAGGTTGGAAGTAATTGCTTTTAAAATAAATAAGTTATCCCAATTCTTGCAACAGTCACATATTTGAAAATCTTACGGGTTTTAAGGTGTACGAGTCCCCTTAAACTCAGCGACAAGTCGATAAACAGTACATTGGGTTTCTCGACGTTCATCTTAAAGCAAAGAGTGAGAAACCCTACATTGTATTAAACAAACTGGCATTTCTTTGACAAAGATAAAGATCTTCCAAATCATAATGTTTATAAACTCAATGAGTGGAACTAATATTGCAAATATGTCAGGACTACGTGTTCTATGCATACTTTTGGCAAACATAATGGTGACAGTATTAAGGTCCTGATCACGAACAGTGAGCTGAAGGCAGCTATGTTCTTGTGAGCGCTAGGAGAACTACAACGTCAGAAGGGTGTAAAAGACCCTTATATTTAAATCACTACTATTTACAGGAACTCCCAGCTGGGGAGTGATAACAGAAAATTAATGACCGCGCTTGAGTCTAAACTGAACAATTAAACAATTTAAAGTATAGCTTCAGTAGACTTTTAAATAGTCGCTCTTCACAAAGCTTAAACGCGAGATTGGCCTATTTATGGTGCGTAGCAAGCCTTTGCTAAGTACCAACGCACTTAAATCACTTCAATCAGTATTAGAGTAATAATGCTAAGTCGTAATCTGGCGAACGTCCACCGAGCCGACGTGGTCTGAGACTAAAAGCTCTCTCACACTTGAGAAATTTCTCACTAACCTTTAAATACAAAACTTAGCTCCAACACAAATTAGCATAAAGCTGAACCTCGCGCTCATTCTGAAGGGAAGTTGAAATAAGAGTTTACAGGAAAGGGTAACTTAAAATAAAAAGAAATTTGGTTAGTTTAACTTAAAACCTTACATATTCCCCCCAGAATTGGCAAAAGTTGAACTACACTGGTCCAAACGGACCTGATTGAAACTTTGCGATTCTAAAAAAAAAAACTACAACTTAACTCTTCCAACCCTAAGGCCAATCAGAATTTCCTACAATTTATGACGAATGATTTGGACTTTACATACATCTTCATCTGTTTTGAGTTTATCTCTTTCGCACACTCCTTCCAGCAGCATCTGGAAGGAAAGATACTTTAGTAAAACATAATAACAATAAGTGCTAGGTAACGAAGACTTGTTTCGCTAGCCTGTAACTTCACAGACATAATCATTCAAGCAAAAATTTAATTTTTTTTTTTCAAAGTTCTTTTCTTAACATCGCATTCTACTGGGACAATAGTCTAGACTAAATTGCGTTTTACTTCTACAAACTTTTAATTTTAAACAAATTTACAAGTCTTTCGACAAAGGATTATAAAAAACATTTAGCTAACATATTCACAGCAATTCATTGCTTTTACAAAACTAATATCTTCGCAATACTTCACAGTCTATCTTAGAAATATTAAGTAATTTTAAATCTTTGAAAAAAAAAAAACTTAATTTAAACCAAAACATTTTTCAAGATAAGTAATCTTTTATCGCCCACTTGACGTAAAAGTCAACCTCGCTTGAGGTAAAATGAGATTCTGCAACTAGCAGTAATACCTGGAAATTAACTAAACGTTAGAAGGAGAAATGCTACTTATCTCTTGCTGTAGTCATTCATTCGTTTCTTTACCCAGTCGTTGAAGGTTGCGGGGGGAAGAGCTCCGCTTGATTTAACTTCTTCCTTGACCTGGGGCGGCCACCATTAGTCCTTAACCTTACAAATATTCCTATATCTTGTTATCTTGTCAAGGTTTAATATATTTACTTCGGAGTGAAAAATCATCTGTTAACAATATCAACCTATTATTGTAGTTTTATAGACATGTATTATGAAATCATTTATGTAAATTGGGACACAATTTTTTTTTTCGAAGTGTGGTTTAACATTAAAATAAATATTAAAAGTGAAATAGAAAAAAAAAAATTTACAACCATTTACAGTTAATTTCATATGCACAACAATAAAGGGGATTGTTTATGTAAGCTTTCTTTTACAATATAGTTAGATGACTTGGTAAGAAAAATAATCTTAGAATTTTAGTGTCTCACTTTTAATAAAAACAGTCTTAACATTTTAGTATTTATCTTCCTCATATATGTAGAAACTAATACGTTACTTGGAAGAAAATACTTAAAATGCTTTATTAAATGTGTTCATCGTATTGTTACATTAACACCTGATGATTTAAACAAATATTATCTGTTTAAATTTAAAATTAAATTTGATTATTTAAAATTACTTGTAATTGTTATAATGCAGAAAAATAAATATAATTCTCGATGTTGCATTTACTAATTATTGTAAGCAATCATTGGTAGTAAATTAAAAAAAAATATGAGGTTTAATCATAAATATATTATTCAGCAAATTAAGGAAGTAAGAAAACGAGACGATGTTTCCAACCTTGTCTTTTTGGTAGCACAGTGCGTCATTAAGATCTTATTAACTCGGCGGAAGTCACACCAAGAAAAGTCACTAGAGTGGCGCGTGGGGTATCACATACCCTAATATTTAAAATACGATAAAAATAGTTTTATTTAGTTTAAAGCTGTTTTTCTTGTTCTCGTGTATTATAAATGCGTGAATAATAATTGGGTTTCAAAAAATTAATTTCCAAAATAATCTTAGAGTTAAAATTATGATAAATGAAAATAATAAAAAAATAAACATCATGCCTATATGTTTCATTGCATCTTTAATACACAATGCTTATTTTATTTCTTTACACTTTGAACAAAATACACTCATGTGTTCTTAGCACAGAATATTCTCACATTTTAAACATTGCATTCACGTTCTTCTGTCCTTGGCGCGATTAAAATGAAAGGGAATACCTTACAAATTTATCACATCTTTCATACTTAATTGTTTCATGCATTCGTTTTAAATCTTCTTCGAAATTTCTGCTTTTGTTTTGCATGCAGTACGTCAGTTTCTTGGTAAAGTATTAATCTCCGATCTTTGTTCAATACTTTTTTTCATTAATTGGCTAAGTCCTCTCATTAATTGGCTAAGTCTTGAAGGCTAAGTCCTTCAAAAACAGACTTCTGTTTCTGGTTGGCGGATTAGCAGTTGAATGTAATATAATTCAAGCATTTATTACAGCAATATTCGGTGCAGGAAAGAAAATTACCATTGGTAATCTCCTTGTTATTCTGGAAATTGGATAATTGGCTGAAATTTCCTCCCACATATCCATTGCTCCATTAGTCATATTATAAAAACATATAATACCTAACGTTGTATTTTCTCATATAGTATCATCTATAGTAAGATTGTTATATAATGTTGAAAGCATAAGAACAGTTTTTCCTCTTTTAGGAACATCAGGAACTAATGTTTTATCTTTTTCGTAACCAAAACCGTGTAGAAAATATTCCTAGTTTCATCTTCAGTTTCCGAAAACCATTCTTCATCGCTTTCAAATATTTCTAAAATATCTCACAGGCGTTGCATCTCCAATTCACAGGGAGTCATTCTTTATACCATAATGCGGTTAGAAAGTTTTAAGAATTTAATGTCAAGTACTTTAAAATCACTTGCGAGTAGAAATATTTACTGTTACACTCTAGAAATAAATTTCTGAACTAAATATTCAGTCAGAAAAACACTTACGCGGACAGGCGCGTGGGGTGTGTCATACCCCAGTTCCATCAAAATGCCGATAAATCTTTTTCTGAAACACATAGGCAAAGAAAAAGCGGTTGTGAAAGTCAACCACAACTAGAAACTTAGCTACTGAATGCAGCACAGAATTTCAGTTTCATAAGATAGGAATTTTCCACTTTTATGTAGGGGTGGGGTATGATACACCCCACGTGCTTTCCCGCGGGTTAAGTACAGGAGAACTCCAATTATCCGAATCAATTGGAACCAGACTTCATTGGATAATCAAAAATTCGGATACTTGATTTTTTTTCCAAAGAAAGGGTCTATGTACACTTTTATGAATTACTGTTTGTACTATACGTTGAAAATGAGAGGAGGAAAAACTAGTTTAAAGAAAAAGAGGTTTTAATTAATCAAAATGAAAAGGAATCACTTTTATATACATATTATATAGCGTACTGTACAGTGCTTACAAGTGCTGAAAGTCATTGCTTGCTGAACATCTTTTTCAAAGTAAGCCGTTTGATGGACACCATGCCTGCACTTAAAAATTTCTTAGCCAGCTGGTTACATGCCTTAAAAGATGACCAGCTAAGCTTCTGAGCTAAGATCTCAGCATTTCAACAAAGAATCGGACTTGGAAATTGGGTTTCCTATTGAAAGTTGTTGCAAAAACCACTTGAAAATGGTACTCGTTTCGGCAGTACATATACTAAAATTGGAACGATACAGAGAAGATTAGCATGGTCCCTGCGCAAGGATGACACGCAAAATAGTGAAGCGTTCCACATTTTTTTCAAGCCCCGACAATCTTGTGATAGTGGATGTATTGAAGCTAAATATTAAATTAAGAAGTCGTGGATATGAAATTCTGTACTGCTGGGTCCCTGGACATGCAGGAATAAAAGGCAATGAGCTGGCAGACATCACAGCAAAATCTGCTGTTGAAACGTCTGGCCGCCTCAGCCCTTTTAGAGATATCTGTTGTGTCATCAAAGGGAAGATCAGATATAAATGGCAACAACTTTGGGACATTCAGATACATAACAAGTTGAGAAGGGGGAAGGCTAAAATAGAGCATTGGCACACTACTTGCAATCGTAATTAACAAGTTCTTTTAACTCGCCTTAGAATTGGTCACACTAGAGTAACACATAACTACCTTTTGAAAGCTGAAAACGAGCCTGTTTGTGCAAACTGTGATGTTTGTCTCTCAGTATATCACATTTTAATTGAATGTCCATATTTTAATAGTCTTCGTGAGAAGTATTTTAATAGCTGCGACCTGCCTCTCGACCGTTTAATCGGAAGAAAGGTCAATACCAATTTGTTTGACTACCTGAAAGAAACAGGTTTCTATTATTTAATTTGATTTTGTCTTGAGATTTTCTGTTAGAATTTTAATGAATCAAATATTTTAAGATTATATATCTATATTGCCAATTTCATTATCAGAATCATAATCAACATTTTCATCCCACCATTTCACTATCTTTTTACTTGCCTCCATTTTAAAAGTGTGCTGTTGCTTTAGATTTTTTCTTTTATACTTTATATGCGAAATACGAATCCTGCGTTTGGTGCATATGGCCTATAGAGCTTTGCGCCATAAATCTACCACCACCACCACCACTTGAAAACGACATCTTGTAAGTTTTTGTTTGTTGCTGCCTTCATTGAATTTGTTTAACCCCTTTGCGGCGCACTATACGTTAACGTCTGAATTTCAACAAAAAAAGTTGTATGCAGTCTATTTAGTCCTAAAGGAGTATACAGGTAAAATTTTGTAAAAATTGCACTTACCGTTTTAATTCTGTGGGTGTTCCATGAGGTGGAACACTGCGCCGCCAGAGCTTTTAAAAGTGCGACTAAGCGAGCATTGCAATGAAGCACAAAAATGAGTAGAAGCGTTTGTATAAGAATGAAAAAATTCTGTATTATGGCTGTATACATGGTTTCCTGGATATACACAATACTCTTGAATATATACGGATAAATGAGATAAATATCTATATACACAAGTCCTATATACATAAATATTTACAAATTTTCGGAAAGAGTTAGACCTCTCCGCGCCATTTATGGAAAATTAATAATAAAAAAAATTAACTACGATTAATACTAACAATAAAGAAAAACAAGCCTATAATATATACATACACGAAAAATATCTACACGATTATTGAAAATAAATGGGAATGAGACTAAAATGCGACAGCAAAAAATTCGCGCAGGTCTAAGTAAAGATGAGTCAAGCTACTAATAAAATTCCCGCCTAAAAAAAAAAAAAAAAAACTAATCCCAAAAACTTCGAGATGCCAATATTAGGGCTTTATTATATATATTACTAATTTGGAGTATAGCCTGCCAATATTAGGGATAAATGAACCATATTAATTTAATACATTAATAGGGCTTTCATAACACAAAACACACCTCACCCCTCAATACTGCTTTGTTTGAATTCATTCCCCCCAAAAAACAACGGAAACAGAAAACGTAAACAACGCATGTTCTCTCCTAAGCACAGATGTTCTGATTCGTAATAGCATGAGATCGCTAAAGGCGCAGTGTTCCCGCTAATGGAACACCCGGTTTCATTCAATGATCGTATCGTTTTTGTATGAAAGATTAAAAAATATATATATATATATAGAACAAATAATTTGGAGTATAGCCAGTAAAATTATGCCTTATTTTTTTTTCGAAATAAATTTTTTTATATCATTAAAAAAATAGAGAAAATTACTTAAAAAAAGTGGATTTTAATACACATAATAAATGAAATTTCTGTGTCTCCTTGTGATATGTTGCTATCTACTGTTTAAAAAGAAAAGTTCAAAGTATGTTATAAAGGCATTTTTATCTATTTACGGTTGAATTTAAAGGTTTCAGAAGCGATTAAATTCGGGTGTTCCATGTAGTGGAACACTGAGCTGCAAAGGGTTAAGAAGTTCCATCTTCCTTCTTAAGCGGTGACACGAAATTTAAAAGTGCAAGTTTCCTCCTTATAATGTCTGAAATCGTTGATTGTCCAACACTGCATTTTCTTCTTAATTTGTTTCTTAAATTCTGGAAGAGATTCGGATATTCAGCGATCCAGATATTTGGAGTTCTGATAATTGGGTTTGTACTGTAATCCAAAAGAGTTTCTACACGAAACGATAAATGAAACATATTAATTTAATACATTCATTTAGATGTCAATCAACAAAAATGAGCATTATATTTGCAAATTTTCATAGGATAGTTAAGAATGGCTGGACAGGATTTAAGCTACTGGCGCCATTAATTGATGAAACAAGAACGAAAACAATTTCCTTAAAGGCTGAAGGCAAAGATGGATTGGAATTAAGGTCGTTAACTAAAACTAACTGAACTAGGGTCGTTAACTAGATAGATATTTTTTTAATGCGAAACGCCTCTAGAAAATCTAATTCACCAGTGAAAGATTCTTTTTGAATATTTTGGCTGCAGAATAAGTATTCAAAAAACATCTTCCATTGGTAAATTAGATTTTCTAGAGGCATTTCAAACTAAAAAAATCTTTCTGTTCTAGTTAACACCCTAATTCTAATTCATCGTTGCCTGCTGCCTGTAAGGAAAGTATGCTTTAGTCTTTGTTTTATCATTAGATGGCGCCGGTATCTTAACTCCTGTCCAGCCATTCTTAGCTTATTTTGTCTAATCACTATATCTTATCTCGTTTATTTCCGCTTTGGCAGCTGAGGATAATGGTTCGGTAAAACCATAGAAACTAGTCCTGTGAAAATTGTGAAATATTACGCAGATTTTTGTTGTTTGACTTCTAAATTAGTACTTGTTCGACTTGTTATTTTATCCTAACATTAATACATGTTAACATAGAATATGAATAGGTAGAAATTTCACAATACTTATATGATTTTCAATAGAGAGACATTATGCAAGACTTCGTTTTAGACTGTCCTCTTACATCGGCGCGAAGGAAAGAAGAGCGGGTCTGGCTGTTCATCTACTGAAAACAATCAGAATGAAATGTTTATCGCCTCTGTGGTGATTATTGATGTCCATTATTGTATCCAGCACTGTATATCTGAATGGGTAGGATCACCATGGGCAGCGATTATCGATTATTGATACATAGTTTCCTAGCTGTTTAGCAAGCAAGTCTGCGATCATGTTGTAGTTGCTGCTGTAGTCCAGGCTTAGGATATAATTCGTTGAAGTTCATGCAATTAATAGTATTTGACATCTATATGCTTTGCTCTAGAAGTATATTTCTCTAGATACGAAAGTTTGATGCATGACTTGTTATCTTCACAGGCAGTGACTGGCGTATATTATTCTAGTCCTAAATCTTCAGTGCTTATTGTGCTGTATTAGCTACTGCATTGCACTCTGTTCCAGCTGAAGATTAAACAATGCAATTTTGCCTCTCGCTGTTTCATAAAATGCAGTTTTAGTTTGGAAATGTATCCGTTAATGGGTTTTCTGGTTCTTTTCTTGTTTCTCCAATCTTCGTCTGAATATGTAGTTAGTATAAATTCTTGAACTATGATGAATATCAACATTAAGTCTTTTACATTAGAGTATCGATTGAATTTCTTGACAAAATTCAATACATTTTTCGACATTTTACCATTTTTTCTACTTACCAGATTAGAGTCTATTCATCATAGCGCAAGCTACATCGGATCGACTAATTATTGAAAGGTATAGTAATACCCCTACTGCTTGTCTACATTTTGTATTATCTTCTAGCAGATTAGATTTTACTCAGCTGTTAAATTGCTTAAGTTCACGCCGGGAAATAATGTTATGAATCTTACTTCACGGCACCAATGTTATATAGAAGAAAGTTTCGCCACCAAGGTTAAATAGTTTACTTCTAGGTACCAGTTATATCTGAAATTCCTATATTGTTAAATGTTAAATATGAAACTACTTGCCGTTAAAGGGAGTGATCGTATAGTGAAACGTGTACAGCATTTTTGCGTTGTGAAAAAAATGCATTCCGGGACCGCGCCGTGAGAGGATCGAAAACATAAAACATATACAAGATATAAAGGAAAAGTTCATATTAAATATATAAAAAAAACATACTGTAAGAGGTTCCAGATTAAATATCAGTTTATTCAATTACAACACAATAAGAAAAATCTTAACCTCATCTGAGAGTCTGTTCATTTAAATTCATAAAAAAACTTAAGGTTTGTCTGGTGATTTAAAAGAACGGAAAGGGAAACAATTTAAGGCCCGAGAGTTAAATTTTAGATTCGACGTTGTTTTTTTTTTACTGCTAAGGACGTTTTTGAAAAAACTTGCCTAGGGTTCAAACACACCAAAAAAAAAAAAAAATACAACTTAGCTTGAGGGGACATCTTGAAGCGGAGGACTCTTATCTTATCAAGAGTTGATGTCGGCCGGGCTCATCTTGACACAGGTTCTAAAAATGTAGACTCCACTTCACTACTGTAGAACAGAAACAGGAGCACTGCTGCCCAGGGCGGCTATCCGCTTGGTCCTGAAAGTCCTATGTCCACACGCAGGTAACTCGTTCAAATTTCGCCTCTTTACCAGCACGCCGCAAGGAAGAGGGTTTTCAGGCTCAGGTCAGAAACGTTTTTTTTAGGCCATTTCAGCTCGCCTGTTCTTACTCATCCCAAGAGCAAGCTTCACGAGTAACGACCCAAGTAAATTCCACCCACCAGTCAGTAAGGGAGAGAGTCCAACTCCAATTTTCTTCAAGCCAGTTTTCAAGAGCAACGTCCACAAGACCAGCAACCCGAAAGTCAGCGAATCCAAGCGTGAGTGCCTAAGCGAGTCCAAGAGTAAGTGTGTAAGAGAGTCTCGCCTCTTAACCAAAACGCGGCCGGGGAGCATATTTGCCGCTCCCCGCCGGAAAACACCTCTCGGAGTCACTTACATTTTGTCCAGCAAGCCCAAAAATCAGCGAGTCAGTCCGAGCGTCAGCCAAAAGTAAGTGTGTCCAACTCAAATTTCCTTCTTGTCCTTCACCAAACGGGCTCCCACTATGGCTTCACTTATCGCCCCCTTAATTATCGCAAAATCTTCGTTTTCAACTCCAGAATGCGGAAATAAGGGTGATCGCGCCTGCGCGCCCTTCTTCACTTAGCCAACAACCGGACCCTCAATCGCCAAAACCTGAATGACTTACAATGAAAGACAAGTAGCAACCTTTGACCTTTCCGTCAGGTACTTTCCTCTCTTAAGGTCAACTAACAATGAAAATTCTTTCTCGAACATTCTAAAGCGCGCGAAATCATGACTTGGCGAAAATTGCCTCCCTTTCCCTGCTTCTTTCACAATGAATAAAAGTTTGTACAAGATTTGCAAATAAAAGAAAATAAATAATATTCATTTATACTAAATAATATTTCCCGAAGCATCTGTTTCTCCCCAAAATTAAAGCCTTAAATTAAATAATTCAGAATCAAAATAAAATTTAAATTTCCATAAATCATAAAATCATTCACCTAATTTTTATAACGCTATCCGGTAATTTCTCTACATAACACAGCACAGCGCATGCTACATGGGAAGGATTGATTGCTGAAATGTATAATATTGCCCATACTGCTTGCCTATATTCTGTATTACCTTAGAGAAGATTATCTTTATTTTCTAGTCTGCATTAATTTATTTCCATTGGTGTGAATATTTGCGTCGAATCACTGAAAGTGTTGAATCAATTTTCAAATTATTGCCACGAACTGTTATCGCCCTATATTATATTTAAAGAAATAAAATGATGAGGAATCTGCACAAATGTATATATGTTTCTCGTATTGTGAAAAAACGACGGTACCTAGGGCCATTAAATTTTGAACAGCGTAGTCCTCGACCCGAATATTGGGCACCTGGAATCCCGATTTTTCAAATTCGAATTTGTGTTTTTATCTTTTTCACATTTTGTAAAATTTCAACGATTTTTTTTTATAAACCCCGACGATTTCACAACGAGCAGTGGCAACATTGTACGGAATAAAATATTCTTGTCTTCCGGCGTGAGACTGTAAAGGAAACTCTACAGATATGCTGCTTCTAAATGTTTTTATTCTATAAGGACAATACCCGAAATGCTTTAGAAACGTCTATGTGTGTTTAAATGAAAACAAATTCCCTCTTTGGGCGTAATATAAAAACCGAAAGCTTTCAGATTTTTTTTGAAGGAAATTTCAAATTCTTGTGTACCATATTTATTTGAAAGCTTCTATGTTATATTTTTGAAGATTTATTCTGCATAATAGCATGCTTTTCCTGAAAGTCTTGGAAGCTAATAGTTTCAAAATATGTTTCCCAGTTTTATATGTTCTCATATTCCTACATATTTATGTGTTTACCCTATTTCCACAGAATTCATTAAAAAGGATTCTCTAAGGTTAACTATAATGCAAAAAATTACTTTTGAGAATTCCTGGTAGTATATTAAGTTATATACATTGCGGCCCGCCAAGAAAATAATATTCAAAAACAGTAAAGCTTCGAAGATTTGATGTGAATTTTAAAAGCAGGAATGCCTTTGAAAATTTTTAAGCATAGTTTATACTTGAATCCTCACATATGCTTTTAAGGAAAATAATTTTGCTATTTCTCCAACTTATCTATGTGAGTAAAATTGTTTCTTAATGAAGAAATAACGACTTAAAGCATTTCTTAATATCACCCATTTATTATTCAATTGCAACATTGTATATGATAATTCTTGAAGTAAATATTTATTCTTTTTCCTTGAAGCTACTTGGAGTTACTATTTGTAGTTTCTGTTAGTAATGTTTTTAAAGAAATGCTTCTCCTATGAATTCTAAAATATGTCTCCTGCTATGTATAATGGCTACATATTGACATGCAAAAGAAGTAGCCTTTCTTTTGTACCTTAATTTATTAAAGGAAGGGACTGAGGAAATGTAAATTTAAATTTCCCTTTGGGATCAGTCAAACAAATTTCCATTTAAATAGCTTCCCGAAAATATTCGTGGTAATGCTGAGTCAAGAGAGCAATTACATTTACTATTATACAGAAGATTATTTTTAATTTTCCAGAGGACAACCAATTAGAAACAGTAACAGAAATTATGTTCGAAATGGTAAAAAATAATATTTTTTGAAGCATTTATTAATAACTTTTCCAAAACTGCATATAATGAAAGTGCAAAAATGTATTTGCTGTAAAACAAATATATATTAATTTTCATAATTTTTGTTTTACTGTTAACTAGCTACTGCACCAATGTTCTGTTTCTATACTTTGCCGAAAAATCATGGGCACCAATGCTGTGTTACAACTTCCTCTTAGGGAGGAAACTAATGCAGAAACAGGTGAAACTGCAACTAACTAAATATCACTGAGAAACTAAACTCTTAAGAGTTTGCTAATTACCAAACTTTTAGTGATCGTATAAGTGAATTTTTAATGCATTGCGTTGTGAAAATGCATCCGGGACCGCGCCGTGAGAGGATCGAATAAACAACATGTAAAATCAATATATATATATAAGAAAAACACATAACAGTTATAAAGAAAACATAAGTAATAGGTTTCCAGATTAAATATCAGTTTATTCAAATTCCTCACAATAAAAATTAAATCTTATCCTAATCAGAGAGTCAAATTTCTTATTTGTGTTACATTTTCAATTTACTTATTTTAGACACAGGGGAATTCTTCAATTTGTCCTTTACTTTTTGTTACATTTAAATTCATGATTTGCAAATCTATTACATGACTCTTTTAATTTAACGGGTACCCGTTCTATAATTTCTAAGAGGTTAAGGAAAACAAATTATTTGCAATTCAAACCTGTTCTAAGGAAGATTACACAAACAACTTAAATTATTACATCCTAATTCATATAAAGACCTTAAGGTTTGTCTCGGTAATTTAGAAGGGGAAAGGGAAACAATTGAAAGCCTGAGAATTAATTTAAGATTCGACGTTGTTATTTTACATTCCAAGGAAGTCGTTGAAACCTTACTTAGAGTTCAAACTCAAAAAAATAGAAACTTATCTTGTGGTGTACATCTTGAAGTGGAGGATTCGTATCCTAATAAGAGTTGACGTCGGCGGCGCTTATCCATGATTGCAAAATGGAAGTTTCAGAGGACATCGTCCTGTCCTGGCACTATTGGCGAAACACACACGGCAGGTAACTGGTTTTCATAACGACGAAGCAATTTTCACTCTCGAAATCAGAAACAGGAGCACTCCTTCCGGAACGTCTCTCTAGGCAATTACAGCTCGCCTTCTCTCGCTCATCCCAAGAGCAAGCTCGAAATTACAATCTTAGCCCAAAAGTAAGTAAGTCAACCCAGTAAGTGATTCCAAGAGTAAGTGAGTAAAGTCTCTCGCCTCTTAGTCAAAACGCCGCCGGGGAGCATCTCTCTTCGTAAATTACATCGTTTCTAACGCTCAACCCCAGAGCAAGTTTCAAGAGTAACATCCATACAGTAAGTCTCGCACGAAAAAAGTGATTCAAACTCGAATTTTCTTCCTCTCCTTCACAAACGCAGGCTCCCACTATGGTTTCAATTATCGCCCCCTTAATTTGGGCAAATTTTTGCGTTTCAACCCCTGAATGAGGAAATAAGGGTGAACGCGCATGCGCGCCCTTCTGCAATTAGCCAACAATACGGACCTTCCGATCGCCAAAACCTGAATGACTTCCATCGAAGGTTAAGTGGCAACCTCTGACCCTTCTGTCACGTACTTCCTGTCCTAAGGTCAACTGCACAATGAAATTTCTTCCAGAACATTCTAAAGGACAAAGCGCGCGAAATCATGACTTAGCAAAATTGCCTCCCTTTCCCTGCTTCTTTTCACAATGAATCAAAGCTTGGACAAAAATTGCAAATAAAGGAAAATAAATAATATTCTTTAAACTAAAAATATTCCCAGAAGCATCTGTTTTTCCCCAAAATTAAAGCATTAAAATAAATAATTCAGAATCAAATAAAATTAAGATTTCCATAAATCAGGAAATCATTCACCTAGTTTTTATAACGCGATCAGACAAATTCTCTACACAACATTACATGTGGAATCTGTAATCAAGCTGTTGTAAAAATCTGAAACAAATTGTACGCGTATGAATAAGAGTAAAGACGTTAAATAATTTCGACTCCTATAGTTTCCAATACTATGAAAAACTCAGCTATGAATTTAAGGAAATTTAATTATACAGATACACCTAGACGATGGGAAATCACATAGGAATGCAGGGTCGGAAACTATTTTCTGGCGGGGTAGTGACGACTCTGAAGTCAAGAAAGAAAGGACATGAACGGGGTGAGAAAACATGTTTATTATTCGGAGTACAACGAAAACAGCATAAAGAGATAATGATCATTATCAAAGAGGGTGTTCGAAATCGTGCGTCAATTCATCTTCCAATCGTGATGCAGATCTCCCACGCACCAGAGAAGTGAGGCTATCACGGTCTGGGGTCGTAATTTCGAACGCCGCCTTTAATGATGACCGTTGTTTGTTTTTGTTCTGCTTTGTAGGTTTCCGCTGTACTAAACATGCTTTGTCTCTCTGTTTGTGCCCATCCTTTTTTGCGTTCTGTGTCTTCACTACCGGGTCGCGTAATGGCAGACTGCACATTGAGTTGAAGAGTGTTAAACGAATGTCGCATACTGCGCATGCCCAGAAAACAATTTGGCGTAATTACTATGTTCGCGCGATTTGAAAAGAAGATAAATACAGTATATGGTAGATGTACCGCCATCTGATTGTAAACAAATCTCGCGTTTAAATCTTCGTAGAGTATAATGTAAATGTAAATTAATTACTGTGTTAAAATACTATTTTTTGCTGTACTGCTCAAACAACTAGAAAGCTGAAATTATTGCGAAGTAATGTGAAGCAGTGTTTGCATTCAAAATGTGAAATATAATACCTGTGAAATTCTGCACATTCCTTTGGAACTGTACAAATTTTCGTTCAGAAAAAGACTGAAATTTAGGATATATTAGTTGAAAATTTATTCATTATACTTTTAAGCAATAAAAACAATTCAGGATTTACCATACGTTCCATTCGTACATACATAAAGAAACACTGAGGAATATAACAAGTGCTTGCAAATAACGCTGAAGAAATTTTACAATTCCTTAATGCTAGTTATTAAATTCTTTGAAATGAGAAAATAAAAGCGCGAATATACGCTAACAATCTAAGCGAGATACTCCAGTTTACAATTACTGAATTATAACATGTAAACAAATTACATTTAAATAACGAATTATTACGAACATATGTTAACAAATATTAACTGCACTGTTATTGACAAATTACAATGAAATATATATTAAAAAAATAAGCAAGTGCAATCGGTATGGACGTTAAAATAACTAATAAGCAAAGTTCCACAACATTACAGTTGTAAACATCATTCGAACACACTCGACAGCCATGGTGATCACGAATAAGCTAGCGTAGGGTTGCTTAGTCGCCAATATTTCTCCCCGCGCCAAAGGTACACCATCAAGCATGCGCAGTAAGTGAAATTTGCTTAACATTGTTCAACTCAATGTGCAGTCTGCCATTACGCTACCGGGTCAGGAAAGCTTTTTCGACTATTCCTACGTGATTTCTCATCATCTAGGTGTACACTATCTCTCCTGAAAGTTTGTCACCGCTGTACTGATACACCCTGTAGGTTTGGATCCTGTATCCTATATCCGTATTACGTCTGTTCCGTTTGATTCATCTCAAAACCTGTTTAAATTATAACCTTCTACAGAAGAAGCTTTACAGCTGTTTCCGTTTCAGTTCCAGTAACATCACACTGCAGGCTTTTAGCATCGACGGTCTCTGGCAAATGTTGCCATCAAACAGACATCATAAAGTGAAATTCAACGTGGATTGGCATATTGCGAGTTATGCAGAATGCTGCTATCTAATGCCAAAATGCGGGATTTAAAAGCAAGAAATTTACTAGTTGACAGTTTAAATATTTATTTTATTTTTAATAATATATCTACGTAAAGTAATTAAATAACATCTAACTGTTAAACTTTCTGAATATTTGCTCAATTATTCGAGTTAATAAAAGAATTTTTAAAGCCGTACATTATGTTTTTAGGACCAGATTGAACGTTCGGAACAGAACTTTTTAAACACTTATTTACTGAATCAAATGACGATTTTAATAAATTTGCATAAAAGTAAAACATCTTTTCGCATATTATTAAGATTTATATGTAAACCATCTTTTAAGAAACTAATACTTAAATAGATGTGTTAAAAAATAATAAGCAAAGAGAATTTTTTTAAATTATATATAAATGCTTATTTTAAAATTAAATTCAAATTAATTTATACAGAAATACAGCAAAACAAAAGATACTTACTGCAAAATGAAATCAAAAAATTCAAACTATTAATCAAATAAAGTAACAAAAATCTATAAAATAATAAAAAGGCCAGTAATTAAACACAGCATATCAAATATATACAGGAAACAGCTGAGTAGCTGTATATTGAAAGGAAAATAAATAAACCTTTTGAAAAAAAAAAAGAAACTTAAATAACGATTCAAATTTTATATATCGTCTCTGGATTGACTTAAAAGGTATTCATTGATATTAGTCTCATTGAATTTTCATGTGTACTTAACTACATCGGAGGTTGTTTCTGTATAATTAAAAACGTTTTTGAAGGTTGTTTTCTGTTTTTGAAAACATTTTTCTTTATTCCGTGCAATAGGAAATGTGATAAAGTTTATTATACAGAAGCAAATTATTAGACACTGCGGATCGTAACTTAAAATTATCATCAGTCTAACTGAAGCATACAAACACACACACGCAAAGGAGGAAAACAATTCAAATTTTATATTACATCCAAAGGGTCGTTTTTTTAAATTTATTGTGGGTTACCTTTATTTATTAAATATCATGTTTTTCGCAATTAAACCATAAAGTTCAATTCAGTACCTATATCACAAAAAAAGAAACTTCGCGCATAAAATATCCGTGCTTGGACACGATGTCAATGTTAATGGAACGCTTTGAATTCGTCTGTTAATCAAAAATCCGTTTCTAAAATTTTACGAAATATGAAACTGATATTGAAATAAATTCCAAATTTGGACTTCCAGATGCCCAGGATTAGATTGGTTTATTCAATTACGGCAAAGCACACGAGGGCTATCTGCCTAAAGGGAGGAATGCCTTCGTGGAGGACTTTCTAAGGGAAACTGGCTCGCATACACGTTACACATAGGGAAAACCACGAAAACGCCCATGCATCCAGCCCGTTTGCGGGATTCGATCCTCGGACCGAACTACCAGTGTTCAGCGTCTTTACCGCTCGGCCGCTGGTGGCCCCGCCCATATTAGAGTGGAAGACTATTTTATTCAAAATTGGTTGTCTCGAGGGACCGTTGTTTTTTCACAGCGCAAGAACCATGCATACATTAAGGCAAATAGGTAATTATTTATTTATTTTTTTTAAATGTAATGCAGGACTCTAATATTTGGTGGCAAGAGTTTGAAAAGTGAATTAGACTTTTATAATGAACCAACGCAAAATGTCAAAGCGGAATTAATAGTCCTTCGGAGCTAACACTCCTTTGGTCCTTTGGGCTTAAAAAAAAAAAAAAAAAAAAAAAAAATTAAAGCTTTTAGATTTTGTGTTAATTTCAAACAGTTTTTTTTTTTTTTTTTTTTTTTTTTTTTTTTTGAAAAACAGGCACATACACGTTTCGAGAGCATTTGAGGTAACGCCACATTGTGTTAAAATATTTAAAAATAGCATATCCTTAAAATTTCCGACAGACAGCCTCGCGCGCAGCAGATAAAAATGCTTTATTTCCTACATTGTTGCCTCTGCTCGCTTTGAAATCATTGAGTTTTAAATATGAAATTCGTCAAGGTTTTGCAAAATATAAAATAGACAATAAAACAAATTACAACTTCGGTCTTACAGGGCTCCATGTTCAGGTGGAGGGCTCTGTTATTCAAAATTTGACAAATCTAGGTGCCGTTGAATTTCCCCAATGCGAGAAACTTACATATATTCATCCACATTATTCATTATTTAGTTTCCTTAAATACAAAAATTGGCGATAGTAATTGGTGGCCAGAATTTGAAAACTGATATATCGCATTTAACTGATTCAACGCAAAACGCCGCTTCAAGACCCATATCCCTTCTGGGCTAACGCCCCTTTGGGGTAAAAGGTAATAATTTAAAGCTTTGCGTAACGTTTCGAATGATTATCATCAACAATGCATTCATTTGTAAATAAGAAGTAATATTTCACAGCTAAAATTATATTTGGCGTTATTTGTGGGTTTATAGTTTACAGCAGTTTGAAAAAAAAAAAAAAAAAAAAAAAACAACTTTGGATGAAAAAATTTCTCTCCTAAGCAGCTAACTACTAAATGAAACTTTTAGAAAAAAGAAATAATTATAATGATTTAGATCCAGTTAACTGACTCAGATTGCACGCGCCATTACTAACTTCCTTGTACGAAGTAAACAGGAAACATTGTAATAGCGAAAAGTTTCAGGTACCATATTTCAACGAAAATATCCATTTTGACCGCTATCGAATGCAATTTAACAAAGTTTTTGCGTGATATCTGTACGTAAGGACAGAATAAAAGACTCTTTTCCCCCAAAAAATTATAAAACTGCTTTAAAATTAATTCTGAAGAGAATTTTTCGTGGCATCTGTACGAACGTATGTACATACGTGCGTAGGTACGTTCTTGCGTACGTACGTATCTCGCATAACTCAAAAACGAGTAGCCTCAGAACGTTGAAATTTTGTATATAGGACTGCTACAACATGTAGATGTGCACCTCGTATTTTGGTTGCAATCGGCCGCACCAAACGTATATAAATATATTTATATATATATATCCACTCTGTTACCCGGCTCAGTGATCTAAGTTTCTTTACTCTTATATGTTTGTAAATTGTACATTTTTTGCTTTAAAAATGATTGAATTATGTTGTTTTTAATCTTCCGGTTAAGGTTTTTATGCCTTTCGTAATTCTGGAAGCAATATTTGTACAATTATCAACAATTTAAAAGCTGTTGAAGTGCGGTTAAGTTTTAAACAACATGGCGGACATATTTGTTTACATTTGAAACAGCAGAATTGTAGATTTGTTCCCAATCTAGAGAGACTAAGCTTCGCAACACAAAAATAACGCCTTCATTTATTATTGTGAATTAAATCATGCTTAATTCTTTCTGGAATGTTTTCGAGCAAATAAGTGTTTAAGATTTACTTCGTAATTTTTAATGCAGATATTTTGAGTTTTTATGCATTTTTGCCTTGTCCCGAAGTGAGAACTGAATTAATTGAATGAAAAGTATTAAATCGTCTGTGAAAAACTGTTTCTTTTCTGTTTTATTTGCTTAATTTCTTTCATACATCGTTTTAGGTTTATTATAGTATTTGAATAGAACATGTGGCAACGATAATTCTTCAAATGATATAAATTTTGTACATTCGGAGTGTTGTTATAGTAAACAAATATAGTGAATTTTAAAGAGTCCATTTATTCTATTGTGGTTTAAGCGCTGTTGACGAAGTAGATTTAATTCAATCCAATCAATTTAAATGAAATTCAAGAAAAAAAATGCGTATAATTTAATATTCTGTACGAGGAAGTCATGTGGTGTATACATCAGATTTTTTGTTGCTCGTGAGACAGACAAGAAGAAAAAATCCACAACGTGAGCTAAATCAACAATGAAAGAAAGTAAATCTCCACTGATTGTAAACTGTAGTTAAGCATCAGAGAAACTTTATATTGTTCTCGAAACTAAAACTTGCTTCTCTTTCTGGATTTTTAGAATGTGAATGAGGAATGCAAAAATAGCAAGAAATATTTAAGTGTTAGTAAGTTCATGTGATTGACATAGAATAAAAAAATACTCATGCTAATTTATTTCAACTCTTATTTTGTTCTCTTGTTCTTCTTAGTTATCTTACATAAATGGTTCAAATTAAAATGTATTTATGTTAAAACTTTCGAAAATATTTACCTACGAAATCTTTTGTATGACATTACTGATGTTAAAGTAAATCATTCCTTAATTTTATTATTTAATTTTACTTTGTAATCAATGAATTTACAACATAGAATTTGATACATTACGAAACTAGATATCTGTTGGCTAAATGGATTCGATACTATTAACATCTGTGCGCGTCTGTTTGTCTGCGGCATTAAAAATTCCTGAGAAGCCATTTCAACCATTTTAATCTTCGTACGACTTTAATCAGCCCAGATATTCATTAAAAACTCTGAAAACGGTAAATTTCGCTCTCATTTTTCAGAGTGGCAACAGTCTTGGGAGTCGCTAGAGATGAAAATTATTTATTTTGAGGAGTGTTGCAACTGCTCGCTTTCAAATCGTAGAGTTTGTTAATAAAAATATGTAAATTTTACAAAACATGAAACAAAAATAGCATTTTCCAACTTTAACGTATTATTACTCGATAGTGTCACATTCTGGTGTTGAAGAAAGCACGCAATTGCACGTGACGCCATTGTATGTATAAAATGTTTCTTTAATGTCAGTATTTTAAATTAATACCTGCTGTTGGCAACATTTTTGTTTTATGTTAGGATAACTGGTATGGCGTTTTAATGCCACTTTAATTCTTTTCTTGATATTGAGAAAGATTCTTAGGTTACATTAAATTTTAATCATGAAATCATGCATATACCTAAAGTGTCAAAAATATTTGTTTCCCGGTTTGGCAGCAAAATATTATTTATGAATTAGTTGTTGCTTGAAACGATTGAACTGATTTCGTTCATACTGAAATGTTTTTATAAATTGACTTTTAAGGTGTGCATAGAACTTTTAAATTTTGCTTATAAGTTAAATTATCTTAAGGGGACTCATACACCTTAAAACCCACAAGATATTCGAATAGGTGACTGTTGCAAGAATTGGGATAACTTATTTATTTTAAAAGCAATTACTACCAACTTTTTACAGCTGACTACATAATATAGCTGCTTTCTGAAATAGTCATCAGAACGTTTGTGTTGCCACAAATATTTTTATAATTTAATCCGCTTTGTGACAAAATATTTCGTCAAGTTTCCACCTTGCGCGCACAGTTTAAAACATTCTGTTTCACAATTTAATTCCATATTTAATATATAGCTTTTTATAACATTTGGAAACTACTGTGAACCTAAAATTCTAAAAATTTCATGTTAAATTTTTATTTTATTTTGAGTTGAGTTTATAAAATGTATTTTATTTGAAAAATTTTTTATTTTTTCGCCCATAAAATTTTTCAATATTAAAATATTCATCAGATTGTTGGTTCAGTTAGAAAATAGTGCCCATATAAAGAATTCCATCAAACTTCAAGTATGTACCATTAGCCATTTTTAAAATATCGTGCGCGCAAGGTGGAAACACGGCGAAATATTTTGTCACAAAGAAGATTAAATTACAAAACTATTTGTGGCAACACAAACTTTCTGATTACCAGTTTCCAAAGCAGCTATATTATGTAGTCAGCTGTAAAAAGTTGGAAGTAATTGCTTTTAAAATAAATAAAATAACCCAATTCTTGCAACAGTCACCTATTCGAAGATCATGAGAGGTTTAAGGTGTATGAGTCCCCTTAAAACCCGCCAGAAGAGTGGGCCGCAGCCCACTCATCTGGCTCGCTTGCGCGCTAGTATTCATTTAAGTTACGTATCCTAAGTGAAGATGAAGAAAGTTGGAAACATAACTAAGAAAGATTACATAATTTTGATTATACCTTTTTAACACAGATAACTTATTAAATACTAAAATGAGTCTAAAATTCTAATTTCGTACTGTTATTCTAATTCTCAAAAGGAAATATTTGGACAATCAGGCAGGGGAACAAAATCCGTTAATATGCCAAACGAGTAAACCTCTTCAGAATATTTCTAACTCATCTAATACAAAATTTGTGTGGAAATTTAATTAAATGAAAATATTTGGTTAGTTTAAAAAGCTAACAATATACATAGTCTTCATTATTCATAAAGTAAATTATTCCGTTCAAATATAAATCTCTTCCTCTTACTTTATGTAAACATCTTGCAATTTTATCCACTGTTATTAAGACTAAAACAAAGCCCACAAGGCAAATATTTTTATTCTTAAGAAACTTCTGCAGAATTTAAATTTAAAAAAGCAGAGATTATTTGCTTTAAGTGACAGCGGGGTGCTTTATGAGTTAATGGCCTCAGTGATGCATTTTTCTTTCAGCATTAATGAATAGTTGGCAGATTAATGTGAATTTAAAAAAAAAATATTGCATATAAGCATTTAGCGAAACTAAGGTGAATAAATACCTCTGCAGCGTAATTTAACAAAAATTTTGAATGTGCAAATGTTTAATCCGAGACACGTTATAAGATATATCTCCCGCTTTCCTGGAGTACCTTCGTGGTTTAGTGGTTTAGCACACTGAGCCGGTATTTCAGAGGTCCGTGGTTCGATCCTCGGCGAGGGCGTTGCTAATTTTTCAAGGACGAGTAGGGGCAGCATTCACGGTCTTTTCGAACAATGAATAAATTTATCAAGCACAACTCCGTCCAAGCAATCATGCTTCAGTCTTCCAAGCCGAGGCCCTAGCACTCAAAGAAGCAGCACTATGGTTAGGTACGTAACCAGCAGTTCACACTTCATTCTTCACAGATAGCATGAGCGTTCTGAATGCGTTGAATTCCTTTCCTCCAAAACATCCACACACGGCAGCACTTAGAGAGATCTTCTTGACGTTAGGCTCTTCCATACCTTTAAAGATCAACTGGATAAAAGGACATACCGGGCAGAAAGGCAACGAACGAGCGTATGAACTAGCTAAGACTGCAGCTCTCAAACCAGAAATTGACAAGGAAGTTCCGCTTTCCGCAGAAGTTGCAAAAAGGCTCCTCAAGACAGCATTTCAAGAGACATGGTCATCAAAATGGCAGGAAGAAGAGACAGGAAGATTTACTTACAACATCTTCCCAATACCTTCTCTCAAGAGGCTGAGAGGCAACCGACTCTTCCTCCAAGCCTGTACCAACCACGGGAAATTCCCAGCGTATTACAGACGATTCCTCAGATGGGACGTCAACTGTTCTTGCGGTTTTCGCGGGGAAGACGCGGACGCACTTCATTACCTGCTCTCCTGCCCTCTGACAGCACCTTCGACAGCAGTTCTTTCCTTCCGACTACATCACGTATCCTGTGAATAGACTGTTCACGGACTATAACTGCAACAAGGGCATCTTAGAGATAATGAAGCAAATGAATGAAAATAATTATATCCAAGAAACTACAGATTAATGTAAAATGTAGAAAGGTGGCCTAACCGTCAGATTGCTAGCAATGACTAGGATGACTTCCTAACCCTGTAGTGCCATTAACTTAGTTTGGCGGAACAGGTTAAGTAAATTGACCATATCTCTCCGGCCTCAAAATAATCTAATGTTTCTACAACATAAGTCTTGGAAGAATGAATTTCATGCATGACTTTTTAAGAAATAGAGGCTTCATTGATGATTTCTTAAGTAACTAGTTAGTTTAAGTTTTTGGAAAATATACCATGGATTTCTGTTTCAGACAAGATATTCTGACAAGGCAATTGAAAGCGATGTAAAGTAATCTTCAGTCTTAAGTGACATCAACCATAAAGGCAGTCAGATTTTTTAGTCAGACCTATACCAGTATGAACCTAGTTTTCGAAATAAATGCGAAAGAAAAGTGTGACGTCATACTTGGTGAAACAGAAAAGAAATCATTTTTAAACATGAGTATCGGTATTTGCGAATGTTTACATAGAAAGATGCTCAAAATGTCCATTGCACATATAAAAGCATACATACGCCTGCTGTGGAATGGCTGACTGCATACGTTGTAGCTTACACCGGACATGACATCATACCTTTCTTTCGCATTTTTCTCGAAAACTATGAATCATGCAGGTGCAATTTTATTTAATCGAAGCGAGGAACCTGAATATCCAGAGTTTGGGCAGTGAGACACCCTGTATAATTTTTAAAATACATAATCATATGTAGTAAGCATAATCACGTATAATTTCGAATCTTCTGTAAGTTTTATGTATTATAATGCTATTTAAAAACTGCAGAACGTTTGAGAATGTACTTGGATTTTCTTTTTTAACTCCTAAATTAGTATAGGTAGAATGCTTATGCATTCTTAATATCTTTTTTATTTTTTTTATCCTCACATATTTTAATTTTAATATTAAAAATTAAAATATGTGAGGAAATATGAATATAAGAAACTAGAAAACCCGGCGGTCATACGAAATGACCACTATTCTAGATATTATAAATTGTAATGAAAATGTAATTTTGCAAAGGTGTCTGCTAATTTAAACTGAATTACCCAGGGCAGGCGGCGAGGACGTCCCTTTGCCTTACTGCCCCACGGGGTTTCCCCTTTCTACTTCCTTAATTGCTTTAAGTAGAGTGGAATAAAGGAAACCACTGGCGCTACATTTCTGATGAGCCCATCGCTAGCTCAATCAATAAAGGTGATTTAAATAATGAAATGTTAATTCACATGTAAAAGATCTCTTTGTACATATAATTTCTTTTCTCTCCATCATTTTTAAGCTCACCTTGCAGAGGACCATCAGTTCTTTTTAGTTTTACATCCGTTCTTTCACAAACTCTTGAACAGGCAACATAAAGTTGACCGTGTGCAAATGCAGGCTCAGGTAAAAAAATGCCAACACGCTTAAGCGTTGGGCCCTGAGACTTATGGATGATCATAGCAAAGGCGAGTTTTACAGGAAATTGTCTACGTCTCAATTGAAACGGCAAACCTGTGCCGTGGCAACTTCACCCCATTGGCTAGTACATTTACGCAAGCAACCAATAAACTATCGGCGACAAACAGACACTTAAGCCGCATATATATATATGGGGTGAAGTAACATCATCTCCTCCGAAAAGGGTGGCTCCCGGGCTCAGCGAAGCACACCGTTGAATTCCGCAGGTCCGTGGCACGCCATTTGGACCATTCGCGTATTCTTGGGACTTTAATTAGCCGATATATTAATTAAAAACTAATTTTCCCCTACATTTTCCATGTTCTTTCTTGGGTTTTCCCTGTTACAGGGATTTGGCTACGTGCCAAATTCTTTTTTCTCGAATATCTACGGAACGACGCTGAGTTTAAATTCTAGACGCATATCCTCGGATTCCAAAATATTCTCCGAATCCATCGATACCGTTCTCATCTTTGCACGACTCTAATCGGCCGAGATATTAATTAAAAACTGCGGAAACGTTAATTTCCGCGCTCATTTTTCCGAGTGGCAACAATAAACTATCAGCGACACACACTTTAGCCGCTTATATATATAATTAAAAAATGTGCTCCTGTCTTCGGCCTTGCATATACTTGCCGATAGTTAAATTTAAGATGGTAAATTCCGAGCCATTTTCGCGCAGATTTATTCTGTGTAGTCTTATGCTATTAGTTATTTTAATTTAATATTTGGAATACTACTTTGAGTTAGTGAGTCTACACATAAATGCTGGCAGACTTGTATGCACCATGTGTGCCTTCCCTTCACCATATTAAGTTTCAAATAAAGGGCGTCTTATATACTTCTCAAGTCTCTATTGGACTTCAGACGTAACGATATGTTGCTTAACGTTTACCAAAATGTTAGTCACAGTTTCTAACAGTTAAAGACTTAAATTCTTGTACGAAAATTTCTAACTTACGTAAACACTTTTATTTTAGCATTAATTTTAATTATTTACTTACTGGATTATTTGCTAGTTAATATTTTAACTAACCTAATAAACTCAACTATGCTCTGAATGGAGATTTTAATATGCGGCAGGTAATTAAAAATAAAGTAGAGGCTCTGTATTTTCCCGTGTTTCTGTGCTAATTACACTCAAATAAAAACTAGAATAAAATTTAAAAAAAAAGTTAATATTCACTTTTGATAAAATTAAGTCATTTATTATTTTAATGACTTTTTCTTAATTTTCATCCGTGTTTAGAAAAGAGTTTTTCAGTTCCTATTTTATTAATTACATCATTTAAGAATTACAATCAGAATTAAATTAGAATCATTAAGGATGTTCATGAATCACGTAAACAAACCATTAAGGGAAATAGAATTTGGGTAATATTCAGAATTTCGGTTTTTTTTTTCAAACCTTATTATTTGTGTAATTGGCTTTAAGATTTTATTCACAATTTCAGACAAATAAAAAGAAAAAAGCAATGTAATCAGCCTCACGCTATTACGTTCAATAAGTTTAGCTTGGAAAATTTGTGGGAAAGAACTATTTTATTAGGATAAAAATATAATGAAATAAAAAATTATGCTTAAAAACATTTTGGTTAGATTTTAGCAGTCACCCAGGAGGGTTTGTTAAGGTTATTTTACCTTCTCCCTGTTTTTGCAATCCACTACGCTGCTGTAGTAATCGTTCATGCTAATCTATTTGTCTGTTAAATTTTATTACTATCTATTTTTTTCTTCGGACTTATGCCATATACAATTCTACAATTCAACGGCAAAATCCGAAGAATTTTGAAAGCAGTATATATTTAGAATCCCCGACTAAGTGTCGCCAGCATCCTTTTTTTTTTCCTTAGTCCAAAGGGACTTTGTCCCTCAAGAACTATTGTTTTCGTTTTGCGATTTTGCGTTGGTTCACTGTAAATGTCCGTTTCACTTTTAGAACTGTTGCCATATAATGTTAGATTTTTGCATTATATTTGAAAAAATTAAATGATGAAAAATCTGCATAAATGTATGTATATTTCTCGCATTGTGATAAAACAACGGTACATAGAGCCAGCGAATTCTGAATGACGTAATCCCACTGCGAATGTGGAAGCCCAAATTTGAAATTTGTTTTATTATCGATTTCATATTTTGTAAAACTTTAACGAATTTTTGATTAACAAACTCAATGATTTCAAAGCAAGCAATTGCAACGTTGTACAGAAAAAAACGTTTTTATGTACAGCGCGCGAGACTCTGTATCGGAAATTCTAAAGATATCTCAATTTAAAACTATTTTGCGATGCTGCTCTTGAACTGAATTTTATGGTTTAAGTTCGAAGAATGGGATATTTAATAAATAAATGTAATAGACAAAATGTTAAAAAAAAGCCCCTTTTGCGTTGGTTCGCTATAAATACCCGTAAGCAAGAGGAGTATGCGAGGAAATTCCGTACCATAGAAGAATATACAATATAAGCAAAGGTAAACAATCGACCACTTGAATTTTATTTTTTAATTTCTAGAAAAATGCTTGGCGGATTGTTTAGTAAATGCAAGTATGAAAATAATATCCTTTAATTGACATGTTTCAATGACATTCCATTTACGAGAGCATTTAGGAAAGCAACAACAAAATGATGAAAAAAAAAAATTATCGAATGTTTTACAAAAACCATGGAAGTATATGAATATTTTTAAGAATATTTTACATGCTATGTACAGAGCTTTTATGGGTTTTCGCAAATGGGTATATAACTTAACAAGATATTAAAGTTTCTATTAAAGCTTTGAATTTATTTCGCACCTAACATGTAGAGGTACTTCAAACCAAAGGTACCTAAACTGACAGAAAACGTAACAACGTTCAACAGAAGCATTGAACTGATATTTTAAAATGAAAACAATGAATATTCGACAATATACTAACATTTTATTAAAATAAATTTTTGCTTTGAATGGACAAAGTGTATCAATTTTTTTTTTTTTTCCTGTCAAAATTTCACAGCCAAGTATAGTTATCATACATAAAACTTTAGGTGAATATCGCGTAATTTCAGATTGATATCGATGGTAAAGTAATATATATTGCATTAAGTAATAATGCAAAAAATGTACGCGTCAGAAAATTCGATTTTACAGTAGTTGTAATAGCTTTTGCAAAAGGAAATTAAAGAAAAAAATCTGATGTGTACACCACATGACTTCCTTGTACGGAATATTAAATTACACGCATTTTTTCTTGAATTTCATTTAAACTTATTGGATTGGATTAAATCTACTTCGCCGACAGCGCATAAACCACAATAGAATAAATGCATTCTTTAAAATTCACTCTAGTATTTGTTTACCATAGCGACACTCTGGCGCTAAATTCACTTAACAGTATTAATAATTATATAACAGTTAACTTATATAATAATTATATAACGGAAACTAAGTTAACTGTTATATAATCCCATAATTATATAACAGTTAACTTATATATTTCGTTCATATTATATATAACTCATAATGAACAAAATTTATATCATTCAAAGAATAGAATCATCTAATCGTTGCCACATGTTCTATTCAAATGCTATAATAAAGCTAGAATGATGTATGAAAGAAATTAAGCAAACAAAAAAAAGAAAAAAAGAAAAAAAAAAAAAAAAAGAAACAGTTTTTCACAGACGATTGAGTATTTCTTATTTAATTAATTCAGTTCTCAATTCGCGAGGAGGTAAAAATACATAAAAACTCAAAATATCTATATTAGAAATTACGAAGTAAATCTTAAACACTTATTTCCTCGAAAACATTCCAGAAAGAATTAAGCATGATTTAATTGGCAATAATAAATGAATTCGTAATCTTTATTGTTGCTAAGCTAATTTTCTCTAGATTGGCGACAAATCCACTAGTCTCCTGTTTCAAATGTAAACATCAATGGCCGCCATAAAAAAAAAAAAAAAAAAGGCTTAGCGGCACTTAGACAACTTTAAAATTGTTGATATTGCATACAATTTATTCTAAAAATATTTCATACAGATTTACTAAAGGTATGAAAACATTAACCGGAAGATAAAATCAACATAATACAATCATTTTTAAAGCAAACAATGTACAATTTACAAACATATAAGAGTAAAGAAACCGAGATCACTGAGCCGGGTAACAGAGTGAATATATATATAAATATATTTGTATACGTTTGATGCTGCCGATTGCAACCAAAATACGAGTTGCACATCGACATGTTATAGCAGTCCTATATACAAAATTTCAACGTTCTGAGGCTACTCGTTTTTCAGTTATGCGAGATACGTACGTACATACGTTCTAACAGACGCCACGAAAAATTCTCTTCAGAATTCATTTTAAAGCAGTTTTATAATTTTTTTGAAGGAAAAGAGTATTTTATTCTGTCCTTACGTACAGATATCACGCAAAAACATTGTTAAGTTGCATTCGATAGAGGTCAAAATGGATATTTTCGTTGAAATATGCTGCCTGAAACTTTTCGCGATTACAATACTTCCTTTTTACTTCGTACAAGGAAGTAAAAAAGAAACAAAAATCTAGAGAATGTCTTCCAATAAAATCATTTTATAAATGCTAAGTTTGGAAACACAATAAAATTTCAGAAGCTGTGCAAAGGATAATCAGTGAGTAATTTTTATAATTTAATGAAATCCTGCTATATGAAATCGTTCAATGTTATCTGCATACATTCCTTTTCAGTGTTCACTACTATGCATTCACTCATATTGCAACATAATTTAAGAATGTGATACATTATTTTAATATAATAATTAATTGCTATTATGTCTATGTTTACATTTTACTTATGTTTCCGTAAATAAAACAAGCATCAGCAACATAAGCAATCAGTTTTAATGCATTCAGAGGAAACAAAATTATGAACACGTCGTCTAATTAAGTTTTATTATGAATCTAATATTTTGAAAATATTATACCTTTTCAGTAATTATTTAAATTACCATAGAAGAGGTAATGTTACGTATGCATTCCATGAAAAAAAAAATGCAATAAATCTTTCAAAGGTGTCGTTTTTCGAAGAAAGTTTCGCTTCCACAGAGAAATATTTATTTTTGTCGTTTGAATATCACACTTTTGCGTCCTTGTACAAAGTCAAGGAATTATTGTAATCGTGAAAAATTTCGGGTGTCATATTTTCAATGAAAATATCCATTTTGTCCGCCCTCGAATCTATTTAAACAATGTTTTCGCGTGACATTTGTATGAACAGAATGAAAGACTTCTTTTCCCAATAAAAAGATATTACAAATCGAGATACTGGAATGGGAGCCCATTGGAGGACCTCATACTTGTTTAAAAAGTTGATTTTGAAATTTAATGTAAGTTATGAAAAAGTGTGTGTTTTAGATAGGTTTTCCATTTAAGACACAATAACACGCCGAATAAATACTAATTCAGAAGTGAAACAACAAAAATCAGTATTATATTTTCAAAATTTCAGATGGCGCCACTTGCTTATTTTTGTCCAGGCTTTCTTATCTTATCTAATCATTATTTCCTATTTTGTTCATTTGCGGTTTTGCAGCTGAGGATGGTGGTTCGGTAAAACCATCGAAACTATTCCTGTGAAAATTTTGAAAATATAACGCTGATTTTTGTTGTTTGACTTCTGAATTAGGTTTTCCATTTACTAAGATTCATAATTGTGAGCATATCAGGGAAGAGTTTTGGCAGATCTACTAGACTAGTATAAATTTCTTCAAAAAGATGTGTGGTATATAAGTTTTCGAAGTCATAGCAGTTAATGTTTTGTATGTGAATTGTTTAAATGACATTAATGACAGGAGTGTTATTATGGATGATCCAGCAATAGTTGTGATTAATGTTACAATTGTTAAAAATAAATTTACAAATTTTTTAAAGTTAAATTGAAAAATAATAGTCTACATTTTTCGTGTAGTTCTTAGTTCCATTTGCTATAAATCTGAATTTCAGTGGTGTTTTATGGAATTCGAGAAGTGCATAGAGGTTAATAAATCTGTTGTAGCTTGGATTTAAAGTGATATTTAGTTTTTATGAAAAGTTTTAATTCTGTTTATTATAAATGTTTCTGTAAGGTTTGCTAATTGATAAGTAGTTGCGTTCAAAAGTTCTTTATGAATAATTTCTGCGTAGAATTGCTTTCATATAATGCTAAAGTTATTATTTGATTTATCTATTTTTGTAATAGTAAAAGGTTTTTTTAAATTTTTAATGAGGTGATTGATTTCTGGGAGTATTTCATCTTTCCATTTTAAAAAGGTATCTATAGGTAAATTCAGTTGATAGCTTGCTTTAACTATAAATTCGTTGATGTTGTTTTCGAAAGTCTTGCAACAGTAATTTTTAGTTATTATTCTGACTGGTCTAAATTTTGCATCATACTATAACTCATTAGTGTTTTTAGTTGATGGTTTTGTATGATATTCAGGTTGCCAGTAATTAATGCTGGTGATGAGAATTTACGTAAATACTGTAAATTGGTGACTTACAATGTCATTCTGCTGTTTCATCTATTTCATGGTGGTTAGTTAGCAAATTGCTTAAAGTCCTTTGATATTTAAATGCAACTATTAGTATGGTGGCTACAGCTGAGAAGTAAACTTTACAATCGGGTAAGATTCTAGAGACTCGGATATTGTCAAACTGCGGATGCAGAAAATTGACTTAAAAATAAATTTTGTGTAGAGCCAGACAATTAGAAAGTCTGAATTAACAAAAATCGAGAACCATGTCTTTAATAATTTGTATTTCGTCGTAGTTTTCATGAATGAATTTTTTTTAGTTTTATAAGGAATTTATTAGTTACAAGAGTTTAAGCAGTTGAGTAGTTTCTTGGGGAAGTTTTGAGAGTCAAAATATCATTTCAATTGTTATTACAATGTAATTGTATCCAAAGTGGGTAAAAATCTCGCATTATTTTTTAATTTGCTTCCTTTTTTGCCTCTTTGCGTTCTGTTGCTGTAAAGCTTAAATTGGCTGAAAATGGACTTATTGGAAGTATCTCTGTGACTATGTATATAAATGTTAATTCCATAGGGATAAAGTGAACATTGTTTCGTCAGTTCCGTTTTTCATTCTTATATGTCGGTAAATTGTGCATTTTTTGCTTGAAAATAGATTGAATTAGGTTGTTTCTGTCTTACGGTTAAGGATTTTATGCCTTTAGTTAATCTGCATCCAATAGTTGTAAAATAATCAACAATTTAAAAGTTGTTTAAGTGGTACTATGTTTAACGAAGTCTCCATTTTACTTTTGAAACTCTTTGTATAATTATAAATTAAGTCAGTTTCTGTACCAACTTCTGTGCTGTCGATAGGGACTAAAAATAAAGTTTCAGTTTTGTGCCCGAAAAATCTTTCTCCCTGCCTACTGGCGGTCCACCAGCGGGCGAGCGGTAAAGTCGCTGAACACTGGTAGTTCGGTCCGAGGTTCGACTCCCGCGAACGGGCTGGCTGCAGGGGCATTTTCGTGGTTTTCCCCATGTGTAACGTGTATACGAGCCAGTTTCCCTTAGAAAGTCCTCCACGAAGGCATTCATCCTCTTAGGCAGATAGCCCTCGAGGCTTTGCCATAATCATACACACACACCCTGCCTACTGGCGGAATTGCTTATTTTTGCATAGAAACTCTAATTGTAGTTCTAAACACTGTTTTTAACTGTCTTCGGTGTTTTATAATTTTATTTATTTTACAATTTTTAACGAAAATAATTTGAGATTTTATGTATTTTTGCTTTGCTGGGAAGTGAGAACTGAATTAATTGAATATATATAATATATATATATAATATATATATATATAATATATATATATATAATGAAGTTCGAAGTAATACGTTTAAATGAAATGCAGCAAAAATGCGTGTAATTGAATGGGCCGTACAAGGAAGTCAAGTGGTTTCCACATCAGTTTTTTTTTTCCTATTTATATAAAGTAAAGCTAATAAAATTTTATAAAATTCCAGAGAGAGAGTAAAAAAAATATTTACTTTTAGATGGAAGTCGGTTGAAAACGCATTGGAAACGGGGGTTGTGAATATTACGAAAAACGAAAGCATTTATAAATGTTTAACTATAATATTACTAATGTACTTCTCTGTAAAAAAATACGAGGAAGGAGGAAGGAAGTTATAGATATTACATTTATCAATAATTCAAACTGCACAGCGCCTGATGGATACTTTTTCTCCTCTGAAATGCCTTTGAAATTTTACTTTCAAAGGTATCAGAATGGAAAATATCGGATTGAAGGTTTTCAATTAAGTGCTCATGCATTCGTAAAACACGTTTTTTTAACCACTTAAGACAGTAAAATTTTGTTTGCAAATTTTCCAGCTTATGGTTGCTGTACATTTATTCTTCCACTCTGCATTTGTATAAGAGGCTAAATACATTTTTAGTCGGGTAGGTAAGATTCGCAATTCGCAACGTTGATGTTTGAATGATATTTGGTCTTTATTAGAGCGACAGCTGAAAAACGAACTTCGTACAGATAGGATGTCGCAAAGGAAATGTGGATCAGTTAAACTTTAGAAATTAAAGTTAGGTACTAATTTTTGACTGAAACCTAAATCTTCTAATTAAGCTCACTTCATCTTGCGAATGAAAACGAGCTTGGAGCAAAATAAATTTCTATACATTTATTTCCGCAAAATAAAATATTTTGCAAAGTCAGTCAGTTAGTCAGTCCGTGAAAAGGGTCAGCAATTCCTATAGAACGAGAACTTTATTACAAGTTGTGTATTTGTACGATGTAGAAAAGCAATCTTGAGCACCATCGTCATTCAGTTTTTTTTTAACAACAACTGCAGCTTTTTCCTAAACTCTGACATCTTTCTACATTAATTCAGAAGTCAAACAACAAAAATCAGCGTTATATTTACAAAACTTTCACAGGACTAGATTCGATCGTTTTACGAACCACCATCCTCAGCTGCAAAACCACAAATGAACAAAATAGGAAATAATGATTAGATAAGAAAGCCTGGACAAGAATAAGCAAGTGGCGCCATCTGTTGGTAAAAACATACTTTCTATAAAAGCCGAAGGCAAATTTGGATTGGAATTAGGATCGTTAACTAGAACAGAAAGATTTTTATGAATGTGAAATGCCTCTAGAAAATCCAATTCTCCAATGGAAGATGTTTTTTGAATAATTTTGGCAGCAGAAAAATTGAAAGTGTGATTTTCGGACCAACAATGTTGAGCAACAGAAGACTTCTATGTTTCCATTTTTCTAACATATGCCTCATGTTCTTTGACGTGAAATTTTAAGGCTCTCTTAGTTTGGCCAATGTAAATTAAAACACACTGGTAAGAAATCCTATAAATATACCAGGAATTCATATCCGGAATAAGGTCCTTGAGTATGGAACTCGGAATTTTATTGATGGGAGAATAAACAACCCGAAAGTTAAATTTCTGCAAAATATGTGCAACTTGATAGCTAACTGATGGAAAGAATGGAATGGCAACAGAATTTTTATAATCTCCTAAAACAAGAGTGTGCCTTTTAGTGTTTTGAGATGAGAATTTTATTTTCATAAAAATCTTTCTGTTCTAGTTAACGATCCTAATTCCAATCCAAATTTGCTAAATTTCCAAATTTCTTTAAAGAAATTATGTTTTATATCTATTTTCACCAACAGATGCCGCCACTTGCTTATTCTTGTCCAGGCTTTCTTATCTTATCTAATCATTATTTCCTATCTTGTTCATTTGCGGTTTTGCAGCTGAGGATGGTGGTTCGTAAAACCATCGAAACTAGTCCTGTGAAAATTTTGTAAATATAACGCTGATTTTTGTTGTTTGACTTCTGAATTAGTATTTATTTGGCGTGTTATTGTGTCTTAATTATCTTTCTACATGTTTCAAGATGTGCATACACTGCCCTGTAGTGAGTGATTCAAGAACTTTGGTTTGTCCAAAATGCCGCCCTAATATGCTAGTGTCAGCAAAAGGTCTAGTTCCGCAAAATTCGTAGCGATCGCTTGGCCTTCCTCTTGCAAAAAAGTGTGAAATTCTTGCTGCCGTCCAAAGGCCTGAGACTGAAAAGTGCTGACCCTCCAGTCTCATGGAAAGCCGTTCAGGATGTCATTCGAAAGCTATTCTGAACGGCAATAGTGTAGCCGTGTGTTTAACTTCCATATTCTTGCATTGGGTTTTGAAAAAAATTGCTTTTAGTGGTCTAGGATTTATTTTGTTCCCTACGTCTATGACACATTCTAATGCCATACACTACTGAGGACTAAGCGACCTACATGTAAAAGGCTCTTAGTAACTAATATAGTGGGTACACAACATGCGGCCTTTCGCTTCAAATAATGCATGTAGTACCGCATGGCGATCAGACATTTATTGAGCACCATCCGAACATACACCGATGACCTTTTCCCAATCTAAATCATTTTCTATTATAAACTTGTCAAGCATTTTGAATACGTGTTGAGGCTTTGCACTTCGATGATGCTCTTACAGAACAGAAGATCTCCAACTTTACTATCCAGGAGGTGCACATAATGTATAAGATTTGTATCTTTTACAACTCTCAGTATCCTAATCTAATTGTGGACAGAGTTCATTTTCATTCATCAACTGAGATTCTGAGCTACACATTGAATTCTTTGTACATACGAGCTATACATTGTATTCTAATAGTGTTGTTGCACACAGATACCTTAGAAATGAGTTTCTGTAGCATAATATTAACTATGTCAATAGCAGCTCTTTTGCGATAGGGGGCGGGGGGTTCACTTCATCACTCTGTGAGTTACCTTGAAAGATGCCAGCTGATGCGAGATTTGTCCTATAAGTAAATGTGAATGGTCTTTAGATTACTTGGGTGCATAAATCTGTCATCGTTGTATTGATGGCATATATCATCTTTGTATTTCATCGTTGTTTTCACCTACTGAAGTAAAAACAAAATCAAAGTAACTTTCCTTGTATACATTTTCGCTTCTTTTATTCTAAGGTGGTTTCGAAGACTTGTGACTCAAACTTGAACTATAGTTACTATCGGTTTTCTTGTTTAATAAAAATAATTTCATTTTGTGAAATATCAGTATGGATTCGTCGATTTATTGCAATATTCCATAGAGATCACGAATTTTTTGTTTCATAGATATATAAGATTGTACGGCCTTCCCCATCCGTTCCTATGTTTGATACTGACGGTGGAAAACGGAAAAACGAAGCACTAACAGACGTCACTGCTACGTCTTGTGAAAGGAAGTAATAGGGGCAAAAATACATAAGAATAATCGAGTACAAACTGGCAAAAGAACACAAAATTATTGCAAACTGAAAGAAACAAGTGACATTAACATAGCGCTTAAAAAAACGACACTGAAAGTAAGAATTACTTTAGATTAAAAAGGGGAAATAAAAAGGTTAAAAATATAATTTTACATTTTTAATATAATATTAATGAAAGTATTATAAAAATATGGCCGAGCTTTCAATGCAAGTCTTGTTTGTTCATGTTCGCAGCGACTCTTACAAATGTCAAAATTCTCTGACCCATACCAAACGTTATTTATAACATCTCAGTAGTATTCCTTACATCACGATGCCCCAGGGCGCCGTGGCGTACATTATGGGAACCCCTGGATGATTCTAGATGAGTACATAGAACCCCTAGATGAGTACATAAACCTTTGCAGCTTCTACATCGCATAGTCAAATGATACGTATGGTACTTAACGTGCCAAGGAATGTTCATATATATATATATATATATTAATATTTATTAACCACCATAGTCTAAACTTATATTAATAATCCGTCTGATAAAATTATACTTATTTTTTATCCCAGAGATTTTTATTGAAATACATACGAACGTATTTAAAAGAAAAATTGAAGCACTGTTTCAAATATCATTGCATTTATACGAAGTCTTATAAACGTAGAAAATGTGGGGCTTCCTTGCGTTTTCATACTGCAACATTCAACATTTAAACTACAGTTCCTTACAAAGTTTACTTTTTGTGTTAAATATTATAAACGTTAATTTTAGTATTATAAAGGCTCATTATAACGGTTACCTTTTGTGTTGGTTTAGAGCAATTAAGAAATTAGTTACTGTATGCTGCTTTCTCAAAAAATCGACTAACATACTGAGTTAGTTTGTTGTGAAAGATGTGTTCTGTTTTACATATTCGAAGAGATAGCGAACTAACACAACGATAGCGAACGTCACAAATATATAGACACACAAATATATAGACACTTGTGTACATATAGACAATGCAGTAAACATTCATCAGTGCTGGCGGAACGTGCCAAAATAAACCGAATTGACCACGGTCAGTTAATTGAGGCCCAGAGGAAAAGCTTGTAACCGTGTGTTATAACCACTGATCATAAAGGTATGCATTGCAATACTACTGAGATGTTATAAATAGCGTCTGGTATGGGTCAGAGAATATTGACTCATAAATGAGAAATATCTGCAGAAATGAGATCTGGTTTGTTATAATGGTGAATGGATGTGCAAGTGGCGTAAAACCAAACATCAATTTGTATTTCCTCATGATATTATTACGTTATTTTTTTCCCTCACGTTCGTACGGGGTTCGTAGATTTGGAGTGAATAACGACGACACTTGATGAAGTATCGAAACACACTTTACTTACCAATATTAATCAGATAGCTCCAAAATCTCTTTTACAGTCGTCGAACTGTTATAAATACGCTGACACGTTCAGCGACACAGCCTTCATACTGTCAGGCAATAACGGTAGAAACAGCTTCACTGCAAAGCACCCGGATACAGCTCCCAACTCTGCTTGGTCGTTCTCGGAACTCCACGTACTCTCGAGACTCTCCACGCGATGCACTCGATGATACACACGAGTGTAGCTCTCGACTCAGCACAGTCTAAGACAAAACTCGACTCTCTCGATGCACTCGACGACCAACTCGGCGCTAGACTTTGAGACACTCGCACAAAGACTGACTATCATCTCGCTAGACGAGGCACACACACACTAACTGACTGCAGACCAGCAGGGTTTATATAGCTTTCGGCTTGTGTTCGAGAACATTCTGGACTAAACCGGTAAGAATTCGATCCAGAAGGTTCTCCATCCGTCCATGGCATATCGCCAATTTTGTCGCCAAATGGGCGATTTTTCGCCAAATGTGGCAACCCTGCCTTCCTTTGCCATTTTGCCAAACCCTAAAACTGCTTTGCGGGGAAGCTATCTTACCGCGCCTGTACATTTCGTAATAATATGAATGGTTTTTTAAAGCCGGTACATGAGATACTGTACTATTTAGATTATTTTTCTCTTAACACATAATTGACTCCAGCCATATCTCTAGAATAGTCTTTTAAATGAGTAATGGGATTTGTTACAGAGTTCTTGTGAGGTTTGATAATAAGATGCACTATCTTTCAGGTGAATGGTTGAGAGATACGACAATGAAATCTACTACTGTTGTCCGCAAAACTCTCAGTAATTAACTGAATCGAAAAGGAGTTGAACATCTTGGAATGGGATGCTAGACTTTCTGTTTGCGAAAATATTATGCGTAGAATCAAAGAGCTGTTGCACAGACTATGACTCGAATTACACATAGATAATATTCAAAAATTTGAAAAATATCTTCAAAGACGTCTGCGAGCACAGATTAGCAAAAATCACACTAACTTTTATTCGCCAAGTGTTATTAATGAAAAATTTTCTTAATAAGTTTAGTTTTATTTCTTTAAATCTATCAATCGCAATTAAGTATTAAAAAAAACGCGAACACGAATCACACAAACTATCAGTTATAGTTTCGTCCCATCCTTTTAATGTGGGGTCCACCAGCGGCCGAGCGGTAACGTCGCTGAACACTGGTAGCTCGGTCCGAGGTTCGAATCCCGCGAACGGGCTGGCTGCATGGGCGTTTTCGTGGTTTTCCCCATGTGTAACGTGTATACGAGCCAGTTTGCCTTAGAAAGTCCTCCACGAAGGCATCCCTCCTCTTAGGCAGATAGCCCTCGTGTGCTTTGCCATAATTAAATACACCAACACCAACCCATCCTTTTACTGAAGGAGCAGGGTCTACGTTTGCGGTATACAACTGGCGTTTTATCATAACATTGTTATAAATCTAAAATTTAAAATAAGTAAAAAAAAAAGAAAATTATAAAGCTCTCAGATTTTATATTACGCCAAAAAAGGCGTCAGTTTAACCTTTTGTCTGCTATCTTTATTTATTAAATATCATGTTCTTCGCGCTTAAACCATATAAAATTCATTTTAATAACAACACCACAAACTAATTAGATACATCGTAACTTTAGAATTTCCGCTAGACAGTCTCGCGCGCTGGAGATATTTTTTTTTTTTTTTTGCCGAGGAGTGTTGCCACTAAACGCTTTGAAAGCGTTGAGTTTGTCACTCAAATATTCGTTAAAGTTGTACAAAATTTGATAGACTTAATAAAAGAAATTCGAAATTCCAAATCCGGGCTTCCAACTGCCCATATTCGGTTGGCAAACTAGATTATTCAAAACTTGATGGCTCTAGGTACCGTTGTTTCTTCAAAATCCGAGAAACATTCGCATTCATGATATTCTTTATTATTTAGTTTCTTTAATTATAATACATGACGATAAATTTTACCTAAAATAATTATTAAACTAGTTGCATGCTTACGAAATCCTGACGGTCTGGTGTCGCAAAAAATTAACGAGTATAAATTGCGAAGTATGTTCAGTAAGGCAGTCTGGAATTCACTAGGTGTGTGTCTACTGTAAGTGCAAACTGTCTCAACATCTTTACATTACTACAGTGAATTTTCTATAACAGTAGATGCTCTCCTTTAAGAGATGCTATTCCAGTACTCTTGCTGTCTAACATCAATGAGATATCTTTATATTTTTATGCAAGGTTTGGGTTACTAATGTACTATCATTCAAACATCAATTAAAAATCTCCTTTTGAAGGATAATCAAATTCTGACTTTACAATGAAATGACAGCTCTTTAAAGAGCAAATATTTTCTTTGGAAACATATAAATGTCTATCATACTTTGGTAACATACATAACATAACATTGGAAACATACTTCCTGTGCTTTTGTTTTTTCGAATCTCGGCAACAGAAAATGAACTTCCGCGTACGCTGCCTAAATATTGCATATTACAGAAACAGTGTAAATTCGATAAACTCAGCCATAAGGAATGCATAAAAAGCTTAAATTCTCTTAAATAAATAAAAATATTGAAATCCAAATTTAACCTTTGTATGTTTCATTAATTTAATGTTGAAGCATGGATTTTGTCGAAGTAGCGAGTTTATTTTGAAATTAAAACGCACAGTATTATAGAGTGAACAGTTTCGAACATACCTTTATTTCTACTAATGGAAAAAGGGCGTCAGTTTTAATTTTATTTTATTAATAAGGACACCTAATAATATTAAATTCTTCCCATTTAACTTTAATGAAGTTGAAATAGCTAATGAAGATTTCCCTTTGAAAATAAAAGATAAAAGTAATCATCAAAGAAAGGAGCAAGCTAAGAAGGCATTCATTAGAAGCGGTTAAGGGTGTATGTCAACCAATTAACTCAAAACTAAATTTATGGAAATTAAGAAACCTAGTGCATTCAAGCAAATTCTTTACGTAATATTCCTTTGAGTTTGACAAAGAAAACGTAAGTAATAGATTTGAAAAGGCAAAAATTTCATAAACTTTCTTTATTTTCTTTATTTCAAACTTTCTTCATTTCTTTATTTTATACTTTTATGGAATTTTCATCTTAAAGAGAAATCTTTCTTATAATAATGTTTTTCTTCAAAGAAAATTTCACTTTTCTTAAACTATAAATGTTTAGAAATAAAAAAAAAAATCTCGAGACATCATTAAATGCTATTTTTTTTCTTTCTTTATACTTTCTCAATAAAGAAGAGATTTAAAGTTCTTGAAATGAAACTGGTACGGAAACTTTTAACTTTTTCCTAAGAGAGTAATTACTATTAAGTCTAGTGCTTCTAACTAATCAGCATTTCTCAAAACTTTCGTGAATTGCTGTCAATCTTTCTTGTTGATGTACTACAATAGTAAAGCATATTTTAGTATAAAAAAAAATTTGATCTACTAGCGTTCAAATTCATCTTTCATTAATTTTCAAACAACATTAAAATTCTGTAGATCAATGATCTTTTCTCCATATAATGTATTACTATTTCGCAAAATAATTTACTTTCTCCACTCTAAGCTCTTAAATATTGTTTCTTTAATTAAGAAATCATCCTTGTATAAATATCTTGTATTACTGAGAAAATACGGTCATTCAAAATTCATCAGAATGAAGTTTAACCTCTATCTTTATAACAGTTACTGCTCGGTAGAATATCTAAACTTTAAATTAAAATACAAATAAAAAATTCAAAAAATTCTGAAAGGTTTCGAATTTTATATTACGCCTCAAGCAGCATTTTCTTCATTTAAAGACACATACATATTCCAAGAGCTTTCGCCGGTTACAGCCGAAAACATCGCGGACGAAAACGTCGCAGAGAAAACAACGCAAGGCGAAAACATCGTGCTACAAAACATCGTGGGAGAAAACATCGCAAAGAGAAAACATCGCAGTTTTAAAACATCGTGGTACAAAACATCGTCGTCGAAAATAAAGCGGTTCAAAAACTTCGCAGTTTAAAAACATCGCCGTCGAAAATATCGTGGTAAAAAATAAAGTATCTAGAAATCATCGCATGACGATAACATCGCAGACATGCTTTTTTCAGGCTTTAATAACTGTAAATGGATATTCCCATAATGATTTGTGAGCTCAAGTGATGTAAGGAAGGATAATTTTTACTTTCACATTTTTTTATTAAATATTAAATTTTTGCTGAGAAAATAAAAAGGAAACTTAAGCATAGAAAATTAAATGCAACTTAATAGATTATACTTTTTATGAAAAATTACCTGTAAAAGCTTTATAAAAACTGATTTATTAATGGTCTTTGTTAGTTAACTATGTCGGTTTAAAATTCTATTAAGTGCTATAAGTTGCATTAATTTTCTAGGCTTAAGTTTCCTTCTTATTTTCTAAGCAAAAATTTAATATTTAATAAAAATATGAAAGTAAAAATTATCCTTCTGTACATCTTGCGCTCACAAATCGTTATGGGAATATCCATTTACAGTTATTAAAGCCTGAAAAAAGCATGTCTGCGATGTTATCGTCATGCGATGATTTGTGGATACTTTATTTTTTACCATGATATTTTCGACGACGATGTTTTTAAACTGCGAAGTTTTTGAACCGCTTTATTTTCGACGACGATGTTTTGTACCACGATGTTTTAGAACTGCGATGTTTTCTTTTTGCGATGTTTTCTCCCACGATGTTTTGTAGCACGACGTTTTCGCCTTGCGTTGTTTTCTCCGTGACGTTTTCGTCCGCGATGTTTTTGCCGCGATGTTATCGGCGGACACCGCTTTCGCCACATTGGGGTAAAAATATTTAAAAACAGCATATCTTTAGAATTTCCGATAGATAGTCTCGCGCACTTCATATAAAAATGTTTTATTATCTTCAGTGCCGCCACTGCTGGCTTTGAAACTGTGGAGTTTTTTCGGGTGGGGAGTTATGTTATTCAATTTTTAATGAGTCTAGGTAACTTTTATTTTTCACAATGCGAGAATCATGCACAAAATCATGTAGATTCTTCATTATTTAGTTTCTTTAAATATAACACAGGGCGATTATAGTTGGTGGCAGCAATCTGAACCGTGATTCAGACATTTAAAGTGATTCGACGCAAAATACAGTTTTGAGACCTATAGCTTATCTAGGGTAGGCCATTTGCGCTACAAATATGTAGATTTATCAACTAAAGAAGCGAGTATAAGCTCGCGATTATTCTACATTTAGGTTAGATATACAAATTAATTTTGTTACATAATAACAGGTTTGTTAATTTTACTAAGCCAAAGCGATGGAAAAATACCTTGGGTTAAGAAAAATTTAATAAAATATTTCTTTCTAATAAGGCCAGAATGTGGAATTTTTGCGACATCGTAAATCTTGACCTGTAGAGGTGTCACACACATTTATTTCCAGGGTCATAAAGGGAAACTGTTTACCGATACAGGAAAATTCCTTTTTCATCCAACACTGTGGGAATGTCAGAATCATGAATATTGTATAGAACGAACTTCTTTCTTAGAACATAATTATTGATTAAAATCAAGCAATAGAAGTTGCCGCTAATTCCTACATTTAGTTGGTATTTTACATGCAATACTTACAGAAAGTACTCGAATATAAGGAACGTTTGCATTATTCTGTAGCAACATTTAACAACATGCTGGAAAAAATTCTGAAATATATCAAACAACCACATATTTTTATTATAAGTGAGATACGAGGCTCTGCGCATGTGAATTGCATATAAAAGAACGCGAGTTTTGTGCAAAATTCGAATGTAAATTGTATATAAAAACCACGACAAATTGTGCGACATACGCATAATTCACAGATTGAATTGGCTTCTGTGAATCATGCGAATATGTATATACACATATAATATATATACATACCTTCTTCGAAGTCTCCTTTGATATACATATACTATATATATATATGCTCATTAATCGACCCGGTTTAATCTTTTAAATACTAACCCATTGAATAGTTCTGTTTGAAGCTTTAAACAGAAGTGAATGGTACAGTATTTTTCCATTTATATTTTAATTTTAATGATTACACTACTGTTTAAATACATTTTAACTTGCATTGCAAAACGATTTAGATATCGAACTCTGTCGACAATAAAATTTGCTTTAATATTAGGAAATCATAAATAAATTATTCAAATTTTGATGAGTTTAGGTACTTTTATTTTTACACTTTTTATTCCTACACTTTTTTTTTAACTCAGGTAGGATAGTCAAAATGTTTATTACTTTTAAAATTAATATTTTAATTCAATCCTTTGCAGCTTTAGCTCAGGAAGTTTACATTAAGATTGGTTTTAATACCACTCGAACATTTTCAGAGTATATCTTCTTAGAAGTTTGCAAGGAAACTTCATAAAAGTGGGAAAAATTAATTTTTATTCGCCAAGTATTTTGAGAGAGAGGTTATATATATACAGAGAGAGGAAATGGTTATATATATCTCTGTATATATAACAGCATTTTCTCTGGCGTTTAATGATCGTTTAATGATCTAATCTTAGCCCATGGCAGTATTTGATAGTTTATCATAGACACGGCAGAAACTCTGATTTCAGATATAGGAATCATGATATAAAAATGTAAAAAAAAATATTCATCTTCTTAAATATATTTTCCTCTTATGTTACCTTTAATACATCACTTCTTTATTCGAGAAATTTTATCATTAGCATTTATGTTGGTTAAATCCCTCTTCATGCGGATTATTTAAAATCTGTGCTGATATAGTTCGACTGTCTCAAGCGCAACCCTAATTGGCATTCTGCCAAAACACATAGACTCGTCCAAAAGGGGCGGTACTACTTGCTGCGACGTGAAAGGTCTTCTCTTCTCCGGAAAGAGGTATACTGGAGGAAAGAAAATCCCCATCCTTCCACCCTATTTTGAGAATAATTCGGTCTGAACGGCGCATGCGTGTTTGCGCTCATGATCGCGGATTAGGCGCTTGAACTATACTTAATGAACCTAAAAATTGATAATTCCTGTTAATATACAAAATCTGAAATATAGTAGCATGCTTATTTGTTATTTATTTGTAACACCTTTCAAATCAACTAAAATTTTTGCATGAAAATATTAATTGCACGGACAAAAATTTAAACCGAAAATCAACCGTACTTTGAACGAATTCTTAATACGAACTAGGAAACTGTAATCCGAAAAGCTAGTGTAAATATCAATGCATTTTTAATAATAAGAACTTCGCATTTAACGCAGCGTCAGGCTTAGAGAAAATCTTAGTTATATGTTGTGAAGAAAATAATCTAATTGGGAACGGTTTCAACATGCGTACTATGATATTCATTAAAATGTTCATTCAAGTCTGGCTTCTACATGTATGACCATAAGTTCAAATTATAATATGTGTACCAATAGAGATATTCATTAAAATTCTGATGCAGGTCTGGCTTTTATGTCTATGTCCTAGAGTGCATGTCCTAGGCTGTGCTGGTGTCAGCAGATACCATCACCGCCTTTTTGTATTGAATGTTGAGACATACACTGCTCAAAACAATTAAAGGATATTGTAAGTTTTATTTAAAATAAAGATATAAGCGAATTTTTTTTTGTCGAAAATGGAAGAAGAGAATCACAAATGCAAATTTTTCTGATTTTCAAACTGTGGAGTATGCTAATTTTGAGTTCGACGTCAAAAACGTCGCTTCAGTGGCAGCGAATGAAATTTGACTTTCAACTGAACAAAAGACAATGAAGACAAGGATGATCGTCATTCAGTGACTGCTTTGGTTTGATGAGTACGATGTCTCAGTGAATTCATTTAACCGATTTAGAAGCTTGGAGAGTTGTTGGTAGTTTAGAAGGGGGCCAAAATCAAGCCGAAGTAGCGCAAGCCATTGGAGTGTCACAAAGTGTGATTTCCAGGATATGGAACCGTTTTTTGGAAACTGAAAGTGCAGGCCGAAGACCAGGGCAAGGTCGTAGACGGGCAACAGCGCTCAATGAAGATCGTTGTTTAGTGTTAACGACTCGGAGACACCGAAATATGAATGCTACTCTTCTCCAACAACCCCTTCGCTCGGCTACTGGCAGCACGGTTTCAACTCAGACTGTCCGATACCGACTCCTTGGTGAAGGTCTGTATGCTCGCCGACCGATGGTATGTGTTAGACTAATATCAAGGCATCTTCGCGACCGCAGGGAGTGGGCAACAGAGCATGTGAACTGGAGGAGAAATGAATGGAGCAATGTTCTTTTTTCTGACGAGTCCCGTTTTTCTGTTCAACCTGATAATAGGCGTATTTTCATCTGGAGGGACCGTGGCAGTAGGAATAATCCTGCGTTTGTGCACGAATGTGTCAGATTTGGCGGTGGGGGAGTGTTGGTGTATGGTGGCATCTCCATTGACGGGCGCACAGGCCTCTACATCATTCGAGATGGACCTCTGACTGCTTGCCGATATAGGGATGAGATCCTCAGACCTTTTGTAGTCCCTTACGCTGCAGCAATCGGAGATGACTTCATTTTAATGGACGATAACTGCAGGCCACATCGTGCTAACCTGGTGGAGGATTTCCTTTTCGAGGAAGGAATCGTACGAATGGAATGGCCAGCGTGTTCTCCAGACATGAATCCAATAGAGCACTTTTGAGACGCTCTAGGAAGACGAGTTGCTGGCCGCCAACCACCCCCACAAACTCTCCAAGAATTGGAAAGAGCTCTTCTGAAAGAGTGGGACAGAATACCCCAACTCGTGATTAATAGTTTCATTGACTCCATGCCTCAAAGATGTTCAACGTTGCTGGCCGTCCGTGGAAACTATACCCCCTACTGAAAATGATTTACTTTGAAGAAAACGCCTTTTCTTATTCTTTTTTTCTCATATGCACAAATTGTGCTTTTTTCTTTTGTACACAAATGTGCTATAAAATGAATTTTTTTTCTGCCAAACATGTGTAATTTCTTCACATATAACCTACTACGTCTGTCGACCATGTATCAATCAGCTAAAAAGTTTCCCAGCCACAAGATCCACCTAAAACCGCAATATCCTTTAATTGTTTTGAGCAGTGTATTTAATGCCAATAAAATAAAAGTTTATAAAAGTAGAAAGTTGTTATCGCAATGCATGTAACAACCAATATATTTCAGATTATATGCTGGATAATTTCAGAATGTTCATCACACAGACACCCTTATAGTCAAATACAACAAAAAGTCGTATTTAAATACATATAGTAAAATACAACAAGAAATTTAATCCACTGCTGTATGATATATGTTCACTTTTCAAACTTCTTTTGTCATAGGTATGTTATTTTGACATTAAATTTGTATTCTTTGACAATTTTGGAGTTATTTATTAAATAGTTCTAAGGAAAAGTCTATTTAGGAATATTGCAAAACAACTTAGTTGGTTGTTTCTGCTTATCTCCCTCGTCTGATAATAGCATCAGATTAAGCGGACTCATACACCTTAAAACCCATAAGATCTTCGAATATGTGACTGTTGCAAGAATTGGGATAACTTATTTATTTTAATCTTTCACTTAATTTCACTTAACTTTTTATCTTTCTTTAATCATATACTTAAGCAATTACTACCAACTTTTTACAGCTGACTACATAATATAGCTGCTTTCGGAAATGGTAATCAGAAAGTTTGTGTTGCCACAAATATTTTTATAATTTAATCCGCTTTGTGACAACATTTTTCGTCATGCTTCCAACTTGCGCGCACAGTTTAAAACATTCTGTTTCATAATTTAATTCCATATTTAATATATAGCTTTTATAACATTTTGAAACTACTGTGAACCTAAAATTCTAAAAATTTCATGTTAAATTTTTATTTTATGTTGAGTTGAGTTTATAAAATGTATTTTATTAAAATTTTTTTAATGTTTTCTTCTATAAAATTTTTCAATATTAAAATATTCATCAGATTGTTGGTTCAGTTAGAAAATAGTACCCATATAAAGAATTCCATCAAATTTCAAGTACGTACCACCAGCCATTTTTTAAATATCATGCACGCAAGGTGGAAACATGGAGAAATATTTTGTCACAAAGAGGATTAAATTACAAAAATATTTGTGGCAACACAAATTTTCTGGTTACTAGTTTCTGGTTACTAGTTTCTGGTTACTAGTTTCTGGTTACTAGTCTGGTTACTAGCAGCTATATTATGTAGTCAGCTGTAAAATGTTGGAAGTAATTGCTTTTAAAATAAATAAAATATCCCAATTCTTGCAACAGTCACATATTCGAAGATCATGAGGGGATTACGGTGTATGAGTCCCCTTAAGCCTTAGAGTTTATTGTAGCAAGAAACGCGGGATTGTATCTGACGTTGTCATGTGTCTTAAAAACCATGTAAGAGACAAAGCAATTTTACCCAGATCAGTCCCAATTTTGAAGCTGAATCATCCGGGGAATGTTTCCAAGTTTCTCTTACTGCTCTTCATATACCATCAAAAGGCTTGCCGTATATTACAAGTGCCTATATGCAGCAAAGACACTATATACTTACAAACTCCAAGCCGTATTTGATATTCGGGCTGGAACACAACGATACGGTAAACAGCAATGCTAATCACTGTATCGATCAAGGCTGTTCGGCTATAGCTTAAATCATTACATCCTTTCTTAGGCAAAGTTTACAGAGGTTCACATGTAGTTAATTTACGATGAAATAATATCATAACAAGTTTAATTTTGCCATTTTAAATGAAAGATACTGTGTTCCATATTTTCGCTTTCTGTGATACTAAATTTTAAATTAATATCTCTATCTTAACTTCTTATAATATTGCAGTGATTTGAATATCATGCTTTATATATATTTTATTAATTTTAAAAGGTATTTTCTCCCTCTTTCTAGCATGCCTTCGTGGTATCTATTTTATAACATCTCGGAATGTTAAAATGTTAATGTTAAAATCATTTAAATAGAAGGCAGTAATTTTAGTTTGTTTGGCTACAATTTTACCTCAAGTGATTCAAACACTGGATTTTAAGTTGCGTTCGTTTAATGATATTTTATAATGTTTTTAGGGGTTAGTTTATGACGTAAGTTTTCCTTAATTAAACTGCATTTTATTTGTGCAGTTTAATAGTCTTTTATTTTGTTTGTTTGAATTTCCCATACACAAGGGCAAAAGAAGACGATAACACACTGGACAAACAAAAATGTGCAACTGATACTGCCTAAACCATAGACACAACTGAATTTAAAGAAGACAGTTTTGTGGAAAAGGATAAAGGATTCCCTGTTTAAAATGATACAAATAGGGGTACGTAACGGCTGTGATTTACTGTCTTATAGTTTTATATAGACAGCTGCGACGATGATACCATCGGTAACTTTAACGAAATTTTGACACATCATTTTTCATTCAAAACCGTATAAAATGTAATTTTATCCTTAGGGATTACATGAAATGGAAATAAAATAGTTTCTGACGTCTTCAAATGTTTTTTTTTTCGTACTACAATTTATAAAAGATTATACATTATTAATTTCAGTATCCAGTGCTGAATTTCATTCATTTTAAAGAGATACTTTCGCTTTAGAATGTTGTTCACTCCAGACTAATGTAGAACTGCTAACGGAAGTGTTCTCTTACATTGCTGGTATATGTTTCTTCTTATCTTTTCCTGCTATTTTTTAAACTGACTTTTATTTTATACTGTTTTCCTTAAAATATTACTAATTTTTAACAAAATGTATGGCTTGTGTAAGCGTTTTTCTTAATTAAAGTAATTCGGTCCAAAATGTTTGATTAATGCATTAAAATTGTTTGTAGAATTATTACGTGATAAAATCGTATGTGGCCGGCCAGGGTTTTCACTAAGATAGCACAAATTTCCCAAAACTACTACGAGAAGATATCATTTCCTTAAATTTAATGTAAAAATTCTCCTGGTATTTTCTACCTGGATTTGTTTAATTTTAATATATTGGCTTAATTTCTTTGACATATTTTAAGATGCACGTATATGTACTTTCTTACAGATATCACAAAAAATATTCCATGCCGTATATATACGGCTTTGCCGGTTAGAGGGTTAATGCATTAAAATCATATACTTAAGTGACTATATTGTTACTATTATTATAAGATATTATTTGATCTAGACTAACACACCATTACTAGATTGAGAACCCGCCATTTTAGGGGAATGAAAATTAATAAAGATGGTACCAGATCATATTGAACTTGTAGAAACTGCCTCAAAACGTAGCTTTTTCCAGAACACATCTTCACCTGTCCAGCAATACTTGTAGCTCTGCAAAGCTTAGGAAAATTTCTTTTCCAGGGAGAGCTGTGTGGTGTGTATAGTGAAAATATAGTGGAATTGGCAAAAGTAGCGATTTCTACGCATGGATTCATCTGATTTCTCAAAGAACACGACACCAACCGACCAACCAATATATTATTTCGCTCTGAGTGTTCTTGTGGACTAAAGCGTTAGGCAAAAAATTGGAATTGCCGAAGAAATTATCTATTGAGCAGAAATCCTTAAAATAATATCTCTCAAATAAAAGTCTTTAAAAAATGTCTGAAAATAGAAACGTCTTTACAGTTAAATGATAGTTAATAGTTTGGATGATTTAATGGACTTACATGTGCCAAAGGAAGTAATACTTCAAGAATTTATGTTAAACATTAGATTTAAAACTAAGCAATTCGAACCGCTCTGGAATAGTATCGGTATATTCTTTACCTTATCATTAAAACTAATCAGTGAATATATCAATAAAAAAGGTACGAATACAGCTGCGTACTCATAGTCAATAGATTATGCTCATTGATATCAGATTTTACTTAAATTACTTAGATTGCTGAAAGAAAACAAAATTTGCCTTCAGATGAATATTTAGAAGCGAAAGAAATATAGCAGTTATAAAAATTCACTTTCGCCAGCAAATGCGACACAAAGCACGCAAGGAACCGAATGCGAAACACTTTATGCATGGTAAAACAAGCTATGCAACTGTAAGCTTGATGTGAAAATAGGACAATGGATTGGGAAATGAGCCCTCTGTCTGGCAATGAATGTGACTAAATCAACTAAACACCAGTTAAATATACAGGTTAATTATAATTATAGTTGTGATTTCAAAACTCTCTAACTTTAAACTACGGGTCAGAATGACTTGATATTTTACCAGAACAATCCTGAGGTAGGGGTATTTTGTTTGGCGAAGAAAAAATAGTTCCACACTTTGTCGATAGATGGCGGCGCTATCAGTATCCACATTGCAGTTGAGGATGTATAGTCGAAAGGAAAGAATAGACTCCAAGGGTTTACGACAAACGTATTAGAAAAAAGAAAAGAACGCGTGTTTACACTGAAACTAAGTGACAAGAGAAGTTTCACTAAACAAACTTCGGATGATTTAAAGCATAAGTTGTTCGATATGCTCTCCTCCTTGTTCTGCTGTTAACTGGAAGCTCAAAACTGCCTGTTCCCCAAGAGATCGGAGGGTATCTGTGCTGATGGTATGAATGTGGTGCGTGCCTTCAAGTGAGCCAGGTTCTTATCCCACCCACTGTAAACCACATATTTCAAACAGCCTTAAAGTCACACGGGTTTAACTCAGGAGAGTGTAGCGGCCACGCGGTTGGAAAATGGCGGCTTATGATTCCATCATCTCCAAACACAGCGATCAGCAGCAGCTTCACACGAGAAGAAATGTTTGGTGGAGCACTATGTTGCATGAATATAGTGCGAGCCATGCATTAAAACTGCTGAAGTGTCGGAAGGACATTGTTACACAAAAGTACTTTATACCGCTTGCCAGTAACTGCACAAGTAACGGGACACACAGGTGGGAAATCATCAAATAAGAATGGACCGACGACAAACGCTGCCATTATTCCGCACAACACATTGACCTTTTCAGAGTGAAGCGTGAACGGATTCTCGGTTGACCATATCCTGAAATTTTCCAAGGCCATTCATTATCCACTCAATCCTGGCAAGAAATTGTAGTGCAGATGGTTCACATGTTTCCAGATCAGCAGGATTAAACTTATCTATCATTATTTTCCATGGTCCATATGCCTGAGAGCTGTTAACGCACAGTCGTCGTTCTGACAGGAAAGATTCACGAAAAGAGCACGATCCTTCATCGTCAGTGCCATGATGAAGCACTCTGGCAAAATGTTATGTGCGTTGTTAGTGCTCTGCAATTTTATCTTAGCCATGTCTGTAGTGCGCATGTTATATCTTACTAATTTGCATACCAAGAGCAATGCGAACCCTAACAGCGCCATCTATCGGTATAATTTGAAACTATTTTTTCCTTCTCCAAACAAAATTCCATTGCCTTACGAGTGTTCTAGTAAAATATTAAGTGATTATGATAAGTATTTTAAAATTAGAGCGCTTTCAAATCGCAACTTTAATTATAATCACCGAGCACATCTTTATTTGCTTTCGTCATTCCCCCTGCCAAATCTTTTGTATTTTGTTGGATGAAAAATGGTTTCATCTTAATCTGATGTCTGTCCTATTCTTAAGATACACTAATCATAATATATACATATTTGCGAACTATAATTTAGCGAATGTCTTTTTAAATAATCACTCCAGATTAACAGGAAAACATCGATAATTTATTGAAATTAACAATGATACACAGCAACATATACAGATATAAATATTCCCCCTCAAGCAGAAGTCTTATACGAAGTGTGCTATTTATATTTCTGGCCTTGGCAGCACTAAGTGTTGCTAACCGACCGCAGATGATTCCAATCGAAAGCTTGACATTTTTTACAATAACTTCTTCACAATATTTTAACTTGATTTGTGTTGTTTACATGAAATTGAAAAATTAACATACAAACACTAGAGAAGCATTCTTCATATTATTATTTAAAAAATGCTATAATGTTAGATACATATGCAGGCTTAGTACAGGGTGACCATAACGAATAAATTTCAAATTGCTCTGCTTTCCTAAGTATTGCAAATAATGATTAATAAATTAAAAGTTTCGAAAATCCACCTTTCACATGGTTCATAACACGCTTTAGCATGAACGTTTCCATTATGACACACGATTTGGTAACACGAGTGAGGTGCCATTGCAAAATAGAGAGAATATAAGAAAAGCGGAGAATATAATGTTCATATGTTTGGATTATGACAAGATAGTCATCTGTTACAGTACTGCAATGTTCATTCGGTAAATAATACACAAAATCAAATCATCAAGACACTCTGCGGTGATATGCCAGTTATGCACGTTAAACTGAAAAGATTGGAGCGTCAAAGAGGTAGTATCGGAGAGTGTATCCTAGTTTATAATACAGTCCAAAAAACTTGAACATTCATGGTGGGCTTGGAACCCCATTTATAATTACTTACATCTACATAAATGCCCACTGCAGATATCCTGATAGTAGTCCCTATGTGTGGGCAAAATAAGAAAATATCTGATAACTGCTCATACATTATTAGATGATTATATTACAGATGATGAACATGATGGTTCATACGTCCTTACTTCTGGCTACACTAGTGCAATTCACGGCATGAATCAGAGTTACTTTAGTGATAATTTACAAAGGAATATTACAGAAGGTTTGAATTGAAATCGTATATTCACTCAGATATCGTATTTTGTTATATAAACAGTGATCAACGAAGCGCACATAAAATATTGAACACATTAGTGAGTTAACTGAATTTATGAATTTATGAATTGTGAATTTATGAATTTTTTCATGTATCAATTATTATTATATGTGCATTGCCTTTCAAAATACACTGCTTTGAAATCCTATCACTAATGAATAGTAGCCTTGCCCTTAATTGGATAAAGCATAAAGCCTGGCTTATTCGATCACCCTGCATATTAATAAATAAATAAAGTCTTCTATTAGGAGACCGATTCCTTTATTCCTTCCAAATACAATAGTTTGTTAACATGGATAATTATAAATTCGTCACTATTTAATTAAAATTATATGACGATTTGTCAACACTTATTTTAATTTAGTTTCACAATTCAATTTTGTACTTTTAATAAATAATGATCATTTACGACAACGCAGCGTAATAAAAATACTACGTTTGATTTGTATATTGCTATTGAATAAAAAAGCTCTCATTGACTTACATTTATATAGAATCGACACTGTGTAGTTTCAGCCCTTAACACAATGAACACCGTCGCACGATCGCCCAATCGCTGGCATGTAACTGACATGATCTAAATAATGCCTATTAATCATTAGCATATACTATCAAAAATGTACGATCGACAATGCTAACAGGATCTACATAGGCAGGCCATCGGGATGGTGTAGGATTGCCACCGACAATACAAAATCTAGCATAGACAGATAGGCAACAGACATATCATAGACATAGCTTGTAATTAACAACGGCACGTAATCAAAAATAAAAAAATATTTATTGATTTACATCAAATAGGCTTTAGGTATAAAATTTGCATCAGCATAATTATCAACACCAGCAAAGAAGCTTTCTTGGTAGGGAAATGAAATTGATGAAAAGTAACGATCATGAGCAAATTTTCCATATTTAGTCTCCTTAAAATGAAAAAGTTCATCTATTTTATGCTGCATTTTTTACGCTTATCTGCCATTATGACTTCCAGAAATTAAAAAATTTGATAGTTGAAAGCTTCGAGTGAATCTCGGCAATTGGAACAAAACGATAGAATGGAATAAGTAGTTAAATTTAGTGTCTCACTCCGGTTACGAAAAAAAAAAAAAAAAAAAAAAAAAAAACTGTCTGGAATAATTTTTTCTATCCTTACCGAATTTCAATTTGCTTTTCATTGAAATATGAGCTATAGAGACTTTCCTTCAATTTTCCTCTTGTGTCATTGTTAAATGCGAAAACTCTGCTGAAAATAACCCGAAATAAAAGACGGCAAAAATTAAAAAATGCTGCTAAGTATGCAGAGCTTGAAGAATTCTTAAATTGAATATTTATCGCCACTTCTATTTGTAAAGAAAGAAGACACACAACCATTTGATATCTCGCGATTTTCTATCTTCGTTTAAGTATTTAAAGTATTAAATTAAATATCAAAATTCTAGTGACTGTAAATATTTTCATTTTTTAAAATTCGATACATGTTGTTTTCTTTTCGTTTTTTCCTCGCACAAAGTTTTTCTTTGAAAATTATGAAAATTACTTTTTCGGTTTACAGCCACTTCTATTAAAATTTAAAGTCTCATTTGCGAATTAAATGTCTTCTCAAATTAGGCAAAAATGATAAATTCGATTTTTAATAAAAATAAAATCGAAAAAAAATTTAATTTCCAGTTTTTCCTTGTTCTTTTTCCATTTACATTTAATGCCTTCCTTTGCTCTATTGCATTCGAAAATGTTGCTTTAATATAAAAGTAAGTTCATAATTGTTATCAAAATATATAGTAGTTAATGGTTTATGACAACAGCACTGCTCTATCTGCAACTAGAGAAGGATAATAATAGGAAAGAAGCTAATTGCCTAGTTGATATTTAATGTTGCTCTTTCAGAATACTGCACGAATCTTCGTTAAGCAGTATAGCTGGGGAAACTTATATTAAGCAGATTTCTTTGCTCCTGATGATGAAGGACTTTGTTCTCCCTCGAAATTGATAAAGTTTCAATGCTAAAAATCTACGCCTAATCTACTCATTGTTTCGGTTGCTACACTTTTATGATTAAAACTAATATTAATTGGATATAATATTGAAAGTGTATATTGGAAGAGAGGTCGACTTTTGATCGACACAAGACTTTTTATCGATACGCGGGTGATAGAACTGGTTTTGAGAGTTCAGTTTCAACCCGGGCCGAGCGGTAGAATCGCCGAACATTGGTAGTTCGGTCCGAGATTAGAATTCCACGAACGAGATGGCTGACTACATGGGCGTTTTTGTGTTTTCTCCATCTGTAACATGTATACAAGCTGCCTTAATCCCAGTTTCCTCCACGAAGGCATCCTTCCTTTTAAGCAGACAGTCTTCGAGGCTTTGCTGTAATCATATAAACACAATAAAAACCATTTGTGAGTGAACATACACAAACAATAAAACATTCATTTTCACCAGAAAAATCAGAAAGTAGGTCAGATGGAATCGGACTTACAATCTGCAAGTCCAAGAAAACTTCAATCAATGTGACAAGCCATACGTATGAAAAATCTCAAAAAATATGTACCTTAAAGAAATTAGGCAAAACAGTGAGTAGAAAATTAGTTCAATGATTGGAATGAGCCGGGACGAATGACCAGTATTCAGTTGTCTTAGCTACTTGGCAAATACTGCATTATTTTGACGAGAAAAATTTCTCAGCATGAAACATATGCTCAGCGAACGGTGACATGGACAATACACCGTCTTTAACAATTCTTATTTGTCTGTTCACTCTAAATTGAAACGTCTAACTGCAAAGTTTCTTAAAATAACGCAGTGAATTTGAGGACGATATCAACCTCGTGGATGGGACTAAAGCAAAATAAATAAGGCAACGACAAAGCACGAGTCTGAGGAAAGAGATGTCTTAGGGTATAGTTTTGCGCTTCTTAATAGAAAATAACTTGTATTTATGTTATGCATGGAAAACAATGAAATTTCATATATCGCTAGTTATTTCGTCAAGATTTGAACTTTGGTCGATCTAGTACTATTGTACAAGGATGTTACCACTTGTGGGCTTATTGGATGGAAAGGAACTGCAAGAATTACTCTTGTAGAGTTTGTAACTACTGGATTACACTTTCAGGACTTTCTAGCTGATGTTTCGTAAATGTTCAAATATTACATTGATGAATATTGAGCGGAATGGATAGAAAATATTTATGTTAAATGCTCTCATAGATTTGAAAACTTTTCGAGCATCCTGTAGTCTTCTTCAGAGTACCTACTGTATGGCAATGAAATTACGAATTGGCGCTTATTACGAAAATTTTTTAGCATTAGAAAAATTAACATAGTATTCCTTTATTAATCTCAGGGTATTAACCCTTATTAATCTCTGCTATTTGTCAACCAAAAAAATTGACTTGAGTATACACAATTTAACTCAAAAAGATGTTTTTCTAAAACGAAGAAATACGTAAATCTCAGGAAGCAGTTATAATTAAATAATTATCCAAGGCCATTACTCGTAAATAGGAAAAAAAAGTTGAATAACAGGTTTTATATGAATATTAATGAAACATCAAACAGAAAATATAATAGTTATGAAGTTAATACTCATGAGTAGAAATTTCTGTTTTACTTAATTAGTTAAATGTCTCAACTCTAATTAAACATTTATTTAAATTTTGCTATCCTTTTCTTTTGAGTCCTCTTCCATAATTATGCATATTTAATTAAAACACGAAAAAAATCTAAAGTTAGCTTTGATATGTCTTTAAAATTTCATAAACTATAACGACCCTAAACAGTCTTAATTTAAAATATTACTTTGCTGTTTGTTGTAAATAATCAAGTGTAAATTTGCTTAAAATGAACTTTGCAAACCAAGTGAACCATAATTATTTTTGGTTTTGTTAACGTTTTTGTAAATTTATAATTTATAATTATGAAGTTTTAAGTTTTTTAGAGGATTGTTAAGTTTCAGAGTTATATAATTAATTTATTTCTGTCATCTCTTTTCTTCCGTTCATGCCAAGAATTTTGATTTTTTTTTACAAAATTTAATTTTTAATTTAAATATTTCTAGCAAATATTGCAAATTACCACTTCGCAATAATTAGTAACGATTCTTGCGGATACTTGCAAAGTTAGCATCAGTAATTAAATTGTCTAAGTAATGTTTTTTGAATTGTGAGTTACAGATGCAAAGCTCTCTCGGTCTAAAGTAGTACAGCCGGTATAGGTACGGTACGTATAACCCTTTAAATGTTTAAGATTTTGCATATACTAAAGCACTAGCTTCCCATGAGCTAAAGCAAAGAACTAGGAAAACAGTTTAAAGTGCTCTGGAAAATGGCATATGTCGGTAAACTTCTCTAGATTAATCAAGCATATTCTTACTTGAAGGAAACAAAATTTTGGAAGATGCTTATTTCCCTCGTGGCTATCCAAAAATCGGAGAGAAAGAAATAACAAACGAATAAAAAAAGACAGAAGAAAAAATTAATGAAGAGCTACATCGCAAAAGGCATGCGCAGTGGATTCAAGCCATAAGATGCAGCAGCTGCTGGGCACAGCAAAAATGCGAAGAAATTTCTCATACAGAAGAACTAAGATTAGCATATGAAAGTTTTATCACAGTACAGTTGTTCTGTTCTTCTCTGGGTTTAATATTATATTTAAATCAGGTGGTTCCTACGGAACTATTTTCTTGGCGAGTTGCTCTTATTTATAAAAGAATAATTCAGCGTTTTCATACATTTTGATGATCTTCTTACCTTTTCTCTTTGCAGACGATATCTTTATTATCCTTCTTTAATGAAAAATTAATTCAGTTGTTTTATAAACTTCCCATAAACACGTTTCTAACAGTAAACTTTCTGTATTATTTATTAAAGTATTATAACTTTAGTTATGTTTATAGTTATCGACCAAGATAACAAATATTTTTAGCATTAAAAAGGAGCCGTTTGTTATATATTATTTATCCATCATAGAAGAGAATCGATCTGGATTAGAAAATCAAAATCAAAATTGTTTTACCTTTGAATTCGTAACATAGATATCAACGCTCGTGTTTGCGTGAAATCAAAGTTTCTGTTTTCTTCCCCAAAATTATGTTTAAAATTAAACAACAGTTAGCCTTAAGGCTGATTAATAAAGAAATACTATACATTTAGTGAACAAAATAATAGAGGCCTCATTTAATCCAAAAGACTTTCAAATGCCGAAGTTTGACTGTTTAAGTAGAAAATGTTATAAAGTTTCTAGAGAAAGAGAATAAAAAGAACTGTAAAGTAATACAGAAGGTGAGAATTGCATTTTAAACCGTCACGTAAATTTGTTAAATTTTCATGAATAAAGAAGACTCATTTATCAGCTATCTGTTATAAGAGTGTTACCAATTTTGTGCACAGATAGACAATTTTAGTGCAGTTATATGTAAAATTGTTGTATTTTTCTGTATAATGTAGCATGAAAAATTGAGAGAGACCAAAGCTGGAAAGGTTAAAAGATATCGCCAAGTTTTAATGGTAATGGTTTTGCCGACTCATTTTGCAGTCACATTTGGCGAGAAATCGCCAGAAGGCGCCAAACTCGGTGACCATTTCGAGACATTTTAGTCTATTCCTTGTATTACTCTAATATGTATTGTAATTTAATAAATATAATTGATGACTATATTAGCTATAACCGTAATTCAACCCTCATTCATTCAACCTTCCAGAAATTTAAGAAATATAAAGTACTATAAATATCTCTGCTTCTGGGTGGAGAACTATATAAAACTGGATAGATCATCTGCTCTCAGTTGTTGTTGTTATCTATTAGCTCAGCGTGAGTTGTGACTACTGTTGTGGTTTAATTTCGCTGCTTAGCTGCGCTTTGCACAGCGTTGTGTTTAACGTTCTTATTCGTTTGAATATTCGCTTGAAATTCGAGCGAGGCCACGAAATGATGATTTCAGTACCATCTTGATTAATAGCTGCTTCTTTGGCTAGTTCATCTGCCTGATCATTACCAAAATGGCCACTATGTCCTTTGATCCATGAAATTTGAATTTTGTATAGTTTGGGATTTTTCCAAGAAGAGAATTTATGTCGCATATCAATGGAGAGGAAGGTAAGGGATTTTTAATAGCTAGAATAGCTGCTTGGGAGTCAGATTTTATGCTAAATTCGTTGAGATTTTTGAGAATGGCTATTTCAATCACTGCTTTTATAGCTGACAATTCCGCTTGGAAAACAGTATTATTATTATGGCGATGGCCTTTCCATTTGATGATATTTGAGGGGTTAATTTGAGAAAAGACTGCGGAACCAACTTTTCCTTCAATTTTTTATCCATCAGTATAATCAATTGGAGATGAACTTGAATTTTCTTAAGACGTGGGGAGTATTATTTTGCTGAAGCGAAACGCTGGATGTATAAGATTGGGGTTAATTTTCTTTTCATAGCTGGATGGCCAAAAGGTTTGGTTGTTGAATTCTGCGGCTTGGTTAAGTTGGAGAACTTTCGTATAGGTGCATTCCATTTCTGCACTGATTGATAACGGAAGAGTACCAGCTAGAGTATCAAGTGCTATATTTGAAGTTGTGCGATACGCCCGAGTAATGCAAAGAGTAAAAGGCCTTTGAACTGAATTTAAACATTTCATCTTTCTTACTGTCATTGGTTGTGCCCAAATTCCGGCTCCGTAATTTAGCATTTTTGAGATGACTGTTTTTAGAAGAATACGTGTTATATGGGGATTTAAGCCCCAGTTATATCCATGCATACGTCGTAGGCAGTTAGCTATTGATGTTGTACGAAGTTTAATATTTTGTTGATAAGGAATCCAGGAGAATTTCTTGTCGATTGTTAAACCGAGGTACTTGATTGTGTTCACAGATTTGATCCTTTGATTGTCAATTTTTAGAGCTAAAGCTTTAGTTATATTTTGTCCTGGTTTATGGATCACTAAGACTTGGGACTTATTATGTGAAATTTGTAGTTTTTGAATTTTGCAAAGTTGGTTAAACAACTGGAGTGTTTCGTTGCAATTATTCTGTAAAATGTCTCTGGTACGGCCACTGGTAATAAAAGCTACATCATCTGCAAAAGCTACAATTTTTGAGTGATCTGGCCATGGATAGGCAATGATGTTGTTGAAGCTGATATTCCAGAGATATGCACTCATGCAAGACCCCTGAGGACATCCTCGGACTTGATTACGCACAATTTCAGTGTTATTGTAAAGAATCATACTTTTTCTGTTTCTGAAGTAATCTTGAATAATTAGAAATAAATTTTGAGGGCACTTAAAGGAACGCAGCGCTTGTAAAACTGCATGCCACCATAAAGAATCAAAAGCTGATTTTAAGTCTAGACATATTATTGCAGAATGAAGTTGGTTGATTTTATTGTTTCTGACTTGTTCAAGAGCTGCATTAATTGCATGACTTGTTGAAAGTAGACTTCGAAATCCAAACTGGTTATTGCTTATTAAGTTTTTTGCTGTAAACATGAAATTTTAGACGACAAATAAGACATTTTTCCAAACTTTTTCCCAGGGCTGGGAGAAGATTTATCGGACGATAAGATTTAGGTTCATCGGAGCTTTTATTCTTCTTATTGAAGAGTATTATATTATCAATTTTCAGGCAATCAGGAAAGGTAGAGAGTTCTATACATAGATTGAAAAAACTACAGATTATGTCAGGATGGGCTTGATTGATTAATTTTATAATGTGGTTATCGATGCCATCTGGGCCTGGTGCCTTTTTTAAAGTTAGGTTTTTAATTATTTGCTTTATTTCTTGTTTTGAGAACGGGATATCGTTGTCTGTTTGTGGAATGTCATCGCAGTTACGGATTCTGGTTTGAGTAAGCGAATCTTCAGCTGGATCATCTTTTAGAAAGACAGAGTCAAGAATCTCATTTAGGGTTGAGAGAGTGGCATCCTGAATTTCAACAGAAATTGAAAGCAAATTTGAGGGAAGTTGGATTTGTGACGGTTTAAATATTTTACTACTGGCGATCTTGTATAAGGTGTCATAAATTTCTTTATTGTTTGAACAATATTTGTGCCAGCTTTCTAATTTAGATTCGAGAATCATCTTTTTGTAGTTTGCATTTTCTTTTGTGAATTTGAGCCAGGCTTGGTGTCTTGATTCATCGTCAGTAATCGATTTCATTTTCCGTTTCAATGCTCTCGCCTTATGCGTTTGAGCGCGTAACTCTTTAGTCCACCAATTTATATAAAAGTAAGGTTTTGCAGATCGTATTGGAAAGGTATTTTCACATATTTCTTGGATTTTTTTAATAAAATCTTCTGTAGCCTTATTTAGATCTTCTTTTGTTGCACTTAGATGGAAGGAAGAAGTCATTGGAAATGCGGATTGCTGAATTTGCTTAATAAAGTTCTTTCTTTTTAGTAATTTTAAAACGTTTCATTAAAGCTGATTCTGAGTTCTCTTTGATTTCAAAAGTAATATATTTATGATCTGAGTGGGAGTTGTCTTCTTCAATTTTGCGATTTGAAATTGAATTAATTAGGTGATGGGAAGTAACTACGAGATCTGGCCACCCTCTCCCATACATTGTTTTGAAAGAAGGTAAATCCGAGGCTTGGTTATGAATGACAAGATTATGTGAATTGAAGAATTCCTCAAGGGACCTTCCTCTTGGAGTTGTGGAATTGTAGTCCCAAAGCTGGTTCTGTGAATTGAAGTCTCTACAAATTATGTGTGGATCTCGGAAGGAAAACAAGATGGATTCTAAATCTTGAAGCAAAGGAGAAATATCCTCGGAGGGAGATGCATAAATACTTGAAATAAGAAGCTGAGAGTTGGAACTATTAAGATTGATTGTAACTAGGTCTCTTTTGGCTGTAATTAGAATTGGGTGCCAGCTATGATTAAAACTGATGATAGCTGCTCTGGGATGTTCAACAGTAAGCGCGAGAAGCTGTCTTGAGGCATTACAGCAACATTATGCTTTTTACTTTTTTCCAATTCAGTCAAAGTTCGTATGCTTCATTCGCAGTTACGATCTTTCAGGAATTCCGACAATCAGAAGTCCCAGGGATTCAAGTCTGTAGAATAAGGAACTTTAGAACATAGGTTTGGGGAAAAGGCCTCAAAATTTGCAAAATTACATGGCAAAGTGAGCAAAACATATATTTTCTTCACTTGCCGTGCAATACAGTGTGTTGCACCGTCTTGAAGGAAGACTGTTGTCATTAAATAGTCTCGTTGAAGAGAAAGAAAGAAAGTAAATGAAAAGAGGAGAAGAAAGACGCCAAGAATGAAGGCAACAGGTGACAGGTGACGGAGGACGGAGACGCCTGGCGTATAACAGAGGTAAGCAGGCATATGTCCCACGTCCTCCACTATCTCGAAGAAGCAACTCGCTGGAGCCCCGTGAGGCTGCAGCGACAGTTTACATGGCCATACGGGGGCTGGATGTCAAGTAGACTTTACATAGGACGTTGTTAATGACACAAAGTAACATAAAAAGAATATAAAGGATAGCATTAAAACACTAAAACACACATATAAGCTGAAACACAGAAATATAGAAAATTAAGCGTAAAAGCATATAAACACACTCGTAATTACGGAACATAAAGACATAAAAACACACACGAGAATAAATAACATGACACATAGAATACGTACGGAAACACGTAGAGTACATAAATGCAAATATTGCACACAGAAGAAACATGTGAGATATAGTAAGGTGCGCGTAAAGCAGAAGCGCTATGTGGAAATATGCTCAGTACCCATAATACATAAAGTACATACTTTCATTAGGGGCTTCTGTTGCATGATTTATATATTTTGTTGCATACACTGCATTGGTGTATTGTACGGATATTATATATTTCGATTTGGGATAATTACAGTTATACAATTCTGGAAGGATTCATGGTTACATTAGAGACATACAATACATTGGATAAATGCATTAGGAACATACATTACTCCATTAGAGACTTACATTACATTATTTACATATATTATGATGCAACAAAGCCTCACTGATTTGTCCCATTTTTTCTAGCATTTAAATGGAATTGCGTATGGCAAGTAATCCAAATGTGCAAAACATGTGGCCTATGAAACCCGTGAGAAGGTTATGTTCTTTATAATAATTTGATACATTGTATAGCAAGAAAGTTTGATAAATGACATCGTGAGATGCATGTGCGTGGACGTAGGAAAACGACGACGTGTTAAAAATAGCGTGTCTGGGTATGTCTGAGATCGAAGGATGAATTGTGATTACATATATATATGTATATATCTTTTAATCGTATTCTGGGCTGTTAACATGTAGCAATGGCTGTAAAATAATCCATCGAAATGAATTAAAGCAATGGCCTTCTGAAACAAACTTATGTATAAGAATCTCTATATTTAGAATACATTTATAAATGGTTGAAACGTTTTCGGAATGGGTGGGATTCTATTGAAAAAGTTGCTCGATGTATAGACCTAAGACATTTCTTCCTGACAGAAAAGTTCAAAAGCTGAAGAAGGTAGTGTATAGAATAAAAAAAAAGCAATGAATATCAACCCGTGCGATCATGTACTGGTAAATTTATTGCAATGGACTGGTCGTGTACCTCAAGAACACGCTTAGACGAGTTCGTTTTTCTTCTCCGTCACAATTCCTGGCCATATTCGGCCTTTGTGGTGACACAGTTTATGCCCTTCAGAGAAATCGTAGCCATATATTATTTAATCTACTCGCCTGATCATGTTTCTGCATTGCTCTTGAGAAAGGAGAAAGATTTTCGTACATTCAAGATTTAAAGCTCTGTTTCAAAGGTTCCACATGTGATTCCGAAAATGAATTTTGTCGGCAGTTTTCAAGAACTATACAGTCATCGTCAAATGTGCATTTTGAGCGACGAAACATAAAAGTTCGAAGCAATATACGAGTACAAAACGTTTTTCCTGTTTCATATAAGAATCTATTGATTATAAATTCATCCACCAAACTTTATTTTATTACTAGCGGGAATATACGATGCCTGTTAAATTAGATTGAGAGTAATGCATCCAACAACAGAAAGAATGATGCCGCTGTAAACATTCTCTAATAACAACATCAAAAATACCATTCGTAGTCATACAGTTTTCACTCTGATACGATATGGAACCCACATAAAATTTTCGATAGAAAAATAAGCTCATTCTGTATCATTGTATCAGCAACAATGGCCCGCAGTTTTTAATGATTTTTGTCTTTCTAATCAAATGGTCGTAAAAGCTCACGTTCCATCCAATATTTCAGGTATACTGAATTTTAGTCGATTAAATGTGGCAAAATATTGATCATAACTATCGGAAAACAATAACGCGAACAAACAAACGCACAAACATACATCCTTTTTTATATGTATATATTTTGTAAAACTTACAATTTTTTGATTAATGAACTCTACGATTTGAAAGCGAGTAGTAGCAACACTTTTCGAAAATAAAGCATTTTTATCTGCAACGCGCGAGGCTCTTGCCACTCGGAAACATGAGTGCGAAAATCAATGTTTTCAGAGTTTTTAATTAATATTTCGGCTAAATAAATTCTCACTAAGATTGGAATAGTCGAAATGGCTTCCTACGAATATTTGGAAATTTTAGAATAATGTATTTAATGTCTGGTAAACGCAAATGATAAATAATTTTCATTATATTTTTTTAATAATTTTTCATTGTTTTCAATATTCGTAGTGCTAGCAGATTGACCTGAATCCATCACTGTGAATCATCACTTTTCCACTAAGCCAATACTAGCCATTCTTCCATTTTGAAACTCACTCTAGGTCTATTTCATTATTTTTTCACAAATATTTAAATGCACAATATATTAGGAGTTAATCAAAAGCAGACGGCGATATCCTCAAATCGCGTAGAAAAATAAAAAAAAAAATAATAATAAAAAAAAAAAAAGCCACAAGAAGACAGAATAGCTATTTTAGAGACAACAAATCGAAGTAAAAAATTATTTTAATTGAAAATATAGCAATTTGAACCCTGAAATGGTGGCGATATGTAGTTTAGACATGCTAGTATATCGATCAACTATAAACTAATTATTGAGATTCTATTATCTTTTTATAAAAACGTATTTTTATTTCCTTTTAAATACAAGTTCCATCCTTTTAAAGCATTATTTACGACACATTTTATTGTGTGTATGGCTCCAAGAATATTTGGGAAATTAAAAACGAATTATTCTTTTACTAAAGTCTATGAGTGCCTCTTGACCTTGAACATATGTGTAACGTGTATACGAGCCAGTTTCCCTTACAAAATCCTCCACGAAGGCATCCATCCCCTTAGGCAGATAGCCCTAGCGCGCTTTGCCACAATTAAACAAACCAAACCAAACCAAACCTTGACCTTGAACGAAACTGAGATTGTATAAATTTACGAGTGTCACAGTAAAAAGGGATAAACAAAGATTAACAGGATGTCGGGGTATTTAATATTTAAATTTAACAATTAAAATTACTTTACTTCTTCGCGTACCACCTATTTTTCTCTTGCGTACCACCATTGGTATGCTTACCATAGGTTGATAATTGCTACTTTAAATTATCAAAAGAGTAGCCCTAATTGAAGAAACGGAAATGGTTGATGAAAGTAAATATACGGCTACACAGTAAGTTAGACAAACGTTTATACAAGCTATATATATGTTACCGTGAAAGACCGAAATTGGAGAAAGTCGACTTTCACCGGAGAATATCAACATTCACCAAATACGTTGGTGAAAGACCGAATATTTCACTACATTCTTGTATATTCGGACCCTCACCGGTGTGTGTCGACAATCACAGATATGCTCTGGTGAAAGTCGAAAAGAGAGGTCATAAAGTGCCATAATAGTTTAAGTTGTTGCAATAAATAAGATTTGAATGACATAATTTAGGAAGTTTTTTTATAACTGTTATTTTATTTTCTCATTTAGAAAGTACTGTATAATTAAGTAAGTTTTTAACTTCTATTATTTTCCTTTCTCATTTTGAATGCATTGTGTGTTTTAGGTTCTCATGTTCTTAAGTTCTTATTTCAAGTCTCGAGTGCGTTTATTCGCGACTGAATGACGGAGAAGAAAATATAATGTTGTTATATGTTCAACATTCACCATTAGTACATGGTGAATGTCGACATTGACCGGTGTAAGTCAGAAATAAGAGTATTTGGAAAATATTTCGGACATACACCAAGAGACTATGTGAATGTTGACATCCTCCAGATTTCGGTGTTTCACCGTAACATATATATAAAGAAGAAAGTCTGCGTGTTTGTCCTCTAATAACTCAGACACTACTATAGTCACTACGTCACCACATTTTCTACAAATCATTTCTGGCTCCTGGAAAGGGTTGGCGACCACTCTTTTCCAAAAACAATTGCTAAAATCAGAGAAATTAATTAAAAACTCGGAAAAATGTAAATTTCGTTCTCATTTCGCCCGCAAGCTGGAGATGAAAATCTGCTTTATTTTCTAAAGTTGTTGCCACTGCTCGCTTTCAAAACCTAGAGTTTGTTAATAAAAAATTTCAAGTTTTTACTATGAAATAAAAATAACATTGCCTCGAAGCGTCGAAAATGTTTAACAGAGCATGAAATAGCAGAAATGATGCAAAATATTTCAGATATTGATTCTGAAATTCTGATATTCTGATATTGATTCTGAAAGATTAACTGAAAGACATTTTCCAAAACTTTGTTCAGGAGAGACTGATAAGAAAATGAGACGACGATGTTTCGCTTGTTCACATTCCCGGAAAAATCCTCCAAAACGGCAAATGAGTTATTACGAGTGCAAGGAATGTAACGTAGGACTGTGTGTAGATCTCTGCTTTCAAATTTTTCATACGAAAAGAGAATTTTAAGTAATATATTTAGTTTTCAGATGTATAATGTTAAAAGTCATAAAATGGTGAGTAATAAAAATAAAATGTGTAAAATATGCATTTAAACAAGAAATAAGGTAATTAAAGTATATAGTATAAAAATATCTATAAAGCATAAGCCGTTTAAATACTCTATAGAGCATTATTAAACAATGTGTTGATACTTCGGAAATTTCATGGATTTAGACTTAGTAGCAAAAAAACCCCCGGTCCTGGACAGACGCTCGCGTAAGACACTGCCGGCCTCCGCGATAAGCGCCGTTTTCGCTACCCGTCTCGAAGGGGGGGCAGGCTCATACTATTGGAGAAAAACTTATATTACAAGGAGCTAAAAATATCGTTTTAACATTATTCAACGAAAAACCGGCTAATGAACTAAATAACATTCCGTTATCAATGATATAGCAAGTCGATAAATTCATGAAAAGGCAAATTTAGTAGAAGAGACCCTTATTCAAAAATAAAACTCAGTGACTATTTCGAATTGCAGTAGGTTGAAAGCACTGATATAATAAAATTTCTTCAATTATTAGTTTACATAAGTTTCGAAGAAGTTAAACGAATTGCCGAAGAGTATTTATTTTGAGAAGCTCTTCATGATAGAGCAACAGCAAATGAAAATTTCAAATTAATTGACAATTTTATGTCGCGAAGATTTAAATTAGATTTAGATATCTTAATCGTCGTGAAGATTTAGTATCCAAATCAATCGCTGAAAACCTGAAAATCCTTAAAAGCCGAGCTTCAGATTCAAGAATTTGGTATTTTATGCCAAGATATTGGCAGTGAATATGAAACGCTTTTGTTATATTCCGAAGTAAGATGGTTATCCAGAGGCAAAGTTTTAAATTATCTTTTTGATTTTCGACCAGAAATTTAAATGTTTCTCTGTGATTCAAAATATGAACAGCAAAAATGTTTACTTAGTGAATTATGATTTGCGCGTTTGGCATATTTAGCTGATATTTTGGAAAGATAAATGAATTAAATTTAGAATTACAAGAACAAAGTGTTAATTGGTTTACCATTAGAGATAAAATAAATGCAAAGATAAAGAAACTCAAGCTAATAATCGAAGAATTGGGTAATAATATTTTAAGCCTTTTACTACTTTTAGAAAGTTTTCTAACCGAAAATAATTTGAAAATAAAAAAATCTGATGTGTACACCACATGACTTCCTTGTATTGAAATATTAAATTGGAATATTAAATTATACGCATTTTTCTTGCATTTCATTTAAACTTATTGGATTGAATTAAATCTACTTCGCCGACAGCGCATAAACGACAATAGAATAAATGCATTCTTTAAAATTCACTCTAGTATTTGTTTGCCATAGCGACACTCCGGCGCAAGATTCAATTAACAGTATAAATAATTATATAACAGTTAACTAATATAATAATTTTATAACGGAAACTAAGTTAACTGTTATATAATCCAATAATTATATAACAGTTAACTTATATATTTCGTTCATATTATAACTCATAATGCACACAATTTATATCATTTAAAGAATAGAATTATCTAATCGTTGCCACGTGTTCTATTCAAATACTATAATAAAGCTAGAATGATGTATAAAAGAAATCAAGCAAACAAAACAAAAACGAAACAGTTTTTCACAGACGATTGAGTATTTCTCATTCAATTAATTCAGTTCTCACTTCGGGAGAAAGCAAAAATACATAAAAACTCAAAATATCTATATTAAAAATTACGAAGTAAATCTTAAACACTTATTTTTTCGAAAAAATTCCAGAAAGAATTAAGCATGATTTAATTGGCAATAATAAAAGAAGGCGTTATATTTGTTGTTGCGAAGCTAAGTTTCTCTAGATTGGCAACAAATTCACTAGTCTCCTGTTTCAAATGTAAACATCAATGGCCGCCATTAAAAAAAGGCTTAGCGGCATTTAGACAACTTTAAAATTGTTGATAATTCTAAAAATATTGCACAGAGATTTACTAAAAGCATAAAAACCTTAACCGGAAGATAAAAACAACATAATTCGATCATTTTTAAAGAAAAAAAATGTACAGTTTACCAACATATAAGAGTAAAGGAACTGAGATCACTGAGCCGGGTAACAGAGTGGATATATATATAAATATATTTATATACGTTTGGTGCGGCCGACTGCAACCAAAATACGAGGTGCACATATACATGTTATAGCAGTCCTATATACAAAATTTCAACGTTCTGAGGCTACTCGTTTTTGAGTTATGCGAGATACGTACGTACGCACGCACGTAGGTACATACGTTCGTACAGACGCCACGAAAAATTCTCTTCAGAATTAATTTTAAAGCAGTTTTATAACTTTTTTGAAGGAAAAGAGTATTTTATTCTGTCCGTACGTACAGATATCAGGCAAAAACATCGTTAAATTGCATTCGAAAGCGGTCAAAATGGATATTTTCTTTGAAATATGCTGCCTGAAACTTTTCGCGATTGTAATACTTCCTTTTTACTTCGTACAAGGAAGTAAAAAGGAAATAGCATCCGACATTAAAAATCATTGTATTTCGTTGATGAATAATTTCAACATGTATTTTTCGAGGATTATGAAAACGCAAATTGGACTAGAAATCCATTTTGTTTAAATGCACCTGAAACTTTCTCTCATGAAAAAAAGAACAATTGATAGAAATTTCCTGTGATCGAACTGTAACTGAAGACTTTAAAATAACAAACGTATTAACTTTTATCTAAACCGGTAAAAGAATGTAAAGGCATTTCAAATAAAGCTATTAAATTTTATTGCCTTTTTGAGCAACCTATTCATGTGAACAAGAAATTTCTTTCATGTTCTATTTGAAAAATAAACGCAGAGCACATTTAAAAGTGAATCCTAATTTAAGGTTAAAACTAAGTGAAATAAGACCAAGCATGAAGAAATTGATGCCTGTTTAACAGTTCCAAATTGTACACTAAATTTTAGAATTCAGGTATTATAACTTAAATTTTGATATTTAAAATGATAACCAATTTTCTATCTAATATTTTCACATCTGCATACTTAATACGAATAACCAATACGTTGCGCAAATGGCAAAATATAATTTTTTTAATATTCTGTTGAGAAATTGAAAAATAATCATTTTAAGATGTAGTGGTGGAACTAAAGGTTTTTCAGTTTTTATTTAGATGGTAAGAATTAATCAAAAGTTTGAGAACACGGATTTAAACTTTACAATTTTAATGAAAATTATATAATATTTTAATATATAATAACAGCTTCATTCCAACTATATTTTGCTCGAAATCGCTTCACTCTAACTATATTTTGCTAACGTATTACTCTATTGTAGAAAAAAATGCAGCTGAGAGCAGAGAGTGATGGATTGTCAATAATACGTACTCAGTTTCTCAATTAACTGACCTCAGATTGCAAGATAAAAACAGTTTCTTTGGGAACACTACTTCCATTAGGGCTAAGCTTGTGTCAGAAAAATGAAGCTTTTTTTGTTTTTAACTAAATAAAAATAAGTATTTCTCCTCCTTGAGATTTTGTTGTTTGGACTCTATGGTAGTTACACTTATTTTGTCGTTCTTTTATATCAAAAAGTTCTCGGTTTTAGTGAAATAAAAATAGCGTTTCGTGAAGATTCGGCTTAAAATTATAGAAATACATTTTTAATTATATTGTTGCGAATTTTGCATTTAGTTAAATATTTTTAGAAGAATTATAATTATTTTTTTTTATTTCCCCGTGCAACGCAGCGTGTGGCATATTTTAAAAGAACGCTAGGGCGTAAAACAAAAAATACAAAAGCACGTGCATTTAGCATTGATTAAAAGTTTACCTCTGTAATCCATACTTAATTTGAGTAAATGAATTGACAACTATGTTAGCTGTAACCAGAATTCTACTCTTTTTGCTTTGCAGAAATCTCTAGAACTGTCTCGCGCGGCCTATTGAAAAGCTTTAAAAAGCTGGAGAGAAACATCTCAGTTCCGTGTGAGATCTGATTTGCTTTCTCTGCACTTCAAATTGTGTTCTATTTAAAGTTTTAGAATTTTAAAATATAACTGCTGCGCGATATTCAGTTATATTGTGGTATTTTACGAATATCTTTGTGGAACAAATCCAGCATTTTGTTATATTTCTTGTGATAAGAATAAATATATTAACATTTATCGGACTTGTGCATTCAATCTATTACAAAACCATAAGCGCGCAACAATATATATATATATATGTTGTATGATCTTAAATTCATTTAGGGCGAAAACAAGTTACCACTACTTGCGCAATTGCTGCAAAGTAAGTTAATAATAATTTATTTACTAAAAAATATTGATTAATTGATTATATTATCTCCTAAGTTTAATTATAGTAGGATTACCTTAAAAGAGTGAATCCATACTAGTAAGTTATATTTTGAAAGATGTTTTGAAGTAACTTGTAAGTAAAATATTAAAAATGTTTCAACGTGGACTGGAATTAAATCATGAATAACAAAAATTTCAATTGTAAAAGGAATAAATTAAAGGAAAGAATTAAATTAAATGCATGTAATCATTGTCATTGATCGGAAATTAGTTGACTTTTCAAGGGGAACAAACCAACTCCCATTCAATGAACAATACTTAATAAATAAATACGAAGATATTTCGCCTTTACTCGAGCAATAAGGCTAAGCCAAACCGGCAATTCAAGTCAGGCCAAATATTTCCGTGAATAGGAGGGATTATGAGCCAATGCTGATATTCAAAGAACTTATTCCTACTCAGCATTTTAGCGAATTCAATTTTGAGTGAAAAGCAATTTCTGCAATAAATTTCTATAAAGGTCGAGTAACCGTCCCCCGACACCCTCGTGTTTATACATTTGAGTTCAATATTATATTTATTTCAATTTAAAAGGAATTCACGATTCTTCTGATATCTAATAAAAATAAAATGTTCAGAAATTTTATAATGTTAAATTTCAATGTCTTAATTAACAATTTCATGATTAGGATAAAATGTTTTCACTCTTTCCTTCACGTAGTTTATAACCAAAATATCTCTAGTGGTTCCTTGTTTAAACTATTACTCTTAGTTATATACTCTTAGGAGTTTTACCGTCTTCTCACTCTTCCCCTTTTTATAATATAATATATATTCATACATAACGCTCTATGGGAGTTGCCAATCCAGAAAGACAAATGTTTTAATTTTTGAAAGATAAACAAACCAAAACACAATTGCTTTTATTTTTAATTTCTTTCAAAAAGAAAATTCGACATGACTCAGTGGAGATCATTATTCCTCGTTGTCATTTGCACAATGGAATTACATAAATGCGCCAAGATTACTCAGATTGATTTTTAGACGAAATCCACCGGGAACAAAATTATTAGTTTCTGATATTAAGTAAATCTATCTGCAAATTTATGATTATAATTTAATATTTTAAAGAATTTCTATAAAGTTTCTGAACGTTAAAATGTAATATTTAAAAACTAAAAAAATCTGATGTGTACACCACATGACTTCCTTGTACGGAATATTAAATTATACGCATTTTTTCTTGAATTTCATTTAAACTGATTGGGTTGAATTAAATCTACTTCGTCGACAGCGCATAAACCGCAATAAAATAAATGCACTCTTTAAAATTCACTATATTTGTTTACTATAACGACACTCTGAATTCACAAAATTTATATCATTTGAAGAATTATCGTTGCCACATGTTCTATTCAAATACTATAGTAAAGCTAAAACGATGTATGAAAGAAATTAAGCAAACAAAACAGAAAAGAAACAGTTTTTTACAGACGATTGAGTATTTCTCATTCAATTAATTCAGGTCTCACTTCTCGACAAGGCAAAAATACATAAAAACTCAAAATATCTGCATTAAAACTTACGAAGTAAATATTAAACACTTATTTCCTGGAAAAAATTCCAGAAAGGATTAAGCATGATTGAATTCGCAATAATAAATGAAGGCGTTATTTTTGTGTTGCGAAGCTTAGTCCCTCTAGATTGGCAACACATCTACAATTCTGCTGTTTCAAATGTAAACAAATATGTCCGCCATGTTATTTAAAACTTAACCGCACATAAACAGCTTTTCAATTGTTGATAATTGTACAAATATCGCTTCCAGAATTACGAAAGACATAAAACCCTTAACCGGAAGATAAAAACAACATAATTCAATCATTTTTAAAGCAAAGAATGCACAATTTATAAATGTATAAGAGTAAAGATACTGAGATCACTGAACCGGGTAACAGAGTGGATATATATATAAATATATTTAGTGAGAGATTTATTAGAAATATTTAAACGCGATGAAGATCGCGTTTCGGAAACTGAAGACGAAACTAAGAATATTTTCTAAAATGTTTTGGTTTCGAAAAAGATAAAACATTAATTCCTGATGTTCCTAAAAAAGGAAAAACTGTTCTTATGCTTTCAACATTATATAACGATCATACTATAGATGATACTATTGGAGAAAATATTATTATATATTTTTATAATATTACTAAAGGAGCGACTCAGGTATTATATGTTTTGACTGACGTCAGGTATTATATGTTTTTATAATATGACTAAAGGAGCAGTGGATATGTGGGATGAAATGTCAGCCAATTATTCAATTTCCAGAATAACAAGGAGGTTGCCAATGGTAATTTTCTTTCCTGCACTGAATGTTGCTATAATGAATGCTTGAATTATATTACATTCAACTGCTAACCCACCAACCAGAAACAGAAGTCTGTTTTTGATGGACGTAGCATTACAATTAATGAAAACAAGTATTGAACAAAGATCAGAGATTAATACTTTTCCAAGAAATCGACGTACTGCATGCAAAACAAAAGCAGAAGTTTCGACGAAGAATTGAAACGAATACATGAAATTCGAAACAACTAAGTATGAAAGATGTGATAATTTTTTTGCCCTCGCGCCAAGGACAGAAGAACGTGAATGCAATGTGTAGAATGTGAAAAAATTCTGTGCCAAGAACACATGAATGTATTTCGTTCAAAGTGTGAAGAAATAAAATAAGCATGGTGTATTAGAGATGTAATGAAACTTAGATGCATGATGTTTATTTTTTTATTATTTTCATTTATCTTAATTTTAACTCTAAAATTATTTCGAAAATTAATTTTTTGAAACCCAATTATTATTCACTTATTTATAATACACCAGAATGAAAAAAAAAGTTTTAAAACTAAATAATACTGTTTTTATTGTATTTTAAATATTGGGGTATGTGATACCCCACGCGCCGACTCTAGTAACATTTCTTGGTGCGACTTCCGCCGGGTTAAATAACTCTGAATACAATTTTCATCTGGATATACGTGTAAATGTGGAAGGCTAGATGACACACTCTCAATTAATGAAATGGAATCAGATACAGCGCTGTATGTCCATTTTAGAATTCATTAAAGGTAGACTCCTTTGAATTCACCTAAACCAAGCAGAAGCGATTTCATTTCCAAATGCATTCCATTTCATTCTAATTTACAAATCTGCATTATACACGAGAATCTATTTTAAGAGCGCTATAAAATCACTTTAGAAACACGCGTGTCTTCGGGGCAGAAATGCTTAAACAGACTTAGACAATGTGATTAATTTACTTTGAAGTAGTTCAGCAAAATTTCCTAAATTTACAGATAAGTAAATAATACCTGAGTACTGTAAAAGATAGATTTTCGCCTCCGATGTTTGCATTATATTAAGAAATTATATTTGTCTCTGGATATTTGAATTATGTTAAAAGAATAGTGCTTGCAGCTTCATTTAATTTAGTTTTTGAAGCTACTGAATTATTTATTAAACCTGTACTTTAATCATACTAAATGCATGTTCAAGTACTATACTTTTATCATATACGTAGCTTTATCAATTAAGTAGTGCTGTATTATGTAACACCGTAATATATATACATACATATATGTAATAAAGCTGCGGTTCGATGACACGACATGAATGATTTGATTGTGAATGCGGCACAAACTTGCATTAAAATTTTCGGTGAAACAGGATTTTTCCCATGATTCACTGTGAATATGGAATAAAAATCCCGTGTAGATTTATTCATAATTAGAACTGGCCGAAAAATGCCATGTCAGAGCAATTTCGGAGACACTGAATTAAGAACACTGAGATGTAGATGTGTAGAAGTACTGATGGCGGAAACACTTGATGCTTAGATCTTCCATTCATTTTGAAAAAGCAGTCGAGCCGGATTAAATTCTATATTTATTTAAATTTACATTTGTGGCAACGATTGACTTATCACTGCAATCGTGCTTAGTTCTAGAACATTTACAATTTTGATACTATGGTAATAGAAGTGATCACAGCAGCACATAGATGATTGCATTGCAGCAAAGCGTCTGACCACGAGGAAAGCACAAGCGAAAAGAGAGAGAGTGTCGAAGTAGTCATGCAGAGGAAGAAGGAAGGAAGTGGAAAAGTTTCAGTTCCGAGTTTTAGTTTACAATTATTTTGGTTTGTCAACTGATATCTGCATTAAGCGTTACGTAAGATTGCATGATAAATTTTAATGACCCGGTTTAGACTTTTAGCACTATTTTTAAGACAGAGAGAGGAATTTCCCGAATTAAATAAAAAATAAAAAGAGGTTATAGCCAATTAAATTTAGAAGTTTGCTTTCATAATTTTTATCTTATATATATATCCCAAGTAGCACATGACAAGTAGCAAAGACGTTACCACAACCATTTTGCAACCTCTTTGCTACGTCACGTGCTACTTGGGATATGTACAGGGGGTCACATAAATCTATAAATATTTTAAAAATTCATTAAAATTTAAGGAATTGATAGAAGTTAATGCTGTTTGCAAAAACGTTATTCTCATAAAGAGGGTTTTTTTTTTTTTTTTTTTTTTTTTTTTTTTGGTAAAGGAAAAAAATAGCTAAACCTTTCCTCGATAGAGCGCGTTGTACGAGAGCGAATCAGATGTTTTGAGGAAACCCATATTTATTTGCATGCAGTATATGTTTACACTATGTCACTCTTATTCTATGCGTCTACCATCACCACAAATTACAGTTTGAAAGAGAGTTACAATATCGTTAACTGCAGCATGTAGCATATCCGAATGGATGCAAGAGATTTGGTGACAACATCATCATTTAACTGCACCAAAGAAAATGGGTTTTGCCGTGCACTCTGGGCTTGACATAACCCTAAACGCAAAAATAAAGTGATATTGAGTCCGGTGAGCGGAGTGGGTCACTCATTTCTACAGAGACGGCTAATTAATTCCTCTCCGGTGAAAGTTCCTCTTAGGAACGTCTGCACTTCCGTTGTGAAATGAGGAGGTGCCTCGCCTTGCATGAGCGTCACCGTGTCAAAGACGTTATATTCCAGTAAGTCTGGGGTGAAAGTTCCTCTTAGGAAGTTTTCACTTCGGTTGTGAAATGAGGAGGTGCCTCGCCTTGCATGAGCGTCACCGTGTCAAGGACGTTATATTCCAGTAAGTCTGGGGTGAAAGTTCCTCTTAGGAACGTCTTCACTTCGGTTGTGAAATGAGGAGGTGCCTCGCCTTGCATGAGAGTCACCGTGTCAAGGACGTTATATTCCAGTAAGTCTGGTATATATGCCATTAAGAATGCGCATGTTTCTCTTCCGTCAACCGTTCACTCTTCTGCAAACGTAAGTTGTTCCGAGGTTGCAAGTTGTTTTTATCTATTGCCAACAGCTAGAAAAAATAAGTTGATTGTTTATTATAGATAGAGGTACTCCCTTTTTTGGGATGATAACAAACATATTAACAAATACCTCGCTTTGAATAGTTTCTACATATAAGATAAAATATGTAAATCTGTTAAACATAGAAAATGCCGTGGTTCGCAAAACAAATATTTATTACTGAGATATGCAGAGATACACGCAGAGTTACATGCAAGAAATACAGGCAACGATAAGTACAAGCAGAGTAATACAAGCAGAATAATACAAGCAGAGATAAGCTATGGAACTTTGCGGTTATACTGGCTATCAGCAGGAAATTAAAATCCTGCTTTTGCCAGTTCCTGATGTGATCCCATGTGGGGTCCGACAGAGTAGAAACCTGAAACAAATTTTCCTCTCGGGGAGGTAGAAGTGTGCTGGAGAGAGAGAAAGAGAAAAAGAAGCACTTCGCTTCTGTACTGCTACATCTTGGATGGCATCAGCCAAGCAGGGGCCGGAGAAAGAAACTTCGGATGACCTGTGTAGGATAGCCCGAATACTAACTGTTCATTCGTCGGAGCCAGTCACGTGGGAGGTCACCCTCCCAGAAACTGACCCCGATTGATGCTGCTTGAAAACCAGAAAACTGGAACTTAGAATTCTGAACTCAAGAGATGGGCGGCGAATGGGCGGAGGTTTTTCTCTTCAGCCAGGATTTCGTAGATAAGAATGTCTGTGAAATTAGCGGGATTCACATTGATAATATTATTAAAAAAGTTGTTGTTTATTCTGCTGAGGTAGTCCTGAATAGTATCTATTTTCAAGTCGGAGTGGAGAGTCCTATTCCGAACATAGTAAGGAGCTTTTGTGATGATTCTTAGCACCTTATTTTGAAGCACTTGGAGTTTGCTAATTTCGTTTGCTTTGTAGTTTGCCCAGGCTGGGGAAGCATACGTGAGAATGGGTCGGATTACTGTTTCATAAATCCTCTTTTTCAATCTGAGGGTGAGGTTTTCATTCTTTAGCAGAGATAAGCGGTTACGGAGGTCATATATATAACTTTACAACAGATCATGGTTTAACAAATCATAAACAAGACACAATAAATAACCAATCAAAAATAACATAAAGAATGGGATTAAGTTTCGGAATAACTCGGACCTGGCTGAAAGCTAATGAATGTATCGGACGTGACAGAAACCTATACTTTCCTTTAACCAGTAAGAATGCGATTACAAATATGTCATCAAAATCAAAATACTTATTTTGATTAGCAGAATTCTCTTAACTGTCCGTTTTAATTAGAACATTTCATGTTCCTGTCCTTAAAATGGTAATTGCGTATGATAAAACTCTTTAAATTATATCATTCCGAATATATGAAGTCATTTTTACATCAATAGTTTTTTATTCTCTGCATAAATTTTTCCTTCTTTTCTTTGTATAAAATAGCCAAGTGAAATATTATCATTACGCCTTTATTAAGTATCATTCAGGTGGGAGCATCTAATAATGAAATGAATAAATAAACTCGTGGCAGAGGAAATTATAAAATTATAACCAGGCATTCGGCTTCAGTAATTTTGTCTTTCAAATTGTAATTTTACTTGCGTATTGATGCACTTAAGTGAACCAATATGCAGGGTGTCCCAAAAGTCCATTAACATTTGAAAATTCAACAACTCACTGAATAATATAGGTAGGAAGGTAAAAACTGACACACATGCTTGAAATGCCATGGGGTTTTATTGAAAGCAAGATAAAAAATACTTAAAACGACAAAACAGGTGGCGCTTCATATGATAACTAAAGCAATAATTAGCATAATAATTGATTTTTAGCAAAGGCTATGTTCTTTGTAACAAATGTTCAACATGTCGGCCGACATTCATCAATCATACTTGTAGTCAAGGAACAATGTTATGAACAACACTCTACAGCATATGGTGAGAAATTGCCGTCGGATGTTATCTTTTAACATCCCTAACGAGATCGGAAGATCGCGGTGCACTTACACTTTTAAATAACCCCACAACCAATAATCACACAGATTGAGATTTGGGGACCTGAGGGACCAAGCATGAAGGAAGTGGAGTCTCAGCACGCGACCCTTGCCAAACTATATGTGGAAGATATCATTCACACGAGCAGCAATAATGGAGACGTGCTCAGTCCAGCATAAAAATCATACTTTCCAACACGTGTTTATGGGCTAGACTAGGGATGATGAGATCGTGTAACATATACCTGCCACACTGATAGTTTGAATAGAAGAACCACGCAGTTCCTCGAAGAAAAGGGTCCGTTTACGATTGATGTGATAAATCCACATCACACCCTGACCAACACTCGGAGGCGAGGATAGAAAAGTGACTATGCCATTTTCATGGAGGAATTGATTTCCTCTCTCACCACATCTCATTTCATACACGATTTTCATGTGGCGTCACTGACATTTTGCTGCCCGAAGCCGTATGCTGGCATTTTTACCTCGATTGGGCAATTTGCCGAAAAGGCTATTAATTTCGTTTTCTGCAGTTTGCGTTCATTCAATATAAATGGCAAATAATTTTTTTTAAAATTCTTGCTACCAGATATTAGAGCCCTGTATTGTATTTAAAATATAAATAATGAAGAATCTGCATAAATGTATGAATGTTTGTCGCACTGTGATAAAACAAAGATACCTAGAGCCTTCAAATTTGGAATAACTTACGTCTCCACCCGAATATGGACATCTGGAAGTCCAAATTGGGAATTTGCTTTATTATCTATTTCAGATTTCGTAAAGCATTTATGTGTTTTTGTTTAAGAAACGCAACGATTTCAAAGCGAGCAATGGCAACACTATGCAAGGGGCAAAATTATCTCCAGCGCGTGAGACTGTGTATCGGAAGTTTTAAAGATATGCTCTTTCAGATATTTTTTTGGTATTCCTGCTGAACTAAATTTGTGGCTTAAGTGCAAAGAACATGATATTTAATAAACAAAGGTAATACGTTAAAACCACCCCTTTGAGCGTAATGTAAAATCTAACAGCTTTCAGATTTTTTTCGTTTATATTTGTTTATCTGATAGACTTTTAAATCTTTTTTCTTCATTTTTCCTTAATTTTTCCAATAAATTTTTAATTTTTACCTCTCTATCGACGCTATACCGTCAATTGCTGAATTTAAGCAGTTGAAGTCGCTAAAGCAGTTGTCTGGTTTTATAAATATTCTCCCTTCCTTGAATTAACGTTTTATATATACTATCTTATATACAGGGTGCGGCAGCGTTCATAGCGTAATTTGACTTGCGTAGCACAATGAATGACGTACTGCGTGAATGCGCGCCAGCTCGCGCCGCATTCGTGTACTAATGAGCTGCCATTTCGAGTGTGACAGTGATATGGATCGTTGGAGTGCACAGCATCGTGCCTTTGCTGTTGAAAGTTATTTGAAGAATAACTGCTCTGTTATTGCTACCCAGCGTCTATTTCGGCAACATTTCAACTTGGGACGTTATGGGCGGACCATTGCGACAGATATTTCCAGGTAGAGTTATTACCCGTTTTGGTGATAACGGGTTTTCCCGTTTTGGTAATTTTCCCGTTTTGGTTTGGTCCCTAGCCGTCTCGCTCACCTGATCTTTCATGGGCCGTCTTTGGGGGCACCTGAAGCAAGAAGTTTTCCGAACACGTTGTGCCACCATTCCTGGGTTGAAGGATCGCATCCGAACTTCCGTCGGATATGTTCCGTCGGAAAGGGGTTTTCCCGTTTTGGTAATTTTCCCGTTTTGTTTGGTCCCTAGCCGTCTCGCTCACCTGATCTTTCATGGGCCGTCTTTGGGGGCACCTGAAGCAAGAAGTTTTCCGAACACGTTGTGCCACCATTCCTGCGTTGAAGGATCGCATCCGAACTTCCGTCTGATATGTTCCAGGGAATACGTTACGTCGAGTTACGGCAAGCTTCCAACGCCGCCTAGATGAATGTGTTGTGCAGAAGGGGCATCATATTCAAAAGGTAATCCACGCAATGGACAATGACTTACATATTAGTAAATGGCATACCTTTAACTATTAATTGGGATAAGAGGAAATAAATAAATTACAGTTATTGCCTTATGGTGTGCTTTTAATATCCTACTATGAACGCTGCCGCACCCTATACATTCCATTTTAGAAAAATTGTATTACTTCGAATTTAATTGCTATTTTCATTCTTAAGGTTTGAAGTTAGGGTTAACTTCAATTCAAGGCGAAAATTTCAATGTATCATCTGAAGAGGATTATTATTAAAGAAGAGGCTTAGGGATGTAGATTTTGAGTAATAACTAAAAGTATTTCTTTTTTTTTCAGTTGCCTATTGTAATTTTTTTTTTTTTTTAATTTTGAAACTTTTTCTGGCTTGAATTCGAACGCTGCTGCTTTTTATTATTATATCCAGTTTTAAAAATTTTGAATCTCAGTTTAAGTATGAAGGCGGTTTAAGTTCGAAAAAATAAAGTTTATTTTTCTTCGTAATATACATATTTTATTTACATATTAAAGGCGTTTGCCATAATTAATGATGTAGGAAACTCTGAGTTTTGTTTCGTAATCAATTAAATAAATGTCAAATAATTTTAAAATAGAATCTTTATTCGAAGCGTAAGTATTTTGTTCTATCTGTTTTTATTACGGATATAAAAGTCGGTTTTTTTATCAAATTTGCTTCGAAATAGGATTGCAGAAATGATTTATTCGCATTTGATACTTTGAGGAAAACTCACTTGTAAATTGAAGTTGACTTTCCAATTAAATTCCTATCCATTCCTTAGTTTATTCCTACTTTGGAAAACTCACTTTAACTTCCGTTTGAATCACTCTGAGTGATTAATGTGTTTTCAGCGTTACGTTGCCTTAGGAACCTTTGTGTAATGAAACATATCGTTTTTGTTAGTCAATGAAGCATTCTTTTTTAAGTATTTTTTTAAAGCGAACACCTTGTAACAGAAGCTGCGCATGGAAGAAATAAATATTAAAACATTTTTTTAACTTTTCGTAAGCCAAAATTTTTTTAAATATTTGCTAGGAAATCCATTATGCAAACAACACGACATAAAATTTCATTTTACATATTTGAACAGTCCGCAACTTGATTTAACGTTCTGCTTAAAGAGAGGTAAATAATTCAATACCTTAATTTTTTAATGGAGAATGTAAAATAAGATACTAGTAGAAGATTTAAAGTTGCGTAAATTGAATTGCTTAATTTAAAAAGAATTTTATTTAATTTCGCATCTTGACGATGATAAAATAAATATATGTACAGGATATTTTAAAAACACTACTCGATAAAAACCTCTTCAGTGGTTGTTTTTGAACCCATGATTCCTATTTCAGAAATGATTGGAACCATGTAAGATCGCACCATGATAATTTTGCCTACGCTACACTTTGAAAAAACATGTATGTAAGTAAGGGTCTTTTGTCCTTAATAATAAGAATCCTCCTTCGGATAAAAAGTCATAATGAGCAGAGATGATCCTGAAAGATTTGTCAAACTACAAGATTATTTGGAAAGATTGGTACAATTTTATAGATCTATATTTTATTAAGAAAACGAACTTCAGCATGCTATCAAGCAAAATATTTTTAATTAGTAATGAAGTTGTTGTTTTCCTACATACTTTTAAGGATCAAAGGATCATAAAATTATGGTTAAATATTTTTAATTAGTAATGAAGTTGTTGTTTTCCTACTTACTTTTAAGGATCAAAGGATCATAAAATTATGGTTAAATATTTTTAATTAGTAATGAAGTTGTTGTTTTCCTACATACTTTTAAGGATCAAAGGATCATAAAATTATGGTTAAATATTTTTAATTAGTAATGAAGTTGTTGTTTTCCTACATACTTTTAAGGATCAAAGGATCATAAAATTATGGCTACATTGAACGTCGACTTCCATGAGCTTTGCTAAAATACTTTTCTGCATTTGTTCACTTTCTTTCCGAAACTCGCTGCAATTTCTGGACCTGTTCCTCTAATGAAAATCAGAAGCAAATAAATTTTTATGAAAACCCTTTATTATACGAGTGACGTAAGCCATTCCGCTTATAAGTTTTCCCGTCCTGCTTGTTTTTAACAGCTAGTAAGAATGTTATTATCTGTATATCACCCTAAGCGTTTTTACCTGTTTTAAATAGGCTAGAAAATCTGAAATAGACACCACATGACTTCCTTCTACGGCCTATGAAATCATACACATTTTCTTTTGTGCTCTTCATTTGAACTTATTTCTACGAATAATTCTAATGTAATTAACGTATATATCAAGTCAAGTTGAAAATGATTATTATTTTACTTATGCTATTCATTAAAATTAAAAAACAACATGTAAATAACACCACATCTTCCTACCCAGAATTCTCTTATCTCAAACGTAAACTATAGACCTACGCAGACATTGAATACAAGAACGATCACGCAATAAAGAGCGGAGACAATGCAAAGGGAAAAGAAAATATAAATAATTACTCTATGTATAAAAACGGAATATTGTAGCAGCTTAAATTCTTATTTTTTGATGCATCATTTCCTTCCAAACATCCAGCGGTACAACAACAAAGCCATTGTATCATGTTAAGTTTAACAAAAAATCGAAAACATTGTCAAGAGTATGATCGTTATCCAAAGCTTTCCGTAGTGACGAGGGAGAGGAGAAGAGCCGTTTAAAAAAGGGGACTGCAGGATGGAAACTAAGTCTTTTTTCCTGCTTCAGATTTGCGTGCGGTACGAATGATGTCTATTCCATCTACGCCATTCCATTCGGTGTTAAACATTGTTTCCTCAAGATTTGAGGCACGATGCCCATTTCATTTATTTCTTTACGCATTGATTTCTCTATACGGACATCATCTGTATTAAAAGTCTTGAAAACTGCCGACGAATTTTCGAGAACTCGAAAACTGCAACGTTTTTACTCAGTTGTCTACGATCAAAGTTTAAGCAATTTTCCGACCGCTGAAAAGGGGTCGACACAGCACATAGCTGGCAACTACTTATTCAAAACTTAGTAGTATTTTTAGTCCAAAGGGATTTGAATCCCGAAGGACTATTAGTTTCGTTTTGGCATTTTGCGTCGGACTCATAAATGTCGGTTCACTTTTCAAACTGTTGCCACAAAATGTTAGAGTCCTGCATTATATTTGAAGAAATTAAATAATGAAAAATCTGCATAAATGTATGCATATTTCTCGTATTGTGATAAAACAACGGTACATAGAGTCATCGAATTTTGAATAACGTAATCCTCCAACGAATATGAGCATCTGGAAGACCAAATTTGAAATTTGAAATTTGTTTTATGATCGATTTCCTATTTTTTAAAACTTTGACGAATTTTTGATTAACGAACTCAAGGATTTCAAAGCGAGCAATGGCAACGTTGTGCAGAAAAAACATTTTCATCTCCAGCGCATGAGTCTCTCTATCGGAAATTCTAAAGATATGCTCGTTTTAAAACTATTTTGCGATATTGCTGTTGCACTGGATCTTATGGTTTAAGTGCGAGGAACATGATATTTAATAAAGAAAGGTAACACACAAAATGTTAAAAAAACGCCCCTTTGGACGTAATTTAAAATCTGAAACATTTCAGATTTTGTTTTTTTTTTTATTTTTTTTAAAAATGTTTATCGATTTATTCCGTGAAACAACTTCAGGAATACGTATAACGAACTTACGAAATATGTGTTCGAAAATTCTTCATTCGTTTTTGAATAACTTTAAACATGACTGAAACTGCTTTCACCTGAAGACAAAAATGCAAGAAACATAGAAATGTGATTTAGAAGGTCTATGAAACCCATGTTTATCAAGTAGAAAATTTTAAAGAATCATTCTAAGGCGAGTGGTATAATTCAGAAATTTTCATTTAGGATTCTAATTGGAAAAACTCTTATTAAGGTTTATTTTACAAAGCCCTCCAAGAGTTTAAAATTTCATACGGCAGACATTATTTTTAATTTAGTAATTTCCTAATTCACAATTTTAAATATGGTCATGCTCACCTTTTACAGAATATTTTCATAAAAAAGCAAATCATGTTACCAATAGGAAGAGATTATATGACGTCTTATAAATATAATTCTTTGTTCAGTCCATGAATTTAAATTCCCGTGATACAACCACACCCTACAACTTAAACAAAAAACCTGAACTTTCCTCCGTTTAATCTTTCATTTAGAGTTCAGAAAACGTTTACCCTCTTCCTGTTCCTTTGTTCAAACATCTCCAGCAATTTCTACATATCAATCAATATTGTTGCGTTATTTTCTTCCTTCACGTTCGTACGGGGTTCGTGTGGATATGAAGCGAATAACGACGACACTTGATGAAGTATCGAAACACACTTCATTTAGGCAATATTGTCAACACAGCTGACAGCTTCAAAACATGTTTCACAGTCGTCGATGAACTACTATAAACACGCTGACACGATCAGCGACACAACCTTCAGGTAATCAGGCTATCATGGTGGAGACAGCTTCACTGCAAAGCAGCAGAGTACAGCTCCCGACTGCTCGGTCGTTCTCGGAACTCCACGTACTCTCGAGACTCTGCACGCTACAACTCGCGACGCACTCGACGACACACAGAGCTCGGCTCCCGACTCTTCGGATCAGTCGTTCCCGGAGCTCATCACGCTCTCTGGACGATGCACTAACCGCGATACTCTAAGAGACTCCTTCGGGGAACTCGACTACCCACTCGGCACTCGCTGCCCGGCTGTCAACTCCATCCACTCCTTAGGGATTGACTCGCTAGACGAGACACCAACTCGATACTAACTATCTTGCACTCTATGCGAGGCACACACTCTCGCCCTCTCCACAAGGCACACTCTATACTGACTACGGACCAGCAGGGTTTATAGCTTCCGGCTTGTGTTCGAGAACATTCTGGGGTAAACCGGTAAGAATGCGTTCCAGAAAGTTCTACATCCGTCCATGTTATATCGCCAATTTTGTCGCCAAATGGGTGATTTCTCGCTAAATGTGGCAACCCTGCCTTCCCTAGCCATTTATGGCAACCATAAACCTGTTTTGCGGGGAAGCTATCTCACCACGCCTGTACATTTCGTAACAATATACTTATCTGATAAATCACTTGCAGTTGGGATCTATTTAAATACTGCAATATTCTACAGCAATATTATGCTGTAGAATTCTCGCTTGCGTTGAATATTCTGTTTGTTTCACAGTTCTTCTTTTAATAATTACAGATAGCTATAATAACTTACATTGATTACTATAATAAGTTTTATTATAATTTCAAACGATGTCCATGTGAATAAAGAGTCTTGGAAAATTTCCAGGTTTTAGTAACAAATCCACAATGAATATATTTATATGTTTAACTCACAAAAAGTGTGATTATAACAAAGGCTCGGAATTGTCAGGTAATGAATTTAAAGCACATAATATCAAGCCATATTTTGTACTCTTTTATTTAGGAAATGGAACTTTAATTTATAAGGTACTTCTCCCGCCTTCTTAGCATGCCTTCATGGTGTAATGGTCAGAACGTTCGGCGCGTATTCGAAAGGTCCATGGTTTGAGTCTCAGCGAGGGCACTAAACATTTTTCATGTCTTCTACTTCGAAATAGCTTAATGTTTCTACAGTGGCGCCCGAATTAAAAAGGGTGGAGAATGATGAATTTCCAACACCAGGATTTGGAAATTAAGTTCCCTAATCCACATTAACTCTTTAAAAGGGGGAGTGTATAAGGTATTTCTGCCGCTTTCTTAGCATACCTTCGTGATGTAATGGTCAGCACGCTCGCCTCGTATTCGAGAGGTCGTGGTTCATATCTCCTGCTTCGAAATAGCCTCATGTCGCTACAAATTAACAAAGTTATCCAATTATGCACGAGAAAAAATTGCTTAAATTTAGAAATGGCCAACTAAAGAAACTGTAAAAATACGGACTTACAAATACGGATTCTTATAAGTGATTATTCAGTTGAAAATGAAGAATTTTCAACATGCGCAAACGTCTCAAAAGTAACAGTAACAATAAACATGGCGGCAGATTTGGAAGAACGTAAACAACGTGGAAGGATACCAATATTGAGATAAAATTCACAATTAGTATGAAGTTACTAGCGATTGTTGTTCCTTTTCTGATTTGAAGGATATTTTTGCTTTTATATTATACTGTGCTTACAAGATTATTATTTGAGGGTTTAACGATTAAAAAAAAAAAGGTGCTAAGTGTTACTCTCTCATGTTTTCACTCATTGACTCATAAAACATGTATCTAAAAGTCCTATACTAGTATTCCCTGCGATGTGCGAGCATAAATAGAACCATCTCTAACGGAAAACGCATAGGCGACAAATGGATTGCAATCACATTTTCTGACACAAAAGGCATTTTTGTGAAAGATTTTTGCCTTTAATATCTGTAAAACGAACAGTTTAGAAATATTTTACTTAAAAATAATAAAACTTTTAAAAAATGTATTAAAAGAATGGGACGGACTACAGTTATGGGAGACATACCGAACAAAACAGCAAAACGTATTTTTCTTTATGACGATTCTTCAAACCAGATAACCACGATCGTCAGAGAAATTTAGCCAGCCAATAATGTTTTACTAGCTGGAGCGTCCTCCATATTCTCACGGGTCTTTCCACTTACAAATTTTCCTTTTTCCCTTTATTCGAAAGGACCATAAAATTTTGAAAATGTCTATGCGATCTAGCTTAATATAACAAGGACCTTGAACAGCATCTCAACAAATGATTTACAGATATCTTTGTTATAGACTTAAAATGCACTGGTGGTGTGTGTAGTTTTCCAAACACAAAATATTGAAGAAGACTTTAAGAAACAACTTGCAAGTGTTGTATAAATATATATTTTATATCAAATTACAATCTCTTCTTACATACCATATATTTAATACCTTAAGGGTGATGAAATTAGGTATGCATAAATATCTATTGTTGAGATTGATGAAGAGAAAATGCATAAAGGTGCCCCGCGGAAAACGACGAGTGCCCAGTGACAAAATAATAAAACTGTATAACCAGAATAGTGAAGATGAGGCTGTATTATCTGATGTTCGTTTTAATGACAATGAAAATAAATATATTTCTTAAACGTATAAAACAAACTTACAAAATACTGACAATTTAAAGCCTTCAAAAGTAAAAACAAATTATCAAATTTACAAATTTATCCTAGGAGCATTTTTGACATTGTTAGAAGATTTTTTAACAATAAATGATAGTAGCGTGAAAAATAAATTAATAAAATGCATTCACAAATACACAGATTAAATGCATGTGCATTATTCCATGGAGCCGTTTTAAAAAATATTTATATCAAAAAAAAAGGTTCTTATATATATATAATATATTACGTACGGTTATAATATATTACGTATTTTATTTAAAGATTTCTGATGTCATGAGTTGTCATAAGGAAATAACACATTTAATTTATTGAAGATGCTTCCAGTAAAAAAAAAAGGGGGGAAAAACACGGTGTGCGGAATTTCCATTCCGCTTACAGAAGATCTATAAAATCTGCCAAGGTTCCTCTGCATTAGTTGGAAGTTAAAGTTTTCAGACGGTTTTCTTCGTGCAAGTTAAAGTTCGCGTGTAAAGCAAATAGCATTTGCCTTTCCAGACTACAGCTGGCCGTTCCGAGCAAGTTGCTCTCAATTCTGGCTACCGGTTGTTGTTGGATCTATTTCCAGAGAGATAAGAGTACTCTTGACACAGCGAACAGGAAAAAAAATGTTTCTTGGCAGAGTTGGAAACACAAGAGAGAAGATTTCTCTCCTTTTCACAAAACTAATTAGCTCCAACTCTAAAGCAGCGTTCGTTCAAGTTTTCCTGGGCGTGTCTGGAAGACCCTCTGAATTCTCATTTGCTCCAGATTTTCAGAGCGTCTCTCGATTGGCGAGTGCACTATAATTGTTTGCAGGGATTATCTTACCAGATATGGCAACGTTTGCATGATAATCCAGAGGCTTTATCTTGGGACTGAATTCTCGGCATCTAAGTGTTCGGTGACAGGCAACCGTCACATAACAACACACCTTTAAATAGGAAACCGTCTGAAAACAGATGTGTCAGAATTTTGAACGAATGATTCTCCCGCTCCAGGTCTTCTCAGGATTGAAGCAATGTTTGTCCTTTGGTCCACCATGAAATGAAGCACATAGTCACGAATGCTATATGATGAGTGGTCACGTGCAGCTTTCTGAGGAATTGCTAATGTTCCCGACAATTGCTAAGGTAACGTACAGCTCTCCCGAGATTTGCCGAGATCTTTAGAAAACCACTTTTTCGATACTTTAGGATGATATTTTAATTACCACAAAGTGGATTTACTTTGAAATTGTTCAATTTTATAGATCGGTGAAATATTTTTTTAAAAAATGCTAAATGCTTTTTTTTTTTGCCAATAACAATACGCTGAAAACTAAGAAATGTGAAATTGGTGATACATTTTGAGCAATACGGAAGATAAAATTAGTTAGATTAAATTTTAGTTGCTACACAGCTTCTTTGCGAAAACCAGCTTTGCACAACCCAGTGTTATTCCCTAGATTTTTAGAAAACGCCGGAAGCAGTATTTCCCATTTTCCAATTATCATAGATGCATTTTTCTATTCATTGGGTTTTCAGTGATTACTTCGTAAAGCAATAAAGCTGTTTATAAAGTTTTAAACTTATTCTAGCTGTTGTATTTTTAAGAGTTCCAAAAGTCATAAATATATTTAATCAGATCGTTTCGCATTACAACTTACAGAACACATTAAATGTAAATTTTTTGTTGTGGATTTGCTTTCATTGACATATGATGGATATCAGTGATGAAGTCAATAAGCATTGTTTGCACGAGAATTTTCGAATTAAATTTCCGTGCCAAGATAATTATGAGATCAGGACTCTATTTTATTCCAAAACTGCGGTCCTTAAGAAATGCTAAACGATATTTTAGGGAATACTATAATGGTCACTAATGGGTTTAATAAATTCGATTCTATGTCATTTTAATTTCCAATGAATTATAATTGCATCGACATTAGCAGCCTAACAGAGTTAATAAATTAATGAAACACTTAATATGCCATCATAATAAATGTTAGAGTAATCTAGCACAGAATGATTTCCATTCGCTAGAAAAGTTTTTTCTTTTTAATAAACAATTGACTGCAAAATTAAAACTTCTGCGTGCTGAGATATGAAATACCTATTCATTTTCAAACGTGGTCTTGTCCTTACAAGATGTTACGTGAAGAAGCAATTTCACGATATCAGGGTGCAAAAAACAACAATGTGTATTGCTGGAGTGTGCAACACTGATTGGCTTGCAGGGATGTGATTTAATAAAAGTGTTTCCTGAAAATAGTGCCTCATCTTCGAAATTCCCCTACGATGAACCAACTTGACCTTAAATGGCATTGCAGGAACATGTTTGTTACGCCCATGCATCAAGGATGACCCCGAGTCTTAGTAAAGTGCGTAAAGCTTTGCTCACACGGTGGTTTTAAAATCATAATTGGTCAAAGCCGGGCGTCATTGCTAGGCAACCAGACCTTGCTATGTCATAAAACCTGGTTTCAGGATTTTGCTTAAATACTCTACTTCTCAATTTTGTGCCACTTTCTATGATAGTCGTCCAATCACACCGAAGCAAACATTGCTCGAAGGTTTCGCTGAAACATCTGCACGCTCGCAAAGGCGCATCTTTCCTGACTGACTATGGCTTAAACGTTACTAAAAAGGTATGAATGGACTTAATTACTTTGACCCTTAAACCACGAAAGTTTTATGACGATAAAACAGTCGTCTGAACGATGCTTTACACTCACTCACCTCCATCCACTTATAATAGGTGTGTCTGATGAGTGCTGTAAAATTCATTCTATAACTCATTTTGTCCTTCCCTGATGCTATGGGAAGATATAGGTACATGGCGTCATACAGCGGAGAATGGCCATGAGGGTTAACGGGGTAGATACCACTGCTTCTTCTCCAGTGATATAATTTGTACTTCATTAGTGCGCTGCCTTAACCCTTTAAAGGTTAAAACGTCCGAGACAGCCTTTCATTCAAACCACCACAACCGCTCGAAACGGCCGACATTGCAATGTTGTTTTCTTCCCTCCTCCTAAGGTATGATGTAGCAGGTTCAGTTTCTCCAAATTTATTGTATCAGTTTAGTGCAGACAGTTTGTCCTAAAACGATAATGGAATCTTCTTTGTTAGGAGGTAGAAAGAATGTCATTTGAAATATTTACACCTCCTTGTGCGTTGATGGACGGCGAGGGGAGGAATCAGGCGGGATGCATAATGCACGGGGATGAGCGTTTCGGTATTTCAGACACACAGATTAGCCAATGATTTGGTTTTCTAAGAGTTAATGAATCATTTATTGAGGAAATTCATTTTATAATCTACTTCATGTATCACTCTACATACCCCATAATTCCAAGTGTAATGCTCTAGTTTTTCTTCGTCTGTTGGGATTTTCAAACCCTCTTGCAATACACATTTGAGAAGTTTCTGCTAAGAGCGATTTTCTCCATATACAAAGATCATCTACTCATTATTATGCCTGATCATTTTTCGCTTTTGTGTCACAAATATATTTTTCTCCTATAACATCCAGTTAGGGTGAAAACTGCATTTAAATACGATAGCATTCTCTGTATTTTAATCGAAAACTCTTTTAGCATCGTCCTCAACTTTTTATCTGATTAAATCCAATGAATAAATTAGATAAGAATTCATAAATATTAGATGCTTCTTCAAAAAATGAAATTTAATATTTTTCTTTAATTACTTCTTTCTTTCAGAGAAATCTACTGCAGAGAAGTAACCTTGTTATGAAAAGTTTTATACGATTATTTTACGTTATTGTAGCACTTGGAGATTAATTAAATTTACTTAGATAAAATATTAACGTTAAATAAAACTGAATACTGATGCTCATTTGATTAAAGAGCGAAAATAAATGTAAACGCCTTTTAAGTCATTAATTTCTCTAAGGGCTAAAATGTTATTATTAAAAAAAGAAACTTTAAAAGAAAAACAATCGTTGCCTTGTTTTATCTTTTACAAGAGATTAAATATATTTTTGTAAGAGACTAATTAAGTGAGCTAGCTAGTGAACAGCGTAAATTTGGGATTCATATATAATAAATTATTTTAGGAAGTTTGTAGAATGCTAGGACAGAGATTTTTTATATATTTATAGGCTTTTCAATTCAGGATTACGTTTGAAAATGTCGTATTAGCAATTAACAGTAATTTAATTATTGTGTTGTTGAAAAATGCGTGTTTTTATCCATGCATTTAAGTTCTAATTAATATCCTACAGGATTGGTATTTACTTCGAGTGACGTTGTTAGATATTTACTTGAACTCACTTGAGGCAATTGAAAGCTAGTATTATTTTTAAAAAATATTTTAGATAGATACTCACAGGATATCGAAAGTACCTTTTTTTGTCGTTTTCGTATTTATCGTTTAATTAGTTTAGATAAAAAATATTTAGATTATTACGTTAGCAAAAATCTTTTTAGAGAATATCATAATAACAGAATACCAATGTAAAGATGATGCAAACTGACTGTTCATTGTAAACAACTGTACATTAATTTATTTTAGCTTAGGTTTAATTTATCAGCATACAGGGTAAAATCATCGTAAAAATATAATTAAATTAATGATTTAAATAATCTTACGATGTTTTAGGCATTGAATTAAATGAGGTCTTTTTGCTTTATTAGAGGTGAAATGGTGTTTCAATAAATTCAATATTTAATTCAATTAATTAAATTCAATAAAATCTAAAATACAGAAGCATACTGTACATAAATGAAGTACTGCTTATGATCCAGTAAAAAAGTGTTTGTTTCTAGCCAGATCAGGGCTTAATTTCTAAGATCAGAAGTGCCGGAGCCCTATGGAAGAACATCAGCAAAGAGTAAATAAATAAATAAAATGACCGTTAAACTCATTAATAATTTTAAAAATTAAATAGTTAATTATTATCAAATTAATTAATAGCTGTTTAATTAATGTTTATAAATTGTTGTTTAATCAATAATTATTATATAATTAATTAATAATAATTTAATTGATAATTATTAGATAATTAGTTATTATTTATTGAAATTATTAAAGATTGAAGTAATTAAATAATTAAAATTTAATAAAATGTAAAGAAATAAATTGAAATTTAATAAGCGATTTTTAATATAATTTTATTGTTAAAATAAAATTTTCAAGATAAAATTTCTACTGAAATTGTTATTCAATTACATAAAAGAAGTGCCGCAGCCTTCTTATTCAGGGCTCCGGTGCGTTCCGGCTAGAATTATGATTTATTACAAAAACTAAGAAGCACCGGTGCCGAGATCCGGTGGGCTCCGGCCCAATTTAAGCTGTGATCGTAAGGGGGAGTCCTTTTACCTCCACAAAAATCATATATACTTAAAGTACAGCTGATGTAAATTCCAGGGAGAAACAGAATGAGGGTATGAGTGGGTGGAAACAAAAAATGATTGAAATCTTGGTGAGAGAGACCGCAACTCTCTGGTGATGTAATTATAGCCATCAAGCAGATGTGTGTCAGGGATAAAATGAGACCTGAATCTGACTCCTAAGGATGAATGTAAAATTGCTGGTTATGCTTTCCCTCCACCCCCGTTAGTACTGTGGGAAGACGATATATAGGACGTGCTTAAGCAGTTTATCTCAGTATTTCACTATTCTCAGTATTCAGTTTATTGTACTCGCTGTCCTTAACGCACATTTAAGAACACAAATTTTCCTTCCTGCGAGGATAACTAACTGTAAGCATCGATAACAATACACTAGGTACGGTAGCATGGCGAGAAATTTATGCGCTCCTAAACTATAAACTCCCCCAAATTTATTGCCCTTCTTAAAGGGAAAGGTTTCCCTACCTGAGTGAGGGGACTTTACTTGAACGTCTCATGTTCTCATGAGTTCATATTTCTAGGGAAATAGAGTATAAGGTCTGCTTATTGTTAAACTAAAACATTATGAATTCTAATTTTTCCCCCTTGAAATTGGGGTTCAGTTTTATAAAAAGAGGTACCGGAGCTCATCTTATTTAGGGCTCCGGGGCTCGGCTCCGGTGGGCTCCGGCGCAATTTAAGCACTGAGCCAGATCAAAAGAAATTTTTCTAATATCTCTGATCTTTGGTTTGGTATCTGATTTGAACCCCTTCGCAATGTTAGTCTTAGTTTTTCAAGCACCATCATACTTGGCAAAAGGTATGCAATAGCCAACTCTCGTAATTTCGTAGACATTCGTAGCTTTGTCTCGGAAGATTGTACAGGTGTAAAGAGCACGGTCCTGCCTCATTGAACTCGAGTCGTATTCCAAACAAATGTATAGCATACAAAACTTTTGGCGTTCCAACAGGACTTATTTCAAAGCGGAACTGTACCGAGCTGTTGCATATACTGTTTTTATAATTTATTTATGTGATCATATGCCTATAGTTCGCAATTCGAAATAAATTAGTTTTATTCCCAAACATCGGCATTTGAAATATGTCTTTGGTGGTAAAACGTGTTCTGATATCACAATTCTTTTTTATATTTTATTTTATGTGTTTTTTTTTTAATATGTTCAAATTTATATAACAACCTGTATTCAACAATTATAATCAGTCGAAGAATCTGCCAAAATACGTTTAACAATTGCCAAATTTTATAACAATGTAAATAAAACGTGATAATATTAGGGAATGGCTGAAGGCGATAATATTTATATATGCGAAACGTTGGTGATCTTTCTTTTATTTCACGTCGGCTTACCAGTACTGAATAGGAGCTTAAAGCTTAGCACAGAAGCGTAGATACTTAAATTGCATGTAAAAATCTAAATCTGTGGAATAACTTGTACGCTCAGTAACATTTCTGAAGTGGGAACCACGAAAAATAAGCAATACCCTCACCGGGACTCAAGCCTGGACCTCTCCATTAAGTGAAGAGCATGCTACAGTTACACCAAGAAAGCATGCAGAAAAGAGCGAGAAAATACATTATATACCCCCCGCCGTTTTAACAGGTGACTGGGGATTAGGGAACTCAATCTCCGATTTCTGGTGGTGACGAATTATTCTTCACCACCTTTTAGTTCTGCCGCCACTGTACAGACATTAGATTTTTTGAAGCAGGAGAAGAGACAAATGAGCAATGCCCTCACCGGAGCTCGAAACCTGGACATCTGGAATAAACGCCGAATGTGCTACTTCTACACCACGATGGCATGCAGAAAGCAGAGTTAAATACCTTATATTCTCCCTTTTTTAAAGAGTGTCCGTCCATGAGGAGACCCTATTACCAAATCCTGTTAGTGAAGAATCATCATCCCCCAATTTTTATTTCCAAGCGCCACTGCAGAGTCATTAGGTTATTTCGAAGCAGGAAACACGGAAATTAGCATGTCCTCACCGGGACTCGAACCTGGACTTCTCGAATACGCGCCGAATATGCTATTGGTATTCCATAGAAAAGGGCTGGTAGGAAAGTGGGAGAAAGTACCTTATAACCTAACTGTGAAATTCAGGAAATCGATTGCCTGCGCATCATCAAATAGAACAAAACCAAAAACAGGACAATATGGAAAGAAATAAATGAAGAAATTAAAAACTTACAAGATGAATATTTCCATATATTCTTAAACTGACAAATAAATTATTTGAATTTTTGAAAAGTTGTAAAAGTAAGAAATACAGTTTCTTCGTACTCATAAAAGCATTCAAAGCATATAATGACTAAAAAAAAACTTATTACATTGTGAAAATTTGTTTTGACCCGTGAGTGAAATGTAAATAGTGAAAATCTTCAATAGCTAAGCATTTACAAAAGCTATTGATTGAGCTCCTATATGCACACAGTGATTCGGTTGAAATATTTCCTTTTAAATGAAAAACGTTTTTAAATGGGAAGGCACACGGTTTTAATATAGTACAATCTGGCTTTTGTCCCGTGGGAGTTTAATATAAAGGCAATCGTTTTGAATTCCTCCTTGTCATGTTTCTCTTTCTGAGATCAGGTGGATGCAATTTCCTCTTGAAAACAAATCAAACGTTAATTACAACTATGCTTTCTTGTAATACATAAAGGAAAATATTACATGTCAGAAAACTACTTTTATTTCAAAATAGTATTAGATTTGCATGAATGAACATTTGATGCAATATTAGAATGTGTTGTATTCGGTCTTTGGTTAACACATGCATTTTACATTGCGTTGCATCTCAGCAAAATCCCTTCTGTGACACTAATACCAAATGCTTTTGATAAATAAGTTATTTTTAGCCCAAAATGGCATTTTTAACCACATAAAAAAGCTATTTAAATAGGATTGAAATAGGATTTTGGGTATAGAACATTAAAACTCTTTTACTGTAATAAATTGTACAACCACGACATACGATTTCAGACAGTTTATAGTATTCAAGTCGATGAGGCAAGGAAGCATTCTGCCATTACTTCTGAGAATGCCGAAACGCTGAACTAAAAGTTTGTGTTTGCTTCATGAGTACTTTCCGTGAAATATTTGTGCCTGTTAGTATTATAAGACCCTAAGCACTTGTAACTGTGCTTAAGCTGCCTTGGAATTTATAAATACATAAAAGTGTAGGAAGCTTTGTTCTATCCAGAAATATGATGAATGTGAACTTACTTCCTAAGTGGCTGTCTAGGGGCTTGAAATGACTAATCTGACTTATGAATAACTCGAATATTTAACGGAAACACGAATAGCTGCTACAAACTACAAAGTGTTTACATATGTGGCAGGAAATCGATGAGACTATAGACAAGTGAAGCAAAGCTAACGCTTTTTACACATATGCATCTTTTAATACTGTTCTTTATATATACACGAATTTAAATGCCGCCGTCGTCGTCTAGCTCTTACCAACGTCCTTCTCCAAATGATTGCGCAGTTCACTCTGTCTTAGCACTCGGTATCCAAGTCCTTTCTCTCTGGCTTGCAGCTACATCTACTCGATGACGCATTCCCATAACTGCTCGTTCCATCCTGATAGAATGCGGCCTCGCATTCTCGTAGTACCACCATCTACATCTAGGGATCTGAAAAATAAAACTAGAAAAGTTAGTATTGAGGGAAGTTATGAATATTGGTAGGTTAGTATTGAGGGAAAAGTCGTCTTAAGTAGTTTATTTCAGCCATCTTCCCTCATCATCTTAACATCTTCAGCTTTAGCTCTTCTTCAAAGCTCTTTCAGTGTTCCTTCATCTTTCACAGTCTATCTGAATGCATGTATTTCACAAACACTTCTTCCTCTGATGTTGTCTGGAACAATTCGTCTGGATTCGTCTTCGTATATACGTCTCCTTAAACATCATCTGGATACGTCTTGTTAAACATCATCTGGATACGTCTTGTTAAACATCATCTGGATACGTCTCCTGAATGCGTCGCTTGAAGTCGTCTTCCTTCATAATTTTCCTTCTTACAATAGTTTATTAGTCAAATCGAGAAAAATTCGTCAAGTCAGGAAAAGTCTATAATCAGGAATTATAAAAATTGATAATGCATCATCAAAGATCGTCTGTCCATGGTTTCAGATATTCAGCAAATGTACTAGTCTTGAAAGTTCCTTCGATAAAACCAACCTTCTCCACGTCGTATCTGTCATTAGGTTTCATCTTGGTGATTTTATATGGATCTAAAAACTTGGATTTTAGCTTTATACCTGGCCCTAGCTGAGTGCGTTTAATAGCTACCACATCATTGATCTTGTATTTACTAGGGAATTTTCGACCTCGATTGTAAGTCTTTCGGTTCTCTTCCTGGATCTTCTGAATCTGCTTTTTCGCCTCTTTACGTAGATTTTCTACAGATTCTATAAAGTCTTTCTGGATTTCAGCTTCTATCAATTCCTTGATCTTCCTATTTTTATTCGTCTTTATCTTGGTACCAAACAAAAGCTCGAAATGTGTCGAATTGTTACTTCTCTGAAAAGTCGAATTAATTATTTGTTGGACGTAATTTACGTGTTTGTACCATTTCGTAGGTCATCTATAGCCAACTTAGAAATGATCGATATGATAGTGGAAATCAACAGCTCTAGTTGTCCATTGGCTCTTGGTAATACTGTTGTGATTAAGGATAGATGAATATTTTCCTTAGTACAATAGTAATCAGCATATTCTTGAGAAGTAAATGCAGTACCACTGTCAGGTACTATATTGCAGGGATTTCCAAACAATGATTTTTGATCTTCAAGTTTAGCTATTACTTCTTTACTAGAGATGGTTTTAGTTGGATATAGTCACACAAACTTTGTAAACGAATCAATAACCGCGAAAATGTATTTATAATTCTTGTTAAAACTTTCTAAAAGTCCTAAATGGTCTATATGGTTAGTATTTAGAGGAATACCTTCTTTAGGTAAAGGATAATATCCTTCCTTCTTTCCAGATTTCCGGTTGGCCAGCATACAGGTAATACAATTTGCGATACATTTTTCAATTTTCTCTTTCAATTTAGGGACATAAAAATGTTGTCTCACATGTTCTTCAGTACGTTTGACAGCAAAATGACCTCGTTCATGTGCGTCTTTAATTACTTCAATTTTCATTACCTCAGGTACTACTAGTGCTTCAATTCCACTTACCATTTTGCAAAGCACGTCATTCCACAAACAATAATCTTCATATGGCTTAGATTTCAAAACTTCTTTTATAACTTTTATATTTTCATCAGTTTCTTGAGCTTGAATTATCTTAAATTTTATACCATCATCTTGAATTACCATACATACAGGATTTGGAATAAGAGCATCAACGTGTCTCATACGAGTATCACATCTGTGTTCGATTGTGTAATCGTAATCTTGCAACATTAATGCTCATCTAGATATTTTAGTACAGATATCCTTCTTGCTCATAGTTTGTTTTAATGCATTACAATGTTTAAATGTTCAATCTGTCACGATTTTAAACGGTATGCCTAATACGTACACCCTGAATGTTTTAAGAGCTTCTACGACTGTTTTAACTTCTAATTCGAAGCTCGGATATTTACGTTCAATGTCTGTTGTTTTCCTACTCATATAATAAATCGGATGCATCTGATTATCAATTAAGGATTTCTGTAACAGAACCGCACCATAACCGTCATCAGTGCGTATTTCGGTTTCTGCGTTCGGATTATAAATGCACAAAATAGGTTCAAGATGTGTTTCAATTCGTTAAAAGCATAAGTTCTTTTCTTTAGTTCAGTTCTTTAGTTTTTTTCTTTAGTTCAGTTCTTTAGTTCTTTTCTTTAGTTCAGTTCTTTAGTTTCGAATTTAAATTTAGAACCTTTCTTCAGTAAATCACTAAGCGGTTTTGCAATTAAGGAATAATTAGGTATACAGTTTTTGAAGTAACCAGTTAAACCTAAATAACTTTGAACATCTTTTACAAATTTAGGTTCTGGAAAGTTAATTACTGCTTTCGTTTTAGAAGAATAAGGATATAATTTCCCATCTTTAATTTAGCGTCCTAAAATTTCGATTTCATGGTTCAAAAATTGACATTTCTTAATGTTTAATTCCAGCCAATATTCCGATGCAGTCTGTAATACGCGTTTCAATTTTTGAATTCCCTGAGCTTCGTTTTCGGAAGGAATAATGATGTCATCCATATAGAGTACAAGAGTATTTTCCTTTAAAAGATCACGAAATATATCGTAGATGTATCTTTGGGAAACACTTGGGTAGTTAGCAATAGCAAACGTGACTTTCAAAAATTCATATTTTCCGTTTTTTGTCACGAAAGATTCGTACTTTCTACTTTCTTCGTCTACTTCATCATGGAAAAAACCGTTTTTCAAATATAATGTTGTAAATACCATTGCTGCCTGTAATTTATCAATAACATCATTAATTAATGGCAGAGAAAAGTGATCGCGAATTATTTTTTACTCAGGCTCCGAAAGTCTAGGCATAGTCTAAATGAGCAACACTTTTTCTCCTTAGCACGATATTACTTGCGTAATAAGAACAGCTTGGTTTAATGATTTGTTTCTCTAACTACTCCGAAATCTGTTTATGAATTTCACGCTGCTCTGCGAGGGGAAAGCAATTAATTGGAAGTTATTCTGTCAGCACTATTCGCATCTCCAGGGCAGATTTTTTTAAATTTTATTCGGCTTATAATTCCTTACTATGTGTAGTATTTCATCTCGATGTACTCCGTCTTTGATATGATTTAAATCAATTTCCTCATCATACGCGCCTAGTGTGCTTCCATCACACGATGAAGTCCTACTGGAAGGCGGGAGAAAATACCATACGCACTTCCCCTTTTAAAGAAAAACTGATGATTTCAGGACCCAATCGCCAAATCCTCGTGGATACAAGCCAGTTTTCTTTAAAAAGACCTCCACGGGGCATCCCTCCCTTTCCGTGTAGTGCTCAAGGGCGGAGCACGTTATAAGGAAAGAAAAGCCAAATCCCTGGTGGTTACGAGTTATTGCAGGTTTTTTTTAACTAGGAGACATGAAAAATGAGCAATGCCCTCCTCAGGACTTGAACCTGGACCTCCCGAATATGGGCCGAATGTGTTAATCAGGACCTTAAGATCACACTCGAATTCCCTTACATGAAACTGTATGAAAGATCCTTCCGATATTCCGAAAGCTTTACTTCCTATATTCCTTTACTTATAAAATCAGCCCTTCCTCTCTCAGTGTATTTTTATCAACTGATATTGAGAATCACATTATACATTCAAATGATTGCGAGGAACGTGATGAAAGATGTTCTTCTTTTGAGCAGAATTGCAGACTAATCGATAGTTGCATCCAGAAAGAACTCACATTGAACATTTAATTAATAGAAATTTTAAACTTTGAATTTATGTTTTTTTTTACATTTCTGTAATTGTAACACTATATCCTAATTAGTATACTTAACGATGTACGGATAAAATTATGATGTACCAATAATTTTGGAACAACTAATATTTTAAAAATCAAATTAATTATATGATGACGATACAAACCAAAGTTACTTTAGACGTTTTTGATTTCAGACGTAAATGAAGTAGTGTGACAGCATGATATTTATGTCAGATACTGGGCGTTGTAAACGGTTATATTTTTCGGCGAATGGTTGCGGTTAATTTGCCGATTTAATTTTGAAATTATTGTAATTATCTATATCACGACGTAATGAGCGTAAGAACTTTCATTCATTTGTAAGGTTTAGAGCTACTAATCACTAGATTTAGAGCCACTAATCATTAGGTTTAAACCTACTACATCACTAAATTTTTGTTATGAGGGAGACCTGAAAAATGAGCAATGCCTTCCCCGGGACTTGAACCTGGACCTCTCGATACGCGCCGAGTATGCTACCATTTCACAACGAAAGGATGCAGAAAGGAGGAAGAAAATACCTTATATACTCCCCTTTTAAAGGCTACCTGGGGATTAGGGGACCCAGTCGCCATATCCTGGTGGTGAAGAATAATCATCCACCACCTTTTAGTTCAGACGCCACTGTAGACTCCTCAGGTATTTATTTGATACGGGAGACTTGAAAAATGAGCAATGCCTTCGCCAGGACTGAAACCTGGACCTCTTAATGGCCGTTCCCACTTGGGTTTATCTGAGCTAACGAACACAACAAACGTAGTCGACCCATCTCCAAAACCCGTTTTTCCCCACAGAATAGCAAGTTGAAAAATCTGAACATACAGGCACAGAATAGCTAGTCGACACAGGGAACTGACTCCGTTGGCTCAAATAAACCCCAGTGGAAACGGCGCTTTAATGCGCGCCTAGTGTGCTTCCGTTACACCACGAAGGCATGCAGAAAGGAGGGAGAAAGTGCCTTTTAAAGATTCCTGAGAATATCGAAGTAGAATATGATTCAGCTGCAAGAGAGTGATGTCAAACGTCAAACTAATACTTTCCGAATTGCACCGTCATAAGGAAGACTGGAATAGGAGATTTTCTGCAGCTACCAGCTCTCATTACCGAAATAAGTGCTTGAAAACAAAAAAATATTGTAAATGGGACTGCATAAAAGAAAATGAAAATGGTGAATTACTGATGCTTTTTGCAGTAATAAAACATCTGAATTGTACTATTTGAATGTAAATTCCTCTTAAAAATGTAAATGAATGTTAGATTTCTTTATTTGCGAGAATATTAAGGAATGAAATCGTAACTGGAAATTTGCAATCATCTTTGCATATTTAATAAATAAATATAGATTTGAAAGTTGCATATGGAAAGCCAAAACACCGACTAGCAATTTATGCTTACAGCGTTTTTACATTAGACTGGAAATGCATGCACTTTCAATTCGCAGCCGTCGTTTTCTCATGAGGGCTCAGTTGGCAATTTCAGTAAAATGTGTAAAGTTTCAAAATTCGATAAAATTTCCATCTTACTTGCAAAACTCAGTACCTTCGTGAGCACCATTAATGTATTTTTCCCAATCGATCACTCAAAAACGGCAAAAGGAAGTTCAAAGCAATGACAGTCAAAGCTATGAGAATATTCTCAGAAGAATTATTCTGAGACTGAAGTACCATTTCCGGCTCTACAAAACATTCACATTTCCTTTATCTGCCCTCGTATATCTAAAACGTTTGTTATCAGGAAAACGAAAGATAATATTTTTTTTCACCCACAATTAACCCCTTGAGGACCATCGCGCCGGAAATAAAACTCAGTCACGGGACCGAACGCTCTGAAACGGAGCGTGACTACCGGCCCGCGCATTTTAAGTAGTTAAGCCTAAATTTACAAAAAAATTCGTATAAAATCAGCATTTTAATAAAAAGACTCCAAATTTATAAATTATATATATACTATACTTCTATTTAATATGTATTAAAATAAAAAATATAACGTTAATACAAATGAATGAAATATGCAAAAAACTAAAATTATTACTATGCACATGAAAACAAATACTATACACAATAAAACAAAGCTGCAAATATTACAAACACAAAATAAAAAAAGAGGAAATTAAGAATAATAATATATTCTGAATAAAATCGAAATTTAAAAATTCTGCTGTGTGTGATATAGTTCAAAACAAGGATCCACACAGAGTCCAACATTGCATATTTTGCACTCATAATATGGCTAATATTACTCATCCCGCTAATCCGCTGAATGTACTCCCCCATATTCTCCTAATGAAAAAAACAAAGCAATAAACAAGTCACTTGAACTCACACGTGCCCTTTCAAACACCCGTGTTTCCCAGTTTGTTTGTATTAACTAGAAGAAATTCTTTCTTCCATTTCACTATTTGATTAATTCATCTATTTCGAAATCTCGCTCTGTCAAACCTCAAAAGACAAACGCAATTCTACTCCAACATTTCAACTAATAAACGTTCCATAAATTTCCACAATCTGTTAAAATATAAACACAGCGAACAATAAATCCCAGCCCTTTAAAGAGCCGTGATTCTCACTTTGTTTACATCAATAAATATATCAAATACAGAAGCATAGAACAGAAACCAATGCCCGTTCATGAAGGTCAAATACCATATGAGTCGACCGTTGTGAAAACCGTTGCCGTTTAACGCCATCTAGTAGCATTTAAAAATTCAAATAAAACGTTCCGATTTCCGATTACGCATACGCGACGCTGGTCTCTCCATATCAATCGGAGCTCTTCGCGTGGAAGCGACGCTGGGCTGATAAGAGTGGAATCGCTGCGTCGCGTCCACGCGACCTTGGTCACGAACGGGTTAACATAATTATGGTAATATCTAAAGATGTATGAGTGTTTGGAAACAATTCCATTTAAAACATTATAAGCATTTGAGTTTAAATTAAATGTGCTATGCTTAAATTAGGAAAAGCAATAAATTTCTGCTGGTTAACCAAGATTCTATGAATTTCAACGATAACAGGTGCAGGTCTCTCATCATCGGGAGAAAATAAACGCAAAGAAGCGAACTGTATTTTTATCAAAAGCAAAGGAACAAAACAAACGAGAAGATAGTGTCATATGTCCACAAAATTATTAAAAAAATTTGAAATATTAAATCAATATCATTTTAAAAGCCTTTACTCTTTTGTTTGTGGTATAAATACAGCTTCTTTCTTTGCATAATATCTTTTCTTCTGATGATGAGGGATCTGGCGTGTTGCCATTAAAATCGATAGAATGTGTTAAAATACACGACCAAATAGAAATATCAAATGGAAAATAGAAATACCAAATAAAAAGTTTTTGCTTTGCCTAATTTTATGCATTATATTGGCATGTTTCTCTTCTCTCCTTTACTAAACACCTTCATTCCATGATGCGCTTAGATTCCATGATGCGCATTAGATTCCATGATTTGCACTTAGAATTACGAGACAGACGTTTTTTAGTTTTAATGGCTCTCTCGCTGCTTGGTGACACGTTCGTGCAAGCAAAGTTAACAAAAAGAAAAAACAATTCTCAGTAAGATTTAACGGAGAAATCTTCCTCGTATTATTGGTGGTTATGGAATCCTAAGTTACAGAGTTACATTTGTTCTTGATGGAATTCAGCCTATTGATTTTGAAACAGAATATAAGAATTATGAATATAAGACTTTAGGAGAATGAAATGGAACTGGATAGATGACAAGAGCGATTTGTACGGAAACAATTTCCGGAAGCGATAAGCGATAAGCAACGGAGGACGTGGGCACTGTCCCTTTACCAAAAGGTTAATCGGTATAGCACCACGTCCACCTATATCTCAGAGCCTAAAGAGGAATCACAAGACGCCACGCACCGGGCGCCCAAACCCAGAGCCAAATTCAACCCGGGGGCAGTCCAACAGACCAAATGCCCACGAAAGACAGTTCCAACAACCACCCAGGCCCCACATTTATTACATAAAATAACAAAAGCATACAGGGCCAAACAAAGCCGAGTTTTGGCAATAAGCAAAAGTTTTACAAAGGTAACAATTTCCGGAATGCGCACGCAAGTGATTTGCGATCTCACATATTCTAATCTCTAAATTGTGGTTTTCACAGATAGATTTCTACGTTACACGAATAGCGCATTCGATTTTTATCGCCTTCAACGCCTTGAAATCGTAGTTTTATTTAGATCAGTGTATCTTAAGGGTATACAACATGTTAAACCCGTGTAACAAAAGCTTAGGTTAGAATCTGACACTTATTTCGTTTCACAATATTGCATACAGCGCCATTTTCTTCCTAGTGGTGAGTGCAACTCTTTTTGTTTTTGCGAAAAATAAATTCGGATGACCTCCTTTACACGATTGCCAAGGTTGATAACACTTGGTCCAGTACTTTTCCTTTTATGACCATTTCAAAAGAGAAGTTTAATTATAATCACCCTGTATTACGTAACACTGTATGTCTATGATAGGGCTATGCAAGAAAATTGAATTCTGGGTTTGAAATGTACAAAAATTTCTTGAAATTATAAACATATTCAATATTTCCTTCTCTATTTTCTAGGAAACAAAATAAAAGGGAAGATAGTTCGAGAAATTTGAATAAAATCATTTAGAATATAAAAATAGTTTACCGGGTAAAAAATCTCCTTGCAAACAAAACGTCACACATATTTATTAAGAAATATTTATATTTTGTACAAATACCCTGAACAGACTCATATTTTATTTATTGAGTGATACCTAATTTGGGATTTTCTTTTGACAAAAATGAAGTATGCATAGATGTATATTAAACGATTATGCAAAGCAACTATTTTACATATTATTTTAATATAGGGTAAAGGTATCACACCGTTTCGTTCTCATCTCCATTGAAAGAAACTTTTATTAATTTCATTCATAAACAAATGGAAAATCAAAGGTAATTCTTAGGTTTTTATTAATTTTATTCATAGGGTCGTATGATATTCTGCATATCTACATATTATGGTTCCTGATTTCTCCTGCACAGAAGTTTTGTGGAGTCAGTTGATGCTCTTCAGAAGAAAATGGAATATTTTTTCTGTATATGCAGTTACTATCAGTAAATGAAATAAAAAGGATGGTTAAAAATATCCCAAAACTGAAATTCGTTTCTTGAGAGAGAAAAAGAGTTGAAAAAGGCGTAGCCAAGGAAAATGAAAATTCAGAAATTTAAACATTTTATAGGTCATATCTATGTATCAATAATAAAGTAAGAACAAAGATGTTTCATTGTACTCATTTAAAAACAAAAGATTATTTTTAATCAAAAACAAAGCTTTATGTGCAAGTGCTTGAGTTCCACATGAAGGTAAAACTGAAACTTATTACTAACACTAATATCCATATTTACTTTTCTGCTCTTAAAAATGAGGTGTCCGTTTCTCTCGGTCTTTGAGGAAGCCTCTGCTTGGTCTTGAACATAAGATAGAAAATAAGAAACTAAACTAATTATAATTAACTATAACTTAGCAGAAGCTGTACAGACATAACTAACCAAGTTGGCCGCTATTCAAATCTCACACCGGCGACTAATAACGGGCACGTAATAATACGGTAGACACTAGTAAGATTGGTTTAAAGCAACAACGTGGCAGAACACGCTCTACTGAGAATTTCTGAGTTCTTCTATAAGTGACCGGGCCTTCCTATAAATAGTGGTCCTTCTTCATTTACATAAAACGCGATACTGAAAACTCATTCAGGCAGAGGGTTGTAAGTCGGAAACAACAGAATATAGGAAAGGGTTTCAAATTAAAGAATAACTATTAGGAAATTTAAAACCCTTACAGAGAACCATTTACAGTGTATTATGAGTGTAAATTAGAAACGGACATTTCTATGATAATGTTACACATAACTACAGTAGTTGAGGCCAAAGTTTCACATAAAAGCCACGGCAGAATTCAAAGAAGATTTTGCTCTGTGTATGGTGGGGTAACAAAACTGTGGTTTACTTTGAACAATTATAAGATACACGATTTTCAGTTTAGAAATATTTCATCATGAACTACGTTAAAGCAGATCTGAACAACTGGACAACCTGTAGAGACATTAGGATTTTTTTGGAAGCAGGAGAAGTGAAAAAGGAGCAGCGCCTTCGCCGGGAATCGAACTCCGGACCTCTGGAATACGCGCCCAGCTTTCAGGCCACCACCAAAGAAGGCACGCTAAGAGAGCGGGAGAAATACCCTATAAACCCAGTTAAATTAACAAACTTCGTGCAATTTTTACTTCCTTGTACGAAGTAAAAAGGAAGTATTTTAATCGCGAAAATTTTCAGGCAGCATATTTCAACAAAAATATCCATTCAATCAAACGAAAATATCCGCTCAACGATAATATCCGCTATTGAATGCAATTTAACGATGGTTTTGCGTGATATCGGTACGTAAGGACAGAATAAAATACTCTTTTCCTTCAAAAAAATTATAAAACTGCTTTAAAATGAATTCTGAAGAGAATTTTTCGTGGCATCTGTACGAACGTATGTATGTACATGCGTACGTACGTATCTTGCATAACTCAAAAACGAGTAGCCTCAGAACGTTGAAATTTTGTATATAGGACTGCTATAACGTGTAGATGTGCACCTCGTATTTTGGTTGCAATCGGCAGCACCAAACGTATATAAATATATTTATATATATATCCACTCTGTTACCCGGCTCAGTGACCTCAGTTTCTTTACTCTTAGATGTTTCTAAATTGTACATTTTTTACTTTAAAAATGATTGTATTATGTTGTTTTTATCTTCCGGTTAATTTTTTATGCCTTTAGTAAATCTGTATGCAATGTTTTTAGAATTATCAACAATGCTCAAGTTGTCTAACTGGCGCTAAGCCTTTTTTTAATGGCGGCCATCGATGTTTGCATTTGAAACAGGAGACTAGTGGATTTGTTGCCTATCTAGAGAAACTTAGCTCCGCAACAACAAAGATAACGCATTCATTTATGATTGCCAATTAAATCATGCTTAATTCTTTCTGGAATTTGTTCGAGGAAATATGTGTTTAAGATTTACTTCGTAATTTTTAATAGAGATATTTTGAGTTTTTATGTATTTTTGCCTTCTCGCGAAGTGAGAACTAAATTAATTAAATGAGAAATAACCAATCGTCTGTGAAAAATTTTCTTCTTTGTTTTGTTTGCTTAATTACTTTTATGCATCATTCTAGCTTTATTATAGTATTTGAATAGAACATGCGGCAACGATTAGATAAATCCATTCTTTAAATGATATAAATTTTGTGAATTATGAGTTATAATATGAACGAAATATATAAGTTAACTGTTATATAATTTTTGGATAATATGACAGTTAACTTACTTTCCGTTATATAATTATTTTATAAGTTATATAATTATTAATATTGTTAAGTGAATCTAGCGCCAGAGTGTCGCTATGGTAAACAAATACTAGAGTGGATTTTAAAGAATGCATTTATTCTATTGTGGTTTTTTTCGCTGTGGGCTAAGTAGATTTAATTCAATTCAATAAGTTTAAATAAAATGCAAGAAAAAATGCGTATAATTTAATATTCCGTACAAGGAAGTCATGTGGTGTATACATCAGATTTTTTAACAGTGTAATGGCATGATGTGACCTCTCAATAGGAAATACTACAAGAGTGCCTCGAAGAAAGCTGACTAGATATTCACCTGAGACAAGAATCATAAAAAATAGTATCGATAGGCTACATGCATTTAATTATCAATATAATTAAATGGTTTTCACGTAAAGATGCCTATTTTAGTCTAACTTTACTTTTTGATCCATCTAATAATCCGAAATGTATATGAAGCATCTTGCAGGTGAAATATATTGTACTTATCTTAGATTTCGTTGGTTAACGTCAACTAAATACTAAGTAACTGTATAATATTTACTTCATAATAAGCAAAAATGTAAAAGTAAGCATAAAATATACATTAGGAATGGATCAATAAAACAAATTTTAAAGATGTTTCTATTGTTATACCACAGAAAAATTGCAGACTAAACGAAAAAAATCTGATGTGCGCACCACATGACTTCCTTGTATGGAATATTAAATTATACGCATTTTTTCTTGCATTTTATTTAAACTTATTAGATTGAATTAAACCTACTTCGCCGACAGCGCATAAACCACAATAGAATAAATGCATTCCTTAAAATTCACTTTGTTTACCATAGCGACACTCTGGCGCCAGGTTCACTTAACAGTATTATATTTCGTTCATATTATAACTCTGAATGCACAAAATATATATCATTTAAAGAATTATCTAATCGTTGCCAAATGTTTTATTCAAATACTATAATAAAGCTAGAACTATGTATAAAAGAAATTAAGCAAACAAAACAAAACAGAAACAGTTTTTCACAGACGATTGAGTATTTCTCATTCAATTAATTCAGTTTTCACTTCGCGACAAGGCAAAAATAAATAAAAACTCAAAATATCTGTATTAAAAATTACGAAGTAAATCTTAAGCGCTTATTTCCTCGAAAAAAAATCCAGAAAGGATTAAGCATGGTTTAAATAATAAATGAAGGCGTTATTTTTGTTGTTGCGAAGCCAATTTTTTCTAGATTGGCAACAAATCCGCTATCCTGCTGTTTCAAATGTAAACATCAATGGCCGCCATTAAAAAAAGGCTTAACGGCACTTAAACAAGTTTAAAATTGTTGATAATTCTAAAAATATTGCATACCGATTTACTAAAGGCATAAAAACCGTAACCGGAAGATAAGAATAACATAATTCAATCATTTTTAAAGCAAAAATTGTACAATTTACAAACATATAAGAGTAAAGAAACTGAGATCACTGACCCGGGTAACAGAGTGGATATATATATAAATATATTTATATATGTTTGGTGCGGCCGATGGCAACCAAAATACGAGGTGCACATCTACATGTTATAGCAGTCCTATATACAAAATTTTAACGTTCTGAGGATACTCGTTTTTGAGTTATGCGAGATAGGTACGTACATGCGTTCGTACAGACGCCAAAAAAAATTCTCTTCAGAATTCATTTTAAAGCAGTTTTATAATTTTTTTTTTTTGAGGAAAAGAGTGTTTTATTCTGTCCTTACGTACAGATATGACAGAAATACATCGGTAAATTGCATTTGAAAGAGGTCAAATTGGGATATTTTCGTTGAAATATGCTGCCTGAATCTTTTCGCGATTACAATACTTCCTTTTTTCTTCGTACCAGGAAATAAAAAGTAAAATTATAAGAAATTACGGAATATTGCTATTTCTTTTTTTAAATTGCGCTGTGAGCATTTTGCGACAACAATAAATAATTTGAAACACCATGTTTTAAAAATTCTTTTTGTTCTCATGCATAAACATCACATTAAGAACTACATTTCGATAATAGTGAGTTTAATTCTAAAAATTTGATAAAAAGTAACAGAATTTCGCTGTTTTCCAAAACTCTAAGTGCGATGCGTGAACAAAGCATATATACTTATATGAAAACTGTTTTTCAGCTACACAGGCAATTTTTTCGGAATATAGCGATAGAAAAATAAAAGGACAGTTTTTTTTTTTTTTTTTTTTTTTTTTTTTTGTCTCTCTCCCTAATACACATATATCTGTGGATACGTTACTGTAAGTAATAAATTTTGTAAATTTGATTTTACATATACACATTTTACTTATTTTCTACTTCTATATGTTTTATTCTTTATTTTGTTTAGTTGTTGCCTTTCATTTTGTTGACAGAAATGCATGCAAGCGTTTCCATTGTTGTTGTTGTCTTCTCCATGCATTCCATCGAAGAATGGTTGCCAAAGCCTCAGAGAGGTTGGATACATCGTCCACCCCATTTTTGAGAGACAGCACCTCGTAAGGTGGTCCGAGTGTCTTCCACTCCTCTCTCCTACCAGCAAACCCTACGACAGTACTCTCGGCTAGCTGTATATTTCGAGCGCGCCATGTCGCAAAGATGCTATACTTTTACAAACATCCATGCCGTCTGCGGGATTCGAACCCGGGCACTTTGATACTGCAGCAGGCTTCCTGAGCTCTAGACCGTCTGGGAGGCAATGGTTTTAATTTTTTAAAATAAATAAAAAAGTAAATTTAAATATATAGGTGTATATGGGAAAGGTTTTTATATTTGTAAATGTTTGACTCTTTAAGTTAAGCAAACGTTTTTGAACTCTTCGTCGTCCGTAACTCGTCTAGCGCTTTCAAGTAAAACTTCCGCTGGGTGGTCGTAACGCGCTACAAGCGTTCTTCTACATTTTAAAACTTTTAAACGTTTAAAACGCTTTCTAAATGTTTACTTGTTTGAGTTTTTATTTTTGTTTGTTCTAATACCTCCTAGAGGGCAGCTCTAACCAGGAATTTTTTTCTAATTGAATTTCCCCTTGTTTTATGAATATTCGCGCCATTTTACATAAGACAGTGAGAGATGGCTTCAACGTCTACTTGGCAGAAAAAGAGAAAAAAATGAGGTTGTGGTGGCGGTGTATTTAATTTTGGCAAAGAACACTAGGGCTATCAGCCTAAGGGGAGGGATGCCTTCGTGGAGGACTTTCTAAGGGAAACTGGCTCGTATACACGTTACACAGGGGGAAAACCACGGAAACACCCATGCAGCCAGCCCGTTCGCGGGATTCGAAACTCTGACCGAACTACCAGTGTTCAGCGACTTTACCGATCGGCCGCTGGTGGGCCAAAAGGAGGTTTTGAATTGGAAAGACATGAAGGATATACGTTTGATGAGTACAGTCCATAATAACTCGATGATTGATGTTGGAACAACACGGAAAAGAACTGTAAAAAAAACAATAATTGTAAAACGTTACAGCAACAAAATGGGAGGATTGGACCGCCTGGATTAGATGTTATCAAATTATCCTGCTGTGAGAAATAAGCAGAGATATTATTTTTTCATTCTGCTTTGTTTCCTTATAACTTACTTAATATTCATTGACATTCATCCACTACGAAAGCTATGTATGGAAAGTTAGGATGTACAGAGAAAACAACATTACACGCTACAAAAAAACACACGGTCGCTGGGGAGAAGTTTTCGCGGACGGCGAAAGGGTTAATTATATATTAAGCCGTGTGATTTACGAGAGACTCACAAGGTGAACTAGGGGATACAGTTAAGCAAGTTATAAATAATGTTAGGTATTTAATTTATCTTGGCGGTACAAATTACTAATATGCAATTGTCTACCAAATTACAGTTTGTTTTAGTATAAAAGATATTTATATTATTAATATTGTTACGAATTTGGTATTTAAAAAGCTAATGTTAGTTCAATTATAAATTAAATGGTTTTATTTCTCGCGCAGTGCAGCGTGTGACGAATATTAAAAGAAAGCTAAGCGGGAAAATTGAAAATACAAGAGTGCGTGCATTAAATATATAAATATCTCTTTTAGATTTCGGGAAAGTACTGGAAAATTCTAGCGCGTGATTTTAAAATCTTATAAAAGAAGGAAAACATCTCAGTTTGTAGTAGTTGCTTAGTTTGTTGTTGTTTAGAAAACTGCTCTTGTTGATTGTAGCGAATTCGCGGATAAGCTTTCTTTAGCTGTTTTGAATTACGTTCTACTGGACATTTGAGTAGTTAAAAGATTACTACTGTGAGATATTGTAATACTGCATGATAATTTGAGAAATTTTAAGCATTATTGTTGTGATAATAATAAATTTTTGTTCATTTTTCATCGGATTGTGCATTCATTTCATAACGAACCCGTAAGCACGCAACAATATATAGTTTGTTGCATTTACCGCTAACTACGGTAACCGTTAGTTGCAAGTGTTTTGAATTAAAGATTCATTCAATGCTGTCAAAATAACTCTAGCAGAAACAGAAATAAAATTTCAACTTTAAAATAATGTGTTATGTTTTGAAACTGAATTAGCTTATCTTTTTTACTGTGAAAGAGAAATTAAAATCGGAAAAATGACTAGTATCACTAATAAAATTTATGTTGAAAAGACAGAGCACAGCTCACATTTCCAATGGAAAGTATTTACATTAATCTTTCATAATTTTTCATGATATTATGTATCTTACCATCTTCTGCAAACACTTTGTTAACAAAACTGAATAGCTGGAAAGTTTAACTCTTGCTTTAAATTCATACAATTATGTAATTGCAGTAATATAATATTTTTAAAGTAAGAAATTTAGTTACTTTCCTGCTATACATTTTTATGTTTTGGTGTCAATACATTTGTTTAAAAACGTAATTTTGACTGATAGAATACTACGTAAGGAAATTTATTTATATTTCATTCTAGGAACTAATACCATACAGTAGGTGTTACTATTTTCAAACTATTCGAAATCCATTCTCTTTAATGTAATGGAATTTAATAAGCTAATTTAATACTTGAAAATTAAACCGAGTATTTTAGAATTGCATAAGAACTTGTGTAGTTTTACATAAAAACATTCTTGTCTTATTATTCTAAAAGAAATGTTCTGAATTATTTATTGAATAAACTAATTAACTATCACTTAACCGATTTTGAAACTTGCCGCATTCAAGTTTTAATGATGTACCACATTTTAATCTTTTATTTCATTATTTTCTTCCTTGAAACTACAATGCTGTTTTATTGTTCCTGCGTGAAAAGAAATGAAAAAATAAATTTTTCGTTTCACGTGTGACATACACTCAGGAAAGCTACAGCAACTGGGAAATTACTTTCTTTGTTTTCGTGTAAACTCATTAACGAGAGAATTCCAATCTGTTTTGTAAATGAATACAAATTTTATTTTACGAAACCCTGCAATTCTTATCTTTTAAGTTTTTAAACAACGTTTTTATGCACGAGAAAAAAATTTATAGCGAACCTGCAGATTGTTTCTGCATTAATAGAATAATCTTACTAAAATTTCATTTAAAAATTTGAGGACCGTGTTAAAAAAAATGAAGACAAAGCATTCGTGGCTACCTCCTTGCTTAAGAGTTTAGTTTCGTTATCATATATAGTTAAGTTTCGTTAAACTTGTACACATAACTGATAAATGCGATATTAAATTTTATACATAAATGTTTAAGACATAGCCTTAATGTCATGAGTTTAAAATGCTCTAGATTTTGTAAATTACTTCATTCAAATTTGAATTTTTGTATTAGTTCACATTGTATATTTTAACATTAGAACTTTATAAAGATGAATGCATTTCGTTTAAACTTGAACTTTTTGTAGTAAATTTTATTCCATTTACTTATTAACTTGCGTTACTTAATTTGAAAGGAAAGCGGCAGTGTTGAGTAGGTATTTGAAATTTTTAGATGAACAGCAACAATAAAAAGTGGTTCATCAACCAGTTTTAAGTGTACAGAAACACAGTGGTTTGGTTGAAGTCTGAGCTACCTCCTCTTCACAAAAATTGGATCAGATTTAGTTCTATTGTTTTTCTGTTCTTTATATATTTCTATTGCTTTTAAAACTTCTTCTAATTTTAAACAACTTCTAAATTTACACATTTGATTTGTAAAAAATAACATATTTTTTGTTCTAAATTTCAAAATAGTACTCGTTTTGAATTTATATAATTTCTTTTAAGCTTTTGAACGCATTGGTTCAAAATTGTTTACTTTTTCTTGTATTTAATTATTATTTTTTTTTCTCCTTTGAGAACATATAGACTCCCCGTGCACCACATATGTACAACACGGCGCTTACAGAAGTAAGTTAACTAGAACATTAAAGGCTACATGTATAAATAAACATTAAAAATTACATGCATAAATAAAGCAAACAAAAGCAGAGAACAGCATTCTGGACTTCACGAAAACAGATAAGTTCACTGGCTAAGTCACTCCGAACATTTTCAAATCGTTCTGTAAGCATAATCTAGGGCCATCAAATGTAGGGCACGAGAAAATCAAATGTTCCACATCCTGAGGAACTCTTTTTGAACATTCACATAAATTGTTTGATCGTAGATTAAAACGAAACAGATAACTTGCAAATTTACCGTGACCAGATAAAAACTGAGACACTTTAAAATTTAACGAGAGGAAAGACTCGGAATTCAGTCTATGGTAAATAAAAGGAAGGAACTTTTTGGTGACTTCAGCATTACAAGATGAAATGTATTCCTCATTCCACATAGCTAAAAGCTTTTTATAATGAAAGGACTTCCAATAACTCTTTGGAATGCTAATGTTGATGTCAATGGGTAAATTTAAGGCATCTTTAGCTAAGAAATCAGCTCTTTCATTTCCGTAGTATTTAATTAATTTCATTAAACATATAGATATTTAATAGATAAATAGAGAGGTGTGCGGAAGACAAGAAATATGTATATTAAAATTCTAACTTATTTGAAAAAAAGCGGCTTGATTCTTCATTTTAATATGTGCATTTCCTCTTTGCATTCTAACACACACACAAATATATATATATATATATATATATATATAACCTTAAAGGAATCTTGATATCTGTGATTACAAATTAGTTTTATAGTTTTAATAATAAATTGCTTTAACTGGAAAGTAATACAAATTTTAAGAACGCTCCCATAGTTTGGTTCATTCTTTCATTTCTTACAATTTTCTAAACAAAATAATAACATATGCCCCTTTTTTTCAAAATAAACTTAATATTTGATAAATAATTAATTTAACCTTATAAGGATTATGTTAATTTTATTAACAGCTAAATTTTGAGTTAAACTTCCTTTTCTATCGCTTCTTAATTTCAACTTACCACTTCCGGCTAGAACGTAATTTTAGAATTACGTTTGGATGCAAATCGAGGAAGAGTGTTATTTAACCACGAAGTTCTACCGTCTTAGTCAAAGATAACCAGTGATTCTTGTTAGCACGCGTCCGCCTTTTTAAGCTACTCTCTCTTAAGCTATTATTACACTCCGCGGTATTTTAGGCCCTTGATAGCTTCGCAGGCAATTAGCGTTAGGGGGCCAACTCCGTTAAACTTTTGATAGCTTCGGCTATATCTCTTTAGTTAAGATTAGTTTAGTTTAATTCTTAGTTTCTGAAGTTCAGGCGCAAGTGTCGGCTTTATTGTGCAATTCCAAGACGGATTTCTGTTAATTCGTATTTGATTTGTAAAGGGTTTTTTAATCGTTTTCAAATTTATTCATTAATTTTATAGCATTTCACGAACTCAAGCGATTATTCGCTTACTTGTTCTTAAAATTCTTCATATGCAGCTGTAACTTAGAAGTATACAGTACAGAATCATTATAAACTATAGCAAAAATTGCAGGACTTGCTATAATTTCTAACTTAATATTTTAATGCATCTAAATTGCAAGGTTAATCAGACTCACTAATCTAATTTCAAAAAGACTTTTCTTGGTATGTAAAAGTATGGCGTAAAGTGTAATATCTGAAGTAAAGCAAAAATTCTATTCTACTTATATTTTGGTAATTTCTTTTGCTTAAACGAATAACATTAATCTCTGTATCTGCGAATAACATTAATCTCTGTATCTGTAATAAGGTAATCAAACTCTTGCCTAGCCTTCCAACTCTTACTTATTTTTGATATAGAAATAGCATGGCCATCTTTTTAAATAATAAATCTTCTTTGCCATATATGGGCTGAAAATAGCATCTATAATGTGTACATCAAAAGAAGATATCGCATGACACAATATCCGAAGACACAGTAGACAGCTGTACAACAGTGAAAGGTTGAGTCGACTGTAATCGATTCAGTGCGCCGAAATAATGCCTTAGCAGACGTTGAGAAAACAAGTTGATCAGCCTCATCAGTCTGGTGTCTTTCAAAGGTTTACAGATTGAATCTTGGCGAATAGTTGCTCCTCCCCTGTACGATAGCTCATACACAGGGTTGTGGAAGCAGTATTATGCTTTCGGAGCTGTTCTTATGGGCTGCTATGGGACCATTAGGTGTTGTAAAATAAATCATGAAAGCTGCGAACTTCCTGAATATAACTTCGTATCAGTTGCACCCTTACTTGGCGTCTGTCTTTCTAATTGGAAACGGAAACTACCAGCAGGGCAACGCCTCATGTGACATGGCTCGAATTGTGTTGGAGCGATACGTGGAGCTTAAGGAATGGATTCCAATGTCCTGGCCGCCTAACTTGCAGGATCTTAATCCTATGGACCACATTTTGGATTCTACGGAGAGGCCGCTCGAACCTCAAACATCACCATGTTGGAATACCCCGAACTTGCGTGCCTGTAACTTAGTCATTTGGTACAACATTTTTCAATTCATCTACCAAGAACTATGACATCCATGCTTAGGCGAATTGCAGCTGTTTCGTAGGCCCAAAGGTCAAAAGTTGCTCAATGTGTTTTTGTGTAGCTAGTCATAGTATTTTGTCTCTTCAGTGCATATAGGTCAATGCATGTGTATAGAATAACAAAGATGAAAATCAAAATTCTAAACCAAACTAAATCACTCTCCATCAAGATTTTGAACAGAACAATAGCACATCACTTTTGCCTCTCGGCATATCTGCAGATACAGAGATATAGAGAGGGACTGGTTCTCTTCTTACCTCAAACCTATTAATAAATGTTAAGATTTTGAAACAGGCACGATTAGCGCATTTTTGGTCAGAAATCGCAAATAGCATTGGAATTTAAAATGAATATTAAATCTACCTCGGTTGCCAAGTTCGCTTTTCATTTCGAACCTACTATATGCTTCAACGGCTCTGTGCAATCAGATTTTTTATATCTATATGTACATATATATATATATATAGAGAGAGAGAGAGAGAGAAAGAGGTATATTCTTTTTATTTAAATGTATATATATATATATATTCAAATGTATATATATCTATACATTTGAAGCCTGGACATATATAAATATATAAATATATATATATATATATATATATATATATATATACAGACAGAGAGAGAGATTTCTTTTAAACTCTAGCAGTGGAGCTGTATAGCTAGCCATTTTTCTAAATCAAGTTGGAAAAACAGATGTCACATTGTACTATAATTCAATCCTTTAGGTTTGTAAAATTGAATGGTGTAGAAAGTTTCATTTGGCATATAAATTCTAGGCTCGTTTTTAGCGGATTCTGATTTTTCAAGAACATTTCTAAAAGGAAGACTCGTTATTGGCTGCTGACATAGAAAATTTAGTTATTAAGAGAATGTTGTAATTGAGGAGAAACTATCTCTGTAAGAACCAGGGAGCAGAGAATTTGAAAATGGAAAACAAGAATTGCTATTAAACAAATATTTTTAAAAATATCATTCCTGTCGAAAAGTTAAGGAGTCAAAAACAGTCAAAAATCTCCATTTAATTAAGCTCTTATTAAGGTTTTTGAAATAAAACTGGTTAAGTTAATAACAGTAAAGCTATATATATATTATTATACTCTGCAATAGTTATTTCAATAAGTGAGCTACTGAATGATTAATCATGAGAGGTTTTATGCTTTACTGCTCTCAATATTTTCAGCATAATTCTGTTTTTGACGTTCACCACATTTCAAAATTTTGATTAGATGTACTATATTTATTGATACAAATCTTAAAGGAACAAATACATTATTTCACCTTGTAAACCGTGAAAATGTACAAAAACACGCTATATACCCAAGCAGTCGTTATTACGTATATATGTTTCTCTTGCGTTTCTCAGTTCGGGGAATCTTTCTTTTCTTTTTGGGGGGATATTCTGCATGTGTGAAATATCGCACGGTAGATCTTATGGTCGTTATGTCATCACTCATCTTAATCTCTTAGGTTCATGAGTTTCTTCTGAGCACCAAAGGATATTATTTCTCACTTGTGAGCAAAATGCTACGCCACTATCCTACTCAGAAAATTAAGGAACACTACAGATTTCAATTACATTTACGAAACCCTATTTATATATTTCTTTTTCAACACTCGTAACGAAAATATAACTTCAAGAAAAGTAAGAAATCCAAAATTCTGTTATTTCTCTTTCCTTGCTAGGGTAAATCTTGGTTCAGACAATTGCAGAACTGATATTGATCAGGGAATGGTTATTAATTACAAAATAAATATACCAGTTTAAATTTGCAGTTTGTATATAAAAATATATAAACTGCGAAAAAGTATGTTTATTTCTCAAATTGTTAATACTGCATAAAACTGGTCCCTGAATCCTAAAAATTTTAGTTTTTAAATGGACGATCTGTAACTATACACTGAAAAATACATTTTACTTTTACTTAGGAGATAGTTAACAAAATTAATGTAATAATCGGACACACATTTAGAATAAAATTATTCAGAATGCTTCTAAAAGATCTCATGGTAAAACATTTCCTATGAACTTGTCACAGTGGAATTGTTTTCGTTATAAAAACATAAAACAAATTTGCATATGAAACTGGAAGTATTACAGTATTTGTGACCTGGTACGTTTAAATGCATTAAACATAAAGTATATAAATTAAGTAACGTATTTTAAAATCAAATGCAAAATTTAAATTTTTATATGAGACTGCTCGATTAACACAGGATCTGTCAGAAAAAAAGTATATACGCTCTAACAGATAAAACTGCGTATTGGTTTCGAAGTTGAATTATCTTTGTAATGTGCAGTATGGTGGCCCTAAATTCTTGTTTTTACTCTCATGGCTGTAATATGTAACTTATGATGCATCATAGTAAATCATAATATTCTTGGGACACCTTTTTCGTTTAGCCCAGAACTTCGGTATGTTGAAGGCCCTTCTTTACGAAATTACAGGGATATGTACGGCGATTCCGTTGGACCTATTGACCGACATTATTCAAATAATCTCTCACTATTGTGCTTTGCTTTTGGTACGTCATGACTACCACTATCTGGGTTAGCGTTAGACTTTCAATCTGAGCATTCTAACTAACTGTACAAGCACATACAAGATTGTGTTCAGACAAATCTAGCTTAGCATACCTATGATTATGCTCTTACGAACATTTTATAAATATAAATAATTTTACTAGAATTATATGTAAAATTATAGCATCTCTTCGATAATGTAACAAGAGAGGCTTCAAAGAAGGCAAAGCTCTGCCTGAAAGGTAAGATTACAGGGCAGATTCAGTTAACATTGAAGTTAATGGCATTCTCGCCAAATTGGCGAGAGATCGCCAACTAGGCAATGGTTTTCGCAACTATTTTTTTTTTTTTTTTTTTTTTTTTTTTTCCAAATTTGGAGAAAAATCGTCAAAGTCCCCAAACTTGACGACCATCTGTCTGACCCCTGCATAAATGTTAGTGATCCGTATATGTAACTGTAACTTTATATGCCTTCTAACGATTTTGTGAAAATGAAGGTACTCGACATTTCTCGGCGCGCAGAGGAAGGCTATATAATACAAAGAGAGCACCAGTTTCTAAGGTTTTCGGTTCAGAGTCGAGATATCTCCGTGCGAGCTTCGCTCTTTAGATGCGCGTTGTATTGCCTTGTGTTTAACCTTTACAGTAGTTTGAATTGGTAACTGCTGAGTGCGCTCTGTTATGCTGAGAAGATCTGTACGAGTACTTTCCTGAGCTGTAAAGTATTTCTTTTGCTAAAATTAATTTGCTATCATTGATTCTGTGCGCATTCAGTCCATAATGAACCCATACACATATAAAATATTGATTTTTGAAATTAAGTTCAGTAGTAACGCATAATAAGACAATTCCTCTTATTAAAGTTCGTATACCTTTTGGACACATACCGTATATCCGTGAGAACGTTGATTTTCGTAACTCTATTATTCAAGAAAATACGCCTATTACTGAATGATCAAAATTATTCTGTGTACCATTAATAAAAATGTTTCGAAAATGAAATGCATCTACTGCTAAAGTCATACATGTTATATGTTCGAAAATCTATTTCTGAACGTTACCTAGGTCAGAAAGCTATAAATCATAATTGTTATTTTTAAATTATCTTTTGTAAGAATGCTATAATTCCAAATCCTGTATTTAATTAGATTTATACTTAAAAAAACTGTAGTAGCGACGATTCTCCTCGCGGTCTCAGACTGGTGAAATCAAACAATTTTGGCAAATTGTTTCAGGATAAATATCATACCAATTTCCTTCCCATTATATCTATTAGAATAACCAAAATCGTATTCTTACATATTTATTTGTGAAAATATTATATATTTTTAGTTATTTGAGACAGTAGTCAAAAATGGCGTATTTCGAATAATTACCTTACTCAACAGATATTTCTTTGAGCAGTTTAACATATTCATTGTAAACAGACTAGAGGAGTAGAATTGTAATAAAAAATTTTAAATTTTGAAGGAAAGCAATTTTATGTATGATTTCGAATAAAATACTGGGATAATCGGGGGGACATCAGAGATAATTTTCTCTCCTTTTGAGAACAAAATTTTAATAAGGATAAATGGGACAGCAATTTTACATGGAAACCGCAGGAGAATACCAAATAGGAATGAACGCAGTATCATCTGTTGAAATAAAAAATATGAAACATGAAAATGTGAAGATATTTGTTTCTTATAAGTAAAAGAATACGTAGAAGTTTTAGGCTGGGAAAGGAGAAAAGTTTTTGTCAATGTGCAAGTCTTCAAGCTAAACCAATCAACTGAAGGAGCGTTAAGGATAATGTTCACGAAATCAAAATCTAAATTAGAATTACGTCAAAACTACACCATGAAATTTGAAGTTTTCTTTGCGTTTTAATGTTGAATAAAAAATGCATTAAAATTTTATGATATTTAGTGGAATGATACATGATTATAAAAATAAATACAAAAAATTTAAAACTTTGCTTATTTAAAATTTCAGCATGAAACATTAAAAATGGTAATAACATGTAACACGGAGACTTTAGAGGAGAAGAACTAAAAAAGAAATATTTTCATATGGAATTTATATAATTTCATATGGAAGGTGATCTCTATTAACTTGTACACGCATATTGCAATTCGTTTTCATGCTGGCAATATCATTGTTATTAACTACAGTTTGGAGAATTAAGTTCATATCTTTTGCAAGAAAAGAACAAATTAGATGTCCTACACCCAAAAGCTTGCATGCTTGATGCAAGTATACTTTATTACTTTGCATTTCTGTATATTAAAATATTTAGTATATTTATATTGATGTATAAAACTGTTATATTTACATATTACGTTACTAAATAAATATATTAATGCACTTAATATCGCATATATATTAATAATAAACAATTTTACTCTATTTTCAAAAACATGAAAATCTAATATAAGTTCTGAATTACTGGTTTATCTATTGAATTATAAGAACTCAAAAATGTTAACTTTTAGCTGATCCCTCAAAATAAAACATTAGCTGGAAAACTTAGAGAAAATATGATTTTTCTTTACAACAGCGGGCAGTTAGTAAATTCTAATGCAATGATGGATATAAGAATGGTAAAATAGTTCACCAGTACCCTAAGAATCGCAGATAAGGTTATTTGAATATTCGCTAACGGTTGCCTGATCGCACACTGCAGATGCATTGTCTAGCTTAATTATTTAAATATATTATAATGCCCTGCATGGATCTTGTGAAATTCGAATAGCTTCTATTCAATGAAATAATCGAACCAAATAGGACTTATAGCTTGAAATTCTAGATCGTGTTATAATGTAATGGATTATTGAAATATTACTAGAAAAAAATGCGGAAATATTTAATTAAGTTATTTCTGAACAAGAGAATCTGGATCAAGAGATGTGAAAAATGTGTAATGTCCTCCTCCCAGACTCGAACCTAGACCTCTCGAATAGACTGCTACCGTTATACCACAGGCACATGCTGGAAGAAAGAGAAAATAATTTATTTACTCCCCATTTTAAGAGGCGACTTGGGATTAGGGGAAGCAGTCACCAAATCCTGGTGATGACGATTTATTGTCCGCCGCCTTTTTTAGTTCGGGCGCCAACACTAAATTCATTTATTTATTTCAAGCAGGAGATGTGAAAAATGTACAATGCCCTCGCCGGGAGTCGATCCTGGACCTCTCGAATACGCGCTGAGCGTGCTTCGAGTTACACCATGAAGGAATGCAGAAAGGAGGGAAAATATACATTATAACATTAATCAGTTTGCCTGAGCGGATGCTCAGATTTTTAGTTTGGCTTAGGTTTTGAATAAAACTCTAGCGATTTCGATGGTGATCTGATACATATTCCCTTTCTTCATATTACATTTTTTAAAAAAATATTTCCTTTTCTAATCAATAAAATTTCCAAATATATTCCAGGAAATTAAGGAAAATATTTCTTTTGTAATTTTCCTTCAAGCAACGTTTTATAAATTGCTTCTGTATTTACTGTGAAAAAATTCGAAGTATCGTAACACAGCGAAATCGGCAACAATTTGTAGTGAAATTCTACTTCTTCTTTTTACCATTTGCTTTAACGCCGTAACATTTTGTTTAAGCGCTTTATTTATGAAAGTCGCTACCTTTAGAATTCATTCCATCTTCAGAATCAAAGCATTTTACTTTACTTTGCCATACAATAAATAAATAATGAAGTACGCAGACGAGCCAAACCATTATGACTACCCCCTTATTTTTCAATGAATTTATCTGGATGACGTGGAGTGCATGCAATTAATTGGAAAAGGTAATTCACTGCTGGTGCGGAAAGGTAAGGAATCATTCTTCCGCTTACTTTCGCGAGTGATGCGAAAGGCGGCTAATCTGAAACGAATTTAATAGAAGCAGACTACATTGGCCCGAAGACTGGGAAGGAGTATGTCCAAAACTGCACGACTGTTAGGTTATTCAAGATCTGCCGTTGTTAATATTTATGCAGAGTGAATAAATGACAGCAATTCGGCAAGATGTTAGATGTCGACGCGTCATGAATGAAGAAGGACGTCGGAAAATATCCCGCTAGATACAGCAAAATCGACTCCAGGCAGAGGTTCAGCTGACATACAAATACAATGCATATTCAAGTGCAAATGTTTCGAACACACAGTTCAGCAAATATTGTTGGATATAGTGGGACGACTGCTGCGCAGTCGTCCTACTCGTTCACCTCTGTGTACTAAGCGTCATTGTAAACTACGCCTATAGGGGGCCCAAAAGCATCGAGAATGTACCGTAGAAAAGTGGAAGGCAGTTTGCCTGGTCGGATGAATGACGATTTCATTTTCAACTCGTCTATTGTTGTGTCAGGGTACGCTGTCTTCAAGGCTAACAGCTACTCGCCCCCGGTACAGCAGATCATACACAGGTTGTTGGTGGCCGTATTATGCTTTGAGGAACGTTCTCATGGGCGACTCTGGGACCTTTAGTTGTGGTTTAACAGACCACGAAAGTTGACTATCTGAACATAACTGCATATTATTTGCAACCTTAAGTGGCGTCTGTCTTTTCAAATGGAAATGATATCTTCCAGCAGGACATTGCCCCATGTCATAAAGCTCGAATTGTGTTGGAGTGGTTCTAGGAGTATAAGGATGAGTTCGAATTAATGTTCTGGCCGGGATGTCATGGAGGATAACATTTGGGATGTCATGGAGCGTAAGCTCAGAGCTCAAACACCACCATCTCGGAATATCTCCACTTTACGTGACGCCTGGTTAGACATTTGGTACAACTTGTCGTGTCATCCATGCCAAGGTGAGGTGCAGTTATTCTGCAGGCCAATGTAGAGCAACACGTAACTGAGTACAAGATCATAATGTTTCGGATCTTCATTGCATACTTTGAAGAAAAATTTCATGTAAGTTTCGCTCACATCTTAGCTATCCGTATCGAACGCTCTTTAGTTTACAGTAGCTTTTAGACTTTGTCAATACCTGGGGATTTTGGATTGCTTTGTAGGCTTTAAATATTCCCAAAGCGCTTGAAAACTGACAAATTGTAATTCTTTTATGATGATCGAACATGTGTTTGTCGTAAATTTCTTTTGGTTCATTCATGTTACTGATTTATATCTACGAGAAAAATGTTAGGTAACAATTCTTCTAGGTTAAAGAATTTTTAAACTGTTTTCTCATTTGAGGTGCTGACATAAAGATGTTGTGTGTTTGAGGTCAGAAGAAATGGCATAACATTTTACGCTTCATTTCTATGAGTTAAACGTAGTAGTATGTATGCATGGTCCGATGGTCCGATGTCCTCTAACTATGAACAGATTAAAATTGTGCCTACAACCCAGTGAATTTATATGCTCCCTCTTGTGTTAAGTTCAAACTTTAGATTAATTCTTAGTGAATTTAAACAGAAAAAAAGTTCTAAAGTGTATTTATCTTCCTCTGTCTCCTACATCGGTACTTAAGCTTCCTATAACTGCGTCCCTTTTAAGGCACTCCGAGTAACGTCAGAGTGGATAAAAGCGTTGAACATTGCAAGCGAAAACCTGGGATCAAATTCTGGCGGAAGGATTTGTTACATAAGAATTATTATATCATTTTCCCTTTACGTAATGTATATATGAGTAAGTTTCGCTCAGAAACTTTTTCACGAGGGCGTCTCTTCTCGTACGTAGTTGACCGTAGTTAGCTTTGTTATTCAATCAATCCAATCCAATCCAGAAGTCTACAGTCTCTACACTGCAAAACATAAAAATGTCATCAACTTGTATGACTTCATAAGTTATGAATTTCTATTCACTTATTGACGTGATACTGGTAGTGTCACTGCAAGTCACAACAGTTTCACCTTTTCTTTATGTATTGGGAATGGAGGCTTAAGTATGTTTTCTACTCTATGACATTTGAGATTTAAGCTAATCAAAATATGTTTAATTTTTATTTCGTTCTACGAAGTACAGGAAGTATTGCAATCGCGAAGAAATTCACGTATAATATTTCAAGAGAAACATCCATTTTCACAGTTCCGGAAACCATTTTGATTATTTTTTGCGTGATGTATTGACAAAATAAATAATTCTTCTTTTCAATATGGATTGTAAAGGGAATTTAAAATGAATCAAAAGCGACATTTCAGGACGTGTATAAGTATGTACATATGTATTTATGTATACATGTATGTATACCTGCATATCGCAAAACTCAAAAATGATTAGCCATCGAAAAATGAACTTTTGTATATGGGTCTGCTATAATGTTTAGTTGTACACATCCCTTTTTACTGCAATCGGCAGTGAATCCATATTGGTAAGTTATATTTTGAAAGATGTTTTGAAAAACTTGAAAGTAAAATGTTAATAATATTTTAACGGGGACTGGAATTAAATCATCATGAAGAACAAAATTTCAATTGTAAAAGCATGTAATCATTGTCATTGATCGGAAATTAGTTGACTTTTCAAGGGGAACAAACCAACTCCCGTTCAATTAACAATAATTAACAAAAATATGTAAATACGAAGGTGTTTCATCTTTACTCGAGTTATAAGGTAAAGCCAAACCGGCAATTCTAGTCAGGCCAAATATTTCCGCAAATAGAAGGGATTACGAATCAATGCTGATACTCAAAGAACTTATTCTAATGAAGCATTTTAGCCATTTCAATTTGGAGTAAAAATTAACTTCTGTAGAGAAATCCGAAAAAACTCGAGTAACCGTCCCCGACACCCTCATGTTTATGCATTTGAGTTCTATATTATTTGTAAAAAATAAACATTGGAAATTGTCATTATGAAATAGAATTCAAAGTAAAGTTGAAATAAACATAGAAGATTATAAAATAAGATAAATAATGCAAAGTTTGTAAAAACAAATCAAAAATAATATAAAAATATTATAAAAAAATATAAGAAGAACAGCGAATGTACATGAAGATATAAAGGCCAGAAAAGGTATTAAGTAACTTACATTCTTACTAGTGGGGAGTTGGCAAAGTGTTCTCTTCGTGTCTGACACACAATTGTAGGGTGTCCGAAAATTCTTAGCGGCAGTGGGGGCTTTGAATAATATCAGTCGGTAAGACTTGGGTGAAGTAATTTATGGTAGTGGGTGGGACTCGGAATTCTTGAGGGATGTATTGTGTGGAGTTCTTGTTTGAGTGAAACTGTCTGTTAAAATTTTTTTGAAAATACTAGTGAATGGAAATTAATTAATTTCTGGCTAATTGTCGTGTCGCAATGATTAAGAATTTAAGATTATTTAATTCCTTTTCTCTTTTCTTAATTTCTTAATCATTGCGACACGACAATTAGCCAGAAATTAATTAATTTCCATTCACTAGTATTTTCAAAAAAAAATCTTAACAGACAGTTTCACTCAAATAAGAACTCCACATAACACATCCCTCAAGAATTCCGAGTCCCACCCACTACCATAAATTACTTCACCCAAGTCTTACCGACTGATATTATTCAAAGCCCCCACTGCCGCTAAGAATTTTCGGACACCCTACACTTGTGAGTCAGACACAAAGAGAACACTTTCCCAACTCCCCACTAGTAAGAATGTAAGTTACTTAATACCTTTTCTGGCCTTTATATCTTCATGTACATTCGCTGTTCTTCTTATATTTTTTTATATTATTTTTATATTATTTTTTATTTGTTTTTACAAAGTTTGCATTATTTATCTTTTTTTATAATCTTCTATGTTTATTTCAACTTTACTTTGAATTCTATTTCATAATGACAATTTCCAATGTTTAATTTTTACAAATAATATAGAACTCAAATGCATAAACATGAGGGTGTCGGGGACGGTTACTCGAGTTTTTTCGGATTTCTCTACAGAAATTAATTTTTACTCCAAATTGAATTGGCTAAAATGCTTCATAAGAATAAGTTCTTTGAGTATCAGCATTGATTCGTAATCCTTTCTATTCGCGGAAATATTTGGCCTGACTAGAATTGCCGGTTTGGCTTTACCTTATAACTCGAGTAAAGAGGAAACACCTTCGTATTTATGTATTTTTGTTAATTATTGTTCATTGAACGGGAGTTGGTTTGTTCCCCTTGAAAAGTCAACTAATTTCCGATCAATGACAATGATTACATGCTTTTACAATTGAAATTTTGTTCTTCATGATGATTTAATTCCAGTCCCCGTTAAAACATTATTAACATTTTACTTTCAAGTTTTTCAAAACATCTTTGAAAATATAACTTACCAATATGGATTCACTCTTTTAAAATAATTCTACTTTAATTATACTCAGGAGATAATATAATAAATTAATAAATATTGTTTAGGAAATAAATTATTATTTGTATATATAGTTGTATTCGAAATATATTGTATTGGAAATATTATTGTTTTGGCGAATTCAAATTTAAAACAAAATAGTATACGAAAAATTGTAAAATCTAACTTTATTAGGTTCTTCGGCTCCTTTACTCATATTTAGGAAAGTTTTATATTTGTTGTGAAAAAATAAAATTGTGTGACATTTGGATCCTGTAACCAAACTTTGACGAATATGTTTAATTTCAAAATTTGCAGTTTTTGATGTCATTTTCCCCTTGCCTTGAGAGTTCGGTTAATTAAGTTAGAATAATTCTAGGAAATAAGCTTAAGTGCATCAAAAGATGTCTACAGTTTAATAGAAGAAACAAGGAAGTCATGTTGCATCCATATCAGATTTTTTAACAAAGTTGAAACAGAGAAAGATAATCCTGCATGTTTCTAAACAGGACATTTTGAAAAAATGGGAATTAAAATAACTTTTTCCGTGGTGTTTCAATCAATTATAAAACATGATCAAAACAAACCTATCTTTAGAAAAGCAGTGTGAATAATCAGCACTCAGTCATGATTATTTCGGTCTAAGGAATTGAATTTGTATCTAATTTACTCGTTGTCTTTTAGTTTCTTCTTCTGTTCGTAAATGATACAGGTCAATCTCTAATCTTGTAATGCTATGAAACGAATATTTCAAATTGGCGTTTTCTGTCAGACTGTGATAAGAGATTTGCTATTAAAATTCATCATATTTTGTCTTAAAAATAGGCTTCTTGTTCTGGATTCTTATGAAAGCTGTAAGATATAGATATAGTTGTCTTTGTTTTGTTTCTTTAACTTACTGATGAGTTAAATTACTTCCATAATCTCTAAAGACGGTCAAATTAATTGACGTACCACTGCTGCAAAAAAGTCAATACCGATGTAATTTTCGCTTTGAAAATTAGCATACAGCATACTGTAAAGTAATTTTAGCGGAAAATTTCACATTAGCATTCTCTGGAGTACAAATACCAAAAATTACTAAGTACTTTACTGAAAGATTTCGAGGTTTTAGGGATAACTAAAACTGATTTACATTTTCACTCGGCATGGAAAATGCTATAAAAAAGTGAATGTTCTACGCTCCCGAACCTCAGGAAATTGTTTACTTTTCTTAACGCTTAACGCTTAGCGATATTTGGAAAGACATTATCATGTTTTAGAAGTGGAGTCGTTTGAAAAAGATGTATACTAGTTTCAGTATCGGTAACATTTAAAGAAACAAAAATAAAATAAAGCAAAGAAAGAAGTTTCTTTTAGCATTCTATAAACTTTCAAAGCATCTGAGGAAACTGATTGTATCCATAATGCATTCCTTGATCAAAATCCATAATGCATTCCATTATTTCCCAGTATTGATCTCCGTCAATCCACCGATCTATCTCGACTTATGTTTAAAATTTTGATATCCAAAGGCATATATTCTTTTATGCCTTTTCTTGCCTTTTTATAGGAAAGTTTAGATCAAAATTCAATGAAGACAACAAAACTTGTGTCTGGGCAAGTGGATGTAAGATCACTGAATGCGATCTTCTAGCTCAATTTTGGGAACAGACAAGCTGTTTGCATCGAGTTTCCATGCTTCTCCGCCATTGGATTTTAAACCCGAATAAAAATCTCTTTTTGCTAAAAAGGCATAAGAAAGTTTCCATTGGTTTAATTGTACTGTTGTTGCAGTATTGTTTCAGAATTGAAGAGAATTGTGCAAAGTATACAAACATTATTTATTCAAAACTACAATTCTGCAATGAGATAACCTGATGTACTTCCTGCGATAAAAATTCGTCTTATTTAATTTATGGCATACATTTTTCAGTTAACTTGGCATGATCAAAGGTAGTTTAGGATTGATTATAAATATTTACAATATGTGTAATATGATATGGAGCACTTACATCGAAGATGACGTTCCGTGACGTAAAACACAGAGAAAGTTTAGTCTCAAATAAATGGGTGTAAAAATTTCCATATATCTCTCGGTAAAATTAATAGTTATTACTTTACCTAAGAAGATTCCCAGATGGGAAAGTGTTTAGTGACTCTGACTGTGGTACCGAAGAGCCTGGGTTCGAACATCGGAGAAGGAATGGCTGTAATTTGCCAGTACCCTCATAGGAGGCAACGGTAGCACACATACTAGGTACCTCCATAATAAAGTAAGCATAGCTTTCGCCCATACTAGTAGCCAACGTCCAAGGACGGTTTGGGTTAGTAAGAAAAAAGGAACTTTACCTAAGGAATCTCTGAGTAATAGCAGATAACAATTATCCAATTATCTTACATAAAGGTAAAACTAAAAATTTAGATTGCTGTAATAAATTTAACCGCGATAAGTGGCAATTTTAATGATTTTATTTGTCTATTCATTTCACATTTCTTTAATTCTTTTTTTTTCTTGAAATTTGGGCGTTTTCGTGGTTTTCCCCATGTGTAACGTGTATACGAGCCAGTTTCACTTAGAAAGTCCTCCACGAAGGCATCCCTCCCTCTTAGGCAGATAGCCCTCGAAGCTTTGCCATAATTACACACACTTATTTTGAAATTTATTAGTACTGAATTTGACTTTCTTTTAAGTCTTTGCGTATAATGGGTTCTAAATTTCTTCCGTTTTTTTCTCTCCCACTCTCTCTCTATATATATACATATACTTTGAAAAACCGACATTTGGAGAATGTCGACATTCACCAAGTTACTTGATGTATGTCCGAAATATTTTCTAAATATCCTCATTTCTCACTTACACCAGCAACTGTTGACATTTGCCATGCACTGATGGTGAACGATGAATAAAAATATTTTCGTTACATTTTTAAATCACATTTTGTTATTAAAGTATATTAAGATATATGTCAAAATGATAAAAAGCTTAAGTAACCGTATATGTAAATAAACTGTTGAACGTAAAATGAATAGTACATTCTGAATGAGAAACGAAAATAGTAGCAAAAATAAACTTCCTTGATTAGGTTGTAGAGACATTAGGATTTTTTTGGAAGCAAGAGATATTGAAAAATGAACAATAGCCTTCGCCAGGAATCAAACCGCGGACCTCTAGAATACTGGCCCAGCGTGCAGAACTACTACACCACGAAGGCACGCTATTAAAGTGGGAGAAATACCTTATATATTCACCTTTTTAAAAGGGCGACTGGGGTTTTCAGGGGACCCAATCGCCAAATCCTGGGTGGGGAGAAACCTCATCCAACACCCTTTTAGTTCGTGCGCCACTGTAAGGACATTAGGATTTTTTGGACGCAGGCAAGATAAAAATTAGCAACCGCATTCTCCGTGAATCAAACCACGGACCTCTGGAATACCGGCTCAGTGTAGTGACCCACTACACCACGAAGGCACGCTAGGAAAGTTGGAAAATACCTTATAATGTGATTCATGTTATATAGTCATATATTGCAACAATAACCGGCGATGTATAAGAATATAACCAAATATTTGATCTTTCACCGACCTATTTGGAGAATGTTGACATTCTCTGGTGAATGTCAACGTTTTCCAATTTCGATCTTTCATAGTAACATATACAATGGTGCATGTGCGTATGATGTTTTGATTATTATAAATGAAAATTAAATTAGAGATTTAAATTTATAAGTGTTCTTCCTAAATTATGCAGTACGCAGAATAGTTAGATAAATGAAGACAGTATGATTATTCTCCGTTATTAATAAACATAAATATGTTGAAATATTTCTGAATGATTTCTTTTAATTTTTATAGATATTTATCTCAATTAGCTGCCTTAGTTACCTAATACAATTAATTTATAACCTTGATATATTCTATAAAGAAAGACATCACAAGCGATGTTTCTATTTCAACATTTTATGTAGTCTTTGCTGGAAAAGAGGAATAATAGGGTAATGAGCCCTCGGTGCTGCTGAACCGCCTATCTATTTATTGGCCATCCACGAAATACGCAAAATGTTTGCTCTGTTGGTGATATAGTGGAGCAGTTACGGCGAAATACGCCAGCATATTAAAACTGAGGAAATTCAATTTCTGTTGGTCATCTTAAACAAATATCTGCTGATTTATGCGTATTTTCTGAGCATATTTTCTCTCGAATTATGTACGCTACACAGGGATATTTGTCCGAGATTTCTTAAGATAAGTATTTTCAAAATTGTGAGAGATATAATTTACTTGATATTAGATAGAGAAATATTTTAGAACTTTTCTTATATTTTATCTTTGCTTGGTCCCAATATGTAAGATTAATAGTAAAGTTTAATTATGAATAAGGATATATTACAAATCTGAAACGTGAATGTAATTTCTGAATCGTTTCTTATTTTGTTTAAATAAGTACAATCTTCTTCAGATGCTCTTAAATTCAAAGCTCTTTTAGCTTTAGGCTTTACGTAACTTAAAAGTATATTTTCACATATATATGAGAATTATAATGGGATGTTTAACTTGTAATGTTTAACTTTCACTTTTACGTTTCAAAGAGAACTACCATTGGTTGCAAATTAAAAACGTAATTGTAAGCGTAAAAACAAATTTAGTTACTCATTTTTTCAAATTTTTCTAAGCAAAATATTTTATATTAATTCTTCATCTCGTTAAATAACTATTATTGTTTCTCTAATGAATTTAGCAAAATCTTACAAGTCAATATGAAGTTTTACTATGAAATAATTTACAAAGTATTTTTTTATAAATTATATAGAAAATTTAAGCATCATTAAAGTTCTACATAATATAAGTTTGTATATTTTTTTTTCAGCAAAAGTATTGTTGCTTGAGTAAGGGTTCATAATAGTTTGAATGCACAAGTCCAATAACAGGTTAATAAGAATTTAGTTTTATCAAAAGGAGTACCGTATATACCCGCGTATAAGTCGAGATATTTTGGACAAAAAAAAAAAAAGACTTCAAAGTTGAGGGGTCGACTTATACGAGGGGCCATAAAAAATTAAAAGAATCGGAAGTTCAAAAATTTCTTTATATAATTCAGTTGTTTTCTTCTCGCACTCAAATTGGACGACTTATCAAATAAGTCACTTACTTGAAGTAATTTCATGACTTAAATTATGTGACGAACTAATCACAGAGTTTCATACTTTAACTAGAGTAAGTTTCGATTAAACCAAAGAATTTTCGGCCCCCGAACAACCGATCAATATCAAGCAATAAAAAAGTTTCGCCAACACCTCAAGAAAAGAGAAATGCAGATAGTTTTTACGTACGTATAAGTCTACAAGGGGAGGCAACATTAAAAAGCCCGATATTACATTAATTGCTCAGTGATTTAAACATGCTTGGAACGAAATACCCTCCGAAATGATTATAAAATCATTTAAAAATGTTGCATTAGCAACGAACTAGACGGCACGGAAGATGATGCTGTTTTTGAAAGTGAAAATGACGACGAAGGCTCTAGTAGTGATTATAACAATACAGAGTTCGAGACTGAAAATATGTATGATGACGAGTAAATGACGACAGAAGAGTTCTATGAAATGTTTGACGAATCTGACCATGACTCGGACTTTGAAGGATTTTGATTTTGTTTATTTACCAAGGTATTTTTTATCGTATATTTTTTTTCTCAGATGATTTTGAATAAATGTAATTCTTAAAAATATTTTTTGAAGTTTCTCGATCGATTTCGGAAGTGGGGAGTCGACTTATACGCGGGTTTCTTATTTTCTACGAATTTTTTATGTCGAAGTGGGGGGGTCGACTTATACGCGGTATCGACTTATACGCGGGTATATACGGTAATTCATAACTCTGGAATTCTCCAAAGAAATATTCGTACAAGTGTTCACAGTATCACACAGTATAATCAGTAGTTCATTTCAAACTACTAAGAATGTTCAACACAACGCAACGTCAAGCGCATCTAAAGAGAAAGCTACTCTGACATCTTAGTTCACACGGAACTAAACAATTCGCAACAGCAATAACTAAGCAACTGAAATTAAATGCTCTCTCTCCAGTCTTTTATAGTTTTCAACCGGCTTTCTAATACATTCTGCTTCTCGAAATTAATGGGAAGCAATAAGAGTGTGGAATTACGGTTACAGCTAACATAGTGGGCAATTACATTTGTTCAGTTTCAATACGTATTATGGTCATGCGGGTCAAATGACTGAAATACCAATTTACTCAATGTTAAATACACTTGCCCTTGTATTCTTATTTTTCCGACACAGCTTTCTCTTAAAATTTATTTCGTACTACATTACACAAAATAATACAACAATTTTATTTGTAATTCTGTAGAGACATTATGTATTTTTTGAAAGCAGGAGACGAAAATTGAGCGATGCCATCGCCGGGACTCAAACCAAGGACTTCTCGAATTCGCGCCGATTGTGCTGACAACTACACCACGAAGGCACGCTAAGAAGCAGAGAGAAATACCGTCTAATTCTATTAAAATTACCTATCTAAGAACAAAATTCGTACTAGCATCATTAAAGTTCCACATAATGGAATTCTTGCATTTTATTTTAAATCATTTGGATTTTTCTTCAAACTAAATCAATAACTCCTTACCTGTCTTACTCGGATTTGTTCAAAGTTATAACTAGTAAAATTTTAAGTTTCTGAATATATAATGGGTTTAGCATTCCACATTTAAAAAGCTTTCAGTGATGTTTTCTTCTTTCTGAGTGTCAAGCATATAAAATCTTTCAATGACTTTTCTTTCATCGTTATTTTTAAAGTAGTTGAATCAAATAAATTCTACACACAATGCAATATTTTACAACTGAAAGGTTTCAATGAATTCCTGCATCAATATCGCTTCGTCATTATCAGCGATAATACAAAGCATATATATTTTTCCCCTCCAAATTTGACGTATTTATTTCAATTTTTGTCACATAACTTACATGCTATATTTTTTTTTAGAAATAGATTCAGATATGTTGTTAAGATATAACGTGATTATACCTTTTTATTCGTCACAATGGCGTCAGTTTCCTAAGCGCTGTCACTGATAGCTTTAGCATTTATATGGTAATTCTCATATAAGAATGGGATTTTGGAGCCTGGGATAAGATTGCAGATATTTAAAAATAGGGATGGTCACATGTTCGTCAGAGATAAAATATTTTTTGGAAATACTGGCTTCTCCACAAATAGTATAACGGGGGTTTTGATGATCAGTGTATTGTTATATACGCTTATAGTAAGGTGACCAGATTTTAACATTGGTAGAGCGGGACACCATTGATAGGAAAGGGGAGGGGTTCTTGATTAAAAATTTGGTCTACATGGAGCAACTAAAATTTTCATAGAACGCAAAAATAGTATTCAATATTTTTTTTAATTTCAACATAAGTTACAAATATTATACTTTAAAAATTATGTATAGTATTAATTTATTGTTTTTCATACTTCTCATTTGAGTGGATTTTTTTTTTATTAAATTGTTGTCGTTGTTTACAAGGTCACGAAGCTTTTCACAATAATTTGAATTATATTTTACATTAAAAATGGCTTTCAAAATGTCAACACTTAATTGTTATTTTTCTAATGTCCATACTTTATTTTACAGTAGAAAAAAAACGTGTTCATTCGCAACATTAGTTCCTGGTAAGGACAGAGCATATTCCACAATTTTTAGTGCATTATTGTACGGAACATGGTTTGTTTAAAAATGATGAAATATTTCTAACTATTTGTTCTCTATTTTTGCTGATGCCCAAGATTTAACCTTTTCCATATCAATATATTTTTTAATAATGGTACCTCATTAAAAAGATAATTTTCGGAAATATTGCTATATAAGAAATTTTGAGTAATATGATCGAAAGGTTTTTGCACATCATTCCAATTAAGTACTTGTTTTAATGTAACCCAATGAAAATAAATGTTTAGCTTCATTCTAATGTACCGTCCACTCTTCTAAATAATCTATGCAGTTACTACAGAACTTTTTAATGTGATTCATGATAACCGCACGATCTTTTGCATTTTGCTCTTCTATCTGGTTTATACCATTACAGAAAGCTAACGGAAGAAAATTATTTTTCTAACTTCTCTTGACACTGAAATTTTAAATTATTAACTACATTTGCTACTTCGATTACCGAAACTTCGTCACCTGCAATACGTTTTATAGCATTTTGAAAAAAAAAAAAAAAAAAAAACTAGTTGCTTGTGTACAAACTCTAGCCAAGTTTTATAAGATTCTTTTTCAACGAGCACAGTGTATATATAGCCATAAGAATATATTTTGTCGTGCTTCCAAAACTCGGGACTTCTTTAAAACGCCGCGGGATGCGGGACAAATTGTTAAAATTCGGAACTAAAGCGGGACGTCTGGTCACCTTAGCTTACAGGCAAAGTCAACTCCTCCGTTTCTTAAGAAAGAATTTCATCATATCTTGTCCTGGAGCAGTCTGATATTCGAAGGCGTAGTCTCAGCAAAGTCTCAGCAGGCCATTATCTGTCTTATTTGTATAATGGTTGTGTCCTTTCTAAATGCCTTAAGTTTACTTTTATTCCTAAACCTTTGCTTTTTACGAATTTTACTGCTTCCGTTTTGAGCATTAAAAGTATGCGGTGAATTATATTTCCAAGGCGAATTATATTTATAAACTTAACAGATTAATATAAGAGCATATAAGAGTGGTTGTATTAGTATTCCTGCTTCGCGAAAATGAAATTTATTGACTTCAGTATTATTATTTTCACCTCAATTGCTTAAATTTCAAGTTGTATTCTCGAAGTGCGTTTTAAGAGTTTCAAAACATACAATTATAATTAAATGTCCAAATCCTGAATCCCACTCTTAAAATAATTTATAATATTATTTTGGTTTTGATACAGCCTACATAAATATGCTAAGACCGTTTTGCAATACACAACAGACTAGCTGTGACACCACTATTTTTCATCAAAGCCTTCTGCATAAATTAATATGACTTTGCTTTATTTCTTTTGTCGTAAATTAAATTGGGTGAAGATTAATACTGATTACATATTTAATTTGACATTGTTTCCTGCACTTTCGATTAAGCTCTCTTTTTGCTGCTAGTACAAAATTTAAAACTTGAAGAACAAGGCCAGTAAGTAAATATTAAACGTTTTGTAAAAACTATGTCTTGTAGTTCATACACCGGCGTTGCCGCAACTCTCAGTTTAGAATACAAATTCGTATACTACTTAAATTGAATTTAGATGGCAATCTGATGAAGACTGGCAGAAAAATAAGAACTGCAGGAGGGAATTAACATAAAAATTGAGTGGGAACCAAAATAAACGTTACAGAGTTAATCATTAAAGCAAACTATGGCCCTCTCTGTAAACGGCACTGTGTTGAAAGTTGACAGTACGACTTTGCTCATGCCGAGAATCGAATCCCGGTCGCGTAATGGCAAACCGCACATTAAGTTGACCAATGTTAAGCGAATTTTGCTTACTGGGCATGCCCAAAAGAGAATTTGGCGCAGTTACGACTTTGGCGCAATTTTATAAAAGAAGCTAAATACGGTATATGGTTAATATTGTGTTATCTTGGGCGTAAACAGTTCAAGGTTTTAAAACGTGTTAGGTTGTAAGCTGCTTCTTTACCTCGAGTGTAAATGTTGATTGTAAACTACCAAAATTTTCTTTTAAAAAGGATTACAAAACAAGAAACATTACAAGATATATTAGCTGATTATATTTCTGATGAATAAAAACAATTGAGTATTTACCATACGTTCCATTCATATATACTTTAACAAATTAAGCATTACATCTAGTTTAAATTACTGAATTAAAGGTCAAATAAATTACTGTAAATAAAATGAAATAGACTGTTGTAAACGGTCGATAAGACCTACATGACGAACAGGCTTTTGTAGAGTTGCTTATGCTTAGTCGCCAGCATTTTCTCCCACGCCAAGGGGAGAATTTGCATTGATCCCCATTGAGCATGCGCAGTAAGTGAAATTCGTTAACATTGATCAACTCAATGTGCGGTTTGCCATTAAGCATCCCGGACCTGTGGTGTTGCTGCGCAACGCGCTAGCCACTGCCACACTGTCCAGTTCTTGAAACATTTAAAGATAGTCAGATATTAACGATTGTCTGTTTCTTTCACACTAAGACATTATTAAATCTGAAGTCTGGGCATATTTTGAGCTTTCTCCATAAAGATTCCAGTACATATAATTCAGTTTATTAATACTACCGCTTCGCTTTGATTAGAATTTCATTCCCTGTAGATAAAGAGGGAGTTAGATATTATGAGTTCAAATCAAAAGTTAAAACTTCATAAGCTAAAGATGCTAGAACTAAGTAAGCAACAGATGGGATACGTTAATAAAGAAAGAATGCTTTTAGATGTGCCAACATGAAATAAAAAAGGGCTAAATCACGCTACTATATTGTAGGCATGAGTCTGTTCAAATGAAACAAAATTAAATTTATAATGTGTGTTGTATCCAAACTAACGTGAATTGCATAGTTAAATCATCAGAAAATTAAAGTTTTCAAGTAATTAATATGAGCGACTTTTGGCCAGGTAGAATGTCATCGGAATGTCTCCAACAAATCCGGCTTGCATTTTAGACTAAAGCTTCTCACGCAATAGGTTTTAATTGATTTATTGAGTTCCGTCTTTCAAAAGCTGGCTAATGAAACTTATGCATCCTGGTGAACGAAAATGCTTGAAAGATTTGATCAGATGGAGTTCAATACAACACAGCTGCATTTATGATGTGGTAAAAGCAAACGAAACTTTTGTTTACATTTATGAGCAGAAGTCAGTCTATGCAGTCGATATAGTCTCAAGTAATAATTACCCAGTAACAAAAGTCTTTACGAACGCAGGGCTAACAAAAAATGGCTTTTATACTTTTTACTATTAGTGACTCTATAAAAACAATAACTGCTAAAAGAGCGTAATATTATTACTGCCACACGGTACATACTTCTTTGTTTACACAGTTATTTTATCTCTGTAATAAATTGAAAGCTCGAGACAAAATACCACAACGCTGAATTATTGTCCTCTACCAGTGTCAAAGGGAAGAGTCCCAACACGGATAGGGGAATTTGTCCACTCCTCAGACAGCAAAGGAATAATGCTTCAGGCTTATTATTGTCCAAACGATTTTTAATTGCTTAAAATTAAGACACATTTTACACAAAATGCCATTTTTCACCCGATACACCACTTGTTGCACTTTACAGTAGTCTGAGGATGCGCCTTCCGACATGTGTTTAACTAGTGTTTTCATAAATAGTGGGAGCGGATGCCAAAATTCACGAATTTGTAATCATGTGCGTTTAGGAAAATTTTTCAATTCTGACATGTCCCATTTATATCTATCTAGACAATTTCAGTTTTAGCTGCAGTAATATTTAATTTGCATCTTCTGGAATGATCAAAGATAAATCTGATGGAAAGCAAATACAGCAAAAGTTAAACAAAAATATTTTGTTTAACAATAAAACTACAAAATACAGTGTAATAAAAGACAACATAATTGAAGTTAGAATGTTTATCAAATCAGCAATTTCGAGGATCGCATTCTTTTGAAGGAATACCTTCGTAAAGGAATTTCTCAATGAAATGTACTCTTGTTCTTTGTTTCGCAAGAAAAACATCAACAAGCCGAAATTCTCCTTTTGAATCGAATCTGTAATGCCACTGTTGTTGTCTTGTGTATGTACTTCACGAAAAAATGTTTGCAAGAGTCTCAAGGAGATTGGATTTCTACTTTTCACCCCAATTTTGAGAGAGAGTATCCCGGGCAGGGATGGGGTAGTGCGATGGTCTTCCACCCTTCTCTCCTTCCACGAACCAAACAAGAGAACTTTCAATTCAACATATAAATAGAGTCCCCCTATGCCGTAAATGCACTATGCATTTAAAAATATCAATGCTTTCTGTGGGATTCGAACCCCGCCCTTTGGCGCAGTAGGCTTCCCTAATCATATTACCGTCTGGGCCGCATCGAATCTGTAATGAACTGTAACATCGAATCTGTAAGGATGGACTGAAAGAAAATCAAATCCTATGAACGCTCTTAAAGTTGCATCCACGAGGAATGGGTTTTCAATTACATATCGTCTGTTTCCTACATGAGAATTTTAACATTAATTGATATATTTGCAATAACCACAGTATTCGAAGACGAACTCAATAATATCCCCCATTAGCAAGGCACTCCAAATTCCGCAGAAGCTTTTAGACAATTGCGCATGCGTAGTTTAGTTATTTTCACTAATATTCCGTAAGTGCTTTGCATTTTGTCATTGACGTGTGAAATTAACATGCGCATCAGATACGCATTTAGGAATGCGGTACTAATTACAGGGTGAAGTAATTGCTACCAGACTCCTAAATTTCGAGACCAACTATTAAAACGAATAAAAAGCTATCTCTTTCACATTACAGTATGTTAAGATTTCCGGGAGAAGAGCACTATGAAGATGAGCTGTCTGGATAAGGAAATCGATTAAAAGACTTAATAAATTATGCTCTTCCGCGAAATAGGGGACAAGCGTTTTAAGATGTCTTAAACTTTCAACACTTAAGTTTGAGTAGTGACGTTTAATTAAGTAAGAAGAACTTACATATAAAGCAGTTATGATTGCGATATCAAGATTCTTTCCTCCTTAGTTCAGGATCTAAAGTACCTGCAATCTTAAAGATTTCAGCAAAAGTTAAAAATATAACTTCATATTTATTTTTTATCTCATATTTATTTATGTGCAATTTTTATAATTTACTTGACCCATTTATTAATTATTGTATTATAAATGAATTGGCATTTAACATTAATGCCAATTTATTTATTATAAATGAATTGACATTAATGTTAAATGCCAATTCAGTTATAATACAATAATTAATAAATTTATTATAAATGAATTGGCATTTAACATTAATGCCAATTTATTTAAAATACAATTATAGCACTTTAATACAGCAATGGATAGATTGTGCCAAATGGTGTTCATAATTCGTTCTTTTCAACAATGGAAAAAAAATTCGATTCTGTTTGAATCGATCCTTTTATTAGTTTTAGGAACGGGCAGTAAATTTAGTTTGGGTAAAATACTAAATCAAATTATCAATGGAAATATACTCATGTCCATAAATTAAGGATAATGCAAAATCAGGCAAAGGAAGAGTTAGAAGCAAAACAAATTTGACTTATTTGTAAACCTTATTTATTAAACAAAAGGTAAAGAGCAAAAAAAAGATGCTATATTTTTGATATTATTAAAAGAATTAGCGAATTTTTCTCCCTGGAGCAAATTACGAAAAACACCTATTTACAAAAAACCAATATTACATGGTTAGTATGATTGTTAATACATTGTATGTCTCCCAGACGATGCAATACAGTCCGTACAAGGCCTAGGCATGCTGATTATCAAATTATCGATAGTATCCTGGGGTATATTACACCACTCAAAACGCAATGCTCTCCAAAGTTCCGGTAGACATATAGGAGGAGGTTGACGGGCTGCATATAGTCGGCCAAGCGTGTCCCACACATGCTCTACTGGATTCATCTCCGGTGTGAATGCTGGCCAGTCCATACGGGTGATATCCTTCGATTGAAGGCATTCCTTAGGATGTTTGCAGGGTGAGGGCGGGCGTTGTCATCCATAAACACACATTGTGTACCCATGGCGCCCCGAAACAAACGTACATGTTGTTCCAGAATGACGTCCCGATATATTTGGCTTGTCATGGTTCCAATTTAAACATCCAGGTCAGTTCTGAAACCGAGAATAATTCCACCCCAAAAGAGCACTCCTGCACCACCGTAACGGTGTCGTTCAATGAAGTTTTCTTGGTGGTAACGGGTACCTGGAGCTCTCCATATGAAAGTCCGGCGAGAATCAGACTACAAACTAAACCTGAACTCGTCGGAAAACATCACACAAGTCCACTGTTGCGGTGTCTACAATTCATGCTCTCTATTCCAGGCTAACCGCAGGCGGCAGTGAGTTGCAGTAAGTGGAACGCATCTGACAGGTTTACGAGCATATAGACCAATCTGCCCTAAGCTTCTGTACACGGTCTGCCTTGAAATTGTCGTACCAGTGGCTGAAGAGATCTGACGAGACAGGTCTGAGGCTGTGTTCCACCTGTTTCTTTTGGCAGTAACTGCCAAATACCGGTCCTTATTCGGCGTTGGTGTATACGAGCCAGTTTCCCTTAGAAAATCGTCCACGAAGGCATCCCTCCCTTTAGGCAGATAGCCTTAGTGTGCTTTGCCATAATTAAATACACACCATACACATATTCGGCGTTGTAACTCTGGGGCGACCTGTGCTGTAACGTCTACTCACATTACCATCATCTTGGAATCGTTGCCAAAGCCTGGAGATGACACTCTGAGCAATTCCAAGTTCGTCTGATACTTCTAGTTGGGTACGCCCACATTCCAGACGGCCGATAACTCTACCACTTAAAAAATCATCCAAATGCGTCCTTTGTGTCGTAACTATTCGGTTATTGCACTGAAATGCTTATAAAGCGCTTGCGAACAATTTTACTTCTTTGCCTGTATTCCTTATATATCACTGTCTTACACTCTCGTCATTGTGATGTACCATCGGTGTCATCTGGTTACTTCCTGAAATTTGCATATGATTCTTTAAAATGTGTGTAGTGATTTTACAGGCGATATATTTATTTTAGAGTTTGATTTCCGCGTGACTCAATTATCCTTAATTTATGGACATAAGTGTAATTCGTTAAACATACAGACTTAAGAATAATAAACTTTCTCTTCATGCAACAACGGTCTGCACAAAATATTAATCGTCTTTGGGGAGAAAAATCAAATATGTCCTCTGGAGTATGAGGTAGAAGTAGTATAAAAGGAGAAAAAGTAAGTTAGTTGGAGGGCAAAATGTAATTAATCAACGTCGCATTGACAAGGGCAAAAAACATCTTGCCATTATTGCGTATTCAATTGGGCCTTGAGAAACAGTTTGTGAAAGCTTTGACTAGAAATGCTTTTCGCTCTAGATATTTATAACACGAAAAACAAAAAATCAGCAAACAAAAAATTTTGTTCTGTATATTATGTGGTATGTAACTAAATCATTTAACTTTAAATGCCGTTGGGGTGGAAAGCATTTAAATGGAAAAAATTAACATTTAATTTTTTATTAAATTGTGGTATAACGTAAATATTAAATTTTAATAACTACGAATACGTACTTGTACCAATATTATTACATCGTTTAATGTTATAGTATGATACTATAGTATGAAAGTTTATATTTTATGTACACTTTAGAAATTCGTTATCCAAACTAGACGAAGTCGAAGCATTTCGGATAGCCTCTTTTCGGAAAGTTTCAAAAATTTGGTGACTTAAAGCTGAAAATCTATAAGTAGTAGCATTAAAGTCGTACCCACTGTTATATAACTCGCATATTTACGAACAAATGTCTTTTAAAACATTTGCATGTTAACGTAATTTAAAATTATCACATCTCCTTCTTAAATTTTGTCTTGCATATCTTACTTACAACTACGTCACGTGACAATTTCATCAGCAATGTGCAGTATATAAGAGGTGGTAGGCTAAAATCTTTCTTCGGCTTTCTCGCTCTGTTCTGCTACTTTGTAAAGACTGTCCATACTAACAACATTATTTTCGTTGATGCATATACTATATTACTATTGACACGTATCACCGATTTACACTCATGTCCATAAATTAAGGATAATGCAAAATCAAGCACAGGAAGAGTTAGAAGCAAATCAAATTTGACTTATTTGTAAAGCTTATTTATTAAGCAAAAGGTAAACAGCAAAAAAAGATGCTGTATGTTTGATATTATTAAAACAAATTAGCTCCTTGGAGCAAATTACAAAAAGAAAACCTATTTACAAAAAACCAATATTGCATGGTTGGTATGATTGTTAATACATTGTATGTCTCCCAGACGATGCAATACAGTCCGTGCAACGCCTAGACATGCTGAGTATGAAATTATCGATCTGATCTTGGGGGATATTATACCACTCAAAAAGCAAAGCTCTCCGAAGTTCCGGTAGACATGTAGGAGGAGGTTGACGAGCTGCAACTCGTCGGCTAAGCATGTCCCACACGTGCTCTACTGAATTCAAGTCCCGATAGAATGCTGGCCACTCCATACGGGTGATATACTCCGATTGAGGGCATTCGCTTACGATGTTTGCACGGTGAGGACGGGCGTAATCATCCATAAACACAAATTGTGCTCCCATGGCCCCCGAAGCAAATTTACATATTGTTCCAGAATGATGTCCCAATATATTTGGCTTGTCATGGTTCCAATTTGAACATGCAGGTCAGTTCTGGAACCCAAAATAATTCCACCCCAAACGAGCACTCTTGCACCACCTTAACGGTGTCGTTCAATGATGTTTTCTTGGTGGTAACGGGTACCTGAAGCTCTCCATATGAAAGTCCGACGAGAATCAGACTACAAGCTAAACCTGGACTCGTCGGAAAACATCACACAAGCCCACTGTTGTGGTGTCCACAATGCATGCTCAATGCCAAATACCGGTCCACATTCGGCGTTGTAACTCTGGGGCGACCTGTGCTGTAACGTCTACTCACATTACCATCATCTTGGAATCGTTGCCAAAGCCTGGAGATGACACTCTGGGCAATTCCAAGTTTGTCTGCATACTTCCAGTTGGGTACGCCCACATTCCAGACGGCCGATAATTCTACCACGTAAAAAATCATCCAAATGCGTCCTTTGTGTCATAACTATTCGGTTATTGCTCTGAAATGCATATAAAGCGCCTGAGAACAATTTTACTTCTTTGTCTGTATTCCTTATATATTACTCTCTTACACTCTCGTCTTGTGACGTACAATCGGTGTCATCTGGTTACTTCCTGAAATTTTCATATGATTCTTGAAGATGTGTGTAGTGATTTTACAGGTGATATGTTTATTTTAGAGTTCGATTTCCGCGTGATTCCGAATTATCCTTAATTTATGGACATGAGTGTAATTTCAAAGTCTGATGTCCCAGTCAGATATATATGAAAATATTCCATCGTGGAAGACTTCCTAAGGAAATCTGGTTCCTATGCACGTTATACATGGATAACGTATATTTAAATACCTCAAAGCACATGAGGGCTATTTGCTTAATGGGATTGAAGCCCTCCTGGAGGACTTTCGAAGGGAAGCTGACACGTATAAATGTTGCGCATGGGGAAAACCACGGCGCATGCAGCCCGTTCTTAGGGATTCGAACTCCTGTCCCAAGTACGAGCGTTGATAGATTTTACCGCTCGGCCGCTTGTAGGCTGCTTTCCATAGGGTGACCTCGATACCTCCTATGTAGCCAGAATGTTTCGTTATACACGACTTGACTAATAGATCAAGACTGAAGCAAATTTTTGAAGTATAATATAGTTTACTATTTTTTTATTGAATAAATCTAAGTATTTAGTTAATTTGTTCAAACAAGCTCTTTTAATTAAAGATAGATATTTCAGCAAAACATGCTTTCAACTAATAAACAATTAAAATAAATGTAAAGATATATGATCAGCATATCTACTTGCGCGTTCAGAAAAACTACTTTAAAGTACTATCATCAACAGGGGCAATATATTCCACGATATTAAATTCTCTAAATTATACTTCAGTATAGTTTACGAAGGGAAAAATCAATGTTATATTTAATTTAAATCATGAGTCTTTAAACATATTTATGCATACGTGTAAAAGACAGAAGGATTCTGCGCAATTGTCGTAACGGAATGTTTCTGAAATAATTGAATTAAGATTGATAAATCCATTAAAATATGACCTGTCTATAAGAATAATAAGGAAAAAAACTGAAATACGTATTTTTAATACAACCCAATAAAGTAACGTTTACTGCCGTTTGAACATAATAAATACGTTCTATGTGACTACCGACTATCGAAGCTTACTATCCATGTTATCGATCGCTATAAAGCTGTCTTCAGAATCCATAAGACGGTTATTGATCGCAGGTTTGGAGATACGTTCTTAAATGTTAAAGAAAGAAAACGAATTTTAACTGTCACTCTTAGTTTTAAGAACTATAAACTGTGTCTGCGGAAATTCTTATAGAGGCTTCATTCTTGCATATTAATAATATTTCGAATTCCGGAGTTGTTTTAAATGAAAGTTTACAGGTTATTTTCTTTTTACAATAAAAAAAAATTCAAAGTTGCAAAATCTAACTTTTTATACAGTTTATATAATTCGTAGAGTTATATTGTATTTTTTATAAACGTCTCATAGTTAACTCCTCCACCATCGGCCAAATACTAAATCCATAATTATAGACCTAACTTTAACTAAAAGGCCTCTGAATTAGCCTCCACTGTCTCACTAGCGTTACAATATGGATTGTAATTCAGAACCTCAACTCAGACTTTTAATACGACTTAAATATTGTTCAAGTTTGCATTTTTCAATTTTCTAAACAATTATTTCCGGAAAAAAATTATAATTTCCATTTAAAACTATTTATCTTCATTTGTTAATGCTTTAACGCATTATCTCTTAAAAGGGCTTTCTTGTCGTCAAGTCTTTTTCTCTTTGAAGAAGGGGATATCTAAGATAAAAAATATTTTAAAAAATGTAATTTAAATTAGCAATAACCCCATACTTTCCCCTCTGTATTCTAAAAATAGTAATGCCGCCTTTCTCTAGACTGCATCCTTTCTAGATTAATCCCATATATATGACTTGCGTAGTGCTTATGATGTACCTAACTTGGAACTCGAACTCAACATTTTAAGAATTGAAACCTTTCTCTTGGCAAGCTTCCATGTTGGGTAACTCTGCGCTTTTGGTTCTAACTCACATACTAAGACCCTGGCATGTTGTTTCTTTTGTTATCGCAACAGTATAAAATGTGAATTTTCTAGAATAGGCTAGATTAGAGTGGAATGTGTATATATATATATATATATATATATATATATATATATATATGTATATATATATATATATATTGTATATATATATATATTGTATATATATATATATATATATATGTATATATGTATATATATATTTTATTATATGTATATATATATTTTATTATATGTATATATATATATATATATAATAAAACAAAGAGTCTGTCTGTGTGTGTGTGTGTCTTTCGTTTGCGCTGCTCGTAAGCTAATAGACCCACGGCTACGAAATTTGGTACATAAGTGCATCTAAACAAAAGCCTCGAAGCGATTTTTTCGAAATTCGAATTCGAATTTTTTTTTTTTTTTTTTTATTTTACGTTTTGTGACGAAATCGCGTCATTTTGAGACATAATGGGCTATAGGAAAGCGAGATTTTTCTCTACACACTCCATTTTCACATCGTCATGAAACGTAGTCACTTAGCTATTTTACGAACTTAAAATAAATTTCGTGTTTCAATAAATAGATTAAATACGAATTTATTTAACAAAGTGAGTATAACACCTTTTCAATGGGATTTTACTAAAAAAGTTTATTTTTAAAAATGTACAGTTTATTTTTCTTTGATTTTTGGACACGTTAAACTTTCATCCTTGCGACTGCTTTTACAAAAAGAATTTTGGAAAAATGATAATATTTTATATAATTTTTTAATTTTTAAATGCAGCCTCCGAGTACACGTCTCACATCTTTAAAAATGTAGTTTTGGCAACAATTTTCCTTTCTCATTGTTGTTAATAGATTTTTGATGAAATCGCATCATTTTAAATAGTTTCATTCTTTTAGAAATATGGGTTTGGCAACAATTTTTCATCGTATTTCTTGTGTCACTGTTTTTAAGAGATTGGCATATTTCGTTGTCATTGTTTTATATATATATAATACATTTTTATTCATATTTTTTTGATAAAGTTGCCCTGTGCAGAGTAAAATTCTGCGTGGATTATTTTTTTTTCTTTAGACTCTTTCATGTTAATTTTTGCTTATTTCACTTTTTGTATGATATTGAAAAGTTTTGCATGATTTGTTTTTTTTCAACGGAAAGTTGGTTAATTTTTTATTAGGATAATTAATATTTGTATTAAGAGATATAGCTTATTTCATTGCAATTTTTTTCTCTTGAAAATATAACATAAAATATCATTAATTATACTTTGATTTTCAGAATTTTTTGTTTTTTGTATTCTTTTCTGTTATTTATTGCTTATTTCACTGTTTTTAAGGTATTGAAAAGTTTTGAGTGATTTTTTTAGGAAACAAAGTTCTTAACCTCCTTTATTCCATTTGAGTTCTTAAGATTTTGCAAAGGGAGGTTGGTTAATTTATTTGTTAGGATAATTAATATTTGTATTAAGGGATATTGCTTTTTCATTTTAATTTTCTTATACGTAATAACGTTTTTATGAAGTTGTTCTGCAGAGTAAAATTCTACGCAGATTTTAAATTTAACGTTTGGTTCTCCATTCAGCCATTTTTCCGGTACATTTAAAAGTCAGAAGAAGAAGACGAAGGCTGGCAGCGAAGCTGCTAGTATATATATATTTAAAAAAATTTTATTCACAAAATCTTATAGAATTCATGATTTTGGAAACCAACATAGATGAAGCCAATATGTGGCATATAACGTAAAACCAACACATTACATTATTTGCATAAATAAAAATTGTAAAATATTTCTAGTTTAACCAAATTTTCACATGATTATTAGATTATGATTCTAAAGTTTTAAAACTTCCCTAGACTCTAATATAATTTTAGTGCTTCAATACATATAAATTACTTATAATTTACTGACACATGTAAAAGTTCTAAAGGCATTACAGATGTACCAAACTTTAGAGATAAAAAATAAGTATACACACACAGACATATATATACAGAGATAGATATATTTTAAAATAACATAAAATTAATCTGCGGAATTTGAAAGATGTTTGTAGGTGGAAGGGTGTATTTACCACCAACTGTTGCCAAATAAATATCTCATAATAAATTTGTGGAAACGGTTAGTTTATTGGAACGCATTTTAGAAGGTGAAAGGCTTTGTATTAGAAGCTTCTTATTAAATAATTGTGCCATATTCTGTAAATGTAATAATTTTAACTGCATTTTAGTCAAAATATTTGGCACAAAATAATATAATAGAGCTACATTTCGTCCAATATTTTAAACATTATTTGTTTACTAGTGATATTAATACTCAACTATTGTTTTTCCATTTTGTAAATAAAGAGCATTAAACCATTCACTGCTTTCTTTTACCAGATCAATAAAATACTAATAAAAGATACCAAATAAATAAGATACTAATAAAACTTCCAAATTCAATTTTTTTGTGGGAAGGGGGCATCCGCTTTTCATAATTTTATATCTTATACACACAATCGTATTTTCCCTTATGCGAATAGTTCCTACATAGTTTTCTCTTGGAATAATATCATTGAACTTGCGATCGTTCTGCATATCATTATTGCACGCTGTCGTTTCTACTGCTTTTAATGACGAGCAACAAAAAGTGTAATTTAAAAAAATTACCTTGCATGTTTCGAAAAACCATGTAGTTGTTTTTCGGATGTTTGGTTTCTTTCTAAAGATAAAAATATTATTTTCATGTTAAGAATTGGTTAGAAGATTATCTTTTGTAATTATATTAATTACAGTTCCTCTACAGCTGGGATTTAAAATGACGTCTTTCAGTTACTCCGAAAGATAAATTAATATATGTATTTGAAAATTGTTTTCTGTTTTTACTTCCTTGTACGAAGTAAAAATGATGTATTGTAATCGCGAAAAATTTCAGGCAGCATATTTCAACGAAAATATCCATTTTGACCGCTATCGAATGCATTTTAACGATGTTTTTGCGTGATATCTGTACGTAAGGACAGAATAAAATACTGTTTTCCTTCAAAAAAATTATAGAACTGCTTTAAAATTAAATCTGAAGAGAATTTTTCGTGGCGTCTGTACGAACGTATGTACGTACGTGAGTACGTAAGTATCTCGCATAACTCAAAAACGAGTAACCTCAGGACGTTGAAATTTTGTATAAAGGACTGCTATAACATGTAGATGTGCACCTCGTATTTTGGTTGCAATCGGCCGCACTAAACGTATATAAATATATTTATATATATATATATATCCACTCTGTTACCCGGCTCAGTGACCTCAGTTTCTTTACTCTTATATGTTTGTAAATTATACATTTTTTACTTTAAAAATGATTGTATTATGTTGTTTTTATCTTCCGGTTAAGGTTCTTATGCATTTAGTAAATCTGCATGCAATATTTTTAGAATTATCAACAATTTTAATGTTGTCTAAGTGCCGCTAAGCCTTTTTTTAACGGCGACCATTGATGTGTACATTTGAAACAGGAGACTAGTGGATTTGTTGCCAATCTAGATAAACTTAGCTTCGCAACAACAAAGATAACGCATTCATTTATTATTGTCAATTAAATCATGCTTAATTTTTCTGGAATTGTTTCGAGGATATAAGCGTTTAAGATTTACTTCGTAATTTTAAATATAGATATTTTGAGTTTTTATGTATTTTTGCCTTCTCGCGAAGTGAGAACTGAATTAATTAAATGAGAAATACTCAATCGTCTGTGAAAAACTGTTTTTTTTTTTTTTTTTTTTTTTTTTTTTTTTTTTTTTTGTTTGCTTAATTTCTTTTATACATCTTTCTGGCTTTATTATAGTATTTGAATAGAACATGTGGCAACGATTAGATAATTCTATTCTTTAAATGATATAAATTTTGTGCATTATGAGGTATAATATGAACGAAATATATAAGTTAACTCTTATATAATTATTGGATTATATAACAGTTAAATTAGTTTCCGTTATATAATTATTATATAAGTTGCTGTTGTATAATTATTAATATTGTTAAGTGAATCTAGCGCCAAAGTGTCGCTATGGTAAACCAACACTAGAGTGAATTTTAAAAAATGCATTTATTCTATAGTTTTTTATGCGCTGTCGGCGAAGTAGATTTAATTCAATCCAATAAGTGTAAATGAAATGAAAGAAAAAATGCGTATAATTTAATATTCCAATACAAGGAAGTCATGTGGTGTACACATCAGATTTTTTATATAAGCAAGGAAACAGCAAGGCAAGTCGATAAATATTGGGGATTATATTGAGGAATTCTGAGGAGAAAAAGGGATCGTCTGCAATATTTAACTTCTTTTTATTTACAATATTCAGTATTTTCGAATGTTTTGTGACAAAATGCAACAAATCGCCAAATGAGACTGAATGAGTTCCTCCTGTTTTTGTTCAGAAATATATTGAAAAAAATAAATACGTAGACGATTGCAAGTTTGAGTAATACCAAGCTCTTGTCTTGTTTTCTAATCCTATTGATTTGAACCTACAAACAGATCAGATCAATGAATTTTATTTGGCCAAAAGTTAAGAATTGCGCCTATCGTTGGCTTAAGCCTTGGCTGCTTTGTGATTGACAGTACCAGTTTACCAAATTAGACCCCATATTTGACGAATAATCCTTCGCAGACATACCCGGCGATTTCGCAACTCTCTTTCTCTAGGTTCATCCTCTTGAGATACATTCAACTCGGCAGAATTTTAAGCAATCTCCTATCGCAATCGCATTATACGTTTGCAAGCATTCTCGTCCTCTCCGGAATTCAAATACGAGGCTAAGGCTACAGCAGCCAGTTTACCTACTAACATGCCAGGAGTATATCTAATAATGACATTGACTTTAAAAATTTATGAAAATCTAAGTGGCTAGTATGAAATAGGTGCAAGAGAAGAGAAATGTATTTTAAAGTACTTAGATATGCTACAAAAGTCTTATACATTCAGATTTCGAGTTAATAATATCAAATAGCAAAATATGCTCTCATTAGTGGCAACGTATTTTATTATACAGTACTTTAAGACAGCGCATTCCGATATAAATTAGGAACGCCAAAGATGTGTTCCTTAAAATCAATTCAATTTATTTTTATGTTATCTGAAATTATGTGTAAGAGCTATATAATACTTTACTTGGTGAATGAAGATTTATAAGGTATTTTCTGCCTCCTTGAAGCATACCTTCGTCGTGTAACAGAAGCACACTCTGGGCGTGTCCCTGAAATCCAGGTTCGAGTCTCGGCAAGGCCACTGCTCATTTTCCACGTCTCCAGCTTCAGAAATCCTAATAAATCTACAGTGGCGCCCGAACTAAAAAAGGTGATGGTTGATGATTCGTGACCACCAGGATTTGGCGACTGGGTCTCCTAATCCCCAGTCCCTCTTTAAAATGGAGTGTATATAAGGTGTTTTCTCCCTCCTTGAAGCACGCCTTCGTGGTGTGACGGCAGCACACTCGACGCGTATTCGAAGGGTCCGGGTTCGAGTCGTGGGGAGGGTATTGCTCATTTCTCACGTCTCCAGGATCACCATAACCTGGTGACTCTACAGATGTTTAGTTGGCTGTTATGCATAACTTAATTAAACTCAATAATATCTATATTTATATGTTTTTAATCTTTTATGTAATTAGAAATGCTAAAAATATTTTGTAGCTTTAGAATGTGTTTACAATCTTACTTTTATTGAAAATAAATTATGATTTACTTAAAAAATATAAAGCTAAAATTAATACTGCATCAAGAGGTATATTTTCGAGAATTTATTTTTAATCTATGTGTTCTGAGTATATATTAGACAGAAACATCTAGACGAAAGAACTTTTTACTGCCCTTTTGAGACGTAAAATGTGATAAGAAAAAGTAAAATCTTATTTTCACACTATACGTAAGGCGTGCGTACCACAAGAAAGGATAGATTGTGGGTGGGTGTTGAAAACGCAGCGGCTCATTTCGAAGCAGAAACACTTTCTGCTGCCGGAAATTACAAGAAGAGGGAACGTAAAATGTAGGAAGAAAAGCAAGAATGTACTTCGAAGTGAATGCGAGAAAGGGGAACGAAAGCAACGAAGTAAACGGATGCGGTATTACGAAGTTATTACGCTTGAATTCCTAAATCCAACTCTTAGCGTCTAGGTTTTCAAATACAATCTTGAACTTAGTACTAAAGTTAAAGAGTTGTTCACTGGCGAAAGTTTATTTCACTATGAAAAGAAGAAATGGCAAAGGTTGGGGTTGACTTGCTTCACTTTCTTGTGCAAAGACACAGTTATCTATAGAATTCAAGCTAAATTTTGAAATAATGTTGTCTAACTAATTTTTGAATTTGTTAATAATGTTTGAATAATAATAACGCAATTCAAGAATTCAAGTCGAAGAGTTTAGTGTAGTGTAATTTTAATGTATTTCATGTATTTTTAATGAATTCTTTTGCACGAATGTAGTGTTTTGAAATGCAGTTGTCTTTATGGCAAGGGATGTCAGAAGCAAAGAGTAGACAACAATTTTGTGCTACATTAAGGGGACTCATACACCTTAAAACCCATAAGATGTTCGAATAGGTGACTGTTGCAAGAATTGGGATAACTTATTTATTTTAAAAGCAATTTCTTCCAACTTTTTACAGCTGACTATATAATATAGCTGCTTTCTGAAATAGTAATCAGAAAGTTTGTGTCGCCACAAATATTTTTATAATTTAATCCGCTTTTTCCGACAGCCTTTTTCGTCATGTTCCAACTTGCAAGCACAGTTTAAAACATTCTGTTTCATAATTTAATTCCATATTTAATTTATAGCTTTTATAACATTTGGAAACTACTGTGAACCTAAAATTCTAAAAATTTCATGTTAAATTTTTATTTTATTTTGAGTTGAGTTTATGAAATGTATTTTATTCAAAAAATTTTTAATGTTTTCGTCCATAAAATTTTTCAATATTAAAATATTCATCAGATTGTTGGTTCAGTTAGAAAATAGTGCCCATATAAAGAATTCCATCCAATTTCAAGTATGTACCATTAGCCATTTTTAAAATATCCTGCGAGCAAGATGAAAACATGGCGAAATATTTTACCACAAAGAGGATTAAATTACAAAAATATTTGTGGCAACACAAATTTTCTGGTTACTAGTTTCTAAAGCAGCTATATTATGTAGTCAGCTGTAAAAAGGTGGAAGTAATTGCTTTTAAAATAAATAAACTATCCAATTCCTGCAACAGTCACATATTCGAAGATCATGAGGGGTTTAAGGTGTATGAGTCCCCTTAGTGCTTTATATTTCGTAAAGTTTATGGGAAACTAAAATTAAATTAATTTTAATTTTTAGTTAGGTTCGGCTTTATAAATAATTAATAATATGACACTATAACACTTGATATCAAGATTTGGAAAGCTCTGCTCTAAACGAGACGATTTTTTAGATATTTAGTAAAACTTCTTAGGGGCTTTTATCTAGTTTATAGTACCTTCATGAATCAAGAATGAAATCGACACTTTTCTTTAATGTCACACATGGAAACCTTGTACCTTTTCCGCTTTCAACAGACACAGGACATGACTTCATGAATTTTACTACTCGGCCCCATACACGATAAGTAAATATGAACCTGAGCTCAATATATATGAGAAAATACTGAACTGTTCATAAACTATAACATAAAAGACAGATTTATTATTCATTGAAGTGTTTAATTCATATCGATAGAGAGTTCTAAAATTAACAGAAACGCAGTGATTTTCTCAGGGAAAGGAATTCATTTTAGTCTAATCTACCTCATCATGCTAGCGTTGAATGAGATTTTGATTACATTCCTCTCTATATATATTTCTTGAAATTTTTATAATTTTGTATTTCCCATATCTATAATTCCTGAGGTTTGGTGACTATTTATTATTCATATATATATATATATATGTAATGATATTTTTAAATCAATTGATTAAATTAAATTCTAATAATATTGCTTAATAATGTGTTGGCGATTCTCTACCTAAATTGCATCCCTGTTCCTAAATTTTGGCGAAATCCTTTCTTTAGTATAAAATATATTAACCTGTTGGCGCCCGCCAAATCGCCAAACTCATAAATCTGTCCTATTACATAAAGTCCTTAAGAACACTCCTGATGAGAAGATAGCGTCACCTCGTGATTTCAATTAATATCGCTGATTGGATGAGCCTCGTGACGCACACATAAGGATAAATAGGGCTTCTGCTCAAGGTACGAAAGAGAACGCTTGTGAGATGGATGCTATTCCAAAATTTGTCTCATTCCTGTTGCCCCGGCTGCACAAAACAAATAATGTATGAGAAATTACATTTCATATATATATATATATAAAGGAATTTCCAAAAATTCATCCGCTGTTCATAACATTTGAATACGTTTTTCCCATTTATAAAATTTCTGAGCCAAATAATTACTTCCTAGTGTTAGTCTGGGTTTTAAGAGTATATTTCCTTCGAAAGAATAAACAGAAAGTACTTCGTAATTACTCTGCCAACTATCTCTAGTACTTATTTCTTATTTTCTCCTTCCAATAATTAGTAGTGTGTACACTCCTGCTCAATAATAAGCAACAAAGGAAAAACACGGAATAAAACAAAGCCTATTTAATAGATATGCGTCAAGAGTTCTGTGTGGTATTACTAGACCATACAACAAAACAATACAGCAAAGCCATATAAAAGTACATGTTTTATCGTGAAAGACCAAATGGGTCTGAATAATGTGAAGTGGAAACATCACGCTAATAACGGGTAAGATACACTCTAATTGAAATACATGTTTTACGAACGGCGAGGCAATAGCGTCGCTGATCATTTGTTGTGGCAGTAGTTCCCATTCTTTCAATGGTACATTTCGTAGCACATACAGCACGCCTAGCTCGTGATCTGATATTCATCGTCCCAACATGTCCCACACATAGTCTATGGGATTCAGGTCCTTTCACCTAGCAGGCCAAAGGGAGATATGGAAAGGTTTCACTCTCCAGATAACTCCGCACCACTCAAACGCTATGCCGGCGATCGTTACCGTCCTCATATATTACTTCTGTACCCACTGCAGCGAAAAAAGGGACGCACAACAGAATGTATAATTTCGCCGCGATATCTGACGGCTGTGACGTAACCACCAGGAATAAAATAAAGGTCGCTGACACAGATATCTCTTATCCTAGCCCGTACAAATTAGCCTCCTCCTGTGTAATGGTCTCTTTCGACGACGTCTCTCCATACCATTGCCCTTCAGGAATGTTCTGGATGTTAACTTGAGATTCATTCATAAAGGGTACGTGTCCCCACTGCTCTGGTGTCCACTGAGATGTTCACGGGCCCACTTCAACCGAACTGTGATATGCGATGGGGATAAAGGAACTCAAATCGCAGGTGATCGGGTGTTCTGTGCACGTTCATGCACTCTACTCGACATAGTTTTGGGGGATATAGGCCGGCCTGCAACAGCAGAGAAATACGATGCTATCTCTCTGCTGCTGTTAGTAATCCACGAAGTCTTGTACACAACAAGATGAAGTGATTATCCTCAAATTCATTTGACAAAAAATCTTAATATTTTCACTTTCATGGTGCATCCGTTGATGACTGTTTTCTCATTATGCTATTATTTCAAAAATAAAGAGGAATTTTAAACATCATCCTAAGAACAAATCCCAGAAGTAACAAATAAGAAGGGATGTGTAGCGTTCACTATTAAAAGATTCCAAAAATTTATGATATTTTTTGCATGGGCTTAGGCGATAGACTATGCACATCCAATTTGAAATTAGATCCAACGAAATGTATTCGCAGAAAAAAATACAATATATGTTAAGTAAAACTTTTAAGCTTCCTCGCATTTATCTATTACTGTATAATGTGTTTTCCTGCTCTTAATATTATATTCTAGAAAGCCAGCATTACATGGAAATGTCAGTGTTTCGTTCCGTTTCGTTCCAAGGAAATATAGTTCTTTGTAGTTACATTTCATTTGCAATGAAACTAAATATATATATATATATTTGCAAAACGTTACAATGGTATGAATGCCTTTGATAATGTCTGAAGAAAATTTCCTGAAAAATTGCTACAGAGTTATTTTTGATTTTTTCAAAATAACAAAATACAAGCTTAGATAATTTGTATGTAACCTTGTCATCCAGAACTTTTGCACACGGTATCTATTTTTCATCCAACTAGAAAATATACAATATTAAAAGTAATTTGTTGAAGAAATGTTATGCTGCTGGATAAAATTATATATTTTCTCTCATAAATCGTATGATTTTTGAGTAATTTTGAACAGTGTTGAAATAATTCCGTTCAAAACCTAAAATCACCTTTTTACACCCAAAAGAGTCAAACTTGAAGGTGTCTATCGTATCAAATTTCATCTGCGTTTTTACTCGAATGCTGGATTATAGAATTGTTGTTTAATTCAAAATATGTCGTGAGTAATTATATTACCAAGCATTAAAAGAAATCATTTGTTTGTTAGTCTTCTGCTGCTGCATAATTTACAAACTACAATTGAGGCAGTTGTGACAGAAAGAAAAATGAGTAATTTCTAATATTATTTCTTATAAAGTACGTACATTGAGTAATAAAATATTTAAAAAATTTTAAACTGAGGATAAAATTAGAAACATTCCTTCGTGAATTGTAAGTTTAAAACTAAAAGCAATTCTTAAAAGGCACAAAACCTTCATTTGTTTAACTCTAAAATTCAGGGGTCACAGAAACAATTAGCTCTTATTGAAAATTTCTATTCTAATAGCAGTGAATAAAGGCTACCATTCCATTCGGATGATTTAAAATTTTGACTAGACGTTTAAATACTCTTAGGTAAAATAAATTAATACACAAATTTAAACGGGCATATGCAGTAAAACACACTTTAAGATAATGATGATTTGATTCTTTGAAATAACCAAAAATAGACTTACCAGTAATGTATTAGTTTTATCCAAGTTCAGTTAGCTCCATTTTGAAGGGAATGGCATACCTTCGGTAATTTCAGTTGGCGTTAAATTGTATTCTACAGTTTGAAACTATCATGTCCCATAATTTCATAATGTCGACGATATCCAGGGATTAACGGGTAGGACGGAATTCCGCTGCGAAAAAATTAAACCCACAATCATGGGCCCAAGATGTTTTTTCTACAATATGATCTTCTAAAGCGATCCTTAATTTTCTTCTCTCGGCCTTCAACAGTGCATCTTTATTCACTGCTGCACCCCTTTGAAACACTCGCCAGTATTGACAATCCCCTTAACTGATATGAGAAAATTACAAGATTTGAACGGTACAAACATAAGCGCGTCTACTACGAAAGAGCAAATAAGTTTAGATTAAAAATATGTTTGGTAGCCGAAGGTTTGATCAGTTTTGATCTCCATGGAAACCTCCGGCTCTTTTTGAGACAGACATTGTGTTCTATGACGGGTCCGTTGTTGCTCTCCACAAACACAAATGTATTAAGGGGTCTTATACACCTTAAACCCCTTATAATCTTCGAATATGTGACTGTTGCGAGAAGTGGGCTATTTTATTTATTTTAAAAGCAATTACTTCCAACTTTTTACAGCCGACTACATAATATAACTGCTTTGGAAACTAGTAGCCAGAAAGTTTGTACTGCTACAAATATTTTTGTAACTTAATCCACTTCGTGACAAAATTTTTCGTCATGTTTCCACTTGCGCGCACGATATTTAAAAATGGCTAAAGGTACATACTTGAAATTGGATGGAATTCCTTATTTGGGCACTATTTTCTAACTGAACCAAAAACCTGATGAATATTTTATATTAAATCTTTTACGAACGAAAACATTACAGATTTTTTTAAATAAAATACATTTTATAAACTCAACTCCAAATAAAATACAAATTTAACATGAAATTATTAGAATTTTTTGGTTCACAATAGTTTCCAAAATTTATAAAAGCTTTATATTAAATATGGAATTAAATTATGCAACATAATGTTTTAAACTGTGCGCGCAAGGTGGAAACATGACGAAAAATCTTGTCACAAAGCGGATTAAATTATAAAAATATTTGTGGCAACACAAACCTTCTTATTACTATTTCAGAAAACAGCTATGTTATGTAGTCAGCTATAAAAAGTTGGAAGTAATTGCTTTTAAAATAAATTACTCGAATTCTTGCAACAGTCACATATTCGAAGATCTTATGGGTTTTAAGGTGTATGAGTCCCCTTAAGAACTCTATTAATGTTTCCCATAGGAAAAGGATTATCTCCTTCACAAAAACCATTCTTCTTCACAGCTTATATAATTTCTTGGTATTATTTAAGTCAAAACTATTGGGATAATAATTCCAGGATTACCGAAAAAGAAAGTTACGGAAATAAAGCCGTTATTCCAATGAGGAAACTGTATTTAGTTTCCTAGAATATTATTTATTTTATTTCAAACGAAATATCAGAATACATTCCAAAAGATCAAAGCAACAGTTTGATTAAAGCATTAATATAACTTAAAGGAAATTGAACTCATTTTTAGACTTTTCTTGGAAATCATTCTCAGTATAATGTTGCAATAGTTGCTGTGGATTTCAAAAAACTTATCCATAAAGTGTTAATATTCGCTGTGACGTGAATTATTACCACCAGAATATCTAATCATGAGGCAGTCAATCTAACCATCAAACAATTAAATTAAAACATCAAATATAACAGACACAATTGAAACACTTTAAGTTTATTCTACTTCATCATTTGGGATAACTTAAAACATAAAAATACAAATTCACCAGCCAAGCTAGACCTGGTTTAAATTCAAAGCTTGTTTTCTAAGCATTCAACAAATGAAAAAACAACAAATGATATAAATGCGATAAATTATTAAGTCTATTTTGACTAGAGACTACAAGACTGCCTAGACTGTAACAGAATTTCAAACACCACGATTACCAAAATTAGACCTAAACCTAATTTAAAGTATTTCCAGCAAGACCAGTATTCAGGTCGTCAACAGACTGTTTCCTTCAATAGACAGGAGAGCGGAACTCTCACACTCATATTCGTAAGTCTACTCGTATTCGTAAGTCTACTACTAAAGAGTCTAGGTACTCTGAAGTTTTAAACTTCAGAGTACCTAGAACTATCAAAGTTTGAATATCGTACTCCTCCATTCTGAAACGGGCAACTGGAAGCCCGAATTTTGAATTTCGAATTTGTTTTATTATCTGTTTAGTATTTTGCAAATTTGACGAATTTTTTGATTAACAAGCTCAACGATTTCAAAGAGACCGATGGTAACATTTTGCGAAAAAAAAAAAAAAAAAAAAAAATGTTCATCTCCAGAGCCGTAGACTATCTATCGGAAATTCAAATAATAGCATGTTTTAAATATTTTGTAGCAGTTCTGTTAAATCGAATTTTATGTGGTTTAAGTGCAAAGAACATGATATTTAACAAATAAAGTAACACACGAAAGGTCAGAAAACACCCCTTTGGGCATAATATAAAATCTGAAATCTTTCAGATTATTTTCTCATTTTTGTTACTATTATTACTACCGTTGATATTAGTATAATTTCACTATGAAATTGAATTTACTAAAGTGTGAAAATACGGAAAATATTAAAACTACCTTGTGGAGACATTAGGTATTTTTTGGAAGTAGGAAAGATGAAAAATGAGTAGCTCCTTCCCCAGGAATCGAAAAACGGACCTCTGAAATACGCGCCCAGCGTGCAGATCACAGCACCACGAAAGCACGCTAAGAAGGTGGGAGAAATACCTTATATACTCCTCCTTTTAAAGGGCAACTGGGAGTTTTAGGGGACCCAGTCTCCCAATCCTGGGTGTGGAGAATCCTCATCTACCACCTTTTTAGTTCGGGCGCCACTTGTAGAGACATTAAGCATTTTTTGGAAGCAGGGAAGATGAAAAATGAGCACCGCCTTCGTTAGGAATCGCCGAGCGTGCAGACCACCACACTACGAAGGCGAGAGAAGTAGCTTATAGCTTTAGTTATACATAGGAGGCGACTCGTAGCAAACGGTGGCGAATCTTTTATTTCCGAATCTATATTTTAGCGTAGAACTGTTTTTAATCATTTTTAAGAAGGAAAGTATTTGCAATCAGCTATTTTTAAGCATACGATTGCAGTTTCTGTTCTTTTCGCTTAATTTGGATTAGTTATTTGACTGTGTTTTGACTGAGCATTTCTGGATTTCAGAACATGGCCCTCTACGATCAATAAACTGTATGAAAGTAAAACTTCAAATAGCTGAAATTTTTATCTTGCATTGCATATAATTTCATGCAGAATTTTTTCTGGAAATGTGAAATATCAGAAGAGGTACTTCCAGAAATCTGATGGGAAAGAATTGAAAGATGAAAAACGCAAATAAGCTAGTCGAAGTTTTCTATTTCCGCCGACGTGGCGTCTTTGTTCATTGCTTCGTCTGTCTTTATTCAAATTTCAAAGGATGTTTTTACTGACGTTTTCTACTCACTAAAACTTTAAGGTAGAAAGAGTTTTTCAGTTTTTTGAATATGTCAGGTTAGTATATCCTTTTAAAAGCGCACAACACTAGCAGCCGTATATATCGATTTTTCCTAGCGCTGACATTTGTACGTTTGCCTTGAATCTCATATTGATATGACAAGAATAGTTATGACCTCAACTTGATGTGCATATTCACTTTCTTCAAGTAGTTTCAACTGAGACTAGTTTGAATACTTTATGCGACTGTACGTAAAAAAAGCCTTCTCGAAAAGGAATAAAGGAATATTTAATCATATTTTAAAATTCTACCAAACTAAAAATGATTAAAAACTCTAAAGCAGCGTTTTACTAAAATATTAAGCACATAGTTTATGGGAACTCTCATCTCATTTTTACAAATCCAGAATTGAAGATTTTCGTGGGTATGAGACGAAATTTTTCCTTTGCTTCTTCCTCAAAAATTCTGAAGTTAAATTTTTATTCCTATTTAAATAAACTGAAATACATAAATAAATTTCAATTCATTTAGTAGTTATTTTTTTATATGGTTTCCTTGATAAATGTTAGTGAAACTTATATTCAATTCAAAGAGATAATAAAAGAGTGTGGAAAATTTCCCCTCATATGATATAATTGCCTCAGGCACAGCAGATTTTGGGTGCAGAAATATTTCTTTTTAATTTAAAAGGAAACGTAAATTAGTTATTAAAAACAAAAAGTATCAAAGTGCTACTCATCCCTGTTTCCTTGATGCGATGAGTTTCGTTCGAGAGGCAGTGCATTTTGATAATAGAAATTACAACAGTTAGAAAACAAAAAGGAATACTACAGTCAACGGATTCCAAGATTCAATGGATACAATCTAAACTATTAAAATCTCTGCGATGCTATCCTTTTGTTTGTTTGTTTATTTGTGGCAGACAAACAAACTCCAATTGTTTGTTTCTTTGTAAGAGTATATAAGGTATTTTCTCCCTTCTTTCTGCATGGCTTTGTGGTGCAACGGTAGCACACGCTCCTCGTATTCGAGAGGTCCATGTTCACTATCGTTACACTACAAAGCCATGCAGAAAGAAGGGAGAAAATACCTTATATACTCCTACAAACAAACAAACAAATGGAGTTTGTTTGTCTGAACCTGGTCACCTTGCTCGTTTTTCATTTTCCCTGTTTCACAATATACCTAATGACTCTACACTGGCGCTCGAAATAAAAACAATGTGGTGGATGATGATTCTTCATCACCAGGATTAAACGATTGGATCCCCTAGTCCCAGTCGTCCTGTACAATGGAGAATATATAAATTATTTTCTCCCCCCCCTTTCTGTATACCTCAGTGCTGTAACAGTAGCAGACGTGACGCGTATTCGACAGATCCAGGCTCGAGACCCGGCGAGGGAATTGCTCATTTTTCATGTCTCCTGCTTCAAAATAAACCTAATGACTCTACAACGTAATATCCTCCGGTATGGGCGGGAGTTGAGTTTCGAGAGAGGTATTCCGGATTCCAAAAATTCGTAGGAAGCCATTTCGACAATTCTCATGTTTTTACTACTTTAGTCAGCCAAGATAGCAATTGAAAACTCAGAAAACGCTAATTTTTGCACTCATTTTCCGAGTGGTAACAGTCTCGCTCGTTGGAGACAAAAATCAAGGTCCTATTCTCAAGTTGAATAAGCACGCGATTGTAAGTGACGTTATTGCAAGCCGAAAATCTTTCGTTAATATCAGCGTCTTTATATTGTATATTTATATTGTTACGAATTTGGTATTTAAAAAGCTAATGTTAGTTCAATTATAAATTAAATGGTTTTATTTCTCGCGCAGTGCAGCGCGTGACGAATATTAAAAGAAAGCTAAGCCGCAAAATTGAAAATACAAGAGCGCGTGCATTAAATAAATAAATATCTCTTTTTGATTTCGAGAAAGTACTGGAAAATTCCAGCGCGTGATTGTAAAATCTTATAAAAGGAGGAAAACATCTCAGTTTGTAGTAGTTACTTAGTTTGTTGTTGTTTAGAAAACTGCCGTTAGAAAACTGCCGTTGTTGATTATAGCGAATTCGCGGATTAGCGTTCTTTAGCTGTTCTGAATTACGTTCTATTGTACATTTGAGTAGTTAAAAGATAACTACTGTAAGATATTGTGATACTGCATGATAATTTGAGAAAATTTAAGCATTTCTGTTGTGATAATAATAAATTTTTGTTCATTTTTCATCGGACTTGTGCATTCATTTCATAACGAACCCGTACGCACGCAACAATTTTTGGTGTCAGAAGTGGGATTTGAATGCCAATAACAAGAGCGATGGAAGAGCAATTAAGGCATTTAATATCAGCCTTTGCCTCATTTAAAGAAGAAATGAAATTGGGCCAGGAATCCGTTAAGGAAGAAATGAAATTGGGCCAGGAATCCGTTAAGGACGAAATGAAAGCCGTCCAAGCTGGTCAAGAAGAATTGAAAAGAGAAATTACCTGCATAATACGAAATAAATTTGAAGCTATGGAAGGCAGAATTGACACAGTTGAAAATAAAGTTGGACAAATTGAAGAAAAAGTTTCTTCTGTAAAAGATCAAATTGAAGAAAGAGTTTCTTCGGTGAAAGAAGAAATAGAAGAAAGAGTTTCTTCTGTAAAAGAACATATAGAAGGAAGAGTTTGTGCCGTCCAACACCAAATCGAACAACAAATTGATGATAGGGTTTCTGCAGTAGCCAAAGAAGTGGATATTTTAAAGAAATTCGTAGCGACGGCAGGGAACAATAGTGATGGTTTTAAATTTTTACCCATGCCTGCTCGTCCCTCTCTGAAGTTATCCACTTATGACGGGAAGACCTCCTGGCAAGTGTATAAAACACAATTTTCTATAGTGGCGGATGCGAATGGATGGGATTCCCAAACTAAGGCCTGTCATCTCGCCGCTTCTTTAAGAGCCGACGCAGCGGATATCCTTCAGACTCTTCCCGAAAACAAAAGGTTAGATTTCGAAGCTCTGTCCGGCGCCTTGGAGCTGCGCTTTGGGGAGAAGTGTTTAAAAGACTACAGCAGGCTCCAATTAAAATCTCGTCAACAGAAGCCTACCGAAACACTTCAGGAGCTCGCCACGGATGTTGAAAGGCTGTCCCACCTCGCCTTTTTGGAGTGCCCGACAGAAACAAGAGAAATCCTGTCGCTGCAATATTTCATCGACGGCATCCGGGAACCTGAAATACAGAAAGCTCTTCGAATGGCAGATGTAAAGGACATAAAAAGCGCTCTGTTGTACGCCATGAAGTTCGAGGCAGCCCAGCAAGCAACTAATAGAGATCGCTACCCAATTAGAGCTGTGCGAGTCCATGAGCCAGTGGATCAACTGATGGCTCGTTTAGATGATTTAGCCAGACAAGTCGACGCTTTGATACGGAGTAGGAGGGAGAAGAAAGTGGCTCTAAGGTGTTGGAGATGTGGTAGTGAAGGTCACCTAAGACGGAATTGCAGAACACCCCAGGGTACGGAATATAAACAGATGATTTTACCAGACAAGTCAGTGGCTTGAGACGGAACATAAGTGAAAAGAAACTAATTCTAAAATGCTGGAACTGTGGAGCTGAAGGCCACGTACAAAAGCATTGCAGAACACTCCAGGGTACGAAAATTGACACCATTTCTGAGCAACGACGCAGGAAACAAATTAATGACCATATCAAGGAACGGAGGTTGCCAGATAATGAAAAACCTTGTTTTAAAGCGCTTAAAATTTATACAGTGAGTGGCAACAGTAACGGAATGTCCATTAATGGGAATATCGATGGAGTTCCTTGCGATATGATCATTGACACAGGAGCTAATGTTACCATCATTAGGAAAGATTTAGCTGAACAGTTTAAAGATAAACTTATTTGGACGCCATCCTGTGTTACCCTTCAGACAGCGTCTGGTGATAAGATCGACATAACTAGGAAGTTAAACGTAAACATCACGTTTGGAAGTGCCGACTGCCATCATACGGCTTATGTGGCGGATATCACAGATCCATGCATACTCGGATTGGACTTTTTAAGGAAATACAATTTTTCCTTAGACTTCGAAAACAACAAACTGCTTTCAGCATCTGGTGACATGACTATCCATCCTCAGAAGAGATCCTCACTTGGAAATGCTGACGCCTTGTCCGAAAGACCCAGCTCGGGAAGCCGCCGAAATCACGCTAGGATCGAAAAGAAACGCAAGACTACCAGCTATTCTCCATCTCAGAAGCTCTTCGGTCGAGACCTTCGTCTGCTTTGTGACCGCCTGTTACGGAATCGCCTTCATCGCCTGAGGAACACATCCAAAATGTCCAGGCCCGGTTTGAGGGGATGCACCGTTCTGCACGAAAGCGAGTCAACTTGGCGACGGAGAAAGTGAAGACCAGATACGACACGCGAGCTACTAGACATAGATCCAACAAAGGAAACAAGGTGTGGTTGTGGAACCCGATTCAACGAAAAGGACTGAGTCCTAAATTACAGTCACCTTCGGATGATCCGTATACAGTGCTGAACAGACTAAATGACGTCATGGTTCGGATTCGTAAGTCTTCGAACTCTAAACCTAAAGTCGTTCATTACGACAGGTTAGCTCATTACTATGGCCATAGTACATAATGTAAATAATTGTAAATAGTATAAGACCATGGTCCATTTTGTTTTTAAATGCGTATTTGATTTGATTTGTATTTAGTATTTGATTTGCGTTTAGTATTTGATTTGTATTTGAGAGCATTTGATTTGTTTTATGTATTGCATTTATTGTTCATGTTGTTTATTATTGTAATGTAATGCTTATTAACGCATTTATGCCACAGTTGTAAGTTTAGCTTTCTGTCCAGGGATTGTACTGCCCGGGACGTGCAGTCCTTGGGAAGGGGGCAGTGTTACGAATTTGGTATTTAAAAAGCTAATGTTAGTTCAATTATAAATTAAATGGTTTTATTTCTCGAGCAGTGCAGCGCGTGACGAATATTAAAAGAAAGCTAAGCCGGAAAATTGAAAATACAAGAGCGCGTGCATTAAATAAATAAATATCTCTTTTTGATTTCGAGAAAGTACTGGAAAATTCTAGCGCGTGATTGTAAAATCTTATAAAAGGAGGAAAACATCTCAGTTTGTAGTAGTTGCTTACTTTGTTGTTGTTTAGAAAACTACCGTTGTTGATTATAGCGAATTCGCGGATTAGCGTTCTTTAGCTGTTCTGAATTAAGTTCTATTGTACATTTGAGTAGTTAAAAGATAACTACTGTGAGATATTGTGATACTGCATGATAATTTGAGAAAATTTAAGCATTTCTGTTGTGATAATAATAAATTTTTGTTCATTTTTCATCGGACATGTGCATTCATTTCATAACGAACCCGTACGCACGCAACAATATATATAAGCGGCTTAAGTATGTGTAGCCGATAGTTTATTGCTGCCACTTGGAAAAATTGAGCATGTAAATTAATGTTTCCACAGTTTTTAATTAATATCTCGGCAAATTAAAATCGTACGAAGATGAGAATGGTATCGACGGATTCGGAGAACGTTTTGTAATCCGTGGATACGCGTCTCGAATTTGAACTCGGCGCCGTTCCGTAGATATTCGAGAAAAAAGAAATTGGCACGTAGCCAAATCCCTATTATAGGGAAAACCCAAAGTGAAAAAAGTAGGGAAAACGTAGAGGAAAATTAGTTTTTAATTAATATCTCGGCTAATTAAAGTCACACGAAGACGCGAATGGTCAAAATGGCGTGCCACAGGCCTGCGAATTCAACGGGGTGCTTCGCTAAGCCCGGGAGCCACCCTTTTCGGAGGAGATGATGTTACTTCACCCCCATATATATATATGCGGCTTAAGTATCTGTTTGTCGCCGATAGTTTATTGGTTGCTTGCGTAACTGTACTAGCCAATGAGGTTAAGTTGCCACGGCACAGGTTTGCCGTTTCAATTGAGACGTAGACAATTTCCTGTAAAACTAGCCTTTGCTATGACCATCCATAAGTCTCAGGGCCCAACGCTTAAGCGTGTTGCCATTTTTTTACCTGAGCCTGCATTTGCACACGGTCAACTTTATGTTGCCTGTTCAAGAGTTCCTGAAAGAACGGACGTAAAATTAAAAAGAATGGATGGTCCTCTGCAAGGCGAGTTTAAAAATGATGGAAAGATCTACACAAAAAATGTTGTATACAAAGAGATCTTTGGCATGTGAATTGACATTTTATTATTTAAATCAACTTTATTCATTTAGCTAGCGGTGGCTCTTAAGAAATGTATCGCCAGTGGTTTCCTTCATTGCACTCTACTTTAAGAAATTAAGCAAGTAGAAGGGGAAATTCTGTGGGGCAGTAAGCACAGGGGCGTCTTTGCCGCCTGCCCTGGCGAATTCAGTTTGAATTAGCAGACGCCTTTGCAAAAATCATTTTAATTACAATTTATAATAGCTAGAACAGCGGTCCTTTCGCATGACCGCCGGGCTTTCTAGTTGTATATACGCGGCTTCAGTTTTTGTCGCCGATAGTTTATTGTTGGCACTCGGAAAAATGAGCTCGGAAATTAACGTTTCCGCAGTTTTTAATTAATACATCAGCCGATTAAAGATGATGAAGATGACGAAGATGAGAATCGTATCGATGGATGAGGATAATTTTTTGTATTCCGTGGATACGCGTCTAGAATTTGAACTCGGCGCCGTTCCGTAGATATTCGAGAAAAAAGAATTTGGCACGTAACCAAATCCCTCTCATAGGGAAAACCCAAGAAATAAAGTGGAAAATGTAGGGAAAACGTAGAGGAAAATTAGTTTTTAATTAATATCTCGTCTAATTAAAGTCCTACGAAGACGCGAATTGTCAAAATGGCTTGCCACGGGCCTTCGAAATTCAACCGTCTGCTTTGCTAAGCCTGGGAGCCAGCCGTTTCGAAGAGATGAAACTCCAACTCCAACTTGCTTTATTTGCCGCGATTAACCTGCGAAACTGCAGGTTGTGTTCCGGCTATCGAACTTTGGTGCTTCTAGGAGCGCTGCAGGTAAGGAAATGCCGAACGTAGTTCTCATGGAGACAGGATAGCAGATGCAGGGGGTGTGACCAATGTCACGTGATAAGAGATAAGACATCTGGTTGGCGATGAGGTATCCAGGCATCGTAGCGCTGAAAATCTGAAGTTTTACAATAGTTATACATAAAATAGTACTAAATCAATTCCTAGAAGGTGTGTGTTGCCGTCATAAATGCAGAAAATAAAATACGATTCCAAAAAGTACAATAGTATATACAGGAAAAATATAAATAATATCTTGTGGGCGTGGCTGTGTGTGTCACATGATCATCCGGCTAAGATTTCTAAACATCATTATTTACAAGTCAAATAAGTTTTTCAGAGTACTACATACTTAGAAACACAAATTATGTTGGAAAATCTGGTTTCCACTGAGTAGAAAAGCGGCATATGGACGGAGGTGCCTGTCCTCGTGTAAAATTTCATAGTGAAATAGGTTGAAAATGTCCATATGTTGACAATCCTTAGCGGCGTCATAAAATGCCGTATTAGTTCTTAAATATTCCACTAATGTATCCATTTTTAAATCTTCATGGAGACGTTTGTTCTTCATATACGGGTGTGCATTTGTGATAATTCTTAAAAATCGGTTTTGCACAACTTGTAATTTTTGGATTTCACCCTTCGTAGCGGTAGTCCATGCTGGCGAAGCGTACGTCATGATGGGTCGGATTGTGGCTAGATAGATAAGTCGTTTCTTGTCCAACGAAACTTTTGAATATTTCCCTATCATGGGATATAAACATTTCATGACTTTAATCGCTTTATCCCTGATTTGTTGGATGTGATGCTGCCATGTGAGCTTGTCGTTGATGGTGATGCCCAGATATCTGGCTTGTTTCACGATAGGCACAGCCTCGTTGAAAAGATAAACACTTTGCCTGATCGGAACATTTTTCTTCCTTTTTCCTTATGAGCTGAAATTTTTGAGCGTTTATTCGTATTTTCCAATATCCACACCATTGTTCTATGGAGGGAATAGTGTCTTGGAGTTTCCGAATAGCATGATTGATGTTAGCAGACTTCACTGCCCAAGGCAGTGTCGTCTGCATAACAGGCTAACATAGAACTATGATTTAAATGTAATCTCGGAAAGTCTGAAAGGTAGAATAGATAGAGTATAGGGCCAGTCACAGAACCCTGTGGAACACCGCTAGTCATTATTACTCTGAATGTCCGATCTCTGATAAAAGAATGAATTAGCAGAAGGAGTTCTCTGTCCAGTTGAAGGTCAATTAATTTAGCTATTAAGCCCTCATGCCAGACGCAGTCGAATGAGTCACGTCTAGCATGAGTATAGCAACATTAAGTTTGCAGTGCAGAGCTTCACCAGCGAATTTGGCTATTCGGACAAGTTGCTTCGTTGTTGAGAGGTGAGCACGGAACACAAATTATTCCGACGGAAGATGCTGAAAATAGGGTTTCAGTCTATTCAGGATAATTCTCTCAAATATTTTGCCTAAGCCCGGCAGTAGACTGATAGGTCGATATCCGTCTGTTCGGGTGTGATCTTTGGCCGGTTTAGGTAGTAAAATAATTTTAGCAATTTTCCAAGGTGTTGGAAAGTAAGAATGAGCAAGACAAGCATTAAAAATACTTGTCAGACTGCAGATGATGTTAGGTGACAAATTTTTAATTGCTGTATTGCTGATTTCTTCAATTCCTGGAGATTTCCTTTGTCTCAGGTGTTTGATAATATTAGTCGTTTCAGTAGGAGTGGCATATTTAATCGGAAGTCTGACTGATGGGGCGTTGAGCCAATCCCTCCCTTGTAGGAGGGTCTTTAATTCGAAATCAGAGTCATTTGGCCAATCATTTGGCGAGAACTGTTTTGGAGGTGTGCCGCGAAGATTTTTGCCTTTTCCTGATTGTAGATGGCAATATTACCTGTGTCATAGAGTCGATTACTTGTGAAAATAGTTTTTAAATTTTTGATTAAAAACCAGAAACTACTTTCTCTAGAATCCAGATTTAACATTTTATCATCCCATAGTTTCGGAGGAGATGATGTTACTTCACCCCATATATATATGTGGCTTAAGTGTCAGTTTTTCGCCGATAGTATATTGGTTGCTTGCGTAACTGTACTAGCCAATGGGGTGAAGTTGCCACGGCGCAGGGTTGCCGTTTCAGTTGAGAAGTAAAAATTTCCTTTAGTAAAACTGGCCTTTGCTATGATACATCTATAAGTCTCAGGGCCAAACGCTTAAGCGTGTTGGCATTATTTTACCTGAGCTTAAATTTGGACACGGTCAGCTTTATGTTGCCTGTTCAAGAGTTCGTGAAAAAAACTGACGTAAAATTTTAAAAAAAATGGATGGTCCTCTGCAAGGCGAGCTTAAAAATGATGGAAAGATCTACACAAGAAATGTTGTGCACAAAGAGATCTTTGACATGGGAATTAACATTTTATTTTTTAATCACTTTAGTTATTGAGCTAGCGGTTGCTCTTAGGAAATGTACCGCGAGTGGTTTCCTTCATTTCGCTCTACTTTAAGCAATTAAGCAAGTAGAAGAGGTAAACCCCTCGGGGCAGTAAGCAAAGGGGCGTCCTCTCCGCCTGCCCTGGGTAATTCAGTTTGAATTAGAAGACACCTTTGCACAAATCATTTTAATTACAGTATACCTTTCGTATGACCGCCGGACTTTCAAGTTTTAAATAAATAGCTATTGTTGGCAACATTTTTTCAAGGTTATGATAATTGATATGATATGTTATTGACACGTTAATACTTTTATTGGTATCGGAAAAGGTTGTTATATTACATTAAATTTAAATCATGACTACATTTACCTTCGAAAGAATGAATTAATTTCATACATATTATTTTATTTTATTTTATTTTTTTTTTTTTTTGCATTTACTTTTCAGGTATACATAGGACTTATAAATCTTGCTTTTGCTGCAGCCCGCTCATCTGGCCCGCTAGTCTTGTCATAATTGTAAATAGCTGTAAGGAAAATATTGTTAAAGTGGAAGAAAACGTTACAAACGTAAAGGTTTTCAGGTCATGTATGAACTGGTATTGTTTCAGGTAATTGAAGGTAATGATTATTTAACACATTGTAAAGATTATTTAACACATTGCAAATTTTAATACAGATATTTTTAGAATAAAATCTTTGAAAGAAATGTTGAACTTCACTAAAATCATTTTTTTAAAAAAAGAATTTACTGAAAGAAACAAAATTTACAAATTCAATGTTATGTTACTTATGCAAAATGTTTCCCATTTATTCCCTTTATTGACTATATCTCACGTAAATTTTGTGTTTTAGGCAAATGTGTACATCTGCTAAAATATATTTTTAGTTAATGCACATTTTTGAATTTTAACACTGCTCTTGAACTATTAATTAATGATCGATTCAACTCCATTAATCATCATTAAATTAATACGGAAGAAATGCTTTAATCGAGTGCATCGAAATGTTAAGGACAGGAAGAAGGAAATATCTCCGACTTTCCCTTTAATGCTTCATAAATTGAAACGAAATGTCATTTGGAAGTTAAATGAAATTTATGTTTATTTAAAATACGCGAGGGGAAGAAAATGTTGAATTATACTTAAAAACAAAATTTTATTACTTTCAGTTTCCCAGAAATAGTCCGTACATGTTACTTATTAGTAGAAAATATACTAGTTAAGAATGACACATTGAAAACTAGCAAGTTAAATTATTATTATTAAGTTATACACTGGAATATGCTGATGTCTTATTTCCTTTAAAGGAAGTAACAGTGGCCGACTATTAGGTATTTCCATAATAAATACACGGACTACCAATAAGTATTTGGACACCTATGCAAATGACGATATTTGCGGTCCTAAGGTACGTCACGGACACCGCTGGTATATATCGTGTAGGAAACAGCATCTGCTTTAGTCGCATGCAAGATGCCTCACAGTTCGGAGCTCTCTGATTTCGAGAAAGGTATAATTATCGGGTATAACAAATGTGGCCGATCCTTAAGGGACATATCTAGCCATCTGAAGGTACCCAAAATCGACAGTGGCCTATATGATTAAGAAGTGGAAGGTGAGCGATGATTGTCGGAATGTGCCCCGAGTCGGCTGACCAACGAAACTGGGAGATAGAGACCGACGAGTGCTGTCCAGAGAAATTTGGAAGAACCGCATCCAACCGATGGCCCTCATCCGTGAGGAGTATCAACAGGCATCCGGGAGTACGAAATTGGAGTGTAGATCAGTGGAAAAGGGGTTAATTGGAGTGACGAATCAAAATTCACCCTTTACCGTTCGGATCGCAGGGTCTGGGTCTGGCGTCTACCTGGAGAACGTCTCCTTCCAGAATGCATTGTGCCAACAGTCAAGTTCGGCGGAGGAGGAATTATGATCTGGGGATGTTTCTCCTGGTATGGGCTGGTACCCTTGGTCCCCATTCATGGAAAGCTCAACTCCGATACCTACTGCACTATTTTGGATGACAATGTGCTTCCTACGTTTTGGCAGTTTTAAGGGTTGGACCCACGTTACTTTCAGGACGACAATGCCAGTTGTCATGTTTCGACGTTAACGAAGGCTTGGTATGGTGCCAATGGAGTTCATCGAATGGAGTGGCCTGCCCAAAGTCCAGACCTGATCCCTATCGAGAACCTCTGGGACGAGCCGCATCGCCGAATTCAGGGGTGCACTACCCGTGCAAAATCGGTGAAGGAGCTTCTATGTTTTCTCCAAGCCGAGTGGAAGAAAATACCACTAGCTGTCATACAAAGACTTGTGGAAAGTATGCCCCGCAGGGTCCACGCAGTAATTACCTCTTGTGGAGGCTCTACCAACTATTGATTTTGAATAAAGTTAGTTTTTCTTTTCTATCACAGGTGTCCAAATACTTATTGGTAGTCAGTGTAGACCATCGCTTCTGGCCTTAATAATGGCCAAAGCCTAAAATGGCTATTGCCCGCCATTAAAAGAAACTAAGAATTCGTAGAATGAGTATTAAAGTTTCTTACACCGAGGCCTTTTCAAGCCACTTAAATTGATTTACGAACGCATATATTTTGTATATTATGATATAACTTGCTTTAAAAATATATTATTTTCGAAAATTCAAATTTTATTAAAGTTCAAAAATACATTCCTTATGTTTGAAGTTCTTAAATTCCTTTAACCCGGATTTTGCTGAATTTAAATTTTCTGGTTATGAATTTTTATTGGAAGTTACAGCAAGAGTTAATTTGATGCTATGCATTTTTAATTGATTTTATTTAATATCTCACATGAAGTGTTAACGTTCCTAAAAGAAGTTGTAAACAGAAAATATTAAAACTAAATTTTACATTTATGCATCATTTTAAAATATAAATAAATGTTTATTTTTCTTCCAGGAGGGAAATAAGGTAAACACAGTAAGCTGCGAAAAAACATAATTTACATAGCTGCTGAAGCTGAAGAGCTGCTACAGCTAAAGAGGTTCCTCGGTTTTATTATATTCTACTCTTTTTTTATGACTAAAATTGCTCAAAAAATCTTTTGAGAATCCATATATTTTCTTAACGACTAATGCTTATATGCTACATATTGATTAATAAATGCACTTAAGGGAACTCATACACCTTAAAACCCATAAGATGTTCGAATAGGTGACTGTTGCAAGAATTGGGACAACTTATTTATTTTAAAAGCAATTACTACCAACTTTTTACAGCTGATACCATAATATAGCTGTTTTCTGAAATAGTAATCAGAAAGTTTGTGTTGCCACAAATATTTTTATAATTTAATCCGCTTTGTGACAGCATTTTTCGTCATGTTCCAACTTGCGCGCACAGTTTAAAACATTCTGTTTCGTAATTTAATTCCATATTTAATATATAGCTTTTATAACATCTGGAAACTACTGTGAACCTAAAATTCTAAAAATTTCATGTTAAATTTTTATTTTATTTTGAGTTGAGTTTATGAAATGTATTTTATTAAAAAATTTTTAATGTTTTCGTCCATAAAATTTTTCAATATTAAAATATTCATCAGATTGTTGGTTCACTTAGAAAATAGTGCGCATATAAAGAATTCCATCCAATTTCAAGTATGTACCATTAGCCATTTTTAAAATAGCATGCGCGCAAGATGGAAACATGGCGAAATATTTTACCACAAAGAGGATTAAATTACAAAAATATTTGTGGCAACACAAACTTTCTGGTTACTAGTTTCTAAAGCAGCTATATTATGTAGTCAGCTGTAAAAAGGTGGAAGTAATTGCTTTTAAAATAAATAAACTATCCAATTCCTGCAACAGTCACATATTCGAAGATCATGAGGGGTTTAAGGTGTATGAGTCCCCTTAAAAGACACAAAAAATATAAAACGTAACTAATGATAACGTTGAAATTTCATTTTCTTTTAAATGAAATTTAATGATAAATTTAATATTAACAATAACATAGTGATTAAAATATTTACTCTTTTATAATTTTATTTCGGATTCTTTTTACATGTAATACTTCAACTAAATTATCAGAGATTATTAAATTATCAGAGAGGTTTTTGGATGAATATCAAGATAATTCTAAGTTTAACTAATTCATTGATGACAGCAAAATTACGACAAAATACGTTAATCAGCTGTAGAAAATAAAGCTGAAAAAGTACGAACGTCAGAAAAACAGCTTTCAGAAATTGGGGAAACTGAATTAACTGGGAGGAATGAAGATTTATAATAGCTTTAATTACTAAGGGGACAGATTAACATGCTTAGTAACCGACACAGAAATATAGCAATGTTGCATTATCTTTGAATTTATGAGATGGTATATACCATAAATATAACTAAATATATAAAACCTTTAGACGGAATTCATGATTCTACGCACTTTTACTTCCTTGTACGAATTAATGGAAGCATTAACCGCGAAAACGTTCGGTTGTCGTATTTCAACAGAAATATCCATTCTGACCGTTCCCGAATCTATCTGGACGATTTTTTGCTTGACATCTGTACGTACGGACAGAATAAAAGACTCAATTTTTTTTTAGAAAATGGGTTTTCAAATGGATTTAAAATGTATTCGAAATCATATTTTCATGACGTCTGTACGTACACAAGTACATATGTATCTCGCATAACTTAAAAACGATTAGTCACATAATACTCAAATTTGGTATATGGGACTGCTATAATATATAAATGAGCACCTTATCTCCTTTTTTATTGCAATCGTCAGTAGAAACTTATATATTTATAGATATGTATCATATATATGTGATGTATGTGATGTATTTAGTCAGGAATAAATAGATTGTTGAAGAATTATAGATGCAGTCGTAGCTTAAATAATCAGACGATACGTTTAAAAAACAGGATCCATTATTTATTATTCAGGAGAAAATACCAGTTACAAAAATCAGATATCCGGAGTAAATAAAAGAATTACTAGTAACTTTTTGTATGAAGTTTACTGCATCGTGACATTTAAGAAAAAGCCCCGATATTCCTTTTGCGAGCCTTTTTATAGCCTCTGGAAAGCCGGAGCTTCGAAGAAATGACGTCAGCCTCGTCAGCCAATCCAGTTCGCTTGAAAATCTCCAGAACATTCTAAAACTGTACGTGTAGAAAAGGCGGGAAAAAAAAACTTGACTATGGGGCTGTGAATTTAATTCCACGTACTTTCAAATAAGAGAACGTCGCAATTAAAAATGAAAAGAACATACAGTTAGAATTTAAGTGTAATCTTGACTAAGGAATTTTATTATTACATATATATATATATATATATATATATATACAAACACACCCTTAACCGGCATAAATGTCCTTTTTTGCAGTCATTAGTAGTAGTGATATACTTCAAATTATTAAAATTACATAATTGTTTTAAATACCGGAAATATTCATGTTTTGCAGGGTAAAATTTAAAAAAAAAAACCTACTTTTCTATAAGTAACGAAATCTAACGACAATTATATAATTATATAATTTGGGTTATATAATTTCCAAATTTTTATGCTATATTCAACTTGTTTTGAGGCATCAGCTATTTAAGTTTGAATAATTCACTAGTTAAGTTTAAACGAGGGCAGAAAAAGTGTATAGTAGTACTCCAATTATCCGAATCAATGGGGACCGAACCCCCATTCGAATAATCAAAAATTCGGATAATTGGAAGGGTTTACGTACACTTAATTAATTACTGTATGTTGATAATGGGAGAAAAAAAAACGATTTTTAAAGAAAAAGTAGTTTTAACTAATTAAAATTAAAAGGCAACACTGTTACGTACATGTTATATAGCATACTGTAGACTACTTGCAAGTGCTAAAAGTCATTGCTTGGTGAACAAACATCTCGGTCTATTTGACTGTTTTTATCGGTTTTCGGGCAGCCAATGAGAAATTGCATGTAGCCACAGTCTTAAATTTTTTTAGGCATATTTTTTTTTTTCTTAAATTAAGAAGGTGATTCTGATAGTCGAAGTTCGGATAATTGGAGAACTTGTATATAATTTAATAGGCCATATGTTGTTCGCATCAGATTTTTTAAAATTTATGAGTAAATTTTATCTGAAAAGTGACTGACCTGCAAAATACTTGTTCATTGATAACACGCGTTTAAAGATAGGTCTTATTTTTTCATGCCTATTATATACCAAATGTAATTTTTATGATACAGGGTTTTAAATAATTTATTATTTTAATATCATTTTATATTACTCGAAAATTTTATATTACGAAATAACACAAAACATAAATATAAGATGGAAAATAGCAACGATGCAGCTGAGATAATATAATTAACACAGAAAATAATTAGTGTATAATTAACCCATTAACCGCCAAAACTACAAGGAATGATTCTTTTCTCATGAAAATAATAACAAATATTAAATTAAGCATTTATAACATAAATTTACATTGAAAATTAAAAAAATGCTCTTACCTGTGGAGAAAGCGAGCGTTGCGTTCGCGCAACGTCAGCGGAATAAGACTACGGATGTTTAGTGAGTAGGATTGTACTCGTGTGATGTTTCTTTTGAGTGGAGCGCAGGATTGCGTTTTAGCTGTATAACGTTTTATAAATCTGCAAATCGCTTTACTTGTAATTAATTTAATATTAAAATATACATTGTATTTCTATTACAAATACAGATTATTTCAATTGAAAGATTCAAGCATGAAAAGCTTCATTACAATCCTGATGTAAAGCTACATTACATACTTTGCATCTATAAACAGTCTGGCCTATGGCACTCTTTACAACAAAGTCTTTTGTTATCAACGGACTTTACGATTTTTGAATGCTGAATTTACTAGGTCTCCCTGTTGCTGATCTATTTCTGGCTAATTCTACACTCTCAATAGGAGTTTCCAAAAGGAATAATGCATTCTCGCGTCTGAAATCTAAAAGAGACTTTATATTTACAGTAGTAAAAAGTGGTGATATTTAGTAAGTTTAGATAGGTCTCACCTCATATAATTTATCAGTATTGTCAATTTGACTATTGTCAAATGCAAATTCTGCTTCATATTCCTGTACCGCAAACGTGATATCAATTCTCGTACAACAGGAATAGAAATGTCCTTATCAAAACACCAATGTATTTTTTCTAGAGGTAAAGAATGATATCATATAAGCAATAATATTCCAATAAATCTTCTCATGCATGCTTCAGTTGCAATAAATTCTGGGAGTTTTTTTTTCCTTGAGCGTATATATTTGTCTGTTCAACGAGAAGGGAGTAAATGTCTAAACCAAAAACAAAATCGAAAATCTGAGCACTAGTTTTACTTCGTGTTTTGTCGTTTATAATTTATTTTCTATCTCTTTCTTCATGTTCTTCCTGAGATATAACTAACACTTCCTTTTTTATCCACTTCAAGATTTCAGTCTCCTGATTTTTAAACATTTTGGTATGACTATAACTGCTTTTAAAAGGCTGAAACTTACTTCTTAAGTGAATTTCAACTTCCCCAGCGGTACCATTTGGTAAAATATCATTATCATTATTTAAAATATTGCCATTCCTTTCTGCTTAGTCATTCCTGTTAGTTATTCCTGTACTGCAAACGTGATATCGATTCTCGTACAACAGGAACAGAAATGCCTATATCAAAAGACCAATGCATTTTTTCTTAATGAGGTGAAGAATGATATCCTGTAAGCAATAATATTCCAATAAATCTTCTCATATAGGCTTCAGATGCAATAAATTATGTTTTTTTTTTATTATTTATTCTTTTTTGAGTGTATATATTTGTCTTTTCAACGAGAAGAGAGTAATTGTCTAAACCAAAAAGAAAATCGAAATTTTGTGCACTAGTTTTACCTTGTGTTTTGTCTTTTATAATTTCTCTTCTATCTCTTTCTTCATGTTCTTCCTGAGACATTACAAACAGTTCCTTTTTTATCCACTTCAAGATTTCAGTCTTCTGCTTTTTAAACTATTTAGTATGACTATAACTGCTTTTAGAAGGCTGAAAGTTAGTTCTTACGTGAATTTCAACTTCCCCAGCAGTATGATTTGGTGAAATATCATTATCATTATTTAAAACATTGCCATTCCTTTCTCCTTCGTCACTAGCCTCTGCAATTTCTGGGCGAACAACAACTATATCAGTTTTATTCTGGTCATTATTAACATTATCATCATCTGTTTCTTCATCAAAAATCTTTGAAGGGCTTCTTCTAATGTAAGATACCTCATTTTAGGCATTTTTAAACAAACAGAACATGAACCAGAACATCGAAAGGAATGAGTGAACAAGGAGATTGACTACCCGTTTTCTGCTGACGTTGCGTCAACGCAACACCTGTTTGCCATCCCTTCCCAACACAAATATAAACATCTGACTGATGTAATGTTCTGATAAACGGTGACCTTGACTAAAAATAGATCACTCATAAAGACGGCAATTCTTTCGTTAAATACTTTCAGCAAAAATACCCGCTCGAAAATTTTGCTTAAATTATGCTTAAAGTTTGAGATTAATTATTATAAACAAAATGATTGTTGAAGGCAAATATTTTTTACAGAAATAATCTTCATAATATTCCCTACACAAAATCATCTGCTGGTATAAAATATCTTAGGTAATTATATTTATATACGCATTTATTTTGACCGTTGCGTCAACGCAACACCAGCGGCTAATGGGTTAAGATAGTAATTTAGCTTTACGACGTAATAAAAAAGTGTAAAATATATCAGAATATTACAACTAAATTCTTATCATCTTAAGCTTTATATTTCTGATATAAAGAAAAAATGGCGAACTTCACTGGACGAAGAATACGGTTCTGTTGGCTCCTTAAACAAGGACTGGAATAGATTATTAAATTATGATTCAATGTGCTAGAAAATGTTTATAATAGAAAACGTGTGTTCGGAAAAGATCTTTCGAAAGGAAGCTTGCAGGTTATACGATAATGTAAGCCCCTCTAAATCTTCGTGATATAACTTACGACGCGATACGAAATGCCGTATTATTCTATAAAAACAAAGCATATTTTGTATTAAATCCCATTATTCCTCAAGAGATAGAAAATATATTACAATGAGGTGAGAAGCATTTTCAAAGATAGCGTTACAGTGTTGATGACACTCACAGTGATATGAGGTTAAAAAAATGATTTGTTTGTAATCTTTGAAGAAGTAAATATTTTATGTTTTATCTTACACAATTTTGCTACACATTAATTGATTATAAACGCGAATAAAATGTAAAAGTCTTGTATGATACTTTGTACGTGATATTTTGAGTTATTATTAACTTTTTGCGCCCCGCTTAAATTTGTGTCTCAGTTTTTCTATAGCTTCTTAATATACGAAATGTTTCTCTTTTGCGTGACTGTTTGATTGCGTTTATTTCAGTCATATTCCTTATTAGTAGACATGTTGATTTAATATAGAGGAAGCCAGAAAAACGCTATAAAGCTAAAGCTTTTTAGACTGCAGGCTGTTTAATCCCAAATGTAATGTATGTTAACAACTCGGCCATTAAAGTGTGTATGTGCATGATTATGGCAAAGCCTCGAGGGCTATCTGCCTAAGAGGAGAGATGCCTTCGTGGAGGACTTTCTAAGGGAAACTGAATATATACAAGTTACACATGGGGAAAACCACGAAAACGTCCATTCAGCCAGACCGTTCGCAGGATTGGAACCTCGGACCGAACTACCAGTGTTCAGCAACTTTACCGCTCGGCCGCTGGTGGGCCGGCCATTAAAGGGCCCGGTAACATGTTATAACTCCAAAAATAGGTTTGCGGTTCGGGGAAAGGGGGAAGCAAATAAAGTTTTAGTTAAATTTCGCCTTACTATCCATTTATTGTAAATATTGCTAGAAGCATGCATATTTTTCCCCAAAATAAAAAGATTCGGTTTATTCTAATAGAATAATCATTCCAAATGTTAAAAAATATCTTAATAATGCTAATAATGCTGCTGCACGTTTTCTGTTATTCAATTGCGTTTTCATTTTAAAGGGACTCATACATCTTAAAACCCATAAGATCTTCGAATATGTGACTGTTGCAAGAATTGGGATAACTTATTTATTTTAAAAGAAATTTCTTCCAACTTTTTACAGCTGACTATATAATATAGCTGCTTTCTGAAATAGTAATCAGAAAGTTTCTGTTGCATCAAATATTTTTATAATTTATTCCGCTTAGTGACAAAACTTTTCGTCAAGTTTACACCTCGCGCGAACAGTTTAAAACATTCTGTTGCAGAATTTAATTCCATATTTAATTTATAGCTTTTATAACATTTGGAAACTACTGTGAACATAAAATTCTAAGAATTTCATGTTAAATTTTTATTTTATTTGTAGTTAAGTTTATAAAATGTATTTTATTAAAAAAATCTGTAATGTTTTCGCGCATAAATTTTTTTAATACTAAAATATTCATCAAATTTTTGGTTCAGTTAGAAAATAGTGCCCATATAAAGAATTCCATCCAATTTCAAGTATGTACCATTAGCCATTTTAAAAATATCATGCGCGCAAGGTGGAAACATGACGAAAACTTTTGTCACAAAGCGGATTAAATTACAAAACTATTTGTGGCAACACACACTTTCTGGTTACTAGTTTCTAAAGCAGCTATATTATGTAGTCAGCTGTAAAATGATATAAGTAATTGCTTTTAAAATAAATAAAATATCACAATTCTTGTAACAGTCACATATTCGAAGATCATAAGGGGTTTAAGGTGTATGAGACCCCTTAATACAAATGCAAGATTGTTTCGTTTATGGTATTTTACCTAATCACAACGCAATCAATATTTAAAATATTTTTATATCCTGAAAACGGAATGCAGAATATTATTTAATACATTATTCCGTAATCAGAAGCGTCACGCGTTTGAAAGTTAACGTTCATTTCAGTGGCCACATTCTATCTTGCGTTGCTTACCAACGCATTAATTTACCCAGATAAAAAGAACTTTGCTGTATATTCTAACGTAAATTTTTAAAATCAAAAGTCTTACATGTATAGCTTTATCCCGTTTTTGGTAGCTTAAACCAGTATCCAAACTCCTAACAGACTTCGAGCGAATTATTGTTCGCCTGAAGATAATTTCAAAGATTTGAAAATATTTCAAAGTAGCGTTTCTACTAAATCAAAACCTTGGACATAAAACAAGCGCCTCGTACTTTTGACAAAATTAGCCAACCACTTGTGGCTTGATAACTTAAAAGTAACAGTCAAGTTGAAATTAAAACTAAATCTAGTAGCCGAACCTCATACAATTTATTTAAGGCGAAGCTGGCTCAAATTTCTCACCGGTGTAAGAATTTGAATGTCGGTGACTATTATATTGGGTTGGAGTTTCCCTCCAACCCAATATAATCGTATTTTAAAGAAAATATTTGAATACGTATTCTGTCGTATTTTAAAGAAAATATTTGAATTCATTTATAAAACTATGTGTTTAATATTAATCAATTATATATGCTCCGTTATTTGTTACAACCTGTTGCTATCTTCCAGGTAACCTGTAAATTCCTGTTTTGCAGAAGTTCTCATCCATGGAGTTAAAATAGTCAGCAACTGCCTTAGAAACACTTTCAAAAGACTTGAATTTTTTTCCCGTTAGATAATTTTGCAGAGATCTGAACAGGTAATAATCAGAGGGTGCAATGTCAGGTGAATACGGGGGGTGACTAAGGATTTCCCATCCTAACGCATTCAGTTTTTGTAGTGTCACCACTGCAGTATGCGGGCGAGCATTATCGTGATGGAACGCTATTCCTTTTCTGGACGCTAATGCTGGCCTTTTTTCTTTGATAGCTGCATTCAATTTATCCACCTGATTGCAGTACAGATCCGCGTTGATGATTTTCCCTGTTTCAGCAACTCGTAATACACTGGACCTTTCCTGTCCCACCACAAACAAAGCAGTACTTTTCTTTGATGGATACTTGGTTTTGGAACTGTTGATGATGATGTTCCTGGTTTGCAGTAAGATTTTTTTCTTTTGATATTCTCGTAAAGAATCCACTTTTCATCTCCAGTAACCAGTCTGTCCAAAAACGGCTCCACATTGTGTCTCATCAGATGTGATGAACATATTCTTACACGATCAGACAAATTCTTTTCCGTTAATTCATGTGGAACCCAAACACTTTGCTTTAACACAAACCCAAGAGATTTAATGTGATCTCCAACAGTTGTATGGTGAATGCCAAACTCTTCTGCAATTTCTCGACTTGTTAAATGTGGATTATTTTCCAACATGCATCGCAAAACATCATTATCGATCTTGGATGGTCGTCCAGATCGAACACTTTCTTTGAGGCTCAGGTCCACGGAACGAAATTTGCTAAACCATCTTTGACAAGTACGAACATTTACAATATCTTTTCCAAATACCGCACATAAATTTTTACATGCAACAGATGCGTTGCTTCCTTTTTGGAATTCATATAAAATGCAGTGTCGTAAATGCACTTTATCTACCGACATGTTTTTCCCTTTAAATATTAAATATAATATTTAAATAAAGACAAAGAATGTAGTCTTATCTGAGCTAGCAGAAACATAGTAACGTTGCCTCGAGAGGCAGGCCGTTCGAAATACCATTAAAAAAAGTAAAGCACCTTCAAATCATATCATGGCAATAACAGCGCAGGCGTGCTTTTTTCAACCTTTAAAATTCGTAAATGCATCTTCGCATAAGGATTTGCGAATGCCAGAAGAAATGAGGAATAATTTTATATTTCACTTTTTTGAATTAACTAAACAATTTTTGCTGAATGAATAGGTAATTTTGAATGGATGAAGGTTTTGAACAGCTTTTTGTTTTCGAACGCGATGTTTCGTATTACGATGTTTTAGAATTGCGATGTTTCTCCTTGCTTTCGTTTCTCCCACAATGATTTGCATGACTACATTTAAGTTTTCTATTGTTTGCTCCGCGACGTGTTTGTTTGCAATGTTTTCACCTGTAACCCTTCAAATAATCAATACTATTCTTAAACTGTTATGTTGATTTTCATGCAATAACTTCAAAAATATTGGAAAGTACTAATTTTCCACTTTTGTATTTCAGGTTTTGCAGAGAAAGTCAAGTTTCTAAACTGAGAACTTCTTCTCCTGAATGTTAGTAAAAAATGCCGGAAATTGATTATTTTATTCAAGCAAAATATCCCTGCATTGAATGATTGATGTGAACATACACATATAAGAAAATTTGATTTAAAACCAATCAAATCAAAATTAATAAAGCATTGCTCATAGTTTTTCATTAAAGCAATGAAAAATTTAACGGGGGTTGAAAATATTGCTCATAAAATGTGCTACACTTGAAAATCCTTCAAAATATAATTTTTATTCAAATGTGTCCTTTAAACCTACAACCTAGTTTATTCCAACTGAATAAAGTAATAATATGTGTCTTCAAATAATGTTATTGGCATAAGTGAAGAACTTTTTGTCTGACATAAACAATACAAGAAAATAAACTGTTACATATCTGAATCTATTAAGTCGAATTGAACTGTATTTGGTTTTTATCTATGAATTTATGCTTATTTTTGCATATTTTGGAATACCCAGAAAGCAAATTAAAATGAGAACGTTTTCTGAAATTACTACTTAAACTGCTTATAAACGAAACAATTCGATATACTAAACTGTTTAAGAATAAGCAAATATCTTCTAATCAAGAACTAAATACATATTCATACTCATTTATTTCCATGCATATAAGTGCATTTCAAGTATTCGAGGAAGATTATTAATTAAGAATTCCAAAATGTTTCCCGCTGATTATTATGCATGCTATGTGAGTCAAACTAAAAGTCATACAAAATACCTATCTATGTAATGCTACCTACTGAATTTCAGCTACAGTCTTTACGCTTATTATCTGTGTGGAAAAATAGATAATATAAAATTAAAATTAATGGTATTCTTTTAAAAAAGAAAGAAAGAAGAATTCCTTTTCTACAAATTAAACATTTGTGAAATGCATAATTTCTTAATAGTGTAACTAATTAATCGTTTTATAGTGAACTGCCTTTCGGAATTACGTAACGGAACATTTTTAAAAGAATTTAATATTCTACTGATAAGAAAAATGAAATCATTTACCAACTAAGCATTCGAGTTAACTAGTTCGTGAGGAAGAATAATAAGCTGGTCAATCTCTCTCTCTCTCTCTCGCTTATATCTAAATGTTTAGGGATTCTATGTGCAAAACTAAGTTTATGAAAGTCTAATTCGAAGTACTTTACATGATGGGAGAAATGTATCTTCAAATGTATATCAACGCTTCTATGAATGATGGCTTTCAGCCTAATGTGAGCACCGGAAATTATTCGCACAATACGTTATTTGGTATTCAAGAAGAAATTGATTATCCCTATTTTGGGGATTACTTGGCACAATTTCAAAGAGGGTATGGCTCCGTCCATGGTTATCTCAGCTTCGCAGTTTGCTTATTTGGTATCACTGCTAATGTCCTAAATATAATAGTGCTCACTAGAAAAAATATGGTATCACCAACTAATGCCATCCTAACAGGACTTGCTGTAGCGGATATGTTGGTTATGTTCTCGTATTTGCCATTTACCTTTCATAACTACATTCGAAGTGATCTCGACGAGAAAGATAAGTTTTCATACAGCTGGACTGTCTTTACGCTGTTTCATGCTCACTTCACGGTAGTAAATCACACTATATCGACTTGGCTAACAGTCACTGTTGCCATTTGGCGATTCATTGCTGTAAGCTTTCCTGCAAATACAGCAGTATGGTGCAGTATGGCACGCGCCAAATGCGCTATTGTGGCGACATACATAATGTGTGCTTTGTTCTGCCTTCCAGTATATCTAACATTCACAGTGTCTAAATTTAGAGGAGAAGATGGTCAGATCATGTACAGAGTAGATTTCAGTCAGATAGCCCAGAGACACAACCGCCTATTGGAGAAGATGAATTTCTGGATTTTCAGCGTTATAACGAAACTTGTCCCTTGCGTTGCATTAACAGGACTAAGTTTGGGATTAATAAAGGTACTTTATGAGACAAACAAACGTCGCCAAAGACTCAAAAACCGAACGGAGGTGGACAGAGTTCACGACAGAACCACACGCATGCTTCTGGCCGTCCTGCTGCTATTTTTGCTCACTGAATTCCCTTCAGGACTCTTAGCGCTGTTGAGTGGAATCCTAGGGACTGACTTCTTTAATAACGTTTACCTTAATTTTGGCGAAACTATGGATGCTTTAGCGTTAGTGAATAGTGCAATAAACTTTATAATATATTGCTCCATGAGTCAACAATTTAGGATTACCTTCGCTTACCTTTTCTTACCCAGCTGCTTCCAGCGGGCTACTACTACAACTGGTAGTGCTGCTATTGTTTAAATAGCCGATGAACTGTTAAAATAGATCAGTCCTAACTTGCATTACCTTTATGTATTCACAATCATTGTATTCAAAATCAGTGAACAAACTATATACTATTGCATACGAAAAGAAATGAGATTCATCGGATAGATTGCTTGCTTGATTCAAATGATACAGCTGAAGATTTTCACTGAAGACAGGAACTGAGTTTACAATTGAACCAATAAAAATGAGGAATTGTGAACATATTTATAAACAATAAGTTTTAAAGTTAATACTGCACTTTCCTATGAATTTCTGAGTCCGAAAGACTTTCCTTGTCTTTACCAGAACTCTGCATTTTAACGGTTCACTTCCTTGATATTAATAAATAGTTGTATCTAGTCAAAACGCTGTTATGAAACACAGCTTAAATAAAGCAAATTATCTCATCCTGCCATATTTCTGAGAAATCTCATCATTTTAAATATAATTTATTATAGAAAACAGATTGAGGAATACTATCAACTTCCCTCTGAAATGAGTGAATGACTGCAAATGATTTATTTTGTTAACCATTATGCGTTGATGGCAGGAGCGTAGATAGTATTCGCAAAGTTTTAAAGCTTTAGTTAGTTAGATTCTTTTTCGGGGCTCCTTATCGTTATTGCTTTAAGATAAAGGCAATCAGGCAAATTTTGTTTTCATTAACTCAGCAAATGTGGCTGGATAGTGATAGACTGCTCTTTTTTGAAAAAATATGATCAGTATGTACCGTAAACGCTGTACTCTAAGTGAAAGATTTACTAAAGGACATCATGAAAAATGGTGGCGCTATAAGAATGTTCCACAAGATGTAGTGATCTGCCTTTTTTCTGACTTAAGTTTTCAGGATAAAATGACAGCATCCGTATGTGAAAAAACTTCACACGAGCACAGTACCCAAATGGTTTACAGAAAACTTTACGTAATCATTAGTTGTTATTCCCGAAGCATTTAACCTAGATATTCAACTATCTTACATAAGCATCTGTTTGAAAATGTTTTGAAATGGTGCGGTTTTTCTCAAACGGTGTATTAAATATGTATTGAGTGTAAACTATGTTGTCTATCTTCTTAGTATATCAGTGTAAAATGGGAAAATGTGCATGAGTTCTTAAATGAGAAAGTCATCAATAGAGGCAAACTGTTTTCTTTAACGCTTTTTAGCTTCTAAATATGAATTGAAAAAATCAACATTTTTGTATTTAAGATATTAATATGTGATCTGTGGTTTGTTATTTTGTTACATATGAGATGTCATAACTCATTAAGTTATCATATAATATAGAATTTCATAAGTGATGTTTTACATTTATTTGAAACTGTAATGTGAGTACGATTGAATAAATATGTCTGTAAATGTTATATGTAACATTGTTATAGGTGCTTGAGTCTCATTAAATAATGATGAAAATTATATTCTTGTTCATTAGAATTTTTTTTCACATTTTCTAGCACTAAACATCATTAGAGAAAGGATATTTTCTCATTTGCAACCGTCACTTAATTTCTCAATACTCACTCAATATCTCATATATTTTCTCTTTTTTGTACAATTTTTATGCACAGAATACTATTTTTTCAAAACAACGTGAATACAAATCCGAAAAATCAAGAAAAACAAGAAACAAGAAAAAACCAACAAGAAAAAATATGTTCATTCTTTCTTATTCACTGATCTGTTTATAATCCCACACTTGAGCTCTGTTTATGTATTCCTTATTTAGTTCCATATATAGCATTGTTCTAATATAGGTATTTTGACACAAAATCGGATTTTTTCTGAAATAACATACCAATTTTTTTTTCCGTCTTTCAACTGTACGACTCACATTACGCTAAACTACCTGATTTATTTTTAAAATTTGTATTTTTAAATAATTTTTATAATTTTTCCAAAAAATTTTTAAATTATAATCTATGAAATTTTTACCATGATCTTAAAGTAGACAGACGCATTTCTAGGCATACCTGAAAAACATTACAGTTTTTCATTCAAAATTTCCGAAGATATATGTGGATTTATATATATATTGACGCGTTTTGAAATTTGGCATATTTGTTGAAAACGATAGACCATCAAATGTGGTTTAGACACTTTGCTAAAATTATTTGAATGTAAGAACGATGGGACTTTTTCCCCCTCATGCACAATGTCAAAAGGTAGGAACGAAGTGCCTTTTTTGATGCTCCCGCATAATGGAAGGGAAAGTAAAATTGGTTGCCATATGTTAAGAAGTTCGCCAAGTGAATTATTCTTGGCGCAAACTGAAAAAAATTCCGCCAAGATAAATTTTTGCATTTCTCCGTACATTTCGCACCAAATTTTATAAAATTTAATATCTAGGCATACTTTGAGCCGTAAAATCGAAATATGGAAAACAATTGGTATGGTATTTCAGAAAAAGTCCGATTTTGTGTCGAAATACCTATGTTAGAACAATGCTATATATAAATCTAATACATATCCTAAGTCGCGCTTTCGAGACATGATAAACGCAATTTGAATTTTGTCAATCGGCCTAGTAGAATGGGAGATATAGAACTGTCCCATTTTTTTTTTGTTGCATAGTTGCTGTCTTAGTAATATAGCTTTGCGAGTTGTACATTACTTTTCGAAGTTGATGACATTGCCGTTACAGGGCAGATAATACATCCATGATTATCAAAATATTTTACTTATATATAAGTAAGTTAACAAAGCAGAACTAGTCCTTAAATATACCTTAACATTATAAATAAAATAATATTTAGAGTAAATTACACTATAAATATATCAGATTTCAGAAACCAGTTGCGGAAACGTTTCTAAATTAAACAAAAAATATATGCTTGTATGAGTCATTACTTACGAGATTTTTTACTCTTTACCATTTCCTTTTAGTATATTTCATATAAATTGCATTTAGAAGTTGATTCCGAGATATTCAACTGATTGCTTGAATTACAACCAAGATAATGCATAGCAACATTTGGTAAACTGTTGCAATTTTAGTAATATGTTTCGAAATTTCAATCTTTTTCTAAACTTCTCTGTTAAATCATAGAATTTTATTGAAAATGCCATATTATTCAATGTAATCCTACAGATAATTCATTTAAGTTTATTAAAAAAAATTAATTAACGTAATGTTTCTTTAATATTTATATAAATGACGACAATATAAGTGAATATAAGTTACACTTGATAGTACTCTTCGTTTTGCTTGCCGAGCATAGAATTTTCTAGCATATATAGTTCACAACATTTTAAGATTAATTGTGTGTAAAATCCCAAGTTGAAGGAAACAACGTCTTTACTCCTTGGGCTTACATTATATAATTAATGTGGATCTCTACAACGTTTAGTACGTTCGTATAATTCGTATAATTGGTAAAGTCACAGTCTTCATTGGTGTCGAAAATGTATAACATTTATAAGTTGTCAAGGGTTTAAATTACTTTCATGTAATACAGGCATAAATTCCAGTTATTTCCTGAGAAAATGACTTCCAATATTTCACTATGCAGCTAGGAGGAACTCAATTTTTATGGTACTGTTCGAAATAACACTCATACAAAATTTAAATTAAGAATTATAGTAGATTTTTGCATCAAATTCTTATTTCAGATTCTGGAATTAACAGCAAGTATAGCTTACTAACGGAACATGCCTTTTATAAGGATGATGCCCAGTTCTGATCCAGGAGAATTTCCCATACTTAAAGAAATATATAAAATTTCGATAAAATATTTTCCATTGATTTCATTCAGTTAAATTTCAACTATTCATTTGTATGGGGTTTAAGATTCATTCTTATGATAGAAAAACTTTCAATACGAATTATAACTAAATGCTTATGAAATTTCTGCAAAATGTGCGATTTTTTTTTCTGAAAGGATCCATTTAAACTCATCTCAGCTTCTAGCTTAGAAAGGATTTTGCGAATCTCTATTTTCCTAAATTTCAGGTACCGTTTTCGCATTGTGGTTTTCAGTTAAATCTTTTTTTTCAATATTTTTTAATATCTCTTACATGAATAATAGACTAAGCTGCATTTATACACTTCACTAGAAATAAGTCATAGCCATTGTTGATTTATCATGGCTTTCGTTTCGTTGCCCAAAGAATATCAATCCTGATTTAAGTATTTTCTTTAACGGTTGCTTTTATTCTAGTCTGGTGAAATTTACTGAAATACCTCTTGCTCCCCCTGTGTGTATGTGTTTCTAACAAATAAGTAGAAGATAAATGCATTTACTTCCATCAAGGGCACAACTGGTATTTCCTGGCTTCGAGAAACCAAAAGGTCTCCACAGTGTCAACCAAATTGATTCCTTTCCACGTAGATTTGGGATGGCTCCCATAATCACACCAGAGACATCCTTTCAATAAGTAAAACAGTATTCATTACAGAGGTGTAAGTGTAGAATCTTCCAACTCTCAAATTCAGCAATCCGCCCTTTTTTCTGTGTTTATTAGGCACAGGAGGATTTCTTTCGAGATTCAGTTGCCTGAGACAGACTCATGTAGGCCTATTGAGGGAGATAATGTGTAGGTCTAATGACTGAAAATAATTATCGTGATTCTGAAGGTACCGGAAATTTTGGTGTTTTTATTTAACATCCCCACAGTTATCAAACTGTTAGGCTACTTTTAAGGCAGTCTGATAAAATAAAAAATATGTTTTCATTTCCGATTTTATTGGTTTTTAATTTACTTTCCCATGATCATAAAATGCTTTTTCTATGCATTGATGACTCTATAATCCTAACAGACAATTTTCCAAACGCTTATCTAGATTCAACAGCGAAATCAACCTGTTTGTTCGGAGCATTTTTCCATATTAGCCAATTGTTGTCTGATAGCTTAGCTGGAGTAGTAGTCTCTGTATATGTTCATTTTTGAAACTGGGTTTCATGATATAAGCTACGTTACGTGTAACAAGTAATACCGTAGTGAATGGACTTACTAATATGTTTCCATTTCCGCTCTTTTCATCAGATATTCTAAGAGATAAATATTAATATTAAATCGGGCTGGAGGAAATTCTAGAACTAGTATCCCGAATACATTACGGGTATGATGCTATTTTACGTTTCTTTCTACTGCCTCCCCTTACATCTGAAGAAGATGAATTTTGCTTAATGTAATAAATGGCAGCTTATGTACGTCCTATCAGTGTCCATATACTAGAAAGAGGTCATTATAAGTAATTTTGTACAGAAGGTGTGTATTTGTAAATGAACAAAATGACGAAATGTTTTCCATTCCATTTCATCGTAAACCATGGTCACTAGATGCATTACCATACTATATTAACTGAGCTGCCAGATAATCTTACATTATGTAGTTCTTATCTTTTATCAGCAAATTAATTGTGGTGTTGCTGGCCGTGATCGTATAAAGTGACGATACTAAGAATATCAAGTACAAATTAATTTTGCGTAAATACTTAAACTAAAATTTGGTGTTTAGTACATTGCATAATCATTACTAAATAGATTAACAAGACTTACCCACTGATGCATGCATGCCGAATATTTTCTTTTTCCAATCTCATATTTATTTTAATACACATACTTTCTGGATTAAATAAGACACATTTATCACACACATATACATACTAAAATATCATAACTTAGATACTCGCAATGCGATAACTCAAATGGAATGTCCGTGGAGTGCCGACGCGTGACTATTCGCGCAATCCTGTTCCATCGAATAATTTTGCGGTTGAAACGTGGTCAATTTTATCTTCGTATTATCGCGCTGTCTGGTTACACACTTATAAGCTCTTCTTTTTTCCTTTTACATTCATATGATTTTTACACACGTCGCACGTGGTGACACATTGCTGGTCAAGCACATCTTGAAGTCGAACAGTTACTTATATTCTGCTTGCGCGTTTATTTTATGTTATTCACAAATCAAACATCTACTTTAATACTTTAAGTACTGGATTTCTTCATTCTGCTTCTTTCTCGGCAAAATTAGACAGGAACAAATGGCGACTTCTGAGTGTGTGTGGCCCGAAGGCCCACACACTCGCTAAGCTCGACGTCAGGCAGCAAGAGGGGAAAAACGAAAAAGAGAGAGACACACCAGTCCTTCCAGTTTTTATACCTTTCGACGCACGTGCTCACGCGTGATAACGATACAAGAATCGATGTAGTCACACTGTTCTCACATTAATATAATTAAATTTTAGAATTTCAGGGAACATTAACTTGCATCCTATAACTTTCGCAAATCAGGGTAAAATATTGATAGAGGCTTCGTATGCTACGAAGAAATCAGTTGGCATCACATAAAATAACAATACAGACTGTAACTGAGATAGTGCAACAAATTCATAGTATTTTGTTTGTTTATTTTTTTCTCACGGATAGCTTGACGAGAAAAAAAATCTATCTGCGTTACATATCTTAAGAAGAGTTTCCGTATCTCAGTCTCCACCTAGTATTCAGAAGTTAGCTTATTCCGTTCATTGGGAAAAAGAAACAGAAAGAGTTAGTTCGAAGACTTAAAATTTAGTTAAATTATTTAGAGCTGAAATTCTAACGTTGAAATTTGGAAATGTTGTTTATCAATCCAGCAGATTGCTACGTGTTTAGACGAAGCGTCATGTCTGTACGAGCTTGTTAATCTCAGTAGTTATGAGAACAAAGATGAAGTCTGATGACGGCAAACAGTATCCAAACACAAACTTCTGCTCTGACGAGTCATCAGATTAGACTAACGGCGCGTGGTAATCTTTATCCTCCTGAGAATTAACTTGGATGTCCCATACTATGCCCAAGAGATAGAGCACTGTCGACACAAGCCATCCGAAATGGCTTGCACAGTGCTGCCATGCATAACAAGTGATCTATGAGAGATGTTCCATTGATCATAAGCTACAACTTTCAAAGATCATTATGATGTATCCAGAAGGCAATCCAGGTAGATTGAAGGATATACTCTTCCGCGATAAATCTCGTTTCTATCTCGGAAGTTGCGATTATTAGAAATTAGTCTAGAGAAGATATGGTAAACGCCATGCATAGGCTTTTATGAGAGTGTATAATATGACCCTGCTCCTGAAATAATGGAGAGAGATGCTGTAAAATTAATATACAATTTCCTTTGACCTTATTTTCTGGAACATGCATTGACAGCTCAATATGATGTCAATTTGTTCGTGGAGCCAGTGGTACTACTTCTCTTACAAGATGTCCTAGCAGCAGATTTACAAAAAGACTACACTATGCCGCGTGTTAATTGTATTATTTTAAATACCACGAGGTGTTACCACATTCTCCTAAGTGTCCATATTTATGTTTGCTAGACACACATCAGAAAAAAAGGTTAGCATATCAGGTTCTATGTTCCTCCTTACTTGCTTTGGGAACATTAAATGTCCTGACTCAGAACAGGGAGCTTACTAAAGCTATGTTCAATAAATTTGGGAAGTAGACAATGCACACAGGAAGGGTATACGAAACCCTTTATTTTTCTCTCTTTACAATGATTTCCGGACTTCGGAATACAGAGACCAACCACTTGTGGTCTGAACATAAGAATATAAAAATATTAACTAAACTCTAACTAAACTTAACTTTGGATTAATCAAACAAGTGCCTACTCCAGGATTGGCCGTATATTAGCAAAAAGCCGTATGTAGTACAGAGAACTGCTAACACTACGATACGTTTAAAATTATCAAGAGGATTAAACGTCTGGCCTTGAAGGCAACCAGCAACCGAGTAAAACTACTATGGCAAGCGGCCTGCTTCTAATAGCTCCTTCCTCTCTCTCGCTTGGCAAAAAGCCACAACTTAAGTACTTGGCGTTCGCAAGAGAAATTTGCATAAATAAGTTAAAGCTTTTAATTCTGGCCGGAAGTAGAAAATAAGAAGTGATAGTAAAGATTTAAAATAAAATAAACGTTAGTAAAACTTAAGATCCTTACAAGCATAAGTACATATACTTCTGTGATGCTTCAAAACAGAAACAATCAACATTGTTTTCATCAAATGCGTTACAAAGAAATTGAAGCTGAACTTTCTAAATTCTTTAGTTGTTGGTAAGTAGTCCAGGGAAATAAAAAACTGTTATTTTTAATTTATAAATTTCCGTTTGAGATTTGATTTATAAATTAGTACATTAGGAAAAAGGTTCAATGCAAGCATTTTTATTATGGGTAAAATAACTGTCTTGAAAACATGAGAAAATAATTTTCTAAAGAATTCACGGATCCCGTATTCTGCCTGATAAGATGTTTGTTTACTATAAATGAAAAAATTCAGCTGTGCTTCGGTATAACGATCTAAAATTTTCGAACGCGAAAAGAGAAAATAAGATTGGATTGCAAGTATCACACACATCACGTTCTTGCGCTACTGTTTTTTTTTCTTTTACACATCTGATTATTAAATATTCATTGCAAACGAAAATATCGAACACGAAAATGTCTCTCTACCACAAGAAACAAGTTCTTGGCTAAGGATATTTATATCTTGATCTTTAAAAATTCATCCGTGTTAGGGGCACACAACGTTAATGAATGTGATGAAAATTTACGATTCCTCCACTTTTTCACGTTTACATATGCATGTGTTCTTGTTTTCCTGTTTCTCATCTTCCCAATTTTTCCTTCCATTCGCTTTCTTTCAGATTTACTCTACACTAATACTGATCTACCTCGTTGCCTGCTTTGAGAATGACAGCATCGGATAAAAATAACACATTTATTCCTTACGTTACAATAATATATTTTTTCAGCATAAAACGTAGCGATCATTAAGTAATATGCTTAATTTTCAACATTAGTATTAAAGTTTATATTATTATTAACAGTAAAATAAAGTTTCTAAACTCATACATTGTTTATTCTCATTACAAAATGTCCATAGCTCTGTTGTAGGTAAAATTGTGTGGTGTCTACTAGCTTATGTATTTAGCCAGTGCAAAGAATTTTCAGAAATACTCAGAAGAATGTGCATTGCTGATTTATAAAGATGTATACAGTAAACATCTTTATATATCATATACCGATCTATGTATACCGACATATCTTTATATATCGGTATACATAGAATATTAATGTGTACAATAAGGTATATAACTAATAAGGTATATAGCTATATATACACAGACACATGTAAAGCAAATGATATATGCAACGGTTGCATTACAGAAATAAACATAGATTTGCAGTACAGAAGAATGATAGTACAACAGAATAATGAAAGTCATGTAGAATAAACTAAATTTTATGAAGGTTACTTTGTAGTATTGTGTGGCCCCAACTTGTCAGCAACTGTGGTAGTGACTGCTATGAACTGTAAATTTACACAAACGCGTAAGAAGGGTTTAAAGCCCTTTTTATTCCACTTTAAAAATAACAGCTGCGTTCACTTGACGCTCACAAACTACGCCGACCCGGCGGTTTAACAAAAACAGAAATGTGAAACTAAAAAATAATGACTGAATGAATAAATAACTAGATCACTACCTACGAGGGCCTGAAATCTTATCTAACCTAACCGCGTTCTAAAATACAGTTGAGATTCAGCGAGCTTACTGATTAAACAGTTGAAGGATTCCGCAAAAACTGCCGCGATAGGCACACAGGCCGAAACGCGCGGTTCTTAAATTTCTACCTAGCAACCTTCACGTTCGTGATTCAAGAAGCACACTTATAATCTCGTTTCCCTTCTATTTAAACTCAACTTACTTCTGCTAAATTTGAATATACTGCGCGCTCTACTACAATTTACATACTCTAGCATTGGCCATTCTAGGGGAAAGTAAAGGCTTGACAGGAAAGATAGCTTAAAATAAATGTTAGTTAAAATAAATATAAACCCTACAACTTGTACACTAACATGAAAATTTACAATAATATAACAATTCAGAAAGAACAATCAGTCAGCAATGTATTATACATCCTTTGCTGCTAGCATAATAAACAGAGGGTATTTACGCAATTTTAGAACAACTTTGATTGATGCAGAAATTTAAAAAAAACAATTATTTTGGAGTAAATAAGACTGGAAACAGTTAATTATTTGAAACTATGAACACCATCTGCTACTTTAAATTTGATCTTCTTTCAAACATCGTATGTAAACACAAGCTGTGAATTGAAAAAAATGATTTTGTGCTTTCCGAAGAAAAATATTATTATTCTATAGTTAAAACATGTTGTGAAATACGTAGTATCACATTTCTAAGTCTAAACTAAGCAATACTTTTCATTGGAGAGGGAAAAGAAAAACTGTTGATCATTAATTCCTTTACGGAATGAATATTCCAAAGCGGCGGATCTCAATCTTTCGACTAATCCGTACCATTTAAATAAAAACTGAAAAACATTAAGTACCCCCGATACATTTTACAATGATTATTTTTCGATTTCTGAATAGAAATATTAAAAATAAATAAAATTTGCCATTAACACAACCTACTGACTGTTTGTATTAAATATGCACACATATAAATATTTTAGATAAAAAATGGGTTACCATTTTTATTATCAAAATTTAAGTTATAATGCTTTAATTCTAAAATATAGAGCGAAATTTGAGCCTATTTAACAAACAAATTTCTTCGTGTCTGGTCTCATTTCACTTCGGTTTAACAGGAAATGAGAATCCACTCTTAATTTTGTTCTGTGTTTAGTTTTCAAATAAAACATGGACGAAAATCCTTGTTCACACAAATAGGTTATGTAAAAAGGGCGAAAAATAATAGCTTTATTTGAAATGTCTTTAAAGTTATTTTTCAATTCAGACAAAAGTTAACAAGTGTATTATTTTTGAAATTTCAGTTCATGTTCGATCACAGGAAGTTTCTATCAATTTTTTTTTTTTTTTTTTTTGACGAGATTTTTGAATTTAATAATTAAAAATACTTTTTCGTTGTGTACTACCTATTTTTCTCTTGAGTACCACCGGTTGAGTATCCGAAAAAGGTACTTACTGCTTCTAACGTTTCTAATGTTAAGAAGGTAACAAGAGAAAATTAAGTTAAAGTGCTTCTAAAATTACGTTGGTAAAATATCCTTCGAAGCAGAAATTAACTGCAAAGCCTTTAAATAAAACAATAAATCAATATTTACAACTTACAAAAGCTAAAAAATATAATGTTCACCAGCTTTTGCCAAGCCGTGTGACTTAACTCAGAACAATTTGTAGAACACTTTATGAAAACTATTCAGCAAGACATAAATGGTAATACATTTGTGACCGTTTGATAAGCAAGGGTGTGTCTAAATGAGTGCAATAAAAGAAGGTATCTTTATTGTCGAAAACGAAGAGTAAATAATGTACAGACCTGGTTCCATCAATGCAAAGAAATTTCAGTAAGTGATTTGTGATTGTCGCAGAATTCTTTTTCAAAGAGAAATTCAAAATAAGAATCAAAGAGAAATTAAAAATAAGAAGAATAAAAAAACATGTTAAAATCAACTCAATGTAATCAATCAATATAAAGCTTTACGCCTGATTTTTACAGAATAATTTCCATTTCTTTAGACCAGTGACTTCTGATTTCTTTATACCAGGCAGAGTGTGAAACTTCATTAAGACATAGAAACACGTAATATTTCCAAAGGTACCACTTCATTTCTTGAAAAAATTGAGACTAATAAAGCTCTTGCATGTTATATACCTTTTTAACGTACATCGACAAAATCCTCTGTCGTTTCACCAATGAAATATTGTGCCTCAAAGAGCCCTTTCTAAGCACAAATCCACTCCTATTCTTGGACTCTGGAAAGTAGCCGAAGATGAATAGAAATCGGTATCCCTAGAAATTTTACGAAAAGTTCTTCCATCTCGGAAAGCACTATGCAAACTTGAATGTCCATTAAAAAGGCTATCAAATCGACCATGTAAAGAATTCTTTAAATTTTATTAAACGCCAGAGAATTCCTAAATACTGCGTAAATATCGTCTGCAAGTTGAGTAACGTTACTGTGTAAGAAAAACAGAAAGAAGAAATATATTTTAAGAAAACAAATGCAAAACTCGTTGTATTCCACATAGTATACACAGGCTTACAGAAATAAGTGAATGACCCAATTATAAAAAGCAGGTATAATGTAGCAATAATACATATATATATATATATAGAGAGAGAGAGAGAGAGAGAGAGATAATGATGATGAATATAATAATAATACAAATACTATAATAAAAATACTAAAATATACTCTACATATATATAACAGAACCATAATAATAATAATATTAAAAAAAGTAAATGGTAATACTAATAATAAAAAATCTGACGTTTACACCACATGACTTCCTTGTACGGAATATTAAATTATACGCATTTGTTTCTTGCATTTCTTTTAAACTTATTGGATTTAATTAAACCTACTTCGCCGACAGCGCATAAACCACAATAGAATAAAGGCATTCTTTAAAATTCACTCTATTTGTTTAACATAGCGACACTCTTTCACTAGGTTCACTTAACAGTATTATATTTCATTCATATTGTAACTCAGAGCGCACAAAAAGTATATCATTTAAAGAATTATCTAATCGTTGCCACATGTTCTTTTTAAATACTATAATAAAGCTAGAACGATGGAAAAAAGAAATTAAGCAAACAAAACAAAAAAAAACCAGTTTTTCACAGACGATTGCGTATTTCTCATTCAATTAATTCAGTCTTCACTTCGCGACAAGACAAAAATACATAAAAGCTCAAAATATCTGTATTAAAAATTAAATTACTAATTATTAAAAATTAAGTAAATCTTAAACACTTATTTCCTCGAAAAAATTCCAGAAAGGATTAAGCATGATCTAATTCGCAATAATAAATGAAGGCGTTACTTTCGTTGTTGCGAAGCTTAGTCTCTCTAGATTGGCTACAAATCTACAATTCTGCTTTTCAAATGTAAACAAATATGTCCGCCATGTTATTTAAAACTTAACCGCACTTAAACAGCTTTTAAATTGTTGATAATTGTACAAATATTGCTTGCAGAATTACGAAAGGCATAAAATCCTTAACCGGAAGATAAAAACAACATAATTCAATCATTTTTAAAGCAAAAAAAGTACAACTTACAAGCATGCCGATTGCAACCAAAATACGAGGTGCACATCTACATGTTATAGCAGTCCTATATACAAAATTGAAACGTTCTGAGGCTACTCGTTTTTGAGTTATGGGAGATACGTACGTAAGTACGTACATACGTTCGTACAGACGCCACGAAAAATTCTCTTCCGAATTAATTTTAAAGCAGTTTTATAAATTTTTTTGGAAGAAACGAGTCTTTGATTCTGTCCTTACGTACAGATATCATGCAAAAACATCGTTAAATTGCATTCGATAGCGGTCGAAATGGATATTTTCGTTGAAATATGTTGCTGGAGACTTTTCGCGATTACAATACTTCCTTTTTACTTCGTACAAGGAAGTAAAAATAAAAAAAAGTAATGAGATGTGATATAAAAATAATACAAAACATTAATATTTTGCGTAATCATACATAAATAAAATACAATAATAATACAATGACACCTAAGAAGCTAATAATGCAACACTATGTAAAAATAATAAGCCCTAAAGTTTAAACAAATTTCCGCATGACAATAGAAGCTTTAAAACTCCAGACAAGGTCAAAGAAAAACAGCAGCTCAGGAAATACAGAGATGCTTTAAACTCACCTTAAATGTAGTTCTGGCACTTCCATGCAATGTGAAGCGCAATAAGATATGCTCCACATCTTTTACAGAATCACCGAGAGCACAAAGTCCACTGGTCACATCATTAAAATAAAATAAGTAATTTCTAATATTTCCCTAAAAGTTAAAATTTGTATTAGTTTATACTCCAGCTGAATGCTTTACATTTAAAACGTTGAAGCGTTGGGAAAAGACTCAAGTCAACTAAACTTTTATCCCAAGTAACGTGCTTCCAATAAGACTTCGAAAAAGACATCGTTTGATCAGTATCAGGATACGTCAGTTGCTTAGCCAAATGATCAACCCTTGCATTACCTAGAATGCCACCATCACATTTTAATAAGTAAAATGAATATCTGTAGTTTGTTCAAACACACATAATATAAAATGAATTTTCACCACCAGGTTTTCTGGTACGATAAAGACAGAAAAAACTAACAAAAAACTATTTAAACGTCTCATTCTTATGACAAGAGTTTTGTTTATCCATTTAACAGTATGATTTGTGCTCAGGAATTTGGCCTGGAAAACAGAACTGATATTCTATGTTGGTTAGTTATATTCTCTTTACCATCTTCATAGATAGAAACACAAGACAAAACTTTAAATTTAACATATTACCATCAGTGAATCAAATAGTTCTTTATTCTCGAAAATCATTATCATAAGTATCAAATGTCACATGTTTTATTGAAGGCTGAAGCAAATTTGAAATAGGAAACATCCCATTTAAGACACTGCAATGGAAGATCATTTCAGATTAATTAATCAATGGGTGGAAAAGCAGAAATGACAAATTATCCGTCTTAATTAACAATCTTATAACCCCAAATAAAGCTTCTAAGAAGTTTACAGTTTGTTTTCTACCATAAAAATTTTCTAAAGCTCTTGAGGCATAGAAAAAGAGTGGTTACAATGAATTAGTTAAGTTGAGAATACCAGTTTTTATACCATAAGTATTCTTTTAATATACAACACGGTGACCAAGATGAATATTTATACTTTTATTACATATGTAAGAAATATGTTGTTTCTTATGTAATGGATTGTCCACAATAATTTCTAAATATTTGATCTTCAACAGTTCCGTTAGCTCACCGTTGAGAATTAAATTAATATTATGAGAGGAACTCGATTTTTATGTATCGTCATAAAATTCGATTTCAAAGAATTAAATTCAAGATCATAGAGTTTTGACCATTCATAAATAGTACACTAATTCTGAGAATAAATAATAGCGTCCTTTATGTTCACACACTGTGCAAAACACGTACGTTATCTTCAAAAATGATCTGGCGACTGTTCTGGTATTTTTTCACAAAGCAAATCATTCATAATATGATTCCAAACCAAAGGGCTAGGAACGAAATCCTGATCATATCCTTTCCTAAAATGAAATGTTTTCGTGATATTATCTAAATTAAGTTCAGCAGAGCGAAACTGTTTATTAAATAAAAATTATTCTTAAGGACAATAAGACAACTACGTAAATGAAGAACCCCAGACCACCATGTAATCATCCAATGCAACTCTTATAGCCAAGACAATGATAAAGCTTACATAATTTGTGCGTTTTCCTGGGTAACAATATTGCATAATTAAAACAATACATCTTCATTAGACTTTTGTGAAGTAAATTCAAAGTTATCCTGACACAAAAGGCCAGAACGACCAAGATAAAAATTAAGTATATTTATGCATAGCTTCTATAGACATTTGCTTAAACTCTAAAGCAAGCTAATGAAGCGAATATGATCAATATACGTCTTCCATATCTCACCACGTTTAGGAATAACACTAACCCTCCCACTCTTCTAGCATGGTGGGGAAATTTCAAGATTTAGATTCGCAGTAAACAAAATATGAAAGGTAGAGGAGGAACAAAACTAAAAATTTTTAATTATTTATAATATTAGACCCTTCTACAGTAGTGAAAGCGACATTACTGTCAGCATCCTAAACCAGATCGGCTCCACAACGCAAATACCGATGCTTATAAGTATTGTATACTACAGAATCACAGGGGAAGATCTTCTTTACTATAGTGTCAATTGTATCATTGAAAGATGAAGTAAAAGGACCAGGAAAAAATTTTCCATGATTTTAATCCTTGAAATTTCAAGCTTTCTAAGAAAATTGGTCTCCGCTCTACAGGTATAAATTTTCTTCCAAACATTCTCTACAGTTACATCGGCCAAAACTCTTTCCATGATTTTAATTTGCTCTTCCTTAGCTTAATCGTTGATCTCCTCAAGTTTACCTTCAGCGTAATCTGTTCATCTAGAAAAACTGATCTTAACTCCACGAGTATATATATTCTTCAACATCTTCTCTACAGTTGTATCGTTGTATCGGCAGAAAACTCTCTTATTAAATTTAATGGTTTTAATATGCTCTCCTCAAGTTTAAAACTTGCTCTCCTCAATTTACCATCAGCGTACTTTTCAAATTACGCTCTGCTCTTCAAAGAGAATTTCCCCCTTCTGATACCGTCTTCTAGCAGCATTTAATTGCTTTTGCATCCAAATTATTTCAGCCGACAACCAGAGAACTTTATGAAACCCATATCTTTCTTAAAGGAATAGACATTTCCGAGGCAAAAGCAATCAAGTCTTGCAGCTCTTGTGCACGCGAATCTAACGTATTTATTCTGAGTACAATTTTCAGTGGAAGTTAAAATATCCGATAAGAAATCATAACTCGAGTATTACCAATTCCCAATAAGCGTCAGAAATTCCTGTTCAACAACAGTCACAACAATATAATAGTTTCCTTGAGTCGCACAGAAGTTAGGTCAATAATCTCCAACAATATTAGGAGAAGGCTGGAAATATAAGACAATTCCGAAAACCAAGACACTTGCCTTCAAAACAGTAACCAGACTACTGAGTAGCAATTTTTGGCTTATGCAGTTAAGTTTAACAAAACTAAAACAGTTCATAAATACGTGAGGCATAATCAAAAGAAGCAGCCTTTCAGGCTGAGCTTTTAAATTCTCCACAGCAAGCACAGCAATACAAATTATGAAACTAAGGATTATCGCAACCACCTTGGCTCATTTTAGTGAATTTTACGGGGAAAAAAAGAGCAATTGCTTTTAACGTAAAAAATTATACGTTACATATATGCATATTTTTACTCCTATAAAGCATATTAATATCCTAGAATCACAAAATTTAAAACAAAATATAAACATCATTTTTCTGTAGAAGCTGTTCGAAGTTTAAATGCAATAAAAAGAGCGCATATGAGAATGCCAACGTTGGAAACTGAATATTTTTCATGTACATGGTTACCTGAATAATTGTTATCCACCCTGGTTACCAGAGTTCGGTGTGTTCGGAAACCTTGGCGATTTCTACTGAGGTAGTTGCGATAAATACGTATGCACAAAAATATTTTTCTCTGATTATACCAGAGACAGCAAAAGTACGTGTTAATGACTGTAAAATCTTCAATACTGAACCTATTCCGCAACAATTTCAAGGATCCTAAGACTAGAATATATTTCAGGGTACACTTAAACAATAACCGATCGAGCATGTTGAAACAGCTTCAAAGCAAAACGAAATCTTTGATTCACTTCAACATTCTTCCAATTCAGAAACCTATGGATTTTCCACCTGAATAATATTCAATATTTTTTTTAAATTTTTAACATCATTTGGGATATTTGTAATTAATACAGTTGAATATTTCCACTTAGGAATAATTGGTTCCAAAACAGCTGAATTGTTCTCAATATTCTTTCTCTAATACTCTCAAATAATTTATTTCTATCACTTTATGAAGTGCCGTTAATCAAAACTCTGTTTTCGCTAATAATTTTATTGTGGGGAATTCCATTTCTGCCTTTCCTGGGATCAACATGAGTCTTAAAGCGTTTCTTTAATATCGTCTGAATTATAGTTGTCAGCCCCTATTACAAAGGAACATTTCTTAGCATTTGGTTTACTATTCTTTTAGACGACGCATGACGCTACCGCCTCACTGTAAAATGTTTTTTTTTTCTGGATATGGTGAATCATAGTTTGCTTGCAGACATCACGATAAGTTACAGACTTAATGTTTCACTTTGCTTAATAACAAGGATTTTCAACACGCCAAATGCGTTTTCTGCATCTTCTCCTAACTGCTGGTTCATAGCGCACATTGAAATAAAAGCAGTATAAGAAATATTTGAAAAGAATTCCACTGAAGCATAAAAACATCATCGTCACAATCCGCCATCTTGGCCACGAAAGTTGCATTCAAGAGAATTACTCTTATTTTCGAAATAAGAAGTATTAAATACGAAGTGCATGCAATGATTGCATAATATCGAACATATACGAAACATCCGCATTTCCCTATAGTATGCATATACAGTGGATGGACAAAAATATGGAAACACCTTGTGAAATGCATGTTTGAAAAGACAGATTGATTTTAATGAAATAGGTAGGTGGCGCTGGCGTTTTTGACTACTGACGCCACCTATACAACTTCGTAAATGTGCTAAACAGTTCAGTTGTTGTCGGAGTACAGTTATGTGAGGTTGTCATTGCATTATGTCAGAGTTAACAGACTTCGAACGTGGGAAAATTGTTGGAGCACGTATGGTAGGTGCTTCCGTAAGCAAGGTAGCCGAGGTGTTTAGTGTTTCAAAAGGTACTGTATCGAAGATTTATTCCGCATATTTGAAAAGCGGGAAAACATCATCTGCTAAATCATAGCGCGGACGAAAGTGTGTCCTGAGTGATAGTGACAGACGATCATTAAGGGCAATTTTGACGAAAAATAAGAAGACCACAGCTGCAAAAGTTACTGCTGAAACGAATGTTGTGTTACCGAACCCTGTGAGTACAAAAACAATTAGAAGGGAGCTTCATAAACTGGGAATGCTGCCCGTGCTGCAATTGAGAAGCCACTCATCAGTGATGCTAATGCCCGTAACAGGAAATGGTGGTGTTTAAGTCATAAAGCCTGGACTATAGAGCAGTGGAAGCGAGTAATATGGTCTGACGAGTCTTCTTTCACATTGTTTCCCACTTCTGGCCGAGTTTACGTCTGTAGAACGCCATCTCAAGCCTATAATACAGACTGCTTGTTGCCAAGAGTGAAACATGGCGGGGGTTCTGTTATAGTTTGGGCAGCCATATCGTGGTTCTCTGCTAGCCCCATGATAACTGTGTCAGGGCACATGACTGCCAAGACTTATGTGAACATTTTGGCCGATCAAGTTCATCCCTTGGTACAAACTTTGTTCCCCGATGGTGATGGTGTCTTACAAGATGACAAAGCCCCTGTTCACACAGCTCACATTGTCCAGGACTGGTTTTCTGAGCACGAAGATGAGTTGTCCCATCTCCCCTGGCCACCACAGTCACCAGACCTGAATATTATCGAACCTTTGTGGTCTACATTGGAACGAAAAGTGCGTTCTCGTTATCCACCGCCAACATGGTTATCTGAACTTGCCACCGTTTTGCAGGAAGAATGGTAAAATATTCCCTTGGCAAACATACAGGAACTGTATTTATCCATTCCGAGAAGACTGCAAGCTGTTTTCTATGCCAACGGGTTTCCAACACCATATTAAGCAAAGAAACATGTTTTTTAATCGTGTTTCCATATTTTTTCCAACCCCTGTAATTACCGCATAATAAACCAAAATAAAGGAGCTTACCGATTTAATCCCGCCATGACATGGGAAGACTTCCCCAAACAAGGGTAAAATATGAATGACGATGTTACAAATGCATGCATAAATTGAGAAATAATACAGAATTAGTGACTATATTATCGCTTATAAAAAATAAATCAAATGAATGTTTCAATGAGAAATCTGAAGCTTATCTCGATATCTAAAATATATTTTCAATGTATCCTCCTTTTCTTTGAGGTTTAGCAGATTGCCATACATATATAAAGCAAGGAATATTGACTAGTAAACCCACTACAAAATTTCTGAAATTATCCTCGAAATTTGTAATTAGGAGCAAAACACATTATAAAACCTTTTTTTTAAATCCGACATTCTCAAATTCTTGTATTGATATTTCATACATTTCTTGTCAGAAATACACCTAAAATCCACTCTTTTAAAATTTGGCTAACATAGTAGCTTTTCAGAAATCAAACAAGGTTTTTATAAAAAAAACAGCGAATTTCCATCGTCGAGAAACTTTCCACCCGAAAGCAGATTTGGTTCATGTCACACTCAGTATAGGATAAAACACTTTTACCAAAATCCTTTCCTATCCTTGCGTTGGAGTAAATAGCTTTAGAAAGCTGAATCGCAATGTTTGAAAATGCAGTTCTGTGAAAAATAGCACTAGGAGTTATCAGAAAAGAACACAACACAAAAAAAATGTCTTTCCGGTGGGACCAAGAATCGTTTTTTCAGTTTTGCTGATAAACTTATTCTCCTCGGTCACTCAAATGTGAAATAGTTGGGAGAAATCTAAAAAATGTTACGAATATGCCTTTTCATTTCCTAGATTCTCGTTAATTTTATCTCCATCGGATAATAACTCTATTCTGTAACGTATTCAATTTCTTATGCTTTCGATAATCGGCTATATCTTATATAAACTATTCAAAATAATATAGAACAATTCCTTGTCAAGACTTAAAATAAGAATAATTATTCCTTACGTAAAGATTTGTTTATATTTGACGAAGTCGCATATCTATCATCTTTAAATTTCCTATATTTTTGTGCTATTTTTGTATATGGCATTTTGTTCAATTTTTCCAAACGTGTTGGTTTTATTCATGGTGCTCAAAGTTATATAATCTGTTTTGATAATATGCTGAAAACCATGACTGCAAATATTTATAACAGCATCTAGATATTAAGAGGAATTCATTTAATTAAGACACAATAACACGCCGAATAAATACTAATTCAGAAGTCAAACAACAAAAATCAGCGTTATATTTACAACATTTTCACAGGACTAGTTTCGATGGTTTTACCGAACCACCATCTTCAGCTGCAAAACCGCAAATGAACAAGATAGGAAATAATGATTAGATAAGATAAGAAAGCCTGCACAAGAATAAGCAAGTGGCGCCATCTGTTGGTGAAACCAGAACTAAAACATAATTTCTTTAAAGGCCGAAGGCAAATTTGGATTGGAATTAGGATCTTTAACTAGAACAGAAAGATTTTTATGAATGTGAAATGCCTCTAGAAAATCCAGTTCTCCAATGGAAGATGTTTTTTGAATAATTTTGGCAGCAGAAATATTGAAAGTGTGATATTCGGACCAACAATGTTGGGCAACAAAAGACTTCTGTGTTTCCTTTTTTCTAACATATGCCTCATGTTCCTTGACGTGAAACTTCAAGGCTCTTACACCACACTTTAAATCATGTCATCCGACTGAACAAAAGTTAGCTTCATTTTATTCCTATGTTATCCGTGCTCTTCAAGTTTGCTCCTCCAAACTAGCCCTTGATGAAGAACTAAAGTATTTAAAAGCAATAGCTATTGACAGAGGCTTTCCACCCAACATTATTAATCAAGCAGTTAAAAAATTCTCATCTCAACACACTAAAAGGCACACTCTTGTTTTAGGAGATTATAAAAATTCTGTTGTCATTCCCTTCTTTCCATCAATTAGATATAAAGTTGCACATATTTTGCAGAAATTTAACTTTCGGGTTTTTTATTCTCCCATCAATAAAGTTCCGAGTTCCATACTCAAGGATCCCATTCCGGATATGAATTCCTGGGGTATTTATAGGATTCCTTGCCAGTGTCGTTTAATTTACATTGGCCAAACTAAGAGAGCCTTGAAGTTTCGCGTCAAGGAACATGAGGCATATGTTAGAGAAAAGGAAACACAGAAGTCTTCTGTTGCTCAACATTGTTGGTCCGAAAACCACTCTTTCAGTTTTTCTGCTGCCAAAATTATTCAAAAAAATCTTCCATTGAAGAATTGGATTTTTAGAGGCATTTCACATTCATAAAAATCTGTCTGTTCTAGTTAACGATCCTAATTCCAATCCAAATTTGCCTTCGGCCTTTAAAGAAATTATGTTTTAGTTCTGGTTTCACCAACAGATGGCGCCTCTTGCTTATTCTTGTCCAGGCTTTTTTATCTTATCTAATCATTACTTCCTATCTTGTTCATTTGCGGTTTTGCAGCTGAAGATGGTGGTTCGGTAAAACCATCGAAACTAGTCCTGTGAAAATTTTGTAAATATAACGCTGATTTTTGTTGTTTGACTTCTGAATTAGGAATTAATTTCTATAAGAAACTTTCGCAGAATTCGGGTTGAGGTTTTAATGAAGTTTTCTACTGCAGAAATTCTCATGTGGTGAAGTTAAACTGGAATAAATCAAATGAGAAATGAAATGAAAAAAATTTTCATTTCCAATAATGTGAAAAATTGCATAATTTTGTAATCCATTTTCATTACAGCATCACGAAAAATTCAAATCCGTCTCCTAAAGTACTACTCAGATACTTCTCTTACCAGTAAACGTTTCTTATTTTTGAGAGTATTCGCCCAAACATATTAAAAAAACTTAAACAATTTACTAAAACGTTCAATAACTGTTTTGCGAAAAATATCGATACCTTCACAATGAAACGCTTTTTCATTTTTTCCTATTAACTCATTCGTTTCTGGTTACGATGTTGTGATTGTGAAGTTCAATTCTTCCGTAATCATTTCTTGATATATCTCGCATTCTACCCTTGCATTCAAAACTACGCTTAATTTTTCAGTTTGACCAACAGCTCACCTATAATCGGAGACAATCTAGCAGTTTCTAAACTTAATCCAATGATCTTAATACGACGGATGCAAGGTTTAATGCACATTTCAGTAAATATTTTTGTACTGGAAATTTTACTGCTCTTGCTGTCAATTTTGTTTATACCAATACATGACAGTATCGCTTTCATTTACACAAAATAAGAAAAAATGCTCATTAGAAATGATTTTTCTCAAGAACTAAAACGGAATTTATTGATTCTGGTTCAGCAGTGTTATTTCTAATACTCTTTCGTCGGAACAAGATTATTTCAGAAAATTCCTGATTTGTTTTAAATTAAATGAATATGTTTATTGGCGTTTTAGATTTTCAATTTACAGAAATTTTAATAAATTTTATTAGTTTTAATGCATTATCCGTTTATAATTATTTGTAAATTTTAATAATTCTGTATAAACCCATGTCATAATAAGTCTTCTCTTATTGTAAAACATACATCATTAAGAATGAAATGAATAAAGAATCATACCATTGTCTTCCTGACAATTTCTTATATAATTATGCACAGTTTCAAAAGCTGCACAATCATTCAGATCAAAGGAGCCTTTCTACAGCATAAAAGTAATGTTTGGGAAGAGATGCCACGCTTGATGTGACCAGACATTATTTTGCTAAAATTTCAATCTTTCGAATGAAATGATGGACCAGGACATACACTTTCGGTGAGAGACATTTGGAAGAGAAAAACGAAAGCAGACTGAAGACGATGGTAGGATACATGAAAAAATCCGTCTTCTAACCTTAGCACAAAATGAAATCATATCTGAAGACAGTTTTATTTCAGTGTGCGTTACTCGACATTAATCAGGTCACTACACTACTGCACTCGTAACAGTTATAATTCTAAATATTCTGTTCTCTGTACTTCAAGTATATCTCTATCGTTTCCAGCGAGTATATGCATGACACGGGTTGATGGACACGCATGCCTACTTTGGGAATAAATTCGTTATCAGGCATGGCCATCAAAATAGCGGGCTACTATACAACCATTAAATGCTACTTAACGTTAATTGGCAACGCACATTAAAAGAACAATCATTACATGATACCAAGGTAGATATGTTACCCGCAGCAGTAAAAGCATGTTCATATCCGTACTTGTATACTGGTTCTACACTCATGTCCATAAATTAAGGATAATTCAAAATCAGGCAAAGGAACACACACACACACACCAGAGGCCGCAGTTAGAAGCAAAACAAATTTGACTTATTTGTACTGACCTGTATGTTCCAGAACTGACCTGCATGTTCAAATTGGAACCATGACAAGCCAAATCTATGGGGACGTCATTCTGGAACAACATGTACGTTTGTTTCGGGGTGCCAAGGGGCACAATTTGAGTTTATGGATGACAACGGCTGTCCTCACCGTGCAAACATCGTAACCGAATGTCTTCAATCGGAGGATATCACCCGTATGGACTGGCCAGCATTCTCACCGGACTTGAATCCAGTAGAGCACGTGTGGGACATGCTTGGCCGATGAGTTACAGCCCGTCAGCGTCCTCCTACATGTCTACTGGAACTTATTCTGCAAAACAAAAGCAGAAGTTTCGACGAAGAATTAAAACGAATACATGAAATTCGAAACAACTAAGTATGAAAGATGTGATAAATTCTTTACCCTCGCGCTAAGGACAGAAGAACGTGAATGCAATCTTTAAAATGTGAAAACATTCTGTTCCAAGAACACGTGAACTTATTTCGTTCAAAGTGTGAAGAAATAAAATAAGCATTCTGTATTAGAGATGCAATGAAACTTAGAGGCATGATGTTTATTTTTTTCTTATTTTCATTTATCTTAATTTTAACTCTAAGATTATTTTGGAAATTAATTTTTTGAAACCCAATTATTATTCTCGTATTTATAATACTCGAGAACAAGGAAAAACAGCTTTAAAACTAAATAAAACTATTTTTATCGTACTTTAAATATTGGGGTATGTGATACCCCACGCGCCCACTCTAGTAACTTATATTGGTGCTACTTCCGCCGGGTTAAAAGCTTTTACCCAAGAGCACAAACGAAATGAGGGATCGTAAACGATAAACGAGGAAAGAAAGGCGGCAAACGACTATACATGGTACATAATTTCCATCATTCCAATTATGACCGAAGTTAGTTTCGTTAGATACTGGCACAGGGAGGATTCAGAGAATTTTCAATGTAACGGTGTTGTGAATGAATCATGCACTATTTATTGAATGGCATTCATTTCTTGCTGAAATTGTTGTTGAGTATATAATATTAAGCTTAATTAGACAGGCTAGGTTATATTCTTTCAAGGTCAAACCTTCTTGCTTCCGTCGTTCGAGACAGTGACGTATTTGATCTGTCTGTAGAGACTTACAAGTCAAAGACTTTAAAACACTGGTTGAACTTTGTTGAAAAAAATTGAAACTTGTTGTGCCCTAACATTAGATAAAATTATAACGGGAGAACGGTTTAAACTGGAAGAAATGTTTCAAAACATTTTTTTATTGTTAAACAGTTATAATTCTAAATATTTTATTCTCTATGCATCAAGTATATCTCTATTATCGTTTCCAGCGAGTTTATGCATGACACGGGTTGATGGACACGCATGCCTACTTTGGGAATAAATTCGTTATAAGGCATGGTCATCAAAATAGCGGGCCATACAACCATTAAATGATACTTAACGTTAAATGGCAACGCACATAAAAAGAACAATCATTACATGATACCAAGGTAGATATGTTACCCGCAGCAGTAAACGCATGTTCATATCCGTACTTGTATACTGGTTCTACACTCATGTCCATAAATTAAGGATAATTCAAAATCAGGCAAATGAAGAGTTAGAAGCAAACGAAATTTGACTTATTTGTAAAGCTTATTTATTAAACAAAAGGTAAAGAACGCAAAAAGATGCTATATGTTTGATATTATTACAAAAATTAGCGATTTTTTCTCCCTAGAGCAAATTATACAAAACACCTATTTACAAAAAACCAATATTGCATGGTTGGTATGATTGTTAATACATTGTATGTCTCCCAGACGATGCAATACAGTCCGTACAACGCCTAGACATGCTGAGTATGAAATTATCTATCTGATCCTGGGGGATATTACACCACTCAAAACGCAATGCTCTCCGAAGTTCCGGTAGACATGAAGGAGGAAGTTGACGGGCTGAAACTCGTCGGCTAAGCCTGTCCCACACGTGCTCTACTGGATTCAAGTCCGGTGAGAATGCTGGGCAGTCAATACGGGTGATATCCTCCGATTGAAGGCATTCGCTTACGATGTTTGCACGGTGAGCGAACATTGAAGGCATTCGCTTACGATGTTTGCACGGTGAGGACGGCCGTTGTCATCCATTAACACAAATTGTACGCCCATGGTACCCCGAAACAAACGTACATGTTGTTCCAGAATGACGTCCCCATAGATTTGGCTTGTCACGGTTCCAATTTCAACATGCAGGTCAGTTATGGAACCCAGAATACTTTCACCCGAAACGAGCACTCCTGCACCACCGCAACGGTGGCGTTCAATGATGTTTTCTTGGTGGTAACGGTTACCTGGAGCTCCCTCTGCATATGAAAGTCCGGCGAGAATCAGACTGCAAGCTAAACCTGGACTCGTCGGAAAACATCACACCTGCCCACTGTTGCGGTGTCCACAATACATGCTCTCTAATCCAGGATAACCGCAGGCGACAGTGAGTTGCAGTAAGTGGAACGCATCTGACAGGTCTACGAGCATATAGACCAATCTGCCATAAGCGTCTGTACACGGTCTGCCTTGAAATTGTCGTACCAGTGGCTGAAGAGATCTGACGAGACAAGTCTGAGGCTGTGCACCGCCTGTTTCTTTTGGCAGTAACTACCAAATACCGGTCCTCATTCGACGTTGTAACTCTGGGGCGACATGTGCTGTAACGTCTACTCAGATTACCATCATCTTGGAATCGTTGCCAAAGCCTAGAGTTGACACTCTGGGCATTTCCAAGTTCGTCTGATACTTCTAGTTGGGTACGCCCACATTCCAGACGGTCGATAATTCTACCACGTAAAAAATCACCCAAATGCGTCCTTTGTGTCATAACTATTCGGTTACTGCACTGAAATGCTTATGAAGCGCCTGCGAACAATTTTACTTCTTTGCCTGTATTCCTTGTACATCACTCTCGTACACTCTCGTCATTGTGACGTACCATCGGTGTCATCTGGTTACTTCCTGAAATTTTCATTTTATTCTTGAAGATGTGTGTAGTGATTTTACAGGTGATATATTTATTTTAGAGTTCGATTTCCGAGTGACACCGAATTATCCTTAATTTATGGACATGAGTGTATATACGAATTCATGGCTCTGTAAATAGAAAGAACAACTTTTGGATGAAGATTATGACGTGTTTTGGATAAGCAAGTCCATTAACGATTTTCGTGATGTCACAGATTTAACAGTGAAATTCTGTACCCGGAATGTGTGGATGCATAACGATGCTCCTGTGTTCCCCAGTCTAACAGTCAATGGATGTTTTAACTAAAAAATAATTTGTTATGTATCTTTTTTTTCCTTTTTAATTAATATTCCTTTTTTTTATCTTTTCTCTCATGTACTCTAGCGATGGAGTTTTCGAGCTGCAAGTGGCATCTAAACATTATTTATAAGATTTTAGATTGGTGTTAATTCTACTATTAGAAAACGCGAGCATTGTTAATCGAAATTTGTTTCTCTTAATATAAGAGGAGTAGGTAATAGTTACTTACATAACTCTCGGCATCTAGCTCTTAATCCGTATACATTCAATTTAATTTCGACTCGTTGAACCATGCGATCGCTAAGGAATTCTATAAAATAGATATTACTTTATAGCATTAGGTAATTACAAAAAATAGAAAATCATATATAAGGCTCATAAAATATTTTTCAGCTTAGATAAAAGATTTAAATTTGAAACTTTTATTTGAGCATTATTTAATATTTCATGCTCCGCCATTAGGCATTACACAAAAAGGCAGAAATGCCTCGTGGAGGAATTTTAAGAGAAAATGGCTCGCATAGGGGAAATCACGAACACGCCCGCTCAGCCAGACTTGGAACCTGAACCGAACTATAAGCGTTTAGGGCTTTTACCAGCTCGGACGCTGGTGGGTTTCATTTGACCATTAAAAGAATATTTCTAAACATATATTTTTAGGGAAAAAGTGGCAAAAATTTAAATATTTTTCGATGGATACTTTAAAAAACGCATTTAGAAAACTAGCTTCGGAAACTATTAAAATATATTTTCTGTTTAAATTGTTCTATAAAATTAATTTTAAAAAAAAGTATGTGTACACCACATGACTTCCTTGTACGGAATATTAAATTATACGCATTTTTCTTGCATTTCATTTAAACATATTGGAATGAATTAAGTCTACTTCGCCGACAGCGCATAAACCACAATAGAAGAAATGCATTCTTTAAAATTCCCTTTAGTATTTGTTTACAATAATGACGCTCTGGCGCTAGATTCAATTAAAAATTATTACTGTAACTAAATTTGTATTACTGTCAGTTTGCGCGCAGTGCTTCAGTACAAATTTTAATTTTTCGGAAAATACAGTTAGTTGTTTTTTTTTTTTTTATAAAAGAAATTCTTATACACTATTAAGTAAAATAAATCAAGAAAGATAATCATCTATGTATAAAGATAACACACTGAAAATTTCATATATATATGACAAAAACTATTTGACTTATTAAAACTCGAAAATCAGCTAAAATTCTCACTTTTTGTGTTGCGCAAAACTGATGACTCCCCTTCAGTATTATATTTCGTTCATGTTATAACTCATAATGCACAAATTTTATAATAGAATTATCTAATCATTGCCACATGTTCTATTCAAATACTATAATAAAGCTAAAATGATGTATAAAAGAAATTAAGCAAAAAAAAAAAAAAAAAAAAAAAAAAAAAAAAAACAGTTTTTCACAGATGATTGAGTATTTCTCATTTAATTAATTCAGATCTCACTTCGCGAGAAGGCAAAAATACATAAAAACTCAAAATATCTATATTAAAAATTACGAAGTAAATCTCCAACACCCATTTCCTCGAAAACATTCCAGAAAGAATTAAGCATGATTTAATTAGCAGTAATAAATGAATGCGTTATCTTATTTCTTGCGAAGCTAAGTTTCTCTAGATTGGCAACAAATCCACCAGTCTCCTGTTTCAAATGTAAACATCAATAGCCGCCATTAAAAACAGGCTTAGCGGCAATTAAACAACTTTAAAATTGCTGATAATTCTAAAAATATTGCACACAGATTTACTAAAGGCATAAAATACTTAACCGAAAGATAAAAGCAACATAATTCAATCATTTTTGAAGCAAAAAAATGTATAATTTACGAACATATAAGAGTAAAGAAACTGAGATCACTGAGCCGGGTAACAGAGTAGATATATATGTATAAATATATTTATATACGTTTGGTGCGGCCGATTGCAACCAAAATACGAGATGTACATCTGCATGTTATAGCAGTCCTATATACAAAATTTCAACGTCCTGAGGCTACTCGTTTTTGAGTTATGCGAGATACGTACGTACGTACAGACGCCACGAAAAATCCTCATCAGAATTAATTTTAAAACAGTTTTATAATTTTTTTGAAGGAAAAGAGTATTTTATTCTGTCCATACGTACAGATATCACGCAAAAAACATCGTTAAATTGTGTTCGATGGCGGTCAAAATGGATTCTTTCTTTGAAATATGCTGCCTGAAACTTTTTGTGATTACAATACTTCCTTTTTACTTCGTACAAGGAAGTAAAAAGGAAAAAACATGGAATATCAATTTCCTAAATATTTATAAGGGTTTGAATCATGGTTATTGTGTTTATATATTATATGTGTATATGTTTAGAGGTGTTTATATATCTTTTATGATACAGTTATGAGTAAAACATTAAATACAGTCAGAATTTAAGCAATTGTCCAATAATAACGGAAGCGCATTCTGTGATAAATAAAGCAGTATTTGAACATCAGATATGAATTTCTTACCATAAAGTAAGTTCGTATAATTTTCGTTCTATCCCATAAGTATACATTCAATGCAAACGACTGCCATTTTGTTTAATCTTTAAACATTTATGTTTATAAACTTAAAAACTGCAGGTTCCTGACTAGTTTTATCAAAATAAACCCAAACCGGTAGTGAGTAAATAATGTTGAAAAAATGCAGTGAAAACAGAGAGATATAAAAAACGTGTAGTTTAGGAGAAGCGATCGACGAAAACTAACAGGAATATGCACCATGAGAAAGGGTCGCAAGAATTACGTCGAAACTCATTTCCACATTCGCGTCTCAGTGAAAATCTCCTGCCATAGAACGTTTTATGGGCCATCCACCGCCTTGGTTCATTTGAGCTGCGTCGTTTTTTTTCTCCGAGAATGACCGTTCCATCTGAAATAGCGCAACACACAATCCCTCTATCTTTTAGGATAGAAGTGATACAGCATTTTCGTTTACGATCTACCTCTGCATTAACTCCACCATTTACTTACCAACTCCAATGGTCTGATGGATGGTGATCTCATCAAAATGCAGGAATTAATAGAGGTGAATCTTGGTTTTGCTGTACATAAATGTTATCAGAATGGACGCCAGCTTTTGAAGCAAGAGGGATTAGGTGGGTATCAGTTTGGTGGAAGTAGCTGCTTTTAAGGTTACTACAAAACGGAGAATTTTGAATTAAGTATGAAGATTGCAAATTGAGGCTGTTTGCATTACAAAAGTGTCTAATAAAGGCAAAATATCACTGAATAATGCAGCCGTAGGTTTTAGTGTTTTCTCGAAAATCTGCAGATTTATTTGAAATTTGAGAATAATTTCCTCCAATTTATTTAATCATATTGTTGTTTGAACGCTCCCGCGTCATGATAGCAGAATTCAGCGCAGGTAATAAAAGCCGTTTTTTGATAGCATACACATTAAACATATAAAAAAATCATAAACGAATACATAAACGTTTTTAAAATATTCACTTCACAGTTAAATCCATTAGATTCTGGATTTTTTAGTCCGTCACCCAAGCAAAAAAGTAGCATGCATGTGGGTGTACTTATGTGCGTCATGTGTATATATTATAACAAAATAAAATGGATTATAAATCTGCAAAGCAGTCTAACATAGAGAAAGCGCAATTTAAACAACACGAAGCAAAAATTTAAAAGCCTATTACGATTATGAAACCGAATGTAAATTGAAATAAATTACTTAAATTATGTTGATAATTTTTTGGTCTCTAACAAGAAGCAGTTAAGAGAATTATCAACGCAATCCAATATTTATATATATGCAATGTACTATACCACCAACGCACTGCAGAATTACACAGATTACCTTGATATTCAAATTATTAAATACAATCTTATTAAAATTTATGACAAACGCAGAGATTTCAAATTTCACACGCTCAAGCTCACTAACTGCACTTCTAACATTTCGAAAAGAGTCATAGTTAATAGTACTATCAATTCACAACTTCTAAGAATAAAAAGAATTTGTAATAACACAGACCTTCTACAAGAACAAATACTTTACTTCATTAACATCTTACAGGGCACTCAAATTCCAAAAGCAGTTATTAAAAAATCCTTAAAAAAGCTGGCGTTTAACTATTATTTTAAATTACTTGTTTTAGTTGTATGACAATTTTTTACCCAAACCCGAAAGGAAGGTAGATGGTGATGACTAAAATAAGTAATCTAATGTGAAAATGTAACATAGATTCTCAGTACTCCAAACTTTTTTCTCTCAAAATTTGCCCTAGAACTTCAGTATATTTACTATATAATATCACGATTTACTGGCTAACCTTTACCTATTATTTTTCTTTCATAAGACGCTGCAGAGCCGGTTAGCGTGAAGAACTACGACTTTAACTAACAATTTTATAATTTTTTCCTTTTCAACCTGCTTTTGGCCAGTTTGCAATTGCACTGCTTTTTAGAAACGCCAATTTCTTAAGCACGACGCCATTTTGAAAGGGTTGCCTCCTTTCTCGACCCCTCACAACCCCCGATGCTTTTCCCCACAAGCCGAACAATTCCATTGGCTTCTGCAAAAGTACGTTAACTTGCTTCTGTGTCATACCCCTTCAATAGGTAGAATTAAACTGATTTTGAATTCTGGTAGCACACATAAGGTCTTCGACACGTCTGGCAAACATTTTCCACTTTTTAGCACTTTTTAGTTTAATTTTAGAAAGAAATCATATCGGACGCATGTATGTTAGCTTTTTTGTTCATTATTGTTTTTTTACGAATTAGACTTTTGGTCTTAACAGGACCCATCTTTGTCATGATTTTTTTCAATAGGACAAAATTTTTATTTTTCACACTAAGGGGCCTGCTCCTTGAAATGATGAATATTAAATACTTACAAGACTAAAACTGTAAAATTTGTTTGTACATTTGACTACTTTTTAGGCTACTTTGTATAGGATTTTGCTTATATCTCTTAGATATTTTTTTCTTTTTTAAATTACATGTTTTTTCTTGTTTAAAATATTTAGCTTTGAACTTTTCACTTTTGAACTTGAGACTTGCAATTCTCGTCCGTTTCTCGACATTCTCGTCACACATAATACATCCAACTTCAGTACTACGGTTTACCATAAACCTTCATTGGTTTGTCTTCCACCACACTTTAAATCCTGTCATCCGACTAAACAAAAGTTGGCTTCATTTTATTCCGGTGCTTTCCATGCTCTTAAAGTTTGCTCCTCCAAACTATCCCTTGATGAAGAATTAAATTATTTAAAAGCATTATTGACAGGGGCTTTTCATCCAATATTATTAATCAAGCAGTTAAAAAATTCTCATCTCAACACACAAAAGGGCACACTCTTGTTTTAGGAGATTATAAAAATTATGTTGTCATTCCCTTCCTTCCATCAATTAGCTATAAAGTTGCACATATTTTGCAGAAATTTAACTTTCGGGTCGTTTATTCTCCCATCACTAAAATTCCGAATTCCCTACTCAAGGACCCCATTCCGGATATGAATTGCTGGGGTATTTATAGGATTCCTTGCCAGTGTGGTTTAATTTACATTGGCCAAACTAAGAGAGCCTTAAAATTTCGCATCAAAGAACATGAGTCATATGTTAGAAAACACGAAACACAGAAGTCTTCTGTTGCCCAACATTGTTGGACCTAAAATCACACTTTCAATTTTTCTGTTGCCAAAATTATTCAAAAAAATTTTCCATTGGAGAGCTGGATTTTCTAGAGAAATTTCACATTCAAAAAAATCTTTCTGTTTTAGCTAAGGATCCTAATTCTAATCCATCTTTGCATTTGCCCTTTTAAGGAATTACGTTTAGTTCTAATAAATTCTAATAACGTAATAAAGGAATTACGTTTTAGTTCTGGTTTCATCAACAAATGGCGCCACTAGCTTATTTCCTGTCCAGGCTTTCTTATATTATCTGATCATTAGATCCTATCTCGTTCATTTGCGCTTTTGCAGCTGAGGATGGTGGTTCGGTAAAACTATCGAAACTAGTCCTGTGAAAATTTGAAAATATAACGCTGATTTTTGTTGTTTGACTTCTGAATTAGTGACTGAGCTATTAGCTAACAAACAAACACACAGACTTTCTTCTTTATATATATATATATATATATATATATATATATATCTACTAATCGATTACTGAGTATATTATCTCATTTGAGAAAGGTAGTAGAATTTTAGTTGAATGAAGTAACTGATAAGTATTTAAAAATGAATATTAAAAATTTTCTGAAATATCAAATGTGAATCATGAAAACATTGAAAATGGAAACTTAAAAAATGAAAGGATCATCAATTAATTAAATAATTATCCTCTTTGACCGGAAATTGGTTGACTTTTTAAAGGGAAAATGCAACCGCGATAATTAACATTAATCAATAAATGCGAACTTGTTTTCTCCTAAACTCAAATAAGAATTATGATGCCAAACTTGCATTAGGTAAGTTAAGCCAAGTATATAGAATTAATTCAAATTATATAGCATTCAATATTATATAGAATTAATTCAAATCAGCGAACCTGTAGAACACGAAAATATTACAGCCATGAAGATCAATGATTTATGAATGCACTGAAAACTTTAAAACTTAAGCAACGCAGCTGGAGAATTTTCAACTACTAATCAGAAGGCTAATCTTAATTTTATACTGTAATGAGAATAAATAAGCGTACATTCCTGCAACTTACGCTGTACAAGATTAATAAGTACTTATCTTAAAATAAACATGAAAGTAACTAGCAACAGTTTCTGAAATCTTAATTTTAGTGATAGCTTTCGCGAAAGAGAAAATAATTTTGCCTGCATTACGAAACATTCGAAAGAAAAACCCAGAGTCCGGAAAATGGCTTATTCGTACATAGAAGTGGTTCAACTGCCTTTATCTTGTCAAGCAATGATCTGCTAAATCTCACTGAAGTTTCATATCCTTTGCTTCTATTTGATATTCTCCTTAAAATATGAGGATGTGTTTTAGATGAGCATAGCGTTCATAATGATGTTATCCACATGCATACGATATGCAATGGTAAACGGTGAACTAATTATATTGCGCTACTACTGTAGGCATCTTATGTGAAAGTTCGTAATTTCTACGTACAAAACAAAATGAAAATGAAATAAATGTTACGTGTTTTGGTATTCAAAATACGTAAAAAGAAGATAATTACGAACACATAAGTATCCCTTCTTTAGTTGATTTTTAGGATGAAACCTGAATGAACAAGCATTTTTAAGGGGACTCATACACCTTAAATGCCTCATGATCTTCGAATATGTGACTGTTGCAAGAATTGGGATATTTTATTTATTTTAAAGGCAATTACTTCCAACTTTTTACAGCTGACTACATAATATAGTTGCTTTGGAAACTAGTAACCAGAAAGTTTGTGTTGCCACAAATATTTTTGTAATTTAATCCTCTTTGTGACAAAATATTTCGCCGTGTTTCCACCTTGCGCGCATGATATTTTAAAAATGGCTAATGTTACATACTTGAAATTTGATGGAATTCTTTATATGGGCACTATTTTCTAACTGAACCAACAATCTGAGGACTATTTTATTAGTGAAAAATTTTTATGGGCGAAAACATTAAAATTTTGTTAATAAAATACATTTTATAAACTCAACTCAAAATAAAATAAAAATTAAACATGGAATTCTTAGAATTTTAGGTTCACAGTACTTTTCAAATGTTATAAAAGCTATACATTAAAAAGGGAATTAAATTATGAAACATAATGTTTTAAACTGTGCGCGCAAGTTGGAAACATGACGAAAAATGTTGTCACAAAGCGGATTAAATTATAAAAATATTTGTGGCAACACAAACTTTCTGATTACTATTTCAGAAAGCAGTTATATTTTGTAGTCAGCTGTAAAATGTTGGTAATAATTGCTTTTAAAATAAATAAGTTATCCCAATTCTTGCAACAGTCACCTATTCGAACATCTTATGGGTTTTAAGGTGTATGAGTCCCCTTAACAAAGTTCCTACATCGCATAGTTTTGAATTGGCTTCAAATTGAGGAAGGTAGTAGATTTGGCAATGCGAAATCTGCAAGAAACACCTGGAAAAACTAGAGATATAAATAAACATTTAAATTCAGAATACAGTTATGTAATTCTTCGAATAATAAACTGTTCTTGACAAACTATTTACATATATGTGTAATATGACATAATTTGTGCAGGCTTCGAAATATATTTCTACTTCCTTGTACGAAGTAAAAAGGAAGTATTGTAATCGCGAAAAGTTTCAGGCAGCATATTTCAACGAAAATATCCACTTTGACCGCTATCGAATGCAATTTAACGATGTTTTTGCGTGATATCTGTACGTAAGGACGGAATAAAATACTCTTTTCCTTCAAAAAAATTATAAAACTGCTTTAAAATTAATTCTGAAGAGAATTTTTCGTGGCATCTGTACGAAGGTATGTATGTACGTGCGTTCGTACGTATCTCGCATAACTCAAAAACGAGTAGCCTCAGAACGTTTAAATTTTGTATATAGGACTGCTATAACATGTATATGTGCACCTCGTATTTTCGTTGCAATCGGCCGCACAAAACGTATATAAATATATTTATATATATATCCACTCTATTACCCGGGTCAGTGATTTCAGTTTCTTTACTCTTATATGTTTGTAAGTTGTACATTTTTTGCTTTAAAATGATTGAATTATGTTGCTTTTATCTTCCGGTTAAGGTTTTTATGCCTTTAGTAAATCTGTGTGCAATATTTTTAAAATTATCAGCAATTTTAAAGTTGTTTAATTTCCGTTAAGGCTGTTTTTAATGGCGGCCATTGATGTTTACATTTGAAACAGGAGACTAGTGGATTTGTTGCCAATCTAGAGAAACTTAGCTTCGCAAAAACAAAGATAACGCATTCATTTATTATTGCCAGTTAAATCATGCTTAATTCATTCTGGAATTTTTTCGAGGAAATAAGTGTTTGAAATTTACTTTGTAATTTTTAATATAGATTTTTTGAGTTTTTATGTATTTTTGCCTTCTCGCGAAGTGAGAACTGAATTAATTAAATGAGAAATACTCAATCGTCTGTGAAAAATTGTTTTTTTTTTTTTTTTTTTTGTTTGCTTAATTTATTTTATACATCATTCTAGGTTTATTATAGTATTTGAATAGAACATGTGGCAACGATTAGATAATTCTATTCTTTAAATGGTATAAATTTTGTGCATTATGAGGTATAATATATACGTTAACTTTTATATAATTTTTGGATTATATAACAGTTAACTTAGTTTCCGTTATATAATTATTATATAAGTTATCTGTTATATAATTATTAATACTGTTAAGTGAATCTAGCGCCAGACTGTCGCTATGGTAAATAAATACTAGTGTGAATTTTAAAGAATGCATTTATTCTATTGTGGTTTATGCGCTGTCGGCGAAGTAGATTTAATTCAATCCAATAAGTTTAAATGAAATGCAAGAAAAAATGCGTATAATTTAATATTCCAATGCAAGGAAGCCATGTGGTTTACACATCAGATTTTTTTTTAAATTATAAGGCTTCAGAATTTTCAAAATTCATATAATTCAGTATTTTTGAATAATCTATAACATTCCGTAACAAATTAACCTATTTGAAATCAAATCGTTTGATGTTCGGTTTTCGTGTAACAAATACATAACGTTAATAACGATTTTGAATACCAAAACACGTAACATTTATTTCATTTCCATTTTCTTTTGTAGGTAGAAATTACGAACTTTCACATAAGATGCCAACAGTAGTCGTGCAATATATTTTGCTCACCGTTTACCATTGCATATCGTATGCATGTGGATAACATCATTATGAAGGTTATGCTCATTATGTAATAATATACTTGCATTCATTTGCAAATAAATTTATTAATGAATATTCTTGTGTGATATTATATTATGTGAGATTAACTAATAAAACTGATTTTAATTTTCACCTAAGTACCCCATTTCGTGAGGGGTTCTCTTATCTCTTGTTCCACTGATTATGTAGGTTTTAGTCGTAAGTACTTTTGAATAAATTTAAAGGAACTGCTTGTGATCATACGAGAGTGACCATTTTCCAGTCCAACTTGTCACAGTATGAATAGCTGCAGCCTCGCTCTCGACTAAAAGCTCAAGGTATACTTAGTTTAGTAATACTTTGAGTAGTTGTTAGTTGTTGATCCATAATTTGTAAATGCTGTTAGATGTATTTATCGTTCTAAATTTCAGAAACTAAGGAAGGAATATTTTGCTTCAATGCTTCGTCAAAGCGACAGGTAATTTTATTTCGCAATATATTTTTTAACTGTCACATGTAGGGACTTAAAATAAGGTTAGGTGAATAGTTATGTCAGTATCGTTTTAGTTGTTAAATTAGTAGAAATAACTCACTAAGCTACGTCCATGTAAAAACCTAGAGGATACGAGTTTTACTTCAACTTGTTAAGAATAATATCTAGCCCTTATAACTGCTACACTTTAAAATTTTGTCACCGCATTCGTAGATACAAGTGCAACATTGAAAAAACAATAACATTTGTACGTTATAATACATAAATACAAATTATAAATAAAATTTTAAAAATATGTAAAACTGTGTTCGCAATACATCAATGCTTGATGGCACGACACGATATTTCATTACCATGTAAACCTAAATATTAGATTCGAAGATACGTGTGCAACATTGAAAGAACCATAATATTAATAAGTGGATATTTATAATAGATAAATACAAATTATAATAAAAATTTTAAAATATGAAATTATGTTCCCTATACACCAATGCTTGATTGTTAGACCCGATATTTCACTCTCGGATAAACGTAAATTTTAGCCTACCCACGGCCGAGTTGTAAAGTCGCTGAACACTGGTAGTTCGGTCCGAGTTTCGAATCCCGCAAACGGGCGTTTTCGAGGTTTTACCCATGTGTAACGTGTATACGAGTCAGTTTGCCTTTGAAAGTATCCCTAGCCTTAGGCAGATAGTCCTCGAGACCTTGCCGTAATTAGTTAACCCATTAACGGCCAAAACTACATGTTTCTTTTCTCATGAAAATAATAACAAATATTAAATTAAGCATTTATAACATAAATTTACATTGAAAATAAGAAAAATGCTCTTAACTTATCAGGTTCAGTGTTCCGCCTTACTTGCTTGGGTAACATTCATAAACCTGACTCGGAACAGGAAGCTTACTAAAGCTATGTTCAATAAATGTGGGAAGTAGACATGATACACAGGAAGGGTAAACGAAACCCTTTATTTTTCTCTCTTTACAATGATTTCCGGACTTCGGAATACAGAGACCAACCACTTGTGGTCTGAACGTAAGAATATAAAAATATTAACTAAATTCTAACTAAACTAACTTTGGATTAATAAACAAGTGTCTACTTGAAGATTGGCCGTATATTAACAGAAAGGTCGTATGTAGTACAGAGAACTGTTAATACTACGATACGTTTAAAATTATCAAGAGGATTAAACCTCTGGCCTTGAAGGATGAACCACGCATGAACCACTTGTGGTCTGAACGTAAGAATATAAAAATATTAACTAAACTCTAACTTAACTTTGGAATAATAAACAAAAGTCTACGTGGAAGATTGGCCGTATATTAACAGGAAGCCGTATGTAGTACAGAGAACTGTTAACACTACAATACGTTTAAAATTATCAAGAGGATTAAACCTCTGGCCTGGAAGGCAACCAGCAACCGAGTAAAACTGCTAAGGCAAGCGGCCTGCTTCGACTAACTCCTTCCTCTCTCTCGCTTGGCAAAAAGCCACAACTTAAGTACGTGGCGTTCGCCAGACAAATTTGCATAAATAAGTTAAAGCTTTTAATTCTGGCCGGAAGTAGAAAATAAGAAGTGATAGTAAAGATTTAAAAAAAAATAAACGTTAGTAAAACTTAAGATCCTTACAACCTGTGGAAAAAGCGAGTGTTGCGTTCGCGCAACGTCATCGGAATAAGACTACGGATGTTTAGTGAGTAGGATTGTACTCGTGTGATGTTTATTTTGAGTGCAGCGCAGGATTACTTTTTAGCTGTATAACGTTTTATAAATCTACAAATCACTTTACTTTTATAAAATGTCTACCATCTCCATGCAATGGTTTTTGAATGCTGAATTTACTAGGTCATCCTGTTGCTGATATATTTCTGGCTAATTCTACACTCTCAATAGGAGTTTACAAAAGAAATAATGCATTCTCGCGTTTGAAATCTAAAACAGATTTTATATTTCCAGTAGTAAAAAGTGGTGACATTTAGGAAGTTTAGATACGGTCTTACCTCATATAATTTATCAGTATTGTCAATTTGACTATTGTGAAATGCAAATTCTGCTTCATATTCCTGTACTGCAAACGTGATATCAATTCTCATGCAACAGGAACAGAAATGTCCTTATCAAAAGACCAATACATTTTCCCTTGAGGTAAAGAATGATATCCTGTAAGCAATAATATTCCAATAAATTTTCTCATATAGGCTTCAGATGCAATAAATTCTGGGCATTTTTTTCCTGAGCGTATATATTTGTCTGTTCAACGAGAAGAGAGTAAATGTCTAAACCAAAAAGAAAATCGAAAATCTGTGCACTAGTTTTACCTTGTGTTTTGTCTTTTATAATTTCTCTTCTATCTCTTTCTTCATGTTCTTCCTGAGACACAACTAACAGTTCCTTTTTTATCCACTTCAAGATTTCAGTCTTCTGCTTTTTAAACTTTTTAGTATGACTATAACTGTTTTAGATTTTCTGCCTTCTAAAACAGTTAACTTCTTACGTTAATTTCAACTTCCCCAGCAGTATCATTTGGTAAAATATCATTATCATTATTTAAGACATTGCCATTCCTTTCTTCTTCGTCAGTAGCCTCTGCAATTTCTGGGGGAACAACAACACTATCAGTTTCATTCTGGTGATTATTAACATTATCATCATATGTTTCTTCATCAAAAAATCTTTGAAGGGCTTCTTCTAATATAAGATATTTAGTTCTAGGCATTTTTATACAACCAGAACATGAACCAGAACATCGAAAGGAATGAGTGAAAAAGGAGATTGACTACCCGTTTCCTGCTGACGTTGCGTCAGCGCAACACCTGTTTTCCCTTCCTTCCCAACACAAATATAAACATCTGACTGATGTAATGTTCTGATAAACAGTGACCTTGACTAAAAATAGATCACTCATAGGGACGGCGATTCTTTCGTTAAATATTTTCATCAAAAATACCCGGTCGAAAATTTGGCTTAAAGTATGAGATTAATTATTATAAACAAAACGATTATTGAAGGCAAATATTTTTTACAGAAATAATCTTCATAATATTCCCTACACAAAATCATCTGCTGGTATAAATTATCTTAGGTAGTTATATTTATATACGCATTTATTTTGACCGTTGCGTCAACGCAACACCAGCGGCTAATGTGTTAAACCAAACCTAAATTGAGGAAAAGAAGCATATGGTTTCGCGGATAAATAGTTAGTGTACAACGGATAAATAGTTTGGTAGACATTTGGAGCTACGAGCGTCAATCCAGTTTTGAATGAAATATCCAGAAAATCTGAGACAAGGCTAACATTCACATTGAAGAACACACGTAACTACAAGAAACAAACTGTTTAGGTTTATAAATAAGTCTACAATTTCTCTTTCAGCTACTTAGGGTGATCTCTTTGTTTTATGAAACTCAAATACTATTTTTAGGTTGGCGGTGCACAGGCTAGTTGTTTTAAAAAATAAAGGTTTGCTTAACAAAAGCAATATTTTATTAGTAAGTTACCAAAAAAAAGTATTTTGCTTTAAAAGGTTAAACAAAAGAAATATTTATTCTGAGATATTTTTTCAAGTGGATATTATTTTGGCTTTAATCTTTCATTATTTAATGGGAAACTGGTATGCATTTATATTTAAGGAGAAAGGGTAATTCCTTTACTATCATAACAAAATCTTTGCATTAACGACAATGATGTCTTGCTACTAAAAATAAAATAAAAAAATAAAAATAATAAAATTAACAGTTTAGCGCTCAACACTCCTTTACAACACTCTAATTTTATGACTCTAAACGAAAGTATGAAAAGCACAAGCATCATTATATGCCTTAATTTAAACCATTCTATCGTATGTAGAACATACAGGGGTTGGACAAAAATATGGAAACACCTTTAAAAAAACATGTTTCTTTGCTTAATATGGTGTAGGAAACCCATTGGCATCTAAAACAGTTTGCAGTTTTCTCGGAATGGATAAATACAGTTCATGTATGTTTGCCAAGGGAATATTATACCATTCTTCCTGCAAAACGGTGGCAAGTTCAGATAACGATGTTGGCGGTGGATAACGAGAACGCACTTTCCGTTCCAATGTAGACCACAAAGGTTCGATAATATTCAGGTCTGGTGACTGTGGTGGACAGGGAAGATGGGACAACTCATATTCGTGCTCAGAAAACCAGTCCTGGACAATGTGAGCTGTGTGAACAGGGGCTTTGTCGTCATGGAAAAAAGACTCGTCAGACCATATTACTCGCTTCCACTGCTCTATAGTCCAGGCTTTATGACTTAAACACCACCTTTTCCTGTTACGGGCATTAGCATCACTGATGAGTGGCTTCTCAATTGCAGCTCGGCCAGCAATTCCCTGTTTATGAAGCTCCCTTCTAATTGTTTTGGTTCTCACAGGGTTCGGTAACACAACATTCATTTCAGCAGTAACTTTTGCAGCTGTGGTCTTCTTATTTTTCGTCACAATTGCCCTTAATGATCGTCTGTCACGATCACTCAGGACACACTTTCGTCCGCGCTGTGATTTAGCAGATGATGTTTTTCCGCTTTTCAAATATGCGGAATAAATCTTCGATACAGTACCTCTTGAAACACTAAACACCTCGGCTACCTTGCTTACGGAAGCACCTACCATACGGGCTCCAACAATTTGCCCACGTTCGAAGTCTGTTAACTCTGACATAATGCAATGAAAACTTCACATAACAGTACTCCGACAACAACTGAACTGTTTAGCACATTTACGAAGTTGTATAGGTGGCGTCAGTAGTCAAAAACGCCAGCGCCACCTACATATTTCATTAAAATCAATCTTTGTTTTCAAACATGCATTTCACAAGGTGTTTCCATATTTTTGTCCATCCACTGTAATTATGCTTCGATTTTGAACAGGAAAATTTATAAGGTGACAATCTCCACAGAAGCCAAATCATCTAGGACAGTGGTATAGAGAAAGATTCACTGTAATAATAAAAGTAATTATATTAAAACAACAAGTTTCTTTTTTTAATATTGTTACGAATTTTGTCATTGATGATTTTAGTGCAGTCATTTATAAAATTGTTGTATTTTGCTGCGTAATGTAACATGAAAAATCTAAAGAGAAGAGCTGTGCCGGAAAAGTAAGAATACATGGACAAGTGTATTTAACATTGAGTAAATGGGCATCTCGATAATTTGGCGAGACAACGGTTTTGCTGACAAAGGATTTGGCGACTTATTTTCTTGCCAAATTTGGCGATAAACCGCGAAAAGGCGCCAAACTTGGGGACCATTTGGCAACATTTGAGTCCGGTCCCTGTATCACCGTAATAGGTATTACAACTAAATGAATGTAATTGATCTCTATATTAGCTGCAACTGTAATTCGACCCTCATATTGTCTTCCAGTAATTTCGAGAAACAGAAAGTACTAAAAATATCTCTGCGGTCGGGTGAAACCTATATAAGGCCGGAGAGAGAGCATCTGATCTCAGCTGTTTTAATTAGTTTCTGTCGTTATCGTTGCGAGTTCAGCGTGAGATCGCACCAGCTTTCGCTTTAGACGCGCTTTGCATTACTACGACGTGAGAAAACATTTAATGTTTAAATAATTATAATATATTTATGGTACGATTAAACTGTTCTAAGAAAATTTTGCTTTCCTGAGAAAGTGATGACAATATAAAATATGACTATATTGACTCTTATAATGTAATTATGTTCTCATTAATATTATTGGCTTCCGAAGTTGGCCATCTTATACATATGGTTGCCTTGATATCCAGCAATACCATATGTGGGTTGAAAGTTTTTCTTGAAATGCATATGAATTCGTTACCTTACACCAGTTTTGCCAATGTTCGGAAACTAATTGTTTTGACAAATATGCATGCCTCACTTAACGCGTACTTTGTTTCCAAACTTTCTGATAGACAGAAACATTATAGATTTTACAGTAGCGTTCTACCGCTTACCAGTAAATGCAGCTGATGTAAATAACTATGAGTGGATTTAAATGTGCATAAGTTTCCTTTATAGCTCTCAATGATTGTGTCCGAACGTTATTTCCATATGCTTGCCCAGGCTTCAACGTTGCAAAAGCAGTTGTTAGGTACAAATACATAATTGTGTTGTGTGCATTTGAACATCACCTGGTGAATTCCACAGCAGAAATCCCATTCCTAGACACAGTAAAATCCTAACATTTTCGTGGGGAGGGGGGGGGAATGTTGTCCGATTACCACAGCAGAAAATCGAAATCGTTTATCGAATGCATAAAATACTTCTCTTATACTACTCTGCCTGACCAATGAATTAATTCTAAATAATTTCTGAGTTATTAATGGAGATGTAAAATCCTATTCATTTCAACTATCTTCGGATAATCCGAGAACAAAGTTGAAAAAAATAATCATTGCAACACTTACGTTGCCATAAAAATAAATAAAGGAAGCTGTTGTTAAAGTACAGTCGGTAATCGTTCCATTTATTGTGCAAAAAAGAAATGTTTAAGATCAGGCCCGCTTAAAGTTGAGTTTTTAAGGCCCTCTTGCCCATCAGGTATGCGTCTTATGCACAAACAACTAATTGTACTCACATATCTTGTTTCTTTTTTTTACATGATGGCTATGATAAAAAAAAATAATGGAAGTCCAGGAGATAAATCATTTATAAGAATGAATACAAAAAAATATTGTCTGCTCAAAGTACATAATTAAATAATTCAAATATGTAATCAAATTTTAGTACTTAAAAAGGGAGAACAATGTGTAGAGACATCAGTTTTTTTTTTTTTTTTTTTTTTTTTTTTTTTTTTTTTTTTTGAGTCTTCAATAATCAGCAGTGTCCTCACCAGGACTGGAACCACGGACCTCTCGAATACGCGCCGAGTATGCTGACTTTTATACCACGAAGGCTGGACAAATACCTTATATACTCCTCTTTTTAAAGGGCGACTGGGGATTAGGGGACCCAAGCGGCAAATCCTGATGGTGAAAAATCATCATCCACCACCTTTTAGTTCGGGCGCCACCGCAGAGACATAAGGATTTCCCTGAAGCAGAAGACATGAACAATGAGCAATGTCCTTAGGGACTTGAACTTCGGACCTCGCGAAACGCGCCGAGTGTACTGATCATTACACCACGAAGACATATTTAGAAGGCGGGAGAAATACCCCGTATACTCCCCCTCCAATGGTCGACTGTCGATTAGGGGACCCAATCGCCAAATCCTGGTGGTGGAGAATCATCATCTACCACCCTTTTTAGTTCGGGGGCCACTGTAGTGGTATTTGTTTTTTCTTATGCTGGAGACATGAAAAATGAGCAATGCCTTCGCCGGGACACCACCAACAAACCTCTCGTAAGTGCACCGAGTGTACTGGCGATTACACCACGAAGAGATGCTAAGAAGCCTGGCGAAGTACCTTATAAAAGTTTCTAAACAAGAGTTCAATATCTAAACATAGTGAAAGCATTTCGTTCGTAGAAATGAAAGTATATATCACAAATTTCCTACCTATCACATCATAATTTTTAAGACTTCTGTCGATGCTGAATACTGCTGGCACAATAAATATATTCGGATCTCAAGCTACAGAAAAAGCTTGTATGGGACTTTTTGACTGATGAAATTTAAGCATACTGTTAGTTATCGCCAGAGAAATTCACAAAGTCCTCAGCAGCGCTTACTTCAGCTTGAGACAGCTGAGAGAATTTGATTCGATAGCAGAAGAGGGAAATAACATAAGCCATCATCAATTGTAGGAACTCAACTGAATGATCATATTTTATCTCCCCAATTATAGCTTCTTTTGACTATAATCGTAAACAAGTATCAACTACAAAAAACTTCCTAAATGCAACCCTCAAAGAATGTAAATGTTGCTGTAAGCGCAATATGGTTGTTTAATTATGTTCTTAAAAACGTTGATCATTTCCAAACAAAAGGACCGTGAGAAGTACACTACATGTTCTCATAGGTACTAGTCAATTTTAGGAATGGGTACTACCAAGATTTTCAGTGCAAATTTGAGCACTCTTCTCTGAATAACGAATGATAATAATATTGCTTAGCATATGCAAATACGAACAGACTACATCCTGCCTTGCTAAAAACATCTATAGGTGTATACGCATAACACATTACGCAGAAAGATAAATCCACCTCCAAGAGCAGTTGAAGTAGTTTTACGTTGATTCACTATAAATATCGGTTCTCTTTTCAAATTGTTGCCACCAAATATTATCGCCCTGTCTTATAGTTAAAGAAATTAAAAAATTAACAATCTGCATAAATTTATGTATATATCTCGTATTGTGATAAAACAACGTTACGTAGAGCCTTCAAATTTTGAATAACGTAATCTTCCATCAAATATGGGCATCTGCAAGCCATAATTTGGAATTTGAAATTAATTTTATTATCGATTTCATATTTTGCAACGCTTAAACGAATTTTTCATTAACAAACTTAACGATTCCAAAGCGAGTAATGGCAACACTGTACGAAGCGAAAAACATTTTTACCTCCAGCGCGCGAGAGTGTGCATCGGAAATTCTAAAAATATGCTCATTTTAAAATTACTTTGAGATATTATTGTTGAATTGAATTTTATGGTTTAAGTGCAATGAACATGCTATTTAATAAATAAAGGTAACACACAAAAAATTTTTAAAAAGTTGTAAGGATTATGTTAATTTTATTAACAGTTAAATTTTAAGTTAAAGTTCCTTTCCTGTCAAATTCTTAACTTCAGCTTACTACTTCCGGCCAGAACCTAGTTTTGGAATCTTGCTGAATATTAAATGAGGAGGAGCGGTATTTAAACCACGAAGTTACTGAGTCAGAGAGAATCCGAGTTTCTGATTTACGCCCGTTTGCCTTTTTAGCTACTCTTTCTCTCAAAGCTGTTAATACGCTTGGCCGTAGTCAGGCCCTTGCTAAGCTTTGTAGTCAAATAAGTTAAGGTGGCAACTCGATTTGAACCTTGATAGTTTCGGCTATACTTCTTTAGTTAATCATAGTTTTAGTTTAATTCTTAGTCTTTTAAGTTCAAGCGCAAGTGCGGGCTTTGTTTATAGACTCCCAGGCGGAGTTCTGTTAAATCTTATTGGAATAATACAGGGTTAGTTACCCTTCTATCTTGTTGTCTTTGTCACCGAACTCAAGCGATTATTCGCTTATCAGTTCTTATAGATTCTTCACTTCCAACATTAACTTAGAATTCCGAAGTGAGGAACTCTACAAAGTACCTTTGGCCGTAAAGTAAAATATGTACAGATTTTTTTTTTTTTTTTTTTTTTTTTTAATTTGGAAAAAATCAGTTACTAAACACCGTTTAGTTATCTGCTTTGCTGCACGTAGTGCATAATGTTACAATTTTAGGTCAGCGATGAAAAATGCGTTTTATTAGCCCAAAATGACCTACCTTAGAAGGCCCATCAGCCTCGAAACGGCATTTTGCATGGGATCATTTAAATGCGACGTATCACATTTAAAATGTTTGCTATCAAATATTATTGTATTATATTTCGAGAAAATACACAATGACGAATCTGTATGAATGTATATACGTTTCTTGCATTGTAAAAAAAAAACAATGGTACTTAGAATCATCAGATTGTTAATATCATAGTCCTCCACCCGAACATCGGCACCTGGAATTCCGAATTTGGAATTTGTTTTACAGTCCGTTTCATATTTTCTAAAACGTTAACGAATTTTTGATTAATAAAACTCAAGGATTTTTAAGCGTGCAGTGGCAACACTGTAGGGAATAAAACGTTTTTTTGTCTCCAGCCCGCGAGACTGTCTATCGGAATTTCTAAAGTTATGCTACTTTTAAGTATTTTTAGCCCCAAGAGGAGTGACCCCCCAATGTTCTCTAAACGTAAAAATAAATGAAAATAACGATTTTTGGGACAAACCACAAATTCTGAATGCTGTCAGATTTTATTTTTTTATTTGATTTAAATTATTTAAATATCTGAAACATTGTAAAATTTAAAAAAAACAATATCAAAGTTTCCGAAATAAGTATACGAATTTCATGGTCCTAAATCAGTTAGTAGATGCCGATGCAATTCGATTTATAGACGCTGTATCTCTCGTTATGGAAAGCCCAACGTTTGTCACACGTTTGTCATTACCGCCGAATTCAAAGCACCTGACTTACTCCCGGTATATCTCATTTTAGCAGAAAAACCTACATGATATTCATGTATTATTTACATTATTATTGCCTTTGTGGGTATCACTTTATTCTTGCTTTTAATGCCAATTTACATTTCAAAAGTTATTTAGTAACATTATAAGATATTTCTCCCGCCTTCTTGGCATGCCTTTGTGGTGGAGTGGTCTGTACGCTGGGCGAGTATTTCACAGGTCTGCGGTTCGATTCCCGGCGAAGGCAATGCTAATTTTTCATCCTGCCTGATTGCAAAAATACCTAATATCTCTAGACTGGCTCCCGAATTAAAAGAGTGATGAATGATGATTCTCCACGCCCAGGGTTTGGCGACTGGGTCCTCTAGAAACCCCAGTCACCCTTTAAAAGTGGGAATATATAAGGCATTTCTCCGCCTTCTTGGCATGCCTTCGTGGTGTGGTGGTCTGCGCGCTGGGTGCGTATTCCAGACGTCCACGGTTCGATTCCCGGAGAAGGCGTTGCTATTTTTTTCTTCTCGCCTGCTTCCAAAAATGCTTGATGTCTCTACAAGATTAGAAGAGTTGTTATGGACTTCTGGGAATTTTCCCCATATAAATTAGACAAAGTTATTTCTTTCCTTTCAGCAATTTTGTCTTTAAGCCAAAATAATTTAAAGTTTAATACGTTTATATTTTATTATTTTATTAGAGTTTATTGGGTAGGGTATTTTCATTATTTTAGGTTTTAAAGTTTAATCGATAGCGTATTTGTGGAAAGTACGAGAATACTATAATGCTCTTGGAAATCAGGCAACAGTCATAAGTAAATTGTCGTTAGCTGTGTAAGGCAGCCCGACATATATATTGTTTATTATAGAAAATAGTTGCAGGTGTTGAAAGAACATAGGTCTTTTTCCTCTTCAGAACAAACTGTTTTACATAAATATGATGTAATTTCGAAGGTAATTATTAAAACAAATATTAATAGCTCACAACTGTTGAAATACCTATTGTACAGAGTGAAAAAAAGTAAATGCAAGAAAAAAAAACTATAAAAGGTAATTTTTATTATTTATGTAAGAATCACAAATAATCTAAAATCATTAATTTGATAGATATACTTTATTTAACACCCCGGAAAGCGCGTGGGGTGTATCATACTCCAACCCTATTATTAAGTGGAATATTCCCAACTTGTGAAACTGAAATTCTGTGCTGCTTTCAGTAGCTGAGTTTCTAGTTGTGCTTGACGTTCAGAACCGCTTTTTCTTTGCCTGAAGGTTTCAGAAAAAGATTTATCGATATTTTGTTGGAACTGGGGTATGACACACCCCACGCGCCTGTCCGCGTACGTGTTTTTATGACTGAATATTTCGTTCAGAAATTTATTTCTAGAGTGTAACAGTAAATATTTCTACTCGCAAGTGATTTTAAAGTACTTGACATTAAATTCTTAAAAATTTCTAACTGCATTATGGTAAAAAGAATGACTCCCTATGAATAGGAGATGTAACGCCTGTGACATTTATTAGAAATATTTAAAAGCGATGAAGATCGCATTTCGGAAACTAAAGATGAAGCTAGGAATATTTTCTACACTGTTTTGGTTTCGTAAAAGATAAAACATTAATTCCTGATGTTCCTAAAAAAGGAAAAACTGTTTTTATGCTTTTAACATTATATAACGATCATACTATAGATGATAATATTGCAGAAAATAAAACGTCAGGAATTATATGTTTTTATAATATGACTAAAGAAGCAGTGGATATGGGGGATGAAAATGTCAGGCAATTATTCAATTGCCAGAATAACCAGGAGGTGAACAATGGTAATTTTTTTTTCTGCACAGAAAGTTGCTGTAATAAATACTTGAATTATATTACATTCAACTGCTAATCCACCACCCAGAAACAGAAATCTGTCTTTGAAGGACTTAGCATTACAATTAATGAAGAAAACGTATTGAACAAAGATCAGAGATTAATACTTTACCAAGAACCTGACGTAGTGCATGCAAAACAAAAGCAGAAGATTCGACGAAGAATTAAAACGAATACATGAAATTCGAAGCAACTAAGTATGAAAGATATTATAAATTTTTTGCCCTCGCGCCAAGGACGGAAGAACGTGAATGTAATGTTTAAAATGTGAAAACATTTTGTGCCAAGACACATGAATGTATTTCGTTTAAAGTGTGAAGAAATAAAATAAGCATTGTGTATTAGAGATGCAATGAAACTTAGAGGCATGATGTTTATTTTTTATTATTTTCATTTATCTTAATTTTAACTCTAAGATTATTTTGGAAATTAATTTTTTGAAACCCAATTATTATTCACGTATTTATAATACACGAGAACAAGAAAAACAGCTTTAAAACTAAATAAAACATGTTTTATCGTATTTTAAATATTGGTGTATGTGATACCCCACGCGCCTCTAGTAACTTTTTTGGTGCGACTTCCGCCGGGTTAAAAAAGGCCACACAAACTTCATGGTGGCCAGCGTCGCTGACTGTCGTGCCAAAGACCCGGGTTCAAATCTCGGAGAAGGCATAGATATTTGTAAATGTGCAGTGCGTGCGGCATGGGGGCACTGAAAATATGCGGTGAGACGAAAGTCCTCTCGAGAGGGTTGCGGTAAGCTAAAAAGGGGTGGGAGATCTCCGGACCGGCCCTCCTCCAGGGCAATCTCCGTCAAAATTATGTTCGCAACTGAGCTAAATCGCTCTATCACCTGTAAGGTGCTCAAGTCTGTTGACAACGACAAGCGTGAACTTGCGCTCTTTGCCACGAGAAATTTCGTGCAATTGGACTGACTGTAGGTCAGAAAAGTGATCATTAGCAACAGCAACAACATTTAGAAAAGACAGCTACAACTAAAAACAATTATCTAACTCTGCAATTCATGAAATTTTTGGCATAATTTTAGGATATCTGATATTGGAAGTATATTTGGAGGTTAAAAACGGTACTTCAAATAATGCTTTATATTTATTTATTCTTTTTATTCATGTTCTTTAATGCAATACTTTTAAGCTGTCTTAACTTGAACGATGCATGTTCAATCTTAGCAGAAATAAATGATATAAATTTCCCAAGAAGATATAAATCTGCTACGTTTTTTAAGGACTGAATCGCGGATTTTATCAACAGGAGAGAAAACTACTGGATATTTGTGGGGAAATCCAGGTCATTTCGTGCTGATAGCTAAAGCGTGATGACAAATCTCTTCTGATTGTTTTCAGCAGATATGTTTTCTTTTGGAATGCTGAGAAAACATTTCTGAGAGCTTTGCCAATGAACGAAGACAGAAATGACTTATACTCGCAACATCTTTCAAATAAATGAGATCTAAACTAAGAGAAGATTGCAAAGAACAAATGTTAAGAGTAGAATAAGGTAAAAACGAAAGAAGCATTGTTTGGTAAACCGAATGAGAAGATTTGTTAGCGTGACAAATAAGTGACAAATTTCTTAGGCATACACAAAAATTACCTTAATTTTACTGAAACTTTTAAACAGTTCATTCCTTTATACTCTTATAAGGTATTTTCTCCTTCTTTTCATCATGTCGTTTGGCTTTATTATCGCTTATAACAAATATGCCAAATTTTAAAATGCGCCAGTGTGTAAAATAACGCATATCATAGGACATTTTGAACAAAGATCTCTAATTGTTTGCAGGTGTGCCTAAAAATACACCTACTTTAAGATGATGTTAAAAATTTTTGCAGATCATAACGCAACTGTTTTTCAAAAAAAATTATAAATATATTTTAGAATATAAATTTTAAAAATAAATCATAAAAAATGTGCGAATCATATTTGGATTAAGCTTGAATTTTGAATCCTGAAAGAAAGAATCAAGTAATTTCAATTAGAAAAAGATATTAAGATATATATTGTTACTGTTTTTGCGTTTATTTAGCTATTTTTAGCAGAATTTGTAACTAAAATTGTTTTATATTTCCCTGCATTGAAATACGAGATTTACCTGAAGAGAAAGCTAATACAAAAGCACACACATTTAACATTTTAATAAATAGATATCTCGTAATTGTACTCTTTTGCTATTCATAAAATATCATGAAAATAAAAGAATGTTCTCATGCAGAATTAAAAAGCTTATAAAGACCGAAGAAAAACATCTCAATTCAGTTGTTTACTTAGTTCTTGTTCTTGGGTGTAGCGAATTCGCTGTGAAATCGGATTAGCTTTCTCTATTTTGAATTGAGTTCTTTTGAACAATTTAATAGTTTAAAATATACAGTGGTCGTCAAAATTGTGGACACTTTTGGAAATTTTTATGTTTTTGAACTGTGTATGCTTATAGAAAACGTTACGTTTCACAAAATGCAAACTTGTATATATCATTTTAAACAAAATTTATTATTGAATTCAATACAAAACACAAAATTCAATTCTTTGCAATACAAAAAAAGTTAAACGATAATAGTTATCGATGTACATTAGATAGTGATGATTGCAGTGAGTTATCAGTACTTAGTAGGGTACACTTTATTTTTGATTACAGCTTCATATCGACGTTTCATTGAGCTGACAAGAGTTTTAAGCTCTTCTTTCGTTATTACATGATGCCAGGAAACAATTATAGCCTCAATTAGTTCCCTTTTATTTGATGGGCGCCTCATTCGGACAAGAGTTTTCAAACGGTGCCACAAATTTTCGATAGGATTGAGGTCAGGACTGTTTCCTGGCCATGGCAACAAATTAATGCTCTTTGACGAAACCACTCTTTCGATATTTTGGGCGTGTTGCAAGGAGCAGAATCCTGCTGAAAAATAAACGAAGCATTGTTGGGAAAAAGATCTCTGATGGGAGGTAGAAGTTTTGGTTCTAGAATAGTGTCAATGTATTTTCTGGCGTTCAGTGTCCCATCGATGACACGAAGGCGACCAATACCATCTGCTGACATGCATGACCAAATCATAACACTAACTAGGTTCTTCACAGTTGTTTCAATGCAGTCATGATGTAGCTCTTCTCCTATTCTACGTCTTACATATTTTCGCCCATCACTACCGAATCACGATATCTTAGTTTCATCAATCCCTATAACTTGTGACCACTGATCATCTGTCCAAGTAATGTGTTCCTTTGCTCACTGTAGTCTTTGTTTTCGTTTCTGAAAATTACGATAAGGCTTTTTTTGTGGAATTCTACCTCTCAGTTCAACATCTGTTAATCTTTTCCTGATTGTTCTTGAACTGACAGAAACACCAGCATCATTCAGATCACTTCTGATGGCCGCTGATGACATTTTTCTATTTGGAGACATAGTCTTTTTATTCTTCTGTCATCAATAGATGTGGTTCACCTTTTTCGGCTTTTTCCTTCTTTGTTTTTTATTGAATTTGTCTCCTGATATCGTAAACAAAACTTTCGGACGCCAGATTTAGTCACTGAACCACCCACCTGTCTTGCAATTTCAGCATAGGAAATTCCACTTTCTCGTAACACAATAATATTACATCTCTTTTTAGGTGTCCAATCTACTCTTTCATTTGATGTCATTGCTTCTTGAGTAAACGTTAAAAATTTTTACAAAAATTCTTACTTGTAATTGCAGTATATGAGAAACAGGTCCTCCTTCTACTGAACAAAGCAAAATAATGAATTGTTTCAAGTGTAAACATGATGTTAGCTTCTACGGGCAGTTACTAACATTTGATTGGTTCTCAGAACAAGTACAGTGATTGGCCAGGAAAGCTAGACATTACAAACCACTTTATAACTGTGTTTTTTATTTATATTAAAGTACATATAACTTTTGTTATATTGCAAATAATTGAATTTTGTGTTTTGTATTGAATTCAGTAATAAATTCTCTTTTAAATGATATATATACAAGTTTGCATTTTGCGAAACGTAACATTTTCTATAAGCATACAAAATCCAAAAACATAAAAATTTCCAAATGTGTCCACAATTTTGGCCACCACTGTAACTACTGTGAAATATTGCGATACTGCACAAATATCTCTGAGGAAATGTAAGAATTTTGTATTTATTCCTGGGATAATAATAAATTTTATTATTTTCTTATCGACCTTGTCGCTTCAATTCATTACTATCTCGTACGCTTTTTTGTGTTAGAATTAGGATTCTTTTGTTGGCGGGATTTTAACTGAAGCTTGTATTCTTTTAAACGCTTCTTTCCAAAGCGCAGCTCCTTTATTTAGCCTTTTATTTTCGGGAAGAGACTGAAGGATATCCGCTGCGTCTGCTCTCAAAGAAGCGGCGAGATGACAGGCTTAGCTTGCTGATCCCATCCGTTCGCCTCTGCCACTATTGAGAATTGTGTCTTATACACTTGCCAGGAGGTGTTCCCATCATACGTGGATAGCTTCCGTGAGGGCCATGCAGGCATGGGCAAAAATGGAAAACCATCTTTATTGCTCCCTGCCGTCGCTACGGATGTCTTTAAGGTATCAACTTCTTTGGCGACCGCAGAAACCTTGTCATCAATTTACTGTTCGATTTGGTGTTGGAAGACAGAAACTATTCCTTCGAGTCGTTGTTCCACCACCGAAACTCTATATTCTATTCCTTCTTTGACAGAAGAATCTCTGCAATTGGTTTGCTTTCTACTTTTGAAACTCTCTCTTGTATTTGTTCTATTCTCAACCGCGTTTAATTCTGCATTCCATAGCCTCAAATTTAGTTTCTATTTTGCAAGTAACTTCTCTTTTATCATTTCTTGTCCTGCCTCAATCTTTTCTTGAGCGGCTTCATTTCTGCTTTAACAGAAACTTGGACCAGCTTTCTCCTCCTCTTTAACGGAATCTTGGCCAGCTTCCATCTCTTTTACGGAATCTTTCATATCTTCTTTAAATGATGCCTGGTTAACTTTTCTTTTACTGGAATGCAGCAAAAGCAATGACGAGTGCCTGAATTGTTCTTCATTCGCTCTAGTGACTGCCATTCAAATCCCAACTTCTGACACTAAAATGTGTTGTTTCGTACGGGTTCGTAATGGATTAAATGCCGAAAAGAAGTTAATAAAATTTATTACTATCCCAAGAATAAATACTAAAAACTTAAAGTTCCTCAGAGATATTTGTACAACATCGCAATATCTCACAGTAGTTATATTTTAATCTACTAAAAAGTTCAATAGAATTCAATTCAAAACAGAGAAAGCTAATCCGATTTCATCGCGAATTCGCTACAGTCAACAAGAAGAACTGAGTAAACAACTGAATTGAGATGTTTTTCTTCGGATTTTATAAGCTTTTAATCCTGCACAAGAACATTCTGGTATTTTTACGAATTTTCTGGATAGCAAAAGTGTACAATTACGAGATATCTGTTTATTAAAGTGTTAAATGCGCGTGTGCCTGTATTTTAACACTTGCTCCCCAAGCTAGTATTGTGATTTTATAAATTATTTCCTGTGGTTTAAATTTAACGTAAATATACTTTGCTATAATTTAAAAAAGAAATTACGTAAAAGTTTTATTTAAATTAAAAATATTTTCTGAATGTTTTGGGACGGAATAGGAATAAAATAAGTATGAATGGGAAACGAACGATCCGTACAAAGCCAAAAAGACCAAGCCCCCCCCAATTAACATAAAAAACCACAAAGTTCATGTGCCAGATGAAAAGAAACTAAATAACGCAGGACATATAACAGAGAAGTTTAAATCCAGGCAGTGTACATTTTGTAGCATAAGGAAGAAACCTCATAGAACAAGATATATGTGCGAAACGTGCAGTGTGGGTCTATGCATGTACCAAAGAGACAAAACATGCTTTGAACAGTATGACAAAAAAATTATTCTTTGAAATTTAAAAAAAAACACTGAGTTCTTTATTATCCTTATTTTATTGAGTTTTTTAATCCATTTATCCAAATGTTCTTATTATGTAGGTACTTATATTTTCACTGCTATAGAAAAATTACAAAAATATTTATTTTTTAAATTTTCTGACGATTTTCTTTGTAAAATAATGTAAAAAAATATATATATAATGCAATACTTATATGCATTTTTTTTTTAATCCGTAAATTTCGTCATTTGTTAGAAACGCGCGCGGAAAATGGTAAGTTTTTTTTTCCTACTACCTCAGTAAGTTTCAAAGTCCTAGACGCGCGGTGGTTTCACAGTGTGACCACCACCCACAGAACAATGGGCAAGAGTAGGCTTTTTTTAATTTATATATTATTTGTCTCTCGGATGATAATATTCAATTCCTAGAGATTTCAGTTAAAAAAATATAAAAATTATATCGCGCGCATCAAAGGGTTAAAAACGCGATTTTAATTTCGTCAATCAGCCCAAGTAGAACGGGAGATATAGAACTGTCCCGTTTTTTTGCGCAGTGTACCTTTATTGGGTATGTAATTTTGCCTTTTTCCCAACCAGATGTAAACTTTGACGTTTCTTTCCTTTCATACTAATTATTTCACTTATTTTACGGATAGAAATGTTAAAACCCTGCTTTTCCCATCATTTTTAAATAATTTCACTTCCGACAGCACCAAAATATAGCCTTCGATCCATTGTGTTTTTATCAGCGACATTTAAGGCTATTTTTAATGCTGTAGACGATAATTAAACCTTATTCCAGTTTGATGGCAATCACGTTTATATTTTTTAATTAATATTTAAATTCAATCAAAATCGTTACAAAAAAATGTATATATAATAGAACTAAAAGGCAACGACATTAAAATATTTGAACATTTTTAACTACATGTATATCATAACCCAACATATCTTAAAGCTTATTATCGATTTAATGGTCATATGTCTAGGAAAATTAGCTATTTATCATGAGCAGGTGGTGATGAAGATGGAAATGAGAACTTCTAATTTCTTGGAGCAACTTTGCTCGTAAATTTGTGTCTATCGAATAAAAATGTCATTTTGTTTGTATAAATACACGAACGAATGGTGGAAATTGTAAGTATCCCTCATATTGTTATCACCAGCATTTAAATATCTCTCTGAAGTATTATAACTCCTAAAGCAGTTCTGGCAAATTTTTGTTTTCTCAAAACTTTTCAACCCTCGCCTTCTAATGACCCAGCTCATTATCAATCTCTCGGCAAATCTGTACAGTGTTTCAAGATTTGGATCGAAGACCATAGGTGCGGCAACTGTTCAACAGCCCCAAAACTGGCGTAAGTTCATTTCGATTACTGGTATGTTTCTCATTTAATTCGTCATCATCCAATTCATGAGCTTGTTGGTTCTTAATCTTGGGAAGATAGCTATCATTTCGCTTCATTCCACATATATTGGCTTCATTCACCAAGTTCAATAAATCTTGCACATTCTATTACTTCCTTGGAACTTATTTCATTACTCCTCTAATAGTATTTTCATCAGTGTATGTTACTGTGAATCCAACAAGAATTAGTTTCGCATTGAAACAAAATTTCTGTAAAGAGACGTCGTAGGAAGGGTCAAGTGAAATTTACTTCGTGTTAACAAACATAGATTGTAATCAATTTGCCTTTAAAATCCTGCTAAAAGAAACCATATTAAACAAGGTAATACTGGTGCTAGTATTATGTTTTCTTGTGTGTGTTATGGGGAAGGATTGATGATAAGCATAACTACAACTCAGTTAAACTAGGATTTTTTTATTTACATTAAAATGAAAAGTAAAAAGAACAATTGTTAAAATATTTTGGACAAGTCCGTCCTGAGTATCGTTCACGTCTCATCTCGTCTGACCACACTCAAATCTAGATGGCGCTCTTACATAAACTTAGTTACAGTTACAGTTCCCACATAATTCGAACTACAACTCATTGACTTGTAACGGAAAGTCCCGTTTCCCATTAATGCGACATGAACTGCGTTGGGTATGCATCCAATCAGGGAAAGAACTGTCTTTGACTGACATCTGCGATGCAATGATTTATCTGTCTATTGACTTTGATGCTCAAGTGACGCTTTGGTAATACGATAAACTCGTATGAAGCCAGGCTATCGCTAGTATACAACGTTCAAACAAATTACGATAACCATTTAAAGCAGTGCTCTCACACTCAAATTGCATGGGGAACATGCGCGACCTAAGACTAGTTGAGGAGTTGCAAGCCACAGTTTAAAAAAAATAAAAGAAAGCATTTTTATTTATATAAAAAAAAACAAAATTTGTTATTTTGGTTAGAAAAATATTTTACTACATGTTTGTCAAAGCATAAAAACAAAAATAATGTAAATAAGAATTCAAATTTATACTTATTTACAGCCTGAAATCTAAAAGTTGGTATCTGCAAAAAATTTCTGTTGGTCACTGTTTGGAATTCAAACGGATTGGCATTAAATATAAAAATTTCATGGTGACATTTATTGAGATAATTGTGAGAAGTAACCATTAAGTAACTTACTTTAAACCTAAACTAAAAAGAAATGTAAGAAATCTTCACAAGAGGGACAAAACTTGAGAATAAATTATATAAAGCTCATATAAAGTTTATTTTATGAAACGCATTTCTTCTGTTTATTTATTAAACTTGGGAATAAATCATATAAAGCTCATATAAAGTTTATTTTATGAAACGTATTTCTTCTGTTTATTTATTAGATTTTTCCACTGCTCATTTCTTTATTTCTTAGTACAGCTTTTAGTTACGACCCCCATGACGTTTTGATTTTCATTAAAATTGTACTCTTACTCGTAAAGTCTGGTTACTAATTAACTTGTTCATCTGCAGAGAGGGATTCATAGGCAAGACCATTAATAAATGTGTAGACCTCTTCAGTAAGGAGGGAGCTGCATTCTCTACCGAAAAACAGTCACATATTCAAAAAATAATATGAGTTAGTTAAGTAAGAAATGGAATTTAATGTTGTCGTTATATACCAAAGGTTTGACCTTAAACTCAAGAAAAAGGAATCCAAATATGTGCTATTCCATGTCTGCCCCCACTTTACCACGTGACCCTACTTACTGTTGCCAATAAATTTCTTGAGACGACAGAGAGTATCCCGTAAACTTGATCAATCGATAATATTGAACGAGACATTTTCTTCAATGACACGAAAAGAAGATCCATTTACGCGTGTCCTTGACAAAGTAATATCTTTCAGTCAACAGTTGAGGGAATAAGGTGCTATGTTAACACCCATGTAGACCGCTACAATTCATTAAACAGCATGCGATGCTTCAATGAATTTATCAAACAGGATTAGCTGTTCTACAAATGAAATATTTTAACTAATTGCTTATTAATGATAATTATTCATATTTATTTATTACGATGCAAATCTTCAACAATTAGCATTTTGAAATATAAATTTAGCCATTAATGTAATATAAATAAAGCCGCTCTTTTCTGAATTCTTTCTTTCAGCTGAGCAAGCTATAAGAAGGACTGACAGTGTCTGTAAATAAAAAGATAGTAAAAAAAAAAAAAAAAAAAAAGATTTTTAGTCGTGCATCAAGTGCTATCTGAATGCTTTTAAAAAGGTAATTTAACCGTGTCAGTCAGTTTTATCGAATTTGTTTAAGCTTAATTTTTAGATCCAAAAAACCTTGTGGTTGACCATTGTTGGTTCTTACCTAGATCGACAAAAGTTGTAGATCCTTGTTGGTTCTTCATACAATACAATTCTTGTGAAGAATTAATGATTTATTAGTACAGTTGTAGGGTTTATATTTATTTTAACTAACATTTATTTTAAGTTTAAACTATCTTTCCTGTCAAGCCTTACTTTTTCCCCTGGAACTGCCAATGCCAGAGTATGTAAATTTTAGTAGAACGCGCAAGAATTCAAATTATCAGCGGAAGTATTCTGAGTTAAATAGAAAGGAAACGAGTTCGAGATGTGCTTTCTTACTTCACGAGCGCGGAGGTAGTTAGTCAGAAATTGAAGAACCCCGCGTTTCGGCCTGTGTGCTTGCCTCGGAGAATTGTTAATCGTTCAACGTGATATTCAAAGTTTGCTGAATTAGCAGCGGTATTGTAAAACGCGGTGAGGTTAGTTACGTTTAGAGAGCCTCGTAGTTAGAGTCTTGTTATTATTTCTTTTCAGGTTCTTATTTTTATTTTACCGCCGGGTCGGCGTAGTTTGTGAGCGTCAAGAGCACGCAAATGTAATTTCTTAAGTTGAATAAAAAGGGACTTAAACCCTTCGCAAGACTCTGTCTACTTTCCAGTTTCAGCAGTCACCACTTTGTTGTGTGCAGGTTGGAGGCGCGCAACTCTACACAGTAAGAAATAATACATATACATGATGGAATATGGCTCTTTGCAGTTACGTGACAACGAATATACTCAGTGGTAGTCCGTTTATATTCAGTCACTTTTTCTGGTGTTTTATCCATCTTTGCTGACTTGACATTGCATTAGCATATGCAGAGTTGCCATGAATTCACTATAGTCACTAATAGTAGTAAATGCTACCTATCCAAGTACGGGTATACAAGCTTTCCAGTCACTAAAGGAGAAAGAGAAAAACGTAAGGGCTCTTTTCCTAACACTGTTTTTGTGATTCAGCAGCGTAACAAATCATGGAGTCAGTAGTACTTACAAACTAGGCGCCGTCCAGACGTTATAGTGGTTTGGCAAGCAACTGCGATTCCGAAGGTTCCAATTTCAAATCCTGGAGAAGACACGGATGTAATTTGCTCGTCGTCTCATAGGAGATAGCGGTGGCAGCTGATTAAGTGCCTCCAAAGTAAAATGGCCGCCACTTCTGGCCTTAGGAGTGACCAATGTTGAAAAATGGCAAGTGCTCGCCATTCCACAAAGAAAAAAAGTTATAAACTAGGTCACTTATCTTTTGCGTTTATAAGCTTGTTTTCTTGTTCGATGAATGCAGTTTATTTATCAGTATTTTGGTTTTCTTATTTGAGGCTAGCATCCACAAATGGACAGCAAGTATTTGAATGAGGCTTGCAACAGATCAATACGTACTGTTAAGTAAAATATAGGTTAAAAAGTTTAATTAATGTTGAACAAAACGCAAGTATTGAATTATCAAAGGTGTGCTCATCAGTTATTTCATTCCTCTGGTAAAATTGCGTTAACAGCAATAAATATCCAGTTTCTGTTATGCCAAACTTGAGCTCAGCATATTATTTACAAAATAGTTTATTGGTTAACCTCAGCATAGAAAATAAAATGACTATGCTAACGCTAAAGACAAATTATTTTCCTTAAAAACATCGTTATGAGCATACGAATTAAATTCCAACCACAAAAACAATAAGTATTAATTACAACTATTATTAGATAAAAGCACGATCAGACAACATCTTCAAAATTTACTAATATTAATATATTAGTAAAGTATTGTAATCTGTTATAAATCCATATTAAAAGCGTAAAATTTGCAGCATATAAAATTATAATTCATTATGCTTTGCCAGCAAGATTCATATTTCCATTGCTTCAGAAATTCTGATAAAAAATGTAAGTAATGCTATAATAAAAGTTTTTTTGATGGCGAGAACTAACCATTTTCAGGCTTTCGCCACTACTAAGTCCAGAAGTGGTGGTAATGTTATCATGAAAGCACCTAACAGGCAGCCATCGTTGCCTCCTAGGAGGGGACAGACAATTTACATCTATGCCTTCTCTGGGATTCGAAACGGCGCCTTTCAGTGTTCCAGTCGGCTTCCCTAACCACCATACCATCTGAGCAGGGCTCTGCTAGAAGGTATGCAAAAAGAAGTGAAAAGAGAGAAATAGCGCAAACTCTTTCTCAAATGGGAGCAGTTTAATGTACTTTTCAAAACATTTTCAAAAACTTTCTTTAAACGAAAATATTAGGCATTTCATCGTTTATTTTTTTAATATTACGATATACGAAATATTATTCTGGTATTTCCACATTATGCTCATATCTATTCACCTGTTATATACCTCGAAAACATCACGCATTTTAGAAAAGTCCACTTCAGATAGAAACTGACATTTTTTTGACTGCAGTGTCAAGAACATATTTATTCTTACAAGTAAGAATTGAAAGCTGTCGGGCAATTTTGAAGGCAGTCTCTGAAGTTCCGTTAACCGAAAAGCAGTCTAACATTTTACAAGTGACAGGGAAAAGCTGTTGCATTTTAGAATAAATATTTTGTGTTTTTTACTTCCATAACCTTCTATTCTGAATTCAAAATAAAATCAAAATTATTCCGTCAAAACGTTTCTAATTTAACAAGGCAACAGCTAACTTTACTCTCATATTTCAGAACATGAAGTTATCTAATGTTTTTCAGAAAGAATACTTGTTCATATGATCTAATTCGAATCCCGACTAAATATTTGTATTTATCCTTGTTCAAAAGAATATAGCATTTTAAACATGTGTTCCGATATATATAATAGTTAACTTGCACATACTAATTTGCAGATTGCGATGCCTATTATCTTGTTCCTTAGAAGAAATAAAAAAGTATTTTTTGAATTCTTGACTAAAATTTGAATTAGAAGTTGTTTAACGGGTGCAGATAAGCAAACAGATTGAAATATTTACTAATGAAAATGGAAGACAAAAGGCCCATTTATCTTTCTAATAATAAGTTTAAAATTGCATTTTAGGTATAATATTCAATGTGTTAGTGAAAATGATATTTGAAACCAACCATGCTATTGTTTTAAGCCATATATTTCACAAAAAGTACTACAAACCATTAAATAATCGTTGATGTTTGCCTCAATTTAGCAAAGCAATTAACCAAAATTACATTTACCATGCTTTAAAATACTTAAATTCTGCAGTAAAATTGGGAATTCATGCATGGACGTGACAACGTAATACAGTTTTGGTTTAATTTTTTTTTATGTATGTGAATATATACATACATATAAAATATAATTAAAGCTTTAGTAGTTGTTTAAATATCTCCTCTTTTAAACTTAAAAATAGTAGCCTACTCATAATTGATCTTCTGAAGTGCATCGTTCTTAAATAAATGAAAATCCCATGATTCTTATATAGTGAAAATGCTGACGTAATCAAAAAAAAAAAAAGCATTTACCGAAAACATATACATTCCCAAAACTTAAATAATCATCAATAATATTGCAATATTATGTCTCTCTCTCAAAAAATAAAGTAACTTCACAAATTTAGAAAACATTATCTTCACTGTTTGATGCTAAAACGTATTTAGAGAATTTTTTTCGAAACTTTTGCGGCATTACATTACATTACGTTATTTCAGGCTACTAAGTACTTATCATAAAATACTTTATCAAATTATGCCTATGCAACAGCATTGTAGCCGCGTACATTGGTGACTTAAAACTCATAGGTTACGGACGCCTTGACAGTTCCTTGTTGTCATTGATTGACAGACATTTGTATCCTAAGGTAACGATCTATTTGTGTTTATTTTTTTATCTTAGTTATTTATTTAGATTTAATGATCTTTTTCCAGCAGTGACTAAAAAGCTATAAATTACAAAAACCGTTACTGACCTGGATTTGAAGGATACTGCCAATGATGTTCCTCGATTTCATTTGATTTTAACAGTTTTCTGCAACTAAACTTTACACTGCATTTTCCATATCATTGTCTTGCTGTGTTAACCACCGGTAATCATGTTATCAACATTAACCAATCTGCAGGTCTTCAGTAATCAATTTTTATATTTATCTTTTTCTTATGTTATGATTCTGTTATAAAACATATTCAAATTTACTCCATCGCCCCATACGGTAGCTATAGAGATTAATCTCCAATGATTGTCAACCCGCAGGTTACTGTGACGAAGAGCCTTGACGTCCTTTACTAACCAACAGCCTACCCGGGTATCATCAATGTGCTTCCATATAAATTTAATATTGAAACTCTATCTAACTCTGCTGCACCTCCGCATGCCGGCGATCCTCTGGTGCTTTCAAGTGACTCTTATTCTGAAGATCATGAATGACCTTGACATGAAACAATGGTCATGCAGTAGATCAGTACTCTGCTAATGCATGATTTCTTCGATTTAGCTTAAATATTGATTTATAAACATTCCACAACTTCCCACATCTGTGAATAATGCAGTGAACCCAACAGCTACTAACCATATAGTCGCTAAAGGCCATCCTTGAAATATAGAGACTGCAGGTTAAACATGGCTTTACTTTCAATGAGCATAATTTGGTACATAATGCATAACCACAATTAACCCTATAACTGTCAAGTTATTTTGATGATTTGGGTACACAAATTGTCAAATTTTTTTATTGCAAAAACCAAATATTTAGTACAAAATAAAATATACTTAAGTAGTTAAAAATTGATATTTTGACATACATGGGTCAAATTTTTAAAGTTTTGTAGCCACTGCATATTTTTTTCTTTGAGGCAGCTGTCACTCAACATGGCAGTTGCAAAGTTCGCTTCTAGTGGAGCATTATTTTCTAAAAATGAAAAAAATTAACTATTTTCTAAAACATAAATAAATATAAGTGAATACCTATTAGTAGTTCAGTAATTCAGTCTTATGTGGTACAACTGGAAACACTTTTCCAAGCACAAACTAACTCCACAATCACTACACCAGAATCGTGATTCCTTCCTTATCTTTTCCCCATTTTTATCCTTTTTCGAACAACACACTTTGCACTGTCTTGTAGGCTCACGTTTCGCAGGAACAGGAGGAAAATGGGATATAAAATGTCGTTCAGTAAGACGGGCAGGGTTATCTATTGTAGGTGTTCTGCCAACATTCTTTTGTCCAGAAGCTGCATCATCATATTTATGTAAAAGCTCTTCTACAACTTGGATTCAAGAATCTAAAAATGTAATACGTTTCCCAACTACATTTTTATAGAGCAAATATGAGTTCCAGAGTACCTTGTCTAGTAAATGTAAAAGTATCTTTTTATAATATTTTATCTGACGTTTTCGGATTGTTGGATGAAAGGATATTTCCTGATCACAGCGATCTACACCACCCATAGTTAGACCGTAATTAGAAACAATCTTCGGCTTGAGTATATCTCCATTTTTTATTTTTGAGGCTGACCATGGAAGTATCATGAATACTGCTCATCAAACACACATCCTTCATCTTCGGTTGAAGAATATAAATAATCTATATAACGTTTCAAAGAACTGGACGCTATTTTACAACAAAAAGATCCCATGCAGCTTGAACCAAATAACCTCTAACCTTTGAAATCTTCAGTAAAGTGCTGTCATCTATTGAACTGAGCGCACATTAACTTTTCCGGAGACACAGTCGGGTTTGACAAAGAGATGAAGCCGAAATAAACGTTTCCAGATATATATTCGGGTATAACAATGCGATGCACTCAAAAAACGTTACCCCGAGTAATACACGGGCGTGATATTTTCGAACACTAGTGCTGTGCCCGAGATTATCTCGGGCATGACAGTTAAAAGGTTAAATCTAAAACCGCGTAGCATTGATTAAACGTTTAAATGCTTTCTAGCTCATTTTTTTCAACTAAAATTAACAGGAAACTACTTTTTATTTTAATTATACGCTATAGCTTCTTAAGGTTCAGAGTTCAGAAGTTATAAACAGATTATTAAACATCGTGACACTTTTAACATTCGAGGCAATTCATTGATTTGGATAACGGACTTCCTATGTCGCAGATCTATCAATGAGAAAATTAATAAAATATTTTTAATTCCATTTGGCATTAGCTAAGGAGTTCCTCAGGTATCATTCCTAGTCCTATAGTTTTCCCTTTGTAGCTGTCTGGTACACCGAGGTACGTTCTTCTGGAACTAGAATTGGTATGTTTGAAAACGAACTTTTTTCTGTTGATCTGGCTCTAATATGGACGAAATTATATCGATACTTAATGACTGTTTTGCGTATTTGTTAAATTTTGTGACAAAGCTAAACTTCCGTTTTAATCCAACTAAATTAATTTTCACCTTCTTCAATACCAATAACCATCTCTACATATATCAGCCAAAGTTGAAGCTAGAAAATCAAGAGCTTTAACTACGAGAATCACTCCAAATACCTGGGATTCATTTTAGACCCTCAGTTTACAAGTCAGAAAGAGGTTCAGCATATTGTTTTGAAAAGCAGAAATTGGCTGAACACTCTTAAATACATCGCACATACAAAGTGGGGTGCTGATACTGTTAGCCTTAAACTTTATGTCTTAGAACCACTATTTGGCGTTCATCTGGCACATTCATAAGTTAGGGTTTCCAGTTAACTGCTGTGCTTCTGATTCTAACCTGAAGAAATTAGAACAATTCCATTTAAGGACTGCGCGTAATATTATTACTGGTATGAGGCATAACTGTCCTTCAGAAATTGTTCATTTGAGGCTGAATTGCAACCTCTTCGTTTTAGAAGACAAGCTGGCCTTGTGACATATTAAAACAAACTTTTTAGTTACGACCAACACATCAGCATACCACCTAATTAGTGAATAAATCATTAAATATTAAAGAAAAGCAATAATGTCCTTTCAATCAAGTCGGCACTTACCCCAATGTTGACGTTGTGATCCACTCTCTAAAATACTGCTCGAACCCCTGGGAGGAACACTCAGGAGTCAATATTCACTTTAATCTTTCTTCTTTTATCAATAAGAAAGAATTTATCATTGATAATCTTAAACTGTTGACTTTGGAAGTCATAAACGTTATTACAACAAATGCCATCAAGATCTTCACTGATGGTAGCAAAATTATTGACAATGCAAGCACAGGAATTTATATTGATACCCCTCTAGGAATAAACGCACTTTTCTCCAATGTAACCCTGATTTGTGTTTGGCTTTCATAACTGAATTAATAGCCACTGATGTGGGACTCTGAGCTCTTCTATCTGAAAAAGAATTTGATGATTTATGAATATCATCTGATAGCTGTAGCTCCCTGCTTCGTCTTAGCTAAGCTTAGTCTTAACTTCATCTTCGTCCCTGCTTCGTCTTTCAGTAGGCGATGGAGCCAGTGGGCTTACGTAAGTTTAAATTGATGTCTCGGTACCTTGATGTCTATCTCCTGTGGACAGTTAAGACAATAAAATAGCGGAAAAAATAGCAAAGGACGGCTACTCTCATTTTACATTCTTCTCCTCCGGCCTTCCCTTTTTAGAACTATTCTTTCTGGAAAAGTCACAAAATATGGCGGAGTGGTTGGAGCCCTCCACTCATCACTGGTATCTCCGTTAGCAGGCCGCTTTTCGGTCAAACATGGGACAGGGAATCCCGAGCTGCGCTTTCAGGACTAGCAAGTGGCCACGTCAAGTGCTTCTCTTTCTCTCAGAGCAGGAATCTCTTTGACATCTGCACTAAGGGCCACGAATATCAGGCTTCTACTGAAGACATTTTGGATTGTTCAGGTCTCTCAAGAGAGAACAGTTTTTCCAATCCCCTTCTTGCTTTGAACTTTTCTCAAACTTATTTTAGGATCTTATTTGGCTTCATCAGACTTTTGGAGGATAAGCAATCACATGCATTTAGTAAACGTTCGTTGGCGTATTTAATAACGCATGAGTGTCGAATATTTTTTAATTTTATTGCTCCCAAATAATAAACTGTGTAATAGGGCATCATGCTTGTTATGTTGATTTTACGCTTCGTTCTTTATTCTTTCAGACAGTTAATTGACAGTTGACAGCAAGAGAGGGAACCAGTGTTTTACTGTGAGCTCAACGCGCGTGTTGCCTTTCGAGTAAAACTGTCTGTGAAATAAGCGCATTTTGAAAGGTATAATAATACTTCTCCAAGTAACAGCACTTTTCAAAGAAACTTTTCCCTCATTTTATAACAAATGCACTTTAATTTGGTGTTGAATTTCTCCCTACTACTACTTTATCACTATATATGTTTTATTTTGAATCTACTTCCTATTTTATTAACTTTATTAGCATTTTTTTTCTTTAACTAATTTGAAAATTACTAGGAGTTTTTAAACTATTTCTTTCGTTTAATAAATATAATTTATTAAGAAAATTGAGAAAGTTGCTGCACTTATTGAAGAAAATACACAAAGTAATATGATGTTTATAATTTCTAAATATAAATCCTTGTAATTAAGTTAAGCATGAAAACAATGTTTCATACTTAGTATTCAAATCACGAGTCGTTTCTGTTTAGTTGAATAAAAGTATTCAACTTTATTTCAAAAATCTAGACATAGATTTGCGCAACATAATACTTACGTATACTACTTAATCACTTTGCTTTCATCTGTTGCCCAATTTCAGTACGTTTTATTCTTGATGCACGCGATTTACATGAATTCGAGAAACGTCAACATCATTTACATATTTTGAAATATGTATTCAAATGTTAGCATTTCATGTCCATACGAATCGTTCATTTGTCCAAAAAATAAATAAAGTATAGAAAGAGTATATATCGAAATGAGGAAGTAAACTTACGAAATTTTAAAGATCATTTATTAAACTAAATTCATTCTTCCTTCCGTAGAATTTGAACTTGATTATTATAAAATTTTAATGATTGTTTTAAAACTAATGAGACTGAAGGATAATAATAAATCCTAACAATTTCCTAAACATACTAAATATATCATTAAAACTTATTCATATAAAAATTTTTGTTATAAGGAATCATTCCTTTGAAAAACAAAACAACAGCAAAAATTTAATATTATGGTAAATATTTTAAATACGAAAAGGCTTTAAAGCATTCATCGCTTTCATCAGCATATCATCAAGCTGATAGCGCACTCTTCAAATACGGCTTCAGTTTGACTCATACCAATAAAGCTAATAAAACCCTCATTCATTTGGACAGCAGTTAGCAGTCTGCAATTAGACACTGTGCTTACAGCAATTAATGTTCTAAATTAAGAATGACGCATTCGAATCCTCGGATCAGATCATTTGAGTGGAAAATGCCAATGAAATTTTTACGCTTTCTATATAGTTCCTTTTATGTATACAAAATACTCGCAATTGAAAGGATTCGAGATATTCGGGAGACATTTAGAATCCGATACAGATTCAGATCGGAAAACGTTCATGATTTAAAAAAAAATCATCAGGCAAAAAATTACTGTTAACAGATTCTTTTATTCTTATTGGAAGATTACTTATCTCTTTAGATCATTACTAGATTATTGCAGGTTTAAGAATTAGGAGACAAAAATAACATACTTTTAATGAGAAAAAAAGCTTAGAATTTAAAAATACACTGCATGCATTGTAACTAAATTACAGGATTATACACCTTCATACTCAGGCTCTCGAAATGAAGGCACTAATGTGCAAGTAAAAAAAAAATTACAAGACTATGCACCTTCATACTCAGGCTCCCGAAATGAAGGCACTTATATGCAAATAAAAAGAATTACAGGAGTATAGGCTCTCGAAATAAAGGCACTAATGTGCAAGTAAAAAACTGTTACAGGACTATACACCTTCATACTCAGGCTCCCGAAATGAAGGCACAAATATGCAAGTAAAAGGAATTACAGAAGTATACACCTTCTTACTCAGGCTCTCGAAATGAAGGCACTAATGTGCAAGTAAAAAAAAAAAAAGGACTATACACCTTCATACTCAGGCCCCCGAAATGAAGGCACTAATATGCAAGTAAAACGAATTACAGGAGTATACACCTCCATACTCAGGCTCTCGAAATGAAGGCACTAATGTGCAAGAAAAAAAATTACAGGACAATACACCTTCATACTCAGGCTCCCGAAATGAAGGCACTAATATGCAAGTAAAAAAAAAAACAGGACTATACACCTTCATACTCAGGCCCCCGAAATGAAGGCACTAATATGCAAGTAAAACGAATTACAGGAGTATACACCTCCATGCTCAATGATGAATTTATTCTGCATGTATTATCTGACAGTATACACCTCCATACTCAGGCTCTCGAAATGAAGGCACTAATGTGCAAGAAAAAAAATTACAAGACAATACACCTTCATACTCAGGCTCCCGAAATGAAGGTACTAATATGCAAGTAAAACGAATTACAGGAGTATACACCTCCATACTCAGGCTCTCGAAATGAAGGCACTAATGTGCAAGAAAAAAACATTACAGGACTATACATTTTCATAATCAGGCTCTCGAAATGAAGGCACTAATGTGCAAGTAGAAACAAATTACAGGACTATACACCTTCATACACAGGCTACCAAAATGAAAGCACTAATATGCAAGTAAAAAAAAATTACAGGAGTATACACCTTCATACTCAGGCTCTCGAAATGAAGGCATTAATGTGCAAGTAAAAAATATTTCACTTAATGGACGACGAAGAACAAAATTTATCATGTCAAAAGACTTTTCAATACTACGAAAGTAAGAAGAACGTCAGCTAAATATCAAAATTTGTTGGTTATAGAAATGAAATAGTATTCTTTTTATGTTGGTTTAAATACTTCTGGGTATTATAGCACGAGAGATCTATATGCTTGTGATAACAGCCATAAATTTTATAATCAGATTTGTGAACTTAGAAATGAAAAATAGTTAGAGAAAGGAAGACTTGTTACGAGTCATATATGTAAATATTATTAATTTACTTCAAAAAGTAAGTTTTTTACTTCCTTTTACGAAGTAAAAAGGAAGTATTGTAATCGCGAAAAGTTTCAGGCAGCATATTTCAACGAAAATATCCATTTTGACCGCTATCGAATGCAATTTAACAATGTTTTTGCGTGATATCTGTACGTAAGGACAGAATAAAAGACTCGTTTCCTCCAAAAAATTATAAAACTGCTTTAAAATTAATTCTGAAGAGAATTTTTCGTGGCGTCTGTACGAACGTATGTACGTACGTGCGTACGTACTTTCTCGCATAACTCAAAAACGAGTAGCCTCAGAACGTTGAAATTTTGTATGTAAGACTGCTATAACATGTAGATGTGCACCTCGTATTTTGGTTGCAATCGGCCGCACCAAACGTATATAAATACTATATTTATATATATATATATATATATATATATATATCCCCTCTGTTACTCGGCACACTGATCTCAGTTTCTTTACTCTTATATGTTTGTAAATTGTACATTTTTTGCTTTAAAAATGATTGAATTATGTTGTTCTTACCTTCCGGGTAAGGTTTTTATGCCTTTCGTAATTCTGGAAGCAATATTTGTACAATTTTCAGCAATCTAAAAGCTCTTTAAGTGCGGTTAAATTTTAAATAACATGGCGGACATATTTGTTTACATTTGAAACAGCAGAATTGTAGATTTGTTGCCAATCTGGAGAGATTAAGCTTCGCAACAACAAAAATAAGGCCTTCATTTATTATTGCGAATTAAATCATGCTTAATCTTTCTGGAATTTTTTCGAGGAAATAAGTGTTTAAGATTTACTTCGTAAATTTTAATGCAGATATTTTGAGTTTTTATGTATTTTTGCCTTGTCTCGAAGTGAGAACTGAATTAATTGAAAGATAAATACTAAATCGTCTGTGAAAAACTGTTTCTTTTCTGTTTCGTTTGCTTAATTTTTTTCATACATCGTTCTAGCTTTATTATAGTATTTGAATAGAACATGTGGCAACGATAAGATAATTCTTCAAATGATACAAATTTTGTGCATTCAGAGTGTCGTTATAGTAAACAAATATAGTGAATTTTAAAGAGTGCATTTATTCTACTGTGGTTTATGCGCTGTCGACGAAGTAGATTTTATTCAATCCAATCAATTTAAATGAAATTCAAGTAAAAAAAATGCGTATAATTTAATATTCCGTACAAGGAAGTCATGGGGTGTACACATCAGATTTTTTTCCTTTAAAATGCCAAAACATCTAATATTCACACATCCAGTATATTAGTTATACTAATTACTTAGTGCTGATAGAGTGCACGTTATACTAATTTAAAGAATACCATCCTTCATGGTAGCATCATACATAAATCTAATTACAAATTTATCCCAATGTTGTCTGCAAAGACATCTCCGCTTCCAAAGACAGTCTTTTGCCATAATCTAATATATCAATCGTTACTAGTTACACATGGAAGACCGTACAGTAAATGTTCAATATATATTATTAAATTTCGCGTGCCAGATATTCTTTGCATTAAAGTGATTTTAAAACCGAGAGCTGTAGCTTATAATTCGAATAACAAGATGCCGTAGAAGAAGGATGAACTTGTTTTAAATATTGCATTTTTGTGTGATAAATATTTAAAAGCTGCGTTAAATATTAGCTATATTTGCAAAAGGAAGACACATATTTTTTTCGAAACGTATGACACAAAATTTCAGTTTTCGGGGGAGGGGAGAACTACGCATAACCAGAGGAGATTCATTATTTCCTTTTCTGGCAAAGTTATTTGCAGGAAACTACTTCAGGAAGGAAATTAAGTTAAAGGAAGTGTAAAAATTCGATTCCATATTCTTACGGTGTTTCTCCATTTATTTAAGGAAGTGCTTTCAAAGAAGGCTGGATAGTACAGCTAAAACTCTATAAATATTCTCAACAGCAGACCAAGAACTTTTATCCATATTTTTTCCAACTAAACTTTTAATTAGTTCACGTTGCCATCTTGCTATAGTCTTGAACATTAATGAATTAGTTCAAAGTTAGTCTAGTTAGACGACGAACTTCACATGTTTCTGGCCATTTTTGCTGAATTGTTAAAAAATGGGGCCTTATTTAAGAAACAGACCTCTATGATGATAACATATTGCAGATTACCAGAGCTGTCATCTTCGTTCATGACACTGTTGGAGTAGGCTTTTTTTTAGACGCTACAAGAACAAAAGTATACGAAATCACTAATATTGCTGTAAACAGTTTCATCCCGTTATCGAAATGATATTATTAAGCAAAATGCGATTTTCTTAATGGTCTTCATCGAAAACAAGTTCAGGTTCAAAAGAAGCATATTTAAGGATTTAAACAAAATCTAAGTTACATTATTCCAGTGACTGTCTGGTTTTAAGCACAATTGCTTTGTGTGACATAAGATAGGTAATAATTCTTTTAATAAACATAATTGAGTAAGTTATTCTAAGAAGTTTACATTAGCTTAAATATTTAAAAAAAGTATTTAAGCAATATTTTAAAACATTTTGTAATCACAAAACAAAAATTTCCATGAAGACATATTCATATAAGATAATTATTTTTTCTGTTCATTAAAATAATAATCGTTTTATAATAATCTGTTTAAATAATCGTTTTTTGATTATCTGCTTAAAAATACAGAATTATTGAAAAAAATGGTACTGCAGAGAACTAGGAGCGATCATCTCTCTAAGGCCGCTATCAGGCATCACTTATCCATCTATTCCAGACAAGGAAATATTTCAAACAATTTTCCTACCATTTTAGCACTGAAAGAAATACAGGAATTTTCCTCTCTTTCCGCAAAAACTGGAGTGGCATTCGGAACATCACATTTGATAATAATTATTCATTTTGGGGAACTAAATAAACATGAGCATTAAGGGGACACATACACCTTAAAACCCATAAGATGTTCGAATAGGTGACTGTTGCAAGAATTGGGATAACTTATTTATTTTAAAAGCAATTACTACCAACTTTTTACAGCTGACTACATAAGATAGCTGCTTTCGGAAATAGTAATCAGAAAGTTTGTGTTGCCACAAATATTTTTATAATTTAATCCGCTTTGTGACAACATTTTTCGTCATGTTTCCAACTTGCACGCACAGTTTAAAACATTCTGTTTCATAATTTAATTCTATATTTAATATATAGCTTTTATAACATTTAGAAACTACTGTGAACCTAAAATTCTAAAAATTTCATGTTCAATTTTTATTTTATTTTGAGTTGAGTTTATAAAATGTATTTTATTTAAAAAATTTTTAATGTTTTCGCCCATAAATTTTTTCAATATTAAAATATTCATCAGATTGTTGGTTCAGGTAGAAAATAGTGCCCATGTAAAGAATTCCATCAAATTTCAAGTATGTAGCATTAGCCATTTTTAAAATATCATGCGCGCAAGGTGGAAACTCGGCGAAATATTTTGTCACAAAGAGAATTAAATTACAAAAATATTTGGGGCAACACAAACTTTCTGGTTACTCGTTTCCAAAGCAGCTATATTATGTAGTCAGCTGTAAAAAGTTGGAAGTAATTGCTTTTAAAATAAATAAAATAACCCAATTCTTGCAACAGTCACCTATTCGAAGATCATGAGGGGTTTAAGGTGTATGAGTCCCCTTAAACATCCTCAAGACAACTACATGCATAAATGAAAAGGATACTAGAATTTCAGCATTGGTTTTATAAGCAGAGTTCCACCGCACTACCTATGCAGTTCTGCTTAAATTTTGATGGATAGTATCTTCGGAGACTGTCCGAGAGCCTCTCCCCTCTCTTTCTCTGTCACCAAATTACTAGAGAAGAGTTTCGGCTTGTCCTCTATTTTGAGTCCCCGCATATCGCACAAACTCATTATACATTCACAAACACCCATGCCTTCTTCATAATTTGAACCCGGGCACATACTAAAGACAGTCAGCATTACAATGATATCAGTCACAGTGGTGACTACATACAGAGGAGGCAACGTATCTGCAATCATGATCACCTTAGAAAGTGATCACCTTAGGAAGGTTTCACTTTATTAACAACTGTTAACAAAGTGGTGGACATTAAAAGTTGTCTCCTTTCATAGGCCCATTTTCTCCAGTCCTGAATATAAGTATCCAAGCTTGAAAGCCCATGTTATTATTCTAGTTATAAGATTAAGCTCATTCTCAACAAGATCACGGTTAGTAAAAATTGCAAGTTGAAGATCTTGCTTGTATATTCCTTATTCCTTTATTTGGCAAGAATTGCTCTTTCTTTTGAATTAAAACATACAGTCTCGACAGTCATGCAAAGTAAGGAAAAAATGTGTCACCTATATTTAGTGGGTTTATTTCTAGGAGTTAAAATGGTGTCTATAAAATGCAAGACGTTTAAAGCAATGATTCCTTAGTTATTCATTTATGAATTTCAAGTGCATATAGAAAATACAGCATATTATGAAGATCATTTATTTCCTGTTATTGCATGAAATAAAAGGCACTTTTTTTTTACCTTCGGAAAAAAAATATATTTACGGGACTTGATTCCAATTAAAAAGGCATTTTGAAGCCAGGGACGAAAAACGATATATGCTGCTTAAAAGAAAATCTTCTAAAGGGAATGCGATTAGACTTTCTTTGCAAAATTAATAATCTAGTACAATATTTTATACGAACGCTGAATTCTTTATATACTGGAATGCTCCATAATAATTCAAGTCATCCCACATAAGTTTAGGAAACAGTTTCTTTCATGAGGAGTTTATAAAACATTTATTTACACGAAATATGTATCATTACGACACATAGCAACGTTTTCTGTTTATTAGTACAAAAGTGATAGATAGAAGAATGTTGAATGCAAATGGAGACATGCCACATTTATTATTGTGTTAAATATAGCGATTTAAGAAACTAAGCAGAACTCAACGTTGATTAGATATTACTATTAACAAAAAATTTTAATAATCCTTTTGTTTGAAATTGAAGTAAAATAATTAAAATGCGAATTTGAAAATTTCCTTAGTTTAGCCTATGATGTAATACATATCTAATGTTAGTACATAAATACTTACGTCTGCTGGCTTTCAACGCTTCTATTGTTAATATAAAGTTGCTAAAAACACGTATTTTTACGAAAATTAAGAAGATTTCAATTATTTTGCATTGTTTGAAAATTAACAGGAATCTATGTTCTTTCAAAAACCCAGCTAAACGTATATCAGTAGTGATAATTTACTTTCTTAATATAATGTTACAAGAGGTCTTATCTCAATGTTATGAGCCCTGTGTTATAGTTCATATTTTAATTCCAGAGCTACGCAGTCATTTCAAGCGGAATTTTAAGCTATTGTATAAGGATAATTTCGTTCATAAATATATATTTCACAAGTATTCATAAAATATTATTGATGATCCTCCATTTTGATTTAAGTTAACTTGTCAGAAAAACAGAAAAATCTTTCTTTAATCTTTAGTAAAAATTTTTCTTAGATTAACTAACTATTTTTTATACAGGCCGAAGATAAAAATGTTTCTTTAATCTTCTGAAAAAAATTATGCCAAACTTGGTGTGTCACCAGAATTATAGAAAATATATTCTGAATACTAATTCAGAAGTCAAACAACAAAAATCAGCGTTATATTTTAAAATTTTCACAGGACTAGTTTCGATGGTTTTACCGAATCACCATCCTCAGTTGCGAAAATATAAATGAACGAGGTAAGATATAATGATCAGATAAGATAAGAAAGCCTAGACAGAAAATAAGCTAGTGGCGCCATCTGTAGATGAAACCAGAACCGAAACATAATTTCTTTAAAGGCCGAAGGGAAAGATGGATTGGAGTTAGAATCGTTAACTAGAACAGAAAGATTATATTGAATGTGAAATGCTTCTAGAAAATCCAATTCTCCAATGGAAGATGCTTTTTGAATAATTTTGGCAGCAAACGCAGAAGTCTTCTGTTGCCCAACATTGTTGGTCCGAAAATCACACTTTAAATTTTTCTGCTGCCAAAATTATTCAAAAAACATCTTCCATTGGAGAGAGATTTCTAGAGGCATTTCACATTCGAAATTTTTTTCTGTTCTCGTTACCGATCCTAATTCCAATCCATCTTTGCCTTCGGCCTTTAAAGAAATAATGTTTTAGTTCTGGTTTCATCTACAGATGGCGCCACTAGCTTATTTTATGTCCAGCTTTCTTATCTTATCTGATCATTATATCTTATCTCGTTCATTTGCGTTTTTGCAGCTGAGGATGGTGGAAACCATCGAAACTAGTACTGTGAAAATTTGAAAATATAACGCTGTTTTTTGTTGTTTGACTTCTGAATTAGTATTTGTTCGGCGTGCTATTGCGTCTTAATTATATTCTGAATAGTTATTATGATCGTGTGTTTCTTATCCTGTGGGATTTTATTGAAAAGATGATTACTAATCTAGAATCGTAATTATATTTTTCAGATTCTCAATGCAATTAAGGAAGTATTTCAATAATTCTGCTATTGGCTATTCAGCATAATTATGTAATTTAAGTGCATTGCAGCTGTTAAAAGTGTTCTTCCTTAAGTTGCTCTAAAAAACTTTATTTGTAATTTCCAGGATCTCCTGTTGCCCACAATTTCAGCTAGCTGATGTATGATGTTAGAAGTAATTTTTACGTCCAAAAATAAAATGCTTATTTTTATGTGTTTTGTACAGATATAAAAATTAATCATAATTGAAATAAAAGTTGCAATCATTTTTAGAAAATATTTGAACTTATAGCTGCTTTAATTAAATCGAGACGGGAGTGGATACTTAAATTTATGTTAAAATTGCTGAGAATTAGAGATGCGACAAAATTTGAATTTTCTCCAATCTGGATCATTAAAGCTTCTCGCATTTTCTGGATCTTTTGAATTTCAAAACTGTTAAATATTTCATCTAAGATTATTAACCGCTTCCCTTACAAATGTTTTTGAAAAAAATTTCAAAAAATCATCACATTTTTTTTTAAATTTTATTATTAAATACAACAAAACGAAACAAATCAAAATATGTAGGTTTTAAGTTGAATTTTTAATTTTCTGAAGGTGTAAAAGCATTTATTTTTAATATTAGTTTACTATCCCGAGTTATCTCGGGCAACCGAAAAAAAGTTAAATATTAATCTTTGTATGATAGTTTTTGAAACAAGGGACAGCACAGAGTGGTACCTGACGTTCTATACTTGTATCTGGTCTCTTTTCTTACTGGCTTATCGCTGGAATTTCTTTCACGGGAGCACAGAGTACACTGTCTCGTTGGATTTATTATTTTTTTTTTGATTTTTTCCCAACCTTTTCATAATCACTATCTCAAAAATCATCGCTTTCGCTATCTTCCATCATCGCCATTATTTTATTTTTTTCCAACGCATGTATCTTTCTTTGTACATTACTAGTCCACAAGCCAACGTATACTATACAATAGGGAAACACGCGACCAGTCCCTCCAAAAGAACCGCGCAATCAACAAAATTTGGCAAACTGCCAATCAAAGCTAATTATTTCCTTTCATTTCCTCCGGATCGAGTAAAACCGTGATAAAAGAAATCGTACTAACAAATTCTGCTTCGCCCGAGTTTTCTCGGGATAATAATTAACTGCAATATATACGAACCCGAGATAACTCGGGATAATCAGGAAAGTGGGTAATAATAAGAAGAACAAAGTGAAAATTATTTTTCCATATAAGATTTTAATTAAAGCAAAATTTAACATCAACATTCAAGGAGATAAGCGTTATCAGAATTTAGATTTCAAAAAAACACCTACATTGTTAAGACAGAAATAAAATTTAGTACGATGAGTTGTTCACCGTTTACAAAGCCCCCCAATTTTTTAATCTAAAATAAGTATCATCTTAAATTCGCGTATTCACGGAAGTATGAAAATGTTCTCAAATTGAGTAGGACATGGAATAATCTCTCATACACGTAAGATTGCTTCACTTTAAATGCAAAGAATTCTTCCTTAAAAAGCACCTCCTAGCAGCGAGATAAAATTTTACTACACCCAGTTTTGCGAGTGACCAATGCAAAGTCATATTGATGAGAAAAATCTAATTTTCCTGAAGACAGACACACAAAGTATAATCCCTGTCTTAGTCGGACGTTTAATGTAATTATGCGCAGAGGAAACGATTTTGTGAAAATGAAAGTTTCACCGAGTTGTTACATACCTTCAGGCGCGAGAAGAATGTATGACCTCAAATTAAAGTTGGCAGGGATTGGGGGAGGGGTGATATGCCTAGGAAATTGAAGTCCTTAAAGTATTGCAAAAAATGGTGTCGTCTTAAATTCGAAATTGTCCTATATTTGGATCAAGACAGTACATTAGCGAAACTTTTAAATTCTAAAGTTTATTTTCTTCAATGCAAATTTAATCAAATATATTGGAATGTAGTACAATTCACATTTTCCAGAATGGTTTTAAGGGGGCTCATACACCTTAAACCCCTTATGATCTTCGAGTATGTGGTTGTTGCAAGAATTGGGATATTTTATTTATTTTAAAAGTAATTACTTCCAACTTTTTACAGCTGACTACATAATATAGCTGCTTCGGGAGCTAGTAACCGGAAAGTTTGTGTGGCCACAAATATTTTTGTAATTTAATCCGGTTTGTGACAAAATTTTTCGTCATGCTTCCACCTTGCGCGCATGATATTTTTAAAATGGCTAATGGTACATACTTGAAATTTTATGGAATTCTTTATATGGGCACTATTTTCTAACCGAATCAAAAATCTGATGAATATTTTACATTAAAAAATTTTATGCACGAAAACATTACAGATTTTTTTTAATAAAATAGATTTTATAAACTCAACTCCAAATAAAATAAAAATTTAACATGAAATTCTTAGAATTTTTGGTTCGCAGTAATTTCCAAATTTTATAAAATCTATATATAAATTATGAAATTAAATTATGCAACAGAATATTTTAAACTATGCGCGGAAGGTGAAAACATGACGAAACATTTTGTCACAAAGCGGTATTAAATTATAAAAATATTTATAGCAATACAAACTTTCTGATTACTATTTCAGAAAGTTGCTATATCATGTAGTCAGCTGTAAAAATATGGAAGTAATTGCTTTTAAAATAACCCTTTGCGGCGTGCTATACGTTAACGTCGGAATTTGAACAAAAAAAAAGTTGTATGCAGTCTATTTAGTCCTAAAGTAATGCAGGTAAAGTTTTGTAAAAATTGCACTTACTTTTTAATTCTGTGGGTGTTCCGTGAGGTGGAACACTGCGCCGCCAGAGCTTTTAAAAGTGCGACTAAGCGAGCATTGCAGTGAAGCACGAAAATGAGTAGAAGTGTTTGTATAAGAATGAAAAAAACTCTGTATTATGGCTGTATACATGGTTTCCTGGATAAACACAATATTCTTGAATATATGCGGATAAATGAGATAAATATCTATATACACAAGTCCTATATACAAAAATATTTACAAATTTTCGGAAAGAGTTAGACCTCTCCGCGCCATTTATGGAAAATTAATAATAAAAAATTAACTACGATTAATATTAACAATAAAGAAAAACAAGCATATAATATGTACATAGACGAAAAATATCTACACAATTATTGAAAATAAATGGGAATGAGACTAAAATGCGACAGCAAAAAATTCGCGCAGGTCTAAGTAAAGATGTGTCAAGCTACTAATAAAATTCCCACCTAAAAACTACTCCCAAAAAATTCGAGATGCCAATATTAGGGCTTTCATAACACAAAACACACCTCTCTCCTCAATACTGCTTTGTTTGAATTCATTCCCTCCCCCCAAAGCAACGGAAACAGAAAAAGTAAACAACGGATGTTCTCTCCTAAGCACAAATGTTCTGATTCGTAACAGCATGAGATCGCTAAAGGCGCAGTGTTCCCGCTAATGGAACACCCAGGTTTATTCAATGATTCTGCGTATGGTTTTTGTCTGAAAGATTAAAAAAATATAGAACAGATAATTTGGAGTACAGCCAGCAAAATTATGCCTATTTTTTTTTCCAAATAAAATTTTTTATATCATTAAAAAAATAGAGAAAATTACTTGAAAAAAAGTGGATTTTAATAACACATAATAAATGAAAATTCTGTGTCTCTTTGTGATATGCTGCTATCTACTGTTTAAAAAGAAACGTTCAAAGTATATTATAAAGGCATTTTTATCTATTTACGGTTGAATTTAAAGGTTTCAGAAGCGAGTCAATTTGGGTGTTCCACGTAGTGGAACACTGAGCCGCAAAGGGATAAGTAAGTCATCCCAATTCTTGCAACAGTCACAGATTCGAAGATCATATGAGTGTTAAGGTGTATGAGTCCCGTTAAGATGGTATAAAATAATTCGCTAAAAGTAATCTACATTTGATAATATTTTCCCTCTCTGCAATGCTTTCAGATGTTCTTATACGTTAAATGAATGATATGTAGAAATTAATAATTAACTCACTAAGATAAAATATATGTCAAGTTACTACAAGATAATAATGGGGATTTAAGTGATCGCAAATTTAAAAAAAATCGCATTATTTTCTGAAAAACGCTTCTGGTAGATTGCCCTTTGATGTTAAAACATTTAAAGGATTTGAAAGGTAAGATTCGAAAGATTCAAATAACATACACAGCGATTGCGCAGATTTGATTCGGCTAATGTAATGTTTCCAAGAATCTGAGGTTCAATAGAGTACTGGATGATTATTACAATCAGATACTCTATATTCAGAAACAAGCACATGTAAGACGTACATCAGATTCAGGCAACTTCATAAACTTGGTATAGTTCAAACTCCAGATCGCAACAAATTAGTGATATGATTGTCCTACGTCTATTAAACTTCGTAAACAAATCTAAACTGTTTCATCAATCAGCCAATAATTTTCGAGACGTATTCTCTTCAGCAACTTTACAACTCGTTAGTCTTGCGTAGATTACCCATTTCTACATTATCCACATAGTAATAAACACCGAGACGCAGATTTGCATATATGAGGACTAGAACAAAATTCAGAGATGAGATTTCATAATAATTCGTCGTGAAAGTTCTCATTCACGTAATATAGAACGGTATTAAATGTAGATGGTCTTGTTCATCTTAGACCATTTGAAGGATCCAAAATGATTATTTATTTCTAAGTAACAGAATGTTCCTGAAAGTTATATGTAACAAAAGAAAAACATTAAAGGTCAACAAAAGCGGGCTAATACGATTTTGCTATGAGGGAAATACAGCCACCAATTATATTGTAGAGACATTAGGTATTTTTTTGGAGGCAGGAAAGATGAAAAATTAGCAACGCCTTCCCCGGGAATGGAACCGCAGACCTCTTGAATACGCGCCCCGCGTGCAGATCACCACACCACGAAGGCATGCCAAGAACGCGGGAGAAATACCTTATATACTCCCCCTTTTAAAGGGTAACTGGGGTTTTAGGGGACCCATTCGCCAAATCTTGGGTGAGGAGAATCATCATCCACAACCCTTGTAGCTCGGGCGCCACTGTAGAGAACATTCCATTTTTTGGAAGCACGACAGATGAAAATTAGCAACGCCTTCACCGGGAACGCAACCGCCGACCTCTGGAATACGCGCTCAGCGTGCAGATCACCACACCACGGGGGCATGCCAAGAAGGCGGAAGAAATACCTTATAATATGACTGCAGTGTAAACAAAAATTTCAGACTTAAACATTTATTGTTTCCTCTTTAACTTCTTTGTACGAAGTAAAATAAGTTTGTAATAGTGAAACGTTTCTTGCATTATATTTTAACGAACTTATCAATTTTGACCGCTCTCGGATACATTTGAACGATTTTGTGCATGATACCTGTGAGTACAGACAGAATAAAGGACTGTTTTGTTTTTTCCAAAACGGGTAGTCAAATGGAATTATGTGGATTTTGGAATCATGTCATTTGTCAAATGGATACTTTCGTGACTTCTGTACATATGTACATTATGTATGCAATTCATAATCTCGTATATTCAAAAGTGATTAGCCGTAGACGGTTGAAATTTTGTATATCGGATTGATATAATACACAGTTGTGCACCTCCAGTTTTTGCATTTTTTGTTGTAATCGGCCGAAACGTATATATAACTGTTGGCCATAATTAAACTGACAGTGCTCACAATGTTCTGTAGCGCGATCTATTTGCGAAAATGACGCCACATTTTGTAAGAAGGTTAAACAAGACGGGGGACGAAGGATTCCGCGAAAAAAATTAGTTCCAAAAGTCACTGCTAGGGGAATATTTGGCGCTGTGTAATAGAAAACAGAGTGTTAATAAATTCAAATCAATACGGAAATTCCCTTTTACTTTGCATCCAAATGAGGTTCAATGTGGCTGCCGTTGTTGTGGACCACATATTGCATTCTGTGCACAGTATGCACAACAGCAGAAAGTAACATGTCTGCAGGAATCTCCCGTACAGTCCGTGATATGTTATCCTTCAACGTAGCCAGGTCCTGGACCACTCCTTGATAGACCTTGGACTTAAGGTAACCCCATAGCCAGAAGTCGCATGGGGTAAGATCAGGCGACCGAGGTGGCCATGCAGTTGGAAAGTAGCGGCTAATGACTCTTTCTGTTGTGAATTTCTGTCGTAGCATCTGTTGCACTCGTACAGCAGCGTGTGGAGAGGCTCCATCTTGCATGAAAATGATTTCCCCTAGGCATTGTCTTTGCTGAAGTGCCGGAATAATGACAAAGCTGTTCAACATGCGGCGATATTTCTCTCCGGTAACAGAACAGGTTTCCGGTCCTGTCGGGGTAATGTTCTCATAGAAGAATGGACCTACGATAAATTTTATTCCGCATTAATTTGCATCTGTTAACACTCTATTTTCTATTACACAGCGCCAAATATTCCCCTAGCGGTGACTTTTGGAACTATTTTTTTTTCGCGAAATCCTTCGTCCCCCGTCTTGTTTAATCTTCCTACAAAATGTGGCGTCATTCTCGCAAATAGATCGCGCTACAGAACACTGTGAGCACTGTCAGTTTAATTATGGCCACCCGGTATATATCCACCCTCTTACCCGACTTTGTGAGCTCTGCTTTTTCAGTCTTGCATGTTAGTAAATTCGGCATTTTTTGCTTTAAAAGTCATTGAATTATGTCGTTCTTATGCTCCGGTTTAGGTTTATATGTCTTTTAGATATGCTGAAGGAAATAGTTAAATAATTTTCGACAATAATAATAATTAGTATAGAGTTATTGACAATAGTTAAAAGTGATGCTAGGACTAATGTGGCGGCTGTTTGTGCACCGTAACTTTTGTCTCTGTGTCCATTGACCGAATTGCTTCTTTTGTTGCAGAAACTCTAATTTTAATTGAAAAAAAAAAAAAAAACGGAAAATTAATTGTTACCTCCGTGTTTTAGGTTTTTCCGTATTTTTCAATTTTTAATGACGATGTTTTGAGGTTTATGCATTTTTGCCTTGTCGCGAAGTGAGAATTTAATTGATTGAATTGAAAATACATTTCAGATCCCTTGTTTCGGAAATTACTTTCCCAAATCAAGAAATAATGTAACAACCGTTCAAAATTTGAAGGAAGTATTGTTGCAAGTTCCGCAAGCAAACGACTCAGTGAAATAAACACATTACGATGTCATGAATAGCTCAACTGCTTCTTCAGTAAAGAAGCATTTAAATATCCACCTATGTGATGCTAATTGACGATGAAATAATATCATCGGAAAATTTTATCCATAATTTGTCTTTACCATTTTGGACAATATATTGTTTGATAGTCTATATCATAAACTTCTGAGCTATTATGTTAATCAAACTGCTTAGCTAAAACATTTAGAAACTTTTTGCGTGAAATCTGAATTCCATAAACTAGCTGCAATTTCTTCCTATTTCTTATAAGTTTCATCATTTTTATTTTTTTTTAATTTTTACCCCAGAGGGATAAGTTGCTCAGAAGAGCTATTAAATTCGTTTTGCCATTTTGAGTCGTCCTCTATAAAACAACGTTTTACTTTTCAAATTGTTGCTACCAAATGTTAGAGCCCTGCATTATAATTAAAGAAATTAAATAATGAAGAAACTGCATGAATATATGTATGTTTCTCGCAATGTGAAAAACAATGATACCTAGAGACATCACACTTTGAATAACGTAGACCTCCACTCGAATATGGGCATCTGGAAGCCCTAACTTGGAATTTTTTTTATTACCTACTTTGTAAAACTTTAAGGAATTTTTTATTAACAAACTCAACGATTTCAAAGCGAGTAATGGCAATACTGTACGGTAAAAAAAAAAAGGTAATTCAGCCAGCGGGGAGAAAGACATATTTTTCGGAGCACAAAATTTAAAGTTTACTTTTGGTCTCATTCCGCAAAAAGATACTGATGTTGGGACAGATAACTGACTTAATTCACTATTCTACTAATATTTTCAAATGTAAACAAATGGCAGTCTCATTAGGCTTAGTACCACTTAAACAACTATTAAATTTTTGACAATTCTACAATTATTACATGCAGATTAAATAAAGGCCTAGAAAGCTTAATCGGAACATATGAAAAACATAATTCAATCAGTTTTAAAGCAAAAAGTGCACAATTTACGAACATATAAGACTAACAAAAATGAACTCACCAAGCCGGGTAACAGAGTGAGAATTTATATATATATATATATATATATATATATGTGTGTGTGTGTGTGTATCCATTCCTGTATCACTTTGGTGCTACCGATTGCAATCAAAAGAGAGGTGAACAACTTAAATGTTAAAATAGCTCCATATCCAAAATTTTATTGATTTGAGGCTACTCGATTTTGAGATATACGAGATACATACAGACTTACGTGCAGAAATCGGGGGGGGGTGTAATTTCTTCTGAAACCGTTTTGAATTAATTTTATATTGCGTTTGGAAAAACTGTCTCTTTTATTCTGTGAGTTAAAGGTTAGAACAAAACAATTAAATATCACAAAATAATTAAATTTTGTGCCAAAATATGAAATTTATTTCCTGCAATGCCAGCAAGTCAGATAGCGTTATTTGCCATTTGTATATACGTAAATTAAAATTGTTCTGCAATATATGATAAAATGTTTTGTATTTGGTCTGATCTTTACATATATTGATGAACTCTGTATATGATCGTGAAAAGAAGAATTTAGTACAGACAAGAATAAAACCGCAATAAGAGGAAGTACCACATTTTCCTTGAGTGCCTTGCTCTCTTTAATTGCTCTGATATAAGTAGAAGTTTTCACAAATCTTTATTATATGCGGCTTAAGTGTCTGTTTGTCGCCGATAGTTTATTTTTTGTTTGTGTAACTGTACTAGTTAATGGCGTGAAGTTGCCACGGCATTCAAACAGTCCATATACACTGATACCATACATGCAGTTATCATTGTTTTAATTAAATTATCATGGTATTTAAGAACATTTAAATGTTTTTAATTCATATACTTGTTGCTTATTATGCACTTAACTATATTTACATATGAATTACCTAGAAACTTGCAAACGTTGAGAAATTAAAGCAGACGAAACCACTAACGAGTTGTGCGTAGTGCATCTCATCAGGTAGGTTTACGTAAATTCTTATGCTAAAGATCTTTTCGCTTAAAGACTTTAAAATTTTGCTCGATTTTACTACGCATTGTATTTTAAATTGAATTTTCAGGTGAACGCAAATTGAGCGTGTCAGGGGAAACGCGAACATTTGTTTGCATTACCAATCAGCTGTTTTTGAAATGGTTTGCAACTGAACGCAAATTGAGCGTGTCATGGGGAACATGAACATTTGATTGCATTAGCAATCATCTGTTTTTAAAACAATTTAAGGCTGAACGCAAATTGCGCGTGTCAGTGGGAAAGTGAACATTTGTTTGCATTACCAATCAGCTGTTTTTGAAATGGTTACAACTGAACGCAAATTGAGCGTGTCAGGGGGAACGTGAACATTTGATTGCATTAGCAATCATCTGTTTTTAAAACAATTTAAGGCTGAACGCAAATTGGGCGTGTCAGTGGGAAAGTGAACATTTTTTTGCATTACCAATCAGCTGTTTTTGAAATGTTTACAACTGAACGCAAATTGAGCGTGTCAGGGGGAACGTGAACATTTGATTGCATTAGCAATCATCTGTTTTTAAAACAATTTAAGGCTGAACGCAAATTGGGCGTGTCAGTGGGAAAGTGAACATTTGTTTGCATTGGCAATCATCTGTTAAACATAATAACTACGTCTTAACGTAATTTCGTTTAAGAATGCCTCTTTTAGCAAAATTCTTTCAAAAAATACAACACTGAAGAGGAGAGAAAAGGAGCTAAAGCAGGCACAATTTGTGTTCACAGATCAGTCAAGCTCTTGTGGCGAGATAACTTGAGTAACAGTAAATTCAAATGCAAAATTTGAATTCAAATAAACAAGTAGCTGCAAAAGCTACACAGATCACTTAAAGCGAAGCTGGCTCAAAACTTAACCGGCGTGGATATCAACGATCGACAATTATAATCCATGCCAGACATCTGCAAAATATGTTCTTAGCTAGCAATCTAATAACGTGGCATCAAGAGGCAGAATATGCTTTGTCTTTCTTGCGAGAAAACGGAAGGGAGAACTGACAGTAAAATTCAAAGTATAAAATAAACAGGTTAATTAAAATAAGTGAAGATTACAACTTGTTTCCAAATCTTCCACACTGTAATATATGGCGTTAAATTTGGGAAATGAAATTTCTTTATAGCTTTTTTAACATATTCTAGGAATTTTAATATTATGAAGTTCCTAACATTTTTTAGAATTTTCCAACGTAATAAAACGTAATAAAAGTTAACAGTTTTTCCATTAAGAAATAGTTTCCCTAAAAATAATTTCTGTCACCTGAAATTCTTAGTTTTCATTTCACGCTCAAATGAGTTTTCATAATTTGATAAAGAATTTTAAGCACAAAAATCAGACTTTTTAAGAAGTCTCTAAAGAGAAAGAAAAAAGACTTCCTCTCTGACTTTTGTTTTAGTTAGATCAATATTAGTCTATCTGCAAAGAATTCCATACGAGGGAGATGGAATGTAATTATTCGGTGAACATCACTGCATTCTTTTCTAAGAAAACCTTCTTAGAAAGCAAGTATTTCCTTGCAATGTTAACTGTTCTGCAAAATAAGATAGTTTCAATATTTACAGCATGATAGGAAAAATACAAAACAGAAGATATATGCTGAAAGTCTAGAAATTTATACATATGGAAAGAACATTCACTACTACTTAAATTTGAAGAAGACTCCACATAAACACCGAATATTTAACTGGAATTATAATGAAACTCAGATTACATCAAATCAAAAGGAAGAATAAGAAAACATATCCAATATACGAAGGATCGAATAAGTACGTACAGAGAAAGCATATATTGATTTTTTTTCAAACGAAACAAAAGGTTGAGGTATTATTGGTTATGGATTTTTAGACTTCTTTGTCTGAATGAAAAGAATTGACTTAATTAATTCTCTTGTTGAGTAATCTTGCCACCTGGATGTTAATAGTTATAGCAGGCCGTTGCATGCAATAGATTGGTGAATTGATTTCATCAACAGGATTCCAGTCCATCAACATCATCAAACAAAAAAATTTAGAGAAATGGCAAAAGCTGGTGGATGATCAGCTTTCAATCTAATCTAAAACTTTCAATCGGTCGCGAGAGAGTTCTAGTAATTTCCTTTGCTTCTGGAGATTTCTGGAAACCAAAAGCGTAGAATGATGTTTGCAGCTAACATAGAAGTTAATTACATTTTTTTCAAATTAAATATAAATTACCGAGATAAACTTTTATTAAATGTTAAATGCACGGGCTCCTGTATTGTTAGTTTTCCGGAGTAGCTTTCTCTTAGAATATGTTTCGTGCTGCATTGCACAGGGGAATAAAACAATTTTAATTACAGTAGAATTCCAACTATCCAAATCAATTGGGAACGGATCCTATTTGGATAACTGGATTTTTTCGAGGAAAGGGTCTATGTACACTTTAATTAATTAATCATATACTGTATGTTGAAAATGTGAGAAAAAAACTATTTTTACAGAAAAAGAGCTTTTAATTATGTAAAATGATAATGCAACACTTTTACATACATCTTATATAGCGTACTGTACAGTACTTACAAGTGCTGAAGTTGCTGAATTCTCGGTCAAATTAAGCTGCTTGACTGTCTTGATCCGTTTTCGGGCATGCGACATGCGACGGAGGACGTGGGCACCACCCCTCTACCAATACGGTTAATCAGTATAGCGCCACGTCCACCTTTATCTAGATAACCATACGTGTTCATTGTGTTAATATACTAATATATACACATACATACATATTTGGTACTTCATACAGTGGCGTTAAAGCTAATTAATGTTAGACACTGGATAATACATTGCCATGTTACAAGGTGTATGCAAAAGCATGGATACGGTAGCATACATAACGTGTGTACTCATATGTTGAGTACACTATGATCCTTTGAAGCATTATCATTAGATTACAGAAGACATGTACATACTGAAATATTAGGTGCGCAATGTTATGCTGGAATAAGTAATTAGTACAGTGAATTAAAAGTTAGACCCTAGATTTGTACTGTGTGGTACAGTGTCTTGGTGCTGAATTATTTGTACTGTTTCCTAAGTACATTAACCAATGTACAAAGATATTAAAACACGTGTATTAGGTACACAGTAATTAGTGGATACCCAAGCGTTAGGTAAATGCTACTTTAACATACAATTAACAATAGATACTTAATACAATGCTGAACAGATAATTGGTGCAATTAATTTTAGAGTGGGGCTCTAGTTAGTTCTTTGCGATACGGTACCGTGTTACAGGATAAAATGTGCAGATGCATAGATTCATTATCATATATACAGAACATAAATTCATATACATATATACAGACATTTTGTGTACAGACACATTAGGTACATGATTATTCTTCAGTGCGTAATACATGTATATTAACTATACAGTGCCAAGATATGAGATAACACTAGTAGATACATGGGTACAATTACATTCACAGTTACATATAGACAAAAGCGTATATACGCTTATATTTGGTACATAATAGTCATTGGTGACGTATACATTTGGTACTTACTTCATATACTTAAACTCTAGATCCATAAAATAATGTTATAACTAGTAATAGGTGCTTATTAATTTCATAATATGAAACTAGGTTGATATTTTGCCTTACTGTGTCACGTAACGTAGAAATGTATGCGGGTGCATGGGTATAGCTTCCTATTTACAATGCTATACCTATTTACAATGCATATATCATTCGATTTCGTAATCAATAGGTACATGGCACATTTATATACATGAGCAGAGGGTACATTGTAGAGTGCCGCTGAGGATAATTGATGAGATGAACTTTATAGTATTTTAAAAATAATGCATTTATACGCAATTATAAGGTGCATAATTGTCATTGGGTACATATACATTAGGCGCATAATACACATACATATTCATATATTAGTTTCTTAATACAATGCTAGGGCAAGTAATTGGTGCTGTTATTTTTACATGTTACATGATGCTGTAGGCGATTGGATGGATAAACTAATATATATACGTACTAATAAACATATACACAACTTTTAGGCACATAATAATCACTAGATTCTCAGACATTAGGTACATGGTATACATATACATATATATACAGATGGTTCATAATACAGTGCTATAGAAAGTAATAAATGCAGTTAATTTTATAGTAAGATTCTATCCGTTTTCGGGCAGCCAAATCTCGCATCCGCTTGACAGTGAGAATTGCACGTGGTCACACTCGAGCTGTCGCTCCATCCACTTCAACGCAGTTTAAAGGCCAGCAAATGTTTCACTAGCTGATGTTCCCGTGTCTGCTTCATCTTCGACATTAAGTTCATCTTCCTCGACACTTTCTTCTCTCACATTTTCAATAAGTTCATCATCATTTAGAATTTGAAACCTAGGGTCTGACGAATCACACAGCATTCATTCTGCTGTATCCTAGGCACTAACTTCTCAACATGAACATCCACGAATTTTCAAAAGAATGCTTCTTAACTCTTTCACAACCAATCCGCCCGACACGGCTTTACATTGAAACAACCAGAAACGCCCGATTGTAATCTTGTTTCCTTCCCTTCTCCTAAGGTATGCAGTAGCAGGTGCAGTTTCCCCAAATGCATTGTATCAGTTTACTGCAGACAGCTTGTCCTAAGAGGTTTCTTATCTTTTGCTTGCTCGTGACATTTTGTTGTTGATTAACAGCAATAAAATTGCAGTTTAAAAATTTAAGGATTATATTTATTTTTAATCAATTTATTCCTTGCTATAAAAATGGCGGAAATAAACAAAATCTAAGTCGTGATCATAACAGAGCCAGAAAAGCTTGTTGGTCTGACCTTCAGAATGGTTTTATAAAGAACGGTGTCAAAGGCTAATGGAATCTTTGTTAGAAAGTACAAAGGATGTCATTCCAAATCTTCACACCTATTTTCCGCGTTAATGGACGGGGAGGGGAGGAAATTGATGTGAAGCTGGAAAAGTATTTCGGGCGATTCAGCATTTTGAGGATAAAGTTTAGCAAAGGGTCTGGATTTCAAAGAGTTAATTCCTCAAGTGAGACGTCATCCTCATTTTCTCCTGTCTCTTCCCTTTACTTCTTTTTCCTTTTTCTCCTTTTCTTTCTCTCTTTCAGTTGATCCTGAAAAATTCTGAAAGTTATTCGGATAATCAGCGATTCGGATAGTCGGAGTTCGAGGGATTGGAGTTGTACTGTATAATTCTACTAAAAATATCGAACTAAATGCAAAATTCATAACAGTATATATTATATTAAGCGTGAATTGCATTTAGTTAGAAAGTTCCTCTCAATAAAATTTCGTACATTTAAAGTACTTCGTACATAGTATACTAGCAAAATTAAGTTATATCTGCCTCAGTGCAGTTATAGAAGTGAATTTATTGTACTTTAGGGAAATATCTTTGAAACTTTAGAGGAAATAAGAGTGACTTTCATTAATGGATTTAATCAAAATGTAAGTAGATGAAGACACAAACTCCGCCCAAAAATATCAGACGATGGAAATACAACCGAAAACATTTATTCCTCGGTTCAAATGCTAAGGCATTTAAAAAAAATCTGATGCGGACAACACATGACTTGCTTGTACGGAATATTCAATTATACGCATTTTTGCTACATTTCATTTAAACGCATTTCCTTGAAATTCATTAGATGTAAATTTCTCATTCAATTAATTCACTTCTCACTTCGCGACAAGGCAAAAACTCATAAAAACCTTAAAATATCTTCATTAAAAGTTGTAAAATACAGAAAAACATAAAAAGCAAATACGTTTAAAATAATTAAGGGAAAAATTTTGCAAATAAAAGTAGAGTGTCTATGCAAAAACAAGACATTCGGCCAGCCGACAAGAAGGTAGATTTTTTGGTGCACAAAACTGAAAGTTTACTTTTGGTCCCACTGGGTAAAGAATACATTTGAGGTGCAAAACCTGACTTAAACCCTTCTTGGTCGGTGTCGCAAATCACACGTTCGGCGCTTTTGTGTCCGTAAGGTCGGCGTCGCATGCCATGCGACGAAGTGAAAAATACCATCATTTTTAACTGCATTCGTCGCTACTCATACGTCGCTTTAAACTGCACGATTATTTTAGTATTTCTGATAATATTTCTAAGAGATAGCGCGATTAAGTCTAGTTTATTCACAATTTTCTGCATTGAATAGCTGTGACATCTTCTAGAATTTCAACTAAAAAAAAAAAAAAAAGAAAAAAGAAAAAAAAAAGAAAAAAAACATTCAATATATTTTTGATATTCATAGCCATTTTTTTTGATAAGTAAGCAAAAATATTATTTTTTTTTTGATTAAGTAAATTATTTTGGTCTTGTGATAATGTGGTTTTTATGCTCTAATATCCAAGGCAGGTTGTAAAGATATTTTAACGGTAAGGTTGGAAATCCATTTTCTAAAGTATTTTTTACGCAATTTTAGCAATTAGTTTTATGTAGACACTTATATTATACGCGACAAAACAACAGCGTTAATAAATATAGTAAATACAGTATCGCATTTTATTTTATTTTTTTTAAATTTAAAACTTGGTGCATTGCAGGGAAAACTGATGATCAGTGGACGGGATATCATATATTTCACTACACGTAGGTTCATTAAAATCTGCTTATTGTCAAAAATATTTTATATTTTCGAATTAAGGATAGAGCATATATGAATTTTCAGAAATAAAAAAATTCTTTTTGGGGTCAGAAATTCGAAAAAGAATCCGGGTGAATTCACTATTCTGCTAAGCTTAAAATGTAAACAAATATGGCTGCTATAGGAAAAAAAAAAACTAGGCTTAACCGCACTTAAACAACTTCTAAATTGTTGATAATTGTACAACTATTGCATGTAGATTAACTAAAGGCACAAACACCTTAACCAGAAGATAAGAGCAACATACTTCAATCATTTTGGAAGCAAAAAAATGTACAATTTACCAACATATAAGAATAAAATAAAATTTTAAAAAAAACTGAGCTCACGGAGCAGAGTAACAAAGTGGGTACATATATATATGTATATTTATATACTATTAATGCGGCCGATTGCAACAAAAAAGGGAGGTGCATAACTACATGTTATAGCAGTCCTATATACAAAACTGGAACGACCTGAGTCTATTCATTTTTGAATTATGCGAGATACATAGATACATATGTACTTACGTACATAGAGGCGTTAGGGGAAAAATATCTTCTGAATCTATTTTGAATCAATTTTGTAATTCGTTTGGGAAAAAAGAGTCTTTTATTCTGTTCATACGTACAGAATTAAAATTAAATTGCATTCGATAGCGGTCAAAATGGATATTTCTATTGAAATATGATACGCGGAATTTTTCGTGATTACAATACTTACTTTACTTCGTACAAGGAAGTAAATATGCATATATTCTTATAAATACAGGCAATTTATGAGTTAGTTAATGAGAATTATATTTTTCCAAGACTTGGATATATTACTGTATTTTTCCATTTAACTTTAGACCGTGTCTTGGGGATTATATTTGATCGGCTGATCAACTATAACTATGTATAACATTCTTCATTATAATTATACGTAAAATGAAGGAAGAATAATTCATAAATTTGCAAGTAACTTAAAATTCTTTTGTGAAGTGAGTTATTGACCAATAGATGTTTACACACAACTTCGTTTTTTATTATTCATCATTTGCAGAAATTCTTACCTTATCCTACCTATCACTGATTTCTTCCAAAGCAAATGTATGGATTCCTTAGGAACTTGAATGTCAAATTATGAAAGGTGAAATATTTTATACCATCAAATATGAAATACTTTTTATACTTAAAATTCATATATTTTTTGAAATAATTATTGGTATAAAAGCTTAAATATTTTGCTAGTTATACATTTGAAATACCGTACGCAACCTTCATTTCTGCCAACTTTAAAGTATAGTTTAACTATCAAATATATGTATTTTGCTTAAAAGTATTTTTTAAAAAACCAATTATAGGCTAAATTAAAAAACTTCCTGCATATTTTTGAAGACAATTTGTGAATTTAATAAAAACCATGACGTCAAACCTCAGCATTTTAATTTATAGGTGAGCACAAAATAGAAGTTATCTCTAAGTATCACATAAAATGCAAGACATTCCAGGAAGGAAAGTCAATAACATATCATCATAGCTTAATTATTTCTGTTACGGGTTCAATTAGAGCAGCAATTCATCAAGTTGATCTTTCCTCCAATCGAAAGCATGGCAGAACAAATAACAATTGAGTGACCCAGATAGAGAATAATCACGTGATAGTCCTGGAGAGTGATGACAGCAGATGACTAGGGATGGAAATCGCATTCTTAACCCCTCTGTGGTACAATTACCATTATTCACCATTATTCAGCAGTTTGCTTACATAATGACATAAGGGCAGGGCGCACGGAGGATATATTGCGTAAACACTTAGTAAACAACATAAGAGCTCAATATAATAGAAGTCAAACTTTCTAGGCTAAATTGGTTCCACAGATTATCTAGTCGTACAGTAAATTCGGTTAATTAGGTTGTCTTTTACATATTTAATGCAAGTAAATTAACAATAATGCAATTAATTAATAATTATTTATTTTGTATCGGAGAACAAAGAGCATTATACACTTCATATAATACTTTTAAATGACGTAGTTACATTACATATATTTATCTTTATAGTATATATTTATATAATAACTTAATATTTTAAACATAATAATTTATTTTGTATTACGTATTTACAAAAAAAACTTAATACTTTTAATTTAGTAATTTATTTTATATTGCTTATTTATATAATAATTTATTACATTTAATTCAATAATTTATTTTATATTACATATTTATAAAATAATTTAATACATTTAATTTAATAATTTATTATATATCATAAATTTATAAATCAATTATTACTATAATTGTTTCTGGTGGTATTGATTAATCTTACATAGTGTAGAGGCAGTAGGGTTTTTTAAATGCTGGTGACGTAAGAAACGAGCATTGCGCAAAGCGGAACTCGAAGCTGGACCTCTCGAATACGCTCCGAGTGTGCTAGAGTTACACCACAAAGGCATGCAGAATGAAGGAAGAAAATAACCTTTTAATATAATATATATATATATATATATATATTATAAGATCTTTCATATGTAAAAATTATAATATTACTATTATTCCCGTGCAAAAGTGCAAGGTATTGTTCTCGTTATATGAACAGTATTTCCGTTTAATTGTGTAAGATAAAAATCTTTCGAGAAATGTCTCTCCCGAGTTTATTTTTACTTCTTTGTACGAAGTAAAAAGGAAGTATTTTAATCGCGAAAAGTTTCAGGCTGCATAATTCAACGAAAATATCCATTTTGACCGCTATCGAATGCAATTTAACGATGTTTTTGCGTGATATCTGTACGTAAGGACAGAATAAAATACTCTTTTCCTTCAAAAAAATTATAAAACTGCTTTAAAATTAATTCTGAAGAGAATTTTTCGTGGCGTCTGTACGAACGTACGTACGTACCACGCATAACTCAAAAACGAGTAGCCTCAGGACGTTGAAATTTTGTATATAGGACTGCTATAACATGTACTAGATGTGCACCTCGTATTTTGGTTGCAATCGGCCGCACCAAACGTATACAAATATATTTATATATATATCAACTCTGTTACCCGACTCAGTGATCTCAGTTTCTTTACTCTTATATGTTTATAAATTGTACATTTTTTGCTTTAAAAATGATTGTATTATGTTTTTTTTTTTTTTTTTTTTTTATCTTCCGGTTAAGGTTTTTATGCCTTTAGTAAATCTGTCTGCAACATTTTTAGAATTATCAACAATTTTAAAGTTGTTTAAGTGCCGCTAAGCCCTTTTTTATGGCGGCCATTGATTGTTTACATTTGAAACAGCAGACTAGTGGATTTGTTGCCAATCTAGAGAAAATTAGCTTCGCAACAACAAAGATAATGCCTTCATTTATTATTGCCAATTAAATCATGCTTAATTCCTTCTGGAATTTCGAGGAAATAAGTATTTAAGATTTACTGCGTAAGTTTTAAGATAGATATTTTGAGTTTTTATGTATTTTTGCCTTCTCGCGAAGTGAGAACTGAATTAATTGAATGAGAAATACTCAATCGTCTGTGAAAAACTGTTTCTTTTTTTTTTTTTTTTTTTTTGCTTAATTTCTTTTATACATCATTCTAGCTTTATTATAGTATTTGAATAGAACATGTGGCAACGATTAGATAATTCTATTCTTTAAATGATATAAATTTTGTGCATTATGAGTTATAATATGAACGAAATATATAAGTTTAGTGTTATATAATTATTGGATTATATAACAGTTAACTTAGTTTCCGTTATATAATTATTATATAATTTAACTGTTACATAATTTTTAATAGTGTTAAGTGAATCTAGCGCCAAAGTGTCGCTATGGTAAACAAATACTAGAGTGAATTTTAAAGAATGCATTTATTCTATTGTGTTTTATGCGCTGTCGTCGAAGTAGATTTAATTCAATCCAATAAGTTTAAATGAAATGCAAGAAAAAACGCGTATAATTTAATATTCCGTACAAGGAAGTCATGTGGTGTACACATCAGATTTTTAATTTAAATGCGGACGTTTTTATTTGCTTTAATTCCTGAATGCATAATATTTTCTTCTATATAATCTAGATGTCTGTCAAAAGCTAACAGGAAGTTATTAATTGCTATTATATTCTATGCAGGTCGCTCAGGCGTTATATTGGTTAGGAAAGCCTACTGCTGTGCCGTAAGGCCAGATTCGACCCCAGAGAAGACATGATGTTTGTAAATGTATAGTGTTCGTGCTGCATGAGGCACTCTAAATATGAAGAAAAAAATCCTTTCGTGTAGTTTGGTGGAAGGGGATAGAGGTGGATGACTCCTGCCCCCCCCCGGGGTGCTCTCCCTCAAAATTGAGGTGGAAAGTCCAACCTCTTTTTGGAGTAGGCATTGTTCCATGTAATATGGAATGGTTCCATGACGAATATCATGAGAGAATACACACATTTTAGAGACGTTTAAATTTGGGGGGGGGGGGCAGGAAACATGAAACATTAAATGTGTTCTTTCTAAGATCTGAATCAGGAAGTTCTGCCTGTTCGTTGGGAATACTAGCTACTTAACAATACGAGAGAAATCATGGTGTAACGCTACAAGTACATAAAATGCACTTCAATATTTACACTATATAAATAATATAAACACATGATTGTATATACAATATTAAATTAAATTTACAATTAATGTTTATAATCTATATTTTTACCAAGTGATGCAGAAAGGATAATGTATTAATGTATTAGCTAAGATAAAACTTTATATAAACATCAGAAAATAGAACAGGTACCTGGTTGGTTGGAATTCAGATTGCTCAAAAATGGATACTTATAATATTCTATTGTATTTTACATGCGCACACGAAGTGTGCAGTTTTAAATTAGCTACGTGCATTTTCTCCATAAACATGAGCATTCGTATAATGATGGAATGGCTTTACACACTGGAAAATGTTTTTGAATTTCTTTTTTTTTTTTTTTTTTTTTTTTTTCGGAAAACTGGAAATATTATTTGATAACATTTACTAAAATTAATTGAAAGTTTCTGTCAGAATTAATTGAGACCAATGCATGTAATAAAGTGATGGTTCTTGCTGAGTACTTATTATATTCAGCATGTTCAGAAAAAAGAAACAAGAAAAACAAAAATTATTAATTAAAACAAAAAAAAAATGTTTCAAAAGACATAGGACTCTTAAATTCACAGATAGATGTTGCTTTTACTATGTTCGAACTTTATTTATTTCCAAAAACTACAAAAAACTTCATTTTGCGAACTCTGACTCGTCAACCAATCTTAATGCCGGACGCTGATCACGTGTTTCTATTCTACTCTTCTAGACTCACTCAGAAGCTTAGACTTTCATTTCGCCTCTCGCCGCCATTGATATAATCACCTATGATTGTGCCATGATATGCAATTTAGCAAAACTTATTTTATGAGTTCTCTCCTTTATTGATCTCGCCTTCGAGCGCGGTGTATTTTTAAATACACTTCTTAAATTTTTAACTTTAGGGGCCTATGGTATAATGATAATATACTGGTAAGAGCTCCTAGTAGCTAAAGCCAGCAGTAAAGGTATGATCCAAGATCCAAGGTAGAGGCAGATTTTTTACGCAGATTTACCCGACAAAATATTTCTGAGACTGCAGAAGATGAGAAGAAATGTTGCTGCGAATTTGGTTACGCTTTCCACCGGTTCCAGTGTTATTAAACTCCAGCTTAGGGAGTTCACCACCGGGAAGTTCGTTTCGACTTCTTCAGATTGCCAGGAAGGAGCCTATTGCCTAGAACAGGGGTCGGTAACCTTTTGAAACGGAAGAGCCAAAGTTACAGTTTACGAAATTTCCCAGTTTTTAAAGAGCCACTAAAATATTTCCTTTCAATAGTATAGTTTTGCTTATATATATTTGATTTTTGACTTAAAATAAACAGCTTTAAATACGGCTTTAAATAATAATAAACACAAATATAGATAGTTACATCAATGGGAACATTGGCTTTGCATGCCTTTTGGATGATTGATTAAATATGGCTTATAACTTGTTGTTTTAAGTTTCAAGCACGACTGTAGATTTTTATTTGTTAGTTGACTTCAAACGTTACTTTTTATTATATTCACGCACGGGAACGCTTGCTCGCACGAATATGTCGACCCGAAGATCGTCAGTATTCCATATGCCAACTTCTTTACCTCACTGTACCATTTTGGAAGACTCTTCCATGCGCCGAATATGAGAGCCTCAACTCGCGGAATTTCGTTTAGAGCTGATGTCCATTTGTGCTGCTCAATGTGCATACTTTTCTGAACCTCAAATTCTTCCAACTTTCTCTTGAGTTCTGTTAACTTGCCACTCCACAAGACTTTGGTTTTCTAATATAGCAGTTGCATTTGAAGCGATCCAGCATCAATTCCAAATGTCTGATTGTTGATATCATTTGTATTTGCATTGAGAGGATTTACTATGAACGCAAGAGTACTTTTGTTTGTTTTGAATCGCTCGAATCTCTCAGCGAATCCATCCTTCATATTTTTAAAGCTATATTGAAATAATTCGTGTCAATAATTGCATTGGTTTCATTACGATATACTTCAGATTTTTAAAATTTACCGCTCTTCATGTCTTCCATAAAAATAATTAATTTGTTTTCGAAACAAACTACTTCTTCAAGCGAAGCGTGGGCTGGGTTTGAACTTTTCTTGCAGTTTTAGATTTAGTTTACTTAATTTCATTGTGGTATCTACCATGAAGTAGAAATTTTGCAGCCGTTTGTCTTCTTTCAATTCGGGATGGTCAATGCTTTTTTTCATTGAGGAATGTTTTTATTTCACTCAAGCACAAAGTAAAACGTTGCAAAACGTTACTTCTGGAAAGCCATCACACTTCATTGTGCAGAAGAAGGTCAGAAAACTGGTTATCTATCAAGGAAATCTTTAAACTAGTGATGGTAGAGTGCTTTTTCAAAATGCTGTTAATAATCTTAATTTCATGGTCTCAACTATTTCGGTCGGAAAGTTACAAAGCGCTTCTTGGTGAATTAAACAGTGAAACGTTAGAATTTCATGGTTTATTTTTTTTTTCTGAAGAAGTGATGTTCTTTTCTATGTATTCCTGTCATACTTCTGGCTCTGTCAGTTGCTATCGAAACGATTTTATTTATATCGATTCCATTGTCTTCCAGGCATTTTTGCACACACATCTACTATAACTTCTCCAAGAGTTTGCCCTGAGAGCGATATCAATCCTACAGTTCTTTGTTTGGACTTTGGGAGGACAAAACGAAAAGGATAACTTGTGTCGTGTCTTTTATGTCACAAGACTCATCTATAGCAAGTGATAAAGCAGAAGGCATTTGAATGTCTTCCACTTGCATATGCGTTACATTTGAAAACATCTTAGCAGTTCTTTCTTGTACTGTTTTTACAGATAATGGCAAATATTTGACTTTTTTTATGATTTCTGCTTGATTTTAATATCACGAAACAGTTATTCAGATGCATGTATAAAACAATCTTTGACGTATTTGACGTGAATGGTCTTACACTTTTTGCAAATTTTAATGATACTGCAGAGCTCGGCAGATTTACATTATTGGAAGATTGTACCCAGTTACTTAGCATGAAATATGACTGTTTTTGTTTCGGGGGGAAGGTTCTTCAAGAGCTTTTTTCGTGCGTTCCCGGTTGGATATTTACCAGCAAACTCTATATTTTGTAGTGAATGACCGTGATGAGATAAATTTGAACCATTTTTACTGTACTGTTAATTTGAACTATTGTTCATTTTGTCAGCTCCGCCGTCAGCATGGCAGCTAGTAAAAAAAGAGAAGAACTGAAGAAGAAAACCAGGAATTCAATCAGGATTGGGCAGAGTCGTTTGCATTCATATGCAACACAGATGGCCTTCCGAGTTGTCTCATTTGCCACCAAAAACTCGCACACAATACGAAGTCGAATTTCGTCCCCAAATTGAATTTGCTTGAATATTCTAGAAATTAATAAATGTGTTTGATTATATTTTATGTTTCATTTGTTTAATTTTGTGTGTAATTTACTGTGATCTGTCATGTCACTCCATTTGTTTGAGGCGGGAGACATTTAAGAAACATCGAACTTTTATTGAGTGTGAATTATTGTTTTTCCCTAGTGGGCTTCACAACGCGCCCTATTGTACTAACTCATTTACCACTATACGATTGTTATTATGATATATTTATTTTAGTTAATTTGTCCGGCACCTAGCGAGTTTAAGGGTTAAAGTCATAAAAGTTACAACCCGTAATTTTCAGATATTTAACAGCCTACTGTGATACCGAAAATGGGTCGTGTTCGAATCCTGAAGAAAGCATGAACGTTTGTAAATGTATAGTGTTTTTGTAGCACAATGGCACGCTAAATAAACGGCGAGCTAAAATCCTCTCGAGAGGTTGGTGGTAAAATTTGAGGGTAGGAGACCTTCACATAACTACACTCCTCGGGGGTTCTCCTCCATCACCCTATATTTTTTGTTTTAAAGAAAGTAGAAAGTAGATGCCCTCCTCTACAAGTCCTATAGGGAAATTTATTATTCTCTATTCAACATATATCTTCTAATGCATGTAGCTGTACTTTTATAACAAGTGTATTTACTTTGGTCATTTGAGTATAGTGATTTCAATCGATTCTATTGTAACTGTTTGTTTATATTAAAATGTGAATTTTGTATTTAATTCGTAAGGGGATCTGTTAACCATTTTAAACCAAAGGAACCTCTTGAAACTGCTTTGTAAAATGAATCCTTATTAATGTCCAATAAATAGGAAATGTATATGTGTAACACTGTATGTATATGCAGCACTGTAACCTTTTATAGAATTGTTAAAAATGCCATCCTGCCTGCTAGCTGTAACCATGGGTAACGGGTATTAGATGGCATCTATCAACTTAACTACACCGGGAGATTCGCTAAGTCCAAGGTCAGTGGTCATTTTGGTTGTGCTTCCGGGTTATTCTCCGTCAAATTTGGGTGGAACTGAGTGCAGAAGTCGTACTGTCAAACTATACTAACTGTAATAAACAATTAGTTGCAGCATTTGAAACATGTGCATTTATATGTGTATTTCATGTTTGTTACAATTGGTAATCGGTTCCTGTTTTTCAGTAGATGTTTTTATTATTTGAAGAAATTGGGCACTATTATAGCCATTTTACAAGAATGATTAGCTATATTTGAATAAGAAATATTAGATAATTTGCCCAATTTTAAAGGTCAGTTTTGTAGGATTCCGAAAATGGTTCATTTTTACGTTTGTGATAATTAGAAGAGAAGATATAGCCAATTAACTGCACTGGAAGTGAAAGCAGAAAGACCGGAAGTGCCATTTAAAAGGCTCAACTTAAAAGTAAACAATGTTGTTATCCGTGTTTTTTTTTAACCTGTTTGTGTGTAAAATTGTGCTAAAACATTTCATTTTAATTCTGGGTACTTTTTTTTTTTTTTTTTTTTTTTTTTTTTTGTTTCTGGCAATAATTATTTGCTTTAATTTTTTGAACTGGGACTGGGAACATTGCGAGCAGGTATAAAGACTATGTTGCTGGGTGCATATACAGTAGTTTTAATTTTTAATTCAGGGTATTATAGATTACTTCCTGTGTTTGAACATTTAGGTATATCAATTGAACAAGAAATGATTAAAAATTACTTTGGAATTGATAGCAAAGGAATAAAAAACTCGAAACGTCATTCGTCGCTCATTTCGAAAATAGCCAGAAAAAATTAAAATCAAATAGGAAATCAAAATTACTTAAGTATAAAGATATGGAGGGTGTGATGTACAAATGTGGAGAATTTTAAGTGTGTAAATACAACAGAACAGTTTTTCTGTTAATGTAGAATCTTTAAATGCGTTTTCTGGAAAACTAATTTTTCTAGTGTTTTTACATACAAGAAATGAAATTACTCAAAATGTTCTAAAGGTATCTCTATTAAATTTCACTAAAGTGTTTTCTATATTATTTACTAGGTTTTATGCTACAATCTAAGTTATATTTATTAATTTGATTGTTTTATAAGTATTTCTATATAAAACGATAAGAAATATTTTACAAAAAACTGTGTTTTTTCATGTAATCACACATATTTTAGTAAATTTTAGAAATATCATAAACATTTTAGTTCATAACACATATGAATGTTGTAGTAGTATACAGTATAAATAAAATTGAAAAAATATATGCTGTGGGAAAAAATATACGACATTTAACGTAAGTGTTAATTTCTCCTAAAAATTTGCACAAAATTGCATATATTTCAAACATTTATGAATATATTCCTAAACATTTACCTATTTTCATGATTTGATATCATATTTTGACTAAATAAATATATATTTCATCAGAATTTTATGTTTTTTAAAAAAAAGTGCTCCAAACGTAGGCAGATACCTTAAAACCTTTGAAGAAACTGTGTAATATTGTAGCTTTTTTATAAACAATTACATACATGTAATGAAATAAATAATCGCATTTTTTAGAATATGTGCTTTATATTGTTCGAATACCAGTCAATTTGTGTAGACTGGAATTGTAAAACAAATCTGTAGTTTTGCACAATTTAGAATTGTATTGAAAAAATTTAAGAATTAGTTTTCTTTCCTTATTTTTGCTATCATTTGGGAGCCAAGTTATTATTTAAAAAACATTTGCTTCTGTGGATGATAATAAAATAGTGTACATATTACAATGAACTTCCCAACTGCAATTTTGTGATTGCTTTGTAGATAACTGCGACACAGTGTGTAAATTGCTATGGACACACATAATGAGGTGTGCAAACTGTTAAGGACATGAAGTTATGACGTATCGAAGTGGACAAGTCTAGTATTTACGTGAACAATGAACTTAAGTGTACTTCAAATTTATCAAAAGTTAACTTAGAATCCAGTTTATATAAACAAAGAATAGTCTACAGAACATCATATACTTTGGGCTATGGAACTATCAACTGCCTGAACTGATGTGACTGGCCTACTCTGTGGATAACTGCAACAATAATACGGACACACAACATTAGGTGTGTAACTGATAAGAATATGAAGTTATGTCGTACTGAAGAAGACATAGGTTTCCACAATACAGATTCTATCCATGACAATGTAATGATTAATTGATTGTATATTTATTTTTCATACGTATTATTATGTAACAACTATTGTATAGATGACATTGTCAATTTAGCATTGTAATATTAGTATCATTGATTCAGTGAATGCCGCCGGTGGTGAATGGTAGATTCTCTTTCCGTCGCATGGACATAACTCTGATTGGTGTAGAACCTCAGGTCGGAGGTTCATACGACGGCGTTTCGGCCACCTATACACTGACTACCAATGCGTATTTGGAAACCTATGCAAGTGACGATATCTGCGGTCCTAAGGTACGTCACGGACTCCGCCGGTATATATCGTGTAGGAAACAACATTGGCTTTAGTCGCATGCAAGATGCCTCGCAGTTCGGAGCTCTCTGATTTCTAGAAAGGTATAATTATCGGGTATCACAAATGTGGCCGATCCTTAAGGGACATATCTAGCGATCTGAAGTACCCAAAATCGAGAGTGGCCTTTGTGATTAAGAAGTGGAAGGTGAGCGCTGATTGTCGGAAAGTGACTGAGTCGGCAGACCAGCGAAACTGGGAGATAGAGACCAACGAGTGCTCTCCAGAGAAATTCGGAAGAACCGCACCCAACAGATGGCCCTCATCCGCGAGGAGATTCAACAGGCATCCCAGAGTATTGTTTCAATGAATACCATCCGTAAGGAAGCACATCTGCTTGGGTTTCATGGTCGTGCTGCTGCCCATAAGCCTTTGATCACAAAGTCCAACCGCACTGCTCGGTTAATGTGGTGTAAAGCACATCGAAATTGGACCGTTAATCAGTGGAAACGGGTTCTTTGGAGTGACGAATCAAGGTTCACCCTTTACCGTTCGGATGGCAAGTCTGCGTCTCACGTCTACCTGGAGAACGTCTCCTGCCAGAATGCATTGTGCCAACAGTCAAGTTCGACGGAGGTGGGATTATGGTCTGGGGGTGTTTCTCCTGGTATGTGCTGGGAACCTTGGTCCCCATTCATGGTAAGCTCAACTCCGATGCCTACTGCACTATTTTGGATGACAATGTGCTTCCTACGTTGTGGCAGTTTTACGGGTTGGATCCCTGTTACTTTCAGGACGACAATGCCAGTTGTCATATTTCGACGTTAACCAAGGCTTGGTATGGTGCAAATGGAGTTCATCGAATGAACTGGCCTGCCCAGAGTCCAGACCTGAACCCTATCGAAAACCTCTGGGACGAATTGCATCGCCGAATTCAGGGGTGCATTACCCGTGCAAAATCGGTGAAGGAACTTCTATGTCTTCTCCAAGCCGAGTGGAAGAAAATACCACTAGCTGTCATACAAAGACTTGTGGAAAGTATGCCCCGGAGGGTCCACGCTGTAATTACCTCTAGTGGAGGCTCTACCAACTATTGATTTTGAATAAAGTTAGTTTTTCTTTTCTATCACAGGTGTCCAAATACTTATTGGTAGTCAGTGTATATGCTGCTCAAGGTTCTGGCCAACGAAAGACGCAATCTTGCTCTCCTTGATGAATTTCGTGGGTTTGTTCTGATGTTATTGTCAGACAAGTAAGATAAGTCACAACACAACAGCACAAGAATATTAACCAACATTCGTTATTTTCACAGTTGTCACAGGCTCACTATCGATGCTATGAAGGAACGGCAATAGTTTTCAAGGGACACTGCATAATTTAATTAAGTTTACAATTCGAACTGGTTATAATTTTGAATTGAATAACTGGTTTCAATTATTATTTTCAGGGTAACTGTAGAGAATCGGCGGTATTGACACCGGCATAGAACCCAAATCGCCTAATATCCAAGACAGGTTTTTCGTGTGCCGGCAGAGAGGTTCTACATCCAAGTCTTATCCTGCATTCTGCTAACATTATGCTCGAAGCTTTATTTGTCATGATGAATCATGATGAAGTCAGATGAATCTGAAAGCCAAAACTGACTATTCACGTGAACTGAAGGCAGTTCTGTTATGTCTCGTCTTGAATAAGATACTATATGATCATGCCTGCTGTTAAAAAGTCTTAGAGAGTGGTTTTGTCTAATTTCATAAGAATTATCGCTGTTTATATTTGACAGTTCATTTCGCATGAATTTTTAAAATGTTTCCTGAAATAAATAAATAATAACTTTGTACACTATTTTAAATTTAACTGAAATTCACGTTCTTTTTTACGCCAATTTAATTTTCCTTCTTTTAAAATACAGAATATGGATAACTCCAAGATCCGTATATCTCGAGTACATTACCTGAAGTCGCATAGTATTATGTAATATAAAATTTGAGTATATATATATTCGACAATTATCTACGACAATTAACAACCCGAATGTTAGTAACTGCAAACACTTTAAATTTTTAATTCCTCACATCGTTGTCTTGGGAGGAATTGTAATGAATTCTTATTTGCCTTAAGAAATATTTAGGTATTTTTTCTGAAACTAGCAGATTCTCAGTTTTCCATGATTTTTTCTGAATATAATTTTATTTTCGCAAAGCAAACGATAGGGCAGGATTAAAATTCTAAACTTTGCAGTTTATAAAGTCCTTAAAATATAGAAAATAAAATAAATTTTAAAGTGATTTATCCAGCGCTTTAATATAATGAAGCTTCATCTCCCGCAATATATACTAGTATTAATAATTGTGGCTTTCTTCGGATCTCCCGAAATTCTTCCTAAATTAAAGACTCTTATTATAGAAATGCATTCACCCCATTCATTAAAACTGATTCACTTTTCTGTTCGGCCATAATTAATAGCGAGACTCCAGATTCAGTTCATAATGCAGAAGCTGCAGAGAGCGAACACCCATAATATTTTATGCATTTTTATTCTAGGAATGAAAAATATATCATAAATGCACTTTTTTATGTTTTACAAAACAGAAAATTAATTTCTTTAATAATGTTCTTTGAACCGAATTAATTGGATATGGAAAAGGTCGAAAAGATTATTAATTATATTTTTTGCAAGCTGTGTCTAATTATCTTTCTAAAGTATGATATATCATTTGAAGCAGGTGATTTATTCTAAAACTTTGTTGCACATTATTTGTATTCTATATACACTGAGTTAATATGTCCAGGATTTGTAAAATAAATATTAAAATATTTTCTCACTCCCAGTATTTTTTAGTTTCATATTTTCTCTTTTTAATTATTGATTTTAATTATTTTGAAAATCAAAACTGTTTAGAAATGAAAATTAATTCCTATTCAATTAATCATATCTGCTATAAATATAAGTAATTATTTACATAGCAAAATGTAAATAAAAACACTTGCCATGAATGTAAAGAACTAAAAGAAAAATACAAGATATTTTTTCATCATTGCCGAATATTAATGATTAAATGTTTATGAATAATGTTATATGTACACATAGTGTTCAAAATTATGCATATAAAGGAATAAGTGGAAATTTTATATTTTATCCTTGTTTTGATTAGAACAGAGGTTCTCAAACTTTTAAAATTTTGCACTACATAAATAAGAGTAAAAAATATATATGTTATCAAAAAAGCATTCTCCGATAAAAATTATTTCATTTTAAGCAGAGTGTTTTTAATCAAAGAAAAAACATTTAAAATTTATATTCTATAATTATATTAGTAAATAAAATTTAAAAATTATGTTAAATATTAATATACGCTACGCCTTTCTAAGCTAAATTCTTGTAAAAATCTACTGGTCGTTCAACTGTTAACCTCAGCGCTGTAGTAGCATATGGCCAGTGTGGCTGCGAGCACAAGTGCCAGGTTAAGAAAGGGTCCAAAAATGAAGAAATATACATGTATCTGTCCTTTCACTCCTAACTTCAGACCTGTTATAGCATATGGCCAGTGTCGCTGCGAGCAAAAGTGCCAGGTTAAGGAAGGATCCAAAAATGAAGAAATTTACATATATCTGAATAATAAAGGTTAAAATAAAATATTAAAAAGGGCAGAATTTACATTTAAATTTTCTGTACAATAGTAGCCTAAAAAATAGTTCAATACGCCATTAGTAGTTCAGGTATCATGGTTTGAAAAAATCTGGATTGGAAGACAAGACTGCATTCTTAATATCAACGCTACATTTTATTGTTAATAATACAGTGTAATAAGTTGAACCGGAAATTAACAATTTAATAACGGACTGTATTAACTCTTTCACAACCAATCCGCCCGACAGGGCCTTACATTGAAACAACCAGAACCGCCCGAAAACGGCCGAGATTGTAATCTTGTTTTCTTCCCTCCTCCTAAGGTATGCAGTAGCAGGCGCAGTTTCCCTAAATGCATTGTATTAGTTTACTGCAGACAGCTTGTCCTAAGAGGTTTCTTATTTTTTGCTTGCTCGTGGCATTTTGTTGTTGATTAACAGCAATAAAATTGCAGTTTAAAAATTTAAGGATTGTATTTATTTTTAATCAATTTATTCCTTGCTATAAAAATGACGGAAATAAACAAAATCTAAGTCGGGATCATAAAAAAGCCAGAAAAGCTTGTTGGTCTGACCTTCAGAATAGTTTTATAAAGAACGGTGTCAAAGGCTAATGGAATCTTTGTTAGAAAGTACAAAGGATGTCATTCCAAATCTTCACACCTATTTTCCGCGTTAATGGACGGAGAGGGGAGGAAATTGCTGTGACACAATTTTCATATAACGTTACCCGCCACTGCACATGTTGGGTCTACGAGACCCAGGCAAATACGCTTTTGATAATTCAGCTAGATGGCAGCATTTGTATATATAATTTTTATATATATTTTATAATTCAGCTAGATGGCAGCACTTGTACAGCAGATGTTCCATCTACCTTCCTATCTTTATTACGTCATCTAACAAGTACATTGCCAACAAAACAGGTTCTTTCAAGGAAATGCTATTTCATCGTCTTAATCGTTTTGAGTCTGTAAGACAAAATCCGTCCAAATATGTAAGCTTTTTCAAAATTTTATTTTATTTTATTTTTCTAAATTCCAGAATTTAAAAGAATGTTTGATGCTCAATTTCTGTTTCATGTATTTGTAGGACTTATCTCAATAATCCTGAGAATTTGGTAGCAGCACTACCTTTTTTGAGGAGTTTGTTCGGATTCCAAAGTGATATGGTTTTACTTTCATATATTCCAAAGTAGAGTACAACAGTGACATGGATACTAATTCAGAAGTCAAACAACAAAAATCAGCGTAATATTTTCAATATTTTTAGAGGACTAGTTTCGATGGTTTTACCGAACCAGCATCCTCAACTGCAAAACCGCAAATGAACAAGGCAAGAAATAATGATTAGATAAGAAAAGAAAGCCCGGAAAAGAATAAACAAGTGGCGCCATCTGTTGGTGAAACCAGAACTAAAACATAATTTCTTTAAAGGCCGAAGGCACGGATGGATTGGATACTTTCATATGTTCCAAAGTGGAGTTCCAATCCCTCTTTGCCTTCGACCTTTAAAGAAATTATGTTTAAGTTCCGGTTTCACCAATGGATGGCGCCACTTGCTTCTTCTTGCCCCGGCTTTCTTATCTTATCTAATCATTATTTCTTATTTTGTTCATTTGCGGTTTTGCAGCTGAGGATGGTGGTTCGGTAAAACCATCGAAACTAGTCCTGTAAAAATTTTGAAAATATTACGCTGATTTTTGTTGTTTGACTTCTGAATTAGTATTTATTCGGCGTGTTATTGTGTCTTAAAAGCATGGATGACAAGAAGAAACCTGAAATCATACCTTTTTAGTATGAAACAAAATGTGGCGTTGAATGTGTCGAGGATAGGGTGGCATTTTATAATGTTGCTAGAAACACGAAATGTTGGTCAATAATCGTTTTTATGCCGTATGAAACGTATCAGCTTATATTTCATATTTAATTTTCAAATCAAATGCACCTGATAAGGCTGAAGCCAAAAATACTGCATTTTGAAAAACTCATGTTCGAATTGACAGAATATTATATAACAGAAAAGAGCAATGTCAAAAAGCATTCCAAAGAACATTCATATTGCTGCACAAAAATGGTCAGGAATAGTTGTAGAGTTACAACATCGCAATGAAACAGGAAAAAGGGGAAAATGCGCATATTTGTAAGGAGAGGAAAACTCAATACATGTTTAAACAGTTTAAAAAATATCTTTAGAGCATGCTGTTTATTTATTTATTTTTTTGAAAACGTGAAATACGAATCATCGCTTTGAATCAGACAACAGAAAATATAAAATGCTTACTTTATTTTAACTATTTTGTTTTTGGTTAAAGTTCACGATAATGCCTGAAAAGATACCTTTGTTTGAAATGTTCACAACAATATAAAAATATATTTTATTGATCTATTTTAGGAATTTAGCGTCATAAATATGCTTAACTAAAAGAAGATAAAATTGTTTTAATTAAAAAATGATACGAGTACGATATATCACGTACAATGGGTCTCATAGACCCAACTCGTGCATTTACGGCATTTTTTTTTCCGCCCGTGTATTAACAGGTTAATTTCAAAGCTTAAGAAATTTGTAAATATTTATGTTTTGGATGGAGTTTAATGTTTGGATGGAGATAAATGCTCATGCAGCCTGCTTTATCTATGAAGCAAGCTATTTCTTCGAACCAGCAGACAGAGCCGAGGGCAGAGCGAATGGGCGACAAAAAGGGTGACGTGGTGCAGTACAGTAAGACCCTGCTTAACGCTGTTTCGTTTAGCGCTGTTTCGGTTCAGCGCTCTTTTATTTCAACTTCGGGATTCCCCGAAATTGCTCGCAACATCAACTACGGGGATTCCTCGAAATTGTGAGCAGCGGTAGGTTTCCAAATAACATATCCGAAATTTGTAGTTATGTTTCTTGTTTGGTGCGGTGAGGTGCTGTACGGAAGCATTTTTATCATTTGAAACATTTGTTGACATTATTGTAAGTATAAATTTACATAATACTATAACGATTAATACAGTGACAAATATTATGATCTTTAGTTTTTATCATGGGTGATCATAAAAAACAAGAAAAGAAAGCAACCAGAAAAAGCATTTCACTGGAAACTAAAACGCAAGTGATTAAAGATTAGATTCTGGTGAGAGTCAATCTCAAATTAGTGCTGCATTGAATTTGGCAACTTCAACAATAAGGACAATTCTTAAGAATAAAGAAAAAATACTGTCATCGGCAACTGCAAATACGTCAAGCTCTGCAACTAGGATCACCCGTTCTAGAAATAACATTATAGAGGAAGTGGAAAAACGACTGTCTATATGGACTGACAACGAAATTGAACGCAGTATGCCATTAAGCCAATCTATCATAAAGCCTTCTTGACAAAAAGGCAGAAAATTGGAAACACAGAATAGACTGACTGATCTGACTGGCTTAGAATTTTATTTGTTTTTATAAGTATATTCGTTTATATTGTTTTTATTTTTGTAAGAAATAAATGTTTGGTTTTATTTTTATTAAAAAAAAAACATTATTAAATTTAATACCTAACCAATTTTCTATCCATCTTCCTCTAACTCCATTATTTACATGTTAAGATAGCCTCGTTTAGCGCTGTTTCGCATTACGCTCTACTTTGATGGAACGGATCCCCCGCGTTAAGCGGGGTCTTACTGTATACTACTTTAGTCAATGCAAGAGTGGAATCAGTACCTGAACGAAGCAAGGCCACATGACCCACTAAAGAATAACTGAACTTTCAATCTTTAAGATGCTGCTGATAAAGCATTTTTATAAGGTTTAATGACAAAGCGTCATTTTGTTTTATTTTGGTTATGTTACTTTACTAATTTTTGTTATTTAAATGAGACATAATAAATAATGGTTAAGTAATTAGCAGATATTATTTTATTTAACATATTTCCCACTGAAATAGAATCGTATTGATGGCGTAACGGAGCATCAAGTTTTTGAAAATATGTTAATTTCTTAGTGAATGTTTCCCGTTTGGATACATCTAAGGCAATGTTTCGGTAAACTTCATTCTCTACACTTCACTCCCTTCAGGCTTTGGTTTTAGCTAAAACATTGACCTAAACACTGACTTCAGTTGGCATATATTAACATTATTTACGTTTGCAAGTACTTTTTTCTAATTAAACTTCCGCATCTTCTAATATATTTGTTAAACGTTTTTACATTTTGGGCCATGAGTATAGATTCTGCTGACACTAAGCCGGAACTGGCAAGGATTTCATTTAGAGCTCCAACGTTTGGGGGAAATGCTCCTGAACCATGATTATGGCTTCTTCAAACTGAGTCTCATCTCAGTTTAAAAGTTGTGACATTACAGTTGAATTAAAAACATTTCACTCTGTGGTCGCAGTATTTAACTCGATGATATTATGATATGTTAAATATGTTATTTGTAAACAACCGGAAAAGGATAATTAATCTGTTCTTAAAATTAAAATTTTAGTTCACTTCTCTAAGTCTGACGCTGGACACTTATGCCTATTAGTCCAAGTGTTCCAGATGGATGACTGGCGTCCTCTGCAGTTATTATGTCAGATGAAGGATTTAACTTTTGATCGTGTTGACGATGTTGCTTTAAGTTTGTTGCGAAAGCAGTGATTTTTCACTAAGATGCAACAGGCTGTTTTTATTTGTGAGAATACTCTGGATAAATTTTCAGTAACTGCAGATAAAATCCTAAGGTATCAAATTCAATGACGTTGGTCACCAGAGATGTTGGCGAGTCTGATGATTTGGAGTCGTCACATTCCCAGTACGAGTTTTGGAAAGAGAGTTTAGTAAACTCGGCAAAAGTTGACTGTCGGGAGCCCTGTTTTGCTCCCAAGAATGGCGTCAAGAAGCAATATTTTCAAGACGACTTTCTTCAAAAATGACGGCGAAAACTTATGTTGCAAAAAAAGGTATTCACATTGTGTGTTCTTAGCTATGCCTCATTGTCAGCGTCGGATGACTGCTGCATATACAGCCCTTTAATGCAATTCATGTAGCCCCAGAACAGATCCTTAATCTTCTGATCCTATTACCGGAGATGCCACAAAACCTCCGTTAGGTAGGAATCGAAATTTGCATCTCCCGCTAAATCTGACTCCAGGTGTCCTCAAACATGTTGGTATGCGGGTCCGTTTCGTGGACTTTGTACTTTAGATAATGGTTCATTGAAAAATACTCGAAACTTCGAATACTGAAGCAATCTTACACTTTGCAACAGTCGTACATAATCATGGTTAAAGGCAAAATTTTCTGAAGTATCATTTCCAAAAATGTCTGTTTCGTGTTATTCATCAGAACGATTAAAACGAGTGTTCATATTATCATACCTAATTCAATGTGGAAGTGACAGAAAAACAATCAATAAGAACCAGCCAATTAACGAAAATTAATGGTCAACTCAGTTAAAATTCCAATGATTCAAATCATGCTCAAAATTCAAAATTCGTGATTTGTAGTCCGTGTTAGGTTCCAGTCATGAAACTATATATTCATATCCAATCAGATTAAATTTATTATTACAGAATATTAGCACGTAACAAAAAATGGTTGTTGTGACATTAATTTATGGGTATCATAAACTTTTAACGTATACTCTGCAGACGTCTGATGACAGGTATTCTTCAAGACAACGTAGACGCTTCGAAAAAGTCGGTTGTCATTCATAAGAACAGCATAGTTGTTAATACGCTTTCCCGCATTTCGAAAATAATTGTCTCTTTAACAACAATCCTTCCTGAAATGTCTCGTTAGAAATGTCTCGTTACCGACAAAGAACTTATAAGGTATTCCTCCCACTTTTGTAGCGTCCTTCGTGGTGTAGTGGTTCTGCACGCTGGGTCGGTATTTCCAGAGGTCCGTGTTTCGATTCCCGGCGAAGGCAGTTGCTTCTTTTTCATCTCTCTAGCTTCCGAAAAAATCCTAATAACTGTACATGTGGCGCCCGAACTAAAAGGGTGGTGGATGATGATTCTCCGCACCCAGGATTTGGCGACTAGGTCTCCTAAAACCAACCCTAGTCGTCCTTTAAAAAGGGATAGTATATAAGGTATTTCTCCCACTTTCCTAACGTCCTGGAATCTGGGAAGTACGCTGGCCATTCCATTCGAGAGATATCTTCACTTTCCGGTAGCTCCTCAACAGCAAGAGTCCGATGTGGCCGTGGATTGTCATCCATAAAAATTAAATCTGTGCCAATGGTAAAACCAATGATTGCTTTAATTTTAATAGAATATTTTTGCTTCATGAATATTAGGATCTTGGTGTTTTTCCCCTTAAAACCACATAAACGTTTTCTAAAACCAAACGCTAATTTGTCTTCGAGTTTTGCCTGATATTATACAAGGAAGCAATTATTTTAAATATCTGATTGTTTACAATACATGCAATATACAATATATGCACTGTTTTAATTTTTTTTAGTTAATTATCTGATGTGCACGCCACATGATTTCCTTTTACGGCCTATTAAAGTATACACATATTTTGCTTGATTCATTTAAAATTATTCTAATTTAATTAACCGATACCCCATGGAAAGTTGAAAATTACTTCAAAAATTGCAAACTTTGAAATTAAATGTTCGTTAAAGTTTTGTGATACAGGATTGAAACTTCTTAAAATTTTATTTTTTCATAACGAGTGTAAAAAATATCCCAAATATAAATATAGGAATAGGGAGACAATTAAAAGCTAGATTTCATTAGCTGGCGAAAATCATTTTTTTATTTGATAAAACATGAACATTTTCGTTATTTAAATCTTTTCTGTAATGTGAAGAATATGACTACGACCAACGACTGCGAAAATAAAAGGCGGGTAAGAACTTTTAACACGGCTTAGCGGATGGTTTTACATATATGCCTGACACCGAAGGACCATTTATTGCCAGACATATATATATATATATATATATATATATATATATATATCAGCATATATAAGTAGTAGTACTTTTGATTGTATAGGTATATTGGACAGATGTGTACACCTGAGAGCACATTCACTGGTGAAGATAATGGTTTTGATTTATCTATGAATGAAGCCAATGATATTGCTACTTTGGCTAGAGAATCACTTAAGATTGTGGAAAAGATTTAAAGCCAAATGAAAATAGCCAGTACATTGGCGGATAAGTTAAATGAGATATTAGATAAAATTCTTCAGCGTCCTCTAAAATAAAGTGTCCTTATGGTAGATGCTGATATTATACGCGGTAATAGATACGATATCAAGGGCATTATATATGAAATTTCTGATCTTAAGGTCTTCCTATTGGAACGAATGAATTGCCTAAGTGAAAATAAGATGTCCAAGAATGGCTTCTCCGATTCTTGAAAAAGGTCATGATGAGATAGTGATAAAGCCTACCTCTGATGGCGTTCATGTATTCGATTAACTTAGCAGCATGATCAAGCCAGATGATATCAAGATTAAGATTAAAAGGTCAATTAGAAGAGAAAATGGAGACTTTTTGTTGAAACTAGGTAGTAAAAATGAAGTAGTTAGGTTTGAAAGTGCCATTGAAGAAAAAGAAAATTTGAGGAAGTATATTAAAACAAAGAGTCGTAGATTTATTGAACAGAAAATTATTGTTTATGGTGTGGGAGAGACCTTTAAGAATGAAGAGATTGTAGATGTCTTGAAATGTAACTGTGTATGTAATGCCGAATGTGCTAGACATTTGTTTGTTATTCCTACGAAAGGACTGGGTAGGACACTCCATCGTGTTTTTCCTGTTGATTCTGCTTGTCAAAAGGAAATACTGGAAAAGCAACGTTTGGCAGTTGGATGGCGTGCTTTCTCTGTGAGATTATTTTTGAGACCAAGCCAGTGTACACAATGCTTGGCATACGGTCACTCTAAGCGATTTTGTAAAGATCAAGTCCATTGTGCTGAATGTGCTGGAAATCATCCTCCGACTGTTTATAAAAATAAAGACAAATGTAGGAAATGTGTTAACTGTGTGGTTTCTAATCAGAAGTATGGTATAGAGTTGAAACATGATCACAGTGTAATTGATAAGAACTGCCGCTCTTTAAGGAGAGAAATTGAATTTATTAGAGGTCACATGGACTTTGATTTTAAAGAATGACGAGTATGATTTAATTTTTAGGAATTTTAGCACGTATGTACTCATTGGTTCTAGTATTTTATATAATCCGATTTTAGCAGCTGTGTTTACATTTATGTGTATATTTTAGTTTCACACGATTTTACTATATAAATTTATTTGTATGATTATTTTAAGTATCAACCTAAGCCACTGTGCCTTAGCTGCTGCCCAGATCTCTGTTCTCTAAAATGTTATTGGTGTTAGTCCCTGATCTGATCTTACTGCAGGAGCCCTATTGGCTTAACGAAAAATTGGCATTTATTGAAAATGGTTGGAGAGTTGCAGCTGAAGTGGGAGAACGAACTGCAATTCTTGTTCTAAAAGAGAAAATTGATTTTATAGTGGATTATGAAATGGATGAAATGACAGTTATTACTATATTAATGGGAAAACAGGAATTGAGTTTCATATCAGCATACATTTTTCCTGCAGAGGACATTGCTGTGAATCTTAATAAGTTGGAAGCGGTTTTTATCTATATATGTATTTAATTATGAAGGATTTTAATTCAAAGCATTCTAGCTGGGGGGCAAATTGATCCATACAAGAGGAACGTTGGTGCTTGATTTTGTTGCATCTAATAATTTAATTTTGTTCAATGACTTTAATTCTATTGCAACCTTTAATTCTCCTGTCGGACAAGGCTGGACAGATTTGGCTATAGGATCCAGCAACCTGGAAAGTAACAAACGCAAACTTTAATAAATCAATACTGATGATTCACTGAGCGATCATCGCTATATAATCTTCGAAGTGACAGATTCTTGTCTTCAACATGGAAGAGCGGCCTTGGTATCGAGAAATTTTCTAAGAGTCAACAGGCTGTGTTAGAAATTTAAAGTCGTTATGATGAGGCTTGGTGAGAGAATTAGTGTTGTAAATAACAGTGAAGAATTGATTGGTGTAGTAAACGATTTTGGAATGTTACTTCAGGAGAGAATATATTGCGATCTGCTGATACAGAGGAAGACACGAAATGTAATATAATGGTGGACGCCCGAATTGGAAAAGTTTAAAAAACGTATCCGCACATATAGGAGAAGCATACAGGAGATTGAATTAGATGATAATACTAGAATTATATGCAAGATAAAGTACAAAAGAGAATTGGCTCTTTATAGCCAATTCTCTTCTGTACTATCTTGATTAGGCAGACCAACACAGTATGTAAGGAGAATTATTTTTTAAGAAGCGTTGTTTATTACGATGGTCTCTATAAGACGGCAATTGGAAAACTAAATTTACAGCTGAAGGTTAAAAGACCTGATGGTATGCGTGATTAACAAGATATTAATACTGTGTATGTTAAAGAGGTGCTTGATTTGGGTGAACCAGAAGATATACATACGTTTGAAGATGATGTTTTGAAATGTAGTGAAAATGACTCACCATTCACATATGATGAAGTTAAGAATATTATTTTAGGTTTGAGGAATATAGCTGCTGCAGGTGCGGATCGCATACATTCTGTTTTGATTAAAAGATTATTCTTCTTTTACCCAGACTTTTTTGTTTGCCTATATAATGTCTGTTTTAAGTTTCCTCTTTCACCAGATTGTTGGAAAATTGGTCGAATTATTTTAATCAGTAAACCTAATGGAAAAGCTAAACACTTTTGAATATTTTTGGTAAGGTGCTAGACAAATTGATAACTAATAAAGTTTTATACTTTAATAAATGTCTACTTAGTGAGTTTCAATATGGATTTATCTTTGGAATAGGTACGGAGGATGCACTTTCCTGGGTTGTTGGATATGTCAGACGTTTTAGGGGTGAACAACAGGTAGCTTTGACTTCTCTAGACATTTCGGCTGCATTTAACTCTGTTGATTGGTCTTCCTTGTTGCATGGTTTAATTGATTTAAAAATACCTAGAAATTTATTTTATTTATTTAAAAATTAGTAATAGAAACATTGTTTTTAATTGTTTTAAGGATAAGAGTAAAGACTTAGTAATGAATATTTACAAGGGGTGGCCTCAAAGCTCCTGCAGTGCTCCTCTGCTCTGTTACGTTATCGCGGATAAATTTCTGAAGCAGAAGTGTTCTCAAAATGTGGAATTAATTGCATATGCTACTGATATTATGATTCTTATAAAACACGATTCCCTTGAAAAAATGGAGAAATTATTTGGTGAAACTGCTCTAATAATGAGTGATTGGCAAAACAAAGAAAAATTACAATTTAAAATTTAAAAAAACATGTGCATTGTTTTCTAACAGAGGAGGTAAAAGGACTAGACCACCAAATTTGAAATATCAAGGCAAAAGAATCAAATCTGTAGATAATATGAAACATCTTAGCGTTATAATTGATAACGAATTAAATTTTATAGAACATTTTAAGTTGGTACAAAGACGAACTGATCTGATTTTATTAAATTACTGAAGAACTTTTTCAAGGAGTTCACCGCTGCCAGACGCCTCGGCATTGATTCAAAGAGACTTTGGATGTGTTTTTGGGGTACAGCAGACCAAGCAGCTTCCACACGTTGCCAACGTTGATCTGGTGTGGCAGCTTGAGATGTAATTTGGGTCAATCGTTCAGGAACCATGAACCACATGTTTTCTTTCGGCGAAAGATCCGGCCAGGGAAGCAATTCAATCTGACCATTGACGAAGAACCCTTGGACAATGCGTGCCACGTGTGGTCGCGTATTATCCTGTTGCAATATGGCTGTGGGCAATCTCTGAAGGTAAGGAAGGACAACTGGCTCCAATACCTCGGAGATGTAGCTCTAGCTGTCTAAATATCGAATACCGCCCCATACCATAATACCCGGTGCTGGACCAGTGTGTCGGTGCATAACGCAGGTGTTCAGCATCCTCTCTCTCGAATCCAACCATCGTGGTGTTGCAAACAGAAGCATGACTCTCCAGTACAGACAATTTCATTCCATTCTACCGTCCACATCCTTCTTTCACCCCAGAATTGGCGGCGGAGACGTATGTGGTTCTGCGTAAAGGATGGACGAAGCAATGGACGTCTTGCGGACAGACCACTCTGCTGTATACGAAGTCGAATGGTACGCGCAGACACTGGATGATGCGTTACAGACCGAGTGTGCTGTGCTATGGTTCGTGATGTGACTGAGCGATTCGTCACTGACATGCGCACAATGGTTCTGCCATCACGTGAAGTGGTGCACTGAGATTAAACACGTCGGTTCGTCGTACCCTCCTGCATCCAACGGTCACATATCCGCATTACAGTTGTTTGGTTTCGTCCAACACGACTACCGATTTCCTTGAAAGGTAATCCACACTCTCGGTAGGCCACTATCCTTCCTCTGTCGAACTCGGATACTTGATCAAACGATGATCGCTGTTTACTACGAGGCATAATTGATCTTTTTTTTTTCTTTTTTTTTTAAGAAATCACAAGAAAAACGCAATTGCCGAACTTGAAATCGTCGAAAACTCCAAACTTTAAACAGCGCTTTGAAGTGGAGCCACAGACGCGCGTGATGTGCGTCTGCGCTGAAATTCTAATCATTTGCATATCTCACCTCCGCTAATGCATGTTGTAAATTTCATGTTATTTGCAGGTTTCATTTCAGGTTGTTGCATTTACGGTGGCCGGCAGTGTACTATTCGAAGAATAAGAGTTTTACGTTAACAAATGAAAAATACAGTAGTTCTCTTCACCTAAAAACAAAGGATTTACTGAACTAATTAAAATCACGAATAAAATTATATGTATGAACAATACTGACGTTAATCAGATTTTAACTGGATATGGTAGGATTCCTTTCTATTTCAAACGATTTAATCTGCAGGAAAATAAACTATGCCATAGTTGTCAAGTTGAGGTTGATGTTAGGCATTTTGTGGTTGATTGTAGTTTAACAGCACCTATTAGACAGATTTTTAACATTACTGATTTTAATACAAGTCCCATTAATTTTAATGTTTTTAAATCCTATACTATTGCTCTAATGAAGTTTAACAATGATAATAGAGCGCTTGTAGGAATCGCCTGTTAAAATTCTGTATTTATATGGGTTTTCATATCTGTGGTGTTCTATGCTGTGAATTTGTGTTTCTGAGTTTTTGTTTGTTTGTAATTTTGTGTTACATATTCTTACTTACTTTTAATTCACTATTTTTTTTTTTTGTTTTTTGGGGGGTGGCTGGGTTACTGCCCGCCCTCGTTTGTTGAGAAACGGGGCCCTTTCTTTTGAGCTAAGGGGACACTCGTGTCTAGGTGGGCTGAAGGGAGCCTTCAATTCTTACAATTCTCACATTGCGGTTTTATACGGAAATAAAGTGTATAAGAGGTATTTGTTTTATTAACTTTTCTAGTATTTTCTTATTTGGCCTACTTAAATGGAGTTTTTTCTGAATTTGTCATTTAACTAGTTAGGCTACATTAAAATTAAACTCAGAATATTTTTGCGTATTAAAATAAGGGAACTCTGCTTATTTCTTTCCGAGTTTAATAGAGTTCTTGTATTGAGTCAAAAGAAACTGAATATTGCGTGATTTCTAATATTAAAATACAACGTGCTGAATATATGATGATAAGCGATCAAAAAGTGACTTTAGAATAATTATGCCATCCAGACTTTCATCTTACGAGTATCATATTTACGCAGAGTTTCATACCACACTTATTCATCAATATTAAGTGGCTTTAAGTGCGATGATTTCTTCATTTATTATGTAATTGATTTGAAACAACTTTATGTAAGGTTTGCATGAATTCAATCAAATGTGCAATAGTTTTATTGTTCTCTAAACACATGCCTCGTTTTTATTTGGAAAGGTGATTTTGAAATAAACGAATATATTATTTAATTTTTGCCAAATAAATAGCAAAATAATATATTCATTAATACAACAATAAAAGTGTAACAATAAAATCATTGCTTTAGTTTATATAGTCTTGTATTTGTTTTTGGTAGCAATAAGCTAACGAGCTCTTGAAGTCTGTATGAGGCATTATACTCCGGTCTTAGAACAACAGTCAAAGTCAGAAGAAGGGTATGAAGAGCCTTTTATTTAATCATATAAACAGACGGCCCCGCTTGGGATTATATGAAGCAATAGTTCTGGCTTAACTCAAACAGGTAATGTTGAACTTAAAATAAAACGTAATTAAATTAGTTTAACGGCTCACAAGATAATTTAAACGCACAGGAAGGCACTGACTCGTAGAAGCCGGCAGAAACTAGCTAAATGGCTAGACGCACATAGCACCCTGTAATCAAATCTCCAGTTAAGTCAAAGTAGAAACCTGGCCTCCAAGCAGGCGTAACAAGCTCTAAAATCCCCATCTGAAACCATCGCTTAATAGCACTTCTTTCTCCTTTAATTTAAATGAACTCGAGCTGACGAATTAATATTCTGGCAGAAAAGCGTGGGTGAAAAGGAGAAAGTAAGTTGCTTTATCTAAAAATTAACTGTTAGTCAAAATAAATTAATCCCACAAGTTTCTATATACCACAAAATTATCTTTACAAGCAATGAAATAAGGAATGACTATAGAAATGATAAAAACCAAAATAATGCTCTCACATTTGAAGAAAGAATAAAACATGAAACATCACCTCAATGAAATCGCTGTCAAACGAATTTCAAGAAATTTAGAGAATTTTAATGGAAGAACAAGTGCTCTAAAGAAAAGTCATGAGATTCTTGTCGAAAGAAAATCCCCACTCGAACCATTAAGTGCTGCTTGAAAGCGCAAAAGTTACCAATCTCCTTCCCTTTGGAATAAAAAACGGATATATTCCAACCGAAATAAATTCTGAAAGTAGCACTTCAGCAAGGGCAGTTACTAAGAGCTTTCATCTATGGATCGATATTAGAGAAACGGAGGAGGTTAATATTTTTGAAGGAGCAAATCAAATGTTATTAGCATCAAGTTGAGCTTCTATCAAGAATATCCTTACAGGCACTTCCGAAGATAAGAAGACATTCTCACACTAGTTTTGTTTTTTGCACTCAGATTCCGATTAACTGGGCACCATCTAATAATTTTTTTTTATGGGTAAGTGATGGAAAAATTACTATAAGTAACCCTTAGCATTAAATAATATTGTCGGCAAAAAATACAAGCAGGAAAGGCGAAATTTATTAACCCCATGTGTGACTTAGTTTCTTCTTTCTTCAATGTTTATTCTTTCACTATTCCCGATGTGTTTTTTACAATTTTTGCAATGCCTTTCCGGGAAATAGTTGATAATTGATAGTTTACGGGGGACGTGTGCGCCATCCCTTTACCGTAATGGTTAATTGGCATATGCAACACGTCCACCTCTATCTTGAGCCAGATGGGCCACACAGGCGCGTCGCACCATACACCGAAACCCAGCGACCAGGCCATCCAGGTGGCAGTCCAAAAGACCAAAGAAGCCCTCAGAAGCATGTTCACACAAACCGCCAGGGCCTAGTATTTATTGAGTCAAAGTTCAACAAATACATGGCCAGACAAGGGCTCAAAAAAATAAAATAAATAGATAAATAAAGGGTACATTTGTAGTTTTGACAAAGCATAAGATTACAAGATGCAAGTGCCAGTTTTGAATAAATACTATAATCACATAGACATAATTAGAACAAAACACATACAGATAGCGATAACAATAGAAAACCAAAGGAGTAAACACCATTACAAAACTACTACTGCTACATACTACAATACTACAAAACTACTACTAGAATACTTACAAATAGTACTACAAACTGATACAATGCTAAATATTACAAAACTGCTACTGCTGCTATATACTAGGCTGATAATAATGCTGATAGTATGATATCGGTGATGTAATGATCTTAATACTGATGGTAAGTTCAATACAATAGTTAGTGTACAAAGCAAAGATACAATACATAAATACATTATGCAACTATATAAATACCAATACAAGGTAAAGAGGATACATTATATATATATATATATATATATATACATATATATACACACATACACACATATACACATACATACACATATACAGATATATACCAATACAAGGTAAAACGACACTAATGATTCTGTACGAGATGCAAGACAAGATAGATAATTCAGTATAAGATCAATAAGCCATATTGTTCAATACAATAGTTAATGCAAAGTTAATAAAACACTATTTATATTACTACACCAACTGTATATTTCCTATATTAGTGCAATTTTATACAAGATGACGCATATCTATACGATGCTCACAATTTAGTATATATTACACATTACTGTATTGCAGGGAACTTATAATTCAATTTTATACAAGATGATACATATCTATACTATGCTCACAATTTAATGTATATATTATATAATACAGTATATAGTACAATATGATTTACAACTAATACGTAAGATAATGGATTCTATATCATTCAATTACAAAAGTTAATGCAAAATTAATGATACATTATTTATATTACGATATCAACTACACATTTCCAATAACATAACGGAAACATTCGCTGTAGAAAACTGTTGTTGCTGTTGTTATGACACATCTCACTTGTCTGACAGTAACATCAGAACAAGCCAATGAAATTCATCGCGCCTGCCGGTAGGAAGAGCCTTGAACACCATACAGGTGTTAGTACGACTTCGCTCAGTTCCACCCCCAATTTTGATCGCGAGCAATCCGGGAAAGACGGATCTGGGGGTCTCCCACCCGTCTATCCCTACCACCAACCTCTCGAGAAATCGTTCTGCTCGCTGCATATTTCGAGTGTCCCCATGCCGCACGGACACCATACATTTACAAATATCTATGCCTTCTTCGGGTTACGAACCCGGGCCCTTCGTTATTGTAAAGAGCTCCTCTAACCATTTCACCATCTGGGAGGTTCCATAGAATAGTGATAGGGAATAAGCACAAAACTTCGCAGTATTAACATCATACTACAAAATTTCGTGACACGAAAGAAACAAAGGGAAAATTTCGATATTCTGGCATCTTTCTCTCACAAAATTAAACATTTTCATACAAAACATAGCGGTAGAAAATAAAGCGTCAACAAGCATTGCAATTTCAAAATATTATCATAAAAAAGCGGTAGGAAGCAAAGCTGCTGTAACATTTTGCAGAATTATGTGTTTATTTCATCAAAAGCGTATGAAATCTATAAAAGCGTGATTTTGCATTTGCTTTGTTTTCCATTGTGATATTTCGAAGTCACGAAATTCTGTTGCAACTTTGTTTTTAATTATAATATTTTGTAAAGAAACCTTTTTAAATTGCGAAAGTCTTTGCATTCCCTACCTCGATGTTTTTATTGCGATGTTTTCCTTTTGTGCCCCGAGGAACTCAATCGCGATATTTTCCCCATAATGTTTCTGCGAACGATGTATTAATAAATGACGTTTTTCAAAAATTAGAAAGAAGGAAGCGAAGTAAATCAAAGTAAATAATCAAAATAAATCAAAGTAAATGTCACGAGATAAACAGGATACGGAAAGCTATTAAACAGGATTAATTAAATAAACGCTTTCGACAGAAAAAAAATATTCATATAAGTAAAACTCTCAAAGGGTTTAGATTTTAATGATCACCCAGAAGTGTTGTTTCAAAATTAAATACGGTTTTTCAGTAGAGATTATGAATAGACATGGACCAGGTGAAAATACCGAAACATTTTATAGGATGTTAGAGGATTATGCATTTAGACGATCATGGGAGAGTTGTATATCTTCAGTATATTTAGAAAGTGAAAATGTATGTAACGTAATTCTATAAAAATATTTGATATTAGAAAGTGAAAATCTATGTAACGTAATTCTATAAAAATCTCTATATATAATAAAAGAGAAAGTGTGTGTGTGTCTATCGTTTGCGTTGCGCGTAAGCTAAGAACCACTGCTACGATTTTTAGTACATAGGTGCATCTAGACAAGAGCCAGTGCACCTCGAAGCGATATTTTCAAAATTCGAATTCGATTTTTTGTTTGTTTGTTTGTTTGTTTTATGTTTTGTGACGAAATCGCGTCATTTTCAGACATAATGGGCTATACGAAAGCGAGATTTTACTCTACACACACCATTTTCACACTGCCATGAAACGTTGGCACTTAGCTATTTTACGAACTTAAAATGAATTTCGTGTTTCAATAAATCGATTAAATACGAATTTATTTAACAAAGGGAGCTTAACACCTTTCAAACGGGATATTTTCTAAAAAAGGTTTTATTTTTAAAAATGTACAGTTTATTTTTCTTTAATTTTTGGACACGTTAAACTTTGATCCTTGCGACTGCCTTTACAAACATAATTTTGGAAAAATGACAATATTTTGTATTTTTAAAAAAACATTTAAATGAAGCTTCCGAGTACACATCTCACATCTTTAAAAATGTGATTTTAGCAGCAATTTTCCTGTCTTATTGTTGTTGATAGATTTTTGATGAAATCGCATCACTTTGAACAGTTTCATTCTTTTAGAAATATGGGTTTGGCAACAATTTTTCATCGTATTGATTTTTTTTTTTTTTTTTTTTTGATAAGGTTGTTCTGTACAGAAAATTTCTGCTCGGAATTTTATGTTTTTTGAGTTGTTTTCATGTTATTTTTTGCTTATTTCACTGTTTGTAAGATATTGAAAAGTTTTGCATGATTTTTTCCCTTCAAAGGAAAGTTGGTTAATATTTTATTAGGATAATTAATATTTGTATTAAGGGATATAGCTTATTTCATTGCAATTTTTTTCTCTTGAAAATATAAGATAAAAATATCATTAATTATACTTTGCTTTTCAGAATTTTTTTGTTTTTTGTATTCTTTCATGTTATTTATTGCTCATTTCACTGATATTGAAAAGTTTTGATTGATTTTTTTTTTTAGGAAACAAAGTTCTTAACCTCCTTTATACCATTTGAGTTCTTAAGATTTTGCAAAGGGAAGTTGGTTAATTTATTTATTAGGATAATTAATATTTGTGTTAAGGGATATTGCTTATTCCATTGTAATTTTGTTATACGTAATAACTTTTCTTATGAAGTTGTTCTGCAGGGTAAAATTCTACGCAGTTTTTAAATTTAATGTTTGGTGTTCCCTTCAGCCATTTTTCCGGTACATTTAAAAGCCAGACGAAGGCTGGCAGCGAAACTGCTGCTATTTGATATTTTCAATCACATATCATGATTTAGATGCCTTTTTATTTAAATCAATCCAATTAAAAGAAAAAAGAAGTGATAGTAAATAAAGTAAAAGTTTATAAAGTATTTCCCCCGCCTTCTTAGCATGCCTTCGTAGTATAGTGGTCTGCACACTGGGCGCGTATTCCGTTGGTCCGTGGCTCGATTCCCGGCGAAGATGTTGCTAATTTCCGTCTCTCCTGCTTTGAAACAACCTAAATGTCTCTACAGAGGCGCCCGAAATAAAAGGGTAGTGGATGACGATTTAGATGACCAAGGATTTGGCGATTGGATCCCCTAAAAACCATAGCCGCCCTTTAAAAGGAAAATGTATAATGTATTTCTCCCGCCTTCTTAGCAGCCCTTCGTAGTGTAGTGACGCCGGATTTGACGACTGGGTCCCCTAAAACCCCAGTCACCGTTTAAAAGGAGTTGTATATAAGGTATTTCTCCCACCTTCTAAGCATGCCTTCGTTGTGTAGTGGTCTGCAAGCTGGGCGCGTATTCCTCCAGAGTTTCGTGGTTCGATTCCAGGCGAAGGCGTTGCTGATTTTTCAAGTCTCCTGCTTCCAAAATACCTAATGTCACTACAGTGGCGCCCGAAATAAAACGGTGGTGGATGATGATTCTCCACACCAAGGATTTGGCGACTTTGTCCCCTAAAACCACAATCGCCCTGAAATTTTAAGATAGTCATCTTATGTTTTAAAATAGTTTAGTTTGCTAATTGATAGCAGAGATATTATATATTTAAGATTAATATCTTACGTTTCTCCGACAGACAACAGTCTCGAATGAAAAGTGAAACAAACGTATTTTGAGACTAATATCCCTTTTGGGCTATTATGTAAAAGCGGTAGAAATGAAAACCATTTTATATATAATTTTAATGATTTATATACTGTTAAATGATATATAAATAACAGCAATGTAATTTTATTGAAGTTAATCAAAAAATAAAGTTGAAGGAAGTGTAGGTGTCTATATTTTACCATTTTCATGTAAAATATAAATGCTTACCTAAGCCTTGGTTTATTTCAAATCTGAGGTAAACCTTTGTCTGAAAAACCAAACATGCGAAAAATTCTACTACTGTGTGCCCAGAAATTAATTACTCATCATCTATCGAGTTTCGAAAGCACACACTTCCGATAATGGTTACTTGCACTTTGTGCTTTTAAAAGCGTATACCTACTAACTTTCGAAAGAAGTTCGATGTCATGCGTGAAAATTACGCTAACTGGTTCGGATCTCATAGGGGTTCACTTCTCTTGAATGGATTAAATTTCGATCGTGGATCTTCAGTCAAACAGGAACAAGGGAAAAAAAAACTTTCTTATGGATCTGGCGGAAAGGAAAAAAAAAATTATATAGGATTCTTCCGAATTGCTGAACAACTGTTCTAACTAAGAATCAATGGCATTGAATCTAAGACAAAACTTACTCGAAAGTTTGTTTTCACCCATGGTATTGGACTAAGCTTAGAGTAATTCTCACGCATTGAGTAATTCTGAGTATTAGGTTGTGTATAGTAATCTGTAAGGATTCACTTTGCGAAATAACTACAATTATTGGTTAAGCTGATACGCCTCGATATTGGCTATTCGCCAATCACATAAGTATTTTTTTTCATGTGTTGGTTATCTTCCTTCCAATTGTAGAATTACCATATATTTCCGCCTACTTGAGGTTTATCAAATTACAAAATTTTGATTTTCCTTTTCCATGGCATCTGCACTCTAAATTTATCAATCATTTGCAACAATATAATCTAGAACTGTAATTGCGTACAACGTATTACTGTTTATTACGAAAATTTAACGGGATTTTTACTTCCTGGTACGAATTAAAGGAAAGAAGATGTCTGATTGCGTACAGACATCTATACAATCGGACAGAATAAAAGACTTATTTCTCCAAAATGCGTTGCAAAATGGTTTCAATAGTTATTTTGTTGTGATGTATGTACGTACCGTAAGTACGTATATATGTATGTATGTATGCAGTATTACATAACTAAAAAAATATTAGCCGTAGAACGTTTTATATATGGGATTCCATAACAAATGCCATTTTTATTGCAATTGTGCACCTCCTTTTGTATTGCAGTCGGTAGTACCAATGTATATCTATTTCTCCCTATCTGTCTATTGTTCTCTCTCTCTCTCTCTGCATATATATAAAGAGAGAGAGATTCATAGTAATATCTAAAGATATTCAAAAATTAAACCTGGCCTGCGCTATAGCTGCCTGATTGAAGTAAATTAAGCTGAAAGCAATCAAAATTAAAATTAAAATTAAATTAGGATCTGAAAAGGAAATTCCCTAACAATATTAATCACTAACAATCCCTAACAATGTTAATAATTGCAACCGTAGAAAAGGTCAAACATTGTGGCTAAACAAACCCGAAAAATAAAAATGAAAATGGTAAAATAATAAAAATTTAAATTTAAATTAAAAATTAATCTCCTTTGTCTGAAAACCTAAAAGAGAACTAACTCAGCAGGGTAAAATGAGTTTTGGAAAGTTCGATTAATTTGTCTCGAATACATGTTTCGTTCTTCTGAATAATTTGAGATCAAAAACCGATAAAAGATTCAATTAAATTTTCAATGAAAACGTTAAAGCCGAAAGATCGAATCTCAAAAGTATCCAGAATTTTTCCTAAACATACTCGACCACTTAAAAAAAAAAAAAAAAAAAAAAAAAAAAAAAAAAAAAGGAGAGAGAGAGAGAGAAAATGAATAAAAATCTTGAAAAAATATTACATTGTAGGGTTTATATTTATTTTAACTAACATTTATTTTAAGTTTAAACTATCTTTCCTGTCAAGCCTTACTTTTCCCTGGAACTGCCAATGCCAGAGTATGTAAATTTTAGTAGAACGCGCAAGGATTCAAATTATCAGCGGAAGTATTCTGAGTTAAATAGAAAGGAAACGAGTTCGAAGTGTGCTTTCTTGCTTCACGAGTGTGGAGGTGGCTAGTTAGAAACTGAAGAACCACGCGTTTCGGCCTGTGTGCTTGCCTCGGCAAATTGTTAATCTTTCAACGTAATATTTAGAGTTTGCTGAATTATCAGCGGTACTTTAGAACGCGGTGAGGTTAGTTACGTTTAGAGAGCCTCGTAGTTAGTCTCTTGTTATTATCTCTTTTTAGTTTCTTATTTTTATTTTACCGCCGGGTCGGCGTAGTTTGTGAGCGTCAAGAGCACGCAATTGTAATTTCTAAAGTTGAATAAAAAGGGACTTAAACCCTTCTCAAGACTCAGTCTAACTTCCAGTTTTCTGCAGTCACCACTTTGTTGCGTGCAGGTTGGAAGCGCGCAACTTTACAACATTATGCAAAAATGACTACACTAAAAAAGAAAATATGCCTAAGAAAATTTACATGCAAATCCTACTTTCAAAAAGAATTATAAATTAATAAATAAAAGAAAACACTTTTAATTTAAATTATGATTTAGACAAAACTTAAAAATGGGTGGTTCCTGATTACGCGAACCTTAAACTTTTAATACTAAGAAAATGAAAAACTTTCCAAAAAAGAATATCTCTAAAAAAACCTAAAATTCTAACCTGAGCTTTAGTCGGCCGCAAACATGTAAATCTATCAGAAAACAGAATTATTGAACAAAAGTAAACTTGGTGAATTTTTTAAAAAGGCCATCGTTTTGCAAACTGGACTCGTTTAAAAGAAGGTTGAAGTTTAAACTACTTCGGAGACTCAGAAACATTAAACTTCTTTGAAACAGTAATAGATAACGGACTAAGTGGCCAATAGCAGAAAACCGTATCTTTATGTGTGTTCAAAATGTCCTATCCTCTTAAACTTTGTGTGGGGGTCCGAAACATGGATGTAGTACGCAAAGCTACGAGGAAGGAGGGTGCTGACGCCAATATGGTGGCAACTGAATCTTCTGAAAGATAATGTCCACTGTAAAATCTCGAAAACTGAAAACTATACTGTCTTAAAGTTGGGGAAAATGTCAGGTTACAGAGTATAAAAGTCTTCACGTGATTAGGGTACATTACGTCTTTGAAACTAGGATCTCCATTTTTTAGTAAAACACTTTACCAGTTTATTTAAATAGACAAAGTAGTAAAAAGATTATAAAAAATGAATTACAAGGGAAAATTACAAGCTCCTTTTACATATTTATATTAAATCTCTTACCTTAACCATCCAACTGTTACCTCTGATTTAAGTAATAATTATCATTTCATATTAGATGAGAAATTTTAAAAATGTAGCTTTACTAGCTTCTTTAATGACAAAGAAATTTTGAAAAAAGTGTTTTATTCTCTAAAAGAATTTTCACCAAGTTGTTTATCTCTTCTTGAAAGTATTCGACATTGCCACATTTTTTTTTTTTTTTTTTTTTTTTTTTTTTATTCTAAGCAGTTGTGTATGTATTGTATTTAGAATAACTCTTCTGGAGATGTTTGAGTGCCAATGAATGAGTTTTATAGTAGAAAACTAAAAATCTCTTCTTTTGTCGTAAATTTTATTATCTTTAAAATTCATAATTTGCAAAGCTAGGTGATAAATATCCCGTTGTTGAAAGTTAGTTTTATTTAGTACCAACCATGAGGGATGAATGTGATCGCCTTCAGTTTTGTTGAAGTTCTTGATTGCAATAATATCATCCATGTATCTGTAAATGTTATTGTAAAAAGAACGTTGTATTGGAGATAATTGCTTTTGTAAATGAAATTCCGTGGTGAAAAGGTATACATCACAGATCGCAGAACACCTGCTGCTTCCCATCGGGGTGCCGCTAGTTTCTTTAAAAAAGGAATTATTAAATTCAGAGTAGATATTATAAAGAATACTTTTTAAATACAGCTACCATTCTTCTTTGGTAATAACAGTAATAATTTGTGAAAATAAATCTGGTAAGGTTAATAAACTGTCAAATACTTCTTGTAAAGGTAGATTAGTGTAAAAATTATCAAAGTCGTGTTTTAAAGTGCGAAGTGCTTTTAGTATAGGTTCGTTGTTACTTATGATTCAGTTGAAATTGAGATCTTTCATCTGTTCATCTTTAGATAAAAAATAGAACCTTTTTAAGTATTTGAAAAAAAAGGTAGTCTATTTCTTTCATGTAATTTCTGGTCTAGTTGTTTATGAATCGAATTTGACTGGCGTTTTGTGAAATGTAGGCAATGCATAAAGGTTGGAATATCTGTTGTAAAATTTAGTCGTAGTAATTTTAATGCTTTAGTGAACAGCAGTAAAACGTTTTTGCAGTAAAACTGCCGTAATTTTCATTTTTTTATATGTAACTGTGCTATGGAGTTCTTTTTGAATCAAATTACAGTAGAAAGGCTTTCAAATAGTAATATAGAGTTGTTACTGGCTTTGTCTATTTTCGTAATGGTTTTAAGATCCTTTAAAAGCTTAATTTTCCTTGTCTAAATCTTGTTTATTATGTGTGCTATTAAGTACGTGTGTTTTAATACGTCTTCCGAAATCTAGGAGAATTTCGTCTTTCTATTCCAGGTAAATAGTAGTAGGTAAGTAGCTAGAGAGTACTATGAAAGCTTCTAAATCTTTTTCGAATTGCTGAATGCAGAATGTTTTGCTGACTTTGAAAAGAGGATCGGAATTTGGTGCGATGATCCATTAATTGCCTTAAATTTCTATAATTTCCAATGTTCCTATTCTAATTTATTGGTTTTGTTGATCTACAAAAGAGATGTATTCTGAGAGTTTGCAATTTTAAGTATCTGTAGCATCAAACAAATAATGTTTAAGTTACCCAGAGTTTTTTCATATCGATAGTACATAAATTTCGAGTATATAAGTTTCAATGCAGTCCAAAAATAAAATTTGTATGTTTTAATAAACTGTACAAGAAAGTCAGATAATGTCCACATCAGATTGTTTTTTATTTATCCTAGACGTTTTTCAGTTGAATACGAAATAATTCATTCCAAGCTATTTTTAAACGCTCCATTAATTTCAGACGCGTAATAGAAGTATAGCAGGATCTGAGTAATTGGCAGCATCACTTTAAAACATGCAGAGTATAATCAAGTTCTTTTGTCTGTTTCAGAGTATTTTTCGTGTCTATGTTTGTTCTTTGACAGATGAAACAATATAGTGAGTTTTAGAAAATTTCCGATTTGTGTTTACAATATACACTGGTGTGCAAAACTTAAGCAACAAGTGTTCTTTTTGCCATAACTCCATGAGAAATCTTCTGAGAGACATGAAATTCAGAAATGTGAGACAGCAGTTTGTATTTAAACGATGACGAAACTATGGGTGCACAAAAATGAACACAATGCAAACAGTATGGAATCAAACGAAAAAGGCTTTATTGAACACATAGTATTGTTACACATGACTGTCTGTACAAGAGGAAGAACAACAAGCAGATGTTCCTTAGCATGGGATATGCCCTCCAATTACTGCAATGGCTGCTTCACACCGTCTCTCTATACTCAGCACCAGACTGCCCAACAGATCTTGAGGTAAGAGTGTCCATTCCTCAATCACCATCTGTTTCAGTTGTTCGGTGTTCCCGGAGAATGTAATCTTGCCGCAAGCCATCTCCCCAAAGCATCCCACACATGTTCTATTGGATTTAAACCTGGGGAGTACCTTGGCCAATCGAGTGATATCTTCACTTTTCGGTAGCTTCTGAATAGCAGGAGTACGGTGTAGCCGTGCATTGTCATCCATAAAATCGGTCTGCTCCAATGGCATCACGGAACAGACGCGTATGGGGAATGATCGTCTCTTGACAATAGCGATCTCCGGTTACAGAAACTGTCGTAAATAGGGAGCTCTGTGCTCTCGTTCAGCATAATGCCTCCCCAGACGAAATCTCCAGGGCCACCGTAACCGTGATGTTACTGGAATGAAACAATCCTGGGATCCTGGAATGAAACCATTACTGGGATGAAACCGACCTTTCTCCAAATCAGTAGGCGTTGAGATTCGCTTGTGGCACTCATCCATAAAGAGGACATTGCTCCATTGATGAGATGCGCAGTTTTCGTGCTCCTTGCACCATTCTAAACGGCGTCGTCGATTGCCAAATTTCAGAGGGATGCAGCATAAAGGATGGCGGGCTAATAGGCTACCTTTGTGAAGGCGTCTGGACACAATAAACCGCGACATTTGTCGCCCCGTTGCTGTATACAGTTGTTAAGCTATGGCGCTTGCTGACTCGTTTCGGGCTCTTTTTACCTGCAGGATGATATATCGGTCTTCCACTGCAGTTGTTTTCCTGGAATGGCCACCACCAACCTTTCTAACAGCTGTACTTATGGTTTGGAAGTTTTTCCAAGCGCGCGAAACGACACTTTTGTTCATCCCGAACTCTTCAGGTACACTGGTCACACTAAGCCCCTCCTCCAGCTTTCCCATCATTCTTCCAGGTGTGAAGTCATCCAAGTGATTTCTTCTAGCCATATTTCACGAAAGAACTCACTTGCACTTGCAGTGAATGTCCTTAAGAGGGCTCATACACCTTAAACCCCTTATGATCTTCGAATATATGACTGTTGCAAGAATTAGGATATTTTATTTATTTTAAAAGCAATTACTTCCAACCTTTTACAGCTGACTACATAATATAGCTGCTTTACAAACTAGAAATCAGAAAGTTTGTGTTGCCACAAATATTTCTGTAATTTAATCCGCTTAGTGACAAAAGTTTTCGTCATGTTTCCACCTTGCGCGCATGATATTTTAAAAATAGCTACTGGTACATACTTGAAATTTAATGGAATTCTTTATATGAGCATTATTTTCTAACTAAACCAAAAATTTGACGAATATTTTAGTATTAAAAAATTTATGCACGAAAACATTACAGGTTTTTTAAATAAAATACATTTTATAAACTCAACTCCGAATAAAATGAAAATTTAATATTAAATTCTTAGAATTTTAGGTTCACAGTAATTTCCAAATGTTATAAAAGCGTTGTATTAAATATGGAATTAAATGATGCAACAGAATGTTTTAAACTGTGCGCGCAAGGAGGAAACTTGACGAAAACGTTTGTCACAAAGCGGATTAAATTATAAAAATATTTGTGGCAACACAAACTTTCTGATGACTATTTCAGAAAGCAGCTATATTATGTAGTCAGCTGTAAAAAGTTCGAAGTAATTGCTTTTAAAATAATTAAGTTATCCCAATTCTTGCAACAGTCACCTATTCGAAGATCTTATGGGTTTTAAGGTGTATGAGTCCCCTTAATTGCGTCTACGTCCTTCCTTTTATTGTAGACTTGAGTTGAGCCCGCCGACTGCACGTATTTTGCGTACGCTCACGTAGCCTGTAACGTTTTGTTCATGACATTTACATACGTATGAACTTTCTACTGAATTGCGTGTTCATTGTAATCATCGCGAGAACCTCTTTTCTGCAATTTCATGGCTATCTGATTAAAATTTACATTGTTGCTTAAGCTTTGCACACCAGTGTAGAAAACCTATGTTTCCATTCAGAATTTAAGCAAAATCTTTCATAAAAAGCGCGCTTACTGAATTTTTAAAATGAAAACTATATGTATGTTATAAATAAATTTCTAATTTTTAGACATAAATCTAAGTATTTCAGAAGCCTTTATGTGCACATAGTTTAAAGTTACACTTACTCCGAGATATTACAACTGCATTGTAGAGACATTAGACATTTTTAGAAAGCAAGAGATATTGAAAATACCGGAAAATATTCCACTTTACATTTATCTAATTTAATTTCAAAATATAATTTTCTCTTTTAATTACAAGATCTAAAATTTTGGCTGATTAGTGGTCCTGTCTTGCTGCCACCCAAAGATAAATGATGACCTGACTTGCTTTCATTAAGACTATAAGACTATAAATTAAATCTTCATATATCTTAAGAGCAAGCGCATAACTAAAGTTGATCAATAAATTCATATAAAAGCACCCACTTCCGCTTTCAAATATTCTTCCCAAAGGTCTAGACTTTAATGAGTCTAGAAAATGATTGCTTCCGCATTTCACTTATTTGGAAATAATCAAGGTAAAAAGCACTTGAAGCTTTTTACGTAAATAAAGGTTAAGAAAGGAATTTAAGTATTTAATTTCTGTTAATAAAAATGAATATGAAGTAAATCAAAGCTGTGACGGATAATAATTAATTGTTTTGTCTTCTTTAATTCCCTTTCATATATTTTATAATTTTGTGACAGTAGTCTGTCACTGTCAAATTAGAGCGAAATACTTTAATCAGGGCAGAACAAAATGGATAGCCGATTTCCTTCTGAAAAATAACGACTGTGATGACAGTTACATTTAAATTAATTTTCTTTCAGGGCTGAATTTCAGTCAATAGAAAAGGAAAAAATAAATGCATGTCTTGAACTTGTGCAAATACTAACAGATTCGAAAATCAAAATCTTCAGATGCATGAGGGATTATTTTCTTGAGTAAACTGAATTCATAATTAAAAATAAAAGTAAATATACCAACTGTGTAGCTGAGTAAAAATACCTGCTATTTTCAGGGAATTAACATATAATTATTGCATGCAGTCTGATTATATACATATATGTTACGCTGTTTTAGCAACATTTTAAAAATTGGCAAGATTTAGCAAAATTTAATATGATACATATTATTAAATGAAATGCTAAATCCTGTTATATTTAACTGTATGACAATTATAATATTACATTATAAATTTAATACATTTTTAAATTGTAAATCTTTCATGAAATCAAAACACAAATGTACATGTTAAACGAAATACTTACAGTGGATGGACAAAAATATGGAAACACCTTGTGAAATGCATGTTTGAAAAGAAAGATTGATTTTAATGAAATATGTAGGTGGCGCTGGCGTTTTTGACTACTGACGCCACCTATACAACTTCGTAAATGTGCTAAACAGTTCAGTTGTTGTCGGAGTACTGTTATGGGAGGTTGTCATTGCATTATATCAGAGTTAACAGACTTCGAACGTGGGCAAATTGTTGGAGCACGTATGGTAGGTGCTTCCGTAAGCAAGGTAGCCGAGGTGTTTAGTGTTTCAAGAGGTACTGTATCGAAGATTTATTCCGCATATTTGAAAAGCGGAAAACATCATCTGCTAAATCCCAGCGCGGACGAAAGTGTGTCCTGAGGGATCGTGACAAACGATCATTAAGGGCAATTGTGACGAAAAATAAGAAGACCACAGCTGCAAAAGTTACTGCTGAAATGAATGTTGTGTTACCGAACCCTGTGAGTACCAAAACAATTAGAAGGGAGCTTCATAAACAGGGAATTGCTGGCCGTGCTGCAATTCAGAAGCCACTCATCAGTGATGCTAATGCCCGTAACAGGAAAAGGTGGTGTTTAAGTCATAAATCCTGGACTATAGAGCAGTGGAAGCGAGTAATATGGTCTGACGAGTCTTCCTTCACATTGTTTCCCACTTCTGGCCGAGTTTACGTCTGGAGAACGCCATCTCAAGCCTATAATACAGACTGCTTGTTGCCAAGAGTGAAACATGGCGGGGGTTCTGTTATGGTTTGGGCAGCCATATCGTGGTTCTCTGCTAGCCCCATGAGAAGTGTGTCAGGGCACATGACTGCCAAGACTTATGTGAACATTTTGGCCGATCAAGTTCATCCCATGGTACAAACTTTGTTCCCCGATGATGATGGTGTCTTCCAAGACAACAAAGCCCCTGTTCACACAGCTCACATTGTCCAGGACTGGTTTTCTGAGCACGAGGATGAGTTGACCCATCTCCCCTGGCCACCACAGTCACCAGACCTGAATATTATCGAACCTTTGTGGTCTACATTGGAACGGAAAGTGCGTTCTCGTTATCCACCGCCAACATCGTTATCTGAACTTGCCAGCGTTTTTCAGGAAGAATGGTATAATATTCCTTTGGCAAACATACAGGAACTGTATTTATCCATTCCGAGAAGACTGCAAGCTGTTTTGGATGCCAACGGGTTTCCTACACCATATTAAGCAAAGAAACATATTTTTTTAAAGGTGTTTCTATATTTTTGTCCAACCCCTGTATATTATATTAAAGACTTACTAAATAAGTTACGATTAAATTTAAAACGAAAAAGGATATTTGTTATTAGTGTACCCAAAATTTGAAAATTTTATCGAAATAAATAAAGCTCAAAATATTCTGCATGATTATGGAAACTGATGAATTCATTACAGGGTCATCAAATCTTATCTCGAGAGCCTATTTCTGTGAGATATTATGCGGGTGTTCTTCCTTGTGACGAAATTCCTATGATTCAAAATTTTCCCTGTGATCTTGTGGTCAGTGCTGACAAACACGATGAAAAATAAATTCATTGGTTTGCTGTCAAACCAATTGCAGACAAACAGACACTGCAATTTTGTTGCTCTTATGGACTCCCGCCTTAAGTGCATGGAAAAACTTTGTCAAGAAATATCGACATGTTTGCTGGAACAAGATTTCGCTTCAGAGCTTAACTTCTAATGTGTGTGGACAGTATTGTATTTATTTTATTATTAAACGGTGTCAAGAACTCTGTATGGAACTCATTGTATCCCTCTTAGCTGGAAAGAATCATGATTTCCAAATGTTTCAACTTGTCAAAAAAAGATATAGTGCAAACATGATTTTAAAAGAACAAAGTTGTTTCAATTTGAAATATTGTCTGTCGTGTTTCCTTTATCTACACATATTTAAACAAATTGAATAATGTCTTCTTGTTGCAGATATATTTAAAATTTGTTTATATATTTTTTGTAAAGTTATAAGGTATTTCTCACGCCTTCCTAACGTGCCTTCGTAATGTAGTGGTCAGCACACTGAGCCGGTATTTCAGAGGTCTATGGTTCGATTCTCGACGAAGGCCATTGCTCATTTTTCATCTTGCCTGCTTCCAAAAACCGTAATGTGCAACAAAGTATAAAAGTCAATGTTTTATTAACATGCTCTCATTTCAGAAAAGGGAACTGCCCAAGTTAGTACACCCTTCTACTTGAATTCTGAGCGGCCCTACAGTTTAAGGAAAAACGATTTTTGTCAAGAAATTGATAGATCTTAAAATGTTCCATTCGATGCTAACTCATATTATTTATTGCTACGGAAGTTATGAACCTCTTTTTAATTCAATAGAAATTGTAAATTTCGAAGACGGATTACTATCTAACCTGCAGACTCTCCAAAATGCTTTAATTATTATAGACGAATTAGCATGTGATACACGCTTCAGCAAACTTTTAACAAAGGGAAGTCATCACCGAAACCTTTCAGTCATTTATATAACACAAATTTTCCCATCAAGGCAAGGAGATGAGAAACACTCATTTAAATTCCCATTACCTTTTCTTATACAAAAATCCTACAGATAAAAGTCAAATTATGCAATTAGCTAGACAAATGTTCCCCGGAAAAGTAAAGGTCTTTCAAGAAATTTTTCAGAATGTTAAACTCTTTCAATTACTTGTTGATTGATTTACGACCTGAAACAAGCTAAACGTTTCATCTTGTCACTGGCATCTTTCTTGGGGATAAATACTATGTCTACTAGCCTCTTTAGCTCATTTTAGTTTGGGAAGTCGAGTGATTAACATGTCTTCTCCCATCATGATCGATTTCGGAGGTTTTCAGTTGATGCCTCATTGTTACATTGTTAAAGAATTAGCCTTTTTCTCCAAGCATGAAAAATGCTGGCCATGTTTACGACCTCAACGTTAGAAACAATTATCACGCCCTCAACAAAAATATTTTTCCTGAGTAACAAGAAACTTTTTTTTTTCTGTGTGTGAATGGGTATAGTTAATATACATTTATTACGCACTGAATAATCATGTACCTAATGTGTCTGTATACAAAATGTCTGTATATATGTATATGAATTTATGTTCTGTATATACGATAATGTAACTATGCATCTGCACATTTTATCCTATAACACGCCACTGTATGGCAAAGAACTAACTAGAGCCCCACTCTAAAATTAATTGCACCAATTATCTGTTCAGCATTGTATTAAGTACCTATTGTTAATGTATGTTAAAGTAGCACTTACCTAACGCTTGGGTATCCACTAATTACTATGTACCTAATACACGTGTTTTAATATCTTTGTACATTGGTTAATGTACTTGGGAAACAGTACAAATAATTCAGTAACAAGACATTGTACCACACAGTACTAATATAGAGTATAACTTTTAATTCACTGTACTAATTACTTATTCCAACATAACATTGCGCACCTAATATTTCAGTATGTACATGTCTTCTGTAATCTAATGATAATGCTTCAAAGGATCATAGTGTACTCAACATATGAGTACACACGTTATGTATATATGCTACCGTATCCATGCTTTTGCATACACCTTGTAACATGGCAATGTATTATCCAGTGTATAACATTAATTAGCTTTAACGCTACTGTATGAAGTACCAAATTTGTATATATTAGTATATTAGCACAATGAACACGTATGGTTATCTAGATAAAGGTGGACGTGGCGCTATACCGATTAACCGTATTGGTAGAGGGGTGGTGCCCACGTCCTCCGTCGCATGTCGCATGTGTGTGAAGGGACCGCTTTTTACAAGAGCGGAAAGTCGCTCCTTCGAGGTTGGTGCCGTTTTGGCATTAGAGGGAGGTGGGATGTCACTCCTATGGAGTCGGATACGACTCTTTCGAATTTAGAGTGTACTGGTCATTTTTACCACCTCAACGTTGGAAACAATTATCACGCCCTCAACAAAAATGTTTTGCCTGGGTAACAAGAAATCGTCATCACATGAGTTGAAATGATGGTATATTACCTTATACTCATTACCTCATGCATCATTTAAGGTAGCAAAGATGCTTCAGAATTTGCTCAGGATATTTGATTTATATTAATATGGAATGCGGATGACTCCTAAAAAGCAGTGGTTTGAATTGTCCGTCTGAACTTCCAGCCAAATATCTTTCAATGAAAATACTGATACTAGTTTGGGAAAAACAGGTGAACCGCTTCGAATTAGAATCTTTGAGATATGAAATTCTAATCCATTATAATTTTTTTCAGTATATGCACAGTGAATAAATAACAACAGAATGAAATTGAATGCTACTGTAGTTAATCATATTATCAACAAGATAAATTAGTTGGCACCTCTTTAAATATTTTTGGATTGTGTGGTCTACTATAAATCTTTCACAAGCAAGCACTAAAGACTGCCTTCTTCAAAAAACAATCACTTTAGTGTATACATGTAAGTATCGTAAGCCCACATGCGGGCAAACGCAACATTAGTTTTTGCAAAGCAAGCATTGGAATAATAATATTAACACTTTTAAAATAGATAAAAATAATCAATACTGTTTTACTTTACACCTTGTGGTGATATATTATCATATCGATATAAACGCCAGACATTTTCACAGAATCTATAAAATGACAGTCAGAGGAAAAGCAAAGACTGGGTTCTAACGTAGACACTGAAATTTACTCTCAACTGCCATTTTGAAATTTCTCCAGGAGCGGAGAACAACTGACAGCCGATACATAAAAGCAAACATAATTCTCAGGACAGATTAGCAGATAACGAGGCGAAAGATAGGCATACAAATCAGAAATGATGACACATTTACATTATTAAAGTACACCGCGACAAATGACTTATGATGTTCAGTGCATAGATATATTATGTAGACCCCTACTAAATGATGACTGATACAGAGATGAGGAAAAGCTGTTTAGAGAGAGATGAAGAGTTCATAGTGAAAACCAGTCAACATGTGGGCAGCAATCTTCTAAGAGAGACATTTTGGCCCACCAGCGGCCGAGCGGTAAAGACGCTGAACACTGGTAGTTCGGTCTGAGGTTCGAATCCCGCGAACGGGCTGAGGTTCGAATCCCGCGAACGGGCTGGCTGCATGGGCGTTTTCGTGGTTTTCCCCATGTGTAACGTGTATACGAGCCAGTTTCCCTTAGAAAGTCCTCCACGAAAGGCATCCCTCCCTTTAGGCAGATAGCCCTCGTGTGCTTTGCCATAATTAAATACACCTAAGAGAGACATTTGGTGTTCTGTTAGGATAACACCAAAAGTCCCTTCCGTGAAGATATGTGTATGAATAATTGTGAATATAAATAAAAAATAGAGTAATATGCTTCCTTTAACCACAGTGATGTAAGAAATGATAAAATTTCCGTGATAAGTAAAAAGCATCATTCTTTTCAAGATGAACAGCAGACTAGCCAGTTAAAATCCCATGCTATATTTTCGGATTCCTTAGACATTTATAGCCACTGGTGGTCGGGTGGTAAAATTGCTGAATACTGACAGTTCCAATGGGGTTGAAATACAGACGAACGGGCTGGCTGCATGAGCCCTGGTGGGTTTCCTCATGCGTAATATAAATACACAGCAGTTTTTATTAAAAAGGTCTCAACGAAAGTATTCTTCTTTTTAGGCAGTTGTTCCTTATGTGCATTACCTAATCAATTAACCCCATTAATTGAAGCTTTGGAAGTTTCTACATTTTCTACATTGGCAGAAAACAGAAGTACACAAATGAACTGAAAACAGTACATTAGAATTTCATATTTGAAGAAAAATATGCCACTGGCTTCAAGTAAACATATTTGAGCTTGAAATTCCCTTACAAGAAAACACATTTTTGCAAAGTTCCTGTTTTGAAAATAAAAAAAAATTATTTAAGTGAAATACCAAAATTACAAAATATTAATTGCTTCGATTCTGATTCTGTCTCAAATATTTGTAGCACAACATTATTAATGCATATAAAGTTTCTAACAGAAAATGTATTTTTCTTAAGGGATATCATTTGTTGCTGTAATAAAGTTACAGTTGCATTTCAGTATTTCAAGAGGCACAGGGGAGATAGGTATCACGTTGGAACAGACCAGTGTGTGACACCACTAATATTGAAAACAAAATCTGATGTGTACACCACATGACTTACTTGAATGGAATATTAAATTATACGCATTTTTTCTTGCATTTCATTTAAACCTCTTGGACTAAACTAAATCTACTTCGTCGATAGCGCATAAACCCCAATAGAATACATGCGCTCTTTAAAAATCACTCTATTTGTTTACCATAGCGACACTCTGGCGCTAGGTTCACTTAACAGCGTTTTTATCCATTCATATTATAACTCAGAATGCACAAAATTTATATCATTTCAAGAATTATCTAATCGTTGCCACATGTTTTATTCATATACTATGATAAATTTAGAACGAAGTATAAAAGAAATTAAGCTAACAAAACAAAAAAGAAACAGTTTTTCACAGACGATTCAGTATTTCTCATTCAATTAATTCATTTCTCACTTCGCGACAAAGCAAAAATACATAAAAACTCAAATTATCTATATTCAAAATTATGAAGTAACTCTTAAATACTTATTTTCTAGAAAAAGTTTCAGAAAGGATTAAGCATGATTTAATTCGCAATAATAAATGAAGGCGTTATCTTTGTTCTTACGAAGCTTAGTCTCTCTAGATTGGCAACAAAACTACTATTCTGATGTTTCAAAAGTAAACAACACGTCCACCATGTTATTTAAGAGGTGTTGGAACCCCAAAATCTTCAAAAAATTGTGATTTCGGATTTTTGCATTTTCAAATTCCCTACACTTTTATCTTTCTAAAAATACCATTCTTTAATCTCTATGAAAATTAGAACTGTAAAAAATTCTAGTTTTAATTTGATATCTACTGCTTTGATCAATGAAGATTTTTACATAAAAACGCGTTTTTCTCCAAACGTGATTTTTTTATACTCGATGTACCTTTTCTCAGGAACTACTGCTCACAGGTATCTAAACTTTTTATGACTCACTTATTAGGTTCCCTAATATTTACTGAAATGAGCTTTTTCTAATAAACTTAGAAAAAAAAATTAATTTTTTTGTGTGAGAAAAGTGCTAAATTTTACTATGCCTAACAAAATATTCTGTAATTTACTCTAAAATTCAAAATGCTTCAAAAGCTCATTTCAGTATAATCAGATAGGTATACTTTAATTACAGAAAAAATTTCAAGCTTGTATCTACAGCAGATTTTGAGAAAAGGTACATCAAAATTGGACAATTTAACATTGTCGGTATAGGGGTTTCTGATACCCCTTAAAAATTAGGCTTAACCGCACTTAAACAGTTTTTAAATTGTTGATAATTCTACAAATATTGCTTTCAGATTTCCTAAAGGCATAAAAACCTTAACCCGAAAGATAAGAATAACATATTTCAATCATATTTAAAGCGTAAAATGCACAACTTACAAAAATATAAGAGTAAAGAAATCGAGACCACTGATCCGGGTAACAGAGTGGATATATAGGCCGATTGCGAACAAAATACGAGGTGCACATCTACATGTTATAGCAGTCCTGAGGCTCGTTATCAACGTTCTGAGCCTACTCGTTTCCGAGTTATGCGAGATACATTCGTAATACGTACGTACGGACAACACGAAAATATCTCTACAGAATTCATTTTAAAGCAGTTTTACAATTTTTTCGGAGGAAAAGAGTGTTTTATTCTGTCCTCACGTGCAGACGTCATGGAAAAACATCGTTAAATTGCATTCGATAGCGGTCAAAATGGATATTTTCGTTGAAATATGCTGCCTGAGACTTTTCGCAATTACAATACTTCCTTTTAACTTCGTACAAGGAAGTAACAAGAGATATATTGCTCTTTTTCAAGGCAACATAAACAAAAAATTAAGTCTAAAAGTAATATAAAGTTATCATATATTAAGAATTTATGAATATCAAAATTTGAGAGACATTCAAGAATATGTTATGTATACTAATGGATTATTGTCTATTAAATATGTGCGTGTTTCTAGTACTTTGAGATTAGTTTGTTTCTGCTTATTTTATCTAAATCTCAAAAATTCATGTCTCTTATATGAAATTTATTTCCAGAGTCTTATTATTACTTTTTCTTTACTTGTTCTAAATTTAATAACAAAAAATGTAGGGAAGATTTAGAGTACTCTGAAGCACAAGTAGAAAACACTGAGGTCTCTTAATTCCTATTTATTTTCTTAAAGCTTATTTTTTTATTTATAATCTAACCGGGAGTAAATATAATTAGTAAAATAATTAGCGAAATATAATTACGATTCCTGAAAGTGACTACTCATAGAAACGTCACTTTTTTTATGAATCATTGTGTATTTAAGAATAAACACATGGCTGTTTTGTGAAGACGTGACAAATTATTTCAAATTTTAATCACACTTGATTTCTTTTAAACCTAGTTTGAGGAAAATGTAGCAATTAAATTACCGGATATAAAATAATTATTCTTTAATTCAATTCATATTTTAATTCAATTAATACAGTCTAACGATTTGGGAGTGACATTAAAGAATAACTTGTTACTAAAAAATAAAATTCTTATCTGGACGCTGATTAATATCGTTTTTTAAAATTTTATACATACCTATTTTTTTCTTTCATATCCTGGTGCAAAAGCATACAGAAATAAATTGCATAAAGCAACTAATACATCGAATATTTTTATAATGGGAAAAAAAGCCGTTTAAAATTAAAATGAAGCATTATATTTCCTCGATATCTTTTAATTATATTAGTGAATTATAATTAAATTTTTAATTACATACCGGAAATTCCAAACTGTAAATGTTGCTCATCCACCCAAATCAAATGCCCTTTCACCTTTCATTTGATGAAGAGCATGATATTCAAGAAACTTGCTTTAAGAAAGTATTCTGAGAATTAGTCTTCAGATTATTTTGAATTATTAAAAAATCTGATGTATACACCACAGGACTTCCTTGTATGGAATATTAAATTATACGCATTTTTTCTTGCATTTCATTTAAACTTATTAGATTGAATTAAACCTACTTCGCCGACACCGCATAAACCACAATAGAATAAATGCATTCTTTAAAATTCACTTTGTTTACCATAGCAACAGTCTGGCGCTAGGTTCATTTAACAGTATTATATTTCGTTCACATTATAACTCAGAATGCACAAAATTTATATCATTTAAAGAATTATCTAATCGTTGCCACATGTTCTATTCAAATACTATAATAAAGCTAGAACGATGTATAAAAGAAATTAAGCAAACAAAACAAAAAAGAAACAGTTCTTCACAGACGATTGAGTATTTCTCATTCAATTAATTCAGTTTTCACTTCACGACAAGGCAAAAATACATAAAAACTCAAAATATCTGTATTAAAAATTACGAAATAAATCTTAAACACTTATTTTCTCGAAAAAATTCCAGAAAGGATTAAGCATGATTTAAATAATAAATGAAGGCGTTATCTTTGTTGTTTCGAAGCTTAGTTTCTCTAGATTGGCAACAAATCCTCCCAGCTGTTTCAAATGTAAACAAGAGCAATGGCAGCCATCAAATTAGGCTTAGCGGCACTTAAACCATTTTAAAATTGTTGATAATTCTAAACATATTGCATACATATTTACTAAGGGCATAAAACCCTTAACCGGAAGATAAAAACAACATAATTCAATCATTTTTAAAGCAAAAAATGTACAATTTACAAACATATAAGAGTAAAGAAACTGAGATCACTGAGCCGGTTAACAAAGTTGATATATATATAAATATATTTATATACGTTTGGTGCGGCAGATTGTAACCAAAATACGAGGTGCACATATACATGTTATAGCACTCCTATATACAAAATTTCAACGTTCTGAGGCTACTCGCTTTTGAGTTATTTTTTTTTTTTCACTTTCTCTGTTTTTTTTTTTTTTTTTTTTTCCTTTCTTTTCAGATCAACCCCCAGGCGAGGACGCCCGGCAAGGCAGAATGGCCGTGTGGTAATTCGCTCCTATAACTCGTTCCGCCTTTTCCTAAATCTGGCAACAGCGACAGCAGCGATATACTTCTTCAAGCTGCGTGAGGAAATGGACAGACTTGCATTCCGATGGACGTGGCGATGTATGGAGCTGAACTATCCCGTTCGACGATGTTAATTGATGATGTGATTCCGTTTCATGATTAATAGACTTTTTATCTTACTTCCTTTCACTTTGTACATACCATAATCATGTTTATTCTTTCATCATTAAATACCTTTAAAATGCCACTGCCTTCCTCTATTTTAATCCTAACCTCATCCCACATGGGGGCGCGGCCCCACGAACTCTTTCGACTTCTTGAACTAAAATTTGTTCTTCTCTTCAACTTTTTAAACCCCCCTAGACTACAGCATAACATACCGAGTATAGCTCTTAATGATGGAATACTCTGGAAATGGAATAATATCGCAAGATTCCAGTTGTTGTGATTCATCAGCATGTAAGTACATCTAATTTTATTTGATGAAGTAATACTAATGAGGAAATAATATTCTTTCAAGTAATTATGAATATTTGATGACGCCTTTTTTTAAGTTAATTCTAAGAAGCGAAAGGCATTTCATTTTGATGAAAATTCATTTTTTTGAATGATTATTACTTTGAAGAATTAACACTTTCGATTTCGAATTTGATATTGATGATAATTAATTAAACAGTTTTGATGAAGTTTAATTGAATAAAGGGACTTGATTTTGATGGAAATCCATTCCCGACTATTTAAAGAATTGTGATGTATTAAAAAAATTACTCTGAAGAATTAATACTTTCGTTTTTGAATTTGATGCATAAATTTCTTATTTCTTGTGATGCCTATATTTTCCAAGGATTGTACAATATTATTTGAAGTTATTAATTTTGATATCATATTTTAACGTGAAATTCTATTTTCCATTCTTAACATAGTCTTATATGAAGATTTGTTTGACGATATATTTTACCATTTGTTTGAATCATATGTTTACAATTTCATTTATGATTTTTGAGTGTTTTAACATCATAGTTATTGTGTAATATACTAAGAAAAATTAATATTATTGTGAATAATAAGAAAAATTAAGACTATATTTTGCTGTGATAATTTCTGAAACCAGATAAATAATATTTGATGAAATCGAAGCATATATATTTTGTGGAATTTCATATTTGGTTAAACAAAACTGATAAATAATGGCTACACTTAACGATTATCCCAACATTGCACAGTCATTAAACACTGCCAGTACAAAGCATATCAAGCTTTTACATCGTTTAGTTTTTGGTTCAGATGGTGATCGGCAGAATCGTTCTAGGTTACGCAATTTTTCTGGTTTTCCCAAACCATTGAACTTTGAAGATACGAAACAAAAACTTATTAAAGGATTTTCTCTCACAGATTTAATTGCCATATGTAGTGTACTGCATTTAAAATTTTCCACCGATATTGAAAACTGTGCTAAGAATATTCTTACGAATCTTGCTGATGTATCGTTATTAAAATCAGATTCCGCTCACTACAGCCACCTTGAAGAAGAAGCTTTGGTGCAAAGTTCACCCTCGACGCGCCCAAACAGCCATTAATCACACTCCAGATGAATCATTATGTAAACAAATGGAGGCAAAAATCTCTCTTGAAAGTGCGCCTGCAAATTTATTGGTATCAACTAACCCGCAAACACAGACTGTTCCGTTTCAATGTTTTGGCTTAAAGGACATTGTTGATTTGATCAAACCCTTTTCCTCTCGGGATAATTACAGCGTTGAAACTTTTATTTCTGACATAGAAGATATTTTTAATCTCTATAAAATCACGAATCCTGTACACCAAGTAATTTTTGTTAAAAAATGTCTTACAGGTCCAGCTTAATAAGATCAATTCATGGAGTTACTAATTGGGAACAATTAAAACACCATTTATTAGATGAATTTTCGGATAAAATTAATAGCCTTCAATTACATAAAATAATGGAATCTCGTCGCATGAAACAATTTGAAACCTTACAAGAATATTTTTTTAGCTATGAGAGACCTCGCACACAAAGGTTCTATGGATGATTCTTCTTTGATTGATTACGTTATCAATGGTATTTCTGATTCACCAAACAACAAAATAATTTTGTACGGTTGTAAATCCATTCCTGAATTTAAACAAAAACTAAAGATTTATGAAAAACTGTTTAACAATTCAAAACATTTGAAGCAAAATACTCCAAAGAAATTTACAAATTCCTTCCCCAATGTTAAAATTGATGCTAAACGTGCATCAGACACTCTACCAGTATGTTAGTCCTGTGGTTTGAAATGCCACAAAAGCAATACTTGTCCTAATAAATCTAATAGCAAATTATGTTATGGCTGCCAAAATTATGGTCACGTTCATTCCAATTGTCCCAAACGTTCTGGTAGTTCTACCATTGAATCTGGTAATTGTTCTAGATCTGATAGTACTGTAAAGCACTTTCTACTCAAAATTTTTCTAAACATCTGATGCATGTTGATGTTCAACTTAAAGGAACTCAGTTACTTGCTCTCTATGACACTGGATCACAAGCAACACTTATTACGGAGAAAACATACCGCAAAATTGGTTCTCCACCATTACATCCTTCCAGTATTACATTCTCAGGACTTGGCCGAGACACAGTTCAAAGTATTGGATTCTTTCAAGACTAAATTCAAATTCAAAACACTATTTTACCTGCTAAAATCCATGTAGTAAAACACTATATGATTCCTCTTAATGCCATTATTGGAATAGACTTTTTGCAACAAACTCGATTTACATTTGATAAAAATGGTATTCATTTATGCAACAATAATAATGATCAAATTTTTGTTAATGTCGCTAATGTTACTCATGATCACACATTTCCACCTGATCTTTCACACATCTCAAAATCGGAAAGTCTCGAAGAAGTTCAACATATCATTACTCCTCACAACCCACACGAAGTTAACCCTGCTATGGAAGATTTTCAGAAAATAAGAGAAAATGAAAATCAGTTGAAGAAAACAAGTAAGGACAATGATGATGCTGCACATGACGATTTAAAATTGGATTTAGATGATGACAATTTGGATTTGGATGATCTAGATGACAAAGATGATGCTTATACAAATCATGGAGCTCATGACGATGATGTTGATGAAGTTAGTGATGACGCAGACAACGACATGGATCAAGATCATATTGATGATGACGACAATCATGACGCTAATGGTGCTGATGATGATGATGGCACTCATGAAGCTAATTAAGATGGTGATAATGATGTTGATCAAGATGACGTTGCTGTTGTTGATGAAGATCATGTCAATGAAGATGATGTTGATGACAACGAAGATGATGGTGACAGTCATGAAGCTAATGATGATGATGATGTCGATAATGATCCAAGCGTGCAGAATAATGAAGAAACTGTGAAAAATAAACTGAATCAGTTTGAACAAGCATGTGCTGACAAGCAAACGAGAAAACACCTGCTAAAAGTGCAGAAATTCCCAAAGAACAGAAAAAAAATCCAAGGAAACTACTTGTCTCTGGCATTCCAGTTGAAGCTTTTGAGGCAAAAAAGAACGGTGAAATATTTGGAAAAAAATTACTTTTTCATGCACTTTATCTGCTTCACGCCCAAAGAAACCCAAGAAAAAAGCCTGGAACTATAAATGAAGAAAATTTAAACGAACTTCAAAGACAATGAAATTGCTGACACAGCATGATGATGAAAAGGCTGCATTATACATTGACGCTCAACGGAACCTCCTCCGTTTACAGCAAGCACATATACGACAGTATAAGAAACGTTGCAAACCTGCATGCAAATATAAACTTGGACAACAAATGCCAATCCAGCCTGAACTGAAACTTCCACTTGGACTGAATCTTTGACTTGAACTGAAACTTGGACTAAAACTTCGTCCCAAATTCTTCAGTCTTTATGAGACAGTTCATCCCTCTGATTATTACGAAGTACGAAAGATACGCCATGAAGACACCATTATGATATCAACCTGTGCTGATAAGATGAACCGGTGGTGCACAAAGCTAACATTCGTCACCTGGACATTGATTTTTTTTTCACTTTCTCTGCTTTTTCTTTTTTTTTTCCATTCTTTTCAAATCAACCCCCAGGCGAGGACGCCCGGCAAGGCAGAATGGCCGTGTGGTAATTCGCTCCTATAACTCGTTCGCCTTTTCCTAAATCTGGCAACAGCGACAGCAGCGAGATGCTTCTTCAAGCTGAGTGAGGAAATGAACAGACTTTCATTCCGATGGACGTGGCGATGGATAGAGCTGAACTATGCCGTCCGACGATGTTAATTGATGATGTGATTCCGTTTCATGATTAATAGACTTTTTATGTTACTTCCTTTCACTCTGTACATACCATAATCATGTTTATTCTCTCATCATTAAAGACCTTTAAAATGCCACTGCCTTCCTCTATTTTAATCCTAACCTCATCCCACATAGATCATACGTTGCTTTTATGAAAAGCCCAACAAATGATTTATAAAATTAATAACGCAACCACCTTGAGTTTGGCGTAGATTTTGTCAAAATATCAATCGATTTTGAGGGCAAACAGGTACAGTTCCCTCTTCATCAGGAGCGAAGAAATCTGCAAGACTGGAAAGCAGTATGGGTATCAGTTTGGTATCGGTTACGTACTGCGACTTTCGCAATGTGTCCAACTCAATACAAATGTTGCCCTAAAGCAGCACTTCACGTAAAATTACATCAAATGATATTCCTAGATGGGAAATTTTAACAAATAAGGTTCGTATTTCTACCCCACAGTAAAGCGAACGAGAAGGTATCGCCATCTATCAGCAAAAATAGTAACGAATATGAAAAATTAAGTTAACAGAATTTTAAAAGAGTTAGGAAGGACTAGATTAAAGTCATTAACTAAACAATATAAATCTTTGTGAATGTGAAACGCTTCAAGAAAATCCAATCCACTAGATGAAGAGATTTTCTGATTATTTTATGCGGATCCAAAGTCAAAATTATAATTAAATATCCAACAATGAATAGCTGTCAAAGACTTGTTCATTTCGCCTTTTCGGGCATAAGATTCGTGTTCCTTGATTCAAAACTTCAACGCTCTTTTAGTTAGAGCGCTGTATGTCAATCTACACTGACAAAATTTGCTATAAATTTCCCAAGAATTAAATTCAGAAATGAAAACTTGAAAAGTCGAACTATGGATTTTATTGATCAACCCTGGATTTTTATTCACAAAGATTTATCTTCTTTAGTTAATGACTTTAAGTCCAATCCAGTCTTTCTTAACACTTCCAAAATTATACTAACTTAATTTTTCAATTTCGTTACTATTTCTGCTGGCGCTGCATTCGGCGCTACATAGACGGATACGGATAGACTACGGATAGACTACGGATAGACGGCGCTACATTCTCATTCGCTTTACTTTGGTGTATAAATATGATCGTTGCGGCCACTGCTTTCGCCATATCACTGCAATGCCCTTGCTAAAGGTTTTCTGTGATGTAAATAATGTGAAGTCTCCTTAAACCGGGGTTACTTGAGGTGCCTTGAGCAGGATAAAGTTCCTGCTGCGTGTATACGAGTCAGTTTTCCTTAGAAAGTCCTCCATGAAGGCATCCCTCCCCTTAAGCAGATAGCCCTAGTGCGCTTTGCCGTAATCTCAATAAACCAAACCAAAGTTCCCGCTGGCACCGGCCTTTTAAAGCCCGTTCGCCGGGATTCGAAACCCAGACCACCAGTGTTCAGCGGCTTTTACCGCTCGGTCGCTGGTGCGCCTTTTATTTTCATTGCTGTTGGTTACTTTTCCTTTGTGGTATTTATTAATTGTCATTTCGAACTAATAGTGGATCAGTTAGTTACAAATATTTTAACTCCCAGATTTCAGTATAACTTTATGCTTTTATAGACTACTTTTACAGTCTATTTAAGAAATTTTAAGAAATAGAGGTATTAAGTTAGAAAGCAGCGCCAGCTATTGTAGAGAGAAAGAAACTCTCATTTAGCCACTGGTTTTGGCTAAGGCAGCATGCCAAATCATGTTCTAATACTCAACTAGCAATTACCGTTCATAAAGCTGTTAGTGTTCTTTATTATACAGTCCACTCATTTAGTTTAGAATTATCGAAACGCAGGTACAAAAGCATAATACATTTTTATTCTACGTATTCTAACATATGGTTTCTTAATTCTCTTCGCAATCTTTAAAGGAATTTTTAAAATGATCAGTATGCGAATTTGGAGCATTCGACCTTAGAATGTTAATTTTTAAATACGAATAATGTTTCAAGCAATTAAGGATAAAGTACGTAGATACGCAGTAGCTTAGAAACATTTGTGTGCGTCATTAAATTGTATTAGAAAGAGAGAGAGATAATCTAAGACTGAGGAAACAATAGTCCTGTCTTCAGATTTTTTATTGTGATCTTATGTAGAAATAATGGCGAGTCTAATAAAAATATAGTTTTTAATACTATGCTTCTTCAGATATAAAACGTAACATATTTCACTTCGATTGATTTATTTCCATGACGCTAGTAGTATTTCTCATTTCGAGAATTACTGTGACGAAACACGAAACAGAAATAAGTAATTGCATACGTATAATAGAACGTTTCTTCGCAGAAAAATTCGGCATTATACCCTCCATAAATATATTTGAGAAATCCAAACCAGAAAAGCGCCCAGTAATCCCATGTATTACAGAAATCCTTCTCAAAGAAGCATTTTCCGTCGAGACAATTTATTCAAACCGGCAGCTTTAGAATGCGATTTAGTTTCTATTCATGGCCTGAGATTCTATTTCAATGTTTCATCAGTTCAATAGCTTTTCAGATCAAAGCGAATACAATAGGTAAGATAGTATACTAGGATGATTGCAAGTGTGAAATAAAATTAGATAGAAAACTTGGGATTTTCACCTGAGATTTTCCCATTTTTCGCATTCTGTTGATGCAAAGGACATTGTAATAAAATTATTCTTAGAATATTGCAATAATGAATACTACATTCACGATGATTATAATAATTTTGGCGGGATGCCGAGATGCCTAAATATTTCATTGTGTTTCTGATTCGTTCATGCAAATTTTGTTTGAGATCCTTACTAATTTTGTGGCTTTTTATTGAATATTTCATTTGTTGTCAACTCTCAGTCTAAGCAGTCTTATTTCGTGAAAACTTCTTTTGCAGCTGAAAGATTTGCAGAAAAATCATAAATGACAGAATTCTAGATATATATGCTCTAATAATGTGGAATTGCAATTATTCGTGGATTGAGGTATTAAGAGCACCTTTCTTGAAGACAAGACGGTATAGTGGTCCCCCTCCCAAGTACTGACCGCGCCCGACGCTGCTTGAATTCTTAGGGAAGTCCTACTACGATGCCAAACGGCCTGGGTTCGAATCCCGTAGAAGGTATGGATGTAATTGTTCGTTCCTTTATAGGAAGCGATGTTGGCCCACCTATTAGGTGCCTGCATAATAAAGAGAGCACCACATCTGGCCTTGTATAGATTAATGGACTGTGTTACACTATAACTGTTCATAATCTGCCATTGAAGGAAAAAAAAAGATTAGCTTTCTTTTCTATGCAAGTAAATGTAAATTTGTTTAAATTTAGTAATTATTTTCTATATTTTGCTCAATAAATGCAATGCACTATACAATTTTAAGAAACTATAAAATTCGCTTCATTGTTTCTCTGTAACATGAAGGCTGGATTAAAGGGCTTAGTAATGTGCGCATATGAATACTAATGTAATTTTCCATAGTTATATAAACGTATGTATATAAGTACGGAAAAGTCATGTCTTTGTTTCACACTAGGAGTCATTTCTTAGCCATGAAAAGTGCTTCTAACCTATAAATACTCGTAGAACAACCAAATGTTACTTATAAAAGTAAAAATATTTTCTTCGCTCAATTTTGTGAATCAAACATGTTTTATATTTTATTCAAAAAGAAACAAAATAAAAAATTTCGCAAAATATTTTTTTGAAGAAAGAAAGAGAGAGAGGGCATTTTAAAAATAAATATTGTGCCATTCTTGGAAACTTTTGCAGGCACATCTGAACATGACTTGGCTCCACTTAAAAATCTGTCAGAACATTCATATTGTGAAAACCATTTTTGCTCTACAGCCGGAAAATTCACTAGACTTAACTGGGCCCACCAGCGGCCGAGCGGTAAAGTCGCTGAACACTGGTAGTTCGTTCTGAGGTTCGAATCCCGCAAACAAGCTGGCTGCATGGGTGGTTTCGTGGTTTTCCCCATGTGTAACGTGTATATGAGCTAGTTTCCCTTAGAAAGTCCTCCACGAAGGCATCGCCCTAGTGTGCTTTGCCATAATTAAATACACCTCTAGACTTAAATATGATCGAAAACTTGTGGCACACGTCTTAATAATTTAAATCATTATAAAGGAAAGCAGAGAATTCGAAAAATCGAAGTTTTTATTGAAGTCTTGTTTGGTGTAATTTTAACTTTATAAAGAGGTTCTAGATTCCAACTATACTTTTCACGAACTTTCAAATGCTGCATTAGTTATTATTAATTATATCAAAGAATAGATTTCCATAGATTCTTTGATATAATTAATAATAATTAATAATAACTAATAATGTGTGAATTTTACCTGCCTATAATCACTTTGTAGATACTCATTCATTAGAGTATGTCTTTAAAGTATACATAATTGATTATATATGTCCTCTATCACTATTAGAGTACTTACTATATGAAATTAGAGTACGCCATTACAGTAATAATTATTATAGTAATTTGTTTGGCCATTTTATTGCTGTTACGATTTGCATTACAAAAATCTTAGATTAAACATTTTACATATTTAGTTACAATATCACCAATGGTAATCACGCTACCAAAATTATTCCTTGCATTTCATGCAGCGCTATACAGTTAGAACTTAACATCTTCATTTGGTGTAGTATCTGACAATCTCTATAATCGCATTCCCTGCTCTTCTGATGTCATGATTTTTTTTCAAACTTTTGTTTATGTGTAGTTATTTGTTTGTATTATATATGTTTGCTTTTAGTTAAACGTTTATTTTTTTTATTTGTTGGCTTATAAGATAGTCCATGCTTTGAACTTTCATTTATAGCTTTTTGATTGCAAACGGCATTTGATATTTTCACAAGCTTTTACCGAAATTACGATGATTTTGTAATCCATGTAAATTGATGTTATTTTTACATATTTTTATACTGATTCAACAAATTTCGATTGTCTCATCTTCTTACCATTTTTGCCTTTTTGTATACCTTTTGCCCAAGATCTGGTAAGATGAAAGCCTTTGATGTAGGCTCTTTTCTTTTATCCTGTTATTAATTAGGAAGAAATTTTCATGTAACCTTGTTTGTTTCATATATTTTATTTTAAAATTCTTTATTTAATTTATTGTCATCATTTATGTCAGTAGGCCAAGACACATCTCAACTGTTCCATAGCACGTCATAGTTGTTATATGCAACAAATATAGGACTTTCTGACTAGGTGTTGGCTGCCAATAAATTTTACTGAGTTCATCTTAAGTGATGAATAAAACTGAATTTTGTAAAGCAGCGTTTATCATTTATCAGTAACGTTTTCAGTTCTGTTTTCGCTTCATTTTCTTGACTCACAGCACGTGATATAAAAGAAAAATTCATTTTGTTTTCCAAATCTTTTATTCTCAAAATTTGACTTCGTTTTTGGTCTTTAGAAAAGTATTATGGTGTTTACTGAAGCTGTTTCTGACACTTCTACAGTTACTTACTAGATGTAATTTTAAAAATTTCAATAAATGCAGATTTTTTTCTGTGATAAAACTATTCATTCAGAAGATCCAATACGAGTTTTTTAAAAAAAAATCATTTTTTATATTGTAATTATTTATACTTAAATATACATGGCGATATCTGTATCTGAAAAACTTAGGAAGGTAGTGGGAGGGATTCAAAATAACAAATTTTATAATGTAATATGTATGCATGAAATTACGCTCATAAAAGCTGACACATAAGAAAGACACGAACAATAGGTACGTAAGAGACATGGAAAATCAAAAGGAATGAGCATTTTAATAATTAAACGTTTTAAAATCGATAGTCAAATGTCCGAAGATCAACAAGAATCACAAAGACGAGGCATGAACTTGTGCACATTTTCAAAGTTTTCAGGCACTGAGCACACATTTCTAGCATCATATTAAATTCCAGCTTGTAAATCTTCAACAAACTCACTGAGACTTTCGTACATCATGTTACTAATGTGTACCTAGAAGGGTCAGTTTCACAGAATTAATAATGTATTTCAAGCCGAGACGATGGCAATAAGTAAAGCAATAAAGTACATTGCAGACATAATTTAAAATTGCGGACATAAATTAACTCTAAAATCTGATCCGAAAACTTCCTCATCATTACAGTAATTCAGAAAGACTTACAACTTAATTTTCATTCAAAATAGCTCTAGAGTGGATAAAAGGTCATGCCGGGATTTACGGTAATCAAATAGGGTGTCTGCCGATAACATCGCGGCAAAAACGTCGCGGACGAAAACGTTGCGGAGAAAACAACGCAATGCAAAAACGTCGTGCTACAAAACATCGTGGGAGAAAACATCGCAAAGAGAAAACATCGCAGTACTAAAACATCGTGGTACAAAACATCGTCGTCGAAAATAAAGCAGTTCAAAAACTTCGCAGTTTAAAAACATCGTCGTCGAAAATATCGTGGTAAAAAATAAAGTGTCTACAAATCATCGCATGACGATAACATCGCAGACATGCTTTTTTCAGGTTTTAATAATTGTAAATGCATATTCCCATAATGATTTGTGAACGCAAGATGTGAAGAAGGATAATTTTTACTTTTACAATTTTTGTTTAATTAATAAATTTTTGCTTAAAAAGTAAGAAGGAAACTTAAACATAGAAAATTAAATGCAGCTGATAGATTATACTTTTCATGAAAAATTACCAGTAAAAACTTTATAAAAATGACTTATTAATGGCCTTTCTTAGTTAACTATGTCGGTTTAAAATTCTGTTAAGTGCTATAAGTTGCATTAATTTTCTATGCTTAAGTTTCCTGCTTATTTTCTCGTGCCTACCAGCGGACGAACGGTAAAGTCGCTGAACACTGGTAGTCCGGTCAGAGGTTCGAATCCCGCGAACGGGCTGGCTGCATGGGCGTTTTCGTGGTTTTCCCCATGTGTAACGTGTATACGAGCCAGTTTCCCTTAGAAAGTCCTCCACGAAGGCATTCCTCCACTTAGGCAGATAGCCCTAGTGGGCTTTGCCGTAATTAAATGAACCAAACCTTTTTATTTTCTCAGTAAAAATTTATTATTTAATAAAAAATATGAAAGTAAAAAAACCTCCTTCTTCCCATCTTGCGGTCACAAATCATTATGGAGATTATCCATTTACAGTTACTATAGCCTGAAAAAAGCATGTCTGCGATGTTATCGTCATGCGATGATTTGTAGATACTTTATTTTTTACCACGATATTTTCGACGACGATGTTTCTAAACTGCTAAGTTTTTGAAACGCTTTATTTTCGACGACGATATTTTGTACCACGATGTTTTAGGACTGCGATGTTTTCTCTTTGCGATGTTTTCTACCACGATGTTTTGTAGTACGACGTTTTCTCCTCGACGTTTTCGTCCGCAATGTTTTCGCCGCGATGTTTTCGGCTGTAACCTGAAATAGTAGACCAACTAGCTAAAGAGGCTACTATAGGCCAAGACGTGGAATTTATAGATATCGCATGGCCAACTTCTCTTCTAAAAAGGCATCTTATATCAATTTCCATATCAAAATGGCAAGACAAATGGAATAACAGTGAAACGGGTAAAAGAACAGATCAGCACTTTGCCAAGGTAAACTCACTACGACTAATTGCAAGTCCACAATTAGTGTGCTTTGTTTTGGGCCACAGACCTTTTTCCGAATCTTTCGAAAGGTTTGGTATTTCCAACTTCAATTACATGTATTTGTGGCCAGCTGGGAACGCCTGAACATTACATTATTAACAACCCACTCACTAAAGATTTTCATATTAAAATACCAACAACAAATATTCAAGTTGTTAGTAAATTCCCAGTAAAACAAAAATACACACGGCAAAAAATCACAGAAACAATGAAAATCCTAACAAAATTAGGCACAGATTTATGTCATGTAATACAATTTCACATAACAATTTATAATAAAGATGTAATAGTATAATAAATAAAGGAGTGAAGTAGTGAATGCAATCTATAATAGAGTAAAGCAAATAACAGCAGTCATTATCATTTGAAAAAGTTATTAATTTCTAGCAAAAATTATCATGCATATATATTTAAAATATAGATGCATTTAATATATACATGCATTCAAATTACGATAAATAAATACTGGCTTTTCGCGATTATGAAGACACGACGCATTGGTAGTTAAATTGTCATAAAGATATAAACTTGAAAAATCAAGTTACAAGATGGCATACCTATGTTGATTCGGTGTGATCAAAGAGAAATAGAATTTAGCGACGCACGAAAGGAAAAGACGAAAAAAAGGAAAAGTAGTATTCTAGAAGACATTAGCACAATTTATAAGGTATAACATGAGGAATACAATAAAAACCTTGATACTGAGAAACTCATGAAAGAACTGCAGTAGAATAAAAGGAATTTTGAGAGAGGACTTGGACAACATTCTAATAAAAATACAAATAATTAAAGAGAAACTTCACGATAAGGAAATAATATTGTTAACTTATTTTCTTCACGGGTTCGTGCAGATTTGGAGAGAATACTTATGACACTTGATGAAATATCGAAACACGCTTTATTTACCAATATTAATCAGGAAAGCTCCAGTCGTCCTGATACTCGTCGAAGATATACTATAGACTCGCTGGAACAATTAGCGACACAGCCTTCAGGCTATCACGGTGAAGATAGCTTCACTGCAAAGCACCAGAGTACAGCTCCCGACTCTATTCGAACTCGCGATGCACTCGCCGACACACAGAGCACAGCTCTCGACACTTCGGTTCAGTCTTTTCTGGAGCTGCCCGGAGATCTCGACGATGCACTAACCACGATACACTAAGAGACTCTTCGATGCACTAGACGATCAACTCGGCGCTAGACGTCGGGACACTCGCTCAATGACTGACTATCAGCTCGCTAGACGAGGCCCACACTCACTGACTGCGGGCCAGGAGGGATTACATAGCTTTCGGCTTGTATTCGAGCTAAATCGGTAAGAATTCGTTCCGGAAGGTTCTCCAACCGTCCATGGTATATCGCCAATTTTGTCTCCAAATGTCCCCAAATGTGGCAATTCCAAACCTGCTTTGCGGGAAAGCTATCTCACCGCGCCTGTACATTTCGTAACAATAATAGACTGCTTAAAAATAAAGAAAAATTAAAAAAGAAAGAAATTCATTTGAGAAAATTCTCCAACCAAAAGTTATGTAATAAGTTATGATAATAATTTGAATACAATTGTTGTATAGACTTTATTTGTAAGTCAGCCACAATATATGGCAATGTAAAAAATTTAGAATTATTAATAAATACTAGACAAGGACGGACGCGGACAGAACCGTTTAACCATAATGGTAGAGAAATGGTGCCCAACGTCCTCCGTTACTACTACTACCTAGAAGAAAAGTTCCATGCATTTTCAATCCGTAGGTTATAGAGGCCAAGGGTCACGTCAACGTTGTTTGAGCCATTGTAACCCGCAAACAGTGTCGAGGTTATTTGTGATGTTACTGGTAAAAATGAAACAAGGATCCCTCGAGTTGGAAGAATTTGTGTGCGAACAACTAATGCACCACTGGAAAGAAATTCCGGCAAGATGTCTTGCAGAAATATCCGTTCATGCGGCCTGTCAAGCGACTCAGAAGAATATACTCTTTTATTCAATAATTGTGAACACTGGAGGCCAACGAACTGCTCTTCGCTACCAATTTCAATAGCCTCTACTAACAACTCAAATCTTCATATCGGCACATATGTTCCAATACAAAATGTATTCATTTAGTTTTCTCTACCTGTATAGAGACATTTTAGAATCAGCCTGTATAAGGTAAATCCGAGATTTGATGAGAGCGAGGAATGTGAGGTAAGAAATTAAGAGATGGTATAAATTTACAAATATGGTAAAGCAAGCTTTTATAAAAAAAAGTTGTGAATGAAAATATTTTTGGACAGGATATACTTTGTGACTTACCTCTGTGTTTAAAATTTAGTCGGGACAGCTCTGTTGTAAACTTTAGCTAATTTCAGTTTAGATTCAAATTAGATGGAAAACGTTTTAAATATAAGATAGTCAAGGAATGATATTATAGATAATTTATTGTTTTTTTTATATCAATAATATGTATTTTTAAATTAATCATTATATCTTTATGTATAATTATTCGAGCCATACCCATTGCTTTTGTTCTTTCTTGGATGACACATAAAAGTACAGGAAGCCAAAGAGCTATAAATTTCCATTTCACTTCCTCTGAACTAAAAATTAATAAATTGCTTCTACTAGTACGTTTCCTTCCATATTTAACGTAATAAACATTAAAACTGATTTTTTAATTTCATTTGATTGTGATTTGTTTTGATTTTGTCCCTAATAAATTGAAATCCTTGAAATTTCTACATAATATCGACTTCTTTTAACATAAAACTGGAGATAAAATTTTTAATTATAAATAACAAAAAATATTTGATTAAGTCTTGGCAAAATTATCGCAACTGACATTTTCATTTAATATGTACTTTTGGAAGTCGTCCATAATAAATAACAGATTCCATAACAATAAAATGAAAAAAACTTATGTCTTTAACGAATGAAGAACAAAATATAATTTCAGTTTACCTGACATTTGATTACGAATATTTTATTTTCTTTGAATTTCTGCTTACGAATATCCCTTACGAGAGATTTAATCACTTTGTCATGCACTTTAGTTGTCGTTACTCGAGCAAAGAGAATATTCAGACCATCACGACTGCGGTGGGAATCGCATCTGTGCTCAGTTTCGAATAGCAGTCAATTCAACCTAGACTTTTAGACACTGTTAAATTGACTGCTTGATTCCAGATATAAATTACTTGAATAATGGCAAGAATTAATTGCTTGAGAGATAAACTGCTTTGATCCAGAGAACGTAATTAATCCCTAATTATTGAAGGGATGTATTACATTCTCAACATTACCCTGTTTAAAATGCTTCTGCAACTGTGAACTACAAACAAATAAAAAATATATTTTCTATATTTGGGGATATTTCAATCAAAGACTTTTGGTAAGTTTTATTAAACGTTAAATCTAGGTTTTGTTTTTCTAAAGGAAATTGCTACGTTAAAATAACAGATGTATTTAGACATTAAACAGATTGCATATCGGAATTTTTAATTTCATATGATAAGAATATTATTGAGAAATATCTATATTCGTTTTTAAGAGGACACTTAAGGGGAATCATACACCTTAAACCCCTCATGATCTTCGAATATGTGAATGTTGCGAGATTTGGGATATTTTATATATTTTAAAAGCAATTACTTCCAACGTTTTACAGCTGACTACATAATATAGCTGCTTTGGAAACTAGTACCCAGAAAGTTTGTGTTGCCACAAATATTTTTGTAATTTAAACCTCTTTGTGAGAAAATATTGCGCCATGTTTCCACCTTGCGTGCATGATATTTAAAAAATGGCTAATGGTACTTACTTGAAATTTGATGGAATTCTTTATATGGGCACTATTTTATAACTGAACCAACAATCTGATGAATATTTTAATATTGAAAAATTTTATGGACGAAAATATTAAAAAAATTTTTAATAAAATACATTTTATAAACTCACTCAAAATAAAATAAAAATTTAACGTGAAATTTTTAGAATTTTAGGGTCGCAGTAGTTTCCAAATGTTATAAAAGCTATATATTAAATATGGAATTAAATTATGAAACAGAATGTTTTAAACTGTGCGCGCAAGTTGGAAACATGACGAAAAATGTTGTCACAAAACGGATTAAATTATAAAAATATTTGTGGCAACACAAACTTTCTGATTACTATTTCAGAAAGCAGCTATATTACGTAGTCAGCTGTAAAAAGTTGGTAGTAATTGCTTTTAAAATAAATAAGTTATCCCAATTCTTGCAACAGTCACCTATTCGAACATCTTATGGGTTTTAAGGTGTATGAGTCCCCTTAAAAACGAATAAAATGCAGTAACAGATATGCCGATTTCTAATGTGTCCGATAGGCATAAGAAAAAAAAAGGTGAGTTATAGATTGAGCATAAGCAGCATTGGAAACATTAGCCAGTTTAATTGTTGTAGTTGCTAATGCTTATTTTTCTGACCTATAGAAAGTCCGTTAGAAAGTCCTCCACGAAGGCATCCCTCCCCTTAGGCAGATAGCCCACGACGCTTTGCCGTAGTTAAATAACCTAACCTAACCTAACCTATAGAAAGTCCGAGCCCACGAAATTTCCCGTGGCAAGGAGCACAAGTTTACGCCTGTTGTTGGCAACAGCCTTGAGCACCTTACAGGTGACACAATGGGATTTAGCTCAGTTTCACTACCAATTTTGATAGACACCACCCCGGGCGGGAGGGGTTCGAATGTCTCCCACACCGCTTCCCCTAGGTCCAACCTCTCAGGAGGACTTTTGGCTCGCAGCATATTTAGATTGCTCCTTGCCCCCATGTAGCACAGACACTATACATTTACAAACATCCATGCCTTCTCCAGAATTTGAACCCAGGAACCTTCGGTACAGCAGTCAGCGGCGCTAAGTACTATAGCGGTTGCACGGAAGCTACTTTAAAGATAATCAAAAGTAATTCATAAAATGACATTGGCTCTGCTTATAAATAATTATCTATTCTTGTACGTGTATATGCATGTTAGCGTGTAATCATAATTATATTTTTTTACCATAAAAGTGTTAAATCATTAGTAAGTATGAAACACGATTATTGCAAAACAAAATTTTTATGAGTGCGAAAGCAATAATTGGTGTATTTCTTGCACCTGAAAAATGCTTAGGAAGGAAAGGTCTACTTTAAACGGTTAGTTAAACAGTAATTAGAAACTCGACTTGCTTAGTGTTGCTATGAAGAATTAAAATGGTGTAATCAAAATGCAGGAATGTGTATATTTAATAGGATTGTAAATATTTGTACATAAAACAGGGATTTCAATTATTACTTCCGAGAAAAGATTTTATTTTATCAACTAACACAATGCTAAAGCTTATTAGCTTATTAGCTTTAGCGTCCCACACACGAAATAAAGCAAATAATGAAATAAATGTTTTAAAAGAATAAACATAAAACAAGAAATTGCTCGAAATGCAATATTGTTTGGAAAAAAAAAATGTTTTATTTGCTTGAGATTCATATGCAAACATGAAAACTAATTAAACTCCCCCCCCCCAAAAAAAGAAACGAAACTAGGAAACAAATGTTATAAAAATTAATTTAGTTATGTGAATATATTGCATTTAGTGTGCATTTTTAATAGATTGTGCAACGAAAAGGGATAAATTAGGAATAAGGGAAATCAAGTAGCATGAATATATAGCATATTTCGAGGGCAGCTAAAGGTCCCTCCTGATGGGGAGGGACCTTTAGCTGCCCTCGAAATCGATTGAGTGTTTCATTATACCTACGCTAAATATAAGGTTGTTTTTTACGATTTTGATTGTCACATTAGCGTGTTTCTCTTCTAGTCTATTATCGAAAATCTAGGCGAAGCATGGCAGGAGTTAACGCAAAATATTATCACGGTAATAAGGAAACATATCAGATTATATTGTGCAACAGATTTCATTAGATTTGAAGCTAATTTTGTTAAAGTCCCTAATAACATACTTAGAAAATGGATAACGAATTCCGTAAACGTAATCGAGTGCATCAAATGGAACACTAATGAACTACGTATATAACGAAACACTTATATTTGAACAAACGGCTTGTGAAACGCGGGGGGGGGCAACAACTTAAACAATGAGATTACGTTGAAGTGCTTGCATGAGAATTAATAGCTGAATTACTATAAAAATTTATTGGAATGTTCGAAACTTTATCAGATTTCATTATGAAAGTTGATCTCAGTACTGAATGTTGATCTAAAATTCGCTGAATGGTAAAGAATACAACGCGCTGTTACAATTAAGCGTATGGAGACAAGTGCCAACAAATAAAAATATATGGTTCATAAAAATGGAAAATGAATAAGGAAAAGCCCATATTTTTAGACTTTTTTCAGTAAGATTTTTGAATTTATTTCATATTTTGTTTATTGAAAAACAGGGTGAAAAAACTTGGAACCAAATATAATTGTGTTATGTAATTTAGTTTCTCGATTACTCCGTTTTCAAGGAATCTGGGATATTACTTTAATCGATAGCCAGAACTTATGCAAGATAATTACTACTATCCAAGGACTATTTCTGCAATTAATATTTTTATTTTGTTCTGCCAGGGTTCGTCCACATTTCTGCTCACGGAAATTAAGTACTTTTAAGGACTTTTAAGGACAATTAATGAAGAAATTAAGGACCTATGAGTGAATGGGATGTGTGTGTGTGATTATGGCAAAGCATCGAGGGCTACCTGCCTAAGGGGAGGGATGCCTTCGGGGAGGACTTTCTAAGGGAAACTGGCTCGTATACATGTTACACATGGGAAAACCACGAAAACGCCCATGCAGCCAGCCCGTTCACGGGATTCGAACCTCGGACCGAACTACCAGTGTTCAGCGACTTTACCGCTCGGCCGCTGGTGGGCCCTGAGTTAATGGGAACTGAATAAATTACACTTTAAAGAACAGAACATATTTGAAAGGAGATAAGTGACATTTTATTTACATTTTACTAACACTTAGTTTTATGCTGATTTTATTTTATACCTCATTTTGTCATATACTTGCTCAGTCTAGAGCTGCAGATTTTATGTCAAGCGGCATGGATTAAAATGAGAAGTAAAATCATAATCAACATGATGAACAACAAAAGACTGGCTGCTGTCACAGCTGCTGCTTAGCTGCAGGGGTTGTGACTCAGTTAATATACTTTAAGGTTCTAATAATCCACTAAAGCACCAGAGGTGATAAGTTGTTTTGCATTATTTTAAGTCTCACTAGATGCGAAGAATAAGTTTTACATGAATTTTTACATTTTTGTGATTTATCTTGTGACTACGGTAAGGGTTAATGAAAGGCAATAACTCGCTTTAATATGCAGAGATAATTTTTAAGGGCAAGCAGTAAGCAGTTATAAGTAATTAAATTAGGTATAAGATAACCTTAGTCATTATGGATTTACATGGTCAGTATTAAATTTTATTTATTTTTAGCCCTATTAAAATCCCAATCTAATAAAATTTCACGTTTAAAATACATGTAATTTATGACATTGCTTCTTAAACGATATTCGGATAATTATACATGAAACATTTATATTATGTAGTAACAATACTCAACAAAATATTTATGCATATTTTTAATTTGAAGCCTTCCCAGACATTTTGGCTAATTTATATCGATTTACTTCTCTTTAAGCACCTTTTTTAACAATTAGGAATTTGTCTCAATGCACAAAAGAATGTTCTCACTAATTCCTGCGTGTTTTAGCTCCTAACCTATCAACCTGTCCACAATGTACCTATGAAGGTTTATTTGATCTGGTAAAAGTTAAATAGTCCAAAACACATCAACAGATATGAAGCAAATTATTGCTATGTCTGAAAGTAACTACAATGTCCGACAAAGGTTTAAATAAGATTCTTATTTAAAAAGAGATTAAAAAATAAAGGCATGTTCTTATGCTAACAAAATCAATTACAGCTCGGAGTGATGTAATGAAACAAGAAGAGTCAAATTCAAACTAAAAATATGGATTAGTAGTCAAAGACTATCTCTATCATTATAATAAACTCAAATGTCGCCAACGGTAATCTAAGACGAATAATTACAAATTATCGAAGCGAGCAGGAACTAATGCGGTGAGCAAGTGGAGTTCAGAAACACATCTTGTCTTACACTCCAAAAATTTCGGTTTAAAAACTGTCTACATGATTTGCATTCAAGTGAGAAAATAGAAAAGGGAAATTATAGTAAGGGCTGAAATTGTAAACAATTGGGTAATTTACATAATAATAACTGTACATATCTTTGAAGAATAAATTTGTTTTTCTTTATGTATTGAGTTTCTTTCTTCCACGTTTCCTCTTCATTTTAGAATTTTTGGATTTAATTAAAAATTTCTGATATTCAAAATAAACAAAAGGCATTTAGAATGTATAGAAAAAGCTGCTAATTTTATTTCTTTAGTAATGTGAACATTTGGAAGAAATATGAAATATATATGGTAAGCTTCGGTTAGAGAGCTGATGGGACATAATTTTTAAAATTTAGTGACAAACTGAGCAATAAAGTCTAGAGATGGCAAAACGTTTAAGAATTTAGAACAGGCACTGGAAGCAGAATTTAGAAAGGCATCAGGCAGAAGAATTTACGATCCACAGAGAATGCATCAGATAGGAAAATGGCTAATGCCAGCCCTGTGTGTGATGCATTAAGACATAGTATTAGATGAATCTTTTAAATTTTCTGTTCTCAATATCTTTATTAATAAAAGAATTCTTTCTATAATGCCTGTCCATATAATAAGATTAGAAGCATTTTTGATATTTTCTATGTTTGTGTCTAGTGAAAAGTAGAGAAAATAAAAGGAAGATAAAAATGTTAAGAAAATGATTCTAGTATCAGAAGTAAAGCATTCAACTATAATGTTTTCATTGTTCTTCCAGATCTTATACTCGGGCGCAATTTAAGTTTCAGAGAAAACTGATATATATTTTGAGAATTCTGAATATTCTGAGACAATTACATGGGAAAAGCCTTACCATGAAAATATTAAAAATACATTTTAATTAATTACACAGCTAGTTTGCTTTTGCTAATAACTGTTTCATAAATGGTGCTTTATAGCATTATACCTTGCTTATTTTTCTCATATAATAAATGGCTGAAATGGAACTTTATAATATCGCAGCAAAGAATAAAAATGCTTTATTTTAATCTTATCTCATAAATATATTTTTCAGGGGCAAAAGCATAAAAATTTCCAAACGTGTCCACAATTTTGGCCACCACTGTAGTTCGTAACATAATTTAAGTCACGAAATTACTTCAAGTAAGTGACTTATTTGATAAGACGTCCAGTTCGAGTGCGGGAAGAAAACAACTGCATTATACAAAGAAATTCTTGAACTTCCGATTCTTTTAATTTTTTATGGCCCCGCGTATAAGTCGACCCCCCACTTTGAAGTCTTTTTTTTTTGTCCAAAATATCTCGACTTATACGCGGGTATATACGGTACTGCTATCCAAGGAATATTTCTCCAAGGAATTTCTCCAAGGAATCCAAGGAATTAATATTTTTATTTTGTTCCTTTACCCTAGCAAAAAAGAATATTCTTTTCCGTTTACATAGTACGCGCCAAATGTTAACTTTGAAAGTTTCATCTTTTTTTTTTTCATCTTTAATATTTTTGGAATATAGCAATTTTCAATTTTTTTAAGAGAATCAAATCTATCAGTATTGTCAATTGAGAAGAGAAGCAGAATAACAATTTTCAGAAATTATGGTTTTGTTTGGTAGTACAAAACTTTCCAATAGACTAATAAAGAATCATCAACTGTTGTAAAATATACTAATGATACAGAGAGAAGGAAACTGCTGTTTTTTAAATGTGAAAATGTTACCGACAGCCCAAAAAACCTTACTAAAGATGATGTTAGTTTCTTTCAGTTTCTTTCGACATGTTTCCGACACAAAGGGGAAAGCAGCAAGAGGCGTAATGTACAATGTCAACGGATCTCCTTAAAAGAACAGAAATGTCTTTGGACACTATCTGTCAAGGGAACTCTGTGAAAATGAATTATTTCGAATAGTTGCTGTCAAAAACACATTACTACAAAAGACGAAATAGTAATGAAAATAACACTAAAACACGTATTTCCGAATAAAACTGTAATCCTAAACTTAAAGAAAGAAGCCATAAAGGGACAAATAAATGCAAATATGATATTTTTGTTAAATTAAGAAGATAAATTACTATCATTTAAAATGCACGATCAAGTGCGTGCGTATAATAATAATAAAAAAACGGAAGTCTCGATATTCTTGTTTTGGAAAGCTTAGTTAGTTGTACTGATAGATGATCTGAAAACATTTATGAGAAGAGAATCAATTAACCCGCGGAAAGGCGCGTGATGTGTATCATACCCCAACCCTACATAAAAGTGGAATATTCCTAACTTGGGAAACTGAAATTCTGTGCTGCTTTCAGTAGCTAAGTTTCTAGTTGTGGTTGACTATCAGAAACGCGTTTTCTTTACCTGCCTTATGGTAAAAAGAATGAGTCCCTATGAACTGGAGATGCAACGCATGCGAGATTTATTAGAAATATTTGAAAGCGATAAAGATTGCATTTCGGAAACTTAAGATGAAACTAAGAATATTTTCTACAATATTTTGGTTTCGAAAAAGATAAAACATTAATTCCTGATGTTCTTATGCTTTATAGAACGATCATTATAACATTATAACATTATATAATGATCATACTATATATGATACTATTGGAGAAAATAAAGCGTTAGGAATTATATGTTTTAATAATATGACTAAAGGAGCAGTGAATATGGGGGATGAAATGTCAGCCAATTATTATTAATTGCCAGAATAACGAGAAGGTGGCCAATGGTAATTTTCGTTCCTGCACTAAATGTTGCTGTAATAAATGCTTGAATTATATTACATTCAACTGCTAATCCAACAACAAGAAACAGAAGTCTGTTTTTCAAGAACTTAGCATTACAATTAATGAAAAAAAAGTATTGAACAAAGATCAGAGATTAATACTTTTCAAGAAATTGACGTACTGCATGCAAAACAAAAGCAGAAGTTTCGATAAAGAATTAAAACGAATACATGAAATTAGAAACAACTAAGTATGAAAGATGTGTTAAATTTTTTGCCCTCGCGCCAAGGACAGAAGAACGTAAATGCAATGTTTAAAATGTGAACATTCTGTGCCAAGAACACATGAATGTACTTCGTTCAAAGTGTGAAGAAATAAAAAAAAGCATGGTGTATTAGAGATGCAATGAAACTTAGAGGCATGTTGTTTATTATTTTCATTTATCTTAATTTTAACTCTAAGATTATTTCGGAAATTAATTTTTTGAAACCCAATTATTATTCACTTATTTATAATGCACGAGAACAAAAAAAAGTTTTAAAACTAAATAATACTATTTTTATTGTATTTTAAATATTGGGGTATGTGATACCCCACGCGCCCGTTCTAGTAACTTTTCTTGGTGCGCCTTCAGTCGGGTTAACGTAGTTTTTATGGTGTACAAAGCTTCATTTGCTTTATTAAGGGTTGAAGATTTGTATTCAGATTGTTATTGGTGCGATATTGCAAAGCTCTCTGTAAAATTATTCGTCAGACATACAAAAGCTGAGAAAGTTCAAATCTTGTGTCAGCTAACCCAGAGTTTACACTTTAAAACCCTCTGATCGGCTCGTGTTTTCGCTAAGTAAGCACAAATTTCCGAAAACGACAATGGAAATAATTAATTTCTTAATTTTAATGCCAAATTGCCTCTGGTATTTTATACTTGGATTTATACACTTATTGCCTTAATTTCTTGGACATACGTTAACCGTAATAACGTTTATACGTATATATATGCATTACGTATATATTTGTTATAATAACGTATATACGTATATATACGTTGTTATAGACATCACAAAAATAATCTAGGCCGTAAATATACGGCCTTGTCGGTCAGAGGGTTAATCCCTTTAATATGTATATATACGCATTACGTATATATTTGTTATAAAAACGTATATACGTATATATACGTTGTTACAGACATCGCAAAAATATTCTAGGCCGTAAATATACGGCCTTGTCGGTCAGAGGGTTAATCCTTTTAATCCTCTATGGATATTGTGGTTCTGTGCCAAGTTTGAAAGATACAAAATTACCTTATACAGTCTTACAATTACTTTAAATTACCCGTCACGGCAGTAACCGTAGAAACCGTTAGACTTTTTATCATCCTGTCTACCTTTTAAGTAAAGATATCACAACTCCTAAATAAAAATTTAAAATAAATGCTATTATTAACATTCGAAACTGATGGTTGCAGAAAGTTTAAAAGTTGACAGGACAAGTATTGCGATACTTGTGGGTAATTCAGAACACACGTTCAAATTTAGTTGAATGAGAAATACAAAATCACCACTTCCAACTAAAACTTGGCTCAGCTCTGCATGTTTTTCAATCAAAGCCGACTAGGCAGAGGTTAGTCTATCAGAGGTATTCAATCAAGAGAAAAGGATACGATGTCAAATACTCTTCCCAAATTCAAAAAATCTGCTTTTGTTGATCTGTCGCATTATTAGGGGGATTTACGAACAGATATAAAATCAAAATGATGAACTAACCTTAGTAATTAAGATAAATTCTAAACACATTAAAATAAGCATTTTTGAAACAGATAAGTCAGTTTTAAATCACGTGTGTGAACTAAATTAGAAGCCGTGATTATAGCAAATATGATTTCATTAAAATAGTTTATGAAGATAAATGCAAATTCTTCTATTTTTCTCTAAATAATGTGATGTAAAATATTGTTTTATGGAATGGTGTATGTTCTAAGTTGATTTTTCTGTTATTTTTAAGAAACAAAGAAAAGCACTGATTTTTAATATTCATATACTGTACTATGTAAATATATTTAGTGGTTATTCTTATTTGATCTAATACGTTTTATTTCAAATAAATAATTTTATGACGTCATAGAAATGCTTTAAATCTCTTTTATTTCTAGAGAGAAACAACGAAAAATAAATGATGGTGCACTAGTATTGTCTGATGTTCAGATCTCTATTTTGTAGATTAAGGTGTTGGTGTATTTAATTATGTCAAAATACACTAGGGCTACCTGCCTAAGGGGAGGGATGCCTTCGTGGAAGACTTTCTAAGGGAAACTGGCTTGTATACACGTTACACATGGGGAAAACCACGAAAACACCCATGCAGCCAGCCCGTTCGCGGGATTCGAACCTCAGACCGAACTACCAGCGTTCAACGACTTTACTGCTCATCCGCTGGTGGGCCCTACTAGATTAAGAAGACTGTAGAATAATGATTATTTGCGAAACTCATTGGTAATAATCATTCATTGTTCAATTTCAGATTCAAAAAAGGACTAAAATCAAAGCATCAAAAATGTGTTTATTTAATAATCCGCTACAAATTAGCATCAACACTTACTTTTCTAAAAAAGCCGAAGTTTCGCAGTCCAGCTCAATTATAATTTTAAATTTCTGTGATTTTTCCTATGAAAGAATTATTTTAGCGCTAATATTTAACAAAGGAATATCACAAAATAGACTGGTCAAACATTTTGAGAATTTTTCGTTATTTGGTTATTTATTTGTAGTACGACAGGCAGAAATGCGTTTCATACCAACATCTGTTCAAAGAAAGATACAGAGAGAAATACACTAATTGAATATGATGTATAAAAATATTCAAAATAACTTCAGTAGAAGGGAACTGACACGGTGCTTGAATGAAAAGGGGTAATCTTTTAAAATGGAAGGGCACGTAAGTATCAATCAATTAAAAGTTAAATTTATGTACCAAATGAATTGTCCTGCACCAAACCGAGTACAATGTATACAGATCTTACTTGCGATGTGTAACTTACACTGAGCAAAAAAAAAAAAAAAAAAAAAAATCTGATGTGTACACCACATGACTTCCTTGCATTGGAATATTAAATTATACGCAGTCTTTCTTGCATTTCATTTAAACTTATTGGATTGAATTAAATCTACTTCGCCGACAGCGCATAAACCACAATAGAATAAATGCATTCTTTAAAATTCACTCTAGTATTTGTTTACCATAGCGACACTCTGGCGCTAGATTCACTTAACAGTATTAATAATTATATAACAGTTAACTTATATAATAATTATATAACGGAAACTAACTGTTATATAATTCAATAATTATATAACAGTTAACGTATATATTTCGTTCATATTATAACTCATAATGCACAAAATTTATATCATTTAAAGAATAGAATTATCTAATCGTCGCCACATGTTCTATTCAAATACTATAATAAAGCTAGAATGATGTATAAAAGAAATTAAGCAAACAAAACAAAAAATAAACAGTTTTTCACAGACAATTGAGTATTTCTCATTCAATTAATTCAGTTCTCACTTCGCGAGAAGGCAAAAATACATAAAAACTCAAAATATCTATATTAAAAATTACGAAGTAAATCTTAAACACTTATTTCCCCGAAAAAATTCCAGAAAGGATTAAGCATGATTTAATTGGCAATAATAAATTAATGCGTTATCCTTGTTGATAACGTTGTTGCGAAGCTAAGTTTCTCTAGATTGGCAACAAATCCACTAGTCTCTGTTTCAAATGTAAACATCAATGGCCGCCATATAAAAAATTTCTTAGCGGCACTTAGACAACTTTAAAATTGTTGATAATTCTCAAAATATTGCATACAGATTTACTAAAGGCATAAAAACCTTAACCGGAAGGTAAAAACAACATAATACAATCATTTTTAAAGCAAAAAATGTACAATTTACAAACATATAAGAGTAAAGAAACTGAGATTACTGAGCCGGGTAACAGAGTGGATATATGTATAAATATATTTATATACGTTTGGTGCTGTCGATTGCAACCAAAATACGAGGTGCACATCTACATGTTATAGCAGTCCTATATACAAAATTTCAACGTTCTGAGGCTACTCGTTTTTGAGTTATGCGAGATACGTACGGACGTACATACGTTCGTACAGACGCCACGAAAATTTCTCTTCAGAATTAATTTTAAAGCAGTTTTATAATTTTTTTAAAGGAAAAGAGTATTTTATTCTGCCCTTACCTACAGATATCACGCAAAAACATCGTTAAATTGCATTCGATAGCGGTCAAAATGGATATTTTCGTTGAAATATGCTACCTGAAACTTTTCGCGATTACAATACTTCCTTTTTACTTCGTACAAAGAAATAAAAAGAAAAGGGGGGCAGTTTTATACCTCCCGATCTACTGGGCCGATTCACGAAATTCAAACTTCCTTTTTAGTGTTTCGAAAGCTCGACCTCGAATATATATTAGATTTTTGTATGGCAGTTTTCTAATATACGCGTTATGGCACAAAATCGGACGTTTTCTGAGCTGACATACCAATTAATTTCCATATTTCGATTCTACTACTCAAATTAAGCCTAAATATTAAATTTTGTAAAATTAAGAGCGGAATTTACGGAGAAATTCGAAAATTTATCTTGGAGCATTTTTTATCAGATTGCGCCTTGAAAAATTCTTTTGGCGAAATTCTTAATATATTTCTTACTTTCCTTTCCGTTTTTACATTGTGCATGAGCGGGGAAAAAGTGACATCGTTCCTTCTTTCAAATAATTTTAACAAAGCACCTAAACAATATTTGATGTTACTATAACGCTTTGACAAATGCGCCAAATTTCAAAATGCGCCAAATATATAAATTCACGTATATCATCGGAAATTTTTAATTAAAAACTCTACTGTTTTACAAGTATGCTTAGAAATACATTTACTTTAAGATGATGGTAAAAATTTTATAGATTACGATTCAAATTTTCTTTCGAAAAATTTATAAAACTTATTTAAAAATACGAATTTTTAAAATAAATCATAAAAAATGGACGAATTTTATTTGGAACGAACCTAAATTTCGAAATGTGAAAGGAAGAATTAAATAATTTTAATAAAAAAATGAGACATTAATAAATATATACCAAATTCCGTTAACATTGAGGAGCAAAAATTTTGAAAGCTAATTTTTTGAAAACATTTTTACAAAATTGGCAGTTAGGCGGAATTTGATAGCAAATAGGCGTATAGCATAGGAATCCACGGCATTCTATTTCGAACGTTATAACGTTCTGTTTCCCGTAATAGATACGATATAAAACAGAATATTTCGCTATTCAGAAAATTTTAAAATTATATTAATATTAATATTAACATTTAAAACTATGTGATTACATTATTGGTAGTTGTGGCAAACACTATGGTTGGAGTATTCACAAAAAATAAAAGACTATTTTCATCCATAGTTCCTAAACATTATAATGCTCATTAGTGAAATATTCTATATATTTGACTAGTTAACTATACTATGTTACATAATTTTAATCACACAAATCCTGGAGATATGAAAATTTAATTCTTTAAGATTTCTGCTGTAAATTTAAGAATTAATGCTGCTTTACGCAAAAAGAATAACTGCTATTAAAGCGACCAATTTTGCTTCAACTGCTTTCTAAATTTTCTACTAGAAATTTACAATTACATCTCTAAGACATACAGAATATCACTTAAATTACTTATTTATACTTTTTCGTTAGAAATACGTTTGGTTTTGTCTACATAAATCATAAGCAATATGTTATTTATAATTCTTATTCTATTTAAATCATACTAAAAATTAGACTTCAGATATTTGGGAATTTAAAAAGGATGCCTTCTTCTTGCAGAGTTTAAACTAACCAATTTACTTTACTGATTTTCAAAAGCCTTGTAATATAAAGTACTTTCGCGGGATCGATGTTCAATTGCCTTACTTAAAGTAAAAAATATTCGATAAGTTCTCGTTACTTCTCGTCGTCGAGATGACATCCGGCTTAAGGCTGTTCTGTGTAACGTATTAATGTCATCCCGACGAAAAACAATTCTACCGGCAGACACACATTTTCTGATTCAAGCGTTTGCAAGTTGCATAGTGTTAAATTACATAAAATATCAACACAAGTACGTGCTTCATTAGACCATTACATTCATAAAACTCAAGTATCAAATATGGTAGACTGTGACTATGTACACTACATAATTTATAAAAATTCCCTTAGAAATAAACAAAATCAATAAGAAATATTATAAAGTTATTTAATGAGCTATTTAATACATAATTCTAAGACAGTATATTCTGATACAAAGATATATATAGGAAATTATATGCAAATTATGGACTAGCGTTCTATATGTCAGAATATTACAAATGAGGACAGACTAAATCTGTATTTTCTATAAAACAATGCAAGACAATTCTATAGACAATGCAAGACGGTAGATAATGTTCACAACTTAATTTTGCAAAATAAATTCATGTTAAAATTAGATGAAATATACACATCAGTAAGGTATGTAAATTTATTAATTAACTTTTTCGGATTTTATGAAGGAAGTTAGTTCTTGGTGGAAAATAGAACCAGTGCTGGAGTTAGAATAGTGCTCAGTATTGTGGGAAATGCCATGTTTTTCATTCTAACAGTGACAATTTATACAAGTAGGGTTCTCTAGATAGTTGGGCATTATACGTGATTGAGCACAACGTGCCCAAGAACATTTAGCTGTACATTGTTTGATATGATGTCCGAAAACTTGGCATCCATAACATGGCTAATTATTCGATAATACTTGCAAAAAGGACAAGTATTAAATCCAATATACCGGGTGGCCATAATTAAACTGACAGTGCTCACAGTGTTCTGTAGCGCGATCTATTTGCGAGAATGACGCCACATTTTGTAGGAAGATTAAACAAGACGAGGGACGAAGGATTCCACGAAAAAATAAATTAGTTCCAAAAGTCACCGCGAGGGGAATATTTGGCGCTGTGTAATAGAAGAGTGTTAACAAATGCAAATCAATACGGAATAAAATTATTTTTTATTATGCACATTTTCTGATTTAGTTCAAGTGCAATATGGCAACACTTTTAAAAAAACGATTTTAAAAAGCGATAAAAGACAATGCCTGGGGGAAATCATTTTCATGCAAGATGGAGCCCCTCCACACGTTGCTGTACTGGTGCAACAGATGCTACGACAGAAATTCACAACAGAAATAGTCATTAGCCGCTACTTTCCAACTGCATGGCCACCTCGGTTGCCTGATCTTACCCCATGCGACTTCTGGCTATGGGGTTACCTTAAGTCCAAGGTCTATCAAGGAGTGGTCCAGGACCTGGCTACGTTGAAGGATAATATATCACGGACTGTACGGGAGATTCCTGTAGACATGTTACTTTCTGATGTTGTGCATACTTCGCACAGAATGCAATATGTGGTCCACAACAACGGCAGCCACATTGAACCTCATTTGAATGCAAAATAAAAGGTGATTTCCGTATTGATTTGCATTTGCTAACACTCTATTTTCTATTACACAGCGCCAAATATTCCCCTAGCGGTGACTTTTGGAACTAATTTGTTTTTTTTGCGGAATCCTTCGTCCCCCGTCTTGTTTAATCTTCCTACAAAATGTGGCGTCATTCTCGCAAATAGATCGCGCTACAGAACACTGTCAGTTTAATTATGGCCACCCGATATATTCGACCTCGATAGCTAAACGCTGCAAGATCTAGTCTGCTAATTCTTAAAACAAAATTTTTGGTACCTGAATCGCTATTTTAACCATGAAAACTTGTAATGATTGATGTAGCTCTGAAACAAATGCGAACAGAAAGAAGTTTGAATATCTGTGGTTATAAAAATAACAGGTTATAAACATAATAGGTAGTAAAGTTGCATTTGAAGGTACTCCGATGGTGAAAATAGAATCCATTGGTGATCGAGGTTCACGAAGTTAAAATATTTTGGCCTCAGTACTTGAGGTAAAAGAAGATTTCAGTTTGGCTTGTTGTTCATAATTCACACAACTAATCAAAAGTTCATTATCCTCAGTAATACGCAGCTACTTAATTGCAATGCCTAATTTCAATGGGTCAACAACATTGGCCAGTTGTTGACGAAGAATTACAGGTGAATTAGAAGAACCATTGGAAGATATTAATAAAACATTACCACGTTCAATCCACCACACCCCACGGTGGTAGTGATGTACATAATGTAAATATTTCGTTTTCGTATCTTATTTACTCACTTTTTTGTCTAGTTTGTGTTTAGTGTTTTGCACCACGGACTTTTTGATTTTTATAAATCATCTTGACAAAGCGAACTGTGCACCATTTTTGTGTATAGCGAAGTTTGGTGTTATTTTAAAATGTGCTTTTCGTGTTTCTTCAACGGGCTTTGATTTTGCAAAGCCATTGAACTGTGTAATTTAAATAATTACGAACGTGGAAATTACTTACTCTCTGAAGTTCAGTTAGAAAAATCCCAGCTATTTTTTTTTTTTTTAAATTACATGTATTTTAGATATCAGCTTTTTACGTCTCATCATCATAACCGCTCTGCTTAAAGCAAGGATCAATCTGAATTTGACTTTATGTCATGTGACTTTACGATGTACTTGTTTCTCCTGCTCTATGCACGCTCATGTAGCTGCTAACTGTGTGTAAGACTTCAGCCGCACCTACCCATGTATTTACGAAGGCATTATTGCTTAAATGGACTAATTTCAGCATCTTTGTTTAAATGCTTGAACTTTCACGAAGGAATGATTTTCCTGACTTGCCACCAGTGTTTCTTAGTTTTTTCGTACCCAGGACGCTGCACACAAGACAGTGTGCCTTTAATTGAAAACAAAAAATAAAGTAAGAGCCCAAGAGCCAAGATATCTACTGGTGATTACTCTTTGTAGTAGAGGCCAGACTTAAAATTTACGATCCAGATCCAGTAAAACATTATGAGGATTGATTTTTGAAGATTGCTTAGCACTAGGAATTCTTTCTTTTTATGTTACCGGAAGCACCTGAAGAATAGAGGGAATTATTTGATAAAAGGTACAGTTGTTGTATCCTATCTTTTTTGTCCAATTATATCCGTTTGCAGATCAGTTATCAACAGTAGAATTATCAAAAATAGAACCAAATGCAATATCAGAATAAGACGTCTGAACATAATCGTCAGCTGTAAAAACAAATTCAGTTTGAAAACATTTTCATTCTATAGACAAACTATGGCAGTCAGTAATCGTAGAATTATCTATAGTAATGATGATCTATACAATTAATGATGACCTCTGCTCTGCAAAATCTTTAACAGACTGAACAAGCTTAACAGCAGTTTTTTTCTTTTTCGTATAAAGCTATCATTTCTTGAAGCTCGGCGTTTGCTTTGGAAATCATTAATCGCCTCTTGTTGATTCACTGTGAATATATCCTTTCTTTAACAGGACTTAGCAATGTTCGTAGTCGTTTTAGATCAGATTTAATAAATTTAACAGCATCTTTATTTTTACATGTTTTGCCCAAACAATAACCTGTGTCAGGAGAGTCCTTTTATAAATGAGTAGAAATATCACTTTGAGTCATTGTGTAGCAAAATGTATGATAATGAACTGAATTAAGTATTGAATTTATTAGTAAGTACTGAAGAGTAGGTATCGAAATTATCCGATAACTAAAACATTATCCGATAATGAGAATTTTTAAGTTCATAATTTGTATCATTTATTTTAAACAAAGAGCATTTAGGTACATGTAGAAATCGCTGTCCTTTTCCTTATTTTTAAATGTAACATTTTTGTATCCAGCTTATATCACATACTCTCAAATTTTGATCTTATTTCTTGTATTAAAAGTAAGCATAATACGTCGGAATATACGGTATGTTGTTCGAGTTAAGCTTTTTATGACTTTATTTAGCAAAGCGATAGTTGTAGAATTATCAACGATTTGAAACCGTAAGTGGCGCTAGGCCTAACGTGGCGTTTATTTGTTTACATTTGAAATTCTTAGTAATGAATTTAGTCAGCTGGTGCACCAATTTCAGTGTCTCGTTGTAAAGTGGAACCAAAAATAAACTTTCAGTTTTATGCACCTAAAAATCAGTCTTCCCCCCCCCACTGGCGGAATTGCTTCTTTCTGCATAGAAACTCTAATTTGAATTGTAATATTTTAAACTCTTTTTAACTGTTTTTAGTTTTTTTTTTTTTTTTTTTTTTTTTTTTTTTTTTATATTTTCTGTATTTTAAAATTTTTAATGACCATGTTTTGAATTTTTGTGTATTTTTGCCTCTGTTGTACAATTATCAAAGATTTGAAACCTTAAGTGGCAATAGGCCTAACGTGGCCTTTATTTGTTTACATTTGAAATTCTTAGTAATGAATTTAGTCAGCTGGTGTACCAATTTCAGTGTCTCGTTGTCCAGTGGAACCAAAAGTAAACTTTCAGTTTTGTGCACCGAAAAATCTGCTTTCCCCCCACTGGCGGAATTGTTTCTTTCTGCATAGAAACTCTAATTTTAATTGTAATTTTTTAAACTCTTTTTAACTGTTTTTAGTGTTTTTTTATATTTTTCTGTATTTTACAATTTTTAATGACCATGTTTTGAATTTTTGTGTATTTTTGTGTCTTCGCGAAGAGAGAACTGAAATGATTGCATGAGATATATATCTCCCTAATGAAATTCGAGGAAATAATTTTAAATAAAGTGCAGCAAAATTGTGTGTATTTTAATAGGCCGTACAAAGAAGTCGTATGGCGTTAACACTAGATTTTTTACTTCCTTGTACGAAGTAAAAAGGAAGTATTGTAATCGCGAAAAGTTTCAGGCAGCATATTTCAACGAAACTATCCATTTTGACCGCTATCGAATGCAATTTAACGATATTTTTGCGTGATATCTGTACGTAAGGACAGAATAAAATACTCTTTTCCTTCAAAAAATATATAAAACTGCTTTAAAATTAATTCTGAAGAGAATTTTTCGTGGCGTCTGCACGAACGTATGTACGTACGTGCGTACGTATGTATCTCGCATAACTCAAAAACAAGTAGCCTCAGGACGTTGAAATTTTGTATATAAGACTACTATAACCTGTAGATGTGCACCTCGTATTTTGGTTTCAATCGGCCACGCCAAACGTATATAAATATATTTATAAATATATCCACTCTGTTACCTGGCTCAGTGATCTCAGTTTCTTTACTCTTATATGTTTGTAAATTGTACATTTTTTGCTTTAAAAATGATTGTATTATGTTTTTTTTATCTTCCAGTTAAGGTTTTTGTGTCTTTAGTAAATCTGTATGCAATATTTTTAGAATTATCAACAATTTTAAAGTTGTCTAAGTGCCGCTGAGCCTTTTTTAATGGCGGCCATTTATGTTTACATTTGAAACAGGAGACTAGAGGATTTGTTGCCAATCTAGAGAAACTTAGCTTCGCAACAACAAAGATAACGCCTTCATTTATTATTGCCAATTAAATCATGCTTAATCCTTTCTGGAATTTTTTCGGGGAAATAAGTGTTTAAGATTTACTTCGTAATTTTTAATATAGATTTTTTTGAGTTTTTATGTATTTTTGCCTTCTCGCGAAGTGAGAACTGAATTAATTGAATGAGAAATACTCAATCGTCTGTGAAAAACTGTTTCTTTTTTTTTTTTTTTTGTTTGCTTAATTTCTTTTATACATCATTCTAGCTTTATTATAGTATTTGAATAGAACATGTGGCAAGGATTATATAATTCTATTGTTTAAATGATATAAATTTTGTGCATTATAAGGTAACTGTTATATAATTATTGTATTATATAACAGTCAACTTAGTTTCCGTTATATATTTATTATATAAGTTAACTGTTACATAATTATTAATACTGTTAAGTGAATCTAGCGCCAGAGTGTCGCTATGGTAAACAAATACTAGAGTGAATTTTAAAGAATGCGTTTATTCTATTGTGGTTTATGCGCTGTCGGCGAAGTAGATTTAATTCAATCCAATAAGTTTAAATGAAATGCAAGAAAAAATGCGTATAATTTAATATCCCGTACAAGTAATTCATGTGGTGTACACATCATATTTTTTATCTCAAATATCACATTACTTTCTATATAAATTCTAACCTCTCATTAAAATAAAATCATAAAATGAATACTTATTTGCATAGATTATTAAATGAAAAACTTATGGCTTTTTAAACTTTTTTCTCATTTTGTCTGTAATGGAAATTTAATTGCTGAAAGAAAAATGTTAGAACCTATTTGGTGGCACCCTGTGAATAAGTGTAACTCTTTCACCTATTTTAACTAAATAAGTTTAATTTATTTCTTTACTAAAAATTTAAAAAAGTGAAAATATTCACTGTAGGTCGTATACATTTTCATATAAATCATTTAAAAGTTCTCTATGTAAACATATATTATACATTTACATTACGCAAATGTAATTTTTTATCTTACCCGGAATTATTTACTCGTTAAGGTCTGTTCTATGATAATCTCCACTTTCGCGTATTAAGTATACGAACCATACATGATCCTGTTTTAACTCTACTCATGGGGACTAAACGAATAGGACAACCAAATGGTTTGAATACCTCAAACTACGCGTAGCGTAAAAGTTGCGGAAGCAAGCGTAAAAGATTTAGATTAAACGCCAGCAAGGTTTCGGACCATAATTTAAAGGTTCCCTTTTAGAACGCTTTACGAATCACATCCTCCGGTCTAGTGAGGATTTGAACGAGAAGGATTCACCTTGTAGTTAAGCATTGCGAGCTCAGGAATACGTATGTGCATTGTTTACTTATTATTTTGTATTACTTAAATCAAACATAAATTTACAAAATATAAATAAACTTTAAATAATTTCGTTTAAATTTGGTAAAAAAAAAAAAAAGTGAAAAGGTATCCGGACATTTGCTGCCCGGATGACTCTAAGATCAGTGTCTGGAATTCAACTTTGCAAGAATTCTCACACCACAATCAATAACTTTTTCCCTTTACAAATATTCCCTAATACACTATATACAAGAAACAATGCTGGAAAAAGTACATTTAGTATCAGAAACGTAAAAAGAAAAACTACATGTAAAGAAACTTCCCTAAGACACTTACTCGCGATTTCAGCATTTCATGATCATGCTTGCTACAGGAAACAAGATTGATTTTTGGTAATATTCTATATGATAATTTACCTGTATTTCAGGAATAATTACTATGTTTAGAGGTGGTCAGTGCAGAGAAGTGGTATCTACTAATTATTTTACTACATTTAAATCTTGCGTTACGTATACAGATAAAAGTTACGTATATATCGTTACGCATAAACGTAAGAGAAATTAATGAATATTCATGTACAAAAATTAAAGATAGACATGGGAAAACATTCTTCATTCAGTTATTTATATAAATATCTATAGCAAAAATTTAAATTTTTCGGCTACAGTTGGACAACGCATCCATTTTCTTAATGATTTTAGCGTTTCAAAATTCTTCATGCATAATATATTTGATTAATTTATTCGCAGTGTAATGCTGTAGCTTCAAAGGCATTTTTCAATGCTTACATCAGGTGGTTACATCATCAAGTTCAGGTGGAAGTGTAATGGGATACCCAGTGTTTACTATTAATAATGTAGGTATAGTCCCACTACACTTCGCTTTATTTTTAAAGTTAGTATTTAAAATAGTACATAATAGTATATTGCTATCATATCTATTAGATATAATTATAGTCGTTACAATAGGTATAATAATAATAGGCCAACAGTCATAATTTATAATAGTTCATAATAGTTCCTTGAGATAAAGTTTATTATATGAATCCGTATTTTCTTCCTCTTCTTTTCCCTTTTTTACTATTTCACTATTATTGCATGGATTTTAATTTTAGATGAGTTGGAGCTTCGAAAATGAGTTTTGACATTAATTAACATTAGTGCTCACATGAATTTTTGCCTATTAAAGATAGATATTTGATTGTATTTTCTATTTTATTTTTTAAATGTTTGTTGTTAATTGCAAAACGAAGGAAGGCATTGATATTTGAATTAGGAAATTTAATATGAGTTGACATTGTTAATGGACAATGAGTAATACAATGGATTGGATCGCCTTTATTCCCGCATACGCATAGCTCAGAGTTTGAGATGTTTATTCTGAAGAAGTATGTGGGCAATGGCCCATGTCCAGTTAGAAAGCGGTTTATATAGCGATTGACCATTGTACATGTATCATTTACATGAGGTATTTGATGTAATCATTTGATGTAATTGTCTTCCTGTGTTTATTGTTGTCCATTCTTCTTCCCACATTTGGAGGCTGATTTCATGTAGATATTTCTTGAGGTATGATTTCTGCCAGGAGATTTTTCTTGAAGGGATATTATTGTTGGTAGTAGCTGATTTGGCTGCTGAATCGGCTTCTTCGTTACCAAGAACTCCGACTTGAGCCTTTATCCAATAAATGTTTGGTGATATTTGAGGATACTGGAAAATTTTATTAAAAATATCTTGAATTATTTCAGATGTATGTTTGGGACTTTGTAGAGCTAGTATTGCCGATTGACTATCTGAAAAAATATTGATTTTTTGTAAATTGTTATCGATTGAGTATTTTATTGTTATTCGAATTGCGTGTAGTTCTTTTTAGAACATACTATTTTCCTTGGCGAGTCGATTTTGGAAAGTTATTTACTGTGTTTGACCTATTTGTATTATACATGTACAGTCAACTAAGTTCATTTTCGATCCATCTTCATATATTATTAATGGAGATATATGACTGGTTGGAGGTTTTATTGTGCTATATATTTTAGGATTAAATGTATAGTATCCTTTATTACTCAGATGTAATATAGAATGCGTACACCTGAGTTCACAGCAACAGAATAATTGAATTTCTAAAATTTGTATGCTCTGTTTGATTTCCTTTCCTTATTAATTAAAGAACAAAGGCGCATTAATCTATTCATTAGACTTAGGTAATAAATAACAGTGAAAATAAAAGTAGTTTCTATAAGTATACTTTGAAATTAAGATTTGAATTTTCCAGCTACATTTGGACAAAGCATCCAGTTTCTTAATGATTTTAGCGTTTCAAAATTCTTCATGCATATTATATTTGATTAATTTTTTCGCAAGTGTAATGCTATAGCTTCAAAGGCATTTTTTGATGCTTACATCTGAGTCTACATCAACAGAATAATTGAGTTTCTAAAAGTTGTATGCTCTGTTTGATTTCTTTTCTTTAAGAATTAAAGACCAAAGGTGCATTACTCTATTCATTAGACTTAAGTAATAAATAACAGTGAGATTAAAAAGAGTTTCTCGAAGTATACTTTGAAATTAAGGAAATGAGAACTCTGCACCGTTTGGAAGTACTACTGACAACTGAATTGAAAACAAACTACTTTGAAAACTCTTTAGTATATAAGGGACGCATTTGCATTCCTTTGACATCTAAAAGAAATTTGCATGTTAATTTAGAATTATTCAAGTTGTAACTTGAGAGCAATAATAGCAGTAAAGCTAAAAGTATGAAACTATATAACGAAAGATTTTTTTCTTTATTTTCAAAGGCGAGCGTTAGACGCTATAGGCCAGCGGTGCCCAAACTTGGCCGCCAGCACATTTTGGCCTATCGCAAGCACATTTCCAAAACATCAATATTTTTGTTAAACATATTTCCAATCTTATGTAAAACATCTGAAATATTAATTTCGGCAGATGGGTATGAGATTAATAATAATATTGGTTGAATTTTATGGAAATTAAAGGAGCGAAGTTCAAATTTATATTTCAGTGCATTTAGGTTTTCCGAGTATTCTTCTGTTTCAGTTGCCTTGCGGTTATTAATATGGCATGATAAATTCTGAAAATGGGTAATTTTTATTTCTTTCATTTGATTCATTCACAAATTTAACTTTATCTGAAAAGCAGTTACAGTCCCAGTCAATTGAAAAGGGTTTTGTTTTTACTTTTCCCAGGAATCTTCGTTCAGTTTGTTCAGTTTCACAGTTATATTCGTGAGAAAATACAGATCGGATAACCAATTATTGTCGTCCAATTCTTTATAATTTTCGTTTCCGGATTCCAAAAACTGCTTTATTGGCGAAAGAAGTTCTACAAATCGTTAAAGTACTTTTCTCCGGCTGAGCCATATATCATCGGAATGAAGCAATAGGATTCCATACTTGCTATCAAGTTCATTAGTCAACAATAAATTATTTTATAACCTCTTACAAGATATTTCTTATGACTATAAATGCTTACCATATTTTAACAATTAAGAAATATAAATGAATGGTTATTTTAAAAATATATTTTGGTCATAGTACCTAATCGGGCTGGCGAGCAGAAGCTTGGGCCCCACTGCTATAGGCATTGCTATTAAAGCCAGAAGCCGGTGGTCTATTTATTGTCGAGGGCACCTAATATGTGAATCACCATTGCCTCCTGTCAAGGGGCGGACAATTTAAATTCATGCCATCTCCGAGATTTGAACCCAAGCCTTTCGGTATGGCAGTCAGTATCAGTAGCCACTTTCTCGGCTGAGCGGCATATAACAACAGAAATTCCGTTAAAAAGTGTAGTTTAGTTACTTGTGTATAACATGTTCAAAACTTTTGAAATTGCTTACCTTCTTATTATTTTACACCAGTTCTTCTTGTTGGCAGATCTAGCAATATTTTAAATGAGAATGGTACTGACAGGAATTCTTATTTATTCGGCATACTTTTATTTAATACACATGTATTGTTATTTCTTTAAAAATATTTTATAGTTCTGTATTGAAAGGGTTTTGAATGGAATATTCCTATATATATTTCATGACGTCAGAAATAAGCGTAAAAATGCAAAGGTTTAGCCTTTTGATTTTTTTTCCCATTACTTGACACCCTTTCTTTAAATTATGACAAAGTAGTTTGAGGATTCTGTGGGAAGATAAATGCGGCCACCTTTTAAAAACGCAAAATGTAGCAATCATTCAAAGGAGTAGCATGCCTGACATGCATAAATGTATCATATAGAACGCAACGTCATTGATAATAATACTCAAGTGAATAAGGCAAGCACTTTTAGCATAAAAGGTTAAACTTCAGGAGCACAGAATTCTAAATGGAATCAGTAGGGGTTACTGTAAACAGTTACGTATTAAATTTATAATGAAAAATAAATATGCTCAGTAAAAACGTCTACAAGAACACAAACCTACTCCTGAAATGTGTGTTGCCATAGCTCAAAGAAACTTGTATCTTTACCGAAGAAATACTGTAATACCTTTTATTTGCTGTTTAGAAAGGTAAAAACTGTTTTAAGTAAAAACCAAATATCGTTTCAGTTATAAAACATGGAAAATATACATATATTTCAAAAGTTCCTTGCTTCCCCATTTCTCAAATCGTATTTTATATCCATTTGTTTTAAAATTAATTACCGATTCTCTGTTCATTTTCTTCCTATTAAATGCATACAATTCGCATATTTTTTCTTAAAATACGATAAAATTTTTAAATTCTGACCACACATATTTTATTTCTGCGGTCTTGTATAGTTTCACTGCATCATTTGAGTTATCACTTTTGAATATTTCATAATTCGAAATCAAGCTTAGTAGTTATTAGGCATTAAAATCTGCATTGTTTTAAAGCTAAAAAATCGTGTATAATTCTCGTTTTTGAGCGAGGTATAAATGAAAATTGTAAATGAAACGACAACGCACCTGAGCATTGGTGGAAAATCTACCATTCATCAAATTCATTCTGTTAACCAAAATTTCGAAAAAAAAGTGTTTAACCGAATATTGATACATTTCATAGATTTCTGCTTATGATAACATATACCATGAAAAGCTGTTTGAAGCTATGCTGGAATTTGGATTTCCTAGAAAATTGATTGATCTAGCTATAATTACTTTAAGGAGAGTAAACTGCAGAGTTAAAATCATGTCTAATCTATCAAAGGCATTCTATTTTTATTTATCGTATCGCTTTGAACGTATTTTTAGGTGCGACAGCTTGAACTCTGTTAAAAACGCGACCTTTGCAGGTGTAAGGGGTGCCAGAAAAAGAGGAAAACCTCACAATATGGATAGACTGTGGGGAGGCAGATCTCAAGGCTTTAAAAATCAATATTTGCGGAGCATAACGACTAAACGGATCCGTTGGAGGAAGCTTGTTGAGATGTCCTTGGTCTGTGGTAGGCTATAATGCAACTGAAGAAGAAGATAGATGAAAATTATATTTCTAATTCGCTACATAATTTTACAGAACTTTACAACTAGATTTTACTCGACAGCCACTTTCATGTTGTATCGTACGTCTACCAGGAAAATGTAACTTTTCTGTGCTCATTTGGTAGTCACTATTGCCTTACCAAAACCTACACATGCCTTTTACAAACTGGTTGACATGAGCTTAAAATGTATAGGGATGGAAACAATCTCGAACGAATGCTAAAAGTTCGCTGAAAACTTCAGGATTTTCACCAAGTAATCTGCTCATTCCTGTTAAGAATAAACGTACAATTACGAAATCTTTCAATCAAAATGGCAATAACAGAAAAAAGACAAGAGGAGTTGCAAACCCACATGTCGATGAAGGCGGGCTAAAGTTATTTAAACAAGTTCAGGTCAAAATACGTTAAGTGTGTCAGATTGCTGTTGTATCAAGAAACAAACGTTTTAGTTCCTGTAGACCTCACTAAACTAATAGCGAATTAATGCTACGTCTCAACAGTTCACAAATATAGAAGATTTAAAATAACTTTTTTTTTATTTTAGCCGAACATTTAATATATATAAAGGTACAACTTGTGGCACAGATGAGTCGTCACTCATGGTAATTTAAAATAAGCAATAACAAACAATTAAATTCAAACGCGAGTAACATAATCTAAGACTAACCATTCTATAGAATACCAAATAGATTTTCTCAGTTACTAAGAGAAAGTTTAAAGCATAATACCAAAGCCAGAATACAATTTATTTTTAAATAGAACCTAATAGCAAACTCGAGTACCAGAAGCTTTTTATTCTAATATTCGAAACTCCAGCTTATATACTCTCAAACTAGTTTTCGTTCTGGTGAGAAATAAGGAAAGAAGAAGTTTTAGTAAAAATCCAAGTTATAGTGATGTCTTACCCGAAGTTTTAAAAGAGAAAAAAAAAAAAAAGAAAAATCTTTGACTTTAAGTTAAGAATGTAGGTTTAGATGAAGAAATGATGTTTCAGCAATGTCAGGAAAGCCACTTATCACTACTATAGAGACTATGGGCTACACATAAGCCTCGAGGAGACGATGCCTCGAGGAGCATAATAGCACAAGTGATAAAATTTCTCAATCACCCAATATACATTTCAGCTTTTACTGGATTCCAAAAGCTTAACTGCAGGAAACGGAGAATTCTACTTATTTCAATAAACTGTAATAATAATTACATAGGTGTAAGTAGATCTACTGGACAGACCGATTGGCGTACAACTGATTACCGGGCGCATATTTCCCAAGTGCACATCAGCGTAGCCACTGAGGGAGGGGTTTCGAAAATGGACCAATGAACTTCTATTGCTCTTGTGACGCTAAATCTTCGAGCCTGTGAGCGTATGTTGTTTACGTTTTATTTTGTATTTGTTTCGCAGTTACAAATGTATGGCGTAATAGTAGAAATTCTCGTAGTGCTTTCGTTTTATGAGTTTCATTAATCGCTGACATTTCACTTTCACGATTTTTATCACGCAATCGCTGACATTTCTTCGCGATTTTTATCACGCATTAATATTTGGATTGATGATCACGGCGTATTATCGCTCTTTATATCGAGAAAATGACTCAAGCTACAATTAGCCTCGAATATTATGCATTTAATAAGGCCTTTGTATTAAGAGAATTCAAGTGTATAATTTTTTGGACTGGAAGTGTTACAGTGAATGTAGTGTTTTCTTATTTCAGTGCTTGCATCCTCTTGAATTTTAAAGTATAAGTTTCAGAATACATATTGTGTATGATCTGATTATATCCATTATTAAGAGTAAAAGCTAATATGTGAATAAATTGAATATATTCGTTGTGAATAAGATAAATTCGTTCAGTTTGATAAATATTTCTTGTGTAGGTAGTAGGTGTAAGAGTGAGCAGTTATTAAATGTGAAATTTAATAGACTAAAATGTATACGAATCCAAATTAGTAAAGTTCACTTTGAATAAAATTCGGCATTGATTATTAGAACATCTTTTTCATATAGACTGTAATAAAAAATTTTGACTTCTATTTACATATGTAATTGGTATAAATATTTTTCTCATATGCATAGTTTTATGCAAAGATCGCATTTTAAGCTCAGATGTTTATCACATATTTGTTTCTTCATCTTATTTACCACTTATTAAGTAATATTTCACATGAATATTTTTGCGGAGTATCCGACATTTGTTTGTATTTATTTCAAGTTCTTTCAACCAGGTAGTGAAATCTCCACAATTGCTTATATTTGATCTAATTTCGCAATGAAAGTTTCAGAAGAAATCGACGATGCTTGAATTATTTTGAACAGATAAAATTACGTGGCAGAATATTTTCACCCATCTTGCTTAAATCTTAAAGCACGCGAGTCATGTGACATGACAGTAATATTACTGGATGCCCATTGGTCCATCCTAGAAACCACTCCCTCGGTGGCTATACAGGTGTGCACTTGTGAAATATGCTTACCGGGCAACTCCATTTAGCCAGCAGAATAATATTATTATTATTCAGTTCTGTTATTTCTGAGTGCAGTGCTTTATATCTTTGACTTTAAGTTGCATACCATCCCCTCTGTATCGAATAACACGGACGCATAAAGTAAATGCTTTTCTTCAAGTCTTTTTTTTTTTTTTTTTTTTTTTTTTCTTTTAGCAATAGTAACTTTGCAAAAGCAAGAATTCAGTTCATCGTGCCTTGGTCCGTGATTTGTCGTTAAAATAGAACTATGGACATGGCAAAAAATAACCATGTCGGCATCTTTGGAAGAAGCAACTTCCCACTCAAAAACTTTGTGTGGCAAAGAATTGTAATAATTTCCTACTTTACTTCCTTTTATATCATTACTTGCCGAACAGATGAAGCTGCGCATTTAAACAACCATACGGCATTTGGATTAAAATTCAAATTAAAAATTTTTGCCTTAAAAGTATCCCAGTATAATATACCTCGGAATCACTTCCAGTTGGGAACTACGTTTGCAATTAGTAGAATAGTTTTAAACATAGTTCAAGAATTAAAATAACTGATATTAAGACACAATAACACGCCGAATAAATACTAATTCAGAAATCAAACAACAAAAATCAGCGTAATATTTGCAAAATTTTCACAGGACTAGTTTCGATGGTTTTACCGAACCACCATCTTCAGCTGCAAAACCGCAAATGAACAAGATAGGAAATAATGATTAGATAAGATGATTTTTACTACATCAACGATTTTTACTTAAGATTAGATGATGTTTACTACATCAACGAAGGAAGAATAAAGAAATGAGCAAGGTACACCAAAAATGATCACAAGAATATCAAAGCAGTGGTCACGTGTTCTCGAAAATTTCTCGTATTGTAAAAGAGAAGCAATTAGTAGCTAATGTTATGAGTGAGAACATTATCTTCGATGCAATTAGATGATGCATTAATCTTATCTAATCATTATTTCCTATCTTGTTCATTTGCGGTTTTGCAGCTGAAGATGGTGGTTCGGTAAAACCATCGAAACTAGTCCTGTGAAAATTTTGCAAATATTACGCTGATTTTTGTTGTTTGATTTCTGAATTAGTAACTGATATTATTAGAATATTTGCTCTAAAACTTGTTAGCTTTAATCTTCGTTATTAATCTCAGGACGGCTAGACTTAAGTCGGACTTTCACTTTTCATTCAATCGGGATAACTCTTGCATTTTAAATGCTTTATTATTACAATAAATATATACATATCATTACAGAACATTCTTAACATTAATTCTATTCTCTCGCTTCCCGATTCTCGATTGATATCGTGCGCCCCCTATCGGCGGCTTTTCTACAATGCCATTTATCGGCTGATAACATTCGGTCATTCTGACCTGACAATCGTCCCGATTGTTCGAAGTACAAATCAATTTTATAATTAATACAATTTTCTACTTCGACTCTTATACACACTATTAAACATACATATTACTAATACACTAAGAAGAATACACATTATACTAAAATTTGATATGATAATAAACTTACTAAAATATTTTCACATACACAAATTCACATATTTTTATACATTAGCATAATAATCGAAACTTTTCTGTAAATCATTACTAAATATGTGAAAATATGCTTTTCTACAATGCCATCTATCGGCTGATAACAAACTGTATCGCCATACAAAATAATGAAATATTACAAAAAGTCTTTCTAATATTGTTCAGATGCTAAAAGGCAGCTTTTGGCGCTGAAAATCAAAATTCATTAGCATACTTCAAAACGCTGTTTCCAAAATGAGAAGGTTGTGTGTTATTCGAATTTTTTATGTGAAAATTTCACTCCGAGAAATTCAGTAACATAAAAAACGTGGGTTTGAAATAAAATCATAAGTGAAATATGCTGAATTTGAAAACAATTAAAATCACTTTTTCTTTCTTGTTTTACATTGATTTTTTTAAATTCTTGCAACGTACTTCTTCTATGCAATTAGATGATGCATTAAGCATTTCATTTTCACCTCTCTTATGCTTACATATAAAAGACAGAAGTTCTTAATTTTCTGAATGCATTTTATATTTAATCATAAATCTTTATTTTTCCTTTTTCATTTCTAGGAGAACATTGGGGGATTTATGTTTTTTCAGAGAGGGTTTTACGTTTTACTACTAAATAAAAAACATTTTCTTTAAGTCCAACAAAATTTGTTTTATTCTCAAAAACTAAATAAAAGTATTAAAAAACTGATTGCTTCATTCAATCAGTCAATCCCTTAAGAAATGTGTAGCGAAGAAGAACTTACCGAAAGAGATGCGAGTCAGAATATAATAAGTTAAAAATAGCTACCCACTAATCCGTAGTGTGTAATAGACTTAGCCAGTAGATTCGTTCTGGGATTTGTACGTCAGCAATAGAGCGATCTGACTCGGTTTTATTTTGTGCTTATTTCGACGGGTAAGATAAATACGCATAAGTTTGATTTAGACATATTCTTACGAAAACTTCCATTTTAGGTTAGACAGACATTGTTAGATTTATCATAAATGATTTTACGTTTTGTGGTCAAACGTCAGGGGACCTGAGATGTATAAAACAGAATCAAAATTAGTTATATTGCACACTTTTCATTTGAAAGCGCGGTGAGTGAATTGTAAGCAAAATTATGATTTATCTATTGAAAGAGCACACGTAATTTGCTTGAGTTGCTTCATAAAACCAGTGTATTTTTCACCACCTTAATGGATATCAAATATTTATATATACATTTAAATATTTATGCTTCATTATTAATATGTAAAATTATTTATAAATTCTGAATTTAATTTGATATATTATAAGCGAGACACAATAACACGCCGAATAAATACTAATTCAGAAGTCAAACAACAAAAATCAGCGTTATACCTACAAAATTTTCACAGGACTAGTTTCGATGGTTTTACCGAACCATCATCTTCAGCTGCAAAACCGCAAATGCACAAGATAGGAAATAATGATTAGATAAGATAAGAAAGGCCTGAACAAGAATAAGCAAGTGGCGCCATCTGTTGGCGAAACCAGAACTAAAACATAATTTCTCTAAAACTAAACATAACTTAACTAAAACATAATTTCTTTCTCTGCCTTCGGCTTTTAGAGAAATTATGTTTTAGTTCTGGTTTCGCCAACAGATGGCGCCACTTGCTTATTCTTGTCCAGGCTTTCTTATCTTATCTAATCATTATTTCCTATCTTGTGCATTTGCGGTTTTGCAGCTGAAGATGATGGTTCGGTAAAACCATCGAAACTAGTCCTGTGAAAATTTTGTAGGTATAACGCTGATTTTTGTTGTTTGACTTCTGAATTAATATTATAAGCGGCCAAACACACTGATATTGTAATTTAATTTCACGTTCATAATTGTCTGAACTTAGAATCATTATGGTTAAAATTTGAGTTGAATACTTGTGAGGCAATGAAAATGTGTTTAGCGGATCGGGGGATTTCAGTAATAATCTTGCACTGCAAGTAGCTTGATTTGAGAATATTTTGAAATATGAGTCAAACTTTACAGTAAAATTTAATTTTCCAAATTAGCATATTCTTACAGTGCTCGTAGTATGCATACACTTTGTTGAGTTATCAACTGAAACCTTGGCCCTTTCTGTGGTCTAATGGATAACCATACTCGGTCATAAATCGCTCTATGTCAATTCTGTTGTCAACAACCGTAAGAGGATATACTGCTTACTATAGCATTTTGTTCACATTAAAAAAAATAGCGAATGTCATTTAACTGTACTGCAACAATGGCTTAAATGAAGCAAAAGATTTAAAAGAAAAATAATAAACAGAAGGGGTGGAATACGGTGGAAGTTAACTAGGAAATAATCAGGAAATTCTTACCAAGTAGGTGCGTAGAAAACACTGCGAACTATTCTAATTACCTTGCGGTGTTGCGCGGCCCCAACCTACACGCAACAATAGTAGTGACTGCTATGAACTGGAAAGTACACAAAACTCTTAAGAAGGGTTTAACTCCCTTTTTATTCTACTTTAGATGCGTGCACTTGACAGATTGCGTGCACTTGACGCTCACAAACTACGCCGACGCGGCGGTAAAAATAAAAATAAGAAACTAAAAATGAATAATAACAAGTTAGTACCTACGAAGCTCTCTAAACGTAACTAACCTAACCGCGTTCTAAGATACAGCTGATATTTCAGCAAACTTTCTGAATATTAAGTTGAAGGATTCAACTATCTGCCGAGGCAAGCACACAGGCCGAAACGCGCGGTTCTTCAATTTCTACCTAGCCACCTTCACGCTCGTGAAGCAATAAAACACACTTACGAACTCGTTTCCCTTCTATTTAACTCAAATTACTTCTGCTTAAAGATTTGAATACTTTGCGCGTTCTACTAAAATTTGCATACTCTGACATTGGCAAATCCAGGAGAAAGTAAGGCTTGACAGGAAAGATAGTTTAAACTTAAAAGAAATGTTAGTTAAAATAAATATAAACCCTACAACCTACATCGGTGATTTTTACAACATCAGCGAAGGAAGAATAAAGAAATGAGCAAGGTACACCAAAAAGGATCACAAGAATATCAAAGCAGTTGTCACGTGTTCTCAAAAATTTCTCGTATTGTAAAAGAGAAGCAATTAGTAGCTAATGTTATGAGTGAGAACATTATCTTCGAGAGCTTGTAGATTCTGTGCATCTATCCCGTATGTAAAATGTCCGAAATGTTGACAGAAAATGTATAAGAATTCAATGTTGTCAGGGATTGGTTAGTAACTTTAAAAGGAAGCGTGTCTTTCATATTATTGTGATATACGCTCAAATTATGAATCCGGACGCTAAGTTAGCTGATCCATTTGCTGCAGAGTTTAAGAGATTCGTGATTTCCCAGTGGTACCTTCCACAGCTTACGTTTAGCTTTGTGTTAACACTGATTTTTTTGGAACGTGTGCAAAAGATAATCTGCATTATAGCAGAGAAGAATTTAGTGCCCTTTAATAATCTCGTGGAAGACAGTCTCACCCACTTGCATGTAAATAAGAGATGAAATTCCATTATTTCAATTCGTGGAATTTCCCTTCAGGGAAATTATAGGAATGAATTTCCGAGAGAATTTCTTCAGAGAACGATGAATCTGGTTAAGGACAATATGATTTCCTTTTAGGGAAATTCTACGAATTCAAGATGAATTCAAGATGTTCAGGGTGTAAAAGAGTCAGCTAGGCGTTACGTCTAAAGGTCCAAAAGCAAGGCTTGCGACAAATGCTCTTTTCATTGAATGAAATTAAGGAGGTCTTCGATCGTGCGATAATGTTTTCTAGAAGGGAATCTGCCACTAAACATATTGCTGCTTATGAATATTGTTCTTACATTCCCTTAAACTTTGAAGACGAATAAAAATAATTCAAGTTCATTACAATAGTATAACTTATTCCCAAGATCATACCAATATTCCTTCCCATGAATGGACTGATTGTGTCAAACTTTAAGAAGCTTAAACAAAAGAATTTCAGTAATAATTCAGTGACATAATGCACTAAACGTAGCTTCCTAGAGATTTGTAAAAGCAAATTTCTGTATCGGCAATAGTCTCAAAATAAAGAAACATAAAGCTTAGATAAAAGTAGTATGAAGTTAGATAGAATATCTTCTATTAAAGGCCCTCTATTTTCTCTGAACAGCACAGTGCTTTGATTGCTTTATGGACTTAAATTTGAGGGCCTTGCTCGTTATCAGGAGCCGCCTGCTGTCAATAAAATTACGCCCTTGAGGAAAACGTGGGATTGGAGATGACTGAAGACGTCCTGAATATATAGTGGCGCAGCATAATCAGGTACCAGGATTTTAGCACAAAAGATATTATGTATCTGCATTTCGTAGGAGAAAAAGAAGAAACTCATAGAGAAATCTTTTAATAAAAATCTGATTAGTGAGATGTATAAAAAAAGAAAAGCAGTGCAAAGTTTTAGAGAACGACATAACTCAAATAAGATTTTAGCAGTGAGAACGATGAATCTGGTTAAGGACAATATGATTTTACATTTCCATGTAATCTTCAATAAAAGGTAAAAACAATTTTTATTGAATAGGTCACAGAAAATGGAAATGATCTTAAATATTCCTGACGCAAAGATATATTTTGATGTAAAATCATTATTCAACAATGTTCCAGTGGAGGGTGCATTAAAATGTCTAGAAACCAGACTTCGCGAATTTCATTTCTCTTGCATCGAAATTGATGAGCTAATTTCTCTCACTCAACTCTGTTTGAAAGAAATACATTTTGTTTTCCAAAATAAATATTACAAGAAAACTAAGGGATTAGCCATGGGAAGCCCCCTCAGTTCCATCCTGGCTGATATCTACATGCATTATTATGAATCAAAATTGTTTGAAACTTTAAAATTCCCGGTATGGTTCTGCTACATAGACGATGCTTTCACCCTGTTTGAAGGTAATAAAGATGATTTAAATAAAGTTCTTTCAACAATGAATTCCATTGATCCTGCTGTTCAGTTCACTTTTGAACTCGAGACTTGCAATTCTCTTCCGTTTCTCGACATTCTGGTCACACGTAACACATCCAACTTCAGTACTACGGTTTACCGTAAACCTTCATCGGTTTGCCTTCCACCACACTTTAAATCATGGCATCGGACTAAACAAAAGTTAGCTTCATTTTATTCCTATGTTTTCCGTGCTTTTCAAGTTTGTTTCTCCAAACTATCCCTTGATGAAGAACTAAATTACTTAAAAGCAATAGCTATTGACAGAGGCTTTTCATCCAACATTATTAATAAAGCAGTTAAAAAATTCTCATCTCAACACACAAAGGCACACTCTTGTTTTAGGAGATTATAAAATTTCTGTTGTCATTCCCTTCTTTCCATCAATTAGCTATAAAGTTACACATATTTTGCAGAAATTTAACTTTCGGGTCGTTTATTCTCCCATCAATAAAATTCTGAGTTCCATACTCAAGGACCCCATTCCGGATATGAATAATCCCTATGGTATTTATAGGATTCCTTGCATGTGTGGTTTAATGTACATTGGCCAAACTAAGAGAGCCTTAAAATTTCACGTCAAGGAACATGAGGCATATGTTAGAAAAAAGGAACACAGAAGTCTTTTGTTGCCCAACATTGTTGGTCCGAATATCACACTTTCAATTTTTCTGCTGCCAAAATTATTCAAAAAATATCTTCCATTGGAGAACTGGATTTTTTTTTTGAGGCATTTCACATTCAAAACTTTTGTTCTAGTTAACGATCCTAATACCAATCCATTTTTGCCTTCGGCCCTTAAAGAAGTTATGTTTTTGTATAACTGATAGATATGCTGATTTTAAAATTATTTTGCGATATTGCTGCTGAGCAGAATTTAATGGTTTAAGTGCGAAGAACATGATATTTAATAAATAATGGTAACATACAAAATATTGAAAAACGCCCCTTTGGACGCAATCTAAAATCTGAAACATTTCAGACTTTTTTTTGTTTTTCTAGAATTTTACTATTCATTGAAAGTAGAATGGAGATTTTACTGAATCTCAGAACTGCAGCTAAGAGAAATTATTCCAATGACTTGAGTTAATTCGTACGTTCCCAATGCTTTCTTAGATTCTTCCCCTTTTTTTATGTTAGCGAGGATGAAGGATTTTCCTCCATTGTCGCTAACTGTGCTTGATTCACTCTCAGTTTTCTATCATTTTCGTATAGTTTCGTTTCTATCATTTCCGTACAGTTGTTAGTGAGCAGTTAATCATAAGAAAAAAATCTGATGTGTACACCATATATCCTTGAACGGAATATTAAATTATACGCATTTTTCTTGCATTTCATTTAAACTTATTGGATTGAATTATGTCTACTTCGCCGACAGCGCATAAATCACAATAGAATAAATGCATTCTTTAAAATTAACTCTAGTATTTGTTTACCATAGCGACGCTCTGGCGCTAGATTCACTTAAAAGTTATTACTGTAACTAAATTTGTATTACTGTCAGTTTGCGCGCAGTGCTTCAGTACAAATTTTAAATTTTCGGAAAATACAGTTAGTTTTTTCTTTATAAAACAAATTCTTATACACGATTAAGTAAAATAAATCAAGAAAGATAATCATCTATGTATAAAGATGACACACTGAAAATTTCATATATGTATGACAAAAACAATTTGACGAATTAAAACTCGAAAATCAGCTAAAATTCTCATTTTTTGTGTTGCGCAAAACTGATGACTCCCCTTCAGTATTATATTTCGTTCACATTATAAATCATAATGCACAAAATTTATATCATTTAAAGAACAGAATTATCTAATCGTTGCCACATGTTCTAATCAAATACTATAATAAAGCTAGAATGATGTATAAAAGAAATTAAGCAAAAAAAGAAAAAGAAAAAAGAAACAGTTTTTCACAGACGATTGAGTATTTCTCATTCAATTAATTCAGTTCTCACTTCGCGAGAAGGCAAAAATACATAAAAACTTAAAATATCTATATTAAAAATTACGAAGTAAATCTCAAACACTTATTTTCTCGAAAGCATTCCAGAAAGAATTAAGCATGATTTAATTGGCAATAATAAATGAATGCGTTATCTTTGTTGTTGCGAAGCTAAGTTTCTCTAGATTGGCAACAAATCCTCTAGTCTCCTGTTTCAAATGTAAACATAAATGGCCGCCATTAAAAAAGGCTCAGCGGCACTTAGACAACTTTAAAATTGTTGATAATTCTAAAAATATTGCATACAGATTTACTAAAGACACAAAAACCTTAACTGGAAGATAAAAAAAAACATAATACAATCATTTTTAAAGCAAAAAATGTACAATTTACAAACATATAAGAGTAAAGAAACTGAGATCTCTGAGCCGGGTAACAGAGTGGATATATATATAAATATATTTATGTACGTTTGGTTCGGCCGATTGCAACCAAAATACGAGGTGCACATCTACATGTTACAGCAGTCCTATATACAAAATTTCAACGTTCTGAGGCTACTCCTTTTTGAGTTATGCGAGATACGTACGTACGCACGCACGTACGTACATACGTTCGTACAGACGCCACGAAAATTTCTTTTCAGAATTAATTTAAAGGAGTTTTATAATTTTTTTGAAGGAAAAGAGTATTTTATTCTGTCCTTACGTACAGATATCACGCAAAAGCATCGTTAAATTGCATTCGATAGCGGTCAAAATGGATATTTTCGTTGAAATATGCTGCCTGAAACTTTTCGCGATTACAATACTTCCTTTTTACTTCTTACAAGGAAGTAAAAAGAACCGATTCAGCTTAGTGAGCAAACTGTTCTGATCTGAAGCGAGAGTTTTTACCCAGGTCTAAGCACATAAAAACACTTTTTGATGCCATTTACAACATCTTCTAACTTTAAATGTTTGAAATACTTTTTCTTCACCAAACTAATTTAGATTGCATCGGATTACCGATACAAAGCGACAATTCATTTTGATTAATACGTCTTACTAGAATCCATTTAAAATGAAAAATTATAATCCACCTGAAAAGTATATGCTCTACACTTTTCTTTTCTTATCATTTTAATGGATTAATTATCGCTTAATTATACCAGATACGCCTCTGTGTTCAGTATTCTTTCTATTTAATTGTCATTTTTCAGTGTTACTGTTAAGCTTCTACATACCTTGCTGGTACTTAATCGCGACACCAATTTTTACCAAAAATATAAACATTTTATATGTTTTTTGATTATTTTTGGTTGCAAATGAAACATTCTGCAACAAAATATTACCTTTATTATTCAACATTCTCCCTGAAGAATTCTTCAGCTCATTGCTTTTGGAAATGTTAAAAATAAAATCTACACCGTAGCTATTACGCCATTTTTTATGATTTCGTTTTGCAAAAATATTTATGAAACTTTTCGAAACTTTATATATCAGTAAGGCTATGTGTACATTCGCAAATATACTGATATATACCTTAGGAGATTTTTTTTTCCTTTACACGCTACTGGAGAAGCTCCTATAAGAGATATGTCAGCTTTTCTGTGTTTGCTCATCTTGAAAAAAATTTACTTGTCCATAAGTTCTACTTATACATCTAAGACCTTCTATTCGTTCTTTCAGAAATTTGCTCTCCTTTAGGAATTTTTTACTTTATCCTAGGAAAGTGCTTTTTCAATATCAGCTTGTTTTTAACTTTCGCTTTTTTTTACATTGGTTTTGAACTACATAGCGGAATCAAAGGTTGTTCGTTGTTTTGAACTATGTAGTAGAGTCAAAGGTTCATCGGTTTGAACTATTTAGTATAGTCAGTATTACCTCATTGGTTTGAACTACGTGGTAAAGTCAGAGGTTGCTCATTCGTTTGAACTACGCAGTAGAGTCAGTGGTAGCTCACTGGTTTGAACTGTGTACTTAGTAGAGTCAGTGACAGCTCATTGGTTTGAACGACATAGTATAGCCACTTGTTTGAACTGCATAGGAGAGTTAGCGGTAGCTCACTGGTTTGAAGTACCCTGTAGAGTCAATGATATTTCATTAGTTTGAATTTTTCTAGTTTCACTGGTCTATGTTATTATTTTCTTGTTACAGTTACTACAAATATGCAGAATCACATTTTAAAGCCCAAAAATTCAAAATGTAGAAGGAGAGAAACTATTTCATTTGCATTTTCTTGCTAAACTGAATGTTCTGTTGCCAAACTGAATGTAAACTGAACTAAACTGAATGTAAGTCATAATTTAAATAATTAAGGTATCCGACTACGTTCGATACCCTAATTTTGAAAAAGTGTACAAATAAATTAATTTTTGGTGTTAATTAGCAGAATGCTGCCTAAAATGATAGAAACAGTTTATAAACATATTATTAAAATGTAATTTTTACTTTTTTCTCACATTTTGGATCAAAAATGTATTCAAATTTCAGTATCACGAGATAAATTCCCTAAACATTATTTATCAATATTTTACTTTCATTTTTTTCACTTATATTTAATAAAGCATAAGGAATAAAATGAACTAAAATCTAAGTCATAAAGCAAAATACCTATGAAATATACCTGTTTGAGTACATAAACTAGCTATTTTTCGAGAAAGTTTTCTCTCTTCATTTACAAAATTGTCTGCAAAAATAGTAAATATGTATATAAACCTAAACTTTTAGTCCATTTAATTCCCATTATTTTATAGAATTTGTGTGGGAAGTATCATAAAATTGCTATGGTATTATTTTAAGTTACGGTGTTTTTCGTATTAGAAATGTTGACAAAAACAAGTTTTTCAAAAAAACAAATGTAAAGTTTTATCTTTAGAAAATATATTAGAAATTGATATATTACATTGCTAAAAGTGCCCCGTTTTGTATATTGCACCTTTTGTTAACTCTATTTTAGAAGATTTTTTTCTTTAAAGAAGCTCTTAAATTTTTTCTTATGATTTTTGCGGAATGTTAAGAATGTCGTTTTGAATCGACAATCCGAGTTTTATCAATACAGTTATATCCCTTGACACAGTATATTGTCCATGTTTCATATTAAGTTTCCCAATATTTTTAACATACTCAAAAATCCATTATTAAACTGTATTACTCCTATATAGGAACCAAGACACAATGTTGTCAACTCAACAAACACTTGTTTTGGTATGATACGTTATTAAATCTCTCATTATTGTTTCAAGTTCCAAAACACACTGGACAGGATAATGCAGAAAATAAAGATTTTAGAATTTTCACATCGAATATTCTATTACCAGCTTCATTACCAGCAGCATTATTAGCTTCATTATAATTTTTAGAAAATGTTTTATTGTTTCCTAGTTTCGATTCACTGATAGAAGCTCTCACAGTATATCTTTTTCCAGCAAATCGCCGTTTTTTAGAACGAAAAGTTCCACGCCGACCCATTACGACGTTTACAATAATAAAGTGAAAATATTTTTATCACAATGTTAAAATAACAAAGTAGAATGAGATAAAAAATAATACTGAATAACAGCAAGCCCGCTAATTCAGAGTGTAATCAAATCAGAATGTAAACACAAACGGAAATTTTTCCAAATATGATACTGAAATTTCGAAAGTAAGCTTGCTTCCAAGCACATAATAATAATACATATATTTCAAAATCATCTTTTGAATATCGCCAACAGTATTCAAATGAAATATTCTTGTTTAGAGCAGTCTGTGTCCCTTAAACATCAACTTCCGGCCTTTTAAACAGCAATTTCGGGTTCATGGTGTAGAACAAAACAGCCATAACTCTACTTCTAATCACCGGAGAGACAAAACAAGAATAGGTTTTTGAAGCTAAAAATATAAGCTTTAAATTAAAGTAATAAAATTTTTTTAAAAATTTCTTCAAAATTGACGATCAGAACGTAGTTGGATACCTTAAGTGAATTATTTAAATTATGACTTATTAAAAATTAGTTTATTAATATTCTAAAATTATGCTACACAACGAGTATTTTATTTAATATATTTGCTAATTTGTTTAATTTTAATTTGGGTTTTGGGTACTTAAGAATTTGTACGCTCATTTTCACTCGTTACTCAATACGCGCTTGAGCACACAATGGAATTATGTGTTTTTCTACGTAATAATCTTGATTTTATATTACTTAACTTGGGTTTACCCATTCTTAACTTATACCACTGGAAGTAGAAAAATTAGCTCTTCAATTTAAGATCACTTTCAAGATCTTAACAGATTTTAAGATACAATTAATTATTTAACTCAAATTTCCATTTTGCATAGTGTTGGAAGTAAAGGGAGAGGAATTGGAAAAAACGCAGCTTTTGGTAAATTTTCAATTTTCTTGCCTACTCTGTTAAGGCATTTTGGTGGGGTGAGCTAGGGTTTGCCATTTTGTCCTTGGCAGCTGATTTTGATTTGGCCATCGTTTAGCGATGTTTAAATTTGTGTTTAGTTGAACGTCTTTGAAAAGGAGAAATTATACGTTTCTTGCGTATTCTACATTTTCAATACCTCTTTAATTGTTCTGCGTTAGTTAGATTAGAAAAATAACTGTTCTTATAATTATTTTTTTAACTTAATCATGCTGATCTATAAAGATCGCTGGGCGTTAGTGGTAATTAATGCTGTTTTTTTCCCTTTTTATTTTTTCCAAAATGTCCAGGCGTAAAGTGTTTCACACCGCCGAAGAAGCATTATAATATATGTTTCCTAAGGAGATTGAGCCAGATGTAATTACTTTACCTCCTGAGAAGGACGAGTTAACTGACGAAGAGTGCTTTGATGATGGTGAAATGATTGCTAAAAACATAAATGATTTTGGACTTAACATTACGGAGCAACTGCCATACACCTAGCGCCAGTAATGTAAATGAATATAAAATAGAGTTAGTTCGAAATTATCAAAAAAATGCAACCAAAATCAAATCGGACAAAAAAATAACCCCACTTATGATTTTAACAAAGAAGGTAATTTGTCTGGTGAAAATATTGAGACAATTTCTAAAAAAAATATGAATCCATTTGAAATTTTTGAAGAATTTTTAACTCCTGAATTTTACGAATGCGTAATAAATGAAACAGAAAGATATGCGAAACTGTGGAAAAATAAGGCAACCCTATATGGTTTTGCTATAAATCATGGGCCATGTGTGGAGTCAAGTGCTACTGTTATAATTTTGACTTATACTTTGGTGCCGAGAATGTTGACAAAACTCCTGAAGCTTCGAATGAACCGCTTGGAACATGAGTGGTGAAAAAAAGCATAAACGACGAAAAAAGCATAAAGACATATCGCGGTTGCATACCTTAAACTAGGAACAAATTCGAAGAAAAGCATTGGGAGACATTTGCTGATGACATCGAGACCAAAGTGATAGGCTCTGTACGTGTAAATAGAAAAGACCATATTCTAGTTAAAAGACGAAACCAAAGAAGACGCCGGTTAAAAAAATGTAAGGGAAGTCCTATTACGTTTTGTACAAAAATGCGATGTAACACTTTGTGTGAAATGTTTTCCGCTATAACACACTTAAATATTGCAAATTTGCTCGATAAAAATATAACTAATTAAGTTTAGATCGTAAAAGACGACTTTTTTTCTTTTGAATCTTATTGTCAGTTTTAATTCTGCAAAAAATTCATATTTTTTAAACTAAATTCGTAAATTTGTAAACATAAGGTCAAAGAGCAAATACTTGTTCTTTTATTACCAAAAGCGCCCAGCAATCTATTTATAGATCACCAATTATTTTAACTTCTTGTTATGGTAAGTGAATGAAATTTCATAATTCCTTTATTTATGATATAAAAAATGTAATTTAAAAATATTTTTCAAAAATTCTCATTTTGAAATAATTTTGGCGTTAACGGGTTAATTTGCCATTGAAATAGAAGATGTCAGCGAGTCCGTCATCTTCTTCAGGTTGCTGTCCCAGCCAAGGTTTCCTTTTAGGCCCAGTTCCTACTTCCATCTAAACGCAGACTGCAGGAGTGACTCTTCATCATTTTCAACAAATCCAGCGATGGAGGACTTCCTGGAAAATTAACACCATCGCCTAGCCAACACCAACTGATTGTTATTTATCCTTTTTCCACTTGGATCCCGATGGGAGGCGGACTTGTTACTCAACTTCAGTCTCAGTCGGCTCCGATGGCATGGATAAGTTAAAATTTTATATTTTCAGTTTTGTTTCGTAATCACTCAGTAATGGCATGAAAGCTTTTCCAGCAATATTAAGATGCATAAATGTATTCCTTACAAGGCTTTGAGCTATTTAAAAAAATTAATATTTTATTCTGTAACTTGCAGAGTTCGTAAAAAAAACTAATCTGTAAATTAATGTATACCAAAAATCTCTTTAATTTAAAGCTTCTCTAATTTCTAGTAGGTAGTTCTTCTCTAATGTAAAGTTTATTTACTGTGTCTTCAATCCATTTAGAACTGTGGGGTAGATCAATGAAAATTTCTCTAATGCAAATGATTGTTCTCATACCTTAAGAATTAATACTAAAAGTTTTTCTTATTCACCTATGGTGAGCTTTACCTCACCGGTAATAGTTTGATATGAAATGTGCAATCTATAAAAATCAACTAGTGCAATATTTAGTTTAAACTAAACTGTGGTTATAAATTAAAAATTTTTCACCAAATATAGCATGAAAATGTTAATGACTCATCTTGGTTTTAGAAAAAAAATTGTAATTTAATAACTAATTTTCCTGGGAACATTTATTTTTAATTAATCTTGGCATCTATTTGTTTTGATAGTGTTTACCTTTAAGAAAATTTAATAAAATTTAAATTTTATATATTGGATACATTTGCATGTTTTATTTTCTATGTATTATTCCGCATGACCTTTCGCCGGTAGTCTTATGAAATAAGGATTGTTCAATAATCACACAATGTAAAACTGTACTCAAAAATATACTAATTTTTGTGTGATGTCTCTTAAGAGCACCATAACATGAAGTTATAATTTTAACTATATCACTCATGTTCCCTTATTTATAGTAAAGTTTACTGTTCAGCAGGGAACTGTTAAGTTCTTTCTGTTTTGATTGCACTTTATATACAATCTGCTTTTAAAGTTAGAATAACAGTAAACTATTTCCAATTAACGAGAACGCACACGAAACCGTGTCCCCAAATGAATGCAAATGGTTTCACAACAGTTGAACATAGACATATATTTCCAATTATAAAAATGACGCAAACAATCATGTTTCGGTATTATGAAATTTTCAGTGTAAATTTTATCAAAATTAATAATCTAAAGTTTTATAGAATCCTCATAATTAATTGTATTTAGGTAACTTTTACACTCATTACCTGGAATGAAACTTCAGAATGAAACTTTTAGAATGAAACTCTAAAGGTTTGATTTCGGTAGAATAAAAATTGATCTAGACATTTAATTTAAAACTATAAAAAATCGGTTTAGAAAAAGGCTTCTCTCATTAACAGATTAAATGATGAGCATTGCTAAGTTGATAAATATAAAACTTATTAGTCTGTAATGTTGCGCGCTTCCAACCTGCACGCAACAATAGTGGTGACTGCTATGAACTGGAAAGTATACAAAGTCTTGATTAGGGTTTAAATCCCTTTTTATTCAACTTCAGAAATTACAGATGCGTGCTCTTGACGCTCACAAACTACGCCGACCCGGCGGTAAAATAAAAATAAGAAACTAAAAAAAGAATAACAACAAGTGACTAACTACGAGGCTCTCTAAACGTAACTAACCTAACCGCGTTCTAAAATACCGCTGACAATTCAGCAAACTTCTGAATATTACGTTGAAAGATTTAACAATCTGCCGAGGCAAGCACACAGGCCGAAACGCGTGGTTCTTCAATTTCTAACTAGCCACCTCCACGCTCGCGAAGCAAGAAAGCACACTTTCGAACTCGTTTCCCTTCTAATTAACTCAGATTACTTCCGCTGACAATTTGAATCCTTGCGCGTTCTACTAAAATTTACATACTCTGGCATTGGCAATTCCAGGGGAAAGTAAGGCTTGACAGGATAGGTACTTTTAAACTTAAAATAAATGTTAGTTAAAATAAATATAAACGCTACAAGTGAAAGCAATTTCCTTCCCAGAACCTCGCAGAATTCGCTTTGTAATACGCGTAAATAAGCTGTAATACTAGATAATAGCCATTTGGTAACGTTATTTGTACAAATTAAATCGGAAGAACATTTAAGGTTTGATGGACTATGAATTTTTGTATTATTAGGATATGATTCCAGAGTAATAAAACTGCATAAGATTGTATACTTGTCAATCTATATATACATTATAAGCCACTTTACCTATACTACGCATGTATAAAAATGTATTTAATAGTATATTTAAAATTAATTATTGCATTGTCTTATCTTTTATTATTATTAAAACCAAATGAAATTTTCAACGGCCTTAACAATAGACAGAAAATATAATTTTATTTAGTAGGTAACTCTATGATGGAAAGCATTGTCGAAAAATTATAACTAAATTTCTAATTTCAGAAATTTCGAAAAGTTCTAAAGATTAAAATTTAGAAAAAAAAGTTTCAATTACCCTTTTTCTTTCCAAAGAGTCGACATTCCGGGAGGAGCATAATAGGTAGAATATCATCAAACAGTGCTTCAAGACTAGTTTTGGTAGAAAACACTTTTATTTTCACAATTCTTACGACGAACAAAAAAAAAATCGTAGCTACAAAAACACAGCATATCTAGACCAAATCACAGACGATGAATTACAGCTGATGTCAAATGTTTATTTTTTTAACTGTATTACTGTTGCCATTGTTAAAACGGAATATCTATTCTTTTTGTTTATTTCGAGGCTATCATGACCGCTCAGTTCCAGAGTAGAGTTAAAAATAAGTTATTTGAATATGGCAAAACAAACAAGGACCATCTGCCTGAAGGAAATCATGTCTTCGTGGTAGACTTCTAAATAGAAATTCGCAGACATTCACGTTAAAAATGGGAAAGACTGAAAAATGGCTCAGATAAAAAACCTGGAACAGACAAACAATTTTCAGCATTAGTGTAGTGAAAATAATATATGTAGTGAAAATATTTGTATGTAGTAAAAATACTTATATATTTTAATTTCTTATGTAATGAAAAATGTGTTAATTTCTGTAGGCTATGAGAAATATTTAATATAATTATTCAGGTGTATAAGTGATAACCAAAATTTTGAATATCAATTTTATCAGCGATGAAATTCTAACAGTGATTAAGAGTACATCACGTTGTTTCCGCAATAACCCGAATGATAGGGATAAAATATGTGACCTACAGAGGATAGCAAAATAAAGTACTTACCCCAGACGTTGTGATAGTTGAAGAAGAAAATACAAGTTATTCGTCTATAATTTACTCTATTTATCTTTCTTATCAAAAATTTTATTGCTGAGCTCACACAAATAAACAAGAAAATTAAATAATCAGATCATAACTATAGTCCTACTATAAATACAGAGCGTCCACTCGTTTATCGATACACTACAGAGCACTATCCATTTGCATCACTTTCTATAAATCACGAAAAACCTGGAATCGAAGATATATGTAGACCAGGAATATACTTATCTTGAAATTTCTTTTGATTTTGAAGCTTCTACCAGTGAATTAATTTGGAGCAGTGCACCACGTGGCGATAGACAATGGATGAGTCTTAAATTGCACAATGAGATCGTTCATGATCCTTGCTTAAAAAACATCATTCCACCCAGGATGAATTTTCAGCAACTGCATATAGAGTGAATATATTCAATAGGAAACTACAGTTGGCTTTCTATATATCAGATTCCATATCATCGGACTTTACAGGTAAGTTAAACGTGCATCATGAAACGTGGTCGTAGGCGAAGGGACAGTCAGTGAAGAGACAGGCCGAAGCCCGTCCTTCACCCTTGAACTCCCAGCAGCAAAAGAGAAAGAAACCGGTCCAACAACTGCCACCAAGGGCTTGGATGAAACGATGACGATTCTTGAAGCGATAGTTTGATGTTAGATGCCGGCTTGCTAGCACAATTAGGACCCCTTAAGGACCAGCGCCGGGAGAACGAAGCGCAGTCACAGGACCGGACCCGCTGAAATGGATCACCGCCACCGGCGGCAATTTTCCGGGTTTTCTTTGTTCTGTTTCAAGCTTCGTATATAAGGTGGGGAATGGAAAAACTGGCTACTGGTCGTTGTAGAGCAGTTTATTAGATAAGAAAGGGGTCTTCAATTAAATTTCGGGTAGTTCAAAGCCTACTATATAAACCATATAGCGCCCACACAAACAAAGGACAGACAATACAGAACCAGTATGGTTGCTGCCGACCCTGAACCTACCACCGAAGAAGCGATAGTTCTAATCACTGTGAAGACTGATTACGTACCCCAGGAGCCGAGTATGACTAAGCACAGGTCTTATCTCCGAAGGAAGCTCTTGGCACAATAGACTCATTGTCAATGTGTGTTAGTTTTCAGCAGTGAAGCCTAATTTTACAAAAAAAAAAAAAAATCGTATAAAATCAGCATTTTGATATTATGACTTCAATTTTTGAAGTTGCGTATTTAATGTACTTGTTTCTAATGTGTATTAATGTAAAGAATATCACATTATAATAGAATTAAATTAAACAGGCAAAATACTAAAATCATAACTATACACGCAGAAATAAATACTATAAACATGACAAAAAATTACAAATATGAAATAAAAAAAAACTAAACAAGAATTACCTGTAGGTAATTAAATTCTAATGTAAAAAGACTGCTGTGCGTGAAATAACTCAAAACAAGGATCAACACACAGTCCTACATTGCATATTTCGCACTCAAAATACGTTGTTTGCTTTTGCTTTTCCTTGGTTTTAGCGCTCACAACGCATCTTCTCCTACCTTTATGTCCCAAAACTTCTTCAAAAGACACTCAGAAATATTTCATCCTTAAACCCTGTGTGACATCAGGTTTATATTAGAAAACTTCTTGTTTTTCTAAATCGAAAACAGCGTTCACGATGACCGGAAAGTGATCAAGGAAAGACCCCCTCTGGCGGGCTATCCGTTACTGATCACGTCAATATATATATATTATATATAATTACATTAAAGTAAATACATTATACAGCAAAATATAACGCCTGTGTCATTATATATAATGACCATTAAAGGCATTATATATAATCACTTATTAAATCGAGTAAGAAAAACAAAACGTTGGCTCTTTCCTGAGAAATGAGAGCAAGACGCATTACGCGTTGAGAAAGCTGATAGCCTTTCCACTTCTATAATAATGTTATAATGTTACTTTTTAATTAACCAAGAAAGCTTATATTAAGTTTCAAAATAAATAGAAAAACGAAAAATAAAATTCTAACGAAATAAACAAAAACGCCTGTGCCCCTTTAATTTACAGGCGCACTTATAAAGAGCGTAGTTTTCCAGTTTGTTTATTTCAATAAATCTCTCAAAACCGAAGCACAAAACAGAAACTAATGCCAGTATATGAAGGTCAAATGCCGTATGAATCAACCCATGTGAAAACAATTACCACTTAGCTCCGTTTACTGGTTTTTAAAAATTCAAATGAATCGTTCCGTTTTAATGTTGCGTATACCCGACGCTGGGCTCGAAGGAGCAGAATCGTTGCGTCGCGTATACGGGACGCTGGTACTGAACGGGTTAATCACCACCGGGTGTCGGATATCCTGGAAAATGGATAATTTGAATTTTAGCCATATATTTAGCAGGGATTTTTAAAGTTTTTTAATATAATTAATTGCTACATTTGAGTTTAATTAATAATTAATACTATAAATAACTATCAGAAGAGCGGCATGAATATCAAATTACGTGAAAATTTTATACAATATGATTAATTTCATTTTTGACAAACAATATCAATCAAGAGATTGGCAGTGTTGGCTGCTGGTTATTTCAATTCCTCTATAAGGTTTTTTTCTCCTGCCTTCTTTGCATGTATTCGTGGTGTGGTGGTCTGCATTCTGGGCGCGTATTCCAGAGGTTCGCGGTTCAATTCCAGGCGTAGACGTTGCTGATTTTTCAATTTGTCTTGCTTCTCAAAAAATCCTAATTTTTCTACAGTAGCGTCTGAACTAAAAGGGTGTTGGATGATGATTCTCCCCACCTAGGATTTGGCTACTGCGTCCCCTAAAAACCCTACTCGCCCTTTAAAAAGGAGAGCATGTAAGGTATTTCTCCCGCCTTCTTCTCATGCCTTCGTGGTGTGGTGGTCTGCACACTGCGTGCGTATTCCAGAGCTCTGTGGTTCGATTCCCAGCGAAGGCGTTGCTAATTTTTCAATCTGTCTTTCTTCTCAAAAATCCGTATTGTCTTTACAACTTAAAACTTAAAACTTAAATTCTGTTTTATGTTGTAAGTTTCGTTAACATTAAAAACTAAATATATTTAAAAATCGAAAAAGAGTAGGCTAGTATCACTATAGAGACATTTCTGACATTCCCACCTTCACTCTTCACATAAACTCAAATCGAAAATTGATCACGCCTTATTGAATTTGGTCTTGTTTGTTTATTTTCAGGTCTAATACCTTATTTTCTGAACGAACTTGTTCGTAAAATGTATTAAAGGTATGTCCACTTTTAATTAGATTTCACAGAATTAAAACAACCAGGAATTCGTTTCCGTAGTCCTAATTACATTTACAAGACAGAAGACAAATTTTCGTACATACAAACAGCTTTTGCTTGCCTTGTTCATATCTTCGAGCTAATCCCATGAGAACTGCTAATTTGTATTCATTTGGCAGCTTTGGAAAAACGCACAATATTGCGTAATGTTTGAATATAACATTTAAAGTAATTAACACAAAGATTGTAAAAATTCTCTGAAGGTATAGTCGGAGCTGCATTCACCGCGCACATTAATGTGTAATACCCTTTTCTTATTCCCAGTATAATTCATTACTATCAAATGCTAGGAGTAATTAGTAGCAATAGAATGTGTTTACTTCCTTGCACGAAGTAAAAAGGAAGTATTGTAATCGCGAAAAGCTTCAGGCAGCATATTTCAACAAAAATATCCAATTTGACCGCTTTCGAATGCAATTTAACGATGTTTTTGCGCGATATCTGTACGTAAGGACAGAATAAAAGACTCTTTTCCTCCAAAAAAACTAAAAAACTGATTTAAAATTAATTCCGAAGAGAATTTTTCGTGGCATCTGTACGAACGTATGTACGTACTTGCGTACATACGTATCTCGCATAACTCAAAAACAAGTAGCCTCAGAACGTTGAAATTTTGTATATAAGACTACTATAACATGTAGATGTGCACCTCGTATTTTGGTTTCAATCGGCGGCACCAAACGTATATAAATATATTTATATATATATCCACTCTGTTACCCGGCTCAGTGATCTCAGTTTCTTTACTCTTATATGTTTGTAAATTATACATTATTTGCTTTAAAAATGATTGAATTATGTTATTTTTATCTTCCAGTTGAGGTTTTTATGCCTTTCGTAATTCTGGAAGCAATATTTGTACAATTATCAACAATTTAAAAGCCTGTTTAAGTGTGATTAAGTTTTAAATAACATGGCGGTCATATTTGTTTACATTTGAAACAGCAGAATTGTAGATTTGTTGCCGATCTAGAGAGACTAAGTTTCGCAACACAAAAATAGCGCCTTCATTTATTATTGCAAATTAAACCATGCTTTATCCTTTCTGGAATTTTTTTCGAGGAAATAAGTCTTTAAGATTTACTTCGTAATTTTTAATACAGATATTTTGAGTTTTTATGTATTTTTGCCTTGTCGCGAAGTGAAAACTGAATTAGTTGAATGAGAAATACTCAATCGTCTGTGAAAAACTGTTTCTTTTTTGTTTTGTTTGCTTAATTTCTTTTATACATAGTTCTAGCTTAGCTTTATTATAGTATTTGAATAGAACATGTGGCAACGATAAGATAATTCTTTAAATGATATAAATTTTGTGCATTCTGAGTTATAATATGAACGAAACATAATACTGTTAAGTAAACCTAGCGCCAGAGTATCGCTATGGTAAAGAAAGTGAATTTTAAAGAATGCATTTATTCTATTGTGGTTTATGCGCTGCCGGCGAAGTAGGTTTAATTCAATCGAATAAGTTTAAATGAAATGCAAGAAAAAATGCGTGTAATTTAATATTCCGTATAAGGAAGTCATGTGGTGTACACATCAGATTTTTTACTGTTGCTTTTACATTTTTTCCGTAAATATCGTGGCTTGCGTGAGTAAATGTTACAAAAATTAGCATCTCTTTCAATTTAAATTGCATTTTTATAATGATGAATAACATATTTGAAGATAATATCTTCCTTTTAAAATACTTTTCCATTTTATTCAAATCTCTTTGTATATTGTTATTTTTTTCCTTCAAAAACATCTTCGTACGATGAAGATGCTATGCGTACTTTGTAGAGTCATTAGGTTTTTTGAAGTGAAAACTGTGCATTGCTCTCGTTAGGACTCGAATATGGACCTCTCGAATACGCGTCGAGTGTGCTAACGTTACACCACGAAGGCATGCGGAATGGGAGGATAAAATAACCTTATTAGTTGTAAACTATGTTCTAAACATGATTATACCTTTTACTTAAAACTAAATATAAAAATATAAAATACTTTTATAATTTATTTAAATTTATTTATAAATTTTTACTGCTTTGGTCAGTAAATTCATGAGATGAAGAGTTTTTGCACTCTTAAAAACTGTGATCTAATATCTATACCTACTTTTAATACATAATTGTATTTACAACAAATTATTTAATATGTCGAAACGAACTATTTAAGTTTTAAAGGATTGATATTTTTAAAAGATATGATTTATATCGACAAAATACAACATCTTTCATACATTATTTGAAACAATAAATAATTTATGACAAAAAATTGACACAATTGCTTAAAAATCGTAAAGGTTTCAACAGCTGTTTCGTCACATGTTTTCAACGATTGTTTTTTCACATCTGTATATTGAGATGAGCAGATATAATTAAGCTGTTCCCTGCAACGAGTATGTATCAATAAATAGTAACGCATTTATTTTCTCAGTGAAGAACTTACTCAGAAGTAACTTGATATGTCTACTTTTCATTGGCCATTAAAAGGTTTTGAAAGTATTAGTCTGCATTCCTTCATTTGTGAAAAATTGCGAATAATATTAAAATATTAATTTTATGCGTTGCCGCCCAACCGGTATAGTGGTAACGTCGCTGAGTGGCGTACCGAAGGGCCTGCGTTCGAATAACGGAGAAGGAATGCATGTTTGTAAATGTATAGCGTCCGTGCGGAATGGGGCCATTTTAAATATGCGACGATCCGAAAGTCCTCTCGAGAGGCTGATTGGTAGGAAAAGAAGGGGGTGGGAGACCCATGGACCTGTCTTTCAGAGGCCCTCTCCACCAAAATTGGGAGTGGAACTGTGCTAAATCGCACTGGCACGTGTAAGGTGCTCAAGATTGTTACCAACGACAAGGTCTAAAACTCGCACTACTTGCCACGAGGCAGTTCATAGGCTTGGGCTGACAATAGGTCGAACAAGTGACCATTAGCAACAACAACAATTCTACTCATTTATACATAATAAACCGTTACTTAGCTGTACATATAAAAGAGAATAGATTTTATAGATATTTTTCTGAATAGTTGTTAACAACATTTTACGTGTCTTTTATGAATCTGGTTTCAATGACTAACTCATTAACTTAGCCATTGGAAATTTAGTTTTTTTCAGCGAAGAGAATGTTTGATGTTTAAACAATATCAGCTTCACATTAATCAAAGGCTTCACAAGTATTAGTCTGTGATTATTCATTACTCAGTACCCGCTGTTTCCAATATTATTCACATTATTTCGCATATCTACCTATTGCATCTTCTATATTATCCAATAAATTATGTAAATTTGCTTATTGTTTCCGCAATAAGCCATTGCTTTAAGAATAATAACAAGAAGAAAATGTGCTTGCTTTTTTAACTTCTTTACTGTGACCGAGATAAAAATATAATTTTAATATAAATTGTGCAAAGTAGCTGAGGTTGTCACTATCACTTTTGATTGCCTGACACAACTATTTTACTTCCATTGGCGATTTGAATAAAGTTGATTTTTTTTTTTTTTTTTTTTTTTTTTTGTGTGTGTGTGTGTGTTTTTCAGTATATAATCTGAAAGCTGATAAGTTTCAGCTCAGTTTCAACTTTGAATTTGTACTAAAAAGTAAATTACATTTATGTATTACCTTTCCGTACGTTTTTAACTTGATTTTAAACAATTTTTAATTAATATTTTTGAGCAATTATAAAGCTTCGGTTTATATTTTGTTAAAATACTTACCCATACGTACCTGGATCAAAATTTAATATCTTAATGAAAGAGATTTTAATAGAAAAAACATTAAGCTTTAAATACAAATGATGTAATGAAAAATGTTTTGTTTGAGTCGAGAAAAATTTCAGAAAGTACTTCTCAAAACGAGTCATTTTTAAAGGCCCAAAGCATAATATAAGCTTTGCAAGCATGTAACTATTTTTTTTTTTTTTTTGAGAAATGGTCCCGAGTTCACCAACTTTCAACAAACATGTTTCTGGGACATTTATAACGATTATCCAGGAATTAAAACACGGCTTAAACCGGAATTATGAACTATATTTACTTATTTAAACATAAGGAATATAATTCTTCTATAAATATATCTATTTGAAAGGTAACCAAAACGAAAAACGAATCGGGATTGCAGGAAACGCAATGCGAACAGAAAACAAAACGTTATTTTCTTTGGATTACTTTTTGCTGAGAACGCACTCATTTTAAAGAGTTTAATATGAGAGATCGTCTGTACCGGACAATATGACATTTGTTACATTTTTCGAAAGACGCAAGCATTCGTAATACAGAAAAGTTTCAGTGAATGATCTAACAGTAACAATAGTGGCAAAGGTTTAAGAAAATTGCAGAACGTTAAGAGGATATTAATGTAAGAAAAAAACTTCACTGTTCAAATACTCTTAGGCATTAAGTAATTCCTTTATATCCCTCGTATAGGAATAAATGTATTCTTATACGAGGGTTAATCATGGGGTTAATCATCTTCCATGCAAACCACTTTCCAGTATACGTTGGAGCTGTGTACTATGTAGAAAACTCATTCTTATTTCCGTTAATAATATTGTTTCACCACAGCATGAGGATTGCAAGTGGTTTGTTAACTGATAAAACATACTTCGTCAGCAGTCGAATATGTCTTTGCGTTAGCTTCACACTGCTCAAGCATCAGTGAGAGTCGTACGACAAGTATGTCCCTTATAAGAAATCTGCCTTAAAATTCAATGTAAATGCAACCTTTGCCATTGGCTCGAAGCATTAGGAGCACCAACCCCCCCATTCTGTTGCTCCGCATTGTTCTTCACTAATGTTTACATTTATTCTTACGTTTATTGCATCACTTCTGCTTTATAATAATGATGGTTACGATCTTGTTACACTGTATAAAATTTATTTTGACACAACAACCATTCTTACTCTTCAGTAGTAGAAACCCATAAATAATTGTAAAATATTTTCTTCTAAACTTCCTTCTCGCATCCCGACGTACATCTGAAATTTGCCCCCGAATATAGATTTTTTTTTCTTAAAAATTTCAATTTGGATAATCAGACTGAAGTTTTCTGAAATGAGAGTGACTGTTTGGTGGAAGATATGACAGGATCATCTGGCCAACTGATGGGATAACTTATGTATGATGTAACTTATGTATTATAAGTATGTATGATGTAACTTATGTATGATGTAATACTTATGTATGGTGTGACTTATGTATAACTGATGTAACTTATGTATTATTTTCAGTTGAAGGTTTGAGACAAAAGCAAATGTCCACTTGAGATCTCTATAGTATGCCGTTTTGAAATGAGAAATGTTTGAAATGGTCTTAACCTAGACATCCCTGATTAGGTGTCTAGGATATTGTGACTACAGAAAAGATCGTGTTTCAGATTTGAAAGCTAATTTGGACGAACTTCAACAGAATTTTACAGTGCATTGTCACGAAGTCTTTAATAATCAGGAAGCGCATCGTGTACAGTCTTCATTGGTCGTTTTGTTGAAACATGTGAAACATGAAGGATGAAGAAAGGTAAGGCAGAAGAGATTGCAACACATGAAGGATGAAGAAAGGTAAGGCAGAAGAAATTGCAACACATGAAGGATGAAGAAAGGTAAGGCAGAAGAGATTGCAACACATGAAGGATGAAGAAAGGTAAGGCAGAAGAAATTGCAACACATGAAGGATGAAGAAAGGTAAGGCAGAAGAAATTGCAACACATGAAGGACATGTGATATATGTTATGGATATATATAATGGAAAAAATAGAACAAGATCGCCGAGGGACAAGAGAAGGAATATCTGAAGCTTCGATGATTTTACAAGCACGAGTAAACCAGATTTTAAGAAAATCTTTGTAGAAAATAAACTTTTTTCCCTATTAGAATACCACTGTTTCAGGCTACTTTTTTGAAACGAATATTTGGCGAGAAAGAAGACAGATTTCAGGTTCGAATAATTTGACGAAACATGGATTAGTATATGAACCAGAGACGGAACTGCTGTCACTCCAATTGAACAAATCCTTTCTCTGCTCGACTCCAAGAAATTTCCACATGCTTGATTATGGATGAAGAAATAATGATCTCTTCCGAGAATCACTAAGAAAGGAACCATTTAAAAACTGTAATTCCAGCTTGAAAAAGTGTAACTACAACATATTATAACGAGTGGTTGCTAACATTGAGCAGAAAAGGGCACAAAAGCCAATTAACATGTTCACAGATAGTCATAGGAAGATTGGCACAAATCTGCTGGCCAGGTATGAGAAGTTTCACTACATCAGTCTGTTAAAGATTCTACCAGGTGTTAAACACTTCTCCAGTTTGAAACAACTCAGAGAGAATTGGTTTTCGTTTTCTGAAAGAGGTTTATTCAGTAATTACTTAAACCAATCGAAAACACTGGAAAAAATGAAGTACTCCGCAAGAAATAAGAAATATGTTGTTGTGATTAATCTCCAATGTCTGATATCGGAGCAAGCCTACGAAATCCATTGTGTCAAGGAGGCAAGATTGCTCATGTCGTTAGCAAGACCCTTGAACATCATACAGTATGACTTTATTCAGTTCAGCACCCCAACTTTGGGAGGACAATTCCGAGGGTCTGCATCCCTTTTCTTCTACAATTTCCCTCTCGAGAGGACTTTCCATTCCCCAGATGTTTAGAGTGCCCCCACGACGCACAGACCCTATACTTTGCTGCCTTTTCCGGGATTCGAACCCGGACTACGGTAGTTAGAGTCACTAACCACTATTTCTGTTAGGCGGCAGTAATAAGAAGTATTCCAGGATGATTATGACTCAGAAACCAGTGAAATATATAGGAATACTGTAAGGGGAAGCTTCCTGAATTCACAACTTATCGAGAAAAGTCATTAAAGTGCAGTATTTTTTAATTACCTTCGCATTTGACTTTTGCGCTGCCCTCATGGCCATTACCTGCAACTAAAAAACAACATCATTATAATAATTGACACAATTATTTTCCAGTTTATTTGACGACTGGTGCATGACTGACAACTTAATATCAATTCAGAAGTCAAACAACAAAAATCAGCGTTATATTTACAAAATTTTCACAGGACTAGTTTCGATGGTTTTACCGAACCACCATCCTCAGCTGCAAAACCGCAAATGAACAACATAGGAAATAACGGTTAGATAAGATTAGAAAGCCTGGACAAGAATAAGCAAGTGGCGCCATCTGTTGGTGAAACCAGAACTAAAACATAATTTCTTTAAAAGCCGAAGGCAAATTTGGATTGGAATTAGAATCGTTAACTAGCGAACAGAAAGATTTTTATGAATGTGAAATGCTTCTAGAAAATCCAATTCTCCAATGGAAGATGTTTTTTGAATAAAGGAAACACAGAAGTCTTCTGTAGTTCAACATTGTTGATCCGAAAATCACACTTTCAATTTTTCTGCTGCCCAAATTATTCAAAAAACACCTTCTATTGGAGAATTGGATTTTCTAGAGGCATTTTACATTCATAAAAATCTTTCTGTCCTAGTTAATGATCCTAATTCCAATCCAAATTTGCCTTCGACCTTTAAAGAAATTGTATTTTAGTTCTGGTTTCACCAACAGATGGCGCCACTTGCTTATTTTTGTCCAGGCTTTCTTATCTTATCTAATCATTATTTCCTATCTTGCTCATTTGCGGTTTTGCAGCTGAGGAGGGTGATTCGGTAAAACCTTCGAAACTAGTCCTGTGAAAATTTTGTAAATATAACGCTGATTTTTGTTGTTTGACTTCTGAATTAGTATTTATTCGGCGTGTTATTGTGTCTTAACTTAATATCAGTTAAAATGCAATTGAAAAAGAAGCTTGTCGCTGCATAATTTCTGTTTCAAAACAATACTACGGTTTATTTTAGGTGCTTCATATTTATGTGACCGAAAGATTTTATGAAGTCAAGTCGCAGTTAATGCACATACGGTCGTTAGCGGCAGCATCACCTTGCCTGCTATATACTATTAAATTTTCTTCGCAGGAAAAATAAAGACTGGAATTGAAACTCTAATCTTCGAAATGATACCCCGATTTAGTAAGCATCATAGTGTGAGGTTTACCACTGTGTATTTCCAGTCAAATGTAAGTAACCTTAAGAACTAGTTAGCGAATAATCTCTTACGTTCGTGTGACAAGAAACAACAAGATGGAAGGGTAACTATCTCCTTATTATTCCAATAAGATTTAACAAAACTCCGTCTTGGAGTGTACAATAAAAGCCAACACTTGGGCTTGAACTTAAGAGAACCTAACTAAACTAAGTTTAACTAAAGAGATATAGCCGAAGCTATCAAGATTCTAATCGAGTTGGTCCCTTAACTCTATCTGACTACGAAGCTTATCAAGGGCCTGAGTACGGCCGGGCGTAAAAACAGCTTTGAGAGAGAGTAGCCAAAAGTCAGACGCGCACAAATCAGAAACTCTGATTCTCTCTCACTCAGCAAGTAGAACTTCGCGGTTTAAATACCGCTCCTCCTCATTAAGTATTCAGAGTGATTCCAAAACTACGTTCTGGCCGGAAGTAGTAAGTTGAAGTTAAGAATTTGACAGGAACTTAAAATTTAACTGTTAATAAAATTAACATAACCCTTACAATACTACAAAGGCACATAGATCTTTCTTTTAACCTTATAAAACAGTAGTACAACTTTACCCACCCCAACGCATGCCATTTGCAAGCTTCGATCGATAGGAATCTAGGAAACGGGAGATAAGAAAAAAGCAGTACCCCACCCTGCATAAATACAAAAAGCGTAGCTTCATGTATTGAACTTAATTTACCTCCAGCTAAATATTTGCTTCCATAAACCTCAAAGGACCGTCTAACCATGTTTAACAAAGCACTAAAAGCAAAAGAAAGCACAGAACAACGAAATTACTAATTTGACATCAAGCTCATAAGAGATTAATGCTGTAATATTATTTTGCTGGTAATATATATTCGCAATTGCTTAAATAAGAGTACATGCTATGGTTCTAAGTCTGATAATGAAGATGAAATGTTTACACGTAAATAAAACTTAAATAAATTAGCATGCCATTTACCTTAACTAATACTTCTATAAACTATTTCAAATCCTCTGTAGCTCTAAGTATACTTACGAAATACAGAGCTAGTAAATTTCGTAAAAGATAATTTAATAAAACGAAAATTTTCTAAAGCATTAAATTAGAGTCAATACATTGGGTTAACTGTATTCATGAATTCAAAACTTTTATTTAATTTTAAAAGGGACTTTTAGCAATTAAAAATATTGAAGCTATTTTTGCAAAATATTTTCTCATGATTTTAAAGCAAAATTCCAGCAATCTCAGTAGAGTTCAAAGAGATGTCAGGTTTAACCTTAAGAATAACTTTATCTGGTACAACTCTAATATACGCCCTAATTTCACCAAATGTGGCGATATGTGTTCTGCGCTGGTTTTTGGCGCGATTGCGTGTTCTATGGCAACCCTGTTGATGTTGAAAAATCTTTCGCTGGAGCTCGTTGGTTCGCCTCTGTGTCTGAGAAGATGGGAGGGAAAAATAAAATGGTAGTTGTTGAATTGAAGTTCGGCAAAAGGAAATATGATTGTGGCTATCCTGTTGAGGGGTAGTGGGTATTTGGAACAGTGGAAAGAGGGTCTGAGAGATTATTTTTAATGGCAGTACATGATAGAAGTAGGGATTTGTGATTTTATTTATTTGTGAACCATAGTATAAATTTTCTGGATAGTGTGTCTGGCTGTCATGTAAATACGATAGTGATTACGTGGCGGAATGTTAAAGGCGGTATGAAATTTATATTTCTGCTATTCGAAAACGCATTAATTCATGGTAAGTGCATTTTATTTTATCCTTGTTCTTATTTTGTAGAATGTTATGTTCATTGGTTCTTTAGTAAGAATTTCTGTCGTTATTGTTGTTTTTTTAAATTGTTTGAAATTTATTTTAGTTTATTTTGTTGTTTAGTGTCTAGACTGTACAATTCGTAGATGTTTTTTAAAGTTGAAACAGAACGCTGTGTACATGGTATTATTTGAAATTTATTGTTGTTATGTTATTTTATTAAAGCGAGGAGTGCGTAGATCGTAGATTCCTTCCTTGCCTAAATTGTGCAATTCGTAGAATTTTTTTAAAGTTTAAACAGGATGCTGTGTACTTTGAAATTTATTGTTGTTATGTTAATTTATTAAAGCGAGGTCTGCGTAGTTTGTAGATTCGTTCGTTGCCTACATTGTGCAATTCGTAGATGTTTTTTTAAGTTAAAACATGTCGCTGTGTACATGGATTCTTGTCAAATATTTTTTGTTAGAAACTTTACGTTTTTGCTATCTAAATTTTTTGTTTTTGTTTCGGATTTTTAGCTAAATTGTGTGTTCAAAACGTAGTTTTTGCATGTGCGAAAACCGCGTTTTTGGAGACATTTTAGGCTAAAAGTTCAAAATGTAGACAAAAAATTTAGATAGTAATATGGCAGCGTGAAGTTTCTCGCCAAAAATATTTGGCGAGAAATTTGGCGACTTGAGGGCGCATATCAGAGTAGTTCCCTTTATCTTTTAAATAATGTATATTATTATTAGTTAAGTCCTAAAGAGAAATGCGTACGCATGGCTAAGTATGGTCGTAAGGAGAAATGCGTAAGTATGGCTAAGTATGGTCGTAAAGAGAAATGCGTAAGTGTGGCTAAGTATGGTCGTAAAGAGAAATGCAGCAGTGTGGCATAAGAGCATTCTTAAGATCTTTAATTTTAAAGTTTACGTAAACAACAGCTCGCAGCTCACGCCAAGTATTCCCGCATGGTAAACGCGATACCATTAAAAATATCAAGCAAAAGCGAATATGAGAGAATGTGTACCTATTTCAAATTATTGAACTTAAAAATTTGTGGTTTTTGTGGTTTAAAAATTTGTGGATTAATAAAATTAAATTTTATTAATTTAATTAATTTATTTAAATTTTATTTTTATTAGATCAAAATAAGAAAAGAAAAAAGAAAAATTAACAAATTACAAATATCCTATAAGAGTCTCGAAGATATTCATAAATTGAAAAACCAAACTGCAAATAATTGTCTTTACTAAGCAATTAGACTAACCGATTGTAATAAAATCGTTGTCTTGCTAGAGTGTAAGGTATTTTCTCCTCCCTTCCAGCATGCCTTCGTGGTGTAACAGTAGCACAATAGGCGCGTATTGAGAGAGGTCCAGGTTTGAGTTCAGCCGAGGGCATTGCTCGTTTTTGATGTATTCCTACTCCCCCCCCAAAAAAACTGATGAATGTACAGTGGCGCATGAACTAAAAAATGGTGGACAATAATTCGTCACCACCAAGATTTAGCGATTAGGCTCCCTTATCCCCATTCGCTATTTAAAAGAGGGAGTATATAAGGTATTTTCTCCCTCCTTCCAGCACGCCTTCGTGGTGCAATGGAAGCACACTCGAGAGCTCCAGGTTCGAGTCGTGACGAGGGCATTTTACTTTTTACAGCTCCTGCTGGCACGATAATACGTCACCGCCAGCATTTGGTGACTGGATCCTCTAATACCCAGTCGCGCTTTAAAAGCGGGAGTATCTAAGATATGTTCTTTCTCCTTTTTTGCATGCCTTCGTGATGTAATGGTAGCACACTACTTCGTATTCGAGAGGTCCACGTGCGAGTCCCGGCAGGGGCATTGCTCATTTTTCATGTACTCCTGCTTCAAAAAGTTTTGTTCAGTTTCGGTATCTCTGCTGTCAGTAGAAATATTGATAAAACTCCCGCTGAACAAGTCACATCACGTGATTCGTGCAAGGGTGTCGCCCGAAACCAGAACTTTTTTAGGCCTAGTTAATAGACGAATGAGCTATAAATGTAACCGATAACTCCTCTTCTGGGTGTTGTATATATAATTACGTAGTAATGGGCAATACAAATTAAAATATGCTATTATTTAATAAGTGCTTTTTATCTGATAAGTAGATTGTCTTCAATTAATAAATATATTCCCAGCGTCGTTTTTGGATAAGAAAGAAAACTTCTGACAATTTAATAGTTTCACTTTCATTCTTTATATCTTGATCGGGAGATAGAGACCGATCTCTCTTCTGAACACATATTTCACAATCGTGATAACAGCCTAAGAGCGAAATAATAAAAAATTTCTCATTAAATATAAATCAAATACTGCAATGCTATATGGTAGTAAAAACGCATCCATAAAATAACTTATTTTTATAACAAAAATACCATTAGAATGGTATTGTAATAATATGGATTTCGATTCGTTACAATAGCTTACATAGCAATTCACTACTTATTTGAACTATAACGTAATAATGTGGATTTAAATGCGTTAAAATATCTTAAATAGGAATTCACTACTAATTTGAACTGTAAGACTTTTTAGAATCATATCGCTATACTTTGTACTGAAATTTTCCTTCACTTCCACTTTTCCTCTCATTTCCATCATAAATGTAAATTTAGTAATTTTATTTAAAGAACGAGAATTAAGTTCCGAGCTTGGGTTTGGCAGCTCTGCTAGTGGAAATGTTTCTCGATATTTGCATCTGTATCCAAATACCTATACTGTGTAACGTTTTAAGATACCAGATACAGGGAAGAGTCAGCAATGATACATCATTCTTCCGACAGATCTCTTTTAATAACGAAATCTTGAGCCGCTGACACTTTAGACACAGCGGAAACAGGCCATGAGGACTTCTGTTACATCTGTTCTCGGCTGCCCAACCGTTATAGTGGTTAGCGTTGCTAACTGCCGTGTCGAAGGGCCCGGGTTCGAATCCCGGCGAAGGCATGGATGTTTGCAAATTTATAGTGTCTATGCGACATGGCGGCACTCTAAATATGCGGCGAGCAGAAAGTCCTCTCGTGTGGTTTGGTAGAAAGGGAGAGGTGTGGGAGTCTCTCGGACCTGTCCACCTGGGGAGGAACTGAGCTAAATCGCATTGTTACCTATATGGTGCTCAAGGCCAACAGCAAGCGTAATCTAATGCTCCTCTCCACGAGAAATGTTGTGGGGTTAGGCTGACAACGTGAGACAAATGAGCATAAGAAGAAGAAGATTAGAGCATTCCCCGTTTCAAGAACTCAATCTCATTCCGGGTCCACTCCCCTTTAGGGCACATCGTGGTGGTTCAACCTCCACTATTACCCCTTAGGAGAGCAGCGCACCACCTGGAGCAAGCCCCAGGCAGCACCGGTCGTCTAATGCTCCTACCAGTCGCTTGGGCGAGCCCGTCGCAGCGGGACATTACCCAGCGACCCCGGGGGAGACCCCCGGGTCACTAGTACCACGCCGCGCTAGGACGTGCCAGACTCCGGGGCCGGCCAATAAGTGACCTTTCCCAGAGCCTTCAGAACCACCAAGTTCATAAATTTTATACCCCCGTGGCCGAGACTGCCTAGGTACAGATCCTAGCCAGTAGCTTCGCAGAATTCTCTACGTCGACCCCGGGAGGGGGAAATGAGCATAAGCAACAACAACAACAGCATCCGTTCTCGGCAGACAAATTATCCTCATCACTATCTCCCCAGTGCAACTCCAACTAGCGTCAAAATGCAAAACACTATGTTTTGCCTGGGTAGACGCAGTACCTCGGATGAGCTTGGTTGCAAATATTTTAATTTTGTATTGCATCGAAAACTTCGAATTACAGGGCTTTAGTTTTGTTGGCATTTTAGTTTATGACTTTCAACCAGACAACAAATAGCTTTTGCTATTGCTGCTTTTGCTATTAATTGCTTTAATTAATTTATTTAATTGTTATTAATTGCTTTTGCTATTACTGCATTTAAGAATTCAAAATTAGAGCTCGGTGATAATTTGGCTGTAGTCTAAGAAGACTAAACTAGTGTTTGACGTAAGCGAAATAAACTGCTCTTAAGCCTTCAATTAACTCAATCTTCTTAAGATGCTTATAAGTCTTTTGTGAAAAAAGCACTTGAATTTACTTAATGAATTTTCCGAAAGCACTTCCTGAAAGCAATTTATTTTATGATGAAAAAAAGCAATAATTAAATCTACTTACAGTCTGAATAAACAGAAACGGAATAAAATGACAGCATTTCGTTCATGTGATGACTTCACTTACGTTCCTCAAAATTTCGTTAATTAGAGAGTAGAAGCGGAAGCAGCAAATAATTTGTTTCTGAAAGCCTAGGGGAAAAATCTGAATAATAATTATATCTTCTTCAAACAGGTATTTGTTCCGTTATTCCAAACGGAATTTTATAAAACATAATTTGTGTTTCGGCTATAAATATGCTTTTGCTGAATTTTTGCAAATATTTTTAAACATTGTACTTTTTTAATATTTTGTCACTGAGCAATTATGTATTTATTGGTAAATATGTTTAAAATTAAACAGTTTATGTCTGAAGACATGCAATAAGATTCTGTCATATTACGTTTCATTTGTTAAACTGTACCTCCAAACGCTAGACATTTATTAGATTGTAAGAAATTATTTAAAGGAATATTATACTTACATTTTGATAACATAAAAAGATTACTAAAAACGTTTTTTAGGTTTAGTATTCAAATTTTCGGTTTTTAAAAGTACTGCAATGAACACAATTTAAAATATTTTTATTTACAATACTAAAATAATTTAGCTAATGCAGCTAAAGTATCTTAATTAATCTTGTCCAAAATTAGTAGCTGTGTAACTTTTTAGGAGGTTATTTTGTTTGGCATATCGCTATGCCATCTGTCACTATGTAACTAAACTGGTACATCCTCATATAGTTACACATTTAGGGATCTTTAAACTCTGCGTTATGGACCTAGAATCCAATGAACTAATTGAAATGATTTATATATTTATACACATTTACTCTCTCTATATATATAGAAACATGGCTGTCTCTCTTTATATATATAGAGAGAGATATATATATATAGAGAGACACTTTATATATATATAGAGAGAGAGAGAGAGATACATGACTTTCTCTCTCTCTCTCTCTCTCTATATATATATATATATATATCAAGCAAGATAGTAATTACAATTTTGAAAAACTAATTTTGGTCTAGAATATATATATATATATATGTCTCTCTCTATATATGTAGAGAGAGAGAGGAAAATATGGTAGACTATTATGGCGGGTATTATGGTACGGGGCGGTATTGGATACCACTCTCGTACTCCTCTAGTACGCATTGCCGGTACTTTAAACAGCCAGCGCTATGTCTCCGAGGTGTTGAAGCCAGATGTCCTTCCTTACCTTCAGGGCTTGCCCACAGCCATATTTCAACAGGATAATGCGCGACCACATCTGGCACGCATTGTCCAAGGGTTCTTCGTCAATCGCCAGATTGAATTGCTCCCCTGGCCGGATGTTTCGCCGACAGAAAACAAGTGGTCCATGGTTGCTGAACGATTGACCCAGATTACATCCCAAGCTGCAACACCAGATCAACTTTGGCAACGTGTGGAAGCTGCTTGGTCTGCTGTACCCCAAGAACACATCCAAAGTATCTTTGAATCAATGCCGAGGCGTGTGGCAGCGATGAACTCCTACAATGGGGGGGGGGCGGCTACTCTGGCTACTGATTCTGGAAGGAACCACACTTCACAGAAGTCTATACATTTAATCATTTGATACTTGGTCGACATGCTACCTACTAAATAAATTTTGTTGTGATATCTCTTTTCTTTCTTGGTGATGCAATTTGGGCGGCCAGCAGTGTGTTTTCAGTGTAGTGGAAGAGTTTATATTTATTGCTTTTTTGCGGTTATTAAATACTATTGTCTATAAATCTGAATTTAATTTAATTTTTTAAAATGTTTTCTGCTTTTGGGTGATTTGTTACAAATTACTGACACTATGTCTTCTTCCGTATGTATGTGTTCACTTAGGATTTCCTTAGAGAAACTGGTGTATTTCTACGTATCTGGGGTAAAACATCAGAACATCTGTACAGCCAAGTTAGAACAATCAGTATGTGCAGTTTGTAAATGAATCCAGTCTTGCAGAAAGCTATTAACATTCTTTGTTTGAGTCATCAAGACGAGATGATAAAACTGCGACGTTCGCGCAGCCACTCAGCACTCGCAAATATCAAAGAGTTCTGTGCATAGGAGTTCTTTTGCGCTAGTCGTAGAAAATTCCGCTCGCATGAGACAGACACGAGTTCTATTCTACCACAGAGGTCTTACGTGCTAATGCTTCCTATTTCGACCCATAGATATCGCTACAAACAATGCCTCCGATACAGAAAGAACAAAACACAGCTAGAAAGCACAAAACGACAACTACCCATAAATCACCACTGCTCACGGCCGCGACATTGATGTCCCTTCAACGTGATAGGAACACGAAACTGACCCACTGCCCACCACAGTGTGTTACTCATGGAGGTAAGAAAGGAAGGAGGGGCCAATCGACACTAGAAGTGAAGCACTGCTTTGAAGCTTGGGTCACCAGATGGGGTGTTCTTTGTTTACATTCAGAAGCTCGCTTGACAGGATTCTGATAGTATTTCGACACACGACAGTTCCATACAAATTAAAGAAGGGACACTTTCGCATAAAAGAAACATTCATAGTGTGATGGATAATAGCAATTTGTATAGTTTAGTGACAGTTACGCAAAACTTGGTTATTTTTCGATAACTAACAACAGCGATTTTGATTATGAATTTGTTTTATAAAATTCTAAGCTGTTGAACTACAAAAATATAGATTTTAAGAAAAATGTTATGCTTAAAGAATGAAAAATACCTTACGGTACATTTAAAATTGTATACGTCTTTCGATACCCTTGATAGAGTATTCGCTACTTTTATTTTATTTTCCAAACGCCAAAATGTTTTAAATAAAACACATTTTTTTTCACATCTATATATTATTGTTGCATATTATTGCAAAAACCATGTATCTGCCTTTGACAAAATACATAAATATGCATTAAATTATTTATAAATGTATTTGAAATGAAGAATTTATTCACTTATAAACAACTGTGAATGTACTGTGAAGAAATCTAATTATTAAATGTATCTAATTTATAATAATTATAAATGTTATCTAAATATATAATAACCTTAATATTGAATTGTAAACATAATTGAAATCCTGTTGACAAATACGTTATAAAACTATTTAAGCAAGAATTGTTCGTATTGGAAAGCAATCTGTTAAAAGGTATTGTAAAGCAAATGCTAAGAGATGCGCACTTAAGAACGTAATAAAGAGTTTTGGATTATGTATTGTTGAAATGAAGGGTAAAAAAAATCTGATAAGTATAATTAAAAGAATTATTCCCCTTACATTTTATAATAACTCAGTTACAAGTTTTAAATAATACTTCAAAAAAAAAACTTATTTTATTCCCTTTCAAAAATGTTCAGAGAAAGTTAAGCACTATTTAAAGTATTTCGCTAATTCCTAATAATTCTCTAATTTAAAATGAACCGAATATAGCATTAATTATAAATTGACTTACATTTTTCGATTTAAAAGATGCCTCAGAAGCCAAAAAATCATGTCATATTTAAGAAAGTATTTTAGGAAGAAGCTCTATAAATAGAAGAGAAATAATGCATAATTTTAATATTAATAATACAATAAACTTTGATCTTAATTTTTGTACCTTAACCGAATAAAATCGAATTACCTTAATTTTTTTTTTTTTTTTTTTTTTTTTTGTAATGTAATTAACGAAAACTTGTGAAAATATTTCATTCAAATTAAACCATTCTGAGAAAACTGTCCTGTGAAAAGTATAGCATTTAATTCCGTTCAGAATGAAATGTTGTTTAAAAATATGTTGTTTTCACATACTTAGGACTCTGAAGTGTTGTAGAAAAAGAAAATATATACATTTATATACATATTTACGACGTAATTACAAAATATTTACATCTGAACACGTCAAATCCCATTGAACTCAATGGTAAATGACCCAATGTTTTGGTCGCCACGTAGGGATCGCCGGTGCTTCAGAGCAGGGTACGGGAGAAACTTGTTTAGGGCGACTCCATCTTACTTTCTACCTCCATGGTGTTACTAGCGCCTCCCACGGCGTCTCACTCTACAAGTCTTCAAAAGTCCCAGCTAGCTACGCCCAACGAACAGCTGAATTACACAGCAGCTGAATTACACGGAATTGCACGGAGTTGAACAGCTGAATTACACAGCAGTCACTCACACCAACGTAGTGGGCTCAAAACACGGCAACAAGTCGTCCCTTTTGATTAGCATATAGATGCTGGGAGAGGGCAAACGGCGGACGCGCCGTAGTATTCAAGTTCGTAGGTATTGAAAATGCTCCATGAGTCTCCTTTTTAGTTAAAAATGAATGATATTTGTAAGAAACTATTTTATTATATGTTACAGTAGATCTGTGTATGCATTTTTGGACACGAGGTTATTAAGAAGTTTAAACTTGTGATAATATTAAACAAAAAGTGAAATTTTTCCAAAACCTGGATTGAAGTTCACGAAAATCCTTTGTAAAAATTCCTGATCCATCATATTCAATAACGGATACACAAAAAATTTTTTCAAGTCTTTATATATAACTTAAAGGAAAAATTATAAAAAAATATTTAAAATTAGCGCGCGAGGAGCATTTTAAACCTTTAATTAAAACAATTAATTATTTGTTTTAAAAATTTTTAATTTAAAATAAATTGAAATTTTGAACATATATTTTACAAACTGATGTTATAATATATATATATATATATATGTATAAAATTTCATATTGAAAACATAAAAACTTAAAAAAACTAATTTTTAAAGTCCACCGTCCCCTTAAAAGGTGAAGCCATATAAGACACAGAAACTGGATATATTAAGGCAACTAATGTCAACGCATAACAATCGTTAAGTATGCATTTCGTATTAACTATTTATATGTTCCTGGCAGTAGTGAAAAAGTAAAAATTAATAAAAAAATCCTGAAACTAAAAAAAAAAAAAAGAAAATACGCTAAATAAATAAAAACATATGCATGTTAATGTGAAAATACAAAGATAAATGCACACAAATGCATGTAAACAGCCACTGAATTGACATAACTAACATCTGTATGTAATTTAATTTTTAATTACGCTTTCGCTTTAATCGTAGGAAGAGCAAGTACTTGTATTCTTCTCACAGCAACGGATTAGATAAAGATGGTAAAAATAATAATACCAGGTATTATAATTTGGATAAAATAAAGCAGATATTTATGAATATGTGAGTTCTTTTTATGTTGCACTTTCGTCATTGATCTTAGCGAGAAAAAAAAACAGCCCATTTACATTTTCGGTACAGAAGTCCTTCTCAAAAATAAACTTACCATTAATATAAAGAAAGGATCCTGTATCTCAAACGAAAGATTAATTTTAAAATTATGTTAAAAACTGTCGGCAATCAGTAATCCTTACAAAATGTTCACTTATATACATTTTGAATGCTTAAATTAATTTTAGAAATCAGGATTTAATGAGTGTAGCTTGTAAGTCTATGTGTCTAGAATCAAAATGCTTTATAACTGTATAATGTACTAATTCAGAAGTCAAACAACAAAAATCAGCGTTAATTTACAAAATTAACGCTGATTTTTGTTGTTTGACTTCTGAATTAGTATTTATTCGGCGTGTTATTGTGTCTTAACTGTATAATGTATTCACAGGCAGAAACTCATTTTCACTTTTTCAGTTAAAACATACACAATCTCCCAATATCCGTTTTACAACATTTGTTTTACAACTATAGAGCAATATATTTGTATTTCCAATAGAAATTTTCATGCATATTAAACGAGCTTTTCAAATTCAGTTAGAACAAGTCAGATATAAATCATAATCTAAGTATCCATTTACTCATTGGAAAACTACGTCAAATGACAAAGCTGGTACATTTCATAAGTTCTTGTCAAAGTCAAACACTTGTGTTCAGCCCCACTTCCAAAACTTTGATAACTGACATGCGTTACGACATTTCCAGCAAACACCATATATGACAGCGAGGATTTAATCTGTAATGTCACAATTCGTGTAAAATTAAATATTGAGAAATTCAAATACTCAGTCTGAAACTTCAGCTCTTCCAGAAATTCGAGTGGAATAACTGTGGATGAAGAAACTTTTCAGAATATTGCTTCTGTGGGCACAAAATGTGACCAATCGAATATCCTTTAAACAGAGAATTGATTATGCCTCAAAAATTCTCTGAATTTTCAATTTATTGTAGAATTCTTTACAAAACTGTAATTTTTATTAGCCTGAAAGGCTTCTGTTCATATATATATTAATTTTATTCGTAATGGTAAAAATGTTAAATCAAGTGAGATCGTTGAATTTAATGCTATGATTTCTATACTTGTGTACACAACGTGTAGTTAACTGTATTAAACATAACTATTTCAAATCTGTATCTTTAAGTAAATATTATTAATAAAGTATGCATTTGAAGCGTAGTACAATTTCCAAAGCAATTTTTAATTTTGTTTTTTAGTTCAAAGGGGTTTTGTTCCTGAAGAACTATTACTTTCGTTTTGCGATTTAGCGTCGATTCTCTACAAAGGACGAATCACTTTTCAAACTGTTGCCCCAAAGTATTATCGACCTGTGTTAAAGTAGTTTAAGAAAAGCAAATCTGAAATGTTTCAGATTTTAAATTACGTTCAAAGAGGACCTTCTTTTTTTTACATTTTGTGTGTTACATTTATTTAATTAATATCAGTTCTTCACACTTAAACCATAAAATTCAGTTCAACAGCAATATCGCAAAACAGTTTTAAAATGAGAATATCCTTTAGAATTTCCAATGCAGAGACTCACGCGCTGTAGATAAAAATGTTTTTTTTTCCTGTACAACGTTGCCATTACTCGCTTTGAAATACTTGAATTTGTTAATCAAAAATTCGTTAAAATTTTACAAAATAGGAAATCGATAATAAAATAAATTCCAAATTTCAAATTTGGTCTTCCACATAGCCATATTCGTAGGAGGATTACGTCATTCGAACTTCGATGGCACTAGGTACCGTTCTTTTATCACAATGCGAGAAATATACATACATTTATGGGGATTTTCCATTGTTTAATTTCTTTAAATATAACACAGGGCGATAATACTTTGTGGCAACAGTCTGAAAAGTGATTAGCCGTTTGTAGTGAATCAACGCAAAATCGCAAAACGAAAACAATAGTCCTTCAAGGACAAAGCCCCTTTGGACTAATAAGAGAAAAATCTGCCTAAATGTATCTATATTTCTCGCATTGTGATAAAACAACGGTACATAGAGCCATCGAAGTTTGAATGACGTAATCCTCCTACGAATATGGGCATGTGGAAGACCAAATTTGAAATTTGAAATTTGTTTTATTATCGATTTGCTATTTTGTAAAACTTTAACGAATTTTTGATTAACAAACTCAACGATTTCAAAGCGAGCAATGGCAACACTGTACGAGAGGGGGCGAAATATCTCCAACGCGTGTAACTGTGTATCGTAAATTCTAAAGATATGTTCATTTTAAAACTATTTTGCTGTATTGTTGTTGAACTGGATTTTATGGTTTAAGTGAGAAGAACGTTATCTTCTTATATAATATATGCGGCTTAAGTGTTTGTCGCCGATAGTTTATTGATTGCTTGCTTAACTGTAAATTGTTTTATCCCCCGTGCAGTACAGCGCGTGGTGAATATTATGAGAAAGCTATGCCGGAAAAATTAAAAATACAAGAGCACGTGCATTTAACATTTAATAAATAAATTTAACGTCTATATATGATAGAATTTGGAAATATGCAACCAGTAAAACCCGGCAACGATGAAAAAACAAATAAAATGAAATAAATTAATATAGTTATTGTATGCGGATTAAGTGTCTGTTTGTCGCCGATAGTTTATTGTTTGCTTGCGTAACTGTACTAGCCAATGGGGTGAAGTTGTCACGGCACAGGTTTGCCGTTGCAATTGAGACGTAGACAATTTCCTGTAAAACTTTCCTTTGCTATGACCATCACTAAGTCTCAGGGACAAACGCTTAAGCGTGTTGGCATTTTTTTACCTGAGCTTGCATTTGGACATGGTCAACACTATGTTGCCTGTTCAAGAGTTCGTGAAAGAACGGACGTAAAATTAAAAATAACCGATGGTCCTCTGCAAGGCGAGCTTAAAAATGATGGAAAGAACTACACAAGAAATGTTGTGTACAAAGAGATCCTTGACATCTGAATTAACATTTTATTATTTAAATCACCTTTATTTGTTGAGCTAGCGGTGGCTCTTAAGAAATGTACCGTCAGTAGTTTCCTTCATTGCACTCTACTTTAAGCAATTAAGCAAGTAGAAGCGGGAAAACCCGTGGGGCAGTAAGCAAAGAGGCGTCTTCGCCGCCTGCCTTGGGTAATTCAGTTTGGATTAGCAGACACCTTTGCACATATCATTTTAATTACAATTTATAATATCTAGAACAGCGGTCATTTCCTATGACCACCGGGCTTTCTAGCATTTAATAAATAAATGTAACTCACTAAATATTAAATAAAACCTTTTGGACGTAATTTAAAATCTGAAATATTTCAGATTTTTTATTAGTATTATTGCCTAATTAATATATTATGAAAACCAAGCATGTTTTTTATTTAACTTTTCTATTTTTTATTTAACTTTTCTGTTATATCTTACCAACTCCTTTTCTATTTTGTTTAGTATTATTTTTCTTCCTTTTTTTTCAAAGGGCTGATGATCTTTTTACTTTATTTTTGTTCTACGAAACATAAATTGACGGAAATAGCAAACACAGATTGCTCATCCCTGGTACAGTGTTAACCCCTTCTCGCCGACTGTCACGTATACGTGCCAGCAACGAACACACTTATCTACCGGCCGACACGCAGGCGTGACAGAGCATTGTTGCGTTTTCTACCGACTGTCACGTATTTGTGCCAGTACCTTGGAATGTTTTTCAAACTATAATTTCTGCCACAAGATGGCACTGTATGTCCATATGGTTTCAGATGCATGTACATTACACCTTCTAATCGATTTCAAACTGGTTTAAGTAATGCTACAAAATATATTGATCTCTCAGAGGGAAAAGATTATGTGTTTATATGTGTTTAATATATTTTAAACTTTTAGAGTTATTTCCATCACAGTAAATAAAAAATATGCATCTGATAAACGAATTGGTCAATTTCATGAACATTACCATAAAAACATAAATTGGTTAAATTATAAAAAATGTATGCAGTCAATAACCGATAATTCCTGCAATATCAATTACCGCAAAATTACTCTTGGTTAATCTGGAGGTAATTAATAAAACTCAGAAAAGTGCATTAATTGGTCACGTATGTCGGCATATATTTGATCACGTAAATTAAAATTGCGTTAGAAACAGAATGGGTTTATGGCAAATGATGAAAGAATATCATTTACAAACATCGGGAATAATCGCATTAATTTTCAAAAGAACTTGAAACAATGTCATTTTATTTGACGCTCATGAAAAACAGCTGGTTAGAACGCTTCATATATTGGCAAAGTTCATTTGGCGGTGCTGTCGCTGGTGTTAATCCACGCGCTTTTCTCTTCCTTTCTGTGATTTTTGTGGACAGTTTTGTTTAACGCTGATGGACTGTGATAGTAATTTTTTCCTTTGTAATGTTTCTAACTTCTTTCTCTATGCTTAACTAAGTAGAAACCTTGTTAAACTATGTAGCGACTTATCGCTGAGTCCAAGTGCGTAAATGAAAATGTTCAGAAAAGGGTTAAACTCACTCTTTATTTTCTGAAACTAAGAACACAAATGGCCCCTTTCTTGGGCTTACAGGAAAGCCTCCTCTTGGGCTTACAGGAAAGCCTCCTCTTGGGCTAAGAAAATAAAATAAGAAACTAACCTAATGCTAAGCTAAATCGAACTTAACCAAAGCTAGAAAATTATCTACGAAATTATGTACAAAATTATCTAACGTAGTTGGCCCTTAACTAAATTAACCGGCGGATATTAGCAGGCACGTACGATACAGCTAAGCGTAATAAAATTTAGCTTCGCGTAATAAAAAAAGCAAAGAAGGCCAAGCGTAATAAAAAAGCAATGAAGTAGCTTAACGGAGAAAACGCGTCATTAAGGAATTCTAAACACTCTGAAGTAAGAGAAACCTTCCTTTAAATACTCTTTCTACCTCATTTGCATGCAACGAAATACTAAAAACCTATTCTGCTAGAGCAGGGATAGGCAAACTACGGCCCTTTTTATCCGGCCAACGAATAGAATTTTAATTTGCCTGTTTAAGTAAATTAAAAGAAATATGTATTTATATATTATATACCAACTCGTTTTCTATTTTGTTTAAGTATTATTTTTTCTTCCTTTTTTTTTCAAAGGGCTGATGATCTTTTTACTTTATTTTTGTTCTACGAAACATAAATTGACGGAAATAGCAAACACAGATTGCTCATCCCTGGTACAGTGTTAACCCGGCGGAAGGCGCACCAAGAAAAGTTACTAGAACGGGCGCGTGGGTATCACATACCCCAATATTTAAAATACAATAAAAATAGTATTATTTAGTTTTAAAACTTTTTTTTTTTTTTTTTTTTTTTTTTTTTTTTTAGTCCAAAGGGATTTGAATCCCGAAGGACTATTAGTTTCGTTTTGGCATTTTGCGTCGGACGGATAAATGTCGGTTCACTTTTCAAACTGTTGCCATAAAATGTTAGAGTCCTGCATTATATTTGAAGAAATTAAATAATGAAAATCTGCGTAAATGTATGTATATTTCTCACATTGTCATAAAATAACGGTACATAGAGTCATCGAATTTTGAATAACGTAATCCTCCAACGAATATGAGCATGTGGAAGACCAAATTTGAAATTTGAAATTTGTTTTATGATCAATTTCCTATTTTTTAAAACTTTGACGAATTTTTGATTAACAAACTCAAGGATTTCAAAGCGAGCAATGGCAACGTTGTGCAGAAAAAACATTTTTATCTCCAGCGCGTGAGTCTCTGTATCGGAAATTCTAAAGATATGCTCGTTTTAAAACTATTTTGCGATATTGCTGTTGCACTCAATCTTATGGTTTAAGTGCGAGGAACATGATATTTAATAAAGAAAGGTAACACACAAAATGTTAAAAAACGCCCCTTTGGACGTAATTTAAAATCTAAAACATTTCAGATTTTTTTTTTTTGTTTTGTTTTGTTTTGTTTTGTTTTGTTTTCGTGTATTATAAATAAATGAATAATAATTGGGTTTCAAAAAATTAATTTCCGAAATAATCTTAGAGTTAAAATTAAGATAAATGAAAATAACAAACATCATGCCTCTAAGTTTCATTGCATCTCTAATACACCATGCTTTTTTAATTTCTTCACACTTTGAACGAAATACATTCATGTGTTCTTGACACAGAATGTTTTCACATTTTAAACATTGCGTTCACGTTCTTCTGTGCTTGGCGCGAGGGCAAAAAATTTAACACATCTTTCATACTTAGTTGTTTCTAATTTCATGTATTCGTTTTAATTCTTCATCGAAACTTCTGCTTTTCTTTTGCATGCAGTACGTCAATTTTTTGGAAAAGTATTAATCTCTGATCTTTGTTCATTACTTTTTTTCTTTAATTGTAATGCTAAGACCTTCAAAAACAGACTTCTGTTTCTTGTTGGTGGATTAGCAGTTGAATGTAATATAATTCAAGAATTTATTACAGCAACATTCAGTGTATGAAAGAAAATTACCATTGGCCACCTTCTCGTTATTCTGACAACTGAATAATTGGCTGACATTTCAGCCCCCATATCCACTGCTCCTTTAGCCATATTATTAAAACATATAATTCCTAACGTTTTATTTTCTCCAATATTTATATAATGTTATAATCATCGTTATATAAAGCATAAGAACAGTTTTTCCTTTTTTAGGAACATCAGGAATTAATGTTTTATCTTTTTCGAAACCAAAACATTGTAGAAAATATTCTTAGTTTAATCTTCAGTTTCCGACATGCAATCTTCATAGCTTTCAAATATTTCTAATAAATCTCGCATGCATTGCATCTCCAGTTCATAGGGACTCGTTCTTTTTACCATAATTCAGTTAGAAATTTTTAAGAATTTAATGTCGAGTACTTTAAAATCACTTGCGAGTAGAAATATTTACTGTTACACTCTAGAAATAAATTTCTGAACTAAATATTCAGTCAAAAAAACACTTACACGGACAGGCGCGTGAGGTGTGTCATACCCCAGTTCCAACAAAATACCGATAAATCTTTTTCTGAAACACACAGGCAAAGAAAAAGCGGTTCTAAAAGTCAACCACAACTAGAAACTCAGCTACTGAAAGCAGCACAGAATTTCAGTTTCACAAGTTAGGAATATTCCTCTTTTATATAGGTTTGGGGTATGATACACCCCACGCTCCTTCCCGCGGGTTAAAAGCGGAAGTTCTTTATTAGTTATAGCTGTAGATTGGCGCCAACAAGCGTTATCTCTTTCTCCGGGAGCAGACATATGGTGATCCAATATATGTGAATTAGACCTCTTAGAAAAAAACTTAATCTTAATTTAAAACTTAATAAGGAAACTTAATCTGTTTACTCGGCAGCTGCTCAGAACGACTTGTCTCATTTCCCGAGGTTAAATTCAATACCCTCAGTAAATGAAGAGAAGCTTAAGAATTATGAAGATGGTTTGAAAAAACTGCATTTTGAGTTCGAACGAAGATTTCAAGATTTTTGTGCCATTCAAACAGAACTGAATATTTTTACCGTGTCTTTCAGCGTAAACTATTAAGCAATGATGTCAGATTTGCAACTTGAATTAATTGAGTTGCAATCTGACAATCATCTCAAGCAGTTTTTCTAAATGTGCCAAAGTTAGAGTTTTATAAATCATTATTGAAAGTAAGTTTCCCACATTTAATATCTCACTCCCAGAAAATCAGTGCTATGTTTGCTTCATCTTATATATGTGAACTATAAAACTATGAAACTTAAAAAGAATTATTTCAAAAGTAGACTGACAGATGAGCATTTAGCCTCGTTCCTTAGAATCGGTAGATCTCACTTCGAAATTCAACATAAATTCATTCATTGCACATAAAAGGCTTTATTTTACGCAGAGCATCCGTTATTCCGTACCGGAACTTAATTGAAGAATTTGAAGGACAAAACTTAAATATGAATTATGAATGACTATTTGAAATCCTCGATCCGCATCGTTTCACTAAGGTTGAATCTATTACTCTCTCCTCCCTTTTGTATCTGATGAACATTCTCCAAAATATAAGTTATCTGATTAAAAGGATCAGTCCTTCCAGAAGATTTAACAATTCATTCATATCCAGAAAGTTTCTAACCTATTAACTGATAGAAAGACCAAACTTCTTGTCAAAATTTCCATCTCACGGATACTGGAAAATTCAATTGTGTTTTAAGTGCCAGATATTAGATTCTCTCGAGATTTATTTCAGGAAGAGATTCAGGAATTCTTCTCGTATTGATCAGTGAAATATTCCAACTTCGAATTTGACCGTTCTAGATTTTCCTCTTTTTTTATTAGGTAGTTCGATAATTTTTCGGCAGCTTTATTTTGACCTAAATATTAGTGATTTTAACCGAATAACTAAGTGATTTTAGTTATTCGGTTCAGATTTAAATCATGGTTTCAATCAGATGTTTTAAAAAAATCATTGATTACTATAATCAAATATTCTTTCATTTTCCTAAATGGTGGGAAAGGATTTAAGTCCAAACTTTAACATGAATCTGGAATGCTTTTGAAAGGAATTTAATTATAGAATGCAAAAAAATAGAAGCCAATTTTTGATGAAAAGAATCAAACCGCTGTTACTGATATAAATAAAATGAGTCACTTTAAGTTTCTGTCAAAAATCTAGCTTAGAAGCATTGCAGTCATTATCTATAATGTGTTATACTATTATATTTCTTGCGAACGTTTCCTACAGTTTATCATGAAAAAGCAAGAGAAAAAGTTTGGTAAAGCTGAATGATAATATACTTGTGCCTAGTGGATTAGGAACAAACGTAAAATACAATTCAGCTATTGTTTTTTAAATGTCTGGGCACTTCCGTATAGAATTTAATCCACCAGCGGTCGAGTGGATACGACGTTTGAGCACTGGTAAGAAGGCTGGCGACCCAGATTCACCTTCCGCCATACTGCACGGGAATTCCTTTTCACCGTGCATGAGGTGAAAAAAATCCATCTTAGAAAGTGTTAGGAAAAAAAATTTTATAATAGAAGTGTGTGGTCTAAAAGGAATATGAAATCAAAATGACTGACCCCAAAGGATGACAATTCAAATAACACAAATCAATTAATGTTTATTAAAACTTCATTAATTTTTGAATAAGTAAGTACTAGCATAAATTAAACAATTATCGGCCAGACAAGAAGAATATCAGTCTTACAATTTTGAGTCGGAACCTCTCGTACGAGTTGTGCGTTGTATTCCAATCAAAGTACATCTCATTCCATCAACATGAAGCAAAGTCTCGGTGAAAAACAACAGTCAAAATTTAAAGGCAGAAATTGAGTTAGCTCACTATACCAATATATTTCTCGAAGAAGAACAAGGCGAATTCTGAAATCATCAGGAAAGATTACAGCACGTGCACACGAAGACTTCTCGAAGTTTTTAAGTTGTAAATCATCATTAATTTTCGGCAGTTTAATATAATAATTTAAATATGGATCTATTTAGTTGAATCTTCAATTCCAATTTCCTTATTAGAAGGAATACCATGGCTCTATATCCAGCAACGGAGATGGCAGTCAAAAACGAGAAGAAAAATGGCACACGCATCAGCCGATGGGAGGACAGCCAGAGCCGTCCTACACTTTCGGATCCCTACAGCAGAGGAAGGAGAAGCCGGTTGTAGCCATCAATTTCACCTTGTCATTCGGCGGTCGCAATTAATACACCTGACGCTGAATAAATGTGGAGGCTTACCTGCTCAGAGAGACATCCATGATCGCATTCCTTCCATTTGGATTATCATCCTACTGTAGTAATAATATGTCATAATCTAATAAATCCAGTTCATTTCGAAGAGTCTGACGCTTATTAATTGGAAGAGAAATTTTTGTTCGAACTTCATCATCATTATTATGTTTCGGCAACCATTGTTTTGGCATCAGATTTGAAACCCTAATTTTCTTTGATTAGAAAAGCAGCTGATACTGATGTCTTCAATTTTACAGCAACTTGATAAAAATGTGAAACCTCTGGGCGAAATTTATTTAATAATTTTCACAATCATTCCGCTTCTTTTTCAGACCCTTTACCAAATTTTATTGACAGCAAAATTCCGTGCTGTTTAATAGATTTAAAAATAATAATAAAAAAACATTGTTTTTATGTATAATTGCTTTGCGAAATTGGAATGAAAAATAAACATTGTTTCCTTCCTCATCTCAGTTATAAAAGTATACTATTCCGTTTTCAATAATTTTAGTTAAACGGGGTTCTATCTATAAGCAGTCTTTAATTGAAACTACTATTGCTTTGATAAGAATGAGTTGTATGAGTCGCTGCTACCGTAGCAATTTATAAAATTTGTATTTGCATCTTTATTGGCTCATACTTAATCAATGGAGCTGTGGATTGATTAAGTCTAATTCAGAACACTGGCTACCTCGTGTTAAAAACGAAAGAATGTTTCGGTTTGTTTTAATTTTGCAGAGCAATGTTTATGTTTCCTGTTGAGTGTTCATCCATGTTAACTCTTCAAATAATGAATTTTGAAGCAAATTTAATGTCTCTTGTTTAGTGTTCCTCTATGAAAAATATTATTCTATGCTTTCTATGAAAATACTGTTCTCTTCTCTTTTCTCCTGTGCTTAGTTTGTAAAGGAATTTTGGCGAAATGTAAAACTATTGATTTCCTAATCAATTATTTTTTTCTATCCCGAAACTGTGTAGAAAAAAAGATTAAAGAATTTTAAATATGCACTTTATTTATTTAATTTATACCATGGTTATAAATATAGGTACATTTTAAAATTAATTTCTAAATTAGCGTTTTATTAAACGCATAGCTGAGATTTATTTTAATTAAGAAGTGCCCAATATTTAGAATTTTTTTTTTCTTTTTGTTATTTTTAAATGAAAACTTTGAAGCCTTCAATATCAATTTCGTCTCATCTCTCATTATTTCATAATTAAGTATCATTCTGAACCACGTTCTACATTTATGAGCTCGAGCAGCAAAAATATTGTCCACCAGTGTCTGAGCACATGAAATTCAAAGGCTATAAAACATTTTAACAAACGTTATGTGTACACTATCTTTATTACCGATGTGCCACATCAGGTACCATGCCATATAGCCAGCCAAACTAAAAATGATAGTGAACTAGTAAGATAGTGTTTCCTGCATATATGATGTTATGTGCATATTGTGGTACTAACCATGAAGCTAATTATAGAAATTCTCAACCAACTCAAATGCTGTGCACCATAATTTTCGCTTTCCGAAAAGTATAATTATATAAAATTATGGGTATGGCAAAAGTATTTACACGAAAAGTTTCAGCTAAACATGTACAAACTTCTGAAAGGAGTAGCTTGCACAAAGATATATCATAATGGTTAGAATGTCCTCTTTTGTATTACAGTGCACAGAGACGACAAGAAATGAAAGCGCAGCACCTGAGACAGCAAAATAAATTTGGTTACTCGCAAGACATTTGTGAAATTCAGTGAGGTTATAGAAGGTGTTAAGAGTTCCAACAATGATCGTCCAACTATTCTTGACCATCACGTATGAACCTGCGCACATTTAAGAACGTTTCTGGCTTATCTCGGATTTCTGAAGCAGCTAAAGATAAAGATAATGTAAAGTCGGAATCAACTGACTTCGGACATCCATTTTCGAATGTCAGTTCTGTTTCATTTATAGTGCCATCTTCATTACCACCTTCTATTGTTTATTTGTGATCTTTTACACTTCTTAAAAACATCTTTTTTGATCTTTTGAAACATCAATGGAAATTTTGAGAAAAATAAAATCACATAATCGCTCTTTAGTATTAGTTCTCCATGTGCTTTCAGCTACAGCCAAAACTCATTCAAGAATTTAGTGCTTTAAATCACTACAAAAGAAAGCATTATCGTTATCATTATAACTGTTATGGAGGTTACAGCCGAAAACATCGCGGCAAAAACATCGCGGACGAAATCGTCGCGGAGAAAACAACGCAAGGCAAAAACGTCGTGCTACAAAACATCGTGGGAGAAAACATCGCAACGAGAAAACATCGCAGTTCTAAAACATCGTGGTACAAAACATCGTCTTCGAAAATAAAGCGAATCAAAAACTTCGCAGTTTAAAAACATCGTTGTCGAAAATATCGAGGTAAAAAATAAAGTATCTACAAATCATCGCATGACGATAACATCGCAGACATGCTTCTTTCAGGCTTTGATAACTGTAAATGGATATTCCCATATTGATTTGTGATCGCAAGATGGAAAGAAGGATAATTTTTACTTTCATACTTTTTATTAACTAATAAATTTTTGCTGAGAAAATAAGAATGAAACTTAAGCATAGAAAATTAATGCAACTTATAGCACTTAATAGAATTTTAAACCGACATAGTTAACTAACAAAGGCCATTAATAAATCATTTTTATAAAGTTTTTACTGTTAATTGTTTCATGAAAAGTATAATCTATAATTTGCATTTAATTTTTTATGCTTAAGTTTCCTTCTTACGTTTTCAGCAAACATTTATTAGTTAATAAAATATGTGAAAATAAAATTATCCTTCTTTACATACTGCGCTCACAAATCATTATGGGAATATCCATTTACAATAATTAAAACCTGAAAAAAGCATGTCTGCGAAGTTATCGTCATGCGACGATTTGTAGATACTTTATTTTTTACCACGATATTTTCGATGACGATGTTTTTAAACTGCGAAGTTTTTGAACCGCTTTATTTTCGACGACGATGTTTTGTAGCACGATGTTTTAGAACTGCGATGTTTTCTCTTTGCGATGTTTTCTCCCACGATGTTTTGTAGCACGACGTTTTCACCTTGCGTTGTTTTCTCCGCGACGTTTTCGTCCGCGATGTTTTTGCCGCGATGTTATCGGCGGACACCGTTATGGATGAGTCCAGGCTTTATGAAATAATTGAAAAGTTGTTCCTTCTGTCATATTGTAATACACTTTCGAAAGTTTATATATGCATTTACTCAAATTTACATTAAACGTAATTGCTATGAATTCCCATTATTACCTATTTACACAAATCTTGCTGTGTTATATGTTCACATTTTTTACCCTTAGTCCTTTGATTTCAATGTGCATGAGGTATTCTGAAAGACAGAATTTGTGTCTTTAAAATCATGCAAAGGGGTTCCTTTTCTTTGGCTAGAATTTGGGAAAGGAAACGTTTCCTATATTTTGAACTGATGTTGACTATTTAAAGGGTGAGTAAGACATATCATTTGCCATTTCCAACCCCACGTTGTTTGTGATTCCTATTTGTCTTTGTGCTATTACTCCTTTTAGATGTTAGACTATATATAGCTGAAACAACCTGTACAATGATAAAAATAAAAAGCTGCTAAAAGATGTCTTGAAAATTATATATTTATACAAACTTACAGTTTATGCAGATTTTAAATGATTTTTTTTTTTTTTTTTTTTTTTTTTGTTCTTCCGGTTGCAAATTATTGATAGTTTAATCTTTGAAAATTTTCTGTTTTCCTCTACAGTAGGGCATTAATGCTTAATTTCACCGTGCTGCTCCTCGTTTACAATTTTATTTGTTTATTTATAGAGAATTTGAACTAGACTGTAATATATAGATTGCTGCAAAGTACGCTACGTCTACCTACCGAAGGAAAGAGACACGTCTTAAAGCACTTTGTAAGAGAAACTGGCTCGTATTCACTTTACGCTTGAGGAAAACTACAAAATCTCCTATGCAGCCGTTGCATTCGCGGAGATTTGAACTCAAGCCGGACTACCAGTGTTCAGCAATTTTATAACTCTGTCGCTGGTAGGCAATGCTTCATCAGTATCATTTCAACCGTCTCTTGGAAACAGGATTGAAATACTGGATGTCTATTTCATTTTTAGACCTATTGCTCAGTCTTATCAGTTATCAATATAAATTTTTCCACCTATTGCTCAACTTTATCAGTTATCAATATAAATGTTTCGGCCTATTGCTCAACTTTATCAGTCATCAATATAAATTATAACTCTGAGCACGTGCATTAACTGATGGAACAGAGGAAACACTTTTAGGGTGAGTAGGACATAACATTTACCGTTTCTGACCTTGCATTGTTTATGGTTTCTTTGTGTATTTGGGCTACTTCTCCCAAAAAATTCGAATATATACAGCATGATTGAGTAAAACCACGCAGAAAAACCTTTCGTTTTGAAATATTAATTGCATCTTTCCTTGCAGGATTTAGTAAAGGAGATGTTAATTCAGAAGTTAAACAACAAAAATCAGCGTTATATTTTCAAAATTTTCACAGGACTAGTTTCGATGGTTTTACCGAACCAACATCCTCATAATCTGGTTATTCGCAAGAAGAAGAAGGAATCCTATTGATCCTGATATTCAGTTCACTTTTGAACTTGAGACTTGCAATTCTCTTCCGTTTCTCGACATTCTGGCCACACGTAACACATCCAACTTCAGTACTACGGTTTACCGTAAACCTTCATCGGTTTGCCTTCCACCACACTTTAAACCATGTCATTCGACTAAACAAAAGTTATCTTCATTTTACTCCTATGTTTTCCGTGCTCTTCAAGTTTGCTCCTCCAAACTAGCCCTGGATGAAGAACTAAATTATTTAAAAGCAATAGCTATTGACAGAGGCTTTTCACCCAACATTATTAATCAAGCAGTTAAAAAATTCTCATCTCAACACACTAAAAGGCACACTCTTGTTTTAGGAGATTATAAAAATTTTGTTGTCATTCCCTTCTTTCCATCAATTAGCTATAAAGTTGCACATATTTTGCAGAAATTTAACTTTCGGGTTGTTTATTCTCCCATCAATAAAATTTTGAGTTTCATACCCCATTCTGGATATGAATTCTTGGGGTATTTATAGGATTCCTTGCCAGGGTGTTTTGATTTACATTGGCTAAACTAGGAGAGCCTTAAAATTTCGCATCAAGGAACATGAGGCATATGTTAGAAAAAAGGAAACACAGAACAGGTCTTCTGTTGCTCAACATTGTTGGTCCGAAAATCACACTTTCAATTTTCTGCTGCCAAAATTATTCAAAAAACATCTTCCATTGGAGAACTGGATTTTCTAGAGGCATTTCACATTCAAAAAAATCTTTCTGTTCTAGTTAACTATCCTAATTCCAATCCATCTTTGCCTTCGCCCTTTAAAGAAATTATGTTTTAGTTCTGGTTTCACCAACAGATGGCGCCACTTGCTTATTCTTGTCCATGCTTTCTTATCTTATCTAATCATTATTTTCTATCTTGTTCATTTGCGGTTTTGCAGCTGAGGATGGTGGTTCGGTAAAACCATCGAAACTAGTCTGTGAAAATTTTGAAAATACAAAGCTGATTTTTGTTGTTTCACTTCTGAATTAGTATTTATTCGGCGTGTTATTGCTTCTTAATTAAAGAAGATTTTATTAATAATTTTATTTTTTTAATTCTTTGTGAATTAAGATGCATGATAGTTTTAAAAATACTGAATAAAGTAATGGTAGCTATTAAATGAATGATAATAGCATGCAATACAGTAATTTCTATAATATGTTCATATGAGCTAACATCGATTTTACTGCAGTTCGAGATACGATAAATTTTACGTTCTGCTACATACTTAACAGATCTACTATAAACGCCATTTTCTACTGTGTTTCTTTTTGCCATTAAGCAGAGCCTGAAAAAAAGCGCTTTTTACCTAGCACGATTGCAATTTTTCATTTCTAGTCAGTGGATTTTTCTTTGTAATTTCTTTTAAAACTTCGTTGCAAGAACTTATAAAAAGATCTGTATTAAACTAGAAGCTGAACTCAACATCTCATTGCCATGCAGAAATATATTTAATGTTTAACCATTAAAGTCGATCATTAGCTTGATTTGGATTACTTCATTTTGAAAGAGGACTGCATTCAAGCAAGCAGGACCAGCAAGCTAGTGTATCTCAGCAGATGATCCTTTCAGAAATGTATTTGATGTAAACTGCTTCATTTAAATAAAATAATACATTTCAAGCACTATAATTACATTTGATAATGAGAATATTTGCTGCATAATGGATTATTCATCCCATTCAATTCTCATTACTTCCAACATTCTAGGTTCATTATCGTGTTTATCAACTTCCACAATCTTTTCAGTCGGACATTATTACTTCCGCTGACAATGTTAACATTTGTTTGGATGTTACAAGGCAGTAAACTAATTAAGGAGGAGATTCATAACGTCTAACACAGTAGATAATAATCTAATGAATTCATACTCTAATTTTAACAAGTTGGAAAATAATTGTTTTAAAATTCTTGACCTAGGCTTATTTTATTTTTTGATACTGAAAATATTTCGCTCTTCGTTACATTTAAGTTTGGTTCCGCATGACAAATATATGCATACTAAAATGTTCATATTTTGCTAAATACATTTCAGCTGGATTCTGCTTTTTGTTTAAAATAAATAGATCAGTGTTCAATCTCTTCCAAAACGATAGCTTTTGCTTCCATTTTCGAGGATTTCAATCTTAACTATAAACTTACATAAATATAAATCTTGTTGATGAAACTATTTAATACTAAGTTTCAATTTTTTTTTTCCTCGTGTGAACATGCTTTGTCTCTCAGTTACATGTCTTAACTAATACATATCAGTATGATTAATTCAGTCAGCTTAAAACTTATATGAAATGTGCACCAGATAGAAGTATATAATTACATAATGCAAAGTAAGCAAAGATATTTTAGATAAGAGCATCTTCTTAAAAGATGGTTTAAAAGGATGTACTTCCCGTTCACATTTAATATTGAAAAACTGGGGGAAATCAATGATGTTAGATATTATGAGTATTAACCTCAGGCAGCTTTAATAATTTTCACTTATTTTACTCTTAAGATGCTGTTGTTGTTGTGACTTATCTCACTTGTATCACAATAACATCAGAACAAGCCCACTAAATGCTTCGTGGCAAAAAGAGCAATATTGCTCCTGTCGTTGACAAGAGCTTTGACCACCATGCAGTGACAGTAGGACGGTTTTGCTCAGAGCACCCCCGGGGGAGGATGTGTCCAAGAGTCCTTCACCCCCATCCCTCTACCCTTACCACCAACCTATCGAGAGGACTTGGCTCTCCGCATATTTAGAATGCCCTCATCGCGCATAGACACTATACATTTACAAAAAATACATGCCTTTCTGGGATTCGAACAAAGGATCTTCAGTACGGCAGTTAGGGTCACTATCCACTATCCTAGTTGGTTTGATCTTATGTGCAAAGAATTGATTGAGTTGGACTGATTAACTATGGCAAGGCGCTTGAAGCTTAGGTGTTTACATTTCGTCATTCTGAGAGATTCTATATTTACGTTACATATAGCAAAAGACACAAAATTTTCTAGGGGAACCAGCTCATTAGACCACCAAGAATCAAACAAGGGACCACCTAATACTAATTCTCTGCTTTAGCATTTTGATCACTATTAAACTAACTCATAAGAACAATCTATTCCCAAGAAGACTGTATCTCTATATATGTACTGAATAATGTTAGGAAATTTAGTACTCATAGCCATACACTGCATTATATAATAAAAGCTATGCAGTCTTCTTTCTTCAAGATTTCATCATTTGCAAGTTTATCAATGATCTTTGTGTCAATAGTGATTTATCATTCTACTTTTTCTTTTAAATTGAAGCTTTAATAATTGCATACTATTAGCGAGAAACCGATCTTTCCTTCCAATGTTCTGTCCGTTAGGTTAGGCTGGGTTTAAATGCGGGGATCCCCTGTCACTTATCTGAGAAAGTAGGTAAAGGCTCCTTACACTAGCTATCTTGATTAATATCGCCTTCCTGGGGCAAACTGTACCTTTCTGGTGCAGAGGTGTTATTGTCTTTGGTGCAACCAACATAGCAAGCCCTGCCACCTCTGGCGGTGTGATCACTTGTCCCTTCTTATGTTCGACATGGCCAGGTGGGGTATTTACACCTCTACCTGGATTATACATTAAACACTGTATGAGCCCAATGGCTATAACAGGAATATGTTACTATGTTGCTAAAATAATATGTTAACCTGCTTGGTAACCTGCGTACCAAAAGATTGCATTTTCATCACACTTGGGCAGTCGTTACCTAGAGATACCTAAGCTTAGCCCTTTGCACTACCTTCTAGTACTTTATTCCTCCTTCATGCTGTTAGCGGGGTTAATTGCTTTTCTGTGAATTCGCACGTTATTTGCTTTCCTGTAAAGTCCTGTGAAATTGCGCAAATATTTTTTTTCGCTGTTGCTGAACTACATTTTAGTGTGCTGTTATTTTGTGTTGCATAACCCTTGACGTTTTGCAGCTAGGATGTGTGTTAACGGGTAGTAAAATGATAATGCTTGGAGTGACCCCTTTCTCCATATGCACTGGAATATGTTGAAGAAAGGTTCCTTGTACAGAAGTACGTGGAAGAGAGGCCGTGCCTCGTGATAAACCCCGTGGTCTGTCTGGTAATATGAATCAGAAAAGAGTCAGTTTTGAGTTTCGAGAAAGAGGTTACAAACTCTTTCGACAGTTTCCCGCCGTTTGCGCGATGATCCTTCAGTTGTATTTTGCAGTTTTAGTTTCAGTTTCAAGCTGGTCAGGAAATGTTTATTTTCCTGGGTACTCGTTCCCCGGGCTGCTTTCTTGACTAATAATTCAGACTCTTCTTTTCCCTTGTAACCAACATTCTTAATCCAAGTTTTAATGAATGTTGTCCTTGGGCATTGGAAGGCTTGCTGAAAATTTCTTAAGCTAGTGGTGATTTATCACTTGTGACCGTGATTCTGTGCATTGAAAAGAAACAATCTCTACAGCTGTATGTCCTTGGGAAATGCTCATGTGTTCTGAAGATTTCATACCGTCTTGTACTTTTGATGTAATTTTACGTGCAAGTTATTATCGCAAAGAAACCTTCATTGACCAAAGTGTTTACAGAGTTAGTAGTCTGTCGTTTTAGAGGTTTATATACTTTATATTAACATTCTGCGATTTTTAACTTCATTCTTTAATATATGCTTATTACAATATTGATTACGTTTGTAATGTACTGTAAGGATCCTAAGTTTTACTAACGTTTATTTTATTTTAAATCTTTACTATCACTTCTTATTTTCTACTTCCGGCCAGAATTAAAAGCTTTTACTTATTTATGCAAATTTGTCTTGCTAACGCCAAGTACTTAAGTTGTGGTTTTTTGCCAAGCAAGAGACAGGAAGGAGTTATTAGAAGCAGGCCGCTTGCCATAGTAGTTTTACTCGTTTGCTGGTTGCCTTCAAGGCCAGACATTTAATCCTCTTGATAATTTTAAACGTATTGTAGTTTTAGCAGCTCTCTGTACTACATACGACTTTTGTTAATTAACGGCCAATCTTAAAGTAGGCACTTGTATATTAATCCAAAGTTAGTTCAGTTAGAGTTTTAGTTAGTATTTTTATATTCTTACGTTCAGACCACAAGTGGTTGGTTTCTGTATTCCGAAGTTCCGAAAAGCTCTGTAAAGATAGAAAAATAAAGGGTTTCGTATACCCTTCCTGTGTGTATTGTCTACTTCACAATTTATCGAACATAGCTTGAGTAAGCTCCCTGTTCCGAGTCAGAACAGTTCATGTTTCCAAAGCAAGTAAAAAGGAATACAAGTCCTGATAGTACAACCCTGAACATTTGAAAAAGTGCATTAAATTTTCTTCTAACTCAATTAATGAATTGTTTTAGCATATTGTAATATTAAATATAAAAGTAATATGTAACTCAATTGTGTAGTATCATTGTAGAAATATATTAGATTTTATGTATAATATTCCATTCACATTTCACTATAAGTATTTAATAGTTATGTGTTTAAGACACAATAACACGCCGAATAAATACTAATTCAGAAGTCAAACAACAAAAATCAGCGTTATATTCACAATTTTTTTTTTTTTTTTTTTTCCCACAGGACTAGTTTTGATGGTTTTCCCGAACCACCATCTTCAGCTGCAAAACCGCAAATGAACAGGATAGGAAATAATGATCAGATAAGATAAGAAAGCATGGACAAGAATAAGCAAGTGGCGCCATCTGTTGGTGAAACCAGAACTAAAACATAATTTCTTTAAAGGGCGAAGGCAAAGATGGATTGGAATTAGGATAGTTAACTAGAACAGAAAGATTTTTTTGAATGTGAAATGCCTCTAGAAAATCCAGTTCTCCAATGGAAGATGTTTTTTGAATAATTTTGGCAGCAGAAAAATTGAAAGTGTGATTTTCGGACCAACAATGTTGAGCAACAGAAGACTTCTGTTCTGTGTTTCCTTTTTTCTAACATATGCCTCATGTTCTTTGACGCGAAATTTTAAGGCTCTCTTAGTTTGGCCAATGTAAATTAAAAACTAAAACGGGAAAACCATCGAAACTAGTCTTGTGAAAATTTTGTAAATATAACGCTGATTTTTGTTGTTTGACTTCTGAATTAGTTATATGTTTATTCACGTTTTAGATTTTAATTTTGCGTAAACTGTATCTTTGCTTATACTAGTAATCCTGAATTAATAGGCATATATTACTTTATAACGTTGTACTTTTTTGTGTAACTAATATTGGTTTTCTAGGTTTTCTTTTGATTACGTACTCTTTACACAGTATATTTAGTCTGGCTGTCTGTTAATTTTCTAAATCGTTAACCTTTATAGTTAATCGACACTGTAGAAATTTCTATATAAGAGGAAAATACTGTGTAACAAAACTGGCATTACTAGCAATATTTTGATATAAAGCTGCATTACTGTGTAATAATACGATCTTATCTGCTTAATATTTCAAATAATGTCCTAAATAGCGATTTGATAGTCTGTAAAATGATAATATTCCTTATAGAGTTTCGTTTATTATAGTACAAGAAAGTTTTTATAACAATCCGGATTAATACATTTTGACTAATTTGGACAGTGTGACTAATCCGGACAATACAGTTTGACTAATCATTTTGAAAATTTACAGTTAGACTAATCTGGACTCATCCACTGACTGCTAAATATTTCTTCGAAATATTTTAGGACTTTTAATTTTTCTCTTAAAATGCTAATTCAACACATCACTTTCGAAATTTGACGATAGTTTTGGAACATTTTCAGTTGTAAGGATTATGTTAATTTTATTAACAGTTACATTTTAAGTTAAAGTTCCTTTCCTGTCAAATTCTTAACTTCAACTTACTACTTTCGGCCAGAACGTAGTTTTGGAATCTTGCTGAATATTTGATGAGGAGGAGCGGAATTTAAATCACGTACAGACTGAGAGAGAATCAGAGTTTCTGATTTACGCGCGTCTGTCTTTTTGGCCACTCTCTCTCTCAAAGCTGTTATTACGCTCGGCCGTACTCAGGCCCTTGCTAAGCTTCGTAGTCAAATAAGTTAAGGGGGCCAACTCGTTTTGAACCTTGATAGCTTCGGCTATACGTCTTTAGTTAATCTTAGTTTTAGTTTAATTCTTAGTCTTTTAAGTTCAAGTCTAAGTGCGGGCTTTGCTTGTACACTCCCAGGCGGAGTTTTGTTAAATCTTATTGGAATAATAAAGGGTTAGTTACCCTTCTATCTTGTTGTTTCTTATCACTCGAACTTGCGCGATTATTCGCTATCTAGTTCTTAAGACTCGTCACTTTCTACAGTAACTGAGATTTACACAGTGAAAGTCTTACACAGTCATAAAAAAAGTAAGACGAACATGGTACTTTATATTCTATAGCATTAAGAGAAACATTTCAGTAGTAAATAAATTATTAATTTTATGTTAGAAATGAGTATATTTTATTTATTCCATTTTTTTATCACAGTTATGTTATATTATTAATAGTACATTTGCAGTCCGCAAGACCTGTCAGTTTTCAAGTATTGCTATTTTTCTTTCTGTTGTGATTTTAATTTATCTTTATCACATTACGTTGCTTAATTTAGTAAAAAACGTCATTCATAATTTAGGAAAAATACAAACTACTTTTTAATAATTTAAACATTATTTTATTTTTAATTATATTGATATAATCAATATTAAATTTAATGCATGCAATATATAATATATCAAAATGATAATTCTATAAACCATTAAATTATTAATCTAATTAATAAAAGAACTTGCTAGTTTTAATAACTGCAAACCTCATACAAAAAAAAAAAAAAAAAAAAAAAAAAAAAAAAAAAACTGTTTTGTGTACCTTATAACTATGAGATTTTTGAAGGAGATTAATTTAATGACAATAACTGTGTTATGCTGCTTATGAAAAGATAAATCTTTTTCCTTCAAGAAAAAGAGCCCACTAGCTGTCGTTGAACGCGGGTAGTTCCGACGCGTTCGATTCTAGGCGAACGGGCTGGCTACATAGACTATTTCGTGGTTTTCTCCATTTGTAACATGCATACAAGCCAGTTTCCTTCGGAAAGTTTTCCGCGCAGACATACCTCCAAGCAGATAACCCATGACTGCTTTGCCATAATTGAGTAACAATAAAGGAAGTTACACTGTTAAATGGCTTCAACCTCTTTCTTATTATTTTTAACCAACGCACAGTCTGACCACCATTTTTAAACAAACCTCTTGATAGAAGCATGCTATTCACATCGAAATAGGATGTTTATTTTTATTCATAGGAAAATTTCCATCCATAATAGTAGAAAGAATGATACTTATTCAGAAGTCAAACAACAAAAATCAGCGTTAATTTACAAAATTTTTTTGTTGTTTGACTTCTGAATTAGTATTTATTCGGCGTGTTATTGTGTCTTAATTATAGAATGATACTTATTAACACTCGGAAACAAATAGTTTAATAAAAGCAAAATTATCCATTACTTAAGTCGAAAATTTTTTTACCAATTTCATTCGATTCTCATTATGCACACATAATGTGAAACCAGAATAATATGAGTTATATATATATATAATGTCATCAATAGTGATCCAGAACAATGAAATGCATTTCCATCAAAATATGAAACTGAAAATAAAGCAAAGATCTCATTCGGCCATTTAATGGTATGTAGAACCTTAGTTAACACACCCCGAATTCAGATGTACTCTGCAATCTTTATGAGTAACGTCCTAGTGATCACGTCTATACATATTACGAGATAAATATTTAAGAACATCCAGCCTGTTCCATAAATATTGTTACGAATTTTGTACATAGATAGATGATTTAAGTGTTGTTATATATGAAATTGTTTTATTATTCTTTATAACGTAACATGATATTTAGAGGAATGATGCTCGACAGGAAAAGTAAGAATACAGCGGCAAGTCTATTTAACATTGAGTAAATGTCTGTCTCGCCAATTTGGCGAGATATCGCCAAGCTGGAAACGGTTTCGGTGACTAATTTTGTTAAAGAAGTGTATTTTTAATATTTATATAAGTATACACTACAGAGCACTCTTAGATGAAATATTAGTTACTAAAGTATAAATATAAAATTAATTGATAATGTGACAAAACATTTTATGATCAAGTTTTAAGTTTTATATATATATAATACAGATGCACAAACTTCAAGACGATGAGAGCCGCATGATAGATTTTATGAACGTTCGAGAGCCTCAAGTCCAAATATATATCGTTTCAAAAATAATGAGAGAGGTTTCGAATATAAAGAACCTTTTGAAGTTTCTTTATTTGAATTTGTACCTCTCGTACTGAGCAATTGAGCATTTTTTCTTCAGGTGCAGAAAACCAGATATTTTCTTCTGATTTCCTTTATATCATTTAAATTATTGTTGTTTTATTTTAGATGTAAAATTAATCGGAAGAATATTCAGTGGTCTACAATTACATAAAAAATGTTATTTGAGTAAATTTCTAATCATTATTTAAAAGAAAATTGAGGGTTTTTTTTAATTTTATTTTTATAAATTTTATTTATTTATTTTTTATTCATGATCAGTTTTTTAGAAAGGATAAATTAAATAATAGTTGTCAACGCACGCTGCACAGAAACTGCTATTCGAGAAAAAAATATTTGTTTTAAAATAAGCTATTAACTTGTTTAGGCTTTTGTTTAAAAAGTAATTTTGTTTCTCCACGCAACTAACATAAGGACCAACATACTGAGATCATTCGAATCTTTGGATCATAACCTAAGAAATCGTTAAATATTTTTCCTAAAATCTTTGGAATAACTACTTTTACTAATACCCAGTCTAGAACAATTCACCGAAAAAAGAACATGATTGCAATTTCAGTGGTATTTAAACAATCAGTATTTTATGATAGCTCTGACTGATACAATATCTCAGCGTGGAATCCCACGGAATCTGCAAGAATTTTTTTTATAACCAGTACACTGAGCATCACTGAAAATTCTCGAAATTTTCTCTCGAATCATACCGATAATTTCGGACATAGAACACGAACTTCAGGCGCATCATTGAAAATTCTTAAAACAATCTCTCGAATAGTCCCGATAATTTTCGACATAGATAACGAAGTTTATGCGCATGATTGAAAATTCTCAAAACTATCTCTCGAATCATCCCGATACTTTTGGAAGTAATAAAGGAGTTCAGGAGCATCATTGAAAATTCTTGGCAATATCTCTCACAAACTGTCCTGATAATTTTGGATATAGGTAATGAAATTCATGCGCAACATTGAAAATTCTCGAAACCACCTCTTGAATCGTTACTACCACACATTTTAGACGATGTATATTGCATTCACAAAACTAAATTACATAACATTCTTGTGTTTTAAATGTTCTATTTGACATCCCTTATTCTGAACTATTTTTCGACACTGCAATTTCCAGGATAATAATGCCTTTTGAAGTGGCAGAAGAGGTATTCTATCCCATTCCCCTCGAACAGCTTTCCAGTGTCCTGTTAGGGTTTTGGGACAACGTTTGGATAATGCAGTTTTTAAAATTCCGAAAGCACAAAAATCCATAGGTGACGCATCAGGAGATTTAGTAGGGATATCAGTGAAGGGTATGGCCTTGATACCAGTTTTTTATTCCATTTCCTTTAGGAAATTTACGGTGGATTTTGATGTGTGACTGCTAGCTTTGTCCTGATGGAGTCTCACAGATGGATGGCACTGTGGGTAAAGCGATGGTATTTCATTCAGAAAACTTGGCGATAAAATATGTTCCTGATAGTATTTGGAGTTAATCTTGACATTTTTTTGCACTCTCTTTATTTTTAACTTGCCATTATAAGGAAAATCAGCAACAATCATGAATCCCTTAGAAAAGCTTTCTTTCGATTCTTTGAACCATGTACTTAAATTTTTGGTCTCCCCTTTTATGATAATAAATGGCTCTTTTTTTGTTACAATCATTTAAATATACCCATGCTTCATCTATTGTGACAAATGTTTTCCATTTTTCTTTGGATAAGTGTGTTTCATATAGAATTCTGCAGTGTCCTGCGTTGAGCGATGTGCTTTGGAAGAAGGCGATGCACATTGCGTTTTTTCGCTTTCTTAAGATTTAAATCAACGTTTATCATTTTGGTTACAGTGGAAACCGAGCATTTTAACGATTTTGCAACTGTCCTTTGACTAGGGGGATTTTCTTTTAACATTAAACAACGTACCTTTGCAATAGTCGAAGATGTCCGTTTTTTCTTTGGATACTTGTTTGGAATTTTTGTCCCACTTGAGGTTCCAATTTGACTTTTTTCATTTCTTGTTGATAATATTACCTATCGACGCTTTAGATATCACAAACCCATGACTCTCACATCGTTTTTGGATAACGGAGTATGCATATTTCTCTTCGGAAAGAGCGTAAATGTAGCCTTCGAACCACTGCTTTGTTAAATTCGCCATTTTGAATAACAAAACTTTCAAGCCACTGACGATATTTTGACTTTTAAAAACATAGTACAATTGCAATTACTTCTTTTGCAGCAAACGATATTTTATTACCGCTTACCAAAATCGTCTAAATAATGTGCGAACAGCCTCTGTATAATTCTCTACATACATAACCTATTTCTAATAAATCTATATAAAAGCTGGGCTATATAAAAGCTTCGTCGAGCACATATTCCATCTGTCTACCAGCCGAACTCTTCAACCTAGCTGTTTAATTCTTAGCTCTTTTACAAATATATAGCAAATCAAACCTAATGTTATAGAAAGAAAAGATACCATTCACTACTATAATGAATTTATTTCGTAAATGCAGATATAACATGAACGTGTAACTCTGCATATTTCTATGGACATGCACAGATGTTCGATGTGGAAGCCTTTTGGAGCACGGAGACGTCTGCATAATAGATTAATCCCTAAGCTCTTGCCAAATAGGTGAACGGATCCATCATATTCTAATTGTTGGACCCATAAAGGCGATCATATGACTTACCGTCTCATCTTGAACTTCTAAGAATAATAACTCAGAAAGATTAAAATAAATTATTGTCAGCCTAGGTTTACATAGTACAATTTTCCATTGGATTAACTGTCCTGTGTACATAAAATAAATCTCAAATGGAGAAATAAATTGAAACGTAATCTGTAACTAGAGGATACTTTAGAAAATAAAAGATCAGACCTTAAAAATAAACGTTTACGGGAGCAAATTTTCACTTTATTGCCTGAAATTTGTAGTGATCAAACAGTGGATCATTGTACAACTTTTCGTTTGCCTACTAAGCTTTCATGAAGAACATGTCCAACGGACTAATGCTTGGCATCGAGCCGATGTAACCGGTGCAGCTGCAAAGCAGCAGTATTAAAGGTGGAAAAATTTTAGATATACATGGCAGCAAAATGCATCTAACCTAGTGCTATATTTACCGGCGACTCTAATTTAGCGCAGCAAAATGCCTCTAAACTAGTGCTATATTTTCCGGCGACTCTAACCTAGTGCATCAAAATGCCTCTAACCTAGTGCTGTATTACCTAGTGCAGCAAAATGCATCTAACCTAGTGCTATATTTACCGGCGACTCTAATTTAGCGCAGCAAAATGCCTCTAACCTAGTGCTATATTTTCCGGCGACTCTAACCTAGTGCATCAAAATGCCTCTAACCTAGTGCTGTATTACCTAGTGCAGCAAAATGCATCTAACCTAGTGCTATATTTACCGGCGACTCTAATTTAGCGCAGCAAAATGCCTCTAAACTAGTGCTATATTTTCCGGCGACTCTAACCTAGTGCATCAAAATGCCTCTAACCTAGTGCTGTATTACCTTGTGCAGCAAAATGCATCTAACCTAGTGCTATATTTACCGGCGACTCTAATTTAGCGCAGCAAAATGCCTCTAACCTAGTGCTATATTTTCCGGCGACTCTAACCTAGTGCATCAAAATGCCTCTAACCTAGTGCTGTATTACCTAGTGCAGCAAAATGCATCTAACCTAGTGCTATATTTACCGGCGACTCTAATTTAGCGCAGCAAAATGCCTCTAAACTAGTGCTATATTTTCCGGCGACTCTAACCTAGTGCATCAAAATGCCTCTAACCTAGTGCTGTATTACCTAGTGCAGCAAAATGCATCTAACCTAGTGCTATATTTACCGGCGACTCTAATTTAGCGCAGCAAAATGCCTCTAACCTAGTGCTATATTTTCCGGCGACTCTAACCTAGTGCATCAAAATGCCTCTAACCTAGTGCTGTATTACCTAGTGCAGCAAAATGCATCTAACCTAGTGCTATATTTACCGGCGACTCTAAACCTAGTGCAGCAAAATGCCTCTAACCTAGTGCAAGGTAGAATGAAAGAATGTCATCAGACAAGAAATCGAAAAATACAGGAAATATCACAAGCTAAGGAGACTTGACCAATATCAATATGCCGATTTTGACAGAAACTTTGGAGAAGAAAGACGTTTGTGTTCTGTTGGTTCCTCATTGCTAGATGCAACGTTACTGATATAAAGGTTTGATGATTAAGGGGAAAGGCCTTTGTCTGGAATAACAATATTTGATAAAATGGGAATTAAACACTTTGACTAATATTTAAATCGTTGTCAAACAAATAATTCTTCCCACAACTCCAAATATTTCAGCATGCACAACCATTGGCGAGATAAATCTTTGCTCAGGATTACTAAGGAATTGTTACGAAAGATTGGGTTCCATGTGGGAAAAGTGTTCGTTAGCATATTATTGTGAATGGTTGCGAAATCTGGGAACCAATTGCATAAAAATGCTTAACTTGCTTAGGGATAAGAAATTAATTTTGAAGGAGTTTCGCCGAAAATCGAGACAACTCTCCTAACCACGTAAGAGGCTGTAGGTTCACTCCACCAAAAAAAAAAAAAAAAAGGCTCGTAAAATTCTCTCAGAGATTAAAAGAGCTCTATATTGATTGCAAGGTGAAACAGTTACGAGTGCCATTCAAGGACTGAATTAGTTACGCGCGCCATTCAAGGACTGAATCAGTTACGCGTGCCATTCAAGGACTGAATAAAGTAAAAATATTAGGAAAAATAATTAAATAAAAAATATTAGCATTACGTTTTAGATTAACTTAATGTATTCCGATGACCATTACCTGTTCAAGCAATAACACAACCGGAATAGTTATTACCAGAAATGGAATTATTTGTAATTTTACGACTTTGTTGCTTTGACAATAAGCCAGCAATGGACAGTTTGAAATGTAGCAAATTTTTACTTATATAATATCTGAAATTAATTTAACGATTAATAAATAAACGTGGCACTGTGTGATTTCTATTTCAAATTTCATTTGTATTAAAAATTAAACTATATTTATTTAAAACAAGTAGCATTTCAGATGGTAAAGGATCGCAGGTAGCTCGCGACCCGCAGTTAAGGTGTCGGAGAACGGCAGTTTGGCTATGTCTGATACATAAAAATGTCTTGATTTACACCTGAGTTAGATCCAGAATCATTTTTATTCTTCACAGCTTTGAAAACGTGTCAACAGCTTTGAAAACGGAAATGCATTCTTGGATGACTTACTTTGTGATCCTGTAATTCTTCCATCTAAAATAAAAAGGAGACTTCATCATTCTGAAAATCAATTGATTGTTATTATCTTGTTGTGATTAATCCGCTGAGAAATTACCAGATAAACAACTACTTAAGTTAATGTGTCTATCCAATTAAACTAATGTAATTTATCTTGTCGCTGTCTATAAACTCCTTTTTTCCATTTCTAATTATCTGGTATGTTGCGCATTTAACTTCCTAAATCTAATTTATCGATTTTCCATTAACGTCCTATTATTGTTGTCTACAACAAGAATAAAAATGCCCACATAATTATGTTAGCTGCTTAATATCTTTCTAAATTTCGATATAAGTACAGCTATTACCACGTTATAAGGCAGTGTTACTCCAAAACTGCAACACAGAATGTTTAGTTTATTTCAACTAAATGTCATTTTCAGTTTAGAACTCAATCATTTTATCATACGTATTATGTAAATATTATGAGACAAATATCTAAGAGCATCCAGACTCTTACGTAAATATTGTTACAAATTTTGCGTATAAATACATGATTTTAGTTCAATTATATGTGAAACTGTTTATTTTTCTGCAAATTCTAAAGTGATGTTCTGCAGAAAAAGTAAGAATACAGGAGAAAGTCTATTTAACGTCGAGTCAATGGCTATCTTGCTAATTTGGCGAAATATCGCCAAGCTAGCAACGGTTTTCGCGACAAATCTTTGTCGCCAAATTTCACGAAATTGTGCCAAAAGTCGTCAAAATTGGCGTTAATGTTTATGATTGGCTTTGGTTTATTTGATTATGGGATTATAGAATTATTATTAATTATTATTATAATCTTTCTACTAATATTAATGAAAGATGGAAAAAGATGGACATTTCCACCCAAATCTCATTGTTTGCTTTTGTATAATTGTTAAGTAACTTGTATGTAGCAACTCTAAGCAAGCACATCTACGAGCCTAAAGAAATTGACCAAGAAATAAGATGCAGCTTAAAACAATTTTCGCTACATATCTCACTCTTTTGCCTTTCAGAATATTCCAATAATCAAGTTTAATCTCACAAATATTTAAATTTATCACAATATTTAATTCTTTAAATTTTTCAGTCAGTTGCTCATAAAATTTATTGGGGCTTTAATATTATTCATTTATTAGTATAAACATATTTATAAAATTAGCAAAGCAACAAATTTGTGTTTGGCGCAAATTTAGTCAGGATCTCAATCGATTTCGAGGGCAAACAAGTACAGGTTCCTGTTCATCAAGAGCAAAGAAAGGTCGTATTTATAAGCTATAACATTAAAGAGAACGAGAAGGTAGCAAACGTTGGCAAAAATAGTAACGAAACTAAAAAATTAAGTTAATAAAATTTTAAAAGCGTTAGGAAGGACTTGATTGGACTTAAATTTTGTTAAAGATTTAAAATCATTCCAACCGACAGGTGGGGCTGCCTTGTCGTTCGCTTCATTGCCGCAGGGGCCCACCGTTCAGCATTAATTTCACTTGAAGCGCCCTACTATAGACAGGCGTTAGACCTCAAGAATCACTTTTGATCATAACCGGTTTTTCCCCTTATGTGGGAAAAGGGATTTTCAATATAGGGAATTTTAGTCCATAGCGTTGTTTGTATTTCGTAGCTGGTGAATTGTTTTTAATATGTCTTCAGAAAATTTTATTATGTCTTCTGAAATAATTCCTGAAATGTAGGAAAGTTTTTCTTGTGTGGATTGTGGAAAAATGTACACTATATTCTCTAATTTAAGAAGACACGTAGCAAATCTTCATCCCTCAAAACTGCAGGACATAAAACGCTGAAAGGAATGCGAATTTAAATGTTCTAGTTGTACATGTCAGTTAAGCAATCTATGTCATTTAAAAGCTCGTGAACGGCAGAAACATCAACCCATAAATGTTTCCTGTGCAATTTTGATAAGCGAAATATTTTACATTTTGAAGGTGATCATGATGTAAGAATAGATGAAGAACATTTAGTATTTTTATTACGGGCCTTTTATGTTTGGAAAGAAAGTATTGAGAAAGAAACACATTCAAAATTTATTGTCGAAAGCACCAAAATATCCAGCAATACTAAATATTACTCTTTTATTGCCCATAGATCCGATATGTTTAAATCTGAAAGTCAAGGGAAAAGATATTTAAAAGTACAATGTAAAAAAAGTGCTATACTGAAAAGGATCTTATGGCCAGAAAAATTGCTTCAAACATAGTATTTTAGACGAAATATGTGATACTGTTTCAGGTTGTGAATTGACAAAGCTGCATTTATTGACAAAGTAGCATTTATTGACAAAAAAGACCTGCATAATATAGAACGATCATGTAATTTATGTTCAGATGCAGTCAAACATAGGGACAATTCTCTCAGTGTGGAAACATGGATTATTGAAATGGAGAACAGTCATGATTCATGTGTCTTATTTTATAAACAACAAATATATTAGAAGGATATCAGATTAGCAACTTTTTTTAAGGAAACTAATCTAAATAAATATTATCGCAAGTTCTTTAGCATCTGATGCGATTGCGTAAGATGGGTAAAAACATCATCCTCCATCATGAGCGATTGTAGTTCTTGGACGAAATCCCTTTTTTCCCTTTCTCCTTCCGAAACCAGGCTATGATCAAAAGTGATTCTTGGATTTCTCTAGACGCTTGTCTACTATAGCAAAAGAAGTCATGGCAGCCAGAACACAGTATGGACAACGTGAATAATTCCTGCTGATCTCGGCATATAACGAGAGTTGGATCTGCTTTAAAATCTTGCAGATTTATTTGCCCCTAATGAAGAGGGACCTATACTTGTTTGCTCTCGAAATCGATTGAGATCTTGATTAAATTCTAATTTTATGTTTCACTTTGGCTTCATTCTCTTCTGTTTAGAAACATATTTATTTGTCATAATATCAGTTTAGAATTTAATTACAGTACTTATTTTCATAGCAAAAAGTAATTGTCTTTCAGTTAAATCTACGTCACTCTTGCTACGGAAATTATTGTTTATCCCTTTCCGTTCATCCAAATTAGAAGTTTTTTTTTCATTATTCATGCCCAAATCGAAACGAATTTTTTTTAAATGTGAAATCATTGGGTTAAAACATAAGTAATGGCTCTTTTTAATTTTTTTTTTTTATTTTATTTTAGCAAAAGAGAAAACAATAAATTAGTCAATAATATCCGAGCTTTGGGACTTTACACATAGACCAAAGATGTCGAGCTATAGTCATTTGGCTACAATCCATCCATTCGGCTAATTCTGCAGTGGTCTGACGTGCAGAAGTTGATTCGAATGCTCTTCATCATTTGGTCGTTCAGACCGAGCAGCGTCTTCGGGGTCGAAATTTTCATTATTATTTAAATTATTATTAATTATTTAAATTTTTATTATTATCATTATTACTTTCATTATTATTCATTATTATTAAAATTTCATTATTCAGGCTTATTTTTGTCGACTTGATACTCCATTGTAGTGATCTGAAAAATAACAAAAATTAGCTCAGGTGAAAACAAATAAATAAATAAATACGCCATCTTGTAGAAGGGAAGATTCTCTTTCGAATAACACAAAATATTATGCTAAAACAATTTATTTTTAACACGTAATTTTAAACACAACATTATTTATGTGTATGACCATTACTTATGTTTCAACCCAATATTTTGTTGCTTTAAGATCTTGTTTTCTCTGTTCAGATTCATATCTTATGAGACACTTTTGTTTCTATTACTTCTTATCCATCATAGTTATTTAAAATGTTTTTTATAAATTTCCGTTTGAGAATTAATGCTTTATATTATCTTATAATTGTGTTAATTTTCAAATCAGTATCTTTCTGCTGAATACCTGGCACACGAAAATTTGCCGAAAATAAGGAGACAAAATGTGTTTAAATGTGTTTACTATACATTATTTCTCCATATTAACGTAATTTTCAAAATTTTATTCCGAATTTAACAACATAAAAAAACGGAATCTCTTACAAACCGAAAGTATAGTTAAAAACAGCTCTTATTTTAAAACATACAATTAAAATATATTTAGGATTAACTGCAGTAAAGCAGCCAGACTCTATTGCAGTTGCGTGGAAATTTAGTTAAGAATGAAAAATTGCTGCTTTAGAATATTCTCATTTACTAACCTTAGAAAAACCTGTCGCCCTGATAATTTTCTACTGCCGCAGGTACCTGGATGGTAAATGAGGTATGAAAATAAAAACACGCATTCATTAATTATCTCTCCTCATTGTGGAACATGATACTGCAGTTTTTAATTTGTGACGCTCATGAAGAAAATATTTCTCTTCTAATTATAATTTTTCTTTGACATAATCAGGAAGCGTATTAAAAACTTTCTCGTAATCTGCAAATATTGTTAGAAAATGCAGTGGTTTAAAAAAGCTTATCATTCCTGCTGTTTTTATTAAAACGCAGTTGCCAATTTTAATTATTAAATATTTTGGACAGTATTTTTGTTTAATTTTTATTAATATATGAGTTCTAATAATTACTGAAATCTCAATATTCATCCTTGCAATATAGCAGAAAGGAAAATATTTTTGCAGGATTTGTATTTAGAGTGATTTTAACTATGTACCCTTTTTAAACTAAAAAAATGCATAACGGTTTTTAACTGCTTAGTAAATGAAGTATATTCCAAAAAATCATCATGCGACTGATAACATGTCTTATTGATAAATCAATACAACATAATGAACGCCAAATTATTTTACACTACCCACTTTTAAAATTAGCATTTAAGGTTAATAAAATACACATCTTGTGTTAAAAATTAAAATGTTTTCAAATTCGAAACTCATAACTTCCGGCGTTCTATAAAGTATACAGTTATTTAATATCTAGAGTAAAGCCTACACATTAAATTTTAATGCTAAGCACTAGTCATATAAGGAAATATATTGTTACGAAATGTGAAGGCGCGGTGAGATAGCTTCCCCACAAAGCAGTTTTAGGGTTACCATAAAATGGCAAAGGAAGGCAGGGTTTCCACATTTGGCGAGAAATCGCCCATTTGGCGACAAAATTGGCTATATGCCATGGATTGATGGAGAACCTTCTGGCACGAATTCTTACCGGTTTAGCCCAGAAAGTTCTCGAACACAAGCCAAAAGCTGTATAAACTCTGTTGGTCCGCAGTCAGTAGTAGTCTTGTGTGTGTGTGCCTCGTCCAGAGGGCGAGTCAGAGTGTGCCTCGTCTAGCGAGTCAATTCCCGCGGAGTCGATCGAGTTGACAGCCGAGCAGCGAGTGCCGAGTGGGTCGTCGAGTGCACCTAAAGAGTCTCGTAGTGTATCGCGGTTAGTGCATCGTCGAGAGAGCGTGTTGAGCTCCGGGAACGACCGAACCGAAGAGTTGGGAGCTGTGCTCGTGTGCCGTCGAGTGCATCACGAGTTGTAGCGTGGAGAGTTTCGAGAGTAAGTGGAGTTCCGAGAACGACCAGCAAGAGTCGGGAGCTGTACTGTAGCGCTTTGCCGTAAAGCTGTCTCCACCGTGATAGCCTGATAACCTGAAGGCTGTGTCGCTGATCGTGTCAGCGTGTTTATAGTAGTTCGTCGACGACTGTAAAACGTGTTTTGGAGCTGTCCTGACAAATACTGGCCAATAAAGTGTGTTTCGATACTTCATCAAGTGTCGTCGTTATTCACTCCAAATCCACACAAACCCTGTACGAACGTGAAGGAAGAAAATAACGTAACAACTGGTGTCAGAAGAAAAGGAAAAACGGAACAATATTTTACTAAAAACATCAGGATAGCCATATAGCAACTTTTATTAACGCTAAATGTTTTTCTTAAGGTACCAAATAAGTTCATGATACCCTTTGAAATTTCAAAAAAGAAGAACTACTCTTGATTAGGTTTTCTAAACTGGCCTACACAATGCTTTTCACTGTTATCTGACACCAAAACTTCAGGGTTGTGTTAAGAGATTCTTTTATTTTTAATAGCTAAGCCTCAAAAGACAATTTCTTCATCAAGTAGAAATCGAATCATATTTAATAACAACGCTAAGTATTGTTTGAAAATGATTTTCCTCTTGCATATATAGAAGAAATGCATTTACACCCTACCCTATGCCGGAATCTGTCTCTTTTGTTCAGTTTTCAAAGGATAGTTTACATATAAAATACTAGAAAGCCCTGCGGTCATACGAAATAACCGCTGTTTTAGATATTATAAATTGTAATTAAAAGGATTTTTGCAAAGGTGTTTGCTAATTTAAACTGAATTATCCAGGGCAGGCGACGAGGACGCCCCTTTGTTTACTGCCCCACGGGGTTTCCCCCTTCTACTTGCTTAATTGCTTAAAGTAAAGTGCAATGAAGGAAACCACTGGTGGTACATTTCTTAAGAGCCCACCGCTAGCTCAATAAATAAATTTCATTTATATAATGAAATGTTAATTCACATGTCAAAGATCTCTTTGTACACAACATTTCTTGTATAAATCTTTCTATCATTTTTAAGCTCGCCTTGCAGAGGACCATCCATTATTTTTAATTTTACCCCCGCTCTTTCACGAACTCTTGAACAGGCAACGTAAAGTTGCCCGTGTCCAAATGCAGTCTCAGGTAAAAAAAATACCAACATGCTTATGAGTTTGGCCCTGAGACTTATGGATGGTCATAGCAAAGGCAAGTTTTACAGGAAATTTTCTACGTCTCAAATGAAACAGCAGCTCTGTACAGTGGCAACTTCACCCCATTGGCTAATACAGTTACGCAAGCACCAATAAACTATCGGCGACAAACAGACACTTAAGCCGCATATATATATGGGGCGAAGTAACATCATCTCCTCCGAAACGGTTGGCTCCCGGGCGTAGCGAAGCACAGCTTTAGATTCCGCAGGTCCGTGGCACGCCATTTTGATCATTCGCGTCTTCTTGGGACTTTAATTAGCCGAGATATTAATTAAAAACTATTTTTCCCCACATTTTCCACTTTCTTTCTTGGGGTTTCCCTATTACAAGGATTTGGCCACGTGCCAAACTTTTTTTCTCGAATATCTACAGAACGGAGCCGAGCTGAAATTCGAGACGCGTATCCTCGGATTTCAAAATATTCTCCGAATCCAACGATACTGTTCTCATCTTCGTACAACTTTAATCGGCCGAGATATTAAATAAAAACTGCGGAAACGTTATTTTCTGCGCTCATTTTTTCGAGAGGCAACAATAAACTATCGGCGACACACACTTTAGCCGCTTATATATATAAAGAGATTTACAATAATAGGATATGATTTGCTGTTTGTGAAAATGATTTGATACAATAATAGGATATGATTTTAAGTTTGTTTAAAACGCTATTGCCAATTTTAACTATTAAATATTTTGGACAATATTTCGGTTTAATTTTTATTAATATATGAGTTACAATAATATGATATGATTTTATATCACAATAACAGGGTATGACTTTGGGTTTGGTTCAACTGATCAGGGAAAGCTCATTTGGGCTATCCGCTTAAAGAAAGGGATGCTTTCCCGGAGAACTTTCTAAAGTAATATGGCTGATATGAACTTACACATACAATAGATCACCAAAGCATCCATACAGTCGCCCGTTCACCTAAAATTGAACCCAGGTCAGAACTACCAGTGTTCTGCGATTTTACCGCTCAGCCGCTAACGGGCACGATTTGGTGTTTGAAGTGGAATAAATCAATACAAGAATCTTCATATTATTGCATTAAGTTCTTTGTTGTGTTTCTGATAAAACTGTGCACTAAAATTTCCATTGGTACCTATTGAACCAATTTTAACTGGTAAAAATGTACATTAGATGCAAATTTTAATAACACAGTCTGAAATATCACAATCACTTACGTCGTGGAGTCTTACTCGTTTCGGGATCATGAAATATAACGTACTGAAGATTGCATAAGCCTACTGAAGAGACGAGATAGCGAATTCTCTTGCTATATCATAAGAAATGGCTGCCGACGAAGGTTATAATATTCTTTTTATTTTAACAAACTGAACATAACATGCTCGGTGCTAACAATACTCAGTGCTAACATTTTAACCATCACTTGTGGCTAAGTAACTTAAACACAAAACAGTATGTACAATCAAAATGAATTAAATTTTAACTATACGGCAGTCTCCTACTTCAATCTAAATCCGCTTTATCAGCTGTAACACAGTAAACCCGAGTCTAGAATATCAGTATAATTTAAGGTAAGTGGCTAGCACAAAATATTCAGCAAACAGAGTTACTTGCAGACACGCGGCATAAACTCGTAGCTATGCGAACACATAAATTCTACTATTTAAATACTATTTCCGGACTCATGGTTATTTCCATAAACGTCATTTAAATTTGCATTCTGTCAGGAAATTGAAATCAGAAGAGAAAGGAAAGTCTCTTAAAATAAAAAATAATTGATTAGTACAAAATAATGTCTTTAAAAGGTGTTTACCAAAAATTACAACAAATGCCTTCATATTCTTCTCTATACTTTAAAGAAATTTCTATTTACGTAAATTAAAACGCAGGTTGTTGGAACTCGAAACTGCATTGAGTTTCTGTTTTTCACAACTTATTCAGTTCGGACTACATGAAACTACATTTTACACGGAGCAAAGTAATTTAATTTCTATTCTGAACCCTGTAACAAGCTTAAGATTTGCATCTACTATAAATAGCTTGTGGAGTCGAAAGAACAATATTGCTAATTAAAAGTAAAAATATTGTTCTTTAATAAATACTAAATTATGATATTTCTAATATTCCAAAATAATGTTCAATTTTGAATGTCAATTACGAATGTCCTCGTAAAGATACGATGATGGATTAAAATACTAATCATTATTTAAAAATATTTAAGAAAAACGAAATTTTGATTGAAGTGATCACATGACTTCCTAGAACATTTCTGTTATATATACACACGTTTTGTATGTTTTAAAAATCAATAAAGGTATAAAACCACAAAATTTTAGTTAATGAAGTCCTATTCTTGTTCTCATCATTATAGCGCTCGTAACAAACCGTGAATAATTAGCAAATGCGAAAAGAAATAATCTGATGTGGACATCACATGTCTTCCTTGTACAGCCACATTATACGCATTTTTTTTGTATATTTCATTTTAACTTAATTCCTCGAATTTCATTAGAGATATATTTCTCATTCAATCAATTCAGTTCTCACTTCGCGGAAACGCAAAAGTACATAGAAACTCAAAGTATCTTCATTAAAAATTGTAAAATACATAAAAACATAAAACATCAAATTCAGTTAAAACAATTAAACAAACAATTTTTACAATTAAAATTAGAGTTTCTTTTTAAAAACAAGTAATTCGCCCAGCGGGCAGGAAAATGTATTTTTCGGTGCACAAAACTGAAAGTTTACTTTTTATCCCACTCGGAAAAAAGACACTAAAGTTGGTACAGAAAATGACACAATTCACTATTCTACTAAAAATTCCAAATATAAACAAATGGTGCCTTCGTTAAACAACTTTTAAATTTTGATAATTCTACAACTATTGCATGTAGATAAATTAAAGGCTTAAAAGCCTTAACCGGAACATGAGAAAAACATAATTCAGTCACTTTCAAAGCAAATTGGACAATTTGCCAACATATAGAAATAAAAAGCCAGAGCTCATCGAGCCGTGTAACATAGGTATATATGTATACTTTTGGGGCGGCCGCTTGCAACCAAAAAAGGGAGATGCACAACTATCTGTTATAGCAATCCCTTGTACAAAATTTCAACGTTCTGAGGCTACTCGTTTTTACGTTATACGTACAGACGTCACGAAAAAAGATTTTCTGAATCTATTTTACAATCCGTTTTCGGAAGTGTCCTTTAATCTGTCGGTATGTACAGATGTCAAGCAAAAACATTATTCAAATGGACAGGAGAGCGGTCAAAATAGATATTTTCGTTGAAATATGATACCCGAAATTTTTCACGATTCCAATGCTTCCTTTACTTTATAGAAAGAAGTAAAAATAATCGAAATAAAAAATGAAAACCAGAAGAATGTATAATATTTTCCACAAAAGAACTCAAGCGTATTCTACCAATAGAATGTTAGATGTGTAAAACTATTTAGATCTTACTACTTTATATGCTTCAACATACCACATATACTATGTTTATGTTGCGTAAAAGAATCCCATTCTAAGGTATAACTTTTGAAGTTTTCCCACAAATATTTCTTGTAAAATCATATGCAAAATTTAATGTTTTGTTACCGTCAATGATTTTGTCACTATTAAAAATTCTTGCGAATGTTTTCTGAAATCCTGGCTAATTGTCTTCCTACTATGGGCAATGATTAATTTACCCATTTCCCGTCTTTTAGTAATTCAATGTTTAACACGTTAATGGATACCTCTAAGTATTTACACGATGAAATAGGATACCAGACTACGCCACCACACGTAGTCTGATAATCACTTTAATTCATTAATGTCCTTAAGCACCAAAGAGGTGAAATGGATAGAAGAGACTTCGCCATTCATTCTAAATGCTTAAGCACTTAAATGAACTGGAGAAAGCCGAACACATATACTGTCCTAATATGATCATTTGAATCCCTTAAATCGACTCGAAATCAGCAGACACTTCTCTCCTTTCAATCAATCTCATTCGATACGGTGTTACAGTATACGATGTATGATAGAATTGAGCAACGTAGTTGCAGAACACAAACGCACATGAAATCAATACCATATAATTACATCATATATGCAATAATTGCTTGCATATTCATCTCTGATTGGTGGACTCATCCTTGGTACAAACATAATCCCACAAGATGCAATATTTAGACACATTTCTGTTAACAAAAATGCATAGCCTAAAACATGAGGATATGTTTTTAAAATATGAGATAAATATCGTACAAATTCAGTAAGAATTTATTGCATTTACTCTAAAATACGAATCCATACTCGAATATTTACGCAACCCTTGCCTTTTAGGAGGAATTTTAACAGTACACTTATAGGTGAAGTTTCATGACAGCATGGCTCTGATTTCAATTCATCTGTTTTTACTTCCTTGTACGAAATAAAGGAAGTATTCTAAATAGTTACAAATTTCAGGTATCGTATTTTAAGGAAAATAACCCATTTTGATCTCTCTCGATTCCATTTAAACGTTGTTTTTGCGTTATATCTGTATGTACGGACAGAATAAAGGGCTCTTTTTCGCAAAACGGATTGTGAAATGCATTCAAAATGGATTCAAAAGAGATTTTTTCGTGCCATATGCTTTTACGTTTGTATATATATACCTATATATATATATATATATATATATATATATATATCGCATAACTCAAAAATACATAGCCTGAGAACGTTGAAATTTTCTATATGGGCTACTATAAATTGTAGATGTACACCTTCCCCCTTCTTGGTTACAATCGGCAGCACGAAAAGTATATGAATTTATGTATATATATATATACACCCAATCTGTTACCCGGCTCGGTGAGTTTTTATCTTATTAATTTTTAGTTTTTATCTTATTAATTGGTAAATTGTGCCTTTTTTGGTTTAAAAATGATTGAATTATATTGTTCTTATATTCCAGTTAAGTTCTTATGCCTTTGGTTAATCTACATGCAATAGTTGTAGAATTATCAACAGTTTAAAAGTTGTTTATGTTCCACTGAGCCTAACGACGCCGCCATTTGTTTACATTTGAAAGTTAGTAGCATAGTGAATTAAGTCAGTTTTTGCATCAACTTCACTGCCTTTGTGCCGAGTGGGGACAAAAGTTTTGTACATTGAAAAGCCTGCATAATTTTAACTAGTTTAAATTCTAATTTTAATTGTAAATCTATTTTTAACGGTTTTTAACCCTATTTGGTGTTTTAGGTTTCTTTATACTTATTTACAATTATATATACAATTTTTGATGAAGATGTTTTAAATTGCCGCGAATTGATAACTGTTTTGATTGAATGAGAAATATATCTTCCGGAAGGTAAGTTTAAATGAAAGGCAGTCAAAAATGGGTATAATTGAATAGGCTGTACGAGGAAGTCACGTGCTGTCTACATCCGATTTTTTATTAGATTGAAAGGCAAGCTATTTAATTAAATGAAATATTCAACTACATTTTAAGCACAATTAGAACCATCATTATAGATGCAACATAAATTGATTTTTTTTCATCAGGACGTGGCTATTATAATTAGTAATAGTTATGCAGTTTGTATGTATGGTAATTATCTGTGGAGTTTATTTAATATTTAAAAAGTATAGTTATTCTCTAGACAATGGTATTTAAGTTTTAAGTTCAGAACAATAATTTAGCAAAAAAAAGAGTATTCGTTTCGAATACTCCTTTTTTTTACATCGTAATCCTCTGAATACGTTATCATTCTTTAATAGCAATAAACACTTCACTTCAAAACGGTAAATGAGTTTCTGTATCAATCACATATTTTAAAGATTTTTAATGTTTTAATCATTACCATCGATCTGTTATACTTATTAAATTTTATTCTATGGTTAGAATAGTGTGTTTCGTTTCGTTTCGTGACAGCCATACATCATAACTGTTTTCCAGTTTTTAATGTTTTTCTTTAAAATTACCTTTTGTTTATTTTTAATCTATATTATACATTAGCTGTTTAATTTTTCTTGCCTTGTTTGAAGGGTGTATCTGGTCAGATAACGAAGAGAAATTATCTCAAGAAGCTATCATTAAAGTCGCAATTTCGAATTTCATCTTGAAATACCTGACTCTGTTGCAGCCTTGCATAGTGCAATGGGTAAGAACACTCTGATGTTTCGCGCTTTTCTCAACGAAATAAAATTTTATAAAATCACGTTATGTTCTTTTCAATTAATTTTACATTACTTCGGAAAGTATTTTGTAAAAATATTTACCTTAGTTCATTTGTGGTGGCACAAAAGTTTTCTTACAACCATTGCTTATAGCTACTTGTATTAATAGATAACATTGAAAAATGCCATATAAACTGGGATAGATTCTGTCATTTCCAACATACTTCCATATTAAAATGATGTAAATGCTACAAATTATATGGAGAAACGTCTAACAGTGTAGATATTTTAGCATTATTACAACAAAACAGGCAATAAGAATAAAAAAACTCAAATCACAAACCAAATACTTTAAATCAAAAACTCAAATCAGAGTCACTCAGTCACTCACCCTCGTGTGAATCCAGAGGAAATATGGACTGATGTTTCAAGGTGTTATCCGAATTGATATTAAATGCGCTAAACAACTCACTCCTTGCGAATCCAGAGTAAATATGGCCTCACCAATTCCATGGCTTGACGGTGTTATCCGAATTGCTAATTAAATACCCTAAAGCGCTCACCCCCTCTTGCGAATCCAGAGGTAGTATGCACGCGCAAATCCAATGGATTCAAGGTGTTATCCGAATGATACGAAATCAGGGGGAATATCCAATGTATAACACTGGTGTTGGAGCAGAATTGTTTTGAATGGTAGAGAAACTGGTGTCTAGCATCAAAATGAAGCAATGCATCAAAATATCTTGTATAGAAACTAATAATTTCACTGGTATATGAGCTACCGAAATTGTGGAAACTATACGGCGTGCTAGGATGATGTGCTGCAGAAAATCTTTGGACGTTCAAAACAGAGAGGGGCATATAGCCTGGACGGCAATTAGCAAAATTGCAGAAATTATTTTTTTATTTATTACGCACTGAAAATGAAAATATACTATATACCTTCTACGTTCAGTCAGTTCATTTCATTATTTACGTTTTGAGAATTCATCATTTAGAGCAGGAGCTTTTAGACGTGTAAGAGGAGGATTGTTCAACTTCAGAACTGAAGATTGAATCAGTGTTTGATTTAAACAATAACAAAACCCTCGTAGCAAAGAACAGCTAAGAGGTGGTAAGTATACGCGAAGCGAAATCAATCAAAGGCATCTTCTTAATTATTTTTTTTATTAAAGTCAATAAATATATAAATAATACATATTTATTAAAAGTAATAAAGTATTGGCATGTATTTTTAGAGTATTCAAAATATAAAGCAAATAAAAATAATTAAAAATCTCAGGGAAAAAATATTCTGACAGATGGTACGAACTCTCTTCTTAATAGAAAAACATATAAGGTATTTTCTTCCACCTTTCCGCTTACCTTCGTTGTGTAACGGTAGCATATTCGGCGTGTATTTGAGACTATAGGGTTCGAGTCCGGGGAAGTAGACTCTACAGTGATGATTGACTAAAAGGTGATGGAAAATAATTCGTCTTTCCTGGGATTTGGACACTGGTCCTCTAATCCCCAGTCTCTCTTTTAAAAGAGGGACTATATTAGGTATTTTCCCCTTCCTTTCAACATGCCTTCGTGGGGGTAACGGTAGCACACGCGGCGCGTATTTGAGAGATCCAGGTTCGAATCCCTGCTAGGGCATAGTACATTTTTCACGTCTTTTGCTTCAAAATAACCTAATGACTCTATCAATAATAGATTTACTTGTATTAAATGGATCTTAATTTTTTGTACCAATATGTATGATGACTGAAATGCAAACAATATATTGTTACCAATTTTGTACATAGATAGGCAATTTTAATAGAATTATAAGTAAAATTGTTGTATTTTTCTGTGTAATGTAGCGCGAGGCAAATTTTAAGAGAAAGTTATGCCGGGAAAGTAAGTATACAGGGGCACATGCATTTAACATTGAGTAACTGGGTATCGAAATTGAATAAATGACCACTATGTTAGCTGTAACCTTAATTCCACCCTCGTATTGCTTTCCAGTAATTTCGAGAAGCAGAAAGTACTAGAAATATCTCGCGGCCTTTTTGCAAACTTTTTAAGGCTGATAAAAGAGCATCTCCTTTCAGTTGTTTAGTTAGCTACTGCTGTTACTGTTGCGAGTTCAGCGTGAAATCTGATTAGCTTTCTCTTTAGATACGCTTTGCATTGCGTCGTGTTTTACGCTCTTAGTAGTTTTTAGTGTAACTACTGATTATATTGTGTGATACTGTAATCACTTGTATGAATATTTCTATGGAAAATTCCAGAGTTTTGAAATATTTATTTTGATAAAAATAAATTTTTATTAACCTATTAATATTATTTGTGGATTCAATATATTACAAAACCGTACACACGCAACAATATTTTATTGATGAATAAAACAGAAAATGCTAAATTCCTATTTCAGATCTTTAAACATATAATTCTGTTTTAGAAAATGCTTTAGAATTGAGGAAAATAAGAAAGCATTTTCAATATCTAATATATCTAAGAATATATCTAAAAGAATATAATATATAAGAATGTATCTAATCTAAGAATATAATATATATCTAAGAATATATCTAAAAGAATATAATATCTAAGAATGTATCTAATCTAAGAATATAATATATATCTAAGAATATATCTAATCTAAGAATATAATATATATCTAAGAATATATCTAATTTAAGAATATAATATATATCTAAGAATATATCTAATCTAAGAATATAATATATATCTAAGAATATATCTAATCTAAGAATATAATATATATCTAAGAATATATCTAATCTAAGAATATAATATATATCTAAGAATATAATTTATATCTAAGAATATATCTAATCTAAGAATATAATATATATCTAAGAATATAATTTATATCTAAGAATATATCTAATCTAAGAATATATCTAATCAAAGAATATAATATATATCTAAGAATATAATTTATATCTAAGAATATATTTAATCTAAGAATATGTCTAATCTAAGAATATAATATATATCTAAGAATATAATTTATATCTAATAATATATCTAATCTAAGAATATAATATATATCTAAGAATATATATCTAAGAATATATCTAATCTAAGAATATAATATATATCTAAGAATATAATTTATATCTAAGAATATATCTAATCTAAGAATATAATATATATCTAAGAATATATCTAATCTAAGAATATAATATATATCTAAGAATATAATTTATATCTAAGAATATATCTAATCTAAGAATATAATATATATCTAAGAATAATAAGAAAGCAATCAATATCTACTTAAACGTGTCTCCTATATAAAATAATATTTAAATTTCGACATAGTAATATGCTTTATATGGCAAATCATGTAATTCTCACGAATGTAGATACGGAACAATACTTTTATTTTGCATTACTCTTATTCTGATGTATTATCTTTAACAAGAAGTTTTCGTATAATAACCTGATTTCAGATTACAGAGCATGGAAATATTTCAGCATCTGCATTGCAGTGATAATAAAACGGGAAAAGGCCGGATTCCGTTGGTTCTCTAGATGAGCTTATTGGATTTATTCAGGAATATGTGCACATTTCTAAACCTTGTTATGAAAAAAGAGATTGCTCGGTGCTAACCCTTAAGCATGCTTGACATGTCCGCGTAGTATCATTTAACATTTCGGAAGATTTGAAAGTCAAAAGCAAGTTTCCTTGATTTTCTCTGATTTCTCAGGAACAAGGAGAATAAAAGGAAAAATCCAAAATTTAGTTTTTCATAAGGCAGATATGAATTATTTATGACCGTGCATGTAAAAGGTTTAGTCTTCTGCTGTTTTTATCGTACAGCATTTGAAGAGGAAAATTTCGTTAAGCAGAATTTAGACATCCAAAATCATTTTTGTTTGCCTTCATGTTTTATTAGGCAGGCAAACTGAAATGATTATCAGTAAACTAGAAAAAACAGCTTCGTTTCTTTTGATTTTGAATAAATCACATGTTCATTCTTTTACTGTTTTGTCTAAAACTATCAGAAAAACAATATAAAATTTTAACTTTTCTATAAACTCGGAAATAAAAATGAATTTTTGTTTAGTTTTATAGATTATAGTTACGAATTTCTTCTGGAAGACTGCGGCAATGCATCTTTCCATGTATTATAAGAATGCTAAAAATATTTGCGTAACTTCTAGTATTAAGCAATTAAGCAATATTAGCCAATAAAGACATTCAATAATTAACATTATAGTAGCAAGTTGAATTAGTATATTCTTTATTATACAGAGTGATTCTAATTTGTTTTTAAAAATTAAGAGGGGTGATAGTACCTATCCCGACGAGTAATAATTACAATAGAACATAGGGTCGCATTCCACTCTGAGGGGCAGAAAAGAGGATTGTTAGAATTCCAACCTGCAAAAAACTTACCAACAGTGTAGGGAAAGCGAATGAACGAGATCGAAAGTTGCGGAATCAGATTTATTGTTTGGTGAAAAACTCACCGAAAGTGCTCAAAATGTCGACAACTCGCTCTTTCATTTCTGGCGTTCATACATTTCGCAAACGTCCTGCGTTGCCTTTTGAAATGACAAAAGAACTGGTTTCTGGCATTCTTCGAATCAATGCTGGAAAAGGTTGGATGACTTGGAATCCGACGAATGGAAACTACTGTTCGTACAATCTTTCGTGTTTCTTGTCCCTTTGGCTTCATTGTATGTGTCACAATTCACGCAGACGCAGAAAATTGCTGGACTTTACTTTTTTTTCAAAAATTCCTTCAATCTTCGCTTAAAACAACTCCTGTTTTCAAACAGCTTCTCGCAGGGTCAGTTCTTGGGAAGCTGAACTCTTACGTTATAACGTTGCGCGCCTCCAACTTGCACGCAACCAAGAGGTGACTGTGAAAACTTGTATAAAAGATAGAGCCTTGTGAAGGGTTTAAGTCCCTTTTTATTCAACATAATAAATTACAATTGCGTTCTCTTGACGCTCACAGACTGTGCCAACTTGGCAGTCAAAATAAAATAATAACCTGAAAAGAAAGTAAAGACAAGATTCTAACTACGAGGCTCTCTAAAATAACTAACTCACCGCGTTTTACAATGCCGCTGCTAATTCGGCAGACTTGAAGCTCACTGGAACGATTACCACTACTTCCCGCCAAGCACATAGGCCGCAACGCGGGGTTTTTCAATTCTCGCTAACTACCTCCGCGCTCGTGCAGTAAGAATATCACACCGAACTCGTTTCCTTCTATTTAAATCAGAATACTTCCGCTGATAATTTGAATCCTTGCGCGTTCTACTAAAATTTACATACTCTGGCATTGGCAGTTCCAGGGGAAAGTAAGGCTTGACAGGAAAGATAGTTTAAACTTAAAATAAATGTTAGTTAAAATAAATATAAACCCTACAACTCAATTAAGTGACTACATAGAACAGTTTTAGATAGTGAATCCTCGAAATTGACGATACAATTCATCTTCCACATGATTCTCAAACCTGGGTGGTGTTTGATCTTGCTGAAACATAATCTACAATTCAGCGACATCCATTTCCTAATTGGGGGAACAAAACTATCTATAACATATTCACAGACATATTTATGTGTCAGTTACAGATTTTTAGTGCCTTAGTTTTGGCAACTATGGAAAATTACACTACCGTAGCCTACAAAATGCTTTGATTCTGAAAGAGATATTTAAGAAATTCGGATTCATTATTAATTTACTGCAGGTGACAGGTGAATGCAGGGCCCGGACACCCGGACGGCTTAATATGACAAATCGGGTGTCGTCCGGTACCCGCGCCTATTTAGAACAACACAACCCTGGCGACTTCCTGAAAGGGCTGCATCGGAAATGTATTAATGGAGAATATGTGGTATTGACGTGGCCAAACAAGGGCGTGTGCATATATATGCTTCAGTGTACAATTAATAAAAAGTTTCATACATAGGTACATTGGTGGTATAGGTACATTGGATACATATGTATATTGGTCTAAGGGGTTAATGAGATAGGCAAACAATAAACACTTATACATTAAAAGAAATGAAACACTGACGCAACTGGCGCAATAATGCAGAAGATCACAATTAATGAATACACGTAATCGTGTATTCATTAATTAATTTACTGCAGCATGATAATAGCGAAGGTAACTTGAAGTTCCTTGTCCTGCGGTTTGACTAAATTCAATATTTGAATTCTGTAATAAATTTGCATGCCCAGTAAAACTACGTGAACTTAATTCTTTTGAGTGATTGAATTAAATTAGGGCATTTTAATCGATTTCATATAATACATACTTCAGTAAGACCTCATGAAATCTCATCAATATTTTTCAAAGACCCTGTACATTAAGAGTAGGCAATGCTGTCAAATTGAATTTGTTATAATTTAAGTACTCTAATTTCTTCACAACCTTTCTGAAACTGAGGATAAAATTCTTGTTAAATTCTTTAATAATTGTCTTATTGTGAAGAATTTAAAAAATCGTTTTCCAAACAGTAAGTTTTGAAATACAAATTTTCCAAAATTTATGAATTTAAAAAATCATATTCCATATTAATTTTCTTCAACGTACGTAAAATTTACATTTTTATATAACAATTTTGATATTTTATGAGCTAATACAGGCAAATGAATTAGGAATGAAAAGACTTCCCTTTATTTCCTAAATCACTCACTGTTGAAGTCAAATCTACATTTAAAGCATGAAGTTGGAAAGCATCTTTTCAACTAAAAATACATAAGGAAAACAGCTTTCAATAAGCTCAAACAACTGGAATAAATACTTTGAGCCATTATTGTCTAATGTAAGCCATTATTGCCTAATAATTTGAGCCATTATTGTTAAATCCTATGCATTTACTTGTGTGTTGTCGAAAGGCGTGCTGCACCTCTGTGAATTAAAAACCATACTGAAATTACATTGCAGGCATTCTTTTCACTAAGCTGTTACATATATTAAAATTTTCTATTATGTAGTGAAAGATATTTTATAAAATATCGCTCTAGATGTCTGCAAATATTTGCGTTTGTTTCCTTGTAATGAAATTTTTGTAACCAGTTGTATACTTACGTTGTAGGGTTTATATTTATTTTAACTAACATTTATTTTAAGTTTAAACTATCTTTCCTGTCAAGCCTTACTTTTCCCTGGAACTGCCAATGCCAGAGTATGTAAATTTTAGTAGAACGCGCAAGGATTCAAATTATCAGCGGAAGTATTCTGAGTTAAATAGAAAGGAAACGAGTTCGAGGTGTGCTGTTCTTACTTCACGAGCGCGGAGGTAGTTAGCCAGAAATTGAAGAACCCCGCGTTTCGGCCTGTGTGCTTGCCAGGAAGAATTGTTAACCGTTCAACGTGATCTTCAAGTTTGCTGAATTAGCAGCGGTATTGTAAAACGCGGTGAGGTTAGTTACTTTTAGAGAGCCTCGTAGTTAGAGTCTTGTCTTTAGTTTCTTTTCAGGTTATTATTTTTATTTTACCGCCGAGTTGGCGTAGTTTATGAGCGTCAAGAGCACGCACTTGTAATTTATTACGTTGAATAAAAAGGGACTTAAACCCTTAACAAGACTCTGTCATTTATCCAGTTTCAACAGTCACCTCTTGGTTGCGTGCAAGTTGGAGGCGCGCAACGCTACAACGTACATTTCCTTTTTTTATTTTAGTGCACTTTCTATGGGATTTATATACTTAATTTTGTACATTTTGTTAAAACTGGATTTTGTGGCAGTGCTTATTTCGTATATATGCATTTAGTTTGTATATTAATTTGTAGATCTTTTAATTCGGAGTTAAACTGAGGTATATGTAATATGAATAGAACGAATACAACCATATATACTAGCAGAAACTCCCTTACCAGGTTGACCGATTATTTTGTTTTGTCGCCAACTTGCTGACATTTTAGAAATTTCCAGAAAACCAATTTCTAAGACTTCTATTTTTTGCTGGAAAACTTCGGAAGTGCTTACTTACTCTTTGCATTGAACAATGATATAATTAGGGAGCTGTGAACTGTCGTCAGTCAGTTAAGTTGGAACCTGATTTGGTAGAGACAGTGTTTTTACTGTTGAGCTTGTGGTACACTTTGCTTTGGACGCTGTTTTGGTGATCTCCGATATTCCTAGCGTATGAAGAAGAATTTATAAAGTTATACTCAATTGACTTAATTTGAGCTTTAGTCTAATCTTCTAGCTTTCCGAAAAATCCGCATTTCCTATTTTGCCTATCAGTAACAAAACATTAAGGGAAAACAACAATTTAATTAAAGGTTTATTTTATCTTCAACTAAATAATGATTCCAAGTGCTTACAAATCAAAGTTTAGATATAAAATCTCAGCAATTTGACTTCCCTAGTCTAAGGTGCTTAACATAATTTTAATCAGAGAAAATACTCTTCGCCAGCTGGTAGCATCAGCGCTAGCAACAAATAATTATAAAGAAGAGGAGGACCGATTTCCCAACTCTCTCGCTTTTAATTATGTTTTCGCTCCATTAAAAACCCTCTTCATTTATATATATTGGTGAGGCAAAGGAATAAGCTGAAGTACCGATAAATTCTAACATAGGAAATAAAGATGTTAATTAAAATAAATCTTAAATCTTTTATTTACCTTTGTGTTAATTTTAGGCTAATTTTAGCTATTTAACTTGATTGTAGAAGTTCTGATTCATTCCACAATGGAAAGTTTTAAATTGCCCTCTTCTGTTTATGAAGATCTGTACGAACTTATAACACACAGCATATTTACACTTCTTTAACTTATTAATTTAACCAATGAAAATACGAATTAAAAAAAATTAAATTGTAAAGCTTAGCAGCCATGTTTAAAATTTTTTTGAGACTCTCTTAACCAGAAAGCAGTAGCTGTATAGGCAATAAACAGCATTTTTGTTATAACTAAAACTGTACTTTCAGACATAAATGACAATTGCATTTAAATTTTTTGTAAATAGAAAATAGTCGTTTTTAAACTTTGCTACAGAATCTTCCATTTTATGATATATTCAGCTTAAAAACGAAAAAAAAAAAATCTGAAATGTTTCAGATTTTAAATTACGTCCAAAGGGGCGTTTTTTAACATTTTGTGTGTTACCTTTCTTTATTAAATATCATGTTCCTCGCACTTAAACCATAAGATCCAGTGCAACAGCAATATCGCAAAATAGTTTTAAAACGAGCATATCTTTAGAATTTCCGATACAGAGACTCACGCGCTGGAGATATAAATGTTTTTTCTGCACAACGTTGCCATTGCTCGCTTTTAAATAGTTGAGTTTGTTACTCAATTCGTTAAAGTTTTACAAAATATGAAATCGATAATAAAACAAATTCCAAATTTCAAATTTGGGATTCCAGATGCCCATATTCGTAGTAGGATTACGTCATTCAAAATTCAATTGTTCTATGTACCGTTGTTTTATCACAATACGAGAAATATACATACATTTATGCAGATTTTTCATTATTTAATTTCTTCAAATATAATGCAGGACTCTAACATTTTGTGGCAACAGTTTGAAAAGTGAACCGACATTTATGAGTCCGACGCAAAATGCCAAAACGAAAGCAATAGTCCTTCGGGACTCAAGTCCCTTTGGACTAATAAATAAGTACTCACGAACGCCATAAACTATACAGATTTTATTAATAAGCATTTTATATTTCCATTAGATACATAAACTACGCACGTAAATCTTATTTTACATCTAATATGTGTGATTTCCTCATTAAATTCGTTTTTCATTAAGTAATCTTTCTTTGTATTCTCAAGTATATCAAAAAGCTTACGTGCTCCTGTGTGCCATTGCAGATTTTAATACACGTTATGCAGTATTTTATTTGCAGCTTCTACAAAGTATTACAGTGTTTATTTACTACTTTTGAGGTTTGAAACTTCCTTCGAGTTAGCTTATTTTCTTTTCTTACTTGACTTGGATATTCTTCCAAACAGGAATATGTACCATATTTCAAGTCTATGAAAGGAATTATGTGACACTTGCTTCAGTTCTGTATTTTTGTATCTCTAGAATTTTTCTTTCTTGCTTCCTTTTACTTTAATAAATCTTACTTTGCTTTTATATTTCTTATAGTTTTCCCTTGAAATCGTAAATGTTTTCCTATTTTCAACGGCATTTAAAATAATCTCTTAAGTTTATTTTAGGTATAAATTTGCATCAAATGTAAAAATCTTATGTAAAATTTACATCAAAAATTCATCAACTCAATTTTATGTATTAATTTACATCAAAGATTTTACCTTTATGCATATAATAATGATACTTTTTTGCGTTGTATTTTAAAAATAAGTGTTAATATTTTAAACTGACTGATTTAACTTTCTCTCTTTGGTTCTTTTTATTACATTTCTTATCTGCTAAAAATCTCCAAATATCTCTAAAAAAATCTAATCCTGCTCTTGGCCTCTCGTGCAACAACTTTTAAAACCTCGGTAACGCAGAACTACGGACTGCCTCTAAATTCACTATTGGCTCAAATTAAAAATAAATTAATAATTACCCAACCTAATATTTATCTAGAACTCACTCTAGCAAACGAGAAAAAGTGCAATAATTTACCTCCAAATTCTCAAGAGAAATCTAATCCCTTTTAAAATGACATACCCCATTCTCGCTCCAAACTTCAAGAATTGTTAGTAATAAACATATCACCAAGTTATCTACTTATGAAAAGGCTGAAAAATTACTCGCCTCCTCCAAACTAGCAAAGCACGTGTTCATTTTGGAAGTAAAGGGGGGGGCGGGAGAACAGCAGTCCGCGACCCTTATCCTCAATGTGGGTAGCCTCGTGGGAACAAATATCACCCGCCTTTTAGCTGTACGAAACTTTCCGCTAGCATTAATTCCAAGACATTAACATCATAAATTCACTATTCACTGTAAATTAATACATTCACTATGCACTGTAAATTAATACATTCACTATGCACTGTAAATTAATACATTCACTATGCACTGTAAATTAATACATTCACTATGCACTGTAAATTAATGCATTCACTATGCAGTGTAAAATAATACACAACATTTGTTAATTAATTTTACAACTCTTGTGAACGTTTTTATGGATTCCTTTTTCCTTTCCTGCATTATAATCATCACCACCATCACCATCTTTATTACTGTTAAGGTTTACAGACTTCTTATCTTGACTAAGAAGAACAATCTAAAACATGTTTTAGAACCTCTAGTTGTACATTACATTATTACACATATTTTTTTCATTATTATCATTGCATCACATTAATGCATCCAGTGAATCCTAGAATACAGTAGCCATTATCTTTTCTACTGGCAGTGTTCCTTGAATATCTTTGGAAGAAGAAAATTCTTGTGAACACATTCCTTGTTTCTTAATAAAGTATTATTTAAAACTCATTTTATTTATTAAAACAGCATTCTGAATTTCTGCAAAATTGTACGAAAGTAGATAAATTAGCTAAATGCAGAAGGAGAAAAAGTTAAATATCAGAAAAAGACAAATGAAAAGCTGTCAGGAAGTTAGTTCATGTCATGCGGTAGAGTCTGCAGTTCTGTTGAAGATGTATGAGTTTTTAATTTCCGAGTTTCAAGTCCTAATCACAGACGACGTTCAGCACAACCTGCTTGTTGCCATATTGGGCATCAAACAGAATTGCTTATCAATGCACCAGTTGCAGGATATCGAGAGGAAAGTGGAAGCAATAATATTGGAGTAAAAACACTTTACTCACTGCTGCAGCTGTTACATGTGTTTACCTCTAAAATGAACCTGAAACTCGTAGAGAGAGAACTAAGAACTCAGAGTATCTTTGAATGTTAATCTCCAGTTTTAGGCTTAGTGTCAAAAAGATTACACTCACCTTCTTAAATTACGTGGTATCTTATGATCAAGATTCTACTCTTAAGGACTTTGTAAGTAGAACATTCGGTCTAAACACACAAGCAAAATTATAAACAGTAATTCCAGTTGCAATATTTACATTATTGAGAGCTGTAATGGGACCTGTTATATTTACATTAATGTAACCTATAATGATTACATTACTGACGCTTAAAAACAGATCAGCTTTCTCTTACAACTGGCAGTTTTGTCTTTAATGATTTCCAGTGTAACGTGGTAGTGATTTTTCTTCCTCCATACGAGGTGCCTTTATGGTGTAATTGAAAGCACGTCCGAAAAGAAATCACTAGATCTGGTGTTCGAACCTCGATGACAACATTGCACTTACTTCATGTCTCCCGCTTCAAAAAAATTATTGTCTATTTATTACAACATTAACCGCCTCAAAGAAGTATTTATGTCTAAACACTATATCATTTAGCATCCTTTTACTTGACATCTTATAAGGTATTTTCTCTCTCCTTCCGGAATGCTTTCGTAATGTCACGTTAGCACATTCGGCGCGTATTTCAGAGGTCCAGGTTGAAGGTCCCGGCGAGGGCATTGCTCATTTTTCATGTTTCCTACTTCAAAATAACCTAATGACGCTGCAGTATCGCCCGAACTAAAAGGTGGTGGATGATAGGATTTGGCGTCACCACCAGGATCTGGTGATCGGGTCCCTTAATCCTTTGTCTCACTTTAAGGGGACTCATACACCTGAAAACCCATAAGATCTTCGAATATGTGACTGTTGCAAGAATTGGGGTAACTTATTTATTTTAAAAGCAGTTACTTCCAACGTTTTACAGCTGACTACATAATATAGCTGTTTCTGAAATAGTAATCATAAAGTTTGTGTTGCCACAAATATTTTTATAATTTAATCCGCTTTGTGACAAAATGTTTTGTCATGTTTCCACCTTGCGCGCACAGTTTAAGACATTCTGTTGCATAATTTAATTCCATGTTTAATATATAGTTTTTATAATATTTGGAAACTACTGTGAACCAAAAATTCTAAGAATTTATGTTAAAATTTTATTTTATTTGGAGTTGAGTTTTTAAAAATGTATTTTATTAAAAAATCTGTAATGTTTTCGTGTATAATTTTTTAATATTAAAATATTCATCAGATTTTGGTTTAGTTAGAGAATAGTGCCCATATAAAGAATTCTATTAAATTTCAAGTATGTACCACTAGCCACTTTTAAAATATCGTGAGCGCAAGGTGGAAACATAACGAAAACTTTTGTGACAAAGCGGATAAAATTACAAAAATATTTTGGCAAAGCAAACTTTCTGGTTACTAGTTCTCAAAGCAGCTATATTTTGTAGTCAACTGTTAAAATAATTGCTTATGTTGAATGCTTATGCTTATGTTATGTTGAAAATAATTGCTTTTAAAATAAATAAAATATCACAACTTTTGCAACAGTCAGATATTCGAAGATCATAAGGGGGTTTAAGATGTATGAAGCCCCTTAAAAGGGGGAGTATGTAAGTTAATGTCTTTCTCCTTCCAGCATGCCTTCTTGGTGTAATGGTAGCACACTCAGCGCGTATTCAAGAGGTCCAGGTTCGAGTGCCGGCGAAGACATTGCAGATTTTTGACGTCTTCTGCGTTAAAATAACCTACATTTCTTACACGTTTTCGTAACTTACTATTACTTCGGTTCACTAATTATTTAAAAGAAAATTGTAATTAAGAAAAGTAATATGTAGTTTGCCATATAAATACAAAATTCGTGCAATAAGAATGAATAACAACTATTGTGTGCATGATCCAACGATGCACGCGTAAGAAAAGATGAATACATGGTGAAGTTAGACATCTCAGTATTGATCAGACATTAATTCTGCTTGACTAATTTATTGATAAAGCTCGGGATAATTTAAAAAAACTACAGCATTTGCACACGGTATTAGACAATATACTGATTGGGATTTAAAAGCTTTGAAGCACATCTTTGATGTTCCATATTACGTTTCCGACACGTTTGATGTTTTTGAAGAATGTTGAGTCGCCCACACGGTATAGTGGTTAGGGCAGTAAACCCCTGAGTTGGCTTCCGACTCAAGTATAGCTATATTCATGCAGAATTCGTTACCAACTCAGCGAGAGTTAACCACTAGCTGCCAGGTTGCAGCCCTGGGCAGCCCCGGCTGAGCAGACGACATTTATACAATGCAAATACACTGACTACCAATAAGTATTTGGACACCTATGCAAATGACGATATCTGCGATCCTAAGGTACGTCACGGACTCCGCCGGTATATATCGTGTAGGAAACAGCATCGGCTGTAGTCGCATGCAAGATGCCTCGCAGTTCGGAGCTCTCTGATTTAGAGGAAGGTATAATTATCGGGTATCACAAATGTGGCCGATACTTAAGGGACATATCTAGCGATCTGAAGTACCGAAAATCGACAGTGGTCTATGTGATTAAAAAGTAGAAGGTGAGCTGTGATTGTCGGAATGTGCCCCGAGTCGGCAGACCAACGAAACTGGGAGATAGAGACCGACGAGTGCTGTCCAGAGAAATTCGGAAGAACCGCACCCAACCGCTGGCCTTCATCCGCGAGGAGTTTCAACAGGCATCCAGGAGTATTGTTTCAATGAATACCATCCGTAAGGAAGCACATCTCCTTGGTTTTCATGGTCGTGCTGCTGCCCATAAGCCTTTGATCACAAAAACCAACCGCGCTGCTCGGTTAATGTGGTGCAAAATACATCGAAATTGGACAGTAGATCAGTGGAAACGGGTTCTTTGGAGTGACGAATCAAGGTTCACCCTTTACCGTTCGTATGGCAGGGTCTGGGTCTGGCGTCTACCTGGAGACCGTCACCTGCCAGAATGCATTGTGCGAACAGTCAAGTTCGGCGGAGGTGGAATTATGGTCTGGGGGTGTTTCTCCTGGTATGGGCTATGAGCCTTGGTCCCCATTCATAGTAAGCTCAACTCCGATGCCTACTGCACTATTTTGGATGACAATGTGCTTCCTACTTTGTGGCAGTTTTACGGGTTGGACCCCTGTTACTTTCAGGACGACAATGCCAGTTGTCATGTTTCGACGTTAACCAAGGCTTGGTATGGTGCCAATGGAGTTCATCGAATGGACTGGCCTGCCCAGTGTCCAGACCTGAACCCTATCGAGAACCTCTGGGACGAGTTGCATCGCCGAAGTCAGGGGTGCACTACCCGTGCAAAATCGGTGAAGGAACTTCTATGTCTTCTCCAAGCCGAGTGGAAGAAAATACCACTAGCTGTCATACAAAGACTTGTGCAAGGTATGCCCCGGAGGGTCCACGCTGTAATTACCTCTCGTGGAGGCTCTACCAACTATTGATTTTGAATAAAGTTAGTTTTTCTTTTCTATCACAGGTGTCCAAATACTTATTGGTAGTTAGTGTATATATATATACATGTGCATACAAGGCAGTTGAAAAAGAGTACAATCAAAATATATGTATATACATATAAATAATAACTCAGATACAGTTATATAACACACTTACATACATATATATTCCGAAACAAATAAAAGTATACATACTCTCACTCATATTCATATATACATCTATACAATATACGTTATCATGATAGTTAAAGTTTACATGAAGCATGCGATTGAGGTACGCGTGATCCTTAGTATAAATTAGGTACCATCAATAAAAGATATAAAGATGTAGAGATACAGCACAGCATTTAGATACAGTACAAACTTAGTGTATGAAAACCTGCCACAGCATAAATACAAAATTACATATTGAACAAACATATCAAATACTCTGTTGCTGACATATTGAACTAGCATATATAGTTCTAACGTGCATACTGTTATGCTTTGCAGAACAAGTAATCTGTCTTCAGGTTAATAAATGTGCCAGTTCAAGAAGAGTTACTGGCATACTGAAGGTGCGATGTCTATTTCTAAGAAAACTGTGCTTAGAAATGGCATTGTTAGAACCTAATGTGTGTTAGATACGACTCAAGTTTGTACTTTATGGCTACTATCTTCCAGCGTCAGAAGTGGTTAGAAGAGGTAAACCGCTGAGTTGGCTTCCGACCCAGGTATGGATGTATCCATGCAGAATTGGTTACCAACTCGGTGAGAGTTAACCACTAGCTACCAGGCCGCAGCCCTGGGCAGCCCCGGCTGAGCAGACGACATTTATAAAATGCAAAAAAGAGATATACATATGCATACAAGGCACTTGAAGAAGAATACAACAATGTACAAAGAAATATATACAGGTGCATACAAGGCACTTGAAGAAGAGTACAATCAAAATATATGTATATACATATAAATACAAACTCACATACATATATGCACACACTTAGATACATAGATATTCCGAAGCAAATAAAAGTATACATACTCTCACTCATATTGATATATACACCCATACATATACGTTATCATGATAGTTAATGTTTACAAGAAGCATGTCATTGAGGTACGCGGGATCCTTAGTATAAATTAGGGGCCATAAATAAAGATATAAACATGTACAGATACATTACAATATTCAAATACAGTACGAACTTTATGTAGGAGAACCTGGCACAGCATAAATACAAAATTACATATTGAACATACATATCACATACTCTGTTGTTGACATATTGAACTAGCTTATATAGACTTTTATGACTACTACCTTCCAGTGTCAGAAATTTAAATGCTAGTACAGTAGTCAATTATTGTTTTCAGTTTCCGCTGGGCAACTCTATTACTTTGTAGATTCTGGAACCAATTTGGCCAGAATCTGGCTCCTGGTTGCTTGAGGCTGTTAAGTGCTGTGTGTGGGCAGGAGAACACAAAATGATCAGTGGTTAGGAGAGCACCTTTTGCAGTACCGAAGGTCCCGGGTTCGCATCCCAGAGAAGAGATGGATGTTTGTAAATGCATAGTGTCCTTGCAGCATGGGGGCACTCTAAATATGCACCGATCCAAAAGTCCGTAGGTGTGGTTTGGTGGAAAGGGAGAAGTGCGAAAGTAGCCCGGACTTCCCCCCGGGGTGCTTTCCCTCAGAATTGGAAAGGAAAATAGAAGTCCAATCCCTCTTTGGAGTAGGCTCTGGCAAACATTAATCCATGTAATATGGACACGACAACGACGACAACAACAACATTGTTGACTTTATTTGATTGTATAGATTTTGAAAGCTTAGACTTCAGGGCTTGAGTATCTGAGGTCAACCTAAAAGTTAATGACTGAGGGTTTTCTGCTTACTCGCATACAAAATACGCAAAATTAGAGCAGGCAAGCTTAAAAATGATGGGTGAAGTTTTGCAGTGTAACGCATCTGCTTCTTTGAATATCTACCTTACGGTACTCGAAAGGAAGAAAGATATTTGAGATATTGCTCTTAATCGCTTTTTAAGCATACAACTCGCCGTTTCTTCCCTAGATGCTATAAAAAGGCTACATTCTTCCATGAAAATATCAGATTTAATGTCCAAGATACATGTAACTTTATGCAGAGCTTTCCATCTAGAATAAATATAATTTTTAATTACTAGTATGGAACTCTGTGATATTTTATAGCTGAATTTTTAATATGTAACTAGTTTAGGTGGAATAATTTGTGGCAGATAGTATTTCAATTACTGGAACTATTTTACTAATCTAAGCTAAACATATTCAGATATTCTTGGATATGGAAATACAGGCTCTCTGCTTCGAGGTGCAGCGAGAATTTAAGCTAACAAAAGCTTGTAGCTAAAATTATAGCAGCAATATCAAACTAAACTTCAGCTATAATTAATCAAATCCTGACAGGAAAATGGAACTCGTAATCATCAGAACAGAAGCGCATAATTTACACTTACCGGAAGTTTCTATACACAATCTCATCTACAATACCTACATTGGTAGATTAACAAGAGACTACGAACCAGTTCAGGTATGCTTTTAAAGTTTCAGATTAGAAAGGAAAATATCTGAAGTTGTTCTTGCTTAAAAAATACTAAGCATTATCTTTTCAGACTTCGTACACAGAAACTATAATTTAGAATGATGAAAGGAGGCAGAAAATAGCTCTTAAATCATTCTTATGTGAGAGCTCTTTACACCTGAGACAAATGTTTCAGACTTTAATGATATACTGTTTATCTTTTCTTAAAAATATTCACAGTAGATTCTAAAAATTTTAAATATACATATTATTGTATAGTTCTTTCTAAATTTTCATTTTTATTTACATTACATTACATTATTTATTTTGGCATATTATTTATTATTCATTTGATTACATTTAATAATTCATTTCATAATATTTATTCATTTTCTTTAATGAATTATATAACCAATAGCTATAAGAAGAACCTAGAAATAGTTCATTACACCACGAAGGCATGTTAAGAAGGCGGGAGAAATCCTTATATACTCCCCCTTTTAAAGGGCGATGGGGATTAGGGGACCCTGTCGCCAAATCCTGGAGGTGGAAGATCATCATCCACCACATTTACTTAGTTCGGGCACCACTGTAGAGCATATTTCGAAATAGATAAATAATAAATGGAAAGTTACATATGTAGAGACATTAGGTTATTTCGAAGCAGGATAGACGAAAAATGAGAAATGCCCTAGCCCGGACTCGAACCTCCGACCTCTCGAATACGCGCCGAGCGTGCTGGCCATTAAACCACCAAGGCATGTTAAGAAGGAGGGAGAAATACCTTATAAATATAGAAGAAATAGAGTCTATATTTCTATGTGGCATATATATTACATCTTTATATATATATATATGTGTGTGTGTGTGTGTAGGTAAAAATGCTTGTAAAACACTTTAAATCTCTTTTAAATTTGGTTGCATCCCCTTTCTTTTCTAAAATTAGCAACATGTATACAAATCATTTTGACCTGCAAATTTTTCAAATTTCAAAACTAACCCTGCCCATGATATGATTATAACAAAACGTTTATGACGCATGTACTTAAGTAGGAAAAAAGTCAAGCTAAAGTCTAGCTAACTGATAATAATGATAATATTTGTAAACCAAAAATTTCCAGCCGATAGAAATAAAGCAGAGCATTAACTTTACAGAGTCTCACTTTCTTCAATAGAATAAGCACATGAGCTCTAGAAAGACTATGGAGGAATGATCCTCTTGTGTTAATCTGTAGACAAACAGTAGACGGCTGTAATTAGCCCTATTATTTAAGCACAAAGATCTAACAATGACTAAACATGAGTTTACACAAGCCACACTTCTGGCTTAACTTAAGCAAACAATGTTGAAATAAAATTAAATGTAGTTAGATTAGCCTAAAGTCTTAGGAAAAAGTAACGCGTAGAAAGGCTCTGGTTCGTAAAAAACCGGCGAGACAAGCTCAATGGCTAGAAGCACTCAACGGCACAGAATAAAATCACTATTTAGTTACGGTAACAATGTAGCCTCAAGTAGGCAGGACACGTTCTAAAATCAACTTTCGAAACCTTCGCTTAAAATGCACTTCTTTCTTCCTCAATCTAAATAAACAGTCGCTAACTCCTGCATGATAATTCTGGCATAAAAAGTGTGACTGAAATGGAGAGCCAGAGGAAAGTGTTTTAAAATTAACTATTAGCCAAAAATAAACTGATAAATCCTCAAAACTTCATTATTCGTAATATACTATTCACACTGTAATGTTCATATACTATATATGTATGTGTTAGTGCCTCCCAGCCTTTTTTGAACCATGCACTCTTTTCATCCTTACTATACGAGCCTTCACCCCTTCCATTCCAAAACTCAAAAAATACATATACATTTAAATTTAAATTATTTTTTAATTTTTCTGTAAATTAAACAAGACAAAGTATGGGAAATACTTATAAACACCAAAATTTAAATAAAAATATTTTTTTTATATTCTTAAACTAAAACTAATTACTTAACAAGTAAATAAAATGGTGGCGATATTCACCCTTTTATTTACCTGTTAAGTTTTCCCCTCTGAAGCTATGAAATCCCTCAGGCCCTGGTTAATATATACAATATTACATACATATTTATACACTGTCCTCCAAAAGTTAAACATCATGATTTGTGTTTAGTTTAAGAATGAAGCAACATAAAAGCAATAAATTAAGAGGAGATGATCAATAAACAGTAACAAAATTGCTAATAACAATTGCAGATCAACACTTGTGAACAAAGCGCACAGTTTTTCTATTTTTTCTCCAGCTTCTATATAAGTATTCATTTCTATAAAATAAAAGTGGTAGCTATTGTTTTCGCATACAGTATTTTCAACTTCTTTACTGTCATGCATATAAACTGTGAATTTATATGTTACTGATATTTTTGTAATGGTGAGCTTTGAAAAACATGCTGTTCTTTAACTTTTGGAGGGGATTTTATTAGAGTGATAATAATAGGTATGCATTTTTCGCATCTTCTAGGACCACACTACATGGCTCACCTTTTGAGGTCTTCGTTTTAAACAGGAATCATGGGCTCGCAAAGCTCCCGGAGGGATTTCAGTATACTGTATCGCACCATCTGGGAACCTCAGTCCCGGGGTAAAAGAATTTATCTCTATTAGTAAGGTTGTAAGGATCCTAAGTTTTACTAACGTTTATTTTATTTTAAATCTTTACTATCACTTCTTATTTTCTACTTCCGGCCAGAATTAAAAGCTTTGACTTATTTATGCAAATATGTCTTGCTAACGCCAAGTACTTAAGTTGTGGCTTTTTGCCAAGCAAGAGAGAGGAAGGTGTTATTAGAAGCAGGCCGCTTGCCATAGTAGTTTTACTCGGTTGCTGGTTGCCTTCAAGGCCAGAGGTTTAATCCTCTTGATAATTTTAAATGTATCGTAGTTTTATCAGCTCTCTGTACTACGTACGGATTTTGTTAAATAACGGCCAATCTTGAAGTTAGGCACTTGTATATTAATCCAAAGTTAGTTTTAGTTAGAGTTTTTAGTTAGTATTCTTATATTCTTAAGTTCAGACCACAAGTGGTTGGTCTCTGTATTCCGAAGTCCGGAAATCTCTGTAAAGATAGAAAAATAAAGGGTTTCGTATACCCTTCCTGTGTGTATTGTCTACTTCACAATTTATTGAACATAGCTTTAGTAAGCTCCCTGTTCCGAGTCAGGACAGTTCATGTTTCCAAAGCAAGTAAAGAGGAATACAAATCCTGATAAGGTGAGGTGTTAGCAGAAATTAAAACAATTGTTAATAGCTATTTGCAAAATATATGCATGTCTGTGCGTGTGGTAGACTGCAGCCTACTCCGTGTTCATGAAAACATGATGTAACAGGCTATGCTTGTGACATCGTGTTCCCACTTCTGTGATGAAGTATCCACTGTCTGCTTTAGACATAATGGCTCAAATTCCCTTCGCACTATTGTAATCTATGAAGAGCATCGTAAGAAAAAGACAGCGATAGCTTTGGTGGGAGACATTCCCTCCGGAGCTTTGAAGTCCTGTGACAGTCTAATATACTTGTATCATATATAGCAAAGGGTTCCTGTGCTGCCACATCTCCAATTTATACATTCAAGGCGAAAGTCGTATGATAGCAATTTCCTATGGTTAGTATGTGCTTGCAGATAATAACGTAATAGAATTGCAGTTGTACTGCAGATAATAACTGTACAGTAATAGTATTGCAGATAATAATTATTAATCTTTACTATTTTGATTAATCCAACACTCATTTAGTGTATTTCATGGGTTGTAATGTATTTATTCAGTTTACATCTTTACTTACATCTTGTAACAGTTTGAAAAGCTCTTGGTAATATAGCATCTACATCATCATTTTTTATGTACTGTAAAGGCTCTTATTTTCGCGAGGCTTTAATTTTCGCGAGCCCGTCGTAATTGCGAAAATTTAAGCCTTGCGAAATACATTTTTTTTCCGCCTCAAATAATAATAAAAAACCAGAAATTTCTCACTTACCCAAAATTTAATGATTTATTGCACAGTTACAAGCTTTTTCTTGATAACTTTCTTTCTTATAACTATTTTTTGAATAATATACAACTATATTTCTCGAATATAAAACAATAAAATTAATGGAAGGCAGCTCATTCGCTTAGAATACTATTTATACCAGCTTCTTTGAAGCCATTCAAAATTATCTCATGTTTGGCTTCAATACCGTTAAATACGCGCACAAGCCAAGAAGCGTGAATCGGTTTTAGTCGTGATATTCGCAAGTCCACAGATTCTTTTTCCTCTAGAAACTGAAGCTCATTAGAATACCACTCAATAAACTCATTCTTGAGCAAACGCTTGAACTCGCCATTTACAGTTAAGTCCAAAGGTTGGAGCTCTCTTGTGCAGGAAGCGGGCACAAAAACTGGAATAAGTTTCTAGTTCAGTCAGAAAACGAGGATCTTGGTGTGCCTTAAAAACATCGAAAAATGCTGCACCAAGTTGTTCTCGAACAAGCCCGAGAAGTTCTCTCTGCTGGTCGTAATAAGGTACAAGAATATTCTCGATGTATCGAATCATTGTGTCAGTATTACTCCAGCAGTGCGAATCGGTGTGCCACACGTTCTAGTTCGCGGGAAATGTAAACTTTGGATGACAATTTGTTGTTTATCCAGCGATCAACAATTGTGGTGAAAGTAGGTTTCCAGCAAGGGTACATGCTAACAAAACAATCATCTCTCTTTTATCTTCCATGCCGGTTACAGACACTTATTTTGAACCACGTTCTTCTAATGTATAATTAGATGTAGGCACAAACTTTGCGTTTTTCTGATCAAAGTTAACGAATCAGACAAATCGCTCTTAATGTTGTTCTCAGGGGAAACAACATTAAAAACGATGGGGGGGCGAACTTTTCCGACAAAAGGAAATTTCTTAAAATCCTTTATTTAAAAGATGTACTTTTTAAATTTTTCAACTTTCTCAACTTTACTTAGGTATTTTTGAAATTTTTCAACTTTCGGTTCTGTTCATATAAAATTCGCGAAATTTTCAACTCGCGAAATCACCGATATATTCATTTTCGCGAAAATTTCGGCCCGCGAAAGTAAGGGCCTTTACAGTACTTAATTAAATTGTTTAACTGTCATTACGCATTACAACTATGAGCACATCATGCTTGATAATAACAGTACTTCCTTCAAAGCAGCAGCAACTTTGTAATGCTCAAGACAAATCCCAACAGTCCCCACTATGCATTATCTTTCCATGGTCCATGGTCCATTTTTGGTCCTTTCAGTATTCCTCAGAGTGGTTGTAGAGACTTTAGGTTATTTTGATACGGGAGATGTGAAAAATTAGCAATGCCCTCTCCGGGTCTCGAACCTGGTCCTCTGGAATATGCGCCGAGTTTGCTAACCTTTAAATCAAGAATGCATGCAGGAGGGAGAAGATAAGGTATGATGTGGATTATATACAAAGGTAAAAAATCTGTACAGAAGGGATAAAATAGTTCAAGGATACAAACCAAGAAAAAAACGAGAGAGTTAAAAAAATATTAAAAGTTAGCGAAGGTGTTTTCATAAGTAACTGAAAAATAATCGATGTTTAACAGGACAAAGAAGATAAGGAAGATAAACATAAAATGAGGCAGGTGATAACGAGAAAATTCATAAGTAACCAATTTTTGTTGATATATAGTCTCAAGAGGCATTTTGAGGCTCAAATCGCTAATAAAATTTCTGAAACGATTAACTTAAAAATTTTTGCAGCGTATATAATAATTTTAAAAACTGCAAAAATAACGCAACCAGATATTCGAAAAAAGTAACTTTTATATTTCGGCTGTTTCTTTATAATTTCTTATGAAAATATTTTCTTTGAAAGTAAAATATTTATATTAATAATATTGATTAAGATAAAGCTTGGCTTTAATGTGTTTCAAACTAAAATCATTTTGGTCTTCTGGATCGTATTACATCAGATAACCCATCAAGAAATTCATTAAGCAGAGAAATTTGCACAACATTACTCAGAACTTAAAACTTCGATTTTCTTATTTTCGTGAGGAAAAACCAAAGCATTTGAAAATGTATTTACTTTATCATTCTCTATAACTGTACAAATGTAAGACAAAGTCAGAGCGTTCAGTGTCACGGTCTTGCAATGGAAAATACAATTATTTTGTATAATTATATTAAGTTTTTGTTTTCGCATTTATATTAATTGACTTAATTATGCAATTGCTTTATCGCCTTAATATTAGTCAATGTTTTACGTACAATGCTTCTAAAAATTATGACCTCTTCATTTTATTCTGTTATTGTTTGCTCCTAATAAATAATGACTCTTTTCATGAGAAGATTTTTAAACATACAAATGTTACAGTGATGATAATTTTATTATCATTTATACCACTGTAGTATTCAAATTCTACTTTTTCTGTTTGAAATTTGTTCCTTTTTCCTTCTTGCAAACTGTTATTAATATTTCTAGCAAGAAGTCAGCTGACGTTTAATTTTTGTTAGAGTTACTAGCATTTGAGGAGGAAAGATTTCTAAAGAACTGCCTTATAATCTAATTCGGTTTTCATATTATTTGATTGACGATTAAAAATTGACAAAGAGGGTAGAATACCCTAGAGAATCTGTGATAATTGACCAGAAAACAGAATTGGCTACTGAAGATATTTCTGGTTGTCCAACCATCCATGCCGAATTGTTAGAAAACTGGGGACTTGTTTAATCCTCTGACTACTAATGGGTCATTCATGTCCCAATAAACATTTAAAAAGGAGTAGGAGCGAATCAAAATTTATTCAGAAAGAGAGAAAGAGAATCTCCTGGCGGGGATTATCTTCCAATAGCTGAAAAATATCCCTTTGGACTACTAATGGGTCATTTATGTCCCACTAAACGCTTAAAAAGGAGTAGGATCAAATCAAAATTTATTCAGAAGGAGAGAAAGAGAATCTCCCTGATGGGGATTATCTTCCAATAGCTGAAAAATATCCCTTTGGACTACTAATGGGTCATTTAAGTCCCACTAAACGCTTAAAAAGGAGTAGGATCGAATCAAATTTTATTCAGGAGAAGGAGAGAAAGAGAGTCTCCTGACGGGGATTATCTTCCAATAGCTGAAAAATATCCCTTTGGACTACTAATGGGTCATTTAAGTCCCACTAAACGCTTAAAAAGAGTAGGATCGAATTAAAATTTATTCAGGAGAAGGAGAGAAAGAGAATCTCCTGACGGGGATTATCTTCCAATAGCTGAAAAATATCCCTTTGGACTACTAATGGGTCATTTATGTCCCACTAAACGCTTAAAAAGGAGTAGGATCAAATCAAAATTTATTCAGAAGGAGAGAAAGAGAATCTCCCTGATGGGGATTATCTTCCAATAGCTGAAAAATATCCCTTTGGACTACTAATGGGTCATTTAAGTCCCACTAAACGCTTAAAAAGGAGTAGGATCGAATCAAATTTTATTCAGGAGAAGGAGAGAAAGAGAGTCTCCTGACGGGGATTATCTTCCAATAGCTGAAAAATATCCCTTTGGACTACTAATGGGTCATTTAAGTCCCACTAAACGCTTAAAAAGAGTAGGATCGAATCAAAATTTATTCAGGAGAAGGAGAGAAAGAGAATCTCCTGACGGGGATTGTCTTCCAATAGCTGAAAAATATCCCTTTGGACAACTAATGGGTCATTCATGTCCCACTAAACGCTTAAAAAGGGGTAGGAGAGAATCAAAATTTATTCAGGAGAAGGAGAGAAAGAGAATCTCCTGACGGGGATTATCTTCCAATAGCTGAAAATTCAAAACGCCGTTGTGCTTGTTGCACACAAATGAACATAGAAAAAAGAACAAATATGAGTTGCCCAATGTGTAATGTTGGGTTACGCAAAGAATGCTTCCCTTTGTACGATGTAAAATCTTTTTTATATAATAAAATGTTCCAGAATAATAGGTAAGCTTATAATAAGTCGATCGTTACGTGTGGGACATACGTATCCACCATTAACTAGAGCTGGGACGTTTGTCTATATCCCTTTGGACAAACTGGGCTGGACGTTTGTCAAAAAAAAAAATCCCAAATGCTACATTTACCTTATTTAGGACATATTTTGTTCACTTGGATAGAAAAGGGAATAATTTTTAACCCAATGACCGTTAGCCTAGAAAAGCTATTAATTTTGTTTTAGCATTTTGTGGGGTTTCACTATAAATGGCATTTCATTTTTCATATTATTGCCACCTTTCATATTTATTATCTGGTTCATATTTTGTAAAACATTTATGCGTTTTTATTAAGAAATTCCACGATTTCAAAGCAAGCAACGACAACACTGTACGAAAAAAAAAATTATCACCAGCACGCGAGACTGTGTATCGGAAATTCTAAAGTTATGCTTTTTTAAAATTATTTTGGGATATTACTTTTGAACTGAATTTTACGGTTTAAGTGCGTTAAAAGAGGTTAAAAAAACACAAAACAAAACGTTATAAAAAGGTGCCTTTGGGCATAACATAAAATCTGAACACTTTCAGAATTTTTTAAATTCATGTCAAAGGGTTAAGTGTCCGAACCTCTACGATGATAACATTTTGCAGATTGTTGAAGCTGTCATCTACGCCCATGGCACTATTTGAATAGGCTTCGTCATAGGCACGCCAACAACAACATATTATTTGATTGATCACTTGATCATTAGTGAACAATGACTACAATAAAATCTTTACAAATTAAAATCTGTAGTCGACTCAGTACAAAAAACTAATTTGCTATTCTTCTTGGACTGGCTCCTTTTCGATTTCTCAGAAATATCCAAAGTTAGAAACATTTTTTCCCATAAAATGTTCAACTGCAACCTTATTCTGTACATTCATAATTCCACAATTACCATATATTGTTTCATCACACAGTGTCATTCTTACTATTTTTCTTACTAACAGCATTCCTGAAATAAACCTGAGACTCCCAAACATAACGATTGCTTAGCAATTAGGACCATCACATTCCCGATGATAATCAAATCATAATTTATCAAGCGCAGTCTTATGAATCTGCTAAGAGTCGGTAAAAGATATTAAGACAGCTATCGGCGTGTAATAACGAGGTTGCAGTAAGAAATGTTGGTCACTATTCAATCATCTGTGTGTTTAATAACGTCTTATTTTAGTGATGCGATATTACAATAATGAAGTTATGCGATATATTGTAGTGACGCAAGAATTTTATTAAAGTCCATGCAAATACTCATCCTACTGATTAGGAAAATATATGATGTATACACGAAGTGTCTTCCTTACACAGAACATTAAATTATATGCATTTTTTTATGCATTTCATTTAAACTTATCTCCTTGAATTTCATTACGGATGTATTTCTTATTCAATTAATTCAGTTCTCACTTCACGACAAGGCAAAAATGAATAAAACCCTCAAAATATCTTTATTAAAAATTGAAAATGACAGAAAAATATAACATACCAAATACAGTTTCACTATGTTTTAAATGTAAACAAATATGGCTCATATGGTAAAACGACTAGGCACAGCCGCTCTTAACAACTTTTAAATTGTTGATAATTCTATAACTATTGAATGCAGATTAACTAAACGCATAAAAACCCTTAACCGATAGATAAGAACAACATCAATCAGTCATTGTAAGAGCAAAACTGCACAGTTAACGAACATATAAGAATAAAGAAAACTGAGCCCACGGAGCCGAGTAACAGAGTGGGTATATATATATATATATATATATATATAATTTATTTCCTATATATATGTGGGATATCACAACGTCCAATGCCGAATTAGAATTGCCCGTTATGACGTCATCAGTATAGCATCACCCAGGCAGTAAGAATCATCCCAGACAGCGCTGAGACCTGGTCGAGATCGGATGGCAGACGTGAGCAGACGGCTCACACGTCTTCAAGAGTTTATGAACTTAGATTGTGCTTTTGATGTTATGCCTTTAGGTGTAAAAGGCCTACATCATTATGTTAATCCTGCATACCGTTAACTTCATCTTTATATACTTTTCTTAATTACTTTTATTTCTTTCTATTAAATAAACCATTTAAATATTACTTCGTGCTCTCATGCTGTGAATTAAGTCAAATTCTACAAAAAAATATGGCGACCAACCGTGCGGCCTCGAATTCCAAAATGTGCGAGTAGTAGAACTGTCCTTTGAACTACTGTGTGAAAGTTATTCGATTTATTGGATTACTCGTATAAATTGTGGATTACCCAATTGACGACGATCATCTGTCGGGTGAGTACAAAACTTTCTTTCCAATATGAAGTTAGTAGAAATTCCAGAATTGGAAGCAGCTTTAAAGAACCGTAAAAGTTCTGAAATCAAAGGTTTGCATAAGCTTATTTTTAATACTGATGGAGATCGAAATAACCGGAAAAGATTACGTGAATTTTCTGGCTTTATATTTAAACCAGATTCTGAAGAATATAATAAGAAAATAGATACAGTGCAGAATAGTTTTACTTTGAATGAGTTAATTAAAGTTTGCAATGTATTGAGCATAAATTCAGAAGGTTCAAAAACGGAAGTCGTAAACCGAATTGTCTCTTTCCTATGTGATTTATCTGTATTATTTGAAAATATTTTGCATGAAGAAAATAGTGATATTGAAGATGAAACTATTAATAAAATTTCTGAAGTAATGCTTGATGATAATCAAAGAGACAATCCTGGTTTTAATGAGTCTCAAGTAAACAACAGTATGCAGCTTCCAATTCAAGATCATTTTAAACCTCATCTTAGTTTTTCTGATATTGAAAGTAATTTTAATCCTTTTTCTGGTAATGCATATGAAAATGTTGATAAATGGATTGATGAATTTGAAGATGTTATAAATTCTTTAAAATTGAGTGATTTGCATAAATTAGTTTTTGCTAAAAGATCATTAAAAGGTAAAGCGAAACTATTTATTCAGAGTGAACCTAAAGTTAATGATTGGTGTAAGTTAAAAAATCTTTTGAAATCTGAATATGGTAAAGCTTTTAATTCTGCTGAGTTGCATGAAATGTTATGTAAACGTAAATTGATGCCTACTGAATCTTTAGATGAGTATTTTTTGAAAATGAAAGAAATGTGTTCGCGAGGTAACATTGAAGATGTTTCATTAATTAAATATGTTATTGATGGTATTCCCGATTCGGTGGTTAGGAAAACTATACTATATGGTTGCGAAACAATATCTGAATTTAAACAAAGGCTTAAAATTTATGATAAAATGAGATCGGACAATGATAAGTTTAAAAATCCGAAACCGAAAGTAGACACTCAAGTTAAAGATAGAAGTAAGCCTGCCTCATCTAACCGAAATCAATCTAACGTTAATAAGGTCAAATGTTTTAATTTCCAGGAATTTGGGCATTATTCAAAGCATTGTGTAAACAAATCAAAGGGTGTAAAATGTATAAAATGTAAGAAGTTCGGGCATTATTCAACAAACTGTCCAGAGCAGACCCCCGAGACACAACAAGCAGCTTTATTACAACGAATTTGTGACAAGGATAGAATTATGAAGACTGTAGAAATAAATAATCATTTAGTTGATAGTCTAGTTGACACTGGTTCAGATGTAACGATATGCAGCGTAGAGTTACACAAGCAGATTGGTTCTCCTAATTTAAATTGTAGTGATATCACATTAAACGGAATTGAATCAAAGCAAACGTACCCCATCGGCTTTTTTATTTCTGATATTTCAATTGATAGTTTTTCACTGCGTACGAAAATTTATGTTGTTAAGTCATTATGTAATCAAATTGTATTAGGTTTGGATGTATTGAGTCAGTTTAACTTCTCTTTTACCGAGAATGGCCTTCAAATAATTTCTCATCGGAATAAAAGTAATGTAAACTTGATAACTGCTGAGTCAACTCGAAATTCTAACGTTCGTTGCGTTATGGGAAATTTGAATATTGCCATGTCATTGAAGAATGTTTATGATCCTTCGCAATCGTCTGGCATCTCTGTTAATGTAAACAAAAGTCCCGAAAGCGGAAGTAGCGCGACGTTTAATTACCTTTCACATCTGGTGAATGCTATTTCTGTCAACGAGATTGATTTATCGCATATTTCGAATGCAGAACATAAAGAAAGACTGCTGTGTAATTTAATTAATTCGTACCAGCCTCGGAAAAATAGACAATCTGACTTCAAGATGCAAATAAATTTATGTGATGATATTCCTGTCTGTCAAAATAGAAGATACATGTCTTTCGCGGAACAAAAAGTTGTTGACGATCAAATTAAGGAATGGTTAAAAGAGGGCATAATAAAGCCTAGCAATTCTAATTATTCGGCGCCTATTGTTTTGTGTAACAAGCGTAATAATTCGAAACGTTTATGCGTGGAATATCGGAAATTAAATAAGAAGATTATTAAAGACAAATTTCCACTGCCTTTAATTCCGGAAGTACTTGATCGCTTAGAACAGTCAAAAGTCTTCACGACACTAGATTTGAAAAATGGCATAGATGAAAATTGCACCAAATATACCGCTTTTGTAACACATAATGGTATTTACGAATTTCTTAAAGCTCCTTTTGGTTTATGTATTAGTCCAAATGTTTTTCAAAGGTATATTTATTCAGTATTTCGTGACTTGCTAAATGAAGGTGTACTAATTATTTATATGGATGATATAGTCATACCGGCTAATGATGAAGTTGAATGTTTAGACAAATTAGAAAGAGTATTCAAAACTGCTTCGGAGTATGGATTACAAATAAATTTCAAAAAGTGCCAATTCTTAAAACGTAAAATTGAATTTTTGGGACATGTAATTGAAAACGGAACTATTCGACCATCGCCTTCCAAAACTGTTGCTGTTCGAAACTTTCCACAACCGCGTAACTGTAAACAACTACAAAGCTTTTTAGGACTAACGGGATATTTTCGTAAATTCATTCCTCAGTATGCTAAAATAGCTAAACCTCTTAGTGACTTGCTTAGAAAACGTATTGGTTTTAAGTTCGATTCCGAACAACAGGAAGCGTTTTGCAGATTAAAAGAAATTCTCTCTCAGGCACCTGTTCTACACATATTTAGGCAAGGATATCCATTAGAACTTCATACTGATGCTAGTAGTCAAGGCTTTGGTGCGGTATTACTCCAGTTGTCTGATGATGGTAATTATCACCCAATCCAGTATATGAGTAAGAAGACTTCACCGCAGCAAGAGAAACTCTGCAGTTACGAATTAGAAGACCTTGCAGTAATAGAAGCTCTGAAGAAATTTCGAAACTATTTGTTAGGGACTAAATTCAAAATTGTAACTGATTGTAGTGCTTTTCAGAAAACTTTAGATAAGAAAGATTTAACTCCTAAAATTGCAAGATGGGCAATGTTTTTTGAAGAATTCGATTACGAAATTTTACATCATTCAGGAAGCCAAATGAGACATGCTGATGCTCTAAGTAGAAATGCTTTAATTTTGACATCATACACATCCGATGTAACTGAGAAGATTCGGTTAGCACAACAACAGAATGAAGATGAACATGTGAAATTGATAAAGAATTTAGTTGAGAAGGGAGAACAAAATGGATTCTTCGTGAGAAATGATATTTTGTACAAATTTGAAAATGGTAAAGATCTTCTAGTAGTGCCAGAATCCCTACAGAATGAAATCATACAGAAGGTACATATAAAAGGTCATTTTGCTGTAGATAAAACTGTGAATGCTGTAGAGCAAGAATTCTATATTCCCAGACTGAAATGTAAAGTTGAGAAGGTAATTGCTAACTATATAGAATGTATACTGTACAACAAGAAGCAAGGAAAAGCAGAAGGATTTCTTCATCCTGTACCGAAAGAAAACGTTCCTTTGAGTACGTATCATATTGACTTTATTGGACCTCTTCCATCGACGAACAAGAGATACCAACACATTCTAACTGCTGTCGACGCTTTTACGAAATTTATTTGGTTCTATCCAGTGAAATCACCAACTACACAAGAAGTTATTTCAAAATTGAAGCAACAACAGACTGTATTTGGAAATCCAGCCAGAATCATTTCAGATCGAGGTAGTGCCTTTACATCGAAAGAATTTTTAGCTTATTGTACTGAAGAAGGAATAGAACATGTCAAAATTACTACCGGTATTCCAAGAGGTAACGGACAAATTGAGCGAATTCATAGAATTTTGATTCCTGTTTTGTCAAAATTATCACATGAAAATTCAACGAAATGGTTTAAGTATGTTCTAGATGTTCAGAGAATAATCAACAGTACAACTACGAGAAGTACGAAATATTCACCGCTTGAGCTTCTCATAGGCACGAAAATGAAGAATAAAGAAGATTTGAGAATTAGTGAGATATTGAATGAAGAATATCTAAAACAATTGATACAAGAACGTGATGAAATGAGAGAAGATGCTAAAAACAACATTTTGAAGATTCAAGAAGAGAATCGAAAACAATTCAACAAGAAACGTAAGAAACCGAAACTATACAAGATTGGCGACTTGGTAGCCATTCAAAGAACTCAATATGGGACTGGTTTGAAACTACGACCTAAATTTCATGGACCGTATAAAATCATAGCTGTTCGACCAAATGACAGATATGAAATCGAGAAAGTAGGATGCCATGAAGGACCGAATTTGACATCTACTGCGGCTGACCATATGAAGCCATGGTCAAATTGATTTAATGCTTGTATCAGCCCAAAACCTATGGACCTGATACTCTCTTTTTCTTTCTTTCTTTTTTTTTTTTTTTTTTTTTTTTTTTTTTTTTTTTTTTTTTTATTCTCTTTGCAGGTACATGATGGTGATGTCCATTCAACAGACATCGAGGACGATGCCTCTTCAGGCTGGCCGAAGCTGTGGGAAATCACAACGTCCAATGCCGAATTAGAATTGCCCGTTATGACGTCATCAGTATAGCATCACCCAGCGCAGTAAGAATCATCCCAGACAGCGCTGAGACCTGGTCGAGATCGGATGGCAGACGTGAGCAGACGGCTCACACGTCTTCAAGAGTTTATGAACTTAGATTGTGCTTTTAATGTTATGCCTTTAGGTGTAAAAGGCCTACATCATTATGTTAATCCTGCATACCGTTAACTTCATCTTTATATACTTTTCTTAATTACTTTTATTTCTTTCTATTAAATAAACCATTTAAATATTACTTCGTGCTCTCATGCTGTGAATTAAGTCAAATTCTACATATATATATATAAAATTTCAATTTTTATTTTTTGATTTGTTTTTGCAAAGATTGCATAATATTTCTTATTTCGTAATTTTCTAATGTTTATTTCAATTACTTTGAGTTCTATTTCATAATGCCAATTTCCAATCTTTAATTTTTTACAAATACTTTTGAATTAAATGCATAAACATGAGGGTGTCGGGGAACAATTACTCGAGTAATTTATCAATTTTACTGCATAAATAGCTTTTCACTCAAAATTGAATTAGCGAAAATGCTTAATCGGAATGAGTTCTTTAGTGCTCTGCATCGGTTCTTGATCCCTTCAATTCACGGAAATATTTGGCCTAACTTAAATTGCCAGTTTAGCATCGCCTTATTACTCGAGTAAAGGACGAAACACCTTCGTATTTATTTCTTAATTATTGTTCATTGAACGGGAGTTGGTTTGTTCCCCTTGAAAAGTCAACAAATTTCCGATCAATGGCAATGGTTACTTGCTTTTAATTTAATTATTGCTTTTAATTTAATTTCTTTTTACAATTGAAATTTTGTTATTAATGATTTGTTATTCATGATTCAAGTCCCCGTTAAACATTTTTAACAATTTACATTCAAGTTACTTTAAAACTATTTTCGGAATTAAACTCACTAACTATGGATTCACTCTTTTTAGATAATTCTACTAAAATTAATCTTAGGAGATAATATAATCAATAATTTAGTAAATATATATATATATATATATATATATATAATTCTGGTGCAGCCGATTGCACCCAAAATGAGAGGTGCACAACTACATGTTATAGCAGACCTATATACGAAATTTCAACGTTCTGTGGCTACTCAATTTTGAGTTATGTATACATACATACAGACGTCAGAAAGAAAATCCTTTTTGAATCCATTTTAAATCCTCTTTGCAACGCATTTTGGGAAAAGTGTCTTTTATTCTGTCCTTATGTAGAGATAGTCACGCAAAAACATCGTTTAATTGCATTCGATAGCAGTCAAAATGGATATTTTTTGTTGAAAAATGATACCCGAAAAAGTTCGAGATTTTACTCAGATTCCTTTACTTCGTTCAAGGAATCAAACAGCGAATATATTTTTTGCTTCCAATCAATTCTGCAATTTATGAAATATAAATATACGCCAGAGCAATTCAATTAAAAACCCGAGATTGCTTTTAGTTCTTAAAAAAAAGTAAAATAATTTTAAAGTGTTTGAGACTAAATGCATGTAAAACACTCCCTCTTAACTACTATATTAACATCATAATTTTATCAAAATTTAAGCTGAAAGTAGTTGCCTCCCCACAAAGTTATCAGCAATTTTTTAACTTTTTTAACTTTAATTTATGTACCTTCATTTCTTCATTTTCATAACAAGAAAGAAAGTATTTGCCTAGACTTTTTTCTTTTTTTTTTTTAATTTGCTGCGTTAGGAAATTTAGTAACTTAATTATTCTTGGAGTGTTTCTCTCATTTTAAATTACTGGTCTATTTTTGCTGTGTAAAACTTTATGCTTCTGAAGAAAACGAAAGTTTTAACTATTTTATAATTGAATAATTTCATTTTTTAAATTTCCTCAAAGACAAATAAAATTATTTCCTTCATTTCTGCAATATCTGTTAATCTGGTAACTCCAAAACCTATAAGAAAATCCGCTTAATATTAGATTATAGTCTGTAAATGAAAGATGTGTTGAGAAGAAAATTACCTGAAGTATATAAAAACTAAAGTACAGGATTTCCCAGTTTTAATTAAGAATTCTAATATTTATCAGCTTTATGGGGACTGGTAGCTTAACTCCATTTCAAAAAAAGAATTTCTTAATACGTTAACCATCTTATAGATATTCAAGAAATCTGACAACTTATAAGAAAAAGAAATATATTGCAGGCATTTTTTTTTAATTTTTTTTAAACGATCAACAGTTTTAAACCGTATAATGTTCTCGAATTTCATTGGAAATAAATCTACCAATTGAGATGACAGAAATTTATGACGTCGTTGAAGGCCTTAAACTTGGGTAAAGAGATAATTTTTCACTTAACTTTTTACTGAGCATATTATGCCTTGCGAAAATATTTAAAGTGGTTTTTATAATTTAAATAAGCTTTCATTGTCGGAAATGTAAATTACAATAATATTCCGTTAATTAAAAATTTAATCAGTTAGTGTTTCGAATCAACACAGTCAGCTGAAAATTTTCAATAAGTTTAAATTACGGTATAAAAAAAATTTAAATAGTCACATTGACAAATGAATGGCAGTACATTTCAATTACACGGAAGATCTTTTTCTATCAATTTATACTCTGATGTATGTAACCCTTTCGCCCGACTGTCACGTATACGTGCCAGCAACGAACACACTTATCTACCGGCCGACACGCAGGCGTGCCAGAGCATTGTTGCGTTTTCTACCGAATGTCACGTATTTGTGCCACTACCTTGGAACGTTTTTCAAACTATAATTTCTGCCACAAGATGGCACTGTATGCCCATATGGTTTTAGATACATGTAGATTAGACCTTCTACTCGAAATGAGAGAAGCATGACTCACATACACGTGTTTTTGATTATATAAACAAACGGGGAACTAAATGTTTCCGAATGGCGTGATTTATGACGTCTCTTTAAATCGCACTTTATTCGCACATGGTAGTTGTTTATTGTAAGTAGAAGTTTTATTTGCTCTAAAGCGTTGAGTATTTCGGTTTACAGTTCAGTTTTTAGAAAATAATTAGATCTTGTTAGACGTGAATTCTTTCTGTTTTTACCGTTTCAATGTCGAAGCGTCGAAAATGTTTAACAGAGCATGAAATAGCAGAAATGATGCAAAATATTTCAGATATTGATTCTGAAATTCTGAAATTCTGATATTGATTCTGAAAGATTAACTGAAAGACATTTTCCAAAACTTTGTTCAGAAGAGACTGATAAGAAAATGAGACGACGATGCTTCGTTTGTTCACATTCCCGGAAAAATCCTCCAAAACGGCAAATGAGTTATTACGAGTTCAAGGAATGTAACGTAGGACTGTGTGTAGATCCCTGTTTTCAAATTTTTCATACGAAAAGAGAATTTTAAGTAATATATTTAGTTTTCAGATGTATAATGTTAAAAGTCATAAAATGGTGAGTAATTAAAATAAAATGTGTAAAATATGCATTTAAACAAGAAATAAGGTAATTAAAGTATATATATATAAATATTTATAAAGCATAAGCCGTTTAAATACTCTATAGAGCATTATTAGACAATGCGTTGATACTTCGGAGATTTCATGGATTTAGGCTTAGTAGCAAAAAAACCCCCGGCCCTGGAGAGACGCTCGCGGAAGACACTGCCGGCCTCTGCGATAAGCGCGCGTTTTCGCTACCCGGCTCTAAGGGGATAAAGTTTCCAAAATATGTGATTCCCTTTTATTAAAATCGGACTAAATAACATTTTTTGTCAATTTTAATATTTCGATAAGTTTGTTGATTGACTACGGCAAAGCATTTGACGTTTGTTTAATTAGGAAAAGAAAGCTTCATAAAATACTGGGAAATTGGATGGGTTAAATTTTAGCATTTTTCATTCTGAACTGGTTTATTAATTATTTATGGAAAAACTCTCTGCTTAGGAGAAGACGTCTTTATGGAAGATTTTATTCTTTATTTTTTTCCGAGGAAAAGTGGATCGATTCAAGTCATATATTCTAAACTTGTAATCAAATCGAGATTTCTGAGGCTTTTGAGAGAAACGACAAATTTTTTGTTACCGTTGTTCTCACTGTTTCTGAAACTGAATCAAAATTAAAAAGTTGCCACTTAGATTTCATATAAAATATTACTACTGTAGAATCGGTACTTCCTGTCCAGGAATATGATGTCTGTAAATTTACTTCTTAGGTGGCTGTCTAGGGGATAATAAACTAGTCCGATTTATGGAAAACTCGATAATTTAATGAAACATGAATAGTTGCTACAAACTACAAAATGATTACATGCGTAGAAGGAAATAGATGATATTTGCAAATGAAAGATAATCGACCGTGCAAACATCGATTCTCTTCATTTGCATGCAAACATCTTTCAGTCGCATCATCGTCTTAATAGCGGAATCGTCTGACTTCTCTCATCGGAAAAATAAAAGATTTATTCTCACAGCTTGTTGCGTCATCCAATTATAATGAGCGATGCCATACCACAACTGCTCGGCCTACTCTGACAGAATGCGGTCTTGCATTCTCGTAGTAAGACCATCAACATCTAGGGATCTGAAAAATAAAATTAAAAAAAAAAAAAAAAAGATTTTTAGTTGTAAGGATCTTAAGTTTTACTAACGTTTATTTTATTTTAAATCTTTACTATCACTTCTTATTTTCTACTTCCGGCCAGAATTATAAGCGTGAAGGAGTTTTATGCAAAGTTGTCTGGCGAACGCCAAGTATTTAAGTGTGGCCTTTTTGCCAAGCAGAAGAGAGGAAGCCGTGAGTTCGAAGCAGGCCGCTTACCTTAGAAGTTACGCAGTTGCTACTTTGCCTTCCAGGCCAGAGGTTTTAATCCTCTTGATAAATTAAACGTATTGTAGTGTTCACAGTCTCTGTGCTACATACGCTTTCTGTTATTATAAGGCCAATCTTATTCTAAAGTTAAATTAGAGTTTAGTTTTATTTTGATATCTTTTAAGTTAGACCCCGAGTGGAGGGTCATTGTATTCCGAAGTACGGAAGTCATTGTATATAAAGAAAAAAATAAAGGGTTTTGTATACCCTTCGTCTGTATCCTGTCCACTTACTACAATTAGTGAACATAGCTTTAGTAAGCTCTCTGTTCTAGTCAGGTCATTGTATGTTTCCGAAGAAAGTTAGAAGAAACATTGAACCTGATAGTGGCGCCCGACGAAGAATAACCATGGCCGAGTTTCAAGAAGAACCTGTGCTGCCTGCAGAAACAGCTCAGAATCCAGAAATGCCAGCTGCCGCCCTGGAAGGATTTGGGTATATTGTCCAGACCATGCGCGCTTCGATGAAACCGGAAGCAACGTTTAATGGAAACTCACAGGTAACCAGTTTTTTGGAAAAATTGGATGACCACTTCATGCTCTACCCCGTGCACGAGTTTCAAAAAGTTACCTTAGCTACCAGCGCTTTGAGGGGCCAAGCGCTTAACTGGTTCAAATGTATCGGCAGAAGTCTCTTGGGTCAAGCAGGAAGTCCCACCTATACCTACGAAAATTTCAAGACTGCCCTACTAAAAGCCTTCCCTGTTGTAAGGGATCGTGCGAAATTAGAAACAGAACTGTTCAGTATATATCAACAAAGAATGGAAAACCTCTCCAGGTTTATTTTAAGAAAAATTCACGTTTTCAAGCTCTTGTATGGAAACCGTCCGGATCCTGAAATAATTCAAGTGATTTTGCCGAGGTTACTACCCCAAGTGCAAGACTTTATTGAATTGAGAAATCCGACTACACTGGAAAAATTATTTGAGCTAGCAATCCAGTTTGAAAGTAGAAGAACGGCGGACGTCGAAAGAAGACGCCAATATCAACAGCGAAACCAATTTGGTACGCCAAGACTACAGCAAACTCAAGCACATGGCTACGGAGAAAAAGCGAATCAGTGGGCAAGGAAACCCGAGCATTCAAAAACAGCCGGCGAACGTCGACAGTTCAATAGCAACCCAGGAAAAAAGTCTCAAGGCCAGTGGAGAAAGAAGGAAAGCACCGAAAGAAAAAATAATTTAAACTAAAACGGATTTCTGCTGACGAGAGGGTGCGGAAATCCGAAGGCCACGAAAACCCCTCTTCCTACAAGTTAAATACAGTAATGGTGAAAAATTTAACTCTTCCGAAGATTGAAGTCTTGGTAAATAATATCCCGGCCACCGCACTCCTGGATACCGGCGCGCAGTGTTCCTGTGTGGCAGAAGTCTTTTTTAGAAAGTATTTTCGCAAATACCGCATATATAATGCGGATAATACAACAGTATTAGCGGCGCAAGGAGAACAATGTAAGTGCGTAGGTAAAGTACCTTTGTACATCCGTATCAAGGACGAACAAGTAAAGGTGATGTTTTTTATAGTAAAGAATTTGCAAGCACACTTAATACTAGGAATAGACTTTCTTTCAGACGCACAAGCTACACTGGATTTTAATGAAGCGTCTCTTAAACTGACGATGAAACCAGTGCGTGTAGAAAAGGTTGAACCGCCAAGGGTAAATCTCGACCACCTGCCTAATGACGAGCAAGATAGAATCCGACAAGTGGTAAGTGAATTTGCTTCCTTATTTAGTGATATTCCAGGATTTACCCAGGTTACCAACCATAGTATTGACACCGGAGATGCATTGCCGGTTCGTCAAAAACCATACCGGTATGATAAGAATAAGGAAAAAATTATAGAATGGCATATTACCGATATGCTACGTAAAAAGATCGTAACGCCTATCTCAAGTAGTTATGCTAGTCCGGTGGTTTTATGTAAGAAAAATAATGATTATCCTTTGGAGCATCCAAAAAGGTGGAGATTCGCTATTGATTACCGTAAATTAAATTCCATAACGAAATATCCGGTATATCCGTTACCGATTATAGAAGAAATTTTAAGGAACATAAAATCAACCAAATTTATGACAACTTTAGACTTAACGAATGGTTATTTTCAAATAGGGATCAGGCCTGAGGACGTGCCTAAGACTGCTTTTATAACCAAGTCTGGCACTTATGCATTTTTGCGAATGCCGTTTGGCCTTTCAGGCGCCCCAGCAACATTTCAGCGATGCATGGACATTGTGTTAAGACCTGTTCTCGGAAAGTCCACATTTATCTATTTAGACGATATCATTATTACTAGTGATAATCTAGACCAACATGTACAGGATTTAAGACAGGTGTTTTCTTTATTAAATGAGGCCGGTCTAAAAGTTAATGTCGAAAAATGCAAATTTGCAGCCCCTGAATTAAAATATTTAGGTTACAAAATATCGCAAAAAGGGATCGAGACAGATGAATCAAAAATAATCGCTGTACAAAAGTATCCGACTCCAAACACGGCAAAGAAGCTCTCTTCTTTTCTAGGACTTTGTTCATATTATAGGTCCTTTATAAAAGATTTTGCGGCTATTGCTGAGCCATTGTTAAAATTAAAAAGGAAAAAGGCAAGATTCTCGTGGACGGCCGAAGCCAATAGTGCTTTCGAAAAATTAAAACAAGCATTAACGCAAGCCCCTGTGTTGAAATTTCCTGAAAAGGATGAAAATTTAGAAATTTCAGCGGATGCTTCGGATTATGCGGTAGGAGCGGTACTTTCGCAAAATCAGCAGCCAGTAGCATTTTTTAGCCGAACTTTAAATCAAACACAAAGAAACTATTCCGCGACCGAGAGAGAGGCACTTGCAGTTCTGTTAGCAGTGCAAAAGTTCCGAGTCTATTTTGGAAAGGCGCCGATAACAGTATATTCTGATCATGCGGCGGTAACTAGATTGTACTCTGGAAAAAATTTATCCCCAAGGTTAATAAGATGGGCACTCAAGCTGCAAGAATATAATCTGGTAATCAACCATACCCCCGGAAAGGAAAATATCGTAGCAGATGCCCTGTCACGAATTAAATTAGACGAACAGGGTAATACCGTAAAAGTTGCAATGCTGACAGCGTGTACAATAAATTCCCGAGAAACTGTAATAACCGAACTGGGTAAGGATCCTGAGTTTGGAAGTATTTATGAGTATTTGAAGGATCCTGAAAATTTTAGCCACCAAGATATTGTGGCGATAAGAAATAGGGCGGCCCATTACGAACTAATAGATGGTCTATTATTTTATACAAAAACTACGAATTCCAACAACGAATTTCGACCTGTTATCCCAGCTAGTCTTAGATTAAATATCCTGCAAGAGCTCCATGACAGCCCTTTAGCTTCTCATGCTGGTATTCGAAAAACTACTCAACGCGTACGCGAGGCAGTCTACTTTCCTGAACTGCAAAAGTTAACAAGGGCGTATGTCCAGTCCTGCCCAACATGTCAAGCCGTTAATTATATTAATTTCCGCCCGGCCGGGTTTCTAAATAGTATTAAATCCGAATTTCCAAATGAAATAATCGGTATCGATTTATTGGGCCCTTTCCCAAAAAGTCAGTTAAACAAAAGTCGCTATCTCCTTGTTATGGTTGATCATTTTAGTAAATGGACCGAAATTGTTCCCTTAAAACGAGCCTCCGCGAAATTATTTACCGATTCTATTTTAAATAAATATATTTTAAAATACGGGGCGCCCCTAAAAGTTATATCGGATAATGGTCCTCAATTTGTAAGTAATATATTTGAAGACATGTGCCAAAAACTGGGCATACGTCATTTAAAAATGGTCCCGTATCGGCCGCAATCAAATATAGCGGAACGGGTCAACAGAAATATAGTGAAAATTATCCGTAGTTATGTTAAAAAATTTTCATAAAAGCTGGGATAACTATGTCAATGAATTTGCTTTCGCCCTTAGGACCGCAAAACATGATACAACGGGCAAAACTCCTGCTGAGTTATTTCTAGGCAGAAAGATTATAACACCGTTAGATAAATTATTTTATGTGCAACAAAGAGCCCCAGAATTTAAAATGGGTGATATAGAAAAACTAATTAAGGAAGCAAAGAAGAATACGGAAGTAGCACAAAGAAAACAGAAGCTCTATTATGATTTGAAACGACGGGGAGTAACTTATAAAGTAGGGGATGAAGTACTAAAAATTAAGCATTCACTTTCTTCAGCACCAGAAGATAAAACTGCCAAATTTTTCCCACGCTTTGAAGGACCATATGTTATAGAAAAAATAACTCACGCTGTTGTAGTATTAAAGGCAAGAAATGGCGAAACCTGTTCCGCAAACATTGACCAGATAAAACCATTCTATGACCGTAATAAAATGCAAATCTTTTCAGATCTTTTGCAGGATCCGGTACGGCAGACACCGCAGGTACAAGTTCCAGAGGTGGGAAAACGACAAGTACAAGGGCAAGCCAATGAGAGACAGAAGCAAGTGAAAAGAAAATTGCCCCGCGGAAAAATTGAAGGTACAAAGAAAAAGAAGTCGTTCCACCGTCCAAAAAACAGAGTTCACGAACACCCCCAGAATGAAGAAGGGAGAAGGACGACGTATGTGGAAAAGACCGGGAGAAAGGACGGCAACTATAACCCGGCTGTGAAACGGAAGATTGACTCATCCGACAGAACTCTCCGCAGCAAAAGTCGCCGAACTGCGGAAGGGCCATCAGCGGCGGAGGAAAAAGTACAAGAAAAATTTGAACGGCCAACAACGAGGTCCAAGCAGGATCACGACAGAAGTTTCCCGGTTCCACCAAGACCAGCTGCCTTCAAACGGCCAAGACCACAAGCAGAGGACAGAAGGAAGATGTTCAAGGGTGGCCGTAGTGGTGAAAAACGGAAGCTTCCAGAGGAAAGCACTGAAGGGCGAGCCCGTACAAGAAGGAGGATCAACCAAGCTACGGTTTGCAGCACCTTTAAAGACTGGGCCCAGAAAAGGATGTCTGAATATTACAAAGATAAGTAAAATTTTGTGTTACTTTACAAACTTAAGTTAATCTTTCATTCTTACTGCAAGTGGCAGATTTGAAGAAGTTTTACCTCATGCGAGGTCTACCTTTATCGCCAAAAGGGCGAGAAATGAGTTGTGACCGATTTTCTTATTATGTTTTTCAATTACTCGCGCGTAAAACTAAAGTTGATGTATAATAGCGTTGTCTAAAGACTTAAATATTGTAAAAAGTTATTGTATAAATTTTATTTAAAACATTCTAACAAGAAAGAAGTTTTAGTCTGAAAGACTTTTTGAAATGTAGTATTATTTCAATGTAGAAAGAATTGGCACTTGCTTTGAAAAGAATAGAAGTTAACAATGTACTACTAATGGATGTTTTCAAATGTGTAAAATTAACGGCATCTTGATATGTTCTTGTATACATGTGAACTGTTATTTTGAATGTTTAGAAATACCGTGATATGGTAAAAGTGAAAGTAATGTTAAAAAATTTGTTATTCGTGTGACTGTAAAGATTAAATCATGCTGAATATGTGTTAAAGGTTGAATGATGTAGTTAGGCTCTCTGACGCTACACTTTAGAGTTAGCCACTTTCAGAATAGTACCTCAGGGTCTAGAGTTGAAATTAGGGTGTGTTAAGAGGTCTCGTATGTTGAATTTTAACACGTTAGTGTTTTGATTGTAGGAGGAAGTGTTGAACACATAGACAGAAACACATTCGTGTTTGGTGTTTTTACAACACATGTCAGAGAGCACGGGGAGAGATAATTAAAATAGTCATGAATGAAATAAGAATGTTAAGAAAAGTATATTCTATATGTTATTTGCAATGTCATTCTGTAACATTTCATTAAACTAGTTTTCCTTCCAGATCTCTGGAAGGAACCAGAATTGAATAAAGCTCCTGTTTTGATGCAGTACAGATGAAAAAGAAAAAAGATTGTTGTATATTCCGGGAGCTGCTATTGTAACAAATTTCTTTCTTTTAAATTTTTCTAGTTTCTAGCGAAGCATTTTTTGTTAAAGGTTGGCCTCGCGTTAGTTTCTAGAGCTAAAAGTTTTCAACAAGGTCGTTTTAGACCTCAGTTTCAAACTAATTAACTCTGGCGGGAAGTATGTAAGGATCTTAAGTTTTACTAACGTTTATTTTATTTTAAATCTTTACTATCACTTCTTATTTTCTACTTCCGGCCAGAATTATAAGCGTGAAGGAGTTTTATGCAAAGTTGTCTGGCGAACGCCAAGTATTTAAGTGTGGCCTTTTTGCCAAGCAGAAGAGAGGAAGCCGTGAGTTCGAAGCAGGCCGCTTACCTTAGAAGTTACGCAGTTGCTACTTTGCCTTCCAGGCCAGAGGTTTTAATCCTCTTGATAAATTAAACGTATTGTAGTGTTCACAGTCTCTGTGCTACATACGCTTTCTGTTATTATAAGGCCAATCTTATTCTAAAGTTAAATTAGAGTTTAGTTTTATTTTGATATCTTTTAAGTTAGACCCCGAGTGGAGGGTCATTGTATTCCGAAGTACGGAAGTCATTGTATATAAAGAAAAAAATAAAGGGTTTTGTATACCCTTCGTCTGTATCCTGTCCACTTACTACAATTAGTGAACATAGCTTTAGTAAGCTCTCTGTTCTAGTCAGGTCATTGTATGTTTCCGAAGAAAGTTAGAAGAAACATTGAACCTGATATAGTTAGTATTGAGGGAGAAGTCGTCTTAAATGGTTTATTTCAGCCATCCTCTCATCATCTTAACATCTTCAGAAATAACGGCTTTATCTCTTCTTCAATGCTCTTTCAGTGTTCGTTCATCTTTAGCAATCTATCTGAATACATGTATTTCCTAAACACGTCTTCCTTTTATGTTGTCTGGAACAATTCGTCTGGATTCGTCGTCGTATTTACGTCCGTCTTCTTAAACATCATCTGGATACGTCTTCCGAATGCGTCGTCTTAGATACCATCTTCTTGAAGTCGCTTTCCTTCATACTATTCATTCTTACAATAGTTCATTAGTCAAATCGGGAAAAATTAGTCAATTTGGGAAAGCCTCTAAATCAGGAATCATCAAATCGGTATTTCATTATCAAAGCCTTTGGGTTTTCTTCCTGGATCTTCGGAATCTGCTTTTTCTCTTCTTTTTTTCTCACCTTCTTTAATTTCTTTTGTTCCATCTTTGCTTTCTGTATCAGCGTCGTTGTGATGAGGTTTTCTGACTGACTTCTGCTTTTCAATCTTCTCTTCTTCTTCGGTGGTCTCTGTAGTTTCTTCCTCTCCAGTGTCTTCTTTTGCTTCTCTATTGCAAGGTATTTTACTGAAATTAATCTAGTGGAATTCGCATTTGATTCATCATCTTTAGCAACTGACTCTTCTTCGGGAAAATGCTTCTCTTCAGTGGCGTTTCTCCTCGCTGGCTTCAAAGCTAATTGTATTGTGCTTGAGTTTCCTTTTTTCACTACTTCATCTTTAATAGCATCATTTTCATTTACAGCAGAATCTGCATCACTCGGGACGTCGTCAGAATTCACAATCAGGGAATCATTCCCACTTGCTTCTGGTTTTGGAAGTAAAAAAACCATAATTAACAACTTTTTCAAATCCTTCTTCAAAACCACTTCGATTGCAATGACCATTTTTATGTCCTTCGGAATCACTCTCAGATTTATTATTTTCTGAGATAACGCAAATATTTGATTTAAATAAAGAACTATCGATTTGGAATTCACCTTCAAATCTTCTTATAGGTTTAATTTTCCCATTACTAAACCTCGTTAACTGTAGATCTGCCGACTTACGTTCAGGAGAACCTATATTCTTATGTATATCTTCTCGGATTAGCGTTTCTTGACTACCAGTATCTATTAAAGCATCAATTTGCAAGTTACCTAAATTAACAGTTTTGTGCCTTCCTTTCTGACAAGTCTGAATTATTGGAGTTACAGCTTTGGCCTCTTGGATATTTTTAGAAGATGTTTTGGGACAATCTACGGCTTTGTGCCCAAACAAATCGCATTTAAAACACTTAAATCCTTTACTCTTATTGTTAAACGAGTTAGATTTATGACCTAAACTTCCACAATTATAACACCTTGGTTCTTTACTTTTATTAGGCAAAGCGCGTGCTTTATTTTTTGTGTTAGTACTTGAATAATCCTTATTCTTCGTATCTGGAACGCGAATTTTCTCATAAATTTTTAATTTGTCTTTGAAATCAGAAATAGTTTTACACCCATACAAAATAATTTTGTTGCTACTCTGATCTGGTATCCCATTGATTACATAATCAAGAATTGATGAATCATCAACAGAACCGCGACTGGCTATTTCACGCATGGCAATTAAAATTCGGAAAGTGATTCACCAGGTTTTAAATGTCGTTTCTGTAACAAATTATGAAGTTGTGCACTGTTTATTTTAGAACCAAATTCAGATAAAAGATTTTCTTTTAATTTTTCCCCTGACATTATACCTTTTAAAGACCATATAAATACTTTAGCAGAATCAGTAAACAATTTTTTAACAAACACAATTTTCTGTAATTCCAATAACTTAAATAATTTAAAAGATTCTTCTAAATCACCAATGCAAGATTCAACTGGATATGTATCAGTGCCATTAAATTCAGAAACAGTTTCTAAGATATCACGAAAATGTAGGGAAATATTGCTAGGCATTATAATGTTTTCATCCACTGAGTTATTTATGGGAGGTGATTCTGCCCGAACGAAATTAACATCATTTTTATCAGAGTCATAAACACTTTCGTTTTCAGATAACTCATCATCGCCATCGTTTTTAGAAGCTTAAAATCACAAATAATTAAAATCACAATATTAAATCACAGTTTTTATCAGGATTTTTATCATAATTAAGATGCAACAAATTACACACAGAAATAAAATCATTTGCAGTAAGAGTTTTAAGTAATGTGTGTTTTGTTTTTTCAGTATTAAAATCAGATGGAAAAACACAAAAGTTATGCAATCTCGCTCTATTTTTTCGATCATCAAACACAATTTGATGTAAGAGTTTAATTAACTTAGTAGGCCCATTCCGTAAAGAATTTGAAATTCTAGAAGTAGAATTTAAGGTAGTTATCTTAATTCACAGTATCGTACAACACTATTCTTAGAAATAACGATGTGGAAATAATCGGAAAAAACTTACTTCCTTTCTTTTGTAATATTCATCATGATTCTTTCTAGGCTCATCGCGGCCTGAGCACCCAAATCTGTAGAAACGGTACTTCCTGTCTAGGAATATGATGTCTGTAAACTTACTTCTTAGGTGGCTGTCTAGGGGCTAATGAACTAGTCCGATTTATGGAAAACTCGATAATTTAATGGAACATGAATAGTTGCTACAAAGTACAAAGTGATTGCATGTGTAGAAGGAAATAGATGATATTTGCAGATGAAGAGAATCGACCGTCTTTTACATGCAAACATCTTTCAGTCGCAAATGGCGGAATCATCTGACTTCTCTCATCGGAAAAATAAAAGATTTATTCTCACAGCTTGTCGCGTCATCCGATTATAATGAACGATGCCATCCCACACTACTGTATTACAAAAATATTAAATTAATTTCCATTAAAAGACTTCAAGACGTTTTCTGTTATTGCGAATGGCCGGTGAGATAGCTAAACGGCGGGTAGCTAAACACATTTTTTTGCCAGATTGCCAGTGAAGTTGCCAGATTTGGTGCAAAGTTCCCCATTTGGCGATATATCATAGTGGAAGTGAGAACATTCTAGAATGTATTTTTAGAGGTGTTTTTGAAAATATTCTCGAAGGTAGGTTAAAGCTGTGTATACCTTGTCTGCCCTGAGAGAGAGTAGTAGTAGTATAGTGATTTGAGTTTAGCATGAGAGTGATCGACGGGATGAGTCGGGAGCTGTACTTTACTGCTTTGCCGCAAAGCTGTCTTCACCGTTACAGCTTGAAGGCTGTGTTGTTGATTGTTTCAGCATGTGTGTAGTAGTCTTCGTCAAGTGTTATCATCAATTACTCCAAACCCAGGAAAACGTAGAACGCAGTACTACAGAATGTCGATGCATGCATCTAGAAAACAGCAACGAAAATATATCAGTCAGACAATTTTTAAAATTTGTTCCTGTTTGGCAATTTATTTTTATCGGCCTCTTGTAATTAGAAAACTTTAAGCTTTTGACTTTAAGCTTTCGTATTAGTTTCAGATTGAGGTAAATATTCCCAGCTTTGGTTTAGACAGAGTTTCACTATTTTATTAAGCTTTGGCTTTTAATAATAGTTGTTTACCACGAAAAAATTTTGATCTTTCTACAATCTAGAAAATATTAAAAGATAAAACAGTTATAGTTATATTTTCATCTGCAAAATAACAATTCTCCCAAATAGGTTGCTGAGAAAAGAGCCTGCGTCATATATTCTAAGAACCCAATTAGCAATTTATTTCAGTTATTTTTTAGTCACAGATGTTAATTAAAAATTATACTACATTAAAAAGCTTCTGACTTATTTCGGAGTAATAGATTTAAAACAAATACCGTTTCCTACTTCAATGATAGTTTAGGTGATTTAAATGTAAAATAATAACGACATAAAAACGTCCCGGCTGAGATCATCGTTGAACTAATTAAAATTTACTTTTTTTTTGTCTGTATAAGCATGTTTATTGTCTATGTTTTACTTAGTATTCTTTGATAAATTATTTCAACTAAATTTAAATTAAATTAAATATTATACATAGCAAAACAATAAATAATACCGCTTTTTTCCAAAAAAAAAACGTATTCCCTGACGTTATGGCTTTTCCATTGCTTCATCTTTACGAATTTTAAAATAAGAAATGTGATTTTGATCTAATTTGTTTCTTAAAGAAAATTGTTACATACATATCTAACTTCCTTACATTTTTATGAGAGTTTTCATTTAAATTTTAATTAGAGCTGCATTAACAATTATTTGCTAAAGAATTAACAATTAGAAGGTAAATTTATTTCTTGACTTGACCCTGAAAACAGTAATTACTGTTCATAGTAGCTCGAATTAATTTATCATATTTTATTGTTAAATTATAAACTGCATAATATATAAGATTTACATAATATAATACATACAGATTTATATACAGTAAGACCCCGCTTAACGCGGGGGATACGTTCCATCGAAGTAGAGCGTAATGCGAAACAGCGCTAAGCGAGGCTATCTTAACATGTAAATAATGGGGTTAGGGGAAGACGGATAAAAAATGGTTAGGCATTAAATTTAATAATGTTTTTTTAATAAAAATAAAACCAAACATTTATTTCTTACAAAAATAAAAACAATATAAACGCATATACTTTTAAAAACAAATAAAATTCTCAGTCAGATCATTCAGTCTATTCTGGGTTTCCAATTTTCTGCCTTTTTGTCAAGAAGGCATTATGATAGATTGGCTTAATGGCATATTGCGTTCAATTTCGTCGTCAATCCATATAGACAGTCGTTTTTCCATTTCCTCTATAATGTTATTTCTAGAACGGGTAATTCTAGTTGCAGAGCTTGACGTAGTTGCAGTTGCCGATGACAGTATTTTTTCTTTATTCTTAAGAATTGTCCTTATTGTTGAAGTTGCCAAAATCAGTGCAGCACTAATTTGAGATTGACGTTCACCAGAATCTAATCTTCTAATCACTTGCATTTGAGTTTCCAGTGAAATGCTTTTTCTGGTTGCTTTCTTTTCTTGTTTTTTATTATCACCCATGATAAAAACTAAAGATCATAACATTTGTCACTGTATTAATCGTTATAGTATTATACAAATTTAAACTTACAATAATGTCAACAAATGTTTCAAATGATAAAAATGCGTCCACCAAGCAAGAAACACAACTACACTGTTTCGGATATGTTATTTGGAAACCTAGCGCTGCGCACAATTTCAGAGAATCCCCGGGTTGAAATAAAAGAGCGCTAAACCGAAACAGTGCTAAACGAAACAGCGTTAAGCGGGGTCTTACTGTAATATAAATATATAAGCTGTAGCATAAACACAAACACATACAGAATATTTACTTATATCTGGAAATATAAGCATTTTAGAAACAGTATAGGCTTGCTGTTCTCTGAATTATTTTACACGTTGGATTTTCGCGAAAATTCTAGTTAATTTAGAAAAGCACCATGAATGTTTATTTTCAGCAAAACCACTAGTTATCGATTACAAGAAAAAATGGTAGCTATTCGTATTAATGGCTGTCTACCAACCTTGAGGCAGATATTGATCCTGTCCATGAAAAATTAAGGTGACTTAAAAGTAAAAATATCTGCCATATACCATACGCTTTTTCTTTCTTGGTGAAGATCTGTACTTCAAGAGAGTGGAAAATATAACAGTCTGATAATATAAGATGTAGGTTGTAGAGTCATTTAGGTTATTTTGAAGCAGGAAACATGAAAAATGAGCAATGCCCTCGGCGAGACTCGAACCTGGACCTCAAGAATACGCGCCAAGTGTGCTACCATTACACCACGAAGGTGTTAAAGTAAGTTATAAGTATCATAACCCGTGTACCGCAATAACCCAAGGATACATATGAATGTGAGATGAGATGCGTGACCTAGGAGAAGAAACATATAATTAAGAACTTACTCAGAATCAGTAACCAGATGCTGAAATAATCGTATCCAAATTTCACATGTGAATCAAACATTTTTTTGTTACTTCTTGATATATTAATCTTGATTAAATATTTAGAACACACATAAAAACGTGGCAGATCTACTGAAATATGGTTCTTTCACCTGACATGACAAAATACTTATATACTGCTGTGGAACACATCGAACCAAGTCAATCTAATTCAATCTGCGCAAAATAAGAGGTCTTGTGAAAGCAGAACGGAGCACATAGTCTGAAGAGTACCATTTGAAACGAAGACTGGGTTCATTTTTTGTAAAATGGCATAAAAGGCTCGTAATCGCAGGCACGTGGTAATAAAACACGAGGTCTAGTGATACAAAAAATAATGGCGAAGTTACATCTCATTCTTTTCTTACTCGCCTAATAAGTGTCGACTCCAAGATCAGTTTTTCTATACGAATATGTACTTTCAAAACATCTCACATTTCTCCAGCTTGTCGACGCATATGTCTATATGTTGTTCATGAAATTTCTCATGGCATTTAGCTCGGTAGCAGTCGAAGAAGAAGCACCCATCAGTTTGTCGGCAGGGAAGGAACAGGTCGAAAAGCCCGTCCTTCATGACCGAACTGAATATGCAGAAAGTGGAAGAAAAAACCGGTTGTGGAGTACCTTCAAGAGTTGTCTTCGTTCCATTACGATTAGCAAAACGATGCGTAAATACGAAGTGGAGGCTTGCCTGCACAGAAGGCATACTGGAAGGAGGCAGAAAATAACTTATAAGATTACAGTGTAACAGTTGAAACATCCCAGCCATCTGTACAGAGGCAGGTTTATGAAGCTGCTCAGGTTGCAGTCGGGAGGATCCCATGTTCCAATGAGCGAACCTAAATCATTAATTATTGTTAAAATAATAGTAAGCATAACTTTCTGTTTGAAGTTGAGGGGAACCAAAAGTTCAAATGAATAAGCCTCCAACTTCATATAACTACGCTGTCGCAGTATTACTTTTTGATGCTCCAGGCACATTCGATCTTGGAGTGCCTCGCAAAAATCAAGAAAAAACTACATCGTGGGTGTGCGCCTGAACGAATCTGTCCACAAGATGATGTTGTAAAGTTCCTCACTTTGTAAGCCTAAGTTACTATTGGAATTGAAGAATCTTAAGAACTGATAAGCGAATAATCGCTTGAGTTCGTGTGACAGGAAACAACAAGATAGAAGGGTAAACTAGCCCTTTATTCCAACTGAAGTTTGACAAAACTCCGTCTTGGAGTGTACAATAAAGCCGACACTTGGGCTTTGAACTTAAGAGACTAAGAATAATACTAAACTAATCCAAACTAAAGGAGATATAGCCGAAGCTATCAGTATTCTAACAGAGTTGGTCCCTTAGCGTTAATAGACTGCGAAGCTATCAAGGGTCTAAAGCACAGCCGAGCGTAATAATAGCTTACGAAAGAGAAGCCTAAAAAAGGCGGACGCGTACAGACAGAATACCTGGTATCTCTCTCTCACTCACTAAGACCGAAGAACTTCGTGGTTAAATACCGCTCTTCCTCATTATGTATTCAGACGTGATTCTAAAACTTCGTTCTGGCCGGAAGTGGTAAGTTAAGAATTGATAGGAAAGGAACGAAAACTCAAAATTTAGCTGTTAATAAAATTAACATAATCCTTACATTGTAAATGCTGATAGTATTATCTTATAGTTCATGTTAAAGGAACTATCTCTCAACGTATTAATTATTTAATTAATTTAATTTGTGAAGTTTATTTATTTATTTTTAACTAATAGTTAGTTTTAAGTTGAATGACTGTCCTATCACTCTCTTTTTATGCCAGAATGTAAATGCGATAGCGAGCGGTTATTCAGATTGAGATAGAAAGAAGTTCTGTATTAAGACTGAGGGAGAAAGAAGCGTGGGTTTCGGAAGTTAGAGCCTGTATGTCTATACCAGGCCAAGTGATTTATCAGCGATTTGATTGTGTGGCGTTGAGTGCTTCTAGCCATTGGCTTTTCACAGCGGTTTTCTACAAACCAGAGCCTTTCTACGCGCTAAATTATTCTGTGAGCAGTTACACCAATCTACTACATTTTGAATTAGTTCAACATTATGTACTTCTATTAATCCAGAATTGCTTGGCTTGCGAAAACCCAAGTCAGGTCATTGTTAATTCTTTGTGTTCAAATAAAATTGCTATTGACACACTTGTTCTGACTTTGTCTGTCTGCAGAAGATCACCAGTTTATGATACCAAAGAAGTTGAGACTCTATAAATTAAGTGACATCAATTTAAATTGGGCACGCATTTCTTCTTGAGTAATAATACTTCGTCAAGTTCTGAAATAGTCAGAATTTCGTGGGAATTTATTATACGGATTTTAATGTGGCGTATAATATATAAATTTAGAGCTAATTTGTTTAGTAGATAAATTACAGCGAAAGGATTGTAATACGAATGCTTAAAATGAATTTTTTTATTTGCTCTTATTCTTCATTGCTGCAGATTTCTAATATTCGGAATGCTGGTTTTTACCCAGTTCAAGTAATTATGTATTTTGTTTAATATTTTACATGTTTTAAAATTTTTGATTCATTTATATGCTATAAAATATAATGCAATATATTACTTACGCTTTTAAAAACATATTAAAATAATTTCGAAATAATTCAATAAACAGTTTTTCTTTCACTGTTTGACAAATATTAAATTTATGAACATTAATGAAAACAAATTACTTGCTTTATATATATATGTGTGTGATGTACCAGCTTTTGTCCGGACTAAATAGATTGGTGAAGAAGAATCATGGATGTAGTCGTAGCTTAAATTATCAGACGATAAGTTTAAAAAACAAAAATCCATTTATTATTACTCAGGAGAAATAGCAGTTACAAAAATCATATTTTCGGAATAAAAAGAAAAGGATTGCTAATAACTTTTTGTATGAAGTTTACTGCATCGTTACATTAAAGAAAAGACCGCGATATTCCTTTGCGAGTCCTTTTATAGCCTCTGGAAAGGCGGAGCTTCCAAGAAATGACGTCAGCCATTCCAGTTCGCTTTAAATATCTCCAGAACATTCTATAACTGTACGTGCAGAAAAAGGCGGGAAAAACAACTTGACTGCAGGGCTGTGAGTTTAATTCCACGTACTTTCAAATAAGAGACCGTCGCCATTAAAAAAAAAGAACATACAGTTAGAATTTTAAGTATATTCTTGACTATGGAATTTTATTATTACACACACACACACATATATATATATATATATATATATATATATATATATGATGTACCAGCTTTTGTCCGGAATAAATAAAATGCTGAAGAATCATAAATGTAGTCGTAGCTTAAATAATCAGACGATAAGTTTAAAAAACAGGATCCATTATTTATTATTCAGGAGAAAATAGCAGTTACAAAAATCAGATATCCGGAGTAAATAAAAGAATTACTAATAACTTTTTGTATGAAGTTTACTGCATCGTGACATTTAAGAAAAAGCTCCCGATATTCCTTTTGCGAGTCCTTTTATAGACTCTGGAAAGGCGGAGCTTCCAAGAAATGACGTCAGCCTCGTTAGCCAATCCAGTTCACTTTAAAATATTTCGAGAACATTTTAAAACTGTACGTGTAGAAAAGGCGGGAAAAACAACTTGACTACGGGGCTGTGGATTTAATTCCACGTACTTTCAAATAAGAGAACGTCGCCATTAAAAATTAAAAGAACATACAGTTAGAACTTTAACGTGTATTATTGACTATGGAATTTTATTATTACATATATATAATTTAAAGTAGAAAAAACAAACGATAAAAGACCTATGTGGTCAAAAATTTTGCGCATTGTGCTGCAAAATTAAGGAAATTAGAAGATAAATTTTAGTACGCACGCTAAAAAGTTGCTAAAAACCTGTGGCTCCGCCGCAAAAATTTGAACGTAAGCAAATTTAGTTGCAAATTGTGTTAAAAGAGAAATATACTGTTAATTTCATTAATCACAGTTGCATGAAAGAACGTGATCGTTTTACAAATGTAGATTAAATTTGCGTAGTGACTTGCTGCTAATTTCCTCTCTATGCAAGGATATTTTGGTTTTACAGTGTAAGCGCAACGACTACTTACAGTTATTTTCATTTGTTTTTTACAGCATGCAAGTAAAACCTGATTTCATTCTAAAGTTATGTAGGAACAATACATGGTTCATATTTTTTTTCAGAAAAATAAAAATATTACATTTTTTAACTATGTAATCTGTGCATAAATGAAATACAATAAACAAATAAATAAATGTTCGTTACTTGCCTTACAGCATATTTAGACTGTAGAAAGGAAAAAAAATGGCGAAGCAATTTCGAATAATTGGATTGGTTCAAGTTCTAATTAATTCGGATATTAGAAAATCTACTCTACCGTTTGTCACTGAATTAATAAGTTATCCAAAACTCCATACTTCACTTTCGAAAAAATTAAAAAAGTTTTAGTAGGAAACTTTCTTCTGAAATGTAAGGAATGTATTTCGAAGAAGATATGCTTAAAAACAGACCAGTATATTTATTTATTTAAATATATGCTGAGATAAATAGAGCATTCGCCTTCAGAGAATTTTCGGAGTTTTGAAGTTCAGCTTTCAAAAAAAATTTGCAAGGGAAGTGGAAACCGGATTATTTTTTCGGGAGCCCGTCGGCACAATTCACTTCCCGCATTTGCACTTTACTTTCTTTTATTGTTGTTGTTTCTTACAGAGGTATGGAGTGAAAGTTTCAGTATTTTTTCGTTCTAAACTACAAAATGCAATAAAAAGTAAAACATTGTTTACTTCCACATCCTCTGAATAAAAATGAAAAAAACATATTGCAAATACATGTACTATAACTGAATTTATTAACATATTCTTCATGTCATCTAGGTATTTAATTTGCGTAAAATCTCTATTTGTACGTATAATGACATTAATTAGACTTTCGTAAATAGTTCTTATATAATTATGTTAAAAATAACCATGATGTGTTCTACTAATCTGTATAAAAATATATTTAAAATTTTTGTGAAATATTCCAAATTCACTTTGTACTCTTTTTACTTCCTTGTATGAAGTAAAAAGGAAGTATTGCAATCGCGAAAAGTTTCAGGCAACATATTTTAAAGAAAATATCCATTTTTACCGCTATCGAATGCAATTTAACAATGTTTTTGCGTGATATCTGTAGGTAAGGCCAGAATAAAAGACTCTTTTCCTCCAAAAAAATTATAAAACTGCTTTAAAATGAATTCTGAAGAGAATTTTTCGTGGCGTATGTACGAACGTATGTACGCACGGGCGTACGTACGTATCTCGCATAATTCAAAAACGAGTAGCCTCGGAACGTTGAAATTTTGTATATAGGACTGCTATAACATGTAGATGTGCACCTCGTATGTGGCAACGATAATTCTTCAAATGATATAAATTTTGTGCATTGAGAGTGTCGTTATAGTAAAATATAGTGAATTTTAAAGAGTGCATTTATTCTATTGTGGTTTATGCGCTGTCGACGAAGTAGATTTAATTCAATCCAATCAATTTAAATGAAATTCAAGTACAAAATGTGTATAATTTAATATTCCGCACAAGGAAGTCATGTGGTGTACGCATCAGATTTTTTGTATAAAAGGCCTTAATTGAAAGTATTTCGTATATGATTTCTTTAGTTGAGATGTTCTTTCTCTGGCTTTTATAAGCTTTTTAATTAGCACGAGAATAGTCTGGTATTTTTTCGATTTTTCCCGTAAAGCAAAAGCTTACAATTACGAGATATCTATTTATTAAACGCGCGTGCTCCTGCATTTTTAATTTTTCCAGCGTAGCTTTCTCTTCAAATAAGTCGCGTGCAGCATTGCACCGGAAATGAAACAATTTAATAATAATTCTATCAAAAATAGCAAACTAAATAAATCAATACAAAAACCGTAACAATATATTGAAACGCTTTAATTTTTGTGGTTGAATTAACTTTTATCCATAATCTACTCCAATGTAAGCTACTTTTTTGCGTAATTTTAATTTTCTTTTAATAACTTTTTGCATTCAACTAATATGGCATAATATTGTAAAATAATTTTCTTTAATTTAATAACTTTATAGATAGAGATATTTATGATTATTTTTAATATAGTCCTGCAGTAACTACTGAAATCCTAATAATTCCAAGTTACCATATAGCAAAATAAACTATTTACGATTACTACATTAAAAGTTTTATTTAAAAAGGTATTTCTAAACTATTATAAAAGTAATGCTAAAACTGTACATTGATATGATAAACTGAGAAAAAGACAGAAAATAATAGAAAAATGTATGACACACAATACTTCATCGGACATTCTAAGCACATGCATTTTTATAACTTTTGTTATTTTGCTGTTGAATTGTATATGGCATAAATGCGAAGAAAATAATGCTTAATGATAAAGTTAAAACGACAAAATGATTTTTTGATATTTTAACTTTCTCGGCTATTTTTGGGTCACCAATATATATATATATATATATATGTGTGTGTGTGTGTGTGTATTAAAACATCAAGAAATTTTTATTCCCAAATTAATCTTAACTGAAAACAATTCGAAACAGACCTTTTAATTCATAATTGCTAATTAAACTCATCCCCTCTAAAAGGTAGGTTTTATACCATTTTGCGTCATTCTGCAGCATGTTACGTCACTCTTTCCCTGCAATTTCTCTGCACTGCGAAAAACCTTTGTCCAATCGATGCTCAAAATCAGAACAAAGACTTAACGAGCTTACAAACACCACTGCATTTAATACGCCTTACTCTTTTCCGCCTGCTTGGTCTATTATCTCTTTTCCGCCTGCTTGGTCATGTCTTTTGGTTAAGCTCCTTTTTTCAAATTATTAAATTTAATAAATTTAATAATTTAAATTAAAATAATTTTCAAAAAATTTAAAATGTAGACTGCGTATATAGAAATAATGGGGCACGTTTCGCATCCCTAATGTTGAACCAATTTAAGAAAAAATGGATTGAAGGAAGAATTGTCCCCGTTCAAAATAAAAATGATGTTTTAACGATCAAGGTAGTTGTAATTTTTACTCCAATCACGTCTAGTAAGCAGTTCTGCGTCGTATCTAAATTGTTATTGGTTTTATCATCTCTAGTCAACACTCTTCTAAATTCCACCAAAGTACTGTGACTGCCAACCTCTAAAATATCACTTATATAAAAGAAAAAGAAGGAAAATAAAAAAAGAAAGAAGAAAAAGTACCATACTCAAGGACCCCATTCCGGATATGAATTCTTGGGGTATTTACAGGATTCCTTGCTTACTTTACATTGGCCAAACTAAGAGAGCCTTGAAATTTCGCGTTAAGGAACACGAGGCATATGTTAAAAAAAAAGGAAACCTGTTGCCCAACATTGTTGGTCCGAAAAATCACAGTTTCAATTTTTCCGCTGCCAAAATTGTTTAAAAAACTTCTTCAATTGGTGAACTGGATTTTCTAGAAGCATTTCACATTCAAAAAAAAATATTCCTGTTCTAGTTAATGACCCTAATTCTCTTTGCCTTCGGCCTTTAAAGAAATTATGTTTTAGTTCTGGTTTCATCAACAGATGGCGCCAGTAGCTTATCTCCTGTCCAGGCTTTCTTATCTTATCTTATCTAATCATTATATATTATCTCGTTCATTTACGCTTTTGCAGCTGAGGATGATGGTTCGGTAAAACCATCGAAAATACTCCTTGAAAATTTGAAAATTATTACGCTGATTTTTGTTGTTTGACTTCTAAATTAAAAAGAGAAGAACTTTATTATTTATTTATTTCATTGCCCGAATTCCCGGCGAAGGATGCAGGAAAAGATATGTTTTTTTTTATTATTTTATTATTATTATTATTATTGATTTTGATATGTTTGCTTCTTTTTTCTTGCTGTCTACCAGTGTGCTTCTGAATTTTTTGTTTTTGGACTTCTTGATTTTTTTCGTGTGTGTGTATATATAGTATATAAACTCAACAGTACTGAAATTTTTATTAAAAAGTCGTGAGGCTGTATAGTCGTTAGGATCTTTGAAGTGGGAAATCCGAAAAATGAACAATGCTCTCTCTGCGACTTGAACCTGTACGCGACCTGTCTCTGGGACTCGAACCAAATACGCGCCGAGTGTGCTACTGTTACACCACGAAGGCATGCAGAAAGGAAGGAGAAAATACCTTATATATTCCCTTTTAAAGCGCGACTGCAGGTTAGGGGATCCAATCGCCAAACCCGGTGGTGAAGAATTCACAACCTTTTAGTTCGGTTGCCACTGTAGAGATATTAGGACCGGTACTCGGACCTGGACCTCTCGAATACGCGCCAAGTGTTCTACCTTTATACTATGAAGGCATGCAGAAAGAAGGAGGGAAATACCTTATAAAAATACCTTATAATGTAGTGAAGTATCTTTCTAATTTTATCCTCCATATTTTCACAAATCAGTTTAATAATATCCAACCCGGCCTTCTATTGATTTTTTCTTTTCTAAGAGGCATTTAATTTGAGGATTTATTTCCCATTACTGTACAAAAAAATAAACTTAAAGAAAACTAAATCATTCAATAATTATCTTCCTGCGTTTATATATAGATACATTTTAATTTAGTAAAAGACTATATTTAGAAATAAATGCCTAGACGTCTAGATATTTGATCTCATCTTTTTTGTTAAAGTCTCTGAAAGGTAAGGCTAATAATAATAGGTAAGGCAGAAATAACAAATCATTTTTCAATGCAGTTAGGAACAATACTCATATAGACAGGATTTCGAAGCAATTAACTGGAAGTGTGCTTTTCGTTCTAAGTATTGTTTACTGAAAGATATTCTTCCAAAAGAGATCCTGTAAATTAAAAAAGCATTCCACTTATAGCTTTCTTCGAAAACATATTACTCTTTAAACGAATGCTCAGAAATACTTTCGTATGCTTTAGTCATTAGGAAACGTTAATTAAAATGATATGCCTCTCAGGTTTCTTTATTACACATTAAGAGGAAAATATTTTTGCGCCTTGAGAACGTAATTGAATTGCTTGGAAGTTTACCTCAAGAATGACATAAATCTAGGAAATATGTCGGAAGTTATTAAAAGGCTTCAATCTTTTATTGTTATTGTTTTATCTTTGGCGGGGTTTCTGAGTATAATTCGAAACTATACTGCTCTTATAAATTTCATAACTTGAAGGGTATTATTGCTGTCAAGAAAAGGATGTCTCCTTCAGCTCATAATATTTTTATTACTTCTTGGAAACTTTAATAATAATTTATAATTAATTGTATTTTCTGTTGTGATAATATATTTCATCACAGGTTTCTATACGATATTGATTTAGTTGCTTAATGCTTTGAAGTTAGAATAGTTAATTAAAGTAATTAAAAATTTGTATAAAAACATATTGCCAGAAAATGATGTATATTTCGTAAACAATAAAGCAGTTGCAAATTAAAGCATATTATTCTCTATAAGTAAAATAATAAAATAAAGATTTTGAGATACACTTTTCTGGAAGTTATTGTTTGAGATTAAAAGTTATATAGTGAAAAAACGTTTAGAAAAAAAATCTTCCGGTAAGTAATTTTACTACTTTTTTATCAGTGAGGCAACTTAGCCGACTTAGGCTTGGCTAAGACTGGAAGTGGTGGCCATTTTATTATGGAAACACAGGTTGGCCACCGTTACTTCCTATGGAGGGAGGGACAATTACAACCATGCCTTCTTCGGGAATGGAGCCCGAGCCCTCCAGTACCGCTGCAGGCTTCCCTAACCACTATACCGTTTGGGCGGTATAATTTCATTAAATAGTCAGGTATATATATAACTATAGAAATTTCTTTCAATTCAATTTAAAAATTTTGGACACAATCTTAAAAAGCAATCAAGAGATACAAGGACACCGAAATGCCATTTTATGAAATTTTGCTTTACGACACTTCAGCTTTAGAAAAAGATCAAATTTTGTGCCACTATCTGAAAGTATCCAAGCAAGTTTCTTGCTTTTCCAGAAGCAAAAAAGAAGGTGACTGAATTCAAAAACGCCAGTCAGCGTTTGGTTCCAAATAGCTTTTCCAGAAGCAAAAAAGAAGGTGACTGAATTCAAAAACGCCAGTCAGCGTTTGGTTCCAAATAGCTTTTCCAGAAGCAAAAAAGAAGGTGACTGAATTCAAAAACGCCAGTCAGCGTTTGGTTCCAAATAGCTTTTCCAGAAGCAAAAAAGAAGGTGACTGAATTCAAAAACGCCAGTCAGCGTTTGGTTCCAAATAGCTTTTCCAGAAGCAAAAAAGAAGGTGACTGAATTCAAAAACGCCAGTCAGCGTTTGGTTCCAAATAGCTTTTCCAGAAGCAAAAAAGAAGGTGACTGAATTCAAAAACGCCAGTCAGCGTTTGGTTCCAAATAGCTTTTCCAGAAGCAAAAAAGAAGGTGACTGAATTCAAAAACGCCAGTCAGCGTTTGGTTCCAAATAGCACTGAAGGCAGCAAACTGCGACTTTAAATTTTTAAATTCACGTGACTTTAAAAGTGTTTCTATAATATTTAACTGAGTGTATAAGTTTTGTTACAGAATCTTACAAGGAGGGAACAAGAAACTTTGCATTAATTGCTTACAAAAGCAGAATTTTTATTACAAGATGCAACTGAATGCCACCCTCTAGTTCTAATACGTAACTGGAAAAATAAAGTATTGTCTAATTCGCAACCTAACCGGTGTATGCATAAATTGACGATGTATTCGTAGCATCGTATTCTCTATTGGAAAAATTCCTCGAACGTTATTCTTTAGTTTTATGCCTCTTTGCCTACGTTTCAGCCTACAATGTATGCATAAATTGATTTAACCACCTTTAGCCTCTTCGCGCCGACTGTCACGTATACGTGCCAGCAATGAACACACTTACCTACCGGCCGACACGCAGGCGTGCCAGAGGAATGTTCCGTTCTCTACCGACTGTCACGTATTTGTGCCAGTACTTTGGAACGTTTATCAAACTATAATTTCTGCCACAAGATGGCACTGTATGTCCATATGGTTTCAGATACATGTACATTAGACCTTCTACTCGAAATGAGAGAAGCATGACTCACATACACGTATTTTTGATTATATAAACAAACGGGGAAATAAATGTTTCCGAATGGCGTGATTTATGACGTCTCTTTAAATCGCACTTTATTCGCAGGTGGTAGTTGTTTACTGTAAGTAGAGAAGTTTTATTTGCTCTAAAGCGTTGGGTATTTCGGTTTGCAGTTCAGTTTTTAGAAAATAATTAGATCTTGTTAGACGTGAATTCTTTGTTTTTACCGTTGCAATGTCGAAGCGTCGAAAATGTTTAACAGAGCATGAAATAGCAGAAATGATGCAAAATATTTCAAATATTGATTCTGAAATTCTGATGTTCTGATATTGATTCTGAAAGATTAACTGAAAGACATTTTCCAAAACTTTGTTCAGAAGAGACTGATAAGAAAATGAGATGACGATGCTTCGTTTGTTCACATTCCGGGAAAAATCCTCCAAAACGGCAAATGAGTTATTACGAGTTCAAGGAATGTAACGTAGGACTGTGTGTAGATCCCTGTTTTCAAATTTTTCATACGAAAAGAGAATTTTAAGTAATATATTTAGTTTTCAGATGTATAATGTTAAAAGTCATAAAATGGTGAGTAATTAAAATAAAATGTGTAAAATATGCATTTAAACAAGAAATAAGGTAATTAAAGTATATATATAAAAATATCTATAAAGCATAAGCCGTTTAAATACTCTATAGAGCATTATTAAACAATGCGTTGATAGATGCGTTGCAGATACTTCGGAAATTTCATGTTGGATATTCTTCTGATCTAAAATTCGAAAGAAAAATTATCTTACTGAATTATAAAATAAAAGTGTGATGTCTTTAGCGACTTCCAATAAGATTTAGACGTGAAATCTTTGAAAAAATTATTTATATATTTAATTGTATTTTTTGTGCTATATCATAGGCTTTTCTTTCTCTACACAATAATTTATTGGACAAACAGCCTTCGTCTGGCTTTTAAATATACCAGAAAAATGGCTGAAGGAAACACCAAACGTTAAATTTAAAAACTGCGTAGAGTTTTTACTCTGCAGAACAATTTCATAAAACATTTTATTACATATAACAAAATTACGATGAAATAAGCAATATCCCTTAATACCAATATTAATTATCCTAATATATAAATTAACCAACTTCTTTTTGCAAAATCTTAAAAACTCAAATGGTATAAAGGAGGTTAAGAACTGTGTTTCCTAAAAAAATCACTCAAAACTTTTCAATATCTTAAAAACAGTGAAATGAGCAATAAATAACATAAAAGAATACAAAAAACAAAAAATTGTGAAAAGAAAATTATGATTAATGATATTTTATCTTATATTTTCAAGAGAAAAAAATTTCAATGAAATGAGCTATATCCCTTAATACAAATATTAATTATCCTAATAAAAACATTAACCAACTTTGCGTTGAAGAAAAAAAAATCATGCAAAACTTTTCAGTATCTTACAAACAGTGAAATAAGCAAAAAATAACATGAAAGCAACTCAAAAAACATAAAATTTCGCACAGAATTTTACTCTGCAGAACAACTTTATCAAAAAAAATCAATAAAACTGTATTATATATACCGGGTGGCCATAATTAAACTGACAGTGCTCACAGTGTTCTGTAGAGCGATCTGTTTGCGAGAATGACGCCACATTTTGTAGGAGGATTAAACAAGACGGGGGACGAAGGATTCCGCGAAAAAACAAATTAGTTCCAAAAGTCATCGCTAGGGGAATATTTGGCGCTGTGTAATAGAAAATAGAGTGTTAACAAATGCAAATTAATACGGAATAAAATTACCTTTTATTATGCACATTTTCTTATTTAGTTCAAGTGCAATATGACTACACTTTTAAAAAAGCGTAAAATCTACATAAACACCGATAAAGTCTCGTGATCTGCAATATCACGTACGCTGAGCAGAAGAAGTTCTTTATTCAAATTTCACGTTACATCCATTCGCACAGTGCCAGCTGCTTGGGTTTTAAAAGGCAATGTGTTACGTTTCGAATCAATCGGATTGAAAGTTTATGTGCAATATCTCCTTCTTTAGTCGAGCGTGCGTTACTGGTCAAATTCTTTTACCTCAACCAGTGCAATGCGTCAGCCTCTCTTCGTGCTTTTACAACGCACAAAAAAATGCTTACAGGTAACGGCACTGTGTCAGTTAATGGGCTAAAAGCAATGGTTGCGACGTTTGAGAAAACAGGTTCTCTGAAGGTTCAGTCAGGCAGAGGACGAAAACCTGTACCACAGGATACAATCGAAGCAGTTGCCACGGCGATTGTCGACAGAGGACCAGACAATATTGCTGCCTAGTCTTAGTCACACTTAAAAAACTTTTCTATCATTAATAATTCCACAATGATTGCATGCAGGTTAACTAAAGGCATAAAAATCTTAGCCAAAGCAGCATAATTCTATCATTTTTAAAGCAAAATATGCACAATTTACCATCATATAAGAATAAAGAAACTGAGCTCAGTGAGCCGAGTAACAGAGTGGATATATATATATATATATATACATATATTTATATACTTTCGGTGCGGCCGATTGCAACCAAAATACGAGGTGAAACATCTTCATGTTATAGCAGTCTTACATAAAAATTTCAACGTTCTGAGGTTACTCGTTTTTTGTGTTATGCGAGATACATACTTACGCACAGACGTCACAAAAAGTTCTCTTCAGAATTGATTTAAAATCGGTTTCATAATTTTTTTGGGGAAAAGAATCCTTTATTCTGTCCGTACGTGCAGATGTTACGCAAACACATAGTAGTTTATATTGAATTCGATAGCGGTCAATTTTTCGCGATTACAATACTTCCTTTTCATTTCGTACAAGGAAACAAAAAGAATTAATTTCAGTTATTTCTAATTGCTGACTAATCCTGTGAAATTATACAATTTTGATTCATTAAAATAATTTGTATTTATAAAAAAGAGTGTCTGTTTTTTTTTTTTTTTTTTTTTTTGTGTGTGTGTGTGTGTATGTGTGTGTGTGTGCGCGTAGTTCGTACATTACATATAGTTTTACTTTGATCTTGATAGAATTTTGCCCTCTTGAACGGAGGTCAACAGAAAATTTCGAAAACCCTCGCCACGAGCTCCATACTCAAGCCGTTTACATGAGGAAGGTGCGCTAAGTCAGACACTTTAGATTCACGTCGCCGTTTTTGCGTTCCCGCTAGCAGTTCCTAATAAATTCGTTAGATAGCGACGCTTTAGTTTACTCTTTAGAACAATGTTGAATTTTCATAAAAGATCGTAAAAGCTTTATGGAAGAATTTCATGGAGCTTTCCATCAAATTTTCGCAAATATTTCGAAAACGATGAAGAAAAGAAGTGAATATTTATTTTCAGAAAACAAATTTCTGAAAAAAGACAAAAATGATAAGAAAGCAAGTCCCGACTAAAACATGTCATGTCATTATGTACATGGTGAAGTATTAGTTCCCCATTGCTTTACAGTTTTATCCGAGCTTTGTAAAATTTTGTACTAGTCACCTTGAAGAAAAATAAGAGTAAAATAGCTGCGTACTTGAGAATTTTAAAACACTACCTCTTATCTCCCTCAATAAAGCCTCTTTACTCTGCATTTAGCTGAGTATCCAGTCTAGCTGAGTACCCAGGCATTACTGGGTACTCAGCTAGACTGGAATACTATAATATAACGCAGAAAGTATACGTAAGGTAGAAGCAAGAGCAGCAAAAAAAAAAGTACATTCTCGTATGCATATATTATCGGTATAGTCGAGCCATGCTAATGAATTATTGATTAACAAACGCAGGGTTTAATAGCAATGTGTTGCCATTCTGAAATGTATAAAATATTTATCTTTCAAATTTAATCTGAAAACTCTGTGATCGAAATGAAATGTGCCACAGCTGGACAGAGCGTAAAATATTTGCCTTTCAACTGTAATAAAAAAAACTCAAATTTAAAGGAAATGTATTGCACTGTCCGATATCAAATTTTTATCTTCCAAGAGCCAGTTTGTTGCCATTCAGCGGAGATCAAGATACTTAACTTTTTCTTTTCAAATTTAATAACTCTGTTAAACTGGTTAAACTAAGCAATTTAAAAGCAATAGATACAATTATTATCGATTACTACAGGTGCAGGTAGAAGTGGGTGGGGCATCAGAATCTTACTATTGTTCACACAGGTAATACATTCCCTTCACACTAACTATTCAATTCCAGTCAAAAAGTACACACCTAGGATGGTACAAGGGAGAAGTGTCATCTAACCCTCGATCTTATTAGCAACCTCTCGTCAGGACTTTTTGTTCGCTGTGTATTTTGAAAACCCCTTGCCAAGCGAAGACTAAACATTTACAAATATCCATGCTTTCTCCAGGATTCAAACTCCCGCTAATCGGTACACCAATCAGTGTCACTCACCACTATACCGGGTGAGCAGCACGCAGAATGTATAGCGAGTCATCGGTATTGAGCGTTCCAGGGTCGTGAGTGAGGACAGGAAGGACTAGGAGAGAAGAAGCTGCGTTGTGGCACGCTCACGGAACAGCCAATAAGTGTTTGCCACTTGGAAGTAAGGATGTGATGGAGTGCGCTAGGGATAGAAACTGGGAATGCCAGTATGCCTTGCTTCTTTCTATGGTTAACTTCTGTCTTTTAGGTTGAGGATAGGACTTTCAATGTTTTGCCACTCAGGCCAAAGTGCCACCAAAGCGTGCTCGCCACCCAGGCCTAGAAGGGATTTTTCAGCTGGTATTATATTGTTAACGAAATGTACAGGCGAGGTAAGATGGTTTCCCCACAAAGAAGTTTTAGGTTTGCCATAAAATAGTGAGGAAGACAGGGTTGCCATATTTGGCGATAAATCGCCCGTTTGGCGACAAAATCGGCGATATACCATGGACGGATGGAGAACCTACTAGAATGAATTCTTACCAGTTTAGCCCAGAATGTTCTCGAGCACAAAAACCCTGCTGGTCCTCAGTCAGTCAGCCAGAGTGTGTCTGAGAGTGTGTGCCTCGTCTAGCGAGTCGTGTGGAGTCAATCGAGTTGACAGCCGGGCAACGAGTGCTGAGTGGGCCGCCGAGTGCACTGAAGGAGTCTCTTAGTGTATCGCGGTTAGTGCATCGTCGAGAGAGCGTGTTGGGCTCCGGGAACGACTGAACCCAAGAGTCGGGAGCTGTGCTCGTGTGTCGTCGAGTGCATCGCGAGTTGTAGCGTGGAGCGTCTCGAGAGTACGTGGAGTTCCGAGAACGCCTAAGCAGAGTCACGAGCTGTACTCTGGTGCTTTGCAGGAAGCTGTCTCCAGCGTGATTGCCTGACAGTGTGAAAGCTGTGTCGCAGATAGTTCCAGCGTGTTTATAGTAGTTCATCGACGACTGTAAAACGTGTTTTGTAGCTGTCCTGACAATACTGACGAATAAAGTGTGTTTCGATATTTCATCAAGTGTCGTCGTTATTCACTCCAAATCTACGAACCCCTTACAAATGTAAAGGAAGAAAATAACGTAACAACTGGTGTCAGACAAAAGAAAAGCGTAACAATATATATCAAGCCTGGTATTACATATCATATCATTCTTCGCCGGTATCTTTATTATCAATGCATGAAATATGATTCGTTAGTTAGCTCACTTTATAAGATATTGATACTGACAGAAATACATAGCACAGGAAAATTCAATATGCGTGATAATTACCGAAAGGAATTGCGAGAAATTATATTTTTTCTCTTTCAGTGAAGTGAGATTCCACTTAGTACCCTGTTTTTAAGCTTATGTTTCAGCTAGCCTGCCAAACTGGGAATGCCAGTATGCCCTTATGCCTTGTGTAAAACAGAAATATTTGTTCATGTACGGTAAAAATGATTCCGCCTATTTCAGTAAAGGAGCTCATTCAATAAATCAGCACAATTAGCAAAAAAAAATCAAATTTAATGAATCTGTTAATAAAAATGTGATAAAAGTTCTTGATGAAAAAGGAATAGTGAAGAATACGAACAATAAAAAAAATATTACAATGGATAAGACAAGCTGTAATTGAAACCTTAACTAATTTTCAGCCACACGGAGCACAGTAAGAAAATTTTAGGAAAAGATGAAAAACTCGATCATTACTTAACTATCGTTAATTAATCATTTTTAATGGAAGGTGAAAAGGAGGAACATTTAAAGAAGGAAGAAAAAGGAAGGGAGGAAGAATCTCAATCATATGTTACGTAGTGTTAGGCATAAAATCTTTCAAGTATCCCTATTTTATTCACTTTGATGATTTTATTTTCTACGTAAACTGTAAATTTCTTTTTTTGTATTATTTGCGATCATTTTTGTCTCTAACACAGAGTGTAGGTTTATATTTACAAATTTACACTAACTATTGAATGTTTTACTACGATTATTCCCATAGATTTTTCTATTCGCTTTCCGCTTCTCGCTCTGTTACTCAGAGACATTTGTCGGTAATATAAACTGTAACTGATTCGTCATTTTACATAACTTCGGCTTACAAAAGCTCCCCTTAGAAAGTCCTCCACAAAGGCATCCCTACCCTTAGGGAGGTAATTATAGTGTGCTTTGCCATAATTTATCAAACTAAAAGCAAAGGCTTCTGAAAGAAGATTCTACATTTGATATACAGGAAAGTATGCATGTTCAAATTATAACGAATTTGTCAGCTGTTTAGTGTAAGCATGTACAGTAAACTTCCAATTATCCGAATCCATTGGGCCGGACTCCATTCGAAAAATTAAAAATTCGGAAAATTGGATTTTTTTTCCGAAGAAAGGGTCTACGTACAATTTAATTAATTACTGTACGTTAAAAATGAGAGAAAACCTGTTTTTAATGGAAAAGAGGTTTTAATTATTTAAAATAAAAAGGCAACACTTTACTGTACAGTACAGTGCTGAAATTCCTTGCTTACTGGACATCTCGGTCAAAGTAAGTTGTTTGACTGTCTTCATCCGTTTTCGGGCCACCAAGTCACGCATCCGCTTGACAGTCAGAAGTTGCATGTGGTCACATTCAGGCTGACGCTTCAACGCAGTTGAAGTACTTCAACTCAGTTTCAAAGCCGGCAAACGCTTCACTAGCTGATGGTCTCGTACTGCTTTCCAACTTCAACATTAAGGTCATTTTCCTTCTCGACACTTTCTTCTCTCACACTTTCAATAAGTTCATCATCATTTAGAATTTGACAGCCAGGGTCTGACGAATCACACACCATCCATTCTGCTGCATCCTCAGCACTAGCGTCTGAACATCGAGGAATTTTCAAAAAACAATGTTCTTAATTCCTCAAGTGACACGTCATTCCCATCTTCTCCTATCTCTTCCCTTTCCTTTTCTTTAGCTTATTTTTCCTTTTTCTCTTTTAGTTGATTCTGAAAAATTCTGGAATTCTAAAAGCGATTCAGATAATCAGAGTTCGAATAATTGGAGTTGTACTGTACCTATACCAAACTTATGAAAATTAATGTTGACAAAATTCGCGAAAAAATCACATTGACAAAATTCCATCCAACCAAACTGATGTATATTTAAAGTCGTAAACATCAGCTTTATGCCGTCTCAGTACCATTTAGAATTATTACTCTTGTACCTTTGCTTTGCCAATAAAAACCTAAGCATTGGTTCATATTACGTGCAGTCCTTTTTCCAAACTGAAACACTTTAACAGGTTCATGCTGGTATCGGAGTGGGTACTTTAAAAGAACAAATAATCACTAAACTTTCTGTTGATTCTTTTAATATCTTCTATTTTTCAAATTTATGATTCTATTCTTAGCCAGCTTTTGTTTTTAACAAAAATGTGTTTGCTATGTTTGTTTTTCTCCTATTTATTGGCTGAAGCGTAGCCAAACAGGCATAAATCTAAAGAATAACATTCGAGGAATTTTTTCAGTAGAGAATAGCAACCTTCAGTCGCAGCTGTTGTTCTAAACCTTAGCAAACATCAGCTGCATTTGAAAGGTAAACTGTTGAGAGCCGATTTTCTATTCGAATAACTTAATTGTTTTCAAGTACGGTTTCCTATAAAAAAACAGCTGTATAAGATTATTCTATATTTACTAATTTAAAAAAGGCTTTTATAGCTTTTCTGACATAAGGAGCTTTTAAATTTCCCAAAGATTTCTATTTAAGCATGTAATAAATAAACTTCGTTTCAAGTGTTTTATTAAAAAACTAATAAATCCTTTCTGATAAGCAGTATATTTTTTTTCACTTGTCATTTTAATTAAGATACTTCAGTTATAATTTTTCATAGTGTTTTCTTCTTTTATGTTAGCATTTAAAGAGAAAATCTTTACAAGCTCGTGTAGCTCAGAAAGTGACGCAAAAATAACTGTTCTCCATCTGCTATTACATTCGATTGCTTTAATTTGCTTCATAGTTTCTATTTTCTAAACACCTGATAATTCCACTAGCACTCCATTAATAGAAGCCGTGAAACAATGGCATTTGGTCTCACTGTAATCTCCCTGAGATTAATTAGATGAGTTGGCTTCGTCAGAATTTTGCACAATCTCGCAAACCATAAATATGAGCTTTCCTGACTATTTCTGTCGAAGGGAAGGATACCTCCCTCAAAGTGCTTAATTAAAACTTCTCTTCACTATGGCTCAGTTCCGTTAAGTCAGCGGTGCACAACTGGCTACAATTGGGCTTCATGTGGCCCATGAAGCAATTATACACAGCCCGCGAAGATATTTCAGCCATAAATGTTTTGCAAATAGTATAGTGTAAAAATTATGATGTGGACACTACATGGCTTTCTTGAATGGAATATTAAATTATACGCATTTTTTGCTGCATTTCATTTAAACTTATTTCCTCGAATTTCATTAGATATATTTCTCATTCAATTAATTCAGGTCTCACTTCGCGGCAAGGCCAAAAATACATAAAACCTCAAAATATCTTCATTAAAAATTTAAAAGTATAGAAAAACACAAAACACCAAATACAGTTACAAAACAATTAAAAAACAATTTTTACGATTAAAATTACAGTTCTACACATAAACAAGCAACAAACAAAAACAAACTGCTAATTTTCAAATGCATCTATGGTGCTATGGTGAAAGCGTTAGCCACACTTAAACAACTTCTAAATTGTTAATAATTGTACAACTATTGCATGCAGATTAACTAAAGGCATAAAAACCTTAACCAGGAGATAAGAACAACATAATTCAATCACTTTTGAAGTAAAAAATGCACAATTTACCAGCATATAAAAATAAAAAACTGAGCTTACGGAGCTGAGTAGAATGGGTATATATATATATATATTTCAAATTTCAATTTTTCAAATTTCTGAGGCTACTTGTTTTTGAGTTATGCGAAATGCAGACATACATACGTATGTAGGTATGTACATACGCCACAAAAAAACATCTTTCGACTGAATTTTAAATCATTTTTATAAATTTTGATGGAAATAGAGTCCTATATTCTGTCCATACATGCGCAAAAACGATACAAGTACTATAATAAACCAAATTAGCAGAATTAAAAATGTCTGCACAGAAATAGAAACACAAAAAGAAGAAATTCTAGTTCTCACCAAAATTTTAAAAGGTAATGAAATTCCTTTAAAATTCATTAATAGTCTTTTAAATAAAACTGGATTAGTATGCCTTATAATACTTTTTAAAAGTATGAATTTTTTACCTGAAATCTCCAAAAGAGAAGGATAAAGAAGGATGTTTTAAAATGTTTATAGGATTTTGTTATTTTTTATTTATTTTTGCTCTTAATTGCTATTCTGTTACTAAATAAGTGCCTTACATATTTAAAGTCGCCCGCAGCGTGAAGACTTTTTACTTTTCTAACAATATTTCCTTGACTTCCTTTTCAACCTTTTTCTGTAATTTTAAATAACAGTTTTAAAAAAACTAAAATTCAATATTATGGATTTTTATACCCATATACATACAAAACAATTATTAAAAAATTTTCTCCAGTATTTGGCCACCTTTCTGAGTCTATTTTTTAAGAATAATTAATTTTAAAATTTAATTAAAGTTTTACCCCGGATGGTATTCTTTATTCCTATTTTTATTTTAAAAAGAGTCAGAATTTACTTCAATTTCATTCTTTTTCTTTGTCAAAATTAAGCATTTTCACTGAAGTATTTAAAAGTTTTTCTTTTGGGTTCAAAATTCCATTGTTTGTTCTAAATTTTAGCCTATTGAGCGATTACATTCTCACCTAGGTCATAAGGTATTTCACCCGCCCTCTTGTTACGGTGTTCTGTACATGGGGTGTGTACTCCAGAGGTACCTGGTTCGAGTCTCGGCGAAGACGTTTCTCATTTTTCTCCACACCCAGGATTTGGCGATTGGGTACCCTAAAAACCCCAGTCGCCCTTTAAAGGGGGGAGTGTATAATATATTTCTCCCACATTCCTGACATGCCTTCGTGGTGTGGTGGTCTGCACACTGGGCGCGTATTTCAAAGGTCCATGGTTCCGGCAAAGGTGTTGCTCATTTTTCATCTTTCTAGCTTCCAAATAAATACCTAATGTACCTACAAGGTTTTTTAGTTCCGCCAATGAAGCCTTTACGTCACTACTATAATGATATTATTAGTTTCAATTGTAGTCTATGGAATGTGATTGTAGCTTATGGAATGGAAGTTTTTAATTATTTCTTGTGAGTTTTAATTATGTCTGTTCTCCTAAGTTTTATAGTGTTTCAATTTCTTCGGAATATATGCTATATGTTTAAAGGTAAAAATTTTGATTTAAAATTTTCACGGAAGTGTTTTTCCTTTAATTTTTCACTTATGTTTTCAATTCTTTAATGTTCAAGGTTCTAATTAGAATGTACTTTGTTTTCTCCTTGCTTTGGCGAAGGGCTAGAATTTTATACATTATTGTATGAATCATTGTCGATTTCGCATTCACTACCCTGATGTTTCGCCTTCTTACACCTCTTACTCCATCGCTATGTTCATCACTGCTTTCCTCCTCTGAATTGTCAAGTAGTTTATGCCCAGACGTAAATTTGTTCTTCATCAATGAAAAATCGAACTCATCTTCAACTGAACTGATTCCTTCATTGTATTACATGCTTATTGGTCTCCGTAACTTTGAAAATAATATTCTTATCGCCACGATTATCGAGTTCAAACTAGCATCGAAGGCGAATTTGTAACAATAAATATACAGAAAGTATTTAAGTTTAACGACTGGCAGTTGTTTTATAAGCACGCATTGTTCAATACCTTTCGATATTGTCCAAACCAAACCTAAATAAATATCATTACTACTTGAATGATCGCGTCAAATCTAGTGGTTTTCGAGAGTCACTCCTCGAGTTATTGCATCTATTCAAGTGGTCACCGAGAATAATTTCTCGAGTTATCGCATTAAATCAAGTGGTGAGTGAAAGTCACCCCTCGAATACAAAGGGTTAATTGAATGAAACCTGTTTTTCGATTTAAATGTTGGAAGAGACTTTGTCGCTCCATTGAAAGACTTCTGTGGCTTTTCCCGTTCAGTTACTATTTATTAATAATGTTAATAGCAAAGAATTATCATAAACGTGTAGAGACATTAGGTATATTTTTGAAAGCAGGAGAATTGAAAAATTAGCAAACGCCTTCGCCGCCGGGACCTCTGGAATACCGGCCCAGCGAGCAGAACCACTACACCACGAAGGCACGCGGGTGTGGAGAATCCTCGTCCAACACCCGCTTTTAGTTCGGGCGTCACTGTAGAGACATTACGATTTTTGGAAGCAAGAGAATTAAAAAATTAGCAAACGTCTTCGCCGGGAATCGAACCACGGACCTCTGGAATACCGTCTCAGCGTGCAGAACCATCACACCACGAAGGCACGCTAGGAAGGCGGGAGAAATACCTTATAAACTGAGCACTGATTTTAATATTTGAAAAGAAAAAGGCTTTTTTATAGGGTAGCATTAAGAGAAGGCTTAGCGTACATTTGTTATTACAAAATATTTCTTCATGTTTTTTAACATTTTAATTCCAAGAATTTTAATTCCAATGGCAGAGGGAAGAGAATTGTTCAAACTTTCTTAGAAAAGCACTCGTAAATGAAAACTAATTTGGAAACTATGCTCTACATAATAAAATACGTTGCATATTCATTTAGTTCATTTGAACTCGTGAATTTACATTTTTCATATACCGGCTGATAAACGATTATCTACATTTTTGGAGGCATGACTCGAAGCAATATGAATCTGAAAGCATTTCTATTAATGAACTTCTACTGAATAGAATTTCCCCAAGGAGATTTTATAGCACATGATTGTAACATAAATAAAAATCCCATTTAATTCGCAAGAACATTGTTGAAGGAAACTAAAGGAGAAAATATACCACGGTTCTCTGCCCACGACCTAAGAAAGATTATTATTTGTATGATATATTTTCTGGTAAAAATGCATACTAACTCCTTCAATAATATCAGAGGCGAACTTAAGTCAAGGATGATCTAAGCGCAGAAAATAACCTAAATGTGTCATAGATAATCTAAGTGCGAAATAGAAAGTCCTTTTAACATCCATGCCTTTGTATGACGTTAAAAGACCATCCTACGTTTATAACGTGCGTAAGTAAGTACGCCAGTGAAATGGTTTCCAACCACGGAGGAGAAAGAAACAGAATTTTCAACCAACCCAGCGGGAAATTTACTATATGTCGAAATCTGGACAAATCCGTGATAATAACGATATTTTTCTGTTAAAAATTCACGCTAACGCCTTCAATAACATCAGGAGCGAACATAAGTCAGGGATGATATAAATGCAAAGAATAATGTAAATCTCTCATAGATAGTAATCTAAGTGCAAAATATGAAGTCCTTATAGAGACATTACGATTTTTTCGAAGAGGAAAAGATGCAAAATGAGCAACGGCCTCGCCAAGAATCGAACCACGGACCTCTGGAATACGCGCCCAGCGTGCTGACTACTGCACTACGAAAGCACGCTAGGAAGGCGGGGGAAATACCTTTATATACTCACCTTTTTAAAGGGCGAATGGGTTTTTAAGGGGACCCAGTCGCTAATTCCTGGATGTGGAGAATCATCATCCATCACCTTTTTAGTTCGGGCGCCACTGTAGAGACATTAGGATATTTTGCAAGCAGCAAAAAGAAAAATGAGCAACGCCCTCGCCGGGAATTGAACCACGGACCTCTGGAATACGCGCCCAGGTTGCTGACCACTACACTACGAAGGCATGCTAAAAAGGTAAGAGAAATACAGTGGATGGACAAACATATGGAAACACCTTGTGAAATGCATGTTTGAAAAGAAAGATTGATTTTAATGAAATATGTAGGTGGCGCTGGGGTTTTTGACTACTGACGCCACGTATACAACTTCGTAAATGGGCTAAACAGTTCAGTTGTTGTCGGAGTACTGTTATGTGAGGTTGTCATTGCATTATGTCAGAGTCAACAGACTTCGAACGTGGGCATATTGTTGGAGCACGTATGGTAGGTGCTTCCGTAAGCAAGGTAGCCGAGGTGTTTAGTGTTTCAAGATGTACTGTATCGAAGATTTATTCCGCATATTTGAAAAGCGGAAAAACATCATCTGCTAAATCACAGCGCGGACGAAAGTGTGTCCTGAGTGATCGTGACAGACGATCATTAAGGGCAATTGTGACGAAAAATAAGAAGACCACAGCTGCAAAAGTTACTGCTGAAATGAATGTTGTGTTACCGAACCCTGTGAGTACCAAAACAATTAGAAGGGAGCTTCATAAGCAGGGAATTGCTGGCCGTGCTGCAATTGAGAAGCCACTCATCAGTGATGCTAATGCCCGTAACAGGAAAAGGTGGTGTTTAAGTCATAAAGCCTGGACTATGGTACAAACTTTGTTCCCCGATGGTGATGGTGTCTTCCAAGACGACAAAGCCCCTGTTCACACAGCTCACATTGTCCAGGACTGGTTTTCTGAGCACGAGGATGAGTTGTCCCATCTCCCCTGGCCACCACAGTCACCAGACCTAAATATTATCGAACCTTTGTGGTCTACATTGAAACGGAAAGTGCGTTCTCGTTATCCACCGCCAACATCGTTATCTGAACTTGCCACCGTTTTGCAGGAAGAATGGTATAATATTCCCTTGGCAAACATACAGGAACTGTATTTATCCATTCCGAGGAGACTGCAAGCTGTTTTGGATGCTAACGGGTTTCCTACACCATATTAAGCAAAGAAACATGTTTTTTTAAAGGTGTTTCCATATTTTTGTCCATCCCCTGTACATTATATCCTTTTAACATCCATGCCTCTGCATGGCTTTAAAAGACCATCCTACGTTTATGAGGTGAGGGAATGAGTACGCTGGTGAGCCACCGGTGTACCTTCTGACTCGGAGGTGAACCAAACAGAATTATCTACCATCGCAGCGGGAAATCTGCTCTATGTCGAAATGTGGACAAATCTAACAAATCTGGACAAGGACAAATCTGGCGTGCTGTAACGTGAAAGAGATGACGTTTGCGTGCTTCCCCCTGCCTAGTGACGTCATGGTGATTTTCGCTCCAAACGGAATAATAACAGATTTTGAAACTTGAAAGTATAGCTTTAAGGTAAAGCGCCAGATCTCCCATACGAAAGATAGCGAGTTCGAATCCCAGCCATGGAGTTATTTTTAAAATTCAGGGAAAATGATATCAAGTTCATTAAATGTAATGATTACTAATTAAAAAATAATGACAAATTAAATAATTAAAAAGGATGATTAAATAATTAAATATATTAAAAGTGATTCAATACTTATAATAATAATAATAAAGGAAAATAATTGCTAAATAATTGAAATAATAAAGTTGACGTCATTCAAGACACGTGGTTCAAGAGCTCATTGCCACAAACATAGATAATATTGTCGTTGCCAGAAAAAATAAAAACTTTGTAAACATAAAATCGTTGCCACAGAACAAAAACGAAGCTTTGATGATGTCACTCCGACTACGTCATTCCATCCACCTACATCACTTCCGGTTGTCACGTGGTCCAACATGGCGAAGACCACGCCCCTTTTCTGTGATGTCACTTCCGTCACCCGAGTACGTGGGGTTACTCTTTATAAGCCTTCATTCCCCTAATTTACTATGCCAGAATATACTTATAAGTTTAGTAGCGCGCGTGAAGAAAAACAAATTCTACTACGAGGGCCATCCAGGAAGTAGATTACGTTTCCGTCTGTGTCCGCTAGGGGCGGGGCTAGCGCGGCCATCTTGGGGTCAGAGCAGCTCAGTCTGCATCTAGCCGTGCTAGTGAGAGGTTCGTGCTGTGCTCCGTTCAGATACTGTGACGGTTTGAAATGTCTGCGTTAATTGAAAATCCCGCGAGCTGCGAGGTGCGCTCAGTAATAAGGTTTCTGACTGCAAAAAACTGTAAACCGATAGAAATCTATCGGCAGCTTCGTGAAGTGTATGGGGACAACATTATCACTGAAGGTGGAGTGCGTCAGTGGGTCATAAGATTTCAAAATGGCCGAACCAATGTTCACGACGAAGATCGAAGTGGGAGACCCAGCATAGTGACCGCCGAACTTCTCGAAAAAGTCGATGCTAAAGTCCGTGAAAATCGAAATTTCACAATAACGGAACTTTCTTTGAGTTTTCCACAAATTTCGCGAAGTTTGTTGCACGAAATCATCAGCGAAAAGCTTGGTTACCACAAGTTTTGTGCAAGATGGATTCCAAAAATCTTGACAGAGGACCACAAAAATCAGCGAATGGCTGCAGCGTTGAACTTTTTGGACGCTTACCATAAGGATGGTGACTCTTTACTCGATCGCATCGTTACTGGTGACGAAACATGGGTGAAACATGTGAACTGTGAAACGAAATTGCAATCAATGCAGTGGGGGCACACAAGTTCTCCCCAAAAACCCAAGAAATGCATGCAAACAATGTCGGCAAGGAAGATGATGGCGACTGTTTTTTGGGACAGAAAAGGTGTAATTTTGGTGGACTTCCTGGAAAGAGGCACTACAATAAACTCTCAAAGGTATTGCCAAACTCTCCAAAAACTCAGAAGAGCAATTCAAAACAAGCGCAGAGGAATGTTGAGCTCTAAGATCTTGTTGATTCACGACAACGCCCGGCCCCACACGGCAAATGTCACTCGTAAAGTTCTTGAATCTTTTAAGTGGGAGTTGTTTCCTCATCCGCCGTACAGTCCCGACCTGGCACCGAGCGACTTCCACATATTCCCAGCAATGAAGAAGTGGCTGGCTATGCAGCGTTTTGATGACGACGCACAGCTGCAAGAAGAGGTAACGAAGTGGTTGAAGGCGCAGGCGGCCGAATTTTTCGACGAAGGAATTTCCAAGCTCGTACATCGCTACGATAAATGCCTTAATTTGTATGGTGACTATGTAGAAAAGTAGTATTTGAGTGTGGCTTTCATCTGTATATAATAAAATTTGTTTCCTATACTTTGTTTATTTTTTTATTCCAAAACGTAATCTACTTTCTGGATAGCCCTCGTATTAGGAGAAAAGGTTTAAATATTGAGCTCTAGAAGGAAAAGTTAGAGAGGGTGTGCAGACTATTGTACCTTTGTGGCGTGAGCTTCTGATTCTATATTTATTGCTGGTTAAAGTGGCATAACTGCTATTATTCTGCTGCCACTGAACTTCGACGCGGTTTTAGATAACCCTGGGGAAAATTCTACTGTATTTTGAATATCTTTGAATTTTAAGTTTAGCTCTTGTTAGTTGCATTACTGCCCGAGCGAGGCATAGTTAGTTAGCGTCAAATCGAAATTTTTAAGAATCTAATAAAGGGTTCTTAAAACCCTTCTCCTGTCTGGTTCTGCACTTATTTCAATAGTCACACTTTGAAGTTTAGATATTGCAACCTATATATATCTATATTTAAAACAAATATTTGCGTACTACCAAGAAAAGTAAGCAACTGATATCACTGAAAAACTGCTGCTAATAGCAAAACTATCAGCACTATGCACAGATACACAGAAAGGAAATCATAGTTATTGTACAGGCAAAGTCTCCACATTATTCAGCGTCAGGTGTACTAACCGCAGCCATCCAAGGACAAAGCGAAAAAGATTGCAACAACCTGTTTCTCCGTCTCTTCTGTTGCTGGGGCCCGAAGGTGTAGGACGGCCCGTTGGCTGTCCTCACTCTGGCCGATGCGTGCCATTTTTCCTGTTTCTCGTTGCTGCTTCCTTCGATGCTGTCTGTTAATACATGAAAGTCCTTTTTAGTGAGAATTTTAAATGAAGATATTGAATAATTGCTCCAGTTTCCTATACATCGTTGCATAAAATAATTTTTGTGCAACTTCCTCCTCCTTTCGAGAACTCTTCGCGGTCACTTTATGAGATCTGAAATTTCCTGCTTTAAAGAAGAAAAAGCAAAAATATCATGGTTAAATCAAGTACGCTTAATGACTGCCATCAAAATTTGATTGTACCTTTTACACCGAGACTTTGTTTGGCGCTGATGGAAAAAGATTAACTTTATTCTGAGTGCAATGTTATTTTGGTGATGCGCATCACTCGTGCTAGATATTTAGATTCTGATTCATTCGTCTGTGTGGTTGATAATTTTTATTTATATTAATGCTTATTTCAGATGACGATTCAGATGACGAATGAAAATTAATTGATTTGTTAATATCTGTTTATCATCTTTTGGGGTAAGTTACTTTAATTTCACATTTCCTTTTTAGATCACACATTTTGATCTGCACGTTTGTAAGTATTTATGGGTTATTGTTCCACAACGCGATCTACTAAGTAAGCAATTCATTTGATTTACATTTGATAATCCTTAAATTCGATCACGCTATGTTACTATTTTCGTGCCCAAGTAATTATTATTTGCTACACCTAAATCTATTTTGATTATTACATTTTGCACCATAACAACTAATTTATTATAACATTTGTACTGTGACAAAATCTTTATAGACTATTTTTAGTTGTTTTGTCCTAATACGTCAAGAGTTAAGGTGTTACGAATACCTAAATGCAATTGCAATAGTCGCTAAGTTCCATGATATTCACATTAATTTGTATTAGCATATAAAATAAGGTTTAGCATCTTTAGCTTCTAGGTATGTCTGATCCCTCATTTACAAATGAGGAAATAATATTGTTTATCATCGTTAGCTTCTAGATATGTCTCATGCCTCATTTGATAATGAGGAAGTTGTTAAGAGAAAGCTCATAATTTTCTGATGCCAGATCACAGCTTAAGTATGGGAAATGTTTAATGAGAGTAACATTTGTTTCTGAAATATTAGTTATGATTAGCCTATAAGTTAGGAAGACTGATGAGGAAATTAAGAAGACGTGAAAGTCCGAGATCAAGAGTCGAAGGATAATGAGGCACATTAAACCGTCTCCATCTATGATTCATTGTTAAACGCGGCTGGGACAGACCGTTCCCTATTATTCAATTATATGCTAAAATCCGTATATGAATGCCAGTTGAAAGGTTTAACGTTTTAATAAGATGACACTTTGTTGTTATGGAATTTAAGCCAACATAATTAGTTTCTAGTAATTAAATAAGCTTTTGGTCTCGAAACGGTATTTTGCATCGAATCACTTTTCAAATTCTTGCCACCAAATATTATCGCCTTGTCTTATATTTAAAGGAACTAAATGAACAACCTACATGAATGTATGTATGTTTCTCGCATCGTGAGAAAACTACACCAGTTAGAATCATCAAAATCTGAATAACATTGTCCTCCATCCGAATATCAGCAACGAAAAGCCAGGATTTGGAATTTGTTTCATTGTCTCTTTCATGTTTTGAAAATCTTTAACGAATTTTTCATTAAAAGCCGAACAATTTCAAAGCAAGCACTGGGAACACTGTTAGTTAGTTCTAACCACTGGCCCCCAGCCCACCTAGCAGGCGAAACCTGCCATATGACTATGAGGGGACAGGGCAAGCCACAAAGCATAACAAAAAAAAAAAAAAAAATCCTGGGAACACTGTAGGGAAGAAAACCCTTTTATCTCCAGCACGCAAGATTCTAAAGATGTATTTTTTAAATTATTTTTAGCCCAATCTGCTGTTAGGCCAAATGATTCCGAGACGTTTTTATATCTGTAAATAAAAAAACGCCCCTCTAAGCGTAATATAAAACCTGAAATCTTTTAGATTTTTTAATTTTTTATTTTCCTATTTTTGAGGCAAATAAAAAATGTATATGGTAGGCTAGTGTATTCCAAATTCTGTTTAATATGTGTTTGGTTTATTTTTTACATTATTATGGCCCAAATATTGTTATCATGGAGACTGACAACAATATTCAGTCAATTGCTCTGTGGAAGCAAAACACTGGTTACTCAACGTCAGTGCGATATAAATCATACAATCCATATATATCATTCAGTACAGAACGACTCCAGTACTTCTGAAGATACTGCTAAAAAGTTATTTGTAAAATGTAAAAAAAAATATATATATGTTTTGACTTTTGTTTTAGTTTTCCAGGAATAAATAATTCAAGAACTCGGAGTGACAAAACGTTTCTGAATGCGCAATGAAAATGAATCAGCTTTGGACGACAAAACTAGTCCTAAAATTGTAGGAGACTTGCCTTTTACTGAAGAGAGGGTCAATCCAGTTACTATTCTGATTAAACGCTAAGGGGAAAAAAATTTCTTAATGCAGGTTAACAGCTTTGCGGAAAAATTTCCAGAAATTTTTGTCTCAATTTTTTGTGCTTGAAGAAGATATAACTCGAAATTATTAGAAACTGAGTCCAATCTTCAAACTTGGTAACATAAAAAAAAAAAAAACCTCCATATCTATCACCAGTATTGGTACATTTGGTAATCAAATGCATCCACTTCTAATGAATCCATCAGCAAATTCTTTGCGATTATATTAAAAGCCTTTTTTCATTAAAGTATAATGGAAACTTTTATGCTAAAACGTAAAATATTAATTAAAAAAAAGAAAATCTGAAATGCTTTAGATTTTAAATTACGTCTAAAGGGGCTTTTTTTATCATTTTGTCTGTTACCTTTATTTATTAAATATCATGTTCTTCTCATTTAAACCATAAAATTCAGTTCAAGCGCAATATCGCAAAATAGTTTATAATGAGCACATCTTTGGAATTTCCGATACAGAGTCTCGCGCCATGGAGATAAAAAAAAAAAATTTCTTTCTGTACAATGTTGTCATTGCTCGCTTTGAAATCCTTGACATTGTTAATCAAAAATTCGTTAAAGTTTTACAAAATATGAAATCGATAATAAAACAAATTCCAAATTTCAAATTTGGGCTTTCACATGCTTCTATTCGCAGTGGGATTACGTCATTCAGAATTCGATGGCTCTATGTATCGTTGTTTCATCACAGTGCGAGAACTATACATACATTTACGCAGATTTTTTATTATTTAATTTCTTCAAATATAATGCAGGTCTCTAACATTTTGTGGCAACAGTTTGAAAAGTGAAACGGACATTTATAGTGAACCAACGCAAAATCGCAAAACGAAAACACTAGTCCTTCAGGGATAAAGCTCCTTTGGACTAATAAATACATGCAAACATTTAGACAAATTTGCAGCTATATATTACACTTCACTTGGTCTTCTTTAAAGCTCTCTTTTTAGCTATGTTTTTTGCACTATATGCTACATATACAAAGAGGTATAGAAAGAGAAATGAATACATTAATGTCATGCAAGATAAGTAAGGTTATCTTTATATTTTTTTCATAAACAGAACAAGGCTAGTATATAAATGAGAAAAGCTTGCTTTATTATTTAGATCCTATCATCTAATACACTATAAAATTTTCCCCACATCAAGGCTGTTCTTACCCCATCGCCTCTTTGCTTTTTGATTAAAGATATTTCTAAAAATTTCACAAAAATATCCAGTTTAATTTTTCAAAAAATCTGATGTGTACACCACATGACTTCCTTGAACGGAATATTAAATTATACGCATTTTTTCTTGCATTTCATTTAAACTTACTGGATTAAATTAAATCTAATCCTAAAATTTTTACCAAGACTACAAAACGTTATCTGAATCGAAACGCCATTTAGCGCCATCGAGTATAAGAAATAAAGAATTTTAAAATTATTTACAAACGACCATATGTATTTTTATTTATGTGTCGAAGAAATGTTTAATGAATAAGAGAAAGGGAAAAGATTGTCATTATTTAGTCTATTCTCAACTTTTGTTCCACTTCGCTAATTCCCTCTGAAAACTTAAAAGACTTTTTTTATAAGTTATATTTAGTAAAGAAAATTTAAAATTTAACGTCAGATGTTTTCAGATTTAACCCACGTTGCCCACGTGCACTTACTGTTTGAGGCCACTGTGTTAATGACTTCATTTTGTAAAGATTCTTACATAATTTTACTGTAAAAAAAGTCTGATGCCTGCACCACATGACTTCCTTGTACGGAATATTAAATTATACCCATTTTTTCTTACATTTCATTTAAACTTATTGAATTGAATTAAATATACTTCGTGGACAGCGCATAGACCACAATAGAATAAATGCATTCCTTAAAATTCACTCTATTTGTTAACTATAGCGACACTCTGGCGCTAGGTTCACTTAACAGTATTATATTTCGTTCATATTATAACTCAGAATGCACAAAATTTATATCATTTAAAGAATTATTTAATCGTTGCCACATGTTCTATTCAAACACTATAATAAAGCTAGAAATTAAGCAAACAAAACAAAAAAGAAACCGTATTTCACAGACGATTGAGTATTTCTCATTCAATTAATTCAGTTCTCACTTCGCGACAAGGCAAAAATACATAAAATTTCAAAATATATGTATTAAAAATTACGAAGTAAATCTTAAACACTTATTTCCTCGAAAAAATTCCAGAAAGGATTAAGCATGATTTAATTCGCTGTTTTTTACAACGTCCTTGACATTGCTGCACTCAATACTTGGATTATATTCAAAGAATCCTTGGGCACCTCTATTTACCGTCGAGAATTTATTCTTTCACTCGTGGAAGAACTACGAGTTGGTGCACTACGCAGCAGATGCCCCCCGATTGCTCAAATACAGGTACTTAAACGAAATAAATGTGCATTTCAAAGTTGCAAGGGACAAAACAAGACTGTTGTCAGCTTTGAGGGATGCCAGAAACCAATTTGTGGTAAATGTGTTGCTGTCACTGACAAGCGTTCATATTGTACCACCTGCGGTAATGTATAACAAACTTTGGAAAACATTGTGTGTTTATTCCTAATTTATTTATTTATTTTTTTTTTTTTTTTAATTTTCTGCATATGTTCTATTTTCTACTTTTTTGCATTTGTATCTTTTGTTTGTTTTTGTTTTTGTAATCTTACGTTGAAAGATATTGCGTGCTAATTTGCACTAATAGCACGAAAAAAATTCTAAAGTACAAAAACTCTTTTATGTGGTCATTTCAGCATCATTTCAATCATTTACTGTGTTTCTACTTACATTTCTTATGAGGGTCAATTTGACCCCCAATGGCGGTTTTCGGTTAGTCTGAAATTCGGCTGTTCTAGTGTTAAGAACTAGCAAGCGAATAATCGCTTGAGTTCGTGAGATAGAAACAAACAATTAGGAAGGATGAAATAACCCTCTATTATTCCAACTACTGTTTAACAAAACTCCGCCTTGGAGTTGTACAATAAATCCGACACTTGGGCTTGGCCTTAAGAGACTAAGAATTAAACTAAACTAATCTCAACTAAAGAGATATAGCCGAAGTTATCAAAATTCTAACAGAGTCGGCCCCTTAACGCTAGTTGACTGCGAAACTATCAAGGGCTTAATGTACGGCCAAGCTTAATAATAGCTTACGAGAGAGTGGCCTAAAAAGGCGGACGAGTGCCGCCAGAATATCTGTTATCTCTCTCTCTCTAAGACTGTAGAACTTCGCGGTTAAATACCGCTCTTCCTCATTAGCATTCGTGACGTGATTCTAAAACTTCGTCCTGGCCGGAAGTTGAAATTAAAAATGGATAGGAAAGGAAGTTTAACTCAAAATTTAAGTTACAAAGTTAAACGATTTTTTACTTCCCAAAGTTAAGTATGTTAAATATTTAGGAGTACATTTGGACGAAAAACTTGCTTTCAGGCCTCACATACTTCACATCAGAGATAAAGCGCAAAAAGCTTTCATGGCAATATATGCATTGTTAGGTACAAGTTCTAAATTGCATTTAAACAGAAAGACGATACTTTATTTACAAACCATTAGGCCCATAATACACTAGATGCAACTCCGGCATGGGCGGCAACAGCATGATCAAATAGGCAGTTACTACAGAGACTACAAAACAAGATATTAAGAATTATTACAAACTCCCCGTGCTTCGTAAGGAACATGGTTATTCATCATAGTTTGAAACTTTTGCCGCTAGATAGTGAAATTCTGAAACTATCCCGCAATTTCTTTAACCAGTGTGACAAACATGATAATGAAACTGTGGAGAACATCGGGAATTATGACTATTTGATGAACCAAGCGTTTTAAGAGACCATAAACGATACACCATAAGGAAAGATGGTGATCAGTGTAAATAATGTATATATTTAGTTTTCTACTTTAATTCAATATTCTACTTATTTCATTTACTCCTGGCAAAGCATGATAGAGACTTTGCAGCCGTCAAAGCGGGTAGACTTTTTATTATGGTATGTGCACTTAAAAACGCTGTTCTCCAGTTGTTCGAAAGAACGAACAGTCGCTTCAAAGCACCTTCCAATTCTTCTACTCCATGCTTAACGTTACGATAACGAGACCTCGCTGACACTTGACAACAGATAGACGCTTCAACATTTATTAATATTTTGCTTATAATTGCTACACTGTCACAAAATGAGATCCAACGCAGTGGTAAAAACCTCCGGGTCGTACACCACTTATATGAATATGACCTAAGACTTCTAAAAGAGAAAGTACTTAGGAGTCCTTAATGGCCTGTGTTTGCCTTATGGCCATTTCATTCTTGAATCTATTACGCTCGGCCGTATTGTACGTGTCTATTGATAATCGCCAGCTAGTTTAAATTAAGGGATATTTGTGATACGTTAGATATTTGTGTCTAGCTTCGGCGACGTCTATTTCAGTTAGCATTAGTTCAGTTTCTTATTTTCTTATCCTGACTTAAAAGCTCGAGTGGAGGCTTTGCTATAAGTTCTAGAAGTGAGTTAACTGTTGACATTTATTTGAGTAAAAGGGATATTTTAACCCTTCCCGAGTCTACGTTGTCCACCTGAACACAGCGATAAGTAGCTACTTCAGTTGGTCCCTCGACATCTTGCCATAGACAAAGAAGCGAATTATAGCACCTATATATTTTTTTTTCTTTCCTTCTCTAACTGTAGGTAGAAAGATTCAAACTTATATATTCTAATTTTTTTTCAAGATTGAAATTGAAGTATCTGTCTGCTTTGTTTTCCGCTCATGAACTGCTTTATTTGAGTTACGCTCTCATTACTAAGTGCATGAAGTTAGTGTTGTTAAAAATAAAAACACTCTTTCTGCAAAATATATTTATGAGAAAATTAAGTGCTGTTTCATATAACTGTGTCGATTTCGACATTCATTCAGTCAAAATTTACAATTCAGTCAATTGACAATTGAGTCAAAAAGACATTGAAGGAGCAGAAACTGACTTAATTCACTATTCTACAGAGTTTCAAATGTAAACAAATGGCGGTTCATTAGGCTTAACTCGCCACTTAAACTTTTAAATTGTTGATAATTCTACAGCTGTTGCACGCAGATTAACTAAAGATATCACAAACCTAACCGGAACATAAAAACCACATAATTCAATCACTTTTAAAGCAAAAAACGCACAATTTACCAGCATATAAGAATAAAACACGCTAAGCTCATTGAGCCAGGTAACAGAGTAGATGATATATATATATATATATATATATATACGAGTGGTACAGTCGATTGCAATGAAAAAGAGAGGTTCACAACTACATGTTGCAGCAGTCTCATATACAAAACTTGAACGTTGTATGAACTTGAACGTACTATCGTTCATACATACATATACTATGTCAAGAAAAAATCTTTTCTGAATCAATTTTAAATCCACTTTACAATTATGTTTGGCGAAAATATTCCTTTGGTCTCTCCGTACGTATAGATATCACGCAAAAACATCCTTCAAATCGTTTCGAGGGCGGTTGAAATGGATATTTTGTTTAAATATGATACCCAACATTTTTCGCAATTATAGTATTTCCTAAGAAAGTTTCTACTAATGTTGATGCTACTAATGTATGTTAACTAGAAATCTTATTTGGCAGCATTTTTGTGTACAAACTATTTTATTATTATTTAATGAAATTTAAGATCATCAAAATCTGGGAAATATTTGAAACAATACGTATAAGAAAATTAATAATATTTTAACTGTGAAGAAACAAGAGCTGTATAAAATTGTAATTCCAACATCACGTTGCACTCAAATGTTTGAGAAAGCTCATATTAAATTTAGTAATATTGATGTATCCTCAGTTCTAAATTTTTCTGCTCAATATTATTGGGCAGGAAAAGTACAAGATAATAGAATCTGTAAATTTAGAACTATGTCAGTATAATAATAAAAGTAAACAAAAGCAATTTATTTCAAGGCAAGCACTACCAATTGGAAGTGAATCTTTTGAATTGTTATCTGTTCATACTTCTTGTTAATTTAAATTATAATTCTACTAAAAGTTATAATCACATTATCATAGATCATGCTACTCGATATATATGGACTTCTGCTTTTTAAAGAATAACTATTGATACTTCTATAAATAGTTTAAAACACACTTTTCAGAGTCAGTGTCCACAAATTTTAAGTGATAGATATGCTGCGTTTACGCCATCAAAATTTCAGCATTTTTTGAAAACCGCAATGTTACAGAAATGTTAACTACTGCTAATAGGCCACAAACTAATGGCAAAGAATAGAAAGCGTGCAGTGTTCTAAATTTTATCTAACAGCTAAGTGCAGAGGAACCCGGTGAACAGCTAAGCGAATAATCGCTTAGGTTCAGTAACAGAAACGGGAAACTCAAGAAGGCTTAATTACCCTTTATTGCTCAAACTAAGGATTAACAGATGGCCCCTTTCTCAGGACTTACAACAAAGCTTCCACTTGGGCTTAAACTCCACATTATAAGGAATAAGAACTTAACTAATGACTAACTAAAAAGATTTAGCCGAAGCTAACACAGTTCTAAGTAGCTGGCTCCTAAATATCGAATTAGCTAGCGATGCTATCAAGAGCCCGTAATACGGTCGAACGTAGTAACAGTTTAGAGAGATGTGGCCAAAAGGCAAACGTGCGCTAGTCAGAAACTCTGCTTCTCTCTCCCGAAGTCAGTGGAACTTCGCCTTAAATACTACTCTTTCTCACTTGCAATAAACTCGATTCTAAAACACATTCTGGTAAGGAATTTGTAATCTGAAATTAGGAGAGATAGGAAAGGAGCTTTAACTCAACTATTGTAAATTTAGGATAAAGCTTACATCTTTCCCCACCAGAATTTAACTACTCGAAGAATAAGGTCTCACAATGACCTTGTTTAAGAGTTTAAATTATACAAAACTTCTTAACACTTCAACGTTAAACTTCTAATATTCTGCTTTCTTAAATCACTCTCATTGTTAATTCTTCCTGTTAAGGCCCACTTTACAAAAGATCTAAAGCTAGACTAAAAATAAGAAAAATTATTTTCACAAATTTGCTATATCATTTGGTACAATCATTTGCTTCATCTTAACTTTCAGTACACTATCCGCCTTAGTCCTTCCAAATTATCTGGAAGAAACAGTAATAGTCCTTGCTTTTACAAAAATTTTCCATTTCCCTTACAAATACATCTTATTGCAATTCTTTGTCCTTCAAACAGCTTTCATTCACACATATTTTTAAATCATCCTCCTCCCACGCTCTCCGGAACATTGTTCGGGATTATTTTCAATAGTTAGTATGGGAAGGCATTACCATCTGATCCATGGTACATACCTGGCATCCCCCATACTTTTACCTGTACCTATCCAATCATCAAAGTTAGTGTCTGAGGCCATTGAGCTTGATGCATATCAAATTCGTTTCCTACTAACTACTAACTGAATTGGGTACAGAATTTTGTTAAATAATTATTTCAAATATGCCAGTTTTACTCAAAAGTTTGCTTATGAATGATTTAAATCCTTTCTTCATATGTATACAGATTAGTTATAAAATAACGTGAGGTATTCACATAGCTTTTAAAAGGAAAGGCTGTGAGAATTCTCATCATTCTGAGCCAACTGCCTTTCGATGTGTTTTACCTTACTGGACGGCGCTGTGGGAAGCAGTTTTGTCAGAAGAGCCAGAATGCCATTGCTGTTCTTCGTGAATTTTGGCGGTTAAAGAATGTGGGAAAAGCACAGATGAGCATAAAAAACTTATGAAAGATGAAGCAAAGAAGCATAACAAACAGTGCACTAAAGACCGGACCCTCGTCCTGGTATTCCCTTGCGAAGTTGGATGAACCGGGCTTTAGAAAGGACCCCTCAGTGGCGGCGCAGACCCCACAGTCCCTGCCCGGCTTTATACGTAGCCTCAGCGAGGTTGAAGAAAAACTTAATACAAAAATACAATGCTCAGTCACCTTTGCCTCGGGGCACCACTCCCTTGGCATCGGATTCATTCATGTTGGTGCCTCACCTTACTCCGTCAGTCCCCGTCACTGGGACCATGAGAGCTAAACCCCCATTGATAAGACCCACGAACATCTACAATATAGCTCCACCACAGCCAGAGGAACAGACACCACAGTACCAGTACGGTCCCTGCCAAGCCTGAACCAACCTGAGTACAATACTCGGGTTCTAGTCCTGTGAAGACTGTTTGTATACCCCCGTGTTTGAGACTGCCTAGGTACAGATCTTAACCAGTACTTCCCAGGAATTCTCTTGAGTCAACCCCCGGGGGGGAAGCATAACAAACAAGATGAAGAAACATAACAATATGAAGAAAGCATAACAAACTAATGAAAACTGAAAGATTTTAAATTTGAGGAACTCTAGCGCCGCAATCAGTCCGGGAACGCAATGTGGTTAATCAGCAGCAAATCGAAAGAAGTTGCAACAGCCAATGTCGAACACGAGATGGCGAATGTGTATGATACCAGCAGTTCTCGGACAGTGTTCCGACATACGCATATCCTATACTCAACGGTGTGCAAGATCCTGTCTCAGATGTTCAAGTCTTACCCGTAATAAAATCTCTTCTGTTCAAGAATTGCTCCCTGGGTGATAGAGGCCACACGATTTGACTTTTCATCGAGATTCTTAGCACACATGCAAATTGATGGTACACCGCTGTGGCAGATTTTATGGAATGAGGAAGCACATTTTCATCCGAACAGTGACATTAATACAAACGGCTGCCGCATTTGGACAGCGAATAGTCCTCAAACCTTGTGTGCAAACCTCTCCACTCACCAAAGTCACAGTGCAGTGTGGCTTTAAAACATCTTTTATCATCAGTCCTTACTATTACGAGGAAAATCGTAAAAGTGGACCACTGGACCTGTACCCTTACTGCTGACAGATATGCCGATATGACACAAAACTTCGTGGTTCCACAATTGCCGCGACAAGGATATCTCAATTCGACAATATTCATGTAGGGTGGAGCACTGGACATAAAGTACAGCGTATGTTGTGGCAACATTTCTTTGATAGCAGAAAGTCATTAATCGTGCACTCCTACGTTATGGCGACCGAGGTCACCTGATCTCAATTCTTGAGATTTTTGGTTGCGGGGATTTCTTAAACGTGTCGTTATTAAAGACATGTCCCTGATATCGCAATTTTGAAAGATCTAATAGTGTTACAAATTAATTCTGATATATTGCGAGCTGCCGTGGAAAATGTCGTGCAACTAATGCAAAATTGGAACAAAATAATGCGTGTTGAGCCTTACTTGTAAGTAATAATTATTCGTTGTTCATAAAATTGATGTATGCTGTGTCTTTTGGCATTTAATCATTCATTACTCACAATATTACAGTTTTGCAGAGCCAGCATTTTCCATGGTGGTGAATTTTGGTACTAATTTTTTACAATCCTGAAACTTGACTATGTTTCATCTAAAACTTCCCTCGCTAAAGGACCCTAAATATCTCACATTAATTTATAACCACTCTGCATGTAAAGAGATTAAAGATTTGTTAATATATATATGTGTGTGTGTAATCTGTTTTTATATATGTAAAGTTATTCTTTTTTCTTAGAGTATTCGAGGTTTTTTCTTTAGTCAGAACGATCTCTAACATTTCACTGCAGTTAAACACATTAATTTGTAGTTTTTATTTTTAAAGAATTTAAATCTCAGCATCGAGTGGCAAAGATAAGGTTCAACAGTTTTATCACTATTCAATTCAGCCTACTACTCAATATTATTATTATTCAATCCCGGTTCATATTGCAGGAAACTAGCTGGCTGCATTGGCGTTTTCATGCTTTGTTTCGTGTGTAAAATTATTAGTTTAAGCACCAGACATTAGAGCTACCTAAGAACATCTTCCACGAAGGCAGTACTCTCCATAGGCGGATAGCACAGATGAGGTCTATGCCATACCCGAAATTTGATCCATCAAAGCCTTAATATTAGTTATGTTTGTTATAAATTCTTTTATTTCTTTGTGAAAGTTTGCATTTAGTACGTTTAGTTTACTTATCCTTTGTCCAATGGGTACTTTACCATTAGAAAAAATTCAATTAGATGGTTTTCTGCATGAGGCGATGCTGAAATTGATGAGGAAGGCGATAACATAAAAATGATCTAGGAATTTATATGTCGCAGAAAATTCGAAAAAGCGTCCTAAAAGCAGGCTGTGAAACCAAATTGGCATATAAAAAGTTATAAATCCTTTTTTACTCTCGTGAATTGTACACAAACGAACGTGCTTCACATGTCAGAATAGATAATTCTTCTTTTTATGTGGAAAATATTCAAAATATTCCTTTCCCTTTCGAAATTTATTGCAGAATGTGCCAAAAGGAAGAAATAACCACTAGAAAGATTCTAAATTTTCCAAGAAATGCCTGTTATTTAGTTTGTAATGTAATGGTAGTACTATAAGCAGAAATGTATGATAAACATGGATATTTCTTATTGAAATTAAATTTAAAGGAGTTAAACTTACAATTTATTATACTAAATTTCAATAATAAAATATCGATTTTAAGACTTGTTTCAGTCATTCTGCCATAAGCTTTTAACCGTGATATAAATAATTTGCTTCAAATTCTTCACAGAATTTGATAACTTTAAACAATTCAAGAAGAATTACTTTATCGATTCTAATCGATGTCATAGGGTTTATTTTAATTTACTATTGTTATTTTTATTTTAGAACAATCCTTTCATTTACCTTCTCATTTTCCACTTACGTCTCACTGCCAGAATGAGTTTTCATGATTACATTTTATGTAAATGAAGTAGAAACGAGTATTTAAGCTGAAGTCTGGGTCACTTCAGTAGAAGAGCGTGTTATGACTTTCGGAAACTTTTTTACTGATGCTAACCTAAGAGAGAATATGGATTATCATTCCGTGATATCGCCCGTCGCACTGGTCCACATCCAACCACTGTCATACGAATACCAAATCAATGGATTTCTGAGGATTATACTGAACAACATGCAGGATTTCAATGCCCTCCCATGACTTTCGCCCAAGAGGACAGACATATCGTGAGGGGGTCTGAGTCATAATCCCGACAAGCCAGAATCCCGACTGTCCAAAACCCCGACAGGGCCGAAATCCCGACAATCCAAAGTCCCGACACGGTCGAAATCCCGACAGGGTCAAAATCCCAACAAGCCAGAATCCCGACAGGGTCAGAATCCCGAGTGTCCAGAATACCGACAGGGTCGAAATCCCGACTGTCCAAAATCCCGACAAGTTAATATCTAAATACAAACACTCAATTCAGCTTAATAAAATACAATTTTTAACTAACTATTACATATTACTAATTAAAAGTTTAAATCAAAAAATCATAAAAATTATGTCATTACTTAAAATAATTTTTAACAAATTGAAATGACCGTTAAAATTTGAAATGAAGATTTATAAAATTCTTTTTATTAAGAAAAAGAAAACATCACTTACACATGCAAACGACATATTTACAGTGGCACATTGTGAGCGATAGCACGAAGATATTCCATCACAGGTCGATTATCACGATCATCCACAACAGTCATAATTCTCCTTTCTCTGTCATCATCTACCTTCCTACGTTTTGGTTATTGTTCTCCGCGAAGAATGCATTCAACTTGGTATTCCACATGCTCCTGTTCTTTTTGAAATCCTTCTATGATGTTATAAACGCCAACATGGCCCGTCCAATTAAGGTCTCCCATCTTCTGTGCCAATCCTCGACAGCATTTTGAGTGCGCAGAGCATTTATAGCTGCTTTTTCTAGATCACCAATGATTCTAGATGGCCTCAGTTCAATATTAATTTCTTCAGCGAAATCAATTAAATCTTGGAATAATCTTTTGTAATTTTCTTCAGATTTGCTAGTCATCAAAGCATATACTAGTTGCAGCTGTGGAAGTATGTTAAGGGGTCATTAGGCCTTACTGGGATTTCGCCCGTATCGGTATTTTGACCCTGTCGGGATATTGGACAATCGGGATTTCGACCCTGTCGGGATTTTGGCTTGTCGGGAATTCGACCCTGTCGGGATTTTGGTTTGTCGGGATTTTGGCTTGTCGGGATTCCGTCTGTCGGGATTCTGGCTTGTCGGGATTTCGGCTGTCGGGATTATGTCCGGATACCATTGTGAGGTCAGCCCTGCAAAACCGTACAACCATATCAGAACCATTAGTGAGGAAATGGGCATGTTTGCAGTACGCCTAGTATCAGCTCGTACTACCCGTCGACATTTGCAGCAGCATGGACTATCAGCAAGGAGACCATTACTTCGGCTTTCCTTGACAATGCAGCATAGAGAGAGAGGGTGACTCGCTGTACCGAACGACGAAGTTGGATATAGGAGTGGCACAATGTCGTTTTCGGTTCTGTGTGCAGTATTCTGATGGCCGAATACTTGTCTGGAGGAACCGAGGAGACCGCACGTCGCCGCCTTGCATTCGATACCGTCCATGGGGCCCTGCACCTGTTGTGATGGTTTGGGCAGCCCCTGGGTAGGTAGGTAGGTTACGGAGGATTGGAACGCCTGGTGTCTAACAGAGGTAAACAGGCATGTGTTCCACGCCCCTGGGTACAGGACACGCACATCTATATTGCGGATCGACCGTCGGTACATTTCTGACCTTTTACGTCCAGCGGCTATGCCCTATATTCGAGGCCTGCCAAACGCCATCTTCCAACAAGATAATGCAAGTACCACAAGTTGCACTCCGTGTTCTGACCTTCCTCGATACACAACAGCAACAACAATAACAATAATTGGCATTCCCTGCTCCGCGAACTTAATCGCACTACAGGTCCCCCCACACCTTAGAACCAGAGTCGGAGGTTCAACCTCCTTTCTGGCCCCTTAGAGAGGGAGGCGCACCGCCCAGGCAATCACCCGGTACGGCACTGGTCGTCATTTGCTACCCACCAGTCTCTCGGGCTGCCCGTCGCAGCGGGTCATTACCCAGCGTACCCGGGGGAAATCCCCTGGGCTACTAGTTCCACGCCGCGCTAGGACGTGCCAGACCCCGAGGCCGGCCAATAAGTGACCTTTCCCGGAGCCTTCAGAACCACCAAGTTCATAAATTTTATAACCCGTGGCTGAGACTGCCTAGGTACAGATCCCAGCCAGTAACTTCCCAGAGTTCTCTACGTCGACCCCCGGGGCGAAGTCCTCAATACACAGGGTGAACTATTCGAGGGAGACCCAATCCGCCTTGTCCCAGCGGGACCATATGATTAAAAATAGGTCAACCCTCCTCCAAACCATGCTGATAAAACATCACAGAAAACATAAAATAACCAACCAAAAATAAAGAAGGGTTAGTAGAAAAACTAAAGATAAGAAAATGACACAAAACACAAACAAACACTTACGTAATCAAACAATCACAGACAAAAACACTCACAGAGAGGCTGTTTCTGTCACATAATAAAACTCGCTTCAAACCATAAAACAACATAAATAACTAAGCACCTCAAAGGTTCATTGGGGAATTCCCAAAAGGAAAAGAACCTGCAGAAGGTCACACCAAGGTCGCACGCAATAAGGTGTTCTATAGTTAAAAATGCAATAGAAAATAATTATAATCTGACAGAAATATTAATTTTAACTTTGCCACTTAAAGCCCCGGTTAGAGCAGAACAAAATAACTACATCAACAAGTAAAATAAAATACAACTACTACAAGTAAAATAAAATCCTCGGCTCACAAATGATCGTTGAATTGATAAAATTATCTTAAAAACATATAAAATAATTTAAAAGCCTATAATTCAATTAAAATATTTAGACTATGGTCTATGATGTTATGTTATTACAGAGTGCCTAAACTGTATATATGTACTGTAAACATATGTTTAAATTTAAAAAACCATACAATACATACACATGAATAATACATAAAGGAAAAAAAATTAGACAAAATAATTGAAATATTTAAAGACATAATTTAAACTAATACACCAAATGTCACTCTATTATTGTTTATATAAGACATTGCATTTCTACAGAATCTTTTAAAGTTTCAATACCTAATGGTTTATCACTAAAGCATTCGATTCTCAAATCCTTTAACAAAGGACAGTGATTGAGAAAATGCTCTGCGTTCCCAACTACATGACAAACGCCACATAAATCTGAATTTTGCAAACCAACCCTAGAGAGGTACGCGGGGAAACGGCCATGTCCAGTCAAGAACTGATTCAGATCTATATCGCTAATCGGCTTCATTTCGTTTTTAATTTTAATATGCTGCAATAAACCCGCGCACCTCTCAGACTCTTTCCATTGTAATGTCCAGATATTCAAATAAAAATTTTTCATATTTCTAATAGCATAGCTTTTCGAACCGGACGTCTCAAAGAATTCAACTCGTTCATCATAAATGGCTTGTTTTGCCAACACGTCGGCTCTTTCATTTTCATTTTAATCGATACACAGGGTATTGAAATAATGCCCTGGCCTTCATGGTCTCCAGATCTGTCACCTACTGAAAACATCTGGTCATGGGTTTTTGAAAGGCTGGCCAGCCACTTATCTCCAGCTAATGTGGTTCATGAAATGGGGAATAGATTTGAAGCAGCATGGAATGAGTTACCCGTTTCTGTCAACCAAGCCCCGTTTGACTCCATACCTAACCGGGGCTGTTTTAGTTGCTGGGGTTGGCAGATTTTTCTCCTAATTTTGCACTCTGGTAAAACCCCAAACTGTTTACAAACTTAATCATTTTGTCTTCATACCATACTGCTTACGTACATCTTTTTATGTATATCTTTTTTGTATTTGTTTTCCTTCATGGTGTTGCAATTTTAATGTCCATTACTGTAGAAAATGTAAATTTAAAGTAACATTAAATAGAACTAAACAGCTTAAGCTGCGCACATTTGGTTACCGCATAGTTGTCTATTATCTAAAAATCGCCTGCGTAGCTAACAGGCGTGTAATAAGCATGGCCGTAAATTAGCAAGCTCTAAGTCGTAGCAACAAAATGGCCGAAAAGCAGAATACATTGTCTGTATCTAACTCTCTCTCTGAAGGGCCTAAGCTGAAATAGCAGTTTCTCCCGTATTTTGTAGAAAGCGCGAAATTGCAAACTCATTGTAGCAGGAAAGTGTAACTAGAAAAATGAGAAAATAAAGGAAAACTGTCTTAAAATAAAAATAATGAATAGATAAAGAAAGAAAGAAATATAAAAAATTATATCTGAAAGCTTTCAGATTTTATATTACTTCCAAACGGGCGTTTTGCATTTATAGATTCATACACGTTTTGAGAATATTTGAGTTAAAACTATTTAAAAGCAGCATATCCTTAAAATTTCTGATAGACAGTCTCGCGCGCTGGAAATAAAAGTGTTTTATTCCCTACAGCGTTGCCACTTCTCGCTTTGAAATTGTTGAGTTTTTAATCAAAAATTCATTAAAGTTTTACAAAATATGAAATAGACAATAAACAAAATTCCGAATTCGAGCATCCAGGTGCCCATGTTTGAATCGAGCATTATGTTATTCAAAATTAGATGACTCTAGGTACCGTTGCTTTTTCACAATGCGAGAAATATATATTCATTTAGATTTTCCATTATTTAGTTTCTTTTAATATAATACAGTACGTGGCAGCAATTTAGTGGCAGCAATTTGAAAAGTGATTCGGACATTTAAAGTGATTCGACGCTAAATGCCGTTGAGACTAATAGCCCTTCTGCGCTAACCCCCATTTGGGCTAAAAAATAAAGTAAAACCCTACAATTCTAATATCTTTTGGTGAATTTAATAAGATCCTTAATTCTTCTTATCTTTTGGTGCATTTAATAAGAATGAATACCTTCTCCTGTTTCCAAAAGAAGAAGAGTGAGTTTGTTAACCAAAGCTGTATTTCTAAAACGTAAAGAAATACTTCCTGAACCATGCTTATTTCACGAAAACAAGAAATAACTATCTATAGATCAGCAGAAGTACAAACCTCACTTGAGTGCCATTTTCTTTGCGGGGCGGAACGATAAGGAGATGAAAAATCGCAAGAAATATACTCTATTGCCTGAAGCTTCTAACCATGATCAGAGGGATATCCGCACAGTATTCATTCTTTATCAACGGATTTATTTCCGTGACGTATTTCTCCGACCTGACAGAAAGCTTAAGTTGATGATATACCCTACAGTACCACTCTATGATTAAATAATGAAAGCCTTTGAGGTAGATTTATAGGGTCAATTTCCTTTCACTTCGGTATTTTTTTCAGAGTTGTTTTCCTGAAAGTTGCTCTTTGTCAGCAAATGCGAAGGTAAATGTAGAGGTCTAAAACCCAAGTCCGGTTACATAATCACTTCATGAATATGCAACCAGAGAACTTTTGCCTCCCGTGTATTGAATTGACTTAAAATGAACTTTGTTATTATATTCGAAACAATGCTAATTTTAAAATCAAATGCAAGAATTTACTTCAGACATGTTCTTGAAAGCTTCTAAATTTAATAATATTTAATACTGAAAATAGTATAGTACCCTAAATAATAACTCCTTCAACATGTTGAATAATCTTTTAAACATAATATTATTATAATTTATTGTACTGAAAATTAATTAGATTATTCTGTCGAACAATTAATGCATTTAGTGATCCCTTTTGTGTTCCGATTTGTAGGGTTTTTCTTATTTTGTATAACAAATTTATTTTAAGTTTTCCTGTTCTCAACTTCTCAACTTCCCCTCACATTCTCTCGCCAGGATATAAATTTAAAGTTAAGTGAAGCGCTATTTAAACATGTGATTATCTCAGTTTATTCAGAGCGTGTTTCGCTAGCCTAGCGCACGTTTCGCTGTTATTTCTCGGTCACGCTAGTAAGCCTCTTGGCCTTATCAGTTTAGTATCACGCCGGTTAGATTTCTGTGAGTCCATCTCTTAGGAGTAATTTTGAAGTGCGTTTTTGCACTCGTTTATTTTTCAGATTTGATTTGTATTCTAGTCTACGTTTAGTTACCGCCGCAAGTGAACGTGTTTTGTAACGCACGAAGTCCGTGTTTTCTGTTAATTTAGTTTGATTTAATAAAGGGTTATTTTGCACGCTTCTTCTGTGCTGGTATTTAATTCACGCCTGTGCGAGAATTCGCCAGGTTCATTGTAGAATCTAAGTTAGAGTATGTGGAAAAGTAGAGATAGATCTTACAGACTTACCTACATATTTACAGTCACGCAAAGACTCCTAAGGACTTCTACGGAAGTGTTTGACTTAGTGGAGTTATGACTTTCGGCAATGTTCAGTTCTGCTATTCATTTGTGCTCTCAGAAATACTGTCCACTTGTAGATACGGTCATTTAATGGAAGTTGGTTGACGTAAAAGGTTTCATTTTATTTATTTATTATCAAAATATATTGTATGTTTCTGTGATTGCTCCCGGTTACGGAAAGTTCATTTGCAGATTTGAAAGAAAAGTGAGTGTTCTGGAAAAGTATTTTTACACGTCATTTTAAACCTGCACTGTTTCAATAAGTAATTTATCAAGAAACATTCCTTTATCAAATTAGTTTTTTTTTATTCTTCCCATCATATCAATCTGCAGTATTTTTCAAAAAGATTTAAATTCTGTGAAGGATTTAGTATTTGTGTTCCTTTTTCGAAATACGAAACACAACTGGAAAAGAAATGCGAAAAACGAAAATAATTTCATAAACCTATTTGTTTTTCAAACCCTTAATCTGTATAACTAAAACTCGTGTTTATTACTATTGTAAGGATTCTAAGTTTTACTAACGTTTATTTTATTTTAAAACTGTACTATCACTTCTTATTTTCTACTTCCGGCCAGAATTAAATGCTTTAACTTGTTTATGCAAATTGTCTTGCTAACGCCAAGTACTAAGTTGTGGCTTTTTGCCAAGCGGGAGAGAGGAGGAGTTTTAGGAAGCAAGCCGCTTGCCACTGTAGTTTTACGACTTCTCACTCGGTTGCTGATTGTCTTTGAGGCCAGAGTTTTAGCCCTCTTGATATTTGCAGACGTATCGTAGTTTCAGCAGCTCGGCGTACTACATACGTACCTTTTTTAAATAAAGGCCAGTCTTAGTGCTAGGCATTTGTATATTAATTCAAAGTTAGCTTTTAGTTAGAGTGTTTTAGTGAATAGTTCTTACGTTCAGACCACAAGTGATTGGTCTCTGTATTCCGAAGTTCGGAAGCGCTTGTAAAAGATTGAAAATAAAGGATTTCGTATACCCTTCCTGCTTGTGTTGTCTACTTCATACCTTCTTGAACATAGCTTGAGTAAGCTCCCTGTTCCTATTCAGGATCATTTATGTTTCCAAAGCAAATCAAGAGAAACACCACAAGTCCTGACAGTATTACATTTAAGCAACTGTTTGTCCCACAAAAGTATCGTCATAACTGTATGGACGAAATTCGTGTCAGAAATATTTACGAAATTTGGTAATATTTGAAAAATCCAAATGTTCTAAACACCATTAAATGCCATTAAAATCCAGGGCCATTAAACACGCGATTAAAATCCACGGCTGTCTCACGGCTAGCCGGAAATCCGAGGCATATTCTAAACTCCACTAAACACGCCATTAAAATCCATCGTATGTATTCTTTTGCTCTTTAGTTCAGTGCTGAATAATTTTATGACATTCTACAAAACCTCTCACTAATCCTTAGAATAAAATCATCAAACACTAACCATTTCGTGTCCAATTTAATTTTTATTTAAAAGTCTGGTTCCTTGTAGAGTTTTTCTGTGTGTAATAAATAATTTAAAAATTAACAACAAACATATATATCTCCTATAAAAGAAAACTACTGTATGTTTTCCCACACGCACTAATTACTTTTGGAATTTTAACTTGTTCAACCATATCGTCCAGAGTACTTTCAGTCAAACTGGGTGGAGCTGGCAGGTTTGTACTTTAATATTAAAACGTTACCCAATCTCATACTAGTCTAACTGTACTAATTGTTAGAAAAATTAATTAAGAAAATTTCGGTTGTTTTTAATTTATCCATGATTTTGTAATTTGTACTTTTTAAAGTGTTTATATCAACTGAAACGAAGACAACTACTGAGTTTTATTAACAGAAAGGAAAATGTAATGTGTTAACACAAAAGCAAAGGCAAAGATCCAAAGAAAACAGAAACACTCCAATGAAAAATTTAAAATTAAGTAAAAAGGCTTTAGTTTGTTATTTTGATTAAAAAGATATCGATTTCAAGGTCGCTAACACACAAATTTTCTTTCTTCAAGAGCAAAATAGTGTCTCCAATATTGAATAATCGACGACCGAATTGATATCGAAAGCAATGGGTGAAGCTATGCGAAAGTAAACATAGCGTCCATATATCAAGGATAATAGAAATGAAACGTGAAACAATACGATATTAAAATTCTGAAAGCGTTAGAAAAGACTCTGTTGGAATTAAATTCATTAACTAAAGAGGATAAATTTTTATGAAAGTGAAAAGCTGCAAGAAAATTCAGTTCACGAAATGGTTTATTGATAATTTTTGCTCAAAGTCAGAATTGTGACTTCGAGATTAGGAGTCGAAGATCTGATTAATTCTCCTTCACATTTCTGAAACAATTACCCATATAGTTTCTTCGTGTAATGAATTCGAATTTTCTTGAAGCTTTTTGTGTTACAAAAATTTATTTTCTTTAGTTGCTGGCTATAATTCTAACATAGTCCCTGCTAACACTCAGAATTCTAATACCTCAGTTTTTCAGGTTTCATTATTATCTTCCTCAAAAGATGGCGCTACATTTGTGTTCGCTTTGCGTGGTCCATTGCTTTCGATATAAATACGGTATAAATCTTCGCACCCACACTTTGCAATTTTTTCCCCGTTGAAGAAGAGGAACCTGTGTCTGCCCCCCTTCCAAAATCAATAGAATTTTATTCAATATCTACTCCAAACTGAGATCGCGTTTTTGCCTGATTTAATTAAAAATTGCCTTTTAATTAAAAATATATAAATATTTGCATTATAAATTACAGTCTAAATTATAATCTTTTTATATTATCAAGATATTTTTTTTTTTTTTTTTTTTTTTTTTTTTTTGTGTGTGTGTGGTCAAATGAGAGGGATATCAATGCTGAAACCTACAAAAAGTATAATAAAGGCAAACCGGTTCTAGGAAAAATTATTCAACCAGATATTAGAACTATATTTTCCCCTGTTTAATTTAATAACTCTTTTAACTATAATTACTGCCAACAGTTTCTTTGTTAAATTATAAACTAATGTTACTGAAATTCTCTACTCGTTTCTCTAACAAAAACGGTTAAGTATTTATAAGGCGTTGTAGTGTTAAATAAAAGATAGTGTTACCGCAGCATATTTCTAATTAAAAGCAGCAGTCCCCTCTTTAAATGTCAAACTATGGAAACAATAATAATCAAAAAAGTTTTTCAAATACTTCATATTCATATAAATTGTTTTCTAAATGATAAGGTAAGTGTAAAATTCACTGTTTTTAAAATATACAGGGTGATTCTAAATTGCTTTTACGAATTAAGAGGGGCGATAATACCCATCCAGATGAGCAATAATTACCATAGAACATAGGGTAGCATTCCATTCTGAGAGGCAGAAATGAGGAAAGTAGAAAGTCATCGAGGAAGAATACAGAGACAGTCTCCTAAGGTAGGGATGGGCAAACTACGACCCGCCCGAAGATTCTATGCGGCCCACGGATAGAATTTCAATTTGCCTGTCCCAGGCAAATTAAAAGAAATATATTATTTACATATTAAAATCCATCTCCTTTTCTACATTGTTTAAATATTATATTTTTCTTCCTTTTTACTTCCTTGTACGAAGTAAAAAGAAAGTATTGTAATCGCGAAAAGTTTCCGGCAGCATATTTCAACGAAAATATCCATTTTGACCGCTATCGAATGCAATTTAACGATGTTTTTGCGTGATATCTGTACGTAAGAACAGAATAAAAGACTCGTTTCCTCCAAAAAAATTATAAAACTGCTTTAAAATGAATTCTGAAGAGAATTTTTCGGGGCGTCTGTACGAACGCAAGTACGTACGTACGTACGTATCTCGCATAACTCAAAAACGAGTAGCTTCAGAACGTTGAAATTTTGTATATAGGACTGCTATAACATGTAGATGTGCACCTCGTATTTTGGTTGCAATCGGCCGCACCAAACGTATATAAATATATTTATATAGATATCCACTCTGTGATCTCCATTTCTTTACTCTTATATGTTTGTAAATTGTACATTTTTTGCTTAAAAAATGATTTAATTATGTTGTTTTTATCTTCCGGTTAAGGTTTTTATGCCTTTAGTAAATCTGTATGCAATGTTTTTAGAATTATCAACAATTTTAAAGTTGTTTAAGTGCCGCTAAGCCTTTTTTTTTGTGGCGGCCATTGATTATTTACATTTGAAACAGTAGACTAGTGGATTTGTTGCCAATCTAGAGAAACTTAGCTTCGCAACAACAAAGATAACGCCTTCATTTTTTTATTGTCAATTATATCATGCTTAATCCTTTCTGGAATTTTTTCAAGGAAATAAGTGTTTAAGATTTACTTCGTAATTTTTAATATAGATATTTTGTATTTTTATGCATTTTTGCCTTCTCGCGAAGTGAGAACTGAATTAATTGAATGAAAAATACTCAATCGTCTGTTAAAAACTGTTTCTTTTTCGCTTTGTTTGCTTAATTTCTTTCATACATCATTCTAGCTTTATTATACACTGACTACCAATAAGTATTTGGACACCTATGCAAATGACGATATCTGCGGTCCTAAGGTACGTCATGGACTCCGCCGGTATATATCGTGTAGGAAACAGCATCGGCTTTAGTCGCATGCAAGATGCCTCGCATTTTGGAGCTCTCTGATTTCGAGAAAGGTATAATTATCGGGTATCACAAATGTGGCAGGTCCTTAAGGGACATATCTAACGATCTGAAATACCCAAAATCGGCAGTGGCCTCTGTGATTAAGAAGTGGAAGGTGAGTGGTGCCTGTCGGAATGTGCCCCGAGTCAGCAGACCAACGAAACTGGGAGATAGTGACCGACGAGTGCTGTCCAGAGAAATTCGGAAGAACCGCACCCAACCGATGGCCCTCATCCTCGAGGAGTTTCAACAGGTATCCGGGAGTATTGTTTCAATGAATACCATCCGTAAAAAAGCACATCTGCTTGGTTTTCTTGGTCGTGCTGCTGCCCATAAGCCTTTGATCACAGAGTCCAGACGCGCTGCTCGGTTAATGTGGTGCAAAGCACATCGAAATTGGACCGTAGATCAGTGGAAACGGGTTCTTAGGAGTGACGAATCAAGGTTCACCCTTTACCGTTCAGAGAGCAGGGTCTGGTTCTGGCGTCTACCTGGAGAACGTCTCCTGCCAGAATGCATTGTGCCAACAATCAAGTGCGGCGGAGGTGGAATTATGGTCTGGGGGGTGTTTCTCCTGGAATGGGCTGGGACCCTTGGTCACCATTCATGGTAAGCTCAACTCCGATGCCTACTTCACTATTTTGGATGACAATGTGCTTCCTACGTTGTGGCAGTTTTACGGGTTGGACGCCTGTTACTTTCAGGACGACAATGCCAGTTGTCATGTTTCGACGTTAACCAAGGCTTGGTATGGTGCTAATGGAGTTCATCGAATGGACTGGCCTGCCCAGAGTCCAGACCTGAACCCTATCGAGAACCTCTGGGACGAGTTGCATCGCCCAATTTAGGGGTGCACTACCCGTGCAAAATCGGTGAAGGAACTTTTATGTCTTCTCCAAGCCGAGTGGAAGAAAATACCACTAGGTGTCATACAAAGACTTGTGGAAAGTATGCCCTGGAGGGTCCACGCTGTAATTACCTCTCGTGGAGGCTCTACCAACTATTGATTTTGAATAAAGTTAGTTTTTCTTTTCTATCACAGGTGTCCAAATACTTATTGCTAGTCAGTGTAGTATTTGACTAGAACATATGGCAGCGATTAGATAATTCTATTCTTTAAATGATATAAATTTTGAGCATTATGAGTTATAATATGAACGAAATATAATACTATTAAGTGAATCTAGCGCCAGAGTGTCGCTATGGTAGACAAATACTAAAGTGAATTTTAAAGAATGCATTTATTTTATAGTGGTTTATGCGCTGTCGGTGAAATAGATTTAATTCAATCCAATAAGTTTAAATGAAATGCAAGAAAAAATGCGTATAATTTAATATTCCGTACAAGGAAGTCATGTGGTGTACACATCAGATTTTTTTCAATGGACTGATGATCTTTTTACTTTTTCTATTTTTGTTCTAAAAACATAAATCGATGGAAATAGCAAGCACAGACAGCTTTCAAGCGTTAAAGCGTTAAAAATGGAAGTTCTTTGTTAGTTATAGCTGTAAATTGGCGCTAACAAGCATTATTTCGTTCTCGGCGAATCTAATATAAGTGACTTAGATCTCACATATGGCAGGCTGCGCATTTTAAGATCCATCCAGCTTTTTCTTTTGGCGCGATTTCTAATATTATTGATTGCGTATGGAAAGATTGCGGACATATAGCATTATTGTGAATAGTGGCAAAACTATTAAAAGGATAGCGTAGCTAGTGCTTGTTTGGGTTATTCGTAAAATATATCAACCCCAAAATAGGTACTAAAAACGTAAAGTTGATTCAGAGTACCGTGCTTTTAATGATAAATCGACCTGGAAATATTTTTTACAGTCGTAAAATATAAACCAGTGTGTCTCATCTGCAATGAAGCTGTAACAGTCTTCAAAGAATATAACATTTCTCATCATTTCACATCCAATCATAGGAATTTCAATTACGAAGCAATGTCTAATATGAAAGAAAAAAGTGCAGAAAGACTTTGTAAAAAATTTCCAGGTCGACAAAATTTTTTCAAGAAGATAAATAGTATCCAACTTTGACGTCACAATTAGAGTCAAAGACTGGCCAGTTTAAATTTTGCTCTATAGCCTTGGATGAAAGCACTGATATGAATGATACTGCTCCACCAGTACAATTTATAAGAGGTGTTGATGAGAACTTTGAAATTATCGAGGAAGTGGCGTGCATGCGTCCTTTAAAAGGAACTAGAACGGTATGTAATATTTTTTGTGAATTTCAGGAAGGGTTTTTAACTTTGAAATTGCCTATAACAAATGTATACAATATTACGACTGATGGAGCTCCAAATATGACAGGAAAAAAAATCTGGATTTCTTGGAAGCTTTAATCAAAACTATCCCGGGAATAATAATGTTTTCCTACATTGTGTTTTACATCAAGATGCTCTGCATTGTATATGAAGCCCGTGCTTAATGCAGTTGTGGAGCTTGTAAATACTCGTACTATTCGATCTCGTGGGCTTATTCAAAGGCAATTTCAGGATTTTCTTCAGTCCGTGCAATCTGAATATTCTGCTGTACTGTATTACACGAGAGTAAGATGGCTTAGTGCAGGATGTGTTTTCAAGCCAGTATGGCAGCTGAAAGACGACATTGTGTCGTTCTTCTATGAGAAACGGTGTTCTGCGGAGTGCGAAATGTTAGAAGACACAGAATGGCTTACGGACTTTGCATTTTTCACATATCTTCTTTGTCATATGAGCAACTTGAATGTCAAGATGCAAGGGAAAAATCAATTTATCGACGATATCTGGGCCCAGCTCAAAGCTTTTAAACTAAAACTTAATCTGTTTGCTGGGCAGCTAAGAACGACTTGTCTCATTTCCCGAGGTTAAATTAAATACCCTCAGTATGAAGAGAAGGTTAAGGATTATGAATATGGCTTGAAAGAAACTGCATTTTGAGTTCGAACGCTGATTTCAAGATTTCAGTGCCATTCAAACAGAATTGGATATTTTTACCATGCCTTTCAACGTAAATTGTGAAGCAGTGTGGTCAGTTTTGCAGCTTGAATTAAGTGAATTGCAATCAGCATCTCAAGCAGTTGTTTCTAAATATGCCAAAGTTAGAGTTTTACAAATAATTATCGAAAGTAAGTTTCCCAAATTTATTAGCTCATGCTCAGAAAATCAGTGCTAAAGTGTTTTCAACTATGAACCTTAGAGTTATTTCAGAAGTGGACCGGCAGATGAGCATTTAGCCTCGTTCTTTAGAATCAGTACATCTCACTTCGATCCTCAATATAAGGAACTTTTAAAAATAAAATCCCAATTTCATTCATCTCATTAACATATCTAAATTGTAATAAATGTATATTGTTTTTAAAATTTTATGAAACATTTATCTTGGCCCGCCAAACTTTTTTTTTTTTTTTTCGATTTTTGGCCCGCGACCGAAAACGTTTGCCCATCCCTGTCCTAAGGACTATTATTACATCAGAATATTCAGTCCTAAGGACTATTAAGAATTAACCGTATACAAATTTGCACTGTGAAGAAGCAGTATTTTGCTTTTAATTGGTAACGGAGAAAGGCAATCAGAGCAAACGGTGCCCTTGGAAACGGCACAACACAATCGCTTCAACTACCTTAGTAACATCAATTACCTTAGTAACATAATCCGAAACTTTTCGTGAATGCTATTGCGGAGTACAAGTACGAGCAATTGCAGATATTCACCTCACATACGGTGAATCAGAATCAGACTCATCGTTCTCACTGTAGGTGACAACCACCACTGGTTTTAACCTATATTTTTTGCGGCCTAGGCCATTCGCTTGTAATTTTCTTAGATCAGTGGTGCATAAGCACCTCACCCTAAGGCGAAAAAAGGTCGAGGTGGTGAAGCCACGAGGTCGAGCTTTCTAATACTGCAATGTAAACATAAGAAAGTCCTCTCTTTAGTTGCAGAAGTCCTCTCTGTAGACAGTTGAAAGTGATTGGTCAAGACCAGTCACGTTGTAGGGTTTATATTTATTTTAACTAACATTTATTTTAAGTTTAAACTATCTTTCCTGTCAAGCCTTACTTTCCCCTGGAACTGCCAATGCCAGAATATGTAAATTTGAGTAGAACGCGCAAGGATTCAAATTATCAGCGGAAGTATTCTGATTTAAATAGAAGGAAACGAGTTCGGTGTGATATTCTTACTGCACGAGCGCGGAGGTAGTTAGCGAGAATTGAAGAACCCCGCGTTGCGGCCTATGTGCTTGGCGGGAAGTAGTGGTAATCGTTCCAGTGAGCTTCAAGTCTGCTGAATTAGCAGCGGTATTGTAAAACGCGGTGAGTTAGTTATTTTAGAGAGCCTCGTAGTTAGAATCTTGTCTTTACTTTCTTTTCAGGTTATTATTTTATTTTGACTGCCAAGTTGGCACAGTCTGTGAGCGTCAAGAGAACGCAATTGTAATTTATTATGTTGAATAAAAAGGGACTTAAACCCTTCACAAGGCTCTATCTTTTATACAAGTTTTCACAGTCACCTCTTGGTTGCGTGCAAGTTGGAGGCGCGCAACGTTATAACGTAAGAGTTCAGCTTCCCAAGAACTGACCCTGCGAGAAGCTGTTTGAAAACAGGAGTTGTTTTAAGCGAAGATTGAAGTAATTTTTGAAAAAAAAAGTAAAGTCCAGCAATTTTCTGCGTCTGCGTGAATTGTGACACATACAATGAAGCCAAAGGGACAAGAAACACGAAAGATTGTACGAACAGTAGTTTCCATTCGTCGGATTCCAAGTCATCCAACCTTTTCCAGCATTGATTCGAAGAATGCCAGAAACCAGTTCTTTTGTCATTTCAAAAGGCAACGCAGGACGTTTGCGAAATGTATGAACGCCAGAAATGAAAGAGCGAGTTGTCGACATTTTGAGCACTTTCGGTGAGTTCTTCACCAAACAATAAATCTGATTGCGCAACTTTCGATCTCGTTCATTCGCTTTCCCTACACTGTTGGTAAGTTTTTTGCAGGTTGGAATTCTAACAATCCTCTTTTCTGCCCCTCAGAGTGGAATGCGACCCTATGTTCTATTGTAATTATTACTCGTCGGGATAGGTACTATCACCCCTCTTAATTTTTAAAAACAAATTAGAATCACTCTGTATAATAAAGAATATACTAATTCAACTTGCTACTGTAATGTTAATTATTGAATGTCTTTATTGGCTAATATTGCTTAATTGCTTAATACTAGAAGTTACGCAAATATTTTTAGCATTCTTATAATACATGGAAAGATGCATTGCCGCAGTCTTCCAGAAGAAATTCGTAACTATAATCTATAAAACTAAACAAAAATTCATTTTTATTTCCGAGTTTATAGAAAAGTTAAAATTTTATATTGTTTTTCTGATAGTTTTAGACAAAACAGTAAAAGAATGAACATGTGATTTATTCAAAATCAAAAGAAACGAAGCTGTTTTTTCTAGTTTACTGATAATCATTTCAGTTTGCCTGCCTAATAAAATATGAAGGCAAACAAAAATGATTTTGGATGTCTAAATTCTGCTTAACGAAATTTTCCTCTTCAAATGCTGTACGATAAAAACAGCAGAAGACTAAACCTTTTACATGCACGGTCATAAATAATTCATATCTGCCTTATGAAAAACTAAATTTTGGATTTTTCCTTTTATTCTCCTTGTTCCTGAGAAATCAGAGAAAATCAAGGAAACTTGCTTTTGACTTTCAAATCTTCCGAAATGTTAAATGATACTACGCGGACATGTCAAGCATGCTTAAGGGTTAGCACCGAGCAATCTCTTTTTTCATAACAAGGTTTAGAAATGTGCACATATTCCTGAATAAATCCAATAAGCTCATCTAGAGAACCAACGGAATCCGGCCTTTTCCCGTTTTATTATCACTGCAATGCAGATGCTGAAATATTTCCATGCTCTGTAATCTGAAATCAGGTTATTATACGAAAACTTCTTGTTAAAGATAATACATCAGAATAAGAGTAATGCAAAATAAAAGTATTGTTCCGTATCTACATTCGTGAGAATTACATGATTTGCCATATAAAGCATATTACTATGTCGAAATTTAAATATTATTTTATATAGGAGACACGTTTAAGTAGATATTGATTGCTTTCTTATTATTCTTAGATATATATTATATTCTTAGATTAGATATATTCTTAGATATAAATTATATTCTTAGATATATATTATATTCTTAGATTAGATATATTCTTAGATATATATTATATTCTTAGATTAGATATATTCTTAGATATAAATTATATTCTTAGATATATATTATATTCTTAGATTAGATATATTCTTAGATATATATTCTTTAGATATATATTATATTCTTAGATTAGATATAAATTATATTCTTAGATATATATTATATTCTTAGATTAGACATATTCTTAGATTAAATATATTCTTAGATATAAATTATATTCTTAGATATATATTATATTCTTTGATTAGATATATTCTTAGATTAGATATATTCTTAGATATAAATTATATTCTTAGATATATATTATATTCTTAGATTAGATATATTCTTAGATATAAATTATATTCTTAGATATATATTATATTCTTAGATTAGATATATTCTTAGATATATATTATATTCTTAGATTAGATATATTCTTAGATATATATTATATTCTTAGATTAGATATATTCTCATATATATATATTATATTCTTAGATTATATATATTCTTAGATATATATTATATTCTTAGATTAGATATATTCTTAGATATATATTATATTCTTAGATTAGATACATTCTTAGATATTATATTCTTTTAGATATATTCTTAGATATATATTTTATTCTTAGATTAGATACATTCTTATATATTATATTCTTTTAGATATATTCTTAGATATATTAGATATTGAAAATGCTTTCTTATTTTCCTCAATTCTAAAGCATTTTCTAAAACAGAATTATATGTTTAAAGATCTGAAATAGGAATTTAGCATTTTCTGTTTTATTCATCAATAAAATATTGTTGCGTGTGTACGGTTTTGTAATATATTGAATCCACAAATAATATTAATAGGTTAATAAAAATTTATTTTTATCAAAATAAATATTTCAAAACTCTGGAATTTTCCATAGAAATATTCATACAAGTGATTACAGTATCACACAATATAATCAGTAGTTACACTAAAAACTACTAAGAGCGTAAAACACGACGCAATGCAAAGCGTATCTAAAGAGAAAGCTAATCAGATTTCACGCTGAACTCGCAACAATAACAGCAGTAGCTAACTAAACAACTGAAAGGAGATGCTCTTTTATCAGCCTTAAAAAGTTTGCAAAAAGGCCGCGAGATATTTCTAGTACTTTCTGCTTCTCGAAATTACTGGAAAGCAATACGAGGGTGGAATTAAGGTTACAGCTAACATAGTGGTCATTTATTCAATTTCGATACCCAGTTACTCAATGTTAAATGCATGTGCCCCTGTATACTTACTTTCCCGGCATAACTTTCTCTTAAAATTTGCCTCGCGCTACATTACACAGAAAAATACAACAATTTTACTTATAATTCTATTAAAATTGCCTATCTATGTACAAAATTGGTAACAATATATTGTTTGCATTTCAGTCATCATACATATTGGTACAAAAAATTAAGATCCATTTAATACAAGTAAATCTATTATTGATAGAGTCATTAGGTTATTTTGAAGCAAAAGACGTGAAAAATGTACTATGCCCTAGCAGGGATTCGAACCTGGATCTCTCAAATACGCGCCGCGTGTGCTACCGTTACCCCCACGAAGGCATGTTGAAAGGAAGGGGAAAATACCTAATATAGTCCCTCTTTTAAAAGAGAGACTGGGGATTAGAGGACCAGTGTCCAAATCCCAGGAAAGACGAATTATTTTCCATCACCTTTTAGTCAATCATCACTGTAGAGTCTACTTCCCCGGACTCGAACCCTATAGTCTCAAATACACGCCGAATATGCTACCGTTACACAACGAAGGTAAGCGGAAAGGTGGAAGAAAATACCTTATATGTTTTTCTATTAAGAAGAGAGTTCGTACCATCTGTCAGAATATTTTTTCCCTGAGATTTTTAATTATTTTTATTTGCTTTATATTTTGAATACTCTAAAAATACATGCCAATACTTTATTACTTTTAATAAATATGTATTATTTATATATTTATTGACTTTAATAAAAAAAATAATTAAGAAGATGCCTTTGATTGATTTCGCTTCGCGTATACTTACCACCTCTTAGCTGTTCTTTGCTACGAGGGTTTTGTTATTGTTTAAATCAAACACTGATTCAATCTTCAGTTCTGAAGTTGAACAATCCTCCTCTTACACGTCTAAAAGCTCCTGCTCTAAATGATGAATTCTCAAAACGTAAATAATGAAATGAACTGACTGAACGTAGAAGGTATATAGTATATTTTCATTTTCAGTGCGTAATAAATAAAAAAATAATTTCTGCAATTTTGCTAATTGCCGTCCAGGCTATATGCCCCTCTCTGTTTTGAACGTCCAAAGATTTTCTGCAGCACATCATCCTAGCACGCCGTATAGTTTCCACAATTTCGGTAGCTCATATACCAGTGAAATTATTAGTTTCTATACAAGATATTTTGATGCATTGCTTCATTTTGATGCTAGACACCAGTTTCTCTACCATTCAAAACAATTCTGCTCCAACACCAGTGTTATACATTGGATATTCCCCCTGATTTCGTATCATTCGGATAACACCTTGAATCCATTGGATTTGCGCGTGCATACTACCTCTGGATTCGCAAGAGGGGGTGAGCGCTTTAGGGTATTTAATTAGCAATTCGGATAACACCGTCAAGCCATGGAATTGGTGAGGCCATATTTACTCTGGATTCGCAAGGAGTGAGTTGTTTAGCGCATTTAATATCAATTCGGATAACACCTTGAAACATCAGTCCATATTTCCTCTGGATTCACACGAGGGTGAGTGACTGAGTGACTCTGATTTGAGTTTTTGATTTAAAGTATTTGGTTTGTGATTTGAGTTTTTTTATTCTTATTGCCTGTTTTGTTGTAATAATGCTAAAATATCTACACTGTTAGACGTTTCTCCATATAATTTGTAGCATTTACATCATTTTAATATGGAAGTATGTTGGAAATGACAGAATCTATCCCAGTTTATATGGCATTTTTCAATGTTATCTATTAATACAAGTAGCTATAAGCAATGGTTGTAAGAAAACTTTTGTGCCACCACAAATGAACTAAGGTAAATATTTTTACAAAATACTTTCCGAAGTAATGTAAAATTAATTGAAAAGAACGTAACGTGATTTTATAAAATTTTATTTCGTTGAGAAAAGCGCGAAACATCAGAGTGTTCTTACCCATTGCACTATGCAAGGCTGCAACAGAGTCAGGTATTTCAAGATGAAATTCGAAATTGCGACTTTAATGATAGCTTCTTGAGATAATTTCTCTTCGTTATCTGACCAGATACACCCTTCAAACAAGGCAAGAAAAATTAAACAGCTAATGTATAATATATATTAAAAATAAACAAAAGGTAATTTTAAAGAAAAACATTAAAAACTGGAAAACAGTTATGATGTATGGCTGTCACGAAACGAAACGAAACACACTATTCTAACCATAGAATAAAATTTAATAAGTATAACAGATCGATGGTAATGATTAAGACATTAAAAATCTTTAAAATATGTGATTGATACAGAAACTCATTTACCGTTTTGAAGTGAAGTGTTTATTGCTATTAAAAAGTGTTTACCATTTCAATATGAAGTACTTTCAGATAGAAAAAAATTCAAGCGAAATAAGTGTAAAGTGTTAAACTAATTTCTGAAAGGCATAATTCTGCCTGAATGCCAAAAGCCTCATACGAAGAAAAAATTATCATTTACCAAAATTTGCAAAACATGACTGAAGTCAAATGCTGATTTGATTTTAATATTTATTCTCTGATTAATATTTTTGCACCTTTTATTTCTTTGAAAGGAATTGTCTTTTCCCCAAAAAAAGTAATGTTAATATCAGAAGTTTCAAACAGAATTTTATTGATTTGTTTATCCAACATATTTTAATGATGAAGGAAAAAAGGAAGATTAAATAGGAAGAGAGGGAAGAAATGAAATGGTACAAAAACCTAGGAAAAAGTTCTACTTATATTTTTGTGTTAAAATATTGCTAAGACGTTCCTTTAAAGAAGATTAATTCTTAAATTTTTATCTTCCTTTCATTCGCATTAAAAGACTTAATTATATGCACATTAATTGAATTAAGCAGGTATTTAGAGATGGGTAAAATTTCCCAACAAAAATTAATTTATATAATTGTCATTTTCTCATTAAAATGCCTAAAAGCAGAAAGTATTTTTATGCTTTCTTTCCATCATATTCCTTCTTCGAATTTTAATTAGCAGATTTAAAAATATTTTTGGTTAGTTAATTAAATCTGAAAAGATGAAAGAATACATGTTTCAAAACCTCGAATAAAAGCATTAAAAGATTATTTTAATAAACATTTTTTGAAAAGGAATCATTTTAGAATCGTATTCTTTCGTAAAGAAAGAACGGTTCTAACAGGCAATAAGCTTCACTTTAGTGATTCACGAAAAGTAAGTATAACTAAATGGGAAATAAAAGTATGAAATGGTTGATCAAAATGTTTATATTTTTTTATCCATTTACTAGAACCATCTTTTGACCCCATTATTTGAGCACCACTTCCCAGACGCATTTCCCATTCAAAGTAGCACTTCTCAGATTACTTGAAGCGTGAACAAAAATATTTTTCAGTGTAATACTTATAAATCTTAAAACAATTTTCTGAAAATCAGACGATTTTATCTGGAAACATAGGCAGAAGAATGAAAATAAAACTAGTAGCAAAAACTGAATTTGCTTCCTTTTTTTTTTGCATCATTTTTGCATTCACTTTCAAAAAATTTTTAATGTCTGTAGAAGATTATTTCCTTGTAATTTTTTTATTTATACCCTGTAAGCTTGTTTATTCTGAAGTAATTCCTTTGTCGGCTAGAACATTGCTTTCCTTTTAGATCCTTTTGTAATTATTTTCTTTTAAAGTTTTAGAATGTTACAGAGAACTTTTCAATCATGTTTGGTCTTACATCTCTTGTTTATGATATAATAATGTCTAACACAGTTTTATTTTTCAGATTTGCTTATAAATTAATTTAACCATCAAATTAGTTTGATTCTGGTAGTAATTTCTACAGTGGCTCCCAAAAGTGTTCGTACACTTACGATTTTCATTGAAAGAGGGCTCTATCCATTAATTAAAAGTAATCTCTGTGAATAAGATTTTAATAATATAATCTATAATCTATTCGTAACCCAATTATTGAATAACCTCAATTTGTTCTCATTTAGTTATTTGTAGTAAAGGCAATGATGTACAGTAACTTTCAGAATTTGTCTTAATGTTATGTAGTGTTTCTTGTATAATTTTGTTATTATTTTTTATATCATTATTTCTGTTTTTTCTGTTATTTCTTTTGCATTTTTTCTATCATTTTTTAAGGTGTGCTGATATGAAAAAATTCTTTAAGACCATACATATAATACTAATTCAGAAGTCAAACAACAAAAATCAGCGTTATATTTTCAAATTTTCACAGGACTAGTTTCGATGGTTTTACCGAACCACCATCATCAGCTGCAAAAGCGCAGATGAACGAGATAGAATATAATGATCAGATAAGATAAGAAGCCTGGACAGTAGAATATTTTTAAAATATAACGAATTTTTATTTATTTTATTTCAAAAATGCGAGAAACTATGAACCTCAAGAAGCTCAATGTTTTAAACTACGTTGTTCTCACGGAAGACTCTGATATTAGACCACTCGCGGCCCACCTCACCCGTGACACTAATTTCCCTTGTACTTTCAGTTACTGCAATTTTTGTTCTCAATTCGTATTCCATCTTATTGTTATTTTTGTGCTATGTAAAATTTTTGTATCGCATTTGATATTTAACTGTACATAACTATTTACATTTTGACTGTTTCATGTATTGTATCACCTGTTCTTTAGACGTTTGTATTTATATGCGGGCATGTGATTTTGATGAATTAATTTGTAAGTCATGTTTTATTTGTCATGACCTGTCCTTGTTCCTCCTTAGTGCAGCGTATACATGCAGTTCAGCTTCACTTTCTCACCGCTCTGTCTGATGTTTTCCCACTTGTTCGCTTTTTCGCCTTGCCTTGGCCTCGGAAGCATGGTCACCCCCTTTCTCTCTCGCCTCTGACTTTTAATTTACCCGCTCCGACTTTACTACTGTCATGTGCTCTCTGAGACTTTTATCATAAGCCGGAAACGTCGCGCTTCGCGCCATATATCGGCGATACTTGTACGGATACGGATACGGATAATCTCACTTGGCCTGTCAATGGCCAGCACAAGCTCACGACTTGCATCTTGGCAAGAAGCCATATGTGTTGGTTGTTGACATAATCCTTGAGCACCATGTAGGTGACAGCCCGACTTCAGCTCAATTCCACGCCCAATTTTGAGGGAGAGTATTCCAGGAAAGACTGGTGAGAGGGTACTCCAACACTTTTGCCCTACCACCAAACTCTCGAGAGGACTTTCGGTTCGCAGCATTTTAAGAGTATTCTATGCCGTACAGACACTACACATTTATAAGCATCCATGCCTTCCCCGGATTCGAACCTAGACCCTTCAGTATGACAAACAGAGTCGCTAAGCAACCGAGGGCCAGCAGCACTGTAAAGTCACTTTACTGTAAAGTCACTGATACTGGCACCCGGGTGGGCCATAGGGGTTAAAACGTAATAGGCAAAATCAAACTGACTGCAGATTTTAATTATGTATTGTAAAATATAGGAATAAAAGTGAGAGAACTAAACTGTTTTCTAAAATATTACACTTTTTATTGTATGTAATAGTTATACACGTATGTAAAGGAAACTATCAGTTCCACATTAGATTATCTACATAATATTTTTGAAAAGTCCAGTTTAAATTTCGTTAATATTTCATACTGTGGTGTTGAAGGACGTAGCATCACTTCAGATTACATTAGTGTTTTTAGCTTAATCATGAAGATATTATAAAGACCATATTTTCTGCTTGATTAATTCCACATTGCGTTTTATTCAATAAAGCAAAGGTTAAAAGGATTATTTGGCGTATGAGACAGATAGCATTAAGTTCAATAAAACTGTATAACTTGATATGTGTAATTGTAAACTGAGCAGAGGGCTCTGCAATGCTTGGTTTAAATACGCTGTGCCTTCTGGTGATGGTGAATCATGGTTGCCCCATGATTCACCGCCACCAGAGGGCGACACATCTGATTGATCGCTATTTTTCTTCTTTTCTTTTCCTCCCACTCACTGCTTCCTCCATGGGATTCATCCAGGTACTTTTCATCACCATGCCCATTGTGGACTTACTTCAGGTTTACATGGAAGTACTGCGAATGCAGTAGAACCCCTGTATAAATACATCTGTATCAAAGTATCAAAGCCCCGTGATTATCTTCTTCTTTTCGACCAGCAGATGGAGCCGCATATGCCACCCGCTTCCAGTTCTCGCTTATGTTTTCTGCTTTTTATCTAAGATAAAGTATCCTCGCTTTCTACCTTATTTCTGTGATCTTCAGTGGAAACTCAGTTAAAGAATTCTTACTGTCGTCATGCCCTTCGAGGACTCTCTAAGGAGCTAGAAAGAGTTATTTTATAATAGCTGCATACCAGCATAAGAACTGGTTCCAAGTTCTTTTATATCCTGCACTGCTACTCTATCATCCGTACCTACTGTTCTGCATTACTGCACTTTATGTGCTTATCGAAGCATCAGTATCAAGACAGCTGGAAAACATGCACGCTGATCGCGGCATACAGCGGAACTTGGAACATGGAACATTTACTTTTTGAGTAATTCTGGTGTTTTTATGAGTTTCAAGTGGATTTAAGATCACTACCTTGAGTGGACTAAGTTTTCAAAATATTGGCAACGATTTTTATGCTTCGTAAATAAAAATAGTTAACATTACTGTTAAACCTAGCTTTTCGGCGACGCTGCCGTAATATCAGGCAGCTGACGATGATGCTTTTTACAGAGATGATGCTTTTTATCTGAGAGTTGTTGCAGATCATCATTGACTTAAATGCGAAAAGCAATCTAAATGCTCAGTTGAGGGAGTAAGCGAAATTAAAACTTCTAATTATGAAAAGGTTCGAAAGCTTTAAGTTTGAAAATTACGGCCAGCCTTGCCAAAGAGAATTAGCTGATAGCTGTGAGAAACATTTTTTCTTAGATTGTAGCGCCACCTATTGGCCATTTAAGTAAGTTTGTCCATTCAGAAGCAAAACTTCTGAATTTAATATCGTTGTTCATTCTACCTACTCTAGTTGCTCAGCTGAAGAGGTTAAAAGACTGATTCAAAGTTGGTCCAAGAAAAGAAAGGTTGGTGCCAGAAGAATGAAATATATTGGTAAAAATATACTTGTAAAATGCCTTTCAGAAGATGATAAGAATGGTTTTTATAAAGTTTCATTGAATAAACCTAATTTATATTCTGCTTCTGCTAAAGGTATAAATCTGAAGCTGCATTTCAAAAATGTTCCGTTTAGTATCAATGAGGCAGAATCAATAAATGTGCTGAAAGAGCAGAATGTTGAATACGATAAGTTAGAAGAACTATGGGATCAAACAAAAATGAATTTTGTGTTGAAGATATTTAGAGGCGGAAAGCATATTGTAATCGAAACGGACACAGGTTGTCATAAGAAATTCTTAACTTTAAGACTAAACTGGAATTTGCGTAAATAGATGATTTTGCTGTGTTAAATAGCTTTTTTAAATGTTTATCGTACAACCACACGTCTTCCGAGTGCAGAAATTCACTAACCTGCTTTAGGTGTATGAGAGAACATAAAAATTCAGAATGGTATCAGGATATTGAGATATGCGTAAACTGTATCCGATTTAATAAAAGAATTAAGAGTGCTAGTAAAAAAGTTGTATTAATCATAAGCACTTTTTAAATTGCTGCAAGACACATTGTTTTTTTTTTTAGTCCAAAGGGATTTGAATCCCGAAGGACTATTACTTTCGTTTTGGCATTTTGCGTCGGACTCATAAATGTCGGTTCACTTTTCAAACTGTTGCCACAAAATGTTAGAGTCCTGCATTATATTTGAAGAAATTAAATAATGAAAAATCTGCATAAATGTATGTATATTTCTCGTATTGTGATAAAACAACGGTACATAGAGTCATCGAATTTTGAATAACGTAATCCTCCAACGAATATGAGCATGTGGAAGACCCAATTTGAAATTTGAAATTTGTTTTATGATCGATTTCCTATTTTGTAAAACTTTGACGAATTTTTGATTAACAAACTCAAGGATTTCAAAGCGAGCAATGGCAACGTTGTGCAGAAAAAACATTTTTATCTCCAGCGCGTGAGTCTCTGTATCGGAAATTCTAAAGATATGCTCGTTTTAAAACTATTTTGCGATATTGCTGTTGCACTGGATCTTATGGTTTAAGTGCGAGGAACATGATATTTAATAAAGAAAGGTAACACACAAAATGTTAAAAAACGCCCCTTTGGACGTAATTTAAAATCTGAAACATTTCAGATTTTGTTTATTTTTTTAAATTATTTTTTTTTTTTAAATAGGATTGTTTCTCAAAACTTACTGTGGCCCATACTTCGTTTCCTTCCTTACATATAGTTCAACTAAATTTGCATAAAACTAAGTTGCCACACAACAAGTAATTCTTTATATGGGGAATGCTGACACTGATGTTGCTGTTATTGCCGTTAAGGCTCATTGTTTCAAAGGAACACTTCCTTGGATATCCGATAAACTTACAGAGTTTTCTTCATTTCGACTCCTGAAATTGTCAAAGCTGACATTATTATTCGCTCAAGTTCTATATCTGCTTCTCTAGATTTATAAAATACTCATCATAATATGGTTGCTGTTGATATTTCAGTTGCACAATCTGATTTTGTTTAGTTTTCCTCTTGTTTTGACCTCTTTACGAATGATGCTGATGTTACAGTAAAAACTGAGTGTATTTCGAGAAAAACGACGCAACATTTGATCTGGGGTATGGATTTAAATAGTAAATTACATGTTTGGTTTAGTCCAGGGGTTCTCAACCGGTGGTACGCAAGAGAAAAAATAGGTGTTACGCAAAGAAGCAAAGTATTTTTAAATATTGAATTCAAAAATTAAAACCCCAACATCCTGATTGAGTTTTTTCAAATAAACATACCTAACTTAACTGTCTAATTTAAAATAATTTTTTAGGAAAGTAATTAAGGTTTGTATACAGGGTCCGTCAGAAAATGCATGCGCATTTTAAGCAAAAAAAATATTTTTATTGTGTGTTAGTAAGGGACTTAATTATAGGTTAATATATTCGTATATATCATAGTTTAGGTTAGGTTTTAATGCAATATTCTTGCACCTGTAGCTCTACAGCTATGTTAAGTTCATATTATCAGAACGATTTCTTGCTGTCATATAAATTATAAAGGCGTTAGGATTTTTTGATCCTGGAGACATGAAACATATGCAATGTTGTCGCCAGGATTCGAACTTCGGAACACCCGAATACGTGTCGAGTGGGCTTCCAGTTATGCCACAAAGGCATGGAGAAAGAAGAGAGAAAATACCTTTTATAATCCCCCTTTTAAACTGCGAATGGAGATGAGGGAATCCAGTCGCCAAATCCTGGTGGTGACGAATTATATTCTACCATATTTTAGTTCGGGCGCCACTATAAAGTCATTTAAAAGTTTTCGATGTCAGGAAACTGAAAATTTCCGTGTTGCCATCGTCGGGATTCGAACTCCAAAACTCCCGAATGCGCGTCGAGTGTGCTTCCAGTTACACTACGAAGACATGCGGAAAGGAGGCTTATTTACCCCCCCCCCCCTCCTTTTTAAACGGTGTTTGGGAATGACGGTGACCCAATCACGAATAAAACGGTGACGAAATAAAACGGTGACCCAATCACCAAATCCTGGTGATGACGAATCATTCGCCACCTTTCAGTTCGGGGGCGACTATAGAGTTATTAGGTTATACCGATGTTGAAACTTGAAAAGTGTACAATGCTCCCTCTGGGATTCGAGCTCTAGACCTCCCGAATACGCGTCCAGTTTGCTTCCAGTTACACCGCGAAGGCCCTATATCTTCCGTTCAGATTGCGTTTTTCCTCAAGTTCATTTTGATTCACTATTATAAGTCGTAATATATCGCATATTATCAACATGTGATGAATGAATACCAAATTATATATCATAAAGATAATTCAATTGGACTTTGAAACCATTACACAGATAAACTGCGCAAGAAAAATGGGACAGTTCTGTATCTTCCGTTCAGATTGCGTTTTTCATGTCTCGAAAGCGCGACTTGGGATACATATTAGATTTATATATAGCATTGTTCTAATATAGGTATTCTGACACAAAATAAGACTTTTTCTGAAATGACATGCCAATTGTTTTTAGTCCAAAGGGATTTGAATCCCGAAGGACTATTAGTTTCGTTTTGGCATTTTGCGTCGGACTCATAAATGTCGGTTCACTTTTCAAACTGTTGCCACAAAATGTTAGAGTCCTGCATTATATTTGAAGAAATTAAATAATGAAAAATCTGCATAAATGTATGTATATTTCTCGTATTGTAATAAAACAACGGTACATAGAGTCATCGAATTTTGAATAACGTAATTCTCCAACGAATATGAGCATGTGGAAGACCAAATTTGAAATTTAAAATTTGTTTTATGATCGATTTCTTATTTTTTAAAACTTTGACGAATTTTTGATTAACAAACTCAAGGATTTCAAAGCGAGCAATGGCAAATGTTGTGCAGAAAAAACATTTTTATCTCCAGCGCGAGTCTCTGTATCGGAAATTCTAAAGATATGCTCGTTTTAAAACTATTTTGCTATATTGCTGTTGCACTGGATCTTATGGTTTAAGTGCGAGGAACATGATATTTAATAAAGAAAGGTAACACACAAAATGTTAAAAAACGCCCCTTTGGACGTAATTTAAAATCTGAAACATTTCAGATTTTTTTTTTTTTTTTTTTTTTTTTTTTTTTTTTTTTCATATTTCGATTCTACGTCTTTTCTATTCATGGCAAACAGACAAATTTTGTAAAAATCGCACAAGTAGGTTTTAAAAAATTATCTCCCAAAATGTGAGCTCCTCAATATTAATTGAATTTGATATATACTTATTAATACCTCTTTTTTTATTAAACATACTTGATTCCTTTTTCAGAATTCGAATTTTAAGTTTATTCCAAATAATAGTCACCCCTCTTTTTATTTATTTTTAAAATTTGTATTTTTAAATAATTTTTGTAATTTTTTCGTAAAATCTTTTGATTTATAACTTATAAAACTTTTACCATCATCTTAAGTTAGATGTATTTCTAAGTATACCTACAAAACATTAGAAGTTTTTCTTCAAAGTTTCCTGGGATATACGTGAATTTACATATTGGCGCGTTTTGAAATTTGGCATACTTGTTAAGCTACAATAACGCCAAATGTGGTTTTTTTTTTTTTTTTTTTTTTTTTTTTTGCTCGTCTATAGTGAGAAAAAGGAAAGTATATAAGTTGCTATACATTAAGAAGTTCGCCAAGTGAACTATTCTTGGCGCAAACTGAAAAAAATTCTTCAAGAGAAATTTTTAAATTTCTCCTTAAATTTCGCACCAAATCTTACAAAATTTAACATTTAAGCATAATTTGAGTTGTAGAATAGTAATTTGGCAAAATAAATTGGCATATTATTTCAGAAAAAGTGCGATTTTGTGTCAAAATACTTAGAACAGTGCTATATATAAATCTAACATATATTCGAAGTGCCGCTTTCGAAACATGAAAAAAGCAATTTGAATTTCGTTAATCGGCCAGAACGGAAGATACAGAACTGCCCCATTTTTTCCTAAAATGTACCATCTATTAAATTATGAATACATTTTTCTGACGGACTCTATAATTAACTTCTCAGTAGCAGCTACATGAATACTATATTGTCTGTATTGTTTGTTTGACTATAATATGTAACGCTTTAGAAATTATATAGTGTTACGAAATGTACAGGCGCCGTGAGATGGCTTCCCCGCAAAGCAGTTTTAGGGTTGCCATAAAATGGCAAGGGGGTAGACAGGGTTGCCACATTTGGCGAGAAATCGCCCGTTTGGCGACATTTGACGACAAAATTGTCGTTACACCATGGACGGTTGGAGAACCTTCTGGAACGAATCCTTACCGGTTTAGTCCAGAATGTTCCCGAACACAAGCCGAAAGCTATATAATCCGTGCTGGTCTGCAGTCAGGGGGTGTGCTTTATCGAGAGGGAGAGTGTGCGTCTCTTATCGAGTGAGTGTGTCTCGTCTAGCGAGTCAATCCCTGCGGAGTCGATCGCGTGGCCAGCCGGCCAGCGAGTGCCGAGTGAGTCGTCGAGTGCATCGAAAGAGTCTCGTAGAGTATCGCGGTTAGTGCATTGTCGAGAGAGCGTGTTGAGCTCCGGAAACGACTGAACCGAGAGTCAGGAGCTGAGCTCTGTGCGTCGTCGAGTGCATCGCGAGTTGTAGCGTGGAGAGTCTCGAGAGTACGTGGAGTTCCGAGAACGACCAAGCAGAGTCAGGAGCTGTACTCCGGAAAGTAAAGACGGGTGCTTTGCAGGAAGCTATCTCCACCGTTATTGCCTGACAGTGTGAAGGCTGTGTCGCTGATTGTTCCAGCGTGTTTATAGTAAATCTTCGACGACTGTAAAAAGTGTTATTACAGCTGTCCTGATTAACATTGGCCAAATAAAGTGTGTTTCGATACTTCTTCAAGTGTCGTCGTTATTCACTCCCAATCTACGAAACCCGTGCGAACGTGAAGGAAGAAAATAACGTAACAACTGGTGTCAGAAGAATAAGAAAAACGTAACAATATTAAGCAAAATAAAATCTTAGTAATACGTAATGAATCCAAGCTGTAATAAATTAAATACGGTTTGATTTTAAATTATTCTAAACATACAATAATTTTCTAAAATTTCTTTCTTTCTTCTTGCATATTAAAATATGCATGACCTCCAGTCAATCCTGATTTACTCGCATGCTTAAAACTGCGAATAAACTAACATAGCTAGCAGGTAAAATGCGAGGAAAAGAATAAATGTTAAAGTGCAACGAACCCTCTTCTTAATAATTGGGTTTTCTAATTCCCTTACGTAGAGTAATTTATTTTTTAACTAAGCATAAAATTTCCTAATGTAATGTTAAAAGATTCCATTGCTTTTAAGCGCTTTTCCCATCCTAATGAGCAAATTTTCAGATCGCTTGGCAGATTTGCTCCTCTTCAAATGAATGATTGCTGATTTCTTTGAATTAACTAGATCAAAGTCTCCGAATAATATTTATCAATATCTCATTAAGCAGTTTATATTTTTTATATCTATGCTTCAGTATCATTTCTTTTTCAGTTTCTTCAAATCGTTTTCGACTCTACTGCCATTCGGAAAAACGTATGATATTACTCTTTCATATTTAGTCTGCATTATTAATTAAGGAACTAAAGTATTTGAAATCTATAGATGCAGTTCTTAAGATTACTTTTTTATCTAATTGATTTGAATAAAAATGCATTTAACTTATATCTAATTAAAAACATTAAACTTTTTTATAGAATTACATTACAGCTTGTTTTCACTTTTTAAATATATAGAAGATATATATCGTTTCCATGTTAGTTTAAATGCATGTACATTTAATATCCTATAAAAGGTTTCGCTATTCTACCTGGACCATCTCTATCTATAACCTATACTGATAAACCATATTATCTTTATAAAAAGGTCTTTTGGGTGGTCGTTAAAATCAGAACACCTTTCAAATTTTAACTGTCTGTGTAAGTCATTTTGATCATGCTTAACTATTCAGTTTGCCTTTAAATACACTCATGTCCATAAATTAAGGATAACGCAAAATCAGGCAAAAGAAGAGTTAGAAGCAAAACAAATATGACTTATTTGTAAAGCTTTTTCTTTAAACAAAAGGTAAAGAGCAAAAAAAGATGCTGTATGTTTGATATTCTAAAAAAAATTAGCGACTTTTTCTCTCTGGAGCAAATTACAAAAAAAAAACTATTTACAAAAAACGAATATTACATGGTTGGTATGATTGTTAATACATTGTATGTCTCCCAGACGATGCAATACAGTCCATACAACGCCTAGACATGCTGAGTATCAAATTATCGATCTGATCTTGGGGATATTACACCACTCAAAAAGCAACGCTCTCCGAAGTTCCGATAGACATGTAGGAGAAGGTTGACAGGCTGCAACTCGTCGGCCAAGCATGTCCCACACGTGCTCTACTGGAGATGTTTGCACGGTGAGGACGGGCATTATCATTCATAAACACAAATTGTGCGCCCATGGCGCCCCGAAACAAACGTACATGTTGTTCCAGAATTAGGTCCCGATAGATTTGGCTTGTCGTGGTTCCAATTTGAACACGCAGGTCAGTTCTGGAACCCAGAATAATTCCACCCCAAACGAGCACTCCTGCACCATCGTAACTGTGTCGTTCAATGATGTTTTCTTGGTGGTAACGGGTACCTGGAGCTCTCCATATCCAGCGAGAATCAGACTGCAAGCTAAACCTGGACTCTTCGGAAAACATCACACAAGCCCACTGTTGCGGTGTCCACAATGCATGCTCTCTACTCCAGGCTAACCGCAGGCGACAGTGAGTTGCAGTACGTGGAACGCATCTAACAGGTGTACGAGCATATATACCAATCTGCCCTAAGCGTCTGTACACAGTCTGCCTTGAAATTGTCGTACCAGTGGCTGAAGAGAGCTGACGAGACAGGTCTGAGGCTGTGCTCCGCCTCTCTCGTTTGGCAGTAACTGCCAAATACCGGTCGTCATTCGGCGTTGTAACTCTGGGGCGACATGTGCTGTAACGTCTACTCACATTACCATCATCTTGGAATCGTTGCCAAAGCCTGGAGATGACACTCTGGGCAATTCTGTTCGTCTGATACTTCCAGTTGGGTACGCCCACATTCCAGACGGCCGATAATTCTACAACGTAAAAAATCATCCAAATGCGTCCTTTGTGTCATAACTATTCGGTTATTGCACTGAAATGCTTATAATGCGCCTGTGAACAATTTTACTTCTTTGCCTGTATTCCTTATATATCACTCTCTTACACTCTCGTCATTGTGACGTACCTTCGGTGTCATCTGGTTACTTGCTGAAATTTGCATATGATTCTTGAAGATGTGTGTAGCGATTTTACAGATGATATATTTATTTTAGAGTTCGATTGCCGCGTGACTCCGAATTATCCTTAATTTATGGACATGATTGTAATTTTTTAATTTTCCATGCACCTCTCTGACCAATGAAGTCAAATGATCTTTTCCTGTTAATAGATACCATCTAATTTTAGACTTCGCTTTCAGTTTTCAAAACCATAGTGGCCATTATTTACAGCCACATATTATGTACGTGATTCTATATAAATAAGCTTCAGATTCGATTCGTTTCAGCCAGTGGCCTACACGAAACTTTTCAGAGATCTCCCCCTCTAAGTATGTTACAATTTACACTGGTTAGTAATACTTAAGTATGAGAAGGTTTTTCGAATGTAATGTCGTATAGAAATTTTCCTCATCTTTCCAAATCATAGAACAATATCCCCAAAATATGAAAACATGGAACAAGAGAGCAAAGCCATCCAAAAAAGGAATCTTTATTGAAAATGCGGCTCCGAATGTAATCGCAGAGAAGACATAAATGTTCTTGTGACAGAAACCTTGCAAGAAAAATCTAATTTTCAGAAGGGGTTATGAACATCCTTGGATCCGATACAGGAAATACAACCTTTGTCTATGCTATCGAAAAGGTTGTCAAGACGCTACTGAGACATCACCCCCATTGCTCGTTTATCGCCAGTTTCATCTGCAGAAGCTTTGCTGGTAGACGGTCACATGCTGCCAAATATCTCCCGAGAACATTACACTCGTGTTCTATGTGATTTATTACGAGTAACCTTGCAGGTCAATACTCGCGTTGAATATGTTCACTGTCCAAATGCTACGCAGTAGCTACTGCACTATGAGTTGTAGCATTGTCGCTGGTGAAGAGAAATTCCATACCCACAGCATCTTTGAACAGATGCAAGTGAGGAAAGAGAACACAAGTGACTGAACCTCCTTATGTCGATACGGCTACGAAACATGATATCACAAAACGAAATTTCCGTAACCTCCAAAATGGTCCCTTTCGATGATGTTAGAGGTGTGACTGTATGCTCAGTTGTCCCTCCAGATGTTTATATACCGGGTGCTCATAATTAAACTGACAGTGCTCTGTAGCGCGATCTATTTGCGAGAATTACGCCACATTTTGTAGAAAGATTAAACAAGACGGGGGACGAAGGATTCCGCGAAAAAACAAATTAGTTCCAAAAGTCACCGCTAGGGGAATATTTGGCGCTGTGTAATAGAAAATAGAGTGCTAACTAATGCAAATTAATACGGAATAAAATTACCTTTTATTATGGATATGCCTTATGGAATATGGGTATGCCTTACAGTACGGTATGGAAAATCTTACGAAAGATTATCAACTTCTATCCAGCCGTGTACAGGAGTTACTGTACCCCGACCATGATAAGCGATTGACTTTTGCTCTCACCTTTCTTGCCAGAATGGAGGAGGAGGATGCTTGGCCGTGGAAAATCTTAATAGGAAGACGAGGCCCACTTTTACCTGAATGGAACTGTGAATACCCAGAACTGCCGGATTTGAGATGACAAATAACCGCATGCATTCACAGCAATTCTCTTACATTCACCAAAGGTAACTGTTTTGTGTGGGTTCACAGCGGAATTTATCGTAGGTCCATTCTTCTATGAGAACATTACCCCGACAGGACCGGAAACCTGTTCTGTACCGGAGAGAAATATCGCCACGTGTTGAACAGCTTTGTCATTCCGGCACTTCAGCAAAGACAATGCCTGGGGGAAATCATTTTCATGCAAGATGGAGCCCCTCCACAGGTTGTTGTACGGGTGCAACAGATGCTACGACAGAAATTCACAACAGAAAGAGTCATTAGCCGCTATTTTCCAACTGATGGCCACCTCGGTCGCCAGATCTTACCCCATGCGACTTCTGGCTATGTCCAAGGTCTATCAAGGAGTAGTTCAGGACCTGGCTACGTTGAAGGATAGCATATCACGGACTGTACGGGAGATTCCTGCAGACATGTTACTTTCTGCTGTTATGCATACTGTGCACAGAATGCAATATGTGGTTTACAACAACGGCAGCCACACTGAACCTCATTTGAATGCAAAATAAAAGGTAATTTCCGTATTGATTTGCATTTGTTAACACTCTATTTTCTATTACACAGCGCCAAATATTACCCTAGCGGTGACTTTTGGAACTAATTTGTTTTTTCGCGGAATCCTTCGTCCCCCGTCTTGTTTAATCTTCCTAGAAAATGTGGCGTCATTCTCGCAAATCTGTAACACTGTGACAGTGCTCACAGTGTTCTAGTTTAATTATGGCCACCCGTTATATAAGCTAGAATAGCTTGTCAGACTAAATTGGATCTCATCTGTAAATAGCATTCGACCACACTTCTCTTGGATTCCTTGCGCCACAGAGACGGGCATCTCCAATGAGCAGGCTTTAACAGCCTTTATGCATATCGACCACATTTGTCTAGCCTCCTGGCCATGTTAAATCATGATGTTGGGCGTTCTGTAGTCTGTTGCATATGCCATGAGATAACCGCTGCATTTTCGCCGACAATATACCGGCCGTCCACTGCCATTGTTACTTGAGAACGACAGCTGCCGTTGTTGCTTGAGAACGACCAAACTAACTGTTCCTGTTCTTTGAAATGCTCTCCAGGCTCACGAAACTGAACTATGAGGGATTCTACTCTCTTCTTCCACTCCTTTTACACTTTTTTCCAACATCCCAATAACGAAACCTCGGGTACAGTCATCCAGATATTATCTCTTGGATTGCTCTTGGCCATATCACACGGCAATAGCAACTCGACGTAGTTGAAATCACTGTACATCGTACAGTAGATTTCACCGAAGACTATACACCGAATAATCATTCCGAAGGATTTATTGTTTATATTTCCCGGATTTCACTTCTCGGAAAAATAAACGTCAGGACAATATTACTTGCAAGCCTCGCGTGCAAGTGACACAACTGCACAGCTATGTTTTGTCAATTCTTTAAATCTTGTCTTTATTATAAAAGAGCATAGGGTCCCTGTGGCATTAATTTAAGATGAAACAGTATCCTCGCAAATTATTTTCACCCACTTCACTCTGTCATTATGAACAACGCAGTGTAGAGATAAGATATTATGTCGTATATTTTTTATGTCTGGGAACAAATTCTTAAACTAGAGCTACTGATAAAATTAAAATTGTATCAGCTTTTCAAATATAATCATTAAACCCAGAGCATATCGCAGTTTATTTTTAGCCCAAAGAGCGTTAGCTCAAAAAGGCTATTTTGTTTTGGCATTTTGCGTTGAAAACTTTAAATGTCCATTTTACTTTTCATATTGTTCCCACCAAATATTATCCTCCTGTGTTATATTTAAAGAAATTAAATAATGATGAACTGCATAAATGTGAGTATGTTTCTCGCATTGTGATAAAACGACAGTACCTAGAGCCATCAAATTTTGAATTACGTAATCCTTCACCGAATATGGGCATCTCGAAACCCTAATTTGGAATTTGTTTTATTTTCTATTTCATATTTTATAACACTTTAAGGAATTTTTTATTAACAAACTTAACGATTTCAAAGCGAGCAATAGCAACACTGTGAGGAAAAAAACATTTTATCTGCAGCGCGTGAGACTGTCTATCGGAAATTCTAAAGATAGGTTCATTTTAAAATTATTTTGCGATACAGCAGTTCAATCGAATTTTATGCTTTAAGTGCTACGAACATGATATTTAATAAATAAAGGTAACACATAAAGTGTTAAATAAACGCCCCTTTGGACGTAATTTAAAATCTGAAAGCTTTAAAATATTATATAATAGATTTTCAATTTATAATTTTTTTTTCATTTTTTAACACTTTTTCAGCATTTTGGACATTTTATGATTTATTCCTTGGGGCTCTTCAATCGCATTAATATCTCAAATATTCTTTTACTTCTAATTTCTTAGGTAACTCTCTGATTTGTATCTATGTTTTACGCTCATGTCCATAAATTAAGGATAATGCAAAATCAGGCAAAGGAAGAGTTAGAAGCAAAACAAATATGACTTATTTGTAAAGCTTATTTATTAAACAAAAGGTAAAGAGCAAAAAAAGATGCTATATGTTTGATATTATTAAAAAAATTAGCGATTTTTTCTCCCTGGAGCAAATTACAAAAAAAAAGCCTGTTTACAAAAAACCAATATTACACGGTTGGTATGATTGTTAATACATTGTATGTCTCCCAGACGATGCAATACAGTCCGTACAACGCCTAGGCATGCTGAGTATCAAATTATCGATCTGATCTTGGGGGATATTACACCACTCAAAAGGCAATGCTCTCCAAAGTTCCGGTAGACATGTAGGAGGAGGTTGACGGGCTGCAACTCGTCGGCCAAGCATGTCCCACACGTGCTCTACTGGACTCAAGTCCGGTGAGAATGCTGAACAGTCCATATGGATGATATCCTCCGATTGAAGGCATTCGCATACGATGTTTGCACGGTGAGGACGGGCGTTGTCATCCATAAACACAAATTGTGCGCCCATGGCGCCCCGGAACAAACGTACATGTTGTTCCAGAATTAGGTCCCGATAGATTTGGCTTGTAGTGGTTCCAATTTGAACACGCAGGTCAGTTCTGGAACCCGGAATAATTCCACCCCAAACGAGCACTCCTGCACCATCGTAACTGTGTCGTTCAATGATGTTTTCTTGGTGGTAACGGGTACCTGGAGCTCTCCATATCCAGCGAGAATCAGACTGCAAGCTAAACCTGGACTCTTCGGAAAACATCACACAAGCCCACTGTTGCGGTGTCTACAATGCATGCTCTCTACTCCAGGCTAACCTCAGGCGACAGTGAGTAGCAGTAAGTGGAACGCATCTGACAGGTTTACAAGCATATAGACCAATCTGCCCTAAGCGTCTGTACACGGTCTGCCTTGAAATTGTCGTACCAGTGGCTGAAGAGAGCTGACGAGACAGGTCTGAGGCTGTGCTCCGCCTGTTTCTTTTGGCAGTAACTGCCAAATACCGGTCCTCATTCGGCGTTGTAACTCTGGGGCGACCTGTGCTGTAATGTCTACTCACATTACCATCATCTTGAAATCGTTGCCAAAGCCTGGAGATGACACTCTGGGCTATTCCAAGTTCGACTGATACTTCCAGTTGGGTACGCCCACATTCCAGACGGCCGATAATTCTACCACGTGAAAAATAATCCAAATGCGTCCTTTGTGTCATAACTATCGGTTATTGCACTGAAATGCTTATAATGCGCCTGCGAACAATTTTACTTCTTTGTCTGTATTCCTTATATATCACTCTCTTACACTCTCGTCATTGTGACGTACCATCGGTGTCGTCTGGTTACTTCCTGAAATTTGCATATGATTCTTGAAGATGTGTGTAGCGATTTTACAGGTGATATATTTATTTTAGAGTTCGATTTCCGCGTGACTCCGAATTATCCTTAATTTATGGACATGAGTGTAATTACATACTGTGATTGATTTATTTACGTGCGTTTTGTCGAGTTATTTCATTTAATATTGCATGTTTATTTATATCCAGTATGTTTATTTTATCTTTCCTGTCCTGTTTAGTATTGATTCTATGCTTTCTTTGACATATATTTATTTATTTAAAATTTAATATTTAGTTCTATCTGCGTCAGTTTTTAACTTTTTTCACTTAATAGTTCTAACTTTCTGTCTACTTTTATTTCCTTCGTTTATTTTTTGTCTGTTATTCAATTAAAATAAGCTGTCAAAACAATTCTTATATTTCCTAACCTTCTTTGTCTAAATTGCCTTTATTTATGCGTTTTTCGATTTATTATAATGTCAATTTCCTCTGCCTTCTTATCTTGATAAGTTTATATTCTTCTGTCTCTTAGCGAACGCCTGAAATCACCAATTTAAATAATTCCAGCTACAGACTTATGAACTCTACCGTCATTGGTCAAAGGCTTCATACGTCATCTTAAGGTAAAAGTTAAATATGAAGATAAGTTAATAATAACTGAATATTAAATTAATGAAGAGCCAGTTTTGGAGCTAATTAAATTTGTTAGAAGCTTTCATTTCAAGCTGAAATTTTAGTACTCGCACTTCGCGCTTAATTTGCATTTTGAAAACTGTTAATATGATTTCGCATGTTTAAATTTACTTGCGCATTGCATAAAGAAATTTACTTTATGCACTCTGGTAACATGGTACTTTTTTTCACACTGAAACATTTTATGCATTATCTTTACTATTGAAGGATTTATGGCACGATGGATCTATATATGTATGTACGAAGCTTTTAAGGCTAAATGATTTAAAAATGGGAATTATCAAAGTAATTTCACTTTCAAATAAACAACTACAATGCTATGAAGAGGCTGTGGTTGGAGAAGAAGGGTGGAAGACTCTAGGACCCGTCGCCTCGGTGTGCTCTTCATCAAAATTGGGAATGGAACTGAACAAAGTCTTGCTGTCAACTGTATGGTCCTCAAGGATCCTCAAGGTGCAATCTTGCACTCCTTGCTACGATGAATTCCGTGGGCTTGTTCTGATATTACTGTCAGGCAAGTGAGATAAGTGACAACAACAAGTAAAGTAAATTTTTGTCATTTGTTTAACCATTACTATTAACACAAACATCTATGGCAATTGTCATTTAATTTTTGTTATTTAATAAATAGGTTCGGTCCATTTTATTGCAGCATATTTTTAGCAGCGCAGTAATGCTAATATGGACAATGATGCTTCAAACTGAAATCAGTAATATTTTTTAAGGTAAATATTATGTATCCAAATCCATTCGTGATGAATGAATGGGACTAATGATGATTTAATTTTTATGTTCTGGGACTAATAAAGTATCAAGTAGAAAATAAGTTTCATTTCTAACCTCTTCTCCTATCTGAACTACAAAAGCTACTCAAGAAATTTGGCATGAATATAAGTAGGATGCTCTGGTTTTAAAAACAGCCTAAAACAATTTGACTACTTTCGACATGGAAATTATGACATGAAGGCGTCTCCGGTCACCCATCACACTTTAATGAGGCGGCCTTTGAAACAATGAGTCTACATTGTTCCTCTCCAGCTCACTCCCGAAGTGTTCAAGATGGATGGCAATGATGAGAGATGGGCAATGATGGAGTGTGATGGGCAATGATGGAGTGTGATGGGCAATGATGGATGGCAGTGATGAGAGATGAGCAATGACGGAGTGTGATGGGCAATGATGGATGACAGACAGATAATGATGAGAGATGGTTAATGAGATGGACAATGACCTGTTATAGTAAATCCTAGATGATATATAGTCTTACTAAGGAGAAGTTTCCACGTATTTCTATATGTGCATATTTGCTAACCTATTATCTCGAATGTTCTCATCAATAAAAGTTCCTTTGACACATAAGGTTACGAAAACTAGGCAGCAGTGTCCTTATTATGTCTTAAATTTCTCGAATAGCCTCAGGCATTGAGATTCCAGGTACAGAAGAAAACATCTTAACTGGAACTTCTTTATTATTTGACCATTCCGTATTTAGGACCAGGAAAAGCCAAAAGTCAAAAACTGTGAGATTCTGGATGATTTGTTATGTATTACTTCTCGCTACATTTCTATGTACAACTATCTTACTGCTATCCAGAAAATAAATCTTCGAATACGAGTAAAACAGCGTGACATTATGTACCAAGCAACTATATATCTAAAATTTTGTTGAATGAAAAAGGCCTATAAATAATTATATAATAATGTTTGCATTATGTACATAAAGATGTACGCATTTATAATTTTATACGCGCTCCGTTAAAAAAAAAAAGAAAAGAAAAGAAAAAAGAAAAAAAAAAAAAGAAACCGTCAAAACATGAATTATGTAGCGTTAAAAGAAAGGTTTGGAGAATTTATTGTTTTACTAAATTCTCAGTAAAATGTACTAAATAATAAAAATTTATTATTTCCAAACATATCACAAAATAATAACTTTATAGGCTAAAGCATGTGCATTTAATTTTAACTAGACGCATTTAAGTTAAGTAAATTTGTGAATATGCAAGGTTATGAAAACTTAAATGTACAGTAACACTCAAAATCTAGTGTTACAATTCTGTAATGTGTTTTTTTTTTTTAACTCCCGGACCCCACAAACAACCCAAAGGATTCTGGAATCACACGTAATGTTATATATAGGTTAAGCAAAATACAATTATAATTTTGATTGATGCAATATCTTCTGGTTATATTGCAAATAATTTGACTTGCTTCGGATTACGCAATATTAGGATAATGCAGTTTCGGTTGATACAATTTTTTGCACCCTTTTGCACGCAAAAGGTTTGCTTCATTTTTACCAAAATTTTAAACATGAATATAAGTTTCTAATCGCACAAAATGTTGTAAAAATGTATTCAAAGCATGGAAATCTGAAATATCTTATCTACAGGGCTTGGACAAAAATATGGAAACACCTTTAGAAAACATGTTTCTTTGCTTAATATGGTGTAGGAAACCCGTTGGCATCCAAAACAGCTTGCAGTCTTCTCGGAATGGATAAATACAGTTCCTGTATGTTTGCCGAGGGAATATTATACCATTCTTCCTGCAAAACGGTCGCAAGTTCAGATAACGATGTTGGCGGTGGATAACGCGAACGCACTTTCCGTTCCAATGTAGACCACAAAGGTTCGATAATATTCAGGTCTGGTGACTGTGGTGGCCAGGGGAGATGGGACAACTCATCCTCGTGCTCAGAAAACCAGTCCTGGACAATGTGAGCTGTGTGAACATGGGCTTTGTCGTCTTGGAAGACACCATCACCATCGGGAAACAAAGTTTGTACCATGGGATGAACTTGATCGGCCAAAATGTTCACGTAAGTCTTGGCAGTCATGTGCCCTGACACAGTTATCATGGGGCTAGCAGAGAACCACGATATGGCTGCCCAAACCATAACAGAACCCCCGCCATGTTTCACTCTTGGCAACAAGCAGTCTGTATTATAGGCTTGAGATGGCGTTCTCCAGACGTAAACTCGGCCAGAAGTGGGAAACAATGGGAAAGAAGACTCGTCAGACCATATTACTCGCTTCCACTGCTCTATAGTCCAGGATTTATGACTTAAGCACCACCTTTTCCTGTTACGGGCATTAGCATCACTGATGAGTGGCTTCTCAATTGCAGCACGGCCAGCAATTCCCTGTTTATGAAGCTCCCTTCTAATTGTTTTGGTACTCAGAGGGTTCGGTAACACAACATTCATTTCAGCAGTAACTTTTGCAGCTGTGGTCTTCTTATTTTTCGTCACAACTGCCCTTAATGATCGTCTGTCACGATGACTCAGGACACGCTTTCGTCCGAGCTGTGATTTAGCAGATGATGTTTTTCCGCTTTTCAAATATGCGGAATAAATCTTCGATACAGTACCTCTTGAAACACTAAACACCTCGTCTACCTCGCTTACGGAAGCACCTACCATACGTGCTCCAACAATTTGCCCACGTTCGAAGTCTGTTAACTCTGACATAATGCAATGACAACCTCACATAACAGTACTCCGACAACAACTGAACTGTTTAGCACATTTACGAAGTTGTATAGGTGGCGTCAGTAGTCAAAACCGCCAGCGCCACCTACATATTTCATTAAAATCAATCTTTCTTTTCAAACATGCATTTCACAAGGTGTTTCATGATTTTTGTCCATTCACTGTATATAACAGTAAATTTATGTTTAAATAGTTAAAAATAATAGAAAAAGAATTAAATTTATTAATTTTTTTAGAAAATTAAAATATTTAACTGATTTAAAATAATTGATTATTGTACTCCAAAAGCGAAGAACGTGATAAGATTAAGTGCGAAGAACATGATATTTAATAAATAAAGGTAACACACAAAATATTATAAAAACGCCCTTCTGAACGTAATTTAAAATCTGAAACCTTTCAGATTTTCTTTTTTTTTTAACCGATTTTTTTTAAATGCTAACTGATTAACTATATATTTGCTTTACCTCTGTTTAATCATTTCAGCCATTCATCCCAGATATAATTAATAATTATAAATAAAAGATAAAATTTTAAAACAATTAGTTGAAACTGAATACATTATGTAATGCTTGATTTGAAATTTGCTTTAGTTGCGAAGCTTAATATGTATACTATAAATAGATCTCCTTTTTAATCTGCTATTCACATTCTGTTGCGAAGATGGTAATCCTCTATAACTGCTTTGGTAGATGTTAACTTAATTTAAAATAAATTTTCTACAAAAGAAACTGAGTTAAGTCCCGAATCAAAATAACACGATGTTTCAATACTCAAGTAAATTTTCTGCATTATTCGAAATAAATACGTGATGCTAATTTAAAATATTTGCTAAATTATTATTGCTGCGTTAAACTTATTTTAAATTTGTAATACTCAGTTTGAGAATTTATCAGTTTTAGTTTAAATTTTTTGTTCTTATTTACATGAATACGTTAATTAATAATAGCATTTGCAAGTATACAGTTTTATTTATGTTAAATTTGATTGACTTAATTGTTTTGATTAATTTGACTTAATTATTATGCATGTATTGATTACTAGTTAAAAGATAGCTAAAAATTTCACAGAAAGTAAACAACTATTATAAATTAAAAGCAAGTAGCAGGTTGCAAAAGTAATCTATTATAAATTAAAACAAAACTGAATGGAAATTGAAACTAGTTTTTTAAAGTGTGTTCCTGTGTCAGATAATTAATGTTATTTTTTATTCATTTTATTATTAAATTAACGCTATAGAATTTCTTTGATTAAAAAACATATTGTTGAGTGCTTACGAGTTCGTAGTAGACTGTATCCACAAAGAACCGATGGTAGCTTGATAAAATTTATTTTTTCCAAAACGAAAAAACAATTTCAAATTCTGGAACATTCCACAAAAGCATTCGTATTGTTAAAAATCAACGATTTCTATTATGATTCTATTATTTCTATTATGAAATAGAAATGGAACATTTCGGCCAAAAGGAAAGCTTATTTGTTGAACATTGAAGTTCCTAAAATTACGAGAATTGTATGTGATTATGATTATAATCAAATACTTACTGGACACGAAAGCTTCCCTGCGTACCTGAAAAGATTTAATTTGCAAAATAATAGTCTTTGTAGTTTTTGACATTTTGTCGAATACTGCGTATTATTGCGACATGCTAAGAAAAAAGATGGTAATATAAAGGAATTCTTTTGCGGCAGGAAAGAGTTTAGACTTTCACAGGACTTGATGAATCTTAAAAATGGCAATATAACAATACTGAAAATTTTGCTTTGATGTTTTTTAACTGTATTTTTGTTTTAATCTATGTTGGGTGTGCTGCGTTAACCATGAGGACAATTATTATCGGCCAGGAGGGTTGCAGCACACTCGTGTATTACATTACACTGTTAAAGCAATCATACAGCTCTTCTCAATATCACAGAGTACAATAACTGGTTCCATTTCAAACTACTAAGAGCGTTAAACACAACGCAGTTAAAAGCGCATCTAAAAGCCGAAGCTCGCACGGATATCTCAGTATTCTGAAGTCGGGTCTGAACTAAAAATTGAGAAATGATGCTCTCTTCCAGCTTATAAAGTTTTCCTCCGGCCGCGGAGAAATGTCAAGTACCTTCCATTTCTGGAAATCACTGGAAGGCATATACGGTTAAAGTTACATATAAGGGCAGGATACGGTTACAGTTACATGCTGGGAACAATTACAGTTATTTAGTTACACAGTGACCAGTAAAAAATATCTACAAATGATCGCGGTTTGGCGACTTTTAACGATTTCTCGCCAAATTTGTGGACAACTTGCAATTTTGTCGCAAAAACATCATTAAAACATCACCAACTTGGCGATATCTCGCCAATTTAGCCAGGTACCATTTACCTCAATGTTAAGTTGATTTGCCCTGTACTCTTATTTTTCCGGCATAGCTCTCTTACAAGCATTTTATGTTATATTTTATAGAAATTTACTACGGTTTCACATATAATTCTACTATAGAAATTTACTACGATTTCACATATAATTTTATTATATTTCACATATAATAAAAATTACTTACATACATGCAAAATTCATAACAGTATTTTCGAGGGATCTTGTATTACATTGCTATTACGAATTCTTTCGATAAATTTATTATTCAACATTATAATTTATTATTCAAGCTGCAATTCAATTAATTTATTATTCAACATTATGTATATTGATTAATGATTCAGCAAAATTAGTTTTGAAAAAATTTTCAGCCACGTTTTTCAACAGTTGTGCAATGATTTTTGTCGAAATTCACACTACCTAGTTTTAGCATAAGAACTTGTTTTAACTACTTCCTTCCGAAATTCATTTTCATGTTTCAAATATAGTATTTTCGAAAGGACATGATACTCATAATGGTTCATGAAATAAATCCGAAATATATAAATGCATAGTTTTTATTTCCTTGTGGCAAAAATTCACGTCCAGTAAAATATTAGATAGAATGAAAGATTATGAACCTTATATTACTTGATCTACGTAAAGTTGTAAGAAAGGGAATATTCGCTGCAATTCAAAATATTTAAAGGCAATACCCTCCCTTTTCAGTAACTACGTCAGATAGAATATCTAAACAAAATTTTTCTCTTATTTTATAGAAATTTATACTGTCATCTCACTCAAAGTAGTTGATATATAGCTCATGTGTTTCAAATACACTTATTTCAATACGTTTACTTCAGAACAAAATACATAATACAGTAGGTAGGTGACAGCAGATCGACAGTCATGTCCAAGTTCTTGTTTATTGGAAAAATTTGGAGAAAAACTTCCCTGGAAAGAAAACAGTAAAAATAAGAGAGGATATTCAATATCATATTTTTTTTCTTTAACAAAAAAAGAACTGCTTCTAAAAATTTAAAATTTGTGATCCGAATAAAACGTAAGCTTTCAACATAAGAAACAAATATAAATATTTCTACTTTTTTTCAGTTCTAGAAATATTAAATAAATATAATATAATATACGTAATTCAAAAATAATAAGACGAAAGCTGTTTTTTGTTAACTGCCTTGTGCGAAGTAAAGGAAGTATTGAAATCGCGAAAAGTTTTGCTTGTCATATTTTCAACGAAAATATCCATTTTGACCTTTCTGGAATCCGACTAAAAGATTTTCTTCCGTATTAACTGCACGTACGGACAGAATAAAGGACTCTTTTTTTTTTTTTTTTTTTTTTTTCAAAACGTATTGTAAAATGGTTTCAGAAAGGATATTTTTGTCATATATATGTATGTCACAAAATTTGTGATAAAATATGCTACGGTGAAACACCGAAAAGTAGAGAATGTCGACTTTCACCGGTGAATGTCAACATTCACATAGTCGCTTGGTGTATGTCCGAAATATTTTCCAAATACTCTTATTTCTGACTTTCACCGGTGAATGTCGACATTCGCCATGTACTAATGGTGAATGTTGAACATATAAGAATATTATATTTCCTTCTCCGTAATTCATTCGCGAAAAAACGCACTTGAGACTCAGAATAAGAACTTAAGAATATAAGAACTTAAAACAAACAGTACATTCAAAATGAGAAAGGAAAATAATAGAATTTATAAACTTACCAAATTACGTGATTCAAATCTTATTTATTGCAACAACTTAAACTATTATGACACTTTGAATTGCACAAGAGGCCCTTGCTTTTACGACTGCATTTATTTGTGGAACACTTCCTTTTGGAATGGCAGCGTGTACATATACTCCTCTCTTTTCGACCTACACCAGAGCATACCTGTAATTGTCGACGTACACCGGTGAGGGTCCAAATGTACAAGAATTTAAAGAAATATTCGATCTGTCACCGACGTATTTGGTGAATGTTGACATTCTCCGGTGAAAGTCGACATTCTCCAATTTCGGTCTTTCACGATAACATATACATATATAAATGAGTATGTGTGTATTTATATAACCGCGTTATATGTTGGTAAATTGCGCATTTTTGCTTGTAAAAAGTAAATGAATTATGCTGTTCTTACGTTCCTTTAATATTTTTATGGTTTTAGATAAGCTGCATGCAATAGCTGTAGAATCATCAGAAATTTAAAATTGCCAGGGGCGCTAAGCCTAACGTGGTAGCTATTCGTTGACATTTGAATTTCTTAGTAGTATAATGAATTAAGTCAGTTGTGTTGTGCATTAATTCACAGTGCTTAATGAATTCGTGAATGTTAATATTTGTGTACTAATCCCTTAATGTATTTATTATATTATTATTTAAACACAGTTTTCTATTCAGTGCGCTACATTTCCTTAAAATCTAGCGAAACGATTGTGTAGCCAAAATGCGGGTGATTTTCTTTTCAGGCTAGCCACTTGGATCATAGGTCGGCGGACAGCTACGGCTATCGCTCCCCTTTCACCGGTTTCTTTCACTTCTAAACTGTAAATGTGTTTCGCTCATAGGAGACGAGAAAATTTCGGCTTCGTCTGATGTGGAAAACTTTCCGATTTCTTTATCAGCTCTAACAGAAATACGGTTAAAAACATTCCTTGAAAATCTAGATGAGAAAAAAGTACGTCACATTTAAAAGGAGGTTAGACTTTTCTTGAGAAAATGGCGGTGAATTATTACCCTTTTCTCATTGGTTGGAGAGAGTTCAAGAAAGGGATTTGAATGGGTAGATTTTAATTTATAGTTAATTTAAGCCAATAGTAAATTTAGAGGCGATCCTTATTTTAGAGATGCCGAGGTTTTAAAAGCTGTTGCATGATATGCAAGAGCAGATTTTTTCAATCAAAAGAAACTATAAATAAAAAAGAAAATTACAGCTTCTCAGTGGCTTGCGAGCTGAGGAAACCTCACCAAGTTGCGGTGCAGGTTCTCTTCGTGACCACTGCTGACGATTGTGATGAGCGAACTGGGCTGGGTCCTCGGAGAATTTGTTTTTCTTCGTGCCTGGATTTTGTTGAAAAATTTCATAAATGCTTATGCCTTGACGTAGATCTACAGAATAATTCGTAAATGCTTATGCTTCGTCGCAGGACATCAGAAAAATTTAATAAGCGGTTAATCGCCCTCTCCCCGTTTTCTGAGACTTATTTAAAGTGTTCCTTGCAGTTGCCTCCATTGGGAACATCTAATCAGAGGTCTGTGTGCGTCGCTTGCGTCCCCGCTTCCAAGTTCGTTTTTCTTCTCAGATCTGCTGATTAGAGTTATAAAGTTTCATTGGTAATAAAATGGACTTCCTCGTGTGCCGGAACAGGGAGAGGCAATTTTAACGAAAATTGCAACTCAACATATTACTGTGCACGAATGATGAAGGGAAAAAAATGAAGCTGACTTAATGGAGACAGCCATCAGACTTAGCTCTTACAGCGATGAAGTATTTGCCACATATACAGCTTTTGTGTAAAACAATTATCAGCCAGCTTCCCAATCCCTGCTGACTGATCTTCATCGCCTACCGTGAAAGTATTTTCAATTATTGCTTGTGGCTATGTGGTTATTATTTATTACCTGCATTAGTTAATGCTTTAAAAGTATTTTGATATCTTATTTCGTTGCTAGCAATATTTAGGATTACCTATTCAAAAATGAATATAATGATTTTAGGATCGTTTTATTATGAATTTGGTAGAATTTGAAAAAATATTGTTACGAATTTTGCACTTAGATTGGTAGTTTTAGAAGAGTTATATGTGAAATTATTGTATTTTTCTGTGCAATGTAACACAAAGCCTATTTTAAGAGGAAGCTATGTTGGAAATATAAAAATAAAAGGGCAAGTCCATTTAACATTGAGTAAATGGGTAACTCGATAATTTAGCGAGATATCGCCAAGCTGATAACGGTTTTAGAGACTTATTTTGTCGCCAAACTTTTCGACCATTTGGCGATATTTTGATCCGGTCCATGTATTAACGTAATATGTATTGAAATTGAATAAATGTAATTGACCGCTATGTTATCTGTAACAGTAATTCCACCCTCGTATTGCTTTCCAGTAATTTCGACAAGCAGAAAGTACTAGAAATTTCTCGGCGGTCCGTTAAAAACTATTTAAGGCAGAAGAGAGAGCATCCGCTCTGCTTAGTTCTTGCCGTTGCGAGTTGCAGTCCCGCTTGAGCTCAAATAAACCCGAGTTAGCTTTCTCTCTAGATTCGCTTTGCATTCCATTGTGTTTAACGTGCTTAGTAGTTTGATGAGTAACTACTGATTATACTGTGTGATATTGTGAACACTTGTACGAATATTCTGTGGGAAATTCCAGAGTTTTGAGATATTTCTTTTGAAAAAAATAAATTTTACTAACCTGTTATCGGACGTGTGTATTCAATCTATTACGAACCCGAACGCGAGCAATAGTATTTAAAATGAGAAATATCAAATAAATCAGTTTTAGTTTTCAATGCTAACTAAATAATTATGGTGGAGTCCATTAATTAATAGGTTAATTATTCAGGATGTCAAATGTGAAACTGTGCGTACTTCTAAAATAATGTTCATGTATGGGTAGTCTGGGCAGCTATCTTAATAAATGTTAATCATTCATTAATAAAAGTATTTGAGTTGTGGCTATTCGTTATAAGTTTCGTTTGTGTTTATTTTAGTGGTGTATTTATGTTTCCCATATGATCCTAAAGAAAACATGGATCTTCTAAAAGGAACCTGAGTAACTTATAGCGGTGTTGTTGGGGAATTACTTATTCATGTGTATTTGGACTATACAATCGGACTTATTATTTTATTTGAACTGGTGACTGAATTCTCATTTGTGTTGTAGAGACATTAGGATATTTGGAAGCTGGAGACATGAATAATTAACAACCGCCTTCGCTGGGAACCGAACCACGGACCTCTGGAATACCGGCCCAGCAGTTACACCACGAAGGCACGCTAGGGAAGTGGCAGAAATACCTTATAAACTCCCCTTTTTAAAGGGCGACTAGGGTTTTAGGGGACCCAGTGGCCAAATCCTGATTGTGGAGAATCATCATCCACAAGACCCAAAGTTGACATTAAATATGCGTCTCAAAAATTGTTTCCTTCCTGCCCGTTGGCCGAGTTTCTTATTCTAACTCTAATTTGAATTTCAAAAATAGTTTTTTAACTGTGGAAGAATTGTGTTAATTTTATTAACAGTTGAATTTTGAGTTAAACTTCCTTTCCTATCGCTTCTTAATTTCAACATACCACTTCCGGCCAAAACGTAGTTTTAGAATCACGCTTGAATACAAATGAGGAACAGCAGCATATAACCGCTGAGTTAGAGAGGACCAGAGTTTCTGCCTAGCATGCGTCCCCCTTTTTAGGCTACTCTCTCTTAAGCTATTGTTACGTTCGGCAGTATTTTAGGTCCTTGATAGCTTCGCAGTCAATTAGCGTTAAGGGGCCAATTCCGTTAGAATCTTGATAGCTTCGGCTATATTTTCTTAGTTAAGATTAGTTAAGTTTTAATTCTTAGTTTCCTAAGTTGAAGCCCGAGTGTCGGCTTTATTGTACAACTCCAAGACGGAGTTCTGTTAACTTTAGTTGGAATAATAAAGGGTTATTTCACCCTTCTCAATTGTGGTTTTCTACCATACGAACTCAAGCGATTATTTGCTTACGAGTTCTTAAGATTCTTCACATTCAACTGAGAATTAGACAGTGGGGAATCCTACAACTGTTTTAAATGCATTTGGTGTTTTGGGTTTTCCTGTATTTTAAAACTTTTAATGAAGGCGTTTTGAGTTTTTATAATGAAGGCGGTTTGAGTTTTGAGTTAATTTTGACATGCCTCAAAGTGAGCAAAGATTTGCCTGAATGAGAATTATACCTCTAATGAAATTAGTTTAAGTACAACAAAATGTGTGTATAATTTAATAGGCCGTATAAAAAAGTCGTGATCGTCCACATCAGAATTTTTCTTCTTTGCGGAATGTTTTTTTGCTTTTTTGCTTAATGTGTACTGGGCTATAAATAATTTCTGTAAGCAAAAAATGTGTAAGCAATAAATAATTTCTTATCTTTGAATCAGTTAACTGTAAGGCTCCATTCAGACAGTGGCATAAATGTCATAACTGGTTTTTAAGCTGAACTTTGTTGCTAGGTAACCACACCTTGCTACGTCACAAACACTAGTTTATGGGTTTTGGCATAAAGTTCGATGTTTTCAACTTTATGCCAACTAGGTATAAGAGTTGACCAATCAGAGCGAACGCGCGAAACTTATTCAGCGGAAAAACAGAGAGAAAGAGCTATAGACATATACACGCATGCGCAAATTTAGTTTCTCTAACTGGCTAAGGCTTAGACCCTGTTTTGCAGGTGTGAAGGTAACTCCCACATTTCATGCCTTATGACTATGGTTCTGTGATATTTATACCACCGTCTCAACGAAGCCTAAAGTGAAATATAGACTAATGGACCTAAAAGGCAGCCATTTAATTTTTTTTTTGTTTAAATTAATTAAAGTACTTATAATAAAGTAGTATCTAATCCCTAAAATTCCTTTTCATGCGAACTCGATTAACTTACGGACAAGAAATAATTGGGAGGTTTCTTCGAGACGAAAGGTGCCAGTTTTATTTTCTTCTTTTATCTATGGTAAGCTTAGTAACTTTTTTCATTTTTAATAGTCAATTTCCTTGAAGTTCTCTGGAACTATCGAAATATTCTATATTCTCTAAATTGCTGGCACTATGCGGATTTTCAAACAATGGAACGTTCGTCTCTAGAGCATTCTTAAGGATGGCCTAAAGCATTTTGGTTCAGCAAGTTGTCGGATTATTGGCTGATCTCTCGTCGTGCTTCTGACAGTATTATAAACAACTTTATTTTCTCTAGGAAACTAAATTTTAGTGAAGAAAACAAGTCCTAATCTTTTAATATTCTACCGTTATAAAATAATTCATACATTTTTAAAATATTTGTATTATTGTATTGCAAAATAAACACTTTTAAAATACTATATGGCTGGAAAACAGATCATGCATCTTTAAAGTATTGCATTATTATAAATTTATTTAAATATTTCTCTTTATTATTTTATATTTTAACTTTATGTGATTTTGGATTGTTAAATACTTAGTTTTATGCGCTTAGTTATTGATATAGAGCAGTTTTGAAGTAATTTTATGTTTTTTTAAGGTGTATTGTGTTTAATCTTGAATTTGTGGCTACTTTTGGAACCATGTATTATTTGGTAGGGCTTTAATTTGTGAGTTGACTAATGTTGAAATCCTAAGCCAGTTCAAGCAGAGACTCAAAAACCCATACAGGACCTTGATGGCAGTTTGTCTACAGAGTAGTCTCTTTTTGTCGGTTTTGTGGGGATTCATTTAATTTTTCTAACAGTTAATTTTATTTTAAATCAACTTTCAACCTTTTCCCTTCTTCTCGTTTTCAACACTCGCTTTTTTTTTCTAAAATGTCAATAACCTAGCTCGCGTATAGAAAGTTTTGGAAGGCATTTTTAGAACGTGTTCTGCCTGCTGAAGGTCACGTTGTTATCTTTGATTTCTATCGATTAGATTTCTGTGCTGTTAAGCGCTTCTAGCCATTCGGCTTGTTTCCACCGACTTTCACGAGTCAGAGCCTGCCTGCGCGTTCAGTCCAGTGAAAGGTCGTTAGGCTAATTAATTATATTTTATTTTATGTTACTTGTTACCTTTTGAGTTAAACTAAAAGTGTTCGCTTCTGTAAGCACAAGTCGATGCCACTTGTGAAATGTGTGTTGAGTTAATAAAGAGTTCTTTATACACTTCTCTGGACTTTCTCGTACTTGAGAATAATTTCTCACACAGTCTGCTAGCTCTCGTTAGATTATGTATGCAAATGTAATGAGATGCTGTAGTGTATTAAATTTACTGTCTGGCGTAATTTACGTAAATATTCCGGAGATAATCTTTTAAAATATAAATGAAATTGTTCATGTTTCCTGCAGTGCATTAGAGATACCTTTTTCTGCTTGCGAAGTTTACTAGCAACGTAGTCTTGCGTTTCTGTTTTAAATTTATTTCGATGTATATGTTGTAAGGATGTTAAGTTTAACTTACGTTTATTTTGTTTTAAAACTTTACTGTCCTCTATCATTTTCCACTTCTGACCAAAATAAACGCGTTAATCTGTTTATGCAAATTGTACTTGCTAACGCTTAAGTATTTAAGTAGTGGCTTTTCGCCAAGAGCAGAGTTAGATGGAAAGAGAGTGAGCCTTCTTGCCACTGTATTTCACTTGAGCTTTCAATCGTTTGCTGTCCGCCTTTAAGGCCAGAGGTTTAGTCCTCTTGATATCTAAGACGTAATGTAGTTTTCTGCAGTTTGCGTTCTACGTACGTAATAATTTGAAGGCCAACCTTAGTGAGTGAGTGAGCGCCACCAAGGAAGACCACTGACCTGGCCTTAGCCTCACAGTGTGATATCTTCCTGGCAGAAACCATCTACTCTCTGCTCCACCCTGCTCCTTGAACTCAGCCGAATAGACAGTTAAGAGCCTCATAAAGTCCACATGTAAGCTTGGATGTTATTGTACGGGGAAAGAGTATCCTGTTAGGAACTACTTACAATTGAGCAAAGAAGCAATCAAAAGACTGTTTAGAATCGCTGTTAGAATAGACAGAAACTTGTGTTAGATAAAGTAAAGATAGGAGGACTCTGCCTGAAAAATTAACTGCCGTGGATTTTCTGGACTTGCTAAATGTCTACATGCGGGTGCTAATCCTGTCCAACCTTAGTGTTAGTAATCTGTGTAAAGTATTCAAAGTTAGCTCTTATTCAAATTTAGTTCTTATGGTTTTTACGTTTGGACCACAAGTGGCTGGTCTTTGTATCCCGAAGTGCCGGAGCACCTTTAATATCGTGGAGAATAGAGGGTAAAGTTAACCCTTCTTACTTGTGTTGTCCATTCCACATATACACGAGCATAACTTGAATAAGCTCCCTCTTCCCATTCAGGATATTAGATGTTTCCCAAGGCAATTCGAAGGAATACTAGTCCTGATAATGTTATTCACAAAACAAATTACTTCTCAACTTAATTTGTTTTTCGTCAAATCTTTATTTTGATTTCACTGAAACCTGAGTAATGTTTTCTAAAAGAAATTACTTCTGAAAGCTTCTGAAACTATTGCTTATTACACATTCCAATCCCAAATGAACTATTTTTAGATAAATAAAATCAAGTTTTTCTGCTGATCTTACCTTCATTTTGGACAACGGCATCAAACCTAGAACAGAGTAATCCGCATGTAACAATTCGAATCGTGTAATTATAGGTTATTCATCAGAATTTCTAATCATTTAAAATTCTAATATAGCTTTCTTTTCTACGCCTTTGTATTTTTTGAACTGCGTTTCTGAACTTTATATTAATACGTGCTATTTTGAACGGAAAGGAATATCTTTAACATCGGTTCCGGTTAAACTAACAAAATAATGTAATTATATGCAGCTGATGTTGCATGTGAAAACACATTCTGGCAGTTCCTATGAATTAAATTTACTAAATGACATTACAGACAACGGGAATTTTGTTTTGCTGTGCATAAAAATGGTTGATTCAAAACTCAACTCAAGGCACCAGAAAAAAACTGAATTTTTGTTTTAATTCTAGACATATCGTTACATTAAGAAATCGAAAGGTCAGTTTTGAACTCTTTTTACGTGCTGTCTCATATTATACATGCCTGAAATTTTCAATTAAATTAAATTCACTTAGGATATGAAATCATCTTGGTGAGCAAAAATTTAATGTTAATTTTTGAAGTCTGGAATTACATATTTGCTACAGTTTCCTGACTTGACGAAGCAAGAATTTGTAAAAGAAGAAATAGCGCTGTACTGTCTGATGCAAATGTTTCAAATTATCTATGAGCAGGCTTTTTTTTTTTTAAAATTATACTATTTTAGATTCGTTCTAGAGAATCTAAGGTGGTATAAGTAATGATTTTTTGGAATAAAATGTCTAGTCATCTTGTCTAGTCATGTCTTGAAGAATTTAATCAATATACTAATATTAATGCATTCTGACACTAAATAATGTCTAATTTATAGGTGATTTTTTTAAGATTTGTCTGTGAGTTGCGGACAGTTAACCACTATTTCTCTGATATAAGCTACTATGAGAAAATATTCTGAAAATTTCATCCTGTATGAAAAAGGTTCTTTTAATGCACGGTAATGTAATTATCATCTTATTACTCAAAGACACAAATAGAAAAATTGAATAATTTTATTTAAATATCATTTTAGTATTAATACAGTTGACTTATTAGAATGCAATAGTTGTTTCTAGAAGTTACATTTATTTTGGAAAGCGGTAAACAAAGGACTCTAATATACTTCAAGTTTACTAGCATGCAACGTGTAATTGAGCACTTTCAATATAGCAATTATGTTGTTCCAAACGCTTTTATCCATGTGTTTTGGGGGGGGAATATTTGAATAGTAAATTAAAATGAGCTTGAACAAAAGCTCATTTTAATAACTTTTGGGAAGTTTCTTGTGATATTTGAGGGCAAAGAATTTCCTGAAAACGATAGTCAAGACTTGTGATTCGAAAATATTTACCATGATCCAGATTATAAAGAAAGAAGAATCATAAAAATTTAAAATTAAATTAAAAAACATGCTTAGATTGATGCAGATTTTGAAAAAACCCTCTAGGTAAAATTATTTTCAAAATCTACAAATGTACGTTCAAAGACTGCTTATTTTGCCTAAATTTTAATTTTGCATGTGTGTGCTTCTTTGCCGTTCAGATCATGAAAATTGTTTACATTCATGAAGATCATCAGGACAATGATGTCAAAACCGGCGAGTAATCAGGCATATTTTATCCCAGACTATCTGCTATAACGTATGGATGTCATCATAACGAATCATTACAGCATCTTTTTATATTTCATTTTCGGAACTATATCAGAAAATTTGCTCTTATATTATTATAAATACATACATTAACTAGAATTTGATTCTCATAATAAGCATTAAAAAAACTTATTTCCTCATGGCTGTCTATTAGTAAGCAACAAATAACTCTCCTTACAAACAATTCTGAGTTTACTCTTTCTGGCTAGGCGAATTAATCCAATTAATATTAATATACACATAGTCTGAGGAGAAAATATATATTGTATATTGTTACGAAAGCCCAGCTGCAATAAGATAACTTCCACGCAAAGCGGGTTTAGGGTTGCCAGAAAAGCGCAAGAGCATTCAGGGTTGCCAGATTTGGCGCGAAATCGCCGATTTGATGACACGATTGGAGATATGCCATAGACGGAGCGAGAATATTGAATTCTTACTGGTTTACCCCAGAATGCTCTCGAAGGCAGGCCGAGTCGGGAGCTGTATTTAGTGTTTTGCTGTGAAGTTGTCTTCACCATTATAGCCCGTAGCCTGAAGGCTGTGTTGTTGATTCTTTCTGCATAGTTTTTCGACGACTGTAAACATGTTTTTGGAACTGTCCTGAGTAATACTGGCTAATAAACTGTGTTTTGATTCTTCATCAAGTTCATCAGGCATCAGTCAATCAAATGCTCACTCACATCAAATACGCGAACCCGTAGAACGCAACAATATATTTTCGCAATTTCTCCTTACCTAATTATTCCTATATTTTGTTTCCAGTTTGATAAACAAAACTGCACTGACTCTGATTTATTGTTATTTAATTAAAAATGCATTAAATTTTTAAACACATTGATCAATAAGCTTTCGACAATACAGAACTCTCCTTCCTTCAAGTATTCATTAAACCGAATATTTCTGCACTTAAAATTTTACATCCCTTTCGCAATTTTCTGTCCTTTGGTTTTTTTTCTGCATGCATTCGACAATTTTATAATTTTTTCAGCTTTAACGATATCCTTGATGCTCTGTCTATTTATTCTCCTTCTGTTTGAAAAATCTGCAGCACATCTGAACTATCGTTGGGTATTCTGCTTAATTTTTTATTTCTTCTCCAACTGAGATTTTCTGTTACCTTTTCTGTTTCTGTACCTAATGAAGAAATATTATATTATACAAAAGAAACTTCCAAAGAACCTAAAATAAATACAGCATCTCTTGCCACCTTTGATGATGTGTAACTCTTTCGAAGAAAAATGTGAAAAATAAAGTACCAAAATACGAATTCTCCTTTCCATCGCATCAATCTCACTTCTCATCACGTTTCTCTAGAAGAAATCTCTGCCAAAGTATTCGAATTGGTAAAGACCTCAAAAGTACAATCGTCACTCCAGGGAAATGGCACATAAATTTCCCTACACGAATCCCAAGGCGAGACTTGCGAGATTGGTCCTTGAATCCACCGAGTTGCTTCTGTGAAATATTTCGTCGTCTGCTGATCATATTATCTTAGAGCGTGCTCAGTTAAAAAGAACACTTTTATTCGGTTCCACCATGCTTTTTACTTCAGATTACTTCGTTTTGTATTCCCCCTTTTTTTTTTTTTTTTGGTTATGTTTTTGTAAAAGTTTTTTTTTTTTTTTTTTTTTTTTTGGTTATGTTTTTGTTTCCTTTTATCATTAAAAGTTCTGGGAATGTACCTTAGAGTATCAAGGAAATCACATTTTACTTACTTTTAAAACATTTTTAATAAAAGAAAATTTGAAATTCGCTTCTAAGGAAAAAAATATTTTAAAATTCCTTATGTAAAATTAAGGGAATGCTTATGTATTTAAAATGCCAGTAATCTGGAAAAGTAAATAATGAAAACCTCAAAAACTTTCCATTTTGTACTTACAGTTCGATAAAGTAAATATGGAGAAAGTTTTTTACAAAGGAATGAAAAAGTCTTATAAAACAATTTATTGTGAAAACTAACTATTAAATAATTCAATAAAAAAGTAAATAAAGTTTGAATCATGTGTTAGTTGTTAAGTGAAAACATTAAATTTATAAAACGTATTCCTTTGGGGAACAGCTATTGTTTAAAAACATAAAGCTTCAGTTTTCAGTTTGTGGAGCTGTTTTCGAATTAGTATTTTAAAACAGAACTTCTCACACATTTTTTGCTCCTTTTAATTCCTTCTATTTACATAAAAATATTCGTGACTTCTTTATTTTTACCACCTTCTTTGTCGGAATGTATACAAACTTCGTTAAGAACGACGACAGATTTTTAATGCTGTTTAAATTATTTATTTCAAAAACGAGACAAAATTTTTCATAAATGAAATGCATATATTTATTTATATGTAACTGTTGTTTGGGTGTAATTCAGTGTATCTAATTCAAATGTACTGCAAACAGACTTTTTATAAGATATATCTCATAATATTTATTGTTAAAAATCTAATTGGCTAATTTTTTATGAAACGTTAAAATTTTAAATTATTCCGCTAATTTTTACGTTATCTTACTTTGATAATTTCTGATTTAAATTATTGCAAATTCTTTAACAAATGTTTATTTTCTTATTAAATATTTTGCTCTAGGGATTAAATTAGTATTTCATAGGAATTAAATTACAAAAATAAAATAAATTATAATTTTTATTATTTAATTACTTCTTCCACGCTTATGACCTAAGAATTTATTTCCTTAATTTAATTGTATTTATATTACAAGGCTTCTTTGAGAGAATAAACGTATTATGATTGTCAAAATAATATGAGCCATATGCTATATTATACCTGCAAAACGCCTTAAAAATATTTATACTTATATTTTCATATAAGCAGTAATGATTTTCTTTTTACTACCTTTCTCTTTTCTACCAAAATATCTTTTCTTACCTCATGAAAATGTATTTCTGCATATCTGAAAGATCCTGAAGTTATTGCCTTTGGAACCATGAGATTTGCTTCATATATTAGGCCACGAACTGTAGCTAAAAATATTAAAGAAGATGAATGCATCCGCTGAATCTTCCAATTAATTACCAAAATAAATACGGTTTCTCTTTTGGTATCATGAGATTGCTTTTCTGATTGGAGGAAAGATTGTACTTTGAACCCCCAAAACCGTAGGCCTTGATTAATGATTTAGCCGATCTTTCCATGGATATAACTGCTTCATACGGCTGCATTGTCTCCTTTTCTTCAACTTCTTTATTTGCTCAGCATCATACTAACGCAACCACCACACTTCTTTTTGACATTAGCTTCTTTTTCACAACATTAATAGATGAAACATAAGGTACAAAAAAACTTTATTACGTTTATTCTACCTTTCTGGTATATTCCCACTTGTTTCATAGTGTTGTGTAGAGAATTTGTCTGATAGCGTTATAAAAACTATGTGAATTATTTTCTGATTTATGGAAATCTTAATTTTTATTTGATTCTGAATTATTTATTTTAAGGCTTTAATTTTGGGGAAAAACAGATGCTTCTGGGAATATTATTTAGTTTAAAAGAATATTATTTATTTTCTTTTATTTGCAAATTTTGTACAAGCTTTGATTCATTGTGAAAAGAAGCAGGGAAAGGGAAGCAATTTTTTTTGCCAAGACATGATTTCGCGCGCTTTGTCCTTTAGAATGTTCTAGAAGAAATTTCATTGTTAGTTGACCTTAAGAAAGGAAGTACGTGACAGAAAGGTCAAAGGTTGCTACTTGACTTTCAATGTAAGTCATTCAGGTTTTTGGCGATTGAGGGTCCGGTTGTTAGCTAAGTGAAGAAGGGCGCGCATGCACGATCACCCTTATTTCCGCATTCTGGGGTTGAAAACGCAAATTTTGCCAAAATTAAGGGGGCGATAAGTGAGGCCATAGTGGGAGCCCGCGTTTGTGAAGGAGACGAAGGAAATTCGAGTTGGATTCACTCACTTACGGGCTTGCTGGACTTTTGGACGTTACTCTTGAAACTTGCTTGAAAGCGATAGAAAAGATGTAATTTACGAAGAGAGATGTTTCCCGGCGGGGAGCGGCAAATATGCTCCCCGGCCGCGTTTTGGTTAAAAGGCGAGACTCACTTACTGACTGGCTTGTGGAACTTACTTTGGACGTTACTCGTGAAGCTTGCTCTTGAGATGAGCAAGAACAGGCGAGCCATAATTGCCTAGTAAAACGTTTCTGGCCGGGAGCTGCAAACATGCTCCCTTGCCGCGTTCCGGTAAAAAGGCGAAATTGAACCGGGGGTGTTGACTTAAGACTTTCAAGACCAAGCGGATAGCCGTGCTGGGCAGCAGTGCTCCTGTTTCTGTTTTACAGAGGTAAAATAACTTCGTCATTATGAAAACCAGTTACCTGCGTGTTGACTTAAGACTTTCAAGACCAAGCGGATAGCCGTGCTGGGCAGCAGTGCTCCTGTTTCTGTTTTTCAGACTTAAAAATAGCTTCGTCATTATGAAAACCAGTTACCTGCGTGTGTGTTTTCGCAAATAGTGCCAGGACAGGACGATGTCTTCTGAAACTTCCATTTTGTGACCGTAAAGATGACCGTAAAGATGAGCCATGTAAAGATGAGATAGAAAGATCCTAATAAGCGACGTCAACGCTTATTAGGATACGAGTCCTCCACTTCAAGATGTCCACCCAAGATAAGTTTTTTTTTTTTTTTTTTTTTTTTTTTTTTTTGTGTTTGAACTTTAAGTAAGTTTTCAACAACTTCCTTAGAATGTAAAAACAACGTCGAATCTTAAATTAATTCTCAGGCTTTCAATTGTTTCCCTTTCCCTTTTTAAATTACCAAGACAAAACCTTAAAGTTTTTTATAGGAATTTAAATGAAAAAAAAAAAAAAAAGTAAATGACAAATTGAAGAATTCTCCTTAGACTCTCTGATGAGGATAAGATTTTATTTTATTGTGAAGAAATTGAATAAACTGATATTTAATCGTGTAAACATATTACTATTGTTTCTTTAAATCTTTTACATGTTTTCCTATATATATATATAGATTTTGATTTATTATTTGTGTATCAGATCCTCTCACGGCAAGTAAACATATATAACAATAGTAATAAGTAGAATGTGGAAATCGATACTAACTTTTTAAGGGTAGATTCAGTCCATGGGGATTTGCTCCTCCGCCATGGATACAGAAACAAATGTCCAAATACATGACCCAAACTAGTGGTTTCATCGAAAACAAGCACCTTCGGAACTTTCTGATCTATGCAACCAATGGAAAATGAAAATTGCCATTTTTACCAAACCTCACTTTTGCTTTCAGCTTGCAGATCAAAGCTCGGATCGGGGATCGTCTTTCCTCCTGACACACATTCTTCTTAACAGCTTTAATTAAATGAGACACTGAGGCAACAAGCATTAGGGTAATATTTTTAATCCAAGAGGGTAGACACATCGGAAGAAGAAAACTCAGGCGCAAAATGGAGAACACACTATGTGGAATAAGAAAAGCTTTGTTGTTAATCAAATCCGAGCTAAAATAACATGCCGATTATTAAAGGTGCTAAGGCAACATTACTAATATTATGCTGCTTCTTGTTGCTTTCGGATATCCAGTAAACATTATTCGGCGTATAATTTTAACTCGGCTTTAAATACATTCGCAAGGGACTGTGATCACAGAGTACCCAAAATTTGCGCAAGAAGTAATTTTGATATAGAACACAGGCTTGTAATTTAAAACTGAAAATTTTTTATTGTATTCACAAAGTGTACAATATAGGGTTATGGAATATCTTATTGGATACTCCGTAATCCTATATTGTATGCTTTAAGCCTCCACAGCTTTTTTATTTTACTACTTTAAGTACCTCCTTGTACCTAGTACCTTAAGTACCTCCTACCTAGTACTTAAGTTAAACTCCACGTCTTTGTTACTTTTTACTTTAGTACTACGGCTTTGTTACTTTAAAGTATACTTTTAAGTCATCCGCATGCTTTTATTGAAATTTTCCATGACCATTTTGAATAAGTATGGCTGTATTTCGTTGATGCAGAGCTTAATTTCCTCCTTCAAGGTGATGGTGGTCGTGGGCTTATTGATGTGAACCTCTAAAAAAACCCAAAAAGTGCAATGGCTTTAAATCACATGATCTAGACTCTCTATTCTGATCAGCAAAACGAAGCATTACACGAATAGGAAATGACTCGTGCAGTAATTGAATGTTTCTCTGAAGATTCATAGCGTGTGGTGCGGTATTATTGAAACCACATACTGTTAACATCCATACCTTGCAATTCAGACCCCAAAAATGCATTATCTTGTCCTAATAGTGGTCACTATTAGTTTTATTGCCTGACCAGCCGAATTTTTGAAGAAGAATGTTCAAGTGATGCCTCCAGGTTAACATCCGCACCAAAGAATGATACGTTGTGGATGCATGTATTTCTCAACAATCATTCGTAGATTTTCTGAACCCCTAAGGCGACGATTTAGTCGATTAATCAAGTCATTGAGATGGAAATCAGACTCATCGCTGAAGATGATTTTGTTCGAAAACTCAGCATCCACTTTTTGTTGTTCCATGATCCATTCGATGGGTTCTCTTCACTGTGCGTGATCTGTAGTCATCCATTCTTGAGTCAACTGAACTTTGTAAGTATAAAGATGCAAATTTCGTGAGAATACGCTGTAGAGAGTTTTTGAAAAACCCACTTCTTGACCATCAGATGAACTGAGGTCTCTGCACTCTCACAAACTGCTTCGATGTTCTGTGTTGAACAACTTGTCGAAAGTCGCAGAGATTTGTTTAATATACTAATTGATCCAGTCTTTTTAAACTTTTTAATTAATCTCATCACAGTTGATGAATATAAATCATTATTCTACTCATAATTCGAACAAAAATTACAAAGGGTAGCTGTCAAATCTTCATTATATTTAAAATATTTTAACGAATAAAAATGCATCATTCCGTTTTTAATAAACCTGGACTCTCAGCTGTCACGCTATCTTTCTTCGTTGACAACACTTTATTGCTGAAATGCTGGAAAATCCAAATTTTGAGGGAATTTTGGAACACCTTTTATTTTATTCTTCTGTATTTGCTTTCGTGCTTATGATTTCCTGTTAAAATGTTCTTCATATTCTCACACATTCTCACAGGTTTTTGTTCATTCTCTGTACACTAAGAATGTTTAAAAACGCTAGGAAGGCTGTATGGCTTCAGTATGAAAGACGAGAACTACTAAAACTCAATTTGTATGCACACAAATTACGCTTGTGAATGTTCCAGTTACGCCTCCAGCTTAAAATCCGCACCAAAGAATGATACGTTGTGGATGCATGTATTTCTCAACAATCATTCGTAGATTTTCTGAACCCCTGAAGTCGAAATCAATTACAATTTGTTCCGACTTGCGGAACCTTAACAAACTGGTATAGGCCGTTATGAGCAGAAATAACTAAGGCCCAGGAGGAACAGAAAAAACTTTGGGGTACATCAAACCATGTAATTTTGACCAATTTTAAAAATACATCTACTGCAAGTTCCCGTGTTTTCTTGTGTGCTAGTCTCTGAATCCTTTCTAGCCAAACGTATTCTGTAGGCAACAAGTTTTGCAAATGCTCAGTCTAAGGATGAAGCTGAATATAGTGTTCACGAAGGAAATGTTAGAAGATGAGCGAAGTACTGGAGTTAGAAGTACTGGCATGTTGCATGTTGGCAACCGAACCTCAACCTGCAAATCTAGCATCCTGCAAACTTCCTGCATCCTTCCTGACTTATGCATCCTACAAACTTTCATTCTATTGCATGTGTTCTTCCTGATGTTACAATAGTGATGAGAAGAAATGTGGTATATTTGAGTATCTTTCTAATGGTTTAAACTCTAAAATTATAAATTGCAAACCATTTACAATCTTTAACGATATAAATTATCGACTAAAATATTATAAACTACTATTGATATGAATATTCCCTACCTTTGACTGAAGACAAACAGTGATGAAAATCAATCTAACTTACTAATTCTTTTTATAGGCCACGCACTTCAGAAGCCTTCACTTTTTAATTTAGACTACAGAGACACATTTAGAATGTGAATTTGGCACCATTTAATAAGCAGCCATCTTTTATAATGAACAAAGTATGTCAATGTTTATTTGAACTTCACAATTAAAAATTATATATGCTAATCTACAGATTATAAGTTACCCTAATTTTTAATCATTCGTCTCTAAAGTTAGCTCTTTTTAAATCCATAAAAGGTTAGTCCACTTTTTTAATATGTAATTGATATTAAGGAGAATATTAATGATATTTTCGAATCACGTTAGTGTTAATAATAGATATAAACGCATTTTACCTATCTTATATTAGTAAAAAAAGGCCAGGTAGATTTATAGACCTCACAGAAATTCACAAATGAGAAAGCAGATTACGAACTTTGATATACTCAAATTGTTGTTGCTAGCAATAAGTTTGTTCTATTAAACAATACTCAGAATATGAATGATACTTTTGATAATAATGTTACAGTCTTCTACATTTCAGGAGCCATAATTCTTTCCATTAAAATAGTAATTCTATATACTCAAAATTAGGATGATTGTTCCTATATCATACAGTTTCATGCATCCTCAAATCTTGATTCAATTTTCTATCCCACTAGTTTCTAATTCACTTCATTTCCACTAGATTCTAATCCAGTGGATCTCTATGTAATGCGTTCCAGATAGATATGTCTGAATAATTATATCACCTAATTATTAGTGCTCTTAATAGGTTAATATTTGCTTCCGCTGAACGTGGTGTTCTGCAAATTTCTTTCTTAAATATTACTATCTTAATTTAACTTCTGTTTCAACCTTCCAAAAGCTTGGCAAATATTCTCGAAATCTGCGATTTATTTCAATTCTTTACTAAAGTAGAAAAATTTTAAATTGCTTGGTGCCATAAAAGTCATGAAATCAATGCATAAATTATTTTCACACTCATATTTTTATTATGATGCTTGCGTCTTTTGTAACCTTAAAAATAAGAAATTAAAATTTTAAATTGCCTATGTAAGTTTAAAGTATTACAGAAATAGTTTTGAAAGAACTTTATTGGGCAGGTGTTCAGTTATCAGGTTCAATGTTCCTTCTTACCTTCTTCGGGAACATGCAAGGACCTGACTCGGAACAGAGAGCTTACTAAAGCTATGTTCAAAACTGTGGGAAGTAGACAGGATACACAAGAAGGGTATACAAAACCCTTTATTTTTCTCTATTTACAAAAACTTCCGTACTTCGGAATACATAGACCCCCTACTGGGGGTCTAACGTAAAAATATAAAAATAGAACTAAACTCTAATTTAACTTTAAAATAATAAACGTGGAAGATTGGCCTTATATTAACAGGAAGAGTATGTAGTACAGAGAACTGTGAACACTACAATACGTTTAAAAATTATCAAGAGGATTAAACCTCTGGCCTTGAAGGCAACCAGCAACCGAGTAAAACTGCTATGGCAAGCGGCCTGCTCCTAATCACTCCTTCCTCTCTCTTGCTTGGCAAAAAGCCACAACTTAAGTACTTGGCGTTCGCCAGACAAACTTTGCATAAAAACCTTAACGCTTATAATTCTGGCCGGAAGTAGAAAATAAGAAGTGATAGTAAAGACTTAAAATAAAATAAACGTTAGTAAAACTTAAGATCCTTACACAGTGAGTAAACTACTTATTATGTATCATTTATTTTAGCATCGGCGGTTTCATATTTTATTTTAATTGTAAATATTCTTGGACAACACAAACCGGAAGAAAACGAAACGAAACTTTGAGAAAAAAGTGATAAATGAGCGGGAAAAATCAAGAAACGCCTGAAGAATGGACTGTATTGACTCGAAATGTGAGTGGAATAACAATGGAATTCGCTAGCAACATCACGAGAAGAAGAAACATCTGAAGAAAGAGAAAGATGACTGGAGTCTCATATTATTTCTCTGGCAGCATTATGAACAGAAGACCCACTTTAAGAAAGGAAATTCAGCAGAAAGGAATAATTCCAACATTCACATTCTATACTAGCAAATAAATTGCATGTCTAATCCAGCTGTGTAACCGAAAGTATAACGATCAGGTGCCATCACTGCCTTGAAATTAGAATGTTTTTAAGGTACTGTTGGTGTGTGTTGAAGAGCTGAGAAAATTCACTCGCATTCACGGATTCTCCTTAATCACCAGATGGTAATCTTTTTTTTTTAAATAATACTAGCTGCTTGCGCTGCTAGCCATCTGATTGGAAGGCGTAATTTTTCAGACCAAATACATCCAGGCTGGCTGCACAAGCGGTTAGTCGTTACAAAATGAATCTATACGTATGCGAGTTCGTCGTCTCTAATTCTTTTTTATTCTATGTACTTGACCCAACAGGCGATGAGCAATTAACCTAATCGACCAACTGTTTTGTCGATACCGAAAAGAAAAAGAAAAGTTCACGGAGCTGTGGAAAGAATGTGTCACCTACAGACATCAGAATTTGAACACAGGTAGTCCTGCTCCCGAACATGTGCAGCTCGTAGTCCGAATTTTGAGTTTCGAATTTTTTTTCTCTCTTACATTTTGTGAAAATTCTGTGAATTATATATTTAAAAGGATTCCTGACATCAGTTCACAAGTTTCTTTTTTCACAGGCACATTTTTACAATGATTCACGCGTTTCTAATCTGAAGCGGAAGTGACTGAAATTTCGAAACTCTATAGAATAAAAGTCGGAAGTTTCAAAAAAATAATTTTTAAGAAAATTTTTATGAGTAGTATTTTAGTTAGTAAAGTACGTATTATGTACCTCTTATTTTAGTAAAGACCGTATTTACTCTTTTTTTTTTTTTTTGTTTGTTTGTTTTGTAAGGATCTTAAGTTTTACTAACGTTTATTTTATTTTAAATCTTTATTATCACTTCTTACTTTCTACTTCCGGCCAGAATTAAAAGCTTTAACTTATTTATGCAAATTTGTCTTGCGAACGCCAAGTACTTAAGTTGTGGCTTTTTGCCAAGCAAGAGAGAGGAAGGAGTGATTAGGAGCAGGCCGCTTGCCACAGCAGTTTTACTCGGTTGCTGGTTGCCTTCCAGGCCAGAGGTTTAATCCTCTTGATAATTTTAAACGTATCGTAGTGTTAACAGTTCTCTGTACTACATACGGCCTTTCTGTTAATATACGGCCAATCTTCAATTAGACACTTGTTTATTAATCCAAAGTTAGTTTAGTTAGAATTTAGTTCATATTTTTATATTCTTACGTTCAGACCACAAGTGGTTCATGCGTGGTTCATCCTTCAAGGCCAGAGGTTTAATCCTCTTGATAATTTTAAACGTATCGTAGTATTAACAGTTCTCTGTACTACATACGACCTTTCTGTTAATATACGGCCAATCTTCAAGTAGACACTTGTTTATTAATCCAAAGTTAGTTTAGTTAGAATTTAGTTAATATTTTTATATTCTTACGTTCAGACCACAAGTGGTTGGTCTCTGTATTCCGAAGTCCGGAAATCATTGTAAAGAGAGAAAAATAAAGGGTTTCGTATACCCTTCCTGTGTATCGTCTACTTCCCACATTTATTGAACATAGCTTTAGTAAGCTCCCTGTTCCAAGTCAGGTCATTTAATGCTCCCAAAGCAAGTAAGGCGGAACACTGAACCTGATAGTTTGTTTAAACTAACCACTTAGGCGATTAGCCTTTCTGGCATGCCTATATTGCAAGACAAAGAAAAACCTGATCCCACAAATATCTAGTCTGAAAAAAAAAGTGTATTTTAAAATAAAATACTAATCTTTAAAATATTTCTTCAATGACTATTCGAGAAGGCAAATCTAGATGATATTTAGAACTGACGCATGAAAAATACGCAAAAATAAAACTAAGCAGAATACATGAAAACTGAAGCCGAAGTGTCTCAAGTATTTAATTTCAGTTTAATATAGTCCTTAGACCGTTTCTAAATTTTAACAGAGAAACTTTCTTTAAGTCTTCCCCAAATATCATGCTGTCTTTTAAATGAGCATATTTTTAACATCGCCATCTGTAATCAGGGCCACCTAGATTTAATTAATAGCTTCTTAAGTAGAATAAATATTTACGACCGAAATATACTTTTTTTTTATATATCCGCCTTTTCTGAGGAGGAAAGGGATTAATGGCAAATAATAAAATGGCAGGAGTATTAGCGGCAATTACTTTAGAAATGTAAGAAATAATACTAGCTAATATGTTACACAGTCTTATATATAACTGGCCCATGGTAAAAGAAAAAAAGAAAAGAACTCATGGATATACACAGACTTATAATTTTAAAAAATTCTAAGGATTTTTCGGATTATCATTTATTTCAGTATTTAATAATTAGTACTATTATGTGTTAAATTGTTAATTAAAAAAACTGAAGTTTAAATGTCAAGTCTTTTGCAAGGCAGAAACAAAAATTCGATAAAACTGTCTATAAAAACAATTACTTGTAACAACAGTAAAAATTCAGACAATAAATTAATTGCATAGAGGTAGAAAAGTTACAAATATAAAAAATACAAGAATTATAAGTGATTAATAATAATCCGGCTATTCCTTTCTCATTTAAACAGAGTTTTATCAATTAAAACCCAGTCTGAGAACGGAACTTTGACAGTGATAAAATGCTAAGCTGAAACGAACCAAAAATAAAATAAAACAAAAATGTGATTAATAATGATGATTACTTTTATGCTTTTCCCCATTAATCGACCAGGTTAAAAAGGAAATGTGTAAAAAGAAACAAAAGTTCATAAAAAAAAGATAAATTATAAATTATTTGGTAAATCCAGTTATCGACACGGTGTAACTGAACTAGGTCTGCATTACGAAAATAACAAATTCAGTAATTAAAAGAAATAAATGCATATTTTTTTATAAAAAAAAGGTTATGCTTTTAATGAAACATGCATTGAAATATGCTTTTAATGAGCAGTGGGGCGATAACAAAATAAGGATATGAAATGTGGTAAACGAATGCAGGCGCGTAATTAGCATAAAGGTAGCGAAATAAAGTTTTCAAACTAGAGAAGTAACAAGTGTGAAAAAGTAGCAAATTAAAAGTAATTACTAAATGAAGGAAAATATGTCATTTTTAATAACTGACTACGTTTAAAAATTGGGAGTTAATAAGTGTTTTTTAGAATAATAAATAATTACTCGAGTTTATAACTGAACAGCAGCTAGTTTAATAATAATTTAAAATAATTACGTAATTATAGACAAATATAGAACTGTTCATTTCTAAAAATTACCTATGTGACTGTTTCTTATAAATGCTCTGCTGCACTAAATGTACCATAAAAGCATTCTAAACATTTGTGTAAAATAAAATATATAAATAAAAATACTCACTTTAACGTACAACAGGTCTTAACTCTGTTTTAATTTCGGTATTTCTTCTTTTTGTTTTGTAGAGACATTAGGATTTTTTTGGAGCGAGAGCGATGAAAGATATGCAATCGCCTTCGCCGGGAATCGAACTACGGACCTCTGAAATACCGGCTCAGTGTGCTGACCACTACGCCAAGAAGGCACGCTAGGAATGCTGGAGAAATACCTTATATACTCCCCTTTTTTAAAGGACGAGTAGGGTTTTAATATACCTAGTCGCCAAATCCTGGATGAGGAGAATCATCATCCAGCACCCTTTTAGTTCGGGCGCCACTGTAGGGACATTAGGTGTTTTTTAAGCAAGAGAGATGAAAGATATGCAATCGCCTTCGCCGGGAATCGAACCATGGACCTCTGAAATATCGGCTTGGTGTGCTCACCAGTACACCAAGCCGAAGGCATGCTAGGAAAGCCGGAGAAATACCTTATAGTCTTACAAATAGTAATTGTTCATAATAAATCTCTATAAACTGTGTCATTTCAAAATTAATCCTTCATGTGATTCTTGCACAGCGCTCAAGCCGCAGATGCTTCACAAAATAGCAGTTTCAAATTTTAAATAGGACTTAATGTTAACCAATGATCATGAAGCTATAACACAACTAAATCATTCTGAACGATAATTTCATCTTATTTCATCTTAGACATTTCTCATCTACTTTTTGCTTTTCTGGCTGGTTAGACAGCTGTTGCTACTTTTCTTACCGCGACATCTCTAAAATGTAAAAGATTTTGAAGAACAGGCACGCTTACTGTGGCAGATTATCGGTGATCTAACAAGAATGTTCATCTAAAGTAAAACTAATGATTTGTCAAGATATAAAATAATGGTTCTACTCGTCATGCTTGCAAGGCCCACAAGCGGCCGAGCGGTAAGTCGCTGAACACTGGTAGTTCGGTCTGAGGTTCGAATCCCGCGGTTCGAATCTGGCTGCATGGGTGTTTTCGTGGTTTTCTACATGTGTAACGTGTATACGAGCCAGTTTCCCTTAGAAAGTCCTCCACGAAGGCATTCCTCCTCTTAGACAGATAGCCCTAGTGTGCTTTCCCATAATTAAATACACCACACCCCCATGCTTGCAAGTCTGTCGTTCTTTTAGAAATATTAAGTTTGCATGTGAATGTGGGTGCGTTATCGGGAGACCATCTGGAGACCATGGTGGCCAATCTAAGTATCAAATTATGAAAAATCCACCACACTGAAGTCTTCGATTTGCGGCATGGTGCATTTAACTTGTTGAAATCTGATCCAATCCATATTTGTTTCTCGGACCAGTTTATAAAAAGATTGTTCTTGAACCACTTCAACTACATCGATGTGTTTTCGTCTCTTCAATTGGCCTTCACAAATGTATCTTTTGTTAACGCTACTGATCGTCATGCATACCCAAATCATAATATTACTTCCTTCATGTTTGGAAACTACATTCTTTAATTTGCATTCTTCGCCTCACTAGGATACCAAATCTTTATAAGTCAAAGAGGAAATTCTCCTTTTTTTGAGAGACTGTTCTGTAGCCAAAAGCATTCTAAACATGATTGAAAGATTACTTTTGTGTGACAAAGAAGCACAAAAAAAAAAAGGATTTACCTGAAATTTTTATTTACCGGAAAAGAGAATAATTGACCATTCTTCCTCTGTTAACTGCATATGTGATAAAGCCCATTTTCACTTTAATATTTTTTTTCTCTGAGACGCATAGTTTTTTTTAGCTTTGCAGTCTTTCAGATCAGCTCCTACAAATCTCCTTGTCGCAGTTTTAGCAACAAATGGGCGTCCAGTTTCCTCTGATAACTCTGTTACAAGCTTACAAGAAACTTTTCTTCGATTTCTTACAGATATTCGAAACAAAGTACGATTGTTACATTTTGATGTTCTTTATTTCGCACAGTTCCTTAAAGTGGAAACCTGTTTCCTTAAAACGTTCTAAAATAAATTGTACAGCTTATCGTGAACATTTAAGTTTTTCAGCTATCTCAACTTGAGATTTTCTTTACTTATTTAAAAATAAGATTTGATATCATCACGGAACATTAAGTTCTTCGCATTTTGGCTTTTTGGTTTTTTCTGTAAGAACTACATTAATTTTCAAAATTATCGCCTAACTACACTCATGTCCATAAATAAAGGATAATGCAAAAAGAGTTAGAAGCAAAACAAATTTGACTTATTTGTAAAGCTTATTTATTAAACAAAAGGTAAAGAGCAAAAAAAGATGCTATATGTTTAATATTATTAAAAAATTAGCGATTTTTTATCCCTGGAGCAAATTACAAAAAAAAAACCTGTTTACAAAAAACCAATATTACACGGTTGGTATGATTGTTAATACATTGTATGTCTCCCAGACGATGCAATACAGTCCGTACAACGCCTAGGCATGCTGAGTATCAAATTATCGATCTGATCTTGGGGGATATTACACCACTCAAAAGGCAATGCTCTCCGAAGTTCCGGTAGACATGTAGGAGGAGGTTGACGGGCTGCAACTCGTCGGCCAAGCATGTCCCACACGTGCTCTACTGGATTCAAGTCCGGTGAGAATGCTGGACAGTCCACATGGGTGATATCCTCCGATTGAAGGCATTCGCTTACGATGTTTGCACGGTGAGGACGGGCGTTGTCATCCATAAACACAAATTGTGCGCCCATGGCGCCCCGGAACAAACGTACATGTTGTTCCAGAATTAGGTCCCGATAGATTTGGCTTGTCGTGGTTCCAATTTGAACACGCAGATCAGTTCTGGAACCCAGAATAATTCCACCCCAAACGAGCACTCCTGCACCATCGTAACGGTGTCGTTCAATGATGTTTTCTTGGTGGTAACGGGTACCTGGAGCTCTCCATATCCAGCGAGAATCAGACTGCAAGCTAAACCTGGACTCGTCGGAAAACATCACACAAGCCCACTGTTGCGGTGTCCACAATGCATGCTCTCTACTCCAGGCTAACCGCAGGCGACAGTGAGTTGCAGTAAGTGGAACGCATCTGACAGGTCTACGAGCATATAGACCAATCTGCCCTAAGCGTCTGTACACGGTCTGCCTCGAAATTGTCGTACCAGTGGCTGAAAAGCGCTACGAGACAGGTCTGAGGCTGTGCTCCGCCTGTTTCTTTTGGCAGTAACTGCCAAATACTGGTCCTCATTCGGCGTTGTAACTCTGGGGCGACCTGTGCTTTAACGTCTACTCACATTACCAGAATCTTGGAATCCTTGCCAAAGCCTGGAGATGACACTCTGGGCAATTCCAAGTTCGTCTGATACTTCCAGTTGGGTAAGCCTACATTACAGACGGGCGATAATTCTACCACGTAAAAAATCATCCAAATGCGTCCTTTGTGTCATAACTATTCGGTTAGTGCACTGAAATGCTTATAATGCGCCTGCGAACAATTTTACTTCTTTGCCTGTATTCCTTATATATTACTCTCTTACACTCTCGTCATTGTGACGTACCATCGGTGTCATCTGGTTACTTCCTGAAATTTGCATATGATTCTTGAAGATATGTGTAGTGATTTTACAGGTGATATATTTATTTTAGAGTTCGATTTCCGCGTCACTCCGAATTATCCTTAATTTATGGACATGAGTGTAGTTCAACGAAATAATGAAACTTCTACTAAAGCAAAGTACCTTATCTATATTAACAAAACTCCTTTTTACAAAAGACAATAAAAATGAACTAAAAGTTGAGCAGTTTGTTTATTTTCATTTTTTACAAACTTAAATAACTTTAAAAAAAAATTCATAATTATACGAAAATAAACATACTACGACTTAAATTATGTAAAACTGCCAAATTTTGTAAAAATTGCATAAGTAGGTTTTAAAATATTAGCTTTCAAAATTTTAGCTCCTCAATGTTAATTGAATTTGGTATATATTTATTATTCTCTTTTTTTATTAAACTTATTTGTTTATTCCTTTCACATTTCGAAATTTAGGTTCATTCCAAATAAAATTGGCCCATTTTTTCTAAGATTTATTTTTTAAATTTCTACTTTTTAATAATTTTTATAAATTTTTCGGAAATCATTTTGAATTATAACCTATAAAAGTTTTACAATCATCTTAAAGTAGATTTCTTTCTAAGCATACCGGCCAAAAATTAGAGTTTACTATTCAAAATTTCCTGAGACATATGGGATATATGCTTTTCCTGAGATATATGCTTTTACGGCATGATCGGAAATGCATAAACAACGTGAATATTTGAAGCGAGCGAGACACATTAACTATATTTCACTACGTTGGAGGCACTGACCTTGATTCAAACTACTTTTCGATTTTGAACTCACAGATACTCGATGATTTTCAAAACACTTTTTGAATATGCCGTTAAATCACATACCGTAAACGAATTTGATGATTCACTGAAGTTTGAGGCAGCAGAGTTCGAAGGCCATTGGGGAAACTTGCAGCAGGTTAATCCTGTCGACTTTTTATAAATATGTAATGATTTTCAAATGCGTAGATGAAAACAGTGGAACTTTTAACTGTGAGAAGAGATGAATTTAGGGGCATATTACCAAATTTAGAATATTAATTTTGAGGTCACCAATTATTTTTTTGATACAGCTATCATATTTTGTTATATCTTACATATATATATATATATATATATACTGTGCGCAGTGTACGTACAGACTTCGCAGAAAAATCTTTTCTGAATGCATTTCAGTGTGAAAAAGAGACCTTTTTTTCCGTTAGTGGGTACAGATATCACGCAAAACCATCATTCAGAGGGATTCCAGATCTTTCAAAATGGATATTTTCGTTGAAATATGATACCTGAAATCTCTAGCGATTATAATACTTTTACTTCGTACAAGGAAGTAAAAATGTTTTATGTTTATGGAAAAATTTATGAAAATATGAAAGTCTCGGTAAAGTAAAGTACAGGGGTTGGACAAAAATATGGAAACAACTTTAAAAAACATGTTTCTTTGCTTAATATGGTGTAGGAAACCCGTTGGCATCCAAAACAGCTTGCAGTCTTCTCGGAATGGATAAATACAGTTCCTGTATGTTTGCCGAGGGAATATTATACCATTCTTCCTGCAAAACGGTCGCAAGTTCAGATAACGATGTTGGCGGTGGATAACGCGAACGCACTTTCCGTTCCAATGTAGACCACAAAGGTTCGATAATATTCAGGTCTGGTGACTGTGGTGGCCAGGGGAGATGGGACAACTCATCCTCGTGCTCAGAAAACCAGTCCTGGACAATGTGAGCTGTGTGAACATGGGCTTTGTCGTCTTGGAAGACACCATCACCATCGGGAAACAAAGTTTGTACCATGGGATGAACTTGATCGGCCAAAATGTTCACATAAGTCTTGGCAGTCATTGGCCTTGGCCTGACACAGTTATCATGGGGCTAGCAGAGAACCACGATATGGCTGCCCAAACCATAACAGAACCCCCGCTATGTTTCACTCTTGGCAACAAGCAGTCTGTATTAGAGGCTTGAGATGGCGTTCTCCAGACGTAAACTCGGCCAGAAGTGGGAAACAATGTGAAAGAAGACTCGTCAGACCATATTACTCGCTTCCATTGCTCTATAGTGCAGGCTTTATGACTTAAACACCACTTTTTCCTGTTACAGGCATTAGCATCACTGATGAGTGGCTTCTCAATTGCAGCACGGCCCTGTTTATGAAGCTCCTTTCTAATTGTTTTGGTAATCACAGGGTTCGGTAACACAACATTCATTTCAGCAGTAACTTTTGCAGCTGTGGTCTTCTTATTTTTCGTCACAATTGCTCTTAATGATCGTCTGTCACGATCACTCAGGACACACTTTCGTCCGCCCTGTGATTTAGCAGATGATGTTTTTCCGCTTTTCAAATATGCGGAATAAATCTTCGATACAGTACCTCTTGAAACACTAAACACCTCGTCTACCTCGCTTACGGAAGCACCTACCATACGTGCTCCAACAATTTGCCCACGTTCGAAGTCTGTTAACTCTGACATAATGCAATGACAACCTCACATAACAGTACTCCGACAACAACTGAACTGTTTAGCACATTTACGAAGTTGTATAGGTGGCGTCAGTAATCAAAAACGCCAGCGCCACCTACATATTTCATTAAAATCAATCTTTCTTTTCAAACATGCATTTCACAAGGTGTTTCCATATTTTTGTCCATCCACTGTATATTTCGTGTTGTGAATATGTTAATTAAGATGAACGTAGCTGCGAAATATTTAGGATGCCAATTAGTAGCTTCCATATGAAATTTAGTTTTTTTTTTTTTTTTTTTTTTTTTTTCATTTTACTGTTAATGTTCAGAATATATTGAAAGTCTAAAAACTCGATGCATTTTTCTTTAACACAAACCATTTTGTATATCATTCTACGGTTTACTTTGACACAAATTTTTTTAAAAAAAAAATTGTACCAAAAAAAGACGAAGAAATATGCAAAGTATGCATTTTTACGGATACTTTTATAAAAAAAAAAAAAAAAAAAGATCTAATTAGTCTACTACTTAAGGAACTTTCTAGACTGCATTCACGGTTTCGCAAAAAAAAAAAAAAATATCCCTTTCTATGGCTAGTAGCAATTTCATTGAAAAATCATCGAAGCAGAAATTTGCGCTTGGAGGATCTTATTTTACGGAAATTAATTAGACCTATGCAATGTTAGTGTCAGGTCATGAACTTAAAGAAAAAGTTAAAAAGGAAACTTATCCCAGCGAAGACATTTTTAAACTCCTTGTCACCATTTTTAATAAATGTAACAAAAATTGCATCTGGGGTCTCAGAATTGAAAAATATTTGTGTAAATATCGCTGTAAATACCTATCGGAAAAAATTATGCAGCGTGGAAAAATATGATGAATACTCAAATTATGCGGTCGCATTAAAAGCGATGGAATATTTATGTGAGATATATCTCTAAAATGTGTTTTATTGGTTATATTAAAAGTGTTTAAAAAAGTTTCTTTCAAATTTTCGAAATGAAAAGAAAATTTGGGATTAAGTCATAAAATATTTTACGCAATAATTTATATGAGTCATGTCGATATTTAGCTAATAATGTGATAAACAGTTTAAAAAATATAGTTAATGTTTCCCCTTTAATTCTCCATTTGTCAAAACACAATATTGAATTACCAAGGATATTCATTTTAACTGGCATGTAAATTAATTTTATACGAGTATTGACTTATTATAACTGGGTAATTAAAAATAAAACTTCCAGTGATACATAGCCCGTTAATAAAAAACTCTCAGTTCTCGGTTAACAGGAGTGGCTAATTGGGCTTTGATATATAAAAAAAAATGTTTAGCTTGTTTGTTGCCGAATGGTGAAAAGATTAATGTCGCAAACAAATAAAGCAAAATTTCTTAGGAAAATACAGAAAAGAGATGAAAGAGGCAGGACAACGTCAATGATTGCAGGTGAGCTCACAATATTTAGAAATTATTTTTATCTGCTACAGTACTGAATTGTATTGCGTATAATTCGTCATATATAAACATGGTTAAATCACTTAAAAAATAAATAAATTGCTATATAGTGAAAATAAATTTAGTATAATAGCGATTAATTTTTTGGGTACTTTTCCGTTTGGCCGGCGCAAATCTTGCCAAGCAGACTTTATTGGCGACAATATACAGTATACACATAAAAAATATTTTTAAAAAATGTTAGTTCTAAGAATTCTTTTTTTTTTTTTTTTTTTGAAGGCTTAAACATTTTAATATCGCTTAAAATTTTATAAAAAGCCAATAAATAAAGACAATGAATTTGTAAAAAGACATTAATTTAAGAATTTACTATGCTTTCATGGTTCAACATCCTGATTCGCCGGTTCATATCACGTGACCCCAAGCGATCTCATCTCACGTAAACAACTCTACAAAAATCTAATGCTTTCAGTAATTATCTACATTAATTTCAAGTTAAATCTTAATTTGGAACGCAAGTTTAAATGCAAGAAATATTTCAATTCGTACGAATAGCTTACTCAGAAATTATGTAAAACCGCAGTGCTTTACTTCGCTAATGCATTCTCATTAGAATTGATGAATTTAACCCTTGACTTTACCTTTTCTATATTTTCGGCTTCGGGTAAGCGCTGTGATTGCATCCTGATTGACTTAATTACCAAAAATGGCCTTAGACATAAAACTGAACTATCTGATAAAAATTCTATGTAATTATATGCCATTATTGAAAGAAACAATCAATCTGATAAGAAAAAGCTGCGACTTGTTTTGAAAATGAGGCGTAAAAGGTTACCAGCGAGAATATTCCGTTTGGCATCGGTTGTACCATTATTGGCGACTTTATCGCTTGCGCCGGCAAAACGGAAAAGTACCATTTTTTGTTTTCCGATTGACTTCTGCCTCCCAGATGGTAAATACGGAAGCATACTGCAGTACCGAAAGCCAGGGTTCGAATCCTGGAGAAGGCATAGATATTTGTTAATATATAGTGTCTTTGCGGCATGGGGAACACTCTAAATATGTGGCGTGTCCTCTCGTGTGGTTTGGTGGTAGGAGAGAGGGGTGGGAGGTCCTCGAATCCCCTCTCGGGGTGCCTTCTCTCAAAACCAGGGTGGAATTAGAACGCCAACCTCCTTGATGCTCTGGCAACTATTCTTCCATGAATGTTAAGGACAAGACAACAACAACGTTGACTTCTACCGAAATAAAGAGTAGTGTAAACATAAATATTGTTCTTATTGTTGAAATGTGTTCTTATTTTATATTTTAATTTAATTTACATAAATGTGTGCACTCATTCATATTAAACTTCTCAAAAATACATTAAAATTTTAACAGTATAACCTCTATTAATTATATGTTTATTAATTTTTATTAGTATAACCTCGATTATTATTATAATATAGGTTATACCCCTTTTTTGAAACTTTTTTCAACTGCTCTGTGATTTAATTGTGATTTGCTCCACCAGTGGCTGAGCGTTTATGACCATTCAATATCGGGAGTTCGATCGGTGATCGATCCTAAGTGAAGGCGCTGGCAGCATGGCCGGTTTTCATGGTTTTCCACGCATGAAACATGCATATAATCTAGTTTGTCTATTCCTCTTCCATAGGCAGATAACCCTTGTGTACTTTGCGGTTTTCAAATAACCTAATCTTAACCCCTTAACCTACGGTTTAGATTCGAAGTTGTTGGGCCGAAATTGCATACAAGCTCGCGCAGCTTTCGGGACATTTGCACACACTAATCCGGGCAGTCGTAAACATGACGAATTATGTAATTTTCGAAGAAAGTATAGGCGAATAATTATTGATGATACATCCGATGACGATCATTTACCAGAGGCTTTGGAAAGAAATAAGAAATAGTCCAAAACTCTGGGCCTATACGATGACTCCTGGCATAAGACAGGAAGCCTTATGTCAATTAGGAGGAAGTAGAGGAGAATTTGATATATTTAATCTAATATTTGATGACATATTTTGGAACAATATTGTAACCGAAACGAATCAGTATGCAGATCAAGTATGAAAAAATCCACATAGAACACGAGTGTAAAAAGTGTAGAATTCCGTTACATGTACCAGAAATCTTTGAAATACAGTAAGATCCCGCTTAACGCTGTTTCGTTTAGCGCTGTTTCGGTTTAGCGCTCTTTTATTTCAACCCGGGGATTCTCCGAAATTGTGCGCAGCGCTAGGTTTCCAAATAACATATCCGAAACAGTGTAGTTGTGTTTCTTGCTTTTTATCATTTGAAACAACATTTGTTGACATTATTGTAAATTTGATATATAATACTATAACGATTAATAATACAGTGACAAATATTATGATCTTTAGTTTTTATCATGGGTGATAATAAAAAACAAGAAAAGAAAGGAACCAGAAAAAGCATTTCACTGGAAACTCAAATGCAAGTGATTAGAAGATTAGATTCTGGTGAACGTCAATCTCAAATTAGTGCTGCATTGATTTTGGCAACTTCAACAATAAGGACAATTCTTAAGAATAAAGAAAAAATACTGTCATCGGCAACTGCAACTACGTCAAGCTCTGCAACTAGAATTACCCGTTCTAGAAATAACATTATAGAGGAAATGGAAAAACGACTGTCTATATGGATTGACGACGAAATTGAACGCAATATGCCATTAAGCCAATCTATCATAATGCCTTCTTGACAAAAAGGCAGAAAATTGGAAACCCAGAATAGACTGAATGATCTGACTGAGAATTTTATTTGTTTTTAAAAGTATATGCGTTTATATTGTTTTTATTTTTGTAAGAAATAAATGTTTGATTTTATTTTTATTAAAAAAAACATTATTAAATTTAATGCCTAACCATTTTTTATCCGTCTTCCCCTAACCCCATTATTTACATGTTAAGATAGCTTCGCTTAGCGCTGTTTCGCATTACGCTCTACTTCAATGGAACGTATCCCCGCGTTAAGCGGGGGCTTACTGTATATCATACCGTTACAGATTACTAATTTTGCATTTTGGAGTTTTGTGTAAATAAACATTTTGTAATACTTGCGTCTACCACAATTATTGCATCAGACTATAATTGCGTATCAAATATTCCACGTAATATTCACTTCTGGCCCGATCACCGTACGCGAGCTATGCCCGTGAAAGTCCTTGGCCCGACCATCGTACGCGGGCTATGCCCGTCACTGTAGATTAAGGGGTTAACAGTGATTTCGGAGTAACCGCAGTTAATCGATTGCTCGTTAAGAGAAACATCTTTCAAAACCCATAGTTTTTTTCATTTAGTTTATTTGGTTTGGTTTACTTGATTATGGCAAAGCACTCGAGGGCTATCTACCTAAGGGAAGCGATACCATCGTGAGGAGTTTCTAACAGAAACTAACTCGTATTCACGTTACACACATGGATAAAACTGCGAAAACACCCATGTAGCAAGGCCGTTCGCCGGGAGTCGAAACCTGGACTGAAATACCACAGTTCAGCGACTTTCTCGCTCGGCCGCTGGTGAGCGTTTCTGTATGGGGAAAACAAAAATATTGCTCTTCTTAGAGTATTTACACGTGTGAAATAAAGTATCTTTTTAAATAAATTTAAAATGTTATGAAAACTAATATAGTATATCATCAATACTTACATGTTTGGTAGCATAGTTATTGAATGATATCAAATCATGCACGCAACTTAGAGGCCTTGATGTAATCATGGCCGGTCGTTTCCTTGAAGATATCTATTAAAACCATGAATTTCATTCCTATAGTCATAGAGTATATATACCCTAGAGAAGTTATAAGGTATTTTCTTCGGCCTTTCCGCATGCCTTCGTGGTGTAGTGGTAGCACAATCGGCGTGTATTGCAGAGACCCTGGTTCGAGTTCGGTCGAGGGCATTGCCCCTTTTTCATGTTTCTGCACTGATATAACCTAATGATTCTACAAGTGGCGCTCGCTCGAATTAAAAGGTGGCGCACAATAGCTCGTCACCACCAGGATTTGGCGAGTGGTTTCCCTAATACCCAGTCGCCCTTTAAAACGATGAGTATATAAGGTGTTTTCTCCCTCCTTTTCACATGTTTTCGGGGTGTAACTGGGAGCACACTTGACTCGTCTGCTGGAGGTCTAGATTCGAATCCCAGGGAGGGCACTGCACATTCTTAATGCCCCTGCATAGATGTAACCTAATGACTCAGACACAAAGAATAACAAGTCGTATAGAATTTATAATTAAGGATGAATAAGGTCTTTAAATGACATGAATCCTGCATTATTCTACTTTTCTACCGCTGTCTGGTAGCATCATCCCTTTACAAGACAGGGAAGTGTGGCGCTATTAGGCTCTCAGTGTCCTTGATAGTGGTAAATGATCTTGTCCGAATTTGTAATTAAGGATGAATAAGTTCTTTAAACGACATGAATCCTGCATTATTCTACTTTGCTGCCGCTGTCTGTTAGCATCATCCCTTTACAAGACTGGGAAGTGTGGCGCTATTAGGCTCTCAGTGTCCTTGATAGTGGTAAATGATCTTGTCCGAATTTATAATTAAGGATGGATAAGTTCTTTAAACGACATGAATCCTGCATTATTCTACTTTGCTGCCGCTGTCTGTTAGCATCATCCCTTTACAAGACTGGGAAGTGTGGCGCTAATAGGCTCTCAGTGTCCTTGATAGTGGTAAATGATCTTGCCCGAATTTATAATTAACCCATTAACGGTTTGGCCCGGATTTTCTCGTTCTTTTATGCAGGTCTCTTAACGGTTCGTTACGGATTATTGTTAGTTTAAATGTATCCTCGAAAACGGACAGTCCCGTGATTTTGTATTATCGAAAAAACACGCTAAAAAGGACTAGCCCGTATTTTTGTATGTCTTCCAACCCCCAATGCCTAAGGGGACAAGGGTCCATGCCATTCTGACGACAATGGGTAATGGCTGTCATTAGCGTGGGGAGAAATCTTCTTGATGTTTTGTGATAAAGGCTTTACACTGACTCTAAAGAAACAAATTTATTACCAGTTACAAAGTGGATGCATATATAAAGGGATTTAAGAATTTCCGTTTTAGAGCAGTTATTGAATAAAAAATAGAATTTTTTACGAAATGAACGTTTACCTATAAGAGCATTAATGAATTAAAACGAGAAAACTAAAAGTAATAAATGCAAACATAAAAATCTGAAAATGCAAATATTTCAGATTTTACATTAGGCCCAAAGGGCGTTTTTTTAACGGTTTGTGGGTTACCTTTATTTTTAAATATCATGTTCTTCGCACTTAAACCATAAAACTTCAGTTAAACAGCAATACCACAAAATAAATTTTAAATGAGCATATCTTTAGAATTTCCGATACACAGTCTCGCCCGTTGAAGATAATTTTTTATATTATTATTTTCATACGGTGTTGCCTTTGCTCGCTTTAAAATCGCTGAGTTTCTTAATTAAAAATTCATTGAAGTTTTACGAAATATGAAACATATAATAAAACAAATTCCAAATCTCGGCTTCGAGATGCCCATATTCGGGTGGAAATGTACGTTATTCAAAATTGGATGGGTCTAGGTACCGTTGTTTTATCACAATGCGAGAAACATACATATATTTATGCAGATTATTCATTATTTAATTTCAAGGCAGATAGCCTCGAGTGCTTTGCCGTAATCTAATAAACCAAAACCATTATTTAATTTCTTTAAATATAATACAGGGCTGTAATATGTGGTAGCAACAGTTTGAAAAGTGAACTGACATAGTTTTCAACGGAAAATGAAAATATGAAGTTAATAGACCTTCTCGGCTAACGCCCTTTGTTTTAAAAATAATGTATCGTGTAATTTAATGGGAATACGAGATTAAATAATTCTCTTTAAGAAATTTATCTACAAATTTATATCACGAATAACAAAAACGTGAGGCTGTCTTGATAAATTTATAAATATTATGCATCTGACAATGCGATTCAATTATTTGATTTCGTAATTTAAGAACCTATGATTCTTCTTATAAAACTGTACAGGAATTTAGCAAAGAAGCTATTAAGTAATCTCTTATTACCATTAATCTATGCAATAAATTATTATTATTATTATTACTATTGGTTCAGTCTTTTACTTCCAAGTATCGTTTTACCTTAAATAATCGAAAAGATATATAAATTTAAAACAAAATTCGCCCCAAAATCAGAAATTAGGTTACGAATTTCATGCAAATTTTATTTCAAAAGCTATTTTACGCTCTGTAAAATGATGCAAACTTAAAAATTTTGAGATTTTTAGTTTATTCTTAAATGGAAATATGCGCAAAAAATTTCTTCGACATTAAATTTTAAAAACTCTAAATCGAATTATTATCATCCGTAAACGGTGTGTGTACAAAATTTGAATTCAATAACTTATCGATAAGTAGTTCAAAAATCGACGACGAGCTTTTGATTAAACACCGTGAATAAACTGAATACAATTTTTGGAACAACTCTATTTTTAAGCACTTTGGAAAGATCGGTAAGTTGTTGATATAGCATAACCGTTATTTTTATAACATTCTTGGCATTATGAAACGTGTAAGTGACATTCATAAGCGATTCCCGACAGTTCTGTTCATTTGTCAAAGTGGCTGTCTTTGAAAATATTGTGAAGCTCACTCGATGTGCTCCACTATCTATGATACTCATTAAAGATATTTAATTATGTTTTATTACTATACAGAAATACTGGTAAAATTAAGAGGTCAAATATTTAATTATTTGAGTTATATAACTACTTTATATTGTCTCAAGAAATTTTGAGTCATTCTGTAAAAATAATCTTTTCTTTAAAATTCCTTTTTCCCCCTACCCCCTATGCTTCATAACTTTATTACTATTCTGATGAATGGAAGGTTTGTAGAAACATTACATTTTTTTTAACAGCAAGAGACATGAAAAATGAGCAATGCCTTACCCGGGACGCGAACCACGGACTTCTCGAATGCGCGCCGAGCGTACTGAGACCACGAAGGCATGCTAAAAGGGCGGGAGAAAATACCGTATATACTCCCCCTTTTAAAGGGCGACTGGGGATTAGGAGACCGAATCGCCAAATCCTTGCGGCGGAGAATCATCATCCACCACCTTTTTTGGTTTGGGTGCCACTATAGAAACATTAGGTTATTTCGAAGCAGGACACGTGAAATAGAAGCAATGCCTTCGCCGGGACTCGAACCACCAACCTCTCGAATACACGCCGTGCGTGCTGACCATTACACCACGAAGGTATGCTAAGAAGGCGGGAGAAAATACCTTATAGGTTATGAAAACCAAAAGCTGAGTAGGTAGTCACAAATCTAACTAATAAATGCTCTACAAATACAACTTTTAATATTTTAGCAGAATTTTTGGAAACGTGTTTATATAGATTGTTGTAGAAATCAACACAGTTTGATGCCAATTTAGAGGAGGTGTTGTTTATGAGCGTATTAAAAATGCGTTTCCCACTCAAAATGTTAACTACTTTAAAATAATAATTCATAATCGCACTGAATCTGATGTTTACAATTATTTCCCATGAGATTTCTTTTAAAAAAAAGAATTACAATTGTGTTTAATGCAGAAAATTTAATGGAATTGTCATCTGCGCAAGAGGACGGAAACTATCAGGGAGGACTTTCTAAGGAAAACTAGATTTCCTTCACACTGAACGTAGAAAACCTTCACCGAACAAGCGTGTTCACCAGGATTTGAACTTATGTAGGATTACCAGTACTCAGCAGTTTTAGCGCTTGGCCACTGGGGCCCGCAGACCGATTAAAAATCTTGTTTAGAAACCTTTTATCTTGATTTAGTGTGATAGGTGCCGTAGTTTGAAGGTTAGGATTACTTGAATACAGCAAAACACACGAGGACTATCTGCTTTTAAGGAAAGAGATGCCTTCGTAGAGGACTTTTTAACGAGAAAAGTCTCATATTCATGTTATACATAGGAAAAAACATGGGAAAATACCATTCAGCCATCGTATTCGTTCGTCAGGGTGTAAATCTAAGTCGAACTACCAGTATTTACCGGCCACTAATATGGCCGTATTTTAATAGGGGAAATAACTGTTGGATTGTAAGGCATCTAAATTAAGAAATAAAAAAAAAATTCACTTCTGAGGTAATCTTAAACCCAAATTAAGTTTTTTATTATAATTATGAAAGAGTTCAACTCATTTGTTAATTTTCAGATCGTTAAAATTAGTGTGGCTGTAATAAATGATTATTTAGACCTGTTACAGGAAACAAATACATTAAAAGTTTCCTTTAAAATATCAGGAATTATTGAAAAATCTTCTGTAATTTATAAACGAGAAAACGTATTTAACCAGATTTTACATGTGTGAAAAAATAATGAATTTTGATCTCCTCTAGTAGAGACATTTGTAATTATATTTCTAGTTCCAAATTCAAAGTGAAAAATCTAGGTGCCTGAAGCCAGAGAACACTATCGATTCTTCTTGGCTTCTATTTTCAGCGACGAAATAGATCAACTGCATGGAATTTTTATGATTTTTCTCAACATGTAAACTAAATGCTTGTAAGTGTTTCTTAGAAAGCTCGTCGGAAGTAGAATATCTCTATCTTGGTAGATAGATATCGTGTGCTTTAGTAAATTTAGCAAATCTAAACACAGAGCCGACAGTACTATGTTTGAGGCCTTTCTCTAACATAGTCGAATAGTGTATCGAATAGTCGAACAGTGAAATCACTCTACATCGCCCTCTTTTACTTACTTTTATACTTTTATCTCAATATTATATATTGCATCCACAAAAATTTCTCTAAATTAATGTTATTTGGATTCGAAAACCATTTTATGCTTAAATACATCTTTCCAGATGTTTGTCTTTTACTCACTGAGAGTCAATGCTTCTTGAAGATGTCAATTCATGAATGAAAAATAATTTCTTGCTTTTCCGGTTTCCCCTAACCGTTTCCACAAAAGCCGAACCTTTGGGCAGAAACAGCCCTCCTATGATGTTAATTCCTTAGTAAAAGAGAAAGCACTGAATGGGGTAAAGTAGTAGAAATCTTGACTTTCCTTTTCACTCAAAATTCAAGCATTCCCAAAATCTACTATGAAAGATATACGCCCTAAGGTATAAAATTTTTGTGTAATGAAATTATAAAATGAAATATATGCATTCTAATATATACATATGCTAAAATATGAATGCATATATATATATCATTGATTATATATATATATATCATTGATAACATATATAAATCAATTAAACCATTAGACACACTCACACACATACATATACAGATATAGAATCACATAGTATCAGTAGGTGAAAGAAGAAAATAAATCCTACTGGTGAAAGATTGCTGAAGAAATTCAAAGCATAATGAAAGTTTCTTTTATCTTGGAATCAAAGAACTTTTTTATCGCTTTAGTTTTTGAGAGACTATTAGATTAAAATGTAATAAATAAATAAGTATATGGAAGAAAAATAAATCTTTAAAGGAAGAAAAAGAACCAAACAATCAAATCATTTTCAGCATTAAAACCAATTTTAAATGCGACAGTATGTTTTTCTGCCGACACGAAAACATAAGAAAATAGACAGAAATCTGCATTGTTTCACCTATCAATATACGACAAATGGAAAAACGATACAAGAAAAGGTAAATTTGAAAAATTTGCGAAAGCGGAATAATTTCGAATGCTGCACAAACAGAAAGATACCATGCAGAGACATTGGATTTTTTTCGATGCGAAAATTCAGCAGTGCTCTCATTGTGCTTCTAATAAGGAGGTCTTCCAAATTCTAGTTGGAAGAACCAGGAGGCAGAGGTAGAAAGGATTCTTCCCGATTATTATTACTTTTAGCAAAGACGTTTACAATTATCTATTCAATCCTTGCTAATCAGACGAATTTGAGAAGAAAGGGAAAGTTATAGATAAATTTTGCTTCTTCCAGTGCCAGTTACAAATCGTACAGTTGTTCAATAACATTTGAACTATATCATTAACGTTGCATATTACTAAAATGTACTTGTTCTTTAAAGTCCTTGATCTGTTCTAAAAATAATACCGCAGAAGTTTCAGAAGTGAAGTACAATTTAAAGCTACTTAACATTTGTATGCATATAAAAAAGTAAAACTGTTTAAAATGCATATAGTTTAACGCTTCCTGTTTTATTTGGAATAATATTTCAAAAATAAAACTCGTGTTGGTTACGACCCAAACAATACTTAACGGGATAAAGAGCCGTACTTTGATAATGCATTCAGTTTTCGTCGTTTTAATAAAATCCATTATGATACTTATGCTGGTAATTATAAACTGCATTTACGGATACAGAAGTATGATTAATACACTAATATCACAGAATATACGCTTTTTATGCTCTGACAAGTTTTGTCAAGATACCAATTTTTAGTTCATATACAAGTCGTAAATTCCCTAGCCAGATTCCTTTTTTATATAAATAGATGCATAGAGGACAAAATGGAACAGTTAATTATATTTTTTATTCTTTTACAAAATTTAATTCTTTTAGATATAATTTTTAACGGTAAACGATATTCTGCTAAGTTATAATACAAAAATTATTACTAATGATAATTTATATCCTAATATTTATATCCTAATTTAATAATATTTATATCCTCATTTATATCACTCAAAGCAGAATTGGAAAACTCATTCAAATCATATTTAATCAAAACATTTTACGAAGTTTTGGGAAAAAGGTTGATTTTTAACAGTGAATTCAATCATTAAAACATTTTTACCGTGTTTCATCATTCATATAACATTATCAAAATAATTTACTAAATAATTCTTAGATGTAATAGTATTCTTGTTTTATCTTTTGTTATATGACTAAAAATAAATAAAAAAGCGGCTGGTATTCAATATTTATTTTTATTTAATTACAAATACTTGGCTATTGGTACTTAAGACATAGTCTTTCCATATTATCACTTTTCTATTCGGCCTTGAAATTATGTTAACGACCTAATAGAATTCGGGAAATCCTATGATTGCATAAAACTGCGGGAGGTGCTAATAATGACAAATTTTAAATGAAAATAGAAATTTATTTAAATAAATTTATTTAAATTCTATTTTTGCGTGTCTGCTTTATGCATTTAATCTATCAAATGCAGAAAAGTGAGAAAAATCCATCCAACACAGAGAAATAATTCTTCTAGTCTGTGCTAAGATTGTATCAAATTCATTTAAACTTCCGTTTAAATTCGAAATGCGATCTCTCAAATCAACGAAGGAATACATTTTTGGCTTTAAATTCCACATTAGTAGCAACTGTATAATAGCTAAACGTACCCAAAATATTTGTAGAAAACCGCCAAAATTCTAGAAATTGCTATAAAATCCCGAAAAATATTAGGAAGATTATTGCTTGCCATTTCCATGCTGAAAAGATCAAGCGTTTACGAGGATGAGCTCGACTGTTAACGAACAACTTGTGGAAAAAATTCAACGCTAAAATACGTATGCCAAATTTTCCAAAAATTCCTGATAAATATTGTACTCTCATCGTAAATATATATGGACTTATAATGTGATGAAAACAGTCGGTAAAAGAATGGATTAAAATTTAATTTCCAAAAATAAATTGGCCTACTAAAACTAAATAAAATAGATTAGTAAATAATAAAAAATTGTGTAACAAAATAAATAATGATCTTTCTTAAAATACTGCCCAATGAAACATGTCGAATAATTGAAAATTTACAAGCTTGGAAGCTAAAATTCTAAAAAGATTTCGGAAAATTCGGCCGTCACATGTTAAAAGAAACAAGTCTACAGGCTACTAGTACAAAGAAAGAGGAGGGAGACGAAACGAAACGCAAGCCATTCAATAGCGGGGAGGCAATTTTATGGCTTATCCATCACACTAAGGGGAAGCAAACATACTGCCTTAGGCTGGGCCATCTTAGAGAGATTTCAGAAAACGAAAGCGATTTTTTTTGGAGGGATTTGTTGTCTGACAACGCGGCCGTTTTCAAAGCATTTCGTTCCGAGAGGCGGGCTCGTTGATGGGTTAAGGATGGATAAGTTCTTTAAACGACATGAATCCTGCATTATTCTACTTTTCTGCCGCTGTCTGGTAGCATCATCCCTTTACAAGACAGGGAAGTGTGGCGCTATTAGGCTCTCAGTGTCCTTGATAGTGGTAAATGATCTTGTCCGAATTTGTAATTAAGGATGAATAAGTTCTTTAAACGACATGAATCCTGCATTATTCTACTTTGCTGCCGCTGTCTGTTAGCATCATCCCTTTACAAGACTGGGAAGTGTGGCGCTATTAGGCTCTCAGTGTCCTTGATAGTGGTAAATGATCTTGTCCGAATTTATAATTAAGGATGAATAAGTTCTTTAAACGACATGAATCCTGCATTATTCTACTTTGCTGCCGCTGTCTGTTAGCATCATCCCTTTACAAGACTGGGAAGTGTGGCGCTATTAGGCTCTCAGTGTCCTTGATAGTGGTAAATGATCTTGTCCGAATTTATAATTAAGGATGGATAAGTTCTTTAAACGACATGAATCCTGCATTATTCTACTTTGCTGCCGCTGTCTGGTAGCATCATCCCTTTACAAGACAGGGAAGTGTGGCGCTATTAGGCTCTCAGTGTCCTTGATAGTGGTAAATGATCTTGAGGTTAGTGGCACAAAAAGTCAATATTTTGCGCTCAGTGGTAAAATGCACTCACTAATAAAACGATATGATTCCTCATATAAACATTGATCGGTCCGCGAGGCTCTTGCAACACCTTTTCATATTTTTTACTGAAAAAGATAATTCGGTTAAAATCTTTTTAATTTAGTGTACGTATTTTCTGAAAGCTATTAATTTAATTCTTTAAAATAAAATATTCTCTATAGCGATAAATAAATATAAGCATACACTTCATAAAAAGAAATAAAAACTTATTGTAAAAATTTTTTGCTTATACCCGTGTTTTTTTTGTGCCGGAAGCAACATTGCCATAGATAAAAAACGGATATTTATGTGTATTTTTTAAACGGATAGCTGAAAAAATATTTGTACAACTAAAACGTATTATCAGCTAACAGCTATGAAGTATTATCAGCGTTTTCATTTAATTTTATCTGTTCATTTTACTTATCATTTAAATATTGTTATGAAGACATTTTTATTATTTTTATAACTTCCGAAATAGGTTTAAAAAATCAAAAATTTAAGAAAATGATTTGTTAACGTAAAAAAGTCCAGTTTGGCTAAGTCTACCCTCTTTCCATTGAGAAAAATAAATTTTAACATTGTGAGTGGTTTCACGATCTTACACATTCCAATGCATCCTACAATAAAAACATGAAGCTGATTCATTAATTCAAAGCCAGAAAACAAAACAATTCATTTGAAAACAGAAAAGGAGATTCTTTATTTGTTGAAAGATAAATAAAACGTTTTATTCGCGTACAGAAATAACTGAAAGGAAATACCTTGTTTTGGCTCCGACTGCAAATTTATTCTTCACACTTCCTGTTTTTGTTTTCGGTCTTTAAAACCTTTTTTTTTTTTTTTTTTTTTTTTTTTTTTTTTTTTTTTTATTATTTTTTCAGTTATTAAATTCTCAAATAAAGGAAACGGTAATGGAGTCGAAGTGTTCACCAAGATTTAATTTCATTGTAAATAATAATTGTAAAGTCTATAGGCTTTAGCTGATAATTGGATTTAGATCTTCATCACATGAATCCAGTAAACTAGTTTTAGATCCTCAGCACAACACTCTTAAAGGGTGTTCTCATACTCAATTCTCTTGTTTCCTTACCGGAAAAATTATGGTTATCAAAAATTGCAAATTTTTTGAGGCCCTTTGAAATTTGGATCATAATCAGGCCCCTCTTCTTTGCCTAAGAAGAATCTTGATTGAACAGTTCTGACAACTAAGACATCTTAAGACATTTGCCAGCTCTTTATATTTATTTTGTAACCTATCTCAATTGTCTGCCGCAACATCGGCTTAAATATTCGAAATTTTATCGTTTTGAAAAGGACAGGATTGTGACTGTTGCTAGTGTTGGCCTTGGACACCTTATAGAAGACAATACGATTTTGCTCAAGTCCCTCCCAGTTTTGAAGGTGAATCACTTGGAAGACGAATACAAGGATATCTCACCTCTCTTCCTCTAAGGTCGCCGTATACTTTATTTGCCCTATACCCCCTGAGATTTTATACCAGGGGATTTCAACTAGGTCGGTACTGATCCACTGACAGTAGCGAAATATCAAAGAATTCAATGATATTCAAGGGGTCGACTAGGGCAGATAATCCAATATGCACTGACAACTGATCGTCATAACAAGATCCCATCAATTATAAAAAATGTATTAATAAAATTAATAATCAATTGTTTAGTGATATAAAACTATATCGTGTGGTAAGGAAGAAATAACCTAAAATACAATATAAGACAAGATGTATACTAAATTTATTTAATAAATTTTAATAATTAATAAAAGTTATTTATGGACCGACATTATTGACTTTCACCTCTTCTTACCTAGTATATGGATTGGATTATTCAGTTATGGCAAAGCACACGAGGGCTATCTGCCTAAAGGGAGGGATGCCTTTCGTGGAGGACTTTCTAAGGGAAACTGGCTCGTATACACGTTACACATGGGGAAAGCCACGAAAACGCCCATGCAGCCAGCCCGTTCGCGGGATTCGAACCTCAGACCGAACTACCAGTGTTCAGCGTCTTTACCGCTCGGCCGCTGGTGGGCTCTTACCTAGTAGAAGCAGGCTTTAGTCAAGTAATAATTTACAACGGAAAAGAAGAAACTAGTTGAATATTTTTGAATGAGGTGATTTAAGAATTTCTTTAAGCAAATTTATGCTAATAAAAAAACTAGCATCAGTTCTTCATCGAATCCATCGCTTTATTTAAAATAAAGCTTTTGTGGAGTTAGAATCCGTGATTTTATACCTGAAAACTTTCTTGTTCTTCCAATATTAAAAATAAATGCAGAAATTAATAAAACATAAATCTAATAAACCGTTTTTTTTTTCAAACCTTTTGTTCATATTCTTAATCTATTTGTTATCAGTTATTTATGTGCAATTATTTGCAGTTTTATTCTGGTGTATGCTGGGTATTATATAGAAATTGTAAGGGATGCATGAAGAAAAGCATTCTTTTAAAAAAGTCGCTACAGAAAAGTATTAGGAATCCATGTTGTATATATTTACTATTGTCCTTGCTTTGTTCGTAATTCGAACATGGATTCAAACGATATAGCAGTCAGCATGCCTAACCATGATACAAGAGACATAACAACATAAGACTAATTAATTTGATCTCGAATAACAGGTTTTGATAACAACGATCTGTGAGTGGTTGAACCTGTCACACTGCATATATTTTGTTTTTTGTGAAACATATCCCAGTCAAACCTGTCCTAGCAACATTCAAAGATGATGGAGGGTTCATTAACAAAGAGTAATTTCTTATAATGCTTTTATTCGGACTTCTGCTGGGGATCAAACCTAGAGGAAGTTTTTCCATAGAGTAAAACCATAGAGTGTTTTTCCATAGAGTAAAAAAGTGCTGAACCAAGTGGATATCGAATGCTGTTGCCAGCAACAGTTTTTTTTTTTTTTTTTTTTTTTTTTTTTTAGTCCAAAGGGACTTGAGTCCCGAAGGACTATTACTTTCGTTTTGGCATTTTGCGTCGGAAGGATAAATGTCGGTTCACTTTTCAAACTGTTGCCACAAAATGTTAGAGTCCTGCATTATATTTGAAGAAATTAAATAATGAAAAATCTGCATAAATGTATGTATATTTCTCGTATTGTGATAAAACAACGGTACATAGAGTCATCGAATTTTGAATAACGTAATCCTCCAACGAATATGAGCATATGGAAGACCAAATTTGAAATTTGAAATTTGTTTTATGATCGATTTCCTATTTTTTAAAACTTTGACGAATTTTTGATTAACAAACTCAAGGATTTCAAAGCGAGCAATGGCAACGTTGTGCAGAAAAAACATTTTTATCTCCAGCGCGTGAGTCTCTGTATCGGAAATTCTAAAGATATGCTCGTTTTAAAACTATTTTGCGATATTGCTGTTGCACTGGATCTTATGGTTTAAATGCGAGGAACATGATATTTAATAAAGAAAGGTAACACACAAAATGTTAAAAAACGCCCCTTTGGACGTAATTTAAAATCTGAAACATTTCAGATGTTTCGATGTTTTGTAGCACGACGTTTTTGCTTTGCGTTGTTTTCTCCGCGACGTTTTCGTCCGCGATGTTTTTGCCGCGATGTTATCGGCGGACACCTTACGAAGTAGTGTAAAGTCATCATGTTCACTCAGCATTATAGCTCTTCCCTCCTCCCCCCCATAGCCCCCCAAAAAATGCTTAATTTGATGTTCGAGCTAAACGAGATTCTGTGTTCAGTTTTAAACTGTAGGTGGCTCAGTGCATTATTTTGGGACAGCGCTATGTATAAGAAGGGAAACTAGCACTTTAATAATGCTTTACTCCAAAATGCATTTCATCTCTAACGCGTCATTTACATTTGATTTCAGGCAGCATCTGCAAATTATATGGAGCCTTGTCATTTTTTGTATAAACTGCTTACGTCTCATTTGCTTCGTGTAACATAAAAATAAACAGGAACAGTAACATACGAATCTAGTATTAAGGTTCATAAATTCCTGGCTCAACTCAACTCAACTCTCATATGGTAAGAAATTATGTTCTTGTAATCCCCCACGGATTCACTTTGAAATCTTTAACCTCCACTGTCTGATAATGGCAGAGACACTGAAAATACACCGAGGGTAATAAAAAAAGACTTTCCTTTACCGTCTAAATGAAAAATCTTCCTCTTACGTGCTGGAATAATATTATAGCAGCAGAAATGAAGCCACAAGAGAGCCTTTCGTGTTGCAAAAATACATCAGAGAGACGTGATCTTAAAATAGAATGATAAGATAAGCAGTGATGAGAATTCCTTGCTTCGTGAAGCAACAGAGAAGACTAGACGCCAAGTATTGTTTATTCAGATCTTGAAGTGACATTATGTTCCATCATAGGTTTCTGAATTAATTTCCTCACCTTGAGGCTTAGAAATAGCACAGAAGTATTTATGCCAGTATCAGCTCAGTTTCATTACGTTAAAAAATCTGGATGTACTCTCAGGTGCCATTAAAATGCTTGACTTGTTTTGATTCAGGTTTTCAAGGCATTTCTTAGAGCACAAATCTTACCAGAGAACAATCGCTATTAGATGACTTTACACATTTGTTTTTCCTTCGAAAAGTAGTAACTATTGAACATTTTTAAGTGTATTAAAGCAATCTGTTAGAAATATGTACGTTGAGAAACATTTCACAATATTTCATGTATTCCTTTTCCCATCGAAAAATCGTAATTATTGAACATTTTAAAGGCATTAAAGCAAACAGTTATAAATATACATGTTGAGAAATACTTCACAATGCTTATTTTTAGCTGAAAGGAGCGTTAGAGCCAAAGGACTATTAGTTTCAAAATGGTTTCACTTTCTGCGTTACAAACTATTGCGACCAATTATTACCGCCATAATTGGCCACAATATTCAAAAAACTAAATGATAAAGAATCTCCATGAACGCATGAATTTTTCCCGCATTGTGAAAAAAGAACAGCACCTACAGCCATCAAATTTTGAATAACGTAGTCCTCCAACCAAACATAGGCATTTGGAAGCTCGAGTTTTGAATTCCAAATTTGTTTTATTACGTATTTCAAATTTTTTAAAACTTTAACGAATTTTTTTAACAAACTCAGCGATTTCAAAGCGAACGATGAAACACCGTACCAAAAAAAAAAAAAAAAAAAAAAAAAAAAAAAAAAAAATTTTATCTCCAGCGCGCGAGACTGTGATCGGAAATTCTAAATATATGCTATTTGTGGCATTGCTGTTGAATTGAAATTTATGTGGTTTAAGGGCGGAGAACATGATATTTAATAAATAAATTAACACACAAAACGATAAGGAAAAAACCCTTCTGTACATAATATAATATCTGAAAGCTTTCAGATTTCCTCTTTTTAGTCCAAAGGGGCTTTGTCCCTGAAGGACTATTGTTTTGGTTTTGCGATTTTGAGTTGAATCACTATAAATGTCGGTTTCACTTTTCAAACTGTTGTCACCCAATGTTAGAGTCCTGCATTATGTTTAAAGAAATTAAATAATGAAAAATATGAATAAATGTATGCATATGTATGTTTGTCGCACTGTGATAAAACAACGGTACATAGAGCCATCGAATTTTCAATGACGTCATCCTCCTACGTATATGGGCATGTGGAAGATCAAATTTGAAATTTGGAATTTGTTTTATGATCTATTTCATATTTTGTAAAAATTTAACGAATTTTTGATTAACAAACTCAACGATTTAAAAGCGAGCCATGGCAACACTCTACGGGGGGGGGGGACCTTTTTTTATCTCCAGCGCGCAGAACTGCGTATCGGAAATCTTAAAGATATGCTCATTTTAAAATTACTTTGCGACATTGCTATTGAACTAAATTTTATGGTTTAAGTGTAAAGAAGGTGATATTTAATAAATAAAGGTAACACACAAAACGTTAAAAAAACGCCCCTTTTGACGTAATTTAAAAACCGGAAATCTTTCAGATTTTTATAATGATTTTTTTTTGTCTCCTGTTTTTGAGATAAATTATAATTTCATTTTTTTAATTTGCTCTCTTTAAATATGTTTATTTCTGGAGAATAAGGCAGTTTACTCAGATGGACTATCAATTTCGTTTTAGCATTTTGCGTTGCTTCACTATAAGCGGCGTTACACTTTTTAATTTGGGGCCACCAAATATTAGAGTCCTGTATTATATTTAAAGAAATTAAATAATGAAGAATCTGCATAAATGTGTGTATGTTTCTCGCACTGTGGTGCCGAGAGACATCAAACTTTGAATAACGTAGTCCTCTATTCGAATATGGGGCATCTGGAATCCCCAATTTGGAATTTGGAATTTGTTTTATTATCCAATTCATATTTAGTAAAACTTTAACGAATTTTTGATTAACAAACTCAAACCGAACAATGGCAACACTCTACGAGGAGGGGGGAGGGGGAAACATTTGTGTCTCCGGAGCATGAGACTGTTTATCGGAAATTCTAAAGATATGCTGTTTTTAAATTATTTTGTGATATTGCTTTTGAATCGAATTTTATGGTATAAGTGCGAAGAACATGATATTTAATAAATAAAGGTAATATAAATATCCCTTTGGGCGTAATATAAAATCTGAAAGCTTTCAGATTTCATTCTTTATTTTTTTAGTTAATTATTTAGAAATTAGTAACTGTGTTTTCTCATAATAAATTGTTAAACTGAATAAATGTAATTTATGCTTTATTTCTTATCATATTTAGAGCGTCTAAAGACATCTTACGATACATAATTTGTTAAGTTATGCTTAAATTCAGGCATTGTCTTTTAATCTTATGTTTCCTAAACGGTTTTTTAATGGCTTCTGTAAACAGTGAACGACCTGACATGAAAGTGCTTCTTTAAAAAATTTCTAATGAAGGAAAATGCTACCACTCGTCATTGTAAGAGACAAATTTTGCCTCTTAAGCACTTTTTTCTTGCAGGATTTTAATTGTCTAAACTTGATGGTTAGAGTTCTGCACATATGGTCGAGTTTGAGAATAATCACCTCTGAATTTTCAGTCATTTAGTAAAAGTAAGTTTTCTTGAGCTTTTGTTCTAGGAACAAACCATGATATTTCTATGCACGGCTTAAATTTCCAAAATTAGAAGTGCCGGAGCTTTATGGAAGATCGTCAGGAAAGAGGACCAAGAATAAATAAATAAATAAAATGACTAATAAATTAATAAAGTAATTACTAGTTACATAATTAATTATTAAAATAATGAAATAATTAATTATAAGAATTATTATCACAATTACATGATCAAATTAAAATTTAACTAAATATAAACGGATAAATAAAAATTTAACATGTTTTTAAATAAATGATAAATAGTTAAATAATAAAAAAGACAAATGAAAATTTAGTAACTTATTAAATAAACGATAAGTAGTTAAATAATAAAATAAAGCACTGGACCTCCATTTATTTGCAGTATTACAATTTCACACAAAGATGACAAGGAAACAGTACAATCGATCTCCGGTTGAATTTAATCTCTAAATATAATGTATTGCTTCAAGGGACCACAGAAATAAAGAGGAGTATTTTTCCAGAAACACAAATGAAAAACTTTGTTGTTGTTATTATTGTTACTAATCTGACTTGTCTGGCAAAGGTCAGCACAAGTCCGCGATATTCATCGTGGCAAGGAGTCAAATGCTCTTTGGCAAGAGCCTTGAGCACCATATAGATGACAATCCGACTTTAGCTCAGTTCCGCCCCAGTTTTGAAAGAGAGCACCCAGGATGGACGACTCCGTGGGTCTACTACCACCAACCGCTCGAGAGGACATTCTGCTCCCTGCATAATTAGAGTGCCCAATGCTGCAAAGACATTATCCATTTACTACAAACATCCATACCTTCTCAAGGATCCGAACTCGAGCTCTTCGGTACGGCAGTCAGCATAGTTAACCGCTATCCCATTTGGATGGTCATTGAAAAATGTTAAAATGGTTTAAGAGTCACTAATAAGACTCGAAATTATGCTATAATCAGTAACAGAATATACAAAAAATTTTAACGGAGGATGTGTATGTGAGAAAACAAAGAGTCTAACATTTTCTGATCATGATCTCCTGTCAATATAATTCTAGGTGTTAAAGAGAATGTGACAGTGTAAAAAACTTTTCCCTAATCCGAGGGTTAGCTGGGGAAAAAGTAACAACTGACAATTTTCGTCTCCCGTCTTCGTACGTTCCAAAAGGTCCGCAGGTGCTATTTTCGGTGGGAAGACACTAGCAATGGAACGAAAAATTTATCCGCTGTTATAAATTCCTTGTACGTTCTGTAGGATAAGACTTTGGTATGTGGGTGGGAGCTTTTCTTGCCTTAAAAGTCTCGACCTCCATTCAAGGGTTTCTTTCCCAAGGAAAGAGAGGCATGCATTCAGAAGTGAGAATTGATTTTTAATATCATTTAATTACTAAAAATAAGACTTTCGAGATCAAATTTCTGCTAACATTGATGTTCAGTTACATAAAGAAGTGCCGAAGCCTTCTTATTTTGGGATCCGCTGCGCTTCGGCTGGAATTATTTGTTTATCCCAAAAGCTAAGTACCAGAGCCGTACTCGAAAGCCTCGGCGCAATTGAAGCTTTGTTTTATGATAGATTTGCATAATTCTTTTGGGTTCTTTACATTTGAGTATTAGCACTTAACCTTTTGAGGCCTGGCTTTGGTAGCAGTTTGTCAGTAAAAGCTACTAAAGGACGGGGAATCTTGAACCGAATGCTTTCACCCCTTTAAGAAATCACCTCCCATTTGCAACAAAGATTCTTGTGTTTAGTTTTAATGGATTCTCGGAGGGGTGCATCTATTTCGCAAAAGGAAGACCTTTGAAAGAGATAAGTGGTTAAAACCCTAGGAACGTCAAATTTGACATTTCACCCCACGTTTCAGCCTGGAAAATGGGGGAAAAGACATGGCCACTAAAGTGGACAACCCTTTCTTTTCAAAGAGAAGACTCTATGGCCACTATAATGGCCATCCCGTCTTCAAAAGTTTAATTTAGACTAGAGGATATGGCTTTTTAATGCGTTAATTTTTAGCTATTTACTTATGTCTCTGTCTATTTCGTTTGTCTGTGCTTTTCCTATTGCCATATCTTACTTACATACTTAAGTATATTAAGTATATTAAAACATACAGTTGTATTATATGGTTCTGAAGCTCATTGACGAAAGCATTAAAGAGAACATAGAAAACTACTACATTTTTTTAAGACTTAAACTCCAATTGATTTAGTAAATGACTAAGTTTCTTTATAATGTGAACTTTAGAATCCTGAATTTATAACATGTAACTTTTTAAGGTCTTGATTTTAGGTGTGAAGCCAGATGGTATTAGTTTCTTTAGGAATCTAGTGAACGGTGATAAGCCAGTAGTTATATTTCTTCTTTACTCCTAACTCGATTGATATAAGAAAGTTCAATTACTTCGTAAAATATTTTTATACTACCTTTCTTTAATCGATTTCCTCAGAATGGAAAATATATTTTCAGATCCTACATCTTTAAGAAATAAACATTTCAAATATAATAAAAATAGCCAAACGTTTATTCTGTGAATCACTTTTAATAGTCAAAGCTGGACAGCTCAGTTGCATGCATTAAATAGCTAAATGGTAGTTTTGCAATGGAAATTTTCATGAACCCCACCCTCAGTTTCGAAAGCTACCATTTTCATTTATGTTTTCTTTCTTCATGACTAAGTTATAAATAACATTTGAATACATTACGTGAAGTAGAATAAAACTGATCAGAGTGTTAAACAATATTTGTGCTTTTCTGCATCTTTCGAAAAATAAGGATTCTATTTTTGAAATCCAAGCAGAGCTGCTTCCCTGAATTACCTCCAGTTTCTTCCTGTATAGTGGTTAATTTATCGAGAGGATCGAACCAAATTACTTTTTGGTAGTTGTCTATTGATTGTCTTAGGTCTTCCTTACGAATTCTTTGTCAAGTAACGGAAAATGGAAAAGCATAAAAACAGATTTGTTTGGATTGTTTCAGGTTCATTAATGGCTACTTGAGAGGCCACTTAAAGTCACAGCTTTCGCCTTGAATGGCAAAAAAACAAGTATTTTGTTCTTTCCTATAAGTTTTCTTCTACAGGTATTCTCATTTCTGAGATTTATACCTTTTTTTCGTAGCATATTCAGTGATATTCTATATATATATATTTAATATTATAGGCAACAATTTCCATATCTCCTGCATGCTTATACATGATAATCGCTGGGCATACCTCTATTTCTTTTGCTTATTTTTAAGGTATACTTACGTTCTTCCAGGATGATCTGTGGAAAGGAAACATTATGAGGCTTCTGTGGGAAACGCTTAGATCTATGTAACTGCAAAACATAGATATTAATTTATATTTCATTTCATAGACGAAGACACTATTTCAACATGCAAAAAGAATTTTGGAATTTGGAATTACGGTTCAGCCGCAGGTGAGTGACAAAATCGAGTTAGCGAAAACTATGGGAATTTTGATGATGTCATGCGCTGTGCGCATGCATAGTGAGTGGCCGTGCGTTTTCACTCCCGCGCAATCTCGTTTGGTGGTTGTCTCCGGCTTAGTTGCTTGTTGGATGCGGTCATGAATACCTGTACGGTTTGTGAATTTTGTTTCATTGAACTTTTAAAATATGTGAACGAAAGAATTTGTTAAAACGGAGAAGGGAGCGAGCACCTGTTCATATAAGTGAAGGAGAAAAGAAAGAATGAGCAAATAAGTTGCGCAAACAACGAACAAAACGCTATTGTAAAAAAGCAAAAGAATTTCAACATCACAGACTATTTTGAAATAAATGAAAGAGCCTAAACTTCAAATTCCTCCACTACATTATCATCAGATTTAAATCTACCTTAGATTGATGACACAAGAGAATGTTTTCACAAACAACGATTGAAGTGGTATTCAGATGAAAAATATAGAAAATATTTCGCAAAACATACAAACATGCATAAATATTATTTACATTTTGTAACAGAAATTTCTTTTCGGAAAAAAAAAATTCCGAGTCAGGAAAGGAACAGTACATTGGGGAGAAGAGGCTCTCAGACCTAACTTAGAATGTCCATACACGCTTAAAAGCCCCAACTTCTAGAGGCGATCCAAGGAAACATAACTCCCCCGGTCAACCCAGAGGTTCACACGGTCTGGAAAACTGCACCTAAGTCAGAGGTGGACGTCCACGAACAAAGAGAAGAACATAGTAAATCATAGTCAGTCCCTAAGTGTTGACCATGGAGGTACGATTTTCCTACCTCCATGGTGTTGACCAAGGGAAGCCAACCCCCCCAGGATGACCTTGAAAATCTAACCATGTAGCCTCCTAACAATGAAGGATCAAACAAGACAGTTACATATGGTCCCTGACGAGTCTGAACCTCCCACCGAATAAACGATGGCTCTAGTCCTGTGAAGACTGTTTTTATAGTCCCGAAGTCGAGACTTCCCAAGTACAGATCCTAGACAGTAGCTTCACAAGTTTTACCTGCGTCGCCCTCCCTGTCAGCGATCATAAAAGCTCTTATAAAATTATAAGTTTGGACTTAAAATCCACCCCTCCCCAAAATAGAAAATAAATTGTTCTAAACGTCTGATTGATCCCATATGTAGTTTGATTCCTTGTAACGTCTGGTTCAGAAATTAATATACTATTTATTAAAGAATAATTCCTAAATATATCTCTGTATTTGTTGTTAGGATCTCTCAAAACTTACAAAATATGTTGAATTAAGACACCCGATCTATATGGTAGGTAGCTAAATATAGAATCTTGTACTGACGTCACTACTGAGATTCTTAGTTTGGAAAATTATAAACAAAATGGCAAGAATCATTCCTACAGTTTAAATTTTAATAATAAAAAGTAGCTTTAATTAGTTTGAAAGTTAATTCAGGAAGAGAAGTATTTCATACGCATATTAGAAGTGCAAACTCTACCTTGACTATTCACTCTTTTATTCCAAAAACAGTAAAATTTACTGACTGATGTAGTTTTATACGAGTTTTCAAATATATTTCTTCACAAGCTGACGTCAACGTTTCTTTTGGTAAAACCGATATTTAACATCTTTCATTGTGTTTCAGATACCATTTCTGTTAGAAAGCGCAAATTTAGCACAAACTCAATGGATCGCCATATCATCAACAATGATAATAAAACTATCCATCTTCGATTCTGCGCATAAAATTTTCTAACATTTTAATTCAATCTGAAATTAAATCCACATTTTGTTTGCATCCTTAAACCCATTAAAGCATCGTAATTTAATATTCTTTACTTCGATAGGATGGGATGTGAAGTTTTCTCAAAAAAATTACAATTATAGTTTTGAAGTCATTTTTCATTTACTTTGATTTTGTTTCTCTTCTAGTGCATTTTTGTACGAGTAAGAAGTGCCTCTTTCATGTCTCTTTTTTTATGAATTTTATAAATGATACTCACTGCCGTTTTTCATCCTTATCCTTAAGTTTTTATAAATGCAGTTATTGTTTTATCTCTAATATCTTGCGTGATTACCTATGAGCTAGCGCAGGCCAATTATCTAAGAAGCGTTTTGAAAAAAAACCTATTTTTATTTCAACTAAATGCTTGATGCTATGCTATCTACATCTACCTGTACACCTGATACATTTCAGATGCTTATAGCACAAGAACGTGCATCTAAATAACATTACACAATGTTTTTGAGAGCTTCTGTGCGCATGCTCAAACTGAGAATTTTACTGAAGTCATAAATCCTTTTGCCAACCTGTCTGCTATGAAATTTAATAAAGAAAATTCATAGCTTTCTCTTTTGTTTTTATCTGTGAGATGTTATCTGTTGTGCCATAAAGGAGATAAATTTTGCCCAAACGTATATCCTGTTTCTTGAATCTGAGCGTTCTAACAAATAGCCTCTGGGGCAGGGATGGCGAATCTTTTTCGGTTAGTGTGCCAGTTAAATTACGATTTATTATTTTCAAGTATACAGTGTGCCACTTGTTATACTTCTTTATTTTAAATCATCTTTAAAGCTCTACTTTGGCTTCAATACCTAGTAATGATTTCAGTGATGATTTGATTTCAGTAATCCTTCAATGAGCGGAACTTTCAAACTCCCGAACTCTGTCTCACATTGACGCGGAGCATCGAAGCAACATAAAATGTTTAATTTTCAAAATTATCCTTTGTCTCCTTGGCACAGTGTGTGAGCCACTGCTATAATATAAGTGCTTTATGTGACATTTAGTTACAATTTAGTTTTTGTGTGGTATAGAAGCCTTTTATCTTGCCATTTTTTAGAGTCATTAGGTTATTTTTACATCCTTGTACGAAGTAAAAAGGAAGTATTGTAATCGCGAAACGTTTCAGGCAGCATATTTCAACGAAAATATCCATTTTGACCGTTACAATGCAATTTAATGTTTGATGATTTTGCATGATATCTGTACGAGACAGAATAAAATACTCTTTTCCTTCAAAAAAATTTGTAAAACTGCTTTAAAATTAATTCTGAAGAGAATTTTTCGTGGCGTCTGTACGAACGTAAGTACGTACGTGCGTACGTACGTATCTCGCATAACTCAAAAACGAGTAGCCTCAGAACGTTGAAATTTTGTATATAGGACTGCTATAACATGTAGATGTGCACCTCGTATTTTGGTTGCAATCGGCCGCACCAAACGTCTATAAATATACTTATATATATATCCACTCTGTTACCCGGCTCAGTGATCTCAGTTTCTTTACCCTTATATGTTTGTAAATTGCACATTTTTCGCTTTAAAAATGATTGTATTAAGTTGATTTTATCTTCCGGTTAAGGTTTTTATGCCTTTAGTAAATCTGTGTGCAATATTTCTAGAATTATCAACAATTTTAAAGTTGTCTAAGTGCCGCTAAGCCTTTTTTTTATGGCGGCCATTGATGTTTACATTTGAACCAGGAGACTAGTGGATTTGTTTCCAATCTAGAGAAACTTAGCTTCGCAACAACAAAGATAACGCATTCATTTATTATTGCCAATTAAATCATGCTTAATTCTTTCTGGAATATTTTCGAGGAAATAAGTGTTTGAGATTTACTTCGTAATTTTTATATAGATATTTTGAGTTTTTATGTATTTTTGCCTTCTCGCGAAGTGAGAACTGAATTAATTGAATGAGAAATACTCAATCGTCTGTGAAAAACTGTTTCTTTTTTGTTTTGTTTGCTTAATTTCTTTTATACATCATTCTAGCTTTATTATAGTATTTGAATAGAACATGTGGCAACGATTAGATAATTCTATTCTTTAAATGATATAAATTTTGTGCATTATGAGTTATAATATGTTATGTGAAGTGTATAGTGTATTTAAACCTCCATGTAATTCCAACATCTTACATTTCATCCATAAAGGAGCTAAATTTGCTCTTTAACTTTCGTATGATAATATCCAAATACTAGCTGCCGCTTCCTGCGCTTACTGAAACCTTTCTGTTGCTAGTCTCGTTAAACATTCCCATTATCGGTTTGTAGTCGGTACCAACAGTTAATGCGCCATTGTAACGCATTTTAATTGCTTTCATTCGCTTCAGTTTCCTCTTTTCACCTCCTGCGATGATTCCGGGTTTCGAGATTTTAATTTCATCCTTCAGTGCTACAGGATTGCCTCAGTTGCAATTAATGTTGCAAAGAAATCGATAGCGGTAGCAATTCGTGCTGATTTTTGTAAAATCCAAATCTTGCAATAGTATCTGTGTGAAAAATAAGGCCTAGTAATCTTAGTAAAATTTGCACGTTATTCTTTGGGAATCAACACAAGCTGTGGAATTTTGTGAGGGTGTCTGATTGCATTGAAAGCAATAATTTCAATTTGTTTTTGAATTAAATTCTCTTGATGAAGTAACGAAAATCCTTTCTTTGGACATTTGCTAGTCTTTAAGCCTAAATATGATATATTAATAATTTTAAATATGCATAAAGAAATCGAATTTATTGTAAAAATATTATATGGATGCACAAAGAAAGAATTCTTTCTAATTATACTATAGGCTAAAGGAAAACGACTTTATTTGTTTATGATAATCATTACTGGACCCAAAGAAAATATTCTCATACGTAAATTTCATGCTACCTAGAATTGTAAAAATATAACCTCACATATTATCTAGAATATGAATGATTGCTTTTGCATTTTCGTACCTTCTCAAAATACTAAATTAGAGCAAAATGCATATAGGTTAGAATTTACTGTGTTCAAACAGAAACAATTTGTGAAAGATTTAAAAGAAATTATGCATATTTGAAACAGATCTTAATCAGAAACCGGAAATAGGTATATACAACAAGCTGACTTTGATTGTTGTTGTTATAGTCTTGTCTATGTATTTCATGGAAGAATGGTTGCGGACTTCTACTTCCATTTACACCCATTTTTGAGGGACAGCACTCCAGTGGTGGTGGGAGGGTCTTCCACCCCTCTTCCCTGCCACAAATTACACGGCAGGACTTTCGTTTCGCCATATATTTGGAGTACCCCCATGCCACTATACATTTACACTATTCATTTACAAACATTTACAAAGACACTATACATTTACAAACAACTATGTCTTCTCCCGTATTCGAACTCGGACCCTTTGATACCACGGTAGGCTCCCCTAACCATTATACCGTCTGAGGAGCCTGACTTTGATTAGAAATATAATTTAACGCAAAATTAATATTTCAACAGTTTAATTTCTTCAGCAATTAACAAAATGCATGGTTTCTTACTCTTAAATTATATGTAAATTTGCTATCTATTCCAACTTACTGCGTATATAAAGAGGTTATCACATCTTATATCACATATCATTTTGCTAGCACTAGTTTCAATTGGAGGATTCCTAGAAAAAAACAGCTCCGCTATTAGCGAAGTCCCGCCTAGCTACGGAAACGATATACCGGTTACACGGGATTTTTTGAAACCTCGCCGAAAATGTTTCGGCTGAAGCTTTGTCCAGGTAGAGATCAACCAATCAGACTAAAGCTCTGCTTATGAAGGATTACCTGATCCCAGTCTGTGCAATAATCGATTACAGTTTTACTTTCAAATCTTTGTAGTAAGTGAAAATGGTAACCTAACTACGTGGGTTTCGTGGAAATGTGCAAGTTCTTAGAAATGTCCCTTTCGACTCCTACTCCCGCTTAGCGGAAACATATGTGATAGGGGCTTAAGACAAAAATATTGTAAAAGGTTTGCTAGAAGCCACAGAATAAAATTTTAAATCATGTTAATGAGGAAACTTTTTATTTGCTTGTAACTTAGTAGCCGCTTGCACAGAGAGCTTAAAAAGTTAAATAAAAGAAATATATATACAATGATTTTTAATGAGTCCAGCTAGTGTAATTCACAGAGTCCAAGTAGATTGTTATTGTAAAAATATTTAATGAATTGAATAAAAACCTAAAATATTTCTTAATCTGACCTTTAAATTAAATTCATCAATTTGTCTATTCCAACGATTCTCGATTTTACGTATGACAGATATTATAAAATGATTTTGTAATATATAAATTAAAATTTTATGAGATTATAAGAATTATAGAGTGTATAATTTCTATATTATTATAAACATTATATAATAATAATGCATAATTTTTCCTTTGCATTTCTATATATTGTATAATTTCTGTAATATTATATAATATTAGAGCAGAATTAAAATGTATATTTAGTGCTATAATTAAATATATACTAATAATAATGTACAATTTCTATATTGTTCTATACATTGTATAATTTCTATATTATAATACAATTCCTGAGCAGAATGAAAATGCATATTCAATGTTATAATTAAATGTGTATTAATAATAATATACGGGGTGTTTTATGGAACAAACTTGGAGGGGTGGTGGAGCGTACTAAAACTTGCATTTTTGTATAGGAATGTAGGGTCTAAAGTGACGGATTAAGGCAGGAACGCAAAAAAAACGACACGAGAGGAAAATGTCTGTATGTACAAAATCAACGCAAAGTGCTTCTTTGTAGCAATACAGTATTCACAATAAATGTTCAAAATTGCGACAATCAGCAGTAATTCATGCTTGGTCACGTCGCAGAAGGGACTGACGAACATTTTGAAAAAAGACAGGCATTTCGCGCACGCTTGCAGCCGCAATGGATAGTCGTGCAACGAGGTCCTCCAGTGAGTCAAAGGGAGTCTCGTAAATAATGCTCTTCAGATGGCCCCATAAAAAAATCCAAGCTGGATAAATCTAGCGAACGGGGTGGACATCGAACGGGTCCACCACGCCCAATCCATCGGCCCGGAAATGTCCCATCCAAGTAATTGCGGACCCGCACGTGGTTATGAGCTGGTGCACCGTCATGCTGGAGCCACATGCGATCACGAACGATAGCTGGAACATCCTGCAGCAATTCCGGTAGCACCTCTTGCAGAAAAAATGACAATGAAGTATGCCAATCTCTTAAAAACAGTGACATAAGAAATACAAATAAATAAATAAATAAATAAAAATTGTTGCCAAACCAATATTTTTAAAAGAATGAAATTATTCAAATGATGCGATTTCATCAAAAATCTATCAACAGCAATAAAGCAGGAAAACTGTTGCCAAAATCACATTTTTAAAGATGTGAGATGTGAAAAGTGTACTCGGAAGCTTCATTTAAAAAATTTTTTAAAAGTACAAAATATTATCATTTTTCCAAAATTCTTTTTGTAAAAGCAGTTGCAATGATGAATGTTTAACGTGTCCAAAAATAAAAAAATAAATAAATAAATAAATAAATAAAGTGTACATTTTTAAAAATAAACTTTTTTAGAAAAAACCCCGTTGAAAAGGTGTTAAGCTCCCTTTGTTAAATAAATTCGTATTGAATCGACTTATTGAAACACGAAATTTATTTTAAGTTCGTAAAATAGCTAAGTGCCTACGTTTCATGACGATGTGAAAATGGAGTGCGTAGAGTAAAATCTCACTTTCCTATAGCCCATTATGTCTCAAATTGCCGCGATTTCGTCACAAAACATAAAATAAAAAAAATTCGAATTCGAATTTCGAAAAAATCGCTTCGAGGTGCACTGGCTCTTGTCTAGATGCATCTATGTACCAAATTTCGTAGCCGTGGGTCTATTAGCTTACGCGCAGCGCGAACGAAAGACACACCACACACACAGACAGACTCTTTCTTTTATTATATGTAGAGATAAGCCATTTGTACGTGGTGCAGGTAAGAGGTATGGGCTAAGAGCTAGTCATTAACAATACCGTAAGTTTACGATTATGAGTTGCCCACACGCGCATGTTGTGGCTATTGAAGATGCCGTCCTGTGAGAAAGTTGCCTCGTCCGTGAATAGCACATCCCACGAGAAATCCTCCTACGCCGCACACTGCTGCAAGAACCAATAACAGAAATGAACACGAAGAGGGTAATCTGTCTCTTGCAAGGCTTGGACTCTCTGAAAATGGTATGGGTGCAAACCATTTTCATGTAATACTCTCCAAACGGTGGAATGACTCAGCTGCAGACGACGTGAAATAGCTCTTGTATTTGTCTGAGGTGATTCTTGCACAATGTTCAAGATGAATTATTCAGTGCGAGGTTGTCATGCACTTCTTCCACTCCTAGTGTCAGAGGTGGCTCCAAATGACACGTTTTTCACACAGAGACCGATGCAAACTCTCGAACATTGTGTGCTTCGGCATACGCCTGTTCGGAAACCGTTCCTGGTACAACCGTAGCGCTGTTCTGCCGTTCCCATTAGCCGCACCATGCATGAGATGCATATCAGCTTTGTCCCTGTGCCCAAACTCACCCATTACGCTCGACATTAGAGTTGCGAATGATCCTCTGATGCATCGGATCGTGGTTTGTCCGGCTCACTACCGCTGCATTGCCAACCAATCATGGGCCCACCAGCGGCCGAGTGGTTAAGTCGCTGAACACTGGTAGTTCGGTCCGAGGTTCGAATCCCGCGAACATCCCGCGGGCTGGCTGCATGGGCGTTTTCGTGGTTTTCCCCATGTGTAACGTGCATACGGGCCAGTTTCCCTTAGAAAGTCCTCCACGAAGGCATCCCTCCTCTTAGGCAGATAGCCCTCGAGGCTTTGCCATAATCACACACACGCCAGCCAATCACAGCTGTAGTTAATAGTTAATTCCTATTACTATTAGCGTTCCCTTTTTTGAACATTTATTGTGAATACTGTAGTGCTGCAAAGAAGTACTTTGCGTTGATTTTGTACATAAACACATTTTCCTCTTATGTAGTTTTTTTTTTTTTTTTTTTTTTTTCTTTTTTCCGTTCCTGCCTTAATCCGTCACTTTAGACCCTATATTCCTATATAAAAAATGCATGTTTTAGTACGTTCCACCACCCTTCCAAGTTTGTCCCATGATCTATGAAACACCCTGTATAATTTCTATATTATTCTATACATATCTATATGTTGTATTATTTTTATATTATTATGTAATTTCAGAGCAAAATTTAAATGTATTGGATGCTACACAGATATTAAATAAATAATTGAAATATTCGCTCTAGTGGTGTTCAGAAGAATTACATTTTATCATGAACAAAAAATATATTTGTATAACTAAGTATTTCTGAAGAAAAAGGCAGCAAAATATCTTCTCCGCGAAGTTTATTATGTAAATTGTAAGAATTCTAGGTAAATGTTCTTGTAAAATTGGATTCTTCAAAATACTTGATTTATTCAAATCCGTCCATGTAATAAGAGCAAATAGAACAAGCAAATTGCAATTTGAAATTCCATCTTACACTCTAACATTTCAAAGATGTACGTTTACCATTAAACTTTTCTAAAGTTCCAGAAATATTAAAAAGTTCGAAATGTACAATACCATAAAACTTATAAAAGTATTATTATCTGCCGCTTATTTATCTGGCGTCAGAAAAATCTTTTAACTTCCGCAAAAATACAAATGCACACAAAAATTATTGAATGATATATTAAAATGTGAATGTGTTTTGCCAATCTGATACATTTATTTTTTTAAACCTAAATAAAATATATTTAAGTAATTAGAAAATGCTTTTATTGCTCTTAAATCATTCGATTTGTTAACCAGTAGCACTCTATAAATTTGAAAGAAAAAAATTTCTAAGCTCTACTAAATGACAGTTCTAATCGATTGTGTAAAAGTGTGCTTGGAATATAAATTAAAGTCCTTTTGTTTTTATCTTTCCAATTTAAATTTTCTGTTATTGATTAACAAACTAAACGTCTAAAAGTAATAAATTCAATGCTTAAATAATGTTTTCGTAACTTTTTGTTTATATACCTGACTGATTTAAATAAAAAATGCTATTAATTCCTGATATACCTAATTATCAATTTTCTATGATAATTTGAAAGTTTTTTTTTACATCTTTTATTATTTATGCTCATAAAATGTATTAAAATTATGTATTTTAAATGAGTGTATTTTAACTTAGATAATCAGATATCGGTTTTGATTTGGCAAGACAGGATTTTAAAGCATATTTTATGGCTTTTCATAAAAGATTTTAAGACTTTCATATATAGCTTTGCTATACGAGTTAGTTTCTCTTAGAAAGTCCTCCGCGTAGGCATCCCTCCCCGCAGGCAGATAGCCCTGGACGCTTTGCCGTAATCACATAAACCAAACTAAACCGTATGTGGCTTTGAACAATATATGAACCTATAGAAATCCAATAAATGAATATATCATTTCTTGAAAAATAATTTGTTAGGATTAAATTTCAAGAGCGATTAAATAAATAAGATGGTACTCGAAAAATACAAGCATAATTTAGTTTTTAATGAAAACTTAATTAATAATTTTAAATTTATGTTTCATATAACTATCCTCTTTATTCAGAGAGTTTATTGTAATCCCTTTCGAAAATATTTTTCAAATTCTACTAAGGAATAGCATAGTTTGTGAGTCATATTATCAATAACAGATTTTTGTAAAAGGGGGGGAAGTTTTTTTAATCTAAGAACTTCAAATTTCTAAAATTGTTAACATTTCTGCCGCTGAAATAATCAGTGGGTTCCTTTTTCTTCCCGTCCTCCCCCATTTTTTTTTTTTTTTTTTTTTTTTTTTTTTTGTGTGTGTGTGTGTGTGTGTGTGTGTGTTAAACGTAAGGAATTTGACACGAAATCAATCCTGTGTATGTAATGCACTATTAAATGTCATATGATAGCACATTACATGTACAGCATTGTGTACACATATTATTGAACTAGTGTTTCTAATTTCTTTAATCTCTCATGAAGTGTCGAAAAGTAACGTTCCATTATGTAAGTGCTAGAATTACAGTTAAATCCCTGATAACAGCATCCAGTTAACCAACAATATCAAAATAACAATACTTTTGAAAGTCAAAATTTAAATCCGAAATTTAGGCCAATAAGATTTTAAAAAGAAAATCTGAAAGCTTTTAGATTTTATATTACGCCCAAAGGGGCGTTTTTTAACGTTTTGCGTGATACCTTTATTTATTAAACATCGTGGTCTTTGCACTTAAACCATAAAATTCAATCCAACAGCATTATCGCAAAATACATTCATCGCAAATTTTGGTGTTAAAAAAATATCTTTAGAATTTCGGATACACAGTCTCGTGGGCTGCAGATAAAAATGCTTTTTCATTCCGTACAGTGTTGCCATTGCTCGCTTTCAAATCGTTGAGTTTTTTTATCAAAAACTCTCATAAATGCTTTACAAAATGTGAAATAGATAATAAAACAAATTCCAAATTTGGGCTTCCAGATACCCATATTCGGTTGGAGACGTACATTATTCAAAATTGGATACCTCTAGGTTACCGTTGTTTTATCACAATGCGAGAAACATACACACATTTATGCAGATTCTTCATTATTGAATTTCTTTAAATATAATACAGGGCGATAATATTAACAATTTCAAAAGTGATTCGCCATTTATAGTGAATCGACGCAAAATGCCAAAACAAAATTAATAGCCCTTCTGACTAAGGCTCCTTTAGACTAAAAATCTGAAATCTTTCATATTTTTTTTTTTTTAATCTCATCGCTTTGTGTGTTATCTTTATTTATTAAATACAATGTTCTTCGCACTTAAACCACATAAAATTCATTTCAACGGCAATGTCACAAAATATTCAAAACTGGCATTTCTTTAGAATTTCTGATACACAGTCTCGCGCGCTGGAGATAAAGATGTTTTCTTTCCGTATAGTGTTACCACTGCTCGCTTTGAAATCGGTGAGTTTTTTAATTGAAAATTCGTTTAAAAAATGTGAAATAGATAATAAACAAATTCGAAATTCAAAATTCGGTTTTCCAGGAGCCCATATTCGAAAGGAGAATTGCGTTATTGAAAATTTGGTGGCGTTAGCCACTGTCTTTGTTTTACATTGCGAGAAACATGCCTATATTCATGCATATTCTCCTTTATTTGATTTCTTTAAATATAGCACAGTGCGATAATATTTGGTGGCAACAAGTTAAAAAGTGATACGCCGTTTATAGTAAACCGACGCAAAATTCCGTTTCCCGATGAATGGCACTAACCCTCCTTTAAGCCAATAAGTAGCGGGTTAAAAATCTGACTTAACCCTCTGAGCGGCCAGGGTTTTCGCTAAGAAAGCACAAATTTGCTAAAACTACTATGAGAACAAATTATTTTTTTGATTTTAATGTAAAAACTCTCCTAGTATTTCATGCCTGAATTTGTTTTCTTTTGATATACTGCCTTGATTTCGTTGACATATTTTAATATGCACGTATATATACGTTCTTACAGATATCACAAAAAATAATTGTAGGCCGTATATGTACGGCCTTGCCGCTTAGAATACGGAAAACACTTGTCTTACAATCTTTATTCAGAAAATGAACTATCCAAAACATAAAGATGATTTAGCTTTTTTTTTTTTTTTTTTTTTTTTTTTTTATTAGTCCAAAGGGGCTTTGTCCCTGAAGGACTATTGTTTTCGTTTTGCGATTTTGCGTCGGACTCATAAACGTCGGTTCACTTTTCAAACTGTTGCCACAAAATGTTAGAGTCCTGCATTATATTTGAAGAAATTAAATAATGAAAAATCTGCATAAATGATTGTCTATTTCTCGCATCGTGATAAAACAATGGTACATAGAGCCATCGAATTTTGAATGACGAAATCCTACTGCGAATATGGGCATCTGAAATCCCAAATTTGAAATTTGTTTTATTATAGATTTTATATTTTGTAAAACTTTAACGAATTTTTGATTTACAAACTCAATGCTTTAAAAGCGAGAAATGACAACGTTATATAGAAAAAAAATACTTTTATCTCCAGCTCGCGAGACTGTGTTCGGAAATTCTAAAGATATGCTTAATTTAACATTATTTTGCGATATTGCTCTTGAACTGAATTTTATGGTTTAAGTGCAAAGAACATGATATTTAATAAATAAAGGTAACACTCTAAACGTTAAAAAAACGCCCCTTTGGACGTAATTTAAAATCTGAAACATTTCAGATTTTTTTTTTTTTTTTTTTTTTTTTTTTTTTTTCCAGTTTTATCCACCCTGCTCACCAGCTCGACTGCTCAGTGCCTTCCTTCTTCTGTTAAATATTACTTTAGATCTCAACATTCATAATTAATTTTTTTTTCATGCTATTCATTTTATACATCATGAATTAACTATCCATTTTTAAAGGTAATGTTCATGACTTTCAAAACTAATTCGCACAGATCGACGCCATATTTACCTTGGCTCTTGTCTGGAAAGATGTAAAAAGCATTACTTTATATCGCTGTTGGTGTAAATTTAATCTGTGCTTATGTTCGTAGATGATGAGATGAACGATGAAGATTCGCTTGGTATTAAAAAAATTGTCCAGCGCCAGTTCCAACATCTTGAGTTTAGCTTCATGTTCGAAGAAGATCGTTTCGCAAGCTCGGATGGGTGTAGATAATTCTGTTCCTGTCACACTCTCTCAAGATGACGACAAAATTATCAGACATGTATTGGAAAAGGAGAAGGAAGATGAAAATGGCACACTTGAATGAGAGAGTTACAAGGAGGAAGCTGACAAAGCATTGTAAACTTTCATAAGATGTACCGAATAGCATTCATGTGTGTAAGCATGTGATGTTATGAAGCACCACTGTATACACAACGAATTTTTAATCCTGATGTGACTATCTTAAAGGTAGTAAGTAGGTGAAAGTAGACAAAAATGTTAAATGTCATCAAACTAAGTACAGAATGTTACATTTCCAGAAAGTTACATGTCATTACACTAAGATATTCGTAACTTTCATGTGATTATATGGTAATTTGAAAATGTTGTTTTATATTTATGAAATTTAAAATGACGAGTTGTATTTCTAAATAATGTGTAAAATTTTAGGTATTATTTATTTAACTATTTCCGATAGATCGAAAATTACAACCAATGGACTTTTGCATGCTGCAGTTTCTACAAATGGCATCACAAAATATGAGCAGTAAATTCTAAAACTACAAATTCAGTTATTCGGAAAGCTCTCTTATCCGAAATCGGTGAGGTTTCGTTCCTGCCGGTTAAAAGAGATTCTACCGTATTGTTTAAAAATGAATATTTTTCTGTGAAATCCCTTTCGAAGATGCAAATAAATATTTTATTATTTAAAAATATATCAGAGTAAAATTGTATATATATTGTAGACATTACAAGATAAAAACTCGTGGTTTTTAGAATACAAATTTGGTCTTCCACATGCTCATATTCGTTGGAGGATTACGTTATTCAAAATTCGATGACTCTATGTACCGTTGTTTTATCACAATACGAGAAATATACATACATTTATGCAGATTTTTCATTATTTAATTTCTTCAAATATAATGCAGGACTCTAACATTTTGTGGCAACAGTTTGAAAAGTGAACCGACATTTATGAGTCCGACGCAAAATGCCAAAACGAAACTAATAGTCCTTCGGGATTCAAATCCCTTTGGACTAAAAAAAAAAAAAAAAAAAAAAAAAAAAAAAAAAAAAAAATTACTTCTTTAATACAGAAAGTTGTTTTCTAAATTATAATCTTAGCATTTATACTCGTGTACTTTATTAATATTTTATCCAGAAATAGAGCAAAGTATTATACGATATGATACAACATAAATAGTTTTATTGCACTGTACATGGAAACGGAAAGAAAACATTAACTATTTATAAGTAACCATTTATAAATATCCATTGTTCTTTTACTAATAATAATGGAACGAATTAGCATTTTCCCATAAATAAAACAAAAATATTTCGGGAATAAAGTAATATAACCTTTCCGTTCTTATTTAGAGTACAGTTCTTATTTAGAGTTCAATGTATAACAAAAATAGATTTTATTTGTTCTGTTTATATTTTGGAGTATTTTTTGTTGGGTTTATAGACTAAATCCCCTTAATATCCTCCAGAATTACAAATATCAAGAATATATTTATTAAGCGGAGGACTCTTGCTTTAAACCAGCAGTTTTTCAAGAGAGGTAAAACATGTCATTTTTAAGAAACAAGTGCAAAATCAATTCCGTCATACTAAGAAAAAAATTAGGAATAATATTTTTAAAAAATCTGAAAGATTTCAGATTTTAACTTTAGCCTAAAAGGGTTTGTTAGAGATTTTTTACGCTCTCGCTAAACTCGCAGTCTATCAATCTGCTGCTGCAATCAGTTCTATTAACCAATTAATTAATTAATTAATTAATTGTCTTTTTAGTTTTATTATTAAACATCGTTTTCTTCGTTCTTATTCCATGTACAATTCAATAGCAAAATGACAGAAATTTTAAAAGCAGCATATGTGCATATGTTTAGAAGAGCTCACAGTCTATCACTCTTCTGCTGCACTCACTTCTGCTAATCACTTTTTTTTTTTTTTTTTTTTTAGTCCAAAGGGACTTGAGTCCCGAAGGACTATTAGTTTCGTTTTGGCATTTTGCGTCGGACTCATAAATGTCGGTTCACTTTTCAAACTGTTGCCATAAAATGTTAGAGTCCTGCATTATATTTGAAGAAATTAAATAATGAAAATCTGCGTAAATGTATGTATATTTCTCGTATTGTGATAAAACAACGGTACATAGAGTCATCGAATTTTGAATAACGTAATCCTCCAACGAATATGAGCATGTGGAAGACCAAATTTGAAATTTGAAATTTGTTTTATGATCGATTTCCTATTTTTTAAAACTTTGACGAATTTTTGATTAACAAACTCAAGGATTTCAAAGCGAGCAATGGCAACGTTGTGCAGAAAAAACATTTTTATCTCCAGCGCGTGAGTCTCTGTATCGGAAATTCTAAAGATATGCTCGTTTTAAAACTATTTTGCGATATTGCTGTTGCACTGGATCTTATGGTTTAAGTGCGAGGAACATGATATTTAATAAAGAAAGGTAACACACAAAATGTTAAAAAACGCCCCTTTGGACGTAATTTAAAATCTGAAACATTTCAGATTCTTTTTTTTTTTTTTTTTTTTTTTTTTTTTTTTTGTCTTTTTAGCTTTATTATTAAGCATCGTTTTCTTCTCAATTGCGCCATGCAGAATTTAAGAGCAAAATTATAAATATTTTAATAGCAGCATAGCAACATATGTTTAGAATTCTCGGTGGAGTGTGACATGTCGGCATACAAATTTTTTTTTTTTTTTTTTTTTTTTTTTTTTTTTTTTTTTTTTTCAGTTTTTTCTTAATTCATAATATGAATGCTCAGTTTTCTTAGTAATATGGCTTAATTTTTTTTTTTTTTATCTTTTTATGATTAACGTTTTCTGTGTTAACTTTATTCATTAAATATCACCTTCTTCGCACTAAAGCCACATAAAATTCAATTTAGCGGCAAAATCACCAAATGGTTAAAAACAGCATACTTTCAGAATTTCGGACAGACAAAATCGCACGCTGGAGATAAAATTGTTTTAATTCGTACAGTGTTGCCACTGCTCGCTTTGAAATCGTTGAGTTTCTTAATAAAAAAGTTCATTAAAGTTTTACAAAATATGAAATATATTATAAAGTAAATACGAACTTCAAATTTTGATGGTAACGTACGTTTTTTTTTTTTTTTTTTTTTTTTTTTTTTTTTTTTTCAAAATGCAAGAAACATGTATGCATTCATGCAATTCATCCAGTTTAAGTTTATTGTTGATGCATTGGGCAATGAAAGTTCTTTTTTGAAGAAAGGGAAATTAAAAGCAATTCTTATGATATAAAATGTAATAATCAGTAAAAGTTAAATTGTTGAGACATTTAACTATTATTTATATATAATACTTTCTCAACAGGACCTTTCATTAGGTTAGGTTATTTAATTAGCATCGTGGGCTATCTGCCCAAGGGGAGGGATGCCTTCGTGGAGGACTTTCTAAGGGAAACTGGCTCGTATACACGTTACACTTGCGGAAAACCACGAAAACACCCATGCAGCCAGCCCGTTTGCGGGATTCGAGCCTCGGACCGAACTACCAGGGTTCAGCGACTTTACCGCTCGGCCGCTGGTGGGCCCGGATCTTTCATTAAATGCTTGTATTTTATACTGGCCAATAATGCAAAGACTCTGCATTGGAAAATGACATATAACAGAATATTGTCTAATTAAGTCTCTGTCAAAGCATTGCATTCTAGAAATTAATATATATCTTATAATGTACAACTAGTGATTATACTTTAGTGACTATACTTTATTGCCTTTCTAGACACCAAATCGTAGTAATTAAACGACGCTGTATAACTTTGAGAATAACCATTTTCCTTCCTATTTTATTGTAATAAAATAAATATTAATTATCATTATCATATGATTATAATATCATTTTTAATTATTTATTGCAATTATTATATTATCATTTTATTGTACCGTCATTAAAATAAATTATTAATTAGAACAATCCACTTTTCGTTAATTCTGAATTGTTTGTAAAGGTAACAAACGCATGCTTCGCATGAGCAGAGACTTGTATATGAATATTTTCCTGTTTTTTTGCAAGGAAAGCATAGATTATAGTCGATCAAGATTCTTTCTATAAAGTTTCAGACACATTTCGAATTTTTTTTAAGCCACAAGGCCCTAGTATTCAGTGATAACTCTAGCAGGCTTCGAATTCCGGACCTTTCGTTTTTTAGGTGGATGTACCTACAATTATACCTCGAAGGTACGCGGTAAGGAAGGTTATGGTTATTGGACTATGGCAGACCTCCCAAGCGCTATCTGCCTGGGATGCCCTCGTAGATGACTTTCTAAGGAAAACTGGCTCACATTCAAGTTACATTTGGGGAAAACAGCGAAACCAACCACAGAGCCAGTCCGCTCACCTGCATTTGATATCCAAGACGAATTACCAGCATTCCACAAGTCTTAACCACTCTGCCACTGGTGAGGTCGGAGGTAAAGAAGAAGAAAATCTTTATTCAAAATGATAGATGTAACGTGCGTAATTCAGAGGAGCAAATTCTAAAATAAAACGGATGTGTTGAAACTTACTTTGGGGCTATGTATAATGAAACAAAACTCGGTACTATTCGGTTTCGAGGGCCGTAAAAAATCGCCAAACTATTGTTAATGCCAATGCTGCCAAAAATAATTGCGGCAACCCTAATAATTGCGTCAAGAAAGGAAGTATTATAGTAAATAACTATTTAAGGTTGATGTTTTAATTTAGATGAAAGGTTAATTTCATATATTACTTAATTTATTATTATAATTTATATGAAAAAGGCTAAACAGGAATGAATGAAAGCATATGAGTAAATAACTATTTCAGATCATTATTATAATTTATATAAAAATTGTTAAACATAATGAATGGATGCCTGCATCGCTATTTCGCTACCGACTTATCGCTAAAGCATAATTTCATCTCGTTGGTTGTTCAAACGTAATTTTCTATAATGAATGATGCCTTTCCTTTGAAAATATTCTCGGTAAAGTGCAGAATCGCTCACTTACTTGTTTGCCGCTTTTTACAAGGGTAAAAAGCAATTGGATTTTTGTCAATTTTCTTTTACTTCTTAAGTGAACATAGGTCGATGTGTACATAGATAAAGTCAAGGGCGTGCGCAGTGCCATTTTTGTGCAATTCTGGGAATTTTTTTTAAAGTGAAAATAGGTCGATGTGCACATGGATACCGAGTATGTGCAATTCTTAAAAACGCGTCAAGCAGTGGGCGATTCTGCACTTTACCCAAAATTCTATTGCCTATTTTTCATCATGGGCAATTCCCAAATTGTTAAATCCATAGGATATCAAAAAAGGATTTAAAATCAAAAAATGATTTAAAAATTAAACTAGTATTTCAATGGCGTCTTAAGAAATACAGAACTATATAAACTTACGCAATCTGAAATCAGCGCGTACGCTAGATTTGGCGCGCTGTTAAATGGGCGCGTTTGCTAGATTTGGCGCTTTTGCGCATACATTTTCGTTGCAATTTTTTTACGGCCCTCGAAACCGAATAGTACCCAAAACTCTAAAATGCTTAACCGCTTAACTAAAAAAAAAAAAAAAAATTCTTTTAACGACAGTAACTGATAATGAGCATGTTCTGCACATGCAGTTCTCACGCCGCGTTGTAGTGTGTAATGTGCGCTGAAATGTAGAGCTTATCTAGAGCTCCATGCTAAGAGGAGAATGTGTTTTGAAATACTCATTCATGTGTCAAAAATGCATCCGATGCTTTTAACCCACTGGGCATCATAGCGAGGCCTAGCCTATTTTAAATGTGCTCAAAAGGCTTAAGCCTTCACTTCGGCGAAATATGTCTCCCAATGATGCACAATAAATTTATGATAGTTTTGGAATTTATGACAGCTTTGAATATGCTATGGTGTCTATTGAATAATACTCGTATACTAGAATGTAGGCTTACAAGTGTCCACCATTAATTCGTAGCGGAGATACTGAAGTAAACAAGATCATCAATTTCACTGTCTTCTGAAAGACTCGAGATGTCAAGAGCCATTGATATAGCGGTGTGAATAACTAAACAGTAAAATTGTTTGCGTATTATATTGCTAATTTAGACTGCATACAAATGAATACGATTTTGTGCCATCCACGTAGAGCCATAGATGCATATTTAAAACAAGCAAAATTCAAGCTTTGAGTGTTATTAATGTATACTGTGTGATTATACCAGGAAGATTCACTAATATTTAACTGCAGAATAAGTAGTTATTTGGGTCCAAATTCTTGCGCGATTGAAACGACTCGAAACTGGAACAATGTGGGAATGATCAAATGGAGTTTTTGCAGACAAATGCAAAAAATCTCCCCTCAACCTGCAAATTGGCTGAAGTACATTCATTTGAATCTTTTTTCTTTCGTTTGAAAATGTTCTGCTTTTTGTAGCAGTACCCATAAAATTATGTTTAATTTCCTTACGATCTTCTCCCGAAAAATTAACTCTTTTATTCAATTACACACAGCAACAGAGTTTTACATCAAAATGCAACACTTATAATTTTAATTCAACATTAAAAACAAGAATGCCTTTAAACATTAATCATATAATTGTATCGAAAAGTTTATTATTCAATTTGCCTATTCGAAAGCACCCAAATCGAATTCATGATCCTGCAAATCGGATCTGAAGTAATATTCGTTATTTTTTTAAGCACTTCCAAGGAAACCTCCGTAAAAGTGTTTATTTCAATATTATTTGATTTATTTACTTATTTATTAGTACAAAGGGGCAATTTACCTAGGTTTTAAATTTTGTTTTGGCATATTGCGTTGGTTCACTACAAAAGGTGTTTCACTTTTCAATTTTTCAAATTGTCGCCACCATATTTGCATGTTTCTCGCGCTTTAAAAAAAACAACGGTACTTAAAGAAATCAAATTCTGAATGACGTAGTCCTCCACTCGAATATGGGCATTTGAAAGCCCAAATTTTGAAATTGTTATATTATCTATTTCATATTTTGTAAAATTTAACGAATTTTCGCTTAACAACTCACCTATTTCAAAGCGAGCAATGGCAACGCAGTACGGGGAGGAAAAAAAAACATTTTTTGGTACTATTCTGTTTCGAGGGCCGTAAAAAATCGCCAAACTATTGTTGATGCCAATGCTGCCAAAAAATAATTGCTGCAGCCCTAAAATTTGCTGCAAGAATGGAAGTATAATAGTAAATAACTATTTAAGATTGATGTTTTAATTTAGATGAAAGGTTAATTTCATATAATACTTTTTTATTATTATAATTTATACGAAAAACATGACTGAATGGAAAAACATGACTGGCTAAACGTGACTGAATGGAAGCATAAGAGTAAATAACTATTTCAGATCATTATTATAATTTATATAAAAATTGCTAAACATAACTGAATGGATGCCTGCATCGCTATTTCGCTACCGACTTATCACTAAAAAGCATAATTTCATCTCGTTGGTAGTTCAAACATAATTTTCTATAATAAATGATGACCCCAATTTTTTTTTTTTTTTTTTTTTTTTTTTTTTTGAAAATATTCAGAATCGGAATTCCAAAGTGCAGAATCGCTCACTTACTTGTTTGCCGCTTTTTACAAGGGTAAAAAACAATTGGATTTCTGTCAATTTTATTTTACTTTTTAAATGAAAACAGGTCGATGTGTACATAGATAAAGGGGGTGCGCAGTGCCATTTTTGTGCAATTCTGGGATATTTTTTTTTTTTTTTTTTTAAGTGGAAATAGATCGATGTGCACATGGATACCGAGTATGTGCAATTCTTAAAAACGCGTCAAGCAGTGAGTGATTCTGCACTTTACCCAAAATTCTATTGCCTATTTTTCATCATGGGCAATTCCCAAATTGTTAAATCCATAGGATATCAAAAAAGGATTTAAAATCAAAAAAAGGATTTAAAAATTAAACTAGTATTTCAATGGCGTCTTAAGAAATATAGAACTATATAAACTTACGCAATCTGAAACCAGCGCGTGCGCTAGATTTGGCGCGCTGTTAAATGGGCGCGTTTGTTAGATTTGGCGCTTTTGCGCAAACATTTTCGCTGCAATTTTTTTACAGCCCTCAAAACAGAAGAGTACCCATTTTTTAACTGCAGCACGCGAGATTGTCTATCGGAAATTCTAAAGGTATGCTCTTTTTTTAAAATTATTTTGTGATATTTCTCTTGGACCCTTTGGGAGTAACATGAAATCTGAAAGCCTTCAGATTATTATTTTAGGTTTTCGGATTTCGTGCCCTTGTAAAACAAAGAGTATTGCCATTTGAGAGAAATATTGCATATCTCATGCATAAGCGATCTAGAGAAAATTATATGCAGTTCTGAACTGAAAATTAAATATTTTATTAATGAACTAAATACACATGTTCCCCATAGCATCAATTTTACGACGAAATAATATCATGGCATTTTTTTTTTATTATTATTATTACAATTTTAACCGCTCGTTTTAAGTATAAGATTTTGTATTCTTCTACATGTTCAGTTTCCGTTAAGCAAATTATTCAACTAACTCACCTATTAGAACAGCTTAGCTTAAAACTGTTTCAGGTTTTCAGATGTAATCAGTATAACCAAAAGCAGATTTTTTTTAGTCATATGACCTTCCATTGTTTTTCAATTCAATATTTTTCAACTTTTTCAAACTTCAGTTGTTAGCTCTTTGAAGTGATAGATTGTAATCTGGAAGATTCCGCAATGAAATTTCATTCATTAATTTGTTCTTTACTGCTATTAATTGGGCTTTAAATCAAAATTTAATCAAGCAACACAAGAGTTGGCGCGAATGCAGAAGTAGCGTGCAATATGTCATTTATGTCACTTTATTTAGAGAAAGTATGATATGAAAGAACATTATATTTTACATCTGTTCAGCAGTCATCTTTTTAATTAATATGCTATTACCCGGAGTGATATAAAACGAAGCTGGATTGTAAGATTTCTGTTTATCTATTTTTTTATTTTTAAAGGAACTTAAGTCTCCTGTTTAGTAACTCAGATAACAAATACTGAGAATCTAGTTCCGCTTCCTCAAACTCTTTTATCGCATTAAATGAAGCAATAGAAAGGACAAGTGCATTATTTCATTAATTTTTTTTCCAAGACAGGTTAATTGCTTTCATGTTGTTAATTATGCAAAAAATGTCATCGCCTTGGGTTGGTACGTTAAATGACTCTTTTCATGTCTTTAATTAAATAAAACTTATATTGTACCTTTTAAGAAATAAAGAGATAGTTGATGATGGTAGTAAAGTCATAAATTTTGCGAAACAAGCAAACATATTTAAATCGTTTAATGAATGGTATTTTAGAGGACGTCCGCATATTTGATCTTATAAGCAGTTTTGCATATTTATTAAATCGGCAAAAGCATCGTATAGATCAGTGGTTATTCAAACTTTATGGCAGGATTTTTTATCCGCCTCGCGATTTCACTTTCGAGACCCATGTTTTGAATACCTTTTTGAATTTCACCTCTGCATTCATTTTGTAAAAAATAAGTAAATTTTGTAAAACATTTGAGCTAAAATAAAGAGTTATAGAGCAAAAGATATAGTTTTATAGAAGAAAATCAGTGTGTGTACAATGTAGTGTGTAAAAATATCATACGCTAAACATTACTTTCCTGTCCGTCCTGTAAAAATTTGAAAATACAGCGCTGATTTATGTTGTTTGACTTCTGAATTAGTATTTGAATTACTTTTTGTCTCATGTAACAGCATTAATAATATTGTCAATTTAGCATTAATAATATCTTATTAATTTATAAACCTATGTGTCCATATAATATATTGCTTTTTATTAACTAATTAGTCATCTGTATTATTATAGTAGTCTAAGAATATTTTTCTTAAAAAATAGTTTATTATGAGAGTAGTAAATTTTATATTTAGGGATGTGCCACCCGGATGGTATAGTAGTTAGGGAAGCCGAATGCGATACCAAAGGCCCCAGGTTCAAATCCCGGAGAAAGTATGGTTGTATCTATCCGTCCCTTGTAGGAGGCAAAAGTGGCCAACCTATTAGGTACTTTCATAATAAACTGGGTAAGAGAGAGGTCTCCAGAATCAGATCTATGGCCACCGCTTCTGACCTAAGTAGTGGCCAACGTCTGTGGACAAGTTTGGAGAAAAGAAAAAGGTTTGAATACCCCTGATACAGAATATATAGTTCTCCAATGTAGACAAAATCATCGACTGAGGAGCATGTACAGATAGAAGTGGACAAACGCGATAATTCTACCATAGATCGTACAGTTATAATCCTACTAGACTAACCACTGGTACTTCGGTCCGGGATTGGAATCCCGAAGAACGGCTAGCTGCATGGGCGTTTCCATGGTTTTTCTATTTTGTGTGTGTATACGAGTCAGTTTCCTTTAAAATGTCCTCTACTAAGGCGTCCCTTCTTTTGGACAGCCAGCTCTCGAGTGCTTTGCCATAACTAAATAAACCACTTACCGCACTAACTGTGAAGTTTCGCCCCAGAACACGGGAATTTCACACCGGTGTCCATGTGTCTGCCACCCCTCTTCCCCTACCACAATCACTAGAAAAGATTATTGGCTCTCCGTCTATTTTGAATACCGTCTTGCCGCATAGAAACATCCACGTCATCTCTGGGATTCCAGGCACACTGCTACGATAACCAGCGTCACTAACCACCACCGTATGGGCGGCAACATTAAGAAGCAATTGGACAGTAAAAATATTTTTTAAAAGATTTGGTTGTCTAAAAATTTTTTAAACAAACATTTAGACTTTCACCGCCCACCATTGGCCGAGTAGGTAAGACCAAGAAACATTAGTAGTTTTGCCAGTTTTCGAACCTTGTTGAAAGGGCTCGTCGCATGAGCTTTTCAATATTTTCCTCAGCGTAACGTGGATATGAGCATCCTACTCTTAGACAAATAGCCCTAGTGAGCACTGCAAAATAATTTAAACATTGACACCACTACTATTAAAATTACGACAAGTATATTCTCGCAAAACCATACCATATCATGTCATTCAAACCTTCGTGCAATATACAGGCTGCACCAAGTCGTATGTAAGCTCGTTTAGTTATACCGGGGAATGCAAGTTACGCATTCTTAGCCTGCAAAGCATGACTGCATGTGCATCATTAATTACTCTAATATCTAGAACGTAGAACGCACAGGTAGCAAGTTCTTTCTGTATACATCGTTATGCTTGTCGTGGAAAGATTCTGGGCTTACTTTGTCAGATTCATTACTATAAATGTTTTGAGAAATCTTGTTGCATTAACATTCTGCTCCTGTCCTGTTTGATGAGCTTAAGTTAATAAACTGACGCAGTGTTGCATTGCTGCATTACTTACCTAAAAGTTTTAATGTGGTTTTAGTCAGCGTCTACAGATCACATTCAAAGAATATTGTTGCTGATGAGGGAATTCCTTCAGGAAAGAAATTATAAGCAAAGAAAGGTTTGGAGGAAGGAGGTTAGAACAAATGGAGTAAGCCTCCCCTGTACACTACGCGGAATAAAATAAAGCCATGAAATGTCACTGTACGAGTCACGAATTACGGCGGCTGCCATATGTTGACTTCTGGTTAGTTTTGTTTACATTCTAATCGGTGTTGTCTACATGTTAGCTATGCGTTATTGAACGTTTATAAGTCTCCCGTTCTCATTTTAATATTTAAGGGGGCTCATACACCTTAAACCCCTCATGATCTTGGAATATGTGACTGTTGCAAGAATTGGGATATTTTATTTAATTTAAAAGCAATTACTTCTAACCTTTTACAGCTGACTACATAATATAGCTGCTTTGGAAACTAGTAACCAGAAAATTTGTGTTGCCACAAATATTTCTGTAATTTAATCCTCTTTGTGACAAAATATTTCGCCATGTTTCCACCTTGCGCGCATGATATTTTAGAAATGGCTAACGGTACGTACATACTTGGAATTCGATGGAATTCTTTATATGGGCACTATTTTCTAACTGAACCAAATATCTGATAAATATTTTAATATTGAAAAATTTTATGGACGAAAACATTACAATTTTTTTTAATAAAATACATTTTATAAACTCAATTCCAAATAAAATAAAAATTTAACATGAAATTTTTAGAATTTTAGGTTCACAGTAGTTTCCAAATGTTATAAAAGCTATGTATTAAATATGGAATTAAATTATGCGGCAGAATATTTTAAACTGTGCGCACAAGGTGGAAACAGGGCGAAAAATGTTGTCATAAAGCGGATTAAATTATAAAAATATTTGTGGCAACACAAACTTTCTGATGACAAATTTCAGAAAGCAGCTGTAGTCAGCTGTAAAACGTTGGAAGTAATATATTTTAAAATAAATATGTTATTCCAATTCTTGCAACAGTCACCTATTCGAAGATCTTATGGGTTTTAAGGTGTATGAGTCCCCTTAACATAATTGATTCTCTACTTAGTACATATAAAAATCACAAGGCTTGCAAATAATTATTCCAAATTTAATAACATCTAGGCACATGAGAATGTGTAAACGGTAATTATAAGACAGATATATACATGGTAAAACCAGGAAGACAGTGAAAGTTTGAATGGTATTTTATGCAAATTATGCTTAAAAGCATTTTTCCCAGACGTTGATATTTCGTACGTTGATATTTGCTCTCAGAGTCATTGTAATTTGATTTAATAATATGTTTCGTAGTCTCAACCGTACATTTTACAACGGCCATGATAAGTCGTGACGTCATTTTGCTGACGTTTCCTCGGCTTCATATTTGTAACTTCGTAGTTACTCCATCTTTTCTGACCTCCTTGGTTTGGAAGTATGGTTTGGATTCTAGATATCCTTTACAGCTTCCTGTATAACGGGCTGAATAGCAGCCAAGAGCGAAGCTAGGAGGGAATGGGTAGGCGGGCCCGCTCAGGGCGCGCATTTCTAGAGGCTACAATTTTTATCTTAAACATACTATTCATTTAGCGGAATGGATCTTCTTACCAAAAAAGAAGGATTAAAAGTTCTTTGATTATATAGGGTTTGTCCGGAAAGTAGTAGGACTGAATATTTTTAAAAACATTTATTCCCGATTTTTAGACATCCACTTAATAGTTTTCAAAATACGCCCCTTCTGTATCAACACAGCGTTTTCAGTGACTCTGCAATTCACTGGAGTCTCTCCTGGAACGCTCTTCAGCTCCCTCGTTATAGTCTCTTGAATGGCCTGGACCGACCAGTGGCGCAGTCCTTTCATGACCGTTTTCAGTCAGGGATAGAGTAAAATGTCTTGAAGACCAACTTCTGTTCTGTAGGGTGGCTCGGGAAGCTGTGTAATGCCATGTTTGGTCAAGAAATCCATGACAGCAAAGGCGGTGTGGCTCGGCAAATTGTCGTGATGGAGCTTCCATGGTCCATCGACTGCTAGATGAACGCGGGCAACTCGTTTTCTGAGTCTTTGAAGTACTTCCAAGTAGAATGCAGCATTCACAGTCTGACCAATCGATGGCCACACCTCCATACAAATTCTATGTGAATCACTCCTTTGCAATCAAAAAGATGATCAATATAAACTTCATCTTCAGTTCAACTCTCGAAACAATTTGTACCACTCAAAAACCCGTGGCATCACTCCCACAAGTAGTCTTGATCATATCTTGGGTCTCACTCACAGTTTTACCCAGTTTAACGCAAAACGTCATCGCGTAACGCTGCTCTAACAAGCGATTCATTGCGGAGAGGACAACACACCTTGAAAAGGGTTCACTTTAAACTCGATCTACACTCCATGAAGGCTTGGAGACGACTGTCGATTGGTGCGCTGGTAGCTAAGATTCCCCCAACCAACCAGCGTAGTAACATTTCTCTCTTTCACAGCGTTTTTGGCAGGAAAAGATCACACCTACTACTTCCCGGATAAACCTTGTAGTAAAGTTCTCTATGATTATGTCTAAACAGGATGTCTTCGTAGAACACTAAAATTCTCTGTAAAAAGCTTAAAAATTGGATACTGGCTCAAATTCATGTTAAGGGCTCGTAGTCATGTCATGCATGCGTGAATACAGTGTTGCATTCCCTTTCTAATATATAAGATAAATACACGTAAAGTAGCCAATCCATTTTAGATTTAAGCCTAGATGGATTTGCTAGTATTCAGCCATCTTGTCCACTCGTTATTCACGAAATGCCGAATTATCGAATGGAACAGAATTAAGGTGGCAGTTGCTTTTACGCTTAACAGAATATTCAAAGAATTTACAAAGTTTATTTGAACATAATATAGATTCATCTTCTTGATACAGCTTATTCCTTACTCCGTCGATATTTTTTAATGGTAAATGCGAATGTCATTTGATATGTGATCATTTAGGATGCTGGAATTAAAATTTTATTTCAAAAATATAGCATACAGAGTTTTAAAATAAATGCATCATTATTTATTTATTATTTAAAGAAGAGAATTTTAAATTAAATATTGATTCAGAATATGTTCTTACAAGTCTGAATCGAAAAACGCATAAATAAAGGCAATTTAGACAAAGAAGGTTAATAAATATAAGAATTATTTTGACAGCTTATTTTAATTGAATAAAAGACAAAAAATAAACGAAGGAAATAAAAGTAGACAGAAAGAAAGTTAGAACTATTAAGTGAAAAAAGTTAAAAACTGACGCAGATAGAACTAAATATTAAATTTTAAATAAATAAATATATGTCAAAGAAAGGAAAGATAAAATAAACATGCAATATTAAATGAAATAACTCGACAAAACGCACGTAAATAAATCAATCACAGTATGTAATTACACTCATGTCCATAAATTAAGGATAATTCGGAGTCACGCGGAAATCGAACTCTGAAATAAATATATCACCTGTAAAATCACTACACACATCTTCAAGAATCATATGCAAATTTCAGGAAGTCACCAATTGACATCGATGGTACGTCACAATGAGAGTCTAATAAGTGATATATAAGGAATACAGACAAAGAAGTAAAATTGTTCGCAGGCACTTTATAAGCATTTCAGTGCAATAACCGAATAGTTATGACACAAACGACGCATTTGGATGATTTTTAACGTGGTAGAATTATCGACCGTCTGGAATGTGGGCGTACCCAACTGGAAGTATCAGACGAACTTGGAATTGCCCAGAGTATCATCTCCAGGCTTGTGTCATCTCCAGGCTTTGGCAACGATTCCAAGATGATAGTAATGTGAGTAGACGTTACATCACAGGTCGCCCCAGAGTTACAACGCCGAATGAGGACCGGTATTTGGCAGTTACTGCCAAAAGAAACAGGTGGAGCTCAGCCTCAGACCTGTCTCGTCAGCTCTCTTCAGCCACTGGTACGACAATTTCAAGGCAGACCGTGTACAGACGCTTAGGGCAGATTGGTCTATATGCTCGTAGACTTGTCAGATGCGTTCCACTTACTGAAACTCACTGTCGCCTGCGGTTAGCCTTGAGTAGAAAGCATGCATTGTGGACACCGCAACAGTGGGCTTGCGTGATGTTTTCCGACGAGTCCAGGTTTAGCTTGCAGTCTGATTCTCGCCAGACTTTCATATGGAGAGCTCTAGGTACCCGTTACCACCAAGAAAACATCATTGAACGACACCGTTACGGTGGTGCAGGAGTGCTCGTTTGGGGTGGAATTATTCTGGGTTCCAGAACTGACCTGCATGTTCAAATTGGAACCATAACAAGCCAAATCTATCGGGACGTCATTCTGGAACAACATGTACGTTTGTTTCGGTTCGCCATGGGCGCACAATTTGTGTTTATGGATGACAACGCCCATCCTCACCGTGCAAACATCGTAAGCGTATGCCTTCAATCGGAGGATATCACACGTATGGACTGGCCAGCATTCTCACCGGACTTGAATCCAGTAGAGCACGTGTGGGACATGCTTGGCCGACGAGTTGCAGCCCGTCAACCTCCTCCCACGTGTCTACCGGAACTTCGGAGAGCATTGCTTTTTGAGTGGTGTAATATCCCCCAAGATCAGATCGATAATTTGATACTCAGCATGCCCAGGCGTTGTACGGACTGTATTGCATCGTCTGGAAGATAATGTATTAACAATCATACTAACCATGTAATATTGGTTTTTGTAAATAGGTTTTTTTTTTTTTTTTTTTTTTTTTGTAATTTGCTCCAGGGAGAAAAAATCGCTAATTTTTTGAATAATATCAAACATATAGCACCTTTTTTTTTTTTTGCTCTTTACCTTTTGTTTAATAAATAAGCTTTACAAATAAGTCAAATTTGTTTTGCTTCTAACTCTTCCTTTGCCTGATTTTGCATTACCCTTAATTTATGGACATGAGTGTAGTTCTTCGAGCTAATATTTCTGAAAATAAGAAAGAATTTTGTGCAAAATGCTTCAGCTCTGAAGAAGGAGAATTCTGCAATCATAAAATTTAATTTTTAAACTTAACTCAGATAGATCCAAAAGAATAATTTGTAAAAGAATCATTATGTCTTTTAAGTTAAATATAAAACTTTCCATCCATTTATGTACAAATCTCCTGCAATTTCTCGGTTTAGCTATTTTTTCAATGCTTCTTGCCCAAACTCTCAAGAGGATTTTGACCAAATTTAAGAAAAAATTACAAAATAAAAGTTGCTTTGTTTGATGATAAATGGTTCCGGTTACCCCACGAAACTATTAATTGCTACTGTATCTGGGATTGTTGCACGGAAATGCAGGGGCATTTCTTATGCAACTTATTAAAATATATTGTTGATTGCCTACGGATTCGTAATAGATTAAATGCACACGCATCCGATGATAAATTGGTAAAGTTTAATTTATTAAAAGAAACACTTCAGAGTTCTGGAACTTTCTAGAGAATTTTGTACTTGATCGAAGAGTGCAATGAGTAGATACACTTCAAACTAGTAATAACGTTAAACGCAACGCAATGTAAAGCGCATCTAAATAGGAAGCTAACCCGGAGTATTCCGAACTCCCGCTGAATTAACAACTCACAACAATTGATAGCAGAAGCTGTCTCTGGCTTTATATAGTTTTCATCCGGCCGCCGAGAAATGTCTAGTACTTCCCGAAATTACTGTAAGGCATATGAGGCTGGTACGGTTACAGTTGTATCGGAAGTCAGTTACTACAGTTATTCAGTTACAATGCCTATTATGTTGATACAATATGTCGCCAAATGGTCGCAAAGCGGGACGACTTTTGGTGCTTTCTCAGCAAATTTGACGATAAAAATCAGTTACCAAAACCGCTGCCAGCTTGGCGATATCTCACCAAATTGTCAAGGTAGCCATTTACACAATGTTAATTAGGCTTGTCCCTGTATTCCTATTTTCCGTCACAGCATTCTCTGTCTAGATTTTCGTGTTAATTTTATGCAGAAGAATGCAAAATTTCCACATAAAATTGCGCTAAAATCATGTATCTATGTGCAAAATTCATAAAAATATTGAATGTTTCACTAATGAGCTTTTCAATCTGTGGGAACTAAGAAGCCTCTGACCTCTATCGCTGAAACTGTTTTCAAAACTCTGTGTATCTTTCTAAGAAAATACTGTCTGTAAGACTCTGTGGTAACTTTAAGTTCATCTTTATACATATTTTATTTAATCAAAAACTGTTATCACATATTTCGAATTCGATACTCCATTAGCTTTTAAAGGAAATGAAAAACAAGGACAGCAAGACTAAAATAGTAATCTAAATTAATAATGTTTTCGAAATTAATGATCCTTAAAATTAAATTAGTAATTTATTTTAAGATATTGTTGTAAAATGTAAAATTTCCAGTATGGCTAATTCAGGATTTAAATTTAAGAGTGAAATATATTTTCATTGGGTTTCTGTCTATTCAGAGTGTTTCAGTCTACTAGTATAAATGAAAATGTGTTAAATTTTGAGGTCTAACTTTTGATGACAGAAACATTTACGTTAAAAAACAAGGTATTTATTTATTTTAATTTACCATTTATTTTATCTTTCGAACCCTTACTGTTACGTCTCCGTTTCCGTTTTCCTGCCAGACCGCTAATTTTAACTCGCACGTACTTAAAGGAGGGTTTGAGATTGCTTTATTTAGAGCGCGGTCCGCCTGAAGGCCATGTTGCTAGTTGATATAGTACGACTGCATTATCTGTGGTGTTGCTTTAATCTTGCTAATGGCGCTGTCACGCCGGTATAGGCCAACTTGAGCCAACTTAGGCATTAACTATTTCTGCGTAGCCTTTGGCTAAATGAAGACTTAGATTTATTTTAAATTTGAAGTCTACTTTTGAGTTTACACCATAACTGCTTCCTGTTTTTGAAAGCACCAAGAGTGCCTTCTGTTCAACTATTTCAATTCTTAATAAAAGGGTCTTTTTGCAAAAATTTAGTAATTAACAGAAGTAGCATAATTGTTTGTTGTTGGGACTTATCTGACTTATCTGACAGTAACATCAGAACAAGCCCATAAAATTCATCGTGGCAAGAACAGCAAGATTGCGCCTGACGTTGGCAACAGCCTTGATCACCATGCAGGTGACTGCACGACTTTGCTTAGTTCCACCCCCCCTCATTTTAGTGGACAGCACCCTGGAGGGACGGGTAAGAGTGTCTCCCGTCCCTCTTCCCCTACCATAGCCTCTGGGGAGGACTTTCCGTTCAACATCTGGAGTGCGCCCATGCCACACAGATACTTTCTTTCCACCGACAGCGAGGCAGCCGGTCCACTGGGTAGTTAGCATATCGGCCAGGTAGCCCCGCTGACGGAAATAACTTGAACAAAAGACACACTTATAAATACATATTGTGCTCAAGACGACACTGCTGGGGGCAGTGCAAACAAATGCTGGACGAAGACGATAGTGCATGATGGAAGAAGGGTGCATTGCGGGCGTGAAGAACAATTCTAGTTACATATTTACAGAGTAATGGATAGGTGGTTACAAATACTAAAAGTAATAAGAAGTAAAATACTAGAAAGTAAAACAATGCGTAAAATTTAAAAAAAGGCAAAACAGTGGAAACAATACATAAAATAAGGCAAAATACATAGTTCAAGGTTCATAATTCAAGGTTTACAGTTCAAGAAGATATACAGGGAATAAGAAAAGCCGAATAAGCTAATTTAAGATAAAATTAGTTCGCTACAGGTACAGAGATACAGGGGCTGTGCTGGTGACGAGGATGGTGGCTGAGAATTACTCCAGCCTGTCTGAGATTATGCGTGCAATGTTTATGCAATCGCATATGCGTTTCAATGCATTGCGATTTTTTGAAGTAGCTTCGGCCCATGCATGGATGTGGTTTGCTACTGGTTGCCTAAGATGATATTTAGCGGTCTCTCTGCAAGCGAACAGATAGTGGTCCGGATCTCCTACCATCCCGCATGAGCAATGCTCGTTTTCGCGTCGTCTGAAGCGATGCAGGTAAGTCATGAAGGGACCATGTCCTGTTAGATACTGAGTGAAGTGAAATGAGCCAGATTTTAGAAGCCGGCAGACTTTTGGAAAAAATCTGTAAACTCTTCTGCCGGTGGTTTCTGTCTCCCACAGATGTTGCCAACGTTTGAGTAATTCTCTCTCGAGCTCAGCTTTTAAGAACGAACCCGGGAGAGGCACGTCAAGTGTGCGAACGTGGGGCTCAGTTGCTGCTCTTTTGGCTATTGCATCTGCAATTTCATTACCCAGTATTCCAGTGTGGGCAGGTACCCACTGGAATTCAGGCCTATAGTATTTAGGTGTTCTTAGTAAGAGTATTTGTATGACCCTGACGAGTGGATTTTTACTACATTTGCCTTGGATTCCCTGGAGGCTAGAGGCTGAGCCACAGATACTATACATTTACAAGCATCCACAGATACTATACATTTACAAGCCACACAGGTACTATACATTTACAAGCATCCATGCATTCTCCGGCATTCGAACCTGAGAACTTCGGTACTTCAGTCAGCGCCGCTAACCACTATCCCTCCTGGGCGGTAGTAGCATAATTGCTCAGTTTAATAAAAATCTGTGACTCCTTTATGCATTTTTATTTTATTATAGTACAGAAGAAAAATAAATTCAAAATAATCACTGCAATTATATGTAATTTCTCCTCTACACATAGTTTTCATAATCCTTTAAAAGTGATACAAAATTTGTAAACAGAGAATTTATCCCTTTTTTTCTGCAAACAACCATGCTTTCGTTTATATTTCTATATCTCCTCCTACGCTTTATTTTTCCCTTTTTTTTTCTCCCCTTCTTAAGAAGCGAGAAACAGCTCAGCCAAATTATTCGTTATTTTTTTTTAATTTACCTTTCTTAGAATCATTAGAAGTGTTCTTTGAGTTTAAATATGCAGAAAATAAAATCAAAGTAATATTTTAAAGAAGATTTATTCTCCAAACCTTTTTCCCTTTACTTTTTTTTTTTTTTTTTTTTTTTATTAAGAAAGATTTTTCGCAAATATATCTATTGTGAAAAATAATGAACCATATTTCAAAGGATATCCAAGTCATTAATAAATGCACTAAAGCACATAAATGGTACAATTTAACAACATAAAATAAATGGTACAATTTAACAACAAATTTAGAATTGACTCTGTACAAACAACTTGTTACACAGATCGTTTTAGAGTTTTTTCTCTCAATTTGTGAAAAAAATGATCGCTTTTCCCCATGCATCTTCTTCTTGTGTTGTTTGCTATTACGTGTGCAAGATCATTTATTTCTTGTTATTTATTTATTTCGTACGGCACTCGATTAATAGTTATTAATCTTTTTTTTTTTTAATATTTACTTACCCATACTCTCAGCTACTTTTTCTATGAGTATAATACGGCTTTTATATCAACATAGCCCATATATAAAAGACATTATGGAAAGACTTTATAACTGGATGGATTTTATGGATATAAAATATTTTATGACTTTATTCATTTATTTATTTAAACATAGAAACTAATACGAAAAAAAACTAAATTGACATTGCTAGTTCACTAAAGATAAGCTTTTCGTCCTTTCATGATGTATTAGTTATAGTACAATAATTAATATATAGATGTACATACGAGTTATAATGTGTATAAATTATCTGTGAAATAAAGAATAAATCCAGGTTAGTTATCCGTCAGTGTAATTTTATTGCAAATGAGATTTTCATAGCAGTGTAAACATCTGCTCATTGGTCCACAAAAATCATTTATAAAATAAATATTTACAAATAATGAGATCATAAAAATAGACATCACATGGTTTTCAATCTTTTCTGATCTAGATTAAACCAAATTGGTCAGTGAAAAAAATATAAAAAAAAAAAACAAGGTGAATCATTTTAAAGACATAAAATCGTGATACACAAATCAAATTTTCTTCAAATGTTCATGTAGATAAAAATCTGGAAACTTGCCAGAGCCTTTAGCAATATCTTTAAAATTTGCAATTGAATGCTTCTATAATTTGTACTAAGATATATTTATAAATGCTTCTATGATTTGTATTAAGATACATTTATAGATAAAATCTGTGATGTTAATAATGTCAAACGTATTTGCAACATTTGTAAATTTACACTTTATGAAAATAAGTGTTATCTATACATGTATTTAATTTATTCTCACTAAATGCGACAAAATGTTGGTTTTTATTTTTACAGTATACTCTGCTGTAAACCTGGAGATAACATTAGGAAAATTTATTATTTGCCTTAAATAAAAGTATCTAAGGAAAATATTTATATTTTAGTAAGTGCATTAAAACGCGTATTTTAGCTGTGTACTTTGCTCATTAATTGAGTATAAATTTAAATATTAAACAGGATATTAAAAATCATTTATACTCTTTCAAGTAACATCATAATTTTGACTTCTACTCTTACATGCCCACGGCGAATCAGCTGTCAGCGGAAAGTCCTATCAGCAAAACGGCAGCGGCCAAACGTCCGCGGAGAAACGGCGACGACGAAAATCCTACACCCGAATATGCAGTCTGGTAACCTAGGCAAAAATTTTTCTCGCCTATTTGTCTAGTTTTTTCTTTTCTTAGTTCAAAGGGCGTTAGCCAAGAACTGCTATTAATTTCAAAGCGACATTTTGTGTCGATTCACTTTTCAAACTGTTGCCGCCAATTATCGCCATATTTAAAGAAACTAAAAACGAAATAATGAAGAATCTGCATGAATGTTTCTAGCGTTGTGAAAAAACAACAGTACCTAGAGCCATCAAATTTTGAATAACGTAGTCCTCCAACTGAACATGGGCACTTGGAAGCCCGAACTTTGAAATTTTTATTATCTATTTAAAATTTTATAAACTTTTAACGAAATTTTGAATAAAAAAACTCAACGATTTCAAAGCGAGCAATGACAACACTGTACGGAAAAAAAAAACACCTTTTTTATCTCCAGCGCGCTAGACTGTGTATCGGAAATTCTAAAGATATGCTGTTTTTAAATATTTTGTGATATTGCTGTTGAATTGAATTTTATGTGTTTTAAGCGCGAAGAACATGATATTTAATCAGTAAAGGTAACGCACATTGAAAATGCCCTTTTGGGTGTAATATAAAATCCTACAGCTTTCAGACCTGTTTTAGGTCAGAGGGCTATTAATTTCGTTTTGGCATTTTACGTTGATTCGCTACAAATGGCGAATCACTTTTTAAATTGTTGCCACCAAATATTAGAGCTCTGTATTATATTTAAAGTACTTAAATAATGAAGAATCTGCATGTTTCTCGCATTGTGATAAAACAACGGTACCTAGAGCCATTAAATGTTGAATAACGTGCGTCTCCACCCGAATATGGACATCTGGAAGCCAAAGGTTTTAATTTGGAATTTGTTTTATTATCCATTTCATATTTTGTTAGGCATTTATGAGTTTTTGATTAAGAAACTCAACGATTTCAAAGCGAGCAATACGGAAAGAAAAAAAAATTATCTCCAGCGCGCGAGACTGTGTATCGGAAATTCTAAACGTATGCTCTTTTAAATATTTTCTGATGTTGCTGTTGAATTGAATTTTACGGTTTAAGTGCGAAGAATATGATATTTAATAAATTAAAGGTAACACACAAAGCGTTAAAAAACACCCCTTTGGGAGTAATATAAAATCTGAAAACTTTCACACTTTTCTCTTTCTGAGAGAGAGAATAACAGGAATATGGAAATTACAGGCTGATTTTGTGAGCCCTCTAAAGTCACCACCTAATCTGGTGCTGGCAAATATCAAAACGTTTAAATTTCCACCTATTAGATCGTATCGGTAAGCTAAATACAACTGAATTTACACTGAAGTAAATTTAAGTACAGAACATATCAGATATAAGTATCACCCATCCAACCCATCCAATAAAGACTATGGCATTAGTAGTATACATCGAAGCTGAGAAGAAAATGCTCATCCCCTAATTCATCACAGATCTGAAATATCACTAAGCACACGCGCGTCGTTCGTTTACCCATCCAATAAAGACTATGGCATTAGTAGTATACATCGAAGCTGAGAAGAAAATGCTCATCCCCTAATTCATCACAGATCTGAAATATCACTAAGCACACGCGCGTCGTTCGTTTCCCAAAATGCATTGACATAAAGTATTTCACGATGGTACAGCACCCATTTATTTCACCATTCGCTTACGCAACTTCTCAGAACAGATACATATTCTGGGTATTTACGATCGCGTATCGCAGAAGCTGTGTAACAGCCAAATGGTCCATTATTTTTATCTTTTCCATGAATTTGACACTTAAGCCAAAAGACTCCTTTGTACAGAAGCAGCGTCGTAAATAAAAAGAATTTCTTGGGGTTGCACTATCAATCAAGGAAAAGAGCCATCATTTATTTCTTCATTTATTTTTAGCTACACGTTATTTATCTTTATTGTTAGGAGATCTGTTAAAAAAAATTCAAACAGAATAATTTCCGCAGTATTGATTTCACAAGGCTAAACTTTTAAGACCTTTTTTTTCCTTATTTATTTTTATCGGTATTTTTATCCTAATGATAAAGCTTAAACTTTTCTCAACTAAATAAATAATAATTTTAAAAAAAGCCTTTTTTTGTTTAAGGGTATTCATACACCTTAAAACCCATACGATCTTCGAATAGGTGACTGTTTCAAGAATTGGGATAACTTATTTATTTTAAAAGCAATTACTTTCACCTTTTTACAGCTGACTACACAATATAGCTGCTTTCTGAACTAGTTATCAGAAATTTTGTGTTGCCACAAATATTTTTACAATTTAATCCGCTTTGTGACAACATTTTTCGTCATGTTCCCATCTTGTGCGCACAGTTTTAAATATTCTGTTGCATAATTTAATTCCATATTTAATATATAGCTTTTAAAATATTTGGAAACTACTCTGAACCTAAAATTCAAAAAATTTCATGTTAAGTTTTTATTTTATTTGGAGTTGAGTTTATAAAATGTATTTTATTTAAAAAAATTTGTAATGTTTTCGTCCATAAAATTTTTTAATATAAAAATATTTATCGTATTTTTTGGTTCAGTTAGAAAATAGTGCCCATATAAATAATTCCATCCAATTTCAAGTATGTACCATTAGCCATTTTTAAAATATCATGCGCGCAAGGTGGAAACATGGCGAAATATTTTGTCACAAAGTGGATTAAATTACAAAAATATTTGTAGCAACACAAACTTTCTGGTTACTAGTTTCCAAAGCAGCTATATTATGTAGTCAGCTGTAAAAGGTTGGAAGTAATTGCTTTTAAAATAAATAAAATATCCCAATTCTTGCAACAGTCACATATTCGAAGATCATGAGGGGTTTAAGGTGTATGAGCCCCCTTAACTAGATCAGGGCTTCTTAAACTTTTTTCAGTCGCGACCACTTTTTATCACTGAGATTTTTTTGTGACTCCAGGATCCCATAATATTTACGAAAATTTCGTGGAACCCTGCTCAAATCCGACAAAAGCGTTAGTAAAACTGTCAATTTTTTCACTTGTACTGTAATATACTGTTCCAGTTTCAGGTCATAAATTTTTAATTTTAAGACATAGAACAACGTGAAAATTTTAAACGACATGACAGCGACACGTAGCAAGTAAAACGAATTTTTATGTTATAAAAAAATTGCACCGAAACGTTTTAAATGTATTGTCTTATCATCTATTTCCAGATACATTGTGTAAAATATTTGGTAATTAAATTATTATAATAAATTAAAGAAATATCAAAACTGCTAAAATTTTTGGCGATCCCCTGCTGCAGGTCCCGTGACCCCATGGGGGTCACAACCCACAGTTTAAGAAACTCTGATCTAGATAATAAAAATTACATTAATTAGGAATTTTTTTTACGCTTCTCAGCAAAAACTCAGTTTTCGTTTGAATTTGATTTTTTCATAATTCATGTCACAATGATTTTTTAGTTCATTGCTTTGACCTAAAGCAGTGGTCATTTTTAATTATTAATGCCAAAACTCTCATGAATCAACCTCTGTGTGATATTAAAAATAACTGAATTGCTTCATAAAAGTTCTACATAACAGTTTTCATCTACATAATAGTTTCCCATTTCTTTATAGTTCTATAATGACGAAATATCGTTTATAATCACTTATATTTATTCACATAAATTAATTTCCAGTCATCTTAAATGCTGGTCACTGCATTTTTATTTTATCTTATTTTTATTTTAGTGATCAGCATATATAATACATAAAAGATTATATTAAATATGCCACTGTGTAGTAATGGTTAGGTTAGGTTAATTGATTAAGGCAAAGTAACTCGAGGGCTATCTGCTTATGGGAAGGGATGCCTTCGTGGAGGAATTTTTAAGGGAAACTGGCTCGTATTCACATGAAAAACCACAGAAATCAAACATGCAGCAAGCCTTTTCGCCGGGATTCTATCCCAGGTCGAATTACCAGTGTTCAGCGACGTCTGCTGTACCGCTGGTCGGCCCATTGCGTAGAAAAAAAGGAAATAAAAATGCAGTGATTAACATATATAGTGCATAAAAAGTTATATTAGATAAGTCACTGCGTAGGAAGTGTCATTTATGTTAGGCAAGGAAATATTTTTCGTTGCATGAAATCTATCTATGTTAAACTTCAATGAGAATAAAATTCAAATATTTCTAAACTCCATTTTTATGAAAATAGAGTTTTTTGTTTAATTAATGCAAAATAATTTGCTTAAAAGATTTTCATTCTCCATAAACTGCGCAAGTTGCGTCATAAGCACTATTTCAATTTTACAAATAACGTCTGGCATTCATATTTATTAATATTTATATACTTCTATTAATATATCGTTAAAGTTATGAATGTACGGTCTTTGAAAGTATTTTTGAAATATAGGGATATTAATTTAAATATGCTTGCTTGTAAATGCATTATATTTAGGCTCTTTGAAATGCTGAAAGTCTTATAGCAGCTTTTCCCTTTCTGTTAGTACACAGCCTTCTCCAAGACGATAAGAGTTTTTGAAATTTTAAAGAATTGCGGTTGAAATTTGATTTTTCATTTCCCTTTTGATATGTTTATTCGTTCCGGCACTCATTAAGAGAGATTCTTTCTCCATTCAGTCTTCGACTCAGATTCCGTGTTCAATCCATTCAAGTTGATAATCTGCCATTTCTGGTTCCGAATCAGAAAGAGACTTGTTGGAAAGAGATGGCACGTTCTTCTCTTCTTTTGGAAAGAGATATTCATCCCTGCAAAGACAGAAAGTGTGTTTTAAGAAAAGAAAGCCTCCATTATAAAATAATACGAATTGGTTTTTGAAGATGGTAAAATAAACTCAACAGTCTTACATAAAATAAGAATTCAATACTGAAAAGTAAAAAATCGAAAACCCTCTTATATCGAATTTTAATAAGAAATAAACAGAAATGTTTTTCTTATGAATGTATAGTTTGATCTCAAAGATAAAGAAATTTTTTTTTAATTTTATATTTTGAATATTTATTTTATTTTATTTTTCCTTGTTAAAATTAATAAGCAGGATTCTTGAATGCAAAAAATGAATTCCGTACTAAATACTCATCAGAAACCATAATTTCAATAAGCATGCAGTATTATGTAAATTAGTTTTTATTCGTAAAGATGAAAAACTAAAAACTTAAATTTTTTGGAGTTAAAAACGTCTATGGTTTATCTGATTAAGGCATAGCACTCGAAAGCTATCTTCCTAAGGGAAGTGATGCATTCGTGGTGACTTTTTAAGGGTGTGTTTGTGTGTGTGTGTGTAATTATGGCAAAGCCTCGAGGGCTATCTGCCTAAGAGGAGGGATGCCTTCGTGGAGGACTTTCTAAGGGAAACTGGCTCGTATACACGTTATACATGAGGAAAACCACGAAAACGCCCGTGCAGCCAGCCCGTTCGAGGGATTCGAACCTCGGACCGAACTACCAGTGTTCAGCGACTTTACCGCTCGGCCGCTGGTGGGCTTTTCTAAGGGAAACTGGCTCAAACACATGGGGAAAACCACGAAAATGCTCATGCAGCCAACCAGTCACAAGGATCCGAACCCTGGAGCGAACTACCGGTGTTCAGCAGCTTTTACCGTTTGGTCGCTGGTGGGCCTAAAAAGTCTATAATTTAGTTATTAATAGTCCAAAGGGGCTGAAGGACTATTGTTTTCATTTTGCAATTTTGCGTCGATTCACTACAAACGGCGAATCACTTTTCAAACTGTTGCCACAAAGTATTATCGCCCTGTGTTATATTTAAAGAAATTAAATAATGAAAAATCTACATAAATGTATGTATATTTCTCGCATTTTGATAAAACAACGGTACATAGAGCCATCGAATTTTGAATGACGTAATCCTCCTACGAATATGGGCATGTGGAAGACCAAATTTGAAATTTGGAATTTGTTTTATTAACGATTTCCTATTTTGTAAACCTTTTACGAATTTTTGCTTAACAATCTCAAGGATTTCAAAGCGAGCAATGGCAACGTTGCATAGCAAAATTATTTTTATCTCTAGCTATAAAATTATTGAAATACTGATGCTACGTTATTTAAAGAAACTTAAAAAGGCTTAGTAGTTATGTTTCTCCTAATTCCTCACAATGTCTTTACTGAAGGTAATTCACATGGTAAAATAGCGACCAGACGATGAATGACAGATGTGCTTTATAAGATGCCGAAAACCCACTTTTACAGGAAGTATACAAATGCTTACCTTTATCTCAGTATCTTCCTTAAATCTTTCCATAAGCATTTAAACTTCGAAGTGCCAAACGTGAGTAGTTTTAGCAGAAGCGTTATTGCTAATGTGTCTAGGGTCAAGCCCTAGAGGCGTCTACTAGTACTTGAATAGATCTACTATAATAGGCTATGATTAAAATTCAATACGAGTGAGCATAATAGTTAAGAACTTAAAAAAATTAACGTCGTAAAAGAATTAACGGTACTTTTCCGTTTCGCCGGCGCAAATCTCGCCAAGCAGACTTTATTGGCGACAACATACAGTATACACGTAAAAAATATTAAAAAAATGTTAGTTCTAAGAATTCTTTTTAAAAAAGAAGGCATAAACATTTTAATATCGCTTAAAATTTTATAAAAAGCCAATAAATAAAGACAACAAATTTGTAAAAAGACATTAAGAATTTACTATGCTTTCATGGTTCAACATCCTGATTCGCCGGTTCATATCACGTGACCCCAAGCGATCTCATCTCACGTAAACTACTCTACAAAAATCTAATGCTCTTAGTAATTATCCACATTAATTTCAAGTTAAATCTTAATTTGGAACACAAGTTTAAATGCAAGAAATATTTCAATTCGTACGAATAGCTTACTCAGAAATTATGTAAAACTGCAATGCTTTACTTCGCTAATGCATTCTCATTAGAATTGATGAATTTAACCCTTGACTTTACCTTTTCTATATTTTTCGGCTTCGGGTAAGTGCTGTGATTGCATCCTAATTAACTTAATTACCGAAAATTGCCTTAAACATAAAACCGAACTATCTGATAAAAATTATATGTAATGATATGCCAGTATTGAAAGAAACAATCAATCTGATAAGTAAAAGCTGCGACTTGTTTTAAAAATGAGGCGTAAAAGGTTACCAGTGAGAATATTTCGTTTGGCATGGGTTGTACCATTATTGGCGACTTTATCGCTTGCGCCGGCAAAACGGAAAAGTACCGAATTAACGACTTATGAATATACTGATGTTTCATGTTTTTTTCTTTCACTAGAAATGTGCTTATTGTTATTTTTATTTACTAGTTATTTAGCACATAAAATAGTGTTTCAACAGCTTTAAAATGCTTTTTTTTTTTTCCAACAACCAGACCTTTGCTAATTTTAAAATGTGTATTTTGAGAATTATTCACAATACTTCTGCAATAAACAATTTGCGAGTTTACTTATCTTTGAAGGACTAAGTTGCAATGACTTCGTCGAGTTTTATGCATCAATTGAAATTAATTTTTTCAACTCTTAATTGTAAAAATATAATTAAAATAAAAATTCTTCAGGTCATTTCTTCGCGCTATAATACCTTATAATAACATAAGAAAAATAACATATTCTTATCTTAAAAATAACGCTATTATCATAAGCGGATTACTTTTTTTCACAAATCACTTTTTTAGTTGTATTACGGCTTTACGCGATAAATATCAAGCATAAACTAAAAATAAAAGATGGCAGCTTTAAAGTATCAGACGCTTTAACCAATTAGTGTTTTTCCTGCGTAGATTTACGCGGGCGTAAGTGCTGAAAATCACAACAAATAATTGCTTTCTACAGCTACTTTTATCTGAAAAGTGATGAAAGTATTGGTGTATAAAAACCAATAAGTGGTCTCCCATTTGCTCATTTTTCTTGTTTTAATGGCACATGCTTTTAAGATTGTCCACTAATCAGCTGTTACATTAAAGGCAAACTAAAAGTAACTCAGATAAAAAGGTACTCTTCAGTGACTGCTGCCATGGAAGTATAAAATAATTTATGCGGCGTATTAAAAATTTCATGGATGTAACAAAGAACATTCTCTTAATTCAAAATGATTGAGTAATGTTTGCTTTTTACCCGATATTCTTAGCGTAAAATATTTTTATTATAGCTTAATTATCATGTTAGCGTGTATATTTCTGAGAAAGAATTAAATGAGAATTACACAAAGCACTCGATAAAAGTTCCTTAAGATAAATTCATTTCCTCATTCTATTTAAAGAAAAATATAGATATATTTTTACAGTTCAGATTTGTTAGACATAATAGTTTTCAAACTGGTTATTGTATTGCAAGTTTCAAAAACACTTAACTTTTAAAACAGTTGTACAGGAGAGCGTAAAACTTGCTTCAGATGGTTATAAAACCGTTTGAAGACAGTTATAAACCGTACTTTGCATTTATAGTGTTAAATAATTTTACATATGTTACTGGTGTTTGTCACATTAGAGAAAAGGACTTTCTTTATTAATTTATGCTGTTTTACGTTCTCAGAAATAATAGTAATATTCAGAGATGACCATTTTGAGAAATCATATTCCCAGGTTGCTTAAACCATTCGTCTGCCTATGAGTTTAAATTAAGGGGACTCATACACCTTAAAACCCATAAGATCTTCGAATATGTGACTGTTGCAAGAATTGGGATAACTTATTTATTTTAAAAGCAATTACTTCCAACTTTTTACAGCTGACTACGTAATACAGCTGCTTTCTGAAATAGTAATCAGAACGTTTGTGTTGCCACAAATATTTTTATAATTTATTCCGCTTTGTGACAAAAGTTTTCGTCATGTTCCCACCTTGCGCGCGCAGTTTAAAACATTCTTTTGCATAATTTTATTCCATATTTAATATGTATCTTTTATAATACTTGGAAACTACTGTGAACCAAAAATTCTAAGAATTCCATGTTAAATTTTTATTTTATTTGAAGTTGAGTTTAAAAAATGAATTTTATTTAAAAAATCTGTAATGTTTTTGTGCATAAAAATTTTTAATATTAAAATATTCATCATATTTTTGTTTCAGTTAGAAGATAGTGCCCATATAAAGAATTCCATCAACTTTCAAGTACGTACCATTAGCCATTTTTAAAATATCATGCGCGCAAGGTGGAAATATGACGAAATCTTTTGTCACAAAGCGGATTAAATTACAAAAATATTTGTGGCAACACAAACTTTCTGGTTACTAGCTCCCAAAGCAGCTATATTATGTAGTCAGCTGTAAAAGGTTGGAAGTCATTGCTTTTAAAATACATAAAATATCTTAATTCTTGAAACAGTCACATATTCGAAGATCATAAGGGGTTTAAGGTGTATAAGCCCCCTTAATATAGTTTACCTTATATTAGACTAAATTGTTTTGCTGAGGCCATCACATTAGTATACATAGACATCATATTACAGCAATGAAATTTTAAAATCATTAATTTTTTTCCCTGAATATTAAATTTTCTGTTATACTTTCCATAAAATAAGAAGGTTTAGAGCCACCCAACCGCTATAGTGGTTTGAATCCCGGAGAATGATTGGGTGTTTGTAAATGCATAGTGTCCGTGCGGCATAGGGGCACTCTGAATATGCAGGGAGCTGAAAGTCCTCTCGAGAGGTTGTTGGTAGGGGAAGAGGGGTGGGAGACCCTCTGATATCCCCGGGGTACTCTTCATCAAAATTGGGAGGCGGAACAAAACTAAATCTCACTTGCTCTCTTTTCCGTGGGCTTGGGCTGACTGATCAGACAAGTGACCATTAGCAACAACAATAACAGAATGTTCAGATCGAAAAATAAATTGATTTGCCTTTCATGCTTTGCCTCTTCATACAAGGATCAGTGACGAAGAAGTCTGAATATTTAATTATACAGTAAACGCCGCTTAATGTGACCACGGTTAATGTTATCATTCGCATATTGTTATCGAGTACCTGAAATCCGGCCCATTGCATGGAAAATGTATCGCTCGTTGTCATAAAAAAATTTCTTTGTATGATTAAAATATTATAGAATAAATTTTTTAAGCAAATCCCCCCAAATAAGTTCAAGGTTGATAATGAAATTTGCCAAGTGACAAAGAAATATCGCCCAGTAAGGGTGTAATATCCGTCGCTACTTTGTCTATGATAAAATGTCGAGGAACCTAGTGAACTGTGTAGCGAATTATCGCTGAGTTCAAGCACTAACAATGTAGACCCGAAGAGGATTAAAATACCCTTTTATTCACTAACAGAAATGATAGCAGATGGCCCTTTTACGAGCTTACAGGGAAGCCTCCACTCGAGCTTTTAAATCAGGATACGAAAATAAAAAATTAATTTAATACTAACTAAAATAGATTTGGCCGAAGCTAGACACAAATATCTAACGTAGTTGGTCCTTAATTTAAAGTAGCCGGGGATTACCAGCTGTCACGTACAATATGGCCGACCGTAATAGATTCAAGAGCAAAGTAGCGAGAAAGCAAACATGCGCCACTAAGGACTCCTAATCACTCTCTACTTTGAAGTAAGTTGAACTTGCTTTAAATACTACTTCTAACCCTACAAGAACTTGGCGCTTGAAGAAACCAGCGCACTGTGCCTGAGCAATGTGGACGACTAACACACTCAAACACAGAATAGCCCTTGATAAAATAGAGAAAATTTCAGGACGCTGCCTAAGCAGAAACAACCGTGGATAATATTATAATGTTTCAAATGTTCAGAACTTAAAGCAGATAACCAGAATAACGCTTAGTGCCTTGCAGTTAACAATATGTAAAAACTGTTATTAATATATAATATTCAACCTTGTTACTCTGGAGTCTTCCCCGCCGTGATGGTATATAATTCCGTTTGGTTCATGCCCGTGGTCGGAAGCCATCATAGCGGTGCACTGACTCACTCACTCACTCACTCATTTGCATTCAACACGATTCTAAAAACTCATTCTGGTAAGGAGTTGTAAGTGGGAAACAAGATTTGAAAGGAAAGGGTACAAAATTAAAATGTTATAAAATTAAGCTAAACCTTACAAGGGGATAATTAGGTGGGATCTGTACAGTAAGTGTAAAATATACTGTAACATAAATAAATAAATATCCATAGCATGTACTGTAAATCTATACAGTAAGCACGGAAGGACCACTCCTTCTACATCTCTGCATGCCCTTGAGGACAGAACAACAGGACCTTGAACAACAGGTTATGTTTTTGGTTGTCGTGGGCTTAATGCATGATATAATTAAAGAAAATAAGAGTAGACAATCTCCTATAACAAAAAGAATATAGTAAGTACTAAATTACAATTTAAATTACATTGCAGAGATCAACGCAGAGCTTGGAACACAGTTCATGCTACCGTCGCGTACAGTTATCTGACGAGAAGTCTGAGTGAATAATGACGTCGCTTTGCTGCTCCGATTAAAAACTGGATTTTACACGTGGCGCCATCTCATGAATAGAAGTTGAAGTATCTGTCGGAACGCCACATGTTGAAACCGTTATTGCGTATCTATGGAGGAGAAAATCTACCGTCTTTGCACCACGGCCAAAGCCTGAGAGGTCTGGAAAAGCGACATAGTTTAAACAAATGTTACGCATACAAAGCCGTTGAAGGAAATACATTGGAATCCTGTGTTGCTATAGTTAAGTGAACGTTATATCATAAGCTTAAAAGTTGCACTATATAAATTGCATCAATTTCGTATAAAAGCATACTGTGTCATATTATTGGAACATTTTTATAGAATATATGCGAGTATCAAAATAATAATTCACAGATATACTTACACTGTTTATAACATAACTATTTAAACGATGTGAAGGAAATATAAGCGTTGCAGATTAAACGTTAAGTGAGCCTGAGCAATACACTTTCCAGTGGACATTTTTGAGTAATGCCCTGTGTGCAAAAGGTCCTATATTTTCAGCATTAGCGGAAATACATGCAATTTATCTTGACTTTCCTTAGACCTTTTTTACTTTCTACTAGTTTTCTCCAGTCTGAAGATTATTTTCGGAGGCTTCTGAAAGATACACGTCCTGTTTTAGGGGGGATTTATGTAAGTAATGACTCGAGTTGTTTACTTTTCCACAGGAGCTCTCGTACGAGTCCCTAAGGCTGAACTTATGCACATAGACCGGTGTAGAGCAGTGTCCAGTGTACAGATGGGTCAGCATGGAACTTTCTGATCTTAGGACCGGCGAGACTAATGGAAAATAGGCATAAATGACAGGCCCAGTTGTCTCTCTGTCCCATTGCTTTTGCTAGCTATTGCTCGCATTTATTTTGAATTTTCTTTTCAGTATTGACGCTGGGTTGGGAGTATGTCAGTGACTGGGCACAAGTATGCTGTTGCTACTTTTGCCAACACTTTTCTCTGCCTTTTTATTTCCTTCGTCCCTTATGTAAGCTTTAATCCGCTGCAGGATGATGAGACCATCGCTGCTGAGGAGAAGTTCCCTAACAAAGCATATAACAAACCACTTTTAGAAGTGTCCCCACAAGAAGGTTCAATACTGCACATGCTATCTAGGCGTATAACTGTTCTAAAGTTTTTATAAAGAACCTGTTTTACTGCTTATTTTGCAAATAATTCTTCCTAAAACACAGAATTAAGGTTTCTCAATCAATTTAACAATTGAGAAACATAGTTATTCCCCGTCTTCGTGGAAACGACAATGACACTAACGTCCCCAGTTTCTTTGAGCCATTGTTATCTGTTTCAAGTTCTACTGCCCCTTCTGGTGTGCCACTGATAAAGACCTCGTGGTCATATGTTGCAGGATGGGTTTTTGCCGATGGTACTGTCCTCTCATAATCAATGTTCAGGTTGTTGGCGTCTACTCTTAAAATTAACAATTTCGCCACTTTTCCCTGCTCTTGCGCTGTTGGATACAGTTGTTTGAGGCCTGCAAGATTGAGTATTGCATTTGTCGGCGCAGTCATGTATATTACGGAAAATAAGACAGCCATCCCCCATTGAGGGCTGAGAACGTTTTTTCACTTTTTTGGGCATTTATTGTGGTACACGAAGCTGATGCTCTGTGGCAGACTCTTGGCACTGTCTCAGTGTAATACCAGATTTTTAGAAGTGCTGAGGAGATGCTCCGGGTTTTATCTGTCATCGAGAGCATACTGTTGTATTGCAGAGATGTTTCCCCGTTCAGGTTTTCTATACGCGGAATCCAATTGAATTTGTCATCTAAAATAATGCCGAAATATTTTTTTGCGTTTTGCTTATCTTTACTGGTTGCTCATTTAATTTAAGGATTGGACGAGTGATTGTGGTTTGGGGATATAAAATTACTATGAAAACCATTTTTTCGTGTTGAAACGTAAATTTATGTTGGGAGCGCTAGTTTGCGAGACAGTCAAGCGCTTCATTTGCCTTGGTCTCTAATCTTCTTTTGGCACTGGCCCTTACTATTTTATCAGAATGTCGTCCGCATATGTTTTTGTACGTATATTTCAATTGAGACTTAAATATATTAAGCGCTCCATCCGCTACGACGTTCTACAAGTACGGACCAATGCACCAGTCTTGTGGGCAGCCTGTCTGAATATCTTCTGAAGATGCCTTTATTTGTCGTGACCCTTAATTTTTCTTTGTGACAGATAGGCTCTATCATAGATAGCTGTTACTGTTTTTACTTATTCGAATGGCATCCTTACTAACTCCCAGGAGGTACAATGAGAATAGTATATTTGGCTATCAAAGGGCGTCAAAAGTCTCTTTGATGTCAAACGAGATCACCGCCGTGTGTTTACCCTTTAAAAGATTGCTGTCTCTGACTTTCTTAAGATTATACAGCGCGGGATCAACTGAAAGTCCTTCTTCAAAGTCAAACTGAAGGTGGCTTTGTCTGGCAGCTCTGTACAGATCACATTGCAATCTCAGGTCTCTCAAGTAGCTTACTTAAGGACGGCCAAGAGACTGATCGCTGTATGGGAGAACAGCAACGTCGTTGATGTGCCTTGTTTGAGGAATAAAACTACTTCAGCGTCCTTTAATGAAACTGGAAAACATCCCATTTCCCAGCAACGACTTGAAAAGCAAATCACATGTTCACGAACTGCTAGAATCACTTCTATTATGATGGTGTTGTCCAGTCTATCTGGTCCTAGAGCTTAACTAATAGTTAGGCGTTTTATTAAATTTGCCCTTTCTGAGAGAGTTTGCTTTTGAATTTATCTAGGTTGGGTGTAATATATCTTCCTTGTTTCCTAACTACTGTATGATAAGAGGTATCCGTATCTATGATATTTTTGGAGAACAGATTCTCAAGAAAATTCACACAGTTGCGGCGGTGCTAAAAGCTTCTAAGTAATTTTTTTCATCCTCTGTAGAGCACGCTATTTCCCTTTTGAAGGTTATACCAAACTGCACTGTTGTATTAGTGCAGAAGGCCCGCCAGGCCCATTTCTTTGCATCTAGTTTTGCCAACTTATATCTGGTACGATTCCTTTTCAGGAGTATGCAGTAGTGCTGTCGTCGTTTTTTGCCATAACTTATTTGATAGCGACGCCTACATGCATTAAGCTTTTCTTGTGGATGCTAGGTTCCTTTGACCACGACGTGGGGTGATTTTTAATAGGAGCTTGTTTCATTCGTGAGCTGCGTAGGAATCTGCTTTTATGCTTTCTATAAGAGCTTCTGATGTTTCTTCAAGACAGGCTGAAATGTGACTGGCAGCTATCTATAGAGTGAAACTCTCTTCCGCTCCTTTAAAGTGTTGTGAAGCTTGAATGATCCCTGTATTTAGTCTTAAATCTGAATTTAAGATACTTAACTGCCCTATGACAGATTGTGAAAGAAATATAGTTGTGATCCGTTATTGAATCTGTATTGAGGACTTCCCAGTTGCTCCCATTATTTGCCAGGTCTGTAGAAATGAGCGTGACATCTGGTCAGACGTTTGCTCGTAATGTTTCGAATGTTGATGAGGAGTGTCTTGAATTGAGAAGAACTAGATAAATTTTTAGCCTCTTATATCTTCAATCGGGCTTTCCCAGACAGGGCTTTTCACGTTTACATCTCCCTTAATTACATTTTTACAGCGTTCACTTATTTTTGGATGCTGTAAGGCAGTAAATGCTTCTCCCATGTTCTATATCGATGAGAAATAGATGGTAAGTTTTTTGCGTTTTGGTCGCCTAGAATTATTGTTACTGACTAATGAGAGGTTTGGAGTAGAAGCGAATCAAAAGGCTAGGTATAAATTATCCCAGCTTTGGAGTTGTCAGAAAAGAAGGCTTTCCAGCCCATAGAAAGATCTGTTAGACTACCCACACGGGGATGTGGCTCTTGTATGACAGAGGTTTGTTCATAGACAGAAGTGGTTCTTCTATTCTTTTTGGATCAAATTTTATTTTCTGTCATAAATTGCATTAACATTATTTTGGCTGACTGTCGATTGACTTGGAGAACGTTTATCGGGAAAACCTGCTGATGCGTTTCTCTTGCTGAGTATTCTACCTGTAGTTCTTTTAGTGAATCTCTGTATATTGGGCAGATTCTGTCCTTCGCTCAGTGATCTATGCTTTAGATTATACCTCTCTGCGCAATGTGATTTACGTAGTTCACACCTTTATTTTAGCCCAAGGTGCAGTCTATAAAGGAGATTCGTAGCACTGCTAAAAGTTTTGGTGCCCCTTCCACTTCTGCTTCTTTTCCTTTTCTAATCGTCCTCAAAAGCCACTAGTTTCAAAAATCTATGCGAAACTAAAATTGAGTTTTTTACTAGTTAAATGTGGATAAAGGGAAATTAAATTAAATCGCTCTACTATTGAAGGAAACATAAAATAAAAACGAAAGAGACCTTTTTTCTGTCGCTTTTAAGTGTAGGGCTGGAAAATTAATTTTAATACCTAAAAACAAATAATATATTTGTTTGTAACATTTACCTTAATGTAGCTTATTTTTCTGACAACAGCTAGTTTAAAAAAATTATTTAAATACTTTGATACGAAATTTTAGATGTTAGTCAATTGCTTTCGGAAATGTATGTAAATGTACTCCCTTATTTTCATGGCAGGTTTAAAGTACCGACAAACACTCATTTCTAGGAGAAAAATTCTTAGTTTAAAAAATTCCACTTGTAGTGTAGAAAGGTTTTCAGACGTAAACAACTTTTGCATTTCTTATAAAAAGATTCGATTTCATATTTTAAATGACTCGCTTAATCCTAAGAGTTTAATGCTTCCAAAAGTCATTAAATTTATAATTACCACTCTCCGTCATCCACCAATGTTTGGGTGCTCCATGAAAAAACATAAGCGTCCTCGTTATCAGAAGAAAAATTGCCTCCATTTTCACCATCTGGAAAAGAAACTGTGTCATTAAAATTTCCTCTAGGCTTACTACTTGGGAAATTAACAAATCAATTACACCTTTTCATGTTTAAAAGTTACACAAGAAAGTATTTTTAATTACCATACAGTTAATCGAATAATACGTCACTGCATTTAAGTTGCATTATTCACATAAAAATAAGTTTTTTTCTCAAAAAAATAACGATTAAATTCGAAGAACATATCAAATGTATTGCACTAAAATATAAAATATACGTCACCAAAATACCTGTAAATGAACTTTCAGAGAACTGTTTTTTACTGTAATCACAGTAATCTAAGGAATCCAAGAAAAGAGGCGCTTTGAGAGAGCTGTTATCTTCCTTTGAAGGGCGAAGCTAAAAGAAAACAGCATTTTTTGAAGAAGCTTTAAACAAATCGAATTTTGGGAAACACATAAAGTTTATTTTATTACAGTGTGATAAGTTTGACAATTAATGTTTGGAATTTATGCTATAAATGAAATAAAAATATCGAATATGTTTTAATTAATTTTTTATAATATACGTTTGTAGTAGCAGTATTTTTTATCACAGTACTTTTCAGTACTTCTTTCTTCTGAAATTTCTTAAATTTAACTTATCCTTAATACAAACAAAATTAAATTGCTTACATACAAAGTCATTTGTTTTACTTAATATTTAAAAAAAATAAGCAATTTTAAAGTGAGATCTGTTGCATTCAACACATCTTTTTGAGAAGGAAATGAAAGCAAAAAACATAAAAGTAGAATCAGGACATTATAATAGTATGACTGTAAAGTTAATATGCTGACATCATTCAGAGCATTAGTGACGCACGAGATAAAAAAAATTTGGATGTCACGGATACTGATAATTAAGATAAAATAACTCGCCGAACAAGTATTAATTTAGAAGGAAAACAACAAAAAGCTCTTTCTGCTCTAGTTAACGAACCTAATTTCAATCTATGTTTACCTTCAGCCTTTAAAGAAATTGTGTTTCAGTTCTGGTCTCATCAACAGATGGCGCCAGTAGCTTATCTCCTGTCCAGGCTTTCTTATCTCATCTTATCTAATCATTATATCTTATCTCGTTCATTTGCTCTTTCGCAGCTGAGGATGATGGTTCAGTAAAACCATGGAAACTAGTCCTGTGAAAATTTGGAAATATAACACTGATTTTTGTTGCTTTTAATTCTAAATTAATGATGTTGATAAATAAAACTAAATATGTTGTATGTTAATGCAGTGGTCTCAAACTCGCGGATGGCGTGCAGCCCCTGAAGCAATTTTGCCCTCGAAGACATTTCAGTGACGTATTTGTTGCGAATACGGTGTTTTTCATTACCATTTAAAACGATTATGAATAATGGCACCAAAACCTCTACGAATTTACAGCGTAATATAAAAATCATTCAGAGATTTGAAGATACAGATTTGATTCATTTTTATTCGTACTTTTCAAAAGATTGATATACTCAGTTACGTAATTTTGCTCTAAGAATGATTGCCTTATGTAGGAAAATATTTAAAGTGATCAGCAATTTTTCTCGATGGAAAATTAGTAAGAGTAAAGATCCTTTCCTTATTTCAGTATGATGAATATTGAACCTTGTAGGAAGAATAAAGCTAATTTTTCAGAATAAACAAAATACTTTTATTTAAATTTTAAAACAGAACCAAAAAAAATTAAATACTGCAGCTCTAAACTATCAAAATTTTAAACTCTTAACTACTGCAGCTAAAACTCTTACAACTATTCAAAAAAACTAACTAATCTTAAACTCTCTAAAACAAAAAAAAATATAAAAAATCTTTCGAATCCTCTTCTTGTTGCCACACCGTAAAATGCAAGTTCTTGTCCTATTATTTATATTTCACGTTCTCTTTAAGTCACGATCTTCACAAGTCATGATCTTTACAAGTCACGATCTTTACAAGTCCCCCCACAAGAAGCACATTCGTCACCGTAGAGACAATGTTGCTCAGAGTTCATTGAGAGAGAAAGAGTTAACAGCTAACCTTGACAAAGCATCAGCATGACCATGTGAACTTCCTTTGCGGTATGTCACAGTCATGTTATACCGTTGTAACGCTAAGGCCCAACGAGACAGTTTAGCAGGGCGCTTTGGATCAAGTAGGTGAGGGGATTGTGATCAGACACAATCTGCACTTTGGCACCGAAAATCCATGTGTCAAATTTTTTCAAGGCTTCGATGACACAAAATGCTTCTCGTTCGATGGTTGACCATCGTTGTTGACAGGGCGTTAATTTCTTGCTGAAAAATGCTATGTGCATTTCTTTTGTAAATGGCTTATCTTCATTATCATTCTCACCTATGGTAGGCAATCCTAGTAGCTGTTGTTCCTTATCATCTTTCCTCTCTTCTATCTTTCCAATGGCTTTGTCAAGTAGCTCATACCATTCATCAATTGTTTCAGTTTTATCAATTTCTTCAAATATGGGATTTCTGTGCTTGGTGAAAGTCCTATAAACTAAAAAAAAATCTCAGCAATTTTTTTTTCTGCTTTTTCTAATAATTCTTCATCAACATGTAGATCGTCTACCTCGGGCTCGGGCTCTTCTATTAATTCAGCAATTCGTTCCGTTTCTTTCTCGTCTTCCAGTTCTTCGCTGTTATCCGAATAACTTTCTGTTCAATCTTCCATGTTTTCACCCTTGAACTTGAAAGGTTTCTGTGGTTTTCAGTTTCATTGTGGATGACATTTTCCTTTTCAGTTTCAACTTTTGTTGTATAATACACACTTTCCTTTTCATCTCCCAGTTTAACAGTATCTATGCTGTCCTTATTGTACTTTCTGTTTCTGTTATCATCCAGAATTTCTTTTTCAGTAAATTGTAATAGTTCACTGTTATCTGCAAGTTTATTTTCAGTCTCAAGATCTGCAGCTTCCGTGTGATTTACATTTTCATTTTCAGTTACTCAGCTTTCACACTTTCCTTATGGATTATTAAGTCATTCTTTTTATCATCTACTTGTTGCTTCTCGCTTCCAATTTCAGCAATATATTCTTTCTCTTCTATGTTCTCATTATCAAGATTTACTTGAGTTTTATTGTCATCTGCAATTATTTCTTTTTCAGCTGTAGTTTCAGCATCATCTGTATTTTCTGTTTTGGTTACTGGCTTCACTTGAGTTTCACTTTCATTGACAGTTTCTTTTTCAACTGGGATTTCAGTCTCACCCATAAATTCGTTTTTACTTTCAGGTGGAATAATTTCTACATCTGTTATTTTGCTGTCAATTAACTTTTCCTCTTTGAGTTCATCTTCTCTTTCTACCCTCTTAGTTTCTTCAGTTATAATTTCTTCCTTCTGTGCTTCCTGTTCAAAAATTTTGTCTTCTATCATTTCTGTTTTCTCTATTTCTGTAAAGGGCAGTTCTTTACAACTTTCACAGAATTTTTAAACATCTTGCTTAATAGTAGGCCAAAAGAATGCGTACTTGATTCGTTGAATTGTCTTTTTCTCACCGAGGTGTCCGGCAAGAGGGATTTCATGTGCCATCCTTAGGACTTGCCTTCTTTTTTCTAAAGATAACACAACTTGCTTAATGTTTTCACCACAGATATATTCGGAATGAAGTAATATGCCATCATCGAAAGTATATGAATTTTGATTTTTATTTGCCCATTCAAAGCATTTTTTCAGAGTTTCGTCTTGTTCTTGATGTGTCTTGAATTCTAGTCTTACTCTGTTCGTTGTTTTCAGAGACTCTATGTTTTCTTGGGAAATCTGATTAACAACAGCCAAATTTGTAGTATTGTCTTCAACTGGTAAGGGTTTATCATCTGTCTCTTTGTACTCTAAGGGGGATGCATCCCAATAACGATCACAGTTAAACAGTTCGATATTCCCACAGAGTGTTTCATAAGCTGAAGAACTCAATAGCAAATCGGTAACTAGCTTTTTTGAAACAGCACACGTAATGGACACTCTACCGTGAAAATCATCGTCAATTTTCATCTGGAAATGCTTTAGTGGAGTAATTTCGTTTTCACCAAAAGCAGAAGATATCTCTATTTTACTTTCTCCTTCGCAAGGTATGTTGTCAACCAATTTCTCACGGACTACTGAGATTTGTGCTCCCGTGTCTACGATTCCATTTAAAATAATATCTCCACATTGAACTTTGACAAGTTTTAATTCATCTATGTTTCTAGACACGTCCACTGATTTTGAGACAGGAATAGAGATCTAGGCAGTTAGCACTTCTGGTTTTTCTTTTTCTGTAAGGGGTGCTTGTGTTTGTATTAAGTTGTTTTGTGCTGTTGCAGAAGCACTTCTTGGTATCCGATTTTTGGTACATAACTTAGATGTATGACCTTCTTTTCCACAATTATAGCAAGTTAGTTTGAAACTAGGCTTTTGTGGTCCGTCACTCTTACGGGATGGGTACACTCTTGGCGTGTTTTCAGCGGACAGCGATTTATTTCTGAAAGCTCTTTCTGGAAGTGGAGAATGAGGTTGCCATTTTTTATTAGTTCTGTCTGCTGATGGATTACCACCAGTCCATTTTGAGATATTACGAACACTGTTATATTCGTCAAGTTTATCAGCTAATTTGGTTGGAGAAACGAACTTCGCCCAGTCGTCAAGAAGATGGTCTGTTACTTCATAGGGTACTCTTTTCTTAATTTGGTCAGTAATAATCAAGTCTTTTAACGCGTCAAAATTTGTGATTTCAAGACCATTGATCCATTCTTCAAAATAACTTGTAATTTCGTAGCAAAAATCTCTCCATTATTTTTCAGCGCTCTTTTGGTGCATCACAAATTTTTTTCTAAAGCTTTCAGGATTTCATTTAAATCTCTTCAATAAAATGGCCTTAATGTACTCATAATCTTCAAAATTTTCTTCAGATTCCCTACCAATTAATTGAATGATTTCAGATGGCATTAAAGTCAATAAACATGAAACCCAATCTTTAGGATCAATCTTTGTCCTTTTAGCTTGTCTTTCAAATAAGGATAAATAAATCACAATATCATCGTGTCTTAAATTGAATTTGGGAATAAGCTTAATTAAATCAAAATTATGATGTCCATTTTCATTTGTTGGTGGAGTTTGTGTTAGTCGAACACGAGATTCAATTTCGAGTTTCCTCAATTCAAACTCCATTTGCTCTCTTTTCTGCTGTGCTTCTAATTCTTCTTTCCTTCGTTGTTCCTCAATCTCTTCTTTCCTTCGTTGTTCTTCAATCTCTTCTTTCCTTCGCCTTTCTTCAAGCTCTTCTTTCTCCTTTCTTCGCTGTTCCTCAATCTCTTCTTTCCTTCGCCTTTCCTCAAGCTCTTCTTTCTCCTTTCTTCGCTGTTCCTCTTCTTTTCTTTTCCTCTCTTCAATAATCGTTAAAAACACTTCTTTAGCAAATGCTTCATCATATGTATCACTTTGAAATATTTCATTTTTTATCGCCACGATTTTCATACTTGGATCTACTTGAATTTCTAATTCAGCAGCTAAAGCCAGCAAATCCTCTTTTTTCCCACGTCCCATAAAAGCCATGTCTCGATTTTATTCAGTCAATAGACTCTTAGTTTTTTTTAAAAAAAAAAACATTTTTTTTTTCTCTTTTCTTTTTCTATTTAAATATAATTCACAATGAATTTAATTTTATTCGGCACGAAAATCAATCAGTGGAATCAATTCTTAATGTGTTTGTTCACTTACTCTGGCGAGTCAAACGAAATTACATTTGAACACTGGCGTATTCATTACAAGTAAATAAACTAAGATTCCATGACGGAAACAATAATTAACTTTTCATAATCTTAATTAATTATTTTACGTTTACAAGGTAAATTGAGCTCTCACCTGAGTTATTTTGGTTCGTAATTATATGCGGGTAAATCCCGATCCTGTCGACTGCGCCAGTAAAGATCCTTTCCTTATTTCAATATGATGAATATTGAATCTTGTAGGAAGAATAAAGCTAATTTTTCAGAATAAACAAAATACTTTTATTTAAATTTTAAAACAGAACCAAAAAAAAATAAATACTGCAGCTCTAAACTATCAAAATTTTAAACTCTTAACTACTGCAGCTAAAACTCTTACAACTATTCAAAAAAACTAAATAATCTTAAACTCTCTAAAACAAAAAAAATATAAAAAATCTTTCGAATCCTCTTCTTGTTGCCACACCGTAAAATGCAAGTTCTTGTCCTATTATTTATATTTCACGTTCTCTTTAAGTCACGATCTTCACAAGTCATGATCTTTACAAGTCACGATCTTTACAGTAAGAAAGCAACATGATTGGCCGATGAGCATCTACAATTCGTGATGAAGATATTTTCTGGCAAATTTTTACCAAGACTACAAACGTTATCTGTGAATCGAAACGCCATTTAGCGCCATCGAGTATAAGAAATAAAGAATTTTGTAATTCTTTACAAAGAACCATATGTATTTTTATTTAGGTGTCGAAGAAATGTTTAATGAATAAGAGAATGGAAAAGTTTGTCATTATTTGTTCTCAACTTATGTTCCACTTCGGAAGTTCCCTCTGAACACTTAAAAGATCTTTTTTTATAAGTAAGTTATATTTAGTAAAGGAAATTTAAAATTTAACGTCAGTCGTTTTCAGATTTAACCCACGTCGCCAACGTGCAATTAGAGTTTGAGGCCACTGTATTAATGACTTCATTTTGTAAAGATTCTTACATAATTTTACTTTAAAAGAAATCTGAAAGCTTTCGAATTTTATATTACGTTCAAAGGGACGTTTTTTAACGTTTTGTGTGTTGCCTTTATTTATTAAACATCATATCTTTCCACTTAAACCGTAAAATTCAATTCAAAAGTAACATCACAAAATAATTTAAAAAGAGCATATCTTCAGAATTTCCGACACACAGTCTCGCGCGCTAAAGATAATTTTTTTTTTCGTACAGTGTTGTCATCGCTCGCTTTGAAATCGTTGAATTTGTTAATCAACAGTTAAGGTTTACAAAATACGAAATAGATAATAAAACAAATTCCGAATTAGGGCTTCCAGATGCCTATATTCAAGTGCAGAATTGCGTTATTCAAAATTTTATATCTCTCGGTACCGTTGTTTTTTACAGTGCGAGAAACGTACCTACATTCATGCAGATTCTTATTATTTAATTTCTTTACACATAATACAGCGCTCTAATATTTGGTGGCAACAATTCGAAAAGCGAAACGTCGTTTATAGTGAACCAACGCGAAATGCCAAAACGAAATTAACAGCCCTTTTGGGCAAATTGCCCCTTTGAGCTAAAATATTTCGTATTAATTTGATTCTAAAAGTGAATAAATTATGTAAGTGAGCGTTTCGTGGTATATTCGATTTTTTACTTTTTGCTATTTTTTCTTCTTTTTACTGTAAAAGGCTAGGTTCCGCATAACTTCTTAATATACAAAATGCACCCAATCTGGATGTTAGTAAAGATGTGTGTGTGTGTGTGTGTGTGTATGATTATCGCAAAGCCTCGAGGGCTATCTGCCTAAGGGGAGGAATGCCTTCGTGGAGGACTTTCATGGAGGACTAAGGGAAACTGGCTCGTATACACGTTACACATGGGAAAAACCACGAAAACGCCCATGCAGCCAGCCCGTTCGCGGGATTCGAACCTCGAACCAAACTACCAGTGTTCAGCGACTTTACCGCTCAACCGCTGGTGGGCTGCTAGTAAAGATGCTTTTCAATCACAGTCTTTAGTTTAAAAAATTAGGCGGCTTTAACTTATACTATAAACAAAATTGGTTGGTTCTATTCGTTAAATATTCAGGTCTATATAGGTTAAGTTTAGATTAATCTCTTCTTAACAAAGTTTTTTCCGTAAATGCATTATTTTGTTAGATTTCAATATTTCGCTATAATATTGTCTCTTCAAGAAAAGAAATCTGTCTAAGAAAAATATATTTTATTTTTTTATGTGCATTATTAAGAGTCACGTGATTTCTGATTATTTAAAAACTAGCAAAATGTATTCACATTTTAATATCAATTTCAATTAAAATTAATTTTAATTCAACTTGCACCAAAAAATTAAAAATTTGCACAACTGTTCTAGCATCTGGAGGAAATTATTTTGCTGAACATTTTTCTTCTAAAATAAATTATAAATAATCACATTATTTTTCTTGACAGAAACTTTATTTGTCATAAAGATATTTTAAAGACCTTGTTTTATTCTAAACAATTATTTTTAGTTCGACTTTCCTTTCCTTCCTGACTTCAGTTTCCTGCCGGAATGTAAATTTTAATTACGTAGTATTCAAAATCTAAGTGTGTTTCAGAAACAGTATTTAAGCTGCGGTTTTAATAGTTCATGAGGAGGAGTAGCGGAGTTAGTTCCGAGTTTATGCTGCGTGTTTGAATTAACTCTCTAGTTGGTGTTCTTCATATTATATTGATATTGTTGCGTTTTTCTTTTTCTGACAGTAGTTGTTGTGTTATTTTCTTCCTTCACGTTACTTCGGGGTTTGTAGATTTGGAGTGAATAATGACGACACTACTTGATGAAGTATCGAAACACACTTTATTAGCCAGTATTGTCAGGACTGCTCCAAAACACGTTTTTACAGTCATCGATAAACTACTATAAACACGCTGACACAATCAGGGACACATCCTGCAGGTTATCAGGCTATCAGGTGGACACAGCTTCACGGCAATGCACTAGAGTACAGCTCCTGACTCTTCTTGGTCATTCTCAAAACTCCACCTACTCTCGAGACTCTCCACGCTACAACTCGCGATGCACTCGACGACACACAGAGCACGGCTCCCGACTCTTCGGTTCAGTCGTTCCTGGAGCTCAACACGCTCTCTCGACGATGCACTAACCGCGATACACAAAGAGACTCCTACGGTGAACTCGACGACCTACTCGGCACTCGCTGCCCGGCTGTCAACTCGATTGACTCCTCAGGAAATGACTCGCTAGACGAGACACCAGCTCGATACTAACTATCTTGCACTTTAGACGAGGCACTCTCTCTATCAGCTCGCTATGCGAGGCACACACATTCTCGATGAGAGACACACACTAACTGACTGCGGACCAGCAGGGTTTATATAGCTTTCGGCTTGTGTTCGAGAACATTCTGGGCTAAACCGGTAAGAATTCGTTCCAGAAGGTTCTCCAATCCTCCATGGTACATCGCCAATTTTGTCGCCAAAGGGACGATTTCTCGTTAAATGTGCAACCCTGTCTTCTCTTGCCATTTTATGGCAACCCTAAAACTGCTTTGCGGGGAAGCCATCTCACCGCGCCTTGACATTTCGTAACAATATTCTAGGCTCGGCATTGCTGTGTGCAGCCGATTTAGCGTTTTAGATAACTAAGGAGGCAGTCGTTTAGCCATCTTAATTTATAGTGATTGCACATTTTTATTTTCTGTTCAGTTGAGTTTAGCCACAAGTGGTGGTGAATTGTGAGCACCGAGTGCGTGCATCTTAATTCTTTAGTTCAAATAAAAAAGTTATTTAAACCTTCTTCTGTAGTGTCTGTTCTTCAAGACATAGCGAGAACTCGCTACGCAGTCTTTCACGTAGGGTCTACTGCCGGTGCTCCCAAAAAGACATAGACGCTACAATTGTAAACAAAAATTCAACTCGAAGCTAAAATTGCATTGATTACCAATTTATTTATGAAATAAATCAAATGGTTTTTAAAACACTTACTTTTTTATTAAATTGTTCCATTCTCAGGAAATGATTTTTGACGTGCTTCCGCAATGAACTTGGATCTGTGTACCTTTTGCTGCAGCCGGGCTCTTGACAGTAATATGGCTTCTAAAAAAACAAGTATTGGAAATATAAAAAAGTTGACCAACCTACCTCAAATTGTTTTAAATATACATCAAATACATCTGAAAACCGATGAGTTACATTTATTTCAACATCGTTCCGATAAATGAAAATGGTTTTAAAATATTTATCATAAGTCTAAGAAACAAATATTTTAATTATAACTTTTAACTAGTATTTAATTAAACAATCAACTAATAGTATAAAATATGAATTTTAAGCTAAGTAAATATCTTGTTAGAAATGCCGTGCTCGCTGCACAGTTCCGCATATTGATTTCAAAAATTATTTTTCTTTCCTTTTCTTTTTTTTAAACCCAAGTTTTAATTTAGAGGGAAATATGTGAAATTCATAAATTTTCTCTTGAAAAGTTGGATCTAATTTTATATTTTTATGCATAATATAGTTAGCCCAAAAATGTTAGATGTCTAAAACAAGCGCTGGTAATTTTCATAGTGATGTCAAATTTTTTGTGCACAGATTTAACTGTATGAATGTTTACATTGGTCTCCCACACTTAAAACATAGTAAGTTTTATTAAGTCACAGTCCTTAGTGCACAACAATAAAACATCGCACAACCTACATTTAGATGCAATCTTTTGCAATTTATGTACTTTTCCTAACATGATGCCAAATGATCAACCACTCCAAAGGTCTGTACTGTTAAAAAAGACAGTAAAACTGAGGTATACTTATTCAAAAATATCGGATGTGTACACCACATGACTTCCTTGTACGGAATATTAAATTATACGCATTTTTCTTGCATTTCATGATATGAACGCTCTAAATACTATGCGAACGTCATTGTCTCGTCAGTCATCGGAGTGTTCGTCTGTTACGATAGAGTCTCTCCACTAAAGAAGAATGCACTATTCTTCCATTTGAAGGATCTGAGGATTTACGAACTGCGTTAATGAGAGTGTCCATTAAAGTGGAAAGTCCGCTAACGAAAGGTCCAAATGCTGTTATTTTATTAAAAAATCCAGACATATTATCATCATGAAAACTAAGACTTACCGAGTCTTGATGAGTTCTCTGATGCTTGGCCCTGTCAGACGAATTACTGAAAGCTTTCGGGCAACCTAAGTATTGACAGTGATACGGTCTTTCACCAGTGTGAGACCTAAAGTGGATTTTCAAGTTTTCCAGGCGTGAAAAAGCTTTTTCGCAGCCGATAAACTAGAAGAAAAAGAGAGAAAATATATTTGCTGCAAATAAGAAACAGAAATTATAATAATAATTTTATTTCCGCACACAAACGTGAGCAATTATTTTCTATTTAAAAAAAATCAAGGTAAGCAAAGTTCGTACTCGTATTACTCTTTACGCGAGTTGCCCTTGATTCTACGACTGTTACCGAGCACTTTTTCACCACACATTTCACGAACTATATATAATCACATTCTTACGTTCCTTTTAGTCCTTAATAAATCCTATAAGTAGGGTCGAAAAATGATAGTTGTAATCTCAGATTTGATATACTTCACACAAAATATTTAAAATGAAACATTTCGCTGTTTTATGCATATTATATAAATGTAAAATAACCATTGTTTTGTTTTAGTTTATGTGATTACAGGAAAGCCTCGAGGCCTATCTGCCTAAGGGCACGGATGCCTTCGTGAGACTTTTTAAGCGAAACTGCCTCGTATTCTTATTATACATGGGGAAAACCACAAAAGCGCCCGTGCAACCAGCCCGTTTGGACCAAACTTGTTCCGCCAATGTTCAGCGACTTATACCGCTGGTGGGTTCATCATTATTTTGTCATTTAAAAAGACTTTCTTTCCTTCGCTCAGTCGTAATACAAGTGAACAGTTCTGTGTAGACAACGTTTTATGTTTCTGCACGAGTTATGTACGCCTACTTAGCTTCCTTACGTGAGATTTTAGACGAGAGCTGGCTGTGTTATTGCTGTACTGAAACAGCAAAATGTGTTTTTAAGCAGAACAGGATCTTTCTGATCTGTCTGCAGGGACAATTAAGCTCGGATTCAAAATTTCTGAGCATAAATTAGATTTTATGTTTCTTTTTAAAATTTTTATTGTCCTAATTCAACAACTACTAAGACCAATAATTAATAATTGCATTATTTTTATGTAATTACTTTAGGAAGAAATTATATATAATGTACTAAACTATTTTAAGACTGAAAAAGTTTAAAAAAAGCTTTAAAAATGTGTTATTCACTGCAGTGAATACTGAATTTTTATATATATATTTTTTCTTTAAAATACACTCTTCTGCTTTAAACATAATTTTTTTTAAATTTAATTATTTGGAAATTTATTGCTTCGAGTATTTCATTTTTCTTCCAGTCGCCCTGTTTCTAATAGGGAGTTTAGTACAATTACCCAAAAATTATCGTGAGGTATAATTACGTTTTTGAAAGCTAGATGGATTATATAATTATTAATTAAGAGATAATTCTCCCAGATAACAGACATAAACCAGTTTTTAAATCCAGTGTATTCTTCTGGGGTGTTTAAAAATTTCTTCAGTTTTTTACATCTTAATTATCTATCACATGACTTAAAACGAAAATAATTTCGGAATAATTTTTTGTGTATAGGACAAACATTAGAATTTCTAACTTTCTTCTATTTGAATAGTTAAATCTCATTTAAGGTCAACGCTTTAATAACATACTTCCAAAGCTTGCATCACCATTCTGATTGGTGGTGCTGGCAAGGAGCTTGGAATAAACTTTACACTGCAAAAGAAAAGATTAAATTTTTCTCCCTCAATTTTAAACATTGCAATACAAATTAACTAAGTATGAATTCTTTCAAATTTATTTACTGTAATTAATGTTATCATTTATGCTTATAGAAAATGATATAGTTTTGTAATGAATGAAAGAAATGATTCAATTTTCCTGTACCCATAATCGATAACATTAATTATATGCATTGATAAAAATTGTTCATCTAAAACCATCATCATCTATAATTGTTCATCTATAAATTGTTCATCTGGTGTTTCATCTGGGGATAATTCTGCTATAATTAATTATTTTTCTAAAGATTACTTTGAGATAAATTTTTTAATTGATTGGGGAAATGTTAATTGAACTCTGCAAATATCATTGAAACTTAAATTCACTTTCAAAACACGAAAAAATTAATAAGACAAATATATCCTTCAGCACAAAGTAGTACTAAATGCCTTTTTTAAAAAGCCTCAGTATTTTCATCAGTTCAAATCATTTAACCACAATACGCTTTCCCAGACAGATACGGTTCCAAACGAAGCTAGTTCATAAACAGGAAAAAGCCACAGTATAAAATCTCAGTTGTTAGTTTCATTTTTTCATCTTTTTTCTTCGTCCTAATCATAAATTTTCAACCGCAGTCAGTGGAAAGCGTTATACGGAAGTAAGTTTTCGGAATCGCTAGGGAAAAAAGTCCCAGTCTGCTGGAGGTTTTCTGAATTCCTTTTTTATTTCCGTATACAATAAAAATAACAAAAATCAAAACCTTTAGATGTGCATATAATAAATACGAAGAAGGCAAAGAGACTCATTAGATTAGTTAAACGAAGGTATTACTCATTTAATTATCTACAACTGTAAAATACTTTCAGCATGAGATTTACCATTGCCATCTGTAACGTGATAAATAGCAACAAATTAAGATATTTCAAAGAAAAGCTTTAATATTTACTTGTTAATGTGCTTTTTCATTTCCCCGGCCTGGATCTCGTTTCTTCTCTCGCGTTATTTTCTAGGCTTATTCCATAAAAGATCATCGAAAATATTTTGAAATTGGAAACATTTTCTATGACTAGTTTAAATTGAATGTATTTTTTGCTTGAGAACATTAAAATCAATGCTTCTTTAGAAATACACCAACACAGCTATCTTACCTGTTTATTTATTGATTATCTGTGTAAAGAAATTCATAAATTCACTACATGTACCCATTTTCGAAGATCAGGATACATTAAGACACAATAACATGCCGAATAAATACTAATTCAGAAGTCAAACAACAAAAATCAGCGTTATATTTTCAAAATTTTCACAGGACTAGTTTCGATGGTTTTACCGAACCACCATCCTCGACTGCAAAACCGCAAATGAACAAGATAGGAAATAATGATTAGATAAGAAAGCCTGGACAGGAATAAGCACGTGGCGCCATCTGTTGATGAAACCAGAACTAAAACATAACTCCTTTAAAGGTCGAAGGCAAAGATGGATTGGAATTAGGATCGTTAACTAGTTAACGATCCTAAATTATGTTTTAGTTCTGGTTTCATCAACAGATGGCGCCACTTGCTTATTCTTCTCCAGGCTTTCTTATCTTATCTAATCATTATTTCTTATCTTGTTCATTTGCGGTTTTGCAGCCGAGGATGGTGGTTCGGTAAAACCATCGAAACTAGTACTGTGAAAATTTTGAAAATATAACGCTGATTTTTGTTGTTTGACTTCTGAATTAGTATCATGATACATTCTCAAGAAAAAGAGGTGTTCGATATGTAGCATATATTTATTTAGATCTATTCTGCTGAAGAGGAGGTCATTTATCCCCACTGCTGCTTCTAATATTTTGAATACACAATTTGTCATCATGTGTAACGATATATATTTAAGATATGCTGGATATTAGTCCTAGTATTTCTGTAAAATATTTGTTTTTCCAACAAAATAAATCTATACAATATAAATATATGCACATTAATGCAATAAGTATTATATATATATATATATTGTATATTTATATTAGAATGCTCAGGACATTTTAATCCAAATATCTATTGCAAATAAATGAAATATTTCAAAATGATAACCATAATCATTTCAAATCGGAAACTTAGCTGTAAAATGGTTGTTTTCAAATCGAAATTTTTATTAAATGCAGTTTAGCCTCATGAAATGCAATTGTATCTAATTTTTTCGATGTGATGTATGCAGAAGGATGAACGCAAGATAAACTTATTGGAAAGTTTTTAAGTTATTTTAATGATTTCTTTATCATTATTATTAATGTCTTTGTCAAGATTCTAGAGCGATTTTAGTCTGGTATTGTGGGACATTCAAACCAAATTATGCATTTTATAAGATCCAATACCTTAAAATTCATGGAAGAAAAAGACAATAGAAATATTAAGTAATTTTGGAATAATAATTAAAATTTTCCTTGTGACTGATGGAAACTTCTAAACACTTGTTACAATTTTATGAATATAAATATGAAAATTTTAGTTTGCCACATGATTTTAATGTTACATTCTTATTTTTTACGTGAATAATTTGTACTTTTTTATTATGAATAGATAAAGCAAAATCTGATAAAAACATAAAAATAATTTTAAAAATGGCTGAAACCTTTCAGATTTTATATTACGTCCAAAGGGGCGTTTTCTAACGTTTTGTGTGTTACCTTTATTTATTAAATATTTCTTCGCACTTAAACCAGAAAATTCGGTTCAGCAGCAATATCAAAAAATATTTTTAAAAAGCATATCTTTAGAATTTCCCACACATAGTCTCGCGCTAGTGATAAAAATGTTTTTCTTTTCGTGCAGTGCTGCCATTGCTCGCTTTGAAATCGTTGAAATTCTTAATTAAAAATTCGTTAAGTTTTAAAAAATATGAAACAGATAATGAAACAAATTCCAAATTTGGGCTTCCAGAGGCTCTTATTCGAGTGGAGGACTACGCTATTCAAAATCTGATGTCTCTAAGTACCGTCGTTTTTCACAGTGTAGGAAACATACCTACATACATTCATGCAGATTCTTCATTATTTAATTTCTTTGAACTTAATGCAGGACTCTAATATTTGGTGGCAACACTTTGAAAATTGAAGCTTCGTTTTATAGTGGACGGCGCAAAATGCCGAAACGAAATTAATAGCCCTTCTGGGCAAATCGAGCCTTTGGGCTAATAAGTGCTAACAAAATGTGCTGCCAACAATATTTTGTTTCATTAGAGGGCTTAGAAGCGTAATAAGATCATTGGGTTTTATCTTCTAACGTTTACATAAATGAAGATATAAAACCATGCAACATTTCACGGAGCCCTATTCAAAAACTAAATTTTCATTAAAAGATTTCTCCTTCCTCACCGAGTGCTTTCATAGATGTGAACCCTCAGTGTTTCAGTGTTCTTCACCACGTGCAACAATGATGGTCTTTTCCTATTTCCTGGGGAAAAAACCAAATTTCTCTTTAAGTATACCACTCGTGAAAGAACTTTTCATTAATAGTTATCAAGAAAATGTGATACATTCTTCGTATTTTGCTAAAGTTAGGCAAGTAAAAATCCATTACTTCCCAAATGGTGGTAGTTCTCTACCGCATTTACTCTAGGCGGTGAAATGGGTTAACTCTCTGGAATTTCCATTGTTTTCTTTAGATGTATACTCAGTACCAGACAGTTTCCTTTAAAATGTTCTCTAATAAAAAAAAACCCCTCTTCATTTAGGCTTGAAGCCCGTACAAGCCGAAACGCGTAATTAAGTAACCATATTCAAACCTAAAAAATGTGTTTTGTAAAAATTCACAGTTTGTTCCAATCCTTTTCCCTTGGTCTAAATTTCCTTGTATCACATAATGCTGAACATTAATAGGTCATTTAACTTCTAATGTCCTGGATAACATCTGTTAGCCGACCCCTTAGATTAATCCAATCTTTTACCATACATTTTAAGAAAGTTAATACCCTGCATTAGACACCATTGTATAAAATTCGCTAAGCAGGCAAGGATATCGTAATTCTGCTTCCATTTCTAGAGTGGAGTTAAAGAAAAAAAACTCTAAGGGCATGCTAATGGAATGAAAAAGGGGGACGAATACCCCTTTTCTAAACGCGTGCACGACGTTGGCTTGGGTGGCCACAAAAAGACGACGAGAGAAGCTGCATACTTTTTTCTTTTAAGAAATGTTTTTAAAAAAAACCACGTGCTTTATGATGACGGTCGCCTGGTGTTTAACCTGATAGCGTCAGCATCCGGTGATAGTGAAGACTGCTGAAGAGCAACGAACTTCATCCCAGCTGCTACGTATTCATCAATGAGGGGACGCTCGCGCGAAAGGGGTGATGTTCCCCGCGAAGGCATGTGCCCAGACATGTCCGACAACAAAAAGTGAGACGAAGAACGTGCCGTCTCCACCACCTCGTATGTTTTCTAAAAGATATGTCCATCCCACTGTCTCCTTTTTGAGACCTCCATAGCTAACATCCCTTAAATTCAAATCAATAACTACTTCTGTAGCACTTTGCATTTGATTGGAGCTTTGAAAATGGGTATGAGTCCGTCTAAACAACTTTTATTTAACCCTTTGACTGCGAAGTTTTTAAAAAAAAATTGCCCTTTTTACTTCCTTGTACGAAGTAAAAAGGAAGTATTGTAATCGCGAAACGTTTCACGCAGCATATTTCAACGAAAATATCCATTTTGACCGCTTTCGAATGCAATTTAACGATGTTTTTGCGTGATATCTGTACGTAAGGACAGAATAAAAGACTCGTTTCCTTCAAAAAAATTATAAAACTGCTTTAAAATGAATTCTGAAGAGAATTTTTCGTGGCGTCTGTACGAACGTATGTACGTACGTGCGTACGTACGTATCTCGCATAACTGAAAAACGAGTAGCCTCAGAACGTTGAAATTTTGTATGTAGGACTGCTATAACATGTAGATGTGCATCTCGCATTTTGGTTGCAATCGGCCGCACCTAACGTATATAAATATATTTATATATATATACACTCTATTACCCGGCTCAGTGATCTCAGTTTCTTTACTCTTACATGTTTGTAAATTGTACATTTTTTCTTTAAAAATGATTGAATTATATTGTTTTTATCTTCTGGTTAAGGATTTTATGCCTTTAGTAAATCTGTGTGCAATATTTTTAGAATTATCAGCAATTTTAAAGTTGTTGAATTGCCGCTAAGCCTGTTTTAATGGCGGCCAGTGATGTTTACATTTGAAACAGGAGACTAGTGGATTTGTTGCCAATCTAGAGAAACTTAGTTTCGCAACAACAAAGATAACGCATTTATTTATTATTGCCAATTAAATCATGCTTAATTCTTTCTGGAATTTTTTCGAGGAAATAAGCGTTTCAAATTTACTTCGTAATTTTTAATATAGATATTTTGAGTTTTTATGTATTTTTGCCTTCTCGCGAAGTATGATCTGGATTAATTAAATGAGAAATACTCAAATGTCTGTGAAAAACTGTTCCTTTTTTGTTTTATTTGCTTAATTTTTTTATACATTGTTCTAGCTTTATTATAGTATTTGAATAGAACATGTGGCAACGATTAGATAATGCTTTAAATGATATACATTTTGTGCATTCTGAGTTATAATATGAAGGAAATATAATACTGTTAAGTAAACCTAGTGCCAGAGTGTCGCTATGGTAAACAAAATGAATTTTAAAGAATGCATTTATTCTATTGTGGTTTATGCGCTGTCGGCGAAGTAGGTTTAATTCAATCTAATAAGTTTAAATAAAATGCAAGAAAAAATGCGTATAATTTAATATTCCGTACAAGGAAGTCATGTGGTGTATACATCGGATTTTTCTATACAGGTTAACAACATATGTCATAAATAAGGTAAATTTAGCATTTGGGATTTTTTTTTTTTTTTTTTTTTTTTTTTTTTTAAATAGTTTTCAAGTCTGAGACACATATGTCCCACCCGTAGTTAATGGTGAGATACATTATGTCCCACACGTAGCGAACGGACTTAAGCCCACCTATTATTCTGGAAAACCTTATTATATGAAATAGATTTAAAATCGCACGGTACAGGGTGAAGCATTCTTTGCATAACCCAACATTATACATTAGACAACGCATATTTGTTCTTTCCTCTATATTCATTTGTGTACAACGGGCATAGCGGTGTCTTGATTTTCCAACTGTTGGGAAGATGATAACCAGCATACAGGAGATTCAAAGTACGTTTTAACCCCGCAGTCATTTTTTTAGTGGGACTCATAATGTCCCACTAAAAGGACGAAGTCGAAGTAGTAGTAGTAGTCGAAGGGTTAATAGGGTTGGACAAGATGTAATTTATCTTTGATGCTTCGAGACTTGTGAAAGTCAAATGCCGAATAGATAAATTTGCAAACATTGGTAGTTCTCCCCGAGTTCCACACCCAGCGGTGAAATAGTTGGCTGTATGAAATTTTCGTAGTTGTAACTATAATTGGATCGCTTCCTTTATAACGTTCCATACTAAGGAATTGCATATTTTAGATTTGTATCCCATACACATAATTAAATAATATAATTTAATCATCTCCAAAGTAAGAATTTCTGGAATATTTGACTATGCTTTTCCATACGACCACGAAATTTTGAATTTGCACTAAAATATCCCAATTGCAGAATTGTACAATGAATTTGTAGCGTATGAAAAAATCCACCGTAGGAGAAAATTTCAAAAATAGTCTAGCGCGAAATCGGTAACCTCTGATTTGTTAAGAAGTGAGATAAGCAGTTTTGCTTTGCAACGCATTGTAAAAGTAGTAACAGCTTTCTTTGTTAGCTCAGTTACAGAAAACTTTAACATGAGTTTAATTGCACTCCTTATGTGCGTATTTCTTAACCATAAAATGTACATTCATATGTTAATGCACTTGAAATGAGCTCATTACGCACCCTGTCAGCTTATAAATATGAGATTCGTAAGACCTCTTTTTTATAGTTAATTTCTTTATGTAAAATCTTTGTTACTACGTGTAAGATCTTTCTTTAAAAATTGATTATTATGGTGTATTTGGTGTATTTAATTATGGCAAAGCACACTAGGGCTATCTGCCTAAGAGGAGGGATGCCTTTCGTGGAGGACTTTCTAAGGGAAACTGGCTCGTATACACGTTACACATGGGGAAAACCACGAAAACACCCATGCAGCCAGCCCGTTCGCGGGATTTGAACCTCGGACCGAACTACCAGTGTTCAGCGACTCTACCGCTCGGCCGCTGGTGGGCCAAATTGATTATTAATAATCAGACTTTTAATCCTATGAAAAAGTAATTTTACACTACTGTTTTCTTTATCTGATTAGTAATAACATTACGCGTAATTTCTCTGAAAAACACAAAGTGTCATTTGATCCACTCTGACTTAGAGCATCTTCATGTGAATAACTTTCTTCATATTTATATTAACTACACCATGCGTTATGTCAGAATTAAAATGAAAATGATTAAACCTGTTATGTAAAATTATGAACAAATAATATATTTACAACTAACAAATTCTTTTAACAACACCCAAACATAATTTTATAAGAATCATTAGCCCAAAAGGGCTTTATGCCAGGAGAGTTATTAGTCTCGAAACGGCATTTTACGTCGAATTCTATAAACGGCTGAATCACCTTTCAAATTGTTGTCACCAAATATTATCCCCCTGTATTATATTTAAAGGAATTAAACGAAGTATATGCATAACTGTATACGTGTTTCTCACATTGGGAAAAAACAACGACACCTAGAGCCGTCAAATTTTGACTAACGTAGTCCTCCACCCCGAATATGGGCACATGGAAGCTAGAATCTTGAATTTCGAATTTGTTTTACTATCTATTTCATATTTTTTTTATTTTAACGAACATTTTATTAAGAAACCCAACGATTTTAAAACGAGCAATGGCAATACTCTGTACGGAATAAAATATTTTTATCTCCAGCGCCCGAGACTGTCTAACGGAAATTCTAAAACTATGCTGTTTTTAAACATTTTTAGCCCAAGCGGTCGCTAGCCCAAATGCTCTCCAAACGTGTATGTATGTATAAATAAGAAAACGCCCCTTTCGGCGTAATATAAAATCTGAAAGCTTTCAGATATTACGAATACTACTACGATATACTACGAATATGGGCATCTAAAACCTAAATTTGAAATTTGATTTATTATCGATTTCATATTTTGTAAAACTTTAACGGATTTTTGCTTCACAAACTCAAGGATTTCAAAGCGAGCAACGGCAATGTTGTACAGAAAAAAAATTTTACCTCCAACGCGTGAGACTGTGTATCAGAAATTCTAAAGATATGCTCAATTTAAAATTATTTTGCGATATTGTTCTTAACCTGAATTTTATGGTTTAAGGGCGAAGAACATGATATTGAATAAATAAAGGTAACAGAAAAAATGTTAAAAAAACGCCTTTTTGAAGGATATTTAAAATCTGAAATCTTTCAGACTTTTATGTTTTTTTAATTTTTTGGCGAGACTAAGATAGCTTCTAGACATTTTCTTTTCTTTTATGATACTTTATTATCACACTATCACTTACGCATTTTCTCAAATTAAGCGAAATAAAATCTGTAATTGCTGGTACATGATATTTACCTTACAAAGGAAGCTTCCTTTCAAAATCATATAAAAATGTTTTAGAGATATGTGACTTGGTAGGTTAAAAAATTTCAATTTCGAATGGATCTAACGTGTTATTCAAATAAGGCACTGTGAAATAGATATTAAAAAATTGCGAATCGTTAACTAAATGAACAAACGTATTAAAACTGTTATGACAGCGAAAAGATTCCTTTATTAAGTATTAAATTATTGTAAATATATTGACACTTTTGTACTTAATAAGCTTAATCTAAGAATTTAAAAAATATTTTTTAATCTATTAGTATGATCACATCTATAAAAAATATTTTTTAATGTTATGTGATAGTTAAGAAATGAGTGATAATTTAATATATTTTTACTTTCTTGCACGAATTAAAGGAAGTATTGTAATCGCGAAAACTTTTGGGTATCATATTTCAGTGAAACCAGCCATCTTGATCGCTCTGAAATCCATCTGAATGATTTTTTTTTTTTTCGCATGACATCTGTACGTATGGACAGAAAAAAAGACTCTTTTTTCTAAAAGGGGTTGTAAAATGGATTCGGAAGAGACTTTTTTTCGTGACGTACGTACGTATATATATATGTATCTCGCATAACTTGAGAAGGATTATCCGTAGAACGTTGAATATTTCTAGTAGGAACTGCTATAGCATCTAGTTGTGCACCTCCCTTTGTTGTTGCAGTTGGCCGCACCAGACTTATATATATATATTTCCAACAGTATTTTTATTCTTATGTATTGGCAAATTGTGCATTTTGTGCTCTAAAAATGGTTGAATTATGTTGTTCTTATGTTCCGGTTAAGGATTTTATGCCTTCAGTTAATCTGCGTGCAATAGTTGTAGCAGCAATTTAAAATTGTAAGTGGGCTAGGCCTAATGAGGCTACAATTTTTTTACATTCGAAACTGTTATTATAATAGTGAATTAAATCAGTTTGTGCACCTTTTTCAATGTACTTTTTATCCAGTGGGACCAAAAGTTAACTTTCATTTTTGTGCACCGAAAATTTGGTCTTCCTCTCCGTTGGCTGAATGGCTTGTTTTGGCGTAGAAAGTCTACTGTTAATTGCAATTTGTTTTTAATTGTTTTTAGCTGCACTTAGTGTTTTAGGTTTTTCTGCATTTTACAATTTTTAATGAAGATGTTTTGGGGTTTTTATGCATTTTTGCCTTCCCTCGAAATGAGAACTGAATTGATTGAATAAGAAATATATCTCTAACAAAATTCGAGGAAATAAGTTTAAATTCTGAAGTGCAATAAAAAATGTACATAATTTAATTGGTCCTACAATGAAGTTATGTAATGTCCACATCATATGTTTTTTTAAATATTAAATAGCCTCTCTTGGCATTCGATGAAACGTTGTTTTTAAAGTTTCAAAAAAGAAAGAGATATACATATGAAGGTAAAATACTTACGTTGTCGAATAATTTTATTATTATCGTTAAACTTTTAGTTTCTTGCAGCGACGAATGCACTACAAATCGTAAAAAGAGAAATTCTTGCAGCTTAGAGAAATGACAAGTGGTGCTTAAAAGTCTTTTATTTGTTATAGCAATGATTTGAATGCTTATAAAACTTTTGTTCGAAGTGGTTTGAAGTATTATTAAGAGGTACAAGTATTCTTTCGAAAATGGCTCACTTTTTATACTAACTTATTAACTTATCAATATTCAATATTCCCAGCTGACTGATTTTCATCTAGATATTCCATTTCTTCAAAAAATAATAATAAATAAATAAATAAATAAATACCCTGCTGTTTGCTGGTTGTCTGCATTTCGATGTTTTTAATAATTTATCTAATTTACGGAGAATCATAGCTGCAGAAAGTTTGAAAGAAATTGAAATATTCAATTTGAAGACAATATAATTTAAAATTACTTCGTAAGAAGAAGCAGCCTTTCTTGTTGTTCGTATATACAGGGACTGCTAAGCACGTTTTCCAAATACAACCAGAAAATTTATTTTTACTTTTACTGAATTTCTGCCTTTACTTTTTTTTTTTTTTTTTTTTAGACGATAAGTTATTTGAAAAGTTTTTATTTGCATTTCTGTTTTTCTGCACAAAAATTGCATTTTTGATTTTGATTTTTATTACATTAAAATAAGATCTTTTGGGAGGAGGTGAAAAGTTCTATGATGCAATTCTTTTATTAACTTCTATAAATTAATTAACATAATAATTGTTTAAGTTAATAATTTTCAAAAACGGGTATTAAATGTAAGAGGTTCCCCTCTGCTTTCAAATAATTTTTGATTTTGATTTTTATTACATTAAAATAAGATCTTTTTTTTTTTTCGGGGGGGTGAAAAGTTTTATGATGCAATTCTTTTATTAACTTCTATGAATTAATTAACATAATAGTTGTTTAAGCTAATAATTTTCAAAAACGGGTATTAAATGTAAGAGGTTCCCCTCTGCTTTCAAATAATTTTTGATTTTGATTTTTATTACATTAAAATAAGATCTTTTTTTTTCGGTGGGTGGTGAAAAGTTTTATGATGCAATTCTTTTATTAACTTCTATGAATTAATTAACATAATAGTTGTTTAAGCTAATAATTTGCAAAAACGGATGTTAAATGTAAGATGTTCCGCTCCGCTTTTAAAATATTTTTTATTTTGACTTTTATAACATTAAAATAGGATCCTTTTGGGGGGGAGGGAGTTTATCATGCAAATCTTTTATTAACTTCTATAAATTAATTAACTTAATAGTTGTTTTAATTAAGTTAATAATTTGCAAAAACGGGTATCATGAGGTGTACCGAAAAGAATGCAAACACTAAGAAACATACTGTTATACAGAGGTCTTTTTTCACACATTTGATAGATAATTTTGAGTTGCTGTAAAAAAAATCTTCTGATAGGAAATTTTTTTAAATGCAACTATGTTTTTGAAAGGATAAATTATTGATATATTATTATTGATAGTTTTGCTTTCATGCAAAATGTTGCTTTTAAACAAGCAATGGATGTTATTTGTATCTAGCTATTAAAAAATGTTTTGAAAGCTATGGTGTTTCGATATCTAAAAGACGATAGGTAATGTTATCAACAGCAAAAAAAAAAAAAAAAAAAAAAAAAAAAAAAAAAAAAAAAAAAAAACGTCAAAACTTAGGTTCAAATGGAAAAAAAAAATTCCAAATACATATCCAAGGAAAGAAATGCTTCGAATGTTGCCAAAGTAATATCTTTAATGCTAAAAGAAATCCACCAAGTCCAAGAACAGTTGCAAAGTTATTAAAATGCTCAGTGTCAACTGTAAATAAAGTGATTCATGCTGATCTGAATCTTAAAAAAGGCGAAAAAACATAATGTGCATAGTCTTTCTCCACGACATACAGCCGAACGCCGATTGCGCTGAAGAATTCTTTATGAGAAACATGTATCCGGACAAAAATAGAAAAATGTTGTCTCAATAGACGAATTTTGGATATACTTAAATGTCTGCAATAAAATGAAATTCATTTATTATCATCAAAGAGTAGGAGAAAAGTCTTTAAAAACATGGTTCAAGGAATCTAACCAAAGTTTTTCTAAGGGATTTATGATTGTTGCTGGTTTTTCATATAACGGCAAATTAAAACTAAAAAGAGTGGAGAAAATGTTGAGATCAACTCCACATATTATCTAAAACATATCCTATACACAATTTTCAAATATGAAATACCTTCTCTTTACACACAGTGGGATCGATCAGTAGAACTGCATCAAAATAAAGCAAACAGCGACCCGTCAAAATCTACAGTTAATTTCCTGGAAAAAAATGGTGCAAGAAACGAGTATCAAGGCCATATCCTTCCCTCACATTCCTACTAAATCTCTTGATGTATGATCAATGTAATTTTGCGCTTTCCGACTTTTAAAAAAGCGTGTTGTCCAAACGCCGACCTACAACCTCCGCAGACTTTGGAAAGCTGTTATAGAATGGGATAGAATTCCTCTTCTGATACTACAAAAGGCGGCAGTTGTCAGTTGTATAAAGCTAGTTGGTGTATAAAGCTAGTTGAGAATAATGGTTATCAAATAGAACATTTAAAACATAAAAATATTAGGTAAAATATTTCTATAATTACAATAAAACCCGTCTAAAAATGTGCCAACAATCAGGATACTCTGGAAGGTCAACAAATGATCTTGCTTTATCAATTAGCAACAGTTCCTTTTCTTATAATTTCAGCACTTTTTTGGTAAGTTGAACACAATAACACCTTTACTCTTTACGTAAATAAAGCTTAAAGAGCAATCCATATTCGAAAGCTACAACGTAAGTGGCTTCTGAGCTGGTTTGAGCTTGAGAGCTGAGCCAAACCACATGCCAAATGACTGTCAAGCCATGAGGGAATGTTTTGTTCCATTAGGGAATCAAGAGGTAACACCAATTCCAGTGTCACCCGCTGACAGCTTCGGTACGAGCTATAACCCTTAAAACAGCAGCTGGCAGGAAGGAGTAGTTTCGAGTTACCCTTTCAGGGTCACAATTTCCCTAACAAGTGATTCCTGATAGGGTGCGTAACACAGTGGTTTAGAAACCACTGGTGTTTGCTTTTCTTAACAATTTTTTTCTTTATTTTTTGTTCCTCTGTGATGAAGAGGAGAGTAAAAGAAGCTAAAAAACTGCGATTTGGGTCGAGAGAGAGAGATGTAATCTAAAATTACCCCTCTTTCAGTTATCTACACTTTTTATTTTCTTCAGTTAAATAATATGAATATTCTGAATTTGATATCATAGCTTGTGTGGTAAATGTAATTAGAAGTTTCTGCATCCACTATTTTAGTATGTGGTTAGACATATATAACTAGGCTATAATAAACTGAAAATAATATCATAATGAAATGACCAGCACGAACTTCTATAGAAAAAGAGACATTTGTCTTTATCAGAAGGAAGTACTGATATCTGAATGATTTCTTGTGTTCGAATGATCTTTCTGGTTTGTCTTCCTCATTGTTAAGGTGACATCACTCTCCATATCACATTTAAAAAAAAATTATTGCTAACATTTTATTTATTTTTTTTTTCCTTCTAAGGAATCCGAATACCCCGATTTGTAAAAAATCTTTCTAAATTACCATTCAGATGATAGTTATATAAAATATTTTTCCCACCACCAATGTCGAGAAAGTCGAGATAATCTCGAGATAAACAATGTCAAGATAACATCCCGAAACATTACTGGATCAATCTAGGACTCCAAACCCAGGCTAGTTAGGAGGGAGGCTAGTTGCTAGTTGCATAGATATTTTCGTGATATTCTATGTGTCTTGTAGAGATATTAGGTATTTTTTGAAAGCAGGAGACATGAACAACGTGCAATTCCCTCGCCGGGACTCGAACCACGGACTTTCCGAATACGCGCCGAGTGTGTTAGCCGTTACACCACAAAGGCATGCTAAGAAGGCGGAAGAAATATCCTATATACTTGCCCTTTTAAAGAGCTACTGGGGATTAGAGGACCCAATCGCCAAATCCGGGTTGTGGAGAATTATCATAATACAACGTTTTTAGTTCGGGCGCCACTGCAGTGTTCCTCCCTTTTATTCTACTAAACTAAGTGTTGAGGAATCTAGTGAACAGCTAAATGAATAATCGCTTAAGTCCAAGAACACAAACCTGAACTCACGAATGGTTAATTACTCTTTATTTGCTCCAAATAAAGATATATAGTCGGCCCCTTTCTCATGGCGTACAACAAAGCCTCCATTTGGACTTAACTTAAAATGTAAGAAATAAGAACTAATTAAAAACTAACTAAAGAGATTTAGCCGAAGCTAACACAAATTCTAACCTAGTTGACACATTAAATTAGCTAGTGAAGCTATCTAAAGGCACGTAAGACAGCCGAGCGTAGTAACAGTTAAGAGAGACTTAGCCAAAAGGCAAAAGCGCCCTATTCGGGGATCTTAACTCTCTCTCTCTCGAAATCAAAGAACTTTGACTTAAATATTTTCTCCTTCTCGTTTGTATTTAATGCGATTCTAAAAACTCATTCTGGTAAGGAATTGTAAGCTGAAGCTAGAAGAGCTCGGAAAGAGGTATAAGCTTAAAATAACTTTTATAAAATTAGGTTATTCCGTACAGTCTAACTGAATATGTGCTTGTTTCTCTTAGAAAATTCTCCACGCAAGCATCTTTCATCTTTGTATGGCAGATAGCTTTAAGTGCAAATAACTCTAGTGTGCTTGGCTGTATTTAAACAAGAAAGCAAAATTCTCAGCATAATAAAACGGGTCACTTAAAAACAATGTGCTTTGGAACAGTAATCCCAAATATTTTACAAGAGTGCAATGTTATTAATAGAATATTTATTGTTAAAATTGTGGGTTCCGATCACGAAAGAGCGACAACTATTAGTCACGGAAGCTGACAGATGCTAAAAAAGAAGAACGTTAAAAACCGAAAAAAATACGTCTTCAAAAATCGGTCGCTTCAAACCGGTTCAAAATTCGGGAAAAATGAGCTTCTAGAGAGGGATTGGGATTATTCAATTATGGCAAAGAACACATGGGCTATCTGCCTAAGGGGAGGGATGCCTTCGTGGAGGACTTTCCAAGGAAAACTGGCTCGTATACACGTTACATGTGGGGAAAACCACGAAAACGCCCATGCAGCCCGATCGCGGGATTCGAACCTCGGACCGAACTACCAGTGTTCAGCGGTAGCTCGGCCGCTGGTGGGCACTTCTAGAGAGGCATTTACAGCAACTAATCATTAAATTAAACGGATGAAGTGAGCTGTTCCCATATAACGGACATTTAGTGCAAAAAATGCAAATGAAAATACAGTTTTTGTGGGCCAACACTAACAGCAAAGCATCATTGCACCACTGGCAAAAAAAATCTTCAATACCTGTAAGGTATTTTCTCCCTCCTTTCTGCATACCTTCGTGGTGTAACGGTTAGCACAATCGGCGCATATTTGAGAGGTCCAGGCTCGAGTCCCGACGAGGGCATTGCACATTTATCATGTCTTCTACTTCAAAATAAGACCCACCAGCGGCCGAGCGGTAAAGTCGCTGAACATTGGTAGTTCGGTCCGAGGTTCGAATCCCGCGAACGGGCGTTTTCGTGGTTTTCCCCATATGTAACGTGTATACGAGCCAGTTTTCCTTAGAAAGTCCTCCACGAAGGCATCCCTCCCCTTAGGCAGATAGCTCTAGTGTGCTTTGCCATAATTAAATACACCATACACTACACCACCTAGTTCAAAATATACTAATGACTGCACAACCTTTATATGGACGGACGACGAAGCAATAGAAAACACAATCACTATCAAAAACATTAGAAACTTAACGTATTATTGTAACCATCTTAGTAGATGTAGCCAAATTTCCAGGAGTCACCAAACTTCGACTACCATGTGCATTACAGTTCTTAGGTAATCATATCTCTTGTAAGTTAGAATCCGAAAATTCACCAAATCAAATTTATTTCTTCAAAAAATCGCCAAATTGAGCCAATACTAGATAGCGCTAATGCATAAATACAGGATTTTTTGTTGAAACTGAGATAAGTGCGTTCTTTCTGTGCACCACGCAAATACAACTTGAGGTTTGCAGAAGTACGTTAACAGCAAAGAAAGGTTGAATTCAAAGTCAATTTAAATTTCAAGTACTTAAGGAAATGACAAAAGATCAAAAAACATTCTTTGAATCATCAAAAATGTGAACTTCCAGTGATTAGGGTTTACCAAACTTCTTCAAGCAGATCCGAAAGCACGACTTTGTTAGTCAAAAGCAGGGCAGCAGAAAAGCAAATGTTGCACACCAAATCAAATAACAAGTATTTATGGAAATAACAAAAGAAGGAAAAATATTCTTTTAATCTTCAAAATTGTGAAGTTTCGGTGACTGGGCTTTGGCAAACCTCTTCAAGCAGTCCGCAAAGCACGATTTTGTTCGGTCAAAGGCAGAGGAAAATGTTGCACATTTTGTGTGAGCAGTCACATGGTACCTACCTTCGCGAAAGGTTTCAATCAGTGAAAATTTAGCAAAGTTATTGTGCCCAGAAATAAACTACGTAATTTTAAATAAACGAAAGAATCAGATTTAATTTTATGCTTAGTGCAAGGAAGAATTTGCTTTAGTATGATTAGCTTTGGCAGAAAGAGTAAACTCTTAATTCAATTACCCAATGATTTTTTACATCAATATATCTTCATTGGTTGTCCTTTCCATCCCAATCTGAGGGAGAGCACGTCCGGGGAGTGGTCCGAGGAATACCCCGGCGTGTCTTCGCCACACCTCTCCCCTGTCACTAAACCACACGAGAGGACTTTCGCCTCGATTAGAGTGTCTCCATGCCGCAAAGACACTATATATTTGCAAACACCCATGCCTTCTCCGGAATTAGACCCGGGCTTTTCGGTATCGCCTGTAGGCTCTTTAACCACTATAACCACTTGGGCCCCACGTTGAAACCGTCTTTAGCTATTTTTAAATCTCTTTCATTTCCATGGCCTACCAGCGGCCGAGCGGTAAAGTCGCTGAACACTGGTAGTTCGGTCTGAGATTCGAAACCCGTGAATGGACTGGCTGCATGGGCGTTTTCATGGTTTTCGCCAGGTGTAACGTGTATACGAGCAGTTTCCCTTAGTTCTCCACGAAAGCATCCCTCCTCTTAGGCACCTAGCTCTCGAGGCTTTGCCGTAATCACATAAACCAAACCAAGCCTTTCATTTCTGTAGCATGGCACTGTGGAAAAATCCGTGTGGATAAAATTTCAGTGTTTCCACTCTTGAGAGAACTAACAGTCAAAAGCGACTCAACGGCCTACCAACGGCCGAGCGGTAAAATCCACTGAACACTGGTAGTTCGGTCCGGGGTTCGAGTCCCTGCGAACGGGCTGGCTGTATGGGCGTTTTCGTGGTTTTCCCCATATGTAACGTGGATACGAGCCAGTTTCCCTTAAAAAGACCTCCACGGGGCATCCCTTCCTTTCCATGGAGTGCCCAAGGGCGGAGCACGTAATAAGCAAAAAAAAAAAAAAGCGACTCAACATTTAACTTTTTCTGCACTCGAAGTGTTTTTCACTGAATGTAGTGAAGTTTGGTTTGGTTTGGTTTATGTAATTATGCAAATCCTTTTAAGGGGAGGGATGCCTTCGTGGTGGTCTTTCTATGGAAAACTGGTTCATATGCACGTTACACATGGGGAAAACGATAAAAATACCCATGCATCTAGCCCGTTCGCGGGATTCAAACCTCGGGCAGAACTACCAGTGTCCAGCGATTTTACGGCTCGGCCGTTTATAGGCCCCTAAATATAGTGAAGAAAAAGAAGGTAAACAATATATAGAGTTCCATATTTTCAAGGCACTTTTCGGTAAATACAAAGCACTACCACTTAAAAACAGTACATTCATACAATACGAATACTGACCATATATTCAGTTCCGAGAAGAAAAACAGAAATAATACGTTGTAGACCTGTGAGGATACAATTACCATAAACTAACATACTCAAAGTATAAAAAATAAAAATATGAAAGTATAATTCTTATTAATACTCGCACTAAAGATGATTAAAAAAGTCTCCTCCAAGTGTTAAACTTTATTTCCAAACATAATAGGGCAATACGTTTTCCCCTCTAGATCTTTATTGATCTTTAAGTTGCTCGATATAAGAAATAAATTTATTCTCTTGGTAGCAAAAAGAATTAAATTTGCTGAATAGTGTTTTAACGTTTAATTTCAAAACACAGCTTCAGTGAGTCAGTTAAAAATTCAAGGGATCCAAGCTAGGCACTTACGTTTAAAATTTAATTTAAGAAAATAAAAATTGAAAATAAAAAATACTTAAACATTTATAATAATTATTATACAAGTATAAAATTTCATTTTTTATGAAAGTATATATTTCATTTTTCTCTTGAAAATTTCGCTCAGAAACACATTTCAATATCAGGAAAACTCAGTTTTATATTAGAAAAGTATTTGATCGATTTCTTGCATCCTGTCAATTCATTTTAACAAAGATTCACCTTAAATAAATAAGGTTAAAAATTAATTAACTACACTTTTTTGGCAGAAACAACTGTTCACTATTCAGGTAATTTCAGAATGAATTTAAATGTTTTTCAGTTTTTAGTAAGTTTACGTAATATTTCCTACTTAATATTAAATTAATCTCATGTTTATATTTTTAGGCTGTAACATATCAACAACTGAAAAGTTACGGTCATAAGAGAAAGCATTAATTTCGGAAAATCAATAAATAATTCTACATTAAAATCATTTCTGAATTAATAACAAAAGGTATTTCGAGTTGGAAATGCAAGTTATCAATGTTTACAAACATTTCCTTTAGAATTAGACCTTTATAAACGATCTTTCATACGTTTTCTGAACGACGTTTTATATTTTTTGAACGACCTATTATAGGTTGTTTTAATTTTATGCATGTGAACGTTGCTGGACTTCTGATTTCTAATAACTATAATAACAATGATGCAAAGCAATCTTAGAGCATTTTAAAAGTGTTATGCAAAATTAAAATTATATTTCATGTTACAGACAATTAATATAGTTTTATCTCAAAATAGACTAAATAGTGAGGAAAGCTCCAAAGGTATATCATACTGTTACGAAATGCCCAGCTGCGGTAAGATAGCTTCCCCACAAACCAGATTTAGGGTTGCCATAAAGTGGAAAAGAAAGGCGGGGTTACCAGATTTGGCGAGAAAGCGCCCATTTGGCGATAAAATTGGGGTTATGCTATGGACAGAGCGAGAACATTCTAAAAAGAATTCTTACCGGTTTCCCCGAGAATGTTCTCGAAGGCAAGTCAAAAGCTATATATATACCTGCCAATACGCGAAGTACATTGAGCTCAGTAGTAGTGTCTTGAGTTCAGAGATTAGCTCGAGAGCGGTTGGTCGAGTCGGAAGCTCTGCTTTAGTGCTTTGCCGTGAAGCTGTCTTCATCGTTATAGCCTGATAAGGCTGTGTTGCTGATTGTTTTCAACTTTATCGTAGTTTTCCGACTGCCTTTGGAACTCTCCTGTATGACATTGACAAATAAATTGTGTTTTGATTCTTCATCAATCACTCCAAATCAACGAACCCGTAGAACGCAACAATATTTATTAAAAAACATTTTAATCAACCTACAAATTTACAGATTAAATCTGCAAAACATACTCATATGTCAAATAATTGTAATAAAATTGTTGAATTAGTCTTTCATTTCTCTGATTAAAGCTCTGATTGGCTATTGAAAATATTTTTCCGAAACCTGATACACGAATATACTTTTGTATTGCAAAAAATATACATTTTAACTCCTATTATATGAAGTATTGATGTAAGAGGTAGGACTATCCCAATATACTATACTTAGTATCCACTTTATTATGAAAGCACCTAATAGGTAGATCACTGTTATCTCCTATGAAGGAACGGACAATTAAACAGCCAGCTACCACCCGGGATTCGAACCAGGGCCCTTCGACATCGCAGTTGTTGTTGTTCTTTCTAATCCCCGAAGTAGTCCAACTCTTTCAGACCAATTCCATAAGTCCAAATACCTCTAAAAAGTCTAAAAAGTGAAGGATTTAGAGAAAAGCCTCGTTCAAGGTAAAATCAAGAGGAAGTAAAATATGATCAGGTGATGCCCGAGCAGCATTATACTTGGTGCAGGTCTTAAGAGCTTTCTACCTTTGTTGACAGGAGAGACTCCTCAAGTGTCCACTTGCAAAACGTGATATGGAAGTCTGCTAGCTTCTATGGCCCCCCGAAAATAGGGCGCCACCTGGCGAACTCTCGAGTGCCAATTATGTACTGGAAGGACACTCCAGAGATCCCTAAGTGATTTCTTTCAGTACCGCAGTCGGTTTCCCTGTCCACTATAACATAACATGAGTATTAGCTGCCCTGCTTCGTGAACTTAATGACAACATTACAGGTCCACTTCTCCTTTGGGCACACTGTAGAGGTTCAACCTCCACTATAACCCCTCCAGAGAAGTGGCGCACCACCTGGAAATTATTAAATCTCCAGGCAGCACTGGTCGTCAATTGCTACCTGCCAGTCGCATGGGCGAGCCCGTTGCAGTGGCCCTTACCCAGCAAACTGGGGGGAGCACCCCCGGCTACGGATCCACACCGCTCAGAACATGTCAGACCCCGAGGGCGGCCAATAAGTGACCTTTCCCAGGGCTTTCAGAAACACTAAGTTCATAAATTTTAGAACTCCCGTGGCAGAGACTGCCTAGGTATAGATCCTAGCCAGTAGCTTTGCAGAGTTCTCTACGTCGACCCCCGGGAGAGGATCCCTATCCACTATATCGCCTAGGCGGCTGGTCTTAATCTTAATTATAAATATATCTCGCTTTAATGCAAATTGCAGTTATCATTTATCACCGGCGGCGGCTGTTTGTTATAACTATTTATAAGTTATACAGTTCCAAAAGTTAACGAAGAAAATTTCAATTAATTAGTTACCTTTGCATGGAATTATGTTTCTTATTATTTCCGAAGAATAGTCTTCATTTTAGTTTCTGCGTTTACAAGATGTAAGGAATTAAATTATAGGTATTGTCGGAATACTGCTTAAATCTCTCCGAAGTGAAAACCTGATTCGTGTATCTGCACAAATCATATATTTGTGTTTTTCCCAAAGAAACATAATGTTCTTGATCTTATACAAAATTTTAAAACTGTAGTTTAAAACTGATGCAGAAACATAGAGGAATAATTAGCCAAAGCTTATTATTTATAAAATTATTGAAAGAAAATAAACCCCTATCTAAATGAAAAATGGAAGAAAATATTTTCTTGATTAGTTTAAAACAATTTTCAAATTTTGTTAATGGAATCCTATTTTCTAGTACTCTTAAAATTCATATTCTAAGTTCCTGTAAATTTACATCTGGTATCCCTTGTATATAATACATCGATGTGGGTTTATTCAGAAGGAGGAAAACTTCTTTTTGATTAAATGTTTATATATAGCTGCAATATTTACTTATAGGTAGTTTTAGAAATTATGCATGCAGAAATATGTTACTTTATTTACACATAACTCCATCATTGCCTTAATGTGACGAACGATGCATGTGCGGAAAGCATGTATCGTTCGCCAGATCAGGGCGCACATCTAATGAAGCATGAGAGACCGAGTTTCTATTTAGGTTAGAAAACAGAAAAAAAAGTATACTTTCATGTATTTATTGCCATGTGAAATTTTAATATTTGAAATAAAGCAGTAAAGTTATCTTAAATAAAGAGTTATTTCAGATTTTCTGTAATTTCCAAAAGAAGTTTGTTTTCATTTAAGCAAACATTCAATTCAAACTACATGTATGTCTAAACGAAATATTTAACTAAGCACTTCCTAAATACTGAGATTTAATCAATTCTACTCTTTCCCTCTTACTTTTACTTTTGCATTCTTTTCTCTGTTCTCATAAAAGAATTTGTATTCTTGTATTTGATTAACCTCGGTCTCATTAAATAAGTATCTTGAAATAATGTTGTTAAATAACTTTAAGCGAAATAATTGAATGATCGTAATATTTGACATTAATTTCATGCCATTTGAATGTTATTTGCTCAAGTCTCGAAGTTCGTTTGAGTTCTGTGAGAAGTTAAACTCGTATATTTATTAAATACCGGACCTAGCAGTATGTGTCACGGGGAACAAGCATCTGCGTGAGTTGTTCAGAAAACATTCAGATTCATAAAATAAAATAAGATGCAGATAAAGATTTTAGGGCATATTTTGTAACGAGTGTTAGAATTATTTTGAAACTGTTTACCTCAAATGTTTTCTCTTTCTTTTCGAGGATCATTCTGTTAAATGTCCCAATGTTATAGCAGTAGAAAATCAATAATGAATTTCAGAAAATGAATTAGGGAAAGTCATATCTGAGGCTTAAGATGAATAAGCATTTATTGGTAGTGTATTAATTAGGAAAAGGTGCTTCAAATTTGTCTGCCTGAAGGAAAAATTAAATTCGAGAATCATTTCTTAAGAAAACACGTGGCTCGAAAATAAACGTCATAGATCTGAATAGCTTGCAAAGACATTAAGATATTTTTAAACAGGAAATGTGGTAAATGCGCAATGCCCTCACCAGGACTCGAACCTGGACCTCTCGAATGCACGCCGAACCGTTACACCCCGAAAGCAAGCTGGAATGAGAGAGAAAATACCTTATATACTCCCCCTTTTAAAGGGCGACTGGGAATTAGGAGATCCAGTCGCCAAATCTTGCTGGTGACGAAATATTGTCCACCACCTTTTAGTTCGGGCGCCACTGTAGAGTCAATAGCTCATTTTGAAACAGGAGATGCGAAAAAGATCTGCATTTACGCAAAATATAAGTGTGATGTGCATTTGCAAATTTCATATTGTTACGAAATGGCAAGGCGTGGTAAGATGGCTTCCCCACAAAGCAGTTTTAGGGTTGCCATAAAATGACATGGAAGGCAGGGTTGCTACATATGGCGAGATATCGCCCACTTGGCAACAAAATTGGAGATATGTCATGGACGGATGGAGAACCTTCTGAAACGAATTTTTACCGGTTTAGCACAGAATGTTCTCGAACACAAGCCGAAAAACCCTGCTGGTCCGCAGTCAGTTAGTGTGCCTGCCTCGTCTAGCGAGCTGATACTCAGTCATTGAGCGAGTGTCTCGAAGTCTTAGCGCCCAGTAGGTCGTCGAGTGCATCGATGGAGTCTTTTAGTGTATCGCGAGTTAGTGCGTCGTCGAGTTTTGTCATAGAGTGTGCTGAGTCGAGAGCTGTACACTTGTGTATCGTCGAGAGCATCGCGAGTTGTAGCGTGGAGAGTCTCGAGAGTAGGTGGAGTTCCGAGAACGACCGAGCAGAGTCAGGAGCTGTACTCTGGTGCTTTGCAGTGAAGCTGTCTCGACCGTTATAGCCTGATAGTGTAAAGGCTGTGTTGCTGATTGTGTCAGCGTGTTTATAGTAGTTCTTCGACGACTGCAAAACGTGATTTTGGAGCTGTCCTGATTAATATTGGCTAAATAAAGTGTGTTTCGATACTTCATCAAGTGTCGTCGTTATTCACTCCAAATCTACGAACCCCGTACGATCGTGAAGGAAGAATGTAACGTAACAATATGCATATATAGACAATTATAACTTCAATTATTCTTACATGTCTGTTGTATACATGTGGTTGACTATCTTTAGCAAGTCACATAGTATAACTAAAGCAAATTTAAAGTCCTTGCCTATTCTATGCATTGTTAAAATATGCACTGCAGTTAACATTAATTATATCGTAACAATACTTTTGCTATTACACAAAAATCTTTTTTATTTGATATTAGTTTAGAGTCATTAAGTTATTTTGAAGCAGAAGTACATGAAAAATGAGCAATATTGTTGCCGGGACTCGAACCTGGACATCTAGAATACGTGCCGAGTATGCTACCGTTACACCACGAAAGCATACTGGAAGGAGTAAAAAAATACCTTAAAATCTTCAGGTTGAAGAAATGAAATACATATAAAGTAATAAGCTAATTTTATATTCTTTTTGTCACTTCATAAAAATCTAAATCAAATGTTGTCTGAAAAGTATTTTCTGTAAGTATCCATAGTTATGTGTATGTACATGTAAGGAATAAGATTTCGCCTTCTTTCAAAGTCTTCTGAAACTGGCAAAGCATACGAAAGGGGAAGAAATCAAATATATAAAAATATATATTTAAAAGTTAAGATTAGTTAATGTGTTAATATTTAGGCACCCTTAGGTAAAATATAGTTCTGATTTTCACATATGTGTGAAATCCGTTATCTTAAGTAATAATGTATTAAGTATTGCATTGGAATTTTATAAATAAATTGATCTGAATTTCTATTATTAGCAGCAGAGGCAGATTCAGATGTTATTTGCTTAAATGATTGTGATTTCTTACAATGTAGAAACATGCCAATATCAGTCGATATACATTAAAGGCATGCCTAGTCTCTTGCTCTACCCATTCTATCTACGCAATCCGAAATACACTGCTGCAACAATTCACTGTCTATATATTATCGTGATGTGATGAGTGAGGTGATACATATTCTATATTTTTGACTAACACTACCCTGAGAAAACAAAACTGCAAGAGATATTTGGTCCTGGCTTTGCGAAAGACAAAAAACGTAACATCGTCTCATCTTGTATGCTTTGTCCTATCCAATGGTCGAATAATTTATGGAACCTGATCGAAAGCAAGAAATATCATAATTTTTTTTCTTAATTAAAGAAAATGATGCGAGGGTAATCTTCGAAAGGAAGAAAACTTTCATGGCAAATATTTTAACGCATTCAAGTTTTACACTCGAGCAACTAAAGAGCATCAATGAATAAATTAAGTATAAATTTTTAATTAAAATTAACCGAAGGATCCTTATGCCTTTCAAAGGTGCTGGTTGCTGATGACTTGCAAATTGAGGAGCACTTTGGCTCAACCTATACATCTCTAATGTAGATCTGTAAAGTAAATTTAAATAGCTATTTAGATTGAAATCAAATTCCAGCACATCGGTGTCCAACAAGGCAACTTTCAACTTTTGACTTTTAGCCCCTAGGTAACCATTAACTACAGACTGAGGAACCGACCCCATAAAGCCACAAAAGTAAAGCGATGTATTAAATTTAGATACTTATTTAAACTAAAATTTAGGAAATTTAACGGAAAGACATCGAAACCTGCCAAATCAGCTGTCACTGGTGGCCTATAGGTTCTTACCTGTGATTATAGGCACTGGCGACCAACCGGTAGATCTCTCATATGAAGTTACAGTGTTGCGAGGCCCCAACTTGTCAGCGACAGTGGTAGTGACTGCTATGAACTGTAATTTACACAAACTCGTAATACACAAACTCTTAAATCCCTTTTTATTCCACTTTAGAAATAACAGCTGCGTTCACTTGACGCTCACAAACTACTCCGACCCGGCGGTTTAACAAAACAGAAATGTGAAACTAAAAATAAATGACAGGATGAATAAATAACAAGATCACTACCTACGAGGCTCTAAAATCGTAACTAACTTAACCGCGTTCTAAGATACAGCTGGGATTTAGCAAGCTTACTGACTAAGCAGTTGAAGATTCAACGAACTGTCGAAATAGGCACACAAACCGAAACGCGCGGTTCTTAAATTTCTACCTAGCAACCTTCACGTTAGCGATTCAAGAAGCACACATACAGTCTCGTTTCCCTTCTATTTAAACTCAACTTACTTCTGCTAAAATTTGAATATACTGCGCGTTCTACTACAATTTACATACTCTGGCATTAACAATTCTAGGGGAAATAAAGGCTTGACAGGAAAGATAGTTTAAAATAAATATTAGTTAAAATAAATATAAACCCTAATAGTAAGTAAAGTAATACAGTAATTACAGATAAATTGTTAACATTAAATACAAGAACACTGATGACTGTTAACGCATGTCAGCAATGATTTATGTACGTACTTTCAGTTACTGGCGTAGAACAGTGCAATGGTAACGTTTGCCACCACCAGTGGAAGTAACGCATCGTACCGTTAAGTAATGCAACCGTTCAGAAATTTTGGAAATTCTCTGCTAAGGAGGTTTCTAACATCAAGGAACGAAAGTAAATTATAATTCTTCATAATCTGCCCTTTTGACATTTTATTCATTTTTGAAGACTGTTTATGTTGCGTTCCAGTGCTCGAGACACGTGTTCCAACTAATTGAGAAGCACTTTGGCTCAACCTATAATATCAAGCATATTTCAGCACTTCGCAAAGCATTTCGTTTCACAGATGAGTAGTCCTGTTTCTGAAGAAGGACATCTCTCAAACTTAAAGAAAATTTGAGCTACATAACACTGGAATTTCATAGTTTCTTTAGTGATAGTAAGATAAACATTAATTATTTTTTTATTCCCATAATCTACTTATCACACCCCTAGTATCTATATTTCTATTAAATGAATGGCTGGGGATTTAAATTAACATCATCTTAATCCACCAGTCAATATATTTCTCATTCGTCTCTGTTTATAAAGTAATAATATAGGAAAACACTCACTAGTAAACATCTGTAATACTCATCGAGTTATTACTAAACTACGATTTATTTACGTGAATTGAAAATGGAGGGGAAAAAAAGAAATTGTCACATCATGCGTCTGCATTTTCCATCGTTTATGTCTCGTATGTGCACTCATTTAGATGAAGTTACGCATGAAAGTTACGTCTTACAGTTATAGTTACAGTTGCATGGCCGTTTCCCACAATAACCCTTCTCGTTACTTTAACTGTTATTATGTAGTTGTGTGGTTAATTTCTGAACTTAAGCAAATGAACTTCAGCAGAGTCAAAGTCTTGACAGGGTCTCTTTAATAACCACAGGTCACAAATATCCATCTTCTGAAGTAACCTTATGAATTCCGCTACAAAATTTAATATGCAATAGAGATTTTTGGCTGAGCCTATCAGGTTCAGTGTTCCGCCTTACTTGCTTTGGGAACATGCAAAGACCTGACTCGGAACAGGGAGCTTATTAAAGCTATGTTCAATAAATGTGGGAAGTAGACAAGATACACAGGAAGGGTATACGAAACCCTTTATTTTTCACTCTTTACAATAATTTCCGGACTTCGGAATACAGAGACCAACCACTTGTGGTCTGAACGTAAGAATATAAAAATATTAACTAAACTCTAACTTAACTTTGAAATAATAAACAAGGGCCTACGTGGAAGATTGGCCGTATATTAACAGGAAGCGGTATGTTGTACAGAGAACTGTTAACACTACAATACGCTTAAAATTATCAAGAGGATTAAACCTCTGGCCTGGAAGGCAACCAGCAACCGAGTAAAACTGCTAAGGCAAGCGGCCTGCTTCTACTAACTCCTTCCTCTCTCTCGCTTGGCAAAAAGCCACAACTTAAGTACTTGGCGTTCGCAAGACAAATTTGCATAAATAAGTTAAAGCTTTTAATTCTGGCCGGAAGTAGAAAATAAGAAGTGATAGTAAAGATTTAAAATAAAATAAACGTTAGTAAAACTTAAGATCCTTACAAGCCTAGCGACAACAAAATTCTCCACCGAGTTCAAATGCTGATAGTCATTTGAAGTCGGTGGCTCAACCTATAAATCTCTAATCTAGATCGTAGATCTGTAAAGTAAATTTAAATAGCTATTTAGATTAAAATCAAATTCCAACACATCGGATCTAGGTCACATTGGACCTGGTTACCTAGGGGCTAAAAGTCAAAAGTTGATGATGATAACAGGCGGTACAGCAACTCAACCGGTGGTAAGTAATAAGCAATGTTTAATATAAATCCCTTTCTTTTTAGTAAGTAGTAAGCAGTGTTTAATATAAATCCCTTTCCCTTTATCATTATAACATCTTCTTTAAACTACTATTTTAAGATAATTTGCCAGAATCAAAGGCCAGTCATTATGTTCCTACGTAAGCCAAGTATATTTCTATAAGCATACTTTACAGTTTCGATCTAATCTTTTATCAAGTTTAATTTCTTATTTGAATGTTATACAGATGCTATTAAATATTCACAATAAATTCCCAGTTTAAATTTGCCAAGCATTGCTTTCATGTCTTCTAGATTCAACTTTCCAAGTTGTACCCCTCCAAACTTCGTTTGAAACAGTATAATCTCACAATATTTAATTTCGTGCAGTTTTGAGGAACCAAAATAAGGTTATCAAAAAACTAAAAACATGCATGATAATAAGTGAATCTTCAGAAAAGCTCCAAACGCTTGAAAATTGGTTTTTGTTTTCTAAACATCTTCTGGCTTCGATGCACATGTCAGCTGAAAGATGGAGAAAGCAATTCCTATGAGCTTTGAGCTAGCTGTGTTAGAGGGAAGAAAGTTAAGAAGTTTTCCTCTTTTCCGAAAAAAGCAATCTTCGATTCTTTGCCTTCTCCAAACTGGGAATTCGCTTCCGATTTCTATGACGTTTCAGAGTGAAGATATGAACAGGTTTGTTTGCGTAGATAGTTTCTTAAGAACCCATTTCAAATCGATCGATATTCGCCAGCATTTCCAGATTCATATCTCGCGGCTGTATAGTTATACTTAAGTGCTTAAAAGTTCCAATTCACTTTTGAGTAACCATAGAAGACTGCTAGACGATATTTCGTATCCGCTGACTCTTAACTAAAACTAACTATCATAGAAAAAAAAAGGTTTAAAATAAAATTTTTGTTGACCTGATTGTTGCGTCGCCCAGACGCTATAGGGAAGCCTACTGCGGTACTAAATGCCCCGGGTTCAAACAACACCACCTAGAACTAACTCAAGGCCACGGCGCGCAGTTCGTGACGTCACTGCAGTAGGGATACTTTCGTCCTCGCCAACTTTAAGGGTGCCTTCTTAAATATCCATTTGACAGGCTTATATAAAAACTGAAATTTTTATATTTAATTCTCATCGTTTATAAAACTGGAAAATACCTTGCTTTCATTAGAATGTTAAGAACCGAGATTTTTATTTTTAGAATGTTTTCGATACGAATAACTAGAATTTTTAATTCCATTAAAAGTTATTACTGATGTTACTAAATTTAATCGCTGAGAAACTCTTGTTAACGAAAGAAACTTCACACTTAATGAATCGGAATTTTATTTGTACGCAATAATTAAACAGAAAGACAATTTAAGACATGAAGGCAGGATATAGATCCTAAAAATTGAGATAAATTCTAACTGATTTAAATTATGAAGCTAATTTACCTGGAATCATATAGCAACATAAAATCATTAGTTGAAAACAAATATAATTAATCAGAGATGTTTATTGGTCAAGGGTCGTATTAATTATACTTACAACAATTTATGCCTTGACTAATAAACATCTTTGATAAGTAATATATCTTATTTTTGACATATGTTGCCGAATAATAATAAATACTCATGTTTGAAACAAATAACGCTAAGCTTGCAACGATTTAAATAAGTTTTTATAATTATTTAAGACATTAGGTGCACAAAGAGAATTGCATATTATTTTGCATTTTAAAAGGCAAATATCAAATCTCTGATAGAGGTCTGATATAGATATAAATAGCTAACCTCTGATCTTTACAGGGAAATTTTATAACATGGTTAGCAGCAGGCAAATGTAACAAATCCTAAACTGGGATATTGAACACAACAAGTGAAAAGCACAACTATCATTGCATTATTACTGCCGAATAAAATTACTAACATATAATGCCCTTAGGATGCACTAAATTATACATTACAATTTGAAACAATTTATACAGAAATACTTTAGATAATATGTATATGCTTATTTTCAATCAGTCAACTAAAAAGAGGAAGGATTGTTTTCAATCAGTCAACTAAAAAGAGGAAGGATAGAGGAAAAGAAGAAAATCACCGAAATTGTCTTTGCAGTCAATTCAGAATTATTCAAAACTGTCTGTAAACGGGGAACGATAAATATTGCCTTTTTTTTTTTTTTATCACAGACTGCATTTCATCAAATAAAAATGTATGGCATAATATTTCATAAAGACTACATTTCTATCTGTAGAAAGAATTTTAATTGTAGTCTTTATGAAATATCATGCCATACATTTTTATTTCCATACGTATGTATATGCATGCGTATATATGTATGACAATATATTCGATTTCTTTGAAAAAAAATTGCTTCGACATACTGCTATACAAAATATACAATTAGCTACCAAAGATGAGCATAACCTTTGAATTGTCCGAGGGTGAGGAGCCAAAATACACCCAGAACTCCTTAAAAATTTATAAGCATGGGGTGAAATTGTACATAAAATACTAAATAGTATCATACTCTCTGGAGAATACCGTAAGTTTTCTTTGGATGTATTAATTAATGTTAATTGCTCCCTAATGAATTGTATGGCTTTCTGCTTATTTTCATCGTATTGTTCTTCAATATTTTCTAAAGTTTCACAAACAGAATTTATTCTTAAATTCTGCACATCACTTTTAAATTCATACGACAACAAAGCGTTTAAAATAGAAATTACCTCATCTACATTGCCAACAGATGCTGGCAAAGTTAAATTATTAAATTTTTTAAGTTCAGTTTTCCCCATGTAAACTGAAAGTTCAAGTTTTTCGTTTATTAATGCTGAAATATTTATTTCAGGGCACGGTGTTAGCTCAATAATTAAAAAGATAGCTTCCCGTGCTCTTTTAATACAGTTCCACGAGCCAGGTAGCTTTTCTTTTCCCATCTTATCTAAAAATTCAGAAAAAGAAGAAAAGGATTTTTCTTTTTCATTCGTCTGAAACTGGGATATACTTTCAGTTACAGCCCACTGAAGATTTTTATTTTCTAGCCTTTTACGACGTTCATCTGGGCTTTCTCTCACGATAAATTCCCTTGAAATATATTTTGGGCAGTTTGGGAAAATACTAGGAATCGCAAAACGTTTTAATTTGTACCTCGATAAGGGAGCAGTCACCTTCCTTCCAGTCCTTTCATCAACGAATTCTGTACATTTTGAAATGTCCTCAGGGTGAAAATGAAGGGCACAAACCTATCAGCAAGAATTTGTATACATTAAGTTTTTCGGCTTTAAACTGAGCATACATTATTAAATTTCATTAATTTTGTAGCATAAAATAATACAGGTTAGGTTATTTTAATTATGGCAAAGCCTCGAGGGCTATCTGCCTAAGGGGAGGGATGCCTTCATGGAGGATTTTCTAAGGGAAACTGACTCGTATATACGCTACACATGGGAAAACCCCGAAAACACCCATGCAGCCAGCCCGTTGGCGGGATTCGAACCTCGGACCGAACTACCAGTGTTCAGCGACTTACCCGCTCGGCCGCTGGTCGGCCACTAAAATAATATAAGTTAATGTTTATTCACGACTAATAGAAAGGAAATCATACTTATCTATTAATTGTATAAAGTGAAACAGGTACTAGTTTTGAAGAATAATGTCTAATTAGATAGAAAAATCTTTTGTCAAATAAAGTGTTGCATAAATTTAATTATTTACTTACAAAAAATACGAAACACTTGCATGCAAAGATTGTTATAATCGGATTTAATTATCTAAACTAGAATTAAATACAAGATTTTGTAAAACTTCATATTTAATGATTTATGTTATATTAAGTGAATTTTAAGAATATCAGGCATGAACTCACAAAAATTTAAATAGCGTATTTTTTCGCATTAACATCAGAAATAAAATTGGTATTAGTTACAGAGATATTATCAAGATTTTTCAAGGTCTTCGGATTTTAATAAATACGCTGTTCCTGTGACAAATGTATCAAGATATTTAAATGTAAGCATTTTGCAACATACAAAATGTATTTACAATTTTGAATTTTTATTAATCCTACATTTAATCTAATCCTACTTTTAAGTCACACATTTGTTTAATTTACTTAACTTGGTAAATGATGCTATTTACTACAAATTGACTAGCATGACGATAAAGAATGCCATCTGCTATAGATTGAACGATTAGCATGATGATAAACAGTACTATCTGCTATAAATTAAATTAATAGTATGATTAAATCATCATACTTATATAATCACTATTAGACTTACAATAAGATTAAATATGTTTACTTTCTATAAATGTATGTACTCGCTTTAGTTTATGATAATTATAACATACTTAACACAGAAGCACTTTTTAAAGCACAGATAAGTATAAACTTATTCATTAAAAAAAAAAAAAAAAAACGCAACTTACCTTCGAAAATTTTGTTGTCTTGAAATTGCTTCTATGAATCGCCTTTATCCATTTATTTAAGAATTCTTTCTCTTTCGGAAAAGAGAAAACCTGTACTTTTGGACCGTTTGGATAGTTCTCTTTACAGTTAGGTACACAGCATGCGTAAACCATATCAAAAATTTGAAAAACAAATAATAAAGTGGAATACTTATAATATAGAAATATCTGAAAAAGGAAAGAAAATGTCGACTGTTCTTATGGACGATTTCTGACCAAGTGACTGTCAAAACTCCGGAAATCGACCCACCACAGTCCTGGGTGGGGAGAGTTAAATGAAATACAATCCCTACTGACACTGACGTCACACCTCCTCCTGGGAAACGCGCCGTGGCCTTCAGTTAGTTCTAGGAGGTGTTGGTTCAAATCCCGGAGAAGGCATGGATATTTGTAAATGTACAATGTCCGTACGGTATGGGGGACACTCTAAATATGTGGCTAACCGAAAGTCCTCTCGAGAGGCTGTGGTTGGAGAAGAAGGGTGGAAGACTCTCGGACCCGTCGCCTCGGGGTGATCTCCATCAAAATTGGGGATGGCGAGCCGAAAGTCCACTCGTGTGGTTTGACGGAAGGAGAGAGAGGTGGAAACCCCCTCGGACACCCGCTCCGGGGTGCGTTCTCTCAAAATTGGGGGAGGGAGAATAAAAATTCAACCTCTCTTTATGTAGTAAGCTATGGCAACCATTCTTCCATGTAATATGGACACAATAACAATAACCTGACTGTTGCGCAATTTAAAGGTTTCACAGAAACAAAACTTTTCCAGCTTGCGAGAAACCAAAAGAAAAGTTCAGATTGAAACAGATACAGAGTAGAAAATTAACACACCTATCATAAATGCCAGTAGGTGCGAAACGATGGCAAATTGAACAGAATGAACTTAAAACAGAGAAACGATTAGGCTTTCAGGATTTTCGGAAAAACTTCTCTAAGGTTACCTATATTTTCACTAACTTACATTAACGTAAAAGCTGACGAAAATGGAAGTTTTCAGGAACGCAAAATGATAAGATAAATGTGTTAACTAAAACAAAACCTTTCAGTGCCACTTCCGAATGTTATGCAAAGAATACCATTATAGCTACGTTCTCAATCATTGCATAATATTGAAATACACAGTATATTACATTGAAGTCCGTTTCAAGGACGCTGGTTCAAGCACTGATGAAAGTCGTATTATCTGAAACTGAGTTTATTTAACCTAAACATGAGTTTCCGCAGTAGATAGATATCCCCGCATCGTAAAGACATAGTTGGGCTTGAAATCCATCGGTTAACCTTGACTCCGAAAGAGTTCCATCATTAGCATCCTTCGAAGACGGTTAAAAAAGACGATACGTTACAAAGGTCAGTTTTTTTGCTCCTTTCCTGAGCGGGATGACAAGTGAGCAGATGAGTTTTGTTGCCTTCCTGCCACCGATTATCTCCCGAAAGTGAGTTAATTTTACACGACATTTACGTCAACCACTGAGCACTTTATTGATGTGTGGAAGATCCAAAAACGTCTCTATGTTCCAATAGATTGCAAACCGGTAATTCTAGAGATTTAAAAAAGACACGTTTATAGTTAATAAGCTCATTTTTTCTCCTTTCAAAACAAATCTCTAATTTTTCTTTTGCTTTTAATTATTCTAAAAACACGGATTATGAAAGACACAGTTTACGGTGTACCATACTTACCAACGAGCCACCTCAGTTTCCCTATTTGATAATTCACAACTAAACAGTTAAACTATTATAGGACGATTTAAGGTCTTCCACACATTTAAGCAAATCCGCATAGCTTAAGCGCTTAGCCTTTTGGCTTAGCATCATTAGGCTAACAACTAGTCTTACTGTTTATATTGCCGCTTACACTTAGCATCGTTAGCATTTCATCTTAACTTTTCAATTTGCTTTTGCCAAGTATGTATTATTTACCCTTTACAATGATGTCAACAACCGCAGTGAAGTTCTGGTTCTTCAGTACCTTTAAATATAAAATTTTTGCCCGCTGAGTACATTTTTTATTTAGCCTTGACAACCATGCCATCAATGATAATCAAATTCCGGTTCTTCAGTACCCATTCCACCGATGTCAGTGGGATTCCATCCAAATTAATTTTAATTTCCAAACATTTAAATTTCCGAATTAATTTTATTCTTGTTTTATGCACCAAAAAATACTTTTTTCGATAAATAAACAATTGTTCTGCCATTGATTTCCTTCTGTTTTCCTCTTGAGGTAGAATTGATGGTGTTTCTCACATGATGCGCCATGTTAGACGTTCCCTGCTCGCTCGAAAGGAAAACTAGTTTCACATCAGGGTAAAAATGCTTCCGCCCTATTCAAATATAAGTTCGTACTTAAACTTCCCTTATGAATAGGTTTATATGATCTGTTTTCTCGAATTAAAAGCACGAGGTTAATAAAAACTTCCGTAATTTATTATTACAGTATTGTTGTACTTTCCTCTTCTTCTTATTATTATTAACAATATTAGTATTTTTATTATGTATGCGACATTATATTACTTATATTAACTACTATCACAGCACATGTGTTGTTCATCAGATATCCGAATTACATGCATTCTGAATTCAAAACTTTCTCTATAGTGCTTATTCATAAACCGAAGCTGCTTCACACTGATAAAAAGAAGTTTATGTACTTAAAGCATATGCCATTTTATCTGAAGTAAAATTTTTGCAGCAAATACTAATTCTATATTTCTTCAAGACAATATTTATTATTATATATTGTCTTCAAAATAATATTATATTTGAACTTGACACTCCCATGCAAAAAATTTACAATTTTTCAACATTTCGACAGATAATAATTAAATAAGGTACCTGTAAGTTTTAGGATTTCAATAAATAGCAACTAAATAATGTATCTATAACTTTTAACATTTCAATAGCTAGTACTAAATTTTCTCTCCATACGTGAATAAATTAATATGCAATCAAGTATGCATTAGAATGACAGAATTCCACTTATATAGCTGTTCTAATGAAAACGTTGGTAATAGACTTCGTACACTTGGTAAAGAAATCGAAGATAAATATAAGATAGAGTTTTAATGTTATCGGTTATTGTTATTGTTAAGAAACTATTCTATTGTTATCGGTTATTGTTCTTGTAAGGAACTATTCTCGCGTTATTGGTTAATGTTATTGTTAAGAAACTATTCTAGTGTTACTGGTTATTCTTATTCTTAAGATACTATTCTAGTGTTATTGGTTATTGTTAAGAAACTATTCTATTGTTATCGGTTATTGTTATTGTTAAGAAACTATTCTAGTGTTATTGTTCATTAAGAAACTAATCTATTGTTATCGGTTATTGTCATTGTTATTGTTAAGAAACTATTCTCTTGTTATTGGTTAATGTTATTGTTAAGAAACTATTCTAGTGTTACCAGTATTCTTATTGTTAAGAAACTATTCTAGTGTTACTAGTATTCTTATTGTTAAAAAACTATTCTAGAGTTATTGGTTATTGTTATTGTTAAAGAACTATTCTATTGTTATCGGTTATTGTTATTCTTGTTAAGGAACTATTCTCGTGTTATTGGTTAACTATCACCGCACCTACTATCACAGCATCAACTGCAACCAGTTGATATCCATAAGCTATAGGGATTCACTACATGAACACTGAGAAGGCTGCTGATGATCCATCATGAATTCTCAGATGAAGGATGGACAGATGAAGCACAGCTTCCTTGTATTAATACATATAACTATCAAATAAATAAATCAAATAATAAAGGACAATCCTAGACATACAAGCCATTGTATGACCACGACCAGTACTATGTACTATGTGCTATACTCACGACCAGTAACTATGTGACATGGTTTTACAATATCGATCATCAATGTACCATTCTTTACGGAAGAACTAACTATGTTCAGCAAGTGGCTGGAAAACAAATCACCGCTACCTGAAAATGTTGCAAGAGAATGTGTTACCATAATTTAGGGCAAGAAGTTTATAGAGACAGTTAAGTTTATGCAATATAATGTAACATTTTGTATAACAGCAACCCCTGTAAAGCACATCCTTGAAAGGGGGTTTGCCTTTACAAGGTCCGTTTGCCCAAACTTTATTTCCCCTACTATAGCGCTTTCTTAATTTATGAATTTGATTCCTGTGAGTTTTTGGTTATGAGACTTTTTTGAAGTCTCAGGTCTACAGAAATTAAAAGTTTCATCATCGGTTATATCGCTACCGCAGATCCATATATGCTGAATGCATCTAAGAATGGCGCGACCGCATGCTTATGTCATTTACTTGCAGCATGTGTGCATGACAGTCTAAAGTATTGCATAATGATTTTAAGCAATATGTATTTAAACAAGCTTTCTATTTAAAAGAAAGATAATAATCAAATTTCATCTAACAGCAAAAGGTGAATCTTCGAATTATGGTAACTTGGCGATTTTTTGGCGAAAATTTGGCGACCAACCCTGCTACAACAACCTGCTAGTTTTTTTTTTTTTTTTTTTTTTTTTTAACTCAACATTTTTTCCAAAAATCTGCTAGCCGAATTACGCGTATGCTAGAACTTTTATGGAACAAAAGTGCTTAATCATGACGAAGATTAGGTGCGAAATTGGGAGAAAGTGCAGAATCGCCCACTGCTTCGCGCGTTTTTAAGAATTGCACATACGCGGTATCCATGTACACGTTGACCTATTTTCACTTAAAAAAACATCCCAGAATTGCACAAAAATTGCATTGCGCACACGCTTGACTTTATCCATCGACCTATTTTCACTTAAAAAGTCAAAGAAAATTGACAAAAATCCATTTCTTCTTACTCTTGTAAAAAGCGCCAAACAAATAAGTGGGCGACTCTGCACTTAAGCAGCGAAATTGTTTCTAAGTGCTTATTAGCTAAAATCACGATCGGAATTTTCCGGAAAATGTCACATGATATGTCTCATGATCTCTCATTTCTCTGAGACAAAATAATCTGTGATTCGAACTGTGTATTTCTCAGATTATTGCTAAAGTTCTACCTAGTAACCTTTATCGCCTTACCAAAATGTCGCCAAACTACCTGTTACCATATTCCAAAGATTAGCCCAGCAAAATTCTGAAGTAAAATTATTTTGCTGTTATTCTTAGTTTTTACGGAATTTTTGAAATAATCCAGTGATTTTTAATTCTGCCTATAATGGTTTCAGTACTGATTCGCCTTTTTTATACTGTACTCTAATATACTGATTTCCTGTAATAGGAAACTTTGATTCAATCAGTAAGATTCTGGAAGTAAAGAAGCTAAAGATTATGCTTTGTGCCGCATGATTTTAGATTCACTCTATTCAATTACTCTGTAATAATAACATCTTTCAGATTTTATATTACTGTAATATACGAAAACTCACAAAAATATAAAAGTATCATATGTTTCCACGTAGTGAAAAATAGCGTGGCAGGACAAGGAAACGTATCCTTCGTTACCATTTTGCTTAATGTACGACTGCGCATCCCGTGATAAAAAGTGTCTGATAGGAAGGGTTCTATCACAATTTAAAGTGTTTTCCATTAATTTAGAAACATCCTCTATTTTTGATATTATCATACCCGACTGATGCAAAATCGAAGTTACGAAGATACGTATTTAATTTTATACATTTATGGGTGTAATTAATGTACATTTGAGATTGTAAGTCAGTGACAAAATGATAATCAGAACATTGTGCTCATACATTAAAACTAAATGTAAAAAATAATATACATCAAAGCATAATAATTTATGTTAAATGCTCTAAAACTCTACACCTCTCTTCAAAACCTTCAGTTAAATTATATTTGGATTCACAAACAATTATTCTACGGTTATATTCATAGAGCAGACACTAATTTACTTTTTGGTATATCAAAAGCGAAGAACGAAGTTTGATATTCTTTATTTATTCTTATTTTCTCGCTTTACAAATATGAATTGATTAGTCAGAGGAGTTTGTTAAATTTATTAAGCCAATGGTATCGAATAATTCTATTTTATGCAACACGTTTATTGTAGTAATATTTTGTATCAACATGCGTGAAGACTACAATTTGTATTACATGCTTTTTTCCTAAACAAGGATTTTTCAGGCCTTGGTAGTATTTAATTAAAACAGAATCAAAGCCGGAGTTATACCCCATGCTTAGGCAATTTTCATTGGTTCCATCTATCGAGTAATGGACTTATCACATAAACAATGGACAAAACTTTTCCGAGAACCGTATTTCTCCCTTCGGACCATTCTTTCAATGGGAGGTTTCTAACCAAAACACTTGCGCTCGATGATGTAACATCTTGTGCATGTACACGTAACATTTTACGAGACCAGGAAAAATATTTCATCCATAGCTCTGTCTTGCGCAGGTGTCTGCTAGAAAAGTGGTCTTTACTTTAAATTAATCAGTCAAATATCCCGGAAGTGAAGATTCCCGGAAACGTTTCTTTCGACGAACTACTGATGGTAGCTAGTAAGTTTGAGATCGATTTAGGTATTATAATACGCATGCTTTTAAGCGGAATAAAATGTGCCACTATAGATTATTCTATAGTTATCGATAGTTCTTCAAACATTCTTGAACCTGTACAGGAACTTTCTGTAGAAGTAGGTTACAGTAGACTTTCACATTTGGCCAAGGTGTAGAATCTAAAAATGTTAGATAATCACTACTTAGCACACCGTTATTATTTCCTACGTTATAGTGTTATTACAACGTCATTCCTATGTTATTCCAGCTTCATTATCTCCCACGTTTTACTTCTATGAGTGCACCATTTGCACCAAACAATATACTGTGCAAATGTTTTTTTGCACAATGTTGGGCCTTCCCAGTGAAGGCATCCGAGTTTCATTCTCTTGTTTCCCTAAAGCCAGCTACACAACAGAACTTCCTAGGGACGGATTTTATGTACCCATTCTCGACGTGAAAAACGACAGGTATAAAACTTATACCTTATCAAGCACAGATCTTTGTCCCTTAACGACACATCGGTATGACACTTTGCTTCTGTTAATCTCCATTCTGGTACGGAATTAAGTGAAAAAGAGAAGTTAAAAGAATTAAATTATTGCAACAAAAAAGCCTCGTAAAAATTTTGACATTATTTACAACTGTAATCACGTGATAAGTTAAATTTTCCCGTGCAGGTTGACAGCTTATTTCGGACAAAGTATATGAATGTTACTTTCCTTCGCATATGCTTCTTAAGACAAAGAAACCTATATTTATGTTACAAAAATATAATGCACCAGAAATTTGTAAAATTTATTTCCTTTCTAGAGCGTTAAAGTAATCATAAAATATAATTCTAACTTAAAAGCGTTGAATTTTTTCAAAATATCTCTAGCATTTAATTGGAATTTTATCGAACAATAACTAAACCAATAGCCAGTTCAACATTCAAAATATTGGAAACATTCGTCTGAAGATTCGTCTTTACTCAAGTGCAAATAAAATAATCAAAAGGTATAAAAACAAATTAATACAATGTAAGGAATGTTGGACTTAACTTCTCTCAAGCTATAACGACATCACTTGTTATCAAATTTACAGTTATACTTAACTTCTTTAGATTCTGAAATTCGAGAATTAATTTCAACAACCGTTGAGTAGTATATTTATTTATGTAATTTATAAGCATTAGAAAAGTATACCCGACTGTCAAGAAAAAATATAAAAAATATAAAAATATAAAATATAAAAAATATAAAAAGCGAGAAAAATATAAAAAGAATTGCTTTTAGAATCATAAACCATATAAATTTAGTGAAGGGGGCGAAAAAAAATGGTGAAGGAAATCATAGCTCCACACGTACTTTGGCCGTTTCTTGGTCTCTAGTTGACCTCTGCTCCATTCACAAAATAAAAACTTAAAAAAGTTATCTTATAAAACAGAAATTAGACGTTAAAAAATCTTGGAGATACAGAGCAGTGGGTGCGACCAGTGAATGAAACTTCCGCCCTTGAAGATGCGCTAGCGTGGGAACTGCAACTGCAACTGAGGACACAGATATGAGAGAATGGATCTACGATAGGGCCGAACTGCAAATGGAGATCAGGCTGTTACTATTGCTGTTGCACGTATCTTACGTTGCAGATAAGACACTCGTAAGGTTTATAGGCCATCGGAAGAAGATAACATTCTCTTGACATATTCCACTCTTGAGATTTGTCCACGGTGCAGCATAATAGCATTTAAACGCGTATTTAACGAGCGGTGAAGTCATTTTAATGCACTTTTTATAAAGAAAATGTTCTTCAAGGACCACTCTTTGCACAAACTCAAGAGAAGAGTAGAGGGTGAGAAAAAAGCTCCAACTTTTAATGTAGATGTGTGCACACTTGAAGTCATTAGCCTTTCCTTATGCGAAATATTTTAAAGTACTTCTTAAAAGTACGGAATATCCCTCATATATTCGAGTAATCAGTGACACTCGTACGTATCTAATTCACAGTTTTTTTTAGATTTCCTGCCTTGGCAAACATATTTTGTGTCCAACCATTTTATAATTTTGTGCTCTTTCAATGAGGCACACTGGGACAATGAATAAAATGGGAAGTATATATAATCATGGTTCTCCGTGGTTTGCGTCTCATAACATTACGTTACTATTAAGCTAGCAATTCATTGTGGTTTGTTATGTTTTATGGTTTAATTATGCGGACTAGCAAACTGCAAATTCTCAAAACTATTACAATTCTTAAATTTATCTGCCGAATTAATGTAGTACTTTGCTAGCAACAAACGGTTAGATTTTGAAACAATGTATACTTCTTAATTATATTTATCATAATTTCATTATATATATATATATTACAACCGTTTGAGTCAAATAATGTCGAGAAAAATAAAGAATTCTTCGGCACTCATTAATCGTTCCGTTTAATGTTTTAAATGCTAACCCCTTGATAAGTTCTGTTTGAAAAGTTAAACAAAGCGTGATAAATATCTTATTTGTATTATTTTTTATCATTCTTTAATTTAATTGCTCACACCACTTCTTACATTTTTTTTTGCTTTCATAGCAAACGTTTTATTTACATCTTGAGCTTAAAACATTTTTTCACTTATTTAACCATTTTACAGGCACCATTTATTTGCCCTACATATTTTTCCTCAGGTAGGATAATTTTTGAAAAAATAATTTCTTTTTTAACTAAAATAATGTTTTGCATGCCGCCTAATAATGAGTTTGTCACATTTTTCCCCTCAGATAAAAACCTAGGCGTAATAGTAATTAAAATAAAAACTGAGAAACAATTAAACCTTCAAAAAGCAAAGAAAATGACCAGCACTGATTTTAGAACTCCAACGTTCTATTTTATTTATCTAGAATGTATTTCTTTCGTATACTTGCAGGAGTTCTGCAAAGGAAACTTGTTTTTAAATCTCCGAAAAAAAAAACCCTCACTTAACAGTTACAATAAAGAATATTTTCTGTCGTTACTATTCTTAGAGGTAAATATTGTTTGGCACCAATGAGGCATGAGAGAGAACTACACGTTGTTAATTTAATGTATCTAATATTTAGGTATTTAACTTTATTTACAAGATGAATGATCTACTCCTTGTTCATGTACGACTTTTTTAAAAACCCATGAATTCTTATGAACTTCAACTGTGGGTTAAAAGTCTCACACATCTTTGTGAAATACATAGAAGTGCAAACTGTAGCAAGACGAGCTTTCAATGGTCAAAACATTAAACGATTGCCGAAACTTAAAATACTTAAGCCTGATTCTTCAACTGGAGTTTACAAGGTTAAGTAACAAGTAAATTCTTAAGCAACCTTATAGATTTTTTACTAGTATTGATATAATTAATTGACCAGAATGATATAATTAATTGACAATACGATAAGCACTTAATGCAGTAAATTAATTACCAAATAAATATTAGTATAATACAGGCCTCCATATAGAACTGCAATGAATATTATTAATCCCCTTAGAAGCAAAATAAGATACTGAGAAAATACACGTCGAAAACATCTGTTAATTACGTTTGTTAACTCGTTACGTTCTTTGGCTTTAGTATTGCATTAAACGTATTTCATCAACGGATCTAATGACAGCAGTACTGCCATCTGTTGATGAAATTCCTTACTTCTGTCAGTGAAACAAATTTGCAGAGTTTTAGTTAGCGATATCACGGAATTAATGCATATATTAATTTTAACACATAACCATTGATTGCAAACGCCGCTTCTTCGATTGTTTCGATCACGTCATTTCATGTATAACGAAATTTAGGCAAAAATTTAATATTAATACAACAGATGTATATATATTATTATTAATATACGTTTTAATCTGGAAAGCCATTGATGACACAGATATCAAAGTGTGCTATAGAAATATATCTGAATGTCTTGATGTAATAAGAAACAATCATAGCATATTTAAATGTTTCTTTTTAGTTTAGTTGACATTTCCGACCATAAATTTTCGCACGCTAACAGTGCTTGTTCCAGAGTATAACATTTACACGTACGTACACATACATGTTACAGCAATTTTTAGGTACTTCATCTAATCTCCCTTGGCTTCGGTATGCTTGACAGTCTGCATGTTAATCCGATTCGCAGTCCACTTACATACAGGGTGATCAAAAAGTCAGTATAAATTTGAAAACTTAATAAATCACGAAATAATGTAGATAGAGAGGTAAAAATTGACACACATATTTAAAATGACATGGGGTTTTATTAGAACCAAAAACAAAAGTTAAAAAAATGTCCGACAGATTACTGTTATCGGGCCTTTTCTCTTCGAGGAAATGCGTGATTCTGGTTTTGAAACTGCTACCGTGACGAGTGATAGGTATGCCGATATGTTACAGAATCGCATCGTCCCCAGCCTGGCTGATAAACACCTGCTGGAACGAACGTTTTTATGCAGGATGGCGCTCCACCCCATATTGCTAGACGCGTGAAAGATCTCTTGCGCGCGTCGTTTGGTGATGATCGTGTGCTCAGCAGCCACTTTCGTCATGCTTGGCCTCCCAGGTCCCCAGACCTCAGTCCGTGCGATTATTGGCTTTGGGATTACCTGAAGTCGCAAGTGTATCGTGATCGACCGACATCTCTAGGGATGCTGAAAGACAACATCCGACACCAATACCTCAACATAACTCCGGACATGCTTTACAGTGCTGTTCACAACATTATTCCTCGACTACAGCTATTGTGGAGGAATGATGTTGAACATATTGAGCATTTCCTGTAAAGAACATCATCTTTGCTTTGTCTTAATTTGTTATGCTAATTATTGCTTTTCTGATCAGATCATTGCTTTTCTAATTATTGCTCTTCTAATAAAATCCCATGTCATTCTAAGTATGTGTGTCAATTTTTACCTCTCTATCTACATTATTCCGTGATTTATTAAGTTTTCAAATTTATACTGACTTTTTGATCACCCGGTACATTATTTCCAATATATCCGTCAACATATGACAGCATAATGGGGTAATAAACTCACATTTAGCATTTTACTTTTACACAGTAATACGAATCAGAAGTAAAATTAATTATACTGAAGGGCTTGTGTCTAATTTTTAATGCGTTCATAATCTAATCAGAATAACAGCCTTTGTTTTGCGAGAGAAATGAAATTAAAATGCAATCTGTACATTGCCAAAAGACGCGGAAATGCTCACATGCAGATCAGAAATAAGATAAAACCGAGACAATGTATAAAAAGTCAGAGATATTTTCTTATGTTTATTTATCATCAGAACACGTGGTACGACTCGATAATCGGAAAGCGAGTCAAATCTTATATATTAAGTTTTAAAATCACAAATATCAACCTCCACTAATCACCTATCAAACTGATATTCTGTACATCAATAAATAATTTTATTTAAATTTTTATTTTCATATTTTAATGCTAAAAATTAAATTTGTGTTTGGTGGCTTATTTAATTTAATTCGCAGTTAATTTTACTTTGAAGCAATCTTTCCTATTGCTCTCGGTTTCAACCCACACTTTCTTACCAGAATGAGATTTCAGTTTCGCGTGTTTTGAAGAATAGTGTAGCAAGATACTATTTAAGTAAGTACGAGTTACTTGAAACCGAGCGTGTTCTGCCCTTCAGCCTCGGCATTTCACTGCTATTTTACGGTCCTGCACATGAACTGCCGGTTAGTCTACATCGGTGGTAGGACCAAGAACCAACTACTCGTTAAAATATCTCTTTGCAGCTTCTGCTGATTATTTCACTTAGGCTTAGTTTTAATTTTACATTTATTACAGCCAAAGGTATTGGCGTGGACATTTAAGTACTAGAAGTGCCAAGTGCAAATACTTTTCTTGAGATGAATAAAAAGGTCTTTTCACCCTTCCCGCATGTTGTATTTTAATTTACTGTACCGTTACATTCAAGTGACATATGAGTTGATTGCTAATGACCATTAACATGTAGGTCACTGATGGCCAACAACCTTAATGGACATCGATTCTTATGACTAAGTTTTAGTTTAAAAATATATCTAAATTTGATTCACTATCCCACACAGTTAACTTATTGGTTGATTCCACGTGACCTTCAAGCAGTGAGTCAGCCTTGACGAGCACTTGTTAGTTTCGATTAAATTAATTGTAATTAAAAAAAAAGTTGTGCCTAATTCCATTTATTACATACAGATACAGCTTATTTTTACTTCCTTGTACGAAGTAAAGAGGAAATATTGTAATCGCGAAAAGTTTCAGGCAGCATATTTCAACGAAAATATCCATTTTCACCGCTATCGAATGCAATTTAACGATGTTTTTGCTTGACATCTATTCGTAAGAACAAAATTAAGGACTCTTTTCGCACCAAAAAATTGTACACCTAATTTAAAATGAATTCTGAAGATAATTTTTCGTGGTTTCTATGCGTACGTACGTATGTATCTCGCATAACTCAAAAACGACTAGCCTCAGAACGTTGAAATTTTGTATATAGGACAGCTGTAACATGTAGATGTGCACCTCGTATTTTGGTTGCAATCGGCCGCACCAAAAGTATATAAATATATTTATATATATCCACTCTGTTACCCGGCTCAGTGATCTAAGTTTTTTTTCTTCTTATATGTTTGTAAATTGTGCATTTTTTGCTTTAAAAATGATTGAATTATGTTGTTCTTATCTTCCGATTAAGGTTTTTATTTTTTTACGAAATCTCCAAGCAATATTTGTAGAATTATCAACAATTTAAAAGCTGTTTAAGTGCGATTAAACCTAATTTTTAAATAACATGGCGATTCTATTTGTTTTAATTCGAAACAGCAGAATAGTAGATTTGTTGCCAATCTACAGAGACTAAGCTTCGCAACAACAAAGATAACGCCAACGCCTTCATTTATTATTGCGAATTAAATCATGCTTAATCTATTCCGGAATTTATTCGAGGAAATATGTGTTTCAGATTTACTTCGTAATTTTTAATATACATATTTTGAGTATTTATGTATTTTTGCTTTGTCGGGAACTGAGAACTAAATGAATTGAATGAGAAATACTGAATCGTCTGTGTGTTTCTTTTTTTGTTTTGGTTGCTTAATTTCTTTTGCACATCGTTTTAGATATATTATAGTATTTGAATAGAACATGTGGCAACAATTAGAGAATTCTTCAAATGATATAAATTTATATGCATTCTGAGTTATAATATGGACGAAATGTAACGCTGTTAAGTGAAGCTAGCGCCAGAGTGTCGCTATGGTAAACATATATAGGGAATTTTAATATGCATGCATATATTCTATCGTGGTTTATGCGCTATTGACGAAGTAGATTTAATTCAATCCAATAAGTTTAAATGAAATGCAAGAAAAAATGCGTTTAATTTAATGTTCCATACAAGGAAGTCATGTGGTACACACATAAGATTTTTTTTTTCAAGTTTTCTGAAATTGCCTTTGATTTTTATAACGTCTTATTGCGTTCGATTTTGTAAACATTCTTATTAAAACCATTAAAATATCAATCATTAAAATTAATCATTAAAATATGAAATTAAATTAGTTTAATTTCAAATTCAACTAATAAATGCACAGTTAATTAAACTCTCATAATGAATATATATGGTAAGGCATTGAGAAGAGGAAATTTACTCTTCCGTTCTTAATTCGACGATTAAACGATCTTTTCGTGAAATCCTATTTTCTGTCCAACTTGACGTAATTACTGACGTCATAGTAAAAACTATTCTTCTCGAATTTGAGCATGAAGAAAAGATTCTAATTTGATCTAAATTTATTCGGACTTTAAAAATTCTACTGATACGAATCTAACTAATAGCAAAGAATGTAAGGTTCATTTGTCTTGTGAAATTAACTATCTGTGTGGGGGGGGAAAAAGCAAACCATTCTCTATTAGTAAGAATAACTTACTATTAGCTATTAATTTAATTCTCTTTAGTATGTCAATTATGTGCTATTAGTGAGTTATCTTACTAATTGCAGTGGAGAGTAATTTTTTCAAGCTTTCTTTAGTAATTTATCCTTGATAAATTAAACCATAAAGTCTTCTTCAAAAATTTCGTCCATCTCTTCTTACAAGAACTCCAGAAGAAATTTAAAGGTTTAAAGGTTTTATTCGAAGTAATTTTTCTAATGCTTAGTGATTCCAATCATATTTCTTCCCTAATATTTAATGGTTTTATTCAGATTGCTTTATCCAAAGCTTTTTGTTTATAAGGCATTTTCTCCCTCTTTACCGCAAGCCTTTGTGGTGTTATTGGTTGCATACTCAGCGCGTATTTGAGAGGTCCAGGTTCGAGTCCCAGAGATGACACTGCACATTCTTTTAAAATAACCTAATGATTCTAGATGTTAAAGATCATATTCCGTATTTAGCGTGTAGTGACTACACACTAAAGTGATACACGCTAGTGACTACCACTTAATTTAAGTGAGTGATTTTAATGATGATAGGAGTAGGAAATTTTCCTCCCAGGAATGGAGATTATGTAAATAATATAAATTTAAGAAATTAGTATTATACTGACTAATTAATTTTCTATTGAAGCTAAGCGAGCTTCATTTCGACTCAAACGGCTTTGTACCAAGCATCATGGAAATTCTGTCAGTAAATGCAGAGAAGCTGAATTGCTGCCAAAAAGGTTTTTTAAGAAATTTTTCTCTTAATTAAATCTTAAGAAGTGCTTACTTAACGACGAAAAAATAGTTGTTTTGAAAATGTTAATGCTATTTTTCTGTGATACACAGTACTCGTATATCAAGTCAAAAGAAAATCTGATGTGGATGCCACACAAGATCTAGTTGTACGGTCTGTTATACACATTTCTTGTTGCACTTCATTAAACTGTATTTCTCGAATTATTCTAATTGAATTAGCCGATCCTTCAATACAAGTTGAAAATGAAATCAAACATTACAAATTTTGATTTTCTGCTATTCTGCTTTTAGTTATTTTGAAATTAAATAATATTGATCAATTTTTGTCTTCGGGAGACAAACTTCTTGCATTTTTATTTTTCATAATGAGTATTAAAACATCGCAACTATATAGAAACCGGAAGACCAAAAAAGTTTTACATTTCATTACTTGTTTAAAATATTTTTTTTCATTTGACACCGCCAAAATATGAATATTTTCTCATTTAAAGCATTTCTATAACTGGAAGTGTATGACTACGAATAACGATTGCACAAATAAAGACCGAGTAAGAGGGATACATGTATATATATATATATATATATAATTTTTTGTACTGTAGATTGCAATACAAAAGAGAGATGCATAACTAGGTATTATAGTCTCATATACAAAATTTCAACATTCTAAGGCTAATCGTTTTTGAATTGTGCGAGATACATACGTACATACGTGCAGGCGTCAAGAAAAAATCCATTTAAATCTATTTGGAAAAAAATAATCCTTTATTTTGTCCATCAACTCAAAAAAAAAAAAAAAAGTCAAAATGGATTCGGGAATGATCAGAATGGATATTTCCATTGAAATGTGGTACCCGAAATTTTTCCAGATTAAATACTTCCTTTACTTCGAACAAGAAAGTAAGTAAAAATAATGAAATAAAAGCTTAACTTGCAGTATGATTCTTTACAGATCAGTTACTGCCTGTGAAATATGACCACCTTAATTTAATTGCGTCGAAGAAGTTATCCAATTATAAAAGTTTTTTATAAAAAAGAAAAAATATCTATACAAAATTTATCATAAAAAGCAACAATAACAAAATAAAAGAAAACTATGTTGCTTTCATGTTAATGAAATTTAATTACTGTTGCAATGTATGAATTTTTTAGCTGTGCCAAAAGGATTTTGGACCTGAAATTCAAATGTATCTGTATTTCTAGAAAGTAAGAAAGAGATAGTTAATATATACACTGACTACCAATAACTATTTGGACACCTATGCAAATGACGATATCTGCGGTCCTAAGGTACATCACGGACTCCGCCGGTATATATCGTGTAGGAAACAGCATCGGCTTTAGTCGCATGCAAGATGACTCGCAGTTCGGAGCTCTCTGATTTCGAGAAAGGTATAATTATCGAGTATCACAAATGTGGCCGATCCTTAAGGGACATATTCTGCGATCTGAACTACCCAAAATCGACAGTGGCCTATGTGATTAAGAAGTGGAAGGTGATCGGTAATTGTCGGAATGTGCCCCGAGTCGGCAGACCAACGAAACTGGGAGATAGAGACCGACGAGTGCTGTCCAGAGAAATTCGGAAGAACCGCACCCAACCGATGGCCCTCATCCGCGAGGAGTTTCAACAGGCATCCAGGAGTATTGTTTCAATGAATACCATCCGTAAGGAAGCACATCTGCTTGGTTTTCATGGTCGTGCTGCTGCCCATAAGCCTTTGATCACAAAGTCCAACCGCGCTGCTCGGTTAATATGGTGCAAAGCACATCGAAATTGGACCGTAGATCAGTGGAAACGGGTTCTTTAGACTGACGAATCAAAGTTCACCCTTTACCGTTCGGATGGCAGGGTCTGGGTCTGGCGTCTACCTGGAGAATGTCTCCTGCCAGAATGCATTGTGCCAACAGTCAAGTTCGGCGAAGGTGGAATTATGGTCTGGGGGTGTTTCTCCTGGTATGGGCTGGGACCCTTGGTCCCCATTCATGGTAAGCTCAACTCCGATGCCTACTGCACTATTTTGGATGACAATTTGCTTCCTACGTTGGCAGTTTTACGGGTTGGACCCCTGTTACTTTCAGGAGGACAATGTCAGTTGTCATGTTTCGACGTTAACCAAGGCTTGGTATGGTGCCAATCAAATTCATGGAATGGACAGGCCTGCCCAAAGTCCAGACCTGAACCCTATCGAGAACCTCTGGGACGAGTTGTATCGCCGAATTCAGGGGTGCACTACCCGTGCGAAATCGGTGAAGGAACGTCTATGTCTCCTCCAAGCCGAGTGGAAGAAAATACCACTAGCTGTCATACAAAGACTTGTGGAAAGTATGCCCTGGAGGGTCCACGCTGTAATTACCCCTCGTGGAGACGCTACCAAATATTGATTTTGAATAAAGTTAGTTTTTCTTTTCTATCACAGGTGTCCAAATACTTATAATTGATAGTCAGTGTATATTGATACAGGTTGAAGCAAGGCTGGCACATGTGCATCTGTCTAGGCAGGCTAAGAATTGTCATCGAAAGGAGAATTCCCTGCGGAGGGAATTTCATAGCTACAAAGAGGGAAACATAATCAGCCTTTTATTGATCTGTTAACTATTTATTTTAGTTATGAATACGAAAAACTACTTTTATTAAAATTTTTGCATTTATCAACATTTTCTGCTTTTGTTATTTAATTTATAAAACACGTTAAAATACTCATCAGAATCTAAATAAATATATATACATATTTATCTTTCGAGTTTGAAAAAGAGTGATAGAATCATCTTTAAACAATAGGGAGAATATATGGGATAAGAAAGGGTTGGGAACCCTCCTCTAGGCATGTTATGTGTCTCTAGGCCTATTTGCTATGCTTCCACTGCGGACGGAATTCTGAGGGACAACACCAGGGGGTCAGTCCGAGGGTCACCCACATATCTTCCCCAACACAAACCTCTCTCTTGAAAAGACTTTCATGTATGCTCACCATGTATTTGAAGTGCCTCCTTTTTCCGCACAGATACTGTACACTCACAAGCATTCTATACCTTTCCCGGGATTCGAAGCCTGGCCCATTGGTACGCGAATCAGCATCGCTAATCACTACACCAGATACGTAACAATATGTTGGTACACACTTTCATCATTGTCGTTAGATTTTATTTTTGAGAACAGATTAAGATATGTGATTACAGAAGATATCATACATTTAATCAATGACATCAGAAGTGTATCTTAGTATAAATTATAATACCGGCACTGTATCTGAAAACATTTGTGAGAGGTATATAGAAGCATAGATTGTTTTCAAATTATTCTTATCTTTTACTTTGATAAGTAATGTATTCTTTCACAGTAAGAAATATAAGTGAAAGATCTTGTTCCCTATGGACTGGCAGCAGTTTTTTTAAGGATCTCGAATTCGATCTTCGAATTCGGAGATAATCTGAGTGAAATGAAAATAATAACAGCTTTAAGAGTTTTTCAAGTTTTTGAAAATGTGTAAACTTTAATCAGGTTAAATATTTTACTAGATTAAATTATGGGTATCAAAACAATGAAAAGCAAAGAAAAGGAAATCATTAAAACAGCATATAATATCATATCTGCGAATCATACCATCAAATGAAATGCAAATAAATTTGCGAAAGCCTACAGCTCTTTTAAGTCCCAAAAGAATTACTTAAACTAGAAGCAGAAAGCATAGATAAAAGATAAAAGCTACCAATGCAATAACAGCTAAGAGTTTTTCGTGTTTTTGAAATTCTTTAAATTTTAATCAAGTTGAATATTTTGCTAGATTGAGTAATGTGATCAAAATAATGGAAAAGAAAAAAAATAGAAGATCATTAAAACTGCATGTAATATGATATTTTGTAAATCATGCCATCAAATGAAATAACAAATAAATTTAAGAAAAACTACACAATTCTTCTAAATTCCCAAAAGTATTACTTGGATCAGAAGCAGAAAACATAAGTAACATAAGTAAAAAACAAAAGAACATAAGTAACAAAACATAAGTAAAAAATAAAAGCTACCAATGCTTACAGTTTAAAAAAAGATTCGCATGGAAAGACTTTCCAGACTTTAAAATATCTTTTTCCGTAATATATTTTGTCCCTTAGGTATACCACTTTTTCACTTGAATTTATGAGGGAATGATACGGCTATGCAAAAGACTTTTTAAGATTTACACCACGTCGTCTTTATGCGCAAACGTATTTCAAAGAATTTATCTTGTGATTCTCTCAGCCAGCATTTGAAACAATGTTTTTACCTTTTTATCTCAAGTTTAAACAATATTCACAGATATTCTAGCACCTTGCAAACTTTCTCAGATTAATATAAAGTTTAATTATTATAACGCTACTTTAAAATAATATATCAGAGGAAAACTCTTTATTTAACTTATTGTTCTCACTTCTCTGAATTTTTATCTTTAAAATAGAAAGCACTACCACTTAAAAGAAATATTTCTGGCAAGCATCGTGAACAAGCGATCCAATGTAAAAACATTAGCAGAAAAAAATAAAACCTATTACTATTTTTATTGTTAATATTTAAAAAAAATAATCACATAAAATTTAAATTCAGTATGCAAATGCCGAGAGATAAATTAGCTAACTGATCATCACAAAGCACATTTTACATGCTTTATAATAATCAATTAAGATTGCCTTAGAAGAATTTACTTCGTAGAAAAATCGTTAGAGAATAAACAGCATATAATTAAATTACATTAACATTAAAACATCTATTACATACACCAAGTTAATAAGAGTAATATTCAAAAGATTTTTGGGGGCAATTTCTTTTTAAAAAATGTAAAATAAATCTAAAAAAACTGACATATATCTTAATGTTTTGAAATAGTTAAAGGGGAAAAGAATAATTTTCATCAAAACTGGGAAAATACAAATTAAATTTATTTTAGTACATTTACTGTAGTTGTCTCAGCTTACTTTAGAGAAAAGGGGAAAATTTGCTTTTCCATTTCCCCATTTGTGAGAGTTATCAACTTACTAAGTTCCATATGCAAAATTATTTAAAAATCTCCAAATTTTAAAGGAAAATAGGTCTCAAAAGAGGAGAAATGTAAAATAAGCATTCTTATTTTCAACTTGTATAAAATAACATAATTTTATTAAATTCAGCTACTCTTTGAATAATTACGTTTTTCTTTAATAAATAAGAGTATAAATCTCCACGTGGCTTTACTTTATAATGAAATAATAATATGGGAGTTTTTTTTCTTCCTACCATTTAACTTTATTCTTCAGAACACTTCTTTTAAATATAAGATATTTTTTCTTTATCTCTTACAATTGAGGAACTACTTCTTAAGTTAGTAAGCATATGATAACTGCTTTGCTTACAGATGTTTCAGGTTTAAATTGAAATATTCATAACAAGATCAGGTTGCAGTTTTTTTTTAAATCTTGAAGACTTGAATATAAAATCTGATCTAATTTTTTATGTATATATTAAATTTTACAAACAATAGCGATAAATTTTTTAAAGAGTTAGACTGTAATCTAAAAGTTTTCAAATTGTATTTTCTGCGTTATAACTAAAACAGTATAATCTTTCAATGTAATTTAATGATAAACTGAAATCGATTTTTTTTTAAATGAATCAATATTTACAGAAACAAAGAAATAGTGAAGAACAGACGGAAAAACTCAGTACCATTGTAAAAAGTACTTAAATTTTTCATTTTTATCTTAGACGGAATTATATTTTGCTTCCTTCAGTTTTCAAAAATATTCATTATTCGAAATAAATTCAAATAAATGCTTCTAATAAAACAGATGACGCTTACCAGATTTGTATATTTGTTTGTTGTTTTTCGAATAGAAATCTTATAATTGCAGTTTGGTTCAAATATGCAGCAGCATTTTGAAAACATTTTATGTTTAATTTTATTTGTTTCATAGTTTTCCATTTTACTTGAACACTTTTAGACCAAAGGTGCTTTAGCCGAAAAGAATTATTTCATTCGACATTTCGCTTCGAATCAGTAAAAGCGTTGAATAACTTTTCAAATTGTTGCCGCCAAATATTATCACTCTGTATTATATTTAAAGAAATTAAAAAATGAAGAGTTTGCATGAATGTATATATGTTTCTCGCACTGTGAAAAAGCAACGACACCTAGAGCATCCAATTTTGAATAACGTAGTACTCCATCCGAATATGGGCACCTGGAAGCACAAATTTGGAATCTGTCTTATTGTCTATTTCATATTTTATAAACCTTGAATGAATTTTTGATTAAAAAAGCGAGCAGGGGCAACACTGTAAGGAAAAAACACTTTTATCCCCTGCGTACGACTGTCTGTTGGAAATTCTAAAGATATTCTGTTTTTAAATATTTTAGGCCAAAGGGCCGTTACCCAAATGTTCTCGAAACGTGTATTTGTGTGTAAATGTAAAAAAGCCTCTGTGGGCATAATATAAAGTCTGAAAGCTTTCAGATTTTTTTTTATTCCCATTTTACTGAACATATTTGCCTTTACTATCGAAAAGTAATGAATGTCACAGTATTTTAAATGTAATGAATTTGTTTAAGCATCTGTTGATACAGTATATTTAACCACCACTGTAACGTGAATTCAATATTTTATGAACTCTAGTAGAACCTGAAAACAGCTTCATTTTAAAGCTAGAACTTGTAAGTTACTTTTAAAGCCAAGTCTTTGCTATTACTCTGAAATAATTACTGTTGGCAGAAGACAATGTCTCAAATTACGAAAAAACTATAAAATTTTGTTTGTATCTACGCTTGGTTAAGATATAAAATTATTAGGATTAAAGAGCCACTGTTACTAAAAATTTTTAATTACTAGTAAGTTTAAATTATAAAAGTATTAGTAACTTTAAACGATAACTCTATCTTGAACGGTTATTGACCTAAAGAATTCAAAAGCTTTCCGTTTTCTTTATCTGTCATGTATTCTAAACCAAAAACTGGCTTTTAGCTTACCGGCTGAAAACATTCACTGGCTTTTAGCTTACCGGCTGAAAACACTCACTGGCTTTCAGCTTACCGGCAGCGAGTGAAAGTCGCGGAACAACCGCTAGAACTACTTCCACGTCCTTACGTAAGGAACACAACAGCGCAGTTTGGCGCAAATTTTGTTTTAGCCGAAATGTTTTCAGCGATTGAAACACTGTCTTAGCGCTGAAGATAGCGATCGCGTTTGAATCGCTGAAAATGCCTCCGCTGAAATAAAATCTACCGTCAATTCAATGTCGTGATTTCTTATAAATCAGTATCATTACTTTTTCATTTTCACACACTTCTATATAATAACCTTTTACTCCTTCCTGCCAACTGCTTAAATACTCTCTACTAATTTCTATCTTCTGCAAAGGATAGAGAAAACACAATAAAATAAATGAAAGTAATGGAACTTAGATAAAATTCTGATTAGGTAACCTAAAAACTTTACAACAATGTTTTCTAAACATTTCAACGCAACGATTCGCATGCATATGCTTGCAATTTTTGGCACAATTTGCATAACGTCGCGATTCGCATGCATATGCTTGCAATTTCTGGCGCAATTTACATACTCCATTATACGGATATGAGTCGCGACTCACGTCACGTGATTGCGATTTATTGTAGTCTATATATATTTACTCAGAGAAAAAGAGGAAGCAAAACAAAAGGATTCCTAGAAAAAAGTAATATAATAATGAACTAATAAATAATAAATGAACATATACAACTATTAAAACTTAATTGGTAATTATAAAGTAAATAGTAACTACAGGTAAATGTTATATAATTGTGTAATAAGAAAGTAAGCATTACAAAGATTTTGTTCTTGCCCGTTCTAGAAACCACTGCTTTCTAACATAAATGAATAAAAAACGCATTTTTCTTCGATAAGCAAGTAATACAGAATACTTTATGATATTTTAAAAAAATGCTCTTTAGCAAAATTCTATAAAAGTGTATGCTTCTCTAAGAAAGAAGTACTGTAAGGTTAAATTTCTCGTAATTTTATGGATCCTGACTGTACTAAAAATAAGCCTAAAATTTCCGATTTAAAGTTAAATCTTAAGCATGACTGACGAGGAATGACAATTAATTAATTGGCAATTAATTGTCGCCGAAACTCACTTACTAAAATGCCTTGTTTCTTATGATTAGAGTAAATCAAAAGTAACTTTTAAGAAATATATATTTTAAATCTAAATATATATTTTAATCAGTGATATTCAGTGATAATCTATTTATATATTAAATTAGTGAATCAAGAATAGTTTCAAATGATAATAGTAAATAAAGAATAGATATGTAGGGTTCCTCACTAATTTTGTCTAAAATGAACATTGAGGGACGTAGTGAACTATGTAATGACTTATCCCTGAGTTCAAAACATTAAAGACGTAGACTAGAGAGGGGTTAAAATACCCTTTTATTCACTCATACAAGAATAACAGTCGGCTCCTTCTTGGGCTTACAGGAAGCCTCTACTCGGGCTTTAACTCAGAATAAGAAATAAGAAACTAAACTATAATTAACTAAACGAGACTTAGCCGAAGCTAAATGCAATTATCTAAGTCTAGTTGGCTCTTAAATTAAACTAACCGGCGAATATCCATAGGCACGTAATATATGGCAGAGTGTAACAGCTTCAAGAGTGACTTAGCCCGAAGACAAATACGCGTATCTTAGAATTCCTTGCATTTTCTGTCGAACATAGTTGAACCTTCCTTAAATACCTCTTCTAAGTCATTTGCATTGAACGCGATTCTAAAAACTCATTCTGGTAGGGAGTTGTAAATGGAAACAAGAATTGATAGGAAAGGGCTTCGAAATTAAAATAACTGTTATAAAAATTAAATTTACCTTACAGATCTTTGAAACATCTCTGGAAGGTGCGGTTAAATTTTGCAGCAAATATTTAAACTTTTGTTGCGTTTGTTTTCAACTACTTTCTATACACTCATGTATCTGAAAATGATCTTCGAATCACCAGAAACTAAATTCTAATTTTTCATTCGAATTCCAAATTTCATTTATCTGCATTACTGTGATATTCGAGTTGGTATTAACCAAGCTTCTGAGTGAGTAAATTTTCTTCACTTTTTTTTTTCCTAAAACATTATTGATTTGAGCTCTCATTTTAAGAGCTTCAGTCCCGAAAACCTGTCTTAGCAGCCCACAGGATACTGAGTTCTCTTGCTACAAAATCGTTAAGAGCCGCCAACCAGTTACTTCAAACTAGTATTCGCATTTTACTCTAAATATTAAAAATTTGAAAGCAAAGAAAAACATGAACAAATTTATAATGGAAAGACTTACCATGCATTTGTTGGGTTTCTCTCCTGAATGAACTCTCATGTGAATTAACAGCTTGTACCGAGCATTGAAGGGTCTTAACTTTCTTGGACAACCGATCCATAGGCAACTAAAGTCTTCTCTCTTCCTCTGGTCGACATGACACTTCTCTATATGTCTTACTAGCGTGCTTTGGGATGGAAATGCTGTCTTACAGTCTACCCAAAGACATATATGTGGTGTTGGAGAACTATGTTCAGCATTAGGTGAGTTTGACTGTTTTTGATGTCGTTTCATTCGGGAAGCAGAACTATTACTAGCATTTCTCACATAATATGGCGCATTCAAGGATTTTGTGTAGTAATTTAGAAGTTCTGTTTGAGTCTCAGAACATTGTTCTTTTTTAATTTGGTTGGTACCAGAATATTTATAAGTTTGCAAAGACAGGCAGTTGCCAATACCAATCTGAATCGTTGAGCTTTTACTTGTTGAAATCTTTGACGATGAATGGGTAATATTGTTTTCAGATTCATATTTATTTAATGTCTTAGGAGGAAAGGTCTTGAAGTCCACTAACTCTGGTTGAGACTGACAGACATCCTGCTCCGTATGCGAAGCATTATTTGATCTGAAGTGCAAAGAATCAAGAGATTCATTGTCCATTTCTGCTGTTCTTTCTTCATAGTCTAAAATAGTTGCCAAATCTTCGGATTCGAGGCTAGACAAATGTGTTTCTTCGAGCCATCTATACTGGAAGTTTTCGTGGCTTAGGAATTCCTCTTCGTTTTTAATTCTGGAATCTGGGCAGCTTTTCCAAGAACACGTCATATTTAATGGCACATCGTGTGATAATGAATTAGAATCAGTAACATCTGGAGTATCCGAGACTGATGAGGTGCATTTCGTAATGAAATGAAATTGTTGATTAATATTTGGGTTAAAAGCTGAATTGTCTTTAGTAACTGAAGTTATATCGTCCAAGTTTCCTCGATCATGAATCAGTTCTGTTTCACTGTCTTCCCCGAAGAACAACGGAGATGAAGTAGAGCTATTAAAATCTAATCCTACTGCAGGAGGCAAGAGTGTTCCGAATGGTATATCAGCTAAGTCTTTTGGTAAAGAACTTTCACCACTCGGAAGGTTTTCACTCTGACAAGAAGGAAATTCTTCTTGTGGAAAAACCGTTAGTGGCTGGACTTCTGGAAAGTCACACCATTCCGTAACCTCTTGCTCAGAATCGTCTAAGATGATGGATGATACTGGGGAGGAGGAAGAAGACTTGAAGATATCTTCGTCTCTGGAGATAAGGCGTTCCAGATGCATTTCTTTAATTGTCTCGTTCGTTCGTTTCGTTCTAAAGAAATATGGAAATGAAAATTCTGTGTTAAATCCTGATAAGCTAACTTTTGCAGAAATTTCTTCATTCTTTGAATACCAAAAATTCTTTGATATTCTAAAAATATGTTAAAGAATCTTACTTACAGACAGACCATTTATGACTTACAAATCATAGGTAACATGTCCATATTTTTAAACGGTTAGATCTGGAGATTTTAATATTTTATTACTCCCATAAATAGAATATATTTTGAAGAAAGTATGCTTCAAAATTGTTACAAAAGCATAGATAAAATTTTTAATTTTTAAAACTACGCTGCTATTTTGCTATTACACTCTGCTATTTAAAATTTATATTTGCTACTGCGAATTAAAAATATTTCGAAATTATTTTAATTATAATTTTTGTTTCAGAATATCGATGATCAAAAATTACTGTCGTAAATTTCTAAGAATCATTCAATCTTTGACCTTCATTAGAAACCCTTATAAGGTAGTTCTCCCGCCTTCTTAGCATGCCTTCGTAGTGTAGTAGTCAGCACGCTGGGAGCGTATTCCAGAGGACCATGGTTCGATTCCCGGTGAAGACGTTTCTCATTTTTCACTTCACTTCCCCTGCTTACAAAAAATATCTTATGTCTCTATACCCTTAAACTAAATTCTTCATTTAGAAACTTTGGGCTCATTAACATTAAGTGCATAAAATATAACGCATAGCTTACTATGGGTTCGATTCACTTAGATGCGTGTAACTGAATTGCAAGATACTCCTGGTCAGTAAATCATAAAGTAAAAAAGATGAAAGTAAATTTATATTTTTCTTTCATGAAAATCAGTGTAAAGCCTTATAAAAATTCCAATTTATCTGGAGTTACCTAGCGAAGAATAAAAGTTCTTTTATGTATAAAATTTTTAATAAATTAATGTTTAAGATGAAAGAAATGCAATACATGTTCCTATTCCTAAAGTATATTAAGGCTACTTTTAAGATTTTGTTTCAAATTATTATAACATTTTTCTTATTGGGATTCTTTAAAGGAGAAGCAATTAGCTAAGAGAAACGAAGAAATCATTAGGTGTAAAAATTGGTTTGGTGTAAAATTAGTGTAAAATCTAATAAGACATTCTATTCTAATTCATTCTGAGTTCGCTTAATTTCTATTCAGATGTGAAACTTCTCTATAAAACAATATAGCTTAGATCGAGCATCGCTTTATCACTAATGTACATTGAACTAAAAATTAAAATAATCTGTACAATAATTTCTTGATGCATTCTTCAATACTTGCTTTTTTGAAATACTTAATTGCCCCAAATTTCAGTTCTGTATCACATTAGTCACTTATGCTTTTTGACTTTAAACAACTTTTCTTAAGTCACTCTGTTCCACTTTACTTTATGCAAATGTTGCTCATGAAATAATTTTAAGTAAAGTCAATTAATAAGAATTTTTTAAGTTCATTAAAGAACAGACGATTATTTTATAAAACTAGTTTCAAATATTATTACCACCCACCAGCGGCCGAGCGGTAAAACCCCTGAACGCTGGTAGTTCGGTCCGAGGCACGAATCCCAAGAAACGGCTGGCTGTATGACTGTTTTGTGATTTTCCTCATGCGTAACGTGTTAATATGAGCCAGTTTCTCTTAGAAAGTCCTCCACGAAGGCATCCTTCCCTTTCGTATAGTGCTCTTAAGCCGAAATAGGTAAATAATAATAATAAATATTATTATGTTTTACGGCGTTACAGAAATGGAACTCACTAATTAAAAAATAGAAAAATTATTTAAGCCATTGAATCAATAGTTATGTAAGTTTTAAATCAACAATTAACTTGAAGTAACTCAAAATTAAATACCAGTTATCTTTCACAAACGAGTTGGCTGCAAATCAGCGCAGAAATTTTTGTTGCACTTAATTCCTTACTTTAATTTAATTTACTTAAATCACACTTTCAATAAAGTATTTATGAGCTAACATGTACCTTCATTTATTGCATTTAATGTTTAACATGAGACTATGTCATCTTACAACAAAGTTATTATATGTAAATTGCAACATTAAATTATATTGCACATTTCCATTTCTTCGGTTTTGGAAAAGAAATGGTAATCATAATCATTATACTAAAAAATCTGATGTGTACACCACATGACTTCCTTGTACGGAATATTAAATTATACGCACTTTTTCTTGCATTTTATTTAAACTTATTAGATTGAATTAAACCTACTTCGCCGACAGCGCATAAACCACAATAGAATAAATGCATTCTTTAAAATTCACTTTGTTTACCATAGCGACACTCCGGCGCTAGGTTTACTTAACAGTATTTTATTTCATTCATATTATAACTCAGAAGGCGCAAAATGTATATCATTTAAAGAATTATCTAATCGTTGCCACATGTTCTATTCAAATACTATAATAAAGCTAGAACTATGTATAAAAGAAATTAAGCAAACAAAACAAAACAGAAACAGTTTTTCACAGACGATTGAATATTTCTCATTTAATCAATTCAGTTCTCACTTCGCGAGAAGGCAAAAATACATAAAAACTCAAAATATCTATATTAAAAATTACGAAGTAAATCTCAAACGCTTATTTCCTCGAAAAAATTCCAGAAAGAATTAAGCATGATTTAATTGGCAATAATAAATGAATGCGTTATCTTTGTTGTTGCGAAGCTAAGTTTCTCTAGATTGGCAACAAATCCACTAGTCTCCTGTTTCAAATGTAAACATCAATGGCCGCCATTAAAAAGAGGCTTAGCGGCAATTAAACAACTTTAAAATTACTGATAATTCTAAAAATATTGCACACAGATTTACTAAAGGCAAAAAATCCTTAACCGGAAGATAAAAACAACATAATTCAATCATTTTTTAAGCAAAAAACGTACAACTTACAAACATGCCGATTGCAACCAAAATACGAAGTGCACATCTACATGTTATAGCAGTCCTATATACAAAATTTCAACGTTCTGAGGCTACTCGTTTTTGAGTTATGCGAGATACGTACGTACGTACGTACATACGTTCGTACAGACGCCACGAAAAATTCTCTTCAGAATTAATTTTAAAGCAGTTTTATAATTTTTTGAAGGAAAAGAGTATTTTATTCTGTCCTTACGTACAGATATGACGCAAAAACATCGTTAAATTGCATTCGATAGCGGTCAAAATGGATATTTTCGTTGAAATATGCTGCCTGAAACTTTTCGCGATTACAATACTTCCTTTTTACTTCGTACAAGGAAGTAAAAATTGAGAAAGGGATTCTAGAAAGCATATAATTTTATAATTATCTAATATTTATTTAATAATTATCTAATACATAAAAATATTTTGAAACAAAATTAAATGTATCAATGTATCTTTTTAAAATATAGAATTTGCATTAAATAATGCAGAAATGTTATACTAAAAAGCGATGTTTTATTTAAAAAAAAAAACAATTTTTTAAATTAAAAATTAAATTTTTGTATTCTTTTGCCAAATGAAAAATTAATCTATGTTATTAATAACTATTAACTGTAAAGCAAAATACGTTTTTTAGTCATATCTGAAAAAATAAGCGAAAAGCAAATAATTCTCTGATATTCCTTTAACACAGATAAGAAATAACGAGAAAAATCACCTTTACAAAGTTCCCGTCTAAAATTTTTCTTTAGAGGAGATTTTTAAAATTAATTTCTTATCACTTTAATAAAAATGTTTCAATACTGCAAATTAAAATCAATAATATATTATTGTAAATGATAAACTATAAACTTGCTAAATGCTCATCTAAAATCAATTTGCTTTTCGTCACTTAATGCATAAATAATTACTCAGATCAATAATTTATTGAAATTAAACAAACTTAAATAAAATAATAATTAAGAAATCTTTACTTTTTCGTAGTTAGCGCGAAGTTTTCGCTTCAGTAGAGTTCGCTTGCGTTACCATTCATATAATCTCTTAAGAATGGCATCAGACAAAGATTTTTAAAAACTTATTTTAAATTTGTTTCGTAGGCGTGTTTACCTAAATAAACACAAAAACAAATCTCTATTTTTAAGCCAATTAAGAACAGAAAACTTTAAAAGCAACTTGTGTCAAAGAAAATCCAATTGGTCGGCCGTACGAAATTCTCTTCTGTAATTGGATAATCCTTGGAGCCCGGGAATCGAGCGAACTAATGGAGAACAGCGATTTTACCCCTTTCTTTACGCAATAGTAAGGTGAGCCGAAGAATATTCATTCACTATAAAACCAATTTCTTTTTTATCCTTCCATTCACAGCTGCGTCTCCGGGCGACAAAATTTAACTGATATCGTAGACGAATAGCAGAGATGATTTTTTTTCTTTTAATTCATGCTTCTTTTTTGTTTATCTGCCAGCTACTACATGCTATATAAAACGAGCTTTTTCTTTTTTATCTTTGTGTTTTAATACTGACCTCGAAAGCTCATCATCTGTTTTATCATGTCACAATTTATATTCAGTTCAAGAGACTCTTTATTTGATGTTTCTTTTAAAAGCACCCTTGACCAAGAAATGGTCAGCTGAAGTGTCCTCAACCTTGACCAGATAAGCAACGTCTGAAATGAAATTTAAATAGCTACTTTTAAATCGTCGTAATTGAAAAAGAGCATTTGTTTGTAACTTTTGAAATTCGTATAAAAATACGTAATGAAAATTTTTAAGTTTAATTAAAGCGATATATTTTAATTTTAATATGCAAAAAACCTACAAAGATTATTTCCTAAGCATTTTGATTTTTACTTCCTTGTACGAAGTAAAAAGGAAGTATTGTAATCGTGAAAAGTTTCAGGCAGCATATTTCAACGAAAATATCCATTTTTACTGCTATCGAATGCAATTTCACGATGTTTTTGCGTGATATCTGTAAGTAAGGACAGAATAAAAGACTCGTTGCCTAAGAAAAAATTATAAAATTGCTTTAAAATGAATTCTGAAGAGAATTTTTCGTGGCGTCTGTGCGAACGTATGTACGTACGTACGTATCTCGCATAACTCAAAAACGAGTAGCCTCAGAACGTTGAAATATTGTATATAGGACTGCTATAACATGTAGATGTGCACCTCGTATTTTGGTTTCAATCGGCCGCACCAAGCGTATACAAATATATTTATATATATATCCACTGTGTTACCCGGGTCAGTGATCTCAGTTTCTTTACTCTTGTATGTTTGTAAATTGTATATTTTTTGCTTTAAAAATGATTGAATTATGTTGTTCTTATCTTCCGGTTAAGCTTTTTATGCCTTTAGTAAATCTGTATGCAATATTTTTAGAATTATCAACAATTTTAAAGTTGTTTATGTGCCGCTAGACCTAATAATTTTTTTGATGGCGGCCATTGCTTGTTTACATTTGAAACAGCAGGATAGTGGATTTGTTGCCAATCTAGAGAAACTTAGCTTCGCAACAACAAAGATAACGCCTTCATTTATTATTGCGAATTAAATCGTGCTTAATCCTTTCAGGAATGTTTTCGAGGAAATAAGTGTTTAAAATTTACTTCGTAATTTTTAATACAGATATTTTGAGTTTTTATGTATTTTTGCCTTCTCGCGAAGGGAAAACTGAATTAATTGAATACGAAATACTCAATGGTCTGTGGAAAACTGTTTCTTTTTTGTTTTGTTTGCTTTTATACATCATTCTAGCTTTATTATAGTATTTGAATAGAACATGTGGCAACGATTAGATAATTCTATTCTTTAAATTGTATAAATTTTGTGCACTATGAGTTATAATATGAACGAAATATATAAGTTAACTGTTACATAGTTATTGGATTATAGAACAGTTAACTTAGTCTCCGTTATATAATTATTATATAAGTTAACTGTCATATAATTATTAATACTGTTAAGTGAATCTAGCGCCAGAGTGTCGCTATGGTAAACAAATACTAGAGTGAATTTTAATGAATGCATTTATTCTATTGTGGTTTATGCGCAAATCAATCCAATAAGTTTAAATGAAATGCAAGAAAAAATGCGTAAAATTTAATATTCCGTACAAGGAAGTTATGTGGTGTACACATCATATTTTTTTTACATTAAAAATAAGTCAAGTAACTGGCTGGCTACACTGGCTTCTATTCGTGTTATGCTGCGTGAATACAGGGTGTCTCAAAAGATCGTTGCGAAATTTAACATGCTGGTCTGTTACACCACGTCAAACAAGATTTATATAGGAACTTGTGTCCGAAAATCCATACGGCGAACGCTAGAGGGCAATGTTTGCAGGCTTATGTGAAATCGAGAAGTGTGATCATTTCAGGCGAGCACGCTGCCGGAGAAGGATGAATCGGTTTGCTAACTCAGTTCTTTATGGACATTTTGTTTGACATTTTGGAGAAAGAGTGTTGCCAGGTGTCATGGTTGATGTTCTAGGAGCTACATGCCAAAACATCTGGTTTCAACACGGTGGAGCCCCTGCACATTTTGCGGGAATATCTCAATAGGGATATCTTGATCCCTGAATTGGGAAGGCAGACCAGTCGCATGGCCACCGTGATATCCCGACCTGACTCTCTTAGATTTAGGCCTGTAGATATACTACATGAAGTCCACAATGTGCGAGGTGACGTCTTCTATGATTTAATCATGTTCGATAATAAATGTCATATTAATACCTCTTTCGATATCCTTTCTTTCTTCCCCTCTACGCTTGCGAAAATTGCCCTCTAGCGGTCGCCGTTCGCATTTTCGGACGCAAGTTTTTATGTAAATCTTGTTTCTCATGGTATGACAGACCAGCATGTTAAGTTTGGCAACGACCTTTTGAGACGCCTTCTATATCGTTATATACTCTAAATTGCACATCAGGTAAACTAGGAAAAGCTCATGCAGCTATACTTTTGTTAGAAATTCGCCCCCATATCAAACTATCAGTAGTATTCAGCCATCTTATTCACTCTATCACTGGTTAAGTGACAAATCACAAATTACTGAACTGTCATATGAAATTAAGTTGAAAAGAGAATTTGTTTTTATAGTGGACATAGCATTCAAAGAAATTATAAATAGATTTCAACAGTTTCGTGACCTTGCTACGCTTTTCTCGTGCCATCGAAGCCTGCACATGAAAACTACAATTGTCAGTTATCCTATCATAACAGTGATATGAATATGAACTCATCACAGTGAGTTTTTTTTTTTTTTTTTTTTTTTTTTTTTTTTTTCTGAGAGAGAAATTCGTCGGAATTTTATTTCTGCTACTGCTTGGAAAAATTAAACAAAAAGATCAAAGAACAATCACAATGAATTTTTGTAGTTTAATCTAAATTTTAGTCTTCAGAACGCAATCTTTACATATAATAAAAGAAAGAGTCTGTGTGTCTTTCGTTCGTGCTGCGCGTAAGCTAATAGACCCAGGGCTACGAAATTTGTTATATAGGTGCATCTAGAAAAGAGCCAGTGCACCTCGAAGCGATTTTTTCAAAATTCGAATCAATTTTTTTTTATCTTATCTTTTTGATTTCATCGCAGGTCTTAGCAACAGTTTTTCATTCAGTTGTATACTGGACTGCTGACTGTTGAAAATCAGCACTGTTGCCACTTAAAACAATGAGGGCGATAATTCTGTGCAGTTTTAAAATTTAATGTTTCTCTTGGATACTGGACGTTTGTTGAGAGAAGGCAACGGGAGGTTGGTTAATATATTTATTAGGATAATTAATATTTGTCTTAAGGGATATTGCTTATTTCATTGTAATTTTATTATATGTAATATTTTTTTAATTTGTGGGGGGGGGAAGTTCTGAAGTTGTTCTGCAGAGTAAAATTCTGCGCAGTTTTTAATTTTAACATTTGGTGTTCCCTTCAGGCATTTTCCCGGTACATTTAAAAGCCAGAAGGCTGGCCGTGTGGCTGCTAGTTATAAATAATTTAATACTTCTGCGACCTTTACTCAGAATTGCTGTAAACATTATTTGTTGTGAGAGGAATTTTTCTAACTGCAATTTGGTTGAGAAGCACTTAACATCTAAAAATAAATACAGTACTTTTTAGAACTTTTACCATGCTTCTACTACAGTAGAGCAAGTGGAATAATCAAAGTTTAAAATTAATAAAAGGGTAGGGTTGGCCAGAAAATAGTGATATTAAATAATAAATTTACTGAATTTCTGTGCCAAGTCAAGAGAGAAAAAAGTGATGTAGTATTAAGAAACTATGTTACATTTTTACATTAGATCACTTGATTTAGCTATCCATCATCTACCTTCCTATCGCATTTGGGTAAAAAATTTCATATCTCCAAACCAAATAATCTAAAATAAAAGGTAAATGCCAGCTTTTATAAGGAATTTTTAATAATTGTTTTTGAAATAAGATTGCTTTTTAAGATGTTAATGACGAAACGTATTTCTTCTTGTAGAAGGTCTGTGTTATTTCAGGTTCCTTTAATTCTTAGAAGTTGAGAATTGATAGTATTAATTATGATCCTTTTTGAAATGTTAGAATTCCAGTTAGTGAGTTTGAGTGTATGAAATTTGAAATCTCTGCGTTTGTCAAAAATTTTAATAAGATTGTAATTAAGAATTTGAAGATCAAGGTAAACTATATCATCTTGCAGTGCATTGGTAATATTAAGCTTAAGGCAAGTGGGATAAATATTTGCATTTTCAAGTTTGTTGAAGTTGTTAAAGGCTATAATGTCATCAATATATCGAAATACGTGCTGGTAATACTTGCGTTCTTCATCATTAAGTGAACGTATAAATTTAAATTCTTGAGTGAAAAGGAAGAGACCACAGATTGCAGTCGAGCAATTTCCTCCCATTGGAATTCCTTGTGCTTGTTTAAAGATATTGTTGTCAAATTGCAGTTAATTGTTAAATAGTATATTGCTGAGGAAATGCTTCCAGTCTTCTTTAGCAACTATTGTAAGGATCTGTGGAAAGAAATTAGGGAGAGTAAGTAGGCTGTTATGAATTTCTTCTAAAGGTAAAAGTGGTGTAAAGGTTTTTCGAAGTCGTAACATTGAATGTGTTCTATTTTAAGTATATTAAACGTCTCGAGAACTTTTTCGTTGTTGCTAATCATGCAGTTGCAATTTATATCATGAAAATCGAAATTATTAATGATATCAAGAATTAAGTTTCTGGGCAAAGACATAACCGATTTATTTTAAATAACTTTTAGTATTATTAGCAATGTATCTGATTTTGATAGGGTTTTATGAAATTTAGGAAGTGCATAGAGATTAGCGATCTTATTCAATTTGTTGGGACGAATTTTGAGTCTTCTATGCAATGCTATAAATATTTTTAGAAGAATTTTAGCATTGGTAGAAACTTGTAGATAAGCGCTGGTGCAACTCCTTTTGAATAAGGTCATAATAGAATTTTCTTCAAATGATACTGAAACTGTTACTCGCTTTGTCTATTTTGGTGATGATGAAACGTTCTTGTAGAAGCTTCATTTGATATTCCAGATGTTTCTTATTGTACATTTGAGTAAAACTAGATAAATTACAGATCACGTTTGCTCGATTGCTAGCTAAAATAATAAATTTATTTAAATCATTGCTGAACTGCTTCAGGCGAAAGTTCTTACTTAGGTGGAAAGTGGGCTAAAATTTGGTTCCTAGTTGCATGAGCTGTCGCAGGTTACAATCTTGAATGATGCAATGATTTCCTGTGACTATGTGTCTGTGATAAGGATCCACATATTTAATGTTCTCAAGAAGTTGGCAATCACAGTTGTTATTAGCTAAAACATTGTGGTAATGAACAATCATACTTCCTAAAATGTTTTTCATACTTAAAACAAGGTGCCACTTGGAGTTGCTGGCTCGGTAGCAGATTGTGATGTTTTTTAAAAATTTGAGAAATTTGTAGCTGATCATACAAAGGGTGTTTGAATTGTACAGAAATTTTTTTGTGGGAAAAGTTACTTTTTTTCAAATATAATGGGGGGGGCTGGATGGAAAGTAATGTCGCTTCCTTACATTAAATTCTCACGAATAAATTTTTAACACGTTTTTATTTTTAATTAATAATGTAATCACCTTCGTTATCAACAACCTTTTGCCATCTAGTATGCAGATTTTCAATCCCCGGACCGATATAAATCAATTGGTTTTTGAGTAAAATATCTCAAGATGTCATTTTGGACATCATTCGAATTTTCAAATTTTTTGGCAGTAAGAAAATGTTGTAGAAATCGGAATAAATGGAAATCCGAGTGTACGATATCGGGCGAGTATGGTGGGTGATGCAGCATTTCCTATCCCAATTCATTCATTTTTCCAGTGTTCGTCTTGCACAGTGCGGTCTTGCATTGTAGTGTTGCAGAATAATGCCTTTTCTATTGACAATCGCCGGATATTTTTTGATTAAAGATTGGTTCACTCGATCCAATTGTTCACAACAAAGATCTTCATTAACAGTTTGTCCAGGTTTCAGCAATTCAAAATGAACAATACCGCGAATACTCCACCAAATACACAGAAGCGCCTTTTGGGGATGTAAACCCTTTGTAACCCCTATTAAAACTGCCTTTAGCGTTTGGATTATCATATCGGACCCATTTTTCGTCTCCAGTAATCAAATGGTCAAAAAACGGCTTTGTAGGGTGCCGTTGAAGCAATACGTTGCATGTGATGGATCGGTTGGTTTTGTCCTCTTCGGACAGATTATGGGGGACTCAAACATCTGCTTTGCTTATTTTTCCATTCTGCTTTAAACGTTCTTGAATGGTCGACCAAGGTTGGTTAAGAGTGTTTGATATGGATTTGCTTTCACTTCTGCCCTTAGCATGTTGTCGACATGCACAGAAACGACATTACTTTCGGGTCCCTCTATTATACTATGTATTAATATTTCCATTGGGAAACTGAAAAATATAATCATTGTACAATGTAGAGGTGGTACTAAAGTTTTTCAATTTTTGTTTAAATGGTACACATTAGTCAAAAGGTTGAGAACCGCTGATTTAAAGGCTTAATGAACCACACGTGCCAACTGTGGCCCGGGCATCATCATTGCAACTGCGCCTCTAGGAGATAATTGCTTGGAAGACGCTTGAGGTAAATTGTGCAAAAGTGAGGGCTTCATTTATCTGCCTTTCTGTACTACGTATTCTTATCTCCATGACATGTACCGTCATAATGCAGACTTTCAAAAAATCTGAAAGACGCTGGGCTTGACATCTCCGTTTGCTGGTTTCGATAAAAGTACCTACATAAGAATTATGATTGTTCGTAAAGCGCGGATTATATCAGATTTGAGCAATATCTGTTCGACAATGATGTAATCATTGTCTTACGCCTTGTAATTTGAAAATTCATACGTGTTGGAAACCCTGTCAACGCTTCACTCCTTCCAGCCTTGTGGAATGTCATTCTTTTGTCACATACCACATTGTATAGTTTAGCAGAATATTTTCTTGAGACATCAGCTAGCTTAGAGTGATCCTTCGTGGTCGTTTTTATGTATCCAGCTACCACCTGCAATGCTACCTATACTGTTGTAAGTACACCTGCAATGCTACCTATACTGCTGTATGTCTGGAGTGGCATCTTCTATGAAGATAATTCCAGATCCCACATAGTGAATTTCTTCAGGTACTTGCTTAATAATATCACATCCTTCCCTTTATCACTTATTTATTTAGATATCTTTCCGTTGGTACTGGTCAGATCATGTCAGGTCAACATGTCAGATCAACTAACCATCTCCTAACATGGTAGGTTTAGGATGCAATTATGAAAGTTTCTAGCAAAGTTATCCGAAAAGCAATAATTGTTGTTTATAAGACACGCCGGACTGAATATAATTATGCATTGTAGCTAGAGACAGTTGTACATTATACTAGTATGCCGTGATTCTAAGCAAGTTTTTTTTCTCAATAACTACGTTTCTATTCGATTTTAATTTATCTCTTTTTTCTCTTTGTTTTTCATTAGTCAAAAGACTTTTGAGGTGATAGAAATTTTTATCACAATGTATATTTTAAAATGTTACACAAGTTTTTAATATGAAATATTTTTACAGATTTTTAAGTAGACTTACATTATAAATTTCAATACTTATTTATCAGATCTGGTGTTTTTCCCAGAGTGCATCAGTTATTAATAGAGTCTGGACTTCTTAGGTAGCATAAAATCTAATCAGGACCCTAAAAGACATCTGGTGAGTTTTCACTATGTTTTGTAAGTACCATAGAGACAGGAAAATGTGTAAAGGCATAAATTAAATATAATTTAAATAAAGTTTAAGTGTCGGCATCAACTCGTGCTTGCAGAAGTCAACAACTATGAATTGCTTATAGGTATTGGATGATCTAAAACTTATGAAATTAAGTATAGCTTAACAGCTTCACAGTATAACTAGAGAGCAAATTGGGTCTGACCGAAGTCGAAGTAAAAAAGGCCTCATGGCAAGAATATCTAAACGCCGCAGAATACTGGTCTCTAGAGAATCAAAGTTAGCAACGTGGCTTCAAGCAGGCAGAACACACTTTAATTTTACCTTCTAAAACCTTCGTTTAAATGCTCTCTACTTCCATCTCATTTGAATATAGAGCGAGCAAGAAATTTACGTTCTGGTGGGGAAATGAAAATTAGTCTGATAAGATAGCACATTAACATAAAATAACTGGTTAGAAACTTAAATGATACTTTATAAATTCATTGCATTTCTTTGGTCTCGCTAATGCGTATACAGATGTTACATGTTGCATCTGCATACATTTTGCTTGTTGCATAATGCTACTGCTATTGCAAAATGCAAAATCACCTTAATCTATCACCTAAGCCAGGGTTTCTTAGACTTTTTTCAGTCGCGGCCCCTTTTTATCACTGAGATTTTTTTCGCGACCCCCAGGACTTCCATTATATTTACAAAAATTTTGTGGGACCCCCCATAAGTATTGCGCAAATCCGACGCAGGCATGAGTGAAACTGTCAGTTTTTTTCACTAGTACAGTAATATACTATCGCAGTTTTAGGTCATTAACTTTAATTTATAATTTTAAGGCATAAAACAATGTGAACATTTTAAATAAGTAACAGACGAAATGACGGCGTCACGTGCAAAGCAAGGAAAATGAACGTTTTGTAGAGACATTAGGATTTTTTGGAAGCCTGCAATATGAAAAATTAGCAACGCCTTCGCCGGGAATCGAACCACAGACCTCTGGAATACGTGCCCAACATACAGACCACCACACCACGAAGGCACGCCAAGAAGGCGGGAGAAATACCTTATATACTCCCCTTTTTTAAACGGCGACTGGGATTTTTAGGAGACTCAATCGCCAAATCCTGGGTGTGGAGAATCATCATCCAACACCCTTTTAGTTCGGGTGCCACTATAGAGACATTAGGTAATTTTGGAAGCAGGCAAGATGAACAATGAGCAACGCCCTTGCCGGAAATCAAACCACGGACCTCTGCGCCCAGCGTGCAGTCCACCATACCACGAAGGCATGCCAAGAAGGCGGGAGAAATACCTTATAGTTTATATTATAAAAAGAATGCGTCGACACGTTTTCGGGTTTTTTTTTTTTTTTTTTTTTTTTTTTTTTTTTTTGTCTGTATTGTCTTTTCTTTGTCTATTTTCAGATACATTGTGTAAAAATATTTGGTAATTGTAAAATTATTATAATAAGTTAAAGAAAATCAAGACTGCTAAAAATTTTTGCGACCCCCTTAGGGGTCGAGACCCACAGTTTAAGAAATCCTGATCTAAACCATTATCCGGAATGAAATTGCTACTTTTGCCCGGTTTTAATCCTTTGGCTTAATGTCAGCCTCATTGATGAATTGTTAAAAAAGGTGTTTTAGAAAAAAAAATATTTAAAATATTTCAATATAATTATCTTGACATGTGATTTTATTTTTTATGTAATAATATTTATGTACAATTTTATTTTTAATATAATAATATTAATGTATAATAATGTAATATTTTTTTATTTTAGTAAGATGAATAATTCATATATGTTAGTTAAATATCATATATTCGAAAAAGAGCCTAAGAGTTTCCTAAAACAGAATCTGTAGTCTTACTTAATTATTTGTAATTAGTAAATGTTATTGTTATGTTTGTGGATGGTGTTTACGTATTTAGCTGCAAATTTTGATTCTGACTAACATTATAAGAGCACTTATTGATTGGATAATCTGTTCTGAATTTTTTTTTTAAACAAATCATAACTTTTAACGTCTTCTGCTCTTCTGCGTCTTTTGGTAAAATTTTCTCTCTAGCATTGTACAAAAGAAGGGATGTGTGATTTTACTGTTTATGTTCACTATCACTAAATCTTTTCTGTCGACCAGGTTATATTATTAGCTATATTGTTAGCACAAGAGAGTGAGTTTATATTCTAAAGTCTGATTAAATAAAAAGGTTATTTTAAACTTCTCAAGACTTTGTAATATTTTCAGACTTAGCGATAATCCGCTTTATCTCTCTTGAGGTTATTGGACTGATTACCATTTCCAAATCAAGTAAAACACCGCATATCACAAAATATTTTAGTCAATTTCAAAGATAATAACTTAAAATTCCCATGATAGACGTTAAAAACTACATTTCAGAAATTTTGTTTAATTCATACCGCAATGAATATTACAAATTTCTATGTATCTGCGAATGTCTGCATTTTCCACAACATCAGTAATTATAATTATTTTAATTATTATATTTCGCTACAATAATTTAAAGTTAAAATTAGTTTTCTTTTTAAAGAAAATTTTATGTTTCCGCACACCCCCAATACTAATTGGTATTAAATTGGTAGTAAGAAAGTTTTCTCTTGTAAAGAATTAAAACAAATTTTCTTTAATTTATAGAAAAGAAATTGAGGCTGTTGTAAACCGCAGACAACCGAGAACACTGAATGATCGCATAGTAGCTGAACTATGTAATTCATGCATCAAATTTATTTTAAATTGGTAAAATCACCTTATTTTATCATTCCTTAAAAAAAAAAAAAAAAATTCTCTATAGTTAGAGCTCGTGCTTCAGCTGACACTACGAGTGCAGCTGCACCGGGCAGCCGAATTTAGGAGCAGAAAAAATTTTAGCGCTTTAGGCAGGCACTGGGTGACAGAATTTAAAAGCCGTGGGCGGCAAAGTTTCTAGCGCTGGCTCTGCCTGTAATAAAAGCTTCTAGGGGGAATAAACACTTATCATGTTACCTTCATTCGCGAGCTAAAAAGTGCTCTGAAACGTTCACAGAGCGTTTAATGTATTAAAAATTTTAAATGCATTTTGTCACTTAATTACCGTGTTTGAGGTATAAAAAGGGAAAAGTGTTTAGTTGCGTTTATTTTGTTTGCAGTTATAGTGTAATTTGCCTAAATTAAAGTTGAAAAGTCACGATTCAACTGAAGAATTAACCCATTTGTATTTTTTTAAGAATAAATATTTAAAATTTTTAAAAGCAGATTGAATGTCGTATCTTTATGGTAATTTATTTTAGAGGTAATAAACCAAACAAAAATGCATTCCTATATAGATAGAATGTGTTGTGTATTGTGTATTCTATTATGGCAAAGCACACTAGGGCTATCTGCCTAAGGGGAGGGATGCCTTCGTGGAGGACTTTCTAAGGGAAACTGGCTCGTATACACGTTACACATGGGGAAAACCACTAAAACACCCATGCAGCCTGCCCTTTCGCGGGATTCGAACCTCGGACCGAACTACCAGTGTTCAGCGACTTTACCGCTCGGCCGCTGGGGGCCTATAGATAGAATGTATCCGTATGTTTAGAAAACTAGAGAAAGGAAGAGAAAAAATTATCTTCCTTTTAAAAGAAAATTTTATGTTTACGCACACACCCAATACAAATTGGTATTCTAAACACGAATATACTTTATGTTTATATATTTATATAATATATATCTTAAGATATCATTATCATTTTAAGATATATATTTATATAATAGATATTTATATAATATATATTTTAAGATATATATTTATATATTATATATTTATATAATATATATTTTAAGATATATATTTATAAATTATATATTTATATAATATGTATTTTAAGATATATATTTAAGATATATGTTTTAAGATATATATTTTAAGATATATATTTATATAATATAGTTTCATAATAATAAAATAAATTGAATTTAATTAAATAAATCTAATTTAAATACAAATTTAATTAAATATTCTTTGCGCCATTGCTGCAAGGAATGAAATTTAAATTTAAACAAATTTAAATTTAAATTTTAACAAACACGTATAAAAGTAAAAAAGCAAATTTAAAGCCAAAATAAAGAAAAAAAGTCAAAAGAATTTTTAAAAAAATTTTTAAAAAATTTGCAAACATATAAAAGATTTAATTCATTGGTTTCTAGATTATTTTTTATTTTTTATATAAAAAATTAATTTTTTTAAAAAATTTAATTTTTTAAAAAAAGTTTAATTTAATACTTGACTTTACTTGCTTGTTTCTCAAAAGACTTCATTAGTCTTTTCCTTTTGGAACTTTAATTCTTAAATGTTATTTTCTAGGGGTACCACTTTATTGGTATTTCTCTTTACTTTTGGTTTTGACTTTTACCCTTGCCTGCATGAATGACGAAACACGAATTGAATGATTGGAGAGTTAGGTTTTGAGGCAACTTCCCCTTGATAAGTCTGTCTCCTGCCTACTCAACGGTCATTCACTTATGCATTTTTAAAAAAATTGTTTCTTTTAATGTTAATTTGCTAAATTAGTGAATTTATTTTCATGGATTGGTTTTGCACTTGATTTGCTTATGCTTCTGAATTTAAATGATATTGTAGATTAGTTCGAGAATTAAATCTTTTATATGTTTGCGCATTTTTTTAAATTTTTTTAAAAATTTTGGCTTTTTTTCTTTATTTTGGCTTTAAATTTGCTTTTTTACTTTTATACGTGTTTGTTAAAATTTAAATTTAAATTTGTTTAAATTTATATAATATATATATCTTAAGATATCATTATCCTTTTAAGATATATATTTATATAATATATATATCTTAAGATATCATTATCCTTTTAAGATATATATTTATATAAGATATATATTTATATAATATATATTTATATAATATATATTTTAAGATATATTTTAAGGTATATATTTAAGATATATATTTTAAGATATATATTTATTTGTTTATAATATATATCTTAAAATGCATATCAACAAGTGATTGAATATGCATTTTAAGATATATATTTATATAAGATGTTTATTTAATTGCATTTTAATTTTAAAATAATATCTACGTTACTGTTTAAAAATAATATGTTTGAAAAATTATGTTTAGGAAACTTTGGGTAAAAATATTCAAGTAGAGCTAATTCTTAACCTAAACTTTCATCATAAAGCTCAGAAAAATAGCAGTATTTTTCCATGATATATCGATTTCAAAAGTCATTCAGCGCTGAGAAATTGCTGGAAGGCTCAAGGTAACTTTGATAATACTTTCAGGTTACGTTTGGCCCAAGTATAGTTATTTAACATTTATATAAAACATGATGGCAACCAAGCCATCAATCGCAAGCTGTCGTTCAAAAATGCGGCGCCATTACAGTTGATCGCAAACTATCTGTCTGCTACAAAATTAGATTATTTTTTATACCTTGACAGCGCTTTGCTAGATCAAGATGTCACCGGAAAGGAAAAAAAAAGTAGCTCTAGCTCGCGAAATTTTTGGACAGCCTAGTGTAATACTCAAGAATGTTTGAGCAGGCTTAGTGTGGCATCGTATATCAACACTGTAAAGTTAAATTTTTAAAATAAATATTTAAATGCTTTGTTTGCCATTTGAAGATCCAAGTAATATTAAGATATTTATTATACATAATCTACATATATATAAGCGGCTTAAGTGTTTGTCGCCAACAGTTTATTGGTTGCTTGCGTAACTGTAAATTGTTTTATTCCCCATGCAGTGCAGCGCGGGACGAATATTATGAGAAAGCTAAGCCGGAAAAATTAAAAATACAAGAGCACGTGCATTTAACATTTAACAAAAAAAAAATTTAACATCTATATATAATAGAATTCGGAAATATGCAACCGGCAACGATGAAAAAACAAATAAAATGAAATAAATAAATATATTTATTATATGCGGCTTAAGTGTCTGTTTGTCGCCTATAGTTTATTGGTTGCTTGCGTAACTGTACTAGCCAATGGGGTGAAGTTGCCACGGCACAGGGATGCCGTTTCAATTGAGACGTAGATAAATTCCTGTAAAACTTGCCTTTGCTATAACCGTCAGTAAGTCCCAGGGCAAAGCGTGTCGGCATTTTTTTACCTGAGCCTGCATTTGGACACGGTCAACTTTATGTTGCCTACTCAAGAGTTCGTGAAAGAAAGGACGTAAAATTAAAAATAATGGATGATCCTCTGCAAGGCGAGCTTAGAAATGATGGAAAGATCTACACAAGAAATATTGTACACAAAGAGATCTTTCACATGTGAATTAACATTTTATTATTTAAATCACCTTTATTTATTGAGCTAGCGGTGGCTCTTAAGAAATGTACTCCCAGTGGTTTCCTTCATTGGACTCTACTTCAAGCAATTAAGCAAGTAGAAGGGGGAAACCCCATGGGGCAGTAAGTAAAAAGGCGTCCTCGCTGCCTGCCCTATGTAATTCAGTTTGAATTAGCAGACACCTTTGCGCAAATCATTTTAATTAGAAGTTATAATATCTAGAACAGCGGTCATTTTGTATGACCGCTGGGCTTTCTAGTATGGGGATATGCATATATGCTACAAAATTCGAATCAACTTCGGAGTGAATTTCCCCTTATCTCTGTCAACTTATTATAAATATGCTTCGAAAATAAGTTATTTGTAATTGGAGACTTCAATGCTTCAATTTAATAAGTTCAAATTCATTTGTTCAAAGAACACGACAATATTTTTCGTCAGTTTTAAAAAATTTTATACATTTTTTTAAAAAATCTTTTTTTTTTAATTTTTTTAATTTTTTTTTCCTCCTAAAACTCATTATTATTTTTATGAAAGTTCCATTTGACTTTTTTATTCTTTTAGATCTACTGAATGATATTAGATATTTGCCGAATATTCGAGCGGAACCTTAAATCTGAGAGATAACAAAAAATGAATATCTTACAAAGAACATAAAAAAACTCTCAAAAATCATCAAGTCTTTTGAGAATATAATTCTTAAATTTAATACCTATGTTAGTTTGTGAAACGATAGAATAAAATGTGAATGCTAAAAGGAAAAAAAAAACTCGTTCATTTATTAAATATCACTTTTAATTCTTTCGGAAAAAATCGGTGATAAGTGAAGAAAATAATGTGATCATTTACAAATTAAAAATTAATTTTATTTATAAAGTATCAGATGATAATTTATTGTGAGTAATAAATAACGTTAAATATAATACAAATTTGTGACGGAGATTCCAATATATTTCACTGCTGCATATCAGTTAAAAAATTACTTTTGAATCCATTTTAAACCTATTTTACAATACGTTTTGGAAAAGAATTTGTCAACACCACATGACTTCCTTGTAGCGCCTATTAAATTATACACATTCTTTGCTGCACTTCACTTAAGCTCATTTCCTCGAATTTCATTTGAGATGTATTTCCCTTTGCATTTATTCAGTTCTCACTTCGCGGCAAGTTAACATAAAACTCAAAACACCTTCATTGAAAATTGTAAATAAAACACGAAATACACTTAAAAACAGCCAAAGTAAAATTAGAGTTTCTACCCAAAAACGAACAATCCGTCCAGAGGACAAGAAGACAGATTTTTCGGTGTACAAAACTGAAACTTTACTTTCCGTCCCAGGCCGGCGAAAAGACACTGAAGTTGGTTTAGAATCTGACTTAATTCACTATTCTACTAAAGAGTTTTAAACGTAAACTAATTCCCTATTCTACTAAAGAGTTTCAAACGTAAACTAATGGCGGTTTCTTTAGGCTTAATAGCACTCAAACAACTTTTAAATTGTTGATAATTCTACAACTATTGCATGCAGATTAACTAAAGGTATAAAAACCTTAACCGTAACATAAGAACAACATAATTCAATTGCTTTTAAAGCAAAAAATGCACAATCTACCAACATATAAGAATAAAAAATTTAGCTCACCCATCTGGGTAACAGATTGGCTAGATGTATATATATACTTTTGGTGAGGGCGATTGCAACGAAAAAGGAGGTGCACAACTACATATTATAGCACTTCCATGTAGAAAATTTCAACGTTCTAAGTCTACTCTTTTTGAGTTATGCCAGATACAGACATACGTACGTACGAACATACGCACAGACGTCTCGAAAGAATCTCTTTTGAATGCATTTTAAATTCATTTTACAATCCGTTTTGGGAAAAGGAGTCCTTTATTCTGTCCATACATACATTTGTCACGCAAAAACATTGTTCGAATGGATGCGAGAGCGGTCAAAATGGATGTTTCCGTTGAAATATGTTACCCGAAATCTTCGCGATTACAATACTTCCTTTACCTCGTGTAAGGAAGGAAAAAATGTAACCAAAGTCGTCAAAGGACCGTGGGATTTAAAAATAATTCTGGAACTGGATTAGGGCTGTTTCAGTTCTGAAAAATGAGCAGTTTTTTTCCCCTCTAATTGCAAAATCTTCATGCTGACAAGACTTCTATTGTACGAGATTGACTAAGAAGCTTTAGCGATTTATGTGGCTAGCTTCACATGATTTCTAGTATCTTACAAAAAAAAAAAAAAAAAAAAAAAAAAAAAAAAATTGATTATAAATTATGTGACTTTATATTGTCAAAGATGATTTCTAGTTCAATCAATAGAATTTAGATTTTCGAACTAATGAAGATTGTGGTAGGCTTTGTTAACTGAGAATCTTGAAAATTCAAAGCAAGAAACTAACATGAAAATATAAAAATAAATCATTTGAAAGAAATGGAGATAATAATTCCTTGCTGAGAATATAATATTTATAAATAAATAGCAGATTTAGTTTAAAGATATTTTCTTCCAATTTTATTTTAGTACTTAATTTATATTCTGCTAATTATAAATCATTTATGCAGATGTAAAACTATATTGCTACATTCGAGATTGATCAAATATACAATGCATGTAATAATGATACGATTAACGGGATTTAAAATCCATTCAAAGGGGATTTTTTCGTGACATTTATACGTAACATACGTACATATGTATGTATGTATGCATGTATCTCGCATGACTGAAAAACGATTAGTTGTAGAACTTTCAAATTTATTACATAGGACTGCCATAACCTCTAGTTGTGCACTTTTCTTTTTTTATTGCCATCGGCAGAACAAAATGTGTGTGTGTATATACATATATATATATATATATGAATTAAAATAAATATATTAATTAATCGTAAGAAATATCCTGATACTTGCGCAAAAGCTGCAAAGTAATAAAATAATAATTTATTCAACTGATAGATTATTGAGTATATATTATCTCTTTTGAGAAAGTTAGTAGAATTTTAGTTGAATGAAGTAACTTTATTTATAAAAATATTTAAAAATGAATCTTGAAAAATTTTAAAAAGAAACATCAAATATGAATCATGAAAAATTGAAAATGTAAACTTTTAAAAATGAAAAAGGTAATCAACAAACCAAGTAATTATCGTCATTGATTGGAAATTGGTTGACTTTTCAAAGCGAACAAACCAACGCCCGATCAATTAACAATAATTAATGAATGCGAAGATGTTTCGTCTTTTACTCAAGTAAGAATTATGATGCCAAACTGGTATTAAGTAAGCTGAGTTTAGCCAAGTAAGTAGCTTTTAAGTGAGATGAATTTAAGTTAATGTACTGTATGGAATTCATTATTAATGTGGCAGTTCCATTAAGTTTATATTTTTTTTTTTAATTGTGAGACATGATCGTTAAATTGAATAGTAGTAATATTTTCTCCCTTGAGTAAAGTGTCCCCCCGACACCCTCGCTTTTATTCATGTTAATTCAAAGTAATCTTTATAAACATAATAAACAGAAGGCAATCTTTGCAAACAATTGCCCACCAGCGGCCGAGCGGTAAAGTCGCTGAACACTGGTAGTTCGGTCCGAGGTTCGAATCCCGCGAACGGGCTGGCTGCATGGGCGTTTTCGTGGTTTTCCCCATGTGTAACGTGTATACGAGCCAGTTTCCCTTAAAAAGTCCTCCACGAAGTCATCCCTCCTCTTAGGCAGATAGCCCTAGTGTGCTTTGCCATAATTAAATACACACACACACCTTTGCAAACAATTATTAAATATAAAAGTTGAAAAAACATTCACAGTAGATAAGGGGCAATAAAATGTACAAAAGGAAATGTACATAATATACATAAATGGCCAGAAGATGAATTGACGAAACACCTTCGCATTTATTAATTATTGTTAATTAATCGCGGATTGGTTTGTTCCCCTTGAAAAGTCAACCAATTTCCAATCAATGATGATAATTACTTGGTTTGTTGGTTACTTTTTCATTTTTAAATATTTACATTTTCAATTTTTTTCATGATTCATATGTTTCTTTTTAAAAATTTTTCAGGATTTAGTTTTAAATGCTAAGTTACTTCATTCATATAAAATTCTGCTAACTTTCTCAAAGTAGATAATATACTCAATAATTCTTTAGTAAATAAATTATACATATATATGTACATATACCCACTCCCTTACCCGACTTAAAAGATCTTACCTGGCTTTGATTTTTGCAGTCATTTTTCGTAGTCATATGTATAAGTGTTTTAAACGACGAAAATTTTCATGCTCTCATGTTCTGGGAATGCCAAATTTAAAACAAAAAAAATTATTTTTGATAACTAACTAAATCTAACTTTTAATGCAGTCTCCCGGTTTCTGTACTTACGTTTGGGAACATTTTATACTCCTTATGAAAAAATAAAATTATTAGAAGTTTGACTCCCATACGACAAAAATTGACTGGGATATTTAATTCCGAAATTTGCAATTTTTGATGGCATTTTCAACTTGGCCGTAAATAAGTCAGGAAGTCATGTGACGTCCACATCAGATTTTTTCACGTTGTTTAAAAAGCAAAACTACCTCAAATACGAAATTAATCCGAAGAAAACTCTTGAAATTCATTACCAAAATGAAGTTACAATATCCTGAAAACTAAAACGTTTAATAGCTCTGATAATGAATGATACTTATCTTTTTCATAGATGAAACTCTCAGATCTGGTAGAATTTCAAATCTCTGCTGTATTATGTATGGAAAAGATTTGTTCTGCTTTTCAAGTAATTTGCAATAATACAAACGCAAGTACATCTTTATACCTAAACAACTCTTGTATTATTTGTTTTTCAAACAGTTATTTCTGCTTCATAACTGTTTTGATGAGTTATGAAAACGTACATTCATTAGGTTATTTTTGAAACAGGAAGAAGTGAAAAATGAGCAACGCCTTCGTCGGGAATCGAACCACCGACCTCTGGAATACGCGCCCAGCGTGCTGACCACTACACTGCGAAGGCAGGAGAAATACCTTATATACATCCCTTTTTAAGGGGCGACTGAGGCTTTTAGGGGACCCAATCGCCAAATTTTGGATGTCGAGAATCATCATCCACCACACCCTTTTAGTTCCGCCGCCTCTGTAGAGTCATTAGGTTATTTTTGTCAGGAAGAAGTGAAAAATGAGCAAAGTCTTCGCCGGTAATCGAACCACAGACCTCTGGAATACGCGTCTAGCGTGCTGACCACTGCACTACGAAGGCATGCTAAGACGGCGGGAGAAATATCTTATAAAAGTTTAAAACGGCAATATGAAATACCATTAATTTATGCCATTGAAAGGAGAGGGTAAAAAGCTATTTTTATAGTTGGATTTATTTTTGCACCAATTTTATTTAATTTCTCAGTTTGTTTGTAGATTTCGCTCAAATTTTGAAATTATTTTTTTAACCTCTTTTACCAACTAATCTGTTTAATATGCTTCGTACATATGTATTTGAGATGAGAACACAGTATTACACATGAATGCTTTTCCGAACTCTCTATAGATCTTCTTTATTTACTGCTGAATTTTAACATATATCCTCGATTGACAGTCAAACTTACAGCTACAAAATTTTGGTTTTTACGCTAGCAGATTCATCAGAAAATAATTTCATATACGGAGGTTTTTATTAGAATTTCTAATGGCGAGTTTTCAAAAATATTTCAAATTTTACTTCTCGCGCGATTGCCAACAATGATGAATTTTTAAAGAAACGGATTTAATCCCACATTGATCTTCTTTTTGTTCAATCTCGTGATTTTAAGGAATGATGAGATCGTATTTCGAAATCAAGTCGAAAATCAAATTAATTGAATTTAATTTTATGGCATCGGATAGATAGAAAGATCTTCGAAAAAGATGACATCATGCGTACTTATTAAATGCCATCACGCGTACTTATTAGATTAAAATAAAGTTATATGACTATTAACGGAATTTAAATGAAAATTGTTAAAGAGGAACCAAATTTAAATGAATTGAATATAATCACTCTTATCTATTTCATTTATATACTATTACTTTTGTTGTTCCTTGAAATTATGTTAATATCACGTATAAAAGAATATAATGAGAGTTAAAAATATTTTTTTAAAGTGTGTTAAAATGAGATTGCGTAATTAAGCATTTTTTAATGAATCCTGATTAGGAATTTAATTAAAGACTATAGAGAATGATACTTGCAAAGTCAGCTTTCCGAAGACCGGTGGGGAAAGTAGGGCAATAGTTATATGCAAGCTGGTAGATTGGAGATGAAAGTTCGTCAACCGACCATCAAGATAAAAAAGGTGGGGAAAGAATTCTAAAAGCGAAAATAAAACAAAAATTACGCCAGCTCGTCAGTTGTAATCCGGAAAACGGTTTCCCATTTCAAGACAGTTCTCGCCTTTCCGTTCGTTTTATTTGGTCATTCTTCACGACCCCTGTGACCTCCCTATAAACACCAGTATATTAGGCGCAGCGCAAAAACAAATCTCCATCTTTTTCGAAAACAAATAGACCCAACATCCGGTGAATGAATTTCGGTCCTCCGCATGCAAAATATAGCAACACATGTGTGAAGGGAGGTCTGACCCCCGCAAAGAGACGCGTGCGCGCGCACGTGAAGATGCATGCTGCAGAGACACGCGTCACTCCGCAGACCCTGGGAGGCACAGGAGGCTGCTGCCAGATTTTATTTCTACCTTAATTTATGTTACTAGATATACATTTCTTATCGGTAAATCCAGCCTTCACCTTAACACCTCACTTCCTTGTAATAGAATGCACTTCACAGAACAATGACCGCCGTCTTGCACTATGCAGTAATCTATCAGACTGTATAGAATGATTTAACTCTTTAAGTGAAAGTTGAAGTCAACAAGATTTTCTCTTAATAAAGGCATAAAAAGATTGAATTTCCCATCCAATTACTAATTAATGTAATTAATGATTAAATGTACCTTGATTTTGTATAAGTGGAGCAATTGCTATCCATAATAAACCGGTGTCATCTGTAATCGCAAGTAAAGTTTCGATTACAGGACTGATATTCATTATAACAAATATAATGACTATTTAATATTTTGTTATTAATAATTTTTATTAATGTCTAATATTTTGTTATAATAGTCATTATAACAAAAAAAAAGAAAGAAAGATTTCATATTTTATATTAAGCCTAAAATTGGCGTTTGTTTACGTGTGTTACCTTTATTTATTAAATACCATGTTCTTCGTACTTAAACCATAATATTCAATTCAACAGCAGTATCGCAAAATAATTTTAAAATCTTTGCAATTGCCCATACACAGTCTCACGTGCTGGAGATACAAATGTTTTTCTTTCCGTACAGTGTTGCCATTGCTCGCTATGAAATCGTTGAGTTTCTTAATCAAAAACTCATAAATGCTTTTCAAAATAAGAAGTAGATAATAAAACAAATTCCAGATTAGGGCTTCCAGATGCCCATATTCGAGTGAAGGACTGAGTTATTCAAAATTTGATATCTCTAGGTACCGTTGTTTTATCACAATGCGAGAATCATGCATACATTCATGCAGATTCTTCATTATTTAATTTCTTTTAAATATAATACAGGGTTCTAATGTTTGGTGGCAACAATTTAAAAAAGTGATTCGCCGTTTATGGTGAATCGACGCAAAATGCCAAAACGAAATTAGGAAAAGTCTTTCTGGGCAAAATGCCCCTTTGGACTTAAAAAAAAAAATTGTGTATCTTTCATTTACATTTACATAACTACCATTCAAATAAAAGGCCTTAATAATAAATTTTCCAGTTAACCATTCCATTACATGTTCTCAAAATAGGCAATGGTTTTAAGCTTAATAGCAATCGTTTAGAGCTAAATAAGCATTCTTGACAGTTTTAACAAGCACTGAGATGAATGTTGTTCGATGTACAATTTCAATGCGCTGGATATTATAATTTGCTGAACCGCTAAACAAAGTTTTAGGGTTACAAATTTTTATTTTTAGCAAGTGCGGTAAATGAATCGAGATTCTTAATTATCCCACTAGTAAACATTTATAGAAATCTGTTTATTTTTTTTAATAATTTTTTTACATACACACATATATATAAAGAGTGAGAGAGAGATGTGTGTGTATATGTATATAGGTAAAAAAAATAAAAAATATGTAAAAGATAAATTATAATTTAAATTATCAATAGACCTTTGATGCTTAATTTTAATTTGGTATATCACCTCTTCTTCATTCTTAAAATAGTAACCTCTCTCTGCACTGCATCATTTCGAGACCAATCAACCTCATATGATTCTTACATAACACCGATGATATAAATGGAACTAAAAGTCAAAGAGCCAATAATAATTTTCATCTGTATTAAATATCCACTCAGCTACACTGAGAACCAAAACTAACCTATTCTGAATTAAGATTTCATCTTGAACACTATTGCACTTGCTTTCTAGACTTCGGCCTAGCTGGATTGCTGCCTGCTACTATCTTCTTGCTCTGAAACTGTTAAAAATGCAAATACACTGCTGGCCACCCAAATTGCAGCACCAAGAAAGACAAGAGATATCACAACAAAATCTATTTACTAGATAACATGTTGACCAAGTATCAAATCATTAAATTTATAGACTTCTGTGAAGTGTGGTTCCTTCCAGAATCAGTAGCCAGAGTAGCCGCCATTGTTGGAGATCACCGCTGCCACACGCCTGGGCATTGATTCAAAGAAACTTTGGATGTGTTCTTGGGGTACAGTAGACCAAACAGCTTCCACACGTTGCCAAAGTTGATCTGGTGTGGCAGCTTGGGATGTAATCTGGTGTGGCAGCTGGGATGTAATCTAATCACGCGTTCAGCAACCATGAACCACATGTTTTCTATCGGCGAAAGATCCGGAGAGCGAACCGGCCAGCGAAGCAATTCAATCTGGCGATTGGCGAAGAACTCTTGGACAATGTGTACCACGTGTGGTCGCGCATTATCCCGTTGAAATATGGCTGTGGGCAAGCCCTGAAGGTAAGGAAAGACAACTGGCTCCAACACCTCGGAGATATAGCGGTGGCTGTTTAAAGTACCGGCAATGCGTATTAGAGGAGTGCGAGAGTGATATCCAATACCACACCAAACCATAATACCCGATGCAGACCAGTGTGGCGGTGCATAACGCAGCTGTTCAGCATCCTCTCTCCACGATGTCGGTGTTACAGACAGAAGCGTGACTCGTCAGTAAAGACTATTTCATTCCACTCTGCCGTCCACCTCCTTCTCTCATCGCACCACTGGCGGCAGAGACGTCTGCGTCAAGGGGGTAAACGAAGCAATGGACGTCTTGCGGACAGACCACTCTGCTGGAAACGGCGTCGAATAGTACGTGCAGATACTGGATGATGCGTTACAGACTGAATGTGCTCTGCTATGGTTCTTGATGTGACTGAGCGATCCCTCACTGCCATGTGCACAATGTTCCTGTCATCACGTGAAGTGGTGCACTGAGGTGGATGCGATCGAGCACGTCGGTCAGTCATACTCTCCTGCATCCAACGGTCACATATCCGCATTACATTTGTTTGGTTTCGTCCAAGACGACTTTACTGAAACACGGATTCACACTCTCGGTAGGCCACTATCCTTCCTCTGTCGCTCTGTCGAACTCGGATACTTGATCAAACGATGATCGCTGTTTACTACGAGGCGTAAATTATCTTTTTTTTTTTTTTTTTTTTTTTTTTTTGTAAAAACCATAAGAAAAACACAATTGCCGAACTTGAAATCGTCGAAAACTCCAAGCCTTAAATAGCGCTTTGAAGTGGCGCCACAGGCGCGTGTGATGGGCGCCTGAGCTGAAATTCTAATCATTTGCATATCTCACCTCCGCTAATGCATGTTGTAAATTTCATGTTATTTGCATGCTTCCTTCAGGGTGTTGCATTTACGGTGGCCAGCAGTGTATTTTGAAATAGGAGTAGTGGGCCAAGCTGTTTGTGGCCACAACATGTTTACTGAAATAAAAAGAAAGATTTAATCTGCCTCGACTGCCAGTTTCCTATTCATTACGGATCAACATTCTACGCAATCAAAATTCTTACTGTTCATTACGGATTCAACGTTTTATGTATCTGTGAAATCAGTTTTTCTACAGCACCATTACATCTAAGTCTTTTTCATATAACACCATTACATCCAAGTCTTTTTCATATATGTCTTTAGAAGTTTATAGAAATCGTTGACAAAGAAAGGCACATGGCTTATGGAGATTCAGATTATTAAGTAACTGATTAATTACAAAACGTAATGGATGTAATCTGCCCCCCCCCGTTCTTCACCACATTTGTGCTCCCTCTACATCTTAATACATCTCCCATGTAGTTGCCTTCGAAGCTGATAGTTTTGCATAACATCTGCACCGATTTTAATTCTTTTCTTTACCAATTTACCAAGGTCATTCTTGGATGTAGTATTTTCACTTAGGATATCAAATCCTGTCCTAGCTAAATAAAATCCATAGATAAAATCATACCTCAGAAACTGACGGTAAGGAAGAACGGAAGGAATAATATCAGTTCTTGGTAAGTATTCGCAGTCCGCAGAGGGGAGAAATTATTAGTATATGGATTATCTGGATTATGACAAGACATGCAAGGGATAAGGGTTATCTACCAAAAGAGATATTCCTTTGTGCGAAGACATAAACTAATAATTTACCTGCCTTTCGCATAGTGAAGACTCAATGTGATGCCATTCAGAAAAACGTAATGCTTAATTTGTCTATCAGTTTGTTTTATCTAACAGATTCATATCTGTAGATTGATATATGTTTATCAATTTGTTATGAATAACAGACTGAGAGATCTAAAAGCAATAAATTCAGTTCATATTAATTTATATCCTTACTAGAAAGCCCAGCGGTACTACGAAATGACCGCTGTTCTAGGTATTATAAATTGTAATTAAAAGTATTTGTGCGAAGGTGTCTGCTAATTCAAACTGAATTACCCAGGGCAGGCGGCGAGGGCGCCCCTTTGCTTACTGCCCCACGGGGTTTTCCCCTTCTGCTTGCTTAATTGCTTAAAGTAGAGTGCAATGAAGGAAACCACTGGCGGTACATTTCTTAAGAGCCACCGCTAGCTCAATAAATAAAGGTGATTTAAATAATAAAATGTTAATTCACATGTCAAAGATCTCTTTGTGCACAATATTTCTTGTGTAGACCGTTCCATCATTTTTAAGCTTGCCTTGCAGAGGACCATGAATTATTTTTAATTTTATGTCCGTTCTTTCACGAACTCTTGAACAGGCAACATAAAGTTGACCGTGTCCAAATGCAGGCTCAGGTAAAATATGCCAACACGTTTAAGCGTTTGGCCCTGAGACTTATGGATGGTCATAGTAAAGGCAAGTTTTACAGGAAATTGTCTACGTCTCAATTGAAGCGGCAACCCTGTGCCGTGGCAACTTCACCCCATTGGCTAGTACAGTTACGCAAGCAACCAATAAACTATAGGGGACAAACAGACACTTAAGCCGCATATAATAAAGATATTTATTTAATTCATTTTATTTGTTTTTTCATCGTTGCCGGTTTTTGCCGATTGCATATTTCCGAATTCTATTATATTTAGATGTTAAATTTAATTATTAAATGTTAAATGCACGTGCTCTTGTATTTTTAATTTTTCCGGCTTAGCTTTCTCATAATATTCGCCACGCGCTGCACTGCACGAGGAATAAAACAATTTACAGTTACGCAAGCAACCAATAAACTATCGGCGATAAATACTCAAGCCGCATACAGATAAGATTATGAAACATTGAAGAATATTTTGTTCATAATGAATAATTAATAATTTTGATATATTTATACAGTGCTAAATGTATTGCAAAAATATATAAAAATTACTGCGTTATTTTTATATAAGAAAATCCTTTTAAAAATTACAATAATTATTGAATAAATTATTGTAACTATTAAAAGGAACGGAGGTTTTTTATTTGCTACTGTATTCGATTCGAGCATTCCACAGCCATCCAACAAGTAGTTACACTAATTCGCTTATAGAAGATCTGCTGATATTTTATCGAAGTTTATTTTGTTACTTTTCTATGTTTATTAGCTTCTAAAGCCCATTTTATATTGCTTTACAATAAAAAAAAAATGTGCATTGTTTTACAATGAGTAAGCAAGTATATTTAATAAGATATAAAAGCTCTGTCTGTCTTAAGAGAGAAATCATGTAAAATAAATAAAATTGAAAAAATTCTGAAAATATATTTAAGAATTTATCATTTACTTAGAAAAATACACAAATGTGTTTTAAAAATCAATACTTTTCTTAAATATAGAAAAGGAAAAAACGCACCATGAAAAAGTAAAACCTTGGAATGCGAGAAAACACAATTAAAAAATAAGAAGATCGCGAAACTAATGAAGCAGAGAAAAGTCTGCCTTTCCATTCACCTAAATGCCAGACATTGAGGCTTCTTATGACAAATTCTGGTGAAATTGTAATTACTTCATCAATACGTAAATGCATCCTTTACGTATGAACAAGGTGCATTGTTAACTTATCTTTTTTTCCCCATTCCCCGATACAGGAGGAGAAATCTTTCCGTCGTGTTACCATGTACGTTGCAGAATCTGCCATGGAACATAACAAAAGCACGCAGCAGAAAAGGTACCAGCGATCACAGAACAGTGATATAATCATATTGACGTAGTTGTTGACATTGTTATACGAACTTGCACGGTATTAAGGCACTGTTGCACGCTGGTAACTGTTTGCAGCTTCTTGTAGACCTTTCCTATACAGTGCACCACTGAGCAGGCCCCCGACCTAAGGTAAGACTAAACGGAGTAGTGCCTTATCAGTGGAAGAAATCTACACTACTAGCTGCAACCCTAGCCACCAGAACTGGCTGGGAATCAGACGAACATTTATTGTGCAAAATTCAATTGTTATAGAGTCACAGCTATTCTTGTTCACAGACATCTATTTACATATAAAAACTTTCCTAACACTTGCGGAATATGAAACAAGGTACAATTGAGTCCACTTTGCGAGACATGAGACATAGATACGAGTGTTAAAGACGCTTACACAGTTCATGTGCGCTATAAGCGTTCCTGTTGCATTGTTCATTGATTCACAGTAGGAGTTCAATACATGCTGCGTAATGCCGTGCGAGAGTTCTAAGTTAAGCATAAGTTCCATGAGCCTGGGAGATTAATGTGCATGACAGTAATTTACACAGTTCACACAGTTCATATTATTTGCACATAGTACCAAAATGTTCATGGTAAGTTATGCGAATACACACGAGGCTCCAGGTGTTCACAGAAGGTGACAGTGTTCATAAGAGTTCTCATGATGCTTGTTACTGTGATTTACAATTCTAGACTTATGCAATAGACCTAAGCCAGTAAACATTAGGGCAATAGCAACAAATACTTATAACAAAATAAGACAAACAGTAGCAGTTACATGAATAACATAGTAAGAATGTGTTCTGTGTAAAGGCATAGTAGCAGTTACTTAATGAAAAGTACACACAAGTCACGGTAGGTATATGATATACACGACATTATGATGAAGAGAAGTGCTAATAAAGATCCGGATTAGACTGTTAGGTACCATAAATTACTTACATAATTCAGGAAATACAATAATACATAATGCAAGAGATACAATTGTACGGAATACTCAATACATTCTACAGAATGCATTCTACATAATGCTCTCTAATTCTGTTCTATCTGGCCAAAGGCTCGCTGGAGTTCCTGTTTATATGAAGGACTTGACTTAAAGTTTGCTGAATGTCGGCAATCAAAATCTGTTCCTTTTTTAATGTTGTTCGTAATGCATTTATGACAGTTGGGCTGTGCGGTGCAATTACTGTTAGTTTGCTCGTGAGTTCCTGCACAATGTACGCACACTGAACTATTCTGGCAAAATTTACTGATATGTTCAAAATCCTGGCAGTTGTAGTACCTAATGATACTATGGTATTTCCTAAACCGGCAGGAATTGAATCCTATGTAAATTCGTTCACTAGTGCCAAGTTTTGAGTACACTTTATCGAGGCTAATGACCCAATTATTTTTGGCTTCCGAGCAATGCAACTCTGTACGAGGAGTAATGACACCTTTTTGATCCGATGGGAGATGTATTGCTGCTATAAAGATCCTGCGCACTTACTTCCTCTGGAACGCCGAAAAATATTATGGATTCCCTTTGTTTCTTTGATTCTTATTGCACTTTTCAGGTATTGTTCCAGATTTAATGATTCTTTAAGCTTGCTCAAGTGTTTCTTGATATGGCAACGTATAAGTAATTCCTGGAATCTTGTGGGGCGAATTTGCTGGAACTATTGATACCTAGTTTTGTTAGGGTGATCTTCGAAGCCAACTGATGTTGCAATGCAGACGGAGTGGTGGAGTCAGTAGGGTCTATCAAGAGTACGTGATCTGTGAGTTTCTGCTGGGGCTAAAAACGTTTCTTCTTCTTTTGCACTAGGGTGAAAGGGAGGTCGTCTTCTGAACGTTGCACTGCCTCGGAGTAAGAGAGCCTGGTTTCTAGAGTAGAAATTTTAGGTATCTGAACTTGTTTATCCGCAAGTCCAGAAGCCAAAAGATCGACATCTGTCACTGTTGCACGGTCCTTGCACTATATAATTGTAGAATCTAGAGACACCTCTAATTGAACAGGATCACTAAATGTTAGGTTCTCAGTAACTGAAGTTTGCAATATTTGACCATGGAGGAGAGGCAAAGAAGTTTGAACTGGCAACATAAATACTACTCCAATCTGTATTAGTCAAAGCATCCGTCATCCTAAGCATTAAAAATTAATCCACATGAAACTCCAAGGTCTGCGCACATTTACTTACAACCGAGATAGAAGACCAGTCAGTATTTACCTGAACATCATCAGTTTCAGGAATATTTGCCAAGCTCTCCCTAAAACCATCCGCAAACCTTCGAAAAGTATTAAAAGTAAGTTCTTGTTTCTGCAGAGAGTCCACTATTCCTTCCATCTTGTATTTTGGTTATGCAGTGCCATTATTGAGTCCTGCTGAGATTTTCTTAGAATTTCTTTCTTCTTGAAGGACTTCAACAATGAACGTAAGTTTTTTATATCAGATTTTTGAAATTTAAAAGAGTCTTTACGTTTGCTCAATTCAGTAAGCAAACGAACATCAGCAAACGAATAATCACTTTCTGCCGTTACAATTAAATTAATAAATCTAAATGTTCTACTGAAATACTCTACAAGTAATTCAATGTTTACATATAATGTCAATGTCACTATACTCAAGACACTAGGTAACAATAAACCCTTATACAAATGATATTATCTTAGCTTAGTTAATTACTATGCAGAAAAGATCCAGGTCTATGGTAGTTTAACATAGGATATTGAATTACTCGTAATTAAAAAATACTCGCAATGACAAGTTCGTAATGACAAGTCGTATAAATGATGATACTCGTAATTAAAAAAATAATTAAGAATGTTATTATATTATTAGAAAACGGTGAAAAATAGTCACACCGCAATCCGTGCGTCAAAATCTTAATTAAATTTGTAATTATCTATAAATTAACAAATCTATACTAAGCTATGCTGAAAAGAACCAACTCTATTGAATATCACATTAAAATAAACGTTTTCCTGCTTAACCAGAAGCTCTAAAGCACTATTTTTAAAATAAAAAGAGGAAAATGAAAACTAGTCTATTGAGAAAGAAATTCTATTAGAGAATGGCAACAGTGATAATTATTTTTAAATATTTATGAAAAAACGAATTAAGAGATAAAGTGGTTCAGTTCAGCGTTTACTTTGCTAAGTACAAATATAGGATACAAAATATAACTAATATAATTAATAAAACAATTCTAATTCTGTAAATATAAAGAATATAATATGATAAGTACAATAAATATAATAGAAAATACTTTATAATTAGAAACAATATTAATAATTAATACAGAAAATATTCAAATTATGGTATAATGGTTATGCTGTGATCAATGCATAAGCTATGTCAACAAACTTTTGAAATTGTAACGTCAGAATACCCGGATTGGGTGAAAGAAAAGACAGGTTGTCTATTAAAATTTTTATTTTGAAATAAGAAATTCTTGAATAAATATTAAAATAATCAAATCATTACAGCCTTAATTGATAAAAAAGGCCGCTGACGCGGCGACTATGCTAAAATGCGTCTGCTTTCAGTCGTTTACAGCATCAAAAGCTTTTTACACAAAACCCTCTCTTCGTTTTTGTTACAACCTGGAAAAGAAACTTAATTCGTCCCTTATGTCCGGAAACCACACCAGGGGGGTTTCCGCTGCACCTTTCTTCCAACGGTTTGCTGTCCATTCTGTCTCTGACAACAGATATCTCTCATTAAGCACCTGGAAGTCCGAGGGGTGCATATGTGTGAACTTCACAAAATATTACTTTACCAGTCACTCCAATGGTCCCTCTGGACAAACACACAGCATTAAATATCCCAAGGACCCAAGAGTTCAAAAAGAGTCCACAAAACACTTGCACAAGCAATGTAATCACATTTAAATCACTTAATCAAGTACCCTGACTGACTCGAACTGGATATTTCAGTTTAACTTGAACTTCCGAAGATATTCACCAAGTTTCGTTGATAAATCCAAAACGAACTACGCACTGACCCTTCCTTGGTATCAAAATGTTCCTCTCCTGATAAGCTTTCAGAAGATATAAGTTCTATCCAGAATTTTCAAATATTTCCACACTTAGAGGCCTTTTTCCGGGGGCAATAAAACTTCGCAAGCAACAGTATCAAAAAATGCAATAAACTACCTTTCCTATACAGTAACAGAATTTTTTTTCCTTGAAATTTGACAATGCTACGCGAACATAATTAATCAAATTCAAAAAACATGTGCAGTGGTCCTTCGGTATACGTCCGCTTTGAAATAAGTCCAATTTGATATATTCACTGTTACAACGCAACCTTTTTTGCTTGGTATTAGATATTTCTTTAAAATACAACACTAGTGCCGCCCTACCGGGATACTGGTTAGTGACTCTGACTGCCGTAACGAAGCACACGGTTGCGAATCCCTGAGATGGCACAGATGTTTAGTATATCTGTGCGAACAAATGTATAGTATCATCAGATACTTTAATGTATCAACAGATACAAATGTAAAGTATCTGATGCGGACACTCTAAATATTTGGCGAGTCGAGCGTCCTCTCAAGAGATTGTTGGTAGGGAAAGAGGGTGGAAGATCCTCGGACCGTCTCCTCGGGCTGCTTTTCTTCGAAATTCAAGCGGAACTGGGTAAAATCGTACTGTCATTAGCTGTGTGGTGCCCAAGGCTCTTGGCAAAGACAGGCGCAATCTTACCTCCTTGCCAGGATGAATTTTGGAGGCTGTATCCGATATCAAACAAGCGAGATTAGTCACAACAACAACACGACTCGAGACCGATGAGTCACAATGCGCGCACTACCCTTGTTTACTTTTTTCGTGTAAGCACGATTGTAAATTATTTAATTGTTATTAGACAAAATATCTATTGAGAAAATGGCAACAGCTAATTTCTGGATGTCGTTCTATGTAAGCACGGTTGTAAATTATTTAATTGTTATTAGACAAAATATCTATTGAGAAAATGGCAACAGATAATTTCTGGATGTCGTTCTATGTAAGCACAGTTGTAAATTATTTAATTGTTATTAGACAAAATATCTATTGAGAAAATGGCTACAGCTAATTTCTGGATGTCGTTCTATGTAAGCACGGTTGTAAATTATTTAATTGTTATTAGACAAAATATCTATTGAAAAAATGGCAACAGCTAATTTCTGGATGTCGTTCCATTTATAATTTTAAAAATATACTTTGAGATGATGTACGCTTCAAATGTTTAACGGTACGATGCAGTAAGTACGTTTGTTATGTTATGTACGTTTACGAATACGTTACGTATAGGTTATTAAGATTTATCTTCAAATAAATGTTTGTCTTTTACAACCATTTTACGAGTGATTAATTTAACTACAAAAGGAAGTTAACATTCGAAACAATGCTATGACTGCTCGTAAGGGTCAGTACCCCTTTTTTTAACAAACTCCTCGCGCTATAACACTAAATTTTCACGTGACTGAGTGGCTTTGTGCGTAATTTTTTTCTCTAAATTTATTGAAATGAGTTTATAGCATTTCATTCATACGACCCACAGGACGCGCAGCATCAGGGCTTATGTGTAAGCCTCTTGCTGTGTATTTGTCCAGAGGGACCACTGGAGTGACTGTTAAAGTAATATTTCAAAAGTTTATTGACATAGCTTATGCATTGATCATAGCATAGCCATTATACCATAATTTAAATATTTTCTGTATTAATCAAGTTAGTTCAAGTAAGTTTTTAAGTCACAAACTTCTCTCTTCCCTCCGACCACTTTCTTGAGGATCCGCTGGGAGAGAAGAGCTGCTACAGTGCTTCCAGCACAATTAACTGTTCTGTATGTGGAATAAATTTTATTTTTATCCTTAATACCGTTCTTTACTGCTTCATTAAAGTACGATACTCAGATCAACAAACACAACCTTTCGAGTTTTAAGAAAATTTCCAGTTTCAAAAAAGTTTTAATGAGAAATGTCAAACAGAACGAATTAAAATAGTTAGAATAACTATTGACAGAAAGAAAGAGGTTTTTGAAATATTTGATGGTGGCATGCGTATCCGGGGCTTAAGTACTCATACCATATGCCAAGAACGACAGTATCTGCGGTTGCAAAAAACAAAGACCTTTTTAAATCGGGGAGATGGAACTGATTACTAAACAAAGACCAGACGTGTCAGAACATGTTGAGAAACTGCTTTTGATCTGGATAACAAAAAGGAAAAAAAAAAATGTATGTGCAGTATTTCGTTTACGTATAAAGTATATATTTCACCCACTTCATTTGTATTTTAGTATTAAACAGTGTAATAATAACTATAAGATTTGTTAAAAACCAATTAATTATTTTTCCTTTATTTTTTATTAGAAATGTTCATTTGGTGCAAGTCCAAGGATAGGGAACGCATTTATACGATTTATACGTATCATGTATATCGAAGTAGCTTTGCGAAGCTGTCGAAAAGCATCGCAAAATTATTGAATCAGCACTTCAGTCTTAAATGCCTGAATTAAACGTGCAAGAGGAGGCCATGAAAAACTCCTATTTATAAGAATTTTGAACCAATCAGAGCTGTTAATTTTTTGGAAGCATGTAGACAGAGTTTGAAAGACGTCATTCCAACACCGTTATGTTAACGCTGTGGCGCCATCTAATGTCAAAAAGAATAATGAATAGTGCTTGTTTTCGTCGGATTATTGCTTGGCTGTGGATTCTGAAAATTGCTCTTCTGGCGACGTTATGAAAATTCTTAAACTAAAAATAAATCCATTAGAGGCTAAACTGGGTGTATGTAATTTGACCCCCCCCCCCTGTGTGTTCACCTCGGCGCTGTGGAGGGCGGTAATGTTCCCCTCATGGAGGTAGGAAGTAAGATGTAATGGCCCTAACCTTCTTCCCTCATACACTACTTTGAAGCACTGGCGATCCCTTCGTGGTGACCAAAACATTGGTGAATTTTAAATTTAAGATCAATGGGTTTTAGACACGATCGGATGTAAATATTTTGTAATTACGTCGTAAATATGTACATAAATGTATATATTTTCTTTTTCTACAATATTTCAGAATCCCAAGTATATGAAAAGAATACATTTTTAAACAACCTTTCATTCTTAAGGGAATTAAATGAACAGTTTTCACAGAACACCTTGCTCGGAACGATTTAATTTGAATGAAATATTTTCACAAGTTTTCGTTAATTACATTAGAAAAAATTAAGGCAATTCGATTTTATTCGGTTAAGGATTACGAAAATTAATATCAAAGATTATTGTATTATTAATATTAAAATTATGCATTATTTCTTTTTTATTTATAGAGCATTTTCCTAAAATACTTTCTCAAATATGACATGATTTTTTAGCTTCTGAGGCATCTTTTAAATGGAAAAACCAAGTCAGTTTGTAATTAATGCTATATTCGGTCCATTTCTAATTAGAGCACCTGTTATTTTAATAGCGAAGTACGTTAAATAGTAGTTAACTTTCTCTGAATGTTTCTGAAGGGAAATAAAAAAAGAATTGCTTTAAAATATTACTTAAAACTTGTAACTAAGTTATTATAAAATTTAAGGGAATAATTCTTTTAATTATATTTATCATATTTTTTACCCTTAATTTCAACAATACATATCCTAAAACTCTTCTTTATTACTTCCTTTAGTACGCATCTCATAGAATCATTATAAATTTAGATACATTAGTAATTCAATTTTTTTCACAGTAACTTACTCAGGAGTTTATGAATGAATAAATCCTTCATTTGGTGGTGTGTGGTGTATTAGGAGTACGGCATGAGTTATATTCTATTTTATCAGCATCATCATCATCATATTAATTTTGTACACTAACAAAGAATGTTAGTATTTAATTCCAAGCATCTGTTATGTAAATATTTGTATATATATCTAAAAATATTGCAAATTATGACAATACAAGCTTTTCTCGCTTCAACCAATCACCATCCTGGTTAGGGATCATGTGCCCAGTGCCTACTTCAGTAATAACATCTTGAACTCAATGCAATTCAAGACTTTTAGAACTAAAAAATTCCATACATCTTTTTCAAGAATCAAAAAATTTCCCATTCCTAATGCCTTAATTCAAAGAATGAGTCATGTACTTTAGATAGTACGGCAAAGCACACTAGGGCTATCTGCCTAGGGGGAGGGATGCCTTCGTGGAGAGCTTTCTAAGGGAAACTGGCTCGTATACACGTTACACATGAGGGAAAACCACGAAAACGCCCATGCAGCCAGCCCGTTCGCGGGATTCGAACCTCGGACCGAACTACCAGTGTTCAGCGATTTTACCGCTCGGCCGCTGGTGGGCCCAAATCTTTCATTTGAAATACATTTATAAAAACTAGCTGTTACTCCCCCGCTTTGCTGAGCACACTATCTATTTAAATGTGAACCTAGACTTCTTATATGGGCGAAATGTCTAATTTCGAATTGATAATTAATGTAAATTGTTTAAATTTAAAGTCGGGAAATATAGTGCCAGTCAGTGACTCTGTCATACACAGAGTTCCACATCACCCATTACTGTATATTGGGATGCGTCTCCATTATTTAACGTGGCGGAATCTACAGTAGGCCTACACCACGAAACATTGCCAACATAAAACTAAGGTTTATATAAATTTAACTGTTATCATAAGTTTCATGAAAATAAAGGTTGTTATCTTTGTTATCAATTTTTTAAATCATTCATAATTATGTTATTATATATATGTATGTTTATGTATGGCGATTTTTATAAATAACAACAACATTTTTATTTTTCCTCACAATAATTTATTTCTCTTAATAACAACATGTTTTTTCATGAAATTTATGATAACAGTTAAATATAAATGTCATTATTAAATTTATCATTTAATTGTTGTTTGTATTCATTGGATAGATGCAAGTTATTTACCAATTCAATCATTTTAGAGGAAAATACATTCATTGGCAACATTGTATTTCATACCTAGTTTTGGTAACAATAAAATAAAATTCTGAATTTGGATTTGGAAATCAAATGTATGAGAAACTTCTATTGTATACCAAAAATCTATTTTGGACAGAATTTACGTAAAATCCGTTCTTAGTGCGCGTCTACATCGTGGAGCGAGTAACTATGCAAAGTTTCAAGTTAATCAGGTGTATAGTTTAGGAGATGTCGTGATGAGTCGGTGGTATTTCGTTTTTATATATAGATATTTAATTTTTAAATAGTATTTTGTTAAAAGCAGATACACTCAAAAGCCAAAACATTATGACCAGCCCTACATTTTGCGATGAACACGCCTGGTTGACGTGGAAGGCACGTGATCAGGTGGAAGTGGTATTTAACTGCTGCTAGAGAGTCTGAAGAATCATTCTTTCACTTACTTCTGTGTGTGATGAAAAGGCTGCAGATCTAAGCGACTTTGATAGATGGCAGATTGTAATGGCTCGAAGGCTCGGAACAAGTATTTCCGAAACTGCACGACTCGTGGATTGTTGGCAATCTACAGTTGTTAGTACGTATGAAAAGTGAATGAATGACGGTGAAACCAGCAGTAGACGACATGGTGTTGGATGTCCACACGCTATCAAAGGAAAAGGTCGTCGGAGACTATCTCGCATGGTGAAGCAAAACTGGAGCCAGACAGTGGCCCAGCTGACAGTCGAATACAATGCAGGGCCAAGTAGAAAAGTATCGGAGCAAACTGTTCAGCGGACACTTTTGAATATGGGACTACGCAGCAAACGTCCCACTTGTGTGCCTTTGCTGACCAAGCGTCATCGCCAACTGCGCCTGCACTGGGCCCGGGAACATCGCGACTGGTCCATGGATTAGTGGGAGAGAGTTGCCTGGTCAGATGAATCGCGGTTTGTCATTCATCACGCCGATGGCCATGTCAGTATACGCCGTCTTCCAGGCGAACACTTGCTCCCTCAATGCACAGTAGGTCATACACAGGCCGGTGGTCTGGGGGACGTTCTCTTGGGCGTCTCTGGGACCCGTGGTTGTGGTAGAGTAAACCATGAATGCTACAGGGTATCTGAACATCATTGCGGACCAGTTGCACTCTTACATGGTCTCTGTTTTCCAGCTGGAAATGGAATGTTCCAACAGGACAACGCCCCGTGTCACAAGGCTACAATTGTGTTGGAGTGGTTCCAGGAACATGATGCTGATTTTCAGTTAATGTCCTGGCCGCCTAACTCACCGGATCTCAATCCGATGGAGCACATTTGGGATGTCATGGGGTGGCAGCTCAGAAGTCAAAGACCACCAATTCGCAATATCTCAAATTTGCGTGACAGTTGTTGCTACAACATCTGGTACAATCTGGCTCCGGCCATCTATCAAGGACTTGTGGCATCCATGCTAAGGCGGGTTGAAGCTGTGTTGCGCGCCAAAGGTGGCCCAACTCGTTATTGACAGGTGGTCATAATGTTTTGGGTCTTGAGTGTACATGCTTTTTGCAAGCATATGCATAAATATCCATATATATTTCATATTTTTCATTTTCGGAATGTGCTAATCTTTAATTTCTGTTCACTCACTACATTTTTCGAGTAAAGTAATTTACAATAATTTAGCATATATAGGAAACTTTTACATAATAAATACGTATAAATACAATTTGAATGAAAATTACATGCATTATTTTTAATACCCACTAAGTTTCCTTCGAAATTCCTCCACAATGGCATCTCTCCCTTTAGGCAGATGCCCACCAGTGGCCGAGCGGTAAAATCGCTGAACACTGGTAGTTCGGTCCGAGATTCGAATCCCGCGAACGGACTGGCTGCATGGGCGTTTTCGTGGTTTTCCCCATGTGTAACGTGTATACGAGCCAGTTTCCCTTAGAAATTCCTCCACGAAGGCATCCCTTCTCTTAGGCAGATAGCCTTCGAGGCTTTGCCATAATCACACACACACACACACACCCTTTAGGCAGATAGCTCTTACATACCTTACTCTATTTAATAAAAACTTAACCTTACCTATGTGCCTAATTACAAATATTTTAACATGCGTAATTTTATACTTACATTTAGCCATCAAGTTTCAAACTTTTAACTTAAAACACGTTTAAGGATACATTCATTATCAAATTCAAATGTTCTAGGAAATATATTTTAGCAGAGCACTCAATACCTCTTTTAGCGACCTTTCCACACATTTGTGTAAAATTATACATAGTTTTACACAAATGTGTGGTTACAAATCAAGTTCGCGTATCTGTGTATATATTTATTAATTTCCACGAGGATTGCAGATTGATTGTCGGAGAAGGTCTGGGTGAGTGTTGTATACTGCTTGACAGGTACTTTAGTCTTGGAACCGGTTAATTCCAATTGGTGATGTATGTAATTTGAAAATTATTAGAGGAAATAAGATTTTAAGAAAATAAATACATCCTCGCCAAAAAGGAGGAATCCTGCTATCCTTGTAAAATGCTAAATGAAGTATCTAATAAAGACCTGAAGGTAATTTTTGAAGAAAATCTTGAAGTCTTTGAATCTGATGAAAATATGAATATATAGAGAGCTCGTTTTACTTTGAGAAACTTTCAGTATACGAGGCATGTTGTGATTCAAATGCACCCTATAGCCTTCGTTAAGCCAGGTTGAAAATTAACTGTAGTGCATTTGAAGTGGATGATTTTCTTATCATTAATAGATGTCTTAAGTATCTTGGGTTCAACCACGGGCTTATGAATGTAATTCACCAACAGCTTATTTAAACTGTTCTGGAGAACATAAGCGAAAGATTGCTTGAAGGAGGAATGTTGCAGTTTGTATAAATTATATCGGTTGCAATCATAAAAGGAATAAATTACTTTTAAAAAAGTGAATTTTAATCACAAACCCTTTTCAAATTGCAGTTTTAGTCGTTCTCTGGGTCAACCAGCGGCTGAGCGGTAAAATCGCTGAACACTGATTTGGCCCAGGGTTTGAATCCCTGAGAACGGGCTGGCTGCATGGGAGTTTTCGTGGTTTTCCTCATCTGAAACTTGTATACGAGTCAGTTTCCTTTAGAAAGTCCTCCACGAAGGCATCCTTCCCCTTTAGGCAGATAGCTCGCGAAAGCTTTGCCATAATTAAATATATCATACCATATCATAACTAGTCGATCTGTATCAGGAAGAACATTCAATTTTGAACTGATTATGGTTAGATCATATGAGCAAATTCTAAAGTGTGTACAGCTAAACCTTCATAAATCTAAATCTGAGACACAACAGCTTTTTTTAAATATGGAAACCGATAATATTGACTGTACGTTGGTTATAAGCCTCACTATTACAAGAGTTATCTTCCAGGACATCCAGGTAATTATAGACTTATATTGAGATCCCATTTCCGATACTGAAAATGCGGCAGTTACATTCGGTCATGTAATCTTTAATCTTTTCTTGATTATAAAAGTATGGATTACAATATGGTCACTTTGAATGCTGTTGTTGGCATGACTGTTTTACCATTTATAATACTTTGCTCTAAGTATGCCATTTTGTTTACCTTGTCAATGAAATGGGAGGTATTTCTATGGCTAAATGTGAATGCAATTAACATAATTCGTGCTTTCGAAGGTCGGCTAAATTTGGATTCTAAGCTCATCGAAATGTAGCTGATTTTTCAAATTCAGAAAGAACGATACCCACCAGTGGTCGAACGGTAAAGTCTCTAGACACTGGTAGTTCGATCTGGTTCCATTTGAAAGGCTGGCTACATGGGCATGTCCATGATTTTTCGTGTGTGAACTTGGATACTAACTCGTTTTGCAAAGAACATCCACCACGAAGGCATCTTATCGCTTAGGCAGATAGTCCTGTCGTGATATGCCATAAACAGTTCAACCAAGCCAGAAAGAATATTATCAAAACTACTAAACATTTTTCCCAGGGTACAAAACTTAAACATGGAGTTTTTCACTCTCAGGCGAATTTTCTGACAAAATCCAAGACACATTTCTTGGATAAATTTTGTAGTATTTTCGAAGTGGTCTAAATAGTGTTTACATCGCCAAATGCACGTGTTTTCAACCGTTTTCAATGTTCACTTTGCATCTGACATAATCATCGATTCACACAGAATTTTCAGCTATTTTCATAGCTTTTTTTTGTTTAAGCTTTCGAAGGTCGGCTAAATTTGGATTCTAAGCTCATCGAAATGTAGCTGATTTTTCAAATTCAGAAAGAACGATACCCACCAGTGGTCGAACGGTAAAGTCTCTAGACACTGGTAGTTCGATCTGGTTCCATTTGAAAGGCTGGCTACATGGGCATGTCCATGATTTTTCTTGTGTGAACTTGGATACTAACTCGTTTTGCAAAGAACATCCACCACGAAGGCATCTTATCGCTTAGGCAGATAGTCCTGTCGTGATATGCCATAAACAGTTCAACCAAGCCAGAAAGAATATTATCAAAACTACTAAACATTTTTCCCAGGGTACAAAACTTAAACATGGAGTTTTTCACTCTCAGGCGAATTTTCTGACAAAATCCAAGACACATTTCTTGGATAAATTTTGTAGTATTTTCGAAGTGGTCTAAATAGTGTTTACATCGCCAAATGCACGTGTTTTCAACCGTTTTCAATGTTCACTTTGCATCTGACATAATCATCGATTCACACAGAATTTTCAGCTATTTTCATAGCTTTTTTTTGTTTAAGCTTTCGAAGGTCGGCTAAATTTGGATTCTAAGCTCATCGAAATGTAGCTGATTTTTCAAATTCAGAAAGAACGATACCCACCAGTGGTCGAACGGTAAAGTCTCTAGACACTGGTAGTTCGATCTGGTTCCATTTGAAAGGCTGGCTACATGGGCATGTCCATGATTTTTCGTGTGTGAACTTGGATACTAACTCGTTTTGCAAAGAACATCCACCACGAAGGCATCTTATCGCTTAGGCAGATAGTCCTGTCGTGATATGCCATAAACAGTTCAACCAAGCCAGAAAGAATATTATCAAAACTACTAAACATTTTTCCCAGGGTACAAAACTTAAACATGGAGTTTTTCACTCTCAGGCGAATTTTCTGACAAAATCCAAGACACATTTCTTGGATAAATTTTGTAGTATTTTCGAAGTGGTCTAAATAGTGTTTACATCGCCAAATGCACGTGTTTTCAACCGTTTTCAATGTTCACTTTGCATCTGACATAATCATCGATTCACACAGAATTTTCAGCTATTTTTTTCATATTGCCTACATTCACATAAGCGTAATCGTTCGCAATCTCCTCCACCCCCTTTTTTTTTATTTGCTTGTACGAAGTGATGGTGTGGTGTATTTAATTATGGCAAAGCACACTAGGGCTATCTGCCTAAGAGGAGGGATGCCTTTCGTGGAGGACTTTCTAAGGAAAACTGGCTCGTATACACGTTACACATGGGAAAAACCACGAAAACACCCATGCAGCCAGCCCGTTCGCGGGATTCGAACCTCGGACCGAACTACCAGTGTTCAGCGACTTTACCGCTCGGCCGCTGGTGAGGCCTGTACGAAGTGAAGGAAGTATTATAATCGCGAAAATTTTTGGGTATCATATTTCAACAAAAGTATCCATTTTGACCGCTAGTGAATGGAATACTTTCTAACAATATTTAACGATATTTTTCCGTGACATCCGTACTTAAGAGCAGAATATAGGACTCATTTTTCCAAAACGGTTTGCAAACGGGATTTAAAATGGATTCAGAAGACAATTTTTCGTGAAGTATGTATCTAGGTAGGAATCTCGCATAACTCAAAAATGAGTAGCCTCAGAACGTTGAAATTTTGTATATTGGACTGCTATAACATTTAGTTGTGCACCTCCCTTTTTGGTTGCAATCCGCTGCACCAAAGGTATATAAATATATATATGTAATAATAGCAAGGAAAAGACGGAGCACTGTTGATGCGTAATACCTACATAGGATAGATCGTCAATCTATATTGAAGAGGAAGAATTCTGATTGCGTAGTATGCTAATATGTTGACTTTGTAATATCTAAAAAACTTGGCAGTCCAGGCGGTTTTAATTTCATTTTCATTTTCCAGTTGACGTTTGTGACCACAATTCACTTGGCACTCTAGTTGTGCCTATTCAAGAACATTCACATTTTTTATATTGTTACAATAGGTACAGAGCAGAATGAAACAGCGTCTAAGCAGCACAGAAGCAAAAGCTGAAGTGCGTAGTTATCCTAGATGGAAGCACATGAAGAGAAAAGTTTTGGTTTGAGTTAAAAAGTTTTAGTTTCCAATTATTACGTCAACAGCACTGCGCAGGCCATGCAAAATGGAATGATCTAGAAATGACGCAATTCAGAGAAGTTATTACGCTTTTTAGAACGGAGAGGGAAAAATTAAAGTTTTACCGTTAGTTTAAATTATAATTTTAATTCACGTCTTTTTATCTTACACACACATATATACATATATGCAATAATAAAATTCCAAAGTCAAGAATACACTTAAAATTCTAACTGTATGTTCTTTTTCATTTTTAATGGCGATGGTCTCTTATTTGAAAGTACGTGGAATTAAATCCACAGCACCGTAGGCAAGTTGCTTTTCCCGCCTTTTCTACACGTACAGTTATAGAATGTTCTGGAAATATTTAAAGCGAACTGGAATGGCTGACGAGGCTGATGTCATTTCTTGGAAGCTCCGCCTTTCCAGAGGCTATAAAAAGACTCGCAAAGGAATATTGGAGGCTTTCTTAAATGTCACGATGCAGTAAACTTCATACAAAAAGTTATTAGTAATTCTTTTTTTATTTACTCCGGAGATCTTAATTTTTGTAACTGCTATTTTCTCCTGAATAATAATAAACGGATCCTGTCTTTTAAACTTATCGTCTGATAATTTAAGCTACGACTACATCTATGATTCTTCACCACTCTATTTATTCCGGACAAAAGCTGGTACATCACATATATATATATCCACTCTGTTACTCGGCTCTGTGAGCTTTGTTTTTTAATTTTATGTTGGTAAATTGTGCATATTTTGCTTTCAAAACGATTAAACTATGTTATTCTTATCTTCCGGTAAAAGTACTTATGCCTTTAGTTGATCTGCATGCAATAGTTGTCAAATTATCAGCAATTACAAAGTTGTTTAAGAATATTTTTTTAACCATACCAACAATATTTGTTTACGTTTAAAACAGCAGAATAGTGAATTAAGTCAGTTTCTGAACCTTCAGTGTCTTTTTGCAGAATGGAACCAAAACTAAACTTTCAGTTTTGTGCACCGAAAAATCTGCCTTCTTGCACGCTGGCTGAATTGGTTGTTTTTGCGCAGAAATTCTAATTTTAATTGCAAAAATATTTTTTAATCTCTTTGCATCTGGTGTTTGTATATTTTTCAATTTTTAATAAAGGTATTTCGAGGTTTTATGTATTTTCGCCTTGCCGCGAAGTGATAACTGAACTAACTGAATGAGAAATATATCTCTAAAGAAATTCGAGGAAATCAGTTTAAGGGGACTCATACACCTTAAAACCCATAACATGTTCGAATAGGTGACTGTTGCAAGAATTGGCATAATTTATTTATTTTAAAAGCAATTGCTACCAACTTTTTACAGCTGACTGCATAATATAGCTGCTTTCTGAAATAGTAATCAGAAAGTTTGTATTGCCAAAAATATTTTTATAATTTAATCCGCTTTCTGACAACATTTTCCGTCATGTTTCTAACTTGCGCGCACAGTTTAAAACATTCTGTTTCATAATTTAATTCCATATTTAATATATAGCTTTTATAACATTTGGAAACTACTGTGAACCTAAAATTCTAAAAATTTCCTGTTAAGTTTTTATTTTATTTGGAGTTGAGTTTATAAAATGTATTTTATTTAAAAAATTTGTAATGTTTTCGTCCATAAAATTTTTTAATATAAAAATATTTATCAGATTTTTGGTTCAGTTAAAAAATAGTGCTCATATAATGAATTCCATCCAATTTCAAGTATGTACCATCAGCCATTTTTAAAATATCATGCGCGCAAGGTGGAAACACGGCGAAATATTTTGTCACAAAGAGGATTAAATTACAAAAATATTTGTGGCAACACAAACTTTCCGGTTACTAGTTTCCAAAGCAGCCATATTATGTAGTCAGTTGTAAAAAGTTGGAAGTAATTGCTTTTAAAATAAATAAAATATCCCAATTCTTGCAACAGTTACATATTCGAAGATCATGAGGGGTTTATGGTGTATGAGTCCCCTTAAATGAAAAGCACCAAAAATTACTTATAATTTAATAATCCGTACAAGGAAGTCATGTGGTGTACACATCAGATTTTTTTTACATAGTTTTCATATTAATCCAATTCGAATTGATTCAAATAATTTCATTATCTTTTCGAAATCGCGTCTTCTGGGTTTCACCAAATGTGCAATCTACATACTGAACTAATTCAACAGTTTGTCAATTTATTGAGGTTTCTATTCTTATTGGTATCCTTTATATATTTACTTAAAAGCTGCAGCTAATTTGCATTTGCTTAAATACGCAAAACGCACTTTTTCTAACAATTAGCAGATCATCCGTCATCTGTAGCTGCTATAAACTATATTAACGTTTCGATCCTTTTTTCCCTTCATCTCAATTGTACCATACATCCGATACTCAAATATTGATTATCACATGAAACATATATCTTTCGACCAGTTCGAGCATGAAGTATGAATAGGCTAACGATCATATGTACCATTTTTGAACAAAGAATAGTTATCTTCTCTCTCTATCTTTTTTTAACATCTTTCCACGGTTCCGACGTTTTGATAAATACGTCAGTTTTGTCCCCTTCCTAATAAAGATATAAATATACTTGTTTGCCCTTCGGTCATAAATTGTTACTCATAATCTCTAATACGATATCTGAGTTTTTTTAGAATTTCAAAAATCGCCATGTAGTGTTGCATCACTAGATATCTTTAAAATGTTATTATATTTCTTTGATTATCTGCAGAATTTTAGTAATAATTTTACTGGTTCAGATTAATTCAGCCAAAACTTTGAATTTATTTTATTATCTCTCCAATTTTGTAAAATTTTAAAGAAGTTTTTATCAACAAACTCAACGATTTCAAAACGATCAATAGCAACACTGTACCCCCCCCCAAAAAAAAACATTTTTATCTCCAGTGTGCGAGACTGTGTATCAGAAATTCTAAAGATATGCTGTTTTTAAATATTTTGTGATATTGCTGTTGAATACAATTTTATGTGGTTTATTTAATAAATAAAGCTAATACACGAAATGTTGAAAGAAACGCGGCGTAATATAAAAATTAGAAAGCCTTCAGATTTTTTTTCTTGATATTTTTGTTCTGAATTTCTTACAAGCCTCGGAAATCTGATTTTTTTTTTATTACTATTAGGTTGTGTAGCCGTCAAAGTAACGAGAAAATAAAAAATTCTATCTGAGTTGTTAAGATGAAATTGTATATTATAATTTCCAGCATATGTTTATTTTATTCATTCATTCATTCATTCATGCTCATTTATTCATATTTATTCATTCATGTTTATTTATTCATTTATGTTTATTTATTCATATTTATTCATTTACGTTTATTTTTTCAGCACCTTGGTATGGAATTAAAGATTTATGGCTTTGGAAATTTAATTTCAATAGTTATGTGTAAATTTAGAAACATGTGTAAAGATTTTTCAAGTATTTCGGTTAGAACAGGTTTTAAAGATTTATTGCATTATGATTATTTAAAGTTCCAAGACTTAACATGTAACGTGGAACCACACAATTGTGACTAAAACCTTAAGGATTATACTTTTCTTTTAATTAACAAAAGACTTTGCTAATGCTATCTTTGAAGCTCCTGCACAAAAAATTTTGTTTCATTTATCATGTCGCTAATCTCTTATTTTGTAGCAATTAATAAGGAATTTATAAAAAGGTTTTCGCAAAGCGATTTTTTTTATTTACTTCCTTTAGCACTCACTTTTATTTTTCCTTCCTCTCATTAGATTATTATTACCCAAGTTTGTGTTAAAAAAGTATGATTTGCAACAAATTAATCAAATAAGGTTATTAGTCTTAATATTTCACGCAGCATTTTTAATGCATTTTTTTGTTACAGTATTTTTTTTTATTTATTTATTTAAAGCTTTTAAAATCTAATGAATTCGAATTACTCGGTCCATTCACCTGAATTTTATTCATTATTCGTTTAATAAATATATTTTTCCTTTCTAATTAAATTAAATTATTTGAATGTGTGCCTTTTGATGTTTTTAAATGCGAATTCATTTAAATTTGTTCGCTTTTGAGAAATGTTGCATTAAAAGGTACTATTCGGTTTTGAAGGCCGGTAAAAAATCGCCAAACTATTGTTGATGCCAGTTCTGCCAAAAATAATTGCGGCAACCCTAACGCTAGAAGGGAAGTATAATAGTAAATAATTATCTAAGATTGATGTTTTAATTTAGATGAAAGGATTAGATTTTTCATATAATACTTTTTTATTATTATAATTTATATAAAAACGGCTAAACATGACTGAATGGAAGCATAAGAGTAAATAAATAACTATTTCAGATCATTATTATAATTTATGTAAAAATTGCTAAACGTAACTGAATGGATGCCTGCATCGCTGTTTCGCTATCGAGTTACCGCTAAAGCATTTCATCTCGTTGGTTGTTCAAACATAATTTTCTATAATGAATGATGCCTTTTCTTTGAAAAAATTCTTCAAAAAATTTCTTTGAAAAAATAATTTCATTACCTTTTCGAAATCCCGTCTTCTGTGTTTCACCAAATGTGCAATCTACATATTGAACTAATTCAACAATTTGCCACTTTATTGAGGTTTGCTATTCTTATTGTGCAGAATCGTCCACTTATTTGTTTGCCGCTTTTTACAAAAGTAAAAACAATTGGATTTTTGCCAATTTTCTTTTACTTTTTAAGTGAAAATAGGTCGATGTGTACATAGATAAAGTCAAGGGTGTACGCAGTGCCATTTTTGTGCAATTCTGGGATTTTTTTAAGTGAAAATAGGTGGATGTGTACATAGATAAAGTCAAGGGTGTACGCAGTGCCATTTTTGTGCAATTCTGGGAATTTTTTAAGTGAAAATAGGTCGATGTGTACATGAATAGCGAGTATGTGCAATTCTTAAAAACGCGTGAAGCGGTGGGTGATTCTGCACTTTAGCCAAAATTCTATTGCAGACTTTTCGTCATGGGCAATTCCCAAATTGTTAAATCCATAGGATATCAAAAAAGGATTTAAAAATTAAACTAGTATTCCAATGGCGTCTTAAAAAATATAGAACTATATAAACTTACGCAATCTGAAATCAGCGCGTACGCTAGATTTGGCGCTTTTGCGCATATATTTTCGATGCAATTTTTTTACGGTCTTCAAAACGGAAAAGTACCCATTAAAATTTCTCTTAAGGACCAAACTTTTCGGTGAGTTAAACTGTTTTCGTTCTGTGAAAATTTAACTAAACAATTTACTAACAATTTGAAATAAATGCCTTTTGATTTACTGATGCAGTTAGTGCTCAAATAGCATATAAATAAACAATAAATTAAATTTTTTTAGATTAATTAACATTTTCAAAACTTCATAAAACAAGAGATTCCTATTTAATCAGTTTCTTAATCTGGATCACTTTAATAGAGTTTTTAAAATCAGGTTATGTGTTCTAGAATGTTCTCGCCCCGTCTATGACATATCGCCAATTTTAGCGCAAAATATGGGCAAATGGGCGATTTCGCGTCAAATCTGGCAACTCTGCCTTTACCTGCCCCTTTCTGGCAACCCTAAGACGCCGTTTAGCTATCTCATCGCATTTCATAACTATATATACATAGTGAGATAGAGATATATATGATATTAAAAAAATATAAAAACAAATACAAACTTACAGTTTCAATAGTCATTTGGTTTCGTAATCTGATTTCGACATTTCCCCTTAAAATCATTTACATAACGCTGATGACGCAGATAATTTGCAAGCACTCTAATAGCCAGTATCAAATTTTTAATAACCATTGGGAAAACTGCAAACCATAACTTTTGTGTGATAAATGTGTCTTTAAGTGACAATTTTAAGAACGCTTAAAGATATTTTTTAAATTTGATTTGACAATATCAACTTGATCTTTTACGTTCAGTATGAAGAAATGATAGACAGTCAGTTTAAAAAGTAATACAAAAGGTCGGTCCTGGCACTCCATCTGCGAAATGAACTTATTATGTTCCTCAACCAGCTGTCATCCATGGAACCCGTGTGGTGACCGGCTGTTAAAGAATAGCCCCAATGTAGCTCATGCAATGTCGTTAACGGCGACTAAAATGGGTACCCAGTGTCTGAGTCTGAGGGTATAGCTGGGCACCCCTGCCTCCAGGGGATTTGTAAATTTGGAGGCCTGGCCCTCCAGTTTGCGGACTGAGCGCAAGGCCAATTACCTTGCCTCGTAAAAACTTCTGATTCAGAAATATCAAAAGGAATCTTCCGGACTGACGCATTCCCGACCACCTGGCTTGAAATGAGGGACATGGAACACAAGAACTTTATATAAAAAGGGAGCTTTGAAAATGCTTACTGTTATTTTTATCGAGCATAAATTAGATATACTGGCCATCCAACAGATGAGATAGACTGGCAATGGAGTGACTGATAAACGTAATTGCAGTTTTTAATTCAGCTGCCATAAGAAAATACATCAGTTTGGAACTGGTTTTATTGTTGATAAACAAATGTAAACGCAAGGCATTAATTTTATTTTAAATATATTTTCCCCGAGTGGGAACGAGAGTGTATTTTGATGAAAGCCGATTTGAACGGTAACGTTTTATGAAGTGCGCATAGTAATGTTGTATTTTTAGTTGTGTCGTCTCAGTGATATGTAAGTATTGCGCCAATAAAGATTTATTAGCATAAATGAAGAATATTTCTTAAAGAAAGTAAGTACGCTAACAATTCAGAAGCGAGATTAACAAGAATCATTACCAAGGATTTAACAACGTATTGCCTTAACGGAATCCTGGCCAGCTTACATCTCTTCTTCAAATGATGCTTGGCTAGCTTTCATCTTTCTTGGAATGCAGCAAAAGCAGTGACAAGCTGTCTCAACTGTTGTTCTATCGCTCTTGTGAATGGCATTCAATCCCACTCCTGACATAAAAAAAAGTTTTGCGTGCGTAGGGGTTCGTAATGGATTGAATGCACAAGTCGATAAAAGTTAATAGAATTTATTCTTATCCCAAGAAATAAAACAAAATGCTGAAATTTCCTCAGAGATATTCGTACAATATCTCAATATCTCACTCTAGTTATATTTTAAACTATTAAAACGTTTAATCCAACTCAATTGAAAACAGAGAAAGCTAATCCGATCTCACCGCGAATTCGCCACAATCAATAACAGCACTAATTAAACAACTGAATTAAGATATTTTGATCCCGTTTTTATAAGCTTTTTAATCGTGCAAGAGAACATTCTGGTATTTTCTCGATTTTTCTGGATAGCAAAAGTGTACAATTACGAGATATCTATTTATTACAATGTTAAATGAAGCATGCTCCTGTATTTTATTTTTTCCTGCGTAGCTTTCTCTTCAAATAAGTCTCGTGCTATAGCTAAACAAATAAAAAATCCGTTTGAGTATTATATTATTCACCAATAGGTCTCATAACTTTTAGTGGAGCACCGTATTATATTGATTTTGAAATCCGAAATGCTTAAAAGATAAAGCAGTGAGTATTGGTATAGTGTTTTAAGTGATACTTTGAATCATTCATTCGGCAAGTTTTCAAATAATCTGCTACTGGTGGTTATGTTTAGATCTCGAAGCGAACCGCTGCAACAGGCAATTTCCCATGCAATTATTTCTCTTCCGTCCAGTTTAATTTAGAACATTCATCATTTCTTCTTCCGTGGTTTATTCTAAACTGTTTATGAGCTGATATTTTTTTTTTCAACAATGCCAAAAATTACAAAAATTGACTAGTTTATAGATGTGTTTAGTCTTAATGACGTGTTAAAGGTCAAATATTTCTTTTGACAATAATTTTTGAGTTAGAAAATAAAAATATGACATTAAGCAAAAAAATCGAACTTATCCTAATGCATTATCCCACTGCATTTTGATTAGTGGAATAACTAGAGGATGGCTATCCACCACGGGTTGAATAATATTTAGTGACGACATTTTTTCATGTGAGGCATGTTATAAGAGTTAAACATATGCAAAGCCGTATTAAGGCTTTGATTAAGAGGTCTTAAGCACTTAAAAGATATTAGTCATCTCATATGCATTTACGCCAGTTTTTTCTCTCTTGGTCTTGATTTAGCTGCACCACACATTCCATGGTAAAACATGCAATGAATACTTTGTAGTGCCCCTTTCACTAGTACCTGGGTACATTTTTGGTAGAACTTCTTTTTCTTAATAACCTAAGCACGTGCTTATTTTTCTGAGCGTATAATTAATAATGGTTGGTCCAGCTCCAGCTGGTCATACGGAACTTCGAAGGAGAAAGACTAATTGAGATTTATTGGATTATAGCAAAGTTTCTGACGGTTATGTACTGTTGGATTATAGTAAAGCTTACAATTAAGGGTTAGGATGTCTTTGTGGAGAACTTAAATTCTTCGCGGAGCGCCTGTAAACTGGGAAATAACTTATATTCACGATATGAAAAGGGCACTGGCTCCTGTTCACGTAATGCGCGAATGAATAGCATTACTTTAAGGTGCATTCCGAAAATTCACCGAATTGTTTGCTATTAAGCTATTTGCGTTTAAGCCACACTCTCTACAAAGACTTTAATAAAGAAACATCATCATTAAACATCAGAGATTCCCAAATAAAGACATTTTTATTTACAACATATAATTCTACCAAGTAAAGCTAGATAATCTTGCGTTCTAATACATAAATTTAAAGACTATTCTTTTGAGAACAACAGTAAACTGAAACTAAATACTGTTGCCATTCGCATATTATATTAAAAAATATCTTGTATTTACGTAAAGCTAACTCACTTATAGTGAAATAAATAAACACTTAACAAGCAGACGATAACAAGTACATTGATCTCACTGATCAATTATTATACAGGTCAATATTACATATAAGGTAAACCGCATAAGACAGCCAACTCGTTGTTTGGGATTTGGCACCATCCAAAGCACCAGTATTCAGCCATCTGATCCACTCGGTCATTCGTTCGGTGAAGAAATATGAGATACCTAACTATTATACGAAAATGAATTGAGGATAGAATTGCTTTTGCACTAAACAGAATATTCAAAGGAATACTCTGTTTAGTGGGACTTCTAAAGCTTCAATATTTTGCTATGCCTCATTCCGTTCAGTGAGATTTCTAAAGCTTCAATTTTTTTGTTAGGACTTCCTTATTTCATCACAATTTTTGAATCTAAAACATAAATTAAAACTAAATTATGATTTCGAGGCCCGGTGGCGCAGTGGCTAGCGCATCGCGCAGCAGCACCACAGGTCCGGGATTCGATTCCCGGGCTGGGCAAGGTCGACTCAGCTTTTCCTTCCTTGATTTCCATCATTTGGGTCCGTAAAATGAGTACCAAATCCGCTTGGGGACTAAACACTGTGGGTCCTGAGACAAGCTGACCATTTGTGCAGGGCATATACTTACGCACCCCGGGGCCCACAGTCAAGAAAACAGATTTTGGGAACTGCTGCAGGCCTTGGCCCATTAGGGTTGTTACTCCACTGAGTTTAGTTTAGTTAAATTATGATTTCAATTACAGAAATAAGGAAGATTCCTCCCACACAGAGAAAGTTTCAGAGTTTTATTTCTGCCACTGCTTATGAAGATAAAATTCAAAGGCAGTCGCTTGTAACGTTTAGAATTTATTCTAAAATACATTTTCTAAAACGAAATTCAAAATATTGTTAATTCTACTTTGAATTTTCCTCAATGCTGTAAATATTACTTGCTATGAGAGGAATTGTTTTAAATATTTTTGTAGGTTCAAATTAGTCAAGAAGTGGCTAAGATATAATTACGCCCAAAGGGGCGTTTATTTAACATTTTGTCTGTTAGCTTTACTTATTAAATATCACGTTCTTCGCACTTAATCAATAAAATTCAGTTCTAGAGCAATATCGCAAAATTAAGTTTTAAGTTATCATTAGAATTTCCCATACATAGTCTTGAACGCTGGAGATAAAAATGTTTTTTTCTGTACAACATTGCTCCTTGCCTTGAAATCCTTGAGTTTATTAATCAAAAATTCGTTATACAAAATAAGTTATACAAAATATGCAATCTATAATAAAAATATTCCAAATTTCAAATTGAGGCTTCCACAAGCTCATATTCGCAGTAGGATTACGTCATTCAGAATTCGATGGCTCTATGTACCGTTGGTTTATCACAGTGCGAGAAACATACGTACATTTATGCAGATTTTTCATTATTTGATTTCTTCAAATGTAATGCAGGACTCTAAAATTTGGTGGCAAGAGTTTGAAAAGTTAAATGGACATTTATAGTGAGCCAACGCAAAATCGCAAAACGAAAACTATAGTCTTTTAGGGATAAAGCCCCTTTGAACTAAAAAAAAAATTCCTAACGAAATAAACAAACACGCCAGTGTCCGTTTAATTTAAAGAGCTGTGGTTCCCAGTGTATTTTCCCAGTGTGTCTTGCATTTCATAAATACTGAGTAACTGGTGAAATGAAACAAATTTCTAGAACGTCATCGATCCTCTTTTTGACATTTCAAAGATATTTAAGAAACTTTTCAATCAAATTCCGTCACTTCATGGCATTAACGGAATGGTTTATTCAGACTAAGAAAAAACCAACATCTTTGCTGATATACTAGAAAAATCATTTACTCCAAATAGTACTCCTTACAGCAACATTCATATTCCAAAGTTAATGATACTGTTAAATACCTTCTTAAAAATCCATGATCCTTTAAACTTCCTCACCACGCCTAAGTTGGTTGCCCATTATAATCAGGTCCCTAACCCCTTGAAGACCAGAGCGCGGAGAATGAAACGCAGCCACGGAACGCGTAATGGCAGACCGCACATTGAGTTGAACAGTGTTAAGCGAATTTCGCTTACTGCGCATGCTTGATGGTGTACCTTTGGCGCGGGGAGAAATATTGGCGAATAAGCAACCCTACGCTAGCTTATTCGTGATCTCCATGGCTGTCGAGTGTGTTCGAATGATGTTTACACCTGCAATGTTGTGGAGCTTTGCTTGTTAGTTATTTTAATTGCACTTGCTTATTTTTCTAATATATGTTTCATTTTAATTTTTCGATAACAGTGCATTTAATATTTGTTAACATATGTTCGCAATAATTCATTATTTAGATGTAATTTGTTTACATGTTATAATTCAGTAATTGTAAACTGGAATTTCTCGCTTAGTTTGTTAGTGTATATTCGCGCTTTTATTTTCTCATTTCAAAGAATTTAATAACTAGCATTAAGGAATTGTAAAATTTCTTCAGTGTGATTTGCAAGCACTTTATTATATTCCTCAGAGTTTCTTTATGTATGTACAAATGGAACTTATGGTAAATCTTGAATTGTTTTTATTGCTTAAAAGTATAATGAATAAATTTTCAACTAATATATCCTAAATTTCAGTCTTTTTCTGAACGAAAATTTGTACATTTCCAAAGGAATATGCAGAATTTCATAAGTATTATATCTTACATTTTGAATGCAAAAACTGCTTCACATTACTTCGCAATAATTTCAGCTTTCTAGTTGTTTGAGCAGTACAGCAAAAAATAGTATTTTAACACAGTAATTAATTTAACACGAAGATTTAAACGCCAGATTTGTTTACAATCAGATGGCGGTACATCTACCATATACCGTATTTATCTTCTTTTCAAATCGCGCCAACATAGTAATTACGCCAAATTGTTTTCTAGGCATGCGCAGTATGCGACATTCGTTTAACACTGTTCAACTCAATGTGCGGTCTGCCATTACGCCCACGGGACCAAACCCACCGAAATGGAACGTCTCCACCCGCCCACGCATTTTCAGCAGTTAAGCCTACTTTTACAAAAAAATCAGCATTTTAATATAATGGCCTCAATTTTTTAAAATACCTACTTAATACGCTAGTTCTTAGTATGTATTAATATAAAGAATGTCGCATTAATAGAAATGAACGAAACGTGCGAAATACGAAAATTATAATTATACGCATGAAAACAAATACCATACACATGAAAACAAAATTACAAATACGAAATGTAAAAGAAAATTAGGCAATAATTATCTGTAGGTAATTAATTTCCAATTTAATAATTCTGCTGTTTGTGGAATAATTCAAAACGAGGATCGACACACGGAATAATGACGGCTTTTTTTACTGAGCAAGTAAAATATATCACGTATCGGGAAAGCTGATCTCTCTTCCCTTCTGTAGTACTGCTGTAAAGTTACTTTTTAATTAACCAAGAAAGTCTATGTTAAGTTTTAAAATAAATATAAAAAATCTGATGTATACACTACATGACTTCCTCGTACGGAATATTAAATTATACGCATTTTTTCCTGCCTTTCATTTAAACTTATTTTCCTCGAATTTCATTAAAGATATAGTTCTCATTCAATTAATTCAATTCTCACTTCGCGACAAGATAAAAATACATAAAACCTCAAAATATCTATATTAAAAATTGCAAAGTATAGAAAAACATAAAACACTAATACAGTTAAAACAATTAAAAATTTTTTTTTCAATTAAAATTACAGTTTCTACTCACAAACCAGCAATTCGGCTACCGGGCGAGAAAGCAGACTTTTAGGTGCTCAAAACTTAAAGTTTACTTTCGATCTCACTCGGCGAAAAGGCACTGAAAGCTTAAAAACTAACTTAATTTATTGTGGAAGCTATGCTGAGTCAATAATTGGAATAATTTAATAACTTAAATGATAATTCCAGAATGGATTAAGCATAATTTAATTCACAATAATAAAAGAAGACGTTACTTTGTTGTTGTGAAGCTTAGTTTCTCTAGAATGGCAACAAATCCACAATTCTGCTAAGTTTCAAATGTAAACAGGTATGGCTGCTATGGTAAAAAGTTAGGCTTAGCCTCACTTAAACAACTTTTTAATTGTTGATAATTCTACAACAATACAGTAACATGCAGGTTAACTAAAGGCATAAAACCCTTAATCGGAAAATAAGAACAATATAAGTCAATCATTTTTAAAGAAAAAAAATTCACAATTTACAAACATATAAGAATAAAGAAACTGAGCTCACTGAGCGTAGTAACAGGGTGGATATATATATGTGATTGAAAACAAACTTAAGACTCAATTAATCTGAAATAATGACTAGTTGGAATTTTGATGGCGCAGAAGTGTTGATCCATAATGAATAGGAAATTGGAGGCGAAGGCAGATTAAATAATCATTTTTTATTTCAGCAAACATGTTGCGACCACAATCAAGTTGGCACATTAATTGTGCCTGTACCGAAATGTTTTACATTTTAGATAAATGTACTGTAAAATAGAAGAGGCAGACAAACAGAAGTCCAGCTAGGCCAAAGCGTAGAAATCAAATGCGTTATGTTCAGGCTGAAATCTTAATTCAGACTCAGACTGAGTTAGTTTTGGTTCTCAATGCATTTTGATTGGATAAATGATTGGAATGATGGATATGATTGGATTTCTGTAAAATTATTATTGGCTGCATTTACATCATCAGAATTATGTAAGAGTCATATGACATGGATTAATCTAGAAATGGCGCAGTGCAGAAAGAAGTTGTTATTTGTAGAATAGAGAAGGAAAATAATTTACGCTGCTAATTTAATCTTTTACATGCTCTTTTTTTTCTTACATATAATGCATGATATATATAAGAAAAAAAACATATGTCAATCAAAATTGTAATCGAAACTAACGGTAAACTCTTTAATTCTTCCTCTCTGTTTTAAACATCATAATAATCTCCCTGAATTGCGTCATTTCTAGATCATTCGATTTTGCATAGCCTGCCCATCGCTGATGAAGTATTATTTGGGAACTGAAACTTTAAACCAAAACCTTCTTCTTTGTGTGCTTCCATCTTGCATAACTACGCACTTCAGCTTCGCTCTCTGCTCTGCTTGGAAGTAATTTCGCTATGCTGCATCCTATTGCAATAATATCAAAAATATAAATGTTCTTGAATCGGCACAACTCGAGTGCCAAGTGAACTGTGGCCACAAATATCAGTTACAAATAAAAATGGAATTAAAACTGCCGCGACTGCCAAGTTTTCTTTACGAACTCAACATATTAGCATACTACGCAATCAGATTTCTTCCTCTTCGATATGGATCTACGTACGCATCAACACTGCTCCGTCTTTTCCTTTCTTTTATTATGATAGAGAGAGAGAGAGCTAGATAGATATAGTTATATACTTTTGGCGATAGATGGGTATAGTTATATATATATTGCAACCAAAATAGGAGGTGCACATCTGCATGTTATAGCAGTCCTATATATAAAATTTCAAAGTTATGAGGCTACCCGTTTTTCATTTATGCGAGATGAATACATACGTAAAGCCGCCACGAGAAAAATTTCTTTTGAATCCATTTTAAATCAGTTTTATAATTCGTTTGGGGAAAACGAGTCCTGTATCCTGACCTTACGTACAGATGTCAGGCAAAAACATCGTTAAATTGCATTCGATAGCGGTCAAAATTAATATTTTTGTTGAAATATGACACCCGAAATTCTTCGCGATTACAGTACTTCCTTTTTTACTTCATACGAGGAAGTAAAAAGGACAGTTGGTCTGAGTTTTTCCATCACGGAAGTTCGACTACGTTACACCACCCGTTATAGTCAGCTAAATGCATTTTTCCACATTCTCGTAATGAAAAAAAAAAAAAAAAAAAAAAAAAAAAAAAAAAAAAAAAACATAAATGAAAACATTAAGCTGGATGCACTTTTCCACGTTCTAATAACGAAAAACGCAAAGAATAAAACGAAGACCAAAATAATAATAATAGTAATAACAAAAATCTGAAAGGTGTCAGATTTTAAGGGGTATCAGAAACCCCTATACCGACAATGTTAAATTGGCCATTTTCGATGTTCCTTTTGTCAAAATCTGCTATAGATTCAAACTTGAAATTTTTTCTGTAATTAAAGTATACCTATCTGATTATACTGAAATGAGCTTTTGGAACATTTTGAATTTTAGAGTAAATTACAGGATATTTTGTTAGGCATAGTAAAATTTAGCACTTTCCTCACACAAAAAAAAAAATTTTTAATTTTTTTTTCTAAGTTTATTACAAAAAACTCATTTCAGTAAATATTAGGGAGCCTAATAAATAAGCCATAAGAAGTTTAGATACCTGTGAGCAGTAGTTCCTAAGAAAAGGTACATTGAGTATAAAAAAATCACGTTTGGAGAAAAACGCGTTTTTATGTAAAAATCCTCATTGATCAAAGCAGTAGATGACAAATTAAAACTAGATTTTTTTACAGTTCTAATTTTCATAGAGATTAAAGAATAGTATTTTTAGAAAGATAAAAGTGTAGAGAATTTGAAAATGCAAAAATCCGAAATCACAGTTTTTTTTTTTTTTTTTTTTTTTTTTGAAGGTTGTGGGGTTCAAACTCCCCTTAAATTACGTCCAAGGGGGCGTTTTTTTAACATTTTGTCTGTTAGCTTTACTTATTAAATATCACGCTCTTCGCACTTAAACAATAAAATTCAGTTCTAGAGCAATATCGCAAAATTAAGTTTTAAGTTATCATTAGAATTTCCCATACAGAGTCTTGCACGCTGGAGATAAAAATGTTTTTTTTTCTGTACAACATTGCCATTGCTCGCTTTGAAATCCTTGAGTTTATTAATCAAAAATTCGTTATACAAAATAAGTTATACAAAATATGCAATCTATAATAAAAATATTCCAAATTTCAAACTGAGGCTTCCACAAGCTCATATTCGCAGTAGGATTACGTCATTCAGAATTCGATGGCTCTATGTACCGTTGGTTTATCACAGTGCGAGAAATATACGTACATTTATGCAGATTTTTCATTATTTGATTTCTTCAAATATAATGCAGGACTCTAAAATTTGGTGGCAACAGTTTGAAAAGTGAAACGGACATTTATAGTGAGCCAACGCAAAATCGCAAAACGAAAACTATAGTCCTTTAGGGATAAAGCCCCTTTGAACTAAAAAAAAAATTCCTAACGAAATAAACAAACACGCCTGTGTCCGTTTAATTTAAAGAGCTGTGGTTTCCAGTGTATTTACACCAAACTATCTATCAAAACTAGAAGCACAGAACGAAACTGGTGCTCATGCATGAAGGTCAAAAGCCACATGACTTCACCGATGTGGAACCCGTTACCATTTAGCACCATCCACTCGCATTTAAAAATTCAAAAAATTGTTCCGTTTTGAAGTTATGTATACGCGACGCTGAGATAAAGAGATATGGAAACAGCCATCTAAACATCGTCTTTCCAAAACCTCGAAATTCCATGTTTCCACAGCACTACCGTCCAAGTAGCGTTCTCAGGCCTCTTTCTAAAACAGCTGAAAAATTATTCTATATCATCTAATCAAATTATTCCACAAAGGTCCTACATTTCAGATGAACAGTTCGGCTTCCCTCATCTTCAGAGTACGAATCACCAGCTATTTCGTGTCATCAACTATATTAATGACAGTTTCAATTGTATATTCCCTACCGGGCCGTAGTCGTTGACACTGCGAAAGGTTTTGAAAGGGTATGGCACCGGAGTCTTACTTACAAACTCATCAAGTTGAACTGTCCAGATCATTGCATAAGTCTTATTGCTTTTTTATCTGTAAGTCTTTTGCAGTAAAAATTGGTAATACTGTTTCTACTATGAGAAACATCTTCGCTGGAGTGCCTCAACGGTCAAAACGTTTTATTTATCTATTTATAAAACATTTACACTTACGGCATTCCTAAAGACCACAAATTACCATAGCTCTTTTCGCAGATGATACAACAATTATGACCGAAGCATCAACAGTTACAGTTATCCGGGTCCTTCTTGAACATTACCTCAACCATCTAGAAAATTCGTTCAGTCTTTAGAGGATTGCAATTAATATTGAAAAATTAAAACCAATAATTTTTTGCATAGGACAAACAAATTGCACACAACTAAGACCTCTTTTGCTTAATAAAGAAATTGGCTGATTTGACGAAGTTAACTATCTAGTAGCCATTTTCGATAAAAATTTGACTTTTCAGAAACAGCTTAGGGAAACTGTGCGAAAACATTAATATCACGCTTGTAACAATGCGCCTAATTCTTGGCAGAAGAAATCGTATAGCCACTTCAAGTACACTTACCTTATGTAATTCTATACTTCGACCAGCATTACTTTATGCTAACTCTGTCTGCAGCTACCCTACCAAACCTCACCTTCAACATATCCAAGCTCTTCAAAACAAAGCACTCAGACAGATTATCAACGCGACTTGGCTCATTCCAAATTCGTATATCCACTGTGATCTCGAAGTATACGAAATTCAAAATTATATTAAAAAAGCTTGCCAGAACTTTCTTCTATTCAGTTCCCTCTCATCCTAGCAACTGCGTCAACTATTTTAGATGTTCTTCCTTTCCTAGAGGGATACACAAATATTCACCTGACATTCTCCATCCTTAACATTTTTTTTACTCATACTAGACTCTTCTGTTCATTGTGTTTGACCTTCCACCTGAAACTCACATATTTCATCGACTGATTACGGCCGCTTGATTTAATATTTTCGTCTTATTTTGCCCGCACTGCTCATTTTTTTTTTCTGATGGTCTTCACCTGATGCAGAGTAAAAGAAAGCACTGTTTTCTGAAACTCTAATTCAGATATATGTTCTTTGATTTTCCTAGCAGAAAAGTAAGCAAAAGAGAGATTCAAGAAGTTGAAATTAAAGTTTTATTTCAAAAAATTAATTGAGAGGTTGCCTTTATTGTGACATTTTATGGATTCGGTGTGCATTGAGAGGGTGGCAAACAACTGCCAAAGAATGGCGTCTAGCTACGCCACTGATATTAGCAAGGAGGCTATTTTAATCTTCTTTCTTCATCTTGACACTCGAGAATAAAATACGATCTGTGTGTGTGGAGTGTTGGTGTGGATATTAGATATCCATTTTGAGAGACTTTTTGCGCAAGTCTTTCTGCACTGAAAGTACCTTTTATTTTAATCGTACTTGTAACCGTAGCGACGCGAAAAACAAAATAAACATAGCGATAGCGCACGATTTGAGAGTTATGAAGGAGACCCATATGTGTGGGACGGGATGGAGTGCGAAGCTTTAACAGATCAATTGTAAGAATTTCCCTGGTCTCATTTCTGTTTAGGAATTACTTCAAGTTAAAGATGTCTGGAAAATGCTATGAATAGATTGTCTTCATGTATATTAATTATTCATGAGAAATAGCATAAATTAATAGTTTTACATTCTCATTATCAGTTCATTTTCTTAATTTATTGTTGAAGAGTTGAATTTTAAAATACTATACAGAGGAAAAAATTATGAAATGATGATAAATATAAAGATAAATATTGTTTCAATAAATTATTTATATTTGTTTTGATGAAAGCAAACCAGAACTTTATTGTGAGCAAATTGTTCGTTTTGTGGAAATTTGTATTTTGCCTTGTTATTATACATTGCACAAAAATGAATTCGTGACGCCTTAGTAAATTGAGAGAATTGCAATGAAATTAGAAAAATGCAGAATCGCCCACTGCTTGGCGCGTTTTTAAGAACTGCACATACTCGGTATCCATGTACACATCGACCTATTTTCACTTAAAAAAACATCCCAGAATTGCAAAAAAAAAAAAAAAAAAAAAAAAAAATGCCATTGTGCACTCCCTTGACTTTATCCATGTACACATCGACCTATTTTCACTTAAAATTGACAAAAATCGAATTCTTCTTACTCTTGTAAAAAGCGCCAAACAAATAAGTGGGCGATTCTGCACTTTAGACAAATGCTTCCTATTTCAACGCATGCAATCAGAAAATTAGCTTAAAAAAGGGAAGAAAAATGCATGCTATTTTTTCCCTTTTTAATGCTAAAATATTATGTGGTAATGCAAATCAGAAAAATGTCATTAATTTTTACCCATGTACATAATAAATTCATTAAATGTTATTGGTTTAAGATTTTATTCACGTAAATTAATGAATATGATTGGAAAGCTGATTTTCATTAATGCTTATAATAGGAGCATTTTATTGGGATTTCATTCTAAAACTCCTTTTATTTATTCCTAAGTAAACATTATGAACTTCTTAAATTGTTTCTGAAATTTATTATTATTTCTGAAATTATTTTCTTTCTTTATTATTTATGAAATTATTTTCTTTCTTTATTATTTTTGAAATTTTTATTTCGTAAGCAATATGAATTTATTCATTTCACATTGGTTGTGAAAATATTGCATTTTATTTTATGCAGAAAGTTTCCTGTAGTTTTTTAAAAGCAATTTGATAAAGAGGAAGATTATTTGCTATATGTGTATATAAATATTTTCTTTATAAACGTCTATGTGTTTTAAATACTTAGGCAGAATTTTATTTTATTGTGCCCATTAACTTTTCGGTTAGAGTAGACTGAAGTATTATCGTGAAGTTATTGCTTCATTTATCGCCAAGTTGTTGTTTCGTTTATCGGCAAGTTCTTGTTTCATTTATGGTTACCTGAGTAGTTGAATGTTCCATAAATATACTTTTACTAAGAATTGGGCTTTTTGACTTTTTAAGTGAAAATATATCGATGTGTACAAAGTCAAGGGAATGTAGAATTTTCTGATTTTTTTTAAAGTGAAAATAGGTTGACGTGTAGATATATAAAGTCAAGAGCGCGCACAATGCCTAGTTTGCGCAATTCTGTGATTTTTTTTTTTTTTTTTAAGTGAAAATAGGTTAATGTGTACATGGATACCAAGTTTGTGCTTGTTATTTTTTGTCTTTGTGTAGCGATGATTTTTGGCGCTAAAATTGCCACTACACAAAGCCAAAATAAGTCAAAGAATTGCACAAACTCGATATCCATGTACCGCCAATTTTCACCAAGGGGTACCCGTAAATGTGCTTTTACCAATTTTTCATTAAAAAAGTATAAATGATGGGCAGAAATCGCTAATTTTCCAAAGTTTTACTGTGAAGCTGTCCATCATTCTCAGTAATGGTTGTAATAAATTCACCATTGCAATGAATTTGACTGTAAAAATAGCTGAATCATAATGGTAGGTTTTAAATCTGAATTCATTTAAAATAATTTCTCTGATATTTTTTTATATTAAATAGCTATCACTCTTTGTTTATTGCTTTTGACTTGCTGTATAAATTATACTTATTTTATTTTAAATAATTTTTTTTCTGCAGGCTTTTGTCTGAACAACCAATCAGTGAAGTTCCTCCTCTTCCTTCCTTGCAAGTTTTTCAGGTTTAGCTAGCTTTTTCTCATATTTTTTCTTAGGCTTTTTCTGTGCTAATTCTTTTCAAATATATGTTTTGCAATATATTATGCTATAAATAAAAAAAAAAAAAAAAAAAAAAAAAATAGATAAAAGTATAATACAATGGATTCAACCCATTTTCAAATTTTGCTTACATATGCTGCTCCAGAAGAACAGAAAGAAAATTCAAGATAAATTTATATTTAAAGTTTAATTTGAGCAATGTATTGCATAAAGATGACTGTAAATATATTTCTACAATTTAAAATGTAAAAAAAAAATCAATTGAAAATTTTTAGATATATAGTTAGCAAATCAATAAAAATAATTTGTCTTCCACTTCATGTCAAGTTCGTTACCTTGAGATTATTTTACCCCCAATTAGTTTGTAAATCTGCCTAAAGGCAGTAATACATATTCAAAGTAGTCAAACTTAGCTTCACTAGTTTATCTATGTCACTGAATAGGTATTGTCCCTTTTAGGCAGATTTACAAACTAATTGGGGGTAAAATAATCTCAAGATAACAGACCTGACATGAAGTGGAAGACAAATTGATTTTTTTATTCATTTGCTAAAGAAAAAAACTTTTGTAATTAATTTTTATCATGAATATAACACACTAATAATTCATATTTAAAATAATGAAACTTCTTTATTTAAAAAAATAAATTAGGTTACAAAACAAAGAGGTTGAATAACATAAAACTTGAAACGGACAGAGATTTTTGCCTAGGATCACATTTTTTAAGATATATATCTAAAAAATTTCACTTGATTTTTTTATATTTTAAATTGCAGAAATATAATTGTTGTCATCTTTATGCAATGCATTACTCAAATTAAACTTTAAATATGATTTATCGTGAATTTTCTTTTCTCTTCTTCTGGGACAGCATATGTAAACAAAATGGGCTGATCATAATTTTACTGCACTGCCTATACTCCTTTTCCTTCATTTCTAAAGAAATTCATATATATTCTTGCTGCATCTAGGCTCTTACCTCAGGAACATTTCTTACTTCTTTCTTTCAAAATTGTTTTTAAAAAAATAAAATAAATAAAAAAGTAGATATTTTTTAATTTATTTTTTATTTTTTTCTAATAAATTTTTATATTTTGAAAGAGAAAGCATATTATTATTTTCATAGAATAATTTTTAACTTTCTTGAAGAAACATGTGACTGCCTTGAAATGAACAGTGTTTTTTCTAAAAAAATCAATGTTAAAGGTTGACTTAGCCAAAATTGTTTGCATTTTCTTCTTCCATCCTTCATATAATTTGAAAATAGTCATATAGCATTTAATATATTATAATAATCATATAGCATTATAATAAAATGCAATAACTGAGCTCAAAAGTAGATAACTATGTATAATTTATTTAGCTTCATTCTGTTCATATATCGTGAAAAATATCACTGTCACTGTATATTTCAGAAATAACTTTTAAAACTGGAGCATAATACATTTAGAAGCAATGTTTAACACATTTAAATAAAGACTATTTCTATTTCAGTTGAATTAAATTATTGTTATCATTTACACATTTAAAATGTTTTTAGCCTCTCCACTGTAAACACGCACAGTTCACACACAGTATAAAATTTATTTATAAAAATTATAAATTGCCTTCTTACTGTTTTCAGTGTTTCTATGTGCATGTATATTAGATTCATTATGACTTATGTATTGTACATAAGAAGTCATAATGCATGAACCAAATTCTGTTTGCCATGCACAATTTTATGCATATAAATTTTCTGTGTATGTTATATATATTTTTATTTGCCTTAAAAGTGTTGGGTAAATTAAATTTGTAACAAATATGTTTTAAGCACTTGAAATTTAGCAGCTTCAAAATGAGTATAGATAAACTACAGCAAAAATTTTAATTTTTCAAAAACTTTTTTTATCTTTCTTAATATTTTGCATCTTTATGTATATTTGTGTGCATCTTTATGTATATACACAGTATTTTGAGAATAATTATACTTTTTAAAACTGAACAAGTATTTTTTCACCATAATAATTTTTCTAGTTGAACATGATTCAGGAAGTTGCACATCCTGTGAAGCATCCTGCTTTGTTCAACATCCTTTTCTTTATCTTTTATGTATCTATTTTTGCATGTGAATTTTCAAATGTTAATAATAAGACAATTTTTGTTTCGTTCTGTGTACTAATATTTTATTCTGTTCTACTTTTTAATAGGCGTGAAAATAAAGCTTTATTTTTTATCTTTAAATTATAATAATTTTATTTCTTTTGCATGAGAGGATTTTGCAAAACACCAAATAGTTTATTTAGGATTTTTTTGTTTTGTTTTGGTTTATTTATTTATTATTTTAATTTTTTTTATTTGTTTCCAGATGTGGTACAGATATGATTTTTTCTGTAAGTTTGATTTGTTTTCTTTTTTAATTTTAATTAACATAAAACAATGTTATTAAAATTACTATCATTTTGAAACCAAAATGTTTCACATAGTGCTGCACTCTTTATTACTCAATATCAACCATAAGAATTAGATATCTTCACATTCATATGTTTCAAAATATCTTGTCTAAGTAAATTTGAAAAAGAAGTGTGTTTTTCTAAATTTCATTTATTATTGCAAATTTTATTGAAAAACATTTTAAAACAAATTCTTTCAAAGCCTTGTATTTGTTATATTCTTTTGGTTTTGCAAATTTTTATTATTTCAGAATTGTTGCATGGAAGTCTAACCATGTGAAACTAATAGGTTTTATTATACAATTAGTTACAGTCGAGAATCTTTAAATTGCTTCCAAAGTGCAAAGATGGCTGACCTTGAAACATTCAGCTGTCTGCCTACCTCCATAACCATCTCATTATCTTCTAAATAGCAAATATTTTTTTCACCTCAAAAATTCTTTCAAATGATACTTTGCTGCTGTGGAATTAAATCTTAGAATAGCAGAAATTTGCAGGAAATTGTACTTTGGGTGAAGCACTGGCACAATGTTAGTCATTTATGACTTGTCAGTATTTGCTTTTCAGAAACAGGCTAGGACAAAATGTATAAAATAATCATAATCAGGTTTGCCTTTTGTAACCTGCTTGAAAAAATAAATACATTTGTTTGGCAACTTCATAAAATATCATTTTTGTATACTTGAATACAATTTTGAACATCATTGTAGATGTAAAATATATAAAATTCTGCTATTAATTTCTTTTGTCACTAATGAAATCCCTTTGCTAGTAAAATCAATGAATTTATAATTTATGTTTAATTTTTTTTTATTCATACTTCTGTTGTTACTTTTTTAATACATGTTGCTTGAGAGACTTGTAATTTTATTAAATATTTCACTAATTCCAGTATCAGTAGTTTGTGTTATAGCAAATTATTTTGTTAAAAATGTTGCTAAGAAGTTTAAAAAATATTCACTTATTCTTTAATATCTTTATTTCTTGGAAGATACTAGAATATTATATATCAAATAATTTTACATTATAGCATTATTTGAAATAGGAATATAGAGAGAATATTCAGTCTTAGAAATCCTGCAAGCAATTGAGAATTTTTAAGGTTAGATTGTATCCAGAACATTCAAATTACTAATATTCAGTTCAATATTTGAAGTTTTTGGTCTGAGGATTACCAGTGTGTAATCTACACTCTGGGCAAAGCTAGCTTGAAAGCATTAGGGATGTTACAAGTGATGTACAGTAATATTCCGTAAAATCAATTTAACAGAAGATTTCAGTCTTTAGAATTCATAAAAAGACTATTCATAGATGTAAGTAAGAGAATTTAGTTTTGAATTTGTTTTTCAATATCTTAAATTTCTGTTTTTACATCGAAATAATTTCAGGTCCAATGCTAGTCCTTTTGCCATCCAATGCAATCTTTGCATTTCATAAATTATGCTGCAAAGAGCTTCCAAAAATTTGCTGCCCTATATTTTCCCACTTGGTACGATCATGCTGGGTCTGATGCTGGCCTTGAGCAATGTCCACCAGTTAACTTATTTAACTCCTTTTACTCATTTGGCATTTAATTACTTAACAGTAACTTCTGGAATTCAAATCTGAAATCGTATAATTTTTTTTTCAAACAAATTCAGTCAGAATTGTCTATTTTTAAAAAATTCCTTTTGAAGCAAAATGTAAAAAATTTAAAATTAATATAATTTATGCACTGGATATGTTTGCTTTTTATTTTTGTGCACTGAAAGAAACTGAAATGGGGTCATAAAGCAATAAGCAAGGCAGATTAGAAGTTTACTGCTTAAGTGAATAAAACAACAATAAACATCCAAATGCAGACATGAATCAGTTTTTCTAGTGTACTTATATTAGCTTTTGTTGCTACTGTAGAAAATAATTCTGAGAATGGTTATAATATCTGTACACTCATTTATTTCAAGCATAGTAAAACATGTAAAGATTTTCTTTTGAATGTTCAAATTTTTCATTCTGATTATCATCTGAATTTTTATTTACTTTCTCAGCAGATTGACAACATTTATTCATTCATGAGATTTATTATTTGATATATATTACCTTATTATTTAAAATGTTTATTTTTTAAATTTTCTTTGTTAATCTAACCACCATCTATATGAGTGAAAGATTATGCAAATGAAGATAAAAACAAGTAATTATAAAAATCTAGTAATTAAATACTGAGCAGCTTGATTGCTCTTTATCTAATAACAAAACTTCCCAGTCCCTTAGTATAGAACTATTAATTTATTATTTAAGGTATTTTGTTTTCTTATTTTCTTTAATGTTCTTACTATCTTATAATGACTTATAATGTTATGAAGACAAACAGTAAAATATATAATTATATACAAATCTAGCTTCTAAATGTTTAAATACAGCTTTTCATCAGTAAGTCCTAATAGCCATGTCACTCAAAGAGAGACGTGAAATCGTGTTATTATTTTAAGATTATAAGGTACATCTTTCTAAAAGAAATGTCATGTGCTTTTATCAAATATTATTTTTTATAATTTAACTTATCAGCACTGTGATACTTTATTGCTTGTTGTGTTTTTAAAATTATATTGATTAACCTCTTTGGCCTAAAAGCTTTTATCAGCCTACTGCAGGACTGCTTTGCTTTAACCCTTTAAAGGGCCATTCTTTCCTAGGAATATTATGCTAAAATATTTTTGGGATTATAAATTATTTTTGGGATATTATTTTTGGGATTTATAAAAAAAAAAAAATTGTTTAGCTTATTACCTAAAATTAATTTGATTTTTAAGACTTTTTTTTTTTTTTGGTGGGAAGTATGTTTCTCGCCACCTACTGGGAACTATTCAAAGGTAGGACATCTTACGTTTTATATTTCTTTTTATATCAAATTACATGATATTCATAATATATAATTTGCAAATACTAAAATATACAAAAGAAATTTTAATTTAGATATAGTTTGTATTAAAAAATTTAAGAACTTATAAACATCACTTTCCATGATATATCAGAAAACAGAGATCAACACACAGTGAGCCATTGCAGGCTATACAAGCATATCTTGTTCTCTTCTCATGGGCTTTATTAGAGCACAAACGGCAACAAATATGTGTTTTTTGTAAAGCTGGCATATGGTCACCGACTTTAGTCAATCGTACATCATCTGGAACAGTTTTCTTGCTGCTCAGAAAACTAAAACTGTGTTCAGATAACAGTATAAAGGCCATAAGCGGTTTAAGACGAGCTGGCGTTGCCAGGCAACCAGTCTGTGCTACGTCACAAAACCTGGTTTAGGGCTCTTGGTATAAAGTTCAAAGTTTTAAACTTTATGCCAACTTGGGATAAGCGTCGACCAATCAGAGCGAACACATGAAACCTGAATGGAAAAGTGTAACGGGAAAGCTGTAGACACATCCACGCATACGTAAATTTAGCTTCTCTAATTGGGTGTAGCTTAGATCCTGTGTCACAGGTGTGAACAGAACTCCCCTCATTTTATTCCTTTTGACTATGCTTCTGTGACATTTATGTCGTCATCTGAATGTACACATTACAGGCTGTCCTTTGTGTTTATGACTTCAAAATCCAGAAATCAGTTGTCATGCTAGGCAAAGTCAAAAATGTAATTGTTCTTGAGGTCCTAAATCTGTTGTACTTACTTTCCAGAGAGTAAAGGCATATAAATTTGTTTGCTTGACAGCATGTTCTAAAATTTCCTCACTGAGTATTTGGGAAAAAAGTCTTTTTCTCTACTGGTTCGTGTTAGACTATGGTTGATAATCTATTTTCTATCCATACAAATAACATGGGAATCAAAATGCCTGGGAGCATCAGACCAGCCTTTGTCTTCTTCATCATTTGCATTGTATTCTTCAGTGTCACTAGAATCATTTTGAACCTCTATAAGTCTGGACATTGATTCAATTCTTTGGTTCATGTCCACTTTGATAGCTTTATTTGTACCTCTACTAGTGCTTGGCTGTGGATCATCAACATCTCTATTTTCCTTGATTGAAAATTCTTCATTTGTTTCATCATCTGAATCTTCAGGATCACTTGGGAGAGCAAAAAATAATTCAACAGCCTCCTCTGCTGTATATTTCTTCTGCTTTTTATACATTTCCATGGCAAGTGCAAAAAATAATTTGACTACAACAGATTTAGAGATTTCCATTAGAGGTCAAATACTAAAAATTCCATTAGAGATCAAAATTCAAACTTTTACCTACTATTAAGAATTGGACATAAACTTGAACTTCTGTACTTATCAATAACACACAAGGCAAAATGGCTCCCCAGTGTAGGCATCTCTTCTTGAACCCACGATAACCTTCATTGTTACGGCCATTTATGTGAACAAAGCCCGTTATTGGTATTTTTTTGTATCCTCTGAAGTTATTAACGGATGACAGAACATATCATATGTGGGAAAATAACTTCCCACTGAAATTAAAAAATTAATGAAGTTGGTGGGAAGTATATTTCACACAGTCTTATAAACTAACCTTATAAAGGGTTAAGATTTTATAAAATTCATAAATTAATAAATATAAAATAATTGCAATTTTTGTAAGCCTCTTGACAAACACAACAATGTATCTAAAATGTTTAAAGTTTTATTTCTATAAGAAAAAGCTAAATATAATAATTATATCTGTTAAAAGATTTGTTTTATTTGATATTTAAAAAAAAATTATGGTTTAAAGATATTTTTATCTTAAATTATTTAATTCTTCCCCCCTGTTTTGGCCAGATTACTTTATTTAAAACTAATGTCACTTATTAAATAAACTGTAATATTCTTTTCCAAGATTTTTTTTAATAAACATCTCCATTCATTTTAATTAGGTGACTCCTGATTCCTGTAACATATTAAATGTGACTGTTGTTGAAGCACATAAGATAACAAAAGGATGGGTTGGAGATTTAGGTAAGTACCATTTTCATTTTAAATCTATTTCATATATGAGTATTAATATAATATTTTAATGCTTGAAAAATGAATTTTTTGCTTTATTCCTACTTCTTGCAAATAATGTTGAATTGCAAATTAAAATTTGAGCATTAAACTCATTATATATTGCAATTTTTCATGGCTGAAAAGAATGTTTAAGGATATATTGTGCATAGTCCATTAACAGCCAAAAGATATAAGTATATATTTTGTCTTTCAGCTGTATGAGATGTTTAAAGTCTTTGAGCAGAAAGAGATTTGTAGTGATTATGCTTCATTCTGTAAATAAAGGTGCATTAAAGTTTTGTAGACTGTTATTCTTAAAAATATAAATATCTGAATGAAGAATGATTTTAGAAAATGTAATTAGCTGGTAGCACATATATATCTGGTAATCTAGATGTCCAGTTTATGAAATTAATTTGTTCAAGTTTTAGTCTACTGTGCAGTTTTTATATAAAAGACAATGGAACTGAGATCTGTATGATAAAAAAGGAATAAGCATATAGCTTTAAAATCTCTTTAAAAATATAGACCAAAAATTCATACTTTGATTAGTTATCTTCCTATATTTAAAAATTGCTGTGTTCAAAATTGTCTTTTTTTTTTTTTTTTTTTTCTTTTACATATTTTAATGAAAAGGTACTCATGATTGTTGTTAAAGTATTTAAGCATAGGGATAACTGTTTTCTCATTGCTACCACTTGCACAGTAGGAATTGCAAACAAGAGAATGGATCTATAAAACAGTTTTGGCACCTTAAATTTTATCAAAAATTGCTGGTTCAGAATTTAAATGTCTTGGGGATGATTTCAAGAGGAATTTTAACTCCAAATGATAATCTGAAATCACAATAACAGTTTTTTAACACACTATAAAATGCAATGAGACAATTATTAGTTTTGTTGAAGCACAATTCTGCATTGCACTTTTGGTGTGGCAACTGTATATTTTTTGCAATTTTCTTTCATACACATATTGCTTTTCATCAAGATATGCAAGTCAGTGACCTACCTGATTAAACTTGACATTTTAATATTACATGAAACTTAATAATACATGAAACATAAACAATACATAAAAACTCAAACAATGCAAAATCTATGAGCAATGAGCAGTCAGCTGATTTATCTAGGTGAACTACAAGGCTCTGTCTGAATGAATGCATAGCATTGTTAAACAGTAATACAAAATTTGATATACCCAGAGATTTAATCTTTGACAAAATTATATTTTTCTGTTTCTTTCTATTTCTATCACGTATGTATAATATTATGATAATTTTTAAAACAGCAAAAATCATGTCATTTCTGAAATATATTGAAATAATTTGGTAACACCTAACATGACAGCTATTAATGTAACTAAAAACAGCGTGCTAAGAACATATATGAGTATTCACTTGATGCACAATCTTTCCCATTGGAAGCAAGGTAGGTACTGTACAAAAATAACTTAAGTTTATGCTAATAATTAGCAAAACCATGCAGTATGGGACTAAAACATGCAACATTATAAATAAATGTACATAATTACAAAAATATTTAAATGTTTACAATATTTTATTGAGTGAGATGGCTTTAGTTTTAATTTGTGTATGAGGCAAAGTGAAAAAGTATTATCTGAAAATTAATAATGAATTTTAACTTGCATGACAATTATATGTAGGTGTAATGGTTTTTCATGTAAATAAATGTTAGCATACAATATAATTTTTTACCTGCTTTTTGAAATACTGAAAGTTTATTAAATATATCATAATTTGAATCATGATTTTTTTATCGATATTGTGTTATGGTTATATAATTATATCTCTTGAAATTTTAATTGCAATGAATTCGTTCAGTCAAGAAGTGTTTTCCCCAAAAATAATTAGTGTGGAGTTGAGTGAATATAAGTAAACAGAAGTTATAGCAATGTTGATACTAATGATAAACTTATGAGTAATTTAGTTTTTGTATATTTCTTAAATTGCGTAATCTTCATTTCAGTTGATACACCAGATCCATATGTTATATTGAGGATTCCTGGGAGTCCAAATGGGACAAAAAGGACTAAGCATTTTAATAACACAAGTAGTCCCACTTGGAATGAAGAATTCACTTTTGTTCTTGATCCGCAAAAGGAATATGAATTAGGTAAGAAAACCCTTACACTTATAACTGTTTTATAATGTAATATAATATATGTCTATCTTTACTCTAGGAGTAAACATCTTTTCATTATTTAACTTTTATTTTGCTGCTGTAAGTTTTGCCCTTATGAACAACAGAATTTTCTGACAGTTGTGTATTGGAAGATGGTGTGCCATCATTCAGTATCTAAAATATTGGGTCTGGGAAAAACTCGTGGCAGTTTTCCCAATAGATGGGCGTCAATAGCAAATAATTCCGGAAACGCAGATCATAGCCACATCATTAAATGCTTGTTGGAAAGGTGATTCTTCGAGCATTACTGTGAGTGTATAAACATCGAATGTAGTGCAGTGGGAAAATTGTATGCATCTGATGATGGAGAAAAGTAAGGAAAAAATTGCGCTATATTGTGCAATATTATTATGACAAACTGAAGGACATTGCACAGGCTTGTGAAAAATGTGTGCTGTGTATGGTGAAGATACCTTATCAAAATCTTTTACATAGAAATGGTTTGCTTGCTTTCATTCTGGTAATTTTGGTGTAAAAGATGAGTTATACTCTGATCGTCCAATCACTGAAAAAGCTGATAAAATTCTTGCAAAATTCCAGCAAGATAAGCATATCAGGAGATTCTCCATTTTTGCCTAAACCTCTTCAATTAAGGTAAAATCAGTTCCCTTTAAGCAAGATTTAACATTAGGAAAGAAAACAAAATTGCATGGAGCCAAATCAGGTGAATAAGGAGGATGCCACATCACAATATGTTTTTGCTGGTCAGAAACTGCTTGACAGTTAGGGCCGTGTGAATGGGTGCATTGTCCTGGTGCAACAGCCATCCATCACTCCCCAACTGTGGCTTTTTTTTCCTGAAGTCTTTTTAGTAATTCAATGCAGTAGTGTTAACAGTCTGGACCAAATGACCAGCACGTTCATCATCTTCCACACTGTGTCTTTTCCCTGAAAAACCACTAATGCCATTCAAACACACATGCACAAGACAAAGTTTCATCTCCATAAGCCTCCGTTAACATTTGAAATGTTTTCCCCGTGGCTGATTTCTTAAGTTTCACAAGAAACTTGATATTGATTCACTGTTCAGTTTTTACATTAGACATTTTTCAGGCAGAATGCAGTTGCATGTGTTCACTCACACTGGCGTTATCGGTTAAGTCGAAACTGGCCAGGTGTGTGGCATGACATCACCAAAACGGTTGTTGCCAACTCCACTCTGTTTTCAAGCTACACACTCAGCCTCATATTTTTTTTTCCCTTGTGTGTGTGTGTCACACCTCGTAAGACTTAAAAGTTAGCAAAGAAAGTTTTACAGCAAACATTGTTAAGTGAAATTTTATCCATTGTGAAGGCAATCAGATGTTAATCTTACCCAGGAGGTTTTCTGCTTCTACCTATGCAATGTAAATGATAACATAGCATCATTTATACATGACACCACTTGCATTAGTCTTAAAATTGTGTTTTGAAGCAAAATAGGTAAAATGCACTGAAAAATAATCATAATTATGTTCACTGTAATGCTTGGTATTATTTTGAATTAAATTACTTTGTGATGTATATTTATGTTTTCATCGTATTGTCCCTAATTTGTTAACTAAATACATACCGGGAAAAGAAAACCTCAATTACCACATATACTTAAGGCTTATTGAGGGCCGGCACTAGATATCCCCACCTGATACTGAATATAATATAATACTGAAATAAGTAATTAAAAACATATATACCTCAATACTACATCAGAACTCTTAAAAAAATTTGTCTTCTTGAGTGAAATACAAAGTTAAAAAAATGTTGCTTGAATTTATTCAAAATATTTAATGCCTAAGTTTAAAACTTGATCTGACTAAATATTTTTAAATTAAAGCTAAATTTGCAATCATTGGAAATAAGTCTTCTCATACCAGAAAGAGCTATGCTTCATAATGTGGAATCATTATTTATATATACATAACTTTTATAATATTTTTTAATTAATTGCTTATTCTATTCTTTTATTTTGTTCTAAATTTAGAAATAACATTAATGGATGCAAATTACACAATTGATGAAAAAATGGGCTGTGAAAAAATAAACTTAAATATTCTAAATCTAAATGAAGAAAGAACTGTAATTTTGAAGTTTGGAGAAGTAAGTAAAAAAATTATTATATCAATTTTAAATTCAGTGGTCAGTAATATAATAAATGCCTTTGTAATATTATTTTTTGTTTCTTTAATTAGGTTACTGAAATTACTTTAAAATTATTTTTAGCTGTAGAGTAAGTATAATTCTTTATTTCAAAACTGTAATAAATATTTCTATCCTAAATTTTATTTACACAATATCATGAATTATTTCATAAATAATGTGAATTTTTAAAGTTAGTTTTAAAAGAAGGTTCTAAAAAATTCAAATATAAAAAAATTCAATATTCAAATATGCATAAGGTTAAGAATAAATAAAAAATATCAATTAATTAATTAATTCCTGCACTTGAGTTGCAAAGGATTGAATTTTTAAGAAATTATTATGTGAAATTTTAAAAAACTATTTGAAAAATTATCCCATGGTTTAGGGTAAAAATTGTTTAGGATACTAATATGGGCAGAGAAATGTGAAATTATTATATTATTCAATTGAATAGTAAAGCTGGCAATAAAATTTTTTTTGTAAAAAGGTAATTGGCAAACAGGTATTAATAGTTTGAAAATATATATATATATGGGAGAAACAAATAAAAATTATTAATCACATATTATATATGAGAGGTGTTCAAATGAAAAGGTATGAACCTCATAACAACCAAACCGATTAAAATTTGAATATGCTGCTTTGTCATAATGTAGTGAGACATGTAGGGATGCAAATGTAGTGTTGGATGTGGTTATGCACATGTATGGGCACCTGTACATGATGCTGGAGTGAAGCAGGCAATTGTGTTTTCCATCCAGTTGATGTTGTAGTTCATATGAGGACATCATGGTATTTACATCGCAAAATTTGCCGACTGAGGCACAGCAAGGTGGTATCAGATTTCTGTCTGTGGAAGGGGTTAAACTAGCTGATATTCATCACCGGATGGTGGCCGCATAGGGGGAAGACTACGTGTTCCAACAAATCAGTGAGAAAATAGAGTGCCTATTTTCATGAAGGGCAGAAGTGTTTAAGTGATGAATTGAGATTAAGTCAGGCAAACACAATAATCACAGCCAAACTCATTGACAAAGGTTGAGAAGTGACTGGCATATCACAATCCGAATGATGGTAGTGATAGTGGGGGTGCAGTGTTGAAACAGTGTGGACAGTTGTGCATGGCAGGTTGGGTTACAGGAAGGTGTTTGCATAGTAGGTTCAGAAGAAGGTAACAAAATTTCAAAAGGAACTGTGTATTGGACTAGCACTGCAACACCTGTTCTGATATCATGAACGCTGTGTTTTCTTGGAGCATATCATCGCTGGTGATGAGAGCTGAGGCTATCACTTTGTGCCAGAGACAAAGCTGGACAGCATGCAGTGACAATATATGTCATCACCTCCCCTTAAAAAATTCAAAGCTGTGTCTTCAGTAAACAATGTGTTGCTCACTGTCTTTTTCAATGTCTCAGGCCCGATGCTCATCAAATTCCTCGAACATGGAAAAGCCATTAACAGTGTACTGTAGCCTATGGAAGTCCATCAAGAGCAAATGGCCTGCTCATGGAGGGAGTGATTTTGCTCCATGATAACACGTGTCCACACATCTCCAAGGTCACACCAAGTGTTATGGACAAGTTCAAGTTGGGAGCAGCTTGAGCATTCAGCCCACAGCCTGGACACATCGCTTTGTAACTTCTTTGTGTTTGGTCCATTAAAAAGATCTCAGAAGGAAGCACTTCAGCTTGGATGACAAACTGAAGGACACAGGGAAGGACTGGCTCCTGTCACAGCCATAGGAATTCTGGCATGCTTCAGCTCATAAAACAATACGATAGTTGTGCTGAGGCTGCTGATGATTGCTTGTGAATAAGGACTTCAATTATACCCACAGTGTCATTTCATACTTTTTCATTTGAATTTGAACACCCCATATATATATGAGGGACTCTGTACTGTGTGTGTATATATATATATATAAAATTTTGTTCTTTGTCTTAACAAGACCCATGCTGTTATCTTTCCTTTAAATTTAATTTCAGATTCTTTTATAAAGTTTTAATTCTTTAAGCTTTCAGGTCCAGCCCGTACGTTATTGTATATTTTGACTAATAGCAGACCGCTATTTATTTTTATTTTTATTTCTATTTGTATTTTTATTATTGCTGTACATCAGAGTTGCATTTACATTTTATGCACCTTAATGTGTCAATTTGAGCGGACGCATTGGGAAATTGGAACAGAGAATTGAGACTAAAAAAAATTTTTAGGACAGTTTATCTAATTAATTAAAAAATTTTGTAACGCAAAGTTTCAATTGTCTGTTTCGCCGAAACGCGTAATGAAGTTAGCTTGGTTCGACATTCAACCGAAATTTCCCTTGAAAAGCCAGGGTGGACTTCGAATTGAGCTAATTTACCATTTTCCACTTTTTAATTTTTACTTGTTCCATCGATTGGTTTTTACTATGTTTTATATTTTGCCTTTAACTTGTTTCCAACGATATGTATTTAACTGTGTTTTATAATTTACATTTTATTTCGCATGTAGCCTAATATTTCACCTCATTCAATATAATTTTTTTAAAAAACTGTGTTGAACTTTTTCTTGGAGACACAGCTCCTGGTAACTTCTTGGCGAGCTAACTACAATTTCTCTTCTCATTTTCTTAATTTTGCAGCATATTGCGCAAAAGATTTTGACCAAAAATTGGTCTTTTTAGTATTGTACTTACAACCTAGTTTATATTATATTATATATATATCTATATGTACAAAGTTCGAAATTGGGTTCCGGGTTGGGTTTACCTCATTTAAACATTTCTTTCAATAAAGTTGTTTTAAGTTGCTTCGTTTTTTGTGCTAATACTTTCTCTTTTATTTTGTAGACAGACATAATCTCTTGTTTAATTACATTGTTGAAGTCCTGTATCTGCTGTTTTGAGAATTTCGACTAACTTGTCAATTGAAATTTTCTTGTTTTCAGTAACTTCTCTGTCACTTTTTTCACTATCGGTAGCGCTATTTTCTGGATCTAGAGCCATATTACAGATTTCCCCATTAATGATATAAAAACTTCTTTTATATCATCTTCATTTATTACCGCTTCTCCAAATTTATGTACAAAATCCGTTAATTGGAAAATTTCACCTTTGTTTTGTGATATCCAAAAACCTTTAAAATTAGCCATAATCAAATTTAGCTATCCTTCGCTATACATATTTGGCTAATCATGAGCTTGGCAACTAACGACAAGTTGTTCCATTAAATTTCATCTTGCTTCTGTCACACACTGAGACAGTTAAGCCTGAATTCTATTAGTTTAGTTATTTATTATACTTATGTGTGTTTCTTGCACATGCTTAAGGGTTATCAGAGTTCTGAATAAATAAATTCCCACATATACTTAAGGCTTATTGAGGGCCGGTGCTAGATATCCCCACCTGATACAGTCTCTATTCTTAATTCAAATAACCCTTAATGTAATCTTTGGATATATGAGTATCATCAACAAAATCTATTTTTAGAGTATGGAAAGAAATTTTTGATAAATTTTTTCTCGTCAACGTTTTTTAGCGCATTTAACTTAAATCTGTAATCATCGCCAAACGTAATGTCAACATAAAAGGTTACCATGCTCTTTTATTATTCAATTACTAACATAAAAAAATTGTTTAGGCATCACTACATGAGTCATTACTCAAGTTGTCATGTTTTGATAACGGTGATGAAAGGAAAGTATAATTAAATAATGATTCGCCATGTTGTCGTCAGATCAACGAGGTATCTATGTGGAATGTTTTGGTTCAAGATATGTGCCAAGCAAGACTGCTAAATGGAGCCAAATTACTGATCGTACAAATTTATGCTAAAATGATTGTTTCTTCAGTAACTAGGTATTTTATTTAGTGTCAAAGTGAAATTAAGAATCGGGACTCTCCAGATGTTTTATTATGTGCGGAGGGGGGAATCAAATTCACATGCGGTAAAGCCTACGAGAAAAACTTTTTTGGTGGTTTTGAGTTACGGATTTTAAAGCATTCCAGATTTTGGACTTTGTACTGTATAATACATACCATTATTATAAGGAACTTGTTCTCATTTAAATTTTAGATATGCACTACCTACAACTGTTGTGTTTCAGCCTGATGAATAAATTTAGTTCTCTTTTAACATTGTATTCCAAGTTAAAATACTAATAATAATAACAATATTTATGTTTTCTGAACACGGATTGTGATTTGGCAATGCCATATTGGAATAATATGTCAGATGAGTCTCAGATTCCTCTTCAGATAGTCTTACTTTTTGCAGTGTCTGATGCCATGGGAAGTTGGTTGTTGTCACAATGAAAAAATATGTGGGTACTGTTCTGTTATCAGGACCGGATTCAGAAATGTATGTATGTATTCATATATGCATGTTTATATATAAACATGAATGTATGTGTATGTACATATACTATAAACAATCATACATTTCTGAATCTGATTCCAATAACAGAACAGTACTAATATGTGATATTTTGTTAATTAACTCATTTTTTTCATCAATATAGCAGTACTGTGTCAGTTTTCCACAATATTGTTGTTAAGTTATAGTTCAATTTCCAGGAAGTAACTCATGATAAAAAGCTTATTACTTGTGCCATAAAGCACATAACAATTTTTGTAAAAAGATCTTTTGATGTTGCTGTTTGTGCAAATCCTTTGTATTTTTTAATATATATGTATTCTTGTAAAGGATCCTTTTATATTACTGGTGACTATTTGACAGAAAAAAATGGCTCTTTTAAATATTTATAGAAATGAGAAGTGAAAAATTCTATTTGTTGTTTCAAATTCATATCTTATAACTTGCATGGTATCCATTAGCCCAGTACAAAATCTTTTCTTTTAACTTTTAAATTTCATTGAAGCATTAAATGTGATGCTTGGATAAATTGTTTGTTGTACTGGGATTTTGCTATCTCACTGCAGGTAAAAAAAAAAAAGAAAAAAAGTGTTTATGGAATGGTTCAGTATATGCTTGTTAATTAAAATATATTTACAGCTGCAGACATAAAAAGATTCAGTAATTATAGTATCTCTGGCTATTTTTTAATATTTTTATGGGAACTGAAGAACTTTATATGATGTTTATTGGATGTAATGTTTTACTACCTCTTAAAAAAAAGCAAGGACAGAAGTTCTTTCTTTCTTTATATATATATATATAAATTAATCCAAGTTATAACTGTCTTCATTATATTTTAACATGATTTATTAGCTTTGAAAGCTTAGTAGCAGATTGTAATGTCTTTGTATATTGTTTTTCAAATAGCTACTTTGTAATTTATGTAAGTTTTTTAAGCTATGCATTTTTTTTCTTATAGTCAAAATCCAGATCTGCGATATAGTTTATCCTTATGTGAGAAAGAAAAAGAATTCAGAAAGAATCGACTGGAATTCATAATGCAGAGCTTAGCAAATTTGTTTCCTGAAAATGCCCCCGAGAAAAAGAGTCAAGTAACTAAATAAAATAATAATTTTTGTTTTTTTACATATCATGTAAGAAAGCAATATACTCTTTTTTTTTTCTTCCAGTTTTGATGACATTATTTAGTAACATTTATTAGCCATTTCTGACAACTTTTAATTATGGAAGAATTTCTTCCTCATCTCAGATATTCAAACTTAGTTCTTCACACAATTTATTTTTAAAGATTTATATTTCGTAGACAGTGCAGCAGAATTGTTAATATATATAACAATATAATGATATGTAGTACTATAGTGACATGGAAGAATAGTCAGAACAATTAGCAAGCTGAATTTGTGTCCTTAGGTTCTGATCATTTGACTGATCAAAACCTAAGGATATGAAATTCGGGTCCCAATAAGGTTTGGCTGTTATGATGCCTTCTTTTGTGCCTCTTTGTGAAAGTAATATTGTTCATATTTCCATCTGTACTTCCTATAGCTCATCTTGGGTAATGTTCTCATTAAGTTCGACCATTCCCGATGAAGCTTAACAAGCAAATGTCAGATCATTTGAGGAAAATAGTTGGTGTAAACTCATTAAAAATCTACATATATCATAGTATTTTGCCACAGATTGTAATATAAGGGCAGAGTGCAGTTTTTTTCAATATCTGAATGGCTTTGGCATTTTGTTTAATAAATTCCAAGTTCCAGCTATGCTCATTATGCTATTGCAAAGTTTCAATGGGTTTACAGAGTTGCCAACTCTCCCGATTTAAGCAGGAGACTCCCGATTTTCGACCGCTCTCCCGCCAACCCGATTTACAATATATTTCTCCTGACTTTTTCTTATTCTTAAAATTTCTCACGATTTTTATGGAACTTGGCTTAATACTTTGTTATATGAACAAAAACAAAAAAAACAAAAAAAGTGATTTTGGACGTCTGAAAGCAATTGAATTTTCTCTGGGTTATATCTAAAACAAAACCTTGCGAATTAGATAACTTCTGCTTTGTAAGTGAGAGTATATACATATCCAGAAACGTCGTTCTCCAGTTCTCCAATGGGCATCATCTGTTAAATCTGTCTGATGCGTTTGCTTAGTTTAAAATCCCTGAAAAATAGATTTGGTCATTCTTTGTTCAAGCCTTTAAGTGCTATCCAATATCTATTCAAATAAATATGTGTAATACTTAACTGTCAAGATTTAAATTCCGGAAAAAAATATTCATACTTTCAAACATGTATGCACCTAAGAAATTAAATTTGTTATAAATTGAAAATTTTGCATGTTGTTTTTCTGAAAGGAAAATGTAATTATTGATGGTAATTAAATTTTATTTTAAAGGAACTTTTTAAATTTTTTAATCCTGTTTTCAGTAGCATATAAATTTAAGGCAGTCTAACAGCATTTATTAACTAGTGCCTCTTTAACTGAAAAATACCATTTTTGTTATTAGATTTGATTTGTTTATTATACAGAATATTTATTTTTAAATTTTTAGCAAGAGTTAAAATGATAAAAGTAATTTTGAAAAGCAATTGCATAGTTATTTTTCAATTTATTTTTCTTACTTTTGTTTCTTTTTGATAAGAATATATTTTTTATAATTATACCACTTCTGTAAGTTTCCATAGTTTTGACATTAGTATGGTTTTAACTATGTTTAAATTTTACATTATGCATAGGAATATAAAAAGGAATTTGCATCTCATTTATTCTTCAATTTAATTTTAAAATATTATATATACATATATATATTTCATTTTAAGATACCTGTAATTGCTGTTATTGGATCAGGAGGAGGTTTTCGTGCTATGACATCTCTTGGTGGTGCTATGAAAGCACTTGTAGACACTCAGATATTAGATTGTGTTACTTATGTAGCTGGTTTATCAGGATCTGCATGGTAATTTTATATTATATTGTAAACAGTCAGCAAATTTTGTGATGAAATAAATCCATGTATAAAGTTATTGACCCAATTTAATAATCTAAAACTATTTATTTATTATTATACTATCAGAAATGAAGTTATTTTCAATAATTACTTTTGCTTTCTAGCATTTAATAAGTATCTTTAGTAATCCTTTCACAGATTTACCTAAATTAGTAAATTCAAAATTAATAATTATAGCATAATTTTTAAATGAGTTTTATTTTTATCACTCAGTCTTGACAATATTTCTTGCATTATATTTTTCATATGTTATTTTTTCGGTTAATTTACTGTTTAATATACTGTCTGTCTACGGTAAGAACAGCTCCCGCCACGGTGTCTGGTGAGTGGCGGTCGCTATAGCAACAGGGCTAGTATATTTCAAATAGGGACTAACCAAGGCTTGCTTTATTGTTATTTTGTTTTTGGCGACTGTTGGCTTAAGTTTATCATTCATCTTCTCGGCTTCATTCCAGCTGCACGCATCTTTTCTTAAGCCTTATATTATTACTATTAGCTATTTTTATTCTCGTTGTTATATCTTTTGTGCTAGCATTTGCTCAAATTCGCTTCTATTTAGCTTGATTTTTGTAGTGCTTTGTTAATCGCCAATTTTTTAAAATGCCCTTCCAGTTTAAAAAAGGTCAACATTTAAAGTCTCAGTCACGTCAAATCGTGTATAATGTCGCAGAATTTTACGCTTCTGAAGCTTCGGCGAACTCTTTAGTAGTTCCTCTTCCTTAAGTTTTGAAGAGCGAAGTATCAACAATGGGTGAAAATAAACTTCTGAATATACTTGGAAAGAAATGTAAAAGCCCTGCTAATCATAAGTGTGAAATTGACGATTTTGACAAATGCGTTCTACGGCAGACAATACAAGACTTTTACATCAAAGGAAAGAAAGTGTCATCTGTGCGGAAATTACTGCCTGTCTTGAGGCAAAAAATGGACTTCCCGTGGCAAAAAGACTCTTTGTGCAAAGTTTTGTGTTTAATGAATTTTCGTTGGAATGCGCAGGAAAAAAAAAAATTCTTATCGAAAGACCTCACATTGTATTTTGGAGGAACAATTATTTACGCGAAATGAGAAAACTCAGAGCAAGTGAACGCCACATCGTTTACATCGATGAAACATGGATTGACAGCAATTTAGCTTTTAAGAAATGTTGGCAACATGATACGGTTTTGGGCGCACAACCAGTTTCCCTTAGCAAGCCCTCCATGAAGGCATCCCTCCTCTTAGGCATTTAACCCTGGGGGCTTTCCGTAATCATATAAACCAACCCAAACCACTGGTAATTAAGGAAAAAGCTGTTTTGATTTTAATTCACCTTCGCTTCCTTCCGCCATTAAATTAACCAGCTTTTGGTTTAGTTTAATGGTATGGGAAAAGAAGAAATGTTCGCAAAAAGTATTTATTGAGAGCATGGGTATGTAAAAAAACGCTTTTACTTTCAAGATAATTCCATATACATTTAATGATGAAATTTTTAGTCATTATTAAAGCACAAGCAATAAATTAACACAAAATTTCGAAATAAAAACATAGCAGAACATCATTTAAAGACTGAAGAAATTGCTTTGAATGTTCACGGTAGATCAGCTAGAGGGGAGAACTATAAAAATTAAATTTATTTTATATTTATGAAGTGCGTCTATACTATATTACAGAGAATGGTGCAATCAAGTAGATTTCTAAGATGTCATCTATGATTTTGCAAGCAAACAAATAAACAAAAAAGAAGCAAAATAATAGCATGATTTTTTTAAATGACAAAATTAAAATTTTTCTTCAAAAATAAACACGGATTTTCAAATTTATTTCCCTACAAGTTTATTTTTACTCGTACATCTAGAGCGATGGCAAATTCAGCGACTTGTACCTCACACGGCAAAATCAAAGACCGTTTCTTGACTGCAAAAGCTTTATCTACGCCATCGAATTTTCATTTTCGGAAATTGGATGTCAGGGTCTATGCAAAGGGTCAATGATAATTTTACTTAAAACTAAAACAAAATGTGAATATCGCCAAATCATCTTTAAATGCGCCAAGGTGGCAAACTCAGAAGTAAGTCTTCAAGACACCCCTATGAAAAATGGGTTAGGGCTCGTTTCTACAGCAACAGACAGCTGCAGAACTGGCGACAGCTGTTCTTACCATAGACAGACAGTAATGTATTTTAAATTGATATCTTCGTTTATTAGTAAAATTTATTATAAATTTATAGTAACTTTTTTGATAAATGTAAATGAAATATACATATATAAACCAGTTTTGACTAAAAATCAGAATACATGTTTGTTCATCTTTGAAGAATAACTCAAAATTATATTGGTAACTGTTTGAATGTCTTATGACTAAACTTACCAAGCCACTTTGTCATTTTATCCCAATTATTTGATAAAATATTAAAAGTGCCAAATATATAAGAAGTGAAAATAGTGCTGCCTTGAGTAAAATAATGATTTGACAATTAAAATAGCCTCCCTTTTACACTTACTGTTATAATTTAAATATTTTGTGTCTAGATCTAAGCACTTTTAATGTTGTGCAGATGTTTTCCCAAAAAAGCCTAATTAGTCTAAAAAAATTTAGGTGTTTTATTTTTCGCAAAATTTATAACAACAGGTATAGGTACAAACAAGACCAGCACCTCTGTAGTACCGTAGGTGATTGAGGTATTGCTGAACCTGGCTAACTGTTAAGCTCCTGCTCCAGTTTTGAGGGGAACCTGCTGTGAGGCAGTCCGAAGGTCTCCCACCCCTCTTCCGGCATCATCAACTGGCTTTCGGCTTGCCATGTATTTTAAGTGCCCTCTTGCTGCATAAACACTATATGTTTACCAACAACCATGCTATCTCCAGGATTTGAACCTAGGCCATCAATATGGTAGTCAGTGCTACTAACCACTATACCAGCTGGGCACTTGCATTTATAATACCATATGGCTTATATTACCTATGATCTCATATTACCTATGAGATCCACACAATTTTATTTCAATTTTTAGATGTTTCATTTCTATAAGAGTTGACAACAATGGAACTTGCACTGGCCACATTACTTTGCACGCATGTACTACCTTAGTGGATTCAAATTATGAGTCAGCATTTACGATTATTTTGCACTGTACATTAAATTAATATAAGTTAATACAATAATATATGTTTAATTAATATAATAAAATTTTAAGAAATAAAGAAACTGCAACCAATACCTATTTGTTAATCATGTTTACCTTGAGAGCTTTAAATGCTGTGTGTATACGTTCTAAAAGTAGAACTATAATTTTGTTGCAAAGGAGTATTCAGAAGTTTGACAAAGATTTGTTTTATCAGTAATAAGTTTTTGAGTGTGTTGTGGTTTTATCAGCTCAATTAGTTAAATTTAAAAAAAATTCTCCCAATAATTAATTTACACTTTCCTTTTAGGTATTTATCTACTCTCTATTCACATCCTGAATTTCCATTAAAAACACCTGGGGAATTACTAGATGAACTGAAAGCAAATATTCGTCATAGTCCATTTTGGCTTTTGGGACCACGTTGTATGTACCGCTATATCTCAAGTATTAAAGAAAAGCATAGAAATGGTCAACCTGTCAGTTTCACTGACTTCTTTGGACACTTGCTTGGTGATACTTTACTGAAAGGAGTATGTATTTTAAAAACAATTTCTTTTGCTTTGAAAATAAAGAAAATTTAGCTTTGCTAGGCAACACAAATATTTAAATTCTGCTTTCCCTAATTTTTAGCATATATGCTGAAATAAATATTTTAATTCAAATAGCTTTCATTTTGTCATGTGAAATTTTTTGAGACTTGTTTGATTGTAGACAATTCAAAGTTTGAGATCACAGTAGATGATTGGTTACATTAATCCTTTAAAAATCAGCTAGCAATCTAGTTATGTGCCATAGAGGGTGCAAACAAACAAGCCTGTATTACAAATTTACAGTGACAGATAATGCGCATATTTGAAAAAAAAAAAAAAAAAAGTTACTTAATCTTACCACTGTAGACTTTTGAGCTGTATCACATATATTGTGCTGCTGGTTCTGGGGAAGTCTTCTTTTTCTTAGAGACCTGTTTAAAGCTTTTAAATCCAAGTATTTGCTTTCTGAATTTCATTTGTTGAAGTAAGTAATTTATTGATGTACATGATAAGTACTTTTTAGCTGAATCAGTCAGCTGCTTTTCTAATGATTTTTATTAACCACTCTGCTGCGAGTTTTACTTTTCGCATCGTAGATTTTATTACTCAGGTAATGTTATAATTTTCATAATGCAATATATCATGTTCATAATGTACTTTTTTAACTAGTTCTTTTTTTTTAACCAAAATTTTCTAATGATAGACTTGAAAGAACTTTCTACTAAATGAAATAAAAGTGTATTTAAATTATGATTACTATTATCTTAATGCATTTCCGCTTTTATGTGTTATTGCCATTTTATTCTTTCTCAATTAAATCAGAACACTACAAAATAATAAGTATACTATAATTCAACTACACCTTTCATAGCATTTTTCTTAACCACTTAAGTTTTCTTGGCTTTAGTCATCGTTATGAATGTATAAAAGTTTCTAAACTTTTTGGCTCAAAATTTCTTGCTAAAAAACACAAAATATAAGAAATTATTAAAAAAAGTACTAATAAAAAACATTCTGGAAATAATTTTTGTAACAGGATACACTAATGATTTTTAAAAAAGTGCATTTAAGTTTTGAAGCAGAGCAAATCTAATTTGATTATTAAAATATAAAATGTCTGGAATAAATGAAAAAAAGGTGCATAGAAAGCTGGATTCATACTTGCAAAGTCACTACATGATTGTGGTTATGTGAATCCAGGTTTGTCAATATTGATTATTTAACATTCCTTTATAACACATAAAGCTTTATTTCTCTTGGATTTTCATTTTCCATGTTGAAGAATAGCTGTGGGCAACTCATCCTTTTAATAAGAGATAGAGTGTTTTAATAATAACAGATTTTGTTGGTACTAATTTTGTAGATAAGTTAGTCTATTCACTTTATGCATAGTAGTCAATGTATTGTGGAATATTTTAAGGTATATTAAATTTCTGAGTATGTTATCAAAAGATATAATTTTTTCTGAAAAACTTGTTTTAGAGTACAAAACTTATATGTTCTACATTAAAAATTGTTCAAAAGCTAAATTTTAAAACTTTATGTTTTTTTAAACTCTTCATCAAAAAAACTTCTCCCAATAATAATAATTAACTTCTAATAGCTAACACAATAATAAACTTCTCCCCAAACTGCTTATAGTCTGTATAAGTTTTTGATTGTGTTGGCTTATAAAATTCCTTTATAAGAATTTTGAATAGGATAACCTTGTTTCAGGGTTTCTTTAATTCAGATTCTATGTTATACTAATAATATAAGATGTCAAAAAATTGGGATATATGTGACATTGATGTTTTGTTTAACATACTTAAAAATGATTCTTAAAGTAATCATGTTAAAAACATGTAAGATCCAGCTTGAAATTAGCTTAACTTTTTTTTAATTGCAGAGTTTTATGCATTTTAATAGTGCATTTCTAAAACAAATAGTTATTTTTCATATCTTTGTTGGAATTACACTGTAATTTTATTTACAAAATTATAAAGTATTTTGAAATATGAACAGGAAAATTTACCTTCTATTATCTTACTTTTTTAAAGTACATTTAGTTATAACTACTATATAGTCAAAGTGGCTATAAAATACATTCTGTTCCTATAGTTTTTCATGTGTAAATTATAGGAAAACAGTTGCTTGTTTTTACCTAAAATCTGCTCATAAATTTAACCTTCCAACTGTCCAGACCATGCATAAATATATATAAAGAGAGCGGAAGTGAGATTCAATAATATTTTTCCTGTACCTCTTAAAAAATGCATATTTGTGTCTTCTGAAATGTGCCTAAAACATTAGTGGAGCATGCAAGGAAAATAATCTTCACTGAAATTTGGACAGATATTTTGGAAATCAACAAGATCAGTCTTTCTTGTGAATTTCAGAAGCTTAGGGTTTTGAAGATAAACCCTTGAACAGCTAGAGGTTTAACATTAATTTAGATGCTATTTCTGTGAGTAGTTTGTGAGACTGATCTATAGATTTCTCAATTTTCATTAATTCTTAAATGTGTTATTCTTTTATTAATTCTTTTTGTATATATGAAAAATTTTGTTAGGTTTAATAATGGTAAGTAGTCATATTTAAACATACTAATGCAATTATATCTTAAGTTGATATATGGCTGCTGTTTGCAAACTATAATTGAAGAAATTTTCAAAAAAAAAAAAAAAATAGTTTATTACAAAATTTGAATTTTCTGTTCTTTCTTAAAAAAATATTTTTCTTTATGGCTCAACGTATTTTTCAAAGACATCAATATATATTTCAAACATATATTTCAAAGACACTAAAACTTTACACAGTTTAAAATTAATTCAAAAATATTATTTCAACTTCTATGCTGCATTTAAGGTTAAGTGTAAAAATCCATTATTTATTGCCAAATTTGTTTTGTTATTTATTACCATCACCTAGAGAATTGACAACTAGGTTATCATTTATGAGATGCATATGGCTATATCTTACGTTGTGATATTTATGTTTATAAATATTTTAAAACCTTTTATCCATAGTTTTTACCTGTGAAAAAACACAAACCAAAAGAAAATGTGCAATTTAATTTACTATAGTTTATGTACTTTTAACAAAAAGATTAATATAAATTTGATGTTTCAGAACATCATTCCATTTAGAACTAAGAGCTACAATCAAATGGCATAATTTGACAATAAATCTCTGTTTCTCTATTGTAACTATGTCTTTAACCTTGATTTATAGCATGACAATCTTATCTTAAGTCATCAAATCTTAGATCTCATTACCACAATAGATAAATGCATAGTTACAGATTTAGAGTAGATGAACTGAGAGTTATCTTGCTTAGTAAAACTCCCCATTTCCCTTACTTTGAAGATATATTGTAAGCAATAGCTATGCAGTGACCAACAAAAATACAGATAAATAAAGTTAAGTAGTTCAATAAAAGAAGTCATTTAGACCAGTATCATAATTTAGTATTCAATATTTAAATCACTGGCAATGTTCCTTGGCACCTACTGTAGCTTCCAGTTCTGGATAACCTGGAAAGTATTAGAGTACTCTGACCCTTATATAATTATTATTCATATTTGAATGGAAGTTGTTCATTTTTCATAGAATTGTTTATTAATTTCTATAGCGGTGTGATGCTAGATTATCACAGCAGCAAGAAAAAATTGATGGTGGCCAAGTACCTCTGCCTCTTTATACATGCTTGCATGTAAAAAGCAATGTGTCTGCAAAAGTGTTTCAAGGTGAGTTGGAAAGTCATTTTTGCCATAGAAAAATGTTAGAAAAAATTTATATAGTAATATTATTACTAGGATGAAAATATTTGAAAGCTTTGTATCTTTATGTTATCTGTAAATTTCCATCTGTTTGATTTTCAATATAGAAACAGTCAAATCCTACTATAACAAAGTTTCGAGACTAAATTTTAACTAACTCAGTTGAAAACTGACTTATGAATTTTTTACCCCCCCCCCAAAAAAAAAAGAATTAAAAAGAAAATTTATTATCACTGTCACACTTACTAAGAGATATGAATAATTAAAGCTCTAAAAAATCATAAGGACTTATTAAGTTATTAAAATTTTAATTATTAAACAATTCTTTTTTTCCACATATGATAATTATTATATACATTAAATTACTTAGCATAAATTCACAAGTAACTCCGCTCTTGACATAAATATCTGTTTTTAAAACTAAAATTTATGCATAAAAATATAAATTGACTAAAGCAGATAAAGTAAAATATTACTGAATTTACCTTTGATTATTTAATGCCTGACAAAAATAATCTGTTATTTACAGTGATGAAGCAGAGTGCAAAAAAATTTTATCCATAATTTTTCCCCAAAATTGAAATGATTCTAATCACTTTAGCTTCTATATTTGGCATAGAAAAAGCTCATTAGTCATATGCAACATGCATGTAAATGATAATGGTTTGACTGCATTTCTTTTTTCTTTTATTTCTTCTTGCAATAGATTTATGAATATATAGAGTTTCAGCTTTGGGTTTTTGGTTTAGTTTATTTGATTATCGTTATTTACTTAAGAACTATATGCCTAAGGAAATGGATGCCTTAATGGAGTACTTTCTAAGGAAAAAGTGGCTTGTATCCATATTACATATGGGAAAAACCACAAAAACATCCATGCAACAAGCCCATTTGCCTAGAATCAAACACAGGTCGAACTTCCAACCTTCAGTGAATTTACCACTCCTCTGCTGATGAGCCTTTTAAGTATTTGTCTTCTTATTGCAGTATAATGGAAACATTCTACTGTCCAATTTTATTGGTGTGCTTGAATGTGTTTTGTATAGTCAGTATCCTTTAACTGTGGGGAACTTAAAATTTGAATTGGTTTTATAATATTGCTGGACCTTCTAATTTACAGTTATTAGCATTCTGGATTCTTTACCTATTTCTGTATTTTTCTCTCTATGTAGTTAGAAAATGTTTTACTTCAAATTTTGTATTCTTCATGTTCCTACAAACATTTTAAACTTTTAACTTTCTGAAGCCGGCTGGTACAGCAGTTGTACCAGGAAAATGACCTTCCTTAACGCCGGCTCTGGTACAACTGTCGTACCACCCATTCCCTCCCTATTTTAGAGAATCGCCTATCTGTAGATCTCAGGGTGGTCTATTGTTGCTGCTCAGAATAGCCGCTGGCTACGCATTATTTCCCTCTTCTTATCTGTTTGGCTGCATTTTGGCAAAAACCGCAGGTTTCACCTTGCGCCAAAATACTTGAAAATCAAATAGAGGCCATCTTTAGTTTTTTTTAGTTCTGACTTTTGCTATGATTAAAACATCAGCGATTTTGCATGCTGTTTAAGCTTACCAGATTTAATGCAAATAAGAATAGATTAATTTTTTAGATTTAATGCCTTTCTAGAAAATAGCTAAAACTGCTTTTATCGTTTACTTCCTTTTTATACTTATGAATAAGAAGATTTTATTTTGACATTTTTTTGGGAGTGCATAAAACCCTTAAGAACTGTTAACTCTTTAAAAGTGCTTCTATTATATAGGCAATTTCGTCTGATTTATCAGGAGATAAATAAGAGACAATTGAATGCATAATAGTTTTTGTGATTTTCATTCATTCAATGATTTCATTCAATGATTGCTATCAATGATTTTCATTGATTGTAAATTAAATAAAATCAATTTATCTTTAAACCCTCTTTTAGGATGAGATCTGCCAAAAAGTGTTTAAATATCAGTAAAGCTCATGTTACTTCTAAATTGAATCAAAACATCAGTTACATTGTATAAAATTTTGCCCAGTTTTATTTGCTGAAATTCTTAAACTCCTCAAGAGATAAAGGGAATTCAGACAAGTTAATAAAAAAAAAATCTTTAAAAAAGCTTGTTATTTTGTCTGTAATAAGGTGTATGTCAACTTACTATTAAATGTATGAGAATTAGGATTGGATTACGGAAAAGCACTCGAACTTTATCTGCTTAAGGGGATGGATGCTTTCGTGTAAACCTTTTTTAAGAGAAAATTGCTCGCATTTACGTTCCTGGTGGAAAACACCACATGTACTCAACCTGTTCTTCGGGTTTGATTGGATTAATTTTGTTCGCTTACTGAATTACATCAAAGCACACAATAATTACCTATATAAGGGGAGGGATGCCTTCGCGGAGGACTTTCTAAGGGAAGCTGGCTTGTGTTTACGTTACACAAAAACCATGAATCCAATGCTTTAGCCTGGATTCAAACCCGAGCGAGCTACAAGTGTTCAGCCACCTTTACCGCTCTACTGAAGGGCTCATGAAAAAAACTGATAAAGAAAAAGTATTGAAATAACCGGTTTAATTTACTAACCTATATTTCTCAATCAACAGTGCAGGGATTATTTGTGAATAAATAAACTGTATTGCACTTTTCTCCACCATTTCATATTATGATAGAATTATTGCATTTCAAACTAATTTCTCGTGAATTAATTTTGCTCCATTCATGATTTTTTATATTTTCAAAGAGAAAGTTTTACACTTTAAATAAAAAAATACACGAGAAAATACATTATGCAAAATTTGGCGTAAACGGTTTTCTTAATTTTGCTTTGAAAATATTCCAGGTCATTACTGGAAGAAATATGAAAAACAGATTTACTACATTGTAAGTGTCGACACCCAGTATGTCCTTATTCTTTTGAAAACGTGAAAGATTACTCTTTCTAAAATAAATTAGAAACTATATTATGTGCAAATAGAATATTAGTTGAAAATGAAATAGACTTCAACTTTTGGATATAACGATGGTTTTAGACGAAATTTCTACCTATGAAAAGAATTTGACATATAATTAATTCTTCATGAACATTTAAAACTGTTCTGAAAAATACTTTTGATGATTTCATGTATAGGTCACAGATTTATTTTCTCAGCTAACATAAAAGCCAATTTTACAAAGAAAAATTCTCGTTAAAGATATACCTCCTTCGCCTGATAGTCCAATGTAATATTTGTTAAAGTTAAATGATGAAACGCAACCAATGTATCTCAGATTTTCTTTTTTATATTATAACAAAATTATCGAAGAAAACAGATTTAAATATCTGTTATTGTTATGTAAAGTTTTATTATTGCTGTAAGTTTATCTCAAAATCTAATTGTATTGAATTTCATTCTAATCATCTAATGGTAATAAATATTATTATTATTATTTCATTAAATTAGTCATTACCATTATTTTGTTAATGAAAATATGTTATTAAAAATCGCATTCCAGGGTGCAGACTTACAAAGCTAGTTCGTATTTATTATATTTTATAAAATTTTGTTCTCGTTTTCTAATTTCTAATACGAAAATACGAAATATAAATGAAGAGTGAAAACAACGTTAAAAAATTCACAAATTATTTATGAGATTGATCAGAAATAGTGAGTGAAATATAAACATTGCATACATTTTGTTTTAAATAAATAGTGTACACTGGATATGCATCCAATACTGCATATTTATTTATACACTATTTATTTAGAACTTCATTTAAATGAAAGCAAAATAAACATTGAAAAAATCGCATATCTAGCAACCCATCTACTATGGGACAGCGTCCGACAAACATATAAATTTTACTGCATCCATGGAGGGGGACTAACGATTTTTATCATTAGGAAATTGTCAAAGAGGGGGCAAAACTGTTTCGGATCACACCGGTCTGAAAGCTATATTATGAGAATTTCAGCCCGGTTTTAGAAGGTTAAGTATGTGCTGTATTAATTAATGTACAGCACATACTTAAATGGTGTGGAACAGGTGTTAGGACACTGAACATCACATTTGAAGCAACAAATTTGTGTGTGCACTTTTTAGTTTTCTGCAGAAACATTGAGTATATGTTACCTTTAAAGTTATTAAATGTTTCTATAAGTCTGTGATTAAGCAGCTGATAATTATTCTCATGAAGTATAATTTCATTTTTAGGACTGCTGGCCCTGAATATACCAGTTATGTATAAATTGTTTATCACAGCAATTAAAAGTTAATTCTTTATTTGCATTACTGTATTTCTTCTTTATTTCAGTATCATCAGCAAATAACGATTTTGATTTTAAGAAAATAAAATAAATACCTAACACTAAAGTACGTCAGGCAAATATTTCCTTTTATTGGATTTGATTTGTGTAAGCAACAGTAATTTTCATATATAAATTATTACTTTGGAAAATTTTATTGCTTCAGAATAAAAAGTAATTCAGAAAAAACTGTGATTCTAATATGCAAGTAATATGCAAGTTCTAAGACTGTCTCTTTTTTTTTTTTTTTTTTTTTTTTTTTTTTTTTTTTTTTTGCAGAGCATATCTGGGAATGAAGTGTGTCTTAAAATCAAAGGAATGCAATATATGCATTTTATCATTTACATTTATGTTTGCTAAATTATAGAGATTGTCTTTTGTATTATTTTTGGCAGATTGGGTGGAATTCTCTCCATATGAAATCGGAATTGCGAAATATGCTGCTTTCATGAAGACAGAACATTTTGGTAGCAAATTGTATAAAGGACGTATAATCAAAGAATTTCCTGAATTCCCTCTTCATTATTTGCAAGGTTTGTAAAATATTAATTTATGCCCCTTTATCTGCTTGAATTATATTATGTAGGCTTATAATAATTTGATATTAAAATGTTAAAATTTTATAAATTTTTATAAAAAGTCCTGTTTAAATCTTTAAGAGGGTGTCTAAATTTTTTAAAAAAAGAATATTAAAAGATTATCATTTACTGAAGTAAATTTTTTTTGGTCCTAAAAATTGTAGTAAATTTCTGGTGTATAAATTGTAGTAAATTTCTGGTGTAAATTTACTGTGATTATTTTCAAAATGAATATTCTGCAGATAATATTATGAATATTGTATATATTTTAATTTTGAATTGTTACGACTAAATGTTTTTAATAATTTATTTAATAGTATTTTACAGTTTTTAAGGCACAGATTTTAAAAAAAAATGCTTATCTATTTGAGTTAAGGCTAATTTTGTTTAGTTTAGTCTTTCATTATTTCCAACTATCACATTTCAAGCATATTCTAGTAAAAGCTATACTTTATGACGAATATTATTCAAATATATGATGTAGATCAACACTTACTTAGAAAATAAAAAAAGGACAAATATAGTAGTTTTGCAAAATATTTTAGAGCATTTATTTTTGTGGTATTCTATTTTTCTGAAATGATTTCTTTATTTGTTTAGTATTTGAGGCTGTTCTTTGATTAAAAAAAATAATAAAAATAATTTATTAAGTATAATATCTTTATTTTAATTTATAATTTAACTTAATTTATCAATCTTTTATTTTAGACCATGATTATATATCTCTAATGATAGCCTGTCACTTTCAAATATAATGCACATGCACATTTTTTAAGAGATTAAAATTTTTAATCAGATCTTATTCAAACAATTTCTTTTCAGGATTCTCAGCAAGAAAGTAGTATAGAAACTGAAGTAGAAATTGAAAAACAATGAATGAGTTTGATAGTTTAGTAGTCACAATATCTGAGAGCTATTCCTTAAATTTTTCATTCTATCAGAAATAACAAAGGTATTCCTCGCTTTAGGCAGATTTGGCCTTGACTGCTTTGCCATAATTAAAATAAACCAAACCAATCTATCAGAGATGTTTCTCAGCCATTGAATGTATCCAAGTATACCATTAGTGATGTCGTTATGGAAAGGAAATGCCATAGATGTGTTAAACACAATCATTGATCTGGTTGATCCCTCCTCCCCCCCCAAAAAATACGTGATAATCTGCAAATTATGAAGCATCTTATACAGCCAATTGCCTTATAACCATATCAGTGACAGTGGGAGACTTCTGTTTCCACTCAGGTGCAGAGACGAGTGACTGGATTATTTACCAGCAGGGAATAGCTATCAATTTTTCGTGCACATATCAGCACCTGATATTGTTTGGATTGGCACAAACATTGTGAGGAAGGGACAAAAGATTTTATCGCATATGTTTTGATATGTGGTCTGCCACTCTGGTGAACATATGTAAACTTAATTTTTTATGGACTTTGCAAATGGCATATGCCGAATTGTGTTGTTTCAGTGAAATTTAGCATTCACAGTGTAATGGTCTAGGATTGTTTTTCCTGATTTGGATATGAATCCTGAGTTTTAATTAGTGTATTGACCTCTGCCATTATCAGGACATTCTAGATAATAATTTATATCTCATGCTGTGGCAACATTTTGGTTTAGGTCCTTTATTATTGTCAGCACAATAATGTTTTATCTATATAGTAAGGTCAGTTCTATTTTAGTTTGAAAATAATCAGGGGAAGAGGCTTTACTTACCTTTCAAAAGACCATGACTTGAAACCAGTTGCCACCTATGGTAAGTGAATTACCTGAGTTTATACTTTGTTTGGAAATGTGTGGCCACTCATTATTTTATCAGGGGAGAAATATTGCAATTAGAGCAGTCAGTTAAAAATCTTTAGAAAAGAAGCAAGCTTGTGAGGAAATGGTTTTGTTATTAATAATTGAACAATGTCTGTAAATAAATGTTAATGCCTTTATAGAAACTTCATGCATGTCAATTCATGTGAGCTGCCTCATTTTGTAATAGAATGAGTATTTCCAGTTGAAGAAACTGACACCAGTCTTTCAGCACCTATGGGAATCCTATCAGTTAGCATCTTTGAGATACATGGGAGCCTCAGTAGTATAGTAGAATTACTCAATGAACTAATACATGTTAGCTGTTCATTGTGCTATAGGAAGAAAGGAAATAACTTCTATGAATAGAGTATTAAAAATTAGTGAGGAGTTTACTGTGATGGATAAATGCTGTAATAAAGGAAATTCAGGAAATGCAACTTCCTATTAATAGCACAGTTAGTATCTTTGGAATCAGTGGGTGTCTGGGGACATTTGGTTATGTTATATTTGAATATACTGTTCCTTTCCAGAGAAATATGTTTAATGGTGCAGTTTTTTTAACTCTAATCATATAAAATTTTCTGTTTAATATATAAACATGCAAGGATGAAATAAATATAGAGAGCATCCAAACATGTTTGACATGGTGTCTCCATATGAAAATTTATTCTACCAGATTAAACTGATTAACAGATTAACAGAAAGGTAAGATATGGTGAGTGGTTTGACAACCAAAAAGTATGAAATACTTTTAACACCTACAGGGTATCTGTGAATACTTCTGTACCTACCTGAAGATTAACTTCAGATAAGGTCTTCACTACATGCAACCAAAGTTTTGAAGCATGCTCCTGTTTTGCAGTTCAGTATTTTCTGTATCTCACTCTGTCTGTCTCTTTTATATACATATATAATTATAATATTAATTCAGACTATATAAAATGCATTTTGAAACAACATATTACCATTTTCTTTCAAATCTGCTGTGTTGTTTTCTGTTGAGAAAATTTTGTTGTGGTCAAAGTACTTTACCATACAATCCAGCAATTTACAAAAGAAATTGCTTGATTATAAGTATAAACAATATAATATGAGTTTTTTCAAATATTTTGAATTTTTTTATACATTTAATCTGCTTTTCCCCTTTCTGTCATATTAATCTAATTTGCATAAATACCAGAAGTATAAAACAGAAGTGTCGACAAATTCCAAGTTAATAGGAAACTTTCTAATTTCTAAAAACTTATTTTTTCAAAGAAATGCTCTAAAAAATGTGGTTTTGATTCTCTAACCATCTTAAAATATGGAAATCTGTTGTAAATTTGTATTTAATCTGAAATGAAATGTGGTTGTTCTAAATTTTAGCGATATCCTATATAATTTTGATGTTATTTTCAGGCATATGGGGAAGTGCTTTTAGTATTCTCTTTAAAAGATTAATTCAGCGAAGCACGAAATTATCATTAGATCTCAGTTCCTGTCATATTGAAGAATCAGACGATGAGGAGGAAATTTTTTTTGATGCTGAAGAAGAATTCCAAGATGAAGAAGATACTCTTCGAGATGCTTTTGGTACTTAATGAAAAAATTTATTTTTCTTCTTTTGGCATTTCTTCATAATTAAATTTATTAGCTTAAATTTTGTGTTTTAGTGTTAACTTCCTCATATTTTTAGTGACTTCTACATTTATTTCCTTTCTCATTCACTACTAACAATTTTCTTCTGAAATCTTTATTATGTGGCAAGTTAATTTCTTTGATGTTTCTTAATTAGTTCTTAATTAATTCATTTCTAAAACGTTTCTTAATTAAACATTTTAGAAAATTTATATAATGATGAAGCAGAAGATGCTTGTTCTGAAAGTGAAGAAGAACTTAGTGACAAGAATGAGGAAAATAGGTAAGGGAAATTATTATTATTTATTTATTTTTAAAGGAAATTGAATATAAGAGTGGGGTTAATATATTTATAAAAAAATTAATAAAATAAATATTTGTTCACACACCTAGAATTACATTTTCTTATATTACAGGTATACAATTTTTATGTCAATAATTTTTTTTTAAATATGTGATTTGTAAAATAAAAATTTTTTATGGTCATTTACAATACTTAGATTGTATTATTTATTATTATGAAAGGTCTCCTAACTCTATCATAATTTGAAAAGTTGGTCATGACAGGGTCTGGTGAACTCCAGACATGCACACTTTCAGCCTAACTGCCATATTCCACCTCTTCCCCATACACACCCACACACATTTCCCAAGGATGGGAAAAAGGGAGAGGGTTGTTACTTACATTATATAGCTAGAAAAGCTGAAAAAATTATATGCGTTAGTTAAATTTGTTTTCTTAATCATGTTGTCCAGTATAAATAAAAGTGATGTCTATTGTTATGCACATGTTTTAACTACAATGAGAACCACATTATGCAGTCAAGGAAGAACCCATGAAAGAACAAACATCACAGTACAGTTATTGAATTAGTTGAAAGTTAAATTTTAGAAAATTTTTTGTGTTCAATCGTAAATTTATTAAACTTACTTTCCTAATGCAGTCAAATATTTAACTCGTTGCACTCGAGGCCCTTTTCCTCTTAGGCTAACCAGCAGCTCGAAACAGTTTTCCACGTATTTGGTGAATTTCTTACAGCTAACTTGAAAATGATTTCGCAGAAATCTAATGGCTCTTTTATGTCTGAAGATATTTGTGGTCCTTTCTCTTTCGAAAGATACAAACTGTATTTTTGCAGTATTTCTTTGGATTCTGTCCAGGATATCCAATTCGAATTTTCTGTCTCTTTTGTGGAATCTCTGTCGCTTTCACATTCACTATCACACCCTGATTCTTTTACCTCTTACTTCATTACTATCTTTATCACTGTTTTCCTCTTCTTTGTCATCATACTTGATGATTGCCATCATATTTAACGACAATTATGTCTATGCATAGACATAATTTCATTCTTGATCAATGAGAAATTGGACTCATCTTCACCTGAACTGATTGCTTCGTAGTATTTCAAACTTACTGAGCTTCATAACTTTGAAAATAATATTCCTGTTGCCACAACTATTGAGTTAAAACTAACATTGAAGACATATATGTAATAATAAATCTCAAAAATGTATTCATGATTAAAGATTGGCAGCTGTTTGGCTTGTATTGTTGAATACTCCCATGAAGCAATATTGCCCAAATGAATCTTAAATAAACCCTCTAATTATTGCATCAAAGTAGTGATCAAGAGTCACCTTTTGAGTTAACGCATCAAAGAGTAACTGAGAGTCACCTCTTGAGTGCAAAAGGTTAACAAAAATCCTTGGGAAAAAATACTTTAAGTAAAATGATATGCTGTAAGACTAAGTCCATTTTCAGGGCCAAAGAGTGAATTATCTAATGAAATCAAGTTATGGATAATAATTCTCATTTAAATATTTTAAAGCATTTACCTGAAGGTTCTAAATATAGTTAATAGATGTCATATAAGCTATTTCTCCTGCCTTCCTAGCATGGCTTCGTGATGTGGTGATCTGCATGCGGGACACTTATTCCAGAGGTCCACAGTTCGATTCCCGGTGAAGGCTTTGCTCATTTTTCATCTCTCCTGCTTTCAAAAAAAAATTCCTAATGTCTCTACAGTGGTGCTTGAACAGGGATGGGTGGTGGATGATGATTCTCCCCACCCAGGATTTGACAATTACGTCCCCTAAAAACCCCAGTCGCCTTTTAAAAGTTGGAAGTATATAAGGTATTTCTTCTGCCTTCCTAGCATGCCTTTGTGGTGTGGCGGTCTGCATGCTGGGCGTGTATTTCAAAGGTCCGGTTCGATTCCCGGTGAAGGCTTTGCTCATTTGTCATCTCTCCTGCTTCTAAAACAAATACCTAATGTCTTTACAGTCATACTGTTGTAAAGAAGCAAGTTTTGAAATTAAAGTTTTTGATATTTTCTGGAGTGGCTAATGTGTTCAGTTTGATACAATCTGTGTTGAGTTTGATACAAAGAGTTATTTTTTTTAATCAGAAGACAATATATGCATTTTAATTATATCAGAATCTTTTGAGAAACATCTTGTTGGTCACGCACTGTGCCAAATTTTGAATGGTAAGTGATTTCAATTAATCTGCCAAGTCATATAATATATGTAATAAAGTCAATAATATATATATAATAATATATCAAATGTTGTATGATCTTAAATCCATTTAGTGCGAATACAAGTTATTATTACTTGTGCAATTGCTGCAAAGTTAGTTAAATTATTATATAATAATATATATATAATCAATAATATATATATATATATATCTAACAACACAGTTGTTTGGTCTTTTTTTTAACCTCATGGCACTTTTTGGAGTGGAAAGATGGTGCTATTTCTACTAGGATATGAAAAAACATTCTGCTTCAAATGCTACATCTTTCAAAATACTGTTTTCTCTTCTCTGAAATTAATTTTCACTTATACCAATACTTCATAAACATTCTTAAAAGCTAACTTATATGTATATTTCCAAATCTTTTAGTCTCGCCACTGCTTGCAAAAAATCTGAATTTTTATTTTACTTCAAACACTTAACTTAAAGATAATTCCCAATATAAACACATTTTCGATTTGGGCATTGCTGAGTTATTGAAAAAGCACAGTTTCAATTTCTTGAAATTTACCATTTGCAAGAATAATGAAATATTTTATTGATTTGAGCCTCTTCATTCATAAGTTCTGGATTACTGAATAAACATGGCTTTGTAACCATGGGAGTTTTCTTTCTGAAGAATCAATATGTTAACCCCCTTTCAGTATTTAATTAAGAAATCAGCTGATAGTTTCATGCAGTCTGAAAAGAATTTCTTCTCCCTGCTTGCGTCCAATTAACAGGAGTAGCAGAAGTTCAAATGGGCTTTAGAAATAATTTGTACCTACTCTTCTAAGGCAATAGGTCATTATCTTCCTGACTGACAGGTTCTAAAGGAGATATATACCAATTATAGTGCAAGGAAAAAAATTCAAAAGCAGAAGTCTATTTTCCTTTAAACAAAATTGAACTATTTTATTTCTTTTGAAAAGGAGATAAATTAAATTGATTATTCTTATTATTAATTAAACTAATATGTTTTCCAAAAAATGGATTACTTTTATCCAGCCACAATCCTGAATGTAATCTTGTGATACAATAGTTAAAATCAGCTTCTTTAAAGTGATTTAAGATTAGAATAAATTGAAAGGAAATAAAATAGAAACTGTTTTAGATTAAAAAAAAAATAACCTATCTAGTAAGCATAATGGTTTGGTTATTATGTGGGTTGCTTGCTATTGGGCTTCAACTCTGTATATGTATTTTTTTTTTTTTTTTTTTTTTTTTTTGTCATTAGTCTTGTTTCAGGCTTGCTTCATGAAGACTGAATAGGCTGGTGCATGAATTTTTGCTTTCCTAAGTCTAATATAAATATTATTATAAAACCCAATTTTTCTTGTAACCTTTTTCAATAAAGGCTTGTCCTTTAAGACGGTTGAGAGCTAACTGTCTTAAAGGACAAGCCTTTATTGAAAAAGGTTACAAGAGAAATTGGGTTTTATAATAATATTTATATTAGACTTAGGAAAGCAACAAAAATCCATGCACCAGCCTATGCAGTCTTCATGAAGCAAGCCTGAAACAAAACTGATGACAAAAAAAAACATATACAGAGTTGAATCCCACTACTTTGCCATAATAAATAACCTAAATATAAATTTTTATTATGATTCATATTTATCTGTAATTCATGCAATAATTTTGCTTTTATTTTATTCAGTTATGTTATTAAATTATATTTTTTTCAGATAATAAAATGAGAAGACCCATATGAGTAATCAAATGAATTATAATCAATTGTTATTATTTTGTTAGGCATATTAGTTTTTGATTTTATTACCTGAAATAAAATCTGGGAATCATGAAATAAGAAAACATTTTCACAGCTTCATCTGATATTAACAGTTTAATAGTAATTGAAAAAGAAAATAAAGGAAAAATTTCTTTGAGCATAACTTACTTTATGATAAAATAATTTGTGTGTAACAGAGCCATCCTCATCCATTGGTGGAGGCTGAGTGTCATACTATGTGTTTGGATCTGAATCCCAGCATTTTGATGACTCGTATTCAAATTAGCCACTCCTAAATCACTCACGATTATCTTCTCAAAGCAGAGAGCAAGCCAATCTGTCCCTCATGTGGTAGCATTTTATCATTGTGTCATTTTTTAATAGAGTGTCCGAATTTTAATAGAGAGACTAAAGCATTTTAACGAGTGTGACTTGCCTCTTAACTGTTTAATCAGGAAAGAGACCAATAATAATTTATTTCTATACCTGAAAGAAACAGGTTTTTGTTATTTAAGTTGATTTAGCTTTTATTATGGTTTAATTTTAATGTGTTTCATCGGTTGTTGTATATCATTTGCTGAGTTTTAATACCTATCCAACCTAGTGTTCGTCATTTTATTAAGTGTTTCATAAAACTTTAGTTGGGATGAAAGTTATCATTGTATAAACTACCGTGTGTTTGGCGCATATAACCTTTCTGGTTAATGCACTATTAACTCTGCTACTACCCAGCATTTTGATGTCTCTCTTACCGCTTCCTTCCTTTAGGTATACTATGGTCTATTTTATGCAGTACATCTTTGGCAACATTTTGAGTGATGAGATGGTAAAATAAACGATGTATTTGGATATCTCCTGGCAAATGCATAATTATCTGGAAAGAAAATATTTCTTATAGGTATTAATATCTAAAGAAAGTAATGCCTTCAGTTTAGAGAAAACTAATTTTGTTGAAGCTCTGATTAGTTGAAATAATGTTATTTAGCATGCCTGTTTAATTCTAATATATCATTGTTAGTAATAATTTTAATCATAATAGCCGACAGAAGATCTGGTCAAGTATTTTACATTATTTTGGATCATATAAAACTCCACCTTTTGTTAGAAAGAAGAAAACTGACTCTCATCAAAGAAGGTATCATATGTGGAAAGTAATTCTTATAATGCACTAGATTATATCTTGCTCGCTAAATGCATCCTTGTCATAAAAGTTGCTGATATTCTACAATTATTTTAAGCCATTTTTTACTTTATATTGCTTTGTAATTGCACTAACATTTAGAGAAAAAGATGCTAATAATTGTACTATGTTCTAGTAATGAAACTCAGATCACTTTTAATGCAAATAAAATTGTTACTTACTTATATTTTTGTGTAATATCCTAGCTTAATTAATCCAAATGGTAGAATGCCATGTCTTCTGGGAACATTACTCGATTATCTTCTATAGCATTTCTTTTCCTTCTTTTTGTTTTTTTAATTGTCTCTGCTCGTGGTTGAGTGGTTAAGACTGTTGAATGCTAAGAGTTTGACCAGAGCTCAATTCCAGGTGAATGGGTTGGCTGTATGATTGTTTTATATGGTTTCCTCATGTACAACTTGCATGCAAAGCAGTTTCTCTTAGAAAATCCTCCATGAAGGGATCCTTGCTGTTAGACAGATAGCCCCTGCGTACTCTGCATATTAAAATCACCTCTATTTTATTAAACATTGAATAATAGCTTAAGGAAGAAAGTTGCACTTTCTCATTTTACAGTGTTTAATATACCTCTTATTTTGATATCAGCTAAATTTCTGGAATAACTATATGACTTTTAAATGTCACAAAATACCATTAACTCAGATTGAGTTTCAAATTATTTACACAAAGTTTGTTGTTTCAAATTATTTACACAAAGGAATCAAAATTAGATGCTAGTTACACATATGAAGGAGCAGTGATTGTAGATACTGCATTTTTACCAATGATTAACGATGAATCATGATAAATTAATGATCTGAGATTTATGTGTGAGTATATGTCTTGGTCGTATAATAATCATATAGGGAGTATCATAATCAGTCATGACTTATACGCCTTTATTGTGAACTTTCATAACATTGCTTATAATGCATTCCTTTTGTAATATTAAAGATTACAAGGATTTAACACCATTCCCATGTAATTAAAATATTTCAGAAAACACAAAATGCATATCTTTGAAGCTAATTGTAAAAAATTAGTATTAAATAATAGATATGGCAAACAGAATGGTTTTGGCATAGTTTAAAAATAATATTTATCCTCATTAGACCATCATCAGGAATGATAACAATTTGCATTCTGAAATTTTTAGTATTATTTCTGATAGTACTCATGACCATATCATAAAACCATACCTCTCACTTATATATTTTCACATGTTTTCATTAACACCTGTATAACAAGGATTTCCACTGAAAATTACCTAACACTGCATTACTAAGGCAGTGAATTGGAATAAGAAAAAGACAAGCAAGAGGCTAGTATGTTTATATACTCCATTTTGTAGCTTTATTCATTTTATAAACTTTACTAGCATCTTTTTAGGATGTATGTGCATATAAAAGGTCTCAAAAAATTGAAATAGCTATTTTCTTGTTCTTGTATCATGCAGAGCTTTCTTGGCTAGGGAAAATGTCAGCATTGTCATCCTCCTAAAATCATTAGTACAAAAAAGCATGCAATCATGATTCATAACTATTACAAGATGCATATGGTTGAATTCTAGATGTATCCGTTTACTGGATTGCCAGTCTGTAATATATCATTTTCATACCAATAGAATATTATGGGATTTGTATCCACTGGGCTGATAGAAGAGTAATGGATGTGATATAAACTAATCAGCTTGTGCTCAATAATAGTACAAGAAGCTTTTTTATGCATTAGATTCCTTGGCATATCTCAAGAGATCTTTAAATGTTATGTTTTACTAAATATAATGACTTATCATCTGAACCCTTTCAGTTTATAAGGTATTTCTCCCACCTTCTTGGTGTGCCTTCGTGGTGTAGTGGTTCTGCATGCTGGGCCGGTATTCCAGAGGTCCATGGTTGGATTCTCGACAAAGGCATTGTTAATTTTTCATCTTTCCTGGTTCCAAAAAAAGAAAAACCTAATCTCTCTACAGTGGTTCCGGAACTAAAAGTGTTGTGGATGATGTCTCTCCACACCCAAAATTTGGCGATTTGGTCCCCTAAAAAAAGGGGGGAAGGGAGAGTATATAAGGTATTTCTCCCACCTTCTTGGCGTGCCTTCATGGTGTAGTGGTTCTGCACGCTGGGCCGATATTCCAGAGGTCCATGGTTCGATTCCCGGAGAAGGCGTTGTTAATTTTTCATCTTTCCTGATTCCAAAAAAATACCTAATGTCTCTACAAGTTGTCTAAATGCATCCTGAAACTGTTTGTTTGCTTCAACATGCAGTGCACCAAACCCCTACTATCCATGTTTTTTTAAACTTGCATCTGAGTTCTAAATTATGGATGGACTCTATTCTTGGATTACCTGTCTGTCTCAAAATATATTCTCTCCATACCAGTAGAGTACTAAATGAGATTTGTATCCACTTTATTTATGGAAAGCATGGATATACCATCGACTTCCTCATTACTGTTTCAGAGCAGTCATGCATAATAATAGTGAGAGAAGCTTTTTTGTATATATATATTAGATCCCTTTGTACATTTGGAGAGACTTTTAACTTTTGTGTACTATTAAAGTATGCCATCTGATCATGCGCACCTTTTTCCATATGCATTTTGAAACTGTTTTAGTTTAGGCAATGCACCATACCACTATCATCTACAGATGTCTAACATGCATCTGGGTTTTAAACCATCCAATGGTATCTAACGTCCATAAATTTAAGACCTATATTTTTTCTGTCTTACTGTAGATCAAAACATGATGTTCAGGAATCTGAGATGAGCCAGAACATTATGGATAATATTACATTAAGCATGACTGGATGTTCTTTCAGCAAATCTGACATAAGCCAGAGCATTGTAGGTAATATTGTAATAAGCACGATGTAAAGTTCTTCTAGCATATCTGAAACAAGCCAGAGCATTATAGATGATATTGCAATAGGCATGGCTTGTTCTTCCAGTAAGTTCCAGTTTGTTAGAAATGATACTTTGGCATGTGCAGGTTTTCATTCAAACTAGATTAGAATGATCATGCTATTAAAAGGGATTTTATTTTTATTTTAATCATTCAATTTCTAATTCCTTTTTAACTTACAGGTATGTGTATGATTAAAACTATTAAAATAACACAATTCTATAATATATCTATACTTGTTCAAAAGTCATAACATATGGAAGATGTTTTTAAGTGTCTATAAAATTCATAATTCCTATTTCATAATCTCATATTAAAACAGTCATAGAAGTTAATTTCAATCTACTTTCCTGTAAAGGCATTGTTATATATCCTTTTTCTTGTATAAATTATTGCATTTAGCTTGTGTTTGAATTTTATGCATGATTTTTGCATTGCAGCATATATGTTAAATTTAAAGAATTTGTATAATTGCACAGCTTAAGCATAGATGCCTTGCAACATTAAGAATTTCCTTTATTGTTTAAAAATGTTTTATAAATAATATGCAATTTAAATGTATTACTAATCTTAAAAATATTTTTACTCTAGAAGCCTTTTTATGGAAAACTGATCATTAATTCATTAAATATCAATAAACTATTCAACAGTATTCTACTGTGATCAGTGGATTAAATTATCCATTACATGGAAAAAGCTGAAGGTTTATTGATTTAATCCAATTTTTCAGTTTGTTTTAGGTATAAATAAGGAAGGGTATAGAAGAAAGTATTGCAAAGAAATTTTGCATAGAACTAGAAATTTCTCTTAAAAATTCTCCATCTGTTACTATAGATTTAATTTCATGTTTATAGGGATAGTAATTGTATATTATAAAATACGGGCTTGAAATTTATAATTCAAATTAATAGAAAATTTACATTAATCATATCTGTACTGTTAAAAATTAATTGATAACTATTATTTGAATTGTGTATTCACTTAAATATAAGTTACTGAAAAAACTGAACAAAGTTTTAAATTTTTTGGAAATTGTTCTATTTAACCAAATGTTTTACATCATAATATAGCTAAATTATAGTATAAATTTTCTCTACTTAAATTATATGAAGATAAAATTGGTTTGAAAAGAATTTTTAATTATATAAAAAATATGTAAATAAATACATTTTGATAATTTTGCTGATGTATATAATGGAGATTTATTTTGTAGGTTATAAAAATGTTTCTTGGTAATTAAAACTATTGGAGGACTGAAAAAAAATCTGTTTAAACAAAAGATAAATTCAAATTTGTTATTTTATTATTTATTTTTATTATTAATTTTATATTTATTATCTTCTGTTTATGACCATTTTATTTTCCCTTTTCATCATTTGTCATAAGTTTCTGTCATTATTCTGCAAGGAATGATTAATCAAATAATGCCACTGAAACATTTCTGTTGCACGTAGGAAAACTGATTTTCATTGAACTTCCAAGTGGATTTCAGTGGATTCGGTTCTAACAGTAAAAATGTATGTAACTTCTCTGAAGCCTCTAAGAGTTTATTTTTTCCTGTAAGCAGAGCCTTTTTCAAAATTTTATATAGATATATTTTCTATTCTTTCTATTTATTGGTATATACCTATACTTTAACTGTCACGATTAATTGAAGTTCAGTATATATATGTTTTACCCCTTTCCATTTCATCTGTAACTAACTCTATTTGATAGCTAAAGAACATAATATTAGTTGTGATATTATTGGGTTAAAAAATTTGTCTTTGATAGTGAAAATTGAATATGAAATACAAATGAGAACCAGTTTTTCGTAGGAAGCATTACACTTTAGCATGAAGCCCATCCTTATGCTTTTATTAAAATTTAAGAATATTCTAATAATTTAAATAGTAATTCTAGTTTTTAGGATGCTTATTTATTTATAGCTATTTTGAATGTTTATCATATTTACTTTTACAGATAGCTCTTAGATGGCTTTTGTGCAGCCTTTTTGTTATAAAAATGCACCAATTCCCATACGATGAAAAGTTTTCTTAAATTAAATAACTCTGCTTCATCTCTCTTACATAAAATGATGCTGTAATTAATATAATAATAAGATAATCGGATAAGACGAAATATCAATAAATATGATCCTGAGAGCTCAAACAAGAGAAATCATTGTAGTATTAATCGAATATGGTGAGCTAAACCAACTTTAGTAATTGATATATATATATATCAAATAGGTTATTAAGGATGCAAATGTGATAGATGCAATTATTAATTTCTGATTTTCACTCATTACAGTAACAGTTAGTATAACAGATTTACCCACATCAACTTATCTAAACATTTGACAATTATATTTTTATTTTGTGTCTCTTTGTTTATTTCTGTTTTTCTACAGCATTTACGATATAATGAGAAGCTAATTTTTCTCTAATATAATAGTGTATCCCTAATATAAGTAAGCAACTTATGTAACTGATTGCAGTACTTAATCTATACAAAGACAGTATACCTTTATTTAAAAAATAATTTTTTGAATGACAGGAAAAGAGAAAACATTTATCAAAATATTATCTTTCAAACTGCAGGAAATTTTTTCAGGTTACAAGATAACACAATGTTTTAGTAAATTAAGATTTTTATTCTAACTAAACTAAACTAAAAGTATCAGAAAAAAATGACTATTTTCGCAGTTAGTGTTAACTATCTTGGCAGTTAGTGATACCTAATACATATACAAAAACAATACATTTTTAAAAAGTACATTGAAAATAAGAAATATTGTTTCAAAATTAAGATTCATTGGAACAAATGGATGAGATTATTGAAATGTATATTGGCTCAGATTTGAGACTAAGCAAGCTGATTTCGTGCGATTTATTTGGTTTCTCCTATACATTAAATGAATGGAAGCTATGTTTTATTAAATATGCTTCATAGAGGCATATTTTATGGCATAAATTTGGCTCTGTCCTAAGAAATTGTTCATTTAAAGTATTCTGTTCCTTCAAATGCAACTAAGTTTCTATGCATAATTTTATTTGAAATTTTTTTATTATTATTTGTTCCTTTGTCATTTAGCACATTAATGTTAGGTAATAATTTAAATGTATTTAAGTATAAAAGTTATGGGTACTTTCATATTATCTCATTCGAGTCACCAAAATGTATTTAGGTAGCAACCCAGATATGCAGGCACATGTTCAGCATACAATTACCAGTCACTAGTGTTTGTTTTTGTTGCATTGATGAGTTATTAGTATTTTTTTTTTTCATTCAGCGCATTTTTTTTACCCTTGTAAGGAACTGTGAAATTTGCCAACTGTTGGAAAAGAAAGCATTGGCATTTCTTCAGAAATATGGCATTTTCCCTAATAGTTGAAAATGCAAAACTTCACATTTCATGAATTTGTATTTCATAAACAATTGACTTTTTCCAAACTTTTTGAAATTCTCTGATGTTCTTTTAAGCAGATTGTTGTGTACATGAGAAAACAACATGTGAAATGCCAAATTTGGGCAATATCTGATATTTGATTTTTGAAGTGAAAACATCACTATATAGAGAAAACGACCATGCAGTGCCAACTTCTGTGCAAAGCTGAGCTTCTCCAATTTTGTGATGTTTTTGAAGCTAAAACAAATCACTGTGCACATGGGGAGAGCTGTGCAGAAAAATGCTAAGTGTTTTATTATGGATGTTTTTTTAATTTTAAATTTTGTTTATTGATTGCTGTTTTATGTAATTCTTATTGCACCACTATTTTTAAAAATACCTATTGTCTTTCGTGTCTTAGCTTGCTGAAAAGTTAGTCAGCAACAACTGGTGACTTTTTGAGAGGGGGGTTGCAAATAAGCAGAAATGATCAAAGTTTGCTTAGCTACGTTTCGAACTATTACTTTCTTGGAGGTAAAAAAAGAATAGTGTTACAAAACAATACTATTCTTCCTGTCAGTGGGTGATTTCACTTATAGCAAGTTCTATATTTGTTGTGTTAAAACAAGCCTGTTTAAAATAGTACTTCATACTAATGCGAGCCATTTCGTATGCCAAGATAAAATAGTTAATTATCAAGATTATTGTTTTTTTATTATTTTTGTTATACTGTTTTCAGAAAATGGATGATTCCAAGTAGAATTATTGATATAGTAATTATTTTTGAGTCAATACAAATTAGGGTACTCGGTGAACATCGTATAGTGAATTTTATGTTTTGCATATGTATGTATTAAGTGCAGGTGAAAATGATATTGTGAGTTTTATATTCATTTTGCACATTTAAATATTTCTGTAATCAAACCAGAAATTTAAAAATGCTAGTATTCCTTCCCTGGAAGCATACAAGTTGATAGTTTGTTTGATTTATCATAATTTTATTTAAGGTGTTGGTGGTGTATTTGATTATGGCAAAGCACACTAGGGCTGTCTGCCTAAGGAAAGGGATGCCTTTCGTGGAGGACTTTCTAAGGGAAACTGGCTCGTATACACGTTGCACATGGGGAAAACCACGAAAACGCCCATGCAGCCAGCCCGTTCGCGGGATTCGAACCTCGGACCGAACTACCAGTGTTCAGCGACTTTACCGCTCGGCCGCTGGTGGGCAATAATTTTTTTTTATTATTTAAGTTTCATCTGTTTAGGTAGCTGAATATCAAGTAACTTATATTTGATAGCATTTTAGTTTCATTGATATTAGTGTAATTCTTAAACACAGTGTGAACTTTGTGTTTGTGTCAATGAAAATTTTATGAACATTTGAGGATTACATTATTTAGTTGTAGTTTATTGACATTAGTTTGTTCTCAGCTTGATAATTTTCTGAAATTTTCTGAACATTTGAGGATTACATTATTTAGTTGTAGTTTATTGACATTAGTTTATTCTCAGCTTGATAATTTTCTGTAATATAACATTTTGAAAATGCAGAAAATATTCGCAATTGACAACGACAGTAAGCAAACTCGTGTTTAATTATAGAAATTGTATTTATTTTACACATTTTAATAATTCTAAAAAATGTGTTGAATCGTTATAATATACTCCATTTTTATTGTATTTTAAACCATTCTGTTTTTTAAATGTATGAAATAAATTCAGGCTAAAAATATTGCATGTATGAATAAAAAAATGAATCTAATATTAAAATATATCTAAAAAAATTCTGTAAGGAAATCAGCAATGTATATTTTTTATAATGCTTCTGTAAAGAGTGTTATGCTAAATCCTGGGTTTTAGAAAAGACTTTTTTACATAAAGTCCTATATGAAACTCAGGAAGATATTCTAATATAAAAGCATGGATACTTACCTAGTAACACAGCCATTTTGCCACGGTTTGGTGATTTTTTACAGATGAAAAAGTAAAATTTATTTGTTGGGTGCAAGTTTGTAGTTTTCGTGCCATTTTCTTTTAAACGCTTCCCAGACTATCTATGTTTATCGCACGTTGGCAGACATTATCAGTATATAGAAAGAAATCATACTTTAGCAGTTTCAACTGCAAATTTTAATTAAATAAGGGTTATAGGGTACATTGAAAAAATGCATTCTTCTCCAAATTTTTCGATTATTTTTTGCGATATTCTTCTCCTCAAATACACAGCGATCTGTTTTTGCTTAAAATATATCTGAAAGTTGCAAAGACTTGGCATCGTGCAAACTTCGGCAACACGGTCTAATAGCGAATTGCTTGAATGAAGGATTGTTCTGAGTATGGCGGCCAAAGTTTGGCATATGCTTGGGGGGGGGAGAGAATTTGGGTGATTGTGATAACATGTAAGTACCAAAACATGTTTGATTTATCTTTGATAAATTTCTTTAAGAAAACTAAAAATTTATATTTTTGCAGTAGTTCAGAGAAATGTGGTATGCTGAATCCTGGGTTTTGGAAAGACTTTATCAATAACATTTTTACGAGTTCTGTGTTAGATACACGGAAAGGAAGAGCTGGACGTGTTTTTAATCCATTAAGAGGACTTTCTCTGATTCCATGCTTTCCATTTTCTCCATTTTCACCTACATCTCCTAGTGATAGTAAGACTTTGATTTTCAGTATTTATTATTAATATTGCACTTATTTTTTAATAGCATCTTATTTTTATAAAAAAATTGTTAATACACCAATATTTATTACTAAACTAGGTTAGATTCTTGTTTGTAGCTATGTGAATCACACTTAGTATATTATCTGTCTCAACGACATCCATCGTTCTGCTATGCATTATTGTTCTTAAAAACGTGTATTAAGAAAAAACTATATAAAGTTCATTATAGAAATACCAAACATATTCAGAATAACTTTATATAATCTGAAATTTTTATTTAGAAATTTTTAGTATATGAATGAAACATTAATAATTTTTATTGCTATACTTAACACACTTAACCTTAAAATATTTTAGAAAGTAAGCTTTTTTAGAAGAATTGGCAAGCATTTAAGTTTTTAAAACATTCATTTTTTTTTAATATTTTGAACATGAACATTTTTTGTAGTTCTTTATTTCATTATATATCATTCAATCTAGAATTATAGTCAGGGCAGAATTCAGTTTCAAATCATATCCTGTATGGCCACCTTTTTTTGGAGGGGGCTGTCAGTTTTGTGAATCAGTTTTATGAAATGTTCAATTCTTTTTATAATTGAAAAAAATCAAATTCTAAATAATTGGAGTATGCTTAACTTAGTTCAAGTGTTATAATCCTCATAACACTACAGTTAACTGCAGTTTTTGGTTGATCTTTAGATTATGGTAAATTGGCGAAAATTTGGCGACCAACTCTGCTACAGCAACCCTCCATTTTTTTTTTCGTCGCCATTTTGTCTTCTTGAAGTAAAGACATGTTTCTTTTCTTTTTATTTACTGAACAATTTTTCCAACAATCTACTAGCCAAATTACACTTATGCTAGAAATTTTATGTAACAAAACTGCTTAATCATGACAAATATTAACTGCAAAATTGGGAAAAAGTGCACAATCACAAACTCCTTGCGCGTTTTCCACAATAGCACATACACATAAACCATTTACACGTCGACTTATTTTTACTTAAAAAAACATCCCAAAATTGCACAAAAATGGCATTGCACACACTCTTAACTTTATCCATCTACACTGCTTTTTTCTCATAAATTACAAAAATTTGCACGAAAATGCAAACAAATTCTGTGAATCTTTAAACTCGGTAAAAAGCACATATATGAAATTACCTGATCGCGAAAAAGTATATACCCTTTCCAAGAATGAACGCTTCCACGTATAAAATAAATAAAATATCCAAAAACTTTTACCTCTAAATTATCTATTATATTATAAACGTCACCAACGAATTCATACTGCAAACATTACGAATGGTTACAAATACTTAGTATTAAATATTTAAATTATTTCCATGCACGTTTACTTCAACTGAAATGTATACCAAATTCCTACAAACATAAAATTCACAAAATAACTATCATTTAATTAAAATATCACTAAACCATGTACATGTCGACTTATTTTTACTTAAAAAAACATCCCATAATTGCACAAAAATGGCATTGTGCACACTCTTCACTATATCCATGTACACTGCTTTTTTCTCGTAAATTTGAAAAATTTCATGAAAATGCATGAAAATTTTGTGAATCTTTAAATCCGGTAAAAAGAACATATATGAAATTACCTGATTGCGAAAAAGTATATACCCTCTCCAAAGATGAACATTTCACCTATAAAATAAATAAAATATCCAAAAACTTTTACCTCTAAATTATCTATTATATTATAAACGTCACCAATGAATTCATACCTCAAACATTACAAATGGTTACAAATACTTAGTGTCAAATATTTAAATTATTTCCATGTACGTTTACTTCAACTTAAACGTATACCAAATTCCTACAAACATATAATTCACAAAATAACTACCAAATTCCTACAAACATATAATTCACAAAATAACTATCATTTAAAATATAATTAAATTCAAAAACACTACTTAAAATATAAAAATCATTGCTAATAACAATTTTCCAATAATACCATATTATTTTATTTACTCCTTACATTTAGAACAATGCATAAAAATAATATCCTCAAATAATTAAAAATACTAACTTACCTAATCTTCTTCAGAATCTTGATTACGTGTCCTATAAACTTTTCTTATTTCCTCTGCTAAATAAAAAGCAAGCGTATGTGCGCCTGTTTCAGGATCTTTAAAATCATACTTATAGTTCACAGCAAGGTACCAGGTAAAATAAATAACTTAATAAAAACATCTTTACTTCTATCTCGCACAACCTTAAAAAAACACTTATTACTACCCCTTTCAATCCCACTAAATACCCATTTCGAATCACTTCAGTTAGGGCCATGGGATCCAAAAATTAATGAACACTGTTTCACACAACACAGAATAAAGCTAATTTCCAGATTTTTTCTCGATTTCCCCCCTTTTCCGATTAAAGAACTGTAATTCGTCCATTAATGTCACATGACATATCTCATGATCTCTCATTTCCCTCACACAAAATAATGCGTAATCGGAACTGAGTACTTCTCACATTACAACCAAAGTCCTAGGTAGTAACTTTTATCGCCTCCAAAATGTCGCCAATCTACCAGTTACCATATTCCAAAGATCAGCCCAGTTTTTCTTTTCAGATATTATTTCATTGCAGAATATATTTTATGATTTTCAAACTCCTAAGAAATCTATTGTTCTTTACTGCTATTAAAATTTGCAAACATTTTAAAAGAGCACATTTCTCCTCCCTGAAAATAGTGAACATTGTGTTTAGAATAAATTTTGCAGGTAAATATTGTTCTTTAACATAACATAATGCCTTTTGAATGTTATTTTAAAACCACATTTATATTTTCTTTCTTATAAAAATTAACATTTTAAAGGTTACAACTTATAATAATAATTTACAATAATCCACTAGTTGATCTTTTTGTATTACTTTCCTAGGTATCTGTGGTTATCATAGAAATAGCGTTCATGAAAGAAAATAGTGAATTATTTTGATTTTGCTGTTGTTTTCATTATTCTATTATTTTTTCTTTTAGATACCTTATTTAAAGGTTTAACTGAGCCTGCACCAACTAATTCCAAAACACTATACCTTGTTGATGGTGGCTTGACTTTTAATTTACCATTTCCTCTTCTTCTTAGACCACAAAGAGCTGTAGATATATATATTTCATTTGATTTTAGCAGTCGGGAACATGATAACAGCCCCCCTTTTAAGGTTTGTAAATATCCTTGTAATTTTCTTCAAGTTAACATTTTGTATAAATGAAGTAACATTTTGTTAAATGAATGATTTTAATACAGAGTGAAATTGTTTTCTATTCAGCAATTAAATCAGTAATTAATGTGTAATTTTCAAATATTAATTTGGATTTAATTTGCTCTTGGTATTGTTACTTTGAAATATTTCCAGATTACTACATTTTGTTAATAATAACGCATGCGTTATAGTAGTTTACCATTATAATAAATTATTTCTATAAATTGGGCACCTAAATTTAATTTTCAGATTTTTTAGTGGTATAAATTTGGCTTCATTCCTGTTCTTTACCTATTACATTTATGGATTTTATATTGTTTTTTATTTAATGCTGTATAATATCATGTTTTTTATATTTTTTGAAGAGAGTTGATAAGTTTAGTTTGCGAATTACTTTATTTAGTAAATAGTTGACAAATGTGGTCCTAAGCCACATTTGTCAACATTTGAATGAACATCTTATCACTGCACATCTTATCACTATCTTTTAATCTTCAGCAGTGATAAGATGTTCAATTGCACATCAATAACTCTTTAGTTGTGGGCTGTGATGAAAAGTATAGTTGATTTCATACCAATTGAAGATTATTTCTTATAGATTCATACATGTTTATCTTTTTTTTTTTTTTTTTTTTTTTTTTCTTGCATTGAGAAAAATAAAACAGGTACTAACAAAAAGCATATTATGTAACTTATATTATGCCTCTTCTATGGATGGATTTCAGTGAGTAATCAAATTTGCTTTGCTTATAAATTCTACAGTACTAAATTTATATATTGTATAATTATCAACTAGACGGGCATAAAAAAACTTCTTCTGTTATTTGTAATGTTTAAAACATAAAGTATTTGAAAGATTTAGTTAAAAAATTTGTTGTTGAGCTTTTATTGTGTAAAAACAGATTTTACTACATGCATAAGCACCTATTTAATTGATTCCTAGTCAAGCAGCAAAATCTGAACCCAAGTGAATTTTCTTTCTTTAATATTTCAATAATAAGACCCAGTTATTAAGTTTATTTTATGTCATTTTATGCATCTTATTTTGTATGAATTTCAAAACATTTCCGCCTTATGTCTGTGTAATAATATTTTTTTTGATGCAGTAATTTTCAGTGCTTTCAATTATTCTATCATTATTAATTTGTAATATAAATTGAGTCTATATAAACTATTCCTCTGGACTTATAAAATGAAATTTTATGACAGCAGTATGTTTTGAAATTAATCTATGATAGCAGCCTCCAATAAGTACAAAATATGAGATTTGACAATGCGGTTTCTCTTACTCTCTTTGCTGCAAAAATATCTAATAACCAGCAAATGTAATTAATGAATATATAAATGCATGCAATAACTTGATTCTGAATTAATTTCATATATTTTATGAAAATCTTTAAATATATTCAGGTGTTCTTTAAATGATTTTAGTTAAACTGCTCATATTTTCCTATGCTTTTCTTTACAAACACCTAAAATGTTACATTCATGTAAACTAATTTGATTTATAATGTCTGAATGCAAAATAAGCATAAAACTTTACGTTACACCTATACATTTAAATACTGTAATTTTACTGCTTTAAAGAAAATAAAAATACAATATTTGCTTTATTTAGATTCGTTCTGGAATGTAGCACCTTTAATGTTCTCTGTTCCATTTCTAATCATTTTATCATTAATGCATTTTATATTGTTTTTGATTTAATGCTGTATTCTATGCATTATTTATTTGTTTGAAGAAAGTTGTATAGTTTAGTAAACTTTAAATTATATCATTAATATTATATCATTAAATTACCCTACAACTATTTGTTGTATACTTAGTTTTTGTCTATCATACCATTTTACATGTATTTTGTGTTCAGACCATTTGTCTGGCAATGGATTAATTTTTTATTGTTAAATTATTCTAACTTTCTGTGCTAAAGCTTATTTGTGCATTTGATAGTTTTTTAATGATCTTATTTCTATGTGAAAAGTCTTAGCTTAGTGTGAAATGTCTGTTTTTTGGCAAGATGCCTGCTTACCATCATTTTAGGATTTTGTTTCTTCCTTTTTCTCCACATGTATTAAGAAATTTCAGAAATGTTTCTGAAAATTTTTAGCCTTTATATATCCTTTATGTTATATCATTTTATTAACGTAATTTAAAAGACATAAGGAAATGCAGCTCTTATATTATACAAAATAATATAATATAAGAGCTGCATTTCCTCATGTCTTTTGAATTACGTTAAAATATCATAATTCTTGCATTAATTATACAAAATAATATAATATACTGTTTCATTTACAGAAAAAGAAAAGAATGATTCATTTTCTACCACTAATAATGCAATATTGTCTGCTAATTTACATGCAAACACATTTAGTTCAAACATTTTGTTACATCTTAATTTCTATTTGTAGTAAATAAGAGCAGGAAAGATCAATAATGCTGTGTTACTGGTAACAATTCAAATGCTAGAAGCAAAAATGGAAAATTGTTTAAAAAGAAGTATGGATAGGAAAACAAGGGCAAATCAAATACTGTGTGCCACTGATAGTGGAGATTTAAAACCAATGACTATCAAACTGAGATCGGAGTTCAGCATTTGAGAGGTTTCCTTTAACATGAGAAAACTCACAAGGTTCTGCAGTAACCAGTTTGATTCCTCATTTATTAGACTGGTCTGAAATGAGCATGCAGATGCAAAGGATAATAATATTGAATGTTTTCAAAGTGCTGTAGTTCAGTTATGTTATTTATTGTCATAATTTTGCTTGCATTTTTAAACTTAACACTTTATGACAATGCCCACTTGTTTTTTGTTGTGAGGTACAACTCTAATCGTACTGAATTTCCTTAAACAGATTTTTCTGTTATATTTATTTAATTCAATTATTTTTAGTTTTAAATGAAATTATGCTGCTTTTATGTTTATTTTATGATGTATAAAAGAAGACTGAATGACATGTACGTTTATATCATGCCTTTTTTTTTAAATGTGCTGCAGGAATTGCTGCTGTCAGAGAAGTGGGCTCGTTTAAATAATTGTTTGTTTCCTCCCATCCATGATCTTGCTGCTGAATATATCAAACATCCACCAAAAGAGTGTTATGTTTTCAAAGATCCTGTAAACGAGATGTGTCCAATCATAATTCATTTTCCATTAATCAACCTAGATTTCAGGAAATTCAAATCGCCTGGTATGTTTTACATAAATTTTATATATGTCTTGTGTACTTCTTTTTCATAGAGTAATTTATAATTCATTAGCAAATGTAATATATGCAAAACCATTTACTATTATTGTTATGTTTCTATTATGCCTGTTGCTGCTTCTTTAAATTGAAATTATTGCTTTTTGTTTATAGCATTTTCCTGTGTTACTCATTTGTCTTAATATACAATTGAGAGTATTTAGTCTAAGATTATTTAGATAATTTCTTGTAGTTCTATTTTTTCAGCTAAGTATTGTTAATAAATTATTCGTCTTAAATGTTACCTGAAGAATAATGGTATATCAAGTTCTAATTAATCAGGCGAAATCAGGTTTGTGTAAAAAAAAAAGGTTAAGTTTGATTATTGTGGAATGATGGAAAAGTTCCTATAGCAGCATAAAATGAAACCATCTGTGGAAGATACAAGAAAGCAAAAAGTGTGAAATAGCAGCAGTGATATCAGATGATGTCTTGTTGAATTCTTCCAAAAAGAAAAAAATTCCATCCATTATATATTTTATAAATACGTGGAGTCATTAAATTTTTTTTTTATTTATTTATTTTTTTTTTTAATGTTAAAAACCTAAAGAAATGTGCAATGTCCTCGCCTGGACTTGAACCTGGACCTCTCGAATACACAGAGTGTGCTACTGTTACACCATGATAGCATGCAGAAAGGAGAGAGAAAATACCTTTTATACTTTCAAAGGTGTATATGCCTTTGAAAGTATGCTTACATACTTTTATAACTTCTCTTTTTAAAGGGCAGCTGGGAATTAAGGGACCCAATTGCCGAATCCTGATGGTGAAGAATCATCATTTTAGTTTCGGGGCCACTCTAGAGTCATTAGGTTATTTTTAACCAAGAAACATGAAAAGTGAGCAATGCCCTCACTAGGATTCGAACCTGGACCTCTCGAATACGCACCGAGTATGCTACCGTTACACCACGAAGGCATGCAGAAAGGAGGGAGAAAATACATTATATATTCCCCCTTTTGAAAAGCGACTAGGGATTAGGGGACCCAGTCGCCAAATCCTGGTGGTGAAGAATCATCATTCACCACCATTTTTAGTACAGGCACCACTGTAGATTTATTATGTTATTTTGAAGCAGGAAAGGTGAAAAATGGTAACCGTGGACCTCTCAAATGCATGCTGAGTGTGCTGCCATTGCACCACAAAGGCATGCAGAAATGAGGGAGAAAATACCTTATAAGTATTTTATAACAGTTGTATATAAACCAGTGTATTACAACGATTTTGGAAAGGACTGTTTCTGTAACAACTATTCTATGCATGCAGCAGAAATTGTGCTTCTGTGATTTGAAGAAATGGGTGTTGAAAAACTACACTGATATTCACTGAACCTCATTTACAACTCCACACTGAATACCTCTGGAAAAAATTGGAATTTATGTTATCTGCCAAACCATACTGCACATGTCAATAACCAGATTCATTTCATCTCTTCCAGATGGGTAGAAGGTAATTCCTGAGGATATTACAAAAACTGGTAGAACATCTTTCTAGTTAAGTGCTGGCTGTGATTGATGTAAACTGTTGATTAACATCCTAGTATGTACAAAATGAGTCTCTGATTCCACCACAGTTGGTCTCTGAGTAACTTTTTTCACATATTACAGCTGCAAATACATTTATCTTTCACTATATGAATTGTCAAATGAAAATATAAAATTGGAAGCAATCAACAAACTTAACCTCAGTTATGCTAAGAACTACTGAGGGGTAAGTGAAGATAGCAATAATTAATTGTAAATTTTTTACTTAAGTGTTTCATTTCCTTGTTTTTTTATGATTATTATTCCAAGTTTAAAATTTATTGAGTAAACGTTTTACTCAAGTCCTTCATTTCCTTGTTATTTTATTGTTCTAATTTTTAAATTTATTCCGTACTTTAATCCTTTGGTCATTCTTAAAAATCTTCACATCAGATGTGTGTAACTGACCTTTGAATTTATTTATCACTTGATTCAATCTAAAACTTACTTATGATAAATATATTTTAACACTTATATCACAAGAATTAAATTTCTGTTATTTTAGGCATTCCTAGGGAAACCAAAGAAGAACTTGAATTTGCTGATTTCACTATTTTTAGTGATGATAAGAAAACATATTCCATTTATAACTTCAAATATCCATCTAAAAAATTTGATCGTCTTGTTGAAGTAATGGAATTTAATGTTCTGAACAACATAAATGTGATCAAAGAAATTATAGATGAAGTTATTTCTCGGAAGAAGAAAAACATTCCATTGGCACCACTGGTATTGAAAGATCCACCTAAATCAGATTCGAATGATACATAAGTGAGTACTGTTTTAATTGATTGTGTTGTACTTTGTATTAAACTTTGTAGTTTAGGTTACATTATAACTTCAGGTATTCATATACCTGTGCTCATAAAAATTCTTATGTGGCTTTATTTTTGTAACCATTGGTCATAGATATGTTCTTCTAGTTCCAGAAACGTTTTAAGCAATGCATTTTAGCATTTTGAAATTAAGAAAAAAAAATTTGTCAAAATTACAAAATATAGCTTTTTATGCATTCATCCAGTCCTTGTACCTATGTGTAGGAAAATTTTAGATTCTGTTTAAAAAAAATAAAAAGTAAAATATGTGACTTCTGTGCAATTTTTATTGTCTGAGATACTTACTTTAAAAGACTAGAAATCATAATGAGGAGTTGTGCACAAATTTTGAAACAAGTGTTTGTATTTGTATATGACTAAAAATAAAATACTATCAATTTTAAAAAAGGTTTCAGATTGTAATTGATTAAATGATTGGCATTTCTATGCAGATTTTTATGAAAAGCATTGATCAGTATAATGTATGTCAAAAAAGAGATCTAATTCACAGAATATGACAGAAATTTGTGCTATAAAAACACTGATCGCATACCAAACTCGTAACATGATTTCCATAAATTAAAAATTCTGATTTAATGAATTTTTTTTTTATTATTATTATATTATGATTCTAAAGTAATAAAATTGCTTCAGAATATAAATAACATCTCTTTATGCATTTAAAAATGGATAAATTACTTTTGTGAAAATATTTAATGCATTTTAAAACTTTTAAATTGTGTCAAGTCTTTTAGTGTACTATGTGTAACAAAACTGTGAATTGTAGAATATTGCAAAATGATATCATTGATTGGCATTTAAGAAATAAAAATCAATCCTGAATTGTTTTCATTTATTGATTACCTGACTTACGAAGGAAAGTTAAAAATTGCAAATTTTGAAATTAAATATCTAATTTAATTTTTATTACATGGGAGTCAAAAGTTACAGAGAATCAAAATTTCGGTACAATTTTTTAAACTTTTCCTAAATATAAGGACCAGAGGGACATATAAAAGGTTTGCATGATTTAAGAAATGAAAGGTTTGCATGATTATTTGCTTTTGTAACTGGAAGTATAATGTTTATGACCAATGGTTGTCAAAATAAAGGCTGGCTTTTGGGACAAAAGGCATAATATAATCATGTGTTGGGAATATCCCAGCACATGATTATCGTGCCAAAAATATCTGGGATTTTTACCTGGAGCCAAAACTATCCTGGAGGTGGAGTTAATTAATACTTAGACCATTTACATGGATTTTTCCTAAGCCAGTGGTTCTCAAACTTTTGACTAACGTCTACCACCTAAATAAAAACTGAAAAACTTTAGTACCACCACTATATTTTACAGTGATTATTTTTCAATTTCTAGTTAAAAATATATATATGTATATATATTGCCATTTACACAACCTATTGGCTATTTGTATTAAGCACACAGAAAATATATTGGAATAAAAATTGGTTACCATTTTAATTCTCAAAATTTAAGTTATAATAGTACTTTACTTCTAAAATTTTGTGCAAAATTTGGGTCTGTTTAAGAGAGATCAATTTCTTTATCTCTGGTCTTATTTCACTTAGTTTTAACCGTAAATTAGTATCCTTTTTTAATTTTGAATTTTGTTCTGTACTTATTGTTCAAATATAACATGGAAGAAAATCCTTGTTCGTACAAACAGGTTGTTAAAAAAAGCAATAAAAATTTTAAATACCTTCAAATTCTCCCCCCCCCCCTGATTCAGCCAAAAGTTAGCAAGTGTGTTATTTTTGAAATCTTCAGTTAGAGTTCGATTGCTGGGAATTTCTATCACTTGTTCCTTATCTTCACGAGATAAAATTTTCAGATACATTTAAACAAAACGTATTTCTAATCCACTTTTCTTTTTCATAATCTTCTGGAAAATACTTGTTGAAATTATTTATCAATGAAAAGCAAAGATTTTTAATGTGGATGCTAAGTCTTCTTTTATTTTCAAATTATTTTCGGTTTTAACTTGGGAGTTTTTTTTATCATTGCATTAATTTTCTGTATAATGGAAAACAAATTAATACTTGTAATCCTTTGTAAATCATCCTTGTAATCTTAATTTTAATTCGTTTAACTTTCCAAGAATATCAGCTAAATATGCTAAATGTACCAATCATAATTCAGTAAATAAACATTTTTGCAATTCAAATTTTAAATCACAGAAGGGGGTAGCCACTGATGTAGGGCTACCTCCCCCCCAGAGGAAAATTTGAATTTCTAATCAAAGTTCAAAAAGACGATTTAAAGTTTTGCCTCTGGATAACCACTTTACTTCGAAATGTAACAAAAGCGTTTTGTACTCACTGCCCTTCTCTTGGCATTTGTAAATATTCTCAAATTCAATGATCAGCTTTTAATAAAATTAACAATTTTCACGGCTTGATTCAAAACGATTTTAGGTTTTGGGGGATTGTTTTGGCTACTAAAGCTTTAGGATGAATAGTGCAGTAAATCAGTTTAGTTTCAAGTGCAGTTTTCTTTATTTGAGAAACAACACCGGCCCGTGCTCCATCGCTGCATGGGAATGCACTTATTCCAAGGAATAACATTCTCAGACATAATATTGTCAATTACTTGGAAAATGTTATTCGCAGTTGGTCTATCATGAAGAGATTGACATAATAAATACCCTTTGAAAACTCATTTATCTTCTTCAAAACATTCGTAACTAATAATTTAACAAAGTTCATTATATCAGTACTTTCATATTGTTACGTGCCTTTTTAGAAAGACACTAAACACAATAAATTTTCCTCACAACCTAATCCAGACCAACTAATCTATTTCATTTGTGTTGTGTATTTAACCGAACAACTCCTAATTCAAATTTAAGGGTGTACTGGTGAAAAAAGTCATGTGTAAGGTAAAATAAAACATACAAATAATTATTCCAATGAAACATGACATTTATTTATAAAGAGAAAAATCATGTAAATTTAAAATCATTAAAATGATACTGAGAAAATATTGAATAATAAAATAAAGAAAAAATATTGATTTGTACCCAGGAAAAATCAAAAAGGAACCCATCGTAGGATATATATTGCACATTCCATTTCTATTAAGTTTAACATTTTATCACCGAAATCTATTCCTATTTCACTTTCTTAATTATATAGTTGAATTATCTTCATACAGGTTATTTGATAACTTTTGTTAAACACTTATTTTTCAACATATTGCACATAAACATCAATAAAAAAACAACTTTTAACGAAATTCCTAGCTAGGAGACTTTACTAATAATTAATTTTAACAAAATATTTTAATTCCTAAAGTTATACGAAAACAAAAAAAAAAAAAAAAAAATTAGCTAACATTTCTTAACTCTTAAGAATTAAAACAAATTGGGTAATTATTAAGATTTGGGATTAAGAAACTATTCAATTTTGGATCCAACTACAGCTCTATAATAGTAGCAAACTATTTGGTTTATAAGCCTTTTCAAAAAGGATATTACATTAGTACTTCCTACATAATAATCTTCTGAACGCGTACAAGAGTTGAGAACAAAATTAATGTGTCTAAAATTCGATGGAAATCAAATTGTTCAGAAGAAAAATTAAGGTGAGAATTAATTAATTAGGATTTAACAAACTAGAGTTTTCATAAAGGTGGACTTAGCTGATTCGTTGATATGAAGCCTGGGTTATCCGGAAACAGGATCAACGTTAAGCCAGGAGCTGGAACAACCGGACAGAATGCTGATGAGAGGAACCGAAAGTTCTAGAGTTACGCTTAGATGATATGCAGACTTAATGATAACTTCGATGACCAGTATCTTTAAGGACATCTTAGATGACAGTTAAAGACATCTTCGATGACAAGTGGCCTTTGAGACATCTTGATGACAAGTATCAGGCGTAGGTCTACCTCAGTTATTGAAGACGCTCACCAGTAAAGACACCAAAGATCAAAACATCCTCCAGACCTCTTCTGGGACAAGTGGCAATCCCCTGCTCACATTTCTTGTATAATAGAGAGAACTCTTAGGAGCACAATTCGAATTTAGAAGACATTTGACTGTAAGTCGGACCATTGTAGCTGTAAGTTGATCGAAAAGTGAATCTGGAACCAGTAGATTAATTTAACTAAGCAGGAACCTACTATTGGCCATGATTTAGTGGTCGAGTAGATTAAAATTTAATGTCCGTGAAGTCTTGCAAGGCCATTTGGGCGAACGGCCCCCATAGTTTCGCCGTGAAGCCAATCAGCCTTCCAGAAGTCTGAAACATAGCTTGCAAGAGCAAGCAAAAGTCGAGCATTAAGTGTCAAGTGTAAAAAATCTGTCCTTCAATGCAAAATACTGTGTTTTGTTTTTTTGAATAAATCTCTTTTTTACAGAATTTGCTATTTCATGAATTCATCAGCTTACTGTATCATTTGGTAATGGAATATCATTAAGTTCATTAGCCTCTTTTTCAGTTGAATAATGTTAAAACGATATCTTTAGTTGCTAGTAATATAAGGTTTTCTTCAATATTGTGAGCCTGTCCAGACTCTGCAATTCTTAAGCTTACTCGGTTACTAGTTTCCAAAGCTTTTTCCTTTGAAGTAACAAAACCTTTCATTACTGGTTACTATTTTTGAGCTCCAATAGTTTCTTTTAAAAATATTCTTCATATTTATCCTTTAAATTGCATGCATAGATTCAAGATATCTTTTAAGAAACAATGGTTTCATACTTTGATAGGATAAAAGTTCACCGTGCAAACAATGCATAGAGGTTGAGGGTCCATTTCATCTGCATTCCAAGTAAACCCAAATGATAAATAACTTTCTTTATATTTTCTATAAACAATTTTTCTTTTCAATATTCTTAGTGTCAGTAAATTGTCCTGGATCCATCACCTATGAATCATCACTTTTCTGCTTAGCCAATCCTCGCATGTTTTCAATTTTGAAAATCTAAGTTCGTTTTCTTATTTTTTCACAAATATTTAAACACATAGTATATTGCGAGTTCTTCAAAACAAATGATAATATTCCCAAATTGCATAGAAAAATAAGGAATGCAAAGCAACAAGATGACAAAATACCTCCTGAGACAGCAAATTGACGTAAAAAAATGATTCTAATAGAAAATACAGCAATATGATCCCAGAAATGGTGAAAGTGAAGTGTAGATAAGCTAATAAATTGATTAACTCTAAAAGAATTAATGAGATCTGTTATCTTCTTATAGGAACTTATTTTTATTCCCTATTAACTAAAGCATCCATTTCCATTACTCCTTTTCAAAACATCATTTATGACAAATTTTGTTATGTCTATGGCTAAAAAAAACACTTGTAAAAACAAGAATTGATTCTTCCACTTAAATCTATGAGCTATTGACCTTGAACAAAGCTTAGATCTCATACATTTATAAGTGTTAGAGTAAAAACTTAAACAGGATATTGGGTAATTAAAATATAACAACATGCCAAACAAGTATTAATTTAGAAGTCAAACAACAAAAATCAGCATTGTATTTTCAAATTTTCACACTGTGAAAATTTGAGGATATTGGGGTATTTAATATTTTAATTTAATAGTTAAAAATACTTTGTTTCTTAATGTACCACCTATTTTTCTCTTGCATACCGCCAGTTGAGAATCACTGCTCTAAGCTATTAGTTTCACCCTGTATGTCATTCTTTGCCAACCAGTATAATATATCATAATAAATGTTACACTATTGCAAGACATTAGTTTCTAAGTTAGGTGAAAATTTTATTATATCATCCAGATTAAAAACCTGTTGACATGTTTAATGCAATAGTAATGAAAGCACTGAAATGATAGGCTTGGCCTTACTATTATAATACAAGTATGATCCATTCACATCAGCTATGTCAATTGCCTGACTGTTTTCAAACATCCAGTTCTATCGACACTGGTTCCTGTCCTAAATTTCCTTATCAAAGGCTACATATGGTATATGGATACTGGAATATGTGCGTCACCACTTCACATTTTTAACTGATGAAAACATCTATAATCTCATGGAATCAGATTTGGAAATACTAGGATTGGATCAACATTCAATCTTGCAGATGTTCATCCAGATCCTTAGAACCAAATATCAATATGGTGTGGCATCGTTAACAAGTAACAACTGAGCATACTGATCTATGTCTCTGCATTGCGTTTCAGGTGACTTCCATTTTTCTTATGGGCTGACTTTTTTTTTTTAACAGTAATTTCCATATACTGCCTTTTGCTCAGTTTATATTGTACCATTATTGTGTATTTCTACAACAACATCTTCAGATTCACTTCTGTGATCACTTCCATGATGCTTGATGATATTCCAGTCATCATGCTTAAAACAGTAGAATAACTCTGTGTGCTGTTTTTATCTGGGGCATTTGCCTCCCCATTAACATCTGCAATCTTTAATGCATTTCTTTGGGTGGTATGCTCTCAAGAAACACAAACTTGATAATTTCACACTACAAAGCAGATCATTTTTATGTCATATATCATATCTATTCGAATATCATTTTGGAGGAAGTGATACGTCATTTGATGCGAACAATTTAAGAAATCAACTGATCTGAATTCAGGCACCCTTTCATGTATACAGATGTTATTCAGTAATGGCTGATTGGTGAGCAGGTGGTATAATATTAATTCCTCTCCTGACTGTTTTCCTTTTTGTTTTAATATTGTTATTATTATTATTACTTTTGTATGTCTTTACATATATTCTTATATGGGTTTTTTTTTTTTTTTTTTTTTTTTTTTTTTGTAAATTTAGACTGAAGAACAGGTTTCTATGGGATCATTTTTGATGTAGAATTAATAGTACGGTTTTGAAATGAACTTTTCTTATTAATACATGTATTTACCATCTTTATCAAATGTATGCATGATTTTTAAACATGCATGTGTAATAAATTTCTAATACTATTTTCCCTTGTTCTTTTTCTATGAATTTTTCCTCTACCTTCCTCTTATTGTGCAAATATTGTTGACAAAATGAAATTGAAAAGTGAATATTAGTTGTACTAATATTTTTTTTTTTTTTTTTAATTCTTTAGCGAAAAACAAATTTTCTTTATCATACATACATATGTGATTGTTGTTCGTTGTTATAGGTATTGACACATTGATTTTTGAGTACTGTTGTAATTTAAATGATATTTAATAAATATATTAAACGTTAAAATGTAGCTTTTTTAATAATTTAAATCCACTCAGTTAAAAAGTATTCTTTGTTGACATGCTTAGTTAAAAAAATAAGATATTTGTAAATTTGTCTGAAATAGTTTTAGTTCAGACTCTCAAAATTTATTTGATAATACCTACAGATTTTAAATCTTTTTCATTCTAATTTCATTATTTGTTGATATATTTGTTGCTTTTGTTAAATTGAATTTTTTATTTAATTATAAGCTTTGATGTTGTAGTGTTATATAAAAGAATGTAGACTTCAAATCAAACTAAATTATTTATAGCTTTTCATCACCAGTAATCTTTTAACTTAGATACACTGGCAACCAGATTTTAATTGTTACATAATTAGCATTTTTACTGTCATCTGTCATTAAAATTAGAAAGAAATATGACCAAAATTGCAATAAGCATTTTATTTTTGTTAATTGTTCTATGCTTTATTTAAGTGTGGAATGACTGAAGTTATGATGTTTGCTAGTAGGTACTTGTCCATTTCTAAAGGCAAAAAGAATCAATGAATTGATGCATTAATTATTGACAGAACTCTACTCAGTATAACTGAATATGTAATGAGTTTCCTGTGTCAGTATCTATATTTGGAATATCCATGGAATAAGTGTTCATTCATTCATTCATTTATACAAGCATTTATCTAATTTATTTAACACATTTCAATAATATCACACATACAATATCACAAAATGTCATTAGATTTATAGATTTTGCTTTGTTATGTTCCTTAAGCAATTTCTACCATCCAGCTGAAACTATGAAGATATATATGCTGAGGGAGACCAAAATAAACAGAGTTATTTGAAAGTAATTATATTATACTTTATAACTACATATTTTAGTCTCCTTGAAAACTTCCTTTCCAACTTCCAAGCCCACTGCTGGAAACTTGTAAATGGTTCTGGAACTCTTGACATGGAATATTATTCAGAGCAACAACATATTTTCTTGCATATTATCCACATCATTAAATTGCCTTTTTCAATCCACTTAATTTTTTCAGAACTTCCTTTACCTCTGAAAAAAGAAAAAAATCATACTGAACCAACAGAAAATTTGGCGAGATATAAGCATTATATTTTTCTTCATCAAGAACTATCGGATCAAAAACGTTTCTTCAAAAATGTAATTTTTTTTTAAATATCAATTTTCTTTAGTAGTCTCTTGCACTTTCGCCAAAGTTTTCCTAATTTTTTCTTGTCACTGGATGTCTAAGTCATAGCAGTTTCATTTGACGTGTTGCCATTTTTTAATCTGATGTACTTAACATTTTTTTGAAGCATGAAAGCTGATGGAGATCTGGACAAAACTAAGCCAGCGATTTTAGTGGAAGTTCAAAGTAATGGATTGCTGTCTATTGAGTTAGATAGTGACAGATCACTCTGTATTTAATTAGATAATCAATAGACACAAATTATGAATAAGGCATATGAAAACTTAAATAGCTATCCAAGCTCTGAGATTATCCTACAAATTCATTGAAACTAACAGGAATGGTCATTTCAGCAGTCAAAAATCCGTAATTGAATATAAAAAACTGTCACTCTGAATCTAAGTGGTGTTCTACGATGGCTTTCATGGTGGTATTTTGTTGAACTTCACACTCTTTTAATATTTGAGTGTAATGAGTATAATGATCTGCAGATTTGAATCCCACAACTTTCCTTGCTGTTCTATAAAAGTTGGGTCCCAAATCTTAATCCTTTTTATCAAAATGAAAAAAGAGAGAGAGAGAGAGCAGTTAATTTGTAACTTCTTTTCAAAACCTTGCCTGGAATAGTGAAAATCAGGCTTATATAAAACCAAAGCAAAAGAAAGCTGTTATCAGAGCCTCTGAGGAGGGAGATATTGCATTCCACCAGTTTTAAGCTAAGCAAATCCTCTGCATTTCCCTGCAATTATAAGTCATGGTATAAGACATATGTTTTTATGGATCATATCCCTCACTTACATTAATAGAACTTAGATAAACTTTTATATAATTTAAGTTTAGAATTAAAAAAACTACATCTTTTTATTTCTAATATAGCTTAAATTTTTACTAGAGCTAAATTTTGCTTTCATTTGCACTCAGTATAATAAGATTAATTTAAGGCATAAACATTATGCTAAATTAAGTACCAATTATCTAAGCATCTCTTAGATGTTATAATGGCTTTTAATTGATAACATCAGACAGTTGTATTTGGGAAAGATATAAATTATTTCTTAACTTATTCGCTTATATATGTACTACACTCAAAATATTATTAACAAATCTGCCATATAGGGGATTCAGATTATGGAAACGTTTTTTAAAAAAATATATTTATTTATTTCTGTATTATTCAGAGTAATTTTTAGCAATTACCAGATGTTTTTAATGTATGGAATATAGTGGTGGAATACTATGCTATAAGAAACTATTGCGTGAAGGAGCAAGGAATTGTGGCAAGAGCTGATTACATTTCTCATTTAGTAGATTGCTTTCATATTTATCAGTTTACCCATGTGTTTCTTGTTTGTATGTGGGGGGAGGGGATCAGAATTAACTCACACTTTGATCAGTCCTGTGCCTCTTTATACAAATGGGTTGCTCCCACTTGTAATTACCTGCATTTAAAGGCTTCTATGGATTCAGGACAACTTTGGAGAATATAATTCTCTGTTACTATATCCCAACCTTCTTTTTATATTGCTTCACTTTATTGATACCCTTTCGTTTCATCCTGTGAACTTTTCTTATTTGCATAGTTTCAACTTATGATTTCTGTTTCAGTTATCAGTACTTAAGCATTTCAATTGTACATAATGCATGTATCTACCAATTTTATCTATGCTAATCTTGAACTATTTTGACAGCTATACTTGTACCTCTAGCATTTACCTAATTTGAACCTAGGAATTATCTTTCAATTATAGATATTCACAAATTCCAGTTTAACACATATCTTCCAGTCTTATCTATGCAAATTATGAACCACTTATTTAACATTCATATTTATACCTTTAGAATTCCTCGAATGAAAGCAGTTGTCAAGAATTTAATCATCAGTCTAATAACCCCCGAAATATGGACCAATTTTTTATATGTGACTTACAAGTATTATTTCTCAAATCATCCATCAAATTTTACTTAGCCAGTCATGCTTGTTTATGTTAGGTGGAAACCAAAAGGTTAGTCTTTGTTTTGTGCATACATGGAAATATTCTGTCCTATTCATATGCTGATACATGTAGAATTGGCTTAATCTGCATTCTGTAATGTATTTCTATAACTAGTCTTGTCATTTTCTCAAGCCTTGAATATTAATTAATACTTTTTTCATCATTTTTATCTTTTTTAAATCTGAAACAATTATAAATCTATATTTTAGTTTTTTCTTAATCATTTGTTTTAAATCAGAATGGAATTAAAAATCTCATCAGAATTATCATAGAAGTCATTAAACATAATGTCAGTATTTTTCTGATGTTGAATATAAGCATTATTCTGTCATGAAAGATTAGGTTAGAACAGAGAATTAAAGCATTTGAAGCTTGTTCTGTTGTATACCTAGCTTTGCAGTCACTAAGAACCAAAATTGAGTAATTTGCCAGTTTTCAATGATTTTATTCACTGATAGTCCCGATTATGTCATGAAAATTCAAAAATATATTATGGTATGAAATGCTTAAAGCTGATGAAAGTGCTGTCATATTGGTAACAGATTTATAATTCTTCAGATTGCCTGTAATTATTTCTTGAAAAGGGTCCAGCAGCCAAGTGGTTAAGACCATTAAATACTAGTAGTTGACCTGATCTGGTTTAAATCCAGGCAAACAAGCTGGCTGCAGTGGTTGGTTTTCATGGTTTTTCTATGTCTAATGTGAATATAAACCAGTTTTCCTCACAAAGTTATCTCTCCTTTTGAGCAAATAGCCCTTGTGACTTTGCCATATTCAAATAACTTAGCCTATCTTCTCTTGAAAACAGATATATTTGCTTCTGTCTTGCATAAAATTGCTTTAATTTCTAATAATTCTTAATAATGAAATGCTTAAAGCTGATGGAAGTGCTGTCATATTGATAACAGATTTATAGATAGGTAACAGTTTTATAATTCTTCAGATTGCCTGTAATTATTTCTTGAAAAGGGTCCAGCAGCCAAGTGGTTAAGACCATTAAATACTGGTAGTTTGACCTGATCTGGTTCAAATCCAGGCAAACAAGCTGGCTGCAATGGTTGATTTTCATGGTTTTTCTATGTCTAATGTGAATATAAACCAGTTTTCCTCACAAAGTCATCTCTCCTTTTGAGCAAATAGCCCTTGTGACTTTGCCATATTCAAATAACTTAACCTATCTTCTCTTGAAAACAGATATATTTGCTTCTGTGTTGCATAAAATTGCTTTAATTTCTTTTCAGTTAGTACTTATATTTTATATTTAGCATCATATTAAATAATGAGAATATTATAAATATGCTTCTTAATTGTTTGAATGCCAAAAAAGTGCTGAATTCATTTCAATTTAATTTTTAAATTCATTTTAAATTAAGTAAGAATATCTAAAAATCAAATCTCTGCACAATATTAATTTTTGTTTTATATTGCTTTCTATCATATGATTTTCCAGTAGCACTTCCTACCAATAAAATTATTCTTTATTCAGTGGAATCCAGGATTTGATTCTTCTACTCCAAACACTGTTACATTACATAAAATTAGATGTATTTTGATAACTAAAAGAAAATTGCATATCTTTGAATCTTTGCTGTAATATCAACATCTATGTAATGTGTGGACTAATTTCCTTTTTCAGGCTAAGTAATGGTTAAATTTTTGGTTTAACAAAGGACAAAAATCTCTCTTGCCATATAATGTTTAAGCATAATAGGCTCAATTCTAAAGTGTTTAATAACCATGTTGTTTTCCTTTAGAATAGTCTTTTTTTAATTAATAATGTATATGATGAATAATGATTTTTTGATAATTTTTAACCAGTTAACTGACAATGTTTTCAACTGGAATCATTTATAAAAGTATTATTTAATTTTTATTCATATTTTACATAATTATTATTTCATTTACTGCAGGAATGGAGCTATTTTTTAAATAATTTATTGCTCTAAAATATTTTACTGCAAATATCTGTCAAAAGACATTTTAGAGTGAGCATTTCTGACTTCCTTTAAATTTTCTGATTTAGATATTATGCAAGTTTAAAAAAACATTTAAATTGAAAATTACAGATAATTTTTAATAATTACTTAATGACAGCCTTAAAGATTGTATTAGTGTGCAGTATATATGAATTTATCAGTGAAAAAGTATATAAGCTAAGTATTCAGCATGTATCCAAGTGAAAACACATTAAAAAAAAAAAAGAAAAAGAAAAAAAGAAAGAACAAGTCAATTTTGCTCCTTTATATTAGAAGAAAAATTTGAGCAGATGATAATGAAATTAGAAAAAGTGAAATTCCTATCATAATTAAATTTGACTTGTCAACAGTTAAATTTGTAGATGACTTTATTTTATGTGTATCTTTAGGTGAAATACAAATTTTCATATATGAGGTTTTATAATGAAAATTCTCATATGCAAGATATAACAAAGTGTTAAAAAATGACAAATTTTAGATTACAGAAATAGATTGTTAAATGTGAAGATTGGGCTTTCATTGTTGTCAGAGTATGACAGCAATGAAATTATTGAACAATGAATGATTATTATTACCTTTAATGTTTTGATATGAATTATTTTCTGCATTGTTGAGCAGTATTGTAATATTTTTAACTGGTGTTTGTAAACATGTATTATTTCATTTGCAATGCATATTATGATTGTTGTTTAATATTTATAAATATCCATAGCAGTTTTACCTTAGTGTAATATTTTCATAATATCTTGTAATTATCAGTTCATAATTTTATCAAAAATTTATTATGAACAGACATTGAATTAGCATAGACATTGAGGTAATCTAATTGTATTGAGTGCTGTGATTGTGTGCCACTTGTTCCGAATTTCATTTCATTTTGAGCCAAAAAGATTAAAAATGCAAACTGGCTGCAAAATGTCTAAAATTCTGTCAATTTTTTGCACTAAAATAAGACTGTAAAATTTTTATTTTACAAGCGTTAATAAATGTCACTTCCAAATTTTTGGAAAAAGCAGAATTTTAGAGAATTTGCATCAAATTGGGAAAAAATTTCCTACCTTCAAATTTTACACCACAGGTAAGGATAAAAAACCTTTTTTTTTTTTTTTTTTTTTTTTTTTTTTTAATCAGGGCAAACAGTTCTATAGCATGCACTAGAGAGGAATGCTAATCCTGTGGTTATCTATAGGATAAAAATAATCACTCAAAGTAATTAATATGAATTTTTTTATTGATAAAAATAATCACTCAAAGTAATTAATATGAATTTTATTAACAGTTAAACAATTGTTTATATTTTATATAAAACTATGAGCAATATTTTATAGCTGAATCAAAATTTTTTGCTTACTCCATGCTGTCTGAAAGTAAAAGTTTTGAAATTAAATATATGAAACTTCAATTTTTAATATTCTTTTTTGAATAAACACGCTGAAACTACAGTCGAATTCGCCTTTAATGAGCAAACCTTTTGGTCCCATTCAATTAATGTTATTTAATAGTGCTAAAGTGAACCCCCAATTGTTTGAAAACTGAATATAAAAAACTGCATGGCTATCTTCAATTGAAACATTTTTTTGTACATCAGTATTTTTCTAGAATTTCTGCATGTTTTAACAAAAACATTACTAACCCTTGAAATCATCCATGTGTAGAATGATAGGAACCACATTCTACCCAGAAAGAAAAACATCTTTTACATCCTTTTTCTTTTATCTTCTCCTCCACTTTTTCATTTATTCTAAACAAAGGCTTTGCAAGACAGATGTGACACAAATTCTCAGGGAATAAGGACACAATAAGCATATTTAGATCACCATATGGGATGTGGAACATTGAACTAAAGCAGCGGTTGCCAACCAATGGTCCACGGACTACTGGTGGTTCGTAATAACTTTTTGATGGTCGGAAAAAAAAAATGGGACATTATTTATATTTTTATGAAGATTCAGTTTAAAAAATGATGAGTAACAAAACTTATTAAGGAATATGGATCATACTTTTTTTTTTTTTTAATTTTAGCTACTACTTTTAGCGAAATTCCTTCTGAATTTAGTGACTTTTTAGCTATTTTTGCAGGTGTATATAGCAACATTTGAAAGGGAGAGTTGGTGTGAATGACTGTGCTGCTGTTATCAATAATGAAATTCCCTTTCCTTTTGAAAAACAAACGTATGCTATTGTAGTCATTAATAACACAGTGTTTCTCGGTGCCAATTGGCAACTTAATGGATTTTTATGAGAACCATCTGCATTCTTGTTTATAATTGCATCACTGGAAGTTTCCGTTTTTGTTTTGTCTAACTGTTGATCAATGGTGCCATTGCGGAATAAACAATGATTATTATGTTTAATAATTCAAAATTGGCAGCATAACACTTTCAGTTTATTGATATTGCTTTGGGTTTGCGGGTTCATTCTTGCTTTTCGTGAAGTTCCTTTACAGTGATATGGTAATGTGAAGCTTTCTTTACAAGAACGTAAGACTTTTGTACGTTTTATATAATTTTTCAATGTGAACAAAATATATGCATCAGTGAGATGTTAATAGTGTTTTAATTGTTACTCATAATTAGGGGCGTAGCCTGAATTTCCATAAAGGCAAGCTGCTGAACACTAAATGTTTCGAAAATTATATTAACAAATGAAAATTAGAATTACATGTATTGGAAAGTTGAATATTGTTTTTGCGTATTAATATGTTGTTTTTAAGGTCTGATTTAAGGTTTTTTTTAATAATTCATATTAGTGGTCTGCCAAATATAAAATTATATATGTAGTGGTTCGTGAAGCTCTAAGGGTTGACGAACGCTGAACTAAGGAACATAAATGGATTCTCTCATCATTCAAATTCTTTTATTAAGTTATCAGAGTGAGCTCTTTTCAAGGTTGATACTATGATAGAAATTTTTGATATTCAGAGAAAGAGGAAGTAATGAATCTAACAAACTTGCGGCTTTAAAATGATGGTGATGCTGAATAGCTGATTCATCTTTTAGGGAATGGAATTTTTATCCTTATCAGTTTGTTTTGTTTGAATATAAATGTTGTTTCAAATTCTACCTTCCAAATGGGGGTTTAACATTCTTTGGGCAACTCAACCAGGGTAGTGGTTAGTGATTCTGACTGCAGTATCGAAAGTCCCAGAGAAGGCATGGATATTTACAAATGTATAGTGTCTGGTGCAGCATGCGGCACTCTAAATATGTGGTGAGCCATGAGAGGTTGTTGGTGGGGCAGAGAAGTAGGAGACACTTCGACCTCCCCCTCCCCAGATGCTCTTTCTCAAAACTGAGCTAAAGTCGGGCTGTAACCTATATGGCGATAAAGGCTCTTGTTGCAACTACAGGCACTTAGAACTCCTTGCCACAAGAAATTTCTTAATAACTGTGTGTATTAATAATTAAATTTTACTATTTTTTAGTTAGATTTATTATTTACTTCAGGTACAAGTGACAGTATTAATCAGTTTTTATATGTGTCTGATTCATCGTTCAATTTTTATTTTTCTTATCAAATTGTATTCTACTCTTTCTCTTATTTTTATTTTTCTTATCAAATTAAACATAGAAAACAAACTTTTGGTCCCTTGAAGTTCATTATAGGAAGGTTTGACTGTATTTGGAATTTCATCATAATGCTGTTTTAAATTGTTTTTTAAATACATTGTTCCAAATTAAAATGTTCCCACCAGCAACCCAGAAGTAAGGTCGCTGAACACTCGTATTTTGGTGCAGGATTCAAATTCCATCGAACAAGCTCGTTGCATGGGTATTTTCATGGCTTTACCCCATGTGTATACGATCTACTTCACCTTAGAAAGCCCTCTTGTAATCCAACAAAACCAAATTAAAACTGTTTTTGAAAATGCACAGCTTTAAAATGCTCCATTCCTTAATGTCAGTTGCTTTATAAGTTAACTCAAATCAAGAATAGATTTTTCTGTTACATCGCTTATTATAATTACTTTTTCCTCTATTTTTATGTTTATAAGAATAATATCAAAATTATATAAAAAGACTAATTATAGTAACATACTTTCTTTGTCAAGCGTATTATTATTATGAATGACATCTATAAAAAGTGGCCACAGTTGTTATTTTCTTAATCCAGATTTATACTTCTAGTTATAAAATTACTCTCATAATACGAGTCATTTTAAAACTGTACGTACAATAGAACAGTTTTAAAACGACAAATGGGAGAATTTTAAAAAACTAAAATCAGATCTTTTTATCAAGTTGTGAGTAAAACAAATTCCATTTCGTAAAATATTTAATTTAATGAATAAATAAATTCACAAATTTTTGTTGAAATCTGCATACTTTTGACAAGAAGTTTACTGTCTTAGGTAATTTTTCTGTACTTTATATAAAATTCAAGACATTAAGAACAAATTTAAAAAACAGCTACTTCTGCCCTAAACAGAATTGCTATTTTGGCAATTAATAGTTCCGTCTATGGTAAAAAAAAAAAAAAAAAAAAAAAAAAAAGAATGCTTAATTAAATTTGTAATTTGTCTATCAGAAATATATAAAGCATACGTGTAGAAATTATATATATAAAAGTACGAAAATTTTTTATGAACATTACTTGTTAAGAGTTTTTACTTTATGGGTTCTGTATACATGTTTATTTTTACAGGTGTTTTTCCATTTATGATATTGAAAATAGTTATGTATAGAATTGTTATGTATTGAAAATAGTTATGTTATAAAATACATGTTTAGAACCAACATTTTAAGAAATTAAGAAACCACCTATTTTAAACATCCTGCATAATACCTCTAAATTAAAACACAACCAAATGTGAAATTATGACTGTTCTCATTATGACGTAGCTTACACATTCTTTTATAAAATTTCATTTACAAGATGTTGTTAATGTTAAGCAAAAATAATAGTGTAAACTTTTGTTAATTTGCTGTTACCTATAATGGATAGATTTAAATTACGTGTATTGAAGACTGATTTATAAATATATAAATCCATATTAACAGTATCATTATAATATATGTTATATAAAAACGTTTTAGTTTTTGCATTATTCAATTTAATTGCTTAACTCATCTGCATGTCTATTTTTTAAAATTATATTTACATTGTAAGTTGTAGCAATATAATGCATTAGTTCTTTTATATTAGAAAATTAGAATAAGTAACATTGTCTGAAAATTATGATGTTGAAAACCATAAAGACCAAAAATGCACAAAATATATATGCAATATTTTGCATAACAACGCTGTTGCATTGTTAAGAATGTTCAGTTGGGAATTTGACAACCAACTGAATTTTAGCATTTTTCTTACAATTAGACATTTCATTGTCACTTTTTAAAACAATTTATATATTTTACTATAATATCATTCCTTAAAAAGGAAATTCTGTGATATTCATTTGCTATTAATAAACAGCATTTCTTAAAAATTTCATAGGCTTTGTTTTTCTGAAATACCTCTTTGTAACAAGATATAATGCATGTTTTTTCTCAGCTGTCAAATACCAAACAAAAGAAATCGCAATCTTATATAATAACACTTCTAAAAGGAGTTTTACCATTAAAAATTACAAAAAATATTTTTAAATATATTAAAAAATTATATAAACATGCAAGTTAGAAACATCTTTTACTAATTAATATTCATAAAAATGATCAGTTGGATGTATAATAAATAATTATTTCTGTTTCAGATAACTACATTATTGAAAAGTAAATATTTAATTTATCAAGACTTAAATATTAATAGTCAAAATAAACACTCCCATAATCCATTATGCACAAGGATATGTAGAAAAATATAAAATCCACAATTAATATAATCAATATTTTTATACTTAGTTTTAATAATTATATATAATGATAATTTTTGCTAAAAGCTAGTTTTGATTTCTTCTGTTCTCATCAGTTTCTGAGGCACAACTGTGTCTATAAATTTTATTTTGCTGGAACATGATGTTTTGAGTTAATTGAAAACAAATATATTATCTCTAAGGTGTAATAATTTTTATGAAGAAAAAAATTTTTAAATTATCCGAGATTCATTTCAAACAACCCGTGAGTTATCTGGCTAAACAGAAGAGGCCTTTAATAATTAGCTAATATTTATGATACATAAAATGGACTATCATTCAACTAGAAGAAATCAACTATTGCCAGCTATTACTACCTAAAAGTATAAACAAATAGAAACAATGAAGATAAGAATAAAAGTACAAATCATTTCCCACCACTTTAATTTATACTAGAGTTTTCACCTCTCATACATCAGTATGAAATGTTAACTTAATTACTATCCCAATTCATATTTTATATTAATGTGATGATACTGCAATTTTATTCTTAATATTTATTTATTCTGTATCAGTTCTCACTTTTTAGAACTTGAAACAAATTTTTTAATTCTTTCGGTCGATTGACCGACTAACAAATCACTTTTAGGATGAAGAATTTTAACACAATATTTCTTTTAAATTGTAACAAGAGAAAATTTCAATAAGTTATCTATTAAAACCGTACAGAAGCATTTTATTCCTAAAACATCTTCACATTTGGTTTAAAATGTATGAATATTTTAACAAAATGTCAATGAATGTCTGAAATGTATGAATATTTTAACAAAGTGTTCCTCACAATGTCTGCATTTTAGATCATCATTTCTACAGATTACATTTTGTAATAGAGAAACTTCCACTTATTTACAAATTCTACATGATCTGCATTGAAATTCCACCTTGAGAAATCATGTTCCACGTAGACTTTAAAATATTTTCATCAGTTAAATTTCTTTCATCAAATGGTTTATTCTAGAGTGAATGTTGGAATATAAAACAATGAATTCTGGCAGTTCCTGAGGTTATCTTTCAAATTCATATTTTAGTTGCATATGTTTTAATTTGATACTTTACTGCTAGTAGAACCTGCCTGTGGATCAGACTTCAAATGAGAAATAACATACAGATGAGAATTTTAGATGTACTTATTAGCATATTTTAAACTGATAATACAAGTATCTGGATATAACTAAAACATTAAATAACATTCTCAGTATCCAACAGAAAGATTTATACCAATTGCTTACACAGAGTGGCCTGAGATAAACACTACTCAAAGCAAGTAAGGAACACATGAATTGTGAGGCAATATTAAATAAAGTGACCCAAGATAAACAAAACCAGACATGGGACACTTCACTTTTTTTGGGGTTCAAGTTTATTTTGGTCTTGCTGCATGATTATAGAAGGAAAAAGTATTTGAAGACAAAAAATATTCAACTAAAGAATTGATACACTTTATTTACTTTCATTCTACATAAAAATGAGGTAATTACATGTTTCCCCCAATTTTTCCCTATACAAACAAGAACAAAAACTGTCTTGGGAAAAATTACAAAGCTGGAACACCGCCACCCAAAAGCAGCTTCAGCTAAAACACAACAGAACAGAAAATGCACCGGTCACAGAAATTCACAACGAACAATAAAACTCACAATGGCAACAGAACTATCAAGCAGTAATATTTAAAATGGGCCCATGCAGCATAATTTTTTTTTCGTGTTCAGAAAACATTTTGATTACACAAAAAAAGTGATAAATAGAACAGTGTTTTAAATTCACAGGGAATGTTAACAGCCTAAGGCAATATGACATAAGTACAACTGGCTCAGTTTAATCTCATCCTCAATAAAATTACACAACAGGAATGGCAAGAATCTATTAGTCACTGGTATCCATTAATATCAAATTTTAAAATTTTCTGCTTTCTACACAATTATTTAGGTTTACATTGCTTATCAAAATGTGTTTTGCTAATTTTTCATAATTTAAAACTTTATCTGATAATGCTTTTTATATATTACAAATTTAAGGTATATTAAAATTCACTTAACTTTAAAAACTTTTCCACTTAAGGCACTGTTAACTGCATAGTTTCTGATGCCTACCATTATGCCTATTGGCAAAAATGTATTTACATGAACATTCAAAGCCATCCCTGTTATAGTAATAATGTAACAGATGAACAGATTTCAAAGAAAATAAAAATATAAAGTAATTCCTTCCATACTAAGAATTTTATACATATAATATTACTGTTTTAAATGTTGAGCTTTTTCCCACCTCATCTCTTCATAAATGTTGTCAAAGTAAAATGAGTCCAATTAAGTAAATATATCATTTACTTTAATTTAAAAAAGTGTTTAAGGGTAAGTAGACAAGCCCATGCATTGATATGAATTTGATCATAAAAATTAAGTAATGCTTTCATTAATAAAATATAACCTAAGAGTTAAAAGTTTGTCATAAATACTTATATAAAATTTTTTATCACATCCAGACATGCATATCAAATATTATGTAAACATCATTAATGCAAGTTACCTATTAATATGTGTCTAATAAAATGAGGAATTTTAACTAAAATTTAGAAATCAAATGAATTATCTTGAAAATTCATGCATCTTCACATTTCTACTATGCACAGAATAAAACATTATTCTATATGAGCTTCAACCAATTCTTTTAAGGGAAAGAATGTGTAAATTTTCCAGGAAGTTTGATTATCCACTTAAATTATACATAAATCTGATTTTTTAAAAAAGTTTATAAATGATAAGTATAGCCAATTCTTACATAATTTATTTTTAGCTTCAAATGCAATTTGCATTAGCTTTGAAACAAGCTAATTTTGAATTTGTTTTGCAGTGTCATTCTAATGCTCCTTAGTGATAATGAAACAGACATAAAGATGACAAATTCAACAATTAATTAGCTTGAATTTACTAGTCTGTAAAACCTAATCAAAGGTTGTTGTTAGTACAAAGCAATTCATTTTTAAATGATGCAACATAATAAAATAAATTTAGAGTTAAATATATATTCCTAAATTTTCATAGCAAAGAAAGTCAAATATAAAACTCTGAATCTTCGAGGGATACAAAAAGTTAATTTTACCTATGACTCGATTAGAATTTTCAGTGTTTCACCGGGAAATTAACAAGTCATTTCTAAAACAGCCTACAAAACTGAATATACAGATTCAGTAGATCATTTCTGATTACAAAAACTCAGGTAACATAACACAATGTTCCAGATCCTTTTATTTAAATCATGATACAGGTATAGAAATGTATTTGTTATGTGCATAATAAAACTTATGCTTTTTAGTGATATTGAAAAGAAAACTAAATTTCTTCATCCAAAATGAATACATGTAGCTCACTAATTCATATATGACTAAAAATGCAGATTATATATAGAAGTTTGCCAACAAAGCATAATCTCTCATCAAGTCAGGAATTCTCAACCCAAACTACTCAGTATTGTAAATGTCTCACCAATTATGCTATGCTGTAAATATTTGTAAAATACAGAAGCTGTATAATTTATAGCTTTAATAAGGTCAGTAAATTATGAGAATTTTTGTATCTATCAAAATAAAATGCATTGAATAAAAAAGCTCATCATTTAAAACAAAGTAATACAACAATTTTCAGTACTAAACAAATTTCTTTTGATATAAAGAAAACGTAAAATCTCAAAACATGCAACATTCAGTATGTTATATTACAATGTAAATTTTGAATACACAATAAACACAGAGCTATGTACATTTTGCAGTTAGTGACACTTGTGCTAATGAGGCTGAATGGTGCATTGATTTATTTTCCTGTTGCTTTTAACACATCTAAGAGCTTATGGCAGTACAAAATTGGCACTTCAGGTGTTCAAAATGATAAACAAATATTTTCACAACTGTAAAAAGTTCATCACATGCAAATGATAAAACAAACAACAAATTTACAAACTTCAATGCAAGGAAGAAATAATGTCATCAATTGTGATGCAGACTTCAAACTTGTGCTTTATATTTTGAAGTAAAAGAGCTAAGAGTAACTTTTAGAGGAAGTGGGAGGTAGGGGATTATTAGATGCATTTACATGGAAAGTATTAAGTTGCCTGGAACTCTTTATATATATATATATATTGAAATTTAAAAAAAAAAAAATCTGACTTGTACTACTCTATGTTTCTGGGTTATTCAAGTACAATTTAAAATATTTTAATACAATAAATGCTTTTTAAAGCTCCTACTTGTGTTATGTTCAAAACAAATGAACAAGCAAAAGTAGGAAACTAAAATAAACTGTTATACAATATATCATGCAGATATATTGCAAACGTAAACTTAACATTTTAAAAATCCATTAACAAAACCTAAGATGACTTTCATACATAACTAATTGCATTAATTTCCATATTAAACATTAGAATCATTGCCACGTGTAAAGTTAACTTTAACAAAATTGCATACTTCCAAAATAATTTTATGAAGCACAACACTTAGTTTAAACAAATTGAAATTCAAGCAAGAATTTTGAAACTGAAGACTTTGGAGCAATAACAAGACTTCCAATTAAAGACTATTCTAGAATTAAATAATTGTATATAAAAATTATTATTCAGAACTGAATTTTTTTTATTCACAATTATATGAAATGCTTTTATTACCATTTTTAACATAAAATTAAAATCAATATCTTATGCTATAAAATAAATACTTACACCAGTACATATTTATTAAAGTATATCCATCCTTCCTTCAAAAATTAATTTATTTAAGTCATATCCTGGAAGATATTATGCCCACTTATCTTTTTCTGATTTGATATATCTATTAAAGTGTCAAAAAAAAGAGAGAGCTGAAGGAATTTACTACCCTAAGCATACCAGCTAAATTGCCATAAAACTAGCCATTTCATTATCAATTCACTTTTTTTTTTTTTTTTTTTAATATAATTTGATACATTATGAAATAAAGTTCAGCTACAATGCAGCATTTCTTTGGCTTATCTTAATATGTGTGTTGATGTATATATACTAAATAAAGACAGCTACATAATTATATACATATATATATACATACACACACAATATTGATGGATAATTTTAATTAAGCTTTGCTCTTATAGCCTTATTCAACAGGGGAAAACTGAACTATATAATGCACATGCACACATAGGCATCTAATAAATTTAATCTATCACTTAATGAATTATAGATCAGCTGAGGCATCTAATAAATTTAATCTATCACTTAATGAATTATAGATCAGCTGCTATAAATCTTAACATGATACACAATAAACATTTATTAAAATTTAACAAGGATTTGATTTAAAAGCTTATGATGCAGTTATTCTTTTCCACAGAGTTATGTTTAGCATTTTCAAAGAATCGTAATTCAAATCAAAGTATCAAATCATCTAATTATAAAATTACTAACAAAACAAAAATAGCATAATACCAGGGCCATCCAGGAAGTAGATTACGTTTCCGTCTGTGTCCGCTAGGGGCGGGGCTAGCGCGGCCATCTTGGGGTCAGAGCGTTGCGCAGCTCAGTCTGCATCTAGCCGTGCTAGTGAGAGGTTCGTGCTGTGCTCCGTTCAGATACTGTGACGGTTTGAAATGTCTGCGTTAATTGAAAATCCCGCGAGCTGCGCTCAGTAATAAGGTTTCTGACTGCAAAAAACTGTAAACCGATAGAAATCTATCGGCAGCTTCGTGAAGTGTATGGGGACAACATTATCACTGAAGGTGGAGTGCGTCAGTGGGTCATAAGATTTCAAAATGGCCGAACCAATGTTCACGACGAAGATCGAAGTGGGAGACCCAGCATAGTGACCGCCGAACTTCTCGAAAAAGTCGATGCTAAAGTCCGTGAAAATCGAAATTTCACAATAACGGAACTTTGAGTTTTCCACAAATTTCGCGAAGTTTGTTGCACGAAATCATCAGCGAAAAGCTTGGTTACCACAAGTTTTGTGCAAGATGGAAGGCAAGAAGAGGTAACGAAGTGGTTGAAGGCGCAGGCGGCCGAATTTTTCGACGAAGGAATTTCCAAGCTCGTACATCGCTACGATAAATGCCTTAATTTGTATGGTGACTATGTAGAAAAGTAGTAGTAGTGTGGCTTTCATCTGTATATAATAAAATTTGTTTCCTATACTTTGTTTATTTTTTTATTCCAAAATGTAATCTACTTTCTGGATAGCCCTCGTAACAAACTACAACTTTAGATTATTGCTATTTATCAATGCACAATCTTTGTAACTCATTCCTCATGCAATGCTTATATTGCTAAAAAAATATCACTTCTATTATGTTTCTGAAAATACATCTAAAAATTTCTCACAGTATATTTATTTTCAGATTTCAAATTTTAAATATTCCAAAAGCACAGTTTATTTTAAAAAGTCTCCTTTTTGCCCTTAAGTCTTCAGTTCATAAATTTGATATTCACTAATGATTGGGTAATAGTACTATCGATTCACTGATGCCAATAATTTTAATATGAAATATTTGCCCAACAAATAGATTTAAGCAGCAGCAAAAGAAAATATTAGCAGACAGTACATAAAGCTTATACCACTTTTATATATTAAAAAAAAATTAAATACAAAAGGAATGTCAAAGGATGTCACTGTATGGAATGTTTAGAAGGAGACAAAAGCTTCCATTTACAAAAAATGTCAAACTGCAGTCAATTTTACCAACATGCAATATTATGTAACAGTAGTTTCTCTAAAGGTAGAAGGGAGAGATAAAATTTTAACATTTTAGTAATTAAGTATGCTAAAAATAAACTTAATGATAATTATTCAATTTTCATTCTAAAACTGCAATTAATGATTATTTTCACCATATTATACATTTTAGAATGCAAATACATCTGTTACATATATAAATAATCTGTTTACAGCATAGGTATTAAAAAATCTGATACCTATGCTTCTCACCCCCTATTTAACTGAAAAGAGCTGTCGGTTCAAAATATTAATTATTGCTCTATAAAAATTTATAATAAAAGATGTTTTTATTCGATACTTGAACACAGTTTTTATAGCAGTTTTTAAATTATTAATTCAAAGCCGATTTTATAGAGTTATTGCAACACAAAGTTAAAATGCATAGGTAATATTTTGGCATTGACATTGAAAACTGTCTCCAATCAACACTAAAACATTTACACATGTACAAAATTGGCACCAAACACTTTATTGACCCAGTAGCACCAGTCTTGCATAGCACTGCATTGCATACTAAGTCTTCTGGCCACCTGCAAAGATGCTGAAGGGCAGAACAAGATACATGCTACAGCATAAACTGTTTTAACCCCTTAAGTTATGGACTGGTGTTTAAAAGTCATTTTAGGATTTTAGAGTGTAGTGCATGAAGTACACAAAAATTCTCAAAATGCAACACTGAAAACAAAACTTTTTTCACCATTTCTAAAACGAATACACAATTTTGATTTAAAAAAAAAAATTCTTTATAATTTCACAACTGCAAATCAGGACTATATGTTTTTAAGCTTAGACTACTCAAAGGGTTAAAATTTAAAATGAATTTCACAAGTTGACACATCTTTAGGTGACAACAAATGAAAAGTATGCCACCGGTAAAAACTAATGTTTCCAAAGAAACCCACACATGATCAATGATCTCCTCGCAACAGTTCCATGAGAAGGTTAAAGCTGGGCATATCACCAGCTTTCTGCTTTGTCGTCAAAGAGTCTTTACCGACTTGACATGCACGTTCAAGTTCAGGAAGACGAAGCAGAAGTTCTCCAAACTTGCTTGGATGATGAGGGTAATGGGAGCCTGTATAGTTCTGGAGAGCTTCAAGAACTTCCTTCTGACAAGCACGTACTTTATCGGGCTCTTTCAATCCATGGGCATCTAGAAAGAATCAATTATAAATATGTAGCTCTACACAACTACAGTCAAAAGTCGTTAATCTGGACTCGTCGGGACTTCGCCGATTCCGGTTTATCGATTTTTCCGGATTATAGATCATCAGTTTAAATCTGGTAAGATGGCATGCAGAAATTACAAAATTAAAAATATGAAACCGTAATTTATGAAATAAAGAACAATTATGATCTAAAGGGTATCAAAATTTACAAAAAGAAAAAGCTTAATATTTATTTGTTTACTTTATTAAACATTTCCTTCAATGTAAGTTGCTTCCTTTCATGTGATAATACTTTCTCTTTAATTCTATTAAACAGACATAATTTCTTGTTTAGTTACAAAGTTCCACTGTTCAAGTCCTATAATTGCTGTGTTGAGAATACGGACTAATTTGTCAATCGAAATGTTTTCGTTTTCAATAACCTCTGGGTCACTTTCTTCACTATCGGAAGCGAATTATAATGACGAGGAACTTAATTTAAACCATATCAAAGACCTTAGTACGGAATTATAAACCAAATAAAATAAAAACATCTGCTCTGAAGATAAGGATAGTGCTGACAGATCAACTTCCAATCCGCAGCCAGCGTGAAATTGATAAACAGATTTCGGATTTCAAAACATACTTTCGCTTTGTAGATACAAATTACATATTAGTAAATATATATCGGAAATTCTATTTGACATAATCTTTCTAATCTATCATAATCTAATAATGACGTTTCTGCACCCCCCCCCTCGGCCGCAGAGCAGCGTGAAATTGATAAACAGATTTCGGATTTCAAAACATACTTTCGCTTTGTAGTATATCGGAAATTCTATTTGACATAATCGAAAGTTCAAGCTTACTTTTATAAAATTGCTCTAACAGTCTGCAAAAAATAATAAGCCGGATCCAATTCGAAGATTAAGGAACAACGCAATCTGCAACATTAAATGGATTAGATAACTTTAGCTTAGCGTATAACTCCGTTACACATTAAACGCGCATGCGCGCAAACATATTCGCAGCTGTAAGGGTCTTATGCGCTCTCGTAAACGCCTGTGCGCATGCGTGAACGCGACGCATGCGCAGAAAGTTTGTAGCTTTGAGGTCCGGATTATAGATCATTCCGGATTATGGGTGTCCGAATTAACGACTTTTGACTGTATAACAATTTTTTATTTACCATGAGCATGACACATAATAAATGTGGCGTTCCGACAGATACTTCAACTGCTATTCATGAGATGGCGCCATGTGAAAAATCCAGTTCTTAATCGGAGCCTGTTTAATATAAGATGGCCTGTTTCAGGAAATAATTTTAATGCTGCAGTTAGGTGGCGAAATCATGGAATGTGTGACTTAACCTTCCAGCACGTGCATATGCGCAAAATTTACAACAAATTCAATTTTTAATGCATATTTTTCGCATAGCGAAGCTGAGATGTCTGAAGGTCATTTCTATTCCTCCTTTCTACCCTACCCCACATCATGGAATATGCCAACAGGAAGGAAGTCATTTAACTTTTTTTTTTTTTTTTTTAACTGGGCTTTTGTGCTACGTGGCAGCTTTTCCATAAAAGTTAATGGGACGCGCGTGGTCGTGTTTTAAAATTCGGAAAATTTTTTTTTTCTCAAATATTTTGTAATTTTGTGTTGTTAATTGGCATGTATTCTTTTAATTTGAATACATTTGGCTCTGTAAATTTTTTAACGGTTTTCATGGCAAAAAAATATGTGCAACCAGCTGATTTTGCTCGGATTCTTCAAGAATTATTTGAAGAAGAAACGGGAGACAAGGAAACCTTTGTATGGGAGAACAATAGAGATTTCCATTCCTTATTTTCTTTTATTTCTATTTTTTAGAAATAAATAAAAACATTAAAGTTAGTTTAAATGCATTTTTGTAACCAGTAAGAAGTAAATTTCCTTGCAGAAGTAAGTAATGCTAAACTTACTTTTTTTCCCAGCAAGGTGTTTTCCTTTTTTTATTGTCTATACTTGACTTTGATGAATATTAAAATTAGCTTCGATTTTAAAATATAATTATTAAATAATAAATTTAAAATTTTCTATAATGAAATACATCACTGCATTTCCATCTCACTAACATAAGAACTTAAATAAAATTAATTATATTTGAATGTGATATCATTTGTATTTTGCAACAATAAGATTAATACAGTCAAAAGTCGTTAATTCGGACACCCATAATCCGGACCTCAAAGCTGAAAACTTTCTGCGCATGCGCCATGTTCACACATCCGCATAGGCATTTATGCGTGTGCGTAAGACCTTTACAACTGCGCATATGCGTGTGCGCATGTGCAGAACACGTTTTCGCGTGCGCGTTTAATATATAACGGATGGTATAAGCTAAAATTATCTAATTATCTATTTCAGTTAATGTTGATGATTGCGCTGTTCTTTAACCTTCGAACTGGATCCAGCTTATTACTTTTTTCAGACTGTAAGAGCAATTTTATAAAAATAAACTTGAACTTTCGATTATGTCAAATAGAATTTCCGATGCTGGAGCTCCCAAAGGATCTACAAAACGAAAGTATGTTTCAATGTCCATCAAACAAAAAGTGGAATTGCTGCAAAAAATGGATAAAGACATGAAGAAGGTGACAGAGAGGTTAGTGAAAATGAAAAAATTTTGATTGACAAGTTAGTCGGTATTCTCGGCACAGCAATTACGGGACTTGAACAGGGGAACTTTGTAACTGAACAAGAAATTGTCTGTTTATAGAATTAAAGAGAAAGTATTATCACATAAAACGAAGCAACTTAAACAACTTACATTGAAAGAAATGTTTAATAAAGTAAACAAATAAATATTAAGCTTTTTTTTTTTTTTTTTTTTTTTTTTTTTTGTAAATTTTGATACCCTTTAGATTTTTTTTTATTTTGACTGTATTTTATTTCTTAACAAATTTATTATCAATATTCACTCATTTCTGTCATTTTTCGTGCCAAAAACGGTAAAATAAGGGATGTTGTAAAAAATACGATGCGCGTGTGCTCGTGTAAAATTGCCAAGCATGCATGCTGGAAGGTTAAGCAGCCTGAATCCTGGATCTGTTGCCTTGGAGTTTTATATTACACTGCAAAGCAAAAGTCACTTTAGAGTAAAAAGAGCAATTACTTTTACATTGCGAGTAACAAATCTATAACCTATTACTTTGGAGTGTGGCACCGGGAAAATGATATCTCAGCTACAACAGAATATGTTCCATTAGAAGTCTGTGCTATAATAATTTATTATTTTTCAAAGAGGGAGAAGGAGTGCATGTTTGCACCACAACCAAACAAACTGTGCAATGGTCCATTTCCTAAGGTAGTTTTAATACTGAGTTCTGCTTGTGAGATTACTAAAATTTACACGAAATGATCTGGGGTGTGATCATGGGTCTTGTTTCCGAGCAACTTAACAAGTCAATCAGATTCCATGTACCGTTTTTTTCCCCTTTGAAATATATATTATTAAGCACTTTTCGACACATTTACACTCACTGATGATACATGTTTTCAAAAAAAATTAAATTTGTTGTTAATAAACTCCCCAAAACCATTTTTGTTGTGCTATTTAATGTCCTTGGCTAAAGCCATCTTGGTCGTCCCAGCTCTTTCCATGTGCAGATGGAAGAAAATCAGCTGATGCCAAATCAAATAGAGAGAATGGAATGAATACATTTAAACGATTATGGCAAAGCATAGCTCTCAGGATGGAGCTTAAACCAAAAAAAAACTTGAAATGCATCAAGGAACAGTGTTTCTTTGGCTGTGATGTGAACTGCTACTTAAATTTATTTAGCCATTTTAATCAAATTATTTACAAATAACAGTGACTTTATAAATACTGCCTTTCACAAACCATTTGTATGTAATGCTATAATGCTTTAAAATAAGTTTTAAACATGAAACTAAGAAAGGAAAAGGGGGAATTCAAAGCCTCTGCGACTGGCAACAAACTTTTACATTCTTGAAAGCCATTTTTAAGCTATGTCACAGGGGCAATGGCAGCACAAAATGTTGTATGCAGCAAACACTTCAGAATGTATTCTGTTAAAATAAGCATGAGTTATTTACAGATTCTTGTAAGCAGTACTTTCAACCAAACTTTGGGAATAATTTTGCAGTTAACAACATTAAGTGTAAAAGCAGCATTAGACATATAATTCTAAATACTGGTGACAGTAGTTCTCAGGTGTTTTATTAAGGGAATTTAAGGAAAAAAAGTCCCTTAAATTGTGAAGTTGAAAATATAATGGAAAGTAATGAGAACAGTACGGATGTTCATTTTAATTACAACTTCATTAAAGTCAGTTTTTCATTGATATTGCTACCATCGAAAACTTACCACTAATGATAATAAATTTTATTAGTTAGCAACAGACAGCATCAGGCATGAAAGTGCAAGTTGGCAAAAAAAGCTGAACAACACGCGGACACAAAATTACACAAAAACTCATTGCGCACGCACAACCTCAAAAGAATATCAACCTTTTAATATAAAAAGTATTAAACATATACATATAATTAAACTAAAATAATACTTGTACTTACTATTTTGCTATTAATTTTATCTTCCACTTGTAAAAAAAAAATCAATAATATAACACCAGAAAAAGTAGTCATGTGAGATAATATAGTTACAAAATAACATATAGTTAAAGGAGGAATACAAAAAATAACTATTTTGTCTCAGTCTCACTCGATCCTGATTAAAAATTTTTAGGGAAAAAGCTTTTTCTTTTTTGCTATTTTTGCAGCCAACTTTTCTAATTTCCGTTTGCGAGCTAGTCTCAATTTCTTTTCAGCAGCTTTTATACAATCCATTGATACTTTTTTATTTTTTTCTTTATTTTCTACAATGTTTAATTGCTTTTTTTTTTTAGATTCTCGCTCCTCCTTTTCTATCTCTAGCTCTTCTTTGTACAGTTTATGAGCATTCCTTACATTTTTACATAGAGTTTTGTGTACTGGAGAATGCAAGTGGTTATCCATATGTCCGACAGATCGCGTCAGCACCGATCGATGAAATTATTGAAGTCAGCTCTTGTTTGACGGTTGCTTGCTCTTCTTTGATTCGATATTTATACGCATCTAGTTCTGCCTTTCCACATAAGCCCCACCTACTTCGCCTTGATGTGAAACAACGCATTTCGCGATCTCAGCTCAGGCAAACTCAAAAAGTTCGCAACAAGGGGTGCCTGCGTTTGATCGCTAACCCGGCATAATATTATACGATGGCATGATGTAAAGTTTTTTACAAAGGAAAGAGGAAAAGAGAGAGCATGTCCTCCATTTACCCCCCCCCCCCACACACACACACGCACACACATTTGCCGGTCGCGACTTCTATGCCTGCAGCATAAATATTGTCCTAAACTGTAGAATATAAGAATTATAATTCGTGTTTCTGGTTTTATTAAACAAATTTCTATTAGCATTATAAATATACTACAAATTTAGGAAGCCACAACAGGTCAAAACGTGGCAGAGAAGTTCTTCATAAATATATTATTATAAATTCTTTGGTCTATTTAAAAATACCTCTCTACATCAATCAATCAAAAAAATATCCAGTTATTAGATAACTATGTTTACTCTTACAGCAACTTTATTAAATAATGTGAATGTATTTGTTAAAAATTTGCATTCCTCCCATTTGCGACTTTGCAGAGCAGAAAAGGTGAACTATATTATAGTACAGAAAAACCCTCTCAAAGAGAGAAAAGGTTGTGTGTCTTCCCGGTTCTGATGGTGCTGAAGACTGTCTTTCCTGCCATGACTATCCTAAGTGTTTGTCAACGTGGCCAGCAGGCGGGATTCTTTCGAGCATGGCCATAAATGTGATGCATAGAGTCCTAACATGGAACAACATATTGGAAGAAATATACTCTGATACCATCAAATCATGTCGTACTAGACAAGTATATTCGCATGTTACCCACTGTATAATTTCACTAATGTGTCATAGTCTGACATGATATGTTCATCTATTTTGTTAAATGGAAAGAAAGTAAATGATTAAATCTTACATTCTCAACTTAGTACAATTTATACTTCTGTAGCAATAAACCTCTGTTCTACGTGTACTACTGTGTTTATCTCTCAAGGTTCTTTAAAAAACAACAGTATCAGGATTTTTTAAAATCACTTTCATTAAATAAAATTAATATATTAAATACTGGATATTTTGTCATCACAATTTCATTTAATGCTTATAACAAACTTGTTTCAAGTTCAAAAAATGATAACCATAGTCCAATATTTGAAGGAGACCAAGACATTTTCAGAACATTATTATTTATTTATTTTAATCAGGGCTTTAAATGGATTACAAAAGTGAAAAGATATTTCTGCGCTCCAGGCTGTAATTGCAATTTCGTAATTTCAAAAGAACTTCCAACCTTGAAAATTTAGATATGCTTCATAGCATATGCTCTATTAATGCAATTACATAAAATCAAATTTAAATTAAGTTGAAATTGAAATGATAAGGGTAAAAGTCTGGTTAACTGAAAATCTGATTTGTTGCAAACAGTTAACATTAATTGCAAATTCTAATTTACCGTTCAATTTGACTTCTAAAAAACTTCCAGTTAACAAATTTCATGTGATTGAATGCTGCTGATTTTTGTAATGAATATATATAACTGACTCAAACAATTAAAAAAATTAGTTGATGTCAAACAAACTAGATATTAGGTAACCGTAAGTCAAATTAACATCATAAAATGTGATAAAAGTATAAGTATTAAAAACTCCACCTGCAGTGGAGACATAAATGTTCCTGCAAATTCTGAGCTTCAACAAAGATCAGAAATGACAGATTTCACTTTCGAAATCCTAGTTAGTGACGAAAACAGAACAACACTGAAAGCCATCATGAGAAGTATCCCTGCTCCCAGCAACAAGAGTGTGTGAAGTTCTGCAAAATTTAGCTCAAAGTGCCCATTTTTTAACCCGATAGTCAGAAAGAATTTGCTCCATCTCTGAAATGATTCTCGATGCAAATGATTCTGCTGTCCTGCTATGATATTAAAAGTACACACAGCTGGGAACACACGATCACACAAGCAGCCTAGGAATAAGCACTACCATATAACATGCCAATCCACAAAGTGCATGGCATGTGTATCAATTAAAAATATTAAAGTAAATTTATGCAATTACATGTACATTTTCATTACATTATTATCTTAAATTGGCTTATTGAGCTGAAGGCAAGCACTATTACTGTAACAATGCCTTGAGTTATCATGTTAACCCATAAGTAATGTGCCACCCCCTTCCAAACTGAAATAAATGTTGAAGGAGAATGGGATAAACTACCTGCAACTACTTACTATATAAAAGCAGAAGTAATTTTACCTTGTCCTTTTTCTTACTACAGTTTTGAAGAGGGCAGTTCAATTTTAAGTTACTTTTTCAAAGCTAAATGGAAGTGACAAAAGAGTATATTTGAATTATTTTGCTTTATGACTTCAATTAAATAATTACTAATAGAAATATTAATGCAGTACATAGGGATCAGACAATAAGCCAGTTTTATTGATGGTTCTACAAATTCCAAACTAAAAAACTACAGCCTAAAATACTTGCCTCTTCGTAGAAGATCAACAACAATATCCTAGAACCTTGATGGAACAAAATTCCATTGAAACTATTAAGAACTACCAGAGGATGCAGAATAGAACATTTTAGATTAAAAAAGCACTTTAATTTTGAAAAATAAACGAATTATTTAAAATAAGTATTGTTTAAGAGATGGCTCAATAAACTGATAAGAAGAAAATGCAAAAACACTTTACTGAGAAGAGAAATTGAGCTATTATTACAGGAAACTTTACCATCAGAGAATTGGATTCTCAAATTTCACAGGTAAAACACTGATAAGCCTACACCATAACCTCCATGCAACATTCTTTTTCAAAAATAAAAATGAGCTTCAGTATACAGCACACCTAGACTTTGCTTTAATTTTACAATCTAATCCGATTTCATGTAAGTTAATTGTTCCATTGGAAATCTAGTCTTTGATGAAACTACCATGTTTGGTGGTTTTATCCATACAGCCATCTGCAAGCAATAATCTACACAGACTATAGGGACAGAATACCAGAGGAAGAGGATCTCAGACATAGCAGCTCAAGGCAACCTTACACGGTTAATAATGCCTCAACCTTCTGAGCCCATCTGAGGAGGCGCCACCCCCTCCAGTCAATCCAGAGGAATTTAAATAATTCACTACCACAAAATAAAAACTCAAGCATAGTGGGAGATGGCTTCATATCCCCCAAAAATAACAAGTTACAGGTTAGACATCGTCATCCATGTTCCCCAAGAAAAGCCCACCCCCCCCTCCGACAACCTGTGATATCAAACCAGTTAGGGAGAAGTTTATAAACAAAACTGTTCCTAATTCCTGTTACATGCAGGAGAAATTCCATGCAGCCAGTTCATTCAGTAATGGAGAAAAAACTTATGTTTAATTATCTTTTATTTAGGGGTCTTACCTCTTCAATTACTGGTGGGAACGTAATTAATCAATAAAACCAAAAAGTGATATGCTCAGATACAGTATGATACATTACAAACTGGTTGTGTTGCTGACATATCTCATGAATACATTACAATTACAGTGATCAGAAAAAATATAAAAACATTACTAAACTCCATGGTCAAATATTTCAAATGCTATGCAATGTTGTTTAGCTAATAAAATTAAATGGAGGTATTCTTACAGAATGACACACATTCCAAGAATAAGTAAGTTGTGTATTATCATAAAGGCAAACTGAACAAATAAATGATTATGTCATAATTAATATTTCATTGCCAAGCTGAGAGAAATTTAAAACAGACTTACCAGATGTTAATAAGATGATAACTTTCAATGATACATATTCATATTGATCAACTTGAAGTCTCCTGAGGTGCTCGGTGAGATTAATCATGCGCTCTATGACAGGACTGAGGCCCATTGCTTGGGCCTGTGAAACAGTAACGGATTTTTCATGGGAAATTCGAATTTCATTTGGAGTAGACATTGACCTATAGCAGCAACTGAGTAACAGCAATTCACACCAGGAATTTATTAGAAGAGCAATTTGGTCATCCATCTATTTAAAAAAGTATAAAAATATAAACCATGAATAATCTTCTGAGTCAAAAACTACTTTTAATACACAGAATCTAGAAAAAAATAAAAGTTCAAAAGAGAACATATTGTCCATTTTCAATATTATAAGACCAAATCTAATATTGAGTTAACACAGGTTCAGATACTAAGGTAAACAAAGTTCAGATACTAGGATGCATCAAGTGTAAAGACAATGCAAAAATTATTTTTAAATTTTAATCAATACTACAAAAAGATAGGACTAAAATTTATATTAAAAATAATCATTTAATCACATAATTGCAATAAAAATTAATATAAAAATAGGAAGGTACTTGGGAGGAAAGAAATTACAAAACTTAATTAATTAAATATAAACTTAATTAAATTAAGATACAGCATGGTAATGTAGTGGTTTTGCAACATGGTCTTGTAAATCTTATTATCAGTAAAAAGAATGCTGTTTCAAGCAATGAGGGGAGCAAGTGTAAGTTTACGCACTCGGACAATAACAAGAATTTGTGTAATGTGCGGGGACCAAGTGAGCCAAACACCTAAATATCCGGCCTGCTTAGTTGGTCATAAAACAAGTGCATTGCATCGAGGCAGGGACACTATCCAATGTGGATATCAGTGTCATTCTGGTCGGTACAGTTGTACTGAAATCAGTATAATGGTACATTTATCAATCCATCGGTAAAAGTCTTACTACAAACAGTACAATGGTAATTTTAATTAGATACACCAAATAAGATAAACATGAAATTTTGTGTCAAAATACCTGTCAAAGTTTTTAGACATTTCCAACTTGAAGTTTTTTTATATTATATGCAACCCAAGCATCGACCATGCATTTTATATAGCCCAAATTCAGCTGTTAGGAAAATTTTTGTTTCAGACACTGGAAAAAACTTTAAATTTGAAAAGTCTAGAAGCTAAAAATCCTGGTATTTTGGTTTCAAGTTAAAACTGCAACTGAATTGTATACTAATTCAAAACATTTCATTAGTTAAAATTTGGCATAGAACAATTACTACGAGAGCACAATTTGAGTCAATCGTACAATCAAAATGCCGGAATCGGTACAAAAAGAAATTCCTAGGAATAATATTTACAGATATATTTTTTGTTGTTTTCATACTTATGTAAAATTTGACGGCTTTTGTGTTGTATTTTCAAGATTTTCTTTATTTTATGTGCATGGGCCTCTGCATGTACTATTTTGTGATAGAGCCACAGTTAGGGAACCAAAGAGCCATATTTGGCTCGCAAGCCACATTTTGCTGACCACTTGTATAGGCTATAAGGCGGACGATGAAGAATTTTCCAGTGCATTTCCTTCAGTTTCTGCTGTGTTACACGTACTGTATGAAGCCTAGCATTGCCATGAAGGATCAAAATTTTGTATATGGGACAATCTCATTTTTTATGTCAATATTGAAGCCTTGATCCAAGAGACTGCAGTAGTAGGTTATGTTGATGGTCTGACATCCATGTAAGAAATACGTTTCTTTCACTTTTTCTTTTCCAATCCATGCTTGCAAGCTTTGACCAAGAGATGTAATGATGCACTCCTGTCTCATCACAGGTCAAAATTTTATGCAAAAATGCTTCCCCTTCTTAAAAATGAGACTGAGGCAATTCAGAAATTCAAACTCATTCCGCTTTTTGATCATCATTCAGCAACTTCTGATGACCAATTAGACACTTAGCTGACACCAAGCTCTTTCAAATTCTGTTTGGTAAGCTCACAAACACCTGCAAATGCTTTCATTAGTTGTACTGTTGCAAGAACGATGGGGATGATAACATTGATTCGCAATATGTTCACCGCCTTCCTTGAATTTGTTGCACCAAACCTTCACTCTTGACCATGAAAGGGTTGCTTCCCTGAAGTGAGCATGCAGTTTGTGGTAAACTTCACCTAGTTTCACCATTTCATGGCTGAAGAAAAGCTATAATTACGTGTTGCTAAATAGGGACAGGCACACTCCTCTCATTCACCATAAAGACTACTATATAAAGCACAGGACAAGGTGGCTGGTGTGGTTCCCTGACTCTAGGCAACGCCCTCTAATGATTTCAAGTACCCAAGCACATACAAATACCCATCCTAACGCTCAGCCAATAAAAGCTTGTTCATAGTTGATCACCCTATGTACCAAGCAGCCAATAAAAGCTTGTTCATATTTGATCACCCTATGTACCACCGGAGTATCCATTTGAACTCATGTTTGGAACTAAAATGAAATCTACTAATCATGGCAAAATTACAAAGATGTTAAACACAGAGTAGATTTTGTCAAAGCTCGTGATTATCTTCAGCAGGAAGCTAAACAACAGATTTTGAAAGCATAGGATGAAAATCATAAAAACTACAATTTAAGATGTAAACCATCCTGTAAGATCCAGCTTTATGGTGTAGTAGCAATCAAGCATATACACTATGGACTTTGCCTTAAAAACCACACCCAAGTTTCTCAGACCATACAAGAACATAAAAATCAAGCCAAATGACTCGTATGATGTCGAAAAATGTGGTTCTTCAATGAACCTATGAAAACAAGCGCTTGTAACTTTGGAGTTTCGTGGACATTTTTTCATATGAACTGATCAACACCTTTGGAATTTAAATCCTATCAGACTTTTCTTTGATAATGATTGTTAAGTCTTATTTTTTTTATTTTTCCAGCTGTTGTTTTTAGAAGATTCTGATTCCATATTATTTTCATTTATCTGCATTAATTTAGTATTTTCATTTATTCTTTAACAGGATTAGTATCTTTAATGCATTTTATGTGTTTAATTTAATTGTGTTATGTCGCAAATTTTAATTATATTAATATGCGCTTTATGTTATATCATTATTCTAGTATTTTTATTTGTACTCATGTATATTTTAATCTGGTAAAAAGAGTATTCTTAAATTGTTAAAGCCTTATTTAGCTGGTGGTTCTTGAAACTGTAGTGTAACAAAAACAGGAGACACCTGGTTTATGGCCTTTTACTAACAGTGGAAGCAGTTAGGGTGTTGTCTTGTCGCTTTCTTCGCTGGTGACCTTTTTTACTAATAACACTGAAACTAAAATTTTAAATCAGCTTTCTCATTTCTCACTTGCTTTCGCTTTGTTATATTTGCAGTGTTTCTTTCAGCGAGCTTAGATAAATGGATTCTCTTATCACTTAGTTTCCGCTTGTTAGCTAAGGAGTCTACCTTACTTTCCCACGTCCCGAATACAGATGGTCAGGACTGCATTGTCAGAATTGCCTTGTTTTGATTCGTCATGGGGGTGGAATTTTATCAGTTAAAGATAAAGTAAAATTCTGGGATTGGCAAGATTTAATTTTATGAATTTTTTAGTAAGCCTATGAAATTTTCGGGGGCAGAGAAACGAGTTTACCTTGGAGGCTGCACGTTGTAAGAAGTTAAGTCTTCATCCAGATTCTGATTTTTGAGCTAAAAGGAAAAGGAGAAAAAGAGTGTGGAGGCTTGACCTTTTGCGAGTCTTGCTCTCGCACATGCCAAGAACCAGCGGGCTGCGGTTATGGATTTCTGGCTTTGAGCAGATGAGAATTTGCATTGAAAAAAAGGCACTAGAGCTCATCACAAAAAATTTATAGCATCGTCGTTTCTCCATTATAATTTTCTGAGAATAGTAAATAGATATTCCCGAGGTGATAAAGTGCAGGTAGGATTTCCTGTTTGTCTTGCCCAGTGCCTTTCCCATTTGGGTCCTTTCAAGGCCTTTCCCTGGTTTATTGAAGCATTCCTGATAAAGACTGTTCCTGATTTAAAAAGAAGCTTCCGGATACCAGTATTTTTCCTTGGATCTTGATTTTATTGAAGCGTTCCTGATAGCACTGTATCATTGACCTGCATCTGGCAAGTCGATGATAGCATTCCCGATTTCTTCGAAGGGTCAACAAAATAAGTTGGATGATCTGTTGAACTATTAAAACTCTGTATTAATCAGTCGATGATGGCATTCCCGATTTCTACGAAGGGTCAACAAAATGGACGATCTGTTGTACTATTAAAACTCAGAGAAATAAGAGTTTGATGTATGAACTTCACCCTTTGATTGAAAATTTTTTATTCTTATTTATTTTGAATTACATTAATGATTACTCTTAATAACCAGGCTAGAATTGTCAGTTTAATGTTTGCTGAAATTTGAATATCATATCGTAGGGTTAAATTTGCTTAAAAATTAATTAATCGCTACACTGCAAATTTCATTATTCTTAAAGGAAATTACCTTAATTAATACTTGAAGTCAAAAATGAAATGAGTAAAATATTAGTGTTATATTTATGTTACTGTAGGATTTGAAAATGTTAATTAATGCAAGCTGTAATTTGGTGCGGTATTCTGTATTATTTTGCATAGTATTATTATGGTAGGGAACTGATCAGTTTACCCAGTTAACTTATATTATTCTAGAAATCAATAAATTTGTGTGTTTAAAATTTAATTGCATTTGTGTATTTATTTTGTGTGTGGTCTGTCATGTCCCACCATTTGTTTGAGGCGGGAGGCTTTTTAAGAAACATGGAGCTTTATTGAATTTGGATTATTGTTTTTCCCTAGTGGGATTCACAATGCACCCTACTGTACTGACCCATTTCCACTATATGATTGCTATATGATGAATATTTATTTTGTTCGTTTGTCCGGCATCATAAGTCAGTCAGTTTAAGTTGAGTTTAAAAATAAAAGTTTTTTTAAAAAAAACCTAATTTTCAGCTTTGCAACAACTGTGTGCTCTTGTCATCTCACAGAATACGATGTAAGATGGCTAAATTATACAGGAAATGGCCAAGCAACTGTAACTATACGACGTTAACTTTCGCATACCATCTAGATGAGCACGCAGACAAGATGTTAACAATGATGAATGCTGATGCATTATGTAAAAAACTGCTTTTTACTTTTTATTACTTTCCAATTCATGTAAATAAATCATAGTTTAGTAATAACTTGGTGAGTATTAGTGAATATTTAGTGAAAGTGTGTAATTATTCTTTAAAATATCATAATTTATTTATTTCTCTCACTCTGCAATTTCATTTATTAACATACCCATTTATAAGATACTACCAAATTTTAAAACAAAAATACAGCAAAAAAGAGAACCTTATTTCAAGATAGATAATTTATTATTATAACTCTTATTTGCAATACATATAAGGAAAAATTGAAAAATCACATGCATTAAAGGCATAATTAAAGCAAGACAAAACTATCAATATTCCATGATATTACCTTTTCATACTATGTGGCTCTAGATTTAATGGTTAAAATTGAAATAATAATAATAATTTAATGTTTAATAATTGCTAATCGAAAAAATAAAGACAGCTAACAGCACTTTTCTTATGGCAGGACAGAGTATTCACCAGCAAAATCATAAATTGTTATGAAAATCCATTACTTTATATATGCTCTCAAAAATACAGAAAGGATACTTTAATTTTATAATGCAGTTCTAATTCTCTATATTAAAGAATGATATTTTTAATTTTAAATGTTTATTTTTAATTTACATTTTAGTAAAATTTTGTCAAAAATGTTCAATAAAATGTCTTTAGTAGGAATTATCATGTGATAGTATTTGAAATATTTTAGAAAGCATATATAAAGTAATGGATTGAGAATTAGAACTGCACTATAAAATTAAAGTATCCTTTCATAGAAAGGAGAAAAATGCTTGTTAAATATACTAATTTAGACATTTTTTCAAATATAGAGTATCTAAATTCTTAATTACAGTTTAACACCGCTGCATTTAGAAAAGCACAGTACTGCATGAACACCACAAATGCTCTAACTTTTTAGCTTTTTTAAAAAGATTAAGTCATTACTTTATAATGATAAGATTTTTCAATTTTTCTAAAGGTAATTAAAATTCATTAATTTTCTTCTATATAACCACCTTTTTTAAAACAACGACTGATTTAATCAAATGTATTATTTTTAATAGCAATAAAAATTAACGAACATTTGACTAATCTTGTCCATTTTAAATAAATCAATACATTAGGTAACATTTTATTCTTTTTACCTAAATTAGAGTAAAATTACAAATGCATATTTTTAATGAAATAAAATTATATTATTATTTGGAAAGCACAAAAGAATATTTTATTTTTCAATAGGAAACATATTAAAATAATGAATAAATATACTATACAACAACAAATAACACTACAACAGCCAATGTAAATTTCAATAGGCTAGACACCATATCTACATGTAAAAGAAATTAAAATAACTTACCCCAATTTCCCGAAACAAGGGTAAACTTTTGCACCATTTGACAATTTTGTATAACCTATTATCTGCAATGTTGCATAAATTACTAAGAAAATCTTGATCACCATCAGGCATTTTAGTTGGAGCTTGATTAGATGATCTGCTGGAATCTCGATCAGTATAGTGCCATAGATGCTCAACAGAGAGTATGTCATGAATTAAAGGTGGAACTATAGGCTGGTTTTGTTCATCAGGAGAATTAGCACCTGCAGATTCTTCATCACAAAAATAATTAAAGATTAAATTTTAACATACACATATGTGGTACGTCATTAATCTAAAACATCAGAATACTAAAAACAAAATATTACACAGAAATGCATTAAAAACAATGTACCTTCATGACCAAAAGCACAAGATAACCGCAAACTCGACATAATGGACTGAGAGACTGTCAAGTTTCCGAAAAGTTGAGTTTTATGGAATAAGGGGTGAAATTTTCACAACTCTTAATATTTAACTGTAAATTACTCTAAACGTTTGCAGCACAACATTGGACACAGAAAAGTACAGCACATCATCAAAGTAATGTAGATTTTTTAATGTCAATTTCTGGCAGAATAGGAGTCATAAGATAAAAAACAAAGAACAAATACCCTAAGATAATTAAGTAAAAAAACTTGCAAAAATTGAGAAAAATTATTAGTAGTTCTTGGTAGAAAAATATTGTGTGACAGTAAATTGTCTCTCGCACTCATTCCGTCGTCGTGCAGCTTCATCTGTAGGTGAAGGAGGAACAAAATATCCATACTAGATGCACCTTGCTCCTTCATGTAATGGAGCATTCCTTCAGCCTTCAGTCCTTAACTATAGTCATCATTTTAGCTTTTCTGTTGCTTTCTGTCTCTTCGTTTTCTGATTCAGCTTCCTTTTATCAACAATGTCTTTCACCAGTGCAACCATTTCTGCATGTTCTAAAGTTTCACAATTTTCAACTTATCCCATCCATTCTTCAACGTCACCATCAGTAACTTCTTTGAGTCAACTATTTCACAATTTTCTGGCTCTTCTTTCATGAAATTTGTTTTCTGAATGGTCCAGCAACTTTCTCCATCTCCAGGAATGAATAAGGCTTATCTGCTCAATTTCAGTCCAAGAATGAGCTATCTATCCAACAACAACACACATATCTATTTTTTTTTTTTTTTTTTCCTTCAGTTTCTTCATCATATCACACCCTTCCACCAAGGCTAAGAAAAGAGATGAAAGATGTTTTAATCTGTATTTTTGATTCAATGACTCTGAAATGCCCTGGTCCATCAGCTGACACACTGAAGTTATGTTAGGAGAGAGAGAAACATGGCTCTAATATCTTCATCTCATGACTGTTCAGAATCAGGATGGGATGAGGCATTGTCTAGAATGATAATCATCTTCCTTTGTAGATTTTTTAATTTTTATAAAAACTTGACTAAAATGGAACGAACTGTTGATGAAACCAATCATTAAATATTGCTCTATTCATCCATGCATTTGATTGATTCTGGTACCAAACAGGAAGATCATAGCTGGCTTCAGTCTCACTAGTGTACTTTTTTACATTTTTAAACGCCCGGGGATTTTTTGTTTTGTCTATAAGCACTAGTTTCAGCTTATGGCTGCCTGTTGCATTACTGCATGCCAAGACTGTGACTCTGTTTCTTTTGTAGCTAGGTGCCGTTCTTTTCTTCCCTGAATGCCAACGTTTTCAAAGGTAGCATTCGAAAATTCAGACCAGTCTCATCACAATCATAAATTTGATCTCCAGATATACCCTCCTTTTCAATTAGTTTGTGGAAATTATCCTTTAATATTACAGCATTTTCCAAGTCAACAGATAGTTTTTCTTCACAAATGTTTAACTGCCTAGAGCCGTACAGCTTTTTCCATCTGTTGAGCCAGCCAGCACTAGCAAAAAATCTAAGCTGTCCTTGAAATTCATCAGGAAATTTTAGGGCTTTCTCTTGTAAAATTGGTCATGAAATAAGCATTTCCTGTTCCCTTTCTTGCCTCAGCCACAAATAAAGCACCTCACTCACTTTTTCTTTTCTTTAAACTATCTGTACATGCTCTTTTCACACACCAAGACTCAATTTCGGACCTCTTCTTTTTCCATCCTAACACCGTCCGTCCAACCCACCCCACAACGTAGTCTGTCCAACATCTAAATCCTTAGTAATTTTGTTTACACTTTCCCTTTTGTCCAGTTTATTTAAGATATGTATTTCCATTTTCATTGTCATGTTAGTTTGTTTTCTTTTCGAACGACATTTTTCACTTCACAGAACATCAAAAGTTCCCAAAAATACGTTAACACTTGGATGGAAACTTAGCAGGGTTCATACACATTTCTGCACGCGAAAATTAAGGACTTTTAAGGACCATTAACGAAAAAAATTAAAGACCTATGAGCAAATGGGAACTGAGTAAATTCAATTAAAAATATTATAGCTATGCCTGAATATGAGTAGGATGCATTATTATTAAACAAATCTTAATTAACATAATTATTAATACACTTGAGAATAAAATTAATTTTATGAAATTTATCAAGTAGCATTAAATATTTTACATTTATAATAATTGGACATATTTGAAAGAAGATAAGTGACATTTTAGTTATGTTTTACTAACAGTTAGCTTTTTTTTTTTTTTTTTTTTTTTTTTTTAATGTCTCATTATGTCACATATGTGCTCAGTAAAGTAAATTTAGGTTTAGTAAATAGCAAGTAGATTTTTATGTCAAGCAGCATAGATTAAAATGAGCATTAAAATCACAGTCAGCATGATTCATAACAAAAGACTGGCTGTTGTCACCGCTCCTGCTTACCTTTAGAGAAACCTGCTGATCAGAACAAATTTGAAAGGCCTGATGCAGGCACAGTTAAATAAGTTTTGAAAGTTAGCTGACCTCTGTCTGACGCTGTTAGTGTTGCAGCTTAGTGTAGAGTTCCAGGGGTTGTAACTCGGTTAATATACTTTAAGGTCAAGCCACTAAAGCATTAGCGGTGATAAGTTGTTTTGCATTAAGTCTCATTAGATGCAAAGAATAAGTTTCACATGAATTTTTATATTCTTGTGCTTTACCTTGTGACCATGGTAAAGCTTAACACATTGAGCCCGGCGCCGAATTTGCTGCCCTTTCCGTTCAGCCGGCAGCGAGCGATCAAGCGGTGCAATATTGCCGACTTAAATTATTCATAAATTATACAAAAAGGAAGGAGACGCACATAAAGTCTGAAAGTATTGTTCGAAATGTTATGATGACAATTCAAAACTATTTGGATGCAAGATAGACAAAAATGTTACCCAAATAGTTGTTTCATATTGTAATATGTGTAAAGCTAAGTCGTATTTTTGTTTAGAACGTTTCAATAAATTTCATTAAAACTACATTTAATCACATTTCATTTAAGACTACACTTATTTTTTAACTTTAATACTGTCGGTCCTGTGGACCGACGCCAGCCAAACGAAAATTCAGGCACAACGCCGGGCTCAGCGTGTTAACGAAAGGCAATAACTTGCTTTAATATAGAGTGATAATTTTTAAGGGAATGCATTAAGTTATAATTAAATTAAGTATTAGGTAATCTTAGTCATTATACATTTACATGGCCACTATTAAATTAAATTTATTTTTTAATAATATTTGTTACAAAACCCTATTAATATCACAATCTCATAAAATTTCACAGTTTAAAATACATGCAATTTTTGACATTTGATTTTTAAACAATATTAGGATAATTGCACAGCTACAAAACATAAAACTCAACAAAATAATTATGCGTCTTTTTAATTTGAAGGCCTGCCAAGATATTTTGGCTAATTTATATCGATTTCCTTCTCCTTAAGCATGTTTTCTAACAATTAGAAATTTGTCTCAATATGCAAAACAATATTCTCATTAGTTTCTGAGCGTTTTATCTTATAACTGCCAACCTCTCCACAATGATGACCACAACCTATGAGGGTTTACTTGATCTGATAAAAGTTAAATAGTCTGACCCCCCCCCAGACGTGAAGCAAATTATCACTATGTCTGAAAGTAACTATAAATCAGATAATACATTTAAATAAAGGTTTAAATAAGCTTCTTATTCAAAAAGAACTTGGAACATATAGGCCTGTGCTTACGCTAACAAAATCAATTACAGTTTACGGTGATATAATTAAACAAGAGTCAAATTCAAACTAAAAATATGGACTAGTGGTCAAAGACTATACAATTTAATTTCAATTTAATCTGGTTCAATTTAATCTGGTTTCAATTTAACTCTATTGTCATAATAAACTCAAATGTCAGCAGCAGTAATGGAAAGACTAATAATTACAAATTATCAGAGCTGACAGAACTAATGCAGGGAGTAAGTGGAGGTAAGAAACACACTCGTCTTACACTCGAAAAACCTCAGTTTAAAAACTGTCTTGTGAACAGTGATTTGCATTCTGATGAGGAAATAGAAATGGGAAATTATAGTAAAGGCTGAAACTGTAAATAATTGGGTAATTTACATAATAATAACTGTACATATCTTTGAAGAATAATTTTCTTTCTCTTTACATATTTAGTTTCTTTTTTCAACACGTTTCCTTTTCACTTTAAATTTTTGGCATTTAATTAAAGACTTCTGTTATTCTAAAAGACTAAATGCATTTAGAGTGTATGGAAAAATCTGCTAATTTTATTTCTTTAGTAATACAAACATTCAGAAGAAATATGAAATACATATGGTAAAGTCTGGTCACAGAGCTGGTGTGGCATAATTTTTAGAATTTAGAGCAGGCATTGGAAGCAGAATTTAGAAAGGCACCAAGCAGCAGAATTTAGGATCCACAGAGATTGCATCAGGTGACAAAATGCCTAGCGCCAGCTCTATGTATGATGCATTAAGACATATTAGATGAATTTTTTGAATTGTCAGCTTTCAATTTCTTTAGTAATAAAAAAAATTCCTTTCTATAATGCCTGTCCATATGATAAGATTAGAAGTACTTTTGATATTTTCCATGTTTGTATCTAGTAAAAAGTAGAGAAAATAAAGGGAAGATAAAAATGTTAAAAAAGCGATTCTAGAATCAGAAGTAAAACATTCCACTATTATGTTTTCATTGCTCTTCCAGATGTTCTCCAAAATGTAAGAAACTGTGTGTTACTACCATGGAGAGATTTTTCATTTTATCACATTTTCCTAGAATCTTTTAGAAACGTGGGCCTATAAATTTGCCTAGAAATCTTTCTCAACTTTCCAAGCTTCAATGTCTAAAATCCTAAAGAAAAATTACCCCTACCAGTTCTGTAACAGAAAAATCCATAAATGTTTTTAGAAAAAATTTGGAGGGAAAAAAGTGTGAAATTAATTTTATAGAGAAAACTGATGCATATTCTGATAATTCTGATCATTCTGAAAAATGGGGAAAATTCTTATCACGAAAAAATTAAAAAGGCATTTTTAATTAATAACAATGCTATTCTGCTTTTGCTAAAAACTATTTTGTAAACTGTGCTTTATAGCATTATTACTTGCTTATTTTTCAGATTCAAAAAATTGTATAATATGTGGCCAAAATGGAACTTTATAATACGACAGTGGAAAAATATGCTTTATTTTAATGCTATTTCTTAAATATAATTCCAATATATTACCATTATTTTAATGAAATTTATCAATGTTAGAATGTTCTAAAAAATCATCAAAAAATTCCCAGATCTCGGAATTAAAAATTTTCTACAGAAACCGATCGTAAAATCGCCAAAATGTTGATAATTGCCAAGTTTAGAACCATTTAATAAAAGAATTCACATCCCGAAAAGCGGAAAGTTGTTTGAGAGCTCTTCATTACAACAAATGAAATAATTTTGAAATGCTTATGTTTCACTTCTTGCTCAGAAACTCAAGTATCCCACCCTTATTTATATTACAAATAGGAACAAATTATAACTCATGAACCCATTAAAAAAATTGCCATATTTGTCAGTGAATTGCCAAAAATATTCCTGCAAAATGCTAATTCACGCCCAAAACGGCAGTCGTAAAAACAAACAGAAATTTCAGATGATTAAAATTAAGGACTTCTGGTGATTTTGGCCAAAATTAAGGACTTTTAAGGACCAAAAATCGATTCCAAAAAACTTAAGGACTTTTAAGGTCTCTTAAAGACTATACGAACCCTGCTTAGGAACGATACCGACAATGAACTGGTGCGAGTTTAGTTTGCAATAAGATTCAGTCACAAAACTTTAGATAAGTCCCCTAACATTTTGAAACAATAAAAAGGAATGTGAGCCAGCAGCCAGTTACTACCTTATTTTCTTTGATCCTCCAAAGAAGCAAACAGCATTGCCAAGAATTGCAACATATCTTGAAATTTGTTAGGCAGTTCCAAGAATTATGGCACAATGCAAAAACGGCAAAAATGCAGAAAAAGAACATTCAAATCTTTAAGCAAAACAAGAAAAACATATGCATAAATAATAATCATATGTACTGTATATAATATTTGCTCTGTTTGGCCTAGAGATGAATATCTTAAAAAAGTTCCTAAAAATTATCGAGTTGCATGGAATGTCAAGATATCAGGAATTGAGTTTGCTGGACTCTACTGTATATGACACAGAATTAAATAATCTGTAGTTACTTGTTTGAAATTGTGAATTAGTTTTTAGGCAGTAAAGCATAAAGAAAACCCCTATTGAAAAGTCTGATGTGTCAAATTTCATACAAGAGCCAGCATTCAATAATTAAAAATTACAATGATTAGCCCATTTTAATTGGGTGTTCATTTTTTTAAAGTGCCTGCTCTCCTATATATTATTTCTAGTTCTTAAGATCATTACTTATTATGCACTTGTCTCTACACTACTCCCTCCTATTATACACAATCTAGACGAAAGTATCTGGACATCCAGTGGTATAGACTTAAGAGAGCCCTGAGACATTTTAATATGATGTTGGTCCCCCTTTAGCATCGATGACAGCTTGCACATGTCTGAGGAGACCTTCCACTAGTTTTTGATAAGTGGCCAGAGGAACTGACTTCCAGGTGTCCATCACAGCTGAAACAAGTGCTGTCAGTGAGAATGGTCAATTTGGTTGCCTATGTAATCTGCATTATAATTTGTTCCAAAGATGTTCTATGGGGTTTAGATCGGAACTCTGAGAAGGCCAGTCCAGGTTTGAACATCCATTCCATCAACTATAGCTGGGCAAGTCTCAATGTGTGAATGGAGCATTATCCTGTTGAAAGAGCCTTGCCCGAAATACTGCCATAGAGTTAGAATAGCAGCTTTGTCATGGATGTCCATAGACCTCAGAGTTCATGTTTCTAGTCACAGAAACTAAAGGACCCAGACAAAACCATGAAAAACATTCCCACACAATGATGTTGCCACCAATAAACAGTTGGCACAATGCAGTCACTTAAGAAGTGTTCACCACGCATCCGTCAAACACAGATGTGTCTATCGGACTGCCAGATTGTAAAGCAGGATTCATCACTCCAAAGAACATTTTCCACATGTCCACAGTCCAATGATGGTGAGCTTTGCACCACTGCAATTAATGCTTTGCATTCTGGGCACTGATGGGCTTGTGAGCTGCACAACCATGAAATCCCAAGATATTCAACTATTGACAAACAGTCCTGCTGCTAGCACTAATGCCTGATGAACTTGGGAACTCCTGAGTGATTTCAACCAATGAGGACTTGCGATTTTGTTTCACTTCTCTTTTCAGAGTTTTAAAGCTGTGTTCACTAATTTTTTTGGGCCTGCCACTTCATTTTTCTGCAGTTTCAATGCCTCAGTAGTTCCAGTTCACAATTACATCACACACAGTGGATTTTAGCTTCTGTAGACTGTCCAAAATTTTATGGACTGATTTTCCACACAGGTGACATTCCACTATACTGCCACAAACAAAGTTACCAAGCTCCTCTGGCATACTCATTGTTTCACAAATGCATAAATATGACCTGACAAACCCCTACCAACACTTTTGTAGTTCTTGGTTAAGAAAAAATTTTTTTTAACATTCACTGCTTGTTACTGCATACAGTGCTGATGTACTACTTGGTGATAAAAGTAAAAATAGCAGTTTATTGTAGAGATGTTATATATTGTTTATAAAATGAACATTATTTTCTGTCTTAACCCCTTTATACAAATAAAATGTGCATCTGAAGAATACCATTTAATTTGGACACTCATGTGCAAGCTTAGAAACAGAATGTTTTATTTTCAAATTTGCATTTCTATACAACAATAATAATATACTGTGCATCGTTCGCCGAAGGCAATTCTTGATGACACCAAAACGTCAGAGTCTACAATGGCACATGAAATCAATGATGTCTCCCGGACGTTACTGTATGTCAAGTGTTTAAGCATCTATGTATGTAACTATCAGTACCTTACAGTAACTCTGTAGCGGTTCATATTTTATAAATCGATAAGAACTAGAAATAAAATTTGTTAAACCAGGATTAGTTGTCAGCTGCTTTATTTAGCATTGTGTTACAGAAACCAGCTGCATGGCACCGGGACCCAATTCTAATTCTGGAAAATCATGGATGTTTTCAAAGGCCTTTATGGCATGAAGACACTTAAAATATTTTTTAGCAAAAAATCCTGTCACAGGTTGGTGGTTGGGGGAAAAAGGACGAAAGATTCTTGGAATGACCCCACATAACAAAACTGGAAGAACACTTGAGCATGGTATCAGCTGTGAAGTGCACAAAGCCATTTCTAAGGATAGACACAACTCCCTTTCTCTTGTCCACAACCTGATCCAAACCTTGTTCACAGCACACAAATCAATATTTAAAAAAAAAAAAAAAAAAAAAAAAAAAAAAAAAAAACTAAGATTAATAAAGAGAGAACAGATATCAATGTCTGTAAAGAGTATAAATGAAAGATTTCAACAAGGATATTTTTTCAGTTCCTTAATCAGAAATATCATCTGTGATTGTATTTTGCCCTTGATGTTAACAACATATTCAACATTATACTTAAAAACAGAACTCATAACTTCTGTCTCAGGAATTCCAACTTGCATGTCAACATGACTCGCATTCTAGTTTAAAAATTATTACTAAATTTCTCATTTTGAAAGAAAATTTTCCATTTACAAAAATAAATATATAAATTAAAAAATAAAAAAACTTGTGACAATTAAAACATGTAAAATAAATTCTTTTAATGCATACCTTTGGAAGACCTGGAGGAGGAAATATCCTGCTTAGTATGGCAATCACTTGGAAGTGAAGATGGAGAAATACTGATATCACCCGTGAAAGGCACACGATCATCACCAAGTGATGTTGCAGGCAATGTATATGAACATTGGTAAGTGCTACGTCCGCCTCTTGTTCTGTCTTCTCGGATAGCTGAAAAAATTTTACATTTTATAATAAATTATATATTTGAATGCAGGGTTATTGGTGCTGAACCAATTTCAGATAAGCAACTTCATGTCTATTAATAGTATATTAATTTGATACAGATCGAATGAAAATTGAAGTCTGACTTTTAATATATCCTGCAAAAATGTTATCACAGAATAATAACTCTTTTCAATGAAGGACTTTATCACATGTCTTACAGTTTGGTGTTCTACAAAATGGCCTCCAAAATTACTACACTTTAAGCAATGCATCGTTTTTCCTTTATATTAAGGATGCTACATTCAAGTGATCTTGTCTAGAAGCCTACATGATCTCAAAAACCATAATGCTACTTCCGTGTACACAATCACAAAAGGCAGCTTGGAACAAGTTGTCATGATCCAAGTTATTGGTATTAACACAACTAAAGGATGTCACACTGAACACTCAGAAAGTAAAACTTAAGAACATTTTTCTTTCATTTCACATAATATTAACTAAATATCTTTAGTGGAATTGAAGGGAAAAAAATCACTTCAAATTAGTCAATTGCTTTAAATGAGCTAGTACAATCTAGAAAATATTCAGAAATAGATGTATGAATGTAACACATGCCTGAATGTCATCTACAGACAAAAAAATAAAAGCTATTATTACTAATGATAATACTGAATAATAGACCAGGGAGGGGCAGTTGCGGTTTTATTGCAATAAACAGCATACTGTCTGATTTTTTTAAGGTGGGGGGGGAGGTATGTAGTTTGCAAAATGACAAGCTAAATGAGGCAGGCCTGGCAGAATAATTTTTATATCTATTTTTAACTGCTGCCGAACACATTTTGGATGGTTATCGAATAATATTCAGAGTCATCATTATCTGGAGATGGGTATAAGATGTACCAGTTTGTTTTGCTATCTTCAAAGTAATCAAAATCACTTTCAATAACAGATATTATCAGGTACATAAGCTCTATCAGTTATTGAACGTTTCCTGCAAGCCATATTTTGAATATAAAAAATGACAACAGCGAGGGCACTTACAAAATCAGTTAGTGAATTCATAGAAATTATGGAAATTTATAAGACAATAATGCCATCTGTGGACCAAAACATGACTCAAAATGTAAATACTGTAAAAGATGCATTTTTGACAATTAAATGGGCAAATGTCGAATGTGCTTTTCAATAAAGGGGAAAATTGCATACTGGTGAAAATACCGAGATAAGCAGTCAAAGAAGTTAACATATAATTGCCATTTTGCTAACAAAACCATTCCTATTTGAGAGAAGTTGGATCACCACCTTGAATTTTCAAAAACCATATTATTTTTTACAGCACCATGAATTATAGTTTAAAACTTTTATTTATGCAAAAGTGAAATATTTCAAGTTACAGTTACATACTTTGATTGTTTGGAAGTTATTTCAGTTCTCTCCAACGAAATACTCATATGAGAAGAAAGAAAGTTGAAGAATGTTCAGAAATGAAAGTTAGTACAATTCAGATAACAGTGTAATATAAAATGAGAAAGGCAAGAAAGTTTCACAAATAAGATGAAAAGCCAAACAGGATTCAAATATATACGATCTAAGTACAAATGTATTGCTCAGAATAATTAACTCTCAAATCATTAAGAATCTACATATGATATTAATTCACATGCACCTAACTTTAGAATTAAAGGGTCCCCCCCATTGCATTCTGTTAAAAAAAGGGGGAAGAGAGAGAGAAGATTCTTTATTCTATACTAGTTATTTTAACTATAAATTCACATAAGCTAAAAATAAAAATATCACCTTGATAAGAATCAATTGGCAACACTTCCTATTTTGCCAGGGCATAATTTCTGCTCTGGAAAATTCAGCAAATATAAGACTTGTAGAATGAAAATAATAGCACTTGCTGTCTGTTGATGCACTGAATAACAAAACTGAATCACAACTGAAATAATTTGATGACATTTAAAACTCTTACCTTCTAATTTCATACCCATGCGAAGGCATTTATTGAATCGACATGCCGGACACTTTTTCCTTGTGCTAATGGAAACATGACAGTTGGCTCCACGTAAACAAACATAGTTTTTCTTATTTTGAACAGTGCGTTTGAAGAAACCCTTGCAACTTTCACAAGAAAAAATTCCATAGTGGAATCCAGATATTCGGTCCCCACAGATAGGACATGGCCCGCTAAGTAACTGTTGCCGGGATATACCAGGTGGACCACTGAGGCTAAGAGGATTTTGAGAAAGATCACCAAGCAGTTGCAACCTGCTGTCATCTAGATTGTCACTGGACGGCCTACGAGTTGGACTGGAAAAGTCACTTGCATTGGATTCATCAGAGGCACTGGAGGCAACTGAGGCACTGGATGCTGAAATAACATTCTTTTATAATAGAAGTACAACAATCGATCTCAAAAATAATAATAAACTGAAAATTATACAGCTTAATGCAAATGTCGATAAAAAATTACACCTGTCATTGTTATAGGCAAGTGTAATTCTCTATTAACTCATTAATTAAATATGATTTTCTACAAAAACTAGAGAATCCATACAAAACAAGTTTTCTTCCAGTTCCCCCACATAGCATATTATTACTTTCAAAGAGACAGTAATATTCATCAATATGTTTTAAAATATTGAGAGTTATATAAATCATCAATCAAGAGTTATATAAATCACCCATATGTTTTAAAATGTACTGAAAGAAATTAGTAAAGTATATGCTTAAAAAAATAATCTTTACATACTTGTTGATCTAGCTTCTGGTGTTGGATGCTGAGACAAGGGTGATACTTGACTCAATCTTGTCTCAATACCAAGTTGATCTTGAGATACATACTGATATGGTGGGTGAAGGGAAGAGGAACTATCGAGTAGACAGCTTTGATCAGGTGTGCTAGAACCAGCCTTATGCACCAGACCAGGTGAAACAGATACACTGTACGGACGGTGGCGGGATACATTCGAACCACTCAGATGACCAGGACTTCGAGCAGGAGAGAAACTCTCCAAATCCCCTCTTCTGCTCTGATTAGGACTTTGAGATGGTGAAAAGACAGGTCCTTCGATGGTAATATGTCGGCTCTGGAAAAATTTATTAGTTCAATTTACATTCAACTTACATCACATTCAGTTACAAACAAATTGAATACACTCTTTTGCAAAAACAAAAATCAAAGCACCAAGAAGGACTTTTGCGATCGTGATGAAATTTGGTATGCAAAAACATCTCGATTGAACATGTAAATGACAAAAGTTTCAAGGCAAATGAACAGGAATTGTGATCATAGTGCGCCATTCGCAAAGAATAAAACCACTAACAGAGGTGGAAAACTTATTTATTTATTTATTTATTTATTTATTTTTCCCCTGCCGTTGTAATTCTGTAAAGAAGTAACTAAAAATGCCATTACGACGATATTGAAGACCTTACAGACAACTAAACGACTTCAAACGTGGCATCGTAGGGTTGCGTGAAGCTGGGTGGCCATACCAAGCAATAGGCCGCCACCTGCAGCATACAGACACTGCTGTGCAAAGATGTTGGCAGCAATGGTTACTACAAGGAAATTGCTGACGAAATGAAGGCTCTGGAAGGCAAAGGAGTACAAATGCATGGCAAGATAGGATGATTGTTTGCCAGGTCCAAACCACCCCAACAGTATCATTGTCGACTCTTCAACGCACTACAGCCATGTCTATACCTCCTGTGGTACCATCCACCATCTCACAGCGCTTGTCTGATGCGGGATTATGCTCACAGAGGACTTTAAGACATTTGCCTTTGACTTCACAACATCAGTGGAGTCGTCTGGAGTGATATCACAGCCGATCATCATGGCTGCCATCAGACTGTCATTGTATAGTGTTCAGCAATGAATCTCGCTTCACTCTTGAAGCAGATGATACCTGTGTTTGTGTCTGGAAAGGATGGGTCAGTGGTCTTAATCAGCCTTTGTTTTACAAAAGCATACATCCATAACCCCTGGTGTGATGGTGTGGGGTCCTATTTCTCTTATGACAGCAGGTCACCTTTAGTCATTTTAACAGCTCAACGACATGTTGATATCGTCCTGTGGCTGGTTGCATTACCCTTCATGGCACGTCATCCTAGAACCATTTTCCAACAAGATAATGCCAGGCCACATACGGCTCGCATATCTCTGGACTGTCTCCGTGCGGTTGATACGCTTTCTTGCCCAGCAAGGTCACCAGACCTTTCATCAATCGAGCGTGTCTGGAACATAGTAAACCGCCATATTCGGGCACCACAAAATATTGCAGATCTGGAGTGACAACTGATGAATGCCTGGCACAATAAGTCGCGGGATGACATTAGGAACCTCTACCACTCCTTGCCTTGACGAATTCAAGCATGCATTGACGTCAGAGGCGGTTCGACCAACTACTAATTTGAACACTCAGTGGGTGATTGTGAGCCGTGAATAGGTACTATGACCTTGATTTTTAATTATTTTATTATATGTATATGAGCTATATACATATTTAATTTCATTTAACAACCACCTCCTTCCTGGCGCTTCAATTTTTTTGCAAAAGAGTATATATATATATTGTCTGACACCCCCAAAACAGATACACATTGAAGCTTTATTAGATTATTATTATCAATAACAGTACACAAGCATTGTTTCAATTAGTTCCCAGCCTTATTTCTGACCAAAGTTGTATTAAAATTTCTCTAAGATTCTTTGCTTTAAAAGCAAAAAAGTCTTTATTCTTTAATTCCTTCTGTAGTACATATATACTTTTAACTGGCTTGAGATCAGGAATTTGTAATGGCCAAATGTGAACACTCCAATCTCTTTAGATTCTTCTATAATATATACCCCACATCCCTAAATGAATGAAATCAGAAATTTGTAATAGTTAATTTAAATGTAAAAATTCTTCAAATCAAGTTTTCAGGGTTGAAAGAATTTTTGCATTGTTCCATCGTTAGCTTCGAAAAGGGAAAAAAAATTAAATGATGGAATAAAATGATCTTCATGATATGCTAGATGCTCAGCTGAGTTCATTTTATTGCTGAATAGTACTGACAACCCTTGTCCAGCTAAACTATCTTCAATTATAACATTTTCTCCAATGCTTGTATAGTAAGCATAATACATTAAAAGTTCAATGTTACATGAGTTTCATCTAACTCTTATGCCTTCATCACGCTGAGAGAGTGTTAACCTGAACTCACTGGACCACATAATCCCTACTACTTTAACCCTTTCATCCCGAAAGGTCATGTGTACCACAGATGTCTAAAAATACCTGCAGGACATATTTAACATTATAACTAAACAAAAAATGTAGCACTGTGGTACTTTAAGTACCATAACATCACCACAGTGTATAACATAATGTGGATTTCACTAAATATAAGGTTATGTTTGTTAATAAACCAGTGAGCACCTGTTGTTATACATTTTACAGTACATTTGTGCAAGAATTTTATACATAATTTTATTCTATAATACTTATTAATACATTTAGAAAAGAAATAGAATATCATGGTATGTATGAATTAAGAAATTATTTATCTTTTTGATTATCTGGTATACGTACCAACCGGTATTGTTACCAGTTTAGCTCTGAAATGGCTCACCCATTGATGCAAAAACAAATAGCTGCAACACTGATGCAAACAACTAGACAACATTGCAAACACTGATGATTGATGAACATCGATGAAACAATTGATGCAACACTGATGCGAAAACAACTACATACCACTGTGCAAAGATTGTTATACCACATACCACTGTGTTGTATCATATCAAATAGATTTTATTTTGTGTAATCATTTTTCTTTCAATAAAATTAACATTTAATTGAAAGTCATTATTTGGTACGTACTGGTACATTATTTGGTACGTACTGGTACACTCCCAAGCCCTGATGCTACAAATATGTACCACCATCCTTCCCCCTCCCCTAAGAAAAAACAATGAAAAAATAACAAAACTACAATGAGTAACCTTACAATAATAAAAATTGCTTTTGTTTTTGTCGGAAAATCTATTATTCACATTCAGGGGTGAATGGTTAAATAGCAATCTACCTAGTTCTTAGTAATTTAAATGTTCTTTAATTTTTTTATTATTATTATTATTATTGCTTAAATAGTCCTTTTCTGTTAATGGGATACCAGTTGCCATACGTGGTAGTCCTTTAATATAGCATCCTGCGCAATAATAATATATACATATATAGTATTTATGTGAGCAAAACCAAATTTGTGCAATTCGCTTTTTTGGGGGGAGGGGGGAATGAAAATAGATCATTGTGTACATGGAACAGTTTAATTCTCCTTACATACACAGCCATTTGTTTGCACTTAAAAACCAGAGAACTGCACTAATTTAGAATAATGCACAGAAATGGCATTGCACACATATTACATTATATATACTATACATAAAAAACAGCTATTCTTTTTATGAACTTTATGTATCATCATTGTTACCACCATCTATTAGATGTCACACTAAGTGTTATGGTTGGAGCTAAGTGGCACCCAACTAACAGAAAAGTACTGATTAATTTTATTTACACAGAACTTCCTTTCCTCTTTACAAAACACAACTATTCAATTATAATTGTGTGAATTTATGTTTCATATGCGAACGGAAATAGTCGTTTTCTCTTAGCGAGCAACACTATTCTAAGAATAAGTTTTTCATGGATTTCATTAATCGTTTAATACATTTCCCTCTCACAGTTATTAACACTGATTATCAGCTATATACGTTGTATTAAACACCATTTTTAAAAGATTCAATAATATTCAACACTGATTATCAGCTACATACGTTGCATTAAACACCATTTTTAAAAGAGTCAATAATATGCTAAAGAGTATGCAATCCTGTGCCAATAATTTCAGCTGTCTCTGTATGTACGTTTTCTGTCCTTGATACTTATCAGCAATTTTGCTTGTATGGTTTTAGGTAACACTTTCAGCCATGACTTATTTCAAATAACTGGAGGCACAATCAGTCTGCATAATAATAAAAGAGGATTACAGTAAGATTACGCAAATTTTCAATCTGGCTAAGAACAATTAATTTTCAAACAGTTTAACTCTCTTCAATATACGCATGTTTAAATTTATGTTAATGGCATTTTTTCGGCAAAGTATATGCAAAAGTTTCAACTACCAATATTAAACAGACATATAATATAGAAAACAATTTATTACTCTTTGGTATTTGAAAATATAATATGCATAATTACAGTAGTTTCATTCAATGACATGATGGGAGTTGCTATTTTTTAAATACAGTATAAGTGCTCAGCTTAAGAAGACTTCATACTTACTTGAAGAGGACTACCTGAAGGTGAACAAGCAGAGCCATCACTGCTGTTTCCTGCAGTGTGTCGAGACAGAACAGGGCTTTGAGTATGTGAATATAATGAAGATGCACTATTCACATACCTGCCCATAAGGGGACTTTGGCTCGGAGAATACGAGGAACGGGAACTGGAGCTGCTTGTAGGACGGGTGAGGATGGGACTGGGAGTTTGGCTATAAGGACCACTGTAACCAATCAAGTTCCTACTTGGTGCAGGACTTTGATGATTCACAAGAGGACATTCTGGAATTAATTATTAAATAAATATTCAGAATATAATTCCAAACTAAAATTCTAAATATTTTGTATTTTATTATTTGCTTACTGATGAAATAGTAGACGCTGAAAAAATTTATGTTTTATATGAATTATGAATTTGCACTTAGTTATACTGTAATAAATCTCCCTAAAAATTCTGATGTGGTCATGAGTTCTTTATATGGCCTATTAAATTATACACACATTTTGTTGCATTTCATTTTAGCTTATTTCCTCATATTAACTTATCTTCTTATTTCTCATCCAATTAATTCCATTCTCACTTTGCGGCAAAGTAAAAATACATGAAAACTCAAAACATCTTCATTAAAAATTGTAAAATAGAGAAAAACATAAAACACCAAATACAGTTAAAACAGTTAAAAAAACATTTTTACATTTAAAATTAGAGTTTCTAAGCAAAATAAACAATTCACCCAGTGGGCAAGAAGGCAGATTATTTGATACACAAAACAAAGTTTACTTTTGGCCCCACTCGGCAAAAAGACATTGAAGGTGCAGAAACTGAATTTACTATTCTATGACATTTGAAATGTAAACACAAATGGCAGTTCAATAGGCTTAACTCGTCACTTAACCCTTTAATAGTTTGACCCGTAATATTTCGTTCTTTTATTCAGGCTCCTTAATGGTTCATCCAGGAAAATCGTCATTTTAAATATACCCTTGAAAATGGCATTGCCTGTGTTTTGTCTTAGAATTAAAACATACGTCAAGAACAGTTAGCACAAATTTTTGTCTCACTTTCACCCCCAAATGCCTAAATAGACAAGCATCCCTACTGACAACAATAGGTAATAACCTTCAATAGTGTGGGAAGAACTCTTCTTGATGTTTTACGATAAAGGCTTACACTGGTTCTAATGAAATAGGAAATTTGTTACCAGTTAGAAACTGAATAGAGAAGGAGTTAAGAATTTCTGTTTTTAAGAAATAAAAATAATAAAAGATTTTATTGAATAAGCTTTTATTTATATGAAAATGAATGAAATTATTAATAAATTAAAAAGAGAAAACTGACTGACTGACTGTGACTGACTGACTGACTGACTGTGACTGACTGTGACTGACTGTGACTGACTGACTGTGACTGACTGTGACTGACTGACTGTGACTGACTGACTGTGACTGACTGACTGACTGACTGTGACTGACTGACTGTGACTGACTGTGACTGACTGACTGACTGTGACTGACTGACTGACTGACTGAATGAATGAATGAATGAATGAATGAATGAATGAATGAATGAATGTATGTATGTATGTATGTATGTATGTATGTATGTATGTATGTATGTATGTATGTATGTATGTATGTATGTATGTATGTATGTATGTATGTATGTATGTATGTATGTATGTATGTATGTATGTATGTATGTATGTATGTATGTATGTATGTATGTATGTATGTATGTATGCATGCATGCATGTATGTGTGTGTCTGTGCATATACATATGTTACCACATACGCATACATGTTAGCACATTTATACATGTTAATACATTTATACACACATACATGAACACATACATCCATATATACTTCATGCATATGTACATACATTTTTTTAATCCTGTCCCAATAACAGCAGAGTAGATTTATTAAGTAGATTAATAGAAATAAGAGATTAAATAATATTCTTTACTTAATTCATCTACAAATTTATATCATGAATAATAAAAAAATTTGGAGAATTGAATGTAACCTCATTTTCCTTAGAAATTCCTCCACTGAAATATCGCTTTCGTTAGGGACATAGACCATGTGTGCTATAACTCCAAACATCAATTTGCAAGATTTTATGCATTTATCACCTGAAATAATTCAGACTATAACATTATTCGCAACAGGGAAGTACTAGCCAAGATACTAGTCAGAGCAGAACTAAGAGCAACAGTAGTAGAACAGTATAAAGCCAAACTCATGTTCATGATTTCAATTAATCAGAACACATGACAATTCAGCAGCATTTAATTAACACACTACAGACAATTTAATAATGATCAGTGAAAAGTATTTCAGTATAGTAGAAAATAAATGTTCATCTTGTCCAGATATGAGTACTATTCCACAGATCGCGTAGTGCATTTTCATTCTTAAAGATAACTGTCCAGAACTGAAAACCGAATTTACATGCAAATGGATATTAACTTTTTAAACACATTTCAAGTATATACATTAATATTATTAGTCTCGTTTTCACACACACCACACATATATATATATGTATTTGTTGACTGTTTTTTTTTTTTTTTTTTTCCCTTGCATTTCCAAAAATTGTATTAGTATACGTCTTTCATTTTCAAAATTTAGATTTACAAATATGATCTGAAGTGCTGATCCACTTCTACTTAGGGTTTAGCAATTAGTAGATATACTCTGCGAAGATAGTTGAAAATTATGTTTCGTTACCTAAAGTTATGTTACCTTACCTAAAGAAAAATTCTTACGTTTCATGAATAATTCCTTTTTCTAACACATCTCTTTGAATGTATATGAATTTAAGAGCATTTTTCCTTATACGGAATATAAAGCAGGGAAAACTTTAAATGAAAATTGACAAACAGAAATTTATTTAAATTGGCTATAATCATTCTTATATTCTATGTCATTCGAGTACACTAATTTCAATTGTTCCTTGAAAAACTGCAATGTTCAAACTTAAGTCATGTACAAGCAGAAATATTATTTTTTTTTAAACTTTAAAAAAAAAAGTACAATTCATTTAACTAAAACTACAAGAATTAAAAAAGATTTTCATATATTTCATTTTACACATTTAATCAGTAAAAGGTGGGAAACGAAAAAAATCCTGTCTTTGAACACTGAAAAATAGTTCTTTCTAGTCTGGCGTAAAATTGCATCACATTCATTTGAATTTCCATTTGATTTAGAAATACAGTCTCTCAAATCAACTCAATAAAATTTTAATTTTAAACTCCATATTTCTTTCATTTATTTAAAGACGATATGGCATTCTCTATTTTTGTGACTACAGTCATTATATTAGCCAGTTAGGTGAAACCATCCTTTGCACACAAGGCTTGTTGCTATATTAATGTAGAAGAATTCAAGAACCGGACAGCGTATGTTTGAAATAAACTCATAAACCACTATTTCTGGTCACTATCTATTAAGCAACATCTGTGGTTATTGAAACATTTTTTTCTTAAATCTATTTCTTTCTCAAAAACAAAATTTATAAAAAACCATACAAATAACTGTGCCCTTAGTAGCTGTTGGCAACGATGTTATAGATATTGTTGTTTACTCAGTTAAACAATCAGATTTAGTTACTTTCGTCAAGATATAGCGCTTGAAAATGCATTGAAAAGTTGAACATAGCACTCTGAGATCTTCTCTCCATACCACAGAACAGTCTGGGAGCCTTCTCAAATACATGCAGAGATGTGGGGCCATCCAACATAATGCCTCTCGAACCATTACACCTCTACCACTGTAATGATACTTTTCCTTGATAAGGGAGGGAAGGTATTGTGTTTCAGGCTCTCTTCAGATACAGGTATATGGAGAATCAGACAGAATCTCAACTCATTTGTAAAAAGCATGATGCTCTACTGACGTCTGCTCTAAGGCACATGCCTGCATAACGCTAAATACACTAAAATGTATGCTGCAATGAGCAAGATGTAAAAAGTAGGCCTTCTATTATACAGCCCTGCCTCATGAAACCTTTGGGCAAATGTAGACTGTGAAATTTATTTTCCAGAGGCAACAACAGGTCACGTGAGAGTTGTGAAGTTGTAGCACTTCTGTGTCGCCATACTGAGAATGCTAAATAACGAGCCTCATCCACTGTTGCGGATCTTTGCCGACCCTGTCCAGGTCTTCTTAACATGGATCCAGTGTCCTAAAACTGTTTCCACAAATACCAGAGAACAATGGAGTTACACTGAAGTCTACAGCAATCTGTGATTGTGACTAGCCTGTCTCCAACCGACAATTCGCTATCTCATTCCATCATTCATATCTTTGTGGCTACTCATGTTACCTGATACCTTATAAAATTTGCTACACTCTGCCAAGAAAAATGCCAAATGTCATGAAGGAGTACAAGCATGCAAACTGCCCCAAACTCCCCAGATGCTTATATCCTCTCGACAATCCCAACTCCGCAGACACGCAAGTGTACACTTATGAATTTGATTCTTATGTATTTGCACAAGTCTATAGTGGCCTAATTAGCACCTTTGTTTTAATACTTTTCATAAAAACAGACATAACTCAATTCTCTTAATTTTGAACATGAGTATATTTCTGAATAATATACTGATTCCATCAGTATATTATTCAGAATATTATTCCAAAGGTCGGCTGATGGAAATGCATTGTCCATCAGAAAAAAAATCTTTCCTTTCAAAGGATAGGTAATAAGCCAATACATTCTCCTCAGCATACAGCTTTTAAAAATTTTTCCAGATAAACTAAATAACATGATGATATTATACTTATGCTCTTCTATTAATTTAGCTTAATGTAGTGAACTGGATTCTTTAAATCACACAGCAGTTACTGATACCATTCCACAGAGATCTGTTCTTGATTTTCTCACACCAAGCAGTAGAGCAATTGAAAATGAAAGCGATTAAGCTGTACCCTCTGATGTTACTTTCCCCCTGCTAACCGGAATTGGACTTCATCCAAAAAAAGGAGAAAGTTCTCTTCTTGTATGACTCATTCTTACACATTCTGCCATGAACAGTAGAAAATGCTTGTACCATCGCTAAATATTTTTTCTTCTCATACCTAATAAATCTGTATTTTTATGTGCTAATAAAATAATAATGATCGTGTTCCTTACATTTGCAGCATGAATTATGCTTTAACAAGGTAAAAACTCTGATGTTTTATTTATCTGCTTGTCTCGAATAAGCTGAATTCCACTAGTAAACAAATGAACAGTGCAAACATTGAATTCAAGCAAAGCAAAATATCCAATAATATATAACCAGCACTAGCATGTGAGCAAGATACTTCAGTTACTTTCCTAACAAAAGAACCCAGTGTCTTAAATCAGATTAACATTTAAACTTCAAAAATTCTATCTCAAATACTATGAAATATATATGTGTTTTAAAAAAAAAAGAGAGAATAACAATTTACTTACCATATAGGGCACTGTGAGCAACAGGTGGACGGTCAGAGGCATTAGCCTGAGAGAGAGGAATATATGGTGAAGGAGAGGCAGGTTTTATCAAACTTATTGTAGTATGAGGGCCAGAAGCACTAGCTGTGATGGAGCCACAATTTCCAATGCTGTTTCTAACAGTAATGGTATTTTCACTTATTTCGGAGTTTTCAACAGTTTCATTCTAAAAGAAATGAAACAGCATAAATTAGAAAAAAGAGTTTAACATAACCTCGCAATGATGTAGATGCTAAAAAAGTTAATTAGCAAAAAACGTTCATAATATTAAAATATTGAATGCTCTTTATACATATTTGAGCAAATCAGTTACAGTATAGATCTAAATAAAAACAATTAACTGAGGAATGACTACATGAAATGTAGTCATTCCTCAGTTAATAAGTAGTAAGATTGAATTCTATTAAACTGGACTTGAAAGAAGCAGTGATGGCATCAACCTAAATGAATGGAAGTGATATTTCAGCATCTAATAACTAATACACTATGGAAGATGTTAATCAAGCATAAGGAACTAAAACATATTAATCATTATATAAGGAAAATTCTTTAAAATATATATGAAAATGTATCTTTCTCTGATGATCAAAAGACGATGCAGGATGGAAAATTTAGCCTTAATGAACAAGAATAATGAAGCTGAAGATTACTTCAAATGCAAACCAGGAGTCTGCTTCTGTGATTTATTTTAATGCAATCATTATCAGGGCTTAAATTCAACTGAAGCTTACTGGAACCCAGTTCCAATACTTCCCAACTTTAAGTAAAAATTTATCTCCAGCCAAGAGTGCAGTGATATAAGATGAGATCTGATACTTTGTTGTGGAAGTGAACTCCAATATTCACAGAAAACTCTGCTAGTTTTCAACACATCAACAATTTGTTTAAAAGTTAGTAAAACTGATACTGATACTAGATATTGATGCCTCACTTTCCTTAAGAAGTACTGGATTTCAGATGACATGCAGTTTTGTATTATATATGTACTTTCACTTAGTTCACTTTCTATACCTCATAGTAGTCACGGAGCTCTTGTCAAATACATGCAGGAGTGTGTGGCTATCCAACATAATGTCTGCCCAAATCATTACACCTCCAGTGCCATAATGATCCTTTTCCAGGATAAGGGAGGATGGTATCATGTTCCAAGCTCTCTCCAGATACAAATATGCTAAGACTCAGCATCTAAGGTGAATCTCAACTCATCTGTAAAAAAACACAAGGTTCCACTGAAGTCTGGTCTAAGGTACATGTTGTCTGCACCATGTTAAAAGCACAGCTTGTCTGTTGCAATGAGGGGGGTGGAAATGGCAAGCTTCTGGCATACAGCCCTATCTCATGAAACCTTCGGGCAGCAGTAGACCATTAAACTTAGATCCTAGTGGCAGCATACAGCTCAAGTGATAGCTGTGAAGCTGCAGCAGTCCTGTATTGCAGCACTGAAAGAGCCAAATAACAATCCTCATTCATTGTTGTTGATATCGATTAACCTTATTCAAGTCTTCTTGGTGTAGATTCAGCGCCTTGAACATTTTCCCACAAATTGCAGATGATATTGTGCATTACACTTCTGAGTGGCCTGCTTATAATCTACAACTCATTCCATTATTCTTATATTCATGGCTACTACTTATTTTACACGATACCTTATAAAATTTACTGAGCACTTGCAAGAAACAAAGCTAATGTCATGAAGAAGTATGAGCGCACAGATCGTCGAAAAACCCTTTTCACTTTTATTCCTTCCACAATTACACAATTGCAGACATGCATATGTAAAGACACATATATTCAGAGTCAATATGATGATATATTTGACTCTGAATATTTGCATAATTCTTCAGTGACATAATTAATACTTTTGGTTCAATACTTTTAATAAAAATAGACATAATTTGAAAATTCTCTTAATATTGCACATGATTGTATAATTTTAAGAAAGAACATATAACACACTAAGATTTCATAATTTTTACAAAACTGCTTCTTTAAATTTAAAAACACCGAAAAAATATTTGAGTCATTTAAAACATTTTTGTAACTGAAAGTACGTCTTTATGATCAACGGTTTCAAAAATAAAGGATGAGTGAGGACTTTTGTGATCATGGGGGTATATGTGAAAATAAATTATCCAGTATGTTTCCTAATACTGCCATAGTACTGCATATTTACTTTATATTACTATATCAATGGCTACTGTGGACAGTAGTTTATCAAAGCTGCAATAAATAAATAAATAATTTGAAATCAACAATGTTAGAAGAAAGTCTTGCTAATTTATCAATGATATACATCATACAGAATGGTGCGCGGCAGATGCATGGATTTCAAAAATCAATAAAATGCAAAATATTCAAGAATGACCATGTCTGAAGTTTTCGTGGACTCTTTCCAGCATTTCAACAGGAATTCAGGGGATATTGGTACAAAAGCTGTCTTTGAAGCCTTCTAAGGTCCTGGGACATCTATTATAAACAAGGGGTTTTAAGTAACTCCACAAGAAAAAAAATAACAGGGGGACAAATCTAGTTTAAATCGCCTCGTCGGGAGATGAGGTGTCTGGAAAATCGGTCGCATATAAAAAGTCCATGCAAACTCTTGCTGTATGGGCTGTGGATCTGTCATGCAGAAACCAGACATCTTCCAGGTCCATCTGTTCAAGCAAGAAAAATTCTTGGATCATGTTCAGGTAATATGCAGGTCGCACTGCCGATCGATCATTTTCTTCAAAAAAGTAAGGCCGATGATCCGCGCCCTCAACACTGCACACCAGACTCTGTCAAAGTGTAAGAGCCTCTGGTGGAGCTCCCTAGGGTTTGTCCAGTAGCACATATTCTGTTTGTTAACACAACCGCTGAGGTGAAAATGTGCCTCATCAGAGAATAAAACAATACCATCTCGAGGCAATGCAGCAAGCATGTTTTCGTGCTTCAAACTCCCATGGACAACAACCTTCTTGTAGTGGTGTAAATGAAGGTGTTCTTTAATGTTTTCTTGAATGGAACGTCTCGAAATGCCAAGGGCGTCTGTCTGTTTATGAATTGAATGTGTGGGAGATTGTTCAAATGCAGCTCGAACCCTCTTGATGTTTTCTGGGCTAGAAACAGTTCTCTGAGGCACCCTCTTATCGTGGACACACTCTCACTATCCCTGAAGGCATTAACCCACGTGAGAATTAGATTTCGTTCGGGAACTCAACTGGGGGAGGGGCCATATTGAACTTCAAACAGAAGGCACGCTGGATACAGATGATCAAGTGGACGTTGGAGAAACAGGCTTCCACACAAAACGCACATTGCTTCACGAACTATTCCATCTTGGGAATTAACCTTTATTGGGGAAACTACCTCCTCTCTTCCTCTTTAGAACCACATCCCTTTTAAGTCTCTAGAACCATTGGGAATAAAGCAATGACCTTTTCAAATACATGTGTCTGCCACATGCCACCCTGTACAATGATCTAATAAGATATCTGAACTAGAATTTCATTGCAGCTAAGGGAATAAAAATTGAACTAATGGCACATTACAAAAACTAGTCTAAAATATTTCATAATTTTATGAAATCACTGATACACTTATGTTTTTTAGAAAATTTATTTTTATGCAGACTTAGGCATATTTTGTATTTAATATTAAATACAAAGAAGTTTCTTTCATTTAATTTCATTTCAAGAGAAAGAAAGAATACAGGGCTTTTTTAAACGTTTGTGTTACATAAATAAATTATTTATTAAATATCACATTCTTCGCATTTAAACCATAAAATTAAATTCTACAACAATATCACAAAATAATTTAAAAAGAGCATATCTTTAGAATTTCTGATAAACAGTCTCTTTCTGATAAACAGATAATCCCCCCCCCCCGCAGTACAGTGTTGCCATTGCTCACTTTGAAATTGCTGAGTTAGTTAATCACAAATTCATTAAAGTTTTACAAAATATGAAGTAGCTAAAACAAATTCCAAAGTCAGACTTTCAGATGCTCGTATTTGAGTGGATGGCTATGTTTTTCAAAATTTTATGTCTCTGGGCACCATTGTTTTTCACAGTATGTACCTTTTTTTTTTTTTTTTCCCCCCAGTTTTTCACACATACAGATTCTTCATTATATAATACAGGGCTCTAATATTTGGAAGCAACAACTTGAAAAGTGAAATGTCATTCATGGTGAACCAGCGCAAAATGCCAAAACCAAATTAGTAGCCCTTCTGGGCAGATTGGCCCTTTGAGCTAAAAATTAAAACTTTTTTAAAAAATTACAATGATGAAGATGAAGACATAATGTAAGCTCATACATTAAAGACACATGCAACTTCAATAATGTCTTATTTAAAAAGACTTTCTTTCCTCTCATCTTGAATTTAACACTCATAACACAGTTTGTTAGGAAGACTGCTGTTAGATTTGAGAAGTATATTATCAAAGTTAGTAGCAGATCAATATGCACTCCCTTTAAGAACATCCTAAAATTACATGAAAATGATTCAGGTAAATACAACAAAAGTTCTTTTAAAGATGCTGCCTTTCAATATTCAAATCAAAGGATAAAACAGCCTGAATTTAAATAATATTTTTAAAACAGTTAACCCACATATTGCAGATTCAAAAGAAAATTGTAATTGAAGACAGAATATAAAAGCCAACCACAACGGTTCTTTCTCTCTCTCTCTTCTTTTTATTCTTTCCTCTTTTTTTTTTTTTTTTTTTTTTTTTTTTTTCAAAGAGCTGTAAAATGAAAGTGTGGGAACATTACGATGTGGAATTTTCCTTTCCCACCGATCAAAAATTGCCTTAGGGAAGAGCCAGTTAGGAGAAAAATGGGGGAAAAAATCATAGTCAAGAACCGATTTGAAAGGGGGAGGAAGGAAGCCCCGGTCAAGGTCATCGCGCGGCGCTCTGGGAAGGTAGAGGGCTAACGACCGGGAAGTCTGAAAATGCTTTCCGCAAGTCGAAAGGGTTCCTCTCTCCCGCTTTATGATTATAAAAAGTTGAATTTAAAATTGCAAGTAAGTAAAAGAACAAAATATTCGCGTAATGAATTTCGAAGCCTTAATTATGAAAAAAGCAAGGCAAATTAATCTTAACAACCTAAACTGTTTTCAAGCTACGATGGCTAGTAAGAACTATTTACTTATTACAACAAAACTTCGTCGCTATCCACGATTAATATCTCGATCAATTAATACGCCGTAAAAGTAATTACGTTAACTGAATACAATAAACAACAGAAATAATAAAATGTACATCAGCTGGCATAAATGTTGATGAGGCGAGGATAAATTAAATGGCAAAAATCACCTGAGTTAAAAATGCTTTAAAAGAATAAGCTTTCTTAATGTTTTATTTAATGTCCAAGCATTTGACTGAGCTAACGTTTTCTTAATTAATAAATAAATAAATAAATTTTAAAAACCGAAATCTCAAAATTAGATTATTTATTTAATAAAGAAAAGACTTAACATAATTGCGCGTTTATTTGGATGGGTCTATTTCGCAGGAAGCCTGAAAAAATACTTTCCTCAGGTGGCAATAATCAATTTTAATGGGACACAGATTCCACAAAACCATAAGAGCGTATAAGTTTCCTTGAAAGTCTTTAATAAATAACTGAATAAGAATCCACCCCCAAAACATACACATAAACTTCCTAAAGGGAGGAAACCTACTTTTCTCTTAATTAACTTTTTTTGGGAGCATGGGGTTACCTGAGGAAAATATTATCATTTATTAAAATTAATATGTGATTCAGCATACACCTTGATAATAAAACATACTAATCCCTTTAAAACTAAACAATCGCTAAAAATGAGCATTATTTTTACATTTTATTAAAAATTTCCATATCAAATCTTGAGCATTTGAACACCCGCAAAAAATTTCTTAAATATAATAGCTTCTTCTCCCTCTTTCTTATGTTCTTTAATACTGTTCAATCTAAAACCAATTCATTGCCACAAATTTGCAACATAGAAAAGTCACGTTAACTGATTATTCCTCACTTAAGCAAGAAACTGTATAATTTCACTCGTTACTGCTAACTTATTATCCTGACAGCAATTCACATGGATCACATTCAAAGAAATTTTCTTGCAATGCCTAAGCACTTCTTATGAATGCAGAGATATAGGAAATGTTAAGAGGGAAAACTGATTTAAAGGTCTCACTAATGTCTACAGTGCACAATCAAATGAAATTTTACTTATATGGGTGCATTGTTGATACAAGTATTTACAAAATCAAAGGAAAGGGGTCATTTATTACAGGAAATCTACAAATGGATGCAGATTCAAATATCCCACTTGGACACCTCTAAATGTGAATACACAATGGCGGGACATGGTATTCATTGAGATATACAGGTGTCATATGGTGTCCTGCATTATCTCTTTTCATGTTACCAAAAACAAGCCTCTAGTTTGACCAAACTTACCAGCTATCAATTTGCTATCCTTAGTGATCTGAGACAGGCTCAATTGGTGACAAATTTGAAAATCAGGAAGGCCAAGAAAGGATGGCAATGTGATGTAGGCATTCCTGTGACATCCTTGCTATGTGTGGTCAAGTACTGTCCTGTTCAGAAATGCCTTCTGGAAGTTCTGGAATGAGTGACTATACATAATGAACAAGGAGTCTTGACCTTATGGCTAGATTGTCATACACTTTGGACCAACATTTTTGCCTGATGGCTGTATGTACGGACAGTATAAAGGAGTTTTTTCCGAAACTATATTTGTAAAATGGATTCATAAGAGGTTTTGGTTGATCTTTACATTATGGTAACTTGGCGATTTTTTGGCGAAAATTTGGCAACCCTCTATTTTTTTTTTCCCGCCACCATTTTGTCTTCACAAAGTAAAGACATGTTTCTTTTCTTTTTATCTACTGAACACTTCTTCCAACAATCTACTAGCCGAATTACACTTATGCTAGAAATCTTATCTAACAGAACTGCTTAATCATGACAAATATTCACTGCAAAATTGGGAAAAAGTGCACAATACCATACTCCTTACGCGTTTTTCAAAATAACACATAAACCATGTACACGCCGACTTATTTTTACTTAAAAAAAATATCCCAGAATTACACAAAAATGGCATTGCGCACACTCTTCACTATATCCATGTACACTGCTTTTTTCTCATAAATTAGAAAAATTTCACGAAAATGCATAACAATTTTCTGAATCTTTAAACCCGGTAAAAAGAACATATATGAAATTACCTGATCGCGAAAAAGTACATACCCTTTCCAAATATGAACATTTCCCCGTATAAAATAAATAAAATATCCAAAAACTTTTACCTCTACATTATCTATTATATTACAAACGTCACTAATTCATTCATACCTTTACTTCATTACAAATGGTTACAAATACTTAGTATCAAATATTTAAATTATTTCCATGCACGTTTACGCAAATTACTTTACTTCCACCTTACATTTAGAACAATGCATAAAAATAATATCCTCAAATAATTAAAAATACTAACTTACCTATTCTTCTTCAGAATCTTGATTACGTGTCCGATAAACTTTTCTTATTTCTGTTTCAGGATCTTTAAAATCATACTTATAGTTCACACCAAGGTACCAGGTAAAATAAATAACTTAATAAAACATCTTTACTTCTATCTCGCACAACCTTAAAGAAACACTTATTACTACGCCTTTTAATCCAAATACCCATTTCGAATTCACTTTAGTTACGGCCATGGGATCCAAAAATTAATGAACACTGTTTCACACAACACAGAATAAAGGCAATTACAAAATTTGAAGATTTTTTCCCGATTTCCCCCCTTTTCCAATTAAAGAACCATAATTCGTCCATTAATATCACATGACATATCCCATGATCTCTCATTTCCCTCACACAAAATAATGCGTAATCGGAACTGAGTACTGCTCACATTATTACCAAAGTCCCAGGTAGTAACCTTTATCGCCTCCAAAATGTCGCCAAACTACCAGTTACCATATTGTAAAGATCAGCCGAGGTGTTTCTGCTATAACATTTAGTTGTGCACTTCCCTTTTTTTACTGCCATCAGCAATTTTTTTTGGAGGGGGGGGGCGGGAGGACAAATTACAAAATCTTTTAGTGCAGTTTCTGTGCTTATATTTGAGAAAGTTTTATAGTCATTATGAAAAAATGAAATTAAAAGAAATTTGACTACATTGGGGATACAGCAGCAAGCTGGCAATGGTTGTGGAAACTAATTTTTGTCATTAAATATGGTGAGAAATTTACGAAAGTCAACTAGTTTGGAGATCATTTGGCAACATTTTGGTTCTGTCAATACTTAACAGTAACTGTGTGTACCTTTGGGCAATTTTGAGAAGTCAAAGGTATTAGAAATTGCATAGCAAATGGGAAAATTCTGCAAGACTGGAGAGTGCATCAGTTTTCAGTCGAGTTTAGCTCAAAGTACTGAGAAGTCACCATGCGAGCTTATGCATTTGATGCTTTTTGTATAATCTTGTGTTTAACATTCTTAACAGTTTGAAGTGATAGCCTCTGATTGTGCTTTGCCATACTGATAAGAGCTATAGAAGTACTTTCGAGAAAAGTTACAAACTACAGTATAGAGTACGAAATCCGGACTCGTCGGGACTCTGCGATTCCAGATTCGGGATTTTTCTGGATATTAGATCATCAATTTAAATCTGGTAAGATGGCATGCAAAATATACAATTAAAAATATAAAATTGTAATTTATGAAATAAAGAGCAATTATGATCTAAAGGGTACCAACATTTTTTAAAAAAAAAGCTTAATATTTGTTTGCTTACTTTATTAAACATTTTTTCAATGTAAGTTGTTCAAGTTGCTTCGTGTTTTGTGCTAATACTTTCTCTTTAATTCTATAAACAGACATAATTTCTTGTTCAGTTACAAAGTTCCACTGTTCAAGTCCTGTAATTGCTGTGTCGAGAATACCGACTAACTTGTCAATCGAAATTTTTTCGTTTTCAATAACCTCTCTGTCACTTTCTTCACTATCGGTAGCGGTATTTTCTGGATCTAGAAACATACTACAGATTTTGTCGTCCGTTAATTGATTGATGATTGGGGCATAGTCATCGCAATGAAGAATTTCTATTATATCACCCTCATTTATTACTGCTTCTCCAGATTTCTTTACAAAATCCATTAACTGGAAAATTTCACCTTTAGTTTGCGATATCCGAAAAACCTTCAAATTCGGGGGTTATCATCTTCATCATCCTCACCATGAAATATGGTAGCTGGCCATAAATTATGCCAAGCATTTTTTAACGTATCTGGAGACACATACTTCCACAAGTGTAATCTTTAGAAGGTTGCCATACTCTTGTTATTCAATTATTAATATTAAAAAAAGTTTAGACATCACAGCATGAGTTATTACTGAAACTGTTATGTATTGATAAACATGAGGTGATAAAAGCAAAGTATAATAAATAATGGCTCGTTAGGTTGGGGTCATGGATATGAAACAGGTGAATGTTTCCGGTATGCTTTAGCATGCGCATTTGATTTTTCCTTCCATAATAAAACGTGCAGAGATTCTCACTTAAAAATTCAGATTCTTAATTTCACTTAGGCACTAAATAAAATACCTCGTTATGGAAAAACAATCATGTAAGCATAAATTTGTAAGATTAATAATTTGGTTCCGTAGTTGAGTATCTGCTTGGCATACATCACAAACCAAACATTCACTTATTTTATATCCCTGACGCCGACCTGGGAAGTCATTATTTATTATATTTTACTTTCAAGCTTCAGTAATAACTCATGCAGTGATGTCTTAACATTTTTTAAATATTAGTAATTGAATAACAAGAGTATGGCAACCTTTTATGCTAACATTACTCTTGGCAATGATTATAGATTTTTAAATGCTCTAAGAAATACTGCCGAAGAAAAATTCAACAAAAATTTATTTTCATATGCGCTAAAAATAGATTTTGAGGAAGGCACTTTGTAGCAGAATTTAGGACTCGTAGAGATTGCACCAGGCGGTATCTACTGCCAACCCTAGATATAGCCTTAAGTATATGTGGGAGTTTATTTATTTAGGACTCAAGTTAGTTTTAAGCATGTGCAAGAAATAAACGTACGAATAGTAAATAACTAATAAAATTCAGGCTTAATTCAGTGTGCGGTAGGAGCAAGACAACTAGCGAAACAACTTAGTTTTCATCACCAATCTTAACGCTATTAAGCTAGGCTAAAATTATCTTTCTAATTCTGGGGCTGCCTAAGGATCTACAAAGTGAAACCATGTTTCAATGTCCATTAAACAAAAAGTGGAATTGCTGCAAAAAATGTATAAAAGCACATTCGTATCAAAATTATGCAAGGAGTATGGCATTAGAAAGTCGACTGTATATGACATAAGAAAAAGGAACTTTTTGAATTTTTTGTGGAAGCAACTTAAACAACTTATACAGTCAAAAGTCGTTAATTCGGACACCCATAATCCGGAATGATCTATAATCCGGACCTCAAAGCTAAAAACTTTCTGCGAATGCGCAGCGTTGACACATGCACATAGGCGCGTGTGCGTAAGACCTTTTACCACTGCGTATATGCGTGTGCGCAAGTGCAGAACACGTTTTCGCGTGCGCGTTTTATGTATAACAGCGGTATAATCTAAAATTATCTATTTCAGTTAATGTTGATGATTGCGTTGTACCTTAATCTTCGAATTGGATCCGGCTTATTATTTTTGAAGACTGTAAGAGCAATTTTATAAAAGTAAACTTAAACTTTCGATTATGTCAAATAGAATTTCCGATTCTGGAGCTCCCAAAGGATCGTACAAAACAAAAGTATGTTTCGATGTCCATCAAACAAAAAGTGGAATTGCTGCAAAAAATGGATAAAGACATGAAGAATGTGACAGAGGAAGAATGCGACAGAGAGGTTGGTGAAAACGAAAAAATTTCGATTGACAAGTTAGTCGGTATTTTCGGCACAACAATTAACGAGACTTGAACAGCGGAACTTTGTAACTGAACAAGAAATTGTGTCTGTTTATAGAATTAAAGAGAAAGTATTATCACATAAAACGAAGCAGCTTAAAACAACTTATAATGAAAGAAATGTTTAATAAAGTAAACAAATAAATATTAAGCGCTTTTTTTTTTTTTTTTTTTTTTTTTTTTTTAAATTTTGATACTCTTTAGATTATAATTGTTCTTTATTTCATAAATTAAGGTTTCATATTTTGAATTTTAGAATTTCTGCATGCCATCTTACGATATTTAAACTGATGATCTATAATCCGGAAAAATCGATAATTCGGAATCGCCGAAGTCCCGACAAGTCCGGATTAACGACTTTTGACATATTGAAAGAAATGTTTAATAAATTAAACAAATAAATATTAACCTCTTTTTGTAAATTTTGATATCCTTTAGATCATAATCATTCTTCATTTCATGAATTATGATTTCATATTTTTAAATTGTATAATTTCTGCATGCCATCTTACCAGATTTAAATTGATGATTTAACATCCAGAAAAATCCCAAATCGCTGAGATCACAACGAGTCCAGATTTTTGACTTTGTACTGTATACAAGTTTCTTGCAATATGATCAACAATACAGGAGCCAATGTCACCTTATCCGGAAAGATCTGGCTCAGTGTCGGAAAGGTAAACTCATCTGGACACTGCCCTGCATTACCCTCCAGATGGGGGGGGGGGGGTCTTTTTGGAAGCAAGTGGTTTTCAACATTTCATTTAAACACTGGAGATAGATTGTAGAGATACATCCTGATGACTGAGAAAAGATGGGGCATTTACTATTGGACAAAGGATCTAGAAGTTCAGGGTGGTGCCATTTGGATTATGCAATGCACCAGCAACATTCATATGCCTCATGAAGACTGTCTTTCTGTGTAGCTTGTACGATGTACATGGATGACATTATCATCAACAGGGAAAATTTTGAAGAGCATTCAGAATATATTAGGAAGATGCTACAAAAATTGAAAGATGCCAATCTAAAGTTAGGCCCTGCCAAATGTAAATTGTTCAGATAATGAAGTGAAATACCTCATATATCATCTCTATCAAAGATGTATCTACAGTATAGAAGTGTTGGCAGTTACAGATTGGAGATGCCCCAAAAATGTCCATCAGCTTAGAAGTTTCCAGGTGATTCACACCTACTACAGGACACTTTCTTCTACCTGAAGACCCCCTTCAATGACTGACAGAGAGCAACTAAAAGTTCACTTGGACAAAAAATACGAAGACGAAGGATCATCACAGAGAAAGGCTGATGCCCTGTACACATGACCCTGCAATACAGTTCCAAGGTCGAGTGAAATAGCGAGCTGGTTGATCTGGTCACATGTCAAGTTACAAATTCGACATCGTCTAATCCAGACCCATGCCTTTACAAAGAAGTCGGGAAAGACACGATGTAATGCAATAACATTAAATCCATAACTGAGTTAATAGAGTCTTCAAAATAGGAAACCTATCTGGCAGGACATTTCGGTCAATGCAGTGGAACTTCGAGATACAAGTTGCATTCATTCCAGCATTGACCTCATATGGCATTGACTGAAAATAATGAAAATCCAGTTACTCTCTTCCACAACCCCAAAAATATCAGTTTTTCTAATAAATAACACTGGTAAATAATATAACCGTAGTTTACCTTTATGAAAAGTCCTGACTCGCGACAGGGATGTGGGAAAGACGAAATGGGTTACTGTGGGGATGGTGAGCCCGCCTCCGATTCAGGAAGGCTCTTTCTTCTTGAGAATTTTATCCCACTAGAAGCAGGTTCTGGGTCAGAATCCCTTAACTTTCTTTTAGTCACAGATTGCTTTGTCAAAAACTTACCTAATAATTCTTGCTTCCATCTCCTTTTTAAGATGTCTCTAAAATGCGACACTACATTTTCATTACACAAGTTCACGGAGCGCTCACACACTATTTTATTTGGGTGACTTTCTTCAAAGAAAATTTTCACTTCTCACTCAGCCAAAACTTCTTTAATCTTACTGGAAGAGAGGGCCTCATCTCCTGTTCCCTGTTATGCATTCATTGTTTATTAATTTCAAGCTTTAAGTTGATTGCTTACTTAATTGAGTCTGGTCAGTAATTAAGTTATTAATTTTTGCTTTAGTTTGTTTAAAATTGGTTGTTAGTTTTAAGCCTTAAACTCTTGGTAAACTTTAAACTTAAGTTGGAAGCTTTAAAAGTCTTCTTAAAGTGAAATTGTTTAATTTTAATTTTTGTTTAGGAACTTAAAGTTTTACTTATTTGGTTTTGTAAAATTTGTTTTGACCCTTAAGGTTATGTAACTTTATTTAATTTAAAAGTTGTATAACACTTTTTTGACATGTTAATTTTTTATTGTTATTATTTAAAGTTTTGTTAACATCTACCACTCTTTCTGCTAAAGTCTTTTGAATCAATAATTTCTGGTTGTAAGGTGTTGAAGAAATATATTTTTTTTAAGAATTGATTTACTCAAAAGTGTATCCTAAATTTCAGCAACAGACGCTATTAAATAATATTAATTAAGGTTTTAATCAGCTTTTGTGTTTGCTGAATTTTATTATTTTTTTTAATAAAGTTAATTATGTTAGTCAATTTTTATAATTGTGTTAAATTTGGATAACTCAAAATAGGTCTCTTGGGTTTGATTCTGTGTTAAAGAGACTTTAATTTCAAGTATTTCTTGAGTATTATCTCAATTTAAAAATAGAAATTATGAATTTAACCAATATAAATTTATATGCTTTTGTACAGAAAATGTGTGCCGTTCTGGTGGAATTATAGGTTTTTGCTTAGCTTAACTGCTTGAGAAGCTATTCATAATTAAACACATATTTATAGCAGAAAGGGCACAGATTTTCTGACTTCAAAATGTTCACTTAGAAGTGCAGTTTTTAAGCTTCTAGAGTTGGTTTTTGATAGGTGATGAATGTTTCCTCCCACCCATTTCCAGAGGACGAGTCCTCCCATGAAAAGGGTTAGTTGCCTTGGCATGTTTTTTGACGAGAAAATTTAAAAGGTTGAATTATTCTTGGAAAAACTTAAAAATTTTTATATGGTTTTGTTCTTGGTGTGGTTGCAGGTTTTTTTCTCATCTCATTTGGGGAGTTTTGGGGAATGTGGAAGTTTTCCGATTTAAAAACTCTTGTGCGCTTGTTAGAGCAGAGATTTTGCACACAAATTTCTGGGCCAGCTGACAGTAGAACGTTGCCGCGAATTAGTTGTGCGCCCACCTGCTTCCATCATAATTTAAATCCAGCTTTTGGGGAGTTCTTTATCAAAGGAGATTATTTTGACCTCTTCGGATTGCCAGTGATGGAGCCTACTGTATCGAATCATCTGTCACCTTTAGAAAACTCTCTGTGTGAGATCCAGTGAAGTTCACCAAAGCATCACCCCAGTGGAATAGGCCTAGTGAGCAAAGAAGAAGCCGAAAATTTCCGATGTTTTCCCTTCAGTGCAATGGCCACGTTACAGATTACGAGCTTAAATGGTCAACTTGGTCCACGAGAAACCCGCTGTCGAATGCAGCTGATCTGAGCATCCAGTTTTGAGGAAAGACAGTACCAGAAGATGTTTACAGAACATGAGTTACATTTACTTATATTTTCAAATCTGCCTTTAGAGATGGGTACAATTTGCAAGCAGTGCCGACGCCAATTTCTTGGCCAGCCACCCATAATTTTATTCTTGTAGAGTAATAAATGTTAATTGTTTATTTCATGAACAGATTACTATTGTTAATTTAAAAATTAAATTGATTTCTAACTTCTAGTACTCTGGAGGATATGCTTGTCTAATTGCAATGAATTATATATTTAATAAATCTAGTTTACCTACTATTTTGGTGTGATAATTGTTAATACTTTAACATGGTGAGTTAAAGAGCCGAGCTCTGTTTGTTTACATAATTATGTTTTCCCTACCCTCCAACAACAGCTGACACCAGAGTTAGTCAGAATGTGATCAAACTGAAGGTCAGGATCCTAAACTATGTTCAATTCAAAATTAATGAAAACAGGACACACTATAGCAGTCTTTAAAAAATTATTTCAGCTTAAAATGCACATATGCATCATCCATCCCTGAAGCTCATTCTCCAGCGATGCATGGGTAAGATGCCCAGCTGTGAGATATATTTGTAAGGAATATATGGTATGCCTGTCTGGAAAGAGTTAATAATCCCTCACTCGTGGTTTCCAGAAGCCTACAGACCTGGTCAGAAGTTACCTCTGTTCTTACTGTCTGTTCATGAATCTACTGGCTACTGCCCATTTCAGATGGTCTTTGGTCACGACCTTCGTCTGCCTTGTGATCCGTTGTTTGGCTGCCCTATGGGTGTGCCCTCATACCCTGAAAAGTAAATAAATTCAGGTTCTCCGTCATGGTTTGAAGTAATGCACAATTTTGCATGTGACAGAGTCAGCTAGGTGAGGGAGAAGATGAAGACTCAACATGACACAAAAACCACAGGACATAGATCCCACACAGGTGACCAGATGTGGTTAAGGAATTCCATTTGATGGAAAAGAATTTCTTCTAAACTACAGTTACCCTAGAACAGTCCTTACATAATTCTAAACAGGCTCAACGACATTGTAGTTTGGATCCATAAGACATCAAATTCGAAGCCTAAAGTCATTTATTACAACAGGTTAGCCTATTATTACACCCACAATATATAATACGCATAGTGTAAATACACTCATGTGCAAAATTAAAAGAATTTGCAAATTATGTTTATTTTTACAAAAATATTAAACCAAAGGAACTAATTATCTTGATGAAGAACTATGCAAATATTCAGAGTCGAACATGTAAGCATACACGTGGTTGTCTGCAGAGCTGTGATTGTGGAGGGGATAAAGCGTATGAAGGGTTTCCCACAAAGTGTGTGCTTGTACTCCTTCACGAAATCTAGTGCTTTGGCAGCTCTGTTTAGTTCTATTCCAGTTTTAACACCTCACTAGCTGAGGATTTCAATTATGTTCCGATAAAATACTCTGAACCAGCTTATTTTAATTTAATGTGTAGTCTTGGACTATGCAATCAACATCTGAAATTAGTTATATGTTCCATTAATTTACATATTAATAAGTAGTGGAAGTTTCACCTGTACTATAAATTGTGTCTTTATACTCACCTGCACCATAAGTTGTGCCTTTATGCTCAAGTTAAGACTAAATAAAAAGGTTATTTAAACCTCCTTCTGCATTTGGTGAGTTGTTAAGATATAGCAATAACTTGCTATCCATCTAGTAGAGTGCAGTATGGGAGAGAAGCTACAGCCATGCCTTTAGAAACAAAATCTTGTTACTCACTTCATACATCAATAAGTAATCTATTGTCTTGATTAATATTTTCAATTCTCTTTACCTTATTTCTATGACAATTTCTTTTAGATGTTTTAACTTGGGCACAGGACATGAATGCAAACTTCTTGCTTTAAAGTAACAATTTTCACGGGTCATCTGCCTTTTGTTACTAGCATTGCCACCACGAAGTTTTACCTTGAGATACTGAGATCTGTTAAAGTTATGGTTATTGATATATTTAATAAAAGTAGAGGAATTATCAGGAATTTTAATAGTAATAATTATAGGTTGATTGTTTGATAAGATTATGATGCTATTCATGTTGTGGTCCACTGCAAGTAGACCACTGCTTCCACACCCAGAGCTTCTGCTTGAAATATATTGCCAATATTTTGCATATGAGCTCTCCAAATTGACTTATTTCCATTGATGACACACATAAATACACGCCCCGATACAGGCATACTCAATAAAAAAATTAAATAAATAAAGCCATATGATAAGAGTATTTGCAGCATGGCTGTCTCCAGGAATAACCCACAGAATAAAATGACAGAAGAAAAGGTATGGCCAATCAATCAGTCACTAACTATGCCTATCAAAGCACTGGGGACGTGAACCATCACCCAGTGCTTGGATAGGCAATGAACCAACTCTACAGCAATAATCTGTCCTCCAATAGCTGGACCCATTGAAAGATATACTGATGTAAGCATTTCTTAGATCATAATCACTGGATCGAGAAATACCAATGTCAAATAAAATTGCTTATGAATACAATATACATGGATTGCATTCAGTCTTGTTTCTTCACTTCATAATACAGATACACATATCATTTATTTTCGAACTAAATCTTTTTTTATTTTAATTTTTTAATGGTCCACCTTCATACAAGCTTTGCCATAAATATTTTAAAACTGGGCATGTGTCTTTCCAGGTAAAATTCCTGATACTAATGTACCCTGTCTTTGTCCATTTCTGTTCTCCTCCCATAGGTGAAGTGCATATCAATAATCCCCATTACTGCATCAATACACTCTTCGTATGCAAAGTCAATGATCCAAATGGTGCTGATTTGGGTTCCTCAACAGATTTTCAGGAAAATAACACCCTCTTCCACATTTCTGAGGATCCTACACGAAAATATTATGCAGGGAATTCTGAATCTCTGTGTGTAAGTATAAATAACTATGATCTAATTTATTTTTCATGCTTATCTTTTGAAAGGCTGTGTATACTCAAAAATATATATAGTAATAATCTAATCTAATTAAACATCACACAGACTTGCAAAGATAATATAATAAATATATTACATCATATCAGAAAGAGACCTGTGTTAATAAAAGTGTGAATGAAGGTAACAATTAAATGAATGCTTGCAAAGATTTTTTCTAGTAGTCTAGGCACAACTCCACTTAAACATGTAACTTGCATCACATTTACAATATTGAAATTCTTTAACTTTTATATATCTGATTACTGTTATAATGTATCATACTGGTTATTTCAAGTCCTTTAAGGTGTCATGCTATAAAACAAAACATGTTACTGAGTACTTATTAAAATTAAAAATAAATTTCAGTTGCTAAACTTACCTTAATTCTGGTTACATTATTTAAATGTCCTTCATCATCCATGCACATGGGGCTACCAGATGGGCGTCCAGGAAGGTTTGTTGTGCTAACTACAGTTGGCATAATGTTGTGACACCCAGTAATCTGAGGTGGTGGTGGTGGTGTATGCCTAGGATCCATAAGTTCGTCTTCAGAGAGCTCCCCTTCCCAAGACATTGGACGTTCAACTGTAGCATCCTCATCAGTAGTCAAAACACCGTTAACACCAACTATCCTTTGTTTTTTTGTCCTCAAACTAACTGGTCCATTGGCAACAACCTGCATTACCTCCGCATCATCTTCTTCCTCTTGGTCATGTTCCTTTTTGGGAAACATCTTCTGGTCACCGGATGAAGGGCGAGGAGGAGATGATGTGGGAGGTGGTGGAGGATTGTTCCCTCGGTGGTCACCGAGAAATGTCACTTTATCCATTGTCATCCAGTATTTGTAAGATGGAGTGTGGGACTATCCCACTCTCCAATAGTTTATCAGATTCTGTGATATGTCGGAAACAATATTTACACAATTTGTTGACTTAAAGAGTGAAGATTCTTAACAGAATCTTAGATTCTTCCCATTATCTGAACTCAAAAGTATGTAAATGAACATTCATCTCTAAAAAATATAAATAAGGTATAAAATAATGCCTATATGAAATACTAGGTATATTAAAAAACTTTGGAAAATTATGTAATATGTAAATTATGCCAATTGATAATAAATAATTTTGCTTTTGAAAAAGGAAGAAACAGTAGCCTTGTTAAATAACTTGAACTGCTTCAACCATGCAAGTAATTCCGGAAGTATGATTTGGACCTGAGACAGTTGTAGTTAGCTGAGAAGATAAACACAATGCATAGATGATATGCTTCATAAATTAAGAGTTCTATCAGGGATTCCAAGCGAAGTCACCAGAAAGTTTTCCCGCTGGATGATTAGGCCACTGGATAGAAGTGGCTCAGACAAAAAAAAATATCAGTCAGTCCACAATACTTTCGGTAATGTCAGTGGTGCCACAGAATTTCTGTAGCGTGCTGGCACCGGTGTCGGTGGCCTCGGCCACCAATATAATTCCAATAAGGCCAGTACTCAAGGCGAAAATTATGTCCACAAGCAAATACTGTGACATACCAAATGGATGCTTCACTACTCCGTAGTGGGCAATTCTTCATTCTTGGCGCTGAACAACAGGTTTCAATCTGAAAAATAATGACAAAATGTCAGATACGCCTATTCCATTAACACACAGATGCATAAAAATACCTAATAAAAATTTTAACTTTGGCATTATTCAGATTTGTGGTATATTAAGATAGAAGATAATTCCCCCCTCCCCAGTGCCAAAATAGGTTACCTTTAATCCTTAACATAAACAAATTTTAAAGAGATGGAAAATTCCAGGTGGGATAAAGTTCACATTCAAATATTTAACAAATACCAGGAATATTACTAGATTACTGGCAATATTACACACAGGAGTTTTTTCCATAAAAGATTCAGGTAAATTTCTGAGATTATTTTGATCAAAAAAGTAAATGCTGAATAACATAAACCAAAGTTGTACTTTCAAAACAAAAAAATGCATGCTGAATTTGTAGATCTGTCAAATAAAATTGGATTTTTTTTCCCCCATGTTGCTTTGTTTTGGGTACACATACTGAATTTACTACAAAAATTTCACACAGCCACAACTGTGTGGAACATTTATTTTTTGTTAATCTACTTTCATTGTTTATGTGTCTTAAGAAATCCTACAAGTATCTGCCATTATCTTTCCATGCTACTAACTACAGAACATATTGTCCATCTCTTTCACAGCCTGATAAAATCTTTCAACTTATTCCTCAGCAAATGTTAATTTTAGGTAAGCAATGACCAATATGCATTGTATAAAACTCTTTGATATTCTTGGATGTCAGTCTTACGGTAAACCCATTGCTGGACAAGTTATTTATGGTAACCGATACTTTGTTGTCATTTTATCTAAAAAATAATGCGTTTTATTATGCATAAATTCAGTGTTTTAAATATTATTTATGGCTTCTAAATATTAAAAATCAATTTAATTTTGCATTCTTATTTGAAATAAAAATTTTATTGTTTATGATATTTTATACTGTGGATGATGTAATAAATGACGTCACATTACTTTAAAAATAATTCGTTTTGATATCTATAAATTTAATCTAATGCTTTAAGCATTATTTATGGTTGTTAAATATTAAAATACAATTTAATTTTGCCTTTTTTTTTTAAATGATGTTATTATGTAGGATTATTTAAATAATTTTACTTCTATACGTGATGTAATCAGCTCCCTGATTGGTTACTGAATATTTGTGCATTACCGTGCCATTTTAAAATTTTATTATTCATCTCTTCAAATTCCTCAGATTTCAAAGCGAATGGATATGTCCGTGTCGAAGATTAATGTTGTTATTAGTAATTAACAAGAATTATTGGTATTGGAATAAAAAAATTGCCCTTTGAGACCTTATTTCGGCCAACTTGTCTTTCCTAATCAAAGATTTATTTATAAATTGTAACAAAGAATCAGAGGAAATTTATTTTAAATTTTTGGAGGAAACCTTGCTAATTGCTTCTTCAATGAAGTGCGAGAGATGTGGATGTGAGATGAAGGGTTTTTTTTTTTTTTTTTTTTTTTTTTTGTGGTACTTATCGAAATACGACTTGTAAAAAAAAAAAATGTAAGTACATATTTTTATTTTACTTTAAAATTGTATACTTCAATTTTTATTAAAAAATTAATACATTGTTTTCAAAAATTCCCGAGATATTTATTGCCACATGTTTTAATGTTAAATAATTATATCCTTTAAAACTTATTTTAAAGTATTTGAATTTAACTAATATTTTAATTTTTTTAAACGTTAATATGATTATTTTAATTCGATATTCAGTTTAAGTAATATTTTAATCCAATTAAATGTTGACGCAATGTTTTTATAGTGGTGTTTTTATTCTATTATATGAAAGTAATAATTTAACCTTACTTTAGCATTTTATACTCTTAGTAAATGTATTTATTTACATTTGCCAGCCATCTTAAAAACAACGTTTTCAACAGAAAATTAATCCATTATTTTTAACGATATTTATTTATTTTTTTTAAGTTTCGAATACTTTACTATGCGTAAAACACGTAAAAACAGCATTTTTCAAGATGGCTGACGACTATAAAAACCGCGCCAATATAAATCGCCAAAAATCCGTGCAATCGTCTACTAAAGTAGTACCTAATAAAGCGCCTCTATCTTCGAAAAAATTAAGTTCCTTACAAAAACATTACATGATTAAGAATATCGAATTTTGAGAAGTTCCAAACGTATACAGTACAAAGTCCGAAATCCGGACTCGTCGGGACTTCGGCGATTCCGGATTTGGAATTTTCCAGATATTAGAGCATAAATTTAAATCTGGTAAGATGGCATGCAGAAATTATACAATTAAAAATATGAAATAAAGATCAATTATGATCTAAAGGGTACCAAAATTTTCAAAAAAAAGCTTACTATTTATTTGCTTACTTTATCATTAGCTTAATATTCAGCTTACTTTATCATTAGCTGAATATTTAGCTTACTTTATCATTAGCTTAATATTTATTTGCTTACTTTGTCATTTCTTTCAATGTAAGCTGTTTAAATTGCTTCGTTTTCTGCACTAATACTTTCTCTTTAATTCTATAAACAGACATAATTTTTTGTTCAATTACAAAGTTCTGCTGCTCAAGTCTAGTAATTGCTGTGTCCAGAATACAGACTAACTTGTCGATCGAAATTTTTTCGTTTTCAATAACCTCTCTGTCACTTTCTTCACCATCGGAGTGCTACTTTGGTAGACGGTTGCACGGATTTTGGCGATATTTTTTTTGACGAGTGATATGACTTGCTAGACAAGTTATTTATGGTAACCGATACTTTGTCATTTTATTAAAATAATGCGTTTTATTATGCATAAGTTCTGAGTTTTAAATATTATTTATGGCTTTTAAATATTAAAAATCAATTTAATTTTGCATTTTTATTTGAAAAATGTATTGTTTATGATATTTTATGTAATTTTATGTTGTGGATGATGTAATGAATGGCATCACATTACTTTAAAAATAATTGGTTTTAATATCTTTAAATTTAATCTAATATTTTACATTATTTATAGCTGTTAAATATTAAAATACAACTTAATTTTGCATTTTTTTTTTAAAAATGATGTTATTATGTATGATTATTTAAATAATTTTAGTGATATACGTGATGTAATCAGCTCCCTGATTGGTTACAAAATATTTGTGCATTTACGAGCTGTAATCAGCTCCCTGATTGGTTACTGAATATTTCTGTATTTTCGCACCATTTTAAAATTTTATTATTCATCTCTTCGAATTCCTTACATTTCATAGGCAACGGATATGTCCCTTTCGAAGATTAATGTTGTTATTGTTAAATACCAAGAATTATTGGTATCGGAATCAAAAAATTGTCCTTTGAGACCTTATTTTGGCCAACCTGGTTTTCCTAATCAAAGATTTATTTATAAATTATTACAAGGGTCAGAGGAAATTTATTTTAAATTTTTGGAGAAAACCTCGCTAATTGCTTCTTCAATGAAGTGCAAGAAATGTGGATCACAGATGAAGATCGTTAAAACAGCCGATTCTGAGGACGGCCGTATATGGTATTGTGGTTCACGGTGAAAAAATAACCGCTGTAACAGTAAAAAAAGTATTAGACAGTCCTCCTTTTTTTTTACCCGCAGTAAACTTCTAATTGCTGTCATTTTAGCTCTAGTATACAAAGCGTTCTTATTTACTTATTTTAAAGTATTTGAATTTAAGTAATATTTTAATTCTTTTAAACGTCGGTATGATGGTTTTTAATTTGATATTCAGTTTAAATAATATTTTAATCCAATTAAACGTTGGCGCAATGTTTTTATAACGTTGTTTTTATTCTATTTCATTGTTATATGAAAGTAATAATTTAACCTTACTTTAGTATATTATACTCGTAGTAAATGTATTTATTCACATTTACCTGTCATCTTAAAAAACAACGTTTTCAACAAAAAATGAATCTATTATTTTTAATAATGCTTTTTTTTTTTTTTTAATTAGTTTCGAATACTTTACAATGGGCAAAATACGTAAAAACAGCTTTTTTTCAAGATGGCTGACGATTGTTAAAACCGTGCCAACAATTGCGCCAAAGTAAATCGCCAAAAATCCGTGCAACCGTCTACCAAACCAGCACCACTATTATCAGTAGCGGTATTTTCTGGATCTTTCTGGATTCGCCGTTCGTTAACTAATTGATAATTGGGGCATTGTCATCGCAATGAAAACCTTCTGTTATGTCATCTTCATTTATTACCACTTCTCCAGATTTCTTTACAAAATCCATTAACTGGAAAATTTTACCTTTAGCTTGCGATATCCGAAAAACCTTCAAATTCGCGGCTATCATCTTTATCGTCCTCTCCATGAAATATGGTAGCTGACCATAAATTATGCCAAGCATTTTTTTAACGTATCTGGAGACACATACTCCCACGATCTTGCGATGCTCCACACAGCAGATTTTATGCTAAAATATTTCAAAAATTCTTGACTACTCTTGCAATTGTTCAAGAAATTTAACATGTATTTTAAAAATGCTACTTTATATTTGCATTTCAGCGTTCGCACTATGCCGATATCCATAGGCTGAATGACAGGCATACAATTTGGAGGAAAGAATAAGAATAATATGGATACACTATCTTTCACTAAAACTTTGAGAGAAGTATGAGTCAAACAGTCTTCTATAATCAGGGACTATTTTTTGAGTCATCAGGTAAACCAACTGCAGCGGCAGCGCCAAACAGGCGATACGGACTTAAAAACTGTATAGAAAAGCGCCAATTGGCGAAACAGTAAACCCGTTTGGCAAACCTACAGGCTGACGGGGAGAGAAGAATTTTCCCAGGCAGTCAAGTGGAACTACTTCAACAAATGTGTGCATCTCTGTTTTCGCCGAGATATGTGAACTTGTGTACTCGCATCTGTACTGTGCTCTGAATTTCTTGAGCCGTTATAATGTACCCGGCAACTGTTACTTTTCCTTATTAAATTTGATTATTAATTGTAACATGTCTATCTTAACTAAGATTTCGGCTTTCCTAGTTAACCCATTCCCTGTCATGATACCCATATGGAGATCGCCTACTTTGTATACATTGTGACGTCATGCTGCACCTAGGTGGTCTCTTGCGGGTGGTCATGCTTTCCTGAAGATTGCAACGAAGGGTAGAAATCTTAAACAAACACGTGGACTCTGTTAGTTGAGCTCACGAGTTTATTTTTCTTGCTCTCTCGTTACATTTCACGAAAAAAATTGTACGGTTATTTTCAAAGCACAAAAAAATTACTTAGGAACAATTATTTTTGTTGTTCTGAATTTCCCTTGATCATTGGTAAGAAATTAATGTATTTATATATTATTTATTCTCATACTGTAATTTGGATGGGTACAATGAACCTAAATATATCGATCCCCATTTGGGGATCATGGCTGATACTGACTAAAATTGTAAAAAAAAATGTTTTTCTTTTTTTTCCAGGAAATGTCGCGTAAAAGATATCTTTCTTTAAAAGAAATAGTAAATTCTGATGATTTTTTTGCATCTGACGATGACGACGATAATAGCCCCATAGATATTGTTGAAATTCCACCAGAGCGGGTTGATGAGATTTCAGATTATGAGGATAGGGATGACAACGTAATTGATGATGAAGAACCACTTGATGTTCCCGGGTGTGTTAGAATTCACCGTGTGGCAGGATTTAAGGAAAATGTTTTAGTGAATGCAACTGAATCTTCAGCAAATGAAGTAATAAAAGGTACCGGCTTACCACTTGCTAAAAAGAGAAAAGAAGTATTGACTTCCAATTGGAAAAAGAAGCAACCTAAGTACTCGAAACTATATGAAAATTCTGATGTTATAGAGACAAGGCGAAATGATGTCATTAGAAAACTCAGAGGAAAATCCCCGATAGAGTGTTTTGAAATACTTTTTGATAATGAAACTGTCACCTATATTGTCCAGTAGTCTGTAATATACGCCAGACAGAAAAACAATCATCAATTTCAACTTTCTAATAACTGCCTAAAAATTTATTGGAATACTTTTCACTGGCTATCATTCCCTTCCGCAAGAACAATTATATTGGTGTGAAGATGAAGATATGAACATTCTGTGTGTTAGAGCATGTATGAGTCGGAATAGGTATCTGGAAATTAAACGGTACCTACATCTTCAAGATTCGCCCACTGATTGAGAAGCTGAATGACAAATTTCAACAATTTGGTGTGTTTTCTGAAAGTTTGAGCATTGACGAACAAATGGTTCGTTGCTATGGACATCACTATCTCAAACAATTTATACGTGGTAAGCCAGTGCGTTTGGGTTCAAACAATGGGCTATCTGTTGTTCACAGACTGGATATTGTTATCAGACTCAAGTGTATGAAGGCAAATCAAAGATATTAGGAGATAATGAAAGCATCAGTGGGCTTGGGACATCTGTTGTCCTTCAGATGGTATCTATTTTTCAGACACCAAATGCTCATAAAGTTTACTTAGACAATTTTTTCACAGGATTTTCTCTGATGAAACATTTCAGGACATTGACGTTAGAGCAACAGGAACAAATGCCCTATTGCAAAAGACAAAGAGATAAGGAAAAAAGAACGCGGGGCATATGACTACAGATTTGATTCCCGTAATGAAATTTTAGCTGTCACGTGAAATGACAACAGTTGTGTAAGGCTTCTGTCTAATCATCAAACTATCGAACCAATATCAGAGGTGAAGCGATGGAATAGAACAGAGAAGAAAGATATTCAAGTACCACAGTCCAAACTGATATCAGAATATAACAAATACATGGGTGAAGTAGACAATATGGATTAGAATGTTCAAAAATACAGAATCAGAATAAGGGGGGCATTGTATTTTCCTTTGCTTACTAATGCCATCAACGTAACACTGGTTAACGCCCAAGCGCTGTATTGTATTTCAAATGATAAAATTCCATTGCTAGATTTTAGGAAGATGGTTGCTAGAGGATATCTTTCTTTATCTTCAGAACTCTCAGATGCAAAAAAGGGTGGAAGCAATTCTTTCACTAAAGCATCAATTAATAGTGTTCCTACTGTTATCAGAACATCTGATAATCATTATATTGAACGGACCGAAAATTGTAAACAAACAAAATGAGCAGTGTGCAAAACAAATGCATGAAAACAATGTGGAAAATGTAATGTTGGACTACACGTAGACTGTTTTGAACGCTGTCATTAAAAGTAGATAGTATCAGCCATGATCCCCATTTGGGGATCGGACTTAAATTTAAAATTTCTGAAAAAAATTGGCGCATTTATGACAGAAACATGTTTTCTTAGATGTAAACTAACATAAATAAAAATTGATGAAATAAAAATTTGGCATTTAATGGGTTAATGTTAGGGATATTTTCGTATGCACGTGTTACTCACACGTACATCATTGGTGACCCTGTCCCTCGCTCCTTCTGTTTCGATCCCTAATGACTATCTGTCTCAATCTTTGTTAAAAAACTAAAAATATGCCTTATTTTGATGCCAATGCTCTTCCTTATGACTGATAAAGGCTCCACCCTATTTATTTCCTCCTCATTTTATCGTACAGATTACACGTGGTTTATCACACTTAAGGAGGATTTACAGGTATGTGGTCAAATTTTTTTAATTATCTGTGATTGGTCTTAATTATGTTTTTGTGATATGTTTTGCTCTAAAATTATAGTTTTAATTTAATTATTGATTGTTTAAAATTGATCTTTGGGTAATATTTGTGCTCACACTTTTGTTGAGATATTGAATGTCTTCATTATTTTATTCTAAATTGATACTGTTTTGATAAGGTATAGTGCAAAACATTAAGTTTACGATTTACGATATATTTATAATTGGCAACCATGCCAGGATTGGAAGGCCTAACCCTATCGACTATGAGGAAATCGCTAAAATGCAAGAAATCGACCCAGAATTACAAACATTGCTTAAAGAGTCAAAAGTTCTACATCTCAAAAACTTACCTTACCGAATTGTAGCTTACCGATATATTGTGATGTGTCAACAGGTAACGCCCGCCCTTACATTCCCCCGGCATTCCGTGAGAAAGTTTTTGCCACCTTGCACAATTTGTCTCATCCCGGCATTCGCGCATCAACAAAGTTAGTATGTTCACGGTTTGTTTGGTCTTCCATCCGCAAAGATTGCGCGAAATGGGCACGGCAGTGCATTCCGTGCCAGAAAGCAAAAGTAAGCAGGCATACTAGAACCCCGTTAATGAAGTTTCCAGACCAATCACAGAGGTTTGATCACGTCCACCTTGACCTTGTTGGTCCCCTACCTCCTTTTCAAAATAATTATTACTGTCTAACTATGATAGATAGATTTACTAGATGGCCCGAAGCAGTACCCATACCAGATATAACAGCACGCACAGTAGCACAGGCTTTCTATGACCACTGGATTACTCGATTTGGTTGTCCGACTGTTATTACTACCGACCAAGGGCGACAGTTTGAAAGCAGCTTATTTCGAGCCCTTTCCCAATTATTGGGAATCAGGACGTCTCCGTACCACCCACAGGCGAATGGACTGATCGAGGAATTCCACCGTCCTTTGAAAGCTGCCTTAAAAGTGCACGATACCAGTGACTGCGTGGCTGCCCTTCCAACGCTGCTGATGGGTTTCCGCGCCGCTCTCAAAGAGGACATAGGAGCAACCACTTCTGAACTGGTGTATGGAAAGACTATCCGTCTCCCAGGAGAATTTTTCAATCCGACACCTCCGGATGCATCCCCCAAACAGTTTGTGGAGGATTTAAAATCTCACTTTGCCAGTGTCCACCCGACCACGACTTCTAGCCACGGCCAGCGAACATGTTTCATTCATCCACGCCTTCACAAGTCCACATATGTGTTTGTTCGACACGACGGAGTTAGAAAACCACTTCAAACTCCTTATGATGGACCATTTAAGGTGCTAGAAAGACGAGATAAAACGTTTGATCTCGAAATAAAAGGGACTAAGCAAACGATCTCCATAGATAGACTGAAACCCGCTTTTGTAACCATGGACTCTTCTCAAGTTGCTTCCAAGAGTGTGAAAAAAACTTTGGACATTTGTATCACCCGTTCTGGACGATTAATCCGACCCCCGCATCGGTATGTCACATTTCATTGACACTGCGGAGGGAGTATGCAGCGGCAGCGCCAAACAGGCGATACGGACTTAAAAACTGTACAGAAAAGCGCCAATTGGCGAAACAGTAAACCCGTTTGGCAAACCTACAGGCTGACGGGGAGAGAAGAATTTTCCCAGGCAGTCAAGTGGAACTACTTCAACAAATGTGTGCATCTCTGTTTTCGCCGAGATATGTGAACTTGTGTACTCGCATCTGTACTGTGCTCTGAATTTCTTGAGCCGTTATAATGTACCCGGCAACTGTTACTTTTCCTTATTAAATTTGATTATTAATTGTAACATGTCTATTTTAACTAAGATTTCGGCTTTTCTAGTTAATGTTAGGGATATTTTCGTATGCACGTGTCACTCACACATACATCACAACCAAATTCAAATGTTGCCGATCCTCGGGTATAAAATGATTTTCAAGCCATTCATTCATTAACGCTTGTGTCGTCCATGCTCTTTTATTTGCACGATATATTAAGGGAAAATCGTTACTCCTTTAAATCCCGATTACGGAAAGTTTGCATTATAAAAAAACTTCTCATCTCTTAATTTTGCCGCTCGGTGCTTCCCCACATTCCAAAAATTTTTGTCTTCCCTAAATTCTGCCGTCCGGTGCCGACATATTCTACCACCGCTTCTAGTTTTATGGTGAATAACATATCAGTTATTCTTAATTAAAATAGCACTAAATGTTTATGGACTATTAGTTTCATTCACAAAATCTATTTTTAGCATATGAAAAGAAATTTTTGTTGAATTTTTTCCTCGTCAACATTTCTTACAGCATTTAAAAATCTATAATCATTGCCAAGCGTAATGTTTAAAAGGTTGCCATACTCTTGATATTCAATTACTAATATTTAAAAAAGTTTAAATATCACTGCATGAGTTATTACTGAAGCTGTCATGTATTGATAAGCATGAGGTGACAAAAGCAAATATAATAAATAATGGCTCGTCAGGGATATAAAACAGGTGAATGTTTCGGTTTGAGATGTATGCCAAACAGACACTCAGCTGCGGAGCCAAATTATTTATCTCACAAATCTATGCTTACGTGATTGTTTTCCCATAACGAGGTATTTTATTTAGTGCCTAAGTGAAATTAAGAATCGGAATTGTTAAGTGAAAATCTCCACATGTTTTATTATGAAAGGAAAAATTAAATGAAAAAAAAAAAGGTTTGTGGCTTTAAGATCCGGATTTTAGATCATTCCGAATAATGGACGTCCGGATTTCGGACTATGTATTGTATTAGTTTTTACAACAAGCATTGCTTTGCGAAGAGAAAACAGTTTCAAAATGTCTAAAAGACTACCGAGAGCACACTCTGAAAACGTTTGCGAAAAAAAGATGACATCACAAATACAAAACTTTTACGGAACATAACATTAGTTAAAAATTTTCCTTCGAAATTTTAGCTCTGATATAGGAAAATACACATTAAATAATTAAATGTGGGTATTCATGTAAATGTTTGTAAAAAACAAATATATAAATTTTTAGGAAAATTTTGCATGTTTTCTATTTTGGTAATGATACTGGTAAGTTAGGAAAATTTTCTGTACTGAACATATGTGTCTACGAAATTCTTTGGAAAAAGCGGAAAGTAAATAATCATTTCGATACTTCACTAGAAATCAAGTGTTATAGTTGAGCAACGATTTAAAAATTAACCAAGAGTACAACGAAGTACATACATAAATTACTTTGCTAAAAAACTTACGAACTTTTAAGTAGGATATATCCAGAATCTTCAAAATTAGTAATGAAACGTTCAATTTAAAACTTGAGATTCTCTGTAATAGTAAAATGTTGGTTAAAATTGTGCTAACAGAAGGAAAAAATATGCTTTTTTTAAAATATTCGCATGATATGTGATAAAAATGAAAGCATGGCCCCGGTTCAGCAATGCAATACAAGGTTTTAAGTAGAAAAGTTTGAGTTTTTTTGTCACGTACGAAAATTAGCAATATATTAGCAGTGGACTAGGAAAAAAATTTCAAAAATAATACTATGGCATAAAAATTAATCAAAAAGTATAACATTTTTCTTCGCAATAAGTTATGAATGTTTTCATGTCAGTAGAATGAAGTCAGAAAGTACAAATTTGGTAAAGAAACAAGTGCTGATTTTCTTATGAATGTGAGATATTTTCTTAGATATGTTTCTAATTAAATTAGTATATAAACTTCTTTTAAGAAAGAAATAGACTTTATGAGAAAAATCTATGACAATGCAATTTTTGGTGACTTAAGAGAAAATATTCAAAGTCTGTATGATCTGTGTTAAAAGTCTCCATTACCTACTACATTCGAATACATTAGAGAAAATTTATCTATTCTGGAGTATACTAAGATAAAAAATTCCATTTCTTTTCTTAATTTCTGATTCAATGTGGTAGTGTTGTTGAAGTTAAAGCTTCCAAACATGTAAAAAGTTATTAAATTCATACAATACAACTATTTAATAAAAATTTGTTCCCAAATCTTTACAAGGACTTGTAAAAGATAAATAAGAAAATATTTGAAAATTCAATGATATGCAGTGGCCATAATATTCAAAGTGTTCAAAAGGTTATCGATAAGGTACTTCACAAAAAACAATATATGAAAACACAAACACGTCACAACCATCGGTAAATAACTTTCGTCCAAACTGAAAATTTTTTACTCCAAATTTACTTTGGATACAGGAAAAGAAACATTAAAGGATTCAAAATGATGATACTCATGTAAACTTTCCGAAATGAAATGTACAGTATTTCAGGAAATATTCACTTAACTTCTAACTCGTTTGTAATTTTGTTAAATCATATGTAACGAGCGTATGTGAGACATGAAATGCATTCGTATGCGAAAAAATAACAAACATTTAACTATCCGACAATGAATCAAATTTCATTGGAAATGTAATGGCATGAAAAGTAGTACATGGAAAATCTGTATGGAAAATCTTGATGATAATTTCTGGTGTGTTTTTTTCGAATAAAAAAAATAGTTAAAAGGCTCCTAGGTTAGTAATGAACTACTAAATTCGGTCAATTTTCATCAAAAACGCCATAAGAAGCTCTCCGTACTGGTGAAATATTACTTAAATTCTCTAGCTTTGTGACTTAACTCAGACATTGGCAAGACCAACGGCTGTCTGGTCAATACAAGATAACTATACGTTTAATAGGTTACTTCAAAGCTATGAAAGAAATAACAGTTGGGTAAAATTATGGACATTTTCAAGAAACAAATGTTCTCTTATGTTCTTATGGTATTATATTTATAAACAAAATGCAAAAATTTAGTAAATATGTAGATAAATCTCAGGAAAAAATGGTAAATTAACATGAAATGTTTACTTAAAGTTTATGTAAAGTTGGTGATCGTAATACATTTGAAAAATAATTCATATACAGTGCATTAAAATTTTGCACACGATCTATGAATTCATGAAAATCAGCCCAAAAAACTCATTTATCACGTTCGCTTGCTTGCAGTATATTCTCTTGTCGTTTTAATCTTTTTTGCTTTTGAGTTGTATTATTTCTGAAATTGTAGTATTTCTGAATCTGAAGCTTTAAAACACAAAATCACTCTGATTTATCAACTTAGGTCTAAATGTAAAGTACAGTCAACCAAATGGAAGATTTTAGCATAAGTAAATGTACTACAGACAAAATAAAATTAAAAATTCATCATTATTTTTCATGCTCTGTTCATGAAACTAGTCCTGACTTAAACCATTCGGAACATTTTCAGAAAAAATATCCGTTTCTTGTCATGTTTTTGCATACTCAGATACTAATTTTGTTGGAAATATGGCATTTTATTATTCCATTTTATATTTCACTGTTACTGGCTTGGGGAAATTGTTTTCCTTGGAAATGGCATACTTGTCCTATATATCTGCGACTGTTCTAATAAATTACATTACTAACAAGTGTGAATAAAATCCCTAGTTATACAGGAATTATCTTGAATGTTTCCTTAATCTGAAATGCAAAATGTAACCCATGTGCAAAAATAGAGCAAGTTTATCTTAAAAAGTTCTCCACGAATACATCTTTTTCTCGGTCCTTACATGCTTTTCTGTATTTATCACTCAAGTTCATTGTATACCTCTCTTTTATCTAATTTGTGAAGTATTCCTGTTTGAATACTAACATTTGAAATTGTTTAACTGACTTTAAAGTACATGTATATTTTGGTCAATGCGTGGGGAAATGAGGAACTGTGGCACTGAGCGTTCTAAGCATTCCATACTGCATTTTTCTTAAGAGTGCAGTCAGTTAAAAGAGAAATGTGTTTCGTACTTTGTGAAAATTTTATTTACTTATTTGGTGGTCGTGTGCTTAATGCATGATATAATTAAAGAAAATAAGAGTAGACAATCTCCTATAACAAAAGAATATATTAAGTACTAAATTACAATTTAAATTACATTGCAGAGATCAACGCAGAGCTTGGAACACATACAGTTGTCTGAAGTCATGCTACCTTCACATACAGTTGTCTGACGAGAAGGCTGAGTGAGTAATGACGTCGCTTTGCTGCTCCGATTAAGAACTGGATTATTCACGTGGCGCCATCTCATGAATAGAAGTTAAAGTATCTGTCGGAACGCCACAGTACTCCCCCCCCCAAGTACCATCGGTACGTTATAAGTACTTTGGGTTAAATTTAACCTTTCTTCCAGATCTGGTAGTTTTAGGTTGCTCTTTAACGGGATGTAAGCTTTCTTCCGGGAGTGATGTTGATGAGGAAGTTGTTGGATCTTGCATTAGAAATGCTGGTTTGAGACGATCGATTCCAATCACTGATTGTTTGCCATTGCAGATGATGGTGAAATGTTTCGGTGTTCGTTTGATAACTTTGAATGGACCATCATATGAAGGTGTTAAAGTTGGCTTAATTGCATCGTTGCGCACGAATACGTGCAAAGATGTCTCAAGCGCAGGATGTACAAAATAGCTTGGCTGGTTATGCGAAGATGCTGGGGTTGGCGAGATGCTGGGGTCATGGTCTCACGTAAACGTTGAAGGAATGTTGGAGGGTCGATAACTGGAGTAGATTCTGGGTGAAAGAATTCACCTGGCAGATGGAGGGTTGCACCATATAACATTTCAGCACAAGTGCTACCAATGTCTTCTTTGAATGCTGTGCGAAGACCAAGCAAGACTATGGGTAAGGCTTCTGTCCAGTGTGTGCTACTGTGGCACTTCAGACCTTGTTTGAGAGATTGGTGAAAGCGTTCCACCATCCCATTTCCAGATGGATGGTGTGGTGTTGTGTGAATATGGCGAATGCCAAGAAGAGAGGTGAGGGATGCGAACAAGTGACATTGAAATTGTCGGCCTTGGTCAGTAGTGATGGTGGTAGGCATGCCAAATCTTGAAAGCCACTGGGAGATGAATGCTCGAGCTACAGTTTCAGCGGATATATTTCCAATAGGAATGGCTTCAGGCCATCTTGTGTACCGATCAATACAAGTGAGGATGTAAGTGTAACCATTTGAAGGAGGCAATGGGCCAACCAAGTCTAAGTGCACATGATCAAAGCATCTAGCTGGAAGGTTAAATTGTTGAAGGGGGCTGTGAGTGTGACGGGATACTTTACATAGTTGACATCTAATACATGAACAAGTCCATTCTGTGATGTCTTGATTCATTGCTGGCCAGACAAATCTGTCTGCGATCAGCTTTTTGGTGGTACGGATTCCAGGATGTGCCAAATTGTGCAAGGCATTAAACACTTCACGTCTAAAATTGACAGGAATATAGGGACGTATTCTATTGTTCTCTATGTCAGAGTAAATTTTAAGCATTAGATCAATGTGCAGCGGTTGTAACTGAAGGGAGGTTTGTGGATTTGAGATTAGGTTCTTGAGTTCCTCATCATGCAATTGAGATTTTGCAATTTCAGAGAAATCTGGGGTAGTGAGGTTGATATTGTTTACCCGAGACAAGGCATCAGCGACACAATTATCAGTACCAGAGACATATCTGATATCTGTACTAAACTGGGCGATGAAATCTAGATGTCTAAGCTGACGAGGAGAACATGAGTCAGAGTTTTTTCTAAATGCGAAGGTTAATGGTCGATGATCGGTGAAAATGATGAAGTCGTGTCCTTCCAAGTTGTGCCGGAAGTATTTAACAGCACAGTACACAGCAAGTAGCTCCCAAATTAAGACACAATAACACGCCGAATAAATACTAATTCAGAAGTCAAACAACAAAAATCAGCGTTATACCTACAAAGGTATAACGCTTTGTAGGTATAACGCTGATTTTTGTTGTTTGACTTCTGAATAAGTAGCTATCTGTCATATGTGCTGTATTTCCTTTCTGCAGTAGTAAGTTTTCTGGAGAAGAATGCCATTGGGAAAAGTCCTTTAGTGGTATGGGCTTGAAGCATTGCTCCTATGGCCGTGTCAGATGCATCTACCATTATAGAGAGCTGATCACTAGGTGAGTGATAAGAAAGTATGGCTGCATTTGCCAGATCGTGTTTGCATTGCACGAATGCTGCAGATGCAGATTCAGCCCAAGGGACAGCTCGTTGATCTTTTTTTTTTTTTTTTCTCTCTCTTCTATTCTTCAGAAACTCATGTAGGCAGGCTTGTGTTTTTGCGGCATTTGGCAGAAAGCGTCGGTAGAAATTTAACACTGCTAGAAAACGCTTCAGTTCAGAGATGGTTTTGGGCTGAGGTAGGTCGTTAATTGCTTCGACTCTTTCCGGTAAAGGTTTGACTCCATTCTGGGTGATAAGACATCCAAGAAAGGAAACTGAGGGTTGACCAAGTACACATTTGGATGGATTTAGTTTTAATCCATGATCTTTAAGGCGAGTGAAAATCTGACGCAGATGTTGAAAATGTTCTTCCGCATTTGTAGATGCAACCAGGATATCATCAAAATATGGAATGCAGAAATCGAGGCCAGACAGTACTTGGTGTATGAAACGCTGAAATGTTTGGCCAGCATTGCGAAGGCCAAATGGCATATATAAGTACTCAAAGAGACCAAATGGTGTAGTCACTGCGGTCTTGGGCACATCTTCAGCATGCACTGGGATCTGATGATATGCTCTGGCAAGATCGAGGGTAGAAAATATGTTTGTTCCATGAAAAAGATGGGTACAGTCTTGGATATGTGGGACTGGATATCTGTCAGGGACTGTGACGGCATTAAGTCGACGATGATCTCCACAAGGCCGCCAGTCACCATAAGACTTTTTAACCATGTGAAGTGGCCTGGCCCATGGACTTTTAGATGGGCGAATGGTTCCGTGTGCTAGCATGAATTCAAATTCTTTGCGAGCAGCTTTTAGCATCTCTGGAGAAGACGACGAGGCTTGGAAAATACACGTGGGCCATGTGTTTCAATGTGATGATACACTTCTGGCTGATGAGTATGCTGCCCTGATTTGGATGGGTTTAAAATGTCAGGGAATTCTGCTAATAACCGATGAAACCGTGTGCTGCCCGATACAACACTTATGTTGGTAGGTACGTTCGATATGTGAGAAGCTTGGCCCTGTGATGTCAGCTGAGTTGTAGCATCAATTAAGCAATTATTCTTGACATCCACTAGAAGGTGGAAATGTGTCAAGAAATCGACACCAATAATTGCTTGAGTTACATCCGTAATAATAAAAGGCCAGTTGAAAGTCCGGCGCAAGTTTAAATCAAGTGTCAATAGTTTGGTGCCGTAGATTGCAATTTGGGTACCATTGGCTGCATACAGTACAAGTTTATTAAGTTGGTGAACATTTGTTTTAGTTCTCGGGAGCACTGATATGTCAGCTCCAGTATCTACTAGAAAACATAACTGAGTTGAACGATCAGCCAGTACTATTCTGTCGATGTGGCGGACATTCTGTTGGCCAGCAGAAGACCGCCCATTTAGTTTCCCGCTTGTTCAAAAGTGCATCGAGGGGCACACTTGCGAGCTTGAGCGCCAAAATTCATATGATAAAAACATATGCCACTTGTGGGTTCTTTGTACTGCGTTCGAGTATTGTGACGAGATCTACTCCTGCTTCGGCCACAAAATTTATTACGTGGGCCCTGATTTGATCGATTGTACCTCCGTGAAGCATGAAGACTTGTAGAGAGTTTCAGATACTTTTTTGGTCAATTCAGCCATTTGTTGTTCGAGGGATGAACTGGAAGGTGCAGCATTAGCAGCACTGACATAAGCTGGGGTAACAAGTTCATTAATTTTGACAGCCATTGCTGCTAAATGGGTTAGATCTTCATTGGAAGCAGCAAGAATTATTTGTATGTTATTAGGGAGACGCGAAAGCCACAGTGACTTCAACAAGTCGTCACTAAAATGGCTTCCTGCCAGATCACGCATTCGTGACAGCAAGTATGAAGATCGCTGATCTCCAAGTTCAAGTCCTTGTAGTAAAGTACGTATTTTTGAAGATTCACTTTCTGAATAGATTTCAATAAGCCGCTGTTTCAGTTTGGAGTATTTATCACAATCAGGTGGTTTGAGAATTAAGTCATGCACTGAATTCAGAATATCAGACTCAATTGCTGCAACTACATGGTTGAATTTTGTAGAATCCTCACTAATGCGAGCGATAGAAAATTATGCTTCAATCTGAGCAAACCACAATGAAGGATTATTTTTCCAGAAAGGTGGTGGCTTCACCGCAACGCGTATGATTTGTGGCTCTGGTGGAATATCGTCGGGCATACTGATAGATAATTTTCACTTTAATTAATAAACACTTAACAGCACAAATATTGTAGCATGAGGATACACTATTGATATTTTACCATGGTAACAATAAATATTTTAACCATGCAGAAAAAAATTACGTAACGATACACACACAAATAAGACAGGGTCAGCAATTACACACACAAATAATATTTTACCGAAATGCATTTGAAAAGAAACCCCTATTTGAGAAAAAAAATGATGCGTTCATTTTGTATTGCGCACACACAAAATCACCACTTCACACTGCTAAGGCACTTTCGAAGGAAAAAGGAAATCACTCCTGTAGCACATGGGAAAAAAAATCACTACTTTCGAACACTGAGGGAAGAATTTTGCCGTAGCACGTTGCAGAAAAATTACTGATGTAGCACATTTAGCGAAAATTACTATTGTATCACATTTGTCACAAAAGTTGAATGATCGAAGAATTATTGCACGACTGGCGAAGTCAGCGGAACGGAACAGATCCCATTGATGATTTGCTGAAGCTCCTTGCGATGATGCGCATGACTTTGAAAAAAACACAAGCAATATAAATATATATCAATACTTCTAGAAATAAGTGAAGGGGTATGTTGTAACATACGTTTAATGTCCATATTCGTTGTTATTTTTAGTCAGTTCTGCAGAATGCCTTGGATGCACGTGGCTTAGGGTCGTTGAAAATCCATTGTCAGTAGCGTGCTCAGTCAAAAGGTCACCACTTTTGGTGGTCGTGTGCTTAATGCATGATATAATTAAAGAAAATAAGAGTAGACAATCTCCTATAACAAAAGAATATATTAAGTACTAAATTACAATTTAAATTACATTGCAGAGATCAACGCAGAGCTTGGAACACAGTTCATGCTACCTTCGCGTACAGTTGTCTGACGAGAAGGCTGAGTGAGTAATGACGTCGCTTTGCTGCTCCGATTAAGAACTGGATTTTTCACGTGGCGCCATCTCATGAATAGCAGTTGAAGTATCTGTCGGAACGCCACATTTATTATGTGTCATGCTCATGGTAAATAAAAAATTGTTATACAGTCAAAAGTCGTTAATTCGGACACCCATAATCCGGAATGATCTATAATCCGGACCTCAAAGCTACAAACTTTCTGCGCATGCGTCGCGTTCACGCATGCGCACAGGCGTTTAAGAGTGCGCGTAAGACCTTTACGGCTGCGAATATGTTTGTGCACATGCGCGTTTAATGTGTAACAGAGGTATAAGCTAAGCTAAAATTATCTAATTCAGTTAATGTTGCACATTGCGTTGTTCCTTAAGCTTCGAATTGGATCCCGCATATTATTTTTTGCAGACTGTTAGAGCAATTTTATAAAAGTAAGCTTGAACTTTCGATCAAATAGAATTTCCGATATATATTTACTAATATGTAATTTGTATCTACAAAGCGAAAGTATGTTTTGAAATCCGAAATCTGTTTATCAATTTCACACTGCCGATTGGAAGTTGATCTGTCAGCACTATACTTAACTTCAGGGCAGATGTTTTTATTTTATTTGGCTTATAATTCCTTACTAAGTGTAGTATTTCATGTGGATGTACTCGGTGTTTGATATGATTTAAATCAAGTTCCTCGTCATTATAATTCATTCCCTTCGGATAGTGAAAAAAGTGACCCAGAGGTTATTGAAAGCGAAAACATTTCAATTGACAAATTAGTGGGTATTCTCAACACAGCAATTATAGGACTTGAACAGCGGAACTTTGTAACTAAACAAGAAATCATGTCTGTTTAATAGAATTAAAGAGAAAGTATTATCACATGAAACGAAGCAACTTACATTGAAAGAAATGTTTAATAAAGTAAACAAATAAATATTAAGCTTTTTCTTTTTGTAAATTTTGATACCCTTTAGATCATAATTGTTCTTTATTTCATAAATTATAGTTTCATATTTTTAATTTTGTAATTTCTGCATGCCATCTTACCAGATTTAAACTGATGATCTATAATCCGGAAAAATCGATAATCCGGAATCGAAGTCCCGACGAGTCCGGATTAACGACTTTTGACTGTACATGTGCGCAGGAATGTGTGGTTCCAATGTTTAATTAAAATAATGCTTTTCAAAAAAGTGTGTTCTTTCTTATGACATATTAAAAATGCGTTAAAATTTTTAAAGTTGGTGACTATAGTAGATCATTATATGGACTTTCTGTCATTATTACCTATTTTGTATAATTATTTGTGTGTAATTTTATTTACTATCTATGAGAAGTTAAATGTCAAAAAAAGCTGTAAAAGTTCATTATTAAGCAATGTCAGTTTGAAATTTCTATCTTAAAATTATTTGTGTTAGGTCTTTTATGTTAATTACTATGTTAGATCATTATTTGGAACTCTACTCAGTATTTCGTGTAATGTATCATAACTATGTAGGAGTCATTTGTCAAGTATGATAAATTAAATTTCGTTCTCAAAAGGCTGTAAGAGTTCAGTGCTAAATAAATTATTGACAGTGTGAAATATGGGTATTTTTCAGTTAAGTTACAATGAATACGTTAAAAATACTCCAAGTTAACAAATTTTTATATTCCAAATTGGGAAAAAGGCGATAAAGTTTCACTTCCATGGCTGAATATTAATTCCCTGTGTATTATAGACTTTAAGTTCTCCTTCACAAAATGTGACTATAATTCAACTCCTTCACAAAATGTGACTATAATTCAAATTTAAAATAATACGTTACAATGTGGATATTCTTCTCTGTAGTTAAAATATAATTCAATCTTCTGTACTTTGTTAAGAGAGTTAGGCTGTGATAAGTTCAAATAGTGTAGAGTTTATAAAAATCTGCGGTAAATGGTGGAATCATATTAAGAATCCGAGTGACGTTTTCACATGAAGGAAAAATCAAGGTTGAGTGTATGTTTGGTGATTTAAGTAGGATGTGTGAAAGAAAATACAAGATATTTTTGTAAAATATTTCAAAGAGTTAGCAAAATTTGTGTTAGTAGTATAAATGAATCTTACTGAATAAAAGGGAGTGTTCTGAATATATATGTATAAATGTCTGCAGAGTAAAATAAGAAGAAATGAAGTACTATTAGTACGTATCTAAACTTAACTGGGTAGAAATGCTCCATGCATTGGTTTGAGTGGGCTTCATACCATTAAAATTTATTGCTCCTTATAAGATTTGTTTAAAGTTAGTAAGTCTTACAATAAAGAGACATGTGTAAGTCTGTATTTATTATGGGAAAAAGGAATCAGAAATACAGCATGAATATATTTTATAAGTTAAAATAAGGTTAAATGTGTAGATGGAAAGTGTAAAAATTAAATTTGTCAGACATAGTTTGGTGAATCTTTTGAATAAAAGTAAGACATGTAAAAGGGAATCAAAAAAGTTTTGTATAATTGGCCAAAAAGTTAATACAGTCATTAATAGTTAGTACAATGCATTAGAAGGAAAAGTTCTGAGTATCTCCAACTTAGTAGTAAAAAAATTAAAAATGTAGTATTCCAGTTAAACTATATAGAAAGATCATTGTGTATATTTGCTTAATGTTACAGAAAATATTATCTAGTGAAGTTATATGCATGTAAATTCCAGCTTAAAATTTCAAAGACAGAGAAATATAGGTAAGTTTACTTTTGGAGAAATGGAAATGTAACATCGTATTGTATTTAAAACAAGGGAAAAAGTTAAGGGTAAATTAAAATGTAACAAAAAAAAAAATTTAAAGGAAAGGGAAAAATTAAATTTGTAAAAATAATTACTTTTGTAAAACCAAAAAACGTTTAAACAAAAAAATTAAAATAAAGTAAAGTAAAAATACGAAAAGGAATAAATTTTGGAAAAAAAAGCTTTTGCAAAATGAAAAAGTGAAAAGGAAAAATTCAATTCGTAAATAAAAATATTACTTTTGTAGAACCAAAAAGAAAAAGAAAAAGAAAAGTTAAACAAAAAATTAAAATAAAGTAAAGTAAAAATAGGAAAAGGAAAAAAATTTGGGGAAAGAAAACTTTTGCAAAATAAAAAAGTGAAAAGGAAAAAATAAATTTGTAAAAATAAAATATTACTTTTGTAAAACCAAAAAAAAGAAAGTTCAATATAAAAAAAATTAAAGTAAAAATACGAAAAGGAATAAATTTGAAAAAAAAAAAACTTTTACAAAATAAAAAGTAAAAAGAAAATGTAAATTCACTTTTGTGGAAGTAAACGTCAATTTGCGAAAGTTAAAAAAAGTTATATTTGGAAAAGGGAAACAAAGAAAAATTAATAAATTAACTAAATAATATATTAATAATTTAGTAAGTATGGGAAAAATAAAGAAATCCCAATAAAGTAAAAAGAGAAATTTAAAATGTGGGAAAATCTTACATTTAAAACAGCAATGAATAATGTAATGATTAAGAAGCCAAAAGAAATCCTAGCCGTCGTGCAAAAACAAATGTGTGACGCGATTTTTATGTCAAAGCGCATACGCAGACTTTCAGCCTTATGACCTCAATGGTGCAAATAAGTCAAAGAGAGTTTCAAATAACACGTCTGATAAGATGACCGGGTAGCCGTGTGGTAACGTTCAGGTCTTTCATCTCAGAGTCGGCGGGTTCAAATGCCGCTCGTGGAGTTATTTTTAAAATTCAGGGAAAATAATATTAAATTCCATAAAAATTAATTAAAGGTAATAATTAAAATAATGACATACTTAAATAATTAAGATAGTTATTAAAAAAGAGTAAAAAATTAATGACGTATTAAATAATTAATCACGTGTTAAATAATTAAAAATAATAAATTAAAAGTGATGTCATGCCAAACACATAGCTCAAGATGCCATTGCCATAAACAGAAACAAGTATTGACGTTGCTACAAAAAAATAAAAACTTTCAAAAATAGGGTCGTTGCCATAGAATCAAAACGGAACTATGATGACGTCATTCCAATGCGTCCCTTTCGGAGAAATCCAAGATGGCGCTGATATCCTCACTTTCGGTTGTTACGTAATCCAAGATGGCGGACACCACGCCCTTATAGCCTCGGGCGTCGGCCGGTTACGGGCGCTTACTACTCACGTTAGTCCTAGCTCCACTTAAACTTTTAAATTGTTGACAATCCTACGACTATTGCACACAGATTGGCTAAAACTGAACTGTAAATTTAATCGGAACTGGAAAATACTTTAAAGCATAAAAATACACAATTTACCAATATACAAGAATAAAAAAACGGAACTCGTCGAGAAGGTACCTTTGATGCGGCCGATTGCAAAAAAACAAAGTGCGCAACTAAATGTTACAGCAGTACCATATACAAAATTTCAACGTTCTACTGCTAATCGTTTTTGAGTTATGCGAAATACATGTTGTAAAACACTTTTGTAGCCTCGAAATTTCACAACAAATTAATAAAAGTACAGAGCAAAATGATTCCTCGGTTGATCTTTACAATATGGTAACTGGTAGTTTGGCGACATTTTGGAGGCGATAAAGGTTACTACCTGGGTCTTTGGTAATAATGTGAGCAGTACTCAGTTCCGATTACGCATTATTTTGTGTGAGGGAAATGAGAGATCATGGGATATGTCATGTGATATTAATGGACGAATTACGGTTCTTTAATCGGTTGGGGGAAATCGGGAAAAAATCTGGAAATTTTGTATTTGGCTTTATTCTGTGTTGTGTGAAACAGTGTTCGTGAATTTTTGAATCCCATGGCCGTAACTAAAGTGAATTCGAAATGGGTATTTAGTGGTATTGCAAAGGGTAGTAATAAATGTTTCTTTAAGGTTGTGCGAGATAGAAATAAAGATGTTTTATTAAGTTATTTATTTTACCTGGTACCTTGGTGTGAACTATAAGTATGATTTTAAAGATTCTGAAACAGAAAGAAGAAAAGTTTATCGGACACGTAATCAAGATTCTGAAGAAGATTAGGTAAGTTAGTATTTTTAATTATTTGAGGATATTATTTTTATGCATTGTTCTAAATGTAAGGTGGAAATAAAGGAATTTGGTATTATTGGGAAAATTGTTATTAGCAATGATTTAGTTTAAAGTAATTAGGATTGTAAGGTAATTTTTATTAATTTAATGTATGTGCTCATTTATATTTTAAGTAGTGTTTTTGAATTTAATTATATTTTAATTAAATGATAGTTATTTTGTGAATTTTATGTTTGTAGGAATTTGGTATACGTTTAAGTTGAAGTAAACGTGCATGGAAATAATTTAAATATTTGATACTAAGTATTTGTAATGCTTGCGGTATGAATTCGTTGGTGACGTGTATAATGTAATAGATGATTTAGAGGTAAAAGTTTTTGAATATTTTATTTATTTTATCTGTGGAAATGTTCATATTTGGAAAGGATAAATACTTTTTCGCGATCAGGTAATTTCATATATGTTCTTTTTACCGGGTTTAAAGATTGAGAAAATTGTCATGTATTTTCGTGAAATTTTTCTAATTTATGAGAAAAAAGCAGTGTACATGGATATAGTGAAGAGTGTGCGCAATGCCATTTTTGTGCAATTCTGGGATGTTTTTTTAAGTAAAAATAAGTCGGCGTGTACATGGTTTATGTGTATGTGTTATTTTGAAAAACGCGTAAGGAGTATGGTATTGTGCACTTTTTCCCAATTTTGCAGTGAATATTTGTCATGATTAAGCAGTTCTGTTAGATAAAATTTCTAGCATAAGTGTAATTCGGCTAGTAGATTGTTGGAAGAAGTGTTCAGTAGATAAAAAGAAAAGAAACATGTCTTTACTTCGTGAAGACAAAATGGCGGCGGGAAAAAAAAATAGAGGATTGCTGTAGGAGAGTTGGTCGCCAAATTTTCGCCAAAAAAACGCCAAGTTACCATACTGTAAAGATCAACCGATTCCTCTTACCTTGTATCTAGCGCAGTTTCAGCGAGATCATACGTAATCAACTGGTAATCCACAAAAAGAGGTTGTTGACGAAAATTGTAAGATCACAAAACACATTTTTTATTGATATATGAAAATAGATTAAGATTCGTAAGCATTCAAACATATAACGAAAGGAAGTTATATAATACAAAGTGTCATATCACCGTCCTCTCCTGAAGGAATGAGAAAAGTAACAGTACAGAATAAGCCAGTTACACAATTAACTCCTTTGCAGGGTTTCCACTTCATACTGTTTATTGCGCTATTGGCGACAGTCCATCACTATTTGCATACCAACAACACATACACACGTACGTACAGACGTCACAAAAAAAAAAATATCTTCTAAATCCGTTTTACAATTCCGCTTTGGATAAAATAGTTCTTTATTCTGTCCATAAGTATAGCTGTCACGCAAAAGAATCATCTAAATGGATTCGAGAGCAGTCGAAATGGATATTTTTGTTGAAATGCGATACCCAAAATTTTTCGCAATTACAATACTCGTTTAGAAGGAAAATACTTCGTACAAGAAAGTAAAATGATACTAGTCTACAAAGGATTTTAAAAACACACTTTTACCGCGTATTTTGGATGTATGCTTACCCGGAATGCAAGAGAGAAATATAGAAAGAATTTTAAGGAAAATTTTAAAAGGAAATATTCAAATTTGAAAGATTTTGCAGAGACAATAATGAAGATTATAAATACGAACAAAGATAGAGTTGGAATTCGGCACTGAGACTCAGATATGTATTTTTTTCCCTTTTGTTTGTTTTTTCTCTGGCGAATCCCATTTTTTGATCATACAGCCGGCTAGGAGGATCGGGGCTGTGCCCTTATAATAATAATAATAATTAAAGAACACTCGCGTATGGTGGGATTACTAACAACGTCGCAACCTGTATTGATTGCGCCTGAACTTCACACAATTACCGAAGGCTTTAAAAGCCTGTCAGATTCAGAAAAAATTGCCACAGCATTTCCAATAATTCTGTTAAAATAAAAAGATTACCATCTTGAGAAAATATACAGTTCGTAATGTCTAAACAGGATTCAGGTCTTCAAGATCTTTTAAAAGAAACATATTTGAAAGACCACGATGAAAATCGAATCTAAAATTACAAGTTAATGAATATATATTACACAAATTTGTTAAGCTGCCGAAGGCTTTGATGTATTAACGGTTAATGCACAGTTCAACATGCGAGTTTTTATTCTCGGCACATTCTCTTTATTAGTCCAAAGGGATTTGAATCCCGAAGGACTATTAGTTTCGTTTTGGCATTTTGCGTCGGACTCATAAATGTCGGTTCACTTTTCAAACTGTTGCCACAAAATGTTAGAGTTCTGCATTATATTTGAAGAAATTAAATAATGAAAAATCTGCGTAAATGTATGTATATTTCTCACATTGTCATAAAATAACGGTACATAGAGTCATCGAATTTTGAATAACGTAATCCTCCAACGAATATGAGCATGTGGAAGACCAAATTTGAAATTTGAAATTTGTTTTATGATCGATTTCCTATTTTTTAAAACTTTGACGAATTTTTGATTAACAAACTCAAGGATTTCAAAGCGAGCAATGGCAACGTTGTGCAGAAAAAACATTTTTATCTCCAGCGCGTGAGTCTCTGTATCGGAAATTCTAAAGATATGCTCGTTTTAAAACTATTTTGCGATATTGCTGTTGCACTGGATCTTATGGTTTAAGTGCGAGGAACAAGATATTTGATAAAGAAAGGTAACACACAAAATGTTAAAAAACGCCCCTTTGGACGTAATTTAAAATCTGAAACATTTCAGATTTTTTTTTTTTTTTTTTATATTACTTTTATTTTTAAAATATTCTCTTTCTTTTATAAAATCATTACTTCTGTTAATCTAGGTACCTTCTAAGAATACCGGCATATGCTAAAAAATTTGCGTATATTTCACACGTCCATTTCTGATTAGCAAAATACAGCAAAGAATCGCGAAACATACATGACCTAAAATTACTGTATTTGCAGACTGAATCCCAAGTTTCTTCAAGTGCATTTTTTAAATGCTGTTTAGCAAGCCTTAGTGCTGACTGAAACCATTCCTAACTCAGCCTTGGCCGTTGTATTCCCATTTCAGCTTTACAGTGAGAGATTCAGTAAATTTATTCCCACTTCAGCCCGATCAGAAAATATCCCCTCGTTTCATTTATAAAACATTCTACACCTTTGCGCCCGCTAAATGAAACTAAAATCGGTAATCTTCTACCCCAATTTTTTATTCATGAACTTCCCGTTCAATTACTTTAAATATGAGCGTATGTTAATTGTAATTGTACCATCGGCAATCCCATTGCTTATTTTCTCTTTTAAAAATATATTTCAATCTAAGACACCCAGCTACTATAAACTATGGTGTTTTGCCCCTCCGGGTTTCAATATATTCTATTACTTTTCTAAGAGCTATTTAAAACTCCTAGGGGGAAAACTAGTACATGAAATCAGTTCTTAAATAAAGTAAAATGCGATGATAGGGTAATACTAATCATGCATTGGTTTTAGTATAACAAAACGGAGGATGAAAAGTCAAACTCTTCCTCCTTACAATTATACAAAGTAGCGGAAAACGAAGACTGAACTGAGAATGCTGGTCAATGAATATTTTAGGTTTGGATTGAAATGAGAATAAAATCGTCACGGCTTTTTTGAGAAAGATCACAATTGGGGCATCACCATCTAGTAAGGAGGCGGTAGCTTTGTGGGAAGGTTCCAGAAACAATGATACAGAATCCAATACGGTGTAAGAATTGGAGGCTTCCTTCAGGCCCACCTGGACACGAGTGTCCCTATAGCTCAAAAGAAGGGGCCCCGTATCTCCACAAACGAGGGCAGCCAGTAACCCAGCCACGCCCAAACAACAAACAAAAAGGTACTGTTCGGTTTCGAGGGCCGTAAAAAAATTGCAGCGAAAATGTATGCGCAAAAGCGCCAAATCTAGCAAACGCGCCCATTGAACAGCGCCCCAAATCTAGCGTACGCATTGATTTCAGATTGCGTAAGTTGTGTGGTGTGTATTTAATTATGGCAAAGCACACTAGGGCTATCTGCCTAAGAGGAGGGATGCCTTTCGTGGAGGACTTTCTAAGAGAAACTGGCTCGTATACACGTTACACATGGGGAAAACCACGAAAACACCCATGCAGCCAGCCCGTTCGCGGGATTCGAACCTCGGACCGAACTACAAGTGTTCAGCGACTTTACCGCTCGGCCACTGGTGGGCCGATTGCGTAAGTTGATATAGTTTTATATTTCTTAAGCCGCCATTGAAATACTAGTTTAATTTTTAAATCCTTTTTTTCTATTTTAAATCTTTTTTTGATATCCTATAGATTTAACACTTTGGGAATTGCCCATGACGAAAAGTCGGCAATAGAATTTTGGGTAAAGTGCAGAATCACCCACTGCTTGACGCGTTTTTAAGAATTGCACATACTCGGTATCCATGCGCACATCGACCTATTTTCACTTAAAAAAAATCCTAGGATTGAACAAAAATGGCACTGCGCACGCCCTTGACTTTATCTATGTACACATCGACATATTTTCACTTAAAAAGTAAAAGAAATTTACAAAAATTCAATTGTTTTTTACCCTTGTAAAAAGAGGCAAACAAATAAGTGAGCGATTCTGCACGTTCCCGAGAATATTTTCAAAGAAAAGGCATCATTCATTATAGAAAATGACGTTTGAACAACCAACGAGATGAAATTATGCTTTAGCGATAAGTCGGTAGCGAAATAGCGATGAAGGCATCCATTCAGTTATGTTTAGCAATTTTTATATAAATTATAATAATGATCTGAAACAGTTATTTACTCTTATGCTTCCATTCAGTCATGTTTAGCCTTTTTCATATAAATTATAATAATAAAAAAGTATGAAATGTAATTAACCTTTCATCTAAATTAAAACATCAATCTTAAATAGTTATTTACTATTATACTTCCTTTCTTGCCGCAATTATTAGGGTTGCCGCAATTATTTTTGGTAGCATTGGCATCAACAATAGTTTGGCGATTTTTTACGACCCTCGAAACCGAATAGTACCAACAAAAATACTAAATTAAAAATAAGTAAGCACATCTAACACAAAATTACAAACCAACAAACAAACAAACAACAACAAAATATATATACAATACAGTGTACTCTCAATTATCCGGGTGCGGATTATCCGGTTTGCGGATTATCCGGTTTGCGGTTTATCCGTGCTTGTCGGTGCCCACGTGTGCACATTCAGTGCTATGCACGAGTCTTAAAAAAAAAAAAAAAAAAAAAAAAGCACATGCAATTCCCAGCATGCTCTAAAAAAACCACTGAATTGTGTCTTTAGGTTTAATTTCGTACAGTTCAATTCTGCTTATGCATAAAGGCATCGTTTGGATTGATCACTGGGATTGTTTTATTTCTTTCGCGTACATTCCCTTTTTATTCTTTCAAAAACTGATTTAAAATTTTAGAATTAAAAATTAATAAAGAACATATCACAGGTACTAAGCGTTTCAAACATTAGAAGAACAAAATAGACATAGAGTAATGCTGAAAATACAAGCGTAAAAGATACTGACTATTGCATTAGCCTCGAGTCAGCAATGACTTTTGTTCAAACTCAACTGAACTTCTTCACCAAAGGGGTTTCGAATACTGCGATAAAATAGCACTTCGAAAACTCGCAATGAAATTCAATAAATATTTCAACGTTCTCAAAATCAAAGATTTTTTTAGTCCAAAGGGATTTGAATCCCGAAGGTCTATTAGTTTCGTTTTGGCATTTTGCGTCGGACTCATAAATGTCGGTTCACTTTTCAAACTGTTGCCACAAAATGTTAGAGTCCTGCATTATATTTGAAGAAATTAAATAATGAAAAATCTGCATAAATGTATGTATATTTCTCGTATTGTGATAAAACAACGGTACATAGAGTCATCGAATTTTGAATAACGTAATCCTCCAACGAATATGAGCATGTGGAAGACCAAATTTGAAATTTGAAATTTGTTTTATGATCGATTTCCTATTTTTTAAAACTTTGACGAATTTTTGATTAACAAACTCAAGGATTTCAAAGCGAGCAATGGCAACGTTGTGCAGAAAAAACATTGTTATCTCCAGCGCGTGAGTCTGTGTATCGGAAATTCTAAAGATATGCTCGTTTTAAAACTATTTTGCGATATTGCTGTTGCACTGGATCTTATGGTTTAAGTGCGAGGAACATGATATTTAATAAAGAAAGGTAACACACAAAATGTTAAAAAACGCCCCTTTGGACGTAATTTAAAATCTGAAACATTTCAGATTTTTTTTTTTTTTTTTTTTTTTTTTTTTTTAATTAGTTTACGGTAGAATGTACCATAAGCATGAATATTGACACTTTGTATTATCTGTGACTAGCTACCCCGACATAGCGCTAATATTCCTACACTGTAATAGTCCAAATTACTTCGTTGTCGAAGATTGTAAAATGAAAGACCATGAGTTCTGTGGTTCGAGGATATCTTACTTTGGCTAGATAGAAAAATAAACTATTTCAGCGTCGTTTGGACAAAATTAAAGAAATGCAACTTACTAAATTGGTAAACATTAACTGGTACGGTTCTGTTATAGAGAACAAATTCAGAAACGTTTGGATGTATGCATGTATGTGTATATGTATTCAGACACATACATTTCTGAATTCGGTCCTGATAACAGAATACTACCCATTAATTTTTTAAAAGGTCCAGCAGTAAGAAATATTCAGTTTGACCTACCTAAAATTTTTAGTAATAGAAAATCTACTCTCTTTTGATCCGCTGAAAATAATTAGAAATCGTTCCAACGTAACTTCAACTTGAAAAAAAGTAAAAGGACAGCATTCGGATTAAAATCTTTCATAGTAAAATTACTTTGGCAAAAAGCATGCACGGATAACCAATCAACATGACGAGCTTTGAAAGTTAAGTTGATTCATTTTTACAATACACATGGGGAAATATCGAAAACCACCATCGGCCGAAGTTCCAGTGAGAATTTGAGTATCAACATTATACACTACACAGATATACTTAATTTTACATTTAAAATGTTTCATCTGTATTCTTTAGCACTTAATAAACTAAAGGATATGAAATTATAAATACCTCATAGGGAAAAAAAAAAAATTCCGTGTATTCGTCGTATAACTGTCGACCCTATAGTCAATCACACGCATCTTGTTCCCTGATTATTTGCATGCTTTCTATTCAGCCGCAAAAATTTTTAGTTGTTTATTCTGACAAATTAAAAGAGCTAGGTGTCTTAGTCACAATATTTCTACAAAACCTACATACTAAGTAATGGTGAAATTGCGTGGTAAATCTACTAATATATGGAGAATTTTCGGTCGTGGCTACTTCACTTGATGGGCCCAATTTCGATACTACTGACGAATGCATCGGACAAGTCAAACGATTACGCAATATTCGCGGCATACAGAAGAAGCTGAAAGTCGTAGCAAACTCTTAACAATGAGTGACATACCCTTACTAATTCAGAAGTCAAACAACAAAAAACTTCTGAATTAGTATTTATTCGGCGTGTTATTGTGTCTTAGACATACCCTTAATCCCGCAGAAACGTTAATCTCATAGTCGTCCCGACACTAGCAAATAAGTTAGATATAGTATATAAGTAAAAATAAGTAGAAATTTATTTTTCCATAGATATGTAATTATATTAAGGGATATGAAATTTGCGAAATATCAATCAGGTACCTAAATTCGTTTAGGACAAGACATTGTAAAAGCATTGTTTGATTCCTAAATGCTTGACCACAAGATGAAATCGCTGCTGAGAAATTACTACTATAAATAAATGTTTTTGTACCTTCAATCATTTGACGAATAGCAGCTAAAAGGCGAGAGAAAAAAGGCACACATTAATGAAGGTAGGTTTGAATAGCCATAATAATCTGGTATATTCCCAGTATGAAGTTAAAATCAACGAACATTTCATAGTTAAATACAGTCAAGGCGGTTTAATGTAATAAAGACACATGCTATATTCTATAGCATAGGAGGAAAAAATGCAAGATTTGCGACTAAAGCCAAAAAAGGAGGGAAGTCATTGATTTCCTTGCAAGATAATGACCCCAACAAACTTCTCCTACTATTCAAAATGGTTGCTTTAACGCCAGAAAATTTATATCTTCACTCTCTTAATATTAATTTATTGAATATTTACAAGCCATTTCGGAATAAACCATTCGAAAGCAACAATTGCTACCGCAAATAAATAGTATTTGTAACAGAAACTGAATGGGCTAATATACAGCAAACGAAGCAATTTAAAATCCAGTTTTACTTTCAGTGCAGAAGCCTGCAAGTTATTATACATGTCAATGGATTACTATATATTAACAATTCTTTTAAGCAACCAAAATATGCAAATGTATTTCGTTGCCTCTCCACACGCGGTTTCTTACTCTAATCAAATAATAATTCACAGTTTTTCTCCAGATGAAAAATTGTTTGATGTGTAATTTTGTCACGCAATTCTCCTCTTCCCAAAAGAATTTTAAAATTTCATTACATGTAAATACTTTTTCATCTTTTTATTTATGAAGAATATTTTCAATTAATAAGAAAACAACGATTGTTCTTATATTATTTCGCTAAAAATAAAAAAATTTAGACATATTATATATTTAAAGTAATATAAATATTTGAACTTGAAAAAAATAAAGCATGCACTATACATGATAAATGTGGTATGCTTAAATGGTGGAGATGGGGGGGGGGACACTCCAATGTATAACTTAAAATTAGGTCTCTTATTTTGGCGTAGATTTTAATAAAACTTTAATCGAATTCGACGGTAACGAGACGCACGTCCCTCTTCTTCAGAAATAAAACAAAAAAATTCTGCAAAGAAGGCAGCAGCAACGACCCTACTTAAATCAAAAACACGTGTTTATATGAAAGAAAATTTCATATAATATTTCGGCATTTTTCACTGGAAATCTGAAAAACGACAAAATAAAAGCAGTTTTTTTTTTTTTTTTTTAAACAACAAATTCAAATTATTTATCGTAGTTTAAAAAAGGCCTTTTATCCAGTGCTTGATCCTAGATACGCCCCACATAAACAATGATAACAGATTATTTCATAGCTAGCACACGTTTTTCGGAATAATTAATAATTTAAAAAAAAAAACTTTTTTTTTAAAGTAACGTCTTACCTCAGAAATTGGATAATCCTAGGTTTTTACTTTTACAAATCCACTAACGATAAGTTTTCAGGTAAGAAAAAGTTTGACAAGCCGGTATCGAGAAATTCGCTACCAAATCTCGCGATCATGACAAGCATAAAATTACATCACCAAAATTCTGCAAGTAAATCCTCTAAAAACATCAATATAACCGGATCAGGAAGTTCAAACACTGCGACAACTGTTTTCTATATGCTCATTTCGGTGGCAAAATCCCTCGCAATACATTGTCATAGCAAAGCCGAAGCCAGGCAAAGCATTCATTCGCACGTGGAATAGCTACGTCATCCATGACGACACCTGCACACTGACCTTGGCACCGCTGCTGACCTTGCGGCCCTGCCTCAGCGCGCCAACGGTTACACATCACAGATAGCAGAAGACTTTTCCATGAAATGAAAACCTATCGCCAAGTTGGCGAAACCCTTCAACAGTCACTGCTTTTTATCGATTTAAGTCTACCGTGGATGGAAAGGAATAACTGTTATACGTGACAATGCAACAGTTCATCAATATTCGCCGAAATATTTAATACTCACCAGCATTTACATAATTTTATAATATACACGCAAGTATAGTTTTAAGAAACGTCTTAGGCAGATATTTTTAATATGTATTTTCTTTTGAAATGAAGCTATAGATTAAAACAGTTAAAATTTTTTCAAAGGAGTTAACGTTTTTCTGATTATTAACCTAATGTCAGTAGAATATCATATAATTAATTAAAATAACATTTATGAATTTTTAATATGCTACAAAGGCATGAAAAAGATGTTTGTTAAATATGTCAAAGTTCGTCAAAGTAGTACAAAGAGTTCGTCAAAGTAGTACAAAGCTGCCACATCCTATCTCTGATATTCCCAAAATCAGTATCTTAAATTATGCTTTTATCAAAATAAATTTCATAATTAAATAGACTTATAATTTCCTTTATTGCCAATTTTTCGAGTTACATACAGCGTCTCATAAATGTGTTCGCACACTTTAAGAATTTGTAGAAAAAGCACTGTAACCAGAAATTGAATTCGAACATAAAGGCCCAATAATTTTTCATATTATCTCCATGTGATTTTGAATAAAACCAAACTTTTTGATTTTTAATACCGACTTATTTTCTTTTTCTAAAATTGAAAATGTAAGGAGGCATAGATAAAAGATGTCATATAAGTGTTAATACACCGAAACATTTTCGTAAAAGTTCATAAATAAATTTGTCGTTTACCACTTTTTTTTTTTTTTTTTTTTTTTCTCTCTCTCCCCCATTTTCGTGACGTTTAAAGAATTGTTTGGCTTTATTTTTTGCTTGCTTGCTTCGCTATATTTTATTTAATGTTTAAAAAATGTCTCATAGTCGTAAGGAAGCAACGAAGAGCATTCGAAAATTGATCATTTTTTATCATAAGGAGACATTCGATTCGGGATATCACTGAATTAGTAAATTTATCCCATTTTATGATGCAGTATGTGATAAAATGCTCTAAAGAAGGAAATCGGATCCAAAATGAAGTAAGAAGAGGTTGTCCGGCGAAGAGGATTGGGCGTGACTCAACGTGATCAGAGATTTAAAGTTAGAAAATCTGTGAAAAATATACGTTTGAGTGTTGTAAAGATTTCTACAGAATTTACTGAAAAATTTTCTACTTCAATTTCACATAAAACTGTTCGACGAGTGCTCAGAGCAGCTAGATTACATAGGCGCTCTGCCCAAATAAATGTTTTGGAAGTGCAAAAAATTGGCTTAGCTGTTCTCAAAATCAATGGCAAATAAGCCGGAAGCGTATTGCAATCATATCTTACTTGCAGATGAAAGTAAATTTAAGAACACCGCAAATTAACATAACATTCCTATGGGCGAATTGTATGGAGAAAAAAATGAGAAGCTTAATCCCAACCATAGGATCTGGCATTTTCGTTAGTGACCTTCCAAGTACAAATATTCACTATGGCAAAGGCTCGGAGATTATGTCCTACAAAACCTTCGTAAAACATTTTCGATAGGAAACTAGCTCGCACTCAAGATACAAATGGTGAAAATCAATCAAACTCCATGCAATCCAGTTTTTCATCTGCCAGCTATATCTGAACAAATTTTCAATATTCTTAAACTAAGTTATTTTGAGACATTATCATAGTTTCAGGTCAGCTTTTATTTACCTGTTAAGTGTTGAGTTTTAGTTTATGAATAAAAAAAGGCTACTTTTGTTTTTGGTATTTACCAACATTTTCTATAATTTTCCTTGTTTAATTTATAAAACAAATTTTAAATAATCTAAATTTAAATGAACGTTTATGTATTTTTGGAGTTCTGAAAATCGATAGCACTCGGGGTCAAACTACCAGTCTTTAATTTTTGGTAAATTTTGGATTTAGGCATAAAATCTGTTTGGAATACAATTTATGAATATTGCAAGCATGTCCTAAAACAGAAGTAGGAAACTGCTATCTTTATAGTTAAATCTGCATTTTATCTCACAAGAACCACACAGAATATCTTCATGTAACACTTATTAAGCTTCTTCTCCCCCCCCCCAATGGAACACAATTTTTTTAGTCCAAAGGGATTTGAATCCCGAAGGACTATTAGTTTCGTTTTGGCATTTTGCGTCGGACGGATAAATGTCGGTTCACTTTTCAAACTGTTGCCATAAAATGTTAGAGTCCTGCATTATATTTGAAGAAATTAAATAATGAAAATCTGCGTAAGTGTATGTATATTTCTCACATTGTCATAAAATAACGGTACATAGAGTCATCGAATTTTGAATAACGTAATCCTCCAACGAATATGAGCATGTGGAAGACCAAATTTGAAATTTGAAATTTGTTTTATGATCGATTTCCTATTTTTTAAAACTTTGACGAATTTTTGATTAACAAACTCAAGGATTTCAAAGCGAGCAATGGCAACGTTGTGCAGAAAAAACATTTTTATCTCCAGCGCGTGAGTCTCTGTATCGGAAATTCTAAAGATATGCTCGTTTTAAAACTATTTTGCGATATTGCTGTTGCACTGGATCTTATGGTTTAAGTACGAGGAACAAGATATTTGATAAAGAAAGGTAACACACAAAATGTTAAAAAACGCCCCTTTGGACGTAATTTAAAATCTGAAACATTTCAGTTTTTTTTTTTTTTTTTTTTTTTTTTTTTTTTTTTTTTGTACGAATATATTTTACGTTATTCTGTACTTAATGAATGTTGTAGAGCTATTAGGTTATTATTTTAATTATTTTCTGAGACAACCAAAATAAAAACCTCTTCTCAGTCTTAAATTCTCCATAGAGAGAGTAATAATTATCTTGGTTAAATAAAGTTTCACTTTCATCTACCGAGTTTCTGAACTACCGTTCTGGTGATGAGTTGAGAAAAGTGAACCTTTAAGTAGCCAATGAAGTTTTGTTTACTAGTGTAAATAACAGAAAATTCTCGATTCCTAATTTTGAGACAGGTTCTAAATCCGCACTCAGTAAAAACTGAAGATAATAAGAAAGTATAGCTGATATTAATTTAATTATTTCATCCCTTTTCTCCTAAAAAAATTAAACATGCAGGATTTAGATCAGTATAAATATGTCAATCAATCAATCAATATCCCTATCGCCTGGATGCCGCTGTTGTCTGGACCGAGTAGAGGGAGGGGTCGGAATTGGAAAGAGGTATAAAAATGTTACGTGTTTAATCATATAATATACATATATACCAGACCTTTTAACATCGGTTACAATAGGTTCTTTCAAGTTTATGTATTTTTCTTCACAATGAATGTAAAACGTGAAAATGCGATGCTAACGTTCTTTTGAAAACTCAAACAATTCATTTTTAATAGAAAACGGCAGGTTAAGATAAATACCGAAAACACTCACTAATAAAAAATTACTAAAAGATTTATAATTCTATGAACTCAATACCACAGTTACAGATAAACAGTTACAGATAAACACTGTTGTTAAATTTAAAGTTAAATTTTAAGTTTACATACGAATATATAAGCTAAGTCTTTAAATACGAACTCCTCGAAAAATGTTTTCCATAAATAAGCATGACTATGAAAAGGTGACAAATTCAGGCATAAAATTAACAGTTTTAAAGCATGTCGGCAAATAAAAATTTAAATTATAAATTGGGTACTGAGTACAATTTATAGTTAGCCCAGAAGGGCTAATTTCGTTTTGGCATTTTGCGTTGGTTCTCTAGAAATGTAGGTTAACTTTTCAAATTGTTACCACCAAATATTAGAGCCCCGTGTTATATTTAAAGAAATTAAATAATGAAGAATCTGCATAAATATATGTTTGTTTCTCGCATTGGGATAAAACAAAAGTACCTAGAGCCATAAAATTTTGAAAAATGTACGTCTAGACCCGAATATGGGCATCTGGAAGCCCGAAATTGAAATTTGTTTTATTATCGATTTTGTAACACACAAATTGAGCGAATTTTTTAGTAAACAACTAGACGATTTCGAAGCGAGCAATGGCAACACTGCAGGAAAAAAAAAAAAAAAATTATCTCCAGCGCGCAACACCGTGTATCGGAAATTCTAAAGATATGCTCAATTAAAATTGTTTTGCGATATTGCTGTAGAATTGAATTTTATGATTTAAGTGCGAAGAACATGATATTTAATAAATAAAGGTAACATACAAAACGTTAAAAAAACGCCCCTTTGAGCGTAATGTAAAATTTGAAAGCTTTCAGATTTAATTTATTTATTTATATATATATATATTTGTATTCAGTCGCAGTGGTCGTTAGCTTCTCTTCTTTTCTCATCTCGAAAATCCCCTTTGTACATCAGAAGAGGCCCAAAGTGGTCGTCTTTACTCAAGGTGAGATCACAAAAGTGCCTTTGAAGTTAAAAAAAAAATTCAAGTCACAACCCCCTGACTCCTCACTGTTCGAAGTTTTCACCCCTTACTCCACTAACCTTGAATTTTTAACATTCTGGTTGGCAACGGTTTAGCCTTCACCAAAGGGTTGTGTTCCGTTCAATTCTTTCCCACAGCATGAAGCCGTATTACATGTTTCAAAATTATCACGATGATCAAAATTCTAAAATCACAGATGCTCAAAAATTTTGACATAATATTTGCTAACTTATTACTTAAAAAGAAACAACGCAATATGTGTGTTCGAAATTAAGAAAAAAAAATATTTTCTTAGAAGACATATCACAAATCGTATTAAATCGATATTAATTTATCACTAAAATTATCAAAAAAAAATTTTTTTAAATAGCAAATCGTAGAAATCGGGTTCTCTCTGCCCTCCAGTTCGGTTACTATCAAAAAACTCGTACGACACTTTAAAAATGTGGAAACAATTTTGCTTCCATATTGAAGCATATGCAATTCTTTTTTAACTCCTAAGCATTTAAAAATATTCAATTTCGTAACACCAACGGCACAAAATCAAAACCCAGAATTAAATTTACTTCTAACTTTCGAAGAATTTGAATGTAACTTTTCAAATTGTTAGCCCAGAATATAATTATAAAAAATGTAAAATAAGAGCATTTTTGTTTTTATTAGACTAAATCTAAGATTAATGATGTCAGTCGAAAGACTTGCACCTTTAAAATTTTATTCATTTATTTATTTACTTATTTTAAAGCTATTAAAAAAACACCCCCCCCCCCGAATTCAGACTCAAATCCTTCAGCCGCAGTTGTAAGAATACGGATATTCTACACTCATATCCGAGGGCAATCCCCAAAAAAAAGGTCTCCTATATTTTTGGATATACAAAGAACCGTTTATTTTCTATAATTGCTACATCACTTTAAAGACTGAAGAATGCTTTATTTTTCAACATAATCGCCATTTCGCTCGATGCATTTTTGTAGACGCTGCGGCAGTTTTACTATGCCCATGTCATACCAGCTTGCCGCCATGCCCTTCAGGAAGCGTCAATCGAGTCCAAGAAGTTGTCCTTTTCGTCTCCATAGCGGCGAAGAAATTCGCGGGATGAATCAACCCGTTGCCGTTTGTGGTCTTCTGTCAGCATACGCGGCACCCATCTTGCACACACCTTCCAATATTGCCACTTTTTCGTTAAAATCCTGTGGATGGTGCTTCTGGAAACCTCAGGAACCAAAATGCAGAGAGCATCCAGAGCGATCCTCCGATCTTTACGCATGAGTTCCTCAACTTTCGCGATTGTCTCATCGGCAATTGACTGCCTCCCGCTCCTTTCTTCGTCATGAATTTCAGTACGACCTGCTGTAAACTCTCTACACCACTTGCGAACATTTTTGACATCCATGCACGACTGTCTATACACTTCCGTCAACAGGTGGTGAATTTCAACCGGTTTAACACCTTTTGCGTTCAAAAATCGAATAACTGCGAGCACTTCACACTTGGCGGCAACGTTTATCGGGAGCTTCATTTCCAATGGCTGCCAAGCCAAGACTGAGCATCCGAGCGAAGCGCCTGCGTGCTTATGAGGTAGTGGAGAAAGCACCACTCACAACAGTGTTGCCAACAACCGTATTAAAACTCTCTGTACGTCCCCAAAAAATAGGAGACCTTTTTTTTTTTTTTTGAAATTGCCCTCGTAGTAGCCACCCTAAATACTTCGATTAATTACATAAACATGGTGTACCTTTTCACTTCCATCTCCAGCACAGTATTTATATATTATTCTCTTGCAACTCGTAACGTTTCTGTCTTCTCGCAAGTTGTGTTCGGAGATATCTTTTCAATAAAATAACATTTTATTCCTTGTTTGGATGGTTTCAGTCACTTGTCCCGTATTTTCACTTGGGCCGATGTGGAACACTTCTACAAGATGTTCGAAATCCCGTCTCGTTCGAAAGCTGTAAATTTTGCACACAAGTGTGGAAAGGCGAAGTTTTCATTTCCTTCATAAAACCAGCAAGCAAGATGTTATAAACCTCAGTACTACTTTAAATAGTTTCTTTTACATGTGAAGTTTAAAGATATTTTGTGAATGTCCAATGGCGAAAAAATTAATTTGTTTTTCCATTAAAAGGGCCCACCAGCGGCAAGAGCGGTAAAATTGCTGAACACTGGTAGTTCCGACCTGTGTTCGAATCCAGGCGAAATGGCTGTTTTCGTAAAGTGTAACTGTAACGTGCATACAAGTCAGTCTTCCTTAAAATGTCTTCTTCGATGACATACCTCCCCTTGGACAGCACTAGCGTACTTTGCCATAATAAATTAAACCAAACCCCATTAAAAGATACATTCTGCATATTTAGCATTACAAAATATTTATCGTTTGGGAACAGAACACGACGATCAGAGCTTATGAAAGGAACCTTTGCTAAGACAGGAACTTTAATGCTAACAATAAAACTTGATGTCAAGGTCATTGCTGAAGCTGGGAAGTTCTGGGCTTGGTTCTCAATCTTTCTGAAATTGGGGAACACCGAATTCTGAAATTTGTGTGCGCTGAAATTCACAATACAACATACGCTTTAAATCGGGGACGCAAACCTTTTTGAAATCAACGGTACAATGAAAAGCGGGGTAAAAGAAAAAGACGTTGCTTATAAAATTATTCCATTACTGAAAAAAGAAAAACGAAATCGTTTTGCGGACGCTGGTTGGACAACCGCTGATTCAAAAAGTTACATTTATACAGGGTGTTTCATAGATCATGGGACAAACTTGGAGGGTGGTGAAACGTACTAAAACATACATTTTTTGTATAGGAATTTAGGGCTAAAGTGACGGGTTAAGGCAGGAACGAAAAAAAAAAAAAAAAAAGACACGAGAGGAAAATGTTTTTATGTACAAAATCAACGCAAAGTACTTCTTTGCAGCAATACAGTATTTACAATAAATTTCCAAAAAAGGGAACGCTAACAGTAATAGGAACTACAGCTGTGATTGGCTGGCATTGCAGTAGTAGAGGGCGGTAGTGAGCCGGACAAACCACGATCCGATGCATCAGAGGATCATTCGCAACTCTGATGTCGAGCGCGATGGGTGAGTTTACGCACAGGGAAAAAGCTGACATGCATTTCATGTATGGTGCTGCTAATGGGAACGGCAGAGAGCACTACGGTTGTACCAGGAACCGTTTCCGAACAGGCGTATGCCGAAGCACACAATGTTCGAGAGGTTGCATCGGTCTCTGTATGAAAACGGGTCATTTGAAGCCACCTCTGACCTAGGAGTGAAAGAAGAAGTGCACAACAACCTCGCATTGAAGAATCCATCTTGAACATTGTGCATGAATCACCTCAAACAAGTACAAGAGCTATTGCACGTCGTCTGCAGCTAGGTCATTCCACCGTTTGGAAAGTATTGCATGAAAATGGTTTGCCCCCTTACCATTTGCAAAGAATCCAAGCCTTGCAAGAGACAGATTACCCGCTTCGGGTTCATTTTTGTCATTGGTTCTTGCAGCAGCGTGCGGCGCAGGCGGGTTTCCCATCGGATGTGCTATTCACGGACGAGGCAACTTTCTCACAGGACGGCATCTTCAATAGCCACAACAAGCACGTGTGGGCGACTCATAATCCACACGGCACACGTCCACATGCATTCCAAACCCACTTCTCCATGAATATGTGGGCGGGTATTGTTAACGAGTACCTCACAGGCCCATACCTCTTACCTGCACGTACGAATGTCTTATGTTATCATATTTTTCTGCAAGAGGTGCTACCGGAATTGCTGCAGTATGTTCCGGCTGTCGTTCGTGATCGCATGTGGTTCCGGCATGATGGTGCACCAGCTCATAACCACGTGCGGGTCCGCAATTACTCGGATGGGACATTTCCGGGCCGTGGTGGACCCGCTCCATGGCCATCCCGTTCGCTATATTTATCCAGGTTGGATTTTTTTTATGGGGCCATCTGAAGAGCATCATTTACAAGACTCCCGTTGACTCACAGGAGGACCTCGTTGCACGACTATCCATTGCGGCTGCAAGCATGTGCGAAATGCCTGTCGTTTTTCAGAATGTTCGTCAATCCCTTCTGCGACGTTACCATGCATGTATTACTCCTAGTGGTCGCAATTTTGAACACTTATTGTGAATACTGTATTGCTACAAAGAAGCACTTTGCGTTGATTTTGTACATAAACACATTTTCCTCTCGTGTCGTTTTTTTTTTTTTTTTTTTTTTTTTTTTGCGTTCCTGCCTTAACCCGTCACTTTAGACCCTACATTCCTATAAAATATGTATGTTTTAGTACGCTCCACCACCCCTCAAAGTTTGTCCCATGATCTATGAAACACCCTGTATATATATATATATATATATATAATGGTCATTCACGTACGCTGATTACAATATCATACAAAAAATTTTACACCAGATTGATTTTTCTTTTGCAACATTTCTAATTGTGTATTTGACTTTTTTCTTGCGGAACACTTGAAGTGGCATCACGGCTCTATACAGTGCAAAGTTCACACGAGGGTTTTACGATCACAAGTGGCATTGGCCTAGCTTCAATGCTAGGCAACAAGTTACATCACGGACACGATATAAGGATTTTGTCCGATGTTCTAACATTTCAACTTTAAGTCCAGATGACATAAAAATCAAATAATTACAGCGGAGTAAACACGAACTAACATCTGATCAATGATTTTCGTTGCATCAGCTGCACATACATACGCACAAATTTATCTTTCTTGACTGGCTGAAGCATATAAAACCCTATTACATAGGCATGAAAGAAGCTAATAGCTTTTATGTATAATCTCTACGACAATTTTAATAGCTAAACCATCGTGAGAACGCTTCCTATCCTGCCAAAGTAGCTTCATATATCTCCCAGTCATCCGATTTGAATCGTACAGATTATTTTTGGAATTTCTGGAATACAGAATCCATCAACATAGCGTAAAGAAAATATGAAAACTATGAATACTAAATAAAGAAGAATGGAAGGCCATATAAGAAAGCTGCAAGGACATATAATACCTGGACCTGGTATGCAATAGATGCCTAGCAAAGTCCGTAAAGAAAAGGATACACGTAAGTTATTAATAAAATTTTAAAAAGAAAGAGAAACAAAATCTAAAAGCTTTCTGATTTTATATTACGTCCAAAAGGGCGGTTTTTTTTTTTTTTTTTTTTTTTTTTTTTTTTTTAACGTTTTGTGTGTTACCTTTATTTATTAAATATCATGTTCTTCGAACTTAAAACATATAAAATTCGACAGCAATATCAAAAAGTATTTAAAAACAGCATATCTAGAATTTCCGATACACAGTCCCGCGCGCTGGAGATAAAAATGTTTTTTTCCCTACAGTGTTGCCATTGATCGCATTGAACTCGCTGAGTTTCTTAATCAAAAATTCTTAAGTTTTACAAAATTTCAAATAGATAATAAAAAAAATTTCGAAATTTGGGTTTCCAAATGTCGCGTTCGGTTGGAAGACTGCGTTATTTGAAATGGGATGGCTCTAGGTACCGTTGTTTCTTCACAAACAGAGAACCATTCATGCAGATTCTTCATCATTTAGTTTCTTTAAATATAATACATCGTGATAACATTTGGTGGCAACAGTTTGAAAAGTGAATCGACGCAAAATGCACTTTTGAAATCAACGGCACTTCTGCGCTACCGACCTTCGGGCTAATAGAAAAACAAAATGAAACTTAATTCCAAATTCGGGCTTCCACTGCCCATATTCGGGTGGAGGCATACTTTATCAAAATTTGATGGATACATACATTTATGCAGATTCTTTATTATTTAATTTCTTTAAATATAATACAGGGCTCTAATATTTGGTGGTAACAAATTAAAAAGTGATTCGCCGTTTTAAGTGAATCAACGCAAAATACCAAAACAAAATTAATAGTCCTTCTGGGCAAATTGCCCTTTTGGACTAAAAAAGTTTGATGTACACAGATTTTTTCTGTTGAATACTCAATTATTACTATATCTTATTATAATAATCTTTTTCGTACCTTTTGGCAAAATCAAAATGATTTAAACCTGCACTATTTGAATAATTCGAATAATAAGTGCGAAGAAGAAATAAAAAAAGTTTTCGTAAAAATTCTATTAAACAGTTTTCTTTGCATAAACACGATCCTTTCGAGGGGCAATACGCATACTTTTTCTAGTAAACATGCAAGGTATTTCCTCCCTTAATACCACGTGCCTTGAGGGTGTAATTGGAAGTACATTCGGCTAGCATCGGAAGACACTAATTTTCTGCGAAGATTCATCATTGCTCATCCTGATTCAATATACATTCTAATTTCAAATTTTGTAATACAACTCCAAGTCATTAAAAGCACTAGTTGATACGTAAGAATACTATCTTTTACATCAAGTTTAACATTGTATTAATGTAACTAAGGCAAGTGACCAAATCTACATGCAAAATTCTCCGTATTAGTTTATTCTGTAGTTACAATAATCTGAATAAATGCGCCTTTAAAACACTGCGCATAGTGTTTCACAATACCAAAAGGTAACTACTGCGAATCGCCTCTTTTCGGATAAGTACAGATTCATTCTCACAGGGGATTACGGTATTAACCTAGATTGACCACGAACATTTTAAGCAGAAACACAATTTCGCTCTCCATGGGGTTATCCGTTGCAAATTCGTAAATCTCCCATTTTGTAAGAAACACATCACTAAATTTTGTTTCAGTGACACTGACTGTATCATAAAAATCCTTTATTTCATTCATAGAGAAAGAGAATTTGCAGATGTGTAGAAATGGACTTATTAGAACTTGAAAATAAAATGGATCGATGACAGTCATAGTGCCATCCATTACCATTACAATCCGCTTCAGGGGAGGGGGGGACAGATCCATAATCAAGAAGACCACTGTCATGTTGCCGGCCTCCTCCAGAGATGGTTTTCTAGCTTTCTCGGAATGAACAAAAGCTTTGTATTGTTTGTATTCCTCGTAGCCGATTCAAAAAAAAACTTCGTTTTTTAAAAGGACACAAAAGTGCCAGCACTTAGTGATAGATTACATTTGCTAATAATTCCATCGAGTTATGACTTAAACTATTATGTTCACTTTATGTTGGTTTTAGACAAATCTAGATATAAAAACCCACTTAAGAGGACATCTGCCCCGTTGATTATTAGTTATTTGAATATGGAATAGCAATCTATTCCATATTCAAATAACTAATAATAATTTAATACATAAGAAAAGCACAGTCATGTTACCGACCTCCTCCAGGGATGTTTTCTAGCTTTCTAGGAATAAACAAAAGTTTTGTATTGTTGGTATTCCTCGTATCCAGTTTAAAAAAACTCCGCTTGAAGTACAGAAAAATGCCAGTACTGTTTAGTGATCTATTACATTTGCTGATAATTTCATCGAGATATGACTTAAACCATTCTGTTTACTTTATGTTGGTTCTAGACAAACCAGAAGCAGAAAATCAGAAACCTGCTTAAGAGGACACCTGTCCCGTTTGATAGACTTCGTGTGCTATTGCATAATCAAATAACTAATAATTTAAACCTGATTATGCATATCTGTAGTGTTACGTTTTTTGTATTTAATTTGTTGTTTTTAGGATAATTATGATTAAAATTGTTTTATGTCCCCGTGCAGTGCAGCACGAGATTTATTTCAAGAGAAAGCTACGCCGGAAAAATTAAATACACGAGCACGCGCAATTAATAAATAGATATTTCATAATTGTATTCTTTTGCTTTCCAGAAAACTCAATAAATTACGAGAAGCTTCTCATGCTGATTAAAAAGCTTATAAAATCGGGAGGAAAACATCTCAATTCAGTCGTTGTTTACTTATTGCTGTTAATGATTGTAGCGAATTCGCGGTGAAATTGGATTAGCTTTCTCTATTTTGAATTAAGTTTTGTTGAACGTTTTAGTAGTTTGAAATATAATTACTGTAAGATATTGCGATATTGGACGAATATCCCAAAGGAAATTTAAGCATTTTGTTTTATTTGTTGTGATAATAATAAACTTTATTCATCCGACTTGTGCACTCAGTTTATTACGAGCCGATACGCACGCAACAATACATTAACATATCTATATAATAATTTATTTAATAATAATAATTTAGTACTCAAATACATAAAGATGATAGTGTCGGGGACGGTTACTCGAGTTTTACAGGATTTCTCTACAATAATTGATTTTTACTCCAAATTGAATTGACTAAAATGCTTCATGAGAATAAGTTCTTTGAGTAGCAACTATTCGCGGAAATATTTGGCCTGACTAGAATTGCCGTTTTGGCTTTAACTTATAACTCGAGTAAAGACGAAACACTTTCATTTTTACGTATTTTTATCAATTATTGTTCATTGAACGGGAGTTGGTTTGTTCCCCTTGAAAAGTCAACTAATTTCCGATCAATGACAATAATTACATGTTTTAATTTTTCCTTTTACAATTGAAATATTATTCTTCGTGATGATTTAACTCCAGTCCCCGTTAAAACATTATTAACTTTTTGCTTTCAAATTACTTCAAAACATCTTTCAAAATATAACTTACCAGTATGGATGCACACTTTTAAAATAATTCTACTTTAATTAAACTTAGGAGATAATATAATAAATTAATCAATACTGTTTAGGAAATAAATTATTATTAACTTACTTTGCAGCAATTGCGCAAGTAATAATAACTTGTATTCGCACTAAATGGATTTAAGTTCATACAACATATCTATATAAGTATATATGATTGGCAGTATATATTTACATTTTGTTTATTCCTTATTGTATTTCGTTCATTTATATGTTTGTTGCATAATATATATGTCATTTGTTAGCTGAAATAATGGTTTCTGAACTTCAATAACAGATATATACTCTTATAAATTATTTTTTTCGATATGATATTGAATAAAAAAAATATAATTTCATTCAGTGTAAAAAAAACACTGCGGGACACTTCTTCCACCCCACCCCCCATTGCGGAACTTCCTCATTATAACGCAGGTTTAGTTCTTGCACCACAACTTGTATTAGAACAATACATCATAGTACTTTATTTATTTAGCACGGAACGTGTGAAAATTAAACAGTTTTTGAGATGGTTTGGTTGGTTTATTTGATTATCGCTAAGCACTCCAGGGCTACCTGTCTAGGGAAGGGATGCTTTCGTGGAGGACTTGCTACGGGAAACTGGCTCGTATACAGGCAAAAACCTCGAAATCAGCTCGTTTGCGGGTTTTGAAACTTGGACCGCTTTACCAGTGTTCAGCGATTTTACAGCTCGGCCACTGGTGGATCCAATTTTCCAGAATGTCAGACTTTTTATGCAAACAAAACTGCTTAACGCAGAATCTTACATAACTAACTCTACCTCCTTAAATGTGGAGTCGGATAAAATGATTTCAAAATCCACGATCAGGGAAAAAAAGGGGGGGCTAACAACAAACATCCGGATTTTTCTATAATAAGTGTGTTTTATTTTGGGGCTTTTTTTTTTCCCTCCCTGTCACTGATGTTACGTACCTTTAAACTTACTCTAACAACGAGATACTAGCATTTATCATTCGTTTAAGCTGAATTTCCATACATCGGATCCGTTCGACTTTATCGACTGTTTTATTCAACGTCTAAATGGCGACATTCCTAAAATTTTAATTATTTATGCACATAAAAAATGCCTTTTTTACAAATTTAGATCGCATCACTTTTGCACTTCACGAAGGATTTTTCGTGAACAAAAATCACTTTATTACGCAGTAAATACCGCAATTTGTGAAATAAACGAATTTACAGGTTTTATAATATGATAATAAACGTGAAATAAACTAGTCTGATGATTCGGGATACCCAAATGTGACAGAAAATATGATACAAAATAGCTCCTCACAGTTACGATTAGTACGACTCAAAATGTGATAATGATCCAAAATAACTCTTCACAATTAATTTCATACGGTGAAACATTTTTATTAAACATTATTTTTGACACATTATTTTTATTAAAAGCTTTTATGTATAAATAGCTGATATTAAAGACATATGGTTTAAATTAATCGACAATTTTTACTATGCATACAACAGATATCTGAATGTGATTCAAAACGAAATGAAAAAATAAATTAACATTTTCATAATCAACACAATAATGTTTAACGTAAGTATCTGCTTACGTTAGAAGAATATTTTTTTTTTTTTTTTTTTAATTTTAAAATTTCTAAAAAGCGATTGTACAGTGTCTCAAAAAAGTGATGGGACACTTGTGCTTTACAAAAGGAAACTGTAATAAAATAAATTAAAAAAACAAGTAAAATTTTTTTGTGGGTGTGTTTCATACTTAAATTTAGTAACAATTATTGCATAACATAGATTTTCTCAAAATATTAATTTAATAAAAATACAATTGTTTCGAACGGAGCAAAAAATGGCTCACATAAGTGATGGGACACTTACTTTTCCATCAAATATTTATCCAAAAAGTTTACATTTTAAAAGGTTTTAATATTTTGTTGGATTTCCTTTTACTTTTAAAACATGATTTAATCTTCTTGGGATGGATTCTTTTTTTTTTTTTTTTTTTTTTTTTTTTTTTTTTTGTGATTTCTGGAGTGATTTTACCCCATTCGTCATGAAGCACCGATTTTAATTGTTGTTTTGAAGAAATGGTGTGTTTGCGAATTCTTGATTCCAATTCTTGCCAAATATTCTCTATGGGATTTAAGTCTGGAGATTGTGGTGGTGTTTTTATTACTTCAGAACAGTTATACAGCAGCCAGAGTCTAATGTTCAAAGCAGTGTGCGTGGGGTCATTGTCCTGGTAGAATTTAAAATCGTTATGAAGGTTCAATTTTCGAGCTGAAGATTTCAAATTTTGATTTAAAATGTCAATATACTTGTACTGATTCATTATACTGTCAATAAAAACAAGCGTACCAACTCCAGCGAACGACATACACCCCCATACAATAACTCCTCCTCCACCATGTTTTACTGTTGGCACCAAGTTCTGTTTTCGAAATTCTTCCCTGGGTTTTCTCCACACCAAGATTCTACCGTCAGAACCAAATATATTAAATTTACTCTCATCTGGAAATATAACTTCATTCCAGTAATCAGAATTCTTATTTATGTCGGATTTTGCGAAAGCCAGTCTGAGTTTTCTATTCTTTTCACTTACAAAAAATTTTTTCCTGTCTGCTTTACCGTGATATCCAGCAGATCGAATTACTCTTCTAATAGTCTCAAGATTAACAATTACTCCATATAATGCTTGTAAATCAGCAGCAACATTAGCAGCACTCATTTTTGGATTTTTTTTTATATTTTGAACAATAATTCGCTTTATTCCATTGGATAGCTTTGATGGTCGGCCAGGTCTTCTTTTATCCTGAATCATATGATTCTTTTTATATCGTTTAATGATATTGAAAACTGCTGAATGACTCATATTAACTGCTTCAGCAGTTTCTCTAATAGGTCTTTCACGTTCAATATGCAAATTAATAACTAATTTTCGAATTTCAGGCAAAGTTTCTTTTCGTTTAGCATTCATGGCTGCACAGAGCTAAAAAAACACAAAAATTCCAAAACAAACTGGAGAGAAATACTGCAGACGAATTTATAAATTATTGCCAATTGCTTTTGAGTAAAAATAAAAACCCCAAAAAATATTTTTATTGTAGTACGTAGTAGTATCTAATGGTGCCCCATCACTTATGTGAGCCATTTTTTTGCTCCGTTTTAAACAATTATATTTTTATTATTTTAATATTTTGAGAAAATGTATGTTATGTAATAATTGTTACTAAATTTAAGTATGAAACACACCCACAAAAAATGTTTACATGTTTTTTTTTAATTAATTTTATTACAGTTTCCTTTTGTAAAGCACAAGTGTCCCATCACTTTTTTGAGACACTGTATATCTTAATCAGCCAGCGCTGCTTTTTTATCGCTAGCTTGTGTGTAACGTACTATGCAGAAACACACAATTTTATTAAGAGGAATAATTCAACACAATAAGTGACGATAACGAAGTGCCTTCAGAAGTAAATAAATGAATGGGGAATCGAAACTGTCTGCGGTTGATAACGAAAATAGAGAAGATTTCAGAGCACTGGCGATCGCCAATTCCCAGAAATTGCGCCTCAGTAAATTCACAGCTAGTGCGCTTGCGCAAGTTGATTTTCTTCCTATTGCCAGGCTCGGTTATTCACTTCTCTCGTGCAACGAACAGGAACTGTCTCGATGCTAAATATAATGAAAAATTTAAAAAAAAAGGCACCAAAATATATTACCATCTTGAGGGGAGGGGCTGCCTTTTCTTTTTACCATTGTCTCCATAAGCACATCAGGTACTTTCACATGATTTGTTTTTTAATTTCAATTACATTTAAATTTATTGAACAAAAATTTGTAGCAGGTTAGACATCCAAATTGAAAGTTTTCTGCCAATAAATTTATTTTAAAAAAATTAAATATACATATTTGAAAGTAATTTTATTTAATTACTTAAATTATGCATACAAGAGAAATAACCACACAGGATATTTAGAACTTCGTGATATTTATTTCTCTTCCCATCCTCCTATTAACGTGTTTTGGAAAATATGGTACATATCTGCGAAGAATATCTGACATCCTTTCCAAAACGATTACTGTAAATCTATGTCTGTTTTCACGAAATCTGCAGGTCGGAGCAGTAATTTTATATACGCATGCCGTTTTCAACAACTAAAACTATAGCCTATTTGTCAGAAGCGCTTTTTTACAACTGGAATTAGGCACTTAGATTCAGTTACAGAATTCAATTAAATACTCAATTTTATAACTGCATTTGTTCCTTTTCATTTGAACCCCATAAAAAATTTCCTAAAAATTTAGAAATAAATTTAATTAATAAATAAAATTATTATTACTAATATATTATTTAAAATATTAATACATTTCATAAAAATATGAAACTACTTATCAAGAGCAAAATAAAGCTAAATCTTAAGCATTTCTTAATTTTATTTTTTTTTAAATTGTTTACGAATGTTCATTCTTTTTTACTGCTTCACATTACTTTCTTAAGAAGGCGTACAAATTAAGCTAGAATAAAAGAATGTTAGCAGCTAAGTAACATCTGCGTCACGCTGAGCGACTGAATTAGAACCTTCGTAAATTTATCTGGTACAGTAAAACGATTGAAGAAGTACAACCATATCTTCAGAAGTAATTTCTATTCAGTTTCGTTCTGGATTAAACTAGAAGAAAAAACACTGAAATTTCATTCCAGTTCACGATGACTTTAAGCTAACGACCGTTACACAGTTAGTGGTGCTACCACACTGACACTTTAACAACTATATACGTAAACAGTACATATCCAATTGGTTACACTATGCAGTAAGTTAAAATTTGTGTTTTAATTTAAATTTAGATGACTAAATATGAGTATGTTGTCAAATGGCAATTACACGCATTTAAGGGTTAAACAAGAAAGCTCCTATTCTCGACCCATGTGTTGAGCTCCTATTATTTGCTCTCGATTAAAAGCATCTTAATCGTGAATTTTACTGTCACATTATTTTAAGAATTGCCTTCAGAAGGCTACACTTCCATATGTATATATCCAACCGCAGACACTTGGGCAGAAGCAAAGCAGTAGCGCCACGATACTCACATAATGCTGTCTATCCTTAACCCTTTGCGGCACAGTGTGTCCGCTCTGAACACACCTAAAAGTTTCCTTCTGTACGCAGAGAAAAATTGAATGAAAAAGGATTTATAGGTTACTCTGAACCTTCTTTATTTATAGTAGATGGCAGCTCAACAAAACCAGTCCATATATTTTAGTCATGTTTAGTTTTTTAAGACCGTCATTTTTTAAAGAAATCGTCCAGATTTTTTTTTAGGGTATAAAAGGAGTTGTTTGAAAAGAAATTTGTATGGTTTTTTTTTTTTTTTTTTTTTTTTTTTTTTTTTTTTTTTTTTTTGCTGTATGCTAATCTTCTTATTCTATATTAGTTTTAAATTTTTACCTTGAAATCTTGCCTAAAATCAAACGGCGAACCCTAGGTGTGCCCAGACCACGCTCACCGATAATTTAGGACAACTGAGAGTCTGTATTCTTTGTTTCTCCGCATCTCATCGGTCAGTTCATGCTCGTTTCAGAACTCTTTTTCGAAGCTCTATTCAATCAGTGTGCCACTTTGGGCACACCCACAGAATTAAAACGAGAAGTGCTACCTTCACAAAATTTTACTTGTGTACTACTCTAGGCCTTAATTAGACTTTTTTTTTTAAATCAAAACTCATAACAATCTTTAAGAATGCCGACTTTAAAAGGTAGCGTGCCGGAAAGGGTTAATGCAGTTGCACTTCGAGATTATTTCGTGGCTTTAGCCATTCGGTTACTGGTAGGACAATTACCAATCACATAATGCTGTCTTTCTTTAATTCAGTGACACTTCAGTTATTTCGTGGCTTTAGCCATTTTGTTACTGGTAGGACAATTACCAAAGTAGAACGGCTTGCGATCGTATTCATATGAGTCAATCAACTACTAAATGCGCAAAGGATCTCCAATATAATCTGCATTTAAGGGGACTCGTACACCTTAAAACCCATAAGATCTTCGAATATGTGACTGTTGCAAGAATTGGAATAACTTATTTATTTTAAAAGCAATTACTTCCAACTTTTCACAGCTGACTACATAGTATAGCTGCTTTCTGAAATAGTGATCAGAAAGTTTGTGTTGCCACAAATATTTTTATAATTTAATCCGCTTTGTGACAAAACTTTTCGTCGTGTTTCCACCTTGCGCGCACAGTTTAAAACATTCTGTTGCATAATTTATTTCCATGTTTAATATATAGCTTTTATAACATTTAGAAACTACTTTAAACCAAAAATTCTAAGAATTTCATGTTAAATTTTTATTTTATTTGGAGTCGAGTTTATAAAATGTATTTTATTAAAACAATCTGTAATATTTTCATCCATAAAATTTTTTAATATTAAAATATTCATCAGATTTTTGGTTCAGTCAAAAAATAGGGCTCATATAAAGAATTCCATCAAATTTCAAGTATGTTCCATTAGCCATTTTTAAAATATCGTGCGCGCAAGGTGGAAACGTGACGAAAAATTTTGTCACAATGCGGATTAAATTACAAAAATATTTGTAGCAACACAAATTTTCTGGTTACTAGTTTCCAAAGCAGCTATATTTTGTAGTCAGCTGTGAAAAGTTGGAAGTAATTAATTTTAAAATAAATAAAATATTCCAATTCTTGCCACAGTCACATATTCGAAGGGTGTTAAGGGGTTTAAGGTGTATGAGCCCCCTTAACATAAATGACCTGAAGGAATGGATAAGCCTTAGTTGGAAGACATTATACTTGCGCATAATAGGCTGCAATAATTAGATGGTAGTTTCGTTCAATACTTCATTTCTGGCGTGATACAATTTTGCACGCCCGTTCCTGCGTGTTGCTATCAAGGAAAATTGAAATAATGCAAAGGAAAACAATGATTTCGATTACTCTGCATTACCCTCTTACAGATGGAATTATCAGAATCATGACAAAATTTGAATGAAATATGTTTTAAAACTTCACACCCTTTCGCAGATAAAGACATTAACAAACCAATTTAATTGTTCAAGGGAAACATGGCAAGAAACTTACCTTACACCGCACACCCACTTCTTATTACCTGTTATTCTTCAGAAAGAGGCGTGCATTTAATTAAAAGAACAATAACAAATTGCATTTTTACACAAAAGGAAAATTAGCAAATTCCGCGTTTCTTGATCCACATTCCAAGGCGGAGGCTTTAGTGGATTTTTTAAGCAAAGGATGCGGATATACCTAAAGAATATTCTAAAAAGGTTCAGGATAGCAGTGATATAACTGAAAACTATTTACATAAACCTACTAAGTTACAGAAAGAACAAGGAATAGAAATGTTGACCCATTAACACAAGGGTGGAACGATTTTGTTAAGTAAACGAGATGTTCGACGGAAGGAAGGAAGAAGATATAAAGAGAATAATTTACCAGTGTAAAACTGCCCAACTATCACATCAGGCAGAAAATTTAAAATGGATACGGATTAAAAATTTTAAAAATATTTATAAATGTGAAAGGTCTACAAGAAGTGAAAATGTTAAACACTGATCCGGCTCAGTTAATTTTTGGTGAAAATTAATCCCCAGAAACATTAATTAATTTTGAATTATGGTGGAATACATGAAAAGTTAATTAAAGGGGATCTTTAGAAAAAGGTGTCTTGTGAGAAGATTTTTCAACAGAAATTGGCTGGTATTTTTGTGTTACACAGGGAAAATGATAAAATTCCAGCCGATTCCATTGCCAGTAACTGAACCACGAATACAGTCAGATTTACCCAGAAAGATTTTTCAGAAGAAACATTCTTTCAAAGAAAGATTAGAGTAAACAGAACAGATGAAACTTTAAACAGCATAACAGCCTTAAACAGACAATGGGTCTATGGCGACAGCATCGGCAATTAAAAGATTGTTGCGATTTTTTCAAATGGTCGTAAACATTTGGAACTTATTCATCGAGAATGGCCAAAACTCATCGGTAATTTAGCGTCTCATCACAGGGAATGTTGCAATCAGGAAACTGTACAGGGTTTGAATTAAATAACTAAATTGTACATAACCTGTCTGCACACCATTTTAAAAAGACGACAAAGAAATACATGCATATAAGTGTATTTCTTTGTCTTTGTCATTCACATTCTTTGACATATCTTTCACATTCTTTGACAAAGAAATACATGCATATAAGTGTATTTATATAAGTGTATTTCTTTGTATGCATATAAGTGCATATATTTAAAAAACATATGGAAATAGGGTCAGTTTGAATGCCCAGCAGACATCAGACCACTGAAAAACATATGACTGGGTCTTAGGTACTTAGAAAACAATTATGAACACAATTATAAATACAAATGTATTTGACGATACGATGAAAAACATATGAATAAAGTACGACAAGGCAACCTGCAAGACGATTGTTAATACGTAAAATTCTTACAGATGGTGTGCACTTGTATGCTTTGTATGTTTAAGCTGCAAAGCAAAAAACTGCTATATCTATCGACTCGAAATTTTACATGTAAGTACCGACATGCATTGGATTAAGTAATGGAATGCATTGGATTAGGTACGGAATGCATGGGTTTGGTTTATTTGATTAAGGCAAAGCACTCGAGACCTATCAGTATGAGGGAAGGGATGCCTTCGTGGAGGACTTTCCCAGGAAAACTGGCTCATATGCACATTATACAAAAAGAAAACATGAAAAAGCTTATACAACCAGCCCGTTCAAACCTCGGACCGAACTATCAGTGTTCAGCGACTTTACCGCTTGGCCGCTGGTGGGCCCGGAATGCTCGTAACAGAATATTAAGAATGTTAAAAATTCCGCGTTCTTTGCCACAAATGTCTGAAAAAAAAATGCGCGTATATTTTTAATAACGCTTTAAAAAACATGAACGAAAATAAATGCTGCGCGTATTTCGTATTTTCCATTTAGGACATCTGTTTGGCATTTACTTCTCCACGAGAATTTGAATTTATGGGATTATATCAAATTACACTTCGTACAGGTTGTCTAATGAAGGAACGCATTCGTGGAATACTTTCTAAGGAAAACTAGCCCGTGTTGACATTAAATTCGCATCTCACCAGAGAACAAAACGCAATAGGCAACTTTTCCAAGAAATATGTTCTATCAGGGCGTACCTGAATAGCAGAAATACACGAGTTTTTTATGATGAGGAGGAAAAATATCATTCAACGCTGCGCTTCGCATAGGTTAATTAGGAACCTACCTAACTGCGAAAAGTCCAGGAAGCAAAAATTTCGCGCAATTGTTGCGTTGGACGAGGTGTTCAGAAAATTTGTTTTGCGCCTTGGTAGTAACTTATACAACGAAATCGAATCATGTACTTTAAATTTCTAAAATTATGAGCGTGTGGTCCAACTTTTGAAGATTGTATAACCATCAGTTATTTTCTACTTGATGTTGGGTGTATTCCCCTTCTCCTCCCACCGAGAGGGGTGTGTGTGTTTACATGTATGAAACTTACTTTTTAGAATACAGTACAACTTTTTTTTTTCCTTAGGCTTACAAGCGGGAGGGAGGATGATATATCTATCTGGGCTGTAGTTAGTCCAGATATTTGGAATTCCAGAGCTTTTAGATTACTGAAAGATTAACGCAACACATTCGAGATAAATTATTTCGGCGAATAAATATTACATAATCGAAAATACGACGGAGAAAGCCTTTTTTGTAAGACGGAGATATTTGTTTTGTATTTTGTTTTCCGAGCAAAATGAAAGCAAAGTCGCGGGTGGCTTCCTCCTACGAAAACTTATCTCGCGGATGACCTTCCAAGGTCAAAAGGAGAGCAACGCGTCATATTTTCGCTTTCTTTTTCTGCTCTTCGTTTCGCTGGGCTGCTACTGCATAATAACGATACCGGGGGACGGAAAACATATTTCATACCGCTTGATCAAAGGATAATTTTAAGAAATCTAAACTCTCCACTCCCTTGCACATACGTCGCGTTTATAGAAGGCCAATATAAGGCTTTGGTAGCTAAATCGATCAAATGTTAGCAGTAATCGTTTCAAAATATAATGCCTTGATAAATTTTAAATTTGACGTTTACAAAAATGAAAATCTGCGTAGTCTTCCCAAGTACATCCATGCTACACCGGTTTAGAGAACTTTTAGTGCTGTCTCTTTGGAAAACTTTGATTTTTTCATTAAACGCGAGTTGTACAGATGAGATTATAAGACAAAGAAAAAAGAAGTTATACTGCTAGTGGTCAACTTATCTACGGGCAAAACATCGTACAACAAGAAGTTTGCTGATTAATTTATGATTAATCTAATTTTATGACTAAAGACGCAACGGCAATCTCCTTAGAAAAAATGCTGTCGTGGAGCATCTGCCACTTATATTTACAAACACAAAGGAAAGCAAGGAAATTCCGTGCTGCCAACTTATGTACTATGAACTAAACCAGGAATGAATTACCAGCGTTCAGATGTTTCATCCATTACGGTAATATATCCATGTTTTTATCCATTGCGGCTTATTACCATATGCAATGCTATACTCAAGTAATATTCATAAAAAAGGTAAATTTATGATATTAATTATTACGGCCAATTACATATTATCAGCATTTAAATTAGGTAATTATAAAGTATACTCTATGCTGGAGCCAACTCATTTACCATGAACCAAACCAGAAATGAATTGCCACCGTTCAGAGGTTTTATCCCTTACAGTAAATACAGTAAGACCCCGCTTAACGCTGTTTCGTTTAGCGCTGTTTCGGTTTAGCGCTTTTTATTTCAACCGGGGGTTTCCCTGAAATTGTGCGCAGCGCTAGGTTTCCAAATAACATATCCGAAACAGTGTAGTTGCGTTTCTTGCTTGGTGGACGCATTTTTATCATTTGAAACATTTGTTGACATTATTGTAAGTTTAAATTTGTATAATACTATAACGATTAATACAGTGACAAATATTATGATCTTTAGTTTTTATCATGGGTGATAATAAAAAACAAGAAAAGAAAGCAACCAGAAAAAGCAATTCACTGGAAACTAAAATGCAAGTGGTTAGAAGATTAGATTCTGGTGAACGTCAATCTCAAATCAGTGCTGCATTGAATTTGGCAACTTCATTAGATGCGTTCTTGACAAAAAAGCAGAAAATTGGAAACACAGAATAGACTGAATAATCTGACTGACTGAGAATTGTATTTGTTTTTTATAAGTATATTCGTTTATATTGTTTTTATTTTTGTAAGAAATAAATGTTTGGTTTTATTTTTATTAAAAAAACATTATTAAATTTAATACCTAACCAATTTTCTATCCATCTTCCCCTAACCCCATTATTTACATGTTAAGATAGCCTCGTTTAGCGCTGTTTCGTATTACGCTCTACTTTGCTAGAACGTATCCCCCGCGTTAAGCGGGGTGTTACTGTATCGGTATCCATGCGTTTTTATCCATTGCGGTTCATTACAATACACAATGCTATATTCGTGTAATATTCATAAAAAACGGTAAATTTACGATGATATTACGACCAATTACATATTATCAGCATTTAAATTAGGTCATTATAAAGCAAACTGTATGCAGGCAGAGTCGTAGCTAGGGTTTTCAGCGCCCAGGGACAACTGAAGATTTCGCGCCCCCTACTGCTTGCCAAGGATGGAAAACATTTAATTCTAAAATGTCGTAACATCAGTTTGGCGCCCTTTGGATGCTGCGCCCGGGGACAGATGCCCCCCTTGCCCCCCTCTAGCTACGCCCCTGTATGCAGGAGTATGAAAGCACAGAATTTTGACGTTTTACCCTTATTCTCAGGGTATCAAACAAAAAAAAATGTATAATATTGTTTAAACAGATAATAAAATAATAAAAATCATGTCTTCCATCAAAGGGCAGCATAACTAGTGACATAATAATCCAAAAAGCATTTTATATTTGTGTTGATGGTCGAGATTATCCAGGAAAACTACACGCGCTTGGATTTCTGTCTTTTAATATGTCAGGATATCTCTGTTGTGCGACCATAACGGATATGGCATAAGCATATATACGCATGCGTCATAAATCGGAAAAAATTATTTATGAAATAGGCTGGATGGATTGAGCTGCGCAAAAGGGACAGCATCAAGGACAGCAAAAGGGACACCTGAATTCCCAAGTTACTTTTCACCATGCAAGATTCTAACACCTCGGAATGTCATAAGGTTTTCCTCCCATTTACATCTGTCTTGTAATGCTTAACATACTAAGTCGGTTATTCGAAGAATTCTATTTTAGTCCCATAGTGCAGATACAGTTTACTTTCAAGCTCCTACACACAAAGTTTTCGAAAGTACCCCACAAATTTAGCCGACATTAAATTATTAATTACAATTACTATATTATTAATGGAAAATTACAGAATATTCCACAGTCAAATTATCAGTGGTAAGAAACTTTACATAATGCTCCGTAAAACACCATCATCCAAATAAAGCGCAAAAATCAATATATATTTGAATTACCTTAAATAATATAGAAGAAGTACAATAATTATATAAATATGGAAGAATCAGTCATAGAATGCCATTTAACACTGCATTTCAAAATTAGTTTAAGTTATCATTGTATGTACCATCGCTTTTTAACAAAGGGAGAAACCTACATACATACATACATGCAGATTCTTTATTATTTACTTTGTTTCAAAATAATACAGGGCGATAATATTTGGTGGCAATAATATGAAAAGTGATACGGCGTTTATAGTGAAACATCGCAAATTCCCATTTATTAGTGAAACAATGCAAAATCCCATTTAGAGACTAATAGTCCCTTTTGGTCTAAAAAAAGGTCTAGAAAAACCGCATTTCCTACAGCATATCTGTGGCAACGGCGGACCTGGTTAACCCCTTGGGTACATTTGACGTCTGAGACACGTCATTCACTTTTTCCCCCTAGGAGCGGTTGACGTGTCTAAGATGTCAAACCAAAAATTAAACTCTTGGGTACATTTGACGTCTGAGAGACGACATTCACTTGTTTTCCCTAGGAGCGGATAACATGTCTAAAACGTTATTTGAGGTTATGCACAATTCTGATCATTTCATTGTAACTTGTAATAATAGAAGAGGCAATTACAGTATTTCGGTGAACATTATTTGCGATACACTGCCCCATTATGTCAAAAACAAGGAATATATTTTATGATAGTGATAGCGAAAGTGACTTTGAGAAATCTAAAGAAGAATTGTTTAGTTATCCTGAAATTGGCAATTACAATGAAATACAAAGCGAAGATGATGAAGACGATATTGAACTAGAAAATGATGACAATTGTAATATAATATCGAGGTTTCGAAGACGCACAAGACGTCTATCGAGCAGTCATAGTGAATCTTCTCGTGAACCAGTATCAGAGGAATGGATTTGGGAAGAAGAAGAAAATGTAGCCGATATAAAAAGTTTTGCTGAAATATCTGGAATTAATCCTTTCAGCCTGCGTAGACTAGGTGGTAGACCTACGCCTTTAGATGTTTTGAAAGAAGTCTGGAATGAAGATTTTTGAGACACTATAGTAGAAGAGACGAATAGATATGCCAGACAAGAGATAGAAAAAGAAGGTTGCGTAACAAACAAACAAACAAGAAAAAAAGGTGGTTTTCTGTAAGTTCTGATGAAATGAAAGCTTATATTGCATTATGCATCTTGATGTCGCACATGAAGAAGTCAAAAATGCATATGTATTGGTCAAAAAGCTATGCAATAAGTACTCCAATTTTTGCCAGCACTATGGCCCGCGATAAGCTTTTGATATATCAAGCTTTCTACATTTTACGGATAATGAAAAGGAAAATAAAGATGACAGAAAAAGAAAGATTAGAAATATAGTGGATTACCTAAATACTAAATTTTGTTACATTTATACTCCTGAAGTGAAGTAGCTATTGATGAACCGCAACCAAAAATTATATCCGTTCCACATGCAAATATTTTCTCAAATAAAAATCCGTACCCAAGGGGTTAATCAGAGTATCAACTAGTAGAGCTTATTGAAATAATTATAAATTTTAAGAACTTTTGCGAAATTTTTAAAGTAATGATAACCTCTCATAAAAATACAACAAATTTCTGTCCCAATACCTTGAACGTTGTACCTCTAAAACCAATAGCGTACCAGCTTCAGCACTCTCGATGTCTAACTTAATTTGCACCATAGAGGGGCAGTGGCAAAATATTTTATTGTTATAAAATATTATAAATTATATCCCAGAACAATGAACTCAGATTAATTCAAGAATCTGGGGGTATTTCAAATAATCTTTTGTACGAAAGTAATCCTAAGATGACCAAAGGTACAAAAACATCTACAAATTCGGAATTTCAACCAATAATAATAAACTTTGCTGATATAGCTACGGCCCACCAGCCTGTAGTACGATAAACAATTATCCAAGAGCAGTATCCGTGACTTTTTTATAATACTCTATCACACATTAATTGCATATTTAAGGAAGTTATAACACACTTCTATAAATATTTCTTTTACTTACAGAACTTTGAGCAATAAGAAGAAATCGAGACATACAGTCATATTTTAGCAGCTACAGTAATTTTCCCTTGCTTCAAGCGACAAATTCTGAATACTTGGCAACATATACGAGTGACATGGAAGTTGGGATTTTCTGACTTTTAAGTCAGGCTTGTTAGCATGTATAAAATAAAGCATACTTGTGTAAATGGACAACCATGCAGCATCTGACATTTTAACGTTACGATTTTTAAGTCTATTTCATACGGAAAAGGTACAAAGATTTTGATTTTTATGAAACTTATCTGGTTTTAATTTTTTCATTGTTTAAAGAATCCAAAATTAAAATGCAAAACAAAATTAATACACGCCAAATTATTATTTGCAGTTATCCGAATATTTAAAAGGGGATTAGATAATTTAATTATGACATAGCATTAGTCAGCAGAACTGAAATGTCTGAGAAGAAAAACAAACAGTCCCACTGATCAAGAACATTCCGAGAGATGCAATCTGAAAATCTCAAATTTCTGTTCCTTATTATTAAACTCTCGAGGGAACTTTCGGATCGACGGACAAAGTGCTTCCATTTCACGCAGATAATGCAATCGCAAACGGTCTTGCTTTATTCAATATTCAAACCCTAATACATTATCGAGTAGCCAACTTCCCGCTAATCCCCATATCGTTTTAGAGAAAGCTTGTTATTTAAATTAAAATAATAAATAAATAAAATACACCTTGGGCATTAAGAATAGTATTAACTTTTAGCTTACTTATTGTTTGCTTATCGGGCTAATTGCCCTGAAGGACTATTAATTTCGTTTTGGCATTTTGCGTTGAAAACTTTAAAAGGCTGTACCACTTTACAAATCGTTGCCACCATATATTATCGCCCTGAAATATATTTAAAGAAATTTAAAAATGAAGAATCTGCATAAATGTATGTATGTTTCTCGCATTGTGATAAAAAAAAAAAAAAAAAAAAAAATCTGAAATTTTTCAGATTTTAAATTACGTCCAAAGGGGCGTTTTTTTAACGTTTTGAGTATTACCTTTATTTATTAAATATCATGTTCTTTGCACTTAAACCATAAAATTCAGTTCAAGAGCAATATCGCAAAATAATGTTAAATTAAGCATATCTTTAGAATTTCCGATATACACAGTCTCGCGAGCTGGAGATAAAAGTATTTTTTTTTTCTATATAACGTTGCCATTTCTCGCTTTTAAAGCATTGAGTTTGTAAATCAAAAATTCGTTAAAGTTTTACAAAATATAAAATCTATAATAAAACAAATTCCAAATTTGGGATTTCAGATGCCCATATTCGCAGTAGGATTTCGTCATTCAAAATTCGATGGCTCTATGTACCGTTGTTTTATCACAATGCGAGAAATAGACAATCATTTATGCAGATTTTTCATTATTTAATTTCTTCAAATATAATGCAGGACTCTAACATTTTGTGGCAACAGTTTGAAAAGTGAACCGACGTTTATGAGTCCGACGCAAAATGCCAAAACGAAAGCAATAGTCCTTCGGGACTGAAATGCCTTTGGACTAAAAAACATTTTTATCTCCAACACGCGAGACTCTGTATTGGAAATTCTAGAGATACGCTCGTTTTAAAATTAATTTGCTATATTGCTGTTGAACTGAATTTTATAGTTTGAGTACGTAGAACATGATATTTAATAAATAAAGGTAACATACAAAACGTTAAGATAAACGCCCCTTTGAACGTAATTAAAAATCTAAAAACTTTTTTTTTTTAATCAGACTACAAAATTTTTCTTACATTCTGTCAACGTTCCTTGAGAAAGTTTGCTCCTAGATTCCAAATTTTCCAAAATTTTTTCTAGATTTTCCAATTTTTCCTAGATTCCAAAATTTATTATAATAAAATTCAGCTTCACAGATTCCATTATGAAATTCATAAATAAACAGTAAGAAAAGGAAGTCTTCGCAAGGTAGGAAATACAAAAAGTGAAACCAAGTTGATAAAATAATCTTGGAATGCTTATTTAATTTAAAAGAACTTGATCCATGCGACATACAAAAATCGGAAGGGAATGAGTTAAGAAGCCTCAACATGATAGCCAGTGACGACAAAAGAGATTTGATTAAAAAAAAAGGGGGGGCGCCTACGGAAAATCGAATATTATATCCCAAACGTGCCCCCGTAACCAACGGAGCGCGACAAAACGCATGCGCAAAGGGTTACATCCCGCTCGTCTTTGTGTAGGCGCTCTGCGACAGAAAGACCTTCAAGGTCACTGCCAAGGACGTGATACTCGCGGAGCCAAGGTCAGCCAAAAACGCAGCAGGAAAGAAAAAGGAACTCGGGAAAAAAGGAGAGAAATTGCATTTCAAAACAGTCAACGGAGTTGAATGAAACAGCTTTCCCGCTGTCCTTACAAACAGAGCAAGGCCGTTAAAAATTAAAGGAAGAATCATTATTACGCAAAGGCTACAGACGATGAAGGAAAAAGTTATAAACAAAAATACACTTAAAAAAAATATCTGATGTACACGTATAAATGGGTGGGAGTCCAAAAAGAAGTTGAACTTCTAATACCTCAAAAGGTGAGCCTAATCCTTACTCTTTAATAAACGCTATTACGCAGTCTGTCAAAAGTGCAGCTCTTTGTCATTCAGTATGTAGTCAATTATTTTTACTAGATTCGGTTTTCTGGAGTTGTTCGCTTATTTTTTCACTGCATTGTTTACTCACAATCAGACTGTCATCTTGCATTTCCTTTAAATATTTACTTAATTCGCTCTTCTACACTGCCGTTTTCTTCAACAAATCTATCTCATACACTGGCTTCCAAAAATTAAGCATGCAACGATAATATCAACACACCCCCTCACACCACACAAAGTAAAGCTTAGATTAACGCTAACTGGAACTTGAAGGTAGTAAATGTGTTTACGGCACGAAAGAAAACAAGCACTATGCACACAAATGAAAACAATGTTTAAATTCCGTTGGTACGATAACGCCGCATTTTAGGGTGACTGACAAAATGATGTTTAAAGCTAAAAAATAAAAATTAACAAACAAAACTTACATTAATTAAGTATATCAGCGTCCTGGACCTTTACGCAAATTTTGCAGCGATCGCCCAAGCCTTCAATAAAGTGATCAATCATTCAATATGCTATAGTCTATTACTATTAAAACAGAAACTTCAAGTTTATTTTCCGCACCTGACTTGCTTCGTAACCATGGGAACGACAGCTGCATTTTCATAAGGATTGAGTCGTCTAACATTCTTTCTCCACTTAATTTCTCTTTTAACGTGTTTCGCTTCCTGAAAAGCACGCGAATGAAGACTGACTTGGAACTACATTGTCAAATCAGAAAATATAAATATTCTGCAGTGATGACGACATGCGTTACAAACGCAAATGGGAAGTTTTGGCCTCGAAGTGTCCATTTTAAAGTAACACTCTACAGCAATCGGCATTCCTTCATCAGAGCAGTTTCTAACTGGATAATTGAGATTGGCTGCAAGAGGTAAACATGCAAAAATTGGTTTGGTTTGGTTTGTGTAATTATGGCAGGCCTCGAGGGCTATCTGCCAAAGGAGAGGGATGCCTTCGTGGAGGACTTTCTAAGGGAAACTGCTCGTATGGGAAAAAGACATGGGAAAAACCACGAAAACGGCCATGCAGCCAGCCCGTTCGCGGGATTCGAACCTCGGACTGAACTACCAGTTTTCAGCGATTTTACCGCTCGGCCGCTGGTGGGCCAAACATGCAAAAATAGCACGTTTAGTTGGACGACAGTCACGGCTCCCTTCGAACGAAAAAGGAAATAGCTGCGCATGCGTAAAATGTCTGTCGCCAAAAAGCGCCAAAGCTCGAAGCTGATGTCGAAGTTTGAAACAGGTTCGACGGTCACGTTTATCAAGAGTTTAAAGCTGTGTGACACCATTTTTTCCCTCCATTTTGACGGATATAAAATCAGACATCAAACTGCGATATGGATAATGCAAGTTCAACGGCCAGTGAAAGTGAAACTTCACCTAATTTTCTTACTCATCTTAACCTGTGTTTCTCAATTTCCTGTACACGTGACAAAGGAGAAAAATCTCAGCCAGGTCCAGTACATCACAGAGGGGGGAAATTTTCCCTCTTCATTCCAGCTCTGGTTTACATTACGTCTCTGAAGCCTTTCCTTCTTTACATAGACGTTCTTTTCTAGACTTCGTTCATATGGTGGTTTTAAAATTATAAGTAGTCTAAGGCCCATATCACACGGCGTTTGTTTCACACGAACAACTGTTTCGGACAATTTTTCTGCCTGTTTTACTATTGAAAGAAAGACGTGCGACTTTTTCCTTCCTTTCGAAAAAAGTTGCAAGTTGTTCGTTTTCAACCAATCAGCTATCAGCGCCGAATGCTGTTAGCTTGTTTGTAATGGAGAACCAGTTTCCCCTGTGTTAACCGCAAAGCGAGCTGTGGTGATTGGCTGTTGTGACAAAGCAGAAAAATTGTTCCAAACAGTTGTTCTTTCGAAACAAACCGACGTGTGATAGCAGCCTAAAACGAACTTCGTTGCTCGGCAACCAAGCTTTACTACGTCACAAAAACTAGTTTAAAGAATTTGTCTAAATGTTTTAACTTTTCAACTTTATGCCACTTGGTATAAGAGCCGATCAATCACAGAGACGGTCGACGGTTTCACTGAGACAACTACATTTACGCATGAGCAACTTTCCCTTGCCGTTTGGTTACGATCTACACCCTGTTAAACTAGTGTGAATAGACTGTGATTTTTATGCCTTAATTCACAAAAACTTATCACAACATACAGTTCGCCTGAATGAAGCTTTAGAGTCCTTTATGACTTCGACAGTAATCCCAAATAGTCTCCTACTGTTCCAAAGAAAAGCAATTATGTATTACTGTATTCCAGACCAGAAAGCAGTTACTGCCAAACATTTACCCAACAGATCAGTTGCCGTGACCTTGATGATTAATAATTTTGATTTTCAGAATTTAAACAAGTATCGTTCCAGAGGAAATCTCAAATTTGCCTCCCCCCCCCAGAACTGGAAGTGTCGCAGAGCCCCTAAACTGGCCCCCGAGTCTGAGCGACTAAAAGGAGCATAAAGGTGAAAGTACATCACATTCAAAATACAGAGCGCATGTGCTCCACGATATCGAGTTACGTCCAAGTAAGTCAAATATTAATTTGCAAAAAAGTAGAAAACACGTTTAATGCATCTAAATTAATCAGCCAATCTTAAGCTTGCTTCAGCATTCTGAAGTGAGCCTACAGCCGAGAAAAATACACTTAATTCAAAATCTTCATTGATGTCCAGAATGAAGACCACTAACACAAAACATGCGATATATCGAAAAATTATTAATTTATTATAATGAAATTTTGTACACAGATGTCCAATGCTATGAGACAGCCAACAGTAGCATAATAAAATGAACAAAGTGTAAGTATTTCGCCATATGCAAATTAAACCAAAAATGGACATAACATGACACTTCCCATCTCCAAAATAATCCGGCTAAGAAATGTGGCCACACCGCAGAGATTTACATGCCTCACGAAGGGCCTCGTATTGTAGACGAGGTTTTCATAAATCCTATTCTTCTACAAGCATGGCACTTTATGCTTAAGGGGGTACTGAAAAGTTACGCTCTGCTCTACTAGGCGTCTGTATATAATCCATCTGAAAAATTGTTGTCTTAAAGGCAGCAGTCAGTTCCTGAGAGAGCTCTCTTAGACATCATCTTCCTGTGGCATCGCGATTTTAATTCCCCGGATCAATTATCCACAGTTTTTTTCCCCTTGTACTCCTAGGCTCGATTTCATGATGATAGTACCCGTAGTTTGGTAGTATACCACCAGGAGATGGTGCCACAATTTGGGCATTACTATTCGACAGTCGTACTCATTAAGCGAGCTCTACTTCCAGCTGGTCAACCTCCTCAAACCTACTGATGGCTCTCCATCGTAATCCAGCACTTCGGCACAAATGCCTAATCGAAATTATAGTCAGCCAAAATAATCAGTCATGTGACCATTTTGGCAAGCAACATAGTTCTATAGATAAATTTCAAAGATTCAGAAACCGGTCGCTGTTCCTTACAGAGGAATCCGTTCAAAAACCATCAAGTGCTCGCATTACAATTTACCGCTTCTCAAATTACGTATAACATCAATTTTTAAAATATTAGTTCCAGTTATTTTGTATTACTGCAATATTTCGGTACTTTAATTCTGACCAATATTCCTGCTCGTTGAAAGCCATGAGTTATTAATTTTATAATTGTGAGTTTGAGATATTGTGTCATTAGTAAAATTAGTTTACAGTCCACTTAAAGTGTTATTATTCCTTAAGAGCAAACAGTTTGTTGAAAAATTTGTGGACTTCTTATGCAACTATGGCCATTTACCATCCATTCGGCACTGCTAATAGTCCGTTTCTGGGCTAGACATTCGATGCAACATAAAATTCTTAATTTATCCTTTGAATTACAACTCATTAAGAAGCTAAAACACTGAAAAGTAATAAGCGCACTCCTTTATAATGTAAATTGTATCTTTAAAAGATATATCTAACAGTTAAGAAATAAATAATTTCTTGTGTATACAATTAAAAAGGAATGGGTCTTGCATAGGTTGAAACAAGAAGGTAAGTACTGGTGTTAGTCCGCTATTAAATTAGATCCGTTGAGAGTGCACAGCTTGTCATCCACAGATTAAAAACTGTTATGATGATCCCTTTTGGAAGCCAAAGAGTCAGAAGAAGAACAATTATAATTCAGTTAGTTAGCAATTATTTTGCAGCAGCAGTAGACAAGATATCTGCTTCAACTGCGAGAACATGACGTCTCATAAAAACAGCGTTTGCCAGAAGAACACCTTTTGTGTGTACAATACGAACTGGTTTTTACGTGGCCACTCCGCAATGTTTCACAAGGAAAGGTGTCACATAAAGCATACGATAACAGAGCAAAGTAATAGTTACAGATAAATCCAAGCGCTCGCTCTACAATAACTCAATCGTATCATCAGCTAGAGTGGAGAAAGTAACATAGAACATCCAATGCGACAAACGCGGAAAGCAAGAGGCGTAGGTAGCTAGGATTTTCAGCGACCGGGGACAAATGAACATTTTGCGCCCCTTTCTGTGTGCCAAGAATGGAAAACATTTCATTCTAAAGTTTTGTAACATCAATTTGGCGCCCCCTGGATGTTGAGCCCGGGGACAGATGCCTCCCTTTGCCCCATCGTAGCTACGCCACAGGGGAAAAGCAGTGCTTGCTATTTGATGTATGAAACAAATGAAAGTTCTTACTAAATATATAAAATCATCTGCTATCACCGTACGTAGTACATATGTTTTGAATGATAATAATAATACTAAATTTCCCAAAACAACTGCAATCAATCGGTACGATGCAGATCACAGAATTCAGTGAATGGACTAACGAGTTTGATCATTATACCATTAGCAACTGAACTTTTACTGGACCAATGAAGAAGACATTCGGTCCTCCTGTCCTTCCACCAATATTCCTGAATAAACGGGAGTCGGATGCGCATGGGCTTTGCTCTCAAGTGAAGTAATTGAGAGCAAAGCCCATGCGCATCCGACAATATAAGCAATATGGGGAAGAAGGCGTCAAATTTGAATTCTCGTCACAAATGGAAATGATGCGTATTAAAGTTTATTTTTCTGAATTATATTTACTAGTTTTTGTCGTCGTTTCTTTATTCATGTAATTTTTTCCAAATAATACTTTACAATTCGTTCAAAAACCTACAGCGAATCGCAAATGCGAAATACAATAAATGATTATATCACCTACATCTTATATTTAGGTTTTAGATTTATCAGTCATAGTCCAATATCTTTTTCTTCCTTAACATTCGCAAGGCAGTATAGTTTAAAATAAATTTACTTTATAATATATCTAATACAAAGATTCTCAAGCTTTGTTTGCCCCATACACCCGTTCACCATTGCCAGGCGATCATTCCTCCCTCTCTTTCATAAAACTCGAATTACATTTACGTAAATTTAGATTATTTTTAATGTGTTATAAATTAAACAAGGGGAATTTTTGATGAATACCAAAGCTTTAATAAAAGTTATTCTTGAATAAAATTTAAATTAAGTGAATAGAGGAATAATAAATGAATTAATCTTGAATGAAAGTTATAAAAGATTTTATTTTAATGAACTAAAACTAAATCTTTAATACGTAAATAAAACGCTAAACGCATTCATACCCTGAAACTATAAAATTTCACCCCACAGGAAATTTCCCCCTGGTTTGGAACCTCTGATCTTGTGGATGATTGAGAATATATACAGCTTTATTTTAATTCATTAATTCGTGTATATGTTACCGGCAAAGTATGAAACACCGGCATTCTATACAATGCCTAGGCATTGACGATTATAGGCAAAGTATGAAATAAGAGAATTATTACATACTTTACCTAGGCATTCAATGCTCTTTGGGCAAAGTATGGAAAAAAAAAAAGGTTATGATAAGACTGTTATTTAAAAGACGTTCATTCCTCTAAAATACAAATGTTATTTTGAAAAATTAATGAAAGCGTGCCATTACAAACCTGTTCTTCGAAATATGAAAAAATAAATAAATTAATTAAAAAATAGTGAGGTGATCTTAATACAGCAAAATTAATTTGTATTTTCTATCTGGCTCAGACTGGGAATCGGTAAGATCTACCTGACAACGGAAGTTAAATTCAGAAACAAACCTAAGTTTCACATTAGTGCCCTTTTTAATACCTTTTTGTTTCATACGTGTAACGTTTTTGTAATCGGTTGAAAGTTCTTTCGACATTCTGTCACGTCGTTCCTGTGAAGTACTCAAATGAGTTTTCATTAAATAGGGAAAATAACTCAGCGTCAGGGACGTAATACTGCATACTACTGACGCTTTCTTTAACATGATAAATGAATGTACTTTTGTTTTTCACAAACATCACAACCTAGCGATTCGGCGGCCAGGAGTCCCGTGTTTCCTTCTTAGTAGTCATTTTGGCCTTTTTACATCACTTATTAACTTCTGGTAAGTAGTTTCGGTTCATCGAAACGAATCGGAAATGTATTTTATACTTTGCAGGTTTGTCACTTGGCATTCCACAGAATGCCTAAGAAATGTGTGAAATATGTATCGTTTCATACATTGCCGACAAGTTTTAGGTATTATATACATTGCCTAGGCATTTTATAGAATGCTGGATTTCATATTTGGCCGGTAACATATACACTGCTCGACATTGAAAATGCAACATCAAGAACGAGTGGTCAGAAATTTATGCAAATTTTAGAGTAGACGCACGTCACTGAGTTATGTGAAATGCGCAGCTCTCTGACGCACGTGAAGTAAGATATAAGAGAAGGAAGTGCAGAATATGCAATATTTGCGTCGTTATTTCTGCCAGACGAATTATCGAAGAAAGTTGGTTTTTGTCCCGGAGGATACGTGTAATAAATAGGAAAGAATGCAGGCCGCCGTCAACGAAGGCACATCCAGCAGATAGACGATCTTACGAGGGATATGGTGATCGGACTGAGAAGGGCGGGTTGGTCCTTACGTCAAATCGCAGCTGATACCCACATGGATGCGAGCACGGTGCATCGGCTATGGCGAACATGGTTGGAACAAGGAAATGTGGGAAGGAGGGGTGCAGGTGCAGCCAGAGTGACGTCAGTACGCGTGGATCGATGCAACCGCCGACAAGCTGTGGCGGTCAAGTCACTTGTACCGCGATTCTGCAGCATGTGCAAGATACCCTAGATGTTCCCGTGTCGACCAGAACCATTTCCCGTCGACTGGCTGAATGTGGCCTGCACTCACGGCGTCCGTTAAGAAGACTGCCATTGACCCCACAGCATAGACGCCAACGTTTAGAATGGTGCCGAACTGGAGCGATGTGGATGACAAAATGGCGAAACGTCGTGTTTTCAGATGAGTCATGCTTCTGTTTATCCAGTGACAGTCGCCGCATACGTGTGTGGCGTCGACGTGGAGACAGATCTAATCCGGCAGTAACTGTGGAACGCCCCACCACGCGACAACGTGGCATAATGCTTTGGGGCGCTATTGCCTACGATTCCAGGTCACCTCTAGTTCGTATTCAGGGCACTATGATGGCCCAACGATACTTGGATAATGTACTGCGGCCGATGGCAATCCCCTACCTTCAGGGGCTGACTAATGCAATTTTTCAGCAGGATAACGCCCGACCACACAGTGATCGCATCTGCCAACATGCTGTGCAAGTTATACAGATGCTTCCCTGGCCACCGTACTCTCCTGACCTGTCACCAATCGAACATGTGTGGGATGTGATTGGACGCCGTTTGCAGACTCTGCCCCTGCCTCGTTCAGAAGACGAACTGTGGCAAATGGTTGAAAGGGAATGGAGAGTCATCCCCCATGACACCATCCGCACTCTTATTGACTCTATGCCTAGACGTGTTTCTTCGTGCATCGCTGTCCGCGGTGGTCCTACATTCTACTGAACCGACGCCGTTCTCGCTCTGTATTCTCATTATCCTTTTGAAATAAATATCACTTATTGCTGCTTGCTGTCTCTGTCTTGTTTCCAAATTTCATCACTTTCTGACCACTCCTTCTTGGTCTTGCATTTTCAATGTCGAGCAATGTATAACCCGACAAATTACACAATTCAGAAGAGAATAACCTAGTTTTTAACTAATTTAACTTCGCAATGAAAATACAAACAATGAATGTCCAGGTGACTAGCTATACTAATTTAAGCACACCAGCACTAATTTCACAGACTGGATTTTGCTTTAAAACATGAACTAAATTTTAAAATTTAACTGAATTTAAAAACATGATACGAAGTATTTCCCTCAAAGAATTCATAAATCCTTCTAAAATCCATACTACACACAATAAAAATTAGCCTTTCCAGTTTCTGATATTCTTATTAAATCTGAAGTCTCTTTTACGGCACTTGCTATTTACGTAAAAGTTACAGATTGGAATTTTTGTTTTCTTCCAAGCAGTCAGTCTTACGTAATCTCACGCACGTATTACTCTCAGTCTTCCGTCGAATTTGATTTGTAGTTTTATTATACTAAGTTTTATTATTCTATTTTTAACTACGGCATTAAGCACATCTATTGCCGTTTAATTGCACTGAAATACGAGCAGAAAATACTTCGTCTACAATCTGTAAAATCTTTAAATATTTTGTGTCTTACAGTATTAGTAATATAACGTACGTGCTCTTACTTCCATTCGTTAAATGAAAGCATTTTGCTCTGCGTTTTATATATTTCTGTCTGAATAAACAGGCTCGCCAGCGCTAGTTCCGACCTGGATTCGATTCCAGGCGAACGGGCTGGCTGGATGAGCGTTTTCGTAGTTTTCCCCATGTGTAACACGTATACGAGACAGTTTCCTTTAGAAAATCCTCGACGAAGGCATCCCCACCCTTAAGCAGATAGCCCTAGAGTGTTTTGTCATTATCAACCAACCTCCCTCCCCCGGAAAAAAAAAAAAAAAAAAAAAAAACTACTGGAATACACATTTCACAAGAAGCACGCCAAATCTAGCTCCTTAGGAGAGATGACTCTTTTTTTTTTTAGGTGGATATTTGTAAACTGAACAGGCTCGTATTTCCACAGTGCAAGAGGGAAAACACAAAATCTCCAAGCAGCCAACCCGTTCGCAAAGAAAGAATCGAACTTCAGATGTCTACCAGTGTTCAGCGATCTTATCCTTCTGGCTACTGGTCTCAACTTGAAAAGCATTAACCCTTTGCGGCACAGTGTGTCCGCTTTGTACACACCTAAAAATTTCCTTTTGTACGCACAGAAAAATTGAATAAAAAAGGATTTATAGGTTACTATAGGTTACTCTGAACCTTCTTTATTTATAGTAGATGGCAGCTCAACACAAACCAATCCATATATTTTAGCCATGTTTAGTTTTTTAAGACCCTCATTTTTCAAAGAAATCTTCCAGATTTTTTTAAACGTAAAAAAGGAATTGTTTGAAATTAAATTTCTATGTTATTTTTTTGGCTGTATGATAATCTCCTTATTCTATATTAATTTTAATTTGTATTATAATTTTAAATTTTTACTTTGAAATCTTGCCTAAAATCAAAAGGCGAACCCTAGGTGTGCCCAGAACGGGCTCACCGATAATCTAGGACAACTGAGAGTCTGTATTCTTTGTTTTTCCGCATCTCATCGGTCAGTTCATTGACAACAATGCTCGTTTCAGCACTTTTCGAAGCTCTATTCAATCAGTGTGCCCAATTGGGCACACCCACAGAATTAAAACGACAAGTGCTATCTTCACAAAATTTTACTTGCGTACTCCTCTAGACCGAATTATACTGCTAACTTTTTTTTTTTTTAATCAAAACTCCGACTTTAAAAGGTAGCGTGCCGAAAGGGTTAAACGTTTGAAGAGAAGCAGTTTCGGAACGTTTTCTTAAAAGTATTAAATGCGAAAAAAATTCTGACAATAGGATTTATAATGCATTCAGTTCACTGTTATACTAAAAATACTTCGTAGAAACATTTCGGGGAGGGGACAGGACACCCATTCAGCGTTTTTGCTATGCACTTACTGTCTTTCAAAAACTATTACTCATGCGCAGATAAAAATTTTATGACACAATCCCAAAAGCATTGTAATATCTAATATAATTTGAATTAAACGTTTAATAAATATTTTTATCCCTTAAAAGAAACTCCCCGTTAGAATCCTCTTAAAATCCCACAGATAAATAAACAATGGCTTCATTCGCTAAAGAAAGCTTCTTTGAATTCGAAAGAGCCTGCCAGATATCTATATTAATAGAGTTTTCGCCATCAACAACATTCCACTTTTAGATGAATCAAGAAAACAATCGAAAAGGAGCATCCTGAACAAAGCGCACGTTAAGTTGTAGAAGGTGTTTTCCAGACCATTCGCTAATTTATCAATCTCAGTTAATGAGTACTTAGAAACGGCAAATTAAAAAACGAAAAATAAAACAAATATTCGACTGCTGCTTTACAAAGCACTTGCCGTCTGCTATCCCATGAGCGTATTTAACAGCTTTTTCTTGACGAAGTGCCAAAACTGCACTCTGTCTAACAAAAGTTTTGTTCGTCGTTGCTGTCATCGTCATTCATTTTATTTTTTCTTTCTTTCTTTCTTTCTTTTTTTTTTTTTTAAGTTTTGTGCAATATTGCGATTTTTGCAGCTGTTCGTCCTCTAAATTAAAACGTGAAGGTCGACTGGCGAACCTGAGCCCACATTAGAAACCTTTTTTCAATGGCTATCTTTTACTTTTCCTCCTCTGTTCTCTCTTCCGCTTTTGAACGTTTCATAACACTTGCGAGGTTACAGCTTAATCGGATTAGCGCTATTTCCGAGGTTATTTAATACTCGTTTAAAGACACACGCATACTAGCAATTATGTTAAAAATGACGGAGGAAAAAATTCAAAGAGAACAAGTTCTATTCATTTCATTAATTGCGTAAACTTTACAATAATAAAAATTCACCTGTGTAGCATTAACAGAATCATTAGGCTCCGATCCATCAAGTACATGAAAGATGCTTTGTTATAAAAGAGAAAAAACATATTTTATTACACCTAGCTACTTAATAAGTTAGTCTACAGCAGAGTTTCTTAAACTACGGGTTTGAGAAACATGTTGCGGCTACACACAACTCGGCACATTTAATGTGCCTGTTCCAAAAGGCTTACATTTTTGATAACTTTGTAGCAAGAAAGCAGCAGCAAACAGACAGCAGTCTAGCCAGGCCAAAGCATTGAAAGCAAGTGCGTAATGTTCAGGATGATATCTGAAGTCAAACTGAGTTAGTTTTGGTTCTCAAAGCATTCTGATTGAACAGTTAATATTGCTCTAAAATTACTATTGGTCGGTTGAGTTTATTCCATTTACATTATCATAATTACGTAAGAATCATATGACATAGAATAGTCTCGAAATGACGCAGTGCAGAGAGGGGTTACTATTTTTAGAATAGAGAAGGGAAATTTACGTTGCTAATTTAATCTTTTATATATTCTTTATTTTTCTTACATATTTATATTAAAATTCTTTTAAAGGGTAAAATTAAATATAATTACATTATTGATGGAAGGCAACAAAAATAGTGCTTGGCTAAAATTTTCAACAAACGATAATAGGCTACATCTCTGTGGCATCTCTTGAGCAAGAAAACGTGATTAAAAAGTTACACTAATTAAAGTAGTACTAAAACTTCAATATATATAGTATACAGTACAGTTTCAACACACAGTATATCTAAATAACACAAATTTCAAGCTTTTCACAATTAATGCTGTTATCTCTTGTTTATATAAGATGGTGTAAAAACGTAGACTGAATTCAAAATGAAAGAGAGACTGAGTTGGTCGGTTGAGTTTATTCCATTTACATTATCATAATTACGTAAGAATCATATGACATAGAATAGTCTCGAAATGACGCAGTGCAGAGAGGGGTTACTATTTTTAGAATAGAGAAGGGAAATTTACGTTGCTAATTTAATCTTTTATATATTCTTTATTTTTCTTACATATTTATATTAAAATTCTTTTAAAGGGTAAAATTAAATATAATTACATTATTGATGGAAGGCAACAAAAATAGTGCTTGGCTAAAATTTTCAACAAACGATAATAGGCTACATCTCTGTGGCATCTCTTGAGCAAGAAAACGTGATTAAAAAGTTACACTAATTAAAGTAGTACTAAAACTTCAATATATATAGTATATAGTACAGTTTCAACACACAGTATATCTAAATAACACAAATTTCAAGCTTTTCACAATTAATGCTGTTATCTCTTGTTCATATAAGATGGTGTAAAAACGTAGACTGAATTCAAAATGAAAGAGAGACTGAGTTATGAGAATTTTAGATTAAGTTATTGAACTTTCTCATGCGTGACTGAATTCAGAATTACCGGAATCGGTACTCAGTCCTGAAGTCGACAGCAACTTCGTGAGGACCTTTGATTTAAACACAGCGTTAGAACATTGATACTAGATATAAAGATAGTGTTAAACACTAAGATTGTTAAAGAACATAACAAGAATAAATTTAAAAAAAAATTACTTTAACGAAATGAGAGAGATGTTTTTAAATGCATTAAACAATTTGTAAAAAAATGTCATGCTATGAAAAAATATATTTGTAATCAGGCTTCTTTGTCAGACACTAATTTTTTAAAAGAACTACGAAAAGCAGCTTTCAACATTCAAACAGAAATAAACATCTGTTGCTGTCTAGTTTTCTTATGTTACAGATTAACAGTTAATTTTACAGATCTGAGAAAAAAATTAGGTTATAGTTATGGTGCATCACAGTTACCTTTGAGGTAGCTATAATATATATATATAAATTTAATCTAAATACCTTCTTAATCAGAAAGCCCATTGCCAAAATTTTCTCCATTTCCCACAAAATCATTTTGAAAAACAAGAGGAAGAAGAGAGCCTTTCCTTCTCAATAATAACAGACATTCAGTTTTTAAAACAACAAGCAAATGGTTAACATAAGAGTAGATGCCGATCTTCTATTTTTTGTAACGTCCGTGAAATATTTATACCGGTTAAATCTTTTGGAAAAATTACATTAAAAAAAAGTTGACTATGCAGACACCTGTGACTTGCCGAATAAGCTGTTGAAAAAATTATGGAGAAATTGATCGGTAAAGAAGAGAGCTGCAGGCAGCTGCTATAATGACTGTTTTGGTGGCAGCGACTGCCGAGAGCTATGCACGTGTTCGGTTTATTGCTATTCCCTGTATTACTTAAACACGAAAAACAGAAGAAAGTATATTCAGAAAAAACATAAACATTTACTCTTTTCCCATATAAATCTTTCAGTCGTTCACTTCAATCAGACCATTAAACATTCTCCTTGGGAAAAAAAAATTGCAATATAAAATTTGTAGGTTACGGTTCCAATACCTCTAACAGTGAATCCTGATCTCAGGCTTGACAGTTTTATTCCTAACAAACGTCACAAAAAGATATCACTAAATTTTACTGTCAACTGAATCCAAACTGAAAATACTTTTTCCATCTCTTATTAACTTAATCTGTGTTTATTCATTCCTTTACACAAATCAAAGGAAGGTTCAATAGTCTAAAATAACAGCATTTTTAAAAGTGTTTTTCTTTAAAGGAAATTAATATGCATATATTAAAAAATATTTTTATTATAATTGCATTTTACATCCTTCATTTCAAAAGGTTTGCGGTAAGTTATGTTACATGCACAAAACTTGCAACACTCGATTTTTGACTGTTAGGTGTTCTCCCATCATTCGAAAGAGCCGTCTAACAAGTGACACGTGACCCATCTCTAGTGGCAAACTGGCACTACCACGGAAGGAATGACTTTTCACTCTAGTAAAAGATGATCCCTTCTCACCCAAAGAAAAACGTGTGACCCCTGTTTGTTCGCTCTTCTCGAAAATGACAGATATCGCCCGGTATTCGGATGAAACTGCACACCCTAAAAGGAGTTAAAATACTTTTATTTACACCGTAAAGCTGTTATTTTTATATTCGTTTCCCATAGTACAAACAGTAAAAGTTGGCATTTTTTATGTTTGTTTACTTTTTATGTTTGTATGTGAAGAAGAGTTTTAAATTTCTGGTTTTTGAATCATTATTGAAATAAGAAGCACTGTTTTAGGATAATCATATTGTTACGAAATGTCCAGCTGCGGTAAGATAGCTCCTCGCAGAACGGGTTTACGGTTGCTAGAAAATGGCAAGGAAAGCCAGGGGTGCCAGATTTCGCACGAAATCACCCGTTTGAGGACATTTGGCGACAAAGTTGGCGATATGCCATAGACGAAGAGAGAACATTCTGGGACGAATTCTTACCGGTTTGCTCCAGTTCTCGAAGACAGGTAAAAAAATGTTTTCGAAGACAGGTGAAAAAGCTATATAAACCCTGCCTGTACGCGGAGTGGCAGTGCATCGTGAGTTTTATCGTGAATAATATGTTGAACTCCGATAGCGATCGACCGAGTCGGGAACGGCATTTAATGTTTTGCCGTGAAACTGGGTGCCAAAATTTGTAGAATTTATGGAAATTTCAGGCGGCAGATTGCAGATGACGCAAAGTTTGCAGTATGCAGCCAAGTACTTAATCTATCATGCATTTTTTCTGCAAATGTTACATAAAAGCAAAAGTGAATGATACGTTCATTTTTCATTGCTCTTCACAGAAGTGAAATACTTCTTTGAATACTTTTTTAAATTACAAATAGTACCAATTTAAATTTTTCATAAAAGTTTTGAAGCAAGGTACATCTGCGTCCATCAACATTGTTATTGCATTTAATGTAGCATGTTGCTATGCTATTGCATTTCTGTATTGAGCTGATGTACTTTTCCACCATTATTACAAGAACATGCATTACGTATGTGAAACACATTAACTGCACCTCAAAATTGAAAATTGTCTCTTATTACTAAAACATGCAATATTATATTAAGGGAAAAAACTTAATACCTAAGCATTGTATAATTGTAACATGTTAAACAAAAGTCAGGTACTTAGTAACCATGTATCAAAATTTAATAATCTTACACATTATCTTAATCATAACAATGGACATCCTTACTTTTCACCTACCTTTTCATTCCATCACCCAAATAAAAATATTTGAAATAATTATTCATTAAAAATTGTCCAGGATGTCTTCAAAATTATATAAGATATTTTATTAATTAAAATTATAACATAAGGTGCAAAATTCTGCAGTTATACTTCAGCTTTCTTAAAAAAAGGGAGGGAAAGTGATTAGAATAGCCCTCACATTCTTTGTCATAATCAAATAAACTAAACATATGTGAAAAAAATAATCCACGAATCATACTTTCCTGAGATTAATTTCATAATTAACCAGTTAATTATGAAATTAACCACATGAACTGTGAATAATCTGAAACTTCAAATATATAACCAATAACTCATAATAAGAAAAGTACTACAATAAACTAGCACCATGCACTTGTTTGGCAGACTGGACAAAAGTCTCGACACCAGAAAGAGCAAAATATAATTTCCTCCTAAGCTATAGAATGATTCGAAGCTAAGGCTAGCAAGTTTCCAAGCTTAAAGGAATTATAGGCAGGTTTTTTTTTTATTCAAAAACGAGCAAGAATGGTGATCAAACTTCTAAGACATTAAATTCTCACTCAAAAAAAAATTAGGCATGTTAGTTTACTCTGTGTAGAATAAATATAGAGTGCTGCATATTGCACTTACCAGCTAACAAAAGAAAGCGATGATTATTTATAGTAGCCTAATGTAATTGGAAAATAACTGTATATAGATAATCATTTACTGCATTGTAGAATATGGACAATATATAAACATCACTTAGCTTTGTCCTTTAAATGTTTTCCTTCTGCCTGGATGCCCAGTTCGAGGCAATGCTGAAAGGCTTCTAACACACGTCTCAACATGTCCCATGGAATAGTGCCAGAGCACAGCCATACTTGTGCTTGTATCCATCAGCTGCCTTGCCCAAAATTGCTTGGCCACTGCTTGGCCGAATAACTATTGAGTATCTGTAGCACAGCAATTTCTAATAAGGGCTTCCAATGTCACAATTCAACTGCACTAGCCACCGGTCTATTTATAACATACTAATTGCCTAACTCCTAGCTCTCCATGGAATGTAAGTATGGCAAACTTTCTGGTAGGTTTGGCATAATTTAACATTTTGAGCAAATGTTTTGAAGAAATATTCTACATTTGTTTGAGTATATACTGATAAATTACTGCCCTGCTATAACCTTATCCGCCAAACTCCTCAATTTAAAGATTTCTTTCGCCAATATGGTGTTCCATGAAATCAACATTTTTGGTCAGTTTAAGTTATCAAATATGCCAAACTATAACAGACACTACAGACTATAACATTCTAAAACTTAAAACAATTTGTGTTTTAAGTTTTAGAATAAACATAAACTTTTATCTATAAAGATATATAAGACTGTATAAAAAATGAGATTTTGTAATTTTTACAGAACTGACTGCTTAAATTTTAAAATGCTATAACATTCATATTTGGATCATTTAAAATATTTCTGCAGCTGCAAGTATTAGTTTATGACCAACAGCTGCAAAATTAAAAGCTATAGAAGGATTTTTTGTAGGCAGAATGCATATTGTCCTGATTATATTAATTATTACTTACAACAAATAATAACAATCTTGAAACATGATGAGTTGTAAATTTTTCATGAACAGTAATGCACTGAATTTCTTACCTGCAAAAGAGGAAGGAAAACTACTATTAAAACTTGCGTTTTTAAAAGTAAAATCAAATAAAATGTTATATAAATGAAATTTTTTAATAATATTGATTTCACGTTATGTTAACTAGTGAAAATGCATTTAAGTTCATACAGTCTGCAAGTATCAGTAAATTAGATGAGAAAAATTATTTAAGACTTTGGCTTTGATTATTATTACATGTAACAGTTTTGCACAATTTTAATTCTTAACTAAACATACAAAGAATAATAACTATATTTCTGATAATTTTAGGATATTATGGACACTTTTTCCATCTTAATTCTAAATACAGTTCCAAAGGATCTGTAAAAGTATTATTTAAAAAAAGGACAACGAATGTTTGAAAAATTTGCAGCTTAACACTTGAAAATAGCCCCATATAGAACATTCACAAGATGGTTTCGCTGTCACAGTTGTAAGGCGCAGAAATCATTAGTTTCATTCACAACCTAGTGATCAGTCTCTAAGCCACAGCCATTGAGAGATGGTAAATTTGAGCATACGTAAATATGCGAATGACGCATAGAAATCGCCGAATCCATTAGTTTTTGCTTTGTTCTGGTTGGTTGATTCTTATGCCATCTTGGTGTAAAATTGAAATTAGTATATCTAGACAAACTCCTTATTGCCAGTTTCCATGTTCAAGCCGAGTAATGGCAAACCTATGACACGCAAACCCATTTTCGTTGTCATACACACCCACATTTTCTGAGGCATTGAAGGAGACAAAAAATGGCACATTACAAAGATATTTGTCTCTTGCAAAGACCTCGTCATTCGCAACATATGCTACACTTCCTTGGGCGCATTCTTGACAAACGGATGACAGACATATGATCCTATATAAGAAACAGCACCAGAGTTAAGCGAGTGTTCTTCCGAATTTTGACACGCTTAACTCGAAAGGTTGGCCATTACTGCTCTAGCCCAACAACAAAGTTCGGCTTGTTGTATTTCAGCCTCATCTATTTACACCATATTATGTATCCTCGAAACACAATTTTGTCTTGTGATACCCCTCAAAGCTTCCTGTGGACCCCAGTCGAGAAACGCTATTTTTAATTAATAAACACGAATAGGACTACAAAAACATATAAACGATGTTTTAATCAAAAACAACACATGAACAATTTGGATGATTCATTGCAACTGGTAGAAGTTTTTTTAATCAAAAAATTCTGTCTGCCTGTTTGATTTAATTAGAAATGTTGCCTCCCCCCTTTCTACATTTTACGATAATATCCAATTGCTTCTTGAATTTCCCCCCTCAACTCTGGGGAAACAATCAGCATTTTGACCCAGATTTTCAAGTAGCTCATGTCCTTTTGATTTTATTTAAAAAAATGTTTCAAATAATCTTTTCATACTTAATTATTTTGGTGGTTTCTCTTCTTCATCTTCCTCATTGTTCCTTTCTTTTTCTACAACTCTTCCAGTTTGGGAATTAATCAAACCGTAATGAAGGCACTTTCTTCGTGATCCACTAATTAATTCCCCATTCTTGTTAATAATAATGTCTAGATTTTAACCACTTCTTGCAAATTTCCTTCTCATTGTAGTCTTTCAGCATTTCACGTGGCAACAACTTTTTTTCAAATTCTTTGCATGCTTTGTTCCGAGACTTTTTTTCTGCAAAATTCCAATACTCTGGATGCATTTACCAATATATTTTCCTCCAAAATCGCGTAATCTGCATCACAGATTTCTATAGATATTTAACGTCTTAAAGTATTTTATTACTCATAAAAACAAGTAAATATGAAAAATAAATGGGCATATGCAAAGGTCACATAATGCTTTTTGTAGTTAATTGATTGACGATCGAGGCATTGCCACCGCAAAGAAAGACTTCAGTTATATCACCTTCATTTAGCATTTTTTCTGATATTCCATTAACCAAAAAATTTCGCTTTTCTATGTGATATCTTAAAATCTTCAGATTCGAGTATGTTATCATTATCGTCATGATGTTTCGTAGCTGGCTAGAAATTATCACAAGCATTTTAAAAAATATCCGTAGACAAGTCCTCTCATGATCTTGCAATGCCTAGCACAGAAAATATTTCTAGAATTCTTGGATGTCTTGAGCATCGGTTCCAAAAGCTGCTTTATATCTGCATTTTAGTGCACGTAAAATTCCGATATTCATTGACTGATTGACAAATGCGCATGTCGGGCAAAGCCTGAAAACCGACACTAAAGCTGTAATTTTGATAAGACAAATAATTTACGGCACAAAATAATAAATGCTTCAAATCGCTATATTAACTGAACTCTTTATATTCCATGAAGTCGAATTCTTTCTCTTTTATACTGCTACGCCGACAAAAGAAAAAACAGCACGAGCAATATCTCATTCTCTCTCCAAATAAATATGGCTTGCAGCTTTTACCTTTCGTCAGTTAACAATACATATTGTTTGGTTTAGGTCAGGTATAAAAATCCAACTTCCCCAACCACTCAAGGGTTGAAAGTGTGGTCGTGGCTAATGTCAGTACAACGTCAATCAATGTACTGCAATTGCCCATGGTGTGACTATCTACTAGCCAGTAGGTGCTTGAAAGTGACACAAAGGATTCTCAGGTTATGGGGAGAAAAATCGCTTTTACAGCACACTTACCTTTTTCCAATTAATATGTTCTCCATTCCTAAATTTCGTTCAAAAAAATTTCAAAATAAATAAGTGGACCAGAGGTCCGGATTTCGGAGTTTATATCGTATAATAAAAAAAAGATTTCTAATGGCTCAGTATTTTATAAAAAATAGCAACCTGACACACAGATTATGGTGCATGCCCATTGGTTGAACATTAAATACGTAAATTTTATTGAAAAAAAATAGTTACATATTTCCAGTTAATCAATAACTTTTCCTTAGACATTACTGAAAACAGGGAAAAGCTATTAGTTCATATGATAACTTGATAATTAACTTCTGAGCTTATGACATCATATTATTTCCCGCTAAGAATATGAGCCAGTTTCCTCTAGAAAGCCATCCACGAAGAGATCTCTCCTAAGGCAGATAAATCTCCAGCTATAAAACTCAAACGGAAAACACATTTACAAGTACAGTAGAACTCCAATTATCCGAATCAGTTGGGACGGGACCCCATTCGGATAACTGGATATTTTTCGAAGAAAATGTCTACGTATATTTTAATTAATTACTGTATGTACTGTATGTTGAAAATGGAAGAAAATAGCTATATTTAAGGAAAAAGAGGTTTTAATTAATTAAAATGAAAAGGCATCACTTTTACGTACATGCTATATAGAGTATTGTACAGTACTCAAGTGCTGAAAGTCATTGCTTGCTGAACACCTTGGTCAACGTAGGCTGTTTTACTGTCTTCATCCGTTTTCGGGCAGCAAAGTCGGGCATCCACTTGACAATGAAAAGTTGTATGTGGTTCACACTCGAGCCGATGTTCCATCCACTTCAACGCAGTTTCAAAGCCGGCAAACATTTCACTAGCTGGTCCCGTATGCGTAATGGCAAACCGCTCATTGAGTTGATCAATGTTAGGCGAATTTCGCTTACTGCGCATGCCCAGAATATAATTTGGTGCAATTGCAACTTTGACGCAATTCTTAAAGAAGATAAATACAGTATGTGGTTGATATTGTGTTATCTGGGTGTAAAACAGTTCGGGGTTTTAAAACTTGTTAGGTTGTAAGTTGCTTCATTACATAGAATGTAACTATCGATTGTATACTACGCAAATTTCAGTTTAAAAAAGATTACAAAACAGGAAAGATTACAAAATATATTAGCCGAATGCTTATTGATTATAATTCTGAGGAATAAAAGCAATTGAGTATTTATCATACGTTCCATTTCTATACACTTTAACAAATTAAGGAATAAATTCAGCTTAAATTACAGAATTAAAGTCAAATAACTGATATTAAATGTAATGTTTATGAATAAAATAAGCCAAAATGAAATGAAACAGGAGCACACGCAATAAGCACACACAAATTTCCGGAGTATTTCAATTGTAAACAGTAAATCCAATATGACAAATAGGCTTGTGTAGGGTTGCTTATGCTTAGTCGCCAGAATGTGATCCCACGCCAACGGTACACCATTGAGCATGCGCAGTAAGCGAAATTCTTTAACATTGATCAACTCAATGTGCGGTTTGCCATTACGCATACCGTATCTGTTTCAACTTCGACGTTAAGATCATCTTTTTCCTCGACACTTTCTTCTCTCACACAATAAATTCATCAGCATTTAGAATTTAAAACCCAGGGTCTGACGAATTATACACCATTCATTCTGCTGTATCCTCAGCGCTAATTTCTTAATATCCAGGTATTTTTAAAAGAATATTTCTTAATTAAGTGACGCGTCATCCTCGTCTTTTCCTGTCTCTTCCCACTCTTTTTCTTAAACTCTGAAAGCGATTCAGATAATTGGAGTTATGCTGTACCTCAGTCCCATCCAATACATTAGTAGCGACTTGGAACCACTTTTTCCTGCATTTACATAATGTCTTACATTGGAGGCAAACAACTCTATTTTAAATAAAATACTCTCATTGTGACAGCTTACACAAGAAAATTCTCTTCGTTCCCTTCAACATCAAACAAAATGTTTATACACTGATGTTCAAAGAAAAATTATGGAAATGAGAAATGAAGCTTTTTACTGAGCGCGAGGATAAAGCACGCAAATATTATCTAAATTTAACGGAATGAGAAATGACGATTTTTGCTGAAGTTCGGCCCGAGTTATCCATGCAAATGCTAATGCTGCTTCAATTTAATAAAATGAGAAATGAGGCTTTTTACTGAAGTTCAGTGCGCATTACCACAAGGAAAGTTATTCAGATTTACCACAGTTCAATGGGATACCTCTCTCTATTAATGCTTTGTTTAAAATCATCGTAAAAGTTTTTGTTTTACGGAGGAAGGGCTAAATAAATGGAACTGAAAAATGTATGAATCACTGCTTTCTCTAAAAGGTAACTTTACTCTTCCCTATGCCTAAACGATTCCTTTTTTTTTTAACTGGCCCGTTAACTGTTCCAAACATTACACAGTAATGCGCAGTGTCTTTTGCGAATTCATTCAAAATGCTAGTTTTCAAAACGTAATTTATATGTATAAATATAAATAATCTTCCACAATTCAGCAACAACAAAATTTAAGCATTCTAGGGTTAACAGCATTATAATGCTTCTCAAAAATTAAAGTTTTAATAAAATATCTAGTGTCTAAATAGACGGTTCGGCCATGCAAAAACTCCGCTATTATTTATAAATATCGTTATTGCAATTACAAATGTTTTTAAATATGTCTGCATAAATGCACAGGAATATCGAAATCATGCTCAAGAAGGGATCACTACATAAATAAGCCCCATCATAAAAAACCATAATAAAAAAAACCGGCACCATAAAAAAATCATAATAAAAAACCCGGCACCTTTAAACCAACGGCAAGTCTGTGTGAGTGTGCCGGCACCTTTGTGCACACCGACCAGTGGTCGCCAAGGTTATCTTCATATTATTACTCCGGCAAACAGATGCTAGCAAGCAGATTAAAATCCTACTTGCCTAGTCATATTATTTATAAATATCGTTATTGCAATTACAAATGCTTTTAAAGACGTCTGCATAAATGTAGAGGAATGTCGAAATCATACTCAGGAGGGGATCACTACATGAATATGCCCCATCATAAAAGAACCAGACCATAATAAAAAAAAAACGACACCTTTAAACCAACGGCAAATCTGTATGAGTGTGCCAGCACCTTTGTGCAGACCAATCAGTGGTCGCCAAGGTCATCTTCATATTATTGCTCCGGCAAACAGATGTAGCAAGCAAATTAAAACCCTACTTGCCTAGTCGTGCCCTGAGGTTGCTAGTTTCAAATCAAAAACCTGACCTTCGTTAAAAAAGGGTGCCGGTATTTTTTTATGCCGGGGCATTGCTGTGAAGGTCCCCTTTGCGAACACCGGTCACCCACATAAATGTGCCGGTATCTTTACAATGAAGCACAGTTAGGAAAACATTTAACTCGACACTGACAACTAAGCTCCGTCAGGTGTCGGAGAAGGTTGAAAAAAAAAGCATTAAAAAATTAAGAAACCAAAACAGAAAATGCTGCAATTACAGAAAAACACGTACTGCCGAGATGAAACTAGCCCCATGATTTGGAAACATAAACTCATACTGCAACTCCCTCCTACAAAAAGTGCAACCAACCTGTTCAGTTGGAAGTTTACCTCGCACAGACTGTATTATTCAAACAGGGGGAATCTAGCATAGATTATGAATAAATTGTATCGATTTCCAGAGCGATCTGACATAGATCTTCTTCAGGAGAAAAAATTCAAGTATTTTGAAAGGTTACCGTCTGCATTGCATTTAAGTTTATTGTGATTATTACAGTATTACAATTATTACAGTATACTCATTTATGCCATCTCATTTTCAAGGTTATGTCTTTAATCGGAATCTGCCCCCTCCCCCTTTCCGCGAATGAAATTTTCATCGCCAGGTCTGGGAAAACTTTGTCTTATCTTTATATAAATAACAGAAAACTTATTAATTTTTCTTTCTAGAAATAAAAAGCACAGCTCCTGTGATGTCTCAACACAAAACGCTGCTGATTAATTTACAAAGGCGCCACGAATGCTTTGCAAGCACGTAAATCCAACATAATAGCAGCTTAAAAGCCGAAATTCTATACCTATAAATAGCATCATACACGCAAGACTCAAAACTGCTAAAGATATAACAGATAAAGCTACAGTTCAGTTCCAGTTATTGAAACATAACGGTTTCCGAAAGTTTATTTCGTGTGCGTTTGCTAGAAAACTCAAATGTAGTAGGTCAAGGTGAAAATATAAACGAAGATTCTCCGGTAGTATTCGATTCACGCTGCAATAAACACACCCAAATTTCGTTTACTACCCCCCCCCTCTCAGAAAAAAAAAATCTGTGCAGAATCATTATACTTCCTTTACACGCATGAACTGTTCCAAACGAATGTATTACTCATGCTTCCAAAAAGTGTTCAATGAGCGCTGTTAACAAGGCTATTTGCAGGAACAAACGTGTCTCGTTTTCCATGTTCTTCGCAGCTCAGTCTTTGGCCAAATGCCACCACTTTTCCAGTACGGAGAAGTAGATCTCCCACTACCACACTCACACAGCTAGCAAATAAAGTGCTGAAAGTGTAAGGGCTACTTCAGACATGAAAATCAAACAAATAATAAAAGAGAGAATCTCAGAACATAATGGCAGTTTTAAAAAAAGAATAGGGGGGGACGAAGACGCGTTTTTCCAGGTGTTGCTCAAAGAAGGTTACGCATGGAAGATTTTTGGTACGCCGCCATCTTGGAAGTGTCATCCGACGTACCCACTCTTTTATTCCAACCGCAAACTCTGATAAAAATTTCTTCCTGAAGGCGTTATGCGTCGGCTTTCCCGCCATTTGCTGATACCAAAGACAAACGTGACCTGTGTTTATTATTATTAAAAAAAAAAAAAAAAAAAAAAAAAAAAAACATGTTCCTTACCGTTTATTTATGGAACTCTTTTACGAATTATCAAATAAATGTAAGATAGTAACAACATACGGGCAGTATCAGTAGGCGTAAGACTGCAGAATTCCATGCTTTAGCAACTTGATCGCTTTTTCACTTCATGAACAAGCTGCAGTAAAGATAAGAAAGTGAATTAACATACTAAATCTCCACGTGCCATAAATGGAATAGATAAGTCGAATTCAAATCGGAAAAACATTTTATTCGTGTTTAATTTACATACAATAGACTTGTAGTAATACAGGATCGTGAACGAAATTGATAGTTTGTTTCAGCGTTTAAAATTTCGGTATTCCTTCACTAAAAAAAAGACAGAACTAATTTTAAAAAAAAAGAAGAAAGGAAGGACAAAACGGAGAAACATACGCTTTAGCTTATGAGAACATAGTTGTTAAAAATATCCAACGCTTAAAAGTAGAAATGTAAGGTTTTTCGCAGATTTGTTTTCATCTATGTGCTACAAATTTACTTAAGCAAATTATCATTCTAAAGTAACGTTTGCAGCTTATATAATTCTTCGTTCTTTTACACAGCCTACAACAAAATTCAGGCACAAAAGGATTTTATACTTCCGTGAAATGCTGGTTCAGTTAAATTTTGTTAAAAACATGATGAATTTATAGACTATAAATGTGGTCCAGGCCTACCCAAGCATTCTTGAAATAGTGTTATTGAACCACAAGAAAGTACTAAGTTTAGAGCGAATTAATATACAACTTCGGTCACACTTAACTAAAGAATAAAAATTAATTAATAAAATTAAATTTCGATCGACAAAAAACAACTTTTATCGGCTTTTTTCTTACAGGTCGAGTTTGTGACAGAGTAGCAAAGTGGTAAAGATATAACTACATGCGAAACGAGAGTAATATGACTGGCGTACTAGGGCTTAGACTGCTAATTACACTGCTTTTTTACACCAAAGCTTGGTCAAATTTGCTTTTATTTATTAACATTTATTTTAACACTTCGTTGTTTTCCGGCATTACTGATAACATTTTTTGAGTACCCCTAAATATACACGTACTACAAGTTGGGAACCGATATTATGTACGAAAGCGACGTCGCCACAGCCGGTGCAACCACTGCAGCCGCACCGGGCGTTAGATTTTGGGTCCGGCAAAATTTATGCAGGAATTGGGCGGTAGAATTTACGAGCCCAGTTTGCACAAAGCGTCAAAAAAGCCTAGCGCCGATCGCGGAGTAGAATCAGTGTAGCCTCTCTGGGGGCATTTATGATCCATACGACAGATTAGAAACCATTTGATTCTATAATGGAATGACAAATTAGCACTAATGCTTCTCTTCCGCATAACACCATTATCAAAATTTCTTCCTTCCCATATCGATAGTATGCCGATCACTCCGTCGGTTGTACGTCAGTCTCGATTCTATGCATGTTGATCCGTTGAATGTAAGGTCCCACGAATGGCTGAGTAATCAAAACCCTGAATACTGAAATTCGATTATTAAATCGAAAATTAAAACAGTACGATCTTTGTATAAAAAAGTCACAGCATATTCAAAGACAATATTTTTGATTTCTCCAGAATTAACTAAATTTTTCACTTCGCAGCTGCCGCCGAGAACTTACTTCGTATACCGCTAAATCCTAATAAAGCTAATGTTTATAGCACTAAAAAACTAATGCAACATACCACTTAACAGTATACTATAATTACATATTATTACAATTGTAAAATATCGAATTGTCAATAAGTCTAAATTTAATCTTCTGTGAACAGGATATTTTTATTTGTTTTGCTTTATAGAAGATCAAGTCTTTTATCATTTCCTTTGAATTACCTTCGTTCTGGGGGGGAAATCCCCCCCATAAAACGACTCGAAGGAAACCACTTCCGAGATGTTCAGTGTTTGTTTTCAGTTGATGAATTTCGTGACCTGGCAACACAGAAAAAAATTACCATCTGAAGAAAAATGCTTCTTGAACAAGCGATCTAATAAAATAAAGACATTCCTATATCTATATTAAATACGTGTAAAGGTTTCCAACAAGCGGCTTTAATTTACAACGAAATAATCTTATAGAAATGGGGGGAAAAAATCTGAAATGTTTCACATTTTTAATTACGTCCAAAGAAGCGTATTTTTAACACTTTGTGTGTTACATTTATTTATTAAATTTCACGTTCTTCGCACTTAAACCCTAAAATTCAGTTCAACAGCAATATCGTAAAATAGTTTTAAAATGAACATATCTTTAGAATTTCCGACACAGAGACTCACGCGCTGGAGATAAAAATGTTTTTTCTGTACAAAGTTGCCTTTGTTTGCTTTGAAATCCTTGAGTTTGTTAATCAAAAATTCGTTAAATTTTTACAAAATAGGAAATAGATAATAAAACAAATTCCAAATTTCAAATTTGGTATCAAACATGCCCATATTTGTAGGAGGATTAGGTCATTCAAAATTCGATGGTTCTATATACCGTTGTTTTATCACAATGCGAGAAATATACATACATTTATGCAGATTTTTCATTATTTCATTTCTTTAAACAAGTAGCGTATTCGGAAACTAAGTACCGTTTCATTCTAGCGCCGTCGCAGCGCTGTGGTAGGCGTCCCGCGCATGCGTACTAGTCTTTCTTGTTCACTTACTTTCATTTGTCGCCATTTTGGTTGCTCTATGTTGTGTTTTCAGTTTGCTGTGCACATTCAAAATGTTTAAGACAATTAGTTCTCCCGCTGACTGTGAGATTCGTGCCGTGATTAAATTTTTGAACGCGAGGAATGTTAAACCGGCCGAAATTTATCGTCAACTGACAGAAGTTTACGGTGAATACGCGATAAGTGATGGAATGGTGAGAAAGTGGGTAAGAATGTTTAATGCAGGTCGAACAAATGTCCACGCCGACGCTCGGAGTGGTCGGCCTTCTGTTGCCACCGATGATTTGGTAAGGAAAGTTGATGAAGCAATTCATGAGAACAGACGCTTCACGATGAAAACTCTTTCAGAGGCATTTCCTCAAATTTCACGTACTGTTTTGTTCGAAATCGTGTCTGACCGCTTGAATTATTGCAAACTGTGTTCCCGATGGGTTCCAAAAATGCTCACTGATGTTCACAAAAAAAAAGCGACTAGGTAGTGCCCTGACATTTCTCACGCGGTACAGTGATGAGGGAGAAAACTTTTTAAAACCAAATTGTGACAGGTGATGAAACTTGGGTGTGTCATTTCACACCAGAATCGAAACAACAATCGATGGAGTGGAGACACACTCATTCTCCGAAAAAACAAAAGTTCAAAGTAACAATGTCATCACAAAAAATCATGTGCACTGTCGTCTGGGATAGGAAAGGCGTTTTGCTTACTGAATTTCTTCCCAGAGGTGAGACCATTAATGCGGCACGATATTGTGAGACTTTAACAAAACTAAGGCGTGCCATTCAAAACAAACGAAGAGGAATGCTCAGTAAAGGAATTGTGTTGCTCCATGACAATGCTCGGCCCCATACTGCTGGTGTCACTCAATCGTTAATTCGACAGTTTCATTGGGAGCAGTTCGATCACCCGCCGTACAGCCCGGACTTGGCGCCGTACGACTATCACTTGTTCCTGCACATGATGCGCGGGCTTGGTGGCAAGCGCTTTGGATCTGACGATGGCACGAAAAATGCTGTGGAGTCGTGGTTATCGAAACTGGCGGGAAGTTTCTTTGACGATGGTATACAAAAACTGGTCATCTGCTATGGCAAGTGTTTGATCATTGGCGGAAACTATGTTGAAAAATAGTTTAAGACATGTATTTTCATGCAAAAATAAAATTGGATTCGAAAAAATTGTTTTACTTTTTTTTTTTTCCCTTCAAAACGGTACTTAGTTTTCGAATACGCCTCGTATAACACAGGGCGATGATACTTTGTTGGCAACAGTTTGAAAAGTGATTCGCCGTTTGTTGTGAATCGGCGTAAAATCGCGAAACGAAAACAATAATCCTTCAGGTACAAAGCTCCTCTGGACTAAAAAAAACTTCTATGACGACAGCTTTGGCATTTAAATAAGAGTTCGTTTCAAAAACAAGATTTTTATGTCCTATCCTTTAATTTCTAGGGGACTAATTCTTAAACTATAAGACCCATCGAAACAATTCAAATTAAAATTATTTCAAATGTTAAACAAGAATCTGCATACCAAGATCGGTTGCAACTTCGTCTCAATCTCATGATTTTTGTTTTCTTAAATATTCGTTTAACTTTTTGAAACTTGACAGGAAAACTCTTGGAGATGTTTCAGATCGAACTCTCCGAGACCCCCTTTTATGCTAAAACATTTAAAGTAGGATAGACTTCTAAAGAAATCATGCTCATGATCTATAAATCATTAAAATAAATAGTACAGCAAAAGCAATTACGAAAGGCATTATGTAGCGGCCGTATTAGATCTCGCCTTCATCTTAGGCGAAAGATTGGTAAGTTCACTCGCTGAGTAGTTGCCAATAATCACAAAAAAAAAAAAAAAAAAAAAAAAAAAAACTGAAATGTTTCAGATTTTAAATTACGTCCAAAGGGGCGTTTTTTAACATTTTGTGTGTTACCTTTCTTTATTAAATATCATGTTCCTCGCACTTAAACCATAAGATCCAGTGCAACAGCAATATCGCAAAATAGTTTTAAAACGAGCATATCTTTAGAATTTCCGATACAGAGACTCACGCGCTGGAGATAAAAATGTTTTTTCTGCACAACGTCAAAGTTTTAAAAAATAGGAAATCGATCATAAAACAAATTTCAAATTTGGTCTTCCACATGCTCATATTCGTTGGAGGATTACGTTATTCAAAATTCGATGACTCTATGTACCGTTGTTTTATCACAATACGAGAAATATACATACATTTATGCAGATTTTTCATTATTTAATTTCTTCAAATATAATGCAGGACTCTAACATTTTGTGGCAACAGTTTGAAAAGTGAACCGACATTTATGAGTCCGACGCAAAATGCCAAAACGAAACTAATAGTCCTTCGGGATTCAAATCCCTTTGGACTAAAAAAAAATTTAAAACCGTTAACAATAAACCAGACACTTCTTTACTTAAGGTATCTCCATTTCTTCACACTAAAAAGTAGTTGGCAGCTGCACATACATGGATAGGATGTCATCGACATTTCGAGTTAGCTGTCTCGGAAGTCCACCTGCGTCCCTCCCCTTCGTCAGGAGAAATACATTGGAGAGGCACTAAAAAAGGATGCCTGCAAACGATATTTCTTTCTCATTTACTACAAATGGTACTTTCCGTTGACTGTCAAGCATAAAAATGCAGACACTCAAAAAAGTCAACATAACAAATAGCAAAACACATAAATGTGATAGAACTGTTAATTTTATCCGCTTGTAACGCAGTAAATGCCATATTAACGACATCTAAAGATGTTTTAGTTTTTATTTTCTCACGGTTCATTGCTTTATAAATTCTCATTAACAGCATGAAGAGAAGTACCACAGCAGAGCCAAAACAAAAATTAGTTTAAAGATAGTTATCAGATCAAGTTTATCGTACCAAGTTTAATATTAATAATTTCGTACCTATTAACATAAAAATAATTAATAAAAATTCTTAAATAAATATTAAACACATATTTCATTCAAATCTGTGTGAATTCTTTACCGGTTTTTTGTGAAAATGTACTGTAGATTTGACAGTTGGAAGTAATCAAAAATAAGGTCTGCCTAGAATAATCAGTTTATATAAAAAAGTAATTCTTAAAATCTTCTTATAGAGTCCAAAAAATATACTTAAAATGCTAGTATTATTTTTTTATAAAAATTATGCTACTGCACTGCCCCTGCCTCAAGTTTTCCAATCAAAAATGTCCGTTTATAAAATAAGAAAATTTACATAAACGTACAATACTAAATTATACTGTTGCGTTCTATGGTTCGCGGATTTGGAGTGACTAATGACAAAACTCCAATGATTTGCTTGATGAAGAATCAAAATACAATTTAACCAGTATTGTTCAGAACAGTTCCAAAAACGTGTTAACAGTCGTCGAAAAGACTACGTTGAACACGCTGAAACAATCGACAACACAGCCTTTAGGCTACAATGGTGAAGACAGCTTCAGAGCAAAGCGCTAAAGTACAGCTCCCGACTCGGTTCAGTCGCTCTCAAGCTAATATCTAAACTCAAAACACTACTACTAAACTCAACGTACTCTCACGATACAAAGATACATTGCTACTCCGCGGACAGGCAAGGTATATACAGCTTTGGCCTGCCTTAGAGAACATTCTGAGGTAAACCGGTAAGAATTCTTTCTAGAATGTTCTCGCTCGGTCTACGGCACATCAGCAATTTTGTCGGCAAACGGGCGATTTCGCGTTAAATCTGGTAAGTCAGCCCTTTTTATCCATTTCCTGACAACCTTAAACCCGCTTTGGAGGGAATCTATCTTCCGCAGCTGAGCGTTTCATAATAACATCAATGAGATATTTAGCTTGCACCTCTTAAAGTTGCTTTCTCAAAATTAATCAGTCAGGAGATTCTTAGGTTATTTAAAATCCGAGGCCACTGAAATATTTTTTGACTAGGATGGGGTAAGAACACAGAGAAGACTGGCAAACTGATTAATTAATTAATTAATCACATTATAGCAAGGCACGTGAAAATTATTTGGTTAAGAAGAGCGATGCCTTCATGACAGGGAAAACCATGAAACCTTCCAGATGAGTATTCGGTCACGGGGTCGAACTACAAATACCCACAGTTTTTACTGCTCGGCCATTAGTAAGTAGGACTTTCATGGGAAATAATTCATATTTACGTTACACATGAAAAATCGTTAAAACTATAAATAAGTAATATACTAGCTCGAAACGAAAACCAGTGTTAAGTGGTCTAAATAAAACCACCTACAAGGTAAGATCATTGCTATACCATACCTGTTCTATGATCACTTAATATCTAATGAAGAAAGGAAATGATACTTACGATTTCATTATGTTGGGATTAAATTTCCAATATTACGCAGACAAAATGAAACGACATGAAATGAGCCAAAATTTTACCATGAGATCATAACTAAATAATATCAAGTTCCTTTCGAATATTCAGTAATCCATACAAAATCGAAAAATAATTTATTTTACAAAACTTACATATGAAAAACTGTTTAATGAGAAATGTTCAATTTCTAGCTGAAAATATTTTTAATGTAAAAAGTGAAATAAATATTAGCTGATTTAAAAGGATAGTTATATTTCTAATTTATTTTAATCCCCTCCTGGACTGCAGATTTAGAATAACTGCAATTTTAAAAAAACAAAATACATAAATAAATATTATCTGATTTAAAAGGCCTGCCTGATTTTGATTTTTTCTGATAGCAGGTTTTACTAACTGCATATCTATCTTGGTTTCTTTTCTAATCACTCTTTTACCAAATGGCCTTGGCATGCTTTGTCTTAATTGGAAATCTAATCTTTTAATTGCAAAGCTCCATTCTCAGTTTCAGTATAGTGGAACAACCAAACAATCTTCCACGTCCATTATTAATTCCTACACCAATGGATTTTTTTTTTTTTTTTTTTTAAGGGGAATGTGCGTCGTGGCTCAATGTAGGATCATTCCAACTTAAGTCAGTGGCATCTTACAGCCTAGATTAACTCGTTAATTATTTGTGGTAAAGCCCATGTAATTTAATAACTTAAGGAAACTTGTGAATTTGAAGAGAATTTTTTAACTGAAACTACACTCGCGTGAGAAATTCTCGAAGAATTTGCACATTATGTCAAATTTCTGAAAACTAATGGTCAGATTTTAATGAAATTTCCTATGAATAACAGAGAAAGAGATGTACAATTAAAAAAAAATAGTTTTATGTATGCATGATTATCAGTAAAACTTAGAGTACAGGGATGTCCCAAATCCACGTTGTGATATTGAATAGAAAACAAATTTAGCGCACCCTGATGGCATACTCCACAGGACGCAGTTGAGGAATTTCTGTGACAGTCGATACATCTCCCAGCAAGGCAGTATTCAATTCCGATTGGGATGGTAATCGGAGGGGAATGAGAGATAAAATTGCACTCTCAAATGCATCCAGACATGCATGTGGCAAATATTCTCACTTCCCAAGTAATCAAGCTCAGCACTATTCTCAGCCATTAACAGGAAAGCAGGACCAAGTGAGCCCCTGAAAGGCAGAACATAGAGCTCTAAGATCTCCCTGTCTCTCATAGCAGTCAAGAAGACTTTGTCCACCACATGTAGAGATTTGCAGCCAACCAACATAATGCCTGCCTAAACCATTACACTTCCACGGCCATAATGATCCTTTTCCCTGATGAGGCACGGACGGTATCATGTTCAAGGCTCTCTTCAGATACATGTACGCCCAGAATAAGTGTTCAGGCTGAATACTGACTCATCTGTGAAAAGCATGGTGCTCCCCTACGTCTGCCCATGTTGTCTGCACCATGCTAAACGCGCTCTCTTGCGTTTTGCAGTGAACGGAACGCAAATAGCGGGTCTTTTTTGGCATACAGTCCTACCTCGTGAAGCCTTTAGGCAACTGTAGACCCTGAAACTCAGGTTCCAGTGGCAACATAGAGCTAAAGTGAGAGCTATACAGCTGTAGCAGTCCTGTGTAGAAGTGCTGGACGTGCCAGTGGATTTTGATCGACCCAGTCGGGGTGTTCTCGACATGGTTCCAGTGTTCTAAAACTGTTTCCCCACACAGGGCTTTGTTTTGAGCTCCATAGCCAAGTACACTTTTGATAGGCCAGCCTCCAATCTATCAACTTTTCTCTATCTCATCCGTCATCCATTCGTTCGTCGCTGCTCATTTTACTTGATATCGTGTAAATCTTACTCAAATCTTGCGAGAAACACAGTGAAAAAGTACGAGCACACGAATCACCGGAAACCCCTCGTGCGCTTATATCCCCTCCACAATCACAGCTTCGCAGACACGCACGTTTACGTACTCTATCTTTTGATGGCGTAATCAGTACCTTTGCTTCAATACGTTTCGTAAAAACAGACATAATTTGGAAATTGCCAGGTTCGGCAATTTTTCGAAGTTTATAACAAGGTGTTATAAACTTCGAAAGCCTCGAAAAATGTTATGAACAACTCTAATTTTGGGCTGCAGAAGTTGTCCTTAACGAATAATTTCACATAATAGCCCCAATCAAATTCAGGTACTGGATTATTTGGATTATGGAACTACATGAGAGTTATCTGCCTGAGGAAAAGCATGCTTAGATGGAGGACTTTCAAAATTAAACTGGCTCGTATTCTTGTTACACATGGCAAAAAACCACGAAAACTCCCATGCCTGTTCTTTGGAATTTGAAACCAGAATCGAATTACCTACCAATGTTCAGCAATCTTATCACTCAGCAGCAAGTAACCAATCAGATTCAAGGAAAGCGAAAGGAGGATAAATCTGGAACACTCTAGTAACTGATGGAGGTAATTTTTCCATACCACACAGTCAAAAGACTTCATGCAACGCCTTGTTGCTCCAAATGTTGTCTTAACTAATACTTTGCACAATGAGAAAAGCCACGAAATTCCAATGGAATCACAACATTCAGCCGACAGTTATGTTACTAAAGCATCACTAAAGGGATTAAGAGCCATCGTAGTAATTCCAATATTAAGCGAATGATCATATTAACATCAGAGACTTTTCTGGATTATATTCATCTCAGGATATCGGCAATATTTCTTTCTTTTCTGTTGTTAACGCTCAAGTACGGAATTGTGACTACCTTAACTCAAAGTGATTAAGAATATGTAAGTAGCTACCCTAATATTCGTTCATCGGATTTTCAGTATTATCGAACTGTTTTGGATATTGCTTGAACTTTATGTTAAGATTTAAATGTCAGCCTTTTTTCTTTTTTTTTTTTTTTTTTTTTTTTTTTTTTTTTTTTTATGTAAGGAATTCCACGAAGGAATGGAATAAAATAACTGCATTTTAATAATGAAATCTACCTATCTATTCCATTCGGAAATGATATTTACAATGAACTAAATTCTTATTTATTACATTAATTCCTGAGTTATGTATTGTTTCTATTATTTTGTTTCCGTTTGTACGTAGCGCACAAAATTTCTCCTTCTATAAATGTACCGATTTAAAGTTGTCGGCCAAATTAATTCAAGGATTTCATCTACTATACTAAATTTTTTAGCAAATTTTTTTTTTACTACTTTCTTCTGGCATTTATGTAAATTTTGTACCATAAGAGGTCGTGAAAAGAAGTGAATTTAATGAGACTTTTTAATTAGATTGAGTTTGTAAAGAATATGGAATTTCTTTAAAACGGTCTAAAGCCTCAGTGGGTTCATTTGAAGGAAACATGTTTAACGTCACTCATTGATTAACTTGGTTTAAGGCTTCAAAACACTTTTCCGTTGACAAGTTCTGTTTGAAGCACAAAATAGAGGAGATTAACATTTTTTATTATTATTATTATTTTGGTTTTACCTGCACTAATTCCCACTTTTTTTCACTTGCAATGTAGTTTTTGTTTTTAATTTGGCATTTCCCTTTAATTTGTGTTTCACTAATTTAACTAGTTTCACGAAGATAATGGGTTGGCATTCAAATGTTTAAGCGCCATTTTCTTTTTCGTTTTAAGTTTTGCGTTCCTCAATTATTATATATACATATTTATATAGATATATAAAGAAGGGCAGAGCAAACAAGAAGCATAAGCATATATGTACTTCTGAATAACGCCTGTGCTTTGCTAACAACTTAGAATGCTAACAAATGCCACAATAAAAATGAGCTATTGATTCTAGGCGTGAAAAAATAATTATTAGTTAATAGAACAAATGAAATGGCTATACACCTTAGAAATGGATATCCCTTTGTGGAAGACTTTCTAGGAAAAATAGATCACATTTATGTTACACACGGAGAAAGCCGCATAAGTTTCTTCCAGTTAACCTGTTTTCTAGGAATCAAGGAATCAAACCCAGCATAAACTGCGAGATCTGCCAATGATCGTTTTACACTGTTTTATGCACCAATGCTTCAGGAGATCGTTTTACGAAACCTTTACATATTAATTGAGAAAAATCGTCTATGTGAGACTAAAGATGTGGGAATGAATAATATACCAGTACACTAGAAGTCGAACAAAAAAAGTGGGGACAGCAACAACCGGAATTACCAATTGGTTCAGCAATTTTTTCGTTCTTCAAGCACAAATATATATGAAGGATAAAGGTTCTCTCGCTCAAAATTCGTTACAAATTCGTTCGTTAATAAGTCGACAATCATATACACCTGGGCATCAATTATGGGAACACCTAAATGTGAAAGTTTTATGCCTGCCGCTCAATACAACAGCCTTGATTCAAGCAAGAGATCAGGGGATTATTGCAATATTTAAATCATGTTACATTAAAAGAACTTTCCAAAACGCCCAGGACGCACTTGATGAAGATAAAACACTTGCAATCATAGACGCATCGGGGGAAGTAAATCAATCATGGACTGCGTAAAATATGTTGGTATAGCGTTATTAGAATTAAAGCCATCAACTCTGAATACATGTTGGAGACCAGTTTGGCCTGAATTTATTAAAACTTAACATTTTAGCCCAAGCACAACTCAACTGCATTCAGATAACTGTGGCGCATGCAAATAGGTCGATAAGGCTCTGAAGAGTTTACATGTACTGAATTAACCGATGAAGATGTTTGCAACGAGAAAGAAATCTCGAAATTTTTTTAACCAAGGAAAAAAGTGACGATAAAAAAATAAAGTGTAGCCCCAAGGAAAAAAGTGACGATAACGAAGGATGTCCAATACCAGCAAATTCAATCCTTAAAAACCTGGAACTGGCTCTTACACCTGGAAATCATAAAACGTAGAACCGAGCTCTACAATTTCAACGCGTTTTAACCACTTCCATGGCTTGATTCCAAGAATTATACAAAGAACTGATTTTAAAAAAAATTAGTCACAGTGACCAATAGCTGAATTTTTATTTATATCTAGTAAACCCAAAACTGTGGAAAAGAATATTACATAGGCTCTGGATAGCTCATGTAATAAAAAGCCGATGTCATACCATGTGTACATAAAAAGGGTACGTCTGTTGACTGATAGTGAACAATCTTTGTTACGATTTTTAAATTTGTTACGATTTACGTTTTTTTTACGATTTTTATAGTGTTATTTTTTAAATAAAACTAAGATACAATAAACAATAAATTTTATGTTTTAATATCCTGAATGGATTTTCATACAAGCAACCCTAATCATCTTCTTTATTTTAGTATATTTTGTTACACGACATTGCGCGGAATGTATCCACCATGTAAAAGGAGAATTCAGTGTACTCATCTTTTACCTAAAAATATTTACTACGATTTTTAAATCATTATTTAAGACTGGTTAAATTTTAAAATATTCCAACTAAAATACTGCACGAACTCGAGCTTAACATGTAGACAACGCTTTAAAGAGATATCTGACATGCATTTGTAGGCTTCAGAAACAAGTGAATGACAGAAAACAAGTACATTAAAGTCACGATGTCAACAAAAATTGACTAACAAATAAATTTTCACGGCGATTTTTTAATCATACGAGTGACGGTTGGGTAATATTACAGAATCGAACGACGTAATAAAAGTTAAATAAGAGACGCTTAAAAAAATATGTCGTGTTCCACAGATAACTGCTTGGTTATATGTAGAGTATCGCTATTAATCACTAAATTACCGGTTTGTCGGCGTTTTACTCGGAAAGACTTCAAGCTTGCCAAGAGAGCAAACTGGTTGTTACCCGGCCCGCCATCTTCAAATGAGTGCGTGCGTGCATGTTTCTTAGGTTGTTTGTTTATTTGCGTATATTTTTTACACCGCAACAAGCTCAACTCTTCTTTCCTCGTTTAGTTGTCAGAAGGTCGTTGGACTGACTTGGGATTTTCATTTGAACATTTTTTCCCCCGTCGTTCTTTCTTTCTCTTCTTCAGCTGCTAGTTTAACTCGCCAGACAGCATGGCTTCTAAGGATGGCGCTCCCCCGAAGATGATACAATTTTTTTGTCTAACGCTTAAAACGTGGCCGGCTTTGTTTTCTGAAAATAGATTTCGTTCAAACGCGACCTTCCATTCAATGTCGCAACGCTGTACTTCGAGGAACAGAAAAGAAGGGGGAAAAAAATTGTATAAACTGCGTACAAAAACCGGTAAGAAAACAGTTTTCATAATATCTGTTTGCTTTCATAATATTCGTCTGCAAAAATATGATAGTGTTATTGAAAATAAAAAAATAAAAAGGTGAAGAGTCTGAAAATTTTCAATATTCTAATACTACATATCATGAGTTAAGACGAATAAGTCCCCCCCCTTCCTTGCATTCTATTGATTTTCCTTAACTCTAACAGTTAATTCGTAAGATTTTATTTCACTTTATTGATAATCAACAGTTACTACATTAATTATGCTTTCTTAAATATCAATGATAGTCTAAACACACTCATTTTACTCAGAAGACAAGTTTTTTCGGTTTCTCCCAAGTGTAACTTAAATATGAGCATGTTTCCCTGAGAACATCCTCGACGAAGACGTTCCTCTCCTCAGACAGACAGTATTTGTGCATATTGCCGTATCGAAATAAACAAATATACAAACAAAACAAAAACTCAGCTTAGAATAAAAGAAGAATAGACCTCGAGAAAAGGGGATTGCTGCTTTATCCTAATTGATTAATAAATCAAAGGGAAAAGCCAGTAAATATAATATAATAATAATAAATAAATACAAATCTGAAAGCTTTCAGATATTATATTAAGCCCAAAGGGGCTTTTTTTAACATTTTGTGCGTTACCCTTATTTATTAAATATGTTCTTCGCACTTACACCATAAGATTCAATTCAACAGCAATGTCACAAATTAATTTTAAAAGTGCATATTCGTAGAATTTCCGATACAGTCTCGCGCGCTGGAGATATCCCCCCCGTACGCGTAATGGCAAACCGCACATTGAGTTGATCAATGTTAATCGAATTTCGCTTACTGCGCATGCCCAGAATAAAATTTGGTGCAATTTTAAAAGAAAACAAATACGGTGTATGGTTGATATTGCGTTATGTGGGCGCAAACAGTTCGTGTTTTTAAAACTTGTTAGGTTGTAAATTGCTTCACTACTTAGAATGTAAATATCGATTGTAAACTACGCAAATTTTCGTGTAAGAAGGATTACAAAACAGGAAACATTACAAGATGAATCAGCTGAATACTTATTGATTACACTTCTGAGGAATAAAAGCAATTAAGTATTTACCATACGTCCATTTGTATATACTTTAACAAATCAAGGAATAAATCCAGTTTAAATTACTGAATTAAAGTCAAGTAATTGATACTAAATGTAATGTTTATGAACAAAATATACCAAAGTGAAATGAAATAGACACACACGCAATAACCACACACAAATTTCCGTAGTATTGCAATTGTAAACAGTAAAACCAACATGACAAACAGGCTTGTGTAGGGTTGCTTCTGATTTTTAGTTGCTAGTATTTCCTCCCACGCCAACGATACACCATTGAGCATGCGCAGTAAACGAAATTCGTTAACATCGATCAACTCAATGTGCGGTTTGCCATTACGCAACCCGTACAGTGTGTTGCCATTGCTCGCTTTGAAATCGTTGAGCTTTTTAACACAAAAACTCATAAATGCTTTACAAAATATAAAATAGATTTAAAAAACATTCCAAATTTGGGTTTCCAGGTGCCCATATTCGGGTGGAGACATACGTTATTCAAAATTTGATGGCTTTAGGTACCGTTGTTTTATCATAATGCGAGAAACATACATATTTTTATGCAGACTCCGCATTATTTAATTTCTTTCAATATAAGACAGGGCTCTAATATTTGGTGGCAACAATTTAAAAAGTGACTCGCCGTTTATACTGAATCAACGCAAAATGGCAAAACGAAATTAATAGTCCCGGGCAAACTGTCCATTTGGAGTAATATATAAATTGAGCGGTATAAAAATAGAAGCACTTTTAATCTAATCATGTTAAACATTTCTGTATTCTTCGGTTTAGAATATTTCCGTCTAAATCATTCTAGTATTTGTGAAATGAAATATACGGATATAGACTTCTTTTTTTTTTTTTTTTTTTTTTCCTTTGGAGACAAGAATGTAGGCCCCTCTGCATTAAGTGAATGACATTTAAAAGACGGATATTGTAACAGCTTTAAATAATATTAAAATCTTGTAGTTTAAATAATTTAAATAGATGAACATTAAGGTATTTGTGAATGGCAATATTTGAAACCAGACTCGAGTGCCTCGTGCGACTCTCGCACGAAGAATGTAATTTATTTTTAAATGTTAGAATATGTTTTCTCTTCTTGTTTGTATGTCGCCATTTTTTTTTTAGTGTTAAATAAAAGTTATTGCTGTGTTCCATCATTGGAGTTGCTTCATTTCGCCAAATATTACAGTCTTAATTATTTTGGAGGCACCGACCGAGATCGAATAATCGTGCGTATTTTTATTTTATTAGTTCATCACTGAACATAATACTAGTGATACCAGATTATTACTTCCTGTTAATATTGAATTGCTTTATTTTATTAGTTCATCACTGAACGTAATATTAGTGATACCAGATTATTACTTCCTGTTGATATTGAATTGTCTTATTAGTTCATCACTGAACATAATATTATCGATACCAGGTTATTACTTCCTGTTGATATTGAATTGCCTTATTTTATTAGTTCATCACTGAACGTAATATTAGTGATATCAGGTTATTACTTCCTGTTAACACTGAACTGCCTTATTTTATTAGTTTATCACTTGAACGTAAACTTTAGTGATACCATTTTAATGCCATTTCTACTAGAGCTCAAAGGAAAAGAAAAATAGATGAAGAGCAGATCTTGGAACCGATGAAGGAAGAAAATAAAGCATCCAGAGATGTATTTGAAGAAGAAGTTAAATCACCAGAATTAAAAGAGGAAGATGTTCACGAAAATTTGAAAAACGATAAAGAAATTAATATTGAGAATCATTTTGCAATGCAGCGTTATCATCATCTTTTGGCTTTTGATTTAATATCAAAGCCGCTACTAATAGACGAAGAAAACAATTGTCGAAAGCAAATGACAAATGAATATTATCCGAAAGGCACAGATGAACCGAGGAAAAGCTTTGCTGTGAATTATAGCCGAGGAACTGGTCCACCATGGAAGAGATCTAGGCGCCGCCAAGAAAAAAAAAAGAAGACTAATTTGAACACTGTCCATTTTCTTCCTATTTTTAAATGTGGTGTAAAAATATTTGTTTAAAATTTAAAATTTTCGGCCTGAAAATTTGGAAACTTATGAGAGAAGTTATCTTTTCTCTTTAAGCAATTGAGCAAGCCGAGCTTATAAACTTTCGAAATTTACAGAACTTTTCCCTTCGGTAAAAGTCTCTCCGTTGGGGGAGAGGTTGTAACAGCTTTAAATAATATTAAAATCTTGTAGTTTAAATAATTTAAATAGATGAACATTAAGGTATTTGTGAATGGCAATATTTGAAACCAGACTCGAGTGCCTCGTGCGACTCTCGCTCGAAGAATGTAATTTATTTTTAAATGTTAGAATATGTTTTCTCTTCTTGTTTGTATGTCGCCCATTTTTTTTTTTTTTTTTTTTTTTTTTTTTTTTGAGTGTTAAATAAAAGTTATTGCTGTGTTCCATCATTGGAGTTGCTTCATTTCGCTAAAGTATTACAATATTCTTGAAATTTAATTACTAACATTATTTGTAGTTTTCACATAAGGTTTTGATTAAAAGTTGCTTCCCTTCCTCTCGTGATTTTCCATATTCCTTATTATATTATATTTTCTCCTTTTTTTCCTTATCTCACGCCTATTATTTTATTGGCCGAAATTTCTGCGTATACTATATGCATCTGTACCTTAATCTTAGACCCATTACAAAACAAAATTGCATTCAGTTTGCTCCTGTATTAAATAAATACTCCTCCCGATATATCCTTTGCCTAATGTGTAAGTGGTTACCCAAGACGTCCTCAATCTGAATAAAATAATTAAAATTTCAAATACATTCATCAAAACATATGCGACTTAGCAAAAGTATTGCATCAGCTAGATCCCAAACACTATTTATAAAATAAGACTTAATTTACTAACCTTCCCACAGAAATGGCGAGTTTACCCAGCACAGATAAATAACTCGCACATAAACTTCACCTGCTTTCAATATAATATGCTACTGTTTTTATTGAGCAGACCGACAGGCGCTGTAGATAATTCATTTCAAGGCGCCCCTGAGTTCCAGTAAAGTGAGTCATGGTAGGCGAAAGGGAATTTTCCACACCAGGTGCGGCAAGTAAGGTTCGACGACGGAGTCCTGGCGCCACTTGTCACTCACGGAACGTCTGGCGCACAGCAGACCAGTCGACTAATAAACGGCGAGGAATGACTAGAAATTCCGAAATACCTTTTATATTTGCCGGTAGACAAAAGAGGAAATTTAGAAGGGAGAAGATGAAAAAACCGCATTGATTGATATATATCGCAAACCAATAAGTTTCGCACCAGTAAAAGAACTTATTTCTGAAGAATCTACTAGTAGTACTAGGCTGAAATTCTTAATTACCAAAAAAAAAATATCTATTGCAAGTGCTACCTGACAATTTTTTGTTCTTCTTGTACTATGCATGTTATCAAACATCAAATAATGCACATACTTTGGGGGTGAGGCATACAAGCTCCTTACATACAACAATAACTGAATTAATTTTGTGTCTCTAAAGCATGACTTTTAAATACATCGCTACTCCCATTTATTCGACTTAATAGCGCTCGACTCATTTTGGATAATAGATGAGGAGTTTTGATGGAAATAAAAGTAAGAAATAAACAGCTATAATACTGTCAAGCAAAATTATGCACTACGATATATTTACCTATCGATAAAATAAAACATCTAAAATAATAAGAGACATTTTGTACTTTTCGAGTTCTATTTAAGCTGCTGAATATTGTAGAACAGAATACAGGACTTGAAATTCCAAGTCAGGTGATAATGGATACTACAGCACAAAATCCTGTCTTGGTTCCTTCGATTCCTCAAGAAACGAAAAACGCGTTTAGCTTCTAGAACTAATGCATAATGTATAAATTAATTTATAAGTTTAAAAAAATGTTAACGTTTTAACTTGAAACCGCCTCAGTTTCAGTATATCGCGGTACAATTTAAATATTCTTAACTCGGGACAATGTCTAATATGTAAAAAAACAAACACATGAAGTGAAGGATTTTTCATCATCAACTCTGAAAGGCCTCAATGATGACTCCAGCTGTGTTGCCCCCATGAAACCAACAGAACAAGCCATTTAGTCCTGCATATTACATGCAGTATACAATATAGTAGACTGCTGCGTTCTACGGTGGATTTGGAGTGATTGACGACAATACTTGATGAAGAATAAAAACACAATGCATTCGTTAGTATTTCATAGGACAGTTCGAAAGACACGTTTACAGTCGTCGAAAAACTGCGATAAGCACGTTGAAACCATCAGCAACACAGCCTTCAGGCTATAATAGTGAAGACAGCTTCACGGTAAAGCACTAAAGTACAGCTCCCGACTCGGTTCGGTAGCTCTAGGAGCTCAAGATACTTGATACTCTCCACGATACAACTCAAGCTACATTCGACGATACACTGACGATGCACTTCGCGATAAAACTGACGATACCCTCGATAAACTGACCACACACACCCCTCCGCGTACAGGCAGAGTTTATATAGCTTTTGACCTGCCTTCGAGAACATTCTAGGTCAAACCAATAAGAATGCGTTCCAGAATGTTCTCCATCCGTCTATGGCAAATCACTAATTTTTGTCGTCAAATAGGCGATTTCGCGCCAAATCTGGTAACTCTGCCTTTTCTTACCATTTTTGGGGCAGCTCTAAATCCGCTTTTCAGGGAAGCTATCTTACCGCAGCTGGGCATTTTGTAAAAATACTATCTACATGCAGTATATAATACGTGACAACAATTCCATTCACACGAGTGTAGAGTCACTAGGTTAATTGGAAGCAGAAAAGATGAAAAATATGCAACCGCCTTCGCCGGGAATCTAACCACGGACCTCTGAAATACCGGCTCAGTGTGCTGACCACTACACCACGAAGGCACCGTAGGGAAGTGGGAGAAATACCTTATATACTCCCCTTTTTAAAGAACGATTAGGGTTTTAGGAGACCTAGTCGCCAAATGCTGGGTGCGGAGAATCATCATTCACAACCCTTTTAGTTCGGGCGCCACTTGTAGAGTCATTAGGTTAATTGGAAGCAGAAAAGATGAAAAATATGCAACCGCCTTCGCCGGGAATCGAACCACGGACCTCTGAAATACCGGCTCAGTGTGCTGACCACTACACCACGAAGGCACGGTAGAGAAGTGGGAGAAATACCTTATACGAGTTTCGTTAAAAGCGGGAATAAGAAGTTCGAGTACTGCTTGCTTTGTTTCAGTTAGGAGAGGGGCCTATCTGTTCAAATAATACAATAATTCCGTCCACATTAATTGATTAAAAAGTATTTAACGTATTTCATTTATTCATAGACTAAAATGAATGCTGATATTAAATCGGAGATTTGATATGATTTCAAAAAGCTTAGAAAAGGCAAGGTGTGTATTAGTCATTGCACTAAAATGTTTAGTTGCAAAAGAGATCATCTACGAGCATCTCCATAATCATCTCAAAATACTAACCATTCAAGAAAACAGAAACGATCTATAAGCCCAGAAGCACCCAGACGCTCTTTCTGCCCGCAATAACAAGTCAGCACTTTTAATTCCGTGACAAAAAGCAATTTCAAACAAAGTACAGCATAACACGCTACAATAGATGGATTGAGTGTCCATTAACAACTTTTCAACAAGCTCATCCATACAGGAGTTTTTGCAACAATGAAAAAGATATTCATTTACCCCCCCCCCAAAAAAAAAACCTCTGGAATAATGCATTTCATCCCTAAGTGTTACGAAAACGTTAAATGTGAAACTATAAATTTATTGGAAACGCAGTAAGAAGAGCGGGAAGATTATAACTTCGTTTTTCAAACAAACCTCGTTAGCATTTACTATAACTTAAAAAATGAATATCATTAAGTTATCTAAAAAAATATAAACGCCCAAATTTTTGCATCAAAACTGATTCTAATGATGAATACACCGAACACGAAAGACATATTAAACACAGCAATGATCTAAAGAAGGCACGGAAACACAATTTCACAAGTTTCTTTAGTAATCTGAAGAAATAATATATCAAATAAAAAACACTTAAATCTGAGTTTTCTAGTATTTGAAGCAATTAACTTCAAGCGGGAAAAATATTATTTGGTGGCCTGAAAACAATAAAATTAAGTTCAATAGCCGGGACGCCTCCATGACGATACCCCAATCATTACGGTATTAGCAACTTTATTTATGAAAAGTCAACCATCGGTTTCCAAAAGAGAAACCTTCATAAGGGTGCCCGGGTGGAAAAGTTCTCGCATCCTTATAAAGATTAGTTTGGAACTTAAAGAAAACACTTTTAATGAAGATGTGGGCACCGTTAGGCTAGTGGTAACCTACCTTACTTCAGAACCTACCTTACTAATCAGAGCAAAAAACTTAAAACTTTATAACGATGCTTCGGAATAAACGTTAAGTGCAGCTTCATGAAAATACGCTTTGAACTTGACTACAGTACCTTTCATATGAGTTTTGTCTAGGAAAAATGTGGCCAACTAAAGTAAGGTGTCAGTACCTCATGTAACAGCACTAGTATGATATGGGCAACAGCAACCAGATACAATGTATCTTCTCTTGCAAACCGATTTTTCACAGGGGGGGGAGGTTAATTAATCATTCTGTTGACATTTTCATACTTTTAAAAAATCATTCCTCCAAAAGAAAGAAAAAATTTAAATAAATGGAATAAAATTTAAAATTTTTTTTTGTACGGATTTTAGTCTCATTTATTTATTATGCTTTCTACCAAAAATATGTTTTACCGCGCTTACTCGCATAATAGTAGCATCCCCCGTTTTTCAAGGAGAAAAAATCGTCAAACGTGTACAGTACTGCGTAGTAGATTTTCTCGCATAATAGCCGCACCTAGACTTTCACAATGAAAAATTGGCAAAAAAAGCTGCGATTATTTACGCAAGTAAATACGGTACTTTATTTCGAAGTAAAATTCGTCCGTTATTTTTTCATAATTCCACAAATAGCAAGCAAACTGAAAATTTTTAAATAAATGTTTTTCATCGCTTAAAATATCTTTTCATTTACTTATTCCGATTTGAGGGTTTTTTTTTTTTTTTTTTTTAGTTTTAGTTTTAGTTTTAAAGTCATTTTTTATACAAATCATAATCCTTGTCACATTAATTTCAAACAAAAAAACAACAGCCCTTCCCCAAGAAGCTAACATAAACTTTTTATTGCAACTTTTTTAAGCCTCTGAGGTAATCAATGTCCCATAAATGAAACTGCGAAAACACACGGAGGAAACAAACAGTACTGTAGTTTAAATGCATGAATATTTACAAAACAAACAATTTATAAAGAATATGGAATTTTTTTAAATTCTATAAATAAAGTTTCGAATATATTAATACTGTTAACTTCAATAACAGGCCTTCAATGATTAATTCCTTCATATAATAGCAAAAATCATTTCAAAATGTGTTACAAAATGATTTTTTTTTTAATTTATTGGAATCATCAGCGTTTTACCTTTTAGTAATTTAGTAACTTTCTGGCAAGCCTTTTAGTGCAACACAAATTTTAATCGAATCCGTCAATAAACAAGTATACCTCGAAGTCAACTTACGAACATACACTCACGTTTGTGAAAATTGCAACACCAAGAAGGAATCGTCATAATTGAATGCAATTTAATACACAGTTGAGTGGTAGTGGTACAAATAAATGATTAAATGTTCAAAGCAAACAAACAAGAACAAGAGATCAGAATCAGTATTTTGTGTGGCCACCACGCGCCGCAATAAGTGCTGCTACACGACGTGGCATGGAGTCAAACAAAGTTTGAATGTCTGACTGAGGAAGAGCATTCCATATCGTTTGTACGCGTACCCAAAGTTCGTCTGCAGACGCAACAGGACGAGGATCAGGAGCAAGACGCCGACCAATGACATCCCACACATGTTCAATTGGCGACATATCCGGGGAACACGCAGGCCAAGGAAGAAGCTGTACCTGCTGCGCTGCAAAGAAGGATTTAACAATCCGAGCAGTATGAGGGCGGGCATTGTCCTGTTGAAATACAGCGCCTGGCAAGCTTTGAAGGAAGGGAACAGCTTAGGGCTGTAGAACTTCACGGATATACCGGTTGCTGTTCAGATTGCCCACAATTCGTAGCAATTGAGATCGTCTATGATATGCTATGGCGCCCCAGACCATAACTCCGGGTGTTCGTCCACTGTGGCGTTCGATAATGCACTCCGGAAGGTGGCGTTCACCGGCATAGCGTCTGACACGAATGCGGCCATCATGGTACCACAAATTAAAGCGGGATTCGTCAGAAAACACGACATGCTGCCAATCAGCATGCCAGTCTCTATGCTGATTGGCCCATTGTAGCCGCAGGCGGCGATGGTCGTGCGTTAGGGGGATCCTGTATAAAGGAGTCCGTGCGCGCAGTCCACACTGCTTCTCCCTAACCTATCGGATAAAGTACGTGCAAGTCTGAACTCTGCACGTGGCTCTGAACTAGGCTTAGCGCAAGTCGGTTCTAACCGGTTAGAGTCTAATGATATTGATTCCCATCATGCTGATGTCTCACAACACGATATGCATTGGACTGCTGTTACCAAAAGTACGAAACGTACTCTGAGCGATACTGAATCGGACCCTCCTGAGGTGCAAAACAAATTTGATGTTCTTGCGAACATAGCTGATGATGACTCCGCACTTACTGTCGAACAGTACACGCACAGTACCAGACATGAAGGTGATGTTAGCTTGAAACGAAATCCCAAACCGAAGGCTCCCAAAAGCTTAAAAATCTCGCCTAGTCAGGACATAGGTAGTAAAATTACACAAACACTGAGTTCTGAGTTTGCGGTCAGCAGCCACAATAATGTGGCGCCATCTCGTGAAGGAACTGAGAAACAGGCTGCAGCGAGTAGGTCTGGAACCGAAAACGCAGCGCGACCACTCAGTTATCCAGATGAGGTCACGTGCCCGACTGGGCGAACTGACGCTCATATTCCCCAGGCTGGCGCAACTCAAATGAACACCATGGAGGAGAGACTTAGTGAAAATGCCACTAATGGTGAGGATAACAATAGTATGGACACGGACGCTAGTACGTCTAAACAAAATACAAGCTCAGATGAAAACATAGAAACGGAATTTGTGAAAAAGTCACGGATACCACCCATAACTATTAAAGTAGATTACCCTACTTGGAAAAACATAGCTAGGGCACTTAAACAGAGAAACATTGAGTTTAACTCTAATAAGAATAATAAAGGGATTAAAATTTTCATCAGAAACCCTGAACATTACAGGCAGACTGTTACTTATTTAAAAGACACGAAAGTGGAACATCACTCTTTCACGCTTCCTGAGGATAAAGACATAAAAGTTGTGATAAGAGGTCTTTTAAGAGATACAGATACGGTAGAAACACAAGAGGAGTTAGAGGATTTAGGATACAAAGTTGAATCAGTTAAACAACTTACGCGCAGAAGAAAAGGGGAGGTTATTAAACTTCCGCTATTTTTAGTTACTCTGCCTAAGAAACCCAAATCCAAAGATATACACAACGAAACTCACTTATGTGACCTAGGAATTAAAGTCGAAAATTATAAAGGTAGATCGGGCACGCTACAATGCTATAGGTGCCAAGGATTTCATCATACGCAAACTGGCTGTAACTATGCACCCAAGTGCGTGAAATGCGGAGAGGGACATTTGTCCTTTGAATGCCCTAATAAAAACTCTGACTTGCCACCATGTTGTGCGAACTGTAAACAATCTCACACCTCGAACTTTAGGGGTTGTGAGATGTTCCCTAAAAAGAAACAAGATAAGCCAAAAGTCTATACTAGTAGGGTTATAGAAAATAAATCATTTGCACAAGCCCTGTCTAATGGTTTGTATGCAGACACGATCAAGGAAGCAAAAACTGTTTTTGCACACCTGGCCGAGCTTGTATCGGTCATTAAGAGCTCCGGCTTTCTTTTAACACAGCAAATAGGACAAAATGCACCTACTCATAAGGACAAAACTACCATAAATCAAGATCTTAATGGATAGGTACACCACACAAGGAGATCCCATAAAATTAGCATTCTGGAATGCTCATGCCATTCAGAACAAGTTGACGGAATTTTTAAACTTCCTTAACAATCACAATATTGATATTGCCCTTGTAACAGAGACTTTTGCCACGCCATGCGTGCGTATAAATTTGCCTAATTACCGCACATATAGGTGCGATCGTTTGAGTCACCGTGGTGGGGGGGCCGCAATTTATGTGCGAAACTCGCTACAGTCCTGTTTGATTAGCCAAGATAGAAACGACGGACATGAGATGGTCGCAGTCTCAGTGTACTTACCGCAATATGGTAATTTGAATTTCATTTCATTTTATAATCCGCCCAGGAAACTACTGACGGAAAGTGTTCTTTCCAAACTTCTTTATGACACTAATAAGTATATCCTAACGGGTGATCTCAACGCAAAGCACTCCGAGTGGGGGTGCCGTAAAACTAACCAAAATGGTAAGGTCCTCTATGAATTTATAAATAATCACCCAGTTGCCTTGCATGTTACTGAGGAGTATACGTATAGACCACAGAACCCAAGAAATGCAGACCTTCTTGATATTCTTCTGACAAATACTTCAATCCCTATTTATACTGAAGTAAAGCACGAATTGAGCTCTGACCATATACCGGTCATTGCTTACCTAGGCACTACTAAAGAGGCAGAAAATGAAATGATCCGCACGACTGACTGGAATAAGTTCCAGAAGTTTCTCAGTCAGAATCCGCCCATCTTTGATTCTCTGAACTCGCGGAAAGATATAGATGATGCAGTTGATACCCTCACTGATTCAATCAATAATGCTATTGAAAATGCCTCTAGACACGTGAGAAGAAATAATAACGCTGGCATTCTGCCACAGGAAATTAGAGAGATGATTAAGGACCGGAATAGGATGAGGAAAGCGTGGCACCTTACATGGAGCCCTCACGTTAAAAGAGATATGAACAAATTAAATAAATTAATTAAAAAGAAAATAGATGAGCATAAGAGAGATGTATGGGAAGAAAAAATTCAGAATCTTAGTCCGAATGATGGCAGTCTCTGGACGTTCATGCGTAACTTGAAAAGGCAGCGTACATGCAATAAGCCGATTTATACTGAAAACTCTGTTGCTCTCAACAATAAAGACAAATCGACGGTCCTTGCGGACCATTTAGAAGAGCAGTTCAGACCTAACATGACGCCCATGGACATTAATTTTGTCAATGAGGCATGCTACTTTGTTAGGGATTGGCTTAATGCCCACACTGCTAAGAGGTACATGGCCACTGCTACCCCCAGTGAGATCAAAGAAATCACAAAGAAGCTTAAAGTCAAAAAGGCCCCTGGCATAGACGGTATTAATAATCACGCACTTAGAAATCTGCCCTGCAATGTAGTGACAAAATTCACGAGTATTATCAATGCGTGTCTTAGTCAATGCTATTTTCCCACAAAATGGAAAATCGCAAAAGTTGTTTTATTGCCTAAACCCGGCAAGGATAACACTAAGCCAGATGGGTACAGGCCCATTAGCTTGCTTCCGGGACTAGGAAAGGTCTTTGAGAGATTAATCTACAGCAGATTGAAAAACTATATTGAATTACTGCCTCCGGAACAATTTGGTTTCCAGAGAAAGCTTTCAACAACGAAGCAGCTGGTTCGGCTCGTCGAGTTTTGTGGGGATGCGCTTCACAAGAAACAAAATGTCGCCTTACTCATGCTAGACGTGGCGAAGGCATTCGACCGCGTCTGGCATGAGGGGCTTATTTATAAACTTATAAATCTCCCTATGGATAGAGAGCTGATTCAGCTAATTATGTCTTTCATCACTAATAGGAAATTCACTGTGGCTATTGGAAAGGACATCTCCAGTTTACGCACCATGAATGCAGGCGTCCCACAGGGGTCCATTTTAGGGCCCGTCCTGTATTTATTTTATGTTCATGACTTTCCTAGGGCTCACATTGGCAGAAATTACTTTCTTGGGTGCTATGCGGACGATACGGCATTAGCCGTAAAGTCCGCAAACGCACACCATGCAATCAAGAAATTACAGGAGCTTCTACCAGTGGTAGAAAAGTGGTGTAAGACTTGGAGAATTGCTATTAATGCCAGCAAATCGCAATTATTATTGATAAGAAGGAAAAATACACAGTTGACTATTAACAGTAAGCTCTTCTTATTCTCTGAAGAGATTCCTAGAGTTAGTAAGGCGAAATATTTAGGAGTAATGCTAAATGAAAGATTAAAATGGGGAGATCATATAACAGAGGTCAGAAGAAAAATTTTCACTGTTGTAAATAGTCTCATCCCTATATTGGGTAATTATTCTAGCTTAGACCTCAGGAAAAAGAGGCTAGTTTATATCACGGTAATTAGGCCATTGATGACTTATGCGTCGCCGGCCTGGTGCACGGCTACCAAGGAGGATATAAAGAGACTTCAAATCATGCAAAACAAAGTCTTAAGGCTTATCACCCATGCTCACTTTTTTGTGAGCAATGCTACACTACACTGTGACTTAAAACTGGACACTCTAGAAGAGCACCTGAATAAGATCAACAGGAAATTCTTCACGAAAGCTCTGAACTGTGACCATATGAGAAATTTTGATATCTTTACCTACGAAATATTGAATGAGGACGCCAAACTGCGCCCCACCTTATCAGGGACCCGAACTTTCCCACCTAGTGCCCACCTGTAAATGATGTACCCAATGTGTTTATTAGCATTCTTAATTTTGTATTTTACTCATTTATTGTACTGTGTATTTCTTAAATTCTCTAGTTTTATTCACATTCTACACTCATTTTATGACTCCCACTTAGTCACGCCTTTACCGGGCCGGTTACTTGCTTGTGAGCTCTTGCGTTGCTGGTCTTCCTATTCTTTATCCGTCTTTCTCCTCCTTACTGCGGACATTATGTGAAGATAGTTCTATGTTATTGTGCCCATCCGGCATGAATTTGATTGAGCCAGATAAACTACTGATCTCAGTGGTATTCTGGCTATAAGTTATCAGTCAGTCAGTCAGTCCACACTGCAGCAGACGTCTACGAATTGATGAAGCACACAATGAAACACCTGTAGCTATTGACCACAGTGCTGCCAATTGTCTAGAGGAAGCTGTACGGTCCGTCCGCGCCATGCGGACCAGGTGTCTATCATCGCGAGCTGACGTCACATTTCAGGGTCCACTCCCGGATTTCCGAGTTGTCCGACACTCGTCCGTCCACTGCTTCCAAACGCGCATCACTGTGCTGCTGTTACGCTGCACACGAGAGGCTACTGCACGATACGACAATCCAGCTTCACGAAGGCCGATGATTCTCCCTCGTTCAAACTCTGTAAGTTGTTCAAGTCTCGCTCTCTTTCGTCGACGAGGCATAAGTACAGATTGAGTTAACGTTTACCACTAGCAGATAACCACCGATAACCATACACGCCTCGCTACAGCCGTCTATTTATTCGGATCCATAAGCCGTTCAGAGGGCGCTGCTCAGCATACGCATGCGCTACGGATTTGCAATTCTAATCATTTGCATATCATGCGCTACTTTGCATTTCCTGAAAATTTCAGCTCACTCGCGTAAGTCCTTCATGGTGTTGCAATTTTCACAAACGTGAGTGTATTTTTTCCCTTTCCCACTGCGCAGAATAATCGCGATCGTCTCTTTTTACTGCAAAATATATATTTACGGTTAATCTTTGAATTATGGTAACTTGGCGAATTTTTGGCGAAAATTTGGCGACCAACCCTGCTACAGCGACCTGCTAGTTATTTTTTTATTTTTTTTTTGACGCCATTTTGTTTTCACGATGTTCCCCCCTCCCCAACATTTTTTTCCAACAATCTGCTAGCTGAATTAAGCTTATGCTAGAACTTTTATGGAACAAAAGTGCTTAATCATGACGAAGATTAGATGCGAAATTGGGAGAAAGTGCAGAATCGCCCACCGCTTGCCGCGCTTTTAAGAATTGCACATACACGGTATCATCCATGTACACGTCGACCTATTTTCACTTAAAAAAAAAATATCCCAGAATTGCACAAAAATGGCATTGCATACACTCTTGACTTTATCCATGTACATTGCTAAAGTCCTAGCTAGTAACCTTTATCGCCTTACCAAAATGTCGCCAAACTGCCTGTTACCATATTCCAAAGATTAGCCATATTTACTTCTAAATAATGAATCTACGAGATAACTGGTTTCAAACATACCGATTCAATATTATTTCGGTTAAAGAAGTATAGTTTAATTCCACATACACATACATTCCTTAAGATATTCGCAAACTTTGCATAACTGCTTTTCCCATAAGTAACGGAGCCCACCAGCGGCGGAGTAGTAAAGTCGCTGAACACTGGTAGTTCGTCTGAGGCTCGATTTCCGGCGAACGGGTTGGCTGCAAGGTCATTTTCGTGGTTTTCTTCATGTGTATAACATGCATACGAGCCCGTTTGCCTTGGACAGCCCACCACGAAGGCATCCTTCCAAGATAGCCTTTGAGTGCTTTGCTATAATCAAATAAAGCAAGCCAAACCCATAATTAATGTGAATGGTCTGAATGGTCACTTAGTCTCCACGAAATTATCCTTCTCCTAAAGTAGGTATTTATAGCATGTTCTGCGTACTTACCAAACAGACGCATTATTCCCAGTAAGTATAGAAACACCCTGTAATTTTCAAAATAAATCATTCTTTGCATTTTCGATAGAAATTTCTTGCATAAAAATGTTTCTAAGTTAATAACATGCTGATTCATCCTTAATATCGAATTACATGCACTTGTCTAAAATGGAAAATGACAGGAAATTATAAAATCAAGGAAAATGGCTAAGCAGAAAAGTGTCAAAAAAATTGCATAGAAGAATCGGAAATGCGCATGTGGTTCAGAAACTATTTTAAGATTTTTTTATTTTCTCTCCCTTAATTTTGGAAATTGTTACGTATACTGGCTTCAGACGGATCGTAAAAAAGGAAATAAGTACTGATACCCAAGTTGAAATTATAGGTCTACTAGAGGCTAGTATCTACTCTTCTTAAAATCGTTATTTCAATAAAACTTCCCATGAATGTTCTGCATAAAACACTGAAGAATTTTAGAACAAATTATCAGAATACAGAATCATAAGCAAACGCAATATTTTGTTAAATGGCCTCCTTAGTACGTAATATAATATAGTGCTGAATACTCGTTAACAACAGGCAGAGGACAACATGTATGGCGCATGTAATATAGTGCTGAATACTTTTCTATCGTTGACAACAGGTAGAGGATGAAGCAAGGCCGGTACCTGTGCATTTCCGTAGGTATATAAATTTACTTCAATTTTCAGAAAAGAAGCGGAAGCTTAATAACCCCCCGGGGGGATGAGGGAATCTGACGGCCTCCCGCCCCTCTTTCCCTACCACCAACCTCTCAAATGCCCTTTCGACTGGCCGTGTATTTTGGATGCCCCCTTGCTGCACAGACATTATACATTTGCAAACATTCTTGCCTTCTACGGCAGCCAGTGTCACTAACCAGTATGCTAACTAAAAGTACAAAAACTTCAAAATCAAACATTGAAGAACTTAATTGCAGTATTCCTTAATTGCGGTATTTTTCAAAGGCAAGCAACAACATTCGGCAAACTTGTCAATGCTCGTGAATTGGCGTTCTAGGATGACAATACCAAAAAACATTTTTCTAAGTTACGTTGAAATTACGTATTGAAAAATAGAGTTTGAAATAATGCAGTGGGCATCCGGCGTTAAACTTACATACCAATGAGTTTCTGCGAAGGAAATGACCACGAAGAATTCCCAAATTTAAATCTCTCAAATTTATACGGTGAATAGTTGCTAATGGAAGAAGCAAATTATCGTAGAATAAACAGCACTGCAAGTTAGATTGACATCCTTATATTTTTAGCATGGAGGTAGGAAGTAAGATGGAGTCGCCCTAAACAAGTTTCTCCGTACCCTGCTCTGAAGCACCGGCGATCCCTACGTGGTGACCAAAACATTGGGTCATTTACCATTGAGTTCTATGGGATTTGACACGTTCGGGTGTAAATATTTTGTAATTACGTCGCAAATATACATATAAATGTATATATTTTCTTTTTCTACAACACTTCAGAGTCCTAAGTATGTGAAAACAACATATTTTTAAACAACATTTCATTCTGAACGGAATTAAATGCTATACTTTTCACAGGACAGTTTTCTCAGAATGGTTTAATTTGAATGAAATATTTTCACAAGTTTTCGTTAATTACATTAGAAAAAAAAATTAAGGTAATTCGATTTTATTCGGTTAAGGTACAAAAATTAAGATCAAAGTTTATTGTATTATTAATATTAAAATTACGCATTATTTCTTTTCTATTTATAGAGCTTCTTCCTAAAATACTTTCTTAAATATGACATGATTTTTTGGCTTCTTTTAAATCGAAAAATGTAAGTCAGTTTATAATTAATGCTCTATTCGGTTCATTTTAAATTAGAGAATTATTAGTAATTAGCGAAATACTTTAAATAAGTATTTCGCTAATTCCTAATAATTAAATAGGTATTAAATAGTATTTGACTTTCTCTGAACATTTCTGAAAGGGAATAAAATAAGTTTTTTTTTTAAGTATTATTTAAAACTTGTAACTGAGTTATTATAAAATGTAAAGGGAATAATTCTTTTAATTATACTTATCAGATTTTTTTTTTTACCCTTCATTTCAACAATACATATTCCAAAACTCTTTATTACGTTCTTAAGTGCGCATCTCATAGCATTTGCTTTACAATACCTTTTAACAGATTGCTTTCCAATACGAACAATTCTTGCTTAAATAGTTTTATAACGTATTTGTCAACAGGATTTCAATTTATGTTTACAATTTAATATTAAGGTTATTATATATTTAGATAACATTTATAATCATTATACATTAGATACATTTAATCATTAGATTTCTTCACAGTACTTTCACAGTTGTTTATAAGTGAATAAATTCTTCATTTCAAATACATTTATAAATAATTTAATGAATATTTAAGTATTTTGTCAAAGGCAGATACATGCTTTTTGCAAGCACATGCATAAATACCCATACATATTTCCTATTTATCATTTCCGGCATGTGCAAATCTTTAATTTCTGTGCATGCACTATATTTTTCGTGTAAAGTAATTTACACTAATTTAGCATACACCCGAAAGTTTTACATAAAAAATATATATGAATATAATTTGAATGAAAATTATAAGTATTATTTTTAATACCCACTCAAAGGTCAGTTTTTCTTCAAAATTCCTCCACGATGGCATCTCTCTCTTTAGGCAGATAGCCCTTGCTTGCGTTACTCTATTTAATAAAAACATGATCTGACCTATGTGCCTAATTACAAATATTTTAACATACATAATTTTATATTTACATTTAGCCATCAAGTTTCAAACTTTTCAAATCTTCTAGAAAATAAATTTTGGCAGATCTCTTTTAGCAATTTTCTTAAAATCTATATATTTGTAGTGCAACAGCTTAGAATTTTATAAAACAAATTCATAATCAAAATCTCGCTGTTGTTAGTTATCGAAAAATAACCAAGATATGATTTTTGCGTAAATGTCAGTAAACTATACAAATTGCTATTATCCGTCACACTATGAATGTTTCTTTCATGCGAGAGTGTCCCTTTTTCGATTTCTATGGAACTGTCGTGTGTCGAAATACTATCAGAATCTTGTCAAGCGAGCTTCTGAATGTAAACAAAGAACACCCCGTCTGGTGACCCAAGCTTCAAAGCAGTGCTTCACTTCTAGCGCGGAATGGCCCCTCCTCCCTTTCCTACCTCCATGATTTTTAGTACCTATAATCGTTCAGAACAATTAATATAAACCTAACCTATACTTTAGGGTTACAATGGTGACGCTATGAAGAGTTATTTTCGGACTCCAAAAGTACAATATGCATCGTACTCCAAAGGACGACTTGGTCAATTCGAATTAATTTTGACATTTTTTCCTACTTTCTTTAAAATTTTCCGTTATAAAAGAATCCAGTAATAATCAGAAAACCTTTAGAAAAATTTTCCTTGTATTCTCTGAACCAACAAAAGTCTTTTTCGGTAATAAATCTATCTTTTTCTACTGCAATCAGATATGTATATTTCCATTTTTCACCTGCCAAATAATTTTCATACAGCAATCTGCACATAGTTTTACGCTGAGAAACATGTTTCGGCGTTAGGCGATGAACACAATTTTTTAAATATATATATATAATTTTATTCACAGTTCCTACAGAGATTTTTAAAAGATTTTGCGATAGCTCTTTTGGGGGGGGGGAGCTGGATTTTCCTTTAAAACATGGGATGCGACTTTAGATTTAATAAGGAGCTGCATATACTTTTGTTGGGTATGCATTTCTTGACTTTTTCCCAGTCAGATGTAAACTTTGACGTTTTTCCTTTCATATTAATATGTCACTTATTTTACGTGTAGAAATATTAAAACCATGCTTTTTACATCTTTTTTTTTTAATAATTGAATAAGAGTATTTCTCTTCGGACGGCGCAAAAATATAGCCTTCGATCCATTGTTAATTTATCAGCGACATTTTAAAGAAAAGAATATTTTTAATGCCGCAGACAATAATTAAACCTTATTCCAATTGGATGCCAGTCATGTTTGCATTTTAAAATTAATATTTAAACTCATGGAGAAAATCGAAATCGTTACAAAAATGTGTAAACACGCTCTGTATGCACAACAGCAATGCTTTTTAGTAAACACATGTAAAGAGTAACACCGATGCTATTAAACGATTTCGTTCATTGTTTTGACACATCTTGTGAGGATGATAATAACTCCGCGAAGTTCTTGAATATAAATAAAACATCAAACGTATTTCTTATTCCCGCATTAACATCAATACAGTAGATTATGTATAACTTTTTTTTTTATTTCCTAAAGGGAGAAGAAGGAGAGAAAAAAAAGATGTCATCCGCTTCAATCCTTTCCTGTCCTAATTTCTTGACGGGGCAACACATAGAAGAGAAACACCAATAAAGGACATTCAAGCACCGAGTACATTTTCCCAAGTGAACCTATGCAAATCCGGCCTCCCTTGCAAGGTGAACTGGTCTGCTGAGCGGCGAGAGGCCACTGGCATAACGACTCTTACTTAACTTATTTATTTTATTTACTTATTTATTCATTCTGCCTCAGCTTCTGGTGCCCCTCTCACTTGCTAGGTGACTTTCTTCGCTTTCATCCCTCCATTAACCGTGTTTTGGATGCGGTATTGGTTTTCGGCGACGATGTTAAAAACTAAATCAGGTCTCAACGCATTCCTTCCAGACTGATGAAGTTTGAATGGCAGGCATTCGGAAAAATTCCTGATCAAGGGCATAAGAAAGTGCAATGGACCCAAGCTTGATGCATAGTTAAAATTAAGAAGAAAAAAACACATAGTAAGAAAAAAAAATTGCCTAACGACGCAATGAAATAAAGTTTGCACTGATTTCAACATACATTCAAATACTATAAAAATTAAAAAAAAAAAAAAAAAAAAAAAACCCTCATTTAATCTGTAGTTTTTTTTTTTTTTTTTTTTTTTTTTTTTTTTTTTTTAAGCAGAAGACATGAAAAATAAGCGATGTCCTCGCCGGGACTCGAACCTGGCCCTCTCAAATACGCGCCGCGCGTGCTACCGTTAAACCACAAAAGCATGCTACGAGGAGGCAGAAAATACCTTATGAATTAAATGATTTTGGGTTCTCAGCTTTAACCGAACAAATGAGAGAGCGTAAGACAGGCCAATTTATAACCTGCCTTTACACAGCTACTGTCATCTCTACAGGTACTACTCTATTTTTGCACTCTCTCGTTTACAAGTAATTTGGTGGCAACCTAAATAATCACTTTGATTACTTAACAGTTGTTTGCCGCTATTTTTTACCTACGCAACTCACAAAGTCATACAGCTGAACCTGTACATTTTTAACTACTCACGACCTCCCGGTTAGCTAACAATCAAATCATATTCACAAGCAGGCATGACGTTTGTAAAAGCACTTATTTTAACAGGATTTCTCAAATTTTATAAATAACCCTTCTCAAGTTACGACGGGGTTACATTTTGATAAATCTAACATAAAATGAATATGCGCAAAGGCATTCAGTCCATCGAATATCAACACACTCGGATTAAAATCATTAAAACAAAATTTATTTTATAGAAAAGTGCTGAATATACCATACAGTTTGGGAAGAATTATATAAATATTCACTATCAATGCATATAAAGCCGGTCGGTCTACAGAATGAGTGATTTTCTAATAACAAGGTTAATTTCCTCCGCTTTAGAGGTTCGAAATGGATGGTAAAAACTAATAGGATAATTTCTACTTCACAGGATACTAACAATTATTGAGGGTTTAGAAGCAATTGTTCATTCGATATTTTTTATCGGCGCCGCAATAAATACATACGAACCCGCTGTTGAAATATAGTTACACAGTAGAGTATCTAATTCGCCGTTAAGTATGCTGAAGTCTGTATATTGACTAGTTGCTAGGGATTTTAAAGCACTCATGTAAGTTTACAAAATCAGCACAGGGAAAGTTGCTTAGCAGGTACAGTGCTCATTACAGGAAGGCACATGATTTTCACTAAACGATTTTTTCCTTCTTAATTATATGTTATGTTCTCTACAGAAGCATTCGTTACCTGCTGTCAGAAGCCCTACTCATAAAGCGTTACCTATATGGAATCTACAGTGTACTGCTAGATTGACAAATAATGAAGATTCGGATTTCGAAGCATAATTGCTATGATCAGAGTCGTAGCTAGGGTTTTCAGCGCCCAGGAACAACTGAAGATTTTTCGCCCCCTACTGCTTGCCAATGATGGAAAACATTTAATTCCAAAATGTCATAACATCAATTTGGCGCTCCTTGGATTCTGCGCCCGGAGACAGATGTCCCCTTGACCCCCTCTAGCTACGCCCCTGGCTATGATACCTACAATAGGAATGCTACACATCGACAACCCCTTTCCAGACACATAAGCGACAAAAAACGGCGTATAAAAAACCGGTTGAGTACATCCGCCCCCCCCCATTGGTAATCAAATACTTTCCCTCCAAATTATGCGCGGTTGCTAACTATAAGCCTTGTCTGTAATCAAATGTTGATGGTCTGCCTGTATCTGTCCCACACCGTACTGATTCTACGACTTGTCGTAGCCCTCCAGTGTCGAGCAGTAAAGTCCTGGTACTTCAGTTCGAGATTGGAATCCCGCGAACGGGACTGCTTGGACTTTTCGTGGTTTTTCCCATGTTTAATGTGTATACAAGCGAGTTTTCCTTAGAAGGCATTCCTTTCCTCCATGGCCCTCGAGTGCTTTGCCATAATCAACTAAACCAATCTACGACTTGTCGATATTATGCTGTATGGATTAGGGCCAGCTCTAGGCATTAGTGATATACGCAGCAGCCTAGGACACCAGTTTTTGGAGGGCATCAGTTAAGTTGTTCTCTAAGGCGACAATTAAAAAAACGTACTGCGACGGAGGTCGTTTCAGATCTTGCTAGTTATTGTTAGGGCTCTATGGTCTCATGGTGCTATGTGGTATAGTGAACCAATTGCTCCCCGTGATTTGTTCCGCAGATATTTTAATAACGATGTGTGCCAAAAGAGGGCGCCTGTTAAGCTCGTGCTCATCTAGACTGATGATGCCGGTAAGGACGGAACCTATAATCTCTTGTAGCATTCTGTAGCTATTACTGGTCACTCCAAAAACAACTGTCTCTGGAGAGAGGTAAATATCAAAACTTGCAGCATCTCCACATAGGCCACGATGATACTGGAGGGGGGGAGTAAGCGGCAGACCACACAAAGATAAGAAGTTCATGCCTGCATTCTCCTCACAGTCGCACTCTTCGAGATGTTACGAGATGCGAGAACAACGGAGTAGCATTAACCTGTTCAGTAGCGCCTTCACTACACATTACAAGTCTTAACTTCACTACCAGGGTCAAAAGATTTCAGCGATCTGCACCGAGTCTGTTATCATGGCTTCTCAATTAAGTGGACTCGAAGAACCAATCACTCCTCTAATATCATCCTCCAATATAACGAGCCAGACGGTGCAAAATACAACCGAAAACTTAAAAAGGTGTGACTAATTCAGTCTGCAGACTTTCAGAAAGAGCAAGCTATCAGAACACTTTTAGATTCTCTAGCCGAAAGCATGGTCCTCACATAATAAGCGCAATACATAGCTTAACTATGCATTCACTATTAACTGTCAATTGTCGTTACAGTATTGTTAATACAGCTTCTCGTAGATTTATAATATACAGTAAGACCCCGCTTAACGCGGGGGATACGTTCCATCAAAGTAGAGCGTAATGCGAAACAGCGCTAAACGAGGCTATCTTTACATGTAAATATTGGGGTTAGGGGAAGATGGCTAGGAAATTGGTTAGGTATTAAATTTAAAAAGTATGTTTTTTTAATAAAAATAAAACCAAACATTTATTTCTTAAAGCCCAAATTAATACCACACTATTATTTCTTGCAAAAATAAAAACAAAATATAAATAACAAAACGAATATTCTTAAAAAAAACAAATAAAATTCTAAGTCAGTCATATTTAGTTAGCCTTCCGCGTTTTCAGTGTTCTGCCTTTTTGTGACAAAAGCATCTAATGTTGTTTGCCTTTTTCTTTTGCGTTGTTCTCTTAAAAGTTCTTCATAAACGGATAGAGCATCTCTAACACCACGCCTTACTTTTGAGCTCCTGTCAAAATTCGGATCATTTTCAATGAATTGATCCATTATTTCAGTTATTGTAGACAAACTCCTTTTTACAAACGCCATCGAAAGTTCTTTTTGCTCTTCTTCTGAATCACTGCTGTCAACATTTTTGTTTTCTTCTTGTTCAGTTAACTCCTTGAGCTCATCATTAGAAAAACTAGCCGCTGCTTCTTGAATTATTTCTTCGACATCTTCCACATTTACCCCTTCAAAATATGTCTGTACAATACCGCACCAAACAAGAAATACAAGTACACTCTTTCGGATATGTATTTGAAACCTATCGCTGCATAATATTTCGGGGAATTCCCGTATGCTGCGAGCGATTTCGTGGAATCCCCGTGTTGAAATAAAAGAGCACTAAACCGAAACAGCGCTAAACGAAACAGCGTTAAGCGGGGTCTTACTGTATATGTTTCAGTTCTATATGGAGTAAGTAATACGCAAGCTTACCAAAATACAAATCAGTCATGGAAGTCAGTTACATGGAGTCGCCCTATTCCGCGGACTAGAAACGTCGCTCTACACTTTCTCTTTGAATTACCAATATGCTCTATTGTACGGCGCGCCAACTCGTATCGAAATGGGCGCTGAAAATACTGAAACCAGGTCTGGTGTGAAACCTATGAATGTAAGTCGTTACAGCACATCGCTAGACTGGAAAATAACTCAATATTGCTATCACTATTATGATTTAATACTGTTACGTGTTTTCTATGGTGTGTATAGCAGAATGTGGATGTGCGTGTATATGCTAAACAGGAAAATGAACACGACTGATATTTTTTTAAGCTTAGTTTCTGATTCACTCTGATGCACACTTTTGCACTACTGCAATATCGAAAAAATTGTTCAGTAATATACGTGCACTAATCGTCTTACTCACTATTATACAACTGTCAAAATTCCTCTTTTGGTAGATGGTATACTAGTGTCCAATCTCAGTCGAGAATCACATGCTTAACTCGCAATTTTTTTTTTTTTTTTTGTGTGTGTGTGTGTGTGTGTGTGTGTGTGTGTGTGTGTGTGTGTGTGTCAGTCAAAGTTTCTATTTTTTTAATGCACTCAATCATTTTGTTTTTAGGTCTCATATCTTAGAATTTAGTTTTAAAACGTTTAAGAGTTCCAAAACTTTTCAATAATAAAAAGCAAGTCCATTTTAATGGCATAGCTACAAATATTCCCAACCTCAAATTTTCTGAAAATCCAAAATGTAGCCTGATGATTAACAACTAACAGTTACATGGCCGTGGTTATCATTATCCGTACAGCGTACATAAAAAAATAGACCTCTTCTTTGGCTACATACTATACACGATGTTATCCAACTGCACAGCTACGACGAACAAATACAGAAACTGCAAGGATGACTTTCTCTCGTTTTTCAACTAATTGCATCAAAGCATCTCTTTTCATTCATGGTTTCACCTTTGTCCTGAATATTCAAAAGGGTTCCGGATAAATTCTACTTCTAATAAGAAAATCAAGAAAGCTAAATTATATTATGTAGCACTTAACGTCTTCTTCATCTAAATAAACTTCCGTATCAGAAGACCTTAAACCAGGAATGAAAAGTCCGAAATTTCCTTATAGTTTTTAATTGCGGGTCAGTTCGTATATATGCAGGGCAACAGAATTTAAAAACGAAGTTATCAAGAGGGCAAATCGATTATGAAAACATATGTTGCAATGCATAATATTGGTGGGGAGGGGGTAACTGGCAAGAAAAGTATACATATTCAAACACGGGTCAATCTTCTTTGAATAGTCTTCAAACGGAAATATCTGGTGTAATTATCGTTTCAAAGGTAAGTTCATATTAGTGTATGTTTTTAAACGAATGTCCACGAATACTCTCCAAAAAAGAGTTTTTAGCATCGGAATGTCAGTATAACTAGTTTAGGCTGTAGGGTTTATATTTATTTTAACTAACATTTATTTTAAGTTTAAACTACCTTTCCTGTCAAGTCTTACTTTCCCCTGGAACTGCCAATGCCAGAGTATGTAAATTTTAGTAGAACGCGCAAGGATTCAAATTATCAGCGGAAGTATTCTGAGTTAAATAGAAAGGAAACGAGTTCGAGGTGTGCTGTTCTTACTTCACGAGCGCGGAGGTAGCTGGCCAGAAATTGAAGAACCCCGCGTTTCGGGATGTGTGCTTGCCTGGAAGTATTGTTAATCGTTCAACGTGATCTTCAAGTTTGCTGAATTAGCAGCGGTATTGTAAAACGCTGTGAGGTTAGTTACTTTTAGAGAGCCTCGTAGTTAGAGTCTTGTCTTTAGTTTCTTTTCAGGTTATTATTTTTATTTGACCGCCGAGTTGGCGTAGTTTGTGAGCGTCAAGAGCACGCACTTGTAATTTATTACGTTGAATAAAAAGGGACTTAAACCCTTAACAAGACTCTGTCTTTTATCCAGTTTCAACAGTCACCTCTTGGTTGCGTGCAAGTTGGAGGCGCGCAACGCTACAAGGCAACTACTTTTCTTTTTACTTTTCTTTTTTACTTAACTTCTTCAAAGTTATTATAGTTTATACACGTGTATTCAAAATGAAATATTGATGCAGGGGCCCAAAGCACATGTCTACGAGTTCCAATTAAAATGTGTGTTAGCATTGTTAAAAAATAATAACGCTATAATAATAAACTCTATCGATTGAATAAAACAATCGATTTCGAGGGCAATCAGACAGAGGTTCCTCTAATTCAGAAGCAAAAACCTTTTCCCAAAATCTTTTCTTTTCAGTCTTGGAGACTTGTGTTTGATTACCTTCGAAATCGATAGCGTTTTATTCAAAATCTTATTAGGTTGATATTTCGCTTAAATTTAAAATTCTTTCATATTTTACAAAATAAATACAAAAAATTGTAAAGCCTTAGCATTACAATAAGTTGAAAAAAAATGTACAATTTTTATAATTATTAGTTATCATATTATTACCAATTATCATAGCCAAATACTCATTAAAAGAGAAGAATAAAAAGAGATCAGTAACTGATGACGAAGAGAGCTGTGGGTTGATAAAATAGAATCAAACAGGAGAATAAAATATTTCCTTCAAAAAAAAAAAGCTATTTCTTCATTTTTTTATGACAGGAGATTTTGCGTATTGTGTGTTACATAAAACACGTACTCTTTATTATTTGATAGTATTAATCTGCATCCCCCTTAACCTTCCCTGAATTTTTGGAAAAAGTTCTATTTTCGAAAAAAGTTCAGACTTTCAAATTCTACAAGATTTTCCGGGTAACTGGGAGGCCTGCAATATATTTATTACGATTCAACGGCTAGTGCCCCCCCCCGAGCAGGCACACATAAGTTTGATCAACTGTTCTATAACAATTCCTTACGAGATTAAAAACGCTTTAAAAAAGCGCGCAATTATCCCATATGCTCACTTTTCCTTTCCCTAGTAGGGAAAATCTTTCTTTGTAACGACCTCATGAACGTGACTGTTCTTTTCTGCAATCATTTAAGGCTCGATTCTGTCTCAAGTCCCAAATTCATATGATGCCGTCGCTATCCATTCGTCTCAAACTGTCGAGGTTAGGCGATGCTCAGATTCCACACACAAGAAAATAAACAAACACACACACAAATATCAAATACACGTGTTAAGGAGAGGAAAGAGTTTACTAATGACTGTCATTGAGAATTTTTAAGCAGCAGGAAATGAAAGAATGCGGTCATCTCGTTGCCAGATGCGATAGAAGAAAGATGATTTAGAACAAAGGCTTTAGCATCACATTTTCTTTGTTCTGCTGCTTCAGGTATTCGTATATAACTGGGTCGCTATGATCGGACCGCTTTCATACCTTATTCAGCGAAAATACTATTCTTCAACTGATTACATAAAACTGAGAGCTGATTTTATTTATTTTTAACACTTTTTTTAAATTTATTTATCACTTTCTTAATATTCTTAAAAGAATTCTTAGATAACTACGACTATATCTCAAAATTAAATTCAGCGATTAAGGTTTCATTCATCGAGGGGGAAAAAATCATCAAAGAAAATTTAACATAAAAAAAAAAAAAGTTTATTCTAACAGAAAAAAGAAATAGGAGTTGCATGGATTTCGATTTGCACATCTTGAATATGCCATAACGAACATTTATAAATCAGACAGATCACATATACGCATATTAGTTATAAACACCTAGAATAACCTAAAAAACATATAAAATGCATAAAACTGAGCATTTTACTTACAATACCTAAAATATTTATCGTACATTTCGTGCATAAAAAAGAATTTTTAACAAAATGTTTACTAAAGATTGGGAGTCGGCTTAAATATCAGTTTAAAATCATTTACACATATTTCAATCACCAAAATTAATTAGATGTTAAATACCGTATATTTATTTGCATACCTACCTTTTTTTTTTACCAATTTTATCGTCGAAAATCGAAAGGAGAAAACTATATGAATAATTTGATTTCCGAAAGATGCGATTAAGGTAAGAACATAACAAATGAAAAGTACTCACGATAAACTACCAATAACTATCACAAAATTGTCTATTTAAAAGAACCTAAATTAGAATAAAATTACTCAGTAGTATTAATATTACCAATATCTAATAAGATATCTCCCTTTCTATTTCTGTATCTTGAATTTCACCAATTCTTACATCAGTCCATTGCTACGGCTTGGGGCTGAAATCATTTAATACTGCTGTATGAGTAGTTTGCTTGCTACAACTTGACAGTCGTCATTATTGTCATCATTTTCATCACCATTCAGTCTATCTTCACATGCGCAATATCACCGTTTTCTTAAAGGCTCTTCACTATTATTTCTTCAGACCCTATACATTTAAAATCCAAATCAATTAGTAAGATGAAAACAACTACTATGTGGACGAACCCATTTTTAAAATTTAAGGAAGCTAGTTTTTTGAACGTCTTTGAAGAAGCTGAAATATTTTCAGAACCTTGCCCTCCGCGAGGGAGACAAATACGCGAGCAAATACGGTAATTAAGAAGGGAGACCGACATGTTTTATTTTATTTAATCTAAATATATAATAATTAAATTTCTTAACATCGGTACCCGACTTAAAATTTTTCAGCAGTTCCCCGGTCTTGGCTTGAGTAAGTCTGCAGTAAATGTGATCGTCCTCCATTTCTCATTAACACCACAGACAGGCCAATCGTCATCTTCAGTTCTGTCTACAGCACTGTTCAACAAAAGAGACAACATAAAACTAGAAAAACAGTCAGTCCTTTATTGTCAAAGAATCTTTCAATCTTAACAGAAACGAAAAATCAAATTTTACGCGTAAAAAAAAAAAAAAAAAAAAAAAAAAAAAAAAGCGCAACTATAGTGGGAAAACTTTACAACCACCAAAGTCACCAAACTACTGCCAAAGCGCTAAATGATGCGTATACTCAAATGCTTGGAGTACTCAGGGAAAGAAACCAAAAAAGTTTCCTTTTTTCCATACAATGCTCGACTCCGTAAACTGGCCCTTATCTTCAACTTGTATGATAAACGATCTGTTAGGTTTGATATTCGATAAAAGGTAAAGATAAATTTTTCGAGCTTTTGTAAATATATATAAAATAGATCTAAACTACGATTACATGGATTTTCAATTTTGGCTGAATTTTTGCAGTTTATATTTAGAATCACACTTATAAGGAGTTTTTAAAAATTTCCCATTTGTGATCAAGGTTGTAATCAAATTCCACAAATTCTATGGGAAATTAGATCAGTTACCAAAATTAGAATTCCTAAAAAATCCTAAGAAATCTTGTATGAACAACATGTGTTGTAGATTTATGTAATTATTTGTATTAATTAATTTTTGTACTCTTAGTTCGCTGTGCATTCGTTTTCCGCAGTTTAGGTATTATCTATTTAGTATATTTTGTATGATAATTTCACATATCGTAGTATTTTGTTTAATCTTGAATTTGTGACCACTTACTGCATTTATGTGTATTTATGTCGTGTATTACATTGTCGATCTATAATTCTGAGCCGAGTGACATCGGAAATGCTAATATGGTTTAAGAACTAGAGATGCGGGCTGAAACCTTTCTATCGCGCATTGGCTTGAAAGTTTTATATTGCCAATTTGGCGACATTCTAGGAGCTTCCGGAATACACATTTTCGAAGTGCTATCAGCAATTTTTCTCTAAATTTCCGGAATCCCTTGAGGAAAGATATAAACCGTTGCCCTTGACAAAAAAGATAAAGATCCTAAAATCAAAAAATTTCTGAACAGTATGGTTGAGCACGTTGAGAAGATCCACGCTGCAAAAACCACGGCTGAGAAGTTTACTGCCGGGTTCAAAGCAGCCATGACACTGATGAGATTTGCTGAAAGTGAAGAGTAATCACCAGCTTAGAAGCATTTGAGGGAATTTCACTATGTTTACGATTTCTTTTCACTTTTTCAACACACAGGTTCCCCTGTTTACAGCAGCAGAGCTCGGGGTCAGTACTTGGGTGGGTGACCACCCACGTGACTGGCCTCGACGTATCATCTTTCTTCAACTAGTGAAGATACATCACAGCTTGTACGGCGGCAGATGCTTGAACCCTCCTTCTCCAAAGTCTACTTGACCAACTCACGTGCATTAGCAAATGTTCCTGCTTCACCTTTGTCGGTGCGGTGTAAATCACCTTAATTTTTAATTCTTCCCAACGCCTTAGGGCATATCTCCAACAGAGACGGTTAAAGTAGCAGAGGCTACTAAATGCCGCCTAACCATTCACTCGATTTCGATTTCGATTTCAAAAGAGATAAATCCCCATGAGGAGCGTTGGAACCTACTGTCAATCGTAACGCCCTGATCGGTACAAGGATTAGCAATATTGTACACATCGTTAGGTCCAGATTCGAATGCCGGATGTTTGTAAGTGTACATTCTGTGCAGCATGGAGGCACTTAAGGGGCGAGCGAACAGTCCTTTCCAGTAAACTGGTAAGGAAAAAGAACCTCGGATCCGTCCCTCACAGTACTCTCCAGTAAAATTATGGCGGAGCTTCTGAGTTACTGCGGTACAGTACATGTGCGACCAATCGTGAAATTTTGTCTCACAATATTCTACCTATATCCGTCAGTAAATCAGCTTGGAAACTACAATGATTCTGCTAGTAAGCATATGGCTCTACTGGTTTGGAAATTATTTTGTGACTTGCGATATTTTTGCATGTTAAGGAGAATTTCATTTCAGTCTGCTTTCTTTTTCGACTTTTTATAGATGCTCGTCGTACTTGTAAAAGTTGCTATTCTCTCAATAAAAGTTTCGTATTCACCTAGATTAACTATTTAAAGAAATCTCAACGAACAAAACAAAAGTATATTATAATTATCTTTCTATTTCTGAATATGTTGTTCTTGTACACACTTATTCGTATCTACAAACAGCTTTCTATTCTGAACAGTCGAGAATTTTTCTCTTCTTGTCGTTATCTTAAGATTAAACTACAACTTTTTTTTTTTTTTTTTTTTTTGGCTCTAATCAGTTAATCAGTGGCAACAAATTTACGAACAATCAACAGCAATAAATGACGATGAAGATCGGCGATTTCCCACAAAATCTTTTCAGGACGATTAAAAATTTCATACTTGGGAGAAAATATATATATATATATATATATATATATATATATATATATATATAGTGTGACAAAAAAAATACTTCAAACAGCTTGGGAAACTGATAAAATAATGACATACAAGGGTTTGTCCCAGAAGCAATGCCTCAGAACTCTTTACTGGGCAAATTAATAAAACTACTGAAAAGCTTCAAAATATGATCCTCCTGCTTAAATATATTTTTGCAAGCGAGATTTCCATGCGTTATATGCTTTCTGGAACATTTCCTTTATAAGCCTCATCGAAGTCGTTTTGATGTTGTCAATGTTGTCCAAATAACGCCCTTTCAAAGATTTTGTTTAACCTTCGGAAACAGAATTAAATCTGGTGGGGCCAAGTCGAAACAGCAGAGCAGTTGTGGAAACGTCGGAACACCGATCCGGGTCAAGTCTTTGTTTCTGTCATTTCGAAATGTTTGTGTGTCATCTAACAACCGAATACTCAATCTTCGATCAGAATTCAGTACCTCGCGGACTGGGGACACAGCCAAGTCAGGGTACCCATAGCAGGATTCCTCAATGACCTTATCTCGGTCTTCTCTGAAAAACTTGTGCTAGCTGTCCCACGGAATTTAATTAAAGAGTTACCACCGAAGGCCTCTTGAATCATCCAATAAGTGTCACTTGAAGTCTTGCCCAATGTATCGGAGATTTCTCCAGTGCAACTTCGACGGCACTTCTAAACAGGGGTTTACCTGAGGCCCAGGGAGCTCGAAGCAACTGCTTGGCGGTGCACTGTGTTTCCAAGCCCACCACCGAACCCTCCATGTGTCGGGAATGCTCTGCGGCGAATAGTCACATCAGAAAATAATGTGATACATATTTCTGGGGCAAACCTTGTAATCCTAAAAATCTTGGAAAAGGGATATAAATAATAGTATAAATTAACGTGATTATTAATGAAAAATAACGCACGCTTTTTCTCGACGGAGTTAATATTCTCTCTTCTGCGCCAGCAAGCAAGTAAATTCCCAGAAATAAAGACTACAATTAAAGGAAACGATACGCATCTTATACTGTAAAAAAATATCTACTGTGACAAACCTTTATTTCCTGGGATATAAAAGTGATGTGTCTAATTCACACATTCAACAAATTGTTATTATTATTATTATTATGCAAATACACAATTCGAGTTTCGAACATATCGGATGTGAATACAGGTAATTAAATGAAAATTCAAAGATTACACTATTGAAGAAAAAAGAATGTACAATGCAGAAATAAAGAAATAGCGTTTATTTCCATAACACACAAAGTAACGACGACATTTTCTAGCTTCTCCTCTTTCTCTTCTTCCTTCTTCTTTTTGTTTCTTTCTTTCTCTCTCGTCCCCCCCCCTTTTTTTTTCCTTTAAATGCGGTTAACAATTTATTTTTGAAACATATTCCCACAGCTTTAAAATTCGCTCACAGGCTGAGCAAACGACATGAGCTTCATTACGCCGAATAGTAATTATTTACAGTTACGCCATATTTGCACTGCTGTACAAATTAGGGTTTCCGAGTTGATTTAACTTCGAGAGGGCAGTTTTAAACCACTTCCTCCCCCCCCCTGCTATCTTTTAAAAGCTATACTAGCTTCTTGAATCAGGACTTTGAACCAGAAACTGTTTTTAAAACTGGCCACATGTAAATTAATCACAAACCCATCCAAGATCACCTGTGGTTTTCACCGTGACTGACCGCTGAAAGAAGGGGGGTTGATGAAGGAATTTGTATTTCCGCAAGCTGCGAAAAATACTTATACCACTCTACCGATTTGTACAACTCTCTTTGCGATGACGTAATAATGAACGTCAATGATTCTTCACCGCAAGTATTACTCAGAAGGTAGGCCTTGGCCCTATTAAAAATCAAGTTTATTAACTCCAATTCTGGGAGACCTAAAACACACACTAGCAAAAGAAAATAATGCCACGCCCCACTCCAATAGACCAATTGCCTATCAATAGATTATTGATGTTTGTATCGAGTTTGAAACGACGAAGGTCGTTTTCGCATTTAAAAGTACCTGAAGCGAGAATCATAATTAATACTGTTAAGTGACCCATTTATTTCAACATCATTAAAATTCATTGCATATTTATTTACAGTGCCTTCTCTTTATGAAAATCAAATTAGAAAATTTGATTTCTATATCGTCCAATACGTGTCTTTAAAAATAATTAAAATTTAAAATAAATCTCATACATTTACATAATGTGTTCACGAAACGAAATAAAAGCTTCCAGTTTTATTTTATTAATCAAACGATTTCACTTTCAAAAATGAATTACAAATTAGAAAATCAAAAGAATAACAGAAACCAAAATGCCAGTGGAATGAAAGGCGGAAACTCGGTTTCTTCTGAATTCATCAAATAAATTTTAACGTAATTTGTTAATAATGTAACTGTTCTTAATGCTTTTCGTATTCTACCTTCTCATTCGCTGAACAAAAACTGTTTTAAATCACGGATGGTTTAGCGTTTATTCTAAAAACTCCATATACAGTAAGACCCCGCTTAACGCTGTTTCGTTTAGCGCTGTTTCGGTTTAGCGCTCTTTTATTTCAACCCGGGCATTCTCCGAAATTGTGCGCAGCGCTAGGTTTCCAAATAACATATCCGAAACAGTGTAGTTGTGTTTCTTGCTTTTTATCATTTGAAACAACATTTGTTGACATTATTGTAAATTTGATATATAATACTATAACGATTAATAATACAGTGACAAATATTATGATCTTTAGTTTTTATCATGGGTGATGATAAAAAACAAGAAAAGAAAGCAACCAGAAAAAGCATTTCACTGGAAACTCAAATGCAAGTGATTAGAAGATTAGATTCTGGTGAACGTCAATCTCAAATTAGTGCTGCATTGATTTTGGCAACTTCAACAATAAGGACAATTCTTAAGAATAAAGGAAAAATACTGTCATCGGCAACTGCAACTACGTCAAGCTCTGCAACTAGAATTACCCGTTCTAGAAATAACGTTATAGAGGAAATGGAAAAACGACTGTCTATATGGATTGACGACGAAATTGAACGCAATATGTCATTAAGCCAATCTATCATAATGCCTTCTTAACAAAAAGGCAGAAAATTGGAAACCCAGAATAGACTGAATGATCTGACTGAGAATTTTATTTGTTTTTAAAAGTATATGCGTTTATATTGTTTTTATTTTTGTAAGAAATAAATGTTTGATTTTATTTTTATTAAAAAAACATTATTAAATTTAATGCCTAACCATTTTTTATCCGTCTTCCCCTAACCCCATTATTTACATGTTAAGATAGCCTCGCTTAGCGCTGTTTCGCATTACGCTCTACTTCGATGGAACGTATCCCCCGCGTTAAGCGGGGTCTTACTGTATGTCCATATACTTATTCTAATTTCGTTACAAAAATTTATATTCACCTACAGTGACTCAATTATTTCAGTTACAGTCATTGATACTAAAGAGAACTTCACAGATATGTCCCAAATACACCCAATATTCACCACCACCCCCAAATTAAACACACTGAAAGAGGTGTATTGTTTTCATTTAGCATACAAAATCTTGAGAGAATACGCAGATCTTTGCAAGTGTTGCCATTGGGTAAAACGTAAGACACTTTTCTGGCATACATCCTGGCGCATAGCGGGCGGGTCCTTAGTGTTGCATCTGCTACTTAAAATAATTAATTTTTACAGACTCTGTCTTTAAAGAAATTTTCCTCACGTAATGCTTTCAAAATACTACTTTTTAAAGCCATATTACTATACTTTGAAAAAACTTATAATTTACACAAAAATGAAATATATAAAAAATATCTACACGAAACAAAGTTTTTATCTGTCTTTTGTTATTCATTCCAAACTGAATGATTTAAAAGAAATGTATCGCTATTGACCGAAACAAAAGACTATGATTTATCTTTTACGTGTCATTGTATGTAGCTGGTTATCAAGGCGTTGCCAGTCGGCAAAACGTTAAGATATTATCGTTATCTAGATGATTATCTTTAAAATTCTAAGACCACTTATCTTTCAAATTTAAACAGTTCTCTTACTAAAAAACTGAACGACTTAAAAACGATAAACACAGTTCTTAGCGATTTAATTTTTTGTTTTATTTTTTTAATAAGGTTGTAGAGACATTAGGATTTTTTTAAAGCAGGAGATATGAAAAATGCCCTCGAACCACGGACCTCTCGAATACGCACCGAGCGTGCTGACCACTGCACCACGAAGGCAGGAGAAACACCTTATAAGGTACCAAATTGTTATAAGTTAAATCACATTTAATTTATAATCTATCCAACAGAGAATTTTCATGCATTTGCACTCATTTCATTTGCAGGTTTGTTATTAATTATAAAAAAGATGTACCTAATCTTATATTATTAATCTCATGTCCTATATATTGTTTCAAGCATGGAAAAATGTTTAAATGCTTGAAACAATCGATGTTAGCTTACGAAAAGTAAGCTTTTCGGAACCAATTCAATTGTTCGTAAAAAAGTATAATTCATAAACTGGAAGATCGTAAAAATGTAAGACCAATACATTTGCGTCCAATTCATTATTCTACACACCGAATTATTGCTCGTTCCATATCAATTGTTATTCATATCAGCATTATATTATACATGCATAAATACAGATATTTTCTAAAGAACGAACTAGAACACGACGTTTTCAGACACATGCGCTCTCACACACAAAGCAGAAGCGCGGTATAATATAATGCCTCGCTAATGGAAACTTTGGTTTTCTTTTATATGTAATCTGGGAAGGGGGGAAAAAATCTTAAATGTTTCAGATTTTAAATTACATCCAAAGGGGCGTTTTTTTAACGTTTTGTGTGTTACCTTTATTTATTAAATATCACGTTTTTGCACTTAAACCATAAAATTCAGTTCAATAGCAAGGTCGCAAAATAATTTTAAAATGAGCCTATCTTTAGAATTTCCGATACACAGTTCCGCGCGCTTGAGATAAAAAGGTCCTCCTCCGTAAAGTGTTGCCATTGCTCGCTTTGAAATCCTTGAGTTTGTTAATCAAAAATTCGTTAAAGTTTTACAAAATATGAAATCGATAATAAAACAAATTCCAAATTTTAAATTTGGGCTTCCACATGCCATTATTTGCAATAGGATTACGTCATTCAAAAATTCGATGACTCTATGTACCGTTGTTTTATCACAATGCGAGAAATATACATACATTTATGGAGATTTTTCATTACTTAATTTCTTCAAATATAATGCAGGACTCTGACATTTGGTGTTAACAGTTTGAAAAGTGAAACGGACATTTACAGTGAACCAACGCTAAATCGCAAAATGAAAACATTACGTCATTCAAAATTCGATGGCTCTATGTACAGTTGGTTTAACACAATGGGAGAAATATACATACATTTATGCAGATTTTTCATTATTTAATTTCTTCAAATATAATGCAGGACTCTAACATTTAGTGGCAACAGTTTGAAAAGTGAAACAGTCATTTATAGTGATTCAACGCAAAATTGCAAAACGAAAACAATAGTCCTTAAGGGACGAATCTCTTTTGGACTAAAAAAGCAAGCGCTTTAGAGGCAAAAAATCACTTTTTTGGTTGCAAATAATGAAGTATTAAACCAAGTTACAAAAAAAAATCGTGAGAAATTTTACGAATTACGTCGAGAAAAATAAGTTATAAATCGCCTTGGCGAGTGTACGGTATTGGGAGTATTCCGCTTAATCACGAGAGTTGGCAACTCTATCATAAGTTAATACTTTCATATTCGAATTTCCTTTTTATTAGCACTATAGTTTTCATTAAAAAATGTCATTTACCTGTCTACAGTTATTAAGCAAGCTTTCTATCTAAAATTAAGAAACTGCTGAGCATAAACGCAGTATGTATGTATTTAACAACAAACTGAAAGTTTGGGGTTAATTTATTCGAGTTATGGATATACGTGGTTCTAAAACCAAAAAGACTGAAAATTAAGAGAGATTCTATAAATATTGTTACGAAATGTACAGGCGCTGTAAGATGGCTTCCCCGCAAAGCAGTTTTAGGGTTGCCATAAAATAGCAAGGAGAGCAGTGTCGCCACATTTGGAGCGAAATCGCCCATTTGGCAAAATTTGGTGACAAAATTGGCGATATACCATGGACGGTTGGAGAACCTTCTGGAACGAATTCTTACCGGTTTAGCCCAGAATATTCTCGAACACAGGCCGAAAGCTATATAAAGCCGCAGTCAGTCAGTGTGTACTTCATCGAGAGGGCGAGTGAGTGTGCCTCGTCTAGTCAGTATCGAGTTGGTGTCTAGTCTAGCGAGTCAATCGAGTTGACAGGCGGGCAACGAGTGCCGAGTGGGTCGTCGAGTGTACTGAAGGAGTCTCTTAGTGTATCGCGGTTAGTGCATCGTCGAGAAAGCGTGCTGAGCTCCGGGAACGACTGAACCGAAGAGTCGGGAGCCGTGCTCTGTGTGTCGTCGAGTGCATCGCGAGTTGTAGCGTGGAGAGTCTCGAGAGTACGTGGAGTTCCGAGAACGACCGAGCACAGTCGGAAGCTGTACTCTGGTGCTTTGCAGTGAAGCTATCTCCACCGTTATTGCCTGACAGTGTGAAGGCTGTGTCGCTGATTGTTCCAGCGTGTTTATATTAGATTTTCGACGACTGTAAAAAGTGTTATTGAAGCTGTCCTGATTAATATTGGCTAAATAAAGTGTGTTTCGATACTTCATCAAGTGTCGTCGTTATTCACTCCAAATGTTCGAACCCCATACGAGCGTGAAGGAAGAAAATAGCATAACAACTGGTGTCAGAAGAATAAAAAAACGTAACAAAACTGAAAGTTTGGCGTTAATTTTTTCGAGTTATGGATATACGTGGTTCTAAAACCACAAAGACTGAAATTTAAGAGAGATTCTATAAATATTTTTTGCTTCTTTGTCTGTAGCACTTTCTCCTTGTCATAAATAACTAGATTCTCTTACTAAACTCTCCATAAAGACAGTTCATCCCGTACGCAGTATCGGTATAAATGAGCTAACTCAAGGTTTGGAAAGAAAAAGATGCATACAGAATTCTTAATTTTATTTCCTTTATTAATGAAAAAAATAAATGAATGAAGCCTTTTTGCATAAAGACTGCTATAAAAATACCGGTTTTATGCCAAACATATAAAGCCTTCTTCACAGGATGCCTGCTTTGGCGCATGCACAACGACTTTCATATGCGAAACGGCTGCACATTATGCCACGATCGTAATATGTAATTATCATCTTCCCTATCATATATAATCACCATTATACACTAATCAAATCATTGATATCTAATCATCAATTAAAAAAGTAAATACTCTGTTAGTATAGATTAGTACTTCTTTACCAATCATAGGAAAAACTACAGTATACTACATTTCATTTGCTATACCTACATGACATATTAAAAAATAAAAGCATCAAAAGTTGTATTCCGTCAGTTTTTCAAATACCCCCCCCCCCCAAAAAAAAAAAAAAAAATTACGTTCTGTAGACATCCAGTTTGTAACAATAAGGTAAGGGAAAAAAAAAAATGAGAGCGGCGAATAAATTTACATAGTCCTCGACATCATTTTATACCTCTCATTTTAGAAGAGATACCTTTGTCGAGACTTGTCTAGGGAAAACTAGCTCATAACCAGAATGAAAACCACGAAATCATTTAAGCAACAAACCTATCCTACCACTTGAAAGTCAAAGTACTACCACTCAGTGCCCAAGTATTACCTTTAAATGGTTTCAAGCGGGGATTAGTAAATAATCTTACTTTACTAATTTCGGTACTCAAGTATTAACGCAACCAGGCCAAAATTCGCATAAATTGCCAAATTTGGCGACCCTACTTACGGCAACCCTACGTGTTATACGTAGTTTTGTAAAAAGAGCATGTGGAGATTCACAAAATTTTCCTGCATTTTCGTGCAAATTTTTGTAATTTATGAGAAAATAGCAGTGTACATGGATAAAGTCAAGAGTGTGCGCAATGCCATTTTTGTGCAATTCTGGGATGTTTTTTTAAGTAAAAATAAGTCGACGTGTACATGGTTATGGCGAATACGGTTTTCAATCAGTGCTAAAAGCAATCCATGTACACGTCGACTTATTTTTACTTAAAAAAACATCCCAGAATTGCACAAAAATGGCATTGCGCACACTCTTGACTTTATCCATGTACACTGCTATTTTCTCATAAATTACAAAAATTTGCAGGAAAATGCAGGAAAATTTTGTGAATCTCCACATGCTTTTTTTACAAAACTAATACGGTTTTCAATCAGTGCTAAAAGCAATAGCCAAAAGATTTCCGCCGAAAAAATAATTCTGCAACTTGTTCAAATTCGAAACCGGAAGGGTTTAATTGCTATTTTATATTTTAAAACAAAATAATATAAAAAACTGTATTAAAAATTATCTGTAATTAATAAATGTACATGTTCTTTCTATTCATACTTTTTTACTCAAACTTACAAATAGCACCAACCTGGTTGCGATAATACGTAAGTACCCTAATCTCTATTCAGCAAATGAATTCTTATCGTGCTAACTTCTACTAGAAAATTTTATCACCTGTAACTCACTTTACACTGGTTTCTGTGAGAATTTATGAAACTTTAAAACTTCTATATATCGATTGACCTAAGAATACAAGAGAATTCAAATCTCATTTATATATTTGACAAAGAATTTCCCCCACAAATGATTCATAATTATTTTATTATTATTATTTTTAAAAATAACAACAGTGGTTCCTAATATAAATTTCATTGGAATTAGGAAGCAGAGGCGGAAAATGAATGTGACAGATAAATTTTTAATCATCAAAGACCATTTTCAGGCAAACAAATCATCGCCCATTCTTCGGAACATGCGAAGAACAACCCTCTTTCGAAGGCTATCAAGGATTCGTTTTGAAAGGTCTTAGCACGTTCCACCCAACAAGGATAGACAGACAAGAGCAAAGGGGAAAAAAAGCGACTTCAACTGTTTGCTCAACTTGAGCTTAATGACCTAAGCGGCGCCTTTGACGGTTTGACTGAAGAACCACGCCTACAAATTCATGAGACAGTAACATAAAAAACACAGTACGTTCTACATTAAATATGCGTAGCAAACATACTTCAGAACATTTTAGTGCTCATCTGCTTTGTGCCCAAAGCTAATAAAAACATCTATCCGTAATGAGAATGCAGAAAAGATTTTTCTAAAAATTCAACTGCATGAAAGCAAACATGAGAAAATGGCTAACAGTAAAATATTTATACACGTGCCAGATATCTTCCCACTGTTTACATGTTGCTCATATCAGGCAAAAGAATACACAATAACTAATTTCTTACATTTTTATTTTAAAATATGCAAAAGTTATTTATAAGGTTCCGCCGATTACTGTTTAATAACTGCTTTGGGATTCACATTAAACTTAATATTTTATCCTTTCTACAAAGGAGTCCTGAAGCATTTTACCCTCACCTTTTTTAGACATGGAATGATAAGATTCACAAAGGGTGTGGGATTCTGGCAAAAATTATCTTGTTTTGTGGACTACAAACAAAGAAACAAAAAATTTTAAAACAATATCTTTTCTAACGCTCCGAACGCAACTGATATGAGATAAGTGAAGGATTTTGCGAAATTAGAAACTTACGATTACGTTTTAAACAGACGCGTTGTTCTTCAAAACCGTAACACCTCCTCCGTCATATACTACTGTTAGAACACGATTCAGTTTTGATAACATACAGTTAGTCACAAAAGTCTGCGTACAGACTAAATTTTAAATTAAAAAAACACTTAAAGCATAGAAAAATGTATTTTAATCATCGCATTTTTTTCTTCTATTAGCTAAAATTGTAATAAAAAGTAAATAATATCAGTGTAATACATTTTACATTTTTTCAAAAATATATTTTGTCAAAAAAACTCAGAAATTCCTTCCAATAAGTCTGCGTACACTTTCAAAAAAAAAAAAAAAAAGCAAAATATATGTCTTTTACATTACTTCAATCCTTTGTAGGATATCCTTTATTCTTCAAAACAGCTTGCAGATGTCTGGTCATTGACTGAACTAGTTTTTCAGTGTCATCCGACGTAAATTTCGCCCATTCTTCCTGCAATTTACTAATTAGCTCATTTCGCGACGTAATATTGTGTTTTTGAATTCGTTTCTCCAATTTTGTCCGCAAATGATCGATTGGATTGAGGTCTGGTGACTGTGGAGGAGTACTCAACTGTCTTGGAGTGTGATAGAAGAGATATTCCTTCACAATTTTAGCTGTATGTTTCGGATTGTTGTCTTGTTGGAAAATAAAGGTATTAGAAAGGTTTAAATTTCGGGCGCTGTCTCGTAGATTTTTCTTCAGAATATCCAGATAAACATACTTATCCATGACTTTATCAATAATGTGAAAATTTCCAACTCTTTTTCGACGACATACACCCCCATACCATCACACCGCCAACTCCATGTTTGACAGTCGGATTTAAATTTCTCAGATTCAGTTCTGTTCCTGGTTTTCTCCATACAATAGGGTGGCCATTAACTTTAAATATTGTAAATTTACTTTCATCTGACCAAATTACATTGTTCCAGAAGTCCTGCGAAGAGTTTAAATATGTTTTGTCAAAAGCAATTCTTTTCTTTCTATTTGTCTCGGAAATGTATGGCTTAGACCTAGGTTTGCGTCCATGATAATCGGACTTTCGCAGCACTTTTCGTACAGTGTCAGGAGAAATTTCCTTGTTGCTAATTAAAAAAATGTTTTTTTGCAATGCTTGCAGTAGAAAGTTTAGGATTTTGTTTAATTCGTAAAAGAATTTTCCTTTCTTCTCTCTGCGTTAGCTTCTTCGGTCTCCCACATCTTGGTTTTACAGCAAGACTACCAGTGTCAAGATAGTTTTGAATAACTCTTTGCACACTAGAAAATGGTTTTCCAATGGTTTTACCAATATAACGAAGAGTTTTACCTTCATCTCTCAATTTGATAATTAGTTGTCTCGTAACTAAAGGAATTTCTTTATTGGTTGTCATTTTCGTCAAAGAAAATAGAAATAGCAACTTCCAATCAACGTGAAATTTGCTTCTGAAGTCAATGACCTTGAAAGTGTAACCTTCTTTGCATTCTCAAGTTTGAAGTTTAAAAGTTAGATAAGAAATCCCTTGCCTCCTTCGCGTTGTACGCAAACTTTATTGGCTTTGATTTCTGGCCACTTATCTTTTAAAAATTAGTGTGCATAAACTATTAGATATGAAAATATTACAGTTAAATAACTTCAAAGTCCTTTATTGAAACTAAATATTTAAAAAATAAAACTTTAAGAAACTACCCTTTTCGCACCTTGAAATCTGGATTTGATATTACTTTTCTTGATGTACGCAGACTTTATTGACTAACTGTAAAACGTCTTTTGAAACATCAACAACTTTGCTACTAAATTTTACCATTCTAACCAGAGATAATATCATTAAATTAGCTTCCGTCAATGAGTACTATTATCATATTCCACTATTTAGAAATTTTATTTCTCGTTGATTTTGAGAACAAAGCTGGTATTCTTCTGTTATGTTATTAACACACAACTTTTTCCCACAGAACTCAGCCAAAGATCGGATCAGTATTTCAGAAATTTCGGTACTAACAAATATTTCATATTATACTTTGCTTTGCTAGGAAGACTGCTGCCCTCTATATCCACAGCGACCAATGGAAATGGTTTTCCCCGCGAAACCACAGCCTACAGACTAGACATGGCACTATCATTTCAATTCAGTAAAAACAGATCATTCAAAATTCTGGATAATCAAATGAAGAAAGGTTGCTTACCTTTATGATCCGCGTTCATCAATGCTGGTCCGCCGCTTTGGTAGACTATCCGATATGGTTTAAAAAACTCATCTAAAATTGACACTATTTTGCTTGAATTACTTTATTTGACATTTCACACAAAAGAGGAACAATAGCTAAATCATTACAACATCAAAAACACTTCTAACTACTTAGCGTCACTGTTCTAAAAAGCGTACACTCATCGTTGCCACTTCTCAAAAAACAAACTTTCTTTTTCGATTCTCGTCGGTCTGGAGGCTCAATCCGTTTCCCAAGACCGGAGCGGGCGTCGTTCGCGACAGGCACATCAGCAGGCAATTTTGGAAGATTTCAAATAATTTTACAATCACATTTTATGCTTATAGTGAGGGTGATTGTGCATTTAACTGTTTTTGCATAATACAAGCCATTAAGTTATTCACTCAATATTACTGAAAGTTTTGAGGCATAGGGTAATATATAAATTTTGTTGCAAAATGTTAGTAGATTGAACATTTTTCATATATATATATATATATATATATATATATATATATATATTGTTGTATGAACTTAAATCCATTTAGTGCGAATGAGAATAAGTTCTTTGAGTAGCAACTATTCGCGGAAATATTTGGCCTGACTAGAATTGCCGTTTTGGCTTTAACTTATAACTCGAGTAAAGACGAAACACTTTCATATTTACGTATTTTTATCAGTTATTGTTCATTGAACGGGAGTTGGTTTGTTCCCCTTGAAAAGTCAACTAATTTCCGATCAATGACAATAATTACATGTTTTAATTTTTCCTTTTACAATTGTAATATTATTCTTCGTGATGATTTAACTCCAGTCCCCGTTAAAACATTATTAACATTTTGCTTTCAAATTACTTCAAAACATCTTTCAAAATATAACTTACCAGTATGGATGCACACTTTTAAAATAATTCTACTTTAATTAAACTTAGGAGATAATATAATCAATTAATCAATACTGTTTAGGAAATAAATTTTATATATATATATATATATATATTTTTTTTTTTTTTTTTTTTTTCCAAGGGATGAAAAGGACATAAAAGATGCGGTACACAAGATCAGCTTCAAATAGAACTCCCTAAAATTTCAGTTGAGCACTTTTAAGTTCTGCTGCAAATATACGAGCACTCAATGTTTAATTATTTTAAATTTTTTCACAATTTTACTCTGTTATACTGATACATCAGTAAATAGAAAACATCTAGGGTCACAGAACATAAATGCGGTACACAGGAAAATTTGCTTCAAGCAGAACTCCTCAAACTTGCAGCTGAACATTTTAGGTTCTAATGCAAATATGAGAGAACGCGTTTAATTATTTTATATTTTTGATAACAGCACTGTGTTGTATTGATAATAAGTATATGACAGGTTTGATAAGCACCTGAGATTTCGTTCATTAATTCTGTCAACATTTGAACTCATCATATACACACAAAAAGTTGCTAAACCATTTCAACTACTCTACCAATAAATTTCTATTTTTTAGCTCAAATTAAGAAATAATTTTCGGATTTATAACTGAATATGATTTCTTAAAGAAAGAAGGGAAAAAACACAAATTTTGGGAAAACTTTGCTGAAAATTTCGAGGACGATTTTTTAGATGTTCCTTATCACATCTATTCATCGAAAATATCTTAAATGTTCTTTGCAATCTCAAACGTGTTTAAAGTCCTGACATGATTTTTTCGGTTAAAAGGACAAAGCATTAATTTTATACTGTCAAAAACTCAAACAAACAGAAAGGTCAGATCTAAAAATCGTCTTATATGTTCAAATTCTTATCGGGATGCCATTGTTAGTGGCATTGGCAACCGAATGGAAAGCAGAAAGAACGTAAAAAATATTAATTTGGGACTATTTTATTAACAAGATTACTTATCAGCTGCGCTATCAATAAAACTGATTACATAAAAATGCATGAATACAAAACACAACAATCATTTTTTTTCCCCTTCAAATCAGTATTAGGCACTTTCTTATTATCGCGCCCCCTACGACTGAACCGCTAATCAACCGCGATATCTCGCCACATGTTCTCATACCTCGCTACATGTTACATTTTTTTGCTCTCGTCACATGTTCTTGTATTAGCATCGAGTTTTATTTTCATTAAGTGTTTCGAATTCGCATTATTATTTTTCAAATATTTCTTTCTTTTTTGTGAATATGCGGTTTAATCTTTAATTGACCAAATACATAATTAGATGCTGTATCATTTTTTTAAGGAAGAGGTCTTTTACCTGACAAACGAGTGTGCAAAAGCAGCCTTAACTACGAAACATTTGAAGATGAATTGTTAAAAATTGTAAAGAAAGAAGAGCCTCCGGATTGGAAATCGGTTCAGTGGTTCAAGAATATCAATTGTCGCTGCTATTAGGTTTACGTATTCTTGGGCACAGGAGTTGGCATTCATCAAATGGTGTGACAAACAGCTTAATATGCGAGAAAATGCTGCAGTTGATTGAGACAATTACATGCGAGAAGTGATGTAAAGATGCTGTGTTATGTTGATATAATAGTACATAGAAAATATCTAGGGCTGACAAAACAAAGCTGCGGTACACAGGAAAATTTGCTTCCAGCAGAACTCCTCAATATAAAAAAAAGAGAAATTTATTGGAAGAGCAATTGCAATGGTTTAACAGTTTTTTATATACTATATATGGTGAGTTCAAGTTACGATAGTATTCAAAATTAACGGAAACTCGAGAGCCCTACATTTGATGCAAAAATTCAATGGGCGATATGCGGTCCGAATAAAATAGCTGAAATCGATGAAAGTTTGTTCGTCTGACACGTCAGGACAATAGTGGCAGAGTACTCCTGCAACAGTACAATTTTGAAGGAATATGCGCGTACATGCTTTGAAAGTTATTGAAATATGTTGTTCTTATGTTCACGTTAAGGTTTTGATGCCTTTAATTAATCTGCATGCAATAGTTGTAAAATCATCAACAATTTAAAAGTTGTTTAAGTGGTACTAAGCCTAACGTGGCCGCCATTTGCTTATATTTGAAACTCTTAGGTATAACAGTGAATTCAGTTTGTGCACAAACGACAGCGTCTTTTTCCCGAGTGTGACCAAAAGTAAAATTTCAATTTTGTGCACGGAAGAATTAGTCTTCCTGCACACAGGCCGAACTGTTTGTTTTTTGCGTACAAACTCTAATTTTAATTGTAAGAACTGTTTTTAACTGTATTTGGTGTTTTATGTTTTTCTGTATTTTACAAGTTTCAACGAAGATATTTCGAGTTTTTATGTATTTTTGCCTTGCTGCGAAGTGAGAGTTGAATTAATTGAAAGAGAAATATATCTCTAAAGAAATTTAAGGGAATAAATTTAAATGAAATGCAGCAAAAAATGTGTATAATTTAATAGGCCGTCTGAGGTGGTGTCCACATCAGACTTCTTCACACTATTTTCATTACCAAAAACGAACGTGAGTAACGCCCACGAAATTTTAGAAATGGAAGTAATTAATTTACATTGTCATACAAATCTTACTTTACTAATTTCAGATTAAGATTTGAAGATATTGTTTAAGTACTATTTGTACTTTTCAAAAGATAAATAACTTCAACTACAAATTTTTGCAATAAGAATAATCACTTCGTTTGGAGTAAATTTAAATGCAAACGTTTTTTTCCGTATTTGAAAAGTAATAAGTCTTATGAAAATAAGTTACGAATTTGAATCTTTCCTTTCTTAATTTTTATATGTTTGTTTTGAGAAATACGTAGAATATTTTTTTCAGTTAAGATTTTGTCTTGAAAAAAAAAAAAAAAAAAAAAATCTGAACGCTTTCAGATTTTATATTATGCCCAAAGTGGCGTTTTTTAACGTTTTGTGGGTTACCTTTATTTAATAAATATCATGTTCTTCGCTCTTAAACCATACAATTCAATTCAACAGTAATATCACAAAATACTTAAAAAAGCATACCTTTAGAATTTTTGATACACAGCCTCGCCAGCTAGAGATTTCCCCCCCCCCGTACAGCGTTGCCAGTGCTCGCTTTGAAATCGTTGAGTTTCTTAATCAAAAACTCATAAATACTTCACAAAATGTGAAATAGATAATAAAACAAATTCCACATTTGGGTTTCCAGATGCCTATGTTTGGATGGAAATGTACGTTATTCAAAATTTGATGGCTCTAGGTGCCGTTGTTTTACCACAATGAGAGAAACATGCATTTATTTATGCAGATCCTTCATTGTTTAATTTCTTTAAATATAGTATAGAGCTCTGATATTTGGTGGCGACAACTTAAAATGTGATCATTCCGCGTTAAAAGTGAATCGACGCAAAATGCCAAAACGTAATTAATAGCCCCTTTGGGCTTTAAAAAAAGAAGGGGTAGAAAAAACTTATTTCTTCTTATTATTACTATTATTGCGGCTCGTCAGCTATTTTCAGATCGTGCATTTCACCTGCGTGTAATTTAAATTTGAGACCACTGCCCTAACTTCCGTCTAACGGTCATCGATATACACGGCAAAAAGTAAATTCTTATAAAATTTTCTTAATTCGTGCGTTTATTGCTTTTAAATCGCTCAATATAGCCCGTCGAAAAGCAACTCTGTGAAAACTGGCTGGACCTGTGGAAATTTAAGATCTTCTGTCTCGTGCAAGGATAAAATTTATCAGAATACATAAATGATCTGATCTACCAGTATAACACACGGTGAGAGGGGAAAAAATAGAAAGGCAACTACAGCTTTTTCTAACACTGCAGGTGATTTGATTTCAATTTTTTCACTTTAACTGCGTTTAAACGACCCAACGGCTCTTAAACAAAGGCATTCCTTTTAAACAACGAAATAATAATCTCTCTCGATACCTGAAACAGAAACTGATCAAAAAAAAAAAAAAAAAAAAAAACACTAGGCATAAGAAATCTTAAATTTTCCCCATTTCCCTCTCATATTGTTACGAAATGTACAAGCGCGGTAAGATGGCTTCCCCGCAAAGCAGTTTTACGGTTGCCATAAAATGGCAAGGGAAAGCAGGGTTGCCACAATTGCCGAGAAATCGCTCATTTGGCGATATACCATGGACAGATGGAGAACCTTCTGGAACGAATTCTTTCCGGTTTAGCCCAGGATGTTCTCGAACACAAGCCGAAAGCTATATAAACCCTGCTGGTCCGCAGTCAGTTAGTATTGAGTGTGTGTGCCTCATTTAGCGAGCTGATAGTCAGTCATTCAGCGAGTGTCTCGAAGTCCAGCGCCGAGTTGGTCGTCGAGTGCATTGAGAGAGTCTTTTAGTGCATCGTCGAGTTTTGTTTGACTGTGCTGAGTCGAGAGCTATACTCTCGTGTATCGTCGAGTGCATCGCGTGGAGAGTTTTGAGAGCACGTGGAGTTCCGAGAATGACCAAACAGAGTCGGAAGCTGTACTCTGGTGCTTTGCAGTGAAGCTGTCTCCACCGTTATTGCCTGACAGTGTGAAGGCTGTGTCGCTGAACGTGTTAGCGTGTTTATAACAGTTCGACGACTGTAAAGATGTTATTGGAGCTTTCCTGAGAATATTGGTAAATAAAGTGTGTTTCGATACTTCAGCAACTGTCGTCGTTATTCACTCCAAATCTACGAACCCCGTACGAACGTGAAGGAAGAAAATAACGTAACAATATTAAAAGAAATTTAATGAAAGAATGTTACTTTAGATTAGATTAATAAAGAACTCAATGACTATGTTACGTTATTTTAGTGTGCTATGATAAAGCTTGAAGACCAATTTGTGTCTAAGCAGGATTCTTTCATCAGGCAATTTCTACGCAAATTTGACTCGTGTAATCACATTACATATAAGGGAAAGTATAAAATCTCCATACAGCCAACCCATTCAACTACACAGATTGAAGCCATAATAAAATACTAGGGTTCTGTTATCTTATCGATTCGGCTATTGCCGTCACAAAAACTGTTAAGTATGGATGGAGAGTGCTTTAGATATGCTAATAAGATACCCCAAAATATACGCGATGGTAATATCTATAGAACCCATAATGTCAGAAAATTGACTGTGAACATAGCATTTAGCAAAGAGGCGAAAAATTAAGAAAAAAAGTCTAGATGAGATTTTAAAACTTTACTACGAATTACTTACAAATTCTGACTACTTTATAAATCTTCAAGAACAAAATGATTTTTTTTAATTAATTAAGAAGCAATGAATATGTGTCTCAAATTTTTTTTTTAAACTTCGTCGACGATGCTTGAAAATTTTGGCAATGTTTCGAAAGAATAAATAAGGATCTAGACATTAAAAGAACTAGAAATTGTCGCAGATGCTGGAATATTGCCATGAAGGAGAAATGCTGTTGACACTTGAAGAAATTTGTTCAGCCATCTTGAAGACAGCACAAAATCTGTCTAAGGAGCTTCAGTAAAACTGGAAAAATAAAATCGTCTATCATGTAACTGATTAATCTTCCGAATATATTTATATCATTCTTTCGCACAACAGGTTAACATACCCAGAATAACGAGAGTGCATCATTTATTTCAGTATAGTGAAGAGAGATACGGAAATCAATTTTAGAATTACAAGAAGATATACATGTAATACCCCAAATTTATATATATATCTGAATATTTCAATCGGTATATATTGTTACGAAATGTACAGGCGCGGTGAGATAGCTTTCTCGCGAAGCAGGTTTATGGTTGCCAGAAAATAGCATGGTAAGGCAGGGTTGCCATATTTGGCGAGAAATCTCCCGTTTGGTGGTGTTTGACGACAAAATTGGCGATATGCCATGGACGGATGGAGAACCTTCTGGAACCAGTTCTTACCAATTTAGAATGTTCTCGAACACCAGCCAAAAGCTATATAAACCCTGCTGGTACGCGGAGAGTTAGTTAGTATCGAGTTGGTGTCTCGTCTAGCGACTCAATCCCTACGGAGTCGATCGCGTTGACAGCCGGGCAGCGAGTGCTGAATGGGTCGTCGAGTGCATCGAAAGAGTCTCGTAGTGTATCGCGGTTAGTGCATCGCCGAGAGAGCGTGTTCAGCTCCGGGAACGACTGAACCGAAGAGTCTGGAGCCGTGCTCTGTGTGTCGTTGAGTGCATCGCGAGTTGTAGCCTGGAGGGACAATTGGTGTCAGAAAAAAAAACGGAACAATATATATATATATAAATGACAGAATATTTGTTAAATTCAAATATATATATAGAACAGCCGAAACATAAGACCACCTCCACTATGAAAATGTCGCCGAAATTAAGTACACAGCATGTGAGAAGGTGGGAATGCTTTTTAACGGTTGCCGGAGATACTGAGGTATCGCTTTGTCGACTACATGTGCGTGTAAAAAGGAAGACAACTGAACAAAAGAACTTTTAAAAGGAAGAAAAACTTCCGGAAGTTCTTTGACTAATAAGTGTGCAAAATGCCAGAGCGTGACACCTCACAGGCTAACTGAATTATATCCGAAATGACACTACTCAACGTCTTCCACGTAATGACAGGTGGAAGAAGGCAATGAAAACGACAGCAGATGCCGAGATACTTTAGATATCCATATGTGGTCAACGAATGCGGACATTGGAGACAGTATGGCTTTGAGGAAGCAAATAGCTAGCTGTTGATGGCTCAGTTAACAGGTGAATATAATACAGATCCAAATATATATGGATCTAAACTCACAGTTCATCAGGCTGTTGAATATGAGACTCTAAAACAAATGCCCCTCTCATGTGCCTTTTTAATCCACATCATTGATGTTTACGACTACAGTGGATTCGTTAACACGGTGCAGTGCTATGCAACAATGAAAAAGAGTCATCACGTTGGATGAACTGCGATTTCTTTTACAACACTGGCGACATTCAGGTAGTCTTCCAGATGAACAACTAAACGTACTGCAAGCCGAAAACATCAAACACACCTTAGGGAAGTCTACCGCTGTTTAGGCAAAGAATATGTATTGTTAAGAAGGAAAGCTTCAAAACAGCAGGAGTGGCTTCCTCCTAACGCAAAAGGACACAACTGCGCATGCGTGAAATATCTGTCGCCAAAAAGCGCCAAAGCTCGAAGCTGATGTCGAAGTTCGAACAAGTTCGACGGTAACATTTATCAAAAGCTTAAAGCTGCGTGACTCCATTTTTTTTTTCCTACATACTGACAGATATAAAATCAAACATCAAACTGCGATATGGATAATACAAGTTCAACTAGTAAAGCAAAAAAGCAGAAAAATTCGAGTTTAAATTATCGCGAAAAGTCAAAGAACGATTCATCTTAACCCGTGTTCCTCAATTTTCTGTACACATGGCGGAGGTGGAAAATCTCGGCCAGGTACATCACAAAAGGGAAAATTCTCGCCAACAGGTTCCGTCGCCAATTCCCTTGGCGAATTGTCCCTCTTCTTTGTAACGGCGTAGAAGACAAACTGGATTACATTACGTCTATGGAGCCTTTCCTTCTTTACATAGACTTTCTTTGGTTTAGTTGCTTATTAGAAAGGTATAAATTATAGCCCTGAGTAGAACAATCTTCAGCCTCGCTGCCGATACGCAAATGCACCATCTGCTGCATACTATCGGCATCACTTCTAATATAATTCTTACATATTGTTCACAGATAGTGATGTAATCGAGAAGCGAGCATATCTGCTGCATTCATTTGGCCTGACGCTGGTGTTATACAAAATGAGAACGTAAATTGCTACCACACTCCGATGAATTCCACTGTTATCGTGACGCAGACGAAAGACGAATTCGTGTCTAACGACACAAAGGTGAAAGGACCGACCAAAGTTTGACTCATGACCGCCAAACCTCTCATCAGACAAACATCATGGTATTTGGTAAAACAGCATATGAAATCAATATGGTCCGCATTATTACCATAACTACACCTACAAAACGCGTTAGCACAGTTTTATTACCCGTTTTGTCATTATCCCTGCACTGCCTACAGCAGCTCTTTTCCAAAAATAAATAAATAAATAAATAACAATAACACCAAAATATGCATCGCTAGCGACTGCAAACAGTGTTTATAAATATATTCAAATATTACTATGGCCAGCAAGATTTATTCCTAATCAAAACACTGGACGTATTTGTAACTGTGAAATGACACCGGACATCGTCTGAAATTAATCAGCGCCATGATACAATGACTTATAAGTGCAAATTAGCCGTGCTTGGTTTTCTTTTCTTCAAAATTATATCTGTAGACTGCATAGCTGATTAACAATCCATCTTGCCCCCCCCCCTGTATGGTCACGATCTTGAAACCACTTACCCAGTAGCTCTGCCTGTGTTGCATTTTCTCATCTGCTTAACATTGTTCCACACGATTCATGGTTTTTAGTGGCATTTCCACTAACGAACTTTCGATTGTAGAAACATATCCCCCCCCGTCCAAACAAATTCATAAAACTGGGAATAGACTGCAGTTCTATGCAGTAATAATAATAATAATAAATACCCGTAATAAGTTCGAAAAAAAATAAATAAACCAATGCTAATTTATAACGCTGTTTGCACAAACCAACCCAATACTAATTTATAAAACTGTTCGCACAAAGGATTAAAAAAAAGAGAGAGAGTCACGAATGGTGCTTACTTAAAGACCAGTAACTAGTTTTTTAACTGTCGCAAAGATCAGCTTTACACTAAGTAGCCACTTACTGTCTATTCAGTTTCAACTATAGAAACAAATGGTTACCTTTTTTTGAAATTTAGTTCACATAAATTGAATCAAAATTTAGAACTATCTTGACAGCAAAATGCAATGAGAAAAGATATGACAACAGCACGGGATACTCATATACACATACTCCATTCATTATTTCTGAGACACTGTGGAGGAAATTTAAAAAAAAAAAAAAAAAAAAAAAAAAGTTAAATAAATAAACTATCAAATGAAAAGGACTTAGGAACCTGCGAGAAGACGGGTTCTGGTTCGCTGATGGTTTTTCTTCGAGAATTTTTTAAAATATTTTATTTCATTTCCTGACGAACAATCTGCGGTTCTAGTTAGACCGTTTACAGACAGGTATGACTAAGTTATCGGGAGGGAGGAAGAAAAGACATAAGAAAAAAAAAAAAAAAATCGGCATAAAAACGTTCGCTGAAAGAACGTCCCAGGCACAGAACCAGATTAAAAGAAATATTCCACTTCTAATGAAGCAAAATGGATCTAGTTTTTAAAAAAATTCCCTTTTGACTTTTTTTTTTTTTTTTTTTAGTCCAAAGGGATTTGAATCCCGAAGGACTATTAGTTTCGTTTTGGCATTTTGCGTCGGACGGATAAATGTCGGTTCACTTTTCAAACTGTTGCCATAAAATGTTAAGAGTCCTGCATTATATTTGAAGAAATTAAATAATGAAAATCTGCGTAAATGTATGTATATTTCTCACATTGTCATAAAATAACGGTACATAGAGTCATCGAATTTTGAATAACGTAATCCTCCAACGAATATGAGCATGTGGAAGACCAAATTTGAAATTTGAAATTTGTTTTATGATCGATTTCCTATTTTTTAAAACTTTGACGAATTTTTGATTAACAAACTCAAGGATTTCAAAGCGAGCAATGGCAACGTTGTGCAGAAAAAACATTTTTATCTCCAGCGCGTGAGTCTCTGTATCGGAAATTCTAAAGATATGCTCGTTTTAAAACTATTTTGCGATATTGCTGTTGCACTGGATCTTATGGTTTAAGTGCGAGGAACATGATATTTAATAAAGAAAGGTAACACACAAAATGTTAAAAAACGCCCCTTTGGACGTAATTTAAAATCTGAAACATTTCAGATTTTATTAATTTTTACAAAAGATATACATATAAAGAAGAATGTCTGTTTGTTCGCGTTATTGATCTCTGATCAATTACGATCAACGTTTTGCCACATTTAATCGATTAAAACTGAATATAGGTGAAATATTGGATGGAACTTGAGCTTTTACGACCATTTCATTAGAAAGAAGGAAATCATTAAAAACGGCGTGCCATTGTTGCTGTTATAATGAGAGAGAAATAGCTTATTTTTCATATGAAATTTTTTATGTGGGTTCCATATCGTATCAGACTAAAAAATGTATGAATATGACTCGTATTTTTTACATCATTGCTGTAGAAGGATTACAGCGTATCGTTCTCGCTGTTGTTAGATACATTACTCTCATTTTAACTTCAATAACGTCAGGTACTCCCGCTAGTTTTTTTTTTTTTTTTTTTTTTTTGTATGTGTGTGTGTGTATGTGTTACGCTACAAATAAAAACGTTTCAAAACTAATGTTTAATAGCTAGGCTCAGGTACAACGACAGAAATTTAAATAACTTTCTACTAAAAATGTTCAGGAGAAACCAGTTGTACATACATCTCTTACAGCCGCAGTAAAATTCAAATTAATTTGTTACTTAATGGAAACTGCAAAAGTCCTCTCTAGTACAGTAGTTAGTAGTAACCGGAGGTAACCGGCCGGCGGAAGTGACGTCATAGAAAAGGGGCGTGGCTTCCGCCATTTTGAATTTCTCCGGAAGTGACGACACCAGCGCCATCTTGTATCACGTGATGGAATGACGTGATCATGTTGAGTTTCGTTTTGATTCTGTGGCAACGATTTTACGTTTTCAAAGTTTTTATTTTTTGTGGCAACGACACTATTTTTTATGTTTATGGCAATGAGCTCTTAACCACGTGTTTGGAATGACATCACTTTTAATTTATTATTTTTAATTATTTGACATGTGATTAATATTATTTTGTTATTTGATTAATTTTTAATACGTCATCATTAATTTTAACTTTTTAATTATTAACTATTTAGTACATCATTATTTTACTTATTACCTTTAATGAATTTTTGTGGAAATTAATATTATTTTCCCTGAATTTTAAAAGTAACTCCACCGCTGGGATTCGAACTCGCTATCTCTGGGATGGGAGGTCTAGCGCTTTACCGCTCGGCTACCCTGTCCTCTTATCAGACTTGTTATTTGAAACTCTCTTTGTCCCTTTGAGTTTTTGCACCATTGATGACATAAGGCTGAAAGTCTGCGCATGCGCTTTGACATGAAAACCGCGTCACACATTTGTTTTTACACGACGGCTAGGATTTCTTTTGGCTTCTTAATCATTACTTTATTCATTGCTGTTTTAAATGTAAGATTTTCCCACGGTTTAATTTTTTTTATTATTAAGATATTTTTAATTGTTTTCAATTTTCATCTCATTCTTACTTTTTTTAAGTTATTAGTTAATTTATTAATTTTTATTTTATTTTTTCCCTTTCCCAAACATAAATTTTATTTTTAACTTCAACAAAAGTGAATTTAAATTTTCTTTTTACTTTTTATCTAGCAAAGTTTATTTTTTTTATATTTAATTTTCTTTTTGGTTTTACAAAAGTAATATTTATTTTTACGAATTGAATTTTTCCTTTTCACTTTTTTATTTTGCAAAAGTTTTTTTTTCCCAAAATTTATTCCTTTTCGTATTTTTACTTTACTTTATTTTAATTTTTTGTTTAAACTTTTTTTTTGGTTTTACAAAAGAAATATTTATTTTTCCAAATTTAATTTTCCTTTCCGCTTTTTATTTTAAAAAAAGTTGTTACTACATTTTTTAACTTAATTTTTTTTACAAAAGTAATATTTAGTTTCATAATTTTAATTTTTTTTGAGTTTTTTGTTTACACAGATGTTTTTTTGTTACATTTTTATTTTACCCTTAACTTTTTTCCCTTGTTTTAAATACAATACGATGTTACATTTCCATTTCTCCAAAAGTAAACTTACCTACATTTCTGTGTCTTTGAAATTTTAAGCTGGAATTTACATGCATATAACTTCACTAGATAATATTTTCTGTAACATTAAGCCAATATACACAATGCTCTTTCTATATAGTTTAACTGGAATACTACATTTCTTACTTTTTTTACTACTAAGTTGGAGATACTCAGAACTTTTCCTTCTAATGCATTGTACTAACTATTAATGCCTGCATTAACTTTTTTGGCCAACTATACAAAACTTTGTTGATTCCCTTTTACACGTCTTACTTTTATTCAAAGGATTCACCAAACTATGTCTGACAAATGTAATTTTTACACTTTCCATTTACACATTTACCCTTATATTTAACTTATAAAACATATTCATGCTGTATTTCTGATTCCTTTTTCCCACAATAAATACAGACTTACACATGATTCTTTATTGTAAGACTTACTAACTTTAAAACAAATCTTACAAGGAGCAATAAATTTTCATGGTATGAAGCCCACTCAAACCAATGCATGGAGCATTTCTACCCAGTTAAGTTTAGATACATACCAATAGTACTTCATTTTTTCTTATTTTACTCTACAGATATTTATACATATATATTCAGAACACTCCCTTTCATTCAGTAAGATTCATTTATACTACTAACACAAATTTTGCTAACTCTTTGAAATATTTTACGAAAATATCTTGTATTTTCTTGCACACATCCTACTTAAATCACCAAACATACACTGAACCTTGATTTTTCCTTCATGTGAAAACGTCACTCGAATTTTTAATATGATTCCACCATTTACCGCAGAACTTTATAAACACTACTCTATTTGAACTTATCTTACTCTAACTCTCTTAACAAGGTACAGAAGATTGAATTATATTTTAACTACAGAGAAGAATATCCACATTGTAATGAATTATTTTAAATTTGAATTATAATCACATTTTGTGAAGGAGAACTTAAAGTCTATAATACACATGGAATTAATATTCAGCCATGGAAATGAAACTTTATCGCCTTTTTCCCAATTTGGAATATAAAAATTTGTTAACTTGGAATATTTTTAACGTATTCATTGTAACTTAACTGAAAAATACTCATATTTCCCATTGTCAATAATTTATTTAGCACTGAACTCTTACAGCCTTTTGAGAACGAAATTTAATTTATCATACCTGACAAATGACTCCTACATAGTTATGATACATTACACGAAATACTGAGTAGAGTTCCAAATAATGATCTAACATAGTAATTAACATAAAAGACCTAACACAAATAATTTTAAGATAGAAATTTCAAACTGACATTGCTTACTAATGAACTTTTACAGCTTTTTTTGACTGACATTTAACTTCTCATAGATAATAAATAAAATTACACACAAATAATTATACAAAATAGGTAATAATGACAAAAAGTCCATATAATGATCTACTATAGTCACCAACTTTAAAAATTTTATCGCATTTCTAATATAAGAAAGACCACACTTTATTTTAATTAAACATTGGAGCCACGCAGTCCTGTGCACATGCATAACATCTTTATTTATCATGAGCATGACACATAATAAGTAAATAAAATTTTCACAAAGTACGAAACACATTTCTCTTTTAACTGAACTGTACTCTTAAGAAAAATGCAGTATGGAATGCTTAGAACACTCAGGGCCACAGTTCCTCATTTCCCCACGCATTGACCAAAATATACATGTACTTTAAAATCAGTTAAACAAATTCAAATGTTAGTATTCAAAGAGGAATACTTCACAAATTAGATGAAAGAAAGGTACACAACTTGAGTGAAAAATACACAAAAGCATGTAAGGACCGAGAAAAAGATGTATTGTGGAGAACTTTTTTAAGATAAACTTGCTCTATTTTTGCACATGGGTTACATTTTGCATTTCAGATTAAGGAAACATTCAAGATAATTCCTGTATAACTAGGGATTTTATTCACACTTGTTAGTACTGTAATTTATTAGAACAGTCACAGACATATAGGACAAGTATGCCATTTCCAAGGAAAACAATTTTCCCAAGCCAGACTTTAACAGTGAAATATAAAAGGGAATAAGAATATCCCATATTTCAAACAAAATTAGTATCTGAGTATGCAAAAACATGAACAAGAAACGAATATTTTTTCTGAAAATGTTCCGAATGGTTTAAGTCAGGACTAGTTTCATGAACAGAGCATGAAAAATAATGATGAATTTTTAATTTTATTTTGTCTGTAGTACATTTACTTATGCTAAAATCTTCCATTTTGGTTGACTGTACTTTACATTCAGACCTAAGTTGATAAATCAGAGTGATTTTGTGTTTTAAAGCTTCAAATTCAGAAATACTACAACTCAAAAGCAAAAAGATTAAAACGACAAGAGAATATACTGCAAGCAAGCGAACGTGATAAATGACTTTTTGGGCTGAATTTCATGAATTCATAGATGGGGTGCAAAATTTTAATGCACTGTATATGAACTATTTTTCAAATGTATTACGATCACCAACTTTACATAGACTTTAAGTAAACATTTCATGTTAATTTACCATTTTATCTATGCATTTACTAAATTTTTGCATTTTGTTTATAAATATAATAACAAAAGGACATAAGAGAACATTTGTTTCTTGAAAATGTCCATAATTTTACCCAACTGTTATTTCTTTCATAGCTTTGAAGTAACCTATTAAACACATAGTTATCTTGTATTGACCAGACAGCCGTTGGTCTTGCCAATGTCTGAGGGAAGTCACAAAGCTAGAGAATTTAAGTAATATTTTACCAGTACGGAGAACTTCTTACGGCGTTTTCGATGAAAATTGACCGAATTTAGTAGTTCATTACTAACCTAGGAGCCTTTAACTATTTTTTTTATTCGAAAAAAACACACCAGAAATTATCATCAAGATTTTCCATACAGATATATTGTACTACTTTTCATGCCATTACATTTCAAATGAAATTTGATTCATTGTCAGATAGTTAAATGTTTGTTATTTTTTCGCATACGAATGCATTTTCGTGTCTCACATACGCTCATTACATATGATTTAACAAAATTACGAACAAGTTAGAAGTTAAATGAATATTTCCTGAAATACTGTACATTTCATTCCGGAAAGTTTACATGAGTACCTTCATTTCGAAATCCCTAATGTTTCTTTTCCTGAATTCAAAGTAAATTTTGAGTGTAGAATTTTCAGTTTTGACAGAAGTTATTTGTAAGTGGCTGTGATGTGTTCGTGTTTTCATAAACCGTTTTTGTGAAACACCCTATTGGTAACCTTTAGAACAGTTTAAATATTACCATTTTTTACCTTACTGCCACTGCAAATCATTGAATTTTCAAATATTTTCCTTTTTTATCGTTTACAGTGCCTCGTAAAGTCTTGAGAACAAATTTTTACTAAATACTTATATCATTCGATTTAATAATTTTGTTACACGTTTGGAAGATTTAACTTCACTATCACGCTAAACCAGAAGTTAAGAAAAGAAATGTAATTGTTATCTTAGTATTCTATGGGGATAGATTAATTTTCTCTGACATTGACGTATTCGTATGTAGATAATAGAGACTTTTAACCCAGCTCATACAGACTTGGAATATTTTCTCTAAGTCACCACGATGACAGACTTGCATTGTCATAGACGTTTTTCTCGTGAAATATATTTCTTTCTTAAAAGTTTATATACTAATTTCTTTAGAAACATGTCTAAGAAAATACCTCATCTTCATAAGAAACATCAGATTTGATTTAAATTAATAATAAAATAAGAATCATTAATTTGTAAATATATTTCTCTTTGACTCAAAAGTTTCTTTATCATATTCGAAATGAACAATTAATTGTACATAACTAATATATTGTATTGATGAACCAGAGTTATATTTTACCTTACTGCATTATATTTCAAAGTGAATGTGTTTTATTGCATATTTTAATAAAATCTTAAAAGCTTAAATGAGTGTTTCATTACAAAATTTGTACTTTCTAACTTCATTCTACTGAAACGAAAACATTCATAACTTATTACGAAGAAAAAGTTTTACATATTATACTTTTTGATTAATTTTCATACCACAGTATTATCTTTGAAAATTTGTTTCCTAATCCACTGCTAATATATTACTAATTTTCGCCCTTTCAATACACTTCGTACGTGATAAAAAAACTCAGTTTAGAAACTTTTTTCCTTAATGCCTTGTATTGCATTGCTGAACCGGGGCCATGCTTTCATTTTTATTACATATCATGCGAATATTTTAAAAAAAGCATATTTTTCCTTCTGTTAGCACAATTTTAACCAGCATTTTACTATTACAGAGACTTCTTTAGTAAAATTTCAAGGGTTAAATTGATCGTTTCATTATTAATTTTGAAGATTCTGGATATATCCTATTTAAAAGTTCATAACCGATTAGCAAAATAATTTATATATGTACTTTGTTGTCCTCTTGGTTAATTTTTAAAGCGTTTTTCAACTATAACACTTGATTTCTAGCGAAGTATCGAAATGATTATTTACTTTCCACTTTTTCCAAAGAATTTCGTAGACACATATGTTCAGTACAGAATATTTTCCTAACTTAAAAATATTATTACCAAAATAGAAAAATATGCAAAATTTTCCTAAAAATTTATATATTTGTTTTTTAAAAACATGTACACGAATATCCACATTTAATTACTTAATGTGTACTTTCCTATATCAGAACGAAAATTTTTTAAATAATGTCATATTCCATAAAATTTATGTCTTTGTGATGTCATCGTCTTTTCGCAAACGTTTTGAGAGTAGACGTTTAGACATTTCGAAACTGTTTTCTCTTTGCTATTGGAAACTATTTTATCTTTGCTGTTGGTATATGCCAATGAATTCTGGATACTTTTTTCTCTTGATTTATCTTCAGCTTATGAGTTATTTAAATACTTAAAAATATATTTGTAGATCTTTTATGTTGACACTTGTGATAGATTTTTTTTTGGACGTTTTTTGGAAAATGTATTTTATTCACGTGAATGAAACTGATGTTTTCTTAAAATTTTATTATTCAGAGTGTTAGTCAATTACGATAGAATGCCGGATTTGTTCTCTTTATTCAACATTCATATGAACTTCGGTATTCCAAATCCCTCACGCAAAATGTAATTTTTCTATCAGTAATAGGAAGACGAATGGAATAAATGCAGGTTATGCAGACATAAGATAAAAAATCTGGAAGTAAAAGACATTCTCCAGATCTAAACAATTCAGTAGAATGTGCAAATATTCATCCTATTCGAAGCTTATTTTTTCAATTACATAGAATATAAAATGTAAATTTAATAAAAAGAGATATAATGAAGATCAAGTATTCTGCAAAATCTGGATGGTAATTATACAAAATTAGTCATAAAGCAGGTTTTCGTAAAAAGTGGCTCCAGCGGAGGAAACACGCCGGCAGTCTTCTGAAGCTCTAAGTTAGCACCTGATCTTTGCTCTTACAAAAGCTAAGTAGAATTGTAAATTCTACGTAAGAGCGAAGATCAAATGACCACTTAGAGTTTCAGGAGACTGCTGGCATGTCTCCTTCGTTGGAACCGCTTTTTACGAAAACCTGCTAGTTAATACGAAAACCTGCTAGAAAATAGTTAGTACAATGCATTAGAAGGAAAAGTTCTGAGTATCTCCAACTTAGTAGTAAAAAAAGTAAGAAATGTAGTATTCCAGTTAAACTATATAGAAAGAGCATTGTGTATATTGGCTTAATGTTACAGAAAATATTATCTAGTGAAGTTATACGCATGTAAATTTCAGCTTAAAATTTCAAAGACACAGAAATGTAGGTAAGTTTACTTTTGGAGAAATGGAAATGTAACATCGTATTGTATTTAAAACAAGGGAAAAAAGTTAAGGGTAAAATAAAAATGTAACAAAAAAACATTTACTAATTCAGAAGTCAAACAACAAAAATCAGCGTTATACCTACAAAATTTTCACAGGACTAGTTTCGATGGTTTTACCGAACCATCATCTTCAGCTGCAAAACCGCAAATGAACAAGATAGGAAATAATGATTAGATAAGTAATTAAAAATAAATGCATTTGATTGTAAGAAAATGTAAACTAAATTGCATGTAACTACAGTAGTAACCGGAGGTAACCGGCCGGCGGAAGTGACGTCACAGAAAAGGGGCGTGGCCTCCGCCATTTTGAATTTCTCCGGAAGTGACGACACCAGCGCCATCTTGTATCACGTGATGGAATGACGTGATCATGTTGAGTTTCGTTTTGATTCTGTGGCAACGATTTTACGTTTTCAAAGTTTTTATTTTTTGTGGCAACGACACTATTTTTTATGTTTATGGCAATGAGCTCTTAACCACGTGTTTGGAATGACATCACTTTTAATTTATTATTTTTAATTATTTGACATGTGATTAATATTATTTTGTTATTTGATTAATTTTTAATACGTCATCATTAATTTTAACTTTTTAATTATTAACTATTTAGTACATCATTATTTTACTTATTACCTTTAATGAATTTTTGTGGAAATTAATATTATTTTCCCTGAATTTTAAAAGTAACTCCACCGCTGGGATTCGAACTCGCTATCTCTGGGATGGGAGGTCTAGCGCTTTACCGCTCGGCTACCCTGTCCTCTTATCAGACTTGTTATTTGAAACTCTCTTTGTCCCTTTGAGTTTTTGCACCATTGATGACATAAGGCTGAAAGTCTGCGCATGCGCTTTGACATGAGAACCGCGTCACACATTTGTTTTTACACGACGGCTAGGATTTCTTTTGGCTTCTTAATCATTACTTTATTCATTGCTGTTTTAAATGTAAGATTTTCCCACGGTTTAATTTTTTTTATTATTAAGATATTTTTAATTGTTTTCAATTTTCATCTCATTCTTACTTTTTTTAAGTTATTAGTTAATTTATTAATTTTTATTTTATTTTTTCCCTTTCCCAAACATAAATTTTATTTTTAACTTCAACAAAAGTGAATTTAAATTTTCTTTTTACTTTTTATCTTGCAAAGTTTATTTTTTTTTATATTTAATTTTCTTTTTGGTTTTACAAAAGTAATATTTATTTTTACGAATTGAATTTTTCCTTTTCACTTTTTTATTTTGCAAAAGTTTTTTTTTTCCCAAAATTTTTTCCTTTTTGTATTTTTACTTTATTTTAATTTTTTGTTTAACTTTCTTTTTGGTTTTACAAAAGTAATATTTTTATTTACGAATTCAATTTTTCTTTTTCACTTTTTTATTTTGCAAAAGTTTTTTTTTTCCCAAAATTTATTCCTTTTCGTATTTTTACTTTACTTTATTTTAATTTTTTGTTTAAACTTTTTTTTGGTTTTACAAAAGAAATATTTATTTTTCCAAATTTAATTTTCCTTTCCGCTTTTTATTTTAAAAAAAGTTGTTACTACATTTTTTAACTTAATTTTTTTTACAAAAGTAATATTTAGTTTCATAATTTTAATTTTTTGAGATTTTTGTTTACACAAATGTTTTTTTAAGACACAATAACACGCCGAATAAATACTCATTCAGAAGTCAAACAACAAAAATCAGCGTTATACCTACAAAATTTTCACAGGACTAGTTTCGATGGTTTTACCGAACCATCATCTTCAGCTGCAAAACCGCAAATGAACAAGATAGGAAATAATGATTAGATAAGATAAGAAAGCCTGAACAAGAATAAGCAAGTGGCGCCATCTGTTGGCGAAACCAGAACTAAAACATAATTTCTCTAAAAGCCGAAGGCAAATTTGGATTGGAATTAGGATCGTTAACTAGAACAGAACGATTTTTATGAATGTGAAATGCCTCTAGAAAATCCAGTTCTCCAATGGAAGATGTTTTTTGAATAATTTTGGCAGCAGAAAAATTGAAAGTGTGATTTTCGGACCAGCAATGTTGAGCAACAGAAGACTTCTGTGTTTCCTTTTTTCTAACATATGCCTCATGTTCTTTGACGCGAAATTTTAAGGCTCTCTTAGTTTGGCCAATGTAAATTAAACCACACTGGCAAGGAATCCTATAAATACCCCAGGAATTCATATCCGGAATGGGGTCCTTGAGTATAGAAGTTGGAATTTTATTGATGGGAGAATAAACAACCCGAAAGTTAAATTTCTGCAAAATATGTGCAACTTTACAGCTAATTGATGGAAAGAAGGGAATGACAACAGAATTTTTATAATCTCCTAAAATAAGAGTGTGGCTTTTAGTGTGTTCAGATGAGAATTTTTTAACTGCTTGATTAATAATGTTGGGTGAAAAGCCCCTGTCAATAGCTATTGCTTTTAAATAATTTAGTTCTTCATCAAGGGCTAGTTTGGAGGAGCAAACTTGAAGAGCACGGAAAACATAGGAATAAAATGAAGCTAACTTTTGTTTAGTCGGATGACATGATTTAAAGTGTGGTGGAAGGCAAACCGATGAAGGTTTACGGTAAACTGTAGTACTGAAGTTGGATGTGTTACGTGTGACCAGAATGTCGAGAAACGGAAGAGAATTGCAAGTCTCAAGTTCAAAAGTGAACTGAATAGCAGGATCAATAGAATTCATTGTTGAAAGAACTTTATTTAAATCATCTTTATTACCTTCAAACAGGGTAAAAGTATCGTCTACATAGCGGAACCATGCCGGGAAGTTTAAAGTTTCAAACAATTTTGATTCATAATAATGCATGTAGATATCAGCCAGGATGGGACTGAGGGGGCTTCCCATGGCTAATCCCTCAGTTTGCTTGTAATATTTATTTTGGAAAACAAAATGTGTTTGTTTCAAACAGAGTTGAGTGAGAGAAATTAGCTCTTCAATTTCGATGCAAGAGAAATGAAATTCGCGAAGTCTGGTTTCTAGACATCTTAATGCACCCTCCACTGGGACATTGGTGAATAATGATTTTACATCAAAAGAAACCATGAGTAAATTACTAGGAGAAATGTTTTTAACCTTTTTTACAAACTCTATTGAATTTTTTATGGTGTAAATGTTATTGTCTAATAGAGTGGAAAATCTAGAAACTAAATATTTAGCTAAAGGATACGAGGCAGTACCTAAATTTGATACAATAGGGCGGAAAGGAATACCACTTTTATGAATTTTGGGAAGAGCATATAATCTGGCACAATTCGCAACAGATGGGATAAGCGAATGTTTTAAGTTGCTTGAAATGATTTGCGAAGATTTGATCGCAGTTTTTATTTTGGATAAGTCCGAAGGTGAAGGATCTTTAGGGATAGGATTATATGGTCCTTCGTTTAAGAGTTTAGTGACACCATCGATGTAAGTGTTCTTATCCATGACGACTATCTGGCCACCTTTGTCGGCCTTTGAAATGATAATATCCGGGTTAGAATGAAATTCAAAGGTCGGATTCAAAGGCCGACAAAGGTGGCCAGATAGTCGTCATGGATAAGAACACTTACATCGATGGTGTCACTAAACTCTTAAACGAAGGACCATATAATCCTATCCCTAAAGATCCTTCACCTTCGGACTTATCCAAAATAAAAACTGCGATCAAATCTTCGCAAATCATTTCAAGCAACTTAAAACATTCGCTTATCCCATCTGTTGCGAATTGTGCCAGATTATATGCTCTTCCCAAAATTCATAAAAGTGGTATTCCTTTCCGCCCTATTGTATCAAATTTAGGTACTGCCTCGTATCCTTTAGCTAAATATTTAGTTTCTAGATTTTCCACTCTATTAGACAATAACATTTACACCATAAAAAATTCAATAGAGTTTGTAAAAAAGGTTAAAAACATTTCTCCTAGTAATTTACTCATGGTTTCTTTTGATGTAAAATCATTATTCACCAATGTCCCAGTGGAGGGTGCATTAAGATGTCTAGAAACCAGACTTCGCGAATTTCATTTCTCTTGCATCGAAATTGAAGAGCTAATTTCTCTCACTCAACTCTGTTTGAAACAAACACATTTTGTTTTCCAAAATAAATATTACAAGCAAACTGAGGGATTAGCCATGGGAAGCCCCCTCAGTCCCATCCTGGCTGATATCTACATGCATTATTATGAATCAAAATTGTTTGAAACTTTAAACTTCCCGGCATGGTTCCGCTATGTAGACGATACTTTTACCCTGTTTGAAGGTAGTAAAGATGATTTAAATAAAGTTCTTTCAACAATGAATTCTATTGATCCTGCTATTCAGTTCACTTTTGAACTTGAGACTTGCAATTCTCTTCCGTTTCTCGACATTCTGGTCACACGTAACACATCCAACTTCAGTACTACAGTTTACCGTAAACCTTCATCGGTTTGCCTTCCACCACACTTTAAATCATGTCATCCGACTAAACAAAAGTTAGCTTCATTTTATTCCTATGTTTTCCGTGCTCTTCAAGTTTGCTCCTCCAAACTAGCCCTTGATGAAGAACTAAATTATTTAAAAGCAATAGCTATTGACAGGGGCTTTTCACCCAACATTATTAATCAAGCAGTTAAAAAATTCTCATCTGAACACACTAAAAGCCACACTCTTATTTTAGGAGATTATAAAAATTCTGTTGTCATTCCCTTCTTTCCATCAATTAGCTGTAAAGTTGCACATATTTTGCAGAAATTTAACTTTCGGGTTGTTTATTCTCCCATCAATAAAATTCCAACTTCTATACTCAAGGACCCCATTCCGGATATGAATTCCTGGGGTATTTATAGGATTCCTTGCCAGTGTGGTTTAATTTACATTGGCCAAACTAAGAGAGCCTTAAAATTTCGCGTCAAAGAACATGAGGCATATGTTAGAAAAAAGGAAACACAGAAGTCTTCTGTTGCTCAACATTGCTGGTCCGAAAATCACACTTTCAATTTTTCTGCTGCCAAAATTATTCAAAAAACATCTTCCATTGGAGAACTGGATTTTCTAGAGGCATTTCACATTCATAAAAATCGTTCTGTTCTAGTTAACGATCCTAATTCCAATCCAAATTTGCCTTCGGCTTTTAGAGAAATTATGTTTTAGTTCTGGTTTCGCCAACAGATGGCGCCACTTGCTTATTCTTGTTCAGGCTTTCTTATCTTATCTAATCATTATTTCCTATCTTGTTCATTTGCGGTTTTGCAGCTGAAGATGATGGTTCGGTAAAACCATCGAAACTAGTCCTGTGAAAATTTTGTAGGTATAACGCTGATTTTTGTTGTTTGACTTCTGAATGAGTATTTATTCGGCGTGTTATTGTGTCTTAAAAAAACATTTGTGTAAACAAAAAACTCAAAAAATTAAAATTATGAAACTAAATATTACTTTTGTAAAAAAAATTAAGTTAAAAAATGTAGTAACAACTTTTTTTAAAATAAAAAGCGGAAAGGAAAATTAAATTTGGAAAAATAAATATTTCTTTTGTAAAACCAAAAAAAAGTTTAAACAAAAAATTAAAATAAAGTAAAGTAAAAATACGAAAAGGAATAAATTTTGGGAAAAAAAAACTTTTGCAAAATAAAAAAGTGAAAAAGAAAAATTGAATTCGTAAATAAAAATATTACTTTTGTAAAACCAAAAAGAAAGTTAAACAAAAAATTAAAATAAAGTAAAAATACAAAAAGGAAAAAATTTTGGGAAAAAAAAACTTTTGCAAAATAAAAAAGTGAAAAGGAAAAATTCAATTCGTAAAAATAAATATTACTTTTGTAAAACCAAAAAGAAAATTAAATATAAAAAAAAATAAACTTTGCAAGATAAAAAGTAAAAAGAAAATTTAAATTCACTTTTGTTGAAGTTAAAAATAAAATTTATGTTTGGGAAAGGGAAAAAATAAAATAAAAATTAATAAATTAACTAATAACTTAAAAAAAGTAAGAATGAGATGAAAATTGAAAACAATTAAAAATATCTTAATAATAAAAAAAATTAAACCGTGGGAAAATCTTACATTTAAAACAGCAATGAATAAAGTAATGATTAAGAAGCCAAAAGAAATCCTAGCCGTCGTGTAAAAACAAATGTGTGACGCGGTTCTCATGTCAAAGCGCATGCGCAGACTTTCAGCCTTATGTCATCAATGGTGCAAAAACTCAAAGGGACAAAGAGAGTTTCAAATAACAAGTCTGATAAGAGGACAGGGTAGCCGAGCGGTAAAGCGCTAGACCTCCCATCCCAGAGATAGCGAGTTCGAATCCCAGCGGTGGAGTTACTTTTAAAATTCAGGGAAAATAATATTAATTTCCACAAAAATTCATTAAAGGTAATAAGTAAAATAATGATGTACTAAATAGTTAATAATTAAAAAGTTAAAATTAATGATGACGTATTAAAAATTAATCAAATAACAAAATAATATTAATCACATGTCAAATAATTAAAAATAATAAATTAAAAGTGATGTCATTCCAAACACGTGGTTAAGAGCTCATTGCCATAAACATAAAAAATAGTGTCGTTGCCACAAAAAATAAAAACTTTGAAAACGTAAAATCGTTGCCACAGAATCAAAACGAAACTCAACATGATCACGTCATTCCATCACGTGATACAAGATGGCGCTGGTGTCGTCACTTCCGGAGAAATTCAAAATGGCGGAGGCCACGCCCCTTTTCTGTGACGTCACTTCCGCCGGCCGGTTACCTCCGGTTACTACTGTAGTTACATGCAATTTAGTTTACATTTTCTTACAATCAAATGCATTTATTTTTAATTAATTGATAACATATTAAATGAACCGGCAACGGAAAACAAGGAGATTCAGGTATGCTCTGTTCCTTTCTAGAATCGTGTGGACATAAAAAAAAATTGCACCTTTAGATTGGTTTCCCAGTACTCCAGGTGTTAGACCTAAAGGAAGACACTATAATAACAAATAATTACATATTCGCAACTAGATTTTATAATGAGCAGCATCCTGCAACTCATCTTTATTAAACATAAATAAAATTCTAAATACATACACAGTGTAACATAAAATTGTTGATAGCTAAAACATTCTAAAATTCTTCATTTATAATAGTCCTTAACTTGATTATATATAAAGCTCCTTAATTTATATTTTGTTGCCTGTTCTGTATTTATCGTTCTTTTATTTATTATTTCGCTACGTGTACTGTATTTATCGTTTTTTACTTCTTTGTAGGAAGTAAAGGAAGTATTGTAATCGCACAAAATCCCGGGTAACATATTTCAACGAAAACATCCATTTTGACCGCTATCGAATACAATTTAACGATGTTCCTGCGTGACATCTGTACGTAAAAACAGAATAAAGGACTCTTATTTCCTCAAACGAATTATAAAACTGATTTAAAATGGATTCAGAAGAGATTTTTTACTTCCTTGTACGAAGTAAAAAGGAATACTGTAACAGCGAAAAATTTCGGATATCATATTTCAACGAAAATACCGATTTTGACCGCTATCCAATGCAATTCAATGATGTTTTTGCGTGACATCCGCAAGTAAAGACAGAATAAAGGACTCTTTTCCAAAAATATTATAAAACTGATTTAAAATGAATTCTGAAGAGAATTTTTCGTGGCGTCTGTGCGTACGTACGTATCTCGCATAACTCGAAAACGAGTACGTTGAAATTTTGTATATAGGACTGCTATAACATGCAGATGTGCACCTCGTATTTTGGTTGCAATCGGCTGCACCAAAAAGTATATAAATTATATGTATATATACATCTATTCTGATCCTCGGCTCAGTGAGCTCAGTTTCTTTATTCTTATATGTTTGTAACTTGTGCATTTTTTGCTTTAAAAATGATTGAAATATGTCTATTTTAAAAATTATTGAATTATGTTAAGGTTTTTATGCCTTTAGTAAATCTGCATGCAATATTTGTGGAGTTATCAACAATTTAAAAGTTCTTTAAGTGCAGCTAAGCCTAATGAAGTTTGCGATGGCGGATATGTTTGTTTACATTTTAAACTTGGCAAAATAGCGGATTTGTTGCCAATCTGGAGAAACTAAGCTTCGCAACAACAAAGAGCCTTCTTTTATTGCTGCAAATTAAATCATGCTTAATCCATTCTGGAATTTATTCGAGGAAATAAGTGTTTCAGATTTAGTTCGTAATTTTTAATATAGATATTTTGAGTTTTTATGTATGTATGTCTTGTAGGGAAGTGAGAACTGAGTTAATTGAATGAGAAACACTGAATAGTCTGAGAAAAACAGTTCCTTTTTTGTTTTGTTTGCTTAATTTCTTTTATGCATCGTTTTAGATTTATTATAGTATTTGAATAGAACATGTGGCAACGATTAGATAATTCTTAAAATGATATATATTTACATGCATTCTGAGTTATAATATGGACAAAATGTAACGCTGTTAAGTGAACCTCGCGCCAGAGTGTCGCTATGGTAAACAAATATAGTGGAATTGTAAAGAGTGTACTTACTCTATTGTGATTTATGCGCTATCGACGAAGTAGATTTAATTCAATCCAATAAGTTCAAATGAAATGCAAGGAAAAATGCGTATAATTCAATATTTCGTGCAAGGAAGTCATATATATACATATATATATATAATACCCACCCTGTTACTTGGCTCAGTGAGCTCAATTTTTTCTATTCTTATATGTTGGTAAATTCGGCATTTTTTGCTTTAAAAATATTGTTCTTATCTTCCGGTTAAGGTTTTTATGTCTTTAGTAAATCTGCATGCAATAATTGTAGAATTATCAACAATTTAAAAGTTGTTTAAGTGCCGCTAAGCCTAATTATTTTTACCATAGCAGCCCTATTTGTTTACATTTGAAACTTAGCAGAATAGTGGATTTGTTGCCAATCTAGAGAAACTAAGCTTGGCAACAACAAAGATAACAACTTCTTTTATTAATCCTGCTTAATCCATTCTAGAGTTATCATTTAAGCTATTAAATTATCCCATATATTGACTCAGCATAACGTCCAAAACAAATTCAGTCAGTTTCTACGCCTTCGGTGTCTTTTTGCCGAGTGAGACCAAAAGTAAACTTTTAGTTTTGTCCACCGGAAAATCTGCATTTTGACTGCTGGCCGAATTGCTTGTTTTTGTGTAGAAACAGTAATTTTAATTGTTTCAACAGTACTTGGTATTTCATATTTTTCTATATATATTTCAATTTTCAATGAAAATATTTTGAATTTTCACGCACTTTTGCCTTGCCGCGAAGTGAGAACTGAATTAAATGAATGAGAAATATACCTTTAACGAAATTCGAGGAAATTAGTGTTTCGCATTAACAGCAAATATTGTCGCCAGTCATCCTCGGACAGACGAGAATGGTTACGAGCAGCGCATGCGCATCAGGTAAGAGGCGCTGAATCGTTACAAAATGAATGAGATGTAACATTGTTAAGTGAACCTAGCGTCAGATTGTCGCTATGGTAAATAAATATAGTGAATTTTAAAGAGTGTATTTATTCTCTTGTTTTATGCGCTGTATTGGCGAAGTAGATTTAATTTAATTCAATAAGTTTAAATGAAATGGAGGAAAAAATGTGTATAATTTAATATTCCGTACAAGGAAGTCATATGGTGTACACATCAGATTTTTTTGCTTTATATTCGTTCTTTACTATACATTCGACTTTCAATCCACACTTAAAACCTGGTAATCATTTTTAGATTACATATTTTTAAAGAAACAGCAAGTTAAAAAAAATGGACACACGAGGACTGCTAGACTAGAGTCCAGTTTGCTGGCTGGACAATTACTTAAAGTGAAAATCAAACTACTTTTGAAAGCTTTCAGATTTTATACTATGCCCCTAACAAATTCAGCAAAGGATTACGTTACCCAAAATTTTATGCCTCTAGGTACTTTCGTTTTTCATAGTGCTAGAAACATACATACATTTATTCAGATTGTTCATAATTTAATTTCTTTAAATATAATCGGCGTAGCTAGGGTGGGGCAAAGGGGGACATCTGTCCCCGGGCGCAGCATCCGGGGGGCGCCAAATTGATGGTACGAAATTCTAGAATGAAATGTTTTCCATTCGTGGCACACAGAGAGGGTCGCAACATCTTCAGTTGTCCCCGGGCGCTTAAAACCCTAGCTTCGCCTCTGAATGCAATACAGGATGATAATATTTGGTGGCAAATTAAAACGTGATACCCCGTTTACACTGAACCGACGAAAATGCCGTTTCGAGACTAATAGCCCTTCTAGGCTAACGCTGCTTTGGACTAAAAAAAGTCGTCAATTATCTCACACGTGATTTTTAAAAATACAGTCAAAAGTCGTTAATTCGGACACCCATAATCCGGAATGATCTATAATCCGGACCTCAAAGCTACAAACTTTCTGCGCATGCGTCGCTTTGACGCACGCGCATAGGTGTTTACGCGTGCGCGCAAGACCTTTACGGCTGCAAATATGTGTGTGCACATGCGCGTTTAATATATAACGGACGGTATAAGAAGCTAAGCTAAAATTATCTAATTCAGTTAATGTTGCAGATTGCGTTGTTCCTTAATCTTCGAATTGGATCCGGCTTATTATTTTTTGAAGATTGTTAGAGCAACTTTATAAAAGTAAGCTTGAACTTTCGATTAAGTCAAATAGAATTTCCGATATATATTTACTAATATGTAAAGGATTTACAAAGCGAAAGTATGTTCCGAAATCTGTTTATCAATTTCACGCTGCTCTGGGGAATTGGAATGAATTGGAAGTTGATCTGTCAGCACTATCCTTATCTTCACGGCAGATGTTTTTATTTTATTTGGCTTATAATTCCTTACTAAATGTAGTATTTTATGTCTGTTTAATAGAATTAAAGAGAAAGTATTATCACATGAAACGAAGCAACTTACATTGAAGGAAATGTTTAATAAAGTAAACAAATAAATATTAAGCTTTTCTTTGTAAATTTTGATACCCTTTAGATCATAATTGTTCTTTATTTCATAAATTACGGTTTCATATTTTTAATTTTGTAATTTCTGCATGTCATCTTACCAGATTTAAACTGATGATCTGTAATCCGAAAAAATCAATAATCCGGAATCGCCGAAGTCCCGATTAACGACTTTTGACTGTATACGAAACATACAGTACAGCATACATAAATTTAACTATTATGACCTTTACTCACAATCTTGCGTTTATCAGCAACAAAAGAATCCAGTTTAGCAAAATTAGTAAATTTAGGAAAATTAGTACACGAAGAAATTTCAACACTTCTACAATATGTTACTTTAAAATAGTCACTTCAACGTCGTAGCGACCCTCCCCTCATTCACGCTCGTAACATCAGTCACCACTGCCGTAAAAATGAATTTTATTAAAGTAGAGGACTCAACCTTTTCTCTGCAGTAATAATTACCATGGTCATAAGGCACGGTTTTGGGGGACATAAATGGCCTTGAAGTGACCATTCTAAAGTAACAGACTATAGCTAGGGAGACATCGTTTTCTTATATAAGGTAAAAAGTTACCAGTACGGTAGTCGTGTTCGCATAGACATTGTTCTGTTTTTCCCTGGCGAATTATATGCCAAATTATCAAATATTCGGACACCATTAAATTAAATAATTAAAAGCATACTTAACTAAATATTCCTGACTACTAACAACTTTTTACATAGTTCCAAACACTGCTACATTCTCTTTAAATCGCAGCTTCAAGATTTTTAATCAAAACTAAAATAGTTTTGTTTAAAGTAGTTTTAAACAATTTTAAATGAGTTTTTAATAATTAAAAACTATTTGTTCTAGTTCGCATTACAGTTATTCAACGATAAATTAATATCATCTAGTTCCATCCACTGCTATGGTCAAATAACGGCATGTGCGACATATTCGGCCGGCAAACTTATTTATTACGCCTCGATCATTATACTTATCTTATTAGCTAATTTTATCGTACGGAAATAGTGGAGCAGCAGTTTTCCCTTTTGTGGTGTTTCTTACAGTGTTCTTCCAACATAATAAGAAACTTATCAGGAGATTCGCAACTAATTAAAATCGAGTTTTAATTGAACTCGACTTTAATTAGTTGCTAGAGAAAATTTTCTAATGCTTGATACAAAGAAATTTCAATCACGTTAATTTGTTATGTTTATCTGTCAGGGCATTTATGACTGTCATGCGATTAATTCGATTTGTGGCTACTTCTTTTTTCCCCGGATTGCGGCTGATCTGCACCCGATACATGTGTTCCTCGATTTTTTTTAATAGCTAAAAGAGGCATTAGACCCAAAGGGCTGTCTCAGAACGGCATTTTGCGGCATTTGCACTTTCTGCTTTGGTTCACTTTTCAAACTGTTACCACCAAATATTATCGCCACGTATTATATTTAAAGAAATTAAATAATGAAGAATCTGTAAGAATGTTTCTAGCGTTGTCATAAAAACAACGGTACCTAGAGCCACCACAATTTTGAATAACGTAGTCCTCCAACCAAACAGGAGCACTTGGAAGCCCGAATTTTGAATTTCGAATTTGTTTTAGTATTTATTTCTGTTAAACCTTAACGAATTTTTGATTAACACACTCAACGGTTTCATAGCGAGCAATGCAAACACTGTACCAAAAAAAAAAAAAAAAAAAAAAAAAAAAAAAAAAAAATCTCCAGCGCGCGAGACTTTGCATCAGAAATTTGAAAGATATGCTGTTTTACTGTTTTTAAATAGTCTGATATTGCTGCTGTTAAATTGAATTTTATGCGGCTTACGTACGAAGAACATGACATTTAATAAATAAAGGTGACACAAACACACACACACACACAAAAAAAAAAAAAAAAAAAAAAAAAACGCCGCTTCGGGAGTAATATAAAATGTGAAAGGTGTTTTTTTTAATATATATCAGCTTTTGTCCGGCATAAATAGAATGGTGAAGAATCATAAATGTAGTCGTAGCTTAAATTATCAGACGATAAGTTTACAAAACAGAATCCATTTATTATTTAGGAGAAATAGCAGTTACAAAATCAGATATCCGGAGTAAATAAAAAGAATTACTAATAACTTTTGGTATGAAGTTTACTGCATCGTTGCACTAATAAGCCCCGATATTCTTCTGCGAGTCTTTTTATAGCCTCTGGAAAGGCGGAGCTTCCAAGAAATGACGTCAGCCTCGTCAGCCAATCCATTTCGCTTTAAATATCTCCAGAACATTCTAAAACTGTACGTGTAGAAAAGGCGGGAAAAACAACTTGACTACGGGGCTATGGATTTAATTCCACGTACTTTCAAATAAGAGAACGTCGCCATTAAAAATGAAAAGAACATACAGTTAGAATTTTAAGTGTATTCTTGAGTATAGAATTTTATTATTACATATATATATACTTTTTTTTTTTCAATTTTGAGAAAATCGGCTCTTAAACAAGGTCAACTCTTGTCGTTATGAGACAAGCTTTTCTATCATACAGATAGATTATCAACTCTACATTTATAGCGACACATTAACTTATGTGACACCGTCAAGTGTGCTTTGTGTTTCACTAACAGAAATGAATTTCAAATGAATTTTAATAACATGCACATTTAATATATACAAAAAAAAAAAAAAAAGTTCAACTATAATTTTACGATTTACGATTTTACGATTACGCTAAATTTTACGATTTAGAGGCCTTCAATCAGTTTTAATCAGTGATTACAGATTTTATACCACCTATAGCCAAGTGAATAAGATCGTGAACACTGATAATCGACGCCGATTAGAATCCTGGCCAATGAGGTGGTTCCGTAGGCTTTTCGCGGTTTACTCCATATGTAATGTGAATCAATTTTCCTTAGAAAGTCCATAATAAATATTCTCCTTGCGCACATATACCTGTCATAACTAACACACACACATATACACTCTTTGCCATAATTGACTAAACAAACGAATTATAAAAATATCGCAGCACGTGCTTTCATGTGAACTTTGAGCCCCGGTAAATATGAAACAAGTATACAAAACTGATATGTGTAGTAATTTTCAGTTTATACTGCGACCAAAAGTGTAAAATATTTGACGTATTCATGAAAGACGTATCCATGAAGCTGAATGTTTGGCATTAATCACAGAAAATTCATCATAGATATTAGGGGGGAAATGCCAGCAGGTATACTGACTAAGAAAATAATTAACTAAAAATAAATTTTAACAAAAATTACTTAATATTTCGGACATTTCAAAGTAAAATTTCCAGTAAATGAAGATGTTAAACACTTTCACCCAGAAATAAATAAAAAGGCAAAAAAGAAAAGTCTGCATGAATCCACCATCTACTGACTAGCGCTCATTAATTGAGTGCACAGAAAAGAAGTAAGTGAACATAAAAAGCAAATGTCTTCATCAAAAAATTTTTGGCTTTTCATCAAAGTCGCAGAGACCACCAACTTAGCTTGGCAACTGCAATAGTTACAAGTTAGTAGTTAAAAAAGAACTCGAATTTGTTTTCAAATCTTTATTAAGGAATAAGAAAGCACTTTTTTAAAATTTTTCTTTATTATCAAACAATAACATTTTGTTTAGGAGCTGAATAATTCTACTATTTATAAATCAGTCTAAAGATAGTTCCTGCTTCACAAATATACTGGAAACGGTCTCAACGACAATAGATAGCGTGACAAAATTCATTATTTTTTAAATTTAATGTTTTCTCTGCAATATTTGAAACAAAAATTGTCGTTTGCCCACCATAATTTACTGCATTACACAAACAATAGCATGAAAGAACTATTTTTGTTTTTATTGATTTAATAATACGGCTTAAAAAACACAGATAACAGTCTTTTGTTTAATATTCATTACTTGGGATTTAAATATAATTTACTTCAACAGATTATGAACTCAGGGATAAATAGTCCTGTTATGAACTATAATTTTTGTTTCAATAAATGAACTGTTTGATTTATGGCTTCCTTCTTTTTTTTTTTTTTTTTTTTTTTTTTTTTTTGTCTCCCTTCCTGGCAGCCGATAACGCTTAATTAGACTAAACAATTGCCAAATAAATATTCAGCGCCATCTATATCTCAACAAATGGATTTGTAGGTTTAAGTTTAAAAGAAACAAAACACACAAAACAATACTGGAATTACACTCTAAAATCTAGAAGAATTTAAGACTTAAGTTTCAAAAAGTTAAATCATTAGTTAAAAAAAACTGCAATTATGCAAGTTTTTGAATACTAATGTTTTTTATATTTTGCTTCTTCATTTGTATTCAAAGTTCAGATTCTGTTTAACAACCAAAACAATTTCAAAGCTGAATAGTTACGATTAGACTATTCGTTTAAGAATTTATGCAACATGTATTCGAGATAAAAAAAAAACAAAATCATGCATTTAAAATGAGTGGTTAAAAATAAGCAAATGTCTAATGACAGGACAGAACATTTGCTGCGATACTATTTCATCGTAAACTGAAGCCATGCGAAAACGTTTATGTTTGTTCAGTAAAGAACACAATTACTCAAGACACTGCACAGGGCTTATTTCAATATTTCTCTTAAATGGCAGTATTTTTTATTTTGACAGACACGAAATCCACTTAATATAAATATTATTAAAATAACTAACTACTAGCATCACTTAAAGAAAGACTGAAAGATCATGAGCACAGATTAACTAAAAATTAAAACAAGAAAACATAAAGAAATACAAAACTCTCCTAGAAACTAATGCTTGTCATTGTTTGTTGTTTGTTTAAATATACAAATAAATACATTTTTTACTTTCTTGTACGAAGTAAAAAGGAAGTATTGTAATCGCGAAAAGTTTCGGGCAACATATTTCAACGAAAATATCCATTTTGACCGCTATCGAATGCAATTTAACGATGTTTTTGCGTGATATCTGTACGTAAGGACAGAATAAAAGACTCTTTTCCTCCAAAAAAAATTATAAAACTGCTTTAAAATGAATTCTGAAGAGAATTTTTCGTGGCGTCTGTACGAACGTATGTACGTACGTATCTCGCATAACTCAAAAACGAGTAGCCTCAGAAAGTTGAAATTTTGTATATAGGACTGCTATAACATGTAGATGTGCACCTCGTATTTTGGTTTCAATCGGCCGCACCAAACATATATAAATATATTTATATATATATCCACTCTGTTACCCGGCTTAGCGATCTCAGTTTCTTTACTCTTATATGTTTGTAAATTGTATATTTTTTGCTTTAAAAATGATTGGATTATGTTGTTTTTAGCTTCCGGTTAAGGTTTTTATGCCTTTCGTAATTCTGGAAGCAATATTTGTACACAACAATTTAAAAGCTGTTTAAGTGCGGTTAAGTTTTAAATAACATGGCGGACATATTTGTTTTCATTTGAAACAGCAGAATAGATTTGTTGCCAATCTAGAGAGACTAAGCTTCGCAACACAAAAATAACGCCTTCATTTATTATTGGGAATTAAATCATGCTTAATCTTTTCTGGAATTTTTTCGAGGAAATAAGTGTTTAAAATTTACTTCGTAATTTTTAATGCAGATATTTTGAGTTTTTATGTATTTTTGCATTGTCGCGAAGTGAGAACTGAATTAATTGAATGAGAAATACTAAATCGTCTGTGAAAAACTGTTTCTTTTCGGTTTTGTTTGCTTAATTTCTTTCATACATCGTATTAGCTTTATTATAGTATTAGAATAGAACATGTGGCAACGATAATTCTTCAAATGATATAAATTTTGTGCATTCAGATTGTCGTTGTAGTAAACAAATATAGTGAATTTTAAACAATGCATTTATTCTATTGTGGTTTATGCGCTGTCGACGAAGTAGATTTAATTCAATCCAATTAATTTAAATGAAATTCAAGGGAAAAATGCGTATAATTTAATATTCCATACAAGGAAGTCATGTGGTGTACACATCAGATTTTTTTAATTTATTTTCTAACCAAATGAAAAAAAAAAAAATAATAATTAAAAAAAAATCTGAAAGGGTTTAGATTTTAACGGTCGAGTAAACTTAAGTTTAATTTGGTTTATCAGCAGAGATTATCAATATAGATGGCCCAGGAGGAATAGCAAATATTTTATAGGATACTAGCTGAATACGCATTTAAACTAACATAGGAATGTTATTCTTCTTCTGTAAAAGTGAAAAAATTTACATAATTCTATAAAAATATTTAATCATTTTAATTAAAATTATTGTGAATTCAATGCAATTTTATTTAAAACCAATAAGAATAAAAAGTCAAAAAATAAACATAATTCTTGAGAACCGCATCTATAGCTTTTAAATAACTTGGTTAATCAATAACAGATAGACTAAATCCGAAAGACATTATATTATGCCTAATGGCAACACAAAAATACATTTTACGGAAAATCACGTTTCGAAAGTAATAGCCCTTTTTCGCTAAAATGTGCATTTAATATGCTTACTTCATACTAAAGCTATAAAATATGTAACATTTATTTTTAAATTAATATTTTCTTTAAATAATATTTTATTTCATACAAATTTTTATATTAATAAAAGAACAAGTTAATCAAACCCTGTGACACATATTGTATAAATTCTAAATTCTTTCAGAGTCTTTCTGCATTATAGATTTATTACTAATAATAGTAAGTTAGTTAAGTTCATCAGTAACAATTACTTCAAATTTCATTCCATTGGCAAGTAAAATTTCAAGTATAAATACGAGAACAATTAAAATCACACACTAGCCATTTGATGTTTCACGCTTTACTTAAGCGCTGTGCGATAAGTTTACGACTGTTCACTCAGAAGCATTCCAAACAGAGCTCGAAAACGACTCGTAGAGCATGGAAAAACAGAGAATGGCAGTATAAAATAGAACACGAGTCATTGTCCGGACACTGATACCTTAAACACAGCCAAACTCGAAACAAAGGGGGATTACATCACAAAACTTGAATGTGCCCTTCCGTATTGTGTCGGAATGAGACAGCGCCACAGTTGGCGAATCTTGGCGTAAAAAGAAAATTCACAGTAAAAAAGGAATTCCGAATAGGTTGCTCAGTGCGTTTAAATTAATTCAAAATAACTTTATTTTTAATTTGAGGAACTCGAATTTTCCAAATAAACACACATAAAGGAACCACCTAAAATATCAGCTAGGAAACAAAGGACTAGCATAGTGTCCCGGTTGCTGATGTTATAAAATATCGATGCTGATAACTTCTTTGGAGTAAAAATTAAATTATGGTTATAATTACAAGGAAAAATATTATTTTAAATCACAGTAAAGTATTTAATCGCGCCATTCATGAATCAGTCTCCCCTTAAGGCAGATAGCCCTCGTGAGCTTTACCGTAATCAACTAAACCGAACCAATGTATCCTAAACTACTTCAAATGAATTTCAGCTTAACACAATTTATTTATTCCTCGCCTCCTCCCCCCCCCGAAAAAAAACTTTTGTTTAAAAACATATCAGAAAGAACAATTCACAACATAAGAACCAACACAATTTTTTATTTCTAAACGAGATCTGTCATATATACGATTTATTTTCATAATCGTAACACGCAGAATAAGTTACCAAAAGCATAAAAAAATAATCGATAAACATTAGTACCTGTGAAACAAATCAGATAAAAAGAAATAAAGACTTCAGATAAAAAGGAATAAAGTGAAGTTCTTCAGATAAAAAAAAAAAGCACGCCGTTCATTATGCAATTTCAACATCTATGCGTCAAATTATTAGGAATGCTTCAAACTATCTGCATTAATATTAAAGATGGTTTTGATTTTTTTCTGTTTATTACCATTCACAATTAAAAGAACTAACTTTTACGGACTTCTCATTCTTACTTCAAACCTACAGTCATGTATTTAAAAATAACGATAAACAATATTTAACAAATACGTATCAAACACACCTGCTTTTTTGTGTAGTGGACTTACCAAAGTGGCGAAGTGGAGAAAGTCCCTGAACACTGGTAGTTCAACCTAGGTTCCAGTCCCAGAAAATGAGTGTGGTTCCATACCGTTAATATATTAGTTTCCATTAAGAAGTTTTCAAGAAAACACCACCACCCCCCATAGACAGCCCGCACGTGCTTTGCCGCATTCAATTAAAACAGAAAGTTCCTTTGCAAGATGATTAATATCACTACAATGAAATAACTACTGAAATTCTTTATATAACTCATGATGCAATCTAGTATCCAAACAGCTGTATAATAATAAAGAATGCATTTATATACCATTCGACTAAAACGATCAAAATTATTAACGGCAACTAATAATTTTAGCTGAATTGTCATTTCACACACATTCAAATCCTAAATATAAATTCTGAATTGTAAAGACGACACTCCAGTTTCGAAACTGTTAAATGAATGGTCAGCAATACTCATAAAGATGTAGATTAGGACAATATTGTTATGCCGAACTGAATGGAACTAAACGCATTATGTGCGAAGAACTATCTCAATTTTATATTGCTGTATTTGATGGTACTTCCTATATTGAAATACAGTAAGACCCCGCTTAACGCTGTTTCGGTTTAGCGCTCTTTTATTTCAACCCGGGAATTCCACGAAATCGCTCGCAGCATACGGGGATTCCCCGAAATATTATGCAGCGATAGGTTTCAAATACATATCCGAAAGAATGTACTTGTATTTCTTGTTTGGTGCGGTATTGTACAGACATATTTTCAAGGGGTAAATGTGGAAGATGTCGAAGAAATAATTCAAGAAGCAGCGGCTAGTCTTTCTAATGATGAGCTCAAGGAATTAACTGAACAAGAAGAAAACAAAAATGTTGACAGCAGTGATTCAGAAGAAGAGCAAAAAGAACTTTCGATGGCGTTTGTAAAAAGGAGTTTGTCTACCATAACTGAAATAATGGATCAATTCATTGAAAATGATCCGAATTTTGACAGGAGCTCAAAAGTAAGGCGTGGTGTTAGAGATGCTCTATCCGTTTATGAAGAACTTTTAAGAGAACAACGCAAAAGAAAAAGGCAAACAACATTAGATGCTTTTGTCACAAAAAGGCAGAACACTGAAAACGCGGAAGGCTAGCTAAATATGACTGACTTAGAATTTTATTTGTTTTTTTTTTTTAAGAATATTCGTTTTGTTATTTATATTTTGTTTTTATTTTTGCAAGAAATAATAATGTGGTATTAATTTGGGCTTTAAGAAATAAATGTTTGGTTTTATTTTTATTAAAAAAACATACTTTTTAAATTTAATACCTAACCAATTTCCTAGCCATCTTCCCCTAACCCCAATATTTACATGTAAAGATAGCCTCGTTTAGCGCTGTTTCGCATTACGCTCTACTTTGATGGAACGTATCCCCCGCGTTAAGCGGGGTCTTACTGTACTTCCTATATTGAAATATTGAACATGTCGAGCTTTTGTGTCAACAAATCAAAGAAGAATAGTCCTTAACGGATAATAAAACATGATTTCTAAGTTTGTATGCACAAAAATTAGTTTCCATAGTCCCTGTACTTTGGAAGCTACTTTTGGCATATTTTCCAAACAATGTAAATACCATTTCTTAATTCTGAAATTTAGCTACTTTCGGTTTAAAAGAATTAAAATAAAATACGATTATTTCGTTCTTAATTAAATTTAGACGAAACTACGTACAAATTTTTCACAAAGTGCCGACGTAATTAGTTAACAGTCCCTCAAACACTCTCACACTCCAGCAAACAAACCAGCAAAACAAGGCGAATACTAAAAAGTAGGAGGAAAGCAGCCAAAGGCCCTCTGAACGAAGAGCAGGCAGGGAAAGAAAAGAAGGGTGGCTGGGCCTTGTCGAAGGCCGGGTGGCGCGTACAGGTACTTACTGGCCAGTGAACGACCTGCCCCGCGGGCCACAAGTACATACCGCTACCTGAAACAACACAACTGCGGGAACATGGCGGTGGACTAAGTCTACATGACAATTTTGACTACGAAAACGACAGAATATAGCTAATGATGAAAATTGCGAAAGCGGCCATAACACACGCAGAGCATTACCATGCCGCAACGAGCACTACTGACGGTTTCAGAATCCTAACACAAGTGATAAAAGCGTCAAATCGCAGAGGAGGTGACACACATATTACAAGGCTCATTGCGTCTTCACCTTTCATCGGAAACTATTACAATACATTATGGTATTTTTTATTATGTTTATGATAATATATCGTAAAGCAGAAGAGTCAAATATCTAACAACCCATTCACAGATCAGGTCAGTTATGTAATTATTATAAATCATACTGTTCATGAAACAAGTAACATTCATAATGCTCAAATATTTAAGATTATCAGATATGATTTGATCGATCCTTATTATTAAAATTCTCAGCTAAAGCATCTCTTGCTCTTCAAAATATATTAATTTAAAAATACTTTAAATTCTTACCATGATTGATATTCAGAAAAGTTGAATTAAGCTGTGTGTGTGAGCGCGCGCTTCAAGAAACCAGTTTATAATTTTAAATGGCATCTTCTGATTATCCGTAACAACGTGAAAATTCGCTAATTCATTGGGTTTTTGTGAATCGGCGGAACACGCTTGTTTGGATATATTTACAGCTCATAACTATAGTTTTGTTCATAGGTAAAAATAAAAAAACATTTTATAAGAAACTAAAAAATTTCCTGTAAAAATTTCTTATATGGTCGATATTTACAGATTTACAGATGGTGGATGCTCGTCAGATGAATGAGAATTAAACATAAAGCATGTAAACTCACGTGAACTCCAAACATGTGTGTGGTATGCCATGCATTTTTTGACTATTGCCATGTGTATACTCACAAATACCCCAAACTACGTCAGTTCTATCATATGTTGAAGTCGGGAGTTCGGATCATCAGAAAGTACCTTTTTAATTTACAAATGAAGAAAATATAAAAAATTTACTAAAGCTTTAGGCATGGTTTTATTTATGGCAAAGCACTCGAGGGCTAGCTGCCTAAGGAAAAGGATGCCTTTGCGGAGGACGTTCAGGATGAAACTGGCTCGTATACACGTTACACATGGGGAAAAACCATTCGCCGGATTCGAACCTCGGACCGATCTACCGGTTTCATCGACTTGACTGCTGCGCCGCTGGTAGGTGCAGCGTAATTTAGGATAAAACATTTCTATCAATATGGCACTAATAACCCACATATAATACGTGATTTTAACTTTTTTTTTTCAATCTTAAAATGATCCCTTAATTTAACATATGCATATATCTATATACATAATTCCAAAGATAATCATGTAAGATTGAACAAAATTTGGAGGATTTAAAGACATAATTAATAATTATATGCTTTTCTTACTTTAAAAAATCTATACTCTTTTACAAAGTATATTATATATATATATATCTTTTTTTAATCACCCTTTTCAGCTTGCTCTCTGTTTGTCTCAGGTTCATCAGCGGCCAAGCGGTAAAGTCGCCCAACACTGGTAGTTCGGTTCGGGTTCCAATTCCGGCAAACGGGCTCGTTGCACGGGTGTTTTCATGTTTTTCCCCATGTGTCACATGGACACGAACCAGTTTCCCTTAGAAAGTCCTCCAGGAAGACATCCTTTCCCTTACGCAGATAGCCCTCAAGTAATTTGCCATAATCAAATAAACCAAACACTGTCTCAGTTCATTCCAAACCACGGATTCGTGATTTATGTAAGTGAAGGATGAAATAGAAAACTTAAAAAGCGTGCTAAGAGCATGTGATGGCTGGTAGTGATTCAAATTATTTGCTTGAATATTACTCAACATCAATGAACATACAGCTGTTTCAAATCATCTAAATGACTAGAATTCATTAATTAAATTTCAGGATTCACTTTCATCCCATTTTATGATAAAATGTCACGGACTTGTTCCGGTGTCCTGCCTTTTAAATATCTCTTCTGGGGAAAAAAAAAAAAAATGAAAGACCAATGTATAATCCACCCACACCTATGTAATGAATCCATTAATCACTGTTCTTCGATTTCCATTACAATAATGGCAATATTTATAGCGATGCGTTTTTAATTATCAAGTTAATTATATACTTACTATCTGAACTTAATAAAGCGATGCAAAATATGGTGTCTGATCTCAGGAATCTAAAGGTTTTAATAAGCGTCTGCCCTGATGCTAGAAGTTTCCATAATCTCTAAAAACTTGCATTATCTTCAAAACGAAGGGATCTGTCATCTCTAAAATCTTATGGGGTCTTCGCTCTTTGCATTTTACTCCGCGATATTTCAGCAGAATTTTCAATGTATCGTAATTCCTTTGTCTCTCTTACATGCACACGTGTTTAACAAAGGTTTGCAAATAATTAAATAAATTCAGGCTCGTAAGAACACTCGCGACCAAACAGTTGCGCATGCGATTGACGCTTTAATCTGTTAATACACATAAAAAATGAAATGTCCGTTATGAAATGGTAAACAACTTTTCTATGCAACTATCTGGTTTTGTCACATGAGGTAAAGCAACTAACCCCCGCATTGTTACCATGCTGGGGGGATGCACCATCGTAAACCAGTAAATAAAATTTCGGAATTGATATTTGATTGCTTGAAAAGCAAACAACTTGTTTCTTGTAGAAAGAAGAAAAATCGCGCGTTCTTTCTTTCAACGGTAAATCCGATAAAAATGTTCTTCCAAACAGTTGGTTGTCCCAAACAGCTTTGCCATTGCTTTCACATGTATATTGATAGAAAATGAAATCCCTTGGAAGACGTCTTTGCACATCTCAAAGATAACGTCTAATCACATTTCGGGCTATAGGAATAAGTGTGGCGCTAATAGCGCTACTATAACCATCAATCAAATCACGTCTGATTTAAATACATGATGTAAACTTCGTGCGTTTTATTTATCTTCAGGACTGGGGGAGAAATAAGTTATGAATGTCTTTACAGACATGAAAAGAAGGCAGCATCAGTAGATGAGTTTGAGCGAGGCCGTGTAATAGGGCTACGAGAACGTAGATTTTCGCCATATTGCGGAAAGACTTGTTAAGAATGTACTCACTGTGCATGCGTGTTGGCAGCAGTGGCCAAGGAAAGATATTGTCTCAAGATGGCGGGGTCCGGCCGCACACGTGTCACTATACAAATGGAAGACGGCCATATTCACCGCATGTCTGTTGCGCATCGCACTGCATTAGCAACAGACATTCGAGCTATGTTGCATCAGAGTGACACAAGCAACTGTAACAAATCGTTTACTTGAGGGAAATTTCTGAGCCAGACACCCCGTCGGCCATAACACTATCTCTAAATCATCACCATCTACGACTTCGGTGGTGTCAAGCTAGAACTCAATGAAGGGCTGAGTGAAGATCGGTACTTTTCAAATAAGATTTTTCTGTCTTGATGCAGTAATGGCCGTATGTTGGTTAGGAGGAGGGCAGGTGAGTGTTTGGAACCAAGCTGTCTGCAGTGTGGACAGATAGGACATAGACCAGGCGTTATAGTCTGGGAAACAATTTACTATTACAGCATCGTTACCCCACACAACATTGCCGGCAAACTTGTACGTCAGACTGGTGATTGCACCAGTTTTGCTACCATTCTTGAGCAATATTCCAAAGGGCATTTTCCAACAGAATAACGCTCATCCCATACCGATGCTATGATTCAACGAGCTCCACAGAGTGCCGACATGTTGTTTTTGCCTGCGAAATCACCCGACCTTTATCTCATTCGGCACGTATGAGACACGATTGGACAACAAATCCCGCGTCATTCACAGCCAGCTCGAACAGTTGCATTTGACTGACCAAGTACAAAAGCCATGGGACTCCATCCCAGAAAATAGCATACGGCACATGTAAGACACAATGCACATGACTTTGCACGCTTGCATTCAACATCATGGCGACTACAGCGATTATTAATGTACCACCATTTCAAATTTGAAATAGCTCTCGTCACGAATACTTTAGTCACTGACCTTGAAACATTAATCAAATAAATACATTTTGTATGTTTTCGATTGCCTTTGTGCTCAGTTTACTATACTGTGAACTGAATTTTAAAACCTGTATCTGGAAGACGTTCACTGGAGGTTAGTTAGTGAAATCTTCTTAATGAAAGAAATTCGAAAGCTAAATTCATAATGAATTTGGAATCAATATCCTTCAATACATAATCTCAATTAGCGAGTTTTTAGACGAAGACTTAACCATTTCGACATAGAACCGATAGCAGCACTGTTTTCAAATAAATTTATATTATAAAAGCCCAATGCCAATTTCTATGCTAATATAGTAAATCACTTGCCAGTTTCAATGCTCATATTTTAATCACACATCAACTAGTAAGACAGTGCTGTCCAACTTATCATAGCCCGCGGGACATATTTTCTTCACCAAACATTTCGGGGGCTAAGAAGGTTGATAAATGAAAAAAGTCAGTTTATGTTAATTAAAAAAATATTTTATTTATACTAAAAATAAAATTTTAAAACATTCGTAATATATTAATGAGAACATTGTGGCCGTAACAGTTTAGTAACAATATCGTTTATCTCTGTTACGGTGAAACACCGAAATCTGGAGAATATCGACAATCACCGGTGAATGTCAACATTCACATAGTCTCTTGGTGTATGTCCGAAATATTTTCCAAATACTCTTATTTCTGACTTACACCAGTCAATGTCGACATTCACCATGTACTAATGGTGAATGTTGAACATATAAGAATATTATATTTTCTTCTCCATAATTCAGTAGCGAAAAAACGCACTTGAGCCTTAAAATAAGAACTTAAGAATATAAGAACTTAAAACACACAGTACATTCAAAATGAGAAAGGAAAATAATAGAAGTTAAAAACTTACTAAATTATGTGATTCAAATCTTATTATTTATTATAACAACTTAAACTATTATGACACTTTGAATTGCACAAGAGGCCCTTGCTTTTAGAACTGCATTTATTTGTGGAACACTGCCTTTTGCAATGTCAACGTGTACATATACTCCTCTCTTTTCGACCTACACCAGAGCATATCTGTGATTGTCGACATACACCGATGAAGGTCCGAATGTAATGCAATATTCGATCTTTCACCGACGTATTTGGTGAATGTTGACATTTTCCGGTGAAAGTCTCCAATTTCGGTCTTTCACGGTAACATGTCCACATCAATATTTGTTGTGGCAAGTCTAATTATATCTTCTTCAAGAATGGAATCTTTCAAACTGTTTCTATATTTTGACTTTATATACAGGGTGATTATAATTAAAGTTTAAGTTTCAAAACGCTATAAAAAAAGAACCACTCATGAAAATGACGTCAAATTTGAAAGGAATGTTATTGAAGAAGGCGGAAAGCGTATGGCAGAAGAAAAAATTTAGTTTCAAAAGTTAGCAACAGATGGCACTGCAAGCGGAAGAAGACGTAAATTAAAATTTTACTTAAATTTCAGTGTTATAAAGCCGCCAGGTACCAGGCTGTTCCTCATTTCGCGTCTCAGACGTTCGCCATGGGTGTTTCACTGCAGGATCGCGTCTGCTGGTAAAGCTGTATTACAAGAATGACGATTGTGCAAGAGTAGCTCTGCAAAGGGTATAAAAGAAGGCGTTGGTCCAATGAGTGTCGTAGGTCTAAAGAAAATGAGGCAAAAATTCGAAACAACAGGTTCGTTTGATGTGCAATCTGGTAGAGGGAGAAAACGATTGCATTCGACGGTAGTTGAAGAAGTGGCCACAGCATTACAAGAGGGGTCGGCCGGTGGTGTGCAACCGTGCAGTGCACGAGAAATTGCCTGAACATTGGACAGGCCTACGAGCGCGGTGCTGAAAATTGTACGAAACATCCTGCAATGCTATCCGTACAAAATTGGCCATGTGCAGGAGTTGCTTCCGTCTGACTTGACAGCTAGGGAGACGTTTGCGTTAGAATTCCTGGCTCGCATGGAAGTGGATAATGAATGGCCGTGGAAAATTGTGTGGACAGTTGAAGCCCATTTCCATCTGATAGGATACGTGAATACCCAGAATTGTCGAATATGGGCAACAGAAAATCCACTGGCAACGCACCCCTTACCACTTCATCCTGAAAAGGTCACGGTATGGTGTGGCTTTACGGCATCATTCATCCTACAACCATATTTTTTCGAGCAGACGGGTGCTTCCGGTCCTGTTATCGCAACCGTCACTGGTCAGAGGTATGTGTCGATTTTGCGCAACCACGTCATTCCAGCTCTGCAACAGCGTAGATGTGTGGATGAAATCATTTTTATGCAAAATGGCGCTCCTCCGCACATTGCACATCCAGTGAAGCAGCTGCTGAGGGGCCATTTCGGATATGCTCGAATTATCAGCCGTCATTTCCCTACAGCCTGGCCGTCCCGATCGCCTGATCTTACTCTGTGTGATTTCTGGCTGAGGGGATATCTGAAGGATGTTGTGTTCCGTGCTCCAACTGCAAATTTAGCGGAATTAAAGGCACGCATTTTGCAACACATTCTGAACATCACCCCGGAGACACTGCGATCTGTTGTGGAACATGCTGTTTGTCGCTTTCAAGTTGTTGCACACAACGGTGGACACCATATTGAACATGTTTTGCGCCAGTCTCGCGACAGTTCCGAACTGCTTTGATGAATGGTTCTTATGCGGTATGTCGCCGCAAAACTCTTGAAACCAATTTGTCCCTTTCGATGTGATATGTACAGTCATGCAAATAAAATTATTCAACAATTCTAATTTGTCAATGCGTTTTAATGTTTAACTTCCACCTTAACCCGTTGTTTTACGAATCATTTCTCGTTTCTCGTCGTGATTCTCCCGCTTACAGCGCCATCTGTTGCTAACTTTTGAAACTAAATTTTTTCTTCTGCCATACGCTTTCCGCCTTCTTCAATAACATTCCTTTCAAATTTCACATCATTTCCATCAGTGGTTCTTTTTTTATAGCGTTTTGAAACTTAAACTTTAATTATAATCACCCTGTATTTCATATCGGAGTATGCACGCTCGCAGATATATGTTCTTCGGAACATTGATACAATTTGAAGTCTAAAATCTCTCAATTTTGGATATTTCTCTTTATCTAAAAATTTGAATACTTCTATTCCAGTTACTGAATATTTCTAGTACAGTTACTCCACAAGATGTAAAAAAAGAATCAGCCTGCAGGTCGCATATTTCTATTTTATATTTAAGATCAACGGAGTTGATATCAATATTAATTGGATCACAAAATAAATCAATAGACGGTTTAAGATCATCAAATTGAGAAAATCTTTCATTGAAATCTGTAATTAGCATATCGAATTTTGGTAGAAATATTTTTAAATTCGCTTCTATATTACCTTCATAGATCTCTTTGCAAGATTCAAATGAAATAAATTATTTTGCTCCAAATTAAACCTTAACAATTTTAATTTGTTTCCAAATCCAGTAACATATTTATAAAGGCAACACACATTTTGATCTTGTCCTTGCAAGGATTTATTCAAAATATTTAAATAATTTGTAATGTACGTTAGGAAAGCAAGTGAATAAATAAAATTTTTATCAACTAAATTTGCTGTCAAATTTTCATCGACTGCAATTTCTCTGAGAAAAAGATGAACTTCTTTTCGAAGTGTAAAGAATCTCCTCAAGCACTTTCCAGCACTTAACCAATGAACGTTACTATGTAAAAGCAGATCTCCATACTCAGTTTCCAATTCATTCAAAAATGTTTTAAATTTTCGGTGTGTAAGAGAACGATTTTCGCCGCGAATTAAATTAGTAATTTTGCAAATCTTGTCGCCTTTTAGTTGTAGGGATAAACCACATAATGCCTCCTGATGGATAATACAGTGTAATGTACGACATGTTATTCCTTCTTTTTGCAAAAGTCCCGAGAGCCCAATATTTTTGCCCGTCATAGCTCTAGCAGCGTCGGTTACAAAGGCAGTGCAATTGTCAAATCCGCCATACTGCTCTACTGAATATTTTAATTGTTTGTAAATATCTTCCCCTTTTGTTGTTCCGTGTAATGATAGTAATTTTAAAAGTTCTTCTGAATAATTATAGTTTTTATTTAAAGTTCTTATAAAGATAAGCATTTGACTTGTATCGGAAATGTCTGTGCGTTCATTCAATGCTACCGAAAAATAGCAGCAACTATTGATTAGGTTTTCTAATTTATTAGTGACATGCATGCTAATCTCGTTTACACGTCGGCTTACAGTCTGGTGAGAAAGTGATACTGTTTGAAATTTTCTTACCATTTCGTTGTCATTAAAGGCTTCAGCCATTTTTATGGCACATTTTTTAATGAATTCTCCGGCTTCTTTGCCTTTACTATTTCTACACAAACTTCAAACGATGCAGCTACAGATGCTTCTTGATTAAAATAAATCGTTTGATGATCCAACTGCTTTTTCATTTTTTTTCACTAGTGGTATTTTCATGTCTCGCGTGTACGAATGATACTTTTTTTTCATGCATGGAAAGATAATGGCGCTTCAAGTTATATTCTTTACACACAGCTATGATTTGTAAACATCCCACACACTGTGGTTTACCATTCTTGTTCAGAATAAATAAATAATCTATCTCCCAGCGATCTTTAAATTCTCGACTTTAGAGGTCTATTTTTCTTTTATTAGTAGCACTCATATTCAATAATTATTTTAATTAATAAATAAATATGAAATTAAGTTAATAATATTATAACACAGTCACCCCTCAACAAATTCTGGACAAGACTGCACTCGCACGATTGCATGAATCAACTAAATAGCGCAGGATAGTGTGCGCATCACGTGCGCCAACATAGATAAACAACAACCAACAACCAACCACAAATATAATATGTGGCGCCAACGTTGAGCCAACCATCATCAAACGTTAAACGGATTGCTGCTGTATTCAGCCAGGTTAAGTGAAGTTACGCAAACTAAATAGTACCTACTTTAAATTCAAATTAGATTTAAATTTTCACATAGTAAAATAATTTTAATATTAATAATAATAATAATTTAGTAACATAAATTTATTCATAGTAAAATGTACTCGCGGGCCGTAAAAATAATTTGGCGGCCGCCAGTTGGACAGCCCTGAGTAAGAGTTAGTTAATCAATTGATTTTAAGGTACAGCAAGAAAGGCTTGCCCGCTTAAAGGAAGGTATTCCTGCACGGAGGTCTATGGATCTTTGTTTTCTTTTTTCTCATAACACTCGTGTTGCATAAAACCGTGAAAGCCCCACACACAGCAACCTATTCGTACCTATTCGTCGAGACCTGAACTTGGGTGCAACTAATGTTGAGCAATCTTAACCTGAATTAGGCAATTGGTGGATCATAACAGCTCTTAACACACATAAAGTTCATTACCGGTACTTGAAAAATTAATAACTTGTTTCAAGAGGAAGGGCAGATTGAAAAAAAAAGGGACAAAGTTTAAAACGTATTTCAAAGGCTATGTTAGAATTTATTTTCTAAACAAAATAATAATACATTTTTTACAAAACTATGTTTAAACTACTTTTCTCAAAACATTAAAGAGCGAAACGAGGAAAACGGTTACCAATCTGAAATATAAAACCTAGAACAGTGAACAAAACTTTTTAGTGAACTTCCGATACTGCTGGGAAAAAAATTCATATCAGCATGAGGAAAAAAATAATAAACCTAATATCTACTAACTACTATAATTTCTTCTTTCTATTAATTCTTACAGCAAGACAAAACTGAATTTTAAAATAATCACGAAAAATGTAACACAATAAAGATTAATCATGAATTTTAAAAGCTTTACTACTTTTTACTCGTATATATAACGTGTATTTTGGCAGAGATATGTAGAATTAAATAAATAGATTTACTATTACACCTGAATTAGAAATAATGTATGTTACATGAATCCCCCCAATGAAATACTAAAATATTATTTGCAAGAAATATAAATTTTTTTTTCAAAAACAGACAAATTAATATTTTAATTTATTGGTTGAAAGCTACAGCTCTTTAGTCTTTTTCTAAGACTCTAAAGAGCTGTAACTTCTAGTCAATAAATTGAAATATTAACTGGAAAACTTAATACCAGATTGTAAGAATCTTTTAAAAGCCACACTATAAGAATTCGGCAGCCGCAACTATTTTCATCTGCGGCACCGAAACCAAGCCGTACAACGCGGTGCTCAGACCCAACTGTTGGCAATCGTAAAAATGTAGTAACAAATCAAGCACAGAAACCTACATACCTGAAAAAGGACTTTCGGAAAAGACCCAACACGTGCGCGTGAGAGAAGGGAGCACGGATTTAACGCGGTTTTTCGAAGTATGAGTATCTGTCAATCTCACTCTTATGTTATGCGCCTGTTATGAAAAGCCAACCAGTTTCTCGTGGCCCAGACAAATTCGATGGAGAAAGTAAGCAGCGAAAAAGAGTAAAGCTATTTGAGCAAAGTAGGTCGCGCGAGGTTAATAATTCACAGTTCGGCAGTAGCTGGAACTTTTTAAGAATGGCCGGTGATTGCAAAATATTCTTCCAAAGGTTGAAAAACCGACGCATAGAAAGTTTCAAACGAAGTATCCGGGTTCTCTCATACACTCATTGTCACTATTTTGTAGATGGAAAGTATTCTATACGGTTAGAAAATGTATCACGTGTCGCAATCGCAGGTCGAATGTAACCGGTATAAAAGACTAAAGAGAAAGGAATCATTTACGGAATTTCCGGCGAAGGGAAATGCCAATCAATGTTTGAATTTGAACGGGACGTTCATCAGCATTCCAAACATTAAAGGTAATTTTATTAACATATTAAGTGATGCAAATAAAATTCAATCAATGTTTGCTACAGATGGAAATTACTGGAAACATTAACCAGCTGATGGGGGGGGGAACATATAGATCAAGATTTATAAGCATTTTATACATGAAGAATTTAAATAATATGTTCCATGCCACAAATACATCTGAATAAAAAAATATTTACAACCCACCAAAAAAAATTGATTTAATGACTAACCCACAAAACTGCATTTCTTCAAATGCTATCAGATACAAAGAAAGAAAAGCAAACACATTTTTTTACAAACCTACAAAATAATAACAATTATTGATTAATAAAATAATTAAAAAAATGCTTTACATTAAATCTTACCTCCAAATACTAGAAACATCAGATTAGTGAAAAATCGTGAAAACACCCATGCGGCAAACCATCTGCTGGGATATCAATTCGAGTCAAACTGCCAGTGTTTGGAAATGTTATCCACTGAACTTATCACAAGTTGCCAAACACCAAATACATTTTTGAGATGTTTTTAGGGATAATAATGAAAACTAAAGAGTGACATAAATCTTTTAAATATTTCTTTCTACCATACATCAAGAATTTTTTCTTGACATAAGGTAAAATTTCCCTACTTCATCAAAAACTAACTTTTGCGATAATCTCTTATTTTGCAGACTAACAAAATTCACTGCTCTCTCTTTAAAAGAACATTAGCCTAAATTTTTAGGAACTCTTTCTAATTATCTTTAACTAAAATAAGATGTCTAATGAAAGATTTTATTATGTTTTATTATAGAAATCTCTATCTCTTGCTAAAGGTCTGTAAATATTCTTCATTGCATACTACTCATATGTAATAAAGAATATCTGCAGACTTTTTTTGCATCCCAGCAATATACTTACTACAAATAAACAAAAAAAAACACCAACCCTGACTGAAATGTTACAGATGAATAAATGCAAGGGAGAAAATTCTAAGTGTTTCTTTTTTTCTTTCTTTTTTTAATTATATATACCTTATTATACATTTTATTCTCAAAATTTCAATTTAATATGTGTTGAATATTAAACAGTTTAAACCAGGATTTTGTTACACCAGAAAGAAACTGGGGGGAAGAGATAGCTTAAATAATTATTAGTGATTTAATAAATATTTTAATCAAATTACAGAAATATGATTGAATTAATGCTTGAATTTAACAAACATTCTCTATTTGTAAAAAGCAAATTTTAAGTTACTAAATTTAAATGAAATTTAATGCAAACAAATAAATGATTAATTATCATTGCAAACTAATCTACAATATCATTTAAATTCTAAGAGCATTTATATTGTTTATCAATTCAATAATCAATTATATAAAAAAATTGGAATTTTTTAAAATTCAATTTCTTTCAAATTTGCAGGAAATCATTACTGATTTCAACAATCTAAATGGATCAACAGATTCAGATTGCAATCCTGGTGTATTCCATGCCACTCTATTGCGTAGTTCAAGTATTAATCCTTGAAATTAGCCATTCCTCTTGGATGTTAGTATACTCATCGATACCATATGAGCACCAAAGCTTGTATATTTCATCATTTCTAGCGAACAGATCACGTCACATTCGATATCTTGAAACTTGAGCCAGCAGCTTCTGTCATGCATCAAGCTATGCCATTCCACAATCATAAATGCTATACCGGCTATATTGCTCATGCAGTAAGTCTTGACACATGGACCCACAGTTCCTGCCACTCAAATCGTTGCATACATTTGGTATGAGAGGATAACTCATTTATCTGCCAATCGATGTACACCATAAGATCGCTTTTGAAGCAGAACTTGAAACGGCATTGAAATGTTAAGGCATGTGTATCATTTATAGTAATTCCATACTACTGTAAACAAATGCGTTGTTCATCAGAAAGTTCTACAGCATGCCTCCATCCTAACAGATTTAGTGTCCGCAGATCGGCATCTTCCTCTACAGATATCAGATTATTTGGCAAATTCCATTCGTTTGGTACATCATTTTGCATGAAATCAAAGTTGCAACCAATCCAGTGCACGATGCCGGGGCTGGACAGTTATCATAATGATAGTTGTATTACCGGTGACTCTTTCATAAAAGCCATTCACACCAGCAACCTCCTGCTCATCTGGCAGGGCTATTTCTCGATATCTTACGATGCTGCCAGCCGAGTCCTTTACCACCATGATATAGTTCAGGTAGCATGCTATGAGCTCAGGTACTGTCCATTATTGAGCGGCAAGATTTTCACATACAGCTTTTATTGGACAGCTCAAGTGCACAAATTCACATCAAATAAAGTTCCATAGCATAAAACATGAACATGCTTAAAGATACACTCTTACTGAACGCTCCACTGTATGCAATGAACTCATTATAGACCACTTTGCTTAAATCTGTAGTTCCTACAACGCTAGTAGTAAAGTATGCTTCATCTGAGCTGCATTTTGCAATAGGCCATGTCTCCAACATCCAAAGCCAATCCTGGCACATTATTGAGACGAATATGTGGCTCAGACGTGTTTAGGGGCCGGCACCCCTTTTGGCATGAAGGGTTCGGACTTTAAACCTCCACTTTTATTTTCAGAAGGTTTCTCACCTTTTGGGCCAGATCTCCTTCCATCACGAAGTTGGTTTCGACCTCGTGGGTCCCTGTAGTGCCATCAGAATCCTCTGTGGCAACAGGCTCATTATGCTCTCTCGTTGTTCTGACTTTTTAAGGCAGTCCGCAATATCCACTGTGGGCTTGAACCTCATCTTCTTAGGGACATGTTAATTTAACTTCTGCTAAATACACTGTATCTTTCTAAATTAAATCCTAAAGTCATGAAAAGAAAATCACGTCTTCAGATGGGTTCTCCTTTTAATTTTATGTTTTTAAAACCTAAAATTGAAAGGTATATGTAATTTTATACATTTTATTAAATGCCATACAAGAATTTGGAGCACATGTGCCTTTTTGCTACTCCAAAATCAGTTTCTGCTTCCCAATACCACAAAAAAACTACATCATTTTGAGACCAGGAATTAAATATTTTAAAATCTTTACTATAATGTTTTAGGAACTTCTTTTGGGAGGGGTGTTTCATTTTGTTAAATTAGGCTTATTTCGTAACATTTTCAGTAAGAATGATTAAGTGATTATTTTTATATTATGCTAAACATTAATTTAGAGAACAGAAATAAAGACATTTTAAAGGAAAGAAAAAATCATAAAAGATTTTTTTTTTTTTTTTTTTTTTTTTTACTTAAGGCCAGTTTACACTTCTCCAAGTAACTCATAGTGAGCCTGATAATGTAAACGCTCACTTTGAGTAGAAACATAGGGGAGATGAGTAAGCAGTTTCATTTCTACTTTAAACCAGTTGAAAATTTATTCGGGCAGTAACTCCTAGCAGTGTTCGCAGTGGTCAGATGGATCGATGATCTGATTTTTTAATGCATATGCATCTTGTGAAGTATGATGGGATACTTCAATACCTGAATATTACGACCATTGTTCACTAATACCTAAATGTAACGTGGATATAACTACGGATCAGAATGAATTTAGGTTTTTGATATTGTAGAAGAAATTAAATTAGGGTATCGGATTCAAAATATTTATTTTAAATATATTTATTCCTGAATTTTCTTTAATCAAAAAAAAATTAAATCATATGTTATTCAACTATCCAATAAAATACAGTTATGAATTAAAAAAATGAATGAAAAGCAAACATTTTATTTTTTTAGTATAAATTTCGAAAAAACAGTTTGTACTCATGGCCAATTACACCTAATAAAATATAATCTAAAATTTTGAAATTTTGTTTACAGACTTCCCTTTTTATTTGAACAATAAATTAGGTTTTATTTACAAATGATCAGTTGGAAGTATTAAGATAAAAATCACCGACAGAAGGGTTATGAGTTAAAATTTGAGGGTGTTGGAGAGTTCAAACAAAAGATTAATAATTTTCACTCAACCTCATACAAAGAAAATGGCCTCATACACTTCTGGAACAAATATGCAGATTGTTTATTTTGGCACTCGAAATAAATATTGCAGAGAACTGTAGAATTCACCCGTCCCAGTTTTCTCTTTAATTTCTACCATGGAGGGGTGATCCTCCCATTTCATCTTGCAAATAACAAGGGTGCCACAAAAGGTCGTCATGGATCTGCCCTCATAATGTACTGATGTATTGCGAATACAGCAAAGCACACTAGGGCTATCTGCATAAGGGAAGGGATGCCTTTGTGGAGTACTTTGTAAGGGAAACTGGCTCGTATAAACATTACACATAGGGAAACCACAAAAACGCCCATTCGGGGTATTCAAACCTCGGATTGAACTACCAGTGTTCAATGATTTTACCGCTCGGCCACTGGTGGGCCAAATAAGGCACTGAAAAAGACCTTTTGGTCCATAGTACAGTACAAAGTCTTTAATCCGGACATCCAAAATCCAGAATGATCTATAATCCAGACCTCAAAGCTACAAACTTTCTGCGCATGCGTAAGCGCATAATACGTTTACGCATGTACGTTTAATGTATAAAGGACAGTATAAGCTGGGCTAAAATTACAACTTACATTGTAACAAGTTACATTGAAAGAAATGTTTAATAAAGTAAACAAATAAATATTAAGCTTTTTTTTTTTTTTTTTTTTTTTTTTTTTTTTTTTTTTTTTGTAAATTTTGATACCCTTTAGATAATAATTGCTCTTTATTTCATAAATTATGATTTCATATTTTTAATTTTGTAATTTCTGAATGCCATCTTACCAGATTTAAATTGATGATCTATAATCCGGAAAAACCCCTAATTCGGAATCGCCGAAGTCCACACGAGTCCGGATTAAAGACTTTGTACTGTATTTCTCCAACCTTGCTCTGAAGGGTAGTGGTTAGCAAAGGCCGGTGCAATTTATATCAACTGAAAAGTTCAGTTGTTTGCTTTTTTCACATCTTACTAGATGTAAAATCAACTGCCCCTTGGAATACATTCTAGACAAAGTTCTCGTTGATAGCAAGATTAAATGGCTGATGGATTTGGGCATTCTAAATAAATGTGTTCAGTTACAAGTATAATAAAATACAGTCAAAAGTCGTTAATCCGGACTCGCCGGGACTTCGGCGATTCCGGATTATTGATTTTTCCGGTTTATAGATCATCAGTTTAAATCTCGTAAAATGGCATGCAGAAATTCTAAAATTAAAAATATTAAACGGTAATTTATGAAATAAAGAACAATTATGATCTAAAGGGTATCAAAATTTACAAAAAAGAAAGCTTAATATTTATTTGTTTACTTTATTAAACATTGCTTTCAATGTAAGTTGTTTAAGTTGCTTCGTTTTATGTGATAATACTTTCTCTTTAATTCTATAAACAGACATAATTTCTTGTTCAGTTACAAAGTTCTGCTGTTCAAGTCCCGTAAAATTGCTGTGTCAAGAATACCGACTAACTTGTCAATCGAAATTTTTTCGTTTTCGCTAACCTCTAGGTCACTTTCTTCATGTCTTTATCCATTTTTTGCAGCAATTCCACTTCTTGTTTGATGAATATCGAAACATACTTTTGTTTTGTAGATCCTTTGGGAGCTCCAGCATCGGAAATTCTATTTGACATAATCGAAAGTTAAAGTTTACTTTTATAAAATTGCTCTTACAGTCTGCAAAAAATAGTAAGCCGCATCCAATTCGAAGATTAAGGAACAACGCAATCATCAACATTAACTGAAATGGATAATTAGATAATTTTAGCTTATACCGTCCGTTATACATTAAACGCGCACGCGAAAACGTATTCTGTTTCGCGTGCGCACACTCATATGCGCAGTCATAAAGGTCTTATGCGCACGCGTAAACGCCTAGGCGCATGTGTCAACGCGGCGCATGCGCAGAAACTTTTTAGCTTTTAGGTCCGGATTATAGATCATTCTGGATTATGGGTGTCCGAATTAACGACTTTTGACTGTATATATATTTTATTACACTACATTTAGATAAGCATACTTAAAATAATGAACTTTTCAGCTTTCCAGTGGCGTAGCTAGGGTGGGGCAAGGAGAGACATCTGTATCTGGGAGCAGCATCCAAAGGGGTGCCAAATTGATGCTACAAAATTTTTGAATGAAATGTTTTCCATTCTTGGCACACAGAAAGAGGTGCAAATTCTTCAGTTGTTCCTGGGCACTGGAAACTAGCTACGCCCCTGCAGCTTTCCTCCTCCAAATACATATGAGTAGCTATGTCATTCTGCTACATAATAAACAGTATGCATGAAAGTTGTCCTTGAAAAGAAGTTTTACACTTCAAAACCTTTTTATACAGTACAAAGTTTGTAATCCGGACTCGTTGGGACTTTGGCGATTCCGGATTATAGATCATCAGTTTAAATCTGGTAAGATGGCATGCAGAAATTATACAATTAAAAATATGAAACCGTAATTTATGAAATAAAGAGCAATTATGATCTAAAGGGTATCAAAATTTAGAAAAAAAAAAGCTTAATATTTATTTGTTTACTTTATTAAACATTTCTTTCAATGCAAGTAGTTTAAGTGGCTTCGTTTTTTGTGCTAAACACGCATTCGTAACATTAAACGTGCATAGGTAAAGAATGCAAAAAAAAAAGTTTGTGGCTTTGAGGTCCGGATTATAGACGTCTGGATTACAGACTTTGTACTGTATAATAAAATCAGTCCATATGCTTTCATTAAAAAGCATATATTCACCCTCTAATAAATAAAATATTGAAAAAAAAGTTAAAAACAGATGATGAATTTGAACTTCACTGTTTGAATGTTTTCTCTGCCAATGCTAATAAGAAAGATTTTACTGTAAATAATTTAATACAGTTAATTCTCAATTAAAAGTAGTGATACCAGGGATTACATGCTTTTAAACTCAAAAGCATGGTTAATTAGAGGGCAGTTAAAAACATACTGAAAAGCTGAATAACCCATACTATAACAGAAAAATACTGCTAATAATTTACCTATATCTGTAAGCAATTTAATATACTGAACACGCTCTTTTGGTTACATACATTAAATCTGTATTTAAAGCTCTCTCTTAAACACACTCTTGCTATTTCTTTCTCACTTCGAGATGCATATAATGTTTCTTTGGTACTACAGTCAAAAGTCGTTAATTCGGACACCCATAATCCAGAATGATCTATAATCCGGACCTCAAAGCTACAAATTTTCTGCACATGCGTCGCATTGACGCATGCGCATAAGCGTTTTACGCGTGCACGTAAGACCTTTACGGCTGCGAATATGCGCATGCGCATAGTACGTTTACGCATGCGCGTTTAATGTATAATGGACGGTATTAGCTAAGCTAAAATTATCTAATTCAGTTAATGTTGCAGATTGCATTGTTCCTTAATCTTCTAATTGGATCCGGCTTATTATTTTTTGCAGACCGTTAGAGCAATTTTATAAAAGTAAGCTTGAACTTTCGATTATGTCAAATAGAATTTCCGATATATATTTACTAATATGTAAAGGATCTAGGTAAAAGTTTACAATTGGGTGCCCCTTGTTTTTTAGCAATTCTTTTTTTGACGCTAAGATCGGCGCCACAATTTCAAGATGAACGCTACACAGAACCAAAATAAATAAAGTCAAAAAATTGCACAAACTCTGCGTCCATGTACACATCGATCTGTTTTTACTTAAAAAAACATCCTACAATTGCACAAACTAGGCATTGCGCACTGCGTTAAATTTGTCCATGTACACATCATTCTATTTTCATTTTTTAAAAATCAGGAAGTTAAAACTATCATGGTAACCAGAAATGAGGTTTCATCGCCAGAATTTTTAAAAAAATTGTCACTAATCGAAGAGGCAACCAATTCTAAACTAGAACCAGGATCTACAAAGCGAAAGTATGTTTCAAAATCCGAAATATGTTTATCAATTTCACACTGCTGTGTGGCAGGGGTGGGGGGGGGGACACAGCGGCGCGTTATGAATTGGAAGTTGATCTGTCAGCACTATCCTTATCTTCAGGGCAGATGTTTTTATTTTATTTGGCTTATAATTCCTTACTAAATGTAGTATTTCATCTCAATGTACTCCGTCTTTGATATGATTTAAATCAAGTTCCTCGTCATTATAATTCGCTTCCGATAATGAAGAATGTGACACAGAGGTTATTGAAAACGAAAAAATTTCGATTGACAAATTTGTCGGTATTCTCGACACAGCAATTATAGGACTTCAACAACGGAGGTTTGTAACTAAACAAGAAATTATGTCTGTTTAATAGAATTAAAGAGAAAGTATTATCACATGAAACGAAGCAGCTTAAACAACTTACATTGAAAGAAATGTTTAATAAAGTAAACAAATAAATATTAAGCTTTTTCTTTTTGTAAATTTTGATACCCTTTACATCATAATTGTTCTTTATTTTATAAATTACGGTTTCATATTTTTAATTTTGTAATTTCTGCATGCCATCTTACCAGATTTAAACTGCTGATCTATAATCCGGAAAAATCGATAATCCGGAATCGTCGAAGTTCCGATGAGTCCGGATTAACGACTTCTGACTATATTCTGTTTTGAGGGCCGTAAAGACCCTATACAAACTTCAACGTAAGATTTGATGATAATACGGCCTGGAAGGATGACTTCTTAAGCAGCAGTTTAAGTACATTTTATACATATCCTACAGTAAGTTACAATTTACACAGTAAGTAATATAAATAATCAAGTTAAAAAATGCAGTTTCAAGACACAAAAAATTTTGTTTTAGTAAATAAAACACAGTTTTAAGGTTTTTTAAAACAAAATTAATTTTACTAAATTATATAAATCAAATTTTACCATGATTTAAGAATTATAGTGATCTGAAAACTTTTGGATTATTAAAAACAAAATACCTCATAATTCTCTAAGACAGTATATTTTAACATTAATTAAATGATTTACATCAGAAGCTGTTAAATTATTCGAAATACTTAAAAGAAAATCACTCTTCTTTTAAGGATTTCGACCCCTATTCAAACTAAAAACCAGAAAATACTCCTTCCCATATGAAAGAATCATAACAAACTGATTTTATCACAACCACATGTATAACCAAACGCACAGTTTTAATGTAAAAATAGGAATACTTCCAGCATTATGAGAATATAAACACATAACACTGACACTTACCTGACAATACACAGCTTTTAGGTAATCGGCAACAAATTATTGATAGAATTATATTTTAAGAACAAATTATTACTGGATTAAAGACAATAATGTTATTTTACAATATGCTTGTGCTTATACTTTCATTTCTCATACTACACAACACTACACTTTGTCACGACATAAACTGTTACTAAAATCTGACATATGACAGCATATGACACTGAAATCGAGCATATTTACGTGTAGTAAATTTGTCATATGAATGTTTCCACCTGACACAAGCAATACTGGCGGCAAGTAAGGCCCGAGGTGATATAATATTAATCCCAGCAGAAACGGAGATCAGATCATTCGCCAACAAGAAATATGACGGCATGAATAATAAATAAAATGAAATGGATCCCCCACTTTCGAAAACTCCCACGTTTGTCGCGGAATATATGGAGTGTCTTATATTAACTATGGACAGAAAAAATAACTTCTAACTTTTAATTTTTGAGAGAACTAACTTCTAGCGTTTGTAAAATTTCGAATTCATTAGCAGAAACACATTCCATTCACATTTCATGACAAGTACCAATAAGAAAATATAAATAATGATTTACACGGTTAATAAATATAAAATGTCAACGACATATGGATCACCTTACGAATCACTCTTAAAAACATATCAAATAACCAGATATGAGAATTCTGCAATGTAAACAAAATACAACTTTACCGCACATGACACTTTACGAATGACATGATCATGTTTGGCTCACCTGTAACAGCTGAGTTATCACTAAGTCACATCATAAATCAATTGGCTTATCACAAGATATTTCAATTCACAAGAGATGGCACAACTAACGACGTTAAAAATTCAACACTGAGTTAAAAGTCCCACAAAACACCGTAATAACACATAAACGCTCACAGTAAGCGTCACCACACCACAAACGTTGCATACAAACTCTTCATGAAAGTGGTGTTTACGAGAGAACATGCCTCTGTTGCCATTTCGTCTTCTAAACTAGAAAATAAAAAAGACAGTAAAGAAATGCGGCTAATGTAAATTTATAAATCATAATTAATATTATGCGTAAAGTCCAATTTAGTGGAACTTCTTTTAATCAAAATTGAAAGAATAAAGTTGAACCAAAGAGTCGGTAAAACATATCATACCTTCCTTACTTAAATCAACTTCCTTTCGATTTGTTATTCTTCAGAGGCAGCTAACCTATTCAGGAAAAGTTGATTTTCATAAAGCAAGGATGATCTCTTTCAAAACATTATTCTTCAGGACCATTAGCATCGAAGTAGAAAAGTCGCTGAACGCTGTTAGTTAGTCCAGGGTTTCATTTTAGGTCAACAGGCTGCAGGGGCGTAGCTAGAGGGGGGCAAGGGGGCATCTGTCCCCAGGCGCAGGATCCAAGGGGCGCCAAACTGATGTTACGGCATTTTAGAATTAAATGTTTTCCATCCTTGGCAAGCAGTAGGGGGCGCGAAATCTTCAGTTGTCCCTGGCGCTGAAAACCCTAGCTACGACTCTGACAGGCTGACTGCACAGGCGTTTCCGTGGTTTTCCTAATGTGTCACTGTTGTTAGGAATACCTTTTCATTTTTAGTTTAATGTTTATTTTTTGTATTTTATATTTCCTGGCTTATGGACAAGTCTCACTTAAAATTTTGTTGTACGGAACATTTTTTAAGGACTGTCAATTGATGAAGATCAACGTTTACTTGTTAGTTTACCATGGCTTGACGTTCATTTACCTTTGCCAGACAATTGTAATCTGGCACTGAAAGGTTTACAAGTGACCACCCGTAAGCTTCAAATTCGGAATTTATATGAGGATTATGAAGAAATGTTCAAAGAATGGGAGCGGAAAGGCATCATCGAAGAGGTTCCTATAGAAGAATTAAGTCATCTTGTCACTGTTTGCCCCATCGGCGAAGACCTGTGTTTAATGCTTCTTCTAAAGAAAAAGAAACGCCCAGTCTCAACGATTATGTTGAAAAAGGACTGAATTTGATAGAATTGATTCCTTCCGTATCAATGAAGTTTCACTTGTATAAATTTGGCATAACAGCTGATATATGAAAAACGTTTTTGCAAACAAGTCTCTATAAAAAAGATAGAGATTTCCTCCGATTTCTATGGTATAATGAAGATGGGAAGCTCAAACATTATCGTCATCGTAGAGTTGTTTTTGGTGTTTCTTGTAGTCCGTTCATTTAGAAAGGAAACTAGATGAAACCAAGGGAGAGAGTGAAAAATATTCTCAAGATGTTATCCCACAAATGATGCTCAGCTTTTATGCGGATAATTGCTTGACTAGCGTCAAAACAGTATCAGACCTGAAGCAATTTATTGAAGTTGCGACTGAAATTATGGCTGAGGGAAAACTTGATTTACGAGGGTGGGAGTACATTAACCCATCTGAATCTATACCAAGTCCAACAAACGTTCTAGGAAGGATGTGGAACTGACATTGTGAGATTCCTTCCATAAATATCCCTGATGTGAAAGACGTAACGAAAGTAGTAGTCATCAAAAGAAATATTTTAACTGTTTCGCACAAAGTTTATCATTTCGGCATAACTGGTCCAGTGATACTGCGTCCAAAAATTTGGCTATAAAACTTGTGGAAATTAAAAATTAGTTTGAATGAAGAAGTTGATTCAAAAAGGGATCAAGATTTTTTTAATGGCTAAATGAGCTTAAATATTTGCAACATGTTAAGGTGCCAAGATGGTTCTACAGTGATGAAGGGCTCGAGCACATTTCATTACATTTTTTCAGTGATGCAATTTGCATCACTGCACTTGCAACTAGCAAACTTGCTCATTCGACTGTAGTTTTTCTGCGAGTTGGTAGAGGAAGCACTGCTCATGTACAACTGGTACAGAGTAAAATTAGAATTGCTGTTTGTGGTAAAAAAGAAACAACAATTGCTATGTTGGACCTTCTTGGTGCTACTATTTCTGCTCGTCGTTTCTCGGATGTCCTGAAAGAGTTTCCAACAGATGAAGTTTCTTTCTGAACTGACTCTGCAACAGTCAAGCTTGGCTAAAAAGAGAAGATTCGTGGGGTGCATTTGTTCAGAACCGTGTTGCGTAAATTAGGAATCTGACACCTCTTCAAGCATGGAGACACATTCCTGGATTTTAAACCCTGCATATCTGCCCGGTAGGGGTTGTTCAGGGCAGCAGTTATGCACTTTGAAATGGTGAGAAGGTCTTAATTGATTGAATCTTCCACCTTGCGAATGGGCAGTTACCGAAACAGAACTAGATGTCGACGAAGAAGAAGTACTTAAAGGGGAAAAGAACAAAAAAGCATGTCTTCTATGGTAAATATTCAAGTAATAGAAACCTGTAGCGATTGTTTTTCCACCTATAGTAGAAATATCAGAGTAACAGCATTGATTCTATATTTTCTCCATAACATTTCACATGAAAACAAGTTAAAAGGTAACTAGAGTTTTGAAGATTTGAAAAATCAGAAGTTCTCTTTTTGAAGGCCATACAGTTAGGGACTTTTCAAGACTAGAAGTTTCTTATTAAAATGCAATTGATTAGAGATAAAGAAGGGCTTCTGAGAATAAGAATCAAACTGGTGAATAGTCTTGAGAAAGCGGATTTCAGATACCAGTTCTCTTACCTGCCTGTGATGTCGTCCTCAAGTTAATCCACGAAGAGCATGAAAAAGTAATGCATGCAGGTTCTTCAGTCTTAGTTGCCGGGCTTAGGGAGAGGTTTTGGATTCTTAAAGCTAAAAGGTTAGTAAAACAAGTTCTTTCTAAATGTGTAATGTGCAAGCGTTACAGATCTAAACTCTTGGAAGTTCATTTCGCTCCGCTACCTAGAGTTACGCAGACAAGTCAATGAGGTATCTGGCGGGGATTATGTTGGTCCTCTTTACCTAAAGTCGGGAGGTAAAGCTTGGATCGTATTATTTACTTGCGCCGTATACCGATCGATCCATTTCGATATAGTCCAGTCAATCACTACAGATGCTTACATCCAAGCTTTAAGACGATTTATTGTCAGAAGAGATAGGATTTCAGTGCTTTACTCCGATAACGGCTCGAACTTTGGAGGAACAAACAGTGCGTTAGAAGCATTAAATTGGACAAAATAGCCGTATACTCAACAGCTCAGAAAAATACTTGGAAATTTATTCCATCCACAGCCGTATGTTGGGATGGGTGATGGGAGCGGATGGCAGTAATGCTCAAGCAACTTCTGAGTAGAGAGTTAGAAAAAGCCACCATAGTTTACGAAGAGCTGAACATGATCCTGTGTGACTGTGAATCAGTAATAAATGCTAGACCGCTGACCTACATACAAGATGACCCGTGTGAATTGAAACCACTGACACCAGAAATGTTTATTCGTGGAGGCAGCAATAGTGAGACTCCAGATCTTGACAAAGTAGACCGATTTTCCTTGATATAAAGCATAAAGTATTTGCAGAAGTTACGTGAAAATCTTAGACAAAGATTTAGAAATGAGTATCTTGCTCTTTTAGTCCCTGAGGGAGTACGAAGAAATTATGTTTTAAACGTTGGGGATATTGTTTTAACTGGGCATGATCATGTCCGACACATTGATTGGCCTCTTGGAATAATTTTAGAATTTTGTCCTGGAAAAGATGGTGCTCCGAGAGTTTCGAGCATAAGAACCTACATGGGTAAGAGGATACATCCTTTCCAAAAACTCTATCCATTAGAATTGTCTGCAAAAGCTGATGGTGACGTTTTGAAGGCTTATAGAAAAAGTGACATATCTGTCAGAACTATTCCCGACTATTCCGTTGACAACACTGATACCGTCGAAGTGAGATACCCTCCCAAAAGTAGATCAGGAAGAAGAACAAGAATTCCTCCTCGAATGGATTTATGAACTTGGTTTTTACTTTTTCAAGCTTTGAAATTATATAGGGCACAACTTTTACATTCACAAATTTGAAAATTATGCTAATTCTAAATTTGAATTGCAAAGTTCAGTTTGTAAATTTCACTTTGCAAGGTGGGAGCATGTTAAAGATTGTACAATAATTAATATCGTTTTTTAAACTTAACTACTACTTCACGTATGTATTTTAACTTATGTTTTTGTTATTACTTTTCTTTTTTGCTGAATGGCAACAATTATTACCGTTACTAAGTAAATGTGCTGTTGTTTTTATGTAATGTTTAGGACGCAGTGTTCTTGGCTTATTTTGACGCTGTTTATGTTAGCAATGCTAATTTAAAGCTACATTTTTACTGAATAAATAGTTGCTTCATTCATATGGAGAATTTATAGTTCATTTGAGTGATTTGAGGGGCGTCCGTAACTTTTTGTCTGCATTTGTTTTTTACATATAGTTTAGTAATTTGTGCATGGCTATAGCTATGTATATTTATGTTCAAGAACGATGTTGTTTCGGGATAATAAAGTTTGTCACAAATGTCTGGATCCATTGGTGAAGGAGGTATGGAATTTTAAGTGATTTTCCGCCCATTGGGGTGGAGATTGAGCTGCAGACGGATGATAGCGTTCCCGCGGATAATTCTACTCACAAGAGTTGACTCACAAGAAGACCTTATGATTATGTGTCAAAATTACATTGATCAAGAAGAAAACTTAATTGGTGAATGTACTCAACTGGAAGGTGTTAATAAACAGCAAAAGCTTTAAGTGCCTGCACAGCCAAGCCCAATTATTGATGGACTGCTTGGATTACTTGGAAAAAACAAGGATTATCTGGAGCACCATGGGGGTGAGTACCAGAGTTTTCTAAAATGTACTGGCGTTGTTCCTCCTAAAGTTAATCCTGTTAGTACTGTTTTGAAGCATGTTCTTCAGTTAAGGCTCAACGTAAAAATATTAATGATGCTAAAAAAACACTGTAAATCTGATGACGATGGATTTGTTCTGATACTGTTAACATAATAATATTCACATAATGTTCGCATAATAATATTGTGACTAATACTGATGTTAATGTTAACCAAACGGAACACGTTCGGCAGCAACAAGCTCAGATCCAGGCTCCAAATATTCCAATCATTATAGTTAAACCAATCGATAATTATAACTGGACGGATTATTTAGAAGCATTATCGCAAACCACTGACGCCAAAGTTTTAGGTAGATTAAATAGTAAATTCATTAAAATTTTCCCCAGTACTATCGACGATCATAGGAAACTCCCTCAAATCTTTACTGAGAAAGCTGTTGAGCAATATCTGATAAATCCTAAATTTAAAAGACCGATTAAAGTTCTTCTAAGAGGACTTCCCTCTCAAACCGCCATTGAAAAAAATTACTACAGTCGAAGCCAATGGGGGTTTTGCCATTCATAGGGTTAAACAGTTGACAAAGAGGAAAACTAGAGCTCCGATGCCGCTTTTCTTGGTACAAATCTTCCCCGGAGACGCTTTGACCGAATATACGAACTGAAAGACCTAATGCCGTTCAAGTAGAAAAATACATTTCCAAAAACCACAAAGTGCCACAATGCCATAACTGTCAATTGTGGCACCATTCATCTGAAAACTTCAGGTTCCCCTGGCATAAAGGTTCTGGTAATTTATCGTCTTGTAATGAACGACTATTATAGGAACAATCAATTTTGTTTCCACTTGAAATATTTTTCAACAAATTATCTATCACCCGTTTGGCTCTTAACTGAATTCTTAAAACCTTTTCGCGATACTCTTCAACTAAAATAAATTCGATTTCCTTTTCATTTTGTAAACTACCTAAATAACTGTTATGAGTGAATTCTAAAGTGTCTGCCTTTTGTTTAAATAAACCTAGACACATTTCAATTTCATCATATTCGACGCTATCATCAGTTAGTACGCTTTCTAATGTTGGATTTCAAAACAATGTAGTTTGTATTTTGTATTTACTTTCCTTTAATTTTATACTTAAATTATAATTTTACAATACTTATTACTTTTACTTTTTGGCCACTAATAATCGTTGTTAGTTTGGTTTCATGAGAGTGGCAGCAGGGCAATTCATAGAATTAGGAAAATATGTTTCTGTAGTTAGTTAGGCTTATTGAAGATTAATTGTATGTTATATACCTGAGTGATGTTTAATTAAATAAATGAATACTTTAGAATATAGTAGTCTCTTTAGATTCCGTGATACGCTGCTAGCGTAATAGTTTGACGCGTAAGCGAACACTAATTTATTATAGGCCTTCGTAAATGAAGCCCTTCGAGCGGTTTTGTTTCTCTTTATTATTTCCATTTCTATTATCTTAGTTACTCACTCAAAATTTCTGAAACTTTGTATTTGCAATACATATAAATTATCGTTTAGGTATCAAATTCAATCATTCAAATATTCAAATGTTAAATATCAAATCTTCAAAATGGAAAGGAATAAATTTTCTCTTACCTTTTCTAGCTTTTTGTGGCCGTTCCAATTAAGCCGCCTACCCGGGGGCGCTACAAAATGTCGGTTACTTTAGACTAAAGATACTCATTAAAACAGATAAATGAGACGGCTCGCTTGAATTAACAGACAAGAAGTTTCTTTAAAGGCATAAACATTTTATTTCAATAATTTGCAACAAACTGCTTCATTACAAACTCATTTCTTTCAAAAATTTTTAAAGCTACTGTTCTAATCACAGTCTCGCGATAAACCGAGGCGTTGCTACTCTTTTTCAAACAAAGTATTAACTGAGGTAATTTACTTACCATATGTGGCCTTCACAAATGCTCTTAGTTCAAATTGCTTCGTAAGATTGTAGTAGTGCGTTCTAAGTAATGTTACGTTAAATTCTTCGTGGATGCAGCTATTGCATAAGTAACAAGGCGAATTTGTAATTTGGCGAAGAACACAATTCTGCGCCGTTAGTAATCTTTTTCTATTTGATTTACTGGCATAATCCCATACTGGACATGCATAACAAAGTAATGGACGTAGAGCGGACTTATAAATGACTAACTTGTTATGTAAGGATAAAACACTATTTCGGGAAATTAGGGGCGAAGAGTTAAGCTTTACGCACTCGAAACTTCTGTGTAACAGATGAGATGTGTGTGGGGGGGGTTATGTGAAAGTATTATTGAAGATCACCCCAAGATAAACGACTTGCTTGCCCCAGAGTAAGATAGCTCCATAAAACTTGAGGTTCTTTTTTATGTTCGTTTTCCTTTTGAATAAGATAGATTTGGTCTTGTCGACGTTCACAAGAATTTTCCACTTGGTGAGCTAAGTCTCTAATGCTGTGTTGTTGTAACCTTTGGATGACTGGACCTAGAAATGCACTTTGTGCTAGGTTCGCTGTGTCATCAGCGTACATTTCAAGTGTCTTGTTGGATGTAGTAAGGATGTCGTTTACATAAATGTTAAATAATATAGGTCGAAGTAAGGATCCTTGCGGTAAACGTGGATGGCTCACCAACGTGGATGGCTCGGAGGGTGGAATATGTGCCAGAGATACGAACAACAAAGTGTCTACCTGTTAGGTAGGATTTTATAAAGTTTATGGAGTAATCTGGGAAATCCAGATAGTGTAACTTGTAGAGGAGTGCATTCAGCCACACACGATCGAAAGCGATGCCGATGAAAATTCCTTAAGTGACTTTCTTTTAGCCAGACCTCCAGAGATAGTCTTCACCAGCCTGCATAGCTGGTTGGTTGTCGAAAGATTTCTTCGGAATCCGAATTGATATGGGATGAGGATACTTCTTTCTTCGATGCGGTCGTTGAGTCGTTTAAGTAGAATGGCTTCCATAATTTTGCTCAGGTATGACAACAAGCTGATGAGTCTGTAAGATTCTGGTGCTGCAGCAGGTTTGGTGGGTTTCAGGATGAGAGTAATAGAAGCCGTCTTCCATTTGCTTGGGAAGTATTGTCATTTTAAGATGATATTGCATATTTTTGTGAACAAGAAAACAGTTTTCAGAGGAAATTTCTTAATCATGAGGTTGGAGATTCTATCGATGCGAGGGCTCTTTTTCTTCTTTTTGGATATTACAAACGGTATTCCGTGGGATAACTGGAACTATGTTGTCCGTGCATGGGTTTGCAGAGTAATTGGTGTTGAAATACTGAACTAAGTTTTCTGTTGTAGTATCATGAATGTTGTTTATGCGAAACTCAGATTCCAGATGCAGTGCTAAAATTTCTGCTTTCTCAGTTTCGGTGTAGTGGATCCTGTTTTGGCCTTTAAGGGGTGAAATGTTATTGTGGCATTTCTTATACTTTGCAATTGCCACAAGGAGTTATCCTCAGTGGAGAGAGAATTTAAGTATTTATTCAAGTCGAGTTGCGCTTGTACATTTGCAAGAAACTTGACTGCATATTTTAACTGTTGAATCTCTACTTGCTATCTCTGTGTCTTGTTCTTTGAAACTGCCTCCCAGCAGCATTTCGTTCCTTGCTGAGTTTAGCAAAGTCTTTAGTTCTTTTCACTTTTGACGCTTTGATTTCTTTGAAAATTCATGAACATTTTGAACAGCGTTTTTAAATACCTTGATTAAACTGTCAGTGTCCTCTCGCGAGTGTATCGTTGGAGTGGTGTAATGCATGCTGTGTAGAGCATTGGCGTATTTATGCCAGTCTGTAGTAAAGGCTCTGTTGTCTGGTGAGGTATAACTGCTAACATTCAGGATCATTCTGATCGGATTATGGTCAGACGAAAGTTCATCCAACACAGGAATACCAGCGGAACCCTGGTATTTCTGAGAAGGAAGAAATCTACGATCCCTGTAAAATTTGCAGCATACCGTGTTGAAGTTTTGGGAGCTGCTATGTGTAATCCCTCCGTAGAGGCCAAGTCATAGATTTCAGTGCCAATGGTGTTAGAATTACAGCAGTTCCACGCGCGGTGTCGTGCATTTAAACTCCACCTATTATAACATTTATACCAAGTGTTAGTAGAATACGCATGTCAGTTTTGACCTGAAACGGATCTCGGCATGGTGGTATATAGGTGGAAATAAAAGTGCATGTCATGGAAGTGTTGGTTGTGAGTGTAATAGCTGAGGCCACTATGGCTGAACGCTGTGGTATTGTAACCGGATAGTGAGAAGATACAGGGTTTCATAAAAGATCCAAACGAGTGGTTGAAGTGCTGATAATTATGGCACTGTAAAATACTCCCTTTAGCCTTGTCCCCTCATATCTTTAGTCAATCTATGTGATCTCTACACACATTAGTTAGCAATGTACATAGGATCAGCTGGGCCAAGTTTGTTCTGCTGTAAGAACATAAAATTCATTTATAAAGTCCCGCAGCTCATTAAGGATAGTTCGTTCGCTTACGGGCTAGTACGTTCGCGTTCCATGTAATAACGTTAATACAATTATAAATAATACTAGATATTATTTTGCATTACTACATGAACCAATAATATCTTCAAAGATAGAAAAAACTATAAATAGTTTATATATGTCATTATCACATGCCTGTAATTCAGGTGTTTTGTTCGAAATTTTCTTAAGAATGTTCATCAGGGAAAAGCCTTTGAACATGTTACCAATTTCCTTTAAAAAATTAAAAATACAGTAAGGGCTCCAAGGTCCAGGTCATTATGGGGTTTTACACTTTTATATTTAACAGTGGCAGTATTAACATTGTCATTTTTTGCCTTATTAGTTACATCATTAGATATCACTAACATTAGCATTTTGAATCATATTATCATATGAATTACCCGGCAAAACATGAGCCGGTTGTTTACTATTAGTAATGACCTTATTTGAGTTTGCATTATCCACAGATTTAACATTCTTAGTTATGTTAGTAAATTTAGGACACCTACGATACTTCGCGGTGTGCCCTGTTTGCTGGCAATTGCAACACTTAACTATGTCAAGACGCTTTGCAGAACAGTCCACAATATTGTATGGTCCCGCACACTCTACACACCTGGGCTTGAGTTTATAGTCTTCAGACGAGTGGTTGAGGCGCTGACAATTATGGCACTGTACAATACCCCTTGTACACAATAATCTGCACATAAAACATAATAGTTTGGTGATATCATAGATCTACTCGACCTGGGATAGTTTTTCTATTTGCGCTTGGAAGAGAGGCATTGGTACCTTAGATTTTACGTGATGCATTTGGGGTACCTTTCTAACTTTGTAGCTACGATTTATCAGTTCCTCATGAACATCTTCGACGGGGCAGTAAATCTCTAATTTGGTAGTTATGATGTAATGGTCTATTTTCCGTTCGTCGGAGTAACGTGTAATCATCCTATGTTCATTTTCACTACCAGGGAAATATTTTAGAAATTCCCCGTTAATTTTTGAAAAAATAGCTAAATTTGATGTCATTTTAAAGAATTTTTACTAAATTAAGTCACTAAATTTAATGTCAGGTTTGACCATAACTGGTTTAATTTTCTGAGGTTGAACAATAATGCAATTATCATCCTGTCCAGCCTGGGTATCTATATTATTTTCATCATTAACATTTACTGACACATTCTTATTTTCAAGACATTCAAATTTGTTACTAATAGGGATGTCAGTGTTACATTTTAATAATTTGGACGGTTGGGCCGTGTTTGGGGGCAAAATGTAACCGTCCTCTCCTCGCGAGTCATTAATTGACCTTTTAAAAATTTTTTTGAAGATCTATTAACTTTTTTACTTTTATTATTATCAAAAACATTATCCTTAATACAATCATGATTCACAATAACATTGTCAGATTTAACACGTTTGGCATCCAAAGTAACATTTTCTAATACTAAATCATTAGCAGAATAATTAACTAACTTAGGTTTAACAGCACCAAAAGTTTCGCACTTACCTTTTATCACATCCAGTAGTCCTTCGGCAATACCACGTTGACGCTGGAAAGTCATTGTACGTCCTTGTTTGTCCTCTTCCGGTTTAGCCAATTCAATAATTTTGGCTTAAGCATATCCATTCGACTTTATATCCAGACGTATAGTTTCTGATTGATGCATAGCGTTCACAAAATGATTTAATCTTCATAATAAGTTCTTGCCAATTTTCATTTCAAACAGTACCCGATTTCCATAATTCACAATATATTGCGATGGGAGACTTGCTAAATCTGCAGCGATAGTCGTAGCATTTAACAGGGGAAAATTTTCACCCTTCATATCAAAACGCGTAAATAATGCGTTAATAATGACTTAAAATAATAATACAGTTGAAGCACTAGCCCATACCGAAAAACACAATCGCTAAACGATGTAATCGAAGAATGTCTAATGTGGCGTAGCACGAGTAAACACATTCGCGAAATGGCACACCTAAGCTAACAGGAGCGTTAAGAAACACGTCTTGTCACATCCGTGAAACAGCTCGAACTCATTTCAAGCATGTTTGACTGAACTACAAAAAAAGTAAAAAGATAATTATATCAACACCAAATATAATTTTAATTCACCATTGATGGCAACAAAACTGTTGCCATCAACAACAATACAATAATATGCAAAGTAAACGTTTATAATTATTAAAATATTTGCGAGTTACTTTCAAACTAATTATTTACATTTTATCCCACGTACTACACGTTATTCTTGTCACGCTAGTCTCCATCTATTTACCCTCACATAAGCCACTTAGAGTTATTGAGCTGGATATTCAGACAATATTTTCACTTAACAATAATATACTCATAGGTGGAGACTTTAGTGCACATCACGTTAATTGGAACTGCAAAGCAACTAATTCCTATGGTAACACAATCTTCAATTCAACCAATGGGGCTAAACTCACCATTGCAGCTCCACCCACTCTAACACGCTATAGAAACAGGACGGCTAATGTTATCGACTTTTTATTAATCAAGAATATCGACGCCCCGACCGGTATTGCAAGTGAAGATGAGCTTTCATCTGACCATAATCCAGTTATTATACACTCATGTCCATAAATTAAGGATAATGTAAAATCAGGCAAAGGAAGAGTTAGAAGCAAAACAAATTTGACTTATTGGTAAAGCTTATTTATTGAACAAAAGGTACAGAGCAAAAAAAGATGCTATATGTTTGATATTATTAAAAAAATTAGCGATTTTTTCTCCCTGGAGGAAATTACCAAGAAACCAATATTACATGGTTGGTGTCATTGTTAATACATTGTATGTTTCCCAGACGATGCAATACAGTCCGTACAATGCCTAGGCATGCTGAGTATCAAATTATCGATCTGATCTTGAGGGGATATTATACCACTCAAAAAGCAATGCTCTCCGAAGTTCCGGTAGACATGTAGGAGGAGGTTGACGGGCTGCAACTCGTCGGCCAAAGCATGTCCCACACGTGCTCTACTGGATTCAAGTCCGGTGAGAATGTTGGCCAGTCCACACGGGTGATATCCTCCGATTGAAGGCATTCGCTTACGATGTTTGCACGGTGAGGACGGGCGTTGCCATCCATAAACACAAATTGTGCGCCCATGGCGCCCCGAAACAAACGTACATGTTGTTCCAGAATGACGTTCCGATAGATTTGGCTTGTCATGGTTCCAATTTGAGCATGCAGGTCAGTTCTGGAACCCAGAATAATTCCACCCCAAATGAGAACTCCTGCACCACCGTAACGGTGTCGTTCAATGATGTTTTCTTGGTAGTAACGGGTACCTGGTGCTCTCCATATGAAAGTCCGGCGAGAATCAAACAGCAAGCTAAACCTGGACTCGTCGGAAAACATCACACAAGCCCACTGTTGCGGTGTCCACAATGCATGCTCTCTACTCCAGGTTAACCGCAAGCAATAGTGAGTTGCAGTAAGTGGAACGCATCTGACAGGTCTACGAGCATATATACCAATCTGTCCTAAGCGTCTGTACACGGTCTGCCTTGAAATTGTCGTACCAATGGCTGAAGAGAGCTGACGAGACAGGTCTGAGGCTGTGCTCCGCCTGTTTCTTTTGGCAATAACTGCCAAATATCGGTCCTCATTCGGTGTTGTAACTCTAGGGCGACCTGTGCTGTAACGTCTACTCACATTACCATCATCTTGGAATCGTTGCCAAAGCCTGGAGATGACACTCTGGGCAATTTCAAGTTCGTCTGATACTTCCAGTTAGCTACGCCCACATTCCAGACGGCCGATAATTCTACCACGTAAAAAATTATCCAAATGCGTCTTTTGTGTCATAACTATTCTGTTATTTCACTGAAATGCTTACAAAGCGCCTGCGAACGATCTAACTTCTTTGCCTGTATTCCTTTGTAGATACTGCAATAAGTCACTATAGCGCACCAGTCAAAAGAGCCCTTTTAACTAAATGGTGTAATTATACCAAAGCTCTGAACAACACTCAGTACACTAAACCCACAATACAATCAGGGAATGAGTTAGATGACTTAACGGAAGAAACCTACTTGTATTGAAGAACTCCACACTGTTTTAAAAAATAACGACGAAGAGGTTCCTACCCAAAATAGATGGAGAGATCTTGTCATTCGTAACTTCATCAAACAACGAAACGCTGCTCTATGAACCAGGCAAAGAACGAGGTGTCCTGAAAATAAAGCTAATATGAATCGGCTGCACAATGAAGTCAGAGCATTCACCAGAAAACTCGCACAGGTTAACAGGACCAGATATCTTGAGGTGTTATCGCAGGATGATAATTCTGTTTGGGAAGCGGTATCTAGATATAAAAGATGCCACACTAATATTCCTCCCTTAATGGGATCGCATACATTGAATTTGAGAGAGCTGACTCTGTTGCAGATCACTATACTTGAACAATATAACAGACGTACGTAACGAACAACTGATTTCGCATACACTAGCACAATATTTTTTAAAACCACGCGCAAACAATATAACTCTAGTTAAGCCCTCGGAGGTACTGAGTTAATCGAGAGGACAAAGCCCAGAAAGAGCCCTGGTATTGTTTATACTAGCAGCAGGATGATTAAAAATATGGGCGCGGTCATGCTGTGTAAATTTACTGATATCATCAACCTAATCTTAGAGGCAGCCTGTTTTCCCCAAGTCTGGAAAATTGCAGTTATTTCCCCATTTCTAAAGTAAGGAAGGCCGCCATATGACCCAACCTCTCTTCGATCAATCAGCCTATTGCCCAGACTTAGCAAAATCGCCGAATGTGTCATTCACAAGCGTAACCTGGACTTCACTGCCGACAACAACATCGTTATCCCAGAGCAGCATGGATTTTGTGAACCGTGAACCGTGAACCAGCTCCTAGGGGTTGTTGAAAATATCACAGAAGGGCTACAATATAGTGAATCAACTGGCGGACTCTTTCTTGATTTCGATCGTGTTTGGCTGCAAGGACTCACCTACAAACTTTCACCCTGTGTTTCCTAGGCTACAGCATACACATGGTTAAGTCCTATCTAACAGATAGACATTTCGTCGTTCGCCTGAATCACATATATTCCACAAATCGGTTAATTAATGTTAGTTTCCAATAAGGGTCAACAACTGGCCCAATAATTTTCTTACTTTATGTGAACGACATACCCTGCACTACCAAAGCTACACTCGTCATGTATGTGGACGATACAGCGATGCTTGCTAGAAATGCATCTTTGTTTTCAGTTACATTTACACTACAAAACCACATATATGCATTGGAGTCCTGGCTTAAAAAATGGAAGATCAAAATTAATGTGGACAAAACTGTAATTGTGATGTTCACACATCGACGGACCATCATCGTCAGCATCAGTATGTATAATACTGTTATCCCTTGGGCCACGCAAGTAACTTATCTTGGCGTCATTTTACACCAATGATTAACATGGAAGCCCCATATTACATACATCATCTTCAGGTTCCGGAAGTGTAAAGCTACTCCTTACCCCCTAATTCGCCAGAAATCTATTATATCCTTAGATAACAAGTTACTTATCTAGAAGACCGTGTTGCAGCTCATTGTTACGTACGCGTGTCCCATCTGGGGATTTGTTTGTAAAACTACTTTAATAAACTTCAAGTTAATCAAAACGTGACTGAGACAGATTTTTTCGAGCACGCTGGTTCTACAGAAATACTAAAATTCACGAGGGACTCAGTGTTAAACCAATTGCTCAATTCATGGCAAAAATTGCCAAAAATATTTCAACAATATTGGGCTTGTTCAAAATGTTTCTTTACCTGCATTGAATTATGACCTGCTTAACGTGAATAATCGCAGATGGCCAAGAGCCGTATTTATGAACATATAATGTTTATTGCTGGCCTAGTTGTATTTAATTCCTTTTATTTACTTGTATATATCTGCACATTTTATTATTTATATTGCTGTTTCATCTGCCTCTTTTTATTACTTACTGTACGGACTTGTGTGCTGGTATTTAGGCTGGCATACAGCTAAAAGTTAGCTTTATCCAGCTTTCTAGAGATTTCCGGGAAGGGCATGACGAAATTGGAGAACTTGAGTTACGTTTTCTTGAAGAAAAGGTCGCAAAATAGAAGAAAAGAGGCAACATTATCCTCTGTGGAAAGCAACATCTGGTAAGTACTGGAAAGTAGACAATAGAGGTGGCGCCATCTAACGGTTAGAGAGGTGGCGAAAATTTCTGAGCTGGTGGGAGAAAACATATCCAGGGTAGAATAATGAAATAAGTCAGCAAATATGTACAAGATGCAAAATTCCAAAATAAACTTGTATAAAAAATATACAAGTTCCCATCTGAGGCAGAATAAATGAAATAAGTCCATACTGGTGGAAATCCAACACAAGCAGTGCAGTATGATCAGAGGCATTTAAAAATACGTAGAAAATTAAAATACACTACTAAAAATTTAAGAATAGATGCAAAATTTGTCCAAATACTGCACAAGTAGAAAACAGCCTATTTCAATAGAACAGCCGGAAAAGTAATATACGACAGACAATAAACAGAGTTAACAAAGCACTGTAGTCAACTACTAGTTTTGGATTCTGAGCTGGTGAGCTGCAAAAGACCTGATAAGATCATCTATAAGAATCTCATAATTAAGGTGCTCCGACAACCATTGAACTGCGGTGCTTAACCACCAGGGTGCCTGGGCGCCATAGCCCTACCCCTCATCGAATAACATGATAAAAGTTTCGAATTAGGAGAAATATAACTGAATGTGCTAAATAATTAAATGAGTAAGAGTTTAGATTCATAATTGCTAATAGTTAAATACATATTTTTTTCCTTAAGTACCTAATTACTAATCCATACATAATTAACTATTTTTAACAGCTATTTCACAGAAGAATACATGTACACACAAGAGAAACAAAATACGAAATGCGAAGCCTTAGTGCCACTAGTAAAAACAAAATGCAATCAGGAGGAAAAAAGAACAATATACAATAAAGAATCTGAGCAACAATTTGCATAACACATATACAAAATTACATATTACTAACATTTAGGATCGCCCTTGGGCGTTTACTGAAATTGGGGTAACTAGTATCATAACAATAGTTAACAACCACAGGATTGTCCAGAAGTTCCCGTTTATCATAAAATGCCCTAGATAGGCGGCAATAAAAATCACAAAGATTCTCTATTCTTAACTCTTTACGAATTTGGCTATTCCGAATGTAACAGGGGGCATTACATATCATACGCAATACCCCGTTTTGGGCAGCTTGTAACTGCCTTCTCAAACTTTTGCACGAGTATGCCCAGAAGAGGCATGCATAACTAAGAATTGGACGCAACATGGTTTTGTAAATGAGCAACTTATTATCAATAGATAGAACACTGTTTCGAGCAATTAAGGGGAAGAGTGAAGCTTTACTAGCTCGAAACTTCCTGAGAATATGTGTAACGTGTGGGTTCCATGTAAGAGATTTACTGAGGATCACCCCAATATAAGGGACCTGCTTGACCCAGGGAATGTCCACACCATACATTTGCAGGTGAGTCGGAAAATTCTTCTTAGTAGTAAACAGTATGGCATGTGTCTTGTCGACATTCACTTTGACTTTCATTTGGTCAGCCAAATCTCTAGCGATTGGATATGGTGTTGTAGCTGTTGTATTGCTGAACTAACAAATGCACTTTGCGTAAGGTTCGCTGTGTCGTCTGCATACATGGCTAGTGTTGTGTTGTGTGTAGTGGGGATGTCGTTTACGTAAATATTGAATAGGGTAGGGCCCAGAAGGGATCCCTGTGGAACACCAGCCCGTAGAAATTTATTACGGGGCAGGCTGCGGATTTGCTGAAAAATGCGTCATTCAGTTTTTTAAAGTAATCTTGAACGTATTCAATTTTTAAGTCCCTGTGCAGAGAATTGTTTCTGACAAAGTATGGGGCTCCAGTAATGATGCGTAGAAATTTATTTTGAATAACTTGAAGATGGTTGATGTCATTAGCTTTGGCATGGGCTCAGGAGGGAGAAGCGTAGGAAAAAATAGGAAGGATGATGGACGTGTAAATTCTTCTTTTTCTTTGTAGACTGAGTCTTGTGGTGCTCAAAAGGAGGGGATTAAGCTACTTATTTTACGAATAAAGCCGGTGGGCTTTTCTTTGCTCTGATGCTAACCTCTCTTTCAGCCAATCACTAGCTTTCCCGACCAGTGGCATAGAGAGCATAACTGGCGCTCGGGGCAAAATACCTTTTCAGCGCCCCCGCCCACAAAAAAACTTTCAGTAATACAATATGTAGAATATATTCGTAATGAGAATATAATGCAAATAATAATAAAATGAATCTGCCATAAAATACTCAAAAATATGTTAAGAATAGTCACTACACTAGCCTTGGATTCGGAAATGCATCTGTGTCAGCGAAAAAATCAGACATACGACGATCTAGAATTAGTTAAAAAGGTGTTATTTATTTTACATATTTGTATAAGTGTTTTTAAAAAGTACAGTTTTTAAACAATTAAACTTTTAATATACATTATAGATAAATAGATAAGTGGCAACTTGCCTACAACTCAACTCTGCCAGTCTGGTAACCCATAGCAGCTAAAAACAAAATAATATTTATTCTATTCAATTGTTATAATTATTTAACGATCTGTCTCAAAAAATTGTACTGCCATAATTGGTGACCCGTATTTATTACGAATAGCAACCTTCAATGTTGCACGAATATGGAGTTCATATGTCAAAATTCTGAGCAGCAGTAAGTTATCCAGTGTGATGAGATGCAAATAAGACATTTCACCTGTTCATTTCAAGCATTGTGCCGCATTCCGAAGAGTCAACATATTTCTGTCATAATTTCAGCGGATATATGTATCGTCTGCTGCATTTGAGCCACCAATTTCTCTGATTTCAAGTACAGTAAGACCCGCTTAACGCTGTTTCGTTTAGCGCTGTTTCGGTTTAGCGCTCTTTTATTTCAACTCGGGGATTCCACGAAATCGCTCGCAGCATACGGGAATTCCCCGAAATATTATGCAGCGATAGGTTTCAAATACATATCCGAAAGAGTGTACTTGTATTTCTTGTTTGGTGCGGTATTGTACAGACATATTTTGAAGGGGTAAATGTGGAAGATGTCGAAGAAGTAATTCAAGAAGCAGCGGCTAGTCTTTCTAATGATGAGCTCAAGGAATTAACTGAACAAGAAGAAAACGAAAATGTTGACAGCAGTGATTCAGAAGAAGAGCAAAAAGAACTTTCGATGGCGTTTGTAAAAAGAATTTTGTCTACCATAACTGAAATAATGGATCAATTCATTGAAAATGATCCGAATTTTGACAGGAGCTCAAAAGTAAGGCGTGGTGTTAGAGATTCCCTATCCGTTTATGAAGAACTTTTAAGAGAACAACGCAAAAGAAAAAGGCAAACAACATTAAATGCTTTTGTCACAAAAAGGCAGAACACTGAAAACGCGGAAGGCTAACTAAATATGATTGACTTAGAATTTTATTTGTTTTTTTTTTAAGAATATTCGTTTTGTTATTTATATTTTGTTTTTATTTTTGCAAGAAATAATAATGTGGTATTAATTTGGGTTTTAAGAAATAAATGTTTGGTTTTATTTTTATTAAAAAAACATACTTTTTAAATTTAATACCTAACCAATTTCCTAGCCATCTTCCCCTAACCCCAATATTTACATGTAAAGATAGCCTCGTTTAGCGCTGTTTCGCATTACGCTCTACTTTGATGGAACGTATCCCCCGCGTTAAGCGGGGTCTTACTGTACCAAGAAACTGTGTCACTATATACATATTGATTATTTTTCCATACATATTATTATTGTGCATATTCTATACATATTATTATTGTGCATATTCTATACATATTATTATTGTGCATATTCTATACATATTATTATTGTGCATATTCTATACATATTATTATTGTGCATATTCTATACATATTATTATTGTGCATATTTGATTGATCTAAAGTGGTTGACAACGATGCTGCTTCACAATTGGCGCGAGTGGCAGTTAAGCCACCGCCTTTTTGTCGCCGAGACCCATCGTTATGGTTCATTCAATTGGATTCGCAGTTGAGTCACATTACTGCCGACGGAACTCAATTTTATACAGCGATCGCCGCGTTAGAATCAGAGGTACTGCAATCAGCTCGTGAAATAATTTTGAATCCACCGGCGACGGACAAATACAAATCTTTAAAAAAAATTAATTTCTGTTTATGAAGAATCCGAGACAGTTAAAATCAAGCAGCTGTTGCACGATTTACGGTTGGGTGATATGAGGCCTTCTCAATTGCTGTCTAAAATGTCAGACTTAGCTGCTGGAAACCTAACGGATAACATTCTTAAAACATTATGGATGAATAGACTCCCATCTAACATGCAAACTATTTTAGCGGCCAGTAGCGAGCCACTTAAAAATCTTCCCGAAATCGCTGATAAAATTCACGAGCTGGCCATTCCAGCGCAAATACACACAGTGCAAGCTCCTGGTCCAGGTATTGTGGCGTTACAGGCTCAAATTGATGATTTGTCCAAACAGGTTGCTCAGTTAGTAGCCATCCAAGCTGAACATTTTCAGCGCAACCACTCCACATCCCGTGGTCGAAATACACGTCGTAGCCCACTGAGGAAACATTATGAAAGCTCTCCTCCGGATATTTGTTTTTACCACCACAAATTTGGAAAATAGGCAAACAAATGCCACCCACCATGTCGTTATAACGACCAGGGAAACGAGAAGGCCCGTCGCTCGAAGTCGTGAACGACAGCGGCCGGAATTTTGCACGCCTTTTCGTCATTGAAAAGGCTTTGGGCTTAAGGTTTTTTGTAGACACCGGGGCTGATGTTTCTGTCGTTCCACCCAATTTTCACGAACAAAAGCGTCTCACCAAGTTACAACTTCATGTAGGAAATGGAACTCCTATCCAAACTTTTGGCTAACGCCTGATATCTGTTGATTTAGGATTGCGACCCAACTTCCAATGGCCATTCATTATTGCTATTGTTTCATGTCCTTTTATTGGCGCTGACTTTTTACAAAAATTTTCTTTGCTTGTCGATCTTAAGAATCGCCGTTTGATAGATTCCACAACCAACTTAACTTATCCGGGAGTAATTCGCAAAAGTCAAGATTTGAGGATTAAACTGATTTCGGGTAATTCTCCATGGCATTAACTTCTCAGAGAATTCCCTACAATCCACGCGCCCAGTTATGGGTATTTCCGAACCCAAGCACGATGTACTACATTATATTGAAACTAGCGGACCTCCAATTGCTGCTAAACCAAGACGCTTACCTACGGTGAAGCTTAAAGCCGCCAAAGAGGAATTTCAATACATGATGGAACAGGGAATTTGCCGTCCTTCAAAAAGTTCATGGGCCAGTCCACTTCATCTAGTTCGGAAACGAAATGGTAAGTGGCGATTATCGCTGGTTAAATGCAGCTACAATTCCTGATTGTTACCCAGTCTCGCACATTTAAGACTGTATGCAAGTTTTAGAGGGAAAAGCTATTTTTACAACTCTTGATCTCGAGCAGGCGTATCACCAAGTGCCCGTTAACCCAGCTGATATTCCAAAAACTGAGGTTATTACGTCTTTTGGGCTACTTGAGTTTTCGGTTATGACTTTCGGCTTATGCAATGCTGCTCAAACGATCCAACGCTTCATGAATCAGGTGTTAAACGGCCTCGGCTTTCGTGTACCTTATTTTGATGACGTCTTAATCGCCTCCTCTTCAGAGCAAGAACACCTATCACATTTGAGAAGTTTTTGAACGTTTGCAAAGGTACGGTGTCAGTCTTAATCCTTCCAAATGCGTTTTTAGCCAACCAAGCGTAACCTTTCTTGGTCATGAAATTTCCGCTGATGGCGTTCGACCCCTTCCATATAGAGTCACTGCTATTCGCGATATGCCCGAACCATCTAGAGTGAAGGACTTAAGATTTCTTGCTATGCTCAATTTTTATCGACGTTTCTTACCTCATGCAGAAACCATAGCACCTCTAAATTCTTTTTTGTTTGGAAGCAAGAAAATCGATAAACTTGTTATAACCTGGACCACAGAATCTCGCGAAGCGTTCCAAAATTGCAAAAATGATTTAATTTCGGCAACAAATTTGCAGTATCCTTCCGCATCTAAACGATTATCAGTCTACGTTTATAAGGCATTTCTCCCGCTTTCCTAGAGTGCCTTCGTGGTGTAGTGGTTCTGCACGCTGGGCCGGTACTCCAGAGGTCCGCGGTTCGATTCCCGGCGAAGGCGGTTGCTAATTTTTAAATCTCTCTTGCTGCCAAATATCCTAATGTCTCTACAGTGGCGCCCGAACTAGAAGGGGTGTTGGATGAGGATTCTCCACACCCAGGATTTGGCGATTGGGTCCCCTAAAAACCCCAATCGCCCTTTAAAAGTGGAATATATAAGGCATTTCTCCCGTTTTCCTAGCGTGCCTTCGTGGTGTAGTGGTTCTGTACGCTGGGCCGGTACTCCAGAGGTCAGCGGTCCGACTCAAATTAAATATGCAACGCCCGGCGAAGACGTTGCAAATTTTTAATCTCTTTTGCGTCCAAAAAATAACCTAATCTATCTACACGTTGACGCATCAACAACAGGTATAGGAGCAGTTTTAAGACAGAAAGATCAAGAATTATGGAGACCACTTTCATATTTTTCTAAAAAACTCTCACCAGCACAAACCAGATACAGCACTTACGATCGCGAATTGTTAGGAATTTACGAAGCTGTCAAATATTTTCGACATATGCTAGAAGGACGTGTTTTCATGATCTTCACAGATCACAAACCAGTGCTTTTCAACAGCGTTCGGATAAAGCTTCTCATCGTCAAATGAGACACCTAGACTTCATAGGGCACAGATATGCGTTGTATTGAGAGTTCGCAGAGTATTGTAGCAGACACCTTGTCTCGTATTTGAAGAACTATCCGTTCCTTTGCCAATAAACTTCGCTTCTCTTGCGGATGAACAACACCAAGATTCAGAACTACAAACCCTCTTGAAAAGCAAATCTTCCACCAATCCTAATTTGCATGCTATGCAGCTGTCACCTGGAAAATCACTTTATTGTGATGTTCAGGATTCAAGATTTCGACCTTATGTTCCCTCCGTGTTTCGCCATGCCATTTTTAGTCAGTTACATCGTCTGTCACAACCTGGCATCAAGACTTCGAGGAAACTGATACAGCAACGTTTGGTATGGCCTAGCATGCAAAAGGACATAGCCAACTGGATACGTTCGTGCATGGAGTGCCAAAGATCGAAAATTGTCAGATACACTAACAGTCACTTAAAAATTTTAATTTGCCATCATCTCGCTTCAATCACGTGCACCTCGACTTGGTCGTGCACTTATATTTATTAATAATGATATAATACATGAATACAATTAATTAGTATTGTATATACACTTTTCTTACCTTGGATGAAGCAAATTTATCATTTACTTCAAAGTCGATCCTTTCAAATTTTTCTCTTTCCACACTTAAAAATGCTGGATGACTTAGGGGATCTTGTCCCATCGTTGATTGTAAATATGTGAAAATTTATTTTAATTAGCTGAACGAACGTTCATAGATAGCATTTGATAATGAAATAGTAAATAGTATTTGAAGTGCGACTCTTAGGGTTTGGAAAAACATTTACTCTATAGATCTGTAGTGGAGTTTTAGGTTCCGTTTCTTGTTTCTTTTCTACTGCGGAGTAACGTCATGCAGTAACATTCACTGCTCAAAACAATTAGGGGATATTGTGGGTTCGGTATGAAATAACCATATAATCTATAACCTTTCTGAACAAAAGGAAATAGAAGAGATTATAAAGGAAAATTATAACGTTTACAAAGTTGGGAATATGCAAACTTAGTCTGTGACGTCGAAAACTATGCGTTTTAGATAAGGAGTAAAGAGTGACTTGCAGTATTCCTTTTGTAATAGGAAATTAAAAACAATTGACATGCGTTGAATGTTTCGTAGCAGTGAATATACGATGTCTCAGCAAGATGACTTAGTTGAATCGGTAGCCAGGAAGGCCATCAGTCGTTTACAGAAGAGTCAAACGCAATCCATTGTAGCGGAAGCGTTAGGATTTTCTCAAAATGTCATTTGAAGATTATGATATCGGTTTTGGAAATTGGATATGTTTGAGAAATTCGGGACAAGGTCGTGTTATCGTTTTAAAATAAAAAAGCGGGAGATATACGTACATTTCGTTTAAAAAAATAAAAATATATCTCTACTTTGGAGAAATAAAGTGGTCAGAAAGAACGTTTTGGTTGATGTACTGCAAACATTTTATTACACATTTTATCAGACAAAATAAGAAAATAAATAATTAATTATATTACAATAGTTATTAATTTTAAATATATTTCCCAGAAAAAACTGAAATTTTCCGGAAAATCTTGTTTGGAGACCATTTGGCGCCCCTCTACCGGGGCATCATGCACACCCCCCTCGCTACGCCACTGTTCCCGACTCTGGTTCCCACTTGATTCACTACTCAGTATTTCATCCATCAATTCCAATTTTTCTTCCCATAGACATTATGCGTCTTACTCCTCACGTCTTTTTTTATTAACTGAACTACTATTTACACCTACAGATATGGTACTTATTTATACGTTACGCTATTTATATTTATTAATCTGGGATAAGGCTTCGGCACAGAAACCCATGCCTCGTGGCCTGCAGCCACCTAACACACATTAAAGTTTGTTTTAATTGAGGCTTAATTTATTCTATAAATAATCATGGCGGGTATAGTTTTTTTGTGCAGGTGACGATCTAATCCAGCACACGGTACACATAACATTCTGTATCAGTGGTTTTGGAAGGATTGTTTTTTTAATTTAACTGTTTCTTTAACTGTTTATTTTTTTAATTGAGTTGTTTGATTGTATAGCTATTTTGCATTCGTGGGTGTTACTGATTTCAGTTTTAGCAATTTTTTAGTCTCGATAACATTTTTTTGGTTTAATCATAGTCTACGGTACATACGAGATTTGGCGATTTGTAGCAATGCTTCATTTGGCCGTTGGTAAAAATTTGGCGACAAAAGCAAACGCGTCATTTTAGTGTTGGGGACAATTTTCAAAATTGCGGCAAAGCAGTATTATATACTGGGATTTTACGTAGGTGACTGCTTAAATTTATGATGCGAGTCTTTAATCGAGGACTATTTCATTCTGAAGTGTGATTGATATGTATGCTTATTGAAAGCTAGAAAATTCGTTGACGTTTTTCGTGTAAGCTTTACGACAACTGGTGTCTCAAGACAAAATTATTTTCTTATTTAAGATCTTTCAAGTAATAAAGAATAAAAAAAAAAAGGACTTGAAACATTTTGTTTGTAGGAAAGCTAAAGAGTTCGGAAATGGAATACACATTCAGTTTGCCTCAAAATTAAGAGCCACATTAGATTGTTTCTGTAAACTGAGAAAAGTTGGAAGATTTTGAAACTTTAAATATATTAATTGTAGCGGATAAATTAACTAAAACATTAGAAAAGGGAACATTATCCCACATAAAGGTACATCAGGTCTAATCAGAAAGCTGGTGCAGTCTAATCGACTTAGCCAAAGAAAACGATCTGTATTTTGCTTGAAAAGGAAAATCTCGCATTCGGAAAAGCATGAGTTAATTATTAGTTTGAAGCAGAGAAGTCAAGAACTCGGGGTGCAATATAGCAAGGAGAATAGTCACATCCAAAATGGAAGACTGCATGACTGCAAGGAAAAGATTTTTACTGATAAATTAGGAAGCAATCGGACAAAAGTGTTACATCTGTGAAAATTCAGGTCATTTAGCCGAAACTGCAAGTAGAGGATTAACAAAAAAAAAAAAAAAAAAAAAAAAAAAAAAAAAAAAAAAAACCGAAATGTTTCAGATTTTAAATTACGTCTAAAGGGGCGTTTTTTAACATTTTGTGTGTTACCTTTCTTTATTAAATATCATGTTCCTCGCACTTAAACCATAAGATCCAGTGCAACAGCAATATCGCAAAATAGTTTTAAAACGAGCATATCTTTAGAATTTCCGATACAGAGACTCACGCGCTGGAGATAAAAATGTTTTTTCTGCACAACGTTGCCATTGCTCGCTTTGAAATCCTTGAGTTTGTTAATCAAAAATTCGTCAAAGTTTTAAAAAATAGGAAATTGATCATAAAACAAATTTCAAATTTGGTCTTCCACATGCTCATATTCGTTGGAGGATTACATTATTCAAAATTCGATGACTCTATGTACCGTTATTTTATGACAATGTGAGAAATATACATACATTTATGCAGATTTTCATTATTTGATTTCTTCAAATATAATGCAGGACTCTAACATTTTATGGCAACAGTTTGAAAAGTGAACCGACATTTATCCATCCGACGCAAAATGCCAAAACGAAACTAAGAGTCCTTCGGGATTCAAATCCCTTTGGACTAAAAAAAAAAAAAAAAATCAAGTCTAGCCGCTACAGCGAAGGTGACTTCTTTCTCAGCTTCGGAAGTTATTGTAAGGAAATGGAAATACTTGAGATCATTTGAACTTTAAAATTTATTACTGTCAATGTTACTTAAGAAAGACGTTAAATATGTTGAAGACAACGGAACTCGGATTAAAAATATCAGAAAATGTCCCTAATCAGTGCCGGATTTCTGCCTAAGCCTACAAGGCCCTGGTCCTAGGGGGCGGAATCTTTACATAAGCTCAAAAAACCTGGCTTGAATTATTAAAAAGCTTTATCAAAAATGTACGGGCCTGTACCTAATGCAAATGATGATTACAGAATTGTTACTTTGAGTTTTGGCTTTCGGGAAAGAGGTAAAAGCGAAGTTAATTTAGATTTTATGCCAATAAATATGGGAGTAGTAGTACACTGAGCACACATTCACAAGTTTTTTGCAGCTATAACAGATAAACTAAAAGATCCAGGGTTAATACATGAATATATTTGAAATGATGGAGAAGGAACACGAAAAACTCTTTACACCAATAATATTTAAAGATTCGGTGAAATCAGTCAACGGAATAAGAAATGAAGGAAGCGCAGACTTAGAGATGACCGATGATTTAAGTCAGTTCGGCACTTCAGATTTGAAGGAAACACCTTCGACAAAAAGTCAAAAGAATGGATTTACATAAGATAATATTAAAATAAAAAACAATATAATTAATAAGCACGGGCACAGAAATCGGAACGGAAAAATTAAGAGAAGAATAAGTAAATGGAATGCCATGATTAAAAAATCGTCAAGTCAAATTAAAGGAAAAGGAAAGGAAATTCAGTTTTAACTGATGGCTTGACGTGCCACGACCACAAAATGTTAGCAGAAATAACAATTGGAACCGGAAAATTCTTCAACGAGCACACGAATCAGTTCTCAGTGCACACTTAGAAAAACAATCATGGGATTGGGTGCAACTTTTATTGGCCTTCAATGGTTAAGAATATCGTAGAATATTGTAAAATCTTAAGAGAATTGTCAGCTGAGAAATTCTGAAAAAAATAAATGAAACAGCACTCATAACTTCGGCATGCACACCAGAATAGTCAGTGGAAGTGCGGAATACTTCCAAAACCCTGTAGAGACATTAGATATTTTTAAAAGCAGGCAAGATGAAAAATTAGCAACCGCCTTCTCCGGGAATCGAACCCCGGACCTCTGGAATACCGGCTCAGCGTGCAGAACCACTACACCACAACAGGGAGGCGGGAGAAATACCTTATATACTCCTTCTAAAGGGCGACTGGGGTTTTTAGGGGACCCAATCGCCAAATCCTGGGTGCGGAGAATCCTCATCCGACACCCTTTTAGTTTGGGCGCCACTGTAGAGACATTACTTTTTTTGAAGCAGGAAAGATGAAAAATTAGCAACGCCTTCGCCGGGAATCGAACCACGGACCTATGGAATACCGGCCCGGCGTGCAAAACCACTACACCATGAAAGGAAGGCGGGAGAAATACCTTGTAACCCAACTCTCTTGATACTGTTCCAATTTTATGCCATTTGTGCTAAAGAAAGCTGCTGCGATGTTTTTCAACGCACAGAGCTTCAGCAACATAAAAGAGTTCACTTAAACCTACATTGATAGAGCAATATTTTCATACGATTTGCTGACTGATTTTACGCACCATCATTGTGTGACTTTATACTGAACTAAAGATACCAAATGGATCCTTAACACCATGAGATAATCTCATACTTTTCATTATTATTAGTACATTGAATAAATATTAAAAAAAAAAAAAAATTACAGGTTCATGAATTAATGAAGATGAGATTTCTTGTCGATACTTATTGTGGTAAGTACTAAATGTTTTATTGTTTTTTGATATTCTACGATGTATGCGTTATATTCATATGATATTGTAGCATGTCTACAGGTTTGCAATAGATTGAATGCACACAGGTCCGAGGATAGGTTAACAGAATTTATTTTATGAAGGAAAACACTTCTCAGTTCTGGAACTTTCACAAAAGTAGTCATACAACTCTTCAAAGACTCACAGAGTAAAATCAGTAGTTACACTTAAACTACTAAATACATTAAACGAAGTGCTATTCAAAGCGCGAACTCCGAGATAACTCAGTACTCTAAACTTACACTGAACTAAACAGTTAACAACCGAGAAACTGATACTCTCGTCGGTTCTATAAGTTTTTACCCGGCGTCGAGATATTTCTAGTACTTTCTGGTTCTCGAGTGCTCAGTTTTACCGAGTTGTTGCAAGTAGCCTGTTTTTGTTATTTGTTAATCCTTTGGATTCATGAAGACATATAACCATATTTTATACACAAGAAAGCTGTTAAAAATTGTCATATTTGTTTGTCAGCTGAGATGAGATCGAGGCTGATTCAGTGAAGTCGTATTTTCTAATAATTAATGGGTGGAACTGCAGACTGAAGATAATCAGAGTCATGGTGGAGAAATCTTCACAGGAAGGTATTGGCCATTTATGATATGATAAATATTTGGAAAAATAAATGCTGCATAAAGACCTACAGATATGGTATATGTGTAAGAATGTGAATTGTTACTTAATAATCATGGGCATTTTTAAATATAAGCAAGATTTTGTATTTTAATTGTTATAATTGATTTTGAAATGTGGGTTAAAATGTCTATTATTATTTCTCCCAATCAATAATTTTAACTCTCTATACTAAGAAGGTGAAATAAAAAACTATACATTTAGATAGATTTTAGGACGTAAACAAAATATAATTTTCATCATCATATTGTCTGCCACTATGGTAACATGTTAGCCATAAATATTCTGAAACAAAGAAAATTTATGCAAGTGGTTGACACAGTACAGAATTGCCAATTTAGAAAAAACTGGCTATTACCTGGATAATGATAACCCAATTATGTTTAATTAACTGCTTAATTGGCTACAGCAAAGCATGTGAAAGCCTGGAAGTGATGCCTATGCAGAGGAGTTTTCTATGGTACACTGACTTGTATTTATGTTATGTATGCAAAACCTGATAAGACTGAATTATGTTGGTTTTATAGATGAAATATGTCATTTTAGTCTATGTGCTTTGTTAGCAAATTTGCTACTTATATATGTAATTGCTTGAACTTATTTATCCATAGAAGATAAATTTCACAGATGCTGTGGTATGTATTGGAGAATATACGATCACTATTATATGAGCATTCATAAGGTCATTAAAATTAAAGACAGATGAGGATCTTTAAATTATCCTATGGTGTAACTGATTGTATGCTATATTTTAATGTCCAACAGAAATATTATGCTTGCTATATATACACAGTCAAATTTGTTAATACCCACATAAAATATTGTTAAAATTTAAAAATGGAGTATCTTAAGTATTACATTCTGTTAAAAAAAGTGGTGTTACAAGAGCAAGAAGATTTGTTACTTTAATTATAGCCACACACACTTGGACCAACAGCAAAAATCACAGTCAATATGTAATGTGTGCGCATATTATTTTAAAAATAATTGCAGTTACTATAAAAAATAATTTAAAATTATCACAATTAAAACTCATAGGGTATTTTATAATTCTTTCAGTCCCCTTTGATTTGATAAATTTCTTAAATTCTGATGTCAAGTTTAATCTTGCTATTTGAATTTGCTACTTCAAGTTTAGTTAATAATAACTATATTTTGATATAAATTCCTTTAAAATGGTAATTAAAGCTGAAAAGTTAATTTGTAAAATGAGATGTTCTAGACATAGATGAATTTTAGTATTAAATCCTTCATCATAAATCATTTCCCTAATTCCCTTTAACAATAACAATTTCAGTTCATTTATTATGGTTTAAGGATCTCAAGTTAGGCAATGAATTGTCACATGTTTGGATGCACTTATGGTCAAGAAACAGTGAAAGTCAGCATGCATCTATGGTTGGCTGCACAGTGTTATGCAGCTTTACCTTCTTTGCTAATGGTATGTCTAAATATAAGAAAGCAATAAAATGAGAATAGAAAATATTTACCAATGCAACAAAATTGTTAAAGATTTAAATCGATGGACGGTGCTTCCTTGTTAAAATGCTGCTGCACTTAATCATCAAAAGTGGAAAACTTAATCTCCCAGTCTGATGTGTGAAACTTTAAATATTGCTGAAGGATTCTGTCATAGTTCTTTTAATAGGAAAATATAGTACAAGAAGACAATTTAAAATAAAAACTAATTAAAATGATATTCTCCCACCAGCTTAGTGCCTTTTAATTTGATATTTGATTCTAACATTGTTTTGCTAAATGAATACCAATTTCTATTTTTACATAATATAAAAGAAAAGTGAGTAATATCATCACTTTTCTTGTACATCATAAAAATGCTTTTTTATATTAAGACTTGTTTAAAGCACGAAAAATATGCGAGAAACATATAAACACAGATGCAGGCATTCTCTACATTTTGGAGAAAAATTTTTTTATTTTCTTTTCCTTTAAATTTCAGAATTTTACCTTCTAAGTGAGAAACTCTATCTGCCCAACATAACTATTAGATTTTGTTAAAAAATATTTATTCGGAATAAAAAACAAGATTAATTACCAGCATTATTACTAATCAAACATCAAATCACTTAATGTTTTTGTATAAAATTTATAATCAGATATTTTTAAATACTGAATACAAATGCTTTATATTTATTATGCACTAAATTCAGAAAGATTTTTTTTTTAAAAAATAAAACAATCTTATTTTGGCTGACCATCATTTACTGCAAGGGCACAAACAAACATAAGCTCAATTTAGTACATGTACAGAGTCCATCACACACACACACACAAAACCCTTTAACAGACAGTATCTGCATACTGATTTCAAAGATGAACTGAATAACTTTTACAATACGTAGAACAGTTTTTGCTCAACACATGTTAGTACTCTGATAACTGTAATATGTAAAATATGATAATGAATTAAAATGACCTGATATGGTAGTGTTGTTTGTATTAACAAACTGCGATGACAGTATACCGAAGGACAAATTTTGACAAAAGCAATACTGTCATCTCAAAGGAAGTAGATGGGCTATACTAATGCATCATCCAGCACAAAGTTTAGAATGATGATACACTCAGGCAATGTTACCAGTGAATTCAATAAGGCATCCATAATTTCATTAAAGACCAACAGGTCTAGGATAACAGCTTCTTGGAAAGATTATGTGAAACTGACAGCTGTCAGTCAAATTCGTTTATCACTCAGTATGTCTTCTGAACATACAGTGTCATAAAGCATCCTGGAATGAAGGCTGGCAAAGCCTGGGCCATTTTGTTATACACCACTAACACTTGGACATGACAACAAAGTTTACCTCAGGAAGATCAAAATATTTCAAGTAGGAACCTTATTATGTTTAGTAACAAATCATAGTTTTTGTTCAATTTGAATGGCCATAGAATTCATAAACAGAAGAAACCTGACCAGAGGGAGTGAATTCACATCCTTATGGAGAAGTTTATACCCAACACAGCATGGGATTAGGTGATGTAAGTAACTCAATGAGCTACTTACAGTTATTTTTCTCATTCACAACACTTTACTTAATGGCTATATAATATGTTGACAACCTATAAACTACTGTTTTGCTCATGCTATTACATTTGTGAGAAGCCATCTATTTTTGTCTAATTGTGGACTGTATTATATAGGCTGAGGCAATAATAGCTTTTCTTAGTTTTATTAAAAACACAAAAACAATATATGTGATACAGATATATGTGTTACTTAGAACCAAAGTTCTCGAAAATTGACAGATTCAACTTGGTGCCAGCAGACGAACAAACTAACATATTTCCCACCTAGTTGGAGGCGTTCAAATTTGAAGTGCATGACTACCAAGTTTGGCACAATTACAATTAAAGGCTGCAACACCATGTTTAAGAAAGTAAATGTTTATTCGCTCTAGGTAATGTTTACATAAAGTTCCAACCCTATCTAAGCCTGGCAGATCTTCAGATTTTTTCTCAAAATGAACATATAAGGCATATCTCAAAATACTGGTTACAGACAATTTGCAAATTATATACATTTGGTGAGCAATTACAATGGATCTGGCTGGTCAGTTTTCTAGAATAGCATTCAATGTTAAAAGGTCCATACATCTTGCAAATACAATCCCAATCTACGTTTCCTTAATAAATATTAATTAAACTGCTATCTAATCTTAAACACTTTTGTCACCCCGTGGCTTCTGTCAAGTTTCATCAAGACTGAAAAATGTTTCTAGGTGTAAGAATACTTTTTTAATGGACTGTATGTAAATAATATTTAGTTATCAAATATAAACATGCTCTATTGGTGAGAGGTCTGGTGACCTGCAGGCCATGGGAGTACATCATATTTTTGGAGACATTGTTGGGAGAGTCGTGCAGCATGTAGATAAGCATTGTATTGCTGATAAATGGCATCTGGCTGCCCTGATTGATACAGTAATTAGTGAAATGGATACAGATTACATATTGATATGAATTTAAATTCCAAAGAAAGTGGCATGCTGAAAGGTCTCTTGAATGGTTTTGTTGCAGAGGACCCTTGGATTGTCCTCAAGGGTACTCTCCATAGAAACTGAGCTGCACATCTAGTGTGTTGGGATTATACCCGTGTAACCAATAGTAAGATTCTAATGCCTTGTCCCCTTGTACCTCTAAAACATATTAATATTTAATTAGATATTCTAAACTTTATGTTTTCAGCATAATTTCATTTTATAATGCTCTTACACTTTTACATTGAAAACATTTTAAGTAAGCAAGGAAAGCTTTTACTTATTGAAGTAGTTTTATTTATGAGGAAAATAAAATTAATAATTAAGATACATAAAATAACACATAAATTCAGTATTGTACCATATAATGATGTAGAACAAAATTATACACAAATTTTAATTGATTAAACATTGAATTTTCATAAAATGTTCTACAGATGTCTACAGTAGATTAAGACCATTCATATCAAATAATATTTAACTAAAAAGTTATGTTGAGTATTTGTAGGAATAGGGAATGGAATCTGCACACTTTATGTTTCATCAATTCAAAACAGAGATTTCGGAATCTTCCAGGAGACATGTTGAAAAACTGGATGAATAGGCAGCTATATACCTGAAATACATCCTTTAAATCTATCAAACATTTTCAGCAATGGTTACATGATACAAATATGGCATTGCCACTCCAATATCAAGTATAATAAATATAATTATTTGTTAAGTAATCAAATAATTCCAATGGCGGGTTGTAACCATCTACAGATGTTGGCTGCTACTACTACTAAGAACGTAAATGGTGGTAATTTTATAATAAAGGCACCTAATAGATGGGCTATCATTGCCTCCTATGAGGAGATGGTCAAATTACATCCATGCTTTCTCCGGGATTCAAACCCAGGCCCATTGATATGGCAATCGGAGTCACTTTCTCATCTGGGCTGCAAATGCAGTAAACATAGTAATGCTAATACAAATAACTATGATACAGTGGAAATAACACTTCCATAAGACTATGCCTAGCTTTCTGACCTAATCTTTTTTGGGTACTCTTCCGTTTTGCTGGCGCAAATCTCGCCAAGCAGACTTTCTTGGTGACAGCATACAGTATACATGTAAAAAATGCTAACAAATGTTAGTTCTAAGAATTTTTTACTTTGAAGGCATAAATATTTTAATATGGTTTAAAATTTTGTAAAAAGCTAATATGTAAAAATTCATTAATTTAAGAATTTACCATGTTTTCATGGTTCAACATCCTGATTCGCCGGTTCGTATCACGTGACCCCGCGTGATCTTATCTCACGTAAACAATGCTACAAAAATCTAATTCTCTCATTAATTATCTATATCAATTTCAAGTTAAATCTTAAATTAAATCTTATATGGAATACAAGTTTAAATGCAAGAATTATTTCAATTCGTATGAATAGCTTACTCAGAAATTATGTAAAACTGCAGTGCTTTACTTCGCTAGTGCATTCTCATTAGATTTAATGAATTTAACCCTTGATTTTGCCTTTTCTATATTTTCGTCTTCGAGTGAGTGGTGTGATTGCATCCTAATATTAATTACCGCGAATGGTCTTAGGGAATAAAATTTAACTAGTAAAAATTCTATGTAATTGTATGCCAGTATTGAAAGAAACAATCAATCTGATAAATGGCTGCGACTTGTTTTGAAAATGATCGGTAAAAGATTACCAGCGAAGATATTCCGTTTGACATCAGTTGTACCATTATTGGCGACTTTATCGTTTGCGCTGGCAAAATGGAAAAAGGCCCTTTTTTTCTAAGGGAAACATGGAAGGAAAATTTGCATATAAATGGTCTGCACTAAAGCTTTCAAGCTATCATGAAAAACATTAAATTACCTAATATGTTCTGAGGAAAGTCTTGGCCAATATACAAAAGTGCCCATGTTATAAATATATCTGGGTATCCAGGAAAACCAGTTTTAACACTGTCTGTATGAAACAGAGTAATAAATTTGAAATGCTAATGCACACTGACTTTTTGAAGATCTTGAGCAATAATGAACAAGGATCTGAACATCTGAGATATTGCAAAAGAAGCTTTTCAACACATGTTTTAGACAGGATTTATTAATTATTATATTTTAATGCTTTTACTGCAGCTACATACAATGTTTAGATTTTATGCAAATAAACATCATAAATCTTCTTTGGTAGCATTCAGTATTTTTTAAACTTAAAGAACAAAATAACATCAGAAAATATATTCATATTAAACAATGGGGAAAAATTTAATAAATAAGCAAAAATATTAGCAAAGACTTCAGTACACATATGAAAAAAATACCTGAAATCAATCAGCCTGGAAAATGATTAAATTATATAGTTATTCATAGCTGGAAAAAATATGAATAAAAATATATGTCTTTCATATTTCATTTGAATTTACTCCACACATTCATGAACCTCTCTTTAAATCATTGTCAACAAAATGATTAAAGGGGGGAAAAATTCCATGAATGTTTGAAACTGAAAAATTGAAAATCTTCCCTTTCAAAACAAATTTCACAATACGGAAACTAAGAAAATATTTATAAAATGATATACAATCTTGCAGAAAATACTGTACCAAATTATAATTTTGAATACAAATAATCTCCCACAAAATAGTTTGCAATTTTTTTTCGGTATGAAATGTCCAAATATCTTTATACATTTTAAAAGAGGGCAGTTTGAAAAAAAGAAAAAAGACACAACCAATGCCTTCTGTCTTACTTCAATGCCTTTATAAATACATGTTTCATAAAAAAGTTTCTCATCACTCACAAGATGCAAAGGTAGAATTGCTCATATATGGAATTTCCATGATGCTGAACTTTTCCTTCTCGTGCAAAAATCCACTGCCAGTAGATAAGTGACCTAATGCTGCAAGCTGATTTAGGCTACTTTTCTTCAGGTCAGAACAAATTGTTGCCATTTCCCTACATAAACTTTTATTGCATATAGTTATATGTAGTGAAAGACCACATCAAATCATTTTGTCAAAAACAAATGAGCCTCTAAATTTACAATTTAGAGAATGCTGCTCTAACCTTCTAGCCTGCATTATCACAGAAGACATATTGAAAATTTTTCTTCCAGATGGTAATGGATTAGCCTTTGTTGATCTTCCCTTTCAGTAACTAAAGGTGAGCCAAGATGCACAAATTTGTCATCACTGTTCTCCTGAAGAGGATCAGACTCCAAGCTAAAAAATATATATATAATTAATTAATATAAATAAATATTACAAATTAGGTCTAGGTTTGGTTTATTTGACAATGGCAAAGCACTCGAGGGCTATCTACCTATGAGGAGGACATTCTAATGGAAATGGTTCGTATACAGACTACACATGGGGAAAACACGTAAATGCTCATGCAGCTAGCCCATTCGCAATTAGGTTTAGGAAATTTAGGCAACAGATAGCATATAAATTAACAACAATAATACACTGGCTTATCAGTATATTACTGAAAGTTGAGTCATATTCACAACTGTTGCTTCCATAGTTGCAGTGCCCCACATTTTATGCCTTATCATTATGCTTCTATGACATTTATACCACCATTTGAACAGAGCCTCAGGGTGGCATATGAACAGGATGCAATGTCTTGTAGGGATAAGCAATTTATACTACTAAGCCTAACTTCAGAAAAAAGGTCACATGAATTAGATTTGTTGTCTATTTGCTATAATTTGAGGCACATTATGACAGGAAAACACAGGTAGTAATTATAATTAATTAAAAAATTTTATCCTTATATTTTTCTTAAAAGTTCTTTAAAATAATACCATTTTTGGCTTTCCTCAAATAAATATATATGGGAAAAATAGCCACACAATCATACATTTCATTTTGTTATATTTTATTAACAAAATTAAAATTCTTAAAAATCTCTTTCATAAAGGGAAAATAAAACACCACGAAAACAATGAAAAAGGAAACAATATTTAAAAAGAATATTAGGCTTCTTGATTATTCCCATCAAAATAATCAAACCCCAAAATATTTTCTTTTGCTTCAGTATCATGTCTGAAAATTTCACTGATTTTAAAGAAACAGACAGAAGTTAGTAACTCTTAAGATAATTATGTGCAAAACTGTTTTTTTCTTTTACAATGCATTTTATAGCATCATTATTTAAAAAAAGTAAAAAGTAAAAAATCAGTTCATTTGATAGCACTTCTAACATTAATATTGGAACTACTCTTATATGCACCCACAGGTTGCCAAATTTCTACGCTGCCGTATTACTGTTTAAATTTTTTGTCTACACTTCGAACTTTAAGCCTAAAATGTCTCCAAAAACGTAGTTTTTGCACATGGAAAAACTATGTTTTAAACACACAATTTAAGCTAAAAATCTGAAGGGAAGGGGGGAAAAAAAAAAAAAAAAAAAAAAAAAAAAGAAGAAGCAAAAATGTAAACTTTCTAACCAAAAATATTTGACAAGAATCCATGTACACAGCGATATGTTTTAACTTTAAAAAACATGTACGAATCGCACAATCTAGGCAACGAACGAATCTATGAACTACGTACACCTTGCTTTAATAAATAAACAATAAATTTCAAAGAATACCATGTACACAGCATCCTGTTAAAGCTTACAAAAACATCTACGAATTGCACAATCCAGGCATTGAGCACAAATCAACAAAATAAGCTAAAATAACTAAAATTACAAACAATTCAAAAAACAACAATAACAACAGAAATTCATAGTAAAAAAACAATGAACATAACATTCTACAAAATAAAATGCACTTACCATAATACATTCGTTAATAAAATTTTGCCAGTCACACAACATCTGTGAACAAAAGTGCCACGATTTTGCTATATCACATGTCTTTCTGTGATTCAAAATTTCGAAGGTAATGATAAAAACTTCCTCCAAAGTTAACTTACTATATGAAAACCACAATCTAAATCTTAAACTCCACTGATAGCCACATACTTTACCAGCAAGCATTTAACTGCAAATCCACACAAGAACTATCAGAAATGCCCTTCTTTGTACGAGTTCTGATAGCAGCTCCGCATTTTGGACTCCATTTTAAAAGTCCCACAATTCCAAAAACACAACTCTGAACAAAAGACTCATTAACAACTCCAACATCATCCTTTTTAATACTAAATTTAATTTCCACACAATCTAAAATTAGCGACTGAAAACTTGCCACCACGTCTATCATTGCAACATATACCAGTTCAAAACCCAACACAAACCAGCGAGCAATTAAACCACTCCAGCAAGAGTTTTCAATGTCAAAAGTGTTGCCATACAACATGCTATTGTGCCAAAAACCAGCGCAGAACACATATTGCCACATTTGGTGATCTTAGGGTGCATATAAGAGTACAGCCTTAATATTTGGTTCTCTCGCAAAATCGAAAGGTTTTTCAGATCTGAATATGTGTTCATCGAGATGTACAAGACATACACGATGTGATTTATAGTATATCCGTAAAAGAAGAATCGCTATAACCATCACTTTCCAATTTTATAGAAATATCATCACTATCATTAGTGTCAGAAAATTACTCATTCATCATACAGTCAAAAGTCGTTAATCCGGACTCGTCGGGGCTTCAGCGATTCCGGATTTATGATTTTTCCGGATTATAGATCATCAGTTTAAATCTGGTAAGATGGCATGCAGAAATTACAAAATTAAAAATATGAAACCGTAATTTATGAAATAAAGAACAATTATGATCTAAAGGGTATCAAAATTTACAAAAAGAAAAAGCTTAATATTTATTTGTTTACTTTATTAAACATTTCTTTCAATGTAAGTTGCTTCATTTCATGTGATAATACTTTCTCTTTAATTCTATTAAACAGACATAATTTCTTGTTTAGTTACAAAGCTCCGCTGTTCAAGTCCTATAATTGCTGTGTTGAGAATTGCTGTGTGACCGACTAATTTGTCAATCAAAATGTTTTTGTTTTCAATAACCTCTGGGTCATTTTCTTCACTATCCGAAGCGAATTATAATGACGAGGAACTTGATTTAAATTATATCAAAGACGGAGTACATCGAGATGAAATACTACACTTAGTAAGGAATTATTAGCCAAATAAAATAAAAACATCTGCCCTGAAGATAAGGATAGTGCTGACAGATCAACTTCCAATCCGCAGAGTGAAATTGATAAACAGATTTCGGATTTCAAAACATACTTTCGCTTTGTAGATACAAATTAGATATTAGTAAATATATATTGGAAATTCTATTTGACATAATCGAAAGTTCAAGCTTACTTTTATGAAATTGCTCTAACAGTCTGCAAAAAATAATAAGCCGGATCCAATTCGTAGATTAAGGAACAATGCAATCTGCAACATTAACTGAATTAGATAATTTTAGCCTACCTCCGTTACACATTACATGCGCATGCGCACAAACATATTCGTAGCCGTAAAGGTCTTAAAGCGTTATCACATTAGCTGTTTGTTGCCGGAACAAAACGTTTGCAGCAACAGTTCTGAGAAACGGCCTTTGGCGAAATAGGGTTACCATCTTCACTTGGTAAACAGGCTGAAAGCCAAACAAGAATCAGTTATCGCTCAGATTGGCGAAAATGACGTTTCCTTTCAAGTGACATTCGCTTCTTCGTGTTTTGTACCGCTCACATGCTTTTCGTTTTAAACTTTATTGTTAGTAATGGAAGATAATAGAAAGGTGATTGCTATCAATTTAATCATTTTGATCTCCACTCTGGCACTTCATGTAACAGATAAACACACTTCTGGTTATAGCAATCAATTACATCATTAATAGCCAAATTCTGTATAAACTAAGAATAGTTTAAAAATATGTGCTGGATAAGTCTATTTATCACACATCGCTTATGTGTATTTTCTGTTGTCTGCATTTCAATGAAAATTTGATGGCTCACTGGAAAATTTGTGACCTGGTGAAAGCATTTTCTGACTAACTTTACAGCTCATAATTACTGTTCTGTCCATTCAAACAAACAAACAAACAAACAAAAAAAAAAAAAACTTCTATGACAAAAATCTATATGGCTGATATTTACCTTCTCACAGCCAGCAGATACTATTCAGCAAAATGAAGATCAAATAAAGCATATGAATACATGAGCAATCAAACATGTGCGAGTTGTTTACTGTCCCATAGAACACTCGGTAATATACCTAAAACACATTAATTATACCAACTCTAGAAATTAGGTGTTCACATCATGAGTTTGTTTTATGGTTTGGTTTATTGAGATTACAGCAAAGCACACTAGGGCTATCTGCCTAAGGGAAGGGATGCCTTCGTGGAGGACTTTCTAAGGGAAACTGGCTCGTATACATGTTACACATGGAGAAAACCACGAAAGCGTCCATACAGCCAGCCCGTTCGCGGGATTCGCACCTCGGACCGAACTACCAGTGTTCAGCGACTTTACCGCTCGGCCGCTGGTAGACGCAGTTTGTTTTATGTGATTACCGCAAAGCATTGAGGGATAACAACAGGAGGGATCCCTTTGTAGAAGATTTTTTAAAACTGGCTCGTATACCAGTTACAAATGGGGCAAACCAAGGAAACGTCATGTAGCCAGCCCGTTCGCGGCATTCTAACCCGAGACAGAACTACCAGTGCTCAACAAACCTTCGGCCACTAGTAGGCCCGTGCACTTAATTTGAAAGTGCAATTCATTATGTAAACAGACATGAAGGTGATAATCAGTTGTGCACTGTTTTAAGTAATCAAATGTTATAAATGATGTTACATTTCTTATTATTTATTAGTCATGTTTTTATTATGTAGATCATACGTATGATATAATTATGAATTTACCCAATAACATAATGTGTACACTCTTTAGTACTCAAATACTCATTATTTTTCAACTGATTATTACATACCCATAATAATTTGCAAAGAACTGATAACTATAGTTGCTGCCAATTACATAATCGTTATCTGAATTAAAAGCAACTTCAAATAAACTTCTTGGCAATGTTCATTTTTGTATTCATACATACATATATATATACACATCTAATAAGTCATATATTTACAAACAGATAGAGAGATGCGATGGTTTAGAAGTTGTTAATATATATTTATTAGTATTAATGTAATGAATAAGATTTATATTAATGAATGTATATACAAATGTTTTTCATCATGCATAATAATAAATCCATAAATTTCCAATGTTTCAATATGTAGCATTTACAACAAAAGTATAGTTCCTAATGTATTTATAATCCAAAAAGTATTTCATTAATGACATGAAAATAATAGACAAATTTAATAAGTATTCTCATTATTACATAAGCTATGTTTTTCTTTTTTTATACATCTTTTATGCTGTTTAAAATGTGTCACTGATTATGCAATTAACAATTTAAAAGATAAGTAATTAGGAGAAAAGCCGCGTATATACAAACAGATTTTAAAAAATTATTCAACTTGAATTAAATTTGGCGATGAACAATTTGTAAACAAATCCGAACTGCAAGAACGTCGTAAAATACTGTCAACTCTGAAATTTCCACGATTATATATTTAATGAATATATAAACATTTAAAAAATGACTCAGGAAGTTGTATTACAACAAAACAGCAATAATTAAATCGGCCTCTATTTCCACCGTCCATCACTTCACAGTGAAAGCTATCGCCATATTGAAAGTTACCCATGATCCTTCAGAAGCAGAACTTTCGTCTGATTGGTTGAAAGTTCAAGGAACACGTCTCCAGTTGGAACATTTTCAGGAAAGTTTTAAAATGTTGCTCATAGCAGGGACACGTTCCTCCTAGCTAGACGAAACATTTCTCGGAAGCCTGCCGCTTAAAGCCGTGCTACTAGAATCACGTTTCTCGCAATTGTCCCGGGCAAGCGCACGCATCTATAGAAGTGATAGGGATATTACGCGTATGCGTGAACCCAACACATGCACAGAAAGTTTGTAATTTTGAGGTCCAGATTATAGATCATTCCGGATTATGGGTGTCCGAATTAACGACTTTTGACTGTATATGTAAACTCTTGTTAAATAATATTTTCATTTTGCCATCTGGAGTATAAAAAATATTTCGCAAAAACAAAATATTTATCTGAATGACAACCAGCCTCTAAGAGGAATAATAGATGAATCTGAAACCATAAAACGATCATATCACCAAGAATAAAAGTTTTGGAATTATCGAGATTTTGCATTCTGTACTGTTGAGGGAAAAATTTTTTTTAATGAGTTGTTCAACTAAATTGTTCCATTACAAATCATTATGGCGAAAAAATGTATTTGGCAAGTACTTAATACTGATCAGCAAAATCCATATGTACTCAAATACACGAAGAGCATGTGCATGCAAAAGTTCAGCTATTGTCATGCGTACATTCGAAAATATTGTTACGAAATGTACAGACATAGTAAGATGGCTTCCCTGCAAAGCAGTTTTACAGAGTTCGTACACATTTCTGCACCAAAAATTAAGTACTTTTAAGGACTATTAATGAAAAAAATTAAGAACCTATGAGCAAATGGGAATTGAATAAAATTCAATTAAAAATATTATCTATGCCTGAATTTCACTTTTGTAATACCATCCTAAAAATAAAATAGATTCCTAAGTAGTATGCATTATTACTAAACATTAATGAAATTAATTAAACATTAATGAATTAATTAACATAATTACTAATAAGTTTGAGAATAAAATAAACGTTAAGCAATTTATCAAGTAGCATTAAATATTTTACACTTACAATAGTTGGAGATATCTGAAAGAAGATAAGTGACATTTATGTTTTACTAACAGTCAGCTTTATGTTGATTTTTTTTTTTTTTTTTAATTTCTCATTTTCTCACATACTTAGTCAGTCTAGTGGTTTAGTAAGTAGCAGGTACATTTTATTTCAAACAGCATAGGTTAAAATGAGAAGTAAGATCATAATCAGCATGATTCATAACAAAAGACTGAATGTTGTCACTGCTTGTCTAGCAGAATTTAGAAAGTCATGAGGCAGCAGATGGGAAAATGCCTAGTGCCAGCTATGTGTATGATGCACTAAAACATATTAGATGAATCTTTTAAATTATAAGTTTTCAATTTCTTTATTAATAAAAAAATCCCTTTCCATAATGCCTGCTCATGTGATAAGATTAGAAGCATTTTTGATATTTTCCACGCTTGAGTCTAGTGAAAAGTAGATAAAATAAAAGGTTACATAAACATATTAAGACTCTAGTATCAGAAGTAAAACATTCAAATATTATGTATTCATTGTTCTTCCAGACGTTCTCCAAAAAGTAAGAAATTCATTGCAAACATTCTCTATAATACATCCATTTCGTGTTGATACAATGGAGACATTTTTCATTTTGTCATATATTTTTCGATTCTTCTAGAATCGTGGGTCTATAAATCTTGCCTTCAAATCCTTCTAAATTTTCCAAGCTGCAATGTCTAAAATCCTAAAGAAAAATTATCCCTACCACTTCTGTAACAGCAAAAAGCCAAAAATATTTTAGAAAAAAAAAAAAAAAAAAAAAAAAAGGAGGGGAAAAATTGTAAAAATCAATTTTATAGAGAAAACATGCATATTCTGAGACAATTACATGGGAAAAACTCTGGGGAAAGTGCAGAATCGCCCGCTGCTTGGCACGTTTTTAAGAATTACACATACTCGGTATCCATGTACACATTGACCTATTTTCACTTAAAAACATCCCAGAATTGCACAAAAATGGCATTGCGCACTCCCTTGACTTAATCCATGTACACATCGACCTATTTTCACTTAAGAAGTCAAAGAAAATTGACAAAAATCCAATTCTTCTTACTTTTGTAAAAAGCACCAAACAAATAAGTGGGCGATTCTGCACTTTAGCCAAAACTCTTACTATGAAAAAATTAAAAAAAAGATATTTTTAATTAATTACATAGCTAATTTTGCCTTTGCTGTTTCGTAAATTGTGCTTTAGAGCATTATACCTTGTTTATTTTTCAGATTCAAAATATTGTATAATAAGTTGCCAAAATGAAACTTTATATGACTGAGAAAAATAAAAATGATTTATTTTAATGTTATTTTTTAAATATACTTATATATAATTGTAATATACAATATATTACATATCTGAAACCATTATTTTAATGAAATTTATCAATGTTTATAATGATATATGATGTTTATGATATTTCTAAAAAAATCGTCGCAAAAATTCTCAGATCTTGGAATTAAAATTTTTTTATAGAAACTGATCTTAAAATCGCCAAAATATTGATAAGTCGCCAAATTTAGAACCGTTTAATAAAAGAATTCACATCCCAAGAGCGAAAAATTGTTTAAAAGCTCTTTATTAGAAAAAATGAATTTCAAAATGCTTATGTTTCACTTCTTGCTTAGAAACTCAAGCAAGCAAACAAGCAAACATCATTTATATTAAAAATAGAAACAAATTATAACCCATGAACCCATTCAAAAAATAACCATATATATCAGTGAATCGCCAAAAATATTCCCCCAAACACGCCAATTCACACTCAAAATGACAGTCATAAAAACAGAAAGAAATTTCTGATGATTAAAATTAAGGACCTTCTGCTAAGTTTGGCCAAAATTAAGGACTTTTAAGGACTGTACGAACCCTGTTTTAGGGTTGCCATAAAATGGCAAAGGAGGGAAGGGTCGCCACATTTGGCAAGAAATCGTCCATTTGGCGATATACCATGGACAGATGGAGAACCTTCTGGAACGAGTTCTTACCGGTTTAGCCGAGAATGTTTTCGAACACAAACCGAAAGCTATATAAACCCTGCTGGTCCACAGTCAGTGAGTGTGCCTCGTCGAGAGAGAGAGCGTGTGTGCCTCGTATAGAGTGCGAGTTAGTATTGAGTTGGTGTCTCGTCTAGCGAGTGAATCGAGTTGACAGCCAAGAAGCGAGTGCCGACTGGGTCATCGAGTGCAACGCAAGAGTCTCGTAGTATATCGCGGTTAGTGCATTGTCGAGAGAGCGTGTTGAGCTCCGAGAATGACTGAACCGAAGAGTCGGGAGCTGTGCTCGTGTGCATCGCGAGTTGTAGTGTAGAGAGTCTCGAGATTACGTGAAGTTCTGAGAAAGACCGGCAGAGTCGGGAGCTTTGCAGCGAAGTTGTCTCCACCGGTATCGCCTGACAGTGTGAAGGCTGTGTCACTGATTGTTCCAGCCTGTTTAAAGTAGATCTTCGACGACTGTAAAAAGTGTTATTGGAGCTGTCCTGATTAATATTGGCTAAATAAAATGTGTTTTGATACTTCATCAAGTGTCGTCATTATTCACTCGAAATCTACAAACCCCGTATGAACGTGAAGGAAGAAAATAACGCAACAATATGCTAAACACAGCAATTCTACTCTATATTCAAATCAGAAAGTATCCATTTAAGATAGCCTGCAATATAATTCTCGGTTAGAGTGGACTGAAGGGTACCCCTTGTATTATATTGCAAAGTCGTTTTATTTATCGTAACCTGAGTAGTTGAACGTTATGAAAACTCTATTATGACATAATTGGTTGCCATGCCTGTGGTAAATTTTGAATTATGGGATGTAAGGGCTTGCGGTGTGTGTTGGTTAGGAAGTGCATTAATATGATGACATTTTAATTTTGCAACAGAGAAATACATATTTACCCCAAAAGACAGCTTGTATTTCTAACTTCTATGCCAGAGTCAACAACTAAAATGTCCGGATGAGAGCTGAGAAGAAAAGAACCACAATTAGTTTACCATAATTAAGTAACTGTAAGAGTTTCAATATCATGCATCAGCCAATATCTATTTTAGAACTAAACCAACTTACCTCAAGAAAGCCTGGGTTGTCTTGGGAACATTAGCTAAAACTTCTGGCCTAGAAAAGTCAAATGTTTTACTTCCAAAACTAAGAATGAAAGAAATAAACTGCCATAACATTATTTAAACGAATTATGAATAAATAACAAATTTAAGAATTAAGCTATGTATGACTACCACTGACCTCAGAAAGTGCAACAGATATTACTGTATACTGCTCTGCCCATACCTTGTATAGCTATTAAATCATGCTGTATAATAAGAATTTAGAAAAGTTACAAAATGTGTTATTTATATCTATATAATTTCTGTAAATAAACTAGACGGCTCTGCCAATGAAATTCCTTCCAATTAATAAATGTAGGAATACAAAAGGGAGTATATTTTTTAAATGTACAGAATCTCGACAATATATTTTTCAACAGTTAAGATACATAGGAAGGATGCCAAAAGTATGACCTATGATAACAACAATTATATTGATTTAATTCATCCATAGTCATAAACAAATGAAAATGAAATTACAATAATCAACATCCCGCAAATGCTAGTTCTTTGCTCACTGAAATATTTGCATTCACTGAGTTTGGAAGCATCATTCATATATTCATTGCAAGATTAACAATGTTTGCTGCTAATGAGCTACAACTCTTATACTTATAATGTTTTTGACTTTATGTTGTTACTTTACAACAGGACTGAGAATCTGAAATGCGGATGGATTTACAACTTGGATCTGTTTGCAGTAGCCTCTTCTGTCCTGTCTTCGATTTTAATCGTCTCGATCTGTCCCATCATTGATATGTTGATCTAAACAGGCATTCAGTAATTAGTTGAAAAAATATTAACAAAAATTACTTATAGCTTGAAGCAATTCAAATAGCAAATCATGCAGTAATGAATACAAACATGAAAAAAGGAAGCTCTCACCTAAAAGTAAATTATATATTTTAAATGTTCTACTGTCAGTAAATGTAATGTATTCCTATGAGAAGAATTTCTTTGAGAACTACACATTTGAATTCTGATTTTTAAAAAACATGTACAAGGACAGAGCTTAGGACTTCTGTATGCAGAAAGTCTGTCACAGAAAATATGGAAAGTTTCTTATTGGTGGATAGTTGATCAGACAGATATTTTAATGTCATACACAGGAACACAATCATTTCCTTTCCACAAGAGATAATTCAATCTGGATAATGGCAAAAAGACTAGAAAAACAAGCATGAACATATTGGTCCCATTCTTGGCACTACAGGTGTGGTTTTCTCTCAAAAGACATGGCAGATACTTTCTGATTATCTGCATCCCAGTTTCAACTTTTTGGTGGAATTTACTATCTGTGGCATATTTTTAAAAAACTGCAGTTCACATCAAGCATACATGACAAATACACAGAACCATAAGTAGACAAGCGATAATATATATATATAAATTTTACCAAATGATCATAAAATGTTCCAACGCTAAGAACAATTTTTGACATCTGAGTAAATGACAATAAAAAAAAGCAAGTTGCACATGAAAGCAAAGTGTACTTGTAAAAATATACCAAAAACATACCAAACATACCTGATGCAATAATTTTAATTAAATGAATTAGGAGAAGGAGAAAAAGCATTTCGTAGCAAATATATGACTATAAAGTTTCCAATACCATGTAATGATGGCAGATTCAATTTAGATCGCAAGAAGATGCACATACTTTTGAAAAGATTTATTTATTTCAGAATTTCCTCGTGATTCCATTTACCCTTTCAATATTTCCCAGTATAATGTGAATGGAGGAATAAATACTACCAGCTCATTATAAAAAAAAAAAAAAATAATTCATTTGGGCAATCAATCTTCTTTGATGCAGATGCAAAAATAATTTCTGAACTTTAATTAAAAAAAATAAGCATATTTTGTTTCAGAATTAACCTACTATGAACTCATAAACACGAAGTAGTCGATATAAAGGATAAATTATTTTTCACCTCTTGAAACCATTCATTTGTTCGGAAACATCTCCGGAATTTAATCGCATATTTATTTATAGAGCACGATTTCATTGAACTTGAGATCTTTTATTCCAACTCGGGTGTTTCAGTCTCCTTTCGTATTTTCGCATGTTTATTTGTAACTGATCACAGTACAGACCACGGAGTATGTACAGACCGGTACCAAAGAATCTCTAAGGAGAAGAATGAAAGCTTCCATAGACGCAATGTAAACCAGCTGAGAAGCCAGGTTCTAGATAAATGTTTGAAATTGCTTTTAGAAGTGTCGGTTTGCTTGGTAAATGTAAGAAAGCTTTTAATACATTATAAGTTTTAGGACTATTAAGTATAACCTGGAGGCATAAGTTTTTGTCCTCCAGAGACCAACATCGTCCATACTTTGAAACAGAGGATGCTTTTAACTGCCCTTTAACACTAGAAGCGCCGTTGGGGTCATTTTGACCTTTTTTTCCAATTTTCCGCGTTTTTTTTTTTAACATGCAGTTGAGCTTTGAAGCTGATATTTTTTACTTTTTCTAAAATGTTTCCAAGTATACTATGTCAATTTTTCATATTTCTATGTTAATTATTTAAATAAATAATCGCAGATATACCTAAAACAGCCAAATGGGGTCATTTTGACCCTCATAAGAAAAATGACATATTTTTAAGCGAATGTCCATTTTCGAATTCCCGATGCCACGTTTTCGTTTTCTGCGCATTGGGAAACACGCAGCTCTTATTGCGATGACCCAGGGAAGAAAAATAAAATCCAGAATGGAGCATATTCTCTCTCCATTGCAATGCCGAGAGGAAGAGGATTGAGTACACAAGAGTGCATTGCCCTCCTTGAACAGTTGAAATCAGATATAAGTGGTGATGATAGCAGTGATGAAGCTTTTAACGTTGATGTGAACTTACAGAATGCTTTGCTCTCTGAAAGCAGTGATAATGATGTCGAGGACAATTCTGGAAATGTGATCCCTATGCGGGAAGCCGGAAGCTCACGTGGACGTTGTCGTGGTCAAGGACGAGGCAACAACGTTGCTGGCAGCAGTAATGAGAAGTATATTTCATCCAGCAGTATTCTCTGGACCCCCTATGAAGCTTAGCAGCACCGCTTCCACTTCAGGTCGCACGCCAGCTCGAAATATTGTAACCACTGCAAGTGAACTAACGTCGTAATATAGGAACAAATCCTGCTTCAGTGTGGTGTTTGATGGTGAGTGAATCAATGGTGAGTTCAATCATGTACAGTTGCTGAGGCACAACGCCAACTTAGAGATGATAATAACTGGCATGTTACTCTGGAAGACCTTGATGCCTTTTTTTCCTTCCTGTATGCCCGTGGAGCACTAGGCCATTCAAAACTTCGTGCAGATGATTTGTGGAACAAGAATTGGGCACCATCTGTGTTCAAAGAAACAATGTCACGCAATCGGTTCCGTGAAATAATGCGGTATCTCAGATTCGATGTCCGAAGCACCAGAGCTGATCATCTCGCCACTAACAAATTTGCTCTCGCTTCTGAAACTTGGTACAAGCTAATGGAAAACTGGTATTTATGCAATAATCCTGAACCAGAATTAACCGTTGATGAACAATTGTTGCCTTGTAAATCAAGATGTAGATTTATCCAGTACATGGCGAATAAACCAGACAAGTTTGGCATCAAATTCTGGCTAGCAACTGATGTAAAATCCAAATATGCTTTGAATGGTTATCCTTATCTGGACAAGGATGAAAAACGACCAACTAATTTACAACTTGGGGAAAGTGTAGTTCTCAAATTACTGCAACCATATTTAAACTCCGGACTCAATGTCACAACTGACAATTTTTTTACTTCTGTGAAACTTGCAGATGAACTTTCTGCGAAAAAAAACCACAATTTTCGGGACGATGCGTCTGAATAAGCGAGAATTACCCCCTATTGCTCGTGACACTTCTTCGGCACGATATTCATCTTTTGCACAGAAAAATGTAGACAAAACACTCACAATATATGGGTGCAAGAGTAAAGAGAATGTCGTGATTCTGAGCATGGTGCACGGTAATGTGTTTGTTGACGACAGCATAAAGAAAAAACCAAACACTGTCACTTACTACAATAGTACAAAATGTGGCATTGATGTCGCAGATCAGATGCTGAGGAAATATAGTACAAGTAGTGGAAGTCGCAGGTGGCCTGTACATGTTTTTTACAACGTCCTTGACATTGCTGCATTCAATGCTTGGATTATATTCAAAGAATCCTTGGGCACCCCTATTTCCCGCCGAGAATTTATTCTTGCACTCGTGGAAGAACTACGAGTTGGTGCACTACGCAACAGATGCCCCCCGATTGCTCAAATACAGACACTTAAACGAAAGAAATGTGCATGTCAAAGTTGCAAGGGACAAAACAAGACTGTTGTTAGCTGTGAGGGATGCCATAAACCAATTTGTGGTAAATCTGTTGCTGTAACTGTCAAGCGTTCATGTTGTATCACCTGCGGTAATGTATAACAAACTTTGGAAAACATTGTGTGTTTATTCCCAATTTATGTTTTTTTGTATTTTTTTGCATATGTTCTATTTTTCACTTTTTGCATTTGTATCTTTTGCTTGTTTTCATAGATTTTGTTTTTGTTATCTTACATTGAAAGATATTGTGTGCTAATTTTAATTTGCACTAATTGCACAGAAAGAAATTTTAAAGTATAAAAAATAAATAAAAACCTCTAAAAACTCTTTTGTGTGGTCATTTTAGCATCATTTCATCATTTACTGTGTTTCTACTTACATTTCTTATGAGGGTCAAATTGACCCCCAATGGCAGTTTTCGGTTAGTCTGAAATTCGGCTGTTCTAGTGTTAATAAAATTGTATACACTAAACTTAACCATTGGGCGAATCATATGGAGTATATCATCTACGCAGCACTTCTTTTTTGTGCGTTCATACTTTCTTTTTAAATATGAAACTTGGTTTGTTAATTTTCTTATCTTTGGCTCTTAGGTGTACAAACCTTACCCATACATATTAGTGCTTCATCTTGTTCAACAGCTAGTTCTGCATCACAGGATGTTTGGCCTAGATCTTCAGCCAATTTCTCTACGGTTGAATGAGACTCCTCTGACTGTAATTTTTTTCTTAAGTTAGTTTGTAACATTCCTAAGTCCAATCGTATTCGTTTTGAAACTTCAATATCTATTAAAAGAAATTTAGACATATAGTAGAAATATGTAAGAATCTTTTACAGTACAAACATGAAATGTACTAAACACACAAGCCTATTCAATAAAAAAATTGTAGATACCTGTTTGTTCAAATTTTGTAGGCACTGCACAGGAATGTAAATATCGCATCTTTGGTGAACAGTAATCATGATCCTTGAAGTGTGACGAACATATTCTTGCAGTTTTATACAAATCAGTAGGTGATTTATTTAACAAGTCTTGATTACTGCATGCGACAGCCCATTGTTTTGATCTATAAAAATGAAAAACATTCATTTTATATTTTAAATTTCAATAAATCCATTTTCAGTGTTACTAAAAACATTCCTTATACATTAGTTACACAATCTCGAGAAGGGTTATATACGAGGGCCATCCAGGAAGTAGATTACGTTTCCGTCTGTGTCCGCTAGGGGCGGGGCTAGCGCGGCCATCTTGGGGTCAGAGCGTTGCGCAGCTCAGTCTGCATCTAGCCGTGCTAGTGAGAGGTTCGTGCTGTGCTCCGTTCAGATACTGTGACGGTTTGAAATGTCTGCGTTAATTGAAAATCCCGCGAGCTGCGCTCAGTAATAAGGTTTCTGACTGCAAAAAACTGTAAACCGATAGAAATCTATCGGCAGCTTCGTGAAGTGTATGGGGACAACATTATCACTGAAGGTGGAGTGCGTCAGTGGGTCATAAGATTTCAAAATGGCCGAACCAATGTTCACGACGAAGATCGAAGTGGGAGACCCAGCATAGTGACCGCCGAACTTCTCGAAAAAGTCGATGCTAAAGTTCGTGAAAATCGAAATTTCACAATAACGGAACTTTCTTTGAGTTTTCCACAAATTTCGCGAAGTTTGTTGCACGAAATCATCAGCGAAAAGCTTGGTTACCACAAGTTTTGTGCAAGATGGAAGGCAAGAAGAGGTAACGAAGTGGTTGAAGGCGCAGGCGGCCGAATTTTTCGACGAAGGAATTTCCAAGCTCGTACATCGCTACGATAAATGCCTTAATTTGTATGGTGACTATGTAGAAAAGTAGTATTTGAGTGTGGCTTTCATCTGTATATAATAAAATTTGTTTCCTATACTTTGTTTATTTTTTTATTCCAAAACGTAATCTACTTTCTGGATAGCCCTCGTATTTTTTAAGAACGAACATTAAATTATAATTTAAGGAAAAATTCATGTATAACACAATGAACTTAATATGATTTATTACATTTCTGACATATTTATACTAATTCTCTATTATTTTGATCTATGAAAACAAAAAACAATTTTATTTTCTTTGATTAAAAGAACCTCTTTTCAGTGTTACTAGAAATTTAACCTTATTAAAAAATTCCTTTTACATTAGTAACAAATTCTGAAATGATTTCATTTCATCTAATTTCATTTTGATGTACGAAAACCAATAATTTTGCAGATATTATGTTAAATTGTAGTTACCGGTCATAGAATCTAGTTAAACAATTTAGCATTTCTTTGTACAGTTTTGTTAACAATATGATTAAAAAAGGATAAGGCACCAATAAAAAGTACACATTGTTCGTAAAGTGCATCTTTAAAATGTTTCCTTCTTTATTCACACCAATATGTAGTGGTTCCCTAAAGTGTTCGTACACTTACGAGTTTCAGTAAAATAGTGCTGTGAGAATTTTTTAATATCTATAAATTTATCTTAGCAAAACTATATCAAAGTATTTTAAGAAAACAGTAAAACTTTTTTTTTTTGGGGGGGGGGAATTAATAATTAAAAAGTAACAAAAAAGTTATCTCACAAAAATCTTTGTGCACTTTAAAGAAATCTGCAGACACTATTATGAAATAATGCAGTTAAATTTCTGTCAGTTTTTGTAGGATATCCTTCAGCATTCAAGCTTGTAATACATAAATTACAAAAATTATCTTCTAAAATATTAGAAGAAACAAATTTGAAAAAAATTTGGTTTTATTCAAAATCACTTTGAGGTATGAGAAAATATTGGGCTTTATAATCAAATTTAATTCCGGGCTACAGCGAATTTTTTACAAATTCTTAAAGTGTATGAACACTTTTGGGAGCAACTGTATCACAAGCACAGTTATCTTGGATATTTACAGAACACTGAACTATTTGCTTATGATGAGGAACACTTAATGGAAAAAAAACAAGCTATTTATTTAAATTTTTCCATATACATGAAATATTTGCTTCTCTATCAAAAATTGAGATATATATATATTAATAATAATCACAGCTTAGTTTCTTTTAAACTTAGAAATGATTTACCTAATAGGATCCTTAGGAAATCTGAAGAATTTCCTGTCTGGTGTTTTTCGAGACGTTGTCCCACAAACACAACAGCGATACCAGGATTTGAGTTGTTTGCTAAGTAAAAGATAGAGTGAGTTAGTCTGTTATTCACCACACAACATCAAATATTGAGAGAAATCAAAATTATATTTTTATAATAATGAATATAAATTTTTCAAAAATAATCATAAAATACGAAAAATTGTATATAACTATCAATATACTAAATTAAAAATAATCTTCAGTGGCCACTAATATTAAATAAGTTTATAAATTTTCTCAGATAAACTACAGTGACTCACAGAAGTGATGGGACACTTGTGCTTTACAAAAGGAAACTAGTAAAATAAATTAAAAAAACATGTAAAAATTTTTTGTGTGTTTCATACTTAAATTTATTAACAATTATTACATAACATAAATTTTCTCAAAACATTAAAATATTAATTTAATAAAAATACAACTGTTTAGAACGGAGCAAAAAATGACTCACTTAAGTGATGGGACACTTACTTTTCCATCAAATATTTATCCAAAAAATTTACTTTTTAAAAGGTTTTAATATTTTGGTGGATTTCCTTTTACTTTTAAAACAAGATTTAATCTTCTTGAGATGGATTCGACTAATTTTTTTGGGATTTCTGGAGTGATTTTACCCCATTCTTCTTGAAGCGCCGAATTTAGTTGTTATTTTGAAGAAATGGTGTGTTTGCGAATTCTTGCCAAATATTCTCTGTGGGATTTAAGTCTGGAGATTGTGGTGGTGTTTTTATTATTTCAGGATAGTTATACAGCAGCCAGAGTCTAACGTTCAAAGCAGTGTGCTTGGGGTCATTGTACTGGTAGAATTTAAAATCGTTATGAAGTTTCAATTTTCGCGCTGAAGATTTCAAATTTTGATTTAAAATATCAATATACTTGTACTGATCCATTATACCGTCAATAAAAACAAAATTACCAACTCCAGCGGACGACATACACCCCCATACCTTAACTCCTCCTCCACCATGTTTTACTGTTGGCACCAAGTTCTGTTTGCGAAATTCTTCCTGGGTTTTCTCCACACCAAGATTCTACCGTCAGAACCAAATATATTAAATTTACTCTCATCAGCAAATATAACTTCATTCCAGTAATCAGAATTCTTATTTACGTTGGATTTTGCGAAAGCCAGTTTGAGTTTTCTATTCTTTTCACATACGAAGAATTTTTTCCTGGCTGCTCTACCGTCATATCCAGCAGATCGAATTTTCTAATAGTCTCAGGATTAACAATTTCTCCATATAATGCTTGTAAATCAGCAGCAACTTTAGGAGCACTCATTCTTGGATTTTGTTTTAATATTTCGAACGATAATTCGCTTTCTTCCATTGGTTAGCTTTGATGGTCGGCCAGGTCTTCTTTTATCCTGAATCATATGATTCTTTTTATATCGTTTAATGATATTGAAAACTGTTGAAGGACTGAAGTTAACTGTTTCAATAGTTTCTCTAATAGATTTTCCACGCTCAATATGCAAATTAATAACTAATTTTCGAATTCCAGGCAGTTTCTTTTCGTTTAGCATTCATGGCTGCACAGAGCTAAAAAACACAAAAATTCCAAAACAAACTGGAGAGAAATACTGCAGACGATTTTATAAATTATTGGCAATTGCTTTTGAGTAAAAATAAATACCCCAAAAGATATTTTTATTGCTTACTTCAGACGATTTTTGTTGCATAGTACGTAGTGTCCCATCACTTAAGTGAGCCATTTTCTGCTCCGTTCTAAACAATTGTATTTTTATTAAATTAATATTTTAATATTTTGAGAAAATGTATGTTATGTAATAATTGTTACTAAATTTAAGTATGAAACACACCCACAAAAAATTTTACATGTTTTTTAAATTTATTTTATTTCAGTTTCCTTTTGTAAAGCACAAGTGTCCCATCACTTTTTTGAGACACTGTATTTGGTAATCTATGGCATAAATTTAAAGCTGAAGCATAATACAATTTATTAATAAAATTAATTTATGCAATCATACATGGCATTAGCTGCCGCATTATTATAAATGGCAAATTTATTCCTGATCGCTCGTTTTGTCGTAATATTATTATTAGTTGATTTTAAAGCTTAAAACTCATTTAAAAAATTTGGAATGAAATACCAATATGCCTGCACAAGCTATAGTATTTGTTTGCCATATGATTAATTATATAAATTGAGATTCATATGCTAAGATAATATATAAATTGAGATTCATATGCTTGAGATAAAATGCAAAGTTAATATATTAAGAATGAAAATCTAGCTGCTGTGACATACAATGAGACAAAATATTTTTGGAGCTTGGAAATAAAAATTAATGTACTATACAAAATCAATTTTTAAAATCTATGATAGGTTTTCGAATTAAAAAAGCAAGCTTACCTCACAGAAAGAGAATCGGGTGAATTCCGGTGATCGTCTTGCGAAACATCCATCTTATGATCTGCTTAAATAACTAGAGAAAAGAACTGAAAAAAACTTTCAAAGAACCTCTTCGAACAACGCGGTAAAAGATTGCTAATATGGCTGACGATTAGAGCTGGAGCAAACCGCATGTATTCGTTACTGAGTAACGGGTACATCGGTTGACTCGAAGTACCGATTCAGTACTCACAAATTCATTTCGTTACTCGCATCTGTCGTACGATGCGGTTTGTTCGAGTACGAATGATGCGGTTGCTATACGAATACGAATGATGCGGTTTCTATGCGAATACGAATGATGCGGTTGCGTCACAATGCGATCATATTTTTCATAGATAATTTTGATATTTTTTGGCCGTCGGGCAAACTCTTGTTTACATTATGTGTTTTAGTTGAAATACTATTTAGTTGTTGATATTTAAGAAAATGAGCAATTTTGATAGCGTGAAGCGTTATTTTGTATTTGCTTTTTACTATTGCTATTTATGTTTGTAATTTGAAAATTTAGATGATTCATCTTTTTTTTTTTTTTTTTTTTTTTTCCCCCTTGAGCGTGCCATAGTCAGATTTTATTGATTTGAAATATTTATATACTGCACTTAGGTATTGTTTATATAAGAATATGTACATTAATATAGGTTCTTTTCTTCCTTGTATCAAATTAAATGGTAGTAATTACTGTAATCGAGAAAACTTTTGGGTATCATATTTTAACGGAAATATCCGTTTTTGACGATTAAAATGAATGTGAATTATTTTTTGGGCTGACGCCTGTACGTACGAACACAATGAAGGACTCTCTCTCTCTAATTTTTTTTTTTTCAAAAAACTTATTGTTAAATGTAATCCCATTTACTCTAAGCTGATACTTATGACTAATGATTATCACTCTAAGTTGATACTTGAAAGGGATTTTTTTCGTCATGTGTAAGTACGTATGTATGCATTTTGCATAACTCAAAAACGGTTAGTTATAGAACGTTGAAATTTTGTATATGGGTCCGTTATAACATCTAGATGTGCACCTCCCTTTTTATTGCAATCGGTAATACTACCAAACGTATATATGTGTATATATATCAAATAAATTATAATTAAATGTAAAGTACATATATATATGTCCTTATAATTAAATGTAAAGTACACACACACACACACATATATATATATATATAATAAAAGCCAAGTAAGGCGAAAATAAAAGCTTTGGCTTTTATTTTATTTAATTATCACTAAATAAGTTACTTGACTTTTATTTTCGCAATCATTGGTTGTAGTCAGGACTTAATTTTTAAAATTAGAAGTGCTGGAGCTCTATGGAAGGCCATCAGGAAAGATGAATAAATAAATAAATAAATATAAATAAATAAAATAACTATTACAGTAATAAAATAATTAGCAACTATAATATTAAATGATTATTATTATAATTCAATAAAAATTTAAAGACAAATGAAAATTTAATTAATTCTTAAATTAAAGATGAATAACTAAGTAATGAAATAAAATACCAAACATCGTCTTGTTTGGGGGCTGTGGCTAAAATTGCAATTTAAGAACTAAGCCGAGCATTAGCTAAATTTAGGCTTTTGATGGGCAAATAATGTACTGTTTACCAGAGTACAGATAGAAATTTGGTTATGTAGCCCATTCTTCTAAAACGACGTTTCGTAGCTGCCTTCCACCACCAATTCCTTTTTTTTTTTTTTTTTTCGGTTTCGGTTTATTCGGTTACAGCAAAGCACACTAGGGCTATTGCCTACGGGGAGGGAGGCCTTCGTGTAGGATTTTTTAAAGGGAACTGACTCATATGCAAGTTACACACAGGAATAACAATGAAAACGCCCGTGCAGCTAGCCGTTAGCCGGGAATTGAACCCCGGACCGAACTATTAGTGCTCAGCGACTTTACCGCTCGAGCTCTGGTGGGCTCTTTTTTTTTTTTTTTCATTCGCTGTTTGAAAATCGGGTGTTCACTTTACGATAAAGTAAGCACATGTTTACTTCAATTAAAATGGGTTAGACGATGTGACTCTTCCTACTTTAATCTCACTTAGCTTTTGATTTCTAATATTGATTCAATGTTTTCTGTAGACAAAGTATTCTGATTAGAATAATAGATTTGAAACATGTTCAAAAGGTGTGTATCTGAATATAATTAGGTTTTTATAACATATGGCCCATTTTATTAGTTTCACATAGTTCTAAAGCAATTGAACCACAGCATCGCTGTTTTGAAAGAAAGTAAAATGTGAGAAATGTATAATGAACATTAATATACAAGCTTTATTAAAAGTAGTCAGCCTTTTAAAACGTGACCGTCTATGCTTTTAGAGGATTTTTGGAGCTCTGTGCATTTGCTCTGGCATCTTAAAAAAGTGATGTTCAATATCAACGTATGTTTATGTTCTCAAAAATACAGGTTTCTTTCAGAAAGCGACCTCTTAGAAGTCGTCAATAAATGATTCAGTATAATTATTTTCTAATAGACCATAGAATAAATTTATTTTAACGTCAATTTAAAAATGGCTGCTTGTACTAAGAGTTAAGAGCAATAAGACTCTAACTTTTCTTTCGCAATTAGCTATCATGCCAGCTGAATTTTTTTCTGCATAATCTTTATTGTGTATAATTGAAATATTTAGCTATGCATTTAACAAATATACAACAAATGTAAGACAAATCATTAAAAAATTTAAATTTTGAACATTAATGATAATTTTTTGTTATACATAAAATATTATTAATGAATGATGAAATTATATCATATTATATATAAATCAAAATTTAAACTCCTATTCCTTTATAATAAATTGAAGAAAAGCTATAAAGTGAATTAATTTTTAAAAACAAAACGAAAATTTAAAAAAAAAATGTCATATACCTAGAATCTAAAAATGACGAATACTGAATTTTACGACTCATGTGTGTATGGGTGTATTTAATTATGGCAAGGCACACTATGGCTATCTGCATAAGGGGGGATGCCTTCGTGGAGGACTTTCTAAGGGAAACTGGCTCGTATACACGTTACACATGGGGAAAACCACGAAAACACCCATGCAGCCGGACCGTTTGTGAGATTCGAACCTCGGACCGACCTACCACTGTTCAGCGACTTTACCGCTCGGCCGCTGGTGGGCCGTTTTACGACTCATATAATAATAAGTACATATTCATATTATAACAGAAATTTTGTTAGAAGTCTAGCATATGTATAGTTATTTGTGATCTTTTAAAACTGTCGTAACATGATGCATATTTATCATTATCGTGAACCAAAACAGTATGCTTTACATCCTTACAAATATACGTGATAGATTTTAATATTTATTTCTGCATATACTTACGTTTCCCAAAGACACGAAAGCAAGTCAAGCAGATTTTTGTTGTATTAAGCAGACTTAAGTTCTCTGTTAGCTAGTGTAACATAATTTCGGATGTTAGTGTAACACGATTTCGGACTCTATGAGCCTTCCAGAATTATTAGCAAAATAGTGGAAACGTCTTTACAAAGTGTTTTTATAAGCACACAGCAGATGTACACTGAGCAGTGATCAACTGATATATTTCTTAAATGATTTGGTTTAGTTGATTATGACAAAACACACTGGGGCTATGTGCCTAAAAGGAAAAATGCCTTCGTAGAGCACTTTCTTAGGAAAGCTGGCTCGTATGGTACGTGGTAAGCTGGCTTGTAAGCTGGTACGGGAAAAAAACCACGAAACGCTTATGAAGCCAACCCGTTTGCCTGAGATCGAACTCAGGTCGGAACTACCAGTGTTCAGCGATTTTACCGCTCGACCGCTGGTGGGCCATTTCTTAAATGAATAAAGGTATACTCATAGCATTATGAAATAACACATTGAAATATTTAGTGCTTCACTATTATCTCTAATAAAGTAACATAAAACTTTCCTTACCTTTTATAGATTTCTAAATTTCTTTGAAGTTCTTATTCTTACTTAACCTATACATTTGCGAATGTTTTTATCGATTTTATTGTTAAGTGTAAAAAGCAAGTTGACATTTATAATATAGCATTCCTTGTCTCAACAAATAACAGTCTCAATAAGGAGTTTTTGGAGGGGGGATGAATCGGGGAAATTTCACCCTTTCGTCATTAGCGGTTCTGATGAAGGGAATGGGGGAAGCAGCAAACGAAATAACGAATAACGGACAAATAACGAAAGCTAATCTTTAATGCGGTCTCCCAGTTTCTGTATTTGTATTTGGGAAAGTTTTATGGTCATTATGAAAAAGTGAAAATTTGATATGGATTCCGCATGACTTCCTTCTACGACTATTTAAATTATGCTATTTTTTCTGCACTTCATTTAAACTTATTTCCTCGAATTATTCTAACTCAATTAAGCGATACCCGAAGGCAAGTTACGAATGGCATCAAACATTGCAAATTTTGAAACTAAGTTTCCTGGTCAATCTTTGTCCTACGAGACTCAAACTTCTTGTATTTTTATTTTCTCATAACAAGTATAAAACTAAGACGACATTAAAAGTTAGATTTCATAATTTGTCCAAAATTAATTCTTTTTTAAATTTGACATTGACAAAATATGAATATTTTCGTCATTTAAAATACTTCTGTATTTTTGTTGCACCGTATTTAAACTTGCTTCCTCGAGTTATTGACATTAAATTACATTAATTCCATTATCTATCAGAAAATAATTATAGCAAATCATCTATTTACGACATCTCTAAGAGGTCACCTTTTAAGAGATCTCTATTTTTGGGAACATAAACAAACATTGGTAGTGAACATCATCTTTTTAAGACCACCACATGTAAAATCCTCTAAAAGCATGAATGGTTGCATTTAATGAGGACCCATTACTTTCAATAAGGAATGTAACATTAATCTTAATTATACATGTTTTTGATGTTTGTGCCAAAATAGTGATAACGTACTTCTGTTGCTTTAGAAATGTGCGAAATTAAAAAAATGGATACTATACAACAAAAATGTTATTATATTCAGATACATACCTTTTGAACACGTCTGAAATTCATTATTCTGCTCAACATAATTTGTCTGCATAAAATATTAAATACTATTAAAAAATCAAAAGCTAAGTCGAAGTAGAAACAGTCATCTCTTCTAAACCATTTTAATTGAAGTAAACAGACGTTCGCCTTATCGTAAAGTAAACACCTATTTTTCAAACAACGGATGAAACGGGAAAGAGGGAATTGGTGGGGGAAGGCAGCGAAATAACACTTTTTCGAGCTGGGGAGGAAATGAGAAAGGACGAAACGATACTAAGCCAATAAGACAAGATTTTCTTTGAGATTCATATATACGAAACGCGCATGAACTGAAATCACATAAATCTGTTTTATTTTATTAATATTTATTCTCTTGTTGTTATAAGGTTTTTGGTTATAAAAAGGATTTATTTAAAACTTTCATTTAAAAAAAATGCAACCTGTGACTACATTTTTAGATGATTATCTGCTATTAATTTCAGGTTAAATTATTTTAAATGATTCTTTAATAAATTACACTATTGTGAATAAATCAGAAATATCACTTCTCAAAGGAAAAATTGGAACGTACACCCAATAGGTTGCTAATAAAACCTAAACAAATTCTTGAAATATGCAGAAACATCCTTTTTAAAGGCTTTAATGTTATGCACATGCATTTAGATTTCGAACTATTTCTTAATGCTTTTCTGTACGTAGTAAATTACGGATATCATCTTTATAACTTTAAAACAAAAAACGAACAATAGCGAAGCATTTTATTATAAATTTAACATATTTTTACTGGAAAATACATGCACGGAACATCTTGAAAACACGTACGTTTCACTGCAGTAATGCAATGTTTTGAAGTTACAAACATGGACGCCACTTGTTCGGTAGAGTTTCATTCCCCGAGAGTGGAGGAAACTGCGAACCCTCCCTCCTTCTATTCTAACTTCCTTGCACAAAGTAAACAGATGTTTTGTTTTGCACCCGCTAAGTCGTTCTGCACCAATGGGCGAAAAATTAAGCTTAGATACTAAGGAAAGGTAGGGTCCACCGCAATTATTGATTTTTTCCTGTTGCGGAACACCAGTTCTCCACTGGATATTTCCGTACTGGACGAACTTTCAAGTGATCACAATCCTGTTAGGATTATTCTGGACCTCAGCAGATATACTGCATCAGACACCAGGGCCTTTTGTACAGACTGGCAGGCTTTTGACAAAGCCCTCTCCAACACCCAGTACACTTTACCCACGATACACAAGGGGAGTGACATTGATAGTTTGGTCAAGGACCTCACTGAAAATATACAAAATGCTTATGAGAAAGCACAAGTTGAAGTTAAACCTGGTATGAAACAGAAGCCTCAAGAGCTCAGATTATTGATTAAAGAGAGAAATGCTGCAAGAAGAGCGTATCAACGTACCAGACACCGTGATGATAAAAGGAACTTCAATCGCCTGTGCGAAGCGGTCAAGTTTCTTACAAATAAACTCTCACAAGATCACTGGACTAACTACCTCAGATCTCTTTTTGCAGAGGATAACTCCTTATGGAAAGCAGTGAAGAGGTACAAAAAATACTATAACGCCATTCCGCCCCTTCACGGCCCTCAACGGATCCATTACACCAGAACTGAGAAAGCAGAACTTTTAGCTCAGCATCTGGAATCTCAGTTCTGCATTAAAAACATTTCAGACTCAGACACTGAACAGCTTATTGCTGACTTCCACTCCAATTTTACAACACAGCCATGCACACACAACATTATCTCAGCCATGCCATCGGAGGTCTGTCTCTATATCATGCGAATTGCAAAAAGGAAGAGCCTTGGAGTAGATGGGGTCGCAAATGAGATGATCAAGCACTTCCCTGTCAAGATAATACTCTACTTCACCAAGTTAGTGAATATCATACTACGATGGCAATACTTCCCAACCTGTTGGAAAGCTGCCAAGATTGTCCCTCTGCTAAAGCCCAACAAGCCTGCGACTGCTCCTGAGAGTTACCGACCAATCAGTTTGCTAAGCTCAATTAGCAAAATCGTGGAAGCAGTTATTCTCCATAGACTAAACATCTTCCTGGATGAGCAGAAGATCCTCATACCCTATCAGTTTGGGTTCAGGCGTTAGCACTCGACAACGCATCAACTCTACAGAGTTGTTGAGTTAATAAGCAGTTGGATGCAACAACATCGTGTCACTGGTGGACTTTTCTTAGATGTCGCCAAGGCCTTCGATAGAGTATGGCTGGATGCCCTCATATACAAATTACACAACTTGGGACTCCCAGGCTACATCACAAACATAATTAAATCCTACCTAACCGGTAGACACTTTGTCTTTCATGTTTCTGGTTCATTATCACAAACCGGCCTATACAGGCTGGTGTTCCACGGGGATTCCTTCTGTGCCCTACCCTATTCAATATTTACGTAAACGACATCCCCATTACACACAACACAACACTATCCATGTATGCAGACGACACAGCGATCCTTACGCAAAGTGCATTTGTTAGTTCAGCAATACAACAGCTACAACACCACATCCACTCGCTAGAGACTTGGCTGACCAAATGGAAAGTCAAAGTGAATATCGACAAGACACAGGCCATACTGTTTACTACTAAGAATAATTTCTCGACTCACGTGCAAATGTATGGTGTGAACATTCCCTGGGTCAAGCAGGTCCCTTATCTTGGGGTGATCTTCAGTAAATCTCTTACATGGAACCCACACGTTACATATATTCTCAGGAAGTTTCGAGCTAGTAAAGCTTCACTCTTCCCCTTAATTGCTCGAAACAGTGTTCTATCTATTGATAATAAGTTGCTCATTTACAAAACCATCTATTGATAATAAGTTGCTCATTTACAAAACCAATTCTTAGTTATGCATGCCTCGTCTGGGCATACTCGTGCAAAAGTTTGAGAAGGCAGTTACAAGCTGCCCAAAACGGGGTATTGCGTATGATATGTAATGCCCCCTGTTACATTCGGAATAGCCAAATTCGTAAAGTGTTAAGAATAGAGGATCTTCTTTGTGATTTTTATTGCCGCCTATCTAGGGCATTTTATGATAAACAGGAACTTCTGGACAATCCTGTGGTTGTTAACTATTGTTATGATACTAGGGACCCCAATTTCAGTAAACGCCCAAGGGCGATCCTAAATGTTAGTAATGTGTAATCTTGTATATGTGCTATGCAAATTGTTGCTCAGATTCTTTATTGTATATTGTTCTTTTTTCCTCCTGATTGCATTTTGTTTTTACTAGTGGCACTAAGGCGTCGCACTTCGTATTTTGTTTCTCCTGTGTGTACATGTATTCTTCTGTGAAATAATTGTTAAAAAATAGTTAATTATGTATGGATTAGTAATTAGGTACTTAAGGAAAAAATATGTATTTAACTATTAGCATTTATGAATTTAAACTCTTGCTCATTTAATTATTTAGCACATTCAGTTATATTTCTCATAATTCGAAACTTTTATCATGTTATTCGATGAGGGGTAGGGCTATGGCGCTCAGGCACCCTAGTGGTTAAGCACCGCAGTTCAATGCATGTATGTATATAGAAAGGGGGGCAATTTAGAGTTTCAGAGGAGAGTAAAAAGGAACGTCGTACATTTTTATACGAATTCAAAAGGCCAAGAAGAAAAGATGGGACAAAACAAATAATTACATTTAAAATAAATGGCCTAAGTACAGCGGACAGAGAGAGAGAGAGAAAAACAAATAGTCCTTCAGGAACAAAGCCCCTTTGGACTAAAAATTCTGAAAGGTTTCAGATTTTAAATTACGTCCAAAGCGGCGTTTTTTTAACATTTTGTGTGTTACCTTTATTTATTAAATATCACGTCCTTCGCACTTAAACCATAAAATTCAGTTCAAGAGCAACATCACAAAACAGTTTTAAATTGAGCATATCCTTTAGAATTTCCGATACAGAGTCTCGCTCGCTGGAGATAAAAATTTTTTTTTCTGTAAAACCTTGCCATTGCTCTCTTTAAAACCCTTGAGTTTGTTACTCAAAACTTCGTTAATGTTTTACAAAATATTAAATCGATAATGAAACAAATTCCAAATCCAAATTTGGTCTTCCACATACCCATATTCGCCGTAGGATTACGTCATTCCAAATTCGATGGCTCTATGTAACGTAGTTTTATCACAATGCGAGAAATATGCATACATTTATGAAGATTTTCATTATTTAATTTCTTCGAATATAATGCAGGACTCTAACATTTCGTGTTAACAGTTTGAAAAGTGAAACGGACATTTACAGTGAACCAACGCAAAATCGCAAAACGAAAAGAACAGTTCTTCAGAGGCAAAGCCCCTTTGAATTAAAAAAAAAATGGACCGATAGAAAGAAAAGGAAAGGAAGTAGAAAATTTTCCTAAAAATCGATTGATCCACGAAGGTAGTGAAAAGGGGAGGAAGCTGTGTTCATTTACAGTAAATAGGGTCACCCAGGTGTGTGTAGCGTGTGTGTTTGGTAAATCTGAATATATATCATGATGGGGGAAGAATAAATATAAAATAAAGATTGGGGGTTTAGTATCATAACAGTAAGGTCTAGTTGAAAAGCTTACTTTTGCTAAGATTCCGCCTCTATCGTCTGCGATCGCAGCACCTTTATACATAATAGAATGTATGTGTCTAAAACCGAGAAACCTCTGATTTGGAGTGTGACGCTAAGTAACTTAGTGTCATTGAGCTAGCTATAATCGTTGGCAAGATGAAAAATAAGGTAATTTAATGTAAGGAATAATGAATACATACATCTAATTAGGTAAATAAGATGAAAATAACATAAAAGGTAAATATATCTATCTATTTATCTATTATTAACTTAAATTAAAAATACATAGATACCCTAGCATAATTATATTCTCAATCACATTTAGATTATATTTTATAACAAGTAAAATTCAATTTAAGTAGCTAGCCCAATGATATAAAAGTGGCATAGTATAAATACATATATCAATATTTTTATCAATACATATACAGTCAAAAGTCTTTAATCCGGATGTCCATAATCCGAAATGATCTATAATCCGGACCTTAAAGCTACAATCTTTCTGTACATGCGTAAATGCATAATGCGTTAAAGCATGCGCATAATACGTTTACGTATGCGCGTTTAATGTATAACGGACGGTATAAGCTAAGCTAAAATTATCTTATTATCTATTTCAGTTAATGTTGCAGATTGTGTCATTCCTTAATCTTCTAATTGGATCCGGCTTATTACATTTTGCAGACTGTTAAAGCAATTTTATAAAAGTAAGCTTGAACTTTCGATTCTGGAGCTACCAAAGGATCTACAAAGCGAAAGCATGTTTCGATGTCCATCAAACAAAAAGTGGAATTGCTGCAAAAAATGGATAAACGCATATCCTTTGATTCTCTAACCATTCCGATATATGTTTATCAATTTCACGCTGCTCTGCCCGGGGGGGGGAAACCGACGCGGCGCGCAATGAACTGGAAGTTGATCTGTCAGCACTAGCCTTATCTTCAGGGCAGATGTCTTTATTTTATTCGCCTTATAATTCCTTACTAAATGTAGTATTTCATGTCGAGATGTACTCCGTCATTGATATGATTTAAATCAAATTCCTCGTCATTATAAATATCACGAATACACATCAAATAGTTTTCTGGTTGCAATTTTCTAATTTCGACTATGCGTAACGTAAGCTTTACGCATGCGCGCGTTGAAAGAAATGTTTAATAAAGTAAACAAATAAATATAAAGCTTTTTTTTGGAAAATTTTGATACCCTTTAGATCATAATTGCTTTTTATTTCATAAATTACGGTTTCATATTTTTAATTTTATAATTTCTGCATGCCATCTTACCAGATTTAAACTGATGATCTATAATCCTGAAAAACCGATAATCCGGAATCGCCGAAGTTCCGACGACTTCGGATTAAAGACTTTTGACTGTATAAATAATTATTGTCGCTATAGTTATTAGTACTATAATAAGGAAATTTAGGTTAATTTTAAGCATTTCTAGAAACACAAGGAATGCTAATATAAAAGAAAACCTTACGGGTAAATTGGTGTGTTATAAACTGTTCTTTCATTTCGAGATAGCCTTTTATCATCTGAAAAAGTCCAGGCTAAGAAAACATGGCTGGTTCCTGACTCGTTGAAGCTGTTTCGGCACTTTATGATGCAGAACACAAGAACTTATAAGTCAGTGTATAAAAACGTTTTATTATAATATTAGTTAGTTGTGCATTAAATGAGGGAAGTAAACTAAAACTAATAAAAGAGCGTCTGTAGGAGCTGTATCAATAACGAGATACAGGAACGCGTAGAAGACCTCCGCCCATCCTAAGGTAGCCGCGCCTTCATTGGAAAAAGAAAGAGATTTACACGAGAAAGTGAGACTAGAAACAAGCAAGGTATTTGCAGCAAAATCATAGACTGGTGATCTTCACCTAAAGGCAGCAGCAGCAAACACCATTTTTTTGTGGAAAGCACGAGGAAGAGATTAAACTAAAGCTATAAAGGAATGTCGGTCAATACCTTATTTCTCTTCTTCGTAAACAGAACAGCTTCTGACTTGTCTACGTTGATTAAAATTTTCCACTTTTGAAGCCAGGCCTCAAGTGAGTAGATGTGTATTTGTACTGCTTGTGTGATCTTGTCTAAAGATGCATTTTTTGCTAGAATCGCCGTGTCGTCGACATACATGGCTAGTGTAGTGTAAGATGTCCATGGTATGTCATTCACATAAAGTAAAACGGAAATCGGGCCTGACCATAGACCCTTGAGGGAGCCAGCATAAATCCGTCTCTGTATGGAATATGTGTTATTGTAGAGAACGACAAAGTTTCTCTCATAGAGATAAAAGTTAATGATGTTTATGATGTATCCTAGGAAACCCGGAGTGATAAGTTTGTAGATTAAGCCGTCTAGCCAAACTCTATCGAATGCTTTCGATATATCGAGGAAAAGTGCTCTTGTGCTTTTTCCTTTATTCAAGCCTTCAGAGATGAACTCGGTGACTCTGTATAACTGGTGGGTAGTAGCGTGCGTCCTTCGAAAACCATGCTGCTGAGGAATTAGGATATTTTTCAGGTTGATACGTCCCAGTATTCTGCCTTGAATTACGGCTTCTGCGATTTGAGAGTTGAAAGAAGGCTTATTGAGCGACATGAAACAGGTTCGTTATAGCTGGTTTTACAGGCTTTGGAATTGGTACGATCACAGCAGTTTTCCAGACTGGGAAAATAATTTAGAGACAGCATGTGATTTAAGATGTTGGTGAACTTGAACAGCATCACGTGACTCATCTGGCGAATTATCTTTGTGCTAATGCCGTCCAAGCCTGAGATTTTTCTGACTTTTTTCTCAATATATCTAATAACTTCCTAAGGCTTAACTAGATGAATGTTGTCTGTGTTGGGTTTTGAGAAGTATTGACAGCTTGTGAAATTAACTGTGAGTTCTGTGTCTGGGTTAGGAATGCTGTGAGTGCAAAACTGAGATGCATAGTTATCAGCTAGTGACTCAATTTTTATGTAGGTAATTCCATTGCGGCAGTTAATGGACGGAATATTCGTGTGGCATCTTTTAAATTTGGAAACTGCCTTCCAAATTGATTGATCATCAGTAGAAAAAGAATCCAAATAATTAGACCAATCTTTTTGTGCATGTAAATTAGTAAGGTACCTGACTTCTTAGTTTAGCTGATTTAGGATCCTTCTATCGTTAGGGCAGCGTGATCGTTGCCATTCCTTCCTCACTCTATTTCTCCTTGTAATCAGAGCTCTGATTTGAGGATCACTAGGTAGTTTGATATGAGGAACTTCTTTTTTATTTTGTGATAAAGCAGTTTTTACTCCGTGAACGCTTCAACTAAAGCATCTAACTCAGCCTCACTGTGTGCTGTGGGTAATGTGTACTGGGTAATGTTCAGAGCTTTGGCGTAATTCGCCTATTTCTAAGTGAGGAACAACACAGAATCCATTTGAAGCTAGTGTTTGAAAGATTAAATGGCTATGGACTCCGCATCCAATCTTTGGATCCAATCCTTTTCCATATCCAATCTTTGGCATACAAGAAATAGAATGACTTGTTTAATTACTCCTCAAGGATCACGATCTTTACCCCTACAAACTTCTGACAACAGCTCACGAACTCAGAATTTTCTTAGGCCTTATTAATTTTTATCGGTGATATTTAAAAAATGCAACAAACAAAAAAAAAAAAAAAAAAAAAAAAATCTCTCCTACATGACTACCTTAAAGGAGCTCGGAAAAAAGATAAACCAAAAATTCAGTGGACAGACGAAACTAAGGAACAATTTCAGCGATGCAAAGATAATTTAGTCAACACAATACTCTTATCATTCCGGAATTATGAACTAACACTGTCATTATATACAGATGCTTCAGACTCGGCGAATGGAGCGGTACTTCAACACTTTGAAGATAAAGGATGGAACCTATTGCATTTTATTCCAAAAAACTAAACAAAGCACAAAAGCATTACAGTACTTACGTTAGAGAGTTAATAGGAATTTACCTTTCCATCAAGCACTTCAAATTTTTACTGGAAGGAAGAATGTTTAAAATATTTGCAGACCATATATCCATAATCTTTGCATTTAAAAAAAAGCATCACCTCGTCAACTTAGACGTTTACAATACATTTCTCAATTTTCAACTGATACACAGCAAATAGAAGGTCGAGACACCATCGTTGCAGCTACTTGATATAGAATTGAAGAAATTTCGTTGATCGACTAATTGCAGATGAATACTAACAACCAGATAATAATAAAATTGCAGATAAACAACAAATTATGGATAGAGAATTGCAAAATTTGAAGACATCAGCAAATTTCCTGAACTTCCAGCAGTTTCCTCTACCTTCTGGAAAGTGTATGTGGTGTGAAATTTCCACGAATAATATCAGGCCATATATTCCTGACAGTTATGACAGTGAAACTTCAAGCAGTATGCGCTACCTTCTGGTGAGCCTTTGTTGTGTGAAACTTCAACGAATACTATCAGACCATACATTCCTGACAGTCCTGACAGTGAAAATATTTCACCAAATGCATAACGCAGCCCACCCTGGCATTCATTAAGACATCTGTAAAGCTCTTTATCGTCTAAATTTATTTGGCCAAGCATCCATAAAGATGTGCAGCTTTGGACTCGATCTTGCATGGCTTGCCAAAAAAAGTAAAATTAATCGGCACACAAAATTAAGTTTCGGTGATTTTCAACTGCCTTCAGAAAGATTTTGTGGTGTGCATATTGATCTCATTGGATTCCCTACAGCCATCAAATGGGAATATTCACTGTCTCACTTTCATTGACCGGTACTCTAACGGGATGGAAGGGATTCCGCTTAAAAACATTTCAGCAGACACAGTTGTCAAAGCATTTTATTCTAACTGGATTTCAAGATTTGGTACACCATGTCGCCTAGTCACAGATCGTGGATCACAGTTTAGTACAGAGTTGTTCCATAACCTATAAAAATGTGTGGAATAAAATTGCAATATACAACTGCTTACCATCCCGAAGCGAATGAGAAGGTTGAGCACCTCCATAGATCTCTCAAGACTACAAATATGGCAAAGAATAGCCTGGCCTGGAGTGAAACACTTCTAGCTGTTCCTTTTGGGCTACGCACAGCTATACAAGAAGACACTGCATACACCATTGCTCAAATGTTTTATGGACAAAAGATACGATTACCTGGAAAATTTTGCTGTGACCGCAATGAATGCTCTGACCGAGATGGATTGTCATATTCTGGCATACATAAGAGATAAAACGGACTGTCGCTTAAATGTTTATTGTATTGTTGTGTGCGTATGGGTTCATAATAGACTGAATGCACAAGTTTGATGGAAATTTAATAAATTTTATTCTTATCACAAGAAATAAAAACAAAATGCTGAAATGTTTCCTCAGATATATTCGTACATCACAATATCACACAGTAGTTATATTTTAAACTACTAAAACCTTAAATAGGGCACAATTCAAAGCGCAGAGGAAGCCAATCCGATCTCAAAATTATAGCAGATAAGTAAACAACAACAACTTAGCAAACAGCTAAAGTGAAATTTTTCTGTCCGGCGTTTTAAAGCTTTTTAATAAGTGACGAGAAGATTTTGGTAATTTCTTTTTTTCATTTCGAGATTTCTGGAAAGCAAAGGAGTAGAATTACGAGATATCTATTTATTAAATGTTAAATGCGCGTGCTCCGGCATTTTTACTTTTCCGGCGTTGCTTTCTCTTAAAAATCGTCACGCGCTGCAATGCACAGGGAAATAAAATAATTTTAATTACAATTCCACTAGAAAAATAGCCAACTAAATACAAAATCCGTAACAATGCCCCCTTTTGCAAGGACTGCACGTCCCGGGCAGTACAATGCCTGGACAGGAAGCCAGACTTACAACTAAGGCATGAATGCAATAATAAACATTACATAACAATAGCAAGCAACATAAATAGTAATTGCAATAAGTAACTTAAAACAAATCAAATACTATCAAATACTAAATACAAATCAAATGAAATACAAATTTAGAAACAAAAACACTACAGTCATTTGCTATTTACATTATATACACTATGTACTATGACATTAGTAAGGAGCTAACCTGTCGTAATGAAAGACTTTAGGCTTAGAGCTGATGAGCTCGAAACCGAACCACGACATCATTCATCCTACTTAGCACTGTGTAAGGATTATCCCAAGGTGACTGTAGTTTAAGACTGAGTCCTTTCCGCCGAGTCGGATTCCACAACAAAACCTTGTCTCCTTCGTTGAATCGATGTCTAGTAGCTTTCATGTCGTATCGGGTCTTCATCTTCTCCGTCGCCAAGCTGACTCGCTCTCCTTGAAAATTGTGCATTACTTCAAACCGGGCCTGGAGATCTTGGATGTATTCCTCAGGTGATGAAGGCGCACCCGGAGGGCGACCAAAAAAAAAGATCACAAGACACGACTGAAGAGCATCCGAGATGGAGAATAGCCGGTAGTCTCGTGGACAGCACTGCGGGAAGCCAGTAAAAACAGTGGTAACTTCTTGTCCCAGTCCTGTTGATTTCTAGAAGCAACCAATGAGAGGTTATTAAGGATGGTTCGATTAAACCTCTCTACTATGCCGTCCGACGGGGGATGTAAGTGCGTCGTTTGGGTTTTGTCAATGGCAAGTAGCTTGCAGAGTTCTTTAATTACAGTTGAGGTAAAATTCCTTCCCTGATCGGAACGTAACTGAAAAGGCACTCCGAACCTGGTAATCAAGTGCAGTATCATTGCCTCTACTACTGTGACAGCCTCTTGATCAGGAATAGGATATGCTTCAGGCCAGTTGGTAAAGTAATCAATGATGACAAGGACGTATTTGTTGCCATCAGTAGTTCGTGGCAGAGGTTCCAAGATGTCAAAGGCGATACGTTGAAAATGTGCTTCTACAGTGTAATGTCGCAGCTTGCCTCGACTGCGTTTCTTCGGCCCTTTTCGACCTGCACAGGCATCGCAAGATCGGCACCACTTTTGCACGTGATCCTTTGCGTTACTCCAATAGAAGAGCTCTCGAACTCTCTGCAGAGTCTTCATTACTCCGAAGTGGCCTCCTGGAGAGCTGCTATGTAGTTCGTTATTTTCAAAGTCCAAGGAAAAATTGTATTTCCTGAAAACGTCCAATCCGAGTATGCAAGGATCTATAATATCTGCCACCCGTACCCAATGAAAGTAGGCGGCACTTCCAAACGTGATGTTTACTTTTAACTTCCCATCATAACAACCAGACGCAGTCCAGGTGTGACACAGGATGGCGTCCAAATAAGTTCATCTTTAAATTTTAGGGCTAAAGTTTTCCGAATGATGATAACATTCGCTCACGTATCGATCACCATATTGCAAGGAACTCCACTGACGTGTCTCGTGATGAAGAGTCCATTATTGCCGCCACTTACTGCAGATATCTGAAGCTTCGAAATAGGGCTTCTTCTTATTCTTCAAATTCTTCTTTGCGATATGACCATTATTTTGTTTCTCGTGTCGTTTCTGAAGAATGGTCTTATTTTCCGTATCCTGGGATGTTCTGCAATTCGTCCATACGTGGCCTTCAACACCGCAGTTCTAGCACTTTAGGATTGGTTTGTTTTCACTCCTATTCCGTCTCAAATCACTGACTTGTCCGGTCAAATCATCTGTTTTATTTTCAGTGTCCTGGAGTGTTCTGCTGTTCTTTCGTACGTGGTCCTCAGCGCCGCATTTTCAACACTTTAGAGTCAGTTTCTTCTCACTCCTTTCGCGTATCAAAGTATTTATTTGTCTGGTTAAGTCATCTAAACGAGAAGTGACTTGATCCATTGACTCCTGGAGTTGGGCAGCTCTGACTGGGTGGCGGTCTCTACGAGCTTGCTGGGCTGCCTCGAATTTCATGGCGTACACTTGAGCGCTTTTTAAATCCTTCACATCCGCCATTCTCAGAGCTTTCCGTATTTCGGAATCCCGAATGCCATCGATAAAGTACTACAGGAACAGGATTTCCCTCGTTTCCCTCTGGCACTCCTTAAAGACGAGGTGAGACAGCCTTTCAAAATCCGTGGCGAGCTCCTGGAGTGTTTTGGCGGGCTTCTGTTGACGGGACATTAATTGAAGTAATTTGCTGTAATCTTGCAAACATTTCTTCCCGAAGCGCAGCTTCAATGCGCTGAACAGAGCTTCGAAATCTAGCCTTTGGTTTTCGAGAAGAGTCTGAAGGATATCCGCTGCGTCTGCTCACAAAGAAGCCGCAAGATGACAGGCCTCAGCTTGGGAATCCCATCCATTCGCTTCTGTCACAATAGAAAATTGTGTCTTATTCACTTGCCAAGAGGTCTTCCCATCATACGTGGGTAGCTTCAGAAACGGACGAGCAGGCATCGGTAAAAATTTAAAACCGCCAGAATTGCTTCCTGCTGTCACTATGCATTTCTTTAACGTGTCAACGTCTTTGGCAACGACAGCAGAAACTCTGTCTTCAATTTGTTGTTCAATATGCCCTTGGACGGCAGAAACTCTTTATTCAATTTGTTGTGGATGCGTGAATCTCTTCCTTCGATTCGTTTTTCCACAGCAGAAACTCTCTCTTTAATTTTTTCCCCACAGAAGAAACTCTTTCTTCAGTGTGTCCAACTTTATTTTCAAGAGCATCTATTCTGCCTTCCATAGCCTGCCTCAAATTTGTTTTCTATTATGCAGGTAATTTCTTTTTTTATTTCCTCTTGACTTGCTTCAATCTTTCCTTGAATGGTTTCATCTTTTTTTTAACGGATTCTTCCATCTTTTCTTGGAATGTAGCAAAAGCACTGACAAGTTGTCTCAATTGTTCTTGCGTCGCTCTAGTGATTGGAAATTAATACCGCTACTGACATCAAAAAGTGTTGCTTGCGTACGGGTTGGTAATAGATTGAATGCACAAGTATGATGTAAAGTTAATAAAATTTATTTTTAGCACAAGAAATAAAACAAAATGCTTAAATGTTTTCTCACAGATATTCGTGCAATATTACAATATCACGAAGTATTTATATTTTAAACTACAAAAAATGTTAAATAAAACACAATTCAAAGCGCAGAGATAGCTAAACCGATCTCAAAATTATAGCAGCTAAGTAACAATATCAACTTAGTAAAAACTCGAACTGAGCTGTTTCTGTCCGGCTTTTTAAAGCTTTTTAATCAGTCACGAGAAGCTTTTGGTAATTTCTCTTTTCATCTCGAGATTTCTGGAAAGCAAAAGAGTATAATTACGAGATTACTATTCTACTAAAAGATAGCCAACTAAATACAAAATCTGTAACAGTATTAATAAAAGTGGCCTGTTTATCGGGCACCCGTACAGGATGAAGCATTTAAGGCTATCCATTTTCAAAGCAGGGTATAACATTTATTTTACATAGTAATGAATACTACTGAATTCATTTTGATAAAGCAGTGTCTCGAATTTATGAAACATATTTCACTTCTGCAATATAATATCTTGAAGTTGTTTTCTGTGCCATACAAAGAGGCAACTGCAAGATGCTGAAGACCTTGGCAATTTCATTTACCAAGTGTTATTGGAAGATACTGCCATTTTTCAGTTACACTTGCCATGACATGATGTCGATTATTTTCCAAAACGTACCCAGTCTCCTATACATTTTGATATATAAACCTTTTCTTCTCAAGATTTCACTTATATGTTACCCAACATTAGGAATTTTAAAAATTCAGTTCATCCGGAGATTAAGAAAAGAACACTACATCATTTCGTGGCAAGAAACATTGATAGATGGTAGCAACGCATTGATTATCATGAAGGATCCAAGACTTTTTTTTATTGAAGTGAGGTTTATTTTGAAAATTCAAGATGCTGCCTTGTTTAATCGTGATCAGTTTTATTTATTGTTATGTACACCTTGCACAAAAATAATTATATAAAAAAAAGAGGACAGTTCTATATCTTTCGTTCTACTGGTCGAAATTAACTTGAGTTTTCCATGCCTCAAGAGCGACTAAGGATTTATATTAGATTTATATATAGCATTACTCTGACATAGGTATTTTGACACAAAATCGGGCTTTTTCTGAAATAACATACCAATTTTTTCTATAATTCGATTTCACAACTCAAATTATGCTTAGATATTAAAATTTTTAATTTTTGGTAAGAAATGTTTGAAGGAATTTAAAAATTTATCTTGGAGCATTTTTTTTCAGTTTGCGCCAAGAATAATTCACCCGGCGAACTTCTTAATTTATAGCAACCCATTTTCCTTTCCTTTTTTTCATTTTACACGAGTGGAAAAACAGGTCACAGTTCATACTTTCAAATAATTTTAACAAAAACCACATTTGGCGTTATTGTCGCTTATAACAAATATGCCAAATTTCAAAATGCGCTAATATGTAAATTCACGTATATCTTAGTAAATTTTGAATTAAAAAATCTATTTTTTTGCAGGTATGCTTAGAAATACATCTTTTTTAAGATGATGGTAAAAATTTTATAGATTATAATTCAAAATTCTTTCGAAAAATTTATAAAAAATATTTAAAAATAAATCATAAACATTCGATGAATTTTATTTCAAATGAAGCTAAATTTCGAAATGTGAAAGGAAAAATCAAATAAGTTTAATAAAAAAAGAAGTATTAATAAATATATACCAAACTGAATTAACATGGGAACTAAAATTTTGAGAGTTAATTGTTTAAAAACTACTTGCGCGATTTTTACAACATTTGGAATTTTGGCTTAATTTGAGTCGGAGAATCGAAATATGGAAAAAATTTGGTATGTTATTTCAGAAAAAAGTCCGATTTTGTGTCAAAATACCTATGCTAGATCAATGCTAAAGATAAATGTTATATATATCTGAAGTCGCACTTTCGAAACACGGAAAACTGAAGTTAAATTTCGTGAATCGGTCCAGTATAACAGGAGATATGGAACGGTGCCCTTTTTTTATGCAAGGTGTACTACAATAGACGCGTTATGCTGCCTTAAAAACGGGTAACGGTCGCACACTCTGAAAAACTTGGTGAGTTTCCCTTTAATTAAGCAGAGAAAATGTTTGTCATCGGTAACATATTTTTTAGTTCAAAGAGGCTTTGTCCCTGAGGGACTACTGTTTTCGTTTTGCGATTTTCCTCGAATCCCTCTAAATGTCCGTTTCACTTTCCAAACTATTGCCACCACATATTATCGCCCTGAATTATATTTGAAGAAATTAAGTAATGAAAAATATGCATAAATGTACGTATGTTTCTCGCATTGTGATCAAACAACGGTACCTAGAGCCATCCAATTTTGAATGATGTAATCCTACTGCAAATATGAGCATTTGTATACCAAAATTTGAAATTTGGAATTTATTTTATTATCAATTTTATATTTTGTAAAACTTTAACGAATTTTTGATTAACAATCTCAAGGATTTCAAAGCGAGCAGTGGTAACGTTGTAAAGAAAAAACATTTTTATCTCCAGCGCCTTAGACTGTGTATCGGAAATTCTAAAGATATGGTCAATTTAAAATTATTTTGCTATATTGCTCTTGAACTAAATGCTATAGTTTAAGTGAGAAGAACATGATATGTAATAAGTAAAGGTAACATACAAAATGTTAAAAAAAAAACGCCCTTTTGGACGTAATTTAAAATCTGAAACCTTTCAGATTTTTTATTAGTCCAAAGGGGCTTTTTCCCTTAAGGACTATTGCTTTCGTTTTGGCATTTTGCGTCAGACTCATAAATGTCGGTTCACTTTTCAAACTGTTGCCACAAAATGTTAGAGTCCTGCATTATATTTGAAGAAATTAAATAATGAAAAATCTGCATAAATGTATGTATATTTCTCGTATTGTGATAAAACAACGGTACATAGAACAATCGAATTTTGAATGACGTAATACTACTACGAATATGGGCATCTGGAATCCCAAATTTGAAATTAAAAATTTGTTTTATTATCGATTTCCTATTTTTTAAAACTTTGACGAATTTTTGATTAACAAACTCAAGGATTTCAAAGCGAGCAATGGCAACGTTGTGCAGAAAAAACATTTTTTATCTCCAGCGCGTGAGTCTCTGTATCGGAAATTCTAAAGATATGCTCGTTTTAAAACTATTTTGCGATATTGCTGTTGCACTGGATCTTATGGTTTAAGTGCGAGGAACATGATATTTAATAAAGAAAGGTAACACACAAAATGTTAAAAAACGCGCCTTTGGACGTAATTTAAAATCTGAAACATTTCAGATTTTTTTTTTTTTTTTTTTTTTATTTTTTAGTCCAAAGGGATTTGGATCCCGAAGGACTATTAGTTTCGTTTTGGCATTTTGCGTCGGACTCATAAATGTCGGTTCACTTTTCAAACTGTTGCCACAAAATGTTAGAGTCCTGCATTATATTTGAAGAAATTAAATAATGAAAAATCTGCATAAATGTATGTATATTTCTCGTATTGTGATAAAACAACGGTACATAGAGTCATCGAATTTTGAATAACGCAATCCTCCAACGAATATGAGCATGTGGAAGACCAAATTTGAAATTTGAAATTTGTTTTATGATCGATTTCCTATTTTTTAAAACTTTGACGAATTTTTGCTTAACAAACTCAAGAATTTCAAAGCGAGCAATGGCAAAGTTGTGCAGAGAAAACATTTTTATCTCCAGCGCGTGAGTCTCTGTATCGGAAATTCTAAAGATATGCTCGTTTTAAAACTATTTTGCGATATTGCTGTTGCACTAGATCTTATGGCTTAAGTGCGAGGAACATGATATTTAATAAAGAAAGGTAACACACAAAATGTTAAAAAACGCCCCTTTGGACGTAATTTAAAATCTGAAACATTTCAGATTTTTTTTTTTTTTTTTTTGTTTTTATTTTTTTTATTATGGACTTAAAAATGTTTCATGACACTATTAAAATAACCCTGAATTAGGAATTTACTAATATTTTGTTAAAATGTTGATCGTTACCTCATAACGTTTTGAGAGGAAAAACAAGATTCTGTCAAAATAATTTTCTTTCTTTTTCGAAAGTTGATTCTGAGTTTCAAAATAAAATACCGGTCTCCAGCCGGAAATTCTAAAATGATATCCTAATTTTTTTTCTTCGCAACTTTAAGAAGAAAAGATCGATAAGAAGAATGAATAGGCGGTAGAAAAGTAAACAACAAAAGCAATAACGCTCGAAATTCAGTGTACCTTTCAAGTCTCAAAAAATAATGCTAGAATTATTTCACCTTTCGTAGGTTCGTAAATAAAATAATAATAAGAAATCACACGGTGAATTTCTATCGCAGAGATGAATGGGATTGAAAAAGAAATTACGACATCTATCGTGACAAAAAAAGATTCTAGTCAAAAAAGCTGACAATGTATGGTTCGTTTCAGAAGTGTAACGATATGTGTTGGATACAAGGTAAGGGTTGAAAGGTTTATCGTGTTTCAGAGTCAGTGAACGCAGCGAAAAATTCCCATTAATCTTGTCCCCATTTCTATGGCTCTTTAGAAAATTTTATCCCGAATCTGTTCAGCAGCGAAGCTTGAATAATGAAAGCACGCTTTAAAAAAGAAACAATCACTTATCATTCGTTTTTTATGCAATTATCGCTTATACATTTACGTAACAACAACGATTTTAACTCGTTATTGTAGAAAAATGGGAACAGAAAAAGAATGCTTTTAATTTGGGAATTTTTCTAAAATTATACTAATGCTTTTTCTCTTTTCTTTAGGCAAATTACAAAAAAGGACAAAAAAGTTTTGTTTAAACATATCTGAATGGTGCTCAGAGCTGCACAATACAAAGATAAATGAAATCTTTTGCCGAAATTAAATATTATGTTTTAATTTAAAATTCTATAGCATAAAAAGTCAAGTCACGCGCCCCCAAAAAAAGATACTTCAGTAAATTATTACTGTAATTAATATGCATGTTTATACACTTATGGAAATAACAAAGGAAAAAGGAGCAAAATAATATAGATTGTGAAACGTTATAAAACCTACTATTGTCTTTGCTTTTGCATTATTAGAATTATTATTTATATAAAAATATATATGATAGAGTGATTAGGATTTTTGAAGTAGGAAACCTGAAAAATAAGAATGCCCTCGCCGGGACTTGAACCTGGACCTCTCGAATATGCGCCGAGTGTGATACCGTTACACCATGAAGGCATGCAGAAAGGAGGGAGAAAAATACCTCATATATTCCGCATTTTTTAAAGGGAGACTGAGGGTTAGGGGACCCAGTAGCTAAATCCTGGTAGTGAAGAATCATCATTCACCACCTTTTAGTTCTGGCGCCATTTGTAAAGTCATTATGATTTTGAACATAACACATAACATAAAAAAGGAGCAATGCCTTCGCCGGGACACGAACCTAGACCTCTCGAATAGGTGTCCGCCGATAACATCGCGGCAAAAACATCACGGACGAAAACGTCGCGGAGAAAACAACGCAAGACGAAAACGTCGTGCTACAAAACATCGTGGGAAAAAACATCGCAAAGAGAAAACATCGCAGTTCTAAAACATCGTGGTACAAAGCATCGTCGTCGAAAATAAAGCTGTTCAAAAACTTCGCAGTTTAAAAACATCGCTGTCGAAAATATCGTGGTAAAAAATAAAGTATCTACAAATCATCGCTTGACGATAACATCGCAGCCTTGCTTTTTTCAGGCTTTAATAACTGTAAATGGACATTCCCATAATGATTTGTGAGCGCAAGATGGAAAGGAGGATAATTTTTACTTTCATATTTTTTATTAAATATTAAATTTTTGCTGAGAAAATAAGAAGGAAACTTAAGCATAGAAAATTAATGCAACTTATAGCACTTAATAGAATTTTAAACCGACATAGTTAACTAACAAAGACCATTAATAAATCATTTTTATAAAGTTTTTATTTGTAATTTTTCATGAAAAGTATAATCTATAAGTTGCATTTAATTTTCTATGCTTAAGTTTCCTTCTTATTTTTTCAGCAAAAATTTATTAGTTAATAAAAAAATGTGAAAGTAAAAATTATCCTTCCTTACATCACTTGCGCTCACAAATCATTATGGGAATATCCATTTACAGTTATTAAAGCCTGAAAAAAGCATGTCTGAGATGTTATCGTCACGCGATGATTTGTAGATACTTTATTTTTTACCACGATATTTTCGACAGCGATGTTTTTAAACTGCGAAGATTTTGAACCGCTTTATTTTCGACGACGATGTTTTGTACCACGATGTTTTAGAACTGCGATGTTTTCTCCCACGATGTTTTGTAGCACGACGTTTTCGCCTTGCGTTGTTTTCTCCGCGACGTTTTCGTCCGCGATGTTTTTGCCGCGATGTTTTCGGCTGTAACCCTCGAATACGCGCCGAGTGTGCTACGTTACACCACGTAGGCATGCAAAATGGATGGAGAAAATACATTATACAGGTTTTTAAAGAAAAGACTTAATTTTAACATCTCGGGTTAGCTTTTTAAAATTCTTAAAAAAATAAAACTAAGAGATGGAGCAAATGTTATGTAATTTGCTTCATGAGCTTTTGGAATGTTATTCTATGTTTCTGCAGATTAGATAATTTTGGATTTGATGACGATTCATACTTTTCCAATAAATCTTTGGACATGTCTTTATTTATTTACCGGATCCTAATACCGTACTATTACACGGTTTCCTATATAAGGAATTGCATTATGAGTTTTCCAGTACATACGAAAAATAGAAGGAATTTAATATCTTAATGTGCATTACTTACGATTACATCATGTTAATAAACAGTTCACTGTTTGTATATTGTAAACAAAACACTTTAAAGCTCAGGTTGGTTTGAATAAATTTTGTCAGGACTTGTGTTTCTCTTTATTTGCTTTGGAAACATAAATGATCCTGAATAGAAACAGGGAGCTTACTCAAGCTATGTTCAAGAAGGTGTGAAGTAGACAGCACAAGCAGGAAGGGTATAAGAAACCCTTTATTTTCAATCTTTTACAGGATCTTCCGAACTTCGGAATACAGAGACCAACCACTTGTGGTCTGAACGTAAGAATATAAAAACTACTAACTAAAACTCTAACTAAAAAACTAACTTTGAATTAGTATACAAATGCACTAAGACTGGCCTTTATTTAAAAAAGGTACGTATGTAGTACGCCGGGCTGCTGAAATTACGATACGTCTACAAATATCAAGAGGGCTAAACCTCTGGCCTTAAAGGCAACCAGCAACCGAGTGAAAACTCGTAAAACTACAGTGGCAAGCGGCTTGCTTCCTAAAACTTCTTCTTTCTCCCGCTTGGCAAAAAGCCACAACTTAAATACTTGGGCGTTAGCAAGACAATTTGAATAAACAAGTTAAAGCATTTAATTCTGGCCGGAAGTAGAAAATAAGAAGTGATAGTACAGTTTTAACATAAAATAAACGTTAGTAAAACTTAGGGTCCTTTCAATTTAAGCTTGCTGAGAAAAAGCTATGGATTTGCACAGTATACCCAAACTCCAAAATTTAGCGAGTTCATATCCTTCATTCAACATTTTACGAAAAGCAGAAAATGGTAATAATATTTTGAATAGTCTTTAAGACATCTAAGGATTTTCCTGCATTAAAGTTTTAATGAAATAACTAACCACCTGTATACCTGTTATTGTGACTAATGTCACTAGTCTCATATCATCAGAACAAGCTCACGAAATTCACAGTGGTAAGGGTTACAAGATTACGCTTGTACAGCGTGCGGCAGCGTTCATAGTAGGATATTAAAAACCCACCATAAGACAGTAACTATAATTTATTTATTACCTCTTATGTCAATTAATAGTTAAAGGTATGCCATTTACTAATGTGTAAGTCATTGTCCATTGCGTGGATTACGTTTTGAATAGGATGCCTGTTAAATGATGCCCCCCCCCTCTGCACAACGGATTCATCTAGGCGGCGTTGGAAGCTTGCCATAACTCGACGTAAAGTATTCCCTGGGACATTGCTGACGGCAGTTCTGATGCGATCCTTCAACTCAACTGATCCTTCAACTCAGGATCCTTCAACTCAGGAATGGTGGCACAAAGTGTTCGGAAAGCTTCTTGCTTCAGATGGCCCCAAAGTAAAAAGTCTGCACATGAAAGATCAGGTGAGCAAGGCACCCAGGAAATGTCACCAAAACGAGAAGTTACTCTACCTGGAAATGTCTATCGCTATGGTCCGTCCATCTGGAACTTTCCCATGACGTCCCAAGTTTAAATGTTGCCGAAATAGACGCTGGGTAGGAATCACAGAGTAGTTATTCTTGAAATAACTTTCAACAGCAAAGGCACGATGCTGTGCACTCCACCGATCCATATCACTGTCACACTGGAAATGGCAGCTCATTAGTACACGAATGCGGCACGAGCTGGCACGCATTCATGCAGTACGTCGTTGTACTATGCAAGTCAAATTACGCTATGAACGCTGCCGAACCTTGTATTATATAGCTGATAGTACAACTTTACCCAGTTCCACCCGAATTTTGAAGAAGACCCGGGGGGATCGGTCGGACGGTTTTCCAACCCTCTTTCCTTGTCACCAAACCACACGAGAAGACTTTGTGCTCACCATATATTTGGAGTGCCCCCAGGCCGCAAAGACACTATACATTTGCAAACATCCCTGCCTTATCCAGGATTTGACCCCGGGTCCTTCGGTACGTAGTCAGAGTCACTAATCACCATTTCGTTTGGGCGGCTCTGTTTAATTGATTACATTCATCAAATGTATAGTTTAATTGTGTTTTTATGTTTATACCTAAGCAGATAGGGAATACTAACAACGAAAGAATGTCTAAGTTTATAATGCATTTCGGCTGTGTCGCAATGCATACGCGAGTTTGTAATTATACGGGAAGAATGTTTGGTAAACTTGTATATGGTTTCGCAGACGATAGTGCAATATTATTTGTAATAAAACATGGTTTCAAATTTAAGCTAACATTTTAGGTTATGCTTCATTTATTAAGATATTATTTTATGTTTCTATCGTTAATCATTCTATCTTTTCTCCGTTAAAATTTTTCCATATGTTCTGCTTCAATATGCTGGTGCCAGATCCACTAATCTTTACAGCAGTGACAGTACGCAGAGAATAAATAATAAGGTGTAAATTCAGAGACTTAAGCGAAAAAGAAAGGAAGCTTATCAACTCTTCAACAACGCGAACTTATGGAAATTTCGGTCGCCTTATAACGAAAAATACACTAAACGGCAAAATTCGTATTTTCGTTCCGAGTTTGGGTTTTAGCGGAATAGGCTGGCTAATTGAATGAGTGCTTTCGTAATTTCTCCCATGCGAAACTTAAAACGGAACCACTCTATCTTATAAAGTTTCCTACACAGGCATTCCTCCAAGTACCTATGCATATTTTAACATCATAAATATGTAGACAAGCGTCTTGGATTGCGCGGGTTAGCCCTGAATTTTAATGAAGTGTCTCGCGTTAATATATTTCAGAACATGTCCTGCATTTTATACAGAAGGCTTGGATTTTGTAAATAGTCGAAGTGAATTTTATTAGTTCTGGTAAATATTAGGAGAAGAATATTTGTGGTGGATAAGAATGCATACTCTTTCAATAAGCAGTTAAATAAATAAGCATTCTAAGAATATTTTTTATGAACCTCTCACAATCTATAAGAAGAATGGTTTGTGAAGGAATTTTTGGTTTCCTATTCCGACTGCGTTTCATACAGAGGAAAGCAAATAGGGCTACTCGATCATCTTAAGAATTTTGAATATATCAACTCTGAAAAATGTGCTGAAATGGAAAGATGAGGAGAAGAGCTTTATTTTTGAAAGAAATCATTTTGCCTAAGAGTTAAGGAAATATTCCAAGATGAATTTCATTTTAAACAATCTGTTAAAATTCTGAAAATTTCAGTAGTAGAACGAGTTAAAAACTAAAGCCATTGCTATATAGTTCAAGAATCTCTCCACATTTTCGAAGACGTCAAGTTTTTAGTCCAAAGGGATTTGTCCTTGAAGGACTATTGTTTTCGTTTTGCGATTTTGCGTCGGACTCATAAACGTCGGTTCACTTTTCAAACTGTTGCCACAAAATGTTAGAGTCCTGCATTATATTTGAAGAAATTAAATAATGAAAAATCTGCATAAATGTATGTATATTTCTCGTATTGTGATAAAACAACGGTACATAGAGTCATCGAATTTTGAATAACGTAATCCTCCAACGAATATGAGCATGTGGAAGACCAAATTTGAAATTTGAAATTTGTTTTATGATCGATTTCCTATTTTTTAAAATTTGACGAATTTTTGATTAACAAACTCAAGGATTTCAAAGCGAGCAATGGCAACGTTGTGCAGAAAAAACATTTTTTATCTCCAGCGCGTGAGTCTCTGTATCGGAAATTCTAAAGATATGCTCGTTTTAAAACTATTTTGCGATATTGCTGTTGCACTGGATCTTATGGTTTAAGTGCGAGGAACATGATATTTAATAAAGAAAGGTAACACACAAAATGTTAAAAAACGCCCCTTTGGACGTAATTTAAAATCTAAAACATTTCAGATTTTTTTTTTTTTTTTTTCAAATCTGTAAAATTAATATTTATAGTTCCGTGGTGTACATAAACAGATGTAGCAACATAATACACATTTTCCCCTTAACAGCCTCGTGATGCACGAAAACATCCAACAATACTTACCAAACAGTTTATGCATATTTTTACATACTGAGTTATATTGAATCGAACTGGTAATTACAAACAGTATAATACTAGTGAACTGTGTGTTAGCGGTTCAATCAGTGTATAAAGCTTAACAAGAATTCTGAAAGAAAATACTGTTATGTATCTGATATTTTCGCTATCTTTAATAAATAAATAAATAAATAAATAAATAAAAAACCCTGACAGCTTTCAGATTTTATATTAGGCCGAAAAAGGCGTTTTTTTAACCTTTTGCGTGTTACCTTTATTTATTAAACGTCACGTTCTTTGCACTTAAACCACAAAACGCAATTCAGCAGCAGTATCACAAAATAATTTAAAAAGAGGATATCTTTAGAATTTCCGATATACACTCTCGCGCGCTGATCCCCCTTTGTACAGTGTTGCCATTGCTCGCTTTGAAATCGTTGAGTTTGCTAATCCAAAATTCGTTAAAGTTTCACAAAATATGAAATAGATAATAAAACAAATTCAGAATTCTAAATTTGGGCTTGCAGATGCCCATATTCAAAATTTGATGTCTCTAGGTACCGTTGTTTTTTCACATTGCAAGAAACATGCATACATTCATACAGATTATTCATTATTTAATTTCTTTAAATATAATGCAGTGCTCTAATATTTGGTGGCAACAACTGGAAAAGTGAAACACCATTTATAGTGAACCAACGTAAAATGCCAAAAAGAAATTAATAGCTCTTCTGGGCAAATTGTTCTATGGGCTAATAATCAGTGGGATACAAAAGAGAGCGTAAATTTTTATTGTAGTTTCGAGCGATAACAAAATTGCAAATGAAGAAAAAGATGAAATATAACTTGAAAATCACCAAGATATCTCTCAAACCGTCCTTAAAACAAAATCAAATATAAAAAATTCGATTCTCATTAAAAAATTATAGATTTGGTTTACAAAAAAATAAAGGATCGAATGTTTACGAGGCTCTAACCCAAAAGCCTCGTAGACCAAGTCCGAAGAGCAATTTGCCCAGAAGAGCTATTAATTTCGTTTTGGCATTTTGCGTTGGTTCCCTATAAATGGCGTTTCACTTTTCCAATTGCTGCCACCAAATATTAGAGCACTGCATTATATTTAAAGAAATTAAATAATGAAGAATCTGTGTGAATGTATGCATGTTTCTTGCAATGTGAAAAAATGTGTCTAGTTAAACAGATCTAATAAATTACTAATTCGCTAAAATACCACTTTGAAAGAAAAACCCGTAAAATTTACCAAAATATAAAAACAAAACAAAAAAGCTCACCGAGCTGGGTAACAGGGTGGGTATATAAATATATATATATACCCAACTCTGTTACCTATGTTATATATATATCTATATATGTTTGGTTCTACCGATTGCAACCGAAAAGAGAGGAGAACAACTACATTCTATAGCAGTCCCATAAACAAAATTTCAATGTTTTACGGGTACTCATTTCTTAGTTATGCGAGATACATACATACATAACACGTGATACGCTTGACGAAAAAAATCTCTTCCGAATACATTTAAATCCATTTTACAAGCCGCTTTATTGAAAGGAATCCGTTATTCAGTCCGTACGTACAGTTTTCAGGCAATAATATCGATCACATGAATTTGAGAGTGATCAAAATGGATAATTTCGTGGAAATATGATACCCGAAACTCTTCGCGATTACAATACTTTTTTTACTTTGTACAAGGAAGTAAAATGAGTAACACAACAAAGTGAAATAAAAATCTTTCACTTTTTAGTCTTAACATTATAAATGTTTGATGAGAGTTTTTATTGTTGCATGACTCTCGTTCAAATGTATTTCACCAAGTATGTGATTTAAGTAACACATGTGCAATGTAAAACAGTTCTCTTCTGATGGCCATCAAGACAGCTACAATGTGGCTCTGGAGCTCAGCAGATTCCTATACGTTGCTTTAAAAAAATATTAATAGTTAAAGATTGTAGACCTTCTTTGTAATTGGCATGTTAAATCATTTGGTTATCAGTTAAAATTAAACGCGTTTTTTAAAATGCTTGTAAATTATTCTTCGCACCAGTTAATCTAATCTTCTTCTAGAATGAAATTTAATACATACAAAATCAGAAGCAACAAAATAAAAAAAAAATAAAAAAATAAAATAATAATAATAATAATAATAATAATAATAAAAACCTGAAAGGTTTCAGATTTTAAATTACGTCCAAAGAGGCGTTTATTTAACGTTTTGTGTGTTACCTTTATTTATTAAATATCACGTTTTTTGCACTTAAACCATAAAATTCAGTTCAATAGCAATGTCGCAAAATAATTTTAAAACGAGCCTATCTTTAGAATTTCCGATACACAATTCCGCGCGCTGGAGATAAAAAGGTTTTTTTTTCCTCCGTAGAGTGTTGCCATTGCTCGCTACGAAATCCTTGAGTTTCTTAAAGTTTTACAAAATCTGAAATCCATAATAAAACAAATTCCAAATTTCAAATTATGGTCTTCCACATGCCCATATTCGTAGGAGGATGACGTCATTCAAAATTCGATGGCTGTATGTACCGTTGTTTTATCACAATGCGAGAAATATGCGTACATTTATGCAGATCTTTCATTATTTAATTTCTTCAAATATAATGCAGGACTCTAACATTGGGTGGCAACAGTTTGAAAAGCGGAACGGACATTTATATAGTGATTCAACGCAAAATCGCTAAACGAAAATAGTCCTTCAGGGACAAAGCCCCTTTGGACTAAATATCTGTTCAAGAATTAATAATAAATGTTCCAACATTTATTCAGTTTTGTACAATTTTCTTGACGGAAAGTATTTCGTGCAATTTCATTGAAATTAAACAGAAAAATTGCGACGTGTGCTGCTTCTTAGCGAATCTCAAGAAATTATTTCAGGCAGCCGGGTTTAACACAGTACCATCATAACTTTTTGCCACATTCTGTAGTCATTTTCGGGTCGTACTTGCTCTATAATCTTCAAATCCAAAATTCTGTTCTACAGACCGCTGCAGATGTGAAATGATCGTTTTTGTAAGTTGTTTCATGTAAGAGCGATATTACTTCGTTTTGGAAATAATTAATATTACGGTTGAGGTAAACAAACAAACAAACAAAAAAAAATCTGATGTGTACACCACATGACATCCTTGCACGGAATATTAAAGTATACGCATTTTCCCTGCACTTCATTTAAATTTATTTCCTTGAATTTCATTAGAGCTATAGTTTTCATTCAATTAATTTCAGTTCTCACTTCTCGGCAAGGCAAAAATAGTAAAAACTCAAAATATCTTCAATAAACATTAAAAGATATAGAAAAACATAAAACACCAAATACAGTTAAAAATTAAAAACACAATTTTTACAATTAAAATTAGAGTTTCTACGCAAAAAAGAACAATTAGCTTAGCGGGCAAGAAGACATAATTTTCGGTGCACAAAACTGAAAGTTTACTTTTGGTCTTTTCTTAGGATTTTAAGGATGTTTTTAAAGAATATACATACATACATACATACGCACGCACGTACGTACGTACAGATGCCACGATAAAATTTCTTCTGAATCCATTTTAAATCATTATAATTCGTTTGTGGAAAAAGAGTCCTTTATTCTTTACAAATATCGCAAAGAAACATCGTTAAATTGCATTAGATAGCGATCAAAATGGGTATTTTTGTTGAAGTATGGTAGCTGGAATTTTTCGTGATCCCAATACTACCTTTACTTGGTACAAGGAAGTAAAAAAACAGAGCTCACTGAGTCGAGTAACAAAGTGGGTACATATATCATACTTTTGGTGCTGCCGATTGCAATCAAAAACGGAGGGGCAGAACTACATGTTATAGCAGTCCTATATACAAAATTTCAACGCTCTAACGTTACTCCTTTTAGAGTTATGTGAGATACACACATACGTACGTATGTACAGAAGCCACGAAAAAAATATCTTTTGAATCCATTTTAGATCAGTTTTATAGTTCGCTTGTGAAAAACAGTCTTTTGTTCCCTCCTTACTTACAGATGTCACTCAAAACCATCATTATATTGCTTTTGATTGCGGTCAAAATGGATATTTTCGTTGAAATATGCTATCCGGAATATTTCGTGATTACAATGCTTCACGAGAATTACAAACAGGTTTTATTGTTTTCTAATCGTAGCTTAACCAAAAAATCTGATGTGTACACCCTCTGACTTCCTTGTACGGAATATTAAATTATGCGCAATATTCCTGCATTTCATTTAAATATATTGAATTAACATTTAAAGAATTTTGAAATAAATCTACTTCGTTGACAGCGTATAAACCACAATAGAAAAAATAGTTCTGAGGCTACTCGTTTATATTATATATTTTTAAAGTTCACTATATTTATTTACCATAGAGACATTTCGACGCTAGATTGGCTTAACAACATTACATCTCATTCATTTTATAACTCAGAGTGCACAAAAATTATATCATATGAAGAACTACCACATATTCTATTAAAATACTATAATAAATATAAAACGATGTATAAAAGAAATTAAACAAATAGAAAAGAAACAGTTTTTCACAAACGATTCAGCTCCGCTTACCTAATGCGCATGCGCTACCAATTAATTCAGTTCTCACTTCGCGGCAAAGCGAAAATGCATAAAAATTCAAAATAGTTTCATTAAAAACTGAAAAATATAGCAAAGCATAAAACAGCAAACTAAAAAAATAATTTTTACAATTAAAATTACAGTTTCTACGCAAAAACTAGCTAATAACATAAATGATAATTCCAGAATGAATTAAGCATTATTTAATTCGCAACAATAAAGGAAGAGATTACTTTGTTGTTGCGAAGTTTATTTTCTTTAGATTGGCAACAAATCCACTATTTTGCTAAGTTTCAGATGTAAACAAAAATGGCTGCCATGCTAAACAAAAATTAAGTTTAGCCGCATTTCAAAAACTTTTAAACTGTTGATAATTCCATGGTTAAGTAAAGGTATAAAAACCTTAACCGGAAGATAAGAACAATATAATTCAATCATTTTTAAAGCAAAAAATGCACAACTTACAAACCTATAAGAATAAAAGAAACTGAGCTCACTGAACCGAGTAACATAATGGATATATATATACATATATTTATATACCTTTGGTGCGGCCGATCGGCAACCAAAGTGGGAAGTTCACATCTGCACGTTATAGCAGTTCCATATACAAAATTTCAACGTTCTGAGGCTACTCGTTTATATTATTATTATGGGTTATGCGAGATACATACGTATCATAGGGACGCCACAAAAAATCTTTTCAGAATTAATTTTAAATCAGTTTTATAATTTTTTTAGGGAAAAAGAGGCCTTTATTCTCCTCTGCAAGCGGTGGCTCTTAAGAAATGTGCAGCCAGTCGTTTCCTTCACTGCACTCTACTTTAAGGAATTAAGCAAGTAGAAGAGGGAAACACCGTGGGGCAGTAAGCAAAGGGGGGTCTTCGCCGCTTGCCATGGGTAATTCAGTTTGAATTAGCAAACACCTTTGCACAAATCATTTTAATTACAATTTATAATATCTAAAACAGCGGTCATTTCGCATGACCGCCGGGCTTTCTAGTATATATATATATACCCACTCCCCACTAGAAAGAACGTAAGTTAGTTAATGCTTTTTCTGGCCATTATGTCTTCATGTACATTCCTTTTTCTTATTTATATATTTTTAAAAATTTTTTATTTTTTATTTTGTGATTTGTTTTTACAAAGATTGCATTATTTTTCTTATATTTTGTAATTTTCTAATGTTTATTTCAATTACTTTGAACTCTATTTCATAATGACAATTTACAATGTTTAATTTTAGCTAATAGTTTTGAACTAAAATGCATAAACACGAGGGTGTCGGGGAACAATTACTCGAGCGACATCAATTTTACTGCAGAAATTGCTTTTCACTCAAAATTGAATTAGCTAAAATGCTTAATCGGAATGCGTTCTTTGGTTCTCTGCATTGGTTCTTTATCCCTTCTATTCACGGAAATGTTTGGCCTAGCTTGAATTGCCGGTCTGGCATCGCCTTATTGCTCGAGTAAAGGACGAAACACCTTCGTATTTATTTCATAATTGTTGTTCATTGAATGGGAGTTGACTTGTTCCCCTTAAAAAGTCAACTAGTTTCCAATCAATGGCGATGATTACTTGCATTTATTTTAATTACTTGCTTTTAATTTATTTCTTTTTACAATTGAAATTTTGTTATTCATGATTTAATTCAAGTCCTCGTTAAACATTTTTAACATTTTTCGAAACTGAACTTACTAAGTATAGATTCACTCTTTTAAGATAATTCTACTAAAATTAATCTTGGGCGATAGTATAATCAATATTCTTTAGTAAATAAATTATATATATATATATATATAAACAATGAATATGTATATACATATACAATGAATGTATATATATTATATGTATATATACGTTCATTTATATATATATAAATGAATTTTAAAAGTTAAGATTAAAATACTTAGTAAAAGCAGTAAGAATATTTGGACTCTACCTATCTCTGTTTCCGAATTACATCGCAAAAGAAAAATTTTAATAAGCAAAATTTTAGCAATTAACATTAGAACCGAAATTGCTAAATAGATAAAAATGGCAACCTAGGAGTATGAAAAACATAGGTTTCCCAAACAGAAGAGTTTCGAACAGAGCTTGTCAAGGCAAAAGGGTTTTAAAACTTCAAACCGAGTTAACTATACAAGCTAAAACAAGTTTCGTCCCGACAATTTCACTGAGACCTTGAACGGCAAATCGAACATAAATTTTTTAAAGTATTTAGACAAATGTACAATTTCATTGAATTTGTCTCTTTTCCCGACTTGTTTTAGCTGTCCAAGTCCCAAAAAATTGAAAGCTGAAGTAAGTAATACTAACTACACTGACTACCAATAAGTATTTGGACATCTTTGGTGATAGAAGAGAAAAACTAACTTTATTCAAAATCAATAGTTGGTAGAGCCTCCACGAGAGGTAATTACAGCGTGGAGCCTCCGGGGCATACATTCCACAAGTCTTTGTAAGACAGCTAGTGGTATTTTCTTCCACTCGGCTTGGAGAAGACACAAAAGTTCCTTCACCGATTTTGCACGGGTAGTGAACCCCTGAATTCGGCGATGCAACTCGTCCCAGAGGTTCTCGATAGGGTTCAGGTCTGGACTCTGGGCAGGCCAGTCCATTCGATGAACTCCATTGGCACCATACCAAGCCTTGGTTAACGTCGAAACATGACAACTGGCAATGTCGTCCTGAAAGTAACAGGGGTCCAACCCGTAAAACTGCCACAACGTAGGAAGCACATTGTCATCCAAAATAGTGTGGTAGGCGTCGGAGTTGAGCTTACCATGAATGGGGACCAAGGGTCCCACCCCATACCAGGAGAAACAGCCCAGACCGTAATTCCACCTTCGCCGAACTTGACTGTTGGCACAATGCATTCTGGCAGGAGACGTTCTGCAGGTAGATGCCAGACCCAGACCCTGCCATCCGAACGGTAAACGGTGAACCTTGATTCGTCACTCCAAAGAACCCGTTTCCACTGATCTACGGTCCAATTTCGATGTGCTTTGCACCACATTAAACGAGCAGCGCGGTTGGATTTTGTGATCAAAGGCTTATGGGCAGTAGCACGACCATGAAATCCAAGCAGATGTGCTTCCTTACTGATGGTATTCATTGAAACAATACTCCCGGATGCCTGTTGAAACTCCTCGCGGACGTGGGCCATCGGTTGGGTGCGGTTCTTCCGAATTTCTCTGGACAGCACTCGTCGGTCTCTATCTCCCAGTTTCGTTGGTCTGCCGACTCGGGGCACATTCCGACAATCACCGCTCACCTTCCACTTCTTAATCACATAGGCCACTGTCGATTTTGGGTAGTTCAGATCGCTAGATGTGTCCCTTAAGTATCAGCCACATTTGTGATACCCGATAATTATACCTTTCTCGAAATCAGAGAGCTCCGAACTGCGAGGCATCTTGCATGCGACTAAAGCCGATGCTGTTTCCTACAAGATATATACCGGCAGAGTCCGTGATGTACCTTAGGACCGCAGATATCGTCATTTGCATAGGTGTCCAAATACTTATTGGTAGTCAGTGTAGATACAAAAAGTGAAACCGAAATACTATCAAATACCAGTAAAATAATAAAATACAAGAAAAATCCTTTTTAGAATTTTTATAAAGAAAAATTGTAATATTAACAAATACTAAAAGTGAGCTCAAATATATACCCACTCTCCTAATCCGGCCTTTCGTTTCCCGCAATCGTTGGTCATAGTCATATTACTTCCAGTTGTAGAAGTATTTTAAATGACGAAAGTATTCCTGGTTTGGCATTGTCAAATTTAAAAAGAGTTAATTTTTTGATAATAAATAATGTTTAAGGAATTATAATTTTAATGCGGTTTCCCAGTTCTTATATTTAGAAAAGTTTTATGAAAAAACAGGACGTCACGTGGTGCTTCAAACCAAGTTGTATGTACAGGAAGTCATCTGGTTTCTACATCATTTTTTTTTTTTTTAAATTGCGAAAATCATATTCTTTTATTTTAGAAGAAAAGCAAAATGTTTATACGATTTCCTCCTGTTTTAACTTTTCATTGTTTTTTTAATCCCAGTTCGTCTCCTAAATTTCAAAACCTCCATAAAATTTCTACTTTGTTTACATATCACATGTTTGCAAAAATAAATATTTTTAACTGTCAGAAATTTGATTCCAGTTTTTTTAAAGTTAATTGTCATATCTTGTACGAGTAGACGCTTTTATTAAAAAATTCGATATTTTGATCACCTTACGCATTTTACGATTTTACACGACCATTTTTATATTAGAATGAAATCTCCAAGAACTTTCAATTTTTTAAAATTTTCAGTTTTTCCTATTTTATTTTCATTTTTTTCCTAGTTTAACAGAGGCGTAGCTAGGGTTTTCATCGCCCGGGGACAACTGAAGATTTTGCTCCCCTTTCTGTTCGCCAAGAATGGAAAAGGTTTCATTCTAAAATTTCGTAACATCGATGTGGCACCCCCTTAATGCTCCGCCCGGGGACAGATGTTCCCTCTTGCCCCACCCTCTTGCCACTGTAGTTTAAGCAATAAAATCTGCATTCTTACTCTGTTAGCCGAAAAAGAAACCAAAAGAATTTCGTTTTTCAAAATTTAACATATATTTTGCATGCAGCAAAACTTACTTTAATAACATAAAATAGCATCTGCAGATTTTCTCTCTTTGGCCATTTTAGTTTCATAGAAGATACTGGAATAAACAAAGAGCTATTTGATTAGTCCCTATTGTGTACATAACTTCACTGTGTAGTATGAACAGTGTGAGGCAACTGAACTAGACAAATCAGAACTTTTCTCCGCTAGGCGAATAACAATGTTCCAACCTTCATTGTCTTTATTAAACATTTTGTTACAAGTTTAGGTAAGTTAGGGTGGGTTCTGAGGAGTGTCCATACTCTCCCTTTTCTTCTTTGTTGTAAGCGAGCTTAATAAGAGCAAGTAATTACAGAGAACTCATCAACATATTTTCTTCTTTCAAAGACCGAAGGAAGGCCGTTAACTAATGACTCCCATTGTCTGAAACAATTGGATTTCAATTCTGAGATTGTTCGCTATCGCGTCCGTGTTGTTGGATTTGTCTTTTACTTGTATTTTTATTTAACATTCGTAATTTCTGTTTTATGATATCGATTCTGACGTCACTGAATTAATATTGTTTCTTACACTATTTCTTTTCTTTCTTTTTTACTTCCTTGCACGAAGTGAAAAGGAAGTATTGTAATCGCGAAAAGCTTCAGGCAGCATATTTCAACGAAAATATCCACTTTGACCGCTTTCGATTGCAATTTAACGAGGTTTTTGCGTGATATCTGTACGTAAGGACAGAATAAAAGACTCTTTTTCTCCAAAAAACTAAAAAACTGCTTTAAAATGAATTCTGAAGAGAATTTTTCGTGGTGTCTTTACGTACGTACGTATGTACGTACGTATGTATCTCGTATAACTCAAAAACGAGTAGCCTCAGAACGTTGAAATTTTATATATAGGACTGCTATAACATGTAGATGTACACCTCGTATTTTGGTTTCAATAGGCCGCGCCAAACGTATATAAATATATTTATAAATATATCCACTCTGTTACCCGGCTCAGTGATCTCAGTTTCTTTACTCTTATATGTTTGTAAATTGTACATTTTTTGCTTTAAAAATGATTGAATTATGTTGTTTTTATCTTCCGGTTAAGGGTTTTATGCCTTTAGTAAATCTGTATGCAATATTTTTAGAATTATCAACAATTTAAAATTTATTTAAGTGCCGCAAAGCCTAATTTGATGGCGGCCATTGCTCTTGTTTACACTTGAAACAGCTGAGTAGCGGATTTGTTGCCAATCTAGAGAAACTTAGCTTCGCAAAAACAAAGATAACGCCTTCATTTATTATTTAAATCATGCTTAATCCTTTCTGGAATTTTTTCGAGGAAATAAGCGTTTAAGATTTACTTCGCAATTTTTAATACAGGTATTTTGAGTTTTTATGTATTTATGCCTTGTCGCGAAGTGAAAACTGAATTAATTGAATGAGAAATACTCAATCGTCTGTGAAAAACTGTTTCTTTTTTGTTTTGTTTGCTTAATTTCTTTTATACATCGTTCTAGCTTTATTATAGTATTTGAATAGAATATGTGGCAACGATTAGATAATTCTTTAAATGATATAAATTTTGTGCATTCTGAGTTATAATATGAACGAAATATAATACTGTTAAATAAACCTAGCGCCAGAGTGTCGCTATGGTAAACAAAGTGAATTTTAAAGAATGCATTTATTCTATAGCGGTTTACGCGCTGTCGGCGAAGTAGGTTTAATTCAATCTAATTTAAATGAAATCTAGTTTAAATGAAATGCAAGAAAAAATGCGTATAATTTAATATTCCGTACAAGGAAGTTATGTGGTTTACACATCAGATTTTTTTAAACAAGTATTCTTGTTTATTTAATAGCAAATGCTGATAACTATTTGATTTAATCCTTTTAAAATGATCTTAAAGGCATGTAAATGGTGTCCAGTACAAAACTGTTGTAAAGGTATAAGGTATTTCTCCTTAGCATGCCTTCGTGGTGTAGTGGTCAGCACACTCGGTGCGCATTCGACAGGTCCATTGTTCGAGTCCCAGCGAAGGCATTGCACATTTCTTCAGCTTCCAGCTTTCAAAAATTACCTAATGTCTCTACAGTGGCGCCCGAACTAAAAAAACGGTGATGGATGATTATTCTCCACCAGGATTTGTCGATTGGTTCCCCTAATTGCCAGTATACAAAGTATACAAGGTATTTCTCCCACCTTCCTAACAGGCCTTCGTGGTGTAATGGCCAGCATAATTGGCGCGTATTCGAGAGATCTGTGGTTCGAGTCCCGGCGAGGGCATTGCTCATTTTTCACATCTCCTGCTTTCAAAAACAACCTAATGTCTCCAGAAAGGAGAAGATAAGAAATTGATTTCTATTTAGAAAGGAATAACTACCATATATTCCGGCTTATAACGTGCACTTTTAATACAAAAAAATAAGATCGAAATTAACAGTTGCGCGTTATACACCTGATATAAAAATGATAAGTGATAAGTGACGGAGGACGCGAGCACCACCCCTCTATAAAAATGATACAGTTAAAAAACTGTATCATTTTTATAGGAGACTATACAGAAATTAGATTTCTACATATACCTAAATGCTGTTAATTTAAAAGAAAGGACACGGCCTATGAAGGGAACTTAAAAATTTTCTTTATCGGAAAATTTCCTTTACATTAGGCATATTTATTATTCTGGTTTCATTCATTCAGAGAAAACATCCGACTCCTAATTCCGCGAATTCATTCGCCCCGGAAGTGCATTCTTAGCCCAAGTTACGTCCCCCTTTTATCGAAACACTACAATAATATTCTTGTGCACACCTGCACTGAATACAACCCACCCTCTTTGCAGAATTATTTACTCCCTCAAGTATCCCCCCTCACATATTGCTTCCCTTATTGCTTGTCAATTCAGTATACCATTGTTTGAAATCCTGGGGAAAATCTTCGAATGAATGACTTCAATAAATAAAATCATCGCACATATCAGGTTTCTTCTCAAAGGAAAGGGTGCGCGTTATATAGTACTTATTTTTATCTATTTGACACTAGCTAGCCAGTCATTGTATAGATATGTATTTATATATAATTTCAAAGACTAATTTTAAAAGTGTTAGCGTTCATCTCTTTATTTCTGCCTCTATATTACCAACATTGTAAGGATCCTAAGTTTTACTAACGTTTATTTTATTTTAAATCTTTACTATCACTTCTTATTTTCTACTTCCGGCCAGAATTAAAAGCTTTAACTTATTTATGCAAATTTATCTTGCTAACGCCAAGTACTTAAGTTGTGGCTTTTTGCCAAGCAAGAGAGAGGAAGGAGTTATTAGAAGCAAGCCGCTTGCCATAGTAGTTTTACTCGGTTGCTGGTTGCCTTCAAGGCCAGAGGTTTAGTCCTCTTGATATTTCAAACGTATCTTAGTTTTAGCAGCTCTCTGTACTACATGCGGATTTTGTTAAATAACGGCCAATCTTAAAGCTAGGCACTTGTATATTAATCCAAAGTTAGTTTTAGTTAGAGTTTTAGTTAGTAGTTTTATATTCTTACGTTCAGACCACAAGTGGTTGGTATCTGTATTCCGAAGTTCCGGAAATCTCTGTAAAGATAGAAAAATAAAGGGTTTCGTATACCCTTCCTGTGTACTTCACAATTTATTGAACATAGCTTGAGTAAGCTCCCTGTTCCGAGTCAGGACAGTTCATGTTTCCAAAGCAAGTTAAGAGGAACACAAGTCCTGATAACATGCTGAGAAATAATCCATTTCTTAGTTATCATTTATCAAAAATTAAACCAGAAGGAAATATCTCTGCAGATAAGTAATAAAATAAACCACTCAGCGTTGCAAAAAAAAAAAAAAAAAAAAAAAAAAAATCGTCCAGAAAGGGTGCAGTTAAGTTTTTTTAACAAGACACCTACTCGTTGACTGTCCAGTATCCAGAAACTTTTTTTATAATAAAGTTCATGCAATATTTTTTGTAATATTGTTATTTTTTTGTGTTTTTGTATTATTGTTATTGTTTGTATATGTGTTATTGTTCATATAACAAAGTTTTGTACTAACCTGATCTTGCCAATTTTGACTTTTTCCAATGATAAATGATACTCTCTTGGTCACAAATCTTCAGACCTTTCCACTCTTATACCAGTGATTTCCCAGTAAACTATAGTTAGATTTACAGTAACAACCTCGGCTTTTATTTCCCGGCATGAGAAGTTGTGTTACATGATGTACCATGACGTACCAATAACATAGTTAGCACTGTAGGTTTTGAATTAATCTTTCCAATCCGACTTCAGATGTGAAGAGAACTGATATTTATTTTTTTTCAAATATAAATTATTTTAAATTTCAACACTTTTGATTGGAATGGTACATAGTTTTGGAAATTTGATTTATTTATCATTCCTCCTATAATCTGAGGAAATTCATCTATTGATGATTTTCTGATAAATTCTCAAGGCATAGATGTGAGATATGTAGAAAAGCAGTTGAAATCCGCAGCTAATATGAAGGTTGTGAAACTCGGGATCTTGTTTCTTTTATTATTTTATTATTAAAAGAAACAAGGTCTCGTGTTTTAAATTATAAAGGGCCCACCAGCGGCCGAGCGGTAAAGCCGCTGAACACTGGTAGTTCGGTGCGAGGTTCGAATCCCGCGAACGGGCTGGCTGCATGGGCGTTTTCGTGGTTTTTCCCATGTGTAACGTGTATACGAGCAGTTTCCCTTAGAAAGTCCTCTACGAAGGCATCCCTCTCCTTAGGTACGAGTAGATAGCCCTCGAGGCTTTGCCATAATCACACACACAGACACACGCATTTAAATTATAAAGGCCTTTAAACGTTGCTAAACAAATCTCTGTCTTAGGAGGTCATTGATTCTAGCATTGTCAATATTTTAAGGATGATGTAGGATACACAGTTTTTTCTGCAGTAAGGAATCAGTCTTCCAAACTTTCGAACACATCATGGGGTGTGAATTTTTGTACAATGTTCTGTTATCTACCGAGCATTTGCTTGATATCTACCGAGCATTTGTATTGAACGATAGCACACTTTGCAGCGAAAGTAGATCATGCCCATCATCAGGCTCTGGGGATTTATTCTGAAGCCTTCGGGGCATCTCCTTTAAGCCATTAGAAAATAATGTTTTGAAATAATATTTCGGCTATGTGGTGTGAAACTGCCTCTTTTAAACTATTTTAAGTTAATGAAGCAACTAAAACCTCTACAATGCTTGACTCTCCTTGTATGATGACTATGTCCGCCTCATGTATCAAACAGATTCAGTATTTCTACTTTTGAATTAAGAATTATACCTTTATTAGAGAACTAAGACATGTCTGATTGAAAGATCCTTTAAAGAAGTTTGGAATACCTGAGAAATTGAACCTTTGGTTGTGTTTCGGAATATGCTTAAAGTAAGGGAAGAGTTATAATTTATATACAGCTGTTTGAATGGCACAGAAATGAATTCAGCAACCATGTTTCATGTTTCATTGATGGATGGAAGACAAATGATCATGCTGGGGCAGATTTTGTTTCTAACAACACTTTCAAGCATTTAAGACTTCTAGAATCCGGTCTATCTAATTTCACATTAGAAATCTATGCTGTATTAGCAGTGTCTGTAAATAAAGTAAAGAGACTTCCTTTTTCTAGGATTACTTTTATTTATACTAAAATTACAAATTCATTCTATTTCCTTTACACCTGTTCCTTTGGGAACCACGTAGTTACCGTTCTTCACAGTAATGTTGGAATTCTGAAACTGAGATAGTCTTCAGCTGTTCGGTAATGGCTGTTCGGTAATGGGTTCTATGGTTCGCAATTTCCAGCTGAGGATCCCTTCTGATGATGGATAGTTGAGTCATCTTATTCTGAAAGCAGTCTGTTGTTTTTGAAGTCCAAGCAAAAAATTGTATTTCCTTAGAAAGTTCAATCCGAGTATGCAAGGATCTGTAATATAAGCCACATATGCCGTGTGATGGCAGGCGGCACTTCCAAATGTGATGTTAACGTCTAATTTCCCCTCGATGTCGATCTTCTCGCCGGACACAGTCTGGAGGGTAACGCAGGGCGGCGTCCAGATGATTTTGCGTTTCAATTGCTGAGCTACATCTTTTCGAATGATGGTAACGTTGACTCGATGATGGTAACGTTGTATCGATGATCATATTGCAAGGAATTTCATTGAAGAAAAGCCCATTACTGCCCATTTCTTCATTGACGAAAAGTCCGTTACTTGCTACGGTCTCTACGAGTTGCTTGCTAGGCTGCCTCGAATTTCATGGAGTACACCAGAGCACTTTTTAAGTCCGACATATCCGCCATTCTCAGTGCTTTCTGTATTTCAGAATCCCGGATGCCGTCAATGAAATATTGCAGCGACAGGTTTCTGTAAGGCACTCCGAGAAGGCGATGTGGGGCAGCCTTTCAGCATACTTGCCGAGCTACTGGAGTGTTTCGGCGGACTTCTTGACGGGATTTTAATTGAAGCCTGCTGTAGTCTTTTAAACACTTCTCCCCACAGCGCAACTTAAGGCGCCGGATAGAGCTTCGAAGTGTAATCTCTGGTTTTCGGAAAGAGTCTCTGCGTCTGTTCCCAGAGAAGCGGCAAGATGACAGGCCATAGCTTGGGAACCCCATCCATTTGCTTCTACCACTATAGAAAATTGTGTTTCCAATAAACTTGCCAAGAGGTGTTCCTATCATATGTGGATAACTTCATGGAGGAACGAGAAGGCGCGGATAAAAATTTAAATCCATCAGTATTGCTTCCTGTTGTCGATATGCATTTCTTTAAGGTATCAACTTCTTTGGAGATGGCAGCAGATACCCTGTCTTGAATTTGTTGTTCAACTCCAGAAACTCTTTCTTGAATTTCTCCAACTTTGTCTTCAATTGTGTCTATTCTGCCTTCCATTGCCTCGGGTTTGGTTTCTATTATGCAGGTAATTTCTCTTTCATTTCCTTCTGACCTGCTTCAATCTTTTGTTTTAAAGCTTTCATCTCCTCTTTAAAAGTTAGTTGACGAATTTCCATCTTTACTTGAACGGCTTTCATTTCTCCTTTAACAGAAACTTGACCAGCTTCCATCTGTCTTGATTCCTTTCCTCTCTTCTTTAACCGATTCTTGGCCAACAATCATCTCTCCTTTAACTGAGTTGACTGCTCTTTTCATCTTTTCTTGAAATGCAGCAAATGCAGTCACCAACTGCCTCATGTGTTCGTCCATCGCTCTTGTAATTGACATTCAGTTCCCACTTCTGACACCAAAAAGTGTTGCGTGCGTACGGGTTCGTAATAGATTGAATGCACAAGTCTGATGTAAAGTTAATAAAATGTATTCTTAGCACAATAAATAAAACAAAATGCTGAAATTTCCTCAGAGATATTCATACAATATCACAATATCTCACAGTAGTTAACTACTAAAATGTTGTACAGAACACAATTCAAAGCTAATCCGATCTCACCACGAATTGGCTACAGTCAACAACAAGAACTAAGTAAACAAACGGAATTGAGATGTTTTACTCCAGCCTTTATAAGTTTTTAATCCTGCACGAGAATATTCTGGTATTTTCTGGATAACAAAAGAGTACAGTTACGAGATATGTATTTATTAAATGCGCGTGTTCCTGTATTTTAATTTTTCTGACGTAGCTTTCTCTTCAGATAAGTCTCGTGTTGCATTGCACGCGAATATAAAACAATTTTAATTACAAATAATTAAATACTCGTAAATGCAAAATCCGTAACAATATATACATATATATGTAAGCATGTACAAACGTCCTGAGAAAAATCTGTTCTGAATCCATTTCAAATCCTTTTTGCAACCAATTGCAACCCCAACCATTGCATAAAGGTTGGGGTTGCAATTGCATTCTTTTCTATTTCTTTTTTGAAATAAACTTTATCAGTTCTGGTTTCGCAGATTATTACAGTCTGTTGAGATCATGCGTGAGAATATCTGCTGCTATTAATAATTGCTTTACTTTTCTTTGTTGGACGCTTAATATGTTTGTATTTTACTAGGTATGATATGATGGCGGACTCTGACAAAATTTGACTCTATTAAACGGGTTGACCTATTCATTTGAACAGTAATCTTAACTTTCAGTCTACGTATGCTTGCCTCATATGTTAGACAATACTAAAATAATGTTAACTCAAGATACAAATGATGAGATTATCGCAACTGTTATTCGTTGTCCTATAATTAATTTCTTTTTCAATGGAAGTCCTTTTGAGATATCTTTTCTTGCTTGCTCAAATTGGCTTTTCAAAGCTTCAGCACTTGTTGAGCAACATAATGTCTACATGTGTGTAATTATGTATTCTATTTATGCTAGAAATAGCATACATAATTACGCAAATGTAGCATTTTCTAATTCCAAATAAGATTTTAAATGAAAATTTAAGTTAATTAACGATGGAAATTGTGCTTCACATATTATTACTTCTGTCTATAGCAATTGAAGATCATTAAGATTTACTGCTGAGTTTTTAACGGAACTATAGGACGTTACAAAAGGAAGATTTTCTAACGTTATTTCTTGTAATACTAAGACATATTACATATAATCTAACGGGGAAAAGGGGAGGTTTGTTGTACTATACATTTTGCATGAGTGTTTTTCATCAGTTTACTCGATAAACTGAGAATCATATTTCTTGCTACATATATTTGAACTGTTTTTTTATGGCATGACTGAGTAACGTCCTGTAGTTTCGTTAAAAACTCAGCAGTAAATCTTAATGATCTTCGATTGCTATAGACAGAAGTAATAATATGTGAAGCATAATCTCCATCGTTAATTAACTTAAATTTTCACTTAAAATCTTATTTGGAATTAGAAAATGCTTCATTTGTGTAATTATGTATGCTATTTCTAACATAAATAGAATACATAATTACACAAATGAAGACATATTTGGTACCGAAGTTCTTATGTTCTGATGAGCGGGAATAATATTTGTGGGACATTTTTAGCAAAATCTCAGCGGAAGAAAAAATTCAAAAATTCAGGTGATAAGTCTGGAGAGTATGGCATACCAAAAAGACAACATTCGATTATCTCGCACATTCTAGTGGAATCTATGTGTGGAAAACGTTTAATTTAAGATAACAAACATATTGTTCCTAACGTTCTTCTTTAAAATTCTTGAGGGATTATGTCTGGACAACATGGAAGGTCCGAAATTTAATACCAAGTTATCTATCCCGCTCTCTTTGATCAATCCTATGTGGATAATTTAATGTTAAAATAACAAAGATATTAATTGTAACTTTATTCTTTAAAATTTAAGAGGAGTTATGTCTGGAGAATTTGGAAGATTAGGAACAGAACATTAGGCTTTTTGGCATAATTTAACTTACACTGTGTGAGGAACAGTTACAGTTTCTATAACATATTTTTGTAATTTTTTTCTTTTCTTTACTATATGACATATGCTACTTTTTTATACTGTCTAAAATTAAATATTGCTTTTTGAAGCACCTCGTGCATGTTGTTTCAGTATATTACGCTTACTTTTAATAACATTTTTTTAGCATGCATGAAAAAAGAATTTGGACTCTTCCTCATGTGCATATGCTTTCCCATAAGTAAACTGATCAAGAGGAAAACTAAAGTATGATGCAAAATATCCGTCACTTTAAAAAATCGTGTGGAAAAAGTGAAATTCACAGAATATAACATTTGTGCAAATTCGAATAGCTGTAAAGTATACTCTGTAATGTTTTGCAAAAGGCTGTTTTTTTGCAAAATTTAATGCCAAGTTATTACATTCTCAAGTATGAAGTGGAAAAGAAAAGAAGACGTAAAGAAGAAAATTTTCTTTTAAAAATTCATCGTTAAAAACTCTTAAAAAGTCACAGGAAATGCATTTTTTTATCTTCATCGCTTGCAAATCATCAATTCTACTTTTAGTTCGAGATTCCTGAGGCGTTTTAAATCATACATGTTTAATTTCCTGCGAGCATACAGCAAAAGAAGCGATTGAAATTAGCAGTTGGGAATTAAATCGATAGATGGCGCTAGTATATCACAGGCACTACAATTTCCTTGAAACACAGAAAGTAATGGTACTATGTTTACTTTTGGCACGATTCAGTAGAATTAATATTTACTTTCTGGGTTTGACGGACCAGCTACGAACATTGTTACATGGGTATTTATTCACTTGTCAGGCAAGAGTATATTGGGTGTATCATATAAAATACTTAAGACAAAAAAAATAATTTTAAGTTTTTTTTTTTTTTTTTTTTTTTTGTAAGTTGAAAATGACTTGAAGCTCAGTTGTCCTACTTTTTTTTTGGTTGCATTTCAGATATGTCAAGTTACCTTGTCAGGATATGTGGGAGAAGATCTTGCAATTTAAAATTGATGTATATGAATAAATACAAAATATATAATATATATATATAAACTGTTCAAAAGCTAACCTAATTACACGCTGATAACAGCAAAAAGTAGTGGTAATAGTGTTAAATAAAATAAAATGCAAAAAATACGTTTAAAATTCATCACATATGCAGCTCAGAATTAATCACATGCAAAAACCATAAAAACAGAAACGCAGTGGTAAACTGAAATACGAAATTTACATCTTTCGCTGCATCATCATCAGGAGTTTGGTGCAGAAGTAAATAAATAAAAAAGGCATGTTTCTGTTCTGACAAAAACACAAATTAAAGTTAAAATTTAAAAATACTCTTAGGGAAAAAACAATATAAGTAATGTGTAATCCGTGTCTTTATCAGCTCAAGTAATTTTAATTTGTGTCTTTGTCCGTACAGAAACTGCATGTTTTATTTTTTTTTCGTTACATCAAACTTTTATAACGATGTAGTCAAACATTTTTACTTCTTTTACGAATTTTTCGCGATTACAGTACTTCCTTTTACGAAGTACTATAATCGCGAAAAATTTCGGGTGTAATATTTCAATGAAAATATCAATTTCGACCACTATCGAACGCAATTTAACGATGTTTTTGCGTGACATAAATAATGTGACACAATAAAGGACTCTTTTTCGCAAAATGGATTTCAGAAGGGTTTTTTTTTCGGGATATCTGTACGTACGTACGTATGTATGTCGCATAACTGAAAAAAAAAAAAAAAAGAGTAGCCTCAGAACGTTGAAATTTTGCATATAGGGTTGCTATAACACGTAGTTGTGCACCTTTTTTGGTTGCAATCGGTTGAACCAAAAGTGTATATATGTATACATATATACCCACTCTGTTACTCGTCACTCGTCTCCGTGAGCTCAGTTTGTGTTATTTTTATATATTGGTAAACTGTGCCTTTTTTAAACTTATTTTTAAGGAGCACAGTTTTGTGCTCCTTATAAATGATTGAATTAAGTTGTGCTTATTTTCCGGTTAAGATTTCTATGTCTTTAGCTAATCTGAATGCAATAGCTGTAGAATTATCAATAATTTAAAAGTTTTTTAAGTGCGGTTAAGCCTAATTTTTTTTCGCCGTAGCAGCCATATTTATTTATATTTGAAACTTAGCAGAATAGTGGATTTGTTGCCAATCTAGAGAAACTAAGCTTCGCAACAACAAAGCAACATCTTTTATTATTGCGAATTAAATTATACTTAATCCATTCTCGAATTATAATTTAAGTTATTAAATTGTCCTATATATTGACTCAGCATAGCGTTCACAACAAAGTAAGTCATTTCTACGCCTTCAGTTTCTTTTTTTCCGAGTGAGACCAAAAGTAAATTTTCAGTTTTGTGCACCGAAAAATCTGTCTTCTTGCCCGCTGGCCGAATTGCTTGTTTCTGCATAGAAGAGAAATACATCTCTAATGAAATGCGAGGAAATAAATGCTTCTTTCATATTAGCAGAAAATACTGTCATTACTCTGTTTCCGACAGAGGAGAATGTTTGCGAGCAGCGCATCCGCATTAGGTAAGCAGCGCTGAATCGTCTGCGAAAAACTGTTTATTTTTTATTTGTTTAATTTCTTTTATACATCTTATTTAGATTTATTATAGTATTTGAATAGAACATAGAACTTGTGGCAATGATTAGATTATTCTTTAGATGGTATAATTTTTTTGCATTCTGAGTTATAAAATGAATGAGATAAGTTGGAACCTTAGAGTGTCACTATGCTAAAAAAATATAGTGAATTTTAAAAAGCTCATTTATTCTCTTGTGGTTTATTCGCTATAGACGAAGCAGATTTAATTCAATTCAATAAGTTTAAATGAAATGCAGTAAAAATGCGTATAATTTAATATTCCGTACAAGGAAGTCATGTGGTATACACATCAGATTTTTTCTATATTTAATTTCTTAATCTAAAACTGCTATTGCCTTTGCTTACCAAAGTCTATATTCTTTACTGTTTCATAACTTAGCACAGTTGATGTTTAAAACATTTTGATTTAAAGTAGTTCTTTTGAGAGTATTATGGATACTTAAACATGATTTGCAGTTCCAGTAAACTTATAAATTAAATACTAGGCCCTGACTTAGAAGCAGGAAGAAAAGAGATGCCATCTCTTATTTTTCCACACTAAAAGTTTTAGAAATTACCAAATAAGACTTAAAATAGTCTTTTTTTCCTTTTTTTGACTTCCTTGTACGAAGTAGAAAGGAAGTATTGTAATCGCGAAAAGTTTCAGGCAGCATATTTCAACGAAAATATCCATTTTGACCGCTATCGAATGCAATTTAACGTGCCTGATATCTGTACTTAAGGACAGAATAAAATACTCTTTTCCTTCAAAAAAATTATAAAATTATTTAAAATTAATTCTGAAGAGAATTTTTCGAGGCGTCTGTACGTACGTACGTATCTCGCATAACTCAAACACGAGTAGCCTCAGAACGTTTGAAATTTTTGTATTTAGGACTGCTATAACATGCACCTTGTATTTTGGTTGCAATCGGCCGCACCAAACGTATAATAAATATATTTATATATATACCACTCTATCATCCGGCTCAGTGATCTCAGTTTCTTTACTCTTATATGTTTGTAAATTGTACATTTTTTTCTTTAAAAATGATTGAATTATATTGGTTAAGGTTTTTTATGCCTTTAGTAAATCTGTGTGCTATATTTTCAGAATTATCAGCAAATTTAAAGTTGTTTAATTGCCGCTAAGCCTTTTTTTAATGGCGGCCATTGATGTTTACATTTGAAACAGGAGACTAGTGGATTTGTTGCCAATCTAGAGAAACTTAGCTTCGCAACAACAAAGGATAACGCATTCATTTATTATTACCAATTAAATATTGCTTAATTCTTTCTGGAATTTTTTTCGAGGAAATAAGCGTTTGAAATTTACTTTGTAATTTTTAATATAGATATTTTGAGATTTTATGCATTTTTGCCTCCTCGCGAAGTGAGAACTGAATTAATTGAATGAGAAACACTCAATCGTTTGTGAAAAACTGTTCTTTTTAGTTTTATTTGCTTAAATTTCTTTTATACATCGTTCTAGCTATATTATAGTATTTGAATAGAACATGTGGCAACGATTAGACAATTCTTTAAATGATATAAATTTTTGTGCATTCTGAGTTATAATATGAATGAAATATAATACTGTTAAGTAAACCTAGCGCCAGAGTATCGCCTATGGTAAACAAAGTGAATTTTAAAGAATGCATTTATTCTATTGTGGTTTATGCGCTGTAGGCGAAGTAGGTTTAATTCAATCTAATAAGTTTAAATAAAATGCAAGAAAAAATGCGTATATTTAATATTCCGTACAAGGAAGTCATGTGGTGTACACATCAGATTTTTTTTAGAAATGGTGAGGTACTAAATAAATAGAGAACATATTGTGTGGTGGGTTACTGTGTTAAAAAAACAAACAGCGATGGGAATTTGATGTCTGGGGTATATGTTGTATAAATAGTGACCACTATCTGTATAGTATAAACCGAGGATGATCACTAAATGAGACATGTGAATAGGTTTATAAGGTATTTCTCCCGCCTTCTTAGCGTGCCTTCGTGGTGTAAGTGGTTTCCATGCTGGGTGCGTATTCCAGAGGTCCGTGGTTCGGCGAAGGAGTTGCTAATCTTTCATCTCTCCTGCTTCGAAAATACTTAATGTCTCTACAGGTTATATCAGGATAATCTTTAGGAAAAATAAAAACAGAGAGAAAAAGAAAAAAGTAAAATCAAAGGAATCTGAAATAGAATATAGAAAATTTTTAAAATAATAAGGTTATGAAACATATAAAGCAGATGGAAAACAGCAACAGGTGTGCATTATATATGTAGGATTCTGCTATACGGAATAGAATAAACGAATAAACGATTTTAGTAATATTTCATTTTTTATCACTACAAATTTTTCATTAAAAAACAAAATATCCATTGCTATTTCAATATTTTTTTACTCGTTTGTTGCAAACTTTGTGCTGCATGTGCTTTTTACCTTCCCATAATACGCCTTGGTTTTAAGTAACTTTTTTTGTTGACAAAATTAAAAGATGGAAGGATATCATATATCCCGTGCATTGGAAACATTCTCATTTTTTCGAACGAAAGGTAACCTGGACGTTAGAAAGAAAAATTAGTAAAACTACCCCGTCAGAAATAATAATAATAAAAATAAAAATAAAAATAAAAAATATAATAGTAATAATAAAAATAAAAATAAATAAATAAATAAAAAAAAAAAAACCTGAAAAGTTCCGATTTTACATTACGCCCAAAGAGACATTTTTTAACGTTTTGCTTGCTACCTTTATTTATTAAATGCCTTTGCACTTAAACCATAAAATTCAATTCAACAGTAATATCGTAAAATAATTTTAAAATGAGCATAGCTTTAGATTTCCGATACACAGTCTCGCGTGCTGAAGATTAAAAAAAAATTTTTTTTCCGTACAGTTTTGCCATTGCTCGCTTTGAAATCGTTGAGCTTTTTAATCACAAATTCGTTGAAAAAATTGTTACAAAAGCTGAAATCTATACCCGTATTCGGAGGAAGATTACATTATTCAAAATTGGATGGCTGTAGGTACCGTTGTTTTATCAAAATGCGAGAAACATGTGTATATTTAATTCAGATTCTTTATTATTTAATTTCTTTAAATACAGGGTGTTTATAAAGTCCCGGACCCATTTTGATGTTTAATAACTCTTAAAATAATGAAGATATAAACAAACTTATGGCATTTATTGATGGAATAACTTATACATTTTCCTTTTCAGGTTTGAATATCTTTACTTTTGTAAATATCGTCTGCGCGTGTGGTTAATTTCAGATAATTTCATTTTCCAGTCTAAATATCTGTACTTTTCTAAATATCGTCTGCTTAATAATTGCATTTTTCTCTCTTTTGTTTTTGGCAACTATTGCAATGTTATGTTTACTTTTGATGTGTTTGTTCTAGTACTTTTGTATGTGATGTTTTATTCCAGAATTTATGCCAGAATTTACAACCGCAATAGCCTCTGTGGATGCCGACATGCTTGCCGGTACCTGGCGCGAAACTGAATATCGACTTGATATTCTCCGTGCGACGAAGGGGGAACACGTGGAAGTTCATTGACAAGGGTCATGAAACTTTTTGAGTCTATCTAACCATTTATGTTATTAATTTTAATCTATCTTTATTATTTTATGAGTTATTAAACATCAAAATGGGTCCGAGACTTTATAAACACCCTGTATAACACAGGGCGATAATATTTGGTGGCAGCAATTTGAAAAGTGAACCGACATTCAAAGTTTTCAACGCAGATTTCACAAATCATTCTTTATAGCCCAACTACTCCATCCACTTTCTCAATTCTTTAAAGAAATGATTAGCAGCGTGCGAAATACTGTTAAATGCCAAAAATAAGCAATTTAGTCATGTTTTCCGAAACAGAAATTTGTATTTAGAAACTCGTGCAGTGGGGTTTTCCCACAGTCCTGATCCAATATTGATCTAAATTTTGCTCTCTGTGTATTTTTCCTCTCCTGTTTAAGCATCTAGAAGAGAATCACACGCATACGGAGAAAACAAAATGTCAGATTTCATTGCACTGATGGGTATTTGATGGAAGCAGTGGACGATGAAATGGTTCCAGCTTTTCCAGGATTTTCTAAATCGCAGGAGACCTATATTTCGTATTCCGCTCCGTTGATTTGCTTCGAAGAAATCACGATTTAAATTGTTAGGGTAAAATGCATAAAATGTATTTTAAACAGATGCGAAAAATGAAAATGTATTTGTTCAAGTTACGAGTTCTGTTTATAAAGCTTTAAAAAAAAGGGGGGGGTTAATTTTCTCGCTTTTGTTGTTTGTTGTTGCTAATGCTTACTTGTATGACTTATACTCAGGCCAAGCCCATAAAATCCTTCGTGGCAAGGATCGCAAATCTACGCCTGTCGTTGGCAACAGCCTTGAGTACTTTGCAGGTGACAGTGCGATTTAACACCCCGAGGGTTGGGAACACCCTGAGGGTTGGGATGGGTCCGAGGGTCTCCTACCTTTCTCCCCCTACCACAGTCTCTCGAGAGGACTTTCGGCTCGGTGCATATTTAAGCGCTCCATGCCGCACCAAACATTATCAATTTGCAACATCCATGCCTTCTAAGGGCTTCGAACCTTGGCCCATCGGGCACGGCAATCAACGACGCTAACTGCTATACCTGTTGGGCGAACTTTTCTCGCTTTAAAATTTTATTTTTGCAATATAGGTGTTGTACAACGCCTTTAGATTTAATATTGTGAGGTGTTAACGGTTCGTAAAAATTCCATGAGAAAACACGCAGATAAAGAATTAAACTGAACTGTTATTGCAGGTCAAAGTGGTTACGAGTTTTAGAAAATAAGATATCAGGAAGAGAAGAAAAATGCTGCAACGTCTACTTAGTGCAAATACAAATGTAACTAGGCCAGTCTTAAAAATGCAGAATAAGGATATCATAATTCAATCTAGCGTAGTTTAACCATAATTTCGGCCCACCAGCGGCTGACCGGTAAAAGGCATGAATACTGGTCGTTCGGTTTGGGGCTTCAAGTTCTGGCAAACAGACTGGCTGCGTGGACGTTTTCATGTTTTTTCCCCATGTGTACCTTAAATAAAAGCCAGTTTCCATTAAAAACTCCTCCATGGAGGGGGGGGGGAACCCTACCTTTCCGTGGAATGCCTAATGGCGGAGCACGTAATAAGTAATTATATAGATCCATAAGTTCATTACGCAAGCAAATTACTAAATCGCTCACAGAAGAAAACTGAAATTGCTAGGAAGTCAACTCAACAACAGCACTTTGGTTTCTACATCCAAGATGGATTAATCTCTTATTTAACTTATATCTCTTTTTTATACCAAATTTTTTTATACTAAAATCAAGGAGAAGACAACATTGCCTTTCTTTTCCTTGTCAGCTGAAGTAACAGCGTAGCAGTCGGATGCCCCAAAGAAAGAACTAAGGCTCAAAGAACTTATTGATTTTTGGTGTTGCCCTTTACCAGTCGATGAATAACCTGAATAGCAAAGGCCACTAAAATGGCCTTCGACATTTATGTCTTTTAGGGCATGTCCGTACAAGCCATATAGTATAATTTGTCTTGTACGGACAATGCCCACAAACATGGCCTATATTATATCAGTAATCTGTTGCTGCTGCCCGTAGAGATTTCCATATTCCGTTGCTGGTCTAGAATGAATGAAAAGTAGCTCTTGGAGATTATTAATTTTAGAGATACTGTTCATGATTAAATACTCTCTAAATTAAAACCTTGTTCTGATTGAGCTTCAAAGAAAAATGTAAGTATAAAAAAGTAGATTGTAAATGTACACAAAAATAGTACAGAATAAATGCTGATAAATACTTCGATGCATACGAGTGATACAATGTTACGACGTTAGAATGCATATTCGTTTTCATCCTGAGACTACTGTGACGCTCATTATAATATACAACGAAATGTGTCTGGAAAACATGAAGCATACAAATTACACACAAATATACGGTGCAGCGAAAGCTGATGAAAAGAAATATGCAGTGAGATAAGAAATATGCACTGTGCTTTTATGGTATTTTAAGATTTAACAATAAAATTACGCTGCTTAAAATTACGGCATTTAAATAACAAACCTTAAATGTAATAACCTGAAATGCATTATTTATTAAAATGCAATAATCAATGCTTTTCATAATATGCGCATTGATGCTACAACAATACTTAAAATTATGCATAATATGCACATTGATGCTACAACAATACTTAAAATAATACAGTGTGCAAAATTGTTTATAGTCGAATACGTTGTTGAAAATGTTTAAATAATTACTTACACAAAAGTGTACTAAGGTTAGTGAGATATTCTCAAAGGCAGGGGCTGTGTTGATGGCATTTTGTGAAGGTGGTAAACTTAATTTCATTTCAGTTTGCTGGAGGTATTGTAAATTATGCTAACGCAGTTGTGTAAACGTTTGAATGCATAAGAATTTCTGGCACAGCTTCAGTATAGCCCACCCACAATTTTAACCAAAAAAATATCGCCAAGAGCGGCGATAAATGATATGATGTGGTAACCCATACTATTCGTCAAACGCAATGTAAACAAGAGGATGGAATTACGGTTACAGCTAATATAGTAGTCAGTTACATTTATTCAACTTCGATACAAATTATCGAGATATCCATTTACTCATAGTTAAATGCACGTGCCAATGTATTCTTAATTTTACGGCATAGCTTCTCTTAAAATTTATCTCGCGCTGGATTGCACGAGGAAATACAACATTTTTTAATTAGAATTGTACAAAATTAAATATCTACACAAAATTCGTAACACTATTTTCGGCGATTGTTTAACGCTCAGATATTGTGGAGAATACTGATTTGGAGATCAGATTTTTGCATTTAGTTATGGATTGCTCTAAAAACCTGCTGTTAATAATGTTGTAATTAAGCATTGAGAGATTTTAAAGGAAAATTTAAGGTGGGAGTTTTTAAACAAGCGTAAAAGTTTAGGAAAGCCAGGCATTCCAAACATATATTTTATGTATGAATTAACAAGAGAGTATGAACTTTTTAGAGGATTTTTGAAGGATAAAACTTGTTGTGAAAAATGTAAGATACCATGCAAAGGTATCTTACATTTGGAAAAGCCAAGCAAAGGTGAGATTTTCCGGCATTGTTTTTAAAATTACATCCTTTTAACCTTAATCATTTTCATTAATCATTTTTTAATACTTCTTTCTTTTAAAATCGTGTATAATAGTAGTAAATTTATTTCTATTATCCACGATTTCTGGTGAAATCAAGATGGCCGCCATTTTTGAAAAACGGAGTTTCGTCGAAAATCTGGATGGCAACCATTTTTCAAAACAACGTATTTCATGTGCTTTGGCGCCAAAACAAATTCGCAAAACTTTAAAGGTGGGCTATACTGAAGCTGTTTCGAATTTCTATTTGTTTTATTTGCCCACGCGTAAAGTTGGTGTACAGAAGGCTTGCGGTATTCATATACGTAATGACTTGGATCTCTGAGGTAAACACTATATGCTTACCAGTTGTTTATACGTAATTCAAATTAATGGAGATACTTCATAATAATAACGAACATCTTAAAATAATGCCAAAGTAAAGAAAATAATTAATAGAAGGAAGTAAACAATAATAAAAATTAGGTAAAAAGTAATATACCACAAAATGTAAACACTCAAACATAGATATGCACTTAAAATTTAAAATATTGTTACGAATTTTGTATACATGTAAATAATTTTTGTGAAATTATATGTGAAATTGTAATGTGTTTTGTATAGAGTAATATGAAAGTCTGAAGAGACGAAACTATGCGGGAAAAATGTGATATAAGATTCAGAAAAAAATCTATTTAACATTGAGGTAAATTGCTATCTTGCTAAATGGAAAAATATCGCCAAGCTGGCGGTGGTTTTGGCAATTATTTTTGTCGCCAAATTTGGCGAGAAATCAACAAAAGTCACCAAACTTAACGACCTTTAGGCAACATTTTGGTTCCGTTCCTTTATAACTGTAATTGGCACTGTAACTGAATAACTTTAATTGATCCCTATTTGTAACTGCAACCGTATTCGGTTCTTATATGTAACTTAACCATATATACCTTAAAGTAGTTTCGAGAAATGAAAAGTTCTAGAGATTTCTTGGCGGCCGGGAAAAATCTAAATAAGACCGGAGAGAGGACGGTGCTACTTTAGTAGACGGTCGCACGGATTTTTGGCGATTTACGTTGGCGCGGTTTTTACAGTCGTCAGCCATCTTGAAAAATGCTGCTTTTACGTATTTTACCCATAGTAAAGTATTCGAAACTTTAAAAAAAAATAAATATCGTTAAAAATAATGGATTAATTTTTTGTTGAAAATGTCGTTTTTTAAGATGGCAGGCAAATGTAAATAAATGCATTTACTATGAGTATAAAGTACTAAAGTAAGGTTAAATTATTACTTTCATACAGCAAAGAAACTTACCAATAACAACATTCATTTTCGAAACAGACATATCCTTTCGCTTTGAAATCTAAGGAATTCGAAGAGATGAATAATAAAATTTTAAAATGGCGCGATAATGCACAAATATTCAGTAACCAATCAGGGAGTTGATTACATCACGCATAGAATTAAAATTATTTAAATAATCATACCTAACAACATCTTTTAAAAAAAGGCAAAATTAAATTGTATTTTAATATTTAACAACCATAAATAATGTTTAAAACATTAGATTAAATTTATAGATATTAAAACGAATTACTTTTAAAGTAATGTGACGTCATTCATTACATCATCCACAACATAAAATAACATAAAATATCATAAACAATAAAATTTTTATTTCAAATAAAAAGCAAAACTAAATTGATTTTTAATATTTAGAAGCCATAAATAATATTTAAAACACGGAATTTATGCATAATAAAACAAATTATTTTTTAAATAAAATGACAACAAAGTATCGGTTACCATAAATAACTTCTCAACAATGGGTTTACCATAAGCCGTATCGCTCACAAAAAAAAAAAAAAAAAAAAAAAAAAAAAAAAAAAGTCGCCAAAATCCGTGCAATCGTCTACCAATGTAGCACCGAGAGAACATTAGCTCTCAGTTTTTAGATCAGATCTGACTTCGGAGTATTTGAGAGATCGCGCGAGATTCACTCTTTGGATGTGCTTTGCATTATGTTGCGTTTAACATTATTAGTAGTTTGAAGTGGTAGCTATTGACTGTGCTCTCTTATACTGAGAAGAGTTCCACTGAGGAAAGTTCCAGAATCGTAAATTATTTCTTTTGAAAAAATAAATTTCATTAAGCTATCATCGGTTATGAGTGCATTGAAATCCATTACGAGTCCGTACGCACATAACAATATCTAAGCTGAAAGTTATCTAGAGAACAAAAAATTTCCTCTTTCTGTTTAAAAATCAAACAAACCTTAGATTAAAGCTGTTTCATATAAAAAGTTTTGATTTAGAAACAGAATGAAATATTAGGAGTTTCTGTGTAACACAAGTGTCAATGTAAGGTTAAATTTTATTTAATTTAAAATTTAAAATATGAGTACTTGTCTTTCATTTATTATTTTAAATAACAATGCATAATGCTAGGTACATAGTTATATGAACTATTTAGCTTAAAACTGAAGCGGATTTAGCTCAGTCATAAATAATGTGTTGTTAAAATTTAAAAAAATAAATTATAAGTCTAATGCCCTGAAGAACTGCAACAGCTCTCGGAACTTGTGATTTACATTATATACAGGTCCATAATGTCCATCTAACAGTGTCAGATGATTTCAAACGGGAAATGGGAAGATTAGGCTATAAATGCTTCTATAGGTGTCACACACTCTCTCGATGCACTAACCGCGACATACTAAAAGACTCTTTCGATGCACTCGCTGCCCGGCTGTCAACTCGATCGACTCCGCACGGACTAACTCGAAACTAACTATCTCGCACTCTAGACGAGGCACTAACTGACTGCGGGCCAGCAGGGTTTATATAGCTTTTGGGCTTGCGTTCGAAAACATTCTGGGCTAAACTGGTAAGAATTCGTTCCAGAAGGTTCTACAATCGCCAATTTTGTCGCCAAACGGGCGATTTCTCGCCAAATGTGGCAAGTCTGCTTTCACTTGCCATGTTATGGCAACCCTAAACCTGCTTTGCGGGGAAGCCATCTTACCGCGCCTGGACATTTCGTAACAACATTATATACCTATTTAAATTAGTATATTCAGAAATAAATTAATGACACAGGAATAATTACCAATTTGGAAAAATCCGTAACTCTAAGACGCCGTCAATTTTAAGGTACGTTTCATTTTTAATGATTGTTATATAAGGAAAAAAAAAAGAAGATTTTGGTTTAACATCAAAGAAATACGTAAGGCAGAACATTGGAAAAAATGTTCCAGGCTGACAAACAGAATCTCAACATTAGTTCAAAATAAAATAAAATTTTATTTTCTTCAGAGAAGTTTGAATATTTCACACATCATGAATCTTATTTGATCAGATTTTAAAGATGATTTCTGAAGGTATATATCATAAGACATATGAGATTAATTTCATAAGACGTATGAGATTTAATTTCTGTATGGGCATTCCGATGAGAAATTTTTACTAAAAGCTCCAAAATGATTACATATGATATTATCATAAAAAAAAAAAAAAAACAAGGATAACTCTCAGTATAGCTGAAGTATCTTCAGAAAAAGTTAGTAAATTAAGAAAAAACTCTGTGCTTTCAGGTCAAAATTAGGAATTATACTTCAGGAAAAATATGTTGTAGACACCACATGACTTCTTTGTACCTTTTTTGCTCTTTGTCCTGCATTTCATGTAAACTTATTTCCTCGAATTTCATCAGAGATATATTTCTCATTCAGGTCTCACTTTACTTCAAGGCAAAAATACTTCATAAAAATTCACATCTTTATTAAAAATTTTAAAATACAGAAAAACATAAAACACTAAATATAGTTAAAAACAGTTTATAAGGAACTTCTCCCGCCTTCTTGGCATGCCTTCGTGGTGTGGCGGTCTGCACGTTGGGCGCGTATTCCAGGGTTCTGCGGTTCGATTTCTGGCGAAGGCGTTGCAAATTTTACATCTTTTCTGCTTAAAAAAAATACCTAATGTCTCTACAAGTTAAAAAACAATTTTTACAGTTAAAATTAGTTTATACGCAAGCACAATCAATTCGTCCAGCGGGTAAGAAGACTTATTTTTTGGTGCACAAAACTCAAAGTTTACTTTTGTTCCCACTCAGCAATAATACACTGAAGCTGATGTACAAACTGATTTAATTCATTATTCTTCTAAGAGTTTCAAATGTAAACAAAAGGCGACTACATTAAGCTTAATACCATTAAAACAACTTTTAAATTGTAGATAATTCTACAACTATTGCATTCAGATTAACTAAAAGTATGGTCTAAAGTACCTTAACTGAAACACAAGAACAACGTGATTCAACCACTTTTAAAGCAGAAAATGAATAATTACTTACATATATGAATAAAGAAACTGAGCTCACCGAACCGGGTAACAGAGGGGGTATATATATTCGTATTTATACAGTTTTAGTGCGGCCGATTGTAATCAAAAAAGGAGGTGCAAAACTGCATGTTATAGCAGTCCCATATACAAAATTTCAACGCTCTGAGGTTGCTTGTTTTTGCGTTGTGCGAAGTACATACATACGTATGTATAGATGTTATGAAAAAATTCTCTTCTGAATCCATTTTAAATCCATTTTACTATCTGGTTTTGGATGAAAAGTTCTTTGTTCTGTTCTTACGCATAGATGTCCCTCAAAAACATCGTTCAAATAGATTCGAAAGCGGTCAAAATGGATATTTTCTTTGAAATATGGTACCCGAAATTTTTCACGATTGCAGTACTTCCTTTACAGCGTTGTTGTTGCTAATGGTCACTTGTCTGATCCACGCCCAAGCCCACGAAATTCCTCGTGGCAAGAAGCGAAGGTTTACGCCAATCGTTGGCAAGAGCCTTCAGTACTAACTCGCACTTGAGTTGGCAAGAGTTGAGTACTAACTCACACTTGAGTTGGCAAGAGCCATACAGGTGACCGTGAGATTAACTCAGTTCCTCCTCCAATTTTAATAGAGAGCAGCCCAGGGTGACGGGTCCCCCGGGCTGCTCTCTTTCCTTACAAGCAAAGCAACCTCTCGAGAGAACTTTCGGCTCCCCGCATATTTAGAGTGCCCCATGTCGCATGCGTACTACACATTTACAAACATCCATGCCTTCTTCGAGATTTGAGCCCAGGCCCTTTAGCTCGGCAGTTAGCGACGCAAACCACTATACCGGTTGGGCGGCCCTTTACTTTGTACAAAGAAGTAAAAATGGAAAAGTGCGAAAGGTAAAAGTTCGAAAACGCGTAACATGAGAACTCGGAAATACATTATATTAGAACACTAAAAGTGATACTATAATCCCAACTTTTCACTCGGTTAAGAAGCTATCTCTGTAAAAAATTATCTTCAGCTGCATGTAAAGTAGAGCAAGGTTCATCTGTTGAACTAATACGCGTAAATATAATGGAAGATTCTAAGTGTGAAGTATTCTGTTTTCTGAAAATTTTTTTTCTTCCATACCAAATATTAGAGATAATTCGCACTTTCAGCAAATCTAACATGTCGTTAGTTTTAGACCCAGATTTCTGGCTACGTGCAGCCGAATCTGAAATTTAACATCCGTTTTTTCACTTATCTGATAATAGCTCTGTAGGTATAAAATATCTTAAAGTAAAAATAATTAAGTTATCGTATACAGAAAGCAAATTGTAACAAAATGTACAAAAGTCTATCCGTATTTGCAAAAATATACACAATAAGCATATGAACTGCAAATAAATATACGCAACTTTATAATAACGTATATTTGTTACTATTAATATTGTTACGAAATGTACAGGCGCGGTAAGATGGCTTTCCCGCAAAGCAGTTTTAGGGTTGCCATAAAATGCAAAGGGGAAGGCAGGGTTGCCACATTTGGCGAGAAATCGCCCATTTGGCGACAAAATTGGTGAGATCCCATGGACAGGTGGAGAACCTTCTGGAACGAATTCTTACCGGTTTAGCCCAGAATGTTCTCGAACACAGGCCGAAAGCTATATAAACCCTGCTGGTCCGCAGTCAGTTTGTGTATGCCTCGTCTAGAGTGCGAGTTAGTTAGTATCGAGTTGGTGTCTGGTCTAGCGAGTCAATCCCTACGGAGTCGATCGAGTTGACAGCCGGGCAGCGAGTGCCGAGTGGGTCGTCGAGTGCACCGAAGGAGTCTGTTAGTGTATCGCGGTTAGAGCATCCTCGAGAGAGCGTGCTGAGCTCCGGGAACGACTGAACCGAAGAGTCGGGACCTGTGCTCGTGTGCCGTCGAGTGCATCGCGAGTTGTAGCGTGGAGAGTCTCGAGAGTACATGGAGTTCCGAGAACGACCGAGCAGAGTCGGGAGTTGTACTCCGGAAAGCACAGTCGGGTGCTTTGCAGGAAGCTGTCTCCGCCGTTTTTGCCTGACAGTGCGAAGGCTGTTTCGCTGAGTGTGTCAGCGTGTTCAGTAGTTCATCGACGACTGTAAAACGTGTTTTGGAGCTGTCCTGAGAATACTGGTTAATAAAGTGTGTTTCGATTTCATCAAGTGTTGTCGTTATTCACTCCAAATCTACGAACTCCGTACGAAAGTGAAGGAAGAAAATAACGTAACAACTGGTGTCAGGAAGAGAAAAACGCAACAATATGTAGTTAAACATCAGGAAAGATGGAATTTGTTTTTACTGTTTTTGACAATATGTCTACTTTTTATTTAACTCGTATTACCATTCCAAGGCCAGTAAGTAATTTAAAATCAATACAGAATTCTAAAAATGCTGAATTATGAAAATCTAAAAGAATATGCATGTAAAAATTTCTGTGACTATAGTTGGTTAATGAAGACGGAAGAATCTAAATTGTTTTTCTCGTAATCCAAATCTACTTTTGTATATTTTAATGGAATACTTTGATTGCACTACTTTTTTCTGAACAATTTAAACTGGTTGAAACCTGATTAAAAATTTTTAAATTAACAGTTTTAGCGATAAAATAAGCAGCGATGTAATTCACAGTTTAAATTCCACTCGTTTGCAAATTAATACAGAAAACATAAAATTACTGAATTTAGTTTGCTTGTTGCATCAAGTTGATAACAAACCAAGACGAGAATTTTGCATTTGGAAGTTAATCTGGACTTCGTAATTAATTGAAAAACAATTTTACTTTTTGTGAATTTCAAATTAACCTTTAATTGTAAGAGAGAGGCTGGTAACGTTCTCCGAAATATTTATTTGATGACAATTATGAAGGTGATAATCAATAAAATGTGGTTGATTCCTTCAATAATAAAGTAAGACGCTTGACTTCGGTAACGCCAAATGTCGTCAGGCTGGTAACCCCAAAATGATTTGGCTTGGTTTGTTTTAGGTGATTGTGGCAAAGCACACTATGGCCATCTGCCTAAAAGGAGGAACCTCGAATAACAATTAGTGATTAATAGAATGAAAACTTTCAATGAACAAGATACAATGTTTGGTAACAGGATGAAATTAAAAAAAAAAATATCTCTTAATTCTGGAAGATTTGGCTTAATTTATTAGGACAAAGCACACTAGGGCTGTCTGTCTAAGGAGAGGGATGCCTTCGTGGAAGACTCACTAAAGGATTGAATTGGATTATTCAGTTATGGCAAAGCACACGAGGGCTATCTGCCTAAAGGGTATAACGTTGCGCGCCTCCAACTTGCACGCAACCAAGAGGTGACTGTGAAAACTTGTATAAAAGATAGAAGCTTGTGAAGGGTTTAAGTCCCTTTTTATTCAACGTAATAAATTACAATTGCGTTCTCTTGACGCTTACAGACGGTGCCAACTTGGCAGTCAAATAAAAATAATAACCTGAAAAGAAAATGAAGACAAGATTCTAACTACGAGGCTCTCTAAAATAACTAACTCACCGCGTTTTACAATACCGCTGCTAATTCAGCAGACTTGAAGCTCACTGGAACGATGACCACTACTTCCCGCCAAGCACATAGGCCGCAACGCGGGGTTCTTCAATTCTCGCTAACTACCTCCGCGCTCGCTAAGTAAGAGAATCTCACTCTCACCGAACTTGTTTCCTTCTATTTAAATCAGAATACTTCCGCTGATAATTTGAATCCTTGCGCGTTCTACTCAAATTTACATATTCTGGCATTGGCAGTTCCAGGGGAAAGTAAGGCTTGACAGGAAAGATAGTTTAAACTTAAAATAAATGTTAGTTAAAATAAATATAAACCCTACATTTGCCGCTGCCAGAATTTGGAAAACTTGGAAGCAGGTCCTACAAACGACCTGTTGTAAGTTTATCTAATTCTGAACTAACTGGCGAGAACCTCGTTTACAGAAAAAAAAAAATCTTATGTAACAATTATATATTAAAATTCTCTTACTCGTTACAAAGCTTTCTTCTTACAGCAACTTTTCCTGGACTTCATCAATCAATCTTGGTCTTTCCTTCCAGCATCTGGAAGGAATAAGTATCAGTATCTTTCTACATACATTATAATTTACACTTTCTTGACACAATAAATTTTTGTTTTTAACGATTCGTTTTTCTTAGTTATTGCTTACTTCACATTCATTCAATTTTTCAAGCATTAATTTAACTTTACCCTGGCTCTCCACCGTGTGTGGTGTCAAACGGGAATATTCGTGTTTTAGTCTTACAACACTTCCCCTAACCACCATGATTTGTTAGAATTCAACGACCAAATAGACACACCTTACTCGACATTCTACAACTCAATGAGCTACTTTAATATTCTTAAAAATTCAAATGTAGGTGGAGAACCCTACAAAACACATTCATTCTAACTTCCCCCTCATTCATCTTTAAACATGCAGGCTTTCGCTCTAAAGCATGACTTTATCTACAATTTACTACTTAAATTTTGACTTCATTGCTTTTAAGCATTCACTTTTAGCATCTACAATTTTATGCTTCTAGACTAAATTCTACTTTTACATAACATTCAAGTATTTACATACATTTACAAAAGTTTAATACATATGCTTTTTACAATTTACCATAAAATGAATAAGAGAAAATAAATTTTTACTTTACTCATTCTTCGCCAAGCTGGCGGCACTGAAAGTAAAATTCTTATTAATACAAGAATACGAAGTTATTTTTATCTTCGGCCAAATTTTGGCTTTAACATAACAGAATTAGTCTTTCGACCAACAGAAAATGCTTGTTTTTAGCTTTTACACTTAAAGAAAATAATACTTTTGCCTTAGCTAAATAAAGTAAAACAAAACTAAGTCTCAACCGAGACATATTGACTTTCGTCAAAACATAGAACTTCGTACTTATGCATAACATTTCGGAACAAAAGAGAAAAAAAATTATAGAAGGTTTTAACTTATCTTTGAGTTTTCGATGCTTGAAATTCCGTCATCCGTTTTTGGCAAACTTGATCCCAAGTTAGAGGTTTCATGGATGTCAATCTTCTCCTTATTGATCTCCGAGTGTCGTCCCCGTTGCTTTTTCTTTTGCGTCCTCTACATGCTGGCCTCTTGACGGAGTAATCGTCTGGTTGTTGGCCTTTCCGTTTCTGCCTGGGACGGCTGGTCTTGACGTCCTCTGGTCTGGAGTCCTTCTTGAATTTCTTCTGTTCCTCGTATTTTTGTGCCTCCTGCTGGCGTTTCAGTTTCCGGAACGGCGGCCTTGCTGGCACCTGACTCTGTGGCCGTGTGCGCGTTCTCCTTGATGTGTAATTTCTCCTGCCATCCTTTGTAGGTGGTGTTTTCGTCTTTACCACGGTTTCTTTACCCGGTTCATCTGTATTTTTGTTTTTCTTAAACGCCGGAGTTTGAAAATCATTTTTTCTTTTTGATACCGACGTCCGGGTTGTAGAAGTGCTAGGTCTCTCTTCAGTTCTCCGTTTCTTGGGTGGTGGAATAGTTGTTGCAGTCTCTGGCCCTTCTATTTCGTTTAGACTTGAGTCCTGCAAGAAACTTTTAAGGATTTCAAAATCATTTCGATTATAGTATTTTTTCACCTGGTCGGGACTTGCTTTACAGATTTCCCCTCTGTCGTTCTTAAGATATAATACTACCCCTTTGATTTCCTGAATTACATAGGGGCCTTCAAACTTTGGAGCTAGCTTTGCCATAAAATTGTCTGGGGCACTTGATAAAGAAAATTTCCGCTTCAATACTTTATCCCCAGCTTTAAAATCTGCTTCACGGCGTTTTCTATCATAATATAACTTTTGTCTATTTCTTGCCGTATCCCAGGTTTTAAGCGCCTGATCAATCAACTTTTGCACATCTTGTTGTTTAAACTCCTGCTCTCTTTGTTGCACAAAGAATAATTTATCTAAAGGCGTAATTAACTTTCTGCCTAAAAATAATTCTGCTGGAGTTTTTCCCGTAGTATCATGATGTGCCGTTCTTAAAGCATAAGCTAATTCATTTATGTAGCCATCCCAGCGCTTGTGATGTGTGCTCACGTAACTGCGAATTATTTTTACTATGTTTTTATTAACTCTTTCTGCTATGTTAGCCTGTGGTCTATACGGAACCATTTTGATATGGCGTATGCCAAGTCCATTGCATATGTTTTCAAATATTTGACTAATGAATTGTTTTCCGTTATCGCTAATGACTTTTATCGGTGCACCGTATTTTAAAATGTATCTGTGTAAGAATGCATCTGCGACTGTTTTGGCTGACGCGCGTTTAAGTGGAACAATTTCTATCCATTTTGAAAAATGATCTACTATTACTAAAAGAAAACGATTTTTATTTAACCCGCTCTGGGGGAAGGGACCAAGGAGATCTATGCCTAAAATTTCATTCAGAAATGTAGCGCGAATGCTATTTAAGTACCCGGCCGGGCTGTAATTAATATCATTTATTAACTGACATTGATTGCAGGACCTGACATACGCCGTTACTATTTTGTATAATTGCGGGAAATATACCGCCTCGCGTACCCTTTTTATAGTCTTTCTGACCCCGAGGTGGCCCGCTGTTTTTTTTCGTGCAACTCCTTCAAAATGCTTAATCGAAGCGAGGCTGGGATGACTGGCTTATACTCAAGATTTTCGTTTGTTGTTTTCGTATAGAATAATAAATTATCTATTATTTCATAGTTTTTTGCTCTATTTCTTATCGCATCGATATCTGTGTGCTCAAAGCTTTCGGGGTCTTTCAAATAAGCATAGATATTTCCAAATTCAGGATCAGCTTTCAGTTCAGTAATAACCGTATCTCTAGAATCTAAAATTTTTGAAGTCAACACAGCGCATTTAAGTTCATTTCCTTCGTCGTCCAGTTTTATACGAGAAAGTGCGTCAGCTACATTGTTTTCCTTACCCGGTTTATATTTTATTGTGATATTATATTCTTGGAGTTTTAAAGCCCATCTTATTAACCTGGGCGTTAGGTTTTTTCCCGAGTAAAGTCTACCAACAGCCGCATGATCCGAAAAGACTGTTACTGGCGATTTGCCGAAATAAACTCGAAATTTGTGTACAGCCATTAATGCGGCTAATGTTTCTCTTTCTGTAGCTGTATAATTCCTTTGTGTCTGATCCAATGTTTTACTAAAAAATGCCAGCGGATGGTTATTTTGCATAAGAACCGCACCCACCGCATAGTCTGACGCATCTGCCGCAATTTCCAGGTTTTCGTCCCCCTCAGGGAATTTTAAAACAGGGGCATTAATAAGCGCTTCTTTTAATCTTTCAAAAGCTGTGTTAGCTTCCGCTGTCCACGTAAATTTACACTTTTTTCTTTTGATTACTAAGAGTGGTTCAACAATATTAGCGAAATCTTTTATGAAAGATCGATAGTAAGAACATAATCCAAGGAAAGATGAAAGTTTCTTGGCGGTGTTGGGCGGTGGGAAATTCTTAATAGCTTTTATTTTTGAATCTTGCGTTTCTATACTCTTTTGCGAAATTTTATAACCGAGATATTTAAGTTCTTTAGTTGCGAACTTGCATTTTGAGGCGTTAATTGTAAGACCGGCCTCTTTTAATAATTTAAAAACTTGTTCGAGGTCATTAATGTGTTGTTCCAACGTACTACTCGTTATAATTATATCATCTAGATAAATTAAAGTTGATTTTCCTAGGACAGGCTTTAGAACAATGTCCATAGCTCTCTGGAATGTTGATGGGGCCCCACACAACCCAAAGGGCATGCGTAAAAATGCATAAGTGCCCGATTTTGTTATAAACGCGGTTTTGTGTATATCTTCGGGTCTCATAGCTATTTGATAGTAGCCAGACGTTAAGTCCAAAGTAGACATATATCTCGTCGATTTGATCTGTCCAATGATCTCGTCTATAACCGGCAAAGGGTAAACTGGAAATTTAGTTATGCTATTTAGTTTTCTATAATCGATAGCAAACCTCCAAGCCCTTTTATCTGATGGAGGAAACTCGTTCTTTTTCCTACATAGTACGACTGGACTCGCGTACTCACTATTTATGGGCGTTATTATTTTATTCTTTAACATCTCCTGAATATGTTCTTCGATGATTAGGTCTTTTTGTTTATCATAACGATACGGTTTAGTCCTACAAGGTTTTTCGGCATTTAATTGAATCTTGTGAGTCACGATCTGGCAGTTTCCTGGTTTTTCTGAAAACAAATGAGAAAAATTACTCACCACTTGCTGTATTGCTTTACTTTCCTGGTCATTCAGATGGCTAAGGTCCAATTCAGGTGTCTCCACAGGTTCCACCACCCTCTGGTCCATCTCCAGCACCACGGAACTATCTTGAATATTTAATTTGGCCCTCGCGGCCCTTAAAAAGTCCATACCTAAAATAAGAGAGTGTTGCAGGTGTTTCACCACAAAAATTAATACTTTGAGATTTTCCTCTTTTACCTGTACGTTTAATGATACTTTCCCGATGCAGTGACATGTTTTTCCTTGCGCCGCTATAATTTCCGTATTTCTGGTTTTAAATAGTCGTATCCTATAAAAATTCTTTTTGAAGAACTTTTCACTCATGAAATTTCCTTCTGCTCCTGTATCGATGAGGGCTTCTACTGGTACACCGCCAACCAGGACTTGTATAATTGGTAGCTGTGAGTTTTTTACTATGGCTGTATTTAAATGTCTATTTGAGGGTTTTTTTAAAACTTCCGGGGTCTGGACCCTCCCTTTCACAGGCCCCTCTAGTCGTTTAAAGCTTTCCTTTCAATCTGTGCCTTCTGGGTACGCGGATGCTTATTTTCAAATTTTCTTTTTGGGCCTTGACCTTCGAGTTTCGATGCGTTAGCTTGATAGTTCTTTCCCCCATATGAGCGATTTCCATTTCTGGTTTCCTCCTTCCTTCGGGTATGTTGAGAATATGTTTCCCCTCTCGCTTTTTCCGCTATTCTGCGATTTTGAAACTTCACCGCCAATTCGAAAAGTTCCTGCAATGTGTTTGGGTTTCAAATTTCAAAGTAGTCTTGGACAGCGGGTAACAATCTTGGTAATATTATTTGAATTATCTCCGCATCGGGTTTTTTCCCATACAGCATATCCGTTAGCTTGATTTTTCGTAAAATAAAGTCCGTCAATTGTGCTGTATCCCGTTGATAGAAACTATATAGTTCGGCTTCCAGCCGTGCGCGATCTTTCACTATGGGGAAGGCCTTTACTAACGATTTTTTGAAATTTTCAAATGTATACGTCGGGCTTCCAAATTCACCTAGAAGAAATTCGCCTAAATTTTCCACCATAGCGCGGCCTGTCCTCTTAGTGCTGATGTGGCGATGGCAACTTTTTGTCTTTCAGGCACAGGGTAGAGCTGAAAGTGGTTTTCTATACCTTCGAGAAATACCGCCACCGAATTTTTTCCGTCGAAATAGACGTTTGGCTTGATTGATGCTCTCAAAGTCTGGACCAGGTATCCAAATCCTTCTAACTGAGTTGTCATTTCTTGGTGTTGTCCAGCGGCTTCCATCCAGTTTTCGGCCATTTCAGTTCGATAAGTGTTCGGGCGCCAATATAACGTTGCGCGCCTCCAACTTGCACGCAACCAAGAGGTGACTGTGAAAACTTGTATAAAAGATAGAAGCTTGTGAAGGGTTTAAGTCCCTTTTTATTCAACGTAATAAATTACAATTGCGTTCTCTTGACGCTTACAGACGGTGCCAACTTGGCAGTCAAATAAAAATAATAACCTGAAAAGAAAATAAAGACAAGATTCTAACTACGAGGCTCTCTAAAATAACTAACTCACCGCGTTTTACAATACCGCTGCTAATTCAGCAGACTTGAAGCTCACTGGAACGATGACCACTACTTCCCGCCAAGCACATAGGCCGCAACGCGGGGTTCTTCAATTCTCGCTAACTACCTCCGCGCTCGCTAAGTAAGAGAATCTCACTCTCACCGAACTTGTTTCCTTCTATTTAAATCAGAATACTTCCGCTGATAATTTGAATCCTTGCGCGTTCTACTCAAATTTACATATTCTGGCATTGGCAGTTCCAGGGGAAAGTAAGGCTTGACAGGAAAGATAGTTTAAACTTAAAATAAATGTTAGTTAAAATAAATATAAACCCTACAAGGGAGGGAGGCTTTCGTGGAGGACATTCTAAGGGAAACTGGCTCGTATATACGTTACACATGGGGAAAAACCACGAAAACGCCCATGCAGCCAGCCCGTTCGCGGAATTCGAACCTCGGATTGAACTACCAGTGTTCAGTGTCTTTACCGCTTTGCCGCTGGTGGGCGACTCTTTAAAGGAAACTGGCTCGTATACGCGTTACACAAGGAAAAAACCACAAAAGTGCCTATGCAGCTAGCCCGTTCGCTTGCCTTCGCGCCCCAGGTCGGAACTACCAGTGCTAGTGATTTTACCGCTCCGCCGCTGATGGGTCTTTCATTCTGAAAGAAGAAAAGTTTTATATAAAGTTAGAATTTTGAGAGTTTGTGTTGGTTTATTTGGTATAAAATGGCATGCGAAAGCTATATAAGGAGAGAGATGCCTTCGGAGAGGATTTCCCAAGGAATTCTGCATGACACTACGCTTTTAAATTTACTCGATTCATTGGAAATAAATAACTGATAATTTTTGAGACAGATATGATAATCGTTTTGGAGAGAAAATGCCTTAGTAATGAACAGCATTTGCGAAAAATGCGACACTCCTAGGTTACTTGCGCTGCGCAATGGTTAGTAAGTATTGAACGTGAAAATGAATTCTGAAAGTGTATTCTGAAACTCAGGTATTCTGAAAGTGTTATCCAAAAACAGATAACACATTTTAGGATTAAAAGATCATACGCTTCATTTGATGCCGGAATCAACGTAGTCTGCTTAGTCTTGTCAGCAATGCTAGAAGGGATACTATTACACACATCACTCTCAATTCCAATTAGGGCTATTAAGGCTAATGGGCCAATAATCTTAATAGAAGAAAGCTTTGGCACTGGAATGTGACGTCACAAGTAATCGTTTCAGCTGTCACAGTACAACGGAATAAATCCGCTGCGCGCAAGCGGCTCACTTAATACTGCTTTCTTCATTTTCAGATAGATGAATGTATAGACTGGATTTTACTGTAAATCGCAGAATTATTGTGATTTATAAGCAATAAGATAAATATTATTCTAAATTCACTGTACTAATTAAGTATACAAAGTAAGCTTTGCCTTTTTCTTTGGCCAAAAATAAAACTTTAATTCTGTAGGTAATGTTAAAAAACAAATTAAAGTAAATAATAATATTTACTGTTAATTACAAAACATTACTTCCCAGGAAAGAATTTTCAACGACAAATAAAAAATATTACACAGAAATACAATTAAAATAGGAGAAATTTTTATGAAAATATCTGTTTCCTTGGCGTAATAAATGTAATTAGATAAATTTAAAAAGACATATATTTTTTGTAAAAGGAAAAAAGTATTTCTTTGATGTCTTCCTTTTATGTTTATTTTGTGTTTACATGGAATCAAATTACACCTCTAACATTTTTCAAAAGATATATATTTTTAAAATAATTTTATATTGTAATTTACGTAGTTTTATAAAAAAAAAGTACCTTATTAGAATTTTATGAAATATTTGTTCTTGCGTTATTATAAATATTAATAATTTAACAATTTCAGACAACAACTTTATTATTTAAATTTTGCCTGAATTTAAATATTACTGCTTTTTCTTTAATTGTAAATTTTGTGTGCGACTAATAGATTACATTTCCAGAAAGTTTAACAGTCAATTTAAATTAAGAAAAACAATATTGAAAGGAAATTTTGATTTCCTTTATAACGTATTTTGAAATTAGACCATTCAACCGAATTGTTCTCTAGCGTCTTTTTTTCAGAATTTTAAGACTTAAAGTTAAATTAAAAGGTATGTGTGTGCGTGTGGTTATAGCAAAGCCTCGAGGGCTATCTGCCTAAGGGAAGGGATGCCTTCGGGGAGGACTTTCTAAGGGAAACTGGCTCGTATACACGTTACACATGGGGAAAATCACGAAAACACCCATTCAGCCAGCCCGTTCGCGGGATTCGAACCTCGGACTGAACTACCAGTGTTCAGCGACTTTACCGCTCAGCCGCTGGTGGGCCTATTAAATTAATAGAGTTAAAATTGTTTTTTATTGCTTGTATATTTTCTAGTACGAGCGCAGAAACGTTTTCGAGAGTTATTTTGCTTACAGTTCTTATAATTTCATTCTCCTGCAATTTACAACTTTTGCTTTAAATGCCAATGTCATGAAAATCTGTTAAATTGTAATTTTTAAATGGTATCTATACTACTCATTTCAAATAAATTAACGAATTAGGTATTTTCTTCGTAAATAAAGAAAAAACGTAATATAAAATTACTACTAAATTACCGAATGTCAAAATAATGTGAATTGTGTATATACATATTTATATATAAATTAAATACTGAAAAATCAGAACGAAAAAGAAAATGCCGTATTAAATATTTGAAGGTTAATTCTGTTTCTCCGTGTTACAAAATAAACTGGCAAAACGCAAATTAAAGGAAATTTCAAAATAGTTATAAAAAAAGTTCAGTTCAAAGAGGAAACAATATAAAAATCGCGAAATTTCTACGTATTAAAATCAAAACAATTAAAAATATTTTTTTAAAACTCCTTAGTTTAGCGCTTCAAACAGAACTTGACAAGGGCAAAGTGTTTTGAAGCCCTAAACCAAGTTTATTAACGACTGACGATAAACATGTTTCGTTCCACTAAATTCCCTGAGATTTTAAATTAATCCAACATTCTTTGCAAACCAAATTTAGTTTAAAAGTCTCATAAAATTTAGTTTTTCCCTACATGCCTTCGCTCTTATAAAATACAAACAATTATATACAATTGAAAAAAAAAATTATCAAGATAGCCTAAAAAGGATAAAGATGAACAAAGTACAATACAAAAATAAAAATAAAAATAAATTCTGTTTATCAAATTTAAAAATCAATTTCATTTCAAAATTGAAAAATAAAATTCTACAGTCATAGTATATATATCCTAATGTTAGCGAAATTAAGTTAATTGATTAATTTATGCCTTATCAAAAATTAATCTACTTGTATTCCAAATTATGCTAAACAACGTGTTATTTTGTTTAATCTCTTTTTTAATTTGTTTACTTTTAACTGGGATTTTGTACTTAAGATTTTATGTTCGTATCACTCGTTTTTCTGAACGCGCTTGGCAGAAGACAATGGGAATGGTTGTGATTTTCATGTTATATTCTTGCTTTAAAATACTTGAGTCTACATATTTCTAACTTATACTATCAGAAGGAGAATAATTTGATCTTTAATTTAAAAGTACTTTCATTTTGATAACTGAATTGGTTTTTGAGATATGTCCATTTATTAAACAAATTTTTGAAATTTCGCTGGGTTTTCGAAGAAGGGGGATGAATTCGGTTTTGGGTAATATTTTAGGCTGCCCTGTGACAAGATAAGGGAAACTTCAGGTGGGGAGCTTGGTTTGCTGTATTCTGCAGGTGGTTAGTTGGCGAAGTTTTGGCGATGTTGAGTTAAACTAACACTTTGAAAAATGAGAAATTTTTCTACTGCGTAAGGCGCGGTGTTGTTGAGTCAAGGTTGTCAACCTTTTGAGTGAGTTTTTGACGAACTTGGTGGACGCTCGTAACGAAAAGGTGAAACATTCGTGCTTCGCTCTCTTCTTTCTGGTGCTCTTTGTGCTACAACTTTGTCTTAGCCTCGAAGAGGGACTAATACTTGATCCTTCCGGCTATAGCAAGGAAATGCTGCGTGAATTTTTGTTCATGCCCTAAGTCGGGCTATGGCTTCTGCCTTAACTTCTTAATATTTTCATAGTAATTGCTATAATTGAATTAAATAAGCAGTTCTTCGGTATCCCTTTAAAATAAAAGAAAATGGACTCTGTTTGTTTCAAGCCGGGAGCATCTTTCCGTGGCCCATTTTCTATGGTTTTTTGCTCACCAATGCCTCCGGTTTCATCCGCGTCTAAGCTATTCTATTCAAGTTCTACCTCTTGTCTGATGATAAACGTCTCCGCCATCCCCAGCTTCATCCGCGTCTAAGTTATTTTGTTCAAGTCCTACCTCTTATCTCATGATGAACGTCTTCGTCACCTCTGGTTTCATTCACATCTGAGCTATTCTCTTCACGTTATACCTTTTGCCTGATGATGAACTTCCGCTCCTTCTACGTTACGACAGATTTCGGTACTTTTCCTAACTAGAACTAACATTTGTTAACATTTTTTATTCGTATGCTGCATTTTGTCGCCAATAAAATCTGCCAGGCGAGATTTGCGCCGGTGAAACGGAAAAGTACGAAGATTTCTTATTTCCAGCCGCAAGACCGTGGCCCGTTTTCCCTTCAACCTGAACTTTCTCGTCGGCAACAGCTTTAGTCATGGATGGAAGACCACAGTTAAGTGTTTCTTTTAATTTGGCTTAATGTACAACCGTGAAATTTCAAAAATGTTTTTCATCATAGAAAGTAATGTATTTAATTATTAACTCAGATATCGAAATTTAATTGAAGTTGATAAATCTCATATTTTATCATAGGATCCTGGTTTCGGATGCGTGTCAGCGTCCCCGTGTTAGTGCAATATTGTAGTAGATTGTTATGAAGATGTTTCATTTATTGGTTTATTATCGGTGAACTCTCTCTCTTAATTTTGGTAATGCCCTGTTTTAAGGAATGGTATTAAGTGCGAAATAGTTAGAGTGAATTTTGTTCTGCTAAGATTTTATATAAATAGACTTAAATTTAACAAAAAATATTTAATAAGCAACTTTGTTAAGGAAGCACAAGAGTAAATTAGTAGTAAGAATGTATCTTAAGTAAATAGCATTTGAAATGGTGAAGGTGTGTTTTAAGTCTGATGAAAATAGTCATGCTTAATTCTGTGAAACTGTGCAAACTTTCTTCAAACCTTAATTAAATTTTGCTAATTTGCCTTAATTTAAATTTTGCTAATGGGAATACTAATTAGTGCAATATGAAGTAGATATACCTTTTTAATCCTCCGGTTTCTTGTTAAGATCAATACTTATTAAGACACAATAACACGCCGAACAAATACTAATTCAGAAGTCAAACAACAAAAATCAGCGTTATTATAATTTCAAAATTTTCACAGGACTAGTTTCGATGATTTTACCGAACCACTATCCTCAGCTGCAAAACTGCAAATGAACAAGATAGGAAATAATGATTAGATAAGATAAGAAAGTCTGGACAAGAATAAGCAAGTGGCGCCATCTGTTGGTGAAACCAGAACTAAAAAATTTTCTGCTGCCAAAATTATTCAAAAAACATCTTTCATTGGAGAACTGGATTTTCTAGAGGAATTTCACATTCAAAAAAATCTTTCTGTTCTAGTTAACGATCCTAATTCCAATCCATCTTTGCCTGCGGCCTTTAAAGAAATTATGTTTTAGTTCTGGTTTCACCAACAGATGGCGCCACTTGCTTATTCTTGTCCAGACTTTCTTATCTAATCATTATTTCCTATCTTGTTCATTTACTGTTTTGCAGAAGAGGATGGTGGTTCGGTAAAACCATCGAAACTAGTCCTGTGGAAATTTTGAAAATATAACGCTGATTTTTGTTGTTTGACTTCTGAATCAATACTTATATTAAAAATATCATTTTTTTAAGAATGTCAAAATGAATAGAAACTCAGTTTGTTGTTAAGGTTATAAAAATTCTGTATTAACTTTCCCGGGGGAAGTTGAAGTTATATTATATTGTTTATTGGCTAACTACTCATAGCCTGCTTAAGTGAAAAATAAATCCTAAACTATCTTAGGATTTAAATGTTTGTTTTATTTATATATTGGGTCGTTTGACTTTATTCATTGTTCATGATTTTTCACCACCCATCATTCGGGGGTTATTCGGTTACTTATTCAAAATTTAAATTTATCTCAACGCATTTTTTAAATTATTACATGATTGTTATTTAACAAATTTTAACTTATTTTGGTACAATGAGTTACAACATTAGTTTTGGTGTTTTCTAAAAGCGACATATGTACAACACTAGATGTAAGGGCCGGCTTACGTAGGTAATAGAACGAACCAACTTTTTTGTGAAAAGATAAAAAATTCTGTGAAAGGGAAAAAATTGAAATTTCTGGATCGAATTTTGCATAAATAGGTAACAAATGTATTACAATGAATCTATTGCAGAACTCAAACTTGCCCTTCTGTAGACGTATATGTAGCAGTACGTATTAACTGCCGAAAGTACAGACGCCTAAAAGGTTGAAGAATTTCAAACAAACTCTTGTAGAAGGGCAGACTGGAAATTGAAGAAATCTTCTACAACGAATAACCTGGGAACCATAAAAAAGCCCGCTTTTTCTTGTTGAGTAGCAATTAGTGGATATTCGGGAAAGGGGTTTTGGGTTGGGGGGAATTTCTTTAGGAAGAGGTAATAAATGTCAACATAGCGTCATTTTTAGATGCTTGCGTTTTAAGAGAAACTATCCAAGATATATCATTTTAAAACTAGAAATCAATGCATCGTCCTAGACACACACACACACACACACACACACACACAAAAAAAAAAAAAAAAAAAAAAAAAGATACTTTGCAAATTAAGCTGTGTAAAGAGTTTTTAGTCTGGTGGCTCTAAATTAAAAAAAAAAAAAAAAAAAAAAAAAAAAAAAAAAAAAAAAAACTGAATGTGAAATTATATTGAAAACAAAGTAATAAATTAAATAAGAATAATTAGTTGATATAACATAGAAATATGCCACATAAGATGGACCCATATGAGAGCCGATCTTTGACATGAAAGATAAAAGTGTGTTTTCTACAGACAAAGTCAATATCGTTATTTTGTGTTAAGAAAAACTATGAATCTTCATTAAATAGGTTTTCGATTGAGGCAAATTCTGTTTCTGTGGCAAACTCTTGAGCTTAAGGCGGTAAATTACATTCATATTTTTTAAGATTATAAATAAAACAGAAAATTATAAATTGCTTCGCCATCAGTGTGTAAGATAAGTAAAATATTTGAAAATGATATATGAATGATTTAAATTTACATATCTTCTCGCTCTTAAAAAAGAGGGAATTTTTCCAATAAATTTTATTTTTTGCACATATGAATAATTCTTCTTTCAGTCTTTACTTATTTTGTTTCTTATTTCTTATTAAAACACCTATAATATATTAAGACGCCTATAGTTTCTTATTGAAACGCTCAACTCCTATACAGCGCTTGTGAAATATATAAGAATATCTTAATATGCTTTTAATTATATCTGTGTAACAAAATTTAGCATATATTGCATAATTATTTGCTTTGAATTTTTAAAAGCGTTTCATGAAATTACGTAGAACTCTGAATAACGAATTTAAGCGGTGCGTAGTGGTATATTTGTTTTAACAAAGCCTTCAGAATAAGCACTCAGCTTTAATAATTTTCTATAAAATGGCTCATTTCAGATATATTTAAGCCTATTCTAAATATTTTACTGCTTAGATTTTGTGCTTAAATAAAAGATATATATATATATATATGTGATGTACCAGCTTTTGTCCGGAATAAATAGATTGATGAAGAATTATAAATGTAGTCGTAGCTTAAATTATCAGACGATAAGTTTAAAAAACAGGATCCATTTATTATTATTCAGGAGAAATAGCAGTTACAAAAAATCAGATCTGCAGAGTAAATAAAAGAGAACTACTAATAACTTTTTGTATGAAGTTTACTGCATCGTTACATTAAAGAAAAGACCCTGATATTACTTTGCGAGTCTTTTTATAGCCTCTGGAAAGGCGGAGCTTCCAAGAAATGACGTCAGCCATTCCAGTTCGCTTTAAATATCTCCAGAACATTCTATAACTGTACGTGTAGAAAAGGCGAGAAAAAAACTTGACTACGGGGCTGTGGATTTAATTCCACGTACTTTCAAATAAGAGACCGTCGCCATTAAAAATGAAAAGAAAATACAGTTAGAATTTTAAGTGTATTGTTGACTATGGAATTTATTATTACATATATATATATATATATATATATCATTACATACATCATATATATCATGATTCCCTTTTTAGGAAACGTATCGCGCATTGTTTGTTGATAGGAAAATATGTGCTTTTCTTAAATAGCTTACTCAAATAGTCAAATAGTTCATTTTACTTCATATTTGTTCGCTGCAAAATTCAACTTAGTGCATAATGTTTCATCAAAATCAATTTACGGTAACTCAACGTGTTAAACGATGCAAAAAACTAATTAACCACAAAGATGTTTGAATCCAGGTTACTTCGCTCATTTTTCTATATGGATTACAGGAAACAACTGCTAAAACTCCTTTTCAAGTAGCATCAGATTTGCTCAGAAAATAGAAAAAGTATTAACCAGAAGTAATAATTAATTGTAGTTCCACGCTAAAGTAGTAATTATGTTTATTTTCAGTAATGAGCCAATCTGCGTGAAGTTTGAATGCCTGAGACGTACAATAATGAAAAATTATACTTTATGATTGGCTTCCGTTTTTATAAAACTTTTCCATAAAATATTTCCCGAATTCACGATGGTAAAAATAAAGAACTTCGAAACAAATTACATTCATATTTTAATTAAAAATACTCGAATTCTAAAGCAGCTGTTGTATAACACCATAAGTCAATTATTCAACAATTACTGGGTGTTTAAGCTCCTCGCAAAACATTTGTCGAAATTTGTGTAAGGAAGTTTCTCGACTTCCTGCTAAAGTTTTAACAAGTTTACCAGCAAACAAACGCAAACCTTATGAAAAAAGAAAGACATTTTTTTTTTGTTAACCTTACTGACGACTCAATCCTTTGAAGTTTTCATCTGGTGAGAATTCCCTGAAAGGGGAAAGTGGCAGTATATGCATATACATACAGAAAAATTTTATTTCTAGTTTACGTTTCTCTTACTGGATACTGAAATTAAAAGAATGCGAGGAATGTTTAGATCCTTTGAAGTTTTATTTCCAGTAAGCGGTTTTGAGACCCGAGTATGAAAGAGAAAAGGAAACTGGTAGATCTAAACAAGTTAGGTTTAAAATTTGCAAATAGTTGAAAAAAAAAATAAAAAAAATAAAAGGAAATACTTACCTTAGAAAAGAGAAATGAAGATTAGAACCTCATATCGATCCAAAGCTCGACTTATTTATTTTTATGTTACAGAAAAATGGAGTTTTATGTCAATAGAAAGGAGGTTTATTGTTCCTAAACTCAAGCAGCACAATACCCTAGAAACAGCATGGTTTCATTAATTTAACTGCCACAAAAAGAATTTATATTTTTATTATATTTCTATGAGGGTAATTTATTTAACTTATTTTTTATTGTTGAAAGACTCTGACATGAAAGAAAAAGTGTGTTTTCTACAGACAAAAGTCAATATCATTAGTTTATGTTAAGAAAAACTGTGAATCCTTAAAATCGTATACTTCATTAAATGAGATCTCGATTGCGGTAGAATGTTGTTTCTATGGCAAACTCTTAAGACGGTAAATTATATTTATATGTTTTTAAAGTTCTAAATAAAGCAGAAAATTATAAATTTCTTCGCCATCAATGTGTGAGATAAATAAAGTATTCGAAAGTGATACACGCATGATTTAAACTTATATATCTTCTCTTTAAAAAGGGGAACTTTCCTAAGAATTTTATTTTTTTGCACGTACGAATAATTCTTCCTTTACACTTTACTTATTTCGTTTCTTATTTTCTATTAGAACTCTGTAATCTTGTACTTATACGAATTCTTCTATATATAATCTATTGGCTCAGTATCGTGTAATTTACTAATTTTCTCTTCTTTTTTTAGCATTTAATTTTTAAAGTCTTTTTTTAGCATTTATTATCTTATTTTTCAGCCACATGTTTTTAATATTTTTCTTCAAGCCTTTTAATGGAATCATTTTTAAAGTCTTTTTTTAGCATTTAATATCTTATTTTTCAGCCACATGTTTTTAATATTTTTCTTCAAGCCTTTTAATGGATTGGTTGGTAATGGACTGAATGCACTCAGAATCGGTGATAACTTGATAATTTTACCCAAAAGAGATACTTTACAATTCTGGAACTTTTCAAAAAAGTACTTTTACAACTATTCTCTGTGTGACAGAGCACAGTCAATAATTATCTCTTAAAACTGCTCAGAACGTTTAACTTAATACACGACAGAGATAACACAATCTAAAGAGAGAAGCTCGCATAGAGATATCTCAGTACTCCTAATTCAACAAAATGAACTAAAAGCTGAGAAATGATGTTCTGTCCGGTCTTATATAGTTTTTCCCCAGCCGCCGAGAAATTTCCAGCACTTTCGATTTCTCAAAATTGCTGGAAGGCATATACAGTTACAGTTACATGTATTGCCAGATGCAGTTCCAGTTACATACAGTTCGAACCAATTACAGTTATACATGCGACATGCGAAGGGGGACGTTGGCACCACCCCTTTACCGTCGGTTAATTGGTGTAGCGCCACGTCCACCAATATCTAGAGTTGAACCTTGAGTCTTTCAAAAGAGCAATTACATGGCCATACAAGGGCTGTTAATATTTAGTATTACATTCTTGTTTGCTGTTTAACATATTCTATGGATAACGCGATTTACAGAGTTACATACTGACTTTGTCTCTCATTTCCGGCATACAATGCATATGCATTACCTGAATTACATTAATCTTACATTGTGTTGGATTACTTTTGTGTACAGTTACAGTTTTTAGCTGTACATTTCAATAAATATACCTACATTACTTGTAGATTGCATATAAATACAGTTTGCATGTACAGTTACATATGCCAATATTACATGTGCCTTGCGTTACATTATTTTTATATACATACATAGCCAGGCACGCCTGCTTCACATATTACTTAATTTTACCTACACTGCTTAACCTTAGGTTACATATACTTGCAGATGCATATAGATACATGCAGATACATTCTGATTAATTTTTTAGATAAAAATATTTACAAACATAATAGTCTTACAGGTTACTTACATTACATGTTATTTGGGTACTTATTGCATAATTTTCCAGTACATGAAATAGACATTCCAATACATACATTGCTTTGCGTTAGACATCCTATATCCCTTATTCATAATACAAAACATATATGTTACCCATGCATTTTTATTAGACATTTCTGAATTTATATTGCATTACTTTAAATTGCATAACTTACTTATACATAGCTTACTGATACACAAAAATATTTACATATATTACACTCCCTTACATTACTTTGCTTACAGATATATGCACTTTCATACATTCGTTATGCCTACATTATATATCGGTTCATTATATATGGTCTTACGGTATAATTTGCCGAAATTTATTTACACAGTACATGCACATTGTTAAATGCAACTGACTTTCCAGGTATGAATACAGGCAGTCTTTATACTGTGAGTTTCTAGTCTACATTATAGTTTCTTACAATTCACTTGAATGACAGTTTTCCTACATTGCAATACATGTCCTTTTTAAAATGCTTAAGTTGTTTTTACATGCTGGGTTGTTCTATGGCTGACACAAGTCTGTATCTAAGTCGGACAGTCTGTCCATCAACTGTACCAGCTTTTTAATAAAGTGCCGCTGTTTTATAATATATTTACAGAACGGCTGGCGATTTGTTTCAAGGAGATTGATATGCAGTCCTTCTGTTAATGGGCATGACGTTAGATAGTGCTCTGGTGAGCCTGAGTCGCCGCATGCACATTGACTTGTGTGACTTATGCCACGCTTGAAGAAATATTCCGGGTAGGGCCCATGCCCGGAAATGAACCTTACCAACTGTGCGTTCGCTACATTTCGGCTAGTGTCCACATACAGTGATCGGAACAAAATGCGCCAAATGGTGGCCAAGTTTGGCAACTTTTAATCATTTATTGCCAAATTTAGTGACAAGAATTAGTCGCCAAAACCATCGTAGCTTGGCGCTGGTGAGGTAGTCATTTATCTCAATATTAAACGGACTTGCATTACAGTTACACAGTGGTCGGACCAAAATGTCACCAAATGGCCGTCAAATTTGGCAACTTTTAATGCGTTATTGCCATATTTATTGACAAGAATTAGTCACCAAAAACATCTTAGCTTAGCGCTGGCGAGATAGGCCTTTGCCTCAATATTACATGGACTCAATATTAAATAAATTTATCTTTCCGGAGAAGCTTCATTCTCTTGTGGCCTTTCATGTTACATTATACAAGAGATAGTACAATTTTGCATATCATGTGACTAAAATTATTTACATATATACAAAATTTGTAACTATACGAACGTAGTTTTTAGAATTTGACATATTTAGGGAGGAAAAATTTTATACTCATTCTTACTCTTTAGAGCACGAAAGCGGCTCGTCAGCTCCTTTGCCCAAAACTCAGTTACGAGAGAATATGGAAAGAGCATTGTATCAGGTAATGCTTATGAAAAGTGATTTAAATAGTTAAATATTTAAACTAGAAGGGCATTAACAACAAGCTGCATTCATATAGTTAGAAAGATGGGGTGGTTATCTAAGAAGAGGGGTGCTTTCCTGGAGGATTTTCTAAGGACACTGACTGGTATTCATGTCACACAATGGGAAAAAAAAAAGCAACCTCGCAGCAAGCCTATTTGCCTGCTTTCAAACTAGGGACGAACTACCAGTTGCCTTTAACGGCTCGGCCACTGGTGTGGTTGAAGTCAAGAAAATTTAAGATGATCTGAAAGTATATTTTTATTAATATTACAATAAAAAATTGCATGCAATTTTTATTCAGTTTATGTATATTGCTTACATGCTAAATCGTTGTAAATAACCTTATTAGAAAAACACAGTTAAATGCGCAGAAAACAAAGATTTGCATATGTTGAAACGGGAAAATTTTAAATACGGAAGGATACTTCTTTATACAATTTTTTTTAAGAAAATAAATTTTTAATAATTATTTATGTAAACATTAATTAAACTATTTATAAATGTATCTGTAAACGAACGATTTACTCATTCCTAGCCTTTATGAATGTTATTTCCGTGAAGAAATCTAGTTATTAAATAAATATTATGTTATGACTAACATTTAATTGTAAATATAAATCATAAGTATTATTGATAGATACATTTATAAACTATTTGAGCAGGAATTTTTCGTACTGGATAGCAGTCTTTTAAAATGCTATGGAAATTGCAGTACATGAGATGCTACGCATACTTAAGACAGCCCACCAGCGACCGAGCGGTAAAGTCTCTGAACATTGGTAGTTCGGTCCGAGGTTCGAATCTCGTGAACGGGCTGGCTGCATGGTCGTTTCCGTTGTTTTCCCCATGAGTAACGTGTATACGAGCCAGTTTCCCTTAGAAAGTCCTCCACGAAGGCATTCCTTTCCTTAGGCAGATAGCCCTCGAGGCTTTGCCCTAATCACATACACACATACTTAAGACAAAGTAGAATTTTTAGAAGGGGTACCGCTGAATATAAGGAGAAAGTTTGATGGACTTCAAGATAATTATTTCCTTATATTTTATAATAATTCAATTGTAAGTCTTAAAGGATATTAATATTTTTTTCGTTGTCCTAAGATATTAATTAATGCTAAGAGCATTATTTAACATTAATTAGAGCATTAATTAAGAGCATTAATTAATGCTAAGAACATTAATTCACACTACAAGAATATAATTTTTGATTTAAACGAAACTTCCAGAAGTGCTAAACATCATTTCCTATTTGAGAAAATACTTCAGAAAGAGCTTCTGTAAACAGAAAAGAAATAATGCGAGATTTAATATTAATTACACTAAACTAAACTTTGATTTTAATTTTTGCAATCGTTAACGAAATACAAATTTCTTTCTAATGAAATTAACAAAAACGGGTGAAAACATTTCATTCAAATTCAAACTATTCTGAGCGCAGGGAATTTAATAGCAATTAATTCCATTTAGAATGAAATACTGTTTAAAAAAGTAATTTTTTAAACAGTTTGGATCTGAAATATTCCAGAAAAAAAAATGTATACACTTATATATTGTAGAGTCTCACCTTTTTGGGAAGCATAAACTAAAATGAGACTCAAGCTAAATCTGAGCGATTTATCGCTATGTCCACTAAGAAGACAAAGAAAGTAAGAAGGATGTAAAAGATCCTTATATTAAAACTTAGAAATTTAATAGAAGGCAATTCTTGTGTTTACAAAACGAGCCAACATTTATTGCCTAACACAGAAGTAATGAATGCAATTTGAAGCTAAACTAAGTTGTAGGTTAATCAATGCCTGCACAGAATAAATAAATTATTTAAAAATTTAGTTGTAGTGGTTTAAAAAAATTAAAAAAATCTTAATAAACCTAAAGCTGGAATCTATTTTTAGCACTGAAAGCAAGTACTATTTGAGTCAAAGGTAATTTTTGTTACTGTATTTCAAGGAAAAATTCTTGATACTTACATTATCAAAAGGAGGGATAAATTCGCCTTTTGAAAGAGGATTATTCTGAATATATAAAAGAATTTGTACACTCCTTGTGTCGTGCATTTAATTGGAACATTTATGGGCTTGTAATTTCTCAGTTTTCGACGACATCGAACATAAAAACTGGCGCTTTAGGTCTGGACGAAATGACTACCTTGTCATAGTTTTATCAGTGGGGGAAGAAAAAAAGTTTTCTAAAATAATAGTTTGCTCGTATTTTATTCAAAATGTTTTTGAACTGAGGAAAACTTGAATAAAAATTATTGGTTTAGCCTTTGTCTCACGATGACGTTATTTTATTCGGTTTTCCAATAGAATAATGAGAGGGTGAATGGAACCGCGGTAACAAGAAAGCATGTTGGAAAAAAAAAAAAAAAAGAATTATTTTATTTCTACAGAGAGTATGAAAAACAATGCGGAGGTTTTTCCGTTCCAGGGCATTAGACTCATCTATTCTAGATCAAGGATGCTGAGACTATTTTCTTTTCCGAGCTTTGGAAAGAGGATTTTCTTTGATAGTTGAAATGTCGCTCGACGAAGTGGAGATATGTAAGCGAAATATCCAATTATATATTTCGAAACTGCAGGGACAAAAGCAAACCGAAAGAGCATTTCATAGGTTTTTTGGTTGCGTCAAAGTTTATTTGAATCGCTTCTTTTGGTACGACAGTATTTGATTGTGGGTGGATGGAGATAGGCTCTCCAGTAAGGGAACTTAATCTGAATTGGCATCTAACATCACCTCTCAGTAAGGAAACTTAATCTGAATTGGCATCATCTCTGAGCCTCTAAAGGTGAGATTTCATTTGAGAAATTAGAGTTTTATATTTAAAAGGTAAACTGCACTCCCATACCGTCCATAATTTAAATGTTTGATATATACAGAAAGAGTATCTTACAAATTATTAATTTATCAAGAAAAGAAGTTTTGGTACATTTCTGTTTCGCCGGTGCAAATCTCGCCAAGCAGACTTTATTGGCGACAACATACATTATACACACAAAAAATATTAAAAAAATGTTAGTCCTAAGAATTCTTTTCTTGAAGGCATAAACATTTTAATATCGCTTAAAATTTTATAGAAAGCCAATAAATAAAGACAATAAATTTATAAAAAGACATTAATTTAAAAATTTACTATGCTTTCATGGTTCAACATCCTGTTTCGCCGGTTCATATCACGTGACCCCAAGCGATCTCGTCTCACGTATACTACTCTACAAAAATATAATGCTCTCAGTAATTATCTACATGAATTTAAAGTTAAATCTTAATTTGGAACACAAGTTTAAATGCAAGAAATACTTCAATTCGTACGAATAGCTTACTCAGAAATTATGTAAAACTGCAGTGCTTTACTTCGCTAATGCATTCTCGTTAGAATTGATGAATTTAACCCTTGACTTTACCTTTTCTATATTTTCGGCTTCGGGTAAGCATCCTAATTGATTTAATTGCCGAAAATGGCCTTAGACATAAAACTGAACTATCTGAATGAGGCGTAAAAGGTTACCAGCGAGAATATTCCGTTTGGCATCGGTTGTACCATTATTGGCGACTTTATCGCTTGCGCCGGCAAAACGGAAAAGTATCGAAGTTTTAAATATAGCTTCCTTATTAAACCCTGTTTTTAATTCTCATTTGTTTAAATAGACATTTATGGTGCATTTGATTACATGCAAGCACAAGAGATTTCAGATTTAGATGTAGTTTAAAAATATTGTTGCGTGCGTACGGGTTCGTTACGAAATGAATGCACAAGTCCGATGAAAAATGAACAAAATTTATTATTATCACAACAAAAAAAAAATGCTTAAATCTCCTCAGATATTCGTGCAGTATTACAATATCTCACAGTAGTTATCTTTTAACTACTGAAACGTTCAAGAGAACTTAATTCAAAACAGCTAAAGAAAGCTAATCCGCGAATTCGCTACAGTCAACAAGAGCAGTTTTCTAAACAAATTCTTAAAACAACAACAAACTAACTAAAATCATTGAATTGAAATCGAAATCGAAATCGAGTCAATGGCTAGGCGGCAATTAGTAGCCAACCGCTACTTTAACCGTCTCTGTTGGTAAATTGCCCTAAGGCGTTGGTACTTAAGTTTTTAATTAAGGCGATTTACGCCGCGCCAACTAGGCGAAACTTGTCAAATTTTGTGAAATGTAGGTGGAGTAAGGGAGATGATTGGCAGGAGCCTGTCACGTGGGTGGTCACCAGCTTACGCGTACAATGAGAAATATTGGAAATATTAATAATTATCAAGTTTTGAAACAGGTTATCTAGATTGGAATAATTAAACTAATATCACGATCTAAATGAAGACAAATGGCACAACTAAGTGCAACAGATTAGCTAAACAAAATATTCAAATTCATCCTTTCTGTAAAACACAGATTGGACAGTGGTAGTCACGTGGGAGTCACCCTCCCGTGAACTGTCCACAGCCCAATGCATCTTGAAATAGTAGATATCACAATTCAGTGAAGTCTTGGTCTGAGAAATTAAACACTAAAGTTCTTGTACAACACTGAGGCACATGAGTTACTATAACTATACACTATGTACATATAGTGACGGCGGTATTTGAGCGAAGTGGCAAATGGTGAAAAGCATTTTACACTAGCAATAAATAATCAGAGCTTTGAAGATCCAGGTACACGGATCATGTCCATAAGTCCACAATATTGCAAAGTCTCTGATATAACAATAAGAAGATTACGAAAATGACAAATATAAGATCAGTGTTGAATTGAGAGGTTTTCCTCCTTTTTATAAGATTTTTAAATCGCGCCCGAGAGAATTTTCTGGAACTGTCTCGAAATCAAAAAGAGATTTTTATTAAATGTTAAATGCACGCGCTCTTGTATTTTCAATTTTCCGGCTTAGCTTTCTTTTAATATTCGTCACGCGCTGCACTGCACGGGGAATTAAACAATTTAATTTATAATTGAACTAACATTAGCTTTTTAAATACCAAATTTGTAACAATATATTTAGGTAAATTTTATGATTAACGGTTATTGTAATTAGTTTGATAGGTATTGCAACTTATGACTAATTCTCTTATACTATAGGAATCAATGAATTAATAAGCTGGTTAGCTACATATGTTAATGCTAAAATAATTTTCTATGTTGTTATTTATGTAGTTAACTCTAACTATGAATCGAGGCAGCCAGTACTTAGAGTAGCCTCTGGCATCCCCAGTTTTAGGAATACGTTTCTGATTTTTGAACACCAGAAATGTAGTTAAGTAACGAATGCGTTAAGTCTAATAATTCTGAAGGTGTATGGCTGAAATTCTTATTCTCAAACTGTTGCATTGGCTATGCAGAAAGAAAAGAATGTGTGTATGTATACATTAATAATTAAATTAAATTTGATTATCTTGTAGGAAATGATTAGAAAATATTAATTTTTAATAGAAAAACTATTGAGATGGGAGATTTGAAAAATGCAAACTTTAAACAGAAAGTGAAAAACTAATTAAAGGTAGTGCGTACTGTGGAAAGCAAAAACTTATATATATATATATATATATATATATATATATATATGTAATAATAAAATTCCATAATCAAAAATACACTTAAAATTCTAACTGTATGTTCTTTTCATTTTTAATGGCGACGGTCTCTTATTTGAAAGCACGTGGAATTAAATCCACAGCCCCGTAGTCAAGTTGTTTTTCCCGCCTTTTCTACACGTACAGTTATAGAATGTTCTGAAAATATTTAAAACGAACTGGAATGGCTGACGAGGCTGACGTCATTTCTTGGAAGCTCCGCCTTTCCAGAGATTATAAAAGGACCCGCAAAGGAATATCAGGGTCTTTTCTTTAATGTAACGACGCAGTAAACTTCATACAAAAAGTTATTAGTAGTTCTTTTTTATTTACTCCGGAGATCTGATTTTTTGTAACTGCTATTTCTCCTGACCAATAATAAATGGATCCTGTTTTTTAAAACTATCGTCTGATAATTTAAGCTACGACTACATCTATATTTCTTCACCAATCTATTTATTCCAGACAAAAGCTGGTACATCACACACACACACACACACACACACACACACATATATATATAATACCTAATTATTATACGCTTATAAAATCAAATTCCCAAACTCACAGTTTCAAATACATTTAAAAAGGCTGGCATTAATTTTATCTTTTAGATTGCTTGTATACAGTGATATGATATATTTTACCCAAACCTGAAAAGAAGGTACTTTTATGGATGACTAAAGCAAGTAATCTAATGCGAATATGTAATTACGATTCTCTTACCTCTTGGTTTCTTGCTAGAATTTTTAAAGGTAGTATTAATTATGTACTCCAAGGTATTAAAGGTGTCAATCTGCCTCGGCTGCTAAATTTGCTCTTCAGTATGGATCAACATTCTACGCAATTAAAGTATTTGATGTTTATTACAACTCGAACACGAAATGAGCGGAAGTTTCGCTTCTGCCAGTGGCAACATTGAGTCAAAAAATAAACTTTGAAGTGACAGCGGTAGGTTACTCGGCTTCTCTTGATAGACTTTGATTCGAAGGGGAGATAATCCCCATCTTTTGATTTAAAATTAATCTTGCATTATGTAAATATTGTAAAATAACATACGTGCGTAAATAAATAGTCATTAAGATGTGATTCGAATTTGAATTGTATATCGAAAGCCCTCCCAACAGAAACTTCGACATAATAGAACTCGTGGATTAGAAACAACACTGTTCATTACAGTTTCAACATTCTAAGTACCTACGCCCATCAATACGTCTACGCATCTATGCCATCAGTATTTCTACGTATTTACGTCATCAATATTTGTACGTAACTGGGCAATCGATCTTTCTACAACATCATTAATAGAAAATCTTTTTTTATTACAAATCAAAACTTTGCATACGCTTAACTACGTTTTACTGTATCCCGCACTTGTGCTATTTTCCACATTTTCCAGATTACCATTTCGTGGTTGCTATCGCTGCTACAGTCATTCGCCTTTAGCTATTGTTCACCAGTGTATAAGAGTATCACAGTTTTTTTTAAAATATTTTTTAACAGAGGGCGTTCTATTCTAAGTCATCATGTTAAGCCTATGACGTAAACATTTTATTGTTTTCTAACATTTCTTTCTTTTTTTCTCTTTTCTTACTTGCATTACTATAATGCTTTCCAATCTAAAAGCTGAAAATTAATTACTATAAATTCCCGTTTTTGGGGTATTTCAAACTTTTCATTGCCAAATTATTTCTCTAATGGCTGCAACTATTAGCTTTGTCCTTTGTTCTTTTGTTCCAGCAGTAGCGAGCTCAAAAATTATAATTCTCTGTTAATTTTTAATATATTTTTTTAATGATTACATTTTAACTTAAATTTTAATATTATTAAATAGTGTATATTTTACTTTTTATATTGAATTTATTTCATTTGGATTTGTTTTTGTATATTTTTATTTCATATGAAGGGAGATATATTACGTCGGGAAGGTGTTCAGAATTTTTGGATGAACTTATAATTAAATAATTTAAGATGGTTCATCAGCTAATTTTGAATCAACAGAAATGCAGCGATTTTAGTGGAAGGAGGGCTTGAATTGAATCTGATCTACCTCCTCTTGATAACGTTGAATCAAATATTGATTTTTATTCCTATTTTTGTACTTTAATATATTTATGTTGTTTTCGGGAATTCTTCTGGTTTTAAAAACAATTAGTTGAAGACTTTTGTACATTTTATTGGGAAATTTTGGGATTTTACTGGTTTTGAATTTAATTTCTTTCACATCTTTATGAATTAAGTTCTAAATATCTTACTATTTTGTCTTTCTCTATACAATTACAAAACAGTTATTTAAAAAAAAAAAAAAAAAAAAAAAAAAAAACATAATATAATCATGCCTAGTATTTTTGTGCATCAAGTTACTGAAAACTTATCACTAAAGACATAAAGTAAGAAATACATATGTAAGATAAAAAATATGAAAGCAAACTTCTAAATTTGATTGGTTATAGCTTCTCTTATTTCTTATTTGATTTGGGGACTCCCTCTTTCTGTCTTGGAAATAGCGCCATAAGTCTAAGCTGCGTCATTCAAATTCATCATGCGGTCTTGCCTAACGCTTAATGCAGATGTCTCTTGCCCAATCAAAATAATTGTAAACCAAAACTAACTCGAACTGAAACTTTCTCCCTTCTTCCTCTGCATTACCACTGTGACACTCTTTCTCTTTTTGCTTAAGCTTTCATCCTGTCGACTGTAAAAATGTAATAATAGCAAAGAAAAGACGGAGCAGTCGTGATGCGTCATACCTAGATATTATAGATTATAGATCCATGTGAAGAGGAATAATTCTGATTGCGTAGTAGGCTAATATGTCGACTTCGTAATATCTGAAAAACTTGGCAGTCGTAGTAGTTTTAATTCCATTTTTATTTGCAACTGACATTTGTGGCCACAGTTCCCTTGGCACTCTAGTCGTGCCTATTCAAGAACATTTACACTTTCGATATTATTTCGGTAGGAAGCGAGCCCAGCGAAATTGCGTACAAGCGCTGTACAGGCAGAAGCTACAGTGCGTATTTATCCAATATGGAAGCACACGAAGAAAAAGTTTCAGTTACCAATCATTACGTCATCAGCGTTGCGCCGGCCATGCAAAATGGAATGATCTAGAAATGACGCAATCTAAAAAAAGTTATTACGATTTTTAGAACAGAGAGGAAGAATTAGAGGATTACCTTTAGTTTAAATTATAATTTTGATTTAGATATTTTTTTATCTTACATATTTATATATAGACAAAATAGTACATACATGAATAAATATAAAGTAAAAACCAGTTCAAAGCCTAATACAATTGCGCGCAGATAACAGCAACGCGTGGTAATAATCCAAAATAAAATAAAATAAAAAAATACGTTTAAAGTTTATCTCATATTCAGATGCGAATAAACCACATGGGAAAAAAAAAAAAAAAAAAAAAGCGCAGGAGAAATCGCAAGAAATAGGGTAGAAACATACTAATATCATACATACATACATATATATATATATATATATATATATATATATATACATACTATATATGTCTGTATGTATGTGTGTGTGGGTAAAAGTCACTTAGCTCTAAATTAAATGTATTAAAGGATCTTTTCATTCCTTTTGAAGAAATTCAGAAAGTCCTTGCAAGAGCAAATTAAATTTAATTTTGCTTAAGAGTAAATTTGAATACAATTTGATTTTACAGTTAGTTTTCCTGGTGATTGATAAATAAGTATTTTGCTCTAGTGCCCTAGTTTTTGAGGATTTATTGAATTACCATGGATGCAGATGATGCATGTTTTATTGAGGGTACGTTAAGAGTAATGATTACTGGAGTAATGATTATTGAGATTTGGGTACGTTAAGAGTAATGATTATTGAGATTTGGGTACGTTAAGAGTAATGATTACTGGAGTAATGATTATTGAGATTTGGGTACGTTAAGAGTAATGATTACTGGAGTAATGATTATTGAGATTTCGGTACGTTAAGAATAATGATTATTGGAGTAATGATTATTGAGACTTGGGTACGTTAAGAGTAATGATTATGGAGATTTGGGTACGTTAAGAGTAATGATTATTGGAGTAACAATTATTGAGATTTGGGTACGTTAAGAGTAATGATTACTGGAGTAATGATTATTGAGATTTAGGTACGTTAAGAGTAATGATTTAACATTACTGATCAAGCATTTAAGAGTTATATAGCTATAGTATTACATTAAGGTCCTAGAAAATCAGAACTTGTTAATTGTTCATCATTCAAAATTTTATTATAGCTACTAGCATTTATTAGTTTTTTTAGATAATACTCAACTAAGGTGCCATTAAGTTTTTCTAAATAAACAAACACTACGTAATATAGTATATTTATCTTTCTTCAATTTATCCATATTTTTCTGATATTATTTGGCCTAATTTATTATTTACGGCACACGTTGTTTAGGTATATCCATTTACTAGATTAATTTACTAAGAAATCTGTTTCTAACGTATTTATTAAAATAAGTTAAATTTATAAAAGTGTACATAGATAAACAAAAAATTAATTAAGAACGTTTTTTATGATTAGTTTTGTTATCTCGTCATACAGATTTACGCTCTCAGGTATCCTAGTAAAATTTTCAGTCATAAACGCAAACATCCTTATTGCTACAATTGAGTTGACCCATACATGGCGCTATGCATTTCCGGTCACTGAACTTGTTATGAAAAAGCTGATATATCTATAGAACTTAGATATTGAAGTTTGCATCGTTGACATTCTGCATAGATTTGAGTTTCTTTAAAGTAGTTGCTTATCTGCTGCTTACTCAGCAAACTGTCAAATCGTCATTGCTGTCAACTTTTCACTTTAGTATAGATGTCAATGCATACTTTTCTTCTGGTTTTTAAACATTTTAATTTCAATAGTTGATGCTCTGGTTTGACAGCTACCAGAGCTTCTTTTTGGTTTAGCAAATCATGTTTTTAAGCGATTGAGAACATAAACTAAATTTTTCTGGAACGTATATTTCTGTGGAAAACTTAGATCTCTTTGCCATTCACTGCTCTGAATTATGTGAAAAGTCTGAATGAAATAACAAACTCGTCTTTCCACTTTGATATTATAATTTTTTTACATTACACAAGAAATGTTCAAAACAGCGTAAAAAATAACTCCTGTTTCAGATCTAATACTGAGTAATATATCCTGCTAAAGTTAAAATAATTTTCTTTGTGCTAGCTAAAGTATCAGTTATTGATTCAAGTGAATTGTAATTGAATCTTTTCTTCAACTCCCCCCCCCCCAAATAAGGAACCTGAATTACACATATTGAATATAGCTTATCCAAAGTACTTGGGGAATGCAGAAGTGCCCTGAATTTCCAGAATGTATATTTTTATACTTAAAAAAGAATTATCTCAGGAAGAATATATAAGCATTAACATATATATATTTTTTTATTTTCGTGTGCATTTGATATCTTTGAGGGGCGGTGTATTCATTTTTTTTAAGAATTTCAAAATATGTTATCTATATTAACTCTAGGGATGTATTTAAATTCCGGTTAGTATTTAAATAATTAAAAAAATCGCTTAGTATTTAAATAATTAAATCATTAAGTAAATCAAGACAGACACTAATGAGCAAGACAGGCAATGGTGTATCAGATAAAATTTGAGAAGCTAGCTGTTGGACTAAATGTATATATATATCGAATAGCGTACTAAGATTTATAGATTTGTACCTTATATTTTACACTTCAATAAAGATTTTGGTGTCAGGATTTCAGGAGGAGACCTTCATGTGGATGAAGTAAACATAAATGCTTTAAAATCTGTGATTTTGTTTGAAACTACAATTCCTCAAATGGTTAAAAATACGGTCTAAGGTAGTTTTCCACAACAAGTTTAACAATTATTAATCTGAAGCAATATTTAGGAATATTAAATAATCAAAATCAAGATGCATTGCTAATTCAATCACTAACATGGACAAGCTAGCTGTTTGGCATATCCTTTTGTTGTTACAGGAAGTGGACTGCATGAAGTAAGTTTACTGGTGTCTTAGACTCAGCTTGTTGAACTTCAGGGAATAATTAAAAGGTTGTAGAGATATTAGATTATTTCGAAGCAGGAGATATGAAAAATGAGCAATGCCCTTGCAGGGACTCGAACCACGGATGAGCCGAGTGTGCTGACCATTACACCACAAAGGTGGAAGAAATACCTTATAAGGTACCTAAACAATCATATTTATCATAGTTTCCTTTTTCAGGTCTGACAGGTAGAAGTACAGCCACTTTATTGAATTACATAATCTTAATATTCTTTCACTTGCTGTTATCTTCAGTTTCTAAAACCAATTAAAATTATTACATAAACAGAAATCTGACAATTTAAACAAGGCTGAACTTTTGCGTATTACAAAATGTTTTAGCTGCAGACAATAAATTAATTTGATTTGAAGCATAAAAATGGAAAATCGTATTGAATTTGGATAACACTGAACAGGGCCATCATTGATTAGTTATATGCTACTGGCAAATAATCACATATTGATCTCTAAGTACTTAAGAATGAAAATATTATTCCTTCTCCCTCCTTCAAGCATGCCTTCATGGTGTAACAGTTAGTACACTCGGTGCGTATTCGAGAGGTCCAGGTTCGAGTCACGGCGAGGGCATTGCTTATTTTTCATGTCTCCTGCTTCAGGAAAAACTTAGTGAAATGGGGCCTGAACTGAGAGGTGGTGGGTGATGATTCTTCTCCACCAGGATTTGGCGTTTGGGTCCCTTGATCCCCAGTAGTAGTAATAGTAACGGAGGAAGTGGGCACCATCCCTCCACCGTTAAGATTAACCGGTAATAGCACCACGTCCGCCCTTATCTAGAGTTGACCATTTGGAGCCACATGGGGGTCTCGCACACAGCGCCCAGACCATCCCGTTTGCAGTGCTGCTGACCAATCCGCCAGCAAGGATGCACTCCCCGCCAGCTGCCCAGGCTCAGTACTTATTGATTCTAATCAAACAATACATGACCATACAAGGGCTTATCGCTGTGCTAGCGTAGTAATACATATCAAAACTTACATTAAAATACTTGAGTTTGATATACACATCCTTGATCACCTTGATCCCCAGTAGTTACCCTTTAAAAGGGGGAGTATAGACAAGTGGGCGCTGCTAGGTCCACCTAACCAAACAAGTTGGTCTTAGCGTCATTACAAGCCACGCCCAATTCAACAAAGAAGAATAACTAAATGAAAATAATCATGTGTTAATAATAATTAAAAGCATAAAAGTGAAGGAAAAGGACAAATACAAACATTTAGAGAAAAGCAAAACCTTAAATTTTCTCCCTCCATTCTGCATGCCTTCGTGCTGTAACGGTTGGCACACTCGGTGCTTAATCGAGAGGTCCAGGTTCCAATACCGGTGAGGGCATTGCTCATTTTTTATGTACTTCTGCTTCAAAAACAGCTAATGTCTCTACAACTTCATTTTGTCTATCAGGTTACTTTAGATTCTGAACCGTTTCCAATTTCAGAATACTAGATTAAAGATGTTGAATTTGTAAATTTTAAATTTTCGGTTAACTGGACGTTTAAAACTAAAGTTATTTTTAAAAACTTGATGGTTATAAAATTTCCAACGCTTATACAGTTCCGAAAGAAAATTCATTTTTATTTCAAAAGAATTCTTTCTGCATAAATTTAATTTTTGTGTTAATTAAAGTGAAAAAGGGCACAATTGCAACATGTTGATAAATTTGTAATAGAGATGTTACTGTGAAAGACCGCAATCTGAAGAATGTCAACATTTACCGAATCGCTTGGTGTATGTCCGAAATATTTGCTAAATATCCTTATTTCTCAATTACACCGGCAAATGCCGATATTCGCCATGCACTAATGCTGAATGTTGAATAAAGTGTTTTGTTAGTTTTTAAATCATATTTTATTATTAAAACATGTTATTATATACATCTTTTGCCAGGAACATGACAGAGGTCGTAAAAACTAGATATCCTCGGCTATCTATATACAACTGCCAACGTTTCTGGAGGTCTTGGAAGCAAGCAGGGAAGTCTTCAATAGCGATGCTTGCAAGCTCATTTGTCACAGTCCGTTGGATGTCTGAGGTAATCTTGATGAAACTTTCATTTCAGTCACCTTTTCACTCAAGGAAACAAGAAAAAATCACAATAATTTTTGACACAAATGTGAGATAACGTCTGGCTCTATCCAATAGTTCAGCAGAAATTCTTCATCTTTCCTCTTTCTGTTCATCTGTTAGTGAGTGAGGGACGATTTTTGCATTAAGTTAATGTTTCCCGAAATCTTCGCGTAAAATCTTATAACACACATCACGATTCAAATTCAGTTTTCCCGATATCCATGCGCACAGTTAAACGGTGGTGGTTTTCTTGCAATAACTGCCTTACGTGCTTCAGGTTTGCATCAGGATGTGCTATAGACGGGTGATCAGCTCTGGGATCATCTTGGACTGAATCTCTGCCTTCAAGAAACCTTTCGCGCAAGTCGAAAACACGACTTCATGAAATTGCCTCGCCTGCATATGTTTGCTTAATAATGTTCCACGTTTCACTAGAGGTTTTCCAGAGCTTAACGCAAAAGAAAATTGTTCACTCTTTGCTCACAATCAGCATCGATTGTGTCACCTTAACGAACGCGACAACAATCCGAACAGTGTGTTGCTAAGCACAGCCCTACCACCTAGTAAGTTTGCGTGGAAACATGACCAAGGTCATACCTAGTAAGGATACATACCAGGTAACATAGAAACAACGTTTGTTTATTTTTAGTTCTGCAAACTCAGAAATAAAAAAAAAAAAAAAAGTCCTGGAGCATTTCTGACAAAGGATGTACGTAGCGTATTCGGAAACTAAGTACCGTTTCATTCTAGCGCCGTCGCAGCGCTGTGGTAGGCGTCCCGCGCATGCGCACTAGTCTTTCTTGTTCACTGACTTTCAATTGTTGCCATTTTGGTTGTTCTATGTTGTGTTTTCAGTTTGCTGTGCACATTCAAAATGTTTAAGACAATTAGTTCTCCCGCTGACTGTGAGATTCGTGCCGTGATTAAATTTTTGAACGCGAGGAATGTTAAACCGGCCGAAATTTATCGTCAAATGACAGAAGTTTACGGTGAATACACGATAAGTGATGGAATGGTGCGAAAGTGGGTAAGAATGTTTAATGCAGGTCGAACAAATGTCCACTCCGAGGTTGTCACCGATGATTTGGTAAGGAAAGTTGATCAAGCAATTCATGAGAACAGACGCTTCACAATGACAACTCTTTCAGAGGCATTTCCACAAATTTCACATACTGGTTTGTTCGAAATTGTGTCTGACCGCTTGAATTATCGCAAACTGTGTTCCCGATGGGTGCCAAAAATGCTCACTGATGTTCACAAAACAAAGCGACTTGGTAGTGCCCTGACATTTCTCACGCGGTACATTGGGAGAAAACATTTTAAACCAAATTGTGACAGGTGATGAAACTTGGGTGTGTCATTTCACACCAGAATCGAAACAACAATCGATGGAGTGGAGACACTCATTCTCCGAAAAAACAAAAGTTCAAAGTGACAATGTCATCACAAAAAATCATGTGCACTGTCTTCTGGGATAGGAAAGGCGTTTTGCTTACTGAATTTCTTCCCAGAGGTGAGACCATTAACGCGGCACGATATTGTGAGACTTTAACCCACCGGGCGGCTCGCATTCAAATCTATTTACGTCTCGAAAACTGCAGTAAAATTTAACCATGTTTACAACTTTTTTTTCACTTAGAGTGAACCAAAATTGTCCTGAAAACGGCCTTTGTTAGATTTCCTCCCCCCTCCTTGTAGGGCGATCAACAAGTCGTTTCACTTAAGTCGTTCACTTCCTACTGTCCTTTGATTACCGCCTAGAGGCGATTAAGCAGATGGGCTGCTTTTGCCCTTACGGAGGAGGGAACACGTTTTGTGTCCATGCTTTGGTTAGACGAAAAAAGATATTTTTTTCTGGAAATCCAAAACAGAAAAGGAAGTTTTGTATTGCATTGTTACTAATTTTGTGCATATTTCTAATCTTAATTGCTTATCAGAGCCGTGCAAAGATATTTTTTAACCTGAGGCAGAGAGGTCAATGCGCGTCCATATAAATATAAAAATAGCTACACTTGTATTAAGCAAAAGTAATTGTATTAAATCAAAATGTCATAACTCTTATAGCATAATTATACCATAATTCTTAAAGTATTTTTTAATCGTAGTTTTATAAATTCAGAGAAATAATGTAGCCAATTATTTATAATTTTCAAATGAAAACGTTAAAAAATTCGTTTTTGATAAATAAGAAATAACACTGAAATGTATATTGCATTAATTTCCAGGTTTCCTTGCAATTTTTTTGGTTTGTTTTATTGATTTAAGTTTGACGAAGCTTATTTCCCCTAATAATTAAAGTAATTTTCGAAAGCGTATAGCCAATTTGGCGCCTCTTCTAGTGATTCACATGAGCCCGGCTTTGTTGCTTTTTAAGTATAAATGTTATTAATTTTTATTGCGTTTCGGTATTTTAATGTACGTTTATAGAATGTTAATTTGTTTTTATATGCATATTTCAGTAATATAATCTTACGACTAGTGAGACAGTGTAGTTTAACTAATTTTCTGCTTTTGATTCATGTTATCGAGCTTTAACGCTAAGAAAAAACTTATAAGAGGCTTAAAATACCTAATTCCTATTGAAAGCTACATGTAATTGTTAATTAAATTACTATTAAAATAACAAACACATGCTCAGTGTCAGTCATTTCGACATGATGTTTGTAATTCATTTTACCACAAATTTATTTCGTTTATCTTGTTTCATATTTATAAAAGGGGAATTTACCTTCATCGCATTTATTGGTTGATTGAATATTTTGAAACAAATTTCAGTCATAATAACCTTATTAAAAATTTTCTACATATAGACAAGATGTCACAGATACCTCTCAGTTTCCGAACTAAATTACATGGTTCTGAAATTCGGTGCATTTTCATATGATTATTTTTGACAGAAAGAGTTAACTTACGTAAATCACAAAAGAACATTGTTTTAATTCTTAATTAAATATAGCACTTGTATTAAATTGCTAAAATTCATTGTTAGGAAAATCTCGCTCTAAAAAATTAGACACTTTTACCTTTCAAAGTGGAATTTTTGTGGTTTTCTCTGTGCATAATGTGGGCGCGAGTAAGTTTTTCTTAGAATGTCCTCCACGGAGGCATTCCTTCCTTTAGGCAGATAGCTCTCTCTTGCTTTGAAGGAAAAATAAAGCAAACCAAAACAAAAGCTTCAAAATTGGTGTTTAAAATTTTTTTGTTTTCAAATACGCAAATTACTTAGAGATCTCAATTCACATTATCAAATGTTATTAGTTAAATAAATAAAAGCAAGCAGAGGATTTCTATTTAAATTGTTTGTTTTAAAATAAAAAATAAGAACAGTCAGTTTTGAATAAATCTTGTCAACATCAAGCAGGGACAGGAACATGCCAATGTAAAATTTAATATTAGGCCAAAAAGAAACGCTTTGACGTAGATTTTGGATAAAACTTAATCAAATTCGCAGGTAGTCAGAGACAGTAGAGAGAAAAAAATGTTTCTGAAGTATTTGTGTATTTATTACATAAATGTTTTAATGCTTCCATAGCACTGCTAATCGATAAAATTTATTTGATGAAAAGTAGGAAGTTTGCTTTTAAAATTCCGATTTTTCAACCTTTTTCAGTGACATATGTGGAATCGAAAAACACGTCTGGCCAGGAGGCAGATTAATGGCTGAAAAATTCTTAGAATTTAAAGAGGCATCGAACAAGAAAATTTAGAGATGGCGAAATTCTAAGAATTTGGCACTTGACAACGGCAAAAGTTTTAGAATGTAGAGAGCTACAGAATTTAGGCAGGGCAAAATATTTTAAATTTATAGAACATCGGTCAGTAGAATTAAGATCCCACAGCGATTGCACTGAGAAACAAATCGACCTGCTTCTCGATTATGCGGATGGACGCAGATTAACTTCCGAAAGCTCAGTGAAGCAAGAGCTATACATAATGCAGCTATTTACGATTTCTGCTATAATAAACTGAAATTTAATATAATAATTTAACACTATATATCAGTTTACGAAAACATGATGATACTTTTGAGAAATTTTCTTTAATTCCCCAGTACACTAAAAAAAAAAAAAAAAAAAGTACAATAGATTATATAATGATATTACTAACAAAATGATGCCGATGACGCATTTAATTTTTATCTTTTTATTAATCTAAATAAATATGTCATTGAGTTTTCCATAGCTTATAGTTTTGCAAATTAAAAATGTTCAATAATATAATATGTGATTATGGTATTATCGGTATGGTACTATTCAAGGCAAAGCACACGAGGGTTATCTGCCTAAATGGAGGGATGCCTTCGTGGAGGACTTTCTAAGGGAAACTGGCTCATGGGGAAAACCACGAAAACGACCACGCAGCCAGCCCGTTCGCGGGATTCGAACCACGGACCGAACTACCAGTGTTCAGCGTCCTTACCGCTCGGCCGTTGGTGGGTAATATGTGATTATGAAAGCTGTATAAAAGAAGAAAAATTCTTGCATATTCGTCAGGCAGCATACGATGGGCACCTGCGTGAGGAAAAGGATGCGTTTGTAGATGACTTTTTCAGGGAAACTGGTTTGGTATATTCAACCTAAAATTCACCAAAATACCAAGCAACGAACGCCTTCGCCGGAATTCAAACTTAGGCAAAACTACCAGTGTTCAGTTGCAAAAGAGAGTTAACAACATAAACAGGCAACATGTCTGAAATTAGTATTTATTGCATTCAACAGTGATATGATTTTCTGATATAATTTAATGGAATATCACTGTAAAAGAATGGGAATCTTTTTTTTTTTTTTTTTTTTTTTTTTTTGCCTTTTGTAAAGAGATTTTTTTCCGCTCTGTTTTCAACATTTGGTTGAAATGCGAATTAAATAAATATTTACAAATGCAGAATATTGGATAGTTATTGATGATTTCGAGATTCAGTTTCTGAAATCCATTTCATGTGTCATTTCCTTAAAAAGGTGATACTGAAACCAACTTTCGAGGAGTAAAATGATTACTAGAAAAGAGTTTCCGATTTCTTTCATTCTTTTATTCCCATTATAAATTTATCCCGTAGTTCTTAGAACATTCTTCTATCCGTAAGTGATGATTTGCTTTCCGAGAAAATTTTCTGAAAGGAATAAATTACTTAATCTTTCAAACCATGGGAAAATCTTGCCATCGCCGGTACTTAATTCCCTTCATTTACTGAGATAACCTGCTTTGTCATAAGTATGGTACTTGTTTTCTGATTTTTACTGAATTTGCATGCTCAAAGCTATCTAAATAAAGAAACGCTATTGTGAATATCAGAGTATGAGTGCGTATATGAAAGGGCTATATATTTTTCAGAATTCCCCTATGAGCTGTTTATTCTTAGGGCAGAAAGAGGAGAAAGCTTGCATACATCGCCATTCCCGGAAACTAGACAGTACCGAAAACATTACTAGACAGTCCGGTTTACCAAACAATAGAGTTTATCTGATTCCAAGTTGTAAAAGCTGACAGTTATAAATTGTTATGTTCATGGCGACCTTCAGAAGGCATCAAATTACTTCAAAAGTTCCGCTGCTATAAATTTTCAGACTGCAATTTTTTTCCTTTAAATTTTCGAAAATACCTATTTTTTAAGTATTTTTCGGTACTTATATTAATATTGATACAAATAATACAGAAAGCACCAAACGTAGCTATGATGTATTTCAATTTGTCCTTAGTATTTTCTCACATATAAGTACTAACACTTTGTCTACACGTTTCTAATGTTTCACCATAGTAAGCCTTCTCTTTCCGAATGTATTCAGTTCCTTTTCGCTTTCGTTTTCTGCTTCTTCTTCTTTTTATTTATTTATTTATTTATTTATTTAATGTTACCATATCCTGAGTTTTACTCTAGCTATTAGCTAGAGTAGCTACTAGGTAGCATTCATTATAGTACATTCATTATATTCATATAGCTACTAGCTAGCATTCATTATAGTACAAAAACTAATATAGCTTGTCAATATCAACACATTTTTATCTTCAATAAAATCCACTAATTCGATTGATGCTGTAAAAATTACAATTTAATACTTAAGCCAATTATTCTGATTATAGTGATTTAAATTCGATTTTAGGCAACATATGCATTCTTTCAGAAAACGCGATATATTGAGCACCGCTGTTACAAGTAAATACTGTACATTCAACCATTTCATAATATGTAAATGTAGCATAACTTCTTTTCGAGTGCTTGCACTGAGAGTCTCCTTCAAGTATACCTTAATGGAACTTTATTTCATGAAAATTTAGAAGTATTATAAAAGCCTCAGAATTATTTCCATTGCAAACATTTATGAATTATGCAGAAAAATATATAAGAAAAACATCAATGAGAAACTATTATCGAATATACATTTCATGACAGTAGTAAAACATTTTTTCAGTACCGACGGTATTAAAAAGCTCAATATTGTGATAAGCTAAATAAAATAAAACGGTATTAAAAGTTTAATATTGTGATAAGTATACTAATCTATAACACTCATTTGATATTTTTGCCATTAGAACTAATTCTAACCATTAAAGTAACATTGTATTTGTATTAACTATAATTGTAATTGTAATTTCAATTAAATTTATCAGTACTCGTTGCACCTTGAGGGAGACGCATTATTATTATTTTTTTTCTATTATATAAAATACTGTCCTCAGAAAAAAATTAGACATGATTCTGTCTCCAAAATTAATGGATGAGGTGAACAGAAATAATCTTGGAACAGCCTTTGGGCAAGTGCTGCAAGTATGCGAAATGTAAGACTGTAATTAAACTTCGACCATCCTGGAGACTACACGTTCTTAGAATATTGCCATTCGACAAATTATAAGACCTTCCATTTATCTTTAAAGTTTAAGCTATCTGTTATTGACTGAGAAAAGCTGGTAATTCATTGTAGTTATTTTGTAGTTAAAACTACAACTAATGCAGTTATAATTGTAATTGTGCCGCCCAGATGGTATAGTGGTTAGGGAAGCCTGACTGCGATACCGAAGGGCCTGGGTTCGAATCCCGTAGAAGGCATGGCTTTAACTGTTCGTCCTTTCATAGGAGGCAATAGTGGTCCACATATTAGATGCCTCCATAATAAAGTGACTGCAACTTCTGGCCTTATATAGACTAATGGACTGTGTTGCACTGTAACTGTTCCCAATCTGCCATTGGGGAAAAAATAAAATAATAATAATAATAATAATTGTAATACAATGATTGTTCGAATTACAATATAACTTCGAAAGCAATTAGATTTTTCGCTCATCAGAGTAATAAATCGTCTTTTGAATACTACTAGTTCAAATCGGATGCCCATTTTGGCAAACAATCTAAATGTTTAGATAGCTCCGTGGATTTCCTTATGTGTAACATGAATACAAATCATTTTATTTTAGAAAGTTCTCTATGAGTACATCATTCTTCTTAAACGTGTCGTTGCATTCAATTAAATAAAGCTCTTTTCCTGCTTTTATTAACGGATGATGTGAACATGAGCCAGTTTCCCTTAGAAAGTCTTCTACAGAAGCATCTTTGCAGTCTTTACCGTAATCCAAATAATATGACAATCACAAATGCATAAGAAAATTGTACTTTTATTTGTTCTTACGTGAAACAATGATGGAAAATAGTTCATGCAAGTACTTTCACTTGTAACTGAATAATGCATTTTAACTATTTATGGAAAATGTGTGTTATGTTGAATAAAAGACCAGTTCGTAATTTTTTTTTTTCCAATGGCAGGTAGTAGCCGTTTATAGACATTGATCACTACTAAGGCCGGTCATGTTATTAAGGAGGGAACTAATACGGGGCCACCGTTGCCACCTATGAAGAGGACGAACAAATTACATTCATGCCCTATCCGGGATTCGAACCCAGGCTCTTCGGTACGGCAACCAGAGTCACGAACCGCTTCACTGTCTGGGCGGTAATTCATAATAAATGGATTTAGTAAAATGTCTAATACACACAGCAATTAAGCATACTGATTGCTGATCAGAATCCTTTTTTACCAGCTAAAGCAATAAGTTGGATAAAATTATGAGACTTAGTTTAGTCCTTGATGATTTCCTTTCTGAAAAGAAAAGGATAAATGTAATTTTTATGATTTATTTCTTGTGTAATGTAAACAAGACAGGCGTCCCGTAACAAATCCTTTGCGAAAACACCCCTTTGCACTGGCATAAACTCTTTGCTTGCTTTCCCTTAATCTAATTTAAGTTCACATGTATATCGAAGATCATAAGCATACATATTTGCTTACTAACGTTATGTGCATTTCGGTTTATATAAAATATTTCCTTTAAATAAACTCCTATTTATGCTGGTACCACAAACTACAATATATGTAAGATGATTCAGAAGACATGACAGAAAATATTAATATTTTTCTTATAGGTGATTATCCCGTTGTATTATTTAAAAACTCATTATCTAAAATGCAGAAACATTTCGAATATAATATTATTGACTGTAATTTTCAAATATTATCACGATTTCCTTAGCCTATGTCACTGAAATTATAAGGGGCAGTTGTTTTTCTGATTAAATAGTTACAATCATCTGCTGCGCAATTTTAATTAAGAGGTCATTACAATTCCATTGTAATTTTTATTAGATTATATAATTACAGTTATACTGTTTATTCAATTAGATTTCACAATTAAAATGCAATTATAATTAAAATGCATTTGAGTAAATTGTATATGTAATTAAAAATTGTTACATTGTAATTACAAGATAATTGCATAATATTATTCCAATTACTATGTGTTTTCAATTGCATTCTGCAATTACATTTGCAATTAAGATCATGATTTTCCTGGGCTCCGTAACTTCTTTTATCAGAAACAATTGCTATCCTAATTACATTATTATAATTACTTACTGGAGTTACAATGACAGTGTAATTGTAATTAGATTATATGATTGCAGTTGCATTGAATATGAAATTGGATTTCACAAATATAAAGTAATTGTAATTTAAATGAAATTACGTAAATTGTAATTGTAATTAAAAAAACATCTACTTTTTAACTATAACTACTTAGTAATTGCATACTACACTTAGAATTACAATTATGATCATAATTTCACTATGTTAAGTAATTCTAATTATCAGAGACAATTACTTTCCTAATTACGTAGTTATAATTACCTACTGCAATTGCAGTTAAAATTACGTTGTAATTAGCTAATATTACCGTAGTTGTGATTAGATGCAATAAAATTTGTAATTGTAATTAGATTATATAATTATAATGTTTGTAATTATCATTGCATTGTAATTGTAAGACTTAAGAATTAAAATGCAATTACATACATTATTGTTGCATTTAAAAAGTACTTACTTTCTAATTGTAATTGCGAAGCTAATTACAATTGCAATATAATTGAAATCACATATTTCAAAATATTGTTGCAGTTTCTTGCAATTTTAATTTTAATTCCAATTACATTTTGCCAAACTGCATCTAAAATTTGGAGAATAATTAGGCAGGAAAATGAAAATTCTCTTTACGAATATAAACATTTAAGTTTACTATAGCTGGTATAGGCACAGAACAGCTGGAAGTTTTGAACGAGCTATTTATTCCGAGCTGTTATTCAAAACCTAACGATAAAACCCATTTGCCCCTAGAGAATAGATAATATCCTAATATCCTCTCCTCAATTACCTCCCGCAGAGAAAAATTATCACCTGTCAGTTTACATTAAGAGCAGAGAGGGGAGGGCACTCTGAGACAGGCCGTATATATGCTGCTTTGCCGTTTCGTGCCAAAATTTAAGTTTACGTATATATGCTGCCTTGCCGCCATGAGGACCAAAATATTTGGACGCATATATGCTGCCTTGCCGCTATGAGAGCCATTATTTTCGAACGCATATATACGGCCTTGCCGCCTGGAGGGTTAACAAAACTAAGGCGTGCCATTCAAACAAAGAGGAATGCTCAGTAAAGGAATTGTGTTGCTCCATGACAATGCTCGGCCCCATACTGCTGGTGTCACTCAATCGTTAATTCGACAGTTTCATTGGGAGCAGTTCGATCACCCGCCGTACAGCCCGGACTTTGCGCCGTCCGACTATCACTTGTTCCTGCACATGAAGCGCGAGCTCGGTGGCAAGCGCTTTAGATCTGACGATGACACGAAAAATGCTGTGGAGTCGTGGTTATCGAAACTGGTGGGAAGTTTCTTTGATGATGGTATACAAAAACTGGTCACCAGCTATGACAAGTGTTTGATCATTGGCGGAAAGTATGTTGAAAAATAGTTTAAGACATGTATTTTCATGTAAAAATAAAATTGGATTCGAAAAAATTGTTTTACTATTTTTTTTTTTTCAAAACGGTACTTAGTTTCCGAATACGCCTCGTACATAAAATAGGAAAACGCATAAGTAACAGCTCATGTAAATAAACTGTTGAAAGTAAAACGAACAGTATATTCTGAATGAGAAAAGAAATAACTCCAATAATAAACTTACTTAATTATGAGATTGACGTTATATAGTCTTATCTATTGCAACAACAAACACTAATGGTCTGAATGTATAAGAATATAACCAAATATTCGGTCTTTCATCGACATTCTCCAATTCGATCTTTCACGGTAAGAGAAATATTGATCAGAAGTGCCATCTAGCGTGATCGCCAATATACTATTAAGAGCTTTCCCTTCCATATGTTCGATATTGGCATTAGACTGTGTATGTCCATAAGTTAAAATATTATGCATTCAATCTAGTATTCTTGATGATGATGTCATGTTATTTTACAGTAAACTTACGACTTATCTGTTTTTAAATGCTTTGAGGAAGCCATAATTATCTGAAGAAAATATTGATAAATCTTCTGTAAGCGTTGAGGTAAATTAGATTCAAAGATTAATATTTTGAAAATAGAAATAAAATATTTTATGGAGAAAATGATGTTCTCTTTAGATGCTGCTCAAACTGAGTGTCCTGTCCTCGAATGTTCGAACAAAGTGGAATTTTTCAGTTACCCATTAACATTTATGTAATTACTTTTGGTTAAATGTAATCAATTGATAAACTAATAATTGCAACAATTAATTAAATTACAGCAATTTCTAATACAAATTAAAAAAAAAGTCACAGCCATATTTTCGAAGCAATTAACCAAACGAAGCATAACTAAAGCAGCGACGAATGAATCAGTGCTGTAAGAACCTTAGTCATAAAGGGGGAGTGGCAGAGACAAAGAACATATTAGATTGTTTTAGAAGATTCTTAAGCATACATTTACAGAACAATCAAATTAGCACTTTATAAAAAAATGGAGATTCCATTATTAAATTGCCACTCAAAAAGAAAAAAAAAAAAAAAAAAAAAAAAAAGAGATTTTCTCCCAAATTATAAAAGAAGAGTCTTCTTTTAATAGGCAATTATTCGATTAAGATTATAAGATTCTTATTTAATATACATTAATTGAACATTTATTTAGAGAATATGGAAGGAGAGTTAAATAATTAGGATATTATATTATGCTCCGACGATGAATTAAAAATACGTGTAACTAGTTATTCCTGCTTGTATAAATTGTGAGGATTATGTACATTCCATTTAAATTCCGTTTTTATTATTTACACATATAATGTATTTATTTTGATATTATGTTTATAATTATATAACATACATATTACATTTACATTTCCCTTTCCCTAAACGGCTAAAGATTTCGCAGCTATAAATCATGGATTATAGGACATGAATCATGGATTATAGGACCCCAGACTATAATCCATGATTCAATTCCTTCGACAAGTAAACGAATGAAAACAACTGGAATTGATAAAGTGCTTCTTAAATTGGATCTATGATTAAAGTAGTAAGAAGAAGCATACATGTACAGAATCTGAAGATCTATTATATATATTTATTTGACTCTAGAATTAGTTAAGACATGTCAAACAAGTTCCAGCTTTCTCGAATGGGAGAGTCATTCTCTTATGTGTGATCTCGTGGTGTAAATGGTTAGCATGACCAGTTGCAAACTGAAAGATCCGTGGCTCAAGTCCTGGCAACAGCACGATTTATATTTCATGCTTCCTGATCATAAAGGGATATTGGTTTCTATAGCAGTACTCAAAATAATATATAGTAGGTAATAAAACGTCAGCAATTGGATTTGCCCGACTAGGGTCCCATGTCTTGCCTCATAGAAGGGGAGAGTGTAAAGAATTATAGCATTCCCTCAGTACGTATTGTTATGATTAAGTAATTAACCCAACCAACTAACAAATTTGAAGCTCTGCGGTCCGAATCCAAGTGAAAGTGCAATCGAGGTTTCCCGTTTACCGCATCGATAAGCCTGATAAGTCCTTACAAAATATAAGAACATAATGAAGGTAAAACTGGTTTGCTTATCTATGGATAGCTTAACAATACGTCTAATAAAGTCTTTTAGCAGTTAAAGTGAAGATATCGAACAAATATAGAGAATTCATTCAACTTCTAAGCTTGTTTTAGCTACATAAAACTCAGATATTAACAATAGAAAAGAAGGTAATTATCGAAAATTTAAACTATTTATTCTACATGACATAAAATAAGAGAATTATCTATATTTGTTTAATAAATCAAGTATGTGGTGTATGATAAAGTTGAACCTTTAGACCACCTTCAATGATCCAACTATGTAGATAAAGAAAACAGTAAGAACAATTGGGATGCGATGCCGGATCACGCAAAATGCTTCCTAAATTGAGTTCAGAGAAATGCAATCCGTTCTAAATGTCAAACATATTTCCACTTTCTTTTGAATGCAAAACATGAAATTTTTCTGACTTACTCTTTTGCCTACTTCTATAGTTTATTTTATTATAAATTTATCATAAATTATACGATAAATTAAAATTTAAATTATATTTACGTTTTATTATAAATTTAATTACACTCATGTCCATAAATTAAGGATAATGCAAAATCAAGCATAGGAAGAGTTAGAAGCAAAACAAATTTGACTTATTTGTAAAGCTTATTTATTAAACAAAAGGTAAAGAGCAAAAACAGATGCTATATGTTTGATATTATTAAAAAAATTAGCGAATTTTTCTCCCTGGAGCAAATTACAAAAAACGCCTATTTACAAAAAACCAATATTACATGGTTGGTAGGATTGTTAATACATCGTATGTCTCCCAGACGATGCAATACAGTCCGTACAACGCCTAGGCATGCTGAGTATCAAATTATCCATTTGATCTTGGGAGTATTACACCACTCAAAAAGCAATGCTCTCCGAAGTTCCGGCAGACATGTAGGAGGAAGTTGACGGGCTGCAACTCGTCGGCCAATCATATCCCACACGTGCTCTACTGGATTCAAGTCCGGTGAGAATGTTGGCCAGTCCATACAGGTGATAATCTCCGATTGAAGGCATTCGCTTACGATGTTTGCACGGTGAGGACGGGCGTTTTCGTTCATAAACATAAATTGTGCGCCCATGGCGCCCCGAAACAAACGTACATGTTGTTCCAGAATGACGTCCCGATAGATTTGGCTTGTCATGGTTCCAATTTGAACATGCAGGTCAGTTCTGGAACCCAGAATAATTCCACCCCAAACGAGCACTCCTGCACCACCGTAACGGTGTCGTTCAGTGATGTTTTCTTGGTGGTAACGGGTACCTGGAGCTCTCCATATGAATGTCCGGCGACAATCAGACTGCAAGCTAAACCTGGACTCGTCGGAAAACATCACACAAGCCCACTGTTGCGGTGTCCACAATGCATGCTCTCTATTCCAGGCTAACCGCAGGCGACAGTGAGTTGCAGTAAGTGGAACGCATCTGACAGGTCTACGAGCATATAGACCAATCTGCCCTAAGCGTCTGTACACGGTCTGCCTTGAAATTGTCGTACCAGTGGCTGAAGAGAGCTGACGAGACAGGTCTGAGGCTGTGCTCCGCTTGTTTCTTTTGGCAGTAACTGCCAAATACCGGTCCTCATTCGGCGTTGTAACTCGTTGTAACTGTACGGGGCGACCTGTGCTGTAACGTCTACTCACATTACCATCATCTTGGAATCGTTGCCAAAGCCTGGCGATGACACTCTGGGCAATTCCAAGTTCGTCTGATACTTCCAGTTGGGTACGCCCACATTCCAGACGGCCGATAATTCTACCACGTAAAAAATCATTCAAATGCGTCCTTTGTGTCATAACTATTCGGTTATTGCACTGAAATGCTTATAAAGCGCCTGCGAACAATTTTACGTCTTTGCCTGTATTCCTTATATATCACTCTCTTACACTCTCGTCATTGTGACGTACCATCGGTGTCATCTGGTTACTTCCTGAAATTTGCATATGATTCTTGAAGATGTGTGTAGTGATTTTATAGGTGATATATTTATTTTAGAGTTCGATTTCCGCGTGACTCCGAATTATCCTTAATTTATGGACATGATAAATAATGTACTATACGGGTTGTACATGGTTTACAAGGAATTACTGTACATCGATAACATTTGTTAATGTTTTTGGTATTAAATAAGTGTAAAATATTTCATACAGGAAGGATTAGAAACATTCCCTTGAAATAAATTATAAAACAATTATTCGGCAGTGATACGCATTAATTGCAACACAGAAGCGAACAAAATCGCAAATAAAAATTGTTTGCGAACAAAATCGAAATCGAATTGTTGCGAAAAAAAAGATTCAGAACAAAATCGCAATTAAAAATTGTTTATTCAGTAAAGTAAATTACAGATTCAACTTTACAACTTACAAACTCTAACCAAACCTTTGTACTAACAAGATAAATGATGAAAGCTTCCAATTTTTTCTTATAGAAAACTATGTTTCAAAAATCAGAGACAGAGAGCCAAAGAAAAGTTACCACAAATAGTTATCAATTTAGATAATATTTAAATGTATCTTACAAAAGCTCAAATTATGAATGGCAGAATGAAAGCAAAATGTAGTTATAAGAATTATTTTCAGGGAATTTAATGAAGAACAAACTTGTTAAAAATGATTTCCAGATATTAATTCATTACTGTTGCAACACTCTTTGATAGACGTTGACAGCAGTAAGCCCGAGTTAAACAGTTTTGAAGCTTAATTTATGTGAGAACAGCTAATAATATCAGATAACATCTAAGAGTAACGCATTGGCTATTCAATTTACGTTCTCCTATCTCATATGTAAACATATACTGCATTATTAACCTAATTAATCCTTACGATACAAGATCGAAATAGCAACTTGTTACATAAAATTGTTATCGCCATGAAATTTATAAAATAAGCAATGTGTTTGGAGTAATACTGCAATCCAAGATTTCAGTGATAATTAGTTTAGGATACAGAGCATTCGTTCAGAGAATGATTAATGCACTGAAACTATAACTGAGATTATGACGAGGATATGTTTCTGCAATATATTGTGAAATGGAAACTTATACGGAAATGAGACTCACGTTGGGAAGTGCTTAGCATTTTCAATGTGAAACCTTACAGTTTTTATAATTAGATTTAAGATAGATCAATTTAATTTTTAGTGTTACATTACTGGTTACAGTTAAGTTAGCATTCAGAAACATTCATTTTCAAATGCCCTAGTTTTTACTGTACGACAATGAAGGAATGAATATATGAATTAATTATAGTTACATCTTTCCCGGTCTCTTTCGACTGAAGACCTTAGCTGCAGGATTTTTTTATTGACCTTTTCGTGACCTTCAGTGCATTTTTCAGTGAAGGTACTTTCCCCTAGAAAATCTCCCGCATAGAGATTTTTACTTATATTACCGCAAGTAATAGTTGGATATTTTGTAGTTTTCTAATTTCTTGCGCTCTCCGATTACATTGCATTAGTAATTTGGTTTCAAGATATTCATACGTTCTCTTAACAAATTTTAGATTATTTTATCTTTAATTAATAAAAATATTTTAAAATTAATTAAAACTTTTATGTCTTAAATTTAACTACTCATTCCCTAAAATTTTAGTTTCAGTCTTCATCCAATGATGACGATTCTGTCAGAAATTAAATTCAGAAACGTTTGTCTAAACTTGAATTAATGTTTTTATTAATGAATTGTCTCTAATATAAGAGAGCTTCACAAATAAATTATCCTTGAGTATGGAAAATATTTTACTTATCCAAGAGAAAGATATAATTCGCACATAAGACTGAAACATACTTAAAAGCTTGATAAGGAAACATGGATAACTTGATACCTCTACAGGTGGAATACTTTGAAAGGTGTCTTACAAAAGATACATCTACATATCTTAAATGCCTTGAATGCCATTATTAAGTTAAATGATGCTACATATCTTAAATGCCATTAAATAAGTTAAATGATGCCTTACATTGCAATTAGACTTTACTTTAGTTAATCATTACTTTGAGTTTTCTTTTACAGTAAAGTTAAAGCCTAGTTCGTAAATTATCTAATGTAATTATTAAATCTGTTTCCCATATCAGAGTTTTTCAGAAAGGTATCGTGACGTAGTAAATGTGTCAGTAGTAAGGAAGCACTGGTGATGCATCAATTTCTTTTATTTACAACACAAGAAGCCAGAGATACAAAATTTAATTAACACATTTAGAAAAACATTAACAGATATCCGAGCTGGTAACACGATCAGAGACGTTAAACAAGATGGCACTCGTCATCACTGGACGAATAAAAAGTCTCCACACCTTCGCGTAGCGACAGAGAAGCCTTTCTCTCTTGCAAGGAGAGGAGGCCCACCAGCGGCCGAGCGGTAAAGTCGCTGGACACTGGTAGTTCGGTCCGAGGTTCGAATCCCGCGAACGGGCTGGCTGCATGGGCGTTTTCGTGGTTTAACGTGTATACGAGCCAGTTTCCCTTAGAAAGTCCTCCACGAAAGGCATCCCCCCTCTTAGGCAGATAGCCCTCGAGGCTTTGCCATAATTACACAAACAAACAAACAAACAAAAAAACTTTCAAGGAGGGGGTATATGTAAGAAAAATAAAAAAAGGTAAAAGATAAATTATAATTTAAATTAGAAATGTAAATTAATTTCCCTCTTTGTATTTTAAAAATAGTAATCTCTATTTGCACCGCGTCATTTCGAGATTAATACATGTCATATGACTCTTACATAATTCTGATGATGTAAATGAAACTAAAACTCAAACAGCGAATAATAACTAATTCAGAAGTCAAACAACAAAAATCAGCGTTATATTTACAAAATTTTCACAGGACTAGTTTCGATGGTTTTACCGAACCACCATCTTCAGCTGCAAAACCGCAAATAAACAAGATAGGAAATAATGATTAGATAGGATAAGAAAGCCTGGACAAGAATAAGCAAGTGGCGCCAGTGTGGTTTAATTTACATTGGCCAAACTAAGAGAGCCTTAAAATTTCGCGTCAAAGAACATGAGGCATATGTTAGAAAAAAGGAAACACAGAAGTCTTCTGTTGCTCAACATTGTTGGTCCGAAAATCACACTTTCAATTTTTCTGCTGCTAAAATTATTCAAAAAACATCTTCCATTGCAGAACTGGATTTTCTAGAGGCATTTCACATTCATAAAAATCTTTCTGTTCTAGTTAACGATCCTAATTCCAATCCAAATTTGCCTTCGGCTTTTAGAGAAATTATGTTTTAGTTCTGGTTTCGCCAACAGATGGCGCCACTTGCTTATTCTTGTCTAGGCTTTCTTATCTTATCTAAACATTATTTCCTATCTTGTTCATTTGCGGTTTTGCAGCTGAAGATGATGGTTCGGTAAAACCATCGAAACTAGTCCTGTGAAAATTTTGTGAATTAACGCTGATTTTTGTTATTTGACTTCTGAATTAGTATTTATTCGGCGTGTTATTGTGTCTTAGCCAATAATAATTTCATAGCAGCACTAATTATGCAATCAAAATGCATTGAGAACCAAACCTAAACTCAGTCTGAATTAAAATTTCAACCTAAACATAACGCACTTGCTCGCAACTCTTCGGCCTAGCTGGATTGCTGTCTGTTGCTTCCTTCTTACTGCAAAGTTATCAAAAACCACTTCAAATAGGCACAAATAACATGCCAAGTTGTTTGTGGTCGCAATATGTTTACTGAAAATAAAATGAAGATTTAATGTGCCTCGGCTGCCAGTCTCCTTTTCATTATGAATCAACATTTCTACGCTATCAAAATTCCTGCTGTTTATTACTTTTATGAATTTTTCTATTACACAACCGTCTTCGAGTGTCACCTTTCTAGCTATGCAGTAAAGGCTCTTCAAGTTATAATGCAGAGAACCATTGTCAATACGTTGCCACTTTCTTTCACTAAGTCATATATATAATTGTATACATAGTCATATATTATGTTGTTCTTATGTTCCAGTTAAAGGTTTTGCGCCTTTAGTTAATCTTCATGCAATAGGTGTAGAATTATCAACAATTTAAAATTTGTTTAGGTTTTTTTATTTAAATTTAAATTAAATTAAAAATTAAATTTAAAATGAATTCTGAAGATAATTTTTCGTGGCGTCTGTACGAACGTATGTACGAACGCATAACTTAAAAACGAGTAGCCTCAGAACGTTGAAATTTTGTATATAGGACTGCTATAACATGTAGATGTGCACCTCGTATTTTGGTTGCAATCGGCCGCACCAGACGTATACAAATATATTTATCCCTCTGTTACCCGGCTCAGTGATCTCAGTTTCTTTGCTCTTATATGTTTGTAAATTGCACATTTTTTGCTTTAAAAATGATTGAATTATGTTGTTATCTTCCGGTTAAGGTTTTTATGCCTTTAGTAAATCTGTATGGAATAGTTTTAGAATTATCAACAATTTTAAAGTTGTTTAACTGCCGCTAATATTGCTTGTTCACATTTGAAATAGCAGGATAGTGGATTTATTGCCAATCTAGAAAAACTTAGCATCACAACAACAAAGATAACGCCCTTATTTATTATTGGGAATTAAATCATGCTTAATCCTTTCTGGAATTTTTTCGAGGAAATAAGTGTTTAAGATTTACTTCGTAATATTTAATACAGATATTTTGAGTTTTTATGTATTTTTGCCTTCACGCGAAGTGAGAACTGAATTAATTGAATGAGAAATACCCAATCGTCTGTGAAAAACTGTTTCTTTTTTGTTTTGTTTACTTAATTTCTTTTATACATAGTTCTAGTTTTATTATAGTATTTGAATAGAACATGTGGCAACGATTGGATGATTCTTTAAATGATATAAATTTTGTGCATTATTAAGTCATAATATGAACGAAATATAATACTGTTAAGTGAACCTAGCACCAGAGTGTCGCGATGGTAAACAAATAGAGCGAATTTTAAAGAATGTATTTATTCTATTGTGGTTTATGCGCTGTCGGCGAAGTAGATTCAATTCAATCCAATAAGTTTAAATGAAATGCAAGAAAAATGCGTATAATTTAATATTCCGTACAAGTAAGTCATGTGTTGTACACATCAGATTTTTTTTTAAATTAGTAATTCCAATTTTATTAATTTTGTTTCAGCTAAAATATCTTCAAAATCGTGAAATGTTTCTGCGAAATTGATGTCATATTTTGATATTCTTGAAGAGATAGAAAATGCTCAGATAAGTGAGAAATCTATATATATATAAAGAAGAAAGTATGTTTAGTTTGTCCTCTAATAACTCAGTCGCTACTATAGCTATCGTCGCCAAACTTTCTACGATTCCTTTTTGGGTCCTGGAAAAGGCCGACGTTCACTGTTTTCCAAAAACAAATAGCTAAAATCAGAGATATTAACTAAAAACTCAGAAAAACGATCATTTTTGTCCTCATTTTTCAGAGTGGCAACAGTCTCGCAAACTGGAGCTGAAAATCTGTTTTTTTTGGAAAGATTTTGCCGCCTCTCGCTTTCAAATCCTCGAGTTTGTTAATAAAAAATATAAAAATTCGAAGTTTTACGTTGAAATAAAAATAGCATTGCCAAACAATAAGTACAATATTCCCGATTCCAAAATTTCGTGAGAAGCCATATCGACTACTCCCATCTTCGTACGACTTTAATCAGTCGAAATATTAGTTAAAAACTCTGGAGGCACTAATTTTCGCACTCATTTTTCCGAGTGGCAACAGTCTCGAAGGTTGGAGATAAAGATACGTTATTTCGACAAGTGTTTCTACTGCTCGCTTTCAAATCGTAGAGTTTGTTAATCAAAAATTTGTAAGTTTTACACAATCTATACATATAAAGAAGAATATCTGTTTGTTCGAGTTGCTGATTTCTGATCAAAATTTTTTGCCACATTTAATCGACTAAAATTGAATATAGATGACATATTGGATGGAACTTGTGCTTTTACGAACATTTAATTAGAAAGACGAAAATAATTAAAAACTGCGTGCTGTTAATGCTGATATAATGAGAAAGAATTAGCTTATTTTTCCATCGAAATGTTTTGTGTGGGTTCCATATAGCATCAGACTGAAAAATGTATGACTATGAGTCGTATATTTTGCATAGTTATTAGAGAAGGAAGCTATAGTTCTGTTGTTAGATGTAACTTAACTGGCAATGGTAATAACTGGCATTACTCTCAATGTCAAAACTTGTTTCTTTACAAATGTATTTCACAACTGATTTCATCACACAGATATTCTTCACCCAAAGATGCATTACAATGCATCTATGATTACCTGAGCTGTATTGCTTCAGAATGAGTTCAGCTAATCGATTTGTTTAGAAAATTTCTTTTTTTTAAAATAATTAAAATACGTAATGTTACTTCAAAAAATGTGTTTACTGACTTTCAATAACCGTTGTTCTAGAACATTATATTATTTATTTTAATCAAACAGAAGTTTATTTTCGAGCATTGAACGTTTTATTTCGACATCAAAGCACATTTTCAAGCCTGTGGAACAGAAAAAGTGTAATACTCTAATAAAAGTTCAAAATTATTGATTTCCTCGCAAATTATAAGTCAGGCTTCTTCAACAAAGGTATTTGCTATTTTTTTTTTTTTTTTTTTTTTTTTTTTAACAAGGAATTATTTTTAACTCGGCTTTAATTGAAAACAGCAATCTTACTTGCAAGCAAAAATTAAAAAATTTTCAAATAACATTATATAAAAGATGATCTTTTGAATCAGATAAAAGAGAAGGATTTCAGTTGGATTTTAAATTTCCGATTGCAGAAATGTTAGATTTCAAAAGTATTATCGAACGAAATTAAATGTTTTCATTAATTTGGTTAAGAAGCATGAATTTTTTCCTTTCCACTTATCAGATTAAAATTAAATCATTTAATTCTGATAAAATATTTCAGAATCTATTTTGTATATACATATTTGTTCTTCAGTGGAAGATCATTACTCCGGTTGTAGAGTCATTAGGTTAATTGAAAGCAGAAAAGATGAAAAATATACAACCGCCTTCGCCGGGAATCGAACCACGGACCTCTGAAATACCGGCTCTGTGTGCAGAACCACTACACCACGAAGGCAAGCTAGGAAAGTGGGAGAAATACTTTATATACTCCCCTTTTTAAACGGCGACTAGGGTTTTAGGGGACCTAGTCGCCAATACCTGGGTGCGGAGAATCATCATGCACAACCCTTTTAGTTCGGGCGCCACTTGTAGAGTCATTAGGTTAATTGGAAGCAGAAAAGATGAAAAATATGCAACCGCCTTCGCCGGGAATCGAAACACGGACCTCTGAAATACCGGCTCAGTGTGCAGAACCACTGCACCTCGAAGGCACGCTAGGGAAGTGGTAGAAATACCTTATATGGTAAGAAACAATTTATTGACAAGACCTGTCTTTTGAAAGAATGCTATAAAACTTAAATTTCTTGTACAGAGGCTGTTTGAATATTTTTTAGAAGATTTTGCTTTACTGTTAAAATCGTCTGCTTGGAATTGTTTTAACTGAAACCATATTTTTGAAAGCATAAATTATTATCTCTGTTACTTGATAGTTTTGGTTTCATGCAAAAATGGCGCTTTTAAAGAAGCAATAAATAGAAGGATATGAATGTGGTCTTTCCGATTGGATTGGATTGGATTATTCAGTTATGGCAAAGCACACGAGGGCTATCTGCCTAAAGGGAGGGATGCCTTTCGTGGAGGACTTTCCAAGGGAAACTGGCTCGTATACACGTTACACATGGTCTTTCCGACGAAACTTATCTTTATAGTTATTGAATAAAGCTGAGAAAGGCATAGGTTTTTAAGATCTACAGCTACTATATTATCAACAAAAAAGGAAAAAACATCAGATTTTGTGGAAAAAATGGAGTTGAAAAATTGTTCCAAATACATATCCAAGGGTAAAAACGAGGTAAAAATTTTTAATGTTAAAAGAAAATCCGTCAGATCAACGGACAGCTGCAAAATTATTAAAACGCCGTGTTTCAACTGTAAACAAAGTGATTAATGCTGATTTGAATCCTAAAAAGGAGAAAAAAATATCATATGAATTTGCCCTTTCTCCACGACGTATCTCAGAACGCAAAATGCGCTGCAGAATGTTTATAAAAAACATATATCTAGTCAAAAATAGAAAAATGTTATCATAACAAATGAATCTTGAGCGCATTTAAAAGAATGAAGTAAAAAGGGATCCATTGATTACCATCAGAGAAGAGAAAAAATCTCAAAACATGGTTCAAAGAATCCAAAGAAAGTTTTTCAAAGGGATTGCTTGGTTTTCATACAACCGGCGAATTAAAATAAAGAGAGTGGAGAAAAATCTTAAGATCAACTCCATATATAATCATGAATATATGTAATACGCAATTTTCAAATATGAAATAACTCCTCTTTACTCACAATGCCACGAATCAGTAGAACTACATCAGGACAAAGCAAGACGTTACACACGTTAAAATCCACTGTTAATGTCCTGGAAAAAATGTTACAAGGAACGGGTGTCAAGGCCATGCCTATCACTCATGCCTCTACTAAATCTCCTTGAAATTTGGAAAGATGTTCAAGAGGAATGGGTAAAAATACATCTTCCGATAATACAAAAGGATTCACTGTCTTGGGAGTAAATTACGTTGCAGAAAGACTCTGAAAAGTAAGAGTTATCAAACAGAACATTTAAAATACAAACATTTTACGTAAAATATTTCTGTAAATACAAATAAAATATTCTAAAAATGTGTGAACAGTCTCTGTGTTTTTATTAAAAGCATCTTATTACCCAAATTTTAGTATATCTTAAAAGCTCACCTTATTTAATGCATTTCTTAAAACTTTCTTGACCTTGAATTCAGGACCAATCTTAGAAGAAATATTTAGGTATGGCCTTTAGTTGCCAATTTGTTTTAAATTATTAATGTCTTCTTTATATGAGCTAAAATAAACTGTTATCGAAAGATTTATAAGGTATTTCTTCCGCCTTCTTAGCGTGCCTACGCGGTGTAGTGATCTGCACGCTAGGAGCGTATTCCAGAGGTCCACGGTTCGATTCCCGGCGAAGGCGTTGCTCATTTTTCGTCTTGCTCGCTTTCAGAAATACCTAATGTCTCTACAGTGGCGCCCGAACGAAAAGGGCGATGGATGATGATTCTCCATACCCAGGACTTGGCGATTGGGTCCCCTAAAAAACCCCAGCCTTTTAAAAGGGGGAGTATATAAGTTATTTCTCCCACTTTCTTGGCGTGCCTTCGTGTTGTAGTGGTCTGCACCCTGGGCACGTATTCCAGAGGTTCGCGGTTTGATTCCTGGCGAAGGCATTGCTCATTTTTCATCTTGCTTGCTTCCAAAAATACATAATGTCTCTACAGGTTGATAACAGAAAATCAAACAATATTATAAAAAATAATGTAAAGAGAGTTTATAAATTAAGTCAAATAAATTCTTCATTCCTAAAACAAAACTAAAAAATGTTTTTGAAGAGGAAAATTTACTGGTTTTGTGTTTTGTCAGTAGTGTAGAAATACAGAACAGTCAGTAAAATCCAGTTACTTTGACGGTTCTAATAATTCAAAACTAAAACTTTTAGCCAATAGAAATTATACGATTTAAAATAAAATTTAGAGCGCTTCTTTTCAAACGCTATTATCGTAGTAACAAAATGACATGAAAATAATGATGTTGAAAAATGGGAAAAGGAAACATTTAAGAAACAATGAGTTTGTAAGGTCTTTTTAAACTGTGGGATTTTTACATGGTTTTTTTTACCCCAATTAAGCTGTTTTTCTGAAGTTTCGCAGTTTATTTTTGCTTTACTGTTTGTGACATGAATTAATTTTTTATGCTATTTCACTTTCTTCAATTGTGTGTTTCGAATAAATTATTATTACCTTTGCTAATTATACAGGGTTCAAAAGGATTATATGGGTGCATAATGTTTTGAACGGTTGCCAGAGTTGTAGTTCATTTAAAGAAATAAATAAAATAAAATAATATCAGACTGCAGTACATCTTACAGTAAAAATATATAACCTCATATTTTCATACAAAAATATATATAAATATACATTTATATTATATTTCCTTTCGTTGTATTTCTTTCTCTGAAAAAAAAAATAAAATCGATAAAAAATTGTTCTCATTAGGCGACATTTCTTCAAACAGAACTCATAGTTATAGGATAAAACCTATTCGCCTCACTAACTTGTAGGAGACTGCAATAGAAATATTACTAAAAAGTTCTGTGCAATTAAGGTTTTGAACGAATATGTCTAACATAACGTTTTACTTTACAAGAAATACCTTATATTCGGGAGAAATACCTTATATACTCTCCCTTTTAAAGGGCGACCGGGGTTTTAGGGGAACCAATCTCCAAATTCTGGGTGTGGAGAATCATCATCCACCACTCTTTTAGGTCAGGCGCCACTGTAGAGACATCAGGATTTTTTCAAAGCATGGAAGGTGAAAAATTGAGAGACGCCTTTGCCAGGAATCGAACTACGGACCTCTGGAATACGCGCCCAGCGTGCAGTCCACCACACTACGAAGGAAGGCATTCTAAGAAGGCGGGAGAAATACCTTATATCACGTTATTGCTTTGCTGCTTTGAGCAGGAGTTTATTTTTATTTTGCTTCAGTTAAAATCATTCAAAAAGTGTCCTCCCTAGGTGGACTAGATTTTCTTAATCCTATTGGTAACCAAAAGAATATTTGTACTACGGTTTTAATTTAATTTTAATTCTATGGGCATCAAAAAATGCCTGTTATATGATAGATATAATTTCTTCTATCAGTAAGCATGTTATTTCGTTTCTTGTAAAGTAGCGAGTAAAGAAATGGAATTATGTGAAAATCGTAATAGAAAATTGAATGAGAATGTGGAATGTATTTGAGCGATGTCAATGATAATATTTTTATGGCAATTTTATATTCAATCTATATCTGTGTCGCTTTGTGTATAAAATTATTATAAACCTACCCTTAGAGTTAGAACAGATTAATGCGAAGAAGCTGTTACTTTTTTGTAAGACATGAATCGGTGAAACTTTGAACTGAAAAAATAACAGCAAGGTAATAACAGCATCACTGCGGAAAGTTAAGCTATATTATCCATTCGTAAAGTCCGAGTTAAATATTCTAAAGATTAGTTGTGATATTTTTTAATGTAAATATGCGTGAAAATAAATGTGACAAAGTTCTTCAGCGGTCTTTTATTACAATAAGGATCTTTTGAAATACGTTCTTACACAGATTCAAGAACTACGAAGAGAGCAACTAAAGTAAACTAAAACTATAAATAGTTTCTTTCTAAAATCTCAACCCATAAATCAAAATCCCAAGCCATAAAAATGTCTGTTGTAAGGTAAATCCTAAGTAAACATAGCACAGCCGATAAAATTTTATAACTCTTTTCATAAACTTTTCCGTTGTGTGGAATTCTTCGAAAATATCTTTTTGATGTGCGAGGAGAAACGCTGACAAGAGCAAAAATTTGCATTTATTAGTAGAAAATACAAACAAAACATATTTTAAAAGTCTTTAGAATTAAGAGACTTTACTTTTATGGAAATCAGCATAGGTTTCAAAAATGGGATCTCCACACTAATTTTTCTTCCCGCAAAGTTGGAAAGGCGCATTAAATACGCTTAAAATATTTCCACCGTAAAGCAATTACTTAAGCGAATGTTTTCTCGTCGGATTTTGCGCGGAGTGTCTAAAAATATTCTAACGCATAATTCTTCACAGCTTACATCCGCAGAGGGTATCCGAAATTTGAAAAATGTGTTTTGTGCCCACCATGGAATACGCGAACAACTGAAATGGATTTCAAGACGGGAAAAAGAACACCAGAAGTTACAGGCTGCTTTTTTTCATAGAAAAGAAGATTTGAGTTATTTATACTTCAAAAAGAAGCCTCATGAATTTTTGAAAATGTAAGCAAGGCATTCTTATAATATTGCTTTAGACGTAAGTTTTAAATCTTTACATAACTTCCTTTATCATTTAAATATTTTATTTTGCTCTGGCTACCAAAATTTAAGTAATCAAAAACAAGTAACTAGAGTACCAAAAGCATAAGAAAGTAATTTAAGAGTACGTAACATGGTCTTTCAGGATTTCACTAGATTTTTGAAGGAAAGGAAAATATATAAATGAAAACGGTAGTTAAACTGGACACTTTAAATGCTATATTGTAAGGAGTTTTTAACTATCTATTTATTTTAAACGTTTCTTTTTGATTGCTTTATACGAAGTAAAAGAAGCAGTTTAATATCAAAAATTTTCGGGTATCATATTTCAACAGAAATGTCCATTTTAACCGTTCCCGAATCCATTTGGATGATTTTTTTGTCCGACGTCGGTACGAACAAACAGAATAAAGGACGTATTTCCAAAACGGATAGTAAATTGTATTTAAAATCGATTCAATATAGTTTTATACGCTGCGTCTGGACATACGTATGTAGGTAGTTAGCTCGCATAACTAAAAAGCGTTGAATTTTGTATATGGGACTGTTATAACATCTAGTTGTGCACCTCCCTTTTTTATTTTTTCAATTGGCAGTACCAAACTTATATATACCCACCTCATAAGACGGCTCAAAAGTCCTTACTTCGCCTTTATTTTCATAATCTTTGGCTGTAGTTATATATTTCCATTACAGAAGCATTTAGGTGACGAAAATATTTAAGTTTTGCCAGTGTCAAATTAAAAAAATTAATATTAGATAAATAATTAATTTAGTTTTAGGGCGATCTCCCGATGCATATACCCTATTTCATGTTCGACAATATTTTTTACTTGTTATGAAAAAATAAAAATATAACAAGTTTGAATAATGTACTACGAAAATTGACTGGGATATTTAATTTCAAAATTTGAAATTTTTTATATCATTTTCAACTTATCTTGAGAGATCGAGTAATTACGTTAGCAGGATTCGAGATAGTAATTTTAGATGAAGTGCAGGGAAAAAAATGTATAATTTAATAGGTTTCACAAGGAAGTTATACGATGTCTTCATCAGATTTCTTCGATCCTCAGCTTAACCCAACCTTCTCCAGAAGAAGCATGTAAATCAAATGTTTAACAAGAGAAATTAAACATAGTCATAGGAATATTGCCGAAAGATTAGCTGCTAAAAGATAAAAGAGAAATGTGGTTATAAATTTAATAGCATTGTTTGAGTTAGTATTAGAGATAGAGAAAAGAAGATGATGCCACTGAAAGCTGTCAAATTGGAGAACAATACGTAAGAACATTAACATGACTCACTTTTGTCTCAACTACTTACCAATTCGTATGTTTCCGAAATCGTTCGATCTGTGTTACTGTGAGTCCTACATGAAGATCTTTTCTGAGTGTTTTTAAGGTTACTAGACTACAATGTTTTATTCTTGTTGATCATCGCTGACTCATTATCTTCTCAAAAACAACTACTCTATGTCTTTGTTTCTCCCACTTATGCAAGTAGGTTGCGTCAGTATTGGGAAGATCTTAACCTTGTTTGTCTACTGGCTTTAGATGTTTTCTGTTGTGAGTAGTCACTTTGTTCCCTTTTCCACAGTCGGGTAACAAATGTTGAATTAAAATCACACCTGTTCACTCTTATTATCTTATTATTATATTGGAATGGAAATATCCAGGCTATAACTATAACTTGATGCTTAACTATCTTTCGCTAATGAGTTAATAATATAATAATAGAAGTTTGAGACTGTGTTCTTTGCTAATAATACAGGATGTTTATAAAGTTCCGGACCCATTTTAATGTTTAATAACTCATAAAATAATGAAGATATAAACAAACTTAATGGCATTTATTGATGGAATAACTTATATATTTTCCTTTTCAGGTTTGAATATCTTTACTTTTGTAAATATCGTCTGCGCGTGTGGTTCAATTCAGATAATTTCATTTGCCAGCCTAAATATCTGAAAGACTTTTCAGATATAGGGAACTTTTCTAAATATCGTCTGCTTTTCTCTCTTTTATTTTTGGCAAACAAATGCTTGAAGTGACATGGGGTTTTATTTTTATTTTATCTTTTAATTTGAAAACGTACAAACTCCCCGTGAACCACAGATGTATAACACGGGGCTTACAGAAATATGTTAGTTAAAACATTATTATTGTAACTAAAACATTTATTATTATTATAATTAAACATTTATTGAAATTAAACATCAATTGGCAGTACCAAACTTATATATACCCACCTCATAAGACGGCTCAAAAGTCCTCACTTCGCCTTTATTTTCATAATCTTTGGCTGTAGTTATATATTTCCATTACAGAAGCATTTAGGTGACGAAAATATTTAAGTTTTGCCAGTGTCAAATTAAAAAAATTAATATTAGATAAATAATTAATTTAGTTTTAGGGCGATCTCCCGATGCATATACCCTATTTCATGTTCGAGAATATTTTTTACTTGTTATGAAAAAATAAAAATATAACAAGTTTGAATAATGTACTACGAAAATTGACTGGGATATTTAATTTCAAAATTTGAAATTTTTTATATCATTTTCAACTTATCTTGAGAGATCGAGTAATTACGTTAGCAGGATTCGAGATAGTAATTTCAGATGAAGTGCAGGAAAAAAAAATGTATAATTTAATAGGTTTCACAAGGAAGTTATACGATGTCTTCATCAGATTTCTTCGATCCTCAGCTTAACCCAACCTTCTCCAGAAGAAGCATGTAAATCAAATGTTTAACAAGAGAAATTAAACATAGTCATAGGAATATTGCCGAAAGATTAGCTGCTAAAAGATAAAAGAGAAATGTGGTTATAAATTTAATAGCATTGTTTGAGTTAGTATTAGAGATAGAGAAAAGAAGATGATGCCACTGAAAGCTGTCAAATTGGAGAACAATACGTAAGAACATTAACATGACTCACTTTTGTCTCAACTACTTACCAATTCGTATGTTTCCGAAATCGTTCGATCTGTGTTACTGTGAGTCCTACATGAAGATCTTTTCTGAGTGTTTTTAAGGTTACTAGACTACAATGTTTTATTCTTGTTGATCATCGCTGACTCATTATCTTCTCAAAAACAACTACTCTATGTCTTTGTTTCTCCCACTTATGCAAGTAGGTTGCGTCAGTATTGGGAAGATCTTAACCTTGTTTGTCTACTGGCTTTAGATGTTTTCTGTTGTGAGTAGTCACTTTGTTCCCTTTTCCACAGTCGGGTAACAAATGTTGAATTAAAATCACACCTGTTCACTCTTATTATCTTATTATTATATTGGAATGGAAATATCCAGGCTATAACTATAACTTGATGCTTAACTATCTTTCGCTAATGAGTTAATAATATAATAATATAAGTTTGAGACTGTGTTCTTTGCTAATAATACAGGATGTTTATAAAGTTCCGGACCCATTTTAATGTTTAATAACTCATAAAATAATGAAGATATAAACAAACTTAATGGCATTTATTGATGGAATAACTTATATATTTTCCTTTTCAGGTTTGAATATCTTTACTTTTGTAAATATCGTCTGCGCGTGTGGTTAATTTTAGATAATTTCATTTGCCAGCCTAAATATCTGAAAGACTTTTCAGATATAGGGAACTTTTCTAAATATCGTCTGCTTTTCTCTCTTTTATTTTTGGCAAACAAATGCTTGAAGTGACATGGGGTTTTATTTTTATTTTATCTTTTAATTTGAAAACGTACAAACTCCCCGTGAACCACAGATGTATAACACGGGGCTTACAGAAATAAGTTAGTTAAAACATTATTATTGTAACTAAAACATTTATTATTATTATAATTAAACATTTATTGAAATTAAACATCAATTGGCAGTACCAAACTTATATATACCCACCTCATAAGACGGCTCAAAAGTCCTCACTTCGCCTTTATTTTCATAATCTTTGGCTGTAGTTATATATTTCCATTACAGAAGCATTTAGGTGACGAAAATATTTAAGTTTTGCCAGTGTCAAATTAAAAAAATTAATATTAGATAAATAATTAATTTAGTTTTAGGGCGATCTCCCGATGCATATACCCTATTTCATGTTCGACAATATTTTTTACTTGTTATGAAAAAAAAAAATATAACAAGTTTGAATAATGTACTACGAAAATTGACTGGGATATTTAATTTCAAAATTTGAAATCTTTTATATCATTTTCAACTTATCTTGAGAGATCGAGTAATTACGTTACAAGCATTCGAGATAGTAATTTCAGATGAAGTGCAGGAAAAAAAAATGTATAATTTAATAGGTTTCACAAGGAAGTTATACGATGTCTTCATCAGATTTCTTCGATCCTCAGCTTAACCCAACCTTCTCTAGAAGAAGCATGTAAATCAAATGTTTAACAAGAGAAATTAAACATAGTCATAGGAATATTGCCGAAAGATTAGCTGCTAAAAGATAAAAGAGAAATGTGGTTATAAATTTAATAGCATTGTTTGAGTTAGTATTAGAGATAGAGAAAAGAAGATGATGCCACTGAAAGCTGTCAAATTGGAGAACAATACGTAAGAACATTAACATGACTCACTTTTGTCTCAACTACTTACCAATTCGTATGTTTCCGAAATCGTTCGATCTGTGTTACTGTGAGTCCTACATGAAGATCTTTTCTGAGTGTTTTTAAGGTTACTAGACTACAATGTTTTATTCTTGTTGATCATCGCTGACTCATTATCTTCTCAAAAACAACTACTCTATGTCTTTGTTTCTCCCACTTATGCAAGTAGGTTGCGTCAGTATTGGGAAGATCTTAACCTTGTTTGTCTACTGGCTTTAGATGTTTTCTGTTGTGAGTAGTCACTTTGTTCCCTTTTCCACAGTCGGGTAACAAATGTTGAATTAAAATCACACCTGTTCACTCTTATTATCTTATTATTATATTGGAATGGAAATATCCAGGCTATAACTATAACTTGATGCTTAACTATCTTTCGCTAATGAGTTAATAATATAATAATATAAGTTTGAGACTGTGTTCTTTGCTAATAATACAGGATGTTTATAAAGTTCCGGACCCATTTTAATGTTTAATAACTCATAAAATAATGAAGATATAAACAAACTTAATGGCATTTATTGATGGAATAACTTATATATTTTCCTTTTCAGGTTTGAATATCTTTACTTTTGTAAATATCGTCTGCGCGTGTGGTTCAATTCAGATAATTTCATTTGCCAGCCTAAATATCTGAAAGACTTTTCAGATATAGGGAACTTTTCTAAATATCGTCTGCTTTTCTCTCTTTTATTTTTGGCAAACAAATGCTTGAAGTGACATGGGGTTTTATTTTTATTTTATCTTTTAATTTGAAAACGTACAAACTCCCCGTGAACCACAGATGTATAACACGGGGCTTACAGAAATAAGTTAGTTAAAACATTATTATTGTAACTAAAACATTTATTATTATTATAATTAAACATTTATTGAAATTAAACATCAATTGGCAGTACCAAACTTATATATACCCACCTCATAAGACGGCTCAAAAGTCCTCACTTCGCCTTTATTTTCATAATCTTTGGCTGTAGTTATATATTTCCATTACAGAAGCATTTAGGTGACGAAAATATTTAAGTTTTGCCAGTGTCAAATTAAAAAAATTAATATTAGATAAATAATTAATTTAGTTTTAGGACGATCTCCCGATGCATATACCCTATTTCATGTTCGAGAATATTTTTTACTTGTTATGAAAAAATAAAAATATAACAAGTTTGAATAATGTACTACGAAAATTGACTGGGATATTTAATTTCAAAATTTGAAATTTTTTATATCATTTTCAACTTATCTTGAGAGATCGAGTAATTACGTTAGAAGTATTCGAGATAGTAATTTCAGATGAAGTGCAGGAAAAAAAAATGTATAATTTAATAGGTTTCACAAGGAAGTTATACGATGTCTTCATCAGATTTCTTCGATCCTCAGCTTAACCCAACCTTCTCTAGAAGAAGCATGTAAATCAAATGTTTAACAAGAGAAATTAAACATAGTCATAGGAATATTGCCGAAAGATTAGCTGCTAAAAGATAAAAGAGAAATGTGGTTATAAATTTAATAGCATTGTTTGAGTTAGTATTAGAGATAGAGAAAAGAAGATGATGCCACTGAAAGCTGTCAAATTGGAGAACAATACGTAAGAACATTAACATGACTCACTTTTGTCTCAACTACTTACCAATTCGTATGTTTCCGAAATCGTTCGATCTGTGTTACTGTGAGTCCTACATGAAGATCTTTTCTGAGTGTTTTTAAGGTTACTAGACTACAATGTTTTATTCTTGTTGATCATCGCTGACTCATTATCTTCTCAAAAACAACTACTCTATGTCTTTGTTTCTCCCACTTATGCAAGTAGGTTGCGTCAGTATTGGGAAGATCTTAACCTTGTTTGTCTACTGGCTTTAGATGTTTTCTGTTGTGAGTAGTCACTTTGTTCCCTTTTCCACAGTCGGGTAACAAATGTTGAATTAAAATCACACCTGTTCACTCTTATTATCTTATTATTATATTGGAATGGAAATATCCAGGCTATAACTATAACTTGATGCTTAACTATCTTTCGCTAATGAGTTAATAATATAATAATATAAGTTTGAGACTGTGTTCTTTGCTAATAATACAGGATGTTTATAAAGTTCCGGACCCATTTTAATGTTTAATAACTCATAAAATAATGAAGATATAAACAAACTTAATGGCATTTATTGATGGAATAACTTATATATTTTCCTTTTCAGGTTTGAATATCTTTACTTTTGTAAATATCGTCTGCGCGTGTGGTTCAATTCAGATAATTTCATTTGCCAGCCTAAATATCTGAAAGACTTTTCAGATATAGGGAACTTTTCTAAATATCGTCTGCTTTTCTCTCTTTTATTTTTGGCAAACAAATGCTTGAAGTGACATGGGGTTTTATTTTTATTTTATCTTTTAATTTGAAAACGTACAAACTCCCCGTGAACCACAGATGTATAACACGGGGCTTACAGAAATATGTTAGTTAAAACATTATTATTGTAACTAAAACATTTATTATTATTATAATTAAACATTTATTGAAATTAAACATCAATTGGCAGTACCAAACTTATATATACCCACCTCATAAGACGGCTCAAAAGTCCTCACTTCGCCTTTATTTTCATAATCTTTGGCTGTAGTTATATATTTCCATTACAGAAGCATTTAGGTGACGAAAATATTTAAGTTTTGCCAGTGTCAAATTAAAAAAATTAATATTAGATAAATAATTAATTTAGTTTTAGGGCGATCTCCCGATGCATATACCCTATTTCATGTTCGAGAATATTTTTTACTTGTTATGAAAAAATAAAAATATAACAAGTTTGAATAATGTACTACGAAAATTGACTGGGATATTTAATTTCAAAATTTGAAATTTTTTATATCATTTTCAACTTATCTTGAGAGATCGAGTAATTACGTTAGAAGCATTCGAGATAGTAATTTCAGATGAAGTGCAGGGAAAAAAAATGTATAATTTAATAGGTTTCACAAGGAAGTTATACGATGTCTTCATCAGATTTCTTCGATCCTCAGCTTAACCCAACCTTCTCCAGAAGAAGCATGTAAATCAAATGTTTAACAAGAGAAATTAAACATAGTCATAGGAATATTGCCGAAAGATTAGCTGCTAAAAGATAAAAGAGAAATGTGGTTATAAATTTAATAGCATTGTTTGAGTTAGTATTAGAGATAGAGAAAAGAAGATGATGCCACTGAAAGCTGTCAAATTGGAGAACAATACGTAAGAACATTAACATGACTCACTTTTGTCTCAACTACTTACCAATTCGTATGTTTCCGAAATCGTTCGATCTGTGTTACTGTGAGTCCTACATGAAGATCTTTTCTGAGTGTTTTTAAGGTTACTAGACTACAATGTTTTATTCTTGTTGATCATCGCTGACTCATTATCTTCTCAAAAACAACTACTCTATGTCTTTGTTTCTCCCACTTATGCAAGTAGGTTGCGTCAGTATTGGGAAGATCTTAACCTTGTTTGTCTACTGGCTTTAGATGTTTTCTGTTGTGAGTAGTCACTTTGTTCCCTTTTCCACAGTCGGGTAACAAATGTTGAATTAAAATCACACCTGTTCACTCTTATTATCTTATTATTATATTGGAATGGAAATATCCAGGCTATAACTATAACTTGATGCTTAACTATCTTTCGCTAATGAGTTAATAATATAATAATAGAAGTTTGAGACTGTGTTCTTTGCTAATAATACAGGATGTTTATAAAGTTCCGGACCCATTTTAATGTTTAATAACTCATAAAATAATGAAGATATAAACAAACTTAATGGCATTTATTGATGGAATAACTTATATATTTTCCTTTTCAGGTTTGAATATCTTTACTTTTGTAAATATCGTCTGCGCGTGTGGTTAATTTCAGATAATTTCATTTGCCAGCCTAAATATCTGAAAGACTTTTCAGATATAGGGAACTTTTCTAAATATCGTCTGCTTTTCTCTCTTTTATTTTTGGCAAACAAATGCTTGAAGTGACATGGGGTTTTATTTTTATTTTATCTTTTAATTTGAAAACGTACAAACTCCCCGTGAACCACAGATGTATAACACGGGGCTTACAGAAATAAGTTAGTTAAAACATTATTATTGTAACTAAAACATTTATTATTATTATAATTAAACATTTATTGAAATTAAACATCAATTGGCAGTACCAAACTTATATATACCCACCTCATAAGACGGCTCAAAAGTCCTCACTTCGCCTTTATTTTCATAATCTTTGGCTGTAGTTATATATTTCCATTACAGAAGCATTTAGGTGACGAAAATATTTAAGTTTTGCCAGTGTCAAATTAAAAAAATTAATATTAGATAAATAATTAATTTAGTTTTAGGGCGATCTCCCGATGCATATACCCTATTTCATGTTCGAGAATATTTTTTACTTGTTATGAAAAAATAAAAATATAACAAGTTTGAATAATGTACTACGAAAATTGACTGGGATATTTAATTTCAAAATTTGAAATTTTTTATATCATTTTCAACTTATCTTGAGAGATCGAGTAATTACGTTAGAAGTATTCGAGATAGTAATTTCAGATGAAGTGCAGGAAAAAAAAATGTATAATTTAATAGGTTTCACAAGGAAGTTATACGATGTCTTCATCAGATTTCTTCGATCCTCAGCTTAACCCAACCTTCTCTAGAAGAAGCATGTAAATCAAATGTTTAACAAGAGAAATTAAACATAGTCATAGGAATATTGCCGAAAGATTAGCTGCTAAAAGATAAAAGAGAAATGTGGTTATAAATTTAATAGCATTGTTTGAGTTAGTATTAGAGATAGAGAAAAGAAGATGATGCCACTGAAAGCTGTCAAATTGGAGAACAATACGTAAGAACATTAACATGACTCACTTTTGTCTCAACTACTTACCAATTCGTATGTTTCCGAAATCGTTCGATCTGTGTTACTGTGAGTCCTACATGAAGATCTTTTCTGAGTGTTTTTAAGGTTACTAGACTACAATGTTTTATTCTTGTTGATCATCGCTGACTCATTATCTTCTCAAAAACAACTACTCTATGTCTTTGTTTCTCCCACTTATGCAAGTAGGTTGCGTCAGTATTGGGAAGATCTTAACCTTGTTTGTCTACTGGCTTTAGATGTTTTCTGTTGTGAGTAGTCACTTTGTTCCCTTTTCCACAGTCGGGTAACAAATGTTGAATTAAAATCACACCTGTTCACTCTTATTATCTTATTATTATATTGGAATGGAAATATCCAGGCTATAACTATAACTTGATGCTTAACTATCTTTCGCTAATGAGTTAATAATATAATAATATAAGTTTGAGACTGTGTTCTTTGCTAATAATACAGGATGTTTATAAAGTTCCGGACCCATTTTAATGTTTAATAACTCATAAAATAATGAAGATATAAACAAACTTAATGGCATTTATTGATGAAATAACTTATATATTTTCCTTTTCAGGTTTGAATATCTTTACTTTTGTAAATATCGTCTGCGCGTGTGGTTAATTTCAGATAATTTCATTTGCCAGCCTAAATATCTGAAAGACTTTTCAGATATAGGGAACTTTTCTAAATATCGTCTGCTTTTCTCTCTTTTATTTTTGGCAAACAAATGCTTGAAGTGACATGGGGTTTTATTTTTATTTTATCTTTTAATTTGAAAACGTACAAACTCCCCGTGAACCACAGATGTATAACACGGGGCTTACAGAAATAAGTTAGTTAAAACATTATTATTGTAACTAAAACATTTATTATTATTATAATTAAACATTTATTGAAATTAAACATCAATTGGCAGTACCAAACTTATATATACCCACCTCATAAGACGGCTCAAAAGTCCTCACTTCGCCTTTATTTTCATAATCTTTGGCTGTAGTTATATATTTCCATTACAGAAGCATTTAGGTGACGAAAATATTTAAGTTTTGCCAGTGTCAAATTAAAAAAATTAATATTAGATAAATAATTAATTTAGTTTTAGGGCGATCTCCCGATGCATATACCCTATTTCATGTTCGAGAATATTTTTTACTTGTTATGAAAAAATAAAAATATAACAAGTTTGAATAATGTACTACGAAAATTGACTGGGATATTTAATTTCAAAATTTGAAATTTTTTATATCATTTTCAACTTATCTTGAGAGATCGAGTAATTACGTTAGAAGCATTCGAGATCGTAATTTCAGATGAAGTGCAGGAAAAAAAAATGTATAATTTAATAGGTTTCACAAGGAAGTTATACGATGTCTTCATCAGATTTCTTCGATCCTCAGCTTAACCCAACCTTCTCTAGAAGAAGCATGTAAATCAAATGTTTAACAAGAGAAATTAAACATAGTCATAGGAATATTGCCGAAAGATTAGCTGCTAAAAGATAAAAGAGAAATGTGGTTATAAATTTAATAGCATTGTTTGAGTTAGTATTAGAGATAGAGAAAAGAAGATGATGCCACTGAAAGCTGTCAAATTGGAGAACAATACGTAAGAACATTAACATGACTCACTTTTGTCTCAACTACTTACCAATTCGTATGTTTCCGAAATCGTTCGATCTGTGTTACTGTGAGTCCTACATGAAGATCTTTTCTGAGTGTTTTTAAGGTTACTAGACTACAATGTTTTATTCTTGTTGATCATCGCTGACTCATTATCTTCTCAAAAACAACTACTCTATGTCTTTGTTTCTCCCACTTATGCAAGTAGGTTGCGTCAGTATTGGGAAGATCTTAACCTTGTTTGTCTACTGGCTTTAGATGTTTTCTGTTGTGAGTAGTCACTTTGTTCCCTTTTCCACAGTCGGGTAACAAATGTTGAATTAAAATCACACCTGTTCACTCTTATTATCTTATTATTATATTGGAATGGAAATATCCAGGCTATAACTATAACTTGATGCTTAACTATCTTTCGCTAATGAGTTAATAATATAATAATATAAGTTTGAGACTGTGTACTTTGCTAATAATACAGGATGTTTATAAAGTTCCGGACCCATTTTAATGTTTAATAACTCATAAAATAATGAAGATATAAACAAACTTAATGGCATTTATTGATGGAATAACTTATATATTTTCCTTTTCAGGTTTGAATATCTTTACTTTTGTAAATATCGTCTGCGCGTGTGGTTCAATTCAGATAATTTCATTTGCCAGCCTAAATATCTGAAAGACTTTTCAGATATAGGGAACTTTTCTAAATATCGTCTGCTTTTCTCTCTTTTATTTTTGGCAAACAAATGCTTGAAGTGACATGGGGTTTTATTTTTATTTTATCTTTTAATTTGAAAACGTACAAACTCCCCGTGAACCACAGATGTATAACACGGGGCTTACAGAAATAAGTTAGTTAAAACATTATTATTGTAACTAAAACATTTATTATTATTATAATTAAACATTTATTGAAATTAAACATCAATTGGCAGTACCAAACTTATATATACCCACCTCATAAGACGGCTCAAAAGTCCTCACTTCGCCTTTATTTTCATAATCTTTGGCTGTAGTTATATATTTCCATTACAGAAGCATTTAGGTGACGAAAATATTTAAGTTTTGCCAGTGTCAAATTAAAAAAATTAATATTAGATAAATAATTAATTTAGTTTTAGGGCGATCTCCCGATGCATATACCCTATTTCATGTTCGAGAATATTTTTTACTTGTTATGAAAAAATAAAAATATAACAAGTTTGAATAATGTACTACGAAAATTGACTGGGATATTTAATTTCAAAATTTGAAATTTTTTATATCATTTTCAACTTATCTTGAGAGATCGAGTAATTACGTTAGAAGCATTCGAGATAGTAATTTCAGATGAAGTGCAGGAAAAAAAAAATGTATAATTTAATAGGTTTCACAAGGAAGTTATACGATGTCTTCATCAGATTTCTTCGATCCTCAGCTTAACCCAACCTTCTCCAGAAGAAGCATGTAAATCAAATGTTTAACAAGAGAAATTAAACATAGTCATAGGAATATTGCCGAAAGATTAGCTGCTAAAAGATAAAAGAGAAATGTGGTTATAAATTTAATAGCATTGTTTGAGTTAGTATTAGAGATAGAGAAAAGAAGATGATGCCACTGAAAGCTGTCAAATTGGAGAACAATACGTAAGAACATTAACATGACTCACTTTTGTCTCAACTACTTACCAATTCGTATGTTTCCGAAATCGTTCGATCTGTGTTACTGTGAGTCCTACATGAAGATCTTTTCTGAGTGTTTTTAAGGTTACTAGACTACAATGTTTTATTCTTGTTGATCATCGCTGACTCATTATCTTCTCAAAAACAACTACTCTATGTCTTTGTTTCTCCCACTTATGCAAGTAGGTTGCGTCAGTATTGGGAAGATCTTAACCTTGTTTGTCTACTGGCTTTAGATGTTTTCTGTTGTGAGTAGTCACTTTGTTCCCTTTTCCACAGTCGGGTAACAAATGTTGAATTAAAATCACACCTGTTCACTCTTATTATCTTATTATTATATTGGAATGGAAATATCCAGGCTATAACTATAACTTGATGCTTAACTATCTTTCGCTAATGAGTTAATAATATAATAATAGAAGTTTGAGACTGTGTTCTTTGCTAATAATACAGGATGTTTATAAAGTTCCGGACCCATTTTAATGTTTAATAACTCATAAAATAATGAAGATATAAACAAACTTAATGGCATTTATTGATGGAATAACTTATATATTTTCCTTTTCAGGTTTGAATATCTTTACTTTTGTAAATATCGTCTGCGCGTGTGGTTAATTTCAGATAATTTCATTTGCCAGCCTAAATATCTGAAAGACTTTTCAGATATAGGGAACTTTTCTAAATATCGTCTGCTTTTCTCTCTTTTATTTTTGGCAAACAAATGCTTGAAGTGACATGGGGTTTTATTTTTATTTTATCTTTTAATTTGAAAACGTACAAACTCCCCGTGAACCACAGATGTATAACACGGGGCTTACAGAAATAAGTTAGTTAAAACATTATTATTGTAACTAAAACATTTATTATTATTATAATTAAACATTTATTGAAATTAAACATCAATTGGCAGTACCAAACTTATATATACCCACCTCATAAGACGGCTCAAAAGTCCTCACTTCGCCTTTATTTTCATAATCTTTGGCTGTAGTTATATATTTCCATTACAGAAGCATTTAGGTGACGAAAATATTTAAGTTTTGCCAGTGTCAAATTAAAAAAATTAATATTAGATAAATAATTAATTTAGTTTTAGGGCGATCTCCCGATGCATATACCCTATTTCATGTTCGAGAATATTTTTTACTTGTTATGAAAAAATAAAAATATAACAAGTTTGAATAATGTACTACGAAAATTGACTGGGATATTTAATTTCAAAATTTGAAATTTTTTATATCATTTTCAACTTATCTTGAGAGATCGAGTAATTACGTTAGCAGGATTCGAGATAGTAATTTTAGATGAAGTGCAGGGAAAAAAATGTATAATTTAATAGGTTTCACAAGGAAGTTATACGATGTCTTCATCAGATTTCTTCGATCCTCAGCTTAACCCAACCTTCTCCAGAAGAAGCATGTAAATCAAATGTTTAACAAGAGAAATTAAACATAGTCATAGGAATATTGCCGAAAGATTAGCTGCTAAAAGATAAAAGAGAAATGTGGTTATAAATTTAATAGCATTGTTTGAGTTAGTATTAGAGATAGAGAAAAGAAGATGATGCCACTGAAAGCTGTCAAATTGGAGAACAATACGTAAGAACATTAACATGACTCACTTTTGTCTCAACTACTTACCAATTCGTATGTTTCCGAAATCGTTCGATCTGTGTTACTGTGAGTCCTACATGAAGATCTTTTCTGTGTGTTTTTAAGGTTACTAGACTACAATGTTCTATTCTTGTTGATCATCGCTGACTCATTATCTTCTCAAAAACAACTACTCTATGTCTTTGTTTCTCCCACTTATGCAAGTAGGTTGCGTCAGTATTGGGAAGATCTTAACCTTGTTTGTCTACTGGCTTTAGATGTTTTCTGTTGTGAGTAGTCACTTTGTTCCCTTTTCCACAGTCGGGTAACAAATGTTGAATTAAAATCACACCTGTTCACTCTTATTATCTTATTATTATATTGGAATGGAAATATCCAGGCTATAACTATAACTTGATGCTTAACTATCTTTCGCTAATGAGTTAATAATATAATAATATAAGTTTGAGACTGTGTTCTTTGCTAATAATACAGGATGTTTATAAAGTTCCGGACCCATTTTAATGTTTAATAACTCATAAAATAATGAAGATATAAACAAACTTAATGGCATTTATTGATGGAATAACTTATATATTTTCCTTTTCAGGTTTGAATATCTTTACTTTTGTAAATATCGTCTGCGCGTGTGGTTAATTTCAGATAATTTCATTTGCCAGCCTAAATATCTGAAAGACTTTTCAGATATAGGGAACTTTTCTAAATATCGTCTGCTTTTCTCTCTTTTATTTTTGGCAAACACATGCTTGAATTGACATGGGGTTTTATTTTTATTTTATCTTTTAATTTGAAAACGTACAAACTCCCCGTGAACCACAGATGTATAACACGGGGCTTACAGAAATAAGTTAGTTAAAACATTATTATTGTAACTAAAACATTTATTATTATTATAATTAAACATTTATTGAATGAAAAAACAGAAAAAAGGCCAACATATGGTGCTGGGCAGCAAAATGTCAGTGACGCCTCATGAGAATCGTATATGGAATGAGCTGCAGGTGAGAGAAGGAATCAGTCCCTTCATGACTTTGTCACTTTTCTATCCTCGCCTCTGGGTGTCAGTCACGGGGTAACCTGGTAAATGGTCAATCGTGATCGGACCCTTTTTCTTTGAGGAAATACGTGGTTTTGCTATTAATAATGTCAGTGTGACAGCTGCAAGGTACGCTGATACGTTATAAAATCGCATCCATCCCTAATCTGGCTGATGAACACCAGTTGGAAGGTGTAACTTTTATGTAGGATGGCGCTTCATCCCATATTGTTACACGTGTAAAAGATCTCTTGCACACATCGTTTGTTTGAGGATAGTATACTGAGCCGCCACTTCCATCATGCTTGTTCTCCCAGGTCCCCAAATCTCAATCTGTGTGATTATTAGTTGTGGAGCTATCTGCAATCGTTACTTTACCTTGATCGCCCGACCTTATTAGAAATGCTAAAAAACTACATACGACGACAATTTCTCACAATACTGCGATATACTGTATTGTACTGGGTTTCTACTGCCGGAGCAATACTTCCCAGTCATGCAAGGAGTTCCATGCGGAGCCTGGTATTAGAAAATACGTGATTGAGTTTCCTCTGAGGGGAGAAATAACAGGGAGAAAAGGAGGTTACGGTGCAATTTTCGCCTGGGTTCAGTAGCTGACGTGAGCTATTTGCAACACTGGTTCAACAAAGAACAAGTCCAAAGTAATTACTCCAAAGTCCGTAAGATGCTCGTAGCCTGCTGGCACTTCACTGTGATTGGTCGAAATCTAGATTGGAATCCTTGTCAGAAAAGATGATGTGGAAAGATGCACACGGAGCGTCAGCACGGAGTACTGATGAGTAACACTTAATTATTGGCTTGCCTAATTGAGTGTGCAGCATAAGGTCGGATGAGCAAATCGTCCGGGATGATTTTATAGCTCAGAATATACTCAAAGTTAGCTGTACTGTTGGTCTTTGCTTTCCTGAAAATAAGTTTCCATTTATCTTGGATAAGTAGTCCTTGATATAATCAATATGATGGTCGCGATGTAAATCTTCATTTCTAATATAGTATGGGGCGTTAGTGATGGTTCTCAGGATCTTATTTTGCAGCACTTGGAGACGGTGAATTTCACTTGCCTTAGCACTTGCCCAGGCCGGGGAGGCATATGTGATAACAGGCCTGACAATTGCAGTGTAAAGCCTTCTTTCGCGTGCAAGGTTTAATCCACAGTCCTTAGAAAGTAGTGGGTAAAGCTTTTTCACAATGCCATACGCTTTTCCACACACACTGTTTATGTGTGTATTCCAGGTAAATGAGCGATTTAAAATGACTCCAGGTATTTTGTCATACTTACGGTAAGGACTGTCTTCCAGAAGAGCATAACATTACAGGTGAGGGGGTCTGTGGTCTTGAATTTTCTGTTAACTAAAACTTTTTACTTCTCCGGGTTGATCTGAATTTTCCATCGTTGACACCATGCTTCAATATTATGAATAATCTGCTGAATCTTTTCCAAGGCGTGGTTTGGTCGTCTGGACTTCGCGATGATGGCCGTGTCATCCGCGTAGCATGCTAACATAATATTAGGGTCTTGACTGAATTTTGGGAAGTCATTGACGTACAAAATATAAAATATTGGTCCAAGGATACTTCCTTGTGGGACACCAGAGTAAATTTGATGTGGGTTTGAACTGCAATCTCGTTGCCGCACTGAAAAACTTCGGGAGTTCAAAAATGAGCTGAGGATGAGAATAATTTCCCGTGGAAAATTCAAATTGATGAGCTTAAAAATAAGTCCTCTATGCCAGACGCGGTCAAATGCTTTTGCCACGTCTAGCATGAGGATAGCTGCACTATTCTTGTTATGTAAAACCGCTCCAATATATACAATGATTCTGACTAACTGATGAGAAGTGGATAGTCCTCTTCGAAAGCCATGTTGTTCATCCGCCAGAATATGGAGGAAAGGTTTAATTCTATTGTAAATGATTTTTTCAAGAATCTTTCCCAGTGTCGACAGGAGGCTAATTGGTCTGTAACTGGCCGGCTCATCGGGAGGCTTGCCTGGTTTTTGTAACAGAAAAATGCTTGCATGCTTTCACGGGGTAGGAAAATATGAATGCGTCAAACAAGCATTGTAGATGCTAGTCAGCTTGGTAGTTAGACAGTGGGGCAGGTTCTTCATCATTCTGTTCGTAATTTTATCACTTCCAGGCGCCTTTTTTGAGTTGGTGTGCTTGACGATATCTTTTATTTCTAACGGAGTAATGAGCCTAATCGTGTTGTTCGGTGTGCTAATCTCAAGCCATTCTTGAAAAAGGTTAATAATATCAGAGACACTATTATTCGGAATTACATTGGGAGTGAACTGCTCGCTTAGATGCTTTGCGAAAGTGTCCGCTTTTTCAGAATCGGTATGTGCAAAACCGTGTGTTGTTTTGATTGGCTGAGAATGGTGATAGACTCTTTTCAGGTTTCGAGCGAACTTCCAAAATGAACCGTCATCCAGATTTAAGTTATCTATTTTGGAACTCCATACTTCGTTTCGGTGCTCGCTGATGAGAGCTTTAATCTGCCATGTGAGTCTATTTATATCCGTCTTAATAGCCGGATTCCAATCATTACTGTACTGTTTGCTAAGTCTGTTCCGTTGAGTAATAACCGCTCTGATACGTGCAGGAAGTGTGCCGTCCAGGTAATTGCTCGCCATTTCTGTAGTTGCATTTTGTAGGAATTCCTGAAGTTTGTTGGTAAAAATGCTTACTACAGCGTCAATGTCAGGTTTAGTCCTAAGAGTGCCTAAACTGAACTTCGATGTACTTGCGATATTGTGAAATATGTTCCAGTTCACTATTTTATTTGGAGTTGGATTTGTCTTGGGAGCCCCACCTATTCTAGCTATAACAGGAACATGATCTGATGGAAGATCAGCAAGCACCTCTAGTGAAGTAGGGATGTTATCCGTTGAAAGGAAAAAGTCCAGAATATCGTGACGCCGGCCTGGGATGCTTGGACAGTAAGTGGCTTCTTCAGGGATAAATAAATAAACTGGGTGATTTTACACATAGCTATGAATTACCCTGCCATTTCTGTTTGTACTGTGATAGTCCACATGTTTCGAGTTCCAATCACCCCCGATTATACAGGGTTCTTGGCTGAGAAGCAATTCATCAAGGATATTATCCGTCAATTGATTGTTTGGAGGGTTATATATTGCACAAAAGTTAATTTTTCCAAGCCTGGGAAGCTTTACTTGAACCTTCACCATTTCAAACGCCTTAGAGTTGTCTGTCTTAATCAAACAGGCCTCATACAACCTTTTCACGTAAATGATAACGCCACCACCCCGGTGGCGCCATCTATCGATCTAAAGGACATAAAGTTTGCCATACGAAGATTTTTACTCTGAATAGTATGAGTTTTCGTGATTAAGCATATATCCACATCCTCTCTTCTGACAAAGTCCTGGAATTCATGAAGTTTCGTTGTTAAATTTTGTGCATTCCACAGCATGATTTTGATCGGTGTATACGAGTTGCGAGAAAAATTATTCATTTTGGCTGGATTGGGGCCTGACTACGTTTTCAACCAGTTTAGTTGGTTGTAAGTCCTTAAGCATATTTAGAGCCTGGGAGCTGTTAGTGATAACCCGCTCTGAGTAAAGTCTGTTATTTTGCCGCTTAGATTTAGGAAGGGCACTGCAAGCTCTGTAGCTTGCGACGTGATCTAGTCCACAATTTGCGCAAGTGGGGGATGCATCTCTGGGTTTTGTGCATTCCCTGGATTCATGGTCGGCACCACATTTCACACAGCGAAGCGGGAGTTTGCATGCGCTTTGTGCATGATAAACGACAACATTCGACGACAATTTCTCACAATACCTATCTGTGCTGTTCACAACATTGTACTGACTACAGCTATTATTGACGAATGATGGCCGACATGTTGAACATTTGTTATAAAGAACATAGTCTGTTCTAAAAATCAATTGCTATGCTAATTATTGCTGTTTTATCATATGAAGCGCCATATATTGGCTGTTTTAAGTACTTCTTTTGCTTTCACTGAAACCCCATGATATTTGAAGCAAGTGTATTCCCACCTGTACCTACAGTTTACACCTCTACCTTCATTATTTCTGTGAATTATTTAATTTTCAAATGCCAAGGGACTTTTGGTTCACCCGCTATATTATTGAAAGATATAAAGCATGGAATTAACGTTAATATGTAAGTACTTTATTCCCCTAATATCAGTTAACCAGTACTTCTTTTAACTTATCTGGTACTAACTTATTTAAGTTTTCATACAACACGATTGGCAGTTTGATAAGTTTTGCGCACACAATTAATTTCAAATTCTGGAATTGATTACTGCAGTCACGCTTTCAGGAGCATTTCATTATTTGTTGCGTTAAATTTTGATGCTTTGATTTTTCTTAAAGAAATATTTCGAAATGTTTCATTTCATCTTGACTTTTTTCGGAAAATTACTTAGGGATTAAAATGAATCCACATTTGTCTATTTTTGGGAAGACAGTATTTTCTATAGCCTGCAATTAACTGCCATGAAATCCAAAATTAACACTTGCGAATATGAGTAAGAGTATGAATATGTTTCTTTTGAAATCAACTTTTAATTCAAATGAAAAGCGACTTCAGGATTTTATTATATTTCATGCTCTGAAATATTCTTTATAGCACATGCTACAGAGTCGTCAAGTTTATTTTGAAGAAGGAAATTTTCAAATATCTGCAACTGCATCCTTCCTAGCAATCCACTTGAGACTTTCCAGTTGTTAATTGAATGTGCTTACCACTTAAACGCAACGATGCACTGTTGGTTTATTTGATTATGGCAAATCACACAAGGACTACCTGCCTAAGGAGAGGGCGCCTTCGTGGAGAACATTTTAAAAGAAACAGACACGTTACATATGAGAAAAACCACAAAAACCACCATGCAGGTATCCCGTTTGCTGGGATTTGGACCTCAGGGGTCAAACTACCAGTGTTCAGCGAATTTACCGTTCAGCCGCTGGTGGACGTTGACTTCAATGAAAGAGTGCATGTTTTTTATTTAGAAATATAAGAGATGACTGTCAAAATGCTTATAGTAATTACATTTCACTAGCGTTATGTTTTCTCCAAATTTGGCAATTCCTGAATCAGTGTTTAATTGCTTTTCAAAATGCGGCAAATTCTTGAGTATTTTCATATGAATGAAAGCTATAGTTAAGGAATGATAATATTTTAATAATGATAAATACGAAAGAAGGCCTAAGGAATGGCATACAATGAAAGAAAATATTGAGATCTGGGGTTACATTTATTTTACTTTATTAATGATACAGACACAATAATAATGTTTGTTTTCAACAATTATTGGTTGGAATAAGTTTTAGTGTAGAAAAATAATGTACTGTTTTATCTGCTGAATGGATCCTTAAAAAAATTACAGTAGCAGCGATGGTCATTTAATTTTGACATCAATGTAATGCCAAATAGCACAATTTTCACCCCGATGCTTCTTAAATATTTATTTTCGTATATAAAGAATGAAATATTTTTGTAAGAATCTAAAAGGGAGATAAACATGATAATTTACAAATTATTCATTAATCACCTGATATTTCATTATAAGTGATCGAATTGCGTTCTTTGCAAAAACGTACTTTTTACTTCCTTGTACGAAGTAAAAAGGAAGTATTGTAATCGCGAAAAGCTTCAGGCAGCATATTTCAACGAAAATATCCACTTTGACCGCTTTCGAATGCAATTTAATGATATTTTTGCGTGATATCTGTACGTAAGGACAGAACAAAAGACTCTTTTTCTCCAAAAAAAAAATAAAAAAACTGCTTTAAAATGAATTCTGAAAAGAATATTTCGTGGCATCTGTACGAACGTATGTACGTACGTGCGTACGTACGTACGTACGTATCTCGCATAACTCAAAAACGAGTAGCCGTAGAACGTTGAAATTTTGTATATAAGACTACTATAACATGTAGATGTACACCTCGTATTTTGGTTTCAATCGGCTGCGCCAAACTTATATAAATATATTTATAAATAGTTCCCGGCTCAGTAATCTCAGTTTCTTTACTCTTATATGTTTGTAAATTATACATTTTTTGATTTAAAAATGATTGAATTATGTTGTTTTTATCTTCCTGTTAAGGGTTTTATGCCTTTAGTAAATCTGTATGCAATGTTTTTAGAATTATCAACAATTTTAAAATTCTTTAAGTGCCCTCTAAGCCTAATTTGATGGCGGCCATTGCTCTTGTTTACATTTGAAACAGCTGAGTAGCGGATTTGTTGCCAATCTAGAGAAACTTAGCTTCGCCACAACAAAGATAACGCCTTCATTTATTATTTAAATCATGTTTAATCCTTTCTGGAATTTTTTGGAGGAAATAAGCGTTTGAGATTTACTTCGTAATTTTTAATACAGATATTTTGAGTTTTTATGTATTTTTGCCTTGTCGCGAAGTGAAAACTGAATTAATTGAATGAGAAATACTCAATCGTCTGTGAAAAACGGTTTCTTTTTTGTTTTGTTTGCTTAATTTCTTTTATACATAGTTCTAACTTTATTATAGGATTTGAATAGAACATGTGGCAACGATTAGATAATTCTTTAAATGAAATAAATTTTGTGCATTTTGAGTTATAATATGAACGAAATATAATACTGTTAAGTAAACCTAGCGCCAGAGTGTCGCTATGGTAAACAAAGTGAATTTTAAAGAATGCATTTATTGTATTGTAGTTTATGCGCTGTCGGCGAAGTAGGTTTAATTCAATCCAATAAGTTTAAATGAAATGCAAGAAAAAATGCGTATAATTTAATATTCCGTACAAGGAAGTCATGTGGTGTATACATCAGGTTTGTTTTCCACAGTTAAGTACAGCAAGCGAAGTTTTAAATCGGGAAATCATAATTTTCCAGAAGAACTAAAATAATATACGCATATACATCACATTCTGCAATCTTCTATTTTCTGCAGTCTTTAAATTGCTTGGAGAAACCGAAACCCCGCTATATAAAGAAGGAAAATCTCAGAAACGACATTGGAATTCTTGTAAATCTCCGGTGTTTTTATCCAGAAATCTTGCTTTTCGCGGTCTTCTCTTCTTCTGAACTATCGATCTAAGGATTGTTTCCTTATTAAAGCACGTGTGTTGTGTGCAGAAATAACTCTCATTGTATGTCTTGAGACGACAGTTCGATTAAGAACTCGCTTCTGGTGTTTTTTCAGTCAATAAAACTCAAAGAAGTTGTACTACTACAAATCAAGGATGTAAAGCAAATGTCATTCAGAAATTGTTCTAAATAGACCCACAAGTTCGTGGCAATCTGGTTGTCATTAATTACGAGCATGCTTAAGAGGAGGTGTGCACTGTTCCATAAAATTATGATCACTTCGAGCTTTTGTCGTATTCGAATGCTTTGTGCAATATGCTGTTTCCTCTATAAATAACCCTAAGCTTTTCGCGAATACACTTAGTTAAAATAACGCACGCAGGAATTTTATAACTGTTGCAAAACAATATACCTAAATGGTACAGGAAAGGATCAGAAACCTAAATGGTACAGGAAAGGATCAGAAACCTAAATGGTACAGGAAAGGATCGCTATTAAAAGGCAGTAATCGGTGCAACGTGAATATACTTGTAGTATTATAGATTTGAATCCAAAGTATAATCTTCAAAATTATTGTAATACTAATTGACCTACATTACACATTAATGTGTTATTGATTTCTTTAGCTCTTACTCTATAACTGCTTTCATTTCATATGTAAGAAATTTCCTCCTTCCCTTTCATATATAAGAAATTTCGTACCTTCATGGTATGACTGGAAGCACGTCCGACTAGACCTCAAGTGGCCCGCAGTTCGCAACGCTTAGAAGGCATCACTGAGGTTTCATGTTTCCTACTCCAAAACAAACTTTATGACTCTACAAGTATTGTCCGAATTAAAATATGGCGGATGATAACTCACCACCATCTGAGTTTGGCCACGGAATCTCCTCTCCCTAATCGCCTTTTCACGTGGAGAAGAACTTAAGGAATTTTCTCTTTTCTTACCGCCTGCATTCGGGGTGTAATTGGAAGTACGCCTGATTAGCAATCGGAAGATCCAGACTTCGAATTCCGTAGAGGGCATTATTGGTTTTTATGCTTCCTGCTCCACAATAAACTTGATGACCCTACATATAGCGTCCGAACTAAAATATGGATGATAATTCGCAACCATCTGGATTTAGCCGCTGAGTCTTTGCCTTCCAGTCGCCCCTTTTAGTGGAGGAGAATTTAAGGAATTTTCGCTTCCTTACCGCTTGCGTTCGGGGTGTAACTGGAAGTGCGTCTGGTTGGCAATCGGAAGATCCAGAGTTCGAATTTCGTAGAGGGCATCATCGGTTTTTCATGTTTCCTGCTTCGAAATAAAAATAATGACTTCTTTACACATATTTCGTAACCTCAAGAAACACCATTTTTAATTGTTTAGCTGTCGGGGGCCGAACCTTAACCATCTTTCATATTTTAGCTTTGTCTTACTCCACGATAGCATCGGTATAATCTTCAGAGGTCAACAATATTTCAGCAAAATACCTATAGCAGTCGGCAGTATTTCTGAAACCAGTAAATCAAATGCTACGACATTCTGAGTTTCTGAATCATTAAACAATTAGGTACGTTTACATACAGAGTTACAATTAGAATACAGAGTTACAATTAGGTACGTTTTCGTACCTAAATGATGATTAATTCGTACCAAATGAAACTTGTAGTTTGCTGTTAGTCGATTTTTCAGTATCAGTTACCTTGCGATATCAAATGAAAATGTCTTCCATTTAAAATTCGGCTTTACTGATTAAATGAAATTAAGCAAGCATTCTAGAGCTGTCCGTCTAGACAAAGCTAACTTTATAAGGAAAATTGGGCGACTTTATACTGCATACTTGGAGAAGCACAAGAATATTCAATGTAGACCATCCGTTCTGCTGTCGAAAATCGAACCTATGATGCAACTATCAGTTTTCAGTAACTTCAGCCGTTCAGTAATTTACGAGGGCAATCCAAAAAAAAGGTCTCCTATATTTTTAGATATACAAGGAACCGTTTATTTTCTATAACTGCTTCATAACGTTAAAGATTGAAGAATGCTTTATTTTTCAATATAATCGCCATTTCGGTCGATGCATTTTTGTAGACGCTGCGGCAGTTTTACAATGCCCATGTCATACCAGCTTGCCGCCATGCCCTTCAGGAAGCGTTGAACCTCATCTTTCACCTCCATAGCGGCGAAGAAATTCGCGGTAAGAATCAACTCGTTGCCGTTTGTGGTCTTCTGTCAGCATACGCGACACCCATCTTGCACACACCTTCCGATATTGCAACTTTTCCGTTAAAATTCTGTGGATGGTGCTTCTGGAAACCTCAGGAACCAAAATGCAGAGAGCATCGAGAGTGATCCTCCAATCTTTACGCATGAGTTCCTCAACTTTCGCGATCGTCTCGTCGGCAATTGACGGCCTCCCGCTCCTTTCTTCGTCATGAATTTCAATACGACCAATTGTAAACTCTCTACACCACTTGTGAACGGTTTTGACTTCCATGCACGACTGTCCATACACTTCCGTCAATAGGCGGTGAATTTCAACCGGTTTAATGTCTTTTGGGTTCAAAAATCGAATAACTGCGCGAACTTCGCTCTTGGCGGTTACGTTTATCGGGAGCTCCATTTCGAATGGCTGCCAAGCCAAGACTGAGCATCCGAGCAAAGCGCCTGCGTGGTAGCTGCGTGCTTATGTGGTAGCGGAGAAGGCACCACTCACAATAGTGTTGCCAACAACCGTATTAAAACTTTCTCTACGTCCCCAAAAGATAGGAGACTTTTTTTTTGGGATTGGCCTCGTACTAAACTCACTTATTTAAAGGAGATCGGTTAAAAATACAATTCGTGTTTACATTAGTTAATTTTTGGGTATACACTCATATCATATTCTTTTAAACTGTATTAAACAAGATTCAAGAGATGACTGTATAAGTTATTTTCTCCCTCCTTTCTTCATGCCTTCGTGGTGTAACTGTAGCACATTCCGCGCGTATTCGTGCAGTCTAATGTTAGAGTCCCAGCGAGGCCATTGCTCATTTTCCGCGTCTCCAGCATAACTGTATTAAACAAGATGCATTAACAAAGACTATCATAACACACATAAGCCATCCACTTCCTCTCCAAAGGAAGCCGACCAATTACCTATTGCGTATGACCATTGAATAATGATAGTCATCCGAGATTTAATATTGGAAACTAAACAGACTGGCTGCATGAGGATTTCGTATTTTTACTCACATCTAACATAAACAGGATCGACACGAGAAACATTTTCTGTAGAAATGTATGCCTAATGAGCGCTTTTCCGGAGTAAACAGCAAAGTCTAACCCTGTCGAAACATGGATTCGGAATATGGAAAAGGATTTAACTGTTTTGTCGTACGAAGTAGTGACATTTAAAATTCGTCTCCTCAAAAGTTTCAAGTAATTGCCCGTTTGAGAAAGGGGATAAAAATATCTCGGATTCTATCATGGTGTTAGCGAACAATGGTTTAATGGAGCTGGACAAGAGCGTAACCTTATCACTGCTGTTTAAGGTCTGTAAACAATGGCAGAAGCAAATACGCTCATTCTGATTGGTCATGAAATATTTCCGTGTAATTTATGCAGGAAGTCAGAATTAAATGCAATAACAATGCATTCTAAACTTAGTTCAGGTAGGTACTTAAAGCATGAATATAAATAGTAATTTCATTTCTTTCCTTCCTTTCAAAGTCATAAGAAATTTTTATTTAACGAGAGTTAAAAGTTTCTAGTCTTAAACAGAACTTTCTTCCTAATGTGCGTTTAAGCAAAAATAATAAATTGACCCTGAATCTGACAGTTTACATATCTGACTGCAGCAGTTTTTAAATAACGAAACATATTTCTTTACGCTGTATCAACATAGCTTACGTAATTAATAATAAATTATTTTTACCTTTTTGAAAACAATTTAAAAAACTTGAAGTGCATCTCTAGAAATTTTTATGCTATGGCAAGCAGTTTCTCCAATTTTCTGTGTTTAGTATCTGAGCTGGTGCCTAAGACACAAATTTAAGACACAAGACTATTTGTACATCTAGACCAGGGATGGCTAAACCTTTTCGATTAGTATGCCAGATAAATTAGGTTTATTATTTTCAGGTCTCCAGTGTCCCACTTGTTATATTTCCTTTAAAACTCATCTTTAAACCCCTGTTTTGATTTTAGACTATCGAATATATTTTGTAACTATATTTACTGTATAGTTATCAACTTGCATCAAATGTAAATTAAATAAACAGTATTTTAAAAATATTTCAGTTTAATATTATTGTAATGTGTCATAAAGCCACCATTTACACCATTTATTGCAAATGAAATAACTAAAATAAAGGTAATCAATATTAGATGATTTTAATTGTTTTATAGTATGAAAAATATGATGTGTCAATACAATTCAAAATATATTATTAACTACCTTTATTTTTTTCACTTAATTGTGTCCTCTTTAAGACTCTTCACTTAATGCATATGTACTTTTACTTTTCAGAATATTTAAATTTAATGTTATAAACAACTGCTACACTATTACATTTAAAACCTACATGAATTTTATTCAATTTGGTTTGATATGTGTTGCTGAACCTTATTAGCCGTGCCATTTGTATTTGGATCATAACTTGTGGTCTTTAATATAAACACACAAGATTCACTTAAATCTGAACCATGACGGTTTCTTACAGTCGATTTTATACAGTTGTTTGATGAAAACATCTGCTCATCTGCTGCATGAGGATGCAAACACTGTAAGCAGTATTACTGCAAATTTGTAGGCAATCGTTCCATTACTCAAGGATTAAGATTTCTGGATTTTGGATGCAATATTTGAAATCCGCGCACTCCACTTCTTCTAATGTTTCATCACGTTTGACAAACGTGTTCACCCACGTAGAATTTTCCTGAAATTCTGTCAATTTAATATACTATATCTGTGACGAGCCACAGAAATACCTGTCGCGTGCCATATGTTTGTCTTTCTTCAGCTATACCTTTAAAAGTATTTGCGGAAAAATTTTCAGATAGAAAACTGCACTGAGCGCAAGTGTCTAACAATACCTCTGCAGGGATATTATTTAGCAACACCTGCACTACCGTAAATGTCAAATTTTTAACAGCTACAGTTGTAGCGACATTAGGTATTTTTTGGAAGCAGGAGATGTGAAGAAATGAGCAACGCTTTCGCCTGGAATCGAACCACAGATCTCTGGAATACGAACCCAGCATGCAGACCACCACACCACGAAGGCACGTTAAGAAGGCGGGATAAATACCTTATACAGTATTTAATTTGATTTTAGATGGATTTTTCTTGCCTCCGAAGTAACTATACTATCTTATCTTCAATAGCTCTGTTTACTCCGCAATGGAGTAAACAAAAATGGGACAGTTTTACTTCTCCCGTTGTACTGGGCCAATTGACAAAATTCAAATTGTTTTTTCATGTCCCGAAAGCGACTTAGGATATATATTAGATTTATATATAGCATTGCTCAAATATAGGTATTTTGACACAAAATAGGATTTTTTTCTGATATAACATACCAATTGTTTTCCATATTTCGATTCTACGACTCAAATTACGCCTAGGTATTAAAGTTTGCAAAATTTGGTGCGAAATTTACGGAGAAATTCAAAAATTTATCTTGGCGTAGTTCTTTAAGTTTGTGCCAAGGACAATTCACTTGGCGAACTTCTTAATTTATAGCAGCACATTTTCCTTTCCTTTTTTACATTGTGTATGATGCTTTCAAATAATTAAATAGTCCGTAAACCATATTAGATGCTATTATCGCTTTCAACAAATATGACAAATTTAAAAATACGCTAATATTTCAATTCACGTATATCTTCGGAAATTTTGAATAAAAAGCTCTAATGTTTTGCAGGTATGCTTTGAAGTACATCTACGTTAAGATAAAGGTAAATATTTTATTGGTTATAATTCAAATTTTTTTTTTCCGAAAAATATATTCTTTAAAAATGCAAATTTTAAAAATAAATCATAAAAAGTGGCTGAATTTTATTCGGAATGAACCTAAATTCCGAACTATGAAAGAAGGAATCTAGTATGTGCAATAAAAAGAGAGATATTAATAAATACAATACCAAATTGAATTAACACAGAGAAGCTAAGATTTTGAGAACTAATTTTTTAAAAAACTACTCGTGCGACTTTTGCAAAACATGACAGTTTGGCATAATTTGAGTCGTAGAATCCAAATATGGAAGAAAAGTGGCATGTCATTTCAGAAAAAGTCAGATTTTGTGTCAAAATACCCATATTAGAACAATACTATATATAAATCTAATACATATCATGAGTCGAGCTTTCAAGACATAAACGTAATTTGAATTTATTCATTCGACCCAGTAGAACAGGGTATATAGAATTGTCTCATTTTTTTACGCTGTGTACTTTAACTGAAATAAAATAATCAGTTAACCTCAGAGAGTTGATTTATATGCGTTTGTAGGGTTTTACTTAATTTCAACAAAGCATTTATTATTTTATTTATTCTGGCTTATAGTATGCATTCAAATCACGATTACTATTTAGAAACGCTGATCGAATAATAAAGACCTCGAATCTTGACTCCATCTATGGACAGAACATAGAACTTTCTATACGTGAACGGCGTTTACTTACTGAGCATTCAAAAGTCGTTAATGGATTTCAAATGACATTTTGTGAATCATGAGTCTTGATTGATAGCAAAATTACTAAAAATCAAAGTTCCCAAATTTTTATGTGAGTGAAATCTGGATAAATTCTCTAAAGTTCAGATATTGAGTTTAATTAGGAAGACCCCCACAGCAATATCATTTTTTAAGCTTTGTAAATTTGATGGTTCCAAAAATGAATGGTGGGTAGAGTGTATTTCCCTGCTTCCTCCAATCAAGACTATGTTAAAACACAGCTGCCTTCGCAAGCTGTGTTTTATTTTTTTCTTGGATTTTTTTCTTAATTATATTAATTTAATACTAAAATTTTAATATAAGAATTTAAGTTTATAACTTTTTGGTTTACCTCAGCTGGACATCTGGAAGCTTAGGTTTGGAAATTGTTTTATTATTTATTTCATATTTTGTAAAACTTCTACGAATTTTTGATTAACAAACTCAGCGATTTGAAAGCGAGCAATATCAACACTGTAGGGGAGAAACATTTTTACCTTCAGCGCGCGAGACTGTGTATCTGAAATTCTAAAGGATTACAGCCGAAAACATCGCGGCAAAAACATCGCGGACGAAAACGTCGCGGAGAAAACAACGCAAGGCGAAAACGTCGTGCTACAAAACATCGTGCGAGAAAACATCGCAGTTCTAAAACATCGTGGTAAAAAACATCGTCGTCGAAAATAAAGCGGTTCAAAAACATCGTCGCCGAAAATATCGTGGTAAAAAATAAAGTATCTACAAATCATCGCATGACGGTAACATCGCAGACATGCTTTTTTCAGGTTTTAATAACTGTAAATGGATATTCCCATAATAATTTGTGAGCGCAAGATGTAAAGAAAGATAAGTTTTACTCCCGCAATTTTTTATTAACTATATAAATTTTTGCTGAAAAAGTAAGAAGGAAACTTAAGCATAGAAAATTAAATGCAACTTAATAGATTATAAATTTTTTGAAAAATTACCGGTAAAAACTTCATAAAAATGATTTATTAATGGTCTTTGGTAGTTAACTATGTCGGTTTATAAGTCTATTAAGTGTTATAAGTTGCATTAATTTTCTATGCTTATGTTTCCTTCTTATTTTCTCAGCAAAATTTAATATTTAATAAAAATATGAAAGTAAAAATTATCTTTCTTTACAGCTTGCGCTCACAAATCATTATGGGAATATCCATTTACAGTTATTAAAGCCTGAAAAAAGCATGTCTGCGATGTTATCGTCATGCGATGATTTGTAGATACTTTATTTTTTACCAGGATATTTTCGGCGACGATGTTTTTAAACTGCGAGGTTTTTGAACCGCTTTATTTTCGACGACGATGTTTTGTACCACGATGTTTTAGAACTGCGATGTTTTCTCCCACGATGTTTTGTATCACGACGTTTTCGCCTTGCGTTGTTTTCTCCACGATGTTTTCGTCCGCGATGTTTTTGCCGCGATGTTATCGGCGGACACCATTCTAAAGGATATGTCTATTTTAAAATTATTTTGTGATATTGCTGTTGGACTGAATTTTACGATTTAAGTGCAAAGAACATGATATTTAATAAATAAAAGTAACTCACAAAACGTTAAAAAAAGCTCCTTTGGGCGTAATGTAAAATCTGAAAGTTTCAGACTTTTTATTCTTTTTATTTTATTGATTTATTTTTAACACAGCTTATTTTTAGATATAATGCTTGTGAGACCGCGGATATTCTGATGTTTTCCGACTGTCTGTTACCTCTTGAAACGAGTTTTAAATTATGTTATTTTTGTTAGTGACATCTTTTCGTTGACGTTAAATATATTTTAAGAGAGGATTTTACAAAGCATGTATTTTTGTATGTATAATGTATCCTTTTATTTTGAGTTTTGATGAGTCCTGCTGCATATATTTACATTTTTCGAAGCTTAAATTTTGCTAGATTACTCGGGACTTTACCGCTTATATTTAGATAATTCTCTTGACCGTTAAGCCAAAACAAAACATAATTATTATTAAAGAAACTAAATAAAAATATCATTTATTTTCCTAACTAATAAATGAAATATATTCAAATTTCAAATCGATTAAATGAAGTGAATGCTACGAACTGAAAGCTATTTCTGCCTTTGATTTCTTATATAAATGTTTCCTAATTTTAGACATCTTTGTGCTTTTGTAAAAGATTTCAGTTACACAAGTTAAGAAATGCAGTTTTGAATCACTGATTATATGTCAATGAGTAGGGAATGAATGTTCAATTTTGTCCGTTTGGTAAATAAAAGAATGTAATTTTCTCTTGGGTTAAAATGCTGGCTGTAAATGAAATAAAGCTGGTTAAACCTTCAAAAGTATATGTTCTAGGCTTTGTCCCGAAATCAAGAGTTCCAAAACTTTCAAACAACAATTGGTTTTTACATCAAATGGCTAGCTGGAACTAAGAAATCAATATCGTGAAAAAGAAAATAAAAGGGCTTGTTCAGAAAGCTGAAATTTGTTTTCTACATTTGACAGAGGTCTTGGAAAGATTCCTGCAGAATTACACAGCTGCGGTCTTGCACCATTTGATTTTTACCGTAAGTGTTTGGCGTCTGAATATTCGATATTAACTAATACAATTATAAAAGACATAAATATGTAAATTAACCAAATAAAATTTAAAAAAATCTGCGGTTGATTTAGAGGGATTTCTTTTATTAAAGGAAAATAATTTTTGTCCGTGAAAGCATTAGTATGAAAAATGCAGAATTCATTATCAGATAAACAAAATGCAAAGTTATTCATAATAATTGAATTTTCAGTTTTTAGTTTATACTAGTAAAGACTAGATCTCCTGCCAGTATATTTCATAATGGCATTAGAAAGTAGAGGGCTATGCGGTTTCTTCAAGTTAAGTAATTTGAAAATAATTTCTGAGAAAGAGAAATGATAATTATTTTGCTGCAAATCGCTGTAGCTTTCTTTCGTAATTTTTGTTAGTTACGGTTAATGTTACGAAATTTTTTAAATAATGTCTTTGTCGGTCCTTATTTGCTATACATATTGTTGTGAGTTTGTAAATATTTTTAAGCAAAATGTTTGCAAAATTGTGGTATCTTTTCTATAATGTAACATGAAATGCCTAAAGAGACAAAGTTCTGCCAAAAGATAAGATTACAGGGGCGAATCCGTTTAACAATGTGATAAATGGGTATCTCGATGTACTGGCGGAAGACTTGGCGATAAAGTTTTGATGCCAAATTTGTGGAGAAATTTTCAAAAGTCACCAATTTTGGCGACAATTTGGCAGTTCTTGGGTCCAATCCCCAAATAACTGTAACTGAATAAATGTAATTGATCCTTATATGTAACTGTAACCTCATCTGGCTCTTATATGTAACTTTAACCTTATAGACCTTCCAGTAATTTCGAGAAATGAAAGGTGCTAAGGATTTCCCGGTGGCGGGGGAAAACTGCATAAGACCGGGAAAGCATCAGAGAAAATTTAGTTCAGAGTTTATTTCGGAATACTGAGAGATTTTCTTGCGAGCTTCGCCTTTTAGGTGCCCTTTGCACTACATTGTGTTTAACATTCTGAGCAGTTTCACGTGGTAACTATTGATTATGTTCTGTTATTCTGAGAACAGCTGTACGAGTACTTTTGTGTTCCAGAAATGTAAAGTGTTTATTTTGGTGATAAATCAAGCTACACTGGTGTGCAAAAATTAAGGACGAAGTCGAAAATTTAGCATATCAGCTGAACGAAGAGGCACAGCGGACAGAAAGACCAATCAGGAGATTAAGTAAGGTGATGTACGGTAGCACATGCGCAGATATGCAGGTAGACGTAATGGGGGAGTGTCTGAGTAGCATAAAGCATGTTGTCAGTGTAAGATCTGTATTTCTGGCAAAGCGATTGCACGCTGTATATCAGTCAAAATCACACCGAGTTGCTGCCTCAGCGAATAATCAATCTGTTAGACGACATCTGGATGCTTTTACCCGAGGTCGAATCATTGGGAAGTTGGAGGAAGGCCGCAGTGTGACAAGTGTGGCTGCAGAGTTCGGAATTGCTCACAGCACCGTTTCACGACTTTGGAGACAATTTCAAACTACAGGAACAGCTATCCGGTGGTTTAGTAGTGGTCGTCCACGAGGAACCACACCCGCAGATGACCGGTATATTGCCTTACAGGCCAGAAGAAACAGGCGGCAGATAGCGGGAGAAATCGCTAGACACGCGACACAGGCGACTGGACGACCGATATCGCGTTTTACCGTGGCCATAAGACTACACGGTGGTGGTCTGTTTGCACGACGCCCTGTACGGTGTGTACCTCTAACGCCTGCCCATCGGAGAAGGCGTTCTCTGTGGTGCCACTAATGAATCCGGACGAGTACTCTTTACAGATGAGAGCAGATTCAGTCTGAGTAGCGATTCTCATCGCATACTCATCTGGAGAGAGCGGGGAAGCCGCAATCATCCCTCGAACATCATTGAAAGGGACAGGTATGGAGGTGACGGTGTTCTCGTTTGGGGAGGCATCATGCTTGGTAGTCGTACAGACCTTCACATCTTCGACGCAGGTTCAGTCAACGGGACCCGTTATTGTAACGAGATTCTTCTTCCATATGTGCGTCTTTTTAGAGGCGCTATGGATCCTCAGTTCCTTTTCATGGACGACAATGCACCATGTCTTCGCACAGTAGCTGCCGAACAGCTCTTACAGAGTGAGGATATCGAATGTATGGATTGGCCGACACGATCTCCGGATCTCAATCCCATCGAGCATGTATGGGATTTTTTAGGCAGACGCTTGACAGCTCGTACCTTACCACCAGTAACGATTCCGGAGCTTCGATTGGCGCTGCAAGACGAATGGGCAGCAATGCCTCAACAACTCATTTACACCCTCACTCTCAGGATGGGCAGACGCTGTGAAACCTGCCTATCAGTCAGGAGAGATCATATCCCCTATTAAAGACCGGATGTTTCTTGCTGGACACCCATCACAGGGATGTTTCGGCCTTCAGTCGCATTGCGCTCCATGCTACATTTTCAATAAAGCTTCTTTTTATCCCTCTGATTTCTCTTTTAGTAAGTGTTGCTTACAGTACTCATGTCCTTACGTATTGGGGATCTTACGGTATTAAATGTGTTGATTTGGAAAGCTTTTGTACAAAGTTATATTGAAAAAAACCGTCTCGTCCTTAATTTTTGCACACCAGTGTATAATCTGTTCTGTGTGCATTCAGTCCGTTATGAACCACTATACACGCAATAGTATTGTTGTATACCTAATGTACATATATTTGTGTACCAGTGCACGTAAATGTAATTAGATAGTGTGCCTCAAGAAATATACAATTTCATTTTTTAACACTTTAATCAAAAATTAACTGTGCGTTTTGCCTGTTATTAAAGTGAGTATTTCTTGCTAGCCAGTTATGACTTTCTGATGTTTGTGGACTTTTTCATTTTAATAAACACAGCGGCCGAGCGGTAAAATCGCTGAACACTGGTAGTTCGGTCCGAGGTTCGAATCCCGCGAACGGGCTGGCTGCATGGGCGTTTTCGTGGTTTTCCCCATGTGTAACGTGTATACGAGCCAGTTTCCCTTAGAAAGTCCTCCACGAAAGGCATCCCTTCCCTTAGGCAGATAGCCCTAGTGTGCTTTGCCGTATTCTCAATACACACACACCATTTTAATAAACTATTTATTACTACATAATTAATGATTCATTCAAGTAGATATTATTATGTTACCTTCAGTTTCGTTTTCTAACATTTCTTTTAAATACTAATGCACATATTAAAAAAAAATAGACACCCCCCAAATTGTTGACGCAATGCTATCAATGTCAAGAATATGGACATCTCAACACACCTCTTACAACACAGAGCGATTTTGCAAGTGCGGAACAAGAGCACATATTCAATGCCCCCCCCCCCCAAATCCAAAGAAAAATCGACATGCTAGAAGTTATCGAGGTTGTAGGCAATATCAAAGGATATTCGCAAAAAATACGAGCCTGAGGATGCCATCCAATAAGAAAACCCAATTTTTAAATTGAAGATTTCCCCGCATTAATCAATAAACCTGAGCCTGGAATCAAATCCTAGAAACAACACTTACGCTGTAAAATTCAAACCAAACAAACAAACGAAAAAAAGACCTTATTCTTAAATTCAATAAAGCAATAGATTGGCTCAAAGATCATGAGATACAGTATTTTCGAGAAAATATCACGACTTCAATCCAGAACATAAGAAAAGGCAAAAATAATGCAGATAAATTTTTAGAAGGTATTATAAAGAAGCATAGATTCTTATCAATTTTGTACAAAAAACTGACTAACTTACGTTTCTCTCTACCAACATGATAGCTGAACGTTTAAACTCAAGTCTGTTGTTGTGATTTATATTATTTGTCTGACAGTAACATCAGAACAGCTCTTCGCCTCCAATTTTGATAGAGAGCATCCCTGGAGGACGAGTCCGAGGATCTCCAAAACCCTCTTCCCTTACTACCAACCTTACGAGCGGACGTTCGGCTCGACATCCATGCCTTCTCCGGAATTCGAACCCGGGTCCTTTGGTACCGTAGTAGGCTCTCCTAACCGCTATACCGACTGGGCGGCAAACTCAAGTCTCAAGACTACTACATCCTGGGTTTGAGCCACGGTCCTACTTACCTCTTTTCCTTCATCTCGTATATATGCCCCATTTTTGGCTCGCACGGTAAATATACTGCCCCTCTTTAGGACATTTTACGCCAATCAAAACTTTTCTGATTGTATAAGAGAGTATAAGGATACAAGCCAATGTACAGGTATAAGGCCTGTATGTTTCAAAGACCATTTACAGAGTAACGATTCACTTTCTTATCACTTGCCTTGCAAGTGCGCGTCTCACCACTGCGCTGTATCGTCCATTGCTTCGATATGTAATTAAGTGTACGTAAATTTGTAGAGTGCCTGTTGTACTCATATTGATATAAAAAGGAAGAATATGTATCAGAAGATACTGTTTATCAAGGGATAAAATTATTTGTCTTGTTATCTACAAAATATTCAACGTCTGCCAATTTCTCCCTTTAATACGAAATCTGTATTAAAATACCCGGCTACGACTACAACCCCACTACAGCTATGATCATCCCGGCTATGACTAAAATAAATAATGGATATGTTTTTTTAGTCATCAATAAAATTTTAAGTCATCAATAATAAAATACTATTATATATATGAAATTTTTTTGTATATATGATAATTTTGTATATATATTGTTACGAAATGTCCAGGCGCGGTAAGATAGTTTCCCCGCAAAGCAGTTTTAGGGTTGCCATAAAATGGCTAGAGAAGGCAGGGTCGCACATTTGGCGAGAAATCTCCCATTTGGCGACAAAATTGGCGATATGTTATGGACGGATGGAGAACCTTCTGACGCGAATTCTTACCGGTTTAGCCCAGAATGTTCTCGAACCCAAGCCGAAAGCTATATAAACCCTGCGGGTCCGCAGTCAGTTAAAGTGTGTGCCTCGCACAGAGTGCGAGATAGTAGTATCGAGTTGGTGAGTGGTCTAGCGAGTCAATCCCTGCGGAGTTGATCGAGTTGACAGCCGAGCAGCGAGTGACGAGTGGGTCGTCGAGTTCACCGAAGGAGTCTTTTAGTGTATCGCGGTTAGTGCATCGTCAAGTTCTGTCTTAGGCTGTGCTGAGTCGAGAGCTATACTCTTGTGTATCGTCGTATGCATCGTGTGGAGAGTCTCGAGAGAGCGTGTTAAGCTCCAAGAACGACGAAGCAGAGTCGAGAGCTGTACTCTGGTGCTTTGCAGTGAAGCTGTCTCCACCGTGATAGCTTGATAACCTAAAAACTGTGTCGCTGATCGTGTCAGCGTGTTTATAACAGTTCGACGACTGTAAAAACGTGTTTTGGAGCTGTCCGGATTAATATCGGCCAATAAAGTGTGTTTCGATACTTCATCATCAAGTAGTGTCGTCGTTATTCACTCCAAATCCATACGAACCCCGTACGAACGTGAAGGAAGAAAACAATGTAACATCTGGTGTCAGAAAAGAAAAACGCAACAATATGATAATTTGTTTTGTATACATACACTCTTTTGCAAAAAAATCGAAGCACCATGAAGGAAGTGATTGTTTTTGATGAAATTGAATATGTGTATAGCTCATATACAAATAATAGAATGATTAAAAAATCAAGGTCATAGTACCTGTTCAGGGCTCACAATCACCCATTGAGTGTTCAAATTAGTAGTTAGTTAAACCGCGCCTGGCGGCAATGCATGCTTAAATTCGTCGAGGCAAGGAGTGGTTAGAGGTTCCTAATGCCATCCTGCGACACATTCTACCAGGCAATTATCAGTTATCACTCCAGATCTGCGATATTTTGTGGTGCCCGAATGTGGCGGCCTACCATATCCCAGACATGCTCGATTGGTGAAAGGTCTGGTGACCTTGCTGGCCAAGGAAGAGTATCAACCGCTCGGAGACAGTCCAGAGATATACGAGCGGTATGTGGCCTGGCATTACATTGTTGGAAAATTGCCTCAGTATGACGTACCATGAAGGGTAATACAACCAGGTATGGTAACGCAGGATGGTATCAACATATCGTTGAGCTCTTAAAGATGTACAGAGAATGACTAAAGATGACCTGCTATCATAAGAAATAGCACCCCACACCATCACACCAGTGGTTATGACTGTATGCCATTGTAAAACAAAGGCTGGTTGGGACCGCGGGCCCCGTCCTCTCCAGAGGCGAACACGATGGCCATCTGCTTCACGATTGAAGCGGGATTCACCGCTGAACACTATACGATGCCAGTCTGCTGGCAGCCATTATGATTAGCTGCGACATCACTCCAGACGACTCCGCCGATGTTGTGGGGTCAAAGGCAAACGTCTTAAAGGCCTCTGTGAGCGTAACCCCGCCTCAGACTAGAGCCGTGAGATGGTGGACGGCACCACGGGAAGGATAGTCGTGGCCGTAGTGCGTTGAATAGTCGACAATGATACAGTTGGGGCGGTTCGGGCCTGGCAAACAATCATCCTATCTTGCGTCGCATTTGTGCTCCTTGGCCTTCCAGAGCCTTCATTTCGTCGGCAATTTCCTTGTAGCAACTATTGCTGTCAACATCTTTGCACAACAGTATCTGTACGCTGCAGGTGGCGGCCTATTGTTCGGCGTGACCACCCACCTTCACGCAACCCTATAACGCGACCACGTTCGAAGTCGTTTAGTGGTCTTTGATATCGTCGTAATGGCATCTTTAGTTGCTTTTTTGCGGAATTACAATGGCAGCAACAAAAAAAGATAAGTTTTCTGCCTCTGTTACTGGTTTTATACTTTGCGAATTGTGCACTAGAAATGCGCGCTATGATCGCAATTCCTGTTCATTTGCCTTGAAACTTTGATCATTTGCATGTTCGATCAAGATGTTTTTGCATACCAGATTTTGTCACAATCGCAAAAGTCCTTCTTGGTGCTTCGAATTTTTTTTTTTTTTGAAAAAGAGTGTATATATGTAACAGCTTTATAATTTAACTTAGTAATAGCCTTTAATTCCTCATTTTTAATTTGGTTATTTCCCCTCTGTATTCTAATAATAATAAGTTTTCTGGACTGCGAAATTTCTATATTAATCTATAGAACATGGTTTGAGTAATGCTGATGACGTAGCTTATTCGGAATTTGAATTAAAATTTTGAGGACTGAAATCTTTCTAACCTAAACCCAAACCTTCTCTTCGTGAGCTTCGATATTGGATAACTGTTGATGACTGCGCACTTAGCTTCTACCTCTGCAGCCGCTTGGACGCTATTTCGCTGTGCTCTCTTCCTATCCCAACATCGTCAGAAATGTAAATAGTCTTCAATAGGAACGATTAGAGTGTCAAGTATACTGTGGTAACAAATGCCAATTGAAATAAAAATGAATATTTAATCTTACTCAGCTGCCAAATTTCCTCTTCAATATGGATCTACGTTCTATGTTATCTACGTACTGAGCAATCAGTATTTCTGCGTTTCTACATCTCATTGTTTCTATATCAGTACTTCTAAATTTGTTTGTACTACATATACGTAGTCTTACGTTAGGAATATTAATATATCAGTTAATTATTACATATACATTTTGGTCGTAATGGCATTAATTCTAAATAAATAAGTAATGTCAAAATTGCCTAATATCGTCAAGTGAATAACAATTAAGAGAGAACATAAGACTTATTGTATGATATAGAATAATTTTTCTACATGGAATTTACCCTTTTATAAAATGAAACGTAATGATATTTTAGGTTAAAATAATACGCCAAATAATGATCATTAGAGAAGTCAAACAACAAGAATCAGAGTAATATGTATAAAATTTGCAACTATTACGCTCATTACTGCAAAATTTACAAATATTAAGCTGATTCTTGTTCTTTGACGTCTTCAGTAATCATAATGATATATTTTAAACAGCTATTTATTATGCTGTAGAAGCCTAAAGTTTTATTCAGAAGTCATAACAAATTATGTGCCATTTTCAGCATTTATTAAAGATATCAGTATACAAAATCTGATGTATACACCACATGACTTCCTTGTATGGAATATTAAATTATACGCATTTTTTCGTGCATTTCATTTAAACTTATTGGATTGAATTAAACCTACTTCGCCTACAGCGCATAAATCGAAATAGAATAAATGCATTCTTTAAAATTCACTTTATTTGTTCACCAAAGCGACACTCTGGCGCTAGGTTCACTTAACAGTATTACATTTCCTTCATATTATAACTCAGAATGCACAAAATTTATATCATTTAAAGAATTATCTAATTGTTGCTACATGTTCTATTCAAATACTATAAGAAAGTTAGAACGATGTATAAAAGAAATTAAGCAAACAAAACAAAAAAGAAACAGTTTTTCACAGACGATTGAGTATTTCTCATTCAATTAATTCAGTTCTCACTTGGCGATAAGGCAAAAATGCATAAAAACTCAAAATATCGGTGTTAAAAATGACGAAGTAAATCTTAAACACTTATTTCCTCGAAAAAATTCCAGAAAGGATTAAGCATGATTTAATTCGCAATAATAAATGAAGGCGTTTATCTTTGTTGTTGCGAAGCTACGTTTCTCTAAATTGGCAACAAATTCACTACTCAGCTGTTTCAAACGTAAACAAGCAATGGCCGCCATCAAAATAGGTTTAGCGGCACTTAAACAACTTTAAAATTGTTGATAATTCTAAAAATATTGCATACAGATTTATAAAAGGCATAAAAACCTCAACCGGAAGATAAGAACAATATATTTCAATCATTTTTAAAGCAAAAAATGTACAATTTACAAACATATAAGAGTAAAGAAACTGAGATCACTGAGCCGGGTAACAGAGGGTATATATGTATAAATATATTTATAAATGTTTGACGCAGCCGATTGCAACCAAAATACGAGGTGCACATCTGCATGTTATAGTAATCCTGTATACAAAATTTCAACGTTCTGAGGCTACTCTTTTTTGAGTTATGCGAGATACATACGTACGTACGTACGTACATACGTTCGTACAGACGCCACGAAAAATTCTCTTCAGAATTCATTTAAGCAGTTTTATAATTTTTTTGGAGGAAAAGACTCTTTTATTATGTCCTTACGTACAGATATCGCGCAAATACATCGTTAAATTGCATTCGAAAGCGGTCAAAATGTGTATTTTCTTTGAAATATGCTGCCTGAAACTTTTCGCGATTACAATACTTCCTTTTTACTTCGTACAAGGAAGTAAAAAGGGCTTTCTGTTATTATTTCCTTTTAAAATCTCTGAATAAAATGCACAAAATGTTGTACTCGAACTGTAATTCCAAGACCTTCAACGAGCACTTTATCTTAAGAATTAAATTTAAAATTCCTTGCGATTTCAACACTTCTTTCAACAATTAATGTAAGAATAGATAAAGTTACTTCTCTTTCAAGGAAGTTTCTTCCAAGAAAGCAAAACTTACCTTTTCAAGAAGCAATTAAATGCTGTCATGACCATGCGCAGGTTTAGTTTCTTCATCATGCTGCTTTAACAATGGCAAAAATGGAATCAGTTAGTGAGCTTTCTCATTGTTGCCTTAATGACTATTAATATAAGAGTACGAAAACCATTATGAGACGTTACACAGTTAATCAAAAGAAAAACATCTTCTATTATCTTTTCGTTGTAAGAAATAAGATTTTCAATTTCGCTGTGATCTTGGTAATTAAAAAAATGTGCTTGTGTTTAACAATGGATAGGTAGAATTCAAATTAAGCAGCAGCAGAACTGAATTATTAAAGGAAATCACCCTATGTTAGGATTCAAATTTATCTCCAATGTCATGGTTTCTTCTTTTTTATGTTTTCTAATTTTCTTCTACGTAGCTTTTTACATTTTGAAAGCATTCAATTATAAAGCATAATTCTGTATTCATCAGTAAGAGCGACTGTCAGTTTATAAAAACTTTGATTTATCTCGATGAGGGGTACAGATTGCGAAGATCAATTTACCAATGCTTTGGAAAGAAAAAAAATACATCTAGATAATCTTTTCAGAGAGCCCGTTAATTGATCTTTTGCTGCAGAAAAATAAACTGTCTGAAAGAAATGGTTCTTTCGGATAATTTTTTCTCCAACCATTTCTTGCATTCTTTCCTTATTTATTTTATCCTTTATCATTATTTTTTTTTATTATTTTCTCCACCTCCTTGATGCCTATCATTTGATAAATGGGGACTTTAGCAATCGCTCGTGATTCTGACGCGTCATTCTTATATGCTTCTGTCGTCTAAGATATTATTTTTTAGGTTTTGTTTTATACTCGGGTTCTTTTCTGTAACAATCTCAGTGTGTTGGATTTCGATTGAGACTCTTGATTAGTTGGGAGCAAATATTTTTGCCTCGTTATCATTTTTTCTGTAAATTGGGTTATGAATTCGGATACTGAGATTGCAAAAAGAAGCAAGTCTAGTTAATGTTTTCTTTATTCCATCGAACTTTTGCGTATTGCATAGATTCGAAGAAATGAAGAAAATAGCTAACTGTACAAATAATATAAATCTCAAATATTGTAATAACCCAAATATCAGCTGTTCGAATGATGTAAATCTCGTTAGCTGTCTTTCAGGTTATCTGCTTTTGAACTATATTAGCAATGAATTCCTTATAGTGTCAAGTTTGCATTTTTCTACAGTATGGGAAAGGGTTTCTTGAAACAAAACTTTAAGAAATCGTTTCCGTTTTAATGTATATTTTACGCTGTTTTGAGTCTACAATGCCTATCCAAATCAGTAACGTATTCATAGCAAATACAATAATAAAATAATTTTTCTCTGTTGATGTTATGATTGTTTTGAATAATTACTCAAAATAATAAAAGGATGTATTTTGCATTATGATTGACGCTGTTATTTTCTCTCTTGAAATTTAAAAATTTGCCTTCTGATGCTAGATAAATAAAGTCATGTTAGAGAAGATTTCTACCGAGGAAGCCTAATATTATTAGTTATGATGTTATGATTCGTAGCATTCCAGTGAAAAGTTAATCAGATAGGAATGAATTGTACAAAATTAATTAAATTAAAAACATCTCGTTCTCTATTGAATGCTGAACACACCAGAACTTAAAAATGAAACAGCATATAACATGGGCTATGAAGACTTTTAACGATATCGTACTTCTCTCTACATAAACAAGCGCACATATATCTATATCTATATATATATGCGCTTCAGTGAAGAAGAATATATATGTAAAATATAAAAAACACGATAGCTTTGTTCAATGCGAACAAGCAACCTCTAATTTAACTTTCCGGAATTTCAGGATCTTCCTCTTAGACCAGTACTTTCGAGAACATTCGAGCCTATTACGTAAATGTTCCTAAAAATAAATAACTCGCGAAAGAACTGTAACTGCTAAGCTCCGCCCACTGCTCATGATTGGATATCACAGCACTTTTACGAACCTTTAGTGTAAAATTTTCGTGGTTTTCTCTTACCAGGACTATTACCATTATGAGAAAAATAAGTGTTTATAATTCTACACGGCAGATACATTTTAAAAAATATGTTTTTATACGTTTTCTGCCCTAGCAAATGGCAAGGACTCTCAGCCATCACATGACATGGTCAACTACTGGACTTTTATTCTCCATGTAAATATTGCAAATATTTTTTTCATATTTAATCAAGACTCTCAATTATCGGTACTCTCATCTGGAACTATGTTTGTTTTGCTACTTGAAATTATCTTTGTATCTTCTTAATGTTTGTGAACTCATCTAGTATTTGAATTATTTATTACACCACCCCACGATGTAAAATTTTGCAGTGGCAAAGTGCCACCTTTCCCTTTATTTTTCACATCTTGTTTCTGTGACACCTTTTACTAAAGTTATTACTTCCAGGATGCCATATTAGAAGACGACTGGCAAAAAGCCTGCAAATTCACGCAGGCTAGGCCCAGTATAATAGCGGTAAATGGAATGGAATGGAAGTATGCAGGTACTTCTCCTCTCAGGCACTCAGAAAATACTAGCGGTTTGTCCTTATCTTGAATATTATTTTGCGTTGCATTTTTGTTAAAATAGCAGAATGTAATTATCCACAGAAATATCACTTTTGGATCCGTCAAAAATAGAAAATTGGTATTTTGTTATACCTATAGCCGTTATTGATTTTTCTGTATTTGCTGACATCGCGGCTTTAGTTCTTGTCTCCATTTTTGAAGCACCGATAATCACTAATTCAGAATACAAACAACAAAAATCAGCGTTATATTTACAAAATTTTCACAGGACTCGTTTCGATGGTTTTACCGAACCACCATCCTCAGCTGCAAAACCGCAAAATGACGCAAACCATTTTGCAGTTTTGCAGCTGAGGTTTTGGTGGTTCGGTAAAACCATCGAAACGAGTCCTGTGAAAATTTTGTAAATATAACGCTGATTTTTGTTGTTTGTCTTCTGAATTAGTATTTAGTCAGCGTGTTATTGTGTCTTAATCACCGATAATCAGTTTACATAAAACTCAGATTTGAAGCCCCACTCTTGATTACTGAATATAATTTCACATCACTAGACCAAAACGTGACGTCACACTCGATGACACTTTTATTTCGTAGCCGACGGAAAGCAAAGTACAGGGAGATTCTGTCTGCAGATGATTAATACTATATGATGTCCTTGACCCGCTTTACGGTAGACGATGAATTTAGAAAATAAAACCAGAGGAGCTTTTTACACGCAGAATAAATCGTACCGGCTAATTATTAAGCTGTAATATTTTGCCAGTCGGGCACATGAATAAAGCTTGGCAATCCAATGACGACACAGAAGGATTTAAATTTATAGTTCCATATCTATTCAATATAGCATTCAATTCAAAAGACATATTATCATCATTCTTTAATAAATAAGATTAAATTCGCTGTGTCATAGGCAGATGAGAACAGCAGCACAGATCCTAACAGCAGCAGAGGCAGAAAGCGGTCTCTCTCGCAAAATGGCGCGAGTTCTCTATTTATAGGAGTGGTTACTCAATATGCTCGAATGCTCTCGAAAGTGCTTGGGGGAGATCCTGAAACTGCAGAAAGTTAAATTAGAGGTTGCTTGTTCGCATGGAGCAAAGCCCCCGTGTTTTTTATATTTTAAATATAGATGCACACACACACTGGCCAATAAATTAAAAACCTTTCGGATTTTTATTTGAAGGCGTGCTAGGGATGAAGTATGAAAATGTTTTATGACGTGGACTATACGTGGTTAGAATGATTATATAAGTAAGGTGTAAGAATGCTTTTAACTGTTAATGAAGTAAAATGGGAAAAGCGACAGATCTTTCACCATTTGAAAAAGGGCTTACTGTTGGTGGCCGTTTAGCAGAGGCCTCGATTTCGAAGACATCAAATTTCACTGGATTCTCAAAAGTAGCCATATCAAAGATTTTCAAAAGTTGAAATTAGAACTCACAGTCCTTCTCTAGAAGACGTAACTGCGGTTCGAGCACAGTTTTTCAAGAAAGTGATCGGCGTCGTCTCCGAAGAATTGTACTGCAGAACAGGGCCTCTACTGTGTTTCAACTAATACAGATAGTCAACCAAGGCTCTTCCCAACAGATTTCAGCTCGAACCATGCTCAGAGAATTGCAGAGGATAGGAATGCACAGTCGAGTGCCTGTGAGAAAACCATTCATTTCTGCCCGACATGCAAAAATTCGTTTGCAGTGGTGCCGGGAAAGAAGACGCTGGACATCTGAGGTCTGGAAACGGGTAATGTGGTCGGATGAATCACGTTACATCTTATTTTGCACTGCTGGAAGACATCGAAGAACCCCATGAAGACTGAATCCATCTTGTCTTACTCGCACTGTGCAAGGGTCTGGTATGAGTATCATGATATGGAGCATGTTCTGCTGGCATGGAAGTGGTGTCCTAGTGTTCCTCAACGATAAAAAAAAACAGCCATGAAATACCTAGATATACTGGCAGATCAAGTGCACCGTGCAATGTTGCATTTTTACCCTGATAGCGACGGATATTTCATGGATGATAATGCAACTATACATTGTGTCAGAAGTGTTCCAAACTGGTTCGCTGAAGATCAGTCTAACTTCCAACACCTTCCCTGGCCACCGCATAGCCCGGATCGTAAGCCCATAGAAAATGTACGGGATATGGTGGAAAGACGCATCTAAAACAGCACTCTCCTCTTTCATCTAATTTACAATATCTAAAAACTGCATAGCCAATGCATGGTATTCTCTGGGCGTAAATGCATTCCAGAAGCATGTAGACTCGATATCCAAACGAATCAGAGCAGTTATCCGTGCAAAAAGGTGATTCAATAAAATATTGATCTTGGGTTCCAAATTCATTGGCCAGTGTGTGTGTATATACTTCAATGAAGTTTAAAAATTCGTATATGTCATGGATTGTATAAAAATTGCTAATGTAATAATAGTACAGGCCACAGTGACCAGGCACCTATTGCAGAACGATTTTTTACCCTTTAAAGTGAGAGTTCTCAGGCATTCTTGAAGCTTAACTTTCATGAACGAAGAGTAGATAACTTCTGTTTATAAGATTTTATTTCTTTGTAATTTTTTACCAAGCCACTGGAAATAAAAGAAAAGTTTTAAAAACTTTTTTCAAGCTATATTTCGTCAAATGCTACCATTCCAAAATAAGAAACATTTTACATAAAAACGTACAAGTTTATATAGCAAAGAAAAGTAAATGAAATAATAAATTTCTTTGTTAAACACTTCTTACATTCGTATAAAAAGATACCTGTTGCTGTCTGTTCGATATCTGCTCAATTAGATATCTATTCAATTTGGAAATACTAATTTATTAGAACTTATTGTTTAGAAAAATTAGATCTTTGTCTATTTCCAAAATGTCGTTTCTTTCAGAATTTATCTATCTTACCAATTCGTTGGTATTTTTAACAAATATATGAGAGGGCTAAATTTAATAGAAAAAAGCTTTTTCTTTACTTGTTGGCTCAGCGAAACGGAAATGATAAAAATCAAACCTTGGCCTTCTCTATATCTCAAGTGACAGCACTTTGTTTGATGGTGGTCGTTGACAACGTCTCGACATTCATTTAGACACTAAGCTGGATATTTGATAATGTCCAATGTGTTATAACAATTTTTTCCCCCGGAAAAGCATCCCTTTTTCCGGCACTTAAAAATCCTGCCATTGAGAGTCAAGAAGCAGTTTTTGCTTTTTTTATTGTTTTTCCCTGTATTATCATTTGTCAAACTGTATTTTTCAGCTCGAGACAAAAAAGGGCTTTTAGATGGGTACATGTATGGAGACTGCTTTGTGTCTTAAAATATAAGAGAGGAGTTTCAGAATGTTGCAAGAATTACACCGCTTCTTCAAATTCTGACTTCTTGAAATTTTATTATATGTTCTTCATGAGAAATATCTGTGATAAAACATTAATCTGTAAGATTATATTATTTTGTTAACTTTTAGAACTTTATTTTATCATTTTATCCCTTCTATCCTTATTTTGCCTTTTCTCTTCAGAAATATGTAAATAAGAGTTTAAACATAACAGTTCTTAAGAAAACACGCAGGCTGGATTGGCATACGGTAAATGAACGTTAATCTTTATATTTGCGAGAATTTATTAATTTATCGGCAGACACTCTTCGATTTAATGAGTAACTATCTTTGCGTGTAGAATTCAAATTCGGCGCTCCAGCGGGCGGGTGGTAAAACTGCTGAACACTAGTAATTCGGTCTAAGGTTCAAATCCCACGAACGGGCTGTCTAATGACTTTACCCATGTGTAACGTGTATACAAGCCAGTTTCCCTTAGAAACTTCTCCACGAAAGCATCCCTCCTCTTAGGCGATAGGCCAAATGTGCTTTGCTATAATCAACTAAACTAAATCAATCAAACTCTTATCGAATAAATCTGCTTAAAACAAATTTGCTCTAATTAGCGATAACTGACAGTTATATCTTTTCAAATTTGAGTTAGTTTTATCAGCTATATTAAGTATATGCTAAAAGCTACCATTGCATTAACAAGCTACTTATGGCAGTTATGATCTATTACACTTTTTCTAAAAGCGAAGTATGTTTATGAGGTATTTTAGTTTCAATCTTTTAAAACTATGCTTTCGTTTAAAGGTTTGGTTAATAATTTCGACCTAAAATTTTAGTTGTTTGAAACGACAGCTTACCAAAAGGCATAGAATACGTTAATATTCAGTTACAAAATAAGCTACGTGAAATTTTTCAAGGCAAAAAAAATTCTACTTCGAACTGTGCTATTAAAAATATCTTTCAGAAATAAAAAAAACTGAGAAGCGGATGAGCAAATGGTACTTTAATACTTATTCGAATTTATATACTATCAGCTTTGCATTATTCAATTGCAGTTATACAATTTGTATTCAAATATTATTGCAGCAGGTGTAGTAATTAGCGACATTGACTGCTGCACCAGTGGCTGGGATCTGGAACCTGCTGTACCTGTGGATGGGACCTTGAAGAAGAGGCATGGATGTTTGTAAGCATATTTTGTAAGCACATATCGTGTGTACAGGAAGTGGGGCGCTCAAAATACACGAAAAGGTAAAAGTTCCTTTTGAAAAGTTGATGGTAGGGGAAGAGGATTGAAGTCTCTCCGGCTGTCCTTCAGGGTGTTCGTCATCAAAATTCGCTGGAACCGCACAATTCTTGCTGAGGGGTTTTACCTATACGACCAATGGTCAATTTCTCGTGTCATGTCCCTTCTACTTGTATTTATACTAATCAAGTTCTGATGAATATTTTTTGAAATATGTATTTAATTTTCTTTCAAGCAGTTATTAGTAACTTTTATCCTTACATATTTCTCATAAGTAACTATTTATATAAAACTTATAGTTAATCTGCACAGTTCATACCATAAAAGAACATAATTTTCTATTTTTACGATGGGTGTTCATTAAAAAACATTAAGGAGTTCTGGAATTTGGCTTCACATTTTTAGTAAAGGAACTGAACTAAGAAGAAATTTTTGTCAATATGTAGCTTCAAGACTCTAGAACAGGGATGGACAACCTTTTTGGGATGAATGCCACCATCTGAAAAAAGAAGTTATGTCAGTCATTTCCAACTGTCCCAACATACTAAAAAATATAAAAAGTGAAAAAAAAAAGCGTTATTTATAGGCTGGTTATGGGGATTTTACACAAATAGCATATTTTGTCATGTAAGTCTAAATAGTGGACATTTAAAAATAATATAATAAGTAAAAAACTAGGGTTTTATTGTTAATAAACATTTTTAAATGCTCAGTCATATAAATTTTGTATAAAATAAAAATAAATAGTTTAAAGCATTATTTAATTAATGAAGTTTTTTATCCAGTCATCTATATTATGATGTTCTTGATGATGCTAACAAAGTTAGGTGTGTTAGATGCACATCAGTTAATCTTGAACGGAATTTTGATTTTATTATGTTCACAATAGAAAACATTTGTTCAAAAACATATTGATCCTATAAGGTATATCTCCTGCTTTCTTAGCATGCCTTCATGGTGTAGTGGTCAGCACACTCGGCGCGTATTCAAGAGGTCCGTGGTTCGAGTCTCGGCGAGGGCATTGCTCATTTTTTACATCTCCTGCTTTGAAAAAATACCTAATGTGTCTACAATTGGAACCTAGAACAATTCTTCGGAAATTTTGAATAAAAACTGTAATTTTTGGTAAGTATTCTTAGAAATACGTCTACTTTAAGATGATGATAAAAATTTTATAGATTATAATTCAAAACGTTTTTGAAAAATTTATTAAAACTATTTAAAAAACACAAATTTTAAATATAAATCAAAAAAAATGGGTGAATTTTATTTGGAATGAACCTGAATTTCGAAATGTCAAAGAAAGAATCAAATATATTTAACAAAAAAAGAGAGATATTAATAAATACATACCAAACTCAATTACCATTGAGGAGGTAAATTTTGAGAGATAATTTTTTAAAAACTACTCGTGAAATTTTTACAAAACTTGGTAGTGTGGCGTAATTTGAGTCGTAGAATCGAAATATGAAAAAAAAAAAAAAAAAAAAAAAAAAAAAAAAAAAAAAAAAAAAAAAATTGGTATGTTATTTCAGAAAAGGACCGGTTTTGTGTCAAAATACGTATATTACGACAATGCTGTATATGAATTTAATACTTTATCCTAAGTCGCGCTTTCGTGACATGAAACACGCAATTTGAATTTCGTCAATCGGCCTAGTAGAACGGGAGATATAGTACTGTCCCCCTTTTTTTGTGCGGAGTGTACGTATTAGTAAAGCTCATAGTGCAGGGATGTTCAAAGTTCAGGTTGTGATATTAAACTGAATCGATATTGATATTGAACTGAAAATGAATCTAATATGGAACATGGTACCTTCTCACAGCCAGACAGACAGTGCAGCATGACGGAGGAGGTTCTATGGCTGACGATCCTGCAGCAAAGCAGTTTTCAACACCGGGATAGTTCTCGGAAAGGGATATAGAGATGAAATTGTCCTCTCAAGATGCTGTTAATACCCTCACTTTACAGGTAATCGTCGACCAGCTGAGAAGTATATAGACAAGTGTTATCGTCCGTCAACAGGAACGCAGGACTTACTGCGTCCATGAAAAGTCGACCATAAGGTTGTACGACCTCCTCTGTGTCCTTCATAGTAGTCAAGGAGCTTTGGTGAAACACATGCAGAGGTTTGCGGCCGTCCAGCATAATGCTTACCCAAACCATAACACCTTCACCACTGTAATAACCCTGATGGAGGAGGGATGTTGTTAGATTCCCTGCTTTCTCTAGATACAGGTACGCTCAGAATCAGTGGCCAGTTAAATCTCGACTCATCTGTAAAAGACATAACGATTCTTTTATGTCTGGTCCAAAGTGCATATTGCCTGCAGCTTGCTAAACGCGCTTTCTTATATGCACCTATGAGCAGATCGCAAACAATGGGACTTCTGGCTATCTCTTGAAGCCTTCGGGCAACGGTAGATTGTGGAACTTTGGGCAATGCTACTTCTGCAACACTACTACTACTTCGGGCAACAGTAGATTGTGGATTGTGGGATTTAGTGGTAGAATATAGCTTATACGAGAGCTATGAAGCTGCAGCAGTACCGTGTTACTGTGCAGGAAGTGCCAAATAACGATTCTCATTCGTCGTTGTAGATCTTGATTGAGCTTGTCTAGGTCTTCTTCCATATGAGATATTCTCTTGAAACTGTTTTCCACAAACTGCAGATGACACTGGGCATTATACTAAGCTCTTTAGCCGATTACGCTTATGATAGACCTTCTTCCAAATTATCAACACCTTTCCATCTCATTCCATCATCCATACGTTCGTGACTGCTCATTTCATCTGATACCTTATAAAATTTAACCAACACTTGCGAGACACGTGGCGAATTTCATGAAGGAGTACGAGGGCACAAACTAACGAAAACCTTTAATGCGCTTACAGCATCATATACACGCACGCACGTGCATGCTTATGCATTTGACTCTGAATGTTTGCATAATTCTTAGGCTGAATGAATAATTAGTACTTTTTGTTTAATTGTTTCTTAAAATTTTCGTAAAAATAGAAATAATTTATAAATTCTCTTAAATTTGCTCACGAGCGTAGGTTACGAATTTTATAATCGCAGTGTAGTTTCCAGTCTATTTCTTAAACACAAATCAAATCTGAGTTAAGGTTTTCACGGATTTGCAAGTAACAAATACTGCATGCTTTAGTAAAACCGGATTAATCTTTAGATTATTTTCGAACTTGCTGCAATTATACAAACCTAGAATAAATAGGAGTGCCCGCACATCTTGTATGATACAAACAATTATAATAATCTTTCGCAATGTGGCATAAAAATGAAAAAAAAAATATAAAATATACAGAGTGCATAAAATCAGGAAAATATCCCTGCAAGAATTACCTTGTTCATCTCTCTCTCCTTACGCTTAGACACTGAAAATTTACCCATCCGTGCTGCTAGAAGCATAGAAACGCTCTACTGAACACACTGAAGGCCATATATTACACTCCTAAGAAGAAATTTCCTAAACCGCATTTGTTAGATTAGCTTCTTTTACGACTTTAATGTCGATGTAAATTGAACTGATTACCTGCTGAGAATTGAAAGTCGTTCGATTGCGATGAATTATGCCTATTAAATTTATGCACAATTTGAGTCATGTAAGTGCACTCCGCACATAAAAAAAGGATGGTTCTGTATCTCCCGTTCTACTGCGCCGATTGATGATATTTAACTTGCGTTCTGCATATATCGAAAGCGTAAATTAGCACACAGCATTTTCGTAACTTAGGTATTCTGACAAAAAATCAGACTTTTTCTGAAATGGCATGGAGATTTTTTTCTATATTTCAATTCTACGATTCAAATTATGCTAAAGTGTTAAGTTTCGTAAAAATTGCAAGTGTAGTTTTTAAAAAATTAGCTCTCAAAATTTTAGCTGATCAATATTAATTGAATTTGGTATATATGTTACGGTGAAACACCGAAATCTGGAGAATGTCGACTTTCACCGGTGAATGTCATCATTCACATAGTCTCTTGGTGTATGTCCGATATATTTTCCAAATACTCTTATTTCTGACTTACACCGGTCAATGTCGACATTCACCATGCACTAATGGTGAATGTTGAACATATATTATATTTTCTTCTCCGTAATTCAGTCGCGAATCAACGCACTTGAAACTTGAAATAAGAACTTAAGAACATGAGAACCTAAAACACACAATACATTCAAAATGTAAAAGGAAAATAATAGAAGTTGAAAACTTACTTAATTATACAGTACGTTCTAAATGAGGAAATAAAATAACAGTCATAAAAAACTTACTAAATTATGTGATTCAAATCTTATTTATTGCAACAACTTAAACTATTATGGCACTTTATGACCTCTCTTTTCGACTTTCACCAGAGCATATCTGTGATTGTCGACATACACCGGTGAGAGTCGGAATATACAAGAATGTAGCGAAATATTCGGTCTTTCACCGACGTATTTGGTGAATGTTGATATTCTCCGGTGAAAGTCGACATTCTCCAATTTCGGTCTTTCACGGTAACATATATATTTATTAATCTTTCCCCTTTTTTGTTAAACTCTATTGATTCCTTTCCACAGTTCGGAATTTAGGTTTAATCGAAATAATATTTGCAGACATTTTCTGATTTACTTTTGAAATTTAAATTTTTGAGTAATTTTTATAAATTTTTCGAAAGTAAATTTGAGTTAAAACGCATAAAATTTTTATCATCACCTTGAAGTAGACATACTTTTAAGCATACTTGCAAAAAAAATTACTTTATTCAAAATTTCCGAAGATATACGTAAATTTATATACTGGCGTGCTATGAAATTTTAGCATATTTGTTATAAGCGATAATTACGCCAAATGCGGCTCACGGATTTTGTTAAAATTATTTCAAAGAATGAACGATGCCATTTTTTTTCCGATAATGCACAGTGAAAAGGAAATAGGTTACCATAAATTAAGAATTTCTCCAAATGAATTTTCTTGGCACAAATTGAGAAAAGTGCGCCAAGATAAATTTTTAAATGTCTCGGTAAATTTCGCACCAAATTTTGCAAAATTTAATAATTAGGCATAATTTGAGTCGTACAATTAAAATATGGAAAAGAAATCGGTATGTTATTTCAGAAAAATCTGATTTGTGTGAAAATGTCTATGTTAGAACAATGCCATATATGAATCTAATGTATATCTTAAATCGCGCTATTAAGACAAGAAAAACACAAATGAAATTTGATCGATCGGCCCAGTAGAACAGCAGATATTAAAATGTCCTATATTTTGTTTTGTGAAGAGTCTAGGTACATAAGTACAGACCTCATGAAAAAATCCATTTTGAATTAATTTTAAGTTCATTTTACAACTCATTTTGGAAAAAAGTCAGGGTTTGTGACTTACAGAAAACTAAGTATAACTGTTCGAAATACAGAATTAAACGATGAGATATTTATTAACTATTATGCTGAAATATTTCCTTTTGTCCAGAATACTCCTCAGGAGAGAGTAATTCGAATCCAGGGATATTGGAGGGTATTTAAATAACTGCGGAGCTTCCAATTACAGAAACAAATATGTCTTACGCAAAAGTGTTTCTTAGAGTAGAAGTCACTAAACAAAAAACAAACGAAAAAAAATTTAAATAACATATAAAATTTTGGATCAATCATCAGATTTCAATTTAGTACGAAACAAGAAATAAAAAATGAAGCACATCAGAAGAATGAGTAGACTATTGCAGAAAAACATGAAAAAATTACTTTCGTTAATGTTTTCCATCATCGATCAATCTTTCCTTATTACTTAACTATCATTAATCAGAAACCGACAGGCGAAGATTGGAAAAGCGTCGGGAAAGTTGAATGTTTCTTGAAAATGCTCATACTTTCTCAAATGCTCATACATGAGGTAAGCATCATTATTCAACAACGCTAATGTTTCGTTTTTCATGCAACATTTCACAAACCACAACTGCAAATTGAAAATGCATAGTAGTAGATTCTTATAGACTACTTAAACAAATGTACCATAGATAAATCTCATAAGCAATAAAAAATGGTAGAATTTTTACCGCTTTATTTGCTTAACAATTAACTTTTGTGTAAAACCATTTCCTTTTTTTTTCAGGTGTCTGAAGAGACAACGTTGTATGGAATTACTGAATTCCCCATTGCTTGCATTCATTGTATAAGTGTGATAGCACAAGTCATTAACGCACACGTCCAGCTTGTAAGGATCTTAAGTTTTACTAACGTTTATTTTATTTTAAATCTTTACTATCACTTCTTATTTTCTACTTCCGGCCAGAATTATAAGCGTTAACGTATTTATGCAAAATTTGTCTGGCGAACGCCAAGTACTTAAGTTGTGGCTTTTTGCCAAGCGAAAGAGAGGAAGCAGTTAGTCGAAGCAGGCCGCTTACCTTAGAAGTTTTACTCCGTTGCTGGTTGCCTTCCAGGCCAGAGGTTTTAATCCTCTTGATAATTTTAAACGTATTGTAGTGTTGACAGTTCTCTGTACTACATACGGCTTCCTGTTAATATAAGGCCAATCTTCCACGTTTATTATTTCAAAGTTAAGTTAGAGTTTAGTTCTATTTTTATATTCTTACGTTTAGAACACAAGTAGTGGGTCTTTGTATTCCGAAGTACGGAAATTATTGTAAAGAGAGAAAAATAAAGGGTTTTGTATACCCTTCTTGTGTATCCTGTCTACTTCCCACAGGTATTGAACATAGCTTTAGTAAGCTCTTTGTTCCGAGTCAGGTCCTTGCATGTTCCCAAAGAAAGTAAGACGGAACATTGAACCTGATAAGCTAGCCACTGGAAGACCCGTGGTTTGTATCCCGGCGAAGTCGCTTTCGTTTTCTCGCGCTTCAAGGCTCTAAAATAAGTTTAAAAGTTTCTGTTTGGACTCCAAAAATGTATGATGGATTACATTTCATCACCATCGGATTTAGAAGCGTGGTTTCCGTTCCTCTCACCGTTTGGTCTTTAAATGAGGAAATGCAATGAATTATCGTATTTCCCTGTGAATGCTACCCAAGCGTAAGCGGATAGCACATCTAACTGGAAGTAGCAGTTTCAAGATTTGATTTTTGGCGAGGGAATAGCTTTCGAATGAAAGATATGTTGGGGGATAACTTGTCACGACTTGGATTTGGCCGCTGAAGTACAGTCAACTTTCGGGTGGAAGATAATGTGAGCAATTGTCAAACTTCCCTATCAGTGCTCTGGGCAGTTTGATCGATAAAGTGGTTTGTGATGCTTGCTGCCATATCGTTGGGCCCATGTTTGAGTTCCAAATTAAGTATGCATATTTGGAAGTGTTTGTGCGGCATGAACAGAGCAGAAAATCCTCTCGAGTGCTTTATTGGTAAGGGAAGAGGGGTAGGTGAACCTCAATTCTGTCTCCCTGGGTGTTTCCCATTGGAATTTGGACGGCTTTCCACATTTAGTAAGATGAAATTACAGCTGTAAGACCTCCCCAATGATGAAATTCTAGTATTCTACTTACCTGCACCTTTCAGTGCTCTCGGGCTTGTTGGAGCCGACATCTCTGCAATGCGACCTGGTAGACCGTTACATATAGACGTTCTGTAGGCATATGAGAGACCTTTATGCAGAGTCTGAAAAAGCTGCATCTACTATAATGGCGCGTTTTGAGTTATGCCTTGAGCTGTATTCAAGTACCGAAGCCATAAGCTTCTTCCTTTTGAGAATTTTGCTTATTTATACACTTATGTGCTATAGTCCATGGACGTTAATTATTTTATTTTGCTTATTTATACACTTATGTGCTATAGTCCATGGACGTTAATTATTTTATTTTGCTTATTTATACACTTATGTGCTATAGTCCATGGACGTTAATTATTTTATTTTGCTTATTTATACACTTATGTGCTATAGTCCATGGACGTTAATTATTTTATTTTGCTTATTTATACACTTATGTGCTATAGTCCATGGACGTTAATTATTTTATTTTGCTTATTTATACACTTATGTGCTATAGTCCATGGACGTTAATTATTTTATTTTGCTTATTTATACACTTATGTGCTATAGTCCATGGACGTTAATTATTTTATTTTGCTTATTTATACACTTATGTGCTATAGTCCATGGACGTTAATTATTTTATTTTGCTTATTTATACACTTATGTGCTATAGTCCATGGACGTTAATTATTTTATTTTGCTTATTTATACACTTATGTGCTATAGTCCATGGACGTTAATTATTTTATTTTGCTTATTTATACACTTATGTGCTATAGTCCATGGACGTTAATTATTTTATTTTGCTTATTTATACACTTATGTGCTATAGTCCATGGACGTTAATTATTTTATTTTGCTTATTTATACACTTATGTGCTATAGTCCATGGACGTTAATTATTTTATTTTGCTTATTTATACACTTATGTGCTATAGTCCATGGACGTTAATTATTTTATTTTGCTTATTTATACACTTATGTGCTATAGTCCATGGACGTTAATTATTTTATTTTGCTTATTTATACACTTATGTGCTATAGTCCATGGACGTTAATTATTTTATTTTGCTTATTTATACACTTATGTGCTATAGTCCATGGACGTTAATTATTTTATTTTGCTTATTTATACACTTATGTGCTATAGTCCATGGACGTTAATTATTTTATTTTGCTTATTTATACACTTATGTGCTATAGTCCATGGACGTTAATTATTTTATTTTGCTTATTTATACACTTATGTGCTATAGTCCATGGACGTTAATTATTTTATTTTGCTTATTTATACACTTATGTGCTATAGTCCATGGACGTTAATTATTTTATTTTGCTTATTTATACACTTATGTGCTATAGTCCATGGACGTTAATTATTTTATTTTGCTTATTTATACACTTATGTGCTATAGTCCATGGACGTTAATTATTTTATTTTGGTTGTGTGACGATATAGTACTTATAACATCCATTTACAGTCTGTTACATAAAATTAGCAAAGCAACAACCTTGAGTTTGGCGTAGATGTTGTCAAAAACGCATTCGTTTTCGAGGGCAAACAGGTACAGGTTCTTCTTCAACAGTAACACAGAAATCAACAGTAACACTGGAATATCTGCAAGACCAGTATTGCATATTGTTTTGCATCTGATGAAGAAAGACCTGTTTGCCTTAGGAATTGATTGAGGTCATGTCTAAATCTACTCCAAACACAAGGTTGTTGCTTTGATAATTTTATGTTTCATTCTGGCGTTTTTCTCTTCTGTTTAGACACAGTCAGTTCCTCTAGAATGAGCCATTCAAGGTCGTTTTACCCTCCCGCCTTGCCTTGTAACCATGGTAATGATGAAGATGCTCAAGTTCCCTAGTTTTCCCCTACTTCTTATCCGTTTAGCGCGTTTCACTTCGTGAAAAGAGCACGAATGAAGGTTGAATTTACAGTCTTAACTCTTTCGCATTTTTAAATCGCCCGTAACGCCCGTTCATTCAGGCAATGGCAAACCACCCCAACGCCTCGTTTATTTTCCACCTAGTGCTTTCCCCCTCCACGTTATTGTATGGCTCATTGGTTTCGCGAGTTGTTAAGAGACATGTCAATCATTCTTTTGAAGCAACTAAAGGAGACATACGGAGAGCTATTGATGTTCGCAGGTGCAAGCCGGCTCTAAGGTGAAACTGCACATAATGGATGAAACCGCTGAAAAAACCCCCAAGAGAGAAACAGTCATTTCACTTAAGTAGGTTATTGTTAATGCTGTAGCTATCTACCATGCAGGAGGAAAGGAAAACTATCCTAAGACAAATTCGTAAACACGGGCGTTTTCGATGTTTGATGAAAACAGATCTGGTCGTCTCTCGATGCGAAAGAGTTAAATGATGCGAAGAAATCTTTTGCTGAATAAGGATGATGACAAGCGTGATGATCGTAAATGAGAAAAGAATTGTAAAGCCTGAAGTTCCTATTTTAAAGTAACAGACTTTCATTTCTCTCGGTTCTGAGAATCCTAACAGTCTGTACAACTTTAATATTTGGGAGTACTCAAACATGCATACCTGCAGACAGAATCAAATGAATAGTTCTATTCCAGTTTATTGAATTTACAACTACTGTGAAGAAGTACTTAATTCATTTGTGTATATCTAACAAAGGATGTACACAAATATGCATGTGTATATCATGCTGGATGAAAGTAAAGAATAAGTTACATTAAAACGAGAAAAAATATATTTTCAGAATTCAGAAATATCATGTGAGATCGGTATCAGAATATTAAAGATGGTGATGTTTTATTTTCGAGTTAAATTTATGGGGTTCTAATAATTTTACTAATAGTTATTTTCATTTCTTAATCTTATTCCCTTTGTGTTTCCTCTCCAGGATGTAAATCACTTAGAGTGAACTTGTGTATTTGAACTAAAGTAGCGAAAAGTTGTGTTAGAGTGTGGTTTCGCTATTGAAAATGCACGTTGTTAATTCTACCAGCTCTTGAATCTCAGCTTCGCCTTCTTGCTGCCGAAATTATTATTTTGCCGGTGTAGGTTTCTAAGTGAATCTGCTAGGTTAAATCGAATTGTGTTGTCTTGAACTACTATTTACTTTTGAACTGAGTTTTTACATTATTTTTTAAGTTCTTACAAGTAGTTGGTGACTGTGTAAGTCCGTGCCGTCTGTCAACCGTTGTGTTCAATAGAAGGATCTTTTACACCCTTTCCGTGTTGTATTCATCTTCAAGTTTTCGCAAGAAGTCGCAACATAGACTTTCAAGTAGATCTTGTTTCATTGCATGTTAGCAAAGAAGACTAGATCCTACAAATTGCAGATTTAGCAATAAGTTATATTAGGATGTGTAATGGAAATCCTCTTCGTTGGTCTTAATTTTTATTTGGTTCACTAAACACTGTTGCGCAGTTAAGGAGTTTCTATTGATTTTCTAGTGAAATAGTCTGTGGTAAAAGAAATTTGATTTTTGTCGAGCTCTAAAACAAGTGTAATACACTGGGTCAAAAAAAATTAAAGGAACAACTCTGAAGGAATGCTTCCTGTTAATTTTATTAAATAAAGTCCTAAGAAAGGTAACTGGTTGAAAGCTCAAGATCAACACTACCGTGTGATCCAAATGGAATTCATCTTTGCTAGACAAAAATACACAAATTTTTTAGCCTCTTTCCTTTGGCATACTTGGAAAGAGCAAGCGGGTGCCTCAAATACTTATTTCAAGGAATATGAGAACATTGGATGAACATTTCATGTGTGTAAGAGGAACCATGTTCTTCAGTAGGCATCTGACGGATTGTCAGAAATGGCGTGAAAATGGAGCCATAATAGAGACTGACACGGATCTGTAAACACTTAAACTTAATTAAGAAAGACACCATGGCAAGAATCTGGAAACAGCTGAAAGACACTGATGATGAGTGTAGACAGCTAGATAAAGGTCGAAAACATGCTGCAGTAAATTCTCAAGGCAGTTATTTGGCAGCGAATTAAAAAAAAAAAATAGAGAACTCACATCAATCCAGATTGCAGGCGTTTTCAGGCAGTTATTTGGCAGCGAATTAAAAAAAAAAAATAGAGAACTCACATCAATCCAGATTGCAGGCGTTTTCACTGCAGTTACAGGAACTCGACTATCCATATATGCCTTGAATGAATGAAAGGATAAATAAAAGATGGCTGTATGCAAGCAAACTCCTGATTTTTGTCCTATTAACTCGGCCTCCAACTGCAGTCGTACAGAAATTATCATGATTGGAGTACCAGAGACGAGCCATGTTTTATTTGCTGATGATTCTCGCGCTTGGTTGAAAAGTGAGTAAACACGTGCTGTAGTTTGATGGGACCACAATTACGTGCACAATAAAACTGAAAACATCCGGGAAAGGTATCAGTTAAAAAATAGGGGAAACGTTGTGTAAGCGGGCGTCATTTTCAGTCACCTAACCATTTTTACCAATGCAACTATGAATGAATGCTGAAATATACAAAGATGAGTTTCTTGATCTTCATGGGTCAAGTTGTTTAGGAGTACAACCGATAATAACCTGCTTCAAATGAACAATTATTTTCGTTGCTATCACGCTGCACTAACCACTGATTGTCTTAAGGGAAAAGGAATTTAGCGAATGGCTTGGCCAGCATATTTTCCGGAACTAAATCCGACAGAGCATAAGTAGGATGCACTAGAACACTAACTGGTATCATTGTAGCTCCAACAAGCACTGTCTAGGAGCTTCAAGGCATTATTCCTCGTGAACGAACATTGTTACCGTAGGAACTCCTGAAAAAAGTAATACACAGTGTGAAAATCAATGTAAAGCTTTCATTTTCATCTTAAGTGATCACACACCTTGTTATGTTTTTGACAGAATCTCTAAAATACTGCGAAACAAGATTTTCATTGCTCCAGTTTATTTAACATTTCTTATGTTCTTTATTAAATTTATTCACAACGTGGATAAAGTTTGGCAGCACTTCGTAAAATATGGTCTTGTCTGAATTCATCTTCTCGTATTGATCAGTTTCAAGATCTTACATTTTAAATTTTACTAGAGGGTTGTGAATGGTACATAAGTTACAAATGGTTGCTCAAGTGTCCCTAACTTTTCAAAAGTTTACTGTATGTTCGTTTACTTAAATATTAGGACCATTTTCGAATAAATCCACAGAAGAGTTTTGATTTCACGAAAAAAATGGCAAAAAGGTAAAATATCATTCAACCTTTGGTTTATGAAACTGAATCCTATGACCATCAACTGCATCAGAACAACTCAAATTTATAACTCTTTTACAAAGTGTTTGATTGTTTACGAAGAACCATATGATTGAGAAAGTATATTTGTCTAAACATTTAAGCAAACATTTATGTTTCAAGGCTTTCAAATAAACTAGAGCAAATGATTCGATTTCGAAACTGCATAGACAGACAGCGAAATTATAGACGCAATTAACTTCCATACATACAAATGCAATACTGTCTCATCTATACCTTTGTTTCTTTTTCCTCATTGTCAAATATTTGTCGACTCAGCTTAACTTACCTCCAGATTTTTCACGACTTCTTTGATACTAGACATTGCTTAGTTCCCCCCCCCCTAATTTGGGAAGTGAAACTACATTTCCTATGAAATTTCGTTTATGTAAACAATGTATTTATCATAACTATCTTTTAGTGTTATTTAAGGATTCAAGATTTACGCAAGTTTTATAGGAATGCACTGTATTCATAAAATGATTGGGAAAAATCTATAATTATAAAGAATTCTAAACTGAAACCCATAAAATTATTACAAACGTAAATGTAAACAAATATGCATAAATTTATAAAAATAGAAACCTAATCTATACATATTTCTAGAAGCATAAAATGCAGAGGAAATGTATAATATTTGTTACAACGCTACGAAAATATAAAATTCAAAATGATTTTACAATTAGTAGGCGAAAAAAGAACGAGTCGTTATCTCAAAAGCAAAGTGTGATCTGCCATTTGTCATTTGGAAATAACATAATGAAACAAAAGTGTGGAAATTTTTATGCATTACATTAACAGTATTAAATAAATCTGGCAAATAAAAAAGTAAATTATTCATGTAAAAGTAAAATAATATAATGAACATAATATATTGAAGCTTATCAAAAAGCAAACAAATTTAGTACAAACGTAAGCATAAAATAAATATGCACATAACTTGTAATGATATTGAATAACTACACAAAATTAAAAGATGAACAGTTTTCTCAAACTTATCTCTATTTCAGACAGAAATATTTACAACTATAACTTGATATATATATATATGTAATAATAAAATTCCATAGTCCAGAATACAATTAAAATTCTAACTGTATGTTCTTTTCATTTTTAATGGCGACGTTCTCTTATTTGAAAGTACGTGGAATTAAATCCACAGCCCCGTAGTCAAGTTGTTTTTCTCGCCTTTTCTACACGTACAGTTTTAGAATGTTCTGGAAATATTTTCAAGCGAACTGGATTGGCTGACGAGGCTGACGTCATTTCATGGAAGCTCCGCCTTTCCCGAGGCTATAAAAAAACTCGCAAAAGGAATATCGAGGCTTTTTCTGAAATGTCACGATGCAGTAAACCTTCATACAAAATATTATTAGTAGTTCTTTTTTATTTACTCCGGAGATCAGATTTTTGTAATTGCTATTTTCTCCTGAAATATAATAAATGGATCTTGTTTTTTAAAACTATCGTCTGATAATTTAAGCTACGACTACATTGATGATTCTTTAACAATCTATTTATTCCTGACAAAAGCTGGTACATCACATATATATATATATATGTATTACTGGCAAAGTATGAAATGCCAGCATTCTGTAGAATGCCCAGGCATTGTATATAATGCCGGACGTTCTCAGGCAAAGTGTGAAATATGAAAATCATTACACAGTTTCCCTAGGCATTATATAGAATGGTATGTATTCTTTAGGCAAAGTGTGAAAGAAACGTTATAAGACTGTTACTTAAAAGACGTTCAATTCTCAAAAATAAAAATGTTATTTTGAAAAATTAATGAAAGAGTGCCATTAAATGACTGTTATTCAAATTAGGTAAAAACATAATGAGATGATCTTGATACAACATAACAAATTTGTATTTTCTATCTCGCTGAGGCTGGGAATGAGTAAAATCTAGCTGACAAAGGAAATTAAATTAAGAAACAGTCATTAGGTTTCACAAGAATGCCCTTTTTAATACTTTTCTATTTTTTTGGCAGGGGTTAGAAAGGTAGATTGTACAGTTCAATATCATTACGTGTAACATTTTTGTATTTGGTTGAAAGTTCTTTCAACATTCTGTCACGTTGTTCCTGTCCAGTACTCAAATGAATTTTCATGAGGTACGAGAAATAACTCAAGCGGCCAGTAGTTCCTTCTTAGAACTCATTTTAGTTTTTTAACATCATTTATTAACTTCTGATAAGTAGTTTCGGTTCTTCGAAACGAATCGGAAATGTATTTTATACTTTGCCGGTTTGTCATGCCTAGGAAATAACAAAACAAGTTAGAAAAATTGTTAAGCAAATTTCCAACAATGCAAAGCTTCTCCTTTAACAATACATTATCGACAACATAAAAACAAACCAAATAACAAATAAAGTGCAAAATAAATATACATAACGAATAATAGTGCGAAATTGAACACAAATGGACACAAATTCAAGCAACAGAAGTGTAAAAGGCCTGCAACAATAACAATACAAAATGTGCAAGTTTAATTAAAAATACTACTAATAAAATTGCCAAATTAAAGAAATTATAAAATGATCACACAACACGAGTTACAAAAACAAACATAAACCATAGTTTTCACTGAATCTTTACAAATCAGCAATGTTGAACTAACTACCACAAACCCTAGAATGAAAAGATTCTTAATCATTTGTATGGCACTCAGCGAAAGGGGAAAATCACTTTTGTTAGTCATCTATGTATTTTTCTTTGCGCTATTAGTTCCCAAATGTACACAACGAGGGTTAAGAGATATCTTTACCGCTACTGACATTGGGTCAAAATGAAAAAACTCCATATCCAACGGTGTAAGAATGAGAGCAAATATTTCCGCCTTCTTTATTTGCCTGATCTAATCAAACGTCCCGAAGAAGGATGCTTTCCCATTAAAGCTCTGTTGTGTTGCCACAGGCCTGCAATCTCTGTTGTTTTATAAATTAGCCTCAGCCTTTTATTCTCCTCTTCCCCTTTAGTTTTGTTGTTGTTGGGGGATGTAATTTATCGATCGTTGTGTAAAATCATAGCGGTGGATATTATTTCGTTGGCTCTTGGAAGCGAAGTAAACTTTTGGAATCTGACGTTTGATGGATATGGAGGTAGGGGTAAAGCAAATATTGCAGAAGCAATAAGGTGGTGGCTGACAGCGTGTGAGATCTCAAACAAAGATTCCCAACTTTTTTCTACTTTTTAGTAAGGAGAAGATGAAATTGAGTTTAAAATAATCTTGCATTTATCAGCATACAGAGATTCTTCCCTTGCTGTCATTTTACGATGACTTTAATTTCCAGATCAGTACTATATATTTAAATAAATTAAAGCAAACAATTGTTTTATTTTCTGCAAATGTATTTTGCCTCAGTGTGAACTGCACATTTGTTTTACACTTTGAATTGTTGTAAATTTGAGTTTTATGTCTTATTTTGTATTTGCACATAATTACTCAGTATTTACATTGTTACGAATTTTGTATTTAATGTTTGTGAAATTAAAAGAAAAACAGTAAAACTGTTGTGTAATGTAACATAAAGTGTCTCAAAAAGCTCGAAAAGAAATGTGAGGCTCCGTCGGAAAATTAAGGTTACTGGGTCAAAACCTTATTTTCTCCTTCCAGGACAAATTCATTGGACAGCCGAGTGAATTTATTTTAGTTCTCCTTCCTTAACATTTTGGAATTTTCCCTTAAAAGCAAGCTAAACGTGAACAGATTCTAATAAAACTATTAAAATATTCTAATAAAAAGTACCAGAAGACTAAAACAAGTAATGGAATGATTAGAAGTGTATTGTTTTCTTCTAATACATAATGGATTTCTTACAGGAAGATAAATTGAATAAACGTTACTTCTTATATATAAAATAAGTAAGCTTTCCAAAGAATTCAGTTTTCTTTATATATTAAAACTCAAGTAGGAAAGGAAGGAATCCTTTTCAGTGAAAATATGAAGGATAAACAAGAAATAAAAGAATTTGTGATTTTGCCAAAATATTATTCTTTTTTGAGAAATAATTTATATAAGTAAAGAAGAATATAGTATAATAAAGTTCTAAGCTCTTTTTATCTTGTTGAATAAGATTACTAAATTGGAGCCAGAGAGCTATAAATGACATCTGTAAATTAAAAACAATCAAGCTGAATCTTAATAATTATACACAGGTGTGGAAAAATTAAGGGCGAAGTCGAAAAATTAGCATATCAGCTGAACGAAGAGGCAGAGCGGACAGAAAGACCAATCAGGAGATTAAGTAAGGTGATGTACGGTAGTACATGCGCAGATATGCAGGTAGACGTAATGGGGGAGTGTCTGAGTAGTATAAAGCATGTTGTCGGTGTAAGATCAGTATTTCTGGCAAAGAGATTGCACGCCGTATAGCAGTTAAAATCACACCGAGTTGCTGCCTCAGCGAATAATCAATCTGTTAGACGACATCTGGATGCTTTTACCCGAGGTCGAATCATTGGGAAGTTGGAGGAAGGCCGCTGTGTGACAAGTGTGGCTGCAGAGTTCGGAATTGCTCACAGCATCGTTTCACGACTTTGGAGACAATTTCAAACTACAGGAACAGCTATCCGGTGGTTTAGTAGTGGTCGTCCACGAGGAACCACACCAGCAGATGACCGGTATATTGCCTTACAGGCCAGAAGAAACAGGCGGCAGACAGCGAGAGAAATCGCTAGACACACGACACAGGCGACTGGACGACCGATATCGCGTTTTACCGTGGCCAGAAGACTGCACGGTGGTGGTCCGTTTGCACGACGCCCTCTACGGTGTGTACCTCTAACGCCTGCCCATCGGAGAAGGCGTTCTGTGTGGTGCCGGGAACACCGGAATTGGAGAGACAATGAATGGGGACGAGTACTCTTTACAGATGAGAGCAGATTCAGTCTGAGTAGCGATTCTCATCGCATACTCATCTGGAGAGAGCGGGGAAGCCGCAATCATCCCTCGAACCTCATTGAAAGGGACAGGTATGGAGGTGGCGGTGTTCTCGTTTGGGGAGGCATCATGCTTGGTAGTCGTACAGACCTTCACATGTTCGACGCAGGTTCAGTCAACGGGACCCGTTATTGTAACGAGATTCTTCTTCCATATGTGCGTCTTTTTAGAGGCGCTATGGGTTCGCAGTTCCTTTTCATGGACGACAATGCACCATGTCATCGCACAGTAGCTGCCGAACAGCTCTTAGAGAGTGAGGATATTGAACGTATGGATTGGGCGGCATGATCTCCGGATCTCAATCCCATCCAGCATGCATGGGATTTTCTAGGCAGACGCTTGGCAGCTCGTACCTTACCACCAGACCAGTAACGATTCCGAAGCTTCGATTGGCGCTGCAAGACGAATGGGCAGCAATGCCTCATAAACTCATTGACACCCTCATTCTCAGCATGGGCAGACGCTGTGAAACCTGCCTAGCAGTCAGGGGAGATCATATTCCCTATCAAAGACCGGATGTTTCTTGCTGGACACCCACCACGGATGTTTCGGCCTTCAGTCGCATTGCGCTCCATGCTACTTTTTCAGTAAAGCTTCTTTTTATCCCTCTGATTTCTCTTTTAGTAAGTGTTGCTTACATTACTCATGTCCTTACGTATTGGGGATCTTACGGTATTAAATGTGTTGATTTGGAAAGCTTTTGTACAAAGTTATATTGAAAAAACCGTCTCGTCCTTAATTTTTCCACACCAGTGTATATCACATATGTAGAATCTAAATGACAGTACGTTCTCACCTCTTTGTTTCGGAATGGGCTGTCACGGGTTGCGAAATATATCTCTAGCAAAGTGAACGTGCTCGATGACCTAAAATAGATTACAGTGCCATCCAGCGGAAAATTGAGCAAGTTATCATATCTAACCCCAAAATGAAGCGAGATGGAAGGAAATGTTCATCTACAAGGTTGTATACAATTATTAAATTATTGTGAATCGATGTTCAGAAAGGAATTAATTTTACTGGGCTACCAGATATGCGTCACTGGATACAAAAATCAATTCCACAGGAATGAATTGATTTAATACGTGAACGATTATTGTAGAATTGCCATCATAAATCACCATGATTTTGTCCTATGTGATGAGTATCAAGCTTTTTTTTAACGTCTGTGGCAGACTTTGAGAAATTAATTCACGTGACTTGTTCAAAAACTCCGTGTCCAATATATGACAATGAATATTTCATAAGGGAACTTACGTTCTCTCACTGATTTTGCTTATGATCCACATAATTACAAAGGATTTTAAAGTAACTATAGAAGTGAAGACAGAGCGCGTACCTACCAAAAGATAAGCGAAAAAACTGGAGGATGGATTTTAAAGCAAAATTCGTTTATTTCTATTCTCTTCTTAGAATGAAATATCAGTCTTGGGGTACCAGTATGCAGTACAAACCAGGTAAGGCCAGTTCGCCAGACACAATCAGATCGAAAATCTCTGCCACCGGAGACTATTTCACTTTTAATTAAAGTCTAATTTGAAGGAAAATTTATTTATGAAAAGCGTTTTTAACAGAATATTAATAATCTGCTACAAAAATTTCGAATAAAAATATTTCTTTATTTTAGTCTAACTCATCTACTTTCCAGTTTTACAACCGATTTATTACAAACAATTCAAATATAAAGTAATGGCATCTAATACATTGAACTGAAGGTCACAGAAATTACTATTTATTCTTTTATTGGTGTTATTAATTTTTACCTTATTTGAAACAATATTTATTCATTAAAATATTTTAAAAGTTTAGAATAACATTTCCCAACCGGGTTTCGCGAAACATTGTTCAAAGTTCTGCAAGAATTATGGAAGGAACACGTTCGTCATCAAAGGAAAAATAACTTTTTTCCTAATTCGGTGTTGTACTCGGGTAAGTTCGGGTAAGGTGCTGTGCTCTGATATTGTGGGGTGGAAGCGGGTGTGACTGAGACTAGAGGTAAAGGTAAAAGTATGGGGGACACCAGCGATGTACCATAGGTCAACTGGTAATGCCTTCCCATACTAACTCTTTGAAAAAAAAAAGGGGTAATTGCAAGTTTTACAAGAATTTGCATAGACTGAAGCTTTTCAAAAGGTCTAGAGTTCGCCTATTATGGTACATCGTGCAATTCCACAGTACGCTTCGCATCCAGTATTTATTAAAAATAATGGTGTAGAGCATAAGTAGATTACAAAATAGTCGGAATACAATTTGAGATTCACAAAATAAATTGAACATCTCATTTGGTGCAACAAAAATAGGAGATAAACATAATTAATAAACAAATAAACATAATGACATAATTATAACTAGTACTGGCAACACAATGTTAAAATGAATTGTTATAATAATGCTAAAGAGGTGGGTATCGATGGGTTATTTCAGATATATTGGTTTATTGCAGTTTATAAAGTTCACGAGCGGATCCATTTTGTCCATAATCACAGCATGTAAAAGTTCACTAAGTTTAAACTGTATGTGGACTTACACTTGACAGAGATCTAGGCCGTAGGAAGAGAGTCGTTGCATAATTTTCTGAAACTTTGGATATTGATGTTTATCTTTAATTAAAAACCTTTGGAATGCCAGGAGGTCAGTTCTTCGGGATTTTATGTGAATATCCTCAGTTAAGGGGCATGAGAAAGTGTAATGATCAGGAGTTCCCTGTTCCCCACATATACAGATATCTGAATTTGCCAAATGACTGAGACTAGAGTCTACCCCATGATAATTCAAAATCTGCTTTCTCGATTTGACTCATCAGACGTCGTCAACCGTTGTATGAATTTCTTTGTTACTTGCGTTACCCATTCAGTTTTTAAAAAAAGACTTGGATAAACTTTTTCTGGTAGATATTGATTTGGCTGCATCCATTTTATATTTTTCAAATAATGCTCCCCTTTCCTTTAATGCAGAAGCTTTAAATTTACAACTCGCCATGCGAATGACACAGAAATAGAGTGCACAGAGTTTGGTCAAAGAATACGATAGAATTTTACTCTTCTGAAACGATGAAAAAAGAAGGTAATTTCAGCATCTACGTGTCTCATTTAATATCCAGTCAGAAAACAATAATTTCTCCCAAGATATGTACGGTGTTTTAATACAAAGATTCAACACTTTTTTTTAATGAAAAACGATTAACTTATACTTTAAGAAATATACCTTAAATTGTACACTGCGAAAAAAAGGGGGGGGGCGGACAGTTCTACATCTCTTGTTATACTGGGCCAATTGACAAAATTCAAATTGCGTTTTTCACGTCTCGAAAGCACGACTTAGGAAATACATATATTAGATTTATATATACATAGCATTGTTCAAACATAGGTATTTTGACACAAAATAGGATTTTTTTTCTGATATAACATACCAATTGTTTTCAATATTTCGATTCTACGGCTCAAATTATGCCTTAAATAGATAATGATGCCTAGATAGACAGATGCCTTAGGTATTAAATTTTGTAAAATTTGGTGCGAAACTTATGGAGAAATTCAAAAATTTATCTTGATGCAATTTTATTTTTCAGTTTGTGGAAAGAATAATTCACTTGGCGAACTTCTTAATATATGGCAACCAATTTTCCTTTCCCTTCCATTATGCCCGCAGCGGAAGAAAAGACACATCATTCCTACCTTTTTACATTGCGCATGAGCGGAAAGAAAATCACATCTTTCCTATTTTCAAATAATTTTAGCAAAATGTCTAAACCACATTTGATGTTTTACCGTTTTCAATAAACATGCCAAATTTCAAAAAGCGTCAATATAAAATTCACGTATATCTTCGGAAATGTTGAGTAAAAAACTGCAATTTTTTGCAGGTATGCTTAGAAATACCTCTACTTTAAGATACTGGTAAAAATTTTATAGGTTATAATTCAAAATAATTTTTGAAAAATATATACAAATTATTTAAAAATACAAATTTTAAAAATAAATCATAAAAAATGAGTGAATTTTATTTGGAATGAACCTAAATTTCGAAATGGGAAAGGAAGAATCAAATTAGTTTAATAAAAAAAGAGAGATTAATAAATATATATCAAATTCATTTAACATTGAGGAGCTAAACTTTTGAGAGCTAATATTTTAAAAACTACTCGTGCGACTTTTACAAAACTTGGTAGTTTGGCGTAATTTGAGTTGTAGAATTGAAATATGGAAAAAAGAATGGTATGTTATTTCAGAAAAAGTCCGATTTTGTGTCAAAATACGTATATTAGAAAAATGCTGTATATACTAAACCTAATACATATCCTAAGTCGCGCTTTGAAGACATGAAAAGCGCAACTGAATTTCGTAAATCGACCCAGTCGAACGCGAGATATAGAACTGTCCCATTTTTTTGTGCAGTATACATACACATTGGAAGGCTATGCTTGCAACACGAGTCTAACCGAGCATTGTCGAACAGCCGTAAGCAGTTGTCATGGTTTTCATTGTGACCGACTAGAATTTAGTGTGACTGTGTATGCATTAGTGATGCGAGAAGTGTGCAGGATCAAATAGTTGATTAAGCATACTGCCAATGCATACTTTTTATTAATTTTAGTTTACTATTATTTATTCTATATATTTTACTATTGTTTTTGTATTGTTTTATTGGTATTTTATTCGGTTTTGTTTCTCATTTTTTAACTGTTCTGCAGATTTTGAACTGTTAGAATGAATTTTAGTATTTGAAGACAAACAATCCAAATATTTCTGAAGAGTCTAATGAAGATTTAGAATCTCATGCAAAATTTCAAAATAAAGATAAGGAAAGAGGAGCAAAAAAGTTTCGTCATTACAATGAAAATTATTTATGAATGCAACTTACATGGACTAGAGATCCAGAAGGTTCTCTTCCAGAGTATGTAGTAAAAAAAGTTCGAATACAGCAATTTAAAAAAAATTGAATAAACATTTCAAGATACGTCATATTAATATGAAAAATAAAGCTGTTGATCATTTTAAAACTGTGTTTATATCTCAAAAATAGTTTTTGTAAACACATTCATAGTTAGCGAAAAGGTTCAGGAAGCATGTTATTTGGTAGCAGAGCTTATTGTACACAAAATGAAACCGTCACACACTCGGTGGGAATCTGATTACTCCCGTATTTAAAACTAAAGTGGAAAAAATGCTGAAAGAAGATACAGTAATGAAAACTGAAAATATTCCTTTTTAAAACAATGCAGTAGTTCGACGAATCAGTGATATGTCACATGAAGTTGAACAGATTTTGTGTGATAAACTAAGCAATGGCAATTTTTCAATTCAAGTGAACGAGTCGACAGATTGCACCAACAAATGTTATGCTCTAGCATTTGCAAGATTTGGTAATGAGGATGAAATTCAAGAAAACTTCCTCTGCTGTAAAAAATAAAAAATTACTTGAGAAAAGTCAAGGAATAGACATATTTCATATTTTATCTGCATACGGATGGTGCTGTTTACACGATTGGCTTAATAAAAAGCTTTGGTACGTTCGTAAAAGAAAAAAATTGCCAATGGTTCCTTTGTAAAGAAGTATTGATGTGAAAAATACCATTATAAAGAACTAAAAAAGGTATTTGATGATGTTTCAAAACTGGTAAACTTCATTAAATGAAAACCCCGTCACTCTAGAAGTTTCAAAACTTTCTGCAAAAACATGGATAAATAGCACACAGATCCGTTAAAATACACTGAAATTCGGTGGTTAAGAAGAGGTAGAGTTTTTAATAATAGTTTGGAGCTAAAGGGGGAAATTCATGCACATTTTCTATGAAACGGCAGAAAAGATTTTGCTAAATGCTTTGAGGATCAAATATGGGGGCAGATGCTAACCTTTTTAGCAGGTATTTTTCATCACTTGAATCGACTGGATAAATTACTGGTAGGTGGCAGAGGAAATATACTAACTTCAAGGATTCAAGTAACAAGTTTCTTGAATTTAAAAAGGAAAAATAAGCTCATGGGAAGATTATGTTATGAAAGGGAATCTTGATATATTTGACAAAACGTGAAGATAGATAACAACAAATTTGAAGTTATATTATATTCCACAGGGAGGAACGATCTAAGAACTTTGTTCATTATTTTCTATCCCTGGCAACATAATTATATGATAGGGTCCCGAATACGTTCTCTCGCACTTCCGTTCATCCTCAGAATCTAACTTTAAAAGAAGAACTTTGTGATTTACGTTGTTAGTCTGTATACTCCGCAGCTGACAATACCTTCATTCTGCAAGATTCTGCAAGCAGATAATGCCCGTTTATACACTGACCACCTTATGCGCCACTTTCCTAAAGAAGAAACTATGGTTCAAATGGAACGATGAGCACGCTCTTCCCACGTTATCCCATTCAGCATCTGTTGGATTCTTGGGAGGCTTGTTGCTAGCCTCCAATTCCCTCCCCAAACTTTATGGATTTAGAACTTCTTTACGTAATCCGTGGGCATTGCTGCTCATGTAGTTCATTGGAAACATCATAAACAGCATGAGACATCGTTTTCAAGCTTGCGTTGCCATTCAGGGTTATCGTACTCTTATTGAGAAATTTTTTGCATTTAATTTGCATGTCCGAATTTAGGAGATTTAGGAGCATTTGCTATTGTTGCCATCACAAAATGTAAATATACCCTTTAATATTTTCTTATGTTTTTAAGGTACGGATGGTGGAATAAATATTATTAACGTCGTTTAGTCAAGTTTCGCTCAATTTGCTTGCATGCTGCTTAAGACACTTTCGTTATTTTAATCACTAATACTTTTCATTAATCTTCTTTAATAATTTGAGTTTAATAATCATTCTTTCAATTTTACCTTAATTAATAATTTTTATTTTTTTCCATTCATTAATTCTAATTAATAATTCTTTTCATCTTTTAATTCATAATGCATCTAATCCATATTTCTTCAATTTCTCAGAATACATCACAGTCCTGGGATTTGTAATATATCTAATTTAGAATTTTTATAAAAATCCGAAGCTCTTTTTTAATAAATGAAATGTATTTCTAATGTGATTTATTATTCAGTTCGGTTTAAAATAATCATTTACTTGCAGCATAATAATTTCTTTTTACATTATTAAATTAGACAGAATCTTTAAAAGTATACTTAAATAATTATTTCTGAGTTTCATTAATAAGGTTTGTATTACAATTTAAAAAGGAAAATGTGATATTTATAGTTTATTGTACTGATTTAAGCAAATATTTTATCTTAAAATTCAGAGTTTTTAGATAATTTTTTAACCTCGAAACGATAATCGCCATAAAAATAATTTCTGCTCTTAAATGTTACAACAGACCCTTAGACATAAAGACTGATTATACCGTACAAAAAAATAAAAATATATATGACAAACATTAAAAGAAAAGGAAAAAAGTATAAACATTATTAATCTAAATTAAAACATACGCTTTTTCTCATGTAAACGCAGTGATTTTCAAGCAACTTTAATAATTGTACCTTATGAAGCCCAAGTTTCTGTCTTCTTTTACCAAATATTCATGTGAAAAAGGTTGCTATAGATTCAGATCATGTTACATTTCAATCATGATATATATAGGAATTAAAGATATTAAAGATTGGGAACAAGAATCAACGTGTGTAAACTTGCACAAGACCGTGGTTTAAGAGATTAAACAGAAACGCTATTGCTTGCTGCTAAATTATTAGTATCTTTAATATTCTTCAGCTTGACGTTTTTTTGGTTGGAATGATGGTATAAATATTTTTAGATCTGCGTGTTTGAATCTAATGTAAGATAAAATTTTTATGTAGGACATGTTTTAAACTTAATTGAAGAAAAGATTAAAAATAAACATGCAGCTATAAAACTGAAAGATTTTATTCAGATAGATGTTAAAGTCAATTCATTCTACAGTTAGTCTCAGCAATCAACATTCAGCAGGGTTTTATTTAAAGAACCTAGTGGAGTAAGCATAATTTCTTTTCCATAATTCATGACCATGATTCCTTTTATAATGCTCTGTAATGTATGGTAACATCTTTATTTCAAATGGTTTGCGAAACTTCTTTATCAAGAAGAGAAAAATCTTTCCTATCTTTTTCTTTCAAGGTTATTGCTTCACCGAGTTGTTCGTGTGGTATATTCTTGTTCTTTTTATCCCTCTTCCACCCTTAGTAGTTCTGCTTGTTGTATGTTTTGCTGTTTAAACAGTATTTTAGAGTTGTCTTTGTAAAATAACACGGTCGAGTACAGCCGCATTCTGGTTCAAATATTAGCTTTGCGTGTTTCCTCTTTTCAACTTTGCTCTTCTGGGAAATTGAGTTTTTTTCAGATATTCGAGCCTAAAAGAGATCCATTAGTCCTATAGTATTTGAGATTTACTTATGAACCTTAACTTTGAACCTACCTTTATCAAAAAACATTCAAACGAAAAATAATTAAAAACTATACGCCACCAGACACAGAAAATATCTGAAATCTAAATTAAACAAACATCCATTAAGAATTATATATTTTTTATTATCCTTCGGGACATAATATTTCAAAACCTTTTTTTTAGACATGTTTTTGTACTTTGACTGTCTGGAAGTTTCTGAACTTGTAGTTTGGATAAAGGTTTGAGAAAGCGTGTTAGATACATTTCCGATATATTTGCTTAATGAAATTTTGAAAAAAAATAGAAACCTCATTATTAGTATTAAAGATGAAGTAATTTATTAATAACAAAAGAATTACTAAACATTTGGGAAGAGTCTTCTTCGAAATGTTTACAGATTGGTAGTCTGGTAAAACAGAAACTATTGTTGATGAAAATACCGTTTGTGAGAAGGGAGAGAAATATTTTTTGCAAACATGTGCGAAACAGATTCAGTGCTATTCAGAATATTTACAATTTGAATAATAATATCTCTAAAGGGATTTTATGTTAAATAACAAGTTATTTATAATTTGAAATTTTACTATGTCTTCTCCTTTCTGTATTCCTCACTTGTAGTTGGGAAGAAAGAATTGCATAATCTTGCAGCTGCTGAAGAGAAACTCGAAGTTTATTCTAGAGGAAGAAGCATTCTATTTCCATATATATAATTTTTATGTTACCTTTAAATTATCTGTTAGTTCAACATTAGTAGCGTGAACTACTTAGTTTTCCAATACGTGAAGTGTTTCTGATTTGTAATTTTTAAACCATCAGATTAATGGTACTTCATTAAAGTTCATTGTGTGAATTTTCTGCTTCTTCCTGTTTTGCATTGAAATCAATGATTTATCTTTAGTTGCAAGAACAGTGTATGAAGACTTTTTTAGTATGCAGTTTGCAGTAACAAAATCAACTTCTGTTAGTGATGGATTTTCATAAGCAGTAGTTGTCTCTGCTTTTTATCTTAATATTCATATCATCAATGATCATTTTTAGTGAAAATTTAATCTAGTATTTTAAATAGTAATTTCAACTTTTTGTTTAAATATCTGCATAGAAAATGTTTAATCTAAAAAAATCTAGTAATTTTAACTTCTTGTTTAAATATCTACATAGAAAATGTTTAATCTAAAAAAAAAATCAAAAATAAATTTTAAACATTGAAAACAAAAAGATATTTTCATTTATTGCAGATTAATCCACTTATCAATGGGATAAACTAACCTGCAATCAATTCGCAACAACTAAATGAAGAGACAGTTTCTATTTATTGTTTTATTTTATCACACGCAAAATTGAAATTGTATAAACCATGAATGTAATATTTAAAGGAACATTAACAGAAACATACAACATAATGCAAATGAGTATCCAGTAATTAATGTAAGGATTCTGGGTTTTTGAGAAAGTATTTCTGACACTGCATGTTTGCTACTGTTGTTAGTTTCCTGCCAGCTCTGATAGCTGTAATTATTCGGCCTTGCTTCCTGTCTCTGCTGACAAGCTGATTCTGACCCTCCGCTAAAACTGGAGCAAGCTTCTAATACTATTTAAGCATGTAATCCTTGACTTCTCTTCAATGTTTGATTTAGGTTTGACAGGTCTATTTAGTTGCATTAGCACAGTTGTTGCTTATATTGTGACACAAGAGAGTGCGTTTATGCTCTAAAAAATTTAAATATTAAGGTAATTTTTAACCTTCTTGCGACTTTGCCGTTGTTCCAGATATTGCCATAATTTAATTCACGACTGTTACATTTTTTAGAAGAAAAAAGGGGCTGGTGAAACCCTACATTTTTTTAATATGTGGACCTTGCTTTGACTATCCATACGTGGAGCTAGCGTCGCTTTAAACGTGATGTGCCTTTTTTGCTTCTCCAGACTCACCACTGCACATCTTTTTACTTCCTTGTAAAAAAAAGTAAAAATTAAGCATTGTAATCGCGAAACGTTTCAGGCATCATATTTCAACGCAAATATTCATTTTCACCTCTATCGAATGCAATTTAACGATGTTTTTTCTTAACATCTGTACGTAAGGACAGGATAAAGGACTCTTTTCTCCCCAAAAGTTGTAAAACTAATTTAAAATGAATTCTGAAGACAATTTTCTGTGACGTCTGTGCGTACTCACGTACATATGTATCTCGCATAACTCAGAAACGAGTAGCCTCAAAATGTTGAAATTTTATATATAGGACTGCTATAACATGTAGATGTGCACCTCGTTTTTTGGTTGCAATCGGTCGCACCAAAAGTATATAATCCACTCTGTTACTCGGCTCAGTGAGCTCAGTTTCTTTATTCTTATATGTTTGTAAATTGTGCATTTTTTGCTTTAAAAATGATTGAATTAAGTTGTTCTTATCTTCCGGTTAAGGTTTTTATGCCTTTAGTGAATCTGCATGAAATATTTTTAGAATTATCCACAATTAAAAAGTTGTTTAAGTACCGCTAAGCCTAATAATTTTTTCCATGGCGGTCATTGCTTGTTTATATTGGCAACAGCAGAATACATTTGTTGCCAATCTAGAGAAAGTACTTCTCAATAACAAAAATAACGCACTCTTTTTATCATTGCGAATTAAATCATGCTTTAAACATTCTGGAATTTATTCGAGGAAATACGTGTTTAAGATTTACTTCATAATTATTAATACAGACATCCTGAGTTTTAATGTATTTTTGTCTTGTCGCGAAGTGAGAACTGAATTAATTGAATGAGAAATACTGAATCGTCTGGGAAAAACTGTTTCTTTTTGTTGTTGATTTTCTTTGCTTAATTTCTTTTATACATCGTTTTAGATTTATTATATTATTTGAATAGAACATGTAGCAATGATTATATGATTCTTAAGATGATATAAATTTCGTGCATTCTGAGTTAAAAAATGAAGGAAATGTAACACTGTTAAGTGAACCTAGGGCCAGAGTGTCGCTATAATAAACAAATATAGTGAATTTTAAAGAATGCATTTATTCTATTGTGTTTTATGCGCTATCAACGAACTAGATTTAATTCAATCCAATAAGTTTAAATGAAATGCAAGAAAAAATGGGTATAATTTAATATTCCATGCAAAGAAGTCATGTGGTGCACACATCAGAGTTTTTTCCATTTACCTTTGATTTTAGACCCCAGTTGGATAAGAGCAATTACCTTTCCCTTAAAAAGATTCAATTCTTTAATTGTAAACATGATTTCAATTCTGTTTGATTATTTTAAAACTAAACTGCCGATGAATGTGATTAAGGTTTTTATACATATTATGTAGATAGTAAAATTACCTTGAATAGTAAAATTACCCAGAATCCAAGAGATAGTGGAAATAAAGTTGCCGATCTGGTAGTAAAGGTAGATTAAATAAACAGTTATTGCTCTTGATGGTTAATATATTAATACAGGAATTTCAATAGAATAAAATTAAACACTTTTTTAAACCATTTGATTTCGATAACCTTTCGATGTGTGCACAAGTGTCCTAGTGTCATTATGTTGCAATGAAATAACGCCATAGTTTTCTTTCCTACCATACCCACACTGCATCACATTTTGAATAGTTTGTAGAGTTGCGCGCCTCCAACTTGCACGCAACCAAGAGGTGATTGTTGAAACTGGATAAATGACAGAGTCTTGCTAAGGGTTTAAGTCCCTTTTTATTCAACGTAATAAATTACAAGTGCGTGCTCTTGACGCTCACAAACTACGCCAACTCGGCGGTAAAATAAAAATAAGAACCTGAAAAGAAACTAATAACAAGACTCTAACTACGAGGCTCTCTAAAAGTAACTACCCTCACCGCGTTTTACAATACCGAGGCTAATTCAGCAAACTTTGGAATATCACGTTGAACAATTAACAATTCTCCTAGGCAAGCACACAGGCCGAAACGCGGGGTTCTTCAATTTCTGGCTAACTACCTCCGCGCTCGTGAAGTAAGAACAGCACACCTTGAACTCGTTTCCTTTCTATTTAACTCAGAATACTTCCGCTGATAATTTGAATCCTTGCGCGTTCAACTAAAATTTACATACTCTGGCATTGGCAGTTCCAGGGGAAAGTAAGGCTTGACAGGAAAGATAGTTTAAACTTAAAATAAATGTTAGTTAAAATAAATATAAACCCTACAAGTTAAATTTAAACATAATATTTTATATTTTATATCCTGGGGAATTGAATTTAAAATTAGAACACCTGTCGCAGTTGCTTAGATTAAAATTGTTTCAAGTTAAAGTGAAATCTGCATACTAAGATTAAATTAAATTACAACTTCTTTTAATATTATAGTTTTTCTAGTTTTTTAAAGAATTATTTTTAATGTTTTGAAATTTTCTTGGAATGAAGTTTGAAATATATTCTCAGAGGTGTCAAGACTACAGTCTGAAGATTTTGGAATACAATTTTTGATTATCTGAAGCTCTGCGCAAAAACAAGTAAAAACAACGGTTTAAATTTACACGTTGTATAGTTGTAAAGAATATTTACACATTATTTAAACTTGTTAAAAGCTTAACATCTGAAACTATTCTGTCATTTTTAGGAAAAGAATAGATCTACGATTTGTTTTGCTTTTACAAACCGATACGGAATTCCAGAAATTTCAGAGAACAAAAAATTAAAAAATAAAATATAACCAAAATCAACTTAAGAAAAAACGAAATAAGCTGTAGAGTTCGAATGTTAGGGATTTTGAGCAACAGGCTCATGGCCAATCTCAACTGGAAAAATCCGAATTCTGAGTAGTCTAAATTTTAACGCATTTGACAAAGAAAGGTGTAATTTAAAATATTTTGTTTGATATACATTATTGTACGCATTTTAGTCTATTAAGCGAGGAAAATATTAAAGATTAGAAATTCTTTTTAAAGAATTTTACTTTATTCAAAATTAGAAAAAGAGATCAACATCTCATTTATTTTATTAACGAAGAGACAGTTTCATTTTTAGAGCCTGTATAGGCAAATACTCGGAGAATGAATTCTTTTTGTTTTTCAATGGATGACTCCATTTTTTCTTGTAAACAAATAATAAATTCCCTGTTGCCATTCCCTAAAATTAGACCAAACGAAATTATTTGAACTGAAGATTATATTGATATCAATTATTTCCTGTTAATTTGTAAAATAACGTTTCAGTTTAATATTGTTATCCAGTGATTAAATTATAAAAATTTTGCATATTACCAGCAAGCTTATCCAGCAAGACAATTCAGCTGACTCTGTAGTAGAGAAGCGTGTAGGCGAGGAATCTTTTTTACAGTTTTATTCTGCTAAATTCTTTTATTATTTTTCAGATTTCGGTTTACTACATATTTGTTGTACTTTACTTTTTTAAATGTTGTACTTTACTTTTTTAAACAATTTAAAATAATTTGTTGTACTTTACTTTTTTAAACAATAATCTTTACTGTCGATGCCAAACTTGCTTTGTGAACATAATTATTAAAGAAATTCCTGAAAATGAAAATTACAAAATTCCCCTGCGTAATGCAAGAATAAATACACAGCAGACTTAAAATTATTTTCATTATTACTCCCGTTTTCTTTCGCTATATTTCCTTAGATCATATATAACATACATAGATATTAATTAAGCAAAATATGCGTGTACATAATAAGGAAACTCATTTAATTGCTTTATTTTTTACACTTAAAACACATTATATGTCTGCATTAAACTAAATATTTGCAGAATCTTGTAAGGTTCATTTTCATTTTATAACCTTTTTAAAAATTTTTTTTTTATCCAGCCTCGTTTCATTTTCCTGCCGGAATCTAAATTTCCAACTCGCCATGTTTAAATTAATTAGAAAGAAGGAAGTACTTAAAAGAAGGTTTTGGAGCGTGAAACCAAGGCATGGTTTGCCTGCTTGAAAACCACGTTGCTAAGTACATGAAAGATACTCTAGCGATTAGAATCCTGTGGCGTTGAGTTTGTAAGGATCCTAAGTTTATTTTGTTTTAAATCTTTACTATCACTTCTTATTTTCTACTTCCGGCCAGAATTAAAAGCTTTTAACTTATTTATGCAAATTTGTCTTGCTAACGCCAAGTACTTAAGTTTTGGCTTTTTGCCAAGCCAGAGAGAGGAAGGAGCTATTAGAAGCACGCCGCTTGCCATAGTAGTTTTACTCGGTTACTGGTTGTCTTCAAGGCCAGAGGTTTAATCCTCTTGATAATTTTAAACGTATCGTAGTGTTAGCAGTTCTCTGTACTACATACGGCTTTTTGTTAATATACGGCCAATCTTGGAGTTAGGCACTTGTTTGATTAATCCAAAGTTAGTTTAGTTAGAGTTTAGTTAATAATTTTATATTCTTACGTTCAGACCATAAGTGGTTGGTCTCTGTATTCCGAAGTCCGGAAATCATTGTAAAGAGAGAAAAATAAAGGGTTTCGTATACCCTTCCTGTGTGTATTGTCTACTTCCCAAATTTATTGAACACAGCTTTAGTAAGCTCCCTGTTCCGAGTCAGGACAGTTAATGTTCCCAAAGCAAGTAAGGAGGAACACAAAACCTGATAGTGGCGCCCGACGAAGAAGAATAACCATGGCCGAGTTTCAAGAAGAACCTGTGCTGCCTGCAGAAGCGGCTCAGAATCCAGAAATGCCAGCTGCCGCCCTGGAAGGATTTGGTTACATCGTCCAGACCATGCGCGCATCGATGAAACCAGAAGCAACATTCAATGGAAACTCACCGGTAACCAGTTTTTTGGAAAAATTGGATGACCACTTCATGCTGTATCCAGTACATGAGTTCCAGAAAGTCACCTTAGCTACCAGCGCTTTGAGGGGCCAAGCGCTTAATTGGTTCAAATGTATAGGCAGAAGCCTCTTGGGTCAAGCGGGAAGTCCCACCTACACTTACGAAAATTTTAAGACTGCCTTAGTAAAAGCCTTCCCTGTCGTAAGAGATCGTGCAAGATTAGAAACGGAACTCTTCAGCTTATACCAGAAACGAATTGAAAATCTCTCAAGCTTTATTTTAAGAAAAATTCATGTCTTCAAACTCTTGTATGGAAACCGTCCGGAAATCATTGTAAAGAGAGAAAAATAAAGGGTTTCGTATACCCTTCCTGTGTGTATTGTCTACTTCCCAAATTTATTGAACATAGCTTTAGTAAGCTCCCTGATCCGAGTCAGGACAGTTAATGTTCCCAAAGCAAGTAAGGAAGAACACAGAACCTGATAAGTTATTCTTCCCATTAGGCGTGTTTATTCAGAATTTTGTTCAGAACCAGCTTGCTCTCTAGATAAATTGTGAAGCCATTATTTTATACTCAAACTTCATTAATTTTAAGTTTATCCATTACGCTTAATTTAAAGCCAAAAGGGCTAGCTTCTTTAAGCACGAGTTGGTGCCACCTGTTAAACTTTATTTGGATTAATACAAGGGTTCGTTAAACCATTTTCCTATTTTTCTGGTACTTTTAAGAGATAGGGATAATTCCCTAATTGTCTTTTTAGAAGTCTGATCTTACTTTATGCTCCCGAAGAAAACCAGATCCTACAGTTTAAATTAAGAAAATTTAATCTATATAGCAAATTAAATTTTGAAATAAAAATAAATAAAATCTGAAAGGTTTTAGATTTTAAATTACGCCCAAAGAGGACTTTTTTTTAACTTTTTGTGTGTTACCTTTATTTATTAAATATCATGTTCTACTTACTCAAACCATAAAATTCAGTTTAACAGCAATATCGCAAAATAATTTTAAAATGAGCATATCTTTAGAATTTCCGATACACAGTCTCGCGCGCTGGAGATAAAAATGTTTGTCCCCCTCGCACAGTGTTGCCATTGTTCGCTTTGAAATCACTTAGCTTTGTTAAATTCGTTGAAGTTTTAAAAATATGAAATCGATAATAAAACAAATTTCAAATTCAAATTAGGGCTTCCACATGTTTATATTCTATGGAAGATTACGTTATTCAAATTCCGATGGCTCTAGGTACCGTTTTTTTAATCGCAAATAAGAAAACATACATACATTTGGTTTGGTTTATTTAATTACGGCAAAGCACACAAGGGCTATCTGCCTAAGGGAAGGGATGCCTTCGTGGAGGACTTTCTAAGGGAAACTGGCTCGTATACACGTTACACATGGGGAAAACCACGAAAACGCCCATGCAGCCAGCCCGTTCGCGGGATTCGAACCTCGGACCGAACTACCAGTGTTCAGCGACTTTACCGCTCCGCCGCAGGTGGGCTCATGCATATATTTGTAATGGTTATGTTAATTTTATTAACAGTTAAATTTTGAGTTAAAATTCCTTTCCTATCGATTCTTAATTTCAACTTACTACTTCCGGCCAGAACGTAGTTTTGGAATCACGTCTGAATGCTAATGAGGAAGAGCGGTATTTATCCGCGAAGTTCTACTGTCTTAGTGAGAGAGATACCAGATATTCTGGCTGCACGCGTCCGCCTTTTTAGGCTACTCTCTCTAGAAAGCTATTATTACCCTCGGCTGTACTTTAGTCCCTTGATAGCTTCGCAGTCAATTAGCTTTAAGAGGCCAACTCTGTCAGAATTTTGATAGCTTCGGCTATATCTCTTTAGTTTAGTTTAATTCTTAGTTTCTTAAGTTCAAGCCCAAGTGTCGGCTTTATTGTACAACTCCAAGACGGAGTTTAGTTAAACTTTAGTTGGAATAATAAAGGGTTATTTCACCTTTCTTACTTGTTGTGTCCTGTATACGAACTCAACCGATCATTCACTTACTAGTTCTTAAGATTTTTCACTTTCAACTGTAACGTAGAATTACACAGTGGAGAATCCTACACATTCATTATTTAATTTTTTAAAATATAATGCAGGACGATGATAGTTGGTGGCAACAATTCTAAAAGAATTGTTGCCACCAACATCGTTGTTTATCGTGACAACCAACATCGTTGTTTATCGTGATCAGCATCGTTGTTTATCGTGATTCGACGCAAAATGGCAAAACGAAATTAATAGTCCTTCTGCGCAAATTGTCTCTTTGGACTAACAACTAAACGAAACTAAACAGACACTCTAAACGTGAAAGAAAGAACTGATTTGTTCTTTTATAAATTATTTCATTTTTTTTTATAATTTAATTCAAGATCGTGATGAAAATTAACAAATTAAACCTTAACTCGGTACTCTTATAATTTTTTGTTTTACCGAGTTGATAAAGTGATGATCTAAAAAACGAAAGTGCAGTTAAAATATTTTTGACATAGCGGTCAACTCTTTTGATAGTTAAACGAAATCTGTAGCATCATTTAATTGATTTGGTATTACACCTTATACTCTCGCTACCTACATCCTTGAATCAGCAGTGCCGAAAATTAAATCGAATAACAGGGCAAAATGAGGGCCATGTTTCACGCTGGGATGTTCATGCCGACGAGTGAGTGGAACAAGCCTTGAAGGTGATTTAAATCGCCGTGATTTAGTTGACCACTTAAAAGCATGTTTATCTGACAGAAGCGATTGAAAGCGGTCTTGTTCAATTACCAGAGATCGTCAGCAGTTGACTGAAGATCACATTTGCATGGAGAGCTTGCATATAATAATACATATTTCTCAAGTATTCCTTTGTGTACATCATTATGGGAATGAATTCGATAAATAGTTAAGCAGCCGATATGCGGATTCAAAATGAAGCCTCTGGGGAAGTTCAAATTACAGACAGGTTGTGATTATCTTTTATAGCTACAGAGATATCCAAACACACAAGTGTATATATATATATTTGTAATAATAAAATTCCGTAGTCAAGAATACAATTAAAATTCTAACTGTATGTTCTTTTCATTTTTATGGCGACGTTCTCTTATTTGAAAGTACGTGGAATTAAATCCACAGCCCCGTAGTCAAGTTGTTTTTTCTCGCCTTTTCTACACGTACAGTTTTAGAATGTTCTGGAAATATTTCAAGCGAACTGGATTGGCTGGCGAGGCTGACGTCATTTCATGGAAGCTCCGCCTTTCCAGAGGCTATAAAAAGAATCGCAAAAGGAATATCGGGGCTTTTTCTTAAATTTCACGATGCAGTAAACTTCATACGAAATATTATTAGTAGTTCTTTTTTATTTACTCCGGAGATCAGATTTTTGTAATTGCTATTTTCTCCTGAAATATAATAAATGGATCCTGTTTTTTAAAACTATCGTCTGATAATTTAAGCAACGACTACATTGATGATTCTTCAACAATCTATTTATTCCTGACAAAAGCTGGCACATCACATATATATATATAACACATTTTGTTGCTGATTTTGTATATATGTAAATAATTTCAGTGAAATTATATGTGAAATTGTAATACTTTTTGTATAATGTAACATAAAATGCTTGAAAGAGAAGAGATCTGCCAGAAAAATAAGAATACAGGGGCAATTCTATTTAATATTGATATAAAGGGTTTTCTGGATATAGACAATATTTTTGAATATATATGGATAAATGAAATAAATATATGCATATACACATGTCCTATATAAAAAATATTTATAATTTTTTCGATTTCTTAGCTTCGTGTGATATTGTTCAAAGCATGTCACACATTTTTGATAGAAGCACAAACCAACTTTGCTGGTTTTGCACACAAAACTTGTTTTGTGATGACTTGAGCTACTGATAAAATTCTCGCCTGAAAACTACTCACAAGAATTTCAAGATGCCCTTATTAGTGCTTTCATAGCACAAATCACACCTCACCACTCAATATTGCTTTGTTTGAATTCATTACCCCCAAAACAACGGAACAGAAAACGTATACAACAGATGTTTTCTCCTAAGAATGGATGTTCTGATGCGTAATAGCATGAGATCGCTAAAGGCGCAGTGCTCCCCCTGTTTTATTCGATGATTCTGCGCATGCTTTTTGTATGAAAATTAAAAACAAAATATAGAACAAATAATATAAGCCATTAAAATTATACAGAATTTTTTTTCAAACAAATGTTTTTGTATCACAAAAAATAAATGGAGAAAATTACTTGAAAATAAGTGGCTTTTAATAACACATCATGGGTCAAAATTCTGGGTCTTCTTGTGATATCCTGCCATCTACGATTTAAAAAGAAAAGTTCAAAGTATACTATAAAGGCATTTTTGTCCATTGACGGTTGAATTTAACGGTTTCATAAGCGATTCAAGTTGGGTGTTCCATGCAGTGGAACACTGAGCAAAAAAGGGTTATAAATTATTTTCTTCCTTCGTTTCTAATGCTTTTGGGGTGTAGTTGGATAGCACGTCCAGCCTGCAATCGGGAAGTCCAGTGATCAAATCCCGGCAAGGACATTGCACATTTTTTACATCTCCTGTAGCGATAAACCTAATGACTTTACAAATGGCGTCCAAAGATGGTGGAAGGTAATCTGCCATCACCAGGATTTAGTGATTGGGTCCCTTCATCCCCCGGCCTTTGAAAGAGGGTTATGTAAGGTATCCGATCTCTCCTTTACGCATGATTTCGTGGCACGCGGGAAACACTCGACAGCACGTCCGCCTAGCAATTGGTCCAGAATTTGAATTCCGGGAAGGGCATTGCACATTTTCACGTCTCGTTAAACTTAATGAACTCTACAACTTAATATTTACAGATAACGGTGCTGAACATTTTATACATAAATCTGGTTTCTATTTTCATTAAGTTATAGGGCCATTTGAAAATTTAGTCGTACTATAATTCCACTTTACACATAATACATGCATACTTGCTCACTATTATTACTTACCAGTTAACGTAGAAGTTTTTATACTGATTCGTGTACTAATTCTTTTTCACATTTAAGTAAATTTATGCAAAAAAATTACTATAATAAATACTAGCACTACTCTTCCATCATTAGGCCTAACTGTTAATTTAATTTTGGTCTACTATCATTGAATCGAATGAATGAATTAATGTGTCTACTATCATTGAATCGAAAACTTATGGCTATGAGTATGTTTGATCGGTAAGTAATATTCCATAAAATTAAAATTCGTTAGCTGATGAATAGATTAAGAGCTCATTTAACAACATACACATATTTAAGTAGGATATAAAGGTCACTGCTTTTCGATAATGGTGACAGAGCAGTGATTTTGAATTTCTGTAATTTTCTGAGGACGATTGCTTAAGATCCCAGATTCCCCATTCTGTCCCACCAGTTAAAGTATCTTCATAAATGAATTAAAGTACTGTATTCTCCCGTATCAAGCGCAGATGTTCTATTTAACTTGTAAATTTTACAAATGTAAAATGTTTTATTGAGCTTTCGAAGGGAATCTAGTAATGCATTAACAATTCTGATGTAATACGCATTAAATAATTTTGCATAATTAAAAATATGACTAACGTATTAAGCGCAAGTTTGAACTTTACAGAATTTTATATTTTTCTCTTATTTATCAATGCATCTGTTGCTAATTATAATCAAAGTTAAACAGATTTTGTTTCAAATTTTTATTGTTTAATAGAAAATTCTGCGCATTTCGAAGAAGACTAGGAAGAAATTCCTTTTTTCCTCAGGAAGCCAAATGTGAAGCCAGATTACTTTTCACTGCTTGATGAAAAGCTCTCATTAAAGAAAGGGAAGGTAGAATTTTTCCCAAATTAACTTTCTCAAATAAATAGTTAATTAATTATCATGAATATGATGCATGATATATTTTATTCAGTTAAAGGGCTGTTTATTACGTTTGAGAGCTTTTATACAATTCGTGTTTCTTTGAAAATTTTACCCTGTGAAATGAAAAAAAGAGGTCTTAATGCAGATGTTTAACTGTTAGCAAAAAAAAAAAAAAAAAAAAAAAAAAAAAAACCCAAATAATTTTATAATAAATAATAAAAATAACTTAAACCAAATAATTTTCTACCAGTTTTGGAATTTAATTTTTAAAGATTGTTCTGAGAGTAATATTGCTCTGAAAATTTAAAAGAGTCTTATAATTTGAAAATTGGTAAATTAGTTTATAAAAAATGCTTACTTATTAATATTAACCTTTCGCTTGCTCTTAGTGTTGTAGTCAGAAATTTCCCATTGATTTTTTAAAAAGTTTTATGAAAAATGTTGAACCACTCTCTATTTGTGGACGAGAGTAAAAATTGCTGGAATAACATCACATTTAGCAAAAATGTTATAATGCCTAACTTGCCATTAGAAAGATATGATAATTTGAATGTGCACACTTACGCGAGAAAGTATCTTGCCAAACTTCGGCAATGAACTTAGATTCGTCCAGAAGATTGCTAATTATAAAATGTAGTGAATGAAGCATTGTTTGAGAGTTCCTGTTCGTTGGAGACAGATAATATTGTATGGTTCATATTCTTTCAAAATATTTTCTAAATAAATCCGTCTGATGATAAACAAGCTAGCAGTGACGCGAATGTGTTTTTTAGAGTATATGTTGATTTTGAAAATTCAGATGAAGCAAATAAATAACCACACGAAATTATTAAAAAATGTGAAGAAAATGTGCAAAAGAGATGTATTTAATGTCTTGTTTCCATTAAACAAGTATGAGAAATTATTTTTAGGCTTTGTTAGTCCAAAGGGATTTGAATCTCGAAGGACTATTAGTTTCGTTTTGGCATTTTGAGTCGGACGGATAAATGTCGGTTCACTTTTCAAACTGTTGCCATAAAATGTTAAGAGTCCTGCATTATATTTGAAGAAATTAAATAATGAAAATCTGCGTAAATGTATGTATATTTCTCACATTGTCATAAAATAACGGTACATAGAGTCATCGAATTTTGAATAACGTAATCTTCCAACGAATATGAGCATGTGGAAGACCAAATTTGAAATTTGAAATTTGTTTTATGATCGATTTCCTATTTTTTAAAACTTTGACGAATTTTTGATTAACAAACTCAAGGATTTCAAAGCGAGCAACGGCAACGTTGTGCAGAAAAAACATTTCTATCTCCAGCGCGTGAGTCTCTGTATCGGAAATTCTAAAGATATGCTCGTTTTAAAACTATTTTGCGATGATGGTGTTGCACTGGATCTTATGGTTTAAGTGCGAGGAACATGATATTTAATAAAGAAAGGTAACACACAAAATGTTAAAAAACGCCCCTTTGGACGTAATTTAAAATCTGAAACATTTCAGATTTTTTTTTTTTTTTTTTAGATATTTTAGGCATGATAAGCTACAGGCAGATTTACGGATACCTCGGTGTTACAGTGTATTAAAATACAACATCGTTAAAAGAAATCTTTATCAGGACAAATTTGAAAGACTGTAAAAAAAGAAGAAATAGTTACTTGCGTTCAACCCAGCCAAAAAACTAAAGTTACATTTTCGAAGTGACAATCCCTCTACTTAAAGAAGCACAAAATTTAAGACAAGATTTCACACATGATTAACTCAAAGATATTTCGAAAGATCATTTAGCTAAAAGCCAGCAGACAAAACCAAAAGATAAAACAATATAATTTTCAGCTCAGAAGATGAGGTCATTTCTCTGAGTGGAAAGCGTTCTGTGGTAATGGTATTTAACAATGATAAAAACATGCAAATTTAATACTGTTACGAAATGTACAGGCGCGGTAAGATGGCTTCATCGCAAAGCAGTTTTAGGGCTGCCATAAAATGGCAAGGGAAGGCAGTGTTGCCTCATTTAGCGAGAAATCGCCCATTTGGCGACGTTTGGCGACAAAATTGGCAATATGTCATGGAGGGATGGAGAACCTCCTGGAACGAATTCTTACCGTTTTAGTCCAGAGTGTTCTCGAACAAAGCCGAAAGCTATATAAACTCTGCTGGTCCTCAGTCAATGTGCGTGCCTCGTCTAGAGTGAGAGTCACTGTGTCTCGAGTTAGTCCGAGTCAATCAAGTTGACAGCCGGGCAGCGAGTGCCGAGTGGGTCGTCGAGTGCACCGAAGGAGTCTCATAGTGTACCGCGGTTAGTGATTGTCGAGAGAGCGTGTTGAGTTCCGGGAACCGAAGAGTCGGGATCTGTGCTCTGGGTGTCACCGAGTGCATCGCGAGTTGTAGCGTGGAGAGTCTCGAGAGTATGTGGAGTTCCGAGAACAACCGAGCAGAATCGGGAGCTGTACTCTGGTGCTTTGCAGTAAAGATGTCTCCACTGTTATTGCCTGACAATGTGAAGGCTGTTTCGCTGATTTCTCCAGCTTGTTTATAGTAGGTCTTCGACGACTGTAAAAAGTGACTTTGGAGCTATCCTGTTTAATACCAGCCAATAAAGTCTGTTTTTCGATACTTCATCAAGTGTCGTCGTTATTCACTCGAAATATACGAACCCCTTACGAACGTGAAGGAAGAACATAACGTAACAACTGGTGTCAGGAAAAAAAAAACTCAACAATACCTAAGAATTTTTCATCTATTTTTGTTTTAATAAACATATATCTATTAATAACAAAATGGAAATAGTGCAGTCTTCCGAAGTTTTTAAACATAGCCTTGTTTTATTGCACTAATTAATATTATAACTGGTGGGTAAGCTTCCAGATAAGCGCGCTGTGGCCAAAGAAAATTTATAAATTCTATGTGCACCTGAAAAGAAAATGTATAAAAATAAACATTTCAGTATGAATGAAATCAGTTCCTTCTTTCCAAGCAACAACCAATTTGCAAATAATTATTTTGTTGCCAAACCAGGAAACAAAATCTTTTGACACTTCAGGTTAATACGTATATGTACGATGTCATGATTTAAATTTAATGTAATATAATGACATTTTCACAATATCAATAAAATAATTGTTATTGCAGTAACATATCGGGTCAATTATCCTTACCTGAAGCAAAAAGGTTGCCAAGAGCAGCTATTCATTTAAAATGCTGACGTTAACGAAATATTTTCTATAATCAAGGACGTCACATGTAATTGCGCACTTTCTTCGGCGTCAGAATATGACCTTATATAATAATAACATGCTTAATGTTTGGCAAAGCTATTTTTAGCCCAAAGAGGCAATTTGCTCAGAAGGACTATTAATTTCGTTTTGGCATTTTGCGTTGATTCACTACAAGCGTTGTTTCACATTTCAAATTGTTGCCGCCAAATATTATCGCCCTGTATTATATTTAAAGAAATAAAATAATGAAGACTCTGCATAAATGTATGTATTTTTCTCGGATTGTGATACAACAACGGTACCTAGAGCCATCAAATTTTAAATAACGTATATTTCCGCCGGAATATGGGCATCTGGAAGCCCAAATTTGGATGTTTTATTATCTAGTTCATATTTTGAAACGTTTCAACGAAGTTTTGATTAACAAACTCAAGGATTTCAAAGCGACTAATGGCAACGTTATGAAGAAAAAACACTTTTATCTCTAGTACGCGAGACTGACTGTTTATCGGAAATTATAAAGATATGCTCATTTAAAAACTATTCTGCGATATTGCATTTGAACTGAATTTTATGGTTTAAGTGCGAAGAACATGAAATAAAGGTAACAAACAAAATGTTAAAAAAACGCCCCTTTAGACGTAATTTAAAATTAAAAACCTTTCAGATTTTGTTTTATTATTTCATATTGTGTAAAACTTACAATTTTTGATTAACAAACTCTACGATTTGAAAGCGAGCAGTGGCAATACATTTCGAAATAAAGCATTTTTATCTCCAGCGCGCGAGACTGTTGCTACTCGAAAAAATGACGGCGAAAATTGGCGTTTTCAGAGTTTTTTTTATAAATATCTTAGCTAATTAAAATCGTACGAAGATGAGAATGGTCGAAATGGCTTCCCACGAAATTTTGGAATTCGGGGGGGGGGCAACTCCCCGCCGTTGCGGAGAAGATGATGCCACAAACTAAAAAACAAACAGAGAGATGTGCACAGATTTTAATAGTGTAGATTTTATTATCATGTAATAAGAAACTGCTTAATATTTCAGTCTTAGGAATCTAATTAATATACTTGTTTATCTATATAGATATTTTCTCCAGGTAATTTCCCCAAAGAATCCATCATAATTTACAACACCCTCAGCGTAGAAAGATGACGTAGTATAAAGTACATTGCCATTATAGTGACTGGTAATGTAAAATCACTTACAAAAACTGCTGGAAATACCCCCCCCCCCATTGATATCTAGTGCATTTAAACGTCTGGGTCTATATTATCTATAATTATTCGCAGTATGTCAAGTAAATAGTGCCAACTACTTTATTAACTTTGCTCTCTAAGTCTTCTTACTGGAGAACACTTATTTTTATAAGCAGAATTTCAGACGATAGGATTTAGAGTAAGTTATAATCTCACTTCCGTATTCAAAATTGTTTCAGTTAGGCATTTCATAAAAATGTAGATCACTTGGGAAAAAAATGATATATTTATATATAAAGTGGTCAAGAGAACGTAGATGCTTTTTGAGGGAGAGAAAATTACTTAATTTCCCACGAAAATTTCAAATATGAAAATTTTTAAATGATAATAAGCAATCAAATTTGGAGTCAACTATCTAAAGCATGTAAAAAAAATCTTCGAACTGAAAAGAAAGCGAAAGATATTCCCGTCCCTTGAATAAAAATTACTTTTCTAAATATCAGCTCAGACAAATTATATTTCTTCCAAAAAGTATGATAAGCTAAATGATAAGAGATTCTTTTAGATTAATAGCATCTCGTTTTATTTTTATCACTTTTATGGGGAGATGCATTCTATCAGCAGTTATCTCCACATACAATGGAAAAGTAAAAAAAATGCATCAAAGATTTTCTCATTCCAATCTTAAAGAATCATCTCCCTTGTACGCGATTGCGTGTAATTAACTAAAAAGGCATTTCATTTCAGATAATTAGTAGCTGCTATAGAACGTAAACTTCCTCCATAACATTTGTTAGAGGGCGCTGGTAGTAGTGCTTCGCTAGCAGCACGAACAAAGCTAGTTGCCGTTTTGCATAAAATATTCATAAAGATTTCAGCCTAAAAGCCTGACGTGTTTTCTTGGCTCGTAATTTCAATTTCCCAAGAGCCTCTGGGGTTGGGTTGCGGAAGAGGGGATGAAATTTACTCCTCAGAAACACGCAAAAGTAGTCAGGAAGTAACCCGGGCCCACAGGCTATTCCGAAGCGGACCAAGGATTAAAACAAAAGTGTTGAAAGCTAAAAATAATAAAATTGAGAGACGGGATTATTTTTATTTTTTTCTCTCTTCTCTACTTCTTTTCGATAAGTACCTTTTATGTCAGAGGGGAATTACACAATGGAGTTTAAGAACTTGCTGATTTTAGAGTGTTTTCTCCACCCATGCGAACTCTGGTTGACGTTTAAGTTATGACATGTTGAAGAAAGAATTTATGCATTCTTTGCAGCTTGCGCAAGGGAAAATTATTTAATGCGTTTATTTTCTAGGTTCAAAAGAATAATGTACCCAAAAGCAATGCTCAGAGTGCCCCTTCTTTTACAAGTCTTAAAATAGTTTCTAGAGTATGTTATTAGACAAACGTTAAGGCTTAGATTGAAATTAAATTGTTTAATAACTAACGAAAGTCGTTCTTAATGTAAAAATATTCTTAGAGACCTTTTTTATTGCACTCGCAGTTTTTAATTCATTTACCATGAAGAAGTGTAAATTTAGATGAATCAAGTATTACATGTATGCACTGGAAAGCTGTTTGTAGGTTAAAGTATTCAAATATGCTTAAAGTAACTTCGTTTCCTGTCGTCCTTTTCAGTTTGAAAGTAAAATCTTATTAGTTTATTGAAAGTTCAATTAATAAAGAAAAAAATGGTTTGAAGAATTATTCATTCATTTTTTTCATTATTTTAAATCAAATTTGACTTTTAAAGCTTAGAATCTAGCGCCGCTTTTCTTACTTATTATTCAGTCATGAAATCAGACTGTATTTTCCATCCCCAACAATTCTTCTGCAAGTCAATTTTGTTTTACCTCTTACCTCTTCGTATTATGGACCCAAGTCCCTCTTGCACCCATCGTGACTATCATTCTTAATGTACATTTTCTGTATTTAATTTGTTTAGCTGTATGTTTTGTCCTTGCCATTTGTTTACAGAATTTGACATTTGAAATGATTTGTGGCATAAAATGTTTAGCATAATACAAATGCATTTTGTTTTGGAAAAAAAAAAAAAAAAAAAAAAAAAAAAAAAAAAAACCTAAATAATTTTTGTTAGTTTTCCAGGTTTTTAAATCTTATGACACTCAAATTTTATACAGTTGAACAGAAATCAGCAGTTTTTAAAACTAAAACTGAGCTTTTTTGTATTTATGTATAAAATTCTGAAGACATTTTGAGACTTTTTAATTCTCAAACTTATATCTTCCTCAGTTCTTCTAGTTGAGTTTCTCACATCTTCTTAGAATTTGTAAGAAATGATCTATTCTACTTATTATCCATTTAATATTAATTTGCTGAAATTGTTTTGCATTCGCTTTTAAGAGTTCAATTACCTCAATTAATTCTCAAAACAATTAATCCAACAATTCTTTTACAAAAAGCATAAAATTAATTCTTCTTAGGAAGCATACAATTAGACTAGAACTTTAAAAGAACAGCTAGTGCTTTTTCACTGTGTCTTACATATGCCACAGAGACAAGGAAAGTATATAAAAAATCTTTTATTAATCCAACTAAAGTTTAACAGACGGCACCAACTCATGCTTAAATCAAAGATAATGGATAAACTAAAAATTAATGAAGTATAGCCAAACGGTATCAAAACATTACTAACGTGCAAGCTAGCTCTGACCGAAGTCGGCGTAAACAAGCTTAATTGCAAGAATAACTCAACGCAATAATATGCATATGAAAACAGTACATTAAGAACGACGTTAAGTGCATAAGTATATGAATCAGTTGCTTTTATAAAACAACCGTACAGTTTCTTATGAATAGAAAAAGATCACTAATTTTCAAATAAATTTAACCGTTTCAAAATAATCTTCAGAAGAGTATGTGCAACTTTTCAGATCTTTCTTTAAGTCATCGAAAACTGTTTACAGGCATTTGAACTAACCGTTCTCAAAATATGCGTAACATTTGATTTAATATCTGAGACATTTGAAATCTGTGTCCTTTCAAGGCCATCTTAAAAGCTTCAGAAAAAGGAAAACGATCAACTGGCGATAAGTCGGAGACTATGGTAGGTCACTGAATATATTACTGAGACTGCATTCTTAGATATTGTTATGAAGCTTATTGTCGTATAAACAAATCATTGCCCAGAATCAAAAACCTCCCATCCTAACACGCCGTATCCAGTTTCTTAATCGAAAAAGCAACTTTTTGTAAAAATACTGATAAATTGATTGACTTTTAGTTACAAATTCATACTGGTCTTTGCAATTGAAAAAATGCAAGCTTTACCTAAGCCTTTCATTTTGACATGAGACCTCAGCCTTTGCGTTCAAGTTTGCTTTTTTGTACAGATGCCCTTTCCACTGTAAACTTTGTCTTTTTGTTTTTTGGTCATGTAGACACCAGGCCTCAACTTCCTTTATGATACAGTTTAAAATTTTTTCCCTGTCTCGCTATTGTCATCAAATCTTCAAAGAAGGCTGTTCTGTCTTCTTGTTGCTGTTCTGTCAAAATCTGAGGCGCAAATAATCAATCATAAGCTTTCCCTTTTTTCAGATTTTTAATTAAAAATTAACCTACAGCTTTCTTTGCTTATCCCAAGCATATCTGAAATTTGCTGAGTTGTTACACGTCCGTCGACTTTTATCAAATAATGAATCGTCCCCACATTTTCGCCACTCTTTGGAGATGAAGAGATCTTATCTTTGGTTCATCGTCAACGCTTTCGCGCCCACATTTAAAGCGGAACACCATTCATACATTTGCGTTTTTGATAACGATGCATCACCATATACTCTTCTAATCATCTTGTAAGGTTCATTTTAATTTTAAAACAGTCATTTTAATTTCGAAACCCTTTCTTACCAATTCGTGTTTCTACTCACAATTCCCTACCAGAATGAGTGTTTAGAATCTCGTTAAATGTAAATGATTTAGAAGAAGAAGGAAGGTTCAAATTACTTCGATAGACAGTGCTAGGAGTCGTTAGTACCACGAGTTTTGTCTTCTGGCTAAGTTATTCTTTAAACTGTTACGCTCGGCCGTATATTACGTGCCCTTTTGATATTCGCCGCCTAGCTTAATTTAAGGGCCAACTACGTTAGGTAATTGGGCTTAGCTTTGGCTAAGTCTCGTTTAGTTAATTGTAGTTTAGTTTCTGATTTCTTATTCTGAGTTAAAGTCAGAGTAGAGGCTTCCTGTAAGCCCAAGAAGGAGCAGACTGGTATTCTGTTTTGAGGGAATTAAAGGGTATTTTAACCCTTCTCGAGTGTACGTTTCTAGTTGTTTGAACTCCGATAAGTCGCTACATAGTTGACTAGTTCCTTGACGTTTCACATCAGTCAAAGGGCGAGGAACCCTACAATCGTTAACGTGTCCATAACAGATGTACCTAATATGTAATAAAATTTAATGTTATAAATTTGCTCCATTTCGAAGCCAGTTTTTCTGTGCAATGTCTTTTCTGTAAATGGAAATGATTCTGCCGTTTTGATATACAAAGGTAAAATAACCAGTTTAAACTGGCTTTACCCAAGAGTTGAGATATAACTCTTTTCAAACATGCATTTATTCTGTCACTTTTTTATTTTATCATTTGGTGTTTTAATTCGTCCGGTTATTTATGTGAGCATCATGAATTATAAAATTCACATGAATTTCACATAAATTTAATTCACATAAATTTTGCTCTTAATGTTATTTTAGAATTCTTTCCTAGTTTGATTCGGTTAGATATATTTTTCATCTGGAGACATGGGAGTGTTCAGATTCATTTCCTCATATAATCTAATAATAGTAACATATTGTTACGAAATGTACAGGCGCAGTATGATGGCTTCCTCGCAAAGCAGTTTGCCACAAAATAGCAAGAAGAGCAGGGTTCCACAATTTGGCGAGATATCGCCCATTTGGCGACATTTGGCAACAAAATTGGCGATATACCATGGACGGATGGAGAACCTTCTGAAACGAGTTCTTACCGGTTTAGCCCAGAATGTTCTCGAACACAAGCCAAAAGCTATATAAACCCTGCTGGTCCGCAGTCAGTCAGTTAGTATCGAGTGCGTGTGTGCCTCGTCTAGAGTGCGAGTTAGTTAGTAACGAGTGTGTCTCGTCTAGCGAGTCAGTCCGTGCGGAGTCGATCGAGTTGACAGCCGGGCAGCGAGTGCCGAGTGGGTCGTCGAGTGCACCGAGGGAGTCTCGTAGTGTATCGCAGTTAGTACATCGTCGAGAGAGCGTGTTGAGCTCCGGGAACGACTGAACCGAAGAGTCGGGAGCTGTGCTTGTGTGTCGTCGAGTGCATCGCGGGTTGTAGCGTGGAGAGTTTCGAGAGTACGTGGAGTTCCGAGAACGACCAAGCAAAATCGGGAGCTGTACTCCGGAAAGCAGAGTCGGGTGCTTTGCAGGAAGCTGTCTCCACCGTGATAGCCTGATAACCTGAAGGCTGTGTCGCTGATTGTTTCAGCGTGTTCATAGTAGATCTTCGACGACTGTAAAAAGTGTTATTGGAGCTGTCCTGATTAAATATTGGCTAAATAAAGTGTGTTTCGATACTTGATCAAGTGTCGTCGTTATTCACTCCAAATCTACAAACCCGGTAAGAACGTAAAGGAAGAAAATAACGTAACAACTGGTGACAGAAGGAAGAGAAAACCGTAACAATATCTTTTTGCCATTCTTGCTTACTTCGGGAGAAATCTCACACGACTTCGATTAAATTATTAATAAATAGTTTTAAGGCCATTTTAATTACTACCACTGAATTATAATTTCTAAATTATGCAGGTATCTCTTCGGTCAGTTATACTCTAGCTGGGAACAGCTGCATATATGAAGAAAATGTACTGTGGATATTTATATATTTAAAAATTGCATAATTTATGAAAGCAAAGCAGGACTAGCACAGTATATTTCTTTATTCTCATAAAATACACACATCTGGGAATAAGAAATCGTAGCATTTTTCTATAGAGTTTATGTTTTCCAATTTTTCCTAATTGCATAAACGAAGAAACCCATCTACACTAAAATTGCTAATGATTTTCTTTAAACCCTTTTCCATCTTACAAGAACATTAACACTGATTCTGTATGTTTTCCTAGTGATTTTATTCTTATCAGCAATTTTTTTGTTTATTTGATTCGAAATAATCATCTTTAAACTCGCATATACAAACGCAGCCGTTTTATCAATGAAATATTTCGAGCTGAATACCATTTTTATTCATTAGTTAACCAGCTACTACAATTGGTTTTATGAAAGATCTTTTCTCATCAATAACACTTTTAAAAGTAATGAAAAATAAATAATAAAGTATGTTTTAATAAAAACTAAAATGAAGAAAGGCCGCCCTCTTCTTTAAGTGCGCTTGTAAAAAAAAGGACTAGCAACTGTAAATCAGTCTCACAACTGTAAATTATTCTAATTAGTAATTTCAGCAACTGTTTCTTCAGTAGTTTTTACACATACTTTAAGAAAAAAATAAATTGAAAGCAGTTTATTATATAAAAAAGACGCTCAATGTTTTAATTTCTTGATTAAGAAAATATTTGAAAAACGGATTTCAGGTCCCTGGGGCAGAAACCCTAAACTAAACTATAATCATTCCGGCTATTATTGTAAGAATATAAAAAAATAGCATTTTTTAGGAAGATAAATTTTGATGTAGGAGAAACAAATGAACGTTTTCTGTACGCTTTAAGAATCACAGAAGAATTTATCAATTGAATTTATTATCTAACAAAGCTTAATTAAATAATTTACCGAGCAATATTTTTCAAATTTTCTTCCTCCACCTCCAAAAAAAAAAAAAATAACATATTCTTTAAACATGAACTATAACAGGTTGTAAAGATCTGGGATTTGAACTAGGAACTTTTGCTACTGGACATAGTCAATATTTTACCTAAGGCTGAACCATGTGCGATTGCATCTTGACAATATGATTAAGTTAGTTAAGCTTTTCATGTTACATTATACACCAGGAATTATACAGAAAAACACATCAATTTCACTAAAATTATCTATTTATGTACAAAATGCGTAACAATATTCGTTAAAAGAGAAAATATTTCTCTGCATTCTGTAAGGTATCTCCCTTGTGCACTGAAAAATTTTAAAAGCAAATGCTGATGATTATTTATCTCATACGTTATTTAAACGTGTATAATATACACTAATTAAGCTCGGATAAAAGTCATCAGAATAGAATAATAAAATATACCTTGGGAAAAGAGAAATACTATTATATAAAAGATTAGAAGCTTCATTTAAGCTTTAAAAATATTAATCACTTAAAAGGATCAAGGCGACAGAATGATGACTAGCTCACCAATTGTTAAAAATATTGACAACTTCACACTCGCTGAGTCACAGCAGTTGAGCTTGCAATTACTGTAGTAGAAGTTCTTGACTTATAAATGATGGCGCAAATAACATCACAAAAATATTTTGCGCATTTTTTACCTAACAAACATACGCATAAAATATTTATTATGTTAATGCTTCTTTAGAAATATAACTTCCTTTTTTTGTCGTTTTTTCGATACTTTTTGTTCATTTGCAATGCTTAATGTTAATTAGTAATCGCAATTCTTCTTATATGTACTAAACATATAGGAATCGAGAAAAGCCAATTAGAGTAAGACCTCGCTTAACGCTGTTTCGTTTAGCGCTGTTTCGGTTTAGTGCTCTTTTATTTCAACCCGGGGATTCTCCGAAATTGTGCGCAGCGCTAGGTTTCCAAATAACATATCGGAAACAGTGTAGTTGTGTTTCTTGCTTGGTGGACGCATTTTTATCATTTGAAACATTTGTTGACATTATTGTAAGTTTAAATTTGTATAATACTATAACTATTAATACAGTCACAAATATTATGATCTTTAGTTTTTATCATGGGTGATAATAAAAAACAAGAAAAGAAAGCAACCAGAAAAAGCATTTCACTGGAAACTCAAATGCAAGTGATTAGAAGATTAGATTCCGGTGAACGTCAATCTCAAATTAGCGCTGCATTGATTTTGGCAACTTCAACAATAAGGACAATTCTTAAGAATAAAGAAAAAATACTGTCATCGGCGACTGCAACTTCGTCAAGCTCTGCAACTAGAATTACCCGTTCTAGAAATAACATTATAGAGGAAATGGAAAAACGACTGTCTATATGGATTGACGACGAAATTGAACGCAATATACCAATAAGCCAATCTATCATAATGCCTTCTTGACAAAAAGGCAGAAAATTGGAAACCCAGAATAGATTGAATGATCTGATTGAGAATTTTATTTGTTTTTAAAAATATATGCGTTTATATTGTTTTTATTTTTGTAAGAAATAAATGTTTGATTTTATTTTTATTAAAAAAAAACATTATTAAATTTAATGCCTAACCATTTTTTATCCGTCTTCCCCTAACCCCATTATTTACATGTTAAGATAGCCTCGCTTAGCGTTGTTTCGCATTACGCTCTACTTCGATGGAACGTATCCCCCGCGTTAAGCGGGGTCTTACTGTATTCTGATCTGTGAATTAGAAATGTTCGCCAAATAATGCACTAGGATTTTTGCAATTAGTGAAACAACATTTAAATTATCAATGCATAATTGGATAGTAATTGCAAAGCTAAATGTTAAGTTAAATATTTAAACACGTAGTGATGGTAAAGCTAAACTGAAAATTGTTTAGAAATGTAGGTTCATTTATAAGGTATTTTCTCCCTCCTTTCTGCATGTCTTCGTGATGTAATGGTAGCACACTCGGCGCGTATTCGAGAGGTCCAGGTTCGAGTTCAGGAGAGAGCATTGCACATTTTTCTCACGTATCCTGCTTCAAAAATTACCTAATTACTCTACAGTGGCCTCCGAACTAAAAGGTCGTGGATGATGATTCTTCACCACCAGGATTTGGCGACTGGGTCCCCTAATCCCCAGTCACCCTTTAAAAGAGAGAGTATATAAGGTATCATCTCCTTCCTTTTTGAATGTCTTCATGGTGTAATTGTAATACACTCAGTCCAGGTTTCAGGTGAGGCCACTTCAGATTTTTCACGTCTTCTGTAACACAACTCGCATTGACTCTACACATTTAGCTCAGATAATGCCAGCGAGAAATGTCAAAAATGTCAAAAATGGTAAATGAAAAATTTTAAAAATGTAAATGCATTTATATATATATTTTTTAGCATATTTATTAGTGGTGATCTAGAAATAGGATTCACTAAGTGATTTGTGTTTCTGCGGTTATTAGTAAATTGTTGAAATTAACTTAAAAATTGTATATGTTCTAAATTATAATTTCCAGAGAACAAATTCCTCTCTAAATTTGCGCAGAGGTTCCATAAGGATATCCATAAAGTTTTATATAAAATATAATTTAAGATTCTTTTGTTGTGTGTTTAGTTTTATAGCTTACGTTGGTGTATGTCTCTTTTACAGTTTTTCTAAGCTTTTGTTTACTCATTTACAAAGCCTTCTAAATAAGAAATTAATTACAAAACTATACTCAGCAATACTGGAAAAATAGAAATACTGTTCTCGTTACGCTCAGATGGCATCGTAACTCAATAATAAAACCTGAGGCCAAAAACGAAGCTTTGCCAATCCGAGTGGAATGAATTACTTCGTTTATTTTCAGCAATGTAAAAGTAATTTTTTTTTGTAAGCAGAAAAATATCAAAAAGATAATCTGTAGGAAATTCTGCTTCTTATACATTGCTACAGGTTTTATTAAAAATGTAACCGTAATATAATTAAAAAATCTTAGTATTCTTTTTGAATAATTTTTCAATGATTTATAAAATTTAATTCATATAACGTGCTTTTCTAGAATGATCCTGAATTTTTAAAAAAAGTAGTTCGTATGGGAGTTAATTTGAGAGAGCTCCAAGTGAAATTTAATAAATATTAGAAATCGATTTAATCAAAAGTAAATAAAAAGGTAACGGGTAAGTTAAGAATTCAGTAAACTGAAGAAAGAAAAATGTTGCAAAATTTTTCATTAAAAAACTGAACATTACTTCCATTTTCAAAAAAGAAAAAAATTATTTTCTTGATAATTAAAAAAAATCTGATGTGTACACCACATGACTTCCTTGTACGGAATGGAATATTAAGTTATGCACGTTTTTTCTTGCATTTCATTTAAACTTATTGAATTGAATTAGTAAATCTACTTCGCCGACAGCGCATAAGCCACAATAGAATAAATAGATTCTTTAAAATTCACTCTATTTGTTTACCATAGCGACACTCTGGCGCTAGGTTCACTTAACAGTATTATATTTCGTTCATTTTATAACTCAGAATACACAAAGTTTATATCATTTAAAGAATAGAATTATCTAATTGTTGCCACATGTCCTATTCAAATACTATAATAAAGCTGGAACGATGTATAAAAGAAATTAAGCAAACAAAACAAAAAAGGGAACAGTTTTTCACAGACGATTGAGTATGTCTCCTTTAATTCAGTTCTCACTTCGCGACAAGGCAAAAATACATGAAAACCAAAATATCGGTGTTAAAATCGACGAAGTAAATCTTAAACACTTATTTCCTCGAAAAAATTCCAGAAAGGATTAAGCATGATTTAATTCGCAATAATAAATGAAGGCATTATCTTTGTTGTTGCGAAGCTAAGTTTCTCTAGATTGGCAACAAATCCACTGTCTGCTGTTTTAAATGTAAACAAGAAATGGCCGCCATCAAAAACATTATTAGGCTTAGCGGCACTTAAACAACAATAAAATTGTTGATAATTCTAAAAATGTTCCATACAGATTTACTAAAGGCATAAAAACCTTAACCGGAAGATAAGAAAAACATAATTCAACCATTTTTAAAGCAAAAAATGTACAATTTACAAACATATAAGAGTAAAGAAACTGAGACCACTGAGCCGGGTAACAGAGTGGATATATATATATAAATATATTTATATACGTTTGACGCGGCCGATTGCAACCAAAATACGAGGTGCACATCTACATCTTATAGCAGTCCTATATACAAAATTCCAACGTTCTGAGGCTACTCGTTTTTGAGTTGTGCGAGATACGTACGTACGTACGTGCATACGTTCGTACAGACGCCACGAAAAATTCTCTTCAGAATTCATTTTAAAGCAGTTTTATAATTTTTTCGGAGGAAAAGGGTATTTTATTTTGTCCTTACATACAGATATCACGCAAAAACATCATTAAATTGCATTCGATAGCGGTCAAAATGGATATTTTCGTTGAAATATGCTGCCTGAAACTTTTCGCGATGACAATACTTCCTTTATACTTCGTACAAGGAAGTAAAAATTGTTTTTGTGATCCATTAAATTGTTTCAAAACATTATTCAATAAGAATTTACATTTGAATTTATTTACCTACTTCTCTTTCTATCTTATGATAGTCTTACTTTCTGTCTTGAACATATTTGCCAGTGGGGGAGCACTAGCTGTTACAGGCGTTGGCAACTACTCGCGCTAGAAGGGGTGGTATCTTTACTACGGAGGCATCTAATAGGTGACCCACCATCGCCTCTTACGAAGGGGCAAAAAATTTACCTCCTTGCCTACTCCGGAATTAGAAACCGTGTCCTTCGGTATGGAAGTCAGAGTCACTAACCACTTTTCAAACGTACAGGATAATTTCTTGACTTTCTTGTGCTTCATAGTAAACGGTCATAATATATGTAGACTTCTAATAATGAATTCATATCAAAGTTTTATTGAGCGAACAAACAAATTTTACATTTAGGTTATCACGCCGAATAATGACTATTAGAGAAGTCAAACAACGGGAATCAGCGTAATATTTGTAAATTTTGAAGAACTAGTTTGGATGGTTTAACTATACAACCAGCTTCCTCAGTCGCCTAAGTGCAAATCAACAAGATAAGATATGGTGATAAGATAAACAAGATAAGAATTGCTGGACAGAAGTTATGCTACTGGTGCCGTCTATTGATGAAACAAGAAATCTAAAATATAATTTTCTTTAAGGCTGAAGGTAAAGATGGATTGGAATTAGGGTCATTAAATAGACCAGAAAGATTTCTTTTAACGTGAACCGCATCTAAAAATATAGAAGATGTTTTCTAAATAATTTTAGCAGCAAAAAATGGAAAGTGTGATTTTTGGACCAACAGTGCTTTGTCTCATACCGATAAAATTCCCAGTTCCATACCGAAGGACCCCCATTCCGGATATAAATTGCTGAGGTATTTACAGGATTCCTTGCTAATATAGTTTAAATTACATTAGTCAAACTAAAAGAACCTTAAAATTTCCCGTTAAAGAATATGAGGCATATGTTTTCTGAAAAAACAAAGAGTTATAAGACTTCCAGCTAAAATGAGAATTAATACACACTTTATTACTGCTTTATTTTGGTATAGTGAATTAAGAAACTCGTCTACAGTCGAGTTTCTTAATTTTGATGTCAAGTTACCTTCACTAAATTACTTTACATTACGCTACCAGCGCATTTAACATCTGTGCCGTTTGAAAAATACTGCCACAAGCATTGAATCTTTATGTATAACTCTTCGGTCACTCAAATTGCCATTTCTAAAAATTATTCATTCGATACACAATAAAATCCTTAATTAATTTTTTAAATTAAACAATCTATTTTTTTTATTCACACAGCAGTTTAAAAGCATGCATGGGATTTTTACATCTTTATTTTGTGTTAATTATATTTCCAGTTGATGTAATTTATAGTATACGGAATTCATAGGAATTACAATTTACTCAAGAGCTTTTATAAACATATGCATCATTATTGTGACTAATAAAACTATTTCTGATATCATATGTTACACTTCGTAGCAGTATAAACATTTCCAAGTTTGCTGATAAGACAATGACGGAAGCTTTTCTTCGCAAAGAAATTATAGTAAGCGCGAAACATTTTGGTTATGAGATTTTCAAGGAAATGCCAATTTTCACAGTTCCGGAATCTGTTTTGACTATTTTTTGAGTGATGTCTATACGAATGAACAGAATAAAGTAGTACTTAGTTGTAAAGATCGTGACTTGTAAAGATCATGACTTGTGAAGATCGTGACTTAAAGAGAACGTGAAATATAAATAATAGGACAAGAACTTGCATTTTACGGTGTGGCAACAAGAAGAGGATTCGAAAGATTTTTATATATATTTTGTTTTAGAGAGTTGAAGATTTTTTAATATTTTAATAGTTGTAAGAGTTTTAACTGCAGTAGTTAACAGTTTAAAATTTTGATAGTTTAGAGCTGCAGTATTTATTTTTTTTGGTTCTGTTTTAAAATTTAAATAAAAGTATTTTGTTTATTCTGAAAAATTAGCTTTATTCTTCCTACAAGATTCAATATTCATTATATTGAAATGAGGAAAGGATTTTTACTTTAGTCTAAAACGGAATGTAAACTGGATTCAAAACTGATTTACAATGGACGTTTTCGTGATGTTTACACATACGTGCATATTTATTTCGCATAACTCAAAAATAATTAGTCGCAGAAAGTTAAAATTTTGTGTGTGGGTCTGCTATAACATCTACTTGCGCACCTCTCTTATTGCAATCAGCAGTAGCAAACATATATATATATATATATATAATAAATTTAGAACATAGACGTGAAAGACAACAAAGACATATTCTTTAGGTTCTAAATTAATTTTTTTTGTTCTAATATCTATAAATATTTCAGCAGCATTTGGCTCCGAAATGATTTAGGATATTTTTGTTGTAATAAAACTGAATTCTGTTATACTATATACGTATGTATATATGTAAGCTAAAATATGTCAGTCAGCTTTCATAATTTAATTTAGTAATAGCTTTTTAATTGCTCTTTTTTAATTCGGTCATATTCTCTTTATTCTAAAAATAATAATAACATTTCTGTACTGTGTCATTTCTAGATTAATCTATGCCACTGATGATGTAGTTATTTCGGAACCTAAATTATTGAGAACTGAAACTTTTGTAAACCAAAACCTTTCTCTTTGGGGGATCTGCCATATTTGATAAATGCTTACTTCGCTTGTAACCCTGTTGCGGCTTGGACATCCTTTCGCTGTACTCTGGTCCTGTCGCATACGTATTCAAAAATCTGAATTTTCTGAAAATGGACACAATTAGAATGCCAAGTAAACTGTGACTCTAAATGTGAATTTAAATAAAAATGGAATTAAAATCTGCCTTTGACTTCCAAATTTCTTATTCATTATGAATTGGAGTTTCAGTATAATACGCAATCAGTATTCTTCCTCTTCAATACGGATCTGCGTTCTACGCGAAACAACATTGCTACCCTTTTACGTCTCAGTGTTCCTACATCAGTACTTCTAAAATTTGCCTTCATTACACCCCCAACACACACATATATAGTATATACTTAACTCCCTAACACGTTTAAAAAGCATACCTACCAGGCCTTTATTTTCTCAATTGGTAATCGTAGTCATAACTTCCAGTTACCGAAGTGTTTCAAATAACGAAAATATTCATGTTTTGACAATTTCCAATTTAAGCAAAAACAATTTTCGAGAAATAACGGAATCAAATTTTTAATGCCATGATCCGTTTCCTATACTTATATATATATATATATATGTAATAATAAAATTCCATAGTCAAGAATACAATTAAAATTCTAACTGTATGTTCTTTTCATTTTTAACGGCGACGTTCTCTTATTTGAAAGTACGTGGAATTAAATGCACAGCCCCGTAGTCAAGTTGTTTTTCCCGCCTTTTCTACACGTACAGTTATTGAATGTTCTGGAAATATTTAAAGCGAACTGGATAGGCTGACGAGGCTGACGTCATTTCTTGGAAGCGGTTACAGCCGAAAACATTGCGGCAAAAACATCGCGGACGAAAACATCGCAGAGAAAACAACGCAAGGCGAAAACGTCTTGCTACAAAACATCGTGGGAGAAAACATCGCAAAGAGAAAACATCGCAGTTCTAAAACATTGTGGTACAAAACATCGTCGTCAAAAATAAAGCGGTTCAAAAACTTCGCAGTTTGAAAACATCGTCGTCGAAAATATTGTGGTAAAAAATAAAGTATCTACAAATCATCGCATGACGATAACATCGCAGACATACTTTTTTCAGGCTTTGATAAATGTAAATAGATATTCCCATAATAAATTGTGAGCGCAAGATGTAAAGAAGGATAATTTTTACTTTCACATTTTTCTATTAACTAATAAATTTTTGCTGAAAAAGTAGGAAGGAAACTTAATCATAGAAAATTAAACGCAACTCATAGTTTTTAAGAAAAATTACCAGTAAAATCTTTATAAAAAATGATTTATTAATGGTCTTTGTTAGTTAATTATGTCGGTTTAAAATTCTGTTAAGTGCTATAAGTTGCATTAATTTTCCATGCTTAAGTTTCCTTCTTATTTTCTCAGCAAAAATTTATTAGTTAATATAAAATATGAAAAACAAATTATCCTTCTTTCCATCTTGCGCTCACAAATTATTATGGGAATATCTATTTACAGTTATTAAAGTCTGAAAAAAGGATGTCTGCGATGTTATAGTCACCCGATGATTTGTAGATACTTTATTTTTTAACACGATATTTTCGACGACGATGTTTTTAAACTGCGAAGTTTTTGAACCGCTTTATTTTCGACGACGATGTTTTGTACCACGATGTTTTAGAAGGGCGATGTTTTCTCTTTGCGATGTTTTCTCCCACGATGTTTTGTAGCACGACGTTTTCGCCTTGCGTTGTTTTCTCTGCGACGTTTTCGACCGCGATGTTTTTGCCGCGATGTTATCGGCGGACACCCTTGGAAGCTCCGCCTTTCCGGAGGCTATAAAAGGACTCGCAAAAGAATATCGGGGGCTTTCTCTTAAATGTCACGGTGCAGTAAACTTTATACAAAATGTTATTAGTAGTTCTTTTATATTTACTCCGGATATCTGATTTTGTAACTGCTATTTCTCATGACCAATAATAAATGGATCCTTTTTTTTTAAACTTTTCGTCTGATAATTTAAGCTACGACTACATTTATGATTCTTCAACAATCTATTTATTCCTGACAAAAGCGGGTACATCACACACACACACACACACACATATATATATTAGTTAAGAAAAAATAATAAGTCTGATTCCCGTACGACAAAAATTGATCGGGATATTTAATTTCAAAATTCGCGATTTTTGACGTTATTTTCAACTTAATTTACAATAATTCGAGGAAAATAAGTTTAAATAAAGAGCATCAAAAATGAATTTAATTTAATAGGCCCTATACAAGAAAGTCACGCAGTTTCCACGCCAGATTTTTTTTCACTTTTAGCTTACATACATATAAAATAAAATTTTAAACAAAGCCTACTTCGATGTTTTCAGCATAAAATTTTTACTATTTAAACAATTTAAGTTACATGTAAAGCATAAATTCTTACCCTTTAATTTTTAACTTTTGTCTCTACCATTGAACGCAAAGCCCACTCATCTTCTACACAAAGTTTATAATACGAAACAGCTGCTCTTGAAAGGAATACCCAAAAGAAAAGTGTAATTAATCATTTCATTTTTACTGGCCTCCTGAAGCATTTGCTTTGCTGGGAATTTTTGAAAAGAGAAAATTGCAAATTGTGGTTACTTTTCAGAAAAGAGAAAGTCGTTTAAGGAAAGGTACCTGTTACAGAGAAAACTTAATAGTACGACTACGACTTTCTAGGAATTGATTAAAAAAGTAGTAGATAAAGTGGGTTTATATCTAAAGCAATGTTACAAAAATTTTTAATTGGTTTCAGATTTTGGTAGCAGAATTGTCTTTAGTGGAGTCTTTTCAAAATAGTTAGACCGTCACGCTGAGTTACATTAGCATGACTATATCACACTGTTGCAACTACATCACCGAGGCAATTTCGCAAAGCCGTTTGTTGCTCCCAAACAATCATAAGATCTTTAATTTATTTAATGAATTTAATCATTGGGTAGTATCTTAATAAACTGAGGGAATTAGATTGCAATAAATGCAGCTCTTCAAATCTTATATAGTACTTTCTTCTTGTAACAACATATTTAACTGATATAAATTTAAATACATAATTTAATTTATAAAATATGTTTCTAATGCCATTTACGGCGTTTCTGGTACAAAGCCGTATGGTTTTTTTATGAAATTAAATGTATCACGCTTTTTAGTTGCATCATTCACAGAAAAAAATAAAAGTTCTTGACATACTTTTGCAGAGTTATTAGGATTTCTGAAGTAGGAAACAAGAAAAGGAGCAATTCCTTTGCCGGGACTCGAGCCTGCACCTCTTGAATACGCGCCGAGTGTGCTGACCGTTACACCACAAAGGCATGGTAAGATGGCGGAAGAATTACCTTATGAAGTATACCATGCCTAAATGCCTTCTTACCACGCCTAAATCTCTTCACTTTAATCTGCAATGATATCATTTTTGTCTTTTCCGTTAGCAAAAGCTCAATTAATGGTATTTGCTAAATGGTACACATCTAAGTGTTTTCTCTCTGAACACCCAAATTCCTTGAAGTATTCTGAAAGTATATTCAAAAGCATCCAACTTTTCGAAACACTTTGGTATTTCTGGCAGCCAAATTCCACTTCAAATTTTTTCTTACGTTTCTCCCTAATTTTCTTCTTTCCTTCTACATTTATTTTCAGTGCTCACCACAAAAAAATTAAGATTTTGTTATTGTTACACTTTCATAAATTTTGCATTCTTGTCAATTTTTTTAAAAATATCCAATTGCATCAATTACGTTTCAGTTGAAGACAGCTTTTTATTTTATAGGCATTTTAACTATAAATAAAGTTTAAAGCATAGTTCAAATGATAAATATTTTAATTAAAATAATTTTTCCTAAGTGACAAAGAAGTAAAACAGTCCAACAGTGTTTATTCTGTACCAATGAACAACCCGATTATTATATCGGCTTCAAACACTCTAAATTATATTAAAGATCATGCTTTTTATACAATCTATAACACGAGAGAAAATTAGCTACATAAAACATTCTTTTAATGAGGATTAATGTAAATATTTATACTTATATATATAATTTTTGAAGCTAGGACGTGACCCAAACAGGACGTTGACCCAAACTGTCAACGTCCTGTTTGCTTCAAAACATTGTGAAAATAAACATCAAACGAATTTTCTCAGTTTTAGACAATTTAATTTAAATACAAAGTGAAATAGCATATATATATATATATACATATATATATATATATATATATATATAGAGAGAGAGAGAGAGAGAGAGAGAGAGAAGGAAGAAAGAGCGAAATAAGTTAAGAATTTGAATATAATCTATAATTTAAAACAAAACAGCTTTTCATATAGTATTAATAAATATTTATTACGCATCATTGAGGGAAAAAATTTCATATAATTAATTCTCCGTAAAAGTTTATTTGAAATTTATGGTTTAAAATAGCTTTGACAATTCACTCTAACAAAAATCCATAAACCACATTTGGCGTTATTATCGCTCAAAAAAAAATGATGCCAAATTTCAAAACGTGAAAATATGTTAATTCGTGTATGTCTTAGAAAATTGTGAATAAAAAACTCTAATGTTTTGCAGGTAATTAGTAAAAATCATTACCTGACATACCAAGGTTATACAAATAGCCCTTTAGACTTTTAATATATGGTTTTGCTTATTGATTGATAAAAAATAATTACTGAAAATTTCACAATTTCTAGTTAATTATTATTTGATAAACAATGACTAATATTCCATTACCAATGGCAAATCAAAGTTATGTATTGTATAATCAATAAGTTTTATTTTACTGTAATTGGTATTAGATTGATTTATGCTTGTCCTCATTAAAAATAGACTTCAGCAGTGAAAGCAGCTATAAATCAATATGGAATTATTACAGTTTACAGAAGTGAGGTATACACGGAAAGCATTTTCCCCACTTATTTGTAAATATGTAATAACGCATAAGAACTAATCTAGAAAAATCAAGGAAATTATGAATAAGAACATGGGGACTTTTACGGTAGACTCAAGGCGTCCAACTATGAAGCCTCACACGGATTTCGTCTCACGGAAACCATGTGAGACGACATCTCGTGGAGAACGACGATGTACATTACGTTTTCTCTCCTTTTTAACATTCATATCAGCATTAATAACTTTCTTTAAAGTTGACATTGAATATTTAATGATTATGCAACTGTCCTTTGATTTTGGAAGATTTTCTTCGAACATTAAAGTTCTTAGTTTTGCAACATTCGAAACATTCCGTTTTTCCCCCTCACTCAGATATGCTCAATGCCAAATGTAAACACGATATGCACGTATTCTTCACGACATGTCACCTCACATGGTTTCTGTGACCTAAAAACTGTGTGAGACTTCACAATTTGATCCTTAGAGTCTGCAGTTAAAGTCCTCATGGGCTTACTCATATCGCCTCACACCTTTTCCGTGGACCCAAAACCTTGTAAGGCTTCACAATTTGACCCTTAGAGTCTGCCGTAAAAGTCCTCATGTGCTTACTCATATCGCCTCACACGGTTTCCGTGGACCGAAAACCGTGTGTGGCTTCACAATTTGACCCTTAGAGTCTGCTGTAGAAGTCTTCATGTGTTTACTCATATCGCCTCACACGGTTTCCACAATTTGACACTTAGAGTCTGCCTTAAAAGTCTTTATGTGCTTACTCATATCGCTTCACACGATTTTTGAGTCACACAGTCACTTATAAATTTTGATTTAGCCACAGACCGCTCACCTAGCGGGCTTGCCCGCCAGTAATTTCGTAATTTCTGAAAAAATCTTTGCAAGACATTCCTTATATATGCATATCATGTGAGGAACACAATACTCAATTTCAATTGTTAAAATGCTCTCCACGACATATCGCCTCACCCGGAACCGTGTGAGGCTTCGCAAATTAAAGCTTAGTGTCTACCGTAAAAGGTCCTCATGTGTTTACACAGGTCTCCTCATACGGTTTTCGGGTCATACGGTCATTTATAAATTTTGCCTTTGACACATCTCTCATTCGGTGAACTTGCCCACTAGTAATTTCTTAATTTCTGAAAGCATCTTCGCAAGACATTCCTCACACGTGCATATCTTAAATGAATGATTGTCAGTGATGTTTGATTAGAGTAGTAAATCTTACAACATATAATCTAATATTTAAAATTTACTAAATGTTTTCGGAAATTAATTTTTTATCAAATATATTTATATTAGTATACTAATAGCGAAATTCATTACAACGTATTACATTCATTACAAACGATCTCCAATGGCAGTTTTAACTATAATGAAATCTCTGAATAGACGATAAAAACAGTGAGAAATAGAATAGAAAAGCCATCACAAAGAAAGAAAGATTACCACACGACAGATGAAAGAGAAGTCGATCTATTAGCTGTGACGCAAATTAATCTAGTGATGCAAAATGGATATGACATCACATTTCATCAAAGAAAACGATAGCAGTGTAGCCCAGCACTGAAATTTCATTCTTGCCTTTTAGTGAAGGTGACATCATAATTTAGCATTCTTTTTTCCGTTTATTCTGGCTTAGAGTGAAAATGAAGCTGAATGAATTTTCTTGAAGAGATCGTTTTAGGAAAATTCTAATTTTTATTTAAAAAATACTATGAATGAAACCTAGAAGCAGAAATGTTTTATTAGATGTTAAGCTGCAGCACAATTTGTGGTTAGGGTATTTAATGTTTTAAAAATTTATTGTTTAATTAAAATATTTATAATATTTAGAATTATTGAGAATATAAAAATATTTATAATTTTGGAAATTATCTTTATATAGCGGATATGATGAAATAAGTTTAAACTTGTTTTACAAACAAAACCCAATTTACATTTAATTTAACATGTATTGGATACTTTTAATAAAAATTCAGCTCTGGAAAAAACTTTTGGGAAAATTTACCTACTTGAAATAAGTGATAAAATTTAACTCAGTTAATTGTTAATAATAAGAACTGAATAATTACCGCACAATACACATTTATGCACAACAAAACTTTAATGCTTAAATTTCTTACATGAATCTACATTAGGTAATCGTTTCATAACGTTTGGAATTTAATCATATTTTTGCTTTTAATTTTTTTTAAATTTGTGAAAGCTATTGATATAGAGGTTATTCGCAAATCTTTAGACGACTTTGCTTTGTTATAAAAATTTGCCTGCTTGGAAAATGTTTTCTTAACCGCAACTATATCTTTGAAAGTGTAAATTATTATCTGCTATTTGACAATTCTGTTTTCAATCAAAATGGCGCTATTAAAGTAGAAATGGACTGAAAGCTTTGTACTCTTTCCAAAGAAATGTATTCATATTTAGTTATTAAAAATGCTGTGAAAGCCATTATGTTTCGGTATCTAAAGCAAAGATCGATAATATTGTTAATAAGAAAGGGAAAAAAAGTCAAAACTGGTTTAGAGGAGACTAAGTTTTCAAATACATAACCAAGGAAAAAAAGGAGTGTTTCAAATGTTGCAAAGGTAAGAACTTTAATGTTACAAGAAAATCTTTGAAGGACAGTTGCATAATCATTAAAAATGCTCAATATCAACTATAAACAAAGTGATTAATGTTGATTTGAATCTCAAAAAGACAAGAAAACGTAATGTGCATAGTCTTTCTCCACGACATATCGCCGAAAGCAGAACGCGCTGCAGAATTCTCTATGAGAAAATATTATTCGGACAAAAATGCAAAAATGTTGCAAAAGAAAATGAACCTCTGGCATAATTAAATGACAGCAATAAAAAGAGAGTCATTTATTATTATAAAAGAGGAGAAAAAAATCTTAAAGCATGGTTCAAAGGGTTACAGCCGAAAATATCGCGGCAAAAACATCGCAGACGAAAACGTCGCGGAGAAAACAACGCAAGGCGAAAACGTCGTGCTACAAAACATCGTGGGAGAAAACATCGCAAAGAGAAAACATCGCAGTTCTAAAACATCGTGGTACAAAACATCGTCGTCGAAAATAAAGCGCTTCAAAAACTTCGCAGTTTAAAAACATCGTCGTCGAAAATATCGTGGTAAAAAATAAAGTATCTACAAATCATCGCATGACGATAACATCGCAAACATGCTTTTTTCAGGCTTTAATAACTATACATGGATATTCCCGTAATGATTTGTGAGCACAAGATGGAAAGAAGGATAATTTTTACTTTCATATTTTTTATTAATCAATAAATTTTTGCTGAGAAAATAAAAAAGAAACTTAAGCATAGAAAATTAATGCAACTTATAGCATTGAATAGAATTTTAAACCGACATAGTTAACTAACAAAGGCCATTAATAAATCCTTTTTTGTAAAGTTTTTACTGGTAATTTTTCATGAAAAGTATAATCTATAAGTTGCATTTAGTTTTCTATGCTTAAGTTTCCTTCTTACTTTTTCAGCAAAAATTTATTAGTTAATAAAAAAAAATGTGAAAGTAAAAATTATCCTTCTTTACATCTTGCGCTCACAAATCATTATGGTAATATCCATTTACAATTATTAAAACCTGAAAAAAGCATATCTGCGATGTTATCGTCATGCGATGATTTGTAGATACTTTATTTTTTACCACGATATTTTCGACGACGATGTTTTTAAACTGCGAAGTTTTTGAACCGCTTTATTTTCGACGACGATATTTTGTACCGCGATGTTTTAGAACTGCGATGTTTTCTCCCACGATGTTTTGTAGCACGACGTTTTCGCATTGAGTTGTTTTCTCCGCGACGTTTTCGTCTGCTATGTTTTTGCCGCGATGTTATCGGCGGACACCGGTTCAAAGAATCTAAAGAAAGTTCTTCAAAGGGATTTATGGTTGCTGGTTTTTGGTAAAACGACAAATAAAGATTAAAGAGAGTACAGAAAACTGTTAATGTCAACTTCACGTATTGTCGGGAACATATTTTACACCTAATTTTCAAATATAAAATACCTCTTTACCTGCAATGCCATCAATTAGTAGAAATTCATCAAGACAAAGCAAGCTGCCTCACGACAAAATCCACTCTTGATTTCTTGGAAAAAATGGAACAAGAAACATGTATCAAGGCCATTCCCTTTACTCTAATCTCCTGATCCCTAGTAGTCACGGATTTTTGCGGTTTTGACTTTTAAAAAACGGACATCTAGGCGTTGACCTAGAAACTTCAAGGTGAGTTCAAGGTGAATGGGATAAAATACCTCTTCCGCTACTAAAAAATGCTTTATTGTTATGGAAAGTACGGTGTAGAAGGATAGTGAAGAATAAGGCTATTTAATGGAAAATGTGTGAACCGCCTTAGTATTTTATGCTGTAGTTTTAAAATGTGAATTAGTTTAAAAGTAATATATATGGCACATTGAACAAACTGTATAAATAAGGAAGCATTATTTTAATAAATTTATATTTATAATATGTTGATGTGCAGAAAGTATAGCCTTTATAGTAAGACGTTTAAAAAACGAACAATCGTTTAGTACAAAAGAATAAAGAAAAAAGCTTTTATCCTGATGTAATAGTACACATTATCTTCTTTAGAACTGGAAGCAAATTTTTATGAATTGATGAAAGAAAAATTTGTGAAATGCTTCTAAATTACTACATTTATTAAAGTATTGACTTTTCTTGCTTATATGCTCCAATAGGCAAATGAATATGTTATTATCTTTCAGCTTTATGTTCTTTAATACGAGCATTAATTTTTAAAACAGAGAATTTTCCTTGCATTATGAAGTTTAATTTGTTTATTATTAGGAAAATGTTTTCAAACGTTGCATGAAATTATCTTTAAAAGCAGCCCAAAATAATTCTTTCAGTAAGCACTCTTTATCTAAAAATATTGGACGTCTGGCATAGTGTTTATCACTTTATTTCATGAACAAATATTTGTTTAATATCTGACTGGGATATAATGTGACTCCTGTTAATAAAACATTGCTTTCAATATTAGTCATAAAACTGGGTGTTAGGATAAATTAAATAACGACATAATGAAAACAGAAGCACCTTAGTTTGATAATAAATTATTTCATTTTGATAATAAAAGAGTTTCAAAAACGCATCTGTTGAATGTTTGGCGAAAACGTCATAAACAATAAGAGCAGACTAAACTACAAGATATTTTCTCCATCGTTTCCGCTAGCCTTCGTGGTGTAATTTGGAAACATGCTCGACATGTATTTGAGAGATCCAGGGTTCGAACCCCGGCGAGGGCACTGCATATGTTTTCTCGTTACTTCTTCAAACAAACCTAATGACTCTACAAATGGTCCCCGAACTCATAATAAATAATAATAATTATAATAATAATAATAAATTCGTTACCATCAAGATTTGTTGACTGGGTACCCAAATCCCCAGTCGCCCTTTAAAAGGTGTAGTATGTAAAGTATTTTCTTTCTCCTTGACATGTCTTAGTGGTGCAAGTGGAAGCATACTCGACGCGCATTTCGAGAGGTCCACAGTTCGAATCCCATAGAGGGCGGTGCAGGTTTTTCACCTCTACTGCTTCAAAAAATCTGACTACTGTACAGAACATGTGAATTAATGAGCAAAGTCCATGAATTATCTTGTAACAGTTCAGATCGTCTTCTATGGATTTTTTCATGCAGACGGCGCAAAATGCATAAATCATACTTTCTACTAAGAATTGGACTGCACTGTAAATTTCGTAGTATATAACAACAAAATAATAGAAGGAAAAGCTAAGTAAAGAAGATAAAACCCTTATTTATGTTGCAAAGTTTTATCGTAAGTGTAATAATAAACACGTGAAAAATTTTGAGGTATAAACTCTTTAAAAAGTTGAATATCAAGAGCAACAACTGAAGAAAATTGTTCTTAATCTAAGAATTATCATTTCAACCGCAAACCTATCTAATCCACCTTACTCCCGCTTTTCGGCAGAAATAAATAAAATAACTTGATAATAACGCTAGCCAATTGCAGCATTTGAACAGACAATTACTTTAAATTTCAACTGAACTTAAAAAACGTAATGATTAATAATTTTAGAACCGCTGAAAGTATAGGTTTGAGATTTACTCCTTAAATTTAAAAAAGATGCAGTTAAAATTTAAAAGCCAATAAAAATTTAGAAGTTTGACAATGTTTTGGATACTATATTATCTGAATGACAGGATGTAAAGTATTCTCCAAATGTACTCTCAAATTCATCATATCTTATGTTAGTAAGGGAAATCTCTACAGGAGAAAATGAATTCGTTGTACGTGCTCAGAGTTGGAGCAGTGTCATTTTATCCAATGGAAAACCACTAGCCTAGAGAAAACCACTTGCCTTATTTCAGCATTATTGACATAAGGCCAATAATGGCGACCATTTTATTATAGAAGCACATAATAGGCGACTGCTATTGCATCCTATGAAGGGATAGTTATAGATATGTCTTCTTCGCAATTCGAACCCGGGCATTTCGGTTTTCAAACTACATCTAACATTAGAGAAAAATATTACAAATTACATCAGTACCAAACAAAGAGAAAGGTAGCTGAAACCGGAAAAATGATGCAGAAAATGGAACAAGTGTTTCATATCAAAAGGAAAATAATTTTCAGGGAGTAATTCATAAAGTAATGAAACAGAAGAGTTTGTAGCTGCAGCTCCAAACAGGCGATACAAACTCAAAAACTGTAGAGAAAACCCCCAATTGGCGAAAGACAGTAAACCTGTATGGCAACCTTACGAGATGACAGGATAAAAAGGAGTTTTTCTGCGGCAGTCTGTGTTACACTTGAGTTTGAGACAGATCTTTTATAATGTACCTAACTATATTACTTTTCCTTATTAAATCTCATTGTTAATGGTATATGCCCATCTCATTTACGATTGCTGTTTTTCTAAATAACATTATCAATACTTTTGTAGATACGTGTTACTCGCGAGTATCTCAAGTTCTTTGGTAATAAATAAGCACCATTTGTCAGACTTTGATAACGGGAGAAGCAGGATATGATAGGAGATAGTATCGTTTTGTATTCATCAGGCAGCTATTTTGACAGTTTTTCTGCTAAAACAACACTACTTTACAAATCTTGCATTACTAAAAGAACGTGTATATATTTACAGCATACTATTTGAGTGGTAAGAAATATACTTCATATTAAATATTTTCCAAAAATGAAATGTTAAGTTTAGGCCAATAAGAAGAAATTGAGAAGATTTCAGTTGTTTCATGCAAACAAAGGAAGCTAACATTTCAGATTTAAAAGTAAAAATAATACGAAAGTTTAGCTAATTTGAACTGAAGAGGAATAAATGTTGGTGATCCAACATTCTTATTCTGAATTTGCAGGAATTGATAAATATTCTCATTCTTAGAAAGACCTAAATGCCTAACGTAGAAAGCTTAACGAAAAAGCTAGAAAATTAAAAAAATATGTTGTAAGTTCCTCACTAGTGTAATTCTCAGTTACTGTAGAAAATGACGAATCTTAAGAACTAGTTAGCGAATAATCGCTTAAGTTCGTGTAAAAAGAAACAGCAAGAAGGAAGGGTAACTAACCCTTTATTATTCCAATAAGATTTAACAAAACTTCGGCTTGGAGTGTACAATAAAAGCCGACACTTGAGCTTGAATTTAAAGAGTAAGGAAAAAAAATAAACTTAAATTAACTAAAGAAATATAGCCGAAGCTATCAAGATTCTAAACGAGTTGGCCCCTTAACTTTATTTGACTACGAAGCTTATCAAGGGCCTGAGTACGGCCGAGCGTAATAACAGTTTTGAGAGAGAGAGTAGCCAAAAGGCAGACGCGCGTAAATCAGAAACTCTGATTCTCTCTAACTCTGTAAGTAGACTTCGCAGTTTAAATACCGCTTGTCCTCATTAAGTATTCAGAAAGATTCCAAAACTACGTTCTGGCCGGAAGTAGTACGTTGAAGTTAAGAATTTGACAGGAAAGGAACTTAAAATTTAACTGTTAATAAAATTAACATAATCCTTACAATGTGATATTACCACATTTCTTCCTTCCTGCGTCTATTCAATAGTACATATGTTTTGCTGCGCTTCATTCAAACTTATTTCCTAGAATTATTCTAATTCAATTAACCAATCCCTCAAGACAATTTGAAAATGACATCAAAGATTGCAAAATTTAAAATTAAATATCCCGATTAATTTTTGCTGTAAGGGAGTCAATTTTCTTAAAAATCTTAATTTTTTCATAGCGAGTATAGGAGAGGCCCGGTGGCGCAGTGGCTAGCGCGTCGCGTAGCTGCAAAGATTTGGGGTTCGATCCCCGGGCTGGGCAAGGCTGACTCAGCCTTCAATCTCTTGAGTGGGTCAATAAAATGAGTAGCAAGTTGACTTGGCGACCAAACACCGGCGATCCTGTTACAAGCTGATCACTTACCCAGGGCATATGCTGACGAACTCTGGAGCCCAAGGTCAAGAAAGCAGATTTCGCGGCACAGCAGGCCATATCCCACTAAAGCTGTCGGGCCACTGAGTTTAGCTTCTAAGTATAGGAACTGAAAAACTACATTGAAAGTTAAATTTCGTCATGTGTTCAATTTAAAAAAAAATTGATAAACATTTCTGTAATTAGATGTGTATGACTAGAACCAATGATTGCGAAAACAAAGGCCGGGGAATGCCAGATGAAGAGAAGTGCACAATTAAATATTATAGTAGTCCCATACACAAATTTCAACGTGTCACGACTAATTGTTTTTGAGTTATACAAAATAAATACATACGTACGTACGTACAGGTGTCACGAAAAAAAAAATACATTTTGACTCCAATTCAAATCCATTTTACAATCCGTTTTGGAAAGAAGGGTCCTTTATTCTCATATGTGCATACCGACATCACAAAAAAAAAAAAAAAAAAAAAAAAAAATAAAATTATATTTCCGTTGAAACATGATACTCGGCTTTTTTCGCGATTTCAATACTTGCTTTACTTCGTAAAAGGAAACAAAAATAATAAATTTCATGTAGGAAAAAAAGAAGGAATATTTCATGTAATTCCTAAAGACTTAGTGTAGACATTGGTAACAAATTTCCACAATGTCACGGGACACTTTGCCGTAGATATACTAAATTAAAAAGATATACTGCGTCTCGCATGCAAAACAATGTGTAGAAAGTTGTATTATAAACGTGTTTTATTGCCTTATAAGTAAAATTGTTGGAAAAAAGCAGCAAAAATAATTATACAAGAAAAAAGCGTATTTTTCGTAATACATTTGGGTGATTTAGAACCTTAGGTCACAGTGGGTTTTGGTCCGGCATCATCATTGGGCCATTTTTCTTCGAAAATGAGCAAGGAGCCGCTAATACCTTCAATAATGAACGTGCCATGCTAAAAGAATTTTTGTTTCCAAAAATTGAAGACGATGACATGGTTGACATTTGGTTTCAACTGGACAGTGCCAATTACCACAGAGCCATCGTAACCATTCATCTTTTGGGCCCTGTTTTGGAAATCCAATAATGAACCGAAATGCTGACGTCAATTGGACACTTCGGAGCTGTAATTTGAACCCGTTGGAATTTTTCTTTTTGTGTGGGGTACCCTTAAGGATAAGTGTTACGCTAACAACTCAGAGTCGATTGATGCCGTGAAACACGAAATTGAAGTTGCCATTCATGCGATTGGACCCCGAACAATCGAAAATGTAGTGAAAAATTGGGTTGATAGGGGGGAATACTATCAAGCCAGCCATGGCAATCATTTGAATGATGTTGTATTTCATTTTTAAATGAAAATATCCAAGTTTTCTAATAAACTCATAACTTTGAAAAAATATTCATTAGTTTCTTTTGCAGCCGATTCAAATTCAAAAATTTAGACGGCCTATCCCATACTAGTTGCTATTATTTTGACATGAATTTGCGCAGAAGGTTTCTACTATTTACAGTCGCTTTGACTTAACACATAAATATAAATTCTCAGAAGCAAAAATGAATAAGTCAACAAGAGAAAAGCTTGTTGGCTGTACATAAATAACCTCACTTGAAATATAACAAAAGCATACCAGGAACGTCGTATACATATGTACTATCGACCATGCCTTTTGCTACAATTTCTCTGCAAGTTGGACATACCATCTTATGGATCTTAATTCTTCTACAAAGCTGGCCGTCTTCCTGGACATCTCTGGGTCTTTTCCGTTTCCCAAATCGGTTCTTGATCCTAGTTGATTTCCGTTGACTTTCAGCATATGCTGATGTGATGCTGATTTCTTTCTTGGAGCATTCTTTAGGGATTCCTGGCCTCCACCCTCTCAGCTGCCATTTTGCGTTTCCTAGTAGCTTGTTGTTTTTAATTTCTGCCGCATTGGGTCATTTTCTCCTGGCCAATCGGTTCCCTGTCATTTAATTTCATCACGAAAGAACGCCAACTAATTTTAATACAGACTTTTAACGATTTTCCGATATGGACCAATCACTTGACCATCCTTGTCATCTGAATTTTATGTCATAATTTCTATTCGTAAAACCATCTGAAGATTTTTATGCACGGGATTCCTGTTGACTTTCTGTTGGTATCTTAGAATCATGCTTTCTTCTTCTGCTTCTACTCTCCGGGACATGCTTCGAGAAGATGCAACAATTAAAACATCGAAGATTGTATTCGGAAGACGATTGTTCTTCTGATTATTTGTTGTTAACTTAAATGTTACTATACTCTGATTTTTTATGTGTAAGAATCTCCGTTTTTCAGTTCCAATTACATGTTAAATAATATAAATGTCTTTTCGTGTGATTTTCACATTATACGTTTTGTGTCTTGAATTTTAAAAACACCCTATATATAATCAGATCAAAGTTTTACAGAATTTAATCTGGACCTATAATTTAGTTTTGGCGTAATGTCATTAAATGAAAAGATGCCTAGCGTAGATTTTTGCCTTTAAAATAACAAACCAGGTAAAAAACTAAAAGAATTACTTTCAGCCATTGCTGATGAATCTCCCAGCTGGTTTCGCGAAAACGGTCTTACGAGAATTTAAACCTTTATTACTTTTTCCCTCGAAACTAATTTGCAGTAATACAAAGCATATGAAAATAAAAGCGGGATTAATTGTTTCGTGATGAAATTAAGAATAAAGCAAAACGATTGTGAAAAACTTAAGTTCTTTTTTTACTTGATACAATGTTAACTTCAAAATATTTTAAGAGTGCATAATTTTTTGGGCTAGAAGATTTTACGGTAATTGGCATTAAAAAGCATTAAGCTCCGAGTTAATTATAATAAAAGTACCGCTTCCCTTGGCATTAATGGATTACACTAATGCAGAATACTGTCAGTAATAGGAAGTAAACTCTGTTTGAATTCCCCCTTTAATGGTAAAAAAAAAATAAATAAAACAGATTTCGTTCTAAGATTTTGAGTGCAGACAAATTATATTTTGCTGCACATAAATATACTCTATATTGTATAATCTTACTGTATATTAAACTTATTTTAAAAAATTCGTTAACTATAAAAAATTGAACTCCTTAAGCATAAGTATTAATTATTTTCTGATGATGTATATAGAGCATGCAGCTTCTATTTCTGAAGACTAGTAAACAATTTGTAGAAACGTTACATATTTTTGAAGCAGGAATGCATGAAAAATGAGCAATGTCCTCGCCAGAACTCGAACCTCTCGAAATAAGCGCCAAGTGTGTTAACCGTTACACCACGAAGGCATGCAGAAAGAAGGCAGAAAATACCTAATATACTACTGCTTGTTAGCGCAAATAGCGGGAATTAGCTAGGAATTAGTGGACCCATTCACCAAATCCTGGCATTGAAGAATCATTATCCACCACTTTTTAACTTGTGTGCCAGTGTAGTCCTCACGGTATATTGCTGCTAAAGACGTCAAATATGAGAAATGCTCTCGTCGGGACTCGAACCTGGACATCTCGTATACGCGCCGAGTGTGCCACTGCTACATCAGGAAGGCATGCAGAAAGGAGGGAGAAAATACCTTATAAATTATTGCTTCACTTACCTTTAACTGTTGACTCTTAAAAGTTACCCCTGACTCTTAGCAAAGAGAGTTACTGGCTTTTCTGGATTCTGAATATAGACGCAAGATACTACAAAAGTTGATTTACAGCTGCAAATGTTAAAATATTATTCATAATGTGCAGTACGATTAATTTAAAACAATACAACATAAAATAAAGTATTCTTGCAGTAGTTATTTAAGGGGGCTCATACACCTTAAACCCCTTATGATCTTCGAATATGTGACTATTGCAAGAATTGGGATATTTTATTTATTTTAAAAGCAATTACTTCCAACTTTTTACAGCTGACTACATAATATAGCTGCTTTGTGAACTACTATCCAGAAAGTTTGTGTTGCCACAAATATTTTTGTAATTTAATCCGCTTTGTGACAAAAGTTTTCGTCATGCTTCCACCTTGCGCGCATGATATTTTAAAAATGGCTAGTGGTACATACTTGAAATTTAGTGGAATTCTTTATATGGGCACTATTTTCTAACTGAACCAAAAATTTGATGAATACTTTAGTATTAAAAAAATTATGCGCGAAAGCATTGCAGATTTTTTTAAATAAAATACATTTTATAAACTCAACTCCAAATAAAATAAAAATTTAACATGAAATTCTTAGAGTTTTAGATTCACAGTAGTCTCCAAATGTTATAAAAGCTATAATTATTAAATATGGAATTAAAGTATGCAACAGAATGTTTTAAACTGTGCGCGCAAGGTGAAAACTTGACGAAAAATTTTGTCACAAAGCGGATTAAATTATAAAAATATTTGTGGCAACAGAAACATTCTCATTACTATTTCAGAAAGCAGCTATTTTATGTAGTCAGCTGTAAAAGGTTGGAAGTAATTGCTTTTAAAATAAATAAGTTATCCCAATTCTTGCAACAGTCACATATTCGAAGATCTTATGGGTTTTAAGGTGTGTGAGTCCCCTTAAAACTTTGCAGGATATTAACCAGATCACAACTCCAGTAAGTATATACCCAAAGCTAAAGCACTAACTGTGTCGGGCAGACAAAGCTCAATTAATTTTGAATGTTATTGGACACGTCAAACAACAGAAATCAGCGATATATTTGAAAATTTTGCAAAACTATCTTCAATGCTTTAACTATATAACCATCCTCCTCAGCTGCCTAAGTGCAAATGAACGAGATAATATATAAGGTATGGTGATAAGATAACATTAGATAAGATTGGCTGGAACAAAGTTTAGCTACTGACGCCACCTCTTCATAAAACAAGAAAACTAAAACATCATTTCCTTAAAGGCTGAAGGTAAAGATGGATTGGAATTAGGGTCGTTGACTAGAATTAACTAGAATAGAAAGATTGTTTTGAATGTGAAACGCCTCTAAAAAATCTAATTCACCAATGGAAGGTTTTTTTTTGAATAGTGGCGGTTGCAGAAAAATGAAAAATGTGATTTTCCGACCAACAGTGTTGGGCAACAGAGGTCTTCTGTTTTTTTCTTTTTAATTAGATAAGCTTCATTCTCTTTATCGCGAAATTTTAAGACTCTCTTAGTTTGACCAGTGTAAATTAAACCACACTGTCAAGGAACCCTGTTATACCCCAGGAATTCATATCCAGAAGAATTCCATATTAAGTATGGAGCTGGGAATTTTATTGATATGAGAATAAACAACTCGAAAGTTAAGTTTCTGTAAAATGTGTCAATTTTATAGCTAATTGATGGAAAGAAAGGCATGACCATAGAACTCTTATAATCTCTTAAAACAGGGGTATGCCTTTTGATGTGATTTATTTTAAGCGAAATTAATTTTCAATACTTACTAAAAATGACAAAATTATACATTATGTCTATTCTGATCAGAGGCCTCACTTGCATAGGCATCTCTTGCTATAGGAAAGCAGCGGAGGTGGCAAAAACTACATGTACACTACGAAAAAAAAAGGGACAGTTCTATATCTCCTGTTTTAGGGCGCCGTTTGACGAAATTCGAATTGTGTTTTTTATGTCTCGAAAGCGCGACTTAGGATATATATTAGATTTATATATAGTATTGCTCTAATATATGTATTTTGACTCAAAATCATACTTCTTCTGAAATAACATGCCAATGTGTTTCGATATTTAAATTCTACGAATAAAATTATGCCTAAATATTAAATTTTGTGATATTTGTCCCGACATTTACGGAGAAATTTAAAAATTTATCTTGGCGCATTTTTTCAGTTTGCGCTAAGAATTATTGGCGAAATTCTTAATTTGTAGCAACGAAGTGAGTAAACCACATTTGGCATTATTATCGCTTATAACAAATATGACAAGTTTCAAAACATGGCAATATGTAAATTCACGTATATGTCAGGAAATTTTGAATAAACAACTCTCATTTTTTGCAGGTGTGCTTAGAAATACATCTACTTTAAGATGACGATAAAAGTATTATAGGTCATAACACAAAAAAAATTTTGGAAAAATTTATAAAAATTATTTAAAAATACTAATTTAAAAAAAATCACAAAAAATTGACGAATTTTATTTGGAATGAACCTAAATTTCGAAATGTAAAAGGAAGAATCAAATAAGTTTAATAAAAAACAGAATATAGGTATATCGAATTCAATTAACAATGAGGAGCTAAATTTTTTAAAGCTAAGTTTTTAAAAACTACTCGTGTGATTTTTACAAAACTTGGCAGTTTGGCATAATTTGAGGGGTAGAATCGAAATACGGGAAAAAAAATTGGCATGACATTTCAGAAAAAGTCCGATTTTGTGTGAAAGTACATATATTAAATCAATACTATATATAAATCTAATATATATCCCAAGATTCGCTTCCGAGACATGAAAAACACAATTTGAATTTCGTCAATCGGCCCAGTAGAACACGGGAGATATATAACTGTTTCTGTTTTTTTGCGCAGTGTACGTACATACGTACAGACATTACGCAAAAATCTCTTCTGAATCCATTTTAAATCAATTTTATAATCTATTTGGGAAAAAGAGTCCTTTATTCTGTGCTTACGTGCACATGTCACGAAAAAAACATCATCAAACTGCATTCGATATCGATTAAAATGAATATTTTCGTTGAAATTTGATACCCGGAACTTTTCGTGATTTTAATGCTTCCTTATAAGGAAGTAAAATGGTTTTATAGAAGAGCATTAAAGGATATGCTATGGTACTGGACACACCTAACAATTTTGAAAAATTTAAGGTAAGAAATTTACTTTTATATTTGAATCAAAATAAATAAATTTTTGAAATCAAATATATATTTTATATGAAAGTTGAGTTTTGAAAGTTTTGCCCCAATGATTTATGTTTTGTAACATAATCATAAGAGCTAAGAACTTAAAGATCGCTTTTCGTAGAAGAGTAAAATGTATATAAATTAACTGCAATTTATATTTTGCTGTTTTTCTCAATAACATGCTAGGAACACACCAAAAATCCTGAAAGAATTAACACCCCAAAAATTTGTACTTATTGTAAAAAATGCACAAATCCTCAATTCTGTTTTCTGGTGCAATAATGAAGATCCAGTAACTTTGCTCTAGAAAAATTACATTAAAATATTCCAAGAGTAATATACTCTAGATGAGAAAACAGTTCTTTGTACAAATTTTAAAACAAACAGTTTTCAGGAGTTGAAAATACGGGATTTATTCTTAAAACAATTTCCTCATCATCTGTAACTTTTGCTGATTTATATCTTTAGTCTAAACAATGAGGAATTTAAAGCTCACGTAGCAGATAACGAAAATATACTGCTTTCCTGAAGTTCAAAAGTGTGTAAATAAGTATCAAAGATCGAGCGAAACTTAAAGCAGTTTATTCAGATGGATCGATTTTACAGTAAGAAGGATCGTGATTTCTATTTATGTGCTCTGTTGTCCGTTGTTATCTTTATTCTATCATTTATATTCATCCAATAACCATTTTTCTTATTTTTTCAAGTATTAATGTTTCAGCTTGACAAAAAGGGCTGTAAAACTATAAGCAATGACTTGGAATTTTGAGCTTAGCTGATTCTCCCATAAAGTCGTTCTTCTTTAGATTTATTTGAAACTGCTTTTAATTTTCAAAGAAGTCACGTTCACATAAATTGGAATAAAAAAAATTAGGTTTATAATCTGAGAAATAATATATGTTTCGAAACTTTAGAAATTTATTCTTAGACATTATTTAAAGCAATATTAAAGTAATTTCAAGTAATAGTGAATTTAATCATTTCACAATCTATAAGCATGTAATGTCCCCGATCTAAGCACGTATTGAGTTCTATTGAACTGTCAATGTTGCTTAGGGGTAAAAAGTCACAGAGTAAGATATATGGCAATTTCTATGCTCATAATATCGTGGGCAATTGTAGTTAGTCTAAGACTGAGTTAACTCGAATGCTATAAAGCACACAATTTTCAATCTTTGTGAGATTTTAAGATGTGCCAGTTTCTTCGAAACAAAGAGTTTAATAATAAAGGAAAAGAATACGAGAGGATTGGAATAACGGGATTCCTTGTTTTGTAGATGAAAAATTGAGGCAGAGCTGAAAATACTTAACAGGCCCTTGACTAGTGAAAGGCTTCTCGCTTTCTCAGTAAGACTATGATGTTCTTTAGATGGTTGTATGCTAAAGACTTGTAGACTAGGCAGAGCAACAGCAAGAGTAATATTGTAGAGTCTAACTAAAAATTTAGACTGTAAATCTACACTGCTGGCCATTAAAATTGCAACAACATGAAGGAAAGCAAATACATAAAAGATATTTATTGCACGTAAATAGTATGGCATGAAGACAAAATGATTAAATTTGTAAGCATTTTGGAGGTTTGCAGAGGTGCGAAATTAGTAGAAACAGCTGCCAACCATGGCAGCTAAAACGGCCCTTACCCCATTAGGCATGGAGTCAAACTGGGGTTGGATGACAGAAATGGGCAACTCATTCCATGCTGCTTCAAGTCTATGCCACATTATATCAACCGCTGGAGAGGGGTGGCGAGCCAGTCTCTTAGCAACCCATGACCCAATGTTTTTAATGGATGACAGATCTGGAGACAGTGTACAATACCCTGTGGAAGGACACATATACGGCCTTCAGAAGAGCACGTGAAATACGATTCGTTTGAAAAGACGACATTGCGCCACTCCTGTACCTAGCTTTGTCGTTTGGCGCACCAGAGTAGCCATCTCTTTCTATGGCGTATTATTTAGGGAAGCCGAAGTAATGGACAGCCTCCTGATAGCCCACGCTGATGCAAACGAACGTTGACGCATCTTACGAACTGATACCGGGCGTGCTGCAAACATGCCCATTTCCTGACTAATGGTCCGTGATGTGGTCGTATGGTTTTGCAGGGTTGACCTCACAATATGTCTGTCCTCTCTGCGGTAATCATAGCAGGGCGTTGGAGATTCTGCAGCCGTTCAATAGGACCCCCAGTAATCCGTTGATTCCATATTCGCATGACAGTGGTTAGATGCCAACCAGTGCGACCAGCTATATCACGGAACGATAATCTACACTTTCGGCAGGCAACGATGGTACCTCTATCGAATTTCGAAACTTGCTGGTAAGCATTTCGTCTTCTTATTCGAAACATAACACGATATTCTGAGCAAACTTCAACATTACACTTTCCGAATGGGAAAATCCAGTACACAACTTTTCATTTTTGCAGTGCTCTAATAAACTGTACTTGCTGACGGAAATGAAAATACAAATTAAAACATTATTATCATACTAAATTATGCTATTAAAAATATACAGACACTAACCTGTAGTCTGGCAAAGAAGTCAGCTTAAAGCATCAGTGTTTGGTTCTTGCTGTTTTCTCCTCATAGTGATTAGGTTAGTTTAAAGTATCAATAAAAGTCAAATTTCAAAGTTACCAAAGCAATTGGCAGGGTGCTGAATATTTGCTCGTAAATAATCAGAAATTTGCCTGTTGCTATTAGTGCTAGTTTGTTTTGCTTTATATTTTGTCAACCGAACCTGAATAAACATTAGTTTAAAGTATAAATAATCAGTCAAATTTCAAAGTTTAAGGTAAAGAAACTGGCAGGCTGCTGATTATTTACTCGTAAATTTACTGTATACACTAGACAGTTGTCAAAGATTATTTATTTTCTTCTCCGCGTGTAGTTATTTACAAGTGGAGATAAATTTTTAGATAGGCTTTATTGATGCTGTGAATACATTCAATTTGCTTTCAATGAAATGCTTTTTATTCTACCTGCAAGTTAGACAAACTTCAATTCGTGTTAACATAATAGTTAGGTTGATGGGTTAATAAAACATTTACTTTGATTTTTATTTAATTTTAATATTGCTAGTTATGAAGAAAGAGGGGACGAAAATTCATCCATCAGTCCTTTTCAATGACGAGCTAATTATCAGGTAATTTAAATTTAGTACCTTAACCATGAACTATGTTTCAAGAATATATATTTAAATTACGTTTTTGACCTCAAATGTATGTTTGTGGGTTAAAATAAATAAACCAAAATAATATAAGCCATATTAAAATGTCATCTTCCCTACTATTAAACAGATAAACAATAGAAATTTTATTTTAATTTTCCTTCAAACCAATTAAGGCATGCCTGTCGATTTCAAATCTGAAACTACCAAATTAATAGAAAATCTAAATGCTGAAATATTCCGTTTTTAGTGGCAAGCCCTGAGATAAATCTACCCACCCGTTTTATATTTCTCAACTCTAAAGTGATTTCACAGCTTCTTGGTGAAAAGACTTTTTCAGCGAATTCTTTTAAACATTTTCAATCTCCCAAAACGTCAGGAAAAAGAGAAACTAGTTTCGTAACTTGTCAGGTTCGGACTCAAAACTAAATAACTTTATTTTTCCGTATTAAAGCCATGTGATTTTATACGTCGTTAGATTTACAGTGTTACAGTTTACAATACGTTGTTAAGAGACATAATTTTAAATCTTCAACTGATCGAAGGTTTTTTTTTCCCAATGTAATGTAATTATTCTAATTTATTAAAAAAGATAATCGATTACCAACACTCAATTAATTACACATCATGCTTAGCATCTTTATTTTCGATACGTTGTAATCGTTTCTGTTTTAATTAGTAATTTCAGTAACTGCAGATTTAGATATATGTGGGAGATGAGCAATTTTATTGAGGAAACAAATACAAAATCGGACACTTCAATAGATGCATTATGTTTCTTACGATCATATTTAAAAAGTAAGCAGCTAATAAATTAGTTTAATTTCTAATTGTAGATATTATATTGTTACGAAATATCCAGGCGCGGTGGGATAGCTTTCCCGCAAAGCAGTTTTAGGGTTGCCATAAAATGATGAGAAAAAGCAGGGTTGCCACATTTGGCGAGAAATAGCCCATTTGGCGACAAAATTGGACATATGCCATGGACGGATGGAGAATTTTCTGGAACGAATTCTCACCGGTTTAGCTCAGAATGTTCTCGAACTTAAACCAAAAGCTATATAAAACCTGCTGGTACGCATTGAGTCAGTGTGTCTCGTCTAGCGAGTTAGTCAGTTATTGAAAGTCCATCGAGTTGATAGTCAGTCAGCGAGTACCGAGTGGGTCGTCGAGTGCACCGAAAGTGTCTCTTAGTGTATTGCGGTTAGTGCATCGTCCAGAGAGTGTGTTGAGCTCCGGGAGCGAATGAACCGAGGAGTCGGAAGCTGTACTCTAGTGTATCGTCGAGTGCATCGCGAGTTGTATCGTGGAGAGTCTCGAGAGTACGTGGAGTTCCAAGAACGACCGAGCAGAGTCGGGAGCTGTACTCTAGTGCTTTGCAGTGAAGCTGTCTCCACTGTTTTAGCATCTGGAGGCTGTGTCGCTGATTCTGTCAGAGTGTTTACAGCAGTTCTTCGACTACCGTAAACGTGATTTTGAAGCTGTGTCGATTAATATTGGCTCAATAAAGTGTGTTTTGATACTTCATCAAGAAGTGTCGTCGCTACTGACTCCAAATCCGCACGAACCCCGTACCAACGTAAAGGAAGAAAATAACGTAACAATATAATAGACTGCAAAACAAGATTTTTAGGCGATATTTACTCTTCATAATATTATATGTTTTGTTCTTTTATTGTATTGCGACACTATGATGGTATATGTTTTATATTATATTTTTTGTTAGTAATGTTATCAATTATATTATTCTACTGCTTTTATTAATAATATTTGATTACAAAATTTATTCCTTTATTTGATGCTTGTATATAATAAAATAATTTATTTTTTAATAGTTTATGCATTTTTCGTGGGAAACTAATAACTGCGGCAAAGAAACAACTGTATTTTTGTAATGTTTTTTTTTTTAAAAAATTTGATATCGGTTTTCTGATACAGCGTTAAGAGAAATTGATGAAAGGCTGTCTGTTACATTTGTTCCAAACGTCCACTGGGTTTAGATGCGTAGGACTAGTTCTTAAGACTTTTAATATTTCTCAATTTTCATGTTATATATTAAGTATTCTTTTTAGTTATTTTACATGTTATTTTATTATTTTAAAGAATGAATGTTTAGAGAAATTTAGAGAAAATAAAATGAAGCTTTTAGTAATGCATAAATTATTTATTTCTTAAAATTATTCCTGCATATAGTGGGGAGTAATGTAAACTTTATGTAAATTCATTTGATGATACGAAAAACAACAATGCTATTTCTCGTAAAAGTTAAGATCTACATATGAATTACCTAAAGCATTGGAAAATTGGTTGTACCATGGTAAGATTAAAGTGATGGGTACTGTTCCGTTTCGCCGGCGCAAATCTCGCCAAGCAGACTTTATTGGCGACAACATACAGTATACACATAAAAAATAATTAAAAAAAATATTAGTTCTAAGCATTCGTTTTTTGAAAGCATAAACGTTTTAATATCGCTTAAAATTTTATAAAAAGCCAATAAATAAAGGCAATAAATTTGTAAAAAGACATTAATTTAAGAGTTTACTATGCTTTCATGGTTCAACATCCTGATTCGCCGGTTCATATCACGTGACCCCAAGCGATCTCATCTCACGTAAACTACTCTACAAAAATCTAATGCTCTCAGTAATTATCTACATTAATTTCAAGTTAAATCTTAATTTGGAACACAAGTTTAAATGCAAGAAATATTTCAATTCATAAGAATAGCTTACTCATAAATTATGTAAAACTGCAGTGCTTTACTTGGCTAATGCATTCTCATTAGAATAGATGAATTTAACCCTTGACTTTACCTTCTCTATATTTTCGGCTTTGGGTAAGCGCTGTGATTGCATCCTAATTGACTTAATTACCGAAAAAGGCCTTAGACATAAAACTGAACTATCTGATAAAAATTCTATGTAATTATATGCCAGTATTGAAAGAAACAATCAGATAAGAAAAAGCTGCGACTTGTTCTGAAAATGAGGCGTAAAAGGTTACCAGCGAGAACATTTCGTTTGGCATCGGTTGTACCATTATTGGCGACTTTATCGCTTGCGCTGGCAAAACGGAAAAGTACCAAGTGATGTTTCATAAAACTGGAAGCTTTCTTATTTCTTTTCACATCGATATTACCACTTGCCCTAGACTCCAACATAGAATTGAACGGTGTTACAACCTAAATTATGCGTACGCACTTGTGACGTCATCAAAATAATGTTGTATTATTGCCTAACTTTCAGAATCTACTCTGGCTTAATTATAATACCAATTTTCAATTTTTTTCTGTTTTGTAACGATCAAGCGTTCTACTAAGACATGTTTCGCGCCTTGAGATTTTTTTTCTCTCTGAGACCGTCGTTAAGGAACGTAGTCCTACGTTAAAAATACGGAGTACCATAATGTATTTTTGGTCGAGTATTGCAATTATTCTTTATACGTACATTTCCCCTTCCATAAAAGTTTTACATTTCATATACAGCTATAATGAATAGAACTTTTAATTTTGTTAAGCGTATTTTTTCAAAGTATTTAGTGGCAGCACTTCTGTAAACACATCTATAGCAAATCAATTAAAGGCAAAATAAGATAGAAAAATTACTCTTTTACGAAGTTCCTCTAATGTAATTATTGTAATGATGTGTATGTTACAGTAGCAAAGAAATCTGTAGAATCATCATGTTTCAGATCATGCATAATTCGTCATGGTTCATCCTGGTCAGCTATAGTTCATGCATGCAGAAAAGAAAAATCGTCTCGTGAGCAAGGCGCATAGTTAGATTTCCTAATACAGTACATGCGTTTCATTATTAAAACGTGACTTCTACAACAAAATTCATGCTTGAGTCTCACTTTAGGTCGATTCATATTTCAGGTAAGTTCCCTAAGATGATACGTTGTTTTCTGTTACGTCAAAAGTACAATCATACCTTCTTGGAGACTGTTGTTCAGTCTCGTGCAACTCTGTCATTCCAAATGTGTCGATATGGAGATCCAAATGTGTCAATATGGAGATCCAAATATGTCGATATGGAGATCCATACGGTTGGCGTCACAGTCGGTGAAAACCTATAAGAGCCAGCAAATATGGGACGTCAGTGCCACTCCTTCATCACAGTTTCACACACAGGTTTCTAATTCGTCACCACAGAAAGAAAGTGCTTTCCAATCAACATTTGACAAAAGAAAGATGAGCTGTACTATTCCAACTTCCTCTTCTGTCTTCTTTATTTCTCCAGACTCAGGGGTGCTACTTTGGTAGACGGTTGCACGGATTTTTGGCGATTTATGTTGGCGCAATTGTTGGCGCCATTTCTACAAACGTCAGCCATCTTGAAAACGCTGTTTTTACGCATAGTAAAGTATTCAAAACTTAAAAAAAAATATCTTTAGAAATAATGGATTAATTTTTTTGTTGAAAATGTCGTTTTTTAGGATGGCAGGCAAGTGTAAATAAATACATTTACTATGAGTATAAAATACTAAAGTAAGGTTATTATTACTTTCATATAGCAAAGAAGAGAATAAAAACACCGCTATAAAAACAATTGGCCAACGTTTAATTAGATTAAAATATTACTGAAATTGAATATTGAAATAAAAAACATCATCACACATTTAAAAGAATTAGAATATTATTAAATTTAAATACTTTAAAATACGTTATATAGAATATAATATATATATTATATAGAATAAATACATTTACTACGAGTATAAAATACTAAAGAAAGGTTAAATTATTACTTTCATATAGCACAGAAATAGAATAAAAATACCACTATAAAAACATTGCGCCAACGTTTAATTGGATTAAAATATTACGTAAATTGAATATCGAATTAAAAACCATCATACCAACGTTTAAAAGAATTAAAATATTACTTAAATTAAATACTTTAAAATAAGTAAATAAGAACGCTTCGTACACTAGAGCTAAAATGACAACAATTAGTTTATTGTTGGTAAAAAAGGAGGAATGTCTAATAATTTTCTTACCGTTACAGCGGTTATTTCTTCCAACATGACCACAATACGGCCGTCTCAGAATCGGCTCTTCTTACGATCTTCATCTGTGATCTACATTTTCGCACTTCATTGAAGAAGCAATTAGCGACATTTCCTCCAAAAATTTAAAATAAATTTCCTCTGACCCTTGTAAGAATTTATAAATAAATCTTTGATTAGGAAAGCCAGGCTGGCGAAAATAAGGTCTCAAAGGACAATTTTTTGATTCCGAAACCAAAAATTCTTGGTGCTTATCAAAAACATTCATCTTTGAAGGAGACATTTTTGAAGGAATTCGAAGATATTAATTAAATTTTAAAATGGCGCGGTAATGCACAAATTTTCAGCAACCTATCAGGGAGCTGATTACAGCTCATTAATGCACAAATATTCTATAACCAATCAGTGAGCTTATTATATCACGCCTAGAATTAAAATTATTTAAATAATCATACATAATAAAATCATTTTAAAAAAGAAATGCAAAATTAAATTGTATTTTAATATTTAACAGCCATAAATAATGTTTAAAACATTAGATTAAATTTATAAATATTAAAAGCAATTCCTTTTAAAGTAAGGTGACGTCATTGATTACATCATCCACAGCATAAAATTTCATAAAATATGATAAAGAATAAAATTTTTATTTCAAATAAAAATGCAAAACTAAATTGATTTTTAATATTTAGAAGCCATAAATAATATTTAAAACACGGAATTTATGCATAATAACACGCATTATTTTTAAAATAAAATGTCAACAAAGTATCGGTTACCATAAATAACTTGTCCAGCAATGGGTTTACCATAAGTCATATTACTCGCCAAAAGAAAAATTGCCAAAAACCAGCCAAAATCCGTGCAACCGTCTACCAAAGTAGCACCGACTCAGGTACGATGCTCTCTGTGTCATTCTTCAGCGAAGACGATTATTCCATATGCTTATCGTTCGAATTCTAATCTTCAGATGTGAGATGAAAGGATCATTCCTATATTATACTTCAGATGTAAGGATAATATATACTATATTATTCTTCAGATATAAGGATAATATAGCGACATGTAAAGGTTATTATCTTCTACAGGCACCTCTTGCATTCTAAGGGGGGACTTTCGTACTCTTCTTCGGAGTCTATCTGTTGTACAGGTGCTAAACTTTCATCTCTCTGTTCTCTTTCTGAAGTGTTTATGACTCTTTCCTTTGTTCTGGATTCCTTCATAATGATCTTATTTTGTGCTTCAGATTTTCCCCTTTTTTCCTGTAGTCAGCCAGGGTCTGTTTGTTTCAAACACATCGAGATTTCTGTTTTCATTCTCGCATCATCATCTAAATCTTCTTTAGTGAATTTCGCTTCCGAAAGTTTGAAGAGTTTATGCGGCTGCTAGTGTTCTCATTGCTGGATACGTTAACTTGTTTTGTTCCTTCAAAATGTTTTTACTCAATTTTTGCAATGCTGCTTTCGTTCACTGCACACTTCTGGAAGAAATATGGCAATATAATCTTTGCAGCTTTCTAGCTCATTCTTAATCAATTCTTGGGATACTGGAATTCTAGCAAGTAGCGAGTCTTTGGAGGTGTATCATAGAAGAATTGTAGTTCTTTTTATTTCCAGACTTGCTCTCTTTTTATATACTGGACTTGCTAATTGGCTTCAGAGGAGAAAGCCATTCCATTATAAATAATATACAAATTCAAACGCCAAGGCATACCACGTAATATTTCCAAAACGTCGGTGCTACTACATTCATGTTAGCAGCTCAAACTAGGCCATAAGTTTCATAACCTCCCGCTTTTATTTCTTTGCTGAAATTAATTTCTTATTTACAAATTTTAGCCAATGACAAAATGTGACAGCTACTGAGTCAATTAATCGAATAATTCCACCTATATATTAGACAAAATGAGCTAACATGATATCTTGTCGGACGAAATTACTCAATCAGGTTTCGTACAAATATGAGAAGAAAAACTTTCGACATTAGAAAAACATGTGAAATGTTTCAGATTTTAAATTACATCCCAAGGGACATTTTTTTAAAATTTTGTGTGTTACATTTATTTATTAAATATCACGTTCTTCGCACTTAAAACCATAAAATTCAGTTCAACATGCAATATCGCAAAATAGTTTTAAAATGAGCATATCTTTAGAATTTCCGATACAGAGACTCATGCGCTGGAGATAAATATGATTTTTCTGTACAACGTTGCCATCGCTCGCTTTGAAATCCTTGAGTTTGTTAGTAAAAAATTCGCTAAAGTTTTACAAAATAGGAAATCGATAATAAAACAAATTCCAAATTCCAAATTTGGTCTTGCCCATATTCGTAGGATGATTATGTCATTCAAATTAGATGGTTCCATGTACCGCTGTTTTATCACAATGCGAGAAATATGCATACATTTATGCAGGTTTTTCATTATTTAATTTCTTTAATTATAACACAGGGCGATAATGTTTTGTGGCAACAGTTTGAAAAGTGATTCACAGTTTGTAGTGAATCGACGCAAAATCGCAATATTTATAGCTGTTAAATATTAAAATACAATTTAATTTTGCATTTGTTTTAAAAATGATTTTATTATGAATGATTATTTAAATAATTTTAATTCTATGCGTGATTTAATTCTATGCGTTCGTCCTTGATTGGTTACTGAATATTTGTGCATTACCGCGCCATTTGTAAATTTTATTATTCATCTCTTAAAATTCCTGAGATCAAATGGAATGGATATGTCCGTTTCGAAGATGAATGTTGTTATTGGTAATTACCACGAATTATTGGTATCGGAATAGAAAAATTGCCCTTTGAGACCTTATTTTGGCCAACCTGGCTTTTCTAATCAAAAATTTATTTATAAATTGTTAACAGCGTCAGAGGAAATTTATTTTAAATTTTTGGAGAAAACGTCGCTAATTGCTTCTTCAATGAAGTGCGAGAGATGTGGATCACAGATGAAGATCGTTAGAAGACTTTTTTTTTGGTGGTAAATATACGACAGGTAAAATATTTAAAAAATGCAAGTACATAATTTTCTTTTACTTTATAATTGTGTACTTCAACTTTTATTAAAAATTTAACACAATGTTTCCAAAAATTCCTGAGATATTTATTGCCACATATGTTTTAATGTTAAATAATTAAATCCTACAAAACTTATTTTTAAGTATTTAAGTAATATTTTAATTCTTTTAAACGTTGGTATGATGTTTTTAATTCGATATTCAATTTAAGTAATATTTTAATCCAATTAAATGTTGGCGCAATGTTTTTATAGTGGCTTTTTTATTCTATTGTATGAAAGTAATAATTTAACCTTACTTTAGCATTTTATACCCTTAGTAAATGTATTTATTTACATTTGCCAGCCAACTTAAAAAACAACGTTTTCAACAAAAAATTAATCCATTTTTTAACGATATTTATTTTTTTAAAGTTTCTAATACTTTACTATATGCGTAAAATACATAAAAAGAGTATTTTTCAAGATGGCTGATGACTGTAAAAACCACGCCAACAATTGCGCTAATGTAAATCGCCAAAAATCCGTGCAACCGTTTACCAAAGTAGCACCTAATTCTTTTTCTCTTGAAAATATAAGGTAAAACATCATTAATTATACTTTGCTTTTCAGAATTTTTTGTTATATTTTGTATTCTTTTGTGTTATTTATTGCTCATTTCACTGTTTTTAAGATATTGAAAAGTTTTTGAGTTATTTTTTTAGGAAACAAAGTTTTTAACCTATTTTATACCATTTGAGTTCTTAAGATTTTGCAAAGGGAAGTTGGTTAATTTATTTATTATGATAATTAATATTTGTATTAAGGGATATTGCTTATTTCATTGTAATTTTGTTATACGTAATAACTTTTTTTTATGAAGTTGTTCTGCAGAGTAAAATTCTACGCAGTTTTTAAATTTAACGTTTGGTGTTCCCTTCAGCCATTTTTCCGGTACATTTAAAAGCCAGACGAAGGCTGGCAGCGAAGCTGCTAGTAGATAAATAATTTTCTTTAAAGATAAAATAACATTAAAAATATTAACGATGCTCATCGAAAATACGTTGACTGCATGAACATTCGAAGCGGACTTTGTATTCGGAAGAGGATTTTGATGATATCGGAAATCACTGGTTGCCTGTGAAAGAGAAATGTAACAGAAAACAAATAACAGGAATGTCGCTGAAAACGTAAACATCAAGTTTCTTGCTTATTTCTGGAGTTTGCAAGCGCTCTCTTAATACGTATATGTTTTGGTCCTCTGCAACTGTGCAAAAGTTGGATGAAATCAGTGAAATAGAGCGTTGTGATTTAGAAGCATAGAGATTGATAGTCTCGATAAATTTCAAAGATAAAAGGAAAATGGGAAAAGCGTAATACTTCGGTAAAAATAACATATTTTTATACATTTCTAAAAGCTTCTAGTCTTTTTTGTACTTCTTTTCAGTTAATTTGAAGAATTTTGAAAAGAAGAGAAATGCTTCTAGAAGGAATAGTAGGGCATTAACTGAAATCCTCCCTGGTTATTTAAAACTAAAATAAAATATTAAAATTTTCTGTTTCTTCGAGGTTACTAATAAAGATTTTTAAAAATTTCTTTATAATATAGGAATTGTGCAGGCATCGATCATGAAGTATAAAAGCTGTAATTTTCAAGTTTTTTTAAAGGTGTCCTAAAAAAGATTTTTCTTTCTTCATTCCTTTCATAAAACTTGTTTCATTCTCTTTTCTTGTCAGTGTGAAATTTCATCTTTCAAGTGACAACTTTTCGAGAGTTTAAGGCGTCTGATACTTTTCCCTTGCTGTCTCTTATCACAAAAGCCACAACTTCTTCCCCTAGAGACACATTGTGTATCACTACATCGTGGTGCTTTAAATCGATATTTCTCTGAAATCTGGTGAATGCGATAATTTCTTTTCCACGTGATTACATCCTTTTAATCCTTAGGTTTCTTAGTATAACCCTAGCCTTAGATATACTTGTAATAAATGATCGCGGCCAGTAAGCTGCTGCATTCGTGAAATAATACACGTTTTAAATCAATACATTCGAAAATCAATGAAGGCATTTACAACGCAAATTAAAAACTGCTTTTTCTGTTCCCAATTAAATGGTTTTAGGTGCTACTTTGGTAGACGGTTGCAAGGATTTTGGGCGATTTTTTGGGGATTTTCCTTTGGCGAGTAATACAACTTATGGTAAACCCATTGCTGGATAAGTTATTTATGGTAACCGATACTTTGTTGTCATTTTATTTAAAAAATAGTGCGTTTTATTGTGCATAAATTCCGTGTTTAAAATATTATTTATGGCTTTTAAATATTAAAAATCAATTTAATTTTGCATTTTTATTTGAAATAAAAATTTTATTGTTTATCATATTTTATGAAATTTTATGTTGTGGATGATGTAATCAATGACGTCACCTTACTTTAAAAGTAATTCGTTTTAATATGTATAAATTTAATCTAATGTTTTAAACATTATTTATGGCTCTTAAATATTAAAATACAATTTAATTTTGCATTTTTTTAAAAAAATGATTGTATTATGTATGAATTTTTAAATAATTTTAATTCTAGCCGTGATGTAATAAGCTCTCTGATTGGTTATAGAATATTTGTGCATTAACGAGCTGTAATCAGCTCCCTGATTGGTTACTGACAATTTGTGCATTTCCGCGCCGTTTTAAAATTTAATTTATATCTTCGAATTCCTTCAAAGATGTCTTCAAAGATATTATCTAAATTATGATTTTGATTTTTTATTGTGGGACTTATCAATAAACAACAGGTTAAACACTCAAAAAAATGTAAGTACATATTTTTTTTTATAATTGTATACTTCAATTTTTGTTAAAAAAATTAATACACAATTTTCAGAAATTGCTGAGATAATTATTGTCCATATGTTTTAATGTTAATTATATTCTATATAACGTATTTTAAAGTATTTGAATTTAATAATATTCTAATTCTTTTAAATTTTGGTATGATGGTTTTTAATTCGATATTCAATTTCAGTAATATTTTAATCTAATTAAACGTTGGCAGAATGTTTTTATAGCGGTGTTTTTATTCTCTTCTTTGCTATATGAAAGTAATAATAACCTTACTTTAGTATTTTATACTCATAGTAAATGTATTTATTTACACTTGCTTGCCATCTTAAAAAATGACATTTTCAACAAAAAATTAATCCATTACTTTTAACGATATTTATTTATTTATTTATTAAGTTTCGAATACTTTACTATGCGTAAAAACAGCGTTTTTCAAGATGGCTGACGTTTGTGAAAATCGCGCCAACAATTCGGCCAACGTAAATCGCCAAAAATCCGTGCAACCGTCTACAAAAGTAGCACCTGGTTTTATTTACAAGAATTAAACTGATATCTGTAACATAAAACTGAACGTAAAGTTACCAATTTACATTTAATTCTGCATTTGATGTGACTTAAAGTTTGTTTTCCTCCAGGTAAGTTTTATTTGTGTTTAATTTTCTTTTATGGATAAGAGACGTTAGTTAATCAATATTTACAGTTTTGTAAAGTTGCTTACAGTTTTATAAAGGTTTGTAAAGCATAATTTTGTAAAGCTCTGTAAATTATTCTATCTGTATTAGAAGATATTTTTATATTTTGTAAGTCTTTGGATTTGTTTGCCAATAATTAGTTTCGTTATGTGAGTATTGAATAAAATATAACATTAAAATGTACACAGAGTATTGTACTTTATCAAAGGAGGATTCAAGAGGTAACTGAGTATCCAGCTTGCAAACAAAAGCAACTAGTTTTACACTGGGGTAATTTTGAGGACAAACAATGACTTTTTAAATAATTTATTAATTTAATATAAAATATTGGGTACTTTTCCGTTTTGCCGGCGCAAACGATAAAGTCGCCAATAATGGTTTAACTGATGCCAGACGGAATATCTTCGCTGGTAACCTTTTACGCCTCAGTTTCAAAACAAGTTGAAGCCATTTCTTATCAGATAGTTTCTTTCAATACTGGCATACAATAATATAGAATTTTTACACGATATTTAAATTTTATCCCCTAAGACAATTCACGGTAATTAAGTCAATTAGAACGCAATTACACCGCTCATCCGAAGGCGAAATCAAGTGTTATATTCATCAATTCTAATGAGAATGCACTAGCGAAGTAAAGCACTGCGGTTTTACATAATTTCTGAGTAAGCTATTCGTACGAATTGAAATAATTCTTGCATTTAAACTTGTATTCCAATTTAAGATTTAACTTGAAATTAATGTAGATAATGACTGAGAGAATTAGATTTTAGTAGCGTAGTTTACGTGAGATGAGATCACTTGGGGTCACGTGATACGAACCGGCGAATCAGGATTTTGAACCAAGAAATCATAGCAAATTCTTAAATTAATGTCTTTTTACAAATTTATTGTCTTTATTTATTGGTTTTTTACAAAATTTTAAACCATATTAAAATGTTCATGCCTTCAAAATGAAAAAAAAAAAATTCTTAGAATTAACATTTTTTATGTGTATACTGTATGTTATCGCCAACAAAGTCTGCTTGGCGAGATTTTCGCCGGCGAAACGGAAAAGTACCAAATATTGTTACGAATTTGGTATTTAAAAAGCTGATGTTAGTTCAATTATAAATTAAATGGTTTCATTTCCCGAGCAGTGCAGCGCGTGACGAATATTAAAAGAAGAAAGCTAAGCCGGAAAATTAAAAATACAAGAGCACGTGCATTTAACATTAAATAAATAAATATGTTTTATTTTGATTTCGAGAAAGTACCAGAAAATTCTCGCACGCGATTTAAAAATCTTATAAATAGGAGGAGAACCTCTCAATTCGAGAGTTAGTTCGTTTGTTGTCGTTCTAAGAGTTTGTTTAAAAAACTACTCTTGTTGATTGTAGCGAATTCGCGGATTAGCTTTCTCTAGCTGTTTTGAATTAAGTTCTATTGGACGTTTGAGTAGTTAGAAGATAACTACTGTGGTATATTGTGATACTGAACGATTATTTGAGGACATTTAATGTATTTGTTGTGATAATAATAAATTTTTGTTCATTTTTCATCGGACTTGTGCATTCATTTCGTAACGAACCCGTACGCACGCAACAATATTTTAAGTTTTTGTTTCAGTTTAACTAGAAAAAACTCAAAAAAAAAAAAAAAAAAAAAAAAAAAAAAAAAAACAAACTTTTTAATTTCAATAATGTTAATTTTACTTACAATTTCAAACACTGAAATGTAACTGATAAAATAAATATTGTTATAACTTTTGTTTGTAGTACTATAAAGTATTTCTCCCGCCTTCCTAGCGTGCCTTCGTGGTGTAGTGGTCAGCACACCGAGCCGGTATTACAGAGGTCCGTGGTTCGATTCCCGGCGAAGGCGGTTGCATATTTTTGATCTCTCCGGCTTTTCCAATTAACCTAATGTCTCTAAAGTGGCGCCCGAACTAAAAGGGTGTTGGATGATGAATTCTCCTCATCCAAGATTTGGCGACTAGGTTCCCTAAAACCCTAGTCGCCCTTTAAAAGGGAGGTACATAAGGTATTTCTCCCGCCTTACTAGCGTGCCTTCGTGGTGTAGTGGTCAGCACACTGAGCCGGTATTCCAGAGATCCGTGGTTCGATTCCCGGGGAAGGCGCTTGCTTATTTCTCATCTCTCCGGCTTCCAAAAATCCTAATGTCTCTACAGTACTAAATATTAAATAAATATCTTATTTTAAAACTCATTAACATCCTAAAATTCTGTTTTGAAATGAAGTTGAATTGAAACAATATTTTTATTTTCCTTATAAAGTTTGGTCTTCATAGGGAGCATAAACTAGACCCAAACCCTAAACGAAAAGTTGCGAATTATTGCTATATCCTGTAAGTACCACAGAAATAGAGAAGGGTGCGAAGGACGTTTTTATTAAATCAGGCAAAGTTTAACAGACGGCAACAATTTGTGCTTACAGAAGCTAACAATTTTGGCTTAAATCAAGGATAAGGGATGATCTTAAACTAATGAAAATAAGTTTATCCTAACCGCTTCACAGTTGGGATAATGCGCTAGGTGACTCTGGTCGGCGAAACAAGCCTAATAGCGTGAACAACTCAGTGTCGCACGATACTATTCATAAGACAATCAAATTAGCAATGAAGCCTTCCTGCAGGCAGAACATAGTGTAATTCTACTCTCTAAAACCTTCCTTAAAATATTCTCTTTTTTATACCTCATTTGAATATTGCGAGAGCTAAAAAATTTACATTTTGTCAGGAAAAGGGAAAGAGATCGATAGCAAAGAATATTAACATAAAATAACTGGTTCAAAGCTTAAACTAGATCTTACAGCTTTCCCTGTCATAATTTAAGTATACGGAAAGAATATTGTTACGGATTTGGTATTTAAATAGTTAATGTTAGTAGAATTATAAATAAAACTGTTTTATTCCCCGCGCAATGCAGCGCGTGACGAATATTAAAAGAGAGCTAAGCCGTAAAATTAAAAATACAAGAGCACGTGCATTTAACATTTAATAAATAAATATCTGTTTTTGATTTCGAGAAATTGCTAGAACAATCTCGCGCGTGATTTAAAAAGCTTATAAAAAGGAGGAAAACTTCTCAACTCGGTGAGTTGTTGTTTTAAGAGTTTGTTTAGAAAACTGCTCTTGTTGACTGCAGCGAATCCGCGGATTAGCTTTCTCTAGCTGCTTTGAGTTAAGTTCTGTTGAAGGTTTGAGTAGTTAAGAGATAACTACTGTGAGATATTATAATACTGTACGAATATCTAAGGAAATTTAAGCATTTTGTGATAATAATAAATTTTTGTTCATTTTCCATCGGACTTGTGCATTCAATTCATAACGAACCCGTATGCACGCAACAATATCCTTAACACTCTCGTTAAGAACTTCAATTCTAAATAGGTAAGAATTCACAGCCAACTTCTTACAATAACATGGAATTTTAAGGTAACCTAATTAATTTTAAATTTACCTGACAAAGAGTTGGATTCTCTTCCATGGCAATATTTGACAATCTGAGCTCTTTTCAGATATCTAGAACGGAAAGAACTTTAGCAGAAAAACACCAAACATAGTATATTGCTTCAATTTACATTATCTCCTTTCAAATATTTCATTTAAATTTATCTGAACTTTCATTTAACTCATGCATTCTCTCAATAAAAACTGTTATCCACTTCTTTCCAATGAAAATGTGCTCTAATGACAACACCTTTTGCTCGAGACAACACCTTTTGTATAAGCGGCACAACTCTACCACCTAATCCACAACCTACATGTTGGAAATTAGGAATCACAAGGCCTCATAAACATCTTACTTTCATAACTGCATCTAATGTGCTATCAAGAGCGTGGTTTAAGCTTGGGTGTTGTCTGGAGATCCTAACTCATGTACACAGCTTCTTTCTAATTTTGATTGAAATTTTTCTTAATTCTGCTAGTTTGCATATAAACGTCTCATTCATACAGTATAATTTAATTCTTATAACTATGCCAAGTTTTAATTTACTTTAACACATATATGTCTAAGACTACTTTTAACTTTGCTTTAACACATATATGTTTAAGAATACTTTTAACTTTACTTAAGAGTACTCTTATACTTTACTTAAAAGTACTTTTATACTTTACTAAGAGTACTTTTATATCTAAGAGTACTTTTAGTATTTACAATACAAAACTTAAGACATACTAAGTTAAACGAAATATTTACAGTGCATTAAATTAGAAAATTCAGTTTACACTTTACATCAAGACACAGAAGTTGCTTAGAAGTTTTTAACATTTTCATTTACGTTTCCTCAGACTCTTAAAATAAAAGAGAGTTCTTGTTTCTCAACTAAATTTAAAATGAATGTATAATCATCGTAATTTAAATTCCGAGCTTCTTACTCTATAAGTCATTGAAATAACCCTACTTGAGGAAACATTCAAAGGGGTATAGCAACTTCTAGATATAAAACAAAACTTAATCTTAGTAAGGATAAATTAAATTTCCACTTTTCTTTTTGTTCTTTTGTGCTCCTCCATTCTTTTCGTCACGAATTTCTTTCAGTGGAATATACCTCTGCTTGCCAAAACCAGAATTTTTGACGGGTTGAGTCTCTTCCTCCGTCGAGACTTTCTGCTTCCTCAGCCCTTCACATCACTCTCGAATCCTTCTCTCGGCGTTGGAGATTTTTCGTCTTCGCCGCTCACTTCTTCGGCCTTTAATTTTCCGCTGTGTCTTCCTTCAGCGTTTCAGATAACCCAGAATGGTAAAATTTCCGCAGTGGAATCTATTTCGCGGAAATTTCTTCTGCTGGTCGTGTATTCCGTAGCACCCTCATTGTCAGTTAGTTGCTGTACTAGGGTTCAGGGGGTAAAAAGTTTCCTGATAGTCTTTGCATATGCTGATCATCCTTTGGTGGTTAGCCTGTCCTACTGGAATCCTTTTATCTTAGGTTCTTTCTTGGCTTTTTGTGTCTTCTCGATTATGGTTGCTTCCCTCTCAACTCTGGTCTTTGGTTAGTTTTTGGTTGGTCTGTGGTCTTCCATATTTGTGGTTGTCCATCTCTTTCTGGACGGCACCTGTATTTTCGAAGATCCTTCTTCTTTGCCGTTGGTTGTTCCTTGCTGGTTGCGCATTTTTTTGTTGACCTTTCTGAAAAATGTCTTTAAATATTTGGGTTTTAGTCCGATCATAATAAGGCAAAATTTGATCCATATTTGCCACTGTCTGTCCCCCATTTCTATCTTTTAAATAAACTACTGAGTTTCGAATTCTTTAATTAGGAATGGGCCTCGATATCATAGACAAAAGTTACCTATTCAATCTTCCTCCGTAGATAGTTAAGAGTGCTTTCAACTTTAGCATTTAGTCTCCCATCTTATAATTTACTTTAGTAATTTGTTTTTTCCTATTGTAAAACTTCTGCTTTTCCCTTGCCATATGTGAATTTTTGACTGCTTCATTTGCTAACGTTTGTGTATACATTATTTTAAAGTCTGGTACTCTCTTCTGCAGAAAGAATAATTTTGTCCCGCAGCGTAATTGGCTTTAACCTAAGAATAGATCTGCTGACGTTTATCCTGTTATGTTACGCCTAGCTGTCCTCAGTGCGGAAGATAACTCATTGAACCTGCTATCCCAGCGATTATTATATTTTTTCACGCATCAGCGTATAATTTTAATTATGTTCTTATTGACCTACTCCACAATGCTTGACTGAGTCCAATAAGGCACCATTGTTAGATATCATTTGGCTAACAAACTATTTTTCGCGATTTTCTAATGGAATAAAAGGTTATTGGTAGTTCTTAACTCTATGTCGTATTGACGTAACGCTCGGGTGTTCAAAATGGCTTGGATCCTTCAAATAAGAATAAATATTTTTAAATTCGGGGTTCCTTTCCAATTCTTCTATTATAGTTTCCCGCAAGTAGAGTATTTTTGCCGTATTTCCATTCCTTATCCAACTTATGACACGAAATTTAATGCTGTTTCAAAATAAGTCTTCATTGTTAGCAGAAAATTTAAAGGTTTAATATATTTTACTAGCTATGTTCGGAATTACAAGAATTTAAAAATTCCGAAACTGTGAAAATTAAAAAACTTAAAAAGTGTTCAAGTGGTTTTAAATGCAGGATAAACTTAACAGAGTTTGGTTTTAAATGCAGGACAAACATTCACACAGAAAAGAACACTGAACAGTGTGTTCAGTTTGTGATATCGCTAAACATTTATTAAAGAAACCTTTCGGTCTTAAAATTGAGCAATTAATTTTTTAAGAATATTTGTTAAAAAGCTCCATCCTCTTTATTATAAAGATAAAAATATGCTAATGCACATAATGGTTACATTATTCTAAAGATATCATGGTACATTATTCTAAAGATAAAAATATGCTAATGTACATCATGTAATGTGCATCTATGAAGATGTACATCATGGAAATGAAGCACTATCAAATTCCTGGAACTGATTTCCTGTCACTGAAATTTTGCTGATATTTTCCCCCTACTCAACTTGCCAGTTTTCCCCAAAATCATAATCACGATACGCAGAAAGATGAAAAGCGAACACATTTTATGCAGTGTATCTGGAAATTATTCTTTGGAATATTAATTATATAAATGCAATTCATGCACAGTCACAGTTACGAAACTACGGTAGCGAAAAAATCCATTGCAGCGTTAAGACCTGAATATCTCTGATATGTAACGATTTCAAATGGAATTATTCCATACTCTAAATATTTCATGATTTTATAGACTGCACATATGAAATTAGAATACAGAACAATTCAAAAGCATATTATTTAAGAAATCTGTTTTAAGTAAGATAAAGATATTTCACAAGAACTGAGGATATTAAGGAAATATAGACTAATACATAAGAGACCTCTGGAATATTAAGATAAGGTATTCAAAATGAGTTAAAAAAATTTCGTTTTACAATAGTACACCCATATCAAGAATAGCCATATAGGTTTGTTTTCAGTTTTTAGTCCAAAGGGATTTGAATCCCGAAGGACTATTAGTTTCGTTTTGGCATTTTGCGTCGGACTCATAAATGTCGGTTCACTTTTCAAACTGTTGCCACAAAATGTTAGAGTCCTGCATTATATTTGAAGAAATTAAATAATGAAAAATCTGCATAAATGTATGTATATTTCTCGTATTGTGATAAAACAACGGTACATAGAGTCATCGAATTTTGAATAACGTAATCCTCCAACGAATATGAGCATGTGGAAGACCAAATTTGAAATTTGAAATTTGTTTTATGATCGATTTCCTATTTTTTAAAACTTTGACGAATTTTTGATTAACAAACTCAAGGATTTCAAAGCGAGCAATGGCAACGTTGTGCAGAAAAAACATTTTTATCTCCAGCGCGTGAGTCTATCGGAAATTCTAAAGATATGCTCGTTTTAAAACTATTTTGCGATATTGCTGTTAAACTGAATTTTATGGTTTGAGTAAGTAGAACATGATATTTAATAAATAAAGGTAACACACAAAAAGTTAAAAAACGCCCCTTTGGACGTAATTTAAAATCTGAAACATTTCAGATTTTTTTGTTTTTTTGGTGTTTCACAGAGTATTTTTTTTGATTCGGGAAACACACACTGCAGTTAAATAGACAGCTCATATTTAATTTGAAACTCTTATTTAAATATTGCACTAAATAAGCACTAAACAAGAAAATAGTAGCTACAATTGGATTATTTATAATAAAATATTATGTAGTGAGAAGTAAAACGGTTTAGCATAATGAATGGAGTGCATAAAAAGTAAATGCGCCGAACACGTCGATTTACTTCTGGTTTCCTGCATTTGCTAGGATAATGGCGTAAAAACTATTTTTTCAGGTGAACCATGAATCTAAGACATCACTGACCACTGACATAGCACGTAATGACTATTTTTAGGCTTGATAATGAATTTCTCTGTCATGTATTTCTTTTCAGATTTTTAGTGTTTAAGATGTGAAAAAAGTCAAGGAAACTGAAATATTAATTATAGTTTAAGTTAATTAAACTTCCAAATTCTTGAAACTCACAATTAAATTTAATAATGCGTAAAAGACACAAAAAATGCACAGAAAAGGAGAAACATTAGATAAATCCTTTTTACTTAGAAGATGTCCAAAAACATGGTATTCTATTAATTCTGTTAATGTAACTATTATAATGATCGTGTGTTCGTTTAAAGAATAAGATTATGCGTGTTTTAATTTTGAAAGTTTAATAACTGCATCGTTATAAAGATATATAATGATTTTGAAATATCTAGCAAATATCTAAAGGCAGATACGGGAGACAGAAATGAAGCAAATGATGCAGAAATGGCGCATATAAGGATTGGCAGGTTAAGAAGGTGTGGACAGCAGATAAATAAGGAAGATAGGTAACAATCAAATATTTTAATTATTAAAATTTTTAAAAGAGACACTGGAAAGTTCGGACCCCAATAGTGAAACAAGATTTCCTCTCGCACAGCTGCTGGCTATATTTAGTGATTTGACAACTGCTTTTAAAAATTCATTCTGTACATACTTGGGCAGATGCTTCCTTTTCCTCAGCCCTACACCCACATATAAAATGCATGCCAGGAGTTTCGTTTTCCAGAGGTGAATGCTACTTGAAATTCACACTGAGGATTAAAGATTTAAGCCGGTAAATGGCTTTTACCTACCAGTCTGAGAAGCCTGCTTTATCACTTAACTCTTTGAAAACCGAAGTCTTCGCTAACCTGTATGCAGAAAATACGGGACCGCCCGAAAACGTTTTCAAGAACTACTGCAGTTTCCTCCCCTCCTCCTCCATTAACGCACAAAAAAGTGTGAAGATTTCAAATGACATCCTTTCTACTTCCTAACAAATCGAGATATGAAACCACAAATAAATCCTTTTAGGACAAGCTGTCTGCAATAAACTGATACAATGCATTTGGGTAAACTGCACCTGCAACTGTATATTTTAGGGGAGAGAAAAAATAACATCGGAATTTCGGCCGTTTCGGGCGGTTTAGGTCGCTTGAATGAAAGGCCTTCTGGGGCGTTATGGTCTTCAAAGAGTTAAACGCTCCATTTTTGCATGCACCCATCCTGGACCTGGACTGCATCGCGGTTTTACCAGACATTTTAAAATTAACATTCATTGAATGTGTATGTTTCGAAAGAAAATAAGACACTTCAGTTAACTAGGGCATTTATTAATGTCACTTTGTGAAATATATCGAAAAATTCGCACGCTTTTAAAGAAAGCAAGTAAAATAGTTCATGCATAAAATTCTTAAAATTCAAAAAACAAATTCTTAACTTCAGCATGAGCATGCCAGAATAAAATTCTATCATAACATTATAATGAGTATATTGACTACATATGCTGTGAAAACTGCACAGGCTATTAAACGTAAATGTACTGACTGCATCTGCTTTTGAAGAGAACAGTAAAGATTGTAATTTAATTATGCATTCGGTTTATTCCAATGCAATAAATACATTATTAACAGCATGTGCTTCTTTCTTACCAGGTGACGTTTTACGTACTAATAGTAGAATTACTTTAATCAACTCTAATGAAAAATGACCCATGGATTAATTGTGAAATAAAGCTAGTTCGCTGAACTAAACTATTCACTGGCGTATTAATTTAAAGTCAATAAACCATCCATAGGACAGGGAACTTTATAAATTCATGGTGTGACTGAATTTCAAAGATAATACGTTAATGGATACTTATTAATTCCGTTATAATTAATATAAATTCTCGCGCATGTTTTTATAGGTTAATTTACAGCAGTACTACGGAAACATCAGATTTATATTTTCTAGGCTATGCGAAATGGATTTGGAATTTTACCTTTAATTTGATTAAACTGGTATTTCTAAAAAAGGCACACTAAAATTAAAACATACAAATTTTCGTCTTTTCCGTCACATCAAAAATGCAAATTTCATATTCAAAACATATAGCTTCAAATAATGCTGAAATTTGTGAAAAAAATCAGATTAATCAAAGAATTTGAAAAAAAGTTCTGAAAATTCAGTTCCATACATTCTTTAAAAATCCTTCTACTTTAGAAAAAATTACTTATTATTTTTAGTTTTGATGTTCTAGAAAGTAAACCATTCTAAGCTTCAAATATTTCTCTTTGGTAAAATGGGACTGATGAAAAACATCAAAATTGCTAAACCAATAATATCCTTTTTTCCATCTGAAGTTTCCATTTGTCTCATATGTAAGCTATGCAGCGTGAATCTATTCATGCTATTTACGGGGATTACATATTACGAGTCTTAATGACATACTTTGATAAACATCTGATCATGCTTTATAAGCAAATTCTCCAGTGATGCATTCAATTCAAATTTCGAAGCTGTTTCAGGTATGTAATAGTACTGTGTCCTTGGCTATTGCATTTTTTAAAAGAAATCTTTACTTGATCATACATAAGAAAATCCAAATTATTAAAATTTCGCATAAACATTTAAAATGAACGCGAGTTATGACCCGAAACTTTCGTTTGAAACAACTAATAAAACAAACAAATTCAGTAATTTATAATACTTTAAAAAGCCAAGCTCACGGTTACACAAAATTTAGAAATATGTATCATAAACATTATCCTTTGCTTTCAGATAATGCAACAACAAAACTCAAGTTAAATTAGATGTGAAATACAATAAAATTAAATGTGAAATACAATAAATGTGAAATATTTGGCTCAGAATCTAAATTTTCGAGAAACAAATGCGGCTTCCCGAAGCTAAAGCCGATAAATATTTTCAAGCGACAGGGAAGCGTAAAGCATTGTAATGGTCAACAACAGTTGTTGACCGTCCAAGTTTTTCCTCACAAAAGCCGGAACTGTGCGCTTATTTATAATTTAAATTTGCATTCTGGTTTGAACCGATTAAATATGAAAGTAAAGGTAAACGAAAAAGGTAACTGGATTAATTAGTGTAAACGTTAACCGTTTAACTGGCAAGTTATTTGGATGATTTGGGTGCACAAATTGTCAAAATTTTTTATTGGAAAAATCAAATGTTTAGTACAAAATAACATATACTTAAGTAGTTAAAAATTTATATTTTGAAGTACATACGTAAAGTTTTTAAAGTCTTTTAGCCACTGCATATTTGCTTGAGACGGCTGCCACTCAACATGGCAGTTGTAAAGTTCGCTTCTAGTGGAGCATTATTTTCTAAAAATGAAAGAAATTAATTATTTTCTAAAAAATAAATAAATGAAAAAATAAAAAAATAAAAGCGAATACCTATTAGTAGTTCAGTAATTCAATCTTGTGTGGTACAACTGGAAACACTTTTCCAAGCACAAACTAACTCCACAATTACTACACCAGAATCTTGTTTCCTTCCTTATCTTTTTCCCATTTTTATCCTTTTTCGAACAACACACTTTGTACTGTCTTGTAGGCTCACGTTTCGCAGGAGTAGGAGGAATATGGGAAATAAAATGTCGTTCAGTAAGACGGGCAGGGTTATCTATTGTAGGTGGTCTGCCAACATTCTTTTGTCCAGAAGCTGCATCATCATATTTATGTAAAAGCTCTTCTACAACTTGGATTCAAAATTCTAAAAATGTAACACGTTTCCCAACTACATTTTTATAAAGCAAATATGAGTTCCAGAGTACCTTGTCTAGTAAATGTAAAAATATCTTTTTATAATATTTTTTATGACGTTTACGGATTGTTGGATGAAAAGGATATTTCCTGATCACAGTGATCTACACCACCCATAGTTAGACTATAGTCAGAAACAATCTTCCGCTTGAGTGTATCTTTATTTTTTCATTTTTGAGGCTGACCATGGAAGTATCATGAATACTGCTCATCAAGCGCACATCCTTCATCTTCGGTTGAAGAATCTAAATCATCTATATAACGTTTCAAAGAACTGGACGCCATTTTACAACAAAAAGATCCCGGGCACATTGAACTAAAGAACTTATAACCCCTAACCTTTGAAATCTTCAGTAAAGTGCTGTAATCTATCGAATTGAGCGCACATTAACTTTTCCCGAGATACATTCGGGTTTGACAAAGAGATGAAGCCGAAATAAACGTCTCCCTATATATAATCGGGTATAACAATACGATGCACTCAAAAAAAAAAATTACCCCGAGTAATTCTCGCGCGTGACATTTTCGAACATCAGTGCCGTGCCCGAGATTATCTCGGGCATGACAGTTAAAAGGTTAAAACAATGCCCATGTGCCAGAATTTGCATCATTCGAAAAAAGGTTTTATGGCCTTGCTAGAGAATTTAAAATTCTAAATTAATTTTAGCAACAGCTTATATATAGTTCCAATGTATATTTCAAATTTTGCTGTCATCACTGATGATAGTTCACAACTTCCTTTCAATTTTGGTAGAAAAAATAGTTTATAGTATATGTCTCAACATATTTTCATCCAGTTAGATGCTATACGTATGTGAGAATGAACTCGCGTGGTTCTATACATTATTAACAGCTCTTTACCAAAATATATCCAACATGTTTTAACGGCCAAGAGGATCCTCAATGCTTCTTTCTTAGTAGCTCTGTTTTCACTAAGGATTTTAATGAAACATGAATGAGGAACTTATGGTAAGGTTTCATCAATGATTTTAATAAAATATGCAATCGGCTTATTATTCTGCATAATAGACGCTCCTCCCGCGATAACAGACACATCCGCAGATATCTCAAATTTATGTTCGGTGTCAGAAATGTTCAAGCTTGAAGTTTGAATCAAAGTAGACCAAGCTTCTCAAGAGCTTTGTTTGTATTTGGCGATTAACCTGTTCAAGGCCAAAACACCCGAGACAATCTTGCATTCAAACGATTCCAACCGCCCGAAACGGCCGAGACTGCGATGCTGTTTTCGTTTCTCCGAGGTATGCAGCAGTCTGTTGGCCTGACCTTCAGACTAAGACTATAAAGAATGGGTTCAAGGGCTAACTTAAATGAATAAGGAATGCGCTTAATGGATAACTAATTACACAGAATGTGTTTAAGGTCTAATGGAAGCTTCTTTGTTAGGAAGTAGAAGAATGTCATTTGAAATATTCACATCTCTTTGTGAGTTATTGGACGGGAGAGAAAATTTCTGTGAATCTGGAAAGGAATTTTGGGCATTTCGATATATTAAGCATAAAGGTTAGCGAATGTTTCGATATTCTGAGAGTAAACTAAACATGGATTTTTTTTAAACTTCAACAATGGCTCAGTTAGCTCTAAGAATATTTTGATGAATGTCCGATAGTAAGACGTTATTGACAGCTTTACTGTCAAGAGGGTTGAATCTTTTTCTTTTGAACGAATGAATACAATTCTAAAAACTAAGCTAATTCAGGTATTCTGTTGTGCTATTTAATTTCCTATATTCGACCACGAATTACCATACTTTATGGTCTTTTGGGAAGCATTATTCTTCCTCCGACACACTACAGTAAATCTTGCATAGGGTTACTTGTGTAAATTATTATTACATTTTTGATCACTTCTTTAATATGTGTTTCAACAACGAATGCTTTGATTTAATATAGTTTTGCTTTACTGCATTATATCTAGATTATGCATGACAACATGTAGCAAATGAGGGCTTTCAGAAAACAGAGCGAAAAATATGCTTACTAAACCCCGTAGCTTTTGCTTCTCCAGGACGGCAAATCGTTGAGATTCAGTGCTGTGGCTGTACAATAGTCTCCTCGATTCCGCTCATCTGCAGGTCCATGGTGTCGCTTTGATTCGTGCCTCTATTTAATTCAAACATTCTCTTTCTAAGATGATACTAGTCTGCAAATTCTTCGCAAATAGAGAATAATATTCTGCATTTTTCATTCTTCAGTTGGATGCTTAACATCATGTCGTCTAAGTCACTGGTGAGCAAACTTTTTTCGACTGCGACCCCTTTTGTAGAGAGAAAATTTTTGGCGACCCCTAGAGATAAATGTTCACAAATACGATGTATATTTCGCGCATTTCTTTCGTTTCATCGAATAAAAACATCATCATATCTGACTCATATTAATTTTATTTATAATTTTAAGAAAATAATTTTTGTATAACACAAAAATCAGTAAATTGCCCTTTAATGAGATGTATGTGGCTGCAAGTTTCTAATTATCTCATCGATGTTTGGATGTATGTTGCTAATTGCAATTCGCGTATCATCTTCAGGGTTCAAACGCGAGCGGTATTTAGTTTTTATTGAAACTAGTTTGCAAAATCCAGTTTCATATAAATACGTTGATGCAAATTGTATTAACACTCTGATGGTCTTGCATAAAACGGGATATTGTTTTTCCACGGATAGCCAAAATTTTCGGCAAGGCTGCGTCTTAAATTGATTTCGAAGAGTTTAATCACTAATTAGATCTATCAATTGCTCTTTCTCAATAATTTGAAGAGTTGAACTGCATATGTCAAAGGAAAATGGATCACGAATCCAACCAAAATCGTTTGCAGGAAAAGGGATCACGAATCCAACTAAAATCGCTTTCAGGAAAATCCTCGAATCTTCTCGAAAAATTTTCCTTTAACTTTTCAATGTGATTGGAAATGATGTTTTTAAATGTAAATATATCTATATTATTTTCCTTGATAAAATCGTTAAAGCAAGGGAACATGTCGGTGTTGTTTTTATTCAGTTCCGCTTGCCAGAGACTAAGCTTATTCTTAAAAGCTTGAATTTTACTGGCTGAAGTTATGATAGTTCAATTCTCACCCTGCAAGCTCAAATTTAAGTCGTTAAGTGTTTCGAAAATATCAACTAAATAGCTCAGCTTCCCTAGCCAAACTTCATTGATATAATAACTTGCCAATCTATGTTTCTTTTCGATTAAAAACATGTACACTTCATTTCTCAAATCAAACATCCGTCGTAGTATTTTCCCACGTGAAAGCCATCTGACTTCGGTGTGTAACAGTAATCTCTCATACGTTGAGCCCATCTCATTGCAAAGTATTGAAAAGAGACGGCTGTTGTGGATGTTGCATTTAATGTAGTTAATTGAACTAACAGCATCTTGTAATATGTTGTGCAACTCTTCATCGATATCTTTTGCAACAAGAGCTTGCCGATGAATCATACACAGTGATTAAATACCATATGAAGAGCGGCCTTCTGAATTAAGCCTCTGAGCCCTTTATTCGAACCTGTTAATGCTGCAGCACCAACAGTACAAACCGCAACACAGTTTGCCCAGGTAAGGTACTTTGTTTCAAAATATTCATTTATTACTTCGAATATTATTTCCCCAGTGGTTTTTCTTCCAAACTTTTGCAACATAAAAACGTTTCTGTTATATCTTCATTAAAAATAAACTTTACGTAAATAATTAGTTGTGACATTTTAGTAATATCGGTAGTCTTGTCCAGTTATAAAGCAAATACAGATGAATTTTGTATGCGTTTTATGACTTCTGACTCGATATTTCGTGACATTTCGGAAATCCGCCGAGACTCGGTATCTCTTGATAATGGTATTGTTTTTAGTTCATTTCCATATTTATCGCCATGCATAATTTATGCCATCTTACCTTGCTGCAGGAAGGATAAGGGATTCTCCAATTGTATGGGGTTTCATTGTTTTTCCTATTAGATAAGAAACTTTGTAAGGATCTTGGGTTTTACTAGCGTTTATTTTATTTTAAATCTTTACTATCACTTCTTGTTTTCTACTTCCGGCCAGAATTATAAGCGTGAAGGAGTTTATGCAAAGTTGTCTGGCGAACGCCAAGTATTTAAGTGTGGCCTTTTTGCCAAGCAGAAGAGAGGAAGCCGTGAGTTCGAAGCAGGCCGCTTACCTTAGAAGTTACGCAGTTGCTACTTTGCCTTCCAGGCCAGAGGTTTTAATCCTCTTGATAAATTAAACGTATTGTAGTGTTCACAGTCTCTGTGCTACATACGCTTTCTGTTATTATAAGGCCAATCTTATTCTAAAGTTAAATTAGAGTTTAGTTTTATTTTGATATCTTTTAAGTTAGACCCCGAGTGGAGGGTCATTGTATTCCGAAGTACGGAAGTCATTGTATATAAAGAAAAAAATAAAGGGTTTTGTATACCCTTCGTCTGTATCCTGTCCACTTACTACAATTAGTGAACATAGCTTTAGTAAGCTCTCTGTTCTAGTCAGGTCATTGTATGTTTCCGAAGAAAGTTAGAAGAAACATTGAACCTGATAGTGGCGCCCGACGAAGAATAACCATGGCCGAGTTTCAAGAAGAACCTGTGCTGCCTGCAGAAACAGCTCAGAATCCAGAAATGCCAGCTGCCGCCCTGGAAGGATTTGGGTATATTGTCCAGACCATGCGCGCTTCAATGAAACCGGAAGCAACGTTTAATGGAAACTCACAGGTAACCAGTTTTTTGGAAAAATTGGATGACCACTTCATGCTCTACCCCGTGCACGAGTTTCAAAAAGTTACCTTAGCTACCAGCGCTTTGAGGGGCCAAGCGCTTAACTGGTTCAAATGTATCGGCAGAAGTCTCTTGGGTCAAGCAGGAAGTCCCACCTATACCTACGAAAATTTCAAGACTGCCCTACTAAAAGCCTTCCCTGTTGTAAGGGATCGTGCGAAATTAGAAACAGAACTGTTCAGTATATATCAACAAAGAATGGAAAACCTCTCCAGGTTTATTTTAAGAAAAATTCACGTTTTCAAGCTCTTGTATGGAAACCGTCCGGATCCTGAAATAATTCAAGTGATTTTGCCGAGGTTACTACCCCAAGTGCAAGACTTTATTGAATTGAGAAATCCGACTACACTGGAAAAATTATTTGAGCTAGCAATCCAGTTTGAAAGTAGAAGAACGGCGGACGTTGAAAGAAGACGCCAATATCAACAGCGAAACCAATTTGGTACGCCAAGACTACAGCAAACTCAAGCACATGGCTACGGAGAAAAAGCGAATCAGTGGGCAAGGAAACCCGAGCATTCAAAAACAGCCGGCGAACGTCGACAGTTCAATAGCAACCCAGGAAAAAAGTCTCAAGGCCAGTGGAGAAAGAAGGAAAGCACCGAAAGAAAAAATAATTTAAACTAAAACGGATTTCTGCTGACGAGAGGGTGCGGAAATCCGAAGGCCACGAAAACCCCTCTTCCTACAAGTTAAATACAGTAATGGTGAAAAATTTAACTCTTCCGAAGATTGAAGTCTTGGTAAATAATATCCCGGCCACCGCACTCCTGGATACCGGCGCGCAGTGTTCCTGTGTGGCAGAAGTCTTTTTTAGAAAGTATTTTCGCAAATACCGCATATATAATGCGGATAATACAACAGTATTAGCGGCGCAAGGAGAACAATGTAAGTGCGTAGGTAAAGTACCTTTGTACATCCGTATCAAGGACGAACAAGTAAAGGTGATGTTTTTTATAGTAAAGAATTTGCAAGCACACTTAATACTAGGAATAGACTTTCTTTCAGACGCACAAGCTACACTGGATTTTAATGAAGCGTCTCTTAAGCTGACGATGAAGCCAGTGCGTGTAGAAAAGGTTGAACCGCCAAGGGTAAATCTCGACCACCTGCCTAATGACGAGCAAGATAGAATCCGACAAGTGGTAAGTGAATTTGCTTCCTTATTTAGTGATATTCCAGGATTTACCCAGGTTACTAACCATAGTATTGACACCGGAGATGCATTGCCGGTTCGTCAAAAACCATACCGGTATGATAAGAATAAGGAAAAAATTATAGAATGGCATATTACCGATATGCTACGTAAAAAGATCGTAACGCCTATCTCAAGTAGTTATGCTAGTCCGGTGGTTTTATGTAAGAAAAATAATGATTATCCTTTGGAGCATCCAAAAAGGTGGAGATTCGCTATTGATTACCGTAAATTAAATTCCATAACGAAATATCCGGTATATCCGTTACCGATTATAGAAGAAATTTTAAGGAACATAAAATCAACCAAATTTATGACAACTTTAGACTTAACGAATGGTTATTTTCAAATAGGGATCAGGCCTGAGGACGTGCCTAAGACTGCTTTTATAACCAAGTCTGGCACTTATGCATTTTTGCGAATGCCGTTTGGCCTTTCAGGCGCCCCAGCAACATTTCAGCGATGCATGGACATTGTGTTAAGACCTGTTCTCGGAAAGTCCACATTTATCTATTTAGACGATATCATTATTACTAGTGATAATCTAGACCAACATGTACAGGATTTAAGACAGGTGTTTTCTTTATTAAATGAGGCCGGTCTAAAAGTTAATGTCGAAAAATGCAAATTTGCAGCCCCTGAATTAAAATATTTAGGTTACAAAATATCGCAAAAAGGGATCGAGACAGATGAATCAAAAATAATCGCGGTACAAAAGTATCCCACTCCAAACACGGCAAAGAAGCTCTCTTCTTTTCTAGGACTTTGTTCATATTATAGGTCCTTTATAAAAGATTTTGCGGCTATCGCTGAGCCATTGTTAAAATTAAAAAGGAAAAAGGCAAGATTCTCGTGGACGGCCGAAGCCAATAGTGCTTTCGAAAAATTAAAACAAGCATTAACGCAAGCCCCTGTGTTGAAATTTCCTGAAAAGGATGAAAATTTAGAAATTTCAGCGGATGCTTCGGATTATGCGGTAGGAGCGGTACTTTCGCAAAATCAGCAGCCAGTAGCATTTTTTAGCCGAACTTTAAATCAAACACAAAGAAACTATTCCGCGACCGAGAGAGAGGCACTTGCAGTTCTGTTAGCAGTGCAAAAGTTCCGAGTCTATTTTGGAAAGGCGCCGATAACAGTATATTCTGATCATGCGGCGGTAACTAGATTGTACTCTGGAAAAAATTTATCCCCAAGGTTAATAAGATGGGCACTCAAGCTGCAAGAATATAATCTGGTAATCAAGCATACCCCCGGAAAGGAAAATATCGTAGCAGATGCCCTGTCACGAATTAAATTAGACGAACAGGGTAATACCGTAAAAGTTGCAATGCTGACAGCGTGTACAATAAATTCCCGAGAAACTGTAATAACCGAACTGGGTAAGGATCCTGAGTTTGGAAGTATTTATGAGTATTTGAAGGATCCTGAAAATTTTAGCCACCAAGATATTGTGGCGATAAGAAATAGGGCGGCCCATTACGAACTAATAGATGGTCTATTATTTTATACAAAAACTACGAATTCCAACAACGAATTTCGACCTGTTATCCCAGCTAGTCTTAGATTAAATATCCTGCAAGAGCTCCATGACAGCCCTTTAGCTTCTCATGCTGGTATTCGAAAAACTACTCAACGCGTACGCGAGGCAGTCTACTTTCCTGAACTGCAAAAGTTAACAAGGGCGTATGTCCAGTCCTGCCCAACATGTCAAGCCGTTAATTATATTAATTTCCGCCCGGCCGGGTTTCTAAATAGTATTAAATCCGAATTTCCAAATGAAATAATCGGTATCGATTTATTGGGCCCTTTCCCAAAAAGTCAGTTAAACAAAAGTCGCTATCTCCTTGTTATAGTTGATCATTTTAGTAAATGGACCGAAATTGTTCCCTTAAAACGAGCCTCCGCGAAATTAGTTACCGATTCTATTTTAAATAAATATATTTTAAAATACGGGGCGCCCCTAAAAGTTATATCGGATAATGGTCCTCAATTTGTAAGTAATATATTTGAAGACATGTGCCAAAAACTGGGCATACGTCATTTAAAAATGGTCCCGTATCGGCCGCAATCAAATATAGCGGAACGGGTCAACAGAAATATAGTGAAAATTATCCGTAGTTATGTTAAAAATTTTCATAAAAGCTGGGATAACTATGTCAATGAATTTGCTTTCGCCCTTAGGACCGCAAAACATGATACAACGGGCAAAACTCCTGCTGAGTTATTTCTAGGCAGAAAGATTATAACACCGTTAGATAAATTATTTTATGTGCAACAAAGAGCCCCAGAATTTAAAATGGGTGATATAGAAAAACTAATTAAGGAAGCAAAGAAGAATACGGAAGTAGCACAAAGAAAACAGAAGCTCTATTATGATTTGAAACGACGGGGAGTAACTTATAAAGTAGGGGATGAAGTACTAAAAATTAAGCATTCACTTTCTTCAGCACCAGAAGATAAAACTGCCAAATTTTTCCCACGCTTTGAAGGACCATATGTTATAGAAAAAATAACTCACGCTGTTGTAGTATTAAAGGCAAGAAATGGCGAAACCTGTTCCGCAAACATTGACCAGATAAAACCATTCTATGACCGTAATAAAATGCAAATCTTTTCAGATCTTTTGCAGGATCCGGTACGGCAGACACCGCAGGTACAAGTTCCAGAGGTGGGAAAACGACAAGTACAAGGGCAAGCCAATGAGAGACAGAAGCAAGTGAAAAGAAAATTGCCCCGCGGAAAAATTGAAGGTACAAAGAAAAAGAAGTCGTTCCACCGTCCAAAAAACAGAGTTCACGAACACCCCCAGAATGAAGAAGGGAGAAGGACGACGTATGTGGAAAAGACCGGGAGAAAGGACGGCAACTATAACCCGGCTGTGAAACGGAAGATTGACTCATCCGACAGAACTCTCCGCAGCAAAAGTCGCCGAACTGCGGAAGGGCCATCAGCGGCGGAGGAAAAAGTACAAGAAAAATTTGAACGGCCAACAACGAGGTCCAAGCAGGATCACGACAGAAGTTTCCCGGTTCCACCAAGACCAGCTGCCTTCAAACGGCCAAGACCACAAGCAGAGGACAGAAGGAAGATGTTCAAGGGTGGCCGTAGTGGTGAAAAACGGAAGCTTCCAGAGGAAAGCACTGAAGGGCGAGCCCGTACAAGAAGGAGGATCAACCAAGCAACGGTCTGCAGCACCTTTAAAGACTGGGCCCAGAAAAGGATGTCTGAATATTACAAAGATAAGTAAAATTTTGTGTTACTTTACAAACTTAAGTTAATCTTTCATTCTTACTGCAAGTGGCAGATTTGAAGAAGTTTTACCTCATGCGAGGTCTACCTTTATCGCCAAAAGGGCGAGAAATGAGTTGTGACCGATTTTCTTATTATGTTTTTCAATTACTCGCGCGTAAAACTAAAGTTGATGTATAATAGCGTTGTATAAAGACTTAAATATTGTAAAAAGTTATTGTATAAATTTTATTTAAAACATTCTAACAAGAAAGAAGTTTTAGTCTGAAAGACTTTTTGAAATGTAGTATTATTTCAATGTAGAAAGAATTGGCACTTGCTTTGAAAAGAATAGAAGTTAACAATGTACTACTAATGTATGTTTTCAAATGTGTAAAATTAACGGCATCTTGATATGTTCTTGTATACATGTGAACTGTTATTTTGAATGTTTAGAAATACCGTGATATGGTAAAAGTGAAAATAATGTTAAAAAATTTGTTATTCGTGTGACTGTAAAGATTAAATCATGGTGAATATGTGTTAAAGGTTGAATGATGTAGTTAGGCTCTCTGACGCTACACTTTAGAGTTAGCCACTTTCAGAATAGTACCTCAGGGTCTAGAGTTGAAATTAGGGTGTGTTAAGAGGTCTCGTATGTTGAATTTTAACACGTTAGTGTTTTGATTGTAGGAGGAAGTGTTGAACACATAGACAGAAACACATTCGTGTTTGGTGTTTTTACAACACATGTCAGAGAGCACGGGGAGAGATAATTAAAATAGTCATGAATGAAATAAGAATGTTAAGAAAAGTATATTCTATATGTTATTTGCAATGTCATTCTGTAACATTTCATTAAACTAGTTTTCCTTCCAGATCTCTGGAAGGAACCAGAATTGAATAAAGCTCCTGTTTTGATGCACTACAGATGAAAAAGAAAAAAGATTGTTGTATATTCCGGGAGCTGCTATTGTAACAAATTTCTTTCTTTTAAAATTTTCTAGTTTCTAGCTAAGTTATGTTTGTAAAAGTTTGGCCTCGCGTTAGTTTCTAGAGCTAAAAGTTTTCAACAAGGTCGTTTTAGACCTCAGTTTCAAACTAATTAACTCTGGCGGGAAGTATGTAAGGATCTTGGGTTTTACTAGCGTTTATTTTATTTTAAATCTTTACTATCACTTCTTGTTTTCTACTTCCGGCCAGAATTATAAGCGTGAAGGAGTTTATGCAAAGTTGTCTGGCGAACGCCAAGTATTTAAGTGTGGCCTTTTTGCCAAGCAGAAGAGAGGAAGCCGTGAGTTCGAAGCAGGCCGCTTACCTTAGAAGTTACGCAGTTGCTACTTTGCCTTCCAGGCCAGAGGTTTTAATCCTCTTGATAAATTAAACGTATTGTAGTGTTCACAGTCTCTGTGCTACATACGCTTTCTGTTATTATAAGGCCAATCTTATTCTAAAGTTAAATTAGAGTTTAGTTTTATTTTGATATCTTTTAAGTTAGACCCCGAGTGGAGGGTCATTGTATTCCGAAGTACGGAAGTCATTGTATATAAAGAAAAAAATAAAGGGTTTTGTATACCCTTCGTCTGTATCCTGTCCACTTACTACAATTAGTGAACATAGCTTTAGTAAGCTCTCTGTTCTAGTCAGGTCATTGTATGTTTCCGAAGAAAGTTAGAAGAAACATTGAACCTGATAACTTCTAAAGAAGCTCGTAATGCTTTCTGAGGTATTGTTGTAAATCTCTTTAAATGTGCACTTTGAATTTTTCAGATTTTGAGCTCGTCTTTGAAAAAAAAATCGGCATGTTTATTTTGAAGATCTTTATGTTTAGTTTCCAGGTGCCTTTTCAATTTAGCTGGTTTCATGCTCTCATTTGCTAATTTTTCGTTGCAAATGACACATATCGGGCGTTTTTCATCATCAACAACACAAAATGTAAAACCATACTTAATAAATTCCTCATTGTATTTTCTTATTTTATTAGATCGGGTATTTAGTTCAGTATTTTGCGATTCCTCATCAGTATTTGTTCGTTTGTTAACTTATCAGGTTCAGTGTTTCTTCTTACTTGCTTGGGGAACATTCAAAAACCTGACTCGGAACAGGGAGCTTACTAAAGCTATGTTCAATAAATGTGGGAAGTAGACAAGATACACAGGAAGGGTATACGAAACCCTTTATTTTTTTCACTTTTTACAATGATTTCCGGACTTCGGAATACAGAGACCAACCACTTGTGGTCTGAACGTAAGAATATAAAAATATTAACTAAACTCTAACTTAACTTTGGAATAATAAACAAGGGCCTACGTGGAAGATTGGCCGTATATTAACAGGAAGCCGTATGTAGCACAGAGAACTGTTAACACTACAATACGTTTAAAATTATCAAGAGGATTAAACCTCTGGCCTGGAAGGCAACCAGCAACCGAGTAAACTGCTAAGGCACGTGGCCTGCTTCTACTAACTCCTTCTTCTCTCTCGCTTGGCAAAAAGCCACAACTTAAGTACTTGGCGTTCGCCAACAAATTTGCATAAATAACCACTTGTGGTCTGAACGTAAGAATATAAAAATATTAACTAAACTCTAACTTAACTTTGGAATAATAAACAAGGGCCTACGTGGAAGATTGGCCGTATGTAGCACAGAGAACTGTTAACACTACAATACGTTTAAAATTATCAAGAGGATTAAACCTCTGGCCTGGAAGGCAACCAGCAACCGAGTAAACTGCTAAGGCACGTGGCCTGCTTCTACTAACTCCTTCTTCTCTCTCGCTTGGCAAAAAGCCACAACTTAAGTACTTGGCGTTCGCCAACAAATTTGCATAAATAAGTTAAAGCTTTTAATTCTGGCCGGAAGTAGAAAATAAGAAGTGATAGTAAAGATTTAAAATAAAATAAATGTTAGTAAAACTTAAGATCCTTACAAGCTGAAGATGTACCTGGTGTACGTATTACCCATTTATCCATTATGAAGATAGGGGTTAAAATTATTTAAACTAAAACAAATAATATATAAAATTTTATCATTTTTTTCCGAGAAATTCAATAAAATTAACAGAGATCATTCTCTAATGATAGTACATACCTGATAACAAAGAGTAGCAAAGCCCGATAAAAATATAAAAAATCATAATTACACAACGTCACATGATAAAACTCGAGGATAAACTAAAACAATTGCAGGCCAACTGCTACATGCTACAACTTCATGCGAACACTTCACGTCTTCACTCTGACTATCAGATACACCGCGTACCTCGCCATCTGATTGGCTGATCACGGAAGCGAATTTTCCCCCTTTCCCTGCGGTTAACGTCTAGTCTAGTCAAATAGGCGCTTTTCAGTAAAACTGGGGAATTACCGCGAAGAGGGCGCTATCTACCGGAGTGAAAAACTTGCGTCTTCACACTTTACATACATTACGCATTACAGTCAAAGAAAGAGCAGACAGCATGAAATTGCAATTAAACAGTGAGTGACGGCGCTTCACTCTTTATAAGTACACTGTATGGTATGCAACATGCAGGCATAATGCATTTCATAAAAATTTGGGGACCCCCAAAAAACTTCTGGCGACCCCTGAAGGGGTCGCGACCCCCAGTTTGCGCACCACTGGTCTAAGTAGTAATGACCTTGATCCTCATCACTTTAAGACACCTACAGTTCTTAACATGTTTATGAATAAATCTTTCTTCTAAGACGCTATACTGTGCACTCGTTTCCATTTAGTTCCGATGAGGCTGGAAAGAATTCTGATGAGAATCACTTGGATTCGGCACAATTCCACATTCTTTAATAACACGGTATTCAGCTGCATTTGAGAGGGTTCCCTTTATTCGAGGCTGAGGACACATTAGCTGCCGAGGGGTAAAGTTGCTAAACATTGGTCCAGATTCGAATATCGCGAACGGGCTTCACCATGGGTGTTTTCGTGGTTTTACCCATATGTTGCGTGTATACCAGCCAGTTTCCCTTATAAAGTCCTCCACGAAGGCATCCCTCCCTTTAGGTAGATAGCCGTGGAATGCTTTACCATAATCAAATAAATCAAATCAAACTTTATTCGAGGCTGGCTGATTCAAAACCCTATCTTGATTTAAACATTACACCTTATTTTTTCAGAGACTTGCTTTTATTTTATTCATTCTGCTTTTATTCTTCTTCATTCTAATTTATTTTATTCTATCTACGTTATTCTTCATTCTTATTTCCTTTCTTCACTTGCACTTGGCAATCACTATTTCATCTATCTGACAGATTATTCTGCTGGTCAACAATAATTATTTTTCAGTTTTGAATGTTCCCTCACTTCTCCTACTAAATCTTTGATTGCCGAATCTATGACTCTCTCCGCCTCCACAATTAACACTACACTTATTTTCAACGAACCGATATCTTTCATACTTTATTGGTGAGTCAAAATACTTCTCCAAGTCACTCAGATTATGCTTTTCCACAAAATTGTGTGATTGAGGCAGCAGCCTAAAAACTATGTGAAAGCATAGTTTTTCGACTGTAAACCTAAAAGTATGTGACCTCACTATTTGAAGTATTTCGATACAATTGCAATCCAACTTTACGTAAGATATACGAAGTTAAATGCTGTCTTACCGTCTGATATTTTCCCTTTATGTAAGACAATAAACGAGCTTTATACTGTGCTTTGAGAAAATCTTTAGCCAACGCCGCCTTTAACAAATTAAAATTATATGACTCACCACCAGGTTCAGCTAACAAATTTATTTTTCCGATATCTTAAGATACGTCAGATTCTTAACTTCCGATAGCGCAGAACCTTCACTTTCAACGACTATGCTGTAATACTGACTTCTTGATATTCACCGACGGGATGCAAGAAAAATGACTCTCATCTTTTCCACAAAACACAATTCCGAGTTGATGCAGGAAAAATTAACTTCGGTTTTATGGGTGCGCGCATGGCATCTAACAGATACCCGAAACTTTTAATGGAACTTACAGTCTTGCAGTGTCTAACGCTCAGGTATACCGTACAGGTATACCTTAACATGTTAAGTTGAGAGACTCTACACGGTTACGTTAAATGTTTTAAGTTACCAGATCACTTAGTAAACATAGACATGGTAATGCGACTCTTTGTCTCATGTGGTTATTAACAGAAAGAACCATAATTTAAGATAAAAGTTAAAATAACGCTAATTCATAAGACATCAGTCCGACGGCTACACAAATTCAGAGGTTAACAGCCTTGTGGATAAGATTTGCATGTAGTTAAGGAGAATATACGTACAAGTTAAATATAATGCAAAATACAAAATCAGCATGCATAGCTAAACATAGGCTCGTTACTAAGTGGTCGAGAAATAAGAGCGCTTAGCAGTAGCTTTAGCCGTTAAGCTAAATTCAAGAGCAGAGAATTAAAGCAGAATAAGGAGGATCAGCCTAAGCTGCCAAGTACTCACTGAAGAAAGCTGAAAAACTCTGAACTTACTTCTAATTTAATTAATTCGCATTCTGGTGACGAAAGTAGAATTTGAAGTAAAGCCAAAAGAATACGATAACTGGGTTAGAGAATATAAACCCATGGACTGTTATTGAACTTTTTTTCACATATCTCAATAGATGAAAAACATCAGAAAGTTTTTCTAAAGGGTGATCAATTCACTGAAATAAATTATTCATAAATGCAATGTTTAACATATGGTGTCTTTTGTTTCGCTTTAAAATACTGAGCAAAAATGCTGTTTTGTAAAGAACAACAAGTATTTCATAGTTTTGGAAAGGAAAACATATAGAAGAAGCAAACTAGTTGCATAAGATATCTGATGTGTTTCATGTTCCACTGACTAGAATAGTTTATATTGTATACGCATGGCAAAAATTTCAGCGTCAGCGTGATACGAAAATATATTTTCCCAAAAATTCTTCAAGTTCAAAAGCATATTTGCCCTAGACTATAACTATATAAATCCTTGAAATATTCGAAAGTATAATCTAACAAATAGGCCCTTCTATGCAACATCTTGAATATACAGTACCTCTGGGGAACTGAGACCCAGAATATCAAATATCAACTTTGCTATATTTATATTTTCAGATGACAGTCAACTGAACCATTGAAGTCATTCTTGCGTAGCCTGATGCGAAATAAAAGTAAAAAAAATGAATATAAGCTTAAGACATAAATACTGAATTTTTAAAATGTAGAAACTTTAATTGTTTACGTAGGAAAATATCAAAAATTCATAAATTCCAATGCAAAATACTTTAACATGGATACTATGTAAACTTAACATTATTTGCTTTTGACTACCCTAAAGCATTTATCCGAAGGCTTAAGTACATTTCATGTGTTAGTCGAAATAAAAGAGTTATTTACTATTGAGATAGTCTTCTTTCACAGGAGACTGATTAGAAAACAAATATTTGAAGTTGGGTATTGTATAAAAAATGCTTAAGTTATTTTACTTATAAATGGTTCAAAATACAAAACAGAAAGCATCTGCTTTTATCTAATACTTTCGATGTGCATAGTTGCGTAAATGTTATCTAAACGGAAAACATAAACTAGGAAAATTGATTGTTAGAGATAACTTCAAAACATTAAGGTAATTTTTGACTGAATCCATTGATAACACAAGATTGCTGCTTTGCTAAATTTATTTTTCACTTTGGCGTATTTCTCTTACGTTTCGATTAAAGTAGCTTTTAAACATAAATAACATTTTCAGTGATAGTATCAAAATAATTGCATTACTTTAAAGTCTGATTTATTTGCTTGCATAATAATTATGTATGAATTATTTAAATTAAATCCTTCTGTATTACTTAAATTGCTCTAGAGTTATGATGGTAAGCGGAGCCAGGGTTCTAATCTTGAAATGGATGAAGCATGGTGTTTGTGACTGTACTGCCTCTGCGGTAAACAGGTATTTAAACCATTTGTAGGAAGGCTTTCTTCAAATGATGGTGGAAGACAAAGAAGTGTATGAGACAATCTGCTTTCACTGTGCTGAGTGTCAGCACACCAATCGGTGATTGGCAAGATCTCAATCACGGATCTTCAAATTTGCTAGTTGGGCATGCTAACTAGTTACAACGGATGGCAAAACGGGGCTTATGATAATTTCTGACAATATTTCCCACTTAAAGGACGAATCCAGAGAGCCACGAGATCCAGTCAGTCAGTTCCAGATGGTAGTGAGTTCTGGAACAATTGTCTATACCTGAGATTTTTCGAAGTCGAAAAAGGAGAGAAATCAACTGTGCTCTCCCGAGATTCGAATGGCTTCTAGTTCACTGGCTGGATGAGAACGACTTACGTTATGATTGCATGGAATATGTTACTGACTGCACGGAATAGGCTATGATGAGGAAATATGTTAAATACTAACAAATAGTAATGTTAACAAGGGCCTTTCATCAATGAAAGATAGTATATTCTTTGTTCCACCTATAACTATTCGTTGGGCTCTACACATTTAAGGACATGGGGTCATATGCAACAAAAGCTCACAAAATATACATTTATAAATTTGCAACAAAATATAATATGACAGATACGTTCATATATCCTGATCTGGGTTCCAGCTCATGTGGGTATCACTGGCAATGAAGCGGCGGACCTGCTTGCGAAATCTGCTGCCAATGACTCGTCCTATTTAAAAAAAAAACCACGGTCAATAGCCTTTTTCAAGAATGGCAGAAAAGATGGGAAAGGGAAAGCACAGGGAGGAGAACCTACAAGTTCTTTCCAAAAGTCACGTGCTCAGTTAATACATACAGCGGAGCACAAACTCAATTCTACACTGGCCATGGTCCCTTCCCACATTACCTTAAGAGATTCGGCATACGAGCATCAGATTTGTGTGAATGTGGTGCGGTAGGTGATGCAGATCACTTCCTCTTCAACTGCCCACAAACCGATAAACTGCATTTAAAAATGCCAAGCAGTGAATACTGTCCGCAATGGGCGGAGAATACCCGCGGCAACAAGCAGACGAAAACTAAAATAGAGGAGGTAATCAGGCTTTGCTCAGCAAGATACTAAGAAATTCTCCCCCTCTCTTGAGAATTGTATCTTCGCAGCATAATTTTAATAGCAATTCAAAATACTCCAAAAACTGAATATCAACACTAGGAAAATAGCTCACCCCGTAGAATAATAACAGGACTGTAAGAGCAAAACTACTGTAATGTAAACATATTACTATCCAGTTTATATGTACTTGATAAAAATAATATTGTAAAGCAGTTTAAATGATATTGAAAATCCAGTCAATGTGTAAATGAATTAAATTAATAAAAGTTTAATTTTGATTATCTCAGTAAAAGTATTGTAAATATGAATTCATATAATGTCTAAATGTACACATAGCTGTCATGATTTTATGTATCTATCATATGTAACTTTGACAGACTTATGACAGACTTTTATGTATCTATCATATGTAACTAAGACAATGATTGTAATCAACATATCTATGCTTATACACAGGCCTTGTATGCCCATGTAATATTTATATGTATATTTTTACACGGAGGAAATTTTCCCTTCTGCCAGGATGACTACTAACACTGTAAGACTTTTATAACAAAGTCAGGTCAGTGGTTATCTCAGGCGGCGCTCAGATACGTTCTAAGAATTGATAAGGAAAAAATAAGGACTTTTTATAATGTCGACATTTAGTTTAAATGATGCAAGGTTTTCACCATTTATATACACTCAAGAGCCAAAACATTATGACCACCTGTCAATAACGAGTTGGGCCACCTTTGGCGCGCAACACAGCTTCAACCTGCCTTGGCATGGATGCTACAAGTCCTTGATAGATGGCCGGAGATAGATTGTACCAGATTTGTATCAACGGTCACGCAAATCCGAGATATTGCGAATTGGTCGTCTTTGACCTCTGAGCTGCTGTCCCATGACATCCCAAATGTGTTCTATCGGATTGAGATCCGGTGAGTTAGGTGGCCAGGATATTAACTGGAAATCAGCATCATGTTCTTGAAACCACTCCAACACAATTGTAGCCTTGTGACATAGGGCGTTGTCCTGTTGGAACATTCCATTTCCAGCTGGAAAAACAGAGGCCATGTAAGGGTGCAACTGGTCCGCAATGATGTTCAGATACCCTGTAGTATTCATGGTCTGCTCTACCACAAACACAGGTCCCAGAGACGCCCAAGAGAACGTCCCCCAGAGCTTAATACCGCCACCACCGGCCTGTGTATGATCTACTGTGCATTGAGGGAACAACTGTTTGCCTGGAAGACGGCGTATCCTGACACGGCCATCGGCGTGATGAATGACAAACCGTGATTCATCTGACCAGGCAACTCTCTCCCACTGATCCATGGACCAGTCGCGATGTTCCCGGGCCCAGCGCAGGCGCAGTTGGCGATGACGCTTGGTCAGCAAAGGCACACGAGTGGGACGTTTGCTGCGTAGCCCCATATCCAACAGTGCCCGCTGAACAGTGTGCTCCGATACTTTTCTACTTGGCCCTGCATTGTATTCGGCTGTCAGCTGAGTCACTGTCTGGCTCCAGTTTTGCTTCACCATGCGAGACAGTCTCCGACGACCTTTTCCTTTAATAGCGTGTGGACGTCCAACACCATGTCGTCTTCTGCTGGTTTCACCGTCATTCATCCACTTTTCATACGTACTAACAACTGTAGATCGCGAACAACGCACGAGTCGTGCAGTTTCGGAAATACTTGTTCCGAGCCTTCGAGCCATTACAATCTGCCCTCAATGAAAGTCGCTTAGATCCGCAGCCTTTCCTATTACACACAGAAATAAATGAAAGAATGATTCTTCAGACTCTCCAGCAGCAGTTAAATACCACTTCCACCTGATTACGTATCTTCCACGTCATCCAGGCGCGTTCATCGCAAAATGTAGGGCTGGTCATAATGTTTTGGCTCTTGAGTGTATATGTAAAAAAAATTGGTTCGATAGTTTTTGATATTTTTTTCTGTGGTTTTATTAACGTATGCCAGTGTAATGTCCGCACTTTTTTAAAAGAATTCGTACCCCAGTTTTAAATTTTCTGGAGAATTTCTAAGGCAGTAACTTAAATCTATATTAAAACTTTGCAACCTAATATTAAATAACAATATAGATGTGGGAAACGTTATGTCATGATATTCCCTAATATCCTACTGTGTGACGTATGCATTGCGTCAGCATGTGTTTCCCGCCTTCGGAAGAAGACGAGGATTAGCTGGCGAGAGGAGCAGACGTCGCTCGATCGCTCGTATACCATTTTCATTAATTGTAATCCTAATGTAATCTATATTTGTAAATAGTAATAAATGTGTGTTATCAACTATGGTCGTTGCCTTTCCCCACATTTTGGAGGCTCGACCGTGCCTTTTTGTGCATGCGTTATAATCGAACTCTAGACACCAGCAATCACTAAAGGCGTTCAGAAAGCTAACAAAGGCAAGACGTGCTTTTATGACGATTTAACATTCTTCTTCAAGCCAGACGACGTATGTGAATGAAGACGTGCGTTTATGACGATTTAATATTCTTCAAGCTGGACGACATATGTGAATGATGTTACATGCTACTTGTCCATTCTTCTGATTTTGGACGTTAAATCGAAATTCGATTTTGGATTACATTGGATTGGCCAAGATGTATATTGGATTATAAGGACTGCCCCGAAGTTAGGTAGGCAAATTTTTCCCTAATTCGTTCATAATTTATTAGTATTACGATTTTAAGCTGTGTTTATACTGTTTAATTCTCATTCATACATACCCTATTTCATATTCATATTGTCCTATTTTACTGTTTAAAGAACTATGGCCCTAAAATTAGGTGATATCCCATTGATAGCGAGTTCTCTTAAATATGGCACAACACGAGTTATTAAATTATTTAATACCGTGCTCGGATATTCCGATTTTGATCATTCTTCGCGAAAAAGAATGCGAAATTTTGCCGCGTTCCCGGACAGTTTCGATTTGGCAAAACATAAAGAACTTCTATTAAAAGATTTTTCTTTATCAGATTTTATATCAGTGGCGAATTTATTGCATTTGGAAGCTTCCACTAATAAAGATGTTTTATGTGAAAAAATTTTTCATGCGCTCACTAATCTGACGGATTTTCACAATTCCCTAGATGTTAGTTTTTTATCCGATGACGATCATTCAATTTCAGACACCGACAGTGCACCGACGCCTGTAGGTCTAAGTTCTTCTGTTCCCCCTTCCCCTCCCTCCATGGCGCCAAGCCCAAATCGCGTTGTTTCTTCTGACGCGGAAGTAATAAATTTGAATTCGAGTCGCTCCGGTGTTTATATGACGGCGAACACCGAGATTCGCGAGATGAGTCGTGACTTATGGTTTATTTTGAGAGATCTTTCAAACACTTGCAGAAACTTTTCAGGCAATGATTCCTATTCAGTCCGTGCTTTTTTCAACGATATAGAGGATAATTTCCAATTATTCCCAAATCTTACCGACCAGCAAAAATTAGTTTTTGCGAAAAGACTTGTTGTGGGTACTGCTAAAACTTTTTTGTTTTCACAACGGAATCTCAATTCATACGACATGTTTAAAACATTATTACTTAATGAGTTCTCCGATAAAATTACGTATATTGAAATTCATAAACAACTCGAAAGAAGAAAAATGCGCTCGAATGAAAGCTCTTTGCAATATTTTATCGCAATGCGCGAAATTGCGAATCGTGGTGATGGTGTTATCGACGAGGCTTCTGTCATTCAGTATACCATTCAAGGAATACTAGGTACCCCATCCGATAAAATTATTCTCTACGGTGCAAAATCATATTCTGAATTCAAGGAAAAGCTACGCACTTATGAATCTGTAGTTACGACTAGACATACAAATATCTCTCATCCATCAAATTTTAAAAATACGAATAATGGCCCCAGACGTGGTACTGAACGCAAAAATTCAGACCAACAACACGACACGAAATTTAATAATACTGGTCCATCTAAAACTAAACCACAAACTTGTTTTAACTGCAATGAGGTCGGACACCTCTCACGGTCCTGTCCTAATCGTTCTTTTGGCCCAAAGTGTCTAACTTGCGGTCGTTTTGGACATAAATCTATGGATTGCCGACTCACTACATCAAATGAGACTTCCACTCCATCTGACGAAGTAAATACAATACAAACATCTCACGGTAATATGTGTAAAACTGTCGTTATACTCAATAGCACAATTTCTGGATTAATTGACACTGGAAGTGAGGTCACATTACTGAACGAAAACACATGGATTCCATTTGGTTCCCCACCACTTTCAAATAATTCTGGAGTGTTAACTGGTTTCGGATTCTCAAAAATTCCTATTATTGGCTATTTTCAAACCATTATCAACATTGATAATCAGGACTTTCCGGCTAATATTAGAGTTGTTCCAAATCATTCTATGCAATTTTCTCTTATTGTAGGATGTGACGTAATTAAAAATGCTAAATTAACTATTACACCAGACGGTATATATTTTTCAAAACCTTCCGAGCAGTGCTTTGAAACTGCTCCTGAATCTTTCATTTTTGCAATAAATGACGATGTTCCAGCTTTTGATATTGGTTCAAATGTTTCCAAAGAAACTCGTGCTGCGGCAGAACGTTTGCTGAATTCTTATGTCCCAAATAAAACAAAGACGACAGATATTAAACTTAATATCACTCTATCCGATGATAAACCGATTTTTCACCCTCCTAGACGCCTTCCTTTTGTTGAACGGAAAATTGTTGACAAACAAATAAATGAATGGTTGAAACTTAAAATTATTGAACCTTGTTCATCTCCATATGCCAGTCAAGTTCTCGTGGTGCGTAAAAAAGATGGTACACCCCGTGTTTGCATCGATTATAGGAAACTTAATCGACTTTTAATTAAGGATCATTTTCCTCTTCCTCTTGTTGATGACATTTTGGATAAACTTCAAGACGCGCAAATTTTTAGTTCTCTTGACGTACGTAACGGCTTTTTTCATGTGCCAGTAGCGGACGAAAGTAAACCATATACAGCTTTTGTAACTCACAACGGACAATTCCAGTTTCTTCGAATGCCATTTGGTCTTTCAAATTGCCCTTCAGTATTTCAGCGTTTTATAAATTATGTTTTTCGTGATTTAATTGTCAAAGGTTATGTTTTACCCTACATGGACGATGTAGTTATTCCCGCCAAAAATGAAAATGAGGCCATTCATCGTCTCAACCAAGTACTCAAAGTTGCTAGTGAATATGGTCTAGAAGTTAATTTTCGTAAATGTCAATTTCTTCACAAAAAAAAATCGAATTTCTTGGACATATCGTTGAAGGTGGTAAACTTTTTCCTTCCCCTTCGAAAACAAAATCTGTAATTAACTACCCCGAACCTAAGAGTACGAAAGACGTCCAACGCTTTCTCGGTCTCACGGGATATTTTAGGAAATTCATCCCCTCATATTCTAGCATTGCAAAACCCCTTAGTGATCTCCTTCGTAAGGACACCCCCTTTCAATTTCATGCTGATTAGAAAGCCGCATTTCACAGATTAAAATATTTGCTTTCTCAACAACCAGTTTTAAGTATTTTTAATCAAAAGAGTCCTATCGAAAGTCATACCGACGCATCCATTGATGGCTTGGGGGCAGTCCTACTACAAAAGTCTATGAACGATAACAGCTTTCACCCTGTCTACTACATGTCAAAGAAAACATCGGACAATGAGCGTAAATACACCAGTTATGAACTCGAAGTCTTTGCAATTGTTGAAGCTTTAAAAAAGTTCCGTATTTACGTCCTTGGTGCACATTTTAAAATTATCACTGACTGCAACGCTTTTGTGCAAACTTTAAATAAAAAGGAACTCAATTCGAGAATAGCCCGATGGGTTTTATATCTTCAAGATTTTGACTATGAAATTGAGCACCGTACCGGCTCAAAGATGGCTCACGTGGATGCCCTCAGCCGCAGTCCATGTTGCATGACTATCCAAGACAGTATCTTTCTCCAATTTCGCAAAGCACAAGAAACCGACGAGCATATTACGGCTATTAAAGCACTCCTTCAAACAACGCCTTCGTATGATAACTTTCTCGTTAAGAACAATCTCCTGTACAAAAACGTCAATGGCATTGACTTACTTGTGGTGCCTGAGGATATGCAGGCAAATGTCATTAAAACAGCTCACGAACGAGGCCACTTCGCCGTAATTCGCACTCAAGAACTTTTAAACAACGAATATTTTATCCCAAATCTGAAAGAAAAAATTGAGCGGTGTGATTATCTCTGATCGAGGCCCTGCATTCAAATCCACTGCATTTGCAAACTATTGTGACACACAGAGAATAAAGCACGTTCTTATTACAGCTGGCCTCCCACGATCGAACGGTCAAGTTGAGCGTTTGAACTCCATTATTATTGCTGTCCTTTCTAAACTCTCCATAACCAACCCTGAGCAATGGTACCGCCATGTTCCCGCCGTGCAACAAATTATTAATTCAACTTTTCAACGTACCATCAATTCTACTCCCTTTGAACTTCTCTTTGGGACTAAAATGAAATCGCAAAACGACATAAACATCGCTGCTCTAATCGACGAGGAGATCAAATCTGCATTCATTCAGCAACGTGACGATCTCCGTAAGGACGCAAAACAGCAAATCTCTAAAGTGCAAGACGAAAATCGCCGTACTTATAATTTGCGACGAAAATAGGCACAAAAATTTCAACTTCATGACCTCGTGGCTATCAAACGAACTCAGTTTGGCCCTGGTCTAAAACTCAAACAGAAATTTCTCGGACCTTATAAAGTCACCAGGCTCAAACAAAATGACACATATGATGTGGAAAAGTGTGCATTTTTCGACGGACCATCCAAAACATCCACTTGTGCTGAATACATGAAACCCTGGTCCAACAATATTGAACGTATCACTTAGTTTTTATTAAACTGTCAGCATTATAGGTCCTCCTGTGTTTGGCAGATGACACCTGAGAACTTTCTAATAATTTTTTTTTCCTCATATCAACTTTTTAATTCATTTTGTCATACTAATGTTCTTTTTATTTTTAGTTAACTGCTGTGGTGTGTTTAATCTATTTTTTTGCTTCATTTGTGTAAGTATCCTCCGCTTTGTATCTAAAGATTATTTTTTTTCATACCTATGTTACTATATTATAATAATTTTTTTAAATTTGATGATATACTATGTTGCTTCAGGCGAGGTCGCCTGTCCGGTCATGATGGCCGAATGTGGGAAACGTTATGTCATGATATTCTCTAATCTCCTACTGTGTGACGTATGCATTGCGTCAGCATGTGTTTCCCGCCTTCGGAAGAAGACGAGGATTAGCTGGCGAGAGGAGCAGACGTCGCTCGATCGCTCGTATACCATTTTCATTAATTGTAATCCTAATGTAATCTATATTTGTAAATAGTAATAAATGTGTGTTATCAACTATGGTCGTTACCTTTCCCCACATAGATGCAAAATAAAACCACGGAAAAGTATTAAATCTTAAAAAAACCTGGTTTGAATTTTACGCTCTGTATTTACATTGTGCCAGCTTATTTTTAGTTAACGATAATTCAGCAACTTTCCGACAGTAAATAAACCTGTTTAGAGTTCTATCAATGATGAGTATAGCACATGTACTAATTTAAGTAATATATTTTTATACTAATTAAGTAATGCGCTATATTAATGATGAGTAAGGCACTTGCACCAATTTAAGTACTGTTTTTTTAAATAAAATCGAATATGCTGTAGAATTGAATTAGCTGCAGTTGTTTCTATAGCATAAATTATCATTTTTATTTATCGTAATAATTATTAAACTGATGCCCAATGAAATATTCATTAAGTATGCCATGTTTATGATTACGCGTAGACAGGAATTTTCTTATAAAGGTCGTAGAGTCTTTAGGTTTTTTTCCCCCCTGGAAGACGTGAAAAATGTGCAGTGTCTTCGCCGGAACTCGAACCTGAACCTCTCGCACGCGCGCAGAATATGCTTACAATTACACCACGAAGGCATGAGGGATATAATACCTCCCCTTTATAAAGGGTGACTACAGATGAGGAGACCCGAATGACAATTCCCGGTGGTCGCGAATTACCTTCCGCCACCTTTTAGTTTGGGCGTCACTGTAGAGTGATTAGATTATTTGAACCAGAAGACTTAAAAAACGCGCAATACCTTTGCCGAGACTCGAACTTTAGACCTCTCGAATACGCGTCGTTCGTGCTTTCGTTACACATTGCACAGTGCAACTATCTTATGCTGGCAGAAATTTTATCTTGCATTTGTAAAAGTTGTAACAAAAGGTTGTAATCTTAAAGTTATAACTAATAAAATGTTAGGAGCAGCAAATCTCAAGTAGTCACCCAGTCAAGTAGTAACTGCTTCACTGCGTCTGATGAAGCACCGTGCTATGATGAGTCAGGGGAATGTAGCACCTTTGCTCGGCTGTTGTTGCAATGTGCAGTTGATGATAAGGAAAGTATTTCAGTGCAGTAGATGATAGCTTGCCAAATAGATGAATATGGTAGTCCTCAGAAAGGATCTCATAGCAGACGCGTTGAGAGAAATTTGCTATGTTATTTGATGCAGTGTTGTAAAAAAAAAAATTCGATTCGCTTATATAGGCCATTATTAAAGTAGTCAACTTTGAGGTTAGTAAGCGAATTTTTGTTTCGGATAAACTAAGATAGTCAAATGAGGATTCTTAGAAATTTATTTGGCAAAACTTGTATAGTTTTGCCAAATATTATTGAATTAGTATCGAGAGTGAGGATGAATATGAGAGCAATCGATAGCACTGGAATCTTGATGGCATCGATTATATCGAATGATAATCAACAGAGATATATAATGAGATCTGCCACAGTGTCTTCAGACAGGGACGCAATGACCATCGCATTGCAGACGTGAAATTTGTCTCAAATGATATCATGGCATTCGTACCTCCATTCGCAACGATCTAGCCACCTGTGCATGCACAGATCCTGTGGTCTATGGTCTCAGGTAGCCGAAACAACGGTCATCTTGCAAACAAAATCCTCATTGCTGTAGACGATCTGAAGACACAGTATCTCCAGACACGGACGCGACAATCATTCGTATTGCGGACATGACATTTAGCTCATTAGATGACATTATAACATTTGGCTCTCCATTTACAACGAAATAGACATCTAGGCATGCGCAGATCCTACGGTCTATGGTCATAAGTAGCCGAAACAACGGTCATCTTGCAAAAACTTCTGGTTGCTGCAAACGATGTCGAACTATACTTGCTAAGATTTTGCCGTGACACTAAACCTAATTCTTGAAATAGATTTTGATTCGACTGAACGACTCTTTAAAGTCATGTGCACATTCTGTGACATTTCTACTGATGTCTGATATTGACATTTGGACTTCTGACTCAAATATAAATTGCACTATAGTTTTGAATTTTTACTGTGACTTGTAATGGATTTTTAGCTGTATGTTCTCTTTATTTTGTAGTTATGAGAGTAATAAAAAAGTAAAACACTTCAGTTTGAAGTTTAATTCATTAATATCCAGCAAACGAAGGAAGACGACGAAAAAGGAAACTGGTAATAACTAGAGAAGGTTAGATAACAGTGAAAATATTTTAACTTTAATTATGATGTCGATTTACTAAATCACGCCAATACACATAACGGCTATCTTTTTAAGGGGATTAATTTCTTTCCGAAACACGTTCTAATATAAATTGTTTGTATTTTCCATGCGCATTTGGAAACAATCAAAGTACCATATTTTCTGGAACTAAACTGAAATTGTCATTGTTTATGGGTAATTATCTGCTCAGGTACTGTTAAGCAACGGAAATTAATATTTAATTAGTTAATTAATAAAATTAATATTAATTAGTTTAATTAGTTAGTTAAACCTTTCTAAAGATTACCAGGTTATATATAATCTATAATATACAATCTAACAGCAAATGTTTAATTTGAAGTTTAATCAAGGAATTCAGGGATTTATCATGGTTCCTTTTAAGACTTCCCTGCCCATATCTACAGCATATACACAAAAATCTTGGTTAGTATATCATAAGCTAATGTTTAGTTTCAACAAAAGAGTACAAAAACTGAATCATGCTACGAGAGGGAAAATAAACACTACGTATTTTTGATAAAAGGATGTTACTTACAAAGCTTCAAATAGAAAAAATATAGGGTAAAATGTAAATGTAAATTACACATATCTCGGACAAAATGTCAGCACTGAAGCGTTACATTTTCCTAAGAAAGAGTAGGCTACAGGAAAATTGTCAGAGAATTAAAGGATTTGTTTAATCAGCTTTGTTTTAATTCATGTAAGGAAATCTAATTCCACATGACGTAATCCATAGAAAGCGAAAACCTACCGAGCTTTTATTTTAATTATACGTACATTTTATGACATCAAGCTCTGAAATTTGAAAAGGGAAAAGCTTATTTTTCGACATAATCTATATCTGATATTCCTACTAAACCCCATTCATTAAAAGTTATTACAAATGCCATTACCAGTATGCGATTTAATTTCTAACATAGCAGAAAAATTATCTAATCCGATGTTTAACTGAATTTCATACGAAAAAGCGTATATATTTTTAAAACAAACTAAATTTGTCTCTAATAGATATTTATAACCAAGACATATTCATTAAAATTGATTAAAGATTTCATTTGCATTATGCTATTTAATTTCTAACATGGAAGGGAAATTATGTAATCCAATGCTTAACTAAATTTCCTATGAACTAGAGTATAAGCTTTTATAATGAACAAAGTTTCTGTCTCTTAATGAAGTAATCTTAAATGAAATTAATGAATTAATGGGGACATATAAATAAAAAAGAAATCCGCTAAAATGTTTATATTTAGTTAAGTTGTGGGTATTTATTTAAGTTATTTAACAGTTAATTTTATTTTGAAGCGACTTTCCTATTACTCTCGCTTTCAACCCACGTTTTCTTGCCAGGATGTAAAGAAGTTCCCGTGTGTGAAATATAATTTGATAGAAAGTATTTAGTATTTTAGCGAAGGTTTTAAAAGGTAAATTTGGTGAGAGAGAGTGTGTGTGTCCTGCCTGCTTTGAAGTCCATGTTATTATTTTTGATTTGCTAACTATTAGATTTCTGTGGCGTTGAGCACTTCTAGCTATTAGGCTTGTTTACGCCGTCTTTTCCAAGTCAGAGCCTGTCTGCACGTTAAGTAACCTGTGAAAAAGATTTTAGGCTAACTTATTCTATTCTATTTTAAGTTATTTAGTACCCTTTGAGTTAAGCCAAATGCGTGTAAGCATAAGTTTGTAAGCATAAGTTGGTGCCATCTGTGAATATATTGAATTAAGAAAGAATACTTTACCCCCTTTCTCTGGACTTTGTCTTTAAGGATAATTCCTTACATATTCTATTGACATCTAGTTAGTTTATACTCGTTAAGAATACTAGACGTTACAATGCATTATATAGATTTATAAAAGAACTGATAAATATTATTTATGAAAGTGATATTGTGCATTCGGTGTTTTATTAACTAGAAGGAAAGAAAAAAATGGAAAAGAAATTATTTTTCAAAGGCACCAAATACACTAGGAAATTGCGATGCTTAAGAATAAGAATGCTTTTGAACATCTTGCAAAGCCTCGGATGCTTTCAAAGTCCAACCGGTTGCGTTTTCTTCATCTGATCCTAGCATATTTGCAAAATGGTCTAAAAGTCTTCCAAAGTAGGGATATAGCTATTAGTCCCTATAACTACTAAAACAAATTTTAAAAAATTGAATGAATGAGTAGAGTAGAATGTGGATATCACGAAAATTAATAGTGAGAAGAAAGGTATCTTTTGCGTAAAGGAAAATATTGTTATGCTATTTTCTTCCTTCACGTTCGTACGAGGTTCGTGGATTTGGAGTGAATAACGACGACACTTGATGAAGTATCGAAACACACTTTATTTACCAATATTAATCGGGACAGTTCCAAAACACTTTTACTGTCGGCGAAGATCTACTATAAACACGCTGGAACAATCAGCGACACAGCCTTCATGCTGTCAGGCAATAACGGTGCAGACATCTTCACTTTCTTTCTTTTTTTCCACCGACAGACATCTTCACTGCAAAGCGCCAGAGTACAGCTCCCGACTCTGCTCAGACGTTCTCGGAACTCCACGTACTCTCGAGACTTTCCACGCTACAACTCGCGATGCACTCGGCGATACACAGAGCACAGCTCCCGACTCTTCGGTTCAGTCGTTTCCGGAGCTTAACACACTCTCTCCACGATGCACTAACCGCGATACACTAAGAGACTCTTCGATGCACTCGGCGACCCACTCGGCTGCCCAGCTGTCAACTCGATCGACTCCACACGGACTGACTAACTATCTCGCACTCTGACTCTATACGTACCAGCAGGTTTTATATAGTTTTTGGCTTGCGTTCGAGAATATTCTGCGCTAAACTGGTAAGAATTCGTTCCAGAAGGTTTTCGATCCGTCCATGGCATATCGCCAATTTTGTTGACCATATGTCGCCACATGGACGATTTCTCACCAAATGTGACAACCCTGCCTTCCCTTGCCATTTTATGGCAAACATAAAACTGCTTTGTGGAGAAGCTATCTTACCGCACCTGGACATTTCGTAACAATATTAAAATTTTTAGCAGAGTTGTATCAGTTGTAATAATCAGAATCAAAGTAATATCGAAAATTATTTATTAGCATGCAAAAAATTCCTTATATATCATGAAGGTAATTCATCATCAGCAAGAAATACTATTTAATGTCATTGATCGCGGTTATTGTTATCATTAGGTAAAGGGACCTCCGTAAGTGCACATTTGAATTAAATATTTCTTTCCCGTTAATAAATCTTCCTCATCGTTATTCGTCACAGTAGAAGCCCAAATTAACTAAACTTATTTTTGCAGAGCTTTGGGCTTTATATTAATTGAAGCTCTAGCCATTTACAAATATTACGTTTATTTCATGAATGTCGAGGTTTACATTTTAGACCTTATAATATATACCTCAAATAAGTCGCGAATCTATAACGATTAATAATTACCAACACATGCATGCAAATTTTTCAAAAAAATATTATTAAAGCTGTTAGAGAAATCTTCTTACATATAGTTAGATCCAAGGCAGTTCTTCAAAAGCTAACCTAAATTCTTAGTTAAGAACAAACAATAAACAGCTTTGAATATTATTTTGAGATTAGCCTTTTTAGTTCCTTGTGCGGAATAAATAAAGCATATTACAGCGAAAAAAAAATCCATTTTGACCGCTCTAGAATCTATTTGAAGAATGTTTTTGCGTAATCTGTACCTACGGACAGAAAAAAGGACTCTTTTTCCCAAAACAGATTGTAAAATGGATTTCAAATGGATCCAGAAGAAATTTATTCGTGACGTCTGTGCGTGCGTAAGTACGTATGTATGTATCTCGCATAACTCAAAAACAAGTATCCTCAGAATGCTGCTATAACATGTAGTTGTGCACCTCTCGGTTTGGTTGCAATCACCTGCAACAAAAGTGCATATACATATATATATATACAGGGGTTGGACAAAAATATGGAAACACCTTTAAAAAAACATGTTTCTTTGCTCAATATGGTGTAGGAAACCCGTTGGCATCCAAAACAGCTTGCACTCTTCTCGGAATGGATAAATACAGTTCCTGTATGTTTGCCAAGGGAATATTATACCATTCTTCCTGCAAAACGGTGGCAAGTTCAGATAACGATGTTGGCGGTGGATAACGAGAACGCACTTTCCGTTCCAATGTAGACCACAAAGGTTCGATAATATTCAGGTCTGGTGACTGTGGTGGCCAGGGGAGATGGGACAACTCATCCTCGTGCTCAGAAAACCAGTCCAGGACAATGTGAGCTGTGTGAACAGGGGCTTTGTCGTCTTGGAAGACACCATCACCATCGGGGAACAAAGTTTGTACCATGGCATGAACTTGATCGGCCAAAATGTTCACATAAGTCTTGGCAGTCATGTGCCCTGACACAGTTATCATGGGGCTAGCAGAGAACCACGATATGGCTGCCCAAACTATAACAGAACCCTCGCCATGTTTCACTCTTGGCAACAAGCAGTCTGTATTGTAGGCTTGAGATGGCGTTCTCCAGACGTAAACTCGGCCAGAAGTGGGAAACATTGTGAAAGAAGACTTGTCAGATCATATTATTCGCTTCCACTGCTCTATAGTCCAGTCTTTATGACTTAAACACCACCTTTTCCTGTTACGGGCATTAGCATCACTGACGAGTGGCTTCTCAATTGCAGCACGGCCAGCAATTCCCTGCTTATGAAGCTCCCTTCTAATTGTTTTGGTACTCACGGGGTTCGGTAACACAACATTCATTTCAGCAGTAACTTTTGCAGCTGTCGTCTTCTTATTTTTCGTCACAATTGCCCTTAATGATCGTATGTCACGATCACTCAGGACACACTTTCGTCCGCGCCGTGATTTAGCAGATGATGTTTTTCCGCTTTTCAAATATGCGGAATAAATCTTCGATACAGTACCTCTTGAAACACTAAACACCTCGGCTACCTTGCTTACGGAAGCACCTACCATACGTGCTCCAACAATTTGCCCACGTACGAAGCCTGTTAACTCTGACATAATGCAATGACAACCTCACATAACAGTACTCCGACAACAACTGAACTGTTTAGCACATTTACGAAGTTGTATAGGTGGCGTCAGTAGTCAAAAACGCCAGCGCCACCTACATATTTCATTAAAATCAATCTTTCTTTTCAAACATGAATTTCACAAGGTGTTTCCATATTTTTGTCCATCCACTGTATATATATATATATATATATATATGTATATGCACTTTGTAACAAAGTAACAAGGTACCAGGTAACAAGTTTGGGAACATAGATGTATAATGTTCCCAACCTTGTTACCTGGTGCGGTAAGCTCAGTTTATTTAATCTTATATATTGGTACATCGCGCATTTTTTACTTTAAATGTGAAGAAATATATGTTATTCTTATGTCCTGGTTAACGATTTTATGCCTTTAGTTAATCTATATACAATAGTTGTAGAACTATCGACAGTTTAAAAGTCATTTAAGTGGTACTAAGTCTGAGGAAGCCGCCATTTGTTCACATTTGAAACTCCTAGTAGAACAGTGAATTAAATTAATTTCTGCAATTCTAACTTTACGTGTAAAAATTCTTTTTTTAAAACTGTTTTTAAAGGTATTCGGTATTTTATGTTTTTCTGCATTTTACAATTTTTAATCAAGTTGTTTTGACTTTTTATGTATTTTTGCTTTGCCGCGAAGTGAGATGAATTGATTGAATGAGATATATATCTCTAATGAAATTCGAGGTCGAAAGTCTAAATGAAATGCAACAGAAACATGTATAATTTAATTTGCCGTACAAGGAAGTCATGTGGTGTCCACATCAGAATATTTACTCTAAATTTCAGAAATATGACATTTTTAGTTTTGATTTACGAGTATATTTAAATCGGATTAGCCTTAAAGATTTGGTTTGGAAAGTATTATCTGTATTTTTCATTATTAAAATTAAACGCAATATTTTTGTGATTTTTATTGTATGATGTTTCTTCAAAAATCCTGATATTTGCTTAATTACATGGTTTTATTTCAGAGTTAGAGCACCTCAGATAAGCCTTTTGGCAGAGTAAATGTACTTCTTCCATTTAAAAAAATCTGATGTGTGCACCACGACTTCCTTGTACGGAATATTAAATTATACGCATTTTTTTTTTTTTTTTGCATTTCATATAAAATTATTTGATTGAATTAAATGTACTTTCGAGAGCGCATAAACCATAATAGAATAAATGCACTCTATAAAATTCACTATATTTGTTTATCATAGCGACACTCTGGCGCTAGGTTCCCTTAACAGCGTTACATTTCCTTCATTTTTTAACTCAGCATGCACAAAATTGATATCATTTGAAAAATTATGTAATCGTTGCCACATTTTCTATTTAAATACTATAATAAATTTAAAACGATGTATAAAAGAAATTATGCAAACGAAACAAAACAAAACAAAACAAACAAACAAAAAAAAAAAAAAAAAAAAAAAAAAAAAAAACAAAAAAAAAAAAAAAAAAAAACACTTTTTCACAAATGATTCACTACTTCTCATTCAATTAATTCAGTTCACACTTCCCGCCAAGGCAAAAATACATAAAATCTCATAATATCTACATTAAAAATTACGAAGTAAATCTCAAAAAGTTATTTTCTCGAATAAATTCCAGAATAGATTAAGCATGATTTAATTCGCAGTGCTAAAATAAGGCGTTATTTTTGTTGTCGCAAAGCTTAGTCTCTCTATATTAGCAACAAATCTAATATTCTGCTTTTTCAAATGTAAACAAATATGTCGGCCATGTTATTTAAAACTTAGGCTTAACTGCACTTAAACAGCTTTTAAATTGTTGATAATTGTACGAATATTACTTGCAGATTTACTAAAGGCATAATTCAATCATTTGTAAAGCAAAAAATGCACAATTTACAAACATATAAGAAAGAGTAAAGAAACTGAGATCACTGAGCCGGGTAACAGATATATATATATATAAATGTATTTATATACGTTTGGTGAGGCCGATTGAACCAAAAAAGGAGGTGCACACCTACATGTTATAACAGTCCTATATACAAAATTGCAAAGTTCTGAGGCCACTCGTTTTTGATTTATGCGAGATACGTGCGTACGTACAGATGCTACGAAAAATTCTCTTCAGATTTCATTTTAAAGCAGTTTATAATTTTTTTTGGAGGAAAAGAGTCTTTTATTCTGTCCTTACGTACAGATGTCACGCAAAAACATCGTAAATTGCATTCGATAGCGGTCAAAATGGATATTTCCGTTGAAATATGCTACCGGAAAATTTTCGTGATTACAATACTTCCTTTTTACTTCGTACAAGGAAGTAAAAAGAAATACTTCAAAACGGAACAGAAGCCCTTTTATCTCAAAATGGAAGCATTCGCAGCATATTCAATGTTAAAAATTTTATTCCATTACAAAACGTAACTGCAGAATGAAGTTTTAGCGTTTCTTCTTTTCAGGAAGTACTGGGATAAGATTCGTAATCACGAAACATAAGTGTGAAATGTACCTTCTCCTTTGCTTCATGTGTTTAACTAACCTTTAGTAGAATTTTTCTGTTATAGGAAGCTAAGGGGTTTCAGTATTCAACAAAAAAAAAAAAAAAAAAAAAAAAAAAAAAAGAAACTTGACAAGATTTCTCAGTATTTAATACTTTTATTGTATACGTAGCAGCAAATAAAGAAAGTGAACCCAACAGCATCAAGCTGGAACTCAACAGCATCAAGCTGTAACTCAATAACATCAAGCTGTAACTCAATAACATCAAGCTGGAACTCAACAGCATCAAGCTGGAACTCAATAACATCAAGCTGGAACTCAACAGCATCAAGCTGGAACTCAACAGCATCAAGCTAATTAATTAAGAATATGCAGATTCCCTAATACTATTCATTAAGGATGCTGCAATGAATTCAGAATGTTATTCAAAAATAAATTAATAAATTTATATTAATTGATTATTATATTAATCAATCATGATCTTAGAAAAGTTCAACAAGTAGATTTAGTTTTTAGGTACAGAATATCTCATGAGACATGATCTGAAAAATCTGCTATAATTTGGCCTTTCATTAGCACTTTATACGCAGTCTTTCGCTTCAAATTATAATTTTCAATCAATGCTGGCAACTTCGATGCTGGGAATAGTTTGGTGACGTATGTACGGCTCACAGGACCACTGTCTAGCTTATGTTTTTTCGCATTGAATTATGTTGTTCTTATCTTCCGGTTCCGGTTTTGTGCCTTTAGTAAATCTGCAAGTAATATTTGTACAATTATCAACAATTTAAAAGCTGTTTAAGTGCAATTAAGCCTAATTTTTAAATAACATGGAGGACATATTTGTTTACATTTGAAAAAGCAGAATATTAGATTTGTAGAGGTGATTAAGTAGAAAAAAGTGTTTTCGTGTTACTCTATTCTGTGTTTGGTAAATTACACTTTTTCGTCTGGACTATAAATGTTAAAAATAAAAGAAAGATAAATGTAATAAAGTCTGAAAATCATCAATACAAATAATAATCAGGAATGGGCAATTCAGAAGAAACTTTTGTGGCAGAAGTTCAGAAAAATGAAACTGATCTAGACAGTACAAAAAATAATTCATTTGATAATGTTTCGCACTGACTAAAGGAGTTTAGCTCAATATTCTAATGTTTTGAATCTTTAAAAATCTCTTCCTTATTGACTTTTTATAGATTGGAAGAATTTAAAATATGTTATGAATTTAATATAAAAGATTTCCCATTAATGTTAAAAACAAACTTAACTTTTTCATTATTTAGTCAAACTTCTTAACTTTAAACATAATCTATATAAGGTATTTTCTCCCTCCTTTCTGCATGCCATCGTGGTGTAATGGTAACACACTCGGCGCGTATTCGAGAAGTCCAGGTTCGAGTCCCGACGAGGACGTTGCTCATTTTTCACTTCCGCCGCATAAAAAAAACCTAATGACTCCCCAATGGCGCCTGAACAGAAAATTGGTCGATGATGATTCTTCACCACCAGGATTTGACGATTGGGTCCTCTAATCCGCAATCGCCCTTTAAAAGGGGGATTATATAAGGTACATTCTTTCTCCTTTCTGCATGCCTTCGTGGTTAACGGTAGCACACTTGGTGCATATTCGAGAAATTCAGATTCGAGTCCCGGCGAAGGCATTACACATTTTTCAAGTGTCTTCCTTCAGAAAGAAATCCTAATGACACTAAATCTATACCTTTTGAGTTAGGATAAGCCTTTCGAGTTTAAATATTTCTACACTACAGAAACTTAGCATAACACAGCTAGAGCATAATAGTGATAAATGGAAGAAAACTGTCTCTTGAGAGTACTTTAGGTGAAAGAATAATGAAATTGCATTTGAATCCTTTATCTATTACTAGAAGAAAAAAAGATGATATAGTTATTTAAAATACTTAACTTTTATGGACGCCATACAAACGTTTCACGAAGACACAGCGAAAAACAGGAATTATGTCTTATAATTAATATTCTATTCTCAAATAATTTATCTCAATTATGTTTGCACGCAATTATAAATCATTGTATTTAAAAGCAATGCTTCTTCCTTCATCTCATAATAGTTGCAAATTAAGTAATTATTTCAATAATACCAAGCAAATTTATCAATTTATTAAAAGGTTAAAGGAATACAACTCAGCTATTTAAAATTTAATTATATATTTCAAAGAACTTCTTTTTTAAGTAAATGTGCTGGTAATGATATTTAATAAATAAATTAGATAATTCACTGCATTTTAAAAATAAAACGTTATTTCAGCCTATTGATTAACTACAAATAAATATGCAACTGTAGAATTAACTCGGTTCGTTTTGTGTTTAAACATTGATCTTGCATTGCTAAACCGATAATTGCTTTTCCAGTTCTGTAATTCAATTTAAAATTAGAATGGACTCCAGTTGCATTTTTCTCAATCTTTTCCTTCGATTTTTATTTTAAATAAAGTCAATAATCAACATAAAAAATCAGCCAACAAAGAATTCAATTATTGTGGGGGCGAAAGTGATGGATTAATGGGAAGTTAAGCCTGTGTTTCATTTAATACTCACTCATCTTTTTGGGATTAAAATTTTTCCTATACTAATTTGAATTCTTTTCGTATATACAGAATTTTAAGGAATGACGTTAAAAGTTTTTCTTAAAAGGAGAGTTTATTATTTACTCACCATGAACATATTATCTTGTATAATATTATTTTAGTGTAATATCTTTCATAATTAATGTTTACATTAAATAGATATTTGAGAAAGCCAATTTTGAAATTTCAGCCTTTCCAAAGAAAAATAAAAGGTTGAATAGTTTTGACATAAAAAGAATATTTGTGTATTATTTTCCAAGTTTTGGCATTTTATTTAATATTTTACACGAATTTTGTACATATTACATTTTTGTACATATTCGGACAATTTTAGTGAAATTATTGTATTTTCCTCTATAATGAATCAAGAAACTTTAGAGGAGGATGCTCTGCCGGAAAAATAAGAATACGAGGGCAAGTCTGTTTAACGTTGAGTAAATGTCTATCTCGCTAAATTTGGCGAGATATCGCCAAGCTTGCAACTGTTTTGACAACTGATGTTTGGTTCCAAACTTGGCGATAAATTTCAAAAAGTCTCCAAAGTTGGCGACATTTGGGTCCGCTTCTTGTATCACCGCAATAGTTTATGTAATTGAGCAAATATAATTGGTCACCATATTAGCTGTAACCGTATATGCCTTCCAGTAATTCTGAGAAACAGAAAGTACTATAAATATCTCGGCGGCCTGATAGAAACCATATAAGGCCGGAGAGAATATCTACCCTCAGTATTTGTTTTGAGTTAGAGAGAGACTTCGGAGTATTGGGAACTTCGGCTTTTAGATGCACATTGCTTGTATTGTTTTTAACGTTCTTAGTAGTCTGAAGAGTGTGACACTGGGAATACCTATACGAGTATTTTTGTGGAATGTTCCAGAACATTGGAGTGTTTCTTTTGATAAGATAAATTTTATCAACATATCATCGGACTTGCGTGCATTCAATCTATTACGAACCTGTACGCATCAACATTCATTATTCAACATTAATGCATTCAACATTAATGGATTCAAAATAATGCAACGAAGCAATATGTACCGCAAACAAAACAAAATAAAAAGCACTGTAGATTGACTGAGACCTGTATAAATATCGGATATTTTTCACTGCTTAAAGAACACATTATTTGCATGTCATAAATCAGCGTTTAAACCTCAGATTTAAAAAATCAGGATGAATTATTTACTTTTCTAGTTTTATGTAATTGAGTAATGCTACATCTTTAGAAATATTTTCTTATAAAATTTCCAATATATCTAATTTAGAAAATGTATTTATTCCACGAAAGGACCACGAGAAGAAGTACGTAAGAAGAGGAAGTTCGCGACATAATGCGACATAATGTGGACTGATAGACTGTTGAGTTTTACGGAATAAGAGAAGGTTTTTCAGAACTCTTAGTATTTAACTGTAAATTACTCCGGACATTTGTAGCACAATATTGGACACCGAAAAGTGCAGCATACAATTAAATTAATGCTGATTTTTTTAATGTCAACTTATAGCACAGTAGAAGTCATAAAAAGAAATAATGCCCTAAGATAATCGAGTAAAAAACGTATATACAAAATTGAAGAAAACTTAGTAGTAGTTCTTGGTAGAAAAATATCATGTGATGGTATATTGTCTGTCACATTCATTCCGTCGTCGTGCAGCTTCATCCCGTAGGCGACAGAGGAACAAAATGTCCATACCTGATACACCTTGCTCCTCCATCTAACGGATCATTTCTTTAGCGGCCTTCAGCCCTTCACTATGGGTCATCATTTTACCCTTTCCGTTGTCTTCAATCTTCTCCTTTACTGATTCATCTTCATTTTTATCCACATTGTCTTTTACCAGTGCATCTATTTCTGCATATTCTAAAATTTCACAATTGTCATCTTGTCCCATCCATTCTTCAATGTCATCATCAGTAACTTCTTCGCAGCTTGGAATTTTCTCAAGTCAACTATTTCACAATTTTCTGTTTCTTCTCTGCTTTCGTGAAATTTGTTTCCCGAATGGTCTAGTATATTTCTACAGGAATGAGTAAGCTTGTCTGCTCAATTTTAGTCCAAGAATGATCTATTTATCTAAAAAAACATCCAACATATCTATTTTCTTCAGTTTCTTCATCATATCACACCCTTCCTTCATGGCTAGGAAAAGAGACGAAAGAAGTTTTCATCTGTATTTTTTCTTCAGTGCCTCAAAAATGCCCTGGTCCATCGGCTGACACACTGAAGTTATGTCAGGAGAAAGAAAAATGGCTTTAATATCTTCGTCTCATGACTGTTCTGAATGAGGATAGGATGAGGCAATGTCTAGAATGACAATCGTCTTCCTTGGTAGATTTTTTAATTTTATAAAAACTTGGACTAAAATGCAACGAACTGCTGATGAAACCAATCATTAAATATTGCTCCATTCATCCATGCGTTCGACTAATTCCGGTACTATATAAGAAAATCATCGTTGGTTTCGACCCCATCAGTGTACATTTTACGTTTTTAAAGGTCCGGGAATTTTTTGTCCTGCCTATAAGCGCTAGTTTAAGCTTATGGCTGCCCGTTTATTGCATTGCTGCATGCCAAGATTGTGACTCTTTCTTTCCTTGCTTCTTTTGTAGCCAGGTGCTGGTTTTTCTTCCCTGGATGCTAGCATTTTCGAAGGCAGTATTCGAAACTTCTGCCCGGTCTAATCATAATTATAAGTTTGATTCCAGATATACCCTCCTTTTCAACTAGTTTGTGGAAATTATTCTTGAACGTTGCAGCTTTTTCCAAGTTAGCAGATAGGATTTTCCCACAAACGATTAACTGCCTTATTCCATACCACATTTTAAGTCTGTCGAGCCAGGCAGGACTAGCAGTAAATTCAGGCTGTTTTTCTTAAAATTCATCATAAAAGTTTAGGGCTTTCTCTTCTAAAATTGGTCCTGAAATGGGTGTTCTCTGTTTTCTTTGCTGCTTGAACCACAAATAAAGCGCCCCACTCACTTTTTCATATTCACCACCTTTCATACATTTTCTTTCCTTTAAACAATCCGTACATGCTCTTTTCACACACCAAGACTCAATTTCGTACACTTTCGTTTTCCACCCTATCAAAACAGTCCGTCCGGCACCTAAATCTATGGCAATTTTGTTTACACTTTCACCTTTGTCCAGTCTCTTTAACGCATATAGATTCATTTTCATCGTCATATTTCCATCGTTTTCCTTTCTTTTCGAACGAAGGTTTCACTTCACAGAATATCAAAAGTTTCCATAATTACATGAACACTTATACACATGCTGAGGAACTGAGGAACGATATCCTCAATGAACTGGTGTGAGCTTAGTTTGCAATAAGACGTTTCGCAACAATAGAAAAGAATGTGAGCCAGCGGCCAGCTGCTAACTGACTTTCTTCGTATCCTCGGAAGAAGCAAACAGCGTTGCCAAGTATTACAACATATCCGAAATTTATTAGGCAGTTGCAAGAATTCCCATGAACTTATTGTCTCATAAACTTATTTTTTCTTTGAGTCGGAGCACTCTCACTATCGCGAGAGTGCAATAGTGCGAGTGCTCCGACTCAAAGGGACAATAAGTTTATGGGACAGGACTTATGTTTATACTGACTATGAGCAAAGCATTCCCGAGCCACCTTGCCACCCGGCCGAATTCAACATCTCGATTAACTGCAGGTCACCAACGTGGTTTAACGCCACTGCAATCTACACCGATGGTTCCAAAGGAGAATGTGGCAGCGTTAGCGGATACTGTGTTCTACTTGGGAACCAGATCTTAAAGACCTGGGAAAGAATGCTTAAGCACCACAACTCAGTTTTTCAGGCTGATCTGATTGCATTAAAAGCTGCACTCGTCTACGCACTGGAAAATAACTATATTCAGACTCAGCCTCTAACCTTCAGGCAATCCAAGGCACATGTAATAAAAATCCACTCGTCAGGGCCATACAAAAGTTCTTACTAAGAACACCTAAATACTATAGGCCTGAACTCCAGGGGGTACCTGCCCACACTTTAATACTGGCTAATGAAATTGCAGATGCAATAGCCAAAAGAGCAGCAACTGACCCCCACGTTCGCACACTTGACGTGCCTCTCCCGGGTTCGTTCTTAAAAGCTGAGCTCGAGAGAGAATTACTCAAACGTTGGCAACATCTGTGGGAGACAGAAACCACCGGCAGAAGAGTTTACATATTTTTTCCAAAAGTCTGCCGGCTTCTAAAATCTGGCTCGTCTCACTTCACTCTGTATCTAACAGGATATGGTCCCTTCATGACTTACCTGCATCGCTTCAGACGACGCGAAAACGAGCATTGCTCATGCGGGATGGTAGGAGATCCGACCACTATCTGTTCGCTTGCAGAGAGACCGCCAAATATCATCTTAGGCAACCAGTAGCAAACCACATCCATGCATGGGCCGAGGCTACTTCGAAAAATCGCAATGCATTGAAACGCATATGCGATTGCATAAACATTGCACGCAAAATCTCAGACAGGCTGGAGTAATTCTCAGCCACCCTCCTCGTCAGCAGCACAACTCCTTCTTCTTCTCTTATTTCCTGTATATATTTATCTCCTTGAACTGTAAACCTTGAATTATGAATCTTGAACTATGCATTTTGCCTTATTTTATGTATTGTTTTCACTGTTTTGCCTTTTTTTTATTTTATGTATTATAACGTTGCGCGCCTCTAACTTGCACGCAACCAAGAGGTGACTGTGAAAGCTTGTATAAACCACAGAGTCTTATAAAGGGTTTAAGTCCCTTTTTATTCAACGTAATAAATTACAATGGCGTCCTCTTGACGCTTACAGACTGTGCCCACTAGGCAGTCAAATAAAAATAAGAACCTGAAAAGAGTGTAAAGACAATATTCTAACTACGAGGCTCTCTAAAGTAACTAACTCACCGCGTTTTACAAATACCGCAGCTAATTCAGCAGACTTGAAGCTCACTGGAACAATTGCAACTACTTCCCGCCAAGCACATAGGCCGCAACGCGGGGTTCTTTAATTCTCGATTTCTACCTCCGCGCTCGCGAAGTAAGAATAACTCTCTCACCGAACTTGTTTCCTTCTATTTAAATCATACTACTTCCGCTGATAATTTGAATGCTTGCGCGTTCTACTCAAATTTACATATTCTGGCATTGGCAGTTCCAGGGGAAAGTAAGGATTGACAGGAAAGATAGTTTAAACTTAAAATAAATGTTAGTTAAAATAAATATAAACCCTGCATTTGCCGCTGCCAGAATTTGGAAAACTTGGAAGCAGGTCCTACAAACGACCTGTTGTAAGTTTATCTAATTCTGAACTAACTGGCGAAAGCCTCGTTTACACAAAAAAAAATCTTATGTAACAATTATATATTAAAATTCTGTTATTCGTTACAAAGCTTTCTTCTTACAGCAACTTTTCCTGGACTTCATCAATCAATCTTGGTCTTTCCTTCCAGCATCTGGAAGGAATAAGTATCAGTATCTTTCTACATACATTATAATTTACACTTTCTTGACACAATAAATTTTTGTTTTTAACGTTTCGTTTTTCTTAGTTATTGCTTACTTCACATTCATTCAATTTTTCAAGCATTAATTTAACTTTACCCTGGCACTCCATCCTGTGTGGTGTCAAGCGGGAATATTCGTGTTTTAGTCTTACAACACTTCCCCTAACCACCATGATTTGTTAGAATTCAACAACCAAATAGACACACCTTACTCGACATTCTACAACTCAATGAGCTACTTTAATATTCTTAAAAATTCAAATGTAGGTGGAGAACCCTACAAAACACATTCATTCTAACTTCCCCCTCATTCATCTTTAAACATGCAGGCTTTCGCTCTAAAGCATGACTTTACAGTTTAATACTTAATTTTTGACTTCATTGCTTTTAAGCATTCACTTTTAGCATCTACAATTTTATGCTTCTAGACTAAATTCTACTTTTACATAACATGCAAGTATTTACATACATTTACAAAAGTTTAATACATATGCTTTTTACAATTTACCATAAAATGAATAAGAGAAAATAAATTTTTACTTTACTCATTCTTCGCCAAGCTGGCGGCACTGAAACTAAAATTCTTATTAGTACAAGAATACGAAGTTATTTTTATCTCCGGCCAAATTTTGGCTTTAACATAACAGAATTAGTCTTTCGACCAACAGAAAATGCTTGTTTTTTAGCTTTTACACTTAAAGAAAATAATACTTTTGCCTTAGCTAAATAAAGTAAAACAAAACTAAGTCTCAACCGAGACATATTGACTTTCGTCAAAACATAAAACTTCGTACTTATGCATAACATTTCGGAACAAAAGAGAAAAAAAAAATTATAGAAGGTTTTAACTTATCTTTGAGTTTTCGATGCTTGAAATTCCGTCATCCGTTTTTGGCAAAATTGATCCCAAGTTAGAGGTTTCATGGATGTCAATCTTCTCCTTATTGATCTCCGAGTGTCGTCCCCGTTGCTCTTTCTTTTGCGTCCTCTACATGCTGGCCTCTTGACGGAGTAATCGTCTGGTTGTTGGCCTTTGCGTTTCTGCCTGGGACGGCTGGTCTTGACGGCCTCCGGTCTGGAGTCCTTCTTGAATTTCTTCTGTTCGTCGTATTTTTGTGCCTCCTGTTGGCGTTTCAGTTTCCGGAACGGCGGCCTTGCTGGCACCTGACTCTGTGGCCGTGTGCGCGTTCTCCTTGATGTGTAATTTCTCCTGCCATCTTTTGTAGGTGGTGTTTTCGTCTTTACCACGGTTTCTTTACCCGGTTCATCTGTATTTTTGTTTTTCTTAAACGCCGGAGTTTGAAAATCATTTTTTCTTTTTGATACCGACGTCCGGGTTGTAGAAGTGCTAGGTCTCTCTTCAGTTCTCCGTTTCTTGGGTGGTGGAATAGTTGTTGTAGTCTCTGACCCTTCTATTTCGTTTAGACTTGAGTCCTGCAAGAAACTTTTAAGGATTTCAAAATCATTTGGATTATAGTATTTTTTCACCTGGTCGGGACTTGCTTTACAGATTTCCCCTCTCTCGTTTTTAAGATATAAGACTACTCCTTTGATTTCCTGAATTACATAGGGGCCTTCAAACTTTGGAGCTAGCTTTGCCATAAAATTGTCTGGGGCACTTGATAAAGATTATTTCCGTTTCAATACTTTATCCCCAACTTTAAAATCTGCTTCACGACGTTTTCTATCATAATATAACTTCTGTCTATTTCTTGCCGTATCCGAGGTTTTAAGCGCCTGATCAATCAATTTTTGCACGTCTTGTTGTCTAAATTCTTGCTCTCTTTGTTGCACAAAGAATAATTTATCTAAAGGCGTAATTAACTTTCTGCCTAAAAATAATTCTGCTGGAGTTTTTCCCGTAGTATCTTGATGTGCCGTTCATAAAGCATAAGCTAATTCATTTATGTAGCCATCCCAGCGCTTGTGATGTGTGCTAACGTAACTGCGAATTATTTTTACAATGTTTTTATTAACTCTTTCTGCTATGTTAGCCTGTGGTCTATACGGAACCATTTTGATATGGCGTATATCAAGTCCATTGCATATGTTTTCAAATATTTGACTAATGAATTGTTTTCCGTTATCGCTAATGACTTTTATCGGTGCACCGTATTTTAAAATGTATCTGAGTAAGAATGCATCTGCGACTGTTTTGGCTGACGCGCGTTTAAGTGGAACAATTTCTATCCATTTTGAAAAATGATCTACTATTACTAAAAGAAAACGATTTTTATTTAACTCGCTCTGGGGGAAGGGACCAAGGAGATCTATGCCTAAAATTTCATTCGGAAATGTAGCGCGAATGCTATTTAAGTACCCGGCCGGGCTGTAATTAATATCATTTATTAACTGACATTGATTGCAGGACCTGACATACGCCGTTACTATTTTGTATAATTGCGGGAAATATACCGCCTCGCGTACCCTTTTTATAATCTTCCTGACCCCGAGGTGGCCCGCTGTTTTTTTTTCGTGCAACTCCTTCAAAATGCTTAATCGAAGCGAGGCTGGGATGACTGGCTTATACTCAAGATTTTCGTTTGTTGTTTTCGTATAGAATAATAAATTATCTATTATTTCATAGTTTTTTGCTCTATTTCTTATCGCATCGATATCTGTATGCTCAAAGCTTTCGGGGTCTTTCAAATAAGCATAGATATTTCCAAATTCAGGATCAGCTTTCAGTTCAGTAATAACCGTATCTCTAGAATCTAAAATTTTTGAAGTCAACACAGCGCATTTAAGTTCATTTCCTTCGTCGTCCAGTTTTATACGAGAAAGATCGATAGTAAGAACATGGTCCAAGGAAAGACGAAAGTTTCTTGGCGGTGTTGGGCGGTGGGAAATTCTTAATAGCTTTTATTTTTGAATCTTGCGTTTCTATACCCTTTTGCGAAATTTTATAACCGAGATATTTAAGTTCTTTAGTTGCGAACTTGCATTTTGAGGCGTTAATTGTAAGACCGGCCTCTTTTAATAATTTAAAAACTTGTTCGAGGTCATTAGTGTGTTGTTCCAACGTACTACTCGTTATAATTATATCATCTAGATAAATTAAAGTTGATTTTCCTAGGACAGGCTTTAGAACAATGTCCATAGCTCTCTGGAATGTTGATGGGGCCCCACACAACCCAAAGGGCATGCGTAAAAATGCATAAGTGCCCGATTTTGTTATAAACGCGGTTTTGTGTATATCTTCGGGTCTCATAGCTATTTGATAGTAGCCAGACGTTAAGTCCAAAGTAGACATATATCTCGTCGATTTGATCTGTCTAATGATCTCGTCTATAACCGGCAAAGGGTAAACTGGAAATTTAGTTATGCTATTTAGTTTTCTATAATCGATAGCAAACCTCCAAGCCCTTTTATCCGAAGGAGGGAACTCGTTCTTTTTCCTACATAGTACGACTGAACTCGCGTACTCACTATTTATGGGCGTTATTATTTTATTCTTTAACATCTCCTGAATATGTTCTTCGATGATTAAATCTTTTTGTTTATCATAGCGATACGGTTTAGTCCTACAAGGTTTTTCGGCATTTAATTGAATCTTGTGAGTCACGATCTGACAGTTTCCCGGTTCTTCTGAAAACAAATGAGAAAAATTACTCACCACTTGCTGTATTGCTTTACTTTCCTGGTCATTCAAATGGCTAAGGTCCAATTCAGGTGTCTCCACCGGTTCCACCACCCTCTGGTCCATCTCCAGCACCACGGAACTATCTTGAAAATTTAATTTGGCCCTCGCGGCCCTTAAAAACTCCATACCTAAAATAAGAGAGTGTTGGAGGTCTTTCACCACAAAAATTAATACTTTGAGATTTTCCTCTTTTATCTGTAAGTTTAATGATACTTTCCCGATGCAGTGACATGTTTTTCCTTGCGCCGCTATAATTTCCGTATTTCTAGTTTTAAATAGTCGTATCCTATAAAAATTCTTTTTGAAGAACTTTTCACTCATGAAATTTCCTTCTGCCCCTGTATCGATGAGGGCTTCTACTGGTACATCGCCAACCAGGACTTGTATAATTGGTAGCTGTGAGTTTTTTACGATGACTGTATTTAGATGTCTATTTGAGGGTTTTTCTAAAACTTCCGGGGTCTGGACCCTCCCTTTCACAGGCCCCTCTAGTCGTTTAAAGCTTTCCTTTCAATCTGTGTCTTCTGGGTACGCGGATGCTTATTTTCAAATTTTCTTTTTGGGCCTTGACCTTCGAGTTTCGATGCGTTAGCTTGATAGTTCTTTCCCCCATACGAGCGATTTCCATTTCTGGTTTCCTCCTTCCTTCTGGTACTTTGAGAATATGTTTCCCCTCTCGCTCTTTCCGCTATTCTGCGATTTTGAAATTTCACCGCCAATTCGAAAAGTTCCTGCAATGTGGTTGGGTTTCTAATTTCAAAGTAGTCTTGGACAGCGGGCAACAATCTTGGTAATATTATTTCAATTATCTCCGCATCGGGTTTTTTCCCATACAGCATATCCGTTAGCTTGATTTTTCGTAAAATAAAGTCCGTCAATTGTGCTGTATCCCGTTGATAAAAACTATATAGCTCGGCTTCCAGCCGTGCGCGATCTTTCACTATGGGGAAGGCCTTTACTAACGATTTTTCGAAATTTTCAAATGTATACGTCGGGCTTCCAAATTCACCTAGTAGAAATTTTCCTATGTTTTTCCACCATAGCGCGGCCTGTCCTCTTAGTGCTGATGTGGCGATAGCAACTTTTTGTCTTTCAGGCACAGGATAGAGCTGAAAGTGGTTTTCTATACCTTCTAAAAATACGGACACCGAATTTTTCCTTCGAAATAGACGTTTGGCTTGATTGATGCTCTCAAAGTCTGGACCAGGTATCCAAATCCTTCTAACTGCGTTGTCATTTCTTGGTGTTGTCCAGCGGCTTCCATCCAGTTTTCGGCCATTTCAGTTCGATAAGTGTTCGGGCGCCAATATAACGTTGCGCGCCTCTAACTTGCACGCAACCAAGAGGTGACTGTGAAAGCTTGTATAAACCACAGAGTCTTATAAAGGGTTTAAGTCCCTTTTTATTCAACGTAATAAATTACAATGGCGTCCTCTTGACGCTTACAGACTGTGCCCACTAGGCAGTCAAATAAAAATAAGAACCTGAAAAGAAAGTAAAGACAATATTCTAACTACGAGGCTCTCTAAAATAACTAACTCACCGCGTTTTACAAAAGCCGCAGCTAATTCAGCAGACTTGAAGCTCACTGGAACAATTGCAACTACTTCCCGCCAAGCACATAGGCCGCAACGCGGGGTTCTTCAATTCTCGATAACTACCTCCGCGCTCGCTAAGTAAGAATAACTCTCTCACCGAACTCGTTTCCTTCTATTTAAATCATACTACTTCCGCTGATAATTTGAATGCTTGCGCGTTCTACTCAAATTTACATATTCTGGCATTGGCAGTTCCAGGGGAAAGTAAGGCTTGACAGGAAAGATAGTTTAAACTTAAAATAAATGTTAGTTAAAATAAATATAAACCCTACAGTATTATTTTACTTTCTAGCATTTTACTTCTTATTACTTTTAGTATTTGTAACCACCTATCCATAACTCTGTAAATATGTAACTGAAATTGTTCTTCCCACCCGCAATGCACCCTTCTTCCATCATGCAGCATTTGTTTGCACTGCCCCAGCAGTCGTCTTGAGCACAATATGTATTTATAAGTGTGTTATTTTGTTCAAGTTATTTCCGTCAACGGGGCTACCTGGCCGGTATGCTAACTACCCAGTGGACCGGCTGCCTCGCTGTCGGTGGAAAGAAAGAAAGATGCAAGAATTAACGACACAATGCAAAAACGGCAAAATTTACAGAAAAGGAACACTGAAATCTTTGAACAAATCAGGAAAGGCATACGCATAAATGGTAATTATATGCACTGTATGTAATATTTGATCTGTTTGGCCTAGAGTGTCTTACATGGTTAGCAACTTTTTATATAGAACATTTAATTAATAGTTTATTTTATTTTCATGTTTTCACTACATAAAACTTATAAAAATTGCTTTAACCTCAGCCCTCTAACATGGCAGGCATGTCAGACCGTATATGAATAAAGTATGCTATGAGGACCCATAAATGAAGTACAAGCACAGTACTTCATTTATGGGTAACAGAAACGATTAAGTGCATCTGAAAGTAAAGAACAAAATATTTTTATTATCTTAAAAATGAAGCTATAAATGTGAGTAGATCTATAAAGGTGACAGTAATTTAAAGCTTATAATTAATTGAGTATTATTCATTCGCACTCTGAATGAAGTTTCTCCTTTTAAAACAGAGTTAGTATCAAATTTCAATTATGTATGAAGATAATATATCCAAGGATTAAACTGTGTTGTTTGAAGAGGAGCAGACGATTAATTTTGTTTATTTTTATACGCAGTTCATTGTCTGAACTCAATTTATGATTAGTTTGAGAAACTTAATTTAGTTCTGGTTATAGCCCTTCTCAAGCTTGTGTTGAATATCAGAGATTTATTTTGCACTGACGGAAGCTTTGACTCCAACGATGAAGTAAATAAACTTTTGCTCGCATGAAGGTTAAATTAAATATAATTACTTGGGTTTTATGTTCCAGCAGTTCGAACTATTATTAGAAAATTTACATAAATATTACAGGGAATTGTTAAAATTTAATTATATAGTTCGCTTATGAGTTTTATAAAGTTTTTTTTTCTTCCAAACAATGTCTAGGCATGATTCTATTTGATTGAATCAAATAGAATCGTGCCTAGACATTGTTTCGCCTTAGGCAAAAAATTAAATGTGCGCTTTTAGTACAGTGAAATTAACTATATCTGTGCACGCCTGTATTCAATAAAGGTGTAAGATTCTCATTAGTGTAATTCTCAGTTACCACAGAAAGTGACGAATCTTAAGAACTAGTTAGCGAATAATCGCTTAAGTTCGTGTGACAAGAAACAACAAGATGAAAGGGTAACTAACCCTTTATTATTCCAGTAAGATTTAACAAAACTCCTTCTTGGAGTGCACAATAGTGTCTCTTGGAGTGTACAATAGCCCAAGTGTCGTCTTGTGCTCTTAAGTACAAGCCGACACTTGGGCTTGAATTTAAGAGACTAAAATTACATTAAAACTAAGATTAACTAAAGAAATATAGCCGAAGCTATCAAGATTCAAATCGAGTTTGCCCCTTAACTTTATTTGACTACGAAGCTTATCAAGGGCCTGAGTACGGCCGAGCGTAATAATAGCTTTGAGAGAGAGAGTGGCCAAAAGGCAGACGCGCGTAAATCAGAAACTCTGATTCTCTCTCACTCAGTAAGTAAATTCACGGTTTAAATACCGCTCCTCCTCATTAAATATACAGAAGGATTCCAAAGCTACGTTCTGGCCGTAAGTAGTAAGTTGAAGTTAAGAATTTAACAGGAAAGGAACTTTAACTTAAAATTTAACTGTTAATAAAATTAACATAATCCTTACAAAGGTAACTATACAAAATCATACCGTAACTCGTATGAATACAGAAAATTAATCCACTACTGACCATTAAAATTGCAACGCTGTGAAGGAAAACAAATGCAAGAAAGGTATTTATTGTACGTAAGCAGTATGGCATAAAGACAAAATGATTAAATTTGTAAACAGTTTAGGGATTTAATAGAGATGCGAAGTAAGTAGAAACAACTGCCATCCGTGGCAACTAAAACGGCCATTACCCCATTAGGCATGTAGTCAAACTAGAGTTGGATGACATAAATTGGCAACTCATTCTATGCTGCTTGAAGTGTATGCCACATTTCATCAACCGCTGGAAAGGGGTGGCAGGTCAGTCTTTTAGCAACCCATGACCAGATGTTTTTAATGGGTGTCAGATCTGGAGACCGTGCAGGTCAGATCAACAATCGAATTAAAAAGTGGTCATACCCTGTGTATCAAGGAAGGTCAGAACACGTGCTCTTGCGTTATCCTGTTGGAACATGGTGTTTGGGGGCTTAGAAGATAGGGCACAACCATAAGATGTCAAAAGTTGTAAGTTGGAATTCAGAGAGGACAGGAAAGTAACTTTTAACTAAAAATTAAGTGTTAGATAAATTAAGATAAACCTTACAGTTTAATAAAATATTCAAAACATACAAGAACTATTCGTCCAAAAACAGGTATTCCTTCGTGGAGGACTTTCTAGCGAAAACGGACTCGTATTTACGTTACATATGGGAGAAATCGCAAAATCTTGCATGCAGCTTGTCCATTTTTTGGGATTCGATATTAAATCAATCTTCCATTAAGCGTGGAATTTTTTGCTCAGTGCTGAAGAATAAAGCGCTCTTTTTATTATATAAATGTGCTACTTCAAAATGATGCTTCTCGAAATACGTTTTATTAACTGAAAGTAATAATTACAATTTATTTTTAAATGCATTCCCGAAATTTCGCAGCTAATTTGGGGCCCTTCTTTGTCGTACACCTGAGGCAAATAATCACTTGCCCACCCTTGTCTCGGCTCTGGAATCAACAACTGCTTTCAATTTACTCTCAGGGTAGAATACTTTACCAGATAAGATAATTTAATATATTTGCAAAGAAAAATGCATTTTAATTCAATGATCAGATACTTATACGCTGTCCTCTTCTGATCTTGGTACAATGCGGAAAAAAAGACAGTTTTATATCTCCCGTTCTACTGGGCCGATTGACGAAATTCAACTTGCGTTTTTCATGTCTCGAATGCGTAACTTGAGACATGTATTAGGTTTATATATAGCATCGTTCTAACATAGGTATTTTGACCCAAAATCGAACATTTTCTGACATAAACATGCCAATGTTTTTCTATATTTCGATTCTACGACTGAAATTATGCCAAACGGCCCAATTTTGTAAAAATCGCAAGAGAAGATTTTAAAAAATTAGCTCTCAAAAATTCAGCTCCTCAATGTTAGGATGACCCCATTAGGGATGTAGTCAAATTGGGGTTGGATGACAGATGGCAACTCATTCCATACTGCTTGAAGTCTATGCCACATTTCATCAACCGCTGGAGAGGGGTGGCAAGCCAGTATCTTAGCAACCCATGGCCAGATATTTTCAATGGGTGACAGATCTGGAGACCCTGCAGGCCAGATCAGCAATCCAATTAAAAAGTGGCAATACCCTGTGTATCAAGGAAGGTCAGAATTTGTTATATATTTATTAATATCTCATTTTTAATAAACTTACTTGATTCCTTTTTCCTAAATTCGAAATTTAGGCTTAATCCAAATATAATTCGCACATTTTATATGATTTATTTTTAAACTATTTTTATAAATTTTTCGAAAATAATTTTGTGCTATAGCCCATAAAATTTTAGCATTATCTTACAGTAAATGTGTTTCTAGGCATACCTGCAAAAAATTAGAGTTTTTTATTCCAAAATTTTCTAAGATCTACATGAATTTACAGGTTGGAGAGATTAGAAATTTGGCATTTTGTTTTTGAGTGATAATAACGTCAAATGTGGTTTACTCACTTTGTTAAAATAATTTGAAAGTATGAACGATGATTTTTTGTCCGGTCGTGCACAATGAAAAAAAAGGGAAAGGAAAATAGATTGCTATAAATTAAGAAGTCCGCCAAGTGAGTTATTCTTGGCGTAAACTGAAAACGAAAGCGCACCAAGATAAGTTTTTGAATTTCTGCGTAAATTTCGCACTAATCTTTACAAAATTTACTATTTGGGAATAATTTGAGTCGTAGAATTGAAATATGGAAAAAAAAATGGCATGCCATTTCAGAAAATGGTCCGATTTTGTGTCACAATACTTACATTAGAACAGTGATATATATATAAATATAATATATATCTTGAGTCGCGCTTTCGAGATATGAAAATTGCAATTTGAATGTCATCAATTGGCGCAGTAGGACGGGAGATATGTTACTATTCCATTTTTTTTTGCGCATTGTACATATGTAAAATGAATGGAGTTCTAAACACTCTACTTAGTCAATTGACGCGATTTTGCTTTTATCAAGCAGTTACCATGCTCAGAATTCCGGAAGTTTTAACTTTATCACTGTTATCCAGTTTTTAACTTACTTTATAAGGTATTTTCCCCTCCTTTATGCATGCCTCCGTGGTGTAAGGTAGAACACTAAGCGTACACACTCTGTACAAGGTAGCACACTCAAATCGTAATGACTCTAGTGGCGTAGGAACTAAAAAAAGGTGATGGAAGATGATTCTTCACCTTCTGAATTTGGCGATTGTTCTCTTAAACTCCCGGTCACCCTTTAAGAGGGGGAGTATATAAGGAACTTCTCCCTTCTTTCTAGTGTAACGGTAGCCCACTCGGCGGGTATTCCACAGGTCCACGTTGGAGTTCCAGCGAAGTCACTGCTCATTTTTTATGTCTCCTGCGTCAAAATAACCTAATGACTCCACAACGTTATGTTATTAACCAGTGATTAGGATTTTGGTCTTTACTGTGATATCTTCCTTCCATATTCCTCATCAGAATGCACATTAACTTTTAGTGTAGGTAAGCTGAGGTTTTTTTGAATCTTAGTTTGAGAGTTTCTGTGATTCGCTTACGGTTGTTAGATTTTTGCCAACTCCATCTAAAAGTAATTATCTCGGCTTTGCAATCTCTAGCAGTTGATACTCTAAACTTATGAGCCAGTAAAATACACTCAAGAGCCAAAACATTATGACCATTTTGCGATGAACGCGCCTGGATGACGTGGAAGGCACATGATCAGGTGGAAGTGGTATTTAACTGCTGCTGGAGAGTCTGAAGAATCATTCTTTCACTTACATCTGTGTCTGATGAGAAAGGCTGAGGATCTAAGCGACTTTGATAGAGGGCAGATTGTAATGGCTCGAAGTCTCAGAACAAGTATTTCCGAAACTGCACGACTCGTGGCTTGTTCGCGATCTACAGTTGTTACTACGTATGAAAAGTGGATGAATGACGGTGAAACGAGCAGTAGACGACATGGTGTTGGACGTCCACACGCTATCAAATAAAAGGTCATCAGAGACTGTCCCTCATGGTAAAGCAAAACCAGAGCCAGACAATGGCTCAGCTGACAGCCGAATACAGTGCAGGGCCAAGTAGAAAAGTAACGGAGCACACTGTTCAGCGGACACTGTTGGATATGTGGCTACGCAGCAAACGTCCCACTCGTGCCTTTCCTGACCAAGCGTCATCGCCTAATGCGCCTGCGCTGGGCCCGAGAACATCGCGACTGGTCCATGGATTAGTAGGTCCATGGATCAGTGGGTCCATGGATCAGTGCCTGGTCAGATGAATCACGGTTTGTCATTCATCACGCCGATGGCCGTGTCAGGAGACGCCGTTTTCCAGGCGAACAGTTGCTCCCTGAATGCACAGTAGGTCATACACAGGCCGGTGGTGGCGGTATTATGCTCTGGGGGACGTTCTCTTGGGCGTCTCTGGGACCCGTGGTTGTGGTAGAGCAGACCATGAATGCTACAGGGTATCTGAACATCATTGCGGATCAGTTGCACCCTTACATGGCCTCTGTTTTTCCAGCTGGAAATGGAATGTACTAACAGGACAACGCCCCGTGTCACAAGGCTACAATTGTGTTGGAGTGGTTCCAGGAACATGATGTTGATTTCCAGTTAATGTCCTGGCCGCCTAACTCACCGGATCTCAAACCGATAGAACACGTTTGGGATGTCATGGGACGGCGGCTCAGAGGTCAAAGACCACCAATGCAATATCTCGTATTTTCGTGACCGTTGCTACAACATCTTGTACAATCTGTCTCCGGCCATCTATCAAGGACTTGTGGCATCCATGCCAAGGCGGGCTGAAGCTGTGTTGCGCGCCAAAGGTGGCCCAACTCGTTATTGACAGTTGGTCATAATGTTTTGGCTCTTGAGTGTATTGAGCCAGCCTTAGTTTATTTGTCTGTGTAAGTTTAGACTACTTTATCAACGTTTCTATTTACTTGTCTGTTAATGTTCATTTTGAATCCCCATGAGCAGTGTTTTGTTTCTGTAACACAAGTTCCTGCCTTTTTTTTTATCACAAGATTAAATACACGGGTTGCTTAAAACATTCGCAGATATTTATGATACTATATTAGACAAAGCAATAACTCGTTAACCTGTCTAGTAGGGAGGGAGGACTTAAATTCTGTCTTCAGGTAAATACCATCCTTATAACTTGAGCTACTAAAACATATTTTACATTTTAAAATATTACTTATTTTATTTACTTTTCCTTGGATGCATGCATTTATAAAATTAGACAACTTTAGAGGATTCATTTAAAAATTGTCTTGTTAAATCAGTTGTAATTTCTTTTTATTTGCATAACATATCATCCACATAGTTTGGCAAAAGAATTACGAAAGAATAGATTTTATTTAGTTGCGGTGGAGATTAAAGCACGTATGTTCAGAAAATGGCGCATTTAAAGCATTTTATCAATATTATTCTAACTTAAGTAGTAAAAACGAAAGATGTAGATAATCAGACTCGAAATTAACTATCGCTTAAATTTCTATGAAAAGTCACCAAAGATCTCACACTTCAACGTTCTCTTATGGAAGAAAATGATAGACATATCAAACAGTTAGAAAGCGATTTTTAAGCCATTTGTATGTAGGGAAGCAATACCATTTTCTTTTTCTCTTTCTTGAAAAAAAAAAAAAAAAAAAAAAAAAAAAAAAAAAAAAAAAAAGAAAAAAAAAAACTAGATCTCTTACATTCAGACCCTGCAGGTAAGGAATCCTTTCTTATATTAACAAGAGAGTGTTTGAAAGTGTCTAAGATATTGTTTCTATTGCTACCAGCTTAGTTTCTCAGATTCCTCTTGAGGGGTTTGAAAGCAACTCTCACTAGAAAAATATATTTGAAGAGAACTTATTTACTTCTGGGAAAAGTCAAAGAAACAGCGTTAAACTTCCAGAAAAGGAAATATTTATTTTACTTAAAAACTATAAAACTAAATGTTTTCTTTATTAAGCATTGTTATTAATTCAGAATTTATAATTAGGTGTGCTAAATTTATAAATTACTTATAATTTTAATTATATCATTTATAAAATGTATTATAGAAATCCATAAATTATAATTTCTTAACCAATTTTGCATCTACTTTAGGACTTAGAGGATTGTTCAGATAGATATACGCGGAAGATTAATACATAGATAATGCGGGAAAAATGAAAGGTATTTTTAGTTTAAGGACATTTGCATGATAACCAGATTATGATTCTAAAGTGACAAAACTTCATGAGATTATTAATAACATATTTTTAAAATCTGAACTATTTTTAATTGCTTGTCTCAAAATTCATTCGTGACACTTAATATAGCAAAATTATAAACTAAAGGCATAAGAAAATCACAAAACGATATCATGGAATTACATTTAAGGAGAAAATATCAGTCTCGAACTACTCTAATTTATTCAGTAACCAACTTGTAAATGCAAACTGAATATGACTCCACAAATCGCAATTTTTAAAATTAAATATCTCGGTCAATTTTCTCGCACGAGGGGTCAAACATTCTGCTTTTTATTTTTTATAACGAGTACAAAAGGTTTCAAAACATAAGTATAATGACAAAACAAAGGTGCAAGATGTTATATTTCGTAACCTTTGAAAAAATGATTTCTTTAAACTTCAAAATACCAAAAAATTATTATTTGCGTCATTTTAAACATTTTCAAGTGAAAGTATATGTCTGTGTCCAACAATTGCGGAAATAAAGGGTGGGTAAAGACTTTTGCAGATGCTTGGTTTATGTGATTGCAGCAAAGCCTCCAGGAAGGATTTAAAAAGACTCCAAGTTTATGTGATAACAGCAAAGCTTCCTAAGGGAAGGAATGTATTTGTGGAGGAGGCTCGCCAGCGGCTGAGCGGTAAAGTCGCTGGTAGTTCGGTTCAAGTTTCGAATCCCGCGAACGGGGTGGCTGCATGGGCGCTTTCGTGGTTTTCCCCATGTGTAACGTGTATACGAGCCAGTTTTCTTTAGAAAGTCCTCCACGAAGGCATCCCTCTCCTTAGGCAGATAGCCCTCGAGGCTTTGCCATAATTACACACACACACACACAGTATTTGTGGAGGACTTTCAAGGGGAAATTGACTCGTGCACATGTTACACATGGGAAAAACCACGACAACGCCCATGCAGATTGCTCGTTCTCAGAATTCGAACCTCCATGACTTTTGTGGACTCGGTGTATGTAACGGCTGTGTTCTAGAACTTGACAGAGAACCTTTGGCAGCTATCATTGATTGGTTACTCTTTTGCATCTTCCCTACTGCTGAATTGCCTTTTCGGTCTCAGCTTCTCTAGAGCTGAATAGAGCTAAATAGAGTTGAATTTGTTCTTTTGCTTCATGAAAATACTGAGAGTTAAGCCAATGATTAGTAAATGTGTACTACGTTGTATTTAATATTTTAATTTCATTTTTGCACTTGTTTTAACTTTTTCGCATCGAAGTCGCCCGTAACGCCCGTTCATTCAGGCAACGGCAAACCGCCCCAACGCCTCGTTTATTTTATGCCTAGTTCTTTTCCCTCCACGTTAGTGTATGGCTCATTGGTTTCGCGAGTTGTTAAAAGACATGTCAATCATTCTTTTGAAGCAAATAAAGGAGAAATACGGAAAGCTATTGACGTTCGCAGGTGCAATCCGGCCCTAAGGTGAAACTGCATACAATGGATGAAACCGAAGGGGGGAAGGAAAACTATTCCAAGACAAATTCGTAAACACGGGCGTTTTCGATGTTTGTTGAAAACAGATTTATTTGTTCGTCTCTCGATGCGAAAGAGTTAACTTCCGTTGTCAGGTAGATCTTACCGATTCCCAGTCTGAGCCAGATAGAAAATACAAATTAATTTTGCTGTATTAAGATCACATCACTATTTTATTTGTTTATTTATTTATTTTTTTTTTCATATATCGAAGAACAGGTTTGTAATGACACGCTTTCATTAAGTTTTCAAAATAACACTTGTATTTTAGAGGAATGAACGTCTTTTAAATAACAGTCTTATCATAAACTTTTTTTCCATACTTTGTCCAAAGAGCATTGAATGCCTAGGTAAAGTATGTAATAATTCTCTTATTTCATACTTTGCCTATAATCGTCAATGCCTAGGCATTGTATAGAATGCCGGTGTTTCATACTTTGCCGGTAACATATACACGAATTAATGAATTAAAATAAAGCTGTATATATTCACAATCATCCACAAAATCAGAGGTTTCAAACCAGGGGGAAATTTCCTGTAAGGTGAAATTTTATAGTTTCAGGATATGAATGCGTTTAGCGTTTTATTTACGTATTAAAGATTTAGTTTTAGTTCATTAAAATAAAATCTTTTATAACTTTCATTCAAGATTAATTCATTTATTATTCTTCTATTCAGTTAATTTAAATTTTATTCAAGAATAACTTTTATTAAAGCTTTGGTATTCATCAAAAATTTCTATTTTTTTCCCTTTGTTTAATTTATAACACATTAAAAAAAGTAATCTAAATTTACGTAAATGTAATTCGAGTTTTATGAAAGAGAGGGAGGAATGATCGCCTGGAAATGGTGAACGGGTGTATGGGGCAAACAAAGCTTGAGAATCTTTGTACTAGATATATTATAAAGTAAATTTATTTTAAACTATGCTGGCCTGCGAATGTTAAGGAAGAAAAAGATATTGGACTATGACTGATAAATCTAAAACCTAAATATAAGATGTAGGTGATATAATCATTTATTGTATTTCGCATTTGCGATTCGCTTTAGGTTCGCAGGTGCAATCCGGCCCTAAGGTGAAACTGCATACAATGGATGAAACCGCAGGGGGAAAGGAAAACTATTCTAAGACAAATTCGTAAACACGGGCGTTTTCGATGTTTGTAGAAAACAGATTTGTTCGTCTCTCGATGCGGAAGAGTTAAATTGTAAAGAGCTGCTGAGATTGTGTTCTTTTATAGTTTTAAGTTCTGTGTAACTGTCAGGCTGACGTGTTAATAAACAGATTTATTTTAAACCTCATCTGCATTTGTATTTAGTATATTTTCAAACGGAAACCGCGGCCATCTGTCTCGATTTACCGTTCAAGGAATTAACGTTTAAATTAGTAAAGAAATATACAAACTTAATCTAGGAAGATTTGAATTCCCTTTTTTCGCAAATGTAAAAGATTTCAATAACATATATGCTACTATAAATAATAATATAAACGCCACATGAAAGCAGATTTTTAAACGACGAATACCTTAAAAGTTTGAATTAAAGTTTTATTGCCGTTGATAAGTATCAACATATTATCCAGAACCACGCTGGCTGATTTGTTGTACTGATTAACAACTGTATTGCGCCACCCATTGAAAAAGTGTTTGAAGATGCCAATGATTCATTGATTCCTGGGGAAACCATATTATATAATTATTTATATAGAACACCCAATCGGAATAGTGTTTAGCGAAGCAGAGTTTCGTACCGAAGGACGCGGGTTCGAATCTCAGAGTAGGCATGGATGTTTGTATAGTGTCTGTGCAGCATGAGAGCATTAAATATGCTGCGAGCCGAAGGTGTTCTCGGGAGGTTTGGTGGTAAGGGAAGAGGCGTGGGACCCGTTCCTTCGGGGTGCTCTCCGAAATTGGGGGGGGGACTGAGCAAAATCGTACTGTCACCTGCATGGTGCTGAAGACTCTTGCCAAAAGACAAGCGCATTTTTGCACTATTTACTACGATGAATTTCATGGGATTGTTCTTATGTTACTCTCAGATAAATGAGATAAGTCACAACAATAACATTTATATATAGTTTAGTGAAAGAAAAATATTCGCGATAATTTTAATGCAAATGTCTTACATTTTTAGATCATATTTTAAGTATCAGTAGACATTAACTATATCATCAAACAAATTTAAATCGGTGAAAAAAAAATCCAATTAACCAAGAGACATTTCGAATTCTTTTATCATTAACGAACAATGCTCCAAAATTGGAAAGTCTTTGCAGGGACTAAAGGTCCCTTTAAATTGACGTCGCAAACTAGGGAACATTTCCTCTAAACTTAAGTAAAACGACTTGGAAGATTTCTAGCCGGAAAGTCGTAAATGTCTCAGTAATTGCGGTCAAAGTGCTGGCACAAAAGGATAAACAAAGCGGTCTTTGCTTAACCTTTTCTGGGAAACTTTCTTTCCAAACCTAATGGTGCAAGAGACTGTGGGAATTAAAACGCTGCAGAAATTTACGGCGTTCACTGTATTTTTCCTACGTTAGATGTGACCTACGTTAGAGCTGAATTTGTTTTATGTCATTGCTTTTATATGTAGTAATTAACTAATTTTTTTTTTAACTCTTCGCTTTCGTCGAAATAAGTCTTTCTTTACGTTTTATTCTGATATTTTTCTCTAGGCGAGTTTTTTCCGCGTAAACTCTATACTTTTTCAGTAAAACCATTGCTAGATGAGTTAAACTGATAATTCTGTGCTTGTTTTGTATACACAAAATAAAAGCAGTGCTTCCATTACGGATTTATAGATTGAATGTGTTCAAGATAGTCATAATTAAATATATGAATTTTGTTCTACAGTATTATGACTTATGAGCTACTTCGTCATAAGGGTAAGCGGAATTAACTCTTTCGCATGGGTAGATGCAAATTTCTGTTTCTGTCAAACATCTGAAATACCTGTATAAATGAATTTGTCGGAATGAATGTCCTTTTCCCATTTCGGATAACATTCTACAGCGCTAACAATAGCCTACTTAAGCGATTACTTCTCCCTTGTGATTTGTATGCGGTTTCACTCTCTATGTGCAATCTCCCCATAGGATAGAACTGCAACTTCGAACATCAATAGCTAAATGTTCACACTAACCAAAGAAGAGGGAAGGTGTATTTAAATAGCAGAGCTACAGTAGTCGCTTCAAATGAATCATTGACATATCAGTGAATGATAACTGCCGAAATCAATGAGTCATGCACTAATGTTATGGGGGAAAGCACCACGCAGAAAAATGACTCAGACTTACGGACTTCCTGCAGATGTTTGAACGCTCGGGCGTTTCAGGTGACTTCGCTGGGAAAAAGTTAAACTCATGTTATATTAAAAATAAAAATTTCGGGAATGAGAAAATCTTATAATCTCAAAATTTCAGATTACAATCTAGCACTACCAAGAAGAGTTTTGAATTAAATAATTTAAAAGACATATATAATATTTAAGAATATGAAATCAGTCAAGAAGTCAATGAAGAAAGTTGATGAGTCATTTTATTTTCCGGTAAAAATCAGGGTTATCCGAAGGCAAACAAACTCGCGTGATCTTGGTAAGCAAAACCTTAATAATATTCCTATCACTCAAATACCGCTGTTAATTTGAAGCTGCACAATCATCAGTAAATAATTACGCTAATTTTGATTGTCAGCTTTTCAAAAGTCTACAAGTTATAGCAGATAAATCCTTAGTTAAGTCTCACCCTCATATGTTTATTGAAACTAGGTTAGTTCCGCAAGAAGAAAGTTTCTTCTAATCAAGGCTGCGTTTCAATAATTATGGGTTTTAAATTGTCTAACCCTATCTTGCTACCCTCAGCTGTTTACTGATACGAACGTTTTAGATACGCATAGAAAAGAGTCAAAATATCGCTGCTTGCGTGCAGGTTCATAATACATTGAATGCACACAGGTCCGATGAAAGGTTGATAAAATTTATTTAAAAAAAAGAAACACTTAACAATTCTGGATTTTTCCACAAAAATAGTCATACAATTCTTTACATTATCACAGAGTACAATCAGCAGTTACACTTCAGACTACTAAGAACGTTAAACACAACGCAATGCAAAGGTGCACCTAAAGAGGAAGCTCACACAGAGATATCGCAATACTCCGAACTTGAGCTGAACTGAACAGCTCTAAAAACTAAACAGGCTGATTTAAACAGTTGAGAGCAGATGCTCTCTCCGGGCTTATGTAGTGTTCACCGGGCTGATGAGATATTTCTAGTATTTCTAGGAATTACTGGAAGGCATATGGGGGCCGTATACGGTTACCACTACATATGAAATCAATTATAGTGCCTAATAAGGTGATACAGGAATCGGACCAAAATGTCGCCAAATGATTGCCAAGTTTGGCAACTTTTGTAAGTTTATCGCCACGTTTGGCGCCAAACGTAAGTCGCCGAAATCTTTGACAGCTTGGCTATATCTCGCCAAATGAGCGCGATAACCATTTATTTTTTAATGTTCAATAGACGTACTCCCGTGTTCTTATTTTTCCGGCATAGTATCGTCGCTCTAGATTTTCATGTTGCATTACACAGAAAAATGCAAGAATTTCAATTATAATTTTGTTAAAATTATCTAGCTATGTACAAAACTCGCAACAATATTATATCTAGCACTCAATGGGACATTACAGCACCGTAAGCTGCAAAAGGATTTCTAATCTAAGAAAGTGTGGAAGTTACTACATTTCTAGAAACACCGGATTGTTACTGAGATCAAATCATTATCAGTTGACGTGTTAAAGTGTGTAATTAGGTAATGAAGGAAGAAATTTGCCATGCCAGTTCATGTCAGAACTGTAGGACTGTCGGATCGGATTTGTATCTAAAAATTTGCAGGTGAAAAGTATATTAGTATTAATTGCTGAGAAAAACCATTTCTAATGGAGAATGTTGTTGCCAGGAAAGCATCTACTTAAATAATAATGATGAACGTCAAAATTTTCTCTTCATGAATGATTAGATTCATGCTTACTTTGCAGAATATTATCCGAAACATATCTCCTCCAACGTTCTCTAAATCTGTGACAAGGATAGCAAGTCACATCACAAGTGCACGAACTATCGCTGATTAAGAGACTGCATTTTCGATCATTAGCCCTGACTCATGTTTTTGCAAATGAAGTACATGTAACCTTCCTTTAGGAAAATTTATGAACAAGATTCTCAGCGAGAATTTCACAGTAGCATATGCAGTTCTTCACTCCTTATATCTGTTACCGTGAAAGACCGAAATTGGAGAATGTCGACTTTCTCCGGAGAATGTCAGCATTCACCAGATACGTCGGTGAAAGACCGAATATTTCATTACATTCTTATACATTCGGACGCTCACCGGCGTATGTCGACAATCACAGATATGCTCTGGTGTAGGTCGAAAAGAGAGGAGTATATGTACACGCTGTCATTGCTAAAGGAAATGTTACACAAATAAATGAAGTTGTAAAAACAAGGGTCTCTTGTGCAATTCAAAGTGTCATAATAGTTTACGTTAAAAGTCGCAATAAATAAGATTTGAATCACATAATTGAGTAACTTTTTAACTTCTATTATTTTCCTTTCTCATTTTGAATGTACTGTGTGTTTTAAGTTTAATGCTATTAAGTTCTTATTTTAAGTCTCAAGTGCGTTTTTTTTGCGACTGAATTACGGAGAAGAAAATATATTATTCTTATACGTTCAACATTCACCATTAGTACAACATTTACCGGTGTAAGTCAGAAATAAGAGTATTTGGAAAATATTTCGGACATACACCAAGCGACTAGGTGAATGTTGACATTCACCGGTGAACGTGGACAGTCTCCAGATTTCGGTGTTTTTCCGTAACATATCCACTACAAAGCTTTCTATGATAAATCGAAATTAACGCAGCACAAATGGCTTATAATGAGCGCTGGTTTAATGAGAACTCGCATTTAAAGAGAAAGTTGGAGACACTTGGTTGGTACAATATTAAATCTATGGAAGCATAATTCGCTTTTAACGAGCAAATCTCGGTTATAGCGAGTAATATTTTTGTTATTCATAAAATCTTTATTGACTTTCTCCACTCCACCTCAGCTAATGATTTTTCGAAAAAATTCCTTTGACATTCCGAAATTAACTAAAAGTTAGTGAAGAGTCATTTAGTTAGAAAGATTGTTACAGCTGAAAACATCGCGGCAAAAACATCGCGGACGAAAACGTCGCGGAGAAAACAACGCAAGGCGAAAACGTCGTGCTACAAAACATCGTGGGAGAAAACATCGCAGTCCTAAAACATCGTGGTACAAAACATCGTCGTCGAAAATAAAGCGGTTCAAAAACTTCGCAGTTTAAAAACATCGTCGTCGAAAATATCGTGGTAAAAAATAAAGTATCTACAAATCATCGCATGACGATAACATCGCAGACATGCTTTTTTTCAGGCTTTAATAACTGTAAATGGATATTCCTATAATGATTTTTAAGCGCAAGATGGAAAGAGGGATAATTTTTACTTTCATATTTTTATTCACTAATAAACTTTTGCTGAGAAAATAAGAAGGAAACTTAAGCATAGAAAATTAATGCAACTTGTAGCACTCAATAGAATTTTAAACCGACATAGTTCCCTAACAAAGGCCATTAATAAATCATTTTTATAAAGTTTTTACTGGTAATTTTTCATGAAAAGTATAATCTATAAGTTGCATTTAATTAATTAATGCAATAATTTAACTTTTTAGCAAAAATTTATTAGTCAATAAAAAACTGTGAAAGTAAAAACTAACCTTCTTTACATCTTGCGCTCACAAATCCTTATGAGAACCATATTTCCATTTACAGTTATTAAAGCCTGAAAAAGCATGTTTGCGATGTTATCATCATGCGATGATTTGTAGATACTTTATTTTTTACCACGATATTTTCGACGACGATGTTTTTAAACTGCGAAGTTTTTGAACCGCTTTATTTTCGGCGACGATGTTTTGTACCACGATGTTTTAGGGCTGCGATGTTTTCTCCCACGATGTTTTGTAGCAGGACGTTTTCTCCTTGCGTTGTTTTCTCCGCGACGTTTTCGTCCGCGATGTATTTGCCGCGATGTTATCGGCGGACACCCCAAAGACAGTGCTTTTGAGTGCACTGAAAAACTTCAAGGTCATTTTTTGAGGCCAGGGGTGCAAATGATGATATTTTTCTGCTACGAGTCTTCTCCGAAGAACCCTAACATAAAGAGACAATAAGGCAGTTCAAAACAGATTAACCAACTTCTTTTGTACTGCGCAGAAGTAAAAGATAAATAAAGTAAGTATATACGTACAAGATAGTAAAATTGAACGAATTTTTATGATTTTTTTCACGATATAATTTTTTACGAGCACTCGGTTATAACTAGCAGACATCGCAGTCCCATCGCGCTTGTTATAAGCGAGTTCGACTGCATTCCTATTTTAGTGGCATATGACCATAAGGCTCTACATTCCTCAAAGATAGGCGCTCTCTCAGTATTGTGATCTACTGCTCCCATTATTCCAGCTAATCGGAAAACAACTTCAGTTTAGTCAGCAGTGGTTTAAGTTGCTTATACAAGTTGCTATTTAAAGCAATTAAGTTTGTTTAGAGCGAAACAATGAAGATAACATCATTAACGACTTGCTCAAGATAAAACTGTCTAGAGAAAACACGGAAAGGAAGTCAAAATGCGTTAGCATTATATCCTAGACATCTGATATCCTAGAAGTTAGGAAAGAATTAAATTGTAAGCGCAAGAACTGCATTTGTTCAGTTTAATGTTTTAAACATAAAGTAATTCTTAAACCCTCTTCTGTTTCATGGTTTATTTCACAAATGTGGCGAACGATCGCCGGCTGCCTTAGTAGGGTTAACGAACTTTAATTACCTTTAGAACTTTAATGTAGAAAATTAAAATTTAGCTGCAGAGAAGTGGAGCTGGGCAATAAGTTGCCAATTTCCGTGAAAGAAAATCTAATCGGTCTGAAAAAAACACAAGTTTTTGTTGCTTTAAACTAAGAGGAATTCACACACTTATGCAGAACCCTGAGAATTAACATTCCTTCACACACGAGGGAAAGAATTAACTCTTCAGGCTTTAGTTTATAGAGTCTCGCATTTTTTGCAAACATAAACTAACGAACGCTAGTAGACTGTGTGAGGAATTACAGTACGACAATGTACAGAAAAGGATGTAAAGAACCCTTTTTTTTAACTTAGTATAAATTTCGCAGATGTCACCGACCCGTGCTTGCAGAAGCCAACACTTCTTTCAACAGGTTCGGAGTCATAAATGTTGGCATTAAAAAGCTTTATGGCTAGAAACCCACAGCGCTATAGAAATCTAATCACTAGTAAATCAAAGATAACAACGTAGCCTTCAGGTAGACAGAACACGCTCTAAAATCACCTTCCAAGGCCTTACTTTAAATACTGCTACTTTCTACACCATTTGAATACACGCGCACTAACTCATTAACATTCTGGCAAGAAAGTGTGGTTTAAAAACGAGGATAAAAGGAAAGTTGCTTTAAAATAAAATTAAATGTTAGATAAAATAAATGAATCCCCACAAAAGAAAAAAAATCCTCAACGGATCTATTCTCTATTCTCAGGGTTGTATTTAAGATCTCCTACCAAGTCTTGAAAACTTTCGTTTGCTGTTTTATCAAACGGCTGAAAAATGACACACCTATTTCATCTTTCTTTCGTTAGAGGAAGCTATTGCGGAATCCCAAGAACAGGAACAAAAATCTCGGGTTTCGAATTCTTGAACCCCGAGAACTGTGGATTAAACTATTTGAAGATTGCAACAAATCTATTAATAATTTAAATTCTTTAATAATTAATAATTAGCTTACTGATTTTAAATCCTCAAGAATTAATAAATATTACATTTATTTAAATTCCTGACAATGACACACTTGTACATCGCATATTGAAGCTAGGTACTATAGAGACTTTAAACTAAGGAAAAATATCATCACCATTAAGATTTGAAATGTCTGAAAATCAGTCAGTAACTGAAAACTTGATGGCAGATCGATTTCTTTTTACTGGTAGTTAGGTAAATAACATGTATCAATATGATTCGTATGTATCTTTTTAGTTCCGATAGCAAACATTAGCTTTAAAACTGAAAATTAATTTATAAGTCATTGGCATTACGATGATCTTAACAAATCAAAGCCCAAATTTAAATAACAAAATTAAGAATGCTTTGAAACATCTTGAAATGCTAGAAATATTAATCATTTATTCTGATGTTCTGCCATCTTTTTTAATTCTAGCCTGAAAGATCGGACTGTCCAGAATTATGGAATATTTGGCAAACCTACTAAAGCTAGTGTTAGCAAAGAAATTAACTGAGCACAGCTATAAGAACAAAAAATGTTCTAATATCTGTTCGATCGACATTTATTGATTGTTACGCTATAAATAAAATAAAAAAATTCAGTTCCGAATAAAGACTAAAACTGCTGCATCGGTTAAGATTGGTTTGGTTTATTTTATTAGTGCAAAGCACATTAAAGCTACCTGCCTAGGGTGAGGGATGCCTTCGTGGAAGACTTCCTAAGGGAAACTGGCTCGTACCCATACTATATTTGGGGCAAAGCACGGAAGCGCCTATATAGCCAGCCCGTTTGCCTGGAATTGAACTCAAGTCGAATTATCAGTGTTCAGTAACTTTGCCGCTCGTCCGGTGGTAGACCTGCATTGGGTTAGGAACCAGCTTTCATAAACAGATAAAAAATAGTTAAATCAAATTTTCAGAAAAGATTTGGAGTATTATCAGTAAGCAAAAATAAGGGAAAATACGGGGTGCGGAAAAATATCTGAAGGTTTATGAGCTTAAAACTCCTGCAAAAAAAAACAACTTATCATATTGCCACTTTAAAGATTAACATACACCACTGCTAAAATATAATGAAAGTTTTCGGTCCCCAAATTTCTAGACTCGGTCAGCGAAACTTCGCATAACGGTTCACAGACGGTTATGGATCTCTCGTTATCGTCTCTCGTTTTAGTCATCTCATGCGGATGATAAGAAATAGTTAATCTCATGTGATATGTCTCAGTCTCGTTACAGAGGCTGTCTCATGTGAATGATAAATAAGTAATCTCATGTGAATAATATGAATCAGTTCAAGTACGAAACGTAGTTTGTCGGTGTGCATTCTCGAATTTAAACAGCTCCAGAGGAAAAAAGTCACAAAACAAAAGATCACGTGACTGTGTTGACCACCTATATCTCCACTTCGGGAAACGAAGTTTAATGCTTAGAGAACATTATCTTGAAAACTGTCGTCGAATCCCTAGATTTGTGCGCAAGTTACTCAGTCCTATTGAAATTACAAGTTTGCTTGGTTGCAAGTTTCTGCGAAGTTTGAGCGCAAGAAATTTTCTAGTATTGAAATCTCATGGGGTGTTCAACCTAAATTTTATCTCTCTATGGGTCGTTGCGAGCTCTCATGAAATTATGGTGTTGGTGTATTTAATTATGGCAAAGCACACGAGGGCTATCTGCCTAAGGGGAGGGATGCCTTTCGTGGAGGACTTTCTAAGGGAAACTGGCTCGTATACACGTTACACAATTTGGAAAACCACGAAAACGCCCATGCAGCCAGCCCGTTCGCGGGATTCGAACTTCGGACCGAACTACCAGTGTTCAGCGACTTTACCGCTGGGCCGCTGGTGGGCCTCATGAAATTATGCAAAGTTTCGTTGAATAATATGTGGACTGAAGTAGACGGCTTTTAGACATATTGCGCTCATTAGCGTAATAAAACAGCACGTGTTTTCTTAAAAAAATTTTATTTTTCAGTTAGAAGAATGTAATTTGAAACTATCAATTTTTTTTGAGTGTCAATGGTTTAAAAGGAAAATTTGAATAAAAAGCATTTAACTGCAGAAATTATTGAAGAATACTTTTCAGTATTCTCATACTTAGTCTCTTACGTATATGTATATAGTAAATAAATTGTAAAAATATCATAAATTATTCTGAATTTTGTTTTGTGTATATTCTACACAATTTTGTATTTTATTTTTAAACATTTTTAATATATGGTAAGCTGGAATAAGAAATCTAAAAAAATAACAGAACAAAACAAAATGCGAAAGGTTTCAGATTTTAAATTACGTCCAAAGGGGCGTTTTCTAAAGTTTTGTGTGTTACCATTAGTTATTAAATACAATGTTCAACGTATTCAAACCATAAAGATCAATTCAACAGCAATATCACAAATTAATTTTAAAATGAGCATATTTTAGAATTTCCGATATAGAGTCTCGCGCGCTGGAGATAAAAATGCTTTTTGTTTCGTACAGTGTTGCCATTGTTCACTTTGCAAAAGTTTAGTTTTTTAATAAAAAATTCTCGTTGAAGTGTTAAAAAACCTGAAATCGGTTGTGAAACAAATTTCAAATTCAGATTAGGGATTTCACATGCCCATATTCTATGGAAGAATACGTTATTAAAATTTTGATGGCTCTAGGTACCGTTGCTTCACCACAATGCGAGAAACATACATATATTTATGCAGATTCTTCATTATTCAATTTCCTGAAATATAAGACAGAGCGGAAATATTTGGTGGCAACGATTTGAAAAGTGCTACAGTCTTTTAAAGTTTTCAACGCAAAATGCCAAAACGAAATTAAGACTCCTTCAAGGAAAATTGCCCCTTTGGACCGAAAAAAAATCTGAAAGGTTTCAGATTTTAAATTACGTCCAAAGGGGCGTTTTTTTAACGTTGTGTCTGTTACCTTTATTTATTAAATATCATGTTAATCAGAAATAAAAAGAACATGATATTTTTAAATCCTGAAAGACAAAATTTGAATCACAGACGCTTACATTATTTCAAAGTTCTAATCTTGTTCTATTATTATGATTTACTATAGTTCCGTGATTTTCGTCTTACTAATTTTCCTAGATATTTTGCTTGAATAAGTGCAACCTTAAAAGTTCTTGAACGTCAGTTTATAAAAAAATGTATAATAATGTCTTCCCTGAACATAACAGCTACGACTGCCTTCGTGTTGATTTTGAAAATTTAGAAGAAATTTTTATGCCCCTAAACCATGTTTTAACGCAAGACTGAGAAAAATCATTAGTTAATATTTTAATTTATATGCTAATCATGCTAATCATGATATCGGCAATAATGAGAAAAATTTCCTTCTTTAGAATTATGCAATTAATGATATGGAGGATAGTTTACAGCAAAAGTTTTCAATATCCTCAACATCTTGCTACTTCTTTTGATTAGTCTACATCTAATGAAGCGTTAAAAAATTACATTCACATTAACATGGAGAAGTATTTGTTGGAAACCACCAGATAAGGCATTTTGTTTTTCAGATTTCTGTTCATCCTAGCAATAATGGCAAATAAATATTAGAAGCAGTTACAGTAAAAACTTCACTTTAGAGACTTCTTAAATGCTTTCGGAAAAAATTTGATGTGTATACCACATGACTTCCCTGTACGGAATATTAAATTATACGCATTTTTTCTTGAATTTCATTTAAACTTATTGGATTGAGTTAAACCTACTTCGCCGACAGCGCATAAACCACAACAGAATAAATTCATTCTTTAAAATTCACTATATTTGTTTACCATAGCGACACTCTGGCGCTAGGTTCACTTAACAGTATTATATTTCGTTCACATTATAACTCATAATGCAAAAACTTGATATCATTTAAAGAATTATCTAATCGTTGCCACATGTTCTATTCAAATACTATAATAAAGCTAGAAATATGTATAAAAGAAATTAAGCAAACAGAACAAAAATGAAATAGTTTTTCACAGACGATTTAGTATTTCTCATTCAATTAATACAGTTCTCACTTCGCGACAAGGCGAAAATACATAAAAACCCGTAATATCTGTATTAAAAATTACGAGGTAAATTTTAAACACTTATTTCCTCGAAATCATTCCAGAAAGGATTAAGCATGATTTAATTCGCAATAATAAATGAAGGCGTTATCTTTGTTGTTGCGAACCTACGTTTCTCTAGATTGGCAACAAATCCACAACTCTGCTGTTTCAAATGTAAACAAGCAATGGCCGCCATCAAAAAAATTATTAGGCTTAGCGGCACTTAAACAACTTTAAAATTGTTGATAAATCTAAAAATATTGCATACAGATTTACTAAAGGCATAAAAACCTTAACCGGAAGTTAAGAACAACATAATTTAATCATTTTAAAGCAAAAAAATGTACAATTTACAAACATATAAGAGTAAAGAAACTGAGATCACTTAGCCGGGTAACAGAGTGGATATGTATATAAATATATTTATATACGTTTGGCACGGCCGATTGCAACCAAAATACGAGGTGCACATCTACATGTTGTAGTAGTCCTATATACAAAATTGCAAAGTTCTGGGGCTACTCCTTTTGAGTTATGCGAGATACGTACGTTCGTACGTACGTACATACGTTCGTAGAGACACCACGAAAAATTCTCTTCAGAATTCATTTTAAAGCAGTTCTATAATTTTTTTGGAGAAAAAGAGTGTTTTATTCTGTTCTTACGTACATATATCACGCAAATACACCGTTAAATTGCATTCGAAAGCGGTCAAAATGGATATTTTCGTTAAAATATGCTGCTTGAAACTTTTCGCGATTACAATACTTCCTTTTTACTTCGTACAAGGAAGTAAAAAAAAACAGTTATTTCAGTTAAGAAGACATTTACTTAGTGATGAGTTGTACCTTAAATTTCAAGTTTGAATAAGTTTTGTGGCCTTCTTTATCAGTTGAGTTTTTTTCTAATCACCTTAGTATTCTTTTCGAACACTACTGTTTTCGCGTTTATGTTGAAGTCCTTTTGTACACTTTAAAATGACCTGTATTTCGAATTATAAGTATTTTCCTCATAATTCATGAACAGAAATAGCTGCGTAACATTTTCTTTCTTTCGTTTCTGATATTTCCGCATGAAGTAGGTTGTAAGAGTTGCCTACTTTTATAGCTGAAACTATAAAACAAACTTGCAATTGATGGAGAAAGTAGATTGCTCTGCATAAAGTATGAAATAAAGCCCTCATGTTTTCAAGCCGTATTACATTTCGACTGTGGCAACAGACGTTGCTAAAAAGACTATAAAGAGACCGGTTTTTAGGTTATCCCTCTCTTCCCTTATCAGTAGTAGGTTCGCACACCTGCGGGGCTACACTTTTCTTCAGCAAGTCCTCTTACTTCTTCATGTAATGACTTACACTTCTGCTAAAAAAATGAGCAACAAAGGCAAAAGACGGAATAAAAGAAAAGTTACTTAGTAGATATGCGTGAATCCAAGAGGTTGGTGTGGGATTACCAGACCACGTAGTAAACAATAAAGCAAAGACATAGAAAAACACATGTATCATGACCATCACATCGTGAAAGATAGAATGGGTCAAAAAGATGTGTAAATGAAAACATCACGCTAGTACATAGGTATGATACCCTATAACTCAAATGTGTGTCATTGATCACCTGTAGTAATGCATGTCGGAGCTCATGGAGAATGCCTGGTGGTGTACTGCGGCCTGTTTTCCATCGCCTCAACATGCCCCACACAGGCACTATGGGATTCACCTCCGGTGATCTAGCAGTTCACGGCAGATGTGTTAAGGTTTCATTCTCCAGATGACTCCAGAGCACCACTCAGCGCTCTGCGGGCGGGATTTATCGTCCATATACTATATCAAGTCGGTACCCACTGCAGCGATATCGGACAGCTGTGGCGGACCACCAGAAATCACGTAGAGGTCATTGCGGACTTCGTTGCTATCCCAGCACATACAAATAAGCCTCCTCCTCTGCAATGATCTTTTTCGACGGCGCCTGATAACGTGTTCCTTACTGCGTCTGGTATCTATTATGCATATGAGTACTGCATTATATGTGTTTATTATTGCACTTTGTATTACTGTATATTGTACCTCTATTGCATATTGTATTACCTCTACAGCCGCATTGATTGTACACTACTATCGCTACTGCACTGCGCGCGTTAACATGCTAATATCTCAGATTATCGCTCATGTTGTAGAGTCATTAGGTTAATTGGAAGCAGAAAAGATAAAAAATATGCAACCGCCTTCGCCGGGAATCGAATCACGGACCTCTGGAATACCGGTCCAGCGTGTTACCGTTACACCACGAAGGCGCGCTAGAGAAGTGCGAGAAATAAAAGGTGTCCTGCGTAATGCGTACTGTGTACATGTGCGTTGCGTTACGTATCTTCTGAGCATGTGAGTATTGCTTTATATGCGTTTATTATTGCATATTGTGTCACTGTACATTGTATTACCTCTGTTGCATATTGTATTAAGTGTTTAAGTGTTTTGTGTACCTTCTCAAGCATCTTTAAGTGTTTAGGTGTCTTTACGTGTCTGAAGCGTCTTAGGTGTTTTAAATGTTTAAAAATGTTTGAGGTATTTAAATGCTATAGGTGTTTTTAGTGTTTATGTGTTCTTTTTTATGTGTATATTTCATGTGTGTTTATGCTTTGTTGAATGTATAAACAAGACTACTCCACCCACAAATGTACATCAAGTTTCAATGTAGCACAATGTCGCCCCTGTATGGCCATGTTTAATCTGAATGGAGTATCAATAAGCTCCCGGTGCGGCCTTGTGCAGCTCCAGGGAGTTGTTACATTCGGATGGCGGAGGGCTTGGGACATATGCCTGCTTACCTCTGTTAAACACCAGGCGTCCTCGTCCTCCGTCACCTGTATGTTAAATAGAGACTCGTCTATAAGAGAACATTACCTCATTGCTCTGGTGTCCTACTGCGATATTCACGTGCCCAGTTCAACTGCAGTCTAGCATACGATGGGGACAAAAGTAATACAAACCACAGGTCATCGAACGTATAGCCAAACTTCATACAATCGTTGAGACACATTTTAGCGGGATATGAGCCATCCTGCAGCAGTACAGAGACGATGCTGTTAGTGATCTACGGCCTTTTACGCATAGCAATAGGGAGCTAGTATCTTCTGCTGCTGTGGCAATCTTCCAGCGTCCAGATCCATGTCTTCTACGACGTTTTTGGATCCCTTTGGTAACGGTCTACAGCCTATTACCGACACTATAATGCACATTATCTATCTCGCAACAGCTGATTGTCCTACACTAGATTTCAGTTCCCAACAGCCTAACAACACATTTCATCATGCAAATGGTGTTCTTCGTCTCATGCTTTCCGCTTTGCTACGTCCGATTACACGAACTGTCGCTGCTTGCGCACTGACGGATAGGTCCGACATGCTCCTTTTTAAGGTGTTGTGGTATGACTGCGGGATGGCGTTTTATACTAATTTCGATTGCCTATTTGCATTCGGCGAACGCCTATATATTTGCACCCTGTATATGTATTTACTATTCTGAGTTAAATTAATTGTTTAGGAAGGAAAATTAATTGTTCGCCATAAGCATAAGTTGGAGACTTTGGGGAAATAAACCATCTTTATGGTTTAACATTTATTTCACCTGAAGTATATTTTATTTTAAGTGACATTACGGACGATTCTCGGTGAAAAACGAATTATGAAAGTGAAGAATCGTTGAAAACGTAATTCTGACTTTGCGAAAGTTCGAAGCTAGGATCTTCAACTTATTCGATCGAGGCGTTAACTACTATAAAATTTCAAAACTTGAAAGCGGCTGGCGGGAAACGATACCCAGTCAACCGAATGCAGTCTGACGGGGAATCGTGATTAACGTTTTATTTTGTGCACCACTTATGATGAATGGATGAAAGTGGGAATGAGGAATCTTCGAAAACTTTACCGTGGTGTATCTAGAAACGAGCTTGAGACATGGTTTACAACAACAAGGTATGCTATTTACACTACAACAAGATATGAAAAGAATCGTTTGGTTTATTTGATTAACAGCAAAGGACACGAAGGGTATCTGCCAAGGAAGAGGGATGACTTTGTGGAGTAATTTCTAAGGGAAACTGCCTTGTATATCGTTATGCCTGGGGAAACCCACGAAAACGCTCATACAACCAGCCCTTTCGCGCGGATTCAAGCCCCTGACCGAACTATCAGTGTTCAGTGATTTTACCGCACAGCCGCCGTTGGACATGGAAAGAGTGTCTTATCTTCATTAAATCATTTGCGTAAACAATGCAATTGAAAATACGTGTAGTCAGGATTTCCGAATTTATAAACTGTTACACTGAATACGTTTCCTCAGCAGTTTCTTTTTGACTCAGTTCCTTAATTCAGTTATTTCCAAGCAAATTTTAATAATATCAGTTCTTGAATGCTTCATGTATGTCCGCTATTAATTTCAAAGTATCATTAAAATGGAAATATTATTTTAGAAGTCTTTTAAATGAGGACCTTTTCTTTGAAGAAATAATGACCACTGAGTAAACAAACGTATTCATAGTCTTGAAGGATTACAGAAATTCGAAAAAATTTACAAAATGTAACAACAGAGCAAAGCGGACTTTAACCATTAAAAATAATGAGTACGATAGAAAACCGAGAACCTAAAAGCTTTAGTTTTAAATCGAAATGAAATTTTAAAAAAATTTGAAATTTGGAATAATCTTTTATTCGGCTTGAAAACTCCGACTTTAGTTTCTGCATTACTTTTTCTTCACATAGAAGGTATGATTAGAGAATGTAGTATTAACAGGTAGATTACAATTTGAACTCAAGTATTAAAAGAAATATACAGAAATACATGCAACAAATATTTATCATTTTCAGTAGTTTTAATTTTTAATGCAGAATTTCTAACGCCACTTCCTGTTATACATGCAAGAGAAATTTAACAATCGACGCTAAATATGATGGAGGAAACAATTTTATTTATTATGCTAATGGTGTAAAATAACAATTGCTGCAAGACGTTATTAAGAAGTGCATGCAAATTAATTTTTTAAACAATTCGATCTTTTAATGCCTCACGATTAAATCACATTGATAATGTGGAAGATAAGAGAAAGATCGTAGCTGCAGAACGTTGAAATTTTGCGTATGGGATTGCCATAACATGTAGTTGTGCATCAATCTTTGTCATTGCAATCAACTGCACCAATCATATATAAATATATATATGTAAGATAAAAATATATGAATCAAAATTATAGTTTAAACTATAAACATTAATTCTTCCTCTTTATTCTAAAATCGTAAAAACTTCTCTGCATTGCGTCATTTCTAGATCCCTCTATGGCCCTCGTAGCTCTGATGACGTAACAATTGGGAACTGAAACTGCCATTGTAAACCAAAACTTTTCTCTTTGCCGTGTTTCCATTTTTCATAGCTACGCATTTTAGCTTTGCTCTCTACGATGGTAAGATGTAATTTCACTGGCTTGCCTTCTATTTCAACAATATCAAAAATGTAAATCTTCTGTGGAAAGGCACGACTAGAGTGCCAAGTGATTGTGGCCGCAAATACCAGTTGCAAATAAAAATGGAATTAAAACTCTCTCGAATGCCAAGTTCTTTAAATATTACCAAGTTAGCATTACTAGCATCCTACGCAATCAAAATCTTCTTCAATATGGGTCTAATCACGCATCTACAGTGTACCGTCTTTTTCCTTGCTTTTATTATGACATATATATATTCGCACTCTGTCACCTCAAATTTTTGACAGAGTGACTCAATTTTTTTATTCTTATATGTTAGCAAATTGTGAATTTTTTGCTTTAAATATGATTGAATTATGTGGGTTTTATGTTTCGGTTGAGGGTTTTATACCTTTAATTAATATGCATGCAATAGTTGTAGAATTATTAACAATTTGAAAGTTTAAGTGGCGAGTTAAGCCTAACGAGCCACCATTGGTTTACATTGAAAACTCAGTAGAACAGTTAATTAATTCAGTTTTTGCACCTTCAATGTCTTTTTGCCGAGTGGAACCAAAATAAAAATTTCAGTCTTGTACTCTGAAAAATCTGCCTTCTTGCCAGTGATTTGGTTTCTACTGCAAACCAACCAACTCAGCCAGTTGGCCGAGTTGCCTGGTTTTCCGTGGAAATTTGAATTTTAACTGAAAAAAATTTTTTTAAACATTTTTAACTGTATTTGGTGTTTTATGTTTTTCTGTATTTTAGAATTTTTAATGAATATGTCCTGAGTTTTTTTTGTACTTTTTCTTTGCCGCAAAGTGCTCGAAGAAATGGAGCAAAAAATGTGCATAATTTAATAGGCCATACGAGGTAGTCACATGGGTCCATATAAGATTTTTTACAAAAAGCATTGTAAAAGGATTTAAAAGGGATTTTTTTCGTGATGTTTGGACATATCTATGTATGTATTTCGCATAATTCAAAAGTTGTTCGTCGTAGAACGTGTCGTAGTCGTGTTGTATATGGAACTGCTATAAGATCTTGTGCACTTCGCGTTTTTGTTGCAGTCGGCAATACCGAACTTGTACACATATACCTACCGCCTGACCCTGCTTAAAAGTCCTGACACGCCTTTTTTTCGCTATCGTTGGTCATAATCATCTACTTCCAGTTACAGAAGTGTTTTAAAAGACAAAATTATTAGGGATATTTCATTTCAAAGTTTACAGTTTTGTTGTCATTTTAAACTTGCCTTGAGGAATCAGTTAATCAAGTTAGAATAATTCAAAGAAATAAGTATAAATGAATTAACAACAAAAATTCATTAGTGTTTTAAATGACAAAAATTGGCAGTGTCGTATTATTAAAAAAAATAGTTTTGGGCAAATAATGAAATCTAAATTTTAATGCGGTCTCCCGGTTCCTATACTTACAGTTGGGAAAATTTCATACTCGTTATGAAAAATAAAATTGCAAGAAGTTTGACTATTGTCTGACAAAAACTGATCGGGATATTTATTTTCAAAATTTGCAATTTTGATGTCATTTTTAAGTTGCATTGAGAGGAAAAAATAAGAATACAAGAAATTTGACTCCAAAAGTACAAAAATTGATCGTGTATTTAATATTACAATTTGCAATTTTTGATGTCATTTTCTACTTCCCTTCAGGAATCGGTTTATTAGGATAGAATAATTCGAGGAAATAATTTTAAATGAAATGCAATAAAAAATTTCCAGACCGGGAATTGTCATGAAGGAGGATGACACCATCACTCAGCATGCCAGGGCGCTTACGTCGGATGGCTTCACGTAACCTTGTCAAGGTGACATAATAGCGATCAGCAGTAACGGCATGACCATGCTCCAGAATCTCCATTTAGGGTAACGAAACACGGCTCGCGCTTCCAAGCGAGACGACGTTTCTAATTGTCTTGCCATTTCAATCGTTCTGCGAATTTACGTACCCCCACAAACACTGCTTGACAACTAGTACTATCTGTCTACACTCTGGGGATAAAGTATTCACACCACAATAATTAATTTCCAAATGCTGATGCTTTTAAGCTTTTTTTGTTTTTTTGAGCCACCTGCATATAAAGTTAAAAAATTAAGTTTTTTCTAGAAAATTCCTAACGAAGGCATTTCTCCTCTAGGTGGTTAGCTTTCGAACGCCCTGTAATTAATTAATCCTTGCCATCTCGTACACTTTTTTTACTTCCTTGTACGAAGTAAAAAGGAAGTATTGTAATCGCGAAAAGCTCCAGGCAGCATATTTCAACGAAAATATCCACTTTGACCGCTTTCGAATGCAATTTAACGATGTTTTTGAGTGATATCTGTACGTAAGGACAAAATAAAAGACTCTTTTCCTCCAAAAAAAAAAAAAAAAAAAAAAAAAAATTAAAAAACTACTTTAAAATGAATTCTGAAGAGAATTTTTCGTGGCGTCTGTACGAACATATGTACGTACGTGCGTGCGTACGTACGTATCTCGCATAACTCAAAAACGAGTAGCCTGAGAACGTTGAAATTTTGTATATAAGACTACTATAACATGTAGATGTGCACCTCGTATTTTGGTTGCAATCGGCCGCCCAAACGTATATAAATATATTTATAAATATATCCACTCTGTTACCCGGCTCAGTAATCTCAGTTTCTTTACTCTTATATGTTTGTAAATTGTACATTTTTTGCTTTAAAAATGATTGAATTATGTTGTTTTTATCTTCCGGTTAAGGGTTTTATGCCTTTAGTAAATCTGTGTGCAATATTTTTAGAATTATCAGCAATTTTAAAGTTGTTTAATTGCCGCTAAGCCTAATTTGATGGCGGCCATTGATGTTTACATTTGCAACAGGAAACTAGTGGATTTGTTGCCAATCTAGAGAAACTTAGCTTAGCTACAACAAAGATAACGCCTTGATTTTTTTATTTAAATCATGCTTAATCCGTTCTGGAATTTTTTCGAGGAAATAAGCGTTTAAGATTTACTTCGTAATTTTTAATATAGATATTTTGAGTTCTTATATATTTTTGCCTTCTCGCGAAGTGAGAACTGAATTAATTGAATGCGAAATACTCAATCGTCTGTAAAAAACTGTTTCTTTTTTGTTTTGTTTGCCTTATTTCTTTTATACATCGTTCTAGCTTTATTATAGTATTTGAATAGAACATGTGGCAACGATTCGATAATTCTTTAAATGATATAACTTTTGTGCATTCAGAGTTATAATATGAACGAAATATAATACTGTTAAGTAAACCTAGCGCCAGAGTGTCGCTATGGTAAACAAAGTGAATTTTAAAGAATGCATTTATTCTATTGTGGTTTATGCGCTGTAGGCTAAGTAGGTTTAATTCAATCTAATAAGTTTAAATAAAATGCAAGAAAAAATGCGTATAATTTAATATTCCGTACAAGGAAGCCATGTGGTGTACACATCAGATTTTTTTATTTGGTTTCCCTATAATATTATGATTTAGGCAAAATCAAATTCCGAATGTTAGACATAAAGTTCTTTTATTCATTAAATTTCCTTTTAAAAGAAAAAAAAATAGATATTATTAAAGTTTTCTCTACCTAGTTTAGTATAAGTATTAGCAAAGACTGCTAGCACCTCAGTGGATTTGAGTTCATTTTGTAGGTAACGCTGGAAGTTTGGTTCCCTTACTCAACTTTTTCACAGCAAAAATTACGTTTACATTAACTTTCTGTTATCGCTATCCGTTAAAACGGGATCACACTAATAAAAGTGCAAGGTTATCAGGTGCATTCATATTTTCGGATTCTAACTAATAACCTCTATAATAATTTTAACTAAATAATATTATTAATGAATTGCCGAATGAAAATAAAATATTGAGAATTTATGATAATATTTATTCAAAAGGCACTTTTTTTATTATGATCAAATACATAAATTAAAAACAAATCCGTTAGAAATGTTTTTCTAAATAATTTTATTCATATGGGAATCGAAAATAAAAAAATTGTAAAATTTACTTACTGTCATTACTTTTGTGTTTTCTAAATTGTAGATAATGCACAAAATCTTATTTGTTTTAGATATGTATTGTTGAATCTATTACGTTATTTTAAAGCAAGAGACGTGAAAAATTAACAATGCGCTCGCCAGAGATGAAGCCTGGAGCTCTCGAATAAGCACCGAGTGTGCTACCATTACACCAGGAAGGTATGCAGAAAGGAGAGAGAAAATAATCTATATACTATGCCTTTTAACCCTTTGCAGCACAGTGTGTCCGGTCTGGACATACCTAAAATTTTCCTTCTGTAGGCACAGAAAAACTGAATGAAAAAGGAATTATAAGTTATTATAGGTTACTCTTAAACTTCTTTATTTATAGTAGAAGGCAGCTCAATACAAACCAATCCATATATTTTAGCTCTATTTAGTTTTTTAAGACCCACATTTTTCAAAGAAATCTTCCAGATTTTTTTAAGGTATAAAAGGAATTGTTTGAAAAGAAATTTCTATGTTATGTTTCTGGCTGTATGCTAATCTCCTTATTTTATATTAGTTTTAATTATTTACCTTAAAATCTTGCCTAAAATCAAGCGGCGAACCCTAAGTGGGCCCAGACCGGACTCACCGATAATCTAGGACAACTGAGAGTCTGTATTGTTTGCTTCTCCGCATCTCATTGGTCAGTTCATTGACAGCAATGCTCGTTTCAGCACTCTTTTCGAAGCTGTATACAATCAGTGTGCCCACTTTGGGCACACCCACACAATTAAAAGATAAGTGCTATCTTCACAAAATTTTACTTGTGTACTCCTCTAGGCCTAATTAGACTGCCTACCCACTTTTTTTAATCAAAACTCCGACTTTAAAAGGTAGCGTACCGGAAAGGGTTAAGGGGTGACTGAGGATTCGAGTACCCAATCGTCAAATCCTGGAAAGGAAAAAAAAAAAAAAAATCATCGCTCATCACCTTTTAGTTCAGACGCCACTGTAGAGTCTATTGGGTTATTTTGAAGCAGGAGGTGGAAAGAATGAGCGCCTTGGCCGGGTCTCGAACCTAGACCTCTCGAATAAGAGCCGAGTGTATTACCGTTACCTCGCGGAAAAAGGGAAGAAAATATCTGATAGTATAATTTAACTAATCAACGTTTGGGAAGAACTGGGCTATCGACTTGATGTGTGCCGTATGACGAAAGGTGCTCACATTGAACACTTATAAGGTTATAGGTATACCTGTTTGAGTTTCTCTTTCATATCATGCATTAATTATAATTTTAAATTTTACGTAATAAATACTGCAAAGCGTTAATACCCCGATATTTATTTAGAAACACCCTGTATTTTTTTTATCCATTAAGCGACGCAATATTTGGTAACTTTTACTATTCAAACTTGTTCTAGTTTTTTAACTTATTATCAAACAATATATCATTCTTTATTTAATGGGTCATCTAATGCTGTTGTATTGTTCTTGTGTTTCATGGAAGAATGGCTGGCAAAGCCTCAGGGAGGTTGGGCTTCTAATACACGCCGATTTAGAAAGAGAACACCCCGGAATGGAGTGTGCGAGGGTCTCCCACTTCTTTCCCCCAAACAGCACGAGAGCACCAAACAACACGAGAGAACTTTCGACTCGCCAAATATTTAGACAATCCCCATGGCATAAAGACGCTATACATTTATAAACATCCATCCTTTCTTCGGGATTTTAACTCAGGCCCTTCAGTACTGCACTAGGCTTCCTTAACTATTATACCGTCTGGGCGGCGGGTTATGTAACGTTTGTGCAGAAGGAACGATGTAACTAGAAACGTTCTCAGATAATAAAAAACTGATTGATGCCAACACATTCTTTTACATTTTTTATTTGATAGATATCGATAAACATTTATTATGGAGATTAAATTCAAATTGAGATATTTTCCATAATTTGTTAGAAACACAAACAATTTGACTTAGAAACAGAAACAATTTGCTTAAACACATGTTTTAATAAACATTTTAAGTTACATTTTGTTTTGCCATCTTATTAACATCATTAATATCTGGATGCCACCAGCTAAAATTCATAATCACGAATGCTCAAGCGGATTTCACATTTTTACTGGCAAGCTAAAGTTATTGTAACACATACTTAAACACACAAATAATTCATTCAGCTGTAAAACTAAGGTCAAATAACATTCACAAGCATAAGGAATGAAAATATTCTTACACTTAGCTCCTTTGCAAAAACACGAAGAACCATTTTCTCTTCCAGCAGTCAAACCTTGCATTTAAACAGTCAGATGCTGGTTGTCAGTATCAGCTTTATCCCTTAATGCATAAAGGAATAGGGGAAAGCACCATCAAGGAACACTCATCGAAGTTCCTACACGAAACCAGACAACCGAAGAAACCAAGGAAGAAACACAAAGAGAAGAAAAAAACAAAACATCACATTTGCGATCTTCTTAATACAACGGATCATTTGTCGACAAATAAACAAACGAAACGACAGGATGCGATTTAGATAGAAATTCTTTCCCACGCATGCGTCTGTGTTCTTGGTCTGGATTTAAAACCGGGGAATAGGTCAAAAAACAAGAACTAAATCATCCGGCAAGAAACTCTTTTTTTTTTTTTTTTTATTTTAACCACCAAATTCTGACCGCCAACGGATTGCGAAAGGACAAGGGCTAAAAGGGTTCACTTTTAAAATAAAGAGCAAAAAGACCGTAAAAATATTTTCCAGTAGTTTTTCTAATCACGAATTTCACTGTAAAAATGTTCGATACTATTGTTCATTTTATATGTTGTCTGTTTTTGCGGTGCCTTCTTAAATACAGTTTGAGAAGAATGTCATAGAAATATTAAATGGGTTCACGATTGAAAAGTTCGACTTAGGATGTGCTTGCACGATTGAAAAGACTGCCCGAAAAACTTAGAAGGTTTTAAGTTAACCAAGGAGTTTTTATAGGTTGATTATGTTTTGCCCCTTGAGAACTGAAATAAAGCTATATTACTCCTGAAGATTTTACGTGAAGAAGCTGTGACAGCAGAAGAGATATTGCCACCACAGTTACGAAGATAAATGCCAAGTGCAGCTTCGCTATTGATAGTAGATGGATCTTAACAAAGTGAACGACTCCTGATGTTCTAGGTATTTGACTTTGTGATTAGAGAGCTAAACAAAACTGCTGAATGATTACATTTTTAATTAGATTTCGTAGCGATTGAGTAATATGGCAGCTATATATCTTCGTATTTGCAGAACTTAAATTTATTGTCGTATTTGTCTGTTATGTTGCCAGAAGCAGTTCGATTTCAAGCAGTTATTTATTAATTCGTCTATGATAATTTGCCACTTTAGACTAAATAATTCCGTAGTTTATTAGATAACTTGCCGCCCACACGGTATAATGGTTACGAGGGCCTAATGCAGTACCAAAAACGATGGTTCAAATTCCCGAAAAAGCATGGATATTTATAAATGCACAGTGTGTTTGCGCCATGGGGATTATTTAAATATATGGCGAGTCGAATGTTCTCTCGTGTTGTTTGGTGGAGAAGCGTGGAAGACCTTCGGACACCCTCTTCGGGAATGTTCTCTCTAAAAATCGGGGTGTATTAGAAGTCCAGTATCCTTGTGGCTCTGGCAACCATTCATCCATGAAATATAAGAACAAGACTACAGCAACATTAAATGACCCATTAAATAAAGAATGATATATAAATTAAAAACTAGAACAAGTTTGAATAGATAAAAGTTACCAACTATTCTTTCGCTTAATTGAACAAAAATATACTTGCGATGGGAATACTAAGCAAACTGAACATTAGTTCATTCCAAATATCGGAAGTTTGCAGCGTTTAAACAACTGAATTTAAATCTAGTCAACGGATACTGATCACCTATTTTAAAGATATAAAAAACACACAGCATTTGATATCAATAGATGTGACGTAGAGAAAGATGTTTGTGACGTCACGTAACAATGAAAGATAATGAACAATACTGTCGCGTGCAGCACCGGTTCTCTTCTAGTTAGTGTATTTGCATGTGTGTTGCTTGAAAATGGCACTTAAATACCTAAAGTTTATGGTAATAGGAAATGTATGGTAATAAAAAATTATAATGTGAAAAGTAAGAGTGGTTCTTCTGATACTTAAACAATGTTCACATTGTGTGGTGATATGTAGCTCATTCGATAACATGGGGTATCCGATAATATTAGCATAACACACATCTTAAGTTTAAATACGTAAATATCCCTGATGTATTAAATTTCTCTTCCAAGAAATGTATGGGCACATTACGATACGCCTTCATCCATTCATTCATTAGTACTTTGAATTTAGGAGTGATAATCATGTTAAGATGGTACCCGAAAGATTTTCAAATCTTGATGTTAATGTGTTTTTCACTTACAGATATATTTTCATGAGATGCAATTTCTCTATGTATGTTTCCTGTAAGAACATTTGTAGAGACAGTAGGTTATTTTTAAGTCGAGAGATGTAAAAAATGAGCAATGCCTTCGCCGGGACTCGAACCTCGGACCTCTCGAATACGCGCCGAGCGTGCTGACCATTACACCATGAAGGCATGCTAAAAAGGCGGGAGACATTCCTCATACATTAACTGTGATTACAAGCGTATAAAAGATTTTCAAGAAGAGAGGAAAAAAATGAAGACCATTAAAAAGTTTTCTATAATTTCCCGAGCATGACAAGTTTGTCTAATTTCGGATTTTTTTTTAATATTAGTGTTAACATTCTGTTCAAATCATCACAATGTTTTTTTTTTTTTTTAGATTTAAACAATTTCAGTGTTGTTGTTGCTGATACTAATCTCCATGCCTAGGAATATACTAGACGAGGTCCACGAGTCCATTCACCTTTAAAAAATCGAAAACAAGCTTAGGAGACTAAGGTCCAAAAGAGACAACTCCAGGCACTCAAGGACATGTGCCGGTGATTTGGGTGCATTGTGACACTTAGAACAAATTGGGTGCATCTTGACACCACTCTCAAAAGTAAGTCCTCTCAGGTGCCTACTGAAGAATAGGGAAAGTGTTGCTGAACACATCTTTCGCAATCCATAGCAAGGGATCTTCCAGGACAATCAGCTTGATACCAGGGATGACTCGGGGAAACGAGCCAAATTTGCCTGTCAGCATGTCTTCTAATGGAATGCAGTTCAAGATATGTCAGTGAATTGATAATTGGCAAAGGTTCTTCAGAAGCCTCCTTCGCCAGAATGTCTGCCATTTCATTCCCCCATATATCAACATGGGAAGGAATCCACTGAAGATGCACTTCACAGAGTGACGAGACCTGCCTAAGTTTGCTAAGAATTGCGGCTCCGGCCCTATCACCAACTCTTTGCCAGTTTGAAAGATATTTGATAGCGCTGTAAGGATCTTAAGTTTTACTAACGTTTATTTTATTTTAAATCTTTACTATCACTTCTTATTTTCTACTTCCGGCCAGAATTAAAAGCTTTAACTTATTTATGCAAATTTGTCTGGCGAACGCCAAGTACTTAAGTTGTGGCTTTTTGCCAAGCAAGAGAGAGGAAGGAGTTAGTAGAAGCAGGCCGCTTGCCTTAGCAGTTTCACTCGGTTGCTGGTTGCCTTTCAGGCCAGAGGTTTAATCCTCCTGATAATTTTAAACGTATTGTAGTGTTAACAGTTCTCTGTACTACATACGGCTTCCTGTTAATATACGGCCAATCTTCCACGTAGGCCCTTGTTTATTATTCCAAAGTTAAGTTAGAGTTTAGTTAATATTTTTATATTCTTACGTTCAGACCACAAGTGGTTGGTCTCTGTATTCCGAAGTCCGGAAATCATTGTAAAGAGTGAAAAAATAAAGGGTTTCGTATACCCTTCCTGTGTATCTTGTCTACTTCCCACATTTATTGAACATAGCTTTAGTAAGCTCCCTGTTCCGAGTCAGGTTCTTGAATGTTCCCAAAGCAAGTAAGGCGGAACACTAAACCTGATAGCGCTACGACTGTCAGACAAAATCCATACTGCCTTAAGATCTGTAAAGTACAAAACAGCATTTAGTCTCTCTTCGATGGCTATAAGCTCACTCTTAAAAACCGAGCTGAAGTTAGAATTTCTTTTCTTTATTTTAATAATATTTCCATTTGTGCATTTAATGACAACACCACTACCGGAGCGAGAGTCCTCGCTTTTACTCACATCAGTATAGATGAGGGTAGCTTCAGCGGGAATTGCATGTATAGTTTGACTAGAAAGCTTCATGACTCATGGGTGGAGGAAAAGGACAGCCTCTGTAAGTCGTGAGACCCGAGCACCAATGATAGAGGACTGACTTGGCTCAGATGCCTGTAGGCTTTAGCTGGGTATAGTGGAATAGCCTTCACGCCTAGGGTGGCCCTACCAGGAGTATACACTCCCGACGTACTTCGCCTATTCCACCCAGTACCACCCCCTCGCCATGTTGAGGCAGCCTACAGGACTTGAAGGGGATTGCATTTCAGTGGTACATTTGTTTAATATTTAAGGAAAAGCTGCAAGGCAAATCAGTCCTATTTCAAACTCCAACGTAGAATTTTGAACACTGAGCAACATTCTTTGCAAATATTTTTAAAAATTTAATAACATATTTTTAAAGAAGAAAATTAATTTTGTGCTACATTAAAGTACCATATCCGTTTTAACTGGTAGTTTTGATTTAATGTAATGTTATTGAATACGTTACTAGATGTTGGTTTGTTTAAAAATATATGTTATATTAAAAATGTATGTAATTTAATGTCTACTTCGTTACGCATTAGTTATTTGTTCTGCTGCTTGTTTTTAATTGATTCCTATTCTCTTGAAACGTCAGTGGGAATACTCCTCCAGACAATTTTCCCAAATAATAGTTAAGTTCCAGAAAGTTGCGTAGATTTTAACCATTTATCATCGGATCAGCCTGGAAATTTCACAATTTTCCTGAGATAAATTTACAACCGGATTGACTAAAGGAAAATTTATTTCAAATTACAGTGAATAAATGAAGAATACATATAATTAAAGCAAATCATAGCTAATGATAACATACCATTTAAAACTTCGCATGAAAATTAACTGAAACTGATTTAATCTCTTCTGATGGTGTTGAATAAATTGCAGTATTTTTCCATGGTATAACGTCTTAGAAAATAAAATTTTGAAGCAGACATTTTAAAACAGATCTGCACGGTTTTGAAGTCTCTCAATTTAGCTGAACAAATACCGAAGTATTATTTAATGTTTCGAATTGTGTATCCTTTTATGTATGTTAATAAAAGACTTCAAGAGTACATACTATAAGGCTTAAACCGTTGACCTGGCATCAGACCCAGATAAATATGTATTTATCCATACGGAATTTAATATCGACTCGACTCAGCAGATGTATTTATTTTTTCTATATACACTATGTTATGTGGGCACGGTTACAGGGCCTTTGAAGTATATGTACACAGATTACCTGCCTTCCACTTTGAATTAGGTAAAATATATTACATTGGCAGGGTTCCAAGGTAAAAATCTATTACATGGGTACGGTTATATATTCACAGCATACAATATTTATCGAGATTATTTTTACTATTCGCCTTGCAACAGTAAAAATATGTAACGTTGATAAAATAAATGAAATATGAAAAACGTTGAACTTACATTTCGAAACCGAGATTGTTATTAGGTGGCTACATTAGAGAGTGCCATTGAAGATCCATTGCAGATAACGTGCCGTAGAACTGACGTTTGAGGAATTAGTTACTACTATGAGGTATTTCTCCCGCCTTCTTAGCATGCGTTCGTGGTGTAGTGGTCAGCACGCTTGACGTGTATTCGAGATGTCCGTGGTCCGAGTCCTGGCGAGTGCATTGCCTATTTCTCATCTCTAATGTCTCTACAGTGGTGCCCGAAGTAAAAAATGCGATGGATGAGGATTCTCCACCACCAGGATTTGGAGACTGGGTCCCCTAATCTCCGGTCATCTTTTAAAAGGGGGTATATAAGGTATTTCGTCCGCCTTCTTAGCATGCCTTCGTGGTGTAGTGGTCAGCACGCTCGACGCATATTCGAGAGGCCTGTGGTTCGAGTCCCGGCGAGGACACTGCTCATTTTTCATGTCTCGTGCTTCGAAATAATTTAACGCCTCAACTGGAATTATCTCAACTATTTCTATCATGTACATTGTTGCACAGCTGTCTATCACTTCTTTGCTGTTTCACTGTGCTGTCCTGTTCGTCTTGATATTCTGAAACCATTGCAGCCAGAAGCTGTCACTTGGCGTTTTGAGCTGTTCTTCTGCCCTGAGAGGACAATAGAAGAGAGATGATCACGGTCGCCTTACTCACAACATTCGCAGTCGTCACTATCCCGAAAGCCAAAACGAAATTTGGGTGTGAGGAATGGACGATATCCCGTTAGATACTCTGTAAGGTGATAATTTTGAGTCTGTATTTCTATTGATACTTTTGGGATAAATCTGTAGACCCGACGACCCGTGGCGCACTGATTCCATCGCTCTTGCCATTGATCAATTGCTGAAATCAATTGCTCCAATTGCTCAATTCATGCCTTATAAATGCTACACATACTATAAGGTATGATATGATATGAGGGATGCAGCCCGACCCTCCTGGCAGACTTTACGTCGCCCTATGGCCTTTGTGCCGGTTGCGCCAGAGCAAGCCAGAAACAGCACCTTCAACAGACATAAAGAACATAACTAAAAAACAAAATTCAGAATAAAATCCCTACTGCAAGTTTATTATGGTTAATCTTCTCCATCATTTTCCTGGCAAATTTTTTCAGTCTTTTTAAAATCATTTAAAATATTATATATATTAAAAACATCATTTTTCTCAAACTCGTTCCTGATATCAGTAAAATGTTTACATGCTTCCACATAATGCTCTGCAGTGCCCAGATATCACCAAAGAGGTCAGACTCTTTCAATTTAAACTTTTTAAAATAGAAAGGGGAAACGGCCGTGACCTGTAATGATTTGGTTAACGTCAATATCTGAATAACGTAAACCTTTTTTAAGTTTAACAAATTTCATATAACCGTTATTTCGATCAGACCTTTCCCACTCCTCTCTCCATTTATCATAAATATAATTTTTCATAATAGTCACAGCTTTCCTTGTTGGTCCTTGTGCATCAATATCACGAGCATTAACATAGGTAATTGCCTCCTTGGCCAGTGCGTCCGCCCTTTCATTTCGAAAATGTCCAACGTGTACATAATATTTTGATCTTCTTTGAAGTCTTTATATAATTGTCTAATATCTACTATTAAAGGGATAAGGTGTTTTATCCCTCGTTTCAGCATGCCTTTGTTGTATACCGTTAGTACGTTTGGTGCTTATTCGAGATATCCAAGTTCGAGTCCCGGCGAAGGCACTTCTCATTTTTACGTCTCTCAGCATCAAAAAACTTAATGACTCTATATTACAAAAGCGAGGCAACTCCGAGAAGAAATATATATTTGTTGTTGTTGTTGAGATTGTTGGGACTTATCTCACTTGTCTGACAGTAATATCAGAACAAGTCGACGAAATTCTTCGAGGCTAAAAGAGCAAGAGTCTTTGGCAAGAGCCTTGAGCACCATACAGGTGACAGTACGACTTAGCTCATTTCCGCCCCAAGTTTTGATGGAGTGCACCCGGGGGGGACATGTTCGAGGGTCTACCACCCCTCTTCCCATACCATTCCCTCTCGAGGACTTGCAGCTCGCCGCACATCTAGAGTGCCTCCATGCCGCACAGACATCATACAGGTGACAGGTGACGGAGGACGGGGACGCCTGGTGTTTAACAGAGGTAAACAGGCATATGTCCCGCGCCCTCTCCTATCTACCGGGGCTTTATTGAGAGCAGCAGTGGTATTATCTGGTCTAATGCCACTGCACATACGCGCAGAAACTAAAGCTGCTTACGCTACTGTTATCCATTTAAAGAAGGAAGCTACCTTCTGCGGAAACACTTATAGTCCAGTTCAGTATGAGCATCCAAGGAATACCCTGGAGACACACCCTGCGCACAAGGGAAGAAATATAAGGATTCACGTCAGCAGAAGTAGCGAGCAAATTACAATACAGGATCCACGGTACCCAATGCAGTACTATACAGACATCATACATTTAGAAACATCCATGCCTTCTTCGGATTCAAACCTGTGCCCTTCGGTAAGGCAGTCAACGTCGCTAACCACTCTCCCAGTTGGGCGGCAAATTATTTTTAAATTTTATCATAGTATCAAACCATTTATAACACTGTATAAATATATGAAGAATGAAGGGAACATAACGGAAGTTACAGGAAGAAGCTGCTGAGTAGAAGAAGTTTAAGGAATTGAGATATAGATGAAGATACTCCATAGTATAAGAATAACTAAAGATATAGGAAACAAGGAGTAGTTTTCAATATGGATTTAGCTAATGAAGGACTACTTAATCGTTTCAGGAAAGGCAGAAGAAGGAGGCTTCAAAGGAAAAAAAGATTTTAAAGGGAAAAGGTATAAAATTACAAATAAAGGTTTTAAAAAGAAAAATTTAATTTTTCTCTAGAAGGTGGCAAGAATATGTTAACAAATAATTCTTAAAGATGGATTTCTTTTTCACTATATTAAGTAAAAAGATAAAGGATATGTAGGAAGAAAATACATAAAAATGGAGGAAAGAAATTAAGATAGAAGGAAGGAAGATTTAACGAAGATTAAATGAAAGGAAGATTGAAGGAAAGAGAAGAACGAAGAAAAGAAGAAGAACGAGAGAGAACTTCTTGAAGAAGAATGAAGGAATAAGTTTCAAACGTTCTTTACTAAGGACAAATTTCGACATTTTATAAAGAATTACAAAGATACACTTCATGAAGGACTCTAAAGTACTACTTTAAGATTTTTATTTTTATTTATTTTTTATATGGCACTATATGGCAATGTAAAAACCTTCTATTTATTAATAAATACTAGATAAGGGCGGAAGTGGGCGGAACCGATTAACCATAATGGTAGGGGGATAGTGTCCACGTCCTCCGTTACTACTACTACTACTATAACACTGTATGGTTTTATTGTCAATAGATAGATACATGCGTAATCATGTACACAGATACATGTGTACACGTAGTTTCAAACTGCGCAGTATATAATTTTCTCTTCGCCCTTTGAAATTGCTCCTTTTGCTTTAAAATCTTAAAATTTTCTTAAAATTCCGGAACCTTCTATGAAGTAAATAGCATTATTGCTCACATTATCTTAGAAAACTAATATCTGTTTCTCATTTGGATATGTTTGTAATGAAAGAGCAGTGAAATGACTCATCCATTTGCCCCTACATAAAGCGATTTTAATTCCATTTCATCATGCTCCGCGTTTTACCGAAAATGAAGTCCGTACTTAAGACCATGGCACCGATTAATTAAGAAAATGCAAGCGAGGAAAGGATTTTAAAAGATTTTGGCATCAATTTAAATGTAGGAAGGGGAGAGGAGCGTATTCCTTTTTATAATTGAAGGAAGCCATCTGAAAGATTAATGAATTAAGGATAATGTATAAACGTCGAGTTTCAAATATTTTATCAAATGCTGTGTCATTGAAAAATAAGATGATGAAGAAAATTTGTCCACTAAATAATGCTACTTCAACTCGCGTGTCATTTTGCTGAGCTTCGAATTAAAAAATATTTGATTTCTCATGGAAATGATGTTCATCAAAACGTTTTTTCTCCAAAAGATTCTTCCGCAGTTGTTAGAGCAAAGAACATTCCCGGGAAATTAATGAAAGATGGGCTTCTAAAAAGAAATCGTAAAGGGAATTTTTCATGAACTTACATTTAATTCAGAAGCCTAGAAAAAAGAGACTAGCTTCGTCAAGCTATATTTTTTATAATTTTTTTTTAAAATTCGTAGCAAATAATTTGCGTTCAAAAGTAGTTATTCATGGTGAACACTTCAGCCACGATTCTTCATCGTCATTATAATTGCTTAATCATTTCCCCCCTTAGAATGTTAGTTGCTTTTTAATTTCTAGGTTTCTATGTTCTTTTAAGATAATTCACTGTTAAAGTTATAATTTAGCCTTCGTTCCTAATAATTTTCACCGACCATCAAAGGAGATAAGTTTCACTAAATTATCGTCTTTCTTTCTTTTTTAAAAAATTTATTTAAATCATAGATTTCTCAGATGGGAAACATCTATAAAGATTTGCTGTTGTTGTAGCGTTGTGGCGTATCTCACTTGTCTGACAGCAACATCAGATTAGGCCCACAAAAATTCATTGTGGTAAGCCACAATATGGTCATTTAAAAATCCACGAATTATTAATAAATACTAGACAAAGGTTTACGTGGCCAGAGCCGATTAATCGTAATGGTAGAGCAATGGTGCCCACGTACTCCGTTACTACTACTACTACTACTAACTGTCTTTACCTATTATATGTGCCACCCAATTTTATTGAATCATCACGTGAGACAAAAAAAAACTGAAAATAATCATACTAGTTTCGAAACAAGATTGATTATTTTAATCATAATTTATATTTAAAAACTAAAATCACAAGCAAGTACTGCGACTTTCAGTATGCAAGCTCAAGTAATTATTTACACTAACAATAACGATAACCGATATCCTATGAGAATTTTTTTTGTTTTTATTTTTGGATGTTTCGAAACACTCAAAATGAAAAACTTCATGAATTTAAATTAAAAATTTATAAAAGTACATTCGAGCTTTTTTTAAAAAATCTTATTCTGAATATTATTCTTATGAATTAGCAGGTATGGCAGTCTCACAAACTCTAGTCAAATATGGGAAAAGGCTATTGTTGTTGCCTTAGGAATGAGTAAACAAAAGAAATAAATCAATGAGGTATGGTGCGCCGGTATAACCCGACTGCTCGAATCACGATCCCCCTCCCTGTCTGCCCACAGCTCAACTGCGCGAATAAAGGTTTTTCTCCTTTGTCTGCCGAGAACTATAAGAACCTCATTCCGAAAAAAAAACCTTCCCTTTCAAAAAGCTGAGGGTTACTATCGAGTTTTACTTTTCGAAGCCAAAAGCAGCCAACAGGAAAAGAAAAATAGAGAAATAGGATTACTAGTCACAGGAACAAATAATGAATATCTAATAAGCAGTCTAATTGCTTGAATAATAGTGATAAATATTAGTATAGTTAGTACACAAAATAAAAGGTATTAGTAAACACACATATTAACACTGGAAATATATTTCTTTAATTAAAATACTAGAGCGAATATTATAAAAGTATTATGAATGAGATAAATATAAAGCATACAAATTATATATTTTATAAATTACATGTGTTAATGCTATTATTAATTTAATACTTTTCTTTTCTAATAATAGTCATGGTGTCTGAACTAGACTCGAAAACGTAATACAGTAACTGGCGTGCGAACGATTATTCGGTACTGCAGTATAGGTCCGGAATAGGCATGTTAAAGGATAGTACTTTGTACTTTCAGGAAAATTCCGGAATAGGCATGTTAAGCAAATTAGGTAGAGACATAATCCCTAATTTATTGATATCCGTATAATGTCTACGTTTTGTAGCTAAAGAAATAAAAACACAAATAAACGCAAATGAAGGTCCTCATTCTCATGCTCAGGAAACGGTATTGTACTAGATTGTAAAAGTGACAAAGATTCAATAAGCAATCCTTCACCTTAAGGGAATAAGTCCAATCTGTATAAATCAGTTCACTCACCTTCTGTCATTTTCCCTCAAATCGAAATTCTCAATTCTTCACTGGAAGGTTTTCACCAACGGTTAGTGAGTTAATTAAATGGTTAGTGTGTCGAAACATCTCATTTTCAATCTTCCAGAGAAGTTCTGATATGCCTTTCACATTTACCCGTACCTGCTGAGTACTGTCAAGAACCTCTCACTATCAGTTTACGTGACATAATATAGAGTATTAGTACTTAAACAAGTGCCCGAAAGCATGATGCATGTTGCCAGTTTCATCAACTGTATAGCCTCAACGACGTGAACATTTTATCCTACCACAGGTGCTGTTCGTATACGGAAAATAAGCGAGGTATACTACCTGATTCCAAATATGGAAGGTCAAGGTGGGAGTATGATAATACGAGCTGCTCATTCATGAAATATCATGAAATATCTTATTACAGTCAAGATACATCAGATTTCAAGTTTATATTGTATTGTACAGAAAACAAACCCCAGTACTTGCTTTAGTACTAAAATATCATTCACATCATACCAGCGGATTTTCAGAACTTGATGGTGAATTTTAACAACCATCTTGTAACCCTGATTCGAGTGACATTGTATTATTAGTCCAAAGAAGCTTTGTACCTGAGGGACTATTGTTTTCGTTTTGAGGTTTTGCGTCGAATCACTCTGAATGTCCGTTTCACTTTTCAAACTGTTGCCACCATATGTTATCGCCCAGTATTACATTTGAAGAAATTAAATAATGAAGAATCTGCATAAATGTATGTATATTTCTCGCATTGCGATAATATCGATTTTGACCGCTATCGAAAGCAATTTAAGGATGTTTTTGCGTAACATTCTGTATGTAAAGACAGAATAAAGCAATCTTTTCCCTAAAACGGGTTGTATAGAGGATTTAAAATGGACGCAGATAAGAGTTTTTTCGTGTCGCCTTTGCATATGTACGTAGGTAGGTATATATGTATCTTGCATAGTTTATAAGGTATTTCTCCCGTCTTCTTAGCATGCCTTCGTGGTATGGTGGTCTGCATGCTCAGCGCGTAATTGAGATGTTCCCCGCGAAGGCACTGCTAATTTTTCAATTCTGCTGCTTCCAAAAATATATACCTAATGTCTCTACAAGTTTAAAAACGAGTACCGTCAGAACGTTGAAATTTGTATATAGGAGTGCTATAACATGTAGATGTGCACCTCCCTTTTTGGTTGCAATCTGCCGCACCAATATATATATATATATATATATATATATATATATGTGTGTGTGTGTGTGTGTGTGTGTGTGTGTAAGATAAGAAAAATTAAAGCAAACTGGTAAATTTAATTCACTATGACCTCTTTTATTTTCTCTTTCATTTGGAAACTTCATTGCACTGTCCTAAAAATAGCGCTTTAGTCTAAACAGCGTCATTCAAATGAATCATGCGATCTTAAGTAACCCTTAATGCAGATGCCTCTTGACCAATCACCAAATTTCAAACCAAAACTTTTCTCTTCGCGTCCTTCCATCTTGCATAACTACGCACTTCAGCTTTTCTCTCTATTGTGCTAAGATGTAATTTCGCTGGCTTTTTTTCTATCTCAACAATATAAAAAAATGCAAATCTTCTGTGGAAAGGCACGACTAGAGTGCCAAGTGATTGTGGCCACAAATATCAGTTCGAAATAAAAATGGAATTAAAACTGCCTCGACTGCCAAGTTCTTCAGTTACTTGTGCCAGTTTTCCCCATGCGAAACGTGTATACGAGCCAGTTTCCCTAAAAAAGTCCTCCAAGAAGGCATCCCTCCTTTTAGGCAAATAGCCCTCGCGTGTTTTGCCATAATTAAATAATCCAATGCAATAGTTGTAGGATTATCAACAATTTAAAAGTTGTTTGCTAAGCCTAATTTTTTTCCCATAGCAGCCATATTTGTTTACATTTGAAACTTAGCATAATAGTGAATTAAGTCAGTTTCTTCAAATACAGTGTCTTTTCGGCGACTTGAACCAAAAGTAAACTTTCAGTTTTGTGCACCGAGAACTGCCTTCTTACCCGCTGGCCGAATTGCTTGTTTTTGAGTGGAAATTCTAATCTGAATTGTGAAAATTATTTTTTAAATTGTTTTAACTGTATTTGATATTTTACATTTTTCTACATTTTTCAATTTTTATTTTTACTTTGTCGCGAAGTGAGAACGGAATTAATTGAATGACAAATTCATCTCTAATAAAATTTGAGGAAATAAGTCTAAATGAAACGCAGGAAAAAATGCGCATAATTTAATAGAGGAAGTCATGTGGTGTACACATCAGAATTCTTTTGTTTTACCTTGAGATTATTTTTCGTAAAACTATTTCCTAATCTTAATGCAATTTTTAAAGTTTTTCCTGAAAAAGAAATAGAATCATAAAGAACGAAAGCAGAGACATAAATTACAGAAATGAACTCGTGCCAATAAAATTAAAACTGCGAAAGATTTCCAATGAAAAGAAGAGAAGCGATTCAATATTGGCCATCACATTTATTTGAAAAATAACGTGTTTGGTTTCCCTTTAGCTCTGATTCCAAGAAATCACATTAAGGCTCTCAGTTCGATAACATTTAGCAATTTATTTTCTTGAGTCTTGAAGGTCATGCTATTGGTTTTTGTGGTTTTATTTCGGACGGAAAAGCAGTATTGTTGGATCATATTTTTTCGTATTTGTAGTAAAGCCTATAATTTTACAGGATCTATACTGAAAAATATAGTTTTCTGTTTGAAGTATATATACTCAGAGTGTCGTAGAATTGAACTCAATGAGTTTTGTTATGATGTAGAACATTTTAAACTGTAGCATACATTGATTCAGTCTCAGTCGTGGTAATAATATCTAGTAGACCTCAGTAAATATTGCAGACATTATCAGAATGAAAAATACTAAAATATCTTGCTTGATTAGTATATTCTTTGTAAGGTACATTTACATTAATTAACCAGTTATTTTATTCTCGGAATCTGTGCTGTCTCTTCTACCTTTTTATTTTTCTGCTAGAATGCAAATTAGTTCGCTGGTAGGCATTGAGATTTTTTACTCATAGCGTGTTCAGCCTGCTGAAGGCCACGTTACTAGTTGTAGCGTCCCTGTCTGTAAGGCGTTTCTTTATTCATTCAGATAGTGGTATCACGTTGGTGTAAGCTTAAGAGCCAACTTCAATATTTAATATTTCTGCGTTGCCTTTGGCTAATAACTATTTTGTTTTAATCAAAGTTCTCCATTTGAGTTCATGCTATAAATACTGGCTGATTTGTAAGCACTAGGTCTACCTTCTATTCAAATTACTTAGTTTAAAATAAAATGGTAATTTATACAATTTTGAAGTTCTGTTTCATATTAGACATAGCAATGAGTCGCTTACACATCAATTAGTGGATTTTCCAAGTTAAATTAGTTACACATACAATTTCGACAACTTTAAGTAATTATAACAAAGCAGGGCAGTAATAAATGAAACTAATTGATATTTACTGAAAACTATGATCTGTATTTTTCATATCAAACGAAATAAGAAGAAGTGAATTTACTGTTTAGCTGCACAATAACAAAACAATGTAAGACTTTCTATTATTTTAATTATACGCAGGCGACTCTAATATATTACGGAAGCAGAAAAACGCCATTTTATTGATTCTTCCACTAGTGCATGCTTCAGCATGTTATTGAGTATTTATCATTCAGAGATTATATTCAACGAATATCCTTTCATCTATCTAACCTTCATTATTCAGTAGGTTAGATATATGAAATAGTTCGCTCTACTATTCTGGATAGCTTCTTGCTCTGGGCTATACACAGTTAATTAGCTATCTTTATATTTGACATCAACGCTTCTTTTTAGCATAATTTTCCGTTGTCAGTGCTCAGATATTTTGTAATCAGATCCCAAAATATAAAGATAAGCTTACAAAGATAATAGGGGGACCGGAAAGTAATGTCGTTTCTGGGCATGTTGACAACAACATGCTAAGGGCAGAAGTGGAAACAAATCCATGTCAAACACTCTTAACCAAACTTGGTTGACCATTCAAGAACATTTAAAGCAGAATGGAAAAATAAGCAAAGCAGGTGTTTGAGTCCCCCATAATCTGTCGGAAAAGAACAAAGCCAACCGATCCATCACATGCAACGTATTGCTTCAACGGCACCATACAGAACCGTTTTTTGATCGTTTGAGTAGTGGAGACAAAAAAATAAGTCCTATATGATAATCCAAAACTCAAAAGGCAGTTTTAGTAGGGGTTACAAAGAGTTTATATCCCGAAAAGGCGCTTCTGGGTGTTTGGTGGAGTATTCGCAGAATTGTTCATTTTGAATTGCTGAAACCTGGACAAACTGTTAATGCAGACCTTTATTGTGAACAATTGGATGGAGTGAACCAATCCTTAATCGAAAAATATCAATTGCCAACAGAAAAGGCTTCATTCTGCAACACGACAATGCAAGACCGCACTGTGCAAGACGAACACTGGAAAAAATTAATTAATTGGGGTGGGAGATACTGCCATACTCACCCACCATACTCGGCCGATATCGTAGCATTGGATTTTCATTTATTCGGATCACTACAACATTTTCTTATTGGCAAAATATTTGAAGATTTGGATGATGTCCAAAATGTCCTCTCGAGATATTTTCCTAAAAAACCAATTGATTTTTATCGGTCCGGGATTGAAAATCTGCACATTAGATGGCAAATGGTTGTTGATAACGAGGGTGATTATATTAGTGATTAAAAATTAAAATTTGTTAAAAATGTATTCGTTTGAATTTAATGTAAGAAAGCGACATTATTTTCCGGTCCACCTATTATAACTCGAAACTTAACATGACAATCTTTCCGGTTTTGAAAATAGTACACTATTGAAATATTCCTTCAGAGAAAATTCCTTAGAAATATATATATATATATATCAATATTTCAAGCACCAATAGCTGAGCGGACAGTCATATCCCAATATTTAAAGTAGATTGATATGTTATAGGCACGTTATGTAAATAAAATCAAATATATATACTACATTTTGTATTAAAAAATAACACAAAATTTAACATAATTTTTTTATTAATAGCATTAACTCCTGCTTCTAGGTGTCGCTTACGTTGCGCCTTATTTAGTGCCAGGAGTGGGCGTACATTCGTTTTTACACAAAATATCAAAACCTAATTGTATTGATGTTATCTGCAGTGGCATTTCATATTCTTCATTGAATTTGTTTTTCTATATTTTGTTTTTGTTGCCACATTCGTATTCTTCATTGAATTTGTTTTTCTGTATTTTGTTTTTGTTGCCACATTCGTATTCTTCATTGAATTTGTTTTTCTATATTTTGTTTTTGTTGCTACATTCGTATTCTTCATTGAATTTGTTTTTCTATATTTTGGTTTTGTTGCCACATTCGTATTCTTCATTGAATTTGTTTTTCTGTATTTTGTTTTTGTAGCTACATTCGTATTCTTTATTGAATTTGTTTTTCTATATTTTGTTTTTGTTGCCACATTCGTATTCTTCATTGAATTTGTTTTCTATACATTGGTTTTGTTGCCACATTCGTATTCTTCATTGAATTTGTTTTTTATATTTTATTTTTGTTGCCACATTCATTCAGAAAGATTTTTTTACTTAAATACGTTGTTCCGGATGGCATTAAAATGTTTACACCTGTGTGAGAAATTTTTAGGTATTCTGCATGAATCTGCAACAAAATTTAGGCGCTGTTTTTGCTTAAACTTAGATTTTAATACCGAGTCTGTTGATATGTCGATAAGTTGTTCTCTTGCCATCATTGGTAAGCCTTCAGATTTATCATAGTACTCGAACGGATATTCTATCCCGTCAAAACGTAGTCTCTTATAGTTTTCTTCACTTGAAGAAAAAGTTCTATTATATAATGTGTAGCACTGTCGTCTAAATTCAATTCATTTCGAATTAGGAAACTTCGTTTCGCAACTCGTTTTCGAAGTTTCGAAACTTTAATATAATGACCCCATCTTCAACATGATAACCTGATGTTAAGTTTTAAAACTAATCTGTAAGTAAATGTATCTTTATATTTTTTCATTATTAAACACTAGTAAACTAGTGTCAATGCTCTATAATCTTCTTTACAAATTTTTATTTTGACACATTGAGCCCTGATATTTGTCTCTGAGAGCCTTGAGATACATGGAACATAATTCGAAGACCACTCTATCAGATCAAACATGTTATCCAGGACAGGACAGGACTAAGTGTAGGAAGCACCAACACATCGCCATTGGCAGAAATGGTGTCGCTCCATCACACTAAACCGTCTTGAGATGAACACCTCCACAGGGCGTACTTACGCCAGTCATCGGTGTTAATTGAAACGTTAATCATTAGGGCATAGAGAACTTGTGGTACGGGAGATACAGTTGCTGATAACAATGACATTACAAATACAATACCACACATTACAGTTGATGGTGAAATTATAAATATAAATATATGTACACAAATAAACAAAAAGAAATGAATGGAAAAACATTAAATATTATTATCTTGGCTAAGTTATTGTGATATTAATGTGATGTTATTGGGACAGTGTAGCAGTTCATAGATGGTTCACAGTTCATTGACAGTTCATGAATTGGGTCAGAGTTCATACATACAGTAGAGTTCACCAGTTCCAGTTATGCCATTTTTTAACTGTGCATAACTGTGGTCGTATTGTCTAGGTGCTAAATCTGTACTGACATTGATACACTAAGATAAACTATTGCAATGACTATAAAAGCACACCCATTGGAAAACTGGTGTTCGTACCAGAGAAGAAGAAGCACTTAAAACAGTTATGGAGCACACAGATCCAAGCCATGACGGTGGAGTGTGTCAATTATGTTTTTGATACTAATGTGGATTTTCCGGTGCTTTATCAAGAAGCGTTTGAAGTCTGTTCCTGGTGCTGTGGGATGGCAGATATGATAGTCTTCTGTTATTGGGCATTGAAATAAATACTGGTCTGGATCACCCGGATCGCCACAAACGCATATTTCAGTCTCTGAAAGGTTTCGTTCATAGAAGTACTTTGGGAACGGTCCATAACCAAAGATATATTGAGAGAGATAATAATTATAAATAGTGCGCTCAGTATCGACACATGGGAAAAGTGAATGTGTCCTTCTGCCTTGCGGTCCTTCATCCCATTGTCTCTGCCACTCTTCTTTGGCCATCACTTTTAGAGTAAACTTCAAAGTGGAGCATGGCCATGGGATGTGGATGGTAGTGCCTGACTGTTCGAGGGCTGCCTGCTTTGCCAGGAAGTCCGCTCTTTCATTCCCGGCGCAATTGCTATGGCCTTTCGTCCATGTAAGAACGAAGTTCTTTTTGCTGGAATTGATAATTGTTTGTATTTGACGGGCTATTGGTGAATTTGTGCAGGGATTTTTAATAGCATAGATTGATGATTGGCTATCACTAACGATATGCACTGTGTCAGTTGGTAGTTGGTGCCAGTTGTCTTATTGATTATTATGCAAACTATTGTATCTCGTGATATCAGAGCACGGTGGAATGATAAATCTACTTAACACGTTAAGCGCGCGGCACCGAATTTGCTCTCCTTTCCGTTCAGCCGGCAGCGAGCTAAGCCGTATTTTTGTTTAGAATATTTTAATTGTGAATCAGTTAGGGTGAAAAGAAGCGGAAGGCTTAGTTAGAGCGTAGTTTCTCTATTGTCAGCGCACGTTTTTAATTCTACCAGATGTCAAACTTTGAATCCCGGCTTCGTCTTCTTCCCGCCGAAATCACTATCTTGCCGGTGTAAGTTTGTGAGTCAATCTACTAGGTTAAATAGAATTGTACAGTCTTGCCACTATTATTTACTTTTAATTTAGTTGTTACATGAACTTTTATGTACACTGCGAAAAGAAAAATGGGACAGTTCTATATCTCCCGTTCAACTGGGCCGATTGACGAAATTAAAATTGCGTTTTTCATACCTCAAAAGTACGACTTAGGATATATATTAGAGTTATATTTAGCTCTGTTCTAATATATGTATTTTGAAACAAAATTGGACTTTTTCTGAAATAACATGCCAATCTGTTTCCTTTATTTCGATACTACTATTCAAATTATGCCAAAATACTAAATTATGTAAAATTTCATGCGAAATTTACGGAGAAATTCAAAAATTTATCGTGGCGCATTTTTTTTTTTCAGTTTTCGTCAAGAATGTGCCAATTTGCGCCTTCGCGAACTTCTTAATTTGCGGCAACCTATCTTGCTTTCCATTTTTACGTTGTGCGTGAGAGGAAAAAAAGGCGTCGTTCATACTTTGAAAAGGTTTTAACAAAATGCGTAAACCACATTAGATACCACAGTGGTAAGATGTTATTATCGCTTTCAACAAGTATGTCGAATTTCAAAAGGCGCCAATATATAAATTCACGTATGTCTTCGAAAATTTGGAATAAAAATCTCTATTGTTTAGCAGGTATGTTTAGAAATACATCTGTTTTAAAAAGATGGTATAAATTTTATAGGTTATAATTCAAAATATTTTTCGAAAAATTTATAAAAATTATTTAAAAATACAACTTTTAAAAATAAATCACAAAAAATGGGGGAATTGTGTTTGGAATGAACCTAAATTTCGAACGGTGAAAGAAGGAATTAAGTAAGAGTAATAAAAAAAGGACATAATATCAGGACCTGTATTTCTTTTGATTTGCTTTGGAAATATGAAAGGTCCTGAATAGGAACAGGAAGCTTACTCAAGCTATGTTCAGGAAGGTGTGAAATAGACAACACAAGCAGGAAGGGTATACGAAACCCTTTATTTTCTATCTTTACAGGTATTTCCGAAACTTCGGAATACAGAGGCCAACCACTTGTGGTCTGAACGTAAGAATATAAAAACTACTAACTAAAACTCTAACTAAAAACTAACTTTGAATTAGTATACAAATGCCTAGCACTAAGATTGGCCTTTATTTAAAGAAAGGTATGTATGGTAGTACGCCGAGCTGCTAAAACTACGATACGTCTGCAATTATCAGGAGGGCTAAACCTCTGGCCTTCAAGGCAACCAGCAACCGAGTGAAAACTCGTAAAACTACAGTGGCAAGCGGCTTGCTTCCTATAACTCCTTCCTCTCTCTCTCTTGGTGGGCCCACCAGCTGCCGAGCGGTAAAGTCGCTGAACACTGGTAGTTCGGTCCGAGGTTCGAATCCCGCAAACGGGCTGGCTGCATGGGCGTTTTCGTGGTTTTCCCCAGGTGTAACGTGTATACGAGCCAGTTTCCTTTAGAAAGTCCTCCACGAAAGGCATCCCTCCCTTTAGGTAGATAGCCCTCGAGGCTTTGCCATAATCACACACACACACACACACACACACTCTCTCTCTTGGCAAAAAGCCACAACTTAAGTACTTGGCGTTAGCAAGACAATTTGCATAAACAAGTTAAAGCATTTAATTCTTGCCGGAAGTAGAAAATAAGAAGTGATAGTACAGTTTTAAAATAAAATAAACGTTAGTAAAACTTAGGATCCTTACAATAATAATAAATACATATAAAATTGAATTAACATTGAGGAAATAATATTTTGAGAGCTAATTTTTTAAAAACTACTCTTGCAATTTTTACAAAACTTGGCAGTTTAGTATAATTTGAGTCTTAAAATCGAAATATGAGAAAAAATGGCATGTCATTTCAGAAAAAGTTCGCTTTTGTGTCAAAATAACTACATTAGAGCAATGCCATATATAAATCTAATGCATGTTCTAAGTCGCGCTTTCGAGATATGAAAAACACAATTTGAATTTCGTCAATCGGCTCAGTAGAACAGAAGATGTAGAACTGTATTTTTTTTTAGCAGTGTATCTCATCGCAACTAGTGGGCCACTATATAAGCACGTAAGTCTGTGCCGTCTGTAAACTATTGTGTTCAATAAAAGGGTATTTAACACCGTTCTCCTGTTGTAGTCATCTTCGAGTCTTTGCGAGAATTCGCAACTTCTACTTTTAAGTAGATCTAGCTACAGCATATGTTATCTAAGAAGATTAGGTCCTACAACATTAAAACTGAAAATTACTTCTTTCTTGGCGACTAACATCTGCAAACATTGTCTTCATCAGTTATGAAATATTTTCGTTTTCTGGATAAAAATATTTTTAAACGTTTTTGAATACAGCCTCAAGACAAATTTACACAATATTTTAAATGAATTTTTGAAAAAAATAATAAACAGCCGAGTATGTGCAATGAGCAACCGAAAATGTCTCAAGTTGAGTTGTGTCAGTGCTGTAAAGTAAAATTCTAAAATAATATTAAAAATAGTAGTATTCGACTATTTTTCGACTAGTAATCAATATTGTTTGATTAACATATGTTACCGTGAAAGACCGAAATTAGAGAATGTCGACTTTTATCGGAGAATGTCAACATTCACCAAATACGTCGGTGAAAGATCGAATATTTCTTTACATTTTTGTACATTCGGACCCTCACCGGTGTATGTCGACAATCACAGATATGTTCTGGTGTAGGTCGAAAAGAGAGGAGTATATGTACACGCTGCCATTCCAAAAGGAAGTGTTCCACAAATAAATGCAGTTGTAAAAGCAAGGGCCTCTTGTGCAATTCAAAGTGTCATAATAGTTTAAATTGTTGCAATAAATAAGATTTGAATAACATAATTTGGTAAGTTTATAACTTCTATTATTTTCCTTTCTCATTTTGAATGTACTGTGTGTTTTAAGTTCTTATATTCTTAAGTTCTTATTCTGAGTCTCAAGTGCGTTTTTTCGGGACTGAATTACGGAGAAGGAAATATAATACGGAGAAGGAAATATAATATTCTTATATGTTCAACATTCACCATTAGTACATGCTGGATGTCGACATTCACCGGTGTAAGTCGGAAATTAAAGTATTTGGAAAATATTTCGGACATACACCAAGAGACTACGTGAATGTTGACATTCACCGGTGAAAGTCGACATTCTCCAGATTTCGGTGTTTTACCGTAACATATATATCTTTCAGTTGCCAAGTAGTACTTAAGCAAGTTTTAATACATATATTTATGTCTTCTTCCATGTTTCTATGTTAAAATATTATTCTATTTAACCATTGTTGTAATATTATACTTAAGTTTTATTTTCTTACTGAACGCTCTTCAATTTAGAAGTAACGGATTAGTTAGTGGCATGCAGTCTTTCACAATGTAAACACGTACAGAGAGTTTTCGACAGAAATATAACTTCACGATTCAATATAGTTCTAACAAACTTTCAGAGGAACAAAGATTTGTAGGGAGAAAATAGGATACTGAAAAATAGATTATTTTTGAAACAAGGAGAAATAGTTTCTTAGGCAAAACTTTTACATTTCGTTATTGTGTTCAACACAACTAGATTTTTTGGCATCATTTTAGAGAATGCTATCATAATCTCGTTACAAAATTCTGGACATATGTAAAGATAATTCGTTTCTTTTCTGCTTAACGAACCACACATCAATCTAAATAATTGACTTATTTTCTTGGTTGGGCGTAGCTGTGTTAAGAAACATTTAACACTTCCATTTAAGTTTTAAAATATTTCTTTTATAAACAAATTCAGAGTTACATTTTTAAAATGCAGTGCACTCTGAAGTGAAAGATAAATCTGATGTTCATTTTTCGAAAGATTTATATAATTGTGCACAGAAGGGTGTAATAAGTGTACAGAATTCCATACAAGATTAATAATAATTTAAGTGTGATTTATATAATATTTTCACTTACTAAATGACAAGAAGAAAAAACTGCTGCTAACGGTATGATGCTAAAGCGACTACATAACAGTCTGTTAAAACTTTAGCATCGCTTTAGCATTTTATTTTATTATCATTTTAAGAAAATAATTATAATTTTAAGAAAAGAATAGGAAAAGGAGAAGCTTTTTCTACCTTTTGTCATTTCATTTTTAACCTTCTAATATGCAATAAATGATATTGCAATGCAGTTACAAAAATGGAAATATTAATTTTTTAAAAAGTTATTAGCCTAAAGAGGCAATTTGCCCGGAAATGCTATTAATTTCTTTTTGGAATTTTGCGTTTGTTCACTAAAATAGTCTAAATAAACTTTCAAATTGTTACCACAAAATATTACAGCCCTGCATTGTATTTAAAGAAATTAAATAATAAAGAATCTGCTTGAATGTACACTGGTATGCAAAAATTAAGGACGAGACAGTTTTTTCAATATAACTTTGTACAAAAGCTGTCCAAATCAACACATTTAATACCGTAAGATCCCCAATACGTAAGGACATGAGTAATGTAAGCAACACTTACTAAAAGAGAAATCAGAGGGATAAAAAGAAGCTTTATTGAAAAAGTAGCATGGAGCGCAATGCGACTGAAGGCCGAAACATCCCTGTGGTGGGTGTCCAGCAAGAAACATCCGGTCTTTATTAGGAGATATGATCTCCCCTGACTGCTAGGCAGGTTTCACAGCGTCTGCCCATGCTGAGAATGAGGGTATCAATGAGTTGTTGAGGCATTGCTGCCCATTCGTCTTGCAGCGTCAATCGAAGCTCCGGAATCGTTACTGGTGGTAAGGCACTAGCTGCCAAGCGTCTGCCTAGAAAATCCCATACATGCTCGATGGAATTGAGATCCGGAGATCGTGCCGGCCAATCCATACGTTCAATATCCTCACTCTCTAAGAGCTGTTCGGCAGCTACTGTGCGATGACATGGTGCATTGTCGTCCATGAAAAGGAACTGCGGACCCATAGCGCCTCTAAAAAGACGCACATATAGAAGAAGAATCTCGTTACAATAACGGGTCTCGTTGACTGAACCTGCGTCGAAGATGTAAAGGTCTGTACGACTACCAAGCATGATGCCTCCCCAAATGAGAACACCGTCACCTCCATACCTGTCCCTTTCAATGATGTTCGAGGGATGATTGCGGCTTCCCCGCTCTCTCCAGATGGGTATGCAATGAGAATCGCTACTCAGACTGAACCTGCTCTCATCTGTAAAGAGTACTCGTCCCCATTCATTGTCTCTCCAATTCCGGTGTTCCCGGCACCACAGAGAACGCCTTCTCCAATGGCCAGGCGTTAGAGGTACACACCGTACAGGGCGTCGTGCAAACAGACCACCACCGTGCAGTCTTTTGGCCACGGTAAAACGCGATATCGGTCGTCCAGTCGCCTGTGTCGTGTGTCTAGCGATTTCTCCCGCTGTCTGCCGCCTGTTTCTTCTGGCCTGTAAGGCGATATACCGGTCATCTGCGGGTGGGGTTCCTCGTGGACGACCATTACTAAACCCCCCGGATAGGTGTTCCTGTAGTTTGAAATTGTCTCCAAAGTCGTGAAACGATGCTGTGAGCAATTCCGAACTCTGCAGCCACACTTGTCACACTGCGGCCTTCCTCCAACTTCCCAATGATTCGACCTCGGGTAAAAGCATCCAGATGTCGTCTTACAGATTGATTATTCGTCATTTTTCGCTGAGGCAGCAACTTGATGTGATTTTAATTGCTATACGGCGTGCAATCTCTTTCCCAGAAATACTGATCTTACACCGACAACATGCTTTATACTACTCAGACACTCCCCCATTACGTCTAACTGCATATCTGCGCATGTGCTACCGTACATCACCTTACTTAATCTCCTGATTGGTGTTTCTGTCCGCTCTGCCTCATCGTTCAGCTGATATGCTAAATTTTCGACTTCGTCCTTAATTTTTGCACACCTGTGTACGTATGTTTCTCGAATTCTGAAAAAACAACGATAACTAGAGGCATCAAAATTTAAACACCGTAGTCCTTCACTCGAATATAGGCATCTGAAAGCCCAAATGTGGAATGTATCTTATTATCTATTTAATATTTTGTAACACTTTAATGAAATTTTAATTAACAAACTCAAAGATTCGTTTTGAGTTCGAATATTTAATTAACAAACTCAAAGATGGATAAAGTCAAGGAAGTGCGCAATGCCATTTTTGTGCAATTCTGGGATATTTTTTGTGTGAATATAGTCGATGTGTACATGGATACCGAGAACGTGCAATTCTTAAAAACGCGCCAAGCAGTGGGCGATTCTGCACTTTCCCCTCAAAGCGTTCCATTAACATTAACATCTTCAAGCCTAGATATTTTATGTACGAGGTTTCTTTACATTTTTACTGGTATTATGTTGGTAGACTGGCAACGCAAAGACGTTACAATGTAGGTATTTCGCGTCGAATGACTTTGAATGTCTGTATCACTTTTGAAATCCCGTTTTGAATCCCAAGTGAAACAAATGCCTCTTTGGGTGTAATTTGAAATCTGAAAGCTTTCAGATATTTAAAAAATAATTTTTAATTTTTACATATTTACTCCAGAATAAATAAATCATTATTGTTCAACCTTTGAAACACCGTTTCTTAATTGATATTCTAAGGTAATGCAGGCCATGTTATGACATTAAACAAAATTAGTTTCTTTTGAATTTCGGTTCTGAATTTTATGTAAATGAAGAGCCACTTGCTGTGTATTGGACAGTTTATTAATTAATTAATTGGGTCTTAATTTAAGCTACGTTACTTTATGTAAATCTCTTTTCAAGTGCGCATTGAAATGAGAGTTATTATTTGTGTACAATTTAAATTTCTTCTTGTGAAAAATTTAGGTTGTTAAAAATATTTGAAACAAAACTTCATTCTATGGTTCCTATGTTGCCATTTCGGGTACATAAAAATTCGAAAACAAGAAAATTAAATTTTGAAAATAAAGAATGAATAAAAGCTGAAGTATATTTTCCTTTGCTTTGTATTATGCATTAAAAACAGTCCTTTATGAAAATGTTGCAAAATTACGTATCTTCCTATGCAAATTAGGGAAATTTTCATGTTTGTAATTCTTAATTTGAAGTATTCTTTCCGTTTTACTCGAGTTTTCTATCATACGAGGTAACTTCAGCGTACGTTATCTTGGATAATTGGGGTGTTATTGCTTCCTAAATTAACCAAAAACAAAGAATTTCCTGAATCACTTGGGCATTTCTTACATCCTGTATTATTACATTCTATGCTAAAAAATGCTTATACGAATATGACATCCTTTATTTATTTTAGGTATTTGCTTCTCTCGGATGGCAGCGGAGAAGATTTAATTTTCTGCTCTCCTTTTTTTGTAAGTGTATTCGTAGCCGGACTTTATAATTTACTTTCAGAAATTTTGTTTTCCTCTGTAAAGCATAAGATCCTCTACAGAGAAGCTCTGTTTTTCTTCAGCTTCTGTTTTTAGATGAAGTTTTTTAAGGAAACCAAGATGTCACAATGAATCATGTAAAATATTTCTTTTCTTCTTCGTGCGTGTAATTAAGTTTCCCTCTTTGCGAACGCACGGAGGATAATAGTATTTCTAATTTCATACTCTTTAACTCTGCTGTAATTCTTTCCATTTTATCAAATTTTTTTTTATGTTCTGTTGCTTTGACTAATCATTAAGCATGCACCGATCGCTCGTTAATCCTTCTAATTACAGATTTATTTGCTCTAATTACAACAGTAATCTTCACTTTTACGGTTAAAAAATGAAAAAAAAAGTACTTATACTCATCTGCGAAAATTCTCAACGGTAATTTGATCGAGAATTGTAATTTTATTTTTTATCATTTAGTCTCCAGATAATGTTTTAATCAAGTTATTTGTTTAAATTTTTTATAAATGTTCCTTCTTGTTAATGTTAAGTGAACGATAAAAGAATTTCCATTCCAGATCTTTTGATTTTCGGAACTGATAATTTGACAAAATATGCTTAGGAATTTTTATCAAAGCTATGATTAAAAGTGTGAAAGAATTAAAGCTTTTCAAATAGATGAAGGGTGTTTTTAAAGTACCTAAACTGAAATATTAATATTAAAAACATTAAGAAGCTGCTGAAATCGGAGATTAAGCGATAGCTAAAATTAAAAATTGCCCTTGTTAGGAGTTGAATCCGATGCCTACGAATTACCTGGTTAATTCATTGAAGTATTACGCCTCAACAAAACGCTGAAAGAGTGTGAAATTTCTTGCAACACTTTTAGTTAGAAATATTGGTATTAATTTGAAAGATGTCGCAAGCCATTACTTGAAAACATTACGATACGAAGTTTGTACATCTTGTACATCTTGTGATACGATGTTTGTACATCGAGCTTCAGACTTGCTTGTAAACCAATCCTATTTGAAGTATTAAAAGAGCAGAGTTAATCTAAAATTCGACATCACAGAATGTTTTAAGAATCTGGAAATTACAAAATGGCTCTTAATGAAAAATAATTTCAAAGGATCGTTTGGTTTATTTAGTCATGGCATGGCACAGGAGGGCTATCTGTTTAAGGGGTGAGACGCCTTCGTGGAGGAGATTCTGAGGGAAACTGGATCGTATACTCAGTACCCATGGGGAAAACCATGAAAACGCCTATACAGCCAGCCGATTCGCTGGGTGTTTAACCAGTTCTGGACTACCACTGTTCAGCAACTTTAGTTTCAATGTTGTTAAATAAATGAATAAAATGTTGTAATCACTAACAAAAGAAGGCATTATAACCAAATTTAGGCATTGCGAAGTAATGCATAAAATCATTTAATTATGATATATTATATTTAGAGAAATTAAATAATGAAAAATATGCATAGATATATGCATGTTTCTCACACTGTGATAAAACAACGGTACCTAAAGCCATCCAATTTTGAATAGTGTAGTCCTCCATTCGAATATAGGCATATAGAAGCCCAAATATGGAATTTGTTTTACTATCAATTTCATATTTTGTAAAACTTTAACGAATTTTTTATTAACAAACTCAACGATTTCAAAGCGAGCAATGGCAACACTCTACGGAAAAAGAAAACATTTTTATATCCAGCGCACGAGATTATATATCGGAAATTCTAAAGATATGCTCCTTTTAAAATTATTTTGCGATATTGCTGTTGAATTGAATTTTATGGTTTTAGTGCAAAGAACATGATATTTAATAAATAAAGCTAGCACACAAAACGTGAAAAAAAAGCGCCTATTTGGGCGTATTTTATCAAATCTGAAAGCTTTCAGATATTATGTTTCATTCATTAATTTATTTTTTATTATTTTCATTTATATTGAATATTTATACTGAATTTCTTTAAAGAATGAGCATATGGGGATAATTTTACATATTTTTGTTTTCTTTTACCTGTATTTTTCCACTTTTGCCCTCATAAAGTACTGAAAATTGTTTGACTTAGAATGAATTTGTTAAATGAACTTCTTATATTCGAGGAAAAAAATCATTAATGCTTAAAGCAAAATATTTTAAGATATGAAAAACTTTAGTTATGATGTGTAGGGTTTTTGATTCGAATCATGTGCTTTCTTCATTTTACATGAATTATGAGATATAGTCAACATCGGAAATAATTTATTTAGTATAGTAACGTTCAGATGTTAACAAAGGATGTGTCTGAGAAACTTATAAAACGCAGATGAGAATAATTTTCCATGTCTATTAGCGAATTAGTCAACAAATAATCAAAAAATAAAATAATATTTTAACTGCACTTCGTGGCTCAAAAATAAATAACTGACATTTTCTTAAGCATCATTTCCGGAACTCAAAACCTCTCTTATACCAACGTCATTTATTTGAAATAAAAACGTAAAATTAAAATACAATTTAATTTATTGTATTTGAAACTACTGCTGATAAAATTTCAAATTAAGAAAAAAATTAAATCAATATGATTTGCAACACCACTCTAAAAATTCGAGTTGAATGTAAATATTTGGAATACCAGATTTCTTTAAATAAATATGATGGGTAAGACTTAATAAGAAGTTCTCTCCAGCCGAAGCTTAAATTTATACTTTTGGATTAAAACAGATTTTGTTCACCACAGAGGTGATATATCGCTAACACAACAAAATGAGCATACATTTCTTCCTATATAATTGTTGTCCTCAGATTTATGCGCTTTGTTAAAAGCATATCAAAAATTCATGTCACACTCATGAAACTTTCAAGAATTGAATTTTTTTCGCATAGTATATTCGTGTTGTAGGTCAAAAGGAGATAAAGCATGTGTTTGCAATACACTATTTTGAGCAAAAAACAGATTAAGATTCTTAATCAGTGACAAATCTCAATCTTTTCTACGACCATATTATGGTTCAGGTTTCTGACCTTTGACCTTCTTTCATCAAAATCGTTCTGTAAGATCAACGATTTTAGACAATTCAAACTATTCAAAAAGGCACAATGTCCAGTTTTTAAGAGATACAAAAAGAAATATTGTACCAATTCGTTTGAGAATGTGAAAAGAGAAAAAGCAAATACGCGTTTTGTTACAAGATGAACAGATAATCATGTTTTTACATTTCGAAAAGAACTTCTCCATATGCGTTTTTCGTGAGCAGTTTAATGATTGGAACAAGATATTTTCTTCTGCTGGACAGAATTCAGGTGAGATACGAAAAATTAAATGAAATTGGATTTAATCTCGTATTGAACTAAACATTCACAGAAGGAGTTCATAAAGTTTTCGCAAAATATTGCATCGTTTTAAACCAGTTCTTTAATCAGTTATCCTTGCCTTCGCTAATCGTCTCAAATTACAAAACTGTGTTTCGAACTGTACTCAAGATCTCAATTTGCTGGCTCAGGCCCATAACACCATTAGTTTTGTCTGGGTCCCAGGTCATTGTGATTTTGCTGGAAATGAACTAGCTGATAAAGTAGCTAAAGATGCTTCGCAACTATCCATGTCTGGCCCAGAACCATTTCACCCAGTTTCATGTCAAACTGTTAAAAAAGAAATAAGAAGCTAGATAAAGAACAAACATGATGATATGTGGTCTAAACTACCAGATTGTGCTCATTCTAAATTGGTGCTCAGTACACTTAACTTATCAGGTAAACTCATACACCTCAGTAGAACTAACTTACGCCAGATTCAAATTGTTACCGGACATGCTTATCTGGCCAAGCATCTCCACAAATGGGGTCTTGTCGAATCTCCTCTCTGCCCAGCTTCTGGAGAAGAAGAGGAAACACTTTTTCACTTCCTGGGACGATGTCCGGTGTTGTCTGTTCCTAGAAACAAATTCCTTGGGTTTCCCTATATTAGCTTTGATCAAGCCCTTCTATACAAAGGGCTCTCTGGCATAATAGGGTTTCTGATGTATACTAAACACCTACAGATAAGGTGAATTTGAAACCACAAGAAACAAGCATTGAGAAGCCCTGTAAGTCTTTTCTTTTTTTTAACTATGCAGGGATTTGCCTCTCATAGCTGTGTTTTGGAATATAATTTGGAAATAGATATCAAATCTTTATAGTACACCACCTGGCCATTTGGCTTGAGAAAGCACCTCTGCCCTCCTTAATTAATTAATTAATTAATTTATTTTTACTTATTTATTTATTTATTTTTTATTTTAGACTCACCATCGTACCCTTGTTTGGTCAAGAGTTTGTGTTTGGTGGTTTCGAAGGGATTGAATCGGCTCTTCATCCAATTGGGAAGTTTTAACGATTTAACCGACACCCTGAATTTAGAGATGGGATCTTTTGATGATACTATATAATTGGTGTCAGTTTGGGATCTTATCTGTTTATTTATTATTACCATTTAAAAACCTTTGATTGATCAAATGGCGGAAGAGCAATGGGCAACATTGCCTAAGCTCTTTTCCTTCTTTTCATAAGAAGGAAGTGCCACTAATGTTATGTTATGTTATACCAGTTCTTTTATAAGAGATTTTCAGCAGAAGATAGTGTTCAATACTGCTGAAGATTTCTGATCTCACGTGTAAGCAAGAAAGAAATCCTGAACCTAATAACATTTTAAAAATATTAGTCATTGGAAAAATATCTGTGAGTTAAGGCAAAAGTAAAAATTTTTCTTTATTCCAATTGACCGATGGAAATGTTTCATTTTTCAAAACAGATAAAAACTTTGGAGCATTTCGTATATCCATCGGTTATTTGTCAGTTTTTTCCCGAACAGGAACAGAATTTAAAAAAATTGCAAGTTTTATTACATCTTAGGTTTCATCTTATTCCTCTTTCAATTTATTTTTCTTTTTGCGCTGGTATGTTTTGAGAAAATTATGGTAAAAGTGATGTTTTCAGTATCTGAAAGGGTCAGCTAAGAATAGAGATGTTGTTATATTTCTTCAAATAATAAAGTTTTGGGAAAAAATAGCAGGATCAGGAAGATTAAGAAGACGAAGATTTCTCTTTGTTGCTTTTATAAAAGTTTTGGCTGTTTCAGAGGCAAGTGAAAAGAAGGTTAAATTTTTTTAGCAAAAGTTTAAAAAGGCTGGCTTAGCTGTAATCTTTTGCACTTTTATATGGTTTTCCAACAAGTATTGAAAATTTAAAATCATGTAACAAATAACATAATCAATATAATGCTTGTTATTTAAATAGTTTACAAAGATTTTGCTGTAAATAGACGTAAAAAGCGCACATCAGTTTGAAAATTAGTATCGCGCAGAATTTTTCCTCGCAGAAAATTTTAAGAAATTTAGTCTATGCAGCTGCGGTAAACCTAACGGAGGCCACCAACATTGAAGGATAATTTAAACAACTTTGGAAATATCTAAATATCTAATAACAAAATACCTAACGTCTCTATAAACCGTTATTGACACATAGTGTACAGGCTTGTTTTCTGTATCCATATTATGTCAGTGAAAAGTAGTAATATTATTCTTCTCTATTAATTTGACAAACTAATTTATGGAAGATGGTAATAGATCAGGCGAAGGTTTTTAACTTTTCACGTTAAAATAAGGAACATATCGCAGTAGAACATGCAAAACTATGATGATATCATTACATAAAAATTCTATTATGTTGTTTAATAAAAGCAAAGTCTGCATTTAGTTCTAAGTTAAAAAAATAGATAGCTTGTTTTGCATTACACAAATAAAAATAATTCCTTTATTTTATTTCAGTACGATAAAATAAGATTATGTGCTTTGGCTTATTATTAAGGCAAGTAAAAACATTTTATTTTGAATTTCGTTACATTATTATTTGACCAATTGGAAACGAGTTGCATCTTTAGGCAAGTAAAAGAAACTTAATTTCTATTGAAAATGGTTGCTGTGTATTTTATTTCATGGAATTAAAAATATGATTTTCTTTTCTGAAGAACATTTTCTAAATAAAATAAAAATAATAATAACAATAAAAAAGGATAAAAATTTCTTCACTTGCACTATAGTAAACGCACAGGATTCGCAAAAGAATGGTGCAGTTTTGAAAGATAATGAAATATCATTTCTCACCTCGCTGTATTACCACCAGCAGCAGTTGTTTAATTTTTATATTACACTTCTTTAGTGAGTCACTATGAGTCAAACGATATATGGCCATATGGTAATCAGATTCTTCCTAGAGTATACATCTCTGGTAGTCTTTATGTATTACCCGATCATAAAGCACAAGAATAGATGGGAACATCGGTGATACGTAAATATATTCTTCAACGAACTCCCAATGAAAGAATTAATGCAATAAAAAGTCTGGCGAACAGGATAGTCAAGAGGGAAATTGATTGTGTACATCTACAGCAAGTTTAATTCAGCATTATGAAAGAAAGACATGGGTAAAGTATTTACATATTTCATTGAAATGTATTGAGACATTAGGTATTTTTCGAAGCAGGAGAGATTAAAAATTAGCGACGCCTTCGCCTGGAATTGAACCGTGGATGTGCAGCCACGAAGGCATGCTAAGAAGGCGGGAGAAATACCTTATAAACTCCTCCTTTTAAAGTGTGACTGGGGTCCTTTTAGGGGAACCAGTCGCCAAATCCTGGGTGAGGAGAATCATGTTCCACCACCCTTTTCGTTCGGCTGCCACTATAGAGACATTAGGTAATTTTTGAAACAGGAAGAAGTGAAAAAAATCCTGGGTGTGGAGAATCATCATCCACGACTCTTTTATCTCGGACGTTCTTTTAGTTAGTCATTAAGTTACTTTAAAAGCATAAGAGATGAAAAATTAGCAACGTCTTCGCCAGGAATCGAACCACACCTATCTAGAAAGAGCCACAAGTCACAGTTGCTAGAGGGCTTCTGATATCCCAATGTATGGAAAGCATTGAATTTTTGAAAGTTACATTTAAATAAATATCCAGATCTCCTGCGCACATTGTAGCATAAGTGAATTAGCATGTCCGGTGTCATTCGCGGCATCCGTGATTCGAATCTTCTTACAGGTATAGCTGATTTATCATGCTTCTTATTCCGAAACATCCAATGCCATCTCTACAACGGCGTCAAATATTTAAATGTGGTTGGTGGTAATGTTTCACCAACTCGATTTGTTCAGCTTGGGTTCGTACCCACGTCATCTTTTTTTTATATGTGAGGGGATGTAAGAAACTATCTCCTTTCCCTGAGTTCCTTCTTGTGGTACAAGAGGTTATAAGGTATTTTCTCCCTGTTTTCCAGCATTCCTTCGTGGTGTAATGGTAGAACATTCGGGCCGTATTCGAGAGGTCTAAGTTCGAGTTCCTGGGAGGGCACTGCTCACATTTTATGTCTCCTATTTAAAAACATCTAATGACACTACAGTGGCGCTCGAGCGAAAAGCTGTTGGATGATCATTCGTCCCCACCAGGATCTGGAAATTGGGTCTCCTAAGGTCGCCCTTTAAAAGGGGGAGTATATAAGATATTTTCTTCCTCCTTTCCAGCACACCTAGCACACTCGCCGCATATTCAAGAGGTCCAGGTTCGAGTCCCGTCAAGGGTATTGCTCATTATCATGTCTTCTGCTTCAAAAAACTAATGAGTCTACAAGTGTATCACCGCACATTGCAAATTAAAGATCAGTAGCTCAAATCGTAGTAATGCACGATTGGTATTTTACTTTTCCTGCTTCAAACATTTTAACTCTCTGTATCCATGCTGCCTAGAATGTTAAAAAAAAAGTTAATGACTGATTTCCGTACCGAAATGGCCGGAAATGGTACCGAATGCCGGAGAAGGGATGGAAATGATTTGTTCGTCTCCTCGTAGAAGGCAATAGTAGTCCACCTATTAGGTGCCTCCATAATCAAGTGGTCACCGCTTTCGGCCTTTGTAGTAATTCTATAGACGGCTTAGACCCGCCAGTGGGGAAAATATGTATCTTTGCAAAAGCATCCTTTTTAAGCCCTGTGTACCTTACTGCAATCACAGAACTGGGGGCACCTTAAAAGAGATCACAGAGAAAGCCTTCTAGGGCGCCTTTTAGATAATTACCTGCTTTCTTTCAGCAACCATGAGAAACAAAATGCAGAATTGAGAATATCCAGATTTTGAAGGTTTAGTTCTCTTTTGTAAAGTGAAAAATAAGTTTATTATTAATTTTCGGAAGTTGTATCATTTTTTTGAGCGTACCCAGTATATATTTATCTTAAAGTGGAGAAATGAACCTGATATCAAGAAAATTTTAAGGTGTGGTGTGTGTGATTATGGCAAAGCCTCGAGGGCTATCTGCCTAAGGGGAGGGATGCCTTCGTTAAGGACTTTCGAAGGGAAACTGGCTAGTATACACGTTACACATGAGGAAAACCACGAAAACGCCCATGCAGCCAGCCTGTTCGCGGGATTCGAACCTCGGACCGAACTACCAGTGTTCAGCGACTTTACCGCTTGGCCACTGGTGGGCTCCAGAAAATTTTAAGAGTTGATTGGATTATATTTGATTGGATTTGATTGGATAAGTTATTCCAGAAATCTAGAGTTCTATTATACTTAAACATAAAAATTTTGTTTCTAGTTGAAATGTAAATCATAAATTAGAGTAAAAAGAAGGCGCTAAATTATAACTTCTTTTACGGTAACTTGAAGATATTACATTATATAATAAAATATTGTCGTATTTAACAATGCTTTGGGCGAAAGACCCCAAAAATAAAACATTTCAGTATTGAGTGACAATGAAAATCTATAAAAAATATTAAAAAAGTTGCTTGTTTCCTTAAAACGACAGTTTGTAGAGCTCAGAACACGTTAACCTACTAGACAATAGTTGTTGGAAGACTTTTCTATAGCAACACAGTTGCAAATTTCTTTGTTCACGTCTTTATTTAATGCACAGCACACATTTTCCCAAATTCATAAGCAAAAGAGCTTCCTTTCTTTGAGAAATTCTTAGGAATCCTTGCAAAGGAAAAAAAATCAAATTATACTCACAAAGTATTAAAGGAAACTTTTCAAAAATAGTTCAATAACATACATTTTCATTCCAATCTTTTAGAGGAAAACGTAATTTCTCGGCAGAGTTTTCAAAAAGAAAATTGTGTAACATCTGTCCAAGAAAATTCTGCTTTTTTACTAAATATTAAAAATAACGATTATTTCATCGTTTCTTAGAGCAATGTTTCAAAGCGTAAACCTGAAATATTTATTTTTTCGGATCTCGGGTTTGCAATGACATGCTGTTTAGAATTTAATCGTGTCAGTGTATTATTCAATATAATTTCGTTCAATATGAAACTGTAAGTTAATTAAAGGATATAGGTTTTGAATCATACCACTTTTATTACAAAATGTTCTTTGAAATTATACTGATTACCTGGATTCTTAGTTTTATAAATTCAGAAAATAAAATGTTTATTCTTGCACATATTTAATATAAAAGAATTTTTAGAAAATTAATAGAATATCATATAGCATCGTAAACTAGGAATAAAATATCTGCTAGGAATAAAATAAATATAAATTAAGTATTCTAACAGTTTACATAAGTTTAAAGAAACTCGTGTATAAAAATAGATACGTTTCATTTAAACTGATTTCTACGTTTGCTTGAATCAAATTTTAAATATAATTTTTGATTTCCTTGTAGAGTAATTAGGTTTTTTTGGAGACATGAAAATTGAACAATTCCTTTCCCGGACCTCGAACCTAGATCTCTCGAATACGCGCCGATGGTGTTACCATTACATCGCGAAGGCATGCAGAAAGGAGAGAGAAAATGCCTTACATATTCTCCATTTTTAAGGGCGATTGGGGATTAGAAGATCCATTCGCCAATTTCTGGTGGTAAAGAATCATCATTCATCACGTTTTTAGTTCGGGCGCCACTGGAGAATCATTAGGATTTTTGAAGAAGGAAACACGAAAACTGAGAAATCCCTTCCGCGGGAATCGAACCTAGACCTCTTGAATACGCGCCGAGTGTGTTACCGTTGCACCACGAGCACATGCAGAAAGGAGAGAGTAAATATCGCCTCAATGTTTATTAATTATTTCATACATAGGAATTTGAAATATACAAATATGCTATCAAGTATAGTACTGTATTGGTGTAGATTCGATTTTAACAATATCGGATAGATCTGAAAAGAATCTAACAAATGAGAATTTTTCGAAATTTACAAAATAATAAAGCAAATGTTCACGAATTTTGAAACATTGTTTCATTTTTTACTTCCTTGTACGAAGCAAAAAGGAAGTATTGTAATCGTGAAAAGCTTCAGGCAGCATATTTCAACGAAAATATCCACTTTGACCGCTTTCGAATGCAATTTAACGATGTTTTTGCGTGATATCTGTACGTAAGGATAGAATAAAAGACTCGTTTAATCCAAAAAAACTAAAAAACTGTTTTAAAATGAATTCTGAAGAGAATTTTTCGTGGCGTCTGTACGAACGTATCTCGCATAGCTCAAAAACGAGTAGCCTCAGAACGTTGAAATTTTGTATATAAGACTACTATAACATGTAGATGCGCACCTCGTATTTTGGTTTCAATCGGCCGCGCCAAACGTATAAAAATTTATTTATAAATATATCCACTCTGTTACCCGGCTCAGTAATCTCAGTTTCTTTACTCTTATATGTTTGTAAATTGTAAATTTTGTGCTTTAAAAATGATTGAATTATGTCGTTTTTATCTTCCGGTTAAGGGTTTTATGCCTTTAGTAAATCTGTATGCAATATTTTTAGAATTATCAACAATTTTAAAATTGTTTAAACCGCTAAGCTTAATTTGATGGCGGCCATTACTCTTGTTTACATTTGGAACAGATGAGTAGGGGATTTATTGCCAATCTAGAGGAACCTATTTTCGCAACAACAAAGATAACGCCTTCGTTTATTATTTAAATCATGCTTAATCCTTTCTGGAATTTTTTCGCGGAAATAAGCGTTTAAGATTTACTTCGTAATTTTTAATGCAGATATTTTGAGTTTTTATGTATTTTTGCCTTCTCGCGAAGTGAAAACTGAATTAATTGAATTAGAAATACTCAATCGTTTTCTTTTTTGTTTTGTTTGCTTAATTTCTTTTATGCATAGTTCTAGCTTTATTATAGTATTTGAATAGAACATGTGGCAACGATTAAATAATTCTTTAAATGATATAAATTTTGTGCATTCTGAGTTATAATATGAACGAAATATAATACTGTTAAGTAAACCTAGCGCCAGAGTGTCGCTATGGTAAACAAAGTGAATTTTAAAGAGTGCATTTATTTTATTGTGGTTTATGCGCTGTCGGCGAAGTAGGTTTAATTCAATCTAATAAGTTTAAATGAAATGCAAGAAAAAATGCGTATAATTTAATATTCCGTACAAGGAAGTCATGTGGTGTACACATCAGATTTTTTTAGTTATTTGAAACTGCTAACAACAACAAGATTTTGAAAGCAAAAGATGGAAATTTCTTTGTTAGTATCTTCTTTTTTTAGTTGTCATGAAACGGAAAGTTTTTAAATCAAGCATATTTATAAATGAACGGAGCGGTTATTAATAATCGGATAGATCGAAATATCACATTAAGTTGATATTATATATACTTTGCAGTTACGTTAACAAGAAGAAAGATTTGTACTTACTTTCAGAGCCAGTGTTTTCTTTTGTGACTTATGATTATTCTCTAGATTGAAATGCATGAAATAAAATACACAGAGGATCTATTTTAAATTACACGAGTTTTATCAAAAGTTCTAGAACACACAAAAAATATAATATTCTTAATCATATTTGACTAAAAATTACAAATATGAGGCAAAAATCGTGCTGCTTTCATATATGAATTATATAAGGGTAGCTAACAGAAATTTAATAAACATTAAAATTAATAAAATGAAAAATACATATATATGTATATATAGAGAGAGTAGAGACATTATTTTATATTTGGAAGCAGGGGAGATAAAAAATGAGCCACGCCCTCTCCGGGTATCGAACCACGGATCTCTTTAATACGCACCCAACATGCAGACCACCACACAACAAAGGCACGATAAGAAGGCGGGAGAAATACCTTATATTCTCCCCTTTTTAAAGGGCGACTGGGGTTTTTAGGGAAAACCAGTCGCGAAATCCTGGGCGTGGAGAATCATTATCCACCACCCTTTTAGTTCGGGAGCTACTGTAGAGACATTAGATAATTTTTGAACGCCGAAGAGATGAAAAATGAGCAACGCCTTTGCCGGGAATTGAACCACGGACCTCTGGAATACGTGCCCAGCATGCAGACCACTACACCACGAAGGCATGCTAGGAAGGCGGGAGAAATATCTTATAATATGAATGATTGCATTCAGTTCGTTTATTATAATTACCTTTGCCAATTTGCATTTAACATCCGCCATTGTTAGAAGGCCCGGGATTTTACTTTTAGGTACATAAAAGCATGCCATTATGATAGATAAATAATGTTTTTTTTTTTTTTGCGTTTTTACTGTATTTGTTTAGAACTGTTAATTAAAAAAGATTTCTTATTTTTTACATTTATTAGAATCTTATAGAAGTGATAAGAAACAATCTTCATTAATGCATGCAATCTATCATTTTCGCAGTTGAATTTATAATGAAATGCACCTATACCAATAAATACTATTGCTTATAATTTTCCTTACAGGTTCATGGTGAGGTGTTATTAATTAACGTAAATATTTACCTTACCTATAATATCAGTGTTGTGAGACAGCCTATGCTATATTTGTAAAACTGAACATGAGATTAAACTAGAATTAAGCTGTTTGATAAAAACTGTCCTGTTTATTTGTAGTTTAACTCTTTCATTTGAAGTGGCCAAGTGCTGAGAATGAGATATATTCCCATAACCTCAGAGATCCCATGATTTATGTACAGCTAATGTAAACAAACAAGGTAGATGACCTCAGAGATCACTTGGCTTAACCTTTTGAGGTCGGGGCTTTGGTAGCAGTAAAAGCTACCAAAGAACGGGGAATCTTGAACCGAATGATTTCCCCCCTTTAAGAAATCACCTCCTATTTGCAGCAAAGATTCTTGTGTGTAGTTTAATGAATTCTCAGAGGGGTGCATCTATGTCGCAAAAGGAAGACCTTTGAAAGAGATAAGTGGTTAAAACCCCAGGGACGTCAAATTTGACATTTCACCCCACTTTTCAGCCTGTAAAATGGGGGAAAAAGACATGGCCACTAAAGTGGACAACCCCGTCTTTTCAAAGAGAGGACTCTATGGCCACTATAATGGCCATCCCTTCTTCAAAAGGTTAATGTGTAGCTAATGTAAACGAAGAGGATCATTTTTCCTCTTCTTCTCTCGCTGAGTGTATCTCATAATATTTTTCAATTGAGAAGGGAATATAAATACAGTAAAGCCCTCATAAATGTAATAAAAATGTTAAAGGTATTTCTGCCGCCTTCTTAGCACGCCTTCGTAATGTAGTTGTCTGCACGCTGGGCGCATATTCCAGATGTCCGTGGTTCGATTCCCGGCGAGGGCGTTGCTCAATTTTCATCCTTCCTGCTTTCAAAAAATAACTAATGTCTCTACACTGGCGCCCGAACTAAAAGTGTGGTGGATGATGTTTCTCCAACCCAGGATTTGGCGACTGGGTCCCCTGAAAACCCCAGTCGCCCTATAAAAGGGGGAGTATATAAGAATTTTCTCCCGTCTTTTTAGCCATGCCTTCGTAGTGTAGTTCTCTGCAGACTGGGCGCGTATTCCAGAGTTCCGTGGTTCGATTCCAGGCGAGGGCATTTCTCATTTTTCAAGTCTTCTGCTTTCAAAAATTATCCTAATGTTTCTACAAATGATAATAACAAACAGAGATAATTTCAATCAGAAATTGAAGTTTTTTCCTAAGTGACTGGTGTTTTTATAAGATACCTTCTTAGCGTTGTTATAAGAGCGATGAATTTCACGGAATAGATCAAAGATTTAAAGTATCACGGCTAAATCTAAAAGGATATTAATACACTAAAAGAATAAGGAATACTTGCGGATGTGATAGTGAAATCCCCGGTGTCCACTGTAGCGGATGTTTTTTCTCCTAGAAGATGTGAAGAAATGTCTGGCCTGCCTGATACTGAAGCAGATTAGACAGAGAGAGGAAAGAAGAGGTCCCACGAGTCAATGATAGAGCTAAACTACTTCTTTTTGACAATCACAAATCAAAGAAACTTTCCAAAAGACTGTGGAAACCTTCCGTAGTGAAAGTGATAGTCATTTCAACTTCTTGCCATTACAGACGTGTGCACTTTATTCTTTCAAACTTAAAACATTTTGTAGAAAGATTTTGGAAAGGCAAATAAAAATGTATTGTTTCTTAGTTTGAGACTCTTAAGGAATATAAAAATATCCAAACCGAGCAGTAGCTTTTACAATGTGTTACCAAACTTTATGTGGAATGCTTTGCATTTAGTATATGATCAATTTCAGAAGCTAGAATCCTTTACAACAGAAGTAAAATTGGTACGTTTAATCATGGACATTTTCAAGTTTTTATTTATGTATTTGTAAAGGGGTTCTTTTCTTTTTATAAATTCTAAATCTGACTCAAATACGTTTTACTGATTTATCATCTTGAAACCTACTTAAAATTTAAATTAACATTTTAAATAAATGTACGAATGTAAAAGATGCAGTGTTAATTTATTGTGCCTAAATCTTCAACGTACAGCTAAACAGTGCATGACAGTTTTTGTTTTGTTTTTGCTAGAACGCCCCAACCCGCCTGATCACAAGGTGATTTTATGGTCCAAAAAAGGGCGTCCCATTCACACCACAAGCGAATGCAGCCAGCGACCCAGAGAGTCCCCCAACAAAAGTTAAAACGCCAGATTAATAAAAAAGAACAACTAATCCAAGATACGAAGCAACTTTAGCATTTAACTTAAAATTCAAAGCTCCAAGAAACCAAGCCCGGTATTCCGAGTAACTAAAAATGTTAGTATAATCAACTAAAGAAAATAATAATTATACATCCAGCAAGGTTGCCATACAATTACATAATTTTATTTTTTTTAAATGGCTGGATTAACGACACAATAGGAAAGAAGAAAACCAAAAATAACTAAATCAAGAAAACTGTATTAGTAAAAAGGGTAACATAAAATAAGGAAGAGTGTGTGTGTGTATTTAATTATGGCAAAGCACACTAGGGCTATCTGCCTAAGAGGAGGGATGCCTTCGTGGAGGACTTTCTAAGGGAAACTGGCTCGTATACACGTTACACATGGGGAAAACCACGAAAACACCCATGCAGCCAGCCCGTTCGCGGGATTCGAACCTCAGACCGAACTACCAGTGTTCAGCGACTTTACCGCTCGGCCGCTGGTGGGCAAAATAAGGAAGGAAAACACACATAAAAACACACAACGAAAATATGACATACAGTCACACATATCCTCAAAACACGACGAAAAAGACATCCTAAAATACACACATTGAAAAAAAAACGAACTTAGTTAAAAATCCCAATCGTATGTCTTTTGCCATTAATAAAGGCCATCAATTCTCTTGCATATAATTTCAAATGTTTAAAATCAAAATTCAATAAATCAAAATGTATATCACTAAAACTTCGTCTAATAAAATCAGTCAATTGGCAATCCACCACGAAGTGTTTGGCATCACCCGAAACATTACAATTTGGATATAGATCATTATCTTGTACATGGAATCTCTTTAAATAATGAGGAAACCTACCATGTCCGGTGATAATCTGATTCATATCAATGTCATCATAGATTAAAACTTTATCTGTAATTTCAATATTAATCAACAAATTATTTTTCTTTGTTGAACTTCTCCACACATCTTTTCATATATTTATATAATATTTCTTCATACTCATAATGGCAATTTGTATAGAACCAGAAATTTCAACAATGGTTGCATTAAGTGAAATACATGCCTCTTTGGCCAGACTGTCAGACCTCTCATTACCAAAAAACCCCACATGGGCATTAATCCAATGAAAAGAAATCGTAGAACTGATAAATCGCAACAGAAATTTAATATTTATAATAATACAGCTAACATTATCGGGGTAAGAGAGCGACTGGAGCAAAGAAAAACAATCAGTATACAAATTTATAGCAACAGATGTTTTATATTCATTTTAATCCATTTCAAGGCCTTCAAAACAGCAATACATTCCGCTTGAAGTACTGAATTATAAGAATTCAATCTATATAAACCATAACCAATTTCAACATGATAGAAATATACAACAAAAGCAGCTCCAGTACACCCTCCTAGCCGCGAACCATCCGTATAAATATCATATATTCCAATTTTTAGAATTTCTCTATCAAACCCATAACTGATTCTATTTACAGGGTGTAATAAATGTACATTTAAGTTTCCAAAAACATATTTAGTAATAATATTAGAATCAAAACAAATCATATCAGTATTTCCAGAACGTAAAAGATGTTTCTTGTAATAAAATTCGTAATAAACTGAGAGGGGAGGCAGTCCGGCCAATACACAAACCACCTCCGTGAGGACTGTCCTAAAACAGCGAGTAATTGCAAGACCCCAAGCTCTCTGTATAGAATCCAACTTCATCCGGAGCCTCACCAGCATGACAGTAATAGTTATCATGTCGCACAGTGCACAGTTATCACAGTCAATGCATGACAGTAATAGTTATTTTTAGTAATTGATAAGCCTATAAAGCTCTTACCTAGAATTCACAGCTATGTGTGCAGAACCTTGAGAAATAGTAAGCGAATAATCGTTCCGTAAATAAAGTTAGCGAATAAAATTCAGGAAACGGACACTTAAATTTGAGAAGGGTTTAATTACCCTTTATTATCTAACGGTTTTTGACCTAATATGTTGTTAAAAGGAACACAAAAATTTTATCATGATCTTTTTCAGAATGATATCGTTGTCGATACATATTTCACGTTATTTTGTTTGCACTGAGAAAAGACATCTGAAAAATTGTCCTTAAAACGCTTCATAATTGTTTTTTTTCACGCAATCACCATGATTTCCACGAAGGTCAGATTTTAGTTTAGGAAACCGCTCATAATCACTTGAAGCTAAATTTGGGATATATAGATAGATCAATCTCCTTAAACCTACATTGCTTTTGAACAGCACTGAGATGCTGCTAGTTTTGAATTGCAGAAAGAAGCCGGTGTACCCATGTCGCAGAGAGTTTGGGAAGTGCATGTGAAATGTCAATATAAAATGCGCAAGACAGTTGTTTTAGTTAGGTGAAATCTTGCTACTGTTTTGCTTGACTTTTAATTTCCTATCACTTAAACATTTTCCCCTAGACACGCGCAATAGTTTTCTGATGTCAATGCAGGCTCACCAGCGGCCGAGCGGTAAAGTCGCTGAACACTGGTAGTTCGGTTCGAGGTTCGAATCCCGCGAACGGGCTGGCTGCATAGGTGTTTTCGTGGTTTTTCCCATGTGTAACGTGTATACGAGCCAGTTTCCCTTAGAAAGTCCTTCACGAAGGCATCCCTCCCCTTAGGCAGATAGCCCTCGTGTGCTTTGCCATAATTAAAATACACCATACACCAACAAACCTGATGTCAATGCTACCAATGGCCGACCTTCACAAAATTAATCTGCTACTGATTCTCGATCCATGCAAAATTGTTTTATCCATTCTGTCACTGCACAATAGGAAGGAGGTGAATCACTATACACTATACACGTGATCCAAACGTTATTTTGCATTTTTGGTTCTTTTCTTTGTTTCATTTCTAATCTAAAATTAAATCACTGAAATTTAAAAAGTTTTAGAAAAAATTAGCACTTTACATTTTTTTTTTTTTTTCAGATTGTAGATTAGGTATTTTTGACGGCAGGCAAGATGAAAAATTAGCAACGCCTTCGCCGGGAACCAAACCGCAGACCACCACACCATGAAGGCATGAAAAAAAAAGGCGGGAGAAATACCGTATATAATCCTCCTTTTAAAAGGCGACTAGGGATTTTAGGGGGACCCAATCGCCAAATCCCGGGTGTGAAGAATCATCATGCAACACCCTTTTAGTTCGGGCGCCACAGTAGAGACATTAGGTATTTTTGGAAGCAGGCAAGAAGAAAAAATAGCAGGTGACGGGTGACGGAGGACGGGGACGCCTGGCGTATAACATAGGTAAACAGGCATATGTCCCACCTCCTCCTCTATCTAGAAGAAACAATTCGCTGGAGCCCCGTGAGGCTGCACCGGGAGTTTACATGGCCATACAGGGGCTAGATGGCAAGTAGATTTTACATAGGACGTTGTTTATAAAACAAAGTAACTTAAAAAGAATATAAAGGATAGCATTAAAACACTAAAACACACATATAAGCTGAAACACATAGATATACAAAATTAAACATAAAAGCATAAAAACACACTCATAATTACACAACATAAAGACGTAAAAACACACACGAGAATACATAACATGATACATAGAATACATACGGAAACACATAGAGCACATAAATGCAAATATTGCACACATAAGGAACATATGAGACATAGTAAAGTGTGCGTAAAGCAGAAGCACTATGCGGAAATATGCTCAATATCCATAATACATAATGTACATACTCTCATTAGAGGCGTCTGTTACATGATTTACATGTTTCCGCCTTCGCCGGGAATCGAACCGCGGACCTCTGGAATACGCATCCAGCATGCAGACCACCACACTACGAAGGCATGCCAGGAAGGCGGAAGAAATACCTTGTGAGATTGGTTAGACGTGTATAGGGAAAAACATTTTCCTCTTTACATGAGATGAAGAAATATGTAGGTGTGGCTCTGGGTTCGAGTAACAATTATTCCTAATGTTTGGGGTTAAAAATTGAATGGGGACTCCCTAATGTAACCGTAAAAAATGGAAGTTATTCAATTTAATAGCTTACGAAATTTGCCAATTCACATTTTGCTTTAGCTCTTAAATTCTGCAAAATATTTTATACTTGTGTTTGCCAATTTGCTCTTCTCTTCGTATGACATATAATCCCGAGAAGACGATTCTATATTTCGTGTCATTAGAGAGAGATCTATCAAGGGGATGACTAGCGAAATTGGACGCCCTTGCACTCAGAACCCTTTTCATTCCATGAAGATGATGCCAAGTCCCTACAGACGTTTATACTGAGGCATCATCCAATGTCAACACACATAACGTGATAGCAGCTGGTTACTGTAATTACGATGTCCTCCTGGGATGAGACGAAGTAGACAAAAAATGAGGAAAAACTGCCCATTTTTGTTTTGGTTGGCAACCCGCTTGCGTCGGCTTATTCCGGATTATTTATGAGATCCTTCCAGGAGGTCGATGAAAGTTTTTTTTTTTTTTTTTTTGCTTTTCACTGCTCGAACCTTTTCGTTTAATTAATTGCGCAGTGGGATTGAAAGCAGCTTTAGGATCTTCTAATATAGTTTTGTTATGTTAAACAATTCTGAACCAACCATATGCTGTTTAAGAAGTAGAATTTTAAAATTTAGTTATAATGTATGAACGAATCTAGACGCCTGGTGAATTTCAGAAATATTTTCTGTCATGTATTTCCTTTTGAAATTTTAGTATTTCAGTTGTTTCCTATTACAATCTCAATACCAGCAATTTGTCCATTATTCTTGCTTACATTTGTACTAATATATCTTCCGTGATCACTAAATAATGCCATTTAGAGAAAGTTTGAATGAAAAAGATTAAATGAATTTTTAGAGGAATTTTTTAATAGAAAGACTTAGTACATTTCAGTTCTACATTTAAATACTTCACTCTGCTACATAATTTGTGAATTTGAATGTTGTAGTATAGTTTATTTATTATACTATTATTCTGCATAGTTAATTTTATTACAGAAGTATTCTGTATAGTTTGTCTTTTCTTTATTCCCTTTTTTATTTTTAATTACTCTGGTTATAAAAATGTGTCTCCAAAGATGAAAAGTGCATAGAGAAATAATTTAACTGTAGTGAAATATAGTTATGATGGTCTTTCACCTAAAATACCAAAAAGTACCAATATATGCTGTAATGGAAAACTATACATAAATAATTCATAATTTTACCGTATCATCTTTGTGACATTGTTATTGTAAATATGTATATATTTTGTACAAGGGAGTATTCATAACTTTCACGCATTCTTCCCTTTCAATTTTAAAGGGAAGAATGTGTGATGTTTTCTGTTTAACTTAACCTGGATGTTTTCTGTTTAACTTAATGCCATTTGTTCTAAATATTTCTGGGCATTTTAAAGTATCGCTTACACTTGTGAGTCATTAGGATTTTTGAAGCAGAAGTGTGCAGTGCTCTCGTCGGGACTCAAACCTGAACATTTAGAATACGCCGAGTGTGCTACCGTTACACCACGAAGGTACGAAGAAACGATGAAGAAAACATCTTATACATTCCCCTGTTTGAAGGGCTGCTGGGGCTTAGGGGACCCAGTCGCCAAATCCTGGTGGTCAGGAATCAGCATCCCCCACCTTTTAGTTGGTGCGCAACTGTGGAATCATTAAGAATTTTTTGGAGTAAAGACACAATGTGCAATGCACTTGCCAGGACTCGAACCTTGACCCCACGAATACACGTTGAGCGTACTACCTTTACACCACGAAGGCATGAAGAAAGGAGGGAGAAAATATCTTATACACTCATTAAATGGTCCAAGAAAATACAAATATTTTTGTTAAGATCTCTGGTTTCAGAACCGAATATTTAAAAGCATTGTTGAAGAGATTAGATTTTCTGTGCAAGCACGTGAAGCAGTAAATAGTATGTACACAAATATACCATGAGAATAACAGCGAAATACCAGGGGTAAATGATATGGCAGCCGGCAATGCCATCACTGTACCAACAGGGAAGTAGCAAGTTAGATAAACAAACAGAACTGCACTGTGATCCATGGTAAATCCATCTACGTCAGAGAATCACTTTGTGGTTTTATTGGGATGATAACACAAACAATAATGTTCGAGTTTACTTTAGGGATGCATGGAAAGATATAAGGCTGCAAAAATGAGGTCTTTGCTCAAGAGCATCCCATGGTACATATATTCCTCCTACTTCAGAAACACTGTAAGCATGTCTGAAATGTTGAAACCAACATCAAATCTAGAATCAAGTTTGCCATGCAATACTTCTGATGATTTTATCGTTGGTCACTATACCATGTCCTAACACCACAAAATTATTACAATGCGGTATTAAGAGATTGTATATACTATCACATAAATATGAGAAACTCAAGTAGCTTCTCATCAGTTCGATGTAGGTAGCGATGCATTTTTATCTGATGCTCATGACCAGTGCAAAACAATCATTCGAAAATCTTGTACTAATGCCACACTAATGCCACATTTAATACAAGTCTCTGATCTGTTAAGCTGTCTTCTTCAGTTTGATAGGCTCTTGATAGCTTCGCAGTCAATTAGCGTTAAGAGGCGAACTCCGTTAGCATCTTGATAGCTTCGGCTATCTCTCTTTAGTTAAGATCACTTTAGATTAATTCTTAGTCTCTTAATTTGAAGCCCGACTGTCGGCTTTATTGTACAACTCCAGAACGGAGTTCTGTTAAATCTTATTTGAAAAACAAAGGGTCTTTTAACACTTTCCAAGTTTATTCATTGTCTCACAAAATCAAGCGATTACACAGTGGGGGAATCCTACAACTGTTACCTCTCAGATAAGCTATTTTCATATGTTCATACAAATATCAATTTTGAGAGACATCACTTATTTCTCCACAGCTCATATAAATTAAGTTAAGCATCGCATTGCCCATAAATATTATTTAAAATAATTAATAAAAATCTTGCTTTAATTATTTATATACGTATCCCTCTCTCCATTACTGGCTAATAGATCAAGGGCCAATAGAATCTTTGCTTCCTCATCAGCTCCGAACAGCTTCATGATCTGATAAAAAACTTCATGGCCTTTTTTTCCTGGAAAAACTCAAGACAAATGCAGTAAAAGAGCACTTTACGCTTTGAAACTGCAAAAGATATGATCTCATCATCATTATGATGTATCCGTAAAAAGTGTGGTAAATGCGTAAATATCATGATGCATCCGATAAAAAGTATGGTAACATCAACTTTGCTGGTTTGTTTCTATAATGTTTTAGCTATTAGCAGAAAGCTACTTCATAGATTAGATAGCATAGTTTAACAAAAAGATCATGAGGCTTCCAGAAAGCTGGTTATAGGTCAGCTGCATCATGCTGACTATCTATCATTGCAAAGGTTCAGCACCGTACTAAGGAAGAACTATAAAAAATTGCCTTTGTAAATGTGATGGCAAGCCCTCATTTTTGTTCACTACGAATTCCATTTCGACAGTGGCAAAACATGAGGGCTTGCCATCACATTCGAGGAAGTCAGATCCGTCAGATCATCAGAGCCATCTATTTATAACTTCTTTAGCGAACGTCCATTGCAAGATGAAATTCGGAAAGAAAAAAATGTGAGGGCTTGCCATCACAGTAAAGTAATTTCTTTCTGATGATATGGAACTTCAAGGATTACCTGAGGCTTGTTGACGTATCTGATGCCGTCATTGCAATATGCGTAAAACAATGACCACAGTTTCTGCTGCCTTATAAGAATATCGTGTTTTAATAAAGGTTCCTATGTACTGTTTATGTATGTCACTGACTCATAGTTTGCACGAAAGCAACTACTTTTTTAGGGTTTCATTTCTCCTACTTTTGTAAGGCAAGTGAAGTCATTTAATTCGATCGTTAGAAAGCTCATAGCTTTTTTCTGCCTACTGACTTTAGTAAGGCATTTAAAAACGGAATAAGTTTTAATAAGGCATTTAAAAACGGAATTGGGAGTGGTTCTTTATATACCTTTAGATAATATAGTTTTATTTTGATATAAAAAGGAAATTTTTTATAAGGAGGAGTAATTCTTCTTTTTTTTTAAGTGTTTTTGATGTCTTGGATGCACGTGTTTGCTTACATATCCCACAGAATAGTTTATATGTAAAACCATTTTTTTACTTAACGTTTTACAATAGCCTAAATCTTCCATTACAGTCACACAATAATTCACAAATTTTATCATATACAGGTAAATGTTAATTTTCTTAATCTTATTTGCATTATTTTTGCACCAACATGTTGGCAACTGACATACTAACGCAGGCGTTCAGCTTTCAAAAAGTATCACAGAACTGCAAATCAAATATGTTTTTATCACAAATATGTATTTATCACAAACATTGTGATATAACAATATCACAATGTTTGATATTGTTTTTATCACAAAAGATGCAAACGAAGTTCAGAATAAAAGGCTCCTGATACAATGCAAAATGAAATAGGAATTTTACATTTGTGTCTATGTAGAATGAAGCATTTAATGTCATTTTCAAAAATGGTTATCAAATTATTGTATATAACAATAAATACAACTGAATGAGGTTGTAAAGTCAGTGTTTTTTAGGTTTAAAAAACAGGCCTCATTTCTTTCATTCAACATACTAAAGCTACAGTTCATGATAATAAAGACATTGGTGCCATATTTTGGGTACCAACATCATATAGAGATTGCATGTCGCAGAAAAATTCAAAAATTCATGAAGGATTGAATTTTAAATGCTGTTAAAGTTGGACAGAATATGAGTTGAGACCTCGAGCTCTTAATTAATTCCATATAAATATTTGCTGCAGGAAAGTCCGGGTAATGGAATGGGACAAATGAATGTCAATAGACACAGAAAGAAGTAGCTCCGAAATAAAACACATACTAATTTATGCAGCAAATACATTTTGAAAAACTCAGATATTCACTTAACCTTGTCTGACTTTAAAATCTTCAAAACTGCGAATTGTTTAAAGATATGCATGTTAAGAAGCACAGTCTACAGAGCATCATGACAATTATACATGGAAAATAGCAGTATAGCTTAATTGTTATGGAGGACATGTGCGAAGATATATTGAAGAAATGAAGCCTTATTTGTTCACACACAGACATGAATATTCAGTACAACATAACATACTACATGTTTCAAATTACATATTATCCATTACATATTATTACTAAATCTGAGGCCAATTTCTTTAAATATAGCGAATACTTCATAAACACTATACTCCTTTTGCTTTTAAATAAGCATGACAGGTATCATAAAATATACTTATGAGTTACATTTGCTTTGCAAAAGGGGATATAATACTTTGCGAATGCACATTGTGTGAAATATAAAACTGAAAGAATTTTACTAGTTGGCCAGTAGACAAAAAAATTGTTATATATGCGACAATCTAATTCAAGTAAGAAAATTAATTCGTATTTTATAAAATATTCCCTTAAATGCATTACCATGCTATTTAACAAATTAAGTAATCGTAATTATTTTCGGATGAAAAATGTAATGTGAAAAATTCTTCATCAGAAAATAATTACAATTACAGAATGCTTCGGAATATCTGAGAAATACTTTAGCAGTTTCTATTCATAAGATATAATCTTTCAAATGGCGTATATTTGCTAGTTTAATTATATTAACTTCGTTGTCATGATTGCAAGAGAATTTGTGATTAAAAAATAAACTTCCGCTTTATTCTGTAACATTAGAGATAATGCAGCTTTCTAATGAGAATCTTTATTCATTTATAAAGAACGCTTCAATTTACAATTAAGTAGATAGATGTAAAAACAGATGCCTCATAGGCTTCATTAAAAGCTGTTATTTTTAATGAAGGAAGAACTAGTTTGCTGATTAATTCAAAAAGCAGATATAAATTCTTATGCAATCCTTATTTGAGATTGAATAGTTACTTTAGAATTTGTTTTATCACGTGTATTCTGTAAAATGTAGCAAGAAAGAATTAAATTTATTATGTGCTAAAGTTAAATTAACGTCATTTTACAAAAATGTATAAATGTATCTTAGTGCTTGTAAATTTTTCTTTCGCAGTATAGTGTAATTTTTGTAGCTCATTTTCCAAGTAAAAGATATGAGGTAAAAAGTAAAAGTATTTATTTAAGAAAAGGCTTAAATTTTATAATAAAGAAAAACATTAGTCTCGCCCCGGAATGGAATCGAAATGGTTTTATCAGATCAGCTATTCGCACTCGTTAACCTGATTCATTCAGTTTCTATATCGACCACGAAATATATGTAATATTTACTAAGTGATCTAACCGGCATGTAACTTCTGCTAGGTTTTATGACAGGGTACATTCTTCTACCCACGACTTATTTGAGAATGGACGTAGGTACTATTCCGTTTCAAGGATTGAAAAAAAAAAAAAATGCAGCGAAAATGTATGCGCGAAACCGCTAAATCTAGCAAAAGCTCCCATTTAACAGCGCGCGAAATCTAGCGTACGCGCTGATTTCAGGTTGTGTAAGTTTATATAGTTCTATATTTATTAAGACGCCAATTGAAATACTAGTTTAATTTTTAAATCCTTTTTTGATTTTAAATCCTTTTTTGATATCCTATGGATTTAACAATTTGGGAATTGCCCATGCAGGAAAGTCTGCAATAGAATTTTAGGTAAAGTGCAGAATCACTCATTGCTTGACGCGTTTTTAAGAATTGCACATACTCGGTATCCATGTACTACATATCGATCTATTTTCATTAAAAAAAAATCCCAGAATTGCACAAAAATGGCACTGCGCACATCCTTGACTTTATCTATGTACACATCGACCTACTTTCACTTAAAAAGTAAAAGAAAATTGACAAAAATCCAACTGTTTTTACCCTTGTAAAAAGCGGCAAACACATAAGTGGGCGAGTCTGCACTTTACCGAGAATTTGTTCAAAGAAATGCATTATTCATTATAGAAAATTATGTTTGAACAACCAACGAGATGAAATTATGCTTTAGCGATAACTCGGTAGCGAAATAGCGATGGAGACATCCCTTCAGTTCTGTTTAGCAATTTATATATAAATTAGAATAATGATCTGAAATAGGTATTTACTCTTATGCTTCCATTTAGTCATGTTTAGCCTCTTTTATATAAATTATAATAATAAAAAATGTTATATGAAATTAACCTTTCATCTAAATTAAAACATCAATCTTAGATAGTTATTTACTATTATACTTCCTTTCTTGCGTTAGGGTTACAATTATTACAATTATTTTTAGCAGCACTGGTATCAACAATTAGTTTGGCAGTTTTTCTTACGCCCTCAAAACCGAATAGTACTCGTACTTGGACGTATTACCTCCACTCAAAAGAATCCCTATGCCTCTAAGATTTGAGCCGGGAGCTATTGTTAAGCCTTGGATCAGTCTGGGAAATCGAACACAGGCTACATTGTGGGCACCACACAGGCTACCTTAAGTATTTTATTTCGGAATAGGAGATAAAAAAATGTGCGATGCCTTCATGGAGAATGAAACTTCCAACCTTCCGACTGTTAGCCAACCGAGTGCTTTTATGATGTCACGTCATGTAAGCACGCGGTGGGGGGGGAGGGATCTCACAGCTTTCAGGGGCAACAGTTCTTGCCATTAAAGTATCCAAGGCCTTTATCAAACTTCTAAAGTATTGGCTTATCCAAGACATTCACGTTAATTTAAATCCTACTTACTGACCTCACCTTAATTGATCTTGCTATTTGTTTAGCATCATAACTATCACTCAGAGCAAATAGTATAGAAAAGTATCTTTCTTCTGTATGATTGCGTTTCAAGGTTTGTAACATTTACAGCAGTTGAAAATATATTACTTTCGGATATCATTTCTTATAAAAGCAGCCTGGGAGCTACTTTTTGTGCCAGGTTGTATCGAACGACATTGTAAAATGTGCTACTTGAAGAAAGTGCATTATTCTTAGGCTTATTCAAAGAACTGGAATGTTCATTCAACACAGACTGAACACACTTCTTAATCCAAAATTTTGGTGAAACGTAAACATTAAGAGGACCATAGACTATAATCGAAAGTTCCTGGATATGTTTCATTTAGTTCTCACACAGCTGTGTAGTACAAAAGGCCAGAAAACGTATATCAGCCTAGCAAAAATGATTTAGATGCCCTTTGTATGCCACCGACTAAATTAAGCTCCGAGCAAGCATATCTAGGACCTTCATATGTACATATATACAGCATTTTTCATTTTGTAAAAGAAAAATTTAATATTAGTAGCAAAAAGGGGTTAGTTAATAGTGGTAGTTTCACCAAAGCAATTATATTCTTCAATAACTGTTACAATCTTTGAATCATTAATAGCCGCGTTTACTGACACTAGTTATAACACTAGCGTTTCTTTCTGCTTAATCGGCCCACCAGCGGCCGAGCGGTAAAATCGCTGAACACTGGTAGTTCGGTCCGAGGTTCGAATCCCGCGAACAGGCTGGCTGCATGGGCCTTTTCATGATTTTCCCCATGTGTAACGTGTATCCCTTGGAAGTCCTCCACGAAGGCATCCCTCCTCTTAGGCAGATAGCCCTCGAGGCTTTGCCATAATCACACACACACACACACACTTTCTGCTTAATCACGATGTGAGATCTGCTTGTTTTGACTCTCTCAGTGTGCATGTGTATAATAGTGATTTCCTTACATTGAAGACGAATGGATATTTAGCTGATGTTTCAGAATTTCTCGTAGGCTTGATGTTAGCACAAGCAACAAGTTGAAGCTTTATTACTTAAGCCCTTGGATACCAGTCTGTTTTCATATAACAGATTTAGCAGAAACAAATTTTCCTTGATACCTCTATAATGTTGTAATATTTGTAACAGCTAAACCCGAAAGGTATGTGAAATTTTCTTCCTAGTGATTGCTTGTATTACATTCTGGAGAATGTAGCAAAATGTCTTGTGTATAATTTGAAAAGAAAACAGGCATCTGTCCCACAACTAGAGCAATTTCCAAAGAAGCACGCCGGCTATTGATAATACCCTTCATCTGAGACTGCTACGACTTTTCTAAGAGGGCTAACGTAGTATCTATATTTTTCGATATAACGAAGGATGTGATAGAATCTGGAGTTAAGGAAATTTTCAGATCTCTATCATTTTAACTTGTGGAAAACTTTTTGTGGGAAAACTTTTGGGTTTCATCCCTAATTTCTTAAAGAGTACAATAATTGAAATAATAACAGCTGTTTTCTGCTCTTGCTTGTTCCAACAAAACCAGAAAAAATCGTTATGATACGTGATAAGTATGACTGGTTTTAGTCTCAAAATGCAACTGTAGGAAAACACTGCACAATATTTTGTGGAAAAAAAAAAACGCCAATGCACGGTCATGTGTTATAACATAATATATATATATATAAACTGCATAAAGCATGAATAGATGGTCGAAAAGAAATACATCAAGGTTTTGATCTTCATGCTAATTTTTTTTGCATATACTTTTGCTACGAAAAAGTCTCTATCCAAATCCCGAGCTTCTTTTGCCGCGTGTCCAAACCTGAAGGACAAATGCTCCAAAATCTTGAAATCTCGTGAAAATATTAAACGCATTTTCGGGAAAAAAATCGAGCATGAAATGCATAAATTTCCATGGCACACATTTATACATTTCATGCTCGATCAAAAATTCTTCAGTAGTAAATGGATTCGTTGTTTATGATAAAACTTAGTCGAGAGGTGATTCTATTCGTCAATTATCTCTACAAACCTTTCAAAAGCATTCAGATTCCGGGACTGAATACAGTTCTTTTATACAGGGTATTTTTCTGGTAAACTTAAGGCATTTTAAACATTCCAAATGAGGTTTTAAAATGTTTTTCTCTTATTGGTTTTCAATACAATGTCACAGCTTATCAACTTGTTTGGATTTTTCTGCTTCACAGTCATGATCCAGCTATTATTTGAATTTAAGTGTTTCTTGATATCCTGCCTCTGGTGGCGTGTCCTAGCATTATATAGCGGTATTCCCAGCAAGGTGTAAGTGTTGAATGAATTGTGTGAGTGTGAAGAGTAACATAAGTAATATCGGGCTTTGTTGTCATTGTGACTTATCTCACTTGTCTGAAAGCAACATCAGAACAAGGCATAAGAAATTCCTCGTGGCGAGGAGTGCAAGATGGCGCCTGTCGTTGGCAAGAGCCTTGAGCACCATACAGGTGACAGTACGACTTTGCTCATTTCTGCCCACCCCCCCACCCCAATTTTTAAGCAAAGCACCGTAGGAGAACGGGTCTAAGGGTCTCTCACCCTCTTTCTCTTACATCAACCTCTCAAGAAGACTTTCGGCTCGCCGCATATTTAGAATGCCCCCATGCCCGCACGGACACTATACATTTACAAACGAAGGCCCATGACGTCTCCGGAATTAGAACCCAGGCCCTTGGGTACGGCAGTCAGTGTCGCTAACCATTATCCCGGTTGGGTGGCATATCGAGGTTTAATAGCGATTTTACCCATAAACGTACTTGGACAGTTAAATAATGTCCCTCATCCGTCTATGCAACTTTTGTGAGCCGAAGAAAACTGAAGGCTTAAAACTACACCAAATGTGTTTCTACACATTTGGTGCAGGGTTTTCAATACAAAAGTTATTACTGTATTGAAAAAAATCAGGAAACAAATCCGTGCATACTCAGTGAATCTAAAATGACTTGTGAGACTAGAATATGTTGCCAATTATGCCAATCCTTTGAATGTCGACATACTCAAATTACACAGCCAAAGCCAGAGAACATCGGATATGATATCCTTTATTGATAGGTGTCAGATCATATTAACGCATGAAAAAAGAATTAACAGTCATCAATTCTGCTTTCTAAAGAGGCAACAAAAAAGAACCATTCGCTTCCAAGTTCCAGAACATTCCGTAAACACAAAACTAAAATGAATGATGTGTGATTCTGCACATACAAATCGGTCATAATTTAGAAACGATCAAGCCCAGAGTGCTGAAACTGCATATACAAAATGGAGAAAGTTACTCTGAGGTGTATGCAGATCGATGGCTTCGCACGTTTCCATCAACACTTGTTAACGAGGAAAGTGGACGTTTCTATGTTACACTGTATGTGTTTATTAATAAAAAACTTTTAACTAATTATCCAATTTTTATTTCTTATCGGATTTTGTACATTCTTAAACTTTATGAAGCAGTTAATTTGCCGTTGAGATTCAATGTAGTCATTTTAAATATTTAAAAACTCAAAGGTATAAATTTTATATAAATGTATTAATTGTAACTATATTTTATTGTTTTAAATTTGTAATCACATTATATTTATACACGTTCTATATGTAGGTATGTAAAGAAACATATTTCCAACAAATTGATTGGTGTTAAAAATTTCAAATTCATATTGTTTAGTAGATTCTTTATGGTTATGCTTGTATGCAATGACTGAGGTCTATACACACACACACACACACACCATAGGGACAGTTATATATCTCTCCGTCTACTGGGCTGATTGACGAAATTCAAACTGCGTTTTTAATGTATCGAAATCGCGACTTAGGATACATATCAGATTAATATATAGCCATTGTTCTAACATACGTATTTTGACACAAAATCGGACTTTTCTGAAATAACTTGAATATAAAGTTTTCTTTATATTTCGAGTCTACGTTTCAAATTACGCCTAAATATTAAATTTTGTAAAATTTGGTTCTAAATATATAAGGAAATTTAAAAATTTATCTTGGCGCACATTTTTCAGTTTGCGCCATTAATAATTCCCTTGGCGAACTTCTTAATTTATAGCAATGTGTTTTCCTTTCTTTTTTTCATTGTAAACGAGTGGGGAAAAATCAGAATCAAATGAATCAAATGAGAAAGGAATCAAATGAGTTTAATAAAAACAGAAATATTAATAAATATATATCAATTTCAATTAACATTGAGGAGCTAAAATTTTGAAAGCTAATGTTTTAAAGCTAATGTTTACAGAACTTGGCAGCTTGGCACAGTTTGAGTCTTAGAATCAAAATTTAGAAAACAAATAGCATGTCATTTCAGAAAAAGTCGGATTTTGTGTCAAAATACCTATATTAGAAGAAAGTTCTACATAAATGTAATACATCTCTTAAGTCGCGCTTTCGAGACATGAAAAACGCAAGATGAATTTCGTCAATCGGCCAATAGAATGGGCGATATAGAACTGTGACATTTTTTCGGCTCATTGCACATCATACTGTTGCGTTTTTTTTTCCTGACACCAGTTGTTACGTTATTTTCTTCCTTCACGTTCGTACGGGGTTCGTAGATTTGGAGTGAATAACGACGACACTTGACGAAGTATCGAAACACACTTTATTTAGCCAATATTAATCAGGACAGCTCCAAAATCACGTTTTTCAGTTGTAGAAGAACTACTATAAACACGCTGACGCAATCAGCGACACAGCCTTTACACTATCAGGCTATAACGGTGGAGACAGCTTCACGGCAAAGCACTATAGTACAGCTCCCGACTGTGCTTGGTCGTTCTCGGAACTCCACGTTCTCTCGAGGCTATACACGATACAACTCGCGATGCACTCGACGACACACAGAGCACAGCTCCCGACTCTTCGGTTCAGTCATTCCCGGAGCTCAGCACGCTTTTTCGACGATACACTAACCGCGATACACTACGAGACTCTTTCGGTGCACTCGACGACCCACTCGGCACTCGCTGCCCGGCTGTCAACTCGATCGTCTCCGCACGGACTAACTAGATGAGATCGACTAACTCGCACTCTACGAGGAACACTCTCTAAGACGCCCTCTCGACGAGGCACACACACCGACTGCGGACCACGAGGGTTTATATAACCAGCAGAACATTCTGGGCTAAACCGGTAAGAATTCGTTCCAAAAGGTTCTCCATCCGTCCATGGCATATCGCCAGTTTTGTCGCCAAATGGGCAATTTCTCGCCAAATGTGGCAACCCTGCCTTCCCTTGCCATTTTATGGCAACCCTAAAACTGCTTTGTGGGGAAGCCATCTTACCGCGCCTGTACATTTCGTAACAATATGTATTTATGTTGCTTCACGATTTTTCCTTTTTTGAATTTAGGTGAATTCTAGGCATATTTCTAGCACACAAACTATTTTTGTTCTTTAAAAAATAATCTACGAACTAAGCGGACACTTATAGAACAACTGTCGTCTTGTTAGGAAACATTTTACAGGATCAAGGTCATTACTTGCTGTGTCGGTTATCAGCAGCATAGCATTCGACTGTTCAGTAGAACTATTTAACTAACAGCTACTAATTCAGTTTCGTAAATCACATGAGCATCAAAGAAAGCATTTCCGTTTTGCTCTGAGACGACAACACAATTCTTCAAAAATCAGTAATTTTTTTTAAAAAGTATAAAAGTTGAGCCATATCAAAAATCTTTGAATAAAATAATATTAGTTTCTGAGTAACTGAATTCCAATAACTGAAAACATTGAACTCAAATTGGATTTAAAAAGCCTTAAAGGCTGCTAAAAAGTATTCAATAATTCAGAAAGTAAGATTTACAAATTATTCACATTTCAGACTCATATTGCCAATGATGGCAACAGCGTCAAAATGTCAATAATATTAGATTTCCAGACGCTATTCAAAATATTTTTCAAAAGACCGGAATAACGCTGAGTTATACGAACCATTCTCACACATTATCTGAAGTAAGCCAGGTTCCACTAAAAATTCAATAGAAAGCATCTCTAATTTGGTGTACGTAATCTATATTTGCTTTTCCATATTTCAAATTATCCAGTTTTACAAAATGATTCACAGGTATATAATTAAATAAGTAAAAATGAAAGAATTTAATAACTGCACTGGAAATCACTTTTATTATATATTTAGAACACTGATTTTTAAAAGCTGCTGAAGTAGACAAATTGAAAAATCCAAGCGTAAAATAGTATAAGATATCCAGACAAATATATATAATTTTTCAATAAAAGTTTCAAACTCTTTTTTTGATGTCAAACTCAATATCAAATGTAAGTTGAAATTAAAAGTGAGTTAAAGACAGACGAAAGAAAAGTGATATTTCTTAAAAGTTTTCCTAGAATTTTCTTTGTATATTTTACTTTTGTTGAAATATATGGGGAGAAAATATTTCACGAGAAATGGATGCAATTCAATTTCTAGTTTTGAAATATTGCTCAAGAATCTTTTTTGACAGTGCGAAGTAACACGACTCCAAAATAAGCCGATATTATTTGGAGATTCATTCATATTTGGAAAGCAGTAGGCAGTCAGCATTGATAAGACAGAACTTAAGCCTATGTGAATTATACTTTAATGCAACTCATAAATTTTAGATTTACATCAATTTAATGTTTGTGAGTTCAAAATATTACTTAACAATAGAATATAACGAAGACCATTGAGTAAATAAGATATTGTTCTGAAAGGCTAGTGACTGTTAATATGAAACCATAGTTACGTATAAAGGTCTCCTGCCACCACCCTTTACATTTAATGCATTAACACACATTACGCATGCACGTACGCACTTGGATCATAAAACAGGCAATCAAGACTCCTATGTATTGAAATTTACTTTATGTAGTATCTAAATAAAGGTATTTCTCTCGCTGTTTTAGCATGCCTTCGTTGTGTGGTGGTCTGCACGCTGGCGCGTATTCCAGGCGTATTTTTCATCTTTCATGCTTCCAAAAAATCCTAATGTCACTACAACCCAATATATACCTATGCATAAATAAGAGAAAATAATTAAATTATGTAAGGAATCAGCTCTCAAACAGGAAGCATTTAAATCCAAATAAAAATAAAAATAATTCAAAACAGAAGCGAAAACAATTTAACAAAACCAAAAAATACAAAAAAAATTGTACAAAATATACAGTGCATAACTGTTGAAAATGTCTTGGTCTTTCTCAAGAAGCAACCGAAGATTTTAATAGTTAAGAATGACAGTTAACTCTCAATTTTTATTTTTATTTAGAAATAATACAAGAATTTACTAGTATCTTGATGATATAATTCAGAAACACATGGCTCCATTGAAAAAGTTTGGCTTTCCCTTGAGAAAGATTGGCACTATTGCCTTTCTACGCTTCGTTCTAGCTGAACTGCTACCTGCTGCTTTCTTCCTATCGCGATGTTTTTAAAAATGCAAATATTCTGGGAATAGGCACGATTAGACTGCCAAGTGAATTATGGCCACAAATATAAATTGAAATAAAAATGAATATTTAATCTTCCACTACTGCTAAGACATAAAAAGTATTAGACTAAAAATATAAAAAATAATTAAAAAATTACAGAAAGCAAAAGTAAATTAACATATTTGTAACTAACGTTGCTTGATATAGATCAACCCCCAGGCAGGCTACTTTAAATTTAAAAAGATGATCCAAGTGGTAAAGATTAAGCCGTGTATTTAAAATTCAAAGTCCAAAATTTGGCAAATATTAAACCTAACATAGTACACATAGTGTGTCTGCAAAACTTAGGACTAAATTAATTAACAAGTGAAATTAGGAAAAAAATAGCTTTTATAATTAATTCTACTGCTATTCATCTTATGCGTCTTTTATGGAGCCTGTGGATGTCTTCGTACAGGTTCTGCCGGAAAGATGTTAATTTGCCGGCATAGGTGACCTTTTCATTGGTGCAGCATGCTACTGTTTTGCATGATCACGTAAGCGCTTTCATGCCAAAACTTGGAATAGAGCTAAAATTGATCTAATGAAAAGGAATTATCACACAAATTACGTTTATTAATATCAGGAAAAGTGAAAAAATCTCGTTTTAAAAGACAAAAGAGTTTCCATATTACTCTGCTTTCGCTTCAGAGATGTAAATGAAACAGAAAATTTGCGTCATTAACAGTCAGCACAAGTGAAGCATTTTAACCCTTTACTCTTGTAAGGATCTTAAGTTTTACTAACGTTTATTTTATTTTAAATCTTTACTATCACTTCTTATTTTCTACTTCCGGCCAGAATTATAAGCGTGAAGGAGTTTATGCAAAGTTGTCTGGCGAACGCCAAGTATTTAAGTGTGGCCTTTTTGCCAAGCAGAAGAGAGGAAGCCGTGAGTTCGAAGCAGGCCGCTTACCTTAGAAGTTACGCAGTTGCTACTTTGCCTTCCAGGCCAGAGGTTTTAATCCTCTTGATAAATTAAACGTATTGTAGTGTTCACAGTCTCTGTGCTACATACGCTTTCTGTTATTATAAGGCCAATCTTATTCTAAAGTTAAATTAGAGTTTAGTTTTATTTTGATATCTTTTAAGTTAGACCCCGAGTGAAGGGTCATTGTATTCCGAAGTACGGAAGTCATTGTATATAAAGAAAAAAATAAAGGGTTTTGTATACCCTTCGTCTGTATCCTGTCTACTTACTACAATTAGTGAACATAGCTTTAGTAAGCTCTCTGTTCTAGTCAGGTCATTGTATGTTTCCGAAGAAGGTTAGAAGAAACATTGAACCTGATACTCTAACAAAACAAGCTGAAAAAGAAAAGATAGTACCCTACGTTTTGCATAAAACGAACGTTATGAAAGCAACTTTGCTGGCCTGACCAAAGAAAACAACTTAAAATTTTCGCAATACGAATCTGATTTGGCAAGTCTATTCATTAAGAAAGATAATTAAATCCAATTATCTTATTTTCTAATATATTAAAGTTTTAGTCATATTGTGTAAATATGTAAAACAGATAAATTAATAATTTCAATTCAACATTACATAGAAATCTACCCTCATTCCTCATAATTGAAACTTAATAAGCAGTAAGATACAGCTAAACGCTAAAATTGTGTTTTAATTCCATTAAAAAATTCGCATATAATTGAAAACAATCAAATTAATTAAACAAATTTGTGAAATTTTTAATGGATTTAAGATAGAAGTTTAGCGTTTGTCCGTACATTACATATCTATCTTTTCTAACTAACTCAATTAAACGCTTTAATTTAATTAACTGATTTAAACGGAAATTAAACATTTAACATTTACGTCCATACCATCCTATACTCTTCTTACCGAATATACGTCTATACCATCCTATACTCTTCTTAAAATATTTATCCTTGTGCTTTGATGATTATTACAGTGTCAGGTTTTTTATATTTATAATAAATTTCATTGTTCTAGTTTACCTTTCGTACATTTTTTTCTTAGATAATTGTGAATATACTTCCTTAGAACGGTGTAATACTTCTTTGGCGAAATGAAGCAACTCCAATGATGGAACACAGCAATAACTTTTATTTAACACTAAAAAAATGGCGACATACAAACAAGAAAAGAAAACATATTCTAACATTTAAAAATAAATTACATTCTTCGTGCGAGTGTCGCACGAGGCACTCGAGTTTGGTTTCAAATATTCCCATTCACAAATACCTTAATGTTCATCTATTTAAATTATTTAAACTACAAGATTTTAATATTATTTAAAGCTGTTACAACCTCTTCCCCAACGGAGAAACTTTTACCGAAGGGAAAAGTTCTGTAAATTTCGAAAGTTTATAAGCTCGGCTTGCTCATTTGCTTAAAGAGAAAATGTAACTTCTTTAATAAGTTTCCAAACTTCAAGCCAAAATTTTTAAGTTTTAAACAAATATTTTTACACCACATTTAAATAGGAAGAAAATGGACAGTGTTCAAATTAGTCTTCCTTTTTTTCCTTGACGGCGCCTAGATCTCTTCCATGTTGGACCAGTTCCTCGGCTATAATTCACAGCAAAACCTTTCCTCAGTTCATCTGTGCCTTTCGGAAAATATTCAATTGTCATTCGCTTTCGACAATTGTTTTCTTCGTCTATTAGTAGCGGATTTGATATTAAATCAAAAGCCGAAAGATGATGATAACGCTGCATTGCAAAATGATTCTCAATATTAATTTCTTTATCGTTTTCCAAATTTTCGTGAACATCTTCCACGTTTAATTCTGGTGATTTAACTTCTTCTTCAAATACATCTCTGGATGCTTTATTTCCTTCCTTCATCGGTTCCAAGATCTGCTCTTCAGCTATTTTTGTTTTCCTTTGAGCTCTAGTAGAAACGGCATTAAAATGGTAACACTAAGTTTACGTTCAAGTGATAAACTAATAAAATAAGGCAGTTCAGTGTTAAAAGGAAGTAATAACCTGATATCACTAATATTACGTTCAGTGATGAACTAATAAAATAAAGTAATTCAATATTAACAGGAAGTAATAACCTGGTATCACTAATATTATGTTCAGTGATGAACTAATAAAATAAGACAATTCAATATCAACAGGAAATTACGTTCAGTAATGAACTAATAAAATAAGGCAATTTAATATCAACAGGAAGTAATAATCTGGTATCACTAATATTGCGTTCAGTGATGAACTAATAAAATAAAAATACGCACGATTATTCGATCTCGGTCGGTGCCTCCAAAATAATTATGACTGTAATACTTCTTTGGCGAAATGAAGCAACTCCAATGATGGAACACAGCAATAACTTTTATTTAACACTCAAAAAATGGCTACATACAAACAATAAAAGAAATCATATTCTAACATTTAAAAATAAATTACATTCTTCGTGCGAGAGTCGCACGAGGCACTCGAGTCTGGTTTCAAATATTGCCATTCACAAATACCTTAATGTTCATCTATTTAAATTATTTAAATAACAAGATTTTAATATTATTTAAAGCTGTTACAACGGTTTCTTAAAAGTTAATTTATTTTCTTTCAAATTTACTGAATGCACATAGTGCATTCAGTAAATCTTACTACTCAGTTAATCTACCTGCCTAGTTTCTAACTTCACCTGCTAACAATCTATCTGTTAACTATAGCAATCTAGCTTTCAACTATAACAATCTACCTGCTTAGTCTTTAACTTCGTATGATACATATAACACATACAACTTCGTATATATTACAGGCAACAGCAAAGTATCATACATGTCGAACTAAGCGTAAAGCTTATTTTATGAGGAGAAATAGATGAACAAAAAAGCTGATGTCAATGCTCAGCAATAAATAAATCTTCGACTGTGGAAAGAATAAAAAATGTGTTTTCGTTTTATAAATTTTTGCATTGCTTCATAAATGTCGCTTTAAAATGACTTCAAGAAAATTGCCATTATTTTTTACAAAGTTCAATTTATGTTAATGCTGTTTCAAGATAATTTCATTAGGAAATATGTTTCGTCTTTAAATATTATTCTTTATCACAATGACAAAGTGACACGCAGTTACAATCTGAAAGATGACTTATAACCGAATATTTCTGTTTGAAATGGATGTCAGTTAATAAAGGCCCACTTTGAACATTAAGGACAATGAAGCATCTTTCCAAATGCTGCTAATGAAAATTACTTCAATAACATTCATTATATTTTTTTATACTTCTTTTCCTGTTTTCTTTCATGATACGTATCTGGGTTATGCAATAAATAATTATTTTTGGACCAAAGAATACTTTTAAAAGTTATAGATATAGCAATTTTTAGTCGATTAATTAATGAGTAATTATTTGAAGAAAAATACAGCAACTTCCATTTTTTAAATAATTATAATAGCATATTTGCGTAGCAAGAGGAATGATAAAGGACGTACTTTTAAAATGAAATAATGGTTTGAGTAAATTAGTTTAAGAAAAGCAATAAACAGTACTCGACTCTCTTAAATAAGTTTACGAAAGCTCTTTGCAACCATAAAGACACTTACGTGCTTTATAAAACTTTTCTTGTTTTATTAGAGCAACAGCTAAAGTTTTGCCATGTAGGCATTTTTTTAAAATGTTAACCAAGCAAATAGATATTTATATAAATTGTTGTTAATTCTTTCATTTTTGAGACATGATTGCAGTCTCCAGAAATTTTATATAAATTTTGCATAAAATAAGAAGAAAAATGCTTTTGTTGCGAAAGGATAGATTTTGAGTTATGCTTCTATAGGATAACCGTTTGAATTTTTCCTTGTTTGACGCAATTTTTGGGATTTTTTAATTTTTCTCTAACTTGTGGAAAGGAAAGTTTCAAAAATATGTTAAACAAAAACGTAAAAAATGTAAACTAAATTAAAAGCGCAATCAGATTTGCTGTGCCATCATTTCTGAGATCAAGACTTAGGAGTTAGCTTGTAAGGATCCTAAGTTTTACTAACATTTATTTTATTTTAAACCTTTACTATCACTTCTTATTTTCTACTTCCGGCAGAATTAAAAGCTTTAACTTATTTATGCAAATTTGTCTTGATAACGCCAAGTACTTAAGTTGTGGCTTTTTGCCAAGCAAGATGGAGGAAGGAGTTATTGGAAGCAAACCGCTTGCCATTTTAGTGTTACGAGTTTTCACTCGGTTGCTGGTTGCCTTCAAGGCCAGAGGTTTAGTCCTCTTGATAATTGCAAAACGTATCGTAGTTTTAGCAGCTCGGAGTACTACATACGGACTTTGTTAAATAACGGCCAATCTTAAAGCTAGGCACTTGTATATTAATCCAAAGTTAGTTTTAGTTAGTAGTTTTATTTTCTTACGTTCAGACCACAAGTGGCTGGTCTCTGTATTCCGAATTTCCGGAAATCTCTGTATAGATAGAAAAATAAAGGGTTTCGTATACCCTTTCTGTGTGTATTGTCTACTTCACAATTTATTGAACATAGCTTGAGTAAGCTCCCTGTTCCGAGTCAGTACAGTTCATGTTTCCAAAGCAGGTCAAGAGGAACACAAGTCCTGATAAGCTACCTGTTTTAAGCTTCTCAAGCCAGTAGTAAGGAAACCTGTTCAGGTTTAAGAAGGTAAGAATTAAAAAGGACAATTTAGTAAAGAAATTTGCAACATGAAAAAGTTTTCATTCAGTGAAATTTTGGTTCACTGTATTAAGAATTATTTTTTCTGAAGACCGGTCATTATTCTAAGTATCTGTAAAACAAACAACAAGATTCCTGATAGGAATTAATGTAAAATTAATCATTTCTTTCCTGTACTACCTGTTTCTACCCTGTACTGCAGATAGTTGCTTATTTAAACCTTACAACGGTACTGGTACACAAGTTCATAGCCAACACCAATGGATATCATTGAAACTATTGTGATGGCAAGCACTGACATTTTTCACTCTAAATTCCATTTCGACAGCAGCTACGGACGTTGGCCAAAGAGAAAATAATAAGACCGATTTGAAGTTCGTTCTCTGTTTTCCTTCTTTTCACCTTGAGGTGTGTTTAACGGAAGCGCGAATGAAAGTCGCAAGACACGTCGGGTAATGTTTCTTCCGAGGCCATTCGGCACTGCTATGTCTACTGAGAAACCTCGTGCTTCTTCATGTGAATTTTATTTTTGTATCTGCGAATGAGTATGGCAGTTCTATAAAAATGGCCGGATATTTTTCATCGTTATCAAGTCCTATAATTTCCTACTACCATAGCAGCGAAATTTAATTAGTGAATTTTGTATTTTCATCCAATCAGAATTTTTTTTTCAAAGGCATCCATTGCCACTGACATGTCCTCTATCGTCTTCATCTGATTTTTATCCTTCATACCTGTGTACGAGAATGGCAAACTATGTAAAAAATATCCGAGCATTTTTATTCATATCAAGTACTAACTTCTTCTGCTAGCATAACATAGAAATTGAACTACTGAATTCTGTGATGTTCCAAGATTTTCATTTATCCTTTTTGTGAAGCTCTAGAAAGAACTCGCGTATGTGATTGTAACTGGTTTTATGTACGTTCATTGTGACCAAATTTTTCTCAATATTTCTGCCGCAGTTCTAGTGTCGAAATAAACATGTTTCACAGGTAAAATATGTATTGAGTTCATTTTGGTACTATACATGGGTAAGCCAATTTCATTTTTGTAAATCTTAAAATGTTAAGACACACTAGAATATTATCTTAGTATTCTTCTACTTGGGTTACTGCGGACATAACGCTCGTTATCTTATCGTAATATTCTTTTATTCTGGGAATACTGCGGTTAACATTTGGTGCCATGACAAGAAAGAAATTGGGTTTCTTAACAAATAGATATATAATATTAATTAAAATAAAATAAATTTTTGTATATTTTATCTGTCTGATATTATGTTTATCTTTTGTTTTTTAATACTAATGATATTATATTAATATAACATTATATATATTATCATTATTATTAAAAATATAAGCACAATATCAGACAGATAAATATCATTTTTCTTTGTACAAGTACAAAGTAGGGTGGATGGCATAAGTGAAAAATAATGATGGTGATGTATTGATTGGATGCCGATTCCCTTCAATAAAAACATCCTGTTACAGTCTAGAAGGTATCGTCTTTTATATTTTCTTCATCTCTAACCTCCACTAGACTCTGCTTGAGACTTAGTGGAAGTCTGTTTCACCCAAATTACGCCAAATATACTTAATTGTTGCTTACGTTTTTCTAGAGGTTTTCTAGTTTAAAATTTTTCTAGAGTGAGGGATGGCATTGTCATTGAAAACGCTTATGCTGGAGCTTGTTAGAGCATCATTAAGATGAAATTCTTACATGAGAACATTGCATTTTATTATATTTTGCCCAAATATCTCGGATCAACTGCCCAAATATCTCGGAGAATTAACACGATTCTTCTTCTTTCCATTCCTTCTGAAGTCATTCCTTTCAAGAATCGCCTTTTGTTGCAGCCTCTAGGGTATTTGTATGCTTTTAATGTTGAAGTCAGTTTTATGATCCTCTTGTAGCATGCCTTCATTGTTACCTTTCTAGCTCTTGATTCTGGCTAAAGCGACAACATAAAAGGTAACAAAAATGGTCTTAAGTACCAAAGCCCTGACTGCAATCCAATCTTGCCTAATTTCCTTAAGACAGAATTCATGTTCCTGGAATTCCTTGGTCTCATATTAAGAGAACAATTTTGACAAGTCTGCTACAAAATTGGCAAAGTAGATGGACAGAGGCAGAGGTAGGACGAAGGACATTTCGCTTACTGCCAAAAGTTAACATGGAAATAAAGACCCACTGTGCTAGCCTAACACAGTTATTGACAGGTCATGGACCATTCCCAGTATACCTGAACAGATTCAGACTTAGGGATACTCCTTTCTGCGAACGCGGAGAGGAAGGCGATACGAACCATTATTACTTCCATTGTGTACATACAAGAAACTGGCACTTGAAGAAACCAGCGGACTGTGCCTGGACAATGTGGACGAATAACACACTCAAAAACAGAATAGCCCTTGATAAAATAGAGAAAATCTCAAGGCACTGCCTAAGCAGAAACAACCGTGGATAATATTATAATGTTTCAAATGTTCAGAACTTAAAGCAGATAACCAGAATAACGCTTAGTGCCTTGCAGTTATCAATATGTAAAAACTGTTATTAGTATAATAATATTCAACCTTGTTACTCTGGAGTCTTCCCCGCCGTGATGGTATATAATTCCGTTTGGTTCATGTCCGTGGTCGGAAGCCATCATAGCGGTGCACTCACTCACTCACTCACTCATGATCCTAGAAGTCATTTACTGACAGACCTTTTGAATGAGAATAAAGCAAAGGAAAATTTTAAAATGCTGTTTCCAAATATCTCTGAATGTTAATTATGGAGCACACATAACCTAAAATCACATTTGAAAATGTTATGTTGACAACATGAGTGTTCGTAATTTGAGATAGTTTTCATTATCTAAGCGTTTTTGGTTCAGATAATTTCTTCATAAAGTGAAATGCCTGTAAAGCAAAGTAGGTGTTCATGATCCGAGGTTCCACTGTATTTTAATAATAAATTCATTTATTTATAGTAGCTTTAGATGTATTTATGCGAGCATGTTTTTCTGCAGAATTTGTTCTATTGCTTTAATTATTGGCGTTTGCGAGAAATATAATCACATTTCAGTTTGAGACCAGTTATAGAATCAATTTTGACAACTGTGGAGGATAACTCCCACGAGAGAATGAAATTTCAACTAATTGACAAATGTCGAGTGAGCTATGTACGAGGTGGTAATTACCGATATACCCCCAAAAATATCAGTTATGGCAGTTTCTAATCTACCTAATATTTATATCCGTTTTTTGGTAGGAAATCATTTGATATTTTAGATATTATTTTTAACAGATGACATAATAGCAAGGACGATGTTTAGCGATAATGTTCTCGTAACTAATGAAAGAGGAAAAATGAAGTAGAAATAACAAAAGCGAATAAAATTTCTTTTTACACAGCTCTTAGATAGTTGTGTGAACATACTTATGAGAATTTAGTTTTTTCTCCATTATAAACCCGACTGTTTGATAGCCAATTGTCCTGGAGTAAATTACATAGTATGTGATTTTTCGAACGATAGCGATTGGTTTCGAACGAAAAGATAAAGATAGTTGGATAACGAATGACCCAACATTGAGCAACAGCATCCTGCCTTGAGAGTGTTGATATAAATGACATCACCACACGTCCATTAAAATCCACAAAGATGTCTACTCAGATCTTGCCTTTATTTTCCCTTTTAATTTAAATTATTTTTCAGATAAAGTTCAGGAGAAACTATTACAAAAATACACATTTCTGACCAGGCAGTAAAAGGAAAAACAGAGTCAAGAACTACAAGAAAGAGTAAACGACCAATTATTTGTTGATTATTACCAGTTCTCATTGCATAAAAAAAGATGTGCGGGCAAAAATAGTTTTCCTGCAAAATGATGCTTAAACAGAGGATTAGGTAGTAAAGAACAGTGTAACTTTTGATTAAATAGAATATCATTCCTGAAAGAATTATAAAATATTAACGATTTTGTGATACTGCTGCATTCACTTCACATTTCAACTTCTCTTCCTTTAAATATTAAGTTCTAAAATGTTTATTGAAGTTGTTGCAATTTGCTTAACTTGACTAGATTACCACAAATTACGACTTGACTCATCTTCTCTTTTTTTATGTTTCTTGTGTTGTATGCTATGTGCTACTGTTTTATTTATTTAGAATTTCTTTTAATGTACTCGATTTGTTTCGAATTTTAATCCAATATGTCATTTTGATGCCTTTTTTTATTCTGTTTTCTTTTGGATTTTGAGAACATACGGAAAATCTCTTATTTTTGCTCTTGTTAGACCACTTTGTATGAGGTTTAACAACACAAACATATCTGTAGTTTATCGAAATTATAATGTAATTTGCAAAATTTTGTCGTTATCGGTTTAGAAACGTTTCTCGCTACACCAAGCCCCTGACGATGATATGCAATTGAGAAGTAAATTCTTTTGATTATGTGTTTTATTTTCTACATTACTTCTTAAGTTTGCACTGTTCTGCTTTCATTATTTGCATTATTTATGCATTTATTCACTACTGGTTCCAGTGATGTTTAAATTTAAGTTACAGTGCTTTCTGCTTACGCTAATATATTTATTTATTATTTTTATAATTATTTCTTTATCTCGGTTGTATATGTAATGGGTTTAAATGTCTTTTATTTCTTAATACTACCACAAGTTATTGCATCTTTCAGCGTATAACTGGATTAGGTTTCGAACTACATTTATTTTGTATTTTTCGTTAGATTTCGATATATATGTATTTCATTCCAGATATACATGCAAGTTAAAAATACGTATATCAAAATTATTATTTAAATTAGCAGTAATCCCTTAATTCCTCATTTTAATTTGATCACTTACTCTCTTCATTCTAAAAGTAGCAATACATATATATATATATGTAAAACGATGACTTGGAGAAAGCTGCTGAGGATTGGCCGCGGTTCTCTGCGTTATAATTTGTAGAAACTTTACTAAATAATAGTTGAAAGGGGAGATTTGTAGCAAAACGTGATGGAATCGAACATAATTTTTATTGCTGAGCACAAACTAATTATCGGAACATGTTCTTCATCACACATTATCATGGACGCAATGCGCATCCCTGAATTTTATGTGGAGTATCACAATTTAGATAATTGCGTAGTTAGCAGCACGACAAAGCAAAGGTGCAATAATTTCGTATGGAGGCTGATCAAGAGAAGTTATTTTTTGAGGTTAGAAATGTTTCAGTTCTCGAAGAGTTCAGATTCCGAATTAGCTACTGTTATAAGCGTTACGCAAACCATGCAAGATGGATTGATTTAGACATAGCGCAGCCTTGATACGTTATTACGGCTTTTTGAATTTTTAGCATAGAGAGGGAAATTAAAGACTGATAATTGATTTTATAATTTTGATTTACATATTTTTTATCTTACATATATATATATATATATATATATACAGAGAAAGAGAGAGAAACATAGTAATATGTCACAAACAAAAATTAAACCTGTCCTGCGAAATAGCTGCTGGATTGAAGTAAATTAAACTTAATCAAAATTAAAATTAAAATTAAATTGGAATTAAATCAAGGCAATTCCCTAACAATATTAATAATTGCAACCGTGGAAAAGGCCTAACATTGTACCTAATCATAATCAAATTAATAAAAAGATTTGTCATTAGCTTGAAACCGAAATTCGGGTTTATTCTTATGCTGAATTCTGTTATTAATTTGATTATGTTTAGCTACAATGTCAGACCACGGTTGCAATTATTAATATTGTTAGGAAATTGCCTTGTTTTGATTCCATTTTAATTCTGATTGCTTTAAATAAATAAATATACATACATATAAATATGAAACGGCAATGAAATATGAAACATCAAACATACTCTTAATTAAAAGAATTAGAGAAAGGAATGTTTTTTAGAATTACAAAAAGTTGTTTGAGATAAAAAAGCTGAACATTTTTTTCAGAAAAATATGTTAAGCAATGCTGTTATTTGTAATTTTATCATCTGCTGTAATGCAAGTAAAATATTAGTTGTATTTTCTCAGCAACTGATACTGATTGTTTTCAGTATTAACGGTAATCACTTATATTGAGCTTCGGCATAAATCATGCATAATAATTAAATTTCTTAAAATATTCCTTCCTAGTGATAAACAACTACATAATATTTAACACACGTTCAAAAATGTGAAAGCTTTCTTAAAAATTTCTTGCATTCTGTTTAGTCATGGAACCATTTAATGTTGGTTTGCTCTCTTAGCAGCTAATGTTACAATCACGCTTCTTGTGATGAAGTTTAAACCTGGTACATTCTGATAGTTTTTTGGGGGGTATCAGCAATCACTTATAAATCCATTCTTTGGTCTTCTAACCTTAGACCATTACTCATCTAAACGCATAAGACACAGACTTGAACTTTCTTTTTATGGGAAACATCCCCCAGATCTTTTCTATCCCGGATGTAAAAGAGGTAATCATCACTTCGGGGGTAAAGCCAGCAAATGAACGCTTATCATCGCCCGATAAGATCTGAGAAACTGTCAAGAAAGACAGGACGCACTAGACCTGTCCAGAAAAAAGTTCTCTTCATTGCTGAGTTCTGAAAAGAAAATAAGACAGGGAAGACTTTTTATGGCCTCTTTAAGATGATTGATTGGGATATTTCCTCGGCGCTCTGAAGTGCCACACTGTTGTGTGATTATTCACTGGCGTTTTGGGCTCTAGCATTAAAGGGCTATGCAATTCGCGGCCGCACGTGGACCTGCATTTCATTAATAAAACCTCGTTGAGCACTTTGTTTACTCGCCTTTGTAATTGCTAATTGCCCACGGCAGGTTGTGATTACTTTGCTTCTGGAACAGCTTTCCGTCTTGAGGCTTTAATTTTTATTTAATGGGTTCGGTGCTTTGTAAATTACTCTCCTTGACATCTTGTTATGGCGTCGCTGGCAGTCTTTTTTTACTCCTTCGTTTCGGACTCTGCTTTCTTTTAGATCAGTTGTTGGAAAGAAATTCTTTCTAAGTGTTGCACTGAAAAATAATTTAGTTAATTGGAAACTTGGGTAGTTTATCACCTCTGAAGGAAATCTAAAAAACTGATTTTGTTAAATAAAAGCGAATGGCAGTAATACTGAAAAGGATGGACATAATTAAGTACTAGGAAAGAAAATTGAAAGAAATTACCGTCAAAATCTGGAATACGCTCGGAAAAAATGGTCACCTGTTAATCATTATACGTTTAGAATATAAAATGCAGTACGTAATATTCTAATAATATAGGATGGAATTCGATACTTTAATTGATCGCGAGTAAAATATCGCCAATTTAATCCAAACCTTACAACTCCCCACAAACAGTACAAGTTTATCCATTGGGCGCTTGGGGAAGGCGCCCAGGGGCCCGGATAAGATGGACTCAACCAGAATCTCTGGTTATAAATGTCCATAGTTGAAGATAAAACTTCTTTAAAAAAATAGTAAATGATTTTGCGAAAATAATCCGCGCCTGTCACCTGCAGGTCCATCTCTGCATTGTGCGTCGATATCTAGATATCAACGGATATTTATCGACGCATAAAAAGCATGATAATGCCGCAAATATGTCGGGGGGTTACATAGGAGCACAAGCAAGAATACAAGAATTGTCACCTAACTCTATTTATGTGCCATGTTCAAATCATTCATTAAATCTTGTAGTTAACTTTGCATGCGATTTCAGCTTGGAAGTAAACGACTACTTTACAACTGTTAAAAGTATTTATACGTTCTTTTCGGCTTCTCCTCAAAGATGGAACTTACTGCAAAGCCGGAAATGTTCTGTAAAACAACTGGCTGAAACTAAATGGTCTGCCCGATTTGAAGCAGTAAATTCTTTGCATAAAAACTACAAGGCAATATAAAATAATATTCTCTTTCAATTAAGCAATAATACAGAAGAGAACCTGCAATTAGAAACGAAGCGAAGGCTTTGTACAATAAAATGGACACCTTCGAAACAGCTCTATAAAGATTGATTTGCACAAGGATTTTGGAGAGAGTGAATGCAACCAGCAAAACTTTAGAAACCGTGGACTTGAACGTATCATTTGGAGTAGAACTGATGACGTCTCTATTGACCTTTGTTGCAGAAATAAGAGAACACTTTAAGGGGTGTTGGAACCCCATAATCTTAAAAAAATTGGGATTTCGGAATTTTGCATTTTCAAATTCTCTACACTTTTATCTTTCTAAAAATACCATTCTTTAATCTCTATGAAAATTAGAACTGTAAAAAAATCTAGTTTTAATATGTCATCGACTGCTTTGATCAATGAGGATTTTTACATAAAAACGCGTTTTTCTCCGAACGTGATTTTTTTATACTCGATGTACCTTTTCTCAGGAACTACTGCTTACAGGTATCTAAAATTTTTATGACTTATTGATTAAGTTTCCTAATATTTACTGAAATGAGCTTTTTGTGATAAACTTGTAATAAAAATTTTAAAAAGTTTTTTGTGTGAGAAAAGTGATAAATTTTACTATGCCTAAGAAAATATTCTGTAAATTACTCTAAAATTTAAAATGTTTCAAAAGCTCATTTCAGTATAATTAGATAGGCATAGTTTAATTACACAAAAAAATTCAAGCGTGTATCTACAGAAGATTTTGAGAAAAGGTACATCGAAAATGGCCAATTTAACATTTTTGGTATCGGGGATTCTGATACCCGTTAACGAAATCGAGTTAGAAACGAAAAACTTTTATCCGAAGGCGAGGGTACCACGAACATACACTATAAATAGATGAAATTAAAAGTGCAAAGAGGAGAAAAGTATTTTTTTGATGAAACAACTGAAAACGTAACCACTTTAGAAGCGAAAGAAAGATTTAGAATTGAAGTATTTAATGTAATATGCGACAATATTTCTCAAGACCTTAAAAACTGAATTAAATGTTACGAAAAAGTAACATCAGGGTTTAAATATTTTTTCACCCAAGACAAGGAGGAAATCAAAATATCAATTGATATTTTGGTGTAAGAAATATAGGAATGTTATTGACGAAACCAAAGAATATTTACAAAACGAAATTATTCATTTTTAAGAATTGTGCATAAATTTAAACAAAAGTACGATTTATGAAAAACTTGAGGTTGTCCAGACGGCGAGAGCAACTTTTCCAAATATTCTAATACTACTGCAAATTTATTTAACGATATCCATTTCTAACGCGTCAGGCGAACGATCTTTTTCGGCCCTAAAAAGAATAAAAACATACTTAAGGTCTAATTTGAGTCAAGAAAACCTTGATGCATTGTCACTATTATATATAGATCATAGCGCACTGGAGAATCTTAACAGTGATATTATCATACGTCAGTTTGCTAATATTAAGTCACGAGAAAGAATGTTATAATTTTTGTTATATCTTAGAATGTTATTTTTATTTTAACCTTTTTTATGTTATATTTTAGAAAGTTGTTTTTCTTTAAAATTCTTTTTCAAAGAATACTGTTTTGTTTTTTATATTTATATATATATTTTTCAATAAAAATTAAAAATTAAAATTTTGTTTCAATTGTTAACGGATCCAAGAGGCCCTCCTTAGATCCGCCAGTGGCAAAGGGGCCGTAGATCTTCTGAGGCCCAGGGCCCAAAATGAGCTTAAACCGGCACTTCTCGCAAATGTGTTCTGTCTAATGTTTCTTATCATGCAAAAATACAATCGAAGTGCGCTCTACCAAACACTAGCGGGACAAAGCATTTTTACCATTATCAGGAAATATCCGTTAGATCACTAATTTCCAAATGTTTTCTTGCATAGAATTCTTAAAAAAATATTTTCTTCATCGAACCCCAATGGCCAGCATACAACATAATAATAATGCAAATAATTGCACATAAATAATTTAGGGATAACAATTAGATTAAGAATGTGAACAAATGTTTGAAATAATGATTTTTTAAATCTCTATTTAGTTATTTTTTGTATTATTATTATTATTATTAATTTTACAAGTATAAAGAAGTTTTCATTAACATAATTACAGATTCTAACTGCATAAAAGTACAAAATTAATGAATTGATGTATTGATATATATTTTTAATATTTGGCGTAAAACTTCTTAGTTGAATTTTTAAATCCCCCTCATTCAAAAATATTCAATCTCTATCTTGTTTTCTAATTTACTTTTGCATTCTTAGTATTATTACTTCCTTGTACGAAGTAAAAAGGAAGTATTGTAATCATGAAAAGTTTAGGCAGCATATTTCAACGAAAATATCCCATTTTGACCGCTATCGAATGCAATTTAACGATGTTTTTGCGTGATATCTGTACGTAAGGACAGAATAAAATACTCTTTTCTTTCAAAAAATTATAAAACTGCTTTAAAATGAATTCTGAAGAGAATTTTTCGTCACGTCTGTACGAACGTATGTACGTACGTATGTACGTAAGTACGTACGTATCTCGCATAACGTAGCCTCAGAACATTGGAATTTTGTATATAGGACTGCTATAACATGTAGATGTGCATCTCGTATTTTGGTTGCAATCGGCCGCACCAAACGTATATAAATATATTTATATATATATCCACTCTGTTACCTAGCGCAGTGATCTCAGTGGCGCAGGCGCAGTGATTTCTTTACTCTTATATGTTTGTAAATTGTATATTTTTTGCTTTAAAAATGATTGAATAATGTTGTTTTTATCTTCCGGTTAAGGATTTTATGTCTTCAGTAAATCTGTGTGCAATATTTTTAGAATTATCAGCAATTTTAAAGCTGTTTAATTGCCGCTAAGCCTTTTTTAATGGCGGCCATCGATGTTTACATTTGAAACAGGAGACTAGTGGATTTGTTGCCAATCTAGAGAAACTTAGCTTCGCAACAACAAAGATAACGCATTCATTTATTATTGCCAATTAAATCATGTCTAATTCCTTCTGGAATTTTTTCGAGAAAATAAGTGTTTGAGATTTACTTCGTAATTTTTGATATAGATATTTTGAGTTTTTATGTATTTTTGCCTTCTCGCGAAGTGAGAACTGAATTAATTAAATGAGAAATACTCAATCGTCTGTGAAAAACTGTTTCTTTTTTTGTTTTGTTTACTTAATTTCTTTTATACATCATTCTAGCTTTATTACAGTATTTGAATAGAACATGTGGCAACGATTAGATAATTCTATTCTTTAAATGATATAAATTTTGTGCATTATGAGTTATAATATGAACGAAATATATAAGTTAAGTGTTATATAATTATTGGATTATATAACAGTTAACTTAGTTTCCGTTATATAATTATTATATAAGTTTACTATTATATAATTATTAATACTGTTAAGTGAATCTAGCGCCAGAGTTTCGCTATGGTAAACAAATACTAGAGTGAATTTTAAAGAATGCATTTAATCTATTGTGGTTTATGCGCTATCGGCGAAGTAGATTTAATTCACTCCAATAAGTTTAAATGAAATGCGAGAAAAAATGCGTATAATTTAATATTCCAATTTAATATTCCAATACAAGGAAGTCATGTGGTGTACACATCAGATTTTTTTTAATTGTGTTTTCTTGTGCTGTTGCATTTTACTTTGTTATGGTGTATTTATTCTATAAATATTATGTGTTTTAAAATATATGAAGTAATTTTAGTGCATTCCTTATATTATTTTATATGATGTCTTTCTTACTACATGATGCTTTATATCATTAATCAATTTTAATTTATAATTTTTTTAGTCAATGTTTGATTAATTTTTTATAATGTCTATCGATTGCCCATGCGTATCTCGTTATCGAGCCCCATTCGACCCCTTGATCATCACTGACGCAGTTTTATTTTCGTTCAGAACTACAGTGATCTGCTTTATAACGATAGATCAATGATAGGAAAATTATGCAGGCAAAGTTTCATCACAACACATTTGTGCTTTTTTCAGCGATGGTGATGGGAAAGAAAAGAGCTTTGAAGGAGTATGAGTGACCAATAAAACAAACTCTTGCGGCATCCGTCTAGTGGGCTCCACTTGAGGACCTGTTTTTGAACCTAGAACTCTTGAAGAAAGGATAAAAGAACTCTCTAAAGCCATTTTGCGCTCCTGCCAAAGTAGTGCGACTCTTCTACACTAGTCTCTCTATTTACATTTCTAGTCGAGATCTTCTATACTGACAGATAAAGGCTAGTTTTAATACGTCTAAAATTTTTCGAATGCTTTATTTTATGAGATTTTAGACCTAACTTGTGGAGGTGAAACCTAGCACGGATGTAGGAATTAAAAATTGGCTAATTGCGTTTGGAAATATTTCATAGTGCGCGAAAATTGGTATTAAAATTTAGAATTGTTAAGTACTGAATTTTACGGCACAAAAGTGGGGTATTAGGAAAATGAAAATTTTAAATGCCCAGTGTCTCAGACTGTTAGAATAAAATTGTCTCAGACTGAAAACATTATTAGCATCTTGTGAAATATGGCAAGTATGGCAATACAAATAAACCCTGTATATATATATATATATAATTTATTTACAAAGGAAATATTGATTATATTATCTCCTAATATAAATTTATTAGAATGTATCAAAATGAGGTAAATTCCAAAAGTTGTTTTTTAAAGGAACTTGAGAATGTAAATCATAAAAAAAAATTTTGAGGGCACTTGAATTTTATGAATTCATTCCTAAAATTTGAACTTGAATTTCATTCCTAAAACTTGAATTTCATTCCTAAAAGCTTTCATTCTTCTAATTGTCAATGCCAGGAAGGAATGAAAACTATATCTTGAGGAGAACAGGTTGGGAAATTTAGTGAGTATGGGCAAGCCCTGTACCATGAATGAATAACAAAATTCATGAATAATAAATCATAATAAATCATGAATAACAAAATTTCTGATTTTGAAAAAGGAATTAAAAAATGTAATAAATTAAAAACACAAATAATTATCGCTATTGATCGGAAATTAGAAGATTTTTCAAAGGGAACAAACCAACTCCCGTTCAATGAACAATAATTAATAAATGTTTCTCTTGAAAAGTCAACTAATTTCCGATCAATAGCGATAATTACTTGTTTTTAAAATTTTTTAAACTTTTTAATTTCTTTATAAAAGTTTGAAATTTTGTTATTCATGATTTAAATTCAAGTCTCCTTAACCCTTTTCGGCACAGTATGTCCGGTCTGGACACACCTAAAATTTTCCTTCTGTACGCACAGAAAAATTGAATGAAAAAGGATTTGTTGGTTACTATAGGTTACTATGAACCTTCTTTATTTATAGTAGATGGCAGCTCAACACAAACCAGTCCATATATTTTAGCCATGTTTAGTTTTTTAAGACCCTCACTTTTCAAAGAAATCTTCCATTTGTTTTTTAGGGTATAAAAGGAATTGTTTGAAAGGAAATTTCTATGTTATTTTTTGGCTCTATGCTAATCTCCTTATTCTATATTAGTTTTAAATTTTTACTTTGAAATCTTCTTAAAATCAAACGGCGAACCCTAGGTGTGTCCTAGTCTCACCGGTGATCTAGGACAACTGAGAGTCTGTATTCTTTGTTTCTCTGCATCTCATCGGTCAGTTTATCGACAGCAATGCTCGTTTCAGCGTTCGTTTCGAAGCTCTATTCAATCAGTGTGAGCACACCCACAGAATTAAAACGACAAGTGCTATCTTCACAAAATGTTACTTGTGTACTTCTCTAGGCCTAATTAAACTGCCTACTTTTTTTTTTATTAAAACTCCAACTTTAAAAGGTAACGGGCCGAAAAAGGGTTAAAAAGTGTTTTCATGATTTACATTCAAGTTCCTTTAAAAAACAATTTTCGGAATTTAAATTCCTTCTTATAGGTTCCCTCATTTAGATGCATTCTACTAAATTTGTATTAGGAGATAATATAATCAATTTTTCTTTAGTAAATAAGTGTTCATAATCTTACTTTGCAGCTATTGCGCAAGTATTTATTTACTTATTATATGTATGTAGAATTTGACTTGATTCACAGCATGAGAGCACGAAGTAATATTTAAATGGTTTATTTAATATAAAGAAATAAAATTAATTAAGAAAAGTATATAAAGATGAAGTTAACGGTATGCAGGATTAACATAATGATGCACCAACAGTCCTTTTATAAACTCTTGAAGACGTGTGAGCCGTCTGCTCACGTCTGCCCTCCACTCTCGACCAGGTCTCAGCGCTGTCTGGGATGATTCTTACTGCGCTGGGTGATGCTATACTGATGACGTCATAACGGGCAATTCTCATTCAGCATTGGACGGTATGATTTCCCACAGCTTCGGCCAGCCTGAAGAGGCATCGTCCTCGATGTCTGTTGAATGGACATCACTATCATGTACCTGCAAAGATAATAAAAAAAAAAAAACAAAAAAAAAAAAAAAAAAGAAAAAGAAAAAGAGAGTATCAGGTCCTTAGGTTTTGAGCTGATACAAGCATTAAATCAATTTGACCATGGCTTCATATGGTCAGCCGCAGTAGATGTCAAATTTGGTCCTTCATGGCATCCTACTTTCTCGACTTCATATCTGTCATTTAATCGAACAGCTATGATTTTATACGGTCCATGAAACTTAGGTCGTAGTTTCAAACCAGTCCCATATTGAGTTCTCTGAATGGCTACCAAGTCGCCAATCTTGTATAGTTTCGGTTTCTTACGTTTCTTGTTGAATTGTTTACGATTCTCTTCTTATATCTTCAAAATGTTGTTTTTCGCATCTTCTCTCATTTCATCACGTTCTTGCATCAATTGTTTTAGATATTCTTCATTCAATATCTCACTAATTCTCAAATCTTCTTTATTCTTCATTTTCGTGCCTATGAGAAGCTCAAACGGTGAATATTTTGTACTTCTCGTAGTTGTACTGTTGATTATTCTCTGAACATCTGAAACATATTTAAACCATTTCGTTGAATCTTCATGTGATAATTTTGACAAAACAGGAATCAAAATTCTATGAATTCGCTCAATTTGTCCGTTACCTCTTGGAATACCGGTAGTAATTTTGACATGTTCTATTCCTTCTTCAGTACAATACGCTGAAAATTCTTTCGATGTAAAGGCACTACCTCGATCTGAAATGATTCTGGCTGGATTTCCAAATACAGTCTGTTGTTGCTTCAATTTTGAAATAACTTCTTGCGTAGTTGGTGATTTCACTGGATAGAACCAAGTAAATTTCGTAAAAGCGTCGACAACAGTTAGAATGTGTTGGTATCTCTTGTTCGTCGATGGAAGAGGTCCAATAAAGTCGATATGATACGTACTCAAGGGAACGTTTTCTTTCGGTACAGGATGAAGAAATCCTTCTGATTTTCCTTGCTTCTTGTTGTACAGTATACATTCTATACAGTTAGCAATTACTTTTTCAACTTTACATTTCAGTCTGGGAATATAGAATTCTTGCTCTACAGCATTCACAGTTTTATCTACAGCAAAGTGACCTTTTGTATGTACCTTCTGTATGATTTCATTCTGTAAGGATTCTGGCACTACTAGAAGATCTTTACCATTTTCAAATTTGTACAAAATATCATTTCTCACGAAGAATCCATTTTCTTCTCCCTTCTCAACTAAATTCTTTATCAATTTCACATGTTCATCTTCATTCTGTTGTTGTACTAACCGAATCTTCTCAGTTACATCGGATGTGTATGATGTTAAAATTAAAGCATTTCTACTTAAAGCATCAGCATGTTTCATTTGGCTTCCTGAACGATATACAATTTCGTAATCGAATTCTTCAATAAACATTGCCCATCTCGCAATTTTAGGAGTTAAATCTTTCTTATCTAAAGTTTTCTGAAAAGCACTACAATCAGTTACAATTTTGAATTTAGTCCCTAACAAATAGTTTCGAAATTTCTTCAGAGCTTCTATTACTGCAAGGGCTTCTAATTCGTAACTACAGAGTTTCTCTTGCTGCGGTGAAGTCTTCTTACTCATATACTGGATTGGGTGATAATTACCATCATCAGACAATTGGAGTAATACCGCACCAAAGCCTTGACTACTAGCATCAGTATGAAGTTCTAATGGATATCCTTGCCTAAATATGTGTAGAACAGGTGCCTGAGAGAGAATTTCTTTTAATCTGCAAAAAGCTTCCTGTTGTTCGGAATCGAACTTAAAACCAATACCTTTTCTAAGTCACTAAGAGGTTTAGCTATTTTAGCATACTGAGGAATGAATTTACGAAAATATCCCGTTAGTCCTAAAAAGCTTTGTAGTTGTTTACAGTTACGCGGTTGTGGAAAGTTTCGAACAGCAACAGTTTTGGAAGGCGATGGTCGAATAGTTCCGTTTTCAATTACATGTGCCAAAAATTCAATTTTGCGTTTTAAGAATTGGCACTTTTTGAAATTTATTTGTAACCCATACTCCGAAGCAGTTTTGAATACTCTTTCTAATTTGTCTAAACATTCAACTTCATCATTAGCCGGTATGACTATATCATCCATATAAATAATTAGTACACCTTCATTTAACAAGTCACGAAATACTGAATAAATGTACCTTTGAAAAACATTTGGACTAATACATAAACCAAAAGGAGCTTTAAGAAATTCGTAGATACCATTATGTGTTACAAATGCGGTATATTTGGTGCAATTTTCGTCTATGTCTACATGGAAAAAGCCATTTTTCAAATCTAGTGTCGTGAAGACTTTTGACTGTTCTAAGCGATCAAGTACTTCCGGAATTAAAGGCAGTGGAAATTTGTCTTTAATAATCTTCTTATTTAATTTCCGATAGTCCACGCATAAACGTTTCGAATTATTACGCTTGTTACACAAAACAATAGGCGCCGAATAATTAGAATTGCTAGGCTTTATTATGCCCTCTTTCAACCATTCCTTAATTTGATCGTCAACAATTTTTTGTTCCGCGAAAGACATGTATCTTCTATTTTTACAGACAGGAATATCATCGCATAAATTTATTTGCATCTTGAAGTCAGATTGTCTATTTTGCCGTGGTTGGTACGAATTACATTACACAGTCTTTCTTTATGTTCTGCATTTGAAATATGCGATAAATCAATCTCGTTGACAGAAATAGCATCCACCAGATGTGAAAGGTAATTAAACGTCGCGCTACTTCCGCTTTCGGGACTTTTGTTTACATTAACAGAGACGCCAGACGATCGCGAAGGATCATAAGCATTCTTCAATGAGATAGCAATATTCAAATTTCCCATAACGCAACGCACGTTAGAATTTCGAGATGACTCAGCAGTTATCAAGTTTACATTACTTTTATTCCGATGAGAAATTATTTGAAGGCCATTCTCGGTAAAAGAGAAGTTAAACTGATTCAATACATCTAAACCTAATACAATTTGATTACATAATGACTTAACAACATAAATTTTCGTACGCAGTGAAAAACTATCAATTGAAATATCAGAAATAAAAAAGCCGATAGGGTACGTTTGTTTTGATTCAATTCCGTTTAACGTGATATCGCTACAATTTAAATTAGGAGAACCAATCTGCTTGTATAACTCTACGCTGCATATCGTTACATCTGAACCAGTGTCAACTAAACTATCAACTAAATGATTATTTATCTCTACAGTCTTCATAATTCTATCCTTGTCACAAATTCGTTGTAATAAAGCTGCTTGATGTGTCTCGGGGGTCTGCTCTGGACAGTTCGTTGAATAATGCCCGAACTTCTTACATTTTATACATTTTACACCCTTCGATTTGTTTACACAATGCTTAGAATAATGCCCAAATTCCAGGCAATTAAAACATTTGACCTTATTAACGTTAGATTGATTTCGGTTTGATGACGAAAGCTTATTTCTATCTTTAACTTGAGTGTCTACTTTCGTTTTCGGATTTTTAAACTTATCATTGTCCGATCTCATTTTATCATAAATTTTAAGCCTTTGTTTAAATTCAGATATTGTTTCGCAACCATATAATATAGTTTTCCTAACCACAGAATCGGGAATACCATCAATAACATATTTAATTAATGAAGCATCTTCAATGTTACCTCGCGAACACATTTCTTTCATTTTCAAAAAATACTCATCTAAGGATTCATTAGGCATTAACTTACGTTTACATAACATTTCATGCAACTCAGCAGAATTAAAAGCTTTACCATATTCAGATTTCAAAAGCTTTTTTAACTTACACCAGTCATTAACTTTAGGTTCACTCTGAATAAATAGTTTCGCTTTACCTTTTAATGATCTTTTAGCAAAAACTAATTTATGCAAATCACTTAATTTCAAAGAATTTCTAACATCTTCAAATTCATCAATCCATTTATCAACATTTTCATATGCATTAGCAGAAAAATGATTAACAATACTTTCAATATCAGAAAAACTAAGATGAGGTTTAAAATGATCTTGAATTGGAAGCTGCATACTGTTATTTACTTGAGACTCGTTAAAACCAGGATTGTCTCTTTGATTATCATCAAGCATTACTTCAGAAATTTTATTAATAGTTTCATCTTCAATATCACTATTTTCTTCATGCAAAATATTTTCAAATAATACAGATAAATCACATAGGAAAGAGACAATTCGGGTTACGACTTCCGTTTTTAAACCTTCTGAATTTATGCACAGTACATTGCAAATTTTAATTAACTCATTCAAAGTAAAACTATTCTGCACTGCATCTATTTTCTTATTATATTCTTCAGAATCTGGTTTAAATACAAAGCCAGAAAATTCACGTAATCGTTTCCGGTTATTTCGATCTCCATCAGTATTAAAAATAAGCTTATGCAAACTTTTGATTTCAGAACTTTTACTGTTCTTTAAAGCTGCTTCCAATTCTGGAATTTCTACTAACTTCATATTGGAAAGAAAGTTTTGTACTCACCCGACAGATGATCGTCGTCAATTGGGTAATCCACACTTTATACGAGTAATCCAATAAATCGAATAACTTGTGACAACAGTTCACTCAGTTCACAGTTCAAAGCACAGTTCTAGTACTCGCACATTTTGGAATTCGAGGCCGCACGGTTGGTCGCCATATTTTTTTGTAGAATTTGACTTGATTCACAGCATGAGAGCACGAAGTAATATTTAAATGGTTTATTTAATATAAAGAAATAAAATTAATTAAGAAAAGTATATAAAGATGAAGTTAACGGTATGCAGGATTAACATAATGATGCACCAACAGTCCTTTTATAAACTCTTGAAGACGTGTGAGCCGTCTGCTCACGTCTGCCCTCCACTCTCGACCAGGTCTCAACGCTGTCTGGGATGATTCTTACTGCGCTGGGTGATGCTATACTGATGACGTCATAACGGGCAATTCTCATTCAGCATTGGACGGTATGATTTACCACATGTATATATATATTTATATACTTATATATGTAGAATTTGACTTAATTCACAGCATGAGAGCACGAAGTATAAATGGTTTATTTAATAGAAAGAAATAAAAGTAAATAAGAAAAGTATATAAAGATGAAGTTAACGGTATGCAGGATTAACATAATGATGTAAAGGCATAACATCGAAAGCACAATCTAAGTTCATAAACTCTTGAAGACGTGTGAGCAGTCTGCTCACGTCTGCCCTCCACTCTCGAGCAGGTCTCAGCGCTGTCTGGGACGATTCTTACTGCGCTGGGTGATGCTATACTGATGACGTCATAACGGGCAATTCTCATTCAGCATTGGGCGGTATGATTTCCCACAGCTTCGGCCAGCCTGAAGAGGCATCGTCCTCGATGTCTGTTGAATGGACATCACTATCATGTACCCGACAGATGATCGTCGTCAATTGGGTAATCCACACTTTATACGAGTAATCCAATAAATCGAATAACTTTCACTCAGTAGTTCAAAGGACAGTTCTACTACTCGCACATTTTGGAATTCGAGGTCGCACAATTGGTCGCCATATTTTTTTGTAGAATTTGACTTAATTCACAGCATGAGAACACGAAGTAATATTTAAATGGTTTATTTAATAGAAAGAAATAAAAGTAAATAAGAAAAGTATATAAAGATGAAGTTAACGGTATGCAGGATTAACATTATGATGTAAAGGCATAACGTCGAAAGCACAATCTAAGTTCATAAACTCTTGAAGACGTGTGAGCCGTCTGCTCACGTCTGCCCTCCACTCTCCACCAGGTCTCAGCGCTGTCTGGGATGATTCTTACTGCGCTAGGTGATGCTATACTGATGACGTCATAACGGGCAATTCTCATTCAGCATTGGACGGTATAATTTCCCACATATATAAGGATATAAGTATATATATATATATATATATATAAATTTATTTTTGAAGTTACTAACTTTAACATGCAAAATTTTGCATTAGAACTAGAAACTTTCTCAGTATACTGCAAGTTTAAAACATACGCCACATATCAGCGTAATTGCTTATGCTATCTTCAAGGCATTCCTGTAACACCTGCAGGCTTTTTCCATAAAATAAAATTATTTCTTACTTGTTTCAGGGTTTTGATAAAGTAATCTCGAAAGAAATGCGCAAATTACTGAGAAAGTAAGCGTGATAAGGGTGAAATTCAATTCTATTAAATTTTCTTGAAGAAAAGACTGAAAATCTTTAATCGTAACAAAGTACTAAAAGTAGACGGCTTTTTAATTTGAATTTAAAGTAGCAAAAAATTGTAAGTTTAAAATTATAAAGTAAAATTGTTGAATTTCCTGATGTTTAAAATCATAGCTCAAAGATTAAATATAATAGGTATAATCTTTTTAGAAACCCATCGTTTAATTGGAAATAAACACCGGGTGAAAATATCTAAACATTTCCTAAGGAATTTCATCAAATTTTGTTCACATTTATGTGTATCTTGCAGCTTGGTAACTCTTGTTCCAGAAAAATAAAATAACGTTGACCATTGAGTCTCTGCAGCAGTAGGTATGGGCCAAGTAAAAAGTCATCGACGATACCCGCCCAAACATTCATACTGGTTCAATTTTCAATTTCCGAGTCTCTAGTTGGAAGCTGAGGTCTGCTCCATCTGTCCTGAGGAAATCTGTACCTAGAATCACCAAAGCCTGCAAATTTCTATAAAATGAGTCGCAAAATATAAAAAGTAAAAATCTAAAAATATATAATGTATAAAATATAAAAAATGCATCTGAAACAAACTGTATTTTTTGTTTAAAAAACATTTGAGACTCATTTTTGAATTGGTCATTATATGTCTCTTTTGCCTATACAGATTTGCATAATTTGCCCTGAGCTGCAATGTCTTTGGTAATTTCTACGACAAATAGTAGATATTATTTCGAAAAATATTTTCAGAGATAAAATTTGTTTAGCTTCCGTGTTTAATAGGTCTTCAAATGGTACATTATTTAGCAAAATTTGAATGTCTGGTTAGGCGAAATTTTTATTACCACCATGTTTAAATATAATTTAGAGGCATTCTCATACGAGCGGAGTCACTGCAGCTTCCTTTCTTCAGCCCTCCGGATTAGACTAACTGCCGTTTTTCCTCCCCTTTTTTAGAATCTTGTGGCCTTCTTTGGCGATTGCCGAAATTTTTTTTTTTTTTTTTTTTTTACCTTAAACGTTTTACAACCGATTAATTTTCTTGTGTTTTATAGTGCCTGTCCTCGTAAGCCGGTTGTTGCTGTTATCTTCTGCCTTTCCGGTGTAGGGATATATATTTATTTTAAATAACCTGTTAAAGTTATATTTTCTTTCCTAAAAGCTTTCATTCTTCTCATTGTCAATGGCAGAATATTTAAATTTGGTAGCGTGTTTGAAGGAATGAAAACTATATCTTGAGGAGAAAAGGTTGGGAAATTTAGTGAGTATTAGGCAAGCGCTGTACTTTTGTAGCGTGAGATTTTGCTTTTATTGTGGGTTAACGTGGCGAAACAGTTATTACTTGCCAACCATGAGACTTTAGGCAATAGGATTACCTGAGCCTTGTAGAGTAATTCTTCTGCTTGTAAGTATCTTCGAATCTTTAGTTTAGTTCTTGTTATTTGAGTTGAGTGTGAGGCGTAGTGTGTTAGCGTCAAGTCGACGCATGGCGAATTAAAGAGTTAATAAAGGCTTCCTTTTAACATTCTCCTGTATGGTTCCTGTGACCGGCAGTGCCCGTACCTGAGGATAAATTTTCGGAACCGACCTCTGGCGGTAGGAGATCCAGGGTTTGATGTAAGGGTGCTGGTGCTGAGGGGAGGTGGTTTGCCACGTCTCTCTCAGTTCAGCATCAGCCTCCTCGTTGCGCCCGCTGGACACTATGCCGGCAAAGGCTAGATATAGGCTAGCTGGCATAGGCTAACGATGCTGGACAATCAACTCTGTGGTCCGGCTGGGCGGAATTTACGGAACCGACCATTTTTGTGAGGAGACTCGGGGTTCTTCCAGATCACTGGCTAGACTCGTGACTAGACATCTCCGCCCTGCAGAGCATATAACCAATCTTCACATAGATTAGAACCATCGTTTATTCGATAGTAGGCTCAGGCTTGGCAGGGACCGTAATGGTACTGTCTTGTCGGTGTCCTTGATGGTGGGGACGTTACATGGTGGATGGTGTTGACCGTCTGAGAGGCATTGGCTCCTCTCGGTTGGTGTGGAGGGACATATGATCTTGTGAATTAAATAAAGGTACTGCGAGGGGGACTGGTGACCCCTCTCGTGGGAATCTAACGTGTGTTTAGTAGTCGGAGTTGAGATCGGCGCTGTGGATCTCTACGTGATTGGTCGCCCGTCGGTCTCTTCTCCGATGAAATTAATTTCAATTAATTTGACGGGGGAAGCTTTCAGTCTGTAGCGGCCGGGAGGGATGGCGCACTCTCGGACTGGTCCTGGAGTTGTGGTTCTATCAAATCTTGTATGGGAGGACGTGATCCTTCTGGTACAGGGCCACACTCTGGTTCTCGTGTATGGCTCCTACACGTACTTCAGCAGTCACTTTAGAAGATAAAAATGTAGATATTACATCGGAACCAAGAAAAGCAAAAAGTTATTGTCCAGCTGTTTCAAGAAGTTCGTGATCGACGTCTTTCTGTCGATTGTCACAGCGGGTTTAATGGAGGCCTGCTTTGTGTCTACCGGAAAGCTAAACCCTACCATTGAGTATGGAGCCGGTGGTACCTGCGATGTTGCTGGGCCAGCTCAAATGTTGCTTGATTTTTCAACCAGTGGTTCTGATTTTTTCGAGCATCAGTTATAAGATCTAATGTTTTTTTTTGCTATCATACAAAGTGTCTACATCTCAGAGTACGACCTGAGGACTTCTCGGACAGGCTTGAAAAAGAATACAGCAGGGAAAGGGTGTAAATAGCCCTTTTATTTGTCACAACTCTTTAACAGTAAGGAATGGACTCCGTGTTCACAAAAACAACGACTACTTGCGGTGAGAACTTAAGAAGTTAAATTTAATAATAAATTCGAAAGATAAGAAGTAATGCTAGATTTTACAATTTAATTTAACCTAACAGGCTAACTCAGATAACTACGCCGGCGCTAGACTAAATAAACGGCCAGATCGCGTAGTCGCTACTAAGTTAACAGCTGAAGAATAAAATTAGCAATCGTGCGCACTACTAGCGAAATCACGCTGTGTCTAAAATATTCGTTTCACTCGTTTAAATATTTCCCTTTGTTTAATTTGCATCCTTGTGAGGAAATATGAGAAGAAATAGAGAAATCATAAAATATACCAAAAACAATTGTCAGGTGAACTAAAGGAAACCCTACAGTATATGTAATTCTTTACATTTGTAAGAAAGTTTTGTACGCATCAGTCACATCCGTTGATTATCCAACGAAATGGGAATGTCTTTATCAAGCAAACTTATGCTATGTCTTAAAATCCGCATTTTGTGTGTGGATAAATTTAGAGGCGGATAGTTTTACTTCAGTATGATGCTATAAAGGAACATTAAAAAAAGAATATTTTACTAGAAGACGAATTACAAAATACAACAAAGAAAAATCTTTTCTCGTTTTTATGCCTTCATAAAAACCGCTCTGATAAGACTGGACATATTTACAAAAGCAAATATTTTTATTAAAGTATTTGAAAGGAGTTTTATCAAAATACCGTGGTGCTGAAATTGAAATTTCGAAAACATGAGTTACTGTGTTCTATTAGATTGCAGAATTCAAAATCAAGAAAAGGATGAAAACAAATTGTTATTGAATCTTCTCTAGACTATAGCGTCTGAACTTAGTACGTGTATAGACTGATTCTGAGCCAATAATGTACATTTCTGGTGTTTGTGATTCAGAATATAAAATATCAGACACGCTTTAGAAAGGAGGAAATGATAAAAGCTATTCCAAGAAATTCTATATTTGTTATTAAATTTCAAAGTCGAATGCTGTCCCGTCAGGAAAAAGAACTCGTATCTGTTACGTGTATTAGTATTCAATACCAGATTGCTCTCCAATTTGGATTTATTCTTCAGTTGCTTCCTCGGTTAATTCATTCAGAAATAAAATAATGTTTTTCTTTCTTTATATTAAGCTCTTAAAGTAAAATAAAATAATGCAAAAAATTATGAAAAAACATTAAAATTACAGTTTTAATACAATACATGGCTTTAAAAGAAACACATTTTATTCACCAATGAATAGTACCAACTTCAGTATTACTAATAATAGCGATATTGATAAATATTTACATATTTAAATAGCTTTGTATCAATAAACAACGTATTTTTACAATTGGGGGAAAATTATCAAATGAATTTGTTGCAGGAGGCGCTCAAACCGTTATTCAGGAGTGAAATTAAATATCATTCAACGTTACCTACATAATTTATAATTTTCAGTAATGGAGAAAATACGAATAAAATCAGTAATTAGGTATGTTGTGAATTTTGCTAATTAATATATATATAAATCAAAAAGGAAATATCGGAACTAAATTAAAAATTTTTTGCGCCTTCTTATATGAAAGTTTAACATTTATTTCATTTAGTATTTCCTTAAGACTTACCAAATTGGGAAATTTTAAAAATTCTTTATGGACTATATATATGTAATATATGCAAAACTTAGAAATACTGATGTAGGAACACCGAGACGTGGAAAAGCAGTAAAAAGTACTGATGATGAAGTACATAGATGACATATTGAAGAGGAAGAATTCTAATTGCATCGTATGCTAATATGTTGACTTGGTAAAATCTAAAGAACTCGGCTGTCAAGGCAGTTTTAATTCCATTTTTATTTTCCAATTCATATTTGTGGCTACAGTTCACTTGGCACTCAAGTTTTGTCTATTCAAGAACATTTACATTTTTGATATTACTGCAATAAGAAGCATCATAGCGAAATTACGCCCAAGCAGAGCAGAGACAGAAGCTGAAGTGCGTCTTTATGCAAAATGAAAGCACACGAAGAGAAACGTTTTGGTTTGAGTTAAAAAGTTTCCGTTCCCAATTGTTACGTCATCAGCGCTGCGCAGGCCATGCAAAATGGAATGATCTAGAAATGACGCAATCCAGGGACGTTATTACGAGTTTTAGAACCGAGAGGGAGAATTAAAGAGTTGCCGTTAGTTTAAATTATAATTTTGATTCACATACTTTTAATCTTATATACACACACACATATATATATAAACTACAAAATATCTACCTTTCTAACAATAAATTAACAATAGCGAAATTTGAACATGCTCCCCTCTTCAATATAACAGTAGCACCACTATAACAGCAGCTATAACAGTAGCAAGCTTAGGTGTACAGTTTCAATTGTCTGTTTTGACAAAACGCGATATGGAATTAGCTGGATTCGAAAATAATTATGTATTTTCCCTGAAGAGTCAATAATGAGATTCGAATTTGGATAATTTACCATTTACCGCTTTTTTGTTTTTTGGTACTTTTGCTTAAGTTTTATATAACAATTGTATAGTTATTCAAATGTTTAAAGCTTGTCTTAACTTTAATCAACATATTACTTCCAATTAGATTTGAGTTTTAAATAAGGTTTTTATTTGTAAGCATTCTGGTGATAATTTCGTTTATTTAGTATTTACACTTTTCATTCCACATTGTTTTACTTATATTAAAAAATATTTTCTCCGGAACCACAGTATCACAGCCACTTTTAAGCGGAAGCATTAAGAATTTTCTTTTTACCTTGTTTTCTAATTTTTGCAGTTTTAATGCGCAAAATTCTTGACCACAAAGGTCTTTTTTAGTTTGTTCTCCTTTCTTTAATTATATATATATATATATATATATATATATATATATATATATGTCAGATAAAAAATATGAAAGCAAACTTTTAATTTTAATTGGCTATAACCTCTTTTATCATTTACTTAATTTGTGGACTCATTTCTCTCTGACTTAAAATTGCGCTATCAATCTAAACTGCGTCAGTCAAATTAATCATGCCATAGTATAAAAAATGTTCTGGAAATAGACACGATTGGAGTGCCAAGAGAAATTTGGCTCGACTGTTTATTCTTCAAAATGGATGGACGTTCTAAGCATCAACTATCTTCGCTAAGCAACATTGCTACGCATCTACATCTCAGTGTTCTTACATCAATGCTTTCAAAATTGTGCTAATATTACACATATATATTTTTTAAACAAAACAATATACATATATATATATATATAAATTAAACAAGACAATATATATATTGACAATATATATATTGGGGCTCATCTGATGTATACTATCCGCGAACAATAGCAAAGAACATTCAATTGAAGAAAAGAAAGGTGTTGAATCGGATTCTGTGAAAAATGAATTAAATGAGCCACAATGAAAGTAAGCGTTATATTTAAACTTGAGAAAGAGTTGCTCCTCGTAGAAATACTGGTTCATAGAAAATGCAACTTCACAAGCAATGATGCTGAAGAAACTGAATAATGAAGAATAGCTATATAATCATCATTGAGTTAATGATTGTATGTAATATTGACAAGAATACGTACTGAAACTGAATACGTAGTTTTTGGAACTATATACTGGTGTCATCCTTTCTCCCCTATTATGTTCCTTATTTTATTTTTTAATATGTTATAAAAGTTCTCTTTCATTTGTTAGTAAACTTAATCTCACAGGCATTGGTTCTTGAATTTTTAATCACCTTAAAATGGGCGATTTAATGACCAATAGGGCAATAAGAGCCTAGCTTCTAGATTTAGATAATAATGTAGCCTAACTGAACACACAGTCTGCTAAGGTAATAGCCATAAAAACATTTTTAAATGAGCACAGATGTTTAGAACATAAGCTAAAAAACATATTCTTGAAAATGTTTTTGGTTTTAAATTTTCCGAAAATTTAAAAATGTGGAACTGGACCCTTCTTGCTGCATAACCTTCAATTCTTGACTTCATTTCATTTACGTACTTCTTTTTTACAGTTTTATTTAGTTGCAAATATGTGTAACTCGTTTTAATTGAACAGGAGATTTTTTGAGATCTCGAGAGCTTAAAGGAGAAAATTTCTGGGAGTATGCATATTCATTTTGCAAAACTATTTTTTCTGCAGCCGCGTATGCAATATATGAAGTTATAAATGAATGTTTGTCAGTTGCAGATATAAATGATGTGCATTTTTGTTCATTGTAGATGTAACTCAAAATGTAAATGTTTACGAAAATTATTAAATGCAGGTCCACTATAACAGTACGGTATCAGCAACCAAGCGCATTTTTTAAGTGTTTGTAATTAAATTCCGTCCTCAAACATCTGGTGGCGTATGGCCTAATGGGAACATATCGCACATTTCTACATGATTGTCTAATATTCAATATTTTTACATCTAGAATAGATTTTTAAAATAATGCTGTGTGTTGCAGGATTCTTTTACATGCCCTGAATAAATAGTTAGAATATAATGTATAGCTGGGAATACACTGACTATCAATAAGTATTTGGACACCTGTGATAGGAAAGAAAAACTAACTTTATTCAAAATCAATATTTGGTAGCGTCTCCACGAGAGGTAATTACAGCGTGGACCCTTCGGGGCATACTTTCCACAAGTCTTTGTATGACAGCTAGTGGTATTTTCTTCCACTCGGCTTGGAGAAGACATAGAAGTTCCCTCACCGATTTCGCAGGGGTAGTTCACCCCTGAATTCGGCGATGCAACTCGTCCCAGAGGTTCTCGATAGGGTTCAGGTCTGGACTCTGGGCAGGCCAGTTCATTCGATGAACTCCATTGGCACCATACCAAGCCTTGGCTAACGTCGAAACATGACAACTGGCATTGTCGTCCTGAAAGTAACAGGGGTCCAACCCGTAAAACTGCCACAACGTAGGAAGCAAATTGTCATCCAAAATAGTGCAGTAGGCATCGGAGTTGAGCTTATCATGAATGAGGACCAAGGGTCCCAGCCCATACCAGGAGAAACACCCCCAGACCATAATTCCACCTTCGCCGAACTTGACTGTTGGCACAATGCATTCTGGCAGGAGACGTTCTTCAGGTAGACGCCAGACCCAGACCCTGCCATCCGAACGGTAAACGGTGAACCTTGATTCGTCACTCCAAAGAACCCGTTTCCACTGATCTACGGTCCAATTTCGATGTTCTTTGCACCACATTAACCGAGCAGCGCGGTTCGACTTTGTGATGAAAGGCTTATGGGCAGCAGCACGACCATGAAAACCAAGCAGATGTGCTTCCTTACGGATGGTATTCATTGAAACAATACTCCCGGATGCATGTTGAAACTCCTCGCGGATAAGGGCCATCGGTTGGGTGCGGTTCTTCCGAATTTCTCTGGACAGCACTCGTCGGTCTCTATCTCCCAGTTTCGTTGGTCTGCCGACTCGGGGCACATTCCGACAATCACCGCTCACCTTCCACTTCTTAATCACATAGGCCACTGTCGATTTTGGGTAGTTCAGATCGCTAGATATGTCCCTTAAGGATCGGCCACATTTGTGATACTCGATAATTATACCTTTCTCGAAATCAGAGAGAGTGGCCGCAGCAAGCTTCGAGAGAGTGAAGGTTGTATTTTTTGAGCTCTGCCGATTCAGTCTATAACTACGGAAATAATTATCCTGCAGTCTTAAAAGTAGTTGATTTAGATAACAGAAGCAGCAAGGATTACGGTGATACAAGATTTTCGGCTGTATGACAAATAGGCATTTAATTACGGAATTTTTCAAGATTTTACTAATTGTGTTAGCATTACAGTGCCATTTTCACCGTCCTGACCAGCTTTGTGGACCGCTACAAAACAACTGCAAGTCGGATCAGCTCATTTTTAATACCATTGAATAGCCCAGGTTTTTCACTTTAATTTGGAATAAGTTTAACGTCATTTGGTTAAGTAGTAATTTAAATATGAATTAATTACTGTTTTCAAATAGTGTATTTGAAGCAGCTTCAACGCTAGCGACCGTTAGAATACCGTTGGGTGATTCACCACCCAAAGGAATTCGCATCCGGCTGAAAAAGGAGGTAGTGGCCTAATTACCACCATCTGCCTAATTAGACTCCTAATTACTGGATCAACTTACTTCCAACAGCAAACGTCCTTTCTACTAATAAGAAGTAAAAGTTCCAAATTTCATAAAATTCGACCAATTAGAACCAAAGTTACTAATTTGCGGCATTAATTATTGGACTTACAAAAATTCAAGAAGTTAGTATGAAAAACTGAAGAAGATAAGCGTCTAATATATACACAGAAGATAAGCGTCCAAGTGCAGTGTGAGTTGTGTTTGTGCAAGTGCTATTCTGGTTCATTAGTGCTAATTGGATTACTGTTCCTGCTTTACAGATGAAAAACAGAGAAGATAGCAGCCAAGGTAGGACAGCCTGACATTATAATTAATTTATTAATCGCAGATTAACCAACAGGTTGGCTTCAGCCAATACTTGACACTATTTACTACTCAAAATAGGTGTCTAGTATCCTCAGGTTTTACACCGGAAACTCGATTAATTATAAAAGTGTCTACGTAAATATGTGTTAATTAATGATGTATTGTTATTCACATGCTGATTAATTACCGCTAAATTTTTCATAACTTCGCACAAATTGTGCGATTTTAATAATTCTCAAATTGCTAGAAGGCTCCTGTTACCCATCCCATTAACTTGACTGTGTATTTAAGTATAGTGCTTAAATTGGTAATTGCGTTAATTACCGGTATATTCTTATTGCACTCTTGTATTTTATAATTTTATAGGCTTCTGTATAGACAGCGGCACTTTAATTGTACTCTAGGTTCCCGGCACCTTTGAACAATGCTAATTGCAATTAATCTAATTACCATATTTTAAGTCTTTAATTATTCATTTAATTAAGTTATTTATAATTTGTATACATTTCACTGTTAATTTGATTAATGTCCTTTATACAACTTAAAATGCTTCTTCAATGTTTATTAGTAAGTGTAAATTAGTGTGCAAAGTAGTGCTAGTAGTGACTGTGTTCAATTCAATGATCAGCGAATTGTGCAAAATAGTGTAACGTGAACTTTCCATTTTTTATTGTAACGAATTTCTAGTACCACTGAATAGACTCTTTACAATAACTGCCATCACGGTGCTCCCTTCAAATCATGCCACGTCCTTCGGCCCTTACAACTGACGGAGAATCATCTGACACACAAAGTACCTTAGACGCTTCTAAGAAATTGGCTTCAGGTCTGCCTTACGTAGAAAAGATTTCCATTTTTTACGAAGACATCCGACAGGTAACGACCACTAAAAGAAACGCCAAATTCCTCTTACCAACTGAACTCCGTGCTCGCCTCCTAGACTCTCTGGCCGCATTACAAACGCTGGCCATAAAAGGACCAGACTTCATACCAAAAACTGCCAAAGTCGATACCGGAGTCAATACCTCAACCGTGCTTTGTTGCGAATTAGCACATTCTCAGCAACATCCGACTTCGGAACAACATTCTCAACAGGCCTCAACACCACCACCAACTGCCACCCGACCGACATTTGCTGAGATCGTCAGGAAAACAAAGACACAAAGCCTTTTCATACGGCCGAAACCCGACATTACAGAAGCGGAACTAAGAACGCAGCTCAACGCCAAAGTACCCCTCACGAAGATTCAGGTTGGAATAGACAAGATTATCAGAAGTAACAAAGGCGGCATTGAAGTAATCTGTAACACCAGCGACGATGCCACAGCTCTCGAGCAGCACATCAAGCAAAAAGAAATCCCGGCGGAAATCAGTAGACCTCGGAAGCGCAAGCCAAGATGTGCAATTCACGACCTGCCAGAGTCTACAAAACCCGAGGAAGTGCTTGAGGAAATCAGCGCTGCTACAAACATGCCCAATAACACCTTCAAGCCCCTCCACCGTCTCAGAGAACGACGTAAAGGAAAAGTCAAGTGGGTATTCGAATGTGAGCCCACAAGCTTTAGTGCCATCATGCAGCAAAGGAAGATCTTCTTGGGATGGCAGGCCCACAAAGTCACAGAGTACTCTGGCATCAAGAGATGCTACAGATGTCAGCAGTATGGGCATACGCAGGTAGACTGCAAAAGCCAAAAGCAATACTGTTCATTCTGCGCTGGAGAACATGGGGTTTGGGAATGCAATGCACATCAACCGCAGTGCATTAACTGCGGGGACGCAAACTCACGCTATGGATCAAGACATAATTTTACCCTCCCAGCCTACCACCCCGACTGTCCGCAGTACCAGGGAAGAGTGCAGACCATCAAAGACAGTACAGAGTACTAGAAGCCTGCCAGCGCCTTTAATGCGCTCAACAGCAACCTCACGTACCGACGAAAGTTTCCAAAAAATAAATACGGCTAATATAGCACAGAGCCCAATTGTATTCCTACAGATAAATTTACAGAGGGCACAAGCAGCGACAAATAGAGCAGTAGCATTTGCCATCGAGCACAGTATAGACTTCATTCTAGCACAAGAACCGTACACACGAAATGGCCAAGCAGTGGGATTCCCACTTAAATGGACGATATATCAGCAGCAAGAGAAGACGCAACCGCCCCGCGCTATCCTAGTATGTTGTCAACCTAACTGGACTCCTCTGATTATTGAGCAGCAAAGAGATTTAAGTGCAGTCCTTCTTCAAGCCAGCAACTTCTCACTTCTTCTCATTTCGCAATATGCTTTCCCAGCTGAGGATTTAGAAACCACGATTGAACTAGCACAGTCAGTTCTCCAACGAACCAAGCTGTCAAACGTCATTATAGCTGGAGATTACAACGCTCATCATACCAACTGGGGCTACAACAGTACCGACACCAGAGGAAGACAACTTGAGGATTTCATATCAACACATAATCTCATTCTCCATAATTCCATAGATTCTCCACCAACCTTTGACAGAATTTTTGCTGTTGGCTGGCCGGATTTGACCCTCTCTACGGTGCCGATAGCACAGCATGTGCAGGACTGGAAGGTAGAAGAAGCTGATAGCTTATCAGACCACAAATTTATCACCTTCAAACTCAATAGCCTACCACAAATAGAAATTATTAAACGTTATAACATGCCATCAAATAAGAAGCGACAGTTCTCTCGGAAAATTGATCAAAGATTAAGCAATCTAACCCCAGTCCTAAAAAATGCCAATACACAAAGTGATATGGAATCGCTAACCGACGACATCATGAAAATTCTTCATGACACCTGCGAAGAGCTCTTACCAACAAGATCCAAAAAGAAATTAAACGCCACTAACTGGTGGAACACAGAGCTCACCATCCAACGGAAAAAATGCCGTGCGCTCAGACGCAGATTAAAGCACGAACGGCGTAATGAAATCTAGAGCACTACCCTACCTATCTTTCAAAGAGAGCAAGCATTATATAAACGGCTAATAATCAAGGCCAAGATCCATTCCTGGCAAAAATTTTGTACTGAAACGGAAGGAATTTACGGGCTGCACCACAAAATAGCCACTAACAAGCTCTTTAAACCCGTGCGTCTTCAATTCATACCATCAGAGCAATCACTAATTACGGAAGAATCCACCAAAAATACGCTAGAAAATATCCTGGACCATGTCTTTAGTCAAGATGACAATTCTGACGACTCGGAATATCATAAATCTCTACGCAGTAACAAATCTACTCCGTCTACTGCAGACGATCCAGACTTCACCATGCAGGAAGTTTTACAAGTCCTGAAACTCCTTCCCAATAACAAGGCACCGGGACCAGACGGGATAAGCTATCAAAACAGCAATAAGAGCATCTTTGCCACTTTTTATAGCCTTCTTTAATAAGCTGCTACAAACAGGTAGGTTCCCAAAAGCATTCAAGGTCGGCCAGGTCGTATTATTCCTAAAAAAGGATCGCGATCCTTCAGATTCATCCTCGTACCGACCGATCTGCTTACTTTCGGCTCTCGGAAAAGTATATGAGAAGCTTCTAATGATTCGCTTACGACACCACTTAGAAAGAGGCCAATATCTACACCCCAAGCAATATGGATTTCGAACAGGGTCATCAACACTGCATGCACTCCACGATATACATTCAGGTATACACGATAATCGCAACCCCGGCTATCATACTGCTCTAATCAGTATAGACCTGAAAAGTGCATTTGATATGCTGTGGTGGCCCTCAACTTTAGAAGCACTCAGAACAGTTCAATGTCCACGCAATATTTTCCTTACTTTGCGACATTACCTAACGGACCGTTGCCTTCTAATAGTGCACGACAGTGGGATTATCAAGCGTACCCAAACCAGAGGATGTCCACAGGGGTCCTGTGCAGGCCCCCATTTGTGGAACGCAACCTTCAACTCAGTTCTAAAATTCACACTGCAAACGCATTCCTCCATATTCGCATATGCAGACGATGTTGCTCTACTTGTCCGAGGACGTACTAGAGCAGAATTGGAGGCCAACTCTAACGAAGTTTGCAATCTATTCTACCAGCAATGCAACAGACAAAAACTCCAAGTAGCAGAGCACAAATGTCAAATTCTACTAATCGCAAAGAAGGGAGGATCACTGACTAGAAGACCGACAATCCGCATCAACAATCGTCGAATTAAAATTGTCCGTGTCCTGAGATACCTCGGTCTATACATAGATGAAAAACTGACATGGATGCCGCACATACTTAATTTAAGGAAGCGTACAGCAATCATAGCACAGCATTTCAGAATGCAACGCGGATTTCATTGGGGGATTAATTCTCACATACAAAAAGCGTTATATCTTACTGTCGTCGAGAAGATGGTGTCCTATGGAGCGGCCATTTGGGCCTTCCCTATGCAGGGAAGGAAAATCCGGCACCTGTCTGCACTACAGAGGCCCTTCCTACTCTCAATTACAAGAGCCTTCAGGACAACATCTACTGATGCACTAAACATCTTGGCAGGAGTGCTACCACTTCATCTACGCATAGAAGAAGCGGTGACACAACAGGTTCATCAGTTAAGACTTTCACTTACTTATGATTACGTTACCTTCTCTCAAGAACAGTTTGAGAATAAGACCTCACAACTTCATATACACCTAGCAATTAAGGGTATTGGAATTCACCTCACGAAGAACCCAGCATATGTGGCACCATCCGGCTACATCTCCATCTACACAGATGGTTCTCGTATTGACGAAAAGGTAGGCAGCGCCTTTGTCGTGCTCAGTGAACAACAACAACCCCTTCACCAATGGCAGATGCAGCTCAGCACTGAAAACAGCGTTTTCCAGAGTGAAGCACTCGCCATTCACGAGGCCATACGCTATCTAACGAATAATAAAATCTCCAAAGCCTTAATACATACAGATAGCCTGTCTTCTATGCAAGCAATTGCCAATTCAGAAAATACCTCCCCGCAAATAGCAGGCATTCAAAAAAGTCTACGTGAAAATGCTCACAATCATTACGTCATAAAATGGATTAAAGCGCACACAGGTATTTATGGCAATGAACTTGCAGACGGCCTGGCAAAAGACGCCGCCACTGGGAACAACATTACTACAGTACAGATCCCATGGCCTACCTCATATCTAAAAAAGACCTTACGGCAAATTGTTTGCAATAAATGGCAGCAGGAGTGGACGAACAGCTTAACCGGCAGAAGAACTTTTTACTTCAAGCCAAAAGTAGATTTACAAAGACTTATCGCCAGTCCCGTCTTGGTACGTTACATATCCGGTCATGGCCCCTTCCCACAGTACTATCATCGACACGCTATCACCAGCACTGACGAATGCATCTGTGGTGAAGAGGGCACAGCAGACCATTACATCACTGCATGTCCCCTTACAGAGGACCACCATATTGCCATTCCTATAACGGATAGGCAGGCCTTCTGCAGGTTCCTCGTTAAGCATAAGCCAACAATACGCCAAATCACTGCCGTCATGTCAAAGCTAATGACACTTGGCACAGAATTGTGTCAAACTGCTTAATGTAACTTATGGTGTCAAGCAGCATAGTGACTACTACATAGGAATCACAAATTTATGCATGTACTATGCCTATTTTTCACATCAGACTATTTATATACAGACTGCAACCCAATCTGCAGATTACCTTTCCTTGTGCAATTAGTAATGTTACAATATTTCAACATAGTGACCTTTTCTGCATGTATATTACATGCAAATTAATATAACCTGCATTATATAATAATGTGTGTAGTATGTGAAATGCAGGTTTATAATATGCACTATGTAAAACTTGGCACAGAATTGTAAGAAACTGCTTAATGTATCCTTCAGTAATTGTAAACTGTACTATTTAATGTGTGTAATATGTACCATGCTAATATTGTAGTAATATGTACCATGCTAATATTATTATATTATGTACTATGTTAATATACTAAGTAATTGTAAACTGTAAATGCGTGTAATATGTACCATGCTAATATTCTAAGTAATTGTAATCTGTAAATGTGTGTAATATGTACCATGTCTCAGTAATTATGTGTAATATGTACCATGTCTCAGTAATTGTGTGTAATATGTACCATGCTAACACTCTCAGCACTTAAACTTAAGCACTATGCAATCTCTCACTAAATGTTAAATGTACTATGAAATGTCTTTTATATGTACCATGCAAGTATCAATTAATATTATTAACTATTAATGAACTTCTTAGTAAATATAATCAGTCTTATGTAATGTATGTACTATCTATCATGCAAGTCTGTAAATAATAATGAATGCATAATGTTAACCTAAGTACCTAATTAAGTATGATTACGTAAATATGAACTCAACGGATGCAACGTACCTTAAACACAAGTTATATTCAATTTCCAGGTAAACGCAATATATAGTATGTAATGTGTAAAATATATACCATGCAATATGAATGTTTATGTATCATACAAGCCTGGATTTGCAAGTCTGAACGTATTAAGTACTTTAAAGACAAGTATTCATCAATCACTCAATAAATGTAAACTGTACTATAATAAGCAAGTAATATGCACCATGCAAGTATTAATTAATATCATAAACTATTAATTAATTTCTTAGTAAATGTAATCAATATTATGTAATGTGTGTACTATGTACCATGCAAGTCTGTAAACAATAATGAATGCATAATTATGCTTAATTAATATTAAAATATTGAACCTTGCGGATGCAACGTACCTTAAACATAAGTAAAAACAATTTCTGAGTAAATGCAATATATAGTATGTAACGTGTGAGAATATGTACCAAGCAATATGAATGTATATGCATCAAGCAAGTTTGAATAGGGTATAGAACATATAATAGTCATGCAAGTCAGAATATGGTAATAGGTAAATGCAGTTCTGCAAGTCTGAACATAACGAAATTAAGTACTATTAAGTTTCTCAATAATTGCAATCTGTACTATTTAATGTGTGCAACATGTACCATGTTAATATTATTGTAATATGTAACATGCTAATTTTCTCAGCAATTGTATTTTTTTTTTTAAACTGTAAATTGTAAATGTGTGTAATATGTACCATGCAAATATACCCCATGTCTCAGTAATTGTGTGTAATATGTACCATGTAAATATTCACAGTACTATTTAATGTGTATAATATGTACCATTCTAATTAATTAGCATGCACTATTTAATGTGTGTAATATGTACCAATGTGTGTAATATGTACTATGCAAACTGTAAATAATAATTAATGCGTAAAGCCAACCTATGTGCTAACCTAGGAACCCAACTATACATACTTATAGTAAGAATTGAATCAAACAGGTGTAAAGTACCTTAAACATAAATATTAAGTACCCTAAACAAAAGTATTAATCAATCTGTCAGTAAATGTAAATTGCACTATGAAATGTGTATGATATGTATGATATGTACCATGCAAGTATTAATTAATATTATTAATTAATAATTAAATTCTTAGAAATGTAATTTGTATTATGTAATGCGTGAACTATGTACAATGCAAGTCTTCTCAGTAAATATAAGCTGTACTATGTAATGTATATAATATGCACCATGCAAACCTGTAAACAATAATGAATGCGTAGTGTTAAACTATGTGTTAACCTAAATACCTAAGATGTAAAGTACCTTTAACATAAGTATTAATCAATCTCTCTGTGTGTAATATGTACCATGCAAGTCTGTAAATAATAATGAATGCATAGAGTTAACCTAAGTATCTAATCATGTATAATTAACGTAAATATTGAACCTTACGGATGCAAAGAACCTTAAACATAAGTCATATTCAATTTCCCAGTAAATGTAATGTGTAATATGAAATGTGTGAAATATGTACCATGCAATATGAATGTAAATGCACCATGCAAGTATGAATAAGCAAGTCCGAATATGGTACGGCATGTGTAATAGGCGTGCAAGTCAGAGTATGGCAATATGTACCATGCAAGTCTGAATGGGTAGCGATAACCTAAGTACCTAATTATGTCATTCTAGATAAGGGCGGGCGTGGTGCTCATACCAATTAACCGTAACGGTAGAGGGATGGTGCCCACGTCCTCCGTCACTCACTCACTCACTCACTTGAAATCAGAGAGCTCCGAACTGCGAGGCATCTTGCATGTGACTAAAGCCGATGCTGTTTCCTACACGATATATACCGGCGGAGTCCGTGATGTACCTTAGGACCGCAGATATCGTCATTTGCATAGGTGTCCAAATACTTATTGGTAGTCAGTGTATATGTCGCAGGATCTACCAATAAGAAGTTTTAGGTTATTTTCTACCTTCTTTCCGCATGTTTTCTTATTGTAATTATAAGTATACTCAACGCGTATTCAAGAGGTCCAGGGTTCGAGTCCACCTTCTTCATGTCTCCTGCTTCAAAAACTCTAAGAACTGTACTGTTGTGCCCGAAATAAAATGTTGGCGAATTCACCAGGATTTGGTGACTAGGTCCCCTAATCCGCAGTCGTCCTTTAAAAGGGGCATAATATAAGGTATTTTCTCCTTCCTTCCAGCATGCCTTAGAGTTGTAACGGTAGCACATTTGACGCGCATTCAAGAGGTCCAAGTTCAAATCTCGGTGAAGGCATTGCTGATTTTTCGTGTCTCCTGGATCAAAATATGTTCGTGTTACATAAAAGCAATATTTTTTATGCCATTCAGCCAGTAATTTAAGACTCTGCATTTTAGCCACACAAATTTATGTAACGGATTTCTTAACAAATTTAACACCTCATAAGGTATTTTCTCCTCCTTCCAGCATGCCTTCGTGGTGTAACGAAAGCACGCACAACGCGTATTCTAGAGGTCTAGAGTGAGTCCCAGTAAGGGTATGGCACATTTTTCAAGTCTCCATGTTCAAAATAATCTAATATCTCTATAGTGGCGTCCGAACTAAATGATGGTGGAAGACAATTCGTCACCACCAGTATTTGGTGTTAGGGTCCCATAATCACCAGTCGCCCTTTAAAAGGGAGAGTATATAAGACATATCCTCCATCCTTCCAGTATTCCTTCATTGTGTAACGGTAACATATTTTACCATTTTACACGTATTCGAGAGTTCCAGGTTGGAGTCCCTGCAAAGGGCCTTATTCAGTTTTAATCTCTCCTGTTTAAAAACAATCTAATGACTCTAAAACGTAATTACAAGTAGAGAAAACAGTACTGTATCATCAGCAGTACAATGGAACATTTTCTAATGCATCTTAAATGTAGACCGAATTTCGCAGATACGGCTCTAAAGCAGAGGATACTTCGTAACGTTGTGCTTTAAAAACAATCAAATAGCTAACTAACCCAGCAGAGTTTGGAAAAACACAAGAATATTTAGATTTCATTTCAACGTAAGTCATTCAGCTCGAGGTTGTGATTGTTCTTTTAAATTTTCCCTAGTAGAAGACGAAGTGTTAAATAGGATAACTAAATCGTTCTGGAAAAATTCTTCAAACCCATTTATGTTCGCTCCAATTTATTTGGGGCACTTTTTTAAACGTCAAAAAATTAGGATGAAATCCTCAAATGTCACTAACTTAACCTCAAAAACGTCTTCAATATTTGGCGGAATTTGATGATTGATATCTCTAATTCTGATACGGCTATTTACAATTTTTAATTTTAAAACTATATTTAGACAGACTTGAATGCACTACAATTTGAAAAGTAATTAGGCACATAAAAGTTCAAATGGTATGCACAAATTAGAAATAAAAGAAATTCACCAAATAGAATAAAAGTAATAAAAAAATATAATAAATGAAAATAAAAAATTCAGTATGCAAAATTGGCAGATTTAGTCTATGGCAAAAGTGTAACAGAAACAGACTAAATCAAATATATACAGATATTTACATACATTTACAAAATTCATAACATTTAAAAAATTTTTTCCGTAATAATTCTATTTGTTTTCAATCACAAATTCCTAATAATATTTACTCTAATTAGTTAAAAGTGCAATATTTTAATGCACGCTTACGACGTACAAAAATAAACGAAAATTATGAAACTAATACTGTCAGGAAATATCGAGCAATAATGAATCGAGCAACATTCCAGTACACTCAAAGAGATCCTTACTCTAACTTATACGTAACCTGGATAATAAATACATGACACAGACATAATGCTGTTCAGATAACTAGGCAGTTTCTGCAGGACGGCGAGCGTTAAAATTAGAATCGACTCAACTGAAGGCAGCTTAGTGAAAATATTGATTAGCCTGACAAAAACAGATATAATATGACATAAAAAGGCTGACAGTTACGAAGAAAAATTGGCAGATTAATATAGGAAATCAGTAAATCAATTATACCATTCTTAATGGATAAAAGAGGAAACATAATGTAAATTATATGTAATACATTTTAAAGAAGAACAAAGCGATCAGAATTTAATTCTAAGTTATTCGTTTTTCTTTTTTTTCATAAAATAATGACGTGAGATGAATCAGGCGTGTTAGAATATAATTACAACAAAAACGTACTCTTAAAATGTCGTTGCAAGTATTAACTGTTGTAAATGAAATACTGCTAAAATGAACTAATACATGTGCTATTCAAATTTGAAAGCAAAGCGGTTTTTTTTTGGTAGCTAAATAGGCAATGTATAGAGTGAGAAACAATTTTTATTAGTTGCAGATGAAAATGATGTGAATATTCATTATAGATGCAACTCAAGATGTAAATGTGTATAACAATTAAAGCTACGTAATGTATGTAGCATTGTTAGCTTCATATATAATTTCCATTAAAGTCACTACGCGTCCTTTATTTTCATTTATATATATATATGTGATGTATCAGCTTTAGTCAAGGAATTAATAGATTGTTGAAGAATCATAAATTTAGTCGTAGCTTAAATAATCAGACGATAAGTTTAAAAAACAGGATCCATTTATTATTATTCAGGAGAAATAGCAGTTACAAAAATCAGATATCCGGAGTAAATAAAAAGAATAACTAATAACTTTTTGTATGAAGTTTACTGTACCGTTACATTAAAGAAAAAGCTCAGATTATTCCTTTTGCGAGTCTTTTTATAGCCTCTGGAAAGGCGGAGCTTTCAAGAAATGACGTCAGCTTCGTCAGCCAATCCAGTTCGCTTTAAATATCTCGAGAGCATTCTAAAACTTTACGTGTAGAAAAGGCGAGAAAACAACTTGACTAACGGGGCTATGGATTTAATTCCACGTACTTTCAAATAAGAGAACGTCGCCATTAAAAATTAAAAGAACATACAGTTAGAATTTTAAGTGTATTCTTGAATATGGAATTTTATTATTACATACTATATACATACTTATATATATGTACATAGGGTTTGCCAGAAACATTGCCCTCGGCTTTTATTCCCTAAATATGATCGTAACATATAATATAAATTACAAATTTACGTAAAAAAAAAAGTACAGAATTTTATGAAATCAATTAAAATTTTCAGGGAATTAAATTAAAAAAAATACAAAATTTACATTTTTATATGGCCCCGTTCATAAAAGTCCTCAGTTAGCAAAATATGCCGCATGCAACGATAAGATCATATACAAAATATCAGTATTTTATTATAAAAATTTGGGGAGATATGTTCAAACAAAGTTGGTGGAGTCGATCATAAATTAAAATGTAAACGCTTACAGCTAGATTGTAGATGACGGGATGCAGAAATGCATCATAAGCATGTAAAATATGGCTTTTATTATTAATTTTGTTTACAAATTTACAACATTACTCATATATAGGCATAGAAAAGTGGTTCACGTTAACATTTATATAATTTCATATCTCTGTGACATTTTGTGATAAAATGCTTAAATTTTGTATATGACCCTATTAGTGTATGGGCCACATTTTGCTGACTGATAATGTTTTCGCACGGGCGCCATATAAGAATGTAAGTTTAGTATTTCTAAAAATTTAATTCCTTGAAAATTTCAATTAATGTCATGAAATTCTGTCATTTGTTTTTGTATTTTTGTTTAACATTGTAATTTATATATCTACGATCATATTTAAGGAATAAACGACGAGGTCAATGTTTTTAGGATACCCTGTATAATTATATATATATATATATGTGTGTGTGTGTGTATATAAATAATTTAACTCTTTCGCATCGAGAGACGAACAAATCTGTTTTCAACAAACATCGAAAACGCCCGTGTTTACGAATTTGTCTTGTAATAGTTTTCCTTTTCCCCTGCAGTTTCATCCATTGCATGCAGTTTCACCTTAGGGCCGGATTGCACCTGCGAACGTCAATAGCTTTCCGTATTTCTCCTTTATTTGCTTCAAAAGAATGATTGACATGTCTTTTAACAACTCGCGAAACCAATGAGCCATACACTAACGTGGAGGGAAAAGAACTAGGCATAAAATAAACGAGGCGTTGGGGCGGTTTGCCGTTGCCTGAATGAACGGGCGTTACGGGCGACTTCGATGCAAAAGAGTTAAAGTAAGGTAGAAAGAACAAACGATGAAAGACCTATGTGGTCAAAAATCTTTGCGCATTGTGCTGAAAATTTAAGGAAATTAAAAGATAAATTCTAGTACGCACGCTAAAAAGCTGCTTAAATAGTGTGGTTCCTTTGAAAACTTTAACTTAAGGAAAATTAGTTGCAATGAAATGTGTTAAAAGAAAAAAAATACAACATTTGACTATTTACAAGTAAAAATCAACAATAATAGTAAGCTATATGCTAAACTAATTAAGTATATTTAAAACATGGTAAAAGTATTAGTAATTAATCGAGTTAGGAATAAAATTAAAAAGCGGTAAATGGTCGAATAGTCAAATATTTGGTCAAATATTCAGATCAAATATTAATGGTCAAATATTTAGATCAAATTCTAATCGTCATATCAGAGTCTTTTTTTAAAACATTTTTGTAATTCTGTTTGTTTTCAGTTACGCATCTGTAACATTATTTATCCCAATTAGTTCAAAATACAATTTTTTTAATGCATGGTTAAAAAGCAAAGCACACTTTAGAAATTTCTAGCTGTAAAAATATTTTAATTTCTGTCAATATTCATGTTAGAGTGCTTTTAAATTTAAAATATTAGTTTTGTAAAATTTACGAAATTTGACTTCGTTTTATGATAACCGGCCTTTATTGTTATATTTAGTAAAATTTTATGCTCCTGCGCCGCATAAGAGCAACTTTCCTAATGTGTGAAAAATCCACGAAATGTTTACTATAACTTTCAGGAAACCCTGCATTATACAGCGTGTACCTTAAATGTTAGGACAAACTTCTAGAGGAAGAAGGGCACGTCATAAGCATTAAGAATTGCATAACCTATGCTCGGAAATGTCAGGGGTAAGTGGTAGCAGAGGCAGAAGATGAGAAAGGAAACAAGAGCGATTAATTTAAAACATTTATTGGACATGAGAACAAATGGTTTACAACAGCTTGAATGTTACAAATAGATGCTCGAAGTTTGCACCATCAGACGCCAAACGTGCCTGACACCGACGGACCATTTATTGCCGGACATGTTCAAACACACCAGAAGTTTCTTTGATTGTAGCAGCTGCGTAGGCGAGTCTTGCCACGATATCCATTTTAGACATAACAAGAATACGATACAGCACATTTGATGGCTTCCCACGAAATGAAATCAAGGCTCGATGAATCCGGTGAGCATGGGGGGTGGAGGAAACTGGTCCACCACGCCCTATCCATCGATGCGGGAATGATCCGTTCAAATGTCTACAAACATCCAGTCCAAAATGCGCAGAGACCCAATCAATTTGGAATCACATGTTGCGCCTGACATTTGGTGGAACCTTGTCAAGCAAATCGGGAAGAACCTATTCCAGAAAGATCAAATAATTCGCGGTATTCAAATTGTCCGTCGGCGTCAGGCATGTTTGACATTTGGTAGTGCAATCTTCGAGCATCTGTTGTAACATTCAAGCTGTCGTACACCATTTACTATATCCATGTCCAATAAATGTGTAGAGACATTAGGTATTTTTTTGGAAGCAGGCAAGAGGAAAAGTATGAAACACCTTCTCCGGGAATCGAACCACAGACCTATGGAATACGCGCCCAGCGTTCAGACCACCACACCACGAAGGCATGCCAAGAAGGCGAGAGAAATACCTTATAAATGTTTTAAATTAATCACTCTTGCTTCTTTTCCTATCTTCTACGTCTGCTACCACTTCCCCCTGACATTTCCGGGTATAGGTTACTATGCAACTCTTAATCCTTATGATGTACTTTCCCTAGAAGTTTGCTGCAACATTTACGGTACACCCTGTATAGAAAGCAATCTTAAAATACCATGGTAGTCAGAATGTTGTTCAAAGCCACTTTGTGCCTCAGTAGAGTATTTTTGCGCAGAACAATAAAATCACATGTTAACTCCTTTAATAACTTTTCTGCGAGCAATTAGAACTCTCGTCTTATACCTGGTGTTTCGTTTGTTTTTGTTCTTTACCTGTAAAGATCAGTCTGACTCCTTCATCATAATATGACTCCTTCATCATTTTAAAGCATTCAAATACAAAGATTCACAACTAGTTCTATTTACTGCACATAAATTACTGCACTTTCGGAAGAAAAACAAAGAAACAAATAAAGCGAATGATCATCTCTTCACTAATGGGATCTTGATTAGCATATCAAATAATTTCAGTATATTGTAAGTACAGTAAGACCCCGCTTAACGCGGGGGATACGTTCCATCGAAGTAGAGCGTAATGCGAAACAGCGCTAAGCGAGGCTATCTTAACATGTAAATAATGGGGTTAGGGGAAGACGGATAAAAAATGGTTAGGCATTAAATTTAATAATGTTTTTTTAATAAAAATAAAATCAAACATTTATTTCTTACAAAAATAAAAACAATATAAACGCATATACTTTTAAAAACAAATAAAATTCTCAGTCAGATCATTCAGTCTATTCTGGGTTTCCAATTTTCTGCCTTTTTGTCAAGAAGGCATTATGATAGATTGGCTTAATGGCATATTGCGTTCAATTTCGTCGTCAATCCATATAGACAATCGTTTTTCCATTTCCTCTATAATGTTATTTCTAGAAGGGGTAATTCTAGTTGCAGAGCTTGACGTAGTTGCAGTTGCCGATGACAGTATTTTTTCTTTATTCTTAAGAATTGTTGTCCTTATTGTTGAAGTTGCCAAAATCAATGCAGCACTAATTTGAGATTGACGTTCACCAGAATCTAATCTTCTAATCACTTGCATTTGAGTTTCCAGTGAAATGCTTTTTCTGGTTGCTTTCTTTTCTTGTTTTTATTATTACCCATGATAAAAAGTAAAGATCATAATATTTGTCACTGTATTAATCGTTATAGTATTATACAAATTTAAACTTACAATAATGTCAACAAATGTTTCAAATGATAAAAATGCGTCCACCAAACAAGAAACACAACTACACTGTTTCGGATATGTTATTTGGAAACCTAGCGCTGCGCAAAATTTCGGAGAATCCCCGGGTTGAAATAAAAGAGCGCTAAACCGAAACAGCGCTAAACGAAACAGCGTTAAGCGGGGTCTTACTGTACCTTGATTGGAAAAATAGTAAATGAATACTATACAATAAAAACTTCTGTGAGGTAACCAAAAAAAAACATTGTCATGTGCAGTTTCGAAACGCTTGAGAAGGTAGCAGCTTAGTCGAACTGCAGAGTATATATTATTAAGATCAATGGATTGTAATATGTGTCTTATATTGCTAGATCATTTTTAGAGACAAGAAACGTATGGGGCAATTGTAGCATTGCACATTTGGACTGAAGTTTGCGCGAAAACGACGAGACCAACTTAATCACAGTGTTTTGTCCTATTAGGATAATACTCGGGCACACATAGCGCAAGTTTAGAAGTGCCTCCTCTCATAGAATCCTGGTGGTAACTTTTTCAGTAACCTCCATACAACCCCGATTTAGTTCAAATGATTTTCATTTGTTTGGTTCTTGGAAAGCGTACTTTAGCAGTACATATTTCGTGGGCGGTGCAGATACTGATCGGGAGATCCTTGTATAGCTACGCATGAATGCAGAGATTTTAGATGCAACACGCAATGGAATTCTTGCAAAATGAAGGGAGTTGAGTATCAACGTAGGCAGGATTTTCGTACCATTATTTTTATTGCCATTTATAACTTATTTACTGGCTTCCGTATGTAACGAAGGTTTTATACATATTAATAACGAAATGCCTAGCTGCAATAAGCTAGATTCCCCGCAAAGCTGGTTTAGAGTTGCCAGAAAAGGACAAGAAAAGACAGGATTGCGACGAGATTTGGCGCAAAATCGCCCATTCGGCGATAAAATTGACGATATACCATAGACGGAGTTAGAACATTCTACTAGAATGAATTCTTACCAGTTTGCTATACCGTGAAGCTAGCTTCTCCGTTATAGCCTGATATTCTGATAGCTGTGTTGCTGATTATTTCAGCCTGTTTATCGCTGTTCTTCGACGACTGTAACACGTCTTTGGAACTGTCCTGTGAAGTACTGGCAAATAAATTGTGTTTTGATTCTCCATCACGTGTTTGGATCAATTACTCCAAATCCACGGACCCGCAGAACGCAACAATATTAATACATTTTAACTTCAATAAACTTGGCGTATTTCCTCTTTTGATTTGGAAAAAAAAAAGCAGTTGGAAATCTCTAATCATTTCTAATTATTAATACTTGTTTCACGTGTTGTAACTATACATGTAATTTTAAAGACGAATAAACAATATAAATACGAATGTAGAAATGTGCGAATGCATAAATAACACCTATGCATTTAACAATAAAAAAGATGTATGTCACATTTCATATTTCATTTCATACAACGTATTTCAAGTACGTCACTTCTTAAAAAATATAACTGATTCCCCTTCTTGTGAAATCTAACAAAATGAACATGAAAATGGTTTTGTAAAATGTTATACATAAAAGTTTCAGACATGTGAAGCAGAGACAATTTTCAATTAATTAGCGACAATAAATTTTTCAATAACTCAAAACACATAATTCTATTTGACAAGAAATAAGACTTCTTCATGCTTTTTCACTTCTCTATTCTTTTGTTTAAAATATAGCATATGTTAATAAATAAAGTTATTCGAGAAACCACACTTCAGAAACCCTTCAAAGTATAGATTCTTTACTTGCTTTCTTATTTTTCAAAACTACAAAAATGATGAATTAAGACTCACGAAAAGATGGTCTCCTACAGGAAACCGAAAAAGTGGTTTCCTGGTTGAAGTACGTTTTCTATTGACAGCATATGCAGTTTCCGGCAACTCCGAAGCCGGCATACTTTGAGAATAATGACATCATTTTTGTCCCACCTCTTCCACTGAAAAAAAAAAGATCGTTTCCATCAAATGCTTTGAATGCGGTTTGCAGGAAATGAAAGCTATGGTGTTGCATTCGATTCTTATTTCTCTCTGGAATGGAAAAAGAAAATGACATGCGACAGCTCTGAACTTTAAATCTGAAAACATACATTTAGTATGAAATGTCAGGCCAGTGCAAAAAAAAGAAAATAATAAAAATAAAACTCTAAATGCTTATGAAGGTTAACCCATAAGATTTAAGCATTTAAATGCTTCATTTACATTAAGTACTTATTTTATTTTACATGTTTTCTTCGCTTTTTCTTTTTAATATAATGCATAACTTTGCTTCCAGCGCTGCAAAGTCTGGATTTAATTTGTTCCAGTAAAATTTTCAGCTGAAGCACTGCTGAACTGTGATTACAACCAATCTGAATAACTTAAAATTCTGGTTAATTGGCTTGAGTTTTTTTTCTGGAAGCCAATACGTATTTGTTTGTGACTGAAGGAAATGGAGTAACATTATTATATGTTTTGCTTATTTTGTTTCTAGAATGACTCAAGGTTGTTTCAATAATGTTTGTTGGTAGGGGTGGAGATTGCACTCCCAGCAAAGAATGAATAAAGGAAAAAAAGCATTTTTCCACGATAGAAAATGCAAAATATATTTCTCTCATCAAAATCAAACAACATTTCTATTTTAATTAAAACTAAGCATTCAATGTAATGCCTTTTACATACGTGTTAAAACTAAATGCATGTCTTGTCTGTAACATTTTCTAAGTTAAAAAGAAGAAATTTACGTGCATAATCAATCGCTCTGGACGGTGCAGAAGTTACAGAAGAAATGACTGAAACTCTAAAATCCAGGATAATGTTTCTAATATCAAGTAAGGCTGTCTGTATGTTCGATTTATTCGTTTGTGGCAATCATTTTGTGCTTTTCAAGCGCCTGGGTAGTAATAATATATTTTAAGTTATGTTTTCAAACTTTACGCGGTTATCAGTATTGTCGTTTATCAGTACAATTACATCGTTCAACCGGTACAGCGGTTAGCGTCACTGACTGTCGTACCGAGGAGCCCCCATTAAATTCCCGGAGAGAGCGCGGATGTTTGCAAGTGTCCGGGCGGCATGAGGGTACTCTAAATAAGCGGCGAGTCAGAAGTCCTCTCGACAGGTTGGTGGTAGGGGAAAAAGGCTGAGGAAACCCTCCCGGTGCGCTCTCCATCAAAACTGGAGGCGAAACTGAGCTAAATTGCACTGTCACCGCTAAGGTGCTCAAGACTGTTTGTCAAAGACAAGGCGTAATCTTTTGCTCCTTGCCACGAGAAAGCTCGAGGGCTTGGGCTGTCAGCCCACGTCAGACAGGTGACAAGTGACGTCAGACAGGTGACCATTAGTCAATAATATTTCAGAATTAAAAAACTAACATCCACAGAGTTACAGTATCTTTGTGCAGTGAAAATTTTCTGTATCTAAGCTACATCATTTTACAGCAAATTATTTCCAAAGAAAGTGATTAAATTACCTGACATTTAGACAAAACTCTTAAACACGCCTTGCAGTTGTTGCATTCTTCACAGTTTTGAGACATACATTTTATCCAATGAAACTGGATTTTGTGTAGTATAATTGCCATTGAGGCAATAACTTATTTACCAATTTAAGATATGCTTTAATTAATTGTAATAAAAGCCTCATAAAAGCTAACATCCATTTGAAATGAAAAGAGTAATCGGTGAACATATGTGTTAATACTATTTTTATGATGATCAAAGATGAATGACATAAATTTACGTTTCATACTGCTCTAAGACATGGAAATCTTTCCAAGAAAATGAACTCTATAAGCATTCTTACATTCTAATGAAAAGAACTTTAATATGAATTTCGTCCTGTTCCTAAACTTATGGTCTGAACATAATACAGACAGACTAATGACAATATTTGAACAGAATTTAAAAATATACTTTGTAAAGACCGTTTGAAATCTGGCGTCAATCTAAGTATTGGGATATTACTTTTAGAAATGAAAATTAGCTTTGTCAAAATATTTTTGCTTTTATAAAATGAATCGCACAAGAGAATGGACAACAGCCTATATCATAAAAACAGGGAATGTCTTATGAATGTGTCTTAAAAACAATAGAAACATTTATGTATTTAAGGGGTATCAGAAACCCCTATACCGACAATGTTAAATTGGCCATTTTCGATGTACCTTTTCTCAAAATCTGCTGCAGATACAAGCTTGAAATTTTTTGTGTAATTAAAGTATACCTATCTGATTATACTGAAATGAGCTTTCGAAACATTTTGAATTTTAGAGTAATTTACAGAATATTTTGTTAGTCATAGTAAAATTTAGCCCTTTTCTCACACAAAAAACTTTTTAAAATTTTTATTCTAAGTTTATCACAAAGGGCTCATTTCAGTAAATATTAGGAAACTTAATCAATAAGCCATAAAAATTTTAGATACCTGTGAGCAGTAATTCTTGAGAAAAGGTACATCGAATATAAAAAAAATCACGTTTGGAGAAAAACGCGTTTTTATGTAAAATTCCTCATTAATCAAAGCAGTCGATGACATATTAAAACTAGATTTTTTTACAGTTATAATTTTCATAGAGATTAAAAAGTGGTATTTTTAGAAAGATAAAAGTGTAGAGAATTTGAAGATGCAAAAATCTGAAATCACAATTTTTTGAAGATTTTGGGGTTTCAAAACCCCTTAAATTTTGTACAACAGAAGGTTTCATTAAATAGTTTTTATTAATATCAGTAAAAAGTGAGATTGATTGAATTATTTACAACAGAAATATTTGGTAAGAAGGAAAGGAAGTAAGTGTAAATAAAGGGATTTTTATCCTAAAACAGATTAGACACATTTCTGTAGCCTTACATTAGAAAGAGAAAGTATCACAAGTTTCATATGGAGAGGTTTCCGGCAACATTTGAAGAAACAAATCTGAAAAATAAGAATATTGCCTGACACATTTCTCTCATCGCACATAGCTTTTGGCTCCAATATGTCACTTTGCAAGAAAATTTGAGAGCAGTTTCATTTAAGCTTAAGTAAAAGTTTTGCAAATTTATTACCTGTATTTAAAACTAATTATAGTGCAGATAAAACCCTTACATGAATGTTGATTACCACTAGATTTTTGTACGAGATATCCAAGTTAGAGTCTGCTAAAGAAAAATACAATAACTTGAAAGTGTTATATTTCATACATCAAATTTTGTAAAACTCAGTTTGTCAGGATCAGTTAAATTTCCACATTTGATGTACATTGGGTTATCCCATAAACATTGCTGTGCTTTAAGTCAATTAGACTAAACATCGGAGATAGGAATAAACTGGTTCATTTTCTTAGGGCAAGTTTTGAACAGTTCAGCTTTATCAATTACTTTTCCACAGCTGAATGGAAGTGACAAAGGAGGAATGGGTTCATGGATTTGGGTTGATTGACGACAATACTTGAACAAAAATCAAAACACAATTTATTCTTCAGTATTACACGTGACAGTTCCAAAAGCACGTTTACAGTCATCGAAAACCTACGGCAAACACTCTGGAACAATCAGCAACACAACCTATCAGGCTACAACGGTGAAGGCAGCTTCACGGTTGGTCGATCGGTCTCAATCCAATCTCTGAATTAAAAGCATTACTACTAAACTCAACACACTCAAGAAAATCTTCACGCTCTGTGCACAGACAGAATATATATAGCTTTTGAGCTGCCTTCGAGAACATTCTGGTGTAAACCGGTAAGAATTTGTTCCAGAATGATCTCGCTCCGTCTATTTCATTTCGCCAATTTTGTCACCAAATGGACGATTTCGCGCCAAATATGGAATTCCTGCCTTTCTTTACAGTTTTTTGACAACCCTAAATCCGCTTTGCGAGAAAGCTTCATGAGATCAGTTATTAATATGGTTATTAATGCAGGATATAGAAATCGGATAATAAACATAATTCATTATTAACGGTGGTTCCAGAAAATGAGAACCGAAAACTGTAGCTTTGAAGTGGTGTTTCTTCTTGGAAGAGCTGTAGAATTCAACAACAGCATTCTGCAAACCCTGGCGTATGAAGATTCCATCTTAGATGTTAAGACCTATTATAGATTAAAAGAGAGCATATTTTAGATTAAAAAATAAGTTTGCTTAGGTTAATTTTAAAAAATAAAGAATTATAAAGAAACCTCAATATTTATGGGATGAAGCAAAGTATCGTGTCTTAAAGGAAGAAATCTTAAGTTCAACTTGATCTTTCAATATCATATAATGTCTTCGTTCTCTTAAATTCTGGTGAGTGATAATGAAATCTAAATATCATATTTATATTCATCAGCTTAAAATTAATAAATCAGTCATATTTAACTGGAATATTTTTCTTACAAATATAGAACTTTTATTCACTTACGTCTGAAAACATGAATCATTTAAAAAAGCAGTTAATTATAAAACATACTATTTTAAAGCTTTAAAATCTCTGTTTTAATTTCCTGACTTAGCTGCAAACTAAGAAATAAATATGAAACATGCGAAGAAAGAAATGATGTAGGGAGGGAAATATATTTTGTCTGACATAAAATAAAAATTGCAATCTCAGATTTAAAACTGTAACATTGAGTTTATACCGGGCCGTGAGAGGAGGGTTATTTATTTATCTTAGTAATGGGTTATTCCTTCTTACCCTCCAAAGAAAAGGATTGTTATGATGTTAAATGTCTGGAAGGGTAATTGTAAGAAATCCTTTGTCATTTTAATGTTAATTTGCACCATCTACTCTAAAACGGATATATTACGTTTCGAAATTATCCACAGAGACAGGTTTGTTTTAAAGCCTTGCCATCACGTCATGCCAGAATTAAAATACTCTTTCAGATATTTCGTGACGTTTTCGAAACAAATGTAAAATATTGCCAACAAGTATCTTTTAAAGTCTTATATAATGACTCATTTCTGAACTGCTTGACGAAAGTTATGAGTTTCTCTTTAAAAAATCTGATGTGTACACCACATAATTTCCTTGTACGGAATATTAAATTATACGCATTTTTTCTTGCATTTCATTTAAATTTATTAGATTGAATTAAACCTATTTCGCCGACAGCACATAAACCACAATAGAATAAATGCATTCTTTAAAATTCACTTTGTTTACCATAGCGACACTCTGGCGCTAGGTTTATATTTCGTTCATATTATAACTCAGAATGCATAAAATTTATATCATTTAAAGAATTATCTAATCGTTGCCACATGTTCTATTCAAATACTAAAGCTAGAACTATAATTCTAAAATTCAAAAAGCTAGAACGATGTATAAAAGAAATTAAGCATAAAAAAAAAAAAAAAAAAAAAAAAAAAAAAAAAAAAAAAAAACAGTTTTTCACAGACGATTGAGTATTTCTCATTCAATTAATTCAGTTTTCACTCCGTGACAAGGCAAAAATACATAAAAACTCAAAATATCTGTATTAAAAATTACGAAGTAAATTTTAAACGCTTATTTCCTCGAAAAAATTACAGAAAGGATTAAGCAGGATTTAAATAATAAATGAAGGCGTTATCTTTGTTGTAGCGAAGCTAACTTTCTCTAGATTAGCAACAAATTCACTACTCAGCTGTTTCAAATGTAAACATCAATGGCCGCCATTAAAAACAGGCTTAGCGGCAATTAAACAACCTTAAAATTGCTGATAATTCTAAAAATATTGCACACAGATTTACTAAAGGCATAAAATCCTTAACCGGAAGATAAAAACAACATAATTCAATCATTTTTAAAGCAAAAAAATGTACTATATACAAACATATAAGAGTAAAGAAACTGAGATCACTGAGCCGGGTAACAGAGTGTATATATATATAAATATACGAGTATTTATATACGTTTGGTGCGGCCGATTGCAACCAAAATACGAGGTGCACATCTACATGTTATAGCAGTTCCTATATACAAAATTTCAACGTTCTGAGGGCACTCGTTTTTGAGTTGTGCGAGATACGTACGTACATATGTTCGTACAGACGCCACGAAAAATTCTCTTCGGAATTCATTTTAAAGTAGTTTTATAATTCTTTTGCAGGAAAAGAGTGTTTTATTCTGTCCTTACGCACAGATATCACGCAAGAACATCGTTAAATTGCATTCGATAGCGGTGAAAATGGATGATTTCGTCCGTCTTTACATACAGATATCACGGAAATACATCGTTAAATTGCATTTGAAAGAGGTCAAAATGGGATATTTTGTTGAAATATGCTGCCTGAAACTTTTCGCATTTACAATACTTCCTTTTTACTTCGCGCAAGGAAGTAAAAAGATCCCGTTTATTCCACTGCGTTAAATTAAAGTTTGTATTAAGGACACCGAACCTTCTCTAAAGCACTGTATATTAAATAATTTGTGTCCATTAAAAAGATCTTTTATATATGCTTTCAAATAGTGATGCAACTAACCTCAATCGACAAAAATATTTTTAAGATACATTCCATTTACAACAAGGCTATAGAAAATTTTGGATGATTACATAAGATTTTAAATACTTTAGAGGAGGGCAAATTCATTAAATTTATAAATTAAATAAAATTTGAAGTTCTTTATGTCTCAAAAATGGGGAGGAATACAACAACTGCAAGGCCAATTTAAAAGTAAAGTCTAAATTGCAGATTGTTCCTTTATTAACTTTGGAAAGAATTTCTTGAAAAATGGTATAGTTTGGGTAAAGTTTATATTATCTAAAATTGAAACGTTTTCAGTATACAAGATGAATGTAATTTCGCTGCATATTATTTTTTTTAATATTGGAATGCAATTAAAATTTCGAATCACTGAATATTGAAATGTAATTTCAAATTTAATATGGAAATATTAAAATTCAAATATTGAAATGTAATTTCGAATTCGTATTACGAATTTAAAATCTTTTTGCTAGTGGGAGTACAAAATTTGAAAAAAATATCAATTATAATATCTCATTAAATTTTCTCAAAGATGAGCTCCAATATTAAGAGATGTTATCTACGTCTAACTATTAAAATATTTATTCCTGGCCTTTTCTGTAAACCTTTTGTTTGTTTATTTGTTTGTTGGTTTATTTAGAACAAGATGTCTATCAGTATGGAATTTTCAAAAATTTTCAACTCAAATTTTAATAGTCTTTCTAAGAACCTATTTAGTAATAAATTACCTTGCTTGATACTAACGTAGTTCTTTTACCTAATATTTATATTTTGTGACGGTATTCCTTATAACAAAATCTGATATGTACACCACATGACTTCCTTGTACGGAATATTAAATTATACGCATTTTTTCTTGCATTTTATTTAAACTTATTAGATTGAATTAAACCTACTTCGCCGACAGCGCATAAACCACAATAGAATAAATGCATTCTTTAAAATTCACTTTGTTTACCATAGCGACACTCTGGCGCTAGGTTTACTTAACAGTATTATATTTCATTCATATTATAACTCAGAATGCACAAAATGTATATCATTTAAAGAGCAGTGGTGGTGCTGCTAGTGCTACTGTTGTTTCGGGTATGTTTATGGACTTTCTCAAAATAATCAAAGAGGTGTGTGATGTTTTTAAAGGCACCACAGTTATGAATGTTTCTCAAAAAATCTCGGCAGCCATGCCTGAATTGCGGGCTGCGGAGCATTCAATCAATAAGTTGTTTATATTATTTAATGTTTTTGACAGTGTTTTTTCCAATGGTGAATAATTATGTATAGTGTAAACAATAGGTACTTAAGTATTATTACTTGGAACGCAAATGGTTTGTTCCGTAAGATTAATGAATTGCGGGATTTTGCAAGTAAGCACAGTCCCGACTTATTTTTCCTACAAGAACACAAGCTTGACCCTAAAATTTCATTGTGTGTGGCAAATTACTATACCTACAAGTCGCACAGAAGTACTACTGCTCCTCGCCGACGTGGAGGTGGCACTGCACTTCTTGTCAAACGCTGCGTTCCCCCATTGTCAAGTGAACATTCCACAGCTCTCAGCCGTAGAGGCCACAGCTATCTGCATCTCAACAGACACTAACACTCCATACACTTTTGTCTCCACCTACATTCCTCCCATGAGACCTGTGGCTGTCGTTCAGGCAGACCTTGAAATTCTACTCACACTTGGTACACATGTTATTATTGGTGGAGACTTGAACGCAAGACACCGAGCATGGAACTGCTACACTTCTAATGCAACAGGCAGACTGATTTATTCCTTGGCCGCGTCGGCACGGATTAATTTGGCAGTTCCAAGTACCCCAACACGGTATGCTGTTGGGTCCACCGCAATTACTGATTTTTTCCTGTTGCGGAACACCAGTTCTTCTCCACTGGATATTTCCGTACTGGACGAACTTTCAAGTGATCACAATCCTGTTAGGATTATTCTGGACCTCAGCAGATATACTACATCAGACACCAGGGCCTTTCGTACAGACTGACAGGTCTTTGCCAAAGCCCTCTCCAACACCCAGTACACTTTACCCACGATACACAAGGGGAGTGACATTGATAATTTGGTCAAGGACCTCACTGAAAATATACAAAATGCTTATGAGAAAGCCCAAGTTGAAGTTAAACCTGGTATGAAACACAAGCCTCAAGAGCTCAGATTATTGATTAAAGAGAGAAATGCTGCAAGACGAGCGTATCAACGTACCAGACACCGTGATGATAAAAGGAACTTCAATCGCCTGTGGGAAGCGGTCAAGTTTCTTACAAATAAACTCTCAACAAGATCGCTGGACTAATTACCTCAGATCTCTTTCTGCAGAGGATAACTCCTTGTGGAAAGCAGTGAAGAGGTACAAAAAATGCTACAACGCCATTCCGCCCCTTCACGGCCCTCAACGGATCCATTACACCGGAACTGAGAAAGCTGAACTTTTAGCTCAGCATCTGGAATCTCAGTTCTGCATTAACAACATTTCACACTCAGACACTGAACAGCTTATTGCTGACTTCCACTCCAATTTTACAACACAGCCATGCACAGACAACATTATCTCAGCCATGCCATCGGAGGTCTGTCTCTATATCATGCGAATTGCAAAAAGGAAGAGCCCTGGAGTAGACAGGGTCACAAATGAGATGATCAAGCATTTCCCTGTCAAGATAATACTCTACTTCACCAAGTTAGTGAATATCATACTACGATGGCAATACTTCCCAACCTGTTGGAAAACTGCCAAGATTGTCCCTCTGCTAAAGCCCAACAAGCCTGCGACTGCTCCTGAGAGTTACCGACCAATCAGTTTGCTAAGCTCAATTAGCAAAATCGTGGAAGCAGTTATTCTCCATAGACTAAACATCTTCCTGGATGAGCAGAAGATCCTCATACCCTATCAGTTTGGGTTCAGGCGTAAGCACTCGACAACACATCAACTCTACAGAATTGTTGAGTTAATAAGCAGTGGGATGCAACAACATCGTGTCACTGGTGGACTTTTCTTAGATGTCGCCAAGGCGTTCGATAGAGTATGGCTGGATGCCCTCATATACAAATTACACAACCTGGGACTCCCAGGCTACATCACAAACATAATTAAATCCTACCTAACCGGTAGACACTTTGTCGTTCATGTTTCTGGTTCATTATCCACAAACCGGCCTATACGGGCTGGTGTCCCACAGGGATCCCTTCTGGGCCCTACCCTATTCAATATATACGTGAACGACATCCCCACTACACACAACACAACAATAGCCATGTATGCAGACGACACAGCGATCCTTACGCAAAGTGCATTTGTTAGTTCAGCAATACAACAGCTACAACACCCCATCCACTCACTAGAGACTTGGCTGACCAAATGGAAAGTCAAAGTGAATGTTGACAAGACACATGCCATACTGTTTACTACTAAGAAGAATTTCCCGACTCACCTGCAAATGTATGGTGTGGACATTCCCTGGGTCAAGCAGGTCCCTTATCTTTGGGGTGATCCTCAGTAAATCTCTTACATGGAACCCACACGTTGCACATATTCTCAGGAAGTTTCGAGCTAGTAAAGCTTCACTCTTCCCCTTAATTGCTCGAAACAGTGTTCTATCTATTGATAATAAGTTGCTCATTTACAAAACCATGTTGCGACCAATTATGCATGCCCCGTCTGGGCATACTCGTGCAAAAGTTTGAGAAGGCAGTTACAAGCTGCCCAAAACGGGGTATTGCGTATGATATGTAATGCCCCCTGGTACATTCGGAATAGCCAAATTCGTAAAGAGTTAAGAATAAAGGATCTTCTTTGTGATTTTTATTGCCGCCTATCTAGGGCATTTTATGATAAACAGGAACTTCTGGACAATCCTGCGGTTGTTAACTATTGTTATGATACTAGGGACCCCAATTTCAGTAAACGCCCAAGGGCGATCCTAAATGTTAGTAATATGTAATTTTGCATATGTGTTATGCAAATTGTTGCTCAGATTCTTTATTGTATATTGTTCTTTTTTCCTCCTGATTGCATTTTGTTTTTTACTAGTGGCACTAAGGCGTCGCACTTCGTATTTTGTTTCTCTTGTGTGTACATGTATTCTTCTGTGAAATAGTTGTTAAAAAATAGTTAATTATGTATGAATTAGTAATTAGGTACTTAAGAAAAAAAATATGTATTTATTTAATTATTTAGCACATTCAGTTATATTTCTCATAATTCGAAACTTTTATCATGTTATTCGATTAGGGGTAGGGCTATGCGCCGAGGCACCCTGGTGGTTAATGTATGTATGTATGTATATCATTTAAAGAAAGACACAAGCAGTTCAATGTATGTATGTATATCATTTAAAGAATTGTCTAATCGTTGCCACATGTTCTATTCAAATACTATAATAAAGCTAGAACTATGTATAAAAGATATTAAGCAAACAAAACAAAACAAAACAAATAAAAATTTTTTCACAGACGATTGAGTATTTCTTATTTAATTAATTCAGTTCTCACTTCGCGAGAAGGCAAAAATACATAAAAACTCAAAATATCTATATTAAAAATTACGAAGTAAATTTCAAACGCTTATTTCCTCGAAAACATTCCAGAAAGAATTAAGCACGATTTAATTGACAATAATAAATGAATGCGTTATCTTTGTTGTTGCGAAGCTAAATTTCTCTAGATTGGCAACAAATCCACTAGTCTCCTGTTTCAAATGTAAACATCAATAGCCGCCATTAAAAATAGGCTTAGCGGCAATTAGACAACTTTAAAATTGCTGATAATTCTGAAAATACTGCAGACAGATTTACTAAAGGCATAAAATCCTTAACCGGAAGATAAAAACAACGCAAATCAATCATTTTTAAAGCAAAAAATGTACAATTTACAAACATATAAGAGTAAAGAGAATGAGATCACTGAGCCGGGTAAAAGAGTGGTTATATATATATAAATATATTTATATACGTTTGGTGCGGCCGATTGCAACCAAAATACGAGGTGCACATCTACATGTTATAGCAATTCTATATACAAAATTTCAACGTTCGGAGGCTACTCGTTTTTGAGTTATGCGAGATACGTACGTACGCACGTACGTACATACGTTCGTACAGACGCCACGAAAAATTCTCTTCAGAATTAATTTTAAAGCAGTTTTATAATTCTTTTGAAGGAAAAGAGTATTTTATTCTGTCCTTACGTACAGATATCAAGCAAAAACATCGTTAAATTGCATTCGATAGCGGTCAAAATGGATATTTTCGTTGAAATATGCTGCCTGAAACTTTTCGAGATTACAATACTTCCTTTTTACTTCGTACAAGGAAGTAATAAACTGCAATTTAACTTTATGTACGGGTGGTTAATGTATTAATATTATTTTCTATTTTTTAAAAGCGTACTTTCAATTTTTATCTTTTAGCTGTTTCTTTATATAACTTTCTGGGAAATAAAGATGTTAATCCTTGTGTTTCTCTTTCTAAAATAAATCTAATGCTTGAAAATCGCAAATAACCTATGTATCTAAATTAAGAAATTTTACAAATCTAGACACGTAATATAGGATACTTGTGACGATTTCTAATGATTTCATTCATCAGCATTCTTAGATATATAAAATGTTGCTCCAAGGAGCTATAAAACGATTGTAATAAGCTTTATATCATCTCATAATGTAAATTTAATTTTGGTTTAAAAAAAATAATGAAATTTATTTTCGTGATACCTCCTGAAATTAAACTTATAGTTGTCTACATGCTCATTTCATGAACTTATCCAATTTCTTTGAATCCGCCTTAGTATTGAAAATATTATATAGCAATACTAAATATTAAAATTTTTAAATAATCGCAAAATAAGATTAATTGTTTCATTAACACAACAGCAACAAAGGCCACATTCCAGTCGGTCACTTTATCATATCAGTGAAAGAAATAGAGGAGAATAATAAATTTATCTCGAAATAAATGAAGCTTCAAGGTAATCAATAGTAATTTATGTAGTCCAAAAATTTTTTTTTTCATTGGCCAATAAGATGGCTACACAAAAATCCATGTTTCTTGTGTCTTTGATTAAAGAATAATTTTACAAATGAATTGGAAAAGAGGGACCTGATCATTATAGAATAAAATGTAATTAAACTACTTTTAATTGACAGGGACAAAATCATCACATCATATTTCTTATCAAATTATGCTTTATGAAGTAGTTTATGGAACTTTTCAATAAAGTTGGTTATCTATTTAACAAGCAAATTTCCGAAGTTGGCAAAAATTTCCTAACAGCAGAACACTTTAACTGTATTTAGATAAGAATGCTAACAAGAATATAACGTTTCATAATTCAATGAACACATCAGTCACATATCTGGTCTTTTGTATAAGCTCCCAGAAACCTGTTTGGCAAATACCAGTCATAAAACTAATTTGAAGTCATAAATCAATACTCTCCAGTTTCAATTAACTCAGATGAAATATGAATACCAGTACTCATCACATTTAACTAGATTTTGACAAAATCATAGTGATGTAACTGAAGAAAAAGGAGAAAAACTTAACCAGTACCTAAAATGTGAAACGAATGTGAAATAAGATACACATCTAGATGATATCAGAGTATTACTAAGGCCTAAAACGAGACTCATCGAAAATTTCACGTTGGGAAGTGTCGTAAAAACTCATTTTTAAGACTAACTTTATGTGAGGTTGCATATGAAATGAAATTGAATTCATTGGACTTTATAATATATATATATATATATATATATATATACAATCGATATTAGAATTTAATTATTACCTCCCAAGAACAGTATTTTAGTATCATTGTTACTTAAATAAAGTACATTAAATATGCAACTCAACTAATTTAGATGTGTGAAATGTAAAAGTAAAAACTGAGCTGACAAATAGTAACCATCAAAAATGTTATTAAAATTGCATGAAAATATGTATGCTGCGTTATAGAAATATGCAAAGGGAATATATATACAAAAAATAGAATGAGTTTAATTTTATTTCGAAAATATCGTTATAGCTGTGAGAGATTATTTTATGCAATGTAACACATTACATATTATTAAACTACCGTTCATTATAATATGAAGTAAACATTAATAAATACTAATGGATTGTCATTTAAATATTTGTACTCATGGATAACATCAGTATTGTTTAAGTAGGCATGCGCATGTTCAGTTTATTCGTTATGCAGTATAGTTCTGCACTGCATAACGAATGGAGGACAAAAAAGATGCAGCTTTCAAATTCGCGGTTTCAAATTTTGTTTTTTATATTTATATTATAGTACTATATTCTGTGTAGGCAAGTGATAATTCATAAACGTTCTTCGCAAATCTGAAATAAGAAATTATTGTTTCATTTCGCTATGCTTCTTGTACACACACATCCAAGTTCACTCTTTCGTAGCCTACAGATTTAATTAATATAGAAACTTCATTACTAAGACTGTGATGAATTGACTTTAACATGGACACCAGGAAGCCCAAATTTTGAATTTCGAATTTGTTGTATTCCTGTTTCCTATTTCGTAAAATATTAACGAATTTTTGATTAACAAAATAACTGATTTACAAGCGAGCAGTGCCAACACTTTACGGAATTAAAAACTTTTATCGTCATCGCGCGAGTCTCCTTATCGGAAATTCTAAAGATATGCTGTTTTTAAATATTTTGTGATTTTGTTGTTGAATTGAATTTTATGTGACTTATGTATCAAAAATATTTAATAAATAAATGATATTTAGTAATAAAATAAATCCACAAGACGTTAATAACAAAGCTAAAAAAAGTTATGCCATTTTACTAAGAAAATGAACATTGATACGATGAACTAAGAAAAGACGTTAAAAAAAACTGAATCATGTATGCTAACACTTAATGCTACAGCGATAATTCTACACGTATACTGTTAGGTTCATTTTAAAGTTTTGTAATTTTGCTATTGAACTGTATGTAGCTTAAATGTGAAGAAAATGATGAATACTAATAAAGGAAAAAGGATAAAAAAAATTGGGTTAACAAAAGTGAGTGTAAAAGCGGACTGGTAAACTGCGAACTCAGCGGCAGTGTAAGAAACCTTAACAAACCTGTTTGGGCAGCCATTAAAATCTGAAATCTTTCAGATATTTTTTAAACGAAATATTTTTATAATGCTTTTATTTATCTTACTCTGTAAGCCTTTTTATCCCTCCTTTCGGCAAGATTTCGTAGTTGGAAGCATACTTGACGTGTATTCGAGAGGCGCATAGTTCGAGTTGCGCATAGAGCACTGCAAATATTTCACGTCTCCTCTACATCTAAAAGAAAACCTTTCTGCTTAAAGAACAACCTAATGACTCTACGATATATTTAGATTATAGTCAAAATTCAGATAACTACATTTCAAGGCAGTTTCAAATAATACGAAGGTGGGAAAACATTATTTCAGTTCTTTCGATTTATACCAAAATACTTTAAGGTGTTGTTTTGGTGCCATTTAAGTGAGCATATAATAAAATGTAATAAAATATACTACTTTTTATGACATTATGCCGTAAAAATGCAATATATAAATCTATTTATGAAATGAAAAGAATAAAAACAAAATTTTTTATATGGTTTTACTTACTACTAGCGTCTTCCTATAGCATTTCTAACGGAATATTAAATCCTAACTACACGAAAAAAGTCCCGCGCTTTTCTTACTTTCCTCTTGAGGATTTCTAATGCAATAAATACGTCTGCTTCATATTTTTATTACTCTTGAAACCTTATGAAGAAGTCAAATATTGAAGTTTTATTCTTATCAATTCCCACTGCATATTATTTTGTGTAAGTACAAAAGCCACTTCTGAAGAAGGTAGAACCGTATGAAGAGGACGAAAGCATATTTAAAAAATGCACTTGCATTTAAAATAAAACTTAAGATCTTAATGAAAGAATATTGAATATAAATATTAATTAAAAATCAACGGGAAGTAGAAGAGTGGTAAAGAAGAGATATTAAATATAGAAATAAAATTAGTAACACTGGTTATAAAAACGAATTTAATAAAAATGAGGAAATGGGTCGTTTGTAATTTCATGACAAAAGAACAAGAAAATGAATATAAAACAATAAATAATCATTTTAGAGACTTTCGAAAAACATTATTTCTTAACGCTGTTTTAAGTTTTTATTTGATGCTTAACTATCAATTCTGTTTTTGGTTAGAAAAAAGGATACCCATGAAAGAGGTCCAAAGTATTACTTCCTATCATAATTTTGTATGTTTTATTTGTATTTAAACATTTGCTTTTTCTTCATTTGCTTAGAATGTCATGTATAAACATTTAATTTCCTTATATGATCTTACTTTTTGTTTAGAATTCGTTTTTTTAACTCAAACGGTGTTAGCCCAGATGGGCTATTAATTTCGTTTCGGCATTTTGCGTCAAAAACTTTAAATGACCGTTTCACTTTTCAAATTCTTGTCACCAAATATTATCACCCTGTGTTATATTTAAAGAAATTAAATAATGAAGAATCTGCATAAATGTATGTATGTTTCTCGCATTGGAATAAATCAACGGTACCTAGAGCCAACAAATTTTGAATAACGTAATCCTTTTCCTAATACGGGCATCTGGAAGCCCTAACTTGAAATTTTTTTATTATCCATTTTATATTTTGCCAAAAATTAAAGAAGAATATTTAATTAACAAGCTCAACGATTTCAAAGCGAGCAATGGCAAGACTGTACAGGAAAAAAATACATTTTTATCTCTAGCGCACGAGACTATGTATCAAAATTCTAAAGATATGTTTATTTTAAAATTATAAGGTATTTCCCCCACTTCACTAGCGTGCCTTCGCGGTGTAACGGTAGCACGCTGGGTCGGTATTCCAGAGGTCCGTGGTTCGATTCCCGGCGAAGGCGATTGCTTATTTTTCATCTTGTCTGCTTCCAATTAACCTGGGTAATCTGTGTGGGTATTCTGTGTATATATCCATTGTACATAAATCTTTAATGCACTATCTTCTGTTTTGTATTCTGTTAACACCTTTGTATACGTATTCCGCTCTGTATATCACATTTTTAGTGTTGTGTACTATTTCTAAAGTTGCATCATGTTTCATGTATTTTATCAATGTATTTTATGTCTCTTGTATTTTATCAATGTATTCCGTGTCTCATGTATTGTATCATGTATTTTGTCCTGTATTTTTATCAAGTATCATGTTTTTACTAAGCTTTTGTTCACTGTCTGTACACCCTGTAGTAAGTATAGAATCTCTAGATACCTCAGTATTCCCAATATACAACACTATCATGCATTGGCAATATGCTTAAGTTTATGTATTGAGTGAAGAGTATTGGCATCTAATTACGCCTTATGTTTATGTGATTAATGTGTTGTTTTCTTTTTCATTTTTTTTTTCTTTTTTCTTTTCTTTTCTTTTTTTTTTTTTTTTTTTTAAATTTAAGACCCTTTCTCTTTATGTCTTGCACTTGACTATTTATGACATGTTAATGTAACCTGAACTGCAATGTAACACAATCACTCATCTGCTCTTGTTGCACTGTAAATACTTTTATTAATTTAAAGTTGCTGCTTCTACACAGGGAAAGGCGTGGGACATATGCCTGTTTACCACTGTTAAACACCAGGCGTCCCCGTCTTCCGTCACCTGTCACCTGCTTCCAATTAACCTAATGACTCTACAAAAGTCGTCCGAACTAAAAGGGTTGTGGATGATGATTCTCCGTACCCAGAATTTAGGGAACCTAGTCGTAGGTTCCCTAAAACCTTAGTCGCCCTTTTAAAAGGGGAATATATAAGGTATTTCTCCCACTTCACTAGCGTGCCTTTGTGGTGTAACGGTAGCACGATGGGCCGGTATTCCAGAGGTCTGTGGTTCGATTCCCGGTGAAGGCGGTTCCATATTTTTCATCTTTTCTGCTTCCAATTAACTTAAAGACTCTACAAAATTATTCTGGGATGTTGCTGTTGAATTGAAGTTAATGGTTTAAATTTGAAGAACATGGCATTTAATAAGTATAGGTAATACACAAAACGTTAAAAAATGCCGCCTTCGCCGTATATAAAAATTTTTTTTCTTTTTGTAATTTCCTCTAAATATCGGATCACTCAAAAATTATCTGGAACTATCAAAAATTATGGAATTAGCAAAATAGAAAGTAATGGCAATTTGTTTAATCGATAACAGCTATATATTAATTATAATTAATACTTTGAAGATATATTATAATTTATATATATTAATATAATTAATATGTCAATTGAACATTTATATTATATATTTAATATTTCAAGGGTGAAATTTCAGTAATATTATCTGTTGTTACTTCCTTGTATGAAGTAAAGAAATACTGTAATCGCAAAAAAAATCGGGTATCGTATTTCAATGAAAATATCTATTTTGACAGCTCTCAAAATCATTTGGACGGTTTTTAGAATCCACTTAGACAGAGTAAAGAACTATTTTCCCCCAAAAAGTAATTATAAAATGGATTTGAACCGGAATCCAAAACGATTCTTTCGTGACATCTGTATGTCTATATATGCATCTCACATGACTTAAAAGGGTTTCCCCGGGACTCGAATCCTGGTCCTCTCGAATACGCTTCGGGGATGCTTTCATGCACTATGAAGGCATGCAGAGAGGATGGGGAAAATACCTTATAGACTCCAGCTTTTAAAAGGTGACTGGGGATTTTTGAAACTCAGGCGTCAAATCCTGGTAGTGATGAATTATAGCCCACCACCTTTTAGTTCGAGCGCCACTTGTAGAGTCTTAGGTTATTTTGAAACAAGAGAGATGAAAAATGTTCAACGCCCTGGTTGGGACTCGAACCCTGGACCTCTGAAACTGTAAGCTTCCAGTTACACCAGGAAAGCATGCGGAGGAAAATCCTTATAACTACACAGAGTAAATTAAATGCTGAGTCGGCTCTAAGACTTTCACTGGTTTGAAATTACAATCGGCAAGTATAATGCACGGCAGAAGGCAAAAACTCTTCTCTGAGAACAACGTGGCTTTCAATAGGCAGAACACGCTCTCACTCAATCATAAAAATTCACTTATAACAGCTCTGTTATACTTTATAATACATACCCGCTCTCTTCCCAGGTCAGTAAGTTCTGTGTTTGTATTGTTATATGATGATAAATTGTGTATGTTTTGGTTTAAAAGCGATTGAACTATGTTGTTCTTATGTTGTGGTTAAGGTTCTTAAGCTTTTAGTTAATTTGCATGCAATAGTTGTAGAATTATCATCAATTTAAAAGTGGCGCTGTACCTAAGAAGGCTGCCATTTGTTTACATTCGAGACTTAGTAAATAAGTGAATTAAGTCAGTTGATGCACAAACTTCAGTGCTTTTTAACCCAGTGGGACCAAAATTTAGCTTTCAGTTTTGTGCATTGCAAAATTTGTATTCCTATGTGTTGGTCGAATTGCTCTTTTTTGCGTAAAAACTCTAATTTGAATTTAAAAAAAATTAGCTGTTTTTAAGTGTATTTGGTGTTTTAGATTTTTCTGTATTTTACAATTTTTATTATATATATTTTATGTATTTTGCCATTGCCGTGAAATGAGAATTGAATTGATTGAATGAGAATTATATCTCTAATAAAATTCGAGGAAATAACGTTATATGAAATGTAGCAAAAATTTATGCAATATAATAAGCGGTACAAGGAAATCATATAGTGTTCACATCAGATTTTGTTTTGGTGTGTGCGTTTGTGTGAAGAGATTTTCTCAAGCAGAACCAACATGAGATTTTCTCAAGCAGAACGGATTTTAATGATTCAGGATTTCTTAGTAATGCTTGAATTTAATTGCAATGTTATCTTTCTAATATTCATTATTGGTTGCTATACTTCATTGGTGATTTTGTCCATTCTGTACGATATCAAAAAAAAAAAAAAAAAAAAAAAAAAAAAAAAAAAAAAAACTGTTAGCCACTTTTTCTCTTATTGTAAATGCATCCAGTTTCTGGAAATCAGGTTATCAAGTGGAAAGTCATTGTTTAGTTAGGTTCACGAACAGTTAGGAAGATTTCTTTTAAGCCTTTCAATGAGTTTTCCATGGTCATGCGTTAACGAAGTAATTTTCAGTTGCAAAAATTCTTCCTGCTTGGGAAAACTCTCTCCCTTGAAACAAACAAATGATCTTTCTTAAAGCTAACAAAGAAGATCACAATTTAATATGATATTATACTTGTAGCAATACAAGCGTGTAATCGATTTTAAGTTTTATATGCGTGACGTTCGGATGCATTTAAAATTTATTATAGTATGTATTAATTTCTCTTTATCATTATCACTTGCGTAGTATTTGTGGAATGAATTTATTAATTCTCCTTGCTTTAATATTATACTCCTGGTTTCCATTATACTCCTAGGTTAAAAAACTGTCTTATATTTGAGTAGACTTTCAAGAAAACTAGAGAGAATCGAGAATGTCGGCTTTCGAGAATGACATGGTATACCACCCTTTTTCTTCCGGATTAGAATTTTCTTACCAGTTGGGTATGAAGTCTTAGCAAAAACGTTTTCTGAAGAAGCGAGATCTATAGCCTTCAAAGCTAATAACTTAGACTCAAGATTACTTTAATACCCCATTGAAAATTTTAGTTAGATTAAATTAAATTATAAGGCCTAGCATTACATCTTACCTTTTGAATTTATTGTTAAATTATCTTTAAGTTCTCAATGCCAGTAAGTCGGTGCTGTTATTGCATGGAAGACTGTGCCTTTCTGGTCAAAAGTTATGCTTAATAAAAGACGCTTTTTACATCTTTACCTATTGTGTTCATCTTCAAGCCTGTGCGAAAAGTCGCCAAATTGGACATTGAGGTTTATCCATTGATTTGCTTTTAACTAATAGTTAATTTTAAGTTGCAAACCTTTCCTATCATTGTCTTTTCACCACGCAGAATTTAAATGAAATAGCGAGCGTTTAACCAGATTGAGGTAGAAAGAACTGCTATTTAAGCAAGTTTTTCGGACATTAGTGTTAGAGCGTAAGTGCGTAATTCAGGCCGCGTTGTGCTGTAATTTATTGGTGATTTGATTCTGTGGTTTTCAGTGCTTCTAGCCATTCGGCTTTCCTCACCGGTTTTCTACAAACCAGGGCCTATCTTGCGCGTTAATCTATTCTATGTGCCGTTAGGCTAACACACCGCATTTGAATTAATCCAACATTATGTATTTCTGTTGAGCCAGAAGTGCTTGGCTAGTGTAAACCCAAATTGGATATTTGCTAATTTTGTGTTCGAATAAAAGGTCTGTTGGCCTCCCTTCTTCTGACGTGTTTGTTTGCAGTTTAAGACAAGAGGATTATTCCTCTGCGGTCTTTCTAGAGTTCATAAGTGTATGATGCTAAAGAAGGTGAAACTCTACAAAATCTAGTCACATTGCATAATAGCCAAAAAAGACAGATCTTACAAAATAAAAAAAAATCTTGAAGCTGATCAGTTTGTAAAATAAGGTAATGAGCATAAAAAATTCTACATCTGCATTGGATTCGATTATTTAATTACAACAACGCACAAAAGATTTATCGCTTCAAGACTTTTGTGGACGACGTTCTAAGGGAAATTTATCTGTATTTACACTAGTCACGAGAAAACTGCGAAACTCCAATAAAAGCAGCTTATTAAATCTCTGGAAAAGCAACTGAAAAATTGGGTGGTTAAACTACTGCTATTGGCACACTACTACGCTTATGTTAGGAAAATTAATTAAGTTTGCGGTTAAACTACTATGCTAATGGTGCACTAAGTGTATAATTCTTTATGAAAATTAATATAAATAATTTTAAACTAACAATCTCAATGCTATTATATGACGAATTCCACGCTATAAGAAGCAAGAACCCAATATGCAAAGATACAAAATTGAATCAGAAATAAGAAGCAATGAAAATTTATTAGACTGCGATGTCGTCTTCTGCGATTCATTAAACTGTAATGAACAAAGCTGCTCTCTTGAAAATCTGGAATCCATGGCTTTTAGCGGATGGAAAATATAATATCTATAAGTTGCATATTGAAAAGTCTTAATTATAACTTTTCAGTTTTTTACCAAACAAAATGATTTGCTTTAATTACTCCTAAGCAATCGAATTCGTTTAGATTATTAACATGCATGAATTCCCACCGGGGGTTGACTGGGAGCAACCCCCGGAACGTTGTGTTCTGGCTAGGTCAGTATCTCGAAAAACGTGACTTCTGGGAAAAAATTAACAGTCTTCACAGTGACTAGAACCATCGTTTATTCGGTGGTAGGTCCAGACTCAGCAGGGACTGTACTGGTACTTTGGTTGTGTGTGTGTGTGGGGGGGGTGCTACATGGTTTGATTTCGAAAGTTGTCCTTGGGGGTTCTCTCCCCTTGGTTAACACCATGGCACAATGGGGACGGTCCTTGACTAATATGCGTTCTAAGTTTGTTTTTGGTGGATTCGTTGCAGTCCATCATTGTTCTAAGCGCTACAAAGCATTGTGTGTTGTGTGAACGTTGTGTTCTGGCTAGGTCAGTATCTCGAAAAACTTGACTTCTGGGAAAAAATTAACAGTCTTCACAGTGACTAGAACCATCGCTTATTCGGTGGTAGGTTCAGACTCGGCAGGGACTGTACTGGTACTTTGGTTGTGTGTGTGTGGGGGGGGGGTGCTACATGGTTTGATTTCGAAAGTGGTCCAAGGGGGTTTTCTCCCCTTGGTTAACACCATGGCACAATGGGGACGGTCGATGACTAATATGCGTTCTAAGTTTGCTTTTGTTGGATTCGTTGCAGTCCATCATTGTTCTAAGCGCTACAAAGCAAAGACTTTGTAAAACTGAAATTGTCACCCCTCCGGGTAGACTGTGTGGAATCTTCCTAGCGGTTGAGACGTTTAACTGTGCAAGGCAGATATCAGCTTGCCAGGCCTAGGCACCCCTTCCTCATTGTTTGTTGTTGTTGTTAACATGTATAAATAAGGAATACAAGACAAAGAATAAATAAAGAAATGAATAGATGTTACGCAATATTAAACTTTTCTGAAATGGATATACCAAAGCACATGAAGACTACCTGCTTGAGGAGAGATATGAATTTGTGGCGGACATTCTACAGGAATCTGACTCGTATTTGATATACACCTGGAGAAATCACTTATACCTATGCAGTCAAGACTACGCAATATCCGAATGAATTTCGACGTTCCAGTATCCAGTAACCTAGAGAAAGTTAAATAATTTTTTTAAAAATAATAATAAAATATGGTGATGAAGGGCTTTTAAATAGAAGATGTGGTACTTTGTTGTTCTGAAAGTAATCTTAAGACTTAAAATTAAATTAAATTTATGCAATGACATGAGGTAGCATTGCAAAGAGAAACCAAATTTGCAAAATTACAATAAAAATCATAAGTATAAATCATTTATTATGTAAAACTAAACTGAAATCTTATAATTTACATTTTATTAAGTTCTGAAAACGTAACGGAGGTTTGAATTACTTACATTTTACTAAAACTAAAACTTGAGCATTTTAACCAGCAATATCAGCGTTCTAAGTAGCAGTCTGACAAGTTATGTACATGTTAGATCAGATCTTTGCTTAGCACTTGTAACGGATGCTTATAATATTTATATCATGTAACTAAACTAAATATAGCTGATTAAATCTTATTGAATTAATTAGGGGTTTGCCTAAATAGAATAAATTGCAGAAACCACTTTAGTTAACCCTAACTGACGTTGAAAAATACCATTTTATTGTATGTTTAGAAATCAAATCAAAATTCAGATGCGTTCCATTATGTTGCATTTTCATTCATTATTGCAACCGAAATAAACATTCGAAAAGACTTCAGAGGAAACATTGTAAATCCTGCTATTCAAAGAGAATAAAGAAAGAAAATCTGAAATGTCACTCGTCTTCTCTCTCTTTAAACAGTGTGCTGAAATATATGTAAAATAATTCTTAAGATGGAAAGTTCTCTTTTGCTTAACGTTGATTAGATTAAATGGAAACATTTCGCGGGATCAGTTTTAGTTTACTTTCATGCAATCTTTAATAAAATATATTTTCTAAGTCGATTTGTTTACTCTTGTATTGCCATGTAAAGTTTCATTTTAATGTAGGTATAACTCAACTCAGTGACTTTGCAGATAAATTCCTTTTTCTTGAATATATATATATATATATATATATATATTAAGAATATAGAAATGCAATTTTCTTTCAGCATTACACGTTCACTTTTGTGAGTACTCTTGAAACATCATGTAATGATTTGAGATATATGCTTTAAAAGAAACTGACGGTAGAAAATCTTAAAATAATTCTAGGAAGAGACATACTTTTCCATTTTCAAATAAAAATGTCTTTAATTGGTAGGAAATAAGAAAAGTAATTCTCAGTGAGTTATTTAAAATTATTCAATAGATATTCAGCAGTCAAGATTCAATAGATACAAAGCAGAATAAATATTCGGTAGACATCTTCAGCAATGAATGCATTTCAAATTTCTGTTCTCTTTCGCGTAGGTCCTTAAAAGAGCCTGAAACTATTAGCTTTCAGAGCTAAATAAATTGCTCGTTTTTTTATGATTATTATTGTTATTATTAAAATGTATTTCAAATTTTTAACATTAATAATAATTTCTAAGGAAACATCTTAGTAGGATTTATTACTTTCATTTCATGAATTTCGCAATGCGCGAAATTTACGCAAATAAGAACGTATTGCCTCTAGAATTCAGTATTTGCTGCAAGCTTTATTCGCAGGCATTGAAATAAATAGATAGCTGAGTCTTGAATAAATAAGCCTTTTATTTAAGAAATAACTATAGAGTTTTAATATATGATGAAATTATGTCACATAAATACATTTTCTTCTAGTTAGCTTTGCCATTTCGTATAGACATAAAGAATGAAACTGAGGTTTTCAGACTTCTTTTTATTATTATTGATTTTCATGCTGAAAGGGGCAAACTATTTAGTGTAGTCTATAAACTTGTACAATCAATAGGTTATTTTGAAGCAGGAGGTGTGACACATGTTCAATGCTCCTCCTGCCCCGGAATCGAACCTGGACCTCTCAAATAAGTGTCGAGTGTGCTACCGTTACGATATGAAGGCGTGCTGGAAGTAGGGGGAAAATACCTTATATATATTCCCTCTTTTAAAGGGCGACTACGGATTAGGAGACCGAATCGCTAAATCTAGTTCGGGCTCCACTATCATTAGGATGTTTGATGCTGGGGATGTGAAAAATATGCAGTGTCCTCCCCAGGACTCGAACCTGGACCTCTCGAACAAGCGCCGAGTGTACTACCCCTTTACCATGAAGGCGGGCTGAAAGGAAAGAGAAAGTACCTTATAAGTTAACGGGACTCGTACCCCATAAGATAGCCTATAAATAGCCCATAAAAAGCCCCATAAGATAGCCCATAAAAATCATAAGATCTTCGAATATGTGATTATAGCAAGAATTGGGATAAATTATTTATTTTAAAAGCAAATACTTCCAACTTTTTACAACTGACTACATAATATAGCTACTTTCTGAAATAGTAATCAGAAAGTTTGTGTTGCCACAAATATTTTAAAAATTTAATACGTTTTGTAACAAAAGTTTTCGTCATGTTTTCACCTTGCGCGCATAGTTTAAAAACTTATGTTGCATAATTTAATTCCATATTTAATATATAGCTTTTATAACCTTTGGAAACTACTGTGAGCCAAAAATCATAAGAATTTCATGTTAAATTTTTATTTTATTTAGAGTTGAGGTTGTAAAATGTATTTTATTATAAAATCTGTAATGTTTTCGTGCATAAAATTTTTTAATGTAAAATATTCTTCAGATTTTTGGTTCGGTTAGAAAATAGTGCTCACATAAAAAATTCCATTAAATTTCAAGTATATGCCATTAGCCATTTTTAAAATATCATGCGCGCAAGGTGGAAACCTGACGAAAAATTTTATCTGAAAGCGGATTAAATTACAAAAATATTTTTGGCAAAACAAACTTTCTGGTTACTAGTTCCCAAAGCAGCTATATTATGTAGTCAGCTGTAAAAAGTTGGAAGTTATTGCTTTTGAAATAAATAAAGTATTCCAATTCTTGCAACAGTCACATATTCGAAGATCATAAGGGGTTTGAGGTGTATGAGCCCCCCTTAATCAAAAAACTGATGAGCCTTGGCAAAAGTGTGGCAAACGTAAGATATAGAAGAAGGTACGTAAGCAGTTTGTTATATCAGTAATTTACTGGAGAAGTTCTTTTCAGATTATTAAATCCTATCGAGAGATGTTATACGGAAAGCTTGGAGCTACATCCAGTGAGCAAAGTTGCAGAAATGAATGAAGGTATCTAAAAATAATACATTGTGAAAAGATATACAGTGCGCAATTGACAAACGTTTCGGTTCTAAATTATACTAGATAAAATCCAGTTACTATTGACTGGAATACATTGTAATATGAATATTTAAGTATTATTACGAATTTTGTATAGAGATGCGTAGTTTTAGTGAAATTATGTGCAATTTTTTTTTTTTTTTTTTTTTTTTTTTTTTTTTTGTATAATGTAACATGAAAATCTGAAGAAACGAAGCTTGCAGGGAAGTAAAAATACAGGGGCAAGTCAATTTAACATTGAGTAAATTTAACCTCGCTAATTTGGCATGATATCGCCAAGCTGGTAGCGGTTTTGGGGGCTAATTTTTATCGGAAATTTTGGCGAGAAATCGCCAAAAGCCGCGAAAATTGGCGATATTTTCGTCCGGTTCCTGTATCACCGTAACAGGTATTGTAATTGAATAAATGTAAATGATCACTGTATTAGCTGCAACTGTCATTCCACCCTCCTATTCACTTCCAGGAATTTCGAGAAGCAGGAAGTACTAGAAATATCTCGTAGGCAGCGCAAAAACTGTAAAAGGCCGGAGAGAGCATCTGCTCTCAGTTGTTGTTGTTACTGTTGGAAGTTGTTAGTTCAGCGTAAGTTCAGAGTGCTGAGATATCTCCAGATTAGCTTTCTCTTGAGACGCGCTTTGCATGACGTTGTGTTTAACGTTCTTAGTAGTTTGAAGTGTAACTAATTACTGTAGTCTGTGAACACCTGTAAGATTATTTCCGTGGAAAGTTCCAGAACTCTGCCGTGTTTCTTTTGTTAATTAAATTTTATCAACCTATCTTCGGACTTGAGTGCATTCAATCTGTTGCGAACCCATACGCACGTAGCAATATATTATACAATTATCGATTTGTTGCAGTTACAATACACTCATTAACATATATTTAATTGTATATTAGGTATCATTCGGAGATGGAAACAAGAAATTATCGGCAATTTCTTCTTCGGGATTCGGGCTCCGAATTTCCTGACTTCCAAACAGGCGGGATTTTTATGGTACCGTGAAAGCAAGCGTTATGGAAGGTGAAAAAGCTTTATGATTGAAAGATATATTCTGATATCAGATATGAAATCACAGTTAGCATTTAACAGTATCTTATATAGTGATAATGTATACACTGAAAAACATTCAACTATTAAGCGACAAATGAAGATATGTACTTACTACTGAAGTGTATTATATCCGCATTTTAAAGACAATTTGTTATAGAACAGATTACTATAAGGCATATATTTTGAGATAAATTAATCAAATCTGGAGTATAAATGGCTAAAATTGGAAAATATGTATATTAAGGAGGATAGTATATTATAAAAAGCGGTTCTCCCAATTAAAGTTCTGTATAATTAGAATCTGGTTTATTCGAGTCCTCTAAACTTAAACGCGAATATTTTGAAAAAGAGTCTTTAGTAATTTCTTTCCTTAGAATGCATTACTGTGAATGCTTCTGAGTCTGCATTTAATGTTCTAGAAAAATGCACGATAAAAAACTTCGTTACAAAATAGTAATAACCAAACCATCCTCATGCATAATTTGAAAAATGAGATTGAAGGAATTTTTTTATGTGTCATTAAAAAATGGTTAAATTGTTTTTTCATAGCGTTTGGTCTTAGTGTACACTAAGATATGGCAATTCATTTTGCCATTCAATTTGTATTTTAACTGTAGAGTTTCAAAAGGATTATGAAAGAATCAAATGTGATAGGTCTAATTAGTGCATAATTTATTTCTCGCGCCGTTTAGTTATATTTACTTTCAACAATACAATCTCAATATTAGTTTAAACATTTAAAATTTCATATTAAACTGAAAATTTATGTTTGTTTCATAGAATAGGGAATATCGCCAGGTGTTTATTCACAATTAAAGTAAAGGTATATACTGCTTAGTTTATAAGGTAAAGGTAAAGGTAAAAGTATGGGGGACACCAGCGATGTACCACAGGTCAACTGGTAATGTCTTCCCATACTAACTCTTAAGAAAAAAAAGAAGAAAAGGGGGGATTGCAAGTTTTATAGGAATTTACATAGACTGAAGCTTTCCAAAAGGTCTAGAGTTTGCCTAGTACGCCCCGCATCCAGTATTTAATTAAAATAATGATGCAGGACATCAGTAGATTACAAAATAGTCGAATACAATTTGAGATTCACAAGATAAATTGCACATCTGATTGGGTGCAGCAATAATAGGAGATAAACATAATTAATAAACATATAAACATAATGAGATAATTATAATTACTACTGGCAACAAAATGTTAAAATGAATTGTAATAATAATGCTAAAGATGTGGGTGTCCATGGGTTATTTCCGATATATTGGTTTACTGCGGTTTATAAAGTTCACGAGAGACGCCATTTTATCCATAATCACAGCATGTAAAAGTTTACTAAGCAGTATGTGGACTTACACTTGAAAGAGATTTAGGCCGTAGGAAGAGAGTCGTTGCATAGTTTTCTGAAACTTTGGATACTGTTGTTTATCTTTAATTAAAAACCTTTGGAATGCCAGGAGATCAGTTCTTGGGCATTTTATGTGAATAGCCTCAGTTAAGGGGCATGAGAAAGTGTAATGATCAGGAGTTCCCTGTTCCCCACATATACAGATATCAGAATTTGCCAGATTTCTTGCGTAGAAATATGTGGGGAAGGATCCATGTCCTGTTATAAAGTAATTTAGTGAAGGATTCGAGTAGAGATGCGAAGCTTACATTGAGAATCAAGTTATATGTGCGTCTTCCCCGTGGAGCATTGTTCCACAAATCTTGCCAAGATATTGAAGCAAGTTGTTTTAGTTGGAAATTGAAATTCGAGCGAGGCCACGGAATGATGATTTCAGTACCATATTGATTAATAGCTGCTTCTTTGGCTAGTTTATCTGCCTGATCATTACCAAAATGGCCACTATGTCCTTTGATCCATGAAATTTGAATTTTGTAGTTTGGAATTTTGCCAAGAAGAGAATTTATGTCAGATATCAATGGAGAGGAAGGTAAGGGATTTTTAATAGCTAGAATAGCTGCTTGGGAGTCGGATTTTATGCTAAATTCGTTGAGATTGTTGAGAATGGCTATTTCAATTGCTGCTTTTATAGCTAACAATTCCGCTTGGAATACACTATAATAATCTGTAATGTGGAATACACTATAATAACCTTTGTAATATAACGAGGTAGCACTCTCGGCGCGTAGTCCAGAGGATCACGTTCGAGACACGGCGAGAGCATTGCTAATTTTTCTATGGTTCACACAATTCCTCTATAATACCGTCCTTTCTCCAATATTTAGTTTCTAAATTATTTACATGATCACAGTACTACTTCCAACTGTTCACCGAAACGCCTTCAATAGCCTCGTTTGGGAAACGTAATAAATTCGACATGCTTATATCTGCAGTCGTGAATGGCCTTGTTCTTCCATTATACAATCAAATTTGAAAGTTTTGACTTTAGCATTTTGTTTCACTAAAGCCAGCAGCTCCACTTTTCGCAAATTCGAAAAAAAAAGAATTTTTTTTTGTCAGCCACTGCATTATATTGTAATGTATTCTGCAGTAATTTACAAAACAGACAATCTTCTTAGTAGAACATATATTTTATTTTTATTTTGCGGATATAGATAATTTAACGAAAATTCTTAAGTGGCAAAATTTTAACACTACTCCTAGCTGGCAAAATCTTTAGAATACTCAATCTTTTAAAACAATATCTCTCGTTGCTGAGTAACGGTTTGATATAAATATGGCGTTGCCACTTCAATAATAATTATATTTATTTATTAAATAACAAGATATTACAACCTCTCCCCCCTCCAGATAAACTTTAATTTATATTTTTATAAATTAAAGTTTACAGTTTTTAAAACAATAATATCAGCACAACACAGAATTAAAATACAATTAGAGAATTAAACAAGAAATAACATAATAACATACACTGAAGAAGAGAGAAAGGAACAAAATATTTTTTTATCTATATAGAGAAACAAATTATTTAATCAGGCCAGGGAGTACGACTTAATGCGTCTACATTTTTATGGTTTTTACCACTTCGATGAACGATCGTGTAATTGTAAGGTTGTAGTACCAGTGCCCATCTCATAAGTCGTGGATTTAGACTCACATTATTTTTGAGCCAAACTAAGGGATTATGATCGGTCATGATGAGGAATTTAGTATGCCCGTCTAAATAACATTGAAGTTTCTTTACAGCAAATATTATGGCGGCGCATTCCCTTTCTGTGGTAGAGTAATTTTTTTCAGTTTCTGTAAACTTCTTACTGAGGTATAATATTGGATATTCATTGTCTCGTTCACCGTTTTGAGTTACAATGACACCCATACCAGAGTCTGAAACATCAGTTTGCAAAATAAACTCCGTATTGAAATCAGGTGAGGGTGACAGAGGCTTTTGTGGCAGTTTTTCTTCTTCAACAACTTGCTCTTGTCTGTTTAGTTTATTTAAAAACTTCTCCTTGACTTGCATCTCAACTCCAGAACTTGGCAATTCATCTGGAACTTTTAACTGAGAATCGTTTAATTTTGTCAGTTCTTTCTTTTCAGATAGTGTTTGCTTGCTGCGAGATGAACTTTTGTTCTTATCTGTTACTTGCATTCTCATTGAATGTGGCAACTTTGAGTATCCTCTATCATGTTTATGCCTCTTTGCTAAGTTTTCTGACGCGAGCTTATATTCTGAATGTATTTTTAATTTCTCAGCTTTAGGAGCACCTTCATGAGTTCTTTTATAAGAATTTCTTTGATCTGCTGCTAACGAACTGTCAAACACATCTTTACTTTTTGGAGAAGAAGGAACTGGGGAACTTGTAGAGGAATAATCATACACATGATCCATAGAAGATGAATCACCAGGTAAATAAGGTGAGTCAACTTCCATATAAATAACTTCAGTTTTCTCATCAAGAGATGAACGCTTAGATTGTTTGTCAGATTTCTGTGAAGCATTGACAGGAGCTTGACTTTTAGGAGGGTGAGTATTGACCAAATTAACCTGAGTTTTAGCACTATTATTTGTTTGGTTCTGCATCAAAGTTGTGTAGTTCTGCATTTGATCCCTATATTTTTCAGGAATAACAATTACTTCATTTTCATTTCCATTTTTATCTAATTTCTTTTTCATCAACAGCTCGCTCTCCTTTACTTTGAAATCATTTGTCTTTCTGGAATTTTCATTTTTAGCTTCCTTAAGTAATGACGTTAGATCTCTGCTTTGATGCTGAGATTCAATTAATTCCTTTGAATTAACATTAATTATTTTCTTAATTTCCTTGTCTTTCTCATCAGCTTGCGGTAAAATATCTTTGTCAGACTCAATAACAAACAGTTCTTTTTTCCCCATTTCGGTGTCTCTACTTCGCTCTCCTTCTCGAGATCGTTTTACTTGAGATCGTGTCGAAACCGCATTTATCCTTTCTAAATTTAAGAATTGTTTCTTTTGAAACAACTGAGCAGTTTTGTTACCCAATACATATCTGCCAGGATCATTTGTAACAACAGCTGCCTTTGTCTTTATGTGACCAAGTTTACAATTAATTTCAACTTCAGCTAACGGTAGACATACTAAATGGTCATTTAAGAGATATTGTACCCAGACATGTTCTCCAATCATTTTTGCTTTATCTACATATTTTCGAGATATAACATCTACTGTGGCTCCTGTGTCTCGAAGAATAGGCATTTCATACCCATTAACTAAACCGTTAATTGTATACGTCTTTAATAAATCATCATTCGAAAATACGCAATTTATCTTTTCATTCGGTTTTAAGCGAGGGCACTGAGGCTTAAAATGTTCGTATGACCCACACTCGAAACAGCGTGGTCGATATCTTTTGTCATATAAAATTTCTTGGTTCTTGTTTTGAAATTGATTTTTTTGTCGTTGATCTTTCTGGTATTTTGAATCATCCCATCTATCAGAATGCTTAAAATGAGGCGGATGTTCTATTTTTTTCACAAAATTATCATAACGCAGTTTAAATGATCCTTTGTTAAATTTCTCAGTCTGATTGGTAGAAAATTTCGGTTTTATTGTTTTTCTCACATCTTCAAAATCTTCAATTTTCTTAACCATTTCAGTAGGTGAAATGATGGTTGTCCATTGATCCATAAAATGTTCTTTGAAATCAGGAGAAGTATGCTTTTTTATTTGATCAACCAGCATGAGATCTTTTAGCTGTTCAAAAGTTTTAATGTTTAATCCGTTAAGCCATCCTTCTAAATAATTTTTTAATTAATAGTAGAAATCATACCAAGTACTTTCAGTAGATTTTTTGGTGTTTATTAAATAGTTGTCGAAATTTTTCCGCACTTAATTTAAATCGTTGTAACAGTAAAGTTTTTACATATTCATACTTTTTCGCTTCCTCTTCTGGTTCTCTAGCAATAAGCTGAACAATGTCAGGAGGCAGTAATGAAATAAGTTGAGTCACTTGATTTTCAGCAGGTATATTCATTATTTTAGCTTGACACTCAAATAACACCAGGAATAAACTTATTTCATCTTCTTTAGGGTTGAAACGTGGCATGACATCGTGAATTCTGATTTTTAAAGGCTGCTCAGGTAACTGCGTAGTTTCTGCCGGCTGTGCTGTGGCAGCCATTGCTTCCAGTTGAAGTTTCTGTAGCTCAAAGGCTCTAATTCGCTCTTCTCTTTCAAGCTCTTCTTTTCTTTCTTCTCTTTCGCGTTCTTCTCTTCTTTCTCTTTCTTCTCTTTCGCGTTCTTCTCTTCTTTCTCTTTCTTCCCTTTCGCGTTCTTCTCTTCTTTCTCTTTCTTCTCTTTCGCGTTCCTTTTCTCTTTCTCTTTCTTCTCTTTCGCGTTCCTTTTCTCTTTCTCTTTCTTCTCTTTCGCATTCTTCTTTTCGTTCCCTTTCTTCTCTAATTGCAGCCAGTAGTTCTCGAGTAAACTCCTCATCATAATCGGGACTTTCCGTAATCAGTTTATGCAACTGAGCAATCTTAAAATTCAGGTTTCACGGTTAAACCTAACTCTTCTGCTAGTACTTTTAAATCCTATTTTTTACTCCTAGCTAAGAAGTTCTCGAGTAAACTCCTCATCATAATCGGGACTTTCCGTAATCAGTTTATGCAACTGAGCAATCTTAAAATTCAGGTTTCACGGTTAAACCTAACTCTTCTGCTAGTACTTTTAAATCCTATTTTTTACTCCTAGCTAAGAATGACATGTTGACACAAGTTACTTTTAATAGGCTTCCTTTTGAAATTCAATCTAAAACTCGTACTTGTATTAAAAATATATAATTTCTGGCGAGATTTAATTTCTCGAATACGAAATTCACACTAACCAATTGGAGAGAATTATTTAAATAACTTTGCCAGGTTGGCACAAAATAATTTAATACTACGTCGGGTTGACGTTTTAACTCACTATTCACAAGCCTCGTTAGCTATAACTATATAAACACTTTTGCCAGTTAGGCAATACAATGGAATTTTTCCAACGTCAGTTTGACGATTTTACTATCTATCTCCACGCCTGGTTGGCGATAAAAAAAAACAATTTTTGCCAGTTTGGCAATACAACTTTTAGAATATACAATCTGTAATACGTCGGGATGACGTTACTATCTACCACACGCCTTGATGGCGAGAACTTAGACTTTGCCAATTCTGCAGTATAATCAATTCACTCTACGTCAGTTTGACGTTATTACTTATTTTCACGCGCCTGCTTGGCAACAAATTCAAAAACTCAGCTAGCAGTTTTTTTTTTTTTTTTTTTTTTTTTTTTTTTTATATAAATGCCGGGATGGCTTACACATATCAATTATCAACATAAAATTTCAATACAAATAAAAGTAAAGCATAAATAATAATTTTAAAATACTTCTTTACCACAAATATCAATTATAAATTTAAGCTGAATATTTTTAGTGTCAGTTATCTAAGCAAAATCTTACACTATAAACTATAATTCTGAAACAATTTATTAAAATTCAATAAAAGCTTTTTTAAGAAAACCAAAAGTTATTCTTATCATCAGAGATCAGCAGTATCCTATTTTGACAGATTTTTTTGCTCGGACGCAAGTTATAGAAGCACAGAAGATAACCTTTGAATGATCTGCTTCAAATCTGGCTTTAAAACGGCAGACTTCTTACATCCATTTCTCCTTGAAATAAACAACCTCAGCAATTAGTATTAGCAAACTTGTTCTAAAAAATTCAGCAAATTTCTGGGATTAGGAGACCAGCACCATCGAATTGATAATTGCACTCCTAATTTCCAGTATCTCGTTGGAACCTCCAATTTATTGTAATGTATTTTGCAGTAATTTACAAAACAGACAATCTTCATAGTAGAACATATATTTTATTTTTATTTTGCGGAGATAGATAATTTAACGAAAATTCTTAAGTGGCAAAATTTTAACACTACTCCTAGCTGGCAAAATCTTTAGAATACTCAATCTTTTAAAACAATATCTCTCGTTGCTGAGTAACGGTTTGATATAAATATGGCGTTGCCACTTCAATAATAATTATATTTATTTATTAAATAACAAGATATTACAATATCTTCCTTTTTTGGGAGGCATTGGAGGTTTTATTCAGCTGCACCGAATGATAAAGCGCATTATCAATAATTATAACAGAATTTGGCGGTAGGTTTGAAATTAACTTCTCGTTTGGCCTTTTTTCAAATATTTAAGGATTCATTTGTTCATGATAATCACCAGTTGTAGAGTTCGCTTTATAAATTAAACTAGTATTGGGAATGAAACCCATCTCATCACCAGCATATAAAATTATTATGCGTGGAGAGGCATTCCATGTCTCTAAAATTCCACTAACTTCATTTGATTGCCAGCATTTTCCAAACGTTAAATTGCTTTCCCCCTGTTTCATCTATGTAAATTAGGTGACGGGATTCTTCTCTGTACCTTTTAATATTCCTCAAATCCATTGTTCTTGACAAAACAATGTCAGGTTTTCCTATAAAAGTGCTTCTTTTATTCCGAGACTTTTTCCAGATGAAACCAATTTCTCGGAGAAACTTTCTTAGCGTTTCTCTTTTCCAAGATAAATTGATTGTGTCTTTTAATATAGGAAGCAGTTCGGTTATAGTTGGCACTTTCTTTTCCTTGACAATAAAGTCTTGAGCTGCTCGTCTTAAAATATCCAAATCAAAATTATCTAAGCCTGTTTTTACAACAGTTTCTCTCTTCTTTTCTTTTTCTAGGAAAAGAGAATTCAACATTTTCTTTACTTTCAGATTCTTTACGAATTCTGTTTATGCTGGCAATAGAAACGTTAGACATCTTACTCGCTCTGCGTGTTGGCTGCGTAACTGAGATGACCAGTCTTCCTAATTGTGATTCTTCATCACAAACTTTAAGCACGTTACACACGCTATAAGGTATTTCTCTCATTTTCCTAGCGTGCCTTCGTGGCGTAGTGGTTCTGCACGCTGGGCCGGTATTCCAGAGGTCCGTGGTTCGGTTCCCGGCGAAGGCGGTTGATAATTTTTCATCTCTTCTGCTTCCGAAAGTATGTACCTGTATCACACACAGTGTAGGTGACTTTAATGTATCTGCGACTTGTATCATGTATTATGTAAGATCTGTATTATGTTTAACAATCTGCATTATGTACTTGTGCATAATCTATGTCAATCACTATCTGCATATCAAATTAAGCGTAATATCTCCATAACAATCAGTATTGTGTATGGTATATTAATCAGTATTAAATAATCCTAAGTATTATGTACCAGTATTGTCCTACTCACAGTGCACTATGTATCCTGTATGTATGTAGTTTATTTGTATTGCGCATTATGCTCCTCCAAAAGATATGTATCATGTATAGTATATTAATTAGTTTTAAGTAATCCCACGTATCATGTAACACTATTGTCCTACGCACAAAGTACTATGTATTCTGTATGTATGTTGTTTATCTGTATTATCTGCATTATGTACTTACAATCTGTATTATGTACACCATGTAATCTGCATATATTTAATTTTCTCTTTTGTACTATGCATTTCGCACAAACTATGTACTTGCATACTGCACAACCTTACCCGTACTATATGCATATCATTTTGTTACATATCACTTAAACGCATTCCCGTATTGCATTATGCACAGCGCATCATATATATTGAATTTTTAATAGTCTTTGTTTATATGTGATATGTTCCCCCCTCTTTGTGTTTATTTATTTATTTATTTATTTGTGTGTGTAATTTGTGCATTATGTGTTCCATGTCATATTTTTAATTAATTTTAATGTGTATATTAATGTGTTTTATGTAACGGCTGTTTGTAATTTTTATATATGACATATGTACTACGCTCCCACACAATGTCTTACATCAGTTATAGCCCCTGTATGGCCATGTAACAAATTTATTTAAGATCCAAATGAACTCCCGGTGCAGCCTCCTGGGGCTCCAGAGAGTTGATGTTTCTAGATAGTGGAGGGCGCGGGACATACGCCCGTTTACCTATGTTAAACACCAGGCGTTCCCGTCCTCCGTAACCTGTAACCTGTAACCTGCTTCCGAAAAAAATTATAATATCTCTACAGTGGCGCCCGAACTAAAAGGGTTGTGGATGATGACACTCCACAAAAACCCCAGTCGCCCTTTAAAAAGGGAAGTATATAAGGTATTTCTCCCACTTTCCTAGCGTGCCTTCGTGGTGTAGTGGTTCTGCACGCTGGGCCGGTATTCCAGAGGTCCGTGGTTCGAATCCCGGTGAAGGCGGTTGCTAATTTTTCATCTCTTCTGCTTCCAAAAAACATCCTAATGTCTCTACACACTAATTTCTTAAACTCGCTGCGGAAAGCTTTATTCCTAGAGCTTTCTGGAACACTAGAACTCATCGGAAAAATGAACATTTGAAAGTAAAAGAAAGTCAGTAACAGCGATGCTCAACGATTGTAAGAAAAAGCACTAAATTAACCCGATCTTCAAGAGAAAAAAACACCTGCGCTTTTCACCCACACCCTGTGATACTTCTTAAACAATTTGAAGTAAACTTCAATGATGGAACACTGCAATAACTTTTATTTTACATTAAAAAAATAGCGACTTACAAGCAAGAGATAAAAAGGTATAAAAAGGAATTTAAAAAAATAATTACATGCTTCGTGCGAGAAAATGCATGCAGCTCTCAAGCCTGCCAGGAGGTTGTACATTATTTATTATTCATCTTTTTCAAATGCACGAGAGATTAATAACGATATTAAAGCTGTTACAACCGCTACGACCTTCGAGAGGGAAAAATACCCACGCTTTTCACCCACAGCTCTTCAATTAAAGTGACCTTGGCTCTCAGCCAAACTGCTCTCGCTAGTGTGGTTAGACAATACCTGTTGAACTAAAAATAATGGAATGTAACGTTACTGAATGCACATTTATTCTAAAGATATTTTCAAGCAATAACTGTTACAAAAACTCCTTTATATTAATATACAAATTATTTTAAATACTAACTGCATGGATATGTTTTGCATGGAGCTTCTGTAAGCTGCATCATTGAATCCATACCATCACAGGACAATACCTGTATCACCATATGGTTAAATCCTCGTGTCTCGTATGCTTATTTATATCCAGTTCAAATAAAAAAGAATGTGATTAGAATACTGATCAAATTATGTACCTTGTAAAGTCGCTCAGTATTTTCTTTAAGACCTCATCTTTAAGCAAGAACTGACGAAAGCCTGTTAACTGCTTTGGTAGCTCAGTTCAAAGGAAATAAGAGTCCTAAATTCAGAGGACACAAAAGGCCCAGGATTTTACATTAGCGTCGGGGGAACGAGAAAACGTTCTTCATTGGCGGCCTCTTCTTCATATGAGGTTTAATAGGCAGTTCTTTTATTTTTCTTTCACACGAATTACACCAGTTTAACATTAAGCTGAAGAATAATTGTTAAAGCGTCTATCTTTGGATTAAAAAAATAAATGACTCGTGTTTCTTTGAAAAATCACAAAGATCGCAGCTCTTAATTTCTTCTTTAAACAGAAGATAGCTCAGAGCCAGAAAATGTTAGTTAAAACATTTTTACATCTCTTCTGTATTTCCTGATATTCTAATTAGAAAGTTGAGGATTTTTGGACCGCAGATATGATTCTGTACTGCATTATAATATTTATTTTATTAAATGAACCTGTTGCAACTCTCAGGGCTACAACGTGCAGGTTACAAATTAAATAATCACGGCAGGGATTATTAATATAAAGATTTTAATATGGATATCTCACAGAAGCCGAAAACGTTACACTACTCTATCAAGTGCATACATATAACTAAAGTGAAAAGGGAATTTCACCGCTTAGTTTTCAGTCAAAGAAAAAGAATAAGAATAATAAAAAATAGTCCAATCAAATGCGGCGCTCGTTCTGTCCACTTCGCACAGCCGTTACGTAATCGTCTGTCTGCAGCAGCCGTATCAAACAGAAACATTTTGTTTCAGTATGCAAAATGAATAATAAGCCTAATTCGACTATTTTTCTTTCCGAAAAATACGTTTCAAGTTTACAGTTGTTCAAGTTAAAAAATAATTGATAAAAGAGTATGTAAGTTCTTAATGGAAATATTCTTCGGATAATTTTTCTTAGAGGGATACATTTTAATTTAAAATTTATAAGTACTCAGGAATTTTCATTTATTTTTCAGAATTTTATTCAATTGCAATCGATTTTTAATTACAGTTTACGTGCTATGTCTTTTATCAATAAAGTTGTTTATAGCTACAAAACAAAAGTTTAGATGTTATTGTAAATTGTAAAAATAAATGTTGCAAAAATGCTCTCAAGTAATGAGTTTCGCTACAAAAATATCTGGTTAAAACAATAACAGCTTCTCACTCGGTGAAATATAAATTAACGTTTCATCAATTTTTCCTTTTCGTAAAATTGATCTAAACATCTTACTTTTAGAATTACAAAGAAATACTAATATCCATATTATTACATATTTTCCTTTAATTAGATGACAGCTAATGTAAAATTAATTGCAATTCAATTCAGTAATTATTTAAATACGTTTTAGTTGTAGTTGTACATTTAAATATGTTTAACAATTTAAATACGTTTTAGTTTATTAGAATTTTAATAATTTAAATACGTTATAAGTATATGATAAGAAACCTCATTACATAAATAAAAACAAAGTTTCTTTTAAAAATGTATATTTTAATAAACATAACATTAAATGATACTTTCTTTAAAAGAAAGTTTTGGAGTGGAAATTTGGTTTATAATGCACGATTATGGAAATGGAAACCGAAACTATTGAGTGTAAAAATTACTTTAACCCAGAGTCCCCTGACTACACCAGTGAAATTCGAGATGGAAAATGCCACTGAGATCCTTCCAGGATAAAAAAAAATCAAGCGATATTTGAGCTTTACTTTTAAAGTACTTCTTCCATTTATTCCTCTAAAATAAACATAAAATGAACAAAAATTATCAAATTCCACAGCCAAGTGCTTTTGATAAATAGCGAGTGCTGTCTGGAGACAAGTTTTATGTTACAGTGTTGTTTGAAGCTAGACGATGATGAATTCTGCTTACCCAGTGTTTTTACATTCCCTGTTTTATCAGATAAGAAAAAAGTTTGAAAGACGTGTCCTCTTAACTTATGCAAATTGAGTTCCCTTTGAGAAAAGTGGAAGAAGAATAAGAATTCGTTCAAAGCAAATAAAATGCCATCTGATGCGTTTTGCATACAGCACTACTACAAAATCCGGCATTAATGTTTTTCTTTTGAGATCCAAGCTTTCTTCTTCACAGCAAATGCAATTATTGCACCAGAATAGTCAAACAAAGCCTTCTAGGATGCATTAAATTCATGAGAAACATCATCCAAACTTCGAAGACAAAGTGAGCTTTCTCGCTTAAATTTCAAACGTTTGCATGGAAAAATATTTTAATTGTCAAAGGTGCATGTAGCATACCATATATTGAAAACGGGTTAGATGCTACATAAAATATTGACGGGAGGCTATCTGTTACGTTTTTTTTATATGGCCTCTGAGTTTAGATGCATAGGATTAGTTCCTAAGACTTTTAATGTTTCTTATTTTTTGTAAAGGAAATACTGCAAACGCGAAAAATTTAGAGTATAATATTTCAATGAAAACATCCATTTCGACCGCTCTCAAATCCCTTTTAACGATGTTTTTGAGAAATATTTGTACGTATGGACAAACCAAAGGACTTTTCCTGCCGAAACGGATTGTAAAATGAATTTATAATCTATTCAGAAAGGGTTTTTCCTAACGTCTGTAAGTATGTACCTATGGATATATCTAGCATACTTCAAGAACGAATAGTCGTAGAACATTGAAATTTTGTATGGAGGAATGCTATAACATGTAGATGTGCATCTCTCGTTTTGGTTGTAATCGGCGGCAGCAGCAAATATAATATTTTATGTTGTAAATTCTAATTTAAATTGTTTATTATTATCCTCATTGTAATAAAAATATGGTGGTCTGCGCAATAAGCCACAATATCCCAGAATATTTGATAAACGTGCAGGATGAAATATGTGATCTGAAAGAAATATAAAAGTAAAGCAACTTCTCCCAAAGGATGACACTTCAAATAATGTGAATTAAGAGAAATTTATTATATCTTGACATCGTGAAATTTTAAATTGATACCAGCATAAATCAAAAAAACATCGCCAGACAGAAGATAATAGACCGTGATCAAACAGCTGCAGTAAGTATCAGTCCTACCATTTTGAATCATAACTTTTCGTACAAGAAATACGTAATATTCCAATCAAAGTAAATCTCAGTTCATCTTCGTTAAACAAAGTTTCATGATAACAAAAATCAAGTTTTATAACGGAGGGAATTGAGTTGACTGGTTATTTCAATATATTTTTGAAGAAACGCAAGGCGAATTTCCGTACCGTCAGGAAGGTGCAAAACGTGCACATGAAGTCTTTTCGAGGCTATTGCAAGTCTAGAACATCATTAATTTACTGCAGAAGTCAGCATCTGGATAAATTTAATTGAATCTTGACTACCAATTTCTATTTTCTAGGTGAAATACATTCTCTTCAAACTATATGGAGATGGCCGTCAGAAAGGAACGAAAAAGAACAAAAATTGCAGACACGCGTCATCCGAGGTGAGAACGGCCAGAAGCCGTCTTACACCTTTGGAGTCCAGCAGCAGAAGGAGGATAAACCGGTTGTGGTCGTCAATTTCGCTCTGTCATTGAGCGGTCGCAGTGAACAGACTTGATGTTAAATAACTTTGGAGGCTTGCCTGCACACTCATTTTGTGTTTCACTGTTCAAATTACAATTGAATTTTCATAATTATCAAGTTTATCAGTTTAGAGAGCAGGTGAGTAAAACTGTTAAATTAGATAAGTTTTTCAAAATAATTTTGTATGTAAAAATGATATAAATATTAAAAAACGTGGTAAATCTACTTAAAAAAGTGAAAATTTTGTATTGTAATTTAAGTGATATAAATACTAAACAAATCCGGTAAATATTTTGAACATAGTGAAAATTTTGTACGCAAAAGTGATATTAGTACTAAAGAGATCTGGTATTTATTTTGAAAATAGTGAAAATTCTGTTAGTAGTAACTTACAAAAAATTGCTGAATGGTTATAATCATATATTCGCTAAAAGTAAATATGATGCTGGTTGTATTAATATTGAACCTCTAGAGTTGTGTTAACTTCTGAATTACCAATAGCCTATAGATCCTATCAAGCATCCCCTAAAGATAATAGTAAAATAAATGAGTTTTTCAACATATAGATAAGTTATTAAATTCTGGTATAATTAAACCTTCTTATAGTCTTTAAACTGCTCCCTGCCATCGCTGCAATAAGACCTTGTCCAGCTCTGTTGCTTCTTCTTTCCTTTGTTAAAATAGTTATGACTTCGAAAGCTTAACCTTATTTTAATTTAAATCATTATTGAATATGTAGTTTTTGGAGAATCTGAAAGAATAATGATCTGCCATTTTAAGTGAACAAAGCTATGGAGTTCTAAAAGTTAAATTTTTCTGTGTCTTCACTTCGAATGCCTTCCTACTTCACAACGACCACACCCGGACTCTGATGTGACAAGATTGCTAAGCTTCATCATTTCCAATGCCGATCTACTGTAAATATTTACATTTAATATAAATGTATATTTCCACTGTTACTCGGCTCAGTGAGCTTAGTCTTTTTATTTTTTTATGTTGGTAAATTGAGCATTTTCTGCTTTAAAAATGATTGAATTATGTTGTTCAAATGTTCCTAAAGATTTTATGCCTTCAGTTAATCTGCATGTAATAGTTGTTGAACTATCAACAATTCAAAAGTTTGAGTGACCAAACTAAGTCTAACGAAGCGACCATTTGTTTGCATTTAAAACACTTAGTAGAACAATGAACTAAGTCAGTTGGTGCAACAACTTCAATGTCTTTTTGCCCAGTAGGACCAAACGTTAACTTTCAGTTTAGTGAAGCGAAAATTTTGTCTTCCTGCCGGCTGGCCGAATTGTTTGTTTTTCACGCAGAAATCCTAATTTTAAATTATAAACATTTAACTGTTTTTATGTGTATTTGGAATTTTAGGTTTTCTTAATTTGACAATTTTTAATGTAGATGCTTTGAACTTTTATGTATTTTTTGCCTCTTGGCAAAGCGAGAATTGAATTGATTGAATGAGAAATACATTGCTAATGAAATTCCAAGAAATAAAATGTTTAAATGAAGCACAGCAATACTTGTATATTATTTTACAGACCATACAAGGAAGTCATGTGGTGTCCGCATCAGATTTTTGTTTTATTGAATAAGTGTACTTTTCGTTTATTTTACATGCTATTTTATTACTTTAAATAGTTTGAGTGAATGGTAGTCGAGGAGAAATGAAAATCCTAATTTATCGGATCTAAAGGCGGCAGATCAGGATGTAAACCCATTACTCTTCGGTAATGCAGGCATTCGATTGCTATGTAGTCATTTATTGGGAAATCCACACAATCTGAAGGCCTGTGTATCTTCGTCAGGAAACTCAACCCGCAATAAAAGTAAAACATTTTCATTTTAACTGGCTAATATTACGCTTTTCATAAACCACAAGGTGTCACAAACATTACAAACATATCTAAATTCATTATCTTTGAATTTTTTGACGAAATATTGTGATTTATTCATAACTGAACAATATTTTATTTGACAGACACTGTTGAAGAATCTATCCATTCTAATCTGGTAAAAGTACAGCCAAATGTGAAAATTTATTATTGGCAATAGTAGAAGTTAACGCATCTTGATTTAGTTGAAAAATAGCAAATTCAGTCGATTTTATTTTCTTATTGTTTTCATAATATCACTTATTGAGCTCTTTCCTTTTTACTGCGAAACGTCCTATATTATCATCTTTCAATAAATCTTAACTTTCTGCTTATCTCTTTAGCTGTATTCTTAGTGCATGTTTATTTTTGTCATTTTATAGTTATTGAATTGAATTATTCTATTTCACGTCGATAGTTATATAGCACAATAAAATAACACCGCACACATTACAGAAATAACACACTCAAACTTTCAATGCATTTATTTTCCATAGCAACACTTTGGCGCTAGGTTTCTTTTTTACAGCGTAGCATATGAATCGCAACTTCGAATGTTCAACAAAAATCAAGTTTCTCACATACTGTAATTCAGCGCCGATTTCTGTTGGCGCATGCGCTATTATACAAAATTCTCCTCTGTCGCCAAGTATTTCTCAGCTAATACAAAACAGTTATTTTTGTACAAACAAAATCATTAGTACCTAGCTCTGAGCCCCTCATCTGTAAATCCGTTCCACAAGTCTCATACCTGTAATTATGTAATTAGTCAAGCAATGTTAATAAGTCGCCCCTGTTTGGCCATGTGAACTCCTGCGCTCTTAATGAGCTCCCAGTGTGGACTCTTGAGGCCACAGGGAGTTGTTGCCATTAGATAGTGGAAGGCGAGGGACACATGCCTGTTTATCTCTAGTAGCCACCAGGTCTCCTACCTACCTACCTACAAACAAAATCAGTACGTAGTTTCCTTAACTGCTTGCTTTAGACTCCACAATAGAACTGAAAGGTGTTATACACACACTAGCCAGTGAATTAGAAACCCAATATCAACATTTATTGGACGACCTTTTACATGGATAACTGCTCTGATTTGTTGGGCGTCGAGTCCACATGCTTCTGGAGTGCATTTACTTCCAAAGAATGCCAAGCATTGGCTATGTAGCCTTTTAGATCTTGTAAATTAAGAGAAGGGAGCCGTCGGATGCGTCATTCCACCATATCCAACATATTTTCTATTGGGCTAAGATCTGGGCTATGCGATGGCCAGGGAAGGTGTTGGAAGTCAGACTGATGATCAGCGAACCAATTTTGAACTCTTCTATCACGATGTGTAGTTGCATTATCGTTCATGAAGTATCCGTCGCCATCAGGGTAAAAACGCAACATCGCAGGATGCTCTTGATCTGCCAGTATATGTAGGTATCTCATAGCTGTTTTTTCACCCTCGAGGAGCACCAGAGCACCACTTCCATGACAGCAGAACATGCTCCATATCATGATACTTCAACAAGACCCTTGCACAGTGCGAGTAAGGCAAGATGGATTCATGGCTTCATGGGGCTCTTGCAAAATTCGACGCTTTCCCATTAGGGCAAAATAAGGTGTAGCGTGATTCATCTGACCACATTACCTTTTCCAATTCTCAGATGTCCAGTGTCTTCTTTCTCAACACCATGCAAACGAATTCTTACAATGTCGGGCAGAAATGAGTGGTTTTCTCACAGTCGATGCATTCCTATCTTCTGCAAGTCTCTGCACATGGTTCGAGCTGACATCTGCTGGAAAAAGCCTTGGTTGAACATCTATGTTAATTGAAGCAATGTAGAGTCTATATTCTGTCGTAAAATTCGTCGGAGACGACGACGAACACTCCCTTGGAAAACTGTGCTCGAACCGCATTTAAGACTTCTGGAGAAGAACTATGGGTTCTGTTTACCACTTTTTAAAACCTTTGATTTGGCTGCGTTTGAGAACCCAGTGAGATTTGCTGTCTTCGGAATCGAGGCCCCTGGCTAAACAGGCACCAAAAACAACCCTTTTTTCAAATGGTGAAACATCTGTCGTTTTTTCCATTTTACTTGACTTATCGTTAAAAGCGGTCTTACACCTTACTTATACTGGCATTCTTACCACGTGTAACCTATGTCTTAAAAAAATTGCATAGTCATTGCTAGCACACATTGAAACGAAAATCTAAAAGGTTTCTAAATCATTGGTCAGTGTGTGTAACTTAACTCGTGCGAGCGAACATGTGATTATATCAAAAAAATGTATATTTTTGCCTAAATCTTCGACTCTACTGTGACTCAAACACAATTCCAATTTTCAAAATTTCTTTTCTGCTTTGTAATGGTTTCCTTTAACAATCAAACACGCCGTAATCGAAAAATATAACTTTTCCGGTTATTGGGATATAAGCGTTCTAATAAGACACGTTTTGCGTCTTAAATTTCTTTGTCCTGTGTAAAGGAATCCTTATTTACCAGCCTTTACTGTAATTTTTACATTGCTCTGAAGCAACGCGCAGTGCGTGCAGACAGTTATCGCTCGGATGGGGTTAAAAGAATATTGTTTGAAGCTCACGCTACAATTTTCTGGATGGCAAGTTAATCTTCAGAACATTGTTCTTTTAGATAATTTGCGGAAAAGTGATACAGTTAAGGGAAATTAAATTCAGCGAATAAATAGAGTGTGATACAATTACGTTTTCTTTAAAAATAAGAGATTTTTGAAAACAAGCAATGATACAAATGTTATGTTCGTTAATCGAAATCATCCATGCTTTTGTTGGTTATTTTGGCCTCGGATAATGTATTTGGTTTGGCTCATTCGACTGCGGGAAAGCACTCGAGGGCGATCTGCCTAAGGGAAGGGATGCCTTCGTGAAGGACGTTCTAAGGGAAACTGGCTCATGTACACGTTATGCACGGAGAAAACTACGAAAACGCCCATGAAGCCAGCCCATTCGCAGGATTGGACCTCGGACCGAACGACCAGAGTTTAGCGACTTTACTTTTATTAAAAATAATATTGCTGATAAACAGAATCTCTGTTATTTCACTGTGGTTCGAAGTGTGACTGCAAATAGATAGATAAAAAGCTAGAAACAAGTGTGCTCATAATATCCTTTCAAAGAACAACGCACTTTAGATAAAATATACATCACATTCATTTTGGAAAAATGGAGAGCAGTATGAGTTTTCATCACATTGCCATCTGCGATGAAAATTTAGATAATATGACAATCGTCACCGATCGCTTAGTGAATGAATGCAAACAGTGCCCAGGATGCTTCCAAAGACCATATTTCTATCTTTGAAAGATTGCTTTGGCTTGTTTGGGGGTATGAAACTACAGCTTTCATTTCTTCTGTTCAGAGAAGGTAAAATCATTTCACACATGGTAAAACGTTACCATTAGTGATTACATAATTATATTATTTAGTTCGAGGCAGGTTACGACACGCTTTCTCATATACCATACTCATCGGTCTTATTCGCAATAGATTAATACTTTGTTTCACCGTATGGACAACTTTCGTTGCTGTTGGAAGTTTTAAAAACATAGCGATGTTTGCCAGAGAATCTGAAAACTCTTGAGATGGCAGTTAGGTGAAGTCTTTAGATATGGGATTCGATTTCATCTTGTTTACCTTTTCCCAAATAAATGTCAAACCGAAATCTAATTAGACATACATAAAATGATGGATGTTTCTAAGAAGGTATAACGTAATTGATTTCAAAGAGAAGAAATGAAATAACAAAGACAGAAGATATGTTTCCATTGTTCCAAGGGCAGAAAATTCTTCTGCAAAGATTGATTGAGGATCAGATTTTATTACACTGACGATGGATAAAAATCTCTGAAAGTGCAAATCACCAAAGGTTTTGTATGACGATCATGTAATTAGATAAGAACGTATATCATGCATATCTCTTCAATGTCCACTTCATTCACTTTGACAAAAGGCAAAGCAATATAACTTTTGCATTATGTTGCTATCTGTGGCGAAAATGGAGCTTAGTACGACAATCGTCTCGGACAGTGAATAGATAAGAACGAGCATCCAAAAAGCATATTTATATCCTTGAAAGCTGTTTTTGGCTTGTATGGTAATGTGCAAGTGCAGTATTATTTTTTGAACACAAGGGAAAGTCATTAATTGTGACGTTACCTTGCATGAAATTACATATAATGGTATATAATGGTACATTAAATAGTCAAAAGTGAGTGAACAAATGTTATAATATTGCCTTGCATACGACTTATTCGAGTTATACGAGTATATAACTTATACGAGTTAGGTTACAAAACGCTGGTCATCACAAAATTTACAAAAGATTATTACTTTTTTCATCGACAGCTTATATTTGTGGGAAGTTTGAAAATCACAGTAAGAAAGAACAGACAGATTTTTATAGATTAATGATCATAGGAAATATCTATGTTGTGGTTCCTAATGTATCAGATGAGGTTTTCTGGCAATATAAAAATAGGTATAAACATGTAACAAATGGGAAAACATAAAACCATTTCTATTCTTATAGAATTTCTAGTTGTGAAACTTATTGAGAGAGGATAATTAAAATTATATTTCATTTTATTTTCCATTAATTTTAATCCCAAATCCTAAGGCTCTAAAAACATTTATAGCACAGATCCACCGCCCAACAGAGAAATTTTCCGGAGAAAAGATTTAAATTATTCAGAAAATTAGAAAATATTTTGCATTTAATATGCGTACATGTTTCCTATCCATCATCCTATCATTGGCTGAAAATCCAGTTATTTGTAAAATACTGTTAAAATCTTCCTCATTTTCATTTTTATATTTTAAAACTTAACAAACTCGCTATCAAGTGTCAAGCACTAGCTTCTTCTGTATTTAGATATATATCGTTACGGATTTTGTATTTATTTAGCTAATTTTAGTAGAATTAATTTAAATTGTTTTATATCCCCGTGCAATGCAGTACGAGACTTATTTGAAGAGAAAGCTAAGAAATTAAAAATTAAATTAAAATTAAATTTCCTAAGACGAAAAATTAAAAATAAAGGAACACGTGCATTTAATAAAGAGATATCTCGTAATTGTACGCTTTTGCTTTCAGGAAAAATAGCAAAAATATCAGAATATTCTCGTGCAGGATTGAAACGTTTATAATAGCGGAAGAAAAACATCTCAATTCATTTGTTTACTTAGTTCTTGTTGTGCTGTAGTGAATTCGCGGTGAAACCGCATTAGCTTTCTCTGTTTTGAATTGAGTTCTATTGAAAGCTTTAGTAGTTTACATTATAACTACTGTGAAATATTGCGATATTGTACGGATATCTCTGGGGAAATTTAAGCATTTTGTGTTTACTCTTCCAATAATAATAAATTTTATTAACTTTTTATCGACTTGTGCATTCAATCCATTACGAACTCGTATCCACGTATCACTTTCTGGTGTCAGGAGCGGGGTATTAAATGCCAGTTACGACAGCGATGGAAGAACTAGAAGAACTAATTAGGAACTATGACTGCATTTGCTGCATTTCAATAAAAGATGGAAGGGACCGCCAACTCAGTTAAACTAGAGATGAGAGATGGTCAAGCATCGATTAAAGTAGAGATGAAATTGCTTAAGAAGAAATGAAATCTGGTCAAGAATCCGATAAGGAAAATATTGAAGCAGGTCAAGAAGAGATGAAAAGAGAAATTACCTGCATAACAGAAAACAAATTTGAGTCTATGGAAGGCAGAATAGACGCGGTTGAAAATAAAGTTGGACAAATTGGAGAAAAAGTTTCTTCTGTGAAAGAACAAATACAAGAGAGAGTTTCGACCGTGAAACAACATTATCTAAGGGAGAGTTTGTGCCTTGTGCCGTTGAACAACAAATTGATGTGAGGGTTTCTTCGGTCGCCAAGGAAGTTGTAAAGAAGAAGAACGTAAAGAAATTCGTAGCGACGGCCGGGAGCAATATAGATGGTTTTAAATTTTTACTGATGCTTGCTCTTTCGTCTTTGTAGCTATCCAAGTATGATGGGAAGACCTCCTGGCAAGTGTATAAGACACAATTTTCTATAGTTGCGGATGCATATGAATTGGATTCCCAAGCTAAGACCTGCCATCCCCGCGCTTCTTAGTAAGCAGATGGTGCGGATATCCATCAGACTCTTCTGGAAAACCAAATGCTAGATTTCGAAGCTTTATCCGGCGCATTGGAGCTGCGCTTCGAAGAGAAATGTTTAAAAGACTGCAGCAAACTTCAATTAAAGTACCTTCAGCAGAAGCCCAACGAAACACTCAAGGAGCTCGCCACGGATGTTGAAATGCTGTCTCATCTCGCCGATTTGGAGTGTCCGACAAACACAAGGTAAATCCTGTCCCTACAATATTTCATCGACGGCATGTGGAATCCTAAAATAGAAAAGGCTTTGCGAATGGCGGAATTCAAAGACGTAAAAAGCGATCTAGTGTACGCCATGAAATTCGAGGTAGCCCAGCAGTAGAGTTCGCTACCCAGTCAGAGCTGTGCGAGTCCTCGAGTCAGTGGATCAGTTGATGGCTCGTTTAGATGGCGTATCTAGATATGTCAATGCTGTGATAGGGTTGAGAACAAACTGGCTCTTAAGTGTTAGAAATGCGGTACTGAAGGCAATCGATAGGCATATCGATGGATTTCCTTGCAATATGATCATTGACACAGGAGCTAATGTTACGATCGTTCAGAAAGTTTTAGCTCAACGATTTTAAGAAAAACTTAGGTGTTACTTTGGTAGACGGTTGCACGGATTTTGGCGATTTTTGGCGATTGTTTTTCGGCGAGCAATACGACTTATGGTAAACCCCATTGCTAGACAAATTGTTTATGGTAACCGATACTTTGTTGTCATTTTATTTAAAAAATAATGCGTTTAATTATGCATAAATTCCGTGTTTTAAATATTATTTATGACTTCAAAATAATAAAAATGAATTTAATTTTGCATGTTTTATTTGAAATAAAAATTTTATTGTTTACGATATTTTATGGAATTTTATGTTGTGAATGATGTGATGAATGACGTCACATTATTTTAAAAGTAATTGGTTTTAATATCTATAAATTTAATCTACTGTTTTAAACATTACTTATGGCTGTTAAATATTAAAATACAATTTAATTTTGGAATTTTTTTAAATATCGTTTTATCATGAATGATTATCTAACTGATTTTAATTCTATGCGTGATGTAATCAGCTCCCTGATTGGTTACTGAATATTTGTGCATTACCGCGCCATTTTAAAATTTTATTATTCATCTCTTCGAATTCCTCAGATTTCAAAGCGAATGGATGTCTCTGTTTCGAATATAAATGTTGATAGTGGTAATTACCAAGAATTATTGGTATCGGGATAAAAAAATTGCCGTTTGAGACCTTATTTTGGCCAACCTGGATTTCTTAATCAAAGATTTATTTATTGTTACAAGGGTCAGAGGAAATTTATTAAAATTTTTTTGAAGAAACCTCGCTAATTGCTTCTTCAATGAAGTGCGAGTGATGGGAATAACAGATGAAGATCGTTTTTTTTCTGGTACTTATCAATATACTTAAGGTAAAATGCTTAAAAAAATGTAAGTACATATTTTTCTTGGTACTTTTCCGTTTTGCCGGCGCAAGCGATAAAGTCGCCAATAATGGTACAACGGATGCCAAACGAATATTCTCGCTGGTAACCTTTTACGCCTCATTTTCAAAACAAGTCGCAGCTTTTTCTTATCAGATTGATTGTTTCTTTCAATACTGGCATATAGTTACATAGAATTTTTATCAGATATATCAGTTTTGTGTCTAAGGCCATTTTCGGTAATTAAGTCAATTAGGATGCAATCACAGCTCTTACCCGAAGCCGAAAATATAGAAAAGGAAAGTCAAGGGTTAAATTTATCAAATCTAATGAGATTGCATTAGTGAAGTAAAGCACTGCAGTTTTACATAATTTCTGAGTAAGCTATTCGTATGCATTGAAATATTTCTTGCATTTAAACTTGTGTTCCAAATTAAGATTTAACTTGAAATTAATGTAGATAATTACTGATAGAATTAGATTTTTGTAGAGCAGTTTACGTGAGATGAGATCGTTTGGGGTCACATGATATGAACCGGAGACTTAGGATGTTGAACCATGAAAGCATAGTAAATTCTTAAATTAATGTCTTTTTACAAATTTATTGTCTTTATTTATTGTCTTTTTATAAAGTTTTAAGCGATATTAAAATGTTTATGCCTTCAAAAAAAGAATTCTTAGAACTAAAATTTTTTTAATATTTTTTATGTGTATACTGTATGTTGTCGCCAATAAAGTCTGCTTGGCGAGATTTGCGCCGGCGAAACGGAAAAGTACCTTTTTCTTTTACTTTATTATTGTACATTTCAATTTTTATTAAAAAAATTAATACACTTTTTTCAAAAATTCCTGAGATATTTATTGCCGTATATGTTTTAATGTTAAATAATTATATCCTATAAAACTTATTTTAAAGAGTTGAATTTAAGTAATTGAAAAATTTAATTATTTTAAACGTTGGTTAATGTTTTTAATTGAATATTCAATTTAAGTAATATTTTATTCCAATTAAATGTTGGCGCAATGTTTTTATAGCGGTGTTTTTATTCTATTATATGAAAGTAATAATTTAACCTTACTTTAGCACTTTATACTCTTAGTAAATGTATTTATTTACATTTACCAGCCATCTTAAAAAGCAATGTTTTCAACAAAAAATTAATCCATTATATTTAACGATATTTATTTTTTTAGAGTTTCGAATACTTTACTATGCGTGAAATACGTAAAAACAGCATTTTTCAAGATGGCTGACGACTGTAAAAACCGCGCCAACAATTGCGCCAACGTAAATCGCCAAAAATCCGTGCAACCGTCTACCAAAGTAGCACCAAAACTTATTTGGACGACATCCTGTGTTACTCTCCAGACTGCGTCTGGTGATAAAATTGTCATAGCTGGGAAGTTAAACGTGAACATCACGTTTGGAAGTGCCGTCTACCATCACATAGCATATGTGACAGAGATTACAGATCCTTGCATAATCGGACTGAGCTTTTTAAAGAAATATAATTTTTCCTTGAACTTCAAAAACAACAACCTGGTTTCAGCATTAGAGGACATAACTATCCATCATCAGAAGGGATCCTCACCTGGAAACGCCGATGTCTTATCCAGAAGACTTAGCTCACAAAGCTGCCAAAATCATATTAGGGTCGAGGAGAAACACTAGCCTACCGCTATTCTCCATTCCAGATGCTCATCGGTCGTGACCCTCGTCTGCGTTGTAATCTCTTGATTGGTTACCCTCCGGATGCGCCTTCATCATCTGAGGAAGTCATTCAAGATCTACAGGCCCAGTTTGAAGTGATGCACAATTTTGCACGAGAGGTAGTCAACTTGTCGATGGAGAAGATGAAGACCCGATACGACACAAGAGCTTCTGGACATCGATTCAACGAAGGAGACACGGTGTGGTTGTGGAATGCGACTCGAAGGAAAGGACTATGTCCGAAACTGCAGTCACCTTGGGATGGTCCGTACACAGTCCTAAATAGGCTGAATGAAATTGTGGTTCGGATCCGTAAGTCATCTAACTCTAAACCTAAAGTTGTTCATTACGACTTTAGGTTTAGGTTAGCTCATTACTATGGCCATAGTACGTAGTATTGTGAATATAATCGTAAATAGTATAAGACCATGGTCCTTCTTGTTTCTAAATTTAGTATTTGATAGTATTTGATTTGTATTTAGAATTTGATAGTATTAAATTTGTTTTAAGTTACTTATTGTAATTGTTTTTTATGTTGTTTGTTATTGTAATGTAATGTTTGTTATTGCATTTTTGTCCTAGTTGTAAGTTTGGCTTCCTGTCTAGGGATTGTACTGCCCTGGACGTGCTGTCATTGGGAATGGGGCAGTGTTACGCGTTTTGTTTTTATTTAGCTATTTTAGTAGAATTAATTAAAATTGTTTTATATCCTCGTGCAGTGCAGCACGAGACTTATTAAGAGAAAGCTACGCCGAAAAGTAAAAAATACAGGAGCACACGCATTTAATAAATAGATATCTTGTGATTGTACGCTTTTGCTTTCCGGAAAACTCGAGAAAATACCAGAATATTCTCGTGCTTGGTTAAAAAGCTTATAAAAGCCAAAGGAAAATATCTCAATTCAGTTGCTTAAGCAGTGGTTTAATGCTTGTGTTGATTGTAGCAAATTCACAGTGAGATCGGGTTAGCTTTCTCTGCTTTTAATTGTGTTCTGTAAAACATTTTAGTAGTTCAAAATATAACTATTGTGAGATATTTTGATATTATACGAATATCTCTAAGGAAATTTCATCATTTTGTTTTATTTCTTACGATAAGAATATATTTTATTACCTTTTTATTGACTTGTGCATTCAATCCATTACGAACCCGTACGCACACAAAAATATTATGTAACGCATATATCCTTTACCTGTCCTACTACTGGTAGATACGTTTACAAAAATCAGAATTTAGATACGCTTGAAATTATATGAATTAGAAAGACTCTAATTGTATCAGTTGAATATATTATGAAAACCAGTAACGTTTTAGTTATTAAAAAGCCCACCAATGACGAAATGGATACGATTGTTTAACGTTATTAATACGACTTAAATTCGCATCCCAACGATGTGCTGACTGATTGGGAAATAAATGATGGCTTTTTGTAGTTTATACAAGAATACGAGACAATTTTCTCTACTCCAGAAGGTACATTTTCTCTTCGGGAGATGATCTTCGTATGTATAGTCTCAAACAGTTCATTTAAACCAGGGATAGTCAATCCGGTCTCTAACGCGCATTAATGGGCGATTTAAGCTTTCATGCTGAGCGGTGGAGGTTTTTGTCCAATAATGATGAAGGAAGATTGAAACATGCGTGGAAGTGTTGATATACACACAACCCTTAAAATTAGTTCTCTACTTGACCATTTCTTTTCGAGCAGTGTTCTCCAGTTTCCATGTATCAACACGGCTTTGTTGTTTATTAATGAATTTTCTGTCTATTAAAATATTGTAAATTATAGTATAAACAAATGCATAAATTTATCTGCATATTTTTTTACTAAACATCCACTTGAAATCTTTGCAGTTGCACTGTATTAAGTTACTGTGAACTGGTGGGCGGTATAGAAAATTTCCAGGGGGCTGGGACATATATGTCCCGCACTTTCACTACTTTAAATGTGTCTGAAGAAATTTCAGTAAACTATGGAGATTTAAAATTTACTCTTAATATGGATTAGGAAGTGCAATACCCTGTCGATTTGTTTTTCGGTTCCTTTCATTTAAAATAAGTGACTAAATGGCCATAATATGTTCGAAATTGGCCCCTATAGCCCACGGGAAAAGGTTAAAAAAAGGTTGACTACCCCTGATTTAACCTAACCATATTATTAAGAATTACGTGTGCTTCTTTTAAATAATTTATTTTGTTAAGAAATTTATTTTATAGTTGTAATGAGATACATTCCGCTGACCTCATAGATCACGTGACTTATGTATACCTTTTGTAAACAGACAATGCAGATGACCTCAGAGATCACGTGACTTATGCACAGCTAATGCAAAGGTCCTCATAGATCACGTGACTTATGTATACCTTTTGTAAACAGACAATGCAGCTGACCTCAGAGATCACGTGACTTATGCACAGCTAATGCAAAGGTCATTCTTCCTCTTCTTCTCTTGCGGAATGTATCTCATTGGAAAAATAATGAGCAGATTTAATTTCCCAATAAATCGCATCACGCGCGTTTCAAAATATCGATTTCCCAAGCTACATGAATAGAAAATATCGCAACAGGGAAATGTGAACTGTTACCAAAAAAGCAAAGATTAAATTATAAACACTTTTAACGTCAAACGTGTAATATGTCATCTCAGGAAAAACGCAGAGGTATTGCAAATATATTAACAGTAAAGCACCCGAAGAAATTGACTGGTATTTATAAAATGCGACAAGTGCATTGAAATCCTTTCCATCAACTTCCGTAAAAAGTATTTTAATTGCATTATTCCGGTATGGTTTAATCAGAAAGTGTAAAAATTCATTTCATTAAAATGCTTCTCTTTCCCTCAGTGACAGCCTGCCTGATGCATTCTGATTGAAAATTTAATTTTGCCGTTGAAGACACTATACCGCTGTTTAGAGATTAGCCATTGGAACGTAATTCCAGTATTTCTAAATGAGTAACCAGGCGTGAAATTACATTTCAAGAGATATTAAGGAAAATCATCTCACTAATATTGTGTAGTTTGCATTGGAAAATTTCTTTCGGTGATGGGTAAACATCATTTTAATCCCTAGTAAGCAATTTTCTATTGAAACATCCAAATAGCTGAAAGCACTGCACAACAATTAAGTGATAAGTATATGAGTATGCGTTACATATTGCAAATAATTTAACGAAAATTACAAAAATGTAAAGAAGTAATCTCCTTGATTGGAGGTGATTATAAAGTTATTTCATATTTCATTAAGGCTTATAGAATAGCAAATAGCTTAAAATAAATGGTTTACAAAATACTATCTGAAAATAACTGAGCGCAATGCAATTTAAAAAATTCCCTGTGACTCAGTATAAATGTAACTGCTAAAAATAAATCTTGAAGATTAATGCATTGTTACGAACTTTTGTATCCATGTAAATAATTTTAGTGAAATTAATGTTTAACACTGTACTATCTTTTATGTAATGCAACATGAAAATCTGGAAAATTGAAGCTCTGCCGGAAAAATAAGGTGACAGGGGCAAGTCTATTTAAATTTGAAGTAAATGCCTATCTCGCTAAATAGCCAAAACCGTCGCCAAGCTGGCGACGGTTTTGGCGACTAACTTATTAAAAAAATCGAGATTCTTTAACTTAGATTCCTGTGTTGAGACTATTAGTTCTTAAGAAACAGGAAACATAAAAAAATCCATTACGCTTTCGCAGAGATTCAATCTATGGATCTGATAACTAACTAATTTTTAACTAATGTACGTACTAATGTTTACCTAACGAAAGAACGTGTAGGGAAGACGATTGTCCTTTACTTACTCTTCACATATTTGTGACAATAAAATACTTAATTTTGGGAAAATGTTTCATTTAACAGAGAGGACTGTTTAACATTTTAACATAGTGAACACCTTTCAGATAACATTTAATACACATGATGATTGAAAGTTTTAATTGGTATGTACTATTTGATATAAATCACACGTACACACAGAATGTAAAAAATACTTACAATCTTCATTTTCTTTTTGTTTGCTTTTATTAGCATTTTTAAACAATGTGTTTTTAAACATTTATACGAATAACAATAACGGTCATAATATTACAGCGTCCGTCGAGACACTTAGCGCTCGAAATTTGATCTGGTTTATTATTTTGCAGTTCGGAATTCATTGACTTTGGAGTGAAAGGTGTGTGTGTGTAATTATGGCAAAGCCTCGAGGGCTATCTGCCTAAGAGGAGGGATGCCTTCGTGGAGGACTTTCTAAGGGAAACTGGCTCGTATACACGTTACACATGGGGAAAACCACGAAAACGCCCATGCAGCCAGCCCATTCGCGGGATTCGAACCTCGGACCGAACTACCAGTGTTCAGCGACTTTACCGCTCGGCCGCTGGTGGGCTTTAGAGTGAAAGGATTGTTTAAGTAGAATCTGAGGTATGCATAGAAATTCTCCTGATGGGCTTTGACGCAATTATTGTCACTATATCAGAAACATTTTGAGAGTTTTTGCAGCTTAGCGTAATGTTGCCTAGCATATGCAAAATTTGGATACGCTTAAAATAATTGTGCACTTAAGTGCAAAAGCATTTTCGTAACCTCAGGAGCAGTATTTTTTCCAGACCTTCCGAAGTGTTTGAGTAACACTGAGTGATAGAATTTCTTTGCAACGCAGAGTCAGTTATTTCAGAACTTTATTCAGAATCGAGCGAATGTTTTGTGGTTTAAACTTCAACATCACTCGCAAAGAGTTCCTTGTGAGGGATTTTGTTGTTCCACGATACTTTTCGAGTTTAAGTAGAATTTGACTTTTCCTCAACTTTCCTTCAGACATTTATCTTGTTGGACAGCTGCAACTTCCTGTAATAAAATATTAGTTTCTTCCCGTTTATTTGGATTAGTTATTAAAGAAATACCTACAAATCCGCAGCCCCCATTTAGAGTAAGTTAATCTTCCAATTTTTGTAAACTTATTTCAATCATACTAGTAAAACAAAATGTATTTGCAATTATGAAAAAAACTCCTGTATCGAAGTAATTGTCCGATTTATAAATTTATGTCGGAGTAAGAAAATATAATTGGGATGAGTGGTTTTGAATATATTACCTTCTACTTTTGTAAAATATAATTTTTTGATGTATGTCTATATTTTCATTTTATAAACGGATAAAACTCAATTTTAGGTCTTAAGAGAGAAGTACGATTCTACAGGAGCTATTGAGAAACTTTAAAAAAGGAAAACCCGAGCAAAGTATTGTAGCGTGATGTATGAGAAAACTGTTTCGAAGGTACGGCAACTAGCCAAATGCTGCTATGACAGAGGAAAACTCGCTAATGTTGAGGCAAAAATAAAGGGATACGTGATCGTCCACACAAAAACGTATAAAGAATTTGGAAAAACTCAGGCACGTCTCGTTATGCAAACGCGCTTCATTCAGAAGCCTTGCTATTGCAGTGGGAAAACTATTGGCAATGCTACAGAGAATCGAAAATGAACGGGCACTGAAACGTGTTTCAAGTATCATGAAACCTGAATTACAAGAGCAGAGCACATAGGCAGTGCATCGATCTCAAAATACGCTCTCGGAATTCATGACTTGTGCCAACGGATCCGTTATTTCGGTCGAGGAGGCAACAAAGAATTAAACAAATTAAGTAACAAGTAATATTCAAAAAAATTAAATCAAACTTACACTTATTGTATAGTTTTATAGCACTTAATGAATCATACTTTCGCCTTGAAATTATTGACAGAGTAGGAAAAAGTATTATTCTTCAAAATGGAATGGTCCTTTCGATACAGATAATTTAAGCCTAAAGGATAATTAGTTCGGTACGGAGAAACTACTGTAATTTTGTACAGATTCAGGTAAGAGCAAAATGTTAACATGTTTGAATGACAAAAGCACGCCACTTTTTACAGAATGGCAACAATTTACACGGGATGTACTGCAGGATTGCATTAAATAATTTTATGAAATCTTTAATACTGTCAGATTTCGTAGCTTATTGTGTAGTAGAGGAATCCCTTAACACATCTTAAATTTTGAGAGATGTCACCCAGTGGCCAAGCGGTAAAAGCCGTTGAACACTGGTAGTTCGATCCGGAGCTCGAGTCCTGGCGAACGGGCTGGCTGCATGGATGTTTTCGTGGGTTTACCTTCGTGGGAACTTGGATACGAGCCAGTTTGCCTTAAAGAGACCTCCAAGGGGCATTCCTCCCTTTCCCTGAAGTGCTTAAGGGTGGAGCACGTAATAAGTAAAAAAAAAGGGGGGGGAGAATTCACCAATGCACATAAGTGATGTCTGTATACGCAAATATATATAACTTATATACATAACTAATATTATGATTACGCTTATAAATCACAAAGAATATAAGTAAGAAATGAGTAAATTGAAAATGAAATGTTTTTCATTTGAAAAAGTTTTAATGACGTCATTTCATGCTTACCTATTAAATCTTAATTTATTTCATTGTTTTTGATAAATGGAGGTTTGCTGTACATGTAATAAAACAAATTTATTTAAAAAACTTGCTAAATGGAACACATGAAACTTAATAACTGTCATGTTTCTCTGAACCTTAAGAAAAGAAAAAAAAAAAAAAATCTGAAATGTTTCAGATTTTAAATTACGTCCAAAGGGGCGTTTTTTTTAGCATTTTGTGTGTTACCTTTCTTTATTAAATATCATGTTCCTCGCACTTAAACCATAAGATCCAGTGCAACAGCATCATCGCAAAATAGTTTTAAAACGAGCATATCTTTAGAATTTCCGATACAGAGACTCACGCGCTGGAGATAAAAATGTTTTTTCTGCACAACGTTGCCATTGCAGCTTTGAAATCCTTGAGTTTGTTAATCAAAAATTCGTCAAAGTTTTAAAAAATAGGAAATCGATCATAAAACAAATTTCAAATTTCAAATTTGGTCTTCCACATGCTCATATTCGTTGGAGGATTACGTTATTCAAAATTCGATGACTCTATGTACCGTTATTTTATGACAATGTGAGAAATATACATACATTTACGCAGATTTTCATTATTTAATTTCTTCAAATATAATGCAGGACTCTAACATTTTATGGCAACAGTTTGAAAAGTGAACCGACATTTATCCGTCCGACGCAAAATGCCAAAACGAAACTAATAGTCCTTCGGGATTCAAATCCCTTTGGACTAAAAAAAACGCTCTTAGATTTTAAACTCAATCCTAAATTATTAAACATGCATATTTATGAACGTACGCACATCAATAAAACGTAGAGAAATCTTTGAAGCTGTCATCTTTCGCAAATCCATTTTCTTATAAATGTAGAATCCTTTTGTAATTTGCATGCTTTTGTGTGATGAAGACGAAAGTTATTATTATGCACATAATATAATGAGCGTTTGAATCTTTATTGTGATTCTCTGAAAATCATTTTCAATAAATTATTATTAAAACATTCAAGAAATATATTTTAGGAATATATTCTTTAATAAAATTTATTACACTATCTACTGCTTTTGATTTCGACATTTGAAAAACGATATTACATATAATGTAGTATAAATTTTATGGTATATATGATGCATATTATCTGGGATTCTCCTAAGCTTTTCTTTTCATCGTAAGAACCTCGTACCTCGTTGCACAATATGGTTAAATTATCTCTGCATCGTTTATATTTAGAAGTATCTGTTTAAAGATTATTATAAAGCTAAATGCATTTTCTATGTAATGCCTGTTTAAGTAGATAAATCATTTGCATTCATGCTATCATTAGTAATCCATTGTTTTAAGGAAATGAATAACATTTCTGTATTGCTAATACCATAAAAGCTTCTGAGAGGATCTTTAAAAGCTTTTACTTTACGCGCCCCAATCTGCAGTATCTAAAATATTTTTCAAGGTTTAGCTTGAAGTTACATACAAAGAATTTTGAAGTGCATGGTATGATAAAAGTTCTTTAAAAGCTTTTAAGGGGACAGTGGACGTTCAAATACTTTTTTTTAAATTATTGTCATAGAATTATGAAATTTTGCATGCATGTATATTTTACTATAATTATATCAAATACCTTTGAAAAAAATTTCTAGATCATTGCAATTTAATTTTTTTTCAAATTTATTTTGAATTTTTAAAATTTTTTCAAAATGCTCCATGCGACTTAATTTTTTTTCCGTTTCTTGTTATTTTTGCTTTATTTTTAGTAAAAATGCATTGAAAAAACAACTTGGTATCAATTAGTGAACTGCATAAAATGTTAGTTTTTAATTAATATTTCTTTCACATATACCTGAATTTTTGGAAAAATTTCCCACTTTAATACACTTTAATTGGACTTTTATCCTCTTAATGAATTCGCTTTCAAAAATGCATACCAATTTTTGTTACATGTATAAATGGGAATCTAAATCACAAATTACAGTCATTTTGAACATAAAATAAAGCGAATGGAGCATTTTGAAGATGTAATAATCGCTAAAATTTCAGTATGAGAAAAATACATTTTAAGAATATTTTTATCCTTACCTATTATATTTACATCTTAACATGTCCTAATATATGATTTTATTTAATATAAAATATTTTAACATTATTTTACGTATGCATAAATAATGTTTTTACTAATAAAATCGTAGAATGGTAAGAAATACTAAATATTATTTTAGAAATTTTCTCGAACACTTTCAGTAAATTTACACAAATACTTATTTTAAAACTAAGAATCACTTTAAAAATGTCCTGCACCATATGTTTCCTCTTTCGCATTTACATTTTCATTATGTATACCTACCTTACATAATTTTTTTGGTAATTATTTTCTTGTATCCAGTCGAACCCTCTTTTTGCTTTGATGTATGCGATATTTATCTTGTCTTTGTCCAATAGATAATGGAACATGAATTTATATCTTTATGTTCCATACCTAAAGTATTAAAACACTCAAAATTGAAGTCACTGATTGCTGTGATAACAGCTACTTCGAGTCTGTTTTCAATAAAAATGTTTCCTTCGGGCAATTCTTCCAAATGTCGCTACGTGAACTCTCGTTAGTGTTTTGCATTTTTTCAGATATGGATCTTGCTAAAAGCTGATTACTGGCTAGTCATTGATACACTGGCAGTATTTGGATAAAACATTCACTGTTGATTTGTTTTTCATGAATGAGATTTAGGTTTCATATTTTTAACAATGCTACACTTCAAAAAAAAATTATATGACATCTGTTGGGTATTTATAATGTCTGGGTAACTCATTAAAGAAACGAACTTGCATAAATAGCAGTCTTTATAACCTTACATATTTATATCTGACTAGAAGTAAAAATAGTGTCGCGGAAATTAAAATAATGGTTCTCAAATGTTTGTTTACCTTTTTATTGACATTTAAATGTCCCTTTAAATCTCACAAAAAAAGGTAAACAAGCATATTCAAACGCTTATAACTTCTTTAAAAATAATTTTACATAAAAGCGGTTTTTTGTAGACGATAGGGTTAAAACAGAAGAATATTATGATATGAAATTTTTATTTCCCAATTTTTTGTCGATTTTTGCTAAAATCATCGTCCACTGTCCCTTAAAGCATTTGCAAATTGCAATACTTTCGATAGTATAATATGTCATCGATTATCTTAAAATATCGCAACTGACGGCATTTAAAAACTGAATTTTCGGTTACTGCTCATGTTCATTCAGGCATGTATTGCGGAAATAATGTGAACCTTACAAAGAGTTGAGACACATAAAAAAGAAAGAAAGAATGACGGTACTAATCTAATTTATAGCTTAAATGGTTTACTTACTAGATTTGATTGTACGCCTTTATCGCTATTAACATTTGACTTATTCTAAATGCCAGACAGCAGATAAAATGAAAAGTACTGGATTGAGCATTTGGTTGAAAAGAAAAAAGCTTTTTAATTATTTAAATTCCTCTTTCATTAAAATAATTTTTTCGATGATACGTGCAATCATCATTACAATTAAATTTCAATGTATTTTCTCCTTCCTTTCCGCTTGGCTTCGGGGTGTAATACTTGATCTGTATTCGAGAGGTCCAGAGTTCGAGTCCCGGCAAAGTCATTCCACATTTTTCACATCTCCTGTTTAAAAAAAAAAAAAAACCTTATGTCCGTACGAGTGGCGCTCGAACTTAAAAAATGTGGTGTACGGTAATTTTTCACCACCGGGATTTAGCGATCGGGTCCGCTAATTCCTTGTCGCCCTTTAAAAGGGGGGATATATAAGGTATTTTCTTCCTCCTTTTGGCATGTATTTGTGGTGTAGTTGAAGGCATACTCGACGCCCGTTCGAAAAATCAAGGCTACGAATCCTGGCGAGGACAATGTAAATTTTTCACTTCTCCTGCGTCAAAAAACCCTAATGACTCTATGAAAACCTTAATTCGTTTTTTGAAAATTAGTAGACAAGTATATTGCTACGAATTTTGTATATATGCATATAATTTTAGTGAAATTATACGTGACACTGTGGTAATTTTGCGTAATGTAACATGAAATGCTAGTACGAGACGAAGCTCTGCCGAAAAAATAAGAATACAGGGGCTAGTGTATTTAACTCTTTCGCATCGAGAGACGACCAAATCTGTTTTCATCAAGCATCGAAAACGCCCGTGTTTACGAATTTGTCTTGGAATAGTTGTCCTTTCCCCCTGCCTGGTAAATAGCTACAGCATTAACAATAACTTACTTAAGTGAAATGACTGCTTTTCTCTTGGGGGTTTTTCTGCGGTTTCATCCATTGTGTGCAGTTTCACCTTAGAGCCGGATTGCACCTGCGATCATTAATAGCTTTCCGTATGTCTTCTTTAGTTACTTCAAAGGAATGATTGATATGTCTCTTAACAACTCCCGAAACCAATGAGCCATACACTAACGTGGAGGGGGAAAGCACTAGGTAGAAAATAAACGAGGCGTTGGGGCGGTTTGCCGTTGCCTGAATGAACGGACGTTAGGGGCGACTTCGATGCGAAAGAGTTAACATTAAGGTAAATAAATACGATAGTTCTGCAACTAATTTTTATCCCCAAATTTGGCGAGGAATTTCCGAACGTCTCCAGATCTGGCCACCATTTGACGACCTTTTCGTAGGGTGCCTGTTTAACTGTAGTTCATATTGTAACTGAATATCTGTAATTGACCCCTATATGTAAATGTAACCTCATCCAGCCCTCAAATGTCTTCCAGTAGTAGAGAAATAGAAGGTATTGTAAATTTCTTGGCGACCGGGGTAAAACTATATTAGCCATCACAGAGCATCAGTTTTCAGCTGTTTATCAGTTCAGGGTAGACAATGGTGTAATGAGATATCTCTGTGTGAGCTCTGCTCTTTAGATGGGCTTTGCACTTCGTTGTATTTAACATTCTTAGTAGTTTAAAGTGTAACTACTCATTGTGCTTTCTGATACTTTGAATAGATGTGTGAGTATTTTTATCGAAAGTTCTAGAAGTGTATGTTTTGGTAAAATAAATTTTTGTGTGGTACTTTTAAGAATGTGCGTTTAAGAAGACAACACACACGAATTACATTTTTCTCAAAACAAACTTTTAACATTACATTTGCATTGTGTAGACTATACGAAATGACCCCTATTTCTAAGGCTGGTGAAAGCCATGTGTAAAAAATACCATGTATGCAAATTAACACAATACTAATTTTATCCAATTAAATGCATGAAATTTTATTTAATCTATTAGAGTTCATTTAAAACATTTAAAATATTCTATAAAAATAAAATTACTCCCGGGAGAAAAATAAAAATTTAAATTGCATATCTTAACAGATAAACGCAGACTATTATTTTCTTTTTGATTTCAGACTTATAACAAAGCGTTATCCAGTTTTATATTATCTTCTCGTAACACATTATTTAAGAAAACAATTTCTTAGTACTTTCATAATTAACCGTCTTATCAAAACCATCGCATTGCACAGTTAAAACAGTAACAAAAACAGTGCATTAGCAAAATTTAAGAAGGATCACCAACAGTCAGCCAAACGTGCAAGCCTTTCTTTAGTTAATTGTAACTATTGCACTAATCCGGGGTTGCTGAAATGCATCAATTACCGATATCCTATAGATTAAATTAGAGATTATAAAACAACATTTTTGGCATTAAATTGCGTATCTATAAATTTAAGGTTACAATGTTATTGTCTGAAAAATCTAAAATTATGAAATTGTACTTATCCACTTGGTAGCTGGGTCTCCGGAAAACTTTGTTAAGCTGTCCTCACGCGTGAGACGCTCCGAGTACTGGAACGTGGATACAGCCAGATAATCATAGAAGGACCCATTAAATTATGAGTCCCAACAGAAAATTGACGAATTCAGCATTTCTGGAAAACCCCTTCCAATCCGAACAGGACCTCTGGATCACTTGAAGATTGTAGGTGGTACATCAGGCAAATGCTCGGAGGAGATACAGCCGCAAAAGAAGAATGATGAAGCTGCATATTTCATAAACTTCTCCCTCGCCAGCCTTCTAGCTGTTTCGGTCTGGCCAAACCACCTCTGACTGACGAGGCGTCGCTCGCTTTCATGATGATCGAAATCTGCAGAAAGTATTCCTTAAATATTGTTTTCTTTCTCAAGTATTAACATTTCCTTTTTTAAAAACTGAGGAGGCGTAGTTTTATGAAGGGACAGGATGTTAAATCTTAAGTTGTTCGCCGCTGAACAGGAATAGAGGTATCAAGCATTTTCATGCAGACGCCTGAGGAAGCGAATTGCCCCTCGTTATCACGACGATAACAACACAGCCGGAACCAGCCGCTAGATTAGAAGAGCCGCTACATCAATCAGATATTGAGACTCTTCTAATCTTTCTCAACTGCAAGTTTAAAAAAAACTAGAACTTTAAATACTTGGAATAGCGTTGATTTAAACTCATTGTATAATCGGGTAGTTTTTCAGCCATCGGCAAAGAAACGCACACAGAGTGGGCGAAACATTTTCAGCAAAGGCAGATAAAGGAGATAGAATAGATGTAGAATTTATAATGAAAGTGTGCGAAAATGGCGCTTTGAAGTGGCAGAGTGCTGTTGAGTGGAAGATAACTAGCATAAATTATCTTTATCTCTGCGGATTACGAGCGGTATGGATGCAGTGAAGCATAACGAAATACATTTTATCTATGGCTCTGAGGCTTAAATAGATCAATTATGTAAAGATGATTGCAAGCGGTACGGATGCATGTGAAGCTTGTAATAGATTCTGTCTATGGCACTGCGACTAAAAATATATCAGTTTCTTAAAAGAGGTACAATGAACGATCCCAATGAACCTGCTTTGAGCAAGCTGCTCTGTTTCCATTAGTAGGTCTTAAGATAAAATGCACATCGACGATGTCTGCCTGTGAGTAACTATGTATTTCACTTGAAAAACTCATAAATAATGCAATTCACGCCAGTAAGAAAGCTTTCATGTCTCCCTCTATAAGCACCCTGTAACAGCTCAGCGCGGCAATTGAGCACACACATTTCATTTCAAATTTGGTTATTTCTGTCTCCTTTATCTGGTTTTATATTTTTGCCAGGTATTTTCCGAGCACTTCCTATATTGTAAAACAATAAACCTTTACCGCTTTTACTTCCTTGTACCAAGTAATGGGAGTATTGTTATCACGAAAAATTGCGAGTACCATATTTCAACGAAAACATTAATTTTGACCGCTATCGAATGCAATTTAACAATGTTTTTGCGTGACATCTGTGTCTAAGGACAGAATAAAGGGCTCTTTTTCTCCAAACAAGTTGTAAACCTGATTTGAAGTAAATTCAGGAGAGATTTTTTTTGGAGTCTTAAGTATGTAACTTGCATAACTCAACGAGTAGCCTCAGAACGTTGCAATTTTGCATATAGGACGGCTATAGCATGTGGTTGTGCACTTTTCGTTTTGGTGGCAATCGGCCGCCCCCAAAGTATATAAATTTATGTATATATGTATCTATCTATCTATCTATCTATCTATCTATCTATATACATATACATACCCACCCACCCATTTTCGGCTTACTGCAATTTAATATTCGCATATTCTGATAGTGAAGGCGTGATATGAGTAAAAGTTGATATGACAGACAATCAGAAATCTTAAATTTCAGCAAAAGTCATAAACTTCAGAAATTGTTTTAAACAAAAGCAGATATTACTAAATCAAACTCTTTTCATCTATATTATCCATTCTAAAGGTAAACATGTTTCTATGAGTGAGAAGGGTGGAATATAATTCTAGTTCTTCATTTCAGTTTGGTAAAAAGATTATATTGCTAAAGAGAAACGTTTCCTTGATGTATAGTTAGATTAAAAATAATGAGTTTTGCAAAAATGGAACATTTTAATAGTCAGAAATAGAAAATGTTTTCCATTGTTTTAATTTTGCTTTCATTAAGGACGTGATTTTATAAATTGGAATTTAATAATTAAAAACTGCAATAAATAATAATATTTTTTGTCATAAGAAGAGAATTAAAATAATTATATGATTTCTCATATTTTTAGTTATATACACACACAGACACACACACATATATATATATATATATATATGTAAGATACAACAAAATATGATAGCTGTTTCAAAAACATAATTGACGACCTCAAAATTAACATTCTAAATTTGGTAATCTGCCCCTAAATTCACCTCTTCTCACAGGTTCCAGAGTTTTCCATCTTACGTAACGTTTTAATGCAGATACCTCTTATCCAATCAAATTAATTCTAAACCAAAACTCTGAACTGAAGCTTTCCCACTCCCAGCCTTCTTCCTATGAAAGTACTATAACCGTCCCCTTTTTCGCATAGCTATCCTGCTGGCAAGACGGACTTAAACCATGCTGCTGCTTACTTACTTAAGATGACGTTCTAATTCAAACGATTGTGATTTTTCAAGATATGTTGTGCTACATTGCGTCATCATGCTTTCCACTCTGCTACCTTCAAGCCACTACGGTCTTCTCGGTCATCTACGCAGTATCATAAGCTGTTGAGAGTTCCACTGCTTTCATCTACGCATTTGAAATCATTACATATATATATATATATATATACATTATTAAAATTTTAAATGTAAAATGTTGTTTTCCAGCCATTAGACTGCAATCTGAAGTTTTCAAATTCCTGGTATAAAAAAGTATACCCTAATATTTGAAAAACAGTTTTTGAAGGTGAACAGTAAAGTAGATTTTTCTTTTCTGAATATTTCCAACATTTAGATAAAAATCTAAAAATTTTCATTTGTTTTCTTACTTTCTTATACGAAATAAAGGAAAATTTTTGTATGTGGTACTGCTATAACATCTAGTTGTGTAGCTCCTCTTTGTATTGCAATTTGGCAATAACAAACGTGCATATACAGAGTGTCCCAGAATTATTACCTTGGTTAAAAATATTCATAAGGAGTAAAATATGACACCTAGACAAATACTTTTAATCTTAAATTGCATGTAACATATTCGCGTTTCTGTGTACCCAATTAATAAATTTCCACGTGTGATACTTTCGTTGCTCAAAGGATAGCCAGGCAATATTCGAATTCCGTTTATGTGTTGGTCAACATTACGTGAAGGACGGATGACATGACTTCAGTAATTTTGCACAGTAATGCTGCGATGTCGTTCACTGGTATTTGGTAAACGTGGTCCTTGGCATAATCCCAAAGGAAGAAATCCAGTGATGTTATTACCGATGATCGCAGAGGTTAGATTATGGGACCATTACACCTGATCCATCTTCTCCCAAATGTAGTATCCAAATAGGCATAGACATCTAACCCCCAATGAGGTGACGCGCCATCTTGTTGGAAGATGAGGACGGTATTGATGGATTCGGAGACTTTTTTGGAATCCCAGGATATGTGACTCGAATTTCAACTCGGCGCCGTTCCGTAGATATTCGAGAAAAAAGAATTTTGCACGTAGCCAAATCTCTGTAATAGGGAAAACCCAAGAAAGTGTGGGAAATGTAGGGAAAACGTAGGAGGGAAAATTAGTTTTTCTATATCTTTATATATATAAGCGGCTAAAGTGTGTGTCGCCGATTGTTTATTGTTGCCACTCGAAAAAATGAGTGCGGAGATTAACGTTTTCGCAGTTTTTAATTAATATCTCGGCCGATTAAAGTCGTACGAATATGAGAACGGTACGATGGATTCGGAGAATTTTTTGGAATCCGAGGATAAGCATCTCGAATTTCTACTCGGCGCCGTTCCGTAGATATTCGAGAAAAAAGATTTTGTCCCGTATCCAAATACCTTTAATAGGGAAAAAAACAAGAAAGAAAGTAGAAAATATAGGGAAAACGTAGGGAAAAATTAGTTTTCAATTAATATCTCGGCTAAATAAAATCCCACGAAGACGCGAATGATCAAAATGGCTTGACTAGGACCTACGGAATCCAACGGTGTGCTTCGCTAAGCCCGAGAGCCAACCGTTTCGGAGGAGAGGATGTTACTTCATCCCATATATATATATATATATATATATATATGTGCGGCTTAAGTGTATGTTTGTCGCCGATATTTTATTGGTTGCTTGCGTACTAGCCAATGGGATGAATTTGCCAAGGCACATGGTTGCCGTTTCAATTGAGACGTAGACATGTTCCCGTAAAACTTGCCTTTGCTATGACCATCCATAAGTCTGAGGGCCAAACGCTTAAGCCTGTTGGCATTTTTTACCTGAGCCTGCATTTAGACATGGTCAACTTTATGTTGCCTGTTCAAGAGTTCGTGAAAGAACGGACGTAAAATTATAAATAATTGATGGTCCTCTGCAAGGCGAGCTTAAAAATGATGGAAAGATCTACACAAATGTTGTGTACAAAGAGATCTTTGACATGTGAACATTTCTTTGACATCTGAGCATTTAACATTTCATTATTTAAATCACCTTTACTGATTGAACTATGAAGAAATGTACCGCCAGTGGTTTCTTTCATTGCACTCTACTTTAAGCTATTAAGCAAGTAGAAGGGGGAAACCACGTGGGTCAGCAAGCAAAGGGGCGTCCTCGCCGCCTACCCTGGGCAATTCAGTTTAAATTAGCAGACACCTTTGCACAAATCATTTTAATTACAATTTATAATATCTAGAACAGCGGTCATTTCGTATGACCGCCGGGCTTTCTAGTATATATGCATCGGCCTTTCTTTACAGGTTTTATTTTCTCAATGGTTAGTAGCTGACACACACTTCCAATTAGGGAAAAATTTTAAATTGCAAAAATATTCTTTTCACAATGGCAAACTTTAAAAAAATAATTTTCGACAAATAGCAAAATCTAACTTTTGATGAGGTCTCCTGGTTCTTATATTTGGGAAAGTTTTATACTAGTTATGAAAAAATAAAATTATAAGCTGTTTGACTCCCATACGATAAAAATTGACTGGGATATTTAGTTTCAAAATTTGCAATTTTTTATATCATGTTCAACTTACCTTGAAGATTCGGTTAATTAAGCATAACTTGAGGTTTAATAAGTTTAAATAAACCACAGAACAAATGCGTATAATTTGATAGACCATATAAGACACATGAGCCTTTTTTTAATACGAAATACATTGAATTAAATGCTATAGTACTGATAAGCCATTCAGTGGCGGAAAACGGAAAAAAATAACCACCTGTTGCCGTCCACCATATTTTCTAGTTCGTGCTCGATGTAGAGATTCATTCGCCTTTTGGAAGAGAGAAACTAAATAAAGCTTACCAGAATTACAACATGGATCATACAATGTAACAACATGGATCGCTACGTAAAAAAAAACGCAAATTAAATGCAATTAATTTTTTTAAATTGTCTTTCTTTACAGTGACATGACATATATACAATACAGCAAGAAACATCTTTGCAGAAGCTCTTAATTTTTCTTTTCCATTAAATTTCTTATTTAATTAATTCAGTTTATTCTTTTTTATAAATTTAGCTCTTTTGCTTTTGACTGTATTTTACATTTTAAGCTGTGGTTTTCCATTCTGCACAAAAGTAACTTAGCTTATTTTCTTGACATTCCCACATTAAAAATTTAATTTTGTTTAGTAGCAATTCTTTAGCAGTTTTGTCATTTCCTAGTCCTATTAAGTTTGAAGAATTTTTACTTAATGCTTTTAATTTGACCAATGGATATATTTTGTGTTCTTGTATGACCATCTTCCTAGTTATATATTCCTTGAAAGTCTTAACCCATTAACCGCCAAAACTACAAGGAATGTTACTTTTCTGGTGAAAATAATAACAAATATTAAATTAAGCATTTATAACATAAATTTACATTGAAAATAAAAAAAAATGCTCTTACCCGTGGAAAACGCGAGTGTTGCGTTCGCGCAACGTCAGCGGAATAAGACTACGGATGTTTAGTGAGTAGGACTGTACTCGTGTGATGCTTTTTTTGAGTGGAGCGCAGGATTACGTTTAGCTGTATAACGTTTTATAAATCTACAAATAACTTTACTTGTAATTAATTGAATATTAAAATATATATTGTATTTCATTTACAAATACAGATTATTTAAATTGAAAGATTCAAGCATGAAAAGCTTGATTACAATCATGATGTAAAGCTATATTACATACTTTGCACTATAAACAGTCTGGCTATGGTACTCTTTACAACAAAGTCTTTTGTTATCAATGGACTTTACGATAAAATTTCTACCATCTCCATGCAATGGTTTTTGAATGCTGAATTTACTAGGTCTTCCTGTTGCTGATCTATTTCTGCCTGGTTCTACACTCTCAATAGGAGTTTGCAAAAGGAATAATGCATTCTCGCGTCTGAAATCTAAAAGAGACTATATTTCCAGTAGTAAAAAGTGGTGATATTTAGTAAGTTTAGATACGGCCTCACCTCAAATAATTTATCAGTATTGTCAATTTTACTATTGTCAAATGCAAATTCTGCTTCATATTCCTGTACTGCAAATGTGATATCGATTCTCGTACAAGAGGAACAGAAATGTCCTTATCAAAGACCAATACATTTTTTCGTGAGGTAAAGAATAATATCCTGTAAGCAATAATGTTCCAATAAATCTTCTCATATAGGCTTCAGATGCAATAAATTCTGGACTCTTTTTTTTTCTGAGCGTATATATTTGTTCAACGAGAAGAGAGTAAATGTCTAAACCAAAATGAAAATCTGTGCACTAGTTTTACCTACTATTTTGTCTTTTATAATTTCTCTTCTATCTCTTTCTTCATGTTCTTCCTGAGACATAACTAACAGTTCCTTTTTTATCCACTTCAAGATTTCAATCTTCTGCTTTTTAAACTTTTTAGTATGACTATAACTGCTTTTAGAAGGCTGAAACTTACTTCTTACCTGAATTTCAACTTTCCCAGCAGTACCATTTGGTAAAATATCATTATTTAAATCATTGCCATTCCTTTCTTCTTCGTCACTAGTTTCTGTAATATCTGGGGGAACAACAACAATATCAGTTTCATTCTGGTCATTATTAACATTATCATCATCTGTTTCTTCATCAAAAAATCTCTGAATGGCTTCTTGTAATGTAAGATACCTCGTTCTAGGTAAATTTAAACAATCAGAACATGAACCAGAACATCGAAAGGAATGAGTGAAAAGGAGATTGACTACCCGTTTCCTGCTGACGTTGCGTCAGCGCAACACCTGTTTTCCCTTGCTTCCCAACACATCTATAAATCTATGCTTCCCAACACATTTATAAACATCTGACTGATGTCATGTTCTGATAAACGGTGACCTTGACTAAAAATAGATCACTCATAAAGACGGCGATTCTTTCGTCAAATATTTTCAGCAAAAATACCCGGTCGAAAATTTTGCTTAAATTTTGCTTAAAGTATGAGATTAATTATTATAAACAAAATGATTGTTGAAGGCAAATATTTTTTTACAGAAATAATCTTCACAATATTCCCTACACAAAATCATCTGCTATTACATAATATCTTAGGTAGTTATATTTATATACGCATTTAATTTGACCGTTGCATCAACGCAACACCGGCTAATGGGTAAACATTACAATTTATCGTTCTATAACGTATTTCCTCCCTCCTTTCTCCATACCTTCGTTATGTAACGGTTTGCACACTCATTGCGTATTCGAAATGTTCAGGTTCGAGTCCTGGGGAGGGCAGTGCTCATTTCTTCGATATTCTTGTTTCAAAAATCCTAATGACCCTACAGTGGCGCTCGAACTAAAAGGCGGTGGATGATGACTCTTCACCACCGGAATTTGGCAACTGAGTCCCTTAATCCCAGCTGCCCTTTAAAAGGGGGGAGTATATAAGATATTTCCTCCTTCTTTTTGCATGTCTCTGTACTGTAACGGTTAGCACACTCGGCCGCGTATTCAAGAGGTCCATGTTCGAATCTCGGTGAGGGCGCATTGCTCATTTCTTTGATTCCCTTGTTTCAAAAATCCTAATGACTCTGCAGTTTTTTTTCTGAATTTTAAGCCTTTTCCTTGTTGAAATACTTCGCAATTCAGGCTAATAACCTACCATTCTGAAAATAAAAAAATTCGTTTCAGTTTGGTTCCAGTTTTTATTTCCATTTTTTAGTTTCGTTTTAGTTCGTTAGTTGAAAAATTATAAAATTGTGCTTAAGCTTTAATTACTGCGACTTAAATTGTCGCATAACTACTGTGAGCGGTCTCCCAGACCGCTTCTGCTAAAAACAAAATAAGATATTGTTTTACTTTTCTTATTTGAATAAATGTTATTTAATTTCATATATTTAACTTTTTCATGAAGATATAAAGCAATTTTTATTCTTAAATCAGTTCATTAGAATAAAATATATAATATGATAATAATTCCTTCGCTTACGTATCTGGATGGAAGAAGTAAATTTTAAAATTCAACTTTTTTTTACATTAAATTTGCGATAAGAATATAGAAAATTAATTTTTATTTTAAAAATTATAATTCGAGCTGCATTTTATACATACTTTTCTACTATATTGTAGACACACTGGTTCTTTGCATTCTATACATTTGTAAGCTGTTTTCTTTTTTTTTTTTTTTGTCTTTTTTTGCTCGGTGGACAAATATAGCACGTTCATTTTCTTATCTAATTTATCGTCTTCGATCGCAATGTTTCCTTCATCATCATTTATTCCGAAAATCTTCTTATTGTAAGTTTGAGTTCTTTAGGTAAAAATGATGAAGTTATCCTCCGTTTTACATGAGACTGCACCAACTGAATTGCTAATGAAATCTTTTCGTTTCATTTTCGGAGCCAATGGGATAAGATTGAAATAATATGAATGCATTTATTGCACATGTACCCACGTTTCTGAAGAATATTGCAATAGGCCAAAGTCGGGTTCTACGAGTAGTTGTATAGATTGAACGAAGAATAATATTGTGAATACGAGTTCGAACACCCTTGTTGGGCACATCAATAGACTATTTGAATTCATTTTTTCCAATGAAAAAATCTCTTGCAGAAGGAGAACATGGAGTTTTCATTTTCATCGGCAGATATTTCTGAATTTGTGTCGCGGTCGCTCTCAATAATTTCATCATGGGAACTTTAATCAGAGAACTCTAAATTAGACCAATTTCGAACTATTTATTAAAATTGGTCTTGGGTAAGATATATAGAACGTTTCCTGCACGCATTTGAAGCAATTTCAAGAATATTTATAAAAAAGTGAAATATGTAACAACAACGAAAAGTGAACTTTATGGCCGAAATTTGAATCGTATCTGCTGTGATCGGTCCCACAAACCGCTGAGGAGGGGAAATTTTAAAAAAATAAAAGAAGAAATAGAGCTAGCCAAACGCAACTTGATATGTGACCTTGGACAACTGTTTTAGGAAGGTACTAATAATGGCAATACCCATTAATTATTTTAAGAGGTGGAAGCGTTTAATGGAAAATGTCGCGCGGTCTGAGAGACCGCTCACAGTAGTTAAAGGCTAATTTAATTACGGTATTTATACATCAAGTCAAAATATACTATAAGTAATAAATGTGAGCTTAAAATGCAAAAATTTCAAATTAATAGTGATATAGTAACAGAATTTCAAATACATAACCATTGTGCTCTACAAAAAATTGTATTTTAAGACGACAGTAATGAACATTTGCTCATGCGCAAATCTTTTTAAATGTTTCGAATTCTGATCGATTTCCTTTTTTATCAGTGTGAATCATAACAGCAAAAGAGAAAGTATTCTTTAGATGTTTATCACGTAAAATGTAATGTAATGAAATTCTTGAGCAGAAACTAACTTATAAAAAAGACACCAACAGCTTTCAGTAGTCATAAATTTTTAAAACTTTCAAAAGAAGTTTTTGCTGTGAAATCAATTGCAATTTTACGTCTTTCTTGAAGCAACTGTTGGCAGTTTCAACACACAAAGCAGTCTTCCACGTCTGAAATATTTCGGAAGAAAAACGGCTTAATTTTAGTATCTTTACCAAAGAACTCTGAGCAGTCTCCAAGCAACGGTATTTTCACGGGACATTTCGGAGATAAAATTTTACTCGTAAAAACCATATCCGGAAAACAGATGCCGATACTTCGCGGAACACATATTGGATTAGTATGTTTCGTAGTACAACATCTGATTAGAATTCCTCCCTTCTCGCTTACGCTTCGATTAAAATAGTCATAGCTTTCTTTAAAAGGTGGTAAAATATATCCTCACGCTCTCGGATATTCTTCATGTGTTAAACCTTTATCTGACTTATATTTTTGAACTTGATGAATAGAGTGAGAACATGTTAAAATATTTCAGCTCTTACTTGAGAAGCAAATTCCTTTTTATTTGTAGAATAAGAAAAGAAGTTCAGCCTTTGTGTTCTGTATATGGTAATAAATTATACCATACAATGCTAAGTTCTTTTATCTTTTCACAAAAGGCAATCTGAGGCCAGAATTCCTTAATGAAAGACTCTAAAGATTACATTCAAAAGCGAAAATTTCGAAGGGAATTAAATTAACATTTATTACATAAGACGGAAACGGAATATTTTTAGATTTAAAATAATACTGAACTCCAAAACAAATCAAGGATTTCAAATCGAGCAATGGCAACGTTGTACAGGGAAAACATTTTTATCTCTAGCGCCTGAGACTGTGCATCGGAAATTCTAAAGATATGGTCAATTTAAAATTATTTTGCGATATTGCTCTTGAATTGAATTTTGTGGTTTAAGAGCGAATACCATGATATTTAATAAATAAAGGTAACACACAAAGTGTTTAAAAAAACGACCCTTGGGACGTAATTTAAAATCTGAAACCTTTCAGATTTTCTTTCTTTCTTTTTTTTATTCAGCTTTCTCAAATTAAGATTTAAATTACTTCTTTACAAGAGTCTTTTAAGATCTGTCCTGACGTACGTGATGGAAGCTTGCGCGCTATATTTATGTGATGAGGAAGCTTTGGGTATTTTGTAATATCTATAATTATTTTAATAGTATGTATTTTTACATAGGTATTAGTTTCAGGATTTTCGATAAATGCCTTTCGCTGCACCCCACACTGGCTATTAATTGAACGTAATATTTTGTTTCTATTGTCTGGATCTTTGAACATTATAAAAAGTAAATTAACAATTTTATTATGAAGTTAAAATAACGAAGTGAAAATTAAATTTTGAATAGTTTTAGCTTTTTGGACTTAGCAAATCTCCCCTTTCGTTCAAAATATTGCGAACATGTTATAAAAATATAAGTACAGATGCTGTTCGCACGGTTTTAAACGGTTTTCATTGCATTTACAGAAATACGTTATCTAAACGTTTTGTATTTTAAATGTTGTGTTTGGCAGCTCTTATTTTTCATTATCTTTCTGCACAGTGATTTCAAAATCAGTACAGCCTTTTGTGATGTCGAAAGAGGTGTTTCATCCTGTGGGGATACTGATAAGGAGCACATCTTTCGCCACCGCGTATCTGGCGACAAATACGGCAATCCTAGTTAGAAGAGCAGACAAAGAAGAGAGACCGCCTGTTCGGAGGAGTTGTATGCATGTTTGAAGTCTTGAAATAAAGATCAAATTTTACTGTGTAATATGTCTGCTGAAAGAGTTCTTGATGAATAGAGTGAGAACATTTAATGCAATATAGGCAACTAGAATCCCATGTGATCTAAAACAATTACCACAATCCCATTCGTCTTGAAGAGATTTCCAAAGCACAAGAATGGTCGTAGGTCGACGTTTGGACAATCCGCTTTTTTTAAGTCTAAAATCGCAAACCTCCGTTTAGATGATACATCAGGATATTTAGTAGGGATCTGAGTGAAGGGTAAGGGCTTGATACTGTAACGTCGTCAGCTATTTTCCCACGGACTCCCACGAAGTCTGGGAAAAGGAGACTTCAAATGGGCGCCAGATGACCACCCTGATGACACTTACGAATTCTCGAGGTCGAACGTGACCTCCAACAAAGTGCGGAAAGCATATTGTTTTTACGAAAGGAGAAAACTTTAATACAAGTTCTCACGGGTTGTGGAGTGTCCAATGTGTGTATGCGATAGACTGTCACCAACTGCCTGTTTCTCGAAATAATTTAGATAGACCTCCCAAAAAGACGTTCTGAATTTTCCCACGGAAAATTTCAGTTTCTCAGGCTGTCAAGACAGTATCTGAGAACAGATCAGCGCCTGTTAACCAATGGAGAGATCAAGGATCAAGGATCAAGGAAGTGCAATTTACGGAGTTCATAGGCAATTACGCCTTTACCTCCACATCTTCAAAGGAAATTAAATCATCCGAAAGAGGGTATTGTCTAATAAGGTAAAAATTTTGATAAGCCGAATGACTTGGAGTAAGTGCCTTCGCACTGAGTCAAAAAAAAGGCAAAAAACTCAGAAGGTCTTAATTTTGCGCCGAAAAAGGGCCAGAATAATTTAGATAGGGGCAGCCAGAAAAATTTTGACTAGAAAAATAAAAGGTTCCTTGAACCTTGATAATCATTTTCTTTGCATACGTCAGATGAAGGACACGCAGGGGAATTCCGATGCGCGTTCTTCGAGGTGGGGGGGGAGGGAGGAACCTGTTTACAGGTCGAAAAAGTAGTTCTGTCAGTGATCAGCTGGGAGGGAGAAATTTCATTTCAAATGGAGAGATGCTCCGAAAAAGACGTTTAGCGAATCACTGCAGCAGACGCACAAGATACGCCCAGAAAACCTGGACATAAAAACAGTGAGTGAAAATAATTAGAGAGATTTTAGTCTGCAGAATACGCAGTCGTTGCGTAGAGAAGAGAGAGCCTTTCTCTTGTATTTTACGGCTCTTCCCGAGTCGCTAGTAAGCTTTAGAGAGCCCTTTCTCTCTTGTGTATTTTACGGCTCGTCCCGAGTCGCTACTAAGCTCTGTCAAGAGCGGAAAAAGAAATTCTCAAAGAAGCGTAGCCGGACTTTTCTCTCCGCTACCTCTGTTTGGACTTTGTTTGAACTCAAGTGATTATCGTTTCCTATGTAAACGGACTATTTTGCTAAGCAAACTACTTTGTTATGATAAGCAGTTGAACTTACCTTAAAATTCAACTTGTGTAATTTAACACCTATCCTTCAGTAAAAAATCCTGTTCTCAAATCGCTACAATACCCATTCTTGTTTCATTTTTCCCAAGAAATTAGCAGCGGATTTTGACATGTGGTTGCTTGCTTCATCTTGATGCAGTTCTATTAATTGATGGCGCTGTGGTTAAAGAGAGGATATTTCACATTTGAAAATTGGATATCACATATGCTTCTGATAATATGTGAAATTTATCTTGATATCCTTTCTCCATTCTCTTCATTTTTAACTTGCTGTTATATGAAAAAAAAAAGCAACAATCATAAATCTTTTTAAAAAACTTCCTTTAGATCCTTTGAACCAGGTTTTAATATTTTTTCTGCTCTTGGATGATAATAACGGATCTCTTTTTATTGCAGTCATTTAAATACATCAAAATTCGTCAATTGTGATAACAGTTTCCCTTTTTGTTCAGATAAATGTTTTTCATAAAGAATTCTGCAAGGCATTCTGCGTTCAGCGATATGTCGTGGAGAAAGACGATGCAATTTACGTTTTTTCACCTTTTCAGCATTAATCACTTTTTCACAATTGCCACTGAGCATTTTAAAAATTTTTCAACTGTCTTTTGACTTTATTGTTTTCTTTTAACATTTAAGATCTTTTTTGATTTTGCAACATTCAGTTTTTTCTTTGGATATTATTTGGAATAATTTAATAATAATAATAAAATTTGATGTTTTGTTTCCTTTCCTATTGGCAGGGTTACCTATCGTAGCTTTAGATATCCAAACCTTTTGGCTTTCACGGCGTTTTGCAGTAACTAGAAACAAATAATTTTCTTCGGAAAGAGCATAGGCATAGCCTTTCATTTATTGTTTCTTTAAAACCGCCATTTTGCATCAAAACGAAACTGTCAAATGGCAGATGTTAATTAATATGTTCAAAAATATAGCTGCAGTTAAAAAATAAATTTCTCAACAGACGAATTTTTTAAAGCAAAACAAAATCGTCCAAAAATTTGCAGACAGCCTCTGTCAAATTTTAGAACCGTTAATATATAGCATCAGAATTCTGTCAAAAATGTTCATTTACTTACTTTTCTTTTATTCTGTTGATTCGAGGGAAAAGAAAACAAATATAAAATATAAGCATACCACTAGAAATTCTGGAAATCGTTTTCACGATTTCGGAATTTCCTAGAGTTTTACGTATGATTTTTGGAACTGGGCTTCTTAGTTATTTATGGAGACAAATATCTAAACCTACTTTTGAATAACATGTAAACAGCTTTCATCTTTTGGAATCTACACAAACGCGTTTTTAATGCATAGATTTAAGTTTTCATCACTTAACAAGCCAGAAATTTAATATTTTCTTCAACTGACATCTTGCTGAACTGATGTCATGATGAAGACATTTCGATTCCAAGTGAGAAAAATCTCATTTATACAATCCACGTTTATTCAATTTTAGGAAAATACCCTTTAGTCAGATTGTTGTAAAAAACTGGAAGATAAAGCGACCCATGAAACAATGATAATCCTTATGCTTGCTTGTAGAATATATTTCCTCGGCCTATTCTCCTATTTGTTTGATGCTAGAATTCTCGTATGTATGACAAAACTAACTTTTATAAAAAGACTTGAAAAGTGTTTTCGTGTTTATTTAAGCTTGTAAGTTTATTAAATAAAGTAGTGTGTTATGTTTTCTTGCAGTTCTAAGGAACGTGTACATGTACACTGCGAAAAAAAAATGGGACAGTTCCTACATCTCTGTTCTACTGAGCCGATTGAGGAAATTCAACTTGTCTTTTTCATGTCTCGAAAGCGCGACTTAGGATATGTATTAGATTTATATATAGCATCCTTCTAATACAGGTATTTTGACACAAAATCCGTATTTTTCTGAAATAGCATACCAATGTTTTCCATATTTCAATTCTGCGACTCAAATTACGCCAAACTGCCAAGTTTTGTAAAAAATCGCACGAGTAGCTTAAAATTTTAGCTCCTCAATGCTAATTGAATGTGGTATATACTATTTATTAATCTCTCTTCTTTTTTTATTAAACTTATTGTACTCTTCCTTTCACATTTCGAAATCCAGGTTTATTCCAGATAAAATTCACCCATTTTTATGATTTATTTTTAATATTTGTATTTTTAAATGATTTTTATACATTTTTTGAAAAAAAAGTGGTAATTAAAACCTTCAAAAGTTTTACCATCATCTTAAAGTAGACATATTTCTAAGCATACCTGCAAAAAATGACACTTTTTTATTCAAAATTTCCGAAGGATATAAGTGATTTTATATATTGGCGCGTTTTGAAATTTAGCATATTTGTTGAAAGCGATAAATACATCAAATGTGGTTTACACACTTTGTTAAAATTATTTGAAAGTAGGAACTCTGTGGCTTTTTTTCCACTCATGAATAATGTAAAAAGATAGGAACGAGGTGTCTTTTTTTTTTCCGCTCCGTCATAACGGAAGGAAAATTGGTTGCTGAATATTAAGAAGTTCGCCAAGTGAATTATCCTTGGCACAAACTGAAAAAAAAAAGTGCCAAGATAAATTTTTGAATTTCTCTGTACATTTCGTACCAAAATTTACAAAATTTAATATCTAGGAATAATCTGAGTCATAGAATCGAAATATGGGGGAAAAAATGTTATTTCAGAAAAAGTCCAATTTTGTGTCAAAATACCTATGTTAGAACAATGCTATATATAAATCTAATAAACATCCTAAGTTGCGCTTTCGAGGCATGAAAAACGCAATTTGAATTTTGTCAATCGGCCTAATGTTTATATAGTAACTACTAGTTTTAACTATTAGTCATCTTATAACTCTTTTTTTTTTTTTTTTATTTCTATATACCTCCAGCTCGTATGTGTCGGTTACCGTACAGTTGTAAGAAATTTTCTCTTTCTTTTCCCCGAGCCTTCGTGGTGTAACCGGAAGCATGCCCGGCTAGTAATCGGGAGATCCGGAGTTCGAAATCCAGCAAAGACAAAACTCTTTCTTCGTGTTTCAAGTCTTGAAAAGAAAAGCTCCAAAAGTTGCACTGGTGGCGATCGGAAGTACTGGATTTCACGCTGTACTCGCCCGAACCGTGATCTCTTTGTCAAAATAAAAAAAGCACAATGACGGATTCATTATAATACTACAATAAGGAAAAGGTTACTCGTACTTCAAGGTGCTGGCTGTGAAGCATAATGCTGATGAATTGAATGCTAATTGGTGAAAGGATTCCCGTAATTTTGCAGAGGGTGACAGACGTGACAGGAGATTAAATTGAAAGTTGATGGTAAATAGCCGTTACAAACTATTGAAGCGTTGCTAAAGCTTTTCATCTAGACTATGTAAACCTACACATTTCGAATCATATGAGAAAGAATTCAGAGATTTTATAATTAGAATATACTCAGGAATGTTTGTAAGTTTCGTAATTAAGATACAATAACACGCCGAATAAATACTGATTCAGAAGTCAAACAACAAAAATCAGCGTTATATTTACAAAATTTTCACAGGACTAGTTTCGATGGTTTTACCGAACCACCATCTTCAGCTGCAAAACCGCAAATGAACAAGATAGGAAATAATGATTAGATAAGATAAGAAAGCCTGGACAAGAATAAGGAAGTGGCCCCATCTGTTGGTAAAACCAGAACTAAAACATAAAATCTTTAAAGGCCGAAGGCAAATTTGGATTGGAATTAGGATCGTTAACAAGAACAGAAAGATTTTTATGATTCCTTTCCTCATGTCAAGGAACATGAGGCATATGTTAGAAAAAAGGAAACACAGAAGTCTTCTGTGGCTCAACATTGTTGGTCCGAAAACCACACTTTCAATTTTTCTGCTGCCAAAATTATTCAAAAAACATCTTCCATTGGAGAACTGGATTTTCTAGAGGCATTTCACATTCATAACAATCTTTCTGTTCTAGTTAACGATCCTAATTCCAATCCAAATTTGCCTTCGGCCTTTAAAGAAATTATGTTTTAGTTCTGGTTTCACCAACAGATGGCGCCACTTCCTTATTCTTGTCCAGGCTTTCTTATCTTATCTAATCATTACTTCCTATCTTGTTCATTTGCGGTTTCGCAGCTGAAGATGGTGGTTCGGTAAAACCATCGAAATTAGTCCTGTGAAAATTTTGTAAATATAACGCTGATTTTTGTTGTTTGACTTCTGAATCAAGTTTCGTAATGTTTTAAAGTCTTTTATTTTTCGAAGTAATCCAGCTACGTTTAGCTATGCCAAGAGGGCTTTAGCTATGTTCGAATAGCGCAAAATGTCCTCTAATTAACCATAAAGTCACTTAAGCCTTACAATGCGAATATTGAACACTTAGCCAGCAAGTCACTCTTTTGTAATTGTGTTCATGAACTGTCCGAAGTTCTATACTTCCATTTCAAATGAGCATATTCATTGTTGATAAATATCCATCGTATTTAACTTAGAAGGTATTTCTACCGCCTTTCTATCCGTTTGTGGCGTAGTGGTCAGCTCACTGAGCCGGTATTTTAGAGGTCCGTGGTTCGATTCCCAGCGAAGGCGTTGCTACTTTTTCAATTCTCCTGCTTCCGAAAACTACCTAATATCTCTACAGTGGCGCCCGAACTCAAAGAGTTGTGGATGATAAATCTCCACACCCAGAATTTGGCGATTGTGTCCCCTAAAGACCCCCAGCCGCCTTTTAAAAGGGGGGGGGAATATACAAGGTATTTCTCCCGCCTTCGTGGTGTAGTGGTCAGTACATTGAGCCGGTATTTCAGAGGTCTGTGGTTCGATTCCTGGCAAAGACATTGCTAATTTTCCAATTCTCCTGCTTCCAAAAAATACCTAATGTCTCTACAAGCTTTAATATCTGAAAATCGGATAAGTGCCCTCTGCTCAATTTTATGTCTACGTGGGAGGATATTATTGCTGTTCTTTGCTTACGTCACTTTCGCCATCAAGCGGAAGATTTCACACATTACTAATTCAGGCTGGAGCGAATAACGTATCTACAAAACCATTAAACAGTGTCATTATTTCTTAGCTTCAATATCATGCTTTATTGCTGATCGCTATTAAACCGTCCTGTTGACTTTTGAGTTTTAATAGCTATTTTAAGCTTAGATTTATGATTAGCCCACAAGGAACGCTTGTCTGAATGAGAAATTTGACACAACGACATTTTGCGTTAATACTATAAATAACTTTTCAAATTGTTGCCACCAAATATTATCGCCCTAGATTTAAAGGAATTAAATAATAAAGAATCTGCATGAATGTCTATGTTCCTCGCATTCTGAAAAAACAGCGGTACCCAGAACCATCAAATTTTGAATAACGTAGTCCTCCATCCGAATAATGGCCGCCTGGAAGCCCAAACTTCGAATTTCGAATTTGTTTCATTTTCTATTTCACATTTTGTAAAACGTTAACGAATTTTTTGATTAACAAGCTCAACAATATCGGACAGGGTGAACACTGTAAAAAAAATTATCTTCAGCAAGCGAGACTGTCTATCAGTAAAATTGCTATGCTTCGTTTAAAATTTTTATTATTTTCAGGATGAGTGTAACAGCAGACTGGTAGCGGCCAGCTAAGTATGAATGTATGAAACTGAAAGCAAATGGTGTGAGAGAAATCATAGACTGTAGTCATTAGAACATACACTGGTGTGCAAAAATTAAGGACGAGACGATTTTTTTCAATATAACTTTGTACAAAAGCTTTCCAAATCAACACATTTAATACCGTAAGATTCCCAATACGTAAAGACATGAGTAATGTAAGCAACACTTACTAAAAGAGAAATCAGAGGGATAAAAAGAAGCTTTATTGAAAAAGTAGCATGGAGCGCAATGCGACTGAAGGCCGAAACATCCCTGTGATGGGTGTCCAGCAAGAAACATCCGGTCTTTAATAGGGTATATGATCTCCCCTGACTGCTAGGCAGGTTTCACAGCGTCTGCCCATGCTGAGAATGAGGGTGTCAATGAGTTGTTGAGGCATTTCTGCCCATTCGTCTTGCAGCGCCAATCGAAGCTCCGGAATCGTTACTGGTGGTAAGGTACGAGCTGCCAAGCGTCTGCCTACAAAATCCCATACATGCTCGATGGGATTGAGATCCGGAGATCCTGCCGGCCAATCCATACGTTCAATATCTTCACTCTCTATGAGCTGTTCGGCAGCTACTGTGCGATGACATGGTGCATTCTCGTCTATGAAAAAGAACTGCAGACCCATAGCGCCTCTAAAAAGACTCACGTGTGGAAGAAGAATCTCGTTACAATAACGGGTCCCGTTGACTGAACCTGCGTCGAAGATGTGAAGGTCTGTACGACTACCAAGCATGATGCCTCACCAAACGAGAACTCCGCCACGTCCATACCTGTCCTTTTCAATGATGTTCGAGGGATGATTGCGGCTTCCCCGCTCTCTCCAGATGAGTATGCGATGAGAATCGCTACTCAGACTGAATCTTCTCTCATCTGTAAAGAGTACTCGTCCCCATTCATTGTCTCTCCAATTCCGGTGTTCCCGGCCCCACAGAGAACGCCTTCTCCGATTGGCAGGCGGTAGAGGTACTCACCGTACAGGGCGTCGTCAAACAGACCACCACCGTGCAGTTTTCTGGACACGGTAAAACGCGATATCGGTCGTCCAGTCGCCTGTGTCATGTGTCTAGCGATTTCTCTCGCTGTCTGCCGCCTGTTTCTTCTGGCCTGTAAGGCAATATACCGGTCATCTGCGGGTGTGGTTCCTCGTGGACGACCACTACTAAACTCCCGGATAGCTGTTCCTGTGGTTTGAAATTGTCTCCAAAGTCGTGAAACGATGCTGTGAGCAATTCCGAACTCTGCAGCCACACTTGTCACACTGCGACCTTCTTCCAACTTCCCAGTGATTCGACCTCGGGTAAAAGCATCCAGATGTCGTCTAACAGATTGATTATTCGCCATTTCTCGCTAAGGCAGCAACTCGGTGTGATTTTAACTGCTATACGGCGTGCAATCTCTTAACCAGAAATACTGATCTTACACCGACAACATGCTTTATACTACTCAGACACTCCCCCATTACGTCTACCTGCATATCTGCGCATGTGCTACCTTACATCACCTTACTTAATCTCCTGATTGGTCTTTCTGTCCGCTCTTCCTCTTCGTTCAGCTGATATGCTGATTTTTCGACTTCGTCCTTAATTTTTGCACACCAGTGTAGTTTAAAAAGCTATAAATGTTACACTGGAAATAATGTTTTTAAATAATTTAAATTATAAAAAGGCTTTAAGATGTTTTTAAAGGAAATAAGTTGTTTTCGTTTTTAAGCTTTTCCACGCATGAATTGCTATTGATGAAATTTTTAACTATGCATTTTTTGCGTTTTTTTGTATTTCGCATTAAAAATTTTTAGTCTGATACATATGTTTAATATATAATAAATTATGGTACTCTAAAATAATATTTACTTTACGCTTAAGCAAAGGATAGAAGTCCTTGTTTTGGAAAAAGTGAAAGTGCGTGCTATTTGCGAGCATATTTGCTGACACTTTAACAAATGATAAAAGTTAAACTAAATTTATTCATTTTTCGTTCCTGTTCGTTAATTCTTTCGATTTACTTCTAAAATAAAGAAAGTATAAAGCTTCGATTTTCTCATCTATTATGGGGACGCATTTGTTTTTGTCAGACAGTACTTCGGTGAATATTTTTGCATTGCTTCTTAAAGAATATCTTGAAATACATTCTTTTAACAGAGACGAGTGTCTTTATTAATTGTATAGTAGCTATTAGTAGCTCAAGAAACTGCCTTACATATTTACTTAAAAAGGTGTTTGGGGTGAAATAATACACCATATGAATTTAAGTGTTTTGTAGTGTGAAAAGCTCGCAAAACAAAACCCTTTTCCTTTTGTTACATTGTAGTTCTTTATAAGTTTTAATACGCCTAAGTTAAAATGAAATTGGCATGAGCATTGAAAATCATCTTTCTTAACTTGGAAAAAAAATTGTGTTATAATTTTAAATGCAATAAAATAATACAGAAATTGCTTGGAAACTATCACGTAAATTATTGTTAACAGCATATGGGCTTAAACACATTATGAACTGACCGGTTCTAGGGAACCCACAAGAAAAAAGCCCACAGGAAAAATGCTCACAGGTATAGATGCTCACAGGAAAAAAGCCCACACAGAAATATGCCCACATGAAAAAGCTCACATGGAAAAATGCTCACTGAGAAATATGCTCACACAGAAAAAAGCTCACATGGAAATGAGCCCACTGAAAAATTATTCAGCAAGTTTATGTATTTGTAATTTTTTGAAATATATATTTATGATTGGTATATAATAAGATATTTTACGTAGTTTAAATAAATAATTATTTATGTTTGCTTATTCTTCTAAATTTTTATACTATAAAATGTGTAACTTATATTTACTATTATTTTATTTTTTTAAAAATTAAAATTTTAATAATTTCTCACTGTGTATTCTGTTTCTTTTTTTTTCCTTCTTTCTCTCCTTTCCCTAATTCAAAACGGCTCATTTGTTAATCTTATATAGCAACTGAATCTACTCATAAGTTATACAGTTTTTGATATATATATATATATATATATATATATATATATACCATAGATGTTTTGGTTTATATATATATATCAATCAATCAATCGTTATGTGATATATATATATATATATCATAAAATTTAAATAATTATTCTTTGAACAATTCAAGCAGATGTACTATGTTCAAATTGATTAATTATTGATTGATTAATCTAAGGATATTTCTACTCATTTAATTTATCAGTGGGCTTATTTACATGTCAGCATATGTCTATGTGAGCTTTTGTCGGTGTGAGCGTATTTCTTAGTGAGCATTTTTCCATGAGAGCTTTTCTCTATGTGGGAATATTTCTGTGTGGGCTTTTTTCACCTGTGAGCATTATTCTGTGAGCTTTTTTCCTGGGGGCTTTTTTTCCTGTGAGTATTTTTCCCGTCACCGAACTGGCCATACTTTATTAATTTTTAATGATTTGAAGCTTAGTAAAAATTATAAATGATGCAAGAAGCTTCTTTACAGCTTAAAGCCAGTAAAGAGCAAATTACCATTAGGTATTTCTTGGAAGAAGGCAAAATGAAAAATCAGCAATGCCTTCGCCGGGAATCTGACCGCGCACCTCTGGAATACGCGCGCAGCGTACAAACCACCACACCACGAAGAGGCATGCCAAGGAGGTGGGAGAGTTGCTGATATAAAAACTCTGAATAAAAGTTTTAAAAGTGAGTCTTTATTATTGCTAGAAAGAAACGCAGTTCAAAATAGCCAGCATCGGCAGAAGTGGGAAAACATTCTTTTTCAGCAGAAGGAAACGGCTGCTCAAAGAGCTAATCATTCATGTTAAGAGTGTTACTTTTTCAGAGGTTATTTCGAGATTTAAAATTTCATTCAAAAATGACAAAAAAATTTAAAGACGAGTATTGAGTTTATCTTAGAATGACAATGATAGATCATTTCTTTTTCAAGAAACAAAAGGTATCCGGAAGCTTTTTCCCTAGAAATACTCTTCCAGATTAGAAAATGGTGTCCGCCGATAACATCGCGGAGAAAACAACGCAAGGCGAAAACGTCGTGCTACAAAACATCGTGGGAGAAAACATCGCAAAGAGAAAACATCGCAGTTCTAAAACATCGCGGTACAAAATATCGTCGTCGAAAATAAAGCAGTTCAAAACTTTCGCAGTTTAAAAACATCGTCGTCGAAAACATCGTGTTAAAAAATAAAGTATCTACAAATCATCGCACGACGATAACATCGCAGATATGCTTTTCTCAGGTTTTAATAATTGTAAATGGATATTCCCATAATGATTTGTGAGCGCAAGATGTAAAGAAGGATAATTTTTACTTTCACATTTTTTATTAACTAATAAATTTTTGCTGAAAAAGTAAGAAGGTAACTTAAGCATAGAAAACTAAATGCAACTTATAGATTATACTTTTCATGAAAAATTACCAGTGAAAACTTTACAAAAAATGATTTATTAATGGCCTTTGTTACTTAACTATGTTGGTTTAAAATTCTATTAAGTGCTATAAGTTGCATTAATTTTCTATGCTTAAGTTTCCTTTTTATTTTCTCAGCAAAAATTTATTGATTAATAAAAAATGTGAAAGTAAAAATTACCCTTCTTTCCATCTTGTGCTCACAAATCATTACGGGAATATCCATGTATAGTTATTAAAGCCTGAAAAAAGCATGTTTGCGATGTTATCGTCATGCGATAATTTGTAGATATTTTATTTTTTACCACGATATTTTCGACGACGATGTTTTTAAACTGCGAAGTTTTTTAACCGCTTTATTTTCGACGACGATGTTTTCTACCACGATGTTGTTTTATAACTGCGATGTTTTCTCTTTGCGATATTTTCTCCCACGATGTTTTGTAGCACGACGTTTTCGCCTTGCGTTGTTTTTTCCGCGACGTTTTCATCTGGGATGTTTTTGCCGCGATGTTTTCGGCTGTAACCTTAGAAAATACTTCTTAACACTCTTAAAACATGAGATTTGTTAGTTGAGAATTCTTAAATTTTTTGCATCGTAATGAAAGAGTATAATGTTTCAGAAGATAGCCTTATTAGCTGAATTATTTAAAAGTTAAATGAAATTTAAAGTTAAAAGTTAAATTAAAAGTTAAACCGTCTTTCGAGGGGTTCTTCCTCAAAAATGGGCAGAGCTGCAGAGTTAGTGCTGTAGGACTAGACTAGTCTCACACATGGTGGAATTCTGGTGACGCATTCTTTTGTACCTGTACACATGTACCTGCTTAATGGTTGTATAACAGGACGCTGCGTTTTCCCTTCATACTTCTACGTAAGAAATATGACACATTTCTTCATATATATATATATATGGGGGAGCAGAAACTCGTGATCACTACATTTCTCTCATTACTTTGCCGCTTAACCGTTTGCGGCACAGTGTGTCTGGTCTGGACACACCTAAACTTTCCTTCTGTACACGCAGAAAAATTGAATGAAAATGATTTATAGGTTACTGTGAATCTTCTTTATTTATAGTAGATGGCAGCTCAACACAAAACAGTCCATATATTTTAGCCATGTTTAGTTTTTTAAGAAACTAATTTTTCAAAGAAATCTTCCGGATCATTTTTTTTGGTATAAAAGGAATTGCTTGTAAAAAAATTTATATGTTATATTTTTGGCTGTATGCTAATTTCCTTATTCTATATTAGTTTTAAATTTTTACCTTGAAATCTTGCCTAAATCAAACGGCGAACCCTGGCTGTGCCCAGACCGGGTTAACCGATAATCTAGGACGACTGATAGACTGTATTCTTTATTTCTCCACATCTCATCGGTCAGTTTATTGACAAAAAAAGCTCGTGTCAGCACTCTTTTCGAAGCTCTATTCAATCAGTGTGCTACTTTGGGCACACACAGAGAATTAAAACGATAAGTGCTGTCTTCACAAAAATAAGTGACATCTTCACAAAATTTTACTTGTGTACTCCTCTAGGCCTAATTAAACTGCCTACCTTTTTTTTTTTTTTTTATCAAAACTCCGACTTCGTGCCGGAAAGGGTTAATTAATCTGTTACACAGGATAAGTTTGGACTTTAAGGTTTCTTCCTAAATCTTTCGCTCTCTAGAGTGGTGCTTGACCCCATACCCCATTTAATACCCCTACCCCGGAATAGTGAGTGGTCAAATAAAAAAAAAAAAAACAGCAAAGAGAAGACCACCTTCAGCAGTAGAAGTTTTCAAATATCAAGCCATCGAAGAAGCAGAATGAAGGAATAGTGAAGACTTCACAAAACTTCACAAAATTTTACTTGTGTACTCCTCTAGGCCTAATTAGACTGCTTACCGTTTTTTTTTTTTAAATCAAAACGCCCACTTTAAAAGGTAGCGTGCCGGAAAGGGTTAACTGAGTATAATAACAGAAAATCTCCACAAACAAATCTCCTGGTATTTCAAAGGTTTCTAATTAAAGACAAACATCAGTATCCTAAGTTAAAAAAAAAACTATGCAACGACTCTCAACCTATGACCTAGATCTTTGTCAAGTATGTTGCATAAATTTATCGATCTTTTATATCCTGTGACTATCATAAAAAATGATATTCTTATGAACTTTATAAGCTGTAGTAACCTGCTTTAACAAGCAATTTTAAGTACATTTTTTTAAATTTGTGTTGAATTCTTGTCCAATTATTTTCTGTATTCCCAAGTCCCTGAAGTCTCACTCATAGTGATTTTGGATGTTATACTCAATCGGTTTGATCCCATGGGCACTTTATTGAATATTCTTAGTACAGATCACATTAGCTCCATCTTCCCAGTGTTCATTATATTGTAGAGTCATTAGGCCTTATGATACCGCATACTTGAAAAATGAGCAAAGCTCTCGAAGGGGCTCGAATACGCGCCGAGGGTATTATCGTTACATCACAAAATCGTGCCCGAAGGAGAGAGAACGAGCAACTTGGAATTAGTGGACCCAGTAGACAAATCCTGTGATGACGAATTATTGTCAGCAACAGCAACCTTTTTTATTTCGGACGCCATTGTAGAGTCATTAGGTTTTCTTTTTTTTTGTTTTGTTTTTCGTTTTACGTTTTTTTTTCCAACAGCAGAAGTAAAAAATATGCTATGTCCTCGTCGTAGCTCGAACCTAGACCTCCCGTTTACGCACCAATATGCTACCATTACAACAAGAAGGCATGCTGAAAGGAGGAGCTTATAATATTTATCTCATTATGTTTCTTCTGTTCCTTATTAAGTCCCAATCACATTATGTTTCGGCTGCGCGAGACGTGACGTCGAAAGGGACAATTCTCAGAACCCGCACAATTCCAGGAAACACACGTAGCTAGGTTACCATTCTCACTTAGTACAAAGACTTGAACGCCAAATAGTAATCGATTATCGCTCGAATTGGGATCACGTGGTCCTTCAGAAACAGAACTTTCGTTTGATTAGTTGTCTCTATCCGGGAGAGACATTTTCGGTGAGGTTTGAAAAAATCTCGCGTAGCCGCAACATTTTTCCGTAGCGAGGCGGGACTTCGCTTCAAGCGGGGCTCTTTTTCTAGGAATTCTCCCATTGAAACCAGTGCTACCAGAATCTCGTTTCTCAGAAAGTCCCGCCTAGCAGGGACTGTAGCCATATGTGATAACCTCTTTATGCTTGTGTGTTAATTTTATTACACCAAAGCAAATATTCTAAATTTAATTTGTGAATTTCAAACTGTATTAAAATTGTTCTGTAATCTCATCATGTCCTAATTATCATTATTTTTAATGAATGCTGGTGTACAGTAGGATTGCAGGAAACTGTAGATCCTTTGGAATATGTCAGATTCTCAAATTCTCGACGAAATTCAACCTTTCCATTGTGAGAGCTTCTAAACCTTATTAAGTCCCAATCACATTATGTTTCGGCTGCGCGAGACGTGACGTCGAAAGGGACAATTCTCAGAACCCGCACAATTCCAGGAAACACACGTATATAGGTTACCATTTTCACTTATCACAAAGACTTGAACACCAAACAGTAATCGATTATGGCTCGAATTGGGATCACGTGATCCTTCAGAAGCAGAACTTTCGTCTGATTAGTTGTCTCTATCCGGGATCCGAGACATTTTCGGTGAGGTTTGAAAAAATCTCGCGTAGCCGCAACATTTTTCCGTAGCGAGGGCGGGACTTCGCTTCAAGCGGGGCTCTTTCTCTAGGAATTCTCCCATTTAAACCAGTGCTACCAGAATCTCGTTTCTCAGAAAAGTCCCGTTTAGCAGGGACTGTAGCCATATGTGATAACCTCTTTACGTTTATGTGTTATTTTTATTCCACCAAAGCAAATATTCTAAATTTAATTTGTGAATTTCAAACAGTATTGAAATTGTTCTGTAATCTCATTGTGTCCTATATCATTATTTTTAATGAATGCTGCATGCGGGTTGTACAGTAGGATTGCAGAATATACCATAACAAGGAAACTGTAGATCCTTTGGAAAGTGTCAGATTCTCCACTTCTCGGCGAAATTCAACCTCTTCATTATGAGAGATTCTAGACCTTGCAGTAGTTTAGGGATAGTTAGTATGAGAAGGAATTGCCAGTTGACCTATGGTACATCGTCTGTATATCGTATACCGTGGTACATTGCATACTTTTACCTATACCTGCGAAATGGCTAACATCACTAAACATATGTAGTTCGAAACCTAATGACCATGTCACTACATTTTCATAACTGTAATGTAAAAACCAGCTAGTTTTTCTCGCAAAGTCCACCACTAGCAGCTGAGTAGTAAAATCGTTGAACACTGGTAGTACCGTCATGGTTTCTATTTCAAGGAAACGGCCTGTCTGCATGGGAGGTTTCGTCGCTCGTGGTTTTGTCCATGTGTAACGTGTATACGAGCCAGTTTAAGAATATCTTCCACGAAGGCATTCCTCCTTTTAAGTAGAAAGCCATAGTATGCTTTGCCTTAATGAAACAAACCAAAAGCCAGACCTCCACTAATTACCTCTTTTTTAAGCCGAAAACTCTTATGTATCTTACCGTATTTGATCACAAGCAGAAAAAATATAAATCGTACCTTTTTATTTCAGAGCATTCTACGCAGCTGTATTTAATATAAGTTTGCTATGACTGAAATGACTTATTTTCCGATTGTGTTTTAAGAAATCTAACAGCAATTGAGATACCGTTGTTACGTAAAACCTTAATTTACTAAGAAACCAAACCCCAGAAAGCAGAATGTAATTTGAATAAAAAATAAGACATGACCACATTCATGGCAAAATTAATGACTGCATTTCGAATGCATTTTTCTAAAGAATAAATATAGCAGTTTAAGCATTAACGAACAGCAATACTGTGATATACACCTTGATTTCTTTTATACAAATGTTACTCTTTATGTTACTCTCGAGAAATGAGAGCTAAATTAATATTTGAGCGTCATTTTACTTTCAATAACTACCTAACTTTAAAATGCAACTCAACTCTTTGGTAAATATTTATAGCACCATTATCGTGGTTAACTGCCTCATTAACTTGAAAGATTGTCTTCTACTGCTAATTAGCTGTTAATGTTATCTATTTCGTGTTCTATTTTTTATGTTTTTAATAATCTGAATATGAAACCTCTTCCAGTATCGAGGTAAACATTTTGCATAATAAGAGAAACACTCCCATATCTTAACAACAATAATGAAATTGTTAACAAAAACAGCTTCTAGGAAAGAACTTTTTCCGATGTTACTGTGAGACAAGTGAGATAAGTCAGAACAGCAAATACAACAACTTCTGAAAAAGAAAACTTTGGTCATGAAGATTAATCAAAATGTCTTTTAAAAATCACTAAATAATGCGAAATACAGTTTTTTAAGGCAATTTGCTAAATACTTAACTATGCACTATCTGATTTTTGGAAAATTAAAAAAAAATATAGTTTAGGTAATAATATTAGAAAAGCATTGATCAATAACGTTTAAAACAATTTTTTCTATTGCCTGTAAATTCACCAAATATTTTACGATTTCTTGCTTTTCTTTTTTTAACCTTAAAATTAAATGCTTCAAAATATAAAAAATTCAAAAAGATTTGACAGCTATAATATAAAAGGTAGATAATACAGTGATTTACAAATATCTGGAAGAAAATGTGTATTCAATAATCGTTTTTCTGTCTGGAAGATTTTATGAAAACGTTTTAACTTTCATCCGAATGTTTGACAAATCATAACTCATGATTAAATAATAAAGCATTTGTATTAGATATAAATAAAAATATTTATATATGCACATTCTAAGAAAATGTGCTTGTACTTGGCACTTAATAGTAGACAAGTTTGCAGAAATTCTAAATGCATTTAGTTTCAGAATAGAAAACTGATTATTTCTGTCCGGCCAGTTCTATCCTGTTGTCAGATCGAAAAAAAAATAATATCCTAATATCAAGATAAGTACTTGGAGATGAAAGGAGTTTAGAAGTGTATTTAACATATATGTCTGATAGATTACAACAACTGCCCTTTACTGTATGCTTGGCGGCATGTTATTTAATCATGCATATTATTTTGGTTATAATCAACATATTTGTTTCTGTGTCGATCTTATTTCTGTCTCTGAGGCGATGTGATTAGATTATATATCCTTATGATATTTGCAATTTTTTTTATCTTTTCATATGTTCAGAGAGAATAACTCATTACCACACTCATGGCATACAAAGTATATTTTTACATAGTGCTGTAGAGAGAATTTGTGGGTTCTGGTAGAGATTCTGATACTGGCCCTTAAATATGATATTACGTTATTAGATGTGTCTGCATACTTGCTTAAAATGATTAAAATACTATTTAACCAATAATGGGAAAATATGCATAAAAATTTATGACTAAGAATATTTCACCATAACCAATATACTGTAGGCAAAAATGATTGAGAAAATATAGTTTTTTGTTATTTATCGTAATTTAGCTTCCTAATTTTTTCTTGTTAATTACTTTAGCTTGGTAAATGTTTCCACAGCAAATAATGCGTGCCTGAGTCAAGCTTCTTGAGATTTTATTTTAAAAAATGAAGGCCAAAGTGGACCTTTAAAAGAAATGAGCCACGATAGTTTGTTTTCTCAATTATGGCTTTGCTGTAGCATAGATGGTCAAAACGAAAATTCGAAACTCAAGATAGTGGCTTTAATTTAGAATTTTTATTTCGTCTTATAACGAAAGAAAGGGCCAAGTAGTAACTAAACCCTTTCTAGTTTTATAAGAAAAGTGTCATGTTCCTGGAGTCGTTTTTTACTTCCATGCACGAAGCAAAGAAAGTATTGTAATCACGAAAAATTCCGGGTATCATGTTTTAACGAAAATATCCATTTTGAGTGCTATCGAATGCAATTAAACTATGTTTTTGCGTGACATGCAAGGAGAGAATAAAAGACACATTTCGAGAAACAGATTATAAAACTGATTTAAAATGGATTCAGAAGAGATTTTTTTAACGTCTGTGCATAACTACCTACGTATGTATGTATCTCGCCCAATTCAAAAACAAGTAACCTCAGAGGGTTTAAATTCTGTATATAGAACTGCTATAGCATGTAGTTGTGCACATCCTTCTTCGGTTGAAAGCGGCCGCACCAAAAGTATATATATATATATATATATATAAATTGATCTAAAATTCATTGAATTCGAAAACAAGTTTTCCTAATACTTGCGCAACAGCTGCAAAGTAAGATAGGAATAATTTATTTACTAAAAAAACATTGATTATATTATCTCCTAATATAAATTTAGTAGAATGTATCAAAAAGTGGGAACCCACGTGTAGGACGTTTAATTCCGAAAATTATGTTTTGAGTAAAAGACGAAACACCTTCGCATTTATTAATTATTATTCATTGAACGGGAGTTGGTTTGTTCCCCTTGAAAAGTCAACTAATTTCCGATCAATAGCGATAATTACTTGTCTTTTAATTTCTTTTTCAAAGTTTGAAACTTTGTTATTCATGATTTAAATTCAAATTCCTTTAAAACATAATTTTCGAAATTAAACTTCCTACATGTGGGTTCCCTCTTTTTGATACATTCTACTAAATTTATATTAGAAGATAATATAATCAATATTCCTTTAGTATATATATATATGTGTGTGTGTGTGTGTATAGATGTAAAATATAAAAAATACAGTGGCTTTGCTCTACGTGAACAGGCAACCTCTAATTAACTTTCCGCAATTTCAGGATCTTCCCCCTAGACCAGTACTTTCGAGAACATTCTGGCATGTTACGTAATCGCTGCTATAAATGAAGAGTTCGCGCCATTTTTCGTCAGATTGCCTTCTTCTGCCTGCCGATGTAATACCCTTTGCTGCCGCTCTTTCCATCTGTCTTTCTTTGTTTGAATAGTATGACTCAGCAGTAAATTTAAAATTAATCGTATTCAGTCTAAATTACCATCGCGTATATAATCTTGAAGAATCTAAAGGAATAATGACCTGCAATTTTATGTTAATAAAGATATAGAGTTGTAAAAATGAAACCTTTCTGTGCCATCACTTCTGCTGTAAGCCACTCAGCCATGTCCGGATTTTGATGCCAAATTTCATTTCCAATGCCGATCTACTGCAAACAAACATCACACACACACACACACACACACACATATATATATATATATATATATATATATGAGATGTACCAGCTTTTGTCCGGAATAAATAGATCACAAAAATAGCAATTACAAAAATTAAGATCTCCGGAGTAAATAAAAAGAACTACTAATAACTTTTTGTATGAAGTTTACTGCATCGTTACATTAAAGAAAAGCTCCCGATATTCCTTTGCGAGTCCTTTTATAGCCTCTGGAAAGGCGGAGCTTCCAAGGAATGACGTCAGCCTCGTCAGCCATTCCAGTTCGTTTTAAATATTTCCAGAACATTCTATAACTGTACGTGTAGAAAAGGCGGGAAAAACAAATTGACTACGGGGCTGTGGATTTAATTTCACGTACTTTCAAATTAGAGAACGTCGCCATTAAAAATGAAAAGAACATACAGTTAGAATTTTAAGTGTATTCTTGACTATGGAATTTTATTATTACACATATATATAGATAGATATAGATATATAAATATATATATATATATGTATGTCTCAGATACTTTAAGCTTTTAAATGAAATACGAAACTGCAAACATGACAACCAATAAATATATTTTTAACTTAGTTATCTGGTGTAGCATATCAACCTTGTGCATTGTAAGCATTTATCATGGTTCTGTAAAATCATTAAGGTTAAACTCATAAAATTATCAACTGCGGTGAAAGTGTTTCTATTTATTGTCTTGTAGACTTTCTTAAAGAGATTTATTATTTATTTTTATTTGAGAATTTGTATTTGACTATATTTCTCTATAATTCTGCGAAAATAATTTTAATTACTTCCCTTACTTACTTATTTTGGTTACTTATTTGGTTTCCTTACTTATTTTGGTTGAAGCTTTTGAGCGTAGTTTAATACTTTCGGTTCCTCTTAATGTGTTTTAAAAATTATTTTAAGTTTCCTGTGTCTTCCTAAATTATATTTATATTTAATTCTTTATATATACTATGCCTTTCTACATACAGGTGAATTATTTACAATAAAACATTACTGTCAGTAATAATAATAAGAAGAGTAAGTGGAAAGGTTTATTTGTTTTTCCATTAAAAATGTTAAGTATTCATTTAAGTGAAATATAACAATATTCTTTTTTCTCACTGCAACCTTTTTTCACATTTTTAAAATCATTTTAAAAATTAATTTTTAATCATCGTCGAATTATAATTCACATACATCTTATTAAACGTACAAAAAGTTAAATTCTCCAAATAAGATAGAAATGAACTGATTAAAAGCGTCTAAAGTACTTTTAATAAAGTATTTTTTCTAGCCTTTGAAATTCTTTATCATTTTGGAAATAATACTGTGCCTTTATAAATTTAGCCTTTTTTACTAGAGTTTTAGTTATTCTCGAAGTTTTCTCATTAGACTGCAAATGCGGAAGTAGATTTTTCTTCTCCTTGAGTTTAAAACCTGAAGATTAATTTAAAGACAAGAATAAAACGTTGCAGAAAGGCGCCTCGTTTAGTGTCCTCTGGAGAATATTAATAACACACATGTCTTCTATTAATTGAGCAAGAACGGTCAAATAAACAAACTGAAAGAAGAGACTGGTTAAATAAATTTTGAAATTTAAAAGCTGTGCAGAATGCTTAGAACTTTAGCTTGATATTTTAGAAATTCAACTTATTGTTAGAAAAAATCAATAATTCTAAAATGTAAAAAGCTAGATGTAAAAGAAATATTTTAATGTATATAATTGTTTCATAAAACTGCTCAAGGTAAAAGTAATCGTCTGACTGAATGTTTTCAGGAAATAGTACGTTTGTTTATTTATTTATGCTGGATTATAGTTGCTTAATGGCATCGTTGCATTTTACAAATAATCGATTCTATGGTACAGAATTCCATTTGCGTAATATAATTTTCTAAATGTAACAAGTGTTATAATAAAACACCAGTAAAGTCAAACACATAAATTTCATCGAAAAATTCATACACAATTGTCACACATTCATTTGTTGTTGTCGTGTCCATATTGCATGGAACATTGGTTGTCAGAGGTTGAACTCCTATTTTCCACCTCAAATTTTAAGGGAGAGCTCCCCAGGGCAATCCGAGGCTCTCCCATCCCTCTGCACTCCCACCAATCCACACGAGAGGACTTTCTGCTCGCCGCATATTTAGAGTGCCGCCATAACGCACCGACACTATCCATTTACAAACATCCATGTCTTCTTCAGGATTCGAACCCGGGCCCTTCGGTACTGTAGTAAGCTTCCCTAACCACTATACGGCCTGGTATAGTGGTTAGGGAATACCGTCTGGTATAGTGGTTAAGGAATATACATACATTCATTTTTTTCAAAATAAATTAAATGAAAAGCATTCACGTTTATTTTTAATGATTTTGAGTTGCCTTTTGCTTAAATGAAATTTTATTAAATAAAATTATTTTTTCTACTGTGTGGCTTGCAGTAAGAATTTTAAATGTTGTCATTAGAAGCATTTGGCGTGTTATGTTTATAAGGTATGTCTCCCACTTCCCTAGCGTGCCTTCGTGGTATAACGGTAGCACGCTGGGCCGGTATTCTAGAGGTCCGTGGTTCGATTCCCGGCAAAGGCGGTTGCATATTTTTCATCTTTTCTACTTCCAATTAACCTAATAACTCTACATGTTAACAAATTTTGAAGTGTTACGTTTCTATACGTTACTTTGTGTTACCGAGAATTTATCACCTACTTATTTATAAAATGTTAGCATTCTAATAAACTACTTATATATTAAATGTTAGCATTCTAATAATATTCCAACAACATTCCAGAAATATATATTCAAAGCTACGTCAAACTAGGTTTTTTACCCTAACTTTAAAAAGCTGTTACTATAGTTGTCTTCGAAATAGTAATATAATTCTGTCATTTTATATGCAGATTACATTATAGTATGCAGATGAAGAAGTGATAATGAGTGCCATGTTTTTTCCTTCATGATTTAATAATAACTGCACAGGAAAAAATACTACAACATTTAAGAAAACATAGCGTATTTTATCTATATTATTTTTTAATTATTAGTCGAGTATTATTTACTTTTCAAACGTTACAAATGCTTGCAGTAATGACATCGTCGCTTCTAAATTAAAGCTAATTTTTCAGGCACAGTTTTTAAGGTTGGGTTTTCAAGTTTAAAAGATCTATTTCTCTGGTGTGAATTGCGTCTTTGCTGTCAGTGTCAACATGACTACGTCATCACTCCTCAATTCCTGTTCATGGGGGGAAAGCTCTATAAACTAGCCCTTCTCTTTTAAGTCCTGGTCGATTCCTCACTTTTATGTCCGTATCACCTTTCCGATAAAGGGACTCTGTCACTTAATGTTATCGCCCTGCATTATCTTTAAAGATATAATATAGCATTTAACCGTCTCCGCAATTTGAATATCCATAGAATAACAGTAAGCAATGCTACCATTATGACTGTCGGCAGTGTGTCCTTTTCATTCAATTTTGCTAATTTTACTTATTCAATTTAAATTTACTATATTTCTTTAGGACAAATGTTTTGGCGATCAGTAACTCTAGGTGACTGGGGCAAATCTATGAATCACAGGTGAGCAACTGCTTTAAGATGATTAGATAAACTTCGGTTTAAATCTCCTTTTAAAACTCATTAAAATTTACCTCCTTCCCTCAGATAAGTAAGTGATTTATGAATAGATATCTAGTGACTGACAGTCTGTAACAAAACCGTTGGGTAACAGCCTGTGAGATCACGAAAATGATTCATTTTCATTTAAATTTATGAAACTAAATTTGTAGTATCTTCCCATACCAGCGATACATGGATTATTATTTCAGAGCAATCACTGTCAGCTAATAAGTCACAGGATAGATATCACCAGCTTATAGGTCTCCAGAGACCAATACTTTTAGGAGCATCAATGGGATTCTATTCTATTTTAATTTAAAAATTGATCTGTATTTGCTGCCACTGCATAAGCCAGTGAATTGTATCAATTGTACACCACTGTCATCAATTGTACGCCACTGTCATCAATTGTACGCCACTGTCGACTAATAGCCTTTATGGTTACATGGGCACTATGCTAAGATTTTAATTAAAAAATACATTTGAATTTCCGATAGGGGACATTCCCTTGTTGACGGACAGTTCATTAATTCTTAGATCTGCAGATTTGGAGCCAATGTACTACTATTCAGCTGGCATTCCTTATTCCTAATGTCCGAAAAACGATGCGATGAGTATCCGCTAACCTCGATTCCTTAAATAAATTCAGAGCATTGCTCTACAGCGATAACTGCATTCCACGACACGAAGTGATATTCAGTTTGCAAGCCATTATTGCCAACAATCCTTGATGGGCAGCAGTATGCTTCGATTAAGTTTAATTTAAAAATCAAGCTGTCAACCTTTGGTGAGCAGTGAAACCAGTGACCCGTAAATCACCGTTGACCAGTTTGTGAATCACTGGTGACTAAATGCTTTGATGGACAGTAGTATCCTTGGGATTATAATAAAAATCTTATCCAAATATACTGCTCCGCTTTACAAAGTGACCTATGGGTTGACCGCTAATGAACTTTAACCTTTAGGTCACTTATGGCCAGTAACGTTGACCAGCGAGTTTGAAAATCTATCTAAATTATTTATTAATTGCATTGCTCCACTTTATTGAAACATTGCTGAGTTAATAAAGACTATTCCACCAGTGATAAAATGTTTTAACGCAAAGAACCTTTTGCTTTATTTATATTTAAAATCCTAACTATACTGCATTTCCTAAAGCAATGACCTATGAGTTCAAAAGCATAGGTGTACTTCAAATTAAATAAAAGTGAAAGCTCTGTCTCTTTAAAAAGAACCATACTAAGCATCTGGCACATTTCTTACTAAAGGTGTTTGTCATACTGTAGGTAACAGGTGACAACTTCATAGGTGTACTTCAAATTAAATAAAAGTGAAAGCTCTGTCTCTTTAAAAAGAACCATACTAAGCATCTGGCACATTTCTTACTAAAGGTGTTTGTCATACTGTAGGTAACAGGTGACAACTTCATAGGTGTACTTCAAATTAAATAAAAGTGAAAGCTCTGTCTCTTTAAAAAGAACCATACTAAGCATCTGGCACATTTCTTACTAAAGGTGTTTGTCATACTGTAGGTAACAGGTGACAACTTCATAGGTGTACTTCAAATTAAATAAAAGTGAAAGCTCTGTCTCTTTAAAAAGAACCATACTAAGCATCTGGCACATTTCTTACTAAAGGTGTTTGTCATACTGTAGGTAACAGGTGACAACTTCATAGGTGTACTTCAAATTAAATAAAAGTGAAAGCTCTGTCTCTTTAAAAAGAACCATACTAAGCATCTGGCACATTTCTTACTAAAGGTGTTTGTCATACTGTAGGTAACAGGTGACAACTTCATAGGTGTACTTCAAATTAAATAAAAGTGAAAGCTCTGTCTCTTTAAAAAGAACCATACTAAGCATCTGGCACATTTCTTACTAAAGGTGTTTGTCATACTGTAGGTAACAGGTGACAACTTCATAGGTGTACTTCAAATTAAATAAAAGTGAAAGCTCTGTCTCTTTAAAAAGAACCATACTAAGCATCTGGCACATTTCTTACTAAAGGTGTTTGTCATACTGTAGGTAACAGGTGACAACTTCATAGGTGTACTTCAAATTAAATAAAAGTGAAAGCTCTGTCTCTTTAAAAAGAACCATACTAAGCATCTGGCACATTTCTTACTAAAGGTGTTTGTCATACTGTAGGTAACAGGTGACAACTTCATAGGTGTACTTCAAATTAAATAAAAGTGAAAGCTCTGTCTCTTTAAAAAGAACCATACTAAGCATCTGGCACATTTCTTACTAAAGGTGTTTGTCATACTGTAGGTAACAGGTGACAACTTCATAGGTGTACTTCAAATTAAATAAAAGTGAAAGCTCTGTCTCTTTAAAAAGAACCATACTAAGCATCTGGCACATTTCTTACTAAAGGTGTTTGTCATACTGTAGGTAACAGGTGACAACTTCATAGGTGTACTTCAAATTAAATAAAAGTGAAAGCTCTGTCTCTTTAAAAAGAACCATACTAAGCATCTGGCACATTTCTTACTAAAGGTGTTTGTCATACTGTAGGTAACAGGTGACAACTTCATAGGTGTACTTCAAATTAAATAAAAGTGAAAGCTCTGTCTCTTTAAAAAGAACCATACTAAGCATCTGGCACATTTCTTACTAAAGGTGTTTGTCATACTGTAGGTAACAGGTGACAACTTCATAGGTGTACTTCAAATTAAATAAAAGTGAAAGCTCTGTCTCTTTAAAAAGAACCATACTAAGCATCTGGCACATTTCTTACTAAAGGTGTTTGTCATACTGTAGGTAACAGGTGACAACTTCATAGGTGTACTTCAAATTAAATAAAAGTGAAAGCTCTGTCTCTTTAAAAAGAACCATACTAAGCATCTGGCACATTTCTTACTAAAGGTGTTTGTCATACTGTAGGTAACAGGTGACAACTTCATAGGTGTACTTCAAATTAAATAAAAGTGAAAGCTCTGTCTCTTTAAAAAGAACCATACTAAGCATCTGGCACATTTCTTACTAAAGGTGTTTGTCATACTGTAGGTAACAGGTGACAACTTCATAGGTGTACTTCAAATTAAATAAAAGTGAAAGCTCTGTCTCTTTAAAAAGAACCATACTAAGCATCTGGCACATTTCTTACTAAAGGTGTTTGTCATACTGTAGGTAACAGGTGACAACTTCATAGGTGTACTTCAAATTAAATAAAAGTGAAAGCTCTGTCTCTTTAAAAAGAACCATACTAAGCATCTGGCACATTTCTTACTAAAGGTGTTTGTCATACTGTAGGTAACAGGTGACAACTTCATAGGTGTACTTCAAATTAAATAAAAGTGAAAGCTCTGTCTCTTTAAAAAGAACCATACTAAGCATCTGGCACATTTCTTACTAAAGGTGTTTGTCATACTGTAGGTAACAGGTGACAACTTCATAGGTGTACTTCAAATTAAATAAAAGTGAAAGCTCTGTCTCTTTAAAAAGAACCATACTAAGCATCTGGCACATTTCTTACTAAAGGTGTTTGTCATACTGTAGGTAACAGGTGACAACTTCATAGGTGTACTTCAAATTAAATAAAAGTGAAAGCTCTGTCTCTTTAAAAAGAACCATACTAAGCATCTGGCACATTTCTTACTAAAGGTGTTTGTCATACTGTAGGTAACAGGTGACAACTTCATAGGTGTACTTCAAATTAAATAAAAGTGAAAGCTCTGTCTCTTTAAAAAGAACCATACTAAGCATCTGGCACATTTCTTACTAAAGGTGTTTGTCATACTGTAGGTAACAGGTGACAACTTCATAGGTGTACTTCAAATTAAATAAAAGTGAAAGCTCTGTCTCTTTAAAAAGAACCATACTAAGCATCTGGCACATTTCTTACTAAAGGTGTTTGTCATACTGTAGGTAACAGGTGACAACTTCATAGGTGTACTTCAAATTAAATAAAAGTGAAAGCTCTGTCTCTTTAAAAAGAACCATACTAAGCATCTGGCACATTTCTTACTAAAGGTGTTTGTCATACTGTAGGTAACAGGTGACAACTTCATAGGTGTACTTCAAATTAAATAAAAGTGAAAGCTCTGTCTCTTTAAAAAGAACCATACTAAGCATCTGGCACATTTCTTACTAAAGGTGTTTGTCATACTGTAGGTAACAGGTGACAACTTCATAGGTGTACTTCAAATTAAATAAAAGTGAAAGCTCTGTCTCTTTAAAAAGAACCATACTAAGCATCTGGCACATTTCTTACTAAAGGTGTTTGTCATACTGTAGGTAACAGGTGACAACTTCATAGGTGTACTTCAAATTAAATAAAAGTGAAAGCTCTGTCTCTTTAAAAAGAACCATACTAAGCATCTGGCACATTTCTTACTAAAGGTGTTTGTCATACTGTAGGTAACAGGTGACAACTTCATAGGTGTACTTCAAATTAAATAAAAGTGAAAGCTCTGTCTCTTTAAAAAGAACCATACTAAGCATCTGGCACATTTCTTACTAAAGGTGTTTGTCATACTGTAGGTAACAGGTGACAACTTCATAGGTGTACTTCAAATTAAATAAAAGTGAAAGCTCTGTCTCTTTAAAAAGAACCATACTAAGCATCTGGCACATTTCTTACTAAAGGTGTTTGTCATACTGTAGGTAACAGGTGACAACTTCATAGGTGTACTTCAAATTAAATAAAAGTGAAAGCTCTGTCTCTTTAAAAAGAACCATACTAAGCATCTGGCACATTTCTTACTAAAGGTGTTTGTCATACTGTAGGTAACAGGTGACAACTTCATAGGTGTACTTCAAATTAAATAAAAGTGAAAGCTCTGTCTCTTTAAAAAGAACCATACTAAGCATCTGGCACATTTCTTACTAAAGGTGTTTGTCATACTGTAGGTAACAGGTGACAACTTCATAGGTGTACTTCAAATTAAATAAAAGTGAAAGCTCTGTCTCTTTAAAAAGAACCATACTAAGCATCTGGCACATTTCTTACTAAAGGTGTTTGTCATACTGTAGGTAACAGGTGACAACTTCATAGGTGTACTTCAAATTAAATAAAAGTGAAAGCTCTGTCTCTTTAAAAAGAACCATACTAAGCATCTGGCACATTTCTTACTAAAGGTGTTTGTCATACTGTAGGTAACAGGTGACAACTTCATAGGTGTACTTCAAATTAAATAAAAGTGAAAGCTCTGTCTCTTTAAAAAGAACCATACTAAGCATCTGGCACATTTCTTACTAAAGGTGTTTGTCATACTGTAGGTAACAGGTGACAACTTCATAGGTGTACTTCAAATTAAATAAAAGTGAAAGCTCTGTCTCTTTAAAAAGAACCATACTAAGCATCTGGCACATTTCTTACTAAAGGTGTTTGTCATACTGTAGGTAACAGGTGACAACTTCATAGGTCATAAACAATGATAAACCTTAAAATTAAACAAAGCAACAACCTTGGTTTTCGCGTTGATTTTAATTACGACGCTGTCAGTTTCAAAGATGAACAGGCACAGGTTCTTTTTCATCAGAAACATAAAAGAAAATAGCCAACGGTTGTACTTATACCAAAATCAAAAGCAGTATTTAAACCAAAAGCAAAGGGGTAAAGCGAACGAGAAGTTAGCTTCAAGTGTCCAAAGAAAATGTAAAAAAAAAAAAAAAAAATGACAAAATAAGCTAACAGAATTTTAAAAGCGTTAGGAAGGATTGAGAAGGAGGATTAGGGAACTTCAAGGAAGACCATTTCACCAACTGAAGAAGCCTTTTGGTGAAGTACTGCAGACCCAAAATCAAAACTGTGATTAAATTTCTAGTTATAATTAGCTATGGAAGATTTGTTACATTCTGTTCTTTCGGATAAAAGATTCGTATTTCTTAGTGTGAAACTGAAGCGCTGCTTTAGCTTGGCCGATATATCTCAAACCACATTGGTAAGATATGCTATACATTTTCCAAGAGATGGGATCAGAAATGAAATCTTTGAAAATCGCATCATGAGGTTTATTGAAAGGTGAGTAAATGAGAATTCGTGCAATTTTGTAACTAATGGAAAATGGAAGAACAATAAGGTTATTACTGTTATGTCTAACAGTAATAACTTTATTGTAACAGGCTGATGATGCTTTCTTCTCGCTCTTTTAAAATTTTTTGCTTTTAGTAGTATAGGGCAATTGGTTCTTCCCTGCTTTGCAGAATTTCTTTGCTCCTGATGAAAAGGGACCTGTAATTGTATCGCTCGAAATCAGTGGAGTTATAATTAGAATTTAAGCCAAACAGAAGTGTAGTGCTTTGTCTAATTTTATGTTTTACTTTGCTGTAATTCGCTTCTCGCTTAATAAAATACTTGTTGGGTTTTGGAGTTCATCGATTTAATTTTTTTAAACTGATGTAAATTTACTTCATTGTTCTATATTATGTCTATGGGTCGGTAATCAGTGATCAGTAGCCTTAAAAGGCTTTGGTTTACTTAATTTTAATTAAAAATGTTCAAATAAATTTAATTACATTTACTGCATTAATGACTGACGTCCTGTATGTAGCAGATAACCCTTAATGAGAAACATAAAGATCAACGGCGAATACGAAATTTCAGGGAACTTAAAATGCGAAACTTAAGGGGGCTAATACACCTTAAACCCCTTATGATCTTTGAATATGTGACTGTTGCAAGAATTGGGATATTTTATTTATTTTAAAAGCAATTACTTCAAACATTTTACAACTGACTACATACTATAGCTGCTTTGGAAACTAGTAACCAGAAAGTTTGTGTTGCCACAAACATTTTTGTAATTTAATCCGCTATGTGACTTCTAAAATTCTTCGTTATGTTTCCATCTTGCGCGCATGATATTTTTAAAATGGCTAATAGTACATACTTGAAATTTGATTTAATTCTTTATATGGGCACTTGTTTTTAACTAAACCAAAAACTTTATGAATATTTTAATATTAAAAAATTTTATGCACGAAAACATTACAGATTTTTTAAATAAAATACATTTTATAAACTCAACTCTAAATGAAAGATAAATTTAACATGAAATTTCTTAGAATTTTTATTTACAGTAGATTCCAAATGTTATAAAAGTTATGTATTAAATATGGAATTAAATCATTCAACAGAATGCCTTAAACTGTGCGCGCAAGGTGGAAACCTGACGAAACGTTTTGTCACAAAGAGGATTAAATTATAAAAGTATTTGTGGCAGCAGAAACTTTCTGATCACTGTTTCAGAAAGCAGCTATATTTTGTAGTCAGCTGTAAAATGTTGGAAATAATTGCTCTTAAAATAATTAAGTAATCTCAATTCTTGCAACAGTCACATATTCGAAGATCTTTTGGGTTTTAAGGTGTATGAGTCCCCTTAAGGAAAAATAAGTCAAAGAACATTAAGTTTTTAAAGTAAGTCAAAACATTAACTTTTGACATTAGAATGTGTCTAGTAGATGGTTTTAGGTAACGATATAAATTGTACAAAATAAATAATTTTAAATGCCAAAAATCTGTAGTTTTTATCTTAAATTGTTTTTTATTACATTTTCTTCCTTTTAAAATGTTTGTTTGCTGAAGTGCTATTTTTCCCCAGCTTCTGTCATGATACTCTATTTCGAAAAAAAAAATGTACATCAGAGCAGATATAATTCTTTTAATGAATTTTTAAAAATTATTATTTTTAAATAAATAATAAGCACCTTTTTGACTTAATGTTTGCTTAGAAAAATTCTTCTTTGCAAAATTTTTTATAATTCATCCATCAAAAATATATTTAGAAGTAACTGCGGAATGTAATTGATTTCTGATGATTAACAATTATATCATCTCTGTCATTTCTTTTAGTTTTTTTTCACATCTTCTTATTCGTTTAATTAGAAATAGGAATTTTTTAATTTTTCTGTTTATTCTTAATTTCCATGAACTGTGTATAAAACATTAGCAATTTCGCGAAATAACCTTTTACTTTTTTATATAAATAAATTACAAAAAAAAAAAAAAATCTGAAATGTTTCAGATTTTAAATTACGTCCAAAGGGGCGTTTTTTTAACATTTTGTGTGTTACCTTTCTTTATTAAATATCATGTTCCTCGCACTTAAACCATAAGATCCAGTGCAACAGCAATATCGTAAAATAGTTTTAAAACGAGCATATCTTTAGAATTTCCGATACAGAGACTCACGCGCTGGAGATAAAAATGTTTTTTTCTGCACAACGTTGCATTGCTCGCTTTGAAATCCTTGAGTTTGTTAATCAAAAATTCGTCAAAGTTTTAAAAAATAGGAAATCGATCATAAAACAAATTTCAAATTTCAAATTTGGTCTTCCACATGCTCATATTCGTTGGAGGATTACGTTATTCAAAATTCGATGACTCTATGTACCGTTGTTTTATCACAATACGAGAAATATACATACATTTATGCAGATTTTTCATTATTTAATTTCTTCAAATATAATGCAGGACTCTAACATTTTGTGGCAACAGTTTGAAAAGTGAACCGACATTTATGAGTTCGACGCAAAATGCCAAAACGAAACTAATAGTCCTTCGGGATTCAAATCCCTTTGGACTAATAAAATTCTAAACGTACGAAAAGTTACTGATTTTGCATAGATCCCCTGGATATCTTTAAATTTATATCACAAAACAAGTTACTTGCCGATAGCAGAAACAGAATTGAACAATCTCCGAAATAATATAAAACGAAGTTTTGCCCTTAAGGTTTTAAAACCAAATTTATAGACAGCGCAGGTTTCTATACACGGAAGAAGTACGATGTAATCTAGAACAATTCAACAAATAATGACTTGTTTTGGCTTATCTCAGCACTGCAGGTAGACAATTCTGCTACCCAGTAATGCAGCTAGAGAAAAATAATGAGACTCGCTGTCCGTGGGAATGAGAAAAGGCAAAAAATAATTTACTTTTCAAGGAGTTTACTAAGTTATTGGCTAGTAGCCAAATTTGAAATTATAGTTAAAAGTAGTGGATCGTTAGATGCGACTTATCTCTATTAACTATGTTTGTTTAAAAATTCATTCTAGAAAAAGTAAATTATTATGAAGAGTTCAGATCGCAAGAAATGTACAAGTACATGTTTTCTATTTTGAAATTCATTATTTCTGGTAATATTATGCAAACGACAATTTAATGTCCACTGTAAGGTGAAGTTTTCGCAGAATAAAAGTTGAACAATTTTTAACATTAAATTATAAAAGTATTTGTGGCAACAGAAACTTAAAGAAACTCCATTTTTGACTGGACTTGGCAATGTTAAGAGCTATTAAAAGCAATTTGGACTTGCTTCAAGTCCGTTGTGCAAATGCTGTAGCTGCACGAAGATATCAAGCATTTTCTTGGTGAGGACATTCATCATGTCCAGCAGAGGAATAAATTTCAAGCAACTTTAATACGCTTATCTCTATTTTGACTACCGTACTTTTTTTTGAACTTTTTACGACTAAAGAGGCAAATTCTGCTTTTCAGAATTTCATTTTCAATTTAGATTATTGAGTTAGTTTCATTTTATTATTTTTCATTTTATTTTATATTTTTAACCCAAAAGAAGTGTTAACCCAAATGGGCTATTATTCTCGAAAAGGAATTTTGCGTTGAATCACTATAAACCGCCTATCACTTTTCAAATTGTTGCCACAAAATGCTATCGCCCTGTATTATTTTTAAATAAATTAAGTAATTAAGAATTTGCATGAAAATATGATTTTTTTTGCAGGGTGAGAAAAACGATTGTACTTAGAGTCATCAAATTTTGAATAACGTAGTCTTCCAGCCAAATATGTGCACCTGGATACCAAATTTTAAATTTCAAATTTTATATTTTATAAAAATTTTATGAATTTTTAACAAAATCAACGATTTGAAAGCCAGCAGGGGCAACACTGTACAGATTAAAAGCTATTATCTCCAGCACTCGAGACTGTATATCGGAGATTCTAAAGATATGTTGTTTTTAAATGTTTTGTGATTTTGCTGTTGAGCTGAAGTTGTGGCGTAAATGCGAAGATCGTGATGTTCGGTAAATAAAGTAAACACAGACACCGTTAATAATAAAAAGACAAAAGACAGTTTCCCTAGCCATATTACTAAGAAAACCGAACATCATATGCTAAATAGAGAAAAAGGTGAATAAAATGTAAAAATGTATGCCAACACATGACCCTGCATTGGAAATGAGTGACCGTATAAATCTGGAACCTTTCAGAATTTGTTTCCTTTATCTACGTTTTATTAGCTCAAAAGGACCTTAGTCAGAATAGGCTATTATTCTCTAAACGGAATGGGCTATTATTCTCTAAACAGAATGAGCTATTATTCTCTAAACGGAATTTGCTATTACTCTCTAAACGAAATGGGCTATTATTCTCTAAACGGAATGGGCTATTACTCTCTAAATGGAATGGGCTATTATTATCTAAACGGAATAGGCTATTATTATCTAAACGGAATGGGCTATTATTATCTAAACGGAATTTGTTATTACTCTCTAAACGGAGTGGGCTGCTATTCTTTAAACGGAATGGGCTATTATTCTCTAAACGGAATAGGCTATTATTCTCTAAACGGAATTTTCTATTACTCTCTAAACGGAATGGCTGAATGGGTTATTATTCTCTAAACAGAATGAGCTATTATTCTCTAAATGGAATTTGCTATTACTCTCTAAACGAAATGGGCTATTATTCTCTAAACGGAATGGGCTATTACTCTCTAAACGGAATGGGCTATTATTATCTAAACGGAATAGGCTATTATTATCTAAACGGAATGGGCTATTATTATCTAAACGGAATTTGTTATTACTCTCTAAACGGAGTGGGCTGCTATTCTTTAAACGGAATGGGCTATTATTATCTAAACGGAATAGGCTATTATTCTCTAAACGGAATTTTCTATTACTCTCTAAACGGAATGGCTGAATGGGCTATTATTCTCTAAACAGAATGAGCTATTATTCTCTAAACGGAATTTGCTATTACTCTCTAAACGAAATGGGCTATTATTCTCTAAACGGAATGGGCTATTACTCTCTAAACGGAATGGGCTATTATTCTCTAAACGGAATGGGCTATTACTCTCTAAACGGAATGGGCTATTATTATCTAAACGGAATAGGCTATTATTATCTAAACGGAATGGGCTATTATTATCTAAACGGAATTTGTTATTACTCTCTAAACGGAGTGGGCTGCTATTCTTTAAACGGAATGGGCTATTATTCTCTAAACGAAATGGGCTATTATTCTCTAAACGAAATGCGCTATTATTCTCTAAACGGAATTTGCTATTACTCTCTAAACGGAATGAGCTATTATTCTCGAAACGGAATGGGCTATTATTCTCTAAACGGAATTTTGGGTCGTGAACGGAACATCAACATGATGAACAGACGCAGCAGACAAACATAGATCCCCGACCCAGGTCCGACTTGCGGACCTGTGCGGAGTTTGGATATCTATGGTCCAGGGGACTTCGTCCTCGCGGGCGCAACCCCCACCCGCCTTTATACAAAGCATTGGGCAAAACAAATTGTAGATATGAATAGAACTTAGTCATTTTGCCTCCGGGCACAACTCCATCGACTAAGCGTACGTCGTAAAGTGCGCTCTGACCACTCTGTCAGTCCCCGTCACAAGAACTGAATAGGGTCAAACCCATCGGAACTTGGTCGACGATCTCTAATCTAGCTCCACCACAACCGAAGGAACAGACACGACAGTACCAGTACGGTCCCTGCCAAGTCTGACCCAACCTGAGTACAATACTCGGGTTCTAGTCCTGTGAAGTCAATTTATATACCCCCATGGTTGAGACTGCCTAGGTACAGATCCTAACCAGTACTTCCCAGGCATTCTCCTGAGTCAACACGCCGGGGGTACGACATGATGAACATAGAAAAGAGTGAAAAAAATAGGAAAATGTATGCCAATACTTTTTTAACACTGTATTAGGGAATTTAAAGCATATGCTTCTACATTGCTTTTAAATTTTGCTGTTGAATTGCATATCGTGAAAGTGCAAAGGAAATGATGATTAATAAGAAAGCTAAAAGACGAAAAGAAATGGATTAGCAGCAGTGAGTGCTACAACAGACTGATAGAGTACGAGCTCAGAGAGAGCATACAAAGCCTTAACAAACCCCTTTGGACAACCGTTAAAATGTGAAGAACTTCAAATTTTTCTTTTTTCTTTATTATTTTTATCTTTTTTAAAATAATGTTCCCCCATTTGTAGTGCTATTGTATAGTTTTTTAATTATTTTGTTACTGCTGTAACTTACTTTGAGACGCCAAATGGTATACTTTGTGGTACACGAAGAGTTGAAATTAGATTTAAAAAAAGTTGTGATCTGTCCTAATATGTCCACGCTGAAAAGTGTTGAATACTGTTTTCAGGTTTCGCGAATATATACTTTTACACGTGAGGTATAGCTAACATAAACAAAGTATATTATTAGCATAGTTTTTATCTAAAAGCTGATTCTACAGTGTGCTATGCGTACAAATATATTGCATGGGATAGCGTTAATGTTATACGTGCTTATAACAAAGATCATAATTACGTTTTTATTTACAACAGAGCCTTATTAGAAGATTCTCTAAGGGTCAGAGCGTTAAACGTTCCTGCGCGTTTAAATTATCCTGTGAGCCGTTAAAGTTAATCTATCACATTTGAATTAGTTCAACATTACGTATTTAAGTTAAGCCAGAAGTGTCAGCTTGTGTAAAGTATTTACAACTTTCTTCTGATACTGTCTGTCTACAGTTCAAGACAAGGGGATTACTCCTTTGTAGTCTTTCTAGAGCTCACTAGTTTATACTACCAAAGAAAGAGAGAGATAAATAGCCCTTTTTTTTAACACAAAGAAATAACAATGACTCATCATGGGTTTACACATTGCTGACTGCCGTGCCGAACGGCCTAGGTTCGAATCCCGGAGAATCATGGATGTTTGTAAATGTATATTGTCGATGCGGCATGGTGGCACTCTAAAAATGCAAGCCGAAAGTACCCGTCCCCTCGGGGTGCTCTCCATCAAAAATTGACGGCAGGGGGCGGAAAGTGATTAAAATCGCACTGTCACCTGTTTGGTGCTCAAAGCTGTTGCCAACGACAGGCGTAATCTTGCCACAAGGAATTTCATAGTCTTGGGCTGAATACGTCAGGCGGTTACAGCCGAAAATATCGCGGCAAAAACATCGCAGACGAAAACGTCGCGGAGAAAACAACGCAAGGCGAGAACATCGTGGGAGAAAACATCGCAAAGAGAAAACATCGCAGTTCTAAAACATCGTGGTACAAAACATCGTCGTCGAAAATAAAGCAGTTCAAAAACTTCGCAATTTAAAAGCATCGTCGTCGAAAATATCGTGATAAAAAATAAAGTATCTACAAATCATCGCATGACGATAACATCGCAGACATGCTTTTTTCAGACATGCTTTAATAACTGTAAATGGATATACCCATAATGATTCGTGAGCGCAAGAGGGAAAGAAGGATAATTTTTACTTTCATATTTTTTATTAATTAATAAATTTTTGCTGAGAATATAAAAAGGAAACTTAAGCATAGAAAATTAATGCAACTTATAGCACTTAATAGAATTTTAAACCGACATAGTTAACTACAAAGGCCATTAATAAATCATTTTTATAAAGTTTTTACTGGTAATTTTTCATGAAAAGTATAATCTATAAGTTGCATTTAATTTTCTATGCTTAAGTTTCCTTCTTACTTTTCCAGCAAAACTTTATTAGTTAATAAAAAAATTTGAAAGTAAAAATTATCCTTCTTTACACCTTGTGCTCACAAATCATTATGCGAATATCCATTTATAATTATTAAAACCCGAAAAAAGCATGTCTGCGATGTTATCGTCATGAGATGATTTATAGATACTTTATTTTTTACCACGATATTTTCGGCGACGATGTTTTTAAACTGCGAAGTTTTTGAACCGCTTTATTTTCGACGACGATGTTTTATACCACGATGTTTTAAAACTGCGATGTTTTCTCTTTGCGATGTTTTCTCCCACGATGTTTTGTAGCACAACGTTTTCGCCTTGCGTTGTTTTCTCCGCGACGTTTTCGTCCGCGATGTTTTTGCCGCGATGTTATCGGCGGACACCACGTCAGGCAAGTGAGCACAAACAGCAGTAACAAGAAAGTGATACTATAATTCGTTAATAAATTTATAAGGTATTGCTTCCACCTTTTAGCATGCCTTCGTGGTGTAGTAGTCTGCACGCTGGGCGCGTATTCCAGAGGTCCGTGGTTCGATTCCCAGCGAAGACGTTGCTAAGTTTCTCTACTGCTTCAAAATAACCTAATGTCGGTACAAATTAGTAAATAATTATTAACATTATTAAATATAATAACGTATAATTTCACAAGCATTAAAATATATTTTTTTTTGTTTTACGTCTTGCTCGAAACACACTACTTAAATTTAAAAGTGCAGGGTCAGACGAAATTCTAAAGTACATTGAAAACATTGTATTTTTTTAAATAATATTACTGTTTGAAAGGCATGCTTTTATTTTCTCAACTATTCTGGAAATAAATCTATAATCTTATTATACGAAAGCTACAGAAATTCAGGCGAATATTTCTTGAGGAGAAGGCTACTATAAAATCTTTACGGCTACCTTTAATCATAAGGTGGATGCAGTTGGAAAAAATCAGAACAAGATTTCATTGTGGAAGTCATGATTTTGTGTTGTGGTAAATCAAACTTCATTCAAGGATTTCTACAAAAACATAAGACAAATATTTGTGATAGAGGGTTTAGAGTATTCGAGATTAGATACGATTTTACTACGTTTAATGCTACAATGAACTATCTAGCAAAAGAAGAGTTTAGAGACGAATCGTTTGATCGCGCGTAATACTTCTAAACAAAGAATAGCAAAATGTTTGTGTCGTCACTCTGAAGGAAGGTTAACGATAATCATAAGATTAGGATCTTATGACTAGAATTTAAGTAAAAAAAGGGAAAAGAAGAGGAAGAAGATACAGATTCATATAATAAACTTTATCTCAACACAGATTCATATAATAAACTTTATCTCAAGGAACTATTATGAACTGTTATAAATTATGTTTGTTAGCCTACTATTATTATACCTATTATAACTACTATAATTATATCTAATAGATATAATCAAAATGTCGATATACTATTTATACTTTTATATTATGTGTTATATTATACTATGTACTATTTTGAATATTAACTTTAAAAATAAACCGTAGTAGGAATATACCTGCATTACTTATAGTAAGCACTGGGTGTCAATATATACATATACAAAATATACAAAAAGCTAGACAAAATCAGACAGCAAGAAAGTGGCCAATTGATTGAAATTCATCACTATCAGTCGATACTATCTGTCAATGTCTGAAGTTCGAAGTTAATAATGTGGGAATATGAAAATGGACGTTAAGGCAATATTTTTTTTCAAACAAATATTTTTTTTTACATTAATGAAGAGATATCGACGTGTAATGATAAAACTATTTGTCTTTCGCATCCCATGAAAGTAAGCAATTCTTTACTCGAAGTACGTAAATAAATATATCGATTTCGTTGCACTTCTTAGGTATTAATTTGTGTAATTTAATGTTTCTAATTTAATATTTTATCTTGTACATATATTACCGTGAAAGGCCAAAATTGGAGAATGTCGACTTTCAACGGAGAATGTCGACTTTCTACAGAGAATGTCAACATTCACCAAATACGTCGGTGAAAGACCGAACATTGCATTATAATCTTCTACATACGGACCCTCACCGGTGTATGTCGACAATCACAGATATGCTTTTGTGTAGGTCGAAATGAGAGGAGTATATGTGCACGCTGTCATTGCGAAAGGAAGTGTTCCACAAATACATGCAGTTGTAAAAGGGTCTCTTGTGAAATTCAAAGTGTCATAAGTTGCTGCAATAAATAAGATTTGAATCACGCAATTTAGTAACTTTTTAACTTCTATTATTTTCCTTTCTCATTTTGAATGTACTGTGTGTTTTAGGTTCTTATGTTCTTAAGTTCTTAATCTGAGTCTCGAGTGCGTTTTTTTCGCGACTGAATTACGGAGAAGAAAATATAACATTCTTACATGTTCAACATTCACCATTAGTACATGGTGAATGTCGACATTAACCGGTGAGAGTCAGAAATAAGAGTATTAGGAAAATATTTCGGACATACACCAAGCGACAATGTGACACCGGATGACATTCATCGGCGAAAGTCGATATTCTCCAGATTTCGGTGCTTCACCGTAACATATACATTCGTTGTTGGTGTATAAATATTATAATTGAATAATCTGAAGTCTCAAGTACTAAAATATATACCTCTGTCAAAATATGCATTCGCTTTATAGGGTCAAAATTTGGCATTTTTTGAGTACATATGAATTAATCACAAACTGTATAATCTTTAAAAGTTACTAAATTATTAGCCCAAAAGGGCAATTTTCCTAGAAGGTCAATTAATTTCACTTTGGCATTTTGCGTCGGTTCATTATAAATGTCGGCTCACTTTTCAAATTGTTGCCACCAATTATTAGAGCCCTGCATTATATTTAAAGAAATTAAATAATGAAGAATTTCCATGAGTTTATGTATCTTTCTCGCACTGTGAAAAAACAGCGGTACCTAGAGTCATCAAAATTTGAATACTCTGTTGTTTAACGCCTTCATAGCTTAAATAAATGTTTGTCATGTATATAGAAGATGTCAGTTTATTCTTCAAAATCACTTGAAGAAGTTAAGAAGAAGAAATCAAGGGATTCGATTTGTAATATCTCTGACTCTCCATCGCAGTTGCGCATTTCGTTTGGAGACTGGACATGATTGTGTCGGTTAAACATCTGCACCGCATTGGTTTATATGATAGTCCCTTGTGCATTTTATGCAACCAGCATTTGGAGACAGAGAAACATAATTTGCTAAAATGCATGTACATTTTAGAAAATAATGTACTGAAAGAGGAAAACCTGTACAGATGATACTGGCGGGCTAAAGAGGTGATGCAGTTGATCACCAGGCGACTAAGTGTTCTTTCTCCATTTCTTAGTTTCTATGTAGTTATTGTTTCTGTAATGACATTAATTACTATTTTGTCTTTTTACTTCTTTGTAAAAAGGAAGTATTGTAATCGCGAAAAGCTTCAGGCAGCATATTTCAACGAAAATATCCACTTTGACCGCTTTCGAATGCAATTTAACGATGTTTTTGCGTGATATCCGTACGTAAGGACAGAATAAAAGACTCTTTTATTCCAAAAAAAAATGATGAGAAAAAAATGAGATTCCAAAAAAAAAAAATGATTAATTGAATGAGAAATACTCAATCGTCTGTGAAAAACTGTTTCTTTTTTGTTTTGTTTGCTTAATTTCTTTTATACATCGTTCTAGCTTTATTATAGTACTTGAACAGAACATGTGGCAACGATTAGATAATTCTTTAAATGATATACATTTTGTGCATTCTGAGTTATAATATGAACGAAATATAATACTGTTAAGTGAACCTAGTGCTAGGGTGTCGCTATGGTAAACAAACAGAGTGAATTTTAAAGAATGCACTTATTCTATTGTGGTTTATGCGCTGTCGGCGAAGTAGATATAATTAAATCCAATAAGTTTAAACAAAATGCAAGAAAAAATGCGTATTATTTAATATTCCGTACAAGGAAGTCATGTGGTGTACACATCAGATATTTTTAAATCTGTTTTTGTATATTTTTCACGCTCCAATTCCATACGTCTTTGGTGCATTCGGGTCAGTGATGTGTCTTTGGAATAAAAAAAGAATAATTTTTTTCGTTGAAGCACGCTTATTTTTTCGAATACAATATTTATAAGTTTAATCTTAGTTTCTAGAATCTAACCATTTAAATTTACCTACGGATTCATACTGTTACGAATTTTGTATTTAGTTAGATATTTTTAGTAGAATTATAATAAAAATTGTTGTATTTTCCCGTACAATGCAGCGCGAGACAAATTTTATGAGAAAGCTACGCAGGAAAAGTAAAAATACAGGGGCACGTGCATATAACAGTGAATAATGGATAACTCGGTAACTTGTATTGAGACTGAATAAATGGAATTGCCTACTTTAATAGCTGTAACCGTAATTACATCCACTTATTGCTTTCCAGAAATCTCGAGAAGCAGAAATTACTAGAAATATAAGATATTTCTTCCGCCTTCTTAGCATGCCTTCTTGGTGTAATGGTCAACACTCTCGGGGCATATTCGAGGGGTCCGAGGTTCGAGTACCGACGAGCGCATTGCTCATTTTTCATGACTCCTACTTCAGAAAAAAAAATTCTAATTTTACGACAAATTTTACGACTACAGAAATTTCTCGCAATCGATTGAAAAATGTAAAAAGCCAGAGATAGAACACCTGAGTTCAGTTGTTATTGGTACGAGTTCAGCGAGAGACTGGATTAGCTTTTTCTTTGCATTTCGTTGTTTTCTTAAGTTTTTAGGAGTTTGAAGTATAATTTTTGATTATATTGCTGATACTGTAAAAAGTTGTACGAATACCTCTGAGGAAAATTCCAGCATTCGGTTATATTTCTTTCGATAAGAATAAATTTTATTAATCTGTTATCGGACTTGTGCATTCAATCTATTACGAACCCTTACTCAAGCAACAATATCTTTACATACCGAATTAAGTTTGAAACTTATTTTATAATAAAACTCAATCTAACAAATAAACTGAATTTAGTCTGTACTATTCCTTTACTGTAATATTTAACTATTGAGTTTTATAAACATCTTTAGGTAGTTCGGATGAACACTACTTCACTTTTCTTCTAAGTACGCTCTTTGTCGTAAAAGTAGGTTAGGATGCATTCGAAGGAAGATGTTTAGGTAAAACGATTACGATTCCAATTTATTTCCAGCCCAGTGCCTCACAAAAGAAGGCATTTGCATAATCTAGTCAGCATTCCCCTCTTTGTAAAGTTAGCAGGGCATTAGCATCATTCAACCGATACTTTTGTATCAGCGTTCAAAATCGGCAAGCGCTCATTTAGGTTGACAAGGTTTAAATTCGAAATAATTCCAACAATAGAAGGGAAAAGAAAAATAATTTATCATTCACGTGATTGAATATTTTACTTCATCGTGATTGAATACTTAGTATCTCAGAAATTAAATTTTCTTTTAGTTTAGTCTGTGCTGTACTTCGTACAAGCGTTGCATTCGTTATATGTGGTAAGCTTATTATTTTTAACTTAACTTCTATGCTACAGAATTATTTTAGACAACAAATAACTGATTAATTATTTTCTCAAATACAGTTTAGTTTTGCTTATTTTTATGTAATGTTTCATTCATATCTTAGTGTTAAATAAAATATTACTAACCCACACATATACTATAGGTATAATTTACGTTTTCCCATTTAAAATTTCTATTTTTAGAAAAAGTACACCCTGCACCGAAAAAAAAGGGGGCAGTTCTATATATTCCGTTCTACTGGGCCAATTGACGAAATTTAACTTACGTTTTTCCTTACTCGAAAGCATGTCTTAGGATATATATTAGATTTATATATAGCATTAATCGAACGTGGGTATTATGAGGCAAATCGTACTTTTTCTGAAATGACATATCGAATATCTTCCATAATTTCGATTATACGACTGAAATTATGCCAAAGTGCAAAGTTTTGTAAAAACACACCAGTAATTTTTTAAAAACTAACTCTTAAATGTTCAGGCTCTTCATTGTCAATTGAATTTGGTACATAATTATTACCTCTCTTTTTTCTTCCTTGTACGGAGTAAAAAGGAAGGATTGTAATCGCGAAAAGTTTCAGGCAGCATATTCCAACGAAAATATCCATTTTGACCGATATCGAATGCAATTTAACGATGTTTTTGCGTGATATTTGTACGTAAGGACAGAATAAAAGACTCTTTTCCTCCAAAAAAAAAATATAAAACTGCTTTAAAATTAATTCTGAAGAGAATTTTTCGTGGCGTCTGTACGAACGTATGTTACGTACGTATCTCGCATAACTCGAAAACGAGTAGCCTCAGAACGTTGAAATTTTGTATATAGGACTGCTATAACATATACTAGATGTGCACCTCGTATTTTGGTTGCAATCGGCCGCACCAAACGTATATAAATATATTTATATATATATCCACTCTGTTACCTGGCTCAGTGATCTCAGATTCTTTACTCTTATATGTTTGTAAATTGTACATTTTTTGCTTTAAAAATGATTGAATTATGTTGTTCTTATCTTCCGGTTAGGTTTTTATGCCTTTTTTAAATCTGTATGCAATATTTTTAGAATTATCAACTTTTTTAAGTTAAGTGCCGCTAAGCCTAATAATTTTTTTGATGGCGGCCATTGCTTGTTTACATTTGAAACAGCAGGATAGTAGATTTGTTGCCAATCTAGAGAAACTTAGCTTTGCAACAACAAAGATAACGCCTTCATTTATAATTGCAATTTAAATCATGCTTAATCGTTTGTGGAATTTTTTCGAGGAAATAAGTGTTTAAGATTTAATTAGTAATATTTAATACAGATATTTTGAGTTTTTATTTATTTTTGCCCCGTCACGAATTGAGAACTGAATTAATTGAATGAGAAATACTCAATCGTCTGTGAAAAACTGTTTCTTTTTTGTTTTGTTTTCTTAATTACTTTTATACATCGTTCTAGCTTTATTATAGTATTTGAATAGAACATGTGGCAACGATTAGATAATTCTATTCTTTAAATGATATAAATTTTGTGCATTATGAGTTATGATATGAACGAAATATATAAGTTAACTGTTATATAATTATTGGATTATATAATAGTAAACTTAGTTTCCGTTATATAATTATTATATAAGGTAACTGTTATATAATTATTAATACTGTTAAGTGAATCTAGCGCCAGAGTGTCGCTATGGTAAACAAATACGAGAGTGAAGTTTAAAGAATGCATTTATTCTATTGTGGTTTATGCGCTGTCGGCGAAGTAGATTTAATTCAATCCAATAAGTTTAAATGAAATGCAAGAAAAAATGCGTATAATTTAATATTCCGTACAAGGATTCATGTGGTGTACACATCAGATTTTTTTTTATTAAGCGTACTGATTCCTACATTGACAATTCAAAATTTAGGTTCATTCCAAATAAGATTTGCACCTATATTCTGATTTATTTTTTAAATTTGTATTTTTAGTAATTTTTATAAATTTTTCGAAAAAGGTTTTTATGTTAAAACTTATAAAAAATTTACCCTCATCTTAAAGTAGATGTACTTCTAGTCATACCTGCACAGAATTAGAGTTATTTATTCAAGATTTCCTAAGATGTGCGTGATTTATACATTAACGCGTTTCGAAACTTGGCATATTTGTTATACGCGATTGTTATAAGCGAAGTTCTTGCTCTTAATTATGGATTCAACTTTCTACGTTCTACGCTATCAATACTTCAAAATCATATTTACTACATGTATAGTAATATATTCTGTGGTTCCGTGGTTTATTACATATATGGTAATATATTCCGTGGGGAAAATTCTAAAAGGAATGCACAAGTTAAATGCATTTAAATCAAAAACCTGGAAAAAATTAAAATAACTTAAAACAAAAATGAATTTATAAGGTATTTCTCTTGCCTTTCTAGCGTGACGTCGTGGTGTAATGGGTCTGCACGCTGGGCCGGTATTACAGAGTTCCGTGGTTCGATTCCCGGTGAAGGCGGTTGCTAATTTTTCCTTTTTCGGACTTCCAAAATATCCTAATATCTCTACAGTGGCGCCCGAACTAAAAGAGTGTTAGATGATGATTTTCCTCACTTAGGATTTGGCGATTGGGTCCTAAAAACCACAGTCGCCCTTTAGAAGGGGGAGTATATAAGGTATTTCTCCCGCCTTTCTAGCGTGGCTCCGTAGTGTAGTGGTTCTGCACGCTGGGCCGGTATTCCAGATGTCCGTGTTCGTGATCGAGGGCGATTGCTAATTTTTCATCTCTCCGGCTTCCAAAAAATCCTAATGTCTCTACAGTGGCGTCCGAAATAAAAGGGTGTTGGATTATGATTCTCCACACTTAGGATTTGGCGATTGGGTTCCTAAAACTCCAGTTACCCTTTAAAAGGGGGAGTATATAAGGTATTTCTCCCGCATTTTTAGCGTGGCTCCGTGGTAAAGTGGATCTGCACGCTGGGCCGGTATTCCAGAGGTCCGTGTTCGATTCCCGGCGAAGGCAGTTGCTAATTTTTCATATCTCCGGCTTCCAAAAAATCCTAATGTGTCTACAAATGAATGCAAAATTTTAACAAAATAATTATCAACAGAACCATGTTTTTGAAGTACATTAAGATGAAGTGCAAAACTAATTCCAAGTGCAAAACTGATTCCTTAAATTTAAAATAATTAATCGAGAAAATATAGATATAAAATTGAATGTATTTAAATTTTTTTAGAGATTTTATAACTAATTATTTTTTAAAAAAATATATAATGATAAAACCTGTTATTATCTGAATTAACCATTAGGACAATAACGTGTTCCGACATGACTCGATATTAGATACATAATATTTAAAATGTAATAAAGTCAAAATTTAATGTAAACAAAGGAGAAAAATCTTTTAGTCTGAAATTTTAAATATTAGTCACTCGTATTAGTACAAATTTTCCTGCTCTTGCTTAATTGCATGGCTTCCTCTTGTTCTTGATTCTAATTAAACGTTTGAGTTTTTATAAAAGCATAAAATACAAATACTTATGCATGAATTAGACAATATTTTACAATAAAATTTAAAAAGGGTTAGATACGTCAGGTATTTTTGAAGCAGAGGACGGGAAAAATATACAGTACTATCGCCGGGACTCGAAACCTAGGCCTCGCGAATATTCGACTAGTGCGTTACCGAGTCCTTTTGCCTTCACCTTAACGCTCTTAGATACACACCAAGTGTACTACTGTAACAAAACAAATGTATTCTTGAAGGAGAGAGAAAAAATCTTGTAAAGTTTAACAATTTTTTGAAAGCTTCTTAATATTTACAATTTTAGTAAAAATAATAACATTTTATGAACTCGAAATTTCAAGGATAAAAAAAATAGGAATCCATTTTATGACTCAAATACATCTTCATAATCATAATATATTATATGATAAACGCATAGAACTAGATAAAAATAAATTGCAAGGCATTGCAAGGTCTTCCTTTGCTTTACACATTCTGTGCTTTTAATCTAGAATAAGACAGATGAAGACGATGGGTCACGTTACAATGCAAACATACATTTTCTTCCGAATTGATACAGTTTTATTTCCTGAGGAAATTTCCTATGCTTTTGTTTCTCTTCCGGGAGAGCTAATGGCGTCAGCCGGATTTTTTCAGTGTCCGGAATGTGGAGAAAAACGCTATTCTTTCTTTCTGATATGGCCGGATGTCTGCATCCGCCCTAAGCGACAGAAGGCCTCTGGGACTGGAACTTTTAATAGGTTTTAATGGCGGATCTGTATTTGCTCTTTTAAAGATCAAAGTTTGCTTTCCTTGTTGACCTTTCTCTTTCTAAATCTTTTCTCGTAAATCGTTCTTTTTTTGATTATGATCCGTTTTATTTTCCCCAAAAATTTCGTCTTGTTTCCCAAAATTCCGTATTCGGAAGTTGAAGTGGAATTACAAATACCAAATTACTAACAATGCTTTAATCTCACTTATTTTGAAATACATTGTTTCTGAATTCTCTACAGGTTTATCTAAATACTAATCGGCTTATGTTTCAAAAATAGTTAACGATAATGGGATCACGTTATAGAAAAGTGTGTCCGTGAAAGACAGATCCCGAGAATCTTATTCTTAATAAATATCTTAACTAGTATATCTCTTATAGCATTGTAGTTTTGCCTATTATTCTCCTCTGAAAAACGTATTTATGATTTATATCCTCAATATTCGTAGTTTTATTTAGTGTCCTTGATAAATAAATAAAAATACTGAAAGGTAAAAATTACATCTTACTAAGGCATCTAACATGACTGAATATATTCTATTGTCAGTTTAAGTTACAAATCATAAGTGTTTTCTTATCAGCTTTTTAAAACGAATAGTTAATATTAATAACTAATAGATGTAAAATAATTAATGAATACAAAATAAATAATAAATATAAGATAAACATGAATTTAATAGAAAGAAATATGGAGTGTTCATTACAGTTCAATGATTCGCAATTAAAATATATAAATGTGTCAAATAATCTGAAGTGAAAAAATTCCAAACATTAAATTACAGAGGGTATTTATGCATTTTTGTAACGATTTTGATTTTCCCCATGAATTTAAATATTAATTTTATCATACAAACGTGACTCGCATCAAATTGAAATCAGGTTAAATTATCGTCTGCAGCATTAAAATATTATTTTCTATAAAATGTTGCTGAAAAATAAACAATGGCTGGAAGGCTATATTTTTGCGCTATTCGAAGAGAAATATTCTTATTCATTTATTAAAATGAGATGTGAAAATTATGGTTATAATATTTCGACACGTAAAATTAGTAATATAATTAATGTTAAAGGAAAGAAACTTCAAAGTTTACCTCTGACTGAGAAAAAGGGGAAAAAATGCACACCCAACCAAAAGTGCGAACAGCTCTTATTAAATCTCATGTTTTAAAGCAAAATCCAACCCTCAAAAAGATGTTGCAAAATCTTTAAATATGTCTATTGGTATTGTGAACGAGATTATAAAATCTGATTTAAAGCTATTAAAAAAATTATATTCATCGCCTAACGTCGAAACGTGTTTCTCAATGTAAAACTACGAGTATATGCAGATTGCTAGGTGAAAATTATTTGGCAGGTGAAAAATTCAAATATGTAGTTAACAATTGTGTGAGGTTTGGATACACGTATCTGATTGCATTAGAAAAGATCAATAGAAAAGTAATTCTCAGCGTAAGACTAGGTGTAGATTGCTGTGTGAAAATTATTTGTCAGGTGAAAAATTCAAATACATAGTTACAACTGATGAGGCTTTGATACACTTATCCGATTACAATAGAAAAATATCGATTTACTATCGAAAAAGAGGAGAAAAAGGCTTAATAAGTTGGTTCAGGGAAAACAAGGATAGTTTTTATAAAGGTTTTATATTTGTTACTGGATTCTCTTACAACAGAACGCTTAAAATAAGGAAAGCAGAAAAAAATGTCAAAATTAATTCGAATTACTATCAGAAATATGTTTTAACACCTATTTCTAAAGAAGAAATTCCATCTCGTTATCCAAACAATCTTAACTGTGTTACGCTCCATCAGGATAAGACTCCAAGCCATACCTTTAAATCTACTGCTCTATTTTTTGAAAAATGAGAAATGAACTGGAATTGAAGCTATTCCCTTTAAATGCATTCCACCCATGTGTATCCTATGGATTACTGTGCATTAGGATGTTAAAACACGATCTTTATAGGCGGCATCCCAAAACATTGGATGGACTGTGGAAGACTGAGAAGAAGGAGTGGAATAAAAAGAACCCTGATATTTTAAGATAAAAAATTTGCTTGGCAATTAAGACGGAATATTATAGATAAATAAAATGGCTATCAGAGTTAACATACTAGAAAATAAAATTCTAAGGTTTGTTTATATATATATATATAAATCTTTGCAAAATTGCTACAAAAATGTGTGAACACCCTCTGTATATGATTCTATCCTTTCCTTGAGTTGAATTTGCAAATGGTTAAGTTGCCAACAACACTTTTCACTAGCCAGCTTTTCTTGCCGACGTCGAAGTTTTTAGTAATTAAAAATTAACAGGAAATGCAAAATTCCTCTTAAACGTTTTGGGAGAATAACAAAAATCAAAGAAATTTGCAATAGGAATAGTAACATTTGGTACTATGGTAGCAGCATACAAAAATGTATCTTTTTAAAAGCTTTGAAACTAAGATGCATTTAAATTAGGTTAAAATTACACGCCCAGCATCGATTATTTGAGAAGTCAAACAACAAAAATCAGCGTTATATTTAAAAATGTTCCAGGACTACTTTCGATGGTTCGGTAGTCAAACCATCGAAACTAGTTCTGGAAAATTTGCCAATCTAACGAAAAATTTTGTTGTTTGACTTCTAAAATAATCAGATGTATTGTTACTATAAAAGACCTTTCTGCCGGAATGTCAAATCAAAAATAATTTCCCTAATCTTTGTGTCATCTAAACATACGTAATCTGAACAGTTTTAATCTGAAATTTAATATTATTGGTACTTACTATTATAATAATACCTCGAAAATATTCTTTCACACAGCTTTCTCTTATGTTTCAAAAGCATTTCAATTTAAGTCTACAATAACTTGCTTCTGTTTGATGCTAATTTTAACATAAATCAAATAAATGTTGTGTATTGAATTACGAGTAACATAAATATCTTATTAATTTAACATAAATATTTTATTAATTTATTATGGAATATTAGTGAACAATAAAATTACTTAGAACTGAATACTCACATCTTCTTCTAATATCTTGAAACGTTATGCATTCAGAAAAGTTTGTTGCAGCATGAAGATATGAAAATTTTCGTCCACTTCTGGGCAGTTTGTACGTGTTTATTCACATTTAAATCAGTATTGACTCTGAAAGCACCGGAATAAATTTTGGGAAATATTCCTATGAATTAATTTACTTTCCCTTGTCTGAAAAGCGATGCATATGAGGCAATTTCAGCTACCTAAATTTTAGAATATGTGCACAGTCGAGTCGAATAAAGTCCGTACATGCCTAGGCTCAGGAAACATCTGGTGCTTTCAGGTGTAATGATGGAATACACAGAACATTTGATAGATTAACACACGGATGCATGGATGACTCACATCCCAGCTTTCGGCTCTTGCAGGAGTTTGAGAAAGGAGCAGGGTGAATATGTGAGAAGTGTCATGCAGTTGAATTAATCTTTTAGATAGTTAATATGCGAATTGCGATTTATGAGCTTTTCCATTTAAAGAAGTCTACTATTTTATTAAGCAGAATAAACTAATCTTTACCTAATTTGTTTTATTGTATGTGAAATACAGTTGCAGTACATTTCTAAAGAGCACATCTGAAAGCAAACCGAAAGCTTTTCCCATCTAGATATGGGACTGATTTTATAATTAGTTAAAAGTTTAATGTAGCTCTCAAATTTGGAGAAGAGCGGGAGTTCCTTCAGACTTCTAAATGATAACACTGGACTGACTTCATTCATTAAATAAATTAGTTTGTTTAAATATTTATTCTTTTTTGTTTATAACCCAAAGGGCGTTAACCCAGAAGGGCCATTAATTTCATTTTGGCATTTTGTGTCGAAAGTTTAAAATATCCGTTTCACTTTCCAAATTGTTGCCACAAAATATTATCACCCTGTGTTATATCTAAAGAAATTGAATAATGAAAAATCTGCATAAATGTTTGTATGTTTCTCGCATCGTGATAAGACAAGGGTATCTAGAGCCATCCAATTTTGAATAACGTAATCCTCCACCGAATATGGTCATCTGGAAGCCGTAATTTGCTATTTGGAATTTATTTTAATTACCGATTTCATATTTTGTAACACTTTAATGAATTTTTGATTAACAAACTCGACGATTTCAAAGCGAGCAATGGCAACACTGTACGAAATAGAAACTTGTTTATCTCCAGCGCGCGAGTCTGCGTATCTGAAATTCCAAAGATATGCTCATTTAAAAAATATTTTGTTATATTGCTGTTGAATAAAGGTAACACACAAAACGTTAAAATAACGTTTAAAATAATTAATGAAAATCTGAAAGCTTTTAGATTGCTTTTATATTTTTTTCTAAAAATGTTAAGTTATAATTTTCTTATTTTCTATGGACGTTTCAGAACACAGTAACTATATATAATAATTTATTTTATTGAAACATGAGAATTTAACGTTAACGTTCTCAAATTTCAACCAATTATTTTTATAAAAGTTTTGATTCGTACGTTACAATATCACGAGGAATGACTGAACCAGAACAGCTAATAATAATCTGTCAGCGCTCACTGAAGCAGCTTAATTTGTATTGGGTTCTGAGTAAATCACAACAGTGGTACAATCCTTCATTATGCTAAGTGTTTTCATGCCTCTTTGTTTAGCATCAGAGCACAACTTTTTTTTTTCGTTAGTCAGTACATATACAAATTCTAATTGCTAAATGCTATGACTTCAATGACCAAGATAGATTATGCATAGAAATTACACCTTTTGCGCAATTTACTATTTACTTTTCCAACCATCAGCATTACATTTTACGCTCTAGTTGCTGTGAAAGAAATCTGGTTTTATTTGAAGGTGGATTTTGAACGCCTGCCTATTAGGGATGAGTTCTAATCCATTAAGAGTGCACATTGAGCGGTATGATTACGAGCTCAGATTTAATGCTTTCGAGGACATACCTGTTGCGTTGTAGGGTGTCATCTTGTTAGCGCTGTAGCATAATGGCATATTTTCTGCCTGAGAGAGAAGAGACAAAATGTCACGTCTATTGTTACTGAGGCTATCATTTACATGTGATTGGTTTTTAGCTATGGTAGCTCTGCCATCTATTGAGTCTATTGGAGGTGTTTATTGGTTGGTGAACGCGTAGAAGTTCTAGCTTCATCTATTGCTCCAAGAAATATTGAGCAGTGACTGTCTGCCCCGAAATTACAGTCCTGTGATTCTCAGTTCTGCATATTATCTATTAAACAAAAACTCTAGTGTTAATAGCGCATTACTTCCTTGTATGGCTTATTAAATATGCACACTATTTGCAGCTTTAGATTTAAACGTATTTCCTTGAATTTCGTTTCAGATATATATCTCATTTAATTAATTCAGTTCTCACTAAACGGCAAGACAAAAATACCCCAAAATTCAAAGCACCTTCATTAAAAATTGTGAAATACACAAAAACTTAAAAACAAAAACATAAAACACCAAATACATTTAAAAAACAAATTTACAATTATTGAAAAATTAGAGCGTCTACGCAAAACAAATCGTTTCGGCCAGTGGGCAAGAAGGCAGATTTTTCGATGTACAAACCTGAAAGTTTACTTTTGGTCCCACTGCACAAAATGATATTCAAGGTACAGAAGCTGGCTTAATTTACTATTCTGCTGAGTTTCAAATGTAAAGAAATGGCGGTTGCCTTAGGCTTAGTGCACTCAAAGAACTTTTAAATTGTTGATAATTCTACAACTATTGCATGCAAATTACCTAAAGGCACCGAAACCTTAACCGAAACATAAGAACAGTATAATTCAATCACATTTAATGCAAAAATCTACGCTTTACCTGTAAGACCTATATCTATTATTTCACAGAAACTAAATTAGATCCTACAATGAACCTGGTGAATTCTCGCATATGCATGAATAAATTGCTAGCACAGAAGAAGTGTGAAAAATAACCCTTTATTAGTCCAAGCTAATTTAACAGAAAGGCACGGACTTCGTGCGTTACAAAAACACCGTCCACTTGCAGTGGGAGCTAAAATGTAGAATATAATACAAGTCCAACCTGAAATAAATAGTGCAAGAGCGCATTTTAAGTTTACTCCTAAGAGATGGACTCACAGAAATCTAACCGGCGTGGTACTAATCTGATAAGTCCAAGAGGCTTACTAGCGTGACCGCAAAATAACAACGAAACGTTCGCTTAGCTAGCAAAACACACTCTGAATAAACTGAGACATTCACACGTTTAAATTTAAATAGCACTTAATTTAACCTTAAATTTACATCCTGGCGAGAGAATGTGAGGAGAAGTTGAGAAGTCTAGAACAGGAAATCAAACTTAAAATAAATTTGCTATGCATTATAAGGAAAACCCTACATACCAAGGGGAAAAAATCTGATCTCACCGAGCCAGGCAACAGAGTGGTATGCATATACAGGGGTTGGACAAAAATATGGAAACACCTTTAAAAAAACATGTTTCTTTGCTTAATATGGTGTAGGAAACCCGTTGGCATCCAAAACAGCTTGCAGTCTTCTCGGAATGGATAAATACAGTTCCTGTATGTTTGCCAAGGGAATATTATACCATTCTTCCTGCAAAACGGTGGCAAGTTCAGATAACGATGTTAACGGTGGATAACGAGAACGCACTTTCCGTTCCAATGTAGACCACAAAGGTTCGATAATATTCAGGTCTGGTGACTGTGGTGGCCAGGGGAGATGGGACAACTCATCCTCGTGCTCAGAAAACCAGTCCAGGACAATGTGAGCTGTGTGAACTGGGGCTTTGTCGTCTTGGAATACACCATCACCATCGGGGAACAAAGTTTGTACCATGGGATGAACTTGATCGGCCAAAATGTTCACATAAGTCTTGGCAGTCATGTGCCCTGACACAGTTATCATGGGGCTAGCAGAGAACCACGATATGGCTGCCCAAACCATAACAGAACCCCCGCCATATTTCATTCTTGGCAACAAGCAGTCTGTATTATAGGCTTGAGATGGCGTTCTCCAGATGTAAACTCGGGCAGAAGTGGGAAACAATATGAAAGAAGACTCGTCAGACCGTATTACTCGCTTCCACTGCTCTATAGTCCAGGCTTTATGACTTGAACAGCACCTTTTCCTGTTACGGGCATTAGCATCACTGATGAGTGGCTTCTCAATTGCAGCACGGCCAGCAATTCCCTGTTTATGAAGCTCCCTTCTAATTGTTTTGGTACTCACAGGGTTCGGTAACACAACATTCATTTCAGCAGTAACTTTTGCAGCTGTGGTCTTCTTATTTTTCGTCATAATTGCCCTTAATGATCGTCTGTCACGATCACTGAGGACACACTTTCATCCGCGCTGTGATTAAGCAGATGATGTTTTTCCGCTTTTCAAATATGCGGAATAAATCTTCGATACAGTACCTCTTGAAACACTAAACACCTCGGCTACCTTGTTTACGGAAGCACCTACCATACGTGCTCCAACAATTTGCCCACGTTCGAAGTCTGTTAACTCTGACATAATGCAATGGCAACCTCACATAACAGTACTCCGACAACAACTGAACTGTTTAGCACATTTACGAAGTTGTATAGGTGGCGTCAGTAGTCAAAAACGCCAGCGCCTCCTACATATTTCATTAAAATCAATCTTTCTTTTCAAACATGCATTTCACAAGGTGTTTCCATATTTTTGTCCATCCACTGTATATAATATAAATAAATATATATACTGTTGCGTTATTTTCTTCCTTCACGTGCGCACGGGGTTTGTAGATTTGGAGTGAAAAACGACGACACTTTATGAAGTATCGAAACACACTTTATTAGCCAGTATTGTCGGAACAGCTCCAAAACACGTTTTACAGTCGTCGATGAACTACTATAAACACGCTGACACGATCAGCGACACAGCCTTCAGGTTATCAGGCTATCACGGTGGAGACAGCTTCCTGCAAAGAACCCGACTCTGCTTTCCGGAATAGAGCTTCTGACTCTGCTTGGTCGTTCTCGAAACTCCACGTACTCTCGAGACTCCCACGCTACAACTCGCGATGCACTCGACGACATACGAGCTCAGCTCCCGACTCTTCGGTTCAGTCGTTTCCGGAGCTCAACAAGCTCTCTCGGCGATGCACTAACCCCGATACACTAACAGACTGCTTCGGTGCAATCGACGACCCACTCGGCACTCGCTGCCCGCCTGTCAACTCGATCGACTCCGCAGGGATTGACACGCTAGACGAGACACCAACTCGATACTGACTAACTCGCTCTCTAGACGAGGCACACACATTCGCCCTCTCGATGGAGCATACACTGACTGAGTGCGGACTAGCAGGGTTTACATAGCTTTCGGCCTGTGTTCGAGAACATTCTGGGCTAAACCGGTGAGAATTCGTTCCAGAAGGTTCTCCAACCGTCCATGGCATATCGCCAATTTTGTCCCCAAACGGGCGATTTCTCGCCAAATGTGGCAACCCTGCCCTGCTTGCTATTTTACGGCAACTCTAAAACTGCTTTGCGGGAAAGCCATCTTACCGCGCTTGTACATTTCGTAACAATATATATACATATATTGTGCCGCCGATTGCAAACAAATAAAGGAGTTGTACTACTACGTATTACAGCATTTCCACATGCAAAATTTCAATCCTCTGAGGCTACTGGTTTTTGAGTTATGCGAGATACCTACATGCGTCCGCACGTACAGACTGCAGGAAAAACTTCTTCTCTGAATCCATTTTAAATCTATTTTTCAATCCGTTTTGGGAAAGAGAGTTCTTTATTCTGTCTGTACGTACACAGGTATCACACAAAAGCATCGTTCAAATGCATTCGATAGCGGTTAGAATGGATGTACGCATGATATTTGCACGCATAATCTTTGCCAGTCATAAATTTGTAATATGATCCTGCTCGTTTTCGCCCACCGCGGAGAGTAACTGAAATATGAGATGAGCTTGTTGATGGCTATCAAAGGTGTAATTTCAAATGATGCTCGACAATGTGCAAAGTATTTTTGATAAATGTTCTAGAATATGAGCATAATCCAAAGAGCGACGATTAAATCAATTTAATGAGAAATATGAAAGGAAAGTTAAAATAATAATTTATTGTTCAATATTTATAAGTGAAAAAGGCCGAACGAGCAAAAGGTCAAATATGAATCATGCAATTCTCAAAGCTGAGTGATGGAATATTACAACGATCAGTGTCACCATCAGAAATCTCTATCTTTCAAGAACTATGTTCTTACAGACATGTACCTCATTTATATCCTTGTAAGAGCTAACAAAAAGACGTAATATCATTCATAATTAGCTCAAATAATTAGATACATTTGGAATTAACGTAGACCTTACTAGTGAACCGGTATATAAATCTTAAGAAATCAAGTCAGTACATTTATTACAATAATAATAGCTATTATTGTTATTATAATAAATGTATCCAAAATGTAATTTAATCAAACATTAGTGAGAAAGCAATTAGAGATATCCATTTGGAAATTGCTTAAATATTTGAGATGAAAGTAAATAATTATTCTCATAAAATCTTGTATCGTATTTAAAATGCAGTAATAACTGAAATGTTTTCACGAAATTAACTCAAAACTAAATCTAAAAATTGCAGAACTGAAATTAGTACTAACTGCTTTCTAAACAAAATGGTTTGGAAGCACTGTTTTAGGCATTTATAAAAAAAATAAAACATATTTTGTAGATTTAGATAATATTGGTTTTATTTTATGCACGGTTCTAATATGTTGTTTGAAATAAAAAAGAAATTATTAAAAAGTTAAAAAAAACTGTACAGCCTTAAAAGAACTCAATTATCGCAGCAAATAATGTATTTCATGCACTCGTTCCCGCATACGTACACGAAATAAATCTTCTGATTAACAGAACAAGAAATAAACTTAAAATACAGCCATTTTACTTCCTTGTACGAAGTAAAAAGGAAGTATTGTAATCGCGAAAAGCTTCAGGCAGCATATTTCAACGAAAATATCCACTTTGACCACTTTCGAATGCAATTTAACGATGGTTTTCGTGACATCTGTACGTAAGGACAGAATAAAAGACTCTTTTCCTCCAAAAAAACTAAAAAACTGCTTTAAAATGATATCTGAAGAGAATTTTTCGTGGCGTCTGCACGAGCGTATGTACGTACGTGCATACGTACGCACCGCATATAACTCAAAAACGAGTAGCCTCAGAACGTTGAAGTTTTGTATTTAAGACTACTATAACATTTAGATGTGCACCTCGTATTTTGGTTTCAATCGGCCGCGCCAAACTTATATAAATATATTTATAAATATATCCACTCTGTTACCCGGCTCAGTGTTCTCAGTTTCTTTACTCTTATATGTTTGTAAATTGTACATTTTTTGCCTTAAAAATGATTGAATTATGTTGTTTTTATCTTCCGGTTAAGGGTTTTATGCCTTTAGTAAATCTGTATGCAATATTTTTAGAATTATCAACAATTTTAAAATTGTTTAAGTGCCGTTAAGCCTAATTTGATGGCGGCCATTGCTCTTGTTTACATTTGAAACAGCTGAGTAGCGGATTTGTTGCCAATCTAGTGAAACTTAGCTTCGCAACAACAAAGATAACGCCTTCATTTATTATTTAAATCATGTTTAATCATTTCTGGAGTTTTTTCGAGGAAATAAGCGTTTAAGATTTACTTCGTAATTTTTAATACAGATATTTTGAGTTTTTATGTATTTTTGCCTTGTCGAAGTGAAAACTGAATTAATTGAATGAGAAATACTCAATCTTCTGTGAAAAACTGTTTCTTTTTTGTTTTGTTTGCTTAATGTCTTTTATACTTAGTTCTAGCTTTATAACTTTTATTTCTAGTTTATGTATTTGAATAGAACATGTGGCAACGAATAGATAATTCTTTAAATGATATAAATTTTGTGCATTCTGAGTTATAATATGAACGAAATAGAATACTGTTAAGTAAACCTATTGCCAGAGTGTCGCCATGGTAAACAAATTGAATTTTAAAGAATGCAATTATTCTATCGTGATTTATGCGCTGTCGGCGAAGTAGGTTTAATTCAATCTAATAAGTTTAAATAAAATACAGGAAAAAATGCGTATAATTTAATATTCCGTGCAAGGAAGTCATGTTGTGTACACATCAGATTTTTTATAAAGTTATTTTTCTATCATTGTATGTACCGTATGCTCTTTAACCATAATGCTTGAATATTTTACTGGTTTTTTTTGTCTATTAGAACACGAACAGGAGAACAATAAATACCGTCTTTTCTATTTACACGACAATAATTACCTTAGATCAAATTACATAATGCAAAGAAGCCTTCGAAACTAATAACTCAGAAAATTATTGATAAATTTGAAATACATAGAAAAATAGGACAATTGTATTTTTCCCTAAGGGAAAGATTTTAAGATTTTGTCTTTGTTTTGCTGAGAGGTAACTTTGCCAAAAATAATTATTATTCTAAGAGCAGCATGATAGAAAAGAAAATCTTTTACATTTTTATTGCTTAAATAATTGTTGGGGAAATCAATCTTTTATCCAAACTGCATCACGTAATGTGCGAAAGAGAACAGTTTCTTTTTAAATTAAAAGGAAAACGTTATATTCTTGAAAAAAGATCTGATTTATATTCATATATATATTAAAAATGTTCATGTTTTCGGAATTTTATTTAACCTTTTGTATTTTTTGTAGCACCTCTCTCTATCTCTTTCATGTTTAGAAAATTTAGGTTTTAAAATAAATTAGTGTTATTAATTTCATTATTATTATCAATTATCGCAACTGCTGCTAATTATTATTATCATTTATTGCTACTGCTATTAATTACTATATGTAATAATCCATTTAAACATAAATATTCAATAAAAAATTTTAAAACATAATCGATTAAAAACTGCTAATTAGCTAAATTTATTTAGGTTATTTATATTTATTATTTAGGTTAGTTTTAATAATATCTGAAAAATCAAGAATGTTTTCCTAAAATGCGACATGAGAGATCTTTAAATTGTCTATTTTTATTTAGCGAACATAGTTTAAACGTGAATACTTATTTTCGTATCTATTTTATATTTCAGCAACAGCTTTCTTTATATATATATATATATATAAAACTCATATTCTGAAATAAAGCTTTTTTAGTACGACCCACATATTTTGATTAACGTCGAGATTTTAGTAGCTTAGGCTTGGTTATAAATATTATAATTCTTTTCACTTCAACGATTTTGAAATAACTAAAGTTTTTGTATAAGGTATTACTCCTGCCTTCTTATCATGCCTTCGTAGTGTAGTGGTCAGCACACTCGGCGCGTATTCGAGAAGCCCGGGGTTTTGAGTCTCGGCGAAGGCGTTGCTCATCTTTCATCTTCCCTGCCTCGATGTCTCTAGATTTGAAATGTAATATATTTTTAGTAGACTAAATAAAACATGAAAATTAATATGTAGAAGTAAAAGTAATTAAATAATGTGTTAAAAATTTGCGAAACTATACTAATAACATAGAAAATAAAAAAATGAATACATGAAATAAACTATGTGGCAGTTTCAAACGAAATTGGGTATTCAAAACGAAAGTGTCAAGTGCAACGCAAGTATGCATTTGGTATTCTTAAAATTAGCGTTTACTTAATAGTATTTCACCGTGGTTTTCTAAATGTTGGTGACTTACTGCCTTGAGGGTAAATAAATTATACAAGCAAAGGTTAGACTTTAGAAAATATTATTTGTTTTATCCCGACTGGTGAAAGCGAAACAGACAATTCACAAACTGAAATAATGATTACGTACTGGCAGTAATTGGTAACAATTAGAGAACCTGATTTGCAATGTAAAAATACCAAAATAAAATCTCCTAAAACCAAACTTTTTTTTATTATTAGGTACTTGTTTTTTATTATTAGGTACATTGAAAGATTTCACTTACATAAAACAGCAAATCGACTAGACGCGGCCTTCAAGCATTACCAACTCTCTTTCCTTAGTTCAGAACAACAAGGTGTCTTTTTTCACAGCAAAATTTGAAATTGTACTCAAATTTCATAGCAGGTGGGGCTATGAAATTTGAGCAATACGGGCTTTATCTCTCCATAATTTTCTGTTCTGAGCGAATGTACTTGAAGTGAATCAAAGGAGAGAAAGGTCAGTGTTTAATTCATATTTAAGTATTTATAAAACTTTAAATACCTGTCTCAAATAGAATAAAAATAAGGCAAAAAAAATTTTTTTTATCTTTTTATCTGTCTGTCTTTATCTTATTTAACTTTTAATCTGAAGAAATGAAAATGACATCATTCAAGTATTACAATATGCATCGATTAAATGAGTTTGTCATTAAGAAGTCATGATACATAACATAAAGAAACATATTTTGAAATTTTAAAGAGATTTTTACATTTAAAGTAATAATAATAATGCCTATTTTCTAATAGGCTTTGTTAAAACTATTTATCTTTTATTGAAATCTAACGTTCATGCTTCGTGCTTGGAAAACAAGCAATCTTTATATTTTATTTGAGCTAAGAAATGTTTAAAAAGTAGATGAGGTACACATACAGTGTCTCAAAAAAGTGATGGGACACTTGTGCTTTACAAAAGGAAACTGCAATAAAATAAATTAAAAAAACATGTAAAATTTTTTGTGGGTGTGTTTCACACTTAAATTTAGTAACAATTATTACATAACATGCATTTTCTCAAAATATTAAAATATTAATTTAATAAAAATACAATTGTTTAGAACGGAGCATAAAATGGCTCACTTAAGTGATGGGACACTTACTTTTCCCTCAAATATTTATCCAAAAATTTTACTTTTTAAAAGGTTTTAATATTTTGTTGGATTTCCTTTTACTTTTAAAACATGAATTAATCTTCTTGGGATGGATTCGACTAATTTTTTTGTGATTTCAGGAGTGATTTTACCCCATTCTTTTTGAAGCACCGATTTTAATTGTTGTTTTGAAGAAATGGTGTTTTTACGAATTCTTGATTCCAATTCTTGCCAAATATTCGCTATGAGATTTAATTGTGGAGATTGTGGGGGTGTTTTTATTATTTCAGGACAGTTATACAGCAGCCAGAGTCTAACGTTCAAAGCACTGTGCTTGGGGCATGGTCCTGGTAGAATTTAAAATCGTTATGAAGGTTCAATTTTCGTGCTGAAGATTTCAAATTTTGATTTAAAATGTCAATATACTTGTACTGATCCATTATACTGTCAATAAAAACAAGATTACCAACTCCAGCGGACGACATACACCTCCATACCATAACTCCTCCTCCACCATATTTTACTGTTGGCACCAAGTTCTGTTTGCGAAATTCTTCCCTGGGTTTTCTCCACACCAAGATTCTACCGTCAGAACCAAATATATTAAATTTACTCTCATCAGCAAATATAACTTCATTCTAGTAATCAGAATTCTTATTTATGTTGGATTTTGCGAAAGCCAGTCTGAGTTTTCTATTCTTTTCACTTACGAAGAATTTTTTCCTGGCTGCTCTATCGTGATATTCAGTAGATAGAATTACTCTTCTAATAGTCTCAGAATTAACAATTACTCCATATAATGCTTGTAAATCAGCAGCAACTTTAGGAACACTCATTCTTGGATTTTTTTTAAATATTTCGAACGATAATTCGCTTTATTCCATTGGATAGCTTTGATGGTCGGCCAGGTCTTCTTTTATCCTGAATCATATGATTCTTTTTATATCGTTTAATGATATTGAAAACTGTTGAATGACTGAAGTTAACTGTTTCAATAGTTTCTCTAATAGATTTTCCACGTTCAATATGCAAATTAATAACTAATTTTCGAATTCCAGGCAAAGTTTCTTTTCGTTTAGCATTCATGGCTGCACAGAGCTAAAAAACACAAAAATTACAAAAAAAAACTGGAGAGAAATACTGCAGACGATTTTATAAATTATTGGCAATTGCTTTTGAGTAAAAATAAATACCCAAAAGATATTTTATTGCTTACTTCAGACGATTTTTGTTGCATAGTACGTAGTGTCCCATCACTTAAGTGAGCCATTTTCTGCTCCGTTCTAAACAATTGTATTTTTATTAAATTAACATTTTAATATTTTGAGAAAATGTATGTTATGTAATAATTGTTACTAAATTTAAGAATGAAACACACCCACAAAAAATTTTACATGTTTTTTTTTAATTTATTTTATTGCAGTTTCCTTTTGTAAAGCACAAGTGTCCCATCACTTTTTTGAGACACTGTATATATTTATTGTAGTTTTGAATCATTATCTAGATCTTCAGTTCTAATTTAAATCATGATACTTGATTTACGCGGAAGCGCTTAAAAAACATAAAGTAATTCGAACTTGTTGAAAATGTTTCATCAATATCAGCTTACGATTTAAAACAAAACAAAATTACTCGAGAAGTAATTCATTGCTTTGTATTTTAAATTAAGCTTAACAGAAGTATGCTAAACTTTCAGTCATATAATAACGAGTAACTGTACACATTCATTATAAAGAGATTATCAAAGACCCACAACATCGGAGAGAAAATTGTGATTGACATTAACATTCGCACATTTTGTTCTAAGTTTCTGAATTTTAAAGTAGATGTTCTCTTTCCTAACTGTGACAAAATCATTAATAATGAGACAGAGTTCATGAAAGAAAGTGTTTCTAAATGTATGATTTTCAAAGCATCCGTAACACGAAAAATAAAACTACTTAAATGTTAAAATTATGATGAGCTGTCTGAACTGGTTAAATTCAGTGACGCAATTTTTCTTAAAATACACTGCTTGCACAAATCAACGTGCCACAAATATCTGACAAACGGAAATTGTTTTAAAAAGAGATATGGATATTTGGCGTGATTTTATCTCCTCCTTTGCTTTCAGATTTTCAGATGATTTTAGTAAATTTTTTTACACATTTGGAATGGAAATTTTGCTTTAACTATTTTTCTCATTTTGCTTATGAGAAGCAATAAACATAAATTCCTTTTTTTTACTTGATGTTATTTCTGTCAAATCCTGTATATCTTTACATACTATTACGAATTTTGTACTTAGTACAATTATAAGTAAAAATGTTGTATTTCTTTTGTAACATGAAATATAATTTGATAAGATATCGCCAAACTGACAACGGTTTTGGCGACTTATTGTTCACTGAAATTTGGCGAGAAATCGCTAAACTTGGTTAACATTTGGCGACATTTTGGTAGCGTACTTGTATCACTGTAATATGTATTAAAATTGAATAAATGTAATTGACCACTATGTTAGCTGTAATTGTAATCCACTCTGGTATTGCTTTCCAGCAAATTCGAGAAGAAGAAAGCACTAGAAATATCTCTGTTGGCCGGTTGAAAACTATTTAAGACCGAAGAGAGGGCATCTGCTCTCATTTGCTCAGTTATTGCAGTTACGAATTAGTGTAACTACTGATTGTACTCTGTGATACTGCGAACAGCTGTACGAGATTTTCTGTGAAAAAGTCCAGGATTATGACGTGTTTTTTGATTAAAATTAAATAAATTTTAATAACCCATTATCGGACCTGTATACATTCAATCAGTTACGAACCCGTACGCACTCAGCAGTACATTACTCTTCAAATTTTAATAAAAAATGTGTCTACATATTTTATTGCAGGAACGTTACATTTTCTTATAACTTTAAAATCACAGATCGAATCAAGTTGAAGAAAGAGCTGCCACTGACTCTAATTTAAACCCGAAATTTGAGGTCACGAAAAATATTCTAGCCAAGAGTTAAAATGCAAAATTTTGTAAACATGTAACAAATGTTTGGTGTTTATTTTTAATTAAGTTTGATTTATGATACAGCGGATGAAGACAAAGATGAATGCCGTCAATGGCTTGCTCGGGAAAGCTTAGAAGTAGAGCAGTCATTATGAAAAAGACAGATTTTTGTCTTAACTGATGAATCTATTTTTTCGCGCTTCCCAAAATCAATCGCAAAAATCTAAATTAATAGAACACATTGTCAGATATATTTTTAATCATGTTGAGGCCAATACTTAGCATTATTAGTCAAACGAAATCTTTGAAAGCTAGTGACAGCTTTCCGAAAGAATGTTTTAACTGCTACAGAACGAAACCGTCTTCCAGGAATGAAGTCCGTTAATGCACTGAAACCAAATACCTTGACCATTTTACTTCATTGTACGAAGTAACGGAAGGTAAGGAAGTATTGTAATCACGAATAATTTCGATATCATATTTCATATTTTAACAAAAATTTACAGTTTGACCGAATGTAATTTAACAATGTTTTTGCTTCACATCTGTACGTAAGGACAGAATAAAAGACTCTTTTTACCAAAACGGATTACAAAATGGATTTAAAATGGTTTCAGAAGAGATCTTTTCGTGACGTCTGTACATATGTATGTATAATATCTCGCATAACTTAAAAACGAGTAGAACGCGGAAAATTTGCATATAGGACTATTATAACATGTAGCTTTGCACCTCTCTTTTGGGTTCAAAGCGGATGCTCCTAAAGTATATAAATATGTACTCTGTTACTCGGCTTAGTGAACTCAGTTTTTTTACTCTTATATGATAGTAAATTGTGCATTTTTTGCTTTAAAGTGATTGAATTAGGATGTTCTTATCTTACTGTTGAGGGTTTTAAGCCTTTATAATTAAGCTGCATGCAGTAGTTATAGAATTACCAACAATTTAAAAGCTGTTTAAGTATAACTAAGCCTAATAAAGCAGCCATATTTGTTTACATTTGAAACTTAGTAGAATAGTGAGTTAAGTCAGTTCTCTTACCTTCAGTGTCTTTTCGCTGAGTGGGACCAAAGGTAAACTTTCAGTTTTGTGCAGCGAAAATTTGTCCAGACGGCCTTTTTGCCAGCTGACGGAATTGCATGTTTTTACACAGAAACTCTAATTTTAATTGAAAAAGATGTAACTATTTGAATTGTATTTGGTATTTTATATTTTTATTTTTCAATTTTTAATGAAGATTTTTTTAGTTTTTTTATATTTTTTCCTTGCCGCGAAATGAGAACTCAATTACTTGAATGGAAAATATATCTCTAGGGAAATACGAATAAGAAAACGCGGCAAAATATGTGTATAATTTAACAGGTTGTACAAGGAAGTTATGTGGTGTCGACATCCGATTTTTCAGATTCATTCATTCAGAGAAGCATAGTAAATGTGTCTCATAAACTCATTACACTGATTTAAGTACAGTAATTTAATATTGTTTTCGTAAATTAATCAGTGTTAGTTCTAAACTTGTACAATTTAATGGTCCGAAATAAACCATTGCTTGCAGACGTTTTAATATATGTTTTAATGTATTAGTATTAAAATGACGGTGATTAGAATATTCGTATGTCGAGAAAAAATCATGAAAATTAATGGTAAGATTTTATAATTAGTGGTACAGAAGTTTTTAGGAAAATATGGCATTTATTGTCGTTATCTAATTTTAAGTTTTCGAAGTTACATCTCTAGATGAGCAAAATATTTATACTATATTTGTATTTCTTACGAAATTGTAATTTGCAGTTAGTTTCATATCTTTGTCAGGAAACAGGAGTTTTCAACGAGAATTACATTAAATATTTTTGAAAGGATGTGTGAAAAATAACCAAAGGTGTAAGGCAAAACTGGTGATCTGCTCTGAATATTTTAAAAATAAAATATTAACAAATTTAATAATTTAATAACAAATATTTATTTTGTAACTGTTTTGTATGCTTAAAAAAATCTGGAAATGTGTTTGAAACTTTGGGAATGACTGTTAATGCGCTTAATATTGTAGACCTATATGTCAGGTCAACTAACAACTACTTCCAAAATTGATAGATTCTTGCTGTAACAAATAAATCTATATCCCCTGTAACAGCTAAATCTAGATATGCTGTATGACACCTAAACTTCTATTTGCTTAATTTGAATATGATCTCAACAAATAGTCTGTAAGGGAATAAAGTCACATCGAGCTGTGATTGTCATACGAGTTGCAAAAGAAGTCGAGCTGTATTCGAGATATGTTCGGAAGATGTTAAGCAACATCTACTAAGAGCAAGAACGTATTAATTTAGCATAATAACGCCTGTTAGACTAACAGTCAGACCAACTAATGCTTCGCTTCCGACTGAAACTTGCTTGCGTTTTAACAAATGTATTGTAACGTCGTCAGCTATTTTCCCACGGACTCACACGAAGTCTGGGAAAAGGAGACTTCAAATGGGCACCAGATGACCACCCTGATGACACTTACGAATTCTTGAGGTCGAACGTGACCCCCAACAAAGTGCGGAAAGCATATTGTTTTTACGAAAGGAGAAAACTTTCATACAAGTTCTCACGGGTTGTGGAGTGTCCATTGTGTGTATGCGATAGACTGTCGCCAACTGCCTGTTTCTCGAAATAATTTAGACAGACCTCCCAAAAAGACGTTCTGAATTTTCCCACGGAAAATTTCAGTTTCTCAGGCTGTCAAGACAGTATCTGAGAACAAATCAGCGCCTGTTAACCAATGGAGAGATGCTCCGAAAAAGACGTTTAGCGAATCACTGCAGCAGACGCACAAGACACGCCCAGAAAACCTGGACATAAAAACAGTGAGTGAAAATAATTAGAGAAATTAGTCTGAAGAATACGCAGTCGTTGCGTAGAGAAGAGAGAGCCCTTCTCTTGTATTTTACGGCTCTTCCCGAGTCGCTAGTAAGCTTTAGAGAGCCCCTTTCTCTCTTGTGTATTCTACGGCTCGTCCCGAGTCGCTACTAAGCTCTGTCAAGAGCGGAAAAAGAAACTCTCAAAGAAGCGTAGCCGGACTTTTTCTCCGCTACCTCTGTTTGGACTTTGTTTGAACTCAAATGATTATCGTTTCCTATGTAAACGGACTATTTTGCTAAGCAAACTACTTTGTTATGATAAGCAGTTGAACTTACCTTAAAATTCAACTTGTGTAATTTAACACCTATCCTTCATTATTTTATTTACGCTACCCAAAATAAAAATCTGACTGTTCTCAAATCGCTACAGTATGTACAAATAAAACATTCATAACAGGAGTAATATTGGTAATTTTTAAACCATTTTGGAGTTTATGTTCTAATCATTACACTGGAAGATATCTTCAATCACTCTAATATGCTTGCTGTTAAAATTAGATTTTGAACCTTTAGAATTTCCAATTTTATGCCGAAAGTGCTTCGTTACATCCGTTGGACGTTGTGCGATCAATGTGCGTTATTCACTGAAGATAAGGCTAGACATCATTCTGTCATTTTATACTTTAAAAAGAGTTAAATGCTATGAAAAATCTAAGCGCACTACCAAAAGCCATCAGCACCTAGCCATCAGCCTTGCGCTACTACAAGAGCCTGAAGTGATGGCCATTTCATTATGAAAGCACTTAATAGGTGGCCACCACTGCTTCTTATGAAGGGACGGACAGTTACAACCAACTTCTTTCTGATTCGAAGCCGAGGCCATCGCTACGGCAGTCAGGGTCTCTAACAACTATACCACTTGATCGGCATGATATCAAAGTTGTCTACCTGAACTGCAAGGCAGGACGTTATGATACTTAGAAAACAATTTCAGAAAATCACTGAACGACGCCATGCCAGTACTGAGCATTGTTTCAAGAAACCTTTCAGCATTTTTTATCCTTCGTTATGCATTTTATTTCGACTATGGCAAGTCTATAATTTTGAAATCATTTCCACATACGTTTAACACATTTGTGAACGACAGTTTATCATCCTATCTCACAAAATAGCTTCCCTGGTAACATTTTAAAATTGGGTGAATGTAATAGAAAATAATTAATATTTTCTGCTCCACAGAGCCTTTAAAAATAATAATTTATTCTTAAGCATATCTGAACAGAAGTCAGCATGTAAAATATGGTATATTAAATTAAAACAATTAAGATCTATTTTAAGCATACGAGGATGAATTTCGTAGTTTTTTCTGTAACACATTCATTATTGTGCTATTCAAACGTTTGTAAAGTTTTATGCTTTTATTTCAAAATTATTTAGCAGACATTCGATAGAAAACTGCGAAAAAATGCAGAATTAAGGGTTATATTACAATACGCCTTTTGTCGAATCTAGAAGCAGATTAAAATAAAATGAAATAAAGGAATAACAAAAAATCTGAACGGATCTGAAAGCTTTCAGATTTTATATTACGCCCAGATTTTATATTTTATATATATTAAAATTTTATATTTAATTTTATATTACTTAATTGTGTGAATTTTATATTACTTAATTGTGTGAATATATTTCAGATTTTATAATTTAAGTGGTGTTTTTTAATTTACATAACCCTGCACATTTCTAGATATTCGGGCTAGTGACCATTTGGGTTAAAATATTTAAAAACAGTATATCATTGGATTTTCTGATAAAGAGTCTCGTACGCTGGAAATAAAAATGACTTTTTACGTACAGTTCTGTCATTGCTTGCTTTGAAATCGTTGAGTTAGTTAATTCAAAATTCGCTGAAGGTTTACAAAATATGAAATAGACAATAAAACAAATTCCAAATTCGGGCTTCCAGGTGCTCATACTAGGATGGAGGACTACGCTATTCAAAATTTGATGTGTCTAAATACCGTTATTTGTTTAACAATGCCAGAAATACGCATACGCTCATGAGGATTCATTATTTGATTTCTTTAAATATAATACAGAGCGATAATATTTGGTGGTAACAAACTGAAAAGTAATATAACACTTTTAGTGAAACAACACAAAATGCCGTTTCAAAACTAATAGCCTTTCTGGGCTAATAATAAAACTTAGCTTAATATAATGTTTATTTCTATTTGCAGTTTATCTGAACTGTTCTTACATAACACAATTCCTTACGTACATCATATGATTCTTTAAAGTTGTTATAATATTCCATATACCATAAAAGCATTAATGACAGCTCAGTGAATTACATATTTAGAGAAAACAAATGTTTCATCTCAAGTCAAACATTTTAATCTGTATTATGTTTAACAGCTTAAGAAAAAGAATATATGCACATATATTTATACATTTTCAATTTACGCAAGTACAGGTACATTCTCCATAAAGATGCACTCAAATATCCATATACGTCTCGGTTTCCATTACCAATTTGTTGCAGAATCTGTAATCACCTTCCTCTTATTTAATCTCGTGTCGGGCAGAAAATTCAATATTATACTCCCAGTGCCTATTAACGTAAAGTGTTACACAATCCCTCGATGTTAAATGCAAACAGGCTTCAAATCCTAGATACATTTGAAACTGATTGTTCCATTACTCTAAGGTATATTTTATCATTATTCGAAGGCTTAAGCTAAAAGCTCTGTTTACGGAATTGCTCAAGGACAACCGGAATTATAACCGTCCTTTTTACAACCATTTTAATTCTACTTTTATTGGCAAAAGTGTCTCCAGAAATTCCACGGAGAACTTGATGGAATCCATCCGTGGCGTACCGTGAAAATGTCTCCAAGCATTGCTTCTGAGGATTTCGGAAATCGATGCAATGCCAGAGGTTGCAGAATACCCTTCTGTCACGTGCTTATACATATACTACCATATCTGTATATTTATGCACATAAACTCGCTTAGCAAACTCTCCCAGAGCCGAACTTTCAGCACTGAATAATATCGGTAAGTGAGTTCATCCGGAAAACATTTGCAATGAAACTTTCATCGATTTTCTTTGGTTGGCGCGCGCCATTTGCAGAATCACAAGAGAGAGTTATTATGCGAGCGCCTCTTCGTGCCCATCAAGTACTTGAACGAAATTGCAATAAGAGTAAAAAAACGAAAGGGAACTTGTTATTTAGCTATGAATAATTTACTTTGCTAAAAATCAGTTATGGGTGGAAACTTCCTTCATTTTATTTTTTGTCTTCCAACAACACTTTTCTATAATTCTTGCTTCAATTACGGCGCATAGATTTATGCGAGACGGGAAGATAGTATTCTGAATTTTTTTTTTCTTCTTTCAAAGAGAATTGTGTATCATCTATTGTTGGATTCGTTTCTAAACTAATGTGATTCTATGTACTTAGATTTATATTTTAAATAATAATTTTACTTTTAGTTCCTATTCAATATCAAGGAGAAAATATGTATTTATATATAACGTTTAATCACTTTTTGAAATTAAATATTAATTTATAATATAGTTCTTTGTCATGCATTTTAATACACAAACATATATATATATATATATATATATATGTTTGTGTATTAACATCACACATATTTGATACATCCCACACACACATATATATATATGATGTACTAGCTTTGCTCGTAGTTTAAATAATCAGACGATAAGTTTTAAAAAACAGGATCCATTTATTATTATTCAGGAGAAATAGCAGTTACAAAAATCAGATATCCGGAGTAAATAAAAAGAATTACTAATAAGTTTTGTATGAAGTTTACTGCATCGTGACATTTAAGAAAAAGCCCGATATTCCTTTTGCGAGTCTTTTTATAGCCTCTGGAAAGGCGGAGCTTCCAAGAAATGACGTCAGCTTCGTCAGCCAATCCAGTTCGCTTTAAATACTTTCAGAACATTATATAACTGTACGTGTAGAAAAGGCGGGAAAAACAACTTGACTACGGGGCTGTGGATTTAATTCCACGTACTTTCAAATAAGAGAACGTCGCCAATAAAAATGAAAAGAACATACAGTTAGAATTTTAAGTCTATGCTTGATTATGGAATTTTATTATTACATATATATAATTTATTATTAGATTATTAGAAAAGGTATTTATCTCCAAGGAAAATAAATTTAATTAAAGCTATAAATTATTAGAAAAAACTGTAGTAAGTATTTTTAAGTAGTTTTCCAGATCAGTATCCAAAGTTATCTAGATCTATTCTCATAAAAATTATTTAAAATCTGTAAAGAAAATTCCTTTTACAGTAAAAATTCCAAATATTAAATTCAAAATCCAAAGTACCACAAAAGTAGCTATTGTTATTTATCACAGATTAATTGACTTGTCAAGGGGAAGAAACCAATGTACTATCAATTAACAATAAATAAATTAAGCGAGAGTGTTTCGTCGTTTTTCAAATAAGGATCAAATTAGTAATTTTATTAAAGTTAGTTTATAAGTTAATACTCAATTATTAGAAAGACATTGGTAAACTTAATCCAAAATTTTTGTATCGTAAATAAAATTGAAAATAAAAATGAGTAAAAAATTCTTCTTAATTTAAGGTAGACGTTAAGAAATGAATTGGACAATATCCTTTGTTAGAAAAAAATATTCCCCGACACTCTCATAGTATTGTAAAAATAATAAAAAAAAATTATCGATATTTGTATAAATTAAGATATATAAATGGAAATATTAATGGAAAAATGTATAAATTAATATATTATTTTAGATTAAAAGTTTCCTTTATAATCAAAATCAAAATCAAAAATAAAAATAATATATATATATGTTTCATCTAGTAATGAAGGAATGAAGGAAACCTATTTAAATACAGCAAAACCTAGATTCAGAATTTAGCGAAACAAGTAAACTGATTAAAATTATGTATACTTTCCGCTATGCGAGCTATAGATCAAAACCGGTGGTCACACACTATAGCTTACTAAAGCAGAGGGAATCTTTTTTCCTATATGCGATTTAATCATTATATTATCTTTCTTTCTGTGATAGGTGTTGAATGACTATGTTTTTACCGAAATTATAAGCATAAAATTTTTTATTTATACCTAATTAGGATACATTTAGGTATCGATCGAAAAGAATGATATTTATCTACTTTTCAACTATAACACATTCAACGCATGAATAATACATTAATTCATTTTATTTTGTTACTAAATGTATTAAAATTTACAAAAAACAATGAAACCTTACGGCGATCATTCTCTAAAATCACGCATGCAGAAAACCGAAATCATTTGAACTAGTTAGAAAGTTTCTCGAGAGATTTCACAGATTATTTTTAAATAGATTCTTGAGAGATTAAATACAACAGCCGAGATAAACTTAAAGCTAAGCTTTATTTATGATATTTTAAAAATTCGCTTTAAATAATGAACTAGCTTTCAACTCCTTAGTTTGTGTAAACAACTAAGATTTCAAAATATGTAGCAAAAGCCATCTCAGATAAGTGTTAAAACGTCATAGCATTCTTCGTACCATGACCGTTATATTTTTTTCAGTGTTGTTCTGGGTATTTAAATGTAAAACATCATACCGTGGCAGTCAGTTGAAATGATATATAAACATTAAAGGCACATCTATGAACAGAGCACAGGGTTTTTATAACATGCTAAAGATTAAGTTGTATATCGTTATGTACTATTTCAGTTTACTAAAAATCTATACGGAAAATTTACGGTATCACATTATTTCCAGTGATAAATACTGATACATAGTCTTCAGGGTGTTTCAGGAACGATGGCATGAGCCACGAAAACATTTTTGAGTTGTTTTTTCCCTCCTTTCTGCATGCCTTCGTGGTGTAACGGCAGCACACTTGGCGCATATTAAGGATGATCAGGGTCGGGTCCCGGCCAGGGCATTGCTCATTTTCATGTCTTCTGCTTTAATATAAAATCCTAATGGTTCTACTATAGTAGTAGCAGTAGTAGTAACGGAGGACGTGAGCACTATCCCCCCTACCATTACGGTTAATCGGTTCTGTCCACGTCCGCCCTTATCTAGTATTTATTAATAAATAAAAGATTTTTACATTGCCATATAGTGTGCCATATAGTGCCATATAAAAAATTATAAATAAAAATAAAATCTTAAAGTAGTACTTTATGAAGTGTATATGAAGTTTATGAAGTTATGAGTCCTTCATGAAGTGTATCTTTGTAAGTAATTCTTTACAAAATGTCGAAATTTGTCCTTAGTAAAAAACGTTTGAAACTTATTCCTTCGTTCTTCTTCAAGATGTTCTCTTTCGTTCTTCTTCTTTTCTTCGTTCTTCTCTTTCCTTTAATCTCCCTTTCATGTAAACTTCGTTAAATCTTCCTTTCTTCTATCTTAATTTCTTTCCTCCATTATATATATATTTTCTTCCTATATATCTTTTATCTTTTTACTTAATATAGTGAATAAGAAATCCATCTGTATGAATTACTTGTTAACATGTTCTTTCCATCTTCTACAGAAAAATTTAAATTTTCTTTTTAAAACCTTTATTTGTAATTTTATACCTTTTTCCTTTAAATCGTTTTCCTTTGAAGCCGCCTTCTTCTGCCTTTCCTTTGAAACCTTTATTTGAAATATTATACCTTTTCCCTTTAAAATCTTTTTCCTTTGAAGCCTCCTTCTTCTGCCTTTCCTTAAACGATTAAGTAGTCTTTAGCTAAATCATCTTGAAAACTACTTCTTGTTTCCTAAATCTTTAGTTAATCTTATACTATGGGGTATCTTCATCTATATCTCAATTCCCTAAGCTTCTTTTACTCAGCAGCTTCTTCTTCTCTTCCTGTAACTTCCCTTAAGTTACCTTCATTCTTCATATAAAAATGATTCTACAGTGGTCCTTGAACTAAAATAATCAGGATTTGGCGATTGGTTCCTTAATCCCCAGTCGCCCTTTGAAAAGGAATCAGTTGTGGGCGCAGCCCGACTCGCCTAACTAAACAAGTTGATCTCATGGTCATGACAGGCCACGCCAGAGTATATAAGGTATTCTCTCCCACCTTTCTGCGTGTCTTCGTTGTGTAATGGTAGCACACTCGGCGAGTATTCGAGGTGACCACATTCGAGTTCCGGCAAGGGCCTTGCTCATTTATCATGTCCTCTACAGACATACTAGCTGAGTTACACTATCTAAAAGCGTCACATCAAAATCTTACATCTTCATGCGATCAAAGTTACTAAAGATGGTATCAATTAGAAGTGCTCAGAATGAAGCACGCGTTGTACCAAAGATAAGTATATTTATAACTTTTGGAATGCAAATTTCAAAAATATAGATTTTACACAGATAAACATAAATACTGAAAAATATGCTAAACTCTCCTAGCTGCAGAAGTGTTAAAATTCAAGCTGTTTTATTTAAAATGGTACACTTTAATATTACCTAAACGGGCAACCAAAATAGTGTTTTAATTGTTTTTAAATCCAAATCTGTCTTAAACAAAGCCACTTCCTGCAAACAGCAGATAAAGGAAAAGATTTATTTATTTGAATTGTCTGGACACAATGAATGAGCGAAAATTTAAATTTCCTGTATTTTTCATAAAATGAATACCATACAGAAAATTATCACAATTTAATCATCTACATTATATGATTTATTTTTTAAGTGAATCTGGCATCACCGCTCAAGAGATATTTAGTCAAATAATCATCTTCAAACAGTCAGCCCAAGCAGTTTTTCTACCAGTGTATATTATTATGAACAACATTTATACACATTTTATGTAACACTTTTTTTACATAATAATCAATCACCTTTAACTGGGAAAGAAGGAGTTTTTTCCACGATTTTAGATATTTTCCTGAGATTAATATAACGTTACATAAAGCTTTGATGTATTAAAATAATGATTCAATACGGAAGTTCCTGTATTCATCCCATTCCTAATAAAGGAAATTTATTCGTGAAGTTTTCCAATCAGTAATTAAAATTGAGCTTTTATAATAAAATGCCTAATTAATATTACAATTAAATTTTTATCATACATTCAACAAAGTGTTAATGGTTTATTAAGCAGATAAATTTTACTCAAATTTAGGAACTCCATTTGTTATTATAACAAATTAATAAAAGTATTAAAGTTGACAGCCATTGTTGATTTGACGGGCATCAGCCTCTATTCCAACAGTTCATTTATTAAATTTTTAAACTATAACTGATATACAACATTCGTATTTCTGTTTTTTACAGCCCCTTAAAAATCGTTTGTGATGTTAGTTTCTCTGCGTAAATGTTACAAAGACAATGAAAACGCATTTACAGGTGCTAGAAAGGAAAAAGGAAGAAGTTTTATGTTTTGAGTGAAAGTATAGGAATTAAAAGTTAGGGGTTATAAAATGTAAATATGTTATGTACGGATATGACATTATTAGAGAATAATTATAGGGGCGAATATTGAAACCATGCTTAAAAAAATATTGCAAGCTGTTCGAAGATGACTGCGATTTAAAACTTTTATATACTATATTCGAAATGTGTTCAAAAGATAATTTGAGCAAAATATTTGCTTTCAATTCATAATTTTCGATTCGTAATAATGAAGAAGCAAGGAGCATTCAACGCAATGAGCATAATTTGAGACAGTGAAATTATCTGTGATAGTGAAATTACAAAATAACAGAACTTAGAACTTGTATCAGGACCCTTGAAAGTACACAGCCTCTTGGATTTGACCAGCAAGATGATTTTGTTTCTTAACCCCTTAACTGCCGCGGGCGTATATATACGCCTTGCTCAGCCGATGTGTTAACTGTCCCAGGCGTATATATACGTCCTTCCAAAGTGCTATCATTTGCTTTGCGCTGCTACACCTAAAATTATTCGCAAAGCTTTGGAATGCAACACCACAATGACCTTGACAAAATATGCGAAGGAAAATACTATTTCAGAGAAGTGTGGGGAGAAATTGGAGAGAGAGGTGTGTCTAAAGCGGTGAAAGTAATGACTGCGCGGTATTGGCTAGTGTTGTTTGAGTAAAACGGTTTTTTTTTTTTTTTTTGTCCTGTGTCCTCCATTTTCGTTTACTTTTTGTAGTAGGTTCCAGGAATAAAGAAAGATATAACGGATGTTTAAAACCCATTTATCTTTTTTGAATTATTTTTTGAACTGCTCATGCTTCATATTGTTAATGAAACTAACCGTTTTGTAGACGAGTATATGAACTAACACCTTGCAAACAAAAAATCAAGAACAAAATCGTGGCATTCAACCAGTTCAGAAGAAATATGTTTTTTTAGGCATACTTGATTTCCCAAGGTATAACACTGAAACCTGATATTAGACTTTACTGGTCTAAAAATGAATTGATCGAAATAAAACCCTCATTTTTATTATACTTACATCTTTTTATTATACTTTTACTCAAATTTTGTGCATTCATTTTTTTCTTTTATTCTTTATTTTGTGAAAGTAAACAGTTTTTAGAAAGTAAAACTTGCACTTATTTTCCCCCTAATACAACGCATAACTGCTCGCGCCTGTGTGAAAAACCGTGGCACTGGGAAATGAATCTTGTACGTTTTCAGCGGCAATTAAGGGGTTAATCAGTTTGGGTGTAAGTATCATTTAAATGGTCTAAAATGGTTAATTACCTATGCTAGTAAAATCTTGGAAGTAAATATTTCAATCATTTTATTAGAGACTTGAAATGGATTTATAACACATGTATATCAAAATCAGAACGCAATTCTCATCATGTATAGTTCGACCGCCTCATCCGCGACCATGAGCACAAACACGCATGCGCCATTCGGACCGAATTATTCTCAAAATAGCGTGGAAGGATGGGGACTTTCTTTCCCTCCATCATAGCTCTTTCCGGAGAAGAGAAGATCTTTCACGTCGCAGCAAGTAACACCGCCGCTTTTGGACGAGTCTATGTGTTTTGACAGAATGCCAACCAGGGTTGCGCTTGAGACGGTCGAACTATACCAGTCACATAGTGCAAAAAGCCCATAGTGCGACGTAAAGTCTGCAAGAAGGGTCGGGCTGCGTCCCTCATATCATATCATATCATACCAATCACATAGTCTCCACACTTACTATAAGCTGTTCGGAAGTTTCTTAATACCAGTTTTTGCACGAAGTAGAAAAGTACCGCAGGTGCGAAAATTTTGAGCGGAAATATCCATCTTGAAAGATACCAAATCCATATCGACGATTTATTTGGATTACATCTGTTCGTGCGGATGGAATAAAGGGCTCTTTTTTCTAAAATGTTTTGTAAAATTGATTTAAAATGTATTCAAAAGCATTTTTTGATGACGTTTGTAGATTAAGGTGGCGTAAAAAAGGCAAAACTTTGGTTCTCCTTGATGAAGAAAGAAAAACACAATTAAAAAATTACAGTTCATTCGCTAATTATCTTCAGGTTCCACAAGAAGTAAAACAAAATTAGGTTTAATATATATGATAGCATCAAACATTTTAACAATATTTTCAATGTTTTGTTTACAATATTTTTGTCTTCCGACCCAACATGTGATTGTAAATGGTAAAAACGCCATCCTGCATGTAAATCCATCACTTGTTTCTGCACCACATACTGCTGATGATGTTTCTGTCACCAGTCTCACATGTCTCTCTACTTCTTGAGAATGGCAAGGAAGCTTCCCTATTTCAAACTATGAATCACCTCTAATCATTACGTCGCTGAGGTTGAAGGTAACCGGTGGTTTAAAGGGATTATCCCAGAGAAACAACTCAAAATACTCCTTTGCTTTGAAATTCAATTTAGGCAGCTCAAATTGTCGTATTCCTCCTTTCCAGCTCGTTTTGACTTCTTTCAGTATTCAACTTAAACCAAGTTCTTGAATATGTGCTAATTTGTCTTCGAACATCGCCAACAGAATGTTTTTAGAGTGAGCAAAATAACACTTCTTCTGAATAACTTTGCAAACAACTACTTTAAATTTTCTGGCGAGAATGAGCATACTTTGAACATTATGTGAACATCATGTGCTCCATGTATTGCTCTCGAGAATTTCTTTATTTCAAACCAGGATGGACTTGAAACTTTTTTAACATATTCGGCTAGGAGTTTAAAATCATGTTTTGGTACGGCAGTTAATTCTTCGATTTTAAAGAACACTATACTACAGCTGGTCGGATCACTATAGTGAGGCATCCTTAGTGGGCCATCTTCCCAAGATTCCTGTTTTCTAGGTTCGGAGAGCACTCGTCTTCCCCCCCCCGAGGATAGTGTTTTTTTGCCAATTTCGCTTTCGGCTAGGACCATAACCTATCACGTCAAGAGTTTGGCATATTTTCAGGGATTTTCCTATTATTACGGAAAACAGTTGTGGATCAGATGCATTTTCATCAATCTTCTGAAACATATGACTAAAAGTCATTTTGTTGGTGTGCAACAAGCATACTCACCAATGCGTTTTATGACCTTTAAAGATCTTAGTCTAATTGCACCATTTTTCTTCCTAGTGGGGACGTTCGTTCCAACACACCCAATACTAACCAGTTTGGAAAGCTCGATCACCCTGTAAAAACGTTGATGATGTTTTGTGCAATATCTACACTAGATCTACAATCCAAATTTACATGCCCTATATAAACAGAGCCAGGTTCTGAAGCAAGAAAAATATGCTCTTCTGCAGATGTAGCCCTGTAAGAATTGCCCCTCTTTTCAGAAATTATAGTTTGGGTCCTTCCTCTCATTTGTCCTTTGTCCTCGTACACAGGCTACTGATGTAGCGGTTGACTGAAGCTGGAATTGTACCTTACGATGCTCTCTGTGCAGATTACGCGTGTCAATAACTTAAGCTTGTGTTCCTTTAGATCCTATTCCCATATCCTGAAGCACAGAGGATACAGTGACAGCAACTGATTGATCTGATACTCCCGCTCTATTGCAAGCAACAGCTACATTTAGCAGAGGTATTCGCATTTGGCCTTTCTTTGAGGATGATGGAAAATTAGAATCAGTTGTTTTCAGACATTTGGCTTCATGACTAACATAATAGTCGTCACCATTTTCAGGGATGTTTTCGGAATCAGACACTAAGAGAGCGTTAGTTTCTAAGTCTATATTCGCCATAGACACACATATTATCTGTATATTCCCTTGTTTTCGATTCATTACTTTCCCTTCTTAATTGTCTTTCCCTTATACTTTGCAGTCTTCGGCTTTCAGAAACGACGATCAACCCAATGGCCATTTTTCTTTCATGCCATTGGTTTGTTGAGAAATTTCATGCTATGCTTGGTATTGTCAAGGAACATTTACATCGTTCATAATTCAAATATGAATATAATAATAATTTGTATGAAGAAATATCCAACAAAATACACTTTGCATGATCGAAAAGATCTTTCTAAATTTTGCTTGTCCTTATCCGATATTTTAGTTTTCTTTTCACGTTTTTTACTGTTCATTGTAATTTCTTAGATGACGAATAATGTCTTGTAAACTTACCTAAAATAATAAGTTTGAATCCCGTACGACAAAAATTGATCGGGATATTTAATTCCAAAATATGCTGTTTTTGATGTCATTTTCAACTTGCCTTGAGGTATCAGTTAATTAAGTTACAATAATTCAAATACGTTTAAATGAAATGCAGAAAAAACTGCGTATAATTTAACAGGGCGCACAAGAAAGTCAGGTGGTGTTTGTGCACGTCAGATTTTTAAAGCTGAACGAACTGGATAGAACAGACAGCATCTTGGACACTCCCGTAATTAGGTATGAAAACGTTTGTTTTTTTTTTCTTCCAACAATATGTTGAAAGATACATCAATATTGCCTTACGATTCTAAACGAATGCTGAATGAAATAAGTCATATTATCAGGTTTTGTGTTCCTCTTTACTTGCCTTGGAAACATGAACTGACCTGACTCGGAACAGGGAGCTTACTCAAGCTATGTTCAATAAATTGTGAAGTAGACAATACACACAGGAAGGGTATACGAAACCCTTTATTTTTCTATCTTTACAGAGATTTCCGGAACTTCGGAATACAGAGACCAACCACTTGTGGTCTGAACGTAAGAATATAAAACTATTAACTAAAACTCTAACTAAAACTAACTTTGGATTAATATACAAGTGCCTAACTTTAAGATTGGCCGTTATTTAACAAAATCCGTATGTAGTACAGAGAGCTGCTAAAACTACGATACGTTTTGAATTTATCAAGAGGACTAAACCTCTGGCCTTGAAGGCAACCAGCAACCGAGTAAAAAATACTATGGCCAGCGGCCTGCTTCTAATAACTCCTTCCTCTCTCTTGCTTGGCAAAAAGCCACAACTTAAGTACTTGGCGTTAGCAAGACAAATTTGCATAAATAAGTTAAAGCTTTTAATTCTGGCCGGAAGTAGAAAATAAGAAGTGATAGTAAAGATTTAAAATAAAATAAACGTTAGTAAAACTTAGGATCCTTACAATATCAATAGCAGACTTAAAACCTCAGTTTGTTAACTCAGACTCGGTGATCTGAGAGACTTTTAAAAGGCGATTTCTGATTAAATTAACTCTTACTAATTAAAAGTGACTTGCAAGAACGCCGTAAGTGTATGTATAATTTTCCGTTAATGCAGAAAAACTTCCTATGCACATTTTACTGTAGCCTACAATTAATTAATTAATTAAATTATATTAAAATATTTAAAAGATTATAAAACGCTATTGTGATTGTATGAAACGTACTCTGAGTGAACACACATTGCAGCGAACACTTCAAATGAAGAAAATTATATGTAGTGCTAACAAGTTTCCAAGGCAATATCGAATATTGAAAACTTATCCTTTTTCGTTGCGCCGCTTTAGACTGTGTTACAATTGTTAAGTTTGCCTTTCTTGTTTTTATATCTTTTCTCTATTTTTATGTTATTTACGTTCTTTTGACGGCATGTATTTTGACAGACAGTATTGAAAAGTATTAACGTAGCTATTAACTGAAACTACCAAACAAAAGTATTAACTTCTGCAGTCATTCATTTTGATTGGTAATATTATACTTCAAAACTAACAGAAATACTATAGCTTTTTTCCCTTCTTAATCGTGAATGTGAAGAAATGTTTCATCGTAAATGGCGCGCAACGGAATAACATTACGTTGCTAAGTTCGTGATGGTTTCTAAATGGATTGCTAAATACGATATTTCATCCTAATCGGTCTTTACTTCTTAAAGCAAATCAATGTAAATGGTGGAAACAAACAGGAACTCATGAAGGGACAAATTTGCGCAGAAAAACTAGATCATGATTTAGATTGGGAATTTTCTGTGAAATAAAAGAACACTTTTTTAATATAAAACGCTGTCGGTTAAACATTCATAATATAGGAATATTTAGAGTATACTTTAAATTTGTGATAATTTTAAGTTTTATAGCTACATGTTATTAATTACATTCTCTATGTTCTTTGATAAAATGTAGTTTCCAGTGTATTGCCAGCTAACGAGTTTTGAAAAATTTATTTTTTGTTTTTAATTTTGAGATTTATAGATTAAAAATTATAAAAATAAAATAACTAAAAAAATCTGAAAGCTTTCAGATTTTATATTACGCCCAAAAGGGCGTGTTTCTATCGTTTTGTGAGTTACCTTTATTTATTAAATATTATGCTTATCACACTTAAACCACATAAAATTCAAATAAACAGCAATATCACAAAATAATTTAAAAAGAGCATATCCTTAGAATTTCCGACAGACAGTCTCTAGCGCTGAAGATAAAAATTATTTTCAGCGCAGTGTTGGCGTTGTTCGCTTTGAAAATGTTATGCAGGTTCTTTATTTTTTAATTTCCTTAAATATAATCTAGGCCTCTAATATTTAGTGGCAACAATTTGGAAAGCGAAACGTCTTTTATTGTGGTAAAAGGCTTTAATTTTATTGGTAAGTGCTTTAGAGGTAATACTAAAAATATTCTCTCTTTTTTCCTGGCAGTTTTTCGATTACTTTCCAAAGTCTAGAAAGCAGATTTTCAGGAGAACATTTAGATACGTTCAGTTGAGTTTATAATGCTGGTGAATAAGAAAATAATCCTGTAAAGGTTGCCAATTGTGCATTATGGTCAATTATGTCTTACGGTACGAGGAAGTAAAATAACGTTTGATAGATAGAACGCTTGTTGGCGGTGTCATTATCCTTCATTTTCGCAAATCAAAGGTGTTATTCCAACACACTGCGTCTTCTAGGCAGCATCTGCTATCAACATACTCTATATTTTCATCTTTCTGGAGCAAACAGCATAAACCAGAGATTCTCCAACTGTTAGACTACCTATTGAGAACTTTAATTGTAGGCGTCCTACACCCTGTTATGTAGTATATAACATAGAAACATGTTTTATTTATTACAAAAGAAACTGTAAAAGCTCATAAAGTTAATAGTTTTGTATATTACAAAATAATGAACTTTAATTTATTCCTATTGGATACATTACCGAAAAAAGGAAATAAAAGTTCAGATTGTGAAATTACACTTTTACTTCTAAAACGCTTAAGTTGTTAATCCATTACAGACTGGTTAAATTTTAACAAAACTTTAACGATCTTCGTCACATTGTAGAGACATTAGGCATTTTGGAGGCAGGCAAGATGAAAAATTAGCAACGCCTTTGCCGGTAATCGAACCACGGCCCCGCATGCAGAACCACTGCACCACGAAGGCACGCTAAGAAGGCGGGGGAAATAACTTATAACCTGACAACGTTTTGGGAATCCACTATGCCTCAGGACGAGAGGAAGGTAAATTAAAAATTTGATGCTTGGGAGAGGAAATTCAGTTTTTAAAGCATGTGAATGATAAACGCTGTTTATACAGTCTTTTCGTTCTCCTGTAGTTTTCGGGGTGTATGAATATATTATAATGCATCTTATGTTAATGGATCAGTTATTATGTCTTCATTCTATATTCCCCACACGAATGGAAATTAGGTTTTAGAGTATTTAAGCTGATGGGTGTGAATCGTAGAGAGAAAGAGTTTATGGTAATCTTGTCTTGCTGCTATAATTCCGAGCCAAATCTATTTAAAAGTGATATTCCGGCTTTTGAATTCTCAGACTAGACCATAAGGTATTTTCTCCTTCCTTTTTGCGTGTCTTGTCGGTGGTCTAAGTGGATGCACACTCGGCACGTATTCCAGAGGTCCAGGTTGAGGTCAGTTTGATAACATATCACGTTTTTCATGTCTCCTACTTAATCTTAATGACTCTACAGTGTTTCCGAATTAAAGGTGGTGGATAATGGTTCTTCACCACCAGGATTTGGCGATTGGGTCCTCTGATCGCCAGTTGCCCTTGAACTCCTTTCGATCTGCATTCCTTCGTGATGTAATTGAAAGCAAACTCAACGCGTATTCGAGAGGTCCAGGTTCGAGTTCCGGCGAGGGGATTTCTCATTTTTCATATCTCCTGCTTCAAAAGAACCTAATGACTCTACAAGCCGTTGCTTTAAATTTGTAATCCGGAGAAAAAAATTGAGCCAGCTTTTTCTAGTGATGTTTAAGTATTAGACTATGTTATCACCGTTTGAAGTATATTATTTGTTATTTCTTAATTTGAACAGCCACGAATGTTTTTTTTTTTTTTTTTTTTTTTTTTTTTTTTTTTTTTTTTTTTTTTATTCGCAGAATAAGTTGTGACATTCTGTTCAATAAAATAAAGACAAAAATGCTATTTAAAGCCTTCTTCTGTACTTTTGTAAATATCTGAGACATAGCGGTAGCGCCTTATCTTGCCTGCTACGGTCTGCAGGACTTGGCAATCGTACATTATCTACAGATTTGGTATTATCGGGACAGTCGGATAACTGAAATTTAACATATTATCTGCAAGAGATGCATTTCAGATTTATTAACGGATAGTCAATAAATATGTATAACTGAATAAAATAAAAAATGAATGAAGCTAGCTAAGTAAATACTTGTATACATGTTCGTTTTAATAAAATAATAATGTCGGTAAACATCTTTTATTTTATTTATTTCGTATTATTACGAGACCATTTATTGGATTGTTATGTAAGGAAGAGTGAAATTATTTATTTATGAAAATGCAAATACAATGAATTTAATGCTGCGTAATATCCCCCCCGAAGAATAGTTTCACAACTAAATAAACATAACTAAATAAACATAAAAAAAAATCTGAAATGTTTCAGATTTTAAATTACGTCCAAAGGGGCGTTTTTTAACATTTTGTGTGTTACCTTTCTTTATTAAATATCATGTTCCTCGCACTTAAACCATAAGATCCAGTGCAACAGCAATATCGCAAAATAGTTTTAAAACGAGCATATCTTTAGAATTTCCGATACAGAGACTCATGCGCTGGAGATAAAAATGTTTTTTCTGCACAACGTTGCCATTGCTCGCTTTGAAATCCTTGAGTTTGTTAATCAAAAATTCGTCAAAGTTTTAAAAAATAGGAAATCGATCATAAAACAAATTTCAAATTTCAAATTTGGTCTTCCACATGCTCATATTCGTTGGAGGATTACGTTATTCAAAATTCGATGACTCTATGTACCGTTGTTTTATCACAATACGAGAAATATACATACATTTATGCAGATTTTTCATTATTTAATTTCTTCAAATATAATGCAGGACTCTAACATTTTGTGGCAACAGTTTGAAAAGTGAACCGACATTTATGAGTCCGACGCAAAATGCCAAAACGAAACTAGTAGTCCTTCGGGATTCAAATCCCTTTGGACTAATAATACAGTTTCACGAAATTTGTAACTGTCAAGCTGAAGACATTTTTCTATTAAATTCAAAAGGTCACGAAAACCACCTGTGCATTCACTTTCCTAAAAATAAGCAATACATTATAAGCCACAGAAAAAGATATCTTGAAACAAGGAGTATTATTTAAACAGTATCAGTTTAATAAATAGCTCATTAGGCTCAGTGCCTTAGATATAAAAATACTATTTTCTCTTGGAAAGAATTTTATTATACTATATTAAAAATCGTTTGCTGCCCATTTTAATCACACGAATTAAACAGTACTTTCAATATCACTTTCCGTGTTTTCAAAGGATATACATATTCTTTTAAATTCAGATGAAGTAATGATAAATCTTATTTAAATTAAGTGCAAGAGAAAAGAGAAAATGTGTTATGTTTAATGAGGAAAGACAAATTCAAATTTAATTACTAAGTCATGAATATGCAAAAGTTGTTTTTATGAGACTTCAGATATTTTAATGGTGTTTAAAGTTATCTTTACAGTTCTGAGCAAATATTTGATTGAATGAAAATTTTTTAAAAAACGCCTATTTCTTAAAGTGAAAAATTGTACCTTAATGTAAATGTGACTCGCAACTGATAGAATAAAAATATATTAAAATGAATAATATAAACGTGACGTGCTCGATCTGAAACGAAACAAGAAATTTTTCAATCGTTTAATTTTATTTACATATTCAACAAACATAAAATGTCAAAATTTGAGTTTATGTATTTTTATTCATATTTTAAGTTAATCTCAAAGATTTTAATTTATTTCTGCTTAGATGTAAAATCTAATGTAAGTTTAAACGAATTCAGTGCAAAAAATACATTTCTCAGACATTGTTCTGATAAGAAGTTTCATGTATTTTTTAGGATCCGAATGCGTTCTTGAATTAAGAATCTACGCCATTTTCAAAAATCATGCAGTAATTAAATTCCTCTTTCACAAAGGAAAAAAAAATATAAAAAAATTTAAAAAAATAAACTTTGAAAGCTTTCTGATTTTATATTACGCCCAAAAGGGGCATAGTTTTAATATTTTGTGTGTCACCTTTTTTTATTATAGTCTTCGCATTTAAACCATAAAACACAACAGCAATATCATAAATTATTGGCAAATTATGAAATAGGTAATAAACCCAATTCCAAATTTAGGCTTCTAGATGCTTATATTCGAGTGGAGGATTACGTAATTCAAAATTTGATGTCTATAGGTACCGTTGTTTTTCACAATGCGAGAAACATACATACATTCATGCAGATTCTTCATTATTTAATACCTTTAAATATAATTCAGGGCTCTAATATTGGTGGCAACAATTTGGAATGTGAAATGCCGTTTTATAGTGGACGAAGAAAAATGCCGAAACCAAATTAGTAGCTATTTTGGTCAAATTGCTCTTTGGACTAATAAATTGTGCTAAAAAATTATAGAAGGCTTATTCAATACTCATACGCCAGATACTTTTTTTTAAAATTTGCATTTTAATTCTCATATGCAATTCTGATACTCAAAAGCGATAATGCATAGTTTAAAATTCTTTTAAGAGTCATGTATTCGTGAAAACGAAAACTGACAGTAGGCCATTCATTTCAAGCGAAACTTAAATTTCACAAATAAACGCATAACCTAGAAAAAATTAAAATTTGTTAAGATTCGTTTTGGATGAACAATTATTGAAGAACACTGACGGATGTTAGAACAATAAAATGTGGCGGATGTAACTAAATATTCCAGCTGCATTTTTGTTGACACTTTTTGCTGTGTCATTTCGGCAGTATGAAGATATCATACAGGAGGCACGATATCATACTTTTCTATTCATCAGCGCAGCATGCTCAACACAAAATGCTTCAGAAGTCGACACGAAACACTTAATTCAATTTACTTAATTGATAATTCAGAATTAGACTCATAGGCGTGTAGAGACATTAGGTTTTTTTTGGAAGCCAGAAAGATGAAAATTTAGCACCCGCCTTCGTTTCGCCAGTGTTTGGATAGCATTCGTGATTACAGGCTTTCTGATTTTGAGATATACGTAAATTAAATAGCGTCTTATGAATTTTAGACTGCAGTGAAATGGAAGCACAAATTTTGATATACGAGGAATTCCAATAAATTATTCGACAAGTCTTTCAGCAGAGTGCACCAGTATGATCCATGTGAAAGAATAGTATAAGTTTTGAACTTTACATGCATTGTAAACTGTCATAAAATTAGTCAACTAAATGAGAAGGAATTATTTAACCGACTAAGGTAAACAAATTCAGTCTGCCATTGAAAAGAATATAGTTTTTACGGTTAAACATTTTTATGTTTATCAAAAGTATAAATCAAACCATTAATACAACATTTTGTATACTCAATGAAATTAGAGTACAAAGACAAAAGCATCATATTTTGTTGGAATAATGGTACAGATGAATGATGCACATGATTTCAAAAGCAAAGCAGCAGGACAATTAAAATGAAAATGCACATTAACGTCCTTTTTAGTTGCACTTCTCTTAACCTCGTTGTTGCGGTATATTCATGTTGCTGTATGGTGTGGTCCGCCATAAACAGACAAACAAATGAAACACAACAGAAATGAAACAGAGGTCTGAAGGCCTGCGGTTTCACCGGTTTGTCTCAAAGATTTTATACTTTTGCACCGCGATAAAGGGCGTTTCAGTTGGTCCCATTTATGGTCAACAAGAAGTGTTCCTAAGTGTTCGGTGAGTGAACATTTTATGTAAGAGTCTGGGCAAGACTAAAGCAATTCTGATAAACACAGACGTGTGCGTTAGCTACTACTTACTGGCGAAGAACTAAGTACACGATCCAAGTCATCTGAATTTTAACCCTAACATCGAAAACGCTAAAACTAATCTGTAAATCCAATGACCTCTCTTGTAGCAGTACCATCTGAAACTGATCAGCGTTTCTAAGAATGTAAACAAATATCTGTACTTAACAACTTTTTTAAGACAACTACTTTCATAGAGAGTCCAAAGCATTTACAATCACGGATGGTCGTCTAAAACAATGTTGATTATAATTACAAAACAATACATAAAGATAAAATAGAGTAGAAGCATAATGCATTTGGACCGCAATCATTTCTGCTAATCAAAATATCGGTTCATAGGTACTATATTTTAAATCTTGCTAATTATTTCTTCGGTAGCGTTTTATGAAAAAGTTTATTTCAAATCGGGCACAAGTTTGAATATTAAATCTTTCACTACAAGAGAAAAGTTATTTACTTTAAATATATAAATAATATATACAATTGTTTTTTCCTGACAATATTCATGGAAACATTGGAATAAATAAACCCCATCAAAATTTACACAAATTGTGAATTTAGTTTCAGTTTTCTAACACGTTCAGATTTCAGATTTCTAACATTCTCAATGTCTAACATGTTTCAGTTTTCTAACACGTTCAGATTTCAGATTTCTAACATTCTCAATGTCTAACATGTTTCAGATTTCTAACACGATTTTCAGGTTTCTTACATGTAACTTTCAGATTTCTAACAAAAGAAATTGATGCATTATTCCAGTAGGATATGATTTGGATCCCCACATCTGGGGCTACCAGAACTGCTTTCGTCATGTCCTCACACTTACAAATAATTTTCACTCGATAAACACCTAGGAATACTTCTTGTTTAGCATGAGTGGGACCAACTAAAACACCGGGTATCGTTATGCAATAACCTAAGGGATTTAATACATTATAAGACATTTTACAAGACACTAAAATGTTTCTGGAAAAGTCGTTACTCTTTTTTTTCCAGACATCCAAGAATTCTATCAGTCCCAGAACAATTACGCGAAATTTTAATTTACAATATATTCATAGGAGAAGCATGAGCAAGTTGCTCTAAATGTTAAGGAGTCTATTTTATTACGGAGTCGGAGTATTGCTCGGCAATACTTAGCATTGCTCTAAGTCTACCATTAATAGAAGCGGAAGCTTTGCTCAAAGTTTCCGATTCTACTAATAGTTAGGTGATAATGCTGCTGAGCCCTAATAGTTCAGCCTGTGGTCAAACCCTGTGAAAACGTTCCCGGCATTGACATTTTCAAAATTTTCTCTATTATAATGTGAATATAGGACTATATGATCTGTGTCTTTAAATATCTTCCACGTTTGCCTTTCTGCCTTTAGAGATAACCCTTTCGTGCTTTGTCTTAATATCAAAATAAGCAACAACATCTCTCATCTGCAACATCTTTGATGTTCACACTTTCCATTACCATTCCCAGTATCACTGCAAATTTTGTTATCTCCGGATATGTGCTGTAAATAATTTTATCGGCAATCATAACATGAAAATTTGCTTGGCTTTTATCTATATTTATCCATTCCGAAAAAGCATTCTTTTACCTTTTCAAGAATGTCTACAAATTTGTTGCCTGTCACTGTTGTTTTTCTATTGAATAAGTGCAAATCACATTTTATTTTTAATAACCAATTAAAAAGATCAGTTAAATAACCCATCTTAATATGAAGGACAAAAGATCAATTACAGATAAGAGAATTTGCTAATGTTACTGAGTTTCGTGTTCTAATTTTAATACATTATCTCAATTATTTCCTTAAATTGGTTATCGGACTCAGAGACCTTTCGTTCTTGCTATAACTAGAGCGTACCGAACGACTTCAACAGCGGCCACATCAGTCCTAGTAGGACTAATATCACTGCCAATTAAAGCGATGCAGGAGGCTGCAATTGTCTCGGTTTTCTTACTTCAGATGTGCAAGACTTTCAAGGACGTCACCTATGACTTCTCTGAATATGAGTTCAAGAGTTCTCACCTGGAAACGCACCTGTCCCTTTACGGGAAAGGGGGCTTCACGTACCACGACCTGCTCTCGCACCAAACACAGATGCCCCAGGAGTAATCATATTTACAGACGGGTCCAAATTAGACGGAGAAGTGGGCTGCGCTTTTGTGGCATATAATAAAGGACACAGACAGCCTCTCATGAATTCATGCAATTAAAAACCCACGACATTAAGCATATCTTATTATGCAGACGCAAAAAACGCTAAGAGAGAACACCCCCACTTCAAAGTTCTGCATATCCTGGGTAAAGGCACATTCTGGAACCCAGGGTAATAGGAAGGCTGACGAATTGGCAAAGAAGGCATTCCAAAATCAGGGAGCAGAAGAAGTTTCGATTTTGCTGCCGAAACCACACCGAAAGAGGAAAGCGCAAGAAACAGTCCTAAGCCTGTATCAGTAGAAATGAGATACAATCCAAAAAGACCGGATAACTCATGAATTTCTACATACAGTGTCAACAGACCAGGTTATCTCCGCACCCCACCTTACGCGCTTTATAACGGGTCGTGGACCCTTCCCGTCTTATTTCAAAGACAGAGGCATTTCTACGATCAATATCTCTGTCTGCGGCAATGAAGGGTCGCCCGATCATTATATTATGCCCTTTAACACAGAAATGGCACATTAGTTTTAGTGCTTCTGAGCGCTTTCTAATAAAGCAACCAGCAATCACAAAGAAAATCAAATATATAATGGATAAATTCGAAGCGCTTGAAAAAGAGCTTTGCCAAGCAGAATAATGTCTAAGAAGCTCCAAGTAATGAAAAAAAGTAATGTAAAGTTAATCTAAGTAATGTAAAGTCCAAGTAATGTAAAGTTATGTGCAGCTAAATATTTGCTTAGTCAGTGTATCTTTATATGCTTGGTAACGCTCCATATGTATTGATTGGCGTCCTCTTGTTGTCTTTATATTCTAATTCTAAATAAGTCATGTTTTTGTATGCAATGTTTTGGAGGCCATGTAAGGTTGTGAATATTATACAGCAGAAAGTTATGATTTGAAGTGTATTCGTAGTGTACGATACTTCATGCACAGAATGCCATATGGCAAAGTGTTTAATAATAATACGCAAATTTGTGTAGATTATGTAACGTTGTATATTTTATGTTGTAAATATGTTATGTCATGATGTTAAGTCGCAAAACTATGCCCATGTGCTACGCTATGTCACGTCGCTATGCTATGCAAAGTTATGCTTATGCTGTGCTAAGTTATATCGCTACGTTATGACATATGCTATGCTATGTTCTATCGCTTTGTCTACGCTATGCTATGTCCACCTGCTGTACAGATCATATAATGCTGTTTATTTTTTATTTATTTATTTATTTTTTGTTATAAAATTATTTTGTAAATATGTATGTCACTATGTTTTGTTCATATGCAGGGCTATGTCCTGTATGCCGTGTAGGTTATATGACGCTGTGTATTCTATATTGTAAATATGGGACGTCAATAAGTTATGTCGCAATATTATGTAAGTCATGTCTATGAGATGCTATGTTATGTCACTACGCTATGCCCAACTTTCGTGTAGATTAATACTTTGTATATTTAATGCTATAAATATGTTATGTCCCTATGCTATGCTATGTCACATTATATATTGATGCTATGTCATGTTATGTCTAGGTAATGCTAAGTTATGGCCCCATGCAATGTCCACCTACCGTGCAAGTCATGCCACACTGTGAATTTTATAAATATGTAACCTCAATATATTATATCGCTTTGCTATGTCCATATGCCATGCTATGCTATGTTGCAATACTATGCTCTTTCTTATCTATGATTAACTATGTTATGTCACAATACTATGTCCATCTGTCGTGTAGGTTACATTAAGTTGTGTATTTACTGTTATAAATATGTTATATCGCTATGCAATGTCTATATTCTATACGAAGCCATGTCGAAATGCTATGCCATGTCATGTCTATTCTGAGTTATTTTATGTCGCTACGCAATGTTCACCTGTCCTGTATGTCATGTTACTCTGGGAATTTCATGTTGTAAACATGTTATGTCGCTATGCTATGCTCTGAATGGAGCGGGTCTCGGACTATACCGATTAACGAATTTTTGATTAAAACACTCAATGATTTCAAAGCGAGCTGTGGCAACACTGTAAGGAAAATAAACATTTTTAAATTCAGTGAAGACTATCTATCGTAAATTCTACAGATTTGCTGTTTTTAACATTTTTAGCGCAAATGCTTTAAAAACATGAATGTGTGTGTAAATGAAAAAAATGTCCCCTTGGACATAATATAAAGTAGGAAATCTTCCAGATATTCTTTTAATATTTAAATACATTTCAGACTTAGAATTAAAAATTCACCTTTTAACTCAGGGACAAAGATTTTTCTGCTGTTATAAATAATTTATACTATTTTTTTTTCTTTGTAATTTACCCACATAAACGTAGTATATTTCGGGTAAAAATGATCATTACTGAGATTATTTCTGCGCAATTACTCAATAACCAAGAAGATATACATTTGCGCGATCCATCATATTCGATGTGTAATCTAAACTACAACTAAACAGCCACTCGAAATATCGAAATTATTGGTATAGGGAATTCGAAGGGAACTGAGTTCGAATTTTCGATCCGTTAACAGTACTCCCGTTTCCCACGCAGGGTTCCTGTTTCTCGTTTCCTTCCATACCTCTTTTCCCATCGCACATACTTAAGGGGGGAGTTGCAGAAGTGGTCAGCGCGCCCTCGTCCGTTGCAAATGGGAAATCGGAAACATGCTGTGTGGGTGATGTTTTTCTTGCATCAATGCATTTTCGTAAGCATTACACTAATGACAATGAAGAGAAATTTCTGTACAGAAACACTTTGTAAAATGAGTTAAACCTCAGGTTTAATTATTTGAGAAATCGCAGCTTGAAGAGATGAGCTAAATTAAATTAATTGAATTGTTTTTCTCACGATTCAGTTCTCTGATTCTTGAAGCAACACAGCAGTGTGTCGAAAACTGATTCTTGGGGGGGGGGGTTTCTAAAACATCTCGCAAAATGTTTTGCTTTATTGTAGAATTAAATAAGATATATTTATAATTTTTAATTAATTCACAGCAATACGTATAAATATATGTGTATTATTACTTATATATACATGAATGTACATTTGTACACACAAAACCATATATATATATATATATAAAACAGAGGATATGTAAATGGAAAGTTATATCCTAGGAAATGTGAAGTAAGATCTAGAAAGTAAATGTGCACTGTTGTGGAAATCATAAATTTTAATTTGTAATAAAATGCTAAGTTAATAGAACATCAATTTAAACAAGCGAATCAGTGCTGATTCCGCAAAAATATCCCCATATTTCAAGAAGAAATGGAATTACTCTATAAAGTCACAATCAATTCATCAGCATCACGTTTCGTCTCAGCATTTCGGAACAAAATCCCTGTTCCAGTTCCAAATTTTCGAATCAATTTTATAAAATCAGAATTTTAATCTGAAACAATAAATTCATATATATAGAGAGAGAAAGAAGGAGCTAAAAAAGTAATAAACTTAGAACCCAAACCACAAAGACATGAAAGAAACGAAATATAAAGTAGACACGATTATTAACACAGCCAAACGTCTAAAAGTCGCATGTTTTACTATAATATTACTGAATTTAGTTGCAGGGTAATGACCTTGAATTATCAATAAATTAGCACGTCTGTGGTATGTCTAGAAAAAGGGAAACTGCTGAATGTAGAAGCACCTTAATAACCAGAAACCGTTACAACATATACACATACTTATATTTACAAATATAAAATGTTATGCCATTGCAATATGTATATGTTACGGTGAAACACCGAAATCTGGAGAATGTCGACTTTCACCGGTGAATGTAAACATTCACACAGTCGCTTGGTGTATGTCGGAAATATTTTCCAAATACTCTTACTTCTGACTTACACCGGTGAATGTCGACATTCACCATGTGCTAATGGTGAATGTTGAACATATAAGAATATTATATTTCCTTCTCCGTAATTCATTCACGAAAAAACACATTTGAGAACCAGAATGAGAACTTAAGAATATAAGAACTTAAAACACACAGTACATTCAAAATGAGAAAGGAAAATAATAGAAGTTATAAACTTACCAAATTATGTGATTCAAATCTTATTTATTGCAACTACTTAAACTATTATGATACTTTGAATTGCACAAGAGGCCCTTGCTTTTACAACTGCATTTATTTGTGGAACACTTCCTTTTGGACTGGCAGCGTGTACATATACTCCTCTCTTTTCGACCTACACCAGAGCATATCTGTGATTGTCGACATACACCGGTGAGGGTCCGAATGTACAAGAATGTAAAGAAACATTCGATCTTTCACCGATGTATATGGTGAATGTTGACATTCTCCGGTGAAAGTCGACATTCTCCAATTTCGGTCTTTCACGATAACATATACAAAGTGCCCCAAAATAAACCGAACCGAAAATGGGACAGGAGAAATTGAAAATGTTTGGTATATTTGAAGTAGAAACCAGCTATAACATTTCAAATGCCCCATAATGAGCTGCGACGCACATTAACCCTGTCTTTCATCCACTCCTATAATATCGTCTTACAGTTCAGGTGTTCATTACTTACTTTGGGTAAGTTTATTTTGGTCCTGCCTGCGTTAGTACAATCAAATGTAGGTACTTAAATGTATTGAGAAGAGGAAGACTGATATCAGTATTGCGGAGTCTTCTGCTCATCTGTGTAGAGCACTCCGACAACAACGAAGGGACACACTCCGACAACGAAGGGAATGATGTCGCAGACCGACTGGCTAATGAGGCTGCCAACAACATCCACGCTCAAACTATAAGAGTCCCTACCCCCGTCTCACACCTCAAGAAAACTCTGCGTAATATCTGTAAAGAAAAGTGGCAAGAAGAATGGAATAGTGGCGACGCAGGGAGAAGGACGTATAACTTCCTACCAAAGGTAGACACGGAACGTTTTATAACAATAGCCCCACTGACACAGTACATAACGGGTTATGGCCCATTTCCATCTTATTTTATGCGTCATGGCATCTCAGCATCTGACAATTGTGTCTGTGGCATGCTAGGTTCTCTCGAGCACTACATATTTGACTGCGGTCTAACAACAAACCACCACCATCCAACGAATGATAGAACACTTTACTATCGTTTCATAATCAAACACCCGCCAGCTATAAGGAGTATCTGCGCAGTTGTACAGCAAATCAACGCCCTAGGGCAAGACATTTGCGAGCCACAATAGCATGGTACTACAAACAATGTACTCAACGATTAGATATTCGCAGTATGTACACATTCCACATTCAATTTCGAGCCTCATGTTAACATCTGCTTTCAATAGCCATCAACTTGCAGAAATAATGTTACTGACATGTTTATCTGTGTAAAGCACTGGGCACTCAATGGAATGATGTGTTATCGTAAATCGAAACATATAATATCCGTACAATGCACGAATGTAGTGTATGCAACGAAATATGTAAATCATGCAACAGAAGCCCCTAATGAAAGTATGCACATTATGTATCATGGGAACTGAGCATATTTCCGCACAGCGCTACTACTTTACGCACACCTTACTATGTCTCATATGTTTCTTCTGTGTGTAATATTTGCATTTATGTGCTCTACATATTCTATGTGTCATGATATGTATTCTCGTGTGTGTTTTTATGTCTTTATGTTACGTAATTAAGAGTATGTTTTTATGCTTTTACGTTTAATTTTGTATATCTATGTGTTTCAGCTTATATGAGTGTTTTAGTGTTTTAATGCTATCCTTTATATTCTTTTTAAGTTACTTTGTGTTATTAACAACGTCCTATGTAAAAACTATTCGACATCTAGCCCCTGTATGGCCATGTAAACTCCCGGTGCAGCCTCACGGGGCTCCAGCGAGTTGCTTTTTCAACATAGTGGAGGACGTGGGACATATGCCTGTTTACCTATGTTATACGCCAGGCGTCCCCGTCCTCCGTCACCTATCACCACCTGTGTAGAGCAGTTACAAGAAGCAAGGCTGCAGCCAATAACAATGAGGCCATGGAGAACGTGAGGGAAAAGGTATATAACAGCGAAGAATATGGAATACTGATTGAAAATTTATACTGGATTGGCTTGCCTCCCTTTCCGCCATCAGCCATGGTGAAATGAAGCTCCGTTAGTTGTGTGCAACATTGAAACTCAAGAGCTTGACACCTGACATGAGAGAAAAATGTGTCGATTCTTATTAAGATATCCTTCATCAATATGGGCTGATGATGAGGCATTTCCGCAGAGTAACTTAAGTAGACAAGACACTTGAGTACATGTTTGTTGGCAAGAACTTCTGGAAGGTTGGCAGTTCATGTGGGGCAAAATGCGCGGCTGCGTTGCCGTAAAAGACAAAAATCATAAAATATTTTCCTCAATATAACAGCAATTACTAAAAATTGTTGGAAGCGCATGAAACGAGAGACAGATCATCTCTAACAGTAATATTGTAACAACTTCACAGTTTATAAAACAATTAAGTTTTAGTTTTCAGTTTGATGGGTTTTCAAGGGGCTATAAACAGATTATCAAGGGAACAAAATGAATCAGAGCTAAGCAAATAACAATTGTAAGCAACAGAAACGTTTATGTGAACTCCAATAACCTTTCAGGATGGATTCCTCGATGCGAAAAAACAAAACGTATTTTAACAGAAATTTTTTACCATCAGGGCATATGTATAAAACTATGCGGCACTAAATGTACAAAGCATTCTTAATTAGTCTGATGGATAAAATGTTAGTTCCCAGACAACTTCATTGTTTTGCGTGAAATAATATCACAAACATCTGGCTATATTGGTATGGATATGCGTCTATATCGAAGGCTTTTATCATTGCATGAATACCAAAGTGAAAGCTTGAAGTATATATTTATTACGGGCTGGCTTATGAGCAAATTAATAGACCATCACATTTTCTAAAAACAGGTTTGGAACTACTTTTGTGGATATGCTCCAGAAATTGCTTTCGTTCTGCCAAATTTATTGATAATGCATGAATATCGTTTTCAGAAAGATGAAACAATACTCCTCTAAAACTTAGTCACTCAGTAAGTCTCCAACTTCATATATTCTAATAGATATAATTTTTATCGGATATATAAATAGTAAAATGTCCGTAATATGGATTTCATTTAGAAAATTGCATAAAAATTTAATGCTTTCAAAGATTGTTGAAGATGATGTACTTTACGAAACCTTCGTTGTCTATTACAAATTAATTTATATTTAACTTACTAATTACAAAATTTTGAAAAACACTGTTAAATAACCATAACATTTAAAAAAATCTAATAATGAATTTCTACTTAGTTTTTATGCCATATTTACATTTATAAAAATATTTACAATTTGTACATCTTTGCATTTCTGAAAAATGTCGTATAAGAAATTGCTGAAAAAATGGGAGTTATCATTTTTACACTTTAAGATATAGGGAAAAATTAGTTGCTTGAAACCAAAGCAGTTTGATTTATAATTCTACATTGATATTGTATTAATTCTGAAGCTTGGGGGTGGGAAGGGTGTCTATCTTCTTGTAATGGAAGTGTGCAATGCATTGTCTGTTTCGCTCTAACACGTTCTGAATGTTTAAAATACCCTTTTGTTAAGATTTACGTAGGTTCTCATTTTGACTGATCTTTAATCCGTTAGCACACGCAGTGAAATAAAAATACTCCAACCCCAAATAGTTTGGTAAAAACAATTGCACGTGTCATCCGTTGCCTCGGGAAAATTTTGTCTTTCCATTATATTTGACGAATCATTTCTTTATCAAAGGTTTTTAGTATACGTTTTTGGTGCAAGAAAAATTTTACATCGTTTCAAATACCACTGAATGTAAAATAAAGTCAAATAAAGACCCTAACACTTTCGGAAATGTTGTAAGAAGGGTAAAATAAATATTTATGCTAAAATTATATATTTCTGGGCAAAAAGTCTCCAAAAACAGAAATTTTGCAGAAACGTTAAATTACGACAAATTCGACACAAATGTATTACTTCATAAAAAACATTACTAACCAATTTTAATCCAAACTAGCGGAAGTACCCAATGCCAGTATAGTTAGATTAAGAGTAATGTATCTACCAACAGAAGGAACGATACCGCTATAATCCTTCCAATATTTCACGTATATTCAATTTTAGTCAATTTAATGTGGCAAAATATTGACCAGAAATAAATAATGCGAATAAACAAACGCACAAACATACATTCTTTTTTATATGTATATATTTTATAAAACTTACAAATTTTTATTAATAAAATCTACGATTTGAAAGCGAGCAGTAGCAACACTTTTCGAAATGAAGCATTTTTATCTCCGACGCGATAGACTGTTGCCAGTAGGAAAAATGAGTGCGAAAATTAGTGTTTTCAGAGATTTTAATTAATATCTCGGTTGAATAAAGTCGTAAAAAGATGAGAATAGTCAAAATGGCTTTCCATGAATTTTTGGAATCGAGAATAATGTATTTAATGTTTGGCGGAGCTATTTTTATTTTATAGCAAAACTTCGAAATTTTTATTAACTAAGTTTACGATTTGAAACGAGTAGTGGCAACGCTTCTCGATAAAAAGCAAATGTTAATTAATCTCCAGCGTGCGAGACTGTTGCCACTCGGAAAAATGAGAGCGAAAAATTAGCGTTTACAGAGTTTTTAATTTATATCACTGACTTTAGCTACTTATTCTTGGAACAAAGTGGATGTCGACCTTTCTCAAAACCCATAAAAGAACTGTAGAAAGCTTGGTGACGATAGCTAAAGTGGCGTCTGAGTTAATCGCAAATAAACACATATACCTTTTTATATAGATACTGAAACAGATACGATTGATACATTAAACCATTTACTATGAAAAATCTACGAAATTTAACGTTGAGTAAATATTTTCACCTCGGATACATTAAAAGCTTACAAATGCAAAGAATATGTGTTGGACTGAGCAAAGATAATAAATTATATAAATATAATTTGTTTGGCGCTATATAAAGCCAGCAAGTCGAATAGTTAAGAGGTGAGAGATGGTATGCTTTGACAGTACAGGAGCAACAACTCCTTCAGCAATTTTGACACTTGACATAATAAAACAATGTCAGAAGATTTTAGCGATCCTATCGTCAAATGCTGTAGATTTCAGTGGACTGATTGACCAGTGATTCTGCAGCTTGTGTTATATCGTCTTCAACTATAACTAATAAGAGGATGTAAAATATTCAGAAATGAACAGGGTTATTTCAGATCGAAAATGTGCTAGACAGAGCCAATACATCTGAACGTTTTGAGACTCACAATTAGAGAGATTGTTGTTGCAAACTAGATACTCATATAATCATAATAATAATTATATTTACCTTTGAAAACTATTTAAATAATGGATTCGATGTTTTTCGATCTTAATTGTTAATTTGTTTTTGATGTTTTCAGTGAGGTTGTTATTGTATTACGATTCTAGCAGTTTTATAATACGTAGACCTTGTAGTTCTGAATAGAATGACGCTCAAGCTTTTAAAAAAAGAGCTCTGGAAAAGCAGAAACATTGCTGGTGGGCCTTGTCGGCAATCACGTGTCTCAATTTAGCGACGTTTCGACAATTTGGGGACTTTATGTAAAACCCATTTTTGAAGCTGCTATAGCGATTTTGTTGAAGCTTCCAGACATCCAAGCCTCTTCACCAGGGGTGGTCAAACTTTATATCAGGAATAGCCGCAAGCTCGAATACAGGAAAGCTCGAAAGCTGCAACTAGATTTTACAAAACCACAAGTTCAATTTGCATAATTTTAAAAGTAGTGAAATAGGCTTTAAAAGAAAAGAAACCTTTTGTTTCTAAATACTCATTTAATGACAGCTTGCCTTCAGCATATGAAGATGCATCGAAGTCAAAGCAAACGTTTTGTGGGGGGTCTTTGTTTTCTCTAATTATGCTGTTGTTGCTACAAGTTTCACTTGTCTAGAACATCGTGGCAAAAAGTCAAAAGCCGTGTTTTCGACAAAAGCTATAAGCCACATATAAGTGACACCCTATTGAGTAGTTTCACTTTACTTGTGACACTAAGTAGTTTTACTTTAATATATTTACTACATGTACTTTATTTGCATAAGAGTTCCACTATTTCCCTGTAGGAGCCACGCAGTAGCTATCCCTGCTCTATGAAAGAAAGCTAGTAATCAGTTATCTCAGAGTTTAGGAGTTATTTGTTTCAGGGTGCCAGTTGTTTGAGTGAAATGTGTACTTTCGAGACTTTTATTCTGTGAGTGATAATCGTTAACTTACGATATTCGTGTAGAAGGTGTATATAGTATATATATGTAAGATAAAAATATGAAAGTAAACTTCTAAATTTAATTCACTATAACCTCTTTCATTTTCTATTTCATTTGGGAACTTCATCTATCTGTCCTAAAAATAGCTCTGTAAGTCTAAACTGAGTCATTCAAATTAATCATGTGATCTTACATAACCCTTAAGGGGTCTCATACACCTTAAAACCCATAAGATGTTCGAATATGTGACTGTTGCAAGAATTGGGATAACTTATTTATTTTAAAAGCAATTACTACCAACGTTTTACAGCTGACTTCATAATATAGCTGCTTTCTGAAATAGTCATCAGAAAGTTTGTGTTGCCACAAATATTTTAATAATTTAATTCGCTTTGTGACAACATTTTTCGTCATGTTTCCAACTTGCGCGCACAGTTTAAAACATTCTGTTGCATAATTTAATTCCATATTTAATATATAGCTTTTATAACATTTGGAACGACTGTGAACCTAAAATTCTAAAAGTTTCATGCTAAATTTTTATTTTATTTTGAGTTGAGTTTATAAAATCTATTTTATTAAAAAAATTTGTAATTTTTCGTCCATAAAATTTTTCAATATTAAAATATTCATCAGATTGTTAAGTAGAAATTAGAAAAATTGTTAATTAGGTTCAATTAGAAAATAGTGCCCATATAAAGAATTCCATCAAGTTTCAAATATCGCCATTTTAGCCATTTTTAAAATATCATGCGCGCAAGGTGGAAACATGGCGAAATATTTTGTCACAAAGAGGATTAAATTACAAAAATGTTTGTGGCAACGCAAACTTTCTAGTTACTAGTTTCCAAAGCAGCTATATTACGTAGTCAGCTGTAAAAAGTTGGAAGTAATTGCTTTTAAAATAAATAAAATATCCCAATTCTTGCAACAGTCACATATTTGAAGATCATGAGGGGTTTAAGGTTGTAAGGATCTTAAGTTTTACTAACGTTTATTTTATTTTAAATCTTTACTATCACTTCTTATTTTCTACTTCCGGCCAGAATTATAAGCGTGAAGGAGTTTATGCGAAGTGTCTGGCGAACGCCAAGTATTTAAGTGTGGCCTTTTTGCCAAGCAGAAGAGAGGAAGCCGTGAGTTCGAAGCAGGCCACTTACCTTAGAAGTTACGCAGTTGCTACTTTGCCTTCCAGGCCAGAGGTTTTAATCCTCTTGATAAATTAAACGTATTGTAGTGTTCACAGTCTCTGTGCTACATACGCTTTCTGTTATTATAAGGCCAATCTTATTCTAAAGTTAAATTAGAGTTTAGTTTTATTTTGATATCTTTTAAGTTAGACCCCGAGTGGAGGGTCATTGTATTCCGAAGTACGGAAGTCATTGTATATAAAGAAAAAAAAAAGGGTTTTGTATACCCTTCGTCTGTATCCTGTCTACTTACTACAATTAGTGAACATAGCTTTAGTAAGCTCTCTGTTCTAGTCAGGTCATTGTATGTTTCCGAAGAAGGTTAGAAGAAACATTGAACCTGATAAGGTGTAGGAGTCTCCTTAATGCAGATGCCCTTGACCAAGCACCAAATTGTAAACCGAAACCTTTCTCTTCGCGTGCTTCCAACTTGTATGACTACGCACATTTGCTCTCTACTGTGCTAAGATGTAAATTCGCTGGCTTGCTTTCTATCTCAACAATATCAAAAATGTAAATCTTCTGTGGAAAGGCACGACCGGAGTGCCATGTGATTGTGGCCACAAATATAAATGGCAAATAAAAATGGAAAACTGCCTCGACTGCCAAGTTCTTTGGATATAACCAAGTTAGCATTATTAGCATGCTGCGCAATCAAAATTCCTCTTCAGTATGGATCTAAGCAATCATCGACACTGCTCCGGGTTTCCTTGTATATATATATATATATATATTATATATATATATATATAATTATGTATGAGGTAAAGGAGAATTTGCCTTTTCTATGCCTTCTTCTTGACCTGTTTATGGCTCTTTTGTAGTGTACATAGTAGTTGCAATAAATTAACAGCAAGAATATTTGTAATCGCTTTTCTATTACTAATTGATAATGTGTTTCAATCACCTGCACTGGATACAATTTTGAGTAAATCTGACATTGAAAGTTTCAATTGTTAGACCAATTATTTTCTTCTCTTCCTCATGTTATCCATCGGGAAAAAGGCAATGGAGATCCACAGAATTTTCAGAAACAATTTGTATATAACGTTTATCTCTAACCAAGTTTGCCTGGAAATTTTAACTTAAACAATAAAATTTGTTGATTATACAGGCCTATTTTTATTTGGCAAGAGTTATCATATACAACTCAATAGATTTAGTTGACTAAAAAATTCACAGAAGCCTCAGAACACTATTGTAAGATTAAATTTCTCTTCGATATTTGGTGCATTTATAGTTTCAGCTTAGGAAAGAGAAAATCCAGGTAAACGTTTGAGCTATTACAGTTCTGGTCCTGTGACACTTAAAGTATGATTAATTAAAATTTTTATACGAGCAATCTTCAAAATCCTTTAAAAATTCTGCCCAGAAGATAAGTGGGAATTAAAACTATAAATTAATATTTTAAGATCCGGGCCGATACTGTTGTTTTTTCTATTCAGCCAGCAGCGAGCGAGGACTGGAAAAATGAACCCAGTGCTTTAAGGAAGGAGATTAAGATTAATTTTTTAGAGAAGGAGATTTTTATTTATTAAGAGAGGAGATTTATTAAGAGAAGGAGAAGGACATTGGAATATGACGAGAAGAGAAGGAGATTTGAGAGAAGGAGATTGAGATATGAAGAGTGAATCATTATTAATTCCAAGCATCGGCATCGTTGAGCATTACAGTTGCCATCTTTGGAAGATGATAATTAATTAGACCAGGTACTGAACCTGGACAACAGGCGTTGTGGCATAAGGGATAACGAAACCATATACGGAGGTTGTAAAAACACTGGTGACCAACATGGCAAAAATAACGATTTGCGTAACATCGTACATAGTGAAATGTGAACGCAGAAGCATAGTGTGTACGAAGAACCTAAAAAGCGAAAAGGATTTTTATCACAGAAATTTTAACAGATATAGCGCACGAGTTTTACAAGATTTGTTCAAATGAAAGATCAGCAACTGCATAACGTGCATCATAACGACGACGAATCTTGTTTAGGAGACGCAGGTTAATTCTCCTGAGAATTAGCGTCGCTGCTGTAGAAATATTCAGCATACAGACGCCTTCCAAAGTTCATGCCTCGTGGTAGTTCCGATGCATGTGCTACATTTGCCCAGTTGTTCATTTAAGGAGACTCATACACCGTAAACCCCTCATGATCTTCGAAAATGTGACTGTTGCAAGAATTGAGATATTTTATTTATTTTAAAAGCAATTACTTCCAACTTTTTACAGCTGACTACGTAATATAGCTGCTTTAGAAACTAGTAAGCAGAAAGTTTGTGTTGCCAAAAATATTTTTGTAATTTAATCCTCTTTGTGACAAAATATTTCGCCATGTTTCCCCCTTGCGCGCATGATATTTTAAAAATGGCTAATGGTACATACTTGAAATTGGATGGAATTATTTATATGGGCACTATTTTCTAACTGAACCAACAATCTGATATATATTTTAATATTGAAAAATTTTATGGACGAAGACATTAAAATTTTTTTTAATAAAATACATTTTATAAACTCAAATCAATATAAAATAAAAATTTAACATCAAATTCTTAGAATTTTAGGTTCACAGTAGTTTCCAAATGTTATAAAAGCTATATATTAAATATGGAAGTAAATTATGAAGCAGAATGTTTTAAACTGTGCGCGCAAGTTGGAAACATAACAAAAAATGTTGTCACAAAGCGGATTAAATTATAAAAATATTTGTGGCAACACAAACTTTCTGATTACTATTTCTGAAAGCAGCTATATTATGTTGTCATCTGTAAAAGGTTGGTAGTAATTGCTTTTAAAATAAATAAGTTATCCCAATTCTTGCAACAGTCACCTATTCGAACATCTTGTGGGTTTTAAGGTGTACGAGTCCCCTTAAACAATTCTTGTAAATATCCCTGAATATAAATCCCTGAACAATACTTTTCACTTGTTCTTCGTAATTCTTCTGTTTCTGCATTCATTTTGAGATGTTCTATCACACCTTAAAGTAACATTCATTAGTTCTGTAATACTTATAGATGCATTTACATAAATTAAAGCGACCATGGATCACAGTAGATGAAATCTCTGAACATTGGTAGCTCGATGTGGCCTCAAAACAGACCAAAGTGCACCAAACCTGCTTGGGAGCTTTCGTTTCATATATTTTATAAACGTAATGCAGATTTAAGGATTTTCGACATTGCTCGTATAATTTGAAGTCTTCTTTCCTTGCATTGTAATTCTGAATAATGTAATAAACTTACACTTACGTATTAAAGAATCTACTTAATATACGTTGGTTACATTATTCAGGCTTAAATTACAAAGAAAGATATGAACTCATATAAATTGTCAAGAATATTATCAGTTTTAATTGCTATTATAGCAAGACCAGAATAAATCTAAGCAATATTTAGATCTTTTATATCAAGAACGTGTCGTCCACAAAAGAAAAACATTCTGCAGGAAACTCTTCGTCCTATTTCAGAGTCCACAAGAGGAAATCCACCGACACGCCTTCTTAGCTCAGCACTCGAATTATTCGCAATATTACCCCAACTGAAAAGCTGTATCACACAACAGAGTTACTTATCTGGATCAATTGTAACCCGATTAGTCCGGTTGCGTAACCGGTTCGCCGCTGGTCCTGAGTTAACATTGTTATTCTCTTACGCTTCGACGAATTTGGGCGCAAGGGCTAACCAACACTGCCTTCCAGTACTATTGAGATTGCCAAGATACAGAACAGAGTTTCAGCTCCTTACAAATGCGGGTCAACTAGGTTAAGGAAATTTTGATTTGTATTCTGTTAGGCAGATCATTGGAAAGAGAAAAGTTAGCTGAATTGAAATGTTTTCAGTTCAAGACACAGCGGACACTGATAGGCTTTAAAAAATAACTGTCATATTGATATCATACGTTCACTAAAATATATGTGAAATTTGTTTGCATTTGTATTTTAACGCAAATAAATGAAGTAGTTTTATAATATTTTCCAATGGAGTTCCAATTTTTTGTTTTTAAAATGATTTTCTAAATTTAAAACGCTTTTCATGCGATTTAACGTTTTTACGTTTATTTTTAATTTTGAGAGAACATTATTTTACTAATACTATTACTTGATTACTATTGTTTACTATTACTATTTTACTATTACTATTATTTTACTATTACTATTTTATTATTACTTGTTATTATTTGAGTGTACTTAAAATATATAAAGTACACTCAAATTGCTGCCACCAAATATTATCGCCCTGTATTATATTTAAAGAAATTAAATAATGAAGAATCCTGCATAATGTATGTATGTTTCTTCTATTGTGATTAAATATGTACCTAAAGCCATCAAATTTTTAATAACGTAATCCTCCACCCGAATAAGGGCATCCGGAAGCCAACATTTGTTATGTGTTTTATTATCTAGTTCATGTTTGGTAAAACGTTAACGAATTTTTGATTAACACAAGGATTTTCAAACGAGCAATGGCAACACTGTACGGGTAAAAAAAAAAAAAAAATTATCTCCAGCGCGCGAGTCTGTGTATCGGAAATTCTAAAGATATGCTCTTTCTAAATTATTTTGCGATATTGCTGATGAATTGGTTTATGGTTTAAGTGTGAAGAACACGATATTTAACAAACAGAGGTAACACACAAAACATTAAAAAAAAAAAAAAAACCCTTTGGGCGTAATATAATTGATTTTATCATTATTTAAGCTTTATTCTTTTTTTTTTTATAAAATATTGCATTAAAAGTATAATCACTAGTACTTTAAGAAATAGTTTTCGCTATTATAAATGTTTTCCTGCTATGGTTTTCGTGGAAGTTTATTTTCAGTAGATGCCCCATTTTATTTGGTGGATTTCTGTCATTTAGATTTTCATTGCCTGCCGCTTTGGAGCAATTTCAATACTAGCAGTGGAATTTAAAAATACTTTGCTATACTAACCTTATTTTAATTAAAATTTCATTATTAAAGAACATTGCATTTTTTGCGATGATTTCTAAATAAATAATTAAAAAAAATCACCATTTATTATGAGACTTTTTTATTGCTAATATGATAACAAATAGCTTTTGGATGCAAACATTCTTTAACGGAAACTATAGAGGACATTTAACGATACTTAGAAACTCAGTGACTGTGGGGGTAAGGCTGTAGAACGTTGATAGCTCACTGCGTTATTCTGAAAATGGGTTGATTGTATAGCTTTATAGTTTCTCTACGTGTAACATAAATATAAGCTAGTTTCCTTTCGAAAATCATTTTAGAAGCAATTTCTGTCTTAAGCAAAGCGTCTTCCTGTGCTTTTCTTTATTCAACTCACAGAAAATCCACTGGAAGGAACCCCTGCAAGTAGATATAGTAGATAATCTTCATTGACTTTACCATGAGTATATAAAGAGTGTTCCTTACACTGGGAACTTGAGAGACTGATCCAACAAAAGTAAACTCTCAAAAACTTGATTCCAATTTAATTGCAGTGTTTTGTACATCTAATTTTAATTAACTTGAGAATTGTAACTCATCTCTATTTCGTTGCTATTTTCATTTTAAATATCAGACATTCGATTTAAAAAAATGTTTGAAATTCGAAGGTGAGTTATAATTTGTAACGCAGTGCAATCAAACACAGAACTAAAATTTAATTAAGGTAATGTTAGACACCATAATTTGCGATATTTACTTTTTTACTCATTCGTTACTAAATATGTGGTAATCTCCATGACCTAATTATCTACATACCTTCGCTGATTTAATCAAGCTGAAGAATAATTTTTCGTTGCCACCTTAAAAAGTGCTAATGACGCATCGGAGAAGACAGACCTATAATAAGCTTCATACATAGTTGGCAAAAAGTGGCGCAAAAATTATGTCAACAAGCAAAAAGAAAATCCCTTATTCGAAAGAGTCTATTATTCATTTTATTGTATCCAATCTGTTACCATCAAGTTACGGGTTCAGGTAAAAGAGAAAAATCTGAAATTTTTGTTTTTTCTCTTACCTTGCTTTCTAGCGCTCGGAGAAATGCTCTTAATTATATTGGGTCCCCTTTTTTAAATATAACGCATCAAAAAGGAAATTTAAGCAAAGTTCTGCCTCATCAATCACCCCCGAAATGAGGGAAGCTTGGTTACCTCAGCATCACGCTGCCCTGACCCCGCCCCTACGGCTGTTTGAGTGACAGTTAAAGCGAGATTTAAATGGTCCGCCGACAATTTCGCGTCTCTCCCTCTTAAGTGATGTTTTGATATTAGGTAATGCAGGCTCGTGTAATTTGTTTGCTGAGGGCTTTAGAGTATGGGACTCTGTGAAGTGAGTGCTCACTTCCCTGAAGGGCAATCGAGTGCGTCTAGGTGAGCAAAACGGTTGAAGTTAATGCAGCAGATAAAAAGTTCTGTGTTTTGACGTATGTCTCTTCATGCCTTTGACTAATTTATACGTTTGTTCCTGGGCATTTATGTTTCTTAGGATGATGAATCGATCGAAAATTCGACTCTTAGCAAATACAAAGGTTATTTTTAGTCGCAAATAAAAAAAAAATAAAAATACTTGAAATCTGGAAACTTCGATCAAAGTCAGAAGGTGGAAACAAATTTATTCTTTTAATTTTGGGTTTAAAAATAATTTCCTTGTAAAGACTTCAAGTCATTAATTTATTTAAAAATGAATTATTCCTCAGATTAGAACTTAAACATGTCTGTTCACATATTAGCTTAATACTATTGAAAGGATTATGTTAATTTATCTAACAGTTATACTGAGTTAAAGTTACTGTTCTACCTTTTCTTAATTTCAAGCTTACAACTTTCGGCCAGAACGTATTTTTAGAATCCCTTTTGAATGCAAATGATGAGAAGTACTTAACTATGAAGTTCTACTGACTTCGTTAGAGAGAATCAATGATTCTGGCTAGCGCGCGTCCGTCTTTTTACGCTATTCTCTCTTAAGCTATTATTACGCTTGTCCGTACTTTAGGCCCTTGATAGCGTTGCCGTTATTTAGCGTCAGAGGCCAACTCTGTTAGAATTTTGATAGCTTCGGCTATATCTTTTTAGTTAAGATTAGTTAAGTTTAATTTCTTAGTTTCTGAGTTCAACCCGAGTGGAGGCTTTATTGTAAACCTTCAAGGAGGAGTTTTGTGAAAATAATTTAGAATAGTAAAGGAGCTTTAACTCTTCCCAAGTTTAATTTTTGTCTCACGAACTCAAGCGATTATTCGCTTACAAGTTCTTAAGATTCTTCAACTTTAACTGTAACTTAAAATTACACAGGTTAGAATCTTACACTATAATATATATTCTATATGTAACGCACACACACACGCTTATATATATATAATTTTATTATTACATATATATATATATATATACATATATATATATATATATGTAATAATAAAATTCCATAGTCAAAATTACACTTAAATTTCTAACAGCATGTTCTTTTCATTTTTTAATGGCGATGGTCTCTTATTTGAAAGTACGTGGAATTAAATCCACAGCTCCATAGTCAAGTTGTTTTCCCCGCCTTTTCTACACGTACAGTTATAGAATGTTCTGGAAATATTTAAAGCGAACTGGATTGGCTGACGAGGCTGACGTCATTTCTTGGAAGCTCCGCCTTTCCAAAGGCTATAAAATGGACTCGCAAAGGAATATCGGGGGCTTTCTTTAATGTAACGATGCAGCAAACCTCATACAAAAAGTTATTAGTAATTCTTTTTATTTACTCCGGATATCTGATTTTGTAACTGCTATTTCTCCTGAATAATAATAAATGGATCCTGTTTTTTAAACTTATCGTCTGATAATTTAAGGTACGACTACATTTATGATTCTTCACCAATCTATTTATTCCGGACAAAAGCTGGTACATCACATAAATATATATACTTATATATATATGCGTGTATGTGTGAGATGTGTGTGTATATAGAGTATCACATCAAGACCGCCCAAACTCTACACTGCCAGATTCCGCGTTTGGAAATACATAAAAAACCTGTACCTGTACGACCCATAGTTTTCGAGATGAATGCCAATGATACGTATGACGTCATATATGTCATGCCGCTTGTGGTTGAACTGTGATAGATCTCCTTCGATTTTCAGGACTTCTGCACGTGATTGTCTGGGTATGGAATGTCCAGGACATTGGATTGGACGTTGGAGGGTCAGCGTTTAGGCCACCGATCGCCTAATCTAACACCTATGGATTTTGTCCTACGGAACCATCTGAAGGAATTGATCTATGGCGACCTAGTTACTAGAGAAGATGTCCTATTTACTCATCTTCATGTTGCATGTACTTTAGTGGACACTACGCTGTTGCAACGTGTTTGGTTAGCCATTCCTCGGCGCTCGCATGCCTGCGTCGACATATGCGGTTGCCATTTTGAAGGTCTTCTTATGTAAACATATGCAAATACGAATGATCACGATTCCAATGCAAGTTTCTTTCCTTTGACGGATATGCTGTCGTACTTTTCTTTTGCATTTACCTCGAAAATTATGGTTCGCACAGGTACAGTTTAAGAGGTCTTGAATGAAGGGAAACTCGGTATATATATATGTACCACCTTTTGTCAGGAATAAATATATTGTTGAAGAATCATCAATGTAGTCGTAGCTTAAATTATCAGACGATAGTTTTAAAAAATAGGATCCATTTATTATATTTCAGGAGAAAATAGCAATTACAAAAATCTGATCTCCGGAGTAAATAAAAAAGAACTAATAATAACATTTTGTATGAAGTTTTACTGCATCGTGACATTTAAGAAAAAGCCCCGATATTCTTTTTTCGAGTCTTTTTATAGCCTCTGGAAAGGCGGAGCTTCCATGAAATGACGTCAGCCTCGTCAGCCAATCCAGTTCGCTTTGAATATCTCGAGAACATTCTATAACTGTACATGTAGAAATGACGGAAAAAACAACTTGACTACGGGGCTGTGGATTTAATTCCACGTACCTTCAAATAAGAGACCGTCGGCATTAAAAATGAAAAGAACATACAGTTAGAATTTTAAGTGTACTCTTGACTATGGAATTTTATTATTACAAATATATATCAGGAATCATCAAATTGAGGCTGGCGAGCGGCATGCTGCCCTCTTACATATTAAATAAGTTTTCAACGAGTTTAGGAATTGAGACTGAGTTTAAAGGTCTATTGCCCCACAGTGCACAGATTGATACTTGTGCTATTTTAAGAAAGAAAGAAAATATGACCCTACTGCCGTTGATCCCATTTGAAGACAACAATGCTCGTAAGGAAATGCGCAGTTTCATAGTTTATGTAAACTCTGATACGGACGTCAGAATGCGCAGATTGTAGCATCAGATGTCACACTGTAGACCTCTCACCGTCCATGAGAGAGAGTATTTTTAGAAATGTAATGAAAGTTTTGCATACTGCGATTGGATACTTGGATACTCCGTTTTGAATTCTCGGATACTCGGATACTCCATTTTGAGGGGATTGGCCGCCAACTAAAATACTGACAGTTCTGAGGGGATTGGTTGCTGGCAGTTCATTGTCCAACCGCCCGTTTCGAAAGTTGAGCATCATACTTCAGCTTTGTTTACAATAGTTTTGCACAAGAACTTGAACGGGTGCGGTTTAGTGTTAGAGAGTTATTCTGATTTTATCTCATCAATTGATGAGCAGTATTTGAGTCCGGAAGCTGTGTTGTCTTCTGGCGGATGATTTTTGTACCATTTTGGATATTTCACAGTGCTGTGACACAAAGTCCCATTGTAAAATAACAGTTGGGGAAGCCATGAGCGTCAGCGGTTCCTCAAATTTAGTACACATTATAAGCACATTAACGTGATACCCGAAACGGATGATGCGCTATAGTGCTAAGTTACCTTTAGGCGTTCAGAATGCAAATTTTTATCCCGGCATTAAACGAATTAATGCTATTTCAAATTCAAAAATGCACATCTAAAATCTGGAAGCTTCCCTTTTTATTTATCATCCTGTACTTGGAAACCACTGAATACCATTCTGCATTCATGACGCATCAGAGAGTCTCAGATACAACATGATCAGTAAGATGGCCGATGATCTTATATTTGAAAACACATCCATATGTAAAGAATTAAATCCTTTGTTCTGTACTTATTTGCTTGACATAGTTTTGTCTGTTTTTGAAAATTCCTTCATGGTGACGCATTTCCTTTATCATTTCTTATGTCATAAAATTTTACATCTGATAATGTAAACGTTTATTATTTACTATTTACGGCTTTGCAGAGTCTCTTAAGCTTTAGGAAGTTTTAGGGTAGTAAGTTTGACTGTAGTTTTTATTAACTATGGTTTGGTTTTATTAGATTACGGCAAAGCACTCGAGGGCTATCTGCCTTAAGGGAGGGATGCCTTCGTGGAGGACTTTCTAAGGGAAACTGGCTTGTATACACGTTACACATGAGGAAAACCACGAAAACGCTCATGCAGTCAGCCCGTTCGCGGGATTCGAACCTCGGACCGAACTACCAATGTTCAGCGACGCTACCGCTCGGCCGCTGGTGGGCTATTAACTATGTAATGCTTCAATATTCTAGTACATTACTATGTGTGGATGCATTGCTACTGTACTAACTAACGTGTTAATACCATATTAGTATGTGTTAATGACTGAATGAACCGATGTGGTAATATTTCACGGCCATGAAATTCAAGGCCATAAATTTCAGAAGCCGTTACTAAGTTATGCTTCCTGTTATCTCTCATCGTTTTATTCGCAATAAAGTTTAATGCGCATATAATACACACATAAAGTTCACGAAAAATTATGCAACTACAAATTCCGAAATGTTACACACAGCAGAGCTTATGGAAATAGTTAGCGCTCAGCAAAACTGTAAAAATAATCGAATTAGTGTAATTTAAAAACGTTAAAGGGTCCTGCCAACAAGTAATCACCAAAACCCTTATCATGTAATATATTACTCCTGTCAAAGTTTCAATGAATATATAGAAAAGTAGCATACTGAATATATCGCGTCGCTTTTTAACACAGAAAGGCTCGTCAGCGACTTAGCGATAAAGACGCTGAACACTGTTAGCACGGTGCGAGGTTCGAATCCCGCGAACGAGTTGGCTGCCTGGGCGTTTTCATAGTTTTCTCCATATGTAACGTGTTTACAAAACAGTTTCCCTTAGTAAGTCATGGTTACAGCCGAAAACATCGCGGCAAAAACATCGCGGACGAAAACGTCGCGGAGAAAACAACACAAGGCGAAAACGTCGTGCTACAAAACATCGTGGGAGAAAACATCGCAAAGAGAAAACATCGCAGTTCTAAAACATCGTGCTACAAAACATCGTCGTCGAAAATAAAGCGGTTCAAAAACTTCGCAGTTTAAAAACATCGCCGTCGAAAATATCGTAGTAAAAAATAAAGTATCTACAAATCATCGCATGACGATAACATCGCAGACATGCTTTTTGCAGGCTTTAATAACTGTAAATGGATATTTCCATAATGATTTATAAGCGCAAGTGATGTAAGGAAGGATAATTTTTATTTTCACATTTTTTTTATTAACTAATAAATTTTTGCTGAAAAAATAAGTAGGAAACTTAAGCATAGAAAATTAAATGCAACTTAATAAATTATACTTTTTATGAAAAATTACCTGTAAAATCTTTATAAAAATGATTTATTAATGGTCTTTGTTAGTTAACTACGTCGATTTAAAATTCTATTAAGTGCTATAAGTTGCATTAATTTTCTATGCTTAAGTTTTCTTATTTTCTCAGCAAAAATTAAATATTTAATAAAAAATATGAAAGTAAAAATTATCCTTCTTTACATCTTGCGCTCACAAATCATTATGGGAATATCCATTTACAGTTATTAAAGCCTGAAAAAAGCATGTCTGCGATGTTATCGTCATGTGATGATTTGTAGATACTTTATTTTTTACCACGATATTTTCGACGACGATGTTTTTAAACTGCGAAGTTTTTGGACTGCTTTATTTTCGACGACGATGTTTTGTACCACGATGTTTTAGAACTGCGATGTTTTCTCTTTGCGATGTTTTCTCCCACGATGTTTTGTAGCACGACGTTTTCGCCTTGCGTTGTTTTCTCCGCGACGGTTTCGTCCGCGATGTTATCGGCGGACACCGTAAGTCATCCACGAAGGTATCCCTTCCTTTAGGCAAATAGCCCTCGAGTGCTTTGAAGTAATAAAATAAACCAAAATGAAATCAAAACTTAAAGCGAAAAGTATGTTAATCGAGGCTACGTTAATGGAGGTTGTGCTCTGCTAGTAATGAGTCATGTAATAATTATTATTATTAAAAAACTAAATTCTGGAAAAATACTTTGTTGAATTTAATACTTCATACTTTTTATAATAAACTACTACTATGTTTCTAAAACTGTATAGATCCCTTTAATGAAATTTGGAAAATATGTTAAAAACTTTCAACTAAAGAGAATGTCACTACATTTAAATGTGGCATAAGACATCCAGAATTTTGAATAACGGCATAATAGATGGGTTATGTACTTGGAAAGTGCAGGGAAACCGAAAAGGAAAGCAAATATCGTTAAGCTGTAAAAGTAAATCCAGATAAGATTTGGAAATTTCGTGCACAAGATGACGGTATGACAACGTTATAAACATGAACCCGCTTTACGTAAGGATTTTTTCATCGATTTTGTAATACTTTTAGAGATGAGCTTCATTTGCTCCCAGATATCAAACTTATCGAGATTGTCCTCCGGTCTAAAGATTAAGGTTAACTCTTCTTTGCATAGACTAATACATCTTCCTGTCAAAATATGACAGATTTCTATTTCGTTAAAATTTGGCAATTTACATTTATGGATTAGGTTAATTACTATGCAACATAGAGCTTAGAACGAAGTACACTAGTCATTAGCTAATTTATTGCTTGCACCTGTGACTTTACCTTTAAGTCTCATGACTATTTGTTTATTCATGCTATATGTTCTTGTTTATTAACAACAATGAGAGTTATACAATACTATCTTTTAAATATATTTTAAATATACCAGTTTATAAAATTCAAAAGGGAAATGATAGTCATTTTTTTAAAGTTAGAAATTTAATTGAATGATACTAAATTTTGACATTTTTCTTTTTAGAAAATCTTTGTCTGGTAGTCCACTCTGCACGAAAACAATTGGGACAGTTATATATTTCTTGTTCTACTAGGACGATTGACGACATTTAACTTGATCTTTTCATGTTTTGAAAGCGGGACTTTAGATAAGGATTAGATTTATATACAAGGTTATTTTACGTAGGTATTTTGATACAAAATCGGATAGTTTCTGAAATGAGACGCCAGTTCTTCTTCCAATATTTCGCTTCTATGACTCAAACTATGTCAAAGTGCCAGGTTTTGCAAAAATAGCACTAGTAGCGTGTCATATATCTGGCTACGGTGAGCCAATCAGCTGCCTGGTAGAGCCCAGCTAGTGAGAAAGACGACAGTTGCATGTTAGTCTCAGAGGAGGCAGGTGGTAGATTAACTATATTGTAGGAACGAGGTAGTGCTCCGAGTTTACCATTATTCTTTGAACGTTAATTTTTTTACCATTATTCTTTGAACGTTAATTTTTAATAAATGTTTGTTTCGTTTTCCTTATGGTGCCTTATTCATCCGTAAGGTCATCACATCACGCTCTCTTTCGAGAACCAGAGCGAACAAAGCCGACTGGATTTTGAAAAAAAGGTGAGAAATTTTTGTTGTACTTTTAAGGAAAATTTCTTCTAAATATGTTTGAGGGAGTAGTTAAAAGTGATTTGATTTCGGTGTTCAAGGAACTCGGTGAAGAAGCCGATTCTAGTTTAAAAGTTGTAGAATTAAAAGATAAGATTTTAAGTTCTAAAGAATATTTGAAAGATACAGATTTTGTTATTGAATTTCTTAATACTACGGTTGAAGAAAGGAAAAAGTCAAAAGAAATTGTGAAATTGCGTTTGATGCAAATCGAAAGTAGCAACGAATCTGGTAACAACGTAGAAAATACACTTTCATTATATAAGCTTTTGAAAGCTGTACAGGCATTATCGATTTCTGTACCTAAAAAGGGTGAAGCATGGAACTTATTTTTTGATTCTATGGAAAGGGCTTTTAAGCATAAGAACGTACCAAATGAGTTTAAGTCTGAAATTTTACTTAAACTGATAGGTGATAAATCTTCTAATATTCTAGTATATATTAAAGATGATGATTTGAAAGATTATGAAAAAATTAAATCTTTAATCATTAAGGAATATGAACCATCGCCAATTATATGTTTAGAAAATTTTCGCCAAGCTCAAAGGTTGACGGGGGAAACTCATTTGCAGTTCGCTTCTCGTTTAAGATCATGTTGTATGAGAACCGGCATTCCGGAAATAATTTGTAGTGATCAAGGCACTAATTTTACCTCACAGTTAACTCAAGAATTAGAAAAAAGGTTAGGAACTCATCCTCGTTTTTCGACGCCTGGTTACCCAGCATCAAACGGCTCAGTGGAAAAATGGAATCGGCTATTTAAACAAATGTTACATCATGTAATTTGCACAGATCCTGTTAATTGGAACAAGCACATACCTTATTTACTTTTTGCGTATCGTGAAGTTCCAAATTGCACTACAGGTGTATCTCCATTTATGCTTATGTACGGTCGTTAAGCTAGAGGTCTCTTAGCTGTGTTAAAATCATCATGGTCCGGTGAAATACCATTACCTCTTAATCTGAGTAATTCAGCAGTTGATTACTTACAAGAATTAAAGATAAATTTAGAGAAATCATCTGAGCTCGCTTCTTTATCCGCAACGGAGAAAAAGAAGCTTATGCATATTATTTTAACCGTCGCAAAAGTTTGAAAGAATTTGAAAATGGTGATCTAGTATATTTACTTATACTAGACTCTAGCAACAAGCTATATGCTAGGTGGACAGGTCCAGGTGAAGTTGTTGAAAGAGTAAATCCTCATTCTTATAAAGTTAAATTACCAGATGGGAGTGTGTGGCATGTTCATGTAAACAAAATAAGAAAATTCTATGTTCGAGCACAAACTGTGGGAGTGATATTTGAAAATGATTCTGAGTTTTGGGAAATTCATGCAACTCCAAATAAAGGAGATTGCGCAGCAACTAGAAGAGACATCGAGGCGGATATTAGTCATTTAGAGGGTAGCAAACATTAGGAATTACACGAGCTCTTACTCAAGCACATTGCGTTATTTTCTGGTGAGATCCAAATAGCGAGCGTTGGTGAACATAGAATTCGATTGTTACCTGGAGCTGAAAGAAAAAAAACCATATATCTATAAGATCCCAGAATCTTTGAAACCTGAAGTAAGTAAACAGATCGAGGAATTAGACAGCTTGGGTCTTATTGAGCCAAGTGAAGCTGAAATAGCATACCCAGTCGTATGTGTTGCCAGGAAAGACGGAAGTATGCGTTTATGTATTGATTTCAGGTTGTTGAATCAAGTAACCAAGCCTGTTGATTTTCCAATGAAGAATGTGACTGATCTAATCAATAAAATTGGACACTCGAATATTATCACCTGTTTAGATGTCTTGAAGGGTTACTGGGAAATACCTTTAGAAGAAGAAAGTCGTGATTTAAAATCATTCAAGACACATCGTTCCCAATATCGTTGGAAAGTGATGCCTTTTGGATTAAAAAATGCAGCTTCTACTTTTTAGCGAGTAATGAATGATGCCTTAAGAAAAAATAGTGATTTTTGCAAAGCATATATTGATGATATTGCTATCTTTTCACCAGACTGGAATTCGCATCTCAAACATTTAGATGCTCTGCTAACTACATTAAGTGATCTCAGGTTTACGATGAACGTAAAGAAATGTGTTTTTGCAAGTTCGGAGATAAACTATTTAGGACATATAATAGGAGCTGGAAGACATCAACCTGATCTGGAAAATTACAAGACATTGAAATTATAAAAAGTCCTAAAACAAAGACTGCTCTAAAGAGTGCATTAGGCTTATTCAACTATTATCGTGATTACATAAAGAATTATGCAGAAATAGCTCGCCCATTGACGGAGCTTACGAAAAAGAAAATTCCTGAGATAATTCCATGGACTGATGTTGAGGAATCAGCATTTCAAGAACTGAAACGTCGACTGTGTGAAGCACCAAAACTGTACACTCCAAAACCAGAAAAACCTTACACCATACTGTGTGATGCTAGTTTATATGCTTGCTTGTTACAACGAGACAGCAAAGGCAGTTTGCATCCTATCAGCTTGGCCAGTCAAAAACTTTCGAAGACTCAGCAGAGCTGGTCAACTATTGAATGCGAGGCTTATGCCGTTGTGTGGTCATTAAAAAAGTTCGAATGTTGGGTGTTTGGATCAAATATCGAGCTGATCACAGACCATAATCCATTATTATATTTGCGTAAGTCGGCACCGCATTCTGCCAAATTACAGAGATGGGTAATGGCACTTCAGCGTTATAATATTCATATTTCTCATTGCCCTGATGCACAATTAAAAAATGCAGATAGTCTTTCAAGACTAGTTGGAGAATGAAATAGATATGAACTAATATGTTTTAAAACTTTTGCATTAGTTACTTTCTTTTGTTCCGGAATTATACGAGAGCTACTTTCCATCTGTTTTGAAAAAAAAAAATTAGTGGTTTTGATTTAATGTTGTATTATAATGTTGTGTTTTGAAGTAGTATTGCATATATGTTTTATTACAGAACTCCGGTATTGTATCAAGTCGTCTGTTCATCTGTTGTGAGATGAATGTTTATTGCACTTATTTTAAAGTATGTTTTTGCATCATGTATACATGTTCATATATTTTGAATTAATTTGGTATGTGTAGTATACAATTTAAGTTTGTATTTGCTGGTTCAGTTTTCAGATTGTGCTTCGCTTTGGCGTAGCACAATCTTACCGGGGGGTGTCATGTATCTGGCTACGATGAGCCAATCAGCTGCCTGGTAGAGCCCAGCAAGTGAGAGAGACGACAGTTGCATGTTAGCCTCAGAGGAGGCAGGTGGTAGATTAACTATGTTGTAGGAGCGAGGCAGTGCTCCGAGTTTACCATTATTCATTGAACGTTAATATTTTTACCATTATTCTTTGAACGTTAATTTTTAATAAATGTTTGTTTCGTTTTCTTTATGGTGCCTTATTCATCCGTAAGGTCATCACATAGTGTTTAAAAAATTAGCAATCAAAATTTAAGCTCTGTATTGTTAATTTAATTTGGTATGCGCTTATCAAAATTTTTGTATTAAGCTTATTTGATTCCTTCTTTCCCAATTCGAAATTTAGGTTCAATTCAAATAAAATTAGCAGCTATTTTATGATTAATTTAAAAATTTTTAGATTCCATCTCTAATAGTCAAAGGGACAAATTCAGAATTGGAGCTATGTAAGCAGCGCTTTTGCCCTCTTCCAAAATAATGTAACCAATCAAACCAAATTGTCAGTAATTAAGTTTTAATTTCGCAGTTCCAGGTGAAACTGAACGTGAGTAAAATTTTAATGGAATTTATTATTTTCAGTTAGGATATATCGATGACTGAAGCAAACCCGATGACAAAACAAGTAACCGATGACTAAAGCAAATGTGTATTTCTACAGAAAAATTCTGTTACAAAGAAGATCAGTTACTCCTTTTCTTCCTAGTTTTTCTAAGCATCCCATTTTATATTTTTGTATTATTCTAGAAAATATTTCGCGTAAGGAATGATGTAGGATGTAAAATAAAATTTTTGTTTAGGAATACATTTTTCACACTTATTAGATAAGTCTTACATCCAATATTGAACTTAATCATAAAACTAATTCAAATCAAAGCAAACCAATTATTACCGTTATAAGGTACTTTCTCCCTCCTTTGAGCATTCCTTCGTGGTGTAATTGTAGCCCACTCGGCGCATATTCGAGAGGTCTCCTTCGAGTCCCGGCAAGGTCATTGCTCATTTTTCACGTAACCTGCTTCGAAATAACGTAATGACTCTACACCGTATTTTTGTCTAAGATAAATGAGATTGTCACACATGATGGAAGGAATTCCGTAGAACATTTTAGAAAATATTAAACAAATGCGAGGGCATTAATCGACAGGTCATTAGGCAAATAATCAAGTAATCAGATCATTAAGTTTGGTCATGTAGCATTGGGGGGATATAAAGTAGCAGGCCTCCTCGTGGTGCACCCTGGTTAACGTTATATTTGCTGCATCGATTGCCGCTATCCTCTTACTTTTACTCTTGAAAACACATTACTGCCATGTCTGGTGACGATTTTTTAATGACATTTTGTCATATTTCATTTAAAGTATTGAATCATTTATTGATTTTGACCCGATTTAAAATAATGTTTCTTAAAGATTAATATGTTAATCGCTTTAATAAATTCGAAAATTTCAGTTCAACTCCCTTTTTTGTAGTTCCTTTATTGATGCCTGAAAATAATATTCATCATTTTCATGACATCTTTATCTTACATGATTTTGTTTTTACGCATAGCTAAAAGCTGTGTACATCTAATGCAGGTTTGACAGAAAATTCACCGATTTGAAACAATTATAAAAAATGCAAATATGTTTTTAATCTGATTAAACTGATTGGATCTTATTTTCAAGAATAAAGTTTGCCATTGTTTTCTCGCTTAGTTTTAAAGGTAGTACCATTAAGATGCTCACTTCATGGTGCATCAAGCCAAAAGCTCAGCACTGCTCCCATAGTCTTGTTGCAATCGCTATTCGAATAGCGAATTTAGTTCTTCTACTTCAAGCTGCCTATGTCGTGGCCGAGGTGCTTTAGAGAGATGTAGCTGTCACAAAAAATTGATGCATAATCGACGGGTAAAATTTGGAAAACCACAAATAACTTAATAATCAACACAACAATAGTTTCTCAGGACATATTGTCTTGAGTTACGCAACACTACGGATGCGACAAGCCCCCCCAACCCAAATTTTATGTGCAACCTATCACATGTCGAAACAATACACAATACGCGGAAGCAGCAGTGAGAGACGCACTAACAGGACAATAACGAGTAAAATAGTGTGTTTGCATTTCAACAAATGACTATATATAAGAGGTTGTTGAAGTTCTGAACGGTCTCAAGTGTAACATGAACACGAGCCAGTTTCGTACAGAAAGTTCGCATCGAAAAAAAAAACCTCTTCGCTTTTATATCTTGTGCGCTTTTAAATATTCTATTAAACAAACTAAACAATATACAGGATTTTTTTTTAAACACTATGCTACTGGCTTGTCCATCTCAGATCTCGGAGTAAGCAATTTGGCATGGTAATTCTGAGAAAGCGTGTGAGGAAAATTACTTATTTTTCCTCACGTATTTACTTCCCCTTACGTGAAATAGATTTCTAACAACAAATCTTTATTCAAAATGCGTTGTGGCTTTCAAGAACATCCAGGGATACCATGTTTTCCTTTCGATAATAAATAAACTCACTTAACCAAATATGCATTCTAATATGTCTCAGAAATTATTTATATTATTAACTTTCTCCCAGTGTATATTTTGATACTAAGAGTTTACAAGCACGGTATGACAACATAGCGAGCATGCTCACTGTTGCGTGTTTTCGGGCATAAACGTTACTTACATTTAGATAAGACGTAAAGTGTAATATCAGATGATGGATGTCGACAATAGAGTGGTATTACCAGGGAAAATGCGCACATTTGTTGTCATAGGTTACTCTAGGAGCTCGTTAAGTTTGTGAGGGCTTATATTCGATTCACTCCTACCAGGCGAGAAATCCGTGAAACAAATGAGCTTGGTGTACATTCTGGAAGAGATATATCATCCAGGTCACGAGGATTAAATGAGTTGAAATGAGAGTTCGTAAAGGAAATAGTTTACTAATGTTTGATGCCATGAATACCAAAATTTAGATTAGTCTTTTACGAAGTATTCTTTTCTTGGTAACGAGGTGATACCATGTTTCCTTTGTCTTCCTTTTAATCAGTGTATAACTAATCTATCTTTGTGTAACATGTTTTATGGAATATTTTATTAGTTAGGATAAGTATTCCTTTTTTTCCAGTTAGAAATATGGTTGTAGAAATATATATGATGCTTGAAAAAGGTTGCTACAAACTGTGTTTCATTAAATCTTAATCCCAGATTTATAATCATTGTTAAAAAAATTATTAAAACAAAGTGCAGAAATTTATCCACAATAAGGCAATCTCAACAATATGATCGAGGAAGGTTTAAGAAAATATAATCTAACTTTTCGCATGATCCCTGGATTGTTAAAAATTTCATTTGGTGAAACAGGCATCTTTACCAATTTCTTTACACCATTTAACTTATATCTTTACCATTCATTATGTTATGCCATTTGCTTATAATATTATGCAAGACAGGCTTGTCCAACTTCCAGCCATAGTTGTATAATGAAACATGAAGCAAAGGTAAAACGTATCCGATGTTGAATTAGGAAATGTGAACCTGGCTGGACATAAGCCGAAATGCATTTTTAATTCTGTAATAGTATTCGTTTATTTAGAATTCAAGAAGTTCATGGCGTATTGTAAAAGTAATTAGCTCTTCAGGACAGCAGTTAAACGAAGATTTTATTCAGCATTTTCATGATGGCTATTTTGAAAGTGATATTTCATATCAGAATTCTACAGCGCTTTCTATGAATACAAATATAAAATAATTAGTCTGCCTGCAGCAAAACGATACCTTTTTTCGCTGTTCAGATATTCTGATTTTCAATTCAGTTTTAAAAACCTGTTAACAGTATGTTGGATTATTTTTTCCCTTTTCGAACGACGGGCACTATTTTGCCTTTTTTCAACATTGGCCAATGCTAAGGCCGAAATTGATATGAATTTAGTGTTTTATTATGAAGGCACCTAATAGGCGGTCGCCATTATCTCCTGTGAAGGCAAGGAAAGTTATAGTTCGACCGTCTCAAACGCAACCTTAAAAACCTTGGTTGGCATTCTGCCAAAATATACAGACTCAACCAAAAGGGGCGTTATTATTTTCTGCTAAGGTCACAGGCAGACTTCCGAAAAAAGAGAATTTATATGCTCGAGGGAAAGAAAGTATCCATCCTTTCTCTGTATTTAGAGAATAATTCGATTCGAATGGGAGCCCGCCAGTGGCCGAGCGTTAAAGTCGCTGAACGGCCAACGGGCTGGCTGCATGGGCGTTTTCGTGTTTTTCCCCATGTGTAACGTGTAGACGAACCAGTTTCCCTTGGAAAGTCCTCCACGAAGACATCCCTCCCCTTAGGCAGATAGCATTCGAGGCTTTGCCATAATCAAACACATACACGATCCGAATTGCGGATGCGTATTTGCGTTCATGGTAGAGGATGAGGCGGTCGAAGTATAAAACCATACCTTCTCCGGGATTCGAACCCGGGTCCTTCGATATTGTAGTCAACTCCCCTAACCATTATACCATCTGAGCTGCAATATATATTGGATTTTGTGCTTTATATCGAGAGAATATTATTTATTAAGTATATTATAAGAATATTATCATAAGTTTATTAGAAAATTTTCATAATTAGTAAACTCAGAAACCAACTGAGCCGTAAGGTATAGGAAATGTTCTTATTTTCTTCTGTGTCTTGATATTAAACTAATCATATCGCCACACGAAATGAAAAAATAGAATAACCATGTCACGAATATGAAAGTGCTAATTACACTTTGCTACATAAATTTATTTGATTTTCCTGATTTTTGGTAATATTTGCTGTTTATTGGACAATTTTCCTTTGAAAGTAATATAATCTTTTATTTAACAGCACTTTTTCTCTTAAATTTCACCGTCCAGCAGACATGACTTTTACCAGAAAATTTGTGAACTAACATTCCGTTTCTCCTATTTCATAAAATCTGAAAGTCAGCTATTTATACGAATACCTAGAGTAAGGCAAGGCAGAAGACGCTCAAGAGTCTCTCTCGTTACGCTCAACAGTTCCACATTTATTCATTGATATATAGATAATGACATTCTGGTGAGATAGTGCGGAAATCTAGAGGAGGAAGCTGCATCTTAATTAAGGCAGTCTTAATTATGAATGTCATTATAAAATTGGTACAACTCAAAGGCGTGCACAAAATTTCAATTAATGTGTTCTTGAAGGCTAAATGTGCCACGAAATCATTAGTCGAGCTATCTGCTTGTTGGTGTTTTCTTTGACCGTCACTCAGTGTCTGTTAAAAGGCATGAACCATGAAATTGGCAACGAATAATCGAGCGAGTTTCGATGACCACCAAAACGGCTAATTTTCAATTCAGTATGTCATTTAGGACTGCTGTCTTTGTTAAAGTAATGAAAGCGTGTCAGTGAAATGACAAGGATTCTGTTCCGCACTTTCATATTCGTGACATGGTCATTCTATTTTTGCATTTCGTGTGGCGATATGATTAGTTTAATATCAAGACACAGAAGAAAATAAGAACATTTCCTATACCTTAAGGCTCAGTTGGTTTCTGAGTTTACTAATTATGAAAATTTTCTAATAAACTTATGATAATATTCTTATAATATACTTAATAAATAATATTCTCTCGATATAAATCACAAAATCCAATATATATTGCAGCCCAGATGGTATACTGGTTAGGGGAGTTGACTACAATATCGAATTGCCCGGGTTCGAATCCCCGAAGAAGGTATGGTTTTATACTTCGACCGCCTCATCCTCTACCATGAACGCAAGTACGCATGCGCCATTCGGATCGTGTGTGTGTTTGATTATGGCAAAGACTCGAGGGCTATCTGCCTAAGGGAAGGGATGCCTTTGTGGAGGACTTTCCAAAGGAAACTGGTTCGTATACACGTTACACATGGGGAAAAACACGAAAACGCCCATGCAGCCAGCCCGTTGGCGGGATTCGAACCTCCGATCGAACTACCAGTGTTCAGCGACTTTACCACTCGACCACTGGCGGGCTCCCATTCGAATCGAATTATTTCTAAATACAGAGGCAGGATGGGGACTTTCTTTCCCTCGAGCATATAAATTCTCTTTTTTCGGAAGTCTGCCTGTGACCTTAGCAGAAAATAATAACGCTCCTTTTGGTTGAGTCTGTATATTTTGGCAGAATGCCAACCAAGGTTTTTAAGATTGCGTTTGAGACAGTCGAACTATAACGTTCCTTGCCTTCGCAGGAGATAATGGTGACAGCCAATAATTGCCTTCATAATAAAATACTAAATTCATACCAATTTCGGCTTTGCATTGACCAATGTTGAAAAAAGACAAAATAGTGCCCGTCGTTCGAAAAGGAAAAAAAAATCCAACATAATGTTAACGGGTTTTTAGCCAAAAAGAGACTTATTAGTCCCCAAATGGGAATTACCTAAAAAGAGAAAGTCACTTTTTATACTGTTGCCCGCAAAATACAATAACCCTGTATTATTTTTAAAGAAATTAAATAATGAAAAATCTGCATGACTGTACGTATGCTTCTCGATAAACGATCAAATTTTGATTAACGTAGTCGTCTACCCGAACATGTGAATCTAGAAGCCTGGATTTTGAATTTAGAATTTGTTTTATTATATATTTTATAATTTGTAAAGCTTTAATGAAATTTCGAAATTTTGATTAACAAAATCAACGATTTGAAAGAGAGCAGGGCCAAAACTATACGGAATAAAGCATATTTATCTCCGCGAAAGACAGTCTGCAAAGAATTCTAAAAATATGCTGTTTATAATATTTTGCGATTTTACTATTGAACTGAATTTTGCGTGGCGTAAGTGCTGAGAACTTTATTTTTAATTAATAAATTTTACAAATAAATCGTTAATAATAAAAAGATTAAAAAAGCTTGCAACCACCTTAATATGGAAACTAAATTTTGATTTGATGAACTGAGAAAAGATTGAAAAAAGTAATAGAAACATTTACATTTCATCGGGAACAATTGACACCTCATCGAGAATTCTAAACATATGCTGCTTTTATAAATTTTCTAATTTTGCTGTTGAATTGCATAAGGCGTAAGTTCTAAGAAAATATTCTTGATAATAAAGCTAAAAAGACGAAAATAAATGGGTTATCAGGAGTGAGTGCACAAGCAAACTGGTAGACTGCGAGCTCAGCGAGACGAGAAAAATCTTATGAAATCCTCCAAAGCAAAAATGGCAACGTTGTACAGAAAAATAAAACATTTTTACTTCCAGTGCGTGAGACTGTGTATATTAAATTCTAAAGATATGTTCATTTTAAAATGATTTTACAATATTGCCCTTGAACTGAATTTTATGGTTTAAGTGCGAAGAACGAAACCACCCCTCTGGACGTAATTTAAAATCTGAAATCTTTCAGAATTTTTAATTTTTTTTATTTTTGGAAACAGAAGATAAGCAATAAGCGACGGAGGACGTGGGCACTGTTCCTTTGCCATTCGGTTAATCAGTACAGCACCACGTCCGCCCTTATCTAGAGTTGGCCAGTTGGTGTGGCCACACGAGAGCCTCGCACAAGACTCCCAGATCCAGCGCCTAGAGCATCCATAGCTCTCGAAAGATAAGCGATAAGCGACGAGTCGTATGTGCTTCCGTTACACCGCGAAGACATACTGGAAGAAGAGAGAAAATAACTTATATACTCCACTTTTAAAGGCGACTGGGAACTACGGGACCCAGTCACCAAATCCATGTGGTGATGAATTACTCTCCACAACCCTTTAGTTCCTCTCTGTAGAGTTATTAGGTTATATTTTTTGAAGCAAGCTACATCAAAAATGTGTAATGCCCTCGATGGGACTCGAACCTTGGACCTCTCGAATACGCTCCGAGTGTGCTCTCGGTATACCCACGAAATCACGCTGAAAGGAGAGAGAAAATACATTGACTTTAAGAAAAAAAAATCTGATGTGTACACAACATGACTTCCTTGTACGGAATATTAAACTATACGCATTTTTTCTTGAATTTAATTTAAATTGATTGGATTGAATTAAATATACTTCGTCGACAGCGCATAAAGCACAATAGAATAAATGCACTCTTTAAAATTCACTATATTTGTTTACTATAACGACACTCTGAATGCACAAAATTTATATCATTTGAAGAATTATCGTTGCCACATGTTCTATTCAAATACTATAATAAAGCTAAAACGATGTATCAAAGAAATTAAGCAAACAAAACAGAAAAAAAAGAGTTTTTTACAGACGATTTAGTATTTCTCATTTAATTAATTCAGCTCTCACTTCGCGACAAGGCATAAATACATAAAAACTAAAAATATCTGCATTAAAAATTACGAAGTAAATCTTAAACACTTATTTCCTCGAAACAATTCCTGAAAGGATTAAGCATGATTTAATTCGCAATAATAAATGAAGGCGTTATTTTTGTGTTGCGAAGCTCAATCTCTCTAGATTAGCAACAAATCTACAATTCTGCTGTTTCAAATGTAAACAAATAGTATGTCCGCGATGTTATTTAAAATTTAACCGCACTTAAACAGCTTTTAAATTGTTGATAATTGTACAAATATTGCTTCCAGAATTACGAAAAGCATAAAAACCTTAACCGGAAGATAAAAACAACACAATTCAGTCATTTTTAAAGCAAAAAATGTACAATTTACAAACATATAAGAATCCAACATATAAGATATAAGATATAAGATCAAACATATAAGATAAGAGTAAATATACTGAGATCACTGAGTCGGGTAACAGAGTGGATATATATATAAATATATTTATATACGTTTGGTGCGGCCGATTGCAACCAAAATACGAGGTGAATATCTACATGTTATAGCAGTCCTATATACAAAATTTCAACTTTCTGAGGCTACTCGTTTTTGAGTTATGCGAGATACGTACGTACATACGTTTCATACAGACGCCACGAAAAATTCTCTTCAGAATTAATTTTAAAGCAGTTTTATAATTTTTTTGGAGGAAAGGTGTCTTTTATTGTGTCCTTACGCACAGATATTAAGCAAAAACATCGTTAAATTGCATTCGATAGCGGTCAAAATGGATATTTTCGTTGAAATATGTTGCCTGAAACTTTTCGCAATTGACAATACTTTCTTTTTACTTCGTACAAGGAAGTAAAAAACTAACCGCATTTTGACATGTGGGGAAAACAAGCTTCATGTATATGTACCTTGAATACATCTTACTTGATATCCCAAATTAAATTTATTGAATAAAATCTAATTATCCCATTGACTTAATCAATTTTCCTATTTTTTTTATTAAACTGATACTAGTACATTACTTTACTTATTTCAAAGGCATATAAAATTTGCAGCTTATGGTTGTATACCCAGCTAATACAATCTTTATACTGTAAGCTTAATTTTCGAAACTTTTCATTTTGAAAGAAAATGGGGTATTTCATGTAAAGTTTTAAACATAAAAGTGAAATATTATTGTTTAGGGGAAAAGAAGTAAAGGTTTTCAGATTTTTATGCTTTACCAATGTGTCAGATACATGAAAGTTCACGAGTAGAGCTTTTATTTTATTCCCTTAAAAGCAAAACTTTGCACTCACGAAAGATAAAAAATAACTTTTTAAAAAATTTGAGTAGTTATGCATACTATTCCCTTTCTTGTTTTAGCGTATGCAACCTCTGAAGCACAGTAAGCAAAACTTTTAAATTATGTTCCTTTGAATACTATTCAGGAAAAAAGTGAGTTAAATGTTGTAAAAGATTCTCCGAGAAAAGTAGGCATGCTTTCTCCCAAATTAAATGTGAAACAGCCTCAACTTGTGAACAGCGGTTTCATTGTCTGTATAATTTTTATAAATACCAAAAGTACATAGAAAAGCCTGGATTGCGATGATTCATTTTTTAGAAGACATATCCCAAATTGCTAAGTTTTTGAATTAATACCAAGTTTGTTTACTGTTTAAATTTAACTTTGTTAAGGTTGGTTACGGTTTAAATTTATCTTTGAAATATAATGAATAGATATAAATAGCTATAAATAGCTGAATGAAAAAGCAGAGGTAATGAACCCTTTTGAAACGCTAAGAAATTGTAAATGAACAAAACTACTCATAGTACAAAATTTAAAGCTCAGGTACAATTTGGACCATTTTTCACAGAATTTAAAGTACCTAGGTGAATAATATTTTCTGGAAGAAATTGATCCCATCTGTGGCCGAGAAGATAGGACCACTGATTACTCCTAATACATCGTGGGTATAATTTCATATGAATGACCCATGTGCAACATGAATATGGAAAAGATTTGCTACGAAATCGCTCCATGAAATCACCTTTCCAAATTCAAATAAACCCCGCGTGCTTTTTAATGTATAACTAGAATTATTAGAAATAAAGTACTTATAATACGTCAACGTAAGCATAATAAATAATTAATAAAATGAAAAAAATGTAAATTAAATTATTAAAAATCATTCCTCCCAAAGGAAAAGAATCGAAGCCAATGTACTAAATTCTTTTGCAAAATGAAATAACATAAACGATGATAATTTTAATAAACCTTTGATACATTACTAACCCTTTTTTAGTTCCTTGTACGACGTAAAAAGGAAGTATTGTAATCGCGAAATGTTTCAGGCAGCATATTTCAACGAAAATATCCATTTTGACCGCTATCGAATGCAATTTAACGATGTTTTTGCTTAATATCTGTGCGTAAGGACACAATAAAAGACACCTTTCCTCCAAAAAAATTATAAAACTGCTTTAAAATTAATTCTGAAGAGAATTTTTCGTGGCGTCTGTATGAACGTATGTACGTACGTGCGTACGTACGTATCTCGCATAACTCAAAAACGTGTAGCCTCAGAACGCTGAAATTTTGAATATAGGACTGCTATAACATGTAGATGTGCACCTCGTATTTTTGTTGCAATCGGCTGCACCAAACGTATATAAATATATTTAGATATATATCCACTCTATTATCCGGCTCAGTGATCTCAGTTCCTTTACTCTTATATGTTTGTAAATTGTATATTTTGTTCTTTAAAAATGATTTAATTATATTGTTTTTATCTTCCGGTTAAGGATTTTATGCCTTTAGTAAATCTGCGTGCAATATGTTTAGAATTATCAGCAATTTTATAGTTGATTAATTGCCGCTAAGCCCGTTTTAATGGCGGCCATTGATGTTTACATTTGAAACAGGAGACTAGTGGATTTGTTGCAATCTAGAGAAACTTAGCTTCGCAACAACAAAGATAACGCATTCATTTATTATTGCCAATTAAATCATGCTTAATTCTTTCTGGAATTTTTTCGAGGAAATAAGCGTTTGAGATTTACTTCGTAATTTTTAATATAGATATTTTGAGTTTTTCTGTATTTTTGCCTTCTCGCGAAGTAAGAACTGAATTAATTAAATGAGAAATACTCAATCGTCTGTGAAAAACTGTTTCTTTTTTGTTTTATATGCTTAATTTCTTTTATACATAGTTCTAGCTTTATTATAGTATTTGAATAGAACATATGGCAACAATTAGATAATTCTTTAAATGATATACATTTTGTGCATTCTGAGTTATAATATGAATGAAATATAATACTGTTAAGTAAACCTAACGCCAGAGTGTCGCTATGGTAAACAAAGTGAATTTTAAAGAATGCATTTATTCTATTGTGGTTTATGCGCTGTCGGCGAAGTAGGTTTAATTCAATCTAATAAGTTTAAAGAAATGCAAGAAAAAATGCGCATAATTTAATATTCCGTACATAGACGTCATGTGGTGTACACATCAGATTTTTTTATTTTCACGATCGGTTGAAGAGCTATTCTATCGACCGGGCATATTAGTCTGTATATATACCGGACGAGGTATAAATATCCGCATCTTAACATGGCAAGATAGCTGAACCTCACCTGGATTGTGAAACTGATATATCCTGAAGCAATAAGCTGTTGTCATGGAAACAAAATTAGGTAAAAGAAAACAAAGGTACATCACTTACCAAGCAAACTGAGGCCTGAAATAAAATTATTTTCTGCTACAGTGAATTACTTATGGAAGGGCATATATGCACATATGAAGAGGTGCAGCACTACAAATATTTATAGAGCAACGAAACCTGCTAGCTTAAAATTATAACGCTTTTTTGCAATTTACAATAGAGTAATTATATAAGGACAGCTCGCTCTGTGTTATACTACAATACAATTCACAATACCATTAATTATATATCATTGTTGTATCATTATAATAAAATTCATAAAAGATTTACGAGTATCGTTAGTATACAGTTCAATACACTGAATTTGTACAATTCATGCGATACTAAAAGTGCATATTATTGTGCTGTATGGGGCCGTAGTGATTGCTTTAACAATTGATTACATAACAAGAAGAAACTCATGCCACACTGAAATAAATCACTGCACCTACAAAGTAAACAATAGACAGCTGATGGGAAAAAAGCAGAGATCATGATCCTTCTTGAAACACTAGGAATATTGCAGGTGAGCAAAATAACTCACAATGTCTATTGTACTCACAATGGTGATTTGGAACTGAATCACTAAAGCAACTAACTGAAGGCTTAAAACGCTGCTGTATTTAAGGGGTACCTGGAACTTTTGGAAGATTCGAGAAAAATTCTTCCTAAAGTTTCAAAGTACAAAATTATTTCTACAGAATTTCTATAATGTCTCCAAGCTGTAGGGACATTTCTAAAGGTCTCAGTACGATGACAAATATTATTGCTAAGGCTCGTCAGGAACATACAGTAAAAGCATGAAATAAATTTGATTTCTTGCCCCTTCAAACTAAATTAGATTTTTTTCTGTTTTCAATGACTGATGCCTCACCTGTGCTACACATTTCTCTTCTGGATTCTGCTATATGATCTATTCATTGTTTTCACTCTCAAATGCACTTAAGATGCGGACTTGAGATTGTTTTTATTATTTCTTCCCCCGTCGCTTGTCATACGCTGAATCATAACAAGGATATCTCCTCGCGTAAGAAACAGATACAGTTGCAATCTCAAAATCGCATTCCAAGCCCCGTGCAAGAGTCTCTTTGTCTGAGAACTATATCTTTGGAGGGCAAAATAACAAACAACTGCGTAATCTAGTCACAGTAGTGCTATCTTCAGGAAAGCAATTTCCCGACGCTTTAGAGAAATATCGTATTTTTTGTTGGCTTTGATATTTTGTTTACATAAAAAATATGTTTTAATTAAAATAATAATAATTGAACTGTTTTATTTTATGTGTTAATAAGTACAAAAATATAGATGCTTTGAATCAAGGGAAAACAATCATTCAACAATGAATATGAAAGTAGGGATGAGGAAAGTATGACTCAAACCAGTTCTGACGAAGAAATTATTGTAAGAAGAAGACGACTTATAAGCGGTAAATGAGGATAGCAACAGGCAACCATCTATTTTTACATATAATAGGCAGTTTGTTGGAAATTATGAAACATTATAGACAAATGTCACTGAAGAAGACAATTATCGTCATAACATAAAATTCTCAGTTGGTGAAAATGTTGTTGGTCCATAAGTTCCATCCAGTTGCACATCAGCTCTAGAATTTTTTGAGTTGTTTTTGGCTCTTACTCTACTAAAAATTGTAAACTACCACTCTCTAAAAAATACTGAGTGAAACTAATGCATACGCAGCAAAAATAATTCTAGAAAAACACCGAGGAAATACTCCTTTTGGTAAAATTGGAAAGATGTAACTGAGAGTGAAATGAATTAATTCCTTTCGAATCATACCAGCTTTCAAATCATACTGGTCTCAAGCATTTCATTTGAAGATGAAATTTTTAGAAACAATTTTTCACACAAACGTTTTCTCCAAATATTTTGGTTACTACATTTGGAAACAATTTCACTAAACACTCAAAAGACTAGGACAGGGATAGAAAGAGAGAGCAGCTTTCTGGATTACCTAAACCAAAAATTTATGGAAAATTATGTACCTCGTGAATATTTCGCAGTTGGCTAATCTACAATCTCGTTCAAGGGGAAAATAATCTTTCTCATGTCAACCCTAAAAACATGTTATATAAAAACAAAATATTGAAATTCATACTTAATAATAACTACTGAACATCATTTCTGTGAAATAACTAGTGTAAAAGTTCATACTGGATTATGAGGTAGGTAACTGTGTGTATAAGTCACATAACAGAAGATTTCAATCAATATTGTACCAAATCACGAAACTGTAGTTATCATAGTGTAACATAAAAACAAAATATGCAAACAATTCTAAATTACGAAATTGCGTTGTGTTTTGTCAGAACCCGTTCTATGTTTAAGGTCCAGTGTAAAGAGCTAATTACAATAATTACAAACAGGATAATAGAATCAAACTAACGTTTATTTATGGTAGGAAAATATTGTGATTACAAATCAGAAGAGAGTCATGACACTCACTATTTACGTTACAATTAGAACGTGGTGGCTGGATCAATTAAAGTACTGAGGAAACAACAGAAAAGGATGACATACCCTTCTTTAACATATATAAATATATACTTTTCACAGTTCCGGATTTGGGGATCCATCATACAATTTTTTTTTTTTTTTTTTTTTTTTTTTTGTAGATTACTGGTTACAGGCGAACAATTGATCCATGGGAAAAGATCTGGAAGTAAAAAAAAAGTTATTAAGTTGATAAAATTTAACTAAGGCTATTGTTTCGGAGGCCAGGCTTACCTCCTATTGCTGCTTCCAACCAGTAAGACACAGGTCTTTCCTCGACAGGCCATCATGACAGCGTAATTTTAGCAAGAATTATAGATGTTGAAGCCTCTCTTCGGTGCTGTTTATTTTACGTTGCTACGTCTACGATGCGGCTCCCCTCCCAGCTGCCCGGCAAAGATGTCATGCTTTTTTTTCTGGTGCTACGAAGGTTCTCATGAAATTTCTTTACTCCGTCTCTCCGTCTCTCCGCGAAAACACTGCGCAGCCGCTGTAGTAGCTGGCGCGTTTTTTGAAAACTTGGCGTAGATGTTGATCAGCTGGAAGCCAAAAACCAGCAACCCAATGCTAGGAATCTTCACGGGAGGGGGGTTTCCCGACTACCAGAGGAGCCGTTTCTCGCTATTCCATCGTTCAATTTCAAAGGTCACACCAATGTGTCATCAAAACTGCAGACGGAAACGGGGGGGGGAAGAAACTAGCCTCGCTCCAGGGTCCCAGTCGATAATGCAGATCTTCTATCTCAACGAATATTTTCCCCCACCATAAGTACGCTGTAGAACATCTCCATGTTTGCCTGGTACAGCAAAACAGGGTCCTCTTTTCGTGAAACACACATGGTATATCCATCCAACACTTTGCCCCCCACACATGGTGGAACGCTTGGTAGAAGGAATTTTGGGGTGCAGTACAACGCTGATAAGAGTTTCCGCTGAAGGCAATCCAAGCCGAGGGCAAGGGGTGAAAATCTCTGAACCAAGTTAATTCAAAGTGACTTTGGGAAATTAAAAAAAGAAGCTACTAATTACACAACATTATAATTCATAAATAAAAATGTCAGCACTGTAATAAATGTTTCCTCAGCCACAATTTAAGTCTAAACACACATTATCCAAAATGTAATACAAATAAAATCATTTTTTTTTCTTCTACCGCTAGTCAGAAAGTATGTATTCGTTTAACTTTAAAAGAAAGAGGGATTCGAATTAAATTACTTAAGGTTAAGGAAAAAAAAAATTAACTCACCAAATGTAACAGCAAGGCTTTAAAATAAAATTAAAGTTAAAAGTTAAACAACCTTAAGGGTCAAAACATCTAGATACAAATGCAAAAATCTTAAGTCCCTAAACTCAAATTAAAATTAAACAACTTCAAAAAACTTTTAAAGCAACCTAATCAAAACTTAAAGTTTACCAAAAGTTACAATTTAAACTTACAACCAACTTTAAACAGCAAAAAAAAAAAAAAAAAAAAAAATTAGAACTTCAATTACAAATCAAAACTGAAATAAGCAAAACAACTTAAGCTTTAAAAAAAAATAAAACGATTAATACATAACAAACACAATAAAATGGGAACTTCGAGTTTATGTTTTAGCAGATTCTAAGACAAGTTATTTATATATATTTGTTCCATATTATGGTAAAATTACAACAGATGGCTTAATTAGACAGATCTTAATTTCACTAGCACAATTGTGATACAATTCTATCGAAATTTGCGAAAGAAGGTAAAGGATATCATATTTTTACTGACAAATTTTATACGAACCTCACTTTAGATGCAGAACTTCTGAAACCCAATTGCATTCTTATTGGAATAATTATGACGAATCAAAAATGATTGCTAAAGCAAATAAAAAAAAAACAAAATTAGATGTTAGACATAAAATCGTTTATATAAAAGGAAAAACGTTAGTAACATGTCATGACAAAAGAGTGGTCACAAAGTTTAGTGCAAAACAATCTTCTGTTTTACAACTTGCAAGAAAAAGATCAAAGACGACTGAAAATGCTAGTGAAAAAGAAATAAAAAACCGACTATCATATTAGATTATAGAGAAAATTTATTGCTAAGTCTAATCAAAGACTTTCGTGCTTCTCCAGAAAAATCCCGACCACAGATGATACTATCTAATGTTTATATGGGAAGACTCATTTTATTTTTTCTCATAAAAACCACATGGACTGTATGGTGTGGAATTCGGAAGGTCAAAGGAGGAAGAAAAGAAAAAATTCTGTTGTGATACTTCTGATAGGAAAAACACGGTCTTTATCCAGGAGAATGTTTTAAAAAATATCATACTTTGAAAAACTATAATTAGTTAAGGTAAATAAATTGGTATATAAATTTATATTTATTTACTATCCTACTACTTAATATAATCAAAAAAATATCTGTTACACACTCTCGCTGTTGCAGTACAATCTTTTATTAAGACCCTTTTTTTTTATATAGTTGTAAAGGAATTAAAGATTGTTTGTTAGTAAAGAAAAAAACATTAAGGATTGAAAAGGGTTAAAGTACGCTTCTCACATACAAGCATTTTTCTAGTTCCAGATTTTTTTTCTCCTAAAGTATTCTGCAAGTGTTTTATCAAATTCCTCAGGATTTATCACATATATTTTTTATGTTTGACATTTTATTCATTTTTCAGTTTATATTTTAACAGTTTTGTATCCTTTTCAACAGCTCTCAGAAGACTGTCCATCCTTCGATGAGCTTGGTGCACTGTTCTTGAAGACATAGCAAAATTGAGCCTTTGCCCTCTTCAGTGGGTATTGAGATTTAGTACACAGAATTGCTCTTGATAAGCATTCATTTTGAGGAAGTCTAGGGCATGCCATTAACTCTCCTGCATGAGAAAGTGGATCACTTTGATGAAAGTGGAAACCTTATTTGAAAGACATCTTGCTGAATGATGCAAACCATAGCAAGCCTTCGATGTTTTATAGGAATGACATTCTTAAAATTTATGTGAAACTTTTAAGGAAAGGTGTTGGAGATACAAATAAAATCAATTTTTGTGGAGAATTATCGAGAGGTTATACAGACCTTAACGGATCCAAATTTTTCCGGAGGAACAGTGGATGCGCAGTATGCTGTGGTCATCGAAGTCGACAGATCTAAACATTACACAACATGCTTGGTATACGTTAGAAAAGTTATTCTGAAGCTTCTATTTTCTTCCATGTCTCTTCATGTATTAAAATTTTCTTTTAGGAGAAAATAATTAGTTTTCACAACCGGAATGTTCTGAAAATATTAGGTGTATTGTTGCAGCCGTGTTTAGTTCTACTATTTGCGTATTGCAAAGCATTTATTTACCTCTTTATTTTGTCATTTTAGCATTGGCTGTATCATAGTATTAGATAGCTGGGCACAATACAAAAACCAGTTAAATTTAGAGGTATCACACATTTTGGGTTTTTCACGCCAAAGTAGTTACATATTTAGGTTATTCACAAAAAATTTAATTAATTAAATACGTAAGTATAAAACTCATAAGCATAATTAAAAAGCAAGTCAAAATGCGAATGAAAGTATCTGTAAAATTGTAACAAAACGTCATTCAAAATACAGTTAACACAGAACACCAAATACACAATGATTTACAAACAAATGCATTCGCTTTCATTACCAATTCATTTCATTCTCAAAATGTACAATCTAATTCCTGGTTTCAAACCAGCAATTTATAAATAGCAAATTAATTGTTGTGCTCTAACTCCCCCGCATACTATCCTGACTATAAAATGCTCCCATGAACTAAGAAGCATGAATCGTTCCAAAATGCATGGATCCATACGGCAGTTTACTTTGGTCCAAGTGACGACTTACAGTAATATTTTCGAAAGTCAGAAACCTAATTTTTTTTTCTTTAGAAAACAATTCGGATAATAAAAGAAATGTATAAATATTATTTTATTATTGTAAATTCATTAATTAAAATTATACGCATCAAAATAATTTAAAAGTTACACTTTCAAAAACATTTCAGATGATATTCAATGAATTCATAATTAAAATTTAAAAAATTAACAAAATAATGTTTTTGTTTTTATTTTCAATGAAAATCTTAGAGTATTATCTAACACCGCGCAGTTAACCATTAAAGTTTCAGTTATATATGAAAAGAAAAATGAAAAAAAAAAATTAAAATGTATAAATCATAATATTTAAATCACTCTCACATTTCAATCTGATTACAGTACGCAAGTTTCCGTTTAAGCCGAAAACAATTTGAAGTTAAGCAGTTACGATAGACCTAACTTATATGAAACTTAGTCCCTTAGAAATTAAAGATATGCTGATTATAAAAGCTGACATTTGTAGAGAGTGTTAAGCTTCTTGGAGCAGCATATATGCAAAATTAAATATGTCCTCCTGGGATTCGAACCATGCATTTTCAGTTTTTTAAACTGTATTGCTAACTCTTTACATCACAAACGTATGCACGAGCAAATGCATTGATTTCCTACATTCTGTCTGACATGTGGAAGATTTGGAGGAGATACGAAATCCGATTAAATCCTGGACCACACAAGTCTCAGGTCAGGACATTATTATCAGCCACATTTTAGTTTTGGGCGCTTTGTAGAGCTTTTTAGGATTTTTGGAGCCAGGTTAGATGAAGAAACTTCCCTAGCCTGAACTCAAACCACATACGTTCCACTTGCTAGCTGGATCTGCTGATTACCTACAGTACAAAAGCAAGGAAAAAGGGTGATTTTCCATATTTTTCACCTAAAGAGCGCCTGAAAAAAAGCATAGAATACAGAAGAAGAAATTTCAATGGGTTTGTATTATCATCCATCCAATTGTTAGTTTAAGCTTGTTTGTAGCGATTGGAGAAAAGCAAAAAGCATCAGTGACGATTTCCTGGATTCGAACCAAGTATCTTCCAACTACTAGCTGGATATACTACCTAATAATAAAACGACAGTACGCATGGAACAAGGATCAAGGCGTTTGGTTACAGAGTACCTCTGAAATTGATTGCAATTAGCTCCATATCATACTCCTTGGCCTACACGATATCCGCCAATTGTGTTAGCTATAGTAAACAAGAAAGTCGGTCGCGCGCCGGGCCGTTCAACTGTTCAGCCGTGTACCCGAACTGGCCCAAAATGTATACTTCTCATGATATATATATTTCAGTGTTACGAAAGGAATCCTGAAATAATAAACAATGTTTATTTACCAATAATGATTTTAAAATGTCTAGTGTGAAATCATAATCAATTTATCAGTTGACAAAAGTAATTGCATGATGTATGTGATGGGTATAGGAGTTTGGCATGATGGGTATAAAAAATTTTAATGCTTTATACGAAATTATATTTGAGACATGTGAACGTAACGAAGCTTTACGGGGAACTAAAGTAACAGTTCCAGTTTCGTTAGAAACAACTGAAAAAACAAACAAAAAAAATGCTGACGTTACAATCAAAGGAAAAATATTCGATGAAAAATAACTCCAATCGCTTGTTCTAATAATAATACGCGGCATTTTGTGCAGAAATTCCTTTCCACAATTCAGACTCGTGGCTGTTGTTTATGACACAAATTCTTTACGACGAGTCAGACTCGTGGCTTTTGCTTATGGATCAAATTCTTTACTACGAGTCAGACTCGTGGTTATAGGCCAAAAGGTTAAGAAAAACGAATTAAATAACAGTAAGCACTAGCTAAATAGTCAAGAAAAAGAACTATTACGGGATTAAATGGAGGAGGTGAGTAAATGGTAGTTTGATTTCTATGACGATTTCTATTACAGGAGCTGAGTAAATAGTAGTTTGATTTCTATGACGAGAATGGCATCCGAACCCACGCGGCAGAGCCCAATGAATTAACACGCATGAGCTGATTCCTTATATTAAACGGTGATTTCAGAGCTACATAATATTCACACGTATCGTTTCAGGCAATTTCCAGGGCCACTGACGTCGCATGATGGACATATCACCTGAATAATGAGCCCGCTTGATCAACATATCTGGGTGGCCCTAGCTCTGTTTGTTTCCCACTACATATGTTCTTGTAACATTATCGAGTTAAGAGTCATTATTGAATATCATTATATCATTTATAGAGTTATAGATTCTAGAATGCGAACGTGCGAAATAAAACTCTTAAACAATGCTTCATTGCGCAATTTATAGTATAGAATAATCTTACCTTCTAGACTTTAGTAATACTATATTTAACTGCTGCTGTCTTGTATGATATTTAAAACATGGTAGCACCATAGCAGATCTTCAGCTTTTCTAACAGTAAATGCCCAAAGACACATTTTCTTTTAATGCCACTTTATTCTTTTCTTGCAATAGAAAATAAAACAAATTGTCTTATCCTGAGCGCTGTAACTATTCGCGAACCCAATTTTTTAAGCTTTCATTCTACAGTATTTATGCAACTATTTCAGTACAATTAATTCGTGAATTTACTTTGTATTGCTTATAAAATAGAATATCTTCTATCAAGTGACATTTATTATGTAACTATAAAAAGCAATTTAAACCGAAAGAAGGTCAGTTAGTTCTTATACCTATATAAAAAACAACCTTGTAATTTACTTACGCAGTGATTCTTAATATGTTAATATGTAATACTCCCGTGTAACATTAAAAACACATTATGCCCTCCGAAATACTCACAGAGGAAACTAAACCTTTTCTAGCATAAGGTACATTATAAAGGCATTAACTGGAACACTGAGTGCAAAATGTTACATTTAACTACTTTAGGAGTAAATTGTACTGAAAACATTTAATTATACTTATAATGCAGAAAACATAAAGCATTAATCTTCCTATCACCGACACAGTTTAAATGCCCAGAACCATGTGAGAAAAGGAAATGGTATTTCCCTAGTCTAATAATGTAGTTGGAAGTAGGACGGTTAAGCCCGTTTATGGTGAACGAAGGTGTAAATGAAACGAGGAACATAAAAATACTTAAAAAGCACTCAGTAGATAAAATACAGACCTATTATGTATTGGTAACAGCTATTTTATTTTGATTTCAAATGTTTCTTTTAGTTTCATAATAAGCCATTGATTTGCTAATAGATTTAATATCTTGTTTTTATTCCTTTTGAGCTGTCATGAAGACATTTTCTCAATTTTTTTAGTAAATATTCATACATATTTAGTATATATATAGTTCTTATATACACATTTTAGTATATATATATTTCTTATATGTCAAGAAGACATTTTCTCAAATTTGTTAGTAAATACTCACACATATTTAGTATATATATAAATACATATATATAGTTCTTATGCACATATTTTAGTATATATATATATATATATATGTATATAGTTCTTATATGTCAAGAAGACATTTTCTCAAATTTGTTAGCAAATATTGATGTAGCAATTTTATTTACATGGAATGTTATTTTATAGTTTGGGATTTAAAAAAAAGTATTAGTTACGTAATTTAAAAGAGTTTGAATGCAATTATAAAATGTATTTCATGATATTTATCATCTTTTATTTATACATGTTTTATTTATACAACTATTATGTAAAAGACTTCTTATATGTATTCCTTTAGTTAAATACTTTAAAGTACGTTAATCATTCTCGCAGGAAGAGTTTATGCAGTATTTAGGTATACAAAGGTTTTGAGATTTTACGTTTGCAGAGATTTAAGTTACTATTGCCTGTTTAATAGCAACATAAAAATTTTTGATTGTCTAAATTAGAGTTCTTACGAATACATTTTCTCATGCGTTTTTGAATATTCGTTAACTGAGTTAAAAGTTTCTTTGAAAACGAATAAAACATTACTTTTGAAGAGCTGCTTTGGAATGCCTGGTTTTATTCCCAGTTCACATAAGGTTTCTTTTCCAGTAACCATTATAATAACTATTCTGATTATCAGCTTTAGCACTATCTTAGTTGTTATCTTAACTTCATATGGACTGCGATTTATTACCTAAGAATATATGTATTTTTCATAAACTGAATGAATTTTAAATTTTAAGCTTTCTGACCATTTTATAACTTTATTTACTCAAGCTATAAGATATTTTCTCCTTCCTTTCCGCATACCTTTGTGGTGTAATTAAAAGCAACTCGACCACCTTCCAGAATTCCAGGGTCCGAAGCAAACTCGGCGTAGCATCGAAAGGTCCCCGGCGAGGACACTGTACATTATTTCATGTCTCAAACATAAAAAAATCCTACTACCTCTACAAATAGTGCCCGAACTAAAAGGCGGTGGGCATTAATTCATCACCACCAGGATTTGGTTTTTGGATCCTCTAATCCCCAGTCTCTTTTAAAAGGGGAATTATATAAGGTATTTTCTCCTTCCTTTCAGCATGCCTTCGTGGCGTAATTGGAAGCACACTCCACGCGGATGCGAGAGAATCAGGGCTCTTGTCCAAGCGAGAGCAATGCATATTTTTCAAATCACCAGCATCAAAAAACCTAATGCCTCTTCAAAGCCAGTTTCGATTTTGTTCAGTGAAGCAAGAGAAAGCGAAGCATTATACAATTTTAATATCCCAGCTTACTTTTTCAACTGAACATATAAGGTATTATATCCCTCTTTTCTGCATGCCTTCGTGGTGTGCAGTTGGCACGTATTCGAAAATAAAGGTTCGAGTCCCGGTAGGCATTGATCATTTTCAACATCTTCGGCATAAAAAACTAATGACTCTGCAGTGATGTTCTCGAACTAAAAGATGGTGAATGAAAATTCTTCACTACCAGCATTTGGCATTTGGGTCTTCTAATCCTCAGTCGCAAATTCACGGATTAGCTTTCTCTGCATTTCTCTATTTTTGAATTCAGTTCTGTTGAACGTTATAGTAGTTTAAAGATAACTAAGTACTCAGGTATATTTTGGTGTCATGAGTGGAATTTTGAATGCCAATAATAAGAGCGATGGAAGAGCAATTAAGGCAACTGATAACAGTCTTTGCCTCTTTTAAAGAAGAGATTAAGGCGAGTCAAGTACCAGTTAAAGAGGAGAGGAAAACGGGTCAGGTATCAGTTAAAGAGGAAATGAAAGCTGTTTAAGTAAAGATTACCTGCATAATAAAAAACAAATTTGATTCTATGCATGGCAGAATAGACGCTGTTGAAAATAAAGTTAGAGAAATTCAAGAAAGAGTTTCTTCTGTGAAAGAACAAATGGAAGAAAGAGTATCTGCTGTGGAGCAACAAATTGAAGGAAAAGTTTCGACCGTTTAGCATCGAACTGAACAACAAATTGAAGAAGAAGTATCTGTCATCCAAGAACATATCAAACAACAAATTGATGGCAGGGTTTCTGCAGTTTCCATAGAAGTTGATAATTTAAAAAAAATCGTAGCGAAGGCAGGAAGCAATTCGGATGGTTTAAAATTTCTACCCATGCCTCCTGTTTCCTCTCTGAAGCTATCGACATATGATGGGAAGACCTCTTAGAATGTTTATAAGACACAGTTTTCAATAGCGGCGGAAGAGAATGGGTGGGATTCCCAAGCTAGGTCCTGTCATATCGTCGCTTCTCTGAGAGCAGATGCTGGGGATATTCTGCAGACACTTTCCGAAAACCAGAGATTAAGACTTCGAAGCTCTATCCGGAGCGTTTTTGCTTCGCTTCGGCGACAAATGTTTAGAAAACTACAGCAGGCTTCAGTTAAAATCTCCTCAACAGAAGCCCACGGAAACACTTTAGGAGTTCGCCACGGATGTTGAAAGGCTGTCCCATCTCCCTCCTTTTCGGAGTACCCGACAGAAACAAGAGAAATACTCTCCTTGCAATACTTTATCGACGGCATCCGGGATCCTGAAATACAGAAGGCTCCTACGAATGGCGGATGTAAAGGACATAAAAACGCTTTGTTTTACGCCGTGAAATTCAAGGCAGCCCAGCAAGCAACTCGTAGAGACTGCTACCCAGTCAGAGCAGTGCTAGTCCACGAGGCAGTGGATCATTTGGATAGCTCGTTCACATGATTTACCCAGAGAAGTGAATGATTTGATGTGGAGTAGGATTGAGAACAAACTGAGTCTATGGTGTTGGAAATGTGGTACTGAAGGTAAAACAACCCAGCCTACGGAAAATGAAACAGATGGCTTTACCATACATGTCAGTGCTTCAGATGGAACAGAAGTAAAAAGAAACCAATTCTGGAAGAGGTATTGAAGGCCACATACGAAGGAACTATAGAATACCCCCAGAGCACGGAAAATAAGACAGAGGAGTTGAATTACAATTAAATGCCATCGAATGAAAAGGAGTGACAAAAACCAAAGTGCTGGAATTGAGGAGCTGAAAGCCACATACAAAGAAATTGCAGAACACCCCAGGGTATGGAAAATAAGACCATTTCCCGGCAAAGACGGAGGAAACAAATGAATGTCCATATCAAGGAACTGAGGTTCCTCGATAACAAAAAACTGCGTTTTAAAGCGCTCAGGATTTCTGCAGTGCGTGGCAATAGTAATGGACTATCCAACAATGGGCATGTCCATGGAGTTCCTTGCAATATGATCATTGACACCGGAGTTACTGTTACCATCATTTTAGAGATTTAACTCGAAAATTTAAAGATAAACGTATCTGGACGCCATCCTGTATGACCCTCCAGAACTGCGTCTGGTGATAAAATCAATATAGCTGGGAAATTAACGTGAACATCACACTTGAAAGTTCCGCCTGCCATCATACGACATATGTGGCAGAGATTACAGATTCTTGCATACTCGGACTGGACATTTTAAGGAAATACAATTTCTCCTTGGATTTCAAAAACAATATATTGCTTTCAGCATTTGAGGACATGGCTATCTATCCTCAGAAGGGATCTTCACCTAGAAACGCAGACATCTTCTCTGACAGACCCTGCTCCGAAAGGTGCCGAAATCATACTAGGGTGGATGAGAAACACCAGACTACCGGCTATTCTTCATTCCAAATGCTTTTCGGTTGAGACCTTTGTCTGCCTTGTGATGTGTTGTTGGATCGCCCTGCGGATGCCCCTTCATCGGCTGAAGAATACGTCGAATATTTCCATGTCCGGTTTGAAGTAATGCAAGAGCGACACAGCTTGGCGACGATAATGGTGAAGACCCGATACGAAACAAGAGCTACTCATAATGAGTTGAACAAAAGAGACAAGGTGTGGTTATGGAACCCGATTCGACGGAAAGGGCTCTGTCCGAAATTACAGTCACCTTGGGATGGTCGGTACAAAGTCCTAAACAGGCTGAATGACGTCGTGTCTTCGAACTCTAAACCTAAAGTCGTTCATTACGACAGGTTAGCTCATTACTATGGCCATAGTATGTATTTAAAATAATTGTAAATAGTGTAAGACCATGGTCCTTTTTGTTTTTAAATGTGTATATGATTTGACTTATATTTAAGATTTGATAGTATTTGATTTTTTTCAGTTACTGCATTTTTCTACAGTTTTCTGTTGTTTGTTATTTTGTGCCTTAGTTGTAAGTTTGGCTTCCTGTCCAGGGGTTGCACTGCCCGGGGCGCGCAGTCCTTGGGCAGTGTTACGGATTTGGTATTTAAATAGCTAATGCCAATAGAATTATAAATTAAATTCTTTTATTCTTCGTGAAGTATAGCGTGTTATGAATATTAAGAGAAAGCTAAGCTGGAAAATTAAAAATACAACAGCACGTGCATTTACCATTAAATAAATAAATATCTCTTTTTGATTTCGGGAAAATCCCAGAAAATTCTCGTGCATATAAAGCTTATACAAACGGCTTAAAAACCTCTCAATTCATTAGTTAGTTGTTTTATGAGTTTGGTTTAGAAAACTGCTGTTTGTTTACTGTACCGAATTCGCAGATTAGCTTTCTCTGCGTTTCTCTGTTTTTGAATTCAGTGCTGTTGAACGTTATAGTAATTTAAGAGATAACTACTGTGAGATATTGAGATATTGTACGATTACTGCTGAAGAAATTCAAGCATTCTGTTTTATTTGTTGTGATAACAATAAATTTGATTCATTTTTCTTCGGAACTTGTGCATTCAATTCATAAAGAACCCGTACGCACGCAACAATATTCTTGTAAATATACCATTTACATTGAATATCTATAAACAGGAAAATGTTTTACCATTTTTGAACGAAAATAAATATTTATGCAATAAATTCGAAAATACATATTTTAATAAAGCAATAAATTCGAAAATACATACTTTAAGAAGAGTGTAAGTAGTATTCTAAATACTTAATAAAAAGTGCTTGGAAATTATCTGTAATATAAAACTAATATGCATAGTGTAATTGAATTTGGTTTAAACTCATAAAAAATTAACTCTTACAGAGCTGCAAAATTAATACATAACTTATAAAAATTCACAAAACATTATTAAATATATTTACTTGTACGAAAATAAAATCTTCATTAAATTTCACTTTGGCAAAACTCTTTTCAAGATAAATATTACGTTATGATCAAAATATTGTTAAATTAAGATTGTTTTATCTTTCAAGTTACGAGTATTAAATTGGTTTGTGATGAACGTCCACATCTTAAATGTATTTTAGTTAAAAATCTTTAATAAATTCTATCCTAAACAAATTGAACTATCTTAAAACAATCAATAACTGATCAAAATAAAAGAGCGAGCAAAAGAAGTAAATTAGATGTATTGTACTCAGTATTAAGGTACATCTTTAGTCTTAGAAATATTTTAATTAAGAAGACATTTTACTTTCAATTTGTCATTTTTATCTGCTACTTCATTTTCTCAGAGCTCTATGTTTATTTCCAGAATGTGATAGATATTTTCATTTAAATTTTTTTCTTTCTTTCTACAAAGAGAAGAAGATTCTTCTGTCAAAAAAAAAAAAAAAAAGAAAAAAAAAAGAAAAAAGAAAATGGCTAAGAGTAATTAGATTATTGGAAAATGCTCAAAAATACTTTTGTGCGTTTAATAAATTTAATAAATTGCAATCGGAAATAAAATTTAAAAAGTCTTGGAAATTAATTTCATTTGCTTGCTACGCATCGAATAAAGCATTTTTAAATGTTTAGAATACTTTAAAGACCGTTTGAATAACAGAAATTCTATGAAAATTGTATTTGGGTGTTTGAGACTTGTTTTGTAAAACTGAAGACCACTAATGTGTTTCAAATTTTTGCAATACAAAACATTTTAAATTTGGCCACTATTGTGTTCTTTTCAATAATCCATATGTTCTCTGTATCCAGCATTTCTTCATTTAAAAGTACGCAAAACAATGTACTATACCCAGGGAAGATTTAAAAAATTAAAATATGTTTTATTGGTCTCCCAAAAGGGTTTGTTAAGGGTTTTCTACTCTCTCGCTGAGCTCGTAGTTTACCAGTCTGCTGACTCATTCCTACTAACGCTATTTCTCTTTTGTCTTTTTAGATTTATTATCAAGCATCAGTTACACTATATACAGTTCAACAGCAAAATTACAGAAATTTTTACAGGGCAAATTACAGAAATTTGTAGAAAGAAAATAATTTAAATTTAAATATCTATCACATTCTGGAAATAAACATAGAGCTCTGAGAAAATGAAGTAGCAGATAAAAATGACAAATTGAAAGTAAATGTCTTCTTAATTAAAATATTTCTAAGACTAAAGATGTACCTTAATACTGAATACAGTACATTTAATTTACTTCTTTTGCTCGCTCTTTTATTTAGGTCAGTTATTGATCGTTTTAAGATAGTTTCAATTTGTTTAGGATAGAATTTATTAAAGATTTTTAACTAAAATACATTTAAGATGTGCACGTTCATCACAAACCAATTTAGTAATCGTAACTTGAAAGATAAAGCAATCTTAATTTAATAATATTTTTATCATAACGTAATATTTGTCTTGAAAAGAATTTTGCCAAAGTGAAATTTAATGAAGGTTTTATTTTCATGCAAGTAGTACAGAAATATACATTATAGAATTCTCGATGCAGTGTTAAGGGTTTCCATGCATTTTTCTGCTTGTTTCAGTGTTTCAGTTTTTTTACTAAGATGGGTTACTAAATTTTTTTATCTTTTTATTATTAACGTTTTGTGCGTTTAGTACCAAGAATGGGATGTTTAATATTCCGTTCTTGGTGCTTACGTCAGATAATATTCGATTCAATAGCAAAATCAAAAAATATTTAAAAACAGCATATCTTTAAAAATTCTGATAGACAGTCTCGCGCGCTAGCGATAAAAATATTTTTTTCTGTACAATGGTGCCATTGCTCGCTTTGAATTCGTTGAGTTTCTTAATTCAAAATTCGTTAAAGTTTACGAAATATGAAACAGATAATAAAACAAATACATATTCGGTCTTTCAGTTGCCCATGTTCGGGTAATAGACTACGCTATTAAAAATTTGATGGTTCTAGCTACCGTTCTTTTTTCACACAATGCACATTCATGATTCAGATTCTTCATTATTTAATTTCTTTAAATATAATATAGGGCGATAATACTTGGTGACAACAATATGAAATTAATATGTTGTTTATAGTGATTAACCTCAAAATGCCGTTTGGACACTAATACCTATTTTTGGGCTAAACAAAGAGCGGTTGTTCGATAGCAGTTAAAAAGACTGTTGCTGCATCTAGCTCAATTACAAGTTTGTTTGGATGAATAATGTAATGACTAATTTTTACTCATAAAATTTTATAATATTTAAATAGTTGCTCATAATTCTATTTGACCTGCATGTTTTTTACCAAATGTTGGAATGAGTACCCCGCTTCTTTGTTTATATAATACCAGAGGTACGTTTGACTGAAATGAACATTCTTAAATTGTTAAATTGTTGTTATTTCAGTATATTATCTACATCTACGTATAAATTCACTTCGATTAATTAAAAATTCTGCAAAAATATATATTGAAACTATTTTAGCTTCTAAGTCATTTAAAAATTGCAGCATGACTGATAAAACATTCGATAAAAAATGTGTTACAAAATGTAAATATTTTGAAGTTAAATTTGTTGATTGGATTAATATATGAGAACTTGTAGTAGTTTTTCTTCACCAGTGTGGTGTTGCTGGCCGTGATCGTATAAAATAATTACACTAAGAGTATCAAATGCGAATTAATTCCGCGTAAATCGTTAAACTAAAAATTTAGTGGTTAGTACATTGCATGATTATTAATAATAAGAATCAAATGACTTACCCAATAAGGCATGCATGAATCAGTATCTCTCTTTTAAATATACATTTATTAAATCACAAAAGCACACATTTCTTGATTAGCCTAGATAAATCACAAAAACACACTTTTCTTGATTAGCCTATATTCGATATGTTATAAGAAAAAAACACATTCATGAATGCCCTTCGGCATGTGCTACTCGTTAGTCCTACGGGACTGTCATAGCGTTCATTTTTTACGGTATATTGCAATTCCTAATCTTGATGCATCACAGGCACATTACATATCAGCATCTTGCAAGAAGCTTAATTAGTATGCAGTGCAATTACTCGTGATAGAAGAGATCAAATTTCTGTTAGATAGGCTTGAAATTGGCGCACAGGGTCGTCACTTCGAAACATCCAATTGTCAGGATTATGCACGTTGAGTCACAGCACAGGAACAATTTTTACCAGGCAGTCTAATCAGTAAAGTTTACCTAAGTTCTTATATTCTTCGTACAAGAACATATTTTCTCCTCCATCCTTTAAAATGGACATCAGATCGAGTACCGTGAACGATGGCGAGAGCTGTGTGTGTGTGTGTGGCCCGAAGACTCACACATTCGTTAACACTACGACAGGCAGAAAGAGAAAGACAAAAACCAGTCCTACCAGTTTTTATCCACTGCGATGCACGTGGCAGGGCGCGATAACGATTCAAGAATCGATACAGCCACCGTGTTCACTGTGAGAATTCTGTGTTCTCACAACCAGTTCGGAAATATGTGGCAACATATTTTAAATGGAAAAACTAACTAATTAAAATAAACTTTACTCAACTGAACATTCAGTTTAGTTCTTACCAAACTGTGAACCGATGAAAAATGCCGCAGCAAGTTGGCAGTTTAATTTCGGTCTACTGCACACAATTTGGCATCATGGCACTTTCCGAACTTTTCCACGAGTAATATAAATACGAGCTAGTTTTTATTTGAACTGCCAAGCTCCAGATGCTTGATAATGCAAAAATGGATTGCTCGTCCGGTCAGAAGTCTGACGGCACTGACTTTACATGACGTCACTGTCTCATCCTCTGCTTCAAAGGTGCTCTTTCATTTCTTCCTCATCTGTAAATGAAGGGATCGTCTTTAAACGAGTATTTTAATCATTTTTGCTGTTTTTGCTTGCATGTCGTGAATATGAGCGAGATTCCGTTGAATAACCACCACGGAGGTATCCTCCTCTTAAAGACACAGCCCAGTTAATAATCAAAAGTAACCTGATTCAATCCGTCAATACATTCTTTATGAAAACAGACTCATAAGATAGATGTATCTCATATATTTTTGATCAATATGTTTCATGGTTGTATTTTTTTTATATTCGAATTACAGTAGCTTGGTTAGCTAAAATATATTACTTTGGTTGGTATACTCCGGAAATTAATTTGAGATAAGCTTTAGGCTGAACAAAATTTGCAGCAATATTTTAAATTCAAGTTTATGAATGCTTACATGGAAAGGAAAAAAACTAATGATTTGCTTCCATGCCCAAACATAGCTGCTTCAAAATATTGCGAACTGAGACCTTCGCCTACGTCTGAAATTTAGATTACAGCTGGTTTTATACCAACACATTCCTGACAAACCTGGAAGTATTTTTAAAACCAGCGTCTGTTATTACCATTAGCAAAGTGCAGATAAACAAATTCCTTGTCGTTTTGTATAGGGTACTGAGAAACGGAAATATATTGTTTTTGCACTTGTTGAGTATGTGAATAGTACAAATATTGATAAATAAGAGTACTTAATGCTAACGCGAAGGCAAATTAACTTATAGAGTTATTCACAGACACAAGCTATTATTTATATTTCTACAGTATAGAGTTTGACTTGCTTTAAGGGCATAAACTATTTTCGAACTCCTACCAGACGTACAGTCCATCAATGGTTCAGCGGTAAACTCGCTGAACACTGGTAGTTCGGTCTGGGGTTCGAGTCTCGGCAAATGGGCTGGCTGCATCGGCATTTTCGTGGTTTTCCCCATGTGCAATGTGCAACGTATATACGAGCTAGTTTTCTTTAGAAAGTCTTCCACGAAGGCATCCCTTCCCTTAGGCAGATGGCCCTAAGGGATCCTTTGAACATAAATACACTTCTCGTGCTAATAAAATCACCACCATTTGTGGCGATGCAACTAAAGTTGGTCAAATTCAAGATTTATAACGTAGACTAGTAGTCGAAAACACACAATTAAATTTAAATCCAAGCTGGCTCCTAAAACTCTAACCGATTGTTAGTTTAAATGTCAGCAGCAAATAATTCAAAGCCGATTAATTGCAAACATATAAGAAAGGGCAAAACTAAAGCAACGTAGCTTAGAGAGGCAGAAACACGTTCTCTGTTACTTTTCAAAACACAGCTTGAATATTTTTGAAGTTATTTACATTTCTGGTGAGGAAAGGGAAATAAGAAGTCATAAATATCTGCTTAGTTTCAAATAATAACCTTATAATAGTTATAAATTTTGATATGGTATTTTTATACTCTATTTCGTGACGCTCATGTGCATATTGTTAAACTGTATAATAGCATTAAGTCACTTATTTTATTTCAAATATTGCCAGATTTTGAGTCTACAGTTTAAAAGATTCTCATCTTCAGCAAACATGTTTCATTCAAAATCATACTAGTTAGTGTGTAGAGTTTCTCATTTAGTAATTCTAAGTTAATGTTGGAAGTAAAGAATCTTAAGAACTGATAAGCGAATAATCGCTTAAGTTCGGGTGACAAGAAACAACAAGATAGAAGTGTAACTAACCCTTTATTATTCCAATAAGATTTAACAAAACTCCGCCCGGGAGTGTACAAACAAAGCCGACACTTGGGATTGGACTTAAGAGAATAAAATTTAAACTAAAACTAAGATTAACTAAAGAGATATAGCCTAAGCTATCAAGATTCAAATCGAGTTGGTCCCTTAACTTATTTAACTACGAAGCTTAGCAAAGATCTGAGTACGGCCGAGCGTAATAACAGCTTTGAGAGAGAGAGTGGCCAAAAAGGCAGACGCGCGTAAATCAGAAACTCTGATTCTCTCTGCCTCTGTAACTTCGTGGTTTAAATACTGCTCCTCCTCATTAAATATTCAGCAAGATTCCAAAACTACGTTCTGGCCGGAAGTAGTAAGTTGAAGTTAAGAATTTGACAGGAAAGGAACTTTAAATTAAAATTTAACTGTTAATAAAATTAACATAATCCTTGCAAGTGTAATACTTTAAAATAACGGTATATTTGTCTGTAACATTCATAAACAATCATTTGAAAAGTAACTGCTGTGAAATAAAGATAAGCAGAATGCTTATTATAGGGAAGTTTAGCAATGTTATGTAAAATTTATTTTAGATCATTATATGAGGTTTTCATAGTTACCATATTCCATTTACTGAAATATTAAATTTCCGTTATCAGCTGCAGCTGCTATACTAGTATATATCATTCTGGTTAAATTATCATTAGCTGATACATTGAAAGAGTTTCTTTCTTTGCACTCTTCTATCGTATTTAGAAATTTAGTTTGCCCCGATTTTGTATTTCATTATTTATTTCAGACATATTCATTTCATTGAAATTCAATATTCATTTCATTGAAATTATATAACTTTTAGTCAACTTTATAATAGTCGTCTCCAGGTGCAGTTACAATGTTGCTACTGAAATACCTAGGCTAATCAAACTTTAACAGAAATATGGTTTAAAGGGAATGATAGGAAAAAATGTCATTCACTCGATTAGTTTGAAGACCAGTTCCAAGGAATCATCATCTTCCCCACTGCGTACGTTTGTTGTATAACTGGTTGCACGTCCGGATAACAATGGGAAGATGCGAAGGAGATAGCTTTTTTCTCCCGTTACATGGTTCCAAAAAGTCAAATGTCTGTACAAATGGTGCAAGACTAAAATGTGTTGCACAAAAATTCGTCCCCACATGGCTTTGGCTATTGGGTCTTTGTTCTACACAATCTCATGTTGTACTTTCTCCCTCTTTTCTGCATGCCTTCGAGATGTAATGGTAGCACACTCGGCACGTATTCGAGAAGTCCATGTTTGAATCCTGGCGAGGGCACATCACATTTTTCTCTACTCCTGCTTCAAACATAACCGAATGTTCTATAGTGGTGCCCTAACTAAAAGGTGGTAGAGGAAGATTCTTCATTACCAGAATTTGGCGATTCGATCCCCTACTCCCCAGTTGCCCTTTAAAAGGGGGAGTATATAAGGAATTTTTACATTCTTTCTGCATGTCTTCGTGATGTAACGGTAGCACATTCCTCGCTTATCCGAGAGGTCCAGGTTCGATCCGGCGAGGGCATTGCTCATTTTTCATGTTTCCTACTTGAAAATCCTAATGATTCTACAGGTGAGCTATCCGTCTATATTTTCAATCTCCCGCCTATTCATTGAGGAACACTGCGGGAAGACAATTTTGAGCCCCCTGCCTAAATCGCTGAAACAATTGAGTGCTTACTATATGCAGCCATAAAACTAAAAACGTACAGATTAACCGTGCTCTACAGGAAATTTAACTGGTTAATCGTCAACCAGTAACCTACCGTTCCTTTGTTAACTATATTAAGTAATGCAATTATAGAGAAAGGAAAGAAAACATACACAAGATATATGGATGGAAAGGAGACTTGATATAATTTAGTTTTAATTCTGCTCTCATGCTCTTAACTAATATAGAAAGGACATGCGATAATTTTTAGTTGCTCTTACATATTTGCTAATTCACTCATATAAAAGTTTTAATTATTTATAAGCACAATGACTTCGTTTTCAATAATATATTTCATAAATTTTTGAAGTGCAAATGCACACTTTGTGTTGTAGAATAAATCTTTCGATGGATTTTGTTTTTTTAAATCCTGGTTAATTGCAAGCAAAGGACATTGCCAAATATAATGTTTGGCATCTGCTAGATGTGCTGGTGTTTTAAACCCACATTTTACATTTCTTCTGAAATATCGTTGGAAATAAGATGCAAACTTTCCATAATTTGTAGCTAATTGTACTAGCATAAAATTTGTTTTTATTCTTTGTAGTAGTACTTGTCAGGATATTCGTAAATTAATCTTCCTGCTTCCGCCTCATCTAATTTTTTCTTTTGCTATTTTACTAAAACTTGCTCAACGTTTTCTTTTTTTATTAGAAGTCTTGAAATAAGATGTATATCTATCACATAATTGAAGATTATGTTCTTAATGTGGTTACTTCGTTCCTTTTTATACCTGTATGACCCCGAATGCAGTTTAGGTTAAAGATACAATTATTTATTTCCATATTTAATATTTTTTGAACAGCAGGAATAAGTAAAGATGTTTTCTTCATGGAACATAACGTCTTTAACACGCTTTACTATATAAAAATGCTGGCATATTGTGACATATTATTTTTGAGAGATATTTAGCCGTTTTTGAGACATTTAGTCGCGAAAAGGTTCACTTAGAAGCTATTCTTTCTTGTGCTTGAATGTACAACTTGTGCTCACTTAGAACCTATTCCTTTTTGTTCTTTTTGACTTGATAAATTATGCTTGAATCATTCATCAGTCTAAAATTCTGGCATATTATTACTTCTTTATCTCGGTAAACAATAAACGCAATTCAAACTTTATCTTGGATCTTTGATCTACTGTAAAAATTTCTGTTCCATTTTCTTTGGGTACATTCATATGTCATACGAATGACGTGGATGGAGATGGATATTTGGTCCATTTTGGGACTTCCACTATAACTTGATATGTTGTTTCGTTCTACGGGTTTGTGAAATTGGAGGGATTGTCGACAACACTTGTTGAAGAAACCCAATTTAATCGTCAGTTTATACAGGACAGTTCCAAAGACGCGTTATAATCGTCGAAAAACTACTACAAACACGCTGAAACAATCAGGAACACATCCTTTAGCTTATCAGTTATAAGGGTGAAGAAAGCTTTACGGCAAATCACTAAAGTACAGCTGCTAGCGCAGTTGATCGCTCTCGAGATCATCTCTGAATCCAAGACACTAACTACTGAACTCAACATACTCTTCTACTACGCGTGCAGACAGGATATACATAGTTTTAACCCGCCTTCGAGATAATTCTCGGGAAAACCGGTAAGAATTTGTACTAAAATGCTCTCGTTCGGTCCATGGCATGTTGCCAATTTTGCTGCCAAATGTCGCTAAATGGGAGATTTTGCTCCAAATCTGGCATTTCTCCTCTTTCCCACTTTCTGGCATCCCTAACCATGCTTTGCGGGGAAGCCATCTTAAAGCAGCTGCGCATTTTGTAACAGTATTCGTCTACAGTGCAATCCTCTTGAAAGTGAATGAGACAGAATAATTTTGATTTCACTAGTGCATTAATATCTAGTAGAAGCGCATCAACTGAAACTCGAAGAGCAGCTGTTGGTGTAGAACAAAACATTTTAAAGTTACATGTAGTATTATTGCTCGTTGAATTTGCAGCAACTTATTTGTTGCTCTTACCATACTGCTGTAATTCCACCATACATGATAACCGTATAATAGTAATCCTTCAATTGCTGTTAAATACAATTCTTTCCATATTTTCCCTCTCTGTCTCCATTTATGCGTCGTAAGACGATTTAAATAATTTACAATTACGTGTGCTCGATCTTTCACTACCGAGACGTGTGGAATCCAAGTTAATTTCTTATCAAGAAAGAACCCTAGGTGATTTAATATACCATTGCTTCGAACAGGGGTAATTTTTCCATCTTAAATATTGGTAGACTTTTTACCAATTTTGAACTGTGCAGTTTTAAAGCCTTAGGAAATGATACCATTTTTGTTTTAGTGTTATTAAAACAAATTTTATATTTAACACTCATTTATCTCTAGGCTCTAATGCCTTTTCCAATTTCCTTTCTAAGTCTATGATTTCAGTCGCCGACAATGACGGTGAAATCATCGACTTATGCTTGAAGACTGACATATTTTCCGAAGTTTGACTTTAATGCAGTATTGCCCACAATATTTCACAAAGCTGTAACTAAATTAAATTCCTGAAGTGCACCTCTGTAACAGTTTTTGAAGACACTGACACTATGTCTCTTATAATTGACTTTTACATTATTATTCTACGAGTCAATTCTTTAATAAATTGCAGAGGTTTCTTGGATAATTAAAAATTACGAATGTGGCGAGTTGTCCCTTCCCTTAAAGATTACATTAAAGGCGGATATTACATCGAGAGAAATTACACAATTATGCCAATATCGAGTATAACTGTTTTTCATGGTCTATATGAGGTTGTATAGTGCATTCTCTGTTCTTTATTCGTCGTAAATCCAAATCAGTACTGATGTAATAATATATTATTCAAGAGAAAGTATGTGAGTCTTTGTGCTGACAGTTTATTTAAAACCTTCTCTCAGGTGGAAAGAAAGCAGATCGGTGGGTAGAACTAAGATATGATTTATCAATTCCTTTTTTGGGAAATAGAACTAAATTATCTACTTTCTGTGACTCTGGAAAAGGAATAAATTTAAAGTAAGAATTCATGATGCGTGAGAAAATTTCACTATTTGCTAAACAAAGTTCTTCAATTATTTTTAAAGTAATTGCATCGATACCTGGTGCTCTGTTTGCCATTTAAAAATACCTTTAATTTCATTATATGTAAACTAGAGATCATATTTAGTTCTAATATTAGGTTCAGCTTTTTCTTTTGTCGTAGCAAGTCCTGCAGTAGCTGCCAAGGTATCATGTCGTGTGAAGTAATAGGAAATAATATATTCCCTTGTTTATTGGACATTCATTGTAAATGAACTATCTTGTGTTTTTCTTTGATACAGTTGCAAAGAAGCAGTGTTTTTCTCTTTTGCCTCGTTATAATTAGTGCCAATTAGTGACTTGGGAGAAATATTTTCCCAAAATTATTCCAAGATTTAACTTTGTTATTTTTATTACGCTTATAAAGCGCTTCCTCCTTTTGATAAATGACGGGTAGTATCTTTCTCTCCAACCTGTTTCAAGTCTGACTGTTACGTTTCAGTGCATTTCCGTTTTATCGAAAGTTAGTAAGTAAATATATCTTCTCTTAAAGATCACTCCGAAACATTTTCATTCTTTGTTTATTACTTTATAAAATTAAGACATTGTCTAAATCGGATGAAATAATCCGGTGGTCACTTAGCCTATTATTATCTTCCACTGCCATTTATTAATATATGAATCCTCACGGATTTTTGCCATGGTAAGTTCCATTGGTGACTCGACTAGATTGGTTATGCATGTGGCTGAAATGTTGGGGACACTTTACAACGTAAAATGTGAAGTAGCTAAATAATCGCTTACTTGAATCATTCTGGGAGTTGATGGGTTCCTCAGAGGATCCCTGGCGTAAAAGACACCTGCAAGAATTATCGTACTATTATCAGACTTCCGAGGAAGATTCTGTATTTACATTAGTATATCATCTAAAGGCAAGGAAGGGTTTCAGGCAATAGACAGAGCAGACTATAAATCAATCGAATTCTTCAGTTAGAGCTGCAATAATATACTCTGTACAATACATACCCAAGACCAAGAAACCAGGATTAAATATTATGATTAAAGCTTTTGGATTCTTTTGGATTCTTTATTGCACCGTCCATATTTGAGTGAAAACTCTGCAAGAGTCCCTTTACATGTGTAATATGTTGCTTGAATACAGGCCAATATTGGAGATGTTTCTAAATCGAAATTCACACTAAATTGTAGAGTCAAGGTCAAACTCTTAGTGTGCTGTGTATTTAACTGAAGAATACGGATTTTATCCATAGTCTTTTTTTTTATATAATTCTAACTTTCATTTTAGCCAAATTCACGATTTTGCGTTAGCATCATGAGTAGTACTAAGAGCAAATTCAGACATTTGGGTTTGATTGTTTACAATCGATACAACAAGTATTGTGCCTACGATATTTCCTTTTGTAAATTCTTGATTTACATTGTGTATTATTAAATGCGGGATTTACTTTTGTGAGCCTCTTACCACCAGTGTATATTTAAGCTTTTCATTTCTTGAACTGCCTGTTTAATAAACGCTATATCGTTCTTTCTGGTCACTTCTGTTGGTATTCCGTCGTTTTTAATTCGCCTTACTCGCTTAATACCGAATTTTATTTTTGACATATCAATATTTTGAACTAAGTGTTTTGTTAATTTTTTTGAAGGATGTTATTTTCTTTGGATATACAAGGAAGAAATGTTCTTCCTCACTTTTTCTTCTGTGCGAGAGCGATCTATATTTGATTCTAGTTCTTTTTTCGGGCTAGGTTTACTGCATTTTCGGTTAAATCTCTTTCCTGCTCATCTGAGCTATGTATACAAGTTCTCGGCTACGTCTTTATAAAGTTCGGCTTAGCATTCTGAGTTAACCATTCGTAGATATCTCCAGTCATTAATTTGTAAACATAAGTGATAATATGATGTATTTTAATCCCCTAGTGTTTAGAAATACATTCTTTTGCTAGATAGACATTTAAATCATCCGTACATTTATTTGCTTACGAAAAGAAGTCCTTGGAGGTATTGATCTCTCCTAAGTTTTTTGTGTGCTTTCATATTGGAATCCAATAGCAAATTCTTACTTGTTTAGTTTGTAATTAATTAGAAAATGTGATGTACCAGCATTAGTCGTAGCTTAAATTATCAGACGATAAGTTTAAAAAAAACAGGATCCATTTATTATTATTCAGTAGAAATATCAGTTACAAAATCAGATATCCGTAGTAAATAAAAAGAATTACTAATAACTTTTTGTATGAAGTTTACTGCATCGTGACATTTAAGAAAAAGCCCCCGATATTCTATTTCGAGTCTTTTTATAGCCTCTGGAAAGGCGGAGCTTCCAAGAAATGACGTCAGCCTCGTCAGCTAATCCAGTTCGCTTTAAATATTTCCAGAACATTCTATAACTGTACGTGTACAAAAGGCGGGAAAAACCACTTGACTACGGGGCTGTAGATTTAATTCCACGTACTTTCAAAGAAGAGAACGTCGCCATTAAAAATGAAAAGAACATACAGTTAGAATTTTAAGTGTATTCTTGACTATGGAATTTTATTATTACAAATATATATATGGCCAACTATTAGAAATATATAATTTAACATGATGATCGCAAAACTGTATTAAAGTATGCTCTGATATATGCAAACTCTTTAATTAAGAATTAAATGATGGCTGCTAGAAGTAAGGTAATATTAAATTTAAAAATAAATACTGTTTTAAATGTATAGTTTTACTACATTAATAAAGATATTTTTATAAAATTCATCTCAAAATAAAAAAATAACCCTGCTTTTCTATTAAAACGTTTTATTGATCATTTTAATTACCTTTATGCAATACGATAATCAGAAGTTTTATCTGGATTATTCCGTGTATCACATTAAACCTTTCACATAAACAGACGTACAGCTCTTCGTAATATCACAGAGGGCAATCAGTAATCACACTTAAAACTACCGATAACGTTAAACATAATGCAATGCAAAGCGCGTCTAAAAAGTAAAGTTAACGCAGAGCTATCTCAAGACCTCGTCTTACATTGAATTAACAACTTGAAATAGCAGCTGAGGGCAGATGCTCTCTCCAGTATTGTACAGTTTTCGCCCGGTCGCGGACATTTTTCTAGTACATTCTGCTTCTCGAAACTACTGGAAGGCATATGAGAACCGAGTTATAATTATAGCTACATATGAAGTTAATTACAGTTATTCAATTTCAATACCTGCAGGGACCGGAAAACATGTCGCCAAATAGTTGCCAAGTTTGGTAACTTTTGGCTATATCTCGCCAAATTTACTCAATCTTAAGTAGGCTTGCCCCTGTATTCTTATTTTTCCGGCATAGCATCCTCCCTCTAGATTTTCATATTACGTTATACAGGAAATACATTATACAGAAAAATACAACAATTTCATCTATCTATGTACAAATTCGGCAATAATACCATTACAATCTAACAGTCTTTAAATTTTAAAATTGAATATTTCCATCGTATGCAATATTTCCATCGCATCTCCAGACTTTATTTATCAAAATGAAATACCTGGTGAGTTCTTTAGCTAGAGTATACAGATATTTTCAACTAATACAGTGTAGAGTCATTACGATATTTTGAACTAGGGGATGCAAAAAATGTGCATCGCCGGGATTCGAACATTAACCTCTCGAATACGTATCGTGTGTGCAACCGTTACACCACGAAGGAGAGAGAAAATACCTTATAAAATAAACTGCAAAAGCAAATTTGAGATCATAAATAAACACGTTCTTTAACAACTGCTGCGCTTAATTATTTCCTTCTGTTAAATGATGGAAAATGTAAGACTTTTCTTCTTCGTCGCTTGAGGTAGAATTGGTAACATATTCGGCTTGCAGTTGGAAGATCCAGCGCTCGTATCGTGGCGAAGGTACAGTTGATTTTCTTGGTCCCTGCTTCGCAAATTCTTTATAGTCTCTGTCGAATATTTTTAACATTCCAAAGTAAACTTTTTCTCTTGGTTTCATTGTTTTGGTGTAAATATTTGTTTTAAAACGAAAAAAATTATCTCGATATAATTAATATAGTAGAATTAATGCAACTGTGAAGTTTCTCATAGTTTAGGGAAAAATTAAGTAAATGATCCAATAAATCGTGTCCTACATAAAACACTGGGATATATACTTTTGGTAAGTAATATTGTTACGTTATTTTCTTCCTTCACGTTCGTAAGGGGCTCGTAGATTTGGAGTGAATAATGACGACACTTGATGAAGTATCGAAACACACTTTATTGGCCTGTATTGTCAGGAAAGCTCCGAAACACGTTTACAGTCGTTGAAGATCTACTACACACTCGCTGGAACAATCAGCGACACAGCCTTCAGGTTATTTGGCTAGCAGACAGCTTCACTGCAAAGCACTAGAGTGCAGCTCCCGACTCTGCTTGGTCGTTCTCTGAACTCCACGTACTCTCGAGACTCTCCACGCTACAACTAGCGATGCACTCGACGACACACAGAGTACAGCTCCCAACTCTTCGGTTCAGTCGTTCCCGGAGCTCAACACGCTCTCTCGACGATGCACTAACCGCGATACACTAAGAGACTCTTCGATGCACTCGACGACCAACTCGGCGCTATACTTCGAGACACTCGCTCAATGGCTGACTATCAGCTCGCTAGACGAGGCACACGCACTCTAACTGACTGCGGACCAGCAGAGTTTATATAGCTTTCGGCTTGTGTTCGAGAACATTCTGGGCTAAACAGATAAGAATTCGTTCCAGAAGGTTCTCCAATCGTACATGGTATATCGACAGTTTTGTCGCCAATTGAGAGATTTCTCGCCAAATATGGCAACCCTGTCTTCCCTTGTCATTTATGGCAACCCTAAAACTTCTTTGCGGGGAAACCATCTTACCGCGCCTGTACATTTCGTAACAATATTATCTGTGTTACCTTATAATCAAATAAAAAAGCGCATAAATCACTAAGGATAAATATGTATTTATAAAAGCATTCCCCATAGGATTCCGAAATATCTGAGTACCAAATGATCAGGATAAACAAAATTCTGCTGTAACATTTTCCGCTTCCCCATTTCATTAGTATCTATTTAGACAGAGACAAAAATAACGAAGAAAAACAAATTTCCGTAGGTATTTTTGGCATGTTCTCATTAGGAATCACCATTTTTTAGATCGCATATACTCTCCCACTAATTAATTCCTTTGAGGTACGCATTTACAAATCTATATACTAGATTGTCTTTAATGATTAGTGAATAATTGTTTTAAATATTTAATTCTATTTCATTTATGTAGTTTTACGTGAAGAAATTTAAGTAGTTTTCATGTAAATAAATTAAGATATCCTTAACTTTATTGCAAATATTACAAGCTATCATTTATTATTATTATTATTTGCTTAAATTAATTAATTAAAACGTCAATTAAAGAAGTCGAAGAAAAAAACGAGTTTTACAACAAAACATGAAAAACAATTCGTTTTAAATGTCTGTATGCGATTATTAATTCAGCAGTGTAACATTTTTGCATCATCTAGTTATCTAGTTGATTATTTAATTAATAACGATAAATTTTCAATTTATGATTTTAATGTTAAGTTTCATATTAAAGGCATCATTTTGTAACATTTTAAGTTTATATTATTTGCTATTATTTTATTCACTATTATTATATAATGTTTTGATTTAAAAAAGAGATCAAAAGATTAAATCTGTTACTAGTATATTTAAAATTTTCAATTTATGAACCTGAAGCAAGTTTTATGTTACATTCGTAATTTACATTATTTAATATTATTTTATTCACTATTATTATATAATGTTTTAATTTAAAAATGAGATCAAAAGATTCGGTCTATTACTAGTATATTTAAAATTTTCAATTTATGAATCTCAAGCAAGTTTTATGTTACATTTGTAACGCTTTAAATTTGCATTATTTAGCATTATATTGGATATTATTATATAATGTTTAAATCAACTTAGATTTATTATTAGTGAAACACTTTTTGTCACTTTTATCGAGGAAGCCCAGATTTTGATGACATATGCAATTTGTTTTTCGCAATTTTTGAGTATTTTCGTTTTTTAAAGCATTTTTAAAGTTTTTAAAGCATTTTGTGGAATTTTTAGGATATTTCAAGGAGTTTTGAGGCATATTGTATTAATCAAAATGAAAAATAAAGTTGCTCTTCAAATAACGCTGTCTCAAGACCTATGAATTCACTTTCATTAGGCAGGGATGTCCTATAAACAGAAAACTGATTATGTAATAAGTTTGTCTATGACAGTCTTTTTCCACAAGATACGAGGAACACTTCTAAGAATTTTTCCATACCGGCATACCGTTCTTTAAGACATTTTGGGCATGTTCAGTTCCATAGTGTTACATGCAGAATAGAAAAGATTTCCACAGACACATGTGTTTTGTGTTGTGACTCATGTCATTTGTCTGACAGTAGCATCAAAACAGGCCCATGAAATTCATCGTAGCAAGGAGGGCAAGATTGATTTTGCCTCTGTCGTTGGCAAGAGCCTTGCCTGTCGTTGGCAAGGCAAGAGAACAGGTGACAGTACGACTTCACTAACTTCCGCCCCCAGTTTGGATGTAGAGCGCCTCTGGCAGAGCGGGTCTGAGGGCGCCCCACCTCTCTTCCCTACCACCAACATCTCGCGAGGACTTTCGGCACTTCACATACTCAGAGTGCCTCCAGGCTGCACGGACACTATACATTTACAAACATCCATGCCTTCTTCAATACTCGAATCTGGCCATCGGTACTGCAGTAGTCTTCCCTGTCCACTATACGTCTGGGTGGCCTACAGACACATTCTTGGGACTAACACACTCACAGCTGCATACATACAAAAAGTCTTTCTAACCCTATAAAATCCCTTTTATTTTTTTTCTCCCTTGCTGTAGTCCTTTGGCGTAAGTTGGCGAATCACCATGGATTTTTCGATATTCAAAAGAGTTTATTAGATTAAGAATGCTCTGAATGCAAAGACATTTCGCGATCGTACATTTCGGGAAATATATCTTTTGCGTCGAAAGTACCGACCAAACGAGCAGTGCATTTTAAAAAATTCACAAGCTTCTCTGTACATATGTTTTGTTTAAGCTTTTTCGAGATGAGCTGGGACAGAAAATGTTTCTGCACTTACTAGGTTTAAAACAGAGCTGCCTATTTTTAAAAGAAAGCTTTATAATGTTTTTTAAAAGGGTTTGTCCGCATACGTATAAAAAGTTTTTGCTGTATGCTTCTTCTTAATTCACTATACAATATATCCATTTTTCAAATTTAAAAATAAATGAATGATTTTTATTTTCAGCCTTCTATTATTCTGCGCTTCTAGAAACATATGCAAACAAACATATATACATATATGCAATAAATTCTGTAATTACCTAGATGATTAAAAGAGAGCTGTTTAGATAAGGACAGTAACAAGCAAACGTTGCTGGAAACAAAACATAACCTACTGTTGGACTAATAATTCATCGGCATATGTTCTCAATAGCACATTTTTATGGTTGCGATAGGCTTCCCACAATTTTATATGACTTATCACATCTCTAGACAATTAACGAGACAGTGAGGCAAGTGACATGTGCTGCTAAAACAAGGGAAAGTGGGAAAGTAAGTGCGCATTTTGCAGCAGCAGGATATGTAGCCAAAAGTTTCTTTTAATCTGAGTGGAGAAAAAATATGTGCATTGCTAAACTTACATAAGATGGCATGATGCGAATTAATTTTCAGATGACACATTTTGAATTCATATATTTTTAACATTTAGTAGTTTTAGGAGAAGTAGCAAATTAAAATGAGGAATTAAAAAGACTGTTGACAAATTACACTTATAGTTTGCTTGTATTTACATGTAAGATACAAAATAAGTAAATCAGCTTTATAATTTAATTTAGTAATAGCTATTTATTTGCTGTTTTTTTTAATTTGTGTATTTCGTTTTTATACTAAAAATAATAATAGCATTTCTGCTGTGCGTCATTTCCAGATTAATCTATGCCACAAAGCTTGCGTAACGCTGATGGCCTAGTTATTTTGGAACCTAAACTCTGAGAACAGAAAATTTTCTAATGTAACCAAAACATTCTTCTCTGGTGAGCTGTCATATTGGATAAATGCTTACTTTGCTTGTATGTGTGTTGCTGCTTTGACGCAATTTCACTTCGCTGCGTACTATTCCTATCGCAATATTATTCAAAAAAGGTTAATTTTCCAAAAAATAGGTACGATTGGAACACCAAGTGAACTGCGACTATAAGTTAGAAATTAAATAAAAATGGAATTAAAACAATCTCGACTGCCAAGTTTCTTAACCATTAGACAATTTACATTCTAAGTATCAAGTATCCACGCCACCAGTATTTCCAGTTTTCCTACATCAATACTTTTAAAATTACGAGTACATTACATATATATGTCATTATAAAATGTTATGTGATTATCTGAATATGAGAGAAAGGAAAATACCCCTTATCTTGGCAAGCGAAGCAAATTTATTTGAAACTGAAGAATTATGAAGGATAATGATACAGTTTATTTAAAGTATGCTCCAATAACTGCAACAGATATAGAAAGAACAATAAAAATTATATTCTGACAATAAAAGATCTTTCACTTTCTAAAATATCAATAAGATCTTAATAATCCAATGCAATTCTAATTAAAAATAAAATTTAATTGACAAGCATGTGTTAATGTTCGGTTTTAATCCATTTGACAAAGTTTGTCAATTGTGCTATTTTTTTTTTGGCTTTATTATTATTATTAGTCCAAAGGGATTTGAATCCCGAAGGACTCGAAGGACTATTAGTTTCCTTTTGGCATTTTGCGTCGGACTCATAAATGTCGGTTCACTTTTCAAACTGTTGCCACAAAATGTTAGAGTCCTGCATTATATTTGAAGAAATTAAATAATGAAAAATCTGCATAAATGTATGTATATTTCTCGTATTGTGATAAAACAACGGTACATAGAGTCATCGAATTTTGAATAACGTAATCCTCCAACGAATATGAGCATGTGGAAGACCAAATTTGAAATTTGAAATTTGTTTTATGATCGATTTCCTATTTTTTAAAACTTTGACGAATTTTTGATTAACAAACTCAAGGATTTCAAAGCGAGCAATGGCAACGTTGTGCAGAAAAAACATTTTTATCTCCAGTGCGTGAGTCTCTGTATCGGAAATTCTAAAGATATGCTCGTTTTAAAACTGTTTTGCGATATTGCTGTTGCACTGGATCTTATGGTTTAAGTGCGAGGAACATGATATTTAATAAAGAAAGGTAACACTCAAAATGTTAAAAAACGCCCCTTTGGACGTAATTTAAAATCTGAAACATTTCAGATTTTTTTTTTTTATATGATCTTTTTGTGTTATTATTATTTTATTTTTAGGGGAATTCTTTTTATTTTTAAGGGTATTTTCCAACCATTTTAAGAGTACTTCCAGTGAAACTTTAGGTCTTCAAAATCTAGATCGTGCTTATCTGCATATTATAGTAATTTGTCAGAAAAATTTAATTCGAGTTATGACCCTGCACGTTCCTCAAAATAAAAATTTTACTAAACTAAAATATTCTTCTTATAAGTTTTTTTTTAATACTTACGTGCTCCGCCCTAAGACCCTACACGGAAGGGAGGGATGCCTTCATGGTGGAATTCCTAAGAGAAACTGTTTCGTATACACGTTAAAAATTGCCAAAACGACGAAAACGACCATGCAGCCAGGACGTTCGCGGGAATCAAACCCCGGACCGAACTACGAGTGTCTAGAGACTTTACCTTTCAGACGCTGCTGGGTGTTCTGATAATGTCATTTCTCAGGTTTTGCCCGAAATTATTCTCGAGATTATGTTCATATAATTATTGCCTGAAGTATTCCGATTATAAAGAAATTAACTGCGTTACTAATTATTCTCAAAATCATCCTATAAATATTTAATTACATCAATAATAGACATAATAATGTTAAATAATTTTGAAAAATAAATAATTTTGAAATCAAGTATCTTCTCGAATTTTAAATATAAAGATTCAACAACGCTTTTTGAGATAACTAAAGTATATTAAATATTTAATTAAACGTATCTTGTATTCTACAAATACACTCATGTCCATAAATTAAGGATAATGCAAAATCAGGCAAAGGAAGAGTTAGAAGCAAAACAAATTTGACTTATTTGTAAAGCTCATTCATTAAACAAAAGGTAAAGAGCAAAAAAAGATGCTATATGTTTGATATTATTAAAGAAATTAGCGATTTTTTCTCCCTGGAGCAACTTACAAAAAAAAAAAAAAAAAAAAAAAAAAACTATTTACCAAAAAAAAAAAAAAATATTACATGGTTGGCATGATTGTTAATACATTGTATGTCTCCCATACAATGCAATACAGTCCGTACAACGCCTAGGCATGCTAAGTATCAAATTATCGATCTGATCTTGAGGGATATTACACCACTCAAAAAGCAATGCTCTCCGAAGTTCCGGTAGACATGTAGGAGGAGGTTGACGGGCTGCAACTCGTCGGCAAAGCATATCCCACACGTGCTCTACTGGATTCAAGTCCGGTGAGAATGCTGGCCAGTCCATACGGGTGATATCCTCCGATTGAAGGCATTCGCTTACGATGTTTGCACGGTAAGGACGGGCGTTGTCATCCATAAACACAAATTGTGTGCCCATGGCGCGCCGAAACAAACGTACATGTTGTTACAGAATGACGTACCGATAGATTTGGCTTGTCATGGTTCTAATTTGAACATGCAGGTCAGTTCTGGAACCCAGAATAATTCCACCCCAAACGAGCACTCCTGCACCACCGTAACGGTGTCGTTCAATGATATTTTCATGGTGGTAACGGGTACCTGGAGCTCTCCACTTGAAAGTCCAGCGAGAATCAGACTGCAAGCTAAACCTGGACTCGTCGGAAAGCATCACATAAGCCCACTGTTGCGGTGTCCACAATGCATGCTCTCTACTCCAGGCTAACTGCAGGCGACAGTCAGTTGCAGTAAGTGGAACGCATCTGACAGGTCTACGAGCATATAGACCAATCTGCCCTAAGCGTCTGTACACGGTCTGCCTTGAAATCGTCGTACCAGTGGCTGAAGAGAGCTGACGAGACAGGTCTGAGGCTGTGCTCCGCCTGTTTCTTTTGGCAGTAACTGCCAAATACCGGTCCTCATTCGGCGTTGTAACTCTGGGGCGACCTATGCTGTAACGTCTACTCGCATTACCATCATCTTGGAATCGTTACCAAAGCCTGGAGATGACACTCTTTGCAATTCCAAGTTCGTCTGATACTTCCAGTTGGGTATGCCCACATTCCAGACGGCCGATAATTCTACCACGTAAAAAATCCTCCAAATGCGTTCTTTGTGTCATAACTATTCAGTTATTGCACTGAAATGCTTATAAAGCGCCTGCGAACAATTTTACTTCTTTGCTTGTATTCCTTATATATCACTCTCTCGCGCTTTCGTCATCGTGACGTACTATCGGTGTCATCTGGTCATCTGGTGTCATGATTCTTGAAGATGTGTGTAGTGATTTTACAGGTGACATATTTATTTTAGAGTTCGATTTCTGCGTGACTTCGAATTATCCTTAATTTATGGACATGAGTGTAATACATAAAATTATCATTTTTAATTAATCGAAATTATTACAATTTTTACATAGTTTGAATATGTATCTATTTAATTATTAGGTGACTCTTCTATCACTGTCGGGAAAAAAAAGTCTTAATTTCTGAGTGACACTCCAAATAGCATTGAAATTGTTCTCATAAAATGTTCTGCTTATGTTGAGAATCATTCCAAATAAAAATACCTCTCTAAATTTTAAATAAAAGAAAAATATATAGTCTCATGTCTTCTGAACACTGTCCTCTTTATTAGGTAACAAGATATATATAATTTATTATATAAAAAATAATTATGCTGGATGGATTATACAGATTATATCTCAACAATTAAATTTAATATTTAATTGTTTTACTGTCGATGCTTATGTGAATGGCACATTTGATTTTCTTTCTAGGAAATAGGTGACTAATAGGTGACTAAGTAAATAAGTTTCTAGGAAATAGGTGACTAAGAAAGAAAAAGATAATCCTTCATTCAATATACAAAGGCTATGATTAGCAAACTGTGAAATGAAATATGTATTTTGAGGATCAATCGTGTCTGCTCGAAAAAGTAAATATTTGAATTAACATAAAATCCCTTTATTTTTATACCACCTTCAGAAAACTTCATTTCGTAGAATAAGTCAGATATTTAATATTAAATCCTTCATTCTCTTATTCTACAAGCTCTGGGTTACAAAGAAAATACAACGAAGGTAAATATTTTCAAACATTTCGGCTTTCTTTCACAAACATTCAGCTCAAGAAAGAGATTCCAATATGATACCTTTTTAATTTGCTGCAGCAGTGCAGGATTACGAAATGAAAGCATGGTTTAACGAATGTATTAAAGAACATCCTTCCCTGGAACCAAAGATGACATTTTTAATTATTGATTTAATTTGGGAGGAGGAAATGTGTTATAATGTAGCTTGAATGTGTGTATTTCAATTGTTTACAGTTGCCATATTCTTCTCTCAGTCGTTTACACACTAAAGTTAAGGAATTTTAATTATAATTTTCCATATTCTACCGCAATACAGTATTCTGAGAAAAACAATGTTGTATTTTTTATATCATGAGGGAAATGTGTAAATATTCTGCGAAACAAAAACGTTTTCTAGGTACATTTGATATACTCCTAACTTCAGTTTAGGAAGTCGATCGACGTAGAGAACTCTGCGAAGCTACTGGTTAGGATCTGTACCTAGGCAGTATCGGCCAAGGGATTATACAAGTAACGAACCTAGTGGTTCTAAAGGCCCCCGAAAAATCGCTTATCGATCGGATCGTGGCTGTGGCATGTCCTAGAGCTTAAGGTTCTAGTAGCTCGGGGTAGGGTGAAGAGTAGTTGCTTGGAGGTATTGCAGCGGCAGCGCCAAACAGGCGATACGTACTTAAAAACTGTACAGAAAGCGCCAATTGGCGAAAAAGTAAACCCGTTTGGCAAACCTACAGGCTGACGGGGAGAGAAGAATTTTCCCCGGCAGTCAAGTGGAACTACTTCAACGAATGTGTGCGTCCCTGCTTCGCCGAGATATGTGAACTTGTGTACTCGCATCTGTATTGTGCTCTGAATTTCTTAAGCCGTTATAATGTACCCGGCAACTGTTACGTTTCATTATTAAATTTGATTATTAATTGTAACATGTCTATTTTAACAAAGATTTCGGCTTTCCTAGTTAATGTTAGGGATATTTTCGTATGCACGTGTTACTCACACGTACATCATTTTTGACCCTGTCCCTCTCTCCTTCTGTTTCGATCCCTAATGACTATCTGTCTCAATCTTTGTTAAAAAACTAAAAATATGCCTTATTTTGATGCCAATGCTCTTCCTTATGACTGATAAAGGCTCCACCCTATTTATTTCCTCCTCATTTTATCGTACGGATTACACGTGGTTTATTACACTTAAGGAGGATTTACAGGTATGTGTTCAAATTTTTTTTAATTATCTGTGATTGGTCTTAATTATGTTTTTGTGATATGTTTTGCTCTAAAATCATAGTTTTAATTTAATTATTGATTGTTTAAAATTGATCTTTGGGTAATATTTGTGCTCACACTTTTATTGAGATATTGAATGTCTTCATTATTTTATTCTAAATTGATACTGTTTTGATAAGGTATAGTGCAAAACATTAAGTTTACGATTTACGATATATTTATAATTGGCAACCATGCCAGAATCGGAAGGCCAAACCAACGAGGAATCGAATATGGCGGTTCAGGAGCCACAAATCTCACACGTGGCAGTTAAAATTCCCCCTTTATGGAAAAAAAAAATGTTAAACTTTGGTTTATTCAAGTTGAAAGTAACTTTGCTTTAGCGAAGATTAGTAGCGATAGTACAAAATACAACCACGTGGTTTCTTCGATAGACCCTGAAACTCTTTCCGCAGTATCAGATATTTTATTTAATCCCCCAGCGTCGGCTAAATATGATGCCCTTAAAGCTAGGTTAATAGTAGAATTCTCAGATTCGGAAAGCGAGCAAATACGCAGACTTATTTCTGAATTGCATTTAGGGGACGACAAACCATCTCACTTATTGAGAAAAATAAGAGAATTAGGTGGAAACTGTATAACTGACGAATTTTTAAAATCATTATGGCTGCAAAGGTTACCTTCCGAGGTGCATGCCATTTTATCAATAAGTTCGGAATCCTTAGACAATTTAGCAAAAATGGCTGTAAGATAGCTGAAGTGCGCACGCCAACGAACAACAGCGTGTTCGCGGTCCAGGCAGCTTCGGCGAGTTCCCCCAGAAACCCTAACGATTCTGGTGCTCCCCCCCCGAGGAGCTTAAGGCCTTAAGGAGTGAAATCTCTGCCCTAAGTAAACAAGTCGAGCGACTCTCCCGCGGAAAAACGAGGAATAATTTCCCCCGGGATCAACATAACAAAGCACGTAGTTTTTCGCGTGGGCATTCCCGAGAGCGTGTGAACAATTATTGTTATTTTCATTCGCGATTCGGTAATAATGCACGAAAATGTCGAGCACCTTGTTCCTTTTCTCAGAACACTACGGCCCAGGAAAACTAGTAGTAGCGGCTGTCGATCGAAATTCATCGGCAGTCGCGCATTCATGTCGTTTACATGTTTACGATAACAGATTAAATTTAAACTTTTTGATGGATTCGGGCTCGGATGTTTCATGTGTGACACCGACTTCTAAGTCTAAGAAAATCCTGATTCGCTTCAATTATTTGCCGCGAATAATTCCAGAATTTCTACGTATGGAACAAAATTGTTAACTGTGAATTTAGGACTGAGATGAAACTTTTCTTGGAAGTTTTTAATCGCCGATGGATTATCGCGATTAGGAGCCGACTTTTTAAGGTATTTTGATCTTTTAATCGATTTAACAGTAAACCGCGTAGGTTAAGCCCTAAGTTATACGAAGCAGTAAAAAAAGAATTTCAATTTATGATAGATCAAGGTATTTGTAGACCATCAAAATCAGCATGGTCATCACCTCTTCATGTAGTTTCTAAAAGTTCGGGCGACATACGGCCAGTAGGAGACTACCGAAAACTAAACGCGTACACCGAACCCGACAGATACCCCATCCCGCATTTACAAGACTTTAATAATACGCTTAGCGGAAAGACAATTTTTTCAAAAATTGATATCGTTCGGGCATATCATCATATACCAGTCCATCCAGATCATATACCGAAAACTGCAGTTTGCACCCCATTTAGTCTTTTCGAATTTCCGTTTTTAAATTTCGGACTGTGCGGAGCAGCTCAAACCTTTTAAAGGTTTATGAACGAAATTCTTGGAGATCTAAAATTTGCCTACGTCTATTTAGATGATATTTTGATATTTAGTGATACGGAAGATGAGCATAAATCTCACCTACGTACTGTTTTTGAAAGATTAACTTCCTATGGATTGACAATTAACGCTTCGAAATGTGTTTTCGGCGTTCCGGAAATATCTTTTTTAGGCCATATAATCAATAAAGATGGTACCAAGCCTCTGACGAACAAAGTGGAACCGATACTTAACTACCCACTTCCTAAAACGGTAAAAGATTTGCAGAGATTTTTAGGATTTTTAAATTTTTACCGTCGATTTTTACCCAACGTAGCCCAGAATCAAATACATTTAACTTCGTATTTAAAAGGGGCTAAGAAAAATGATAAGACAATCCTGAATTTGTCTGAGGAAGCGCGGAGTGAATTTCAAAAGTGCAAACAGCTAATCGCTAATGCTGTTCTTTTGGCACACTCGAAGAAAGATGCCCAGTTGGTTTTACAGGTTGATGCGTCAGACTTCGTGATCGGCGGAACGCTATCACAAATAGTTGATAGAAATTTACAGCCTCTCGCATTTTTCTCACGAAAGTTTTCGCAGGCGGAAAGGAACTATAGTGCGTATGATCGAGAGCTATTGGCAGCTTATGCTGCTATTAGGCATTTTAAGCATATGTTGGAAGCACGGAACTTTTCTTTAATCACCGATCACAAACCACTCACGTATGCATTCCGACAGCGTTTGGATAAGTGTTCACCTCGTCAGGCTAGGCAGTTAGACTTTATCTCACAATTCACCACTGAAATTTGCCATATAAAAGGTTCGGAGAATATCGCTGCCGACGTACTTTCGCGTATAGAAGCAATAAGCATGCCTAACCCTATCGACTATGAGGAAATCGCTAAAATGCAAGAAATCGATCCAGAATTACAAACATTGCTTAAAGAGTCAAAAGTTCTACATCTCAAAAATGTTACCTTACCGAATTGTAGCTTACCGATATATTGCGATGTGTCAACAGGTAACGCCCGTCCTTACATTCCTCCGGCATTCCGTGAGAACGTTTTTGCCACCTTGCACAATTTGTCTCACCCCGGCATTCGCGTATCAACAAAGTTAGTATTGTTACGAATTTGGTATTTAAAAAGCTAATGTTAGTTCAATTATAAATTAAATGGTTTTATTTCTCGCGCAGTGCAGCGCGTGACGAATATTAAAAGAAAGCTAAGCCGGAAAAATTAAAAATACAAGAGCGCGTGCGTTAAATAAATAAATATCTCTTTTTGATTTCGAGAAAGTACTGGAAAATTCTAGCGCGTGATTTTAAAATCTTATAAAAGGAGGAAAACATCTCAGTTCGTAGTAGTTGCTTAGTTTGTTGTTGTTTAGAAAACTGCCGTTGTTGATTATAGCGAATTCGCGGATTAGCGTTCTATAGCTGTTTTGAATTACGTTCTATTGTACATTTAAGTAGTTAAAAGATAACTACTGTGAGATATTGTGATACTGCATGATAATTTGAGAAAATTTAAGCATTTCTGTTGTGATAATAATAAATTTTTGTTCATTTCTCATCGGACTTGTGCATTCATTTCATAACGAACCCGTACGCACGCAACAATTTTTGGTGTCAGAAGTGGGATTTGAATGCCAATAACAAGAGGGATGGAAGAACAATTGAGACAGCTCATTACTGCTTTTGCTGCTTTCCAAGAAAAGATGGAAGCTGGCCAAACATCTTTTAAAGAAGAAATTAAAGAGAAAATGGATGCTGGTCAAAGGTCCGTTAAAGAATAAATGAAATTGGGCCAGGAATCCCTCAAGGAAGAAATGAAAACGGCACAGGAACAAATGAAGTTGGGCCAGGAATCCGTTAAGGAAGAGATGAAATCTCTTAAAAATGAGATGAAAGCAGGTCAGAACGAAATGAAAAGAGAAATTACCTGCGTAATAGAAAATAAATTTGAGGCTATGAAAGGCAGAATAGACGCGGTTGAAACTAAAGTTGGACAAATAGAAGAAAGAGTTTCTTCGGTAAAAGAACAAGTAGAAGAAAGAATTTATTCTGTAAAAGAACATATAGAAGAGAGAGTTTCTGCTGTCGAACAACAAATTGATGATAGGTTTTCTGCTGCCGTCGCCAAAGAAGTTGACAGCCTAAAGAAGTGCATAGCGACGGTAGGAAACAATTCTGAAGGTTTCAAATTTTTATCGATGCCTGCTCGTTCCGTTCTGAAACTATCTACACATGATGGGAAGACCTCCTGGCAGGTGTATAGGACACAATTTTCTATCGTTGCGGATGCGAATGGATGGGATTCCCAAGCTAAGGCCTGTCATCTCGCCGCTTCTCTGAGAGCAGACGCAGCGGATATCCTGCAGACGCTTCCCGAAAATCAAAGGCTAGATTTCGAAGCTCTATCCGGCGCTTTGGAGCTGCGCTTCGGCGAGAAATGTTTAAAAGACTACAGCAGGCTCCAATTAAAATCTCGTCAACAGAAGCTCACCGAAACGCTTCAGGAGCTCGCCACGGATGTTGAAAGGCTGTCACATCACGCCTTTTCGGAGTGCCCGACAGAAACGAGGGAAATCCTGTCCCTGCAATATTTCATCGATGGCATCCGGGACCCTGAAATACAGAAAGCACTGCGAATGGCGGATGTAAAAGATTTGAAAAGCGCTCTGTTGTACGCCATGAAGTTCGTGGCAGCCCAGGAAGCAACTAATAGAGTTCGCTACCCAGTTAGAGCTGTGCGAGTCCATGAGCCAGTGGATCAACTGATGGCTCGTTTATATGATTTAGCCAGACAAGTCGAAGCTTTGATACGAAGTAAGTGGCTCCAAGGTGTTGTAGATGTGGTAGTGAAGGTCACCTAAGACGGAATTGCAGAACGCCCCAGGGTACGGAATATAAAGCAGATGATTTTACCAGACAAGTCAGTGGCTTGAGACGGCACAGAAGTGAAAAGAAACTAGTTCTAAAGTGCTGGAACTGCGGAGTTGAAGGCCACATACGAAGAAACTGCAAAACACCCCGAGGTACGGAAAATAAGACCATTTCCCAGCAACGACGCAGTAAACAAATCAGTGACCATATCGAGGAACGGAGGTTGCCAGATAATGAAAAACCTTGTTTTAAAGCGCTTAAAATTTATACACTGAGTGGCAACAGTAACGGAATGTCCATTAATGGGAATATCGATGGAGTTCCTTGCGATATGATCATTGACACAGGAGCTAATGTTACTATCATTAGGAAAGACTTAGCTGAACAGTTTAAAGATAAACTTATTTGGACGCCATCCTGTGTTACCCTTCAGACTGCGTCTGGTGATAAGATCGACATAGCTGGGAAGTTAAACGTGAAAATCACATTTGGAAGTGCCGCCTACCATCACACGGCATATGTGGCGGATATTACAGATCCATGCATACTCGGATTGGACTTTTTAAGGAAATACAAATTTTCTTTAGACTTGAAAAACAACAAACTGCTTTCAGGATCTGAAGACATGACTATCCATCCTAAGAAGGGATCCTCACCTGGAAATGCCGACGCTTTGTCCGAAAGAACCAGCTCGAGAAACAGCCGAAATCATGTGCTAAGGTCGAAAAGAAACACCAGACTACCGGCTATTCTCCATCTCAGATGCTCTTCGGTCGAGACCTTCGTCTGCCTTGTGACCGCCTGTTTTATGGCCGTACGGATGCGCCTTCATCGCCTGAGGAACACATCCAAGATGTCAAGGCCCGGTTTTGAAGTTCCGCACGAATGCACCGTTCCGCACGAAAGCGAGTGAACTTGGCGACGGAGAAAGTGAAGACCAGATACAACGCGAGAGCTACTGGACATAGATTCAACAAAAGAGACAAGGTGTGGTTGTGGAACCCGATTCGGCGAAAAGGAGTCAGGCCTGAATTACAGTCACCTTCGGATGGTCATATACAGTCCTGAAGAGACTGAATGACGTCATAATTCGTAAGTCTTCGAACTCTAAACCTAAAGTCGTTCATTACGACAGGTTAGCTCATTACTATGGCCATAGTACGTAATGTAAATAATTGTAAATAGTATCAGCAATGGTCCTTTTTGTTTATAAATGTGTATTTAGTATTTGATTTGTATTTAGTATTTGATTTGCATTTAGTATTTGATTTGTATTTAGTATTTGTTTTGTATTTAGTATTTGATAGCATTTGATTTGTTTAAGTTAGTTATTGCATTTATTGTTTATATTGTTTGATATTGTAACGTAATGTTTATGCCTCAGTTGCATTTATGCCACAGTTGTAAGTTTAGCTTCCTGTCCAGGGATTGTACTACCCGGGACGTGCAGTCCTTGGGAAGGGGGCAGTGTTACGAATTTCGTATTTAAAAAGCTAATGTTAGTTCAATTATAAATTAAATGGTTTTATTTCTCGCGCAGTGCAGCGCGTGACGAATATTAAAAGAAAGCTAAGCCGGAAAAATTAAAAATACAAGAGCGCGTGCGTTAATAAATAAATATCTCTTTTTGATTTCGAGAAAAGGCTGGAAAATTCTAGCGCGTGATTTTAAAATCTTATAAAAGGAGGAAAACATCTCAGTTCGTAGTAGTTGCTTAGTTTGTTGTTGTTTAGAAAACTGCCGTTGTTGATTATAGCGAATTCGCGGATTAGCGTTCTTTAGCTGTTTTGAATTACGTTCTATTGTACATTTAAGTAGTTAAAAGATAACTACTGTGAGATATTGTGATACTGCATGGTAATTCGAGAAAATTTAAGCATTTCTGTTGTGATAATAATAAATTTTTGTTCATTTTTCATCGGACTTGTGCATTCATTTCATAACGAACCCGTACGCACGCAACAGTATGTTCACGGTTTGTTTGGTCTTCCGTCCGCAAAGATTGCGCGAAATGGGCACGGCAGTGCATTCCGTGCCAGAAAGCAAAAGTAAGCAGGCATACTAGAACCCCGTTAATGAAGTTTCCAGACCAATCACAGAGGTTTGATCACGTCCACCTTCACCTTGTTGGTCCCCTACCTCCTTCTCAAAATAATTATTACTGTCTAACTATGATAGATAGATTTACTAGATGGCTCGAAGCAGTACCCATACCAGACATAACAGCACGCACAGTAGCACAGACTTTCTATGACCACTGGATTACTCGATTTGGTTGTCCGACTGTTATTACTACCGACCAAGGGCGACAGTTTGAAAGCGGCTTATTTCGAGCCCTTTCCCAATTATTGGGAATCAAGAGGATCAGGACGTCTCCGTACCACCCACAGGCGAATGGACTACTCGAGGAATTCCACCGTCCTTTGAAAGCTGCCTTAAAAGCACACGATACCAGTGACTGGGTGGCTGCCCTTCCAACGCTGCTGATTGGTTTCCGCGCCGCTCTCAAAGAGGACATAGGAGCAACCACTTCTGAACTGGTGTATGGAAAGACTATCAGTCTCCCAGGAGAATTTTTCAATCCGACACCTCCGGATGCGTTCCCCAAACAGTTTGTGGAGGATTTAAAATTTCACTTTGCCAGTGTCCGCCCGACCGCGACTTCTAGCCACGGCCAGCGAACATGTTTCATTCATCCACGCCTTCACAAGTCCACATATGTGTTTGTTCGACACGACGGAGTTAGAAAACCACTTCAAACTCCTTATGATGGACCATTTAAGGTGCTAGAAAGACAAGATAAAACGTTTGATCTCGAAATAAAAGGGACTAAGCAAACGATCTCCATAGATAGACTGAAACCCGCTTTTGTAACCATGGACTCTTCTCAAGTTGCTTCCAAGAGTGTGAAAAAAACTTCGGACAATTGTATCAACCGTTCTGGACGATTAATCCGACCCCCGCATCGGTATGTCACATTTCGTTGACACTGCGGAGGGAGTATGCAGCGGCAGCGCCAAACAGGCGATACGGACTTAAAAACTGTACAGAAAAGCGCCAATTGGCGAAACAGTAAACCCGTTTGGCAAACCTACAGGCTGACGGGGAGAGAAGAATTTTCCCCGGCAGTCAAGTGGAACTACTTCAACAAATGTGTGCGTCTCTGTTTCGCCGAGATATGTGAACTTGTGTACTCGCATCTGTACTGTGCTCTGAATTTCTTAAGCCGTTATAATGTACCCGGCAACTGTTACTTTTCCTTATTAAATTTGTTTATCAATTGTAACATGTCTATCTTAACTAAGATTTCGGCTTTCCTACTTAATGTTAGGGATATTTTCGTATGCACGTGTTACTCACACGTACATCAGTATCAACCCAGGATTCTTGGGTAATGGCTTTGGGCGGCTGGCAAGTGGCAAATTTGACGACCAGTGTCGTCGAACGTCGATGGCGCCAATTCTCTCCAAGGTGCGAAGGCAGAGGTTGAACCCCTGGGCCTGGTTCTACGACTGGATTGGAAGCATAGTATACTTATATGCTGATAAGTCCCACTTCGATTTTTAATGTTTTCAATTACTATTCTTTTGACGTAACGATAAATGTTTTCAGATTCAGACCATAAAGTTAGTATGTCCATTTAATGTATTTTTAAATACTTCCATTTCAACAGTTTCTTGTCCAAGGAACACTGCTGTATTCATATGAAGTGAATCATAACTACTTTTTTCTAATTTTAGGCTGTAGATTAAAACTGAGCAATAAAATATAAATTTCCCTCAGCAGATTTCATGTGAAATTATATCTAAATCATATGAAATGTTTAGTTTATTCCATAATGAAGAAGAAAAATCTTCAAAAGATGCAATTTTGTCCTTCTTCGGAAATTCATTAAAAATACGTTTATCTATATTGACGTCTTCGTGTTTTAATAACTAATCGTACCGAATGGTATTATCTTCTCAAAAACATTTCTCACATACAACGCTCACTTGGAGTTTTTTTATCCAGAAATCCCGTTTTTATGTATCTTTTGGAAACTTGAATACCTATATATATTCACTGGTTTTATCGTAATTCGATTCACAGCCTGAAATGCAACATCGTGCAGGAATTAAAAAAGACTTAATTCATTTTAGCTCTACATAGAAGTCGATATCTGTATTTATTACCGAATACTAAAATAAGTAAATTTAACTACGCGAACTTAAAACCCAAAACAACATAACTACTGTACTTAGCATATTAAACACAAATTTAGTAATAAATAAAAGAAATTAAGCAAAGAACAACAACAAGAAGAAAAAAAAGCAACAGGGTTTCACAGACGATTCAGTATTTCTCATTCAATTAATTCAGCTCTCATTTGGCGACAAGGCAAAAATACATTAAAACTCAAGATGTCTATATTGAAAGTTATAAGGTAAATCTTAAACATTTAGTTTCTCGAAAAATTCCAGAATGGATTAAGCATGATTTAATTTGCAATAATAAAAGAAGGCATTGTCATTGTTATTGCGAAGGTTACTTTCTCTAGATTGGTAACAAATCTACTATTCTGCTGTTTCAAATGTAAACAAGCAATGGCTGCCATGGAAAAAATTATTAGGCTCAGCGGCACTTAAACAACTTTTAAATTGTTGATAATTTCGAAAATATTGCATACAGATTTACTAAAGGCATAAAGTCTTAAGCAGAAGATAAGAACAACACAATTCAAACATTTTTAAAGCAAAAAATGCACAATTTGCAAGCATATAAGAATAAAGAAACTGAGATCACTGACCCGAGTAACAGAGTGGAAATATACACACATATATTTATATACCTTTTGGTGCTGCCGATTGCAACCAAAATACGAGGTGCACATCTAACATGTTATAGCAGTCCGATATAGAAAATTTCAACGTTCTGAGTCTACTGGTTTTTGGGTTATGCGAGATACATACGTACGTACGCACAGACGCCACGAAAGATTCTCTTCAAAATTCATTTTAAATTAGTTTTACAATTTTTTTTGGGGAAAAGAGTTCTTTATCCTGTCCTTACGTACAGATGTCACTCAAAAATTTGTTAAATTGCATTCGATAGCGGTGAAAATGGATGTTTGCATTAAAATATGATGCTTGAAACTTTTCGAGATTATAATACTTCCTTTTTACGTTTCATACAAGGAAGTAAAAATACACGAATAATAGAAAAACACAGTGCAAAATTAATGAACAGCATACATACCACCGTAGGAATTCTTTGCTTGCAGTGTTCGTAGTGCAGGGCGAAGTGTGAAATTTCCCACACCTTTCGTGACGTCAAATCACGTGTCTCTGATGCTGACCAGACCATCTAAATTTATGAGGGTCACGGTTTAACTCACTCGTACTCTATATGTATACTGACTGCAGCGACTCTCAACCGGTGTTACGCGTTACGCAAGAGAAAAGTAGATGGTACGCAAAGAAACAAGGTCTTTTTAACTATTAAGTTAAAAATCTCGCAAAGAAAATGAACAATTGATAGACATTTTCTGTGATACAACTCGAACTGAAGATTTCAAACCTTTTGTTAACTTTTGGCTGAAACGGTAAAAAGAATTTAAAGGCCTTTTAATTTTTATTGCCTTTTTACAAAACCTATTTGTGTGAACAAGGATTTTCTTCCATGTTATATTTAAAAAAATATATACAGAATAAAATTTACTAATTTAAGTGAACCCTAATTTAAAGCTAAGTGAAATAAGGCCATATGTAGAGAAATTGATCTCTCTCAAACACACCCAAATTTTACACTAAATTTTAGAATTTAAGTATTATAACTAAAATTTTGACAATTAAAATGGCAACCTATTTTTAATGTAACATTTTATGTGTGCATATTTAATACAAATAGTCAACAGGTTGCGCAAATGGCAAGAGATATATATTTTTAAACATTTCTATTAAGAATTTGAAAAATAATCATTGAAAATGTAGTGGTGTTTTTCAATTTTTGTTTAGATGGTACGTGTTAGTAAAAAAGGTTGAGAATCACTACTCTAGAATATAATAGGTAATATTTACACTTGCTCATGAATAGTACAAGTTCAATGCAATGCAACATGAAAAGGAAAGAATGATGAATGAATAAATTGTTCGCGAAGCAGATGAGCGAAAATAGGAATTAAGAACGGTCTATTGCGTGAGAGTGAAATCTTACATTTTTGAATAATCAGTTTGTTTGCACTGCGGATTCTTAAGCTAAATTGCAGAATATGTGTTCGACATCGATTATTCTTTTATGTAATTCTGCAATTTTTCGTAATGCTTTAAGTTTTCAAATAATAACTGTATAAATATTCGAAATTTAAATTTAGTTACGATTAAATTCTGTGATTTCTATCTCTAGAAATCTAAAATAAAAAATCTGATGTGTACACCACATGACTTCCTTGTACGGAATATTAAATTATATGCATTTCTTTCTTGCATTTCGTTTAAACTTATTGGATTGAATTAAATCTACTTCGCCGACAGCGCATAAACCACAATAGAATAAATGCATTCTTTAAAATTTACACTATTTGTTTACCATAGCGAAATTCTAGCGCTAGATACACTTAACTGTATTATATTTCGTTCATATTATAACTCAGAATGCACAAAATTTATATCATTTAAAGAATTATCTAATCGTTGCCACATGTTCTATTCAAGTACTATAATAAAGCTAGAACGAAGTATAAAGGAAATTAAGCAAACAAAACAAAAAAGAAACCGTTTTTCACAGACGATTCAGTATTTCTCATTCAATTAATTCGGTTCTCACTTCGAGACAAGGCAAAAATACATAAAAACTCAAAATATCTGTATTAAAAATTACTAATTATTAAAAATTAAGTAAATCTTAAACACTTATTTCCTCGAAAAAATTCCTGAAAGGATTAAGCATGATTTAAATCACAACAATAAATGAAGGCGTTTAACTTTGTTGTTGCGAAGCTACGTTTCTTCAGATTGGCAACAAATCCAGTACTCTGCTGTTTCAAATGTAAACAAGCAATGGCAGCCATCAAAAAAATTATTAGGCTTAGTGACACTTAAACAACTTTAAAATTGTTGATAATTCTAAAGAAATAATCTAAATACAGATTTACTAAAGGCATAAAAACCTTAACTGGAAGATAAGAACAACATAATTCAATCATTTTTAAAGCGAAAAATGTATAATTTACGGACATATAAGAGTAAAGAAACTGAGATCACTGAGCCGGGTAACAGAGTGGATATATATATAAATATATTTATATACGTTTGGCGTGGCCGATTGCAACCAAAATCCGAGGTGCACATCTACATGTTATAGTAGTCCTATACAAAAAATTTCAACGTTCTGAGGCAATTCGTTTTTGAGTATACGTATGTACACGTACGTACATTGTAATGAATTTAATACTTAAATTATACGTAAAATCGGAAAAATATTTAATTTAAATATAGATGATTCTCTTAACTGGAAACGATTTTAAATAAATTAAAATTAAAGTCTAATTAAATTAGTCTAAAAAGGAGTTAAAATTTAACGCCTATCGTAGAGAATTTACTTTTATTAAAAATTTTATATAAATGATATGTTAACTTATTCTATAATATAATACTAGATTTTCTTATAGAATTAAATCTAATTTTAGCTGTACAATTTTACGCTGTTCCATTTAGTTAAGTCAATGGTTTTTCAGCATTTAAAAGAGATTAGAAAGTTATAATGTATTTCTCCCACTTCCCTAGCGTGCCTTCGTGGTGTAACGGTAGCACGCGGTGCCGGTATTCCAGTGGTCCGTGGTTCGATTCCCGGCGAAGGCGTTGTTAATTTTTCCTCTCTCTGGCTTCCAAAAAAATCCTAATGACTCTACAAGTGGCGCGCGAACTAAAATGGTTGTGGATGATGATTCTCTGCATCCAGGATTTGGCGACTAGGTCCCCTAAAACCCTTGTCGCCCTTTAAAAATGGGAGTATATAAGGTTTTTCTCCCACTTTCCTAGCGTCCTTCGTGGTGTAGTGGTTCTGCATGCTGGGCCGGTATTCCAGAGGTTCGTGGTTCGATTCCCGGCGAAGGCGGTTGCATAATTTTTATCTTTTCTGATGCTTCCAATTAACCTAAAGACTCTACAAAGTTTCTAATCGGAATAAAATGGTTCCGAACGAATTATCAGATAAGAATTTGAAACTATGAATTAAAATCATATTTTCTTGAGAAAAGGACTTTATTAATTCTGCAGAGAATTGGCAGATCGACACGGGTTCCAGTTTTGAGCTTGGCTTTAAATCCAACCATGATCTTGGCCGTAGGAGCCTTTAGGTGATTTTTGCTACGGGTAACGTGTATAAGAGCTAGTTTCCCTTAGAAACTCCTCAGTGAAGGCATTCTTCTTCTTAGACCATAAAATCGAATATCAGTAGTCCAAATAATCAAATGAAGAAACGCTTACCAAATAGCTTCTAATGGCAAAAACTGCATTTTTGCAAGAATTTAAAGCGCAACAGGCAGCAGAAAAGGCACCCATCTGCAACACCGAAAGGTAGTTCTCATCCAAAAATCACAGACCAATAGGGTGTCCTTATCCAAATACTGCATACCAAGGGGAAGCTCTCATTAAAATATCAAAATCAAGTTCTTATATAAAAACCACATACCTAAAAGGAGGTTCTTATACAGAAATGTGTTTTAGGGTTTGTGGAAGACATTATCTAGTATAAACATCTTCCTAAAAACTAAATAATTATTAAACAGCTCTTTGGTGAACAACTGACATGCCTTAAAGGCAGTTATGGATGATCATAAAGCTGCATTAGGTACGAGAAAGGGATGTACTTTTCTCACTATGGTAATGTACGACAATTGTTTAGATTTAAGGTATGTGTTTCTTTTTTGATCCATTAAGATAATGAATAAGAGATTCATAAATAATTAATATTTTCGTGTCAAACCAATGCTCATAATAATCTAAACTCATATTTCAAATTTACTTTAATACCAATAAATTTGTAGGTAATATATTTTTATTGAGCATTAGCTTAATCCTCTGACCTGGAAGGGTTTTCGCTAAGAAAGCACTCATTTCCTAAAATTACTATTAGAAAAAATTATTTTCTTGACTTTAATGTAAAAATTCTCCTGGTATTTAAACCTCGATTTGTGTACCTTTAATATATTGCCTTAATTTCTGTGACATATTTGAATATGCACGTATATACACGTTCTAACAGATATCATATACATATTCTAGGTTATAGGGTAAGCCTAAGGCACCAAGGCCGGTTAGGGGGTTAAGCCTTAGGCACCGCGTACATGACAGGGAGAATTCGCCGGTCTCCGTCCCAGTTTTGTTTAAAGAATATTATCTGGGTCATGGATCCTCTGAAACCTCTCTTCTCTTTACCAACTTCTCAAGAAGATTTTCTAATCGGCAATATTTGTAGTGCTCCCAGTTCCATTAATCTTTCCAAAGACACTATGCATATGCCTTTTCTAGAATTCGAAACCAGGGCCAAAAATATGTCAATCAAATCCTTACTTAATTACTCCTTACCAGAGATGTACTTCCATGCCAACAAGGCAGCAAGAATACAATAATAAGAAAAAAAACCTAGAAGGAAATACAAAAATCTGGTGGAAGAAATTCCTTTCTAGTTTGTGCTAGACAACAAACATCTATGCGAAAAATTGAGACAATGAGAAATATCCTTACATTAGTAAAATTTAAGTAAAACAATTCCTTAAATCTTCAGTTGCTAATCCAGCAGCTTGAAAAATAGTCCTTAATTCTTCATAGCAACAATATTTAGTTTAAAAAAATATTTGAAGCAGTTGAAATAGTTATATAGATAAGAGTGTAAAGAATTTTCTGCATCTATTATAAAATTTACTACAAAACAAATTTAGAAACCTTAGCTTAAATTTTAATTAATTTTTGTTCCAACTTTGCCTAGTCGCTAGTTCAAGCTGTGAGAAAAAAAGGAGTTAAAAGAGTTATATTTCTATTTAAATGAAGTAAACTTTAAGAAAAAGAGTCATATTTCAATTTAAATGAAAGAAGCACATATTTGTTCTTCAATAGATTTATCATACATAGTAGTATCCTTTTGAATTTAGGTTTTTTTCTATGAGTTAAGGCAAGGAAATAATATTTGTTTTCCTTATTTAGTGTTTACTGCAAAATATCAGGCCCATTATTTACCGTGTTTCTATATGAAATGCTTCCAATGCAGGAAAAAAAATATAAGTTTTTAATCTTTAAACTTTAATTTTCATTCAGTTTTAATTTTCTCAGCAAGCGCAAAGTGTTTATTAATTTAAAAAGTAACTAAACAAATTCCTCAACATGAAAGATATGAAATTGAAATTTTAATTTTACGTTTATTTTCTATTTTTATTTTAGGTTTCTTTTCTAACAAATGATTTTAGCAGATTTAAAGAAATTTCTACGGGGTGTCTTAATTCATTCGAAAATTTTTATTCCTTTCTTTTATGATATTCATCAAACTTCGGCAAGAAAGAAATAACTCCTCTATTAACTGTCGCTTTATTCCTTTGTGAAATTTCCTTTAAAAAAATTGTGATTAAGATAAATTTAATTTATTTTCATTTTACATAATATTTAACATCGAAAAGCATTTGCTGAAAATTATATAATTAAAAAACTTATTTTAAGTTACGAATGCTTACGCATATTAATTATGTTTATTGTTATCTAAAAACATATAAAACATGATATAAATATGCAGCATAAGGGTAAATCAAATCTTACTTGAATACGATACGCAGAGCTAAAAAAAGAAAATTCCCGTTGACACGTTATTAAAGAACATAGCAAAGTGTAACATATGCTTTTATATTTCTTCCGATTTATCTGTTTATTCGAGAGGAGTGCCTTTCAAGGCTGTCAGATTAAATTTTTATTTATAACCAAGCAATTCTTAAAAATACAAGATAAATAAATTTACATAACCTTATTCTTGTTCTATCTTATTTCTTTTTTTGAGGTTTAGATCCTTTTACATTTTCCTTATTCAAAGTTTTGCAATATTCTGTTCAACTGAATAACTCTCAATTTATTTTTCTTCCTGCAACATGTAATGTTAGATAATCCATAAGAAATATTTATCTAGCAAGTAGAGAGAGAATGTTTTTGTTTGGTTCTTTATTGAGAAACGCTACCTTAAATACAGGATTAATCAAGATAATTAATCAAATTTCACACGAGCACGATTTTGAATTATTAACAGCACATTGATTAGATGTGTATAAAATGAGAGATGAAATCTCTGAGATTCAGAAACTTATATAAGTGTAGTCGTATGAGAGCTTCTCAGCCTGCGGGCACGTTGGTATCATACCCTAGTTTAGTTTTTACGCTGTACCGTTGTCTTGATTTCCCACATAGCCCATACGACCCCCTAGGTCATCGGACCTTACGTTATTCTATTTTCGTTTTGCAAGTACGTTAAAGTTGTAATAAGGAATAAAATACATTTCTCTCAAGTAATCTTTTGATGATGCGGTAAATGCATTCATGTGTAACTAGAAGATTAAGAACAATTATAAGGTATTTTCTTCGTCCTTTCTGCATGTATTTGTGATGTAACGATGGCGTACTTGGCAAGTATTCGATAGGTTTAGGTCCGAATCCCAGGGAGGGCATTGCTCATTATGTCTCCTGTTTCGTTATAAACTGACTTACAGTGGCGCCCCAACTCAGAGCTGGCGGATGATGTTTCTTCACTCAAAATATGTGATTTTCTGTTAAAAAGTTTGTTTCTAATTCCCATTTTCCTGCCGTGTTCTCATATTTTATCTGTTACATATGATTTCTTGTTTCTTGTATTTATTTAAGTTTCGGTTAGCCATTGAATTAATATTTTAATGAATTTATATTTTAAAAAATCAAAGAAGAACATGCGTAGAAAATTCTGTTTATTGTAGATAACAATTTGTTTGATGATAGACCGTAGAAATTCAGGAAAACATCTTTGCATTTTGAAACATCCTTTTTTATTTAATGTATACTCTTTTAAAATGTATGCATTGTAAATGAAATGTTTTTAGTTACCATTTCAATTAGGTATGAGATGGAAATTGTATAAAGTGTCAATTTTGCGGACTATGGTAACATCCAACATTTAATATTGAACAAGCCGCTGAACCGGTATAGTGGTTACCGTCTTTTTCTGAAAATAAGACATTCTCCGAAAATAAGCCCTATTGTGATTTTCGGAACTTTTTGTAAAATAAGACATCTTCCGAATATAAGCCCTATCGTGATTTTCGGAACTTTTTGTAAAATAAGACATCTCCCGAAAATAATCCCTAGTTAAAATAATGTGACAAAAAGAATTCGTTAAAAAGTGCTGTTGATTTATTAAGTAATAATATGTTTAGCTTTCCTAATACTCGTATTTCAGAGAAAATGTTTGAAACAAAATATTCCGAGAAATTAATTGTTTACCTCTACAGTTCGTTTCAAATTAATTCTTGGAATTTATCTTAACCAGTTAACCATTTGCCCAGAGAGAGATACGTTCACAGGAAAGGCATCGTCATCCGTTAGCGTCGGCAGACTCTCGTCGGGGTGAAATTTGAGCTGAACCGTAACCCCCGAGACACATACGACGCAGCGACCTTTTTCCAACACCCCCCGGAATGAGTCGAAAATGAAAAAGGATGATTGATGGGTAAAAAATTCATGGTACAAAATAACTGATAGTGATGTTTCCAATGCACTACGAACAGGCTACTTAAACAAGAAGTATTCATTTAACAATAGCTGTATCGCAAGACATGAGAGATTCGAACCAATGATTCAACAGGAAATGGATTTGGAATAAAATCAGAATATAATTCAGAGTTTTATTTATGACGATGTTCCAGAAGAAGATGACATGACTGTAATTGAATAAATTTAAATTTCTGCATTGTGTGTAAAATAAATATTAAATAAAAATATATAAATATACTTTTATTTTTGCCCTTCCCCGAAAATAAGCCTTAGCGCGAATTTTGGATCAAAAAAGAAAGTAAGACAGTGTCTTATTTTCGGAAAAAGACGGTAGCATCGCTGACCGCCGTGTCGAAGAGCCCGGATTCAAATCCCGGAGAAGGCATGGGGGTACTCTAAATATGCGGGTTTCTCTCGAGAGGTTAGTGGTAGGGAAAGACGGGGTGGGAAACTCTATAACCCGTTGCTCCTGCGGGAAGCTCTCCATTAAAATTTGGGATGAAACTGAGCTAAATCGCACTGTCACCTATAAGGCGCTCAAGGCTGTTGCCAACGACAGGTGTATCTTGCGCTGCTTGCCACGAGGAATTTTGTGGGCATAGGCTGACCATAGATCAAACAAGTGAGCATTAGTTAACAACAATATTGAACAAAGAGAGAATTTTGATCATATTCCGGGGAGCTCAAGCACTGTCATTCAATTGCTTTTCACTAATAATTTTCTAATTAGCCTTCGTAGGATAATAAGCATTGAAAAAGTTCATACTTCTAAGGCTAGCTAAATTTAAATTATTTGGAAGGCTAGATCTTAGCTTGAACTTTGAAGCGACTATTCGCCAAGTTCAACTGGTATCAGTAACAGCGCACAAGAAGCGTGGAAAGACATTTTTATTTCATTCAAGAATAATATAAAGAGATGACATTTCTGGTGAGTACAAGGTCTCGCCAATACTTTTGGCGGCAACTCAGAAACCGCGAAGACAAAAAACTAATCCTAAACGGAATAAATCAGCCGAAGCTGGGCAGAGATTTTAAACGCGTAGTTGGCTCTTCGTTAATATCAACGGAGACTACTCGGCAATTAACATGCGTGGCCGTAAAATAACCAGCAGAGAAACAACGTGGCCGAGAGGCAGACACTCTTTGAACACAACACTTCAAGAGGCAGATAATACATTTCAATTAAGCTCTCAACACACTTTGTCTGACGTAACTGAGACACCAGATTAAATAGTAGCTTTGTAACCTGTTTTGCATAATGAACTAAACTAAATTCTCATTCTGGTAAGAAAGCGTGGATTGAAAATGAAAGTTTGTAAGGAAGGTTGCTTCCAAACCAAAATCAACTCTTCATAAAATTAAATAAAACCCCGAAATACTATACCTCAACTAATGCGTAACAGCCTGATCGATAGAATGCTTTTGTAATATTATGTAGTCTTCTAATAACACCGTACAAATGCATGAAACCACACACAATTTAATAGAATGTATATGTTACCGTGACAGACCGAAATTGGAGAATGTCAACTTTCACCGGAGAATGTCAACATTCACCAAATACGTCGGTGAAAGATCGAATATTGCATTACATTTTTGTACATTCGTACCCTCACCGGTGTATGTCGACAATCACAGATATGCTCTGGTGTAGGTCGAAAAGACAGCTAATAAAGTGTCATAATAGTTTAAGTTGTTGCAATAAATAAAATTTGAACCACATAATTTAATACGTTTTTTATTACTATTATTTTATTTTCTCATTTAGAACGTACTGTATAGCAAGGTTTTAACTTCTGTTATTTTCCTTTCTCATTTTGAATGTACTGTGTGTTTTAAGTTCTTAAGTTCTTATTTTAAATCTCAAGTGCGTTTTTTCGTGGCTGAATTACAGAGAAGAAAATATAATATTGTTATATATTCAACATTCACCATTAGTACATGGTGAATGTCGACATTCACCGGTGTAAGTCATAAATAAGAGTATTTGGAAAATATTTCGGACATACACCAAGCGACTAAGTGATTGTTGGCATTCACCGGTGAAAGTCGACATTCTCCAGATTTCGGTGTTTCACCGTAACATATATAAACATCAATATATTCTTCAAAATCACGTCAAAATTTAGCTTAGTTACTTTAATTCCATTAAACTGTTTATCAACATTTGAATCTAGACGAAGAACTGTATGGAACACCATTTCTACGAAAAGTACAATTACACTGCTCATAACCATTTCTTTCAAAATGCAAGGAAAGTGTACGAACTACCGACATTACGAAAACATAAAAATATCTAATATTAACAACAATGAAAACTTTCGGTAATTTTATATTCTTATTAAAATCTGGATATCATCATGGGATCTTCAGTAATTCTAGTGAAGTTCAGTAATTCTTTCTATTCTCTCAAAAATACCTTTATTCCTATGAGATAATTTCCCCTCATTGGTTTCAGAAGTCCAGGTAAGTCATTTCTCAAGAAGCACAACTCAGAATTCACCGCATTCTGTTCTTAACGGCTGAAAACTAATTAACTTACTCAGCACTCACATGACCGAATTCTATTTCATCTGGATTAAGAGTGCCTGGTTTAATTTATGGTTTCTTAGTCGCAAAAAGGGTTTTTGCTATTTGGTGGCTCCCCTTTTATTGATAACATGATATCGATTTTTCCGGTTATGCTTTCTTTCCATTTTAATAGCACTTTTGTAGTTGCTTCTGAAAAGGTATGATTTTATTATATTAAACAACTTTTAAGAGAATTTGAGGCGAGAAAATGAAACGGCTGTTAAGAGAAATTACTGCAAATGGAGGAGTAAATAAAAAACGAGAATTAAAATTCTTTAATTACAATTTATATTTAAAGAAACGTGTAAGGGTATTATTTGAAATAACCAGTTATTCGTAATTTCAGCCTTCACTATACTTCTCCTTTCTGTTTCCTCCCCAGAATACAAATTAATCATATAGCATTTAAACTGAGGTTTTTGGATTTTAAGACACAACGCGTTTTTGCCTTTCGCGGACATTTTCTTTAATTCCGACCAGCTTTGAAAGTTTGTAATTATTAGGCTTTGAGCTATTTCTGCCGATATTTCAATTTGATACGCTGGTTAGAAGTTCTGAGCCGGCATAGATTTAGTAGGCTTTGATTACTATTATGTGTTTTAATTGACATTTGACTGTTACTTTAATTGCATCGCAAAGAGTTGTGGCTGACTTTGTTATAGCAAAGGAATGTGCCCTTATATTCGATGTTCATGTTTAAATAAAACTGGTTTATTTTAAGTATTTCCAAGATTCTGAAGATGCTTTCAGTCACAGCGATAATTCGCTTCACTTCTGTTAGGGGCTTTGGACTTACATTTTCTCCCTCGTTTTTGGCACGCCTTCCTGGTGTAAGTGGAAGCATACTTGACACTTATTTGAGAGATCCTGCGTTCGAGTTCTCGTGAGGGCAACGCACATTTAAAAAAACAAATATCCACTGCCTTCGCCCCATCATTTCGTTTTTTTGTCCTGCTTCAAGAAAAATCTAATGACTGTACAGTTAGATTAAATTTTACCAGATACAGGGAAAAAGTTAAAGTGAAGATTGAATTCATAATAACTGGTTAATTAAGGTAACAATTTTACAATGCTTTGTCAGAAAACATTTCAGACACGCTGATTAAAAAATGAAAGTACATAAGATTTTTTAGATCATTCTTCATGTTGCTTTCTTAAGGGGACTCATACACCTTAAACACCCTCATGATCTTCCAATATGTGACTGTTGCAGGAATTGAGATATTTTATTTATTTTAAAAGCAATGACAATATAGCTGCTTTGGAAACTAGTAACCAGAAAGTTTGTGTTTCCACAAATATTTTTGTAATTTAATCCTCTTTGTGACAAAATATTTCGCCCTGTTTCCATCTTGCGCGCATGATATTTTAAAAATGGCTAATGGTACATACTTGAAATTAGATGGAATTCTTTATATGGGCACTATTTTCTAACTGAACCAACAATCTGATGAATATTTTAGTATTGAAAAATTTTATGGACAGAAACATTACAAATTTTTTTAATAAAACACATTTTATAAACTCAACTCCAAATAAAATAAATATTTAACATGAAATTTTTAGAATTTTAGGTTCACAGTAATTTTGAAATGTTATAAAAGCTATATATTAAATATGGAATTAAATTATGAAACAGAATGTTTTAAACTGTGCGCGCAAGTTGGAAACATGACGAAAAATGTTGTCACAAAGCGGATTAAATTATAAAAATATTTGTGGCAACACAAACTTTCTGATGACTATTTCAGAAAGCAGCTATATTATGTAGTCAGCTGTAAAAAGTTGGTAGTAATTGCTTTTAAAATAAATAAGTTATTCCAATTCTTGAGAAAGTCACCTATTCGAACATCTTACGGGTTTTAAGGTGTATGAGTCCCCTTAATAAAATATCATTTAGAAAATAGATAAGAAAGGTGTATTGATCATGTCATTTTTTAACATTCTTGATCGTTCGACTTATCACTCCTATTGTCCAAGGAGAAAAACTATCTTTGAACATTATAACTGAGACTATCTTTTACTCGTTAAAGAAATTATTGCCCCTTAGTTTTCTTTGTACAATAAGCATACTTTTGGGTTCATCCCAGAAATTCTCGAAATTTCTCGATTCAGGGGAAAGTTCTGTCTTTCGATGATAGAGATAAACTCTTAGTGCTTCAGTGTTACAAGACATGGCACCACTACTGGACTTGAATCAAATCAGCATAGTGAGTCACCTAAATTTTACACGACCAAGCTTGGACATTGAATAGTCTGTTCCTGTAAAACTTTACCTTCTCATAAATAGAACATGTACATTATAATCTTTCAGTAAGATATTCTGTGGGGATTTATTTAATTTACTCGACAGTTATTTTATGTTTAAAGACTTTCCTATCGCTCTTGGTTTAAACTCAAAGTGAAGTGAATTTAATGAAGTAAAATTTAGCTGTTAGGCTAAACTTAACTTCACTTAAATTATTCATTACTTTTTGAGTTAAGCCCAAAGTGTTACCTTTTGTAAGTACGTGCTGGTTCCATCTGTGGACTTGAGTTAATAAAGGGTCTTTTACACCCTTCTCTTTACTTTGTAGCACTTTAAGACTTAGTTGTTATTCACTAGACAGTCTTCTAAGTCTTCTTCGAGCTCAGTTTATCACAGCGAAGCGTACAAGACATTGTAGCTCTTTCATGCGCTGGGATATATAAATTTGCTGTTGAACAGCAAGCGTTATTAAGTTCGATAAAGTGTTTTACTCATAATTTCTTCAACTAATGTATCTACTCTGAGTCACCTATGTGGTAACTCAGCCGTGACCGCTTTCTTTACTACCGCCGTTCTGTTGCACAAGCAATCACAGATTCAACGCCAACCAGAAAGTAGCAACAAAACTTATACCAAGATATTGAGAATTTAGATGCTCCCGATTACTCAAGGGGCTCGATTTAGTGCTCTGCCTTACAAACAAAACGCTAAAGAAAGTCACTTGAGAGGTCCTGCAGCAACACCACTCTCTATAAAAAACATGAATATCTTAGGGTTTGAATTTGGATTATGTTTTTTGCTTGAACCTTCGAGACGTGAAGCGATGTCCTCAGAGAAACCAGGATCAGGATTTGTAGAACATAAATAATCGCAATTTATTCAAACTCCGCAGGTATTTCATTTAATTCAAATTACGCGATCGATTTCTTGCTATTTATTGTCAGAGGACATATTTTTTTTAACACAGTTAAAGATAAATACTAGGTTATTTCATTTAAGCTGGCACCTGTCCTTCTTTCGGATACGCACGGAGTCGCCACAAGATTAAAATTTCTGTTTAATTTATCTTCTCTTCCAGCTCTAATCGGCCGGGAGGAAAAGGAATCCAGAACTAAAGTATACGAGAGTAAGTAAATTTAAACTGACTATTTAATTTAGCAGCACGAGGGGTAGAAAGATGGAAGAGGAGAGGTATTTTTATTAGAAGGCTTCTTCCTCCGTTGTATCAGAACAGATTCGTTATCTCAGTTCTTAGACCATCGAAAGGTCAGCATGAATATATCCTTAGATGTATGTATATCTGCTAATTTTTCTTAGTTAAAACTTCATTAATATTGCAAAGAACACGTTTATTTATTGTCATGTTTTATATTTTATCTTTTAATTTAATTTCATAATTTATATTTCGAAGCCATTTTAAAGAAAGAAGATTTCAGCTTAGATCTGTCAGTTTTATGACATTTTTTAATAAATTTATATGACGCTCCTTTTCATTTACACATACATATACATTTCAAGAGCATTTGGGCTGTTGATTCTTTGGACTAAAAATGCTTTAAAATAGCATATTTTAGAATTACTGATAGACAGTCTCGTGTGCTCGAGATCAAAATATTTTATTCCGTACAGTGTGTTGCTATTTCCCGATTTGAAATCGTTAAGTTTTTTTAACCAAAAATCCGTTAAAAAATATGAAAATGGTAATAAAACAAATTCGAAATTCAAGATTCGGGCTTCTAGGTGCTATTAGGATTGGAGGACTACCTTATTCAAAATTTGATGTCTCTAGGTACCGTCGGTTTTTTTTTTTTTTTTTTTTTTCAGAATGAGAGAAACATGCATACATTCATACAGGTTCTCCATTATTTAATTTCTTTAAATATAATAGAGGTACGATAATATTTGGTGACAACAATTTGAAAAGTGATACAGCCGTTTATAGTGATTCAACGCAAAATGCCATTTCGAGATTAATAGCACTTCTTGGGTAACTTCCCTTTGGTCTAAAACTTTTCAAACGAAACGTATTGAACAAAAGGTCCAAAATACCCCACCGAAGACTTACTAATACTAACGTCGAATACGTAAATGTACTCCTGCGTTGTTTGCGGAACTCTAATTGTGGTGGGGATATAAACGCACGAGAGGTTTTCGGAGATTTGTATTCTTATACTCCTTCATTGCTTTCACTGTGTTTTCTCGAAGCGGTTGGGTAAATTTTATATTTATACTTAATAAAAGGTAGCAGGTTAAAAAAAAGAGCAGTAACGAACCTAATGGATGACGGGATGAGATGTACTGCTCACTATTGAAACAAAATTCTTTTACTCGAAACCTTCCCGGAGAAAGCATGCGTTTCAACAAGAAATTCATTTACTCGTAACTTTCCTGGAGAAAGCATGCGTTTCAAGAAGGAAGTCATTTACTCATAAATTTCCCGGAGGTGGCATGTGTTTCAACAAGGTATTAATTTACTCGTAACTTTCCCGGAGAAGGTATGTGTTTCAAAGCGGAATTCATTTATTTGCAACTTTCCCTGAGAAGGCATGAGTTTCAAAAGGAATTCATTTACTCATTGCTTTGCTAGTCATTTTTTTCATTTTTACTAACATGAAATCCATCAAATTACATTCTGAAAATGTGCATAGACGTTATCAAAGAGGATAAAAATAATATCCCTTTTCCCTCCATGACAATGTGAAACAACCAGTTCTCAATTTGGTGTTGAATTAGCAAGCCAAAGACAAGAACAAATGACTGACTAACACGCAAACTAGTAACGAAGTCCATATGTACCAATCACAGCTACGACGCAGATTAATGGCAGGGGCAAGATTACCTACATTGTCTTTCCTCAGTTTAGTTTTACAATGGCTACAGGCAGCCGTAGAGCCATGCTCATTAATAAAATGCATGAGTGTTTTAACAGGGAATTTGTTTTTTATACCGCGCAGAGTTTATTTTTGGAAATGTAATATGATGTCTTTAAGAACTAAATAAGGTCACTAACTGGCAAGAATATTTTGAACACATTTGTGTTAAAAAGAAAAATGGGAGAGTTATATGTGTAATAAAAGCCGCTGAACTAATTATATTGACAGAAATTTTGTGTCACCAGTTCGTGGACGAAATAACAGAAGTGCAAATATAATAAAAATTCTCACTTTGAAATTAAAAAAAAAAAAAAAAAAAAAAAAAAAAAAAATGAATTGTGTAAATAAAATATGCCGTAATTTATAGAAAGAAACATAAATTCTTCTTTGTTTTCCCATACGGCAAAGTAGCAACTGAATTTTAGCCCCACCGAAAAAAATGCTGTAAAAGCTGCTTCGAATGCAATATCATATATCTAGCACTGAAGTAAAAAGCAACGGTAAATAAATAATTGCCTGTCGCTGCATAAACTCTTTTTCTTTAATTCTGAGCGCCTCTACGCTTTCCAACGAAGCGCCATCTGTTAAAATAAACCGTAAAAAAACCTCCCTACATTATTCTAAAGCAAACATCGCTTATTACGAATTGTTTCAAATCAGTGTGATTTACTTCTTCTTTTAATATATTCGCAATACCACTCGACAAACACAAAACGCTCTTAATAGTTGTCTTTAAACAAAGACTCCTGCATATTTTTCACCGTGACACCTTCAGAAAATAAAGCCGTTCGCCGTAAATCCGCAAACTAAGCAAAACAAAGTCCTAGATTTGCGAGTTTTAAATGTTCCAGACATTTTCCGATTATTTATACTGGAGCTAAAAAATGAAAACGCAGCTATTTCAATTCCATTGTCAAGGAACGCTCTTTGATAAATAGGCGGCGGGTTGTGTTTGCATAAGTTGAGGATTGAAGACGATGATAAATCTTTCTTTATGCATCATATTTTTTAATGTAATATTTCAAGTGCGGCGCTTCGCTTTTGTGGAGGCACATTCAATTTGCTCAGAGCATGTTTCTCAGCAGATTTTCTTTTTTTTTTTTAAAGAAAAGTGGAAAGATTTTCAAGAGAAGCTATTTGATTAAGAATACACTGCCAAAGATATTTCGTTAGAAACGGGAAATGACACAAGCTTTCTTTTGTAAATCCTGAATTAAGAAATATACATTAATACAAATGTGTATACTTACATAAAGATCTAACATTATACGTTGTTACGGTAATAAAATATTGAAGACTTATTTCTTCCCGCCTTAAATAAATATTATATCAGTTATTCGAAGAATCTGCTGTTAAGCTCGCAAGTAAAATATTTTTAAATTTCCCTATCCTGATTTATATGACTTAAATATCTCTTTGAGTAGGAAGTAAAACGTGAAAAGTAAATGGTTTGCTTAAGGAATATTATTCCGATACCTTAAATTGTTTCCATAAATGGCGATGACAGAAGAAAGATTTTTCTTTTAAGCATATATGATTCTATGCAACATATTAATTATCTTATTTTATATTGCTTTAGGTAAAATGACTCATTGTAAATTAGGTGAACTCATGACCTTGTATAATTTGTCTATTTCTACCTGAGGCAAAACTACTCAAAGTGAATATAATCAAATTTTGCTGTTAATAAGATAGAACTATGAAAGCACTGAAAAAGTTTCAGGAATCTGCATTTTTGTTGAAACCTGCGACAGCCAAGTCATTCGTAATAATTTCATGTAAGATACGTGAAAGAAGTGTGACGTCATAAGGTATTTTTCTCTTTCATTTCCTCACACCTTCGTGGTTTACTTGGAAGCATACTCGATATGTATCCGAGAGGTCCAGTGTTTGAGAGTGCAGGCGAGGACACTGCTCTTTTTCATGTTTTCGTCTTTAAAAAAAACTATCGCCTTTACAAATGGCGCCTGAACTAAAAGGCGGTGAACAATAATTGGTCACCACCAGGATTTGGCGACTGTGGCCTCTCATCCCAAGGCGCCCCTTAAAATGGGGAGTATGTTACGTATTTTCTGCCTCTTTTCTGCATGATTTCGTGGTATAATTGGAAGCATGCTCGACGCATATTCGGGAGGTCCAGTATTCGGATCCCGGAGAGAGCATTGCACATTTTTCATGCCTACTTCAAAAAGTAAAATATTTAACGTCTCTACAGTACTTCTATATTATAGTAATCACGACACTATGAACCACCCATACTGGTTGGCGAAACTGAATGTAGTACAAAAGGGTACAGGTTCGAATCCCGGGAAACGTATGGTTGTTTGTAAATGCATAATAACCGTGCGCATTGGGGCAATTTAAATATGAGGCTAGCCGAAAATCTCCTGAAGAGGGCCCGTCCCCCTCCACTGTGCTCTACTTCAAAACTGGGGCGGAACTGAGCAAAATCGTACTGTCACCTGTATGTTGCTCAAGGCTTCTTGGACTCCTTGCCACGATGCATTTCGGGGCTTGTCCTGATGTTACTGTCAGGCAAGTGAGAACCTAATGGATGACGGAATGAGATGTGCTGCCCACTGTTGCAAGAAAATTCTTTTCCTCGAAACCTTCCCGGAGAAAGCATGCGTTTCAACAAGGAATTCATTTACTCTTAACTTTCCCGGAGAAAGCATGCGTTTCAACAAGGAAGTCATATCAAGAACAACGAGACTAGGGCGCGCAGTTTTCAATAAAGATTGCGGTGTGTAAACCAAGACGAATAGTCCTGGTCTATTAATCGGAAAAAAAGAAAAGAAAGAAATGATGAAAAATTTGATGAACACATACACAGTTCACCTTTTTCCAATTTTAGAGTTTTTTTTTTTATTTATTTATTAGTCCAAAGGGACTTGAGTCCCGAAGGACTATTACTTTCGTTTTGGCATTTTGCGTCGGACGGACAAATGTCGGTTCACTTTTCAAACTGTTGCCATAAAATGTTAGAGTCCTGCATTATATTTGAAGAAATTAAATAATGAAAATCTGCGTATATGTGTGTATTTTTCTCACATTGTCATAAAATAACGGTACATAGAGTCATCGAATTTTGAATAACGTAATCCTCCAACGAATATGAACATGTGGAAGACCAAATTTGAAATTTGAAATTTGTTTTATGATCGATTTCCTATTTTTTAAAACTTTGACGAATTTTTGATTAACAAACTCAAGGATTTCAAAGCGAGCAATGGCAACGTTGTGCAGAAAAACATTTTTATCTCCAGCGCGTGAGTCTCTGAATCGGAAATTCTAAAGATATGCTCGTTTTAAAACTATTTTGCGATATTGCTGTTGCACTGGATCTTATGGTTTAAGTGCGAGGAACATGATATTTAATAAAGAAAGGTAACACACAAAATGTTAAAAAACGCCCCTTCGGACGTAATTTAAAATCTGAAACATTTCAGATTTTTTTTTTTTTAAATTTTTATCTGAAACCTTTTTGTGTTAGTTATACATTTGAAGCAAGACACGCAAAAGATCATACAAGAATGATCATGAACAGATAATCAGAAGGAATGCAACTATACAATAATAAATGCATAGAAGTGGCCGCTGTTTTCTTTACATACTTCCGAACTTTTCCAGCTATTAATTTTTTAAATGGTTTTTCTTTATCTGCTAAGTTTGTAAATGTGTAAATACATTAGGTTATTTCGAAGCAGGAGAGATGAAAAATGAGCAAAGCCTTCGCCGGGACTCGAACCACGGACCTCTCGAATACGTGTCGAGCGTGCTGACCACTACATTACGAAGGCATGCCAAGAAGACGGGAAAAATACCTTATATACTCTCCCTTTTAAAGGGAGTCTGGGGATTAGGGGACCCAATCGCCAAATCCTGATGGTGGAGAATCGTCATCCACCACCCCTTTTTCTATTTCGGGTGCCAATATAGAGTCATTAGGATTTTTTGAAGCAGGAGAGATGAAAATGAGCAGAGCATTTTCCGGCATTCGTACCACATGCCTTTCGAATATGCCCCGAGCGTGCTGACCACTACACTACGAAGGCATGCTAAAAAGGCGGGAAAAATACCTTAAACACTTTTAAACTGTGTATTTCTCAAATTTTTATGGATTGCCGTAAAGGTATATCAAGATTCGGCATTTGTAAATGATTTTTTATAATTCCAAAATGCAAAAAATCTGCTAGACGTAAAACGAAACTAAATGCAGGTATTTTAAGCTAACATTTCATCAAACGCATTTATAATATGTTTTGGGGATTTGGTTTAACATGTTTTTTGGATTTGTTTTAATATGTTTTGGAGATTTGGTTTAATATGTTTTGCGTTTTTAATACACAATACTACGTTTCTGGGGGTAAAAGTATCTTTATTCAATTTTCTTTAAAGTATTTTTCCAATAACGCATTAAATGAGAGTTTCTCGGAAGTTAATTGCATTTACAATCAAAGTATAAATTTTACTCATTAACAACTTGAGATTCTGACTTCAGATCCGAGACACTGCTATAAATGTTATATGCAAGTCTTTTATTTTCGACAACTGTAATAGTATCCAGCTTGACTTCTGATAATCGAGTGTTTACTTCCCACAAGGTGATGTCCTTTACCACTATCTTTGAGATACTGTGATTTAATTTGAGGAAAATAAGCAAAACAGATGGATTAAATCAAAAGGCAGCATTAAATACATTTAATCTGAATCAGATGTTGAGGATTGCATTTAATAGGATCACTCGAAAAATCCAGTACAAAAATGTCCAGTGCAAAATTAGCAGGAGGAAATGTGATGAAAGTAACACTTATTTAAAGAAAACGAATTCTAGCACCAAATAACATTAATTATAATATTTACGATTCTATTAGATGGCATTATGAAGAACATCTGGATTAGAATAATGATTGTTTCAAGTATTTGTTTTTATTTGAATATAAATTATTATATATAAATTATATTTAGATTATTATGTATATAATACATTATCAAATTATTTATATTTAAATAAATGTTAGTTTTATTTTCATAAATAATGCATTTATCTTTTGCTGTTGTGTTGTGACTTATCTCACTTGTCTGACAGTATCATCAGAACAAGTCCAGGCAATTCATCGTGGCAAAGAGAGCAAGTTGGGCATGTCGTTGGGACCATACAAACAACAATATGATTTAGCTTAGTCCCGTTCCAGTTTTGATCGACAGCATCCTGGGGGAAGGATCCGAGGGTCTCTCACCCCTTTTCCGTTACCAGCAACCTCCCGAGAGGACTTTCAGCTCGACATACATTTTAGAGTGCCCCCATTCTGCAAACACATTATACATTTACAAACATCCATGTCTTCACTGGAATTCGAACTCAGATTCTTCGGTACTGCAGTAAGCTCCCCTAACCAGTATACGGTCTGGACAGCCCATGCATTTAACTTAAAACAACTGGTCATTTATTTTCATGAGAAATGAATTTATAATAAGTAAAAATGTGCATATATTTTCTGGACTGCTTGCCTGTACTAAATCTCATTATATGTAAAGTAGCCAACATAGAATATTCGAATATAAAAATTTTGGAAATTAAAGTGATTGTTTAGAAGCTTTAGTCGTAACTGGAATAGGAAAGCTTAAGATTATTTAAATACTCTAAATGGAACTTCGAAGGAGAAATATAAGAACAGAAATAGGCATAAAATAAGTAACACTTATAGCACTGTAGTTTCCAAAGTCAAACAATACAAATTTCTTCAACAACAATGAAAATGAAAGTACAGTTTCAACTCTGAAAGAGCAGATCCTTTATGTTCTTTTTCCATTCTTCATTTTTCTATTCTAATTTTTTTGTTATATTGACAGCAGAATGTACTCTTTCGTTTCGAAGCGGTTACGTCTTTTTCGTTTTGAAAGTCCTTCAAGAAGGTTAGTCAGAATTTAAGTACTTTACGTGGAGATAGGTGTTCACTCCCACTTTAGAGATAAGTGATCGGAAGTCAATAAACGGAATTCGATTGGAAACTTGCGAATTTTTCTTTAAAACACTGTGGCTACAAAGTGAAAAAACCAGAAAACTATAAGACTACACACACACATATGTACACATATTACTTAATTTATATTATGTATATATGTATATGTAGAGGCCATGTGGGCGGTAAGAGTTAAATCTACAAGGATTGTCATTTTAAACAGACATTTTAATGGACAAGAACGCACACCAAATACACATACGGCGCACAAAATCAAAAATGCGAAATACTAATAGAAAAATTGTTGACGTCGCTTTGAATTTTAATTCTTGTTGCCAAATCTATGAAAGTATATATATATATATATATATATATATATATATATATATAATCTTAAATTCACTTAGTGCGAAATCGAGTTATTCTACTACTTGCGCAATTGCTGCAAAGTAAGTAGGACGAAACACCTTCGTATTTATTTCTTAATTATTGTACATTGAACGGGAGATCGTTTGTTCCCCTTGAAAAGTCAACTATTATAATTTCCGATCAATAGCAATGATTACTTGCATTTAATTTAAGGGGGCTCATACACCTTAAACCGCTTATGATCTTCGAATATGTGACTGTTGCAAGAATTGAGATAACTTATTTATTTTAAAAGCAAATACTTCCAACTTTTTATGGCTCACTACATAATATAGCTGTTCTCTGAAATCGTAATCAGAAAGTTTGTGTTGCCACAAATATTTTTATAATTTAATCCGCTTTGTGACAAAAATTTTCGTCATGTTTCCACCTTGCGCGCACAGTTTAAAATTATCTGTTGCATTATTTAATTCCATAGTTTATATATAGCTTTTATAACATTTGGAAACTACTGTAAACCAAAAAAACTGAAAATTTCATGTTAAATTTTTATTTTATTTGGAGTTGAGTGCATAAAATGTATTTTCTTAAAAATATCTGTAATATTTTCGTGCATAAAATTTTTTAATATTAAAATATTCATCATATTTTTGGTTCAGTTAGAAAATAGTGCCCATATAAAGAATTCCATCCAATTTCAAGTATGTACCATTAGTCATTTTTAAAATATCATGCGCGCAAGGTGAAAAAATGACGAAACATTTTGTCACAAAGCGGATTAAATTACAAAAATATTTGTGGCAACACAAACTTTCTGGTTACTAGTTTCCAAAGCAGCTATATTACGTAGTCAGCTGTAAAAAGCTGGAGGTTATTACTTTTAAAATAAATAAAATACCTCAATTCTTGCAACAGTCACTTAATTCGAAGCTCATAAGGGGTTTAAGGTGTATGAACCCCCTTAATTACTTGCTTTTAATTTATTCCATTTTACAATTGAAATTTTGTTATTCATGATATAATTCAAATCCCTGTTAAACATTTTTAACAATTTACATTCAAGTTACTTTAAAACAGTTTTAGAAACTGAACTTACTAACTATGGATTCACTCTTTTAAGATAATTCTACTAAAATTAATCTTAGGAGATAATATAATCAATATTTCTTTAGTAAATAAATAAATAAATAAATATATAATACAAATTCGGTAGATATCTTGGCATTACGTATTGCAAAACAGCTGCATGAAGATATGGGAGAACGGAGAAGAAAATTTCTCAGATATGGCTGTTGATTTAAACACATAATTTAATTTTTGTAATCGTAATCATTTCGTAATCATTTTCGTAAGTATTAATAGATTCATACAACATCCTTTATGGGGGCGCTATGCACCCCATAATTTGTATAGTTTTGTATTTGTTTCTAATCCTCAGGTTATGTACAGAAACTACTATTACATTTACTTAGTCGACAGGATTGTCATAGAAAAAAAATCTTTCAATGGAAAAATCTTCTGTGCCTTAGTGCAATGTATCTACGAAATTTATATACATATGCCTATTCCTTTGGATGTCGAAAAGTTCTAATGTTCATTGATATGAAATGTCGAATAACTACTGCAGTTCTGTTTGTAATATTTCTGTTTCGAATTTATTTCGGCGACCTCTTCAATATTCAGAAATGAAAAAAAAAATGTTTCTCTAAATAATCAAAGATTTAATGATTTAATGTTTTAAGGCAGCATCGATTTGGAGATTGTCAAATCTTGGAGTTTACATGAATGTGTTTTCAACTTCTTGTACAGCTGGATATTATTTTTCTTTCAATAAAATTATGTAAACTGCAATTACTTCAGTAATACCGAATTGGGAAATATTCTAGGGATATCAAATTTCGCATCAAGTGTTTTAGTTTAAAGTAATTTTAATCTTACTGTTTCGAAAAAACACAGAAAATAATACTAGTTGGTGGAATGAAAATTTAATAATTCAATATTTTCTTTAAAAGGTTTTGCATCCATAAATTTCGTGAGTACGCATAATTTTATTATTTCATTAATAATTAAATTTTTAATTACTATAAAGTAAAAATTTATTAATCAATTCTTGCAATTTTGAGCAAAATATGTCATGATGCTTTACTTACTGCATCGAATTTTGAATTTCAATGGTTCGATTTCATAATGTGAGTAAAGAATTTTAAGATTTTAAAACTATTTTATTTAGAGGAGATTTAAAATTATAGCAGTAATAATTAGAAATTTGGATTACTGTTAAAAATTATTTTAACTATGTTTTGAGAGTTTCCAAAAGCATTTCGCGAACAAATAGGCTGCTAGTTCTCTCAAATTTGATTCTCTTACCATTTACAAAATTTACTCTTACAAAATTTAATTATTATTGGTAGTTAGTATAAAACTGTATTCACCAAAGTTCTAAGACTTAAGTTATTAATGTTAATTTGAATGTGAGTTTTTCTTGATTTATGTTTTGGTTTCAATTGTAAAACACTGAAGTATTTTACGGCCATAAATCGTAATTAGTAACTTTGATAAATCGATGCAATGCTGAATTTAATCTTGTATACGGAGCGGAGAATTTTAATTGCTTTCGTATTTAAGCATCTGCAGCCCTTAGTACGTACTTAACACTGATTCGCTTTGTGAGTAGGTTCCCATTTTTACCAATATTATTTTGTTATTTTATTGTACTTCGTTAGTTTTTTTTTTTTTTTTTTTTTTTTTTTTTTTGGCTGTTTATTTAAATCCTTTTCTTTTACTTTATAATAAGAAAATGTGGTTTGTTTAATAATGAATAAATAATTAATTTTAATAGAATTTTACAAATATGTAAAGTAAATGATTTTATGTTGACTACAAGAGGTTTTATAAAAGACTTTCAAGACAAGGATTCTTACAATTACGACATGATATTCAAGTAGCGATTTTCAAGAACTGCGAAATTTTACAGTTCTTGAAAAAATTAGGAGCGTCTTTAGAGGATTTTCAAAGAAATAGGAACTTGCAAACTTTTAAAATTGGTCTAAAAATTTCAATAGAATTCTGAAATTTTCATTAATGGGTCAAAAGCGTTATACTCGAAATTTAATTCATAGTTTTATGATTTTATTTAAAAAATAACACTTTCTTTAGCTAACTTCCTAATGCTCTTTTAAAAAGGCTTTTCTGTCAACAAGCCTGTTTCAACCTTTTTAATTTGGCTATCTCCCCTTTCTGTTCTAAAAATAGCAACTGCTTTAATAACTTTCTGGGCTCCTTTTTTCCGTTTCGTGCGTGCTTATGTAATCTTCCTACATTATACCAGCTGGTATATAATCGCAGATCCAGAATTTAATGAAAGAAATGAACTCTATAACCATCATTACTACTTTTGTGCAGCTTTTCTTGCTGCTTGCAAAGTGTGCTTCTCGCTCTGATTTGCCTATTGTTTTAATATATGCAAGATATTAAGGTGCACGAAATGGTGGGATTCATCTCGCATCCAAAGTGATGATGATTGAGAATGTGTAAAGAAGACACAAAGGTAGAGAAATTAATTATGTCTAGTTATCCTCAGCGATAGTTAGTTCACAAGTGTTAGTTTTTCATCGTTATGCATCTAGATATTTTCGAAGCTTTATCATTCTATCCATGCGCCGTAAAAGAATAATCAAGATATGTACTGAGTTACGTATTTATATATAAGTGTGTGCGTGTATATATCTCTTATATCTTTCTTTATATTAATGTAAGATTGTAAATTGAGTTCTTATAGAGGTTTGTTTTTAATTTCCCTTACTTTCATATTTCGCTAGCAAAAAATATTGATCACGAAAAACAATTTAATTTTCATAATACTCGAAATTTAACTGTGATAACAATTTTTAGAAAATAAAGTTTAAATGTATAATTGTTATAAATTAATAATCAAGATGTAATGTCAATAAAATATTTAAAACAAAGTGAAAATTATTTCCCACAAATTTATTATAGAACATAATATTAATATTCTACACTATTATAAAAACAAACTTGTCGTTCGTTCGAAGGCGAGCATGGTTTTATTGTTTTTAACTCGATCTAAAATTTCTAAATGCAGAACCAAAAATCAAAATAAGCAGTTAAAATATTTTTTTTCAAAAATTAATTAACTACCGATCGAAATAATTTTTTTCTACCTACTCAAGTGCACGTAAAGATGTCTTTGAAATTTAAATTAAATAAATAAGAATTTTTACTAATCCTTCCTTTTCCTTAGCTTGTAAAATAAGTTTGTTTGATCGTGTGTTTTTAATTAAAGACATATCAAACGAAACGCTTTCAAAATATTTTTAATTAAGAGCACTAACCCTAGTTCTCAGCAAAATGATGCTTTCAAAACTAAGAAATATTTCGAAATATTTTCTTAGCAATATATGTATTCAGCATGCCTAAATATAGTTAGGATGCGAACCGTTTTTTGACCCGGAAATAAAAAATTGTAATTCAAACAGACGTATTTACAGTATTTTTAGATTTCATTTACAAAATATTAAATGAAAACAAATATTATTTCATAGCAAAATAACTACTCATATCTCTAAAATAATATTTATCACTCTTTAATGGTCCGCTGCTCAAAAAATCACTTACATTCACGAAGAATATTTAATTAAACATAATGTGAATAGAGTCAAATATATTAAGTTAAGATGAAAAGTTATTTTCAAATAAAATGTTTAACCAATATTTAATATTGTTGCGTGCGTACTGGTTCGTTATGAATTGAATGCACAAGTCCGATGAAAAATGAACAAAATTTATTATTACCGCAACAAATAAAACAGAATGCTTAAATTTCTTCAGATATTCGCACAGTATTACAAGATCTCACACTACTTACCTATTAACTACTCAAACGTTCAACAGAACTTAATTCAAAACAGATAAAGAAAGCTAATCCGCGAATTCGCAACAGTCAACAAGAGCAGTTTTCTAAACAAACTCTTAAAACAAGAACTAGCGAACTAACGAACGAATTGAAAAATTTTGATGCCGCTTATATAAGCTTTTTAAATGTGCGAGAATTTTCTGATTATTTTCTCGAAAGATATATTTATTTATTAAATGCTAAATGCATGCGCTCTTGTATTTTGAATTTTTCCGCTTAGTTTATTTTTAATATCCGTCACGCGCTGTACTGCACGGGGAATAAAACAATTTTATTTATAATTCTATTAACATTAACTATTCAAATACCAAATCCGTAACAATATTGCTGGGAAAGAAAAACAAACTGATAATTCTCTTTCCCTACTTCATTTTTGACATCAAATATTAGCCCACCAGCGGCCGAGCGGTAAAGTCGCTGAACACTGGTAGTTCGGTCCGAGGTTCGAATCCCGCGAACGGGCTGGCTGCATGGGCGCTTTCGTGGCTTTCCCCATGTGTAACGTGTATACGAGCCAGTTTCCCTTAGAAAGTCCTCCACGAAGGCATCCTTCCCCTTAGGCAGATAGCCCTCGAGGCTTTGCCATAATCCCACATACACAGACATCAAATATTATTGCTCTACGTTATTTTTAAAGAAATTAAATCATTAGGAATCTGTTGTAGGTTAGGTTTGGGGAAGAACAACGATACTTGGAGCCACGGAATTTTGAATAACATACTTCTGTACGCAAATATGTGCAACTGACAGCCCGAAATTTTGAATTTCAAATTTCTTTTATCATTTTAGCCCAAAGGGACAATTTGCCGAACGACTATTAATTTCGTTTTGACATTTCGCGTCATCCATTACGAAATGGCTTTTGACATTTCAAATTGTTGCCACCAAATATTAGAGCCATGATTGCAAAATTCGTTTATTTGCTGATTTGTTTTTGTACTTTGGTGAAGTGGTCCAAACATTGACAATCTCGAATCCAGTATAAGGAATTAAATTCGGTAATTCAGGACTTGGCTTAGGACCACAAATTTAGTTTTAATCCTCTTAAGGGGATTCATACACCTTAAAATTCATAAGATCTTCGAGTATGTGACTGTTGCAAGAATTGGGATAACTTATTTATTTTAAAAGATATTACTTATAACTTTTTACAGCTGATTACATAATATAGCTGCTTTCTGAAATAGTGATCAAAAAGTTTGTGTTGCCACAAATATTTTTATAATTTAATCCGCTTCGTGACAAAATTTTTCGTCAAGTTTCCACCTTGCGCGCACAGTTTAAAACATTCTGTTGCATAATTTAATTCCATATTTAATATATAGCTTTTATAACATATGGAAACTACTGTGAACCTAAAATTCTAAGAATTTCATGTTAAATTTTTATTTTATTTGGAGTTGAATTTATAAAATGTATTTTAGTAACAAAATCTCTAATGTTTTCGTGCATAAATTTTATTAATACTAAAATATTCATCAAATTTTTGGTTCACTTAGAAAATAGTGCCCATATAAAGAATTCCATGAAATTTCAAATCCGTACCATTAGCCATTTTTAAAATATCGTGCGCGCAAGGTGGAAACATGACGAAATATTTTGTCACAAAGCGGATTAAATTACAAAAATATTTGTGGCAACACAAACTATCTGGTTACTAGTTTCGAAAGCAGCTATATTATGTAGTCAGCTGTAAAAAATTGGAAGTAATTGCTTTTAAAATAAATAAAATATCCCTATTCTTGCAACAGTCACATATTCGAAGATCATAAGGGGTTTAAGGTGTATGAGCCCCCTTAAATCTAAAACTAGGTTCTTTACAACAAACAGACAACTATATAGTTACAATACGAAAATTCGCCTATTTGGTCATTTCTTACAGTGGGAGAGGAATCCCAAATATCTTGGTTTTGTTCTTGACTCTGAAATCACGTGGAATAAACACATTGATCTACTGGTATTTAGGGTTAGACAAGAGAGAATATTTTGAAATTTATATCCGGCTGTGACTGAAACATTGGCGCCAAGACCCTAAGGACAAATTATGCCTCCCTTATAAGATTGATTCCTGAATATGGTTTTCAAATCCATCATGTCGCCTCTACAAATCTTCAGAAACTGGAAAGGGTACAATTGAGTGCAGCCCGCCTTATTACAGAAATTTGCAACAGTACTCCAGCTGAAATCGTTCTTTAAGAGGTTGATTTGCAACCCTTGCGGCTGAGAAGTATTAGTAATCCCACTAAATACTTCAGCAAACTCTTAAATTTTCGTGATCAACATGGTACTGTAGTCTTCTTGAATGGTTGACAAAATAATCAAAGATTAAAAAGAATAGTCCCCCTCAGTCATGCTAAGAAACTGGACACATTACAATCTTCTGTTGAATTAATTCTTTAAAATCTATCGCATCCTCTATGGACTCATAGTCTAATCTGTTTTTTTATACAGAGTTATTACCTATTACTAATAAATCCTCTCAACATCTTGAATACTTAAGGCAGATTCTCTGGAAGTTATTAATAGAGTACCTGATGAGGCAGTTCTGATATATACAGACGACAGTAAGAATGATCATGGAAACACTGGTAGCGGCGCTTTTGTTAAATTTCGAGTAAAAGAATTATCTTTCAAACGTAGAAATACCGATTTCTGTTTCGTGTCCAGCTCCGAATTGATTGCCATTGATATGGCTTTGGACTATGTTTTAGAGCGACGTTTTTCCGAGAAGTTCTGGATCCTTTCGTACAGCCGAGGTGTAATCCAATACCTAGATAATTGGATAAATATTGAGAGACCTGAGTGGAATTAAAGTAATTGAAAAACTCAAGACCTTCTCCATTCTTATCTCCTCTATCTATAGTGGATACCATCTCATGTAAATATAAAATATATTAATTGTAGCTGATAGACTAACAAAGGAGGGTAAGTCTATGTCTCAGGTTAATGCTGCACCTTTGAACTATATTCGAGAAGAAAGGCTTTAATTAACAATTCTTAGGGGCAGCTACCTTCATGTTATCGTAGTACAGGTCCTGGTTCTTCTATTCGGTTCAAGAATGACAGGAAGGACCAAACCAATTTAACGAGATGGCCATTTGCCTCAATACTAAATACACTTGCCACTTTATTTTTCCCGCCCAACTTCACTCTCTTCATACTTTTCATGTGACATTATATTATTCGTAACAATACTAATTTGTTTAAGGGGACTCATACACCTTAAACCCCTTATGATCTTCGAATATGTGACTGTTGCAAGAATTGAGATATTTTATTTATTTTAAAAGCAATTAATACCAACTTTTTACAGTTGACTACATAATATAGCTGCTTTGGAAAATAGTAACAAAAAAGGTTGTGTTGCCACAAATATTTTTGTAATTTAATCCTCTTTGTGACAAAATATTTCGCCATGTTTCCACGTTGCGCGCATGATATTTTATAAATGGCTAATGGTACATCCTTGAAATTCGATGGAATTCTTTATATGGGCACTATTTTCTCTAACTGAACCAAAAATCTGATGAATATTTTAATATTGAAAAATTTTATGGACGAAAACATTACAGATTTTTTTAATAAAATACATTTTTTAAACACAACTCAAAATAAAATAAAAATTTAACATGAAATGTTTAGAATTTTAGGTTCACAGTAGTTTCCAAATGTTATAAAAGTTATATATTAAATATGGAATTAAATTATGTTATAGAATGTTTTAAACTGTGCGCGCAAGGTGGAAACATGACGAAACATTTTGTCACAAAGCGGATTAAATTATTAAAATATTTGTGGCAACACTAACTTTCTGATTACTATTTCAGAAAGAAGCTATATTATGCAGTCAGCTGTAAAAGGTTGGAAGTAATTGCTTTTAAAATAAATAAGTTATCCCTATTCTTGCAACAGTCACATATTCGAAAGTCTTGCTGGTTTTGATGTGTATGAGTCCCCTTAATGCTGCACCTTTGAACTATACTCGAGAAGAAAGGCTTTAATTAACAATTCTTAGAGGCCTTTCATGTTATCGTAGTAAAGGTCCTGGTTCTTCTATTCGTTTCAAGAATGACAGGAAGGACCAAACCAATTTAACGAGATGGTCATTTGCCTCAATACTAAATACACTTGCCACTGTAACTTTATTTTTCCCGCACAACTTCACTCTCTTCATACATTTCATGTGACATTATATAAAATTTGTAACAATACTAATTTGTTTAAGCGACTCTGTCAAGTTTCAGATGCAAGTTTAATTCTTATTTTTTTATATTATAAAAGGATGAATGTGGTTTGAAATGATTTGCGTTTTACGATTTTTTAGTTTTGAATTGCTATTACATTTGAGAAATAATGATGATGCTGAAACAAACTAATATCATTCAGTCACTATCTGTTTATCTTATTCACCACTAGACACATTTCAACAAACATATTTGTATTTGTAAATGGGTGAGTTTTTTATGGAAATATATCTTTTACCATTTATTCTATTCTAAAGTGTCGATTAAACTTCTTATGTTTTATGAAAACATTGCTTAGTTTTATTCTTCGGATGCGAAGATTAAATGTCGAAATCTAAAGACGCGCGGTTTTCTCACATACACTTAGACTTTATTGGACCTCTACCACCCTCGGACGGCAATCAATATTGCCTGATTATTATTGATAGATTCAACCAATGTCCATAGGTTATTATAATTACGAGTAGTTGTAATCAATCATTTAAGTTCCGACTTTTCGTTTTCTTCTTATTAATTATATATATATATATATATATATAATGCATTATATATATATATATATATATATATATAATGCATTATATATATATATATATATAATGCATTTTTAAAAAATATTTTAGATTAATTTTAATTTGCTTAATTGGTGAATTTATTTTCATGGTTTGGTATTGCACTTGATTTACTTATGCTATCTGAATTTAAATGCTATTGTAGATTAGTTCGAAAATTAAATCTTTTATATGTTTGCACATTTTTTAATTATTTTAACTTTAAATTTGCTTTTTACGTATATACATGTTTGATAAAATTTAAATTTCATTCCTTGCAGCAATGGCACAAAGAATTAATTAAATTTGTATTTAAATTCAATTTGTTCTTTTGAAACAATTTCTAAAATGCATTGGTTTCTAAATTAATTTTTCTGAAAAATTTTAATTTTAAAAAATTAAAAAAAAATAATTTAATACTAGATTTTACATTGCTTAATTCTCAAAATACTTCATTATTGGTATTTTCTTTTTGACCTTTATTTTTAATTGCTAATTTCTCAAGGTACCACTTTATTGGTATTTCTTTTTAGACATTCTTGACTATGTTAAATTTAAAAACATGGTTAAATTTCATTCGATAGCGGTCAAAATGGATATTGGAATTTGAAATATGGTACCCGGAATTTTTCGTGATTACAATACTTCCTTTACTTCGTAGAAGAAGATAATTAGTGGAAAATTACAAGAAGAAAATTTATTTTACACATATTGTTTAAATACTTGGTGAAATAATCATTATTTACTTTAGGTATAGATTATTTATTTTCTGTCGCCGTAACCGCTTATGAATATTCAGTTAAGTGTAAAAATAAATAATATCTAAGAATTATCGGATCTTATTTAGATATTTAGATAAATATATAATCACTGCTGAAAGAACAGTTTACCAACTTTTTAAAAATATTGCTTCATGGGATAATTTTAGAGGAAAAAAAAAAAAAAAAAAAAGAGATCAAAGTTTTAAAAAATGCAAACACTGTAGAATGATCCTCTACAAAATATTTTAAATTACACCCTTAAACAAAAACAACTGCTCAAAATATGAGGCAAAAGAAAAGTAAATTTGAAAAAATGATCATATTCACCCTTAATGCACATAATTATGGGCTTTGGTTGATGCACAATAAATTTATTGATCTTTTCTTTTAGCAATTTTAAGTTTGTACGTAATTTAAAAAAATACTAATCTCTATATTTATGAGGAATAAAAACGTTTCATTAATCACTTCATTGTTAGGCAACCGAAGAAAAATATTTCTTGCGTTCAAAATAAATTGAAAGAATGAATTCTTTTGCTTCTAAAAAGTCTCTTGAAACCCGTCGACAAGTTACTGTTATCGTTCTTACCCTTTTCACGAGTCGAAGTTTTCTGCCCACCATTTTAAAAAGACAAGCAACCAAACAAAACTGTTCGTAAACGAGAAAAGAATAAAAACGTGACCTCTCAGCGCGAAAAATTAGATAAATTGGAGGCGTAATTAAATTTGCTTTAAGGATTCTTTGTCTTCGGATTCATATAAGCCAAGTACGTGATTCGATACCGAGAAAAGAACGTTTAATGAAGTATCTACTGACATGATTTATAGTTCCGAAGAAAATAGACGCTGCGAAATGGAATATTTTGTTTTTCTTCTCTTCCTTTCGGTAGATTGAGAAAATTGATTAATTGCTTTCGTTTAAAGACTTCTTTTATAAATTTTGCTCAGTTGTTGGAATTATAGCCGATAAAATTGAGTATGGCTTTCTATCAAACACCACTATTTTTTACTCTTGAAATTTTATACGTTATCAATACTTTCAATTTATATGTTTAATTTTTCAGCTAAATGCGCTGACTTATATAATGTATATCCTTTATTTCCGGTATAATGTGAAGAAAGTTTTCATTTTAGTGATTTTATTTACTTTATTTAAAGTCATCAAACACAGTTACTCAGAGAGAAACTCAAAAGAAGATGGCTACGTTTTGTAATAAATGACAGAGTGACAACTAAAGTGAATTGGAAAGCCTTACGTGTTTCCAGCAGAGCAGAAGAGAAGAAATTAATCCATACACTCTTTGTTGAAAATGGAGTCGAAACATTATTTTTCTTTACTTATCCTTGCTGGTTGTTGTTATTAACTGGCAAATTTCCAATTGTTGTCCCAGAGTTGCAGAAAGTGACCGGTTTTAACACGGAAGACGGTTGCCGACATGGAGTTGTTTTGTCTTTTCCCATTCATAATGCACATTTTACGAATCATTCTCGTTGAAGATCTTCCACGGAGTTATTACTGTCCCTTCCTTCTTTAAATAAACAATGTGATTTTAATTTAGGTTTTCAATCAGTATTCATTACAGAAAGACGTACTTAGGTGCTGCTGCTCCCTCCGCCTAATATAGCATGTTATCCAATATTATTGCTATTATAATTACGAATGTTATATTAAATTTAGGCAATGATAATGTATTTGTGATATTAGCAATGAAGGATATGATACTATGTTACAATAAGTTCAAAAGTTTTGCAAACTTGTTCAAAAGCAAGTTATTCATTATTTAATTTAAAATTTTCCCCTGTAAAGGATTTCATTTAGATATTCAATAGAAGGAATTGTCACCTAATTTAAACTCCCCAAAATTCAATAGCTGCATAAGTAATAGATAATAAAAGTTAAAAAGCTGCTTTCTATGAGCGCATTATATTTGAACATGAATTTCTGCGGTGGCGTGCACAGGTTCAGCATATCTTGTGCTTCAAGACTCGTGCTAGAAAGTTTTTATGATGTCCTCTTTTTGATGACGGCACAGATTATGTTTCTTAAAACTTCCATGTTATTCATCCATGCAACGTAAGCTAAACTGAGACTGGAAGAGTTTAAGAGATTGGTTAGCTGAGACTTCAAGGCCTGCTGCCTAGTTTTATCTCATTTTCTTCAGAGAGCTTAACTGTTTGACCTAGAGTTTATAAAAAATTATTAAACTACATCATGTGTAACTGGCAATACATCATTCCCAAAAGTTATAGTTTCTCTAATTCTGCTACTAATGGGGGTTTTCTGAAAATTCAAATGTATTGTTGCGTTCTGAAGGTTCGTGGATTTTGAGTTATTGATGACAACACTTGATGCAGAATCAAAATGCAGTTTATTCGTCAGTATTTCACTCGAAAGTTTCAAAGACACGTCTATAGTCGTCGAAAAACTACGATAAACACGCTGAAACAATCAGCAACACAGCCTCCAGGCTACAACGGTGAAGACATCTTCACGGCAAAGCACTAAAATACAGTTCCCGACTCTATTCGTCGCTCTCAAGCTAATCTCTGAAACTCAAAACACTACTACTGAATCTCAACATAGTTTAGATACTCTAAAGATACGCTGCTACTCCGCGAACAGGCAGGATATTTATAGCTTTTGACCTGCCTTCGAGAACCTTCTTGGGTAAACCGGTAAGAATTCGCTGTAGAATGCTCTAGCTGTGTCTATGGCATTTGACCAATTTTGTCGCCAAAAGAGCAATTTCGCGCCAAATCTGGTAACTTTGCCTTTCTTTCCCACATTCTGGCAACCCTTAGCCTGCTTTGAAGATATCTTACCGCAGCTGTATTAACTTTATGAGAAATTACAAAAATTAGATGTTCCGTGAAAAAATAGCAGAATTTTTAATTTTATACAACACTTTAAGAATATTTATAGAAATCACTGTAAAGCAGCTGTCTTCTTATTACGCTCAGCTGCTGTTTTGGCTGTCAAGCACTACAGCTTTCGCGACCCAGCCAGTCTGAGATAGTATCCGAGATGAATTCAACCTTCTCCCTTTTCCACAGTTAGAAAACACACCATTAGAACTAAAACAATCAATGTCTGATGGGTTTTTATCGTCTTCAATCGAAAAATCATCAATTAAGGATTTAGGTTTTTAATGAACTTAGTTTGTTTTATTCGTTTTCGTGATGCTGTCTTATGAATTGTATTATTTTGAAATCTTTCTTTTTTACTTTTCTTTTTATTTCTTGTTTTCTTTTTTTTTCTTTTTTTTCTTCACAAAACAATTTTATCTTTCTTATTTTATAGCATTTTTTTTCCACTTTCTTTAATCTTTTATTCTAACTGGTATTCTAATTCAGTTTCACAAGGTCAGACTACTAAAATAACAGTTTGTCTCTTTCTTTTAACATTTGTTAAAATGTTCTTGTTTTCGGCTGGAGGTTGCGGTTTTATACTTCGGACGATATAGACTATGCTGGAGATGTAGCCTTGGTGTTACTTCCAAATACTTGGTGCTCAAACCTTTTAGAACATCTGGGCTTATCGTGGTCCGACATCTAGGTTTATTGTGGTCCTTATATGGTCCGACATTCTTAGGTTTCAAAACAGCTTCAGACCTAGCTAGAGCTTTAAGCTTCCTCTTGTGATCAACCCAATCTTTACCCGATCTTACAGGACTCATTTCTGTGGTCTTAGCCTCTTCTGGAATGAGATTTACTCTCAGCAGTCAGTTTCTTTCTGGAACAGAATTAGCTTCTGGAAATATTGGAACGATGGCTGTGTATGGACAAACAGGTCTTTTAGTGGTTATTGAAGGAGCAAACATCTCACCAAGAAAAATGCTTCAATTGAGCGGATAAATTGTTTTTTGCCTCAACCCATATACTTCAGTCTGAATATTTTCTGCTTTAAGAAAATCAGCACTGTATTGTCTGGCCAGTTATTGAACACAGCCCTTCCTGTTATAAAGAAAACTTGGTGAATTTTGAGCAACATTTTGAATTAAGGTTTATACACATTTTAAAAATATACTTTCCCCATGTGGTTTAGACTACTTTGCACAGACTATTTCTTTCTGTTAGCTAGAATTTTCCTGTTGGACTTAAATTCTTTGAAGCGTTTCTTAAAGAATGGCTTTAGTAGCTGAGTGGTTAAAGACTGCTGAATATTCTAGAATCTAATCCAAGCGAACGATTTGGCTGCATGGTTGGTTTTCGTGGTTTTCTCTATGTGTGATGAGAATAGAAAACTGTTTATCGTAGAATGTCTTCAGCGAGCGCATCCCTTATCTTAGTAAGATAGCCAATCTGTACATTGCCATATTCAGATACCAAACGAAACCAAACCTGAAGATTGTTTGAGCGCATATGAAAGAATATAAATGAATAAATTTTTGTTGATTTTAGTAAACGTTCTGTGATTTCACGAAACGAGTATTGCCAGTATGTCATTTCCTACTTAATCCAAGTATATTTTTAGAAGTGAAACTACAACATGTAAATATTTTAACCTCAGTGAAAAAGCATTTGAAACGGTGTAAGATGATTTGTCCACCGATTTTTATTGAATGTGTCTTACATTTAAATCTAATACCGCTATGAATAAATTCAGCATGCTATGAATATATTTAAAAAAAGTATTTTTAACTTAATTTTACTTTCAAACTTTCTTTATTTAAAATACTTTGTTTAGAAACTTTGTTTAAAATATTTTAAAATTTTTTTGTTCAATCACTCAGAGAAAGAAAAGTATGAGAAGTGTTTGTAACAATGTTTAATGTTTTCACTGGAGTCAGAAAAGTAACGAAATGGATAATTATCTTTTAAGCAGAGACACTGCACATAAAAATATACGTAAAAACCAAAAAAAAAATGTATGAGTTGCAGCTGCATGGGGAATTTTCAGAATAGTGATATTAGGGAAGAAATGTTTTGTGAATTGTTTAGAAAACATGTTTAGAGACCTGATTAATTATACTCTGAAGTAATTAAATATTTTCTTATGTACATTTTCATTAAAAATAAAAGAAAAAATTCTTGTTCAATCCTTTTAACCTTAAGAGGAAAATTTAAAAGCAAATTTATTCAGTATTTAAAAACTTTATTTTTATTAAAACACAAATATTCTAGTTTGTCTCCAAGTGTTTCAGATGGGAAATTTCTTCTTTGCCATTTTTCTCGAATAAAAATTATGAGTTATGGTTTCTAATTCTCTGGTGTATTCTAAACTGTAACATATTCTTATTTTCTCCCAAATTGAATGTTGAATTTTAGCAGTTTTTCACCAGCAGACGTTTAAAGACTGCTGCATTTATTGTATAGTTGCGGAATCATGTTTATTACTCATAATAATAAAACACATTTAGGGCTCTCGCTAGAGTTCAAAATTTTTTTTAACGCGAAATATAAGTACACTACTTAATGGTTATTTCAGTATATTACAATTATTTGAATAAATATTAATCTGAAAATTTTAATATTTATGTGCCGATGCGTTTGAATTAAACATTATGACCAACAGGAATTTCTTGCAGATACCTATTTTTAGATTTAGGCAGATAATTAGCATAAAATTTAAATTATTCTTTACAATATTTTTGCATGTATGTTTTGACAGATATGTAGTAAATGTTTTTTAAATTTGGTTAATAAATTAAATTTTGTTTGGTTAAAAAATATTTTTCTTTCTTTCTTCTTTAAGGGGACTCGGTACCTTTTGAATGATATTTTTTATTTAAGCACTTTCATTTACTTTTTCTGAATAATATAAAGTGGTTTTATGAGACAAAATGGTTTTAAGCTGAAAAAAATTTTTTTTGCTAATAATTTTTGTTTAATTTGAATTTTTTAATAAAAAATTCAAATTAAACAAAAAATAATTTTAATTGTTGAATTTTTTAATAAAAAATTCAACAATTAAAATTTTTTTCTTCTTCCCCAATTTTCAATATTTTTGCTTCAATATTTTTATTGTATTCATAATAGTGTTCTTAATAACTTTACGGATCGATTTTTCAATTAATGAATTAATTTCTGAGAAAAAAATAAAAAGCACATTTTTATATAAAAATTTTTAAAAAATATGATTTCAGTAACATTTTTACTTCCAATAATTTTTCTTTTCACTATTTTTCAAATCCCATCCTTGATTCTATTTAGTATATAATTCTAAATAAGCAATAAATTTATTAAATAATTTGGTCCATATCTGAACAAGTTTTAGGACTTTAAATATAAGGATATATTCAAAAATTGCAAACTGAGAAATCGCAGTTTAAAGAATGTAAACTGTCTGGATGGTCATTAAATCATTCGCCAATTTCTTAAAAATTTTATAACTGAATTTCAATACATATATATATATATTTATAATAAAACTTAGTACTGCTCAATTGATTAATATGAATATAAATTACAAGCTTTTGTTTAAAACCTTATCTGGCTAGAAATATTGCAAAAATATCATAAAATGCAAGTAGAATTTTCCTTTACCTGTTTTTGTTTTTTGAAACACGCTCAAAACAGTTTTAATGCATGAATTAATTATAATATATTTTCTAGAACTCTTATAATCATTATTAATAATATTAATTTGTTGTTTTATTCATTTTTTAAAAAGCAAAATTTGAAATTTTTACGGTCATAAAACATTTTATTTAAAACCACTCAGCAGCTTATGTTATTTCTTCTCTAATTTTAGCCATTTGTTCTCGTATATAAATTCCCTTTTAAATTAATTTATGTGCATTTTAATTAATTAAAAAGTTTAATGTTTGTTCTAGCACTATTTCAATAATGCTACGGTCAGAAATTTGATCACTTTCATTATACCACCTCTTTCTGTTCGTATCTAATCACAGATAATTTCAACTTGAATAAACATAGCATTTTTGTTGACTGTAATACATATAACATTATTTGCTGAGCTCTATAACTATATAAACTTGCCAGTTAAAGGTGAAAAAAAATTTTTTTTTCAACTTTAATTTGTATTTAAATAAATCAGTATATACGCATAAATAGAGGTTTTTGATAGTTGGAGTCATATTTAATTACACTCCTTTTCATCTACACTGATTTTTTAGTAAGTTACTGAAAAAATTAAGAAGTAAAAAAAAAAAAAATAAACACTGAGGGGTGTGGCATTTAAAGGGGTGTCAAAATTTTAAAAACCTTTTTATAGCATTTATTATCGTCAGATCATTTCAAAATTCCTCTTCAGTGTAGTAAGTGTATTAAGGTACTTTTTCATCAAAAAATTGAAAAATCGGTAATTTCATTGAATTTTTGGGGTACCGAGTACCCTTAAATTGCCGCTTGTCATCTACTCTCAGAGCATGCATTTTTCTTGCATGTAATTTTAGTTTGAGATCCATGGTTTAAGATAATTCGACTAAACTAAAAAAGCGTTAACCCTCTCGCTGTGTATTGAGTCAACTGTTCACTCAAAAAGAAACAGATAAACTAATCAACAAGATCTGCCATTTTCTGCTTAGCATTTAGTTGTAAATTTTAAATCTGCTTAATAAACCAAACTTGTTATAATGCTATTCAATGCAATGGATGCCTGGTATATGCACGCCCTATCACGTAGAAAAAATTTTAATAGAATTGGTAATAGTATTCTCAGTTTATCAGCAGGCCTCATTTTATTGTTTCAGAATGCTACCAAACCTAGGCTTGGCAAACAAAAACAAACCCAGAGCAGAAAACACTCTTTCAAGGATTATTGCAATTAGTTTAATACTTCTTGTGATTCCTTTTTAATCTTTTGGTGGTCCTCATGCTGAAACAGTGTAAATTTGTGTCACCGGGCCACATGATATTATCCAATTGTTATAAAATTCAGTCTTTGTGTTTTCTAAGAAACTAAAGCTTTTTTATTAGGCTTTAATAACAAGTGATTTTCATTTTGAAATGCAGCTGCTTTTTATCTATATTGTTAGTTTCTGCACTTCTGTGTGCAACTTAGAACGGCCTTAATTTCTATACTGGACATTTAGTGATGCAATACATTTCTGAAATTCCCTTTCTGTAGGCGTTGTAGAGATTTTGCTTTTACAAATATATAGAACTATTTTCTATTGTATATTTTTCACCTTGTAATTTAGACATTTATATGATTGTACATTTTCTGTGGCTCACTACTAGCAGTCTAAGAATTAATAATTATATGAACAGTTCTTAATCAATGAGAGTAACTTCAGACATCTCCTTGAAGTTTTCTTTCTTTGATGCAAACCAATAATTTTACCCTTTAGTTCTGTAATATCTTTTGGAATATATGTTATAAGGTATTTCTATAGCCTTCTTAGCATGCCTTCGTGGTGTAATGGTCAGCACACTCGGCGCGCATTCGAGAGGAACCTAATGTATCTACTATGTAACGTCATAGGTAAAGAATCTAATGAAATAATTAGCTTAAAGCTGGTTTAACATCATTTGAAGTAACCATTGCAGATAAAATTAGGCAGAATTTCAGAATTTTTAAATCATTATTCGCTTTCCAATATTTTTAAACTCAAACAAATTCCGTGCGATTTTTCCTTGCTAAGCAGTTTTCCTCTCTGCTAAATGCAAAAATTTTCATCGTCTTAACACGGAAATTCCAACCAAAACATTTTTGTCTTATGAAACTAATTAAAATTAGGCAACTAAGTAAAATATTCTGTCTAAGAGAAAGTCCTCCAATTACATATTTCTTGTTATTTGTTCTTCAGTTATCCAATTAATATAGAATTTGTACAATTAGTTAGTGAAATTATAGAAAAATGATACTCGATCACTTTTATGTCTGGAAGAAGCGAGAGCGGTGAAGGAGTTCCTCGAAATATACTTATAGGACTTTTCTAAAGGATATAACGCAATCTCGAGGAAATTTTCCTGCTTTTAGATATATGTCTTATACGCTGCTTGCCGCTTAATTAAAATTTAGATATATTGCTGAAAACTTGATAGCTCTTGTCTTAACTCAGATAAAAGATAACGCAGACGTTTTCTATAAACGAACACTCAAATAATTCTGAGAAATTTATATTCAGGTAATATTTTTAGTTTATATATAAATCTCGCAGTATTCACCAGGATTTTCAAGAAAATTTTATTCTTAAGTTTCATCTTATAAGCTTTCAAAACCATATTGGAAAGTACATCTTTGAACTTCAAAAAAGGTAGAAACATCAGGCAATAAATTTTATTTGGTAAAGAATAAATGACAGAAATATATATTTCGCGAAGAATATACGAGTTGAATTATAATAAATGCAAAGAATGTGCATAATATGCTGAAAAATGTGTTGTACTAGATATCAATATATATATATAATAGTAATACATAAATATTTCTTTTGCAGAGAAATGCAGATCTCCTTTAGTGTATGAACCAAAAAATATTTTAAAAAATTACAAAATTTAGCACATCGTGAGGACTTTCAGATATTAACTTAACGTAAGCAATAAATATAAATAAACTGTGAATTTAGAAATGCTCGCATAACTCAAAATTTGCATCTAATGCTTAGACTATTTTATTCATTGTTTATTCTGCAGTTAATGAAGAAATGGAACTGAAGTAAGCACTAAATCTATTTGCATTTAAATTAAATAACAGCTACTGATAATGATTATTTTCTATTAAAACTTATCACGTATTTTTTTCTGAAGTTTTATATTACATTCGTAAATATTCATAATCCATTTGTAACAAAATTTCATATTTTCATAATTTAAAGCATTGCGAATCATGGTTTCTCTCAAAACGACATTGATAAATTAGCTTTGTTGAGTTATTTTATTGTATATTTCATGGTTGTACAAACTATATTGAAGAGGTTTCTAATATATATATATTTCAGATACTTTTTGTTTTACGTTTACGAGGAAATAGGTTTCGAATAATGCTGAAAATTCTGTTCAAACATGTTGAAAATGTAGCAGATTCATAACGCAAAAAACTTACAGTTTAGTAGTGGATGATATGCATAATATAAAACAAAATAAATGATTTTCCATTATTATTGCAACCATTATGTTAATTTTGGAACAATTAGTTTAAAAGATTTGGGTTTGTCCCGTTTTTTCTTTAATTTCACTCAAAATAATTCGCCCAATTCATATGCTATATGCAAATGTAAGTTAAATAGAATAGGTTAGAAAAAGTTTAAATAAGGTAACCAAATGTCAGTTACAAATGTTAGTAAGTACAGCAAATATCAGTAAGTTTTTGTAAGGAATTCAACAAATTCTTTCTGAAATATTGCGACTATTGGTCTCTCTAATCCTAACTTCGTGAATTTTAGTCTTAATTTCAGTATTGTGTTGATTTTATTGTTAAGCATACATTTTAAATTATACATTCAGTGGTTACACTCATTTGGTTTTGACAAAGTATGCAAATATATGCCTTTGTGGTCTTTTCTGTGTCAATGGCTTCGGCTACTCGAAAATGTCCTGTCATGACAAACTTTTGTGTACACTTTGCTATGCAAAAACCCATGATATAAATAACTACAATAATCGAGCTATATTGTACAATTGCAAAAGGGAACACATAGCATCCTCTATAAAATGAAAAAAAAAATGAAAACATGAGTAAAAATTGTGAACAGTGAATACAACTAGAATATTTCGTATGAAGAAGATTAAGCGATTAGTATCATGGATTTAATAATGGAGCTTATGTCATCGTAGGAAATTAAGTAAAATTAATAGGAACGCAAAATCAAATAAACATACAAAAATACAAGCAACCCGAATTTTCAAGAAAATGTATTACAAAAGCCTACTGATGAAATATGAAGTAACAATGAAATAGATGACAAAACATACATTGTTCCACATCATTAAATATTGAGCTTGCTCTTGCTTATTTGTAGAAATACACAACCGATTACTATTGTACAATGCACTATCAACTATCCAGGCTAATGCCGGGGAAGCAGGCCACTGATATTAAAAAAACATGGATAATTCAAATTTTCACGCATACTGTGCGGGTTTATTTTTTAAAAAATTCAGCATTTTTACTTCATTTTTGAAAAAGGTTAAATATTTCTCGAAATTATGGAGTATTTTTAGAAATGCTATTTTATCATTGTGCTATAAGGTATCCCCCCATCTTTTTGGCGTGCCTTCGTGGTGTCGTGGTCCGCAAGCTGGGCCGGTATCCAGAGGTCCGGGGTTCGATTCCCAGCGAAGGCGTTGTTAATTTTTCATCTCTCCTGCTCCCAAAAAATACTTAATGTCTCTACAGTGCTCAAGTCCTCTCTGATCGACGAAATGCAACAGAGTTCTTGCAGAAATCACTGCTGTCTAAGGATAATGTAATTGACAGTATCTTCTTCGCTTTTTATTTCTTGTGTCATTGTATGGATTTTCTCTTCTTGTGACATTAGAGACGATATCTGCATCACTCAAAGATTGAGTGCCCGACTCAGTGAAATCGCAAGCTCAATGATTTCCCGATCGACATTTTCGAAGGAGTTAACGTTTTCAATTTTTTGGGATACAACCTCAATTATTATCTCGACTTCTTTTCACAATTAGATAAGTCTCTGATTTCTCTATTAGGAACAATCTTCTTCTATGATCAAATAAATGTTATTGTGTTTAATTCTACTCCTCATGCGCACAACAATGAGTGAGTGTGGGTACTGACAAGCAAGGATAATCCGCAAACCAGATAATCCCTAACCTAATAATTGAGAGTACACTGTAGATGGAATATAATGTATAATTTCATTTATACTTATCAAATATTAAAACGTTAGACATAATATTGTTTTCAGACATATTACGCATTCTTTACGTATAGGCTCACTGGTAGCCGAGCGGTAAAGTCGCTGAACGCTGGTAGTTCGACTTAGGTTGGGATCTAGACAAACGGGCTGGCTGCGTGGACGCTTTAGTAGTTTTCTTCCCACGTGTAACGTGTATAAGATCTCTTTTCTAGTAGAAATCCACAAAGGCTGATATCTCTAAAGGATATGAATTTGTCGGTGCTACTTTGGTAGACGGATTTTGGCGATTTTCCTTTGGCGAGTAATACAACTTATGGTAAACCCATTGCTGGAGAAGTTATTTATGGTAACCGATACTTTGTTGTCATTTTATTTAAAAAATAACGCGTGTTATTATGCATAAATTCCGTGTTTTAAATATTATTTATGGCTTCTAAATATTAAAAATCAATTTAATTTTGCATTTTTATTTGAAATAAAAATTTTATTCTTTATCATATTTTATGAAATTTTATGCTTTATTTAAATACTAAAGTAAGGCTATTATTACTTTCATATAGCGAAAAAAGAATAAAAACACCGCTATAAAAATATTGTGCCAACGTTTAATTACATTAAAATATTACTGAAATTGAATATCGAATTAAAAACCATCCTACCAACATTTAAAAGAATTAGAATTATTAAATTAAAATAATTTAAAATACATTATATAAAATAGGTGCTACTTTGGTAGACGGTTGCACGGATTTTGGCGAGTTTTTGGCAATTTTTCTTTTGGCGAGTAATACGACTTATGGTAAACCCATTGCTGGATAAGTTATTTATGGTAACCGATACTTTGTTGTCATTTTATTTAAAAAATAATGCGTTTTATTGTGCATAAATTCCGTGTTTAAAATATTATTTATGGCTTTTAAATATTAAAAATCAATTTAATTTTGCATTTTTATTTGAAATAAAAATTTTATTCTTTATCATATTTTATGAAATTTTATGCTGTGAATGATGTAATCAGTGACGTCACCTTACTTTAAAAAGAATTCGTTTGCATATGTATAAATTTAATCTAATGTTTTAAACATTATTTATGGCTCTTAAATATTAAAATACAATTTAATTTTGCATTTTTTAAAAAAATAATTTTATTATGTATGAATTTTTAAATAATTTTAATTCTAGCCGTCATGTAATAAGCTCTCTGATTGGTTATAGAATATTTGTGCATTAACGAGCTGTAAACAGCTCCCTGATTGGTTACTGACAATTTGTGCATTTCCGCGCCGTTTTAAAATTTAATTCATACCTTCGAATTCCTTCAAAGATGTTATCTAAATTATGATTCTGATTTTTTTTGTAGTACTTATCAATAAACAACAGGTTAAATACTCAAAAAAATGTAAGTACGTATTTTTCTTCTATTTTATAATCGTATACTTCAATTTTTGTTAAAAAAATTAATACACTATTTTCAGAAATTGCTGAGATAATTATTGTCCATATGTTTTAATGTTAATTATATTCTATATAACGTATTTTAAGGTATTTGAATTTAATAATATTCTAATTCTTTTAAATGTTGGTGTGATGGTTTTTAATTCGATATTCAATTTTAGTAATATTTTAATCTAATTAAACGTTGGCCCAATGTTTTTATAGCGGTGTTTTTATTCTCTTCTTTGCTATATGAAAGTAATAATAACCTTACTTTAGTATTTTATACTCATAGTAAATGTATTTATTTACACTTGCCTGCCATCTTAAAAAACGACATTTTCAACAAAAAATTAATCCATTACTTTTAATGATATTTTTTTTTTTTTTTAAAGTTTCGAATACTTTGCTATGCGTAAAAACAGCGTTTTTCAAGATGACTGACATTTGTAAAAATCGCGCCAACAGTTGCGCCAACGTAAATCGCCAAAAATCCGTGCAATCGTCTACCAAAGTAGCACCCATTTGTCGAATGCTAAACGTCACGATCTTCTATCTTGTTTAGTTTAAGAGCTTAAAATTTTTAATTCTGCTGTATTTAACATTCCGTATTATTTAAATCAATAAGACAATTAAAAATGAACTTATGTATTGTGCAAAAAAAAAAAAAAAAAAATAATTGTACTTGCCTTAAACGAAAATTTCCGAGTATGGGAGCTTCATTGCATATTGTAATAAGAAATTTTCAGTCTAGAATAGTTTAAAAGCGAAAGATATTTTTAGATATCCATTAGCCATTAATTGCTTTTTTACATTTTATAATAAGCATACCATCATTTTTAGTAAGATAGGTTGGCTGCAAGCAAAGTTCTAGATTTTATTCCCAGCAAACGGGGGTATTAGATATTAAAAGTACTGTAACGATAACTTCAAACTATTGCGCCAACTTTCTAATGTTAACGCTCTGTTTCACAGACATGATGCCAACGAGGCGAGGGAAAACTGATAGCACCTTATCGTCGACGACAGAATTTTTTTTTTATAAATGCGTTTTTAAAATTTTTATTCCGAAATATGTTTGGAACAGCGCGCATACCAATACGGGAACATTTATAAGCCGGGGAAGATTGAAATTACTTATGGAAAAGAGGTGAAATATTTTTCTGAATTTTTTATCGTATAAAATAGTTTTTTCAGACACTAGCAAAATAATCTCTTATACGTAAAGATAAATAACATATTAATTTTATTATCTGTCTTCTATAAATAATATGACAAAAATACAGAAATACAGCACACTCATTGCTAGTCGAAAGAAAAATAATTATTCTAAAACCATATTCAAAATACACAGCCTCACAAGATGTTTTGTTACCAAAGTCTTAATCTAAATGTGTATGCTATTAGCATTTAGGTAAGTATCAGAAACATTTGCTTCTATACTGAAGAAGAAACTAACCGGTTAACTTTAGATACGCAATGGAATGGGAAGTACTCTTAATTGCTACCGCTTTATAGGTGGAAAATGTCTTATTATGTGTAATTTTAGAGATTTGCCTTAACTTATACATTACAGCATTGGTTAGCTTCATCTGTAAGTCTCAGAAAATTTCTAAATTTGCTGTATTAGAAGAAGTGTGCTTGTATTAAAACACGCATTGTAGGATCTAGTCTTCTTTGCTAACCTACACTGTAACTAGATCTACGTGAAAAGTCTATGTTGCGAATTTTCGCAAAGACGTAAAGATGAACACAACAGGGAAACGGTGTGAAAGCTCCTTTTATTGAAAACAATAGTTTATATACGGCACGGAGTTATGTGCTTACACAGTCACCAACCGCTAGTGGTGAGAAACTAAAAAGCTAATGTAACAAACTAAATTCGAAAGTTAATAGTAGCCCAAGACTATACATTCGATTTAACATAAACGGTTGTCTCAGAAACCTACACCGACGAGGTAATAATTTCGGAGGCACGAATGCGAAGCCGAGATTCAAAGTTCAACAGATGGTAGGATTAACAACGTGGGCTCTCAACAGTGGAACCACGCTCTGACTAAACGTTTTGCTACTTCGCTTTAAATACTCTCTCGTTCATTCTAATTAATATATATTCTGACGAGGAAACACGAGAGAATTCAAAAGCCACAGGAAAAGCTAACAAATTTAAATAACTATTAGTAAAATTAATAAATATTATACCATAACACAAACTCGACACTCCGGAAGTATTATTGAATTCGATAAATGGTCTTCTTGCAAGCGTTTAATACTTCTTTTCCCCCGTATGCAATTTAGGTACAGGTAATTTTGCTACAACCTCAAGAAGTCATTTCTTCGCTTAGAGAGACGGACCTCATGCGATTTGTCATTTTCATTTAGACAAATAAACAGTACAATCAGTCAAATGGTAAATGGTAAAAATAGCATGCATTACGTTATACTGATTATCTCTGTAGGATGACTGAAAAGTTTTAAGAACGAATCTTTCATTCCAAATGAGATAAATCTAGTGCTACTATGGGTTCCTATTGTTCAAAACAGTCAATCTTATTATTTTTGTTATTTCATATATTTTGTTTGTTACTTTTTATTATTTTGTATTTGGTTTTCTCATTTTTAGCCTTTTGTTAAGAAATGTAATGTTATCTTTTGAAAGATATGTTCGAGATCTTAAACAGGTTTGTAACAAATATTGATTAATGTTAAGGGAAAAAAATATAATAAAAAAATCTGATGTGTACACCACATGACTTCCTTGTACGGAATATTAAATTATACGCATTTTTTCTTGCATTTTATTTAAACTTATTAGATTGAATTAAGCCTACTTCACCGAAAGCGCATAAACCACAATAGAATAAATGCGTTCTTTAAAATTAACTTTGTTTACCATAGCGACACTCTGGCGCTAGGTTTATTTAACAGTATTATATTTCATTCATATTATGACTCAGAATGCACAAAATGTATATCATTTAAAGAATTATCTAATCGTTACCACATGTTCTATTCAAATACTATAATAAAGCTACAACTATGTATAAAAGAAATTAAGCAAACAAAATAAAAAAGAAACAGTTTTTCACAGACGATTGAGTATTTCTCATTCAATTAATTCAGTTCTCACTTCGCGAGAAGGCAAAAATACATAAAAACTCAAAATATCTATATTAAAAATTACGAAGTAAATCTTAAACGCTTATTTCCTCGAAAGAATTCCAGAAAGAATTAAGCATGATTTAATTGGCAAAAATAAATGAATGAGTTATCTTTGTTGTTGCGAAGCTAAGTTTCTCTAGATTGGCAACAAATCCACCAGTCTCCTGTTTCAAATGTAATCATTAATGGCCGCCATTAAAAACAGGCTTAACGGCAATTAAACAACTTTAAAATTGCTGATAATTCTAAAAATATTGCACACACATTAACTAAAGGCATGAAATCCTTAACCGGAAGATAAAAACAACATAATTCAATCATTTTTAAAGCAAAAAATGTACAATTTACAAACCTATAAGAGTAAAGAAACTGAGATCACTGAGCCGGGTAATAGAGTGGATATATATATAAATATATTTATATACGTTTGGTGCGGCCGATTGCAACCAAAATACGAGGTGCACATCTACATGTTATAGCAGTCCTATATACAAAATTTCAACGTTCTGAAGCTACTCGTTTTTGAGTTATGCGATATACGTACGTACGCACGTACGTACATACGTTTGTACAGGCGCCTCGAAAAATTCTCTTCAGAATTCATTTTAAAGCAGTTTTATAATTTTTTTGAAGGAAAAGAATTTTTTATTCTGTCCTTACGTACAGATATCACGCAAAAACATCGTTAAATTGCATTCGATAGCGGTCAAAATGGATATTTTCGTTGAAATATGCTGCCTAAAACGTTTCGCGATTACAATACTTCCTTTTTACTTCGTACAAGGAAGTAAAAATTAGAATACAGATTTGCATTACCCTAATATAAACGAAATTTTGAATTTAACTTAAAATAGATTTACATATTAGTTTCCAGATCCCAACAGCAAAGCAACCAATTATACCGCAATTTCACTTATATTGCGGTAATGCGCTTTAGAGATGTGACGTTCATTTAAGAAGAAGAACGGAAATTTAACGTATTTTGATAAAATTCCAGCATACTTTCGCAAAGTCGCATTTCTTTAATGCAAAAATAATTCACTTATGCAAAACATAATTCAGGCATAATAAAGTAAGAAAAACGAAATTTTGAAACCAATCCAAGAAATTCTCTTCGAATTCATTGGCCCACACACATCGCATTTACATAATGAGAAATGTTGAGCAAGCTGACCAAGGGAAGAAATTTTTGCTTTCTACTATTTGTTTTTAAACGAACACTTTAAAACTTTAGAACTTATTTTTATTTTATCTCAGATTGGATGTGGCCAAATATAAATTTTTCTTTTCAGAAGAAAATTTTTTCCAGATTCATTTTTAAATGAAAAGTTATTTTTCAAGAATGTCCCCCTTTTTCTATCTCGATATTAGATATGGCAATTCATACTACTGGATATTGCGAAAATTGCGCAGCGACGTGTATGAACTTTGTAGTGGGAATATATAGCTTTTAACATCTAGTAGCATTCAGTAACTAAATCTAGTACTCAACTAGGTTTATCTACTTAATCCTGTACTACTTAGTTATATACTTACTCCTCGATACTTAGTATTAAGCAACTAAATCTATCAAAATCGTAAAAAACAACCTTATATTTAGCGTAGGTATAATGAAACACTCAATCGATTTCGAGGGCAGCTAAAGGTCCCCCCTCATCAGGAGAAAGAAATACATAGAAAGAAGAAAATAGGAATCACAGAAACACGTGGTGCTTATCAGCACTGCACGTGGTTATAACTAGATTTTTAATCAGAGTTGCACTGGCCGCCTACTTTTACTGAGCCAGGCCATTTGATCAAGCATAAAGAAATATTAGCGAAGTTAAAATAGGGAGCGAGGGGCAAATGCACATTACGCTCAAAATCTGAACTTCAAATAATGGAAAGCAACCACTGAACGGATTTTTATACCCTCTGGTAGTACCGAGTGCGAGGAGGTAACGCCATCTATCGGCAAAAATAATTGAATTAAGACAGTAGAATTTTAAAGGCATTAGGAAGGACTGGATTGGACTTCAAATCATTAACTAAACTTTCTAAATCTTTGTGAATGTGAAAAGCCTCAAGAAAATCCAATTCGCCTATGGAAGAAGCCTTTTGGATGATTTTTGCAGACCCAAAATCAAAATTATGGTTAAAAGTCCAGCTATGATACGCTATTGAAGACTTGTTAATTTCCCCTTTTTTGACATAAGATTCATGTTCCTTGATACGAAACTTCAACGCTCTTTTTGTTTGGCCAATATATCTTAAACCACACTGACATGATATACTATAAATTCCCCAAGAATTCAAGACAGAAACGCAATCTTTTAGAATCGAAGGGTGAATTTTATTAATAGGGGAGAAACCGACTTGAAAATTGAATTTCTGGAGAATCCGTGCAAATTTATAGTTAACAGAAGGATAAAATGGAAGCACGACAAGGTCGTTGATATTATTTCTAACTGTGGAATGTCTTCTTTGATGGGAATCTGAAAATATTTTGACGGCTTTATCAATAATCACGGGAGAAAATCCACGGTCAATCGCAACTGCTCTCAAATAATTAAGTTCATTGGTAAGCAAAGATTCAGAGGAACAAACTTTCAGCGCGCGGAAAACATAATAGTAAAAAGAAGCCATTTTTTGCTTAACAGGGTGGCATGACTTGGCATGGGGTGGTAAACAAACTGCAAAGGGTTTACGGTACACAGTGGTGCTAAAATCGGTTTCATTGCGGATTATAAGAATATCGAGGAAGGGGAGGGAATGGTTGGATTCAATTTCAAGAGTGCATTGGATGGCTGGATCAATTGAATTCATAATAGATAGAATCTCGGATAAATCCTCTTTATAACCGTCAAAAAGTGCGAAAGTGTCGTCAACATACCGAATCCAAAGACGAAAAGATAATTTATCAAATAATTTCATCTCAAAATAGTGCATATAAATGTCAGCAAGTACCGGACTGAGAGGATTACCCATAGCCAATCCTTCAACTTGACGAAAATATGCATTTTGGAAAACAAAGTGGGTTTGACTTAGAGAAACTTTAGTAAGCGAAACCAACTCCTTAATTTCAGTATGTGTGAAGTGAAATTCCCGAAGCCTAGTTTCAAGACAATTTAGTGCTCCTTCGACCGGAACATTAGTAAACAATGATTTGACATCAAATGAAACCATAATGGAACGAAGTGGGGAAATATTTTCAAGTTTATCAATGACTTCAACAGAATTTTTTACAGTGTGAATATTGTTATCAAGTAGAGGAGAAAATCTGGAAACTAAATATTTGGCCAAAGGATATGAAGCAGTACCTATGTTGGAAACAATTGGTCGAAAAGGAATACCGGTTTTGTGGACTTTTGGAAGAGCATAAAGTCTAGCGCAATTAGTAATAGGCGGAATAAGTGATTTCTTCAACTGAGTTGGCAGAATGTAGGAAGATTTAATAGCACTTTTTACTTTCATGAGGTCCGAAGTTGAAGGATCTTTAGGGATCGAGCAGTATGGGCCTTCATTTATCAATTTAGAGACTCCAGTAATATATGTGTGTTTGTCCATAACAACGATCTGTCCGCCCTTATCAGCTTTAGAGATAATGATATTAGTATCAGAATGAATTTCACGTAAGATCTCATTTTCCTTTTTGCTAAGATTAGAACCCAAAGATTTATTGTTAAAATTAACGTTATGAGTAATTAGGTGGCGGATTGTATCCTTCTGCGTTTCCGAAATTTTGGAGAATTTAAAGGCTTTCTCTATAGGGGCGATGATTTGAGGAATTGAAGGTTTAGATGTCTTTGAAAAGTTGAAATTATATTTTAATACTTTTAACTGATCCTCCGAAAGATTCCTATTGGAGATATTAACGATGGAGTTAACGTTTACAGTGGGAAGATCAGCTAGATAATTGGGACTATCCGACTGGTGTGTGAGTTTTTGGAATTTAGAAATGAGCACATTTTTATGCCGTTGACAAACGGTATCGGTTCTAGACCAGGATGATGATCAAAATTTCATTCCCAAATTTATACATGTGAAATGTAGCCTTAAAGCTTCCGTTCACGTTTCAAAAATTTTGCATAAATTCAAATTGGCACTTCTTCGTCACATTATAAGGGACACACGCAAACGTTTATCTAAAATTGAATTTGAATTATATTACCTCCATTTAAAAATTGCTAATTCCACTGAAAATTTTTCCTCATTTGAACTACATCCTGGTCTAGAACCGATACCGTTTGTCAACGGCATAAAAATGTGCTCATTTCTAAATTCCAAAAACTCACACACCAGTCGGATAGTCCCAATTATCTAGCTGATCTTCTCTATCTAGATGGATTCCTTCTATCTAGCTGGATACGTTCCATCAAAGTAGAGCGTAATGCGAAACAGCGCTAAACGAGGCTATCTTTACATGTAAATATTGGGGTTAGGGGAAGATGGCTAGGAAATTGGTTAGGTATTAAATTTAGAAAGTATGTTTTTTTAATAAAAATAAAACCAAACATTTATTTCTTAAAGCCCAAATTAATACCACATTATTATTTCTTGCAAAAATAAAAACAAAATAGTGTTACGAATTTGGTATTTAAAAAGCTAATGTTAGCTCAATTATAAATTAAATGGTTTTATTTCTCGCGCAGTGCAGTGCGTGACGAATATTAAAAGAAAGCTAAGCCGGAAAAATTAAAAATACAAGAGTGCGTGCGTTAAATAAATAAATATCTCTTTTTGATTTCGAGAAAGTGCTGGAAAATTCTAGCGCGTGATTTTAAAATCTTATAAAAGGAGGAAAACATCTCAGTTTGTAGTAGTTGCTTAGTTTGTTGTTGTTTAGAAAACTGCTGTTGTTGATTATAGCGAATTCGCGCATTAGCATTCTTTAGCTGTTTTGAATTACGTTCTATTGTACATTTAAGTAGTTAAAAGATAACTACTGTGAGATATTGTGATACTGCATGATAATTTGAGAAAATTTAAGCATTTCTGTTGTGATAATAATAAATTTTTGTTCATTTTTCATCGGACTTGTGCATTCATTTCATAACGAACCCGTACGCACGCAACAATTTTTGGTGTCAAAAGTGGGATTTTGAATGCCAATCACAAGAGCGATGGAAGAACAGTTAAAACAATTCATGGTAGCCTTTGCTACATTTAAAGAAGAAATAAAAGACTCTGTTAAAGAAGAAATTAGGTCCGTTAAAGAAGAAATGAAGTTGGGCCAGGAATCCGTTAAAGGAGAAATGAAATTGGGCCAGGAATCCGTTAAGGAAGAGATGAAATCTCTTAAAAATGAGATGAAAGCAGGTCAGGACGAAATGAAAAGACAAATTACCTGCGTAATAGAAAATAAATTTGAGGCTATGGAAGGCAGAATAGACGCGGTTGAAACTAAAGTTGGACAAATAGAAGAAAGAGTTTCTTCGGTAAAAGAACAAGTAGAAGAAAGAATTTCTTCTGTAAAAGAACATATAGAAGAGAGAGTTTCTGCCGTCGAACAACAAATTGATGATAGGGTTTATGCTGCCGTCGCCAAAGAAGTTGACAGCCTAAAGAAGTGCATAGCGACGGTAGGAAACAATTCTGAAGGTTTCAAATTTTTATCGATGCCTGCTCGTTCCGTTCTGAAACTATCTACATATGATGGGAAGACCTCCTGGCAGGTGTATAGGACACAATTTTCTATCGTTGCGGATGCGAATGGATGGGATTCCCAAGCTAAGGCCTGTCATCTCGCCGCTTCTCTGAGAGCAGACGCAGCGGATATCCTGCAGACGCTTCCCGAAAATCAAAGGCTAGATTTCGGAGCTCTATCCGGCGCTTTGGAGCTGCGCTTCGGCGAGAAATGTTTAAAAGACTACAGCAGGCTCCAATTAAAATCTCGTCAACAGAAGCTCACCGAAACGCTTCAGGAGCTCGCCACGGATGTTGAAAGGCTGTCACATCACGCCTTTTCGGAGTGCCCGACAGAAACAAGGGAAATTCTGTCCCTGCAATATTTCATCGATGGCATCCGGGACCCTGAAATACAGAAAGCACTGCGAATGGCGGATGTTAAAGATCTGAAAAGCGCTTTAGTCTATGCCATGAAATTTGAGGCAGCCCAGCAAGCCACCCGTCGAGACCGCCATCCAGTCAGAGCTGCTCAAGTCCAGGAGCCAGGGGATCAAGTCACTGCTCGTCTAGACGATTTAACTAGACAACTGAACGCCTTGAGACAGAATATTGGTGACAAGAAACCGACCGTAAAGTGCTGGAACCGCGTTGCTGAAGGACACATCCGACGAAACTGCAGAACACCCCAGGGCACGGATGCTAAGACCGCTCCTAACAAACATCAGGGAAACTAATTAGTGGCCATCTCGCGGGGCGGAGGTTGCCAGATCATGAAAAGCCCCAGTTTAAAGCGCTTCAGATTTCTGCAGTGAGAGGCGGCAGTAATGGACTTTTCATAATAGGACATATTAATGGAGTTCCCTGCAATATGACGATAGATACAGGAGCCAACGTTACCATCATCCGAAAAGATTTGGCTCAACAACTGGGAAGCAAACTTATCTGGACGCCGCCCTGCGTTACCCTACAGACTGTGTCCGGTGAGAAGATCAACATCGATGGAAAAGTAAATGCTAACATCACGTTTGGAAGTGCCGCTTACCATCACACGGCATATGTAGCAGAGATCACTGATTCTTGCATACTCGGATTGGACTTTCTAAGGAAATACAATTTTTCCTTGGACTTTAAAAATAACGAATTGCATTCTACATCTGAGGACATAGCGTTATTTGGAGTCAATGATGAAGTTAAATCTGTCCATAAAATCATAGCACAAGACAATATCACAATACCGGCAAGAACAGAAATTTTACTTCCTGGATCCATAGCCGAAAACAGAAATTTCCGCTACGGCATCATAGAATATCCCAATAACTGTAATAGCCCAAAAGGAGTACTAGTAGCCTCAACACTCGTCGACCTATCCAGAACGGTTATCCCGGTGAGAGTCGCCAATGTAACTGAGAAGGGGAGAATTATTAAGAAAGGTGAAGTGGTTGCAGCATGTACTCCAGTAACCACCGTTGAAAGAAAGAGTAACATCCAAGAATCCGTGTCCTCAGAGAGAATTACATCGGAGTTATTGCAGAATGCGCAATTAAACGATAAAGAGAGGAATGCTGCCGATCGCGTCATTAAAGATCTTCAAGTTGTTTTCTCCCGCTCGTCTTCTGACGTGGGTCGAACTAGTTTGACACAACAGAGAATAGATACCGGCGATCATCCCCCGATCTAGCAACATCCAAGACGTCTACCGTTTGCTAAACAGGAAGAGGTGCGAACACTGTTAAAAGATATGGAAGAAAGCGATGTCATCGAGCCTTCAGTAAGTCCATGGGCATCTCCCATCGTCCTAGTCAGAAAGAAAGACGGCTCAACAAGATTTTGCGTCGACTATCGCCGGTTGAATGAGGTTACGAAGAAAAACAGTTACCCTCTTCCTAGAATTGACGACATTCTAGACACTCTTTCTGGCAGCAAGTGGTTCTCAAAACTTGATTTAAAGAGTGGGTATTGGCAGGTAGAAATACAGCCTGAAGACCGAGAAAAGACGGCATTTACTACGGGACAAGGGCTTTGGCAATTCAAGGTGATGCCGTTTGGACTGTGTAATGCGCCGGCAACATTCGAACGTCTTATGGAAACTGTTTTGAAAGGCCTTTCCTACGAAGCCTGCCTCATATACCTGGACGACATCATCATCGTCGGAAAGAGTTTTGAAGAACATTTAGAAAATCTTAGGAAGGTGCTTCAGAAACTGAAAGAAGCCAGTCTGAAGCTGAGTCCCGCTAAATGCAAATTGTTCCGAAAGGAAGTGACTTACCTGGGACATGTCATCTCTGCAGAAGGTGTGCGCACGGATCCTGAAAATGTATCAGCGGTTAAATCCTGGAAACGTCCCGAAAATGTCCATCAGCTGAGAAGTTTCCTAGGGCTTTGCACCTACTATAGGAAATTCGTGAAGGACTTTTCTTCCATCGCAAGACCCGTACACAAGCTGACAGAGAGCAACCAGAAGTTCTTGTGGACAAAAGAATGCGAGGATGCATTTAACAACTTAAAGGAGGCTTTAACGTCTGCTCCAATCCTAACGTATCCTCAGCTTGACCGACCATTTATTCTCGACACCGAAGCGAGTAATGAAAGTGTTGGTGCTGTTTTGTCCCAAGAAATAGACGGCCAAGAACGTGTAGTGGTATACTGCAGCAAGTGCCTGTCTAAACCGGAGAGGAATTATTGTGTCCCCAGGAAAGAGTTGCTCGCCATAGTCAAAGCTGTAGAACAGTTCCATCACTATCTATACGGCACAAAATTCCTGCTCCGCACCGATCATGCATCATTGACCTGGCTTTTAAATTTCAAGAATCCTGAGGGTCAAATAGCCAGGTGGATACAGAGACTCCAAGAATATGACATCACTATCCGTCATCGTAAGGGATCATCACACGGAAATGCCGACGCCCTGTCTAGAAGACCTTGCCAAGAAAGCTGCCGATATTGTTCCAGGGTGGAAGCGAAATACGAGCTGCTGACTCCGGTCGCAAGACAAATTACAACATCAACATCGGCTGATCGAGAACCGTGGAGTGATGATGAAGTCAGGAAAGACCAGCTGGAAGACCGCGACATTAAACCCATAATTGATTTAATGGAGTCATCAAACAGAAAACCTACCTGGCAGGACATTTCTATCTGTAGTCCTACAACCAAACAATATTGGGCACTCTGGGATTCACTTCACATTCGAAACGGCGTCTTATACCGGAAATTCGAATCGGATGATGGGAAGACGTTCCGATGGCAACTTATACTTCCAAGATCCCGCATTCCTGATGTCCTTAAAGAGTTACATAGCACCCCTAATGGAGGTCACTTTGGAATAATGAAGACCTTGCAGAGAGTTCGTGAGCGCTTTTACTGGAATAATGCAAAGGATGACGTGCAAAAGTGGTGCCGATCCTGCGATGCCTGTGCAGGTCGGAAAGGACCGAGGAGACGCAGCCGAGGCAAGCTGCAACGTTACAACGTAGGGGCGCCTTTTGAACGTATCGCCTTTGACATCCTGGGACTTCTGCCACGAACTGCTGATGGCAACAAATACATACTCGTTGTCATTGATTACTTCACCAAGTGGCCTGAAGCTTATCCTATTCCTGATCAAGAGGCTGTCACAGTAACTGAGGTAATGATACAGCACTGAATTTCCAGGTTCGGAGTGCCTCTTCAGTTACATTCCGATCAGGGAAGGAATTTTGCCTCGGCAGTAATCAAAGAACTATGCAAACTACTCGGCATTGACAAAACTCAAACGACGCCATTGCATCCCCAGTCGGACGGCATGGTAGAGAGGTTCAATCGGACCATCCTTAATAACCTCTCATTAGTGGTTTCCAGAAACCAACAGGACTGGGACAAGAAATTACCACTCTTTTTACTGGCTTACCGCAGTGCTGTCCACGAGACTACCGGCTATTCTCCATCACAGATGCTCTTCGGTCGTGAATTTCGTCTGCCTTGTGATCTATTGTTTGGCCGCCCTCCGGATGCTCCTTCATCGTCTGAGGAATATATTCAAGATCTCCAGGCTCGGTTTGAAGTGATGCACAACTTTGCACGAGAGCGAGTCAACTTGGCGACGGAGAAGATGAAGACCCGCTACGACACAAGAGCTACTGAACATCAGTTCCACGAAGGAGACAAAGTGTGGTTGTGGAATCGACGGAAAGGACTTTGTCCGAAATTACAGTCACCTTGGGATGGCTCGTATACAGTCCTAAAAAGGCTGAATGACATCGTGGTTTGGATTCCTAAGTCTTCGAACTCTAAACCTGAAGTCGTTCATTACGACAGGTTAGCTCATTACTATGGCCATAGTACGTAATGTAAATAATTGTAAATGGTATCAGACCATGGTCCTTTTTGTTTATAAATGTGTATTTGATTTGATTTGTATTTAGTATTTGATTTGCATTTAGTATTTGATTTGTATTTAGTATTTGATTTGCATTTAGTATTTGATTTGTATTTAGTATTTGTTTTGTATTTAGTATTTGATAGCATTTGATTTGTTTAAGTTAGTTATTGCATTTATTGTTTATATTGTTTGATATTGTAATGTAATGTTTATGCCTCAGTTGCATTTATGCCACAGTTGTAAGTTTAGCTTCCTGTCCAGGGATTGTACTGCCCGGGACGTGCAGTCCTTGGGAAGGAGGCAGTGTTACGAATTTGGTATTTAAAAAGCTAATGTTAGTTCAATTATAAATTAAATGGTTTTATTTCTCGCACAGTGCAGCGCGTGACGAATATTAAAAGAAAGCTAAGCCGGAAAAATAAAAAATACAAGAGCGCGTGCGTTAAATAAATAAATATCTCTTTTTGATTTCGAGAAAGTGCTGGAAAATTCTAGCGCGTGATTTTAAAATCTTATAAAAGGAGGAAAACATCTCAGTTTGTAGTAGTTGCTTAGTTTGTTGTTGTTTAGAAAACTGCCATTGTTGATTATAGCGAATTCGCGGATTAGCGTTCTTTAGCTGTTTTGAATTACGTTCTATTGTACATTTAAGTAGTTAAAAGATAACTACTGTGAGATATTGTGATACTGCATGATAGTTTGAGAAAATTTAAGCATTTCTGTTGTGATAATAATAAATTTTTGTTCATTTTTCATCGGACTTGTGCATTCATTTCATAACGAACCCGTACGCACGCAACAATATAAATAACAAAACGAATATTCTTAAAAAAACAAATAAAATTCTAAGTCAGTCATATTTAGTTAGCCTTCCGCGTTTTCAGTGTTCTGCCTTTTTGTGACAAAAGCGTCTAATGTTGTTTGCCTTTTTCTTTTGCGTTGTTCTCTTAAAAGTTCTTCATAAACGGATAGAACATCTCTAACACCATGCCTTACTTTTGAGCTCCTGTCAAAATTCGGATCATTTTAAATGAATTGATCCATTATTTCAGTTATGGTAGACAAACTCCTTTTTAAAAACACCATCGAATGTTCTTTTTGCTCTTCTTCTGAATCACTGCTGTCAACATTTTTGTTTTCTTCTTATTCATTTAATTCCTTGAGCTCATCATTAGAAAAACTAGCCGCTGCTTCTTGAATTATTTCTTCGACATCTTCCACATTTACCCCTTCAAAATATGTCTGTACAATACCGCACCAAACAAGAAATACAAGTACACTCTTTCGGATATGTATTCGAAACCTATCGCTGCATAATATTTCGGGTAATCCCCGTATGCTGCGAGCGATTTCGTGGAATCCCCGGGTTGAAATAAAAGAGCGCTAAACTGAAACAGCGCTGAACGAAACAGCGTTAAGCGGGGTCTTACTGTACACTTAAAGACATAATAAATAAATACCTAAATACATAAAATCCTGAGAACTGGTTAGATCTCGAATTTAATCAGAGCCGGAAAAGGGTATGAATTCGCAGTCAATTTCTTTCCTTTTCATTCCGAAACATAAATGTGTAGGCACTTAAGTTCTTAAATATTTAATGCTGCATTTTCTATCTTACTTAAAATTTCATTCTTTACTGTTTCGCTTAAATTAAATATCAAAGAGCTATCGCGATTTAACAAAGAATCTAAAAATAAATGTGAAAGAGCATGGAGAACTATCTGAAAAGTTCTTCGTACCTGGGTTGAAATTCTAATAAGAGCAAAACTGTTGTATATATTTCATGAAAAGGATGCCGTGATTTTCACTTATTGTGCAAGTACGTTTGACAGCTGATCTGTGTACAATAAATATGGCCTTGGAAAAAAACATTTAGACAAGAGATATAAAAATTCACAAAGCTAGTAAACGTTTCGAATATGTTAGGCGATTTTTAGATAAAAGTTAAAAGATTTGTATGGAAGTTTAACGGATATTTGGAAATATGGATATCTTGTTTTCTCTCTGCTTTTGCTCCGTCATCTTTATTCTGTAAACAAACTTTCACTTGCAATCGGTGTTCATGAATCCCAATCAGAATTTCTTCATTAAGCTAAAAAGGAAAGAATTATTTCTTTCCAAAATTAGAAAAAATAGAAAACTATGGGATTTATCCTAATTTGTCTAGAACATATTTATTTGAAATATTTAAAAAATGTATGCAAGTGAATGACATTGGGATTGAAAACTTAAAATACCAAGAATTCCCATGTTTGGGGAATTATTGTGATCCAAGTGCTTATATCAACTTCAAACTTCCTGATTACTTTTGCACATATAATTCAATTTAGTGACTTAAACATTTGCCACTGTGTCTTTTTCATATCATCTTCTGTCATTTCATGAAAATTTATGGAGCTGCACGAGTTGTCATTGAAATTTTTTTAAAGTATTCAACGGATTGACTAGGTCCATAACCAGCATCTTCTAGCTTTAATTCCTATTGCCACCACTGGTAATTGGGTTCAAGTGATTACGGGTAAGCATGCGAGAATTATCCTCCTACAAGCATAGATACCTTCGTATAGAAACTTCTAAAGGGATTAGTTTGTATACATGGAGAAGCTTCGAAACCTCTGCGTCAGACGTTCACCGAGTTTCCAACCCCAATAGAAAATCCTGCTGTGTTAATTCATAGAATTTAACTCCAAAAAAAATATCTCGGCAAAACGAAAAAAAAAAAAAAAAAAAAAAAAAAAAAAAAAAAAAACACATTTGCTTCCATTGATGAAATAGACATCTATTGAACTCATATCTCACCATATTGGCTAAACTGACTAATACAAAATAAAGGATCATAAATGGAAGCAGCAGTAAATAATAATCGATGCTTTTGAACTGAGTTGCGCATGATCCCTCTGGGCAAATTGCTATTGCCATTTTCATAAATATTCTGACTGCATAACAAAGTTTGGTTAATCTTCGGATTACAGTAACTTGGCGATTTTTTGGCGAAAATTTGGCGACCAACCCTGCTAGTTTTTTGGGGGGGGGCGCCATTTTGTTTTCACGAAGTAAAGGCATGTTTTTTTTTTAGTCCAAAGGGATTTGAATCCCGAAGGACTATTAGTTTCGTTTTGGCATTTTGCGTCGGACGGATAAATGTCGGTTCACTTTTCAAACTGTTGCCATAAAATGTTAGAGTCCTGCATTATATTTGAAGAAATTAAATAATGAAAAATCTGCATAAATATATGTATATTTCTCGTATTGTGATAAAACAACGGTACATAGAGTCATCGAATTTTGAATAACGTAATCCTCCAACGAATATGAGCATGTGGAAGACCAAATTTGAAATTTGAAATTTGTTTTATGATCGATTTCCTATTTTTTAAAACTTTGACGAATTTTTGATTAACAAACTCAAGGATTTCAAAGCGAGCAATGGCAACGTTGTGCAGAAAAAAACATTTTTATTTCCAGCGCGTGAGTCTCTGTATCGGAAATTCTAAAGATATGCTCGTTTTAAAACTATTTTGCGATATTGCTGTTGCACTGGATCTTATGGTTTAAGTGCGAGGAACATGATATTTAATAAAGAAAGGTAACACACAAAATGTTAAAAAACGCCCCTTTGGACGTAATTTAAAATCTGAAACATTTCAGATTTTTTTTTTTTCCAACAATCTGCTAGCCGAATTACGCTTATGCTAGAACTTTTATGGAACAAAAGTGCTTAACCATGGCGAAGATTAGGTGCGAGATTGAGAGAAAGTGCAGAATCGCCGACTGCTTGCCACGATTTTAAGAATTGCACATACACTGTATCCATGTACACGTCGACCTATTTTCACTTAAAAAAACATCCCAGAATTGCACAAAAATGGCATTGCGCACACTCTTTATCCATGTACACTGCTAAAGTCCTAGCTAGTAACCTTTATCGCCTTACCAAAATGTCGACAAACTACCTGTTACCATATTCCAAAGATTAGACCAAAGTTTCAGTAGTCTTTTTTTGTTCGGCTACTATTGTGGATATAATCGCATACGCAGTATTTTCCGTGTTAACAGTATGATTTCAGGTTTTAAAAATGTTTGCAAAGAATTCCCATGTTTGGCAAATTGTTGTGATCCAAGTGCTTATATCAACTTCAAGCTTCCTGATTACTTCAACATGTACTTTGGACCTGGAGATGAGCCATACAAAGCATGCATGGCTCATCTCCAGGTCCGAAATATTAACCAGTACTGATTGAAGAATTCAGTGAGCTATTCATGCATCAATTAGGATGCAGTTAGTCTTGTTTAGAGACTTGTAGTGTTTTCTAGCAGTATAGTCCTACAGAAAAAAATACCTTCATGTGTACTTTCTATGAGAAATTGGGTAGCATTTAGATTAGATTTGGGGAAAGCCATGAAAATACACATGCAGCTAACTCTGTCGAGCTCGGGACCAGTTTCCAACGTAACGACTCGGCCACTTATGAGCCACAAAACTTTCATTTTAGCAGTATCTGAATTTCACAGCGTGTTTTAGAATAAATAATTCAATACCTGCTTAGGTTTAAGAAAATTTTATTTTTATATCTTTAAACAATACACAATCAGCTGTCTTTAATACTTGAACTGTTTTATGAATGCCTGATAATGTTTTCAAAGTTAATGTATTTTCTTCATCTGTATTCCTTCCATTTACCTAAGTGATAGTTAAAAAATATTGAAAACATTGTTGCATTTTTATAATCGACATTCTTTCCTTAAAATTCGAAGGCTTCATACCAAAGATAGAAACAGTTATTGTTTTTTCAATTAATTGGAATCACTTAATTGGGTTTAAGTTGTTGTCATGCTCATAGTGCTTAAATTCTCTTCTGTCATGCTCCCCTAGTACTAAAAGAAAGTTTCAAAACGAGATAAAGTTCTAATCCTTAATTACAAGATCTTGTGTACTTTCTCTTGCCGCTTTGTTATAGCTGTCACTTTCGGCCCTCTTCTCTTAGCTTAACGTTTCCTTACTATGTTTACAGTCTTGAACAAGATCTGACTTAAGCCTTTTAATACCGTAAGCTAATACCGAAATTCCTTTCCATTTTTTCTACAAATCTTTCTTACCTTTTCTTATGAATGGAATTACCACTTGCAGGGTGGCCTTAATAACATGATAAAAAATTTTAAGTATCGCTCTTGCGTTTATGTTTAATTTTTTTATGCGACTGCTATGTCTACATGTTAAAATCTTACACTCCCTTCTTTTTATTAATCTGATATTTTTCCTATAAAATCATAAGCACTAAAAAGCTCTCGTTATTATTAGAAAGGTTTATGAATACTGCAGAAGTAGTGCAAAATTTCAGATCGAGTAAAAAATAAAGACGAAAGAAAGTTTTTATTTAAATAGAGATTGTGTATTCAGTTTCATGTTTGCAAATTCATTTTGCTTCCTTGTACGAAATGAAGAAAGTATTGTAATCTCGAAAAATGTCCTGTATCATATTTAAACGGAAATATCACTTTTCACCCCTCCCGATTCCATTTGAAAGCTTCTTTTGCTTGACATCTATATGTAAGGAGAGAATAAAGGACACTTTTTTCCAAAGCAGATTGTAAAATGGATTCAGAAGGGATTATTTTTGTGACGCCTGTACGTGCGTATGCATCTTGCATAACTCAAGGACAATTAGCCGTAGAAAGTTTAAATTTTGCATACGGAACTCCTTTAACATCTAGTTGTACGCTTTCCTTTTTTTGTTGGAATCGGTTGCACCAAACGTAAATCTGTATCTATATCTATATTTGTGTATATACATAAGAATAAAAAGTCTCAATGAGTATAAAAATGCACACTTTAACAAACAACATAAAATAATAAAAATAAAGAACTCACCAAGCCGAGTAAGAGGGTGCGTGCATATGTACTCATCCTCTTACTTACTTAAGCGCTGCATTTTTATTCTTGCATGTTAGTAAACTGTAATTCTTTTGCTTTAATGGGGTTGAATTATGTTAGTTGTATATTTCGAGTAAGGATTTTATGACTTTGCTTAATCTGCATGCAATAGTTGTAGAATTATCAAAATTTTAAAAGTGCTGCTAAGCCTAACATGGCGCCAATTCGTTTATATTTAGAACTCTTAGTAGTATACCGAATTAAGTCAGTTCGTGCACCAACTGCAGCTTCAGTGTCAAATTTTTGTGCACCGAAAATTTTGTCTTTTTGCCCGAAATTTTGTCTTTCTTCCTTCCTGCCGTTGGCCGAAGTGCTTCTTTTAATGTAGAAACTAATTTTAATTGCAAAACATAAAAAAAACTGTTTTTAACTATATTTGTTTATTCTATGTTTTTTTCTGTTTTACAATTTTTAATGAAGATGTTTTGACTATTTAAATTTTTGCCTTGACGCGAAGCGAGAATTGAATGAGAAATACATCTCTAACGAAATTCGAAGAAAAAAGTTTAAATGAAATGCAGCCAAAAAATGTATCTAATTTAATAGACAGTACTAGGATGCCATGTGGCTTATTTTATTTCATCAGATCGTTTTACTTCAAAATGACTTAAAGTTCGCCATGTTTCATTTGTTATGAATTTTGTATTTAGATAGGTAATTTTAGTAGAATTATATTTAAAGTTGTATTTTCCCGGCTGACGTGGCGCGAGACAAATTTTAAGAGAAATCTATGGACGAAAAAGTAAGAATATAGGGAAATATGCATTTAACATCGAGTAAATGAGTATCTCGGTAATTTGGCGATATAAATAATAAACAAAGGGACTTTGCCTCTGAAGGACTATTGTTTTCGTTTTGCGATTTTCCGTCGGAACCCTATAAACGGCGCATCGCTTTTCAAATCGTTGCCACTAAATACTATCGCCCTGTATTATATTTGAAGAAACTAAACAATGAAGAATCGGCATAAATGTATGTATGTTTCTCACATTGTGATAAAACAACAGTACCTAGAGCCATCCAGTTTTGAATGGCATAATCCTAATACGAATATGGGCATAAGGAAGCCCAAATTTGAAATTTGGAATTTGTTTTGTTATCGATTTCATATATTGTAAAACTTTAACGAGTTTTTGATTAACAAACTCAACGATTTCAAAGAGAGCAATGGCAACACTGTGCGAAAAAAACTTATTATCTCCAGCGCGTGAGACTGTGTATCGCAAATTCTAAAAATATGCTAATTTAAAAATTATTTTGCGACATTGCTGTTGAACTGAATTTTATGCTTTAAGTGCAAAGAGCATGCATGATATTTATTAAATAAAGTAACACACAAAACGTTAAAAAAAAACACCCCTTTGGGCATAATTTAAGATCTGAACCCATTCAGATATTTTTTATTATTAAATATTGTTTATTCAATTATTATTCAATATTTTTTCAGTTTTCTTTTCTTATGGAAGCATAGATAAAGAGATTATGATATAAATTGCGTATATTTCACAGATTTAGTTTATTCACTTGTTTCCCATATTTAGATGCATGTCTGTAGGGCATGTCTGTCCATATTTAGCTGAAAACAGCATGAATAGAGGTAAAATTATTGCCAATACCTATTTAAATCCCACTGTTAGATACCTTAAACTGATGAGGATATTATTCGAGACCTATTCTCTTGAGCTCAAGCCTCACGTGCTTTTGAACGAAATAAGCATTCCAGGGTTTTGGCTTCTGCTGTTCCAGCGGATCTATGAATTATGAATTTCCCTTGTTTGAAATTCAATGATCAGCAGACGAAAACAAATGTATAAGTATGTTACTCATATTACTTACCAAAAAATATTACAGTATTGATGGAAGCTTATCAACAGCGCTATTTACTGATTACGAACTAACAAATAAGCTAAATGAAGAGGCAGATGCTAGTACAACATCTGCATATTTGTAATTCCGCAAAAAGCAGTCTTAGGTTGGCATAGATTTTTGAATGAATCTTCATCACGATTTCGAGGGTGATTACACATAGGCCTCTTCAGAAAAAGAAAGGGGGGGATTATTTTAAAGTTGGATAGATGAATGACCATATTGTATGAAAATCAATGGAAGAAAAAGCAAGGACGAATGTAGCGCCATCTGTGGAGCAAAATAAGAATGAAATGAGAAAACATTAAGATATTAGAATTATTTAATTGCTGGGAAAAACTGAATTGAAGCTAATGTTACTAACAAAAAAAAATATAAACATTTTTCGTGTATATGAAAAATCTTAAGGTAGTCAAAGCAGACCGTAAAAGCTGTATGGATGATTCAGGTGGAATCAAAATCAAAATTAGCATTTATTAAGTATTTAACTATGATTAGCTATTGAAGCTTTGTTTACATGTGGTATTCGAAAGATAGATTCGTGCTGCTCCATGAAGACCTTAAACTCTATTTTGGTATATCTAACACGTCAAATCACATTCACATATGATTCGTCATATGTCAAGTCACACGTCGTCAAATCAGATTCACATTCACATAAAAAAAAATATTTGAACCGGACACTGCCTAACTTCCTTACACGGGTTACTAAATTATATCACATTATTTGCTGCACTTCATAAGCTTATTTACTCGAATTTCATTAGAGATATATTCCTCGTGCAATTAATTCAGATCACATTTCACGGCACGGCAAAAATACATAAAATCCCAAAACATCTTTACCAAAAATTGTAAAATATGGAAAAACATAAAACACCAAATACAGTTAAAAACAGACGCAAAAACAAGCAATTCGTCCAATGGCAAGAAGACAAACTTTTCGGTGTACAAAACGGAAAGCTTAGTTTTGGTTCCACGCGGCAAAAAGACACTGAAGATGGTGCTAAAATTTACTGAATTCACTATTCAACTAAACAGTTTCAAAATATAAACAAATGGTGGCTTCGTTAGTCTTAGTTGCACTTAAAAAATTTTAAGTTGTTGATAATTCTACAACTATTGCATGCAGATTAACTAAAGGTATAAAAACCTTAACCAGAATATAATCACTTTTTAAGTAACAAATGCACAGTTTACCAACATATAAAAATAAAATTCTAAGCTCATTGAGCCTGGTAACGGAGTAGAAATATATATACGTATGTTGTTCCCGATTGTAACCAAACAGTGAGGTGCACAACTGCATGTTATAGCTTTTCCCTATACTAAGTTTCAACATTCTGCGGCCATTTGTCTTTGGGGTATGCGAGATACATACATACTTAAATACATATGTGAGAAAATACATTTCTGAATATATTTTAAGTCCATTTTATAATCCGTTTTTGCAAAAAGAGTTCTTTATTCTTTCCGTACGTAGAGACGTTTCGGGAAAACATCGTTTAAATGGATTCGGGTAGTCGAAATGAACGTTTTCGTTGATACCCGAAATTTTTCGCTATTACTATACTTCCTTTACATCCTACAAGGAAATAATTACACAAATCTTAAAATCAATGATGGAATTTTTTAAAATCATATAATTCAAATTGCCTGAAAGCTGAATTTGCGGTGAATCTGAGCAATGTTTCAACTGACAAAAGAATGAAATGGTATCATGATGGGATTACTAATAGTATTTTTAACAGCGGAATAACTTTGCAGTTTTGCCTTAAAAACCTCTCTTCTTATCATCATAAAAAGACATTCTGCTGTTAAAAATAACCATAAAATTTCCGTAGTCATCCTATTTCATCCTTCACTCCTGTATTTATACTCTACAAATTTGCATTTATATGGAATTTTACGCCATTTGATGACATTATACTTTCCAATAAAATAACCTGTTCTCTTATTCAGACTCATTACTAAATTCGCTTCAGGAATTTCTTTGAATCTCTTCTTCGTTCGGCTCAGTTAAAGTCTTTAGAATTCCTGTAATAGTGAAAACTTTGTTTATCAGTAAGACTTCTGAAATTTGACTTGTTTAGAAAAGTAGCAACTAATGTCAAACTTCAATATTTATGAGTGAGAGCAAAAGCAAACTATCTAATGGAAATGTTAGTTAATGTATAATTTATGTGTTACATAACTTTGCTAGCGTAGAAATATAACATATTCTGATGTAATTGTAAAAAGCGTTGTTTAAAGTGTTATTTTCGTTAGCGAAGGCAGATGGATTCTCATTGCAATTCACGTCATGTTCCGATACAGAATAATCCATGAACGTTTGCAACTGTAATGCCATTTTGTTTAAAGCATTAAAATCTGCCCAGACCAAAACCTTTTTTGAAATGATGTAGCAGGGAAAGAAGATCTTCGGAACGCATCTCTCAATTCATTCTTGCCAATATTTTCACTAACTTAGTGAAGTAGCTGTCATGAGGTTTGCTTAGACTAATCCAGGCCAATCGAAATCATAAAGAATTTTTTTCACTTAGATTGATTTGTAAAACTATCATGTGTAAAGCAATATGATAAAGATATAATATATTACGATCCGGAGTAGTAGTTATTCTCATTAAAATGTCATCTTTAGAATTAATTAACCCCTTAACTGCCGCGGGCGTATATATACGCCTTGCTCAGCCGATGCGTTAACTGCCCCAGGCGTATATATACGTCCTTCCAAACTGCTATCATTTGCTTTGCGCTGCTACACCTAAAATTATTCGCAAAGTTAACGCATCGGCTGCGCATCTGGGCGCATCTGGGGGGCAGTTAACGCATCGGCTGAGCAAGGCGTATATATACGCCCGCGGCAGTTAAGGGGTTAAAAGAGGACAGTCATGATCAGTGACGTCATGGTTGAACGAATTACTTGATCTTATACGTTTATTTATATGGTTCAACAGCCAGCTTAGAAAAGGAAGAGATATTTCATTTACTGTAAGTCTGTTTTATTTAATTAAAAAACATTTATGTTTTTTAATTAAATAAAATTTTGTGGTTTATTGTGTGGTGTTTGGTGTTTGGATGTGGTTTTGGTTGTGCAATTGGTGTTTGGATGTGCAATCCACACCTTCAAAATATTTCAACGCAGTATAATTCTTATGTGTGTTTTATTCATGTTTGTTTAATTGATTGGTTGGATACAACAAAGTACACAGGGGTTACTTAGCGAGACATTGCTTTACGATTTGGTTTGGTTTATGTGATTATGGCAAAGCATCAAGGACCATCTGCCTAAAAGGAGAGGTTCCTGAAACTGGCTCGTAGTCGCCCAGACGGTATAGTGGTTAGGGGTGGAAAACCGCTGAGTTGGCTTCCGAACCAGGTACAGATATATCCATGAAGAATTGGTTACTAACCCAGCGGGAGTTAACCACTAGATGCCAGGCCGCAGCCTCGGCAGCTCAGACGACATTTATAAAATGCAAAAAAAGAAACATACATGTGCATACAAGGCACTTGAAGAAGAGTACAATCAAAATATATGTATATACATATAAATACCAACTCAGATTCAGATATATACACACTTACATGCATATATATTCCGAAAGAAATAAAAGTTTGCAAACTCTCACTCATATTCATTTGTGCAATCTATACTATATACGTTATCATGATAGTTAAAGTTTACATGAAGCATGCCATTGAGGTACGCGTGATCCTTACTATAAATTAGGTACCATGAACAAAAGATATAAACATGTACAGATACAGTACAGCATTCAGATACAGTACAAACTTTGTGTATGAAAATATGGCACAGCATAAATACAAAATTACATATTGAACATACATATGACATACTCCGTTGCTGACATATTGAACTAACTGATATAGTTCTAACGTGCATATTACTATGCTTTGCTTAGCAGGTAATCTGTCTTCAGGTTAATAAAAGTGCCATTTCAAGAAGAGGTAATGGCATACCGAAGGTGCGATGTCTATTTCTAAGAGAACTGTGCTTATAAATGGCATTGTTAGAACCTAATGCATGTTAGATACGACTCAAATTTGTGTTTTATGGCTACTATCTTCCAGCGTCAGAAGAGTAATTGCTAGTACAACGCTGATGGAACGGGACAGCTTCCGTCCTAATGCGGCCTAATAGGCGCCTATCGGAATTAGTGCCGCCCCGCCCTTTGATCAATCCACAATGTTGCTACCCCACAGAGCAAGGGCAGACAAGGCACTGCCAGTGCAGCTCCTGCCGAGCCTTACTCTATCTCGAGAGTCCTCAGACCTTCTGTGAAGTTTGTTATTATGCCCCTGTGGTTGAGACTGCTTAGGTACAGATTCTAACCAGTACTTCCCAGGCGTTCGCCTGAGTCAACCCCCGGCGGTAATTGCTAGTAAAGTAGTCAATTGTTGTTTTCAGTTTCCGCTGGGCAATTCTGGTACATTGTAGATTCCGGAAACAATTTGGCCAGAATCTGGCTTTTGGTTGCTTGAGGCTGTTAAGTGCTGTGTGTGAGCAGGAGAACACAAAATTGTCTGGATGACCCTCCTCCCCACATTCACAGTTACCATTCTCTCTCAAGCCAACGCGGTAGAGTTATGAAGGGAAGGGCCCGTGATCAGTGAGGAAATACGTCATGTAATTGCTATTAGTTTGGATTGTTGTCTTGACCTTGGGAATGAGATTGTATATACGTCTCCTTGTGGAGGCTTGATCCCAACGTTCTTGCTATATTCTTAGGAGCTGATGCAATATCCGACGCTTTAGGTCCGAGACTGGCCTATGGGTCGGGACTTCTCGCATGTAGTGGTTAGGGGAGATAAACCGCTGAGTTGGCTTCTGACCCAGGTATAGATATATGCATGCAGAATTGGTTACCAACTCGGCGGGGGTGGTTAGGGGAGCCTACTACGGTACCGAAGGGCCCGGGTTCGAATCCCCGGTAAGACATGGATGTTTGTGAATGTATAGTATCGGTATGGCATGACGGGACACTAAATATGCGGCGAGTCGAAAGTTCTCTCGTGTGGATTGGTGGGAGAAGAGAGAGGTGGGAGACCGCCGGATCCCCCCCGGAGACCTCTTCCTCAAAATTGGGGGAGGAAAATAGATGTTAACCCTCTCTTCAGAGTAGGCTCTGGAAACGATTGTTCCATGTAATATGGACAAGACAACAACAACAACGGGCTCGCTTACACGCTACACATGGGAAAAAACACTAAAACGTCCATGCAGCCAGACAGTTCTCCGGACTCGAACCTCAGACCGTACTACTAGTGTTCAGCGAATTACTACTCGGCTCTTTTACGAACTTTCTAGAGTAAACTCACTCGTGTTGACTGTACACACGATTAGTTTAGTTTGATTACGGCAAAGCTCTAGCAGTACAAGCGGAAATCCACAATAGCTTCTAGACAACTAGCCGGTTTGTGGGGAATCGAAGAATAGTGGTAGTTTGAAACTTGATTCAGAGACGGAGGGGTTATGACCTCTATCTAATAGTAGTTCGATCATTGTTCGTCCATGTGCTAGCAGTGTGTTCATCCATGTGCAGTGTGTACTTTTTTTTTCATGCAGCCATTTTGTGATTTCTTCATGTGTAGCGTGAATCTGCGTCAATTTCAGTTATCACACGAAGGCACAAAAAGTTATCACACGAAGGCATCCTTTACGTTAAGCAGATAGCTTCTGTATGCTTTGCCATATTAAGATAACCTAACATATTTAAATAATTTAAACGGGATTTAAATTAAGGCTAATGGGCTGGTTGCATGGACATTTTTGTGATTTTACCCAAGGTCAGCAGACAAATAAGTGTACCCAAGACTCCAATTCATTGACTTCACTTTTAGCAATCAGCGAAATGAAGACCACAGGGAATAGATGCTTTTGAGCAGATTATGAGTTAGTGAAGATACCGAAGAGTAAACCCTGTAATATTTTACCTACGCGTAATGTGAATACAAGCCTTAGGTAGATGGAATGTTTATCATAAGTTAATTAGTGCTTTAAAGGACTTGAATGAGGATTGAATTATTGATGCTTAATACTCTTATGCGGTGAGTCATTGTCCACAGATACATACTTGTTTGTAATACATCTTCACAATCGAAAATTTCTTTCGTAGTAAGTGATGTCTTCGGTTTTATTTTTAATTTTGTTGTCTTCAAATCGCTAAATTTTGCCAAAACTCTCTGCATTTAAATCTTGAAAACGTCTTTTGAACGTGTCTTTCAGCTCTGATAAACACTGGCTGTCCAAAGATAAAACCGCTCAGTACTGATAATTTTATCTAGATGGAAATTCTAGAGAACAGATGAATGCATAATAATTGTTCTTGGTTTTCCAACGTGTAACGTAAATTAGCACTGATGTGGTAGATAGCTCTCTGGTGCTTTGCCCTATTCAAATAAACCAATCTTACCTAACCGTTCCTGAGCTCTGTTATTAGCTTTCATAGTTTAATTTTGTGTGATTTATTTGAGAGTTGTAAAATACTAGGTGAAAGATGTTCTAAGGGAAATTGGGTTGTAACCACAGACAGTCTTAGTGGTAGAGATAACAGTCTAAGTGGAAAAAAACAGATAAATCCCAGTCTTTGTTGTACGAATACCTTTGTTGTAATAAAAACATAAGCTCTAAAAAGAGATAGGAAGCGATGTCCTCCGTCTTCCAGAAGCGACAGGAAGAACAATGTAACATATATTTATGAGCAACTGTGATATTGTGAAGTTTTTAAAAGTGGCGCGAGCATCCTGGTACGAACTAAAGAGTTTTGTGTACAACATATGATCTTTTTCATGTGCCATAAAATGCTGTGTCATATATTCACAATTATAAAACCTTTCATGTTGAACTACGAGACGGAAGAATTATCATTATACAACACATTTAAACACTGAATCACTTTTCTTCAAAATTTCGCATCCGTAAACAACGTTGCGATCTACGCCTTCTTTTCAACCGCGCGCCTGTAGTAATGGGTAGTTCATGAGAAACTTTCCTTACCTCACCATCTGGTCGCCAAATCTCTATTCATTTATCAGTTGCAAAGGCAGACACGCTATTACGAGGAGAAAACAATTTCCTCGCCAAGTTTCAGTGGAAAATTTCTCCGATACAGTCATGGGCTTCATTTTCTGATCTAATACTACACTGGTGTTAAACGCCCGTGAGGTCGAGGGGGTGAGAAAAGGAGACAGAAAGAGGGAGGAAGTTTCTAATTTATCCATAAGGTGAAAGGCTAAGAGTGAGATGCTTATAGAATGTGAATTTTTGAACGTGAGTGAAATTAAGAACAAAGAGAAAGAAATTTACTATCACTAGTTTCTGATTTCTAATAAAGAATCGGAACCAGAATCCCTGAGAAATTCCTCGAGAATTAATTAGCCTTTGAACTTCCACTGTAAGAAGATATTTTGGAATGCACATAACAGTATCATAAATAAAAGTAATTACGAATGCACTTCTTTAATTCTTCGCAATGTTATCGACGTCTGAAATTACATGCTTCAAAGCAATTAATGAGTAACTGGTTAAAGAAGTAAAGCTTTATTTAATTACCCCAGAGTACGAGTACTCCGTCATTTTCAGCTTTTAATTTTATTGATTTCGCTCGCTATTTCAAATTAAATTTAGAAAGAGTTTTTTTTATACTATTACCATTTAAGGCTCTCGATTCTTAATTACGTAATTACGCTTCAAAATTCGAAGGGGAATATATACCATCCATGTATTGCAAGTCTATTTAAAGTTACTTGCAGAAATATATTTAGCTAGTATTTTGTACATTCATTACATAAAGGAGAGCTTTATACACTTCTCGTTTTGAAACATGAGGTACATGCTTTTAGTTGCCTATTATCATGTTGAAGCAGTAAACTGTATATTATTGATCAATGGCAATGTATCACTAATATAATGCCTCCGTGAAATTTTGAATTTTTTTTACGTGCTCCGCAATTTGGTACTACTCAGAAAGGGCGGGATGCCCCGTGGACGACCTGTTAAGAAAAACTGGCTGTTATCTACATTACACACTGAGAAAATCCACGAAAACGCTCATGCAGCCATCCCGTTCGCCTGGATACTAACCACGAATGGAACTATCAGCATCTTTTACCGCTCGGCCGCTGGTGGGCCGCTCAGAGCAAATAAACTTGTTTTATTACTAAATTAGCGAAGCTAAGTTTCTCTCGATTGGCAACAAATCCACTAGTCTGCTCTTTCAAATGTAAACAATTAATGGCCGCCATACAAAAAAAAAAGGCTTAGCGGTACTTAAACAACTTTAAAATTGTTGATAATTCTAAAAATATTGCATACAGATTTACTAAAGGCATAAAAACCTTAACCGGAAGATAAAAACAACATAATTCAATCATTTTTAAAGCAAAAAATGTACAATTTACAAACCTATAAGAGAAAAGAAACTGAGATCACTGAGCCGGGTAACAGAGTGGATACATATATAAATATATTTATATTAGTTTGGAGCGGCCGATTGCAACCAAAATACGAGGTGCACATCTACATGTTATAGCAGTCCTATATACAAAATTTCAACGTCCTGAGGTTACTCGTTTTTGAGTTATGCGAGATACTTACGTACTCACGTACGTACATACGTTCGTACAGACGCCACGAAAAATTCTCTTCAAAATTAATTTTAAAGCAGTTTTATAATTTTTTTCGATGAAACGAGTCTTTTATTCTGTTTTAACTTACAGATATCACACAAAAACATCGTTAAATTGCATTCGATAATGGTCAAAATGGATATTTTCGTTGAAATATGCTACTTGATACTTTTCGCGATTATAATACTCCCTTTTTACTTCGTACAAGGTAGTAAAAAGCACTAGAGGGCTATCTGCTTTCATCCGAAGCCTTTCTAAGGGAAACTGGTTTACAAATGGGGTAAGCGGGCATACCAATGGTCGAGCAGTACTCGGTTATTAATAGTTTGCTAAACGCTAGTGGTCACGGTCAACTTTATGTTGCCTGTTCAAGATTTCGTGAAAGAACGGAGGTAAAATTAAAAATAATGGATGGTCCTCTGCAAGGCGAGCTTAAAAATGATGGAAAGATCTACACAAGAAATGTTGTGTACAAAGACATATTTGACATGTGAATTAACATTTTATTATTTAAATCACCTTTATTTATTGACTTAGCGGTGCCTGTTAAGAAATGTACTGCTAGTAGTTTCTTTCATTGCACTCTACTTTAAGCAATTAAGCAAGTAGAAGGAGAAAACCCCGTGGGGCTGTAAGCAAAGAGGCGTCCTCGCCGCCTGCCCTGGGTAATTCAGTTTGAATTAGCAGGCACCTTTGCACAAATGCCTTTAATTACAATTTATAATATTTAAAACAGCGGTCATTTCATATGACCGCCGAGCTTTCTAGTTATTATTATAACTTGACAGCTAGATTACAAATTTTATATTGCATTATTTTGCCGTTCCATTGCATTATTACACTGTATTATTAATTTTTTATTGCATTATATATCAACGGGTTGCAAAACTAAGAGTTTGCAAACTGCAATATTGAATGGATGATTGTCCAATTATTTGGCTGCATACAGCAATGCAACGTAAAATACATAACTGAGGGCAGAAATTATTTTTGTTTCAGTGTGCCAGGATAGTTTCTTTATAAAAGAATATTTTTCACTTTATGAGCTAAATCATAATATTTTTTCTGTTTCTTTTTTGAATTATTGCTTTGTTACGAGTTTTATACTTAGATAAGTAATTTTAGTAGAATTATATGTAAAATTTTTGTATTTTTTTGTGTAAGGTAGCGAGAGAAAAATTTTAAGAAAAAGCAATACCGGAAAAGTAAGAATACTCGGACAAGTGTATTTAACATTGAGTAAATGTATATCTCGGTAATTTGGCAAGAATTTGCCAAACATCGCCAAATTTGGCGACCATTTGGGGACATTTGGTTCGGTCCCTGTATCACCGCAATAAGAATTGTGACTGTATAAATGTAATTGACCACTATGTTAGCTGTAACCGTAATTCCATCCTCGTATCGCTTTCCAGAAATTTCGAGGAGCAGAAAGTACTAGAAATATCTCGGCAGCCGATTGAAAAGCATTTGAGATCGAAAAGAAGGCACCTGCTCTCTCAGTTGCTTAGTTATTGCTGTTGCAAGTTATAGTTCCGCGTGAACTTATATAAATCTCGGTTAGCTTTCTTTTTATATGCGCTTTTCTGTTTCTTTTTACATGCGCTTTGCACTGCGTTGTGTTTGGCGTTCTTGGTAGTTTGGAGTGTAACTACTGATTATGCTGCGTGATCCTGTGAATACTTGTACGAATATTTCTGCGGAAAATTCCAGAGTTCTGAAATATTTCTTATGATAAAAATGAATTTTTTTATCTTATTATTGGATTTGTGCATTCAATCTGTTACGAACACGTAGCACGCATTAGCTGTAATACAACTATCTTAGCCCGCAAGTTAATTTTCACTGTGAAAGTTAAAACGCACAGTTTCTGTTATTTTTAGTCTGTCGTTAACACAATATCATCATTCGCATTTTTTGGGTGTTCTTCAAACATTTTCACATAATAAAGGAAAGAAAAGAACTTCATTAATACCATTCTAATACTGACAAGGCTACGTAGGCATTCAGCGGACCCATTGGCCCTAAGTTACTGCAGTCCCCTTAGGAATGCAATGCACCATTGGTCGAAATCATTTTTATGTCATACATCTGCAAATGATTCGTGTATTAAATTCTCAAGCGAATAACCTATTAACGTATTACATGAAACAAATACATTTTTGTATATTCGTTTAATATATTATGCTATTACTCGTTTAATTCAAAAGAGGATACGCAAACAGCACCAACTAAATACAAATATCATAAATCACCAAACAAATTCTTTTAAAAGTTCAGCGAGCGGTGGAATTATATCTCGCTATTGCTATATTTTAAACTTAGTTAACAGTTAGATCTCTACCACTATTTATTCAAAGGAATTGTCTTTGGAACTGTAAGCATAAATTTAATTCACTGAAGGTCTCTTAAAACGGCCAAATTGGCATTTGACTGATTAGCTGCACATAATAGTTCACTTGAGTTCGTTTTGGAGTCATTGTGAAATGCAATAACTGATGATTCATAGCACAATGGACGGTGCTCTTAAAATCTCCAGTCTTCTGCAATCAACAGAAAAGTATACATTTTACATTGTGTAATGACTTTGGTAATTGTTCTGAAGGTAAAATTCCTAGAGTAATTAATTACAGAACCTAGCTAACTGAGAATGTTAATTGAAGCTGTTCGTGATTTATGTATCGATAGTAAATCAGAACAACTTTAGCGCAAAAATATTTCAGGTTAAAATGTAATACGATTCGATTCACTAACTCAGTTTTCAGCATAATTTATCTTATCAATAAAATCTCTACATATACACTGCCAAGTAAACTTCTGGAGTTCATCTAAGTTAATTATATGTGATCCAAGGATTGTCCCCTTCTCTTTCAGCAAGGAACGCGTTTGACTCCAAAGTTTATTATTCAACTGTAGCTTTGTGCAGTTTAAAACAAATGCATATGAAGTGCATATAAAATATGACTCCAAATATATAGAAACTTCAAAATATTTTAAAATAAAAACAGGCATAACAGAGTGAAGCTTTCATGAAAATGTTCGGGAAGATTTCAGTGAGGATTTATAGTTCAGTTCTTCCACTTTCAAAACCTTTTACTCATATGTAATGAGGTTTTGAATGTATAAGATAAATTGACAGTAATGGTTAAATTTGGATATCATTGAAAGACAGCATTCTTAATTTGACAGAAACAAGGCTGTCCTTCTGGAAATGTATAGGCCTGTTTCCCATGCGAATGAATGGTTTCTGTGCAATAGGGCTTGATTTAACCAATCTTCATTTCAGGTACATAGTTCTTTCAGAAGTACGTTTTGCCCACGTCTTTGTTTTCGTGAAAGATAAAGAAGGCTATGAGGATTTAATGAATGACTGAGAGGATTCATTACAACTAAAATCTATCTCCAGGCCTTCCTCAGCTAGGCAATGGTCAGGCTCTATAATGAGCACAGATTTGCTATCGATATGGCATAGCGATTTGCTATCGATTTGGCGTAACGATTTGCTATCGATTTGGATATTGGTTAAATGCTGAATTAAATATTCTCCTGCTCCCTGATCAATTCCTCAACTTGTGATGTTTGGGTAACGTGAACCATCCGTTTTACTTATTCGTTTCGTTTATTATACGTTTTTAAAATCTTTTAAATACTTACAAACCTGCATTTAGAAATAAATGAAAGTTAAAGATATTTTTAGCATTGACGTCAAATGGTGTATCTTAAACCCTCTTTATGGAATATTTAGAGGAATAAAGAGTTTATCCAGAAAGTAGTAGGACTGAATTTTTTAAAAACATTTATTCACAATTTTGACACATCTAATTAATAGTTTTCAAAATATGCTGTAGTAATTATTTTCATTACCAGTTAGAGAGCATTAAATTCAGAGGTAATTGATGATTCCGCTTCGTTATTAATATACACAAATTTATTTACATATAATACAATGGTTACAAACATTATTATTAGGTACACGTCTTGCTTTTTTTAAGCTTAACATCTTCGATCTTTCATGAAAAAACTAAAGTCATAGAATAACAAGAAGCTCGGAGCGCCACCTAACGGCGTGAGCTATCAATTTCTAACATATGCCTATTCTGCATGAACACAACGTTTTCAGAGATTCTGCAAATAATTGGTTACAGCCGAAAACATCGCGGCAAAAACATCGCAGACGAAAACGTCGCGGAGAAAACAACGCAAGGCGAAAACGTCGTGCTACAAAACATCGCTGGAGAAAACATCGCAGTTCTAAAACATCGTGGTACAAAACATCGTCGTCCAAAATAAAGCGGTTCAAAAACTTCGCAGTTTAAAAACATCGTCGTCGAAAATATCGTGGTAAAAAATAAAGTATCTACATATCATCGCATGACGATAACATCGCAGACATGCTTTTTACAGACATGCTTTAATAACTGTAAATGGATATTCCCATAATGATTTGTGAGCGCAAGATGGAAAGAAGGATAATTTTTACTTCCTTATTTTTTATTAATTAATAAATTTTTACTGAGAAAATAAAAAGCAAAACTTAAGCATAGAAATTTAATGCAACTTATGGCACTTAATAGAATTTTAAACCGACATTGTTAACTAACAAAAGCCATTAATAAATCATTTTTTATAAAGTTTTACTGGTAATTTTTCATGAAAAGTATAATCTATAAGTTGCATTTAATTTTCTATGCTTAAGTTTCCTTCTTACTTATTCAGCAAAAATTTATTAGTTAATAAAAAAATGTGAAATTAAAAATTATCCTTCTTTACACCTTGCGCTCACAGATCATTATAGGAATATCCATTTATAATTATTAAAACCTGAAAAAAGTATATTTGCGATGTTATCGTCATGCGATGATTTGTAGATACTTTATTTTTTACCACGATATTTTTGACGACGATGTTTTTAAACTGCGAAGTTTTTGAACCGCTTTATTTTCGACGGCGATGTTTTGGACCACGATGTTTTAGAACTGCGATGTTTTCTCTTTGCGATGTTTTCTCTTACGATGTTTTGTAGTACGATGTTTTCGCCTTGCGTTGTTTTCTCCGCGACGTTTTCGTCCGCGATGTTTTTGCCGCGATGTCATCGGCAGACATCAAATAATTGAAGGCTCCATGAAACGCAGAAATTGAAATGCTCTTCAGCTCCCTCATTATGGCCTCTTGAACAGCCTGGATCGAGCCACGGTGCTGTCCTTTCATGATCCTTTTCAATCGAGGGAAGAGGAAGAAATCTGAAAGAGCGACATCTGAGCTGTATCTGTACTTGGAAGACTGAGAAAACGAGTCGACCGCGTTAGTCCAGCAATCCTTGGATCATGGAAGCTCCATCACTAAAATACGCAGAGGCACACCGCCTTTGCTGCCATGGGACTTCCTGACCAAACATGGTATCACACGGCTTCCCAAAAGGCACCGTACAGAAAGGATGTCGATGCGTCAGACTTCTTTCTCTTCAGCCGACTGAAAAGAGTCATGAAAGGACAGCCCCATGGTTCGGTCCAGCAATTCAAGTGGCTGTAACGAGGGAGCTGAAGATCATTCTAGTTTCTACGTTCCAACGAGCCTTCAGTGATTGGCCGAGTCGCTGGAAACGCTGTGTTAATCCGGAAGGGGCATATGCTGAAATTTCAGTATTTGAAAATTCATTTTAAAAAATTCAGTCTTACTTCTTTCCCGACAAACCCTGCATGATCACAAAACTCCTTCTCTAAGGTGGTTTCATTCCAATATTACTGTCAGACTTCTGTAATCCATTTAGTTAATGCATGGTAGGAATATTTTTTTTAAATACCATTACACTTAAAAGATCTTGACGGTATGACTTGTTAAGGTCTAGTGCTAGTGCTCCGATGACTTAGCCTATCCAGATAATGCCTTCGTAAGTATCCACTATTAAATGCCTGGAATAATAAAGGATACATGCACAGTATCCTATTTTGCTTTTACGCCTTAAATTTGTCACGTAAAATTATATATTATGCTAAACATTTTTATGTATAATACTATATTACACTATATATTGATTTCTTTAAAATTCTCAGAAAATATAAAAGACCTAAAAATAAGTATAATTATCCGGAAATTCAACTTCAAAGAAAATACGAAAAGTGTGTGTGTGTGTGATTATGGCAAAGCCTCGAGGGCTATCTGCCTAAGGGGAGGAATGACTTCGTGGAGGACTTTCTAAGGGAAACTGGCTCGTATACACGTTACATATGGGGAAAACCACGAAAACGCCCATGCAGCCAGCCTGTTCGCGGGATTCGAACCTCGGACCGAACTACCAGTGTTCAGCGACTCGGCCGATGATGGGCCCCGAAAATATGAAAAGAAAAAGAAAAATATATAAAAAAATTTTTTATTACGCCCAAAGGGGGCGTTTATTGAACGTTTTGTATGTTACCTTTATTTAATAAATGTCATGTTCTTGGCTCTTAAACTATAAAATTCAATTCAACAGCAGTATCGCAAAATAATTTTAAAATGAGCATATCTCTAGAATTTCAGATACACAGTCTCGCGCTGGAGATAAAATTTTTTTTTTCTTTTTGTACAGTGTTGCCATTGCCAGCTTTGAAATCGCTGAGTTCTTTAATCGAAAACTAAGAAATGCTTTTCAAAATATAAAATCGATAAAAAAAACAATTTCCAAATTCCAAAGTTGGGCTTCCAGATGCCCACATTCGGGTAGATGCGTATGTTATTGAAATTTTCATGGCTCTAGTACCGTTGTTTTACCCCAAAGGTAGAAACATATACATTTATGCAGATTCTTCATTATTTAATTTCTTTAAGTAGAGTACAGGGCTCCAATGTTTGGTGGAAACAATTTAAAAAGTAATTCACCTTTTGTAGTGAATCTACGCAAAATGTGAAAACGAAATTAATAGCCCTTCTGGGCAATTTGCCCCTTTGGGCTAATAAGTTGAAATATTTATAATTTTTTAATCATTTTGTAATAATTACATAAAATATTTCTGCATGCAAATTTTCATTAAAATGAACGTCAGTGTTAAAAAAAAAGCCGATTATTACGTTTTTGCCATAATTCCATAATTACAGTAATCATTATTATTCTTCTATAATATTTTGAAACTTTTGTAAACATGTTCGACAAAAGTATTATACATTTAATATATGAAACTAAATTCCCTATATGGTTAATGCTGCTTTAACCACAGTTCAGTAATTCGTGATTAGAGCCAGTGCAGATGAAATTGCTAGCGATTTTATCTACATACATTACAGCCGAAATGATTCGATATTAGATGTATGTGTGTAGGAATGCCCTAAGAACTAGTTAAATGCATATATATAGATCGCTTCTCCAGTCTAATGTAACATATTTATGTATATTAGTTCCATATCACGATACTGATACCACTATAGATATTCCTTTCATACATATTTTATGAGGGATATAGTACTGCCATTACGTTAGTATTAAGTGAGACCACAGGTTCTCCTAAATGTAAACTTGTTTTGTGATAACACGCATTTTCCAGACTAACAGATATTCTTGACATCTAATTTGCCTCTGTTAGGCTTTCACACAGCTAGCATGTAGGCTGCGTCATTTTCTCTACATTAATTACATTAATTCTAAAGTTTCATGTTAGTATATTTTGCTAAAGAAGGTAATATTCTGCTCAAAATTTATAAGGATGAAGAATTATTTTATTTATTTAAGCAAAAAATAGTACAAGAATAATCAGACAATCGAAAACACTAACGATTTCTCAATCATGATTTTTGATCTGTAAATGATCCATAAGCATGCGAATATTTAATTTACTATATTTATTTTATTTTTAAATTCTTAGAAATATTTATATATGTATTTTCATTAAGAGAATTTAAGTAATCATTTTAAAGCTATGTTATTAATTATTACTTTAAATTTTAATAGTTACTGTTTCACTCCCCCTATATATTAGACCTATAATTTATTTCTGAGTTATACATTTTATTTTCAGACAATAGGGAGAGAAAATTACAATGCAGATTTTGTGTAAGCGATTTTTCTGATTTTATGCTGTTTTTGTCCAACTGGATTTATTGTAGTTTGCCAGCCACCTTAACCTGGGGTTGAATATTCGAGGGGGCTCGAAAGTGAGAATTTGATGGAAACGTTTTAACTTTTGAAAAGTCTTGGTAGCTTCTCTAACGATTAATACTCTTAACGTTTCTTAAACTGGCTTTTTAATTTTTTTTTTAACATTGAATCTTTAAATATCAATGAAGATTTACTTATTGTACTTTGCTGTCAATCTAGCTAATGTGCAGTTACAGTTAAGTTCTACTAAATTATATCTCACGACGAAGAGTCATAAGATATAAGATAAAAATGTGTGTGGTTGAGTACGATTTACAAGGTTTTGATTTCCAGGACAAGTTTTAACATTATGTAATACAACACATAAATCCCTCCTGTCTTGCAGTGCTTGGGTAACTCAGATCGTTTTATAATCATATGTTTAATATATTGCTGCGCATTTTGTAAATAACTTTAGTGAAATTATATATAACATTGCAATATCTCTTGTCTAATGTAACATAAAAGGCATCAAGGATTCTCCTTTCTGGCCGAACTGACAAAAAAGCGCCAAGCTGGCGGTGGTTTTATCCACGGCTTTTTTCACCAAATTTGGGGAGAAACTGTCAACAGTTGCCAAACTTGGCGAACTTTTGGACATTTTAGTCCAACCCCTGTACTTGACAGAGACTCGATTGTACTTGACAATAATAGTACCGCCTTGAAAGCAACAGCAGCACATGCAGTGCTCAAGATAAATGGTGGCCAGCATTTCACCCTTAGTCTCAACAAGCCCCACCATGCAATTTCTTTCCATGTTCTGGTCCTTCTTCCAGTATTCCTCAACGCCCGGAGTCAACGCCCGAAGGACACAGTTCTAAGCTCTTTTTACTTCCTTGTATGAAATACGAGTAAAAAGGAAGGATTGTAATCGCGAAAAGTTTCATGCAGAATATTTCAACGAAAATATCCATTTTGACCGCTATCGAATGCAATTTAACGATGTTTTTGTGTGATATCTGTACGTAAGGACAGAATAAAATACTCTTTTCCTTCAAAAAAAATATATATATATATATATATATATATAAAACTGCTTTAAAATTAATTCTGAAGAGAATTTTTCGTGGCGTCTGTACGAACGTATGTACGTACGTGCGTGCGTACGTACGTATCTCGCATAACTCAAAAACGAGTAGCCTCAGAACGTTGAAATTTTGTATATAGGACTGCTATAACATGTAGATGTGCACCTCGTATTTTGGTTGCAATCGGCCGCACCAAACGTATATAAATATATATATATCCACTCTGTTACCCGGCTCAGTGATCTCAGTTTCTTTACTCTTATAGGTTTGTAAATTGTACATTTTTTTTTCTTTAAAAATGATTGAATTATATTGTTTTTATCATCCGGTTAAGGATTTTATGCCTTTAGTAAATCTGTGTGCAATATTTTGAGAATTATCAGCAATTTTAAAGTTGTTTAATTGCCGCTAAGCCTTTTTTAATGGCGGCCATTGATGTTTATATTTGAAACAGGAGACTAGTGGATTTGTTGCCAACCTAGAGAAACTTTGCTTCGGAACAACAAAGATAACGCCTTCATTTATTATTGCCAATTAAATCATGCTTAATCCGTTCTGGAATTTTTTCGAGGAAATAAGCGTTTGAGATTTACTTCGTAATTTTTAATATAGATATTTTGAGTTCTTATATATTTTTGCCTGCTCGCGAAGTGGTTGCAATCGGCCGCACCAAACATATATCAACTCTATTACCCGGCTCAGTGATCTCAGTTTCTTTACTCTTATATATTTGTAAATTGTACATTTTTTGCTTTAAAAATGATTGAATTATGTTGTTTTTATCTTCCGTTTAAGGTTTTTATGCCTTTAGTAAATCTGTGTGCAATATTTTATTGTATTTTAGCCATCTCGCGAAGTGAGAACTGAATTAATTAAATGAGATATACTCAATCGTCTGTGAAAAACTGTTTCTTTTTTGCTTTGTTTGCTTAATTTTTTATACCTAGTTCTAGCTTTATTATAGTATTTGAATAGAACATGTGGCAACGATTAGATAATTCTTTAAATGATATACATTTTGTGCATTCTGAGTTATAATATGAATGAAATATAATATGTTAAGTAAACCTAGCGCCAGAGTGTCGCTATGGTAAACAAAGTGAATTTTAAAGAATGCATTTATTCTATTGTGGTTTATCCGCTGTCGGCGAAGTAGGTTTAATTCAATCTAATAAGTTTAAATAAAATGCAATAAAAAATGCGTATAATTTAATATTCCGTACAAGGAAGTCATGTGGTGTACACATCAGACTTTTGTAATTTCATAGACGGGGTCCAACAGGCTGAAGAGCACCTAACCCAGTGGCCCAGATTTGCCGATGGCGAAAAGAAACGAAAATCCGATCCATGTATAACTGGTATGATTCGTATGTAACTGTAACTATATCCGGCTCTGTATAGTTGTAACTGTGTGTACCTTCCAGCAGTTTCGAAAAATCTAAGGTATTGCAAATTTCTCGGTGGCCGAGAGAAAACTTATAACACTAAAGAGAGCATCAGTTCTCAGTTTGGTTCAGAATTTAGCTCATTGTACTTAGACAACGTTTAATTTGGACAGCGTGAGATTACTGATTATACTGTGTCCTGCTGGGGACAGTTGTACGAGTTCTTTTGAGAAACGTTCCGCAGCTGTAACGTCCTATTTTTTGGAAAATAAATTACATCAACCTATCATCGGTTCTGCGCGTACTCAATCCATTACGAATTTGTACGCGCGTATCAATACATCTGCTTATTGAAATATATTACAGTTAACATTAGCTAGTTACAACGCATTCTCCTTTAAAGAATTTTCATGTATACATCTAAAAGTATTACATTACTATGCATTAACAAATTTCAAAATTAAGGAATTATTACTATTGAAATAAAGATTTAAATTTCCTCAAAGTTAGATAGTTGCCATTTTCATTTTGAAATACTTTGCGATTCAAATAGTAAAAGTTAGTCCAAAGGATTTTAATTACATTTTTAAATCATATGTAGATGTCATCAGACGGACCTCACAGTGCAAGTACATAGGAATATATTTTCCTAATATTTAAATTCTGTTTATGTAAAAGAGAAGCAAATTATGACTATATATATATACATGTATAGTAAAAATATACATATATATAGTAATAATAAGTTCAAATAAATGAAATTTCCCTTGAAAAGCCAGTTTGGAAGTCGAATTGAGCTAATTTACCATTTTCCGCTTAACTTTTTATCTGATTCTGTTTTTTTAATGTTTTACATGTCTAATGGTTTGATTTTCATATGTATTCATTTTTTAAAACGTGTTGAACATTTTGGAGCAGCAGCTCTTGGTAACTTTTAGGCGAGCTTACTACATTTTTTTATATAGTAATAATAGATATAGTAATAATTTATATATATATATATATATAAACTGTAAGTAAAAGTAATTATGAGTAAATTAATAAGCTTAAAATTTGCGCTAAAGTTACTAAGTAATAAAATAACAATGTATTATTAGATAACGTTTTTCATACATTATCTCCAAGGAGCAGAAATGAGCCATGAAATAAGAAAAGGTTTTTAGTCAGTATTCTAAGTAAAATTTTAAATCAGTATAATCTAGTCGTCTATTGCAGTAAAAACCATTTAAAATGTGTAAAGAAAAATTCTGAATTGAAAAAATACCAAATTCAGAAGTAAAACGTTTAAGCACCGAAAAAGTAGTTAATGTCATTGATAGCAGATTAATTGATTTGTTAAGTGAAACAAACTAATCTACTATCAATCAAAAAAACACAATTGAGTAAGATTGCTTTGTCTTTTTCCAAATAAGGACTAAATTATTATTTTGCTAAAGCTAAATCACAAATCATGAACAATTAATGGAAAGAAATTAATATAATTAAGCCAAAAGACCTCTCATAAACTAAATAAATATGAGTTAGATATGCTTTTCAATTAAAGTTACTCGTCAAGAACAGAACCAAATGAGATCCTTAATTAATAATAATTATTCCCCGACACTCTCAGATTCAAACTCAAAATCAAAAGTAATAAATGATTTAATATTAAAATTAAGAACCAAAAGAAGATCAATATTTAAATAATCTTTTAAATTAAAGTTTAATAAAAAGTTGTTTTATATATATATATACATATATATATATACTCGTATATATATGTAATAATAAAATTCCATAGTCAAGAATACACTTAAAATTCTAACTGTATGTTCTTTTCATTTTAAATGGCGACGTTCTCTTATTTGAAAGTACGTGGAATTAAATCCACAGCCCCGTAGTCAAGTTGTTTTTCCCGCCTTTTTACACGTACAGTTTTAGAATGTTCTAGAGATAGTTAAAGCGAACTGGAATGGCTGACGAGGTTGACATCATTTCTTGGAAGCTCCGCCTTTCCAGAGGCTATAAAAGGACTCGCAAAGGAATATCTGGGTCTTTTCTTTAATGTAACGATGCAGTTAACTTCATACAAAAAGTTATTAGTAGTTCTTTTTATTTACTCTGGATATCTGATTTTTTGTAATTGCTATTTCTCCTGAATAATAATAAATGGATTCTGTTTTTTAAACTTATCGTCTGATAATTAAGCTACGACTACATCAATGATTCTTCACCAATCTATTTATTCCGGACAAAAGCTGGTACATCACATATATATATATATATATATATATATAATATATAATATATATTTATATATACATATTAACAAAAATGTCCGGAAACTAAAATAAACTTACTCATCTGCAAAATTTAAACCGAAATGGCTGGAAATGTAATCCTACTCAGTGATCAATGTATGAGCATTGTCGCAAAAAGTATTTTTTTATAAGTTAGCCTATTTTTTATAAGTTTGCCTTAAATTTTCTAGAAAATCTTACTTTAAATTTAAATGTTTACATATATCTATATATATTTAAAATATAACATATGGACGACAAATTCAGATATAGACGTTTAAATTCTTAATTTTATATGAAATACATTCCCGTTACCCTTTGCATCATATCTGCAATCTTCCGCATTGCGAAATCTCTTACCCAATCTCTGCGCAGATTTGAAACATAGGATCTGAGCCTTTAAATATTCTAGCTACTTTTTACGCATTCTTTTTCGACCCGTTGCTCTTGCTCAGCTTGCACTCGGGCTACGTTTTCGAAATTGTGGGAGGCGTACTTCACCTGTAATCTTTGGTCAAGCAAGTATTGTGTATCCAGAAATGTTTCATAAAATAATAAAATTATGTTGAACTAGGCCACGCCTATCCGCAAGGCCATCTTTCCATCTATGCAATATCTTCAAGCTACCTTCTATGACTCACCTTATTTATGTGTGGGAGTTACATCTCTCTAAAACATTTCGGTTTGGATTGAAACGGGAACTTCTTTCATCTTCCGCCAAAACTACAACCACAGATATACATATGCGTTTGTGTGTAATATAAATTCTTGAAAAGTCTTGAGATTTAGAAAAACAGCAAATGGAAAAGAAAAGCTTTCAGATGTAGGCATGTATTCAACATATATTTTTATTGTCATAACAGAGCAAGAATTGATACCCTTTAACAGATTCGTACTATAGGCGCAATGTGCATTTATATTGTAGAGTCCTTAGGTTCATTTTAAAGCAGGAGTGATGAAAAATTGACAATGCCCTTGCTGGGAATCGAGCCACGGACCTCTGGAATACGCCCCCAGCGTGCTGACCGCTAAACTACGAAGGCATGCTAAGAAGGCGGGAGAAATACCTTACATACCCCCCTTTTAAAGCCGACTGGGGTTTAGGGGAACCAATCGCCAAATCCTGGATGTGGAGAATCATCATCCACCACTCTTTTAGTTCAAGCGCCAGTGTAGATTCATTAGGGTATTTTTAAAGCAGGCGATATGGAAAATAAGCAACGCCTTTACGTGCTCGAGCTTGCTGACCACTAGACATGCTATGAAGGCGGGAGAAATACCTTATAATACTATATACACACATCAATTTATGAGTTTATCTTTTGCCTTTTGCATTTAATTAATATTTGTCTTTTATTTGCTTGACAGTTTGTCTCAAAAAGTAAATTATATGTGTGTACTATAATACATGTGTGTGTTTATTTACAGTTACATGTTATTTTCTTATTCAGAATCTGCCTATCGGCAAACAGTAGGGATAACACTGAGACAAGAAAAAATTAGCCAAACTTTAAAATGCAAGCTAATATCTTATACCGAAATAAAATATGTGAGCATTCACGCAAAAAATGTACTCTTCGTTTTCTATTAGGACCAGATCTGTAAGTTAAGCAAAACGAAACTCATATAAAAAATTCCTATTCCAGTAAGATTAGCGAAAAAAAATATTCCTTTGTTCATTTTTAAAATGTGAGTTACTAAAGTGTTTGCATTGACTACGAACGCGTGTCTTGATATTGAAGATAAGAGAATAAAAATTTGGAGGAAGATATCATTTTTTCTCTTTGCTATCTGATGCGAATATACTCTAGCACACAGACTGCTTCTTTCGAGCTCTCCTTAATCTCGAAACGGGACGAGAGCTTCATGAACTGTCAAATAATACTTTTCCGATTCCCGCTGCTGAAGAAGCAAGTCTTATTCCCCAGAACGGCAGACCAAGAATGGCGAGAAGACAAAAATCAATATCGTTTTCTTTCTTGAGACTCTTCCTTTTTTGTGTTTTATTTAAAGACAACTTGCAGACGGTGTGTTTCTTTAAATTACATTCTTTTTTTTTTTTTTTCTTTTTCTTAGTTCTCTTGGAAGCTTCCTTTGCCTCCTCACACCGAAGAAAACTGTGGTTTGAATATTGTATGAGGTGATCCGCATTCTTCTTATGGTGTGTCGTGATTTGAGAGGCAGACGACTCCTATTCGGTTTAAAACAAAACAGTCGTCTTTAAACGCATGTTCTGAAATTTGAATTTAGAATGTTCTGACGACGAGAGAATTTTTTTTTCCTTAATAATATTTCGCATCTGAATTTTGTAATGTGGCCGATTTTGGAGCAGATAAATTTTTTGTTTCCATACTGCAGAAAATATTTGCAAAATAAAATGATGGGAATGGATAAGCTTGCATTACGGTTTGTTCGAAGGTGAAAAGTACTTGAAGAAGTTAAACGTAATGTAGTTCAAGAATGCATTTCGATGATTGGCAATAACATAACATAAAAGTGATTTGTGGGATCAAAATTACATGAAATATAACCTTTATTGCTCAATTCTCTATTTTAATTGAAACATTTTAGAACAAAAATTAAAATATTTAATGAATTACGTTTTCAAGTAAATTCTGCTTATTCTGAAAACATATAATTGCGAAATTTTGTATGTCGTAGTTTTATATATTCCAGCTTTATATGTCGTAGTTTTAATTATGGCATTGCTGGTAAATATTATACTTTATCCAATATACTTCTGCTTACTTCTTTGGCAAATGAGTCTAACTTTAAAGTTACATCACTTTCAGTGTAGAATTTTAATAACCAGAAATTCTGTACTTAATCTCATCGAGAAGGAAATTTAGTAAATTTAGTCAGTTAATGAAGTATATTTGCAGTTTTTACGAAGTAAAGAGGAAGTATTGTAATAGCGAAAAGTTTCAGGCAGCATATTTCAAAGAAAATATCCATTTTGACCGCTATCGAATGCAATTTAACGATGTTTTTGCGTGATATCTGTAAGTAAGGACAGAATAAAATACTCTTTTCCTTCAAAAAAATTATACAACTGCTTTAAAATTACTTCTGAAGAGAATTTTTGTGGCGTCTGTACGAACGTATGTACGTGCGTTCGTGCGTACGTACGTATCTCGCATAACGCAAAAACGAGTAGCCTCAGAACGTTGAAATTTTGTATATAGGACTGCTATAACATGTAGATGTGCACCTCGTATTTTGGTTGCAATCGGCCGCACCAAACGTATATAAATATATTTATATATATACAGGGTGATTATAATTAAAGTTTAAGTTTCAAAACGCTATAAAAAAAGAACCACTGATGAAAATGATGTGAAATTTGAAAGGAATGTTATTGAAGAAGGCGGAAAGCGTATGGCAGAAGAAAAAAGTTAGTTTCAAAAGTTAGCAACAGATGGCGCTGTAAGCGACAGAATCACGACGAGAAACGAGAAATGATTCCTAAAACAACGGCTAAGGTGGAAGTTACACATTAAAACGCATTGATAAATTAGAATTGTTGAATAATTTTATTTGCATGACTGTACATATCACATCGAAAGGGACAAATCGGTTTCAAGAGTTTTGTGGCGACATACCGCATAAGAACCATTCATCAAAGAAGTTCGGAACTGTCGCGAGACTGGCGCAAAACATGTTCAATATGGTGTCCACCGTTGTGTGCAACAAGTTGAAAGCGACAAACAGCATGTTCCATAACGGATCGCAGTGTCTCCGGGGTGATGTTCAGAATGTGTTGCGGAATGCGTGCCTTTAATTCTGCTAAATTTGCAATTGGAGCACGGAACACAACATCCTTCAGATATCCCCACAGCCAGAAATCACACGGAGTAAGATCAGGCGATCGGGACGGCCAGGTTGTAGGGAAATGACGGCTGATAATTCGAGCATTTCCAAAATGGCGCCTCAGCAGCTGCTTCACGAGATGTGCAATGTGCGGAGGAGCGCCATTTTGCATAAAAATGATTTCATCCACACATCCACGCTGTTGCAGAGCTGGAATCACGTGGTTGCGCAAAAGAGACGCATACCTCTGACCAGTGACGGTTTCGGTAACAGGACCGGAAGCACCCGTCTGCTCGAAAAAATATGGTTGTAGGATGAATGATGCCGTAAAGCCACACCATACCGTGAAGTGGTACGGGGTGCGTTGCCAGTGGATTTTCTGTTGCCCATATTCGACAATTCTAGGTATTCACGTATCCTGTCAGATGGAAATGGGCTTCATCTGTCCACAAAATTTTCCACGGCCATTAATTATCCACTTCCATGCGAGTCAGGAATTCTAACGTAAACGTCTCCCTAGCTGTCAACGTCTCCCTAGCTGTCAGGTCAGACGGAAACAACTCCTGCACATGGCCAATTTTGTACGGATAGCATTGCAGGATGTTTCGTACAATTTTCAGCACCGTGCTCGTAGGCCTGTCAAATGTTCGAGCAATTCCTCGTGCACTGCACGGTTGCACACCACCGGCCGACCCCTCCTGTAATGCTGTGGCCACTTCTTCAACTACCGTCGAATGCACTCGTTTTCTCCCTCTACCAGATTGCACATCAAACGAACCTGTCGTTTCGAATTTTTGCATCATTTTCTTTAGACCTACGACACTCATTGGACCAACGCCTTCTTTTATACCCTTCAGTGTCCTGAAATTTTGCAGAGCTACTCTTGCACAATCATCATTCTTGTAATACAGCTTTACCAGCAGAGCGCGGTCCTGCAGTGAAACACCCATGGCGAACATCTGAGACGCGAATTGAGGAACAGCCTGGTACCTGGCGGCTTTATAACACTGAAATTTAACTAGCATTTTAATTTACGTCTTCTTCCGCTTGCAGCGCCATCTGTTGCTAACTTTTGAAACTAAATTTTTTCTTCTGCCATACGATTTCCGCTTTCTTCAATAACATTCCTTTCAATTTTGACGTCATTTTCATGAGTGGTTCTTTTTTATAGCATTTTGAAACTTAAACTTTAATTATAATCACCCTGTATATGCACTCTGTTACCCGGCTCAGTGATCTCAATATTTTTACTCTTATATGTTTGTAAATTGTAAATTTTTTGCTTTAAACATTATTGAATTACGTTGTTTTTATCTTCCGGTTAAGGATTTTATGCCTTTAATATATCTGTGTGCAATATTTTTAGAATTATCAGCAATTTTAAAGTTGTTTAATTGCCGCTAAGCCTTTTTTAATGGCGGCCATTCATGTTTACATTTGAAACAGGAGACTAGTGAATTTGTTGCCAATCTAGAGAAATTTTGCTTCGCAACAACAAAGATAACGCCTTCATTTATTATTGCCAATTAAATCATGCTTAATCCGTTCTGGAATTTTTTCGAGGAAATAAGCGTTTGAGATATACTTCGTAATTTTGAATATAGATATTTTGAGTTCTTATATATTTTTGCCTGCTCGCGAAGTGAGAACTGAATTAATTAAATGAGAAATACTCAATCGTCTGTGAAAAACTGTTTCTTTTTTGTTTCGTTTGCTTAATTTCTTTTATACATCATTCTAGCTTTATTATAGTATTTGAATAGAGCACGTGGCAACAATTAGATAATTGTATTCTTTAAATGATATAAATTTTGTGCATTATGAGTTATAAGATGAACGAAATATATAAGTTAACTGTTATATAATTATTGGATTATATAACAGTTAACTTAGTTTCCGTTATAAAATTATTATATAAGTTAACTGTTATATAATTATTAATACTGTTAAGTGAATCTAGCGCCAGAGTGTCGCTATCGTAAACAAGTACTAAAGTGAATTTTAAAGAATGCATTTATTCTTTTGAGGTTTATGCGCTGTCCGCGAAGTAGATTTAATTCAATCGAATAAGTGTAAATGAAATGCAAGAAAAAATGCGTATAATTTAATATTCCAATACAAGGAAGTCATGTGGTGTACACATCAGATTTTTTCTTTTGTATTCCTACAATAAAAATTTAAAAGAACTGTTTTCAAAAGTATTGTTTTAGAAATTTAAGACTTTTCTGAAAACATCAAATAAATTTACATCACTTATGGTATTCTTTTTTTCAGAGTTAAAAAACATTGTGCTGCACAATTTTTTTATTTTTCAAGTCTCATTTTATTGTGAAGTTTAGAAACTAATGGTAGAATTCTGAAACTACTTATGAAATTTTTTAAATTTCTGTTAACAGTTTGCTTCAGCAGGAAACTTCCAGATGTGGCTTCATGTATTAAATTCGTTTGCCTAATAATCAAATCCTTTTTCTGATTGACATTTGGTCCGACATTAGTAGGCATAGACCTGATATCGTGACGCTTATTTTTACGGCAGTGGCTAGATTTTTCTAGCAAATTTGAGAAAATTTAAACTGTTATCAGAGCATAAAGATGGTCTGTCTAGAAGCTGGAAATTATCTGTCTATTTTCATAATCATCTGACCTGCATAATTTGGTAAAACTCGCTTACCAGTCGTTTCGGTAAGATCCCACTTTGATTGATATTTTAAAAATATGTTGATAAATTTGAATACTAAGCAGTTATCGTGTTGTTAAATTATTGTATAAACACATACATTCATTATGTAGACAACGAAGTGACATTTTATTTATACATATCAAGAATATTTATAAAGTTTTATCCTGAATAAATTATACAGTGGTGGCGAAAATTGTGGACACTTTTGGAAATTTTATGTTTTTGAACTTTGTATGCTTATAGAAAATGTTACGTTTCGCAAAATGCAAAGTTGTATATATCATTTTAAAGAGAATTTATTACTGAATTCAATACAAAACACAAAATTCAATTATTTGCAATACAAAAAAAAAGTTATATGTATACTTTATAAACACAGTTAAAACACAATAAAAAACACAGTTATGAAGTGGTTTGTAATGTCTAGCTTTCCTCGCTAATCACTGTTCTTTTTCTGAAAACCAATAAAATGTTAGTAACTGCCAGTGGAAGCTGACATCATGTTTACACTTAAAACAATTCATTATTATGCTTGGTTCTGTAGAAGGAGGACCTGTTTCTTATACACTGCAATTACAAGTAGAAATTTTTGTAAAAATGTTTAATATTTAGTCAAGATGCAATGACATCAAATAAAAGAGAAGATTGGACACCTAGAAAGAGATGTAATATTATTGTGTTACGAGAAAGTAGTCATTCCTATGCTGAAATTGCAAGACAGGTGGGTGGTTCAGTGACTACATCTGGAGTCCGAAAGTTTTGTTTACGATATCAGGAGACAAATTCAATTAAAAAACAAAGAAAGAGAAGGCCGAAAAAGGTGCACCACATCTATTGATGACAGAATAATAAAAAGACTATGTCTCCAAGATTGAAAAATGTCATCAGCGGCCATCAGAAGTGATCTCAATGATGCTGGTGTTTCTGTCAGTTCAAGAACAATCAGGAGAAGATTAACAGATGTTGGACTGAGAGGTAGAATTTCACGAAAAAAGCCTTATCTTAATTTTCAGCAACAACAACAAAAAAAAAAAAAAAAGACTACAGTGGATAAAGTAACACATTAATTGGACAGATGATCAGTGGTCACAAGTTATATGGAGTGATGAAACTAAGATATCGTTATTCGGTAGTGATGGGCGAAAATATGTAAGACGTAGAATAGGAGAAGAGCTACATCCTGACTGCATTCAAGCAACTGTGAAGAACCCAGAACCAGAAGTGTTATGATTTGGTCATGCATGTCAGCAGATGGTATTGGTCGCCTTCATATCATCGATGGGACACTGAATGCCAGAAAATACATTGACACTATTCTAGAACCAAAACTTCTACCTTCCATCAGAGATCTCTTTCCCAACAATGCTTCCTTTATTTTTCAGCAGGATTCTGCTCCTTGCCACCCGGCCAAAATATCGAAATAGTGGTTTCGTACAAAGAGCATTAAATTGTTGTCATGGCCAGGAAACAGTCCTGACCTCAATCCTATCGAAAATTTGTGGCGCCGTTTGAAAACTCTTGTCCGAATGAGGCGCCCATCAAATAAAAGGGAACTAATTGAGGCTATAATTGTTTCCTGGCATCATGTAATAACGAAAGAAGAGCTTAAAACTCTTCTCAGCTCAAGGAAACGTCGATGTGAAACTGTAATCAAAAATAAAGGGTACCCTACTTAGTACTGATAACTCACTGCAATCATCACTATCTAATGTATATCGATAACTATTATCGTTTAACATTTTTGTATTGCAAATAATTGAATTTTGTGTTTTGTATTGAATTCAGTAATAAATTCTCTTTAAAATAATATATACAAGTTTGCATTTTGTGAAATGTAACGTTTTCTATATGCATACAAAGTTCAAAAACATAAAAATTTCCAAAAGTGTCCACAATTTTGGCCACCACTGTAGTCATGGTGTCTAAATTCTAATGTACATTAACTTCATCTTTATAGTTAATCTTAATTGCCAGCTTAAGCTAAAGCTTTTTTAAAAATGAAGAAAAGCTTTTTTCTTGCGTTAGTGTCTATGAGAGGAATCATCACCAGTGAAGTTCGCGTAATGCTAAAATAAACTTAGTTCAGTGATGTAAATTGAACTATCCACAGAGACAATTAAACGCGAATTTCAATATACAACTATTGTTAGGTTAAACGTCAACTACTCCGCAAGAATGCACATGCTAATGAGCGTTTTTATTACAGAGATGATTCTATCCTTAATGGCAAAACAGCCTGGCTGCAAAAGTGATGCTTCAGTTCTTTGCGTATATTCTTCTAAAACAAAATCTGATGTGGACAAAAAATGACTTCCTCGTACGCCTATCAAACTGTACGCATTTTTTTTGTTGTATATCTTTTAAACATATTTCCTCGAATTTCATAACATATATACTTAAGATTAAATTAATTCAGTTCTCCCTTTGCGGCAAGGTAAAAATACATAAAAGCTCAAAGTTCAAAATTTTAAAATACAAAAAATCATAAAACACCAAATGCAGTTTAAAATAGTTAAAAATGTTGTTTTACAATTAAGATTAGAGTTTGCGCGCAAAAATAAGCAATTCAGCCAGCGGGAATGAATAAAATAAGTAATTCAGCCAGCCACCGAAAACCACGTTTTCGGTGAGCAAACTAAGAGCTTAATTTTCGTCCCATGAAAAAAGAAAAAAAAAAAAAAAAAAACCTGAAGTTTGTGCAGAGAATACCTTAATTCATTATTCCACTAATATTTTCAAATGTAAATAAGTAAACAAGTGATGCGTTTGTTGGGCATATTAGTGCTTGAACAACTTTTAAATTTCTAATCCTACAGATATTGGACGCAAATTAAATAAAGGCATAAAAACTTCAACCGAACATAAGAACAAACTAATTAAATCGCTTTGAAAGCTTATTATATATATATATATATATATATATATATATATTATACATATATAATAATATATATATTATTATATATATATATATTATATATATAATAATATATATATTATTATACATATATATATATACGTAAAATGCAGAAAAAAGAATAAAACCCGAATGACCTAGTAGGTCACAAATAGCGAATTTAGCTGAATTAAAAAATAGCTGATTTTTAAATACTGAATTTAAACAAGAAAGGAGGTTTGAAACCTAGCGAAGTCGTAAGTACATTTTGTATCCTATCAAATTCCTGAAACTTCATGAAGAGTAAGTAAGAAATCAAGTTTAAAAAAAAATGTGAAAAATCCTATCTAATCTACAGAAAAATTGAAAAACGTGCACAAATAATATTAAATTAATGTTAATCTTCCCTGTTCAAAGCTTCGAACAGAACTTATCAAGGCAAAGGTGCTTGAAGCCTTCAACCAAGTTGATTAACTAAGAGCATGCAAACACTTTCGTCTGGCAAAATTATTGAGACCCCAAACGGGCCACTTCAAAGCGCTATTTAAGGCTTGGAGTTTTCGACGATTTCAAACTCGGCAATTGTATTTTTCTTGTGTTTAAGAAAAGATCAATTATGCCTCGTAGTAAACAGCAATCATCGTTTGATCAAGTATCTCAGTTCGACAGAGGAATGATAGTGGCCTACCGAGAGTGTGGATTATATTTCAGGGATATTGGTAGTCGTGTTGGACGAAACCAAACAACTGTACTACGGATATGTGACCATTGTATGCAGGAGGGTATGACGGACCGACGTATTCAATCGCATCCACCTCAAAGCACTACTTCACGTGATGACAGGAACATTGTGCGCATGGCAGTGACGGATCGCTCAGTCACATCACGAACCATAGCACAGCACATTCAGTCTGGAACCCATGATCCAATGTCTGCGCGTACCATTCGACGCCGTTTACAGCAGATTGGTCTGTCCAAAAGACGTCCATTACTTCGTCTACCCTTGACGCAGAACCACAGACATTTTCGCCGCCAATGGTGCGATGAAAGAAGGATGTGGACGGCAGAATGGAATGAAATTGTCTTTACTGACGAGTCACGCTTCTGTATGCACCACCACGATGGTCGGAGACACTGTGGAGAGAGGATGCTGAACACCTGTGTTAGGTACCGCCACCCTGATCCTGCACCGGTTATTATGGTATGGGGAGGTATTGGATATCACTCTTGCACTCCTCTAATACGTATTGATGGTGCTTTAAACAGCCAGCGCTACATCTCCGAGGTGTTGTCCTTCCTTACATTCAGGGCTTGCCCTCAGCCACATTTCAACAGGATAATGCACGACGATACGTGGCACGTATTGTCCAAGGGTTCTTCATCAATCGCCAGATTCAATTGCTTCCTGGGCCGGCTCGCTCTCCGGATCTTTCGCCGATAGAAAACATGTGGTCCATGATTGTTGAACGATTGACCCAGATTACATAACAAGCTGCCTCACCAGATGAACTTTGGCAACGTGGGGAAGCTGCTTGGTCTGCTGTACCCCAAGAACACATTCAAAGTCTCTTTGCATCAAGGCCGAGGCATGTGGCAGCGGTGATCTCCAACAATGGGGCGGCTACTCTGGCTACTGATTCTGAAAGGAACCACATTTCACAGAAGTCTATAAATTTAATCATTTGGTACTTAGTCAACATGTTATCTACTAAATAAATTTTGTTGTGATATCTCTTATCTTTCTTGGTGTTGCAATTTGGGTGGCCAGCAGTGTATATATATATATATATATATATATACATGTACTTTTGCGCAGCCGGCTGCAACTAAACAGACAGGTGCACAATACATATTACAGCAATTGCATATATAAAATTTCAAAGTTCTCAGATTACTCGTTTTTATGTTATGCAAGATACATAATTACGTACAGACGTCATAAAAAATCTCTTCTGAGTCCATTTTATATCCATTTTACAATTCATTTTGAGTAAAAGTCCTTTATTCTGTCCGTACGTACAGATTTCCTGCAAATTAAATATGATACCTGAAATTTTTCGAGATTATACTTCCTTTATTTCGCACAAGGAAGTAAAAAGATAAATCGCAGATAGATCAGAATAGTTATTGTTAAATCAAATTAAATTTATATTTCTTGCTTGATAATTTGGTAAGATATTTTTAAGAATTTACTGTGGAAACATGTATACTCTGATTTCAGTTGTACATTTTGAGTTCAGCATTTATAACTAACAAACTATATTTCTGTCTACCCTCCATGTAGCACTAAAGAATTGTATATTAGCCTCTTGCACGGATTATCAGATAGGATAAAGGATTATCCGGTATTTCTTATAAACAGAGATAAGTCCTTTCCTTTGACATGAAGAATATTCTCAGGATATACAGTGTATCCCGAAACACGAGCAAGACAAGCTTATGGATTTGGTAGCCGAAGGATCTTCAATAACTCTGAATTCGAGAAAAAGGCAAGACGATAATAAAGGAGTTTAGCCGTAGCATGGGGAAACAATGGAAATTCATGAAATTAATGCTCGAGGAATCTAAAAAATTTAAATTCAATAGTGCAAAGGCATTAAACCAGCGCTACCTGAAAGCAGTGTGTTTTATTAAGCTCTTATAGTCAGATATTTTACAATCCATCAGAATTTATAATTAGAACCAGATTTTAGATTAGAACTTGAATCTAAATAATGTCAACACAATGAGTCTATGTCACTCGAAGCGATTTTATTAATAACTCACTCTTCACGAACCAAAATCTAAAATTGTTTTCGTATCCCACAACTATGAAAAAGAATCATCCATCTCCTAAAGGTAATCGAGTAATCTAAACATACAACTATCCATTATTTCTTACTTTTTTTCGCATCAGCTGTGCCTTAGGAAATGTGACGATCATCGGTTCGTCATATCGCAAGCGGGATCTACCCCGCCAACGGCACAGTATGTGCTCCTGATATAATGCAGAATAACTTCTTGGGTTCCCTGCATTTTTACTTTTTATTTCTAGCAGAGATAGCCTATCGAGTCATCCTTTGAAGCGTCAATAAAATGGCTGCCCATTCAAGCTAGATTCTTGCCTATGTTTCTCACGTCAAAGAGATTTTAGCAGTCTAAGTGACACTGCTCCTAAAATCCAATTCCTCAGGGATGTTTTTACACGCATTGAGAAGATCTCCGAATCTCATAAAATGTTAAACAGAATGTGAAGTATATTCTTTGCGAGCGAAAGGATTTTCTTTGAAAATCTCTTTGCGCTCTTTTGGCAAATCAATCCTACATTCCTCTGGAACCCGCTGCGACTTACATGGGATAAGGGAAAAAGAAATGTTTTTCACTATTTTCAAAAAAACGGAGCTCACCTTTATATGCAGCGTTTATGACGAGCATTACTTTCGGAAAATACACACACCGGTTTTCCACAGATTGTAGACTGACCTGGGACCATGCAACTGCTAAATTGTGACTAGTTTTATTGCTTTGTGTAAAATAAAATTTATAAATCAAGGCTAAAAACAAATGTAAGCATAATAAGGGTTTTATAAACAGAAATAATAACGAAAGAAAATTTGTTTCTCTTGTGATACTTCATCAGTAACAGGTTTTTTAGCTAATTCAAAAATATTGCTTTGATATTCTCAAAAATTTTTAAAAAAATGAAATTTTTCTGATATTATATAACGCCCAAAGAGGAGTTTCTTTCATTTACAGACACATACACGTATCGAGAACATGTAAGCTAACGTTCATTTATGCTAAAAATATTTTAAAACAGCATATCTTTAGAAATCCCGACAGACAGTCTCGCTTGCTGGAAATAAATATGTTTATTTCCGTACAGTGTTGCCATTGCTCGCTTTCAAATTTTTGAGTTCGTTAATCAGAAATTCGTTAAAAGTTTATCAAACTATGAAATAGACAATAAAAAAAATTCAAATTCGCGCTTCCAAGTGCTTGTGTTCGGAAGGAGAACTACGGTATTTAAAATTTAAAGGCTCTATTTACCATTGTTTTTTCACAGCGCGAAGAACATACATACATTAATGCAGATTCTTCATTATTTAATTTCTTTCTATATAATACAGGGCGATAGGCAACAATTTGAAATGTGATGCAACGCTTGTAGTAATTCAGTGCAAAATGCCATTTCGAAACTAATAGCCGTTCTGGGCTAATGTTCCTTTGGGCTAAATTTCCGTGCTAAAATCGTTGAATATTATAACAAGTCCTACTGCTTGTTTTGTCTCTATTCATTTCTATTTCTACATAACTATTTTCGTCTCTACTCATTTCTATTTCTACATAACTATTTTTGTCTCTATTCATTTCTAGTTCTACATTTGTCTCTATTTATTTCTATTTCTACATAACTATTTTCGTCTCTATTCATTTCTATTTCTACACAACTATTTTCGTCTCTATTCATTTCTATTTCTATGCTAAATTCCATGCTAAAATCGTTGAATATTATAACAAGTCCTACTGTTTGTTTTGTCTCTATTCATTTCTATTTCTACATAACTATTTTCGTCTCTACTCATTTCTATTTCTACATAACTATTTTCGTCTCTATTCATTTCTAGTTCTACATTTGTCACAATTTACTTCTATTTCTACATAACTATTTTCGTCTCTATTCATTTCTATTTCTACACAACTATTTTCGTCTCTATTCATTTCTATTTCTATGCTAAATTCCATGCTAAAATCGTTGAATATTATAACAAGTCCTACTGTTTGTTTCGTCTCTATTCATTTCTATTTCTACATAACTATTTTCGTCTCTATTCATTTCTAGTTCTACATTTGTCTCTATTTATTTCTATTTCTACATAACTATTTTCGTCTTTATTCATTTCTATTTCTACACAACTATTTTCGTCTCTATTCATTTCTATTTCTATGCTAAATTCCGTGCTAAAATCGTTGAATATTATAACAAGTCCTACTGTTTGTTTTGTCTCTATTCATTTCTATTTCTACATAACTATTTTCGTCTCTACTCATTTCTATTTCTACATAACTATTTTCGTGTCTATTCATTTCTAGTTCTACATTTGTCTCTATTTATTTCTATTTCTACATAACTATTTTCTTCTCTGTTCATTTCTATTTCTACACAACTATTTTCGTCTCTATTCATTTCTATTTCTATGCTAAATTCCATGCTAAAATCGTTGAATATTATAACAAGTCCTACTGTTTGTTTCGTCTCTATTAATTTCTATTTCTACATAACTATTTTCGTCTCTACTCATTTCTATTTCTACATAGCTATTTTCGTCTCTATTCATTTCTAGTTCTACATTTGTCTCTATTTATTTCTATTTCTACATAACTATTTTCTTCTCTATTCATTTCTATTTCTACACAACTATTTTCGTCTCTATTCATTTCTATTTCTATGCTAAATTCCATGCTAAAATCGTTGAATATTATAACAAGTCCTACTGTTTGTTTTGTCTCTATTCATTTCTATTTCTACATAACTATTTTCGTCTCTACTCATTTCTATTTCTACATAACTATTTTCGTCTCTATTCATTTCTAGTTCTACATTTGTCTCTATTTATTTCTATTTCTACATAACTATTTTCGTCTCTATTCATTTCTATTTCTACACAACTATTTTCTTCTCTATTCATTTCTATTTCTATGCTAAATTCCATGCTAAAATCGTTGAATATTATAACAAGTCCTACTGTTTGTTTCGTCTCTATTCATTTCTATTTCTACATAACTATTTTCGTCTCTACTCATTTCTATTTCTACATAGCTATTTTCGTCTCTATTCATTTCTAGTTCTACATTTGTCTCTATTTATTTCTATTTCTACATAACTATTTTCTTCTCTATTCATTTCTATTTCTACACAACTATTTTCGTCTCTATTCATTTCTATTTCTATGCTAAATTCCATGCTAAAATCGTTGAATATTATAACAAGTCCTACTGTTTGTTTTGTCTCTATTCATTTCTATTTCTACATAACTATTTTCGTCTCTACTCATTTCTATTTCTACATAACTATTTTCGTCTCTATTCATTTCTAGTTCTACATTTGTCTCAATTTATTTCTATTTCTACATAACTATTTTCGTCTCTATTCATTTCTATTTCTACACAACTATTTTCGTCTCTATTCATTTCTATTTCTATGCTAAATTCTATGCTAAAATCGTTGAATATTATAACAAGTCCTACTGTTTGTTTTGTCTCTATTCATTTCTATTTCTACATAACTATTTTCGTCTCTACTCAGTTCTATTTCTACATAACTATTTTCGTCTCTATTCACTTCTAGTTCTACATTTGTCTCTATTTATTTCTATTTCTACATAACTATTTTCGTCTCTATTCATTTCTATTTCTACACAACTATTTTCGTCTCTATTCATTTCTATTTTTATGCTAAATTCCATGCTAAAATCGTTGAATATTATAACAAGTCCTACTGTTTGTTTTGTCTCTATTCATTTCTATTTCTACATAACTATTTTCGTCTCTACTCATTTCTATTTCTACATAACTATTTTCGTCTCTATTCATTTCTAGTTCTACATTTGTCTCTATTTATTTCTATTTCTACATAACTATTTTCGTCTCTATTCATTTCTATTTCTACACAACTATTTTCGTCTCTATTCATTTCTATTTCTATGCTAAATTCCATGCTAAAATCGTTGAATATTATAACAAGTCCTACTGCTTGTTCTGTCTCTATTCATTTCTATTTCTACATAGCTATTTTCGTCTCTATTCATTTCTAGTTCTACATTTGTCTCTATTTATTTCTATTTCTACATAACTATTTTCTTCTCTATTCATTTCTGTTTCTACACAACTATTTTCGTCTCTATTCATTTCTATTTCTATGCTAAATTCCATGCTAAAATCGTTGAATATTATAACAAGTCCTCCTGTTTGTTTTGTCTCTATTCATTTCTATTTCTACATAACTATTTTCGTCTCTACTCATTTCTATTTCTACATAACTATTTTCGTCTCTATTCACTTCTAGTTCTACATTTGTCTCTATTTATTTCTATTTCTACATAACTATTTTCGTCTCTATTCATTTCTATTTCTACACAACTATTTTCGTCTCTATTCATTTCTATTTTTATGCTAAATTCCATGCTAAAATCGTTGAATATTATAACAAGTCCTACTGTTTGTTTTGTCTCTATTCATTTCTATTTCTACATAACTATTTTCGTCTCTACTCATTTCTATTTCTACATAACTATTTTCGTCTCTATTCATTTCTAGTTCTACATTTGTCTCTATTTATTTCTATTTCTACATAACTATTTTCGTCTCTATTCATTTCTATTTCTATACAACTATTTTCGTCTCTATTCATTTCTATTTCTATGCTAAATTCCATGCTAAAATCGTTGAATATTATAACAAGTCCTACTGTTTGTTCTGTCTCTATTCATTTCTATTTCTACATAACTATTTTCGTCTCTACTCATTTCTATTTCTACATAACTATTTTCGTCTCTATTCATTTCTAGTTCTACATTTGTCTCAATTTATTTCTATTTCTACATAACTATTTTCGTCTCTATTCATTTCTATTTCTACACAACTATTTTCGTCTCTATTCATTTCTATTTCTATGCTAAATTCTATGCTAAAATCGTTGAATATTATAACAAGTCCTACTGTTTGTTTTGTCTCTATTCATTTCTATTTCTACATAACAATTTTCGTCTCTACTCATTTCTATTTCTACATAACTATTTTCGTCTCTATTCACTTCTATTTCTACATTTGTCTCTATTTATTTCTATTTCTACATAAATATTTTCGTCTCTATTCATTTCTATTTCTACACAACTATTTTCGTCTCTATTCACTTCTATTTCTATGCTAAATTCCATGCTAAAATTGTTGAATATTATAACAAGTCCTACTGTTTGTTTTGTCTCTATTCATTTCTATTTCTACATAACTATTTTCGTCTCTACTCATTTCTATTTCTACATAACTATTTTCGTCTCTATTCATTTCTAGTTCTACATTTGTCTCAATTTATTTCTATTTCTACATAACTATTTTCGTCTCTATTCATTTCTATTTCTACACAACTATTTTCGTCTCTATTCATTTCTATTTCTATGCTAAATTCCATGCTAAAATCGTTCAATATTATAACAAGTCCTACTGTTTGTTTTGTCTCTATTCATTTCTATTTCTACATAACTATTTTCGTCTCTACTCATTTCTATTTCTACATAACTATTTTCGTCTCTATTTATTTCTAGTTCTACATTTGTCTCTATTTATTTCTATTTCTACATAACTATTTTCGTCTCTATTCATTTCTATTTCTACACAACTATTTTCGTCTCTATTCATTTCTATTTCTATGCTAAATTCCATGCTAAAATCGTTGAATATTATAACAAGTCCTACTGCTTGTTCTGTCTCTATTCATTTCTATTTCTACATAGCTATTTTCGTCTCTATTCATTTCTAGTTCTACATTTGTCTCTATTTATTTCTATTTCTACATAACTATTTTCTTCTCTATTCATTTCTGTTTCTACACAACTATTTTCGTCTCTATTCATTTCTATTTCTATGCTAAATTCCATGCTAAAATCGTTGAATATTATAACAAGTCCTCCTGTTTGTTTTGTCTCTATTCATTTCTATTTCTACATAACTATTTTCGTCTCTACTCATTTCTATTTCTACATAACTATTTTCGTCTCTATTCACTTCTAGTTCTACATTTGTCTCTATTTATTTCTATTTCTACATAACTATTTTCTTCTCTATTCATTTCTATTTCTACACAACTATTTTCGTCTCTATTCATTTCTATTTCTATGCTAAATTCCATGCTAAAATCGTTGAATATTATAACAAGTCCTACTGTTTGTTTCGTCTCTATTCATTTCCTTTTTCTACATAACTATTTTCGTCTCTACTCATTTCTATTTCTACATAGCTATTTTCGTCTCTATTCATTTCTAGTTCTACATTTGTCTCTATTTATTTCTATTTCTACATAACTATTTTCTTCTCTATTCATTTCTATTTCTACACAACTATTTTCGTCTCTATTCATTTCTATTTTTATGCTAAATTCCATGCTAAAATCGTTGAATATTATAACAAGTCCTACTGTTTGTTTTGTCTCTATTCATTTCTATTTCTACATAACTATTTTCGTCTCTACTCATTTCTATTTCTACATAACTATTTTCGTCTCTATTCATTTCTAGTTCTACATTTGTCTCTATTTATTTCTATTTCTACATAACTATTTTCGTCTCTATTCATTTCTATTTCTACACAACTATTTTCGTCTCTATTCATTTCTATTTCTATGCTAAATTCCATGCTAAAATCGTTGAATATTATAACAAGTCCTACTGCTTGTTCTGTCTCTATTCATTTCTATTTCTACATAGCTATTTTCGTCTCTATTCATTTCTAGTTCTACATTTGTCTCTATTTATTTCTATTTCTACATAACTATTTTCTTCTCTATTCATTTCTGTTTCTACACAACTATTTTCGTCTCTATTCATTTCTATTTCTATGCTAAATTCCATGCTAAAATCGTTGAATATTATAACAAGTCCTCCTGTTTGTTTTGTCTCTATTCATTTCTATTTCTACATAACTATTTTCGTCTCTACTCATTTCTATTTCTACATAACTATTTTCGTCTCTATTCACTTCTAGTTCTACATTTGTCTCTATTTATTTCTATTTCTATATAACTATTTTCGTCTCTATTCATTTCTATTTCTACACAACTATTTTCGTCTCTATTCATTTCTATTTTTATGCTAAATTCCATGCTAAAATCGTTGAATATTATAACAAGTCCTACTGTTTGTTTTGTCTCTATTCATTTCTATTTCTACATAACTATTTTCGTCTCTACTCATTTCTATTTCTACATAACTATTTTCGTCTCTATTCATTTCTAGTTCTACATTTGTCTCTATTTATTTCTATTTCTACATAACTATTTTCGTCTCTATTCATTTCTATTTCTACACAACTATTTTCGTCTCTATTCATTTCTATTTCTATGCTAAATTCCATGCTAAAATCGTTGAATATTATAACAAGTCCTACTGTTTGTTTTGTCTCTATTCATTTCTATTTCTACATAACTATTTTCGTCTCTACTCATTTCTATTTCTACATAACTATTTTCGTCTCTATTTATTTCTAGTTCTACATTTGTCTCTATTTATTTCTATTTCTACATAACTATTTTCGTCTCTATTCATTTCTATTTCTACACAACTATTTTCGTCTCTATTCATTTCTATTTCTATGCTAAATTCCATGCTAAAATCGTTGAATATTATAACAAGTCCTACTGCTTGTTCTGTCTCTATTCATTTCTATTTCTACATAGCTATTTTCGTCTCTATTCATTTCTAGTTCTACATTTGTCTCTATTTATTTCTATTTCTACATAACTATTTTCTTCTCTATTCATTTCTGTTTCTACACAACTATTTTCGTCTCTATTCATTTCTATTTCTATGCTAAATTCCATGCTAAAATCGTTGAATATTATAACAAGTCCTCCTGTTTGTTTTGTCTCTATTCATTTCTATTTCTACATAACTATTTTCGTCTCTACTCATTTCTATTTCTACATAACTATTTTCGTCTCTATTCACTTCTACTTCTACATTTGTCTCTATTTATTTCTATTTCTACATAACTATTTTCTTCTCTATTCATTTCTATTTCTACACAACTATTTTCGTCTCTATTCATTTCTATTTCTATGCTAAATTCCATGCTAAAATCGTTGAATATTATAACAAGTCCTACTGTTTGTTTCGTCTCTATTCATTTCCTTTTTCTACATAACTATTTTCGTCTCTACTCATTTCTATTTCTACATAGCTATTTTCGTCTCTATTCATTTCTAGTTCTACATTTGTCTCTATTTATTTCTATTTCTACATAACTATTTTCTTCTCTATTCATTTCTATTTCTACACAACTATTTTCGTCTCTATTCATTTCTATTTCTATGCTAAATTCCATGCTAAAATCGTTGAATATTATAACAAGTCCTACTGTTTGTTTCGTCTCTATTCATTTCTATTTCTACATAACTATTTTCGTCTCTACTCATTTCTATTTCTACATAACTAATTTCGTCTCTATTCATTTCTAGTTCTACATTTGTCTCTATTTATTTCTATTTCTACATAACTATTTTCTTCTCTATTCATTTCTATTTCTACACAACTATTTTCGTCTCTATTCATTTCTATTTCTATGCTAAATTCCATGCTAAAATCGTTGAATATTATAACAAGTCCTACTGTTTGTTTCGTCTCTATTCATTTCTATTTCTACATAACTATTTTCGTCTCTACTCATTTCTATTTCTACATAGCTATTTTCGTCTCTATTCATTTCTAGTTCTACATTTGTCTCTATTTATTTCTATTTCTACATAACTATTTTCTTCTCTATTCATTTCTATTTCTACACAACTATTTTCGTCTCTATTCATTTCTATTTCTATGCTAAATTCCATGCTAAAATCGTTGAATATTATAACAAGTCCTACTGTTTGTTTTGTCTCTATTCATTTCTATTTCTACATAACTATTTTCGTATCTGCTCATTTCTATTTCTACATAACTAATTTCGTCTCTATTCATTTCTAGTTCTACATTTGTCTCAATTTATTTCTATTTCTACATAACTATTTTCGTCTCTATTCATTTCTATTTCTACACAACTATTTTCGTCTCTATTCATTTCTATTTCTATGCTAAATTCCATGCTAAAATCGTTGAATATTATAACAAGTCCTACTGTTTGTTTCGTCTCTATTCATTTCTATTTCTACATAACTATTTTCGTCTCTACTCATTTCTATTTCTACATAACTAATTTCGTCTCTATTCATTTCTAGTTCTACATTTGTCTCTATTTATTTCTATTTCTACATAACTATTTTCTTCTCTATTCATTTCTATTTCTACACAACTATTTTCGTCTCTATTCATTTCTATTTCTATGCTAAATTCCATGCTAAAATCGTTGAATATTATAACAAGTCCTACTGTTTGTTTTGTCTCTATTCATTTCTATTTCTACATAACTATTTTCGTATCTACTCATTTCTATTTCTACATAACTAATTTCGTCTCTATTCATTTCTAGTTCTACATTTGTCTCTATTTATTTCTATTTCTACATAACTATTTTCTTCTCTATTCATTTCTATTTCTACACAACTATTTTCGTCTCTATTCATTTCTATTTCTATGCTAAATTCCATGCTAAAATCGTTGAATATTATAACAAGTCCTACTGTTTGTTTTGTCTCTATTCATTTCTATTTCTACATAACTATTTTCGTATCTACTCATTTCTATTTCTACATAACTAATTTCGTCTCTATTCATTTCTAGTTCTACATTTGTCTCAATTTATTTCTATTTCTACATAACTATTTTCGTCTCTATTCATTTCTATTTCTACACAACTATTTTCGTCTCTATTCATTTCTATTTCTATGCTAAATTAAATGCTAAAATCGTTGAATATTATAACAAGTCCTACTGTTTGTTTTGTCTCTATTCATTTCTATTTCTACATAACTATTTTCGTCTCTACTCATTTCTATTTCTACATAACTATTTTCGACTCTATTCATTTCTAGTTCTACATTTGTCTCTATTTATTTCTATTTCTACATAACTATTTTCGTCTCTATTCATTTCTATTTCTACACAACTATTTTCGTCTCTATTCTTTTCTATTTCTATGCTAAATTCCATGCTAAAATCGTTGAATATTATAACAAGTCCTACTGTTTGTTTCGTCTCTATTCATTTCTATTTCTACATAATTATTTTCGTCTCTACTCATTTCTATTTCTACATAACTAATTTCGTCTCTATTCATTTCTAGTTCTACATTTGTCTCTATTTATTTCTATTTCTACATAACTATTTTCTTCTCTATTCATTTCTATTTCTACACAACTATTTTCGTCTCTATTCATTTCTATTTCTATGCTAAATTCCATGCTAAAATCGTTGAATATTATAACAAGTCCTACTGTTTGTTTTGTCTCTATTCATTTCTATTTCTACATAACTATTTTCGTATCTACTCATTTCTATTTCTACATAACTAATTTCGTCTCTATTCATTTCTAGTTCTACATTTGTCTCTATTTATTTCTATTTCTACATAACTATTTTCTTCTCTATTCATTTCTATTTCTACACAACTATTTTCGTCTCTATTCATTTCTATTTCTATGCTAAATTCCATGCTAAAATCGTTGAATATTATAACAAGTCCTACTGTTTGTTTTGTCTCTATTCATTTCTATTTCTACATAACTATTTTCGTATCTACTCATTTCTATTTCTACATAACTAATTTCGTCTCTATTCATTTCTAGTTCTACATTTGTCTCAATTTATTTCTATTTCTACATAACTATTTTCGTCTCTATTCATTTCTATTTCTACACAACTATTTTCGTCTCTATTCATTTCTATTTCTATGCTAAATTAAATGCTAAAATCGTTGAATATTATAACAAGTCCTACTGTTTGTTTTGTCTCTATTCATTTCTATTTCTACATAACTATTTTCGTCTCTACTCATTTCTATTTCTACATAACTATTTTCGTCTCTATTCATTTCTAGTTCTACATTTGTCTCTATTTATTTCTATTTCTACATAACTATTTTCGTCTTTATTCATTTCTATTTCTACACAACTATTTTCGTCTCTATTCATTTCTATTTCTATGCTAAATTCCATGCTAAAATCGTTGAATATTATAACAAGTCCTACTGTTTGTTTTGTCTCTATTCATTTCTATTTCTACATAACTATTTTCGTATCTACTCATTTCTATTTCTACATAACTAATTTCGTCTCTATTCATTTCTAGTTCTACATTTGTCTCAATTTATTTCTATTTCTACATACTATTTTCGTCTCTATTCATTTCTATTTCTACACAACTATTTTCGTCTCTATTCATTTCTATTTCTATGCTAAATTAAATGCTAAAATCGTTGAATATTATAACAAGTCCTACTGTTTGTTTTGTCTCTATTCATTTCTATTTCTACATAACTATTTTCGTCTCTACTCATTTCTATTTCTACATAGCTATTTTCGTCTCTATTCATTTCTAGTTCTACATTTGTCTCTATTTATTTCTATTTCTACATAAATATTTTCTTCTCTATTCATTTCTATTTCTACACAACTATTTTCGTCTCTATTCATTTCTATTTCTATGCTAAATTCCATGCTAAAATCGTTGAATATTATAACAAGTCCTACTGTTTGTTTCGTCTCTATTCATTTCTATTTCTACATAACTATTTTCGTCTCTACTTATTTCTATTTCTACATAGCTATTTTCGTCTCTATTCATTTCTAGTTCTACATTTGTCTCTATTTATTTCTATTTCTACATAACTATTTTCTTCTCTATTCATTTCTATTTCTACACAACTATTTTCGTCTCTATTCATTTCTATTTCTATGCTAAATTCCATGCTAAAATCGTTGAATATTATAACAAGTCCTACTGTTTGTTTTGTCTCTATTCATTTCTATTTCTACATAACTATTTTCGTCTCTACTCATTTCTATTTCTACATAACTATTTTCGTCTCTACTCATTTCTATTTCTACATAACTATTTTCGTCTCTATTCATTTCTAGTTCTACATTTGTCTCTATTTATTTCTATTTCTACATAACTATTTTCGTCTTTATTCATTTCTATTTCTACACAACTATTTTCGTCTCTATTCATTTCTATTTCTATGCTAAATTCCATGCTAAAATCGTTGAATATTATAACAAGTCCTACTGTTTGTTTTGTCTCTATTCATTTCTATTTCTACATAACTATTTTCGTATCTACTCATTTCTATTTCTACATAACTAATTTCGTCTCTATTCATTTCTAGTTCTACATTTGTCTCAATTTATTTCTATTTCTACATACTACTTTCGTCTCTATTCATTTCTATTTCTACACAACTATTTTCGTCTCTATTCATTTCTATTTCTATGCTAAATTAAATGCTAAAATCGTTGAATATTATAACAAGTCCTACTGTTTGTTTTGTCTCTATTCATTTCTATTTCTACATAACTATTTTCGTCTCTACTCATTTCTATTTCTACATAGCTATTTTCGTCTCTATTCATTTCTAGTTCTACATTTGTCTCTATTTATTTCTATTTCTACATAAATATTTTCTTCTCTATTCATTTCTATTTCTACACAACTATTTTCGTCTCTATTCATTTCTATTTCTATGCTAAATTCCATGCTAAAATCGTTGAATATTATAACAAGTCCTACTGTTTGTTTCGTCTCTATTCATTTCTATTTCTACATAACTATTTTCGTCTCTACTCATTTCTATTTCTACATAGCTATTTTCGTCTCTATTCATTTCTAGTTCTACATTTGTCTCTATTTATTTCTATTTCTACATAACTATTTTCTTCTCTATTCATTTCTATTTCTACACAACTATTTTCGTCTCTATTCATTTCTATTTCTATGCTAAATTCCATGCTAAAATCGTTGAATATTATAACAAGTCCTACTGTTTGTTTTGTCTCTATTCATTTCTATTTCTACATAACTATTTTCGTATCTACTCATTTCTATTTCTACATAACTAATTTCGTCTCTATTCATTTCTAGTTCTACATTTGTCTCAATTTATTTCTATTTCTACATAACTATTTTCGTCTCTATTCATTTCTATTTCTACACAACTATTTTCGTCTCTATTCATTTCTATTTCTATGCTAAATTAAATGCTAAAATCGTTGAATATTATAACAAGTCCTACTGTTTGTTTTGTCTCTATTCATTTCTATTTCTACATAACTATTTTCGTCTCTACTCATTTCTATTTCTACATAACTATTTTCGTCTCTATTCATTTCTAGTTCTACATTTGTCTCTATTTATTTCTATTTCTACATAACTATTTTCGTCTTTATTCATTTCTATTTCTACACAACTATTTTCGTCTCTATTCATTTCTATTTCTATGCTAAATTCCATGCTAAAATCGTTGAATATTATAACAAGTCCTACTGTTTGTTTCGTCTCTATTCATTTCTATTTCTACATAACTATTTTCGTCTCTACTCATTTCTATTTCTACATAGCTATTTTCGTCTCTATTCATTTCTAGTTCTACATTTGTCTCTATTTATTTCTATTTCTACATAACTATTTTCTTCTCTATTCATTTCTATTTCTACACAACTATTTTCGTCTCTATTCATTTCTATTTCTATGCTAAATTCCATGCTAAAATCGTTGAATATTATAACAAGTCCTACTGTTTGTTTTGTCTCTATTCATTTCTATTTCTACATAACTATTTTCGTATCTACTCATTTCTATTTCTACATAACTAATTTCGTCTCTATTCATTTCTAGTTCTACATTTGTCTCAATTTATTTCTATTTCTACATAACTATTTTCGTCTCTATTCATTTCTATTTCTACACAACTATTTTCGTCTCTATTCATTTCTATTTCTATGCTAAATTAAATGCTAAAATCGTTGAATATTATAACAAGTCCTACTGTTTGTTTCGTCTCTATTCATTTCTATTTCTACATAACTATTTTCGTCTCTACTCATTTCTATTTCTACATAACTATTTTCGTCTCTATTCATTTCTAGTTCTACATTTGTCTCTATTTATTTCTATTTCTACATAACTATTTTCGTCTTTATTCATTTCTATTTCTACACAACTATTTTCGTCTCTATTCATTTCTATTTCTATGCTAAATTCCATGCTAAAATCGTTGAATATTATAACAAGTCCTACTGTTTGTTTCGTCTTAATTCATTTCTATTTCTACATAACTATTTTCGTCTCTACTCATTTCTATTTCTACATAACTATTTTCGTCTCTATTCATTTCTAGTTCTACATTTGTCTCTATTTATTTCTATTTCTACATAACTATTTTCGTCTTTATTCATTTCTATTTCTACACAACTATTTTCGTCTCTATTCATTTCTATTTCTATGCTAAATTCCATGCTAAAATCGTTGAATATTATAACAAGTCCTACTGTTTGTTTTGTCTCTATTCATTTCTATTTCTACATAACTATTTTCGTCTCTACTCATTTCTATTTCTACATAACTATTTTCGTCTCTATTCATTTCTAGTTCTACATTTGTCTCTATTTATTTCTATTTCTACATAACTATTTTCTTCTCTATTCATTTCTATTTCTACACAACTATTTTCGTCTCTATTCATTTCTATTTCTATGCTAAATTCCATGCTAAAATCGTTGAATATTATAACAAGTCCTACTGTTTGTTTCGTCTCTATTCATTTCTATTTCTACATAACTATTTTCGTCTCTACTCATTTCTATTTCTACATAGCTATTTTCGTCTCTATTCATTTCTAGTTCTACATTTGTCTCTATTTATTTCTATTTCTACATAACTATTTTCTTCTCTATTCATTTCTATTTCTACACAACTATTTTCGTCTCTATTCATTTCTATTTCTATGCTAAATTCCATGCTAAAATCGTTGAATATTATAACAAGTCCTACTGTTTGTTTTGTCTCTATTCATTTCTATTTCTACATAACTATTTTCGTATCTACTCATTTCTATTTCTACATAACTAATTTCGTCTCTATTCATTTCTAGTTCTACATTTGTCTCTATTTATTTCTATTTCTACATAACTATTTTCGTCTCTATTCATTTCTATTTCTACACAACTATTTTCGTCTCTATTCATTTCTATTTTTATGCTAAATTCCATGCTAAAATCGTTGAATATTATAACAAGTCCTACTGTTTGTTTTGTCTCTATTCATTTCTATTTCTACATAACTATTTTCGTCTCTACTCATTTCTATTTCTACATAGCTATTTTCGTCTCTATTCATTTCTAGTTCTACATTTGTCTCTATTTATTTCTATTTCTACATAACTATTTTCTTCTCTATTCATTTCTATTTCTACACAACTATTTTCGTCTCTATTCATTTCTATTTCTATGCTAAATTCCATGCTAAAATCGTTGAATATTATAACAAGTCCTACTGTTTGTTTCGTCTCTATTCATTTCTATTTCTACATAACTATTTTCGTCTCTACTCATTTCTATTTCTACACAGCTATTTTCGTCTCTATTCATTTCTAGTTCTACATTTGTCTCTATTTATTTCTATTTCTACATAACTATTTTCTTCTCTATTCATTTCTATTTCTACACAACTATTTTCGTCTCTATTCATTTCTATTTCTATGCTAAATTCCATGCTAAAATCGTTGAATATTATAACAAGTCCTACTGTTTGTTTTGTCTCTATTCATTTCTATTTCTACATAACTATTTTCGTATCTACTCATTTCTATTTCTACATAACTAATTTCGTCTCTATTCATTTCTAGTTCTACATTTGTCTCTATTTATTTCTATTTCTACATAACTATTTTCGTCTCTATTCATTTCTATTTTTACACAACTATTTTCGTCTCTATTCATTTCTATTTTTATGCTAAATTCCATGCTAAAATCGTTGAATATTATAACAAGTCCTACTGTTTGTTTTGTCTCTATTCATTTCTATTTCTACATAACTATTTTCGTCTCTACTCATTTCTATTTCTACATAACTATTTTCGTCTCTATTCATTTCTAGTTCTACATTTGTCTCTATTTATTTCTATTTCTACATAACTATTTTCTTCTCTATTCATTTCTATTTCTACACAACTATTTTCGTCTCTATTCATTTCTATTTCTATGCTAAATTCCATGCTAAAATCGTTGAATATTATAACAAGTCCTACTGTTTGTTTTGTCTCTATTCATTTCTATTTCTACATAACTATTTTCGTATCTACTCATTTCTATTTCTACATAACTAATTTCGTCTCTATTCATTTCTAGTTCTACATTTGTCTCAATTTATTTCTATTTCTACATAACTATTTTCGTCTCTATTCATTTCTATTTCTACACAACTATTTTCGTCTCTATTCATTTCTATTTCTATGCTAAATTAAATGCTAAAATCGTTGAATATTATAACAAGTCCTACTGTTTGTTTTGTCTCTATTCATTTCTATTTCTACATAACTATTTTCGTCTCTACTCATTTCTATTTCTACACAGCTATTTTCGTCTCTATTCATTTCTAGTTCTACATTTGTCTCTATTTATTTCTATTTCTACATAAATATTTTCTTCTCTATTCATTTCTATTTCTACACAACTATTTTCGTCTCTATTCATTTCTATTTCTATGCTAAATTCCATGCTAAAATCGTTGAATATTATAACAAGTCCTACTGTTTGTTTCGTCTCTATTCATTTCTATTTCTACATAACTATTTTCGTCTCTACTCATTTCTATTTCTACATAACTATTTTCGTCTCTATTCATTTCTAGTTCTACATTTGTCTCTATTTATTTCTATTTCTACATAACTATTTTCGTCTTTATTCATTTCTATTTCTACACAACTATTTTCGTCTCTATTCATTTCTATTTCTATGCTAAATTAAATGCTAAAATCGTTGAATATTATAACAAGTCCTACTGTTTGTTTTGTCTCTATTCATTTCTATTTCTACATAACTATTTTCGTCTCTACTCATTTCTATTTCTACACAGCTATTTTCGTCTCTATTCATTTCTAGTTCTACATTTGTCTCTATTTATTTCTATTTCTACATAAATATTTTCTTCTCTATTCATTTCTATTTCTACACAACTATTTTCGTCTCTATTCATTTCTATTTCTATGCTAAATTCCATGCTAAAATCGTTGAATATTATAACAAGTCCTACTGTTTGTTTCGTCTCTATTCATTTCTATTTCTACATAACTATTTTCGTCTCTACTCATTTCTATTTCTACATAACTATTTTCGTCTCTATTCATTTCTAGTTCTACATTTGTCTCTATTTATTTCTATTTCTACATAACTATTTTCGTCTTTATTCATTTCTATTTCTACACAACTATTTTCGTCTCTATTCATTTCTATTTCTATGCTAAATTCCATGCTAAAATCGTTGAATATTATAACAAGTCCTACTGTTTGTTTTGTCTCTATTCATTTCTATTTCTACATAACTATTTTCGTCTCTACTCATTTCTATTTCTACATAACTATTTTCGTCTCTATTCATTTCTAGTTCTACATTTGTCTCTATTTATTTCTATTTCTACATAACTATTTTCTTCTCTATTCATTTCTATTTCTACACAACTATTTTCGTCTCTATTCATTTCTATTTCTATGCTAAATTCCATGCTAAAATCGTTGAATATTATAACAAGTCCTACTGTTTGTTTCGTCTCTATTCATTTCTATTTCTACATAACTATTTTCGTCTCTACTCATTTCTATTTCTACATAGCTATTTTCGTCTCTATTCATTTCTAGTTCTACATTTGTCTCTATTTATTTCTATTTCTACATAACTATTTTCTTCTCTATTCATTTCTATTTCTACACAACTATTTTCGTCTCTATTCATTTCTATTTCTATGCTAAATTCCATGCTAAAATCGTTGAATATTATAACAAGTCCTACTGTTTGTTTTGTCTCTATTCATTTCTATTTCTACATAACTATTTTCGTATCTACTCATTTCTATTTCTACATAACTAATTTCGTCTCTATTCATTTCTAGTTCTACATTTGTCTCTATTTATTTCTATTTCTACATAACTATTTTCGTCTCTATTCATTTCTATTTCTACACAACTATTTTCGTCTCTATTCATTTCTATTTCTATGCTAAATTCCATGCTAAAATCGTTGAATATTATAACAAGTCCTACTGTTTGTTTCGTCTCTATTCATTTCTATTTCTACATAACTATTTTCGTCTCTACTCATTTCTATTTCTACACAGCTATTTTCGTCTCTATTCATTTCTAGTTCTACATTTGTCTCTATTTATTTCTATTTCTACATAACTATTTTCTTCTCTATTCATTTCTATTTCTACACAAATATTTTCGTCTCTATTCATTTCTATTTCTATGCTAAATTCCATGCTAAAATCGTTGAATATTATAACAAGTCCTACTGTTTGTTTTGTCTCTATTCATTTCTATTTCTACATAACTATTTTCGTATCTACTCATTTCTATTTCTACATAACTAATTTCGTCTCTATTCATTTCTAGTTCTACATTTGTCTCTATTTATTTCTATTTCTACATAACTATTTTCGTCTCTATTCATTTCTATTTTTACACAACTATTTTCGTCTCTATTCATTTCTATTTTTATGCTAAATTCCATGCTAAAATCGTTGAATATTATAACAAGTCCTACTGTTTGTTTTGTCTCGATTCATTTCTATTTCTACATAACTATTTTCGTCTCTACTCATTTCTATTTCTACATAACTATTTTCGTCTCTATTCATTTCTAGTTCTACATTTGTCTCTATTTATTTCTATTTCTACATAACTATTTTCTTCTCTGTTCATTTCTATTTCTACACAACTATTTTCTTCTCTATTCATTTCTATTTCTATGCTAAATTCCATGCTAAAATCGTTGAATATTATAACAAGTCCTACTGTTTGTTTAGTCTCTATTCATTTCTATTTCTACATAACTATTTTCGTCTCTACTCATTTCTATTTCTACATAGCTATTTTCGTCTCTATTCATTTCTAGTTCTACATTTGTCTCTATTTATTTCTATTTCTACATAACTATTTTCTTCTCTATTCATTTCTATTTCTACACAACTATTTTCGTCTCTATTCATTTCTATTTCTATGCTAAATTCCATGCTAAAATCGTTGAATATTATAACAAGTCCTACTGTTTGTTTTGTCTCTATTCATTTCTATTTCTACATAACTATTTTCGTCTCTACTCATTTCTATTTCTACATAACTAATTTCGTCTCTATTCATTTCTAGTTCTACATTTGTCTCTATTTATTTCTATTTCTACATAACTATTTTCGTCTCTATTCATTTCTATTTCTACACAACTATTTTCGTCTCTATTCATTTCTATTTTTATGCTAAATTCCATGCTAAAATCGTTGAATTTTATAACAAGTCCTACTGTTTGTTTTGTCTCTATTCATTTCTATTTCTACATAACTATTTTCGTCTCTACTCATTTCTATTTCTACATAACTATTTTCGTCTCTTCATTTCTAGTTCTACATTTGTCTCTATTTATTTCTATTTCTACATAACTATTTTCTTCTCTATTCATTTCTATTTCTACACAACTATTTTCGTCTCTATTCATTTCTATTTCTATGCTAAATTCCATGCTAAAATCGTTGAATATTATAACAAGTCCTACTGTTTGTTTCGTCTCTATTCATTTCCTTTTTCTACATAACTATTTTCGTCTCTACTCATTTCTATTTCTACATAGCTATTTTCGTCTCTATTCATTTCTAGTTCTACATTTGTCTCTATTTATTTCTATTTCTACATAACTATTTTCTTCTCTATTCATTTCTATTTCTACACAACTATTTTCGTCTCTATTCATTTCTATTTCTATGCTAAATTCCATGCTAAAATCGTTGAATATTATAACAAGTCCTACTGTTTGTTTCGTCTCTATTCATTTCTATTTCTACATAACTATTTTCGTCTCTACTCATTTCTATTTCTACACAGCTATTTTCGTCTCTATTCATTTCTAGTTCTACATTTGTCTCTATTTATTTCTATTTCTACATAACTATTTTCTTCTCTATTCATTTCTATTTCTACACAACTATTTTCGTCTCTATTCATTTCTATTTCTATGCTAAATTCCATGCTAAAATCGTTGAATATTATAACAAGTCCTACTGTTTGTTTCGTCTCTATTCATTTCTATTTCTACATAACTATTTTCGTCTCTACTCATTTCTATTTCTACACAGCTATTTTCGTCTCTATTCATTTCTAGTTCTACATTTGTCTCTATTTATTTCTATTTCTACATAACTATTTTCTTCTCTATTCATTTCTATTTCTACACAACTATTTTCGTCTCTATTCATTTCTATTTCTATGCTAAATTCCATGCTAAAATCGTTGAATATTATAACAAGTCCTACTGTTTGTTTTGTCTCTATTCATTTCTATTTCTACATAACTATTTTCGTATCTACTCATTTCTATTTCTACATAACTAATTTCGTCTCTATTCATTTCTAGTTCTACATTTGTCTCTATTTATTTCTATTTCTACATAACTATTTTCGTCTCTATTCATTTCTATTTTTACACAACTATTTTCGTCTCTATTCATTTCTATTTTTATGCTAAATTCCATGCTAAAATCGTTGAATATTATAACAAGTCCTACTGTTTGTTTTGTCTCTATTCATTTCTATTTCTACATAACTATTTTCGTCTCTACTCATTTCTATTTCTACATAACTATTTTCGTCTCTATTCATTTCTAGTTCTACATTTGTCTCTATTTATTTCTATTTCTACATAACTATTTTCTTCTCTATTCATTTCTATTTCTACACAACTATTTTCGTCTCTATTCATTTCTATTTCTATGCTAAATTCCATGCTAAAATCGTTGAATATTATAACAAGTCCTACTGTTTGTCTTGTCTCTATTCATTTCTATTTCTACATAACTATTTTCGTATCTACTCATTTCTATTTCTACATAACTAATTTCGTCTCTATTCATTTTTATTTCTACATTTGTCTCAATTTATTTCTATTTCTACATAACTATTTTCGTCTCTATTCATTTCTATTTCTATACAACTATTTTCGTGTCTATTCATTTCTATTTCTATGCTAAATTAAATGCTAAAATCGTTGAATATTATAACAAGTCCTACTGTTTGTTTTGTCTCTATTCATTTCTATTTCTACATAACTATTTTCGTCTCTACTCATTTCTATTTCTACATAGCTATTTTCGTCTCTATTCATTTCTAGTTCTACATTTGTCTCTATTTATTTCTATTTCTACATAACTATTTTCTTCTCTATTCATTTCTATTTCTACACAACTATTTTCGTCTCTATTCATTTCTATTTCTATGCTAAATTCCATGCTAAAATCGTTGAATATTATAACAAGTCCTACTGTTTGTTTTGTCTCTATTCATTTCTATTTCTACATAACTATTTTCGTCTCTACTCATTTCTATTTCTACATAACTAATTTCGTCTCTATTCATTTCTAGTTCTACATTTGTCTCTATTTATTTCTATTTCTACATAACTATTTTCGTCTCTATTCATTTCTATTTCTACACAACTATTTTCTTCTCTATTCATTTCTATTTCTATGCTAAATTCCATGCTAAAATCGTTGAATATTATAACAAGTCCTACTGTTTGTTTCGTCTCTATTCATTTCTATTTCTACATAACTATTTTCGTCTCTACTCATTTCTATTTCTACATAGCTATTTTCGTCTCTATTCATTTCTAGTTCTACATTTGTCTCTATTTATTTCTATTTCTACATAACTATTTTCTTCTCTATTCATTTCTATTTCTACACAACTATTTTCGTCTCTATTCATTTCTATTTCTATGCTAAATTCCATGCTAAAATCGTTGAATATTATAACAAGTCCTACTGTTTGTTTTGTCTCTATTCATTTCTATTTCTACATAACTATTTTCGTCTCTACTCATTTCTATTTCTACATAACTATTTTCGTCTCTATTCATTCCTAGTTCTACATTTGTCTCAATTTATTTCTATTTCTACATAACTATTTTCGTCTCTATTCATTTCTATTTCTACACAACTATTTTCGTCTCTATTCATTTCTATTTCTATGCTAAATTCTATGCTAAAATCGTTGAATATTATAACAAGTCCTACTGTTTGTTTTGTCTCTATTCATTTCTATTTCTACATAACTATTTTCGTCTCTACTCAGTTCTATTTCTACATAACTCTTTTCGTCTCTATTCACTTCTAGTTCTACATTTGTCTCTATTTATTTCTATTTCTACATAACTATTTTCGTCTCTATTCATTTCTATTTCTACACAACTATTTTCGTCTCTATTCATTTCTATTTTTATGCTAAATACCATGCTAAAATCGTTGAATATTATAACAAGTCCTACTGTTTGTTTTGTCTCTATTCATTTCTATTTCTACATAACTATTTTCGTCTCTACTCATTTCTATTTCTACATAACTATTTTCGTCTCTATTCATTTCTAGTTCTACATTTGTCTCTATTTATTTCTATTTCTACATAACTATTTTCGTCTCTATTCATTTCTATTTCTACACAACTATTTTCGTCTCTATTCATTTCTATTTCTATGCTAAATTCCATGCTAAAATCGTTGAATATTATAACAAGTCCTACTGCTTGTTCTGTCTCTATTCATTTCTATTTCTACATAGCTATTTTCGTCTCTATTCATTTCTAGTTCTACATTTGTCTCTATTTATTTCTATTTCTACATAACTATTTTCTTCTCTATTCATTTCTGTTTCTACACAACTATTTTCGTCTCTATTCATTTCTATTTCTATGCTAAATTCCATGCTAAAATCGTTGAATATTATAACAAGTCCTCCTGTTTGTTTTGTCTCTATTCATTTCTATTTCTACATAACTATTTTCGTCTCTACTCATTTCTATTTCTACATAACTATTTTCGTCTCTATTCACTTCTAGTTCTACATTTGTCTCTATTTATTTCTATTTCTACATAACTATTTTCGTCTCTATTCATTTCTATTTCTACACAAATATTTTCGTCTCTATTCATTTCTATTTTTATGCTAAATTCCATGCTAAAATCGTTGAATATTATAACAAGTCCTACTGTTTGTTTTGTCTCTATTCATTTCTATTTCTACATAACTATTTTCGTCTCTACTCATTTCTATTTCTACATAACTATTTTCGTCTCTATTCATTTCTAGTTCTACATTTGTCTCTATTTATTTCTATTTCTACATAACTATTTTCGTCTCTATTCATTTCTATTTCTACACAACTATTTTCGTCTCTATTCATTTCTATTTCTATGCTAAATTCCATGCTAAAATCGTTGAATATTATAACAAGTCCTACTGTTTGTTCTGTCTCTATTCATTTCTATTTCTACATAACTATTTTCGTCTCTACTCATTTCTATTTCTACATAACTATTTTCGTCTCTATTCATTTCTAGTTCTACATTTGTCTCAATTTATTTCTATTTCTACATAACTATTTTCGTCTCTATTCATTTCTATTTCTACACAACTATTTTCGTCTCTATTCATTTCTATTTCTATGCTAAATTCTATGCTAAAATCGTTGAATATTATAACAAGTCCTACTGTTTGTTTTGTCTCTATTCATTTCTATTTCTACATAACAATTTTCGTCTCTACTCATTTCTATTTCTACATAACTATTTTCGTCTCTATTCACTTCTAGTTCTACATTTGTCTCTATTTATTTCTATTTCTACATAAATATTTTCGTCTCTATTCATTTCTATTTCTACACAACTATTTTCGTCTCTATTCACTTCTATTTCTATGCTAAATTCCATGCTAAAATTGTTGAATATTATAACAAGTCCTACTGTTTTTTTTGTCTCTATTCATTTCTATTTCTACATAACTATTTTCGTCTCTACTCATTTCTATTTCTACATAACTATTTTCGTCTCTATTCATTTCTAGTTCTACATTTGTCTCAATTTATTTCTATTTCTACATAACTATTTTCGTCTCTATTCATTTCTATTTCTACACAACTATTTTCGTCTCTATTCATTTCTATTTCTATGCTAAATTCCATGCTAAAATCGTTCAATATTATAACAAGTCCTACTGTTTGTTTTGTCTCTATTCATTTCTATTTCTACATAACTATTTTCGTCTCTACTCATTTCTATTTCTACATAGCTATTTTCGTCTCTATTCATTTCTAGTTCTACATTTGTCTCTATTTATTTCTATTTCTACATAACTATTTTCTTCTCTATTCATTTCTGTTTCTACACAACTATTTTCGTCTCTATTCATTTCTATTTCTATGCTAAATTCCATGCTAAAATCGTTGAATATTATAACAAGTCCTCCTGTTTGTTTTGTCTCTATTCATTTCTATTTCTACATAACTATTTTCGTCTCTACTCATTTCTATTTCTACATAACTATTTTCGTCTCTATTCACTTCTAGTTCTACATTTGTCTCTATTTATTTCTATTTCTACATAACTATTTTCTTCTCTATTCATTTCTATTTCTACACAACTATTTTCGTCTCTATTCATTTCTATTTCTATGCTAAATTCCATGCTAAAATCGTTGAATATTATGACAAGTCCTACTGTTTGTTTCGTCTCTATTCATTTCCTTTTTCTACATAACTATTTTCGTCTCTACTCATTTCTATTTCTACATAGCTATTTTCGTCTCTATTCATTTCTAGTTCTACATTTGTCTCTATTTATTTCTATTTCTACATAACTATTTTCTTCTCTATTCATTTCTATTTCTACACAACTATTTTCGTCTCTATTCATTTCTATTTCTATGCTAAATTCCATGCTAAAATCGTTGAATATTATAACAAGTCCTACTGTTTGTTTCGTCTCTATTCATTTCTATTTCTACATAACTATTTTCGTCTCTACTCATTTCTATTTCTACATAACTAATTTCGTCTCTATTCATTTCTAGTTCTACATTTGTCTCTATTTATTTCTATTTCTACATAACTATTTTCTTCTCTATTCATTTCTATTTCTACACAACTATTTTCGTCTCTATTCATTTCTATTTCTATGCTAAATTCCATGCTAAAATCGTTGAATATTATAACAAGTCCTACTGTTTGTTTTGTCTCTATTCATTTCTATTTCTACATAACTATTTTCGTATCTACTCATTTCTATTTCTACATAACTAATTTCGTCTCTATTCATTTCTAGTTCTACATTTGTCTCTATTTATTTCTATTTCTACATAACTATTTTCTTCTCTATTCATTTCTATTTCTACACAAATATTTTCGTCTCTATTCATTTCTATTTCTATGCTAAATTCCATGCTAAAATCGTTGAATATTATAACAAGTCCTACTGTTTGTTTTGTCTCTATTCATTTCTATTTCTACATAACTATTTTCGTATCTACTCATTTCTATTTCTACATAACTAATTTCGTCTCTATTCATTTCTAGTTCTACATTTGTCTCAATTTATTTCTATTTCTACATAACTATTTTCGTCTCTATTCATTTCTATTTCTACACAACTATTTTCGTCTCTATTCATTTCTATTTCTATGCTAAATTAAATGCTAAAATCGTTGAATATTATAACAAGTCCTACTGTTTGTTTTGTCTCTATTCATTTCTATTTCTACATAACTATTTTCGTCTCTACTCATTTCTATTTCTACATAACTATTTTCGACTCTATTCATTTCTAGTTCTACATTTGTCTCTATTTATTTCTATTTCTACATAACTATTTTCGTCTCTATTCATTTCTATTTCTACACAACTATTTTCGTCTCTATTCTTTTCTATTTCTATGCTAAATTCCATGCTAAAATCGTTGAATATTATAACAAGTCCTACTGTTTGTTTCGTCTCTATTCATTTCTATTTCTACATAACTATTTTCGTCTCTACTCATTTCTATTTCTACATAACTAATTTCGTCTCTATTCATTTCTAGTTCTACATTTGTCTCTATTTATTTCTATTTCTACATAACTATTTTCTTCTCTATTCATTTCTATTTCTACACAACTATTTTCGTCTCTATTCATTTCTATTTCTATGCTAAATTCCATGCTAAAATCGTTGAATATTATAACAAGTCCTACTGTTTGTTTTGTCTCTATTCATTTCTATTTCTACATAACTATTTTCGTATCTACTCATTTCTATTTCTACATAACTAATTTCGTCTCTATTCATTTCTAGTTCTACATTTGTCTCTATTTATTTCTATTTCTACATAACTATTTTCTTCTCTATTCATTTCTATTTCTACACAACTATTTTCGTCTCTATTCATTTCTATTTCTATGCTAAATTCCATGCTAAAATCGTTGAATATTATAACAAGTCCTACTGTTTGTTTTGTCTCTATTCATTTCTATTTCTACATAACTATTTTCGTATCTACTCATTTCTATTTCTACATAACTAATTTCGTCTCTATTCATTTCTAGTTCTACATTTGTCTCAATTTATTTCTATTTCTACATAACTATTTTCGTCTCTATTCATTTCTATTTCTACACAACTATTTTCGTCTCTATTCATTTCTATTTCTATGCTAAATTAAATGCTAAAATCGTTGAATATTATAACAAGTCCTACTGTTTGTTTTGTCTCTATTCATTTCTATTTCTACATAACTATTTTCGTCTCTACTCATTTCTATTTCTACATAACTATTTTCGTCTCTATTCATTTCTAGTTCTACATTTGTCTCTATTTATTTCTATTTCTACATAACTATTTTCGTCTTTATTCATTTCTATTTCTACACAACTATTTTCGTCTCTATTCATTTCTATTTCTATGCTAAATTCCATGCTAAAATCGTTGAATATTATAACAAGTCCTACTGTTTGTTTTGTCTCTATTCATTTCTATTTCTACATAACTATTTTCGTATCTACTCATTTCTATTTCTACATAACTAATTTCGTCTCTATTCATTTCTAGTTCTACATTTGTCTCAATTTATTTCTATTTCTACATACTATTTTCGTCTCTATTCATTTCTATTTCTACACAACTATTTTCGTCTCTATTCATTTCTATTTCTATGCTAAATTAAATGCTAAAATCGTTGAATATTATAACAAGTCCTACTGTTTGTTTTGTCTCTATTCATTTCTATTTCTACATAACTATTTTCGTCTCTACTCATTTCTATTTCTACATAGCTATTTTCGTCTCTATTCATTTCTAGTTCTACATTTGTCTCTATTTATTTCTATTTCTACATAAATATTTTCTTCTCTATTCATTTCTATTTCTACACAACTATTTTCGTCTCTATTCATTTCTATTTCTATGCTAAATTCCATGCTAAAATCGTTGAATATTATAACAAGTCCTACTGTTTGTTTCGTCTCTATTCATTTCTATTTCTACATAACTATTTTCGTCTCTACTTATTTCTATTTCTACATAGCTATTTTCGTCTCTATTCATTTCTAGTTCTACATTTGTCTCTATTTATTTCTATTTCTACATAACTATTTTCTTCTCTATTCATTTCTATTTCTACACAACTATTTTCGTCTCTATTCATTTCTATTTCTATGCTAAATTCCATGCTAAAATCGTTGAATATTATAACAAGTCCTACTGTTTGTTTTGTCTCTATTCATTTCTATTTCTACATAACTATTTTCGTCTCTACTCATTTCTATTTCTACATAACTATTTTCGTCTCTACTCATTTCTATTTCTACATAACTATTTTCGTCTCTATTCATTTCTAGTTCTACATTTGTCTCTATTTATTTCTATTTCTACATAACTATTTTCGTCTTTATTCATTTCTATTTCTACACAACTATTTTCGTCTCTATTCATTTCTATTTCTATGCTAAATTCCATGCTAAAATCGTTGAATATTATAACAAGTCCTACTGTTTGTTTTGTCTCTATTCATTTCTATTTCTACATAACTATTTTCGTATCTACTCATTTCTATTTCTACATAACTAATTTCGTCTCTATTCATTTCTAGTTCTACATTTGTCTCAATTTATTTCTATTTCTACATACTATTTTCGTCTCTATTCATTTCTATTTCTACACAACTATTTTCGTCTCTATTCATTTCTATTTCTATGCTAAATTAAATGCTAAAATCGTTGAATATTATAACAAGTCCTACTGTTTGTTTTGTCTCTATTCATTTCTATTTCTACATAACTATTTTCGTCTCTACTCATTTCTATTTCTACATAGCTATTTTCGTCTCTATTCATTTCTAGTTCTACATTTGTCTCTATTTATTTCTATTTCTACATAAATATTTTCTTCTCTATTCATTTCTATTTCTACACAACTATTTTTGTCTCTATTCATTTCTATTTCTATGCTAAATTACATGCTAAAATCGTTGAATATTATAACAAGTCCTACTGTTTGTTTCGTCTCTATTCATTTCTATTTCTACATAACTATTTTCGTCTCTACTCATTTCTATTTCTACATAGCTATTTTCGTCTCTATTCATTTCTAGTTCTACATTTGTCTCTATTTATTTCTATTTCTACATAACTATTTTCTTCTCTATTCATTTCTATTTCTACACAACTATTTTCGTCTCTATTCATTTCTATTTCTATGCTAAATTCCATGCTAAAATCCTTGAATATTATAACAAGTCCTACTGTTTGTTTTGTCTCTATTCATTTCTATTTCTACATAACTATTTTCGTATCTACTCATTTCTATTTCTACATAACTAATTTCGTCTCTATTCATTTCTAGTTCTACATTTGTCTCAATTTATTTCTATTTCTACATAACTATTTTCGTCTCTATTCATTTCTATTTCTACACAACTATTTTCGTCTCTATTCATTTCTATTTCTATGCTAAATTAAATGCTAAAATCGTTGAATATTATAACAAGTCCTACTGTTTGTTTTGTCTCTATTCATTTCTATTTCTACATAACTATTTTCGTCTCTACTCATTTCTATTTCTACATAACTATTTTCGTCTCTATTCATTTCTAGTTCTACATTTGTCTCTATTTATTTCTATTTCTACATAACTATTTTCGTCTTTATTCATTTCTATTTCTACACAACTATTTTCGTCTCTATTCATTTCTATTTCTATGCTAAATTCCATGCTAAAATCGTTGAATATTATAACAAGTCCTACTGTTTGTTTCGTCTCTATTCATTTCTATTTCTACATAACTATTTTCGTCTCTACTCATTTCTATTTCTACATAGCTATTTTCGTCTCTATTCATTTCTAGTTCTACATTTGTCTCTATTTATTTCTATTTCTACATAACTATTTTCTTCTCTATTCATTTCTATTTCTACACAACTATTTTCGTCTCTATTCATTTCTATTTCTATGCTAAATTCCATGCTAAAATCGTTGAATATTATAACAAGTCCTACTGTTTGTTTTGTCTCTATTCATTTCTATTTCTACATAACTATTTTCGTATCTACTCATTTCTATTTCTACATAACTAATTTCGTCTCTATTCATTTCTAGTTCTACATTTGTCTCAATTTATTTCTATTTCTACATAACTATTTTCGTCTCTATTCATTTCTATTTCTACACAACTATTTTCGTCTCTATTCATTTCTATTTCTATGCTAAATTAAATGCTAAAATCGTTGAATATTATAACAAGTCCTACTGTTTGTTTCGTCTCTATTCATTTCTATTTCTACATAACTATTTTCGTCTCTACTCATTTCTATTTCTACATAACTATTTTCGTCTCTATTCATTTCTAGTTCTACATTTGTCTCTATTTATTTCTATTTCTACATAACTATTTTCGTCTTTATTCATTTCTATTTCTACACAACTATTTTCGTCTCTATTCATTTCTATTTCTATGCTAAATTCCATGCTAAAATCGTTGAATATTATAACAAGTCCTACTGTTTGTTTCGTCTCTATTCATTTCTATTTCTACATAACTATTTTCGTCTCTACTCATTTCTATTTCTACATAACTATTTTCGTCTCTATTCATTTCTAGTTCTACATTTGTCTCTATTTATTTCTATTTCTACATAACTATTTTCGTCTTTATTCATTTCTATTTCTACACAACTATTTTCGTCTCTATTCATTTCTATTTCTATGCTAAATTCCATGCTAAAATCGTTGAATATTATAACAAGTCCTACTGTTTGTTTTGTCTCTATTCATTTCTATTTCTACATAACTATTTTCGTCTCTACTCATTTCTATTTCTACATAACTATTTTCGTCTCTATTCATTTCTAGTTCTACATTTGTCTCTATTTATTTCTATTTCTACATAACTATTTTCTTCTCTATTCATTTCTATTTCTACACAACTATTTTCGTCTCTATTCATTTCTATTTCTATGCTAAATTCCATGCTAAAATCGTTGAATATTATAACAAGTCCTACTGTTTGTTTTGTCTCTATTCATTTCTATTTCTACATAACTATTTTCGTCTCTACTCATTTCTATTTCTACACAGCTATTTTCGTCTCTATTCATTTCTAGTTCTACATTTGTCTCTATTTATTTCTATTTCTACATAACTATATTCTTCTCTATTCATTTCTATTTCTACACAACTATTTTCGTCTCTATTCATTTCTATTTCTATGCTAAATTCCATGCTAAAATCGTTGAATATTATAACAAGTCCTACTGTTTGTTTTGTCTCTATTCATTTCTATTTCTACATAACTATTTTCGTATCTACTCATTTCTATTTCTACATAACTAATTTCGTCTCTATTCATTTCTAGTTCTACATTTGTCTCTATTTATTTCTATTTCTACATAACTATTTTCGTCTCTATTCATTTCTATTTCTACACAACTATTTTCGTCTCTATTCATTTCTATTTTTATGCTAAATTCCATGCTAAAATCGTTGAATATTATAACAAGTCCTACTGTTTGTTTTGTCTCTATTCATTTCTATTTCTACATAACTATTTTCGTCTCTACTCATTTCTATTTCTACATAGCTATTTTCGTCTCTATTCATTTCTAGTTCTACATTTGTCTCTATTTATTTCTATTTCTACATAACTATTTTCTTCTCTATTCATTTCTATTTCTACACAACTATTTTCGTCTCTATTCATTTCTATTTCTATGCTAAATTCCATGCTAAAATCGTTGAATATTATAACAAGTCCTACTGTTTGTTTCGTCTCTATTCATTTCTATTTCTACATAACTATTTTCGTCTCTACTCATTTCTATTTCTACACAGCTATTTTCGTCTCTATTCATTTCTAGTTCTACATTTGTCTCTATTTATTTCTATTTCTACATAACTATTTTCTTCTCTATTCATTTCTATTTCTACACAACTATTTTCGTCTCTATTCATTTCTATTTCTATGCTAAATTCCATGCTAAAATCGTTGAATATTATAACAAGTCCTACTGTTTGTTTTGTCTCTATTCATTTCTATTTCTACATAACTATTTTCGTATCTACTCATTTCTATTTCTACATAACTAATTTCGTCTCTATTCATTTCTAGTTCTACATTTGTCTCTATTTATTTCTATTTCTACATAACTATTTTCGTCTCTATTCATTTCTATTTTTACACAACTATTTTCGTCTCTATTCATTTCTATTTTTATGCTAAATTCCATGCTAAAATCGTTGAATATTATAACAAGTCCTACTGTTTGTTTTGTCTCTATTCATTTCTATTTCTACATAACTATTTTCGTCTCTACTCATTTCTATTTCTACATAACTATTTTCGTCTCTATTCATTTCTAGTTCTACATTTGTCTCTATTTATTTCTATTTCTACATAACTATTTTCTTCTCTATTCATTTCTATTTCTACACAACTATTTTCGTCTCTATTCATTTCTATTTCTATGCTAAATTCCATGCTAAAATCGTTGAATATTATAACAAGTCCTACTGTTTGTTTTGTCTCTATTCATTTCTATTTCTACATAACTATTTTCGTATCTACTCATTTCTATTTCTACATAACTAATTTCGTCTCTATTCATTTCTAGTTCTACATTTGTCTCAATTTATTTCTATTTCTACATAACTATTTTCGTCTCTATTCATTTCTATTTCTACACAACTATTTTCGTCTCTATTCATTTCTATTTCTATGCTAAATTAAATGCTAAAATCGTTGAATATTATAACAAGTCCTACTGTTTGTTTTGTCTCTATTCATTTCTATTTCTACATAACTATTTTCGTCTCTACTCATTTCTATTTCTACACAGCTATTTTCGTCTCTATTCATTTCTAGTTCTACATTTGTCTCTATTTATTTCTATTTCTACATAAATATTTTCTTCTCTATTCATTTCTATTTCTACACAACTATTTTCGTCTCTATTCATTTCTATTTCTATGCTAAATTCCATGCTAAAATCGTTGAATATTATAACAAGTCCTACTGTTTGTTTCGTCTCTATTCATTTCTATTTCTACATAACTATTTTCGTCTCTACTCATTTCTATTTCTACATAACTATTTTCGTCTCTATTCATTTCTAGTTCTACATTTGTCTCTATTTATTTCTATTTCTACATAACTATTTTCGTCTTTATTCATTTCTATTTCTACACAACTATTTTCGTCTCTATTCATTTCTATTTCTATGCTAAATTAAATGCTAAAATCGTTGAATATTATAACAAGTCCTACTGTTTGTTTTGTCTCTATTCATTTCTATTTCTACATAACTATTTTCGTCTCTACTCATTTCTATTTCTACACAGCTATTTTCGTCTCTATTCATTTCTAGTTCTACATTTGTCTCTATTTATTTCTATTTCTACATAAATATTTTCTTCTCTATTCATTTCTATTTCTACACAACTATTTTCGTCTCTATTCATTTCTATTTCTATGCTAAATTCCATGCTAAAATCGTTGAATATTATAACAAGTCCTACTGTTTGTTTCGTCTCTATTCATTTCTATTTCTACATAACTATTTTCGTCTCTACTCATTTCTATTTCTACATAACTATTTTCGTCTCTATTCATTTCTAGTTCTACATTTGTCTCTATTTATTTCTATTTCTACATAACTATTTTCGTCTTTATTCATTTCTATTTCTACACAACTATTTTCGTCTCTATTCATTTCTATTTCTATGCTAAATTCCATGCTAAAATCGTTGAATATTATAACAAGTCCTACTGTTTGTTTTGTCTCTATTCATTTCTATTTCTACATAACTATTTTCGTCTCTACTCATTTCTATTTCTACATAACTATTTTCGTCTCTATTCATTTCTAGTTCTACATTTGTCTCTATTTATTTCTATTTCTACATAACTATTTTCTTCTCTATTCATTTCTATTTCTACACAACTATTTTCGTCTCTATTCATTTCTATTTCTATGCTAAATTCCATGCTAAAATCGTTGAATATTATAACAAGTCCTACTGTTTGTTTCGTCTCTATTCATTTCTATTTCTACATAACTATTTTCGTCTCTACTCATTTCTATTTCTACATAGCTATTTTCGTCTCTATTCATTTCTAGTTCTACATTTGTCTCTATTTATTTCTATTTCTACATAACTATTTTCTTCTCTATTCATTTCTATTTCTACACAACTATTTTCGTCTCTATTCATTTCTATTTCTATGCTAAATTCCATGCTAAAATCGTTGAATATTATAACAAGTCCTACTGTTTGTTTTGTCTCTATTCATTTCTATTTCTACATAACTATTTTCGTATCTACTCATTTCTATTTCCTACATAACTAATTTCGTCTCTATTCATTTCTAGTTCTACATTTGTCTCTATTTATTTCTATTTCTACATAACTATTTTCGTCTCTATTCATTTCTATTTTCTACACAACTATTTTCGTCTCTATTCATTTCTATTTCTATGCTAAATTCCATGCTAAAATCTGTTGAATATTATAAACAAGTCCTACTGTTTGTTTCGTCTCTATTCATTTCTATTTCTACATAACTATTTCTCGTCTCTACTCATTTCTATTTCTACACAGCTATTTTCGTCTCTATTCATTTCTAGTTCTACATTTGTCTCTATTTATTTCTATTTCTACATAACTATTTTCTTCTCTATTCATTTCTATTTCTACACAACTATTTTCGTCTCTATTCATTTCTATTTCTATGCTAAATTCCATGCTAAAATCGTTGAATATTATAACAAGTCCTACTGTTTGTTTTGTCTCTATTCATTTCTATTTCTACATAACTATTTTTCGTATCTACTCATTTCTATTTCTACATAACTAATTTCGTCTCTATTCATTTCTAGTTCTACATTTGTCTCTATTTATTTCTATTTCTACATAACTATTTTCGTCTCTATTCATTTCTATTTTTACACAACTATTTTCGTCTCTATTCATTTCTATTTTTATGCTAAATTCCATGCTAAAATCGTTGAATATTATAACAAGTCCTACTGTTTGTTTTGTCTCGATTCATTTCTATTTCTACATAACTATTTTCGTCTCTACTCATTTCTATTTCTACATAACTATTTTCGTCTCTATTCATTTCTAGTTCTACATTTGTCTCTATTTATTTCTATTTCTACATAACTATTTTCTTCTCTGTTCATTTCTATTTCTACACAACTATTTTCTTCTCTATTCATTTCTATTTCTATGCTAAATTCCATGCTAAAATCGGTTGAATATTATAACAAGTCCTACTGTTTGTTTTGTCTCTATTCATTTCTATTTCTACATAACTATTTTCGTCTCTACTCATTTCTATTTCTACATAACTATTTTCGTCTCTACTCATTTCTATTTCTACATAACTATTTTCGTCTCTATTCATTTCTAGTTCTACATTTGTCTCTATTTATTTCTATTTCTACATAACTATTTTCGTCTTTATTCATTTCTATTTCTACACAATTATTTTCGTCTCTATTCATTTCTATTTCTATGCTAAATTCCATGCTAAAATCGTTGAATATTATAACAAGTCCTACTGTTTGTTTTGTCTCTATTCATTTCTATTTCTACATAACTATTTTCGTATCTACTCATTTCTATTTCTACATAACTAATTTCGTCTCTATTCATTTCTAGTTCTACATTTGTCTCAATTTATTTCTATTTCTACATACTATTTTCGTCTCTATTCATTTCTATTTCTACACAACTATTTTCGTCTCTATTCATTTCTATTTCTATGCTAAATTAAATGCTAAAATCGTTGAATATTATAACAAGTCCTACTGTTTGTTTTGTCTCTATTCATTTCTATTTCTACATAACTATTTTCGTCTCTACTCATTTCTATTTCTACATAGCTATTTTCGTCTCTATTCATTTCTAGTTCTACATTTGTCTCTATTTATTTCTATTTCTACATAAATATTTTCTTCTCTATTCATTTCTATTTCTACACAACTATTTTCGTCTCTATTCATTTCTATTTCTATGCTAAATTCCATGCTAAAATCGTTGAATATTATAACAAGTCCTACTGTTTGTTTCGTCTCTATTCATTTCTATTTCTACATAACTATTTTCGTCTCTACTCATTTCTATTTCTACATAGCTATTTTCGTCTCTATTCATTTCTAGTTCTACATTTGTCTCTATTTATTTCTATTTCTACATAACTATTTTCTTCTCTATTCATTTCTATTTCTACACAACTATTTTCGTCTCTATTCATTTCTATTTCTATGCTAAATTCCATGCTAAAATCGTTGAATATTATAACAAGTCCTACTGTTTGTTTTGTCTCTATTCATTTCTATTTCTACATAACTATTTTCGTATCTACTCATTTCTATTTCTACATAACTAATTTCGTCTCTATTCATTTCTAGTTCTACATTTGTCTCAATTTATTTCTATTTCTACATAACTATTTTCGTCTCTATTCATTTCTATTTCTACACAACTATTTTCGTCTCTATTCATTTCTATTTCTATGCTAAATTAAATGCTAAAATCGTTGAATATTATAACAAGTCCTACTGTTTGTTTTGTCTCTATTCATTTCTATTTCTACATAACTATTTTCGTCTCTACTCATTTCTATTTCTACATAACTATTTTCGTCTCTATTCATTTCTAGTTCTACATTTGTCTCTATTTATTTCTATTTCTACATAACTATTTTCGTCTTTATTCATTTCTATTTCTACACAACTATTTTCGTCTCTATTCATTTCTATTTCTATGCTAAATTCCATGCTAAAATCGTTGAATATTATAACAAGTCCTACTGTTTGTTTCGTCTCTATTCATTTCTATTTCTACATAACTATTTTCGTCTCTACTCATTTCTATTTCTACATAGCTATTTTCGTCTCTATTCATTTCTAGTTCTACATTTGTCTCTATTTATTTCTATTTCTACATAACTATTTTCTTCTCTATTCATTTCTATTTCTACACAACTATTTTTGTCTCTATTCATTTCTATTTCTATGCTAAATTCCATGCTAAAATCGTTGAATATTATAACAAGTCCTACTGTTTGTTTTGTCTCTATTCATTTCTATTTCTACATAACTATTTTCGTATCTACTCATTTCTATTTCTACATAACTAATTTCGTCTCTATTCATTTCTAGTTCTACATTTGTCTCAATTTATTTCTATTTCTACATAACTATTTTCGTCTCTATTCATTTCTATTTCTACACAACTATTTTCGTCTCTATTCATTTCTATTTCTATGCTAAATTAAATGCTAAAATCGTTGAATATTATAACAAGTCCTACTGTTTGTTTCGTCTCTATTCATTTCTATTTCTACATAACTATTTTCGTCTCTACTCATTTCTATTTCTACATAACTATTTTCGTCTCTATTCATTTCTAGTTCTACATTTGTCTCTATTTATTTCTATTTCTACATAACTATTTTCGTCTTTATTCATTTCTATTTCTACACAACTATTTTCGTCTCTATTCATTTCTATTTCTATGCTAAATTCCATGCTAAAATCGTTGAATATTATAACAAGTCCTACTGTTTGTTTCGTCTCTATTCATTTCTATTTCTACATAACTATTTTCGTCTCTACTCATTTCTATTTCTACATAACTATTTTCGTCTCTATTCATTTCTAGTTCTACATTTGTCTCTATTTATTTCTATTTCTACATAACTATTTTCGTCTTTATTCATTTCTATTTCTACACAACTATTTTCGTCTCTATTCATTTCTATTTCTATGCTAAATTCCATGCTAAAATCGTTGAATATTATAACAAGTCCTACTGTTTGTTTTGTCTCTATTCATTTCTATTTCTACATAACTATTTTCGTCTCTACTCATTTCTATTTCTACATAACTATTTTCGTCTCTATTCATTTCTAGTTCTACATTTGTCTCTATTTATTTCTATTTCTACATAACTATTTTCTTCTCTATTCATTTCTATTTCTACACAACTATTTTCGTCTCTATTCATTTCTATTTCTATGCTAAATTCCATGCTAAAATCGTTGAATATTATAACAAGTCCTACTGTTTGTTTCGTCTCTATTCATTTCTATTTCTACATAACTATTTTCGTCTCTACTCATTTCTATTTCTACATAGCTATTTTCGTCTCTATTCATTTCTAGTTCTACATTTGTCTCTATTTATTTCTATTTCTACATAACTATTTTCTTCTCTATTCATTTCTATTTCTACACAACTATTTTCGTCTCTATTCATTTCTATTTCTATGCTAAATTCCATGCTAAAATCGTTGAATATTATAACAAGTCCTACTGTTTGTTTTGTCTCTATTCATTTCTATTTCTACATAACTATTTTCGTATCTACTCATTTCTATTTCTACATAACTAATTTCGTCTCTATTCATTTCTAGTTCTACATTTGTCTCTATTTATTTCTATTTCTACATAACTATTTTCGTCTCTATTCATTTCTATTTCTACACAACTATTTTCGTCTCTATTCATTTCTATTTTTATGCTAAATTCCATGCTAAAATCGTTGAATATTATAACAAGTCCTACTGTTTGTTTTGTCTCTATTCATTTCTATTTCTACATAACTATTTTCGTCTCTACTCATTTCTATTTCTACATAGCTATTTTCGTCTCTATTCATTTCTAGTTCTACATTTGTCTCTATTTATTTCTATTTCTACATAACTATTTTCTTCTCTATTCATTTCTATTTCTACACAACTATTTTCGTCTCTATTCATTTCTATTTCTATGCTAAATTCCATGCTAAAATCGTTGAATATTATAACAAGTCCTACTGTTTGTTTCGTCTCTATTCATTTCTATTTCTACATAACTATTTTCGTCTCTACTCATTTCTATTTCTACACAGCTATTTTCGTCTCTATTCATTTCTAGTTCTACATTTGTCTCTATTTATTTCTATTTCTACATAACTATTTTCTTCTCTATTCATTTCTATTTCTACACAACTATTTTCGTCTCTATTCATTTCTATTTCTATGCTAAATTCCATGCTAAAATCGTTGAATATTATAACAAGTCCTACTGTTTGTTTTGTCTCTATTCATTTCTATTTCTACATAACTATTTTCGTATCTACTCATTTCTATTTCTACATAACTAATTTCGTCTCTATTCATTTCTAGTTCTACATTTGTCTCTATTTATTTCTATTTCTACATAACTATTTTCGTCTCTATTCATTTCTATTTTTACACAACTATTTTCGTCTCTATTCATTTCTATTTTTATGCTAAATTCCATGCTAAAATCGTTGAATATTATAACAAGTCCTACTGTTTGTTTTGTCTCGATTCATTTCTATTTCTACATAACTATTTTCGTCTCTACTCATTTCTATTTCTACATAACTATTTTCGTCTCTATTCATTTCTAGTTCTACATTTGTCTCTATTTATTTCTATTTCTACATAACTATTTTCTTCTCTATTCATTTCTATTTCTACACAACTATTTTCGTCTCTATTCATTTCTATTTCTATGCTAAATTCCATGCTAAAATCGTTGAATATTATAACAAGTCCTACTGTTTGTTTTGTCTCTATTCATTTCTATTTCTACATAACTATTTTCGTATCTACTCATTTCTATTTCTACATAACTAATTTCGTCTCTATTCATTTCTAGTTCTACATTTGTCTCAATTTATTTCTATTTCTACATAACTATTTTCGTCTCTATTCATTTCTATTTCTACACAACTATTTTCGTCTCTATTCATTTCTATTTCTATGCTAAATTAAATGCTAAAATCGTTGAATATTATAACAAGTCCTACTGTTTGTTTTGTCTCTATTCATTTCTATTTCTACATAACTATTTTCGTCTCTACTCATTTCTATTTCTACACAGCTATTTTCGTCTCTATTCATTTCTAGTTCTACATTTGTCTCTATTTATTTCTATTTCTACATAAATATTTTCTTCTCTATTCATTTCTATTTCTACACAACTATTTTCGTCTCTATTCATTTCTATTTCTATGCTAAATTCCATGCTAAAATCGTTGAATATTATAACAAGTCCTACTGTTTGTTTCGTCTCTATTCATTTCTATTTCTACATAACTATTTTCGTCTCTACTCATTTCTATTTCTACATAACTATTTTCGTCTCTATTCATTTCTAGTTCTACATTTGTCTCTATTTATTTCTATTTCTACATAACTATTTTCGTCTTTATTCATTTCTATTTCTACACAACTATTTTCGTCTCTATTCATTTCTATTTCTATGCTAAATTCCATGCTAAAATCGTTGAATATTATAACAAGTACTACTGTTTGTTTTGTCTCTATTCATTTCTATTTCTACATAACTATTTTCGTCTCTACTCATTTCTATTTCTACACAGCTATTTTCGTCTCTATTCATTTCTAGTTCTACATTTGTCTCTATTTATTTCTATTTCTACATAAATATTTTCTTCTCTATTCATTTCTATTTCTACACAACTATTTTCGTCTCTATTCATTTCTATTTCTATGCTAAATTCCATGCTAAAATCGTTGAATATTATAACAAGTCCTACTGTTTGTTTCGTCTCTATTCATTTCTATTTCTACATAACTATTTTCGTCTCTACTCATTTCTATTTCTACATAACTATTTTCGTCTCTATTCATTTCTAGTTCTACATTTGTCTCTATTTATTTCTATTTCTACATAACTATTTTCGTCTTTATTCATTTCTATTTCTACACAACTATTTTCGTCTCTATTCATTTCTATTTCTATGCTAAATTCCATGCTAAAATCGTTGAATATTATAACAAGTCCTACTGTTTGTTTTGTCTCTATTCATTTCTATTTCTACATAACTATTTTCGTCTCTACTCATTTCTATTTCTACATAACTATTTTCGTCTCTATTCATTTCTAGTTCTACATTTGTCTCTATTTATTTCTATTTCTACATAACTATTTTCTTCTCTATTCATTTCTATTTCTACACAACTATTTTCGTCTCTATTCATTTCTATTTCTATGCTAAATTCCATGCTAAAATCGTTGAATATTATAACAAGTCCTACTGTTTGTTTCGTCTCTATTCATTTCTATTTCTACATAACTATTTTCGTCTCTACTCATTTCTATTTCTACATAGCTATTTTCGTCTCTATTCATTTCTAGTTCTACATTTGTCTCTATTTATTTCTATTTCTACATAACTATTTTCTTCTCTATTCATTTCTATTTCTACACAACTATTTTCGTCTCTATTCATTTCTATTTCTATGCTAAATTCCATGCTAAAATCGTTGAATATTATAACAAGTCCTACTGTTTGTTTTGTCTCTATTCATTTCTATTTCTACATAACTATTTTCGTATCTACTCATTTCTATTTCTACATAACTAATTTCGTCTCTATTCATTTCTAGTTCTACATTTGTCTCTATTTATTTCTATTTCTACATAACTATTTTCGTCTCTATTCATTTCTATTTCTACACAACTATTTTCGTCTCTATTCATTTCTATTTCTATGCTAAATTCCATGCTAAAATCGTTGAATATTATAACAAGTCCTACTGTTTGTTTCGTCTCTATTCATTTCTATTTCTACATAACTATTTTCGTCTCTACTCATTTCTATTTCTACACAGCTATTTTCGTCTCTATTCATTTCTAGTTCTACATTTGTCTCTATTTATTTCTATTTCTACATAACTATTTTCTTCTCTATTCATTTCTATTTCTACACAACTATTTTCGTCTCTATTCATTTCTATTTCTATGCTAAATTCCATGCTAAAATCGTTGAATATTATAACAAGTCCTACTGTTTGTTTTGTCTCTATTCATTTCTATTTCTACATAACTATTTTCGTATCTACTCATTTCTGTTTCTACATAACTAATTTCGTCTCTATTCATTTCTAGTTCTACATTTGTCTCTATTTATTTCTATTTCTACATAACTATTTTCGTCTCTATTCATTTCTATTTTTACACAACTATTTTCGTCTCTATTCATTTCTATTTTTATGCTAAATTCCATGCTAAAATCGTTGAATATTATAACAAGTCCTACTGTTTGTTTTGTCTCGATTCATTTCTATTTCTACATAACTATTTTCGTCTCTACTCATTTCTATTTCTACATAACTATTTTCGTCTCTATTCATTTCTAGTTCTACATTTGTCTCTATTTATTTCTATTTCTACATAACTATTTTCTTCTCTGTTCATTTCTATTTCTACACAACTATTTTCTTCTCTATTCATTTCTATTTCTATGCTAAATTCCATGCTAAAATCGTTGAATATTATAACAAGTCCTACTGTTTGTTTAGTCTCTATTCATTTCTATTTCTACATAACTATTTTCGTCTCTACTCATTTCTATTTCTACATAGCTATTTTCGTCTCTATTCATTTCTAGTTCTACATTTGTCTCTATTTATTTCTATTTCTACATAACTATTTTCTTCTCTATTCATTTCTATTTCTACACAACTATTTTCGTCTCTATTCATTTCTATTTCTATGCTAAATTCCATGCTAAAATCGTTGAATATTATAACAAGTCCTACTGTTTGTTTTGTCTCTATTCATTTCTATTTCTACATAACTATTTTCGTCTCTACTCATTTCTATTTCTACATAACTAATTTCGTCTCTATTCATTTCTAGTTCTACATTTGTCTCTATTTATTTCTATTTCTACATAACTATTTTCGTCTCTATTCATTTCTATTTCTACACAACTATTTTCGTCTCTATTCATTTCTATTTTTATGCTAAATTCCATGCTAAAATCGTTGAATTTTATAACAAGTCCTACTGTTTGTTTTGTCTCGATTCATTTCTATTTCTACATAACTATTTTCGTCTCTACTCATTTCTATTTCTACATAACTATTTTCGTCTCTATTCATTTCTAGTTCTACATTTGTCTCTATTTATTTCTATTTCTACATAACTATTTTCTTCTCTATTCATTTCTATTTCTACACAACTATTTTCGTCTCTATTCATTTCTATTTCTATGCTAAATTCCATGCTAAAATCGTTGAATATTATAACAAGTCCTACTGTTTGTTTTGTCTCTATTCATTTCTATTTCTACATAACTATTTTCGTATCTACTCATTTCTATTTCTACATAACTAATTTCGTCTCTATTCATTTCTAGTTCTACATTTGTCTCTATTTATTTCTATTTCTACATAACTATTTTCGTCTCTATTCATTTCTATTTCTACACAACTATTTTCGTCTCTATTCATTTCTATTTTTATGCTAAATTCCATGCTAAAATCGTTGAATATTATAACAAGTCCTACTGTTTGTTTTGTCTCTATTCATTTCTATTTCTACATAACTATTTTCGTCTCTACTCATTTCTATTTCTACACAGCTATTTTCGTCTCTATTCATTTCTAGTTCTACATTTGTCTCTATTTATTTCTATTTCTACATAACTATTTTCTTCTCTATTCATTTCTATTTCTACACAACTATTTTCGTCTCTATTCATTTCTATTTCTATGCTAAATTCCATGCTAAAATCGTTGAATATTATAACAAGTCCTACTGTTTGTTTCGTCTCTATTCATTTCTATTTCTACATAACTATTTTCGTCTCTACTCATTTCTATTTCTACACAGCTATTTTCGTCTCTATTCATTTCTAGTTCTACATTTGTCTCTATTTATTTCTATTTCTACATAACTATTTTCTTCTCTATTCATTTCTATTTCTACACAACTATTTTCGTCTCTATTCATTTCTATTTCTATGCTAAATTCCATGCTAAAATCGTTGAATATTATAACAAGTCCTACTGTTTGTTTTGTCTCTATTCATTTCTATTTCTACATAACTATTTTCGTATCTACTCATTTCTATTTCTACATAACTAATTTCGTCTCTATTCATTTCTAGTTCTACATTTGTCTCTATTTATTTCTATTTCTACATAACTATTTTCGTCTCTATTCATTTCTATTTTTACACAACTATTTTCGTCTCTATTCATTTCTATTTTTATGCTAAATTCCATGCTAAAATCGTTGAATATTATAACAAGTCCTACTGTTTGTTTTGTCTCTATTCATTTCTATTTCTACATAACTATTTTCGTCTCTACTCATTTCTATTTCTACATAACTATTTTCGTCTCTATTCATTTCTAGTTCTACATTTGTCTCTATTTATTTCTATTTCTACATAACTATTTTCTTCTCTATTCATTTCTATTTCTACACAACTATTTTCGTCTCTATTCATTTCTATTTCTATGCTAAATTCCATGCTAAAATCGTTGAATATTATAACAAGTCCTACTGTTTGTTTTGTCTCTATTCATTTCTATTTCTACATAACTATTTTCGTATCTACTCATTTCTATTTCTACATAACTAATTTCGTCTCTATTCATTTCTAGTTCTACATTTGTCTCAATTTATTTCTATTTCTACATAACTATTTTCGTCTCTATTCATTTCTATTTCTACCCAACTATTTTCGTCTCTATTCATTTCTATTTCTATGCTAAATTAAATGCTAAAATCGTTGAATATTATAACAAGTCCTACTGTTTGTTTTGTCTCTATTCATTTCTATTTCTACATAACTATTTTCGTCTCTACTCATTTCTATTTCTACATAGCTATTTTCGTCTCTATTCATTTCTAGTTCTACATTTGTCTCTATTTATTTCTATTTCTACATAACTATTTTCTTCTCTATTCATTTCTATTTCTACACAACTATTTTCGTCTCTATTCATTTCTATTTCTATGCTAAATTCCATGCTAAAATCGTTGAATATTATAACAAGTCCTACTGTTTGTTTTGTCTCTATTCATTTCTATTTCTACATAACTATTTTCGTATCTACTCATTTCTATTTCTACATAACTAATTTCGTCTCTATTCATTTCTAGTTCTACATTTGTCTCTATTTATTTCTATTTCTACATAACTATTTTCGTCTCTATTCATTTCTGATTCTACACAACTATTTTCGTCTCTATTCATTTCTATTTCTATGCTAAATTCCATGCTAAAATCGTTGAATATTATAACAAGTCCTACTGTTTGTTTCGTCTCTATTCATTTCTATTTCTACATAACTATTTTCGTCTCTACTCATTTCTATTTCTACACAGCTATTTTCGTCTCTATTCATTTCTAGTTCTACATTTGTCTCTATTTATTTCTATTTCTACATAACTATTTTCTTCTCTATTCATTTCTATTTCTACACAACTATTTTCGTCTCTATTCATTTCTATTTCTATGCTAAATTCCATGCTAAAATCGTTGAATATTATAACAAGTCCTACTGTTTGTTTTGTCTCTATTCATTTCTATTTCTACATAACTATTTTCGTATCTACTCATTTCTATTTCTACATAACTAATTTCGTCTCTATTCATTTCTAGTTCTACATTTGTCTCTATTTATTTCTATTTCTACATAACTATTTTCTTCTCTATTCATTTCTATTTCTACACAACTATTTTCGTCTCTATTCATTTCTATTTCTATGCTAAATTCCATGCTAAAATCGTTGAATATTATAACAAGTCCTACTGTTTGTTTCGTCTCTATTCATTTCTATTTCTACATAACTATTTTCGTCTCTACTCATTTCTATTTCTACACAGCTATTTTCGTCTCTATTCATTTCTAGTTCTACATTTGTCTCTATTTATTTCTATTTCTACATAACGATTTTCTTCTCTATTCATTTCTATTTCTACACAACTATTTTCGTCTCTATTCATTTCTATTTCTATGCTAAATTCCATGCTAAAATCGTTGAATATTATAACAAGTCCTACTGTTTGTTTTGTCTCTATTCATTTCTATTTCTACATAACTATTTTCGTATCTACTCATTTCTATTTCTACATAACTAATTTCGTCTCTATTCATTTCTAGTTCTACATTTGTCTCTATTTATTTCTATTTCTACATAACTATTTTCGTCTCTATTCATTTCTATTTTTACACAACTATTTTCGTCTCTATTCATTTCTATTTTTATGCTAAATTCCATGCTAAAATCGTTGAATATTATAACAAGTCCTACTGTTTGTTTTGTCTCTATTCATTTCTATTTCTACATAACTATTTTCGTCTCTACTCATTTCTATTTCTATATAACTATTTTCGTCTCTATTCATTTCTAGTTCTACATTTGTCTCTATTTATTTCTATTTCTACATAACTATTTTCTTCTCTATTCATTTCTATTTCTACACAACTATTTTCGTCTCTATTCATTTCTATTTCTATGCTAAATTCCATGCTAAAATCGTTGAATATTATAACAAGTCCTACTGTTTGTTTTGTCTCTATTCATTTCTATTTCTACATAACTATTTTCGTATCTACTCATTTCTATTTCTACATAACTAATTTCGTCTCTATTCATTTCTAGTTCTACATTTGTCTCAATTTATTTCTATTTCTACATAACTATTTTCGTCTCTATTCATTTCTATTTCTACACAACTATTTTCGTCTCTATTCATTTCTATTTCTATGCTAAATTAAATGCTAAAATCGTTGAATATTATAACAAGTCCTACTGTTTGTTTTGTCTCTATTCATTTCTATTTCTACATAACTATTTTCGTCTCTACTCATTTCTATTTCTACATAGCTATTTTCGTCTCTATTCATTTCTAGTTCTACATTTGTCTCTATTTATTTCTATTTCTACATAACTATTTTCTTCTCTATTCATTTCTATTTCTACACAACTATTTTCGTCTCTATTCATTTCTATTTCTATGCTAAATTCCATGCTAAAATCGTTGAATATTATAACAAGTCCTACTGTTTGTTTTGTCTCTATTCATTTCTATTTCTACATAACTATTTTCGTCTCTACTCATTTCTATTTCTACATAACTAATTTCGTCTCTATTCATTTCTAGTTCTACATTTGTCTCTATTTATTTCTATTTCTACATAACTATTTTCGTCTCTATTCATTTCTATTTCTACACAACTATTTTCGTTTCTATTCATTTCTATTTTTATGCTAAATTCCATGCTAAAATCGTTGAATTTTATAACAAGTCCTACTGTTTGTTTTGTCTCTATTCATTTCTATTTCTACATAACTATTTTCGTCTCTACTCATTTCTATTTCTACATAACTATTTTCGTCTCTATTCATTTCTAGTTCTACATTTGTCTCTATTTATTTCTATTTCTACATAACTATTTTCTTCTCTATTCATTTCTATTTCTACACAACTATTTTCGTCTCTATTCATTTCTATTTCTATGCTAAATTCCATGCTAAAATCGTTGAATATTATAACAAGTCCTACTGTTTGTTTTGTCTCTATTCATTTCTATTTCTACATAACTATTTTCGTACCTACTCATTTCTATTTCTACATAACTAATTTCGTCTCTATTCATTTCTAGTTCTACATTTGTCTCTATTTATTTCTATTTCTACATAACTATTTTCGTCTCTATTCATTTCTATTTCTACACAACTATTTTCGTCTCTATTCATTTCTATTTTTATGCTAAATTCCATGCTAAAATCGTTGAATATTATAACAAGTCCTACTGTTTGTTTTGTCTCTATTCATTTCTATTTCTACATAACTATTTTCGTCTCTACTCATTTCTATTTCTACATAGCTATTTTCGTCTCTATTCATTTCTAGTTCTACATTTGTCTCTATTTATTTCTATTTCTACATAACTATTTTCTTCTCTATTCATTTCTATTTCTACACAACTATTTTCGTCTCTATTCATTTCTATTTCTATGCTAAATTCCATGCTAAAATCGTTGAATATTATAACAAGTCCTACTGTTTGTTTCGTCTCTATTCATTTCTATTTCTACATAACTATTTTCGTCTCTACTCATTTCTATTTCTACACAGCTATTTTCGTCTCTATTCATTTCTAGTTCTACATTTGTCTCTATTTATTTCTATTTCTACATAACTATTTTCTTCTCTATTCATTTCTATTTCTACACAACTATTTTCGTCTCTATTCATTTCTATTTCTATGCTAAATTCCATGCTAAAATCGTTGAATATTATAACAAGTCCTACTGTTTGTTTTGTCTCTATTCATTTCTATTTCTACATAACTATTTTCGTCTCTACTCATTTCTATTTCTACACAGCTATTTTCGTCTCTATTCATTTCTAGTTCTACATTTGTCTCTATTTATTTCTATTTCTACATAACTATTTTCTTCTCTATTCATTTCTATTTCTACACAACTATTTTCGTCTCTATTCATTTCTATTTCTATGCTAAATTCCATGCTAAAATCGTTGAATATTATAACAAGTCCTACTGTTTGTTTTGTCTCTATTCATTTCTATTTCTACATAACTATTTTCGTATCTACTCATTTCTATTTCTACATAACTAATTTCGTCTCTATTCATTTCTAGTTCTACATTTGTCTCAATTTATTTCTATTTCTACATAACTATTTTCGTCTCTATTCATTTCTATTTCTACACAACTATTTTCGTCTCTATTCATTTCTATTTCTATGCTAAATTAAATGCTAAAATCGTTGAATATTATAACAAGTCCTACTGTTTGTTTTGTCTCTATTCATTTCTATTTCTACATAACTATTTTCGTCTCTACTCATTTCTATTTCTACACAGCTATTTTCGTCTCTATTCATTTCTAGTTCTACATTTGTCTCTATTTATTTCTATTTCTACATAAATATTTTCTTCTCTATTCATTTCTATTTCTACACAACTATTTTCGTCTCTATTCATTTCTATTTCTATGCTAAATTCCATGCTAAAATCGTTGAATATTATAACAAGTCCTACTGTTTGTTTCGTCTCTATTCATTTCTATTTCTACATAACTATTTTCGTCTCTACTCATTTCTATTTCTACATAACTATTTTCGTCTCTATTCATTTCTAGTTCTACATTTGTCTCTATTTATTTCTATTTCTACATAACTATTTTCGTCTTTATTCATTTCTATTTCTACACAACTATTTTCGTCTCTATTCATTTCTATTTCTATGCTAAATTAAATGCTAAAATCGTTGAATATTATAACAAGTCCTACTGTTTGTTTTGTCTCTATTCATTTCTATTTCTACATAACTATTTTCGTATCTACTCATTTCTATTTCTACATAACTAATTTCGTCTCTATTCATTTCTAGTTCTACATTTGTCTCAATTTATTTCTATTTCTACATAACTATTTTCGTCTCTATTCATTTCTATTTCTACACAACTATTTTCGTCTCTATTCATTTCTATTTCTATGCTAAATTAAATGCTAAAATCGTTGAATATTATAACAAGTCCTACTGTTTGTTTTGTCTCTATTCATTTCTATTTCTACATAACTATTTTCGTCTCTACTCATTTCTATTTCTACATAGCTATTTTCGTCTCTATTCATTTCTAGTTCTACATTTGTCTCTATTTATTTCTATTTCTACATAACTATTTTCTTCTCTATTCATTTCTATTTCTACACAACTATTTTCGTCTCTATTCATTTCTATTTCTATGCTAAATTCCATGCTAAAATCGTTGAATATTATAACAAGTCCTACTGTTTGTTTTGTCTCTATTCATTTCTATTTCTACATAACTATTTTCGTCTCTACTCATTTCTATTTCTACATAACTAATTTCGTCTCTATTCATTTCTAGTTCTACATTTGTCTCTATTTATTTCTATTTCTACATAACTATTTTCGTCTCTATTCATTTCTATTTCTACACAACTATTTTCGTTTCTATTCATTTCTATTTTTATGCTAAATTCCATGCTAAAATCGTTGAATTTTATAACAAGTCCTACTGTTTGTTTTGTCTCTATTCATTTCTATTTCTACATAACTATTTTCGTCTCTACTCATTTCTATTTCTACATAACTATTTTCGTCTCTATTCATTTCTAGTTCTACATTTGTCTCTATTTATTTCTATTTCTACATAACTATTTTCTTCTCTATTCATTTCTATTTCTACACAACTATTTTCGTCTCTATTCATTTCTATTTCTATGCTAAATTCCATGCTAAAATCGTTGAATATTATAACAAGTCCTACTGTTTGTTTTGTCTCTATTCATTTCTATTTCTACATAACTATTTTCGTATCTACTCATTTCTATTTCTACATAACTAATTTCGTCTCTATTCATTTCTAGTTCTACATTTGTCTCTATTTATTTCTATTTCTACATAACTATTTTCGTCTCTATTCATTTCTATTTCTACACAACTATTTTCGTCTCTATTCATTTCTATTTTTATGCTAAATTCCATGCTAAAATCGTTGAATATTATAACAAGTCCTACTGTTTGTTTTGTCTCTATTCATTTCTATTTCTACATAACTATTTTCGTCTCTACTCATTTCTATTTCTACATAGCTATTTTCGTCTCTATTCATTTCTAGTTCTACATTTGTCTCTATTTATTTCTATTTCTACATAACTATTTTCTTCTCTATTCATTTCTATTTCTACACAACTATTTTCGTCTCTATTCATTTCTATTTCTATGCTAAATTCCATGCTAAAATCGTTGAATATTATAACAAGTCCTACTGTTTGTTTCGTCTCTATTCATTTCTATTTCTACATAACTATTTTCGTCTCTACTCATTTCTATTTCTACACAGCTATTTTCGTCTCTATTCATTTCTAGTTCTACATTTGTCTCTATTTATTTCTATTTCTACATAACTATTTTCTTCTCTATTCATTTCTATTTCTACACAACTATTTTCGTCTCTATTCATTTCTATTTCTATGCTAAATTCCATGCTAAAATCGTTGAATATTATAACAAGTCCTACTGTTTGTTTCGTCTCTATTCATTTCTATTTCTACATAACTATTTTCGTCTCTACTCATTTCTATTTCTACACAGCTATTTTCGTCTCTATTCATTTCTAGTTCTACATTTGTCTCTATTTATTTCTATTTCTACATAACTATTTTCTTCTCTATTCATTTCTATTTCTACACAACTATTTTCGTCTCTATTCATTTCTATTTCTATGCTAAATTCCATGCTAAAATCGTTGAATATTATAACAAGTCCTACTGTTTGTTTTGTCTCTATTCATTTCTATTTCTACATAACTATTTTCGTATCTACTCATTTCTATTTCTACATAACTAATTTCGTCTCTATTCATTTCTAGTTCTACATTTGTCTCTATTTATTTCTATTTCTACATAACTATTTTCGTCTCTATTCATTTCTATTTTTACACAACTATTTTCGTCTCTATTCATTTCTATTTTTATGCTAAATTCCATGCTAAAATCGTTGAATATTATAACAAGTCCTACTGTTTGTTTTGTCTCTATTCATTTCTATTTCTACATAACTATTTTCGTCTCTACTCATTTCTATTTCTACATAACTATTTTCGTCTCTATTCATTTCTAGTTCTACATTTGTCTCTATTTATTTCTATTTCTACATAACTATTTTCTTCTCTATTCATTTCTATTTCTACACAACTATTTTCGTCTCTATTCATTTCTATTTCTATGCTAAATTCCATGCTAAAATCGTTGAATATTATAACAAGTCCTACTGTTTGTTTTGTCTCTATTCATTTCTATTTCTACATAACTATTTTCGTATCTACTCATTTCTATTTCTACATAACTAATTTCGTCTCTATTCATTTCTAGTTCTACATTTGTCTCAATTTATTTCTATTTCTACATAACTATTTTCGTCTCTATTCATTTCTATTTCTACACAACTATTTTCGTCTCTATTCATTTCTATTTCTATGCTAAATTAAATGCTAAAATCGTTGAATATTATAACAAGTCCTACTGTTTGTTTTGTCTCTATTCATTTCTATTTCTACATAACTATTTTCGTCTCTACTCATTTCTATTTCTACACAGCTATTTTCGTCTCTATTCATTTCTAGTTCTACATTTGTCTCTATTTATTTCTATTTCTACATAAATATTTTCTTCTCTATTCATTTCTATTTCTACACAACTATTTTCGTCTCTATTCATTTCTATTTCTATGCTAAATTCCATGCTAAAATCGTTGAATATTATAACAAGTCCTACTGTTTGTTTCGTCTCTATTCATTTCTATTTCTACATAACTATTTTCGTCTCTACTCATTTCTATTTCTACATAACTATTTTCGTCTCTATTCATTTCTAGTTCTACATTTGTCTCTATTTATTTCTATTTCTACATAACTATTTTCGTCTTTATTCATTTCTATTTCTACACAACTATTTTCGTCTCTATTCATTTCTATTTCTATGCTAAATTAAATGCTAAAATCGTTGAATATTATAACAAGTCCTACTGTTTGTTTTGTCTCTATTCATTTCTATTTCTACATAACTATTTTCGTCTCTACTCATTTCTATTTCTACACAGCTATTTTCGTCTCTATTCATTTCTAGTTCTACATTTGTCTCTATTTATTTCTATTTCTACATAAATATTTTCTTCTCTATTCATTTCTATTTCTACACAACTATTTTCGTCTCTATTCATTTCTATTTCTATGCTAAATTCCATGCTAAAATCGTTGAATATTATAACAAGTCCTACTGTTTGTTTTGTCTCTATTCATTTCTATTTCTACATAACTATTTTCGTCTCTACTCATTTCTATTTCTACATAACTATTTTCGTCTCTATTCATTTCTAGTTCTACATTTGTCTCTATTTATTTCTATTTCTACATAACTATTTTCTTCTCTATTCATTTCTATTTCTACACAACTATTTTCGTCTCTATTCATTTCTATTTCTATGCTAAATTCCATGCTAAAATCGTTGAATATTATAACAAGTCCTACTGTTTGTTTCGTCTCTATTCATTTCTATTTCTACATAACTATTTTCGTCTCTACTCATTTCTATTTCTACATAGCTATTTTCGTCTCTATTCATTTCTAGTTCTACATTTGTCTCTATTTATTTCTATTTCTACATAACTATTTTCTTCTCTATTCATTTCTATTTCTACACAACTATTTTCGTCTCTATTCATTTCTATTTCTATGCTAAATTCCATGCTAAAATCGTTGAATATTATAACAAGTCCTACTGTTTGTTTTGTCTCTATTCATTTCTATTTCTACATAACTATTTTCGTATCTACTCATTTCTATTTCTACATAACTAATTTCGTCTCTATTCATTTCTAGTTCTACATTTGTCTCTATTTATTTCTATTTCTACATAACTATTTTCGTCTCTATTCATTTCTATTTCTACACAACTATTTTCGTCTCTATTCATTTCTATTTCTATGCTAAATTCCATGCTAAAATCGTTGAATATTATAACAAGTCCTACTGTTTGTTTCGTCTCTATTCATTTCTATTTCTACATAACTATTTTCGTCTCTACTCATTTCTATTTCTACACAGCTATTTTCGTCTCTATTCATTTCTAGTTCTACATTTGTCTCTATTTATTTCTATTTCTACATAACTATTTTCTTCTCTATTCATTTCTATTTCTACACAACTATTTTCGTCTCTATTCATTTCTATTTCTATGCTAAATTCCATGCTAAAATCGTTGAATATTATAACAAGTCCTACTGTTTGTTTTGTCTCTATTCATTTCTATTTCTACATAACTATTTTCGTATCTACTCATTTCTATTTCTACATAACTAATTTCGTCTCTATTCATTTCTAGTTCTACATTTGTCTCTATTTATTTCTATTTCTACATAACTATTTTCGTCTCTATTCATTTCTATTTTTACACAACTATTTTCGTCTCTATTCATTTCTATTTTTATGCTAAATTCCATGCTAAAATCGTTGAATATTATAACAAGTCCTACTGTTTGTTTTGTCTCGATTCATTTCTATTTCTACATAACTATTTTCGTCTCTACTCATTTCTATTTCTACATAACTATTTTCGTCTATATTCATTTCTAGTTCTACATTTGTCTCTATTTATTTCTATTTCTACATAACTATTTTCTTCTCTGTTCATTTCTATTTCTACACAACTATTTTCTTCTCTATTCATTTCTATTTCTATGCTAAATTCCATGCTAAAATCGTTGAATATTATAACAAGTCCTACTGTTTGTTTAGTCTCTATTCATTTCTATTTCTACATAACTATTTTCGTCTCTACTCATTTCTATTTCTACATAGCTATTTTCGTCTCTATTCATTTCTAGTTCTACATTTGTCTCTATTTATTTCTATTTCTACATAACTATTTTCTTCTCTATTCATTTCTATTTCTACACAACTATTTTCGTCTCTATTCATTTCTATTTCTATGCTAAATTCCATGCTAAAATCGTTGAATATTATAACAAGTCCTACTGTTTGTTTTGTCTCTATTCATTTCTATTTCTACATAACTATTTTCGTCTCTACTCATTTCTATTTCTACATAACTAATTTCGTCTCTATTCATTTCTAGTTCTACATTTGTCTCTATTTATTTCTATTTCTACATAACTATTTTCGTCTCTATTCATTTCTATTTCTACACAACTATTTTCGTCTCTATTCATTTCTATTTTTATGCTAAATTCCATGCTAAAATCGTTGAATTTTATAACAAGTCCTACTGTTTGTTTTGTCTCTATTCATTTCTATTTCTACATAACTATTTTCGTCTCTACTCATTTCTATTTCTACATAACTATTTTCGTCTCTATTCATTTCTAGTTCTACATTTGTCTCTATTTATTTCTATTTCTACATAACTATTTTCTTCTCTATTCATTTCTATTTCTACACAACTATTTTCGTCTCTATTCATTTCTATTTCTATGCTAAATTCCATGCTAAAATCGTTGAATATTATAACAAGTCCTACTGTTTGTTTTGTCTCTATTCATTTCTATTTCTACATAACTATTTTCGTATCTACTCATTTCTATTTCTACATAACTAATTTCGTCTCTATTCATTTCTAGTTCTACATTTGTCTCTATTTATTTCTATTTCTACATAACTATTTTCGTCTCTATTCATTTCTATTTCTACACAACTATTTTCGTCTCTATTCATTTCTATTTTTATGCTAAATTCCATGCTAAAATCGTTGAATATTATAACAAGTCCTACTGTTTGTTTTGTCTCTATTCATTTCTATTTCTACATAACTATTTTCGTCTCTACTCATTTCTATTTCTACATAGCTATTTTCGTCTCTATTCATTTCTAGTTCTACATTTGTCTCTATTTATTTCTATTTCTACATAACTATTTTCTTCTCTATTCATTTCTATTTCTACACAACTATTTTCGTCTCTATTCATTTCTATTTCTATGCTAAATTCCATGCTAAAATCGTTGAATATTATAACAAGTCCTACTGTTTGTTTCGTCTCTATTCATTTCTATTTCTACATAACTATTTTCGTCTCTACTCATTTCTATTTCTACACAGCTATTTTCGTCTCTATTCATTTCTAGTTCTACATTTGTCTCTATTTATTTCTATTTCTACATAACTATTTTCTTCTCTATTCATTTCTATTTCTACACAACTATTTTCGTCTCTATTCATTTCTATTTCTATGCTAAATTCCATGCTAAAATCGTTGAATATTATAACAAGTCCTACTGTTTGTTTCGTCTCTATTCATTTCTATTTCTACATAACTATTTTCGTCTCTACTCATTTCTATTTCTACACAGCTATTTTCGTCTCTATTCATTTCTATTTCTATGCTAAATTCCATGCTAAAATCGTTGAATATTATAACAAGTCCTACTGTTTGTTTTGTCTCTATTCATTTCTATTTCTACATAACTATTTTCGTATCTACTCATTTCTATTTCTACATAACTAATTTCGTCTCTATTCATTTCTAGTTCTACATTTGTCTCTATTTATTTCTATTTCTACATAACTATTTTCGTCTCTATTCATTTCTATTTTTACACAACTATTTTCGTCTCTATTCATTTCTATTTTTATGCTAAATTCCATGCTAAAATCGTTGAATATTATAACAAGTCCTACTGTTTGTTTTGTCTCGATTCATTTCTATTTCTACATAACTATTTTCGTCTCTACTCATTTCTATTTCTACATAACTATTTTCGTCTCTATTCATTTCTAGTTCTACATTTGTCTCTATTTATTTCTATTTCTACATAACTATTTTCTTCTCTATTCATTTCTATTTCTACACAACTATTTTCGTCTCTATTCATTTCTATTTATATGCTAAATTCTATGCTAAAATCGTTGAATATTATAACAAGTCCTACTGTTTGTTTTGTCTCTATTCATTTCTATTTCTACATAACTATTTTCGTATCTACTCATTTCTATTTCTACATAACTAATTTCGTCTCTATTCATTTCTAGTTCTACATTTGTCTCTATTTATTTCTATTTCTACATAACTATTTTCGTCTCTATTCATTTCTATTTTTACACAACTATTTTCGTCTCTATTCATTTCTATTTTTATGCTAAATTCCATGCTAAAATCGTTGAATATTATAACAAGTCCTACTGTTTGTTTTGTCTCGATTCATTTCTATTTCTACATAACTATTTTCGTCTCTACTCATTTCTATTTCTACATAACTATTTTCGTCTCTATTCATTTCTAGTTCTACATTTGTCTCTATTTATTTCTATTTCTACATAACTATTTTCTTCTCTGTTCATTTCTATTTCTACACAACTATTTTCTTCTCTATTCATTTCTATTTCTATGCTAAATTCCATGCTAAAATCGTTGAATATTATAACAAGTCCTACTGTTTGTTTAGTCTCTATTCATTTCTATTTCTACATAACTATTTTCGTCTCTACTCATTTCTATTTCTACATAGCTATTTTCGTCTCTATTCATTTCTAGTTCTACATTTGTCTCTATTTATTTCTATTTCTAGATAACTATTTTCTTCTCTATTCATTTCTATTTCTACACAACTATTTTCGTCTCTATTCATTTCTATTTCTATGCTAAATTCCATGCTAAAATCGTTGAATATTATAACAAGTCCTACTGTTTGTTTTGTCTCTATTCATTTCTATTTCTACATAACTATTTTCGTCTCTACTCATTTCTATTTCTACATAACTAATTTCGTCTCTATTCATTTCTAGTTCTACATTTGTCTCTATTTATTTCTATTTCTACATAACTATTTTCGTCTCTATTCATTTCTATTTCTACACAACTATTTTCGTCTCTATTCATTTCTATTTTTATGCTAAATTCCATGCTAAAATCGTTGAATTTTATAACAAGTCCTACTGTTTGTTTTGTCTCTATTCATTTCTATTTCTACATAACTATTTTCGTCTCTACTCATTTCTATTTCTACATAACTATTTTCGTCTCTACTCATTTCTATTTCTACATAACTATTTTCGTCTCTATTCATTTCTAGTTCTACATTTGTCTCTATTTATTTCTATTTCTACATAACTATTTTCTTCTCTATTCATTTCTATTTCTACACAACTATTTTCGTCTCTATTCATTTCTATTTCTATGCTAAATTCCATGCTAAATTCGTTGAATATTATAATAAGTCCTACTGTTTGTTTTGTCTCTATTCATTTCTATTTCTACATAACTATTTTCGTATCTACTCATTTCTATTTCTACATAACTAATTTCGTCTCTATTCATTTCTAGTTCTACATTTGTCTCTATTTATTTCTATTTCTACATAACTATTTTCGTCTCTATTCATTTCTATTTCTACACAACTATTTTCGTCTCTATTCATTTCTATTTTTATGCTAAATTCCATGCTAAAATCGTTGAATATTATAACAAGTCCTACTGTTTGTTTTGTCTCTATTCATTTCTATTTCTACATAACTATTTTCGTCTCTACTCATTTCTATTTCTACATAGCTATTTTCGTCTCTATTCATTTCTAGTTCTACATTTGTCTCTATTTATTTCTATTTCTACATAACTATTTTCTTCTCTATCCATTTCTATTTCTACACAACTATTTTCGTCTCTATTCATTTCTATTTCTATGCTAAATTCCATGCTAAAATCGTTGAATATTATAACAAGTCCTACTGTTTGTTTCGTCTCTATTCATTTCTATTTCTACATAACTATTTTCGTCTCTACTCATTTCTATTTCTACACAGCTATTTTCGTCTCTATTCATTTCTAGTTCTACATTTGTCTCTATTTATTTCTATTTCTACATAACTATTTTCTTCTCTATTCATTTCTATTTCTACACAACTATTTTCGTCTCTATTCATTTCTATTTCTATGCTAAATTCAATGCTAAAATCGTTGAATATTATAACAAGTCCTACTGTTTGTTTCGTCTCTATTCATTTCTATTTCTACATAACTATTTTCGTCTCTACTCATTTCTATTTCTACACAGCTATTTTCGTCTCTATTCATTTCTAGTTCTACATTTGTCTCTATTTATTTCTATTTCTACATAACTATTTTCTTCTCTATTCATTTCTATTTCTACACAACTATTTTCGTCTCTATTCATTTCTATTTCTATGCTAAATTCCATGCTAAAATCGTTGAATATTATAACAAGTCCTACTGTTTGTTTTGTCTCTATTCATTTCTATTTCTACATAACTATTTTCGTATCTACTCATTTCTATTTCTACATAACTAATTTCGTCTCTATTCATTTCTAGTTCTACATTTGTCTCTATTTATTTCTATTTCTACATAACTATTTTCGTCTCTATTCATTTCTATTTTTACACAACTATTTTCGTCTCTATTCATTTCTATTTTTATGCTAAATTCCATGCTAAAATCGTTGAATATTATAACAAGTCCTACTGTTTGTTTTGTCTCGATTCATTTCTATTTCTACATAACTATTTTCGTCTCTACTCATTTCTATTTCTACATAACTATTTTCGTCTCTATTCATTTCTAGTTCTACATTTGTCTCTATTTATTTCTATTTCTACATAACTATTTTCTTCTCTGTTCATTTCTATTTCTACACAACTATTTTCTTCTCTATTCATTTCTATTTCTATGCTAAATTCCATGCTAAAATCGTTGAATATTATAACAAGTCCTACTGTTTGTTTAGTCTCTATTCATTTCTATTTCTACATAACTATTTTCGTCTCTACTCATTTCTATTTCTACATAGCTATTTTCGTCTCTATTCATTTCTAGTTCTACATTTGTCTCTATTTATTTCTATTTCTACATAACTATTTTCTTCTCTATTCATTTCTATTTCTACACAACTATTTTCGTCTCTATTCATTTCTATTTTTATGCTAAATTCCATGCTAAAATCGTTGAATATTATAACAAGTCCTACTGTTTGTTTTGTCTCTATTCATTTCTATTTCTACATAACTATTTTCGTCTCTACTCATTTCTATTTCTACATAACTAATTTCGTCTCTATTCATTTCTAGTTCTACATTTGTCTCTATTTATTTCTATTTCTACATAACTATTTTCGTCTCTATTCATTTCTATTTCTACACAACTATTTTCGTCTCTATTCATTTCTATTTTTATGCTAAATTCCATGCTAAAATCGTTGAATTTTATAACAAGTCCTACTGTTTGTTTAGTCTCTATTCATTTCTATTTCTACATAACTATTTTCGTCTCTACTCATTTCTATTTCTACATAGCTATTTTCGTCTCTATTCATTTCTAGTTCTACATTTGTCTCTATTTATTTCTATTTCTACATAACTATTTTCTTCTCTATTCATTTCTATTTCTACACAACTATTTTCGTCTCTATTCATTTCTATTTCTATGCTAAATTCCATGCTAAAATCGTTGAATATTATAACAAGTCCTACTGTTTGTTTTGTCTCTATTCATTTCTATTTCTACATAACTATTTTCGTCTCTACTCATTTCTATTTCTACATAACTAATTTCGTCTCTATTCATTTCTAGTTCTACATTTGTCTCTATTTATTTCTATTTCTACATAACTATTTTCGTCTCTATTCATTTCTATTTCTACACAACTATTTTCGTCTCTATTCATTTCTATTTTTATGCTAAATTCCATGCTAAAATCGTTGAATTTTATAACAAGTCCTACTGTTTGTTTTGTCTCTATTCATTTCTATTTCTACATAACTATTTTCGTCTCTACTCATTTCTATTTCTACATAACTATTTTCGTCTCTATTCATTTCTAGTTCTACATTTGTCTCTATTTATTTCTATTTCTACATAACTATTTTCTTCTCTATTCATTTCTATTTCTACACAACTATTTTCGTCTCTATTCATTTCTATTTCTATGCTAAATTCCATGCTAAAATCGTTGAATATTATAACAAGTCCTACTGTTTGTTTTGTCTCTATTCATTTCTATTTCTACATAACTATTTTCGTATCTACTCATTTCTATTTCTACATAACTAATTTCGTCTCTATTCATTTCTAGTTCTACATTTGTCTCTATTTATTTCTATTTCTACATAACTATTTTCGTCTCTATTCATTTCTATTTCTACACAACTATTTTCGTCTCTATTCATTTCTATTTTTATGCTAAATTCCATGCTAAAATCGTTGAATATTATAACAAGTCCTACTGTTTGTTTTGTCTCTATTCATTTCTATTTCTACATAACTATTTTCGTCTCTACTCATTTCTATTTCTACATAGCTATTTTCGTCTCTATTCATTTCTAGTTCTACATTTGTCTCTATTTATTTCTATTTCTACATAACTATTTTCTTCTCTATTCATTTCTATTTCTACACAACTATTTTCGTCTCTATTCATTTCTATTTCTATGCTAAATTCCATGCTAAAATCGTTGAATATTATAACAAGTCCTACTGTTTGTTTCGTCTCTATTCATTTCTATTTCTACATAACTATTTTCGTCTCTACTCATTTCTATTTCTACACAGCTATTTTCGTCTCTATTCATTTCTAGTTCTACATTTGTCTCTATTTATTTCTATTTCTACATAACTATTTTCTTCTCTATTCATTTCTATTTCTACACAACTATTTTCGTCTCTATTCATTTCTATTTCTATGCTAAATTCCATGCTAAAATCGTTGAATATTATAACAAGTCCTACTGTTTGTTTCGTCTCTATTCATTTCTATTTCTACATAACTATTTTCGTCTCTACTCATTTCTATTTCTACACAGCTATTTTCGTCTCTATTCATTTCTATTTCTATGCTAAATTCCATGCTAAAATCGTTGAATATTATAACAAGTCCTACTGTTTGTTTTGTCTCTATTCATTTCTATTTCTACATAACTATTTTCGTATCTACTCATTTCTATTTCTACATAACTAATTTCGTCTCTATTCATTTCTAGTTCTACATTTGTCTCTATTTATTTCTATTTCTACATAACTATTTTCGTCTCTATTCATTTCTATTTTTACACAACTATTTTCGTCTCTATTCATTTCTATTTTTATGCTAAATTCCATGCTAAAATCGTTGAATATTATAACAAGTCCTACTGTTTGTTTTGTCTCGATTCATTTCTATTTCTACATAACTATTTTCGTCTCTACTCATTTCTATTTCTACATAACTATTTTCGTCTCTATTCATTTCTAGTTCTACATTTGTCTCTATTTATTTCTATTTCTACATAACTATTTTCTTCTCTATTCATTTCTATTTCTACACAACTATTTTCGTCTCTATTCATTTCTATTTATATGCTAAATTCTATGCTAAAATCGTTGAATATTATAACAAGTCCTACTGTTTGTTTTGTCTCTATTCATTTCTATTTCTACATAACTATTTTCGTATCTACTCATTTCTATTTCTACATAACTAATTTCGTCTCTATTCATTTCTAGTTCTACATTTGTCTCTATTTATTTCTATTTCTACATAACTATTTTCGTCTCTATTCATTTCTATTTTTACACAACTATTTTCGTCTCTATTCATTTCTATTTTTATGCTAAATTCCATGCTAAAATCGTTGAATATTATAACAAGTCCTACTGTTTGTTTTGTCTCGATTCATTTCTATTTCTACATAACTATTTTCGTCTCTACTCATTTCTATTTCTACATAACTATTTTCGTCTCTATTCATTTCTAGTTCTACATTTGTCTCTATTTATTTCTATTTCTACATAACTATTTTCTTCTCTGTTCATTTCTATTTCTACACAACTATTTTCTTCTCTATTCATTTCTATTTCTATGCTAAATTCCATGCTAAAATCGTTGAATATTATAACAAGTCCTACTGTTTGTTTAGTCTCTATTCATTTCTATTTCTACATAACTATTTTCGTCTCTACTCATTTCTATTTCTACATAGCTATTTTCGTCTCTATTCATTTCTAGTTCTACATTTGTCTCTATTTATTTCTATTTCTAGATAACTATTTTCTTCTCTATTCATTTCTATTTCTACACAACTATTTTCGTCTCTATTCATTTCTATTTCTATGCTAAATTCCATGCTAAAATCGTTGAATATTATAACAAGTCCTACTGTTTGTTTTGTCTCTATTCATTTCTATTTCTACATAACTATTTTCGTCTCTACTCATTTCTATTTCTACATAACTAATTTCGTCTCTATTCATTTCTAGTTCTACATTTGTCTCTATTTATTTCTATTTCTACATAACTATTTTCGTCTCTATTCATTTCTATTTCTACACAACTATTTTCGTCTCTATTCATTTCTATTTTTATGCTAAATTCCATGCTAAAATCGTTGAATTTTATAACAAGTCCTACTGTTTGTTTTGTCTCTATTCATTTCTATTTCTACATAACTATTTTCGTCTCTACTCATTTCTATTTCTACATAACTATTTTCGTCTCTACTCATTTCTATTTCTACATAACTATTTTCGTCTCTATTCATTTCTAGTTCTACATTTGTCTCTATTTATTTCTATTTCTACATAACTATTTTCTTCTCTATTCATTTCTATTTCTACACAACTATTTTCGTCTCTATTCATTTCTATTTCTATGCTAAATTCCATGCTAAATTCGTTGAATATTATAATAAGTCCTACTGTTTGTTTTGTCTCTATTCATTTCTATTTCTACATAACTATTTTCGTATCTACTCATTTCTATTTCTACATAACTAATTTCGTCTCTATTCATTTCTAGTTCTACATTTGTCTCTATTTATTTCTATTTCTACATAACTATTTTCGTCTCTATTCATTTCTATTTCTACACAACTATTTTCGTCTCTATTCATTTCTATTTTTATGCTAAATTCCATGCTAAAATCGTTGAATATTATAACAAGTCCTACTGTTTGTTTTGTCTCTATTCATTTCTATTTCTACATAACTATTTTCGTCTCTACTCATTTCTATTTCTACATAGCTATTTTCGTCTCTATTCATTTCTAGTTCTACATTTGTCTCTATTTATTTCTATTTCTACATAACTATTTTCTTCTCTATCCATTTCTATTTCTACACAACTATTTTCGTCTCTATTCATTTCTATTTCTATGCTAAATTCCATGCTAAAATCGTTGAATATTATAACAAGTCCTACTGTTTGTTTCGTCTCTATTCATTTCTATTTCTACATAACTATTTTCGTCTCTACTCATTTCTATTTCTACACAGCTATTTTCGTCTCTATTCATTTCTAGTTCTACATTTGTCTCTATTTATTTCTATTTCTACATAACTATTTTCTTCTCTATTCATTTCTATTTCTACACAACTATTTTCGTCTCTATTCATTTCTATTTCTATGCTAAATTCAATGCTAAAATCGTTGAATATTATAACAAGTCCTACTGTTTGTTTCGTCTCTATTCATTTCTATTTCTACATAACTATTTTCGTCTCTACTCATTTCTATTTCTACACAGCTATTTTCGTCTCTATTCATTTCTAGTTCTACATTTGTCTCTATTTATTTCTATTTCTACATAACTATTTTCTTCTCTATTCATTTCTATTTCTACACAACTATTTTCGTCTCTATTCATTTCTATTTCTATGCTAAATTCCATGCTAAAATCGTTGAATATTATAACAAGTCCTACTGTTTGTTTTGTCTCTATTCATTTCTATTTCTACATAACTATTTTCGTATCTACTCATTTCTATTTCTACATAACTAATTTCGTCTCTATTCATTTCTAGTTCTACATTTGTCTCTATTTATTTCTATTTCTACATAACTATTTTCGTCTCTATTCATTTCTATTTTTACACAACTATTTTCGTCTCTATTCATTTCTATTTTTATGCTAAATTCCATGCTAAAATCGTTGAATATTATAACAAGTCCTACTGTTTGTTTTGTCTCGATTCATTTCTATTTCTACATAACTATTTTCGTCTCTACTCATTTCTATTTCTACATAACTATTTTCGTCTCTATTCATTTCTAGTTCTACATTTGTCTCTATTTATTTCTATTTCTACATAACTATTTTCTTCTCTGTTCATTTCTATTTCTACACAACTATTTTCTTCTCTATTCATTTCTATTTCTATGCTAAATTCCATGCTAAAATCGTTGAATATTATAACAAGTCCTACTGTTTGTTTAGTCTCTATTCATTTCTATTTCTACATAACTATTTTCGTCTCTACTCATTTCTATTTCTACATAGCTATTTTCGTCTCTATTCATTTCTAGTTCTACATTTGTCTCTATTTATTTCTATTTCTACATAACTATTTTCTTCTCTATTCATTTCTATTTCTACACAACTATTTTCGTCTCTATTCATTTCTATTTTTATGCTAAATTCCATGCTAAAATCGTTGAATATTATAACAAGTCCTACTGTTTGTTTTGTCTCTATTCATTTCTATTTCTACATAACTATTTTCGTCTCTACTCATTTCTATTTCTACATAACTAATTTCGTCTCTATTCATTTCTAGTTCTACATTTGTCTCTATTTATTTCTATTTCTACATAACTATTTTCGTCTCTATTCATTTCTATTTCTACACAACTATTTTCGTCTCTATTCATTTCTATTTTTATGCTAAATTCCATGCTAAAATCGTTGAATTTTATAACAAGTCCTACTGTTTGTTTTGTCTCTATTCATTTCTATTTCTACATAACTATTTTCGTCTCTACTCATTTCTATTTCTACATAACTATTTTCGTCTCTATTCATTTCTAGTTCTACATTTGTCTCTATTTATTTCTATTTCTACATAACTATTTTCTTCTCTATTCATTTCTATTTCTACACAACTATTTTCGTCTCTATTCATTTCTATTTCTATGCTAAATTCCATGCTAAAATCGTTGAATATTATAACAAGTCCTACTGTTTGTTTTGTCTCTATTCATTTCTATTTCTACATAACTATTTTCGTATCTACTCATTTCTATTTCTACATAACTAATTTCGTCTCTATTCATTTCTAGTTCTACATTTGTCTCTATTTATTTCTATTTCTACATAACTATTTTCGTCTCTATTCATTTCTATTTTTACACAACTATTTTCGTCTCTATTCATTTCTATTTTTATGCTAAATTCCATGCTAAAATCGTTGAATTTTATAACAAGTCCTACTGTTTGTTTTGTCTCTATTCATTTCTATTTCTACATAACTATTTTCGTCTCTACTCATTTCTATTTCTACATAACTATTTTCGTCTCTATTCATTTCTAGTTCTACATTTGTCTCTATTTATTTCTATTTCTACATAACTATTTTCTTCTCTATTCATTTCTATTTCTACACAACTATTTTCGTCTCTATTCATTTCTATTTCTATGCTAATTTCCATGCTAAAATCGTTGAATATTATAACAAGTCCTACTGTTTGTTTTGTCTCTATTCATTTCTATTTCTACATAACTATTTTCGTATCTACTCATTTCTATTTCTACATAACTAATTTCGTCTCTATTCATTTCTAGTTCTACATTTGTCTCTATTTATTTCTATTTCTACATAACTATTTTCGTCTCTATTCATTTCTATTTTTACACAACTATTTTCGTCTCTATTCATTTCTATTTTTATGCTAAATTCCATGCTAAAATCGTTGAATATTATAACAAGTCCTACTGTTCGTTTTGTCTCGATTCATTTCTATTTCTACATAACTATTTTCGTCTCTACTCATTTCTATTTCTACATAACTATTTTCGTCTCTATTCATTTCTAGTTCTACATTTGTCTCTATTTATTTCTATTTCTACATAACTATTTTCTTCTCTGTTCATTTCTATTTCTACACAACTATTTTCTTCTCTATTCATTTCTATTTCTATGCTAAATTCCATGCTAAAATCGTTGAATATTATAACAAGTCCTACTGTTTGTTTAGTCTCTATTCATTTCTATTTCTACATAACTATTTTCGTCTCTACTCATTTCTATTTCTACATAGCTATTTTCGTCTCTATTCATTTCTAGTTCTACATTTGTCTCTATTTATTTCTATTTCTACATAACTATTTTCTTCTCTATTCATTTCTATTTCTACACAACTATTTTCGTCTCTATTCATTTCTATTTTTATGCTAAATTCCATGCTAAAATCGTTGAATATTATAACAAGTCCTACTCTTTGTTTTGTCTCTATTCATTTCTATTTCTACATAACTATTTTCGTCTCTACTCATTTCTATTTCTACATAACTATTTTCGTCTCTATTCACTTCTAGTTCTACATTTGTCTCTATTTATTTCTATTTCTACATAACTATTTTCGTCTCTATTCATTTCTATTTCTACACAACTATTTTCGTCTCTATTCATTTCTATTTCTATGCTAAATTCCATGCTAAAATTGTTGAATATTATAACAAGTCCTACTGTTTGTTTTGTCTCTATTCATTTCTATTTCTACATAACTATTTTCGTGTCTACTCATTTCTATTTCTACATAACTATTTTCGTCTCTATTCATTTCTAGTTCTACATTTGTCTCTATTTATTTCTATTTCTACATAACTATTTTCTTCTCTATTCATTTCTATTTCTACACAACTATTTTCGTCTCTATTCATTTCTATTTCTATGCTAAATTCCATGCTAAAATCGTTGAATATTATAACAAGTCCTACTGTTTGTTTCGTCTCTATTCATTTCTATTTCTACATAACTATTTTCGTCTCTACTCATTTCTATTTCTACATAGCTATTTTCGTCTCTATTCATTTCTAGTTCTACATTTGTCTCTATTTATTTCTATTTCTACATAACTATTTTCGTCTCTATTCATTTCTATTTCTACACAACTATTTTCGTCTCTATTCATTTCTATTTTTATGCTAAATTCCATGCTAAAATCGTTGAATATTATAACAAGTCCTACTGTTTGTTTTGTCTCTATTCATTTCTATTTCTACATAACTATTTTCGTGTCTACTCATTTCTATTTCTACATAGCTATTTTCGTCTCTATTCATTTCTAGTTCTACATTTGTCTCTATTTATTTCTATTTCTACATAACTATTTTCTTCTCTATTCATTTCTCTTTCTACACAACTATTTTCGTCTCTATTCATTTCTATTTCTATGCTAAATTCCATGCTAAAATCGTTGAATATTATAACAAGTCCTACTGTTTGTTTCGTCTCTATTCATTTCTATTTCTACATAACTATTTTCGTGTCTACTCATTTCTATTTCTACATAACTATTTCCGTCTCTATTCATTTCTAGTTCTACATTTGTCTCTATTTATTTCTATTTCTACATAACTATTTTCTTCTCTATTCATTTCTATTTCTACACAACTATTTTCGTCTCTATTCATTTCTATTTCTATGCTAAATTCCATGCTAAAATCGTTGAATATTATAACAAGTCCTACTGTTTGTTTTGTCTCTATTCATTTCTATTTCTACATAACTATTTTCGTATCTACTCATTTCTATTTCTACATAACTAATTTCGTCTCTATTCATTTCTAGTTCTACATTTGTCTCTATTTATTTCTATTTCTACATAACTATTTTCGTCTCTATTCATTTCTATTTTTACACAACTATTTTCGTCTCTATTCATTTCTATTTTTATGCTAAATTCCATGCTAAAATCGTTGAATATTATAACAAGTCCTACTGTTTGTTTTGTCTCGATTCATTTCTATTTCTACATAACTATTTTCGTCTCTACTCATTTCTATTTCTACATAACTATTTTCGTCTCTATTCATTTCTAGTTCTACATTTGTCTCTATTTATTTCTATTTCTACATAACTATTTTCTTCTCTGTTCATTTCTATTTCTACACAATTATTTTCTTCTCTATTCATTTCTATTTCTATGCTAAATTCCATGCTAAAATCGTTGAATATTATAACAAGTCCTACTGTTTGTTTAGTCTCTATTCATTTCTATTTCTACATAACTATTTTCGTCTCTACTCATTTCTATTTCTACACAGCTATTTTCGTCTCTATTCATTTCTAGTTCTACATTTGTCTCTATTTATTTCTATTTCTACATAACTATTTTCGTCTCTATTCATTTCTATTTCTACACAACTATTTTCGTCTCTATTCATTTCTATTTTTATGCTAAATTCCATGCTAAAATCGTTGAATATTATAACAAGTCCTACTGTTTGTTTTGTCTCGATTCATTTCTATTTCTACATAACTATTTTCGTCTCTACTCATTTCTATTTCTACATAACTATTTTCGTCTCTATTCATTTCTAGTTCTACATTTGTCTCTATTTATTTCTATTTCTACATAACTATTTTCTTCTCTGTTCATTTCTATTTCTACACAATTATTTTCTTCTCTATTCATTTCTATTTCTATGCTAAATTCCATGCTAAAATCGTTGAATATTATAACAAGTCCTACTGTTTGTTTAGTCTCTATTCATTTCTATTTCTACATAACTATTTTCGTCTCTACTCATTTCTATTTCTACACAGCTATTTTCGTCTCTATTCATTTCTAGTTCTACATTTGTCTCTATTTATTTCTATTTCTACATAACTATTTTCTTCTCTATTCATTTCTATTTCTACACAACTATTTTCGTCTCTATTCATTTCTATTTCTATGCTAAATTCCATGCTAAAATCGTTGAATATTATAACAAGTCCTACTGTTTGTTTTGTCTCTATTCATTTCTATTTCTACATAACTATTTTCGTATCTACTCATTTCTATTTCTACATAACTAATTTCGTCTCTATTCATTTCTAGTTCTACATTTGTCTCTATTTATTTCTATTTCTACATAACTATTTTCGTCTCTATTCATTTCTATTTTTACACAACTATTTTCGTCTCTATTCATTTCTATTTTTATGCTAAATTCCATGCTAAAATCGTTGAATATTATAACAAGTCCTACTGTTTGTTTTGTCTCGATTCATTTCTATTTCTACATAACTATTTTCGTCTCTACTCATTTCTATTTCTACATAACTATTTTCGTCTCTATTCATTTCTAGTTCTACATTTGTCTCTATTTATTTCTATTTCTACATAACTATTTTCTTCTCTGTTCATTTCTATTTCTACACAACTATTTTCTTCTCTATTCATTTCTATTTCTATGCTAAATTCCATGCTAAAATCGTTGAATATTATAACAAGTCCTACTGTTTGTTTAGTCTCTATTCATTTCTATTTCTACATAACTATTTTCGTCTCTACTCATTTCTATTTCTACATAGCTATTTTCGTCTCTATTCATTTCTAGTTCTACATTTGTCTCTATTTATTTCTATTTCTACATAACTATTTTCTTCTCTATTCATTTCTATTTCTACACAACTATTTTCGTCTCTATTCATTTCTATTTCTATGCTAAATTCCATGCTAAAATCGTTGAATATTATAACAAGTCCTACTGTTTGTTTTGTCTCTATTCATTTCTATTTCTACATAACTATTTTCGTCTCTACTCATTTCTATTTCTACATAACTAATTTCGTCTCTATTCATTTCTAGTTCTACATTTGTCTCTATTTATTTCTATTTCTACATAACTATTTTCGTCTCTATTCATTTCTATTTTTACACAACTATTTTCGTCTCTATTCATTTCTATTTTTATGCTAAATTCCATGCTAAAAGTGTTGAATATTATAACAAGTCCTACTGTTTGTTTTGTCTCGATTCATTTCTATTTCTACATAACTATTTTCGTCTCTACTCATTTCTATTTCTACATAACTATTTTCGTCTCTATTCATTTCTAGTTCTACATTTGTCTCTATTTATTTCTATTTCTACATAACTATTTTCTTCTCTGTTCATTTCTATTTCTACACAACTATTTTCTTCTCTATTCATTTCTATTTCTATGCTAAATTCCATGCTAAAATCGTTGAATATTATAACAAGTCCTACTGTTTGTTTAGTCTCTATTTATTTCTATTTCTACATAACTATTTTCGTCTCTACTCATTTCTATTTCTACATAGCTATTTTCGTCTCTATTCATTTCTAGTTCTACATTTGTCTCTATTTATTTCTATTTCTACATAACTATTTTCTTCTCTATTCATTTCTATTTCTACACAACTCTTTTCGTCTCTATTCATTTCTATTTCTATGCTAAATTCCATGCTAAAATCGTTGAATATTATAACAAGTCCTACTGTTTGTTTTGTCTCTATTCATTTCTATTTCTACATAACTATTTTCGTCTCTACTCATTTCTATTTCTACATAACTAATTTCGTCTCTATTCATTTCTAGTTCTACATTTGTCTCTATTTATTTCTATTTCTACATAACTATTTTCGTCTCTATTCATTTCTATTTCTACACAACTATTTTCGTCTCTATTCACTTCTATTTTTATGCTAAATTCCATGCTAAAATCGTTGAATTTTATAACAAGTCCTACTGTTTGTTTTGTCTCTATTCATTTCTATTTCTACATAACTATTTTCGTCTCTACTCATTTCTATTTCTACATAACTATTTTCGTCTCTATTCATTTCTAGTTCTACATTTGTCTCTATTTATTTCTATTTCTACATAACTATTTTCTTCTCTATTCATTTCTATTTCTACACAACTATTTTCGTCTCTATTCATTTCTATTTCTATGCTAAATTCCATGCTAAAATCGTTGAATATTATAACAAGTCCTACTGTTTGTTTTGTCTCTATTCATTTCTATTTCTACATAACTATTTTCGTATCTACTCATTTCTATTTCTACATAACTAATTTCGTCTCTATTCATTTCTAGTTCTACATTTGTCTCTATTTATTTCTATTTCTACATAACTATTTTCGTCTCTATTCATTTCTATTTCTACACAACTATTTTCGTCTCTATTCATTTCTATTTTTATGCTAAATTCCATGCTAAAATCGTTGAATATTATAACAAGTCCTACTGTTTGTTTTGTCTCTATTCATTTCTATTTCTACATAACTATTTTCGTCTCTACTCATTTCTATTTCTACATAGCTATTTTCGTCTCTATTCATTTCTAGTTCTACATTTGTCTCTATTTATTTCTATTTCTACATAACTATTTTCTTCTCTATTCATTTCTATTTCTACACAACTATTTTCGTCTCTATTCATTTCTATTTCTATGCTAAATTCCATGCTAAAATCGTTGAATATTATAACAAGTCCTACTGTTTGTTTCGTCTCTATTCATTTCTATTTCTACATAACTATTTTCGTCTCTACTCATTTCTATTTCTACACAGCTACTTTCGTCTCTATTCATTTCTAGTTCTACATTTGTCTCTATTTATTTCTATTTCTACATAACTATTTTCTTCTCTATTCATTTCTATTTCTACACAACTATTTTCGTCTCTATTCATTTCTATTTCTATGCTAAATTCCATGCTAAAATCGTTGAATATTATAACAAGTCCTACTGTTTGTTTCGTCTCTATTCATTTCTATTTCTACATAACTATTTTCGTCTCTACTCATTTCTATTTCTACACAGCTATTTTCGTCTCTATTCATTTCTAGTTCTACATTTGTCTCTATTTATTTCTATTTCTACATAACTATTTTCTTCTCTATTCATTTCTATTTCTACACAACTATTTTCGTCTCTATTCATTTCTATTTCTATGCTAAATTCCATGCTAAAATCGTTGAATATTATAACAAGTCCTACTGTTTGTTTTGTCTCTATTCATTTCTATTTCTACATAACTATTTTCGTATCTACTCATTTCTATTTCTACATAACTAATTTCGTCTCTATTCATTTCTAGTTCTACATTTGTCTCTATTTATTTCTATTTCTACATAACTATTTTCGTCTCTATTCATTTCTATTTTTACACAACTATTTTCGTCTCTATTCATTTCTATTTTTATGCTAAATTCCATGCTAAAATCGTTGAATATTATAACAAGTCCTACTGTTTGTTTTGTCTCGATTCATTTCTATTTCTACATAACTATTTTCGTCTCTACTCATTTCTATTTCTACATAACTATTTTCGTCTCTATTCATTTCTAGTTCTACATTTGTCTCTATTTATTTCTATTTCTACATAACTATTTTCTTCTCTGTTCATTTCTATTTCTACACAACTATTTTCTTCTCTATTCATTTCTATTTCTATGCTAAATTCCATGCTAAAATCGTTGAATATTATAACAAGTCCTACTGTTTGTTTAGTCTCTATTCATTTCTATTTCTACATAACTATTTTCGTCTCTACTCATTTCTATTTCTACATAGCTATTTTCGTCTCTATTCATTTCTAGTTCTACATTTGTCTCTATTTATTTCTATTTCTAGATAACTATTTTCTTCTCTATTCATTTCTATTTCTACACAACTATTTTCGTCTCTATTCATTTCTATTTCTATGCTAAATTCCATGCTAAAATCGTTGAATATTATAACAAGTCCTACTGTTTGTTTTGTCTCTATTCATTTCTATTTCTACATAACTATTTTCGTCTCTACTCATTTCTATTTCTACATAACTAATTTCGTCTCTATTCATTTCTAGTTCTACATTTGTCTCTATTTATTTCTATTTCTACATAACTATTTTCGTCTCTATTCATTTCTATTTCTAAACAACTATTTTCGTCTCTATTCATTTCTATTTTTATGCTAAATTCCATGCTAAAATCGTTGAATTTTATAACAAGTCCTACTGTTTGTTTTGTCTCTATTCATTTCTATTTCTACATAACTATTTTCGTCTCTACTCATTTCTATTTCTACATAACTATTTTCGTCTCTATTCATTTCTAGTTCTACATTTGTCTCTATTTATTTCTATTTCTACATAACTATTTTCTTCTCTATTCATTTCTATTTCTACACAACTATTTTCGTCTCTATTCATTTCTATTTCTATGCTAAATTCCATGCTAAAATCGTTGAATATTATAACAAGTCCTACTGTTTGTTTTGTCTCTATTCATTTCTATTTCTACATAACTATTTTCGTATCTACTCATTTCTATTTCTACATAACTAATTTCGTCTCTATTCATTTCTAGTTCTACATTTGTCTCTATTTATTTCTATTTCTACATAACTATTTTCGTCTCTATTCATTTCTATTTCTACACAACTATTTTCGTCTCTATTCATTTCTATTTTTATGCTAAATTCCATGCTAAAATCGTTGAATATTATAACAAGTCCTACTGTTTGTTTTGTCTCTATTCATTTCTATTTCTACATAACTATTTTCGTCTCTACTCATTTCTATTTCTACATAGCTATTTTCGTCTCTATTCATTTCTAGTTCTACATTTGTCTCTATTTATTTCTATTTCTACATAACTATTTTCTTCTCTATTCATTTCTATTTCTACACAACTATTTTCGTCTCTATTCATTTCTATTTCTATGCTAAATTCCATGCTAAAATCGTTGAATATTATAACAAGTCCTACTGTTTGTTTCGTCTCTATTCATTTCTATTTCTACATAATTATTTTCGTCTCTACTCATTTCTATTTCTACACAGCTATTTTCGTCTCTATTCATTTCTAGTTCTACATTTGTCTCTATTTATTTCTATTTCTACATAACTATTTTCTTCTCTATTCATTTCTATTTCTACACAACTATTTTCGTCTCTATTCATTTCTATTTCTATGCTAAATTCCATGCTAAAATCGTTGAATATTATAACAAGTCCTACTGTTTGTTTCGTCTCTATTCATTTCTATTTCTACATAACTATTTTCGTCTCTACTCATTTCTATTTCTACACAGCTATTTTCGTCTCTATTCATTTCTAGTTCTACATTTGTCTCTATTTATTTCTATTTCTACATAACTATTTTCTTCTCTATTCATTTCTATTTCTACACAACTATTTTCGTCTCTATTCATTTCTATTTCTATGCTAAATTCCATGCTAAAATCGTTGAATATTATAACAAGTCCTACTGTTTGTTTTGTCTCTATTCATTTCTATTTCTACATAACTATTTTCGTATCTACTCATTTCTATTTCTACATAACTAATTTCGTCTCTATTCATTTCTAGTTCTACATTTGTCTCTATTTATTTCTATTTCTACATAACTATTTTCGTCTCTATTCATTTCTATTTTTACACAACTATTTTCGTCTCTATTCATTTCTATTTTTATGCTAAATTCCATGCTAAAATCGTTGAATATTATAACAAGTCCTACTGTTTGTTTTGTCTCGATTCATTTCTATTTCTACATAACTATTTTCGTCTCTACTCATTTCTATTTCTACATAACTATTTTCGTCTCTATTCATTTCTAGTTCTACATTTGTCTCTATTTATTTCTATTTCTACATAACTATTTTCTTCTCTGTTCATTTCTATTTCTACACAACTATTTTCTTCTCTATTCATTTCTATTTCTATGCTAAATTCCATGCTAAAATCGTTGAATATTATAACAAGTCCTACTGTTTGTTTAGTCTCTATTCATTTCTATTTCTACATAACTATTTTCGTCTCTACTCATTTCTATTTCTACATAGCTATTTTCGTCTCTATTCATTTCTAGTTCTACATTTGTCTCTATTTATTTCTATTTCTACATAACTATTTTCTTCTCTATTCATTTCTATTTCTACACAACTATTTTCGTCTCTATTCATTTCTATTTTTATGCTAAATTCCATGCTAAAATCGTTGAATATTATAACAAGTCCTACTCTTTGTTTTGTCTCTATTCATTTCTATTTCTACATAACTATTTTCGTCTCTACTCATTTCTATTTCTACATAACTATTTTCGTCTCTATTCACTTCTAGTTCTACATTTGTCTCTATTTATTTCTATTTCTACATAACTATTTTCGTCTCTATTCATTTCTATTTCTACACAACTATTTTCGTCTCTATTCATTTCTATTTCTATGCTAAATTCCATGCTAAAATTGTTGAATATTATAACAAGTCCTACTGTTTGTTTTGTCTCTATTCATTTCTATTTCTACATAACTATTTTCGTGTCTACTCATTTCTATTTCTACATAACTATTTTCGTCTCTATTCATTTCTAGTTCTACATTTGTCTCTATTTATTTCTATTTCTACATAACTATTTTCTTCTCTATTCATTTCTATTTCTACACAACTATTTTCGTCTCTATTCATTTCTATTTCTATGCTAAATTCCATGCTAAAATCGTTGAATATTATAACAAGTCCTACTGTTTGTTTCGTCTCTATTCATTTCTATTTCTACATAACTATTTTCGTCTCTACTCATTTCTATTTCTACATAGCTATTTTCGTCTCTATTCATTTCTAGTTCTACATTTGTCTCTATTTATTTCTATTTCTACATAACTATTTTCTTCTCTATTCATTTCTATTTCTACACAACTATTTTCGTCTCTATTCATTTCTATTTCTATGCTAAATTCCATGCTAAAATCGTTGAATATTATAACAAGTCCTACTGTTTGTTTCGTCTCTATTCATTTCTATTTCTACATAATTATTTTCGTCTCTACTCATTTCTATTTCTACACAGCTATTTTCGTCTCTATTCATTTCTAGTTCTACATTTGTCTCTATTTATTTCTATTTCTACATAACTATTTTCTTCTCTATTCATTTCTATTTCTACACAACTATTTTCGTCTCTATTCATTTCTATTTCTATGCTAAATTCCATGCTAAAATCGTTGAATATTATAACAAGTCCTACTGTTTGTTTCGTCTCTATTCATTTCTATTTCTACATAACTATTTTCGTCTCTACTCATTTCTATTTCTACACAGCTATTTTCGTCTCTATTCATTTCTAGTTCTACATTTGTCTCTATTTATTTCTATTTCTACATAACTATTTTCTTCTCTATTCATTTCTATTTCTACACAACTATTTTCGTCTCTATTCATTTCTATTTCTATGCTAAATTCCATGCTAAAATCGTTGAATATTATAACAAGTCCTACTGTTTGTTTTGTCTCTATTCATTTCTATTTCTACATAACTATTTTCGTATCTACTCATTTCTATTTCTACATAACTAATTTCGTCTCTATTCATTTCTAGTTCTACATTTGTCTCTATTTATTTCTATTTCTACATAACTATTTTCGTCTCTATTCATTTCTATTTTTACACAACTATTTTCGTCTCTATTCATTTCTATTTTTATGCTAAATTCCATGCTAAAATCGTTGAATATTATAACAAGTCCTACTGTTTGTTTTGTCTCGATTCATTTCTATTTCTACATAACTATTTTCGTCTCTACTCATTTCTATTTCTACATAACTATTTTCGTCTCTATTCATTTCTAGTTCTACATTTGTCTCTATTTATTTCTATTTCTACATAACTATTTTCTTCTCTGTTCATTTCTATTTCTACACAACTATTTTCTTCTCTATTCATTTCTATTTCTATGCTAAATTCCATGCTAAAATCGTTGAATATTATAACAAGTCCTACTGTTTGTTTAGTCTCTATTCATTTCTATTTCTACATAACTATTTTCGTCTCTACTCATTTCTATTTCTACATAGCTATTTTCGTCTCTATTCATTTCTAGTTCTACATTTGTCTCTATTTATTTCTATTTCTACATAACTATTTTCTTCTCTATTCATTTCTATTTCTACACAACTATTTTCGTCTCTATTCATTTCTATTTTTATGCTAAATTCCATGCTAAAATCGTTGAATATTATAACAAGTCCTACTCTTTGTTTTGTCTCTATTCATTTCTATTTCTACATAACTATTTTCGTCTCTACTCATTTCTATTTCTACATAACTATTTTCGTCTCTATTCACTTCTAGTTCTACATTTGTCTCTATTTATTTCTATTTCTACATAACTATTTTCGTCTCTATTCATTTCTATTTCTACACAACTATTTTCGTCTCTATTCATTTCTATTTCTATGCTAAATTCCATGCTAAAATTGTTGAATATTATAACAAGTCCTACTGTTTGTTTTGTCTCTATTCATTTCTATTTCTACATAACTATTTTCGTGTCTACTCATTTCTATTTCTACATAACTATTTTCGTCTCTATTCATTTCTAGTTCTACATTTGTCTCTATTTATTTCTATTTCTACATAACTATTTTCTTCTCTATTCATTTCTATTTCTACACAACTATTTTCGTCTCTATTCATTTCTATTTCTATGCTAAATTCCATGCTAAAATCGTTGAATATTATAACAAGTCCTACTGTTTGTTTCGTCTCTATTCATTTCTATTTCTACATAACTATTTTCGTCTCTACTCATTTCTATTTCTACATAGCTATTTTCGTCTCTATTCATTTCTAGTTCTACATTTGTCTCTATTTATTTCTATTTCTACATAACTATTTTCGTCTCTATTCATTTCTATTTCTACACAACTATTTTCGTCTCTATTCATTTTTATTTTTATGCTAAATTCCATGCTAAAATCGTTGAATATTATAACAAGTCCTACTGTTTGTTTTGTCTCTATTCATTTCTATTTCTACATAACTATTTTCGTCTCTACTCATTTCTATTTCTACATAGCTATTTTCGTCTCTATTCATTTCTAGTTCTACATTTGTCTCTATTTATTTCTATTTCTACATAACTATTTTCTTCTCTATTCATTTCTCTTTCTACACAACTATTTTCGTCTCTATTCATTTCTATTTCTATGCTAAATTCCATGCTAAAATCGTTGAATATTATAACAAGTCCTACTGTTTGTTTCGTCTCTATTCATTTCTATTTCTACATAACTATTTTCGTGTCTACTCATTTCTATTTCTACATAACTATTTTCGTCTCTATTCATTTCTAGTTCTACATTTGTCTCTATTTATTTCTATTTCTACATAACTATTTTCTTCTCTATTCATTTCTATTTCTACACAACTATTTTCGTCTCTATTCATTTCTATTTCTATGCTAAATTCCATGCTAAAATCGTTGAATATTATAACAAGTCCTACTGTTTGTTTCGTCTCTATTCATTTCTATTTCTACATAACTATTTTCGTCTCTACTCATTTCTATTTCTACATAGCTACTTTCGTCTCTATTCATTTCTAGTTCTACATTTGTCTCTATTTATTTCTATTTCTACATAACTATTTTCTTCTCTATTCATTTCTATTTCTACACAACTATTTTCGTCTCTATTCATTTCTATTTCTATGCTAAATTCCATGCTAAAATCGTTGAATATTATAACAAGTCCTACTGTTTGTTTTGTCTCTATTCATTTCTATTTCTACATAACTATTTTCGTATCTACTCATTTCTATTTCTACATAACTAATTTCGTCTCTATTCATTTCTAGTTCTACATTTGTCTCAATTTATTTCTATTTCTACATAACTATTTTCGTCTCTATTCATTTCTATTTCTACAGAACTATTTTCGTCTCTATTCATTTCTATTTTTATGTTAAATTAAATGCTAAAATCGTTGAATATTACAACAAGTCCTACTGTTTGTTTTGTCTCTATTCATTTCTATTTCTACATAACTATTTTCGTCTCTACTCATTTCTATTTCTACATAACTAATTTCGTCTCTATTCATTTCTAGTTCTACATTTGTCTCAATTTATTTCTATTTCTACATAACTATTTTCGTCTCTATTCATTTCTATTTCTACACAACTATTTTCGTCTCTATTCATTTCTATTTCTATGCTAAATTCTATGCTAAAATCGTTGAATATTATAACAAGTCCTACTCTTTGTTTCGTCTCTATTCATTTCTATTTCTACATAACTATTTTCGTCTCTACTCATTTCTATTTCTACATAGCTATTTTCGTCTCTATTCATTTCTAGTTCTACATTTGTCTCTATTTATTTCTATTTCTACATAACTATTTTCGTCTCTATTCATTTCTATTTCTACACAACTATTTTCGTCTCTATTCATTTCTATTTTTATGCTAAATTCCATGCTAAAATCGTTGAATATTATAACAAGTCCTACTGTTTGTTTTGTCTCTATTCATTTCTATTTCTACATAACTATTTTCGTCTCTACTCATTTCTATTTCTACATAACTATTTTCGTCTCTATTCATTTCTAGTTCTACATTTGTCTCTATTTATTTCTATTTCTACATAACTATTTTCGTCTTTATTCATTTCTATTTCTACACAACTATTTTCGTCTCTATTCATTTCTATTTCTATGCTAAATTCCATGCTAAAATCGTTGAATATTATAACAAGTCCTACTGTTTGTTTTGTCTCTATTCATTTCTATTTCTACATAACTATTTTCGTCTCTACTCATTTCTATTTCTACATAACTATTTTCGTCTCTATTCATTTCTAGTTCTACATTTGTCTCTATTTATTTCTATTTCTACATAACTATTTTCTTCTCTATTCATTTCTATTTCTACACAACTATTTTCGTCTCTATTCATTTCTATTTCTATGCTAAATTCCATGCTAAAATCGTTGAATATTATAACAAGTCCTACTGTTTGTTTCGTCTCTATTCATTTCTATTTCTACATAACTATTTTCGTCTCTACTCATTTCTATTTCTACATAGCTATTTTCGTCTCTATTCATTTCTAGTTCTACATTTGTCTCTATTTATTTCTATTTCTACATAACTATTTTCTTCTCTATTCATTTCTATTTCTACACAACTATTTTCGTCTCTATTCATTTCTATTTCTATGCTAAATTCCATGCTAAAATCGTTGAATATTATAACAAGTCCTACTGTTTGTTTTGTCTCTATTCATTTCTATTTCTACATAACTATTTTCGTATCTACTCATTTCTATTTCTACATAACTAATTTCGTCTCTATTCATTTCTAGTTCTACATTTGTCTCAATTTATTTCTATTTCTACATAACTATTTTCGTCTCTATTCATTTCTATTTCTACACAACTATTTTCGTCTCTATTCATTTATATTTCTATGCTAAATTCTATGCTAAAATCGTTGAATATTATAACAAGTCCTACTCTTTGTTTTGTCTCTATTCATTTCTATTTCTACATAACTATTTTCGTCTCTACTCATTTCTATTTCTACATAACTATTTTCGTCTCTATTCACTTCTAGTTCTACATTTGTCTCTATTTATTTCTATTTCTACATAACTATTTTCGTCTCTATTCATTTCTATTTCTACACAACTATTTTCGTCTCTATTCATTTCTATTTCTATGCTAAATTCCATGCTAAAATTGTTGAATATTATAACAAGTCCTACTGTTTGTTTTGTCTCTATTCATTTCTATTTCTACATAACTATTTTCGTCTCTACTCATTTCTATTTCTACATAACTATTTTCGTCTCTATTCATTTCTAGTTCTACATTTGTCTCTATTTATTTCTATTTCTACATAACTATTTTCTTCTCTATTCATTTCTATTTCTACACAACTATTTTCGTCTCTATTCATTTCTATTTCTATGCTAAATTCCATGCTAAAATCGTTGAATATTATAACAAGTCCTACTGTTTGTTTCGTCTCTATTAATTTCTATTTCTACATAACTATTTTCGTCTCTACTCATTTCTATTTCCACATAGCTATTTTCGTCTCTATTCATTTCTAGTTCTACATTTGTCTCTATTTATTTCTATTTCTACATAACTATTTTCTTCTCTATTCATTTCTATTTCTACACAACTATTTTCGTCTCTATTCATTTCTATTTCTATGCTAAATTCCATGCTAAAGTCGTTGAATATTATAACAAGTCCTACTGTTTGTTTTGTCTCTATTCATTTCTATTTCTACATAACTATTTTCGTCTCTACTCATTTCTATTTCTACATAACTATTTTCGTCTCTATTCATTTCTAGTTCTACATTTGTCTCTATTTATTTCTATTTCTACATAACTATTTTCGTCTCTATTCATTTCTATTTCTACACAACTATTTTCTTCTCTATTCATTTCTATTTCTATGCTAAATTCCATGCTAAAATCGTTGAATATTATAACAAGTCCTACTGTTTGTTTCGTCTCTATTCATTTCTATTTCTACATAACTATTTTCGTCTCTACTCATTTCTATTTCTACATAGCTATTTTCGTCTCTATTCATTTCTAGTTCTACATTTGTCTCTATTTATTTCTATTTCTACATAACTATTTTCTTCTCTATTCATTTCTATTTCTACATAACTATTTTCTTCTCTATTCATTTCTATTTCTACACAACTATTTTCGTCTCTATTCATTTCTATTTCTATGCTAAATTCCATGCTAAAATCGTTGAATATTATAACAAGTCCTACTGTTTGTTTTGTCTCTATTCATTTCTATTTCTACATAACTATTTTCGTCTCTACTCATTTCTATTTCTACATAACTATTTTCGTCTCTATTCATTTCTAGTTCTACATTTGTCTCAATTTATTTCTATTTCTACATAACTATTTTCGTCTCTATTCATTTCTATTTCTACACAACTATTTTCGTCTCTATTCATTTCTATTTCTATGCTAAATTCTATGCTAAAATCGTTGAATATTATAACAAGTCCTACTGTTTGTTTTGTCTCTATTCATTTCTATTTCTACATAACTATTTTCGTCTCTACTCAGTTCTATTTCTACATAACTATTTTCGTCTCTATATTCTTCTAGTTCTACATTTGTCTCTATTTATTTCTATTTCTACATAACTATTTTCGTCTCTATTCATTTCTATTTCTACACAAGTATTTTCGTCTCTATTCATTTCTATTTTTATGCTAAATTCCATGCTAAAATCGTTGAATATTATAACAAGTCCTACTGTTTGTTTTGTCTCTATTCATTTCTATTTCTACATAACTATTTTCGTCTCTACTCATTTCTATTTCTACATAACTATTTTCGTCTCTATTCATTTCTAGTTCTACATTTGTCTCTATTTATTTCTATTTCTACATAACTATTTTCGTCTCTATTCATTTCTATTTCTACACAACTATTTTCGTCTCTATTCAATTTTATTTCTATGCTAAATTCCATGCTAAAATCGTTGAATATTATAACAAGTCCTACTGCTTTTTCTGTCTCTATTCATTTCTATTTCTACATAACTATTTTCGTCTCTACTCATTTCTATTTCTACATAACTATTTTCGTCTCTATTCATTTCTATTTCTATGCTAAATTCCGTGCTAAAATCGTTGAATATTATAACAAGTCCTACTGTTTGTTTTGTCTCTATTCATTTCTATTTCTACATAACTATTTTCGTCTCTACTCATTTCTATTTCTACATAACTATTTTCGTCTCTATTCATTTCTAGTTCTACATTTGTCTCTATTTATTTCTATTTCTACATAACTATTTTCTTCTCTATTCATTTCTATTTCTACACAACTATTTTCGTCTCTATTCATTTCTATTTCTATGCTAAATTCCATGCTAAAATCGTTGAATATTATAACAAGTCCTACTGTTTGTTTCGTCTCTATTCATTTCTATTTCTACATAACTATTTTCGTCTCTACTCATTTCTATTTCTACATAACTATTTTCGTCTCTATTCATTTCTAGTTCTACATTTGTCTCTATTTATTTCTATTTCTACATAACTATTTTCTTCTCTATTCATTTCTATTTCTACACAACTATTTTCGTCTCTATTCATTTCTATTTCTATGCTAAATTCAATGCTAAAATCGTTGAATATTATAACAAGTCCTACTGTTTGTTTCGTCTCTATTAATTTCTATTTCTACATAACTATTTTCGTCTCTACTCATTTCTATTTCTACATAGCTATTTTCGTCTCTATTCATTTCTAGTTCTACATTTGTCTCTATTTATTTCTATTTCTACATAACTATTTTCTTCTCTATTCATTTCTATTTCTACACAACTATTTTCGTCTCTATTCATTTCTATTTCTATGCTAAATTCCATGCTAAAGTCGTTGAATATTATAACAAGTCCTACTGTTTGTTTTGTCTCTATTCATTTCTATTTCTACATAACTATTTTCGTCTCTACTCATTTCTATTTCTACATAACTATTTTCGTCTCTATTCATTTCTAGTTCTACATTTGTCTCTATTTATTTCTATTTCTACATAACTATTTTCGTCTCTATTCATTTCTATTTCTACACAACTATTTTCTTCTCTATTCATTTCTATTTCTATACTAAATTCCATGCTAAAATCGTTGAATATTATAACAAGTCCTACTGTTTGTTTCGTCTCTATTCATTTCTATTTCTACATAACTATTTTCGTCTCTACTCATTTCTATTTCTACATAGCTATTTTCGTCTCTATTCATTTCTAGTTCTACATTTGTCTCTATTTATTTCTATTTCTACATAACTATTTTCTTCTCTATTCATTTCTATTTCTACACAACTATTTTCGTCTCTATTCATTTCTATTTCTATGCTAAATTCCATGCTAAAATCGTTGAATATTATAACAAGTCCTACTGTTTGTTTTGTCTCTATTCATTTCTATTTCTACATAACTATTTTCGTCTCTACTCATTTCTATTTCTACATAACTATTTTCGTCTCTATTCATTTCTAGTTCTACATTTGTCTCAATTTATTTCTATTTCTACATAACTATTTTCGTCTCTATTCATTTCTATTTCTACACAACTATTTTCGTCTCTATTCATTTCTATTTCTATGCTAAATTCTATGCTAAAATCGTTGAATATTATAACAAGTCCTACTGTTTGTTTTGTCTCTATTCATTTCTATTTCTACATAACTATTTTCGTCTCTACTCAGTTCTATTTCTACATAACTATTTTCGTCTCTATTCACTTCTAGTTCTACATTTGTCTCTATTTATTTCTATTTCTACATAACTATTTTCGTCTCTATTCATTTCTATTTCTACACAACTATTTTCGTCTCTAATCATTTCTATTTTTATGCTAAATTCCATGCTAAAATCGTTGAATATTATAACAAGTCCTACTGTTTGTTTTGTCTCTATTCATTTCTATTTCTACATAACTATTTTCGTCTCTACTCATTTCTATTTCTACATAACTATTTTCGTCTCTATTCATTTCTAGTTCTACATTTGTCTCTATTTATTTCTATTTCTACATAACTATTTTCGTCTCTATTCATTTCTATTTCTACACAACTATTTTCGTCTCTATTCATTTCTATTTCTATGCTAAATTCCATGCTAAAATCGTTGAATATTATAACAAGTCCTACTGCTTGTTCTGTCTCTATTCATTTCTATTTCTACATAATTATTTTCGTCTCTACTCATTTCTATTTCTACATAACTATTTTCGTCTCTATTCATTTCTATTTCTATGCTAAATTCCGTGCTAAAATCGTTGAATATTATAACAAGTCCTACTGTTTGTTTTGTCTCTATTCATTTCTATTTCTACATAACTATTTTCGTCTCTACTCATTTCTATTTCTACATAACTATTTTCGTCTCTATTCATTTCTAGTTCTACATTTGTCTCTATTTATTTCTATTTCTACATAACTATTTTCTTCTCTGTTCATTTCTATTTCTACACAACTATTTTCGTCTCTATTCATTTCTATTTCTATGCTAAATTCCATGCTAAAATCGTTGAATATTATAACAAGTCCTACTGTTTGTTTCGTCTTTATTAATTTCTATTTCTACATAACTATTTTCGTCTCTACTCATTTCTATTTCTACATAGCTATTTTCGTCTCTATTCATTTCTAGTTCTACATTTGTCTCTATTTATTTCTATTTCTACATAACTATTTTCTTCCCTATTCATTTCTATTTCTACACAACTATTTTCGTCTCTATTCATTTCTATTTCTATGCTAAATTCCATGCTAAAATCGTTGAATATTATAACAAGTCCTCCTGTTTGTTTTGTCTCTATTCATTTCTATTTCTACATAACTATTTTCGTCTCTACTCATTTCTATTTCTACATAACTATTTTCGTCTCTATTCACTTCTAGTTCTACATTTGTCTCTATTTATTTCTATTTCTACATAACTATTTTCGTCTCTATTCATTTCTATTTCTACACAACTATTTTCGTCTCTATTCATTTCTATTTTTATGCTAAATTCCATGCTAAAATCGTTGAATATTATAACAAGTCCTACTGTTTGTTTTGTCTCTATTCATTTCTATTTCTACATAACTATTTTCGTCTCTACTCATTTCTATTTCTACATAACTATTTTCGTCTCTATTCATTTCTAGTTCTACATTTGTCTCTATTTATTTCTATTTCTACATAACTATTTTCGTCTCTATTCATTTCTATTTCTACACAACTATTTTCGTCTCTATTCATTTCTATTTCTATGCTAAATTCCATGCTAAAATCGTTGAATATTATAACAAGTCCTACTGTTTGTTCTGTCTCTATTCATTTCTATTTCTACATAACTATTTTCGTCTCTACTCATTTCTATTTCTACATAAATATTTTCGTCTCTATTCATTTCTAGTTCTACATTTGTCTCAATTTATTTCTATTTCTACATAACTATTTTCGTCTCTATTCATTTCTATTTCTACACAACTATTTTCGTCTCTATTCATTTCTATTTCTATGCTAAATTCTATGCTAAAATCGTTGAATATTATAACAAGTCCTACTGTTTGTTTTGTCTCTATTCATTTCTATTTCTACATAACTATTTTCGTATCTACTCATTTCTATTTCTACATAACTAATTTCGTCTCTACTCATTTCTATTTCTACATAACTATTTTCGTCTCTATTCACTTCTAGTTCTACATTTGTCTCTATTTATTTCTATTTCTACATAAATATTTTCGTCTCTATTCATTTCTATTTCTACACAACTATTTTCGTCTCTATTCACTTCTATTTCTATGCTAAATTCCATGCTAAAATTGTTGAATATTATAACAAGTCCTACTGTTTGTTTTGTCTCTATTCATTTCTACATAACTATTTTCGTCTCTACTCATTTCTATTTCTACATAACTATTTTCGTCTCTATTCATTTCTAGTTCTACATTTGTCTCAATTTATTTCTATTTCTACATAACTATTTTCGTCTCTGTTCATTTCTATTTCTACACAACTATTTTCGTCTCTATTCATTTCTATTTCTATGCTAAATTCCATGCTAAAATCGTTCAATATTATAACAAGTCCTACTGTTTGTTTTGTCTCTATTCATTTCTATTTCTACATAACTATTTTCGTCTCTACTCATTTCTATTTCTACATAACTATTTTCGTCTCTATTCATTTCTAGTTCTACATTTGTCTCTATTTATTTCTATTTCTACATAACTATTTTCGTCTTTATTCATTTCTATTTCTACACAAATATTTTCGTCTCTATTCATTTCTATTTCTATGCTAAATTCCATGCTAAATTCGTTGAATATTATAACAAGTCCTACTGTTTGTTTTGTCTCTATTCATTTCTATTTCTACATAACTATTTTCGTCTCTACTCATTTCTATTTCTACATAACTATTTTCGTCTCTATTCATTTCTAGTTCTACATTTGTCTCTATTTATTTCTATTTCTACATAACTATTTTCGTCTGTGTTCATTTCTATTTCTACACAACTATTTTCGTCTCTATTCATTTCTATTTCTATGCTAAATTCCATGCTAAAATCGTTCAATATTATAACAAGTCCTACTGTTTGTTTTGTCTCTATTCATTTCTATTTCTACATAACTATTTTCGTCTCTACTCATTTCTATTTCTACATAACTATTTTCGTCTCTATTCATTTCTAGTTCTACATTTGTCTCTATTTATTTCTATTTCTACATAACTATTTTCGTCTTTATTCATTTCTATTTCTACACAAATATTTTCGTCTCTATTCATTTCTATTTCTATGCTAAATTCCATGCTAAAATCGTTGAATATTATAACAAGTCCTACTGTTTGTTTTGTCTCTATTCATTTCTATTTCTACATAACTATTTTCGTCTCTACTCATTTCTATTTCTACATAACTATTTTCGTCTCTATTCATTTCTAGTTCTACATTTGTCTCTATTTATTTCTATTTCTACATAACTATTTTCTTCTCTATTCATTTCTATTTCTACACAACTATTTTCGTCTCTATTCATTTCTATTTCTATGCTAAATTCCATGCTAAAATCGTTGAATATTATAACAAGTCCTACTGTTTGTTTCGTCTCTATTCATTTCTATTTCTACATAACTATTTTCGTCTCTACTCATTTCTATTTCTACATAGCTATTTTCGTCTCTATTCATTTCTAGTTCTACATTTGTCTCTATTTATTTCTATTTCTACATAACTATTTTCTTCTCTATTCATTTCTATTTCTACACAACTATTTTCGTCTCTATTCATTTCTATTTCTATGCTAAATTCCATGCTAAAATCGTTGAATATTATAACAAGTCCTACTGTTTGTTTTGTCTCTATTCATTTCTATTTCTACATAACTATTTTCGTATCTACTCATTTCTATTTCTACATAACTAATTTCGTCTCTATTCATTTCTAGTTCTACATTTGTCTCTATTTATTTCTATTTCTACATAACTATTTTCGTCTCTATTCATTTCTATTTCTACACAACTATTTTCGTCTCTATTCATTTCTATTTTTATGCTAAATTCCATGCTAAAATCGTTGAATATTATAACAAGTCCTACTGTTTGTTTTGTCTCTATTCATTTCTATTTCTACATAAATATTTTCGTCTCTACTCATTTCTATTTCTACATAGCTATTTTCGTCTCTATTCATTTCTAGTTCTACATTTGTCTCTATTTATTTCTATTTCTACATAACTATTTTCTTCTCTATTCATTTCTATTTCTACACAACTATTTTCGTCTCTATTCATTTCTATTTCTATGCTAAATTCCATGCTAAAATCGTTGAATATTATAACAAGTCCTACTGTTTGTTTCGTCTCTATTCATTTCTATTTCTACATAACTATTTTCGTCTCTACTCATTTCTATTTCTACATAGCTATTTTCGTCTCTATTCATTTCTAGTTCTACATTTGTCTCTATTTATTTCTATTTCTACATAACTATTTTCTTCTCTATTCATTTCTATTTCTACACAAGTATTTTCGTCTCTATTCATTTCTATTTCTATGCTAAATTCCATGCTAAAATCGTTGAATATTATATTAAGTCCTACTGTTTGTTTTGTCTCTATTCATTTCTATTTCTACATAACTATTTTCGTATCTACTCATTTCTATTTCTACATAACTAATTTCGTCTCTATTCATTTCTAGTTCTACATTTGTCTCTATTTATTTCTATTTCTACATAACTATTTTCGTCTCTACTCATTTCTATTTCTACATAACTATTTTCGTCTCTATTCATTTCTAGTTCTACATTTGTCTCTATTTATTTCTATTTCTACATAACTATTTTCTTCTCTGTTCATTTCTATTTCTACACAACTAATTTCTTCTCTATTCATTTCTATTTCTATGCTAAATTCCATGCTAAAATCGTTGAATATTATAACAAGTCCTACTGTTTGTTTCGTCTCTATTCATTTCTATTTCTACATAACTATTTTCGTCTCTACTCATTTCTATTTCTACATAGCTATTTTCGTCTCTATTCATTTCTAGTTCTACATTTGTCTCTATTTATTTCTATTTCTACATAACTATTTTCTTCTCTATTCATTTCTATTTCTACACAACTATTTTCGTCTCTATTCATTTCTATTTCTATGCTAAATTCCATGCTAAAATCGTTGAATATTATAACAAGTCCTACTGTTTGTTTTGTCTCTATTCATTTCTATTTCTACATAACTATTTTCGTCTCTACTCATTTCTATTTCTACATAACTATTTTCGTCTCTATTCATTTCTAGTTCTACATTTGTCTCAATTTATTTCTATTTCTACATAACTATTTTCGTCTCTATTCATTTCTATTTCTACACAACTATTTTCGTCTCTATTCATTTCTATTTCTATGCTAAATTCTATGCTAAAATCGTTGAATATTATAACAAGTCCTACTGTTTGTTTTGTCTCTATTCATTTCTATTTCTACATAACTATTTTCGTCTCTACTCAGTTCAATTTCTACATAACTATTTTCGTCTCTATTCACTTCTAGTTCTACATTTGTCTCTATTTATTTCTATTTCTACATAACTATTTTCGTCTCTATTCATTTCTATTTCTACACAACTATTTTCGTCTCTATTCATTTCTCTTTTTATGCTAAATTCCATGCTAAAATCGTTGAATATTATAACAAGTCCTACTGTTTGTTTTGTCTCTATTCATTTCTATTTCTACATAACTATTTTCGTCTCTACTCATTTCTATTTCTACATAAATATTTTCGTCTCTATTCATTTCTAGTTCTACATTTGTCTCTATTTATTTCTATTTCTACATAACTATTTTCGTCTCTATTCATTTCTATTTCTACACAACTATTTTCGTCTCTATTCATTTCTATTTCTATGCTAAATTCCATGCTAAAATCGTTGAATATTATAACAAGTCCTACTGTTTGTTCTGTCTCTGTTCATTTCTATTTCTACATAACTATTTTCGTCTCTACTCATTTCTATTTCTACATAACTATTTTCGTCTCTATTCATTTCTAGTTCTACATTTGTCTCAATTTATTTCTATTTCTACATAACTATTTTCGTCTCTATTCATTTCTATTTCTACACAACTATTTTCGTCTCTATTCATTTCTATTTCTATGCTAAATTCTATGCTAAAATCGTTGAATATTATAACAAGTCCTACTCATTGTTTGTCTCTATTCATTTCTATTTCTACATAACTATTTTCGTCTCTACTCATTTCTATTTCTACATAACTATTTTCGTCTCTATTCACTTCTAGTTCTACATTTGTCTCTATTTATTTCTATTTCTACATAACTATTTTCGTCTCTATTCATTTCTATTTCTACACAACTATTTTCGTCTCTATTCATTTCTATTTCTATGCTAAATTCCATGCTAAAATTGTTGAATATTATAACAAGTCCTACTGTTTGTTTTGTCTCTATTCATTTCTATTTCTACATAACTATTTTCGTCTCTACTCATTTCTATTTCTACATAACTATTTTCGTCTCTATTCATTTCTAGTTCTACATTTGTCTCTATTTATTTCTATTTCTACATAACTATTTTCTTCTCTATTCATTTCTATTTCTACACAATTATTTTCGTCTCTATTCATTTCTATTTCTATGCTAAATTCCATGCTAAAATCGTTGAATATTATAACAAGTCCTACTGTTTGTTTCGTCTCTATTCATTTCTATTTCTACATAACTATTTTCGTCTCTACTCATTTCTATTTCTACATAGCTATTTTCGTCTCTATTCATTTCTAGTTCTACATTTGTCTCTATTTATTTCTATTTCTACATAACTATTTTCTTCTCTATTCATTTCTATTTCTACACAACTATTTTCGTCTCTATTCATTTCTATTTCTATGCTAAATTCCATGCTAAAATCGTTGAATATTATAACAAGTCCTACTGTTTGTTTTGTCTCTATTCATTTCTATTTCTACATAACTATTTTCGTCTCTACTCATTTCTATTTCTACATAGCTGTTTTCGTCTCTATTCATTTCTAGTTCTACATTTGTCTCTATTTATTTCTATTTCTACATAACTATTTTCTTCTCTATTCATTTCTATTTCTACACAACTATTTTCGTCTCTATTCATTTCTATTTCTATGCTAAATTCCATGCTAAAATCGTTGAATATTATAACAAGTCCTACTGTTTGTTTTGTCTCTATTCATTTCTATTTCTACATAACTATTTTCGTATCTACTCATTTCTATTTCTACATTTCGTCTACATTTCTACATAACTAATTTCGTCTCTATTCATTTCTAGTTCTACATTTGTCTCAATTTATTTCTATTTCTACATAACTATTTTCGTCTCTATTCATTTCTATTTCTACACAACTATTTTCGTCTCTATTCATTTCTATTTCTATGCTAAATTAAATGCTAAAATCGTTGAATATTATAACAAGTCCTACTGTTTGTTTTGTCTCTATTCATTTCTATTTCTACATAACTATTTTCGTCTCTACTCATTTCTATTTCTACATAACTATTTTCGTCTCTATTCATTTCTAGTTCTACATTTGTCTCTATTTATTTCTATTTCTACATAACTATTTTCGTCTTTATTCATTTCTATTTCTACACAACTATTTTCGTCTCTATTCATTTCTATCTCTATGCTAAATTCCATGCTAAAATCGTTGAATATTATAACAAGTCCTACTGTTTGTTTTGTCTCTATTCATTTCTATTTCTACATAACTATTTTCGTATCTACTCATTTCTATTTCTACATAACTAATTTCGTCTCTATTCATTTCTAGTTCTACATTTGTCTCAATTTATTTCTATTTCTACATAACTATTTTCGTCTCTATTCATTTCTATTTCTACACAACTATTTTCGTCTCTATTCATTTCTATTTCTATGCTAAATTAAATGCTAAAATCGTTGAATATTATAACAAGTCCTACTGTTTGTTTTGTCTCTATTCATTTCTATTTCTACATAACTATTTTCGTCTCTACTCATTTCTATTTCTACATAGCTATTTTCGTCTCTATTCATTTCTAGTTCTACATTTGTCTCTATTTATTTCTATTTCTACATAAATATTTTCTTCTCTATTCATTTCTATTTCTACACAACTATTTTCGTCTCTATTCATTTCTATTTCTATGCTAAATTCCATGCTAAAATCGTTGAATATTATAACAAGTCCTACTGTTTGTTTCGTCTCTATTCATTTCTATTTCTACATAACTATTTTCGTCTCTACTCATTTCTATTTCTACATAGCTATTTTCGTCTCTATTCATTTCTAGTTCTACATTTGTCTCTATTTATTTCTATTTCTACATAACTATTTTCTTCTCTATTCATTTCTATTTCTACACAACTATTTTCGTCTCTATTCATTTCAATTTCTATGCTAAATTCCATGCTAAAATCGTTGAATATTATAACAAGTCCTACTGTTTTTTTTGTCTCTATTCATTTCTATTTCTACATAACTATTTTCGTATCTACTCATTTCTATTTCTACATAACTAATTTCGTCTCTATTCATTTCTAGTTCTACATTTGTCTCAATTTATTTCTATTTCTACATAACTATTTTCGTCTCTATTCATTTCTATTTCTACACAACTATTTTCGTCTCTATTCATTTCTATTTCTATGCTAAATTAAATGCTAAAATCGTTGAATATTATAACAAGTCCTACTGTTTGTTTTGTCTCTATTCATTTCGATTTCTACATAACTATTTTCGTCTCTACTCATTTCTATTTCTACATAACTATTTTCGTCTCTATTCATTTCTAGTTCTACATTTGTCTCTATTTATTTCTATTTCTACATAACTATTTTCGTCTTTATTCATTTCTATTTCTACACAACTATTTTCGTCTCTATTCATTTCTATTTCTATGCTAAATTCCATGCTAAAATTGTTGAATATTATAAGAAGTCCTACTGTTTGTTTTGTCTCTATTCATTTCTATTTCTACATAACTATTTTCGTCTCTACTCATTTCTATTTCTACATAACTATTTTCGTCTCTATTCATTTCTAGTTCTACATTTGTCTCTATTTATTTCTATTTCTACATAACTATTTTCTTCTCTATTCATTTCTATTTCTACACAACTATTTTCGTCTCTATTCATTTCTATTTCTATGCTAAATTCCATGCTAAAATCGTTGAATATTATAACAAGTCCTACTGTTTGTTTCGTCTCTATTCATTTCTATTTCTACATAACTATTTTCGTCTCTACTCATTTCTATTTCTACATAGCTATTTTCGTCTCTATTCATTTCTAGTTCTACATTTGTCTCTATTTATTTCTATTTCTACATAACTATTTTCTTCTCTATTCATTTCTATTTCTACACAACTATTTTCGTCTCTATTCATTTCTATTTCTATGCTAAATTCCATGCTAAAATCGTTGAATATTATAACAAGTCCTACTGTTTGTTTTGTCTCTATTCATTTCTATTTCTACATAACTATTTTCGTCTCTACTCATTTCTATTTCTACATAGCTATTTTCGTCTCTATTCATTTCTAGTTCTACATTTGTCTCTATTTATTTCTATTTCTACATAACAATTTTCTTCTCTATTCATTTCTATTTCTACACAACTATTTTCGTCTCTATTCATTTTTATTTCTATGCTAAATTCCATGCTAAAATCGTTGAATATTATAACAAGTCCTACTGTTTGTTTCGTCTCTATTCATTTCTATTTCTACATAACTATTTTCGTCTCTACTCATTTCTATTTCTACATAGCTATTTTCGTCTCTATTCATTTCTAGTTCTACATTTGTCTCTATTTATTTCTATTTCTACATAACTATTTTCGTCTCTATTCATTTCTATTTCTATGCTAAATTCCATGCTAAAATCGTTGAATATTATAACAAGTCCTACTGTTTGTTTTGTCTCTATTCATTTCTATTTCTACATAACTATTTTCGTATCTACTCATTTCTATTTCTACATAACTAATTTCGTCTCTATTCATTTCTAGTTCTACATTTGTCTCTATTTATTTCTATTTCTACATAACTATTTTCGTCTCTATTCATTTCTATTTCTACACAACTATTTTCGTCTCTATTCATTTCTATTTTTATGCTAAATTCCATGCTAAAATCGTTGAATATTATAACAAGTCCTACTGTTTGTTTTGTCTCTATTCATTTCTATTTCTACATAACTATTTTCGTCTCTATTCATTTCTATTTCTACATAGCTATTTTCGTCTCTATTCATTTCTAGTTCTACATTTGTCTCTATTTATTTCTATTTCTACATAACTATTTTCTTCTCTGTTCATTTCTATTTCTACACAACTAATTTCTTCTCTATTCATTTCTATTTCTATGCTAAATTCCATGCTAAAATCGTTGAATATTATAACAAGTCCTACTGTTTGTTTCGTCTCTATTCATTTCTATTTCTACATAACTATTTTCGTCTCTACTCATTTCTATTTCTACATAGCTATTTTCGTCTCTATTCATTTCTAGTTCTACATTTGTCTCTATTTATTTCTATTTCTACATAACTATTTTCTTCTCTATTCATTTCTATTTCTACACAACTATTTTCGTCTCTATTCATTTCTATTTCTATGCTAAATTCCATGCTAAAATCGTTGAATATTATAACAAGTCCTACTGTTTGTTTTGTCTCTATTCATTTCTATTTCTACATAACTATTTTCGTCTCTACTCATTTCTATTTCTACATAACTATTTTCGTCTCTATTCATTTCTAGTTCTACATTTGTCTCAATTTATTTCTATTTCTACATAACTATTTTCGTCTCTATTCATTTCTATTTCGACACAACTATTTTCGTCTCTATTCATTTCTATTTCTATGCTAAATTCTATGCTAAAATCGTTGAATATTATAACAAGTCCTACTGTTTGTTTTGTCTCTATTCATTTCTATTTCTACATAACTATTTTCGTCTCTACTCAGTTCTATTTCTACATAACTATTTTCGTCTCTATTCACTTCTAGTTCTACATTTGTCTCTATTTATTTCTATTTCTACATAACTATTTTCGTCTCTATTCATTTCTATTTCTACACAACTATTTTCGTCTCTATTCATTTCTATTTCTATGCTAAATTCCGTGCTAAAATCGTTGAATATTATAACAAGTCCTACTGTTTGTTTTGTCTCTATTCATTTCTATTTCTACATAACTATTTTCGTCTCTACTCATTTCTATTTCTACATAACTATTTTCGTCTCTATTCATTTCTAGTTCTACATTTGTCTCTATTTATTTCTATTTCTACATAACTATTTTCTTCTCTGTTCATTTCTATTTCTACACAACTATTTTCGTCTCTATTCATTTCTATTTCTATGCTAAATTCCATGCTAAAATCGTTGAATATTATAACAAGTCCTACTGTTTGTTTCGTCTTTATTAATTTCTATTTCTACATAACTATTTTCGTCTCTACTCATTTCTATTTCTACATAGCTATTTTCGTCTCTATTCATTTCTAGTTCTACATTTGTCTCTATTTATTTCTATTTCTACATAACTATTTTCTTCCCTATTCATTTCTATTTCTACACAACTATTTTCGTCTCTATTCATTTCTATTTCTATGCTAAATTCCATGCTAAAATCGTTGAATATTATAACAAGTCCTCCTGTTTGTTTTGTCTCTATTCATTTCTATTTCTACATAACTATTTTCGTCTCTACTCATTTCTATTTCTACATAACTATTTTCGTCTCTATTCACTTCTAGTTCTACATTTGTCTCTATTTATTTCTATTTCTACATAACTATTTTCGTCTCTATTCATTTCTATTTCTACACAACTATTTTCGTCTCTATTCATTTCTATTTTTATGCTAAATTCCATGCTAAAATCGTTGAATATTATAACAAGTCCTACTGTTTGTTTTGTCTCTATTCATTTCTATTTCTACATAACTATTTTCGTCTCTACTCATTTCTATTTCTACATAACTATTTTCGTCTCTATTCATTTCTAGTTCTACATTTGTCTCTATTTATTTCTATTTCTACATAACTATTTTCGTCTCTATTCATTTCTATTTCTACACAACTATTTTCGTCTCTATTCATTTCTATTTCTATGCTAAATTCCATGCTAAAATCGTTGAATATTATAACAAGTCCTACTGTTTGTTCTGTCTCTATTCATTTCTATTTCTACATAACTATTTTCGTCTCTACTCATTTCTATTTCTACATAAATATTTTCGTCTCTATTCATTTCTAGTTCTACATTTGTCTCAATTTATTTCTATTTCTACATAACTATTTTCGTCTCTATTCATTTCTATTTCTACACAACTATTTTCGTCTCTATTCATTTCTATTTCTATGCTAAATTCTATGCTAAAATCGTTGAATATTATAACAAGTCCTACTGTTTGTTTTGTCTCTATTCATTTCTATTTCTACATAACTATTTTCGTCTCTACTCATTTCTATTCCTACATAACTATTTTCGTCTCTATTCACTTCTAGTTCTACATTTGTCTCTATTTATTTCTATTTCTACATAAATATTTTCGTCTCTATTCATTTCTATTTCTACACAACTATTTTCGTCTCTATTCACTTCTATTTCTATGCTAAATTCCATGCTAAAATTGTTGAATATTATAACAAGTCCTACTGTTTGTTTTGTCTCTATTCATTTCTACATAACTATTTTCGTCTCTACTCATTTCTATTTCTACATAACTATTTTCGTCTCTATTCATTTCTAGTTCTACATTTGTCTCAATTTATTTCTATTTCTACATAACTATTTTCGTCTCTGTTCATTTCTATTTCTACACAACTATTTTCGTCTCTATTCATTTCTATTTCTATGCTAAATTCCATGCTAAAATCGTTCAATATTATAAGAAGTCCTACTGTTTGTTTTGTCTCTATTCATTTCTATTTCTACATAACTATTTTCGTCTCTACTCATTTCTATTTCTACATAACTATTTTCGTCTCTATTCATTTCTAGTTCTACATTTGTCTCTATTTATTTCTATTTCTACATAACTATTTTCGTCTTTATTCATTTCTATTTCTACACAAATATTTTCGTCTCTATTCATTTCTATTTCTATGCTAAATTCCATGCTAAAATCGTTGAATATTATAACAAGTCCTACTGTTTGTTTTGTCTCTATTCATTTCTATTTCTACATAACTATTTTCGTCTCTACTCATTTCTATTTCTACATAACTATTTTCGTCTCTATTCATTTCTAGTTCTACATTTGTCTCTATTTATTTCTATTTCTACATAACTATTTTCTTCTTTATTCATTTCTATTTCTACACAACTATTTTCGTCTCTATTCATTTCTATTTCTATGCTAAATTCCATGCTAAAATCGTTGAATATTATAACAAGTCCTACTGTTTGTTTCGTCTCTATTCATTTCTATTTCTACATAACTATTTTCGTCTCTACTCATTTCTATTTCTACATAGCTATTTTCGTCTCTATTCATTTCTAGTTCTACATTTGTCTCTATTTATTTCTATTTCTACATAACTATTTTCTTCTCTATTCATTTCTATTTCTACACAACTATTTTCGTCTCTATTCATTTCTATTTCTATGCTAAATTCCATGCTAAAATCGTTGAATATTATAACAAGTCCTACTGTTTGTTTTGTCTCTATTCATTTCTATTTCTACATAACTATTTTCGTATCTACTCATTTCTATTTCTACATAACTAATTTCGTCTCTATTCATTTCTAGTTCTACATTTGTCTCTATTTATTTCTATTTCTACATAACTATTTTCGTCTCTATTCATTTCTATTTCTACACAACTATTTTCGTCTCTATTCATTTCTATTTTTATGCTAAATTCCATGCTAAAATCGTTGAATATTATAACAAGTCCTACTGTTTGTTTTGTCTCTATTCATTTCTATTTCTACATAACTATTTTCGTCTCTACTCATTTCTATTTCTACATAGCTATTTTCGTCTCTATTCATTTCTAGTTCTACATTTGTCTCTATTTATTTCTATTTCTACATAACTATTTTCTTCTCTATTCATTTCTATTTCTACACAACTATTTTCGTCTCTATTCATTTCTATTTCTATGCTAAATTCCATGCTAAAATCGTTGAATATTATAACAAGTCCTACTGTTTGTTTCGTCTCTATTCATTTCTATTTCTACATAACTATTTTCGTCTCTACTCATTTCTATTTCTACATAGCTATTTTCGTCTCTATTCATTTCTAGTTCTACATTTGTCTCTATTTATTTCTATTTCTACATAACTATTTTCTTCTCTATTCATTTCTATTTCTACACAAGTATTTTCGTCTCTATTCATTTCTATTTCTATGCTAAATTCCATGCTAAAATCGTTGAATATTATATTAAGTCCTACTGTTTGTTTTGTCTCTATTCATTTCTATTTCTACATAACTATTTTCGTATCTACTCATTTCTATTTCTACATAACTAATTTCGTCTCTATTCATTTCTAGTTCTACATTTGTCTCTATTTATTTCTATTTCTACATAACTATTTTCGTCTCTATTCATTTCTATTTCTACACAACTATTTTCGTCTCTATTCATTTCTATTTTTATGCTAAATTCCATGCTAAAATCGTTGAATATTATAACAAGTCCTACTGTTTGTTTTGTCTCTATTCATTTCTATTTCTACATAACTATTTTCGTCTCTACTCATTTCTATTTCTACATAACTATTTTCGTCTCTATTCATTTCTAGTTCTACATTTGTCTCTATTTATTTCTATTTCTACATAACTATTTTCTTCTCTGTTCATTTCTATTTCTACACAACTAATTTCTTCTCTATTCATTTCTATTTCTATGCTAAATTCCATGCTAAAATCGTTGAATATTATAACAAGTCCTACTGTTTGTTTCGTCTCTATTCATTTCTATTTCTACATAACTATTTTCGTCTCTACTCATTTCTATTTCTACATAGCTATTTTCGTCTCTATTCATTTCTAGTTCTACATTTGTCTCTATTTATTTCTATTTCTACATAACTATTTTCTTCTCTATTCATTTCTATTTCTACACAACTATTTTCGTCTCTATTCATTTCTATTTCTATGCTAAATTCCATGCTAAAATCGTTGAATATTATAACAAGTCCTACTGTTTGTTTTGTCTCTATTCATTTCTATTTCTACTTAACTATTTTCGTCTCTACTCATTTCTATTTCTACATAACTATTTTCGTCTCTATTCATTTCTAGTTCTACATTTGTCTCAATTTATTTCTATTTCTACATAACTATTTTCGTCTCTATTCATTTCTATTTCTACACAACTATTTTCGTCTCTATTCATTTCTATTTCTATGCTAAATTCTATGCTAAAATCGTTGAATATTATAACAAGTCCTACTGTTTGTTTTGTCTCTATTCATTTCTATTTCTACATAACTATTTTCGTCTCTACTCATTTCTATTTCTACATAACTATTTTCGTCTCTATTCACTTCTAGTTCTACATTTGTCTCTATTTATTTCTATTTCTACATAAATATTTTCGTCTCTATTCATTTCTATTTCTACACAACTATTTTCGTCTCTATTCACTTCTATTTCTATGCTAAATTCCATGCTAAAATTGTTGAATATTATAACAAGTCCTACTGTTTGTTTTGTCTCTATTCATTTCTACATAACTATTTTCGTCTCTACTCATTTCTATTTCTACATAACTATTTTCGTCTCTATTCATTTCTAGTTCTACATTTGTCTCAATTTATTTCTATTTCTACATAACTATTTTCGTCTCTGTTCATTTCTATTTCTACACAACTATTTTCGTCTCTATTCATTTCTATTTCTATGCTAAATTCCATGCTAAAATCGTTCAATATTATAACAAGTCCTACTGTTTGTTTTGTCTCTATTCATTTCTATTTCTACATAACTATTTTCGTCTCTACTCATTTCTATTTCTACATAACTATTTTCGTCTCTATTCATTTCTAGTTCTACATTTGTCTCTATTTATTTCTATTTCTACATAACTATTTTCGTCTTTATTCATTTCTATTTCTACACAAATATTTTCGTCTCTATTCATTTCTATTTCTATGCTAAATTCCATGCTAAAATCGTTGAATATTATAACAAGTCCTACTGTTTGTTTTGTCTCTATTCATTTCTATTTCTACATAACTATTTTCGTCTCTACTCATTTCTATTTCTACATAACTATTTTCGTCTCTATTCATTTCTAGTTCTACATTTGTCTCTATTTATTTCTATTTCTACATAACTATTTTCTTCTCTATTCATTTCTATTTCTACACAACTATTTTCGTCTCTATTCATTTCTATTTCTATGCTAAATTCCATCTTAAAATCGTTGAATATTATAACAAGTCCTACTGTTTGTTTCGTCTCTATTCATTTCTATTTCTACATAACTATTTTCGTCTCTACTCATTTCTATTTCTACATAGCTATTTTCGTCTCTATTCATTTCTAGTTCTACATTTGTCTCTATTTATTTCTATTTCTACATAACTATTTTCTTCTCTATTCATTTCTATTTCTACACAACTATTTTCGTCTCTATTCATTTCTATTTCTATGCTAAATTCCATGCTAAAATCGTTGAATATTATAACAAGTCCTACTGTTTGTTTTGTCTCTATTCATTTCTATTTCTACATAACTATTTTCGTATCTACTCATTTCTATTTCTACATAACTAATTTCGTCTCTATTCATTTCTAGTTCTACATTTGTCTCTATTTATTTCTATTTCTACATAACTATTTTCGTCTCTATTCATTTCTATTTCTACACAACTATTTTCGTCTCTATTCATTTCTATTTTTATGCTAAATTCCATGCTAAAATCGTTGAATATTATAACAAGTCCTACTGTTTGTTTTGTCTCTATTCATTTCTATTTCTACATAACTATTTTCGTCTCTACTCATTTCTATTTCTACATAGCTATTTTCGTCTCTATTCATTTCTAGTTCTACATTTGTCTCTATTTATTTCTATTTCTACATAACTATTTTCTTCTCTATTCATTTCTATTTCTACACAACTATTTTCGTCTCTATTCATTTCTATTTCTATGCTAAATTCCATGCTAAAATCGTTGAATATTATAACAAGTCCTACTGTTTGTTTCGTCTCTATTCATTTCTATTTCTACATAACTATTTTCGTCTCTACTCATTTCTATTTCTACATAGCTATTTTCGTCTCTATTCATTTCTAGTTCTACATTTGTCTCTATTTATTTCTATTTCTACATAACTATTTTCTTCTCTATTCATTTCTATTTCTACACAAGTATTTTCGTCTCTATTCATTTCTATTTCTATGCTAAATTCCATGCTAAAATCGTTGAATATTATATTAAGTCCTACTGTTTGTTTTGTCTCTATTCATTTCTATTTCTACATAACTATTTTCGTATCTACTCATTTCTATTTCTACATAACTAATTTCGTCTCTATTCATTTCTAGTTCTACATTTGTCTCTATTTATTTCTATTTCTACATAACTATTTTCGTCTCTATTCATTTCTATTTCTACACAACTATTTTCGTCTCTATTCATTTCTATTTTTATGCTAAATTCCATGCTAAAATCTTTGAATATTATAACAAGTCCTACTGTTTGTTTTGTCTCTATTCATTTCTATTTCTACATAACTATTTTCGTCTCTACTCATTTCTATTTCTACATAACTATTTTCGTCTCTATTCATTTCTAGTTCTACATTTGTCTCTATTTATTTCTATTTCTACATAACTATTTTCTTCTCTGTTCATTTCTATTTCTACACAACTAATTTCTTCTCTATTCATTTCTATTTCTATGCTAAATTCCATGCTAAAATCGTTGAATATTATAACAAGTCCTACTGTTTGTTTCGTCTCTATTCATTTCTATTTCTACATAACTATTTTCGTCTCTACTCATTTCTATTTCTACATAGCTATTTTCGTCTCTATTCATTTCTAGTTCTACATTTGTCTCTATTTATTTCTATTTCTACATAACTATTTTCTTCTCTATTCATTTCTATTTCTACACAACTATTTTCGTCTCTATTCATTTCTATTTCTATGCTAAATTCCATGCTAAAATCGTTGAATATTATAACAAGTCCTACTGTTTGTTTTGTCTCTATTCATTTCTATTTCTACATAACTATTTTCGTCTCTACTCATTTCTATTTCTACATAACTATTTTCGTCTCTATTCATTTCTAGTTCTACATTTGTCTCAATTTATTTCTATTTCTACATAACTATTTTCGTCTCTATTCATTTCTATTTCTACACAACTATTTTCGTCTCTATTCATTTCTATTTCTATGCTAAATTCTATGCTAAAATCGTTGAATATTATAACAAGTCCTACTGTTTGTTTTGTCTCTATTCATTTCTATTTCTACATAACTATTTTCGTCTCTACTCAGTTCAATTTCTACATAACTATTTTCGTCTCTATTCACTTCTAGTTCTACATTTGTCTCTATTTATTTCTATTTCTACATAACTATTTTCGTCTCTATTCATTTCTATTTCTACACAACTATTTTCGTCTCTATTCATTTCTCTTTTTATGCTAAATTCCATGCTAAAATCGTTGAATATTATAACAAGTCCTACTGTTTGTTTTGTCTCTATTCATTTCTATTTCTACATAACTATTTTCGTCTCTACTCATTTCTATTTCTACATAAATATTTTCGTCTCTATTCATTTCTAGTTCTACATTTGTCTCTATTTATTTCTATTTCTACATAACTATTTTCGTCTCTATTCATTTCTATTTCTACACAACTATTTTCGTCTCTATTCATTTCTATTTCTATGCTAAATTCTATGCTAAAATCGTTGAATATTATAACAAGTCCTACTGTTTGTTTTGTCTCTATTCATTTCTATTTCTACATAACTATTTTCGTCTCTACTCATTTCTATTTCTACATAACTATTTTCGTCTCTATTCACTTCTAGTTCTATATTTGTCTCTATTTATTTCTATTTCTACATAAATATTTTCGTCTCTATTCATTTCTATTTCTACACAACTATTTTCGTCTCTATTCACTTCTATTTCTATGCTAAATTCCATGCTAAAATTGTTGAATATTATAACAAGTCCTACTGTTTGTTTTGTCTCTATTCATTTCTACATAACTATTTTCGTCTCTACACATTTCTATTTCTACATAACTATTTTCGTCTCTATTCATTTCTAGTTCTACATTTGTCTCAATTTATTTCTATTTCTACATAACTATTTTCGTCTCTGTTCATTTCTATTTCTACACAACTATTTTCGTCTCTATTCATTTCTATTTCTATGCTAAATTCCATGCTAAAATCGTTCAATATTATAACAAGTCCTACTGTTTGTTTTGTCTCTATTCATTTCTATTTCTACATAACTATTTTCGTCTCTACTCATTTCTATTTCTACATAACTATTTTCGTCTCTATTCATTTCTAGTTCTACATTTGTCTCTATTTATTTCTATTTCTACATAACTATTTTCGTCTTTATTCATTTCTATTTCTACACAAATATTTTCGTCTCTATTCATTTCTATTTCTATGCTAAATTCCATGCTAAAATCGTTGAATATTATAACAAGTCCTACTGTTTGTTTTGTCTCTATTCATTTCTATTTCTACATAACTATTTTCGTCTCTACTCATTTCTATTTCTACATAACTATTTTCGTCTCTATTCATTTCTAGTTCTACATTTGTCTCTATTTATTTCTATTTCTACATAACTATTTTCTTCTCTATTCATTTCTATTTCTACACAACTATTTTCGTCTCTATTCATTTCTATTTCTATGCTAAATTCCATGCTAAAATCGTTGAATATTATAACAAGTCCTACTGTTTGTTTCGTCTCTATTCATTTCTATTTCTACATAACTATTTTCGTCTCTACTCATTTCTATTTCTACATAGCTATTTTCGTCTCTATTCATTTCTAGTTCTACATTTGTCTCTATTTATTTCTATTTCTACATAACTATTTTCTTCTCTATTCATTTCTATTTCTACACAACTATTTTCGTCTCTATTCATTTCTATTTCTATGCTAAATTCCATGCTAAAATCGTTGAATATTATAACAAGTCCTACTGTTTGTTTTGTCTCTATTCATTTCTATTTCTACATAACTATTTTCGTATCTACTCATTTCTATTTCTACATAACTAATTTCGTCTCTATTCATTTCTAGTTCTACATTTGTCTCTATTTATTTCTATTTCTACATAACTATTTTCGTCTCTATTCATTTCTATTTCTACACAACTATTTTCGTCTCTATTCATTTCTATTTTTATGCTAAATTCCATGCTAAAATCGTTGAATATTATAACAAGTCCTACTGTTTGTTTTGTCTCTATTCATTTCTATTTCTACATAACTATTTTCGTCTCTACTCATTTCTATTTCTACATAGCTATTTTCGTCTCTATTCATTTCTAGTTCTACATTTGTCTCTATTTATTTCTATTTCTACATAACTATTTTCTTCTCTATTCATTTCTATTTCTACACAACTATTTTCGTCTCTATTCATTTCTATTTCTATGCTAAATTCCATGCTAAAATCGTTGAATATTATAACAAGTCCTACTGTTTGTTTCGTCTCTATTCATTTCTATTTCTACATAACTATTTTCGTCTCTACTCATTTCTATTTCTACATAGCTATTTTCGTCTCTATTCATTTCTAGTTCTACATTTGTCTCTATTTATTTCTATTTCTACATAACTATTTTCTTCTCTATTCATTTCTATTTCTACACAAGTATTTTCGTCTCTATTCATTTCTATTTCTATGCTAAATTCCATGCTAAAATCGTTGAATATTATATTAAGTCCTACTGTTTGTTTTGTCTCTATTCATTTCTATTTCTACATAACTATTTTCGTATCTACTCATTTCTATTTCTACATAACTAATTTCGTCTCTATTCATTTCTAGTTCTACATTTGTCTCTATTTATTTCTATTTCTACATAACTATTTTCGTCTCTATTCATTTCTATTTCTACACAACTATTTTCGTCTCTATTCATTTCTATTTTTATGCTAAATTCCATGCTAAAATCGTTGAATATTATAACAAGTCCTACTGTTTGTTTTGTCTCTATTCATTTCTATTTCTACATAACTATTTTCGTCTCTACTCATTTCTATTTCTACATAACTATTTTCGTCTCTATTCATTTCTAGTTCTACATTTGTCTCTATTTATTTCTATTTCTACATAACTATTTTCTTCTCTGTTCATTTCTATTTCTACTCAACTAATTTCTTCTCTATTCATTTCTATTTCTATGCTAAATTCCATGCTAAAATCGTTGAATATTATAACAAGTCCTACTGTTTGTTTCGTCTCTATTCATTTCTATTTCTACATAACTATTTTCGTCTCTACTCATTTCTATTTCTACATAGCTATTTTCGTCTCTATTCATTTCTAGTTCTACATTTGTCTCTATTTATTTCTATTTCTACATAACTATTTTCTTCTCTATTCATTTCTATTTCTACACAACTATTTTCGTCTCTATTCATTTCTATTTCTATGCTAAATTCCATGCTAAAATCGTTGAATATTATAACAAGTCCTACTGTTTGTTTTGTCTCTATTCATTTCTATTTCTACATAACTATTTTCGTCTCTACTCATTTCTATTTCTACATAACTATTTTCGTCTCTATTCATTTCTAGTTCTACATTTGTCTCAATTTATTTCTATTTCTACATAACTATTTTCGTCTCTATTCATTTCTATTTCTACACAACTATTTTCGTCTCTATTCATTTCTATTTCTATGCTAAATTCTATGCTAAAATCGTTGAATATTATAACAAGTCCTACTGTTTGTTTTGTCTCTATTCATTTCTATTTCTACATAACTATTTTCGTCTCTACTCAGTTCAATTTCTACATAACTATTTTCGTCTCTATTCACTTCTAGTTCTACATTTGTCTCTATTTATTTCTATTTCTACATAACTATTTTCGTCTCTATTCATTTCTATTTCTACACAACTATTTTCGTCTCTATTCATTTCTCTTTTTATGCTAAATTCCATGCTAAAATCGTTGAATATTATAACAAGTCCTACTGTTTGTTTTGTCTCTATTCATTTCTATTTCTACATAACTATTTTCGTCTCTACTCATTTCTATTTCTACATAAATATTTTCGTCTCTATTCATTTCTAGTTCTACATTTGTCTCTATTTATTTCTATTTCTACATAACTATTTTCGTCTCTATTCATTTCTATTTCTACACAACTATTTTCGTCTCTATTCATTTCTATTTCTATGCTAAATTCCATGCTAAAATCGTTGAATATTATAACAAGTCCTACTGTTTGTTCTGTCTCTGTTCATTTCTATTTCTACATAACTATTTTCGTCTCTACTCATTTCTATTTCTACATAACTATTTTCGTCTCTATTCATTTCTAGTTCTACATTTGTCTCAATTTATTTCTGTTTCTCCATAACTATTTTCGTCTCTATTCATTTCTATTTCTACACAACTATTTTCGTCTCTATTCATTTCTATTTCTATGCTAAATTCTATGCTAAAATCGTTGAATATTATAACAAGTCCTACTCATTGTTTGTCTCTATTCATTTCTATTTCTACATAACTATTTTCGTGTCTACTCATTTCTATTTCTACATAACTATTTTCGTCTCTATTCACTTCTAGTTCTACATTTGTCTCTATTTATTTCTATTTCTACATAACTATTTTCGTCTCTATTCATTTCTATTTCTACACAACTATTTTCGTCTCTATTCATTTCTATTTCTATGCTAAATTCCATGCTAAAATTGTTGAATATTATAACAAGTCCTACTGTTTGTTTTGTCTCTATTCATTTCTATTTCTACATAACTATTTTCGTCTCTACTCATTTCTATTTCTACATAACTATTTTCGTCTCTATTCATTTCTAGTTCTACATTTGTCTCTATTTATTTCTATTTCTACATAACTATTTTCTTCTCTATTCATTTCTATTTCTACACAACTATTTTCGTCTCTATTCATTTCTATTTCTATGCTAAATTCCATGCTAAAATCGTTGAATATTATAACAAGTCCTACTGTTTGTTTCGTCTCTATTCATTTCTATTTCTACATAACTATTTTCGTCTCTACTCATTTCTATTTCTACATAGCTATTTTCGTCTCTATTCATTTCTAGTTCTACATTTGTCTCTATTTATTTCTATTTCTACATAACTATTTTCTTCTCTATTCATTTCTATTTCTACACAACTATTTTCGTCTCTATTCATTTCTATTTCTATGCTAAATTCCATGCTAAAATCGTTGAATATTATAACAAGTCCTACTGTTTGTTTTGTCTCTATTCATTTCTATTTCTACATAACTATTTTCGTCTCTACTCATTTCTATTTCTACATAGCTATTTTCGTCTCTATTCATTTCTAGTTCTACATTTGTCTCTATTTATTTCTATTTCTACATAACTATTTTCTTCTCTATTCATTTCTATTTCTACACAACTATTTTCGTCTCTATTCATTTCTATTTCTATGCTAAATTCCATGCTAAAATCGTTGAATATTATAACAAGTCCTACTGTTTGTTTCGTCTCTATTCATTTCTATTTCTACATAACTATTTTCGTCTCTACTCATTTCTATTTCTACATAGCTATTTTCGTCTCTATTCATTTCTAGTTCTACATTTGTCTCTATTTATTTCTATTTCTACATAACTATTTTCTTCTCTATTCATTTCTATTTCTACACAACTATTTTCGTCTCTATTCATTTCTATTTCTATGCTAAATTCCATGCTAAAATCGTTGAATATTATAACAAGTCCTACTGTTTGTTTTGTCTCTATTCATTTCTATTTCTACATAACTATTTTCGTATCTACTCATTTCTATTTCTACATTTCGTCTACATTTCTACATAACTAATTTCGTCTCTATTCATTTCTAGTTCTACATTTGTCTCAATTTATTTCTATTTCTACATAACTATTTTCGTCTCTATTCATTTCTATTTCTACACAACTATTTTCGTCTCTATTCATTTCTATTTCTATGCTAAATTAAATGCTAAAATCGTTGAATATTATAACAAGTCCTACTGTTTGTTTTGTCTCTATTCATTTCTATTTCTACATAACTATTTTCGTCTCTACTCATTTCTATTTCTACATAACTATTTTCGTCTCTATTCATTTCTAGTTCTACATTTGTCTCTATTTATTTCTATTTCTACATAACTATTTTCGTCTTTATTCATTTCTATTTCTACACAACTATTTTCGTCTCTATTCATTTCTATCTCTATGCTAAATTCCATGCTAAAATCGTTGAATATTATAACAAGTCCTACTGTTTGTTTTGTCTCTATTCATTTCTATTTCTACATAACTATTTTCGTATCTACTCATTTCTATTTCTACATAACTAATTTCGTCTCTATTCATTTCTAGTTCTACATTTGTCTCAATTTATTTCTATTTCTACATAACTATTTTCGTCTCTATTCATTTCTATTTCTACACAACTATTTTCGTCTCTATTCATTTCTATTTCTATGCTAAATTAAATGCTAAAATCGTTGAATATTATAACAAGTCCTACTGTTTGTTTTGTCTCTATTCATTTCTATTTCTACATAACTATTTTCGTCTCTACTCATTTCTATTTCTACATAGCTATTTTCGTCTCTATTCATTTCTAGTTCTACATTTGTCTCTATTTATTTCTATTTCTACATAAATATTTTCTTCTCTATTCATTTCTATTTCTACACAACTATTTTCGTCTCTATTCATTTCTATTTCTATGCTAAATTCCATGCTAAAATCGTTGAATATTATAACAAGTCCTACTGTTTGTTTCGTCTCTATTCATTTCTATTTCTACATAACTATTTTCGTCTCTACTCATTTCTATTTCTACATAGCTATTTTCGTCTCTATTCATTTCTAGTTCTACATTTGTCTCTATTTATTTCTATTTCTACATAACTATTTTCTTCTCTATTCATTTCTATTTCTACACAACTATTTTCGTCTCTATTCATTTCTATTTCTATGCTAAATTCCATGCTAAAATCGTTGAATATTATAACAAGTCCTACTGTTTTTTTTGTCTCTATTCATTTCTATTTCTACATAACTATTTTCGTATCTACTCATTTCTATTTCTACATAACTAATTTCGTCTCTATTCATTTCTAGTTCTACATTTGTCTCAATTTATTTCTATTTCTACATAACTATTTTCGTCTCTATTCATTTCTATTTCTACACAACTATTTTCGTCTCTATTCATTTCTATTTCTATGCTAAATTAAATGCTAAAATCGTTGAATATTATAACAAGTCCTACTGTTTATTTTGTCTCTATTCATTTCGATTTCTACATAACTATTTTCGTCTCTACTCATTTCTATTTCTACATAACTATTTTCGTCTCTATTCATTTCTAGTTCTACATTTGTCTCTATTTATTTCTATTTCTACATAACTATTTTCGTCTTTATTCATTTCTATTTCTACACAACTATTTTCGTCTCTATTCATTTCTATTTCTATGCTAAATTCCATGCTAAAATTGTTGAATATTATAACAAGTCCTACTGTTTGTTTTGTCTCTATTCATTTCTATTTCTACATAACTATTTTCGTCTCTACTCATTTCTATTTCTACATAACTATTTTCGTCTCTATTCATTTCTAGTTCTACATTTGTCTCTATTTATTTCTATTTCTACATAACTATTTTCTTCTCTATTCATTTCTATTTCTACACAACTATTTTCGTCTCTATTCATTTCTATTTCTATGCTAAATTCCATGCTAAAATCGCTGAATATTATAACAAGTCCTACTGTTTGTTTCGTCTCTATTCATTTCTATTTCTACATAACTATTTTCGTCTCTACTCATTTCTATTTCTACATAGCTATTTTCGTCTCTATTCATTTCTAGTTCTACATTTGTCTCTATTTATTTCTATTTCTACATAACTATTTTCTTCTCTATTCATTTCTATTTCTACACAACTATTTTCGTCTCTATTCATTTCTATTTCTATGCTAAATTCCATGCTAAAATCGTTGAATATTATAACAAGTCCTACTGTTTGTTTTGTCTCTATTCATTTCTATTTCTACATAACTATTTTCGTCTCTACTCATTTCTATTTCTACATAACTATTTTCGTCTCTATTCATTTCTAGTTCTACATTTGTCTCTATTTATTTCTATTTCTATATAACTATTTTCGTCTTTATTCATTTCTATTTCTACACAACTATTTTCGTCTCTATTCATTTCTATTTCTATGCTAAATTCTATGCTAAAATCGTTGAATATTATAACAAGTCCTACTGTTTGTTTTGTCTCTATTCATTTCTATTTCTACATAACTATTTTCGTCTCTACTCAGTTCAATTTCTACATAACTATTTTCGTCTCTATTCACTTCTAGTTCTACATTTGTCTCTATTTATTTCTATTTCTACATAACTATTTTCGTCTCTATTCATTTCTATTTCTACACAACTATTTTCGTCTCTATTCATTTCTCTTTTTTTGCTAAATTCCATGCTAAAATCGTTGAATATTATAACAAGTCCTACTGTTTGTTTTGTCTCTATTCATTTCTATTTCTACATAACTATTTTCGTCTCTACTCATTTCTATTTCTACATAAATATTTTCGTCTCTATTCATTTCTAGTTCTACATTTGTCTCTATTTATTTCTATTTCTACATAACTATTTTCGTCTCTATTCATTTCTATTTCTACACAACTATTTTCGTCTCTATTCATTTCTATTTCTATGCTAAATTCCATGCTAAAATCGTTGAATATTATAACAAGTCCTACTGTTTGTTCTGTCTCTGTTCATTTCTATTTCTACATAACTATTTTCGTCTCTACTCATTTCTATTTCTACATAACTATTTTCGTCTCTATTCATTTCTAGTTCTACATTTGTCTCAATTTATTTCTGTTTCTACATAACTATTTTCGTCTCTATTCATTTCTATTTCTACACAACTATTTTCGTCTCTATTCATTTCTATTTCTATGCTAAATTCTATGCTAAAATCGTTGAATATTATAACAAGTCCTACTCATTGTTTGTCTCTATTCATTTCTATTTCTACATAACTATTTTCGTGTCTACTCATTTCTATTTCTACATAACTATTTTCGTCTCTATTCACTTCTAGTTCTACATTTGTCTCTATTTATTTCTATTTCTACATAACTATTTTCGTCTCTATTCATTTCTATTTCTACACAACTATTTTCGTCTCTATTCATTTCTATTTCTATGCTAAATTCCATGCTAAAATTGTTGAATATTATAACAAGTCCTACTGTTTGTTTTGTCTCTATTCATTTCTATTTCTACATAACTATTTTCGTCTCTACTCATTTCTATTTCTACATAACTATTTTCGTCTCTATTCATTTCTAGTTCTACATTTGTCTCTATTTATTTCTATTTCTACATAACTATTTTCTTCTCTATTCATTTCTATTTCTACACAACTATTTTCGTCTCTATTCATTTCTATTTCTATGCTAAATTCCATGCTAAAATCGTTGAATATTATAACAAGTCCTACTGTTTGTTTCGTCTCTATTCATTTCTATTTCTACATAACTATTTTCGTCTCTACTCATTTCTATTTCTACATAGCTATTTTCGTCTCTATTCATTTCTAGTTCTACATTTGTCTCTATTTATTTCTATTTCTACATAACTATTTTCTTCTCTATTCATTTCTATTTCTACACAACTATTTTCGTCTCTATTCATTTCTATTTCTATGCTAAATTCCATGCTAAAATCGTTGAATATTATAACAAGTCCTACTGTTTGTTTTGTCTCTATTCATTTCTATTTCTACATAACTATTTTCGTCTCTACTCATTTCTATTTCTACATAGCTATTTTCGTCTCTATTCATTTCTAGTTCTACATTTGTCTCTATTTATTTCTATTTCTACATAACTATTTTCTTCTCTATTCATTTCTATTTCTACACAACTATTTTCGTCTCTATTCATTTCTATTTCTATGCTAAATTCCATGCTAGAATCGTTGAATATTATAACAAGTCCTACTGTTTGTTTCGTCTCTATTCATTTCTATTTCTACATAACTATTTTCGTCTCTACTCATTTCTATTTCTACATAGCTATTTTCGTCTCTATTCATTTCTAGTTCTACATTTGTCTCTATTTATTTCTATTTCTACATAACTATTTTCTTCTCTATTCATTTCTATTTCTACACAACTATTTTCGTCTCTATTCATTTCTATTTCTATGCTAAATTCCATGCTAAAATCGTTGAATATTATAACAAGTCCTACTGTTTGTTTTGTCTCTATTCATTTCTATTTCTACATAACTATTTTCGTATCTACTCATTTCTATTTCTACATTTCGTCTACATTTCTACATAACTAATTTCGTCTCTATTCATTTCTAGTTCTACATTTGTCTCAATTTATTTCTATTTCTACATAACTATTTTCGTCTCTATTCATTTCTATTTCTACACAACTATTTTCGTCTCTATTCATTTCTATTTCTATGCTAAATTAAATGCTAAAATCGTTGAATATTATAACAAGTCCTACTGTTTGTTTTGTCTCTATTCATTTCTATTTCTACATAACTATTTTCGTCTCTACTCATTTCTATTTCTACATAACTATTTTCGTCTCTATTCATTTCTAGTTCTACATTTGTCTCTATTTATTTCTATTTCTACATAACTATTTTCGTCTTTATTCATTTCTATTTCTACACAACTATTTTCGTCTCTATTCATTTCTATCTCTATGCTAAATTCCATGCTAAAATCGTTGAATATTATAACAAGTCCTACTGTTTGTTTTGTCTCTATTCATTTCTATTTCTACATAACTATTTTCGTATCTACTCATTTCTATTTCTACATAACTAATTTCGTCTCTATTCATTTCTAGTTCTACATTTGTCTCAATTTATTTCTATTTCTACATAACTATTTTCGTCTCTATTCATTTCTATTTCTACACAACTATTTTCGTCTCTATTCATTTCTATTTCTATGCTAAATTAAATGCTAAAATCGTTGAATATTATAACAAGTCCTACTGTTTGTTTTGTCTCTATTCATTTCTATTTCTACATAACTATTTTCGTCTCTACTCATTTCTATTTCTACATAGCTATTTTCGTCTCTATTCATTTCTAGTTCTACATTTGTCTCTATTTATTTCTATTTCTACATAAATATTTTCTTCTCTATTCATTTCTATTTCTACACAACTATTTTCGTCTCTATTCATTTCTATTTCTATGCTAAATTCCATGCTAAAATCGTTGAATATTATAACAAGTCCTACTGTTTGTTTCGTCTCTATTCATTTCTATTTCTACATAACTATTTTCGTCTCTACTCATTTCTATTTCTACATAGCTATTTTCGTCTCTATTCATTTCTAGTTCTACATTTGTCTCTATTTATTTCTATTTCTACATAACTATTTTCTTCTCTATTCATTTCTATTTCTACACAACTATTTTCGTCTCTATTCATTTCTATTTCTATGCTAAATTCCATGCTAAAATCGTTGAATATTATAACAAGTCCTACTGTTTTTTTTGTCTCTATTCATTTCTATTTCTACATAACTATTTTCGTATCTACTCATTTCTATTTCTACATAACTAATTTCGTCTCTATTCATTTCTAGTTCTACATTTGTCTCAATTTATTTCTATTTCTACATAACTATTTTCGTCTCTTTTCATTTCTATTTCTACACAACTATTTTCGTCTCTATTCATTTCTATTTCTATGCTAAATTAAATGCTAAAATCGTTGAATATTATAACAAGTCCTACTGTTTGTTTTGTCTCTATTCATTTCGATTTCTACATAACTATTTTCGTCTCTACTCATTTCTATTTCTACATAACTATTTTCGTCTCTATTCATTTCTAGTTCTACATTTGTCTCTATTTATTTCTATTTCTACATAACTATTTTCGTCTTTATTCATTTCTATTTCTACACAACTATTTTCGTCTCTATTCATTTCTATTTCTATGCTAAATTCCATGCTAAAATTGTTGAATATTATAACAAGTCCTACTGTTTGTTTTGTCTCTATTCATTTCTATTTCTACATAACTATTTTCGTCTCTACTCATTTCTATTTCTACATAACTATTTTCGTCTCTATTCATTTCTAGTTCTACATTTGTCTCTATTTATTTCTATTTCTACATAACTATTTTCTTCTCTATTCATTTCTATTTCTACACAACTATTTTCGTCTCTATTCATTTCTATTTCTATGCTAAATTCCATGCTAAAATCGTTGAATATTATAACAAGTCCTACTGTTTGTTTCGTCTCTATTCATTTCTATTTCTACATAACTATTTTCGTCTCTACTCATTTCTATTTCTACATAGCTATTTTCGTCTCTATTCATTTCTAGTTCTACATTTGTCTCTATTTATTTCTATTTCTACATAACTATTTTCTTCTCTATTCATTTCTATTTCTACACAACTATTTTCGTCTCTATTCATTTCTATTTCTATGCTAAATTCCATGCTAAAATCGTTGAATATTATAACAAGTCCTACTGTTTGTTTTGTCTCTATTCATTTCTATTTCTACATAACTATTTTCGTCTCTACTCATTTCTATTTCTACATAGCTATTTTCGTCTCTATTCATTTCTAGTTCTACATTTGTCTCTATTTATTTCTATTTCTACATAACAATTTTCTTCTCTATTCATTTCTATTTCTACACAACTATTTTCGTCTCTATTCATTTTTATTTCTATGCTAAATTCCATGCTAAAATCGTTGAATATTATAACAAGTCCTACTGTTTGTTTCGTCTCTATACATTTCTATTTCTACATAACTATTTTCGTCTCTACTCATTTCTATTTCTACATAGCTATTTTCGTCTCTATTCATTTCTAGTTCTACATTTGTCTCTATTTATTTCTATTTCTACATAACTATTTTCGTCTCTATTCATTTCTATTTCTATGCTAAATTCCATGCTAAAATCGTTGAATATTATAACAAGTCCTACTGTTTGTTTTGTCTCTATTCATTTCTATTTCTACATAACTATTTTCGTATCTACTCATTTCTATTTCTACATAACTAATTTCGTCTCTATTCATTTCTAGTTCTACATTTGTCTCTATTTATTTCTATTTCTACATAACTATTTTCGTCTCTATTCATTTCTATTTCTACACAACTATTTTCGTCTCTATTCATTTCTATTTTTATGCTAAATTCCATGCTAAAATCGTTGAATATTATAACAAGTCCTACTGTTTGTTTTGTCTCTATTCATTTCTATTTCTACATAACTATTTTCGTCTCTACTCATTTCTATTTCTACATAGCTATTTTCGTCTCTATTCATTTCTAGTTCTACATTTGTCTCTATTTATTTCTATTTCTACATAACTATTTTCTTCTCTGTTCATTTCTATTTCTACACAACTAATTTCTTCTCTATTCATTTCTATTTCTATGCTAAATTCCATGCTAAAATCGTTGAATATTATAACAAGTCCTACTGTTTGTTTCGTCTCTATTCATTTCTATTTCTACATAACTATTTTCGTCTCTACTCATTTCTATTTCTACATAGCTATTTTCGTCTCTATTCATTTCTAGTTCTACATTTGTCTCTATTTATTTCTATTTCTACACAACTATTTTCTTCTCTATTCATTTCTATTTCTACACAACTATTTTCGTCTCTATTCATTTCTATTTCTATGCTAAATTCCATGCTAAAATCGTTGAATATTATAACAAGTCCTACTGTTTGTTTTGTCTCTATTCATTTCTATTTCTACATAACTATTTTCGTCTCTACTCATTTCTATTTCTACATAACTATTTTCGTCTCTATTCATTTCTAGTTCTACATTTGTCTCAATTTATTTCTATTTCTACATAACTATTTTCGTCTCTATTCATTTCTATTTCGACACAACTATTTTCGTCTCTATTCATTTCTATTTCTATGCTAAATTCTATGCTAAAATCGTTGAATATTATAACAAGTCCTACTGTTTGTTTTGTCTCTATTCATTTCTATTTCTACATAACTATTTTCGTCTCTACTCAGTTCTATTTCTACATAACTATTTTCGTCTCTATTCACTTCTAGTTCTACATTTGTCTCTATTTATTTCTATTTCTACATAACTATTTTCGTCTCTATTCATTTCTATTTCTACACAACTATTTTCGTCTCTATTCATTTCTATTTTTATGCTAAATTCCATGCTAAAATCGTTGAATATTATAACAAGTCCTACTGTTTGTTTTGTCTCTATTCATTTCTATTTCTACATAAATATTTTCGTCTCTACTCATTTCTATTTCTACATAACTATTTTCGTCTCTATTCATTTCTAGTTCTACATTTGTCTCTATTTATTTCTATTTCTACATAACTATTTTCGTCTCTATTCATTTCTATTTCTACACAACTATTTTCGTCTCTATTCATTTCTATTTCTATGCTAAATTCCATGCTAAAATCGTTGAATATTATAACAAGTCCTACTGTTTGTTCTGTCTCTGTTCATTTCTATTTCTACATAACTATTTTCGTCTCTACTCATTTCTATTTCTACATAACTATTTTCGTCTCTATTCATTTCTAGTTCTACATTTGTCTCAATTTATTTCTATTTCTACATAACTATTTTCGTCTCTATTCATTTCTATTTCTACACAACTATTTTCGTCTCTATTCATTTCTATTTCTATGCTAAATTCTATGCTAAAATCGTTGAATATTATAACAAGTCCTACTGTTTGTTTTGTCTCTATTCATTTCTATTTCTACATAACTATTTTCGTCTCTACTCAGTTCTATTTCTACATAACTATTTTCGTCTCTATTCACTTCTAGTTCTACATTTGTCTCTATTTATTTCTATTTCTACATAAATATTTTCTTCTCTATTCATTTCTATTTCTACACAACTATTTTCGTCTCTATTCATTTCTATTTCTATGCTAAATTCCATGCTAAAATCGTTGAATATTATAACAAGTCCTACTGTTTGTTTCGTCTCTATTCATTTCTATTTCTACATAACTATTTTCGTCTCTACTCATTTCTATTTCTACATAGCTATTTTCGTCTCTATTCATTTCTAGTTCTACATTTGTCTCTATTTATTTCTATTTCTACATAACTATTTTCTTCTCTATTCATTTCTATTTCTACACAACTATTTTCGTCTCTATTCATTTCTATTTCTATGCTAAATTCCATGCTAAAATCGTTGAATATTATAACAAGTCCTACTGTTTTTTTTGTCTCTATTCATTTCTATTTCTACATAACTATTTTCGTATCTACTCATTTCTATTTCTACATAACTAATTTCGTCTCTATTCATTTCTAGTTCTACATTTGTCTCAATTTATTTCTATTTCTACATAACTATTTTCGTCTCTTTTCATTTCTATTTCTACACAACTATTTTCGTCTCTATTCATTTCTATTTCTATGCTAAATTAAATGCTAAAATCGTTGAATATTATAACAAGTCCTACTGTTTGTTTTGTCTCTATTCATTTCGATTTCTACATAACTATTTTCGTCTCTACTCATTTCTATTTCTACATAACTATTTTCGTCTCTATTCATTTCTAGTTCTACATTTGTCTCTATTTATTTCTATTTCTACATAACTATTTTCGTCTTTATTCATTTCTATTTCTACACAACTATTTTCGTCTCTATTCATTTCTATTTCTATGCTAAATTCCATGCTAAAATTGTTGAATATTATAACAAGTCCTACTGTTTGTTTTGTCTCTATTCATTTCTATTTCTACATAACTATTTTCGTCTCTACTCATTTCTATTTCTACATAACTATTTTCGTCTCTATTCATTTCTAGTTCTACATTTGTCTCTATTTATTTCTATTTCTACATAACTATTTTCTTCTCTATTCATTTCTATTTCTACACAACTATTTTCGTCTCTATTCATTTCTATTTCTATGCTAAATTCCATGCTAAAATCGTTGAATATTATAACAAGTCCTACTGTTTGTTTCGTCTCTATTCATTTCTATTTCTACATAACTATTTTCGTCTCTACTCATTTCTATTTCTACATAGCTATTTTCGTCTCTATTCATTTCTAGTTCTACATTTGTCTCTATTTATTTCTATTTCTACATAACTATTTTCTTCTCTATTCATTTCTATTTCTACACAACTATTTTCGTCTCTATTCATTTCTATTTCTATGCTAAATTCCATGCTAAAATCGTTGAATATTATAACAAGTCCTACTGTTTGTTTTGTCTCTATTCATTTCTATTTCTACATAACTATTTTCGTCTCTACTCATTTCTATTTCTACATAGCTATTTTCGTCTCTATTCATTTCTAGTTCTACATTTGTCTCTATTTATTTCTATTTCTACATAACAATTTTCTTCTCTATTCATTTCTATTTCTACACAACTATTTTCGTCTCTATTCATTTTTATTTCTATGCTAAATTCCATGCTAAAATCGTTGAATATTATAACAAGTCCTACTGTTTGTTTCGTCTCTATACATTTCTATTTCTACATAACTATTTTCGTCTCTACTCATTTCTATTTCTACATAGCTATTTTCGTCTCTATTCATTTCTAGTTCTACATTTGTCTCTATTTATTTCTATTTCTACATAACTATTTTCGTCTCTATTCATTTCTATTTCTATGCTAAATTCCATGCTAAAATCGTTGAATATTATAACAAGTCCTACTGTTTGTTTTGTCTCTATTCATTTCTATTTCTACATAACTATTTTCGTATCTACTCATTTCTATTTCTACATAACTAATTTCGTCTCTATTCATTTCTAGTTCTACATTTGTCTCTATTTATTTCTATTTCTACATAACTATTTTCGTCTCTATTCATTTCTATTTCTACACAACTATTTTCGTCTCTATTCATTTCTATTTTTATGCTAAATTCCATGCTAAAATCGTTGAATATTATAACAAGTCCTACTGTTTGTTTTGTCTCTATTCATTTCTATTTCTACATAACTATTTTCGTCTCTACTCATTTCTATTTCTACATAGCTATTTTCGTCTCTATTCATTTCTAGTTCTACATTTGTCTCTATTTATTTCTATTTCTACATAACTATTTTCTTCTCTGTTCATTTCTATTTCTACACAACTAATTTCTTCTCTATTCATTTCTATTTCTATGCTAAATTCCATGCTAAAATCGTTGAATATTATAACAAGTCCTACTGTTTGTTTCGTCTCTATTCATTTCTATTTCTACATAACTATTTTCGTCTCTACTCATTTCTATTTCTACATAGCTATTTTCGTCTCTATTCATTTCTAGTTCTACATTTGTCTCTATTTATTTCTATTTCTACACAACTATTTTCTTCTCTATTCATTTCTATTTCTACACAACTATTTTCGTCTCTATTCATTTCTATTTCTATGCTAAATTCCATGCTAAAATCGTTGAATATTATAACAAGTCCTACTGTTTGTTTTGTCTCTATTCATTTCTATTTCTACATAACTATTTTCGTCTCTACTCATTTCTATTTCTACATAACTATTTTCGTCTCTATTCATTTCTAGTTCTACATTTGTCTCAATTTATTTCTATTTCTACATAACTATTTTCGTCTCTATTCATTTCTATTTCGACACAACTATTTTCGTCTCTATTCATTTCTATTTCTATGCTAAATTCTATGCTAAAATCGTTGAATATTATAACAAGTCCTACTGTTTGTTTTGTCTCTATTCATTTCTATTTCTACATAACTATTTTCGTCTCTACTCAGTTCTATTTCTACATAACTATTTTCGTCTCTATTCACTTCTAGTTCTACATTTGTCTCTATTTATTTCTATTTCTACATAACTATTTTCGTCTCTATTCATTTCTATTTCTACACAACTATTTTCGTCTCTATTCATTTCTATTTTTATGCTAAATTCCATGCTAAAATCGTTGAATATTATAACAAGTCCTACTGTTTGTTTTGTCTCTATTCATTTCTATTTCTACATAAATATTTTCGTCTCTACTCATTTCTATTTCTACATAACTATTTTCGTCTCTATTCATTTCTAGTTCTACATTTGTCTCTATTTATTTCTATTTCTACATAACTATTTTCGTCTCTATTCATTTCTATTTCTACACAACTATTTTCGTCTCTATTCATTTCTATTTCTATGCTAAATTCCATGCTAAAATCGTTGAATATTATAACAAGTCCTACTGTTTGTTCTGTCTCTGTTCATTTCTATTTCTACATAACTATTTTCGTCTCTACTCATTTCTATTTCTACATAACTATTTTCGTCTCTATTCATTTCTAGTTCTACATTTGTCTCAATTTATTTCTATTTCTACATAACTATTTTCGTCTCTATTCATTTCTATTTCTACACAACTATTTTCGTCTCTATTCATTTCTATTTCTATGCTAAATTCTATGCTAAAATCGTTGAATATTATAACAAGTCCTACTGTTTGTTTTGTCTCTATTCATTTCTATTTCTACATAACTATTTTCGTCTCTACTCATTTCTATTTCTACATATCTATTTTCGTCTCTATTCATTTCTAGTTCTACATTTGTCTCTATTTATTTCTATTTCTACATAACTATTTTCTTCTCTATTCATTTCTATTTCTACACAACTATTTTCGTCTCTATTCATTTCTATTTCTATGCTAAATTCCATGCTAAAATCGTTGAATATTATAACAAGTCCTACTGTTTGTTTCGTCTCTATTCATTTCTATTTCTACATAACTATTTTCGTCTCTACTCATTTCTATTTCTACATAGCTATTTTCGTCTCTATTCATTTCTAGTTCTACATTTGTCTCTATTTATTTCTATTTCTGCATAACTATTTTCTTCTCTATTCATTTCTATTTCTACACAACTATTTTCGTCTCTATTCATTTCTATTTCTATGCTAAATTCCATGCTAAAATCGTTGAATATTATAACAAGTCCTACTGTTTGTTTTGTCTCTATTCATTTCTATTTCTACATAACTATTTTCGTCTCTACTCATTTCTATTTCTACATAGCTATTTTCGTCTCTATTCATTTCTAGTTCTACATTTGTCTCTATTTATTTCTATTTCTACATAACTATTTTCTTCTCTATTCATTTCTATTTCTACACAACTATTTTCGTCTCTATTCATTTCTATTTCTATGCTAAATTCCATGCTAAAATCGTTGAATATTATAACAAGTCCTACTGTTTGTTTCGTCTCTATTCATTTCTATTTCTACATAACTATTTTCGTCTCTACTCATTTCTATTTCTACATAGCTATTTTCGTCTCTATTCATTTCTAGTTCTACATTTGTCTCTATTTATTTCTATTTCTACATAACTATTTTCTTCTCTATTCATTTCTATTTCTACACAACTATTTTCGTCTCTATTCATTTCTATTTCTATGCTAAATTCCATGCTAAAATCGTTGAATATTATAACAAGTCCTACTGTTTGTTTTGTCTCTATTCATTTCTATTTCTACATAACTATTTTCGTATCTACTCATTTCTATTTCTACATTTCGTCTACATTTCTACATAACTAATTTCGTCTCTATTCATTTCTAGTTCTGCATTTGTCTCAATTTATTTCTATTTCTACATAACTATTTTCGTCTCTATTCATTTCTATTTCTACACAACTATTTTCGTCTCTATTCATTTCTATTTCTATGCTAAATTAAATGCTAAAATCGTTGAATATTATAACAAGTCCTACTGTTTGTTTTGTCTCTATTCATTTCTATTTCTACATAACTATTTTCGTCTCTACTCATTTCTATTTCTACATAACTATTTTCGTCTCTATTCATTTCTAGTTCTACATTTGTCTCTATTTATTTCTATTTCTACATAACTATTTTCTTCTCTATTCATTTCTATTTCTACACAACTATTTTCGTCTCTATTCATTTCTATTTCTATGCTAAATTCCATGCTAAAATCGTTGAATATTATAACAAGTCCTACTGTTTGTTTTGTCTCTATTCATTTCTATTTCTACATAACTATTTTCGTCTCTACTCATTTCTATTTCTACATAGCTATTTTCGTCTCTATTCATTTCTAGTTCTACATTTGTCTGTATTTATTTCTATTTCTACATAACTATTTTCTTCTCTATTCATTTCTATTTCTACACAACTATTTTCGTCTCTATTCATTTCTATTTCTATGCTAAATTAAATGCTAAAATCGTTGAATATTATAAGAAGTCCTACTGTTTTTTTTGTCTCTATTCATTTCTATTTCTACATAACTATTTTCGTATCTACTCATTTCTATTTCTACATAACTATTTTCGTCTCTATTCATTTCTAGTTCTACATTTGTCTCTATTTATTTCTATTTCTACATAACTATTTTCGTCTTTATTCATTTCTATTTCTACACAACTATTTTCGTCTCTATTCATTTCTATTTCTATGCTAAATTCCATGCTAAAATCGTTGAATATTATAACAAGTCCTACTGTTTGTTTCGTCTCTATTCATTTCTATTTCTACATAACTATTTTCGTATCTACTCATTTCTATTTCTACATAACTAATTTCGTCTCTATTCATTTCTAGTTCTACATTTGTCTCAATTTATTTCTATTTCTACATAACTATTTTCTTCTCTATTCATTTCTATTTCTACACAACTATTTTCGTCTCTATTCATTTCTATTTCTATGCTAAATTAAATGCTAAAATCGTTGAATATTATAACAAGTCCTACTGTTTGTTTTGTCTCTATTCATTTCTATTTCTACATAACTATTTTCGTCTCTACTCATTTCTATTTCTACATAGCTATTTTCGTCTCTATTCATTTCTAGTTCTACATTTGTCTCTATTTATTTCTATTTCTACATAAATATTTTCTTCTCTATTCATTTCTATTTCTACACAACTATTTTCGTCTCTATTCATTTCTATTTCTATGCTAAATTCCATGCTAAAATCGTTGAATATTATAACAAGTCCTACTGTTTGTTTCGTCTCTATTCATTTCTATTTCTACATAACTATTTTCGTCTCTACTCATTTCTATTTCTACATAGCTATTTTCGTCTCTATTCATTTCTAGTTCTACATTTGTCTCTATTTATTTCTATTTCTACATAACTATTTTCTTCTCTATTCATTTCTATTTCTACACAAATATTTTCGTCTCTATTCATTTCTATTTCTATGCTAAATTCCATGCTAAAATCGTTGAATATTATAACAAGTCCTACTGTTTTTTTTGTCTCTATTCATTTCTATTTCTACATAACTATTTTCGTATCTACTCATTTCTATTTCTACATAACTAATTTCGTCTCTATTCATTTCTAGTTCTACATTTGTCTCAATTTATTTCTATTTCTACATAACTATTTTCGTCTCTATTCATTTCTATTTCTACACAACTATTTTCGTCTCTATTCATTTCTATTTCTATGCTAAATTAAATGCTAAAATCGTTGAATATTATAACAAGTCCTACTGTTTGTTTTGTCTCTATTCATTTCTATTTCTACATAACTATTTTCGTCTCTACTCATTTCTATTTCTACATAACTATTTTCGTCTCTATTCATTTCTAGTTCTACATTTGTCTCTATTTATTTCTATTTCTACATAACTATTTTCGTCTTTATTCATTTCTATTTCTACACAACTATTTTCGTCTCTATTCATTTCTATTTCTATGCTAAATTCCATGCTAAAATTGTTGAATATTATAACAAGTCCTACTGTTTGTTTTGTCTCTATTCATTTCTATTTCTACATAACTATTTTCGTCTCTACTCATTTCTATTTCTACATAACTATTTTCGTCTCTATTCATTTCTAGTTCTACATTTGTCTCTATTTATTTCTATTTCTACATAACTATTTTCTTCTCTATTCATTTCTATTTCTACACAAATATTTTCGTCTCTATTCATTTCTATTTCTATGCTAAATTCCATGCTAAAATCGTTGAATATTATAACAAGTCCTACTGTTTGTTTCGTCTCTATTCATTTCTATTTCTACATAACTATTTTCGTCTCTACTCATTTCTATTTCTACATAGCTATTTTCGTCTCTATTCATTTCTAGTTCTACATTTGTCTCTATTTATTTCTATTTCTACATAACTATTTTCTTCTCTATTCATTTCTATTTCTACACAACTATTTTCGTCTCTATTCATTTCTATTTCTATGCTAAATTCCATGCTAAAATCGTTGAATATTATAACAAGTCCTGCTGTTTGTTTCGTCTCTATTCATTTCTATTTCTACATAACTATTTTCGTCTCTACTCATTTCTATTTCTACATAGCTATTTTCGTCTCTATTCATTTCTAGTTCTACATTTGTCTCTATTTATTTCTATTTCTACATAACTATTTTCTTCTCTATTCATTTCTATTTCTACACAACTATTTTCGTCTCTATTCATTTTTATTTCTATGCTAAATTCCATGCTAAAATCGTTGAATATTATAACAAGTCCTACGTTTGTTTCGTCTCTATTCATTTCTATTTCTACATAACTATTTTCGTCTCTACTCATTTCTATTTCTACATAGCTATTTTCGTCTCTATTCATTTCTAGTTCTACATTTGTCTCTATTTATTTCTATTTCTACATAACTATTTTCGTCTCTATTCATTTCTATTTCTATGCTAAATTCCATGCTAAAATCGTTGAATATTATAACAAGTCCTACTGTTTGTTTGGTCTCTATTCATTTCTATTTCTACATAACTATTTTCGTATCTACTCATTTCTATTTCTACATAACTAATTTCGTCTCTATTCATTTCTAGTCCTACATTTGTCTCTATTTATTTCTATTTCTACATAACTATTTTCGTCTCTATTCATTTCTATTTCTACACAACTATTTTCGTCTCTATTCATTTCTATTTTTATGCTAAATTCCATGCAAAAATCGTTGAATATTATAACAAGTCCTACTGTTTGTTTTGTCTCTATTCATTTCTATTTCTACATAACTATTTTCGTCTCTACTCATTTCTATTTCTACATAGCTATTTTCGTCTCTATTCATTTCTAGTTCTACATTTGTCTCTATTTATTTCTATTTCTACATAACTATTTTCTTCTCTATTAATTTTATTTCTCCACAACTATTTTCGTCTCTATTCATTTCTATTTCTATGCTAAATTCCATGCTAAAATCGTTGAATATTATAACAAGTCCTACTGTTTGTTTCGTCTCTATTCATTTCTATTGCTACATAACTATTTTCGTCTCTACTCATTTCTATTTCTACATAGCTATTTTCGTCTCTATTCATTTCTAGTTCTACATTTGTCTCTATTTATTTCTATTTCTACATAACTATTTTCTTCTCTATTCATTTCTATTTCTACACAACTATTTTCGTCTCTATTCATTTTTATTTCTATGCTAAATTCCATGCTAAAATCGTTGAATATTATAACAAGTCCTACTGTTTGTTTCGTCTCTATTCATTTCTATTTCTACATAACTATTTTCGTCTCTACTCATTTCTATTTCTACATAGCTATTTTCGTCTCTATTCATTTCTAGTTCTACATTTGTCTCTATTTATTTCTATTTCTACATAACTATTTTCGTCTCTATTCATTTCTATTTCTATGCTAAATTCCATGCTAAAATCGTTGAATATTATAACAAGTCCTACTGTTTGTTTTGTCTCTATTCATTTCTATTTCTACATAACTATTTTCGTATCTACTCATTTCTATTTCTACATAACTAATTTCGTCTCTATTCATTTCTAGTTCTACATTTGTCTCTATTTATTTCTATTTCTACATAACTATTTTCGTCTCTATTCATTTCTATTTCTACACAACTATTTTCGTCTCTATTCATTTCTATTTTTATGCTAAATTCCATGCAAAAATCGTTGAATATTATAACAAGTCCTACTGTTTGTTTTGTCTCTATTCATTTCTATTTCTACATAACTATTTTCGTCTCTACTCATTTCTATTTCTACATAGCTATTTTCGTCTCTATTCATTTCTAGTTCTACATTTGTCTCTATTTATTTCTATTTCTACATAACTATTTTCTTCTCTATTAATTTTATTTCTCCACAACTATTTTCGTCTCTATTCATTTCTATTTCTATGCTAAATTCCATGCTAAAATCGTTGAATATTATAACAAGTCCTACTGTTTGTTTCGTCTCTATTCATTTCTATTTCTACATAACTATTTTCGTCTCTACTCATTTCTATTTCTACATAGCTATTTTCGTCTCTATTCATTTCTAGTTCTACATTTGTCTCTATTTATTTCTATTTCTACATAACTATTTTCTTCTCTATTCTTTTCTATTTCTACACAAGTATTTTCGTCTCTATTCATTTCTATTTCTATGCTAAATTCCATGCTAAAATCGTTGAATATTATATTAAGTCCTACTGTTTGTTTTGTCTCTATTCATTTCTATTTCTACATAACTATTTTCGTATCTACTCATTTCTATTTCTACATAATTAATTTCGTCTCTATTCATTTCTAGTTCTACATTTGTCTCTATTTATTTCTATTTCTACATAACTATTTTCGTCTCTATTCATTTCTATTTCTACACAACTATTTTCGTCTCTATTCATTTCTATTTTTATGCTAAATTCCATGCTAAAATCGTTGAATATTATAACAAGTCCTACTGTTTGTTTTGTCTCTATTCATTTCTATTTCTACATAACTATTTTCGTCTCTACTCATTTCTATTTCTACATAACTATTTTCGTCTCTATTCATTTCTATTTCTATGCTAAATTAAATGCTAAAATCGTTGAATATTATAACAAGTCCTACTGTTTGTTTTGTCTCTATTCATTTCTATTTCTACATAACTATTTTCGTCTCTACTCATTTCTATTTCTACATAACTATTTTCGTCTCTATTCATTTCTAGTTCTACATTTGTCTCTATTTATTTCTATTTCTACATAACTATTTTCGTCTTTATTCATTTCTATTTCTACACAACTATTTTCGTCTCTATTCATTTCTATTTCTATGCTAAATTCCATGCTAAAATCGTTGAATATTATAACAAGTCCTACTGTTTGTTTCGTCTCTATTCATTTCTATTTCTACATAACTATTTTCGTCTCTACTCATTTCTATTTCTACATAGCTATTTTCGTCTCTATTCATTTCTAGTTCTACATTTGTCTCTATTTATTTCTATTTCTACATAACTATTTTCTTCTCTATTCATTTCTATTTCTACACAACTATTTTCGTCTCTATTCATTTCTATTTCTATGCTAAATTCCATGCTAAAATCGTTGAATATTATAACAAGTCCTACTGTTTGTTTTGTCTCTATTCATTTCTATTTCTACATAACTATTTTCGTATCTACTCATTTCTATTTCTACATAACTAATTTCGTCTCTATTCATTTCTAGTTCTACATTTGTCTCAATTTATTTCTATTTCTACATAACTATTTTCTTCTCTATTCATTTCTATTTCTACATAACTATTTTCGTCTCTATTCATTTCTATTTCTATGCTAAATTCCATGCTAAAATCGTTGAATATTATAACAAGTCCTACTGTTTGTTTTGTCTCTATTCATTTCTATTTCTACATAACTATTTTCGTATCTACTCATTTCTATTTCTACATAACTAATTTCGTCTCTATTCATTTCTAGTTCTACATTTGTCTCTATTTATTTCTATTTCTACATAACTATTTTCGTCTCTATTCATTTCTATTTCTACACAACTATTTTCGTCTCTATTCATTTCTATTTTTATGCTAAATTCCATGCAAAAATCGTTGAATATTATAACAAGTCCTACTGTTTGTTTTGTCTCTATTCATTTCTATTTCTACATAACTATTTTCGTCTCTACTCATTTCTATTTCTACATAGCTATTTTCGTCTCTATTCATTTCTAGTTCTACATTTGTCTCTATTTATTTCTATTTCTACATAACTATTTTCTTCTCTATTAATTTTATTTCTCCACAACTATTTTCGTCTCTATTCATTTCTATTTCTATGCTAAATTCCATGCTAAAATCGTTGAATATTATAACAAGTCCTACTGTTTGTTTCGTCTCTATTCATTTCTATTTCTACATAACTATTTTCGTCTCTACTCATTTCTATTTCTACATAGCTATTTTCGTCTCTATTCATTTCTAGTTCTACATTTGTCTCTATTTATTTCTATTTCTACATAACTATTTTCTTCTCTATTCTTTTCTATTTCTACACAAGTATTTTCGTCTCTATTCATTTCTATTTCTATGCTAAATTCCATGCTAAAATCGTTGAATATTATATTAAGTCCTACTGTTTGTTTTGTCTCTATTCATTTCTATTTCTACATAACTATTTTCGTATCTACTCATTTCTATTTCTACATAATTAATTTCGTCTCTATTCATTTCTAGTTCTACATTTGTCTCTATTTATTTCTATTTCTACATAACTATTTTCGTCTCTATTCATTTCTATTTCTACACAACTATTTTCGTCTCTATTCATTTCTATTTTTATGCTAAATTCCATGCTAAAATCGTTGAATATTATAACAAGTCCTACTGTTTGTTTTGTCTCTATTCATTTCTATTTCTACATAACTATTTTCGTCTCTACTCATTTCTATTTCTACATAACTATTTTCGTCTCTATTCATTTCTATTTCTATGCTAAATTAAATGCTAAAATCGTTGAATATTATAACAAGTCCTACTGTTTGTTTTGTCTCTATTCATTTCTATTTCTACATAACTATTTTCGTCTCTACTCATTTCTATTTCTACATAACTATTTTCGTCTCTATTCATTTCTAGTTCTACATTTGTCTCTATTTATTTCTATTTCTACATAACTATTTTCGTCTTTATTCATTTCTATTTCTACACAACTATTTTCGTCTCTATTCATTTCTATTTCTATGCTAAATTCCATGCTAAAATCGTTGAATATTATAACAAGTCCTACTGTTTGTTTCGTCTCTATTCATTTCTATTTCTACATAACTATTTTCGTCTCTACTCATTTCTATTTCTACATAGCTATTTTCGTCTCTATTCATTTCTAGTTCTACATTTGTCTCTATTTATTTCTATTTCTACATAACTATTTTCTTCTCTATTCATTTCTATTTCTACACAACTATTTTCGTCTCTATTCATTTCTATTTCTATGCTAAATTCCATGCTAAAATCGTTGAATATTATAACAAGTCCTACTGTTTGTTTTGTCTCTATTCATTTCTATTTCTACATAACTATTTTCGTATCTACTCATTTCTATTTCTACATAACTAATTTCGTCTCTATTCATTTCTAGTTCTACATTTGTCTCAATTTATTTCTATTTCTACATAACTATTTTCTTCTCTATTCATTTCTATTTCTACACAACTATTTTCGTCTCTATTCATTTCTATTTCTATGCTAAATTAAATGCTAAAATCGTTGAATATTATAACAAGTCCTACTGTTTGTTTTGTCTCTATTCATTTCTATTTCTACATAACTATTTTCGTCTCTACTCATTTCTATTTCTACATAGCTATTTTCGTCTCTATTCATTTCTAGTTCTACATTTGTCTCTATTTATTTCTATTTCTACATAAATATTTTCTTCTCTATTCATTTCTATTTCTACACAACTATTTTCGTCTCTATTCATTTCTATTTCTATGCTAAATTCCATGCTAAAATCGTTGAATATTATAACAAGTCCTACTGTTTGTTTCGTCTCTATTCATTTCTATTTCTACATAACTATTTTCGTCTCTACTCATTTCTATTTCTACATAGCTATTTTCGTCTCTATTCATTTCTAGTTCTACATTTGTCTCTATTTATTTCTATTTCTACATAACTATTTTCTTCTCTATTCATTTCTATTTCTACACAACTATTTTCGTCTCTATTCATTTCTATTTCTATGCTAAATTCCATGCTAAAATCGTTGAATATTATAACAAGTCCTACTGTTTTTTTTGTCTCTATTCATTTCTATTTCTACATAACTATTTTCGTATCTACTCATTTCTATTTCTACATAACTAATTTCGTCTCTATTCATTTCTAGTTCTACATTTGTCTCAATTTATTTCTATTTCTACATAACTATTTTCGTCTCTATTCATTTCTATTTCTACACAACTATTTTCGTCTCTATTCATTTCTATTTCTATGCTAAATTAAATGCTAAAATCGTTGAATATTATAACAAGTCCTACTGTTTGTTTTGTCTCTATTCATTTCTATTTCTACATAACTATTTTCGTCTCTACTCATTTCTATTTCTACATAACTATTTTCGTCTCTATTCATTTCTAGTTCTACATTTGTCTCTATTTATTTCTATTTCTACATAACTATTTTCTTCTCTATTCATTTCTATTTCTACACAACTATTTTCGTCTCTATTCATTTCTATTTCTATGCTAAATTCCATGCTAAAATCGTTGAATATTATAACAAGTCCTACTGTTTGTTTCGTCTCTATTCATTTCTATTTCTACATAACTATTTTCGTCTCTACTCATTTCTATTTCTACATAGCTATTTTCGTCTCTATTCATTTCTAGTTCTACATTTGTCTCTATTTATTTCTATTTCTACATAACTATTTTCTTCTCTATTCATTTCTATTTCTACACAACTATTTTCGTCTCTATTCATTTCTATTTCTATGCTAAATTCCATGCTAAAATCGTTGAATATTATAACAAGTCCTGCTGTTTGTTTTGTCTCTATTCATTTCTATTTCTACATAACTATTTTCGTCTCTACTCATTTCTATTTCTACATAGCTATTTTCGTCTCTATTCATTTCTAGTTCTACATTTGTCTCTATTTATTTCTATTTCTACATAACTATTTTCTTCTCTATTCATTTCTATTTCTACACAACTATTTTCGTCTCTATTCATTTTTATTTCTATGCTAAATTCCATGCTAAAATCGTTGAATATTATAACAAGTCCTACTGTTTGTTTCGTCTCTATTCATTTCTATTTCTACATAACTATTTTCGTCTCTACTCATTTCTATTTCTACATAGCTATTTTCGTCTCTATTCATTTCTAGTTCTACATTTGTCTCTATTTATTTCTATTTCTACATAACTATTTTCGTCTCTATTCATTTCTATTTCTATGCTAAATTCCATGCTAAAATCGTTGAATATTATAACAAGTCCTGCTGTTTGTTTTGTCTCTATTCATTTCTATTTCTACATAACTATTTTCGTATCTACTCATTTCTATTTCTACATAACTAATTTCGTCTCTATTCATTTCTAGTTCTACATTTGTCTCTATTTATTTCTATTTCTACATAACTATTTTCGTCTCTATTCATTTCTATTTCTACACAACTATTTTCGTCTCTATTCATTTCTATTTTTATGCTAAATTCCATGCTAAAATCGTTGAATATTATAACAAGTCCTACTGTTTGTTTTGTCTCTATTCATTTCTATTTCTACATAACTATTTTCGTCTCTACTCATTTCTATTTCTACATAGCTATTTTCGTCTCTATTCATTTCTAGTTCTACATTTGTCTCTATTTATTTCTATTTCTTTATAACTATTTTCTTCTCTATTAATTTTATTTCTCCACAACTATTTTCGTCTCTATTCATTTCTATTTCTATGCTAAATTCCATGCTAAAATCGTTGAATATTATAACAAGTCCTACTGTTTGTTTCGTCTCTATTCATTTCTATTTCTACATAACTATTTTCGTCTCTACTCATTTCTATTTCTACATAGCTATTTTCGTCTCTATTCATTTCTAGTTCTACATTTGTCTCTATTTATTTCTATTTCTACATAACTATTTTCTTCTCTATTCTTTTCTATTTCTACACAAGTATTTTCGTCTCTATTCATTTCTATTTCTATGCTAAATTCCATGCTAAAATCGTTGAATATTATATTAAGTCCTACTGTTTGTTTTGTCTCTATTCATTTCTATTTCTACATAACTATTTTCGTATCTACTCATTTCTATTTCTACATAATTAATTTCGTCTCTATTCATTTCTAGTTCTACATTTGTCTCTATTTATTTCTATTTCTACATAACTATTTTCGTCTCTATTCATTTCTATTTCTACACAACTATTTTCGTCTCTATTCATTTCTATTTTTATGCTAAATTCCATGCTAAAATCGTTGAATATTATAACAAGTCCTACTGTTTGTTTTGTCTCTATTCATTTCTATTTCTACATAACTATTTTCGTCTCTACTCATTTCTATTTCTACATAACTATTTTCGTCTCTATTCATTTCTAGTTCTACATTTGTCTCTATTTATTTCTATTTCTACATAACTATTTTCTTCTCTGTTCATTTCTATTTCTACACAACTAATTTCTTCTCTATTCATTTCTATTTCTATGCTAAATTCCATGCTAAAATCGTTGAATATTATAACAAGTCCTACTGTTTGTTTCGTCTCTATTCATTTCTATTTCTACATAACTATTTTCGTCTCTACTCATTTCTATTTCTACATAGCTATTTTCGTCTCTATTCATTTCTAGTTCTACATTTGTCTCTATTTATTTCTATTTCTACATAACTATTTTCTTCTCTATTCATTTCTATTTCTACACAACAATTTTCGTCTCTATTCATTTCTATTTCTATGCTAAATTCCATGCTAAAATCGTTGAATATTATAACAAGTCCTACTGTTTGTTTTGTCTCTATTCATTTCTATTTCTACATAACTATTTTCGTCTCTACTCATTTCTATTTCTACATAACTATTTTCGTCTCTATTCATTTCTAGTTCTACATTTGTCTCAATTTATTTCTATTTCTACATAACTATTTTCGTCTCTATTCATTTCTATTTCTACACAACTATTTTCGTCTCTATTCATTTCTTTTTCTATGCTAAATTCTATGCTAAAATCGTTGAATATTATAACAAGTCCTACTGTTTGTTTTGTCTCTATTCATTTCTATTTCTACATAACTATTTTCGTCTCTACTCAGTTCTATTTCTACATAACTATTTTCGTCTCTATTCACTTCTAGTTCTACATTTGTCTCTATTTATTTCTATTTCTACATAACTATTTTCGTCTCTATTCATTTCTATTTCTACACAACTATTTTCGTCTCTATTCATTTCTATTTTTATGCTAAATTCCATGCTAAAATCGTTGAATATTATAACAAGTCCTACTGTTTGTTTTGTCTCTATTCATTTCTATTTCTACATAACTATTTTCGTCTCTACTCATTTCTATTTCTACATAACTATTTTCGTCTCTATTCATTTCTAGTTCTACATTTGTCTCTATTTATTTCTATTTCTACATAACTATTTTCGTCTCTATTCATTTCTATTTCTCCACAACTATTTTCGTCTCTATTCATTTCTATTTCTATGCTAAATTCCATGCTAAAATCGTTGAATATTATAACAAGTCCTACTGTTTGTTTCGTCTCTATTCATTTCTATTTCTACATAACTATTTTCGTCTCTACTCATTTCTATTTCTACATAGCTATTTTCGTCTCTATTCATTTCTAGTTCTACATTTGTCTCTATTTATTTCTATTTCTACATAACTATTTTCTTCTCTATTCATTTCTATTTCTACACAAGTATTTTCGTCTCTATTCATTTCTATTTCTATGCTAAATTCCATGCTAAAATCGTTGAATATTATATTAAGTCCTACTGTTTGTTTTGTCTCTATTCATTTCTATTTCTACATAACTATTTTCGTATCTACTCATTTCTATTTCTACATAACTAATTTCGTCTCTATTCATTTCTAGTTCTACATTTGTCTCTATTTATTTCTATTTCTACATAACTATTTTCGTCTCTATTCATTTCTATTTCTACACAACTATTTTCGTCTCTATTCATTTCTATTTTTATGCTAAATTCCATGCTAAAATCGTTGAATATTATAACAAGTCCTACTGTTTGTTTTGTCTCTATTCATTTCTATTTCTACATAACTATTTTCGTCTCTACTCATTTCTATTTCTACATAACTATTTTCGTCTCTATTCATTTCTAGTTCTACATTTGTCTCTATTTATTTCTATTTCTACATAACTATTTTCTTCTCTGTTCATTTCTATTTCTACACAACTAATTTCTTCTCTATTCATTTCTATTTCTATGCTAAATTCCATGCTAAAATCGTTGAATATTATAACAAGTCCTACTGTTTGTTTCGTCTCTATTCATTTCTATTTCTACATAACTATTTTCGTCTCTACTCATTTCTATTTCTACATAGCTATTTTCGTCTCTATTCATTTCTAGTTCTACATTTGTCTCTATTTATTTCTATTTCTACATAACTATTTTCTTCTCTATTCATTTCTATTTCTACACAACTATTTTCGTCTCTATTCATTTCTATTTCTATGCTAAATTCCATGCTAAAATCGTTGAATATTATAACAAGTCCTACTGTTTGTTTTGTCTCTATTCATTTCTATTTCTACATAACTATTTTCGTCTCTACTCATTTCTATTTCTACATAACTATTTTCGTCTCTATTCATTTCTAGTTCTACATTTGTCTCAATTTATTTCTATTTCTACATAACTATTTTCGTCTCTATTCATTTCTATTTCTACACAACTATTTTCGTCTCTAATCATTTCTATTTCTATGCTAAATTCTATGCTAAAATCGTTGAATATTATAACAAGTCCTACTGTTTGTTTTGTCTCTATTCATTTCTATTTCTACATAACTATTTTCGTCTCTACTCAGTTCTATTTCTACATAACTATTTTCGTCTCTATTCACTTCTAGTTCTACATTTGTCTCTATTTATTTCTATTTCTACATAACTATTTTCGTCTCTATTCATTTCTATTTCTACACAACTATTTTCGTCTCTATTCATTTCTATTTTTATGCTAAATTCCATGCTAAAATCGTTGAATATTATAACAAGTCCTACTGTTTGTTTTGTCTCTATTCATTTCTATTTCTACATAACTATTTTCGTCTCTACTCATTTCTATTTCTACATAACTATTTTCGTCTCTATTCATTTCTAGTTCTACATTTGTCTCTATTTATTTCTATTTCTACATAACTATTTTCGTCTCTATTCATTTCTATTTCTACACAACTATTTTCGTCTCTATTCATTTCTATTTCTATGCTAAATTCCATGCTAAAATCGTTGAATATTATAACAAGTCCTACTGTTTGTTCTGTCTCTATTCATTTCTATTTCTACATAACTATTTTCGTCTCTACTCATTTCTATTTCTACATAACTATTTTCGTCTCTATTCATTTCTAGTTCTACATTTGTCTCAATTTATTTCTATTTCTACATAACTATTTTCGTCTCTATTCATTTCTATTTCTACACAACTATTTTCGTCTCTATTCATTTCTATTTCTATGCTAAATTCTATGCTAAAATCGTTGAATATTATAACAAGTCCTACTCATTGTTTGTCTCTATTCATTTCTATTTCTACATAACTATTTTCGTCTCTACTCATTTCTATTTCTACATAACTATTTTCGTCTCTATTCACTTCTAGTTCTACATTTGTCTCTATTTATTTCTATTTCTACATAACTATTTTCGTCTCTATTCATTTCTATTTCTACACAACTATTTTCGTCTCTATTCATTTCTATTTCTATGCTAAATTCCATGCTAAAATTGTTGAATATTATAACAAGTCCTACTGTTTGTTTTGTCTCTATTCATTTCTATTTCTACATAACTATTTTCGTCTCTACTCATTTCTATTTCTACATAACTATTTTCGTCTCTATTCATTTCTAGTTCTACATTTGTCTCTATTTATTTCTATTTCTACATAACTATTTTCTTCTCTATTCATTTCTATTTCTGCACAACTATTTTCGTCTCTATTCATTTCTATTTCTATGCTAAATTCCATGCTAAAATCGTTGAATATTATAACAAGTCCTACTGTTTGTTTCGTCTCTATTCATTTCTATTTCTACATAACTATTTTCGTCTCTACTCATTTCTATTTCTACATAGCTATTTTCGTCTCTATTCATTTCTAGTTCTACATTTGTCTCTATTTATTTCTATTTCTACATAACTATTTTCTTCTCTATTCATTTCTATTTCTACACAACTATTTTCGTCTCTATTCATTTCTATTTCTATGCTAAATTCCATGCTAAAATCGTTGAATATTATAACAAGTCCTACTGTTTGTTTTGTCTCTATTCATTTCTATTTCTACATAACTATTTTCGTCTCTACTCATTTCTATTTCTACATAGCTATTTTCGTCTCTATTCATTTCTAGTTCTACATTTGTCTCTATTTATTTCTATTTCTACATAACTATTTTCTTCTCTATTCATTTCTATTTCTACACAACTATTTTCGTCTCTATTCATTTCTATTTCTATGCTAAATTCCATGCTAAAATCGTTGAATATTATAACAAGTCCTACTGTTTGTTTCGTCTCTATTCATTTCTATTTCTACATAACTATTTTCGTCTCTACTCATTTCTATTTCTACATAGCTATTTTCGTCTCTATTCATTTCTAGTTCTACATTTGTCTCTATTTATTTCTATTTCTACATAACTATTTTCTTCTCTATTCATTTCTATTTCTACACAACTATTTTCGTCTCTATTCATTTCTATTTCTATGCTAAATTCCATGCTAAAATCCTTGAATATTATAACAAGTCCTACTGTTTGTTTTGTCTCTATTCATTTCTATTTCTACATAACTATTTTCGTATCTACTCATTTCTATTTCTACATAACTAATTTCGTCTCTATTCATTTCTAGTTCTACATTTGTCTCAATTTATTTCTATTTCTACATAACTATTTTCTTCTCTATTCATTTCTATTTCTACACAACTATTTTCGTCTCTATTCATTTGTATTTCTATGCTAAATTCCATGCTAAAATCGTTGAATATTATAACAAGTCCTACTGTTTGTTTCGTCTCTATTCATTTCTATTTCTACATAACTATTTTCGTCTCTACTCATTTCTATTTCTACATAGCTATTTTCGTCTCTATTCATTTCTAGTTCTACATTTGTCTCTATTTATTTCTATTTCTACATAACTATTTTCTTCTCTATTCATTTCTATTTCTACACAACTATTTTCGTCTCTATTCATTTCTATTTCTATGCTAAATTCCATGCTAAAATCGTTGAATATTATAACAAGTCCTACTGTTTGTTTTGTCTCTATTCATTTCTATTTCTACATAACTATTTTCGTATCTACTCATTTCTATTTCTACATAACTAATTTCGTCTCTATTCATTTCTAGTTCTACATTTGTCTCAATTTATTTCTATTTCTACATAACTATTTTCGTCTCTATTCATTTCTATTTCTACACAACTATTTTCGTCTCTATTCATTTCTATTTCTATGCTAAATTAAATGCTAAAATCGTTGAATATTATAACAAGTCCTACTGTTTGTTTTGTCTCTATTCATTTCTATTTCTACATAACTATTTTCGTCTCTACTCATTTCTATTTCTACATAGCTATTTTCGTCTCTATTCATTTCTAGTTCTACATTTGTCTCTATTTATTTCTATTTCTACATAAATATTTTCTTCTCTATTCATTTCTATTTCTACACAACTATTTTCGTCTCTATTCATTTCTATTTCTATGCTAAATTCCATGCTAAAATCGTTGAATATTATAACAAGTCCTACTGTTTGTTTCGTCTCTATTCATTTCTATTTCTACATAACTATTTTCGTCTCTACTCATTTCTATTTCTACATAGCTATTTTCGTCTCTATTCATTTCTAGTTCTACATTTGTCTCTATTTATTTCTATTTCTACATAACTATTTTCTTCTCTATTCATTTCTATTTCTACACAACTATTTTCGTCTCTATTCATTTCTATTTCTATGCTAAATTCCATGCTAAAATCGTTGAATATTATAACAAGTCCTACTGTTTTTTTTGTCTCTATTCATTTCTATTTCTACATAACTATTTTCGTATCTACTCATTTCTATTTCTACATAACTAATTTCGTCTCTATTCATTTCTAGTTCTACATTTGTCTCAATTTATTTCTATTTCTACATAACTATTTTCGTCTCTATTCATTTCTATTTCTACACAACTATTTTCGTCTCTATTCATTTCTCTTTCTATGCTAAATTAAATGCTAAAATCGTTGAATATTATAACAAGTCCTACTGTTTGTTTTGTCTCTATTCATTTCGATTTCTACATAACTATTTTCGTCTCTACTCATTTCTATTTCTACATAAATATTTTCGTCTCTATTCATTTCTAGTTCTACATTTGTCTCTATTTATTTCTATTTCTACATAACTATTTTCGTCTTTATTCATTTCTATTTCTACACAACTATTTTCGTCTCTATTCATTTCTATTTCTATGCTAAATTCCATGCTAAAATTGTTGAATATTATAACAAGTCCTACTGTTTGTTTTGTCTCTATTCATTTCTATTTCTACATAACTATTTTCGTCTCTACTCATTTCTATTTCTACATAACTATTTTCGTCTCTATTCATTTCTAGTTCTACATTTGTCTCTATTTATTTCTAATTATACATAACTATTTTCTTCTCTATTCATTTCTATTTCTACACAACTATTTTCGTCTCTATTCATTTCTATTTCTATGCTAAATTCCATGCTAAAATCGTTGAATATTATAACAAGTCCTACTGTTTGTTTCGTCTCTATTCATTTCTATTTCTACATAACTATTTTCGTCTCTACTCATTTCTATTTCTACATAGCTATTTTCGTCTCTATTCATTTCTAGTTCTACATTTGTCTCTATTTATTTCTATTTCTACATAACTATTTTCTTCTCTATTCATTTCTATTTCTACACAACTATTTTCGTCTCTATTCATTTCTATTTCTATGCTAAATTCCATGCTAAAATCGTTGAATATTATAACAAGTCCTACTGTTTGTTTTGTCTCTATTCATTTCTATTTCTACATAACTATTTTCGTCTCTACTCATTTCTATTTCTACATAGCTATTTTCGTCTCTATTCATTTCTAGTTCTACATTTGTCTCTATTTATTTCTATTTCTACATAACTATTTTCTTCTCTATTCATTTCTATTTCTACACAACTATTTTCGTCTCTATTCATTTCTATTTCTATGCTAAATTCCATGCTAAAATCGTTGAATATTATAACAAGTCCTACTGTTTGTTTCGTCTCTATTCATTTCTATTTCTACATAACTATTTTCGTCTCTACTCATTTCTATTTCAACATAGCTATTTTCGTCTCTATTCATTTCTAGTTCTACATTTGTCTCTATTTATTTCTATTTCTACATAACTATTTTCTTCTCTATTCATTTCTATTTCTACACAACTATTTTCGTCTCTATTCATTTCTATTTCTATGCTAAATTCCATGCTAAAATCGTTGAATATTATAACAAGTCCTACTGTTTGTTTTGTCTCTATTCATTTCTATTTCTACATAACTATTTTCGTCTCTACTCATTTCTATTTCTACATAACTATTTTCGTCTCTATTCATTTCTAGTTCTACATTTGTCTCTATTTATTTCTATTTCTACATAAATATTTTCGTCTTTATTCATTTCTATTTCTACACAACTATTTTCGTCTCTATTCATTTCTATTTCTATGCTAAATTCCATGCTAAAATCGTTGAATATTATAACAAGTCCTACTGTTTGTTTCGTCTCTATTCATTTCTATTTCTACATAACTATTTTCGTCTCTACTCATTTCTATTTCTACATAGCTATTTTCGTCTCTATTCATTTCTAGTTCTACATTTGTCTCTATTTATGTCTATTTCTACATAACTATTTTCTTCTCTATTCATTTCTATTTCTACACAACTATTTTCGTCTCTATTCATTTCTATTTCTATGCTAAATTAAATGCTCAAATCGTTGAATATTATAACAAGTCCTACTGTTTTTTTTGTCTCTATTCATTTCTATTTCTACATAACTATTTTCGTATCTACTCATTTCTATTTCTACATAACTAATTTCGTCTCTATTCATTTCTAGTTCTACATTTGTCTCAATTTATTTCTATTTCTACATAACTATTTTCGTCTCTATTCATTTCTATTTCTACACAACTATTTTCGTCTCTATTCATTTCTATTTCTATGCTAAATTAAATGCTAAAATCGTTGAATATTATAACAAGTCCTACTGTTTGTTTTGTCTCTATTCATTTCTATTTCTACATAACTATTTTCGTCTCTACTCATTTCTATTTCTACATAACTATTTTCGTCTCTATTCATTTCTAGTTCTACATTTGTCTCTATTTATTTCTATTTCTACATAACTATTTTCGTCTTTATTCATTTCTATTTCTACACAACTATTTTCGTCTCTATTCATTTCTATTTCTATGCTAAATTCCATGCTAAAATCGTTGAATATTATAACAAGTCCTACTGTTTGTTTCGTCTCTATTCATTTCTATTTCTACATAACTATTTTCGTCTCTACTCATTTCTATTTCTACATAGCTATTTTCGTCTCTATTCATTTCTAGTTCTACATTTGTCTCTATTTATTTCTATTTCTACATAACTATTTTCTTCTCTATTCATTTCTATTTCTACACAACTATTTTCGTCTCTATTCATTTCTATTTCTATGCTAAATTCCATGCTAAAATCGTTGAATATTATAACAAGTCCTACTGTTTGTTTTGTCTCTATTCATTTCTATTTCTACATAACTATTTTCGTATCTACTCATTTCTATTTCTACATAACTAATTTCGTCTCTATTCATTTCTAGTTCTACATTTGTCTCAATTTATTTCTATTTCTACATAACTATTTTCGTCTCTATTCATTTCTATTTCTACACAACTATTTTCGTCTCTATTCATTTCTATTTCTATGCTAAATTAAATGCTAAAATCGTTGAATATTATAACAAGTCCTACTGTTTGTTTTGTCTCTATTCATTTCTATTTCTACATAACTATTTTCGTCTCTACTCATTTCTATTTCTACATAACTATTTTCGTCTCTATTCATTTCTAGTTCTACATTTGTCTCTATTTATTTCTATTTCTACATAACTATTTTCGTCTTTATTCATTTCTATTTCTACACAACTATTTTCGTCTCTATTCATTTCTATTTCTATGCTAAATTCCATGCTAAAATCGTTGAATATTATAACAAGTCCTACTGTTTGTTTTGTCTCTATTCATTTCTATTTCTACATAACTATTTTCGTCTCTACTCATTTCTATTTCTACATAACTATTTTCGTCTCTATTCATTTCTAGTTCTACATTTGTCTCTATTTATTTCTATTTCTACATAACTATTTTCTTCTCTGTTCATTTCTATTTCTACACAACTAATTTCTTCTCTATTCATTTCTATTTCTATGCTAAATTCCATGCTAAAATCGTTGAATATTATAACAAGTCCTACTGTTTGTTTCGTCTCTATTCATTTCTATTTCTACATAACTATTTTCGTCTCTACTCATTTCTATTTCTACATAGCTATTTTCGTCTCTATTCATTTCTAGTTCTACATTTGTCTCTATTTATTTCTATTTCTACATAACTATTTTCTTCTCTATTCATTTCTATTTCTACACAACTATTTTCGTCTCTATTCATTTCTATTTCTATGCTAAATTCCATGCTAAAATCGTTGAATATTATAACAAGTCCTACTGTTTGTTTTGTCTCTATTCATTTCTATTTCTACATAACTATTTTCGTCTCTACTCATTTCTATTTCTACATAACTATTTTCGTCTCTATTCATTTCTAGTTCTACATTTGTCTCAATTTATTTCTATTTCTACATAACTATTTTCGTCTCTATTCATTTCTATTTCTACACAACTATTTTCGTCTCTAATCATTTCTATTTCTATGCTAAATTCTATGCTAAAATCGTTGAATATTATAACAAGTCCTACTGTTTGTTTTGTCTCTATTCATTTCTATTTCTACATAACTATTTTCGTCTCTACTCAGTTCTATTTCTACATAACTATTTTCGTCTCTATTCACTTCTAGTTCTACATTTGTCTCTATTTATTTCTATTTCTACATAACTATTTTCGTCTCTATTCATTTCTATTTCTACACAACTATTTTCGTCTCTATTCATTTCTATTTTTATGCTAAATTCCATGCTAAAATCGTTGAATATTATAACAAGTCCTACTGTTTGTTTTGTCTCTATTCATTTCTATTTCTACATAACTATTTTCGTCTCTACTCATTTCTATTTCTACATAACTATTTTCGTCTCTATTCATTTCTAGTTCTACATTTGTCTCTATTTATTTCTATTTCTACATAACTATTTTCGTCTCTATTCATTTCTATTTCTACACAACTATTTTCGTCTCTATTCATTTCTATTTCTATGCTAAATTCCATGCTAAAATCGTTGAATATTATAACAAGTCCTACTGTTTGTTCTGTCTCTATTCATTTCTATTTCTACATAACTATTTTCGTCTCTACTCATTTCTATTTCTACATAACTATTTTCGTCTCTATTCATTTCTAGTTCTACATTTGTCTCAATTTATTTCTATTTCTACATAACTATTTTCGTCTCTATTCATTTCTATTTCTACACAACTATTTTCGTCTCTATTCATTTCTATTTCTATGCTAAATTCTATGCTAAAATCGTTGAATATTATAACAAGTCCTACTCATTGTTTGTCTCTATTCATTTCTATTTCTACATAACTATTTTCGTCTCTACTCATTTCTATTTCTACATAACTATTTTCGTCTCTATTCACTTCTAGTTCTACATTTGTCTCTATTTATTTCTATTTCTACATAACTATTTTCGTCTCTATTCATTTCTATTTCTACACAACTATTTTCGTCTCTATTCATTTCTATTTCTATGCTAAATTCCATGCTAAAATTGTTGAATATTATAACAAGTCCTACTGTTTGTTTTGTCTCTATTCATTTCTATTTCTACATAACTATTTTCGTCTCTACTCATTTCTATTTCTACATAACTATTTTCGTCTCTATTCATTTCTAGTTCTACATTTGTCTCTATTTATTTCTATTTCTACATAACTATTTTCTTCTCTATTCATTTCTATTTCTGCACAACTATTTTCGTCTCTATTCATTTCTATTTCTATGCTAAATTCCATGCTAAAATCGTTGAATATTATAACAAGTCCTACTGTTTGTTTCGTCTCTATTCATTTCTATTTCTACATAACTATTTTCGTCTCTACTCATTTCTATTTCTACATAGCTATTTTCGTCTCTATTCATTTCTAGTTCTACATTTGTCTCTATTTATTTCTATTTCTACATAACTATTTTCTTCTCTATTCATTTCTATTTCTACACAACTATTTTCGTCTCTATTCATTTCTATTTCTATGCTAAATTCCATGCTAAAATCGTTGAATATTATAACAAGTCCTACTGTTTGTTTTGTCTCTATTCATTTCTATTTCTACATAACTATTTTCGTCTCTACTCATTTCTATTTCTACATAGCTATTTTCGTCTCTATTCATTTCTAGTTCTACATTTGTCTCTATTTATTTCTATTTCTACATAACTATTTTCTTCTCTATTCATTTCTATTTCTACACAACTATTTTCGTCTCTATTCATTTCTATTTCTATGCTAAATTCCATGCTAAAATCGTTGAATATTATAACAAGTCCTACTGTTTGTTTCGTCTCTATTCATTTCTATTTCTACATAACTATTTTCGTCTCTACTCATTTCTATTTCTACATAGCTATTTTCGTCTCTATTCATTTCTAGTTCTACATTTGTCTCTATTTATTTCTATTTCTACATAACTATTTTCTTCTCTATTCATTTCTATTTCTA